>NC_059430.1:99419485-104350735 GCF_021028975.2 Sphaerodactylus townsendi
CAGTTCTGCCGCCTGAGCTGTGGAGGCTTATCTGGGGAATTCAGATTAGCCTGTACACTCCCACACACGCCAGCTGGGTGACCTTGGGCTAGTCACAGCTTCTTGGAGCTCTCTCAGCCCCACCTACCTCACAGGGTGTTTGTTGTGAGGGGGGAAGGGCAAGGAGGTTGTAAGCCCCTTTGAGTCTCCTGCAGGAGAGAAAGGGGGGATATAAATCCAAACTCTTCTTCTTAAAGCTATTCATATTTCATATTTATTTAAATATTTTGTTGTGTTCCGTTATTCTGACTTAATGCCATGCATTGTCTTTTAATTTCTGTTTTTATCACTGTTTCTAGGCTTGGCAACTGAAAAGTGGCTCTGGGTGATTGTTGCCTGCTTTGGTGCTTTTTGGTTTCGTCTAATGATTTGGCAGGGTGCACGGGGTAGGTCATAGTTAAAATGTTATTCTTTGTGAGCCACCATGAGAGCCTTTTGAGTTGAAGAGCGGAATGTAAGTCAGCCAGTTAAACAATCCGTCTTTTAGTAAATGTGTTTGCTATTGTTAATGGTCATACAGTGTCCCGTCTATGTCTGGCTTTGCAGTGGCCTTGGGTGGCTGTCATGGCCACAGCTGAAGAATCCTGTCCTTAGTAGGACCCACAACCAAATTTTAGGCCTACCAGGCCCTTCCAAATGTTGCTTTTTCTGTGTTGCTCCTGGGACTGTTGTAAGTCTACTCCTGGCTGCCACATTTCCTTTTGATATTTCACTAGCACCATGCAGTCTGTATGACCATTCCAGGAAGAGTGTGTGTTCCGGACTACTATTTTGTTGGCATTCTCACACAAGAAACAAACCTGTGGCGTGAGTTCCAATGGCCACACCAGCACATGCACAGTGAGGGGACCAAATACTTAGGATGCGACCTGCTGTACAGGTCTGGAGTAACTGTTGTATGCTCTCCAGATCCTGATAACACTTTCATCAAGCTGACCTTATACGCCTTAAGTGTGTGCATAACTTCATCACTTAAAAGTCCTTAACAGTGAACTCGTCGCATTGTGGAGATGTACTGTATCTGACTCTTTCCCATTTCCCAAACTCTTCCCCCCCTCTACTCTTCCGAATGCACCTCCCCAATCTTCCCCACAGGTTCCTTTGGATCCAGAACCACTGGTGTCAGGAGCTGCAGGTTCTACCCAAAGTGGAGCTTCTCCAGCTGATGGTCACTGTTGCGAGTTCTGCTGAGCCTGCTCGTCAGTTTAAGGTTTCCCCCTACGACTTCCTCCTTCGGTTTCTCTGAGCATCTGTTCCCTGCTCCTCCTCACCCTGGTGTGTTGTGAGACTGCCTCCTTTGAAATGTGACCCTCTTTAGCACATTGCCAAGTAGATGTGAGTGTCTCACCCTCCCTTCACCCTTGTGGCCGTGTGGAGCCTTGTGGTATGTCAACGCAGTGATTGGCCATCTCTTATTCTCAGGTGCCTGGAGTACATATTATAGAAAGGTTCAGTATCAATATTTTATATCGTCCCATTTTTAATATTAGATGGTTCTCATGAACTGGGCTGGAAGAATATTTCTAGTTCTTAAACACAAGCGTCGCTTCCACCCTCCTCATCCTTGGGACTTAACACCAGGCTTTTTGGCTCTGGCCCTGCGTAGACCTGAATAAATAATTCAGAACGCTTAGATGCCAGCTTCAGATTTCTGCAAGCCTGATCGTTTTCAAATCCTGCTCGGAATGCAAAGAAAGTGAATAAATGGGAACAGGTGCTTGTTTGTGTATACTCTTGATTGAGATCTAGTTCTGAACCAAGGTGAGTAAATCTCTGATCTTGAGGGACACATCTGGGACCTGCTTTTCAGGTCTCAGACATGAAAAGATCCAGGATCCAATTTGGTTGTAGTCACAGGTACGGCTCTTTGCCCAATCTGCTGCTCATGATGGCCCTCGGGTTACTTTTCAGGAAGATTCCAGGCCAGTAGCACCGAAGAGACCAACAAGATTTTCAGGCTACAAGCTTTCCTTCATCAGTTTTAACTTTCTAAAACTTATAGCCCCCAAAATCATGTTGGTCTCTAAGGTGCTACTGGACTCATGTATAGCCTCTGCACTGCGGATCAGCACAGCTACCCTCTGAGGCCATTTTTTAGGAGTCTCTGCTACCAGCAGCTCAGCCCATCCATCATGCTGTGAAGTAGTTCAAGTGCTGGATGGAAGGCACCAGCAAACTGCATGTGACTCCAAGGTTGTAGTCCCCACCCCTACCCTACCCCCGCCTTTTAAGTTCTGGGAGCTCCAGTTGGCTTGTTGAGACTGGTTTTGGAGAGTCTTCATGCCAGAATTTTCACACTTTTCTGTTTGGTTTTTCTTTTAAGTGTATCTTTTTGCCTTGTAAGCCGTTAAACAGTCTATATTTGTGACTGAATACTATGGCGAGTTATGAGAGCAGGATGGGAAATCTAGTGACTAAGAGACAGGAGGTGTAAAGCTTATGAAACTGGATTTTTATGACATTTATTTAAAATATGCATATGGCTCTTTTTCCCCCCTCAAATAACTAGAGTGCAAGCCAGGTAATTGAGATAAAACTCCCAATCAGTAAGAGATCGCAAAGGTGACTCGAGTCACCAGGGTGGCCCTTAGGCAAAAAAGTCTGCCCTCCCTGGTTTAGAATTATGTCCTAGGTAGCAGCATACTTCTGATTCTTTGTGTTTGTATCTGCTTGCATGGCAACTCCATGCAATACTTGATCTTTATGGGGAATTCAACATCAGTTTGCTGCAGGGCCTTCTAAGTCCTTAAATATTACTCAACTGTGGCCCATCAAAGATCTAAAGTGGTGTAGGGGTCAGAACCAGCCCCTATGCAGTATACAGTAGCTTCCTTTCCGTGTTGTCAGGTGAGGTTCTAACATTAAGCAGCTATTCATAAGCCTTCAATTAGCATAGAAGGGTCTAGTCAATTTATCTAAAATGTTAAGAATTGCAGGGAGCACTGGACAAACTTGGGAAAGGTTGCAGAGCCACACATAGAGGGTGGACAGAGCTCTTATCAAAATATGGTTCTCTAACCTTGAATATATGATGAAGGGAGTTTTGGATCTTGGAAGCTCATTCCCTGAAAATCTTGTTGGACTCCAAGGAGCTACTGGACTTGAATCTAGGTCTTCTACAGCAGACCAACATGGCCACCCTTTGAAACTAACCTTGAGCAGTAACCCTTCAGAAGAGCACAGCTTTCTTTGATGGTACAGCCAGGAATTGTGGTGAATTCCCTGTAGGGAGTTGATTTCCACTGTGTTTGATGGGAAGGGTAGGCGCTCTGGAAAAGCTATTCTCACTGGTTTCCCTCTACCTAAAATTGGTTTGGAGGACATGTAAACAAATAATTTTCTCACTGCCTCTTGCCTTGATCTGTGCAAAGTGAGAATGGTATAGGGGGCATAGAGTCTTTTGCCAACCTTGTCCTGTCAGTTTCCCAGTTGCTCCACCTTCTAGATATGAGCGCAAGGTCAATACTATCACATGTGGCCTACAGTTTGAGTGGGGATGTAGCACGCTTCTAATAAGCTGATAGAAATTGAGTGGATGCCCTACTAATGTTGATCCTTTCATCCGTACAGGGTGAGATGTTTCTCTTTGATGTTTCTCGGCCATTACCATTTACAGAATGGTGACTGGTCCTGAGTCATCCCATTACAAATGGTGGAAATTTCAGACACATTTTGAATCTGTGACGTGGGTACGAGTGATGTTAAGTGAGCAATGGGCAGCCTGCCATTTGTGAGGCAATTTCAGCTTTTCCGTCGAATACCGAACTTTTCAGTTTTCAAGCGAACAAAACACACGCAAAACCTGTGGATGGTTGCCATAGTGACGGCCGAATGAAATGCTTTTTGAGAGATGTCAGAACGCCTTTATAAAAAAAACCCACATGTCTTTGTCATGTGTGAATACTACTTGCATACTTGGGGTTTGGCAGAGTTTCTGCTATGAGGTGCCGATGGAAGCACAACAGGTGTTTCCGCAAGTACAGTAAAAATTCAGCTTTGCACAATGAGAGCGAACTCTCACTTGACCAAAGAGAGAGACTAGAAGTAAACATGTATTTAACAGCTGTGATTGTGGAAAATCTCAGGTGCTACTTTTGCAAAGGAAATGTGTTAAACTGTTCTTTAGGTTTTAGATCTAAGATAGCATTGTTCAGATCATTCCTAAACTCTGTTCCCCCAAAAGATAAAAATGTGGTTCTGTGCTGTTTGAAGAAAGTGAATGTAGTGTACTTCCACCTTAGAAAAAAGTCCCTATATTAAAATAGCTGCTGCGGATAAAACCAGCTATATCTCTGGAATCTCTTGGACGATCACAGCTGTTTTAACTGCGTTCTGTTCAGTGCCCCCCTGAGAATTCTCTCCCACTAATTGGTTTTTTTGAAATTCATACCCCCCATTTTTTCTAAAATGGCCACCGCAGGGAAAGAATGGCTGTATCTCTGGAATCCCTTGGGCTATCACAACTGTTTTGGGCTATCACAACTGCTCGGGATCACCTATGGCAGGGGTCTGCAACCTGCAGCTCTCCAGATGTTCATGAACTACAATTCCCATCTGATGGGAATCGTAGTTCATGAACATCTGGAGCTGATGGGAATTGTAGCTCATGAACATCTGGAGAGCCGCAGGTTGCAGACCCCTGACCTAGGGATTCTTCTCCACCCATCGGTTTTTCAAAACTCAAACTTTCCAATTTTGTCATTTTTTAAAAATTGCTGTATCTTGCAAGAAAATGTGGAGGAGGGGGGGTCAGAAGAAGGTGCAGGAGAGAGAAAGGGGAGGAATAGTAACTCAGGAGGAAAAGGGGGAAGAGGAAGGGGCATAAGACCTTAAACTGATAGTTCCAAAAAGAAGACAGGGGAGAAAGGGGAGTGCAAATCAAGAAGTGGTTGCAGGAGAAAACTGGGGGGTGTGAAGAGGAAGGAGGATATTTGAATCAGGAAATAAATTTAAACGGAGCAGGGGACAGAGGGATGAAGTAAGTGGGGGGGACTAATAAATAAATTACTGGAGGTGGGAAAGGAGGCAGAGGAGGGAAGCAAAGGGCTTGTGAGACTGAAGGAGCACTTTACCTGGTTAAGCTGGAGTCACTGCACCCTCCAGCTGCTGATGCCTGGGCTGGGCAGGGAAGGATGGCCCTTGCTTGCTTACGGCTCAACATCCTGGCTCTCAGCAGCCTGGGAAAGGGGCAGAAGGAAGGAGTGAGGCGGCCCAGCAGTGGCAAGAATGGAGCCCCGGATTGTATGTGAGGTGACACTGCTCATTTGCCTGCCAGGACTCTCTGAGAGGAGGGAGAGCCAAGAAGGAGGTGGCAGAGGTGGCAGCTGGGCAAGCTGCTTGGGGGCCATGCAGTAAAAGCAGGACAGGTCCCTGGTTCCAGGCCAGGCAAGAGGGCACATTGCCACTGCTGCTCGGCTGGGCCCTGCTTCTTGTTTAGGGGGGATGGAGGGCTTTGGTGGGCCGGTGCAGGCCCAGGTGGGAGGGTGACTTGCCACCACTCCACTGCCGGGCCCTGTTATTCTTGTGGGGAGTGTGGGCGGGGGGGAGGGGCTTGGTAGAGCTCCAGCAGAATGCTTGGTGATTGGCTGGAAGTGAGCTGTCGCCAAGCATTCTAAACCTTAGTGAATTATGTCTTAGGATTTAAGCAATACAATAAAAACCTATAAACATACAAACACACGTAACATGACCTAGGAAGTAGTTTACTGGTGTTTGTCACACAAAACAAAAAAAGCTTCACCCACTGGCAGAAGGCAGTGGTAGAGGGAGGCAGATGAATTTCCCTGGGTAAGGAGTACCAAAGCTTTGGCACCACAACCAAGAAGATCCTTTCCAATCTAGCCTCAGGTTGTAGGGACGCCTAAAGCATTTGTTCATCAGCTGCTGCAAAAATGAATTAGAGTCCTATAATACTTTTAAAAAACCCTTAGATATTGTTGCAGCCTCCATTTTGGCAGGCTAGAGAGTCCCCATCATCTGAGGGTCTAATCCCCAGTGGTTCTCAACCTGTGGGTCGGGATCCCTTTGGGGGTCTCGCGTGTAGACGACCCTTTCACAGGGGTCGCCTAAGACTCTGCATCAGTGTTCTCCATCTGTAAAATGGATAAATGTTAGGGTTGGGGGTCACCACAACATGAGGAACTGTATTAAAGGGTCGCGGCATTAGGAAGGTTGAGAACCACTGCCCTAAAGGTTATGCTGGAGAAAATGTAAGATGTCTTTAAGATGCTACCATTTTTTGCTAAACCATTGCTTGTTCCAGATGGCCCGTTGAGCATTGCTGCATGCTTTACAAATCCTGTGAAGATGCTAAAGTGAACATCTTCTGTGGGTGCTAGATGTTAACTGATGTCCCATGTGGAGAATTTTCTCTTTTTTGAAATATAACTTTTATTTTCTCACACAAAACACAAGCAAACAAAACATGCAAACATAAAAAACCAACTACACGTCATGTATTGACTTTCATCTATCTCATCTGTTTAAAAGTTATCTCTGGATTCATGCATATATGATTAAGACGTTAATTCAATAACTATTTCTTAAGTGTATTCTAAAGGTTACAATCTATGGTTTCCTTTGGATTGCAAACCCTGCCACTACTACCTCATAGGGTGTTTGTTGTGAGGGAGGAAGGGCAAGGAGATTGTAAGCCCCTTTGAGTCTCCTGCAGGAGAGAAAGGGGGGGGGGGATATAAATCCAAACTCTTCTTCTTCTACTACTCTATTTGAACAAGTTTTAGAAAGATATTCCATGAAACATTTCCAGTTTTCTAAAAAAAAATGTTCAAACTATTGTCTCTTAATAATGTTGTCCATGTCACCATTTGTGAATATTCTATAGCTTTCAGAATCCAGTCCTCTAGGTGGAGATTTTTCTGACCTGCTGCCCCAGTAGTTTGAAATCCAGAAAAACTGCAGTGGCTCATAGGCCATCCTGATAAGTGAAAGAAGTTATGATATATAAGTAATGCTCATCTTGCAGCTGAAGAGGCAAAGGTGAAAATATGCGCCTTGTTGCAGAGTCCTTGTAATACATCCTCTTACACAGCCTACGTGACTTCTTGCTGCAAAATGCCCCTGGGCCTTGTTCAACTAGAAGCCTGAATTGCAGCTGGTATTCTTTTCCCCTGCTCACCCTAGAAAACATGACCACCTTAATAGTTCTGGGAGTTTGGGATTATGATAACGTTTGACTTCTTTTTCTGTAGAACATTAATAAACTGAGTTGTTGACTCTGTTCATCTTCAAAGTATGAAGTGTGCTAGATAGTGAAACACAGGCAGAGCTGCAGTATTCCTTGGAAAACCAGGTTACTCCAGAGGGACTTCATTTTTTACCCTCTTGGCTCTGTCCTTGTCTCCTGAGCATCCCACTAGGGCTGTTGTCCAACTGATGCCTTGGGCAATAGACCATGGCAGTTAGCCCCTGTTCCAAAAACAGGTTTGTCAGGTGAATCTAGTCTATGGAAACTTGTGTTACAAAAAGTCTGTCAGCTTTTTAGGTGCCATGGTGCTGATTTCCACAATCAGCTGCCTTTTAAATACTTCTGCAAACACAAGCCGAACTGAGTTCCCATAATGCTAGAACTTGGTGGCACCCAATGAAATTGATGGGCTGTAGATTCAGGATGGAGAAAAGGAAGTACTACTTTATTCAGTGAGACATTATATTGTGAAACACTCTACCAGAAGATGCAAAGTTGGCTTTAAAAAGGGGTTAGAAAGATTACTGAAGGATGGGTCTACCAAGCCTTTGAATGTCTGGGCAAGGGGGCAATATCAGGGGATGACCTTGGCTTTTATTGCTGATTTATTGTCACTCAAGGACAGTTGGATGGCCACAGTGTGAGAGAGGATGGTGGATTAGATGGACCAATAGCCTGATCCATCAGGACTCTTCTAAGGTTAGGTTTTTTTGTTCTTATGAGTTACTAATTAACTGAAGGGCCTGTATTCTGCCTCCAACTTTGGCCAGCTAGATTCCTCTAGGAAATGCTTATAAGCAAGGCACTGTGGATGGTATTCTCTTGGTTCTGAGTGCCTTATTACAGGCGGTAACACTCTGGAACATGCAGACTCCACTTGGCTGTATCCATTCCAATGGGGCGTGTACAAGTCCAGTGTCGTCATAATACAGCTTTCTTCCTCAGCAAACATTGCTTGAAACTTGAGTACACTCACATTTATTTAGATTAATTCTTCAGTCCACCTTTCTCACAGGACTCCAGGCAGATTACACATAGTGAGTCAGTTCAATCAACAAAACGGGGCATTTGGTTAACAATGCATTAGGTTGCAGACGTCTGGAACTAACTAGAAAGAACTGAAGGATAGTATAACTATGAACGTGATACATTAAACCATACAAAGATTGCGTAACAACATCTTACTTACAGTAAGCTATACACTGCAATATAGGCTGTAGTCCCTGTTTATTTATCCAAGTAAGTTTGTGAATGATTTTGCTCAGTGCAACCCTGGACAAAAAAGCCCTCTTGAATAGTTACATTTTGCATAGTTTGCAGAAAGCTGGGAGAGTGGGAGCCTTCCGGACCTCCTTGGGCAAACCATTCCATGAGGTGGGAGCCACAATAGAGAAAGATCATGGATGGGCAGTTGTTGATTTTGCCCCTTTGCAGGTTGGCACCCGCAGAAGCCCTGCAGACATGAGCAAAGCTGTTGGGCAGAAAATAGGGGGAGATACAGCCCCCCAGATAAGTGACTGAGGCCACAAAGAACTTTGGATGTGCCCAGTAACTAACAGGCAGCTGATGGAATCTTTGCCAAGTGGAAGTGATATGCATTCTCCGCTTAGGTCCTAACAATAGCTGAGCCGCAGTGTTCTGCACCGACTGGAATTTCTGCATCGCTTTTGAGGGGAGACATTACAGTAAGAGTGCAGGACACTACTCTTGTCTTGATGTTACTGTGGCATGGATTCTGGTGGCCAGGTCAGCCATGTCAACGTAAGGAACCATCTTATGGGGTAGGCTGGGTTGGTAGAAAGCATGGTTTTGCAGCTACATTAACTTGCTTCTCCAGTATTATCGCTGGATCCACTGTGGCTCCAAGTTTTTTAACTGACTCAGCAAGGGTCAGCTGAACTCCATCAGAGATGGAGAGGATAATGTCCCAGCAAGCATTATCCTCAATCTCTTTAGGCTTTAGTTGCAATTTGTTCATTTTTAGCCAGTAAACCACAGTATCCAAGAAGCGATTCAGGACTACTACATCACCAGGCACCTTGGGTGAAGCTGTACAGAGCTAGGAATCGTCAGCATGTCAATGATAATCATCCCCAAAACTGTGAATGGTTTGTCTTAAGGGGTATTCGTAGAGATTGAAAAGCATGAATGAAAAGAATATCACCCTGTGGAACCCACACTGAACGCAACCGGTTCCCATAATTTGCTGTGGTGTTCCTCAAAAGAAAGTGGTTGCAGGAGCAGGTGTTTAATTGAGAAGTACATTGTGGGTGCTGCATACCTATGTTTTTAATTGATTCATTCACTCTTCTCCTTCTACTCCTCCTCTTTCTTGTTGCTGTTACTGCTGTTTCAAAAAAGAAGGAGCAGCAGTGGCGTAGGAGGTTAAGAGCTTGTGTATCTAATCGGGAGGAACCGGGTTTGATTCCCAGCTCTGTCGCCTGAGCTGTGGAGGCTTATCTGGGGAATTCAGATTAGCCTGTACACTCCCACACACGCCAGCTGGGTGACCTTGGGCTAGTCACAGCTTCTCGGAGCTCTCTCAGCCCCACCTACCTCATAGGGTGTTTGTTGTGAGTGGGGAAGGGCAAGGGGATTGTAAACCCCTTTGAGTCTCCTGCAGGAGAGAAAGGGGGGATATAAATCCAAACTCTTCTTCTTCTTCTTGATTTATACCCCGCCCATCCCCGTAGGGCTCAGGGCGGCGAACAACATACTGGTAATATAACAGTATACATTAAGTAGAATACAAGCTTGTAAAATAACAAACATAAAACTGTAAAATAAAATAAAGTTTCAGATGGCAACTTCACAGATCAAACCTAGAGTTAGCCAGTTACAATTCCAGCAGCACTATATCAATACATTAACAATTCAATACATTAGCAATGTATCAATACAGCAACAATAATCAATATCTCAGCACAGTAACATTATATTAGCAATATGTATCAATACATTAACACTATAACAATACACTAACAATAGAGCTAGAAACTACTCTACACTACACTATAACTGCTGTAAAGAAAATAACCTAACAATACTACCTGATTTCTTTCAAAAGAGCTGGCTATACCTATCTAACTTACACTCCCTGATCACATACTAAGGAGGAAACTAACTACCCCTAACCTACGCTCCTATAAATGTTTGAGAACAGAGGCTGCTTAATGAGGATAGCCATGATAAACAGGCTTCCTATAAAACAGCATGCCTTCTCCTACTGCTCTTTCCCTAAAACTCACCGCCCCAGTAGGGTACTCTTAAGCACATTATTTGCTTCAGTGGCAAAATAATCAGTGATGGACAGCCCCTCTTATGAACTAAGCATTCACCCTAGGAAATGCTCTACAGCCAATCTTGTGTTGTCGGAGTGTAGGGTTAGGATACAGGTGTCAAACTCGTCCTCCAGATGTTATGGACTACAGTTCCCATGGGAACAAGTTTGACACCTATGGGCTAGGACAGGGGCCATGCTGACAGAGGCTGATGGGAATTGTAGTTCCTGAACATCTGGAGAGCCGCAGGTTCCCTACCCCTGGGCTAGGAGGACCCAGGCTCAGGTCCCAGTTTTGCTGTGGAAGCTTGCTGGGTGTCCTTGGGCCAGTCACACGTAGCCTAGACTACTTCACAGGATTACTATTATGAGGATAAAATGGGGGAGAGTAGAATGATGATACAAATCACATTGGGATCCCATTGGAAATAAAAGTGGGGAATAAATAAAAATGCAGTAGTAATATTCTACAGTGTTTTAGGGCTTCCATTGCAAATAGACATGAACATTTGGGGGGACAGTGTATTAGAAACTGAAACAGTGCGTGCCTCCGGCCACCCATGTCACAGGTCAACCTCTGCTTATTCATTATCTGCAACCAAGTTATCCTAAAAATAGCATGGAAGCATTCTTAGTTCTCGCAGTGCAGTGTGTTATATCTAAATGTGTTCAATTTGTAATTGTCTGTCCTAATCCAGACAGGCATGTTTCATTCATGCTCGTTTCACACTGACAATGTCAGGTTTTTTTTAACATGGCAGCACGTGTTTATAAATTAGTACAATAACCCAAGTTATATAAACTCTGAATTAAAAGCAGATCTGAATTCAATACAAAAATAGGTTAGAGCCTACTGATCTCCTAAAAATAGATTATGACCACCCAAGCCCTGTACAGTAAGTCTCCTTTTTCTGAGTGTTTTTCAAAAGAGAGAAAAAATAGGGGAGGGGTATATTGTCATTTTTTTGCCACTTAATGGTTTATCTCAGGTGTGAATTGCATTTGTGGTGGGTTTCCTCTTAATCTCAGGAGCTAGTAAGCCATCCCAGGTATCCTGAAGTCCATAAGATGATTTTATGTATTTGTGTCTATGCAGCATTTCACCATAAAGTCCTCAAAGTAGTTCACAATGTTGTTTAAAAAAAAAGCAATGTTAACTTCCCACATTGATGGATTAGGAATCCCAGTTGCATAGGGAGTGAATATTTTAGCCCTTTCTGAACTGGATAAGAGCCAAGCATGGAGGACTCCATTGGAATGGCAGCGGTATCCCTACTTTTTTAAAATCTTCCATCATTATGTTGTCAGATTATAAATGGAGGGTGGAAACTGCTGTTAAATCACAACCAGCATACGGTGACCCTGTAGGATCTTCACAGCAAGAGATGAACAGAGGTGGTTTGCCATTACCTGCCTCTATACAATAGCCCTGGACTTCCTTGGTGGTCTCCCATCCAACTACCAAGCAGGGCCATTCCTGCTTGGCTTTTACAAGATTGGCCAGTCTGGCCCATCCAGGACAGGGCACAGTTTCTAAAAACATTCAACAGTGTCATTCAAACAGTCTTTTTCTACCTCATTGAGAAACCCGACAGTACTGTAATACCCAGCACTTGCTTGTGGCCCAGCTCTTGAGAAAGTTTTATGCATGTTTATATAGAAACTTGCTTAAAATGGATTGACCTGTAAATAATAGTGCCTGGAACTGCAACCTCCGCTTTCAAGCAAATTCTTTTGTTTAGTGCCCTTGCCTCGGTCCATATCTGCTTAGAGACAAATCTTGCAGGTCTAAAAACTATAAGGACTGCATGACCAACGTTTTTTTGGGTTGTAAAATATGGACACTGACAAAGACGACATGCTTTAATTGTTACTATCCAGGTTTGATAGTGAATTTGTTGAAGTTTACATTGTCAAGATTGTTTATCCCTCATTGCATTTAATCCTTTTTGCATTTATATAGGTGCATTTTTAAGAGTTGGAGGTTCAGCTTGTACGTAGTCTCATAACACAGAGCAACCCTGTAAAGTAGGTCAGTGATATAGCGTGAAATAAACAAACATAGCAAGCATCTGCTCTTGATTGATTTCTTTTGTAACTGGTTTATAGCATAATGGCTGACGTAACTGAAGGTGGGAATGGAAGAGGTTGGCTCACAGGCTTTTATGTCGCGGCCTGGATCCCGTGGACCCATTCTGCAAAGAGTAGGGCCTTTCACTGTCTGCAAAATGAGACTATGGGCTCCACACACACCAGCTTTGGGAACATATATTAATAACTTTCTAATATTTTCATGCATTTTTGAAACCTTGCATTTTCAAGAGTGGCTGGAATTTGTGTAAAAGGAGTTCCTTTGTGTCTCCTTCAGCAGCCTTGGTGCTTGTAAGTTTGGAGGTTTCTTTGTCGGAAAGAGGACTTTCATCTCCACTGCTGTGTCTTGGGTGCAGTGGAGACATCCTCAGGTCTTGGCTGAAGTCCAACAGTTCTGTGCATAAGCCTCCCAGAACTATTGAGTGCTCATAACTTTGTGTGGCTGGCTAACACCTGCAACTTCCTGAGCTGTGATCCATTC
Organism: Sphaerodactylus townsendi; assembly: GCF_021028975.2. Classification (NCBI taxonomy): domain Eukaryota; kingdom Metazoa; phylum Chordata; class Lepidosauria; order Squamata; family Sphaerodactylidae; genus Sphaerodactylus; species Sphaerodactylus townsendi. The sequence continues at coordinate 99,432,584 of NC_059430.1, forward strand.
TTAAACTCTTCTCAGTGAGAGCTGATCTCTCTTTCGTTGCACACAAACTACAGGTCAAATGCTGCCTTCCCTTCCCTGCCAATGGGCCCAGATACACATGCATTTTAATGTCTCTTGCCAACCGAAAAGGTTCCCAGTACAGCTGCTACTTCATGCATGCATTTTTAAGCTGTTCATGCTGTGGAGTCAGTAGGCAGCTGCTTGGGTTCTGACAGTTGTTAATGTTTTATTTATACTGCAGCTCTTCTCCCACATCTCCCTCCCTCCCCCCCCCCCGCCTCTTTTCTCTGTGCATTGAAGTCTGTGCACCTCTGTTCTAGTTCATCCTGTTCTCATTCTGCAAATTTTGCCAAGTGCTGTGCTTTCTCACCATCATAACCCTCTGGTTTCTTGTATAATCCCTGCAGAAATGTATTTCCACTCCTCTATCAAGACTTTTTCAAATAATTTTCATTTTATCAACAAAAAGTTGCAAGAAAGGAAAAGAAAGTTAAAAGTAAAAAGTAAAAAATGAACATAAGCAAACATAGCAATGTTTCTACTGAGTCTTGTTTAACTCCACGGTATACAGCCTAGATCTGTGGTGGCGAACCTTTGGCTGATGGGAATTGTAGTCCATAACATCTGGAGTGCCAAAGGTTCGCCACCACTGGCCTAGATCTTTGCTCTTCTCATCTCCAGTCATCTTTTCCCTCCAATGTGTCGTTCCTTCCCTTTTCCAGCCACTTTCTTACCTATAGCCACTTTCTTATTTTTAAAGATGGGAGGTGCCTTTTTTAACCTACGGAGAGCATAAGGGGAGCTCTTTGAGTTGATCAATGTCTTAGAGTAGGCTTAAGCTTTCATTCTCCCCTACTACCCTCGCATCTTTCCTTTTCTGGAACTGGCAGCCGCCCTAAGTTCTTTTTCAGCATTTTCAGAATCAGGATTGTTCATGTCTCTTCCCACATATTGTCTAATTGGGCCCTGAGTCACACTGTTGTTCATGAGTTCTGTCTTTCCCCATGCATTGGTTTCTGAGCTAAACGATGCTTCTAGACTTTAAATCAAGGACTTCCGGTGTTGCATTTTGACTTGCCCTTCCAAAAGTTACCTAATTGGCATCCTGTGAGGGTTGTGAAGTGAAAGAGCACCGAGCAATGAATTATGCATAAATACATTTTCAAAGGGCAGTTTGAATAGGCCTGCCTATCCCCAGTTTCAATGGAGCTCGGTCGCTAAACAGGTTGAGCATGGTTATACATGGATGGGAGACCTCTTCTAAGGAATGCTGGTGGAGCTATGCAGATAAAGCTGGCAGCAGACCATCTCTTGCCTTGAAAACGTGGTGGCCCTGAGCTTGCCATGAATCAGTTGTAGTTTGACAGCATAAAATCATTATTATTATTATATTTAAGAAGACAGGTGCTGAGACTGTCCCATGGGAGTGTTGTTGCTTCAGGGCCTCAGTGCTTGGAACCGATGGCGGCTCTTTAGAGCAGGATTTAACTGAAGCATTTTGCATTGTGTAAAAGCACTCTGTGAATTCTGATTAGGTTCTGTGGAATCGCATTTACAGGTACTGGGGATTGGATGTGCCCAATGCAGTCTGAAATTTTTGATCAGATGTTTGGGGCTCACCTCCTCCTTCTCATGCTTTGGCAAATGCAGAAGGAGTCTTTGGTTAATCATTCAGTAGCAGCGATTCATCCAGTAGGGAAAGGCTTGAGTGTTGAAATGATCAGGGCTCGATCTAACATTCTGCTGATTCTCAACCCGGAAAATGCAAAAATACCACAGGAGGTAGAGAGATCTGCCAGTGGCTTCCAGCTGTAGTGACTAAAAGGAACTTCTAGGTCCAAGTAGGATAAGTTTCTGACAATCAATGCTAGGAGGCAACATCAGGAAAGGCCTCTGAACTCTGTTTGGTTCCCCACAACAACTGCTTGGCCACTGTATGGAATTGATACTGGACTCAATGGACCATGGGCCTGATCTAGCAGGGATCTTCTCATGCTCTTATAATCTGAAGCATGAGCTTTGGTCCAGTTCCTCAGTTAGCTTGCCAGGCTGCAGCATTGGCTTTGTCATGCTAGGGTCTGCAACCTGCAGCTCTCCAGATGTTCATGGACAACAATTCCCATCAGCCCCTGCCCCCATGGCCAATTGGCCATGGAGGCAGGGGCTGATGGGAATTGTAGTCCATGAACATTTGGAGAGCCGCAGGTTGCAGACCCCTGTCAGGGTTGATGCTCCTGGGAAGTTTGTTAAACAACTCATATTTGGAGCAATTGGAGAAGTGGAAAGTGGAGGAGGGGCAGTGGGAAAGAGATAGAACTAGGAGCTGGCCTGTTCCAAATTGAAGGCTGGAGAAAATTTTTCACATTCAATGTACAGTGGAACCTCGGTTTTCATCGTCCAGGAAACCTCAGCGAAAACCGAAACCGACAAAAACCGAGGCTTCCACTGGCAAGCCATGCGAATACATGGGTTGCCAGTTTTCATTGTGAAAACAGTGCGCACGCGCCAACAAAAATCGACGAAAATTGAAGCAAACTACAAAAACTGAGATAACATTTTCAGGGAATGGATCGACGAAAACTGAAAACGACAAAAACCGACAGCAATGATAATTGAGGCTTTTGTCAAAGGCTTTCATGGCCGGAATCAGTTGGCTGCTGTGGATTTTCTGAACTCCGTGACTGGTGGTCTGGTAGTTTTTGCTCCTAACATTTCACCTTCATCTATGGCTGGCATCTTCAGAGGCATGCCATGATGAGATCTGTTTCTGTGGCACAGTGTGGAGTGATTGTATGATTGGGTATGTATTTTATCCCCTTAACATGGAGGCGAGGCACACTTGCATGTGTCTGAGTAGAGCTCATTTACATTTGCATTGACTGTTGCACTTGTGTTTGCAATTGCAAACATTCACACTTGCAACTGCACTAGCAATTGCAATTGGGTTAGCATGAGCCAGGTGTGGAGTTCATTTGCAGTTGCCTTTGAATGTCTGGTTTTTGGTTTGGTGTTTTTTTAGTACTGGTAGCCAGGTTTTGTTGATGTTCAGACTCTCTTCCTTTTTACAGTTGTGAATGTGATTCTCACTGTGCCACAGAGAGAAACACATCTTGCCATCGCATACCCCTGAAGATGCCAGCCATAGATGCAGGCGAAACATTTGCAGCAAAAACAGCCAGACCATGGCCACACAGCCCAGAAAACCCACAACAGCCAATTTCACATTCATCAGTCAGGTCTTACTTGACAACTGGAGGCCTTGTTGCTAAAAGGTTTCTCAGATTTTGAATGGGACTGAAGAGGCCCAATTCATTGGCATGGAATGTCCTCGGCAAGTGAGCTCTGAGACACCTGAGGCCAGAGTAGCTCTGTTGCTCCCCTATCTGAGGTCTTGCAGAAGCTGAGTCCTGCTGTGTCCAATTTTCTGGGGACTTTTTGTTCCCTGTTTGCTGAAATAACGAAATACTGCATGACCTCATAGCAGAATTTGAGGGATGAACGAGCAGAGCCTTGTAAAGTGTTTTCTGAAGTGAGAGTTCTGTTTTTGTGGGGTTCTTCAGTACAGTCCCTTGCAAACCGGTGTTAAGGTCTGAAAGGCTGCAGTGTGGAGTGTGGTATAATTGTTAATGTACAACAAGGGCTGGGAGGAGCTGGGTTCAAATCACTTCTCCGACAAGAGGTCACTGTAAAAGGATGACTGGCCTAACTCACCTCACAGGCTGGCAGGTAAAATGATCAGGGGGGAATAAGCATGTTCACACCACCCGAGCTTTTGAAGGAAGGCCAAAAATGTAATAGGGTAACAACATGTCATTTCTTCAACTTGTAGCGCTGCAACTCAGCAACAGAGACTTTGGAAGGAAATCTCTTCTTCTTTACCGAGGACTCCTTCCTCTTGTTACTAAACCAGTGGACTGAAACATCTCTCCTTGCCACAGATTAACTGTTGCAGGGGTGGGTTATGCTTGGGGATATTTCTGGAGCAGTCACTTAAAGAAGCGAGTCACTGCCTCTTCCTGCCTGCCCCCTTGTTTTCCAGCCTTCTGCCTGCTTTGTCTGCCAGTGGGGCAGGGAGCAGGATTTGGGGTTCTCCTTTCGTTGACCAGCATGCTGTGGTGTCCAGGTTCCCCAGTGGTGGAAGTTTAAAACCCAGTTCGTGTTTTAGATGGAAACTCTTCTAGTTCCAGACTGGCTTGCAGTGGCGCCTCGACCCAGAGGTCACTCAGGACAGCCCACCTGATGCCCAAAAGCACATTTGTGAAAGCTTTCTTTTATCCCCTCTCAGGACCAAGATGGGCATCGTGGAACATTGGCGTTTTCATTTGCATCCGCTGTGCTGGAATCCACAGGAACCTGGGTGTCCACATATCCCGGGTAAAATCAGTCAATCTTGATCAGTGGACACAAGAGCAAATACAGGTGAGTAGCAGAGGAGTGTATCAAGCACAGCTCTGGAGAAAAAATTGTCTCCCTTGTAGTATTTTTGGGGGGAGGGGGTATTGGGTCATTCAGGTTGGCATTCTCTCCTGTAGTTTAGTATATTAAGGAGGGAAACATGGGCCTCGTGGATGAAGAAGTATAACTGCTTTACCTCAGACCGGAGTCTCATGCAACTGAAAGCTCATCCATGAACTCCCTTCTCCCAAATCCCTGCACATAGAAACCTAGTTTCCTATTTGCAGATTGTTTGTGTACCTCTTTCTTCCCAGAAACACAGACATTGAATAGCTGTTACAGTCTCACCATCTCATCTACTGTTTGCAAAATTATACTTCTAGAAGGGTCCATATTTGAGTGCATATCCTGCCATTATCCTCTACATTATACTTCTAGAAGGGTCCATATTTGAGTGCAAATCCTGCCATCTCCAAAATTTAGAATAGTTCCTTTTCACAGAAGAAGAAAAGAGAGAAGATTTTTGGATTTATACCTCACCTTTTTCTCCTGCAAGGAGACTCAAGGTGGCTTACAAGCTCCTTTCCCTTGTGAGGTAGGAGGGGCTGAGAGAGTTCCAAAGAACTGTGACCAGCCCCAAATCATCCAGCAGGAATGTAAGAGTGCTGAAACACATCTGGTTCACCAGATAAGCCTCTGCCACTCAGGTGGAGGAGTGGGGAATCAAACCCGGTTATCCAGATTAGAATCCACCTGCTCTTAACCACTACACCACGCCCTTTCCACCTCTTTCCACCTACCACCGCTAATGTCACACACAGTCAGTACGTGACACCTCCTTTCTTATGCTCTGGCTGATGTTTTCCCTCTGCCTTTCAATCTTCCTCTTACCCAGTTTCTGTGCTGATTGTCAAGTGGTTTCTCATTGCACAGCTGAGTGGTTTGGAAGCAGTCTGAGACACTGTGATCTGCTCAGCCAGCTCCTAATGGGGACTTGCAGGGAATAATTTGACACTGTAATCACGTTGCAAAGGAATATGTAGATGATAGCCTGAACTGCCTGTCCAGAATATCTAGAGAGTGCCTAGGCATGTGTTTGGCATTCATCACAGAATGTTCCCCACCTGGTAACACATACTCCAATGCTTTTACTTAAAGGAGGTGACACTTGTGGCCACAAATGTATCTGGCTTTCTTGAGGCATCTTGTGAAAAAAGTAAAAAGCTGACTTTTGGCCCAAGTTGTGAACCTTTTGCCCTTCTGACTTGAACATGGGTGTTCCATCATCCTGATGGCCTGCCCTTAGGACGCAGCTGTGCTCCAGATGCATTTCACAAGAGGGTTAACTAAATCATCAGTGGGTGGGAAATGAGCTTCTCTCTCCAGAAGGGCTGCAGGATTATAAATGTATTCATCAGATACTCTGTTTCTTGCTTTCCTTTTAAACAGAGCTACTGTTTTGAGAATCTGGTAGAACTCTGCCCAAGAGCCACAGCCATGTTGATCAGCAGAATAGACTGCACCAGACATTTGTACACGTTGTAAGGCATTCAGATTGCAAAATGGAGAAAAGCTTTAATAAAGGGGTTCTTTTCTGAATGAATGTGAACAGTGAATTGCTACTGTTCTCTGGAAGTTACAAATGCAATTTTTTTTTGCTGATCTGTCGAACTGTGGACAAAATGGATTGCTGAGTCACCATTTAATTTAGCTTTATGCAGATCAGCGTACCCGGGCACCAGCAGGCTTTGATTCAAGCCTCTCTCTCTTTTCATCTGCACAGAGCAAGCTCTGTGGTTTTGTTCCAGATTCTCTGAGACCACAGTGGAATGGCTACTGGGCTGCCTAAATGGGCTCTGGGACCTGTCCCGTAGCAGAAGTTGAGCAGATGTGGGCCTGCTCATCTGTCTGAACTTGCTGCCTACGATGCTTTCAAGTTGTGAAGGTTTCTATGACCATCAGAAGATGTTGGCACTGTAGGTTTTCTGGAAATGTTGCACTTCCTTTTCTGGAAATGTTGCAACATCTGGAAGCTAGCCTGGGCCTATTCAGGTCAGGGTGCTTCTGCTCATAGCCACTAAATAAACAGTGGAGGAAGACTGCCAGCAGCTCCTGCTTCCCTGGGACCTCTGATTCCCTCTGGCTTTTTGGACCTATCTGGGGAGCATCCTTAGAAACATTCAGCACTGAAAGCCTGACTAACGCTGACCACGGATAGAGCCAGCCCTCCTTTCATTGGGGAGGAATCTGTACTGTATACCTGTTCACTCGTCATGGCTCTTTTCCTCCTTTTGTATTCCAGGGTTAAGTCCTTGCCCAAACTGAGCCTCAGGTGTTTTCTTGCTTCTCTTCCAGTGCATGCAGGAGATGGGAAATGGCAAAGCAAATCGTCTCTATGAAGCTTACCTCCCGGAGAACTTCAGGCGACCTCAAACGGACCAGCATCCTGTCTTCCCTTTTTTACAAACCTTTTTGTGCTGATGCGGACCTCGGCATGGAGGGAAGGGTGTCCCTGCTGATCTCTGCATGAGTGCCGTCAACTGCACTGGGAAAGAATGCTTTGCACTGTATTTGTGCAGCTGCTCTCTAGAGAGTTTGAATGGGATGGAGCCTACCTGTCATTACACACCTTCTGGATAACTCGTTTATTCATCCATTTCAGCATTCATATGCAGCTTTTCTCCTCCATGGGGATCCAAAGCAGTTTACAGTACAAAAATACAATGTGTTTTTAACCAGCAGCAGAGAAGTGGGTAGCGGGTTTCTGTCTTTCTGTCTGCCGATCGATCTTCCAGGCTACAGTCCTCAAGCTAATTCAGGTTTTAAAAGGACCTGTAAGACTTGACTGGTGGAAGAAGACTGGTTACAAGATAATAGGCAGAACCATATATTTTTTAAACGGGTGGAGTGGGGGTGGAGGGGTTGAACCTTAATTTCTGCCCTGGTAGAACAATTGACCCTTGGGAGAGTCACAGGTTTCCTCCATTGCTATGACAATGTCTCGGTCCTTTCCACAGTGAAATTCAATGCACATTTCTAAGTCAGTTGCATTGGCCTTGGAGGGATTTGCTTTTGACGAAACACAGCATCAGTCTGCAGTGTTGCTTTTTATATCTTCTTTATTGTGTGGGCACCCTCTCCCCCACCCCCACCCCTTGCTTTTGAAACTCACTTGTATTGCAGAATAAACAAAACTGCTGCAGTCCAGGACAGTACCATGAAACCCTTTGGAGACCTGTTCTGACAAATGCTGCCCAATGAAGGGGGGGGTCAGTTTGTGTCGTTCCTGGCCCAGAAACAGCATAGCCTGAGGCCTGCTGTCTTGTTTGCTGCCCTGATTCCCACACTGCCATAAGGCTCAGGTGGGAATTGCATACACAGTGCAGTGCGCGCTTGAGCTGCACACTCGTTCTTTAGTCGTGGCCAACTTTCAGCTTTGCCTCACCTGGTGCCAGCACCCCTCTGTGCTTGCAAAGACGAGCAATAGAAGTAAAGGCTGCCTTTCAGCCCAGAGCGGGAGCCCTGTCATTCAGGTATCGGCTCCGTCATTACTTCTCCCTGAAAAACCCCCACGTTCGTTGTACGACATCCTGTTATCTCGTTTGTCCTTAACCATCTTCTACACAGAGCAGTCGAGGGCTTCATCAGAGACAAGTACGAGAAGAAGAAATACATGGACCGAAGTGTAGACATCAGTGTATTACGGGTTGGTCTTAAATGTATCACAATGTTTCCCCTCCCCCTTAATGAATGCATGAGACAGTTTTATAAAGCCAGAGACAGACTGTCCATCTATCTAGTCTGGTGCTTTTCTGCTTTGATGAGTCTTGGAGAGCTGTTGCCACAGGCAGTTTACTTTCCCCCTTCTTGTTGGATGAGATCCTTCCAGGGGTTGGACCTTGCTCATCCAGAATGTACATTCTGCTGTGGAGTGATGCTGTGTTCATTGCACCCTCAGGTTTTAATTACTTTGTGATGGTAAAATTCTGTTAAGTCACAGCCAACATATGCCGACCTTCTAGGGTTTTGAAGGCAAGCGACGGAGGTGGTTTGCCTTAGTCTGCCTTCCTTGGTAGTCTGCCTTCCTTGGTGGTTTCCTTTCCAAGTACTAATTAGGGCAGACTCTGCTTTACTTCTGATAAGATCAGGCTAGAATGAGCCATGCAAGACAGGGTTAATAACTGTGTGCTGACAAGTCCCAGCAAACCTGTGACGATAGCGAGATCATGGGGTTTTCAAGGCAAAAGATGGACAGAGGTGGTTTGCCATTGTCTTCCTCTGCACAGCAGCCCCAGTTTTCCTCGGTGGTCTCCCATCCAAATACTAACCCAGACCAACCGTACTTAGAAGGAAGAGGAGGAGGAGGGAGGAAGGAGTTTGGATTTATAGCCCCCTTTCTCTCCTATAAGGAGACTCAAAGGGGCTTACAATCTCCTTTCCCTTCCCCCCTCACAACAAAGACCCTGTGAGGTAGGTGGGGCTGAGAGAGCTCTGAAGACCTGTGATTAGCCCAAGGTCACCCAGCTGGTATGTGTGGGAGTGCACAAGCTAATCTGGTTCACCAGATAAACCTCCCCAGCTCAAGTGGCAGAGTGGGGATCAAACCCGGTTCTCCAGATTAGAATGCACCTGCTCTTAACCACTACACCACGCTGGCTCTCAATACTCAGCTTCTAAGCTTTGATGCGATCAGACTAGGCTTTATTTAATTTAATTTTTTATTTTATTCAGACCAGAGTTTGGGGTTAGCTAAGAGATATGTGCTCTAGAGAGCCTGCATAGTTAGATAGCTCTTTGTAGCAGAGAGAATTGCATTCAGTTGAAATCCTGCTTGAGGTGGTTTGCCAATGACTACCATCTGCAGTGATTTAAAGTGAAAAATATATGAAGTTCCCCTATACTGAGTAAGTTGATTGTTCCATCAGGTTCTTAATTGTTTACTCATTTGTTTACTCATTTGGCAGCTGTTCTCTCAGGTAGAAGTGTTTCACACCACCTACTACCTGATCCCTTTAACTGGTAGTGACAGGGTTTGAACCTGGGAGCTTCTGTGTGCCAAGCTGTTGCTCTACCAACTGAGCCACAGGCCCTCCCAGTTTAAGGGAATATACACTGGCTAGTTTTCTAGGTATTGTTTTCCCTTCAATTAAAACATCCTGGGAGTTGGGACCCCTTGGTTGTCACGGGAGGGGAGGGGAATGGCTTCCATTTACTAGCCAACTGGGCCTGCTCCTGTATGCGCTTGCTACAGGACATTTTCCACCAGCTCTGAAAACTGCTTGCTGGAGGCAAAGGTGGCATTTCCCACCTAGTGTCCCACTCACCATGTGGTTTGATTGTGTGTGCAGAAAGAAAAGGATGACAAATGGAAGAGGGAGGCAGGCTTGGAGAGAAAACTGGAGCCGATCATCTTTGAGAAGGTGAAAATGGTAAGGAGGCCCTTCTTGTTGTGGTTCAGAGCTTCTCCTGAATTTCTGGCACAGCCCACCATGTCAAGACGATTGACCAATTGTGGGAATGCCGAGTGTCCTTGTGAATAGCAAAAAGGAACTGCTAGAGATGATGTATGTAGTAAGCTGGAAGGCCTTAGATGGGACCATGAACTATCAGACACAGTGGCATCACACAGGAGAAAGTAAAGCAGATACCCTAGAGTTTTGTCTTTAGTGGGTTTTTCCCCTAATGTGTTAGATCCCATGCAGGGGTTTTTTAAAACACAATAGAGCATTACAATATGAAATGTATTTTTTTATTAAATGCTGTTTTCTCCTCTCCCAAAGTCTGGAATGAACTCAGTACTGCATTATAGTAGCCCTGTTCCCATGTTCCAGGCAAGTGCCCCAGACCCCTTCGTGTGAACACATAGATTCCTTGAAAATTCCCTAACATGTGAAATTGGTTACTTCCAGTGGACATTAAAGCAGTCCAACAGGTTTTTTTCTTTGGTTTCAGCCACAAAAGAAAGATGACAGCCAGGCCAGGAAAAGTCCTCCCAAATCTTCAGAGCCAGTCATAGATTTGCTGGGACTTGGTAAGAACATCTTTTTATTCTTTATTTTTGTTTTGTTGTCCAAAATGTTTCTGGAAGAAAGAAGGGAAAGGCCTTGGGTCCTCTGTGTCAGGTGCCTTGACCGTGTGACTAGTATTGAAGCGTATAAGAGGGTGTGTCTATCCAGAATGGTGAGGAAGGTACCATGTTTACTCAAAAGAAAGGCAACCTGGAATGTAGCGCGCGCGCGCACGCACACACACACACACACACACACACACACCCCAAAAAACACATTACACCATTTTTTGTTTTATTACTTGATGTAATTGTGACTTGTTTGCAAATGGTAAGATGACTCCCCTTTGGTGGTATATTTGGGGAGGACGTAGTTCTATATTTGAGTAAATACTATGCTTGACATATAAGAATACAAAAAACGAACAGACTGTTGGGTGTTCCTGACATGTCTTCCAAGTCAGCCAGCAGTTCTTAAATCAAGGTCTGCCATTTTCAGACTTGCTCAGGGAGCCTTTGGATTCCCTGTGTCGATACTCAATGAGAATGTGAGAAACGCTCCCCTGAATGACACTGTCTGTCTTCCCTGACAGAGTTAGATGTTGGGAGATCTCTGGTGTGGTATAGGGCATGGCTCAGTTGTGGAGGTGGTAGGCACAGCAAGTCTTGGCTATCTCTCCTGTACCGTTGAGTGCTCCCCTTAGAACAGGGGAGTGGATTGCAGGGTCTGATTTGCTAGATCATGAGTCCATATAGAGCTGTCATTGCTTTGCTGCCTTTTGGGGTGGATCAGTTGCCAGCACCTCAACACAGAAAGCGGGGGCGGCAGGCATCCTGCATCTCAGCAGAGAACAGCAAGGGAGCAAGAACACTCAGTAGTGAAGAGGGATTTTTCCATGACTCTGACTCTTGGCTTGTTCCACCTTACAGTCTACTTCCTGATACTCGCCTTGTATTTCCTGTCCCCAGCTCTCTCAATCTGTTGCCCACCATCCTGACCTTGTATCTATACTACCTGCTGCGTAACTCCAGAAGTCACATGGGTTCAGACAGGCAGTGTAGTGTAGTGGTTAAGAGTGGCACATGTTATTCTGGTGAAGCAGGTTTGTTCCCCCACTTCTACACATGAAGCCTGCTGGGGGATGTTGGGCTGGTCACAGCTCTCTTAGAACTCTCTCAGCCCCACCTACCTCACAAGGAGTCTGTTGTGGGGAAAGGACTGGAAAAGAGTTTGTAAGCCACTTTGAGACTCTTACGTCTGCGAAGAGTGTGGTATAAATCCAAACTCTTCTTCTTTTCTTCATGTTTTGCAGCCCCCTGGGTACTGAATGTAGGGGGTTCCGGATCTTGGGAGTGTCCTAGAGCTAAATCTTGCCCCAGAATAATCTGCAGCAGGGGTTACCCCTGTCACACAAGCTGACAACAGCATGCCAGATCCTCTCTACCCAAGCAGTGGAGGAGAAGACATGGCTGAGGCCTGTCATTGCCTTCTAGACCTCCACAGCCACCAACAGAGTCCACAGCCGATCTGTGAGATGCTAGAATTGTGGGGTGGGGTGGTGGTGGTCATGACTTGCTCCAAGTTTGTCTGGCCAAGTAGAACCCTCCTCTCACCACCAGTTTTGCCTGCATGTTACTATAATCACAGGTAGATAGTTCAGTTTTTTTCAGTATTTGGGCCAGAAAAAGGTAATCTGACATCTGATCTACAGCATCCTTAGGGGCTCTGCACTGCGGTTTTATTGTCACTTACTCATTCTTCTCCATAGTGGGGACCTGATGTAGCTTCTGTCATTCTTCTGACTTCTGTTCTGTTTTCACAACAACCCTGGGAGGAAGGCTAGGGTAAGAATTGGTCACTGACCCAAGGTCACCCAGCAAGCCTCCATGGCAGAGCAGAGCTCTGAACCTAATCTGACACATTCTATCCCCTGCACTACACTGGCCTTCAGTATGGTTTTCAACATAGTTTTCAATATGAGCATGATCCCAAAGCTGTGGCCAAAGAGGCTCTCAGAGCAAGGTCCAAAATGAGCTTCCTCAAGGTGCCAGTTTTCTGCCAGCAACCTCAGCGGGACACTAAGTTGGTCATAAACTGAGAGTTAGCAGAGCAAAATGCAGAGTGCAGCCTCCTCTGCCATCTTGAGAGCACACGCTGTCAGCAAAGACTTTCCTGTGCTTGAGTCTTAAGAGAGTTTCGGCCGCCCCAACGGACCAATGACTTTGGCCAGAGGCACATGGGCCCTTGATGCAAGAAGCGCCATCTTGCGGGTTTCCCCTCGAAGGATGAGGCTGCGACTTTTTCTGTTCTTCTGTCTTTGAAGCATGGAGCCCAGTTTGGCTGCTGCTCTCTTGAGAAGAGATCAGTATTCACATGAAAACCAGAACTTGCAAACCTTGCAAGAAACTCGCTCCACGGTGCCCTGCATCAGATTCTTTTGGAGGGGTTTTTTTTGCACCAGATTCTTAAGTGAGGGGCTGTGAGGCTCTTTTGCTATCGCCATGTCAGATTCATAGCGCTTTGCTTGCCCTTGCAAGTGAGCTGATTCTCTAGAGGGAGCTGCTGGGGTGGATCCTTTTGGACAAGGGGAGAGGGGGAGGGGATGTTCACCAACTCTGCTCTGCTTCAGAAATTACCTGAGTCTGCTGTTTTCTGAGCTGCAGCTGCAACCTGAGCTCTGCAGCAGAGCTTGATGCTGCAGGATTGGACGAGTGCACGGCAGTCTTCTCGCGCCTCTGAAGCAAAGCTGGGTTTAAACGCTGCATGAGCCCAGAGGCAGAAGGCTTCTGTGGACTTATCTAGTGCACAGTGTAGGTGGGGAAGGATTAGGGCAAGGGACTGTGGTAGGGCAGGCTGAAAGGGCCAGGGGTTCAAGTAGCTCTCCCTTCCCCTGTTCTACTGCTAGTATAGCAGGCTGAAGACTCCCTCTCCCCGCCCCCCCCCCCCCCAAACGGAGGAGAGATTGACCTTGGAATGCATGGATGGTGCTTTAAGAATGTTTCTGGCAGTCTTCCCTCTCCCTGCAGTCTTGCCCCAAATGTAGCATTGGAAGCAAAATTCACTTCCCCGGAGTACCTCTCTCTTGTTTTTCCCTTCCTAAAAAAACAACTTCTCCACTTCAGCTGTGACATGTGTGAGCATTGCTATGAAAAGCACAAAGAGGTGGCAGAGTATTTGTCGGGCAGCGGCACTTCTCTCTATCCAAAGCAGAGACCAAAGCAGAAGATCTCACACAAACAAGGGAAACCAATTGTAATTTTCACAGGCCATGACACTTGAGCCTCATTGGTACAGGGATAGAGAAGTAGTGGGTTGGCTGGGGATTTCTCTGCTGACAAGCTGTGTGCTGTTTGCCTCCTGAGCTGGGATCTCCAACTCAGTCAGCTTCCTCCCTTTGTACTACTCTTTGCACTACTCTTCTAACACCTTCCTCTCTTCTCCTAGACGTTCCTGTTTCGGCCCCCCATCCCAATGGCAGATCCGCTAGTAGTCTAGAGAAGGACTTGGACCTTTTCGGTTCCATGAGCTCCGACAGGAAGGTGAGAAGGTGCCGAGCGAGGTGGCACTCAGTGTGCAGGAAGGGGAGCTCAGCGCTAACAGTTGGCACTCCACTTCAGAAAGCACTTGCTAGATCTCCAAGTCTCGCTTGTGTCGACGGAGTGGACTTTTCAGCCTGGTTTACACATGCATGTTCATGGGTGCTGTTCAGTGTCCAGTGGTGACACATGAATAGTTGAGCAGTATATATTTATTCAGATCCATCTTTTCTCTCCAACCCAGAGTGGACGACCTCGTTCTTTCTGCTCTGTTTTATTCTCAGGAAAACTCCAAAGTAAGCTGGGCTGGGAGAGGGCAACTGGCCCAAGGTCACCCAGTGAACTCCTGTGGCAGAGTGTGGGATTCAAACTCGACTCTCCTAGATCCTAGTCTGAAACCATAATTAGTAGACCACCCTGGCTCATGTATTGCCTAGAGAAACTCCTGACCTCTCGTCAGATTGATGTGAAAAGTAGTGACCAAGTTCTGATGGTGGAAGCAGCTCACAGATAAGCAGGGAAAGCTCGAAGGGACTGAAAAAGCCTCTTTCACTTGGCAAGCAGTGAGGCGTGCAGTGAAGTTTAAAGAGAGCAAGTGTACTCTTATCCTGGAGGGAACCAGTGTTTTGATTCCCCAGCTCCCCGCCACCTCGGGAGCTGTGAGAAGGCTTGCCATCCTGGAGAGAGAATTCAGATTAGCCTGTGCACTCCCACACACGCCAGCTGGGTGACCTTGGGCTAGTCACAGCTCTACGGAGCTCTCTCAGCCCCACCTGCCTCACAAGGTGTTTGTTGTGAGGGGGGAAGAGAAGGGAGTTTGTAAGCCCCTTTGAGTCTCCTTGCAGGAGAGAAAGGGGGGATATAAATCCAACTCTTCTTCTTTCTCTTTTCAATGCCTATTTTTTCAGCAGCTCACTGTCTCTGCTTCACTTTGTGCCCCCCCTCCCTTTGGAAATCTAACTGTTAAAGAGAGGAAAACAGGTGAAGCAGCTTCCATACAGTCCCGTCCTGCTCTCTGCCTCCAGATCTCCGGAATGCTCAGCAGTCAGTGCCTAGATTCCATCTGGCTGCTCTTGACTTAATGCTTAACATGTAGTTGATCCCTGGTGCTCACACTCACCCCCTATCAATGAACCTGCTTTCACCAGTCAGGTGGATATAAATCGCCATCTGTCGGAGTGAGTTGCTTGGGCAGCAGACCAAGGCAAACCAGAAAGGCACCCACCTCTCCTTCACTTTTGTGGTATCTCCCTGTGAGCAGAACCATTTTCACACATTCAGGGGGCAGAGGCTGAATTGCATGTTGAAGAGACCAGGACTACCTGGGCTGGAATTTTCATCCTGCTTATGGATGTCCACTGCTCTACCTAGGCACAATGTATGCCCCTCCCTCCAATTGGTAGCGGAAAGGAGTGGTCTTCACATGCAGTGAAAAAAGGTGGCAAATCTTAAAATGCTGCCACTTTAAACCAGTAGTTTACAGAAAACTGTCTGCAAGCATGAGCCAGTGGTTAAGAGCAGGTGGATTCTAATCTGGAGAACTGGGTTTAATTCCCCACTCCTCCACCTGAGTGGCAGAGGCTGATCTGGTGAACCTCAGGTGTTTCCGCACTACTACATTCCTGCTGGGTGACCTTGGGCTAGTCACGGTTCTTCGGAACTCTCTCAGCCCCACCTATCTCACAAGGTGTCTGTTGTGGGGAGAGGAAGGGAAAGGAGCTTGAAAGCCACCTTGAGTCTCCTCACAGGAGAGAAAGGTGGGGTATAAATCCAAACTCTTGTTCTTCCAATGTTGCAGTACTCACAGCAGGACCTGAATGTGCAACTTTGACTAAGATGTGGGGAGTTAAGAAACAGCACACAACAGGCCCAGACTGCACTTCGGTGGTTCAAATCTCAGCTCTGTTGCAGGGCTTGCACGTGAAAACTGGCTCTTAGCTTCTGCTTTTTGTTGGCAGGTTGCATTTGATTACAGGCCTAATTGTAAAAAAGGGACTGGAGAATACCTAGAATAGATGATGTGCATGAAATGTTCTCCCCTGAGCAGGAGGACATCTCTTGAAAGTGGGTGTTTCCCACCAGCTTGCTGGAGAGGCAACAAGTAAAACTTCCTGATGGGAGGCTCCTCCTTCTCCCTCTTTCCTGCCTCTGAGGAAGAAGCAGCTTTGTAGCTACTGTCCTGCCTTTGCCTTTTATTCTCTTTACTATCTTCTCCCCACCCTTTCCCCCCCTTCTATCGAGTTAGTTAGCCAGCAAACCCCCACCACCACCTCCATTTATCTGCGGCTTTTTTAGCCTCAACAGCTCGATCTTGGCAGTAACCATGGAGCATTGCCGGCAGGCGTTCAGAGACAGGGTGGGCAGCAGGCATGGCAAGCTGCTCCAAGGAAACCTTCCTCTCCGAGGAAGAGCCCAGGACATCCAAAATGCCCACAGAACCACATCTTAAAGCCAGGGCAACCACATCCTCAGAGAGGGCTGCTCAAGCCCCGGAGAGTGACAAAGTGGCAGCCATTACATTACAGCATACTCAGTACAGGCAATAGCAATCAGCACTGCCCTTGCTAGCAAGGCCTTGGCAGTGGCGTAGCACCAGCAGGGGAGGGCATGACACCCAGGGCGAGGGCTTCTGGGGCAGGGGCAAGCACCGTTGCGGCAAGGGCAAAGGGCACTCACATGCTCTTGGTGCAGTTTCCCTTCACTCCGCCCCTGGGCCTCGGTGATGGAGATTTGCAGGGCGGCCACTTGGTCCTCTGTTTCTAACTTCACCAGGCACTACAAGGTCGACAGGTACAGTGCAGCGGACGCGACCTTTGTCCACAGGGTTCTGCAGCACACAGTACCTTCCTAATCTGACCCACCCGGGCATAGGGACATTGCTTTGGAAGGTCCCACTTTGAAGAGATGTTTTCCTGCTCAGGGGAGAACGACCACTGGACACTTACCATGAAGGGTCCTTCTCCTCTGAGCCAAGAGGGACATCTTGCCTGCCCAATGTTACAGATAAACATGGGGGTGGGGACTCTCGCAGGGGGGAGTTACATTGGGGTTTGGGACAGTTACCATGTTCGTTCAGTTTCCTGTTAGGTCGATAGTTAGGTTCCTGGCTGGGGGGTCCATTTCTCTCCCCTTCCAGCAACCCATTCTTTTTCCTGTACGGTTCCTTTTGGTTCTTCTGTGATCCTGCCATTACCTTCACTTCTCTTCGGAAGACTTCAAAATTGAAGGAGAAGGAGGGGTCTCCCACCAGAAACAGGAAACTGAAGTTTTACTTCCTGCCTCTCCAGCAAGCTGGTGGAAAACACCCACTTTGAAAAGATGTCCGCCTTGGCTCAGAGGAGAAGGACCCTTCACGGTAAGTGTCCAATGGTCGTTTTGATATCTCTATCCATCTCCTCTTTGGGACTGAAAATGGCATATGTGTTCTCTCTCATCAGGTCGTAGGTTCTATGCCCACAGCTGGCTGTGCGGGGTCTGTTCCCGAAAACCTGAACCTTTTCCCTGATCCTGGAAGCAAAACAGAAGAAACGGGGAAGAAGCAGCTCTCAAAGGACTCCATTCTCTCCTTATATAGCTCCCAGACTCCACCAATGCCCGCACAAGGTACCCAGAGTGGGGAAAGACAGTCGAGTGCTTAGGCATCAGAGCTAGTGACAGCTGACATTTTCCTCTTTCCGTTCCTTTCTCTCACACCAACCCCTTCCTCAAACTTGTGTGTAAAAATTCCTTGGGAGGAGTGTCTCTGTGTGTATGTGCGCGTATGTGCAAAGCAGGTTTGCAATTGCCTGTCTTTGTAAGCAAACTTTGATGTTCAGAGCAATTTCTTGGAAGAGCTTTGTACAGCCCAACCAAATAGATTTATGTGAAGATGTTTAAAACTATTATTTGTTTTTAATAGTTTAAAACTGTTTTTAAAAAATAGTTTAAAACTATTATTTATTTACCTGATTTATACTCCACTTTTCTCCCCAGTAAGGCCCCAAAATGACTTACATTTTATCCTCACACCTGCCCTGTGAGGTAGGTCGGGCTGAGTGCCAGTGATTGGCTCAGAGTCACTCTGCAAGTTTCCACAGTAGAGTGGGGATTCAAATTTGGAACTCCTCAAAACTCGTTTAAGACTTTTGCTACTGCAGCATTCCAGCTCTCATTACTAATTCTGGAAATCTTGCTGGATGCTCTTGCTGCCTCCCTTGTCGCTGGAGAAACAAACAATCTTTTTGCACATTTTGACCAGGTTCCAGGGCTACAGCTGGAAATTGTCAGATTTGAATGTCGAGCCTTAGGTTACAGAGCAATTGTACAATTCTGCCTCTTCACAGTTTGCTTTGTATAGTGCTAGGAGCACTTGAAAATATGGGACCTACTTCTAGAGAGCTAAGCCAGCAGACTTTGTGCAGTTTATACATTTATTTTTAGGTTGTACGTTGACTGCTTATTCAAACTTCCCAAGTTTTCCTTCTTGTTTGAAGCAGGTTTGTTTCCCTGCTCCTCCCCATGGAGCCTGCTGAATAACTTTAGGCCTGTCACAGTTCTCTCTGAGCCCCACCTACCTCCCAAGGTGCCTGCTGTGCGGAAGGGAAGGAGAAGGAAGGGGAAAGTTTGATATAGAAACCAACTCTTCTTATGCACCATCTCAGGACCATACAGTTCTAAAGGCAGCATCCAAAAAGAGCACTCTTGTGTCACTAAGGGAAGACCAGTGTCATTTTGCAGGTGGTGTTTAAGGAGAACATAAGGAAGAGCCTGCTGGATCAGACCAGAGTCCATCTAGTCCTGTACTCTGCTACTTGCTGGACTAGATGGACTCTGGTCTGATCCAGCAGGCTCTTCCTTATGTTCTCCTTAAACACCACCTGCAAAATGATACTGATCTTCCCTTAGTGACACAGGGGAAGATCAGTGTCATTTCGCAGGTGGTGTTTAAGGAGGATGGGATATCTCCAGTCTCTGTTGCCTGTTCTGCACCACCCAGCCTTCTCCCTCCATTCCACTCTTTCCAACCCACTCCCTAGCTGGTCGGTGTAGAGTATACAGAGCCCCAGTTGAGGGGACAGAGAAACCACAGATCTTTTAATTGCCTCCTCCTTAATCATCTCCCTTCAGTACCCAAAGCGTGTTTCATGGTCGCCTCGAGTATAGAGCAAGTACTTTGAGAACTGGCTTTTGTGTAGCCAGATTTTGAGGGCCC
The DNA here is from genome assembly GCF_021028975.2 of Sphaerodactylus townsendi. NCBI lineage: Eukaryota > Metazoa > Chordata > Lepidosauria > Squamata > Sphaerodactylidae > Sphaerodactylus > Sphaerodactylus townsendi. The sequence goes on from NC_059430.1 coordinate 99,451,714, forward strand.
TTGAGGTTTTTTTTAAAAAAAGGGTAAAATAGAAGTAAGTGAACCATGATTTCTTCTATACTTCAGCTCTAATGCCCTTCCTGTCATCTGCAGGAGCTGTGTTCATAGCCCCAACCCAGATGGGTTACCCTGCAGCGTACCCCAGTTTCCCAGGCATGGCAGCACCCAGCAACATGATGGGTGGCATGATGGCACCACCGGTTGGGATGATGTCACAGCCAGGCGCCACTGGAATGGTGGCACCCATGGCGATCCCAGCAGGTTATGTGGGTGGCATGCAGACGGCTGTAATCGGGGTCCCCAATGGAATGATGGCGACACAGCAAGCTGGATACGTGGCCGGCATGGCTCCAGTTCCACCGTCGGTGTATGGTGTGCAACCAGCTCAGCAGCTGCAATGGAATATTGCTCAGGTGAGAGGCTCCTGGGCTGGATTTGGGATGGCTTCCCCTCTGCAACCCAGTAACGCTTCAAGTCACGGTTGGCCATGGGATGAGTTTTCTGGCCAGCCTCTTGGAAAGAGGCTCTTGGTTTCTGCAGACAACGTGGAAGCTTCATTGTAGATGTCTTAACTCACGACCATCCCAAAGAACCATGCGAGGTTATTGGGACTGGGATTACAGAAGGTCCATGTTTGCCAGGCCAGAGCCACACATGTGTCTTGCAAATTTTAGTCAATTAATCAGTGGGAGCATGTTATAATGTAGCGTGCTTTTCTGCCAAGTGTCCTTCACATTAGTCAGAACAGTTTATAATTAATGCATTGTCAAAGGCGTTCACGGCCAGAATTAATTGGCTGTTGTGGGTTTTCTGGGCTGAGTGGCCGTGGTCTGGTAGTGGCATAGTGGTTAAGAGCAGGTGTACTCTAATCTGGAGGAACCGGGTTTGATTCCTCGCTCTGCCACCTGAGCTGTGGAGGCTTATCTGGGGAATTCAGATTAGCCTGTACACTCCAACACACGCCAGCAGGGTGACCTTGGGAGGGGGGAAGGGCAAGGAGATTGTAAGACCCTTTGAGTCTCCTGCAGGAGAGAAAGGGGGGATATAAATCCCTCCTCCTCCTCCTCCTCCTCCTCCTCCTCCTCCTCCTCCTCCTCCTTCTTCTTCTGTTTTGCCTGCATCTATGGCTGGCATCTGTGGAGGTATGCCACTGTGAGATGTGAAGATGCCAGCCGTAGATGCAGGTGAAACATTAGGAGTCACACAGCCCGGGAAATCCACAACAGCCAATTTATAATTAGTTAAGGCAAACTTAAAACTCTTTTTGTGCTCAGTTAATCTTGATTTTGCGGCATGAATCGTGTTTGGCTGTGTTATTTCTTAATTTGGGGGGGGGGGGACTTTTTAAAGAACTGAAATTGTAAAGACTTTATTGGGGAGGGGGTTAATTGGAGGTAGGATTGACAGTGTGAGAGGCTGAGGAGTTTGTACCAAAATGTATGCCACCTTCCTGTCCTGTGTGCCAAATGTGTTCTATAATCGGCCTGTACAATCTGTACCGAAGTGGCTCTGTTCCTATGCTGCTAGGACACAAGTCAGTATATGTACGGCAGGGAGGGTGAAGCAGCTTGTCTTGCTGTGACAGGAAAAGTACGCAAGATCCTCCCCACTGGGGGCACACACGCACAGCACACCTTGCCATCTGATGAAAGCAGGCTTCTAGCTGCATATTGGAGAGAGCATCCTACTTACTAGTACCAGTAACAAATCCCGGCCAACCTATGTGCAAGCCAGTGCCGGTTTTCTCTCACAGGGGGAGGGGTGTGTGTGTTGAAAACATCGGGCGTCTGCCTATTCAGAATAAGAACATAAGAACTAGCAGGTGTACTCTAGTGTACACAAGAATGCTTGTGTGGGTGTACTCTAGTGTACACAAGAATGCTTGTGTGGGTGTACAGGTGTACTCTAGTGTACACAAGAATGCTTGTGTGGGTGTAATACTATGGCATCTGACCCTGTTTCTTGGTTCCTTTTCAAATTAGGTGACTCAGCAGATGGCCGGGATGAACCTCTATGGCACAAACGGGATGATGGGATATGGACAGTCACTGGGCCGTGGAGGGGCCCAAGGAACCAACCAAACTCTCAGCTCCCAAGTGTGGAAATAATGCACCAGGATTCGAACCACCATCACCCCCTCTCTCTTGTTCTTTTTTGCTTCTTCCTTTTTTTTTTTTTGGTTCCAGCATTAAAAATGCCCCCCCTCCAGATTATTTTTTAAAAGGTTTCCTTTTTCTTTCTGATGGTTCCGGCCAGACCTTTCTTCTGTGTAGCAGAGGCCTCACTTTGCTTCTCCCCTTGTCTCACATCAGAGAGTGTCAAAGCCCATGTGCGCTTTTTGGAGGGGACAGGTATAAGGAGGGAGGGGTGACTTGCTTGGGATTTGACGATATCAACCAACCAGACCAGAAGGGGAGCTGCCAATGGCTGAAGGGCTCCAGCCCCTACGTGTTTGCTCATGGTCGCCCCTATAAGAACTGAACAGCAAACATCTATCCATTGGGTTTATTTTCTCTACTTCCTCCCCCATCCCTAAATTCGACTTCCCCCCCCCCCCACTCCTCCCCGCCCGGGGTCGGTCTTTTATTTGACACATTCCATCTTTTTTTTTCTTTTTCCCTGTGGAATTCTTCAAAGCTAGTTCTGCCTTCCATGAGCCTGAAATCTTCTCTCTTCCCTGGATCTAGCAGGACTTCCACAAGATCCTTGAGCACAACTGGTCCTTTGCTGGACTTGTGCAAGCAGGTAATATTTGCACTCCTTCCAAAAGCACTGGCTGCTTCTAACCTATCCTGTGGTGTCGATATATCTAAACAACTCCTGTTATCTTTTCTTGGCACACCTTCCCCTAAAACGCACACACTGCCCGTTACTCCTCCGGGTTTTTCTTCAAAACGTCATGACCTAATAAAACAAGGGGCAAGATCCCGTCGCAAGCATTGACTTGCACTTCCTGTTTGCACTTTTTTGTTGTCCTGTGTAAACCCCCCTCCCCCCCCCCAACACAAACACATAGAACTGCAGATAATTTGCCAGCTTCCCATGGCTGACCGAGGGCTTCAGAGGGTGGCCTGGCTTTCTTCCCTCAGTGTTCACTCCCCACTCAACCATTTAGGGGAGGGGGAGAATCCAACCTGCGTCTTTGAAAGACTTTGTCAGCATTAAAAAAAAAACCCAGGCATCTTCTGTCTACCTTGTGTATATATAAATTCCTTAATAAAACTATTGGAGTGAAACATTAATCTTGTTTCTCCGGGTCTTAAATTTGTAGGTGTCTTTTCCATAACTTTGTTGGTCAGGTGATGGAGAGCCAGCATGCATGTATGTCACATCACCTACCCAGCAGAAGTTTTTGGCCCGTGCTCTTCAGTGCCCTCAGCTGCTGGCTGTCAGGGAACGAGTTTGCCTGAAGCAGAGAAGATAAGAGATGAGGGGTTCCGGCTTGCCTTTTCAGAGTTGTGGCGTGAGAATGGGACCGGTTCTGTGCTGGGGAGTGCAAGGAGTTTGAGGTTCCGGAGGATATTCTAAGGATGAGAGGGGAAATCTTGTACCCAGGACTTTCGGGTAATGAACTGGTGGCTGCTTACCCAGAGAATACTTCTGAGGGTATCTCCTCTTGGGTAAGGGCTCTGGGGAGCAGCAGTGGCGTAGTGGCTAAGAGCAGTGGCTAAGAGCAGGTGTACTCTGATCTGGAGGACCCGGGTTTGATTCCCAGCTCTGCTGCTTGAGTTGTGGAGGCTTATCTGGGGAATTCAGATTAGCCTGTGCACTCCCACACATGCCAGCTGGGTGACCTTGGGCTAGTCACAGTTTTTCGGAGCTCTCTAAGCCCCACCCACCTCACTGGGTGTTTGTTGTGAGGGGGGAAGGGCAAGGAGATTGTAAGCCCCTTTGAGTCTCCTACAGGAGAGAAAGGGGGATATAAATCCAAAAAAACCCCTCATATTGGGCAACCTTGTAGTGAGAAATCTAAAGATGGGTTTGTGGCAGATAGATGCGGAGCCCATGTAGTAACTTGACTACTTTGGGCAACGGTTGTGGATGTCCAACACTTTCAGACACGAGAACAGTATTGAGACAGAGTAGGACTTAGGTGTTCAGTAATGTAGCTATGCTGTCCTAAAAGCCTGTTGGAATCCTTGACTAGTGTGTCCCAAGGTTCTCTTAGCAAGAAATGCTGCCTGCACCATGGTGCAGGGCCAGTTACATAGCCACAGTTTCAAAGTCTCAATGCATGTTGTTAGAAGAAATGTTAGGAGTCATGATGTTAGGAGAAAATGTAGGGCACTGAGGAATATTTTGAACCAAAGTCGCCCAAGAGAGATGGCCTCCCCTTGAATCACAGTGGCACTCCACTCCACTGCTGCCCTTTATTGACAAGGTAGCAGAGCAGTTTCTCCTGAAGTCCTGGAAGAGAACTGAAAGGAACTGGAGACTTTTAGTTGAAGATGACTTGCCCCTAAGTTGTGGGGACAGAGGCGGGCTAGGTGTAGTTCTGTATGAAGTGCCACTGACAGAGACAAGAAAACTTGCAGCCAAAACGCTTTTTGAAACTGACTTTAATTATCTTGCTGCCCAAATACTGTACATGCAGTTAACAAGCCAAGTGGAGAAACATTAACTTTTTTGTTGTTGTTTTGGAAAATCCATCTTGTCTTTTGGAAAGAGGAAAAAACCTGGCAAGAATGTTTTACAAAACTGAGTGTGCAACCCTCCCGAGCTGTCAGTCCTGCTGCAATATAAACCACAGAAAAAATACAAGAGTTTTACATTTAGGAAAGACCACACCACTTAGAAAACGTTACAGAGAGCAGGTATAAAATTGCTGTGTGTGTTTTTTTTTTTCCTCTTGGTTCTTTTGTTACCATTCTCCCACTGCCCATCGCAAGCCCATCCCCTTCTGGTGCTCATTGCGGCTGCGGGGGGAGCATTTTTGAAATCACAACTTGCTCGCCGTTAGTTGAAGGGATTTTCCTTTGTATTAAGACCTAACGGCAAATCTGCCCTCTAAAGCGAAGCTTACTGCAAACAGCTGAATTACAGGATGGATTTGAAGGCGGTTTAATAACAGCATTAGTGGACTCAAAAAATAATCCTAGAAAACCTGATTTAGAAAACATTGTGCTCTTGTCAAGATTTCGCCATCTCGTAGCCCCAGACTAGCCTGATCTTGTTGGATCCCAGAAGCTAGGTATGATTGGTCCTGGCAAATATTTGGACGGGAGACCTCCACTGAATATCAGGGTTGTGACGCAAAGGCAAACGACAGCAAACCATCTCTGAGCATCTCTTGCCTTGAAAATCCTACCAGGAGTTGCCGGAAGTCAGATGTGACTTAATGGCAAAAAAGGCACCAGCAAACCACAGTGCCTGCCCCCCAGTCTTTTCTCTTTTTAAAAAAATATAACTCCTTTCATTGCCACACTAGAGGCACTTTCACACGTGCAGAATAACATGCTTTCAATGCACTTCGCAGCTGGATTTTACTGTGTGAAATAGCAAAATCCACTTTCCAACAATTGTGCAAGTGCCTTGAAAGTGGATTGAAATTGCATTATTCTGCATGTGCGAAAGTGTTCTAACAGTTTCTAGCCCTTAAGCTCTGACCTAGATCACAAACCATCGTTATGTTACCCAAGTGGCAAAGGAGTTGCTTCTATAACAGGGGTCTGCAACTTGTGGCTCTCCAGATGTTCATGGACTACAAATCCCATCAGTCACTGCCAGGGGCTGATGGGAATTGTAGTCCATGAACATCTGGAGAGCCGCAGTTTGCAGACCCCTGTTCTATAAAGAGGATCCTAATCTTGGCCATTATTGTCTGCCAGAAGGACCGGCTCTTGATTGTGGTTACTGCCTTGCCTGTATTGGCTTTCCCTAGGAGAGGTGGGCTGTGATGCCAGTTAGGGAAAGGGCCCTAGCAAAGACCTCTCCCTGTGGATGTCTTTCAAGTGAGAGGCTGCTGCTAAAGCAGTGGCAGTGAGTTCAGTTTCTAAATCAGGTTTTAGAGAATCTTGGACCAGTCCCGTCACTGCTGGAGGCCAAAACAGGACATAGAGGTAGACTCCCTTCCCATTTCCAGCAGCAGCAGCCGCTAGGAGCTTGTGGCCCCATTGCACTGAGCCATGTGCTATGCAAGGAGAGTTTTGGGGTGCGGTGTTTGCTTCTTGGGCATGGGGAGCACAAGCTGAGGGGGGGGGGGAGGTTGAGAAGTTTTTCGTTTTAGTGACCGGTGGTTGTTTTGAAACGACACAAAAAGAGAAGCCCTTTTTTTTCTTCGTCAGAGGAAAAACTCCACAAAAACAAGGCCACCAATCAAAGTGCTTACGTTCCCAAGGCTTTTGTGGACAGGTTCAAACTGGCCGCTCAGTCTCGGGACTCGCTATTGCACCTAGGGCTGGAGAGACCAGGGTGTCGTCTCCAGCATCAGGAAAGCATTGCTTCGAGGCCCTTGCTACAAGGAAAGCAGGACGCGATTCTCCATCCCACCAAGTTCCTGGAATGTCTAGTCACTGAAAGTACATCTTTTGAATCCCCTGCCCCCCGCCCCCCAATATTCAAACAGACAAGCTACTGAAAAGAACACAATTCAACTAAATACACTCACCCCTTCTCTTTGATCAACGTAGCCAGCACCGTGAAACTTTGCTTTGTAAGAAAAAGTTATCTTTTGAAAAAGCTGTGAAAATTACACAAGGCCTACTGATAACATCTAATCATAATTATGGAAAAACAGCAACTTTCTCTATTGGCTTTTCCTCTCCCCTTTCAGGCCTTGCCCATTTTGATATTTATTACAAATTTAATTTGCCCTTTCCTCAAAGCAGCAGCAAGAATTCTCAGAACAGCTGTGCCATGTTACTATGATTGGAATGGTTGAGATCCAGTGCCAGCTCAGTGGGTGAACTTTGGCCTGCCTTGTTATCTTAAGCTACATCCAAGATCTCAGCTTCAGGATTCAGCTGGCTCCCAAATGGGTTCTCTATGCTGCTCTTTAGTCATAGGCCCCTTCCGCACACGCAAAATAATGCGTTTTCAAACCACTTTCAAAATAATGCGTTTTCAAACCAGCTTCAAAGAGCACTGAAAGCAGTTTGAAAGTGCATTATTCTGCATGTGCGGAGTGAGCCATAGATAGAAAGGTCTTTATTTTCTATGACTTTTGCCAACAAGCCATAAATTATGACTCAGAAGTGTTATCAGAAACATGTCTCATGGTCTCAAGTGAGGGTTGCACTTGTCCCTGCCACCTTTTCCTGAAATGAAAAACAGGACTATCAAGGAAGATGTTGGTCTTGGCTTAGAATAAGCTGGCTCAGGACATGTCCTACCAAGCCAGTCACAACCCGCCTGCCATGTCTCATGACCACTGGGGCTCTGAATGTAGTGTTGCCAACTTCAGATCAGGGAATTCTTGGAGATTTGGGGGTGGTTTTGGAGGGATCTTAGTGGAGTATAATGCCATAGAGTCCACTCTCCCAAACAGCCATTTTTCCTGGGGAACTGATCTTTAGTCTAGAAATCAGGTGTAATTCCAGGAGATATCCAGGTCACCCCTAGAAACTGGCAACACTCTGTATGCCACTTTCTCACCCAGAATTACAATTAAATCTTGATTTAATGATACACAGCTGGTGGGCTGTGTTAAGCCGGGAAGGAGGTGACAAAAATGTTGATGCCTTTCTTAGAAATAAGGGCAATATTCTAAATGTCTTTGGGTACACATTGTTCCTCTACTGGCTTTTTCTGAAGGAGCATTTGGGCATTCTGAATGCTAAATACAAGGTTCCCTTTATATGTTAATACACTGTACTGAGCTTGTCTTGCTGCAGAGCAATCCAGTTGGAAAAACCATATGGGTGGGTTGAACCAGTTTCACCAACCCCGCCGGAAATGCAATGCTGGCTTGGGAAAAAGCATCCTCTCAAATTCCTAGGGTTCTTCAAGCCATCCCAAAGAGAAAATGGCTCCCATAGCACTGGGATAATGTTCGATTGTGCCCCTAAAGATGATGCTATTAGATGAAGACAACTTAATATTTGACATATCTGTGGCATGAAGAGAAAGGTTGTGCTGATTTAGAAATAGGTCAACTTAGCCCCCTGTTTTTTCTTGTTGGGCTTGGGGCCTGAGTAAGTGAATATCACAGCACAGCTTTCCTTCATTTCAGAGGGACTTTCTGACAGGAATCTCCTATTGGATAATGGCCAAAGAGCCAAAATTTGACCTGGAAACAGAAGCTACCTTCTTGCTTACCCTCGCTTGCTAGCATGTCCTTTGCAATTCATTCTTCATCAGTGCTTTTGTACCGGAGGGAGTAATGACAGAAAACAAAGTAACTGAAGAATTTGTCAGTGCCATCCCTCCACTGAAAAACAGCCAATGCTACAGCTGTTGTCCTTTGGTCTGTTCCCCTTCAGTCCAAATTGTGACCCCAGGGGGAAGGGGTCCCTCTCTTTTTGGAAGCTTTAGGAAAACAGTTCAGCAGAGGAAAAAGCTAATGCTACGTTTCATGCATAGAAAGGGAGGGGGGGAACTGAGGTCAAGGCTGGAACAAAATGGCCGGCATCCAATGGGATGTTTCCATTCATAAATTTGGGAACACTTACAGTTGTGTTGTTACCTGGTTCCCTGCTCAGAACAGCAGAATTCCCACCATTATCACATCACAAACAGTTTAGGTCAGAGTAGAAAATGGAGTGCTGTTTGAGAAACAAATCCAAGCCCCTCCACCTCCTGGGTGTGAGGAGCTAGTTATGGGATCTTTGGAAGTTGGTCAAATGCATTGAAGTCTGGGAGTAGTTTCAGTTTGCAGCCTTCAAATAAAAAAACAGTGTAACTTTTAACTCCCACCCTCCTAGTAAACATGGGGATTCCAATGGTCAGAAAAGTTTCACTATTGGCCAACTGACATATCACAAACCCATATTCTAATATGTGGATTATGCATTCCCATTTGCAACTGGATCACCAATTATCTTTGCATCCTGCTTGAAATACATTTCCAGTACCTGGTGCTTGCACGATAAGCATGGTTGAAGGACTGCACAGTGCAGCGGTCCCATGACGGTTTCCAACTCGTGACCAACAACAACATCAAGGCAATCAACCAGAGAGCATGATAACTTTGTCCTGTGCCATTAGCACTGTTTCAATAGTAGTCTGGCCATTTTGGAATCTCCACTGCCTTGGCTTTTCATGTCCCTACATTTGCTGGTGGAATGAAGAATGCTCCTCCTTTTGCTATTTTGAGTATTTTTTCCAGCCCGACAGCAACATCAAGTGAGGAGAAACTTGGATGAGACATGCGTTGAAATGTTTGGTTTTCTTCTCTCCCACTCTTGCCCTTCTAGAGTTATCAGCCTTACCAAGAAAGCGAGACTTTCTGTATCATTTCATGGAAGCCTGGCTCATCTTCAGCATTAGATGTTCCATGTTGCCATGAATATGTTTCCCATGGTCATTTGCTCACTAATCTAAGCAAGATATGAAGTTGGACATCCAAAGGCCAGATTTTCAGAAAAGTCTTTAATTGTCTGTTCCACTTGAATCCAAAAACACATTTTGTGCTAAGTGATGCCCAGGACAGCAAAATATCATCATGGTCCTTAAGAGGGTTTCAAGAAGAATGTCAATGTGCTGCAAAGCTCCAGTATTAGCCCAAGACACTACATGGGTTGAAGAAGGAATGAACCAGTCAGCAGAATACTTTCATGGTTTCCATGCCGGGACAGAACTGGCTCTTCTACCAAGATCCGCTCTCCTTTCTGTCAAACAGAAGACAGATGGGTTGACTGCCAAAACTTCAGAGCGGAGAAGAAATTCAGAGCAGAGAATAATTTGGAATGCCTCTTTGGCCAGACCATCATCTTCTGCGACTTGTACACAGACTCACATTTAAAGTAAACACAGCAAATGATTCAGCTAGCCCAGAAAAAGTTAATCAGGCTTCTGCTGAAGGCTTTCGAACAACAACAGAGAAGTGTGAGAGGGCCTTGGATATCCAACACATTGCTTTTCTTTTGTCAGATGTCATCCATAATAGTACCAGTACTGGAACAGAAGTATGAGATGGATACCAAGAGACCTGCATTTGTCCCCATCTTTGATTTCCATTGATGCTTTAGTGATGATCCAGACCCAATATCTTAAGTTCGGAGCATGGAACTGGCAAGACCAAACAAAAAGGAAAGGCATCAGCAGATGAATTGGGCTTGTGGAGCAGCTGGCTGGGTCTTTGAGGGCAGGGGCGGCGTTCCCAAAAGGGATCTTCCAAAGGGTATTCACTTTCCACTTTCCAAAGGGTATTCATTTTTGTTGTGAGTTTTTGACCTTTCCTTTTGAGTAATACCTCCTATTGAGGCGGTAATAGATTCCTGCAACCTCCTCTTGAGGGAAGCAAGAGCAGAATTATCTATGTGAAAATGGAAGTCTTGCCCATAAGTATCATAATAAACTCATAATCTCATTTCCAGCAGTGGGGGGCTAATAATGGAATATCAAAAGCAGACCAAAATTACTTAAATCCTCCTGCTTCTACAGTGCCCGGTGATCCTTCTCATTTACCATTCCTACAGTACAGTCAACCTAAAGCCTTTTTTCTTTAAGAACAAAAAATCACAATTTCCAACAATATCTCCCCTGAGTATTTTCAGAAAATTTCAGTAGGCACCATCAATATAAGCTTCTATAACTTTCAATTTTACTACAAGAACCGGCCCTCATTTTTGGGGGACCAGATTACTACTTAAAACACACACAAACACATAAAACTATCAGCCTGATCGTATGCAGGTTTAAGTGGAAGTAAACCCCAACTTGTGTAATCGGGTTTACCCTAGGTAAATATGCATAGGATTGCTGCTGTAAAGTATTAAATTTGAAACATAGTAGATTGAGTAGATCTCTCACCCTTGTGAAAAATCAAGGCAAAGCTACTGAGATATCTTCCCCTATAAACCAGGGGTTCTGTTTTCAGAGGAAAGGTCAATCTTGCCCTAACCATCCGATATATTTGTACTGTGATCATATATTTCTAACTTTTACCTTCGGTCTATTTAAATTCAAACAGTTCAGTATCCTGCCTCTCGAACTGGAAGTTTAGCCCCCGGCAACACATGTGAGCTGAAACGGTCACATATGTGCAAATGCCGGGTGGCTCCGCCAGATCCCTACTTGTTTTACTGGGTCCTATGCAAGAGACTAGATTATGCTTGAAGATCGCAAAAGACCCACTGCCTGACGCCTTGGTTACAGAAGCTGAACAAGTGAAATTGCTTAAAGAGTGAGAAAACGAAACACAAACCTTTAAATATGTTTTAAACTTAACAGTCATGTCAAATGCACCATTTATAGTTTCTTTCCTCGACAACTTTGGCGGAATTACCATCTCCCTCCTTTTCCCAAGCCCATATGCCACATGTGTCAAAAAGTGAGTGATAAAATTGCTTGCTCAAACAAAAACAGGAAGTGGCTAGTGGGCACTTCCTGTCAGGAGGGAAGATGTCTATGCAGGTATTGCAGAAAGAGAGAGAGATCAGTGAGCACATGGCAGGCTACATAATGTCTGAAGATGCTACATTCCTTAAAAAAAAGCATAGTGTTGAAATTTATCCTTTTTTAGAAAAACAGGAAAAAAAATAGGAGAAAAGCTCCGCCTCCTCCTTCAGAGATACAGAAATAAAATACTGATCCCAGAAAAGAAACCTATTGAGTTATCATGCTCCTTGCAGTGAGACTTCAGTGAGTCTGGTTGGAGATGATCCCCCAGTGTGTTCATGATGAAAAATGATTGACTCTTCGTCAAAGGCCGTTTGATTTGAGATGACGGAACAATCTCAGAGGTGGGAATTTGTGTTTCCATTCCCCTGTAGAGCTTGTTCCTTTCCCTCCCATTTAATTCCTCTCCCACCACATTCTGCAATTTCCTCTTCCGACATCATGTGCCTTGAGAGTGAGCAAGGGGCACATCTAAACTCTGGGAAGCAGAAGGAGGATGGGTGGTGGGAGAAGGAAAGGCATGGGATATTTACAAGCCATGCTACCAGTGTGGTGGTAATGGCAACGGCATTCTTTCTTTGTTTCTTCCGTCTTCCTTTCTCTTTCTTTCTCCTTTAAGAACAAGAGGGACTTGTTGAACTCTCTAGAGAGGACTGGGAGAGACGTCGTGTCAGGGGTCCGATCGAGGAGTCGGCCAGTGAGGAGGTGGGGAACAGCTTGTACCAGCCTGTCACCACACTGGACAAGTCCAGCTCCTCCAGAACAATCTGTGCCATTCCCATGAAGCATTTGTGGTCCATGCGGCCATAATCGCCCCAGACGATCACCTAAAGAGTGGAAATTAAGGAGCTGAATATCCAGCAGAACCTGTGAGGGGAGGGGAAAGGTGGTGAGGAGGGACTGCTGGGGGGCCATAGGAAAGATGGGGTAGAATGTTGCCCCCCTTCCCTCGTGTTTAAGATCACATGAGACTAATCTCAAGAGCATCTATGATTCTAACCAACTCACTGGTTCTACACTATAATGATTTCGGCAAGTGGAGCTGGCCACAGATTACCCATGCTTTGATCACATCCAGGCTTGACTGGTACAATGCATTGTACATGGAGCTGCCTTTGAAGCGTAGTTTTGGAATAGTTCAGAATACAGTGGAATCCCATAGGGATTCTATTGCTCCAATAATGAAATGGCTTTCATGGTTGCTAGTTTGTTTCCAGGCATGATTGAGGATGCTGACTTTGACCTCTAAAGTTCTAAATGTTCTGCAACCAGGAGAACACCTGAAGGTCTTGTTGCAAAGGAACCTGTCTGAGAATGAAGGCCAAAAGTTAAGCAGAGAGAAGACATTTATCTGGTGATGTTCAGTTCTGCACTTTGAATTGTGCCCTGCAACAAAAGGATAGCGCAGCAGGGATATGATCCTGTATCCATCTGCTAATGGCAATCGGATGCAAAGTTGGCTCAGTTGAAATCTCCAGTCAGTCTTCAAAGGCAGCCTCATGTAGCACACATGGCAGTAATCTAACCTGAATGTGATCAGAGCACAGATCAGTGAGGCAAGGTCCCATTTTGAGAAGCAGCTGTAGCTGGCATATCAGTCAAAATTGTAAACAGAGGAAACCTAAACTTTCACCTATAAGCCAGGACCCAGTTATAGAACCATAGAGTTGGAAAGGGCCATACAGGTCATCTAGTCCAACGCCCTGCTCAATGCAGAATCATCCTAGAGCATCCCTGACATGTGGTTGTCCAGCCATTACTTGAACTGCCAGAGAGGTGGAGCTCACCACCTCCCTAGGGAGCCAATTCCATTGCTGAACTACTCACTGAAAAAAAAAATCCCAGTGTTCAACTAATATCTTTCCACCTTTAATTTAAACCAATTGAGTGTCCTATGGTATCCTCTACTGCCAACAGGAACAGCTCCCTGAATCCTCTAAGTGACAGCCTTTCAGATACTTCAAAATAGCAGACATCATGTCCCTTCTCAACCACTTCTTCTGCAAACACTCCCAAGTTCTTCAGCCTTTCCTTGTACGGCTTGCTTTCCAAGTCCCTGATCACTCTTGTCGTTCTCCTCTGCACCTGCTCCTTTCTGTCCACCTCCTTTTTGAAGTAAGGCCTTTATAACAGGACACTGGAAATGTGGCCTGACCAATGTGGAAATGTGGCCTGACCAATGTGGTATACAGCAGGACTATTAAATCTTGCAGAGACCACATTAGCCTTTTCTGCTGCTACATCACACTGACTGCACTCATAGGCAATGAACCTGCCTCTTCAGAGGAAACCCAAGTTTTCAGGTTCCAGGTGGCATGGGCAATCACCCACTGCTGAACCCAAGTACCCAAATCCAACCAATTCAGTGGCAGGAATGAAGCGGGGGAGCAGAATGGCATCATCAAAACTGTGACATAATATTCAGGCAAAAACCCCTGTGACATCACAGATCCATTCCACCATGCAACACTCTGGAGATTTCATCAATGCCTAAGGTCTTTTACTATAGAGATTTTTGGCATTCTAAGAGTGTCACGGAGGACTGTGCAATCGTTTCTAGGGTTTTGCCCTGAAATAATGTTTCAGTGACAGTTTCCAGGACTCCACTACTGGAAATCTCATGGGAGCAGTCAACAGCAGTTGGCAACCATAAGGGAATGCAACCCTCTCCAGGAGGGATGATTCGTCAGATTTCCTGAGTGGCTTTGCTTTTGACCAACAGGATCTCAGCCTTGTCTGGTCTGAGGCTCAGTTTATTACCTTTCACTCATCACATTACCTTGTCTGAGCATTTTTCAGGATCTCTCCCACTCTGCTGTTAAGAACTAATAGTGCTGGATGTCACCCACATACTGGTGGCACCCCCTGATAATCACTCCCATGTAAAATCTCTTCCTTCAGATTGAAAACCGACAGAGCAGAGTGCACGGGGATGGGTGTTGGTGGTTAGAACCTTTGTATCTGCTGTGTTGATTTTATGTTTACAGGAAGATTTTCCATGCAAAGAAACATTTAAAGCTGAAATCCACCACCTGCTATTTGAAGTAGCTTTGCCAACTCTAGGTTGGGAAATTCTGGGAGGTTTCAGGGGAGGGGCTTGGGGAGGCAAGGGCTTGGGGAGGAGAGAGACCCCGACAATTATTATGCCAAATCACCCACCCCCAAGGCATCATTTTCTCCAGGATAAATTGATGGCTTCAGTTTGGAGATCAGCTGAAATTCCAGGGAACACTCCAGGCCCCACCTGGAAGTTGGCAACCCTAGTCTGAAGTGGCACAGAGTTTCCAGCTGCCTCATTTATCTGTGTGTGTGAACCAGGTTAAAATTAGGATTACTAATACGAGGTGTAGAGTGAACTGCACTGGTTCAGATGCCCAGGGGAGAATATCAGTTTTGAATACTCCACTTTAAAAAAAAAAAACCCAGCAAATCAGCTAGCAAATCAGCAGATTCTAACCGAGCCCTTGGGGTGCCATGTTGGTTTTCTGTTTACAAGGTTTAATGTAGAGGCCCAATGAAAAGTGATATTCTGCACCTGCCGCCTAAAATGGGGCATCCAATCTAACAGCTTAGTTTTCTGTATCCGGCTTCACACTTGACTAACACCTTTTCTCCCTCAGAGCATTTTTTTTAAAGATACAATTTTCTGAAGGAGCTGTGAAACAATTATAGCCTTTCATTTGCCTCCTGGCTTATGAAGCCCATCAATCAGAGGCCTTTTACCTCAGAAGACATTCCGCCATGGCTCACGGGCCCGGCCTTGAATTACTAGAACTTTCCCTCCATAACGAGCAGCCTGGGGTGAGTCAGCTCACTCAGAGGACAGATGTGAGACATTACCATCTGGATCAGGCCTCAGAACTACCAGGCTACACAGGCCGCAGTGGTGATCCTCTTACCCTTTACAGAGGAGGAAAGCATTCACCTGTAGCACCTTGCCTTGAGGACCCTCGTCGAAAAGCAGGGCCTGCTGGTAAAGGGGGTCGCAGGTCTTCTTCGCAGTCTTGGTTTTCTTCTTGGCCAGACAGGCCCCATTTTCCAAAAGGTAAACCTTGACATAGGTGGCTGCATTGGCAGAGAGAGAGAAATGTCAGACCCCAATTACAGATGCAACAGGACCACCCCTTGCCATTTCATTGCCTCAAAGAAAATGTATCAGTCCTAGGGGGTAGCAAACACCGGGTGGGGGCTGGAGATCTCCCAAAATTTCAGCTAATCTCCAGACTATATAACTTATCTTTCTCTTTCTCTCTCTATCACTTATTCCACCTCACCTTCAGAGGCTGGCTGCTTTGGAAGGTGAGCCATATTATACCCTACCGAGGTCCATCCCCTTCCTAAATCCTCTCAGACTCCACCCTCAAATTTCCAGGTTCTGAACCCAGAGTTGGAAATTTATACCCTCCTGGGTCCATTCTGCTGCTGCCTGAATTGGAACCAGGGTGACGGTGGCAGGGGCAGGGTTACTAACTCTGGGTTGAGAAATTCCAGTAGATTTGGAAGTGGAACCTAAGGGAGAGCAGGGTTTGGAGAGGGGCCTCCACGTCCATCTGCCAGAAGCAGCCATTTTCTTCAGGGGTTCTGATCTCTATAGACTGGAGATCAGTTGTAATTCCAGGAGCTTGGAGGTTAGCAATGCTAGTTGCAGGCCCAAGAGAGGATGCCAGTCCCTGCATGGTGGAGGGGGGGTGAACAGAGCTCCTGTAGGCCATTGGCACCCCCTCATTATGCTGACCATAGCATTCACTTTGGTGGACCTGCTGGAGAAGCAGCTGAGATTAGCCAAATCTTGGGGCTGATTTTTGAAGATGTCCTGCACATTCTTGACAAGGGGGGCTCTATATGCATGTATGTTTGCAGGGAAGGGGGAAAGAATACTTGAATGTTTTTAAATTAGTGGGATGGCATGGTTTAAATGTGATTTTCTTGCTCAAGAGGATGTGTCAATAAAGAGACAAGGGCTGTAGCTTCCGGCACTTTTGCATTTCTTTGTTACAGCATTGTTTTTCTAATTTCTATAATCCAGTTTTTGAATGTCTTATACACTATTGGCTACATTGTTTTCTGCCTTTGCAATCCAGTTTTATTCCACTGTTTGTAATATGGCTCTTATTGTACCTAATTAAGTACCATCAAGTTCTAACCGATTTATGGGGACTCCCATGGGTTTTTCTTTTTTTAAAAAAAAGTTATTTAATGCTTTCAGTCAAAAAATACAAAAAGTTCCATGTCTCATTCAATTTAGAATAGAGGGTTAGTAATTATACATATTCAAAAATCTTTGTGCATATTAAGTAATGTTACATAAATTTGGTAAATTCATTGAAAAACACTAAATCGTTATCTTTACAACCCTTCTAAACTAACAAACACTTACCGTAAACAAGAAAAGAGACACATTTTAAATACAACAAATCCACCCTCCCCTCCCCTTTTTATTACTAGTAAATGAAAGGGGAAAAAATCCCATAGGGTTTTCAAGGCAAGAGGTAAACAGAAGTGGTTGGCCATTGCCTGTCTCTCTGTAGCAACTGTGGACTGCCTGGATGATTTCCCATCTAATTACTAGCCAGGGCAAACCCTTCTTTGCTTCCAAGATCGCACAAGATTAGGCTAACCAGGTCAGGGTTTGATGACATGATAGACTTGCTAAAGAAGAAAGTAGAGAGTACAGGGCAGATTTAGCAGGAATCTGAGAACTAAATCCCTCTGTAACATTCTACTTTCTTACAAGGAAGATCTGAATTTATTAATTTCCCAGCTGCTTCTCTCCAGGTCTGGTCTTTTCTTTCTTTCTTTTTTTACATATCATTTCTGCAGCCAAAGGAAAGAGACCGATCTCCTGTCTTAACAAGTTTATCATTGTCAAATAGGAAAACTGCAATGAGCATCTAACAGTGAATAGTTAGATCCTCCCAAGTCTATTGATCTCAGTGGGTGTAGAAGGTTGTAACTCAGTTAAGGATGGCTCCATAATTCCCTGACACCCCAGTTTCATATCTTAAAAAACAGGGACAAAATTATCCTTACCAATACTTTACTTTAGCATTTGGACATGTCCCTCAACCTGTTCAGCCACGCTGTGCATAACTAGTCGCAGCTCAAGATCCATCAGTGACTGTACTAAAATGTCTCCTTTTTGCTGCAGTTTATTATAATATAATGTAGGGTGCCATAAGGTTAGGATGGCATCTGTACTAAACCTGCACTGGGGCATGATATGATTTTACTGTGTAAATGGACTGCTGTAAACCACCCTGAACCTGCCTTGGTGGGGGAAAGTGGTCTATAAATTTAATTAACAACAACAACCTATAAATAGAACCTCCTGCTGTTTTTGGCCCCTGCGCAGCTCCCATTCATTTCAACAGATCTAGCTCAGGAAAACATTTGAGCGGACTGGGCCTCAGTCTTGGGCCAGATCCATCAGTCCCCCATTCTGCCACTACCTGATTCATAGCCTTCATTGTATCTCTTTGCAAAGCACTCCTGCCTGTCCTCACCAGACTGGAATGTGCAGCTGCAGGGTTAATTGGATGCATTCTG
Organism: Sphaerodactylus townsendi; assembly: GCF_021028975.2. Classification (NCBI taxonomy): domain Eukaryota; kingdom Metazoa; phylum Chordata; class Lepidosauria; order Squamata; family Sphaerodactylidae; genus Sphaerodactylus; species Sphaerodactylus townsendi. The sequence continues at coordinate 99,469,759 of NC_059430.1, forward strand.
CAGTTCCCTTCCAGGTTATGTGGAGCTGTGCTTAGCTCCCAGAAAAATCACCAGTGCTTGGTGCAAAATGAGAATGGCACCCCAAAATTTCTGGCTATAGGCAGGAGTTCTATATCAGATGGAGCAATGTATAAAGCTGGAACTCCATCACAGTGCACAATACAGAAAAGATCAGACTGTGGAATCTGGGGGAATTTGCTGCTGAATTTATAACTCTCCTGTATTTGGCACCAGAACTACGGAAGGGTTACACTGGGTGGCCGCAAGCTCCTCTTTGCTAGTTTTCCTACTTTAATACCTGATTTCCAATCTGCTTTCTCCTGTGTAGGTATCTGATTTGGCTACTCACCAGGAATAGACTTGGATCCTAGCTTGGGAGTAAGGCCGCGGGCCTCGATCACTTCTACCTCCAGTTGTCCATTCCTGTCAATCATTCCAATGTGGACATCACCTGGGAGAAGGAAGAGGAGACAGCGTGGAATTGTTCACCCCTGAATGGTGCACAGTTGCAACTTACCTTCTCTCACTGAGGTACTCCATGGACACATCCCCGTACCATACTGGAGCTTCCATAGGACCTTTCAAGATGTTACCAGCACTTATAATGGGAGCTGTGCAAACACAGGTGTGCTTCCTGATTTGCATCATTGCCATGTTGTGCAAACAGGGGCACTGAATGAATTTTGTGTGCATCTTCCACGTCCATTCTTAGGAGCAAGGACCAGAAGGAATACAGGATGAAATGACTGCGTTCCACATGCACTTTCACTCCAACCATGGTGCAGATTGCTTCTTCTGCCGCTAGATCATCCCTTGGTTCAAAACCAGTGGCTTTCAAGGAGCCTGCACATTTGGAAGTACTGCTAGCAGAAGACATGAACTGTGGTGCAGCCAGAGCAAAGCTTGTGGAGTATGTAGTTATATATGATCCCTGCTACAGTGGTTGAGGTGCATGCTCTAAACCTGGACTCAGAGGCATATCAAGGGGGGCCATCACCTAGCCCCCCCCCAAACTCCCCCTGCTCCTCAAACTCACCCCTGCCACACTCATCCCACCCCACTGTCACCTCCACAAAAAACCCCAACAAAACTTTTCCTAAGCAGTCTTTAAATCAAGGAGGGCATCGCAAAACTTCCAAAGGTGTGGGGATTAAGCACATGGGGCTGTAGTCTACCAGGAACCGTGGCCTTTTCTGATAGGTGAATGGCAGGTAAAGTGGAATGAAATGCCAATAAAACAAAGCCAGCGAAGGAAGAGGGGCAATTTGAAAAACTGCGTTAAGAAACTCCAGATGGAGAAACTATTCCGGGATGTTGATGCCTAAGCTGGTATATTTGAATGCATCACTCACAGGTGCGTCAAAGCCTTCATGGGCATCCAGACTCTCCCCTGAATGTGGTATAAAGTTGCCTGGGGAAAAACCTGCCCCTCTCCACCTCCACTTGGGCCATATTCATGTAGAAGTTATCAGTGCAGCGGCCATGCCTCCAAAAAAAACTCATCCATCTGGGCACACAGTTGTGGGAGGAGAACAGGATTTCCTGCCACCACCATCAACCAGAGAGGCCAAAAGGTGGCTCCCAGAAACGCCCCTCACAACTCCGAAGGAAGGAGAAGCGGAGGAGCTTCAACAGGCACGTGTGGAGATCCTGGTCTGCTTGCCCCTCCCCCCCCCCCGACCTGTCCCTTTCTCTCCTGGAGTGGAAGAGACCCCTTGGAGCCCACCAGGCATCAGGCACAGTGAGGGGAACCCCAGAGGGGATGGAGACTCTTAAGAGGTCCAACTTTACCCCATAATTATCTTCAGGGTGTGTGTGTCCTGCTCTGGGTTGGCAGGAGTGAGTTCCTCCTCTGAGGGGCGGGGGCAGGACCATGGAGGGCATGCTCCTTCTCTGGCCTTATCCCTTCCCCCAGTGTGTTTCCAGACAGTGCCACTTGAAGGAGGAAAAGGTTTGTTGGGGTTTTTTGCAAGGGCAATGGTGGGGGGGGGGAATTCAGCAGATTGAGGGGAGTTTGGCCAAGGACTAGGTGTGGGAGGGAGAGGGAGCAGGGCCAAAATGTACCCCTTACATGATCCAGGCAAATGGCACCTGGGTCAACTGTCCCCCTCCCGGTATGCCAGTGGTCTCAGCCCAGCAAAAGGCTTTTTCCAGGACTTTTTGTGCAGAGTCCTTTAACTAGAGATGCCCAGGATTGAACCAGGTTTCTCCTCCATGCAAAGCACAGACCCAGAGCCCCTGCCATCCATTACCAGGTATTCTTTCATAGTATATGGCTAAGATCTTGAGGTGGGAGGTCCTCAAGGCCTTTTGGCATTCCTACGCTCTTGAGGCTTAGCAGGCCAAAACATATTTCTTTTAGTAAGGCTTTGAAACTAAGGGCTCCATCTTTTGGAAACGGTTTTATGACCTGCTCAATAGCCCTTCAGCCTCTTATTTTCTGGCTTTCTTTTATTGGCTGTGTGTATTGGCAGTTTTATTAGCATGGGTTGTTTTGTGTGTATATTTTTAATGGTACAATTAGTTTTTCTTTATCGTCTGCTTTTGTTTTGTCTCAGCTGGCTTGAGCAGGTCTGGAGAGCCTGCATGTAAATTTAGTCAGTCAGTCATGAACTGAGTGGATAGCCTTTCTCTGTCGATCAGCCGGATTAGGTGGTGCATCTAACTTGTAGCCACCCCAGGGACTTGTGTTAGTCACACACCAGCTGCAAGTTCCCTGTGGGAACTCAGCCCTGATAAGTTTCAGCAGGGACCTGATTCAAACTGGGACTGTGGTGCAAGGGGCGAGGGGATGTTTGCTGCGAATTCCCGCAGCAGTCACAAATTAGCTGTAACATCTAGCTGAGCTGTTTTCCGTCTCTCTTTCTGCCTGCCTGCTGCAGCCAGCCTCCTGCAACATAGAGATAAAACTGGGTTGTTGTCAGGAATATTGAGGTCAGCCATGTGAAGCGTTTTACACATTGCAAATGCATCAGTGGATGTGAAAATGTGGTGCTGGACTCCTGCTTAATTTTACTCCCCCTCTGGAATTGAAAATATTGTACAAATGAATGCTAAGTGTTTGTAAGACTTAAACAATATATATAAAAGAGTGAGTTGCCTTCATGCTCTGCTTTGAGTTTTCAGAGGCATCTCAGTTAACCTCAGGCACAGCCTTGTATGGTTTTCCCTGGTTTACTCTTCTTGTCTGAAAGCCCATTTCAGATGTTTCCAGAGCTTCCAAAAACCATAGAATCATAATGTTGGAAGAAACCACAAGGGCCATCAAGTCCAACCCCTTGCAATGCAGTAACACATAATTAAAGCACTCCCGACAGATGGCCATCGAGCCTCTCTTTAAAAACCTCCAAAGAAGGTGATCCCACCACACTCCGAGGTAGTGCATTCCACTGTTGAACAGCCCTGACTGTCAGGAAGTTTTTCCTGATGTTTAGGTGGAATCTCTTTTCCTTCACCTTGAATCCATTACTCCTGGTCCTAGACTATGGAGCCGCAGAAAACAAGCTTGCTCCCTCACCAACATGACAACCCTTCAGATATCTAAACATGGCTATCATGTCACCTCTTAACCTTCTGTTCACCAAACTAAACATACCCAGCTCCCTAAGTCTCTCCTTGTAGGGCATGGATTCCAGACCTTATACCATTTTGGTCGGCCTCCTTTGGACCCGTTCCAGCTTGTCAATATCCTTCTTGAATTGTGGTGCCCAGAACTACACAGTATTCCAGATGAGGTCTAACCAATGCAGAATAGAAAGGCATGATTACATCCATCGATCTAGAAACTATACTCCTATTGATGCAGCCCAGAATCGCATTAGTTTTCTTGGCCACCGCATCACACTGCTGACTCATGTTTAATTTATTTCTGCCCTAACCCTAACACTCCCAGATCCCTTTCGCATGTAGTGTTTTCAAGCCAGGTGTCACCCATCCTATATTTGTGCATTTCATTTTTTCTGCCTAAGTGTAGTATCTTACATTTATCTCTGTTGAAATACATTTTGTTTGTTCCGGCCCAGCTCTCTAATATGTCTAGGTCATTTTGAATTCTTACTCTGTCCTCTGGGGTATCAGCTGTTTTGGTGCTATGTGACTGCATAGCTATGTGGGAAGCTGTTTGTACACAGTGGCTCCTCTGTAGATCAAACAAGGTTAAATGTCACAATTAGTGCCCTGCTATTCATAGAGTTTTGTGTGGTTAAAAATACCCCAAAGTTGCTGGGGGGTGCCAATTCATACTAACAGCTCCATGGAGTTAAGTCCCAGCCCCTTTAGCAGCCCCACTGTGCTGGGTCACTTTTGAAACAGGCTATTTTCTTCCTTTCAGAGAATAAAAATGGAGTGAACACCTCTTTCACTAAAACGATTTATTTCTATTAACTTCACCAAAATAAGTCCCTCACAGTCCCTTCCCAGACAGCGCTGTTTTGTTTCTGTTCTAAGCTGCCAACCTCCAGATAGGGCCTGGCAAACTCCCAGAATTTCAACTGATCTCCAGATGACAGAGATCAGCTCTCCTGGGGAAAAAAAGCTGGAGGATGGAATTTAATGCATTATACCCCCCACTTCCTTAAACCCCACCCTCCCCAGCCTCTATCCCCAAATCTCCAGGAATTTCCCAAACTAGAACTGTCAACCTCCCCCCCCCCAAAAAAGTGAGAAGAATTCTGTACTTTACTGACAACGTTCTTGCGTACATGATCTGTATATTTATTCATGTTGCTATTGTGTGAACGGTATAGCCTAAACCATGGTAGCGAACCTATGGCACTCCAGGTGTTCATGGACTACAATTCCCATCAACTACAATTCCCATGCTGTCAGAGGCTGATAGGAATTGTAGTCCATGAACATCTGGAGTGCCATAGGTTCACCACCACTAGCCTAGAAGGAGCTTAACAGTGCAATCCGGAACAGAATTACTCCAGTTTAAACCCATTATAGTTCAAGTAGAAATGTCTGTTGCTTGTCATTTCTGTTCTTAACCAGCAGAGAGCAGAAGAGGAATAGTGTTTTCTTTCAGGGATGGATCTAAATTTCTTTTAGGAGAAGGGCAAATATATAAAATGACGCCCCCATATGTTATATACATATTTTTCTTTATATACACGCATAGGCGTCGCGTATGCGTATATATAAGCGTCGTATGCGTCGCGTATATATGCGTCGTACGTGAAATCAGCATATATAATCAACAACTCTTTCCAATGATAGAATAAGTTACCAGTATGTGCACCTCTGTGAACAGTTGATGACCATTTATATATGCACAGCTTCCCACATGGCTGTTTGATTTGCAGCGGAGTTTTTCAGCTTTTTGATTACACAGGGATTTTTCTCCTGTGAAGTGTCCCTAGCAGAGCCATTTTGCCCACCTGTTGCTACCTTGTTCTTTCTGTGCAACCTCCATTCAGGGAAGTTGCCTGCCACCCCACCCCACCCCCCCCTCTCTCTGTCTGTGTGTGTGTGCGTGTGCCATCTTTGCTCTTGCATTACTTTGCTAGACCATGCAAATTTCATGTCAACTTCAAGGGTCTATCACTCCAGTTAGCATTAAAATGAAAGGATGCGGAAAGGCAGGAAGGAACAAGAAAACTCAAAGATCATTTAACACACAGTGATCTCCTTCACTTACCCCGAGAAAGGAGATGAAAAAGTCACACTTTAATAGGTTTCAGAAACCGTGGGAATTCTCTGATCTGAGAGTGTGGTGAGTTGTGAAGAGTGGGGAAATGTGTGCATAATTGAGAAATCAAACCCAAAGGAAATGTATACTCAATGTGAAGGAGACCACAAGGACATAAATGGCCAATAAATAATTACACGTTTACGTTATTTTATCTATCTATAATGTTTGATTATTTCCTTAACTCCTCTGCATACATAAAAACCCAACCTAAGGAGAAAGTGTTTCAGTCTAGCCTTTTCTCAGACATTTTTAAAAATACAGCACACATAATTTTGACATAGGAAACACCAAACATGCCTCAGATTCCTCTGCAGCCTGATAAAGTACAACCCAAAGAAGCTTTATCTGGTAATTATGTTGCTAGAAGCTAAAATGACTACACTGCAGCTACTGGACTTTTATCACTGAAAAAAACTCACTGGAAAAGAAAATAACAATAGGAAAATGTATTCTCGAAGGCTTTCACGGCCAGATTCAACATTGTGGTGGGTTTTCCAGGCTGTGTGGCCGTAGTCTGGTGGATATTGTTCCTAACATTTCGCCTGCATCTGTGGCTGGCATCTTCAGAGGTGTATCACAGAGAGAAGCCTGTTACACACTGTGTCCCAGCTGCAGTTTCTGCCTTACCAAGGGCTGTCTCTCCCCTCTGAGGCCCGGGGCCTCTCCCTCCCTTCTAGACACTGTGTGTAACAGACTCCTCTCTGTGATACACCTCTGAAGATGCCAGTCACAGATGCAGGCGAAACGTTAGGAACAAGATCTACCAGACCACGGTTACGCAGCCCGAAAAACCCACCACAACCAATAATAGGAAAGATTGAAGACAGTAGGGGAAAAAGGAAGGCCCACCATGAGATGGATTGTCTCAATAAAGGAAGCCACAGTCCTCAGTTTGTAAAACCTGAGCAAGACTGTTAATGAGAGGATGCTTTGGAGGTCACCGATTCATAACTCAGAAGTGACTTGATGGCACATAATGCACATGAACAGTTCATCTATTCTTGTCCCGTCCCCGTCTCTCCCCCCCACCCTTTCCCAAGGTGTAAAATCAGGCTCTTTGGGGGAGGCCAAATCTATCAGATGAGTTATCTCACATGCCCCAAACCTACCACAGCCACTGTCTGAGCATGATCCTTGAAAGGGGGTGGGCAGAAAGACAAGGATTTGAAAGATCCTGCAGGTGGAGGAGTGGAAGGCATCTTACTGGGGAAAGGAAGGAGATTAGTGAAACAATAGAAGGTTCCCTGGGGGTCTATGTCTCCCACTGCATGGAATTTGACGTCTTTAAACATCTCAAGAACTTTTAGCTCCCCCTCCTCCTCGCTCACCATACTCTCATCTGACTAACAACTACAGTTTCTGCCTTACCAAGGGCTGTTTCTCCCCTCTGAGGCCTGGGGCCTCCCCCTCCCTTCTCCCCAACTCCTAGCAGCAGCTTATTTGAGGGAAGAAGGCACACATCCTGCAGAATGAGCCATTTCTTCCAGGCAGTTGAACCTCCTCCACCTCCCAACATTGTTCCTTCTGTCCCTGCTGCCTGGGCACCTGCCCCCCTTGCCCACTCCAGATCCAGCTCTGTTTTCTGTTGCTATACATTCAAAGAGGAGGGAAGAAGGAGGTGTAGATTCAAGTTTTTTGGCATCTGTGAAAGAGGGACGGTATCTGTTAACACTACTTGTTACCAGCAGGGGGCAGAAGTATCCAGTCCAATGAAGGCACAGAATGGCAAGATTTCCTATAAGGACAAAAGATGGGGAAAACACACCTACACACAAAACAATAAAACAAGAATGAGCTCTTCTTGTAACAAAGCTGCTCTTATACACTGAATGCTGCCCTGGAGATGTTTTCGTATCAATAGCTTGCTGAGTGTCATCACAAACAGGAGCCGAGGACACAAAATAATACTCAGTGGAGGGCAGGGCTCAATGGTGGAATGTGGAAAATAGAGATGCACAAGACTGCCTCTAAGCATGTAAGAATGATCTGCCCTCTGTTCCTTAAGTAAAATGCATTCACACCAACCACACAAATGAGGTTGGAAATGGCCAGTCAAAGTGCATTGGTCTTTGTTTCCAAAATAACCACTTCCCCTTAGATTATGAGGGGAAGGAGAGGAAGATACTTGCTGGAATTGGAAAATGTCTTTAGGACTTGTCACAGCCCTGTTTTCAAGGCCAGAGAGACAACCAGAGCTGCTTTGCCAGTGTATGCCTCTGGTCAGCCACCCTGGACTTCTTTGATGGTCTCTCATCCAAGTACTAACCCTGTTTAGCTTCTGAGATCTGATGAGAGCAGGCTAGGGACAAGAAGACATATAAATAGAGAGAAATACCATCATGACTAAACTGCAAAACACAGTTTGAAAGACTGAAAGGCATTTATGTCTTCAGAATAGGGGCAGCGATTTCTGCTGACAGACACACGCATACCACTTTAGAAGAAGAGAGAGAAGAGTTTTGGATTCCCACCTTTCTCTTCTCTAAGGAGACTCAAGGTGGCTTACAAGCTCCTTTCCCTTCCTCTCCCCACAACAGACACCTTGTGAGGTGGGTGGGGTTGAAAGAGTTCTGAAGAACTGTGACCATCCCAAGGTCACCCAGCAGGAATGTGGAATCACATCTGGTTCACAGGATAAGCCTCTGCCACTCAGGTGGAGGAGTGAGGAATCAAACCCAGTTCTCCAGATTAGAATCCACCTGCTCTTAACCACTACACCACGCTGGCCCTGATATTGTTCTTGAGGAAAGGCTGACCACCCTCCTGAGCAAAACCTGGTATTGCTTGGTGGTCTCCCATCCAAGTACCAACCAGGGCTGACTCTGCTTAGCATCTGAGATCTAATGAGGTCAGGCTAGCCTGGTCCATCCAGTTGAGAGTGTGAAGGCAGGTGCTGAGGGTTTAATCACTCACCTATTGGAGGAGTTGCTAAAGTCTGCCGTCCCACAATTTGTGCTGGTCCCAACCCATCCAAGAAGTCACTGAACTGGCTTTCAGCTCCCAGCCGGGTTGTAGGGAAAATAAACCTAGAAGAAAAAGGTTAGAGAAATGGGGGTTTCACTGGCACGAATGTGCTGTCGGAGAGCTGCTTGGAACATTCAAATAAGCACTTGTAAAAGGAGCACAAATGTCTTTCCCCATGCTTCTGGGCCTTGTCCACATCAAGAGATATTAAAGAAGGGGATTGCAGTGAAAGCAGATGGGCACAGACCAGTAAAAAAGACTGCTTTAAAAGTTTCAGAAATGCTTTGAAGCCTCCCAGACAAAGTGGAGATGAGAAAGTGCTGTTGAGTTGCAGCTACTTATGGCAACCCCTGATGGCATTTTCAAGGCAAGAGATGAGCAGAGATGATTTGCCATTGCCACCTCCTGTGTAGCATTGTGGTCTTCCTTTGTGGCCTCCCTTCCATGTATGAACCAGGGCTTGATCCTACTTGGCTTCTGACAGCTGATGACATCCAGCTAGCCTGGGTCACTCAACTCAGGGCAGAAAGACGGCAGTTGTAAGAAATTTAAGCTCCTTTTTCCACCCCCAGTGAGAGCCTATAAGGCTTATATCCTGCAGAGAAGAACTTCATGCTCCACGCCCTCCACCTCAGGAAACAGAAAGATCGCACTGTTTCTGCCTCTCTCGCCACTTCATTCTGTTCCCGCTCCAAGACACAGGATCATTTTGGAAAAAAATTGAGAAAGGAAGGAACAGGAGGTGCAGTTACAGTTCACGTTTAGTCACCTTTCTGAACTGTCCTGTGATAGGAAGGTTTTGGAAACATCCCTTGTGGAAGGTGCAAACATTCTGCTTTGGATGGTGTACAGAACTGAAGGGACAGGAAGAACAGGGTCATTATGCCCCCGTTCCTCTTGGGTCTTTGCCATGTACATGAGCCACTCAAAGCAGAAACCGTTCTTTTAAATCTCTAAACAAAGGAAAACTCACATCCATTATCCCTACCCCACCCAATGCTTAGGTGTGGGTGGTTGGTTAGTATCCGCCCCATAAAGAAAAGTGGTGTTAACCATCACCAGTTCTTACGTGCCATCAGAGCTGTTGCTGTTGGTACTGCCATCAGTTGACTCCCGGCTGCCTTGCCGTGTTACCCTATTTCTCATCTCCACAGCAATCCCGGTCTCTGTACTTCGACGAATATTGCTACGAAGTTTCTTTGGGCCACCATCTGGAAGGACAGAAAACAACAAATTACATTTGGCAGGAGGGCAGCTTACAGCCTGATAAAGAAGCCTGGTTCTTTGGCACCAAGATACGGCTTCCAAAAGACCACAAAGACCACCTTCTCCACTAAGCTCTGTCATATTCTTGAGGTTTACTTTTTGGTAGGATTTTTGTTTATTTTTACTTACTTTGCTTATACCCCCTGGTTTTAGTATTGTGAGAAAGAGAGAAAAATTTCTCTCTGTCAACATTTTCTACCCCATGCAAAATTTTATAGACTTCAATCATATCCCTCCTCAGATGTCTCCTCTCCAAACTAAAGAGTCCCAAACGCTGCAGCCTCTCCTAATAAGGAAGGTGCTCCAATCCTTCAATCATCCTCATTGCCCTTCTCTGCACTTTTTCTATCTCTTTGATATCCTTTTTGAGATGTGGTGACCAGAACTGAACACAGTACTCCAAGTGTGGTCGCACCACTGCTTTATACAAGGGCATGACAATCTTTGCAGTTTTAATCAATCAATCAATCAATAATCAATCTGAGACAAATTTCCCCACCATTTTTGCAAGGCTAGCAATTTTTTTATCAGCATAGGACTCTTTGGGGAGTCTTTGAAGGGCTCCGGAGAGGGTGTTTTTTGAGATATTTTTTGAGCACAATATTTCCAGCATGGCTGCAGATGTATCTCCTTACAAAATTGATTTGATTTATATCCCGCTCTATCCCCGCAGGGCTCAAACAGGTCACAACATAAACTTTAAACAATCATTAAACTTTAAAATGTAACATCCCAATACAAAAATTAAAACCAATGAACAAATAATACTAAACACCAGACTAAGAATGAACACCAATGGCATTAAGTGAACCTTTTCCACCTTTTCATCTCCCAAATTTTGTTATGTTTGGGTCAGGGGGTCGAATTTTATAGGCACCCAGTTTTCATCCATTTGGTCCCATAAATTTGGACCCCTGACCCAATCTTTACCAAACCTTGGAGCTATCATAAGCAGAGACACCTGCAGCTCCACCAGGGGCGTAACGAGGCAGCCCTGGGCAAACTGTAGCCCTGGGCAAAACCTGAGTTGGATGCCCCCCCCCCCCCCCCCGGGGCGGCCACTCCACCACGACCAAAAATTTTTTTGCACCAGGACATTGGTGCCTGCAGGGGGTGATGTTTTTAGACATATCAGCACCAAAATTTCAGCATATCATCAGGAGACTGTCCTTATGCTACTCCCCAAGTTTGGTAAGGTTTGGTTCAAGGAGTCCAAAGTTATGGACTCTCAAAGGGGTTGCCCCATCCCCCATTGTTTCCAATGGGAACTAATAGGAGATGGGGGCTACAGTTTTGAGGGTCCATAACTTTGGCCCCCCTGAACCAAACTGCACCAAACATTGGCCCCCCTGAACCAAATGACAGTCTCCAGATGATACCCTGAAATTTTGGTGATGATACATCCAAGAATGCCCTCCCTGCAAGAACATCCCAAAATCCGCCCAAGAATCTTTGTTCTGCATTGAGTTTTCTGCATTGCTGTCAATGGGGGTTGCAGGCTGGGGGGGGCACATTTCTGAAGTCACAGTCTCAAAACTTTCAGGGTCTCATCAGGAGACTGCCCTAATGATTCCCCCCAAGTTTGGTGCAGTTTGGTTCAGGGGGGCCAAAGTTATGGACCCTCAAAACTGTAGCCCCATCTCCTATTAGCTCCCATTGGAAACAATGGGGGATAGGGGCACCCCTTTTGGAAGTCCATAACTTTGGACTCCCTGAACCAAACCTCACCAAACTTGGGGAGTAGCATAAGGACAGTCTCCTGATGATATGCTGAAATTTTGGTGCTGCCAGCTAGCCTAAAAACCGCACCCCCTGCAGGCCAAAAATGGAAAACCACTAAAATACCCAAAAACGAACCCAGCATTTTGATGCCCCCCACAAGGTGATGCCCTGGGCAGCTGCCCACTTTGCCCAATGGGCATTACGCCAGTGAGCTCCACTGAAAATCTGGTGCCTGTACCTTCAAAAATAGCCCCCCTGGAGCTTTGGAAAGATTTGTGACAGGGTAATATGCAGCTGTTCCTTTTAAAAGTTAAAGGGAACAGTTCCTATGTTAGCTAATGGGGCTTTGGGTAGAGCCACCAAATTTGCAGCACAGCTGCTGTTGTCTCTCCTTACAATAACCCCCCAGTGTGGTGAAGATAATTTGGGCCTCCCCGAATTATCCTCCATTGTTTTCTATGGAGGACTGATGGAGGCACACCCCTTTTGTGTGTCCATAAATTCAGACTTCCTGACTCAAACTCCACCAGACTGGCAGAACCTCTCCAAGGTCTCGGGCAGAGGTCTTTCAAATATTGCTGCTAGAACATGGCCATACAGCCCGGAAACCACACAGCACCCCAGTGATTCCGGCCATGAAAGCCTTCAACAATAAATTCACATATAGTTTTTCAGTTTTGAAAATGCACCCTTTTCTATGGCTGTAACTCTTGAGGGGAAGGAAGGTGGCATGGTATAGTTAGATCTCATCAGATCGTAAGCAGGGCCAGTACTTGGATGGAGGACCAACAATGGAGACTCTGCAGAAGAAGGCAACAGCAAACTACCTCTCCTTCTGGCTTGCTTTGAAAGCCTTTTCCTAGGGCTGCCAGAAATCGGTCGGGACTTGACGGAACGCACGTACATAACTCTCCGAGAGTTACAAACAAGTCAGTTCTCCTACTGATGACTCACCAAAGCGACATTCTGCTTTGTGCTTCAGAGATGCTGTCTACCTGCTCTTTACAAGCAACCTTTTCCTTTCCTGGTGACCTTAGAAAGTCTGACTGACCAAACTGTTAGGAAACGTTCCCTGCCCTGCCGTTCCCCACGATCCAAGTGGGAGTGTTGGAGAAGGCTTCAGAACAGATGAAACAGAAAAGGCTCCATGCCGAGCGCACTCAGCTCTCGGCTTCTGATCCCGTCTTTCCAACCTATGCCGCTCATGAGCCTTTTGATAAATGATGCATAGGTATTTACGCAACCTTTTTTACAAAAGAAAAAAAATGTGCCGTTCAGTGGCGCTTTCAGCAGTTGCAAAGAAATGCCGCTTGTTTCCAAGGTCTGGAATCAGCCCTTCAGAATGCCAAAGGTTTTTTTTTTCCTATTAACCATTTCATTGCAAGTTTCAAGAAATTATTTTTAAAACACTGAGGAACCAGCAGTCATAATTCACTGCATCGGAGAGTGGTAGAGTCTCTTTCTTTGGAGGTTTTTAAACAGAGGCTGAATGAACGTATGTCGGGAGTGCTTGTTGGTGTGTTCCTGCATCGCAGGGCCCAGGGTACTTGATGGCCCTTGTGGTCTCCTCCAACTCTATAATTCTATGATAAAATAACCATTCAGATAAACAAATGTTCAGATTGACCCTTTATAAATTTATCCTCTTCCCAATATTATAACAGAGTGCCTCTGAGTTTGAACAGGGTGCTGCTTAACCCTGAACATTCAGAAACCCATCAGGGGATCCAGGAAGTGTAAATCTCACTTCTCCTGTGATTCACTAGGTGGTTTTAACTTAAATATGATCCTTACTCTTAAGCTTCCCTTAAAAGAATATTGTAAGTATTTGTGAGAGAGCATACACGGAGTACTTTGAATACTCTAAAAGTGCTATGCACACCACACACACAAACACACACACACCCCTGCAATCTGGAGATCTGCATAAACTTTTTTGGCCCTCCCTTTTTACTAGAGAGTAAGTCTGATTTTTTTCTTTTCTTTTAACTTAAAAAAAAGAAATTGTGTATATTTATACAGAAGAAGAAGAGCCCTGGTCCCTCCCCCAAAAACAGAGGGCAAAAGTCCTTCCTCCAAGGAGACTGAAGCTGGGATGATCAGTGGAAGATGGGGCTCCGCTGTGAGGAAGTGAGAACAAGCCACACATTTGCTGTTCTGCATAGCTGACTAGGTGAGAGATTATAATCGAGGGGGCAGCTGTTTTCTACTGGGCTAACCACCCTCGACTCGACATCTATTAGGATCTACCAGTCATACCTGTACTCTTCCCTTCATGCATCATGTATCAGTGGGCTCCACCTTCAACACTGTTGCTTTGCTGGTTGGTAAGCATCCCAGTCATTTGCATATCTACTGAGCCATTCTCTTCTCCTTTTTCTCTTCCCCAGCTTCTTCAGTCACCAGAATAATTGCAAGGCTTTCAAATATTACTGTCGCTAATTTCTCAACTTATACTAGTTATGAGAACAATATGAATGAACAGGGGACTTTTGGTTCAAGCTTTGACCTCTAACCAGTCCTTGCTGACAAACAGAATTAGATGCTGATCTAAAATCCTTTTAATTATTACCATGAAAGGTACCCAATCAGTAATTTTTTATGCGTTCAAAGTACAGTTCCTCACAAATTGCCATATGATTGGCAACAGACAAAACACATGAGTGCCAAGTATACGAGAGAAAACATTAACATTAGATTTGAACATGATTAGATTTATATTTAGTCGACAGCATCAGCTATATTAAATGATCTGTACAACAGGACACAACAATAATGACTAATCTTATCAGGTGCCAAAACAAACATAGATTCTCCCTGAGTAACATATTTGTTGCGATCACAGAGCAGGCACTTGATCTTATTTGCATCACTCAATCAAGGATAGATACCAAGAACATTGTTCAAAAATCTGACGTTGGGAACAATTTAGTGTTCAGTTCTGGTCGCCACATCTCAAAAAGGATATAGAAGAGATAGAAAAAGTGCAGAGAAGGGCAACGAGGATGATTGAGGGACTGGAGCACCTTCCTTATGAGGAGAGGCTGCAGCGTTTGGGACTCTTTAGTTTGGAGAGGAGACGTCTGAGGGGGGATATGATTGAAGTCTATAAAATTATGCATGGGGTAGAAAATGTTGACAGAGAGAAATTTTTCTCTCTTTCTCACAATACTAGAACCAGGGGGCATACATTGAAAATGCTGGGGGGAAGAATTAGGACTAGTAGAAGGAAACACTTCTTCACGCAACATGTGATTGGTGTTTGGAATATGCTGCCACAGGAGGTGGTTATGGCCACTAACCTGGATAGCTTTAAAAGGGGCTTGTACAGATTTATGGAGGAGAAGTCGATCTATGGCTACCAATCTTGATCCTCCTTGATCTGAGATTGCAAATGCCTTAGCAGACCAGGTGCTCGGGAGCAGCAGCAGGCCATTGCTTTCTCATCCTGCATGTGGGCTCCCAAAGGCATCTGGTGGGCCACTGCGAGTAGCAGAATGCTGGACTAGATGGACTCTGGCCTGATCCAGCAGGCTCTTTCTTAATGTTCTTATGTAGAACATCTGGCCCCATGCAAGCAGGGGACACACACATCTGCACCGGCAGATTTACCTTCCCTAGAGCACTTGCCCCGATGGAGGGGTAAATCCACCTGTGCATGGCCACCACAGCTCTACCTGATGGTGGAATGTGGGGAGGAACATTACATCAGCATCCCTATACCCCTGCGACTATAGTACGGCATAGCAGCAGTGGGCTGGTTGTGTGGCTGGGGAAGGAGCTGACACTAGTCAGCTCCCACTAGACTGTTGCCCCAGTTGTGTCAGTGGCCGGGGCTTAGGACCTTTTCAGTGGTGTAAGTCCATTAAGCCCAGTGGGGGCTTCCCAGTGGCGGGGAGGCTTTTTTGAATTCTAAGTCTCCCCTTGCTGCCTGGAAACCTTTTTGGGAGCAGTGGGCTGGCACAGCCATGGTGCTGTGGTCAGTTGCCCAGCCCATTGGATGGGGCTGGTCTTCCACTTCTCTCTGGCTACAAATACAAAAGTGGAAATTTTAGAATATTTTCCTTCTTCATACATTGAGGGCACGTCTGAAAGCTTTTTGGGCAATTGTGAAAAGTTACATCCTGCAAGTATAGTTGCAGTATTGTGTAGTGGACGGGGCGTTGGACTAGGGTTGGAGAGACCCAAGTTCAAATCCCTGCTTGCCATGGAATTTTGGGCTGGTCATTTCTCAGTCAGGCTAACCGACCTCACAGAGTTGTTGTGAGGATAAATTGGAGTTGAAAAGAACCAGGTATGCTCCTTGGCGTTACCTGAGTAAGACAGGTTAGAGATGAACTAAGTAAATAAATTTGATGGATGTCACCCCCCTCAGTATACAAATACAACTTAGAGAAGTGAAAATTCTGAATAATCTGCAGGTCATTGAGAGCATATTCATATGCTTGTTAAACCTGCTCAAAGAACCCCAAAAGGATGTGCAGGCAGGACTTCCCTTTGCAGAAGCCATGCTGATTCTCCCTCAGCAGGCTTTGTTCCTCAATGTATTATTGTTTTAGATGTTGTAACCCACCCTGAGCCCTCTGGGATAGGGCAGGATAAAAATATGGTTGGTAGGTAGGTAGGTAGGCAGGCAGGCAGGTAGGTAGGTAGTTAAAAACCTCATAAACATTTGTTACTAAAATGTACAGATCAAGCAAATATTATAGATACTGGGCCAGTGCTATTCCTGAAAGAAAGTCTACACCAAGCAAGTCTAATCCAGCTGACCCCCCAAATGATTTACAAAACTGCTCCATCAAAGAGAAAATAGAAAAAACACCCCTACAAAAGTCCAAAGCAACAACTAAAAATCAACCAAAGCAGAAGAGCAGCATGGCAAATGAATGTGCAGCCGGCTCTGTAGTCAAAGCCCTGGCCAAATTGAAATGTTTATTTGCTATCTAAGAAATTGCAGTGATGATACTATGCAAATCTCTCTGGGGAAGATTCTCCTTGTGGGTAGCGTTGTCGAACAAAACTTCCATCAGCCACTCCGAGCCCTCCCCTGATACCACAGCGTATATTCCAAGATGGTTACCCTGAAGGAACAGCTCCAGTTCTCTGCTGTTTCCCACCAGTTTGGCTGTACAGAAAACCTAGAAAAGGAGACTTCATTGCATAGAATTCCGTTACAGAGAATGGCACAGCTGTGGGATTGCTAATAAGCGTTGGAAAACCCTTCACTCGAGAATAATAGAGCCCTGATTTCTTCTTGGCTCCAAATTGTGTAGGCATCTTTCCCATTTGTGGTTGCTAGCTGGCTTGGCTTCACACTTGTGGAAAAACCAAGCCCGACTTCTCTGCAGGGTGCAAGTCTACCAGTTTGAAGGTCAGAGGGGGCCCTGTTTGTGTCCATCACCCCCATAACACAGCGCCAGACCAAAGGGCATTGTGGGAGTAGGGCAAAAGGGCAGCTGCTTTCTTTCTCTCTGAAGGAGAAGGTTGTCGTGGACAGGGAATGAGACTGGCCAGTGGTTCTGATCGGATATGGCATCTCTCCTGGTCCCGACGTGTGGTGACTCATCTTTGCAGAGCACTGCTTGAATACCAGCTGCCCCTGAGTCATTTGCCAGCTAAAGGGATGCCAGTGGGCAGGCATGTGAGGCTGGTTTGTGGCTGCAGCCTCCTCCCCTGGAGTCCCCCCTAGATGGAGAAATCAGCCTCCCACCTGCACCCACATACTCCAGACTGGCAGCCACACAGGAGCTTAAACACCCGACGTTCTGTAGGGGCATGAGAAGTGGTGGGATTCAGCCGGTTCGCACCACTTCAGCAGAACCGGTTGTTAAAATGGTGCTTGTAAACAACCAGTTCTTAAATTATTTGGATCCCACCACCGCAACCGGTTGTTAAATTATTTGAATCCCACCCCTGGGCATGAGAGATGGCCCGGGGACCCCACTGCTGTAGCAATGCTGAGTGACCAGTACCTGGATGAGAGCTCACTGGAACCACTGTATAAGTCACCTGGCAACCTCATGCAGACCTATATCAAACCCAGTGGTTCTCAACCTTCCTAATGCCGCGTCCCTTTAATACAGTTCCTCATGTTGTGGTGACCCCCAACCCTAACATTTATCCATTTTACAGATGGAGAACACTGATGCAGAGAGTCTTAGGCGACCCCTGTGAAAGGGTCGTTCGACCCCCAAAGGGGTCCCGACCCACAGGTTGAGAACCACTGATCTAACCTGAAGAGCTACATCTTCAGAGCTCACAGCTGCCATTGGGGCAGCAGATCTACGCAGACCGTTTCTCATTCATTTCGTATTTCCTGTTTGTTTTCTGTCTTGTAATGATCCCTGCAGTTCAGATTCTCTTTTCTATTCTTTGTTTTATTTTCAGTGGGGAAACTTAAATTTCTGCCTGTAACGTTTTTGTCTTCTGTCCAGTTTGGATGAAATTCTCAGGGGTCAGATCCTTCATCCAAGGGACACTCCCTGCAAGATTTGTGAAGGGAAGAATAGGTGGGCATGTCACTGTTTTCTGGAACCCATTAGAAAGCTTTGCTTGGACACAGAAGCAGGAATTGAGTCACTTTCCACTCCTTCCCTAGGATCCTCAAGGTGGATGGGGTTGGGGGGAGGTCTCTGTTTAAAAAACCCAAAGCACACAGATGATGGAAACAAAATCCTTCCTCTTCCCTTGCTTAATGCTAGTGCCCTTTCCCCCCTCTTAGCCATGCACAAATCTCAGAAGGTAACAGCACTGGGAGGTAAATGTTTCAAGTTCCCATGCAAGATGAGGGAGAGCAGAATTTATTACCACAATTTATTTGTTGCTTTTTTTGTAAACTGGATAGCACTGTAGCTCAAATCCCATGGCCTGTGTTGTCTGAACATACTGGATTTGCATAGTTAACATATTGGATGTGTGGCAGCTCGAGTGGGCGAAAAGTATGTTTGTTGCAGATATTAGATATGTGTTTCCTTAAGCTGGCTAAACAGAATCAGTTGTAGATAACTGAGCATAATTTTGGTCCGATGGCATCTGATACGTAGTTGGTCAGCCTGACCTGGGTGGTTGAGGCTATCCAGATCTTGGCAGGCTGACCTGATCTTGTTACATCTCAGAAGCTAAGCGAAGTCTGCCTGGATGGTACTTGGATGGGAGACCACAAAAGAAGTCCAGGGCTGCTATGGAGAAGAAGGCAATGGCAAATCGCTTCTGTTTGTGTCTTGCTTTGAAAACCTTGCTGGGTTGCCATAAGTTGACTGCTTCTCTCTCTCTCTCTCTCTCTCTCTCTCTCTCTCTCTCTCACACACACACACACACACACACACACACACACACACACACACACACACACACACAAGGTGTAAGGTTGCTATTTATGCATTTATTTAGTTATTTCATTTATTCTTCACTTTTCTCCCCCAGGGAGACCCAGAGTAGCTTCCATTGTTTTCCTTCCCTCCATGTTATCCTCACAACAAACCTGTGAGGTAGGCTAGACTGAGAGTGTGTGACTGGCCCACTGTCATCCACAGAGTTTCCATGGCAGAGCAGGGATTCAGACCTGGGTCTCCAAGATCCTAGCCCAACACTACATTATCTCACACTGGCTCTGCGCTGGTTGGGGGAGGAACAAAGGCAGAGACCAAAATTTTTCCTCTTCCCTCCTCTCTGTAACAGGCAGTGCACCTAGAGGCAAATGCTTTGCTTAGAATAGCTGGCTGGCAGGCAGGGTTGAAGAATGTGGGCAGCAGGGGCAGATGTTAAGGGTTCAATCCCCCCTAGAATAAGCAGTTCAACTACTCTCTAGACTCAGAAGCAGGAGTAGATTAGGATGTCAAAATAGACGTCCAAAAGACCAAGTAACTCCAGTGTCTGGTTGGTCTGCAGCACCCTCTCAGCTCAGATCTGCTTCCATACGCAGATAATTTTCTGTGTAGCTCTCATTGCCACTGTGAATGCACAGGCATTTGCAATGGCAACACAATATCTTCATGGAAGTTTCTCTCTCATTTTCTTTGCCTCAGCTCTTTGTGGCTGCCACCCCCACTTCTCATTCTTCCACTGGAGGACTTTTTCAGACTTTTTAAAAAATAAGCCCTGTCCTTATAGAATTATAATGAAACTAGCAGGGCCCGGCCACACGTTGCCGTGGCAATTGTCCTTCTCATCACAGTCCGCAACCCACACAGATGTCCATGCAGGTCCAATGATCCGTAGCATAGCCTTTTGGGGTGATAAAATGGAATCCCTCTTTCCCTTTTCAATGCATATTGTTATATGGTGGTGTCTTGTTTTTTTTAGTATAATGTAACCCTTTCCATTCCACAATGGAACTGTCCAGAGTGCAAATCCCGCTGTCCATGAGGCTGGTTGACACGCACAGTCCTGGCTTGGGTAAGGCAGAACTGGGGCAAGGAGGCTATCCCAGTCAGGCAGCAGAGGCAGGGTGGTGAGGCGCTCAGATCGAGGCCAGCTCCCTGGGTTCTTAAAAGGCCATGTGCAAAAGAAGCGGAGCCAGTAGTGTTGGTTTGCCCCCACCCCGTGGATTTTCTTAGAAGAAAAAGGCAAACTCCAGCTCGCTTGTAGTAAAAAAGAGCTGTGGTGAATATGGGTGAGGAAGTGGGTAAGTGGTGGTTGGATGTGAGGGAGGGCAGAGTGAGGTGTGTGAGGATGAGCTGGATGTGTATTGTGTGGTAGCAGTGGGTGAGGCACAGAGAGTGAAAGTTACCTGCGTGTGAGGGGGGGGAACCCCACCTGACGTCTCACACGGCAAAGTGTGTATGTGTTTCACTTCCACTCGTATTACCTAACAGTATTATCTATTTACTGTTTTCACTGCTAATCTCTGGCCATCTCTGCAAACATTCTAAGGACATCCCAAGCCCTCAGGCCACAGACATGCTGCACGAACATTCTAAGGGTGACAGTTAAACACAGCCAGCTTCATGGCCTGGTGCGCCAGGAAAAAAACATTTTATGGACTTTTGGCGATTACAGGGAGGAAAGTCATGTGAAAATTTGGGGGCGATCTGTCCAGCCGTTTTGGCGTTAGGGTGTGACTAACAAAGTCACTGTTAGCTTTTTATATATATAGATAATGATCTATTGTACTGCTTCCCAGCTTTAATATTTGACTGAGTACGGTTTTGGCCCTTTTAGATGCAGAGTTATAAGGAGAAATGTTCAGCCAGCTCCTTTCTCCTTGTAGTTCTGAAATTAAAAGTGCTAGAACTGTGTTTTTAAAAATGAAAGCTGGGGATTTACACATTGATACAATAAATTTTACCATTATAATGCTATTTTAAAGCCCCTTAAATGCTCTCTAGTTGGGAGAGGGTAATGACCCCCTCAGGAACTGAGGTAAGGAAAATGGCACCAAATTGGACAGGGCCTGAAAAAATGTACCTCTTCCTGTTCACGTGGTGTCCCAAGACACTTTGATTGCAATCTTCCCCAAAAATGCATGTCAAACCAGGTCTAGGAAAGACCCCAAAAAAGCAGGATGGAAACACTGAAATAGGATGGATAGAGGACGATGTTCTAAGGATGCTCCACAAAACATCACTGTTGTGCGGAAGCCAAAGTAGCAACACATCTAGGTGGGAAACAGTTTAATGAGGCTTGCAATTGCCCTTAGCCCAGCAGGAATTTTCTATTAAGGTAAAAGGCCAGTCCGGTCTTGCTGAGGGTTGGACAGCAGTAGCAAAGGCTCCTGTGGGGGGTGTGCACATAAAGGCAGAGGTCGGGTGAGATGTGAGACCTCAACACAGATGAGGAAGGATCAGCTAATCTTTCTCTACCCAAAAGAACTGCTGATTCAGGCCCTGAGATCTCTCGTCGTCTTTCACTTCATCCAAAAGGAGGTTTTCCTGTGTGCAAATGGCCTCTCCTCTCTCCAGCTGCCTGCAGCTGGCACATAATGAGAGAGCCAACTTCCCAATTACATGCACAGAATGTGGGTGGGCTGGGCTGAGGGGGGTGGTGGTCTATTTTTAAACAAAACTGGAGCCTGTGGGTGAACAGTACTATTCCCTGTCTCCTGGTATGCTCAAATGTTCCTCCTAGCTGTGAGCATCAGTGTTCAGCAAGGTGGAGAGTGAAAAGCTTCCCTCACCTGCAAACTCTCTTGTTCAAAAATAGATCCCCATTCATGCATTTTCCCCACTTGGTGTCTCCAGGAAAGGATAAGAATATATACTACAAGGGAGAACTTTCACTGCCTATGGAATGAGGTTGCTTTCTCCAGTCAACCCGCAGTTTGTTAAGGAGTACACATCGGATTAATCCCTGGCCAACTCAGCCCGCTGGGCAGAAAATAACAACCATTAGGGCAGAAGTGGGTTTCCCTGGAAACCAAAATAAACAAGCAAAAAAAATCTGAATGAGTAATGATTGTGATTAAGAATGAATTAATAAAATGTGGAACAGCAGAATGGACCAAAATGTTCTCAAAAGAAATTGGTGGGCCTCCTTAATCTCATCACACATCTATTATGCAAAAAGCCACCAGCTCTGTCCTTGGTGCTGAAATGTATCAAACAAAATCCTTGCTCTCAAGCATCACCAGCCACAGGTTTTTTAAAATCTGTCTTGCTTTGTTAAAGCACCCAAAATAAACAACCCCCCCCCCCAGGAAATACCTTCTAGTGGATTGACCAAATTAGCACAAAACACTATGCAAGCTTTGAAGCCTGTCAGGATGCTTTGTTACCCCTGATGTTGCAAGATTTTAAAAGATAGAGGGATGGAAAGCAGATCTCAAAAGCAGATCTCGACTTAGACCATTGTGTAAGTGCCTGATCTTGCTGGCTTCCACAGTGAGATGCTGTGATATAGGGTTAAAGCAGGATGTGGAATGGCATTGCCCAATCTTATCATCTCTTGGAAACCAAGCAGGGTCAGTATTGGATGGAAGATCACTGAGGAAGGCTCTGCAGAGGAAGGTAATGGCAAACCACCTTTGCTTGTAATTTGCCTTGAAAGCTGCTTTCTGAGGTCACCATAAGCCAGCTGCAACTTGACAGCATATAGGAACATGGGGTTAACAGCATGATCTCTAGGAAGCTTTGTTCGATCGCTCATTTTTTTTCTGGTATAGTTTAGCCTACGACCATCAACAGCCTTATGCTGCACTCTGGCAAGTTATCCCATGAAGCAAGAGAAAAGCAAGGCTATAAATGACCATCAAGACATGCTGAAATCATTAGACTATGGTATAGATTTGTCCATGGTCAGCTTTCTTGTGCTGAAGAATTAGGGTGGTAGGAGAGATCTTAATCTCCCATGACTGAACAGAAGGGGTTTAGAGTGGATTTAGGACTCAGAGTTGGCATAGCCTAGTGACTCTACAAGGAAATGAACTGCCTGATACTGAGTCAGAGAATGGATCTTGGTAATCCCCAGTATTAGCATCTGCTCAGACTGGCATCTCTTCTCCAAGGTCCCAGGGAAGAGTTTTCCCCAGCTGTGCAGGCTGAGATCCTTTTAACTGGAGGATTCGGGAATTGGACCTGAGCCTGGGATGTAAACCATGAACTCTGCCCACTGAACAAAATGCCCTCCCCTCTTCAGTGACTCAGCTGTCTATCTAGGAACTCCAAGTTCAAACCTGGCGGCGGCTGCTTCTCTTGGCCTCTGAACCCAATTTGCAAAAGCATTCCCTTTAATAACTAATCTGCGCCTTCTGCATGCACTAGCAAGGCAGCAAAACAGAGTGATCCAGGAAGAAAGGGAGTGTTTCCTGCCAACCCAGGAGGGTATAAGGGCATTCCATATATGTTGGGTTAACAATAGAATCTCCCACCAAGAAAGAAGACCAAGAATGATGCCTGTGCAGTTCTTTCTTTTTTTGCCAGGTAACCCTAACAGAGAGAGGACCAGTTAGGTTGAAGAGAAGCAGTCAAGAGACCTCTTTAACTTTGGACCTACTGTGAGGAAAGAAACTGGCACCCGGGGTTGCATGCAGCCCTCCCCCTTGCATAATTCTTTAAGCAGTCAGGGAATCTTAAGAGTTAGAAGTGCCTTAAAGCCATCTAGTCTAACCTTGTACTCAGTGTACGAGATCAAGGGCTTTCCAGTTGGCCTGAAGACCTCTATCAAGGGGGAGTCATCACCACCAAAATAATTTGTCGAAAATGGAGAGGCAGCTGGAGAGGAAGAGAAACCCTGTTCCAATCCAAATTAACCCTTGCAAAGGACTATTGGAATGGCAAATGGGGAGCTATCTAATGGCTTAAGTGATCTTCAGGTGGAAATTGGCACACAAATCTAGAATTTCAGTTCCTCCTTAATGTTTCTCATACAGCACATGATTCTGGGAGTCAGATTTTGGGAAAGAGTAATCTGAATAGTAGTTTACTGTCCCCCCACCCCACCCCCCAACCATTCCTTTAGAAGTTCCCAAATGGTGGGGCTAAGAATTCTGATTTAATTTACAAGTCTGCTATAAAAGGTTACTGAGATAATGTCTGCAGAAATGCTTTCATCAAGGGAAGTAACAGTACCACCATATTGTGCACTGTGCATTGGACCTCACCTGGAATACTGGGACCAGTTTTGTGCACCACAATTCAAGAAGGATATTGACAGGCTGGAATGGGTCCAGAGAAGGGCAATTAAAATGGTAAAAGGTCTGGAATCCATGCCCTATGACAGGGGTAGGGAACCTGCGGCTCTCCAGATGTTCAGGAACTACAATTCCCATCAGCCCCTACCAGCATGGCCAATTGGCCATGCTGACAGAGGCTGATGGGAATTGTAGTTCCTGAACATCTGGAGAGCCGCAGGTTCCCTACCCCTGCCCTATGAGAAGAGACTTAGGAAGCTAGGTATGTTTATTCTGGAAAAGAGACAGTTCAGGGGTGACATCGTAGCCATGTTTAAATATTTGAAGGAATGTCATGTTGAAGATGGAGCAAACTTGTTTTCTGCTGCTCTGGAGATTAAGACATGGAGTAATGGATTCAAACAAAGAGTAAATAGATTCCGCCTAAACATTAAGAACTTCTTGATGGTAACCACTGTTCAACAGTGGGATACACTGTCTTGGAAGGTGGTGGAGTCTCCCTTGAAGGTTTTTTAGCGGAGGCTGAATAACCATCTGTCAGGAGTGCTTTGATGGTATGTTCCTGCATGACAGGGGGTTGGACTAGATGGCTCTTGTGGTCTCTTCCAATACTATGATTCTATGATTTGATCCAGATAATGCCTTTTGATCTATTATTATCCCTAAGGTGTGAACAGAAAAGGGACACAGAGCACCTGCTACTCCAAATACATCAAATGCAGAACAAAAGGGCAATCCAAGCCTTACTGTGAATGGATTCTCCGGTACCTTTGCCTGAGTTAGTCAGGAGATATGAGCCAATTCCCATTCGAAAACCACACACAACTTCTGTGTTACATGTCTGTAGAGTGGTATGGTATAGCCCAATCTTGTCAGCCCTTGGAAGCTAAGCAGGCTTGGTATGTGGATGAGAAACCACCAAGGAAGGCTCTGCAGAGAAGGCTGTGGCAAACCAGCTTTGCTTCTCAATTCCTTGGCTGAGGTTGTGACTTGATGGCATTTATGTACATACCTGGAAAAGTTCTGCCACATAGAAAAATGAGTGAGTTGTTACTAAAACAAGGTAGACTCTATGCCTTTTCCTGTGTAGAAATGATGGTTTTGTAGCAAAATTGTCACTTATACTCTATTCTAACACAAGCCTGCATTGATTAACCTATTCAAACTTCCTGTAGACTCAGGGCAGAATGTTCCATTTGTTTCAAACTGTCTCCTGGCCAATTTTCGCACTGGAACTTTTCCATAACATTCCACTGTGCTCCAGGATCTTATTCTGGGTTTTATCATTACCAAGAGATATTTTCGAACATTTACTTCCAACACCCCCTTTGCTATTTCCTTTCTTAGCATTTCAGGAGGTAATTACAGCCCTGCGGATAAATCTCAGACACCCGAGCCTTCTAGGTGCCAAAGGAGCTCCTTCTCTTCAAAGAGCAGCTGAACCATGAAATTGCAGCAAGGACTAAAACTATAATAATGCAAAGGGACGGTTTTTAGAAAATGCCAAGATTATAATGAGCGCTTCATATTTCTTTGGGCTTTTCCTCAAAATATCTATTTTAGGTACATACAAAATTCCTGAAACTGTAATCATTCAGAGATGCCTGTTCTAGCTAGTCTAAATCTGGCTTGCTACAGCTGTACCAAAGTGCCTCTTTCTTCAAATCCCTGATCAAAACTCAACTTTCCTCTGGTCTGTCCCCTCGCTTCTCATCCCAGACCAAAGCCAAGACTGGTTCTCCATAACTATTTGCATCCTGGGCTCCTTCTGCCTTTCATCTTACATTCAATGTTTTCTTCTCCCCGGACATTGTAATGCGCTTAGGGCAGAGATCTGCCCTTCTTTCTGATGGAACATGTACCCTGAATTTCCCGTACCAGAACCAGCAACTTTTGCTACAAATAAAAGGGCAATACAGGGATGGGGGGGAGAGAGATGTAAGGGCTGGGCAGCTTTACTCCCATGAAGTTATATCTTGGTTGTCAATCATCTCAGGTCAGAATCATGGAAGGCAGGAGCAGTTATGATTGTTCCTGAACCAACAAGGTGACAGCTGGCTCACACATAAAGGCTCCTCCTCCTTTAGAGAAAGGGTCAGAAACATTCTTTATTCTGCTCCCCCCCCCCCCATTTCTCATCTTTTTTCCCATGCTGTCATTTCATTCCTGTTGGCCACAGCTGGATACCAGCTGAATGGATGTTCCTGGCTGGTGTGCTTCACCTGATTTTCTGCCCCTGAAAAGAAAAGGATGGGCATGCAATTTCTGCCTGGCTCCAAGATGCTCCTAGTTTGTACCTGTGACTTACTATCCTGATGAGAAAGAGAGGCAGTATCAGATGGAGGACAGAGGGGAATGGGATTCCCCCACCCCCACTCCAATCTTTAAACGATATATGATTCATTCACAGCTCTGGCAAGAAAAAGGAAAGGGAAAGGCAGGTGGCTGAGTTGGTGTGAACTGCCGTCGTGTGCCAACTCCTCCTGGGGGCAAAGCGAAGGCTTAGCGAGCAGAGTGCCAGCGAACAGCAGCTGAATCCAAAGCAGGGAGGCACGAGCTATCTGTTGACTGTGGCATGAGATTGCGAGAGATGTTTCATGCGAGGGGAGGGAGAGAAAAGAAAAAGGCACCGGTAGATGAGTGAAGGGCACTGAGTGGGAGCTAAAAGTGAGAGGCTTCGTCAGAAAAAACCAATGTCCATCTGTTATTCTAGGCCAGGGGTGGCCAACCTGTGGCACCCCAGATGTTCATGGACTACAGTTCCCATCAGCCCCTGCTAGCATGGCCAATTGGAGCAAGATGTAGTGGTTGGAATGCTTGGGGTCTGGGAGAACCAGGTTCCAATTCCCACTCTGCTGTGGGTGACCTTCAGCCTAACCTACCTCACCAGTTGTTGTGAGGATAAAATGGAGGGTGGGATGATGGATCCTCATGGGGGAGGGGGAGGAATGAGATATATCTATATAACTAAACAAATGAAGTTCCCAAGAACCGAGGGTTCTATTCCAGTGAAGTCTCAATGCTCAGCCCAGTCCACTCTAGGATATAATGACGTGCAACAGAATAGGTTAGTGAAAGTTGGCTGCCTCGGGTCACCAGGAGTGAGAGCTCCGGGCCTCAACCAAATGAAACTGAACACTGTAGCTCTGGGTCTGGAATTTCTTGCTCAGGGAATTAGGAAGGATGGACTGGATTTCTAACTATTCAGTCCTATGCAGATTTGATGATGGAAAGTGCTGCCAAGTCATCAGGGGCGGAGTGAGGGGGAACTGCGCCTGCTGCAGTGCTGCCCACCCCAGTATGCCCCACCATGCCCCCTCCATGGCCCGGCCACGCCCCCGCCACAGTGCCGGCCTGGGGCATCGCCCCGCCCTGTTGGCACTATGCCTCTGCAAATCACAGCTGGCTTATGGCAACAGTACAGTACAGTAAACCTTTATTAGGCAACCCTGTAGGATTGTTGAGGTAAAATATGTGCAGGGATGTTTGTTTGGTCATTACTTGCCTCTAGCACCCCTGGTATTCCTTGGTGGCCTCCATCCAAATGCTACTAACCAGGGCCAACACTGCTTAGCTTCCAAGACTATTCCTGCCTTGACATCCTCCAAACAAGACTATCTTCTTACCGGGATGGTTGAGTTGCATTGTACTTTTGCTCCACTGGGATAGTCCCACGATGGCCACCATCTTGGCCCCCAGGCTGGACCGCCTCTTCTTGTTGGATGACAGACTAGCTGAGTCCGGGTTGCCCCTATTGCTCTTCTCGCTGCTGTACATCTCCCCACTGATGCTGGAGCTCCGGATAACGTTCCTGGCGGAAGAGGAGCTCGTCTCTCCATTAAACATGGTCTCTGGAGGCGATCTCAGAAGCCCCTCGCCGATAGGGTAGGGCTGCAGTGGGGGAAAGAAAGAGAAGGCACAGGAGTGACTGGGGGATGAAGAGACCATTACCATATTGACGTTAGTGGCAGCTATATTGTTTTCAGACATGATTTGCAAAAAGGCTGTGGTTCACTTCCTGAGTTGTTTCCCTCTTTTAATAACTTGTGTGACTGGTCCTTGGAGTAATGTATAATATAGTGTTCTTTCAGATACTCTGTTTGCCTTTTTATTGGCTACTGTGAGCCATCAAGTCAGAGCTAACTTATGGCAACCCCGTCATGGAGTTTTCAAGGCAAGAGACAATCAGAGGTGGTTTGCCACTTCCTGACTCTGTGTAGCAACCGTGGGCTTCCTTGGTGGTCTCTCATCCAAGCACCAAAGTTTCCAAGTTCTGCTAAAATCAGGCTAGCCTGGGCTTTCTAGGCTGCCTTTTTATTGGTTTGCATGCATTATTTATTTATTTACAAAATGTGTTCCCCTCCTTTCTTCAGGCACAGTGAAAACAAAGCTATGTTGAGTGACTTCCCCCCAAAACTTTTTTTACTTCATTGCACCCTGCCTTTTCTCCTCAGTGGGGACTCAAATCAGCTTACATTGTTTGCCATTCCTCCATTTTATCCTCACAACAACCCTGTGAGGTAGGGTTGCCAAGTCCGAGTTGGAAAATACCTGCTGGTTTGGGGTGGAGCCTGAGGAGGTGGGGTTTAAGGAGGGGAAGGGCTTCAATGGGATATAATGCAATAGAAGCCATTTTCTTCAGGTGTACTGATCACTGTCACCTGGAGATCAATTGCAATGGGGAGGTCTCCAGTCACCACCTGGAGGCTGGCGACCCTTCTGTAAGATAGGTTATGCTGAGAGCATATGACTGGTCCTAAGTCACCCAGCTAGCTTCCTTGGCAGTGAGGGGATTCAGACCTGGTTCTTCCAAATCCTAGTCTGACATTCTAACCCAGAGGTGTCCAACTCTGGCACTTCAAATGTTCATGGACTACAATTCCCCTCAGCCCCTGCTGGCATGGCCAATTGGAAATTGTAGTCCATGAACATTTGAAGCACCAGAATTGGACATCCCTGCTAACTGCTATGCTACACTGGCCAAGATAAAGTTTCTTTTGGTTTTCTGCAGATTGGGACCCAAACTTTTGATCCTTAAATAAAGAGGGAAGGAAAGAAAGGGGAAAGAAATTATCTTTCTGCATTGCCAATAAGAGGGCATCTAAACAACAGACATAGGCTGTCCTTTGGGACTTGGTAAATACAATGACACAAATGAGACAGATTCTTCAATTATCTCCTGTCAGCATTTTCAGAATGGTGCTTGTCACAATAATGAAGGAAATGCTTTTCCTGCCGAACATGCAAACCATTCACATATCTTATAGACCTGTGGTGGGTTGAGCTTCAAGATGCTATGATCTATATTCAAACAGTCCCACCATGTAAATATTGCCTCTTTATATCAAATACTGTAAACTCACCTTCATCTCCTAATATCCCCTGTGAGCTCACAGTTTTGTCATTCCTGGCTCATGCCACATTGGGTGCACTATCTGCAATCCTCCTGATACTCACAGTCTCCATTTTGTGTGAACAGGGCAAGAAACCTGTGCTCCAGCTCCAGTAGGCATAAATTCAGACCCTTTTTAAAAATCTGGGTTTTGATTGCAGGTACCAAAACTGGAAAAATATGCCTATTCTCCTGTTCACACAGAATGGTGATGCAGAGTGAAAACTCTCCTAACGAACGGAACAATAATAGCTACAAAGAATGCAACGTTGCCCTTCAAGACATTTTGGAAACTCCAAATGGCGCAAAATGCATGGGCTCTACTTTAGATGGGAACGAGGCAGGTCCAATGAGAATTCTCAACCCTTTTTCTGGAATATCTGCATCGACTAGCAATTTGTTTTATAGCCCTTTAAAACCCTTCACAATCAGGGATCCACAGACATACAGGACCACCCTTCTCTTAGGATTGACAATCCTAGGTTGGGAAATTCCAGAGGATTCGGGGGTGCAGCCTGGAAACGGCAGGGTTGATCAGGGGAAGGACCTCAGCAGGGTCTAATGGATGAAGTCCACTCTCTAAAGCACAGGTGTCATGATGATGTCAGGGGAAGATGGGAACTGTAGTCCATAACATCTGGAGGGCTGTGAGTTTGACACCTGTGCTCTAAAGCAGCCATCTCCTTCAAGGGAGAAGGAGTACTCCAGAGATCAGCCATCTCCTTCAAGGGAGAAGGAGTACTCCAGAGATCAGCCAACTCCTTCAAGGGAGAAGGAGTACTCCAGAGATCAGCCATCATTCCAGGAGATTTCCAGGTCCCACCTGGAGGTTGTCAACCCCAATTGGGGTGGGGGGGAGGAACAGGCACCCCGGAGAAGCCAGAAAATCAGGTTCCTTAGTGTCTCTCAGTAGGTCTTGTGAGGCAGAGTCCTTGGGAAGGACTTTTGATGTAGTCAATTAGGGTGGAGTGTAATTTGGAGTGTAATATGAAGAGATCAGAACTGGAACACAAAGCCTGTTTCTGGCTTGTCTGCCATCTGTTGTTAATTTGTTTGTTTGTTTTTAATATATGACTATTGTTTGGTATATTTTACAACTACTGCTGAGCCCCTGGGCTGGCGTAAGACAGGACATGAATTGTTTAATTAAAAAAAGAGTTTTCTGAGAAAACTCAAACTAGAACCATTTGATGGGAGCTCTGTTAGCATTCTTCTTGAAGTAATCTCCGTGCCCATTGCTTTGGGGATAAGGCAGGTGGCAACCAGACAGGGCTTTGTCTGTGGTGGCACCTCACCTTTAGAATGACCTCCTACTTGATGAGGAATATCCTTCCTCCTTCACCCTTCCCTGTGAGGAAGGATAGTGAGACAGTCTCCTGTGACTTCAGCCAGAGGGAAGGGGTCCCTGCCAATTCCTGCTCTGCCTATAGCAGATCACAGACATTCTTCTGCCTTGACCTCTCCATCCTCAGTTTTTAATATATTGTTCTCTGGCCATCTGGTTTTCTGACTCACAAGCAGGTCCTGGCTGTGTCTTGATTCCTCCCTCCTAGAAGAAGAAGAGTTTGGATTTATATCCCCCCTTTCTCTCCTGTAGGAGACTCAAAGGGGCTTACAATCTCCTTGCCCTTCCCCCCTCACAACAAACAACCCTGTGAGGTAGGTGGGGCTGAGAGAGCTCTGAGAAGCTGTGACTAGCCCAAGGTCACCCAGCTAGCGTGTGTGGGAGTGTACAGGCTATTCTGAATTCCCCAGATAAGCCTCCACAGCTCAGGCGGCAGAGCAGGGAATCAAACCCGGTTCCTCCAGATAAGATACACGAGCTCTTAACCTCCTACGTCACTGCTGCTCCTGTCCCCAGCCTCTGAGGTGGTTTGCAGCTTCCTCCATGGCTCCCTGTTTCTTCTTGTTTCTTCTTTCCATGATGGACTCCTTCTGCCCTCCCCAACACTTCTGTCTGGTTTCCCACCCTGGGACTTGGGTCACTTGCTGCCAGCATGTAACTTGGGGCCTCCTAGGAAGGCGTGACCTGCCCACCAGATCACTCGCTTGCTCTTCCTTTTGCCTCTTGATGAATAATTAAACCCTCCCTTCTGATGGATGCCTCCATCATCCCAAGGAAGCTAAATAATTAATTCTGTGCCGTAAGAACAGTGGGAAGTGGTGGCGCCTAAGAAATGAAAAAAACATTTGTCTTGGTAGGAAAAACGGCTGTAGGTCTAAGACAGCAAAAATTAAAGATGAGCAAACCTCTGGGGGGTCATGGGGTGCAGGGGACATTTCTTGAGATGTCTGCTGCACCCCAGAACAATCTGCAGTGCCTGGATGCATTGCAAGGGGTTGGGTAAAATGCGGGGGACTGGAGGCTGTGCATTGCAGATTTGGTGAGCTGACTGGAACAAAAATCACTGACCTTTCTTTTTCTTCCTAAACAATTTTGTGCATCGTCTTCCTAGCAGCTAACATGACGTTGGTCTCCTAATATGTTCATTGAGATTTAACTCTGTTTCATCCGAAAAGGCAGACACAAGATGTTGGCTGAGGAGCTGGGTTGGGCAAACCAGATAGACCCATAAGAGGTTAAGATGTGACATGATAGCCATGTTTAGATATTTGAAGGGATGTCATGTTGGTGAGGGAGCAAGCTTGTTTTCTGCTGCTAGGACCAGGAGCAATGGGTTTAAGGTGAAGGAACAGAGATTCCATCTAAACACCAGGAAAAACTTCCTGACAGTGGAATGCACTACCTCGGAGTGTGGTGGAGTCTCCTCCTTTGGAAGTTTTTAAAGAGAGGTCGTATGGCCATCTGTCAGGAGTGCTTTAATTATGTGTCCCTGCATTGCAAGGGGTTGGACTTGATGGCCTTTGGGGTATCTTCCAACTCTATGATTCTATAAAGTGCTGATCAAAATGGGGCAAAACCCCACAGGAAGTTCTCTTGTGCAAGCCCCACTGAAACAATTGGATTTCAATGAAGTTTGTGTCTTTCTAGACCTGTTGGTTGGACCTGCCCTTCTCAATTGTGTTCAGAATGCCCTATCTGAAGCTGCCTCCTCTCCTCAGATCCTATCAGGGCCACCCCTCTGCAACAAAGAATTCATGGGGGAATCAAGTGTCATAAAAGGCATCCTTCCAATTCAGATCCAGGCTGAGGGGGGCTGTTTTAGTGCTCCAGCCGAGGTGTAGAGCATTTAGTCATTCCTTTTCCAGCTGATACCCTACTGAAAATAGCCCCATTAGGATCGTGAACAACAACAATCAGACCCAAAAGCAGTTTGCAGGGAGAGGGAGCTGAAACTGAAACACTGTGGCTCAGCCATGAAGCTGTTCTTAAGGCCGATGGTGGTAAGGATATCTGAGGTTCAGCTCATGGAAGGTACAAGCTGAGGAATGTTTGCTTGCAGAACTTGTTTGCTCAATGGCACCTCTCGTTCCCAAGAGGTCTTTAATATACTCAGTGATCAGTGCTAAAATGGCTTTGCTTCAACTGCACTGTATGTCTTCCATCCCAGCCTTTTCACTCACTCACTCACTCACGCACGCACGCACGCACGCACGCACGCACGCACGCACGCACGCACGAGAGACGCGGGGGATGGTATTTTGTCTTGCTTAGTGCACCATTATATGGACTGTGCTGCAGTTTCCTTGAAGTACTGATCTGTAGACTGCTTGCTGTTCTCATTGCAGGGGTGGAGGCCCTGCAAATGGTGCACCCCTCTGATGGTGATATGTATGCTGCAAAATGTTGCTGCTTTCTGCAGCTGTCGCTTAGTTAAAAACACACACACGAGCAAAGCATCACTTGGAGGCCAGCGACTGTGTCTGTGTACAATCAATAAGCAGAAAGCATCAGAGCATATACAAAGTGTTCCCCTTCCCTGCACAGCATTCTGTGAAGAACTGTATCTTTATGCCCGCTAGCAAAGAGATGGCATTTAGCATTTGACTACTTCTGGGGTCCCAAGCTCTGTTCTGGATGGCTTAGGCTAGCATGATACCATCAGGCCATGGAAGCTAAGCAGGGTCAGTCCCGGTTAGTACTAGGATGGGAGACTGCCAAGGAGGTCCAGGGGTGCAAGGCACAGGCAGGCATTGGCAAACCACCTCTATTTGTCTCTTGTCTTACTCTATAGGGTAGTCATAAGTTGACTGCCATTTGATGGCCCTTTCCACTACCAGGGTGACAGATCCTCTAAGACAGGATCCACGGATGGGCCACTGGTGGCATTAAGACCAGGTGGAGATCCCAAAAGGCCCCTGTTTTTTGGTTAAACCTTTCTGTCGATCATTTCACCTGTAAGGTAATAAGCATTGGGGACTCGCGACTGCTCAGTGATAGCATGTCTGCTTGGCATGCAGAAGGCCACAAGTTCAATCCCCAGCACAGCTGGTTAAAAAGACCAGGTAGAAGGTGATGTAAAAGGCCTCCGTCTGAGGTCCTGGAGAGTCACTGCCAGTCAGAGGGGACAAGCTTGATGAACCGAGGGCCTGATTCAGCAGAAGGCAGCCTCACTTGGTCCAGAGAGTTCACAGGTGTGTTGCATTGCCTGTCTGCTTTGAAGAGATGCATTTGTGCCCCAGCCCAGCTTTCCCTCAGCTGCTGACCTCACAACCCCCAAGCACGTGAAACCTTAAAAGGCATAGGAGATACCCATCTCCTCCCAATTCCCATGGTTTAGCTCCCTGAGCATGTGTGTTTGTCCCCCTCACCAGGAATACTGACCTCAGTTTCTCCTGCAGAACCAGAGCTGTTTTCCCTGCAACCCCCACCCTCAAGCAGAAGCAGCAGCCAGAGGCAGTAAATCAAAGCCGCCCTCTCCAACAAACAACCTTTCCTTCTAGGATTCATCTGCTTGCAGTTGATTGTGTGGGCAGCATTTGTCGGTGGCAGACAAGGCCCTGAATATTTGCAGGGGAAGGGGGAAGCAAACAGACATTTACAGTCAGCTGGTGGCCAGGATCACTCAAAGTGGGGATGCTGCTCCATTAGCAGGCAACGTGTATATCAGTCTGGGGATGTCAGACAGGAAATCCTGCTCCTCTGAGAATGCTTTGCCCACTGTTACAGTGTAGGAATTAGCAGGATGATTCTCCGCATTACAAAAATGGCCAGTGTTGCAGAACTTGAACTCACAGACAGCTGAGGAGCTGGTCAGTTCAGCCAAAAGAAAGTACTTCTTTTCTCAATATGTAACTGCATCATATGCTGGTTGGCCAGTCAGTGAACAGGGATGCCGGTCTGATCTAGCAGGGCTCTTATGTTCTTATGGTCAATAAGGAAATTGCAGGGGCTGCCCATGGAGGCATCAATGGGGGGGGGGGGCAGATCTTACCTGTTGCACAATGCACCCCTAGATAAGTTTATGGAAGCTACAGAGAATTGATCCTACTTCTGCTTGCATAGTCCTGACAGTCGCACTGAGTAGCTTTGACCCAATTTCCATGTCTTGGAAATGGATGCAATACACATGATGGTGGGAACTGGATTTCAGTTGGATAGAAAGGTACACCTCTAGCTGTTGCTATTTCTCTGATGGAATACCAGATTGTCCCCGCCCCCCCAGAAATGGATCTGAACTCCGTTGTATTCAGCTCCACCAACATTTCCAGTTTGTGTAGGAGACACCCAGTTAAGCAGACAGTCAGAAAATGGAGTGTGGAATGGGTCCAACCAGCTTTACAGTTGACGATAAAGGAAGAGTCTCCAGTGACCATCAGATTAGACTGTGGTGGGACCTGCATGTACCAAAGCCATATGACACATAGGCAGCAGTAAAAAGGGGAATTAGGTGAGATAGGATGATCCAACTAGAATCCATCCAACCCACTAAATTCAAAGTCAGTTGACACACTTTTTTCCTAGATCTCTAATCCCATTAAATCGTAGGAGTCTTGTGCAATGTGGCCAGCAACAGGTTGGGAGATTCTTGGAGATCTGGGGGTAAAACCTGTGGAGGGCTGGGTTCAGAGGGGAGAGAGAACTCAGCGGAGTATCCTGCAGTAGAGACCACCTTCCGGAGGGGCCATTTTCTCCAGGGGAACTGATCTCTGTAATCTGGAGTTCAGTTGTAATTCTGGGAGATCTCCAGACCCCACATGGAGATTAACAACGTTAAGTGCAGTGGAGCAGGTATAGGTTTCAGAGGACAGCGTGCCCCTTGACATGATTTTAATTTGGGGCCAAAGGGGAATGTTTGCACCAGGTGAAAATATCAGATTTCTTTCTTTCCTTTTGCTAAAAAAATCAACTTTCTAGCCTTTCAGACTGTAACTTTAGGCTTCAGAACTCATGACATATTTGAAGCCTCTAAGCAGGAGAGCACAACGTCCAAAGGACGGGTGTTCTTTGCAGAGCCCGTTGCATTGCTAAGTTTGCATCATTTATTCAGTTTGCAGAACGCTACTAAATTTGGGTGCAGAATGTAGGTTTCCTTTGTCCTGCAGAGTGACAAGAGCACTAGCATTGTGCTGTTAGCCAACAACCTTCTTTGTAAAGTTGCCGGGTTTTCTTTTGAAACAAGAGCTGTGTGTCAAATTTAAATCATCGCAAATGCCACCCTAGCCCTCAATTAACCCTGTAAATCAGCCATTCTCCAGGAAATTTAGATAAATAGGCCTCTTTTGTCAACTATTCAATAAAAGATTTGGCTGCCTCTCAAGAGCTTTAACCAGCCACTAGTAACAAAATGGGTGAGAGGCTTGCTTTTCTGTTCTCTGAAGGAAGCGAAGCGGGGGAGACTTTCCCCAAGCCGACCATAAATGCCAAAGCAATACTTAGCGCAGTGGTAAAAATTAAAGAGTAATGTTATAGTCAAAATAATGAGGCTTTGACCTTTATATTCCATAAAGAGAAATAACCAGGTTTCTTGTGTATTTACTAGGGAGTTCTCGCCGCTACTTCACATGTTGGGTTGGATTCTGTGGATCCACTGAAGTAGCGGAGGCGTTTTCCTCTGGTAAAAGGAGCCAGCCCCTGACAGAAGATGCTTTCCATGTCAGGAAAAGGATCTTTCCACTTTTGTCAGAGGAACAGATTTGCAGGATCCCATGGATAATGTTTTAGGTATACACCTAAGAGGGTTTATTGCACTGACAAAAAGTAAAGTTGGGAATGTGACCCAAACGTGCTACATGTTATCCACCACTGAAGTGAATACTTGTCAGCACACTTCAGTTTGCCATTTCATGCACAAAAAGTCCTTCAGAAGCAAGCCTCCCAAGGTTTCAGGGCCTTCAAAAGGATGTCCAAGGTAATTTCATAGGACTTCAATGTGTGCTTCTTCCTGTCACAAAGCATTCACTCAACTGCAGCTCACTGAGAATTTTCTCTTCAGAATCCCCAAGTTTGATCACTGAATAATGCCCAGAATTCCTTGTCAAGGGGAAATGTGTGTCACACAGGTAAGAGGCCTGCAGGTGAGCAAGGTCACGCCAAGGGATCTTGGGTGGCCTTCAAGCCTGGCAAAAAAATTGCCAATAGCCATGCCAAGTGGGAAAGCATCAATTTCAACAAAGGTTTGATCACAGCATCCCAACAGGATTCATGTGAGCTGCTCCTCATTGCAGGGCTGGGTGCCCATTAGGTGTACCAAGGGAACTGTCAAGGATGCCACTAGCAGAGGTGTCTTCTAACCTCCACGACTGGCACCTCTCCCACCCCTCACATCAGGATCCGCTGTGGTAAAAGCGGCAACCCAGAACGGTGCCTCCATGTCCAGTTATCCAGCACCTTCCCTCTCTCCAGTGGCAGACCTTCTTTCTCCTTCCCTCCCATCCTCCTTCAGGATGGGGCTCTTTTCCAGAGCCATTTTGCCTGCCACCCCGCCCCTGCTGGGAAGTGCAACACACTGTAAGCCACAGCCCTGGTCGCAGGGAGGGCAGTGTCGGTGGGGGGCAGCAGCTCCCAGTGGCAAAGTCCTTTGTGCTGGGTTCAAAATCCCCTTGGGCTGGTCTGGCCTCATCCTCGCAATCATCCTTCTGAAAGGCTGGATGCTTTTTGTGTGATTTAGCTTCCTCCTGAGTCCATTAAATCCAACTACCCCCTTCACAAAACTTTGCATTGCCCAAAGAAGGTTGAGGTAATTTTCTCACAAGACTTTCCTGCCTTAATGTGGGGTCTAACTATGTTGTTCCTGCCCTCAGCTGGAAGAGCCCTGCTTCGATTTGTAGCTCTGCAACAGACTCACAAATAAAACTGTTTCCCAGTCCCCAACTGGTTGATCATCTAGCCCAGGGATGGATTTCCACTTCTGGGGAAGTTACAGCACCTCCAAAACCTGCTAAATGTTGCAGGTCGGGACCTCCGAGATCTTATCTGAGTAGAGCTGTTGCAAATTCTTTCAGTTGTTGTTTAGAGGTTATGTGCTCTCCATCTGTATGGGCTTCGGGTCTCCCAAGGCTCATAACCTGAGATTCACAGGAGCAGCTATGGAAGCCAGGTTGGTGTTTGTCAGTTTGGGTGGGATATGCTTGAACCCCTTGCCTGTAGCTGACAGACGGGGGGAAGGGACCAGAAGGAACACTGAGTGACAGAAGCTGTCAAACCAACCAGCTTGCCCACTTGATTGTGGCCACCACACTGGACAACTAGTGTGGTATAGTGGTTAAGAGCAGCAGACTCTAATCTGGAAAACCGGATTTGATTCCCTACTGCTCCACATGCAGCCTGCTGGGTGACTTTGGGCTGGCCACGGTTCTCTCAGAATTCTCTCACTTCCACCTACCTCACAAGGTGCCTGTTGTGGGGAGGGAAACATGATTGTAAGCTGCTCAAACCCCAGGGCTGAGTCAACTCTGAGCTGTGGCAAACATGATCTTTGATCTGAAATTAATACTATCCACTATTTCAGCTAGCTACTTTCCATAGTGTGCTTGATTTCCCCTCTTTCTCCCCCTCGGACCAACTGTGTAACTAACTGCAAGGACCATTGCACTACCATTTGGGAAGCCCACCACAGCAGCAAATTGGCTGTGCCTTGGGAAAAAGCAGTACCTGTGATTTAGGGGAGGGATGAAGTGGATCGTTTTCAAAGGCAGACAACAGTGAGAATTGTGCAGGGACCTAAGAGCAAAGCACCCACCCAGGATTCCTTCAGAAACAAGTAATCAGTGGTACAAAAGGGTGCCCGTTCCACCCAGATCTTCATCTGCTACTGCTGCTGAGATGCACCAAACCGTTGTGGGTACAAATGAGATCATGATATCACAACACTAATAAGATTGCTTGCAACGCAGCGCATGAGGAGATGCTGAGGCAAAGAGGAAGAGGGAGAGCTTTGGTCTGTTTGGGTTCTAGAAAGAAGCATTCCTTTTTTTCCCCTCAGCCTTTTAATTTTACTTTTCCACCCACCCACCCACGCCTAAACTGTGTATACCTTTGGGGTTTACTTCTGCTCCTTGGGGAAACCAAAACAGAGGGATTCCTGCTCAAGGCCACTGAAGATTCACAAGCCACACAGCAACATCTGGCCCCCATCTTTCACATTAGCACCCCTAAAACAAGGGCCAGCTTTCCCATCACTTCTACCAAAGGACCAGACAAAAGACAGGGGGAGGGGAGGGTGAAATGAAAGCGAGAGAAAAAGGCGAGATCCTTTCCTAGCTCTCTCAAAGAAGCATTCCCTTTTTGTGCACCTTGATAACTATTCCCAAATGATTAGAGGCTGATTTCTAGAAAAGGAAGGAAGAGGCAAAAGGGAGACTCTCAAAGCAGAGAGATAGTCAGAGCTGTCTGACAGGGTGCTTAAAACAATATTGTACATCTGGGAAAGACAGGAAGTTCACGAACAAATAATTTGACATTCCTGGTTGGTGTTTGCGGCTGTGGCTCATCCTAGGAAAACAAAGCTCAATGAGAATATGGAAGGAAAGATGGATAGTCGGGTTGCATGGTGGTTCTTTGAAATAGCAGTGCATGCAAAGACATACAGATCTGTCACTCTCAGTCTCTTTCCGTCACAGGCTGTGGCAGGAGAACGTGATGCACAGATGCAACGGGGTGGGGTGGGGATTAATTCCTCGTAGCACTTTTAATTTTTCATGCCTGTAACCCAGAATTATCATTGCCAAGGGTGATGATGAAACAGATACCACACCTTTCCCGGCACTCCCCCTCCCATTCATACATTGCAAGGAAACAAATAGCAATTCTAAAGAGAAGGAAAATGCCCCTTACCTAGAGATGATCCTATTGCATCCAAATGTAAAAGAAATCGAGGAAGCCGTATCCCCACACAGTTCACTGTGCCAACCCCCCCAAAACACACCTCCTCTCCAAAAATAGATGCATATAATTTTGCCCCCTCCCCAAAAGATTCAGATCCCAAATCTCATTGCTCAGAATGAGAAGCTGGTTAATCTGTAATGGAAAGGTTTCTGGAGACAGAGACCAAGAGAGAAACAGAGGGTGGGGTGGGGGGGCTGGATTGTAGACTCTCTTTGCTTAAGCATTGCCATGGTTACCTCACTGACCCAATTCTCCTCACAGCCAAAACGGAGGGGCGGGGAGGGGAACAGAGAAAAAGGGAGGAATGAGAAGAAATTCAGAAGTAACTGTAGCCTCTGCCATTATTACCCCCTGCAAAATTGGGGGGGGGGGTGTTGAACAGGGAAAGGGTCTTTTCTCCAATCAAGCCATGTCTTCATGGGCATTAGTGTCACAGAAAGCAACACCAAGCAAGAATGATCTCTTTCTGTCAATATAAGGTTAATGTGCTGAGGGACCACCCTGTGGAGCTCATGTTTCCAGCTGCCAGGGTGCTGCTGACCTGGGGCCAACACCAGGCCTGATCCTGTCATTAGTGTAGACAGGTATGAGGCTGGTAGGGACATGGGAAAGTTCTAGAGGGTCCAAGTGAATTGG
Organism: Sphaerodactylus townsendi; assembly: GCF_021028975.2. Lineage (NCBI taxonomy): Eukaryota > Metazoa > Chordata > Lepidosauria > Squamata > Sphaerodactylidae > Sphaerodactylus > Sphaerodactylus townsendi. The sequence goes on from NC_059430.1 coordinate 99,510,224, forward strand.
GTCTGCATCCCTCAGACTTGGATCTGAGCCTAACGTCTATGAACTGAAGGATATGAACTGGGCACTGCATGAAAATGTCATGTCCCTTTAGTATATCTCCAGTGTAATTTGTTAGAGGTGAGCAAAGTTTCTCAAATGAACTTTGGAATTGGCAGGTGCACACCTTGCCACACATTTGAGTTTGTGTGTCCCTTACCCACAGATCACCGACGTGGAGAAACACACCGGCACATTGATTAAAACACTACACACACACACACACACATAAAGAGATCTTGGTGCAACAGAGGAGTCACATCCGGATTCCTTTTTGCACTGCGGTCGTGCCTGTCGAAAGTGTCAAAATCACAGTACAAAAAAGGATACCAAACTGCATTGCGATTCCTTCTGTGCACTGTTTTAATCAATGTGAGGATGCCCTGCTGTGCACTGTGAACCCAAACAAGGTAACTGAAAACTGTGTTGAACGATAAATGCTCAGCAGTGTGAATCACAGCCATGACTCAGTGGAAGAGCATCAACTTTCTCTGCGCCTCCACTCTGCCATGGAAGATTGTTGGGTGACCTGGGGCCAGCCGTATGCTTTCAGCCTAGCTTCCCTTACAGGGTTGTTGTGAGGATAAAATGGATGGGAGGAGAATGATGTAAGCTGCCTACTGGGAAGAAATGCAGACTATAAATGATGCAAAGAAGTAAATAACTAAAATATCTGAAAACCTGGCAAATCCGCCTTCAAAGTGTTTTACTGACAATTTAAAAAGGGCAATTGTGTATATGGGGAGTAGTGGGCTAATGATCCCATCCTGCCAGCCTTGAGCTGCCAGTTGATACTTTTTTTTTGCATTGTTTCTCCCTTTTGTCATCTTAGTCATAAGAACATAAGAAAAGCCTTGTTGGATCAGACCAGTGATCCACCTGGTCCAGCATGCTGTCTCTGATACAGAGGCCAACTGGTTCCTCTGGAAGGCCAGCAACAGGACACAGAGGCCACAGACTTCCCCTGATGTTGCTTCCTAGTGCTGGGTTTCAGAGGTTCACTGCCTCTGCATATGGAGGTTCCCTTTCGTCACCATGATAACCTTTAATTCCTTAATTCCTTAATTTTATGTTAGTTCTTGCAACCACAGATCTGAGCATCAGAATCGAAGAACAGATTGGATTTATATCCCCCCTTTCTCTCCTGTAAAGAGACTCAATCTCCTTTCCCTTCCCCCACCCACAACAAATACCCTGTGAGTGGGTGGGGCTGAGAGAGCTCCTTAGAACTGTGACTAGCCCAAGGTCACCCAGCTGGCATATGTTGGAGTTAATCTGGTTCACCAGATAAACCTCCACAGGAAATCAAACTCAGTTCTCCAGATTAGAGTGCACCTGCTCTTAACCATTACACAATTGGTAATATAGACAATCATAAATTTAACATTGACCTCATTGTTATACACAAATATATCCATCTCAATTACAAAAAAAAATTGGCCTAACAGGTGGCTAAACATCCTTATCCCAACTTGATCTATCCATTAAATTATTACATATAGAAATTTTTTTGTAACAGCCAGTGTAGTTTGATAATCTCTTCCTTCCAGAAGAAACTGCAGTTTTCTCTGGGCTGAAAAACCAGCCAGATCGTCTAAAAAAGGAGAAAGGAACAAAATTCCGTATTTATTAAATTTTGGGCAGTCCAGTAAACCGTGAAGCAAAGTGCCAATACTCTCCGAGTAACAATTGACAGACTCTATCAGAGAAAGAGATCTTTTGGTATTGTCCGTGCAGTTCTGCTGTCAGAATAGCATTTAAACAAGCTAGCATAAAAGCTCGATGATTTTTGGGAACTGTCAATAAATCTAGATACTCTGGACATTGGTTAGGCCCGCAGGGGTCTGCAACCTGCGGCTCTCCAGATGTTCATGGACTACAATTCCCATCAGCCCCAATTGGCCATGCTGGCAGGAGCTGATGGGAATTATAGTCCATGAACATCTAGAGAGCCATAGGTTGCAAACCCCTGGGTTAGGGTATGGCAGCCCCAATTATGAAGGTAAGCAAACTCTACAGAGCTCTTGTTGTAGTACTGAGCTCTTCTAGGACAGACAAATGCCTTAGAATGAGACATCCCAGAAGCAATACAACAAGACTTTCTATACAGGAGATATCTTTTCAGTGGCTACTAGCCACTGTGACTAGCAATTTGGATTTCTGACTTGTAATCAGCTAGAGATTCTCTCTGCCAGATTTTATCAAAGAATCACAGGAGTCCCAAGTTGTGTGACGGGAACGGTACTGAGAACTGAGTTTGGTGAAAGATCTCTGGAGGCAAGGGGGGATGCACACCTGTTTATAACTTTTGGTTAAAAGGAACTTTGGCACCACTAGGAGGGCTGTCTTTACTGAGAATTGATACCTATCAATCATCATGGCAGAGACTGATAACTTCTGGATTGAGGTGGATGAGAATTTCCCCCAATGATATTGACAGCCCATAAGTCCTTTATTAGAAGAACGATTCTATTTGACTGCTCTGTTTTACATAGTGCCCCCCTCCCATTTCTTCTTACCAGGGGCAATAAATAAACAAACAAACAAACAAATAAAGGAATAAAGGAATGCAGGTTGCCAGTGAGGCTAGGGCTGTTCTAAGCAGCAGGTTGAAGAGAGGCAAAACTATGTGGAGGGGAAAGGGTTAACCCCATCATCTCCTTGCATTGCAGCCTCTCTGCCATTTAAATCAGAGCCACCCCCAACCACTATTTACCAATACTTCTCAGGACATCCACAAAACTAGATCATATGTGTAAACGAGATCGCAGTTGACTGCAGACAAAAGCATGTCCATGCTGTTTCTTTCCTGTGAGCTCCGGAGCATGATTCGAATTCAGTATAACCTTACAGACCAACAAGGTTTGGTTGGTCTTTAAGACGCTACTGAATGCAAATCTTTCTCTTCTCCTGCAGCCCAGCAAGACTGCCCACCTTCAATGGTCTGCTGTGTCTCACGTGTCCTCTTGCGCTAGCTCTTACATTTGCAAAAGGCCCTTTGATCTTGCACGAACAGAAATGCTAGCGCAAGAAAATGCACATGCCATGGCAGACTCTAGTTAGAGTATGGAACTGAGTCACAGGATTTAAGCCTTTGAGGTTGTGGGCATGAAATTACAAATATGCTTTTGCGAATAGGCCCTTTTCTCACCCTCTTTTTTGGGGAATGAAAGGAACTCTACAGCCCAGAGAACAAGAGAGCCCATCACCACCACCCATAAACTCCTTGTCTCCCCCTCCCCAAAGCAGAACAATTCCCAGTGCAATGACGCCAGAAAGAGCAGCGGAGTGAGGTGGGGAATGATCTTGGCAGTGCAAAAGCAATTACCATGTTGGAAAAGCAGCTAACAGCTCCGGCAGTGGCTGCTTTAATCCAAAGATCAGGAAGGGGTGAGACCGCTATGTGATGCCTGATTAAGTTGCCTAATCCAATTCCCAACAGAAGGAGAGGCAGAGCAGAGAGCAGTCTTTGCAGAGCGTGTGCCAAGAAACCGGCATGGGGCCCAATCCGCCACCCATGGCATGGCTCAGCAGAAGCCTCCCTCCTGCCCACACCAGCTGAGCAGATCTGAATTAGGGTTGAGGAGAAGACATTTGCCTCCTGTCCTGACAGCCTCTCGGGTCAAATATTATTTCTTTTCAACCATGTTTATGCCTCATGGCCCCCATGGGCTCTTTGCAGGCATCTTGGGGATCAAGCTAGGAGCCCTGCAGGGCAAGCAGTGCTTTGAGCTCCCTGTGCCCCAGGGCTGGCTGTCAGTGGAGGTAACTCTAAGCAGTTCCAGATGTGACTATGACATAACAAGCCAGAGTCCTCCTGATCTGGGGAAGCGGGTGCTGACCAGACAGGGCAATGCTAGAAGCACTGAGTGAGACCAGTCATGTGATGTGCTTTTCAGTGTTTGGGGTAGGCCTGGGTGCTACTGCAGGGTTTCCCAAAAATAATTTCTCTCAGGCCCTGAAGGGTTCTTGGCAGTCCTGTGATGGGCCAAAAATAGGCTGGAATGGCATACCAGTAAGGAAGTGGCCAATTCAATTCCATTTCAAAAAAGCATGAAATAGATTAACTTTAACAGGAGTAAACCAAACACACGCAAAACAAATCAATAAGTTTTAATTAAGTTCACTCTTATGTTCTCAGTCTGCAAGGCAAAAAATTGCTCCAGCCCATTGGTTTTCAGTTTTTACCTCTGTCCAGCCCTTTTCAAATCAATGCACGTTGGCAGGTGGTCATGAGTACACTGGCCTTGTCCCCACACACAGTCACTAGTAGCTGGTGAGCATGGCATCCACACATATAAGGCGTACAGTGAAGGATTCATCCTTGTGATGGGGGCAGTTCCTGGTCCAGGGAGGAAAGTGTGTGTTACATACGGTGTGCTCACAAGCCAGTGGCCACATGTCAGAAGGAGCAGGATGGTGCAGTTATGCCCTTTTCCCATCTCCATTTGATTTCTATGTCATTTCAAAAGGGCTTCTTAGTAGAAGCCTTAGATCTTGCACAGGGATCCATTTTAGCAATGAGAGATTAGTGGGGATGCTGCAATATGACAGTAAGAAGAAATTGGGGGGTGTATTTTTCACCTCTGGATGCCACTTTATGATAGACTGCCTTGAGACTGGCTGGTTTCCCTGAGGCTTTCCCACAACACGTTTGCCAACCTGCATGTCTATATTTGCCTAATATGCCCAAGGTATTTGCCAAGCTGTGGGTCCGATTCCTTCAAAGTGGCTTACAAGCAAGTTCATACAAACACCAATTGAATAAGGGAATAAAGCAATTAGAAAGAATGAAATACCAGGCTCCAGCCCTAGGAGCAGGAACTCACATCTTTATGCAAAAGAGTCTGAATCAACTTCCCCTCCAATTGCCCCCCCAATTGTCCATTCCTCTTTGGTCCCCTGTACAGAGTGTAGAGTGGTGGTCATGATCTTCATGATCCAAGGCCATTCCCAGTGGCCTCTACATTGAAGAGGAAGAGGAGGAGTTTGGATTTATAACTCCTGTAAGGACACTCAAAGGGGCTTACAAACTCCTTTCCCTTCCCCACTCACAACAAAACACTCTGTGAGGTGGGTGGGGCTGAGAGAGCTCCGAAGAACTGTGACTAGCCCAAGGTCACCCAGCTGGCATGTGTTGGAGTGCACAAGCTAATCCAATTCACCAGATAAGCCTCCACAGCTCAAGCATCAGAGTCGGGAATCAAACCTGGTTCTCCAGATTAGAGTGCACCTGCTCTTAACCACTACACCTGGCTCTAGAGTGCTGGGCCTTTAAATTCTTTGTGACTTCATTTCCAAGAGCGGGGCTCTGGCCGTCAGTAGCCCTGCTCATTATTTTTACTCAGTTTTCATTATCAAACAACATAAAAAAGATCAAAAGCTGCAAGAAAGTTCATCTTTCAATAGCAGTCCTCTCTCTCCTCCACTACAAAAAAAAGAATACACCGCCTCTTCAACAAAGACCGTCATTTTCTACTATTTCTTTTTTCTCTGTATAGCACAGCAGTCATCATCACTGGTGAACATGAGAAAGGGAAAGGAAAGGGGAAATATATACACAAAGGAGGAGAAAAAGAAGAGCAGGCACACGGGTAGCCAAGAATTTAATCAAAGTGTTGATTCATTACTATTGGAGGAACATCTGGGAGCTCTCCCAGGTCCTGCAGAGCCTCTCCCTTATCCTGCCCCTGTTTCCGTCAGCAGGAAACTATTACTTGGGACCTGGAAATTGTCATCTGCTAATGGCTCAAGGTCAGATTATTTTTTCCCAGTTTTTAAATATCAAAAGCTAGTGCAGAAGGCCACTGGGGTGGGTGGGGGTGCCTGCTTAAATATTTTATTCCCATTCTTTCCCCCACTGATCATTATTCCCACCCACCCACCCATACATTTCTAGTTACCAAGCAAACAATATGGGAAAGAGCATCCCTATCTTTTCCTTCATGGGAAGAAAGTGAAAGGGTGGGAAGGGAGAAAGGAAGGATTTTGAGCCGAAAATAGCCAGCAGTGAAAGAGTTAATCAAACCCTCTTTCTGACTCGGACTCCACCTGCAGGTCGGTGGTCTACCAGGCTGCCCAGAACACACATTTCCCATCCTCCCCACATCCCCTTTGCAACTGTTATTCTGGAAATGTTCTTTTAAAGCAGAAAAACAGCTCAGTTCTGGGGGAAGGCAGGCCTCCTCTTAGTCCAGACAATAGCCACTTATCCCCTTCAAATGAAGTGGTAGGAAAAGCACCGCAGCTCCTTCTGACCATCCCCCTGGCTAGACAGCACACCCCAGAGAGCTGTTTTCCTCTGCGAGTGTGGGCGTGGTGCGATAAACAGCAGGATTATGGAGGGGTTGTGTGGAGAGGATTGACGGCTGCTTTTCTCCTGGTTCAAGTGGCACATTAAAAACGGAACATCCTGTAAGTAGCCAGGGCAGGAGTGCAACAAGGACTTTTGACAGGCCAGGCCAAGCAGTGGGCTGCCTGCTCCACAGGGTCAGCTCTCTGACCAGACCAGCCTTTCTTGGAACTCAGGGCCAAGCTAGATATGATGGTTTCCTCCTGTCTGCCATAGGACCTGCTGTTCTAAAGGGATTTAAGAATGCTATGGGGAGGGGGGTTTGAAGAGTGCCCCACCCCATCATGTGGCTGGCCTGATTCCTTGCAGCCTTTTAAGATTATTTCAAAAGGGCAGCAGTGTCGCCATTGTGTACAGGAAGATGCCTTAACATGTAGCCATCAGTCCTGCATGCTTGGGATTTGTTTTGTACCTCTGCTCCCTGATACTTCAGACAGCTTGATACGTGGCTTGATCCTGACCCTGCTCTTTGCCATTGGCTGTGCGTGCTGAATTGCACCTGGTCTCCTAACGCATCCTGAGGAAAAGCAGCGGTCCTATCTGAGTTGTTCTCTGAAGAGAAAAATAATTCAGCATTTGTCGAATTTAATTAGGACCAAATTGCCACAAAGGTGTTTCAAATGTGTTCTTGTTGAGATTTATCCAGACGGACCAATGTGCAATCCTTTGTCCTTTCTCTTTCTGTCTCTCAGATCACAAGGCAAAATATCAAATGGGAGTAGAATACTAACTTGGGTAGTTAAGGGAAAAAGACTGCCCAAACTGAATTCATCTTCACGTGAAGTTCAGTTGAGCGATCTCTTTCCCATAAATCTTCCAAGGAAGGATTCTGCATCCCTTTCACCTAAAGGTTTTGGCCCAAATCCCAAATTAATGAGTTCTAACTATCCGTGTGCAACTCCGTACACCACAAAAATAACAACACCGTTTACCTGACATCATCAAGGGGAGGGGTGTGGGATAAACCAGAGCCGAGCTGATCTGCCAGAATCAGATTCCTGACATAGTAACAAGAACTGAGACTGATATTTGCATGGCAGCATTCTCACTGGGTGGCCTGTAGTACCTTGCAGTGTCTACTGCCCAATCACAATGAAGTATGCAAATGTTGGTGATTTCTTAAAGGCCCAGGATGCAAATTCCCAAATTTCCAGAGATGTGGGAGAAAGAAGAGAAGTGGACTGTGCAGCAGGCTACTCAGCACTACAAGTGTCACATCAGAGTGTGCCACTGCAGGCCTACTGATGTATAACTGGGGAGCTGTGGTCACTGGTTCCCTGGGACTCCATCTCACTTTGCACTGGTATCATTTGAACAATGGGATTGCAGGAGACCCTTTGTGACAAAGCTATGGGATCTTGTAATAATGATGGGACACCAATCATGACTGGATCCAAAGCAAAAAGATAGTCAAGAAGACAAGGGTGGCTCCCAGACTTGGAGGCCCCTCAGGAAAGGCATGCTCATCTGACTTCTTTAACTTGAAAAGTTGAACTACTGCAGTCTCTCTCTCTCTCCTTCCCATTTTTTCAACTCATCCATGCTCTGAGAAATTCAGGGCACTGTCTTGGGTTTTTGCTTCCCTGTTTGACCCTTGTAACAATCCTGTGAGCTTCTTTAGGCTGAGAGACAGTGACAGGCCTGAAGTCCAGATAGCTTCATAGCAGTGTGGGGATTGGAACCCAGATCCTTCTCCAGTTTTCTAACTACTCTACCTCACTGGTTGGCCATCCCCCTTGCTCGACCTCTCACTTGGGGCTTTTGTTTTCACAGAGGGGCTTGTATCTCCACGTCAGCATGGTGACTTCTGGGGCCTGTGCCCCAGGAAGGGGGTCCCTGCTAAGTTACTGGAGCTCTCCATCTTCTCCCTGCGGTTCCCACCTGCTCATCCTTGCCTTCTGGGCTCAGTTCCCATGTCCACCATGCAGAGGGAGCAGAGCAAGGAAAAACAGCTGCCCTCAGCTTAGGGTTTCCAACCTCCAGGAGCAACCTGAAGATCTCCAAGCATCACAATTGACCCCCAGAGATCAGCTCCCCTGGAGAAAATTGCTGCATTGGGTGGCATTTTGCCCCTACTGAGGCCCTTCCCATCCCCAAATCCCTCCCTCCCCAGCCTCCATCTTCGAATCTCCAGGAATTTCCCAACTTGGAGTTGACCACCCTACTTCTGCACTACTTCTGACCCACCCCGAGGAGCCTGATGCTCCAGGTTACAACAGCTGTTTTGGAGAACCCATCCAGGTAGCAATGGGCATGATCTGGGCACCAGATGCCCAACCATGCCAGCTACTAACAAGAAGCGGTAGAAATTCAGGAGATGTTGGGGGAGGATCTGGATCCAGATGTGCTTTCCCATTCCACAGCTCCTTCTATGTGTTTCCCCCCATAGCCATTCTATGGGTCTGCCAGGATTGCGGAAGTTTTGCAGTTTACATACAGGGACAAGAGCCAGCAGGATGGTTCTGCTAAGACATGGATCTCAAATGAAGGGCTTGTCTGAGACAGGTTGATTGATGGAGATGAAGGGCATTCTCTATTTGGTTATTCCTATGAATAGGTCTCTGCCCCTCCCAGGAGTTCAGATTCAAAAAATACAGAACAAAAAGAGGCAAAGAGAGTAGAGAGGGTGAAGGAACACGAAGGGGCAGGAAATCTTTGTGTGATGGAAATAAGGGATGCTAACAAGATGGGTGGTCATCCCTTTCCCCCTAGGGAACCGTGGGAAATGCAGTTCTGCAAGGGAGCTGGGAATCATGAACAGAGCAGCGCCTCTGTGCCTTCAGCAAACTACACCTTCCAGGATTATCTGAGATGAGCTGTGATGCTCCTGCCTCGCCTAAGGTCAATAAGCCATCAGACCCAAAGGGATGAAAAGAACCGATTGAGAACATGGTGCTTATTGACTGCAGCACAGAAGAGCACCCCCTCCCCCGCTGAGCTGGTTTCAGACATGCCAGATGTGTGATGTGCCCATTTAGTAAATTGCCAAGATGTACCGCTAAAATCGGAGCCTGATCGATCTGCACTCTGGCCTGCCCTGAGCAACAGGATGCTTCAGGTGCCAGTTTTTCGTGGAATGAAGAAAGGAGGACATAAATTTCCAATCATTCTGCTATCACTCGTAAATATTACGCAATAGCAAATGGAGTTGAGTGTGGAGCACGGCTGGAAGGACCCGAAGGGCCCCCCATATAAACTCCTCCTGCACTCAGCCCCCTCTCCTCCTGCTTGTTGTTTAAGTCAGTATGCTTTTTGTCAGTCCTTGCAAACAGCAGACCCACACTCCATCCTTAACGTCAGTAGTAAAGCACTTTGTTTTGAAAGGTGCCTAGAAATGGACAACAGAATGAACAGGGAAGTTCCTGCCAGAATAAACATCTGCTTGCAAGAATCCATACAAATACATCTCCTTTGCCTTCCAGACTGGTTCCCATAGGAATCCATGGGTCAGCAGTCTTGTTTGGTAATTGGCCGCCACTAGCCCTCAAGACCATTAAAGCGACTTTTCGCCCTAGCAACTTATAGCAAAGCGGTTGTCAATTTCCCTGCTTTGTCCTCACCTCAAACACCACATGGAGATAAGTGGCATTTTGGGGCTGTTAGGATGAAAACTTGGAACTAATAAAACTAGTTATTAATTTGATTTTACTCAAAGGAGCAAACGAAGAGGAGGCAGAATATTTCCTGCAGTGGTGTTTCCATAAGGCCTGACCTGATGATTCCTGGAACCAACAGGATTCTTTTTTAAACTCCGTTGGGGACTAGATGCTCGGAAGAAATTGTGTCATCGGGATCAAGTTTGCAGGCCCCAGCCCCCTCCCAGACTCCCAAGTTCTGCAATGCAGCTCTTAAAATCTTAGAGGTTTTTTCTGTGCCTGTCTGAGAATCCTATCAATAATTCATAGTGCAATTTCCTCTGGGGAAGGGGCTGCTGTCTTGTTCTTTGGCTGGCTGCAGCCGCACCATTGGATTCTGGCAAAGAACGGAACACTCTTCTTTTCCTTCGGCCTCCTTGCTCCGTCCAATGGAGTTACCAAATCAGAGCACAACTTCATCAGGTGTGGCAAGTGTACGCAAGGGGTGTGAAAGTTTGAAAAGCTTCGCTGGCTGTCTGGTTGAAGGTGGCCAAGTGAGTAGCCTTGTTCCTTTAAGAGTGTGCTTAAATAAATTAATATTGGTTTCCTCTCAGTTGATCAACAATAACGTTTTTCCCAAAGAATCCTGGGAAACATAGTTTAAGGAGAAGGTGAACGTGTGAGGCCAGCATACCACCCAATGATTTTTCTTTCTTTGCTCAAACCGAGAAAGGTCTTGCTCCCAAGATGCTGACAGTCTTTAAATGGAGATGCTGGGGATCAATCCTGGGACCTTCTGCATGCAAAGCAGCTGCTCTGCTACTAGGCTTGCCAACCTCCAGGTGGGACCCGGAATTCTCCCAGAGTTACAGCTTGACCTCTAGGATACAGAAATCAGGTCCCCAGGTGAAAATGGAAGCTTTGGAGAGTAGATTTCATGGTAAAGCACAGATGACAGGTGAAATCCCTCCCCACATTTTCCCCTTCACAGGCACCAGTCCCAAATATCCAGGAATCTGCCCCATGTATATTCACAGCTACATTCCTCAGGGGAACTTTGGGAGGGTGAATGCCTGCTAAATCACTTTAGCCATAGTGTGGAAACATCCTGAAATTGGGCTAGAATTGTATTGCTTGTGCCTTTTCTCTTTGTGGTGCAGCAGGTCAGAGATCAATGGCTCCTGGTGTTCAGTCTATGTACTTCTTCTAAGTAAAATAGCCTGGCCCTAACCTAGACAGCTCAGGCTAGCCTGATCTGGTCAGATCTTGAAAGCTAGTTGGGTCAACCCTGATTACTACTGGCATGACAGACCACCCAGGAAGTCCAGGGTCACAGTACAGAGGCAGGAAATGGCAAACCACCTCCATGCCTTGAAAACCCTCCGGGATGCCCACAAGCTGACTGTGTTTTGACAACATTTTCCACCACAACAAGATGCACACCGCTATTGGCTCCATTGTAAAAATCACATTATGTTTCATATAAGGTTCATGATGGCGCCATGGGACGCTTGAGGATGCAAAAAGCAGTGTGAGTGTGGGCTACTGCTGCTTCTCCCTACCTGGTATGGTTGCAACCCAAATTAATGAAGTTGTGTTACACTATCATAGGTTTATATTGAGGTACTGTATTGATTTTATTGCTATTTGATGTTGGAATCCGCACTGAGTCTCCAAGGGGAAAGGCAGCCTATAAATAGAATAAAGGAATGAATAAATAAGCAAACCAGAAAAGAGGCGCAAACCTTCCATCGTGCGTGGGATGCAAAGTGCGATACAAAGACCTTGCGTCATCACCCAACAAATACAGTTTTGTAACAAGGCGATGGAGCCCAATTCTGACATCAGTTGATGCCGACTTGGAATTTCTCTTTGCAACCCCTAGTGAGCTTTGACTAGGGGTCAAATATAGGCAGATGCTGCATGGGCCAAAAACAGCGGTGTGAAACTGGTGTGAAACTGGTATAAAATGGTTTAAAACAGTGTAAAATGGTTTACACTGTTTTCACACCGCTGTTTTTGGCCCATGTGTGATCTGCCTCAGAGTGGAGTGCTAAATCCCTTCTCCTGAACAGGCCCGTGGAAAGTAGTTCTGCTAGGAAGGAAACATCTTCCACATGCATCTTTTTGGCCTGAGGTCAGCAATTCTGGACCAGACAGTACTCATCAGGGGGCCTGTATTAGACTCGAGGGCTTCTGGTTGCTGACTTCTCTTTTTATGAGGGTGTTTTTTAATGTGATGCTTTGACTTGCGGCTGCTTTTTATTCTTTCTCTTTTTAAGCAAAATGCCTGGGCTCCATTGAGGCACTGCAACCTCATCAACAACAGAACTTAATCTTCCCTTCGGGAGGACTCCAAAAGGTTGGCAGCAAGCCCTGGAGGAGAAAACGCTTAGCGCAAACAAAAGAGAGACTCTCTCAGGGAGCTGGTGTGTGTGTGTGTGTGGGGGGGAGGTATCAATCCCTGGAGGGCGAAAAGGTCTACCTTTAGAAGCAGGGGAGGCTGGGACAAGCAGGGAGGGGGGGGGAAATGGTTAACCCAGGCAAGGATTGTTGCAGGTGTGGTCCACTCCCCCCCACACAAAGTACTTAGACAGGCCAAGCCTTCTACTGCTTGGAGGAGCTTCCAAGAAATGCGTGAGAAATCAATGAGAAGCCACAAAAACTACAGTCACCCTCCGGCCAACCCAAGTGATCTCTGTTGCTGTCTTGGAACTGTTCAAATGACTTAAATGAGATTGACCACTTTGAAATTTAGAGGCTATTACTTCAGAGAAACACCTTCCTTCAATAATTAATATTTATTTATACTTATTTATTTATACTTTAGGCTTATATACCGCCCCGTCCCCGGAGGGCTCTTTCCTTAATACCTTTCCTTACATTACCCATCACCCATCACCCCTTTCAAGCGCCTTGCCAAGTCCACAGTCACAGTCGATAAAAGGAGGAGATACATTGGTCAGTCTTGTCTCACCTGCTGGCTGGGGAGGTGTTTAGGAGGACAGAATGGGGAGGGGATGCCACAGTCAATAGGGTGTTGGGTAGGGATAGTTATGGTGGTGGGAAAGAATAGGCCAGGCAAGGAGAAGGCACAACAGACATTTGTATGCTTTTGCCCCTTCTGGTTCTTCTTCCAGCCAGAATGATGCTGGTGACCATGTCAACATCCCACTGGGCTTTAATAGCTCGCCTTTAAATGCCAGGTCAGTTAGCAACAGATGAAGTGGCAGACACCCACGACTTTTCCCCAGGGATGTACCCAGTATGGATCAACAATGGGGTCAGATCCAGCCCAGCACTTTTGTTGGCGAAAGAAATTACATCCACCAGTGGAGTGCAGCTTTTGCAGTTCCTGCCTCCTGAGGAAGCCTAGCATCCCCTCTGAGATCCTGCTTCTGGGGAAGAGGGGACCCCCACCAGCAGGTTTTTGGGCTGGACCAGGATAGGGGAATAGGCTCTGAAAGTCATGCAGTGCAAGCAGAAGAGCTTGTGCCCAGGAAAACACTGCACAGGATCCAACCCATAGGCTGGGAGTTCTGTGTTCCCCTGGCATGCATGAACCTGAGTGGATCAGGACTATGGCACAGAAAAAGGGGATTTAAAAAAACCCTTCCCAATTATGGTCCATACCTGGAAGTGACATTACGGTAATGCCCGATTCTCCCCTCTAATTTGCGTCTACTGTTCCACCAAGCAGCAGGGGGAGCCAGGGAGTAAGAGGTCACTTACCATAGCAGGCCACCTAGTCTTCCTAAGCACCAGTGTGATCCAGCAGGGTCTCTTTGTGTTCTCATTCTAAGCTGGCACATTTGTTGCACCCAGGACTGCTGTTTTCAGGGCTGCAATTGGGTGCTCAGCCTCCTTCCACCACACTTCACAATGTCTGCCTTCACTCACAGCCTTTCTTCTTCCACCCGCCTCTGGTTGCTTTGCTAGATCCAGGCCTGGCATATTGACGCAGGCCCATGACATCAACCTGCTTTGAAATATCACCAGCTTTCAGCTTGTGACTCACGAAGATGCCGCCATCCACATTACTTACAGATGTGCAGCACAGTAATCTAGTAGGCTGCGATAGTTTTGGCACCAGAGCTAGGGAGCCTGTCCATCTCTAATGCAGATCTGCACACCTTGCCTTGATTTCTGGCAGGGCCTTCCTGAAAGCAGCTTCCCAAGCCATGCCCTTTCAAAATCCATTCATTCATAAGTCTGTAGCACCATTCCCTCCGCTTCCTGATAGCCTTTCATTCCCCACTTTTTTGCCACAGGATATGAGGGCTCTGTTGCCTTTGCACACAACAAAGTACAAGATTGCAAAGGCAAATCCATTCTATCCAAGCCTGCCCTTTCCAAAATCTCCACTTTATACTGTTTAAATTGAAATGTGGCTGTTTTACTTACAAATCCTACCACTGTCTCATGTCGGGGTGGGGGGAGAAAAGATTCATGATCCCATCCTTCCTAACAGTGCAGACAATTGTTTTGGAGGATGTGTGACCTCATCACAACATCTCCAATACCTTCAAAAATGAGGAAAAGGGATTTTGGCTGAGAGTGAGCAAGTAGGGTCATCATATGAAGGCCATGTTTTACACATTTGAAAAACTCAGTTTTGGGAACTGCCTTGAAGGGAAATCAGGACTCTGGTAAAGTCCCTCTCTATGTTGTCCAAGTGGGCAGCGAGATATTCAGGGGTGAGGAAACCATGCAGTTCACATACCACTTACATATGAATTATTAGCCCCTGCTTGGATGCTGTTGGAAACAATGGGGGGAGGGGGTTTCCCCCACAGAAGTATGATGTTTCCATGTACTTCCTTGTCTTTCCTGAGACCATTCTTTATTTGGCTTTGCTATGATCACAGCAAACTTGAACGGGCACCCAGGTGGGTGGGAAAGTCCAGATCTTCCTAGGGCCACCCACATCAACATTATGTTCCTTGCCCCCAGATGACAGTGGCTATTTTCCTGGCCTCTGGAGGACTTCGGCAATTATATGTCACCATATTATAACAATCTATTAGCTTCTTTATTAGATCATCTGATTCCCCAACATTCTTTCTTTTAAAAAAATTAAATCCATAGCTCCTTTTGTTGCCTTTTCTTTATATCTCTGCAATAGTAGATTTTTTAAAAATGAAACCTGGGTGGGACATGGGGATCCCCCAGAATGGGGATCAAGACTGCAGAGATCGGCTCCCCTGGAGAAAAGGGAGAGTGTACCCTATGGCACTGTGCCCCACTGAGATCCCTGTCTTCTCCAGATTCCACCCTCAAATCTCCAGGAGTTTCTCAACCTGGATTTGCCAACCCTAACCCCCCACCTCCCACTGGCGGCCAGGGGGGACTTGGCAACCCTAACTATGGGAGATTACCACACCCCAGATCTAGGGCTGCCTATTCTGGCTGGGGGAAGACTCTGAGGAGGGCAGAGTTTGAGGAGCCGAGGAAACTCAGTTATTCCATATCCTCTGAAGCTGCAGTTTCCTCCAGAGGAACTGATCTCTGTAATCTGGAGGTAACTTTTAATTCTGGGAGAATTCCTGGAGGATGACAATCCTAACGGGGTCACACACAGTGTTCTTTGGCCAAGTGGAGATTTGAAGCTGGGTTTCTCCTTTGGACTGTCCGATCACCACTCTGGCAATTTGAGAGTGCTCTCTTGTCTCCGAAACGGAGGGGAGGCGAAGGCACATCAGACGCCCTGTCCAGGAGGTGGGATGTTTAAGCCAGAGACTCAAACAGTATCAGCCCTGGTGCGGTGCTAATGAAATCAACCACTCTATACCCACAAGATACTCTCAGTGCGCCGGGTGATGTAATCTAGCACAGGGCTAATTGCTTGTTTAGCACAGCCTTGAAAGATCTCTCTAAATGCCTCCTTGCTGAGGAGCAAAGACTGAGAAGCATTTCAGCGTCTTTCCTCCAACCGTCCTGTTCCGGTTAATGGTTTAGATTACGACTATGCAGGTTTCCAATGTATTTTTTAAAAGAAAACCGGGAAAGAAAATCTACTCATTCCAACCCTATCCTTTTCAAAATCACAAATTTGCACTTTACGGTATCCATTAACACCACCCACATCCTTAACATCCTTTGGAGCATAGGTGCCAAACTTGCGGCCCTCCAGATGTTATGGACTACAGTTCCCATCATCCCCTGCCAGCATGATGCTTGCAGGAGATGATGGGAACTGTTGTCCATAACATCTGGAGGGCTGCAAGTTTGACACCTGTGCTTTGGAGGGTGAAGAAAAAGTCCAACTCTAGAAGTCATCAAAATGGGAAATTGGTAGCAATAGAAAGGTCCACCCAGATCAACAATGCTACAGATCTGGAGGTAATTGGATTTGTTTTCTGAGTGTCCTCTGGGCATCTAAAATATGGATTTGTGTGTGATGTTGTTTCCTGTATGGATGGGCCCTTCCATGGGGAAATGACAGCTATTCCATCTGTATCAAGTAAGCACCTGTGTGAACGGGTACCGTTCAGCTGGTAAATAGCTAGCAATCTCAGCACTGACATGCTTCTCAGACCTCAGCTTTGTTTTGGAAGATTTAGATTGCAGTCAAGAGTGCTTTTGATAAGGATCAGAGTGCTTTCCTGGTTTCTGCAGAGCAACCACACTCTATCCCCACTTGTGCAGGCAAAGGGTGACGAAGGCTTCTAGCCATAGTCCTTATGACTCTCTGTTCTGTTTGTTGTTGTTTTGAGAAACTAATCATTGGAAACATTGGCTTGCAGTCTTTTTATTGTGTGGCAGGCAGACGTTCCACAAGTGCACCATTCCTGTGTCAGAGAAGGGATGCTTCACTTGTTGAATTTCTCCCTGCCTCACTTTGAAAGCCACGGAAGCCCTGCTGAAGAAAGTCTTTGCCTCTCTTAGGCCTACGGGTACTGCTGCCTCTCTTTCTCACTCATACGTTCTCCCCCACCCCCATCCACCTTCCACATTATCAGGGTTGTGTTCTGTTGCTTCTTGCCACCAATTAGCCTGGCCACATTTCCCTGAAGGAACTGCGGTGGTTTTTATTAAAGCTAATTGGAAGAGAGCTTGAAGCCTTTGAACGCAAAACATTAACCCTTGCATGACTGATCACTTACAAAGGAGCCAGGAGGGAGTAGGGTGCAGACAAATGGCCGCTCAGTAGAGGTGTTTGCACTGGAGTTTCAGACAGTGATTCACTTCCATGAAGACAGACCTTGGAGAGGCCATGGGTGTTTGGTGTTCACCTGAAAGGCCTGCTGCCCTGCTCCCTGGTTTGCGCAGGTCAGTTGTGGTATCTGGTGGCAGGTGCTTTGGGGCACTCTATTTAATTGTATATTCCAGGGCTGAATTCCAGCACAAGGAGATATAAAGTAACAGTTGCTGACTTTATTTTCCTGACTGGGTTCCTGTGTCAACAATAGCTGGACGACAGTCAGACATTCAGCAGGTGAATTACACACACACACACACACACACACAGGAGGGAGGGAGGGAGGGAGGGAGGGAGGGAGATCTATTTAGAACAGGAAAAGCAAGCAAGTTGGATGTTCCAGCTGAAATTGTGAACATGTTAAGTCCTGCCATCCTCTGTGGGAGAGCTATCAGCTAAGCTTCCACTGAAATTGCTTAGACCTGGTTCACACAAACAGGCATGGAGGGGAAAAAAGTCCTCTCTTTAACAGAGTCTCGGTGTGAGATTTTCAGGGCATGGAATAAAATAACATGATCTGGTCAAGAACATCTCACCTCTGTTAAAGGCACAGGGAATTGTCTCCAGCCAGCCAGTTGGCCCCTTGATGACCAAACTGAAGGACTTGGAATGCCCCTAAGCCACTATCATCTGAGGGGGTTTGACCAGCAGAGAGCCAATGATTGGACAAACACGATGCTGGCATGTTACTCTTGCCCGCCTGGTGGTCCATTTAAACAAGATGCTGGATGTGAGAAAAAGGAATCCCACCAGCAAATTATTCTGTTCCTTTCCCCACTGGCACTGCGTTTAAATGAAGCCTGAAAAGCGCATCATAGGCTAGGTCATGCCCAGAGGCAACCAACCAACTAAGGTTGCCATGCGAAGCACATTTAATAGTAAGATAGCACAGTGCAATTCAACAATTACTTTGGGGTAAGCAAGTTTTTCACCGGACTATGCAGCTACAGTCCTAGAAGCTTCATGGAACTCAAGAGGATTTGTTTCAGGACAATGTTGAAGACAGGCCTGGAAAAAAATTTCCTGCCCGTTTAATAGACACTTAATGGAATGTTCTTTATCTGGAAAGCTATGTAGCTATGAAAAGCTTCAGCTGCCCATTTCCACACAGTTAAGCCTCTGTTAAAAAGGATATTTTTGCCGGGTCTGTTGGTAAAGGGTTCAAGGTGAAGGAAAAGAGATTCCACCTAAACATCAGGAAAAACTCCCTGACAGTAAGGGCTGTTTGACAGTGGAATGCACTTCCTGGGAGTGTGGTGGACTCTCCTTCTTTGGAGGTTTTTAAACAGATGTTTGTTGGTCATCTGGCAGGAGTTGATGTGTTCCTGCATTGCAGAGGGTTGGACCTGATGGCCCTTAGGATCTCTTCTAACTGTATGATTCTGTAAACCCTAATTTTAGGATAAAGATGCACAGGATCCAATTTTTAGGGTTGTCAGCTGCAGGTTGAGAAACTCCTGAAGATTTGTAGCTGGAGCATGGGAGGAGGGAGCTCAGTGTGTCATGGCGCCATCAAATCCATCTTCAACAGCAGCCATTTTCTCCAGGGAAACTTTGTTCCATAATCTGGAGATCAGCTGCAATTGAGAAGATCTCCAGGTCCCACCTTGAGGGTGGCAAACCTCAACTGGGTGTCAATTCCAGAAAAGGGGAAGGAGACAAGGCAAGAGGTTGCGAGAAGGGCTGCCAACATAGCAACAACTGGCCCTTGTTCCTTGGCCTTTAACAACTTCACACAAGCGTAGGTGAGTGCCTGACAAAAAAAGTTTTATCTGCTGATTCTCGCACACCAAACTGCTGCTAGAAGCACAAAGAGCAAGGTAAGCTACGCAGAGGCGTATCTAGGAAAAATGTAGTCCGGTGAAAAATCTGAATTTTCCGCCCCTCGCCCCCCCATATGAAGACAAAGAAGAAGAGTTTGGATTTTTATCCCGCTTTCTCTCCTGTAGGAGACTCAAAGGGGTTTACAATCTCCTTCCCTTTCCCCCTCACAACAAACACCCTGTGAGGTAGGTGGGGCTGAGAGAGCTCTGAAAAGCTGTGACTAGTCCAAGGTCACCCAGCTGGCATGTGTGGGAATGCACAGGCTAATCCGAATTCCCCAGATAAGCCTCCACAGCTCAAGTGGCAGAGCTGGGAATCAAACCCGGTTCCTCCAGATTAGAAAGCACCTGCTCTTAACCACTACGCCACTGCTGCTCCTGGGCGGCTGATCTCTCCTACCACGACCAAACAACTTTTTTTGCACCAGGACTTAAAGTCACTGTATGGACCCAGGGGGAAGGAGGAGGGGCGTGGGGGTGATTTTCCAAGGGGGTGCATGTGACTAAATGGTCATAGCCCAAGGACATTTTACCCCATATGTCCCCCTGTTGCATTAGCTGGCAGTCTTGCCAGGATGGGAGACCGCCTTAAGCCAGTCCTGAAATACCTTTGGCCTTTTAAAGGCAGCATAAGCCTTTGTGGACACAGGAGCAGCAGTACCTGTCCCAGTTCAAAGGTATGCATGCTAACAAGGATGGGGGAGAGGCATCTTGGTCTCCCTCCCACTCCCCTGCGGTTATTAACATTAGAAAGGGCTCTCACCCAATTAACCGAAGCTTAGCTGATTAATGATATGAGTCTGAACAGATTAATTTCACTTCTTTAGCTACGGGACTTCAAATCCGCTTTTCAGTGACAGCTGCCGAAGTGGGTACAGGGAGTCACTCAGTACGACACCTTCAAAATCACAGGCTAATGTTGACTTTTATTTCATAATATCTACCACTGATTTTCTTCCATTTTTTAAAAAAATTGCTTCCCGATATTGAGGGCACGTATTTTACCCAACCAAAAGATTTTTAATCCGTTATTCTCACCCATGCAACATTTAAACATGGCAGCTGTAATCAAAGATCACCTAACATAAACCCTAGTCTGAATACAATCCAGGGTGTTCCGTGGGAAATCAGTTCCATGAACCTGCACTCACGGGACAAGAACCGGTATGGTGTAATAGTTAAGAGCAGCAGACTCTAATCTGGAGAACCAGGTTTGATTCTCCACTCTTCCACATGAAGCCTGATGGGTAGCTTTGAACCAGCCCCCATTCTCTCTGAACTCTCTCAGTCCCATGTATCACACAAGGTGCTTGTTCTGGGGAGGGGAAGGGAAGGCGATTGTAAAATGCTTTGAGATTCCTTAAAGGCAGAGAAAAGCACAGTTAAAAACCAACTCTTCTTTTTCTTCTCCAGGCTTGTTGGCAACCCTAACTGAACTTCTTCGGTGCCAATATTAGATATATTGGTCCCAATCCAAAGTTATGCTGCAATTTCTTGCTTCACTTTCCCAGCTGTAAACTCCGATAAAGGACTTGCATGAAAATAAATGTCTGAGATGGGAACAAACATCCCGTTGTAAGCCACAGAGCTTGGTGCAGGTACCCCAGTGCATTCTGCAGGACTTAGTCACAACTATCTAGATTGAGAGTAGAGTTTGCCCACAGGCAATTTTTTTTGTTAAAGGTCTGGCCCAGGGGTCTACAAAAATTGGCCATGCTGGCAGGGGTTGATGGGATTTGGCCATGCTGGCAGGGGCTGATGGGATTTGTAGTCCATGAACATCTGGAGAGCTGCAGGTGCAGACCCCTGGTCTGGTCCAATTGTGGGCCTTTTAGCAGTGGTTGGATCTGAAGAAATGAGTGGGTGGTGCTGGGCACAGCATGGAGAGGAGCCCAATCAGAGGAAACTCCCACCTAGGTACAGGAGCAGTAGTAGCAAAGAACATTGGCAACCCAGGAAATAAATCAGTAAATACTCATGTTTCCAGGAATTCATTTAAAGTGGAAGGCAGGCAACCAAATCCTGTGCCTAGTTATTCAGAACTAGGTTTTCAGCCAAAAAGGCAGTGGGGACCTGAAATCTATCTGAAATTAGGATTAGCCCAAATTTGTTCAAAGTGGGTTTCCAGCTGCCTGGAGAAAAAAATTGGCCAACCTCTTTAACAATTGCAAAAAGAACCAGATGAGGTTCTTGACCTCCAGACTTTGAACATTATTTTAAATGTTTACATTGTTGTTTATTATGTCTTTGTATGCTTTAGCTCTAGTTTAATTAGTTCAACGATGTATCGCGATTGCTGGGTGGTTTTAAAATATGAGTTCATTATTTTTTTTTTATTATTCTTTGATTTATATCCCGCCCGATCCCCGAAGGGGATATCAGTTGGTCAGTGCCCTTGTGAGGGCAGAAAGGTGGGATCTGAATTTTGCAAAATGAAAAGTAAAATAAAAAATAATAATTTCAGCTGCCTATTAAAGGGACAAGACACATTTCTCCAAGGCTGTTGCCAACTCTAACAGCCAATTACTTATTGTCATCTGCTATCTATGAGAGAAGCAAGAGGGACCCACCATGATTATATATACTTAAGATGATTGGGGGAAATGTAAACATTAAAAAATGTGACAGTGCTATATTCCCCTTTCAAATTTGGCCACTTTGAGTAAAGATGGCCACCTATTTAAATTGGCCCTGCTCCTCTGCCTTACATGGAAATTCGAAACATAAATTCTGGGCAACTGGAGCATCTTCTAAACTTTTGCTCCATGCCAGTCAGAGCTTCACCTGCTCCTCCCCCACTCTTTTCCTTCTTCTTCTTCTTCTTTTTTTTTTTTTGGCATGCTGGGCTGCTTGATAGAGACTCAAGAGTAAGGGAGGGGCGGTTTTTAAAATGTGGGTCCCTGCTTTTTTCATGCTGGACTGCTTGTCCCCAACAGGGGACAGTTCTTTTTTTAAAAAATGGGGGGCAACCTTGCCTTCAGCATCGGGGGGGGGGGGCACCAAAAGCGAACTCTGTAGAAATGATGGCAAACAAGAGCTGCTGGAAAGAGAGCTGCTCCCTAAAAGGTGCCCACCCATTTCAGAACGCAACGAGCCATTTGCACCCTGCCTGCAGCCTGTCCCCCCTCCCTGTCTGTCCAAGTTGACTTGGCCCCTTTTGCACCCCGTGGGGGCGGGGGGCTTGCGGACTCCTGTGCCGGAGCTTGGTGTGACGTCCAAGGGGGCGTCTGTGACAATGCACCCCCAAAGGAGCATCTTCCCCTCTTCAGGACCGCTGCATCCCTTCCCCGGCGCCAGGCAGCGCTGCCTACTCACCTCCCCGCCGCCCTCTTCCGCCACCGGCGAAGGGGTGGTCCTCCTCGACTCCTGCATGCATCCACCTGTCCCTTTCTTTCCACCGGGAGGAGAGACGCTTGGAGGGATGCAGCGGGTGGGGACCAGAGCAGCCTGGGGGGAAGTCCTCCTGGCGATCGCGGCTGGCGCTGGGCTGTGGCAGGTGCCGATCCGAGCTCTGCCCACTCGCAGGCAGCCGCTGCAGCCAAGAAGAGGCAGCTGCTCCTGGCTGGGCGGGCGCCACTCCGTCCCCACCCAAGGCAGCCGTTCCGCCCCTTTATCCTCAGCCCGAGAGAGAGCCCCACTGGTGGGAATGCCACGGGGTCTTGCTGGAGCACCGGAGTCAAACGCTGGGCCCCCGCCACATATGGGATCTGGACGGTGGACCCCTGGGAAATGAGAACAGCCCTGTTGTATGGGCTGGGTGTGTGTGTGTGTGTGGGGGGGGGGGGGGCAGTGTTGCAAACAGGCCTGGCAAAGAGCGTCCTGTCCCTTTTGTTATTATGTAGGGATTTTCACCCCGACTTGTACAAGGCCCCTAATAAAACCAGAACACTAAAACGGAACCAATGAATGCAAATATAAAATCATAGCAATAAAAACATAAAATTAGACCAAATGCCTACTTCCCCAGGCCTAGTCCAGATTCTGCAGAGGGGCTTCTTGCAATACAATCCACCCCAGCATAGGTGTCAAACTCGCGGCCCTCCAGATGTTATGAACCACAGTTCCCATCATCACCTGCCAGCATGGCTAATTGCTCATGCTGGCGGGGATGATGGGAACTGTAGTCCATAACATCTGGAAGGCCCCCGAGTTTGACACCTGTGCACCAGGGGATGGGATCGACTTCCCTACTTGAAAAACTTTGGCTGCCTCCTATCACACACTGAGCTTCTATGGAATGGGCAAGGCTTCCCCCCCCCCGCCCCCTCCCAGATGGTTGGGAACCCTTAATATGGGGCAGTTTTCCATAATGCTTGCCTCCCCCACCCCTTCCCTTTCCTTTCCCTCTCCCTAACATGACTGATAACAATATTGCGGGGAGGGGCATTGGGTTGCTTTGTCTATCCTTGTTTTAAATGGCAACAAGTTATAGGGTCTGCGCTGGAATTGTTAAAATCAATTTTATGCATTGTTATATCATTACGTTATGAATTCTTTGCTGTAAGCTCCACCCGAGCCTGCTTGGGAAAGAGCAGCCTGGAAGACTAATAATAAATAAAACAAAATTAGCTCATTCTATGTGTACTGGAGTCGGGGGAGTGGGGGTGGGGGCTGATGTAGCAAAAACAGACACCACAGATCAAAGGCCTGAAATGTACAGTTCCTATACCTCAAGTTCTCCCTTTCCAAGCTGACAGTCATAACATTCTGCTTTTGTAATATAGGTGCTGGGATGGTGTACTGGCCCAGAAAAAAACCCATCCCCCCAAGCCTGCTCTTACACCAAAGTCAGCAAGCGAAGCTGAGGCTGCAACAACCCTGCTGGATCAGGCCCAGGTCCAAGCAGTCCTCTGTCCTGTTTCACACAACAGCAAAGAGTTGACCTCCTCTTGTTCCCCTGCTGGAGCTGGCATTCAACGCTTCTCTATCTTACATCGCCACCGAGGTTTATTTATTTGCTTTATTTATACCTTGCTTTTCTCCCCCGTGGAGACCGTTGACAACATTCTTCACTTCACCATTTTTTCCGGCACAGTGACCCTGTGAGGTAGGTTAGACTGAAGTGTCTGTGACTGGCCCGAGGTTACCCAGTGTGCTTCCAGGGTAGATTGAGAATTCAAACCTGGGTTTCCCAGACCCTAGTCCAGTATGCGCATGGTTAATTGGCTGTGATAGATCTGTCCTTTGATTTGAATGATCCCTCATAAAGTCATCAAAGCCAGTGGCTAGAGGCAAAGCCAACAGGCCTGGAGAAACATGCCCTGACCTTTTTTTTTGCCATGAAAAGCCTCACTTCCCCATTTCCATATTTATAGTCTCTATTAAAGACATTTATAGTCTCTACATAAAGACATTTATAGTCTCTATTAAACATCTTTTTCTCCAGGTCTGGTGGCAATCCAACATGGATCCTGCCTATAATTTCCATGAGGGGTGTTCCCTTCTTGTGGGAAATCTGATTCTGTTTACAAGCTATTCCAGAGAAAAAAACCCCTCCCCACAGCCATTCAGGAGGGATTTGGAGTTGCTGTCCGGAGGGGGATGAGCAAAAAATTATCATCCCCCCCTTTATGCCCATAGTGGAATCTAAGCCAATTATTGGAAATGATTCATAGACTAAAACTAGCACAGTTAGCTTGTTTGTTTGGAGTTATGATCAGTTCTGTTAAAAAAAAAGAACAAAAATCTGTTTGGCTCAAAAGAAATCATGGTGTCCAACATTTGTAGCTGGATATCTTTCAGCTTTGGCTATAACATCCTGGCCACAATGTGACCGGGGATCAATTAATTAATTCCTCACAGCTGGCCTAACTGCAAATCCCTGAATTCCGGGCCAGGCCACTCTTCTGTCCTTCCTGTATGGACCAGAAATCCATGCCATTGCCATGTAACCCTTTGCTTGCTGGAGTGTGTTGCCATGGAATGATGCATGAGCAGGATACTGCCTTCTTGCTCTTGCCTGCAAAATACACATGGATTTCCCACACTGACCTAACTCTTTTGTGAAAGCATCCCTGCAAAGATTTGTCTCAAAGGACCTTTGGAAGAGGCAGGAGCATTCTAGCAGAACACAGACAAAAGAGGTGCATACATATAGTGGATGAGGGAGCTCCTGTAAGAGTAAGCGACTGGCATCTGCATCAGCCTGCAGGCAGGCAAAGCAGATCTGGACTGACTGCAATTGGGACCCAAGGGCAGCATTGTTAGGTAGGTCTGGAGAAGCAGCCTGCTAGAAATTCAAAGTACTGTGCAGTAAGAATAGTATCCCAAAGGCTCTGATTTTGAACTTAGAACCTGGAAGAAAGATGGAAGGAGACAAACAGGCTAGAGAAAACTAAACCAGCCAGTCAAAATCAAACCTAGAAACTGCTCAGGCCTGACTTGGAATCTTTTTCTGCCATTCATGTAGCCAGTCACCTCGGATTTTACTGGTCCAATAAGCTGAGATCATTTCTACCAGATAACAAGCAATGAGGGGGAGACAGTAAATTTCAGGTTCTGCCCTACTTCAGTTTAGGTCCCCTTTTTAAAACGTAGCAGCAGGCAGTGCTTTTTTTGTTTATAAAAAGGTGCTGGACCTAATACACAAGGTTGCACTGATTTCTAGCAATTGCTTTCCTGCATTTGTAACAGTCCCTGCACAAGATGAAGTGCTGACATTACACCTTTCTGTCTGATTGTACTAAGTGAAAGCAGGTGTACCCCCCTTAATTTTTCCATGTGCGCACCATGTAACACAAGGCATTTCTTTGGATAGTTTTGAAACTAAATTACATTAAATCACGCAGACTTTCTGATGCACATTCCAGATGCACGCCGCTGTTTTGTTCAATGTAGTGTTAAGCACTATGTGCTGCTGCTCATAGCAAAGGGAATAGCACATTTTCCCTTTTCCCCTCACACTGGATGAGGTCCAATGGATTGAATTAAATGCAACCACATGAAATTTGCCCTCCTCTCACACTGTGCAATGAAACAAAGTTATGACAGGTTTCTCCCCACACAGTGTTAGGTAGAAGTAGAGTTGGGAAACTTACCTATCAAGATGGATGAACTTGATGCAGAGTTGCCAGTTTGGGCTGTATCTCTATTTCCTTCATCATGCTGATGTTGACTTCTTGTCAATTTCGTCAGTAGTCATGCATTGCGGTTCATCCTGGACGCTCTGGGAAATGTGTATTACCTTAACAAGCCTCAGTTTGCCTCAGGGCTATGCATCACAGTGAGGGTGTTTAACCCCTTAACCCTTTAACCCTCACTCAGTTTTAGTGAGTTTCTGCTTTGTTATATTTTAAATGTTAGTGGCAAGAAAAATTCAAAATCCCATTATTGTGTTTTTCCTTTTAGGAGACTGTAATGCTGATGTAACATATATGGTAGCTCTATTCTTGACGACCATTTTAAATGGTTAATTTTATCCTATTATTGTCACTAACTGTTTTATTCATTTCTTGTATGAATTTTTTTACATATTTTAATCTGTCTTTTTAGATGAATTAATTTGCATTTTGCTACTTATGCCAATAAAGGCATGACTGACATTTTAAATGTTTAAAAACTTGTCTTCAAAAGGTTATAACTCCCCATCTTTCAAATGGTGCTTAAAAAGCAGAAAACCTATTTTGAATGGCAAAACCAACTGGAGTCTCATATGACTGAGCCTTCTTTTCCTTCTTCAGATTCTAAGACATTTAACCCCTCTGAGATGATGAATCTTGGACACTTTCTCTGGAAATATTGGCTTTCCGCAAAGACCAGGGCATAAATATAACTGGATTAGTCTCTGGAGACACTTCTTAAGAGGATTTAAGGGAGACTTGCTTGCTTGGACTGTGGAGCTTATCAACAAGCTGTGATCCGGGCAGGAGCCTTAGAAAAGCTGGTGATGCGTGTGGCAAAAACGCTACTTGAGCAGGACTGTTGAGTATGTAAGCATTTATTGTATATGTACAGTGGTAGAAAGTACTGTCAAGCCATAGCTGACTTATAGTAGCCCTGTAGAGTTTTCAAGGCATGGTGGTTTCCCACTGGCTGTCTCTGTGTAGCAACCCTAGACTTCCTTGGTGGCCTCCCAATCTCCTTAATTTCAGAGAGCTGATTAGATTGGGCTAGCCTAGTCCATCCAGATCAGGGATTTAAATGTATACCCTTTCCTGATAGTACTGAGCCAAAAGCAGATGTCACTTCCATTTTGCTCCTGGTGAAGACGGCCATCACTCTAGTGACATTTCTCCCTAAGATTTCACTGCACATTGCTCTGTGGATCACCTCCTTTAAAGGAGCTGCTGTGGCTGCTGCAAAGGAGGCAACTTGAAGCAAAATGCTGAGCTTGATCCCATGTCATCAGAGCTGAAAAGGGCTGCATTTTTTCAGCAAAAGTTCCCCCCACACACACGGGGAAACATTGCTCTTTCAGATAAAACTTTACACTCCTGAAATATCACCTTTGTCGGCAAAAGGAAAGAATGAATGAAAGGAAGAAAATAATCCTAACATCTCAGAAACTTAGTCTAACATTCCAGAGAGGCAGGTAAATTTTTTCCCAGTGGAAAGCACTCTTCTGTCTTAAATGCTATTGGAGGTCTATCCTGTTCTCCCCTTTCTTCCCAGAAAAATAGGTCACCCTCAGCTGGTTTAATTAGTAGATCAATTGACAACTTCAGCTGCTAAATAGGCATTGGCATGGAGTTGTCTGTGAACTGACTCACCCTTTCTCAAAGAACTGGGCTTCACCAAATACACACAAACCCAGGAAGCATTTCCTCTGCTCTATGGAGATGTGGCTGGGGGTACAAGTACAGGTACTGACTATGTGAAAGTTAGTTAGCCTTGCAGGAAGAGCAGATTACCTTAACAAGCCTTTCCCAGCAGCTGCTCTGTTCAATCGCACATCAGGTTTGTTTGTCTGGTGCTTGTAGGAGAAATAACAGTGGTCGCTGCCCAGGCTTTGAAACTGGCAGTTTTGAGTGGGCTTGACTTTGAAACAAGTCAGAACCTTATCTTTGCAATATGACAGTTCTAAGGACACTAATGACTGTTCTCTACCCCCACCTGGAGGAAATAAGAAGTACTGCAGCCTTTGCAGAATTCTGCCCCTCACCTCACCTCTTTTGCTCAAAATTGCAGCTAGGGAACATTCATGAAGTCCCCAAATCTTTAATCTTTGGTTCATAGTACAATATACAGTGCTGTAAAGCATGTCCAAATTCACACTTAATTTTCAGGAACTTGACTTGCAGGATACTCATACTATGGAGTGCATGGATCCTCCTGAGAAGTCAAGGGGTATGAATCGGAACTTCATGGCTTCCATAATGTCCACAAGGCTATCTCCAAACACTGTTCTCATGTCCCACACAGGTGATATGTCATACTTTCACTCGGGGCATCAAAGTTTTTTCCCCAGTTAAGTCTCTAGCCCCTTTCATTGTAGAGATAGAGATATAAAAGGAAAGGCATATCTCCACAATGAGGGGTACTAGAGACTGACAGTTTTGTACCAACAGCTGGGAATTCAGAGAACACAATATACACATTATTCTATCAGGATAAGAAAATACAATGACAAATTTATTTTTTAAAATTGAAAAAGTCACAACTGTTTCCACTCCTTTTGTTGGTATAAATGCACTGTGAGAAGCCTCAAGAAGAGCTATGGGGAAATAATTTTGCTGGGTACACGTTTGGAATAAATTTAAATGAATACACTTGAAATGTTGAGTCACAGAAACCCAACATTTCAGTCCTCTAAAATAATCAGGTTACTTTGGGAAAGCCAGCAGCTATTTCTCAACATGGTAGTGATTATCAATTATGATTATGTATTTATTACTAAAGCGACATGCTGCTACTTCACTAAGAGGACACTCCTTGGGATAATCTGGGTCCCAACTACTTTACCTACGTAAGTACTGTCAAATTGAAAGTAACTTATTGCAGCCCCAGCAACGGATTTCCACAGACAGATGTGGTTTGCTGTTGCCTTCTTCTGCAGAGTCTTCATTGGCTCCCATCCAAGTGCCAATCCCACTCAGCTTCCAGGATCAAGCAATTCCACGCGGCCTTTCCTCTGATCACTTCACATAGTGTGGTATAAGTAAACAGGACCGTATTTTCTATGAGGTATTTACAGTTCTACCCCTGCTTTGAAATGCACTTGTGTTGGGCAGTCTACCTCAGCCTACTTCACAGGGTTGTTGTCAGGATAAAATGGAATGTGGTCCATGTACATTGACTTGGAGGCAGGATGGGATATAAAAAAAGAACTTATCAGCTGTCAATACTGTCTGACGAGGTAATTCCTAAAGAGAAAAGATTTCTTAGTGTAGGCTTTGTCAAGGTGTAGGGACTCTATTTTCCTGAAAAGCTCAGATGCCTCTAATGTTGTGTGCAGCTACAGAAAACTTGAAGAGGCCCGCTCAGGTAAATAACAAGAGCCTGAAAGTTGATGGCTCAGCAAACACACCCCAGGAAGTGGCTGGCAAAACAGCAGAATCGTCACGGACAGCAGACATCACTCCATGAGAAGCTGAGAGACAAGGATGAAAACGTTTTCAGGTGTCCCTTCCAGAGGTCCATTCTGCCAAGGATGCACAAAAAAACTTAACTTCTGCAATAGTCTGTAAGTTGTAACCAGCAGGGCTGGCACACAGAGACCTGGATGTGCGCAAAGAGCAATTGATTTTCCAACTGCAAGCTGGTCATTCTGAACAATGCCTTGTTTTCTGATGAAGAGGCTCTTGGGTAGGCAATGGAACATCACGTAATGAGTAAGGGAGAATACAGTTCAAAAAACAAAACACAAAAAGATGGACAGAAGTATTTTCAAGCCAGCTTCACCATCTTGCTTGAAATAACATGCCCGTTTGAGCTGGAAGCACACCGGGGAGCTCATGCAGCAGACTCACCAGATGTTGTATATCCAATAGGTGGAATGTTTATGCATCCCTGAACATCTGTAAGCACATTTTCACACAGATGCCACTCAGGTAGGACCCTAAAGGAGACTCGTCTAGAAATGAAATGAGTTTACAAGGGAAGAGGTCAGAATGAAAAGTTTCTCTTGATCTCCTAAGTCACAGGTGTCAAACTCGCAGCCCTCCAGATGTTATGGACTACAGTTCCCAGCATGATGCTGGTAGGGGATGATGGGAACTGTAGTCCATAACATCTGAAGGGCCGCAAGTTTGACACCTATGATCTAAGTAGTTTAGTTTTGGTTGTAGTTGAATTGGCAGGCCCCAGAAATGAAGAAGTGCTAAGCAACTGCCCCATGGATGTAAACAGCTAGACTGAAAGATAGCCTTCCAACCCACACCCCAGTGAGTCATACATTCTTTCCAACATGAAAAAGGGTATTGCAGCAGACACTTGTATGGTTCCGCATCTAACTAGTCAGAAACAAGTTAAGTCAATTGAAGTCAAAGAATGGTCAAACACTTTTACAGCATTATGTTCTTAGAACAAGAAAAGTATACGTGATTCCTTGATGCGATATTTTTGCTGTTTACAGAACCAACTGAGTTAACTGTTAGTGCGAAACAACCCTGAGGTGCATCAGACCAGCTTCTCTGGGAAAAGAGGAGGCACCTTTAACTATCAAAAAGGGCAATGCTACAGATTATGGGTCTTGCAGGGACAAAAAACATGTGGGGGGAAGAGGCTGCCATGAGAATGGGAATAGGGCCAGACCAAAGAGGAAAAACTAATGGGAATCCAACCATCAACTTCCAGAAGTGGTCTTCACTACTAATGACTTTATGTGTTACTGATAAGAGATAAATCAAATCCCAAGTGCCCTGGGCCTGATTAGAGAAGGCTTAAGCCACCTCCCCCAAATTGTTTTCTTAACCTGAAATGGCCCATGGAAGTGCTCTTTGTGCTTATGGAACTTAAATGACTGGTGTATTATCGAAGGCTTTCACAGCTGGATTCAACTGATTGTGGTGGGTTTTCCGGGCTGTGTGGCCGTGGTCTGGTGGATCTTGTTCCTAACGTTTTGCCTGCATCTGTGGCTGGTATCTTCAGAGGTGTATCCCAGAGAAAAGTCTGTTTTACACTGTGTCTAGTGAGAAGGGATTGTTTAGTGGGGTATATTGTCCATGTCCCAGGGTGGGGAACCAATCAATAAGTGTTTGGGTGGAACTTGCTATGCAAAGGTGTGGTTGAGTGCATTGTATTGCAGGTGGGGTTATCAATCCATTTTTTAAGTACTGGGAGCCACGCTTTGTTAATTTTCAGTCTCTTCTTTCTTGTTGAAGTTGTCTTGGTGTTTGTGAATTTTAATGGTCTCCCTGTAGTATCCTTCCGTATTGTCCAGAATTTCAGTGTTCTCAAATAAAATGTTATATCCAGTTTTCTTTAACAAAGGATGGTTAAGGGTTAGGGTTAAATGACTAGGGCTGCTACAATCCAGGTGGCATCTGGAATTCTAGAATTCAAACACATCTCCAGACTGCAGAAATCTGTTCCCCTGGAGGAAGTGAAAACTTTGGAGGGTGGAGTCTATGACATGACATCCTTCCTGAGCTCCCTCTCTTTCTCAAACTCTCCCCTTCCCAGTTTGCACTCCCGAATCTCCAGGAATCTTCCAAGGCAGAGTTCGCAACCTACTAATCAGTTTGTGTCAAGCTTTCTCTTAGTCGATTGTAGTCTCAGAGTTTTGGTGTAGGGTCAAGGCACTTGGCTGGAGTTGTTTCTCTCCCATACTCCCTTTTTTAAAAAGACACACAGTCATTCACTCATTCTACCTCGCTTGTACACTTCTTGTGATTATTTTTATACCATTCTTCTGGTGCCGCCCACTGTTTCATTTTAGAATGGTTGCCCTTGCTTTTAGAACAGTTATGACATCTAACACGCATAACTGCATTTGTGTATGTGATTGGAATGGTGCAATTCACCGTTTTGCAGATGGCTATTTGCTGGGGGGGTTTGTTTATTTTGCAGATTATATTATTATGCTATCATAAGTCACTTCGGCTGCCAATATAAACTAATAAAATGCAATGCCATTCAACACTTTCACAATGGAATCTCTCTCCGCAATCGCTGGATTGCAGCCCTACGCAGAGTATGGCGATTGCCACAGCCCTGGCGACCTCTACGAGGACGACGCCTTCCAGGAATCAGTTTTAACAATATAATTTCCTTAACACCAAGTGAAAACTACTGTTCCCATTATTCCACAGCAGCAGCTACGGTATGCCCCAAGGGTCAAAATCACGCCTTTATTCCTGAAGTCTCGCGATATCGCGTAGAGACTGTTCCTAATGGAGCAAGGAACGGCTTACGTCTTCGCGCCTGCGCAGTGACCCAGACCGGGTGGTGAAAGAAATCAGGCGCGTAAAGAAGACGAGAGGAGGAGGAGTGAGGGGGCGGGGCTTTCCCGACGTCTCAGTCCCTGCCCGCCGCCATCTTGTTTCATCGCTGCTTCGTGCTCCGTTCGTCACATCCCCGCCCCCCTCGCTTCGGCCGGGAACGCGCGTCGGCTGGAGCTGGCGCCCCGGGATTCGCTCCGGGGGCTGAGGCCGCCAAAGCGCGGCAGGAGCCACGGACGCTAGTTACACCGGTGAGTCGACGGGGGCGCGGAAGCGAGGGAGGGGGGTCGCGAGGGGGAGTGGCGGTTGGGCTCTTACCTTCCCCTCCCCCTCCTTCTGTCGCTGCCATTCACTCTCCCCGGCTCGCCGTTGGTTGAAATTTGGCCCCCTCCGCCTCTCGCCGACTGTTTTGATTGGCGGGCCGTGGGGGAGGCGTGCCGGCGTTGCCTTTGCCCGGGGATTGGGTGAATGTCAGCAGCGGACCGTGGAGAGGACAGAACAGCGCTACAACGATGGCCTCCCAGCGGTCAGAACTGCTGATGGGCGGGAGGGGCGTGGTCTTGGGAAGAGGGTTCAGATTCAAAAGGGAAAGAGTTAACGATGATAGATCGGCTGGCGGGAAAGGCGGCCTCGCGGAGACCTCAGTGTTGCATAAATCTTTCAGTGTTGTGTAAATATTTCCGTGTTGTATAAATCCTCAGCCTGCTTCATTCTTGATGGATAGCTGCAGTACAACTTCAGTTTCAGTCCGCTTGATAGTTTAAGAATGATTTTTTTTAACAGAAAACTTGCTTTGTGTGTCAGGGGTCCTCACCCGCTTTTGCATTTGACTATTCCTTGCACTGAATCATGTTTTGACGTGGCCTGGTGTGTGTGTCAAGCCTGAGCAGGAAGGCAATTGGCCTGTGAACTTTTCCCCTGGCCCCTAAGGTGTGCGTGACTGGACAATGGGGCGAGCTAATTTCCCTAAGGTGATTGAATCAGTCCTCTGAGCAGATCATTACTTATCCGCACCCATCCCATCAATCAGTATTCAAGGGAGTCTCATCTCATCTAGCCTCTCCTATCGTTTTGTTGGAGCCCTGGAAAAGCAATCAATTATTTGTGTCTGGCTTTCCTGCCAGCTTACCTCATATCACCTCAGGACCCATTTTGGGGGATAAATATTGGTCCTTTGGATGTTCAGAAAGTCTATGTTCTGGGTCTGTGCGCACACCCCCACTTGCATCTGAGCGCTTTCTTTTACTCTTGGAGACACTGGTGATTTTCCTCTTTACCTCTGCTTTCCCTGGACATCACTTCAAGGCTGGTGGCTATCAGCCATTCCTGAAGCCTGATCCAATGTCCTCCTTTTTTTCGTAGTCAGTTCTTACGTGCTTTGTGAGCATATGTTCATTGCTTAAAATTTATTCCTTGTCTCATTATTCTTATTTAATAAAACCATATTTTAATTATACAACTGCCTGTTTTTTTAGAGCTTTCCTGGCATACATAGGTTATTGATCCCAGCCACCCTTTTCCTTTTCTGTGTCTGATTAATTCCTCCAACCAGAGGAAAGACTTCCTCAGAGTAATAGAGTTGCCTAGAGATATGTTCTAGGCTGCTCTGAGCAAGAGACAGCCTGATCTCATCTGATTTCAGAATATAAGCAGGGTCAGTCTTGGCTAGTACTTGGATTGGAGACCACCAAGGGATACCAGGGCCACTAAGCCGAGGAAGGCAATGGCAAATCTTCTGTTAGTCTCTTGTCTTGAAAGGCCTGGTGGGTTGCCATAAGTCGACTCTTTTAGACACACAAGACAAAACTAGCAAAAAGATAGCCATGTTAGTCTGTTGCAAAAGAAAATAAAAATCTACTGCTAAGGTAGGGTGTGACTCATGAAAGCTCACATTAGAATTAACATTGTCAGGATTTAAGTTGCTTCTACATTTTTGCTTCGTTGATGCCTAGGCCTTCATGGCTGCGGTTATGAGCATACTTACTGGTTGTGTAACCCTATGAAATTTCTTACCTTTTCCTCTTGATCTCTTAAACATATTGAGATTTAACAGTCATTTCAGCACTAAGTTTGTTTCACTGAATGCAGCACATATAGTTAACTATTTCTTACTTGTGTTTGATGGATCTCCTAACTCTAGTGTGAGCTCTTCATCCACCTCTTGTTAATTTTTGAAACATGGTTGTTGGTCAGTACCCTTCACTTTGGTGGAATTTAAGGTTTGGGTCTTGTGTGGGATGCAGATACTGGGTACTGGACCAACCTTTGAGTTAAAGGCCTGGAAGAAGAGTTTAGTGTACTGTGGTGGGGGTAGAAAGTATAGGTAGTGAAGAAGCAGGTTGTGAAGTTGTTTTGCGGGCAGGTGGTGAGAAGATAGCTGGGCTGTGTTCTGCGCAGAACTGGGGAAGAAGAAGGCCATCAAGAGTGTACACCCTTGTAAGTAGAGTAGACACAGAAATGTGCCTTTTGAGAAACAGAAATGTAAGTGTAGGGGAGGAGAGAACTACGTGCATCTGAGTTTTGAAATGGAACAATCATCCTAGTGAAGTGTGGAGAAAGAAGTCAAGTGTGAAGATCACAATGGAATACAGTGCTGGAAGTTGAAAAGTCTAGTAGAATTAGTGGCATGTGTGCTGGAGAGAGATCTGGAAAGTAGCTTGCAATGAGCATAGTAGAGTAGATAAAGGGCAGTCAGTGAATGAGTGTTTAGCGTTCAGTGTAAACAAAGGATTTTTTTACATGAATGGAGGTAAACAGCCGATGGGCAGCCAGTGCAGAATTTTAGTTTCAGAGGATGGGGATTAGCATAGTGGCTTGGGAGATTATTACTGCTCTATAACTGTATATGATGAATAATAAAGTAGCATGACAGACTGCTTCCTTAAACCATCTATACATGATAATGTAGTTGAAATGAAGCGAAAAGTTTCCAATGTATTTGTGGACTTGGACTAAATATCTGTAAAATGGCGTTAAGGTAAAATTAGCTATATATAAGGCAGCTTTGGATGGGTGCAGGTCCAGACTGCCATAGTTTTGCTTTTTGTCATGTAATCTTTTGGGAAGCAACTAATTTCTACACTAATTAACGTTCCCCATTTTTTAGTGCACTTTTGTCTAGCAATACTAACTGAAGACATTAATGGATCTGGCATCTCAATTTTTTCTTGTACCTAGTAATGAAGCAGTCCTAATTGAACTATGATGTGCAATCCCTTCACTTTCTGTAAAACACATGTCAGATTCCTTAATGGTTGTAGAGGCGGCTAAGCTCTATAGCGGAAAGCTGCTTATGGAATTGCATCATCAGCACTACTGTTCATGGAAATGTTTATATCAGAAGTGTATAAGGAGAGTAAATGGGTCATCTCTTCCCAGTGATAAATTGTAATGGTAGTGCAACAAACTTTTTATAACCCAACGGTGTTACTTTGTGAAAGCAGAGTATACACTGCCCTAGAGAGGGAAAGCAACACTAAATTTTAAACCCGGAATTTTTCTTGTCCTGTGAAATATTAAGACATCCAGAAATATTCCACAAACCGAGTCTTCAAAGTGTCGACTTGACTATCATTGTCAGTTCAATTGCTTGTAGATCTGTTGTTGGAGTTACTTCCCTTTATATCTTCCTAAGCATGCAGTGCAGCACAACTAGTTACTTGCATATGTACTTTCTCAGAATCAAATTCTGCCTAATCAAATTCTGCTACTCCTCATTCTTGCTCTAACTGCTCCACTATGTAGGTGATTGAACATGCAGTGAGATCGCTCACAAATCATGAATCAATCTTAAATGTTGTGCTTCAATGAAATCCTACCCTGGAGTGTTCATAGAGATGCTAATTTTAGTAAAATGTATTTATTCATTAACCTTTTGGCTCAAGGTGGCTCTAGTGGCCACCACTTGGTTTGAATTGGCAGCACCTGTGCGTCTGCATAATATAGTTGAGACCAAATGCAAACGAGTTCATAAGGCATTTGTTGCTGTTCTCCATGAAGTGAACAAATCAGGTAATGATCTTGCAACTTATCACTTGAACATGGTAAGGTGACTGTTGAATGTGTTTGTGATAAAAATTTGTGGCATTCCTTGGCCCCTCCAAATCTTATTTGAGGGATGTTTTGTAATGATAGAGCTGCCTCTTTAAAAAGAGTAGATAACTTCATGTGATTAAACTTCACGTGAATGCATGAAGGGAGGTCTCAACCAATATGGGGTCCTGGAAAGATCTGAGGGGTGAACAGGTTCATAGCCAGTTTTTTCAAAAGATTAACAGTACTCCAGAGAATGCACCTTCTAAGTTTGTGATACATGCACATGATGCACTGTTGTCAGGTAAGTATTCAGTGAGACCCTTGTGCCTGATGGCATTTAGCCAACTTTTTAATGTAAGATGTGGCACACAGCAAACTGAAATAATGTTTCCATGGGTCCTTCAAAGAGGTTTAGAATCTGGGGTTTTATCCTCAGTACAGGGTAAACAGTATAAAACTATCTCTCCTGAGAAGCCATTGTAAGTGAAGAGAAGGGATGACCTAAAATTCCCAATGCTCTTCAGTACTTGTAAATCACCCCTTGAGTGTCTTCATCCCCCCCGCCCCCCTTCTCCTGGAATCACTTACAGTATGTTTTTGGGGAGAGAGCAGTGTGCTAGGAACAGCTGTGAAGAGGAACCCCATGGCATATCAGTCTAAAGAGTGACTCCCAACTTAACAGAAACAGGGCTGTTATTAGAAGATGGAACTATTCTGAATTGTTGTGGGTCCTGCTGTTCTTTTCTTAAGACAAAACTCCCCCAGTCTTCCTGTTCCTCTTTCAAACTCTGTCCTTTTGCTACTACTGCCATTTTTCTCTAAATCCTATTATACCTCTGGATTGCAATGCATGCTTCCTGTGATGCAACACCTCAAATACTGAGGTATGACTTTGGTCCCTAGAGTAACCAGGATGAAAAGGAAGAGAAAATGGTAGTGGGAGCTCATAATCTCCCCCCCTCCCCCTTTCCATGTACAGGTCAGGCAAGAATAAATGCCATATGCTTTCCATCGTTTGGAGTCCTTCATCTGCTCGTAGGCAGCCTGCAAAATATGGAAGATTGCTGGCTAGTGTTCTGCGGGTTATAGATGCAGTTCTTATGAGTGTTTTATGGTTTGTTGTTCTATGTGTATGGCAGTTTGCCATGATGATTTGACTTGATGCCGCTCAATAGGACAGATTTAGATGGAATGTTTTGCTTTGTTTCATGTGAAAGGCTTAAACTTAAACACTGCTATTAACACTGGAGACGCCTTTGTGGATCCAGTAACATTTTACACAGTACAGCATACTTTTTCCAATACCCAGGCATCTTTGGGTATCTGCCAGAAGGGGATTGTCTTCTCCTGTTGTTTATATGGCATTTGCTTATCTCCAGTCCCACATTTTTTCAACTTTGGTGCTTTTCTTTCTTTATTGTTTAAATTACAAGAAAAGAGATTCCACCTAAACATTAGGAAGAATTTCCTGATGGTAACGGCTGTTCAACAGTGGAATACATTGCCTCAGAGGGTGGTGGAGTTTCCTCCTTTAGAAGTTTTAAAACAGAGGCTGGATGGCTATCTGTTGAGAATGCTTTGATTGTCTGTTCCTGCATGGCAGGGGGTTAGACTGGATGACCTTTGCGGTCTCTTCCAACTCTGATTCTACAAAAAAAGGGTATAATGCACAAATCGGCATTTGACTTCTCGAACAAAAGTTTATATTTTCAAAGCATTAATATTTTTAGAAGAATAAAAATATAGATTTGTTTTTAAAACTCTATTCCAAAAATAATTTAAGAAAATTGCAAAATGATGATATCAACATTTAAAACATTATTAGTCCATTATTTAAAACTTTATTAGTCAATTCAGCTTTCAATAGTTCTAACCAAGTTTTCTATCGTATGACTGATTCACAGAACAGTTCGTGTCTGTAGTTTTTATTCTTGAATTCCAGGGCCAGTCTATGGCTTCAAATGTTTCTAAAAAATAAAATAGAAATTAAGCAAAGCAATCACAGATTTTTTAAAAATGTGTGTATTAATTGTTTGACTGTCAAGTCTGAAGCACATCTTCAGAAGAGGTTTTCACATATGGAGAGACCTACTTTTTCCAAATTAGGATTATTGGTTTTTTCCATCATACAATAAAAGTAATGAGACTAAAGTAAAAAAATAATGATGGTTTCTAAAAGCCCAGGATATTTAAAGTGCAACCCTAAGAAAAGTGACACTCTTCTAAGTGCAGTGAAGTCAATGAAATTAGAAGGGTATACCTTTGCTTAGAACTGCAGAATTATACATCCACCTCCCCCCCCCCCCCAAGTGATCTTCGGGGATCGATGGAGTGATTTGGCAGTCTTGAACCTGTCTCTGTTACTGCAATGTGGAGCTTTTCATCCACTAATTAAACCAGACCCCTTTTTTCTTACCCACCTCTTTTCTCACTTCTATTAGCCTGGTTTCCTCTTCTTTGAGAGTCTCCCAATTAACCTTTGATTTCTCCGTTATGTGTTTCTGTTGTGTCTTTCCTCTGGCCATACTTCTCCCTCGTAACCGTTTCCTCCCTGAATTTTGAGTATTCCTGTTCACCAGCATTCTTATTTAGAGGCCAGAGTTTTCCTTGTAATCAGAATCTTTTATTCGGTCTCTCTGTTCTTTCTCCATTTGTATGGCTAGATTACCTGTCTGGGATGTGAGCAGCAAAGGCAATAAAAGCAAATCACGTCTTCGCTTGCTGCCCATACATTTATCTGGTACTGAAAGCCAGCTAGGTGTAAGGATTAGGATGTCAGTCTAGGATCTGGGAGAACCTGGTTGGAATCTGCTGGGTGACTTTTGGATCAGTCACAGTCTGTCAACCTAACCTGACCCACATAGTGGTTGTGATGATACAGTGGAGGAGAGGAAAGTGATGTAAGCAGTTTTGACTTCCCATTAGGGAGAAAGGTGGTATATAAAGGAAAGTAAATAAATACTGTGAGTTGTGCTGTCTCGTATCCAGGGGAAGGGGAGGGTTTTCCCTGTTAGGCTAAGAGCCATGGGTGAGTTCAATAACTCTGAGCTGTATTTTGGTCAGAGGCGTAGCTAGACCAGAGTGCGCCTGGTGCACTCTGGCTTTTGCACACACACACACATCCCCGCGCCCCCCACCCCACTTACTTATAGGAAAGGAGCAGGCCGGAGAAGAAGGCCGGAAGCCTGCCTGCATTTCCCTGGGCCTGGTGGGAACTACATTTCCCAGGAGCCCCTGGAAAATGTAGTTCCCACCAGGACCAGGCAATGCAGGCAGGCTTCCGTCCTGCTCCATTCCTAAAAGTAAGTGGGGTGGTGCGCCGCAGGGGGGGGGTGCTGCAGGGGGATTTTTCCATCCCCCACGTGACTAGAAATGGTGCGCCCGGTGCGTCGCACATCCCCCCTGTCCCCTGGTGGCTTCGCCACTGATTTTGGTTACCACATATTTAGATGTTTATTCACTCTACTTAGTATAATCATTATTTTAAAATCACAATACCTCTTCATTTGCAAACACTGGGACAATGTACAGTATCCAGCATGCTGATTATCTATGTAAGCAGCCACTATATTGCAGTATCTTGATCTGTCTGTCGGCTGTTTACCTGCATTCCTCTTCTGAAGGAGCCACCTTTGTCAGACATTCCTCTGATATCAGCAATATGCATTGATTTAAAAGAAAACTTGAGCATCTGCAGTTGATGCAAGAGTTTTTTAGAGCCAAGTATATCTTTGTCAGCCTCATGTGGTTCTCTGACAGTAAATAAACTGGCTGTTTGTTTATCTCTAGCCCTTTTCTAGCACACTCTTAAGCAGAGTTATACCCTTCTAAGTCCATTGAAATCAAAGGGTTTCGAAGAGCGTAAGTTTACTTTGGGTTGCATCATATGACTTTTGGCCAGGATCTGTATGTGTTCGAAAAGAGTACGCCAAGGTAATTAAGTGTGTAACTGCCAGTCGTGTAGGAGAAATGCGAGCATGTCAATATTCTAAATAAATAAAAAAGAATAAGGAAAGACAGAAAAGGAGGATATAGACTTCAAGACTCTTTGCTTGCTTATAGTCTCAGGGATTAATGTTAATTATTTTTTACAGGAATTGTTGGTTAACTAGATAATATCTGTGTTTTCAATGATTATTTGCATTTGTTGGTGACAAATGTCTCTGTCATCTGCCAGAAAGAAAATGTGGCACAAACTTTTGGGGGGGTTCTGGTAAGAGGTATCATGTGCAAAGTTAGGATGTGCAAAGCAGAGACAGCTATAATGAGGGTCAGTTCTCTCCTTGGGAAAGGGGGCTGAGAATTCACTTTCCTCAGTGTTTTACTTCCTCCTTATTGTGGATCTCCTTGGGGGCCTGCATTTTGAAAACATAATGAGAAATGGGTATGTTCTTGAGAAAAATGAATCAAAGGCCCCTTCCGCACACGCAAAATAATGCATTTTCAAACCACTTTCACAACTGTTTGCAAGTGGATTTTGCTATTCCACACAGCTTCAAAGAGCACTGAAAGCAGTTTGAAAGTGCATTATTCTGCATGTGCGGAATGAGTCAAAGTTTTCAGGTTATTTGAATTGCCAAGAAAAAAACAAAATTAATTTTGATAGGTCGTTTGGAAATTCCTGCCTAGAGAGAAATTAGAATGAAGTCAAAAAGATTTGTGAACCCAGCAACTTTACTGCTGCTACCCTATCATAGTTGCAGAGGGAAGTTTTGCGAGGAGACAAGGATAACCAGAAAGTACTCAAGACTATGCTGCACAATGCTGAGAATTATTTCTGGCCATTAAGAAAGGGAAATCTATGTATTATACAGGCATGAGAAGTTTGTGGAAAGATTATTAGGTTAAGGACCTTGCTGAGGAAAAATCCAGAAAAGGAAGCAATGTGGTTTGGGCGTAGCTGAAACCATGAAGATCAAACTTTGTGCTCAGTGGATCTTGCTGGCATTTTCATTCTACCTCTCCCCATTTCCTCTCTTCCTTACTATAGCCTTCATTCCATGTGACTTCCATACATGCAGATCCCACCATTTCAAGCGTACTTTGTATTTTCTTTTTTCTTTTTCTACAGCTTATTAGGGACCTTTCTTTTTCATTAGCAGAAAAGCTGATGGATTCACCCCAGATTTATAGTTAAATTTCTGGGAGAGTTGTTGATAATGCAAGTGCAATATTGGCAAAGTTCCAAAGTGGCCAAGTGAAATCCAATCCTGAGCGGGAAGATAGAGTTGAAAAGCGACTCTGTCAAGAGCAGGCAGACATGTGACAAGATCAGTCGGCTTTGGCTTGATAGTAAAAAGGATGAAATGGAGACTTGGAAATGTGAATGATATTTCTGGGGGATGGGATGGTGGGTGTAATCATAGTTCCACTGAGGAATTTGACTCAAATGGCAGTCCAGTTTTTCAGAGTTGTTAGGAAAAGAACTTGCAGGAAGTAGTGTGATATCAAACAGGAAACTCCTAAAAAAGACAGTAGCAAGTCCACATATATCTCAATGACAGGCAGAGGAACAGAAGATCTGAGTACACTGTGGAAGTTTACATTCCAAACTAGTTCAATAATGAAATTGGGGAGTGAAACATACAGTTAGTAAAACAGAATCAGCAAAAGTCATGTAATTGGCAGGCTATTTCAATCTGAAGAAGCTGCCTCTTGTGGAAAGCACTGTTAAGGGAATAAATCCATTGCCACAACTCAAAGGAAAGTTTAGGAAGATTCATGCATTTTTGCAGAAGCAGTTTGGTGAGATGTTTCTTTACAGAGAGAGCTTGGGGTAGAGTTACAGAAAGAGATGGCATCTCAGGAAGACATTCAAGAAAAATACAGTCTGATCTGCAGCAAGGCTGTAGAAGCCAAAATTAAATCTGAGAGGCAAGAATGAAAGTTGAACAGCTGAAGAATTAAAGCTGGGGGCTTAGGTACCTCAGTCAAAGCTTCAGAGAGCTGGAGATCAATATCCGGTAACCTTTCGGCAAGAGGATGGTAAAAAGATGGATGAATTGCAACACAACAGCAAGCTATTAGTGTGAAACAGACAAGCTGCAGCACCAAGTAGAAGAGCTGTAAAGGACAGTTCACTCCCCACCCCAGTAAAGGTTTCACTAACAGGCTCATGAATGGATGTTAACAGAGATATTTCCAATGAATTCATAGGAAAGATTCTTCTAAAGACGTGGGAAAAACTCTGCCAAGCTTTAAGCTGAAAATGTACTTGAAATTATTCCACAAGAAATAAAAGATGCTACTCAGGAATCCAGCAGTATCAAGCGATGTTTGTCCCTGATAGAGAAAGGAATTGAGAAACTAAAATTGTCACTTGGTGGTTCAGAGACACTGGCATGGAAAAGGCTGCTGAACATTTTGGCAGAGTTTTAATGAACAGCGACAACTGTGGTTGGAGAGAAGAGCTGCAAAGAAATAAAAATTAAGATCTTGCTCTTAGATATTCAGAGAAACCAGTGAATGAGGTCTCCTCCATATTGTTAATTCAAGAGTAAATAATATCCACGTGGCTCAAAAATGCACAGTACATTTAAATTAGTATGCTATTTTTAGCTGCAACTACAAAGCAATATAAGGAATGCATACATGTGTGTTACATTGCTGAGTTGCTTCCACGTGAACATGCGTATCACTAAACTTAGGCGAAGCGCAATGGTCTTTCAGAATGTCATGAAAGAAAAAACTTAGGATAGCGAAGAACATTTCTTCCTAGTTACTAGGGTTGCTTATGACAGAAGGATGGACTGTGATTAGAGATACCCTTGTTTGAGAAGTCTTCAGTCTAAGTTCAATTTGTTAGTATATCCAAATGCAGATGGCTGAACAAATGGGAGTTTGTGTCTTCCCCACAAACTGGGAAGCAAACAGAGCCAATCTGTTCAGGTGCTACCTTTTTTGGGTCTCTTGAGACATTGGACTTAGACTGAAGACTTCCAAAAGCAGGAAGCCTTCATTCAAAGTCTGTGTGGAAGAGAAGCAGGTGGGAGTGCAGAAGCACTGTCATTGTTAATGAGTTTAGTTTTGAATGTCCAAATGGAGCGGTTTGGGAGAAAAGAAAAATATGGAAATAGATCTGGCTGACTCACTTTTAATGTTATTTTTTTCAATAGTTATTTTTTACTTGTTCTTTTACTGCAGCTGCCTCTGCCAAGCTCCTTTGGGGGTTGACGTATCCATTTATTCACAATGCTTGTCAGTTGGAGCATATGAAGTTACATCACTGTGACTATTTGCCCCAACTACTTGGCATTTAGGGTATGCAGAAAGTGAAATAATCATCCCTTGGGTGTTGACAGTTTTCTGGGTTGTATGGCTGTGTTCCAGTAGCATTTTCTCCTGACGTTTCGCCTGCATCTGTGGCTGGCATCTTCAAAGGATCCTCTGAAGATGCCAGCCAGAGATGCAGGCAAAATGTCAGGAGAAAATGCTACTGGAACACAGCCATACAACCTGGAAAACCCACAACACCCTAGTGATTCTGGCTGTGAAAATCTTTAACAATCATCCCTGTTACCTCTTGCTCTCTGTAGGTTGCAAGCTCTTTGGGATCAAGAA
The DNA here is from genome assembly GCF_021028975.2 of Sphaerodactylus townsendi. Taxonomy (NCBI): domain Eukaryota; kingdom Metazoa; phylum Chordata; class Lepidosauria; order Squamata; family Sphaerodactylidae; genus Sphaerodactylus; species Sphaerodactylus townsendi. The sequence continues at coordinate 99,554,125 of NC_059430.1, forward strand.
ACATCTTCCTCATATTGTGAAGCTGTCGACATCAGTGGTAGGATGTTAATAATCATGATGACACACTCCTTTCTTCGAGGCTGCATTAACCATTAGCAGTAGTCGGTTTATAATCCCAAGATTTAAAAAAGCTTGAGGTGAAACTCCCTAGGGAAGTTTGGAGATCACAAAGACATTAGTTTGTTGCTGAACCAATATAGTATGTGTATTCAGTATATATTTATTTATGGTCACAGACCAATATCCTTGAAAGAACAAAGTTCCAGAATAATAAAATGGAAGACATTCAAGGGGAACAATAAAAATAATAAAATTATAAACTTGCTATAAAAATATTTTGAGAAATAAAAGGGAAATATAGCTAATAACTAAAACTATTTAAATTAAAAAACATTTCTTAAAAGATAACAATATTAGTTTAAAAAAGCAATATAACCCAGCTATCCACGAGTTTTATTTACACAGGGACAGAAATTTGCCACCTGCCTCAAGATATTTGACTTTTCATCGGCTAGCAGTTTTTCTAAGTGATCCTTATCCAAACAGGCTGGAAAGCTGTTGAGGGGGGGGGGGGGGAATAATCTTTGCCTGTATCTCCTTATAAAAAGGGCAACAGCAGAAGAAAACATGACCCATAGTCTCAACTTCACCTGTAGTACAAGGACATAATCTTTAAGAAAAATCTTGGAGGACATCTTTCTGGTAATTCCCACCATTGACCTGGGAGGCAGGAACCAAACTTTCTGCTTCCTTTTTCCTGTGAAAGCTACTCAATCAGTTTCAGTCTTTTTCCTGCCTTAGTGGAGAGCAGCTGTTCGGTGCCTAAGGTCCAGCTCAGTCTACAATGCCCTTTCCTTCCTCTTTCCTCATCCATACTTGTACCAGCACTCATGTGCTACCATCTCAGCCTGGCCCTTCCTTCCGCCCTGCCTTGTTGCAGGCTCTGGCTGATGAGGGGGTGCTGCTCAGCGTTGGGCTGTTCTGCTCTTTCTAGAGCCCGTGCCAGGAAATGGCGGGTGAGAATAACTAAGTCACCTTCCTTTTGGGAGATGAGGAGGAGACCATGGCAGCAGAAGCTTCAGGAGAACTGGTCCAGGCGGGGAAGTCCCAATTATGGGCTGCACCAACCTCAGCCAAGAACATGGTGACATGTGCAGCCAAAAGTATGCCAAATGGGATGAGCAGGGCCAGATGGCTGCTGGAGCAAGCATGTCAGCAAAGAATCTGTCCCCTCATCGCAAGGGAGACGTGGTTGCCGTGGGCAGGAGAGCTTCCCACTGGACTTGACCTGTGGGTCTCTTGGAGTCAGCTGAAAATTATGGTCAGGCCAATAGCTCCAATTCAAAGTCTTTTGATTCTCCCTCTGACCTTGCTAGGTTTCTAAAATCCACCATGAGGGAGGAATTTGGGGCCCTAAAGTTCCCTTGCTCACCATAGTGGCCAAGTCTAGGCCTCATCCTTGCCCTACTCACAAGGTGACTGCCTAAAAACAAAAGGGGAATTCAGCTTGGCTCACCAAAGCTGCTAAAAAGAGGCCCAACATAACCCTTCTCAAAGACTCTACTGGTGATTTTGACAGTGAGGTGTGCAGGTAAGAAGGGGAATTCCTCACAAAGAAGAAGGAGAGGATATCCAAGACCCTGAACTCATAACCAGGTTTTTGAGTGGGGAAGATTATGTGTATTTGATTTCTAAAACCATGGCAGCACTAGACCCTAAGAATCAAGGGCATGGCTAGGGAAAAAGGAGCCTAGGGCAGTCCCCCCCCCCCCCCCATGAACATACATGCCCGTACCTCCCCTGCGCCCCACTTACCTTTACTGGTGGTGGGGCCGGGCCGGGGCGTACAGTGGCCTCCACAGAGCCTGGCTAGGGGAGGCCAGCCCAACAGTGGCCTCTGCTGGGCTTCGTGGGGTGGGGGAAGGAGGGGGCATCCAGGTCCTGCGCCTCCAGGTGTCGCGCCTGCGTACACCGCACCACCCCTTCTGACTCAGCCTGCCACTCAGGCAGCAGCCAAGTCAGCTGACGGGTCAAGGCCTGCTTGGGCAGCGCCTGGCTGTTCTGCCTCATTAGCCAGCCAGCCTGCAGCCAGAGGCTGGAGCCTGGGCTGCAGGCTGGCTGGCTAATGAGGAGGCGGAGCAGCCAGGCATCCCCCAGGCAGGCCTTGACCCGTCGGCCGGCCTGGTGGGCCATGGGCATGCTCTCCAGCTGCTGTCTGAGGGGCGGGCCAAGTCAGAGGGGGCAGTGCAATGTGCAGGTTCCATGCCTACACACACTGCGTCGCTCCCTCTGGCTCGGCTCGCCCCTTGGGCAGCAGCTGGAGAGCACGCCCACGGCCCACCAGGACAGACAACAAGCCAAGGCCTGCCCAAGAGGCACGAACACGTAGTGCCCAGGCCCAGGCAGCCAGAAGTGTGGGGGCGATTTTCTGTACCCCCCCCCCCCCACATGACTCAACAGCGGCTACCAGGGGTGTTTGTCCCCGGATGTCCCCGTTGTAGCTGTGTAAAGGATTCAATGGTGTTGATGGTGAAGTAACCTTGAGTGCATTCCACAGCCCGGGCGATGGGCCAGATGCATCGGCGGAGACTTTATCTTTGCGCGGGAGATGAAGCCTCTGTTCCCATGGGAAGCAGGAAGGGGGGATGGGGTGGCTGGTATTATAACCTGTGCTTCTGGCGGGAAGTGTCATTCCTGCCACTGCGTGTACTTGAGCTTTCTAAGATGTCTTAATAAATGGACTTTTACCCCAAAAGCCTTTTATTTCTGCTTCTATGGAATTCCTTACATTGTGGCAGGAATCCTAATTCATCTATATTCCTGTGCAGTGGACCTCTTGTCTTGCGATGGAGAGGTTGAATTTTACTGCGGAAGGTGCGGTAGCCCCCAAAGAGGGCTCCGACCTTTCCCTTCTGGATCTGGAGGAACCAGCAGGAGAACGGGCCTCGCTGGTGGCTCTTTCCCGTCCTCGTATCAGCACGAAGTCTTCCTTTACTCCACGTTGGAACGAGGGACGGACGATGACCATGGGGACTTACATGAGTCGCTTAGGAAGCTGTCCATGGATCGAGGCCTGTGGATCGGATCTCTACCCGTTTGCGTGTGGATTACAAACCTCAGATGCAACCTGTCATGGAGGAGACGGGCTTGACCACCTTTCATGCGGCAACCCAGGAGTCCATTGAACGATTCCTGGACTCGTATTTTGGTGATGCTCCCAAAGAACCACCGTGGCACAGCACTGGGGCCCGTCCAAAGGACACCGGGACTAAACCTGGAATTGGGAGGGGTATCCGTACCGCTTCCCAATCGGACCCCCTAATCCCGGGCCAGCAACCGCACGGAGGTGCCTCGGGAGCCACCGGTGGCTACGGCGGCTACGGTGCCTCCGATGCCTCGCTTCCAGACGACGAAGAGTCCGAGGAAAGCTTGCCTTCCCAGCCGGACCGGTTTCCTCTCCCATCGAGAGGACTGGGATGAGGAAGTGGGGCGACTGCGAGATGCCCAAGCGGCATGGAACCGTGAACGCCAGCTATGGGAGGAGGAACGGGCACAGTTGCAGCAAAAACCTGCAGAGGGACCGGAACAGCAACGCAAAGAAGTCCAGCTTCGAGTTGGACCGTGCCAAAGACGCAGCTCCAGCGACAATATGCCAGAATCGGTCAGTCCATGATAAAGTCCTGGAACATTCCAGACTGGATTTACAACGGCAACGCTAAAGCGTTCAGGCTCTGCGCACGCAAAGTGAGCTCACTGAAGCCCTTAAACGGGACGAACTGGCTAAATTGGGAACGAGAAAAAGCTGCTTTGCATGCGCACCAGGATGCATTGGCTCGCAAGGAGAGGGATCTGGCTGCGCTGGAGAGGGAACTAAGGAGGCAGCAGACGGGAGGACCAAGTTGGAGTCTATGCTGTTACTGATCATGCCGGTGCCAGGGGCCACGTACCTAGGTCCTGCCACCCAAACGCCAGCGGCACCGCCAGCGCCCCCGATTCCGGCTCCCCCCGTACAACAGCTGCCTGCCCAACCTGCTCAACCCGCGCAACCACCTCCCCAGCAGGCGCCAAGAGCCGTCGAACGGGGCTACTATCGGCCTCCGATACCAGCCCGTTTTGATGGGACCGCTTCCAAACTTCCTACTTCATCTTGCAACTCAATGCCCACTCTGGAAGACTATGATGATCTATACCGGTCTGAACGCGAAAAAATCACGGGACATCGGCTCAGTCCTGGATGGGGCAGCACGACTGGTTCGTGACTGTTTTGGATTTGCAGGATGAGGACTCTCGTCACAGTGCCCGCATTCCTCCAAGCTTTAAGAGCGGCTTTCCAAGATCCAGGCGCTGAGAATGAAGCCATCCGCACCATCAAAACCATCCAGCAAGGCAACCGCCGTTTGCAGAATTTGTCCGTGAATTTCGTGCGGCGGCTGCTCGAACTTCCTCCTGAGTGGCCTGAGCGCATGAAATCGCGAATACTTCTCGGATGCTGTGGACAGCAAACTACGTGAAACGGTGTTTTAATTCGGGTTCCTCGTACCATTGCAGATTGGATCCAGTTAGGGTCTCAAGTGGCGGCCCTCTCCGCTTGGAATACAGCCATCAAGCGAGGCCGCACCATGTACCCTAAAACCACTACTGTGTCCACCAAATCAACCGCTTTCCAGCCGCTTCCTACCGAAAACCACTCTTCTGAACGCCCGTCGCCGACTTGGGTTGTGCCTTTTGACTGGGCGGAGGGCCAGGTCATCTAGCACTTCCCAACTTGTCCTTTAAGAAGCAAAAAACCAACCGCTCCAGCTCACAAGGCGCAAGACTCCGTCGGCCAAACCACCACGCATGGTCCAGGAACAGCCTCCCCCACTGGCCTGGGTCTAAAAGCCCGGTGACCGGCGCTGACTCCCAGAGGAGGGGGGGAAGCAGCTGTTTGTCTTCTTCAGCCCTCATGGACATGGGCCCGACTCTCTAGGACGCGGTGAGTGAAGGCAGCGCTCCCATTACTGTTCAAGCATTTCTGGCCAACCCCCGCTAAACACACTTTCTCGCATTATAGCGCCTCGAAGCCCTTGTGGGATTCCCGCTGCTCCCACTGTTTAATGCGGCCCCAGGTGGCAGAGAGGAGCTTCCGGCTTTAGGACCGAATTCCCCTGGCTAAGCTCCATACCATTCACCGGCAAATGGACCGGGCAGCCCCTCGAAACGTAAGGTCCGGCCCAGTACAAAACACAGCCGGTTCTCCTCCATTGCGCCGACCATTGGGAGAAAAATTAGTTTTATTTTGGCGCCAGTGGCCAAACACTCCATAGTTTTGGGCATGCCTTTGGTTATTGTTACATGAACCAAAAATTCATTTTGGAAGGAGAGGGATCCTAGAATTGCACTGACCCTCCTCTGTGGTGAACACATGAACTGGGAAGAAAACCCAACGCCTCCTGACACACCCCTCTCTGTAGCTTTCCCCTCAGTGATTGCTCCCCGATTCTATTGGCATCCCACCTGCATATCAGGATCTTAGCCAGAGTTTCCTTTTCAGGAGCAGGAATGCCATCAGTTGCCCCCACAGAGACACTGGACTGTAAAATTGCTCATACAACCAGGGGCACAACTACCCAAGGGTAGAATCTACCAAGCATGAGTCCCAATGAGGAGAAGGAACTTCGAGCCTTCTTAGATAAGAACCTTGCTCATGTTTCATATCATGACGGGCTACTTCAAAAAACACACACACGCTGCTCCCGCTTTGTTTGTCAAAAGAAAGATGGGTCTTTACGGCTTTGCACAGATTATCGAGGTCTCAATGCGTGTCTCCCTGTCCAATAAATATCCTTTGCTCTTTTGATCAAGGACCTTTAGATGCACTCTCTGCAAAGGACGATTTTTACTAAATTGGACTTTGGAGAGAAGCTTACTACAGAGTCAGAATTGCTGAAGGATATGGAACACCTGACTGCGCTTTTAACACAAAGTTTGGACAGTTTGAATATTTAATAATGCCATTCGGGTTAAGGTGGGGCCCCCGGAGCTTTCATGGCCCTTATCAGAACGAAGTTCTCCATGATTTACTGTACAAGGGAGTGGTTGTATACTTAGATGATCGCTGCTTAATTTACTCAGCAAAACTAGTAGAAGAGCATGAAAATATTGGTTCGAGAGTAGTAATTGAAACGCTTTGCTTGACAACTCTCTCTTTGCCAAACTCTCCAAATGCTGCTTTCATCAGACCTCCATTGACTATTTGGGTTACCGATCTCAGCCTCGAGGGGCTTAAATAATGGATCCTGCATAAAATTGAAGCAGTTCCTCCAATGGCCTGCCCCCACCAACCAGCAAAGAACTCCAGTCATTTCTTGGTTTTGCTAATTTCTATCGGTAGGATTTTATACCCCAATTTGCTGAACTGACTCTCCCTCTCAAGCAGACCTCTTACGCGACTAAGGGTAAAGATCCACTGTCCGGCCACAGCCCGGCCCCCCCTTTTTTGGTCTGAGAAATGTCAAACAGCCTTTCAACTATTAAAATTCATCAAGCGTTTACTCACCTTAACCCATCCTAAAAGCACCCTGGACCCGGATCTCCCGCTTGTGGTTCACGTGGACTTCTCGACAAAGCACTTGGGCAGCCCTGTTGCAGAAAAATAAAGATGGTAGACTGGTTCCCTGGTGCTTATTTGTCAAAAAAAAAATTCTCTGGTGCCGAACTCAACTGGACTGTGGAGACAAGGAGACTGCGCGCCATCAAAGCAGCACTCTCCACTTGCATACCACTGGCTGAGGGGGCTAAGCACCCCTTCCAAGTTTCAGGTCGGATCATAAAACCTGGCAGCTCTTTCCACCCCCCTCAAGATGTCCGCAAAACAACTTCAAGCTAATGCGATTTCTTTTCTCGCTTCTCTTTACAGTCCATTTTTTTCCCTGGGAAAACCAACAAACTGGCTGACGCCAGCTAGCAAATTTCACCTCGGGAGTGGGGGGGGTGGAGCTGCCCACGCAGACATTCCACGCCACTGTTCTTACCCCTCCCAGTTGGGGTTGGCTGTCACCCGCTCTCAAACGTCCACTTCTCCTCCACCCCCCCCATTCCCAGTCTCGTCTCTCCTTTCCCGCGGAATTGGAGGAGGCGGGCTGCGTGGAGCCTCCAGCAGCCGAGGGAGACTCCCACCGCGCTTTGGAGAATGGAGTTTGGCGGAGGGGGGAATGTTGGTATGTGCCTCCCCCCCTCCTCAAGTAGCGTTCTTGAAGCTTGCCACGCATGCCCGCTCAGCTGGACATTTTGGCTTTTTGAAAACTCTGCACTTCTAGCCCGCCGGCAGTTCTTGGTGGGCGCTGCGAATGCGCAAAGACATTGAGGCATACAAGCATTAAAGGTTGCTCGGCTTGTGCAGAAGCCAAAACTATCCCGGGAAAGCCCCATGGACTATTGAAACCTCTCCCGGTAGCTTCCCGCCTCTTTGGGAAGTCATCTCCCCATGGATTTCATTACAGATTTGCCCGAAAGTCATGGCAATACGGTTTTGCGGGTGGTGGTAGACTTATTCTCTAAGCAGTTTCTCCATTTTATTCCATGTGCTTCCCATCCCCTCCGCTCCTAAGTTGGCACGGCTGTTTATTCAACATGTTTACCGCCTCCATTCCTCACTGGCATATAGTGGTCTCCGGATCAAGGCCCCCAATTCATCCCCAAAGTTCTGGAAGGCGCTTTTAGGGTTGTTAAGGGCCGCTTCGGCCGTCACTTCCCCCTACCACGCCTTCAAAGTGGACGGCGGTGACGGAGCGAACTACCAGAACCCTAGAGCAGTATTTACGTTGTTACACCAACTACCACCAAGACAACAGGTGCGAGCTTATTCCGCTTAAGGAGTAATGCCTATAACACGCGGTTCATAGTAGTACAAAGAAAACCCCCTTTGAAATTAGGCCCAGTCGCTTCTTCCGCCGTTGCCACAACTGCCCGCGAAAGCGGCTTTTGACACCCCAGAATTTCAACAATGGATTTCATCCCTAGCCGAGGGATGTAAAGTCGGTCCAGACCGCCTTTACAACAAGCAAAGGACTCCTAAAAACTGCAAGCGGATAAACACCGCTCGGATTTCCCTCTGCATGCAGGGCTCCCTGGGTGTATTTATCTACAAAAAAAATCTCAGAGACGCGCATAGATATTCCAAACTTGGCAAGAGATTTGTGGACCTTTTCAGATTACTAAAGTGATTACCGATGTCACTGCCCGCCAGGGGATTTGCCTAACTCTCTTAGTAACATCCATCCTGTCTTCCATTCCAGCTTACTTCAAGGAGGCTCCCGCTTCCGATGCTTGGCACGCATTCACCGGAGAGGCCCCCACCGACTATTATTGATGGCCACAAACACTACTTAAATTGACGCTTATCCTGGACTCTCGCTTTAATCGCGAACGCTTGCAATATTTAGTTTCTTGGGCGGGATATTCCTCTGGGTATAATCAATGGGTTTATTCCGAAAACATTGAAGCCCCCCCACCTCTTATTGCTGCTTTCCAATCACAAATTTTCCGCACAAAACCTGGGGGGAAGGGTTTTCTTTAGGGGAGGCAGGAGTGTAAAGGCGATTCAATGGTGTTGATGGTGAAGCAACCTTTGAGTGCATTCCACACACCGGGCGATGTGGGCCAGATGGCATCGGCGGAGACTTTATCTTTGCTGGAGATGAAGCCTCTGTCTCTATGGGAAGCAGGAAGGCTGCATGGGGTGGCCGGGCATGGCACCTGTGCTTCTGGCGGGAAGTGTCATTCCTGCCACTGCGTGTACTTGAGCTTTCTAAGATGTCTTAATAAATGGACTTTTACCCCAAAAGCCTTTTATTTCTGCTTCTATGGAATTCCTTACAAGCTGCCCCACTGCTCCTAATGCAGATGATGGGGATAAACTGGCTTTAAAATCGATGCATGAGGGAAAGGGGGAGTTCATACCTGTTGTTCACCCCAAAGGAAACGTTTTTCCTTTTCCTCAGTATTTTGAAACTCAGGTGAAATCAGAATGGGCCAGACTTGTGACCAACAAGCAGATATCCAGCATGGCAAAAAAACCTGTATTCTTTGGCTGCTAACACTTGTGATTTATTACAGGTCTCCCTAGTAGATTCCCCTAGTAGATAATGGCACTGCAGAACCATGGCCCAGTCTCTGAGGATGGGGAGGAGCACCCGAGGGAAAGTTTCGATGAGGTTGATCAGTGCATCTGGAAGGCCCATGAAGCAACAGCCATGGCCATCAGGGCCTTGGCCACAGCTTCCCTAGTGGCAAGAGCAGCTATTGTCTGGGTGTGAAAATTAACTCAGTTATTGCCAGCGGAGAACAAGCACCTCCAAGAGGGAGCAAATGGATTGCTGAAGACTTTCTTTAGATTTTATTAGAGCTTTTTTTCTTCATATTTAAAAAAGCAACCATTTTTCACTTTTACTATTTTAATTCCAACAATGTCAATGTACCTCATAAAATTATGTCTTCTCTTTACCTCAAAATGTATTATCCCACTTAAAATGTGTTTCCCTCCTCAGAATGTATTTTCCTGCCTAAAATAAGTTTTTCTCGTCAGGATGCTCTATCCTGCCGCTGTCACCAACCAAGATGTCTACTCATTTCTTTACAAATAAACATATAGAAGGGTAAAATAATGTTTACTTCTTTCTCTCTCTTCCTATATTTCTCTGCCACTAGGAATTTGATTCTAAACCTCTTTTATTCTTTCCCTTGAAGTAGTGTGTCCAAGCTTTAATGTAGTTTCAAAGGGCTATAGTATGGTCCCGAGGAATTTACTAGTGTGGGATTCCAGGTTACTTCTAGCAAATTAAGATTTTATTTATATCTAGGCCACATTAAGCTTAAAACGTTTGCAACAAATAAAACAACGGAGGCAACAACTTCTGAGGTGACTTTTACTTAACATCAATTCACTTTCACTCTTTTACATCTCTGAGATCAGATCCGGATTTGACTTGTTTTCTAGGCTCTCACTCTCAGTGAAGCACAGACTGTCAGTCTCCAGCAAAGACTCCTGTCTCTCAAGTTGAGTGCACACTCTTTTGGTTCAGCACATAATGTTTTCACTCTCTCTCAAGTTTTGTATGCAATCTGATTCAGTTTAGCTCAGACTGACCCCCTGTCAGTCTACAGCAGACTACTGTCTCTCTGCTAAGTTTTCCACACAATCTGACACTCTCTGAGTTCAGCACAGACTCTATGGTCACTTTCCTTGCTCTCTCATCCCTGTCTCACCCACCATCCTTCTACAATTTACCTCTCATTTTAAAGAAACACACGTGCAACATTTTAAAACATTAAAGTCCTGTTTGCTGTAATGGATTGATTTCTTGTAGTAAAACGTATCAGTCTTCTTTACTTCTGCAGTAAATTCTTTTGGGCTGGAATCGTAGCTGAACATTTTATTGACCCTTTTTACAAGCCGAACAAAATGTTTATAATGAGTACAAATACTATGCAGCATGTATATTTTGTGGTGTAAACAAAACTCCAAATGGAAAGAAATGATAATTTGGACCAATTTTCTTCCTATCTTGTAGGAAAAAAATCCTTCAGACAGTGGATGTTCTGTGCAGAATTAATATGCATTTCCTGACAAGAATAATATTAATTAATTCAGAATATTTCTGCACTGCCATTTCAGAGTCCTGCTCAAGGCAGCTTACAATTAAAACAATGTAACAACAAGCCATTGGTCATAAACAGTGTAAAAAAACCTTCATAAAGCAGAAGCAGACCATTTAAAAAGCCTGATAAGATTTTAAAAATGCCCTGACCTGGATATTCCAGGCTAGCCTGATCTCGTCAGATCTCAGAATCTAAGCAGTTAGCAGTGGTTAGAATTTGGATGTGAGACCACCAAGGAAGTCCAGGGTCACGAGGCAGGCAACAGGGTGGCCATAAGGCAGATGTGACTTGATGGGGAGGGGGAGAAAGATAAAAGCCTCTCGTTAAAAGTCTAGTTACGAAGATGAGTTGTGGCCTGGAACTTAAAAGAAAGCAAAGTAAGCGCCAGACGAGTGTCAAGTGGGGAGAGTGTTTCAGAGGTATATTGCCTTTGTTGAAAATGTCCTATCTCTAGTAACACCCCCCAAGTAATGTCTGAAGGCAAGGGCACCGAGAGAAGGGCTTGAGAGGCGGATTTTAACAGGTGGACTGGATATTGCAGGAGGAGAAATTAAGCATTTGAAAGGGCAAAGTGATCAAAGTTTCAAAATGAATCACAGCTTAATAATTTAGCGTATCAGATTTATTTATTTATTCGATTTTTACCCCATTCGTCCCAAATGAGTTGAGCCCATAGTGGCTGATAATTAAGTCAGATTTGCATTTTGCTGGTTGTGTGCATTCTTTGTTTTTGTGGAATTTGTTTTATTTCATTTATACCCTCACCTTTCTCCGCAGTGGAGACCTAAAGCTGCTTCTGTTGTTCTCCCCCCTACCATTGTGATCCTCACAACAACCATATGAGGTAGGTTAAGCTGAGAATGTGTCTCTGACTGGACGAAGGTCACCCAGAAAGCTTCCATTGCAGAGTGGGAATTCCAGCTTGGCTCTGCCAGAACCTAGTCCAGTAAGGTAACTACTGCAGCTTACTTCCATTGCAGAGTGGGAATTCCAGCTTGGCTCTGCCAGAACCTAGTCCAGTAAGGTAACTACTGCACCTTGCTGGCTCTCAACCTGTTGGTGATCAAGTATAGACTCTGCTGTCTGGCAGAAGGCTTTATGTTCTTAGGATTATTATTTTTAAAAGCCAATCTCAAGTTTTTAACCCTCCAGGGTTGGAGCCCTGTGAATAATGCCAGGCTAGAAAGCAGGGGTCTGGTGACAGAGATTCAGTGCCTTCCATTACTGATACTACTTTCCCCCAATCCTCCGATCCTGCAGTTTGCATTATCTAAGCACCATCACCCTGCCCTCTTGCTCTTCCATTCTCTAACTTCTATGTGTTTTTTAATGGATTATTGTAAACAAACCACCTCAGTCTTGCAGATAAATATAAAACAATTTATCTGCTTGTGCTGCAAGTTGTGAGGATGGTTGGGAAAGCTCCTTCTTGGCAAGGAAATTCTCTCTCCCCAGGGAGGTAGTTAACTGTAAGTGCATGAGTCTTGAGCCACAGGTTTCTTGAACTGAAATTGTTGTCCTGCTCCATGTTGTTCCCTCCCTCTTCGGAGTGTGGTTTAATTTGGGCCAAGGGCTTCCAGTTGCTGAACTCCTAGGATAGACAGTTAAGGAAAAAAAATAGCATGTGAATCAGTGCTGCATGTGCTTAGCCAGAGTTCAGGTTCCCTCAAATGATCTGTTTCTTAGCAGGGTAGTACATCTTAAGAAGTATTTACTCAGACAAGCTATTTTGCTTACACCACAATGACAGATTAGCATGGGTTTTGGTGACGGTGGTGTTGAAATTTCTAGCCTAGGTTAGCTAAGTTGCCCCAGCATATCAGTGGTGAAGCATACAGAAAGGTTGCTGACTCGTTCAATACTTAGCCATTGGAAAAGTCTAGAATCAGTGATATGGGTTTTCCGGGGAAATTTTCCAGAAATTTTTTAAATTCAGATTTAAATAATGGTAGCCAGAGAAGGCAAAAAGGCCACATGCAAGCCTAGAACATGTCTAGTCACTGGGTTTGGCCATGTTTCATTTCCCACATTTATTATATTTGTATAGGGATGGGTGGTTTACAAACATAATACAGTATGTAGCCTATTGGGATCTTGCCTGCAAGAGAAGGTATTCTGTGGCCTGCTGTGGCTGTTCTGCTCAACAGTTTGCAGATAAAATCTCTCCCATCCCTTCTGACTTAGACTCTGCATTAGCAGTGACGGGGTCAGATAGTGCCAGGGCGCTGACTTGTCCAGCTGTTCAGAATAGTATTCCTTTTATTCAGTCTGAGGATATGGATAGACTCCTTGGAGTTTTGAGACCTACCACCCTGGAATTTCTAGGCTACTTAAATCTGTTTGGGAGGGGCTGGCTGACAGGGTCCAGCAGGTAGTTACTGCCTTCTTGAGGGAGGAGGTAATCACCCTAACCTTGAAACAGACTGTGGTACGCGCACTGTTAAAGAAGCTTACCCTGGACCTAGGAGATCTCAATGACTATCGACCAGTCTCAAACATTCCATTCATGAGCAAGATGATTGATCAGACGTTGGCTGGACAACTTCAGACTTTCCTGGATGAAGAAGATTGTTTGGACTGTTTTCAAACTGGTTTTAGGTTGGATACTAGAACTGTTTTGGTTCCTCTGGTAGAGACAACTGAGGGAGTGTGACTGTTGATTCTCCTGAGCCTCTCAGCGGCTTTTGATACCATCAGTCCCTTTGGACATCCTTCCTGGGCTGGGACTGGGAGACACCACTTTGCTGGTTCTAATCTAGACCTACCTGGAGGGCGGGGTTTTGAAAGGAATGCTGCAGAGCAGCTCTTAGCCCCTTTGGCCTCAGACTGTTCTTGACCTGCAAGACATTGACTTGTCCACAGTTTCCTTTAACATCTGCATGAAACTTCTTCTATCTTATGATTCTGGCCCAGCCCAAGGTGGCTGTAGAAACCCTGAACTGGTGCCTGCAGGCAGTTTTGGAGAGGATATGGACTAATAAACTGAAGCTTAATCTTAACAAAACAGAAGTGCTTTTAGTGAGTTCAAAGTCTGACTCAGGATTTAAGTTGCAGCCTGTTCTGGATGAGGTTGCAGTTCCTTTGAAGATATGTGTCCATAGTCTGGGGAGGACTTTGGAGTTAGGCCTACTTTTGAATAAGCAGGTGGCAGCTCTGGCCAGGAATCCCTTTTACCAGCTTTGTCTGCTTAGCTACTGCAATTTTCCTGGACTTAAAAGATCTGGTCATAGTGGTACATGCTGTGTTTACATCTAGATTAAATTACTGCAATGAATTCTGGGTGGGACTGCCCCCCCCCCCCAAAAAAAAGCATTCAGAAACATCAGTTGGTATAGAATGCTGCAGCCAGTAGGTTATAGGGACCATATTATTCCAGTCTTGGTCCATCTATACTGGCTCCTAGTTGTTTCCATGTTCAATTCAGAGTGCTGATGGTTATGTTTAAAGCCCTATATCATCTGAGGCTAAAATATCTGATGGGCTACCTAATGCCTTATGAACCTACTCAGCCACTGTGGTCATTTGCCAAGGCTCTGCTTCAGATGCCCCCACCTTCTGAGATTAGTCGAGATTAGACTCAGGTGAGAGTCTTCTCAATTGAGGCACCAAAACACTGGAACACTCTCCCCAGGGAGGCTCATACTTCTGTTGCCATCTTGCAACAGTGAGGGAAAACATTTTATTTTGTTTGGCATTCTCTCAGTGATCCATTCTTCCTGCTTCGTGTCATTTTTATATTTTTCTCTGTGTATTTTAGTTCTGGTTTTAATTGTTGAATGATGTGTTTTGATTTTAATGGTTTATAAGATGTGAGTTTATTACATATGTTTTTACTTCGCTAGCTAGTTTGGTGGCCCTTATGAGGGCAGAAAGGTGGGGTATAGATTTTGTAAATAAATAAACATGATTGATTTGTAGCACAAGAGCCCTGACAACTGTAGAGAAACTGTATATCTGTGGGTTGGAATATTCTCCATGGGAAAATATAACACCAGAACGTTTTCTACCCCATATCATTGCCTAGAACAGGGGTAGGGAACCTTTAACACTCAAAGAGCCATTTGGACCCTTTTTCCAGGGGAAAAGAAAACACTTGGAGCCGCAAATAATTTTTGACATTTAAAATAAAGATAACACTGTATATATTGGGGTTTTTTACCTTTTACTCCGCTCATTCTGAGAAGCGCATGGATGCGTCCGCCCTGCTGCCTGCAGGGCGGGCAAAGATGGGGCCAGCGGCTCGGCCTCGCTGGCCGCCGGGAAAGCGCCCGCCCCACTCCAATGGGGCAGGCGAGAGGGGAAACCCGCGGTGCGGCCCAGTCAGCTGCGGGCAGTTGGTGCGCCCGCCCTGCTGCCTGCAGGGCGGGCAAGGATGGGGCCAGCAGCTCGGCTCGTGGAGCTGCAGTGCAAGGGCAGAAGAGCCGCATGTGGCTCTCGAGCCGCAGGTTCCCTACCCCCGGCCTAGAATAAGAAAAATAGTGAAAACTTGAGTCCAAAGGCCTGTTAAAGTGGCGGTACTTGTGGCAGGGGATGTGCGGGGGAGGGGGGAATATGAATTGACCTGTGATAGGAAGTGTTCCAAAGGAATGAGGGAAAACACCTGGTGGGGGGGGGGGAGAGAGGGAGTTCCAGGCCTTTAGAGATTGTTTGCACGTGTAGACCAGGATCCCCAATATGGTGCCTGTGAGCACCATGGCAATCACTGACACCTTTTCTGGCACCCACCAAATGTTTTTAGGATGTGAGTGGGGCCTGGCAGGGCTTTTGCCCAACAAGGCTTCTGGTTGTCTATTGGAGATTTGATTGGCTTTGCAGATTTTTCACAAAAAATGTTGCTTTGGCAGCAACTCCCAAAACAAGGATCTTCACTGTGTTACTGATATTAACCTATTACAGTTGTTTTGTGGCTGGCTCTGCCTCCTGTGGCAGCCATTTTGTTGCCACGCGCACTGTGCTGTGTCATCATTCCAAACGTGTCCACAGGCTCAAAAAGGTTGGGGACCCTTGGCATAGACAGTCTCTGAAATCTTCTCATGGAAAGGTATGCATTTAGACAATGCATATATGGAAGCATACAGTGTTTCCCTCATTGGAATTCTGATGTTTCTTTGGGGATCTAAGGAAACCTATATGACAATGCAGCATTCCTGTTGAACTCATATGTGAGAAACTGCAGTACAGTAAGGTAATCCCTTGGGGAGCAACTGGTTCTGCCTGAGGGACTTCTTTGCGGAAAAGAGTGGATGGGTGGAAAAGGGGCCCCGGACACCACCACAGACCCCAAGTAATCATATGGTAAGTTCTGTCTGTGCACACACACACACGTGCGCGTGTGTGTGTGGTTACTTTCTTAACAAAGAGTTTGAAGTCTCAGGCAGTTCTCTTTCGCTTCTTCCCCCAAAACAGTATTTTGGTCAGTACTTTTGTTTCTTTATTTCAGTTCCCTCAAAACTATGTTGTTGTTATACAGTTTGTGGGGCCCAGGCAATACTGCTAGATTTTACCTTCCACCCGTTGACTTTAGATCATCCATAAAATACTCCTGGAACTAGCAGGGCCAAAAAGATTCCATTAGAATATGAAGGTGAGTGTCAGAGACAAAGCTGGCAGTGTACTGAGTACATATTGTCAGCTTTCAAGCAGTTATCATTTGCCTTTGCCAAATATTCCTTTTATGTAAGTTGTTTCTAGTTTGAAGTCTCTGTGTCTGACCCCTGTTCTGCATCTCAAGGTAACTTTAAAACAGGAAGTGTACAAAGGAGGTTAGTGATGACGGGAGCAGCCAATCCAGGCGCTGGGCTCTTCCTAGAGAAAGAGGCTCAGCCAATGAGATGCGGGCGGAGGCGAGGCTTGGTGTCAAATAGCATGCTAGATTGAATGTCTTTGACTGTTAAAGTGGAAGGAGGCTGCACAGTGTTTCATTGGAGTCTCCGGGAGTTTTTCTCTGAGGCAGGGGTCAGCTGAAAGACAAAGAAAAATGGCGAATAGTTTGTTGGAAGGGCAGCTGTTCGGTTTTGTACTGCAGTGGACATTCCAGAAACCTTTTCCTGCCTCCCCTGCTGCCTTTGTTTCCTCCTCCACCTACTCTGTTTTTTGTGGAGAAGGGCTAGGAATGACTTAATTAGCTCTGTCAGAGGAGACATAATTAACTGCTTTAAAATTAACACAGTACTTGGTAAGTTTTTTTTTAAATTCTTTTACGTAGTGATCTTAGCCAGTAGTGAAGAATCCAAGAATGTAGATAAGTTGAAACGGTCTCAGAAAATGGCCCCCTTTGCATTCCTCGCATACCTCTTGGAGCACCTACCTTACCTTGCTCTCCTTGGTTTGTGCATGCCCTTCAGTGCATACTTGCTCGCTTACTCTCCCCCCCCCTTTTCTTGCCAGTTTTGTAGCTGTAAAAGGAGATGTGTGAGGAAAGAGATTGATTTGCACAGAGAAGCATAAACCCTTTTGTGCAAGATCTGGCTTGAAAAGCTGGAACTCTTTCTTCCCACCCACCCACCCGGTTTTTTTCCCCCCTGATAATTTGTCTTTGTTCAAATGCACTGAAGCTTTCATAGAAGGAGAAAAACATAAGGGAGTTGTTCTTCAGTTGCCCTTCGGATTTTGGGAGACACAAAGGACATAGGCAGCACTGAGGAGGGATGGGGGGAGTTTTACATTAATATGCCTACTGCCATACTTTTCAATCTGTAGTATCTTAGGCCTCATACGGATGCATTACTTTGTGTGTGTATAATAGATTTGGTGAACACGCCATGTATTTGTAAGTATGTTTAGTGCTGACACTTTTAATGTCAGCTTTCCCTCCCTGCCATGTGTTTATACAGCTTCACTCACAAGGGGATGCATTCTTTCTTTCCTGTTTAAAAAAAATCACTCCTTAAAGTGGGCAAGTGTAACTGTCCCTGTCGCCTGTGCCATAAATTCAGTCTCCATGCGCTACATTCTTAAACGAAACCTTTGCACCAGCCCCACATTTGGGCAGAGTCTGAAAGTTAAAGGGAGGCAAGAGCTCTTGTCCTTCAATTTCTGCCCCAGATCTTGGATAAGGAAGAGGAGTTTGTTCTCCTGCTACAGGCTGCAGCAGTGGTAGTTAATTTGGAGGTGCTGTCAGGTTTGGGCTCTCTTTGGCCAGGTTCTTTTGCCACTCACTCTTTTCTAAATACAAGACTCCTCTGTTGCAAATAGATGCTGAAGGTCACCAGAACGTTTCTGCTTGTGAGATCTGTTACCCTGCAGCAGAAGAAGTTGAACAAATGTGTTCTGGAATGTGTTCCACTGCTAGAGTGTCACCTGTTTGCCCTTAGTAAAGGTTGACATTCAGGGATTTCACAGCCTTCTCCGAGCCCCCGCCCCAGCCCCCTGTTGGAATGGTGTTGCCGGAGCAAGGCCTTACTCTGCGAGCAAGAGTGACCTTGAAGCACGGCTCCTCTGAGTTTGAATGACTGCAGGACAAAGTTTCTTTATGCTCCTCTCGGCTGGCCAGAGGCATCCAAATTGAGAGGGAAATAATAGTTTTATAATAGCTGAGAGAACTGTAGTTGGCATGCATAGGTTCAGAGCTAAAGTTGAAGCCATTTTAATAAAGAACCAGGAAGCTGTTTATTTTCCTCTCCCAAGTGACTGTGATACTTCAAGCCGTCAGAAATGAGCAGAATGGCACGTCTCTGGGATGCTTTTCTGTCATTGTTCAACTGTCCTCTGCTAGCGTTGGAAGTAACGTTTTGCACAAAGCGGCGTGTCAATTTTTATCTTGCAAGGTGGGACAGAATTACAACCAATCTTACAACGTCTGTTTTGCGACTGTTAAGCACAGGGGAAATGAAAGAATGCATACTTGGAATAAACTTTACCAAGTGGAGATTTTGAAATGTGGATGTCAGCAGCCTTCCAAATATCACCTGCTCATGATTGGTGGTGGCAAAAAAAATTCCAGGTATTATGGGAAAAGGAAGGAGGGTTGTCGAGCCGGAGTTGCTGAAGAAGCCAGTCAGTAGGATATGTGGTGGACTCAACTGCCACAGCCCCCTCTTCATCCCTGTTGTCAAGTAAACACTGATTACTGAAGGGAGGCCTTCCAGGTTGGAGCCTATAACTTCCAGGTAGGACTGAGCATGTCTCAGTTAAGCATCACCTGGGATCATGTCTCAGTTAAGCACCAACTGAGATGTTAAGAGACTGAAACATACCTGCAAGTACAGGATCGTTCCTCTGTGTAGTTCACTCAAGTCTTCATTTCCCTCACCTCGACAAATGTTTGCTCTCCTGTTGGTGGGGTACAGTCCTTCCCAGACCTTCCCAGTCCTTTACTTGCCAGCCCCATTGAAATGAGCTGGAGCTACCCATGAGCAGTTCCCATATATTTCGACGTGGCTTGTACAGAAGGGTTGTGCTGCTGGCAGGTTCTGCTGACATAAATAAGCTTATTCCTCTCCAACGGACTCCTGTGCTCTGCCAGTACTGGTTCTCGATTGCAGAGACTGATAAGATTAGAGGCACAATATTTTGGCCACCATCACTCATAATGAATAGTCCCTTCCCTGCCTGCTTGAGTACAAACAAAAAGCACCAGGTGTGCGTTGGGCAACTGCTGCTCTGGTGTGTTTGTGTGTGTATATAATCGTAAACAAGATGATCTTGTTTGCACCCGTGTCCCAGTTTCTCAAGGTTATGTTAACGCCCACCTCTCTTCTGATCACAGTTTCTTCCAGTTATGTGTGTTCGCATAAAATTTAAGCACACTTTCCACTCCTTTATCCATGTTTTCCACACTTGAATCCTCTGGCAAGCTAAATTTTTTTGCAGAGCTTAATGTAAAGGTCAGGAAGTGTGATAACAACAAAAAAATGATGTGATAGCCTTTTGGGGTGGTCGGAATGCTGCCTTGCTCAGGCCTCATCTTTGGTCACTGTATTTGTAAGGTTGCCAGTAGGCTAATAGAAGGGATTCAGAGAAAATAAATCGGGGATTCCAAGAAGATAAATGTATGTGGGGGAACAGCTAAGAGGCTTGGCTCTGAGGGAACCCCTTTTGGTGGGAGGGATATATAAACACATAAAGTATCTAGATCTTGGCTTTTTTTCCAGCTGTTCAGAGTATTTTTCTGGATGTATTCCTTGTGGGGGATCCTGGGGCTTTATAGAAACTTGTTAGGAGTTTCTCAAGAAGACCACCTCTAATGGCGGACAAGGTTCCTTGAAAGCCTGTTTGCCCATCAAAACGAATCTTCCCCTTCAAAGCTCAGCTACTGGGTTATACTGGGTATCTTTTCAGTAGGACATGTGCTCAGCTTATCAGAAGCAACAGTAAAGCCCAGTAGGGTTTGTTAATCACTCAGGGAATCTGAGTGTGCACTTTAGATCATGCCCCAGAATCCTTAGCAACATGCAGGGATTCTGAGGATATTAATCATAGGGGTTTCCCGAATGGAAAAGTCAGTGTGCAAAACATTTCTGAAAGATGGAAAGTTTGAAAGCCATTAACATTTGGCACCTTATGCCTGGAGGGGTATTTTCCCACACATTGCCTTGGTTTGTGTCTTTAAAAGAAAATAGATCAGATGCCAAACGACTTGATTTGCTAGGAAAGATGGGGTATAGAAATAGAATGAATGCCATGAAGAGGAGGAAGGACAGCTGTTAGAAGACTGCAGAGTGACAAACACTAGTTTCATGTTGAAGCAAGCCAGCTTCAGGTACGATTTCAGGAAGCAGTTCTAAATTCTGCTCAGGGTGGCCAATTTTTCTATTCTCTGAACTGTGATCCTTGAGATAGAGATGTGTGTTGCTGAGCAGGGTCAGGGGCTGTCAGACTTTGATAACCTCCCATCTTGTCTAGCTGAAAGGTTTGGGAAAACCCATGGCATTGCTGGCAAAACCTAAAGAACAGAGACCATGCTAACGTGTGATGTCTCTCCAGCATATTGAATTTCTCAATATCTTTGAAAACAACTTGGTTTTCCGTAGGAATGCAGCATTGCTATTTTAACCCTTTGTGGAATTTTAGTTGGGGAAGATGACTTGTTTTGTGGACTTCAAGATCCAGTGGGGCGTAGCAGTTGGAATGTCAGACTGAGATGTTCGAATCTCCACTCTGCCATGCAAACTTGCTGGCAATGATGCAGGGTGGAAAACTTTCCAATGTTATATTTTTCTGAGGGAAAAAAATCTGTCCCACGTATGTCAATATAATTTGTTCATAGATATCAGAGCACTTGTGCCGCAGATCAGTCATGTTAGATGGGCTAAATGCAGGATATGAAGCTTGAGCAGACCCCAGTACTTGTAAGTGGTCCAGGTTTGTACCTGATATGTGTGTGCTGGGGTTGTTTTTTTTCTCCCTTGGCTAACATTGTTTACAATGTTTATTTAAACCTGCATTGGAAGTTTTCCCAATTCAAATTTTCCCAGAAATCCCACATCACTGCTTGCCAGATATTCTTGGGCTGATTACATTCTTGCAGCCTTATCTACCTCTCAGGATAGTTGTAGTGAAAATAAAATGGAGGGGGGAGAATGCTGTTGTAAACTTCTTTTCGTCACCACTGGGGGGGAAAAGCAGGATATAAATATCTAAATAAAAGTTGTCCTTGAATTCCGCAGTGGAACTTACTTCCCAGCGAAGCTTCAGTAGATTGAACCTGATGTTGGCTCACAATAAGGATTCTGCCAAATTTTCAGCCCCCCTGTTTCAAGCTGAAAATCCCCAGCTCATTCTCACTTTTGCCTTGGTCAGATTGAACCTGTAAATCTTTATTTTTGCACAGTTTTCCATTTCTTCATATCGCGTTTCAGCCATTAAATTACATTACTTTAAGTTTATTCATGTAAAATGGCATCAAATTGCTTATAATGTAAAAGTTGCAGAAAGGAAACCAGCTATTTGGAAGCACAGCCAAAGGAAATGAGCAAAAGGTGACAAATAACTAGCAGAAGGTGACACATCATCACAAAGATGACATAAGAAAACAAAATGAAACTAAAAGGGGTACATTTATATGTTGGTAGTTTGAAAATCTGGAAACTCTGTAATTATTGGCACTTGGGATTTGAGATACCTCCCACTTTTACTATTAACCCATGAAACTGGACACTCAAATCATTACTGTTTCATTTAGTATTTTTTAAAAATGAAAGCGATTGCCCTGAATTGGTCAGGGGATGAAATATAGGCATTTTTCTTAGGTCTTGATCCATGTGAAAACAAAACAATCACTTTTCTTTCGTTCTGCTGTAAAGACAAGTCAAAGGGGTAGTAATCAAATCTCTTTCCAGACTCAAGGAATTTGATATTGATTTGGTGTGTACCTAAACTCTGGTTCCTTTGGGAGCGCTGACTGAAGAGGGCAGAAGTTACATCCTTTAATGAGAAGTTAGGGCTTTATTTTTATTTGGTTAAGCAGTATCTTTTCTTATTAAACATTCAGTAGCGACCAGGGTAATAAAAGGTATGTATTGAAAATTTTAATTAAATGTGATTGTTCATGCATTGAAAGCTCTCAATCTGGATAGGCTGTTTATATTGTTGCCTCCTGGAGTCAGGGTAGATTGATTTAATTCTTCCAGAGAACAATAAACTTCTGACACTACGAAGAGTGTAAATTGTTGATTTAAATCACCTTTCTCATTTTGAAATTGATATATTTCTGCCACAAAGCAACAGTTTAACTGATTGCTATAACAATTTAAAATGTGTGAACTTGTTACTAAGTAAAGCTGTTAAACTTGTACTTCATAATCGAGCTTGTCTAACACATTTCCCATTTGGAAATATTGTATGTGCGGTCAGCTAACATATACATATTTTTTCCAGATTGTAAATACATGACCTGGCTTAAGAGTATGTATGTATGTTTGATGTATTAATAATTGTACATACAAACTAGAAAAAAATAACTTTTGGTTGCTATTCCACATAATTTACCTTACATATTTTTTAGTTCGGTGTACATCAGCCAGTGAAAATGCTTTGCAGCATCTAATGGCTAATAAAAAAAGAAAAATCCCTACTCAGATTCCTAAGTGTAAGCAGTGTCTGTTAATTGTGAAAGATAGGGTGTCATGGACAGTGAAAGCCAGTGTAAATAGTGGTTAGAGTGTTAGGCTAGGATTTGGAAGGCACAGGGTTAAATCCCTACTCTGCCAGGGAGGTTTGCTGGGTGACCTTGGACCTTCATTTTCTGCCAAACTCACCTACCTGGCAGGATTGTTGTGAGGATAACGTAATGTAAACCACTTTGTTTTCCTATTAAGAGAAATTATTCTAGAGGCGGGGTGAATAGAGCATAGATGGAGCCCATCATGCACTGCAGGTCCCCCTCACCAGGAAGTAGAGAGCATTTTGTGGCGGACTTTTGAGGGGTATGGGTCATAGTCCTTTTATGGGCATGTGTATTCTAGACCCTGGCCCACCTCTCTGCATTTTCCTCCATACCGTAGCCCACCAATAAAACTAGCTGTTTAAACCAAGTCTACACTAAGTTTACTATCCTGATTCTTTTCTCCACTCCTTGGTGCCCTGATAATTATAGTTTGGTGATGGGTGTGGCAACGATCCTTGCAAAATTCCAGTTCCCTTTCTTTCCTGGAATGATTGAGTGAAGATATGCCTTAAGGGGCCATTTGAAAGGCAAGCTGGGAAGGATCATTTCTGGGAAGATCCATTGCCTGTGTCCTAATGTCTCTTGAAAATGCATGGCTAGAAATAGGTACAGACTGGAGTGGAATCAGTGTGTCCTGAGCCTCAGATTTGCTGCTTACCAGAATTATGTTAATGTAAAGAATAGATGAACCCTGACCTGCATGGTCCAGGCTGACCTGGTCTCATCAGATCTCGGGAACTTGGATGTGGGCTCATCAAGGAAATCCAGGATAGTTATTCAGCGGCATGCCCTGGCCAATCGCTTTTCCTCTCTTGCCTTGAAAACTGGACAGGGTCGCCATAGATCAGCTGCCAGCACAAAGGATAACGCCCGAGCTTTTGATCTAGATTCTCAGGTTTAGAGGGTGGTTTGCACCACCTGTGATGCTGCTCAGTACTTGCTGCGCTGTGTTGCACCACCAGGCTGCCTTCAGTCGTGGCTCTGAAGCATTAGCAAGTTGACAGTTTCTTTTCCGAGTCAGCTCTGAATTTGGAAAACACCTTGCTAACCTAGGAAAACCTAGGTTGGAGGGGAGGAAGTAGGGAGACCTAATATAATGCACCCTTTAATGAAAACTTGGTAAATGTTTAACTTTTAAAGTACCCTTTTTAAACGTCCTTGAACTGCTCAGCTTAAAGGCCACTATAATAATTGATGGAAACGGCAACGCCAGTGAGTTTTACTTAGCATTTAATAGATTACTTTTTTAAACGACCATTTTTCCTAAATGGGCTGAGATTGTGCAAGTCTGGGGGGTCACTAGGAAAAAGTCATTTATTTTTCATTTGCCTTTACTGATTGATACTTTATTGCTGGGACTTAGTTATGAGCTTGGTTGTGATTTTGTAGATCGAATATACCAGTTTAGTAGGAGGAATCAGAAGGATCTGTGCTTAATGGGCAGATTCTGCATCTGACTCTCTGGTTCTATATGCATCTCCATTTTGAAAATGGTGGCAACCTTTCCCTGCACCTGCAGACATATGCAATAGTGGCTCAACATGTGTGCAAGTCTACATGGTTAAGTTTTTATCCTATATTCATAGTGACTGACACACAGATGTCCCCTGCTCAGTTGTCCTCACAACCATCCCGTGAAGCAGATTTGACTCGAGGTCACCTAATGAGTTTCAAGTGCATGGAACAACAACTCTCCAGGCCTAATGACCAAGCTCAGCAGTACACCACACCATCACGTCATTCTTTGCCAGATTATCTTTGCAAATTGTTTTGTAATCCACATTAACTAGAGTGACTAAATGCCGTGGATTAAGCAAAAAAACTGACCAGGTATGTGAATTTGCTGAATGAAAATACTTCCAACAATTTTTCTGGCCATTTCCTTTGGTAAACTGAAGACTATTCTCAAAGTTGCATGGGGAAGTAGCCTACAACAATGGATACTTTGCCCAGGATGGGAAAGAGACATATTCTGTGCTCAGTATAAGTGTGTGTTTTTAGCAAGGTGTTTTTTCGTAGCTCCTGCGTTCTACCTGTTTCTCCATCTATTACGTGTCTAGTACACCCCCCCCCCCCCCCCCAAAAAAAAACCTTAGTCCCTTCAAATTCTCATTGCCCTTTTGGCTCTTATGTTTATTTGTGGAGTTTATACTCTGCTTCTCTATCATAGTATAGTGTTCAAGGCAGCGGCAAATATATTTTTGTACTTCTTTTCCTCCAGACAGTTCAAAGAATGAAGTTTCTAGTCCTCATAGCTGTGCAAAAAGCTGGAAGATATGCCAAAAAAAGAAAAAAGAAAGTAGTCATTGCCTATAGGGTAACCTGGGCTGACCAGTGTGATGACTGTTGGTAGGGGCTGGATGGACCAGGGAGATCCAAGTGCCAATCCACATCCAAGTCATTAAGCTCACTGTGACCTAGAGCTGGCCTCTGCCTGATGTATTGAAGTTACCAGTATTGGTTTGTATGTGTGAAGGTGTGCATTCTCAAAACTGTGCATTCACATAGCCAGTTTCTGTGCTGCCCGGTACATTTATACATAAATCTGGATACCTAAATGCACTGTATACATAAATCTCTGCCAATACAAAATTGTATCTTCCACCAGAACTTTGTGTAAGCAGGCCCTCACAGTGACCTGCCAAGTACCTCTGGGAAGTTGTTCTTGTTTTCAACTGAAATCTGCCTTTCAGGTATGCCTGCCTCTGCTCATAGAGGTTTTCATGACCATTAGCTGTTGATAAACTTCTTCCGCATGAAGTCATTTTTTCAAGCTGTCTATTATCCCTTCCTGTGCTTTAGACATAATGGGACATGCTCACCCCCACGTGTGACTAATATGTGACCTGGTTGTATGTGCTTACATTTGTGTGTTTGGTCTCCATGATCCTACTTCCTTCTAAGCTCAGGGCAATACCCCACTGCAGATACAGAATTTCTAGCTAGCAGTTGTTTGTATGAATCTTTCACTACTTGTGTACCTGAAAGACTGCAAGCAAGTCTGGGAGTATAGCTCTTAAGTACCACACCATTTTCAGTCTAGGACAGTGGTTCCCAACCTGGGGTACATTTTCCCCCAGGCGTACACGCCAGAGTGTTCAGGAGTATGCAAAAAAAAATTACATAACGAGTTTGCTAATATGGGGGTACAATTTTAGGGTAATGGGTTGCCAAGGGGTACACAAGTGAGAAAAGGTTGGGAACCACTGGTCTAGGAGTTAGATTCATGTGTCACTAGCCCTGGGCAGACTGGCATTCGGCTGTGCACAGGGGCCCATACACATGTAAAAGTAATATGTCTCCTTGGATAAGTCAGCTGCTAGTTTGAACATTTATCTGCCATGAGTGTGCCAAAATTGACCCTTTGTCCTCTCTAAACAACATGTTCCGCTTGGGTTTTCTTCTGAAGCTGTGCAGGCCTATGTAGAGCAAATGCCATGTGTGAAGCAACCCTGAAGGACTGTGAGTTGCCTGAAAGCTAGTCAGCAAATGCATGAGGGTAGTATGGGGTTTCATAGGAGTGATGACTGGGTTGATGGCATGGCAATCTAGCTGTCTTGCTTGGTGTCCACAAGTCATGTTTCTGGAGCAGTGATTCAAAGAACCTAGATGTTGTTCCACCAAAGCACTGAGGTTGGACCGAGGTCTTAAATAGTCTTGCAAGGGAGTGCAGATGCAAGCCCCTCTTCTCTAGGAGCAGACTACTAGTTCTTAGAAACACAATGCCCAGTTATGGCAGCAGGGGTTCTATGGAGTTGGGGGTCAGACTTGGCCTTGTGGCATTTGAGAATTGAAGCTAGGGAGACCTGTCAGGGACTGTAGGGAGCTCTAGGATATGAGATTTAGCTTCTAAACCTAGAGAGGAAGGCAGGGCTGTATCTCAGGGCTGGCATAGTATCCTAAGCTGGCATAGTATCCTAAGACTCTCTGGCATGTCAGAGGCAGGTCCTGGAGGCATCTTAGCTGCCTCATTCTGGGGTGGCCTCCAGTACTCAGCCTTATCTGAGTGCCTTGGGGGGTAAAACTGGGCAGGGCTGCAACCAGAGGTACCCAGAGGTAATCATCTAGAACTAGGAGGAAAGGTGGGATGTTAAAGTTATGCTTAATAAATCAGAGTGCCATGTTGTAGGATGCTATTATTTAATGGGATGGCATGAGCAGGGCAACAGTTTGGAAGACTGGAACAACTCTAGAGAGAAACATCTTCCGCTACTTGTAAAGAACCAGATGTGGGCTTTTCCCCCTCACTCTGCTTTTGCCACATGTGTCTCTTTTGAAGTTTGTTGATGTCTCTTGAATGATTATGTGTTATGTTCATCGTTGACTGTTGCTATCTAAGAACAAAGGAGCATCTCTTGGATTGCTATTTATGCTGTTGCTAAAGAAGAGATCATTTTAAATTTCTGTGGCCTGGCAAAAAATGGGCAATGTTTTGAGGCAGATGGAACCTTTGGGCTCTAGTGTGCAATGTTATCTACTCAGGTTTATTTGTTTTTCCCCTTTTTCCATTTAATCACTTTGGGAATGATGTGATAAACTAGTCCAAGAAAAGCTAATGTAAAATGATCCTGTATTTTTGAAATGGCCATTGCCGAGAACATGCAGTGTACACTTTAGCCTTGCTCTGAAAGATAAATATAGAACAGTGCAGCCCAACGTGGAAAATTAGTACATGTTTAGAAAGCATCTGTGTGTGCAGTGACCCCAGAACTGGAAGGGGATCTCATTTCTGCTGGATTCCAAATCAACAGGTTCTGTTGTCAGATATTTAAAGCTATGCAAATTAAGCCGAACTGCATATGGCGGTGGTAGTATTATTTCCCCCACATTTATGAAGAATTTCGGTGGACCTGTGGTTTTAAGTTAAGAGGTGTGTGGGCAAGTTTAAAAAATGCACTGAGGATAGTTCTAACTATATATCAGGGCACTGAATCCCACTTTAATTTTCTTTAATAATCCTTTTTAATAAACATTGGTTTTTGTTTGTAAAAACATGTTCCCTTGTTTTGAGATAAACCTTTAATGAGCATGTGATCCCCCCCCCCCCCCGGCTTTAAGTATATACCCATCACGTGCTAATTAGGAACAGAAGGTTTCAGACAAATTTTTGTGGAATTGCCTCACTAAAACACAGCTTGCCCACCCTGGTCATCTCCCTTTTAACTAAACAATTTTATTAATTGTTCTGTACATTCTAGATGGCATTCCTGGGTCAAGAGAGCTGATGGTCAGACCTACCAGGTTTGACTACTGCCCCAGAAAAGCAGTGACTAAGAAGATAAAAGATGCTCTTCCTGAGCTCAGCTCAGCTTGTCCTATTGATTTTAGGGTTGTTTACTTTTGAGTATACCTTCATGTTCTGAAATGGATGGCCCAGGCTTGCTTGGTTTTGACAGACCTCTGAAGTGAAGCAGGGCCCACCCTAGTTGGCATTTGGATGGGAGACCACCAAGCAAGTCCAGGGGTGCTACACAGAGGCAGGCAATGGCAAACCACCTCGGTCCGTCTCTGGCCTGTGACGTTGTCATAAGTCAGCTGAGACTTGACAACACGTTCAACCTCATGCATGCATAGGATTGCAGTCTTAACCTGTGTCCACATGTACGTTACTCTTGGTTCAGAGAGATAGCATAGCATAATCTCCAAATCTTGCTTCAGCAGTAAATCTGCTAGGTGGTCTTATTCAGTTTACTTTCTCAGCCTGCCTCTCACCCTCTTGAAATATAGGGATGATGATAATGGCCTGTTAGCATGGAATGACATATCGCACTCAACATGTGACTGTGTAACAGTGGCATCCCTGTGCCGAACTCTTCTCCTTCTTCCCACAACATTGACCACATGTACATGTAGTGACCATCATTTCATAGTTTCCACACTTGCATCTGTGTTTGCGGGGGGGGGGGGGGGGGGGGCGGGATCATAACCTGACTGTGTCCTCTTTATGGAAAAAGGGAAAAGAGCCCTGACCAGTCAGCTGCCATTTTCTTGATTAAATATTAAAAGTATAGATTCAAAGTAGTCATGTTTGATTCAGAGCTGAATCTTCTAACTTCTTGTTCATCCAGATTTGTCACTTGTTTTAGAGGAAAACTGGAAAACCGTAGTTTTAATTTCTTGTTGACATTCTGTACCATGTACATGCTAGGAAAATGGTTGCATGTTCCCAGCTGTGCAAGGGATTTACTTTTGATAAATAAAACGTATTTATGTTTTTATTGCAGATTTCTTAGATTCCTCTTGGGAGAAAGAAATCAGACTTCTTCCTCTCTTCTCATACTCCAGATTTATTATCAGATGTTTTCATTTTAGTCACTAACTTTGATTTTCCTCCCACTGCCATTCTCATATGTTATGATTTTTTTTCAAGAAAAATCTTTTAAAATTGTTTGATCCTGTGGTATAACTTAATGGCCATATTCATAGCTGGAAGTGAATATTTTCCAAGCCACTGTTATATTTATGATTTTGATGGGGTCAGTATTTTCTTTCTTTTCACACAATTAAGAAGTAGATTAGGATGCAAAATAGCATGGGGAAAACAGTATATTGCCTTTTTGAGTAGGTTGCATCACCATTTGGGAAGGGGAAGGTCCTCCTCTGGTGCTAGTGAGGCTAATTTTGGGTGATCAGTTATATAAGTCTCCTGCCAGATCAGAGCAGATTCCGAGGATTAGTTTGCGTGTGCTTAAATCCATAGTTGTCTTGTTTGTGCAAAAAAAGCAAGCAGGCAAACATCTCAAATTCTTGATGCCATCCCAATGTTTCCCAGCAACCAGTGATTCAAATATGTTCAACTAATTCTCTGACTGTCTCTCATTCACCATTCTTCCAAAGGGTACAAGGTGACAAGTATGGTTGTAAGCCTTTATCCTCACAACCACTCTGTAGTGTAGATTAGTCTGAGAGAGAATGGTATGTTGAAGATCGTGCTGTGAATGTCATGGCAGACTGGCGATTTGAAATTGGGTGTCCTTTTTATTCTAACCACCATATCACATTGGTTCTAAATCATATCAAAATATTTATACCCTATCTTTCTGTGACTACACTCAAGGTGGCTTACGGCACACTTCAGAACAACAGAAACCTTAAATGGGTTTTTTTCTAATGCCTATTAAAGGTTTCTGAAATCTGAACAACAGAAACAACAAACCAATGAGTTGTACTACAAAAGCAACCACAGCACAAAACGACCACTGGATACTCAGCGAGAAGGGTCCTTCTCCTCTGAGCTTGAGGAGGACATCTTGGGTGTTTTCCACTAACCAATCAGGGAGGCAGGATTAGAATTTTTTCACTTCCTGTTGAGATAGTGCTCACCCCTTCTTTTCCAGTTTTGGTACTCACAACACAGTCAAGTGTTAGCTAAACTAGTCTTACAAAAATCAACAAGATACAAACAACCCAGTAAACATCAGTAAACAGTGAGAATAATAGAAATAACAGGAAGGAGTGCAGTTAGAAAACTTTAAAAATTATCAAAACTATCTTGTCTAACTATGCCTAGTTGCCTGTAAAAACCCCCCTGAAAAAACGATGAATAGGGAGGGACAGATGTTCTCCTTACACTCCAAGGAGAAGAACCCTTCTCACAATTAAAGGCTTTTGCACCTTTCAACCTCCACAGAGTGCCAAAAAATCTTCTTAAAATGAGTTAGGATTGTGGCAGAAGGAAGGTAAGTAGATTTCCTGCTGCCGGTGAAAATTGAAATGTATTTTGGGAATAAATGACGGGTCCATTCTGAGGACTACCTTGTCCTTATGAAAGACACACAGAGATGGGTTGGCTGATAGGGCGCTTAGTTCTGATACGTATCCAGCTGAAGTCACAGCCACCAGAAAAATGGTTTTTAGTCTTAAGTATTTCAAGGAAATGTCCTTAATTGGCTCAAATGAAGGCTTTGTCAATGTGGAAAGCACAGTATTGAACTTTCACGTTAGGAAATGGGGCACCTGTGGTTTATCTGTGAGGGTCGCCCCCTTACGGAATCTATGGATGTGGGGTGTTTAGATGTATCCCATCCTTCCAAGGAAGGAATGACATAAGCTGCCACTTGTCTCTTGAGAGTGGCAGCCCTCAGCCTGGATTTGATGCCATCCTGAAGAAACTCCAAGGTATTTTTGGTGGCCAGAACCAGTGGATCAAGTTTCTTTCTTCTGTTCCATCTCACAAAGACTTTCCATTAGATGTTGTAAATCCTAGAGGTGGACACCTGCTGAGACGCCATGATGGTGTCCATCACCTTCGAACTGTAGCCCTGTGGAACTGACAATCCCGTCTCAAAAGCCATGCGGTCAGCTGCCACTGTTCTGGATTGGGATGCCAAATTGGTCCCCAAAAAAGCAAATCTCTTCAAGCTGGCAGCCACAGAGGAGGTTTCGCTGATAACAGCAGTATGGTGGTGAACCACAACCCTCTTGCCCGGTTGGGTGCCACCAGGATCACTTCTGTCTGTTGCTCTCTTATGCTGAGCAGAAGTCTGGGAATCACCAGAAGAGGAGAGAAGGCCTATGGTAATACCCCTGGCCATTCTGTTAACAGGGCACCCACTGCTTCCGCTCTGGGGCGGAAGAAGTGAGAGTAGAGCCTCGTCATCTGGAAGTTGAGATGTGACTCACATGGGTCTAAGACAGGATGGTCTATCTGCTGAACAATGAAGTGGAATACATCCCTGTTGAGGGACTATTTGCCTGATGTCTTGCCAACTCAACTAGTCTGCCTAGATGTTGATCACTCCCTGCATGAACTTGGCCCCAAGGGACAGTAGATGTTGCTCCATTCATCTGAGGATCCTTAGGGCTTCCCTGTGAAGGGCCAACAATCTGGACTCTCCTTGTCCGTTTATGTAGGTCTTGGAGGCCACATTGTCCGTGCAAATCAGCACATGGAATTCTTGAATCTGTGTTTTGAAAGGTTGAAGTGCCAAGAAAATCACCCAGAGTTCCAGACAATTTATTGGCAGTTGAGATTCTATCTGGCTCTAACATCACTGTACCAGGACTTCTTCTAGAGTTGCACTCCCAGCCTGTCAGACTCACATTGGTAAAAAAACAACAACTGCTTGGGTGGATGCAATCCAAAATGGTTTGCCCGGCTAAACATTGTTGGGATTCATCTGCCACACTAAATTGGACTTGACCTTCTTTGAGAGAGATATGTCCCTCCTGTTGGGTTTTGGAATTAAAAGGGCTGAATGAACTGTTGGAGCTCCATGGAGTATAGTCTGCCCCATTGCAGCACATCCAGTGTGGAGATGAGTCTGCCCATGGGACTGGACAGGGGAGGAGGGAAGAAGACTGGCTCCGAATCACTGCAGTGGCTACTCCCCTGATCTTTTCAGCCTTCGGAAGAGTCACAAACAGTTAGCTGGTGGTAGTGTTGATTAGTACTCCCAGGTGTTCCAGGTCCTGGGAAGAGGTTAAGGAACTCTTTTTCTGGTTTTCTGGAAAGCCAAGAGACTCCAGGCAATCTAAGGTCTGCTCCCCAGGGGTCTGGGGAGCTGAATTTTGGTCTCCCTTTCCCTCCGCCACTGCTTTGGAGTCCTCCTGCAGCTCTGGGGCCAGTGCAGCAGTATTGAAATCAGCAGCGGCCATCTTGTCCTCCCGCAGCTTTTTGGCGTGATTTTTTTTGTCCCCTTTCCTTGCTGCGCAGAGGAAGTCTTGCAAGATGAAGCAGATGTCAGGGTAGCCATATCAGGGGTCTGCCTGCTCAGGTGGCCCCGTGATCAGGACTTCAAAGTTCTCTTCAGAGAGGAATCCATTATTCACTGTTGCAGCCACTGACATCATTACCTTCATTGTTCAGCAGATAGACCTGTGCGGCTGCCTCTGACTCCTTTCACCTTGTCTTAGCCAACAAGGCTATAAAAAGTGACCAAAGGGGGCAAAAAAGAAAGAGAAAAGAGTAAAAGAGGAGGGAAAAGGAATCAGACGAGAAACACAAAAGAAATAGAAGTGAAAATAAAGGTAAAAGCTCAAGCAGCTAAAGCTAACTGTTCTCCCTGAATGTAGGAAAGAAACTGGGGAAAGAGTGAGCACAGTCTCAACAGGAAGTGACAAAAATTCTAATCCTGCCTCCCTAATCAGACAGTGGAAAACACCCAAAATGTCTTCCTGCTCAGGGGAGAAAGGCTTAGCTATTCATATAATAATCTAAGAACCACCTACAAATTAAACAATCAACAGCAAGTTTTTTTAAAAAAATCTTCACAACAGCTAAAATCAGGAAATAGAACCTTCCGCTGGAACTTCTTCTGACATCTTATAAAAGGCTTTAGAGAATAAAAGTGTCTTCAGCCGGCATCTAGATAAGGCCTTTTTGGAGAAGGGAGTTCCGGGGCCTCAATGCCACAACATGACTTCCGAAAGTATATGGAGTGTGTGGATTCCCAGTGAAAAACCTGTGTGGATTATCTCAATCAGCACTCAGATTCATGTGGGAGACAGTGGTCCTTCGAGAATCCTGGTCAGAGACCCAGTAAGACTTTGTAGAGTTTGGAGTTGTTCTTGTAAGCATGGGGAGACAGTAGCAACTCTTGTCTGGCATGTAGGAATCAAACCTCCGGCGGTTAGTGCCCCCCAGCAGCCAGCCAGCTAATAATGCCTAATTTGTTCAATGGTGCTGAAAGCCAGCAAGAGATCCAGGAGAGTCAACAGGGTTGCCCTCCCTTTTTGCATCTCCCAAAGGTGGTGAAAGTCGAGAAGTGGGCCCTGCCACAAAAAGCTTGAGAATTGCTGACTGCAACTATCTTGCATGTTACCCAAGAAGAGTGTGCCAGGCTTTTTTAGAGGTTTACGCAAAAGAATCTGACTTTGTTTCTGCTGTGGAAGCATCTCTTGGATTGAAATGTGTTGACAGATTCTTGTGCGATTGTGAAGGTTTTCTCTCCTTTCCATTTCCAGCATTGATTCCTTCCTCCCCTCCATTTTGTAAACTCAGCAAATGGATCATAGTTAGTCTCCCTGTGAATTTTATGCTAGTCTGTGCTTTTTGGCAAGGCAGCTGTCTACATCAGTGGTTTTTAAACTCTCCACCCTCAGAGAATCCTGAGACATCATCAACTGGTCTTGTGAGGAATCTTCTGGGTGTCCATCACAGAACTACCACTCAGTGCAGCACCTAGGAGAATTTTTTAATTTACTTTGTTTATATCCCACTTTTCTCCCCCAAGT
Organism: Sphaerodactylus townsendi; assembly: GCF_021028975.2. Lineage (NCBI taxonomy): Eukaryota > Metazoa > Chordata > Lepidosauria > Squamata > Sphaerodactylidae > Sphaerodactylus > Sphaerodactylus townsendi. The sequence continues at coordinate 99,588,044 of NC_059430.1, forward strand.
CCAAAGTAGTTTGCAACGTTCACCCCTCCTCCATTTTATCTTCCCAAAAACATCTGTGAGGCTGGTTAAGGTGAGAGTGTGTGAATGGCCCAAGGTCACCAAGTGAGTTTACATGACAGAGCAGGGATTCTAAGATGCAACCCTAGTCCAACACTCTAACCACTACATCATGGAGAAGGGAGTGCATTTGTTAGTGCATCCTCAGTTTATCTAAAACACTGGTCAAGTTAGTTGGACTGGAATGTGGTCTGCTTCACAACTTAGGGGCTTGGACAGATTTATGGAGGAGAAATCGATCTATGGCTACCAATCTTGATCCTCCTTGATCTGAGATTGCAAATGCCTTAGCAGACCAGGTGCTTGGAAGCGGCAGCAGAAGGCCATTGCTTTCACATCCTGTGTGTGAGCTCCCAAAGGCATCTGGTGGGCCACTGCGAGCAGCAGAGTGCTGGACTAGATGGATTCTGGTCTGATCCAGCAGGCTCTTTCTTATGTTCTTACGTTCTTATATTCTGAACTCTTGGAGGTATGGGATTGGTGAAAGTTTCACTCCATTACGGTGTTGTGGGTTTTCCGAGTTGTTACCGCGTTACACTCCATTCTTACATTATCATTAAAGAATTCCCGGTAAGTTTCTGAGGAACCCTTAATGCATAGTTCTGAAAACAACTACTCTAAAAGAAAGGCCAGAACATCAGATATTAGCATATGATGTGTAGGTAAGTACACATAAGGTATCATGTAAACAGAGTCAGAAATCGCAAAACATTAGAAGAACTCCAGTGATTTTGGCAAAGGGCAGGGGTTTGTTTTTTGGTTTTTTTCCCTTGAAAAATGTTATTATACCATATAATTGGTTTTTGAAGGATATCTTTTGTGGTTTGTTTTATGGGGCTTCTCAAAGCAACTGCATCCTTGGCAGGGGCTCATGTTGGTATGAAGATGTGAGTGCATTAGTTGCACCATCAACACAGCACATATGTTGTGCCATAGTACCTCATGGCAGGGAGCCATTTATTCTCCTGGAGGCGACTTAGGGCGTCTTGGTTGGGTGTTTCCTAACCCTTCTTCTGAGAGGCAGGATGTTGTTTTTTCCAACTTCCTGTTGAAGGCCCGGTCTCCATTTTCCCAGTTCTTTCCTGCCTGAAGCAGGGAGAGCAGGTTGTTACTGGCTCTGCAGCCAGGTTTTTTCCTTTTTGCCACATTTTGGATTTTTTAGGCTCAGCGGGGCCCCCTCTACCCCCGGCTGGGCGCAGACGGAGCGTTCTTGGCTCCTCTGCAGCGGATGGCGCCGGATTCCCTGGGATAAATCCCGGGAACCTCAACACCATCCTTGACGGCCCTGGCCGCGATGGCGACCAGGGCTTCATCGCCGGAGACCTTTCACAGGTCAACGGCAGAAGGAACGAGGGCAGCCATCCGGAAGACCCAGGCTGCCCGGAAGATCACCGACGGCGGCATAATGCCGCGAGAGCGCGTCCCGGCTGCGCCGGAGAAGAAACGCGGCGGCAAGTCCCGGAAGCCGAGGGATCCGCCGCAGGGGAGCGCCAGTGGCCCATGCAGGGTCGTTGAGGGCGATTCTCCCCCACACCAGGCACTGCTGACCTCCCATGCTGGACGAACGATCGCGCCACGATGCCGCCTCCCATGCAGGGCTGATGAGGGAGAGCGGCTGCAAGTGAGAGCTGCACGCTGGATGCCCGGACCGGATCGCCTGGAATCAAGGTGCAAGATCAGGGCAGGTGGAGCCGGGGCCGTTGGACGGGGAAGTTCCGCCGAACCGGAGGATTTCAACCCCCATCCCATCTCTCGGAGGGCAGGGCATCCCTCGCTACCCGGGAGGGTAGAGCAACTTCCCAGCCCAAGGCCAAGTAGGGCGGAGAGGGCAGAGCAACCTACAGTCTGCCTTCTGAGGGTAGGGCATCCTCCATCCAGGATTACTATATAGAGCAGCTTGCTATCAGCCTCTCTCCGGAGGTGGCTACTCTCCATAAATCGGGAGGACAGGTCATCCTCCAGACTGCCTTCAGAGGGAAGGCTAGCCAGCAGACGGGGAGACAGATCCCCTCCTCACTTTCTGACTCAGTGACCCAGAAGCTGGGTCATGGAGGGAGGTTTCCCTCAGGGCCTCCCCGCGAACATGTTCAGGGGCTTCATGAGGGAGGAGATTACACGATACCATGAGGGGGCCAGCCGCCCCAAACGCAGACCCAGGCCCAGGTCACCATTCAGGTCCCCCACGCCACAGACCACGGCATAGTGGTCCCCCAGTCCGACACATGGAAGGGAACCCAGTCCAGGGAACAGTAAAGGGGGACCCTTGCGGGTCCCAGGAGAACAATCTGAGGAATACAGTGAGGGAGAACTGGAGGAACAGTCCAGACCACTTCTCTGAAAAATGAGGAGTCCCCCCGACTGAACCTAGTGAGAGACCTTCCTGAGGTTTTTTCAAGCAGGGAAAATCTCTCCTCACCTCACTTAGCCAAGACAGTTTCTACCTTGGAACTGCAGGACCCAGAGGACGCAGAGGACCCATCGGCCCCTGCCCCAGCCACAACCAAACCAATCAAAGGGTGTCCAAAAGGGACAAAGGACATTTTTCCCAGACAAGAGAAGGCGCAGGAAGTCTTCCCCTTACCAGAATACTTTGAAAGGCGAATCAGAAGGGAATGGGCCAACCTAGGCACCCACAAGGGGATTCCCACCTCATTCAAGCGGCTCTATGCAGTGCCGGATTACGTCCATAACATGCTGCAGGTCCCCCTGGTGGACGCCCCAGTAGCTTCCATCCAGTCAGGGGGCCTAGTGACCGCAAATTTATGGCCGAGGGTTCCCCTGAAGGACCCCACGGATAGACAGCATGGAGACCTTCTTGAGAAAGACACACGATCGGGTTATCGTTGGCGACCAGAGGTGTTAGCACCCTCAGCCACCGCGTGGCCCTGAAGCTTCCATATCTCTGGCTTCTAGAAGGCTCCTAGACAGAGTTGCACCACAAGACGAGGTCGAAAGTCAGAGAAGGTGCATCGAGAGAGTGCTGTCCGCAGTCTCCTACCTAGCCCGGACTCCACATTTCTCGATGCCATGATGCTGGTGGTTCGCAGGATTGCAATGGCCCTGGCAACAGTGGTGCGGCGACACCTGGCTGCGCTCCTGGGCAGCCGACATTTTCATTCTAAACGAGGTGGTGGCTACTTACGACTTTCTCACGGAAACGGCTGTTATTTGGACAGGAGGCTGGATTACGGTACTGGCGAGATTGGAGTCCAAGGGACAATATGAGTGGAAAAACCTTGCCCAGATACATCAGGGGGGACCAATCCTCCAGCAGCTTCAAGTCATACACTACATTCAGATCACAACGGACTCTGCCTCGAACGACCAGAGATGGCAGAAGAACCCACCAGCCACAACCCGCTTCGCCGTAGCTGCCAGTCTGCTTTCACAGAGCACTGCTCCCAGCTCCTTTAGCGGCAACTAATCGCCAGCCAGGTAAGGCGGAAGGACAGCCCTTTTCGCCCGATGCGGCCCCAATCGCAGTTGACCGAAGGGACACTCCGGTCGGTGGCCGCCTACAACACTTCCTGGATGCGTGGGTAGGCGATCACGTAGACCGATGGACAAGGGAGGTCATTACATCAGGCTACCTCCTAGAACTGACAACTCCACCCAGACAACGTTTCCGCAGTTTCCATCAGAGTTCCAGGCTAGACAAAAGCCAACGAACAAAGCTGGCCATCCAGCACCTGCTGGAAATCCAAGCGATCGAGCCGGTGCCAACTTCGGAGAGGTCCTCAGGGGTCTACTCACACTTTTTTCACGGGTAAAGCCAAAGAAAAACGGAGACTGGCGTAGCCATCTTGAATCTCCAAGCACGGGCCGAAACATGACACATGCGCCTGTTCAAATTCAAAATGGGAGACCCTCCAGATCCATTACAGAAAACTCCTTCAACCAGGGGATTACCTTGGACGTCAAGCTGGACCTGACCGAGGGAGGCCTGCCTCCCACATCCCCATCAACCCACTCCACCGCAGATTCCTGCGTTTTGCAGTCAGAGGAGGATCACTACCCAGTACAGAGCGCTCCCATTTGGACTAGCCACAGCCCCGAGAATTTTCTCCAAGATCCCTCTTGGCCCCCATCATAGCGCTGCGCCAGGAAGGGATCCACATACACCCGTACCTGGACGACATCCTCATCAGGTCAAGCTCGGAGGAACAGGCAAAAGCGGGACCTGGCTAGGGTCACAGAGGTCTTGACCAAACACGGCTTCACTTGATAAACCTCGAACCAAAGAGCTCCCTCAACTCCATCCCAAAGTGATGGAACACCTCGGAGCCATAATCGACACGTCCAAGAACTCCCTCTTCCTACCTCGAGAAAAGGCTCAGCGGATACTTCGCCTTTCGTCGTCATTCCACACATCCAACAAAACATCTCTTCTCCAGCTAGCGAGCTTAATGGGACTGTTCATATCCACAGTAGACATGATTCAGTGGGGAAGACTACATGCCCGGCCATTACAGAGATTTCTGCGCCCACATCAGGTACGGATCATGGAAAAGAGGGACAAGCCTCTGGTCCTACCCCAGGCACTCAAGGAGAGCCTGGCATGGTGGACCCGGAAAGACAACCTCCTTGGAGGAAAAGTTTACCTCACACTGCACAAGGTGCCGGCCTTCACAGACGCCAGCCTCACAGGCTGGGGGGCATCCAGCCAAGGCAGTTACGCACAGGGTCAATGGTCCCCCAAGGAAGCAACGCTCCAGATCAACATCCTGGAGACCAGGGCAATCCACCTAGCCCTGCTACGCACTTCCAAGACCACTCTACGCTTTGGCTAAACACGCCCTGATCCCGACTCTGGACAACATAACGTACAAAGGCATACATCAACAACCAGGGGATCGAGGTCCTCAACCCTCCATCGGGAGGCATGCCAGATTCCTCTCCTGGGCAGTGAGAACAATCTAGCCTCCCTTTGACGGCAGAGCATATCCAGGGCACTCTCAACGTGGAGGCGGATTGGTTAAGCAGACAAGAAGTAGCAGAAGCGGAGTGGAAGCTGCATCCAGAGATCTTCGGGTGGGTGGTGCACCACCTCGGGAACCCTCTCGTGGACCTCTTTGCCTCAGACAAGAACCACCAACTGCCGCTTTTCATGTCCCGGTTCCATCAACATCAGGCTGTGGCAACCGACGCCTTGACATCACTATTGGCCCAAAGGCCTCCTGTACGCTTTTCCACCAGTGCCAGTCATCCCCAAGCTTCTAAGGAAGTTGAGGGCGGAACAGGCAGAGATCATCCTTGGTGAAAAAACATGGTGGCCGAGGACGACTCATGGTTTTCCCTCAATTCTACAACCTCTCCACCTCCCCACCCCTCACCTTACTCCACTGGACATGTTGTCCCCAGGGGCCAGTACATATCATACCCCAACCCTACAGTGGTTCTTGTCTGACCGCCTGGCGGCTTGGAACGCCAAGCTAACTAAGGAGGAAGGGGTACTCCGAGGGTCAGCAGGACACTATACTAGCATCCAGAAGACAATCCACCACTCAACATCTACTAACTGCTCATGGAGAGCGTTTGTTAGGTGGGCTAAAAAATCAACAAATAGGACCCGAAGTAAGACCCCTCGGTACTCACGCATTCTCCAGTTCCTACAAAGCGGGCTTCAAAAGGACTACCGGAGTCGGCGACCTCTACGCCAGGGTGCAGGTAAGCGTAAGGCGCTTTCAGCGACGGTTCTGGCCCAAGTCACAGTGGACAATCCCGATTACAAGACACCCGGACATCATCTGCTTCCTAAAAAGGGGTGCAGCAGAGACAGCTTCCCCAACAATACACCGGTTTCCGCATTGGGGACTCAACACGGTCCCTCCTCGAAGCGCTAACTAAAACCACCTTTTCGAACTCTTATATCCGAGAGATATCCCTCAGATGGCTGAGGGATGAAAGTACTTTCTTCTTGATCCGCCATCACTTCGCACGCAGAGGTAATCCAACTTCAGAGCACTGCTCAGTCAACGCCAACCTTATGCGTGTTCCATAAGGAACAGAGTAGTGCTATGCTCTTAGACCCAACGTTTCTACCGAAGGTGGGTACCTTATTCCACGTCAGACAGGAGGTCATCATCCCGACCTTTTTCCCGAAGCCAGCTCACCCCAAAGAGGTTCTATGGCATGGGCTATTGACGTCAAAGAGCCCTGAAGGAGTTCATCCGTCGCACGGAGACCCCTCAGAGCCGGACTGAGGAGCTTATTCATAAACATCTCACACTCCCTACATGGGGGGGGCACAAATGTCCCGGGCCCACGCATCCAGTAGCAATTCATCAAAACAGTGCATCATCGTAGGGGCCTGCATAAGGTGGCATCACGTCTCACCAGCGCCTACAGGGCATCATCACAGCCCACTCTACACGGCTTCTGCTGCTGCAAATGTACCGAGCCTCTTCGAAAGGACGGTAAACGCCAGTAGAAGCATACATCTGTCGAGCGGCCACATGGTCATCCAGCTTGACATTCATAGACACTACAAGATCCACCGATTCCCGGCCGCTGAAACGTGCTTTCGGCTCAAGGGTCTTGGAGCATATTTTCGGAGACTGATCATCCCACCCAGATTCAAGGGACACTGCTCGGGGAGGTCCCAACCAAGACGCCCTAAGTCGCCTCCAGGAGAATGGTCCATTGGTCACTTACCGTGAAGGGGCCTTCTCCTGTGGGGCGACGTGGGCGTCTTGGCCCCTCCCTGAGATTATACAATCTCCAAGACTTTTCGATGACCTAGCAAGGATGCACACACTACTAAAGACATGATACTCTAGAACATAATGTAATTGTGGCTTGGAGTCCCATAGGGGAGTCTTCCTGTTGTTTTTTCTTGAAGGCCTCAGGAGTCGTCACTGCTTTGTCAGGAGTCCACTGGGAAAATGGAGACCGGGCCTTCAACAGGAAGTTGGAAAAAACAACATCCTGCCTCTCAGAAGAAGGGTTAGGAAACACCCAACCAAGACGCCCACGTCACCCCACAGGAGAAGGCCCCTTCACGGTAAGTGACCAATGGACCATTCTGTTTCATTTCCTCTAGGCCTTTTGGACTTTCCCTGTTACGTGTTTTTGCTGTTCCTGTGGGGTGCTGTGTGATGGGGACCACATTGGTTGAATATATGCATATAGTTGGTGGGTGGATGGTCCTGATTTTGAGGCGGGGAATTTGACTGCATGCTTTTTGGCCTTTTCGACTCCATGTTAGTGATCTGCTTGGAATATGTTATGGAAATTAAGTATCACTGCCTAATTTCTGTATCTTATCAGGGCTCTCAGCTCGTTACATTTTAAAAAGGTTGTTCTTTATAAAGGCTTTAGAGCAGTGTTTCCCAACCTTTTCTATGTGACGGTACCCTTGACTTCACTCTTAATATCTCACAGTACCCTGTGGGTAGTATGCTCCTGCCACCCCCCAGCGCCCCTGCTTGCCACCCCCCACCTTCCCCTCCCAGTGCCCCTGCTTGCCACCACCTCCCACTTCCCCTCCCAGTGTTCCTGCTTGCCACACACCCCAGAGGCCTATCTGGGCACACGGGACCAAGGTGCCGCTGTTGCCACGGGCTTCCAGGCGCCCTCAGGGCCACAGCTGGCTGGACTGTTGGGAGACACCACAAAGTGAGGAGGGGCAGTAGCATTGTCGCGGTACCCCTGGGACATGCTCACGGCACCCCAGGATACCATGGAACCCCAGTTGGGAATCGCTGCTTCAGAGACTGTGGCCTGGATCATAAGCCTTGCTTCTTTGTGAGGTGGTGAGGTGCTTTGTGAGCAGAGGTGGTCCTTCACTGACTCAATGAAAGGCTCTGGGGTTGCACAAATGGAAGCTCCTAGCACTTGAGGAAGGGTCCAGTGTAAGCAGGTTTCAGGCCTGTGACAGACCTGACCTCTTGTGAAAGAATGACAAATTCAGTACCGCCTTTTGTTTTCCAAAGCAGGAATTTTTGCTCCTCCCTCTTTTTGCCTGAGAAAAGACCAAAATAAAACCTTCAGTACACAATGGATCATAAGTCACTGAGAACTGAACCCGCTTATGCCAGAATCATTCTTGGCTTTGAGCCATTTCTCATTACTCAGCTGCTTATTCAGACTTTTAAATAAAGCAGTTCGTGGCTTCTCCCCTTTCTGTTCAAATTTAGAAATGTATGTCAAACTCAGATCAAAAAGCAGCATTGGGTCTTGGTCCTGGGATGATCACCATCAGCCTTTTAAGAATGCACTGGCTGCCCCTTTTACACAGTTGGGTAGTAAATATCATCTGGAATTTCTGGTACCTAGAGCAAGTTTTGTCCTGTAGATTTCTGTAATTCATGAGATCCATCACCATTTGGAACTCTTCTCTTTCTTTGCTGGCGTTTCTCATAATGCTGTTGGCCCGCCCTAACACTGTATTTCATGACCTATGTTAAAACGATATGTAGAAGAGTTGTGTGGAGCTCCAGTTTTGTAACGTACAGTATTTCCCAAATATCTGATTAGGTGAGGCAAGCACCCTTTCTTCAGATTTAAAATTGGAGGAACGCTTCACTCTCAACACCTAACAGGTATTTTTAGGATGCGTTACCAGTAAGAATTACATGCCCTCAGAAGAGTTCACCTCCGGGCGGGGCAGGGGTGTGTGGCGGCAAGAGTTTCCTGCTTCCTTAAGAGGCAGTGATTTGTGTCAAGAAACAATGGCAGCCTCCTCCTGTAAGAGCAGCCAGTTCTGCTACATGTTGATGTGAGAAATGAATGAATGCTCCTGTCTTGCCCAGTGCTGAAACATGAGAGTTATCCCCCAAAAGCTGATTGGACAGAGGGCAAACTAATGCAGTGAAACATGCAAGGGGGCAGTACATAGGCTCTTCTTTGGGTCAACAGGTGTCTTCATTTATTTAATAGTACTGCTATTTCCTATAGAGCAGATATTGCCCCTTTTTTTAAAAAAACACCCCCATCTATTGATGCATTTCATATCAACAAGGTAACAGTAGTCTGGGCACTATTGACAACATTAGAACATTTATAATTCTTTTTCTGTCTGCACTTCAGGTTCTTGCAGTGCTGTAGGTAAATATCTGACAAGGGGAACATTGACTGTCAAAAGTTTATAGCCCCCAAATCTTGTTGGTCTCTGTGGTGCTACAGGATTCAAGTCTAGCTATTCTCCTGGAGGTGGAGGACATCTTGGATGGGTGATTCCTCACCCCTTCATCAGGGAGACAGGAATAAGTTTTCTGCTACTTCCTGTTAGAGGCTCGTTGGCCATTTTTTGCCAGTGCTTTTCCTGCCTCTGACCAGGAGAGCACGATCTTTCCAGGCTCCTGACTTCTTGCCTTCCCATTTCTCTATTTTGCCTTGTTTTTATGCACTTTTCACCTCTTCTTGTATCCCTCTCCACCTCTAGTGTCTCTATTTCCTGGGGGTGGGGGTGGGGGTGACCTTTTCTGGGTGATTCCACTTCTTGGGTACTGCTGGAGAGAGCGATCTACATCTTCAGGGTTTGCCGTATGGAAGGCAGAGGTGCAGGGCACTGCTTCTTCCAAGCAGTTTGACAGGGCAAGAAGATTCATGTGCAGTGGAACACGCCCTGAGAATATGTGGCTCAATTGCAAATCGAAATGTTTTTGGATGCTTCAGGCAGAATGAAATCTGTGCTGACTGAAGAGCATTATGGGGAGCCTCTGTTGGACTTTTAAGTAATGTTGACAGGTGGGGTGGTGGCAAATGTTACTGGAGCTCATTCTAACCTGGCAGCTCCTCAGCCTGAATGTTTACTTACTTCCAATGTGTCCCTCATTTTTTTTCAGTTACCATCATGTCCACAGATGGCGGCTTTAGTGCAGGGGCCAACAGCGATGCCCAGCAATGCCTTCAGTCTTTCTGGCCGCGGGTCATGGAAGAGATTCGGAACCTGACCGTGGTAAGATCTTGGTTTGCTTTAAAAAGATTTCATCCTGCTGTCTCCCACAAATCCATTTTCTAGGCAGATTACAAAAAAAATTTCACAGTTTACAATTAACATCCCAACACAAGTCTAAATGTCACCTAAAATCAGGCAGAGTGGCAGACCATCAGGAAAGGAGAACAGCAGCAGAACATTGGAAACAAATCAAGGGCAGAACATAAGAACATAAGAACATAAGAACAAGCCAGCTGGATCAGACCAGAGTCCATCTAGTCCAGCTCTCTGCTACTCGCAGTGGCCCACCAGGTGCCTTTGGGAGTTCACATGTAGGATGTGAAAGCAATGGCCTTCTGTGGCTGTTGCTCCCGAGCACCTGGACTGTTAAGGCATTTGCAATCTCAGATCAAAGAGGATCAAGATTGGTAGCCATAAATCGACTTCTCCTCCATAAATCTGTCCAAGCCCCTTTTAAAGCTATCCAGGTTAGTGGCCATCACCACCTCCTGTGGCAGCATATTCCAAACACCAATCACACGTTGCGTGAAGAAGTGTTTCCTTTTATTAGTTCTAATTCTTCCCCCCAGCATTTTCAATGAATGCCCCCTGGTTCTAGTATTGTGAGAAAGAGAGAAAAATTTCTCTCTGTCAACATTTTCTACCCCATGCATAATTTTATAGGACTTCTGCAATCCATATCCCCCCCCTCAGACGCCTCACTCTCCAAACTTAAAAGGGAGTCTCCAAACGCTGCAGCCCTTTTCCCCTCATTAAGGAAGGTGCTGCAGTCCCTCAATCATCCTCATTAAGCCCTTCTCTGCACCTCTTTTCTATCTCTTCAATATCCCCTTTTTGCAGGATGTGGCTGACCAAGAGACTGAACACAGTTACTCTGCGCGGGTCAGCGATGCTCACAGCTTTATATAAGGGGGCAATGTGACAATCTTTGCAGTTTTATTCTCCCCAATTCCCTTTCCTAATTATCCCCAGCATAGAGTTTGCCTTTTTTCTACAGCTGCCATACATTGAGTTGACATTCCCATGGAACTACTTCAACTAAGACGCCCAAATCCCTTCCTCCTGGTCTGTGACTGATGTAGCACTGACCCCTGTAGTAGCATGTATATGTGAAGTTTTGGATTTTTTTGCCCCCCTATGTGCATCACTTACTTGCACTTCTGTTTTGCTTTACATTGGAACTGCATTTTGCCATTTCCTTAGCCCACTCACCTAATTTATCCAAGCTGTCCAGCTTTGGAGCTCCTCAAGCCAATCCTTTGTGGTTCTCACCCACCCTACAAGCAATTTGGTATCATCTGCAAACTTGGCCACCACGCTTACCCACCCCTCTACTTCCAGGTCATTTTATGAATAGGTTAAAGAGCACTGGTCCCAATATCGGATCCTTTGGGGACAATTACCTCCCTACACATCTCTCTCCATTGTGAGAATTTTCCCATTTACACCCACTCTTTGCTTCCTGTTTCTCAAATCCAGTTTTAATCCATAGGAGGGACTTCCCCTCTTATTCCTTCATTGCTGAGTTTTCTCCAATAGTCTCTGAGGTGAGGGAACTTTGTCAAAAAGCCTTTTGGAAATCCAAGTAGAACACAATGTCCACTGGTTCCCCCACTTATCCACACATGCCTGTCTTCTACATCCCTCAAAGGAACTCTTAGTAAGTTTGTAAGACAGGATTTGCCTCTGCAAAAGCCATGCTGACTCTTTCTCCAGCAGGTCTTTGCTTCTTTCTTAAGCATGTTTTATAATTTTATCTTTTAATGACAGATTCTCACTAATTTACCAGGAACAGATGTCAAACTGACTGGCCTTGTAATTTTCCTCGGGTCCCCCCCTAGATCCTTTCTCTCTTAAAGATTGGTGTGACATTGGCCATCTTCCAGTCTTCAGGGATGGAGCCTGATTTCCCAAGGATAAGTTGCATATTAAAGTGAGAAGATCAGCAATTTCATGCTTGAGACTCCTTTAAGAACTCTTGGGTTGAGATGCAATCTGGGGCCAGGGATTTGGTAACATTTAGTTTAATATCAATGGCTGCCAGAACTTCTTCCCTTGTCTACCACTATCTTTGTTAGTTCCCTCTGGATTCGCCTCCTGCTAGAAGTTTCTTGGTTCAGGTGCAGGTGTGAATTTTCCTCACTTCTCCCTCTTTGGGTGAAGACAGATGCAAAGAAATTCATCTCAGCTTTTCTGCAATCTCCCTGTCAATCTTTTAGCACACCCTTTGTTCCTTTTGTCATTCCAACGGGCCTACCGCTTCCCTTTTTTTGCTGGTTTTCCTGCTTTTGATGTACTTTGAAGAACTGTTTGTTGCTGGTCTTTTGATGTTCACAGCCATGTGTTCCTCATAACTCTTTTTTTTTGCACACCTCCCTCTCTTTACAGCTAACTTGCTTCTCTTTTGCCACCATTTGTGTTCTCTCTTGGTATTCTTTATCAGTTAAGTTGGACTTCCATTTTCTAAAGACATCTTTTTTTTCCCTAATAATTTCCCTCAACTTTGTCCCTTTGTTAACCATGGTGGCTTTCTTTTGGACTGGGCGCTGTCTTTCCTAACCCAAGCTTGGAACACATTCCAGCTGAGAGCTTTTGTAGACTGTAGTTTTTAAATAACCCTCCAAGCATCTTGGACATTTTGACTCTCTCTCTTGAGGATTTTTTTCTCCTCTTTCAGCTTCCTGCGCACTATCCCCCTCATCTTTGAGAAATTTCCCTTTCTGGAAGGCAAATGTAACTACATTAGTAGTTGTCACTTGTTCGTGACATGCAGAGATACTCGAATCTGATACAGTTGTGCATTGTGGTCGCTGTTTCCCCTAATACGGCTCAACAACACTGACTTCCCGCTTACCAGGTCCTGGGTCCCACATAGGAAATTAGGATCTTAGGATCCCACATCTCCCCTGGTTGGTTCTACAACCATCTGCTCCTAAGCCACTGAGTCATTTGTAAGCATATCCAGGAGATGTTCCTCTCCTTTACTATGGACCCTTGAACATGCATTTTTTCCAGCTTTATATGGGGATAGTTAAGAGTACGCCCCATTACCAATGAAGACATATTATTTTGCTTTTAAGTTGGCCTCTCTAATTTCTTTTTCCATCTCAGAATCCTCTTGTGCGCTTTGGTCAGGGGGACGATAATATATTCCTAATGTTAAACTATGCTTCACCCCTGGTATGTTGATATCCACAGTGCTTCTGTAGGGGGGAATCAAGCTCCCCTGCATTGTCTATTTCCTATATGTGACACTATGCTCTCTTTTTGATGTAGAGGAGCCACTCCCACCTCCAATACGCCTCTCGTCCTATCCTTCTTCCTGTAGGAGCCTGTGAAACCTGGGATAACAGCATCCCACTTGGTTCTCCTCATTCCACCATGTCTCTGTGGATGCCCACTATATCAATGCGTCCCTCCTTCAAAACTCTGTACTCCAGCTCCCCCATTTTAGGTCGAATGCTTCTACTATTAGCATAGAGACACTTGTATACTCTGTCTCTGTCCCTAACCTGGGATTTATGTGTTTTGCCCTCTAGCCTTTTGTAGACACTATCACAGGGGTCAGAACAGAAAAACAAGACCACTAAAGGCCTAGAAAAATAGCAGTGCCTTTTCCTGGCATTTGGTTTCCCATAAAAAGCACTGCAGAACTTTCAGGCAATGGTTTGCAGAGTTTTGTTTCTGTCAAGTCACAGCTGACTTCGGTGACCCCATAGGGTTCTCAAGGCAAGAGAAATGTAGAGGTGATTTGCCACTGCCTGTCTCTGCACAATGACCCTGGTATTCATTTGTGGCCACACATCCATACTCAGAGCTATATAGTCTTAAATCTCAGATTAGTTATATCTCAATAACTTTGTGTATTGTATTGTCGAAGGCTTTCACGGCCGGAATCACTTGGGTGCTGTGTGGTTTCTGGGCTGTATGGCCGTGTTCTAGCAGAACACGCTGCTAAAACACGGCCATATAGCCCAGAAACCACACAGCACCCAAACTTTGTGTATTGCATGCTGTCTTCTTGAGGCAAGGGGAGAACAGAATTGGATCTCTTCATTGTATGAAGATATAGACTTCCTGCCCACAAGAGAATCATTGCCATTGGCACTGGCATGCCTACTTTTTCCAGCAAGAGAGTTGCTTGCTTTGCTGCCTCCTGCTGAAACTTCACATTCTGGAGAAAATGTTAAACGAGGTTTACTAGACTGAACTGTGTGTTTTGCCCAGGTGGGGGGAGGTCCCCAGTGTTCGCTGGGGTGACCTGGGCTTGTCACAGTTCTTCGGAGCTCTCTAAGCCCCACCCACCTCACAGGGTGTTTGTGGGGGGAGGTGGGGAGGAAAGGAAACTGTAAGCCTCTTTGAGTCTCCTACAGGAGAGAAAGGGGGGATATAAATCCAAACTCTTCTTCCTCTTCTTCTTCTTGACTTTGGCCTGTTCTGGCTAGAATTCTGAAAACCGGCATCATTTCCAGTGCGGGGATTTTTTTTTTTGGCGGGGGAGGGGATAAGGGGGTTTCTGGATTTGTGCAGAAACCGCTTTCTTCCCCTTTCCCGCTTCTTGAATGCCGAAGTCTTAAAAAATGATTTATATGATGATATTTAACATCAGTCTGGGTTGCAGTGAAGAAAGCAATCTGAGTTAAAACAATCATGATTTTGCCAAATGTTGTTTAAAATGGTTATACGGGGACTAGGAACAGGCCATGTAAACTTCATTTTGGGTTTCTTCCCTTTCCCCCATTTGTTTTGCACAGAGTCAAGAACAAGGCTCTCTTGAGAGGTCAGCATCTCCACCACATTACAGTGGTTGGTCCTTAACTGCCGAGTCTTGAACACAATTGAAAATTTTCCAAAAGCAAAAGACTGCTAGTTTAGAAAATGCCCCCTGTTAAAACAAAGGGGCAGTTCAGAATCAGCAGGCTGAAGATAAGCTTCGCTTTTCAGTGTGACACTTGGAGCTGCCTTTCGGGAGGCAGAAGGAGAAATCTTGATGCATAAAACCCAGAATTAATTACTCCAATTCCTCAGCATGTAGAGTTCTGGCACACGAGAGCTGCAGGTTCTGAGCTTTCAACTCTTATGAGCCTTATTCGGCAGCTTTTAATTTCAAGCATCCTAATCACACGAATCAATTTATTGCACTACGAGTGAACAAAACACCCAATGTCAAGCCATAGCCTGTCTGCCTGAGTGGAAATTTTAATAGGGACTGTGGAGGAAAGATAATTATAAAACAGACCTCTGCAGCTCCCCTGCTTGGAATCAGCACCAAAACGATGCCTTCTGAAGGCAATCTGCTGAATGCTCTCTGCGTGTGGATCTCCCCATACAAAGAAAAGTCCACAAAACAAGTCACCAAGAGAGTTCAGGTTTTCTGCTGCTTGCTGCAACCTTGGTATCTTGGCTATTCAGCGTGGTGTAGTGGTTAAGAGCAGGTGCACTATAATCTGGAGAACCGGGTTTGATTCCTCGCTCTTCCACTTGAGCTCTGGAGGCTTATCTGGGGAACCAGATTAGCTTGTGCACTCCAACACGTGCCAGCTGGGTGACCTTGGGCTAGTCACAGTTCTTTGGAGCTCTCTCAGCCCCACCTACCTCACAGGGTGTTTGTTGGGGGGAGGGAAGGAAAGGAGATTGTAAGCCCCTCTGAGTCTCCTTGCAGGAGAGAAAGGGGGGATATAAATCCAAACTCTTCTTCTTCCATCCCAGCATGGTGGTCTTGGATGTGATCCACCCCCATCCCCCAGCGAAATAAATGTGTGTGGCACAAGGCCCATTTCAATCTGGTATCTGACCTGACAGAGCCATCATTAGTGGTTGTCCTTGTATCATCTTCACTGAGTGGTCGACAGACCTCTTTGTTGATTCTCCAAGATAAATGTTTTTCACGTTTTCTAGATTCACCGAGTTCTTTCCACATCGAATTCTCTGTTAAGTAGCCATGGAGTCCCTATAGCCTGCAGCAGATTCCAAGGTGTGCTGGAGAGGTGTGCATGATTCACGTAAAATAGTGGCCAGATGTTCTGGGCCTCAGGATCATACCTCCCAAACTACAAGTGGGGCATACCCAACCCCTGTGCATTTCTGTCCGTTTATTTATTTATTTATTAGTTAGATTTTTATACCACTGGCAAAGATAGCCACACTGTCCTCCAAGAGAGCTTGTCTGCCATTACGTATGTTCGCACTACAGACCCCCTAAAGCTTCCAAGGAACGAAAACACACACACACCCACACACACCCACACACACCCACACACACACACACACACACCCAGTTCCCTGGAGCTGTTTGAAAACCAGGATGTCTACAACTTTTGTCACTGTGGCTACTAATTTTTATTCCATTATCCTCTGTGTAACAGTGACACAGAATATCACTTTTTCTGAGTGGTGGCAAGGAATCAAGGTGCTCTTGGTGAACTGGTTTTGCTATTAAGTACCAGTGACAGAGCAACCTTGCCGCTTAGGTGTGCTGCTAAGTTTCATTTTGCTGCTGGCTAAGTATGTATCGACGGTGTTTACAAGCATCTTTAATCACTTCAATATTACTCCTCCTGAACTCAAGCTTGTGGGCACCATCATCATGCTTTTGTAACCTTGAGGACTGAAAGGGTATGGAAGCAAGGTATCATTTCTCTTCCAGATATCCATCCTGTACTGTACTAACTGAACTGTTTTTCTTGTACTTCTGACCTTGATTCATAGTGTTTAATGTTGACTATTTCAAACCCTTTGTGCACTCTGGGCCCCATGTCTCTCCCATGGGCCAGATCAAGGCATTCTGGTGAGGCTGTGCTTGCAAACCAAAGAACATGAGAGTAGATGAAGGATTCAGCAGCGTCTCTTTTGCAGTGGCACCAACACTGCAGAAACTACTGCCCCTTTAGAAGCACCTGTCCTTGCTTGCTAACCTTTAGGGGGAAAGTGTGCAGTGTTATTTGTTTCTTGAGGGTTTTTAGGGCATTCTAACATGGATTTACTGTTTCTGTGGTTTGTTTCTTGGAGTAATTTTGTATTATACATTTTAGCAAGTCTAATGTACTCTTCACAGGAGCACACAACTGATCCGAGACACTTCACAATTCCCAAGTTAGGTCAGGGCCTTGAAGCTTGTGGGCCCCCCCCCCCCCCCCGATTTCCCCCTAAGAAAATAAAGCTAAGGAGTTGTCCCAAGCTTAGCTGAGTGGTTGCCAGCAGTTCTGGTTTCATACACACACTAGGTTGAGTCATCATGATGTATTCAATGTGTTTCATCTTGAAAGCCATCATGATGTATTCAATCATCTGTTTTCTTTCTTCTTAAGTGTCTGTGGAGTGTCCTGATTGTATTACAGGAACCAAATTGTGCTTTTCAGAAGTACAGGTTACTTGTGTAACTGTTGAAGCACATTGCTAATGAAAGGAGCTATCAAGTGCATTATCATTGGAGAAGGATGAGTAATCTCCTGCAGGGAGTGCGATACATTTCTAAGCCACCTTGACAATGATGGTCTGCTTCTTATTGATACTGTTGAACAACCCCTACGCGTGTGTTGTCTGCTGGCTAGCAGAGGCAGTGTCAACCTTTCTCTTTCCTTGTTGCACTCTGCAGAAAGACTTCAGGGTCCAGGAGCTTCCTCTGGCACGCATTAAGAAGATCATGAAACTTGATGAAGATGTGAAGGTAAACCCCAAGCGAGACCTTTGACCTGACATACAATGGATGAATGCATTCTGAGCTACTTTAATTTCACCCCTGAAGCATCTCTTTGCGTTGGAGAGTGCAGTCTGGCTTTCAATGGGCCCGCCTTCTCAATGGATAACATGAGGCATTGCGGTGAAGCCAGAGTGGAAAGCCTTGTGGGAAACTGAAATGATTTTTGGCTTGTTTTTGTTTTTTGTGAGGGATGGATTTCTGACGCCAGGTGCTGTTACCTGAAATGTAACAAGGCTGTTGTATGTAGTAAAGCCCTCCCATGGCATGGTAGTTGTAGGACAGTCCATCTGCATGTCAGATCTGTAAACCCATCTCTGTCTCCTACCCTCTCCGCAGGAAAGGGGACTTTTCTGCTTTAGCCAACATTTTTTATTACCTTCCCAGTACATTTATTCCGCACCTTTCTCCTATTATGGAATTCAATGCTGCATACTTTGGGGAGGGCTGATGAAGCAAGATTTTAGGGGGTTTGCAGTAAGAGTAAAAAAGAGTAAAATAGACAATGTTGCTTGCAGATGATCAGTGCAGAAGCACCTGTGCTGTTTGCCAAGGCTGCTCAGATATTCATCACAGAGTTGACATTACGGGCATGGATACACACAGAAGATAACAAACGCAGGACTTTGCAGGTAACCATATACTTATTTTTAAGTTACCATAAGGAGCCATTCATCTCCACTGCCATTTCAGTGGAGGCAGAGAGAGGATAAGTCCTCACTGGTAATTTTTGAATACAAACTCCTCTCTTCCAGTTCTCTGGTGCACAGGAGCTTGATTTACAGTGAAGAATCTAAGAACAAGGAGGGGCTCTGAACTCCCTTCTCTTCCCTCTCTTTCCTCCCTGCTACTGCCTTCTCTCCCATCCACTTTTCCCTCAAAGAGTCACTCCATTGCAGATACTGGTCTGTAAGACAGGCTGAACCCCAAGATGCCACCAGGCCATGGTTTTGAACAAACAAGCGAGTTCTTACTCCTTGCCTGCAGGCCTTCTGTTAAGACCTTTTCATTTCAAAAATGGCTTTGGAGACTGGCAAATGTGATTCCCTGGTACAGTTCATCATTGCTGCAGCTGTTGTTATCTTACAGGTCTCTGGTGCCACTACTCTTGATTTCATCTGCTGTTTCTACCCCATTTGTTTTAGAGATGTGCTTTTAAGTGGTTTGGGGTTTTTTCCCTTTGAAAATGTGTTAAAAATATTCCACATGAACCCAATAACTTGCCTTCCATCCCCAGAGCAGCACAAGCGCTGGAGGCAGAAGAACGGTGGCTTGTCAGCCATGCTATAGTGAGGGCAACTCTTAGTTTACAGGGTCACACTAAGCTTCTGCCTTCAGTTTGTGTTCATCTTTGGGGTCTCTGTTGAACCTCTGTGCAACTAACTGCCAAGGAAAAATGGCCCTTAGAACCACAGCCAAACTATTCTTGTTAATTGATGCAACTGGGCTGGTTTGAATTTAGACATAGCTTGAAGGCAGAGAGAACAACAAGAGTCCTCCTTAAGTACTTCTGCTCCTTGAACTTCTTCTCTTGCATCTGAGGAAGTGGAATCTAGGCCCTGAAAGTTTATGCTAGAGTAATGTAGCTAATGCAGCTCTTGTAGCTATTGATGCACAATGAAGTGCAGGATCATCTATATATAACTTTCAGAGCAAATGCAGGTATGGGGAATGGCATGGGAGTTCTGACTGTAATTCCATTTAATAACCTTTGTCTCTTTGTGAAATGCAGAGTTAAATCTAGGAAGTTTCAGAATTTAATCTAGAAACAGTTTATGGCATATGGGTTAAGAGCATCAAACTCTCATCTGGGTTTTTCCCCCCACTCTTCCACATGAAGCCTGCTAAGAGTGATCTTGGGCTAGTCACAGTTCTTCAGAACTTTTTCAGCCCCTGAAGAGGCAGGCAATGACAAAAATTTCTAAATCCCTTCTGCCTTGAAAGCCCTCCAGGATCGCCATAAATCAACTGTGACTTGATGGTGCAAACGCACACCCACATACCATGTCACACCACTGGAACCAGCTTCCTTTTTAGTGAACTAACCCAGCTGATTAGTAGGATTGTTTTTCAGAATTTTCAGACATGGCTTTTTGACCAGAACTAAGTGGGCCTGAGTCTAGCAATATATTTTCAATTTCTCAAAAGATCCCTGCTTTAAAAAAAAAATTCAAAGAGACAGTGCTGTGCTGATTTGAAACAATAAAAATCTAGTATCAGATCTTGGCTTCCTGAACAGCCAGAGTCCTAGGATTTTTCCCAATTTTGGTATTGCACCTCCTGACTAAATGCCCATTGCTCTGGCAGATCCAAGCGCTCTGCTGAGACTCTATAACTTAGCTTTAACAAGTCTGCCTCGAAACTTCATCCTGACCTCATTAGGAAGCTGCACAGTGTCTTTGCATGTCCCAAGTGGTCTCTGCATCAGGGATGGGTTAAAAATTGGATTTAGAACAAAAGTGGAAGCCGAGATTCTATCCCATGATGAGCTTAAAGGAAGCAGAATAAGTGAGACTCGAGTTTCAGAGTTAGTTGAATGATGCCACTTGTGATCCCTTGGTAACATTTACAGTATTTATGGATACTGACTCTGGCATCAGCCACATTTTGACTTGTCCACAGGAATAATATTGAGTGCAGTTAAGAAGAGCTCCATATAAGACCTCCTGTATTTGATTGTGTTTCCAGACTTAAGAGGCTGGAAAGGTCAAACATACCCTTTGCCTTTCAGGTCGTCGTAATGCTTTTAGCTGTTGAGAATTTTATTGTTTCATTGCCAGCTGGGTTCTGGTGGTTCTGAGGCTCTATTGCACGTTACCCCGAGTGAGACAGTCTCCAACTCACATGCAGGTAAGCACCTGTAACAGGTTCTGAATGTCACCTCTTCTTCTTTGTTGCAGAGAAATGACATTGCCATGGCCATTACCAAGTTTGATCAGTTTGACTTTCTCATCGATATTGTTCCAAGGGATGAGCTTAAACCTCCCAAACGCCAGGTGAGACTAGAAGTTATTATGTCCCAGTGAGTGAGCAGAGCAGAGGCTCCTTTTGTCAAAATCATTGTCATTCTGTAGTATTTCCTATCTTTCCTTGGTGTTTTTTCTTTGGGGAGCGGGCTAGTCTTGGGATCACTGCAGGTCACTGCACTGAGATAAAAACGTTCAGTTCTTCAGAGAACATCACTCCAAATTCCTTTCTTGGAGCAAGTTTCTGCTTGACAAGGATCCCTGCCCACCAGTCCTAGAACCTCTGGATTGCCTTTCATTTATAAAATCTGCTGTGAACAGTTTGGTGACAAATTTCTGAGATGTCAGCACATAGTAATGTCTGATTGATTGTTCAGAGTTGTGATGTCATCACATTTGCTACATGATCCATGGTTGCCTGGGGTCACTTCCTGAAGGCTTCATGTGGACAGCCATGTTGGTCTGCACTAGAGTAAGATTCAAGTCCAGCAGCACCTTAAAGACCAGCAAGATTTCCAGGGTATATATTTTCAAGAGTCAAAGTTCTCTTCATTGGATCTGACAAAGGTAGCTTTGGCTCCTGGAAGCTTGTTGGTCTTTAAGCTGCTACTGGACTTAAATCTTGCTCTCCATGAAGTAGGACATTGTACCAAAGAGGGGAAAAGAAGGCCAAAGAGTAGCCGGGGGTGGGGAGGGTGGTCAGTCGTGGCAGAAAAGTGAACATTCTCAGCACTGCGTGGAAAGATATCCCCTCTCCCACCACCACCACCCCCTGGCTGCAATTAATGTCATCCTAAAAAACAAAAGGAGTGAATATTTGGCACAGCTGGGTAAAACTGTCAGAGAAATACGTACTTGCATCTACAGTTAGCAGGATCTCAGGTTCAATTCCCAACATCTCCAATTAAAACGACCCAACAGTAGGTGACATGAAAGACATCTGCCTGAGACGCTGGAGAGCTTCCAGTCTGCATAGACAGTACTGACTTTGACCGATGGTCTTATTTGGTGTAGCAGAGGTGTCCAACTCTGGCGCTTCAGATGTTCATGGACTAACATCTGAAGCACCAGAGTTGGACACCCCTGATGTAAGGCAACTTCACAAGCTGAGCACTGGTAGAGTGTCTACTCCTCTGTCCCTCTCAGTGAGGCAGTGGAATCTGTTTACAGAATTCGGCTACAGTCCCATACATAAATAGGATTCCCTTTGCTTTGCCCAATTATAATGCTAGATTGATGTTCTTAGATGTACAATCTCCCCTTTCCATTGGCATTCTCAAGGCACAATAAAGGTTCAGGAAAGAAATCATAAGAATCATCTCCATGGAAGACAGATTCTTCATTGCACCTTGAAGCACCATATCTGGGTGATCCTTTGACTAATATCTGTAAAAGTTCCTTTGATGGCAGCAGTAGTGATGGAAATTAAAGGCAGCATGTGGGCCCTCCTTCTGGGGCTGACAGCAGAAATAGTCCATTTCCTCCAACTCTGGCCTATTCTACAAGCTGCACATGGCCAGGATATTCAAGAGATTTTTGAATGGAGTTTCTGGCAGCAGACACTCAACTATTTCCTTGTCCCAGTAGCTGTGTGTGGGGCTCACAGCAAGGTGCTGATTTATGAACATGAACAAGGATGGGAATGGTGATGGGAATGCTTCTGCACTGTGCACTCCAACCCTGGCTACTTCTGTGAGTTAACTGGGTGGAGGATTTGGGTGGCCAAGTGCAGAATGATAATAATTCCATGCTATCAAGTCACAACCGACTCTTGGCAGGCCCAGCACTGTGGAGTCTTCAAGGCAAGAGATGAGCAGAGGTGGTTTTGCCGGTGCCTTCCTCACCATAGCAGCTCCAATCTTCCTTGGTGGTTTCCCATTCAAGTACTAACTGTGGCTGAACCTGCTTAGCTTGCATGCTCTGATGAGATTTAGGTTTAGGCTTCCAAGTGTAGAATATAGGGTACAATTTAAGGACAGCCTTCAAATGCTTTCTCTTCCACCATCCCCTAGAGCAACAAAAGTCCTGGTAGGGAAATAAATAAGGGGCCTGACAGCAGCTTGAATGGATGGGGAAAGCACAGGATGCTTTTCCCAGACAATGGATAAGAGGGCTGTGTTGATGTTGAAATTGCTGGGTATAAATGGAAGTTGCACCTTCCTGGGGTATCTGCCACAGTTTACAGCCACTCCTGCTGCAAGCCTGTCAGGCACACTCCAGCTACAGCTGCTGTCTTGAGTGGGGCAGGGTCAGGTTGCCATCTGTATTCACCAGTGCTGATTCTTTGAAGCCCTTGGGGGTTTTTCCTGTCATGTCAATGTGACAAACAGTATTGCTGCTGCTTCAGAGGCAGGTAATTGAATGTTTCAGAAATTGCGGAAAGCAGCATGCGTATTGATTTTGAAGGGCTCAGCGCTCCCCCACAGGCATAGCACACAATTGGGCACTTGATTACCTGCACAGCGGGCTTCCTTTACATAAGCCATAATCTGCGCACGACACTGGGAGTTGATTCCAGGTGATCGCTTGCCTGGTGCATGGGATGGAGGTGCTGTGTTCTTTCACCCAAGTTGGCATGTGGCGGTTCCTCTTGGTCTTCTTGTGGTTGACTTTTAGAGATGGCTATTGATGTTTCTCTCACAGTTGTCTGGGGCAACAGCTGGGCCGGTCAAATGTTGGCCAGATATTTTTCAAACATTCATTTAAAAGAGCAGTGATGTACAGAGAGAATAATGACCGGCGCCACTGCCCTCTAGACGAGACCGGTGCCTCAAAGAAGCTGTGCGGACCACTTCCTCCCCACGGCAAAAAGTGAGCGGCATCCTCTTCCCTGTCCCAGGACCACCATCTCCTGCACCTTTCTGGGCCGTCGTCGCTCCTGTAAACATCCTTGACTGGAAGCTGTACAGTGCTCAGAAGGGCTTTCAGTCGGATGTTTACAGCGGCAGGCTGCCGCAGTCCTGACCGGAAGTGAGTTTGTATCGAAGAGCTGTTTGGGGGAGTCACCTGGGTGGGAGGAAGCTTGCAGGCGTGACATCTGTTCAGGATCAACTTATAAGTTCACAGCATTCCACTTAATCATCTGAGTAAAAAAAATACATCCATCCACACAAATATTCCATGTAGATCCATATCTTGTGTATCGTGTAGCTTGTGTGGATTGTTTGCTGCCTTCTTATTCCACCCCTTCCACCAAGGAGAAAAAGGTGGCCTCCGTAGTTCTTCACCCACATCTCCCTGCCTTTCTTTTCTTTCTTTTGGCTGAGACACTGTATGTGGAAGAACATGAGAAAAATAGGCCAGCTGGCCATGCTGCAGCAGTGGAGTGATGTATTTATTTTGTTGCTATTGATAATATCCACCTGTGTGTTACTTTCCAGCATCTCAACAGTAGGTCCTTGTCCCCAGGGAGTTTGCACTCTAAATTTTGATAGCGGGAGTGACCATAAAGAGAAGAAAGATCAGGTGACATGGAGCAAAGTGTGAACAAATGCAGGTTTTACATCCTTGTGTGTGTTGTGTGCCGTCCAGTCACTCCTGACCCTGTGAATTAGGTACGTAAGTGCCATCAAGTCTCAACTTACATCAGTCCCAGCAAGGGACTTTCAAGGCAAATGGGAAGCAGGAGCAGTTTGCTGTTATCGTCCTCTGTAGTGTCTCCTTTGGGGGTCTCCCATCCAAGGACCAACCTTGCTTAGGTTCTGAGATCTGACGGGATGAGATCATGTTGTGTCAGGTTGGTGTAGTTGGTTATGAATGGTGGACTCTAATCTGGAGAACCAGGTTTGATTCCCCACTCCTCCCCATGAGTTCTCTCCACACTCTCTGCCCCACCTACCTCAAAAGGTGTCTGTTGTGGCAGGAGAAGACACTAGTAAGCCATTTTGCAACTTCTTAAAGATAGAGAAAAATCAGGGCATCAAAAACAACTCTTTGTCTCCCTCTGATGAATTAGTGACCTCCAAAACATCCTGTCATTAACAGCCTGCTTGGTTATGTTAGACAGAGGTCTTCAACCATTTGTAAATGATCGTTTGGATGCCTCTTAAGGATACGATCTTGATCTGTGACTGCAATTAACAGTAAACACTCCTCTTTTTTTGGTGAGTCCCCTGCTAGGAAAGGAAGAAAATTATAGGGTTAATGACCAGTCTAGTACACTTTTCAAGTGGAGTGAAGAGAGGCGCAAACAGTGCTTACTTATTGCCTCTGGCAGTTAGTTGTTGGGTTACTAATTATTTTGCTGCTGTAAAGTTCCTCCTGCTGAACTCATCGAACCAGGGGAATGTGAGAGAGAGAGCCCTTGCCGTTTGCTTCCTTTTCGTTTGTGCTGTGAAGGTCTGAGGCTCTCTCTTAAGCCTTCCAGCAGAAGCTTTTAGATTCTCCAGCTCCCAGTGCTGATTCTCCAGCTCCAAGGAAGCTTGAGTCTGCAGGATCACTGGGAGGGCCACCTCGTTTGTTCCCTTTGAAATTCAATCCCACATCAAGACAGCGGCCTGGGCTTCTGTCATCTGATGACCAAAGGGAGCGCCTGCTTCCAAATTCCATTCTGGTGGAATGCATACGCCTGGAATTTTGAAACTGGCTGGTAAAATGATGCCAGAAAAGCAAAACGGGAATCTTGCAGCCCCTTAAAAACAAGTAGATTTATTGTTGCATAAGTTGCCATGAACTACAGCCCATTTTATCAGATGCCTGCATGAATTCTCTTTGTGCATCTGATAAAATGCAACACTAGTCCATAGGTGTTTATGCAACAAGAAGTCCATTAATCTTTTCAGGTGCCGGCGGGACTCCTTTTGTTGTTCTTCCGTAGGCGTTTCATAAAGTTACAACCTTTGGAATTGACACCGAAGTAATTTTCTACTCTAGGGGACTTGAAAATCCCCCATAGTGGAAAATGTAGCTGAAGTATTCTGTGCTGCCTATAGCAGGTGAGCAGGGCTGACATTTTCAAGTGAATGGAAATACTTGAATGCTACTCAGTGCTTTTAGATCATGCATTGCGGTGTTCTCTACCCTTTAAGAACAGATACAGCAATTGAGTTAGCAGTTGAACTTGGAGCATGGAATTGTGTCCTGAACATACATACTAAACTCCATTCAGTTCTCGTGAGACTATGTTGCAAACAAGTGAAGAGTTGAACCTGCCTGTTTGCCAAGATTTTGGAGGGGGTTTGAATAGCAGACATGTTTTAAAGGGCGGAGGGACTTGGTTATTGTAATTCACCTTGAACCATGGGAAAAAGCAGCCTATAAATGGCTTAATAAATAAATAAATAAAAACACAACCTGTAGTGCTGCTTACCCAGCAGGTTGTAGGAAGATGGGTTCCTCCGCCCCACCCATCCTTCAAAATGTCAAGTAGGACAGTGAGTTTTCTAGTCTGCCAGCAGGATCCAAATAACTGTGAGCTGAGTTGTGATACGTATTACAGTGTTGCCAGACGTCCCAGCTCTGCCTGAGTTACTCTAAAAGTATCCTGTTGACACCCAGAGATCTGAGGCAGGAAGGAGTCAAGGCAGGGATAGCAAATGCTGTTGGAACTGTTGATCCTATGGCAGCCAGAGCTGAACTGAGCCTCCTAAGAGGAGTAAGTGCCTGTAGCTGTAGCAGTAACCAGGAGTCTGCGGGAAGTCACAGATGGATTTTGTCCAGCATTCTGTAAAACCTTATGATGGACCTAGAGCTCCAGTTGCCTCGTGATCTGCATAGAGGCCTTGGGCAGCTTGTCGTGCACTCTGCCATTGGTGCTGCTCTTGAGGGTGACCACAGGGGGCCTTGATAACTGGCCACTTTCCTTCATGGGTCCCTCAACAATCTAAGGTTCTGGTGGTGGCTCTTGAGCTTGTGGTCTGGTAGCCGCAGCTGGCTGCAGGTTGACTGAGAGCCTGTGTGGATTTGAGGACCCCGGCACCTCAGGATCCGTCTTGGTTTTGTCTTCCATGAAATGGCCACCATGGAGTCCTTGTCCTCTGATAAGGAATCATCTGACCCAATCCCAACAGAAACATTGTTCTGTGTTTCCCTCTTTCCTTCATGAATTCCAAGGCCGTGCTAATTTGTTTCCACCAGTTCTTAAAAACGCCAGTGCGCCTTTGCAGTTCATCTTGCCCCAGAAGGCCATGCACCAGAGCTGGTTGCAGCTCTGGTGATTGCACCACTCCAATCTTCGTTAGCTTTGGGGCAGGTGAAGTCACCCTCCGCATCTTAATAGCTTGCATCAAGTTGTAATTTCACAATGCTGTGGGGCAAAACGAAGCTTTACATCCTGAAGACCAGCGAAGTTTGAACCAGGCACCAGGTCCCTACCGGCCCGGCTTCTGCTAACGGCTGTCTGTTTTCAGTCTCTAGTAATGCAACGATATCAGCTTATCCGTTCATTTGGAGCAAGCTCAGGTGCGTCGATTCAGCCTTTGCCAGGCATGACAGTGCCTGGCCTTAGATGAAGGAACAGAAAAATGTCGAGGAATTTGGTCTGGTTGTAGCAATCCGTCTTCAGCCCTCAAGTCACAAAGGAATGTTTCCCTCCTTGCAAAAATAGCCAGCCCGCTTTCTAGAGCCAGGGGCTGCTGCCTTAATCCAGTCTAGTGGCACATTGTGGGTGGAATTCTTTCCAGCCATTCTCGGCAACATTGCCTCTTGGCCCCCACTAAATTAAAAAAAAAAAAGGTAACGTGACTGTTTGCGATGATGAATTTTTCAGCACTGGTTCGGTTAAAATCAAGTCGCTATGTAAAAAAAACCATCCAAAAACAGTTTTGCGCACAATTGTACTCTGATTATTATTTTTAGAGCGCATTAAAGAGAAACCTATGTGTCTCTAGGAAGGAAATTACAGCGGTTACTTTTGAGATATATTTAGAATAACCTGAAAACCGCCCTTCGCACAAACTTTGTACCCGGGGCAGAGGAAATATTGGAATTGATGCTGTTTGGGTAGAAATCATGGGCAGCCTCTACCCATCAGGTGCAAGAGGGGCTCCCCAGAGAGATTTGGGGATATTTTCGGACGTTGAAATGCATTTCGCAGGGTTCTCTGTTTCACGTACCTTTCTGCTTAGCAGGATCAGGAGACCGAGTCTGGCAAGTTGCCGCTGGGCCAGAGTTGTGTTCAGCTGCTGCCACTGGCTTTTGCAAAATCCCCATCTCCTCTTAGCTTCCAGCCTCAGCTGAGAATCATGGCTCTCAACCATTGCGGATCAGAGGCAAGGCAGTGGAAGTCGGTCTGCAAGCCATCTTCTCTTGTCAGGTCATTGTGTGAGCTTGGCAGGCCCGGCGTTTCCCATGCAGCAGCACGTGTAAACATCCTACACTCTCAGCTGTGACTTCGCTGTGGCTGGGAGAAGGTTGTTTACGCCAGCTACCGCCAGCGTCAGGAGGTGGGGCTAGAATTGGCTCTGCTGAGCCTCCCGTCCCCAGATTTGCATGGTTGCTAAGGAGAGATTCAAAATGAAGGGAGGTAATTTTTTTTTAAAATGGTGTATTGGACAAATTTATCTGAGCTTCCATTGGGTCCAGTTGGGGGATGCTAATTAGTGATGTGAGGAGGGTCCAAAAAGTTTCCTGGGTAGATAGCATGGAGGACCACACCTCCAGGTGACAGACAACTATGCTGTGCTTCAGAAGAGGTGAAACCCTGAGGTAGCTCTCCGGCAGTCAGTATCAAGAGGTGTTCGCCTCCCTGCCAAAGATCACACTGAGAGGTGTCTCTGTCACATTTTCTATCCCGCCCTTCTTCCAAGGAAGGCTTCCAAAGGATCCTTCCATTTTACCCTTAGAGCGAGCCAGAGCTTGTATAAGAGCATTGGGCTAAGATTAGAGAGATGTGAGTTCATATCCTTGCTGGTTCATACAGTTCCCTGAGTGGAGGAACAGCAGGTAAAATCAAATGCCAATGGGGGGCGTGGTCTGATCAAGGTGGCTAGGTGGAGAGAAACTCACTTACCAGTGGTCCCACAGTGGGTGAGTACTGAATGGAGTCCTGATTGTCATCTCTCTCCCCCCTTCCTTTTGTCACCACATCATGCTGGCTGTTCAGTTAAAGGGTTGTCAACTCTTGTGCCAAATGTAATAATCCTTCAGAGCACTTCCATAAGTTTCCCCTGACCCCTGACCCTAGATCTATGAACTCCCACCCTTTCTCTTGTACTAAGATACTGGATGTTGTCCCCCATCTACACATGCCATTCACCCCCTGTAGTTGAACCTGCTCATCCACAGTAAAATGTGCTGTGAGCAGGAGAATAAGAAAAATACCTTTGCGATTGCCTGAACACAGCAAGCTGCTGATTCATGACTTCAGTCAAGTGCCTCTTGGTGAGGAAGCAGAATGGTTAGCTGACTTTTCAGGAATTGGAAATGCTTTGGTTTTCACTGAGTTTCCCCGAGTCCATTCTTTTTCAAGCTAGCAAGGGGAGTGCTTCAGCCAGCGAGTCTGGTTTTTTCACCCTCCTGTCTTCTTCCCTGGCACAGGAGGAGGTGCGCCAGGCTGTGACTCCGGCAGAACCTGTCCAGTACTACTTTACGCTCGCGCAGCAGCCTGCTGCCGTCCAGGTCCAGGGGCAGCAGCAGGGGCAGCAGACCACCTCATCCACGACCACTATCCAGCCTGGGCAGATCATAATTGCACAACCTCAGCAGGGGCAGGTCAGTAAGCAGACTTCTGCCAGTACAGGGAAACTCTTGTGTCAGGTGGTGTTTCTGGGTGCTGGGGGCAAAAGGCCATCTTTAATAGAATGGATACAGGCATGCCAACCTGTCTGAAAAATCTCTCAGAAACACAGTGAGCCTTCCACCAGAGCTGGTCATATATAAGGACACTGGAGCTATTGGTTTGTGTGTGTGTGTGTGTGTGTGTTATATGTGTGTTCCGCTTGTAGGCTGCCTGTTGAGCTTCAAAACTGCCTATTTGCAATAACAGCACGATTTTTAATTTTATTTTAGTCTTATACGCTGCTGTTCCCCTTGCAGGTTCAGGGCAAACTCCCAACACATTTTATAATAAATAGAATAAAACCAGAATACAATTCGCTGTTAAAACCTAATTAAAAACCTGAAGGCGACAGATATATAATCTTTCACATCCAGTCTGAAAAGGAAAGGGAGGGGGGAGGGGAAACCAGTGATGGAAACTAGCTGCCTCAACAGTACACCTGGTGGAGCAGCTCTGTCTTACAGGCCCGGCAGAACTTCATCAGATCCCACAATGCCCTGGTCTCCCTTGACAGAGCATTCCACCGGGTTGGGGCCAGGACCGAGAAAGCCCTGACCCTAGCTGAGGCTACCGTACATCTTTGGGGCCAGGAACCACTAGTAGAATTTAAAAAGCAAGTCACTGTAAAACATAAAACAATGACAGCAATAACAAGTTGTACTACAAAGTTGATTGTACTACCAAGAGTAACTGGGGAAAAATTAAGTTAGTTCAGCTATAGAAGTCATGTGTTTCTCCATCCTCATTCCAGGTGGGATAAGAAATCCTCTCTCTCTCCAATTTGTGTTATTTGCCCTCAGACCTTCCAGCATAGCAGGCTGTATGTTTACACTATCCCAAGTTGAAAATCAGTCCACTTTTTCCTATGAGAATGCAGCTGCTCAAAGCTGGCTGGGTAGTTTTCTGTTACCAGAAAGGCTGACGGCTACCATTTTTCATTTGCTTTGTCAGCCTACTTCTGCAGCACAGGCAGTGGGTCAGCAATAGTCCAGGCTGCTTCCACTCTTTGTATGTTTCAAGCAAAATGTCTGGAAATATTGAAATTCTTGCACTGTCCTTTCATCTATCACTGCACAATCCCCCCCCGCCCTCACCCCGTGATGTCATCTTTCCCCCCTCTCTGTGTACGTGTGTTGATCTGTGTACACACACTCCCTTCAGATTGGCAGTGTTGCAGGAACCTGGCCAGGCTTGTCTGGTTGCTGAGGGTTCCACTTTGGGCCGACTCTGGTTCTTCCTCTTGTGCTCTTTTTTCTGGTTCTTCCTCTTGTGCTCTTTTTTCTCCCCAGACAGCCCCTGTGACCATGCAGGTGGGAGAGGGCCAGCAGGTGCAGATTGTCCAGGCGCAGCCTCAAGGGCAGACCCAGCCGGCGCAGAGCGGAACTGGGCAGACCATGCAAGTCATGCAACAGATCATCACCAACACGGGTGAAATCCAGCAAATACCGGTAAGTCGTTTGTGGTCTCTGCTGCAGGACTTTCCTCTGTTTGGAAGCTGAAGCACAATACTGAACACAAAAAGTACATATTTTTCCCCTTCTGCTCAGAGGACATGCATTCAATCCCTTTCTTCAAAGCTCCCCTCTTTAGCTAATGACCCTTGAATCTCCTGCCCAGAATTGTTTAGAATACGTAGCAGCCCTCCCATGTTTCCATCTCTCACTTCTGCCTTTTGCTGTGCTGTTCCCTCAAGTAGCAGCCTCCTTCTCCTTGCTATCAAGTCAGCTCTGCTATCAGATAGCGAAGTTCAGAAAGATCTGACATAATGCAGGTAAGGGCTTGTTTGTTTAAATGCCTCCCCCACATTTAATAGTTCCATTAGTTGGAAGGCCAAAGTCTTCCCTACGCATCCTGGCATTCCCTTGAAATGCCTTTTCTGAATGTTTGAAATCGGTTGTTGGCCAGTCTCTTGAACCTGCTGGACTCCCTGTTGCTCTCTTGGAGCCCATTAAGCTCTTTATATCATTCTGGTGAGCTCCATATTGTCTTCTCTGAAGCAGAGAACGTCTGAGCTGAGATCCTTTAGCTTGGAAATTTGGGTGGGTGGTGGTACTGATTGGACATAGAACCTTCATGCAAATCCAGCACCAAACCATAATCCCTCCCCTGCTCTGTTCCTGTCTGGGTTCCTTCCTAATTCTCATTCCTGCTCCTCTTTTGTTCTGCACATCTTTGTCTTCTCTTGTCATTGTTTGTTTTGCCGCTGGTGACCTGTGTGGTGTGTGCACATGGCGTCAAGTCACAGGTGGCTTATGGTGACTCCACAAGGCTTTCAAGGCAAGAGACATTAAAAGGTGATTTGCCACTGCCTGTCTCTACGAGGGCTGAGAGAGTTCTGAGAGAACTGTGACTGGGCCAAGGTCACTCAGCAGGCTTCATGTGGGGAAGTGGGAAATCAAACCTAGTTCTCCAGATTAGAGTCCACTGCTCTTCACCACTATACCATGGCTGGTGCTCATTGTTAATGCCAGCATTTTTCAAACGTTGGGTAGGTGTCT
This sequence comes from Sphaerodactylus townsendi, assembly GCF_021028975.2. Classification (NCBI taxonomy): domain Eukaryota; kingdom Metazoa; phylum Chordata; class Lepidosauria; order Squamata; family Sphaerodactylidae; genus Sphaerodactylus; species Sphaerodactylus townsendi. The sequence continues at coordinate 99,619,878 of NC_059430.1, forward strand.
CGGGAATCGAGGGGGAATTCTACTTAGGCTGGGGGGACCATTTGAACAAGTGGTGCAAAATTCCAGGAAGGATCATGTATCAAATAGAGCACGGGTGGCCAACCTGTGGCGCTCCAGATGTTCATGGACTACAATTCCCATCAGCCAATTGGCCATGCTGGCAGGGACTGATGGGAATTATAGTCCATGAACATCTGGAGCACCATAGGTTGGCCACCCCTGAAATAGAGCTTAGAAGCATTTTCCTCACTTTAGCTCCACTGATATACAGAGGACTGTCAGAGAAGTTGGGGCTCAGAAGGACAGGAAGTTTTGAAGGAAGTCCCAAGGAGGTCTTGAGTGACCTCCCTCACCCATCCATCAAGCCAGTCCCTCTCTGTGGGTGTTCCTCTTCAAACATTTGCTTTGCCTGTCTTAAGGTTGCTGCATCTTGTAGCTAAGAAACCTGTAATCATTACCAGTGTGTTTTGTGTGGTATGCTCGAGTCATAAATAATATTTAGTGCTGCAAATAAAATTCAAATACTTCTTCTGTTGCTGCCAGAGCTTTTTTAACATTGTGATTGGCCCCTCTGGTTTTTATTTACCGTATATACTCGCATATAAGTTGAATTTTTCAGCACATTTTTTGTGCTGAAAAAGCCCCCCTCGACTTATACACGTGTCAGGTGTATTTAAAAAATATTTTAGGGTTTTTACTTTGTCGGCCGCCAAGGGGCGCAGTATTTAGGCTAGCAGCACCAAAATTTCAGGGATTCTTCCAGAGACTCTCCTGATGATACCACCCAAGTTTGGTAAAGTTTGGTTCAGGGGACCCAAAGTTATGGACCCCCAAAGGGGTGCCCCATCCCCCATTGTTTCCAATGGGAGCTAATAGTAGATAGGGCTACATTTTGAGGGTCCATAACTTTGGACCCCCGAACCAAACTTCACCAAACCTGGGTGGTATCATTATGAGAGTCTCCTAAAGATACTCAGAAATGTTGGTACTTCTAACATAAACATTCCTCCCCTTACCAAAAATCCAGTTTTGAAGGATGTTTACTCTTGTGTTGTAGCTTGGTTGCTGGTTGAGCGAAGGTTTTTGTACTTTTAAAGTTATTGTTGAGACCATATTGTTTTTGTTGGCCCTCTTTTCCACTTACAGAGCTATTTTACTGTTTTTCTTTGAAATAAATATTCAAAAACATTTAACCTACTGATGCCTCAATTAATGTAATTTTATTGGTATCTATTTTTATTTTTGAAATTTACCATTTCCCACCCTCGACTTATACGTGAGTCAATGAGTTTTCCCAGTTTTTTGTGGTAAAATTAGTTGCCTCAACTTATATGCGAGTATATACGGTATGTTCTGCCCTTCTTCATAAAACTAGCATCGTTCGCAACCCATAAAATAACATGGAAAGGTAAAAAATCCCTTAATAAATCTATTGTCGAAGGCTTTCATGGCCGGAATCACTTGGGTGCTGTGTGGTTTCCGGGCTGTATGGCCGTGTTCTAGCAGCATTCTCTCCTTAGAATGCTGAGAATGCTGCTAGAATACGGCCATACAGGCCGGAAACCACACAGCACCTTAATAAATCGTTGCTAGGAAAAAATGTTTACATAAGATCCTCACCAAATGTGTACAAAACACACCTGCTGCACCTTAGGGAAATGTTAACAGTCATTTTGCAGATACAAATTGATAGTGGCCCTTAACAACTTGGTAGGGGAGGGAGCATTTAATATTAAGCAGTCTCTTCTGAGCCAAAGAATCTGTGGTTGCTTAAAGCAGAGAAGTGTTGCATCCCTGGGAATCCATTTTCTCCAATGAGTTAGTTATTCTAGTTACAATCTAACTAAATGGCTCTGGTTGCAAAAGCCTCCCCCCGCAGGAGGGGGTGATTGCTTTCAGGAATAAATATTGGATGCTTTCAGAGTGCTGGAGAAATTGTTACGCTCCAGAACTTTGATTTAAGGAGCAAAGGTGTTTAAAAAGAACGTGTGGTCAAGCCACAACTGACCACACCAGCCGTAAGATTTTCGAGCGAAAACATGAGCAGAGAGAAGAAGAGCTTGGATTTATATCCCCCCTTTCTCTCCTGTAGGAGACTCAAAGGGGATTATAATCTCCTTTTCCCCCCACAACAAACACCCTGTGAGGTAGGTGGGGCTGAGAGAGCTCCTCCAGATTAGAATGCACCTGCTCTTAACCGCTATGCCACTGCTGCTCCTAGAGCAGTGATTTTCAACCGGGGTACCCTAGGGTTCCGTGGACATTTCCCAAGGGTACCGCGGGAAACGTTACCCCCCTCCCTCCCCCGCAGTGGCGTACTGTCCCAGGGAGGGCTGCCCATTCCAACGGAGCACCATCTTTCTGGCTCACCCCCTCCCCACAACAGCTGACTACAAGCCCCTCAAGTGAAGCAGTGAGATTTGAAACGGGGGAAGGCAGCAGGCATACAGCGGCGCAGGAGCAGACGAGTGGCGCGTTTGTTTGGCACTCAGACCGTCATGGCAATTTTTGAGCTGGTTCCTGAATCCTGCCTGTAAGCAAGTTAAAGCAACCAAGTGTTTTTGGGAAAGGATAGGTGGGCAGCTGGCATTTGGGGAAGGAGTAATCATGCACCCTGCTCGGGGATTGGGTTGGGTTGTGTCACCACTCCCCCCCCCCCCAACTCACTCTTAACTCCACTGCTTTTGGTGGCCTTAGCCCGACATCTCCCTCCCTCCCCTTTGGCCTTGCGGGCAGTGCCTTGAGTTGGGCGCTTTTCCGCCTGGCGCCCTGCAGAAGCTCCAGCCTGGAGGCTGGAGCCACTTCCCTGCTTGGCGGGCGGGCAGGACGGGGCAGTGGGGGGGTCACTTTGTGGCTGCTGCAGGACGGTGGCAGGGCAGGGTGGTGAGGGGAGAGGGGGCAGGCTTGAGGAGGGGCTGCGTGGCAAAGGGCTCCGGCTGCAAACCCCCCCCCCCCCAATCCCCTCCGTGGCACCACTTCAGGGGCAGCAGCACCCGGCGTCAGAATGCAAAGTGAGCCTCCCTTCCAGGCACCAGCCAGAAAGTGGCGACCCAGTTGTTTTGGGATTTGTGCCCAGAAGCCCTCCAGGATTTCACTTTTTTTCTGCGCGGTTGGGTGCAAACTTTTGAGGAGTTGAACTCTCGATGCCTCTTCCATCGACATGGGCGGGGGGGGGGCGGTTTAGAGGGGAGCGTCTGTGTTGCTGGATGGAGGAGTAGAAGGCAGAGTGAACAGTCCCAGCTGCATCTTTTTTAAAAAGACCCACAAAGTTTGTAGCTCTTTCCTCGCTCATCCTCCTCTCCCTTTCCGTAGCGGATTTGTATTTCGTTTCTGTGCACAGTAGGGTGCGTCTTGCTTTGCAAGAATCGGTGTAAGAGAGCATTCCTGGAAAAAAAAGTTAGATAGGTTCCTTTCTAGTTTCCCAGTTAGAAGTCAAATGGGCTGAGCATTTGTTCTTCTAAACATCAAGCAGTCTACGCAACCCCTGCGTACCCCTCGACGCAGTTGTAATCCTGTGTGTACTTAAGAGAAGAAGCCCCGCTGTGTAATTGCTGAGTAAACATGCATAGGTTTGAACTGTAAGAATGAAATCCTAAATATAATTGCTCATAAGTAATCCCCTCCAGCATTTGAGATAGTGGACTTTTTCGATGGGGGATTGGCCAAGGTGTAAGGTTGTTGCATCCTATCTGCATCCTGCCAAGAACACATAGAAATCCTGGTGGAGATGCCCGCTGCTTTATAGGAAGGCTGGTGCATGAAGTGATTTATGTTGAAGACCTGAAAGCTTTTAAAATTTTCATGAGGTGTGTTGGTGTAGTAGTTCTTCATTTAGAGAATTTTCCCTAGCTAGATCTAAAATTATAAGTTGGTTTATGTTGCCTTTGAGCACTTCTGTTTGAAACTCCCAGCATTTCAGTTTAAATTGTGTTCATTTTCACATCATTAATAAACAGGCAATAAACTATTACGTCTCTCACGTCACTAATAATAAAAATAAATCAATTAAAAATAGGTGTTTTCCTCAAGGGTACCCTGAGATATGAAGAGCGAGGTTAAGGGTACCACGACGTTGAAAAGGTTGGGAAACACTGTCCTAGAGGCTTGCTGTAGCTTTCCCCCACATAGCAACGCCAGTCTTCCTTGGCAATCTCCTGTCCAAGTACTTGCTATGGCTGACCTTGCTTAGTTCCCAATTCCTGACAAGCTCAGGCCAAACTGGCTTTTAAAACATGTCTGTCTAAAAAACATGTCTGACAAACCTTACCATCTCTACTGCTTCTTCCCCAGTTCCTTTTAAAAAGACACCTTGTATGTAATATTCTAGCATCTAATGTTGAAGAGGAGAAATTAAGTATCTCAAAATGGTGGTAGAGGTTTTTTCATCCTGTTTAGCTACTTTGGGCCGATTTTGGAGAGAGCGGGATAGAAATATTTTAAATAAATCAAATGTGGTCATTGGGAAGGAATGATATTGGATAGTAGAGGTACAGTACGAGACATCCAGCAGATGACCCCCCCCCCCCGCCTTGCTTGCCCTTCTCCTTCCCTCAGTGGTTGTGGGGTGCTTCCTGGTATTCAGGCTGAATTGCTGTCAATTTCCTATGTGTAAGGGAGATCGTTCTCTTAATCTGCCTCAGTCCTTCTGGAAGGAGGACAGATGTTGAATGCTGAGAATGAAGAGCTCCTTTTCTGGCCCTTTGAACCTTCTCACTAAAGGTGCTGGGGCAGGGGAGAGGGGCATCGAAGAGGAGAAATCTCACCCCTTTTGTAAGCCAAAAGAGCTGCAGTCCTTATTCAGCAGGCATGATTCTGTTGGACATGGTTATGTTTCCCCAAATCAAGAAGGCAAGGGGATGTGTTTCAAGCAACTGACTTGTGTTTCAAGCAACAAGAAACTGTGTTTCAAGCAACTCTTTCTTCTCTTCCATCTAGGTTCAGCTCAACGCTGGCCAGCTGCAGTATATCCGTTTGGCTCAGCCGGTGTCGGGCACTCAGGTGGTCCAGGGCCAGATCCAGACGCTCACAGCCAACACGCAGCAGGTATAGATTGGTCCTGAAAGACTTGAAAGCAGCTTATAACATAACCCTGACTCATGAGGAAGAAACTGGGCCCCTACAAAGGGGCAGCTTTTCTGACCTTTTTGGTTTCTGCAGTTTGCATGGATGTATCTCCTTTCCCGAGGCAGGGTGGACAAGATCCACAGAGTAGTTTCAGAATGTTTGTGGTTACCTCAGCCTTCAGATATCAAACAAGTGCATATAAGATGCCTCCCAGAAACCAGCCTGCTTAATCTGTCCTCTTACTGGTAGAGATAATGATTCATCACTTACAGTAAAAATTCAGCACCCGCTTTCAAATAACATCTTTTGCACAGCAAACAGAATGATAGGGGGCAAAAGGAATGTCCTACTGTTTCCATATTGGCACTGGGAAGTATGGTAGTTATCACCAGGAAATTCAACTCAATCCTATTCCTTTACCCATTTTATGTAAGTCAGCTTTTCCATGTTAGCTGTCTGCCAGCCTTCATTCAACCATTCTTTTTGCACAGGCACCAAATCTAAGTTCCAGTGCCCAGCAAGAACTATTTTAGCTGCTGTTAATCATTTTTTAAACAGTTACATTTTGTGTAGTCATAATCTTCAGCTTCTTCAGGCCTGGAGTCTCTTTTGATCCCATGCATGATGCTGTGCCATACCCAGCCATCTTTCTCCTGCTTTCTCCGCTTCTCCTTTCTTCATCTCTCTCCTTAACACATACCCACACGACCCTCCACAACAAAGGCACCAGTGAAGAGCAAATGTTAAGATCTGCCCTCTTTGCTTGTTCAAAAGTTTCTGGCTGAGGGTAGTGTTATGTAGATGGTCTTGTTGCTCAGTTTCTCACCTGCTCATGTGGACATTCCCTTCATTTTGGTGCCTGCCTTGGCTTCTGTATCAGTGAAGTAAAAATAGCATGGAAATCTTACACATGCCAAAAGCTCACCATGATTATTCTGTCTGTGCCCCCTGTGGTTTATTTCCTAGTCCTGTCTCTTGTGCAGGGAATTTGCTTTGCAAATTGCTGTGCGCTTCCTGTGCAGGGCTTGCATCTGACAAAAAGAGTTCTAACTCTCTCTGTTCCTTTTGTCCCCTTCAGCTAGTAAATAATTAAATAGAGCAATGTGGAGTTTTGCTGTTTGCAAAGTGCTTAGATACCAACCAAGGAGTTGAGCCATGCTGAGGTGGTCAAGTATTGGCTTCAAGGTGGCCTCTGGTATCCCAGGTCTTTTGTGTGTTTTTTTAATTAAGTTTTGTACACTGAATCTTTTCTGTGTGAGTGAGATCACCTATATAGATGTATCAACAATTGTGTCTTGCAGATTGCACAGACAGAGGTCCAACAGGGGCAGCAGCAATTCAGCCAGTTTACTGACGGACAGGTATGACTTCCAAAATCTGTTGCAGCTACCGATGGTTCGGTCAGGACTGCTCTGCAAATAGGTAGATGAATCTGGTGATGGCAAAACAAGAATGGAACTGTGGGGTGGGGTGAGGCAGGTTCACCCCCACCCAGTCTCTGTGCTTTCCTCACATGTGACTTCTTCACAGTTCTGAAGGTACTGCTCACTGTGCGGAGTGGATCCGTCAGAGGGGGTAAATCTAAGTGATCTCCTTGCTTTGTTGTCTTCCAGCAACTGTACCAGATCCAGCAAGTGACCATGCCTGCTGGCCAGGACATCACCCAACCCATGTTCATCCAGTCCACCAATCAGACAACAGATGGGCAGGCCCCCCAGGTCACAGCAGACTGAGCTGGCCCAGCTAATGGGACAGAACTTGCGCCAGCTGAGTTGCCACCCTGCCAACCTGGTCTGAAGATGCTTTTCAATCCTGTTCACCCACCCCATCCCCAGATCCCTTTCTAATGATATCTCTTCCTTTGAGGCAAAGCCGTCAAGGGCTGCGATCTGTAATTAATATGAACTGCTTCAGTCTGTTGGGAGGAGAGATATCCTCCAATGGACAGTAATGCAATATTTTTCTTTCTTTTGTGTGTGTGAGTGTGTGTATTTTTAAAAAGGAAATTGTGAATTCTACCATTCCATCTGGTACCCGCTTTTTTTAAAAGGGATTTGCTGAGCACTATGGTTATTCTACTTCCTGTTAATTCAGCAGTCTGCCATCTTTTCTGTGTCCTTCTCTGACCAGTGAATACTATTGTCGCCCCTACTTAACATTAGACAAACATATCCCACCTTTGTAATTCAGCAAGGCTCCATCAGCATCTGTATATATATATATGTGCGTGTGTGTGAGTGTGTGTGTGTGTGAGAAAGGGTTTTTCCCATTTTTTAAAAGAAATTCCTATGCCTAAGTATTGGTATTTGCAGCTTCAGAAAGGACGAAAAGGCCCCCTTCAGCCGTCCCTATGTTTAAGTCTATTTTCTAAAGGCTTTAAAGGTGGCTTGACTCTATTTTGGAATCACTTGAGAGAATTTGGACACACAAATATGATTTATCGGTCAACTGTAAAAAGTCAGTGCATGTATTTAAAAGCTGCATGAAATGCAATAAACTTTTTTTTTAAAGAGAGTCCAGCTGCTCATGTCTCACTGTGTCTCGTCTCATCAGCTGCTCCAGCTCAAAACACAGCAGACCACCACTCCTGGTCAAAGATGGGCCGAGACATCTTGGTGCCTGAGGCAGAAGCTGTAAATCACACCCTCATGTGCCAAGCTAAAGAGATGTCCAGCCCTGCAGTGCACTATTAAAGGGACGCTGTTTGGTCCTCTTTCTGCTGTCTGTGATCCAGTTTATGGACTTGTTTTGGCAAGTGTCTCATACCTTTCACCCAGAGGGTGAAGCAGTGCCATTCTAAAACACAGTTCCATCCTCCTTGGGACAGCACTCATTTGACATGTGCTACAAGGCTATCCTCCACTGTGTCTGCAGTTCCCTGCTGCAGTGCCTTGGTAGAGTTTCTCTCTTGTTTGTTTAGCTGGAGAGCTGGCAGCAATGCGTTATGGGAAAGGCCGGCAGGAGTGCAAACCCTCTGTGCCATGACTGAGTCCCAAGGTTCTCCCAAGGCATGCCCCCAACTCCTGTTACTTGGCTATGTGTGCACCCATGCTTTTTCTGCCTTTAATAGAAAGCATCTCATAGAAGGATACTTGATGGTATTTCTCAGAACTATGGATTGGGTTCAGTGTGGCCACATTGCTACAGAAGACCACTGCCAAGAAGAAGGAGGAGGGGGAGGAGTTTGGATTTATACCCCCCTTTCTCTCCTGTAGGAGACTCAAAGGGGCTTACAATCTCCTTGCCCTTCCCCCCTCACAACAAACACCCTGTGAGGTGGGTGGGGCTGAGAGAGCTCTGAGAAGCTATGACTAGGCCAAGGTCACCCAGCTGGCGTGTGTGGGAGTGTACAGGCTAACCTGAATTCCCCAGATAAGCCTCCACAGCTCAGGCAGCAGAGCGGGGAATCAAACCCGGTTCCTCCAGATTAGATACACAAGCTCTTAACCTCCTACGCCTACTTGCACATGATGATTTTGTCCTCTCTGCAACCTGAAGTCTATGAAATGGTGTTTGGATGGCAGCCCACTTTCTGGAAAAACTAAAATTGGTGGAGGATGAGCATTATTGCAAGGGAGAGTGTATAAATGCAAATTTAAAAGAGCTGGGGCCAAAATACAACCCAGTAGAACTCCTTTTGTTACTGGCATTAGATTGGAGTACTTTGCGGTGACAGGGCATCTACCCTTAACAAAAGATGTGAAATTCATGTAAAATCCAAAATATTACTCTCGGTGACAGGTATAACTGTTCCAGTTTGCTCCACAGATGTGAGAAATCCAATCAACTGCAGCACGCAAGTCAATAAAAGTGACATATAGCTTCCTACTAAAGGGAAATATGCGTATCTGCCAAAAAAAGGAAGTTTAAGCATGATGGAGAATAGATGAACCTTTCTGAAAACCAATTTGTTCTGGACCAATTACAGAAAATATTTTCATCCATTAACACAGTATTAACTTAAAATAGGGAGCATGTAATGTTCCAGGAGCTGAAAGTAAACGAATGGGATGTCGATTAGACAGCAGGTTAAGCAATCCCTTTTCATGGACAGGAATTATTATGGCTTGACGCTATATATCTGGTACTCTACCTGAATTATCAATGACTGTGAATACAGCTGCTAAATACCCTTCCTTCCTGCTAAGTTTAAGGAATACTCTGTTGCTGGGAAGGTGGCATTCCTACTAAACAACTCTTCTTCTGTGATTTTAAATTCTGTAGCTAGGTTCCTTTTAGGAACCTTGGAATAATACCTGTGGTGGTTTTATATATGGAACATCTGTCTGGATAATGCTGGTTGTTATATTCGTTTTATGCCTAATAAAGGTTTTATGTATGTACAGCTGCTAAATAGAAGCCCACTAATTGGTATCTAACTTTAAAAGCTAAATGGGGACCCAGTCAAAGCGAAGAGCCTTCAATTCTGCCAGATGGATAGACATGTCCTCAATAGCAACAGGATCCCAAATTTCCAAATCATCCAAATTTATAATTGGAGGAGAGGACCATCAGGCAAAAAGCTGTCATCATTAAAAACAATTAAAATATTTATTTCATTCTGTAAGCATTACTGGCAAATGGAGTCAATAAAACATCCTTCGCTACCAAACACCACAATATATGGGAATCCTGCCCACAACCAACAATGCTTCTGATAAACCCTTTTTGTTAACCAACTATATTTAGTAAGTTGACATTTAGCCTGTAAATATATCAGAAGCGTAGAAGAGAATTTCTTCTACAAAAGTTAGATAATACTTGGGATTTCCTCCTCTTCAGAGCTTTACAGAATCTGTCAGACCAAAGTGTTCCACTATCCCTTTTTACAACTGATCTTGAAATTGTGAAAAAAAAGGATTGTAATAATCTCTGTAACTACCCTGTTTCTTCGAAAATAAGACATCCCCTGAGAATAAGACGTAGTAGAGGTTTTGCTGAAGTGCTAAATATAACGCATCCCCCGAAAGTAAGACATAGGAAAGTTTTTGTTATGGAAGCATGCCCATCGAACAGAACACCAGATCATGCAGCCGTGGAGTGGAAAAATAAGACATCCCCTGAAAATAAGACATAGCGCATCTTTGGGAGCAAAAATTAATATAAGACACTGTCTTATTTTCGGAGAAACATGGTAGGAAATTGGGGGGGGGGGGGGGGATAAAGAATACTATCTAGAGATCCTGAAAGAATTCTATTCCTTATAGCCATCAACTTTGGAAACTGGAGTTGTTGAACCAATTTTTGGGACATTTTCTGGCTCTAACAGAGAAAACATCCTCCCACATAATTTGTGAAGAACAGTCTTTTATTCCCAAATTCAGCACCATCTGTAAAGGTAAACAGTCGCTATCAAAGGAGTTTCTGAATTAAATCCGTCAAATACAGAGGTAAGAATGAAACCAAAAAAAATCAAAAGTAAAATCTCTTTTATCATATCTAGCTTCTCCATTTGCAACAATCAAACCTAATTTAGTGACTAACCTAAGAAAAAACGGACACCAGAATTTACCATGACAACTTTTGATGATCGCAGGCCTGAGAAAGAAGGGGAAAAAATGATACAGCAACCAGAATTCCACATCTTGGAAGATCTCCAAAGATACGCCAATCTGAGCATTTAAATCCCCACCCAAAATAATTGGAGTGTTAGGATGAAGAAATTCAGCATTGTGGCACAACAAAGTAAGTGTGTCCCATCATTAATTATTATCCCACCAACTATGGGCGGGGGTGGGGGTGGCGGTGTACATAGACATTTAGTACCAATAGCTGCCATAAGCCCACATAAATTAAGCTTGCTTGGGCAAGAGAAGAATGCATGAGTACTGCCTTCAAATGCACAACTATGTTTTGACAAGCTAAACTCACCACCCTTTTAATCTTCCCCTGGTATACGTATTCGTAGCACTCATTGATAAAGATATCCAGGCAATGTCATTTAACACTGCAGACCAAATCTCCAGAAGGGGGATAATGTCAAATTGACTTTAAAAACTTAAAACTTCTTTATTAGCAAGCCTCGATTTCCATCCAGCAACATTCCGTGAAAGAAGATGCAGTGAGAATTTATTATCTAATCTTGTTCCTCTAAAAAATATTTACAGCCAGATCAAAGAATAGCTACATTGGAGCTGGTTGCCTGAACAAAATCTGGCTTCACAGAACGTGGCAGAGACTGCGGATGAAGATACACTTCTGTTTTAATCATGTAAAACAAGGTGGATTTTAATAAAATCAGGAGGGGTCTCGCATCATGTGGGTCTGCTTTAATTCCATAGTCTAAAAATTCAGAATTTGAGTCTAATATAGGACCAAAAGACCTATCTGCTAAGGGTATTTGTGCCCTTAGAATGTTAAAAATGTCCCTGGAGTTAAGTGTTAGCAGGGCTGTTGTTTTATTAGTTTCACCAAGGTGCTTTGGGACATGTAGGGGCTCTGATTTTAAAATAGGAACAGGACAGCAGCACCTGTTGACTACAAAAGAAAAAGGGATTTTTATTAACTAAATACTAAAACATAGTGTGTGAAATTCAGATTTTAAATAGTTTTTCAAATTGATAAAAAACTTAACCTCCTGACTACATTTCAGTTATTGTACCTGGTGGTCATTAAGTCACAGCCAACTTACAGCAACCTTTAGGGTTCCCAAGGCAAGACACGTTCAAAGGTAGTTTGCCATTGTCTGACTCCATGTAGCAGCCCTCAACTTCCTTGGTGGTCTCCCATCCAAACACTAACCAGGGCTGATGGTGCTGAGCATCAAGCGTCTGCTAGGATCAGACAAACTGGGGACATCAGTTCAGTGCACTGTTGGGTGCGTGCTTGTTGAATGAAACTGCATCTCAAAGCATGTTTGATGGATTCTCATAGTATTACATCTTCTCTGTCAGTTTCGTGAGTTTTAAAAATATCTCTGATGGACATTTCTAGTGAAACAAGTAGCCTGTGGGAGCCCTCGGTGCAGTGGATTGCGCCACTTCAAAGAGGTCTTTTTGGAAAGCTTCCTCATTTAAAGAAACATTGTCGGGGGGAGGGGAGGGAACGGGACTACCGGAGAGATGTACTAGCTACTGTTTTTTCTACCTGTAAGAAGAAGATTTGGATTTATATCTCCCCTTTCTCTTCTGTAAGGAGACTCAAAGGGGCTGACATAACTCCTTCCCTCCCCCCCACAACAAACACCCTGTGAGGTAGGTGGGGCTGAGAGAGCTCAGAAGAACTGTGACTAGCCCACGGTCACCCAGCTGGTGTGTGTGGGAGTGCACAGGCTATTCTGGATTCCCCAGATAAGTCTCCACAGCTCAAGCAGTGGAGCGAGGAATCAAACCCGGTTCCTCTAGATTAGAGTGCACCAGCTCTTAACCACTATGCTACTGCTGCTCTCTCCTAAGAATGTTTTAGGATGTGGAATGGTATAGAGTATAGTCCAATCTTGTCAGATCTTGGGTCAGTATTTGGAAGGGAGACCTCCAAGGAAGACTGCAGAGGAAGGCACTGGCAAACCATCTCTGCTTAATCAGTTGCCTTGAAAACTCCACCAGGGGTCGCTAGAAGTTGCCTGCAACTTGACCGCACTTTACACACACATAAGACCTTAAAAAAAATTACAGGGGATAGTCCAAAGCATTGCATCCCTTACCTTCAGGGGAAAATTGTACAAGCCATTCGTCCTCATCCAGCTGTGTGGTTGGCCAGGAGTTGGCCTTAACTGAGGAACGAGCCAACTCAGCCAGCAGGTTTCTTGTAGGCATCTGGCAGGGCCAGAGGGAGCCACTCTAAGAAAGAAATGTGTGCTCAGTCGGTCACTTGCTACAGTTTAACAGATTTAATGACTGGCCAGCAGGATGAATCTGTTAATGGCCTTAAGCCTGCATTTCCCCAAACCCACAGCAGAATTCTGAACTAGAAAACACAAAATCTGTTGGGGTTGTGGCATTATATAGTCAAGAATCCCTCATGTGGTGCCCATGGGCACCATTGTGTCCAACATTTTCCTGGCACCCACCAACTGTTTACAGAAAGCAGAGCCAGACAATGGGGATAGGATTGGCTGAGCAGATTTTTATAAACGTTGCTTTTGCAGCAGCTGCTACCACGACAAAAGGGTTTTGTTGTATGACTGCAGGTAAGCTGTGGCCAGAGGTGTAGCTCCAAGAGGGCGGAACACACCAGGCGCGCACCCCTGTGGGGGTGTGGTGAGGGCGTTGCGGGGCGGGGCAGAGGAAGCACCGATGCACTGAGCGCTTTTCCCTTGCTACGCCTCTGGCTGTGGCACACGTTATGTGGCTGGCTCCAGCCACTGTGGCAGCCATTTTGTTACTACATCTACACCACTGTGTCAGAATTCCAAGAGTCTCCATAGGCTCAAAAAAGTTGGAAACCCCTAGTGTTGCTTGGCTTACACACTGGTAAGCTTTTGTTTGCTTAGCCCAGGGTTAGGGAACCTTTAATACTCAAAGAGCCATGTGGACCCGTTTTCCATGGGAAAAGAAAACACTTGGAGCCGCAAATAATTTTTGACATTTAAAATAAAGATAACACTATATATATTGGGGGGTTTTTTACCTTTTACTCTGCTCATTCTGAGAAGTGCATGGATGCGCCCGCCCTGCTGCCTGCAGGGCGGGCAAGGATGGGGCCAGCGGCTCGGCTCGTGGAGCCACAGTGCAAGGGCAGAAGAGCCGCAGGTTACCTACCCCTGGCTTAGCCACACATGGGTTTCAAGTGTAAACAAGGATTCTGCCACTGCATAAATCTCAGGTCTCCATATGGCTACTGAGTGCCTAGATACAGTCATAATCCCCTCTGAGCAGCCCAGGTCAGTGATGAGTAGGACCAAGGATCAAGGGAGGGCACAGCGTCTCTGGTCCTACACAGCTGAATTAGTTTAAGAAAGACTTAGAATTAGCAAACACCCAAGAAGCAGTTTTGAAACAAAAGATAAGTTTACTGGACAGCATAAGTATCTGGCCAGGGTGTCCCCTTAAGGATAAGAGGCACACCCTTGATACAAAGGGACCAATTTTTATAGATGCAAAAAGACAAACGTCACACAGTCATCATAGTCCATACCACTTTCACGTGCTACCATGTGTGTTCAAACCCCACTGGTCAGATCTGTCTCCTGGTCACATGAAGACAGCCCCTTATTCTACGTCAAACGCTACATGCTGTTAGTGTGTGCTCTCTCTCTGTGCATATACAAAGGGCAGCAATAAAGGTAGCTTGTTGTCTTCAAGAATAACTTGTTATTCTTGGTTTGCTCCCAGAGGGAGCTATACCTTTAGGCAATGCAGGCTTAACATACTTTTAGATAATAAACTTCCTTCGATTCTAATACAATGATTTTACCTATTAACAAATATTGATTCTAACAACAATTATGCCTTCGATTCTAAAACAATAGAATTATGATCAAATACTAATACATGTGAATCTTTCATTTCTGTGTTCATTCAACATAAATAGAAAAACACTTTTTCCTTATTTAATTAATCACATTGATTTAGCTATCCCCTATTGCTGGTCCTAACCCACAAAAACAAGGTAATAAAATTTATATGGCTTCTGTCATATAGTAACCTGTAGTTACAAGATTCTAAAGATGTTATCTGTACCTGCCTGCATCTTTTGCTAGCAAGCTAGTAACATGCAGGCCTGCTGGTCTATTACACAGAGAAGCTTCCATTTTGATTCTTTAAATCTTTGGTTCATGTGAATTAATCCTCCTTGATTAAATACAAATTTTATACATTCTGGCCCATCTCCACAGCATGGTCTGCCAGCAATGTACCAACATCTGCTAAGGACATACCAGTGGCACCAGAAGTTACAGAGCCTGCAAGGGAAGCAAGATAGCCACTAGCCCTCCACCAGGCAGGACTCAAACCCGGGCCTACAACTCCTCAGTACTCTCCCCCACATGCAAGAATAGTGGCAATGGAAGGCCTGAGCTTTACTGGCCTGCAGTGCTACTCCAGGAATTGCTACAGGATAATGGACCACCAAATCCAGACACCACTTCCTACCTTTGGAATAGCCTTGTACCCTCAATGGCCAAATCTGAAGACTGTTTGAATTAATGACAAGAAAATCAAAGTGCCAATAGGATCACAGATATTAGTTAGATTGGATGATGATTAAGATCAGTCCAACTGTGCAGTAGTCGTGGACCAATGCCAAATGCCATGATTGTACCTCAGGAAGACCAACACTGGAACTATTCAAAGAAATAGAAAACATGTCCAGTTAGTTCCAGAACCAGTAACTCCAGAATCAGAGACTCCAGAATCAGGGACTCTAGAACCAGATTCTCCAACCAGCATTAAATCTCCTACACCAGATCTAGTTCAAGCTCAGCCTTCAGTGATGACCACTTCCTTTCCTTTGTCAGCCAGAGAGAGAGAAACTTCAGAAAACCTGCACGATATATAGACTGATTTGGAGATAGCAATAGCAATTGACTACTGGGCAGAATAATCCCCAGGTGCTATCAGGGTGCATGATAGTCCACTCACCGCTGTGAGTCAGGATGTTAACCTGTATATATTTATCGTACTTATTTATATTGTTATTCAGATAATTTTGTAAGTTGTTATAGACTCAAAAGGGGGGGAAGATGTGTGCCTTTAAGGAGTTGAATTAATGGGCGGAGCTAAGGGGCCCAGCAAAAGCAGTTGTAGCTGAGGCCTGGAAGAGTCCAGACTGAGAGCTTCTGTGTAGATGTTTATAGTTCTAACTAGTCTTATTGTTAGCTGTAACGTAACTTGTGTGAAACCCAGGAGGACCTTCCTGTTGTCCTTCACAATAGAGCCCAGGGCAGATGATACAAGCCCAGAACAGAGACACAACAACATGAAGCCTCCTCTGCAGATTAAATTCTACGCCTGTATAAACGGATTGCCTGTTTTGGCCTTCTAGTGCCTCACGCAGAAATCCAGCAGGCAACTTGAGCACAATTGTTTGAGCCTCTTGGGAGACGTTGATGGTTTTGCTTCCTCACAGTATGTCTGAAGACAGGCCCACAGCCTACTTCTGTGTCCAGCTGCTAGGTAAGGGAATGACTATTCTGCATGCATTCCTTTTAGTGGCACCTACAAAAGTCAAATTGTAACTCCATAACTGTATTTCTGTGTACAATTTCAAGCATGTTGTCTAAAAATTCTGTACCAACCCCAATTTTAACCCACGCTTCCTTCAAGGAGCCCAGAGCAGTACACATGGTCACTTCCGTTGTCTCTTCACCACTGCAGAGGCGTAGCTGGGCCATATTGCGCCCGGTGCGCACTCTGCGTTTTCTGCCCCCCGCCCCCCCACCTCATTTCAGCATGAAAGTGCAGGCTGGAAAAAGTGGCCTGTTCACTTGAGGCTGAAAACGGCCTAGTGGGAACTACGCTTCCCAGGAGACCGTGGGGCTCACAAGGTCTCCTGGGGAAGTGTAGTTCCCACCAAGCCGTTTTCAGCCTCAAGTGAACAGGCCACTTTTTCCAGCCTACACTTTCAGGATGAACTAAGGTAAGTGTGTGTGTGTGGGGGGGGGTGCTGCGGGGGGGGGGGTATTTTCCACGCCCCCCAGGTGTGCACCCAGTGCAAGGCACACCCCTCACGTCTGCACCACTGCCCCATGAAGTTGGTGAGGCTGAGAGAGTGTGGGTGGCCCAACATTACCCATGGCAGAGGGGTCTCCCAGAGCCTAGTTGGACAGTCTGATTCAAAGTCAATTGGACATGGTAGTTAATCAGTCTAAGAAAAATGTACTTCTTACTCCATGTTGCAACTTCTGCCTTTTGGAAATCTTGTGAAGGATTGCTATCATGTGGTTGTGGTGGGTTTTCCGGGCTGTGTGGCCGTGGTATGGCAGATCTTGTTCCTAACGTTTTGTTTGCATCTGTGGCTGGCATCTTCAGAGGTGTATCACAGAGGGAAGTCTGTTACACATTGTGTCCAGTGCTACCATGGTTTGAAACTGTGAAGGGAAGACCTGATTGGGAGAAAGGAAGGAAAGAACCACATTGCGGTCTACCCTTGTAGAATGTAAGTTGCAGTGAAAAAACAATCCTAGGGTTCATGTCTCATTCATGCCCACTAGAGGGGGCATAACACCCACTTCTACATCTCCCATTGGTTTCCTGCTTCTTCAGTTCAGAAACTGTGAAATGTCCCTTTCGAGGTTTGTCTTTTTTCTTTAATGTATAGCTGATGCCCTGTTGCCATGTCACTGGGCTTTGGCAAGCAGAAGCATTGCAAAGAAGCAGTTCTGCATTTTTGCTTAAATGGCACATAGGGAGTATCTTCCTCACTGCACTAACGGGGTTTACTTGTGTACGGGGAGTCTCTTGGTTAGCAAATCTAAAGGAAAAGATTGCAGGTCTCCGCTGTAGTCTTGGTTTAGTAGATGTTCAAGGATTGTCATTGCCCCCCCCCCTCCTCCTCAAAGAATCTCAGGAACTGTAGTTTGGTGGAGCACTGAATGGTTTTAAGAGCCCTGCCTTTAACATCCATCTTGTATCATGGAATTCCAGTTCTCAGGGATTCGCTAGAAAGGAAATTACAATTAACGGAGTTTCAATCCCATGTGTATGTATGTACATGCTGTCAAGTTGTAATCCCCACCAGAGGCTTTTGATATGTGAGAAGCAGAGGTGGTTTGCCACAGTGTTCCTCTCTGCAGAGCTTTCCTTGGTTGTCCCCCATCCAAGTACTGACCCTGCTTAGCTTCTAAGATCTGACAAGCTCAGGCTATGCCATACCATCCACATCCCAGTCAGCTGTGGAGATATGCCCAAATTTCCAGAACTTTCTCTCTTTCTTACTGCATCCAATTCATTTTATGCTTTCATTCTGCAAAATGCATACTGTATTTATCTTATCACACTCAAGGCTGGAGCTAAACCACCCCCCAACCATTTCACTATGAAATTGAGGGAGGGGAGGGATCCCCTTTGTCACCTTCCAGTGACTCCTTGTTTCTGCCTAGGACTGTTGTAGAGTTTCTCTAAATCTCGCAGAATGTTTGTCCACGTTCTGTTGCTGACAACTTCCCTTCAAACGTTACAGTGTTTGGAAACGTCCTGTTAAATCACAAAACATGGCAAGTTGGGGATTTGGAACAACTGGAGCACTGCCGTGCACAGAAAGATTTCTACCTGTGGGATGTGGCTTTCTTACCTCCGCACTCCTACTGTGGCCTGTCTTGGAACAGCTGAAATGCTGTCCCTAGAGGGGACCCTTAACCTCATCAAAACAAAATTCTGAGAGAACATTTGCAGGTGTCTGGAACTGGAAGGGAGATGCAGAAAAGTCCTCCTCCTCAGGCGGAGACCTTCAAACTGAAAACAAGGCTCTGCTGGATCCAAATTATGTTTTCCCATTCAAATGCTGTGAATTCAAAGCAGATTTTGATCCCAAAAAATAATTTTTAGGGTAGAATTCTCTGATTTCTTCCATTCTCAACTATTTGCCAGGCCCCGTAGGTTTGTTTGTGTGTCTCTCCCACACCCCTCAGTTGATGATCCTTTACAGTACAGAAATTTCCCTGTTCCCTACCCCCACCTTTTGTTCACTTTGTTTTAATTTCTGCAGGAAAGAATTGATCAGGGAACAGCACAAAGGTAAATTGAATGCCTGGTTTAAATGTGACACTTTCTGAGGTAAATGCCTCCCCATGGGAAGCTGCATGTGCCTGACATCATCTGCTTGAAAGTGGGGGTGGGTGTTGGTGTTGCTGCTTTGTACAGCAAGTAGCCCAGTTTCTTCAAGCCACGTGCAAGCACCAAATCCCACAGGAAAATCAGTGCTACAGTGAAACCAAGCCTCAAGTTCCCAGGAAGTGGAGGTGGATAAAAATAGATGGGGGCTCACAGCCTGCAAGCACCTCCCAGGGAAAAGGGCCAGGCCCAAACAATGAAGGACGGTTCATGTTCCTCATGGGTTCTAAAAGGAAAAAATCCAGCCAGGCCTGGAGATATCCTGTTTTTCAATTCATCTCCAGATATCAGGTTGTTTCCCCACTTACCTGCTGCTGCGCGCTACTCTCCCAAAGTAGCACGGGGTCCCCTGGCACTCCCCATTACAGGGGCGGCAACAACGCAGCCGCCCTGATGCTGCCGCTGTTGCGCCCCCTCAGCGCGTGTCATTCCTGGCGCTCCTCAAAACGGCGCCTTTTGATGACCCCGTGCAGAGAGCGCGGGGTCGTGGGGACGCTCGGGAGCGCGCCAGAAATGACGCGCGCTGGGAGTCGTGCGCAGCAACCTTTGGTCGAGGTAAGTGGGGAAACGACCATCAGATTCCTTGGAGAAAATGAGAGTTTTGCATCTTTTCACATTATATTCCACTGAGGTTCTTCACCTCCCCAAACTCTGCTTTCCCCAGGCTGTACTGGCAAGTCTCCAGTAATTATTCAGCCTGGAGGTGGCAACCTGTAAATCCAGTTGTGTGTGTGTGTCCATCCCTTGCAAACACCTCAGATACAGGCTGCCTCCCAGAACATCTGTAGATATGAGACTTTTGCCATGTTAAGAGTTGACACTCGGGTTATCCTGGGATTCTGGGATGGGATAAAAAGAAATGCAAGTGGTTGCAAGATAGCAGAAGACTGGCCCAGGAAGGAAGATTTTCGAATGTCAAGGCATCTCCCTTGGGGCTGAGGAACAAAGGGATACTCCAAGGCTCTCAAGGGCAGGACATTTAAGATCTGCAAAAAGGCACCAACTGTCTCTGCTCAGCGGAAAATTTTGGATTTTGTTACTTTGGGAGGTGATCAGCAGGACACAATGTACTTGGCGCCATCCGTCACCAGCTATCTCAGGAGGCAGGCTTCCTGCCTCTTTGCCTTTACTCCTTCAACTTTTCCCCCCTCATCCACCCACCCACCCACCAAGTCTCACTCCTTCTAACTCTTGGCCCTCTCTCCCCTGATGACCCCTATACTGGCACTTCACTGAGTTCTCTTGCTGGTTCTGTTGGCAGGGGCTCTTCTGTAAATTGGCCTTTGTTGTCTCGTGCTTATTTATGTAGGAATGGCAGATTTCAGTTTGTTGCGGATCCCATGGTTCTCAACAAGTGAGAAACTCCCTCCCCATGTAACCGCCTTTCGGACATCAGTTAGCGACACTCAGAGGCATAGCGCCAAGGGGGCGGGGGGCGACACACCGGGTGCGCGCCCCTGTAGAGGTGTTCCAGGGGCAGGGCGGGCATTCTAGGGGCGGGATGGGATGTTCTGGGGGGGGGGCCTTGGAGGGGCGCAGGATGCACGTGTGCATCAGGTGCACTTCCCCCTCGCTCTGTCCCTGGCGACACTTCCTTCAGGAACGCAGTTGAATAAGAGTACAACCTAGTGGAATGTGCATGTATTCCTACAGGACAATGTAACCCCGCTAACTGATAACACTCCGTAATACAAGCCACAATCCATCTAGAAAGTGTATGTGAAGTTGCCCTTCTACCCCTGGACCTACCTGAACGCAACACAAATAAAGGTCTATCTATTCTGAACGTCCCTGTGTATTGTAAATAAAATATATATTGCCCTTCTAACATCCAAGCTATTTAGTCTCAGCTTCCAATTTTGGGGCTGGAAAAAGTACAGGGAACACTACACCCTGCCCCAAATGAAACCTAGAAACCACCTTAGGCAAAACTACCCTCTCTTCAAAAATCTTCAGAAATTGATCAATACAAAGTGCAGCCAACTCAGTGACCTTTCTAATAGATGTAATAACTACCCAAAAACAGACCTTCATGGACACAAACTGCAGTGAAGCAGTTGCCATTGGCACAAATTGTTTATTCGTGAACATAGTTAAGGCCAGTGACCACTGGAGAACAATAGACACCCTGGGAGGATTCTTATTTACAAGTTCCTTTTATAACCTCTTAGACGTCTCATGAGAAAATAGAGACGTCCCCCTACTCCCTCATGAAATGCAAACAGCGCAGCGAGATGCGTTCTCACAGAAGACAACGAGAGCCCCTGCTCCCTTCACATATAACAAATACTCCAAAACCTGTGGCTACTCACTCTGTTAACAGCCATATTATTAGCCAGTAACCACTGTTAAAACCTACACCACTTCTAGTGATAAGTGGAGGCTTTCCTGGAATTTACCAGAACCTTTGCCAGCCCAATCAGAAAACACCATTACTAAGGTCAAATCCTCCATACAGCCAACCTTAAATGGCATACTTCCTGCCTGGCCCCTTGCACCTCAGGAAAGGAAGGCTCTATGAACATTCCTTGGGCCATTTTCATTAACCTTAGAAACCAGATCTGTCTCGGCCAGAAAGGAGCAATGAGGATCAAATTGGACCCGTTGTGTGCTGCCTTTGCTAGAACCCTGCCTAGTGGAAAAAAATGCACAGTATAGAGCGCTTCTCCACTAAAGCTGGAACACGTCCCCCATTGACTGTTCTTCTTTCCCTGCAAGAGAACAAAATCTCTGAGCCTTCTCACTGATTTGTGAGGCGAGCAAGTCCACCCCTGGCCGACCCCAGTTCTTGAATATAGCATCCAGATATTGGTCTTTGAGCTTCCATTTGTGGCTCTCTATTCTAACCCTGCTTAGAAAATCTGTCCCAGCGTTTAAGGAACTCTCCGTGTGAACAGCCTGCAGGTGTACATTGAACTGTATGGCCCACTGCCAAAAAACAATACCCTCCGTGTTCATCAAGTGGGATCCTGTTCCCCCCTTTGCTTGATTAGGTGATACTTGGCCACACTGTGTGTCCATCTGCACCAAGACAGACCTCCCCTGCAAAATATCAGTGAAGGACATTAGGGCCAATTTAATCGCCCTTCGCTCTAACACATTTATATGCAAACCCTGTTCATGCTCTCCATGACCCCTGGACTGAATGCTCTAAATAATGAGCATCCCACCCAGCCATGATCTAAGCCAGGGGTAGGGAACCTGCGGCTCGAGAGCCGCATGCGGCTCTTCTGCCCTTGCACTGTGGCTCCATGAGCCAAGCCGCCGGCCCCATCCTTGCCTGCCCTGCAGGCAGCAGGGCAGGCGCACCAACTGCCCACGGCCGGCTGGACTGCACCGCGGGCTTCCCCTCTCGCCCGCCCCGTTGGAGCAGGGCGGGTGCTTTCCTGGCAGTCGGCGAGGCTGTGCCACGGGCTTCCCCTCTTGCCGAGCCACCGGCTTCATCCTTGCCCGCCCTGCAGGCAGCAGGGCGGGCGCACCAATTGCCCATGGCCAGCTGGGCTGCGCCGCAGGCTTCCCCTCTCGCCCACCCCGTTGAAGCGGGGTGGGCGCTTTCCCAGTGGCTGGTGAGGCTGAGCCGCCAGCTTCATCCTTGCCTACCCTGCAGGCAGCAGGGCGGGCGCACCAATTGCCCGCGGTTGGCTGGGCCACACCGTGGGTTTTCCCTCTCGCCCGCCCCGTTTGAGCGGGGTGGACGCTTTCCCGGCGGCCGGCGAGGCCGAGCTGCTGGCCCCATCCTTGCCCACCCTGCAGGCAGCAGGGCGGACGCATCCATGCGCTTCTCAGAATGAGCGGAGTAAAAGGTAAAAAAACCCCAATATATACAGTGTTATCTTTATTTTAAATGTCAAAAATTATTTGCGGCTCCAAGTGTTTCTTTTCCCGTGGAAAACGGGTCCAAATGGCTCTTTGAGTCTTAAAGGTTCCCTACCCCTGATCTAAGCATTAGACATAACAACAATATCATGCATTCTGATCCCAAAGGCCATCCCCATAAGTAAAACTCTGGGTCTGCCAAATCTTCAATGATCTAGCAATCACTCCTGGGATGGTAATATTGACATAAGGGGAGTCCCACTCCAGGTTAAAGTTATCTAAAAACCAAATTTCTTATTTAGCCTAGCCAAGGGACAAACTGCTGTCGTAGATGCCATCAGCCCTAAGAGGCACTGAAAACATTTCACCCCTCAGAACCAGTACCAGTGTGGTGTACTGGTTAAGAGCAGGTGGATTCTAATCTGGAGAACCAGGTTTGATTCCCCACTCCTCCACCTGAGTGGCAGAGGCTTATGTGGTGCACCAGATGTGTTTCTGCACTCCTGCTGGGTGACCCTGGGCTGGTCACAGTTCTCTCTGAACTCTCTCAGCCCCGCCTGCCTCACAAGGGGAGAGGAAGGGAAAGTGATTGTAAGCCACCTTGAGTCTCCTTACAGGGAGAAATGTGGAGTATAAATCCAAACTCTTCTTCTTATCATCAGGTGAAGTGTTATCCAGATCTGCCCTCCCAACCCCCCCCCCCCCCCACCACCCCAACCTGCACAGGCTACTATCCAGGTCTGAATCAAGCCCCTGATCTGTATGGGACAGAAAATGTTAACAGAGATAATTTTTTCTCTCTTTCTCACAGTACTAAAACCAGGGGGCATCCATTGAAAATGCTGGGGGGAAGAATTAGGACTAATAAAAGGAAACATTTTTTCATGCAATGTGTGATTGGTGTTTAGAATATGCTGCCACAGGAGGTGGTGATGGCCACTAACCCGGATAGCTTTAAAAGGGGCTTGGACAGATTTATGGAGGAGAAGTCGATCTCTGGCTACCAATCTTGATCCTCCTCGATCTGAGATTGCAAATACCTTAGCAGACCAGGTGCTTGGGAGCAGCAGCAGCAGAAGAAGAAGGCCATTGCTTTCACATCCTGCATGTGAGCTCCCAAAGGCATCTGGTGGGCCACTAGATGGACTCTGGTCTGTTCCAGCAGGCTCTTTCTTATGTTCTTATGAAGAACTTTTAAAATCAGCGAGACCATAGTCCTCTGAAATCAATTTCGGTGGTGCTGCTGCAACCTGCCCCAAGGCTTGCTGAAACGCAGGCGATTGCAGAAGACTCCTGGCCAAATCTGTAGCTCCCAGAACCGATGGATGAGCTTCGATAGGAAGAGGAACTGGCACAATTGGAGGCGGCTGCTCAAGACCTCGACTCAGTATTCCTGGGCATGGAGCTAGCATCGGAGTTCGCAACAATCCAGTTCCAGTCTCTTTATCCTTCTCAGCCCCAACCACAGTCGGGTTTTGCTCCTCCAGACGCCTGGACTTCTTTCTTGCTTTCTTACCAGACAGTTCCAAGAGACCTAAATATAAAGAATGAGCCAGAAACAGTATGGATATATGAAGAAAAATTACTCTGCCTGGCTCCAAAGAACAGCAATAAAACCATAAACTTTAATAGAAATGATTAAAAGCACTATACCCAATAACCTAAATATCAACAATGGAAACAATAATGCAAAACATGATCAAACAGACAGACAGAGAAGGATCCCAAAATATGCACAAAAGATCATGAGTCTCTGTATAAATAATATCCCTTCAGTGAAATCCTTGCGAATCAGTAGAGACTTGAAGTGCTCCAGTTGCCAGATCTCACTTGGATACCATAAAAAGAGATAAAGCAGCCATTCATAATAAACATTAAAAGTTGGAAGTACTCAAGTTGCCAGACAGGGCGTATCTGCCAGAGGGACATGGAAGGTCACATGCAGTGGTGGGATCCAAAAATTTTAATAACAGGTTCCGATGGTGGTGGGATTCAAACAGTGGCACCGCCGCACACGCGCACCTCCAGTCTCTATTGGGCAGGGAGGTTGCCTTCTCGGCACTCAGAAAAAATTAGTAACCACTTCTAGAGAAGTGGTGAGAACTGGTTGGATCCCACCTCTAGTCACATGTCCCCGAGCACCACCCATTAGGAAACACAGGGGCGCAAAATCGCCCCTTTACCCCTCCCCCAGAGAGGCGCCCCGCCCGACGCCCCCCCGCCAGCCAGGACCCCCACCTTCCTCTTCCGCTGGCTGAGGGAGCAGCCCTCTCCCTTCTCCCCTCCCCCATAGCCCAGCCCACCAATGGTGAGGGGCTCGAGCTGGGTCCAAGACTGAGTCTCCTTCCCCCCCAGGCTTGAAAGGGTGGCAGGACAGGGCTAGCCATTGGAGCCCTGAGGGAGGTGCGCTGGCTTCCAAAAGTGGGACGCAGGGGGCAAATGACGCAAAGGGAGTGATCATCAGTTTGGGTCAATTTAGACCCACAACCCTCACATTTCTTTTTGAACAAAGCCATCTTCAGGCCACTCCTACTTACACCCCACTGCAGCAGCAAGGCCAACAACAAAGTGCACACACAGCTCGGAAAAACACAACCTTTTATGTTGTGGCGAAAACAGAACTGGAGGGAGGGCATCCTACCGTTACACATGTGGCTGTTTGAAGGGAAATGTGCAAGGACATCTAATCGCAGGAGCGCCCTCTGGAGAAGAAAAGCTCAAGATCTTTTCGTTGCTGGCTGTGCACATGCGCCGTCCCAATGTGGACTAATGTCCCAATGTGGACTCCTTCCTTGCTCATGATGCCACCTCTCTTTGCAGCCTAGTCATTGGCATGTTTGTTCAAAAGTGAATCCCACTGTGTGCCTCCTAACTTATGTCAGAGTGCGTCAGAGTGAATTTTATTAGCATATCTTTATCCTGCCCTTTCTAAAGCATATTTTTACCATATCTTTATTGTAGGGATGAGCCCCGCGAACCCAGCAGAGCCTCAGAAAGAGCGCAGGAATGCCTGTGCCATCTGTGTCCTTCTGGGCGCACACGCTCACCCATCCCCCAGACCCCCATGAGTCAGAGGTCATGAACTACCTGACTCACGGCACCAGGTGTCCCAGACAAAGGGACAAAGGGGCGCTTGCCCCCAGGTATGGATTAGACCCAGACGCGAACATTTCCTCCCGCACGTAGGCAACCCCATGATGTCATGTATTATATGATATTCTCCCGCTCTCCCACTCTCCCGCCTCCCGGTCCGCCCCTATTGTAAACCCTAATAAAAGGTGCCAGGGACTAGCACACGGCAGAGTTGCCAGATCCACGGATCACGCTTCCTGCTGCTGGCTCTCTCCACCGGATGATATCTCCGCGTCTCGCCTCTTCCTTGCGACCCTCGCGGGCCGACTTCATTTATCCTGCCCTTTACTAGAGGAGCTCAGGCTGGCAATATTTAAATTTCATTTCTATCATGCCTTTTCCCCCAGTGGGGACTCAAAAGTGCCTTACATGTTATCATCCTTCATTTTATCCTCACAACCACCCTGTGAGGTAGGTTAGGGTGAGTATGTGTGACCGGTCCAAGGTCAGCCAGGGACCTTCCACACCAGCAGTCCCAATCCATTTGCACACAGACTTCCTAACCTTACGGCTTCCCGATTTCATCCATCTCTTGCTCCTGGTTTTCTATGTGGCATGTGCTAATTCCAGTTCTGGACCAGTGCTCCTTCTTGGGCCTCATTTCCCTTTTGTCTGGGCCTCTCCCTAGTGAATTAGTCTCTTGGTTTTGTCTTGGGCTGAAATCTGCCTTTTAAAAAAAGGGGGTTGAAACAACTTGGTTCCCGGAAAGTGGTGTGCAGTATCTTTAAGAGACAGCTGTTTTACAAGACTCTGCAATCTGAAGATCCACCACGAGATTAAACGTGCTTAAGGTTTTGTGTGTTTGATGAAACAATTTGGTCAGTTTCTCAACATTTCCCTGCTTCAGACTTGCCCACAGAGGCCAGGGTGAGTACAAGAATTCCTGCCCAGGGGAGGCAAAGAAGAACTGTCAGAAATATCTGACCCTGGGGGATTATTAGGAGCCTGGGTTGGTCATGCAGCTTTGGTGCGAACATGGAGAGCTGTTTTAAGATGTGTTGTCGTGGTTGGATTTGGACTTGCAGGAGAGACACCTGGTTTCAAATCCCTACATGAATCCCTTGGCCTGTCATTCTCTTACACTGATCTAACACATAAGGAAGATCTTGCCTTTTCCCTCAGTGGGGAAAGAAATGTTGTCAAGGGAAGAAATGGAACACCCTTCCACTTGTTATATGCCAAGGAGCACATTGGAAAAAGGATGGGATGTAAAAATGTGGAACAAATAAAAGAAAATGGGTTTTTTTTGGGGGGGGGGGAGGCACGTGGAATGTTGGTAGAAGAAGAGATTGGATTAATACCCCCCTTTCTCTCAAAGGGGATTACAATCTCATTTCCCTTCCCCCCCCTCCACAACAAACACCCTGTGATTTGGGTGGGGCTGAGAGAGCTTCAAAGAGCTTTGATTAGCCCAAGGTTACCCAGCTGGCATGTGTTGGAGTGCACAAGCTAATCTGGTTCACCAGATAAGCCTCCACACAGCTCAAGTGGCAGAGTGGGGGATTGAACCCTGTTCTCCAATTGGAGTGCATCTGCTCTTAACCACTACGCCACTGCTGGTAGCTGTGAGGTTCTCTCTACTAGAACCCGCTGACCTGCCGACATCATTTGTGTGCCTTTCCCCAAAGCAACTGAGGTATTTAGCTGGGCCATCTTTCCAGAGAGGTGTGATTTGAAAGAGGCGTGTGTGTGCCAGCCTGTGTATTGGTGTCAAGTTTTCCTATCTGCTGTACTGACGATCTCCACACCTCCCAGCAGCTCCCCCGCCTCTGCAAATATTCATTGCAAGAAGTCTGGGAGGATCAATGAAGAACTGTTCCAGCTTCCCTTCCTCTCTCGTGATTAGCTAAGCAAAAAATGCCATGTCAAAAAGGAAGACGAGAGCTTGCAAGAGACACTCGGGACTTGGTGGTTGTGTTTCACCCTCCCACCCCCACCCCCTGGGCCTTGCTGCCAGTTTCCAAACCCCATTGGTCTGGTCTCCTCTAAACAATGCCTCCAAGGTCAGAGGAAAGGGCTTGATAGTGCTTTTTTCACCAAGCCAAACTATATTAGGTAGAACCATGTTAGGTAGAACAGTGATACAATTGCTGGTTTTCACTTATAAAAATTTTAACTCCCCAGACTGAGCTCCGTGAATATGCTGAGTCCCTGAAGGGAGACAGCGGCAGTAGCATGCTGGACTTTGGCTGAGCTGGGTTAAATTTCCCATGAGTTACTCAGGATTGCTGAGGATTACTCAGGAGCAGCAGTAGCGTAGTGGTTAAGAGCAAGTCTACTCTAATCTGGAGGAACTGGGTTTGATTCCCCGCTCTGCCGCTTGAGCTGTGGAGGCTTATCTGGGGAATTCAGATTAGTTTGAGTGGGCTGGATGACCTTGGGCTAGTCACAGTTCTTCTGAGCTATCTCAGCCCCACCCACCTCACAGGGTGTTTGTTGTGAGGGGGGAAGGGCAAGGAGATTGTAAGCTCCTTTGAGTCTCCCTACAGGAGAGAAAGGGGGGATATAAATCCAATTCTTCTTCTTCTTTTTCTGTTTCTTCTTCTTCTTCTGTATCGAGAACAGTTTTGAAATTGTTTTTATATCTAGAATTGATTTTTACTTGTCGGAGCATTCCTTCTGTACCTAATTGAGTCAATAATGATAAGATTTGGGTTCAGATTTTGTCTGTCTTTCTTTCTATCTCCTTCTGGAGGAAAATTAAGTCATGGCTATGTCTGTGTATGAACATGCCAAAGATCCCTGGAGGTTCTTTGCAGAGCAGGGAATTGAACCCAGGTCTCTATGATTCCTATGAAAATCCTTAACAACTGCATGTACTGCCTTTCTGTTTTCTGTCCCAGCCCCAACCCCAGCAAGACAGCACAGTATGGTGGGAAACAGCGGGCCACTGGATCTTGGCTCGCTCGTGGTGATCAGTGACAAAGGGGAGTGCTTTTCAAACATTTGCCAGTTCGGTTCACTTCTAGTTTGCCACTCGTGAACAAGAAACCAATTTTTCAGTAGACTGTTCATCTATTTGTTGGGTCATTAAGGACTGTTTGGTAGGTTGCTTCAGCAGTTCCTTCTTAATAATATAGTACAAGGAAGTCCAGGGTAGGTAAGCCAGGGCATGCAATGGCAATGGCAAACCGCTCTTGTTCATCTCTTGCCTTGAGAATCCTATGAGGTCATCACAAGTTGGCTGTGACTTGGCAGCACTTTCCCCAACCATAGCACACGCCCATTCTCTCAAAGCCCAGGGCAGTTCTATTCCCCCACCCACCCAATTGCTTGTGCATTCTACTGTACTGCTCAGCAGAGGCGTAGCTCCAAGGGGACCAGAGGGTGCGTGACTAATCGGGAGCGCGCCCCTGTGGGGATGTGGCAAGGATGTTCCAGGGCAGGGGGCGTTTTGGGGCAGGACGGGGCGGAGGACACACCAGTGCATTGGGTGCTTTCCCCCCTTGCTATCCCTCTGCTGCTCAGCAGGGAATTCTTTACACGTACAATTAAATCATACAAATCAGTCATAAACAAATGCTGTCTTTTAAAACATCCTACCATTCAGTGTTCACCTAATTGGAATGAAGTGACATTAATGGCTGCCGATCAGTTTTGGATCCGCAGAGCGTTTTTGCGCATGCCCACTTTTGGGGGCGTAGAAGTCCAACGCCAGTTTGTCCAGCAGGAGTTTGACTCAGTCGTGCTGAACCAAACAGACCCAGCGAGCAGCTCATTTCTCATTGCCACAGTCAAACGCCTTCACTGCTCCATTCATGGATCCCCAGCGAAAGCCCCTGCCTGCCCCTGCCTAGCAGAGAAATGTATATCGCTTGGAGTGACGAAGTCCCGTGAACCTGCCCTGCACTCACCCAATTCACTTGGAGGGGCAAGGAAAATAATGGGCCACAGTTGGGGGGGGGGGAAATAGACTGGAGAACACAGTTGCCTCTCAGACTGTTAGCTTAAAACTCTAAGGCTGTGGCAGGAAAACAAATGTTTTCCTGAGTATGGACCTCATGGACTTCTATGCTCCAGATTGTGCTGGGCCAACTCTGAAACCTTCGCCCATATATATATAAATAGGAGCCATGACATTTGGTCACAGCGCCGGCCCCTCCTTGCGGAAAGCATTCCTCCTGTGCAAGAGACTCACTGTAATTTGTTTGCTTGTATGTTTAAGCAAACGGCAATAAATTTCTTGGGGAGGCAGTAGCTAAATTCCTCTGGCGGTGATGGTAAAAACAAATGTGTTTTTTTTCCTCCCCCCACCCCCCCATCTCTGTTTTAAAAAGAAAGAACAGGAGAGCGATTTGTGCCAAGGCAAATGGAAGGCGGGTGGGAAAAGACAGCAAAACGCTTAAGTGATAGGATTTTCCCCTGAGAGGCCATTGCAGCTTTAACGGGTGATCAGCACTCCGTTCTCTCGCTGGCGCAGCAGTTAGAAAAAGAGCAAAATCTGTGCAGTAAAGAACTTTCATAAACGCTCTCGGTTCCCAGAGCAGCAGGCCGAGGAATACCCGACGTTAGCATTAACGGCCGGGCTGCCCCTGGAGTCTGATTGAGAAAAGCAGAAGGGAAGCCTCAGCCAAACTCTTGATTGGCTTCTTTTACAGGTCTAGCCTGACCTTTGCCCCGGGGGATCTGGAAGCTGCTTGGAGTTGGGGAGGTCGGGTTGCCAACTCTGAGTTGGGAAATTCCTGGAAGGTGTGGATCGAGAGGGCGGGGTTTGGCAAGGAAAGGGACCTCAGTGGGGTAGTCCTATGTGTTTAAATCATCATTGTTAATACCCCTGTTTCCCCAAAAATAAGACAGTGTCTTATATTAATTTTTGCTCCCAAAGATGCACCATGTCTTATTTTCAGAGGATGTCTTATTTTTCTGCTCCACAGCTGCATGCTCTGGTGTTCTGTTCGACGGGCATGCTTCCAAACAAAAACTTTGCTACGTCTTACTTTCGGGGGATGCTTTATATTTAGCACTTCAGCGAAACCTCTACGACGTCTTATTTTCAGGGGATGTCTTATTTTCGGGGAAACAGGGTATTACTGGGAATGTTTTAATCACGTATGATATTTATTGTATTTTAAAGATGTATGTTAGGTGCTCTGAGGCCAGCTCTGGGGAGGGTAAGGTATTTTAAAAATGCTAAATCCTGCCACCACATCAGTGCACAATCTTGTGAAGCACTGGCATAAATCTGACATAGTTTGCCCCTGGATTACTGGAACTGTTCTCCTCTATCACTTCCCTTTCTGTAAAGCATCTCATACAAGCCCTTTCATCTCATGAAAAGATCTTCACTCGCCATTCCCTTGACATGCTGTTTATTCTAGTATGCCACTTATCCTTCCAATATGCCTTATCTTAAAGATTTACTTTTCTTTTTTAAAGAGTCCTGTTTGGCTCCTTACTGAGTCCCGTTGGGCTCTAGAACCATAGATCGTAGAACCCTTCACCAGAGGGTCTGCTTGGAAATCCATTCCTGTTTTGCAGATTAAGATACACTGTACTGAGCCTGCACCGCCAGCCTTGATTGGGAGTCTGGCCAGCACCGCTTGCTAGATGCTCAAGCCTTTGAAAATTCATTCATTTGGTAGCCTATTCACTGGCAAACCGAGCCAGAGATGCACACAAGACAGACCGATGAAGACTTAAAGCAGTCTTCAGGCATTGAGGCTGAAACCAATCCTTCGGAAGAGGATCATGAAGACTTAATGTTTTTGCTCTAGGTATGCATTTAGGAATATGATCTTAATGAATGCAAATATTAAAATATCGATCCTGGGAGCATTTTTCTGGCATTGCTTTCGCTGTGGTTTAAGTAGCAGGTTCAAGGGTGGAGATTTCAAAGTCCAGGAGAGAGTTCTCAGCGGCACAGTCATCTGAATGCTGCTCCCTACAGCTGCTCCCGTTCTAGCACGACTCCTCCAGCACAGGCCAGTCAGTGCTTGGCGGTGGCTGAAGAAGATAGGCTTTAGCGCTCATTTAAGTGTTTGAATGTGTCCTGGGACTCCGGAGTTGTGTTTTGTGTCCTGCTCCTCCTTTTGAATGCTCATAAATGTTTGAAAGGCTTCCTTGATCAGGACAGGCACAAGGGTTTCCGTGGCCTTAGGAGATTTATTTACCGCCACCACCCTCATCTCGACTTGTATTCTAACATGTGGTGAAGTATAGTGCCAATTGTGCCAAAAGTATCATCACAAGTGCAGAGAGAGACCTGTTTCCTCGATTTCATTTTTTAACATCCGCTGCTTCTTGACTTCATCTCCTTCGCAACTCTCCCTAGGTTCTGGGCAGCCAATGGAAAGCAGGAAGCTTTGCATTATGTCCACTGAGATGCAAGGAAGATCAGCTCACTTGTTGACCTACCTTGGCATCTCTTTTCCCAAAAGGTGAGATCGAGACCCTTGGGAATTTGGCAACTCAGTGGCTGGGATGGGCATGTCTTTGACTGTCCCCTAGGCTTGCTGGTTAAACCAAAGCAAGGTAAAGGGGTGTGTGTGTGAGGGAGAGGATGACCTTGGTTATGAGGATGTCGCTATTATGCATATAGAAGCACAACTGACTTGAAGAATTAACCCTTCCAAAATCCATTGAAGATGAAGGGTAAGGCAAATGTATTGAGGGTAGTCTCATGGACAGCTATTGTCTTCCGTACCTAAATGGAACCTCCATGCTCAGAGGCAGTCTACCTCTGAATCCTAACCAACAGAGAAGGGTCACCATCTCACTTTCTTTGCTCTCATTACCAGTCTTTACCTGTCTCTGATTTGGGCACACCCTGGCACTAGGCAGCTGCACTGGCATAGGTGCCATGTTCTGAGCTTCTACTCCAGAGCAACATCAGACATTGCCCCACACAAGAACACCTGTTTTAAGCACTCAAATCGGGACTTTTGGGTTGGGACCTAACCTGGTGAACAGCTGCCTGTGGCATGCATATACTGAAGTATCAGGCACAGAAGAAAACAGGAGAATGGAATAGCTGTTGCTGCTACTGGTTGGCAGTAAAAATGCTCCAGATTGGCCAGGCCTGGGAGAAAATTAGATGCTTCCTGTCGCTGGGAAGTCCCCCTTTCTCCTGCACCAACTCTGACCCTAGCATCTGACCTCAGGGAACCAGGTCAGCCCTCCAAATCTTGGCTGAATGAGGCCCCAACATAGGCAATCTGATCTAGTCCAATTCAGGATCTGGCAACTGCACAGATTGTAGGAACAGGTCTCGAGTTTTCGACTTGTGGGCCAAGGATGCAAATCCTGATTCTCCACAGGGTGTTGTCATCCTCCCCCTCCCTCCCTCCCCCCCCCCGCCCCCCGCCCACCAGCTGAGCTGCATGCATGTATCAAGTCTTACAGGAAACCCTGTGGATTCAACCGCTATCCTCAGAGTCATGCCAGGAACTGTAGCCGGAGACCCGAGAGTACAGAGGGCTCCAGGCGCTCAGGACTCCCCGTACTTATTAGATCAGGCCTTGGAAAGCCTTTTTAAAGTTTCATCATGAGGAGGAGGAGGAGGAGGAGGAGGAGAACAGAACGCTCCTGAGCCCTGCCCAACCAGATGAGGTTGTGGCAGCAGCAGGCGAGGGTGAAAGAGCAAAAGAGAAGCGGCTTCCCGAAACCCATGACAGATCTGATGGATACTCCGGTGCCATATTGATTTCGACTCTTTGGCTTTTGACCAGAGACAAAACATAACAAAATACATTCTTGGCTATGAAATTGATCTGAGGAAGTTTCCAGGTTCAAAAGAGGCAGCGACGGGTAGATGGAAAAGTAGAGCACTTGTCCTGCTTCATTATCGGACTGGCTTTTTGTACTGGCCCATGCCAGGGAGGTTTCTCAGAGCATCCCCAACGGCGGGCCCTTCTCAGCTAGATGACTCCTGGCTACAGCTCTTCCGACGGCCAGGTCGACTCCCAGAGAGCCAGTGCCGTATTTGGCTTTAAAGAGACGTTTCAGCTCTGAGATTACCAAAAGCTCGACCTTAAAGAAACTCCATCGGGGACATTTTAATGCAGGTGCTGACAAATGGCAGCTGTGCCAGATCTTGTATAGGCACCACTCGGCAAAGGGCACGGAAGTATACCAGGCGCCAAAGCCCTCCGGAAACCTTCCTCAGCAACCCACTCTGGCTTCTGAAATTTCAGCAGTCACCGTCCACGCTTTTCTTCGCAGCCATTAGGGGCCGAGACTCGTAACTTCCTGCACAGTTTAGCGTGTCATGTTAATGCTTATGCATCGTTTCAGCTCTGCATTCAAATTTCTGCTTGGCTTCAGGTTTCTGCCAGCCGAATCCATATTGTTTACTGGACGTCCTGTCCTCTTGATTGTATTGACTTATCGTTGTGTAATCCGCCTTGTCTCTCAGTGGGAAGAAAGGCAGACAAATTAAGCTGAAATCCTCAGGAGACTGACTTCAGCTTCCAACAGCACCTTGGCTGCGTTCTTTATGCTCTCGTGGAACGGCGACATGAAGGAGGAGGAGTTTGGATTTATAGCCCACCTTTTCTCTCCTGTAAGGAGACTCAGGCTCATTCCACACATGCAGAATAATGCACTTTCAAACTGCTTTCAGTGCTCTTTGAAGCTGTGCGGAATAGCAAAATCCACTTGCAAACAGTTGTGAAAGTGGTTTGAAAATGCATTATTCTGCATGTGCGGAAGGGGCCTCAGAGGGGCTTACAAGCTCCTTTCCCTTCCTCTCCCCACATCAGACACCTTGTGAGGTAGGTGGGGCTGAGAGAGTTCTGAAGAACTGTGACTAGCCCAAGGCCACCCAGCAGGAATGCAGGAGTGCGGAAACACATCTGGTTCGGACAGCCTGTCAACCGTCTTTCATTCCTCCATTTGCTAAATTATAATTGCCATCTCAAGGCTGGGTAATACCTGGAGATTGCCGCACGGGGGAGAGGCTGGGGAGGAGAGGGACCTTAGCAGGGTACAACGTCATAGAACCCACCTTCCAAAGCAGCAATTTTGTTCTTAATCCCAAGAGAACTGGCCTCTGTAGTCCAGAGATCAATTGTAACAGTGGGAAATCTCCAGATCCACCTAATGGTTGGTTAAACCGATTTACTTCCTTGTTAGTGTAAACCAGGAGTGTGTCCAACTCTGGTGCTTCAGATGTTCATGGACTACAATCCCCATCAGCCCCTGCTGGCATAGCCAAGGCCATGCTAGCAGGGGCTGATGGGAATTGTAGTCCATGAACATTTGAAGCGCCAGAGTTGGATACACCCCTGGTGTAAATGAATTGATTTCCAGTCAGGGATTGTCATCCAAGGGACCAGACTGATCCACCAGGAGGCTTGGGAGTTTGCCATACCACCCTAGGTTAACTATTTGTCGGCCAGCTGGTATTGCAGGGCGGTCCTGCCACGCTACTGCCGACCACTCCCCTCTGTTTCCTGGATTCCAGGAGATTTGCTTCTGCTCCTGGTTTTTTTCCCCTTCTCCCTACCAAGAACCAATTAAAAAACCTCTTCGCTGGGAGGAGAATGTAGGTGGCAGAAGTATTACTTATTGATGTTTTTATAGCCTGTGTTTCTAAGTGCCTCCCAAACGCAAAGGCGTTCATTAGAGTTGGGCACCTGTGCCAAACCCCTCAACCACACATTGAATAATTCACTAATACAGGCCTTTAATTTTCATCCCTGTTCCTTTTGACTTTAAGCAAGTGGGATCCCCGGGGTGCATTTGGAGGAAATGCAGCCCATTTTTGAAAGTAGACCCAATTTCTCTGGGGATCCATCTGTAACTGAACAAGTGGTTCTAGCAGCAAAGGCCAAGGGGAGAGCAAACCAGGATTTTAATCTCAGTCAAAGCCTATGCCAGAACAAGGCACTCGCATGCCTGGTGCACAGTGGTGAAACTACAAGAGGATGGGGGGGGGGGTGCGCCGTGCACCAGGCGCACGCCTGGAGGTGCAGAAAATCACCCAGGCCCCTCCCCCTTTCTCCCCCCCCCACTGCTTTCCCCTTTCCCACACTTACCTTAGTTCCTTTCCTTTTTCAGCACTTTTTCAGGCTGCAAAAGGCCTGTTCGCAGTAAAAACAGCCTAAGGAACTACAGTTGTTGTTGTTGTTGTTGTTGTTGTTGTTGTTGTTGTTGTTGTTGTTGTTGTTGTTGTTGATGATGATGATGTTTATATACCGCCCTCCCCCGAAGGGCTCAGGGCGGTGAACATAGAATATACAGGCAGAATACAAACAAAATCAACAAACAACCGAAAATAATTAAATTATAGCTCTGCACATATTAAAACTAGTCCCCTTTTAAAATGCAGTGTACCAATTACACAACACAGCAGATGGTGTCTCATAGCTAAACCCCCTAAAAGAAGGGGAGGCGGCAGGGTCCACTGATGTTATAAAGGGAGGGAGCATCAGCGCTCGGTCTCCCTAAAAGCCCGGTGGAACAGCTCGGTCTTACAGGCCCTGCGGAATTCACTAAGGTCCTGCAGGGCCTGGGCAGCTGGAGGAAGGGCGTTCCACCAGGCAGGAGCCAGGGCTGTAAAGGCCCTGGCCCGGGTGGAGGCCAGCCACATCATTGAGGGGCCAGGGACCACCAGCAAATTGGCCTCTGCCGAGCGCAGAGGCCGACTCGGGACGTATGGGGCAAGACGGTCCCGCGGGTGCTTGGGGCTCACAAGGTCTCCTGGGAAGTATAATTCTTGTCAGGCCTTTTTTACTGAGAACAGGTCTTTTGCAGCCTAAAAAAGTTCTCAAAAAGGAAAGGAACTAAGGTAAGTGTGGGAAGGGAGGGCGCCGCGGGAGGGGGGTGCCACGGGGGGGCGGGGAGGATTATAGTATGTGCACTGGGTGCAGTTTGGCCCAGCTACACCTCTGCTGGTGCATACTCCCAGTGGGACAAGTCTTTCTACCAAAGCAAGTATTCCAGCCCAAAGCTGTCCTCTCTGAGTAGTGACACCTCTTCAACCTCTCACCTGTGCTGGACCTGCCACATGCACAACATGTATCCATGCCTCCTTTACTCAAAAACGGATGTGAGCCTAAACATTTCATGCAGGGATGGCCTGAGATCTAGGAAAATCTAGGAGATAACCTAGGTCACCACAATTGGAGGGGGCCTGGTGCATGTGTGCCAAAAAGCATGTGCTGAGTGCACGGAGCCTTAAAGTCAGACTATTGCCTAATCTAGTTTAGGATTGATGACAGCCTGGAAAAAATGTCCTGTCCCTTTAATAGAAGTTCATTGGGATGACTTTTCATTTTCTATGGAATGGGGGGAGGAGGCAAGGCACCAAAGTTATAGGGTATTTTCATACATGCCAAATGGATTGGCAATGACCCAGGCTTGCCCAGAGGAGACCACTTCTACGCTTTACCTTGTAAAAAGCATAATGAACATCCCTCCAAAGGGTGAAATAATTCTCCAGAGGGGAAAAAAGAGACTGTTCCAAGTAAATTGGAAGCAGATGAAGGGAAGTGTGTTATTTTTGGACTGACCCCCATGCAGGTTGATAATGTGATGAAATCTGGGATGTGCAAATAATGGCTGTGGACCTTTAAAAGTCATGCTGCTGAAATACCACATTCTTCCAGCTTCATTAGAAGGCTCTAGCTATTCTATAACGAAAAACTAAACCGTGCTGACTGCTGCTGTCCAATCAAAACAGCTGTCTCAGTCACATCTCCATTTCCCCCCTCTACTAGTAGCAATCATGGCTGAATGTTTTTCGCAGGCAAAGAGCCAACAAAAGCTATAGTAACATCTCCTGTCTGGCCTGCTGCCCTTGCTAAGCCTCGAATAGGTGGTATTTTGTTTACATATGCAAGTGCTGTCAAGTCACAACCTACTTACCAGAAACCCTAACAAGGAGCTTCAAGGTATGTGAAAAGCAGAGGTGGTTTGCCATTGCTTTCTTCTGCAGACTGGTATTTTTCTAACCTCTTGAAAATCTAATTGCTCTCCAAATGGGAAAAGTTGTGTGTGTGTTTTTTAATGGCTGTAAATATGCTGAATGATTTTGAGACCCCTTCCGGTTTTATCCCAATCGGAACAGCTTTATATGAAAGGGATACTGGGAACAGTAGTGTTATTATGGTGCTTGAGACTTCTCTAAACTCCACTCAGATGTAATTCTGGAGTCGCTCCATTTAGCCGAGTCATGGATTTAAAATGTTATAGCATTATATATTAACATTGCTCTTTCTTCCTATCAATAATATAAAGATCGAAATGCTTTAAAAATAATTAAGATGTAGATCTGTATCGGTTAACAGTGTTGAGGAAGTTAATTTCCTTTCAGTGTTTCCTATTTGGTGTCAGTTGTAACACAGTAATTGGTAAATGAAAATAAATAAATGAACAAGCAAGAAAGAAAGCAAATAAAATGAGTCATGGGAGTCCAAAGGAACCATAGTGAAGGTTGCTTGCTGTGCCTCTTTCCTAAGTCTTTGTTCTGTCTACTGCTCCTTTCCATCAGCTTCTGCTTTGAGAGCAGGTAATTCTGTCACTTCTCCACATGGAATGAGAGTGAATCATTCAACTATTCCTGATGGGGAGATGCAGCAAAATTGCCAGTCCTCGGAGGAGGCTGACCGCAGTATCTCTGTGAGGGTTACTGTGAGTGCCTATGCTTATTGCACCAGTGAGATCTCCCCAGTGGAGCAACTCATGCAGAAATATAGGGAGGGACTCCTCTGT
Source organism: Sphaerodactylus townsendi (assembly GCF_021028975.2). Classification (NCBI taxonomy): domain Eukaryota; kingdom Metazoa; phylum Chordata; class Lepidosauria; order Squamata; family Sphaerodactylidae; genus Sphaerodactylus; species Sphaerodactylus townsendi. The sequence continues at coordinate 99,658,253 of NC_059430.1, forward strand.
TTGTCCTTTCCACAACATTTCTTCTTTAAGAGTGTCTCAGCTGCTACCCAAAGGATTGTTCATTGCATATTTTTATTGCATTGTTCTTGTAACCCAGTTTTATATAATCAGTTACTGCCTATAATATTCTGTTTTACTGCATTATTCTCCAGTCCCATAATCTTGCATTACTGTATGTATGATACAACGTAAGTGCATCCTTCTCTAATTTGGGAATCCAATTTTATTATATTGCTGTGCACCACGTATACACTGTCCATATGGCATTGTTCTGATTTTTATGTCATTTTATTAACATTATTTACAGTCCGCCTTTCTCACTTGGACTCAAGGTGGATAATACTGAGTGAGTCAATATAGTTGATGGATGGGACCAGTGGTGGGATTCAGCCAGTTCGCACCACTTCGGCAGAACCGGTTGTTAAATGGTGCTTATAAACAACCAATTGTTAAATTCTTTGAACCCCACCACTGGATGGGACCTTTAAAAAACAATGCAATAGGATTAGGGTTGTACAACCAACCAGAAGATACAAAACAGAACTGAAGTAAAGCATAAGTGTTAGCACGACATATTAAACTGGGAGCCAGCGTGATGTAGTGGTTAAGAGCAATTGGTTTCTAATCTGGAGAACCAGGTTTGATTCCCCACTCATCCACCTGAGTGGCAGAGGCTTATCTGGTGCACCAGATGTGTAACCAGTGGTGGGATCCAAAAATTTTAGTAACAGGTTCCCATGGTGGTGGGATTCAAACTGTGGCGTAGCGCCAGTGGGGCTGGGTGGGGCACGACGGGGGCGTGGCCGGGCATTCTGTGGGCGGGGCATTCCTGGGTGGGGCTGTGGCAAGGACGCAGCCGCTGCGCCGGTCCTTGGGCAGGAAATGAATGCACGCAGGCACAGGCTGCCACGCACGCCGGTGCACCTCCTGCTAGACTGCTTCAGTTCTGCGTGCTACTGCTGAGAGGAGGGGTGTAACTAAGGCAAAAATCACGTGGCAAAATCACCGATTAGTAACCCCCTCTTGGCACACACAAATAATTAGTAACCTACTCTCGGGAACCTGTGAGAACTTGCTGGATCCCACCTCTGTGTGTAACTGTCCGTACTCCTGCATTCCTACTGGGTGCCCTTGTGCTAGTCACAGTTCTCTCAGAACTCTCTCAGCCCCACCTACCTCACAAGGTGTCTGTTGTGGGGAGAGGAAGGGAAAGGAGCTTGTAAGACACTTTGAGTCTCCTTACAGGAGAGTAAGGTGAGGTATAAATCCAAAATCTTCTTCTAAATGATGCAGATGTGATCTGTATCACAGTGATATAGACCACAATCCCTAATAATTCGTCTTGGTATCTTTGTGAATCATTTAGCACAGTGCAAGCTTTGGGTCCATGTAGAAAGTCCTCATGAATAATTCAATTTTGCATAGTTTGCAGAAAGCCAGGAAAAGTGGGAGCAGTCTGGACCTCCTCAGGCCGGGTGTTCTACAAGGCGGGGGGGGTGGGGGGGTGGGCGGCGGCAGCAGAGAATGCACACATTGATTTTGCCCATTTGCGGGATGGCCCCTGCAGAAGACCATGCTCCAATGGGCAAAGCTATTATGGTGGAGCATAGGGGGAAAGACAGTCTCACAGATATGAGGGTCCAAAGCACTGAGCCCGGTAACAACTGGGCATCCAGTGTGGAAGTAATGTGTGTGCTTCATTCAGATCCTGATAAAAGTTGAGCTGCAGCATTCTGTACCAACTGAAGTTTCCAAATTGATTTTGAGGATTGACCAATGTACAGTGCACTGTGGTAATCTAGTCTCTATATTTTCATGGTGTGGATCCAGGTGGCCAGATCAACCATACCAAGGTAAGGGGCCATCTTTCAGGCTAGTAGGCTAAGTTGGAAGAAAGTCTTTTTAGCAACTGTGTTAGCTTGCTTCTCCAGTAATACAGTTTGGTCCAGAATAACCCTGAGGCTGTTGCGTCAGCAGAGATCAGTCGAGATCCATCAAAAAGGGAGAGCACAATGTCCTTCAAGATCTCTGTCTTCCCAACCAGCATTACCTCTGTCTTTTCAAGGTCTAGTTTCAACTTGTTCCCTCTTAGTCTATTTACCAAAGCAGCCTGGAAGTTATTTAGGACCTCTACTGAATCAGCAGGAGTTTTATATTCAACTGGGGTTTATCTGCATGTTGATGACATCCAACCCCCAACCTACAAATGATTTGTCCTAAGTGCTTTTCATAGAGATTTACAAACATGGGACACAGAATTGCTCCCTGTAGGACTCCACAGGATAGGAATAATTCACTTTGAGTCTCAATGACAAAGGTAGATTGCAGATGAAATAAATAAAATAGTAGTATCTGATGGGTGCAAATACCAAATATTTGTTGACAATGCATTTTTTTGGTTATATTTCATTTATGGTCACAGGTGTATGGCATCTCACAAAAGGTGATTCTCTTGCCAATATTGTTTAACCCCTTGCCAGGCTAAGGTTTGGACTTGGATGTCATCAGTTTGTTGATGACACCCAGTTGTATTTGCTAATGGACGGCCACCGGAAGTCTTGGCCAGTTGTCTGGGGACTGTGATGGGGAATGGATGAAAGAGAGTCATTTGAAGCAGAATCCAGCAAAGACAGAGGTCATGTGGCTGGATTGGAGGGGTCTGATTGGGGAGTGCTGGTTGCCAATGCTTGATGGCGTGCAGCTAAGAGCCGCATTGACTATCAAGAGCCGCATTGACTATTCCAACTCTATTGTGCTCCCGGATGTCTCTCTGATAATGGAGGGCAAAGTAGCACATACCACTAGGGTGACATTTTTCCATCTTCACTGGGCAAAGGAGCTGGCACCCTATCTTCCCCAGGCCAATTCTGCCACTGTGATCCATGCGATGGCCACCTCTAGGCTAGACTACTGCAATTTGCTCTATGCAAGGCTACCCTTGGGTCTGCTTCAGAGGTTCCAGTCAGTCCAGAATGTAGCTGTGAGGGTTCTTAGAGGATCTTTGTGGCAGATGCAAATCCACCTGTGCTCCGCCAAATTGCACTGGCTTGGGGTGGAGAACCAAATCAGATTCAAGGTTCTTGTACTTAAGTACAAAGCCCTAAGTGGTCTGGGACTAGAACTGTCCCTCTTGGTACATCCCCCAAAGATCACTTCATTCAGCAAATACCAACTTACTGGTGGTCCCTGGCCCAAAGGAAGACCAACTTTCCTCAAACAGGGCCAGGGCTTTTTTGGCCCTGGTCCCACCTGGTGGAACATTCTGTCTGAGGAGACCAGGGCCCTGTAAAACCTTATGCAGTTCTGCAGGGCCTGTAAAAAGAAGAAGAGTTTGGATTTATATCCCACCTTATTCTCCTGTAAGGAGACTCAAGGTGATTCCTTTCCCTTCCTCTCCCCACAACACACGTTGTAAGGTTGGTGGGGCTGAGAAAGTTCCGAAGAACACCCCGCAGGAATGCAGGAGTACGGAAACACATCTGGTTCACCAGATAAGCCTCTGCCACTCAGGTGGAGGAGTGAGGAATCAAACCCAGTTCTCCAGATTAGAATCCACCTGCTCTTAACCACTACACCACGCAGGCTCTCAAGACAAGAGTTGTTCCACCAGCCATATGGTTGAGTTGTTCCAATTTTCAGTCTTTGATTTCCAACTCTATTATTAAGTCTTTTGGGACCCTTTGATGTTATTGCTGCTTCTTTGAACTATAACAATTATTGCTGCTTGGATTTATATACTATTTATTATTGAGTTTTTAGATGTCTTAAATAAATACAGTAAGCCACTCTGAGCCTGGAAGGGGAGGGGTGGCATATTAAATCCCATAGACAGACAGACAGACAGACAGACAGACAGACAGACAGACAGACAGACAGACAGACAGACAGACAGAATAAGCTGCTTTTACTGAGTCAGAGACACATGTACTGAATCAGACCATAAGACAACCAAAGTCAGTATTGTCTGCTCAGACTGGTAGTGGCTCTCCAAGGTCTTAGGCAAAAGTCTTTCGCACTCTCTTTTCAACATGATGCTGGCGGGGGATGATGGGAACTGTAGTCCATAACATCTGGAGGGCCACGAGTTTGACACCTATGAACCAGGGATTGAACCGGAGACCTTCCTTCTGCATGCCAAGTCTAGGCTCTTCCACCAAGCCTCAGTCCCTCCCTACATGACTTGGTTTACTTTGCTTGGTGTTTGCCCAACCAGCTGCAGCACTGCAAAATCTCAGGCAAGCAACTTGTGCTCCTAGAGATGCAAGTGTCTTATGAAGAAGAGTTTGGACTTATATCCCATTTTTCTCTACTTTAAGGAGTCTCGAAGGGGCTTACAAGCTCCTTTCCCTTCCTCTTCCCACAACAGACCCTTTGTGAGGTAGGTGGGGCTGAGAGTGTTCGGAGAGAACTGTAACTAGCTGAAGGTCACCCAGCAGGCTTCATGTGCAGGAGTGGGTAACCAAACCTGAATCTCCAAATTAGGTCCACTGCTCATAGCCACTATACCAACCAGAGACTTCCTGTGTGCAAAATGGGGGCTCTGCCAATAAGCCACAAAGCATCCCAAGGATAATATGTTAGGTTCCACCCCTTAATCTAAAAGTCTCCCATTCCCGCCTTATGTTGACTGACAAATCACGGAGGCAACCACTATAATATGACCTTTTGGCAGATGCATTGATGATGCTTAAGAGCAGACAACAGCCAGCCAAGAGCTATGGACCTACTGGAAATGGCCTTCCATTGAGTTGGACCACTGGCCCTTCTTTTGTGTAAAGTCCCATCAAATCACAGCTGGCTTATGGTGACCCCAGCAAGGGACTATCCAGGCAAGTGAGAAGCAGCAGTGGTTTGCCATTGCCCTCCTCTACAAAGTCTTCCTCGGGGGGGGGGGGGGGGGGCTCCCTTCCAAGTACTGACTCTGGTTAACTTCCAGGATCTGGTTATGCTATCCTGCTGCACATCCCTTGGTCCTTCTTAGCCAGCATTTACTCCAAATGGCATCAGTTCCTAGAAATTTAGAGGGATTTTTATATATATATATATATACAGCCAGATCCTTTAATCTAGAAAGCCTAGAGCTGAACTTGGGAGGGGGTGTTTTTCTTACACATTTTCTAGCACTGAGGTCTTCCTTGTATTTAGCAAATCTCCCTGTCCCTGAATTTAATTGCCCACCTACCAACTTTTTTTTCATTTTTGAAGACAATAGAGTGTATTAATAGTTTTATAAAAAATATATCCACCTATTTTGTGCATTTGTTGTTTTGAAAATGGCCATTTTTTTGGTATCTTTTGTGACAGGGGTTGAATGCTGCCGGTAAGATGGTATGCAGAACTAAACTCACTTGCTAGGTGTAAATCCCACTGAAGTCAATTAGTTTCTCCTGAGTCAGACTGCATAAGGCATGAAAGAAGGGCTAGCTTTAATTTTTTTTTTAAGTTCCCTATGACAGGACCATGCCTGATCTTCTGTCCTATCTCAGAAGCTAAGCAGAGTCGGCCCCAGTTAGTATTTCGATGGGAGACCACCAAGGAATACCAGGACTGCTATGCAGAGACAAACTATGGCAAACCACCTCCGTTCATCTCATGTCTTGAAAACCATTCGACTTGACAAGGTGTTACACACACCACAAACTGTCAGGGGGGTTGTATTTAGTGATTGAGATGCATTCCTCACCTAATGTAACTGCTACAAGATATATGCAACCAGTCTGCTATATTTAATCGCTGCTATTCTGGGACATTCCTTCCTTGATCTCTGCTTTATGGCTTCACAAGGCCTGTAGATAACTAAGCTTTCCCCTGACACTTTAGTCCCATGGGAAACACATGTTTCCACTGTCCTGTGGGGGTTGGATGCCAGGTGGCTTTATTTTGTATCTATGGTAGTCCTTGGGGCACCTCTGTTCCCAACTAACTCTCACATTCCTTGGGAAAAAGGGAGTGGGGATCAGTATTGTAATAAAATGGGTAGCAAAAGCCAGGTCCCCCAGAACTAGCTTTGCCAAACTGGGTGCTTTGCTGCCGATCAGTAAACGCTGCTGTTCAACAATGGGTTTTCCGGTTTGTGTGGCCGTGGTCTGGTAGGTCTTGTTCCTAAGGTTTCACCTGCATCTGTGGCTGGCATCTTCAGAGGTGTATAACAGAGAGCAGTCGGTTGCACACTGTGCCTAGATATAGAGTCCGTTTATTGCTTCAAGGTTCGAGACTGGCACAAACATACCAGGACTAACACAGCTTAAAACATTAAGAGGACGCCACAAAGCTTCAGCCCCACATCTCAAAGAAGGGTGTTTGTGGCCCGGCCATTGAGTCCAGGTCGGAAAACTTTTTGGTTTGCCTTCCCAATGAAGCGACTGCAACTCCCGCCGCCTTTTGCATCCCCATGTCAAACTTTGCAAAAAGCTTGATCTGCAGACTCGGATAGGTCGGTTACCCCCCCCCCCCCCCCCCGGTTTATACTTAGAAAAGTTAAGCAAGATTTCTCCCTATGCAACAGCTGCGAAAAGGTACCAGACCGGGGCGGGCTGTAGGTTTGGAGTGGGTGGGCTTTATTTTTTATCTATTTATTTTAAAGTTACTCGCTCACTGCAGCCGGAGGCGAGAGATCTCCGCGCGCCTTTCTCTGTGTGTTCGTTCATTGGGGAAAGTTGCAGTTAAAAACGCCCCGGCGGTTCGTCTCGTGGCTTCCTGGGCAGGCGGGGAGAGCGGAAACCCTGCACCCAGCCAAGCGGGTCGTTGCAAGCTTCGCGACGGCACTTTGCAAAAACTCCGCGCTGGGCGTGGCGCGCGGGCGGCCTGCGAGGGTTGCGGCGCCTTTTGCAAAGGCGAGCCGGCGGAGGGGCGGAGGAAAAGCGGCCGGGAGGGGGTGCGCGCCATGTGAGTCTGCGAAGCAAAAGGCAGGTGGCAAACCGAGCAGGATGGAGAGGGACCGAGCCCGGAGTCGCAACAGCCGCCGCTTCTGTTTGCAGCCCGGCGGTGGTTTGCCTGCAAAGCGGAGCGCCCTGGAAAGCCGCAACTCTTCCAAACTTGGGCGCTAGAGAGGGGAAGGTGCAACGACGCCCCTGCCGAGGAGGCCTGCCTGGCACGCTCCAGGTGGCCCTTCTGTCCCGGATGGGCTGAAGAAGCTGCCGGGGCGCGTCTCTCCCGGACTGGGTCTCCCGCCTGCGCCCAGGGCGCATCCCGGACCGGGGAAGCCAACTCCGAGCTTCCCGCCTCGCCGCTTTCGCCCTCGGCAGGCCATGCCGGGCTGACCGCCTCCATGCCGTGAGCGCGCCTCCCCTCACCCACCGCTTGCCAGCCATGGCCGGGGACCGCGCGAGGCTCTCTCCGACGACGGTGCCCGGCGGCGGGGAGCCCCAGGAGGGGATGGAGTTTGTCGCGCTCACCGCCGTGCAGACCGAGAAGAGCGAGGCTCCCGCAGCCGGGGGCAGTCCCAGGCGCCTGGGGCTGCTGGGGACCCCCTTGCCCATGCCCCCCGGGGGGTCCGGGGCCCGATCGGCTTCGCACAAGCGATACCGGCGCCTCCAGAACTGCCTCTACAACGTGCTGGAGAGACCCCGCGGCTGGGCGTTCATCTATCACGCCTTCATGTGAGTATGACCCTCCTCCACCGATTCCTCTCCCCCCACTCTTTCCACGGTCCTGTGAATCGGGGCCCTTCCTTAAAGTCCCTTCCCCGGCTCCGCTCCAACCTGTTTTACTCCGGTTTAGCGGTAAGGGGGGCGCACGTCGAAGATGGCAAACAGATCCCTCCCCAGGTTTCTTAGTGGGCTGCGCTGCGAATCCCCGCTTAAACCCTTTGCTTTTACTTCCGAGTAAACCCGAAGATGTCCGGATTGATAAACTGGATTTTTCTGCGGTGACTTGGCCGTTTTGCCTCCGTTTTGCGGGAATCGAACCGGTGTGTGTTTGAGAGAGAAGTGCGCGATTCTCTTATTTAAGGAAAAGTGAAGTTTTTTTCCGGGGGGAGGGCAGAAGCAGTTTGGGTCTTTTTCAAAAGGGATGTTTGGAAAGATGCTTTTAAAGGCTGGGTTGCCTCGTTTGAACATGTGGGCCCTGAGAGCGTGGTTGTTGGCAAGCTATAGGAATACGTGGGTGTATGTAGGTCTCGAGAACCGCTGGGAAATACCAAAATAAGCCAAGGAGGATGCTCTTGGGGTGAAGGAACATTTTTCCATAGAGTTCAAGGGGCCTCCAATTATCCCTTAACTATGCACCTCCTCCCTCTTTCTGAGCACAAAGGAAGGGATGCTAGCAAAGCTGCCCCCAAAGCTTATTCCCCGAAAAGTGATTTGGCTCCTGCCTGCTGGGAAGATCCATGCCGCTTCCTCCATCTCAAAGATGCCTTCTGCTCAGTTAAGATCTGTGGTTCCTCTTCTTGATGCAGCCCCATCTTACCTGGGAGCCAATTCACGGATTGGCCCCTTTTCTACTTCCTCTGCACTGGCAGCTGAACCTGAGAGGCAACTTCGTGTGGAAATGCTGTATATTTGGAGGGAACCTGTAGTGGTCAGTTTGGATTGAGCTGATCGTGAATTCACATTGCTGCTCAGCCCAGGAGCACCTGGGGAGACCCTGGGCCAATTTTGTAGTCTCAGCCTGGCCTTTCTTGCAGGATTGTTGTTCAGGACACAATGAGGCCATCCTCACGTTCCCTTCCCCAAGTCCTTTGGAGACATGTGAGAAATGAATGTATAAATGATGAAAGTTCTTCCCGTGATGATCAGTTGGCACATGTGCTTAATACTCTAGGGATTCATACGTATTGTGGATCGCATGTGCAAAACCTGACATGCTTTGTTGCTAAGTCGCAGTAGTTGCCATTTGGTATGATGAAGAGTCTTGTATAGTTTGCAAACCTGCAGGTTTCTTTCCTGATGCTTTGGTGAGAGGTCTGATCTTACCCAAGTTGCTTTTATTTTTGGGGCCTGCATGGTGCTCTCTGTGTTCCGTGGCCTGTCCCTGTAACTTCCAGCCAGGCTTTGGGAGTTGCAGGGTGGAAAGACTTGGGTGTATGTTACCCCATCTTAACTGCGGGTGTATTCCAAACTGTGCTGTCCAACAAGGAGGTTAGAGGGTTCAGTCCATTCCATCTCCGTGGATTCTGGGTGGAGGAGCAATCGTAATGCCAGAAAACGTAGCCGCATTTCTCTGTTGCGATAAAAATAAAACAGGAGTCCAGTGGTGCCTTGAGGGCGACTGAGATTTATTTCAGCGTAAGTGTTCATGAGTCAGAGTTGGCATCTGACGAAGTGAGCCCTGAAATTTATGTTGGAGTAACTTTTGGTAGTCTTCAAGGTGCCACTGGACTAATGCATAATTTACAAGCCTCATGGATTGGCAGTTGCCCTGGCTTCATAGTTACAATAACCTGACTTGCAAAGGATTCAATTGTGCTTGCTTCTAGGCAACTCTGGCATGAGTTGTGAGGTCCGGCCATTGTGGGTGTTGCATGCCCTGCTCTCAAATCTCTTTTTTCCAGGGCATCACTGAATTAACTGGCTTTCAGACGGTTGATCTGGGAACCCCTGTGTTGGCAGGATGTCTCCTTCGAATTCAGCCTGGACTGTCTTCTCAGGACCCCGAGAACCTGTTTTCAGTTATACATCCAGCTTAGAAACATGTGAAGCTGTCATAAAGCAGAAGGTGCCTCTGAGCATGTACAAAGGGTTGAAATGATTAAGTTCTAGCATTGTGTCAGAAGACCTGCTTTCCGAGTCCTGACACTTTTCAGAGAACTTGTGGAAAGTGGGGCTATTTATGGCTGTTTGTAGCAGTGGCTGTATGGAACTTCCAGAGGCAGTGTATCTCTACCAGATTGTGGGGAACAATGAGTTTTTAGGGTGGAGGGGAGGGAGTAGCCACCAAAACAGAGCAGGTGTCTAGGTGAGAAATATGTTATTTCTGCAAAAGTAGTAATGGTATGTCCAGAGGCAGAGGATTTGCATGATGATTTCCTGTCACTGTGTTTCTTAGGTCGACCTCTTATGGACTCTCTCCCAGTTCCTGTCGGTGGTATCTTCAGTCAGTTCCATAGCCAGACCAAGTGTCCTGCAGCTAGAACATGTGAGCTGGCACAGAGAGCCAGCACTGGGAGGGTCATCTTGGTCCTTTCTTGGGCTCGTATCCACCCACTCCTCTTTGCTGTGAAGATATTACCAGAATAGCTTACAAGAGAAGACTCAGTTTTTCTTCTCTGTCGCTTGTTGGGTGACCAACAAGACCATCTTAGCGCTGAGTTCCTTCCAAGCCTAGCCTTTCACACCTCCCTTTTAAAGCTGTAGTATTTTACTCCAGCATTAAGTTAGACAAGAAGATTCTTCAGCTCTCCACTATTCTAGCTGGCTATGCCTATCACTCCTTTGATTTCATGCTTCTTAAAAAAGGGTTGACAAAATATTTCATCTTTGGGGATGGGTGGGACTATAGGTGGTTCTATAGAGCTGCAGTGGTTAAGAGCAGGTGCACTCTAATCTGGAGAACCGAGTTTGATTCCCCGCTCTGCCGCTTGAGCTATGGAGGCTTATCTGGGGAATTCAGATTAGCCTGTGCACTCCCACACATGCCAGCTAGTTACAGTTCTTCTGAGCTCTCTCAGCCACACCTGCCTCACAAGGTGTTTGTTGTGGGGCGGGGGGAGGAGATTGTAAACCCCATTGAGTCTCCTTACAGGAGAGAAAGGGGGGATATAAATCCAAACTCTTCTTCTTCTAGTGGTCTCTTGCTTCTGAACTATCTGTATAAAGACCATTTCCTTGAGAGCCTTCAGATGATCTTTATATTGTGAATTTTATAACTTCCAGATAACCAGTTTTTTAAACTAGCTATTGCTACTTTGCTTTATGCAGAGCAGCAGATTTCAAGAATTCCCCACGGCAAACTAGAATTCATCTCTCAGTAAAAAGTAAACTCTTGTCATAGGTGTCTGGGATTTAGACTAATTAGTGCTGGTGTTGGCATTTAGACTAATTAGTAAGACAAATTAGTAACTTATGGGGGTGAATTGTTCTGCCTTTTGCCTTTCCAAGACCCCATCTCACGAGAAGGCTTCATCTGTTGCAGGAAAGTGCCTCTCTTTGTGGAAGGGATCTGCAGGATTCTACCTTATATCGCCATATCGTGACAGGATACCTCTTTATTTGCTGTTTTTCTGGAATCCTAAAACATTGGACTCATCTGTGGTACACTGTGAGTGACTCAGTTCAGCCAGTACAGCAAACCGTAATTTACTTTAACTTTAGTGTAGAACCCGAAGTTTGGTTTAAGTTTTGAAACCACACAAATAAAACCATAGTTCAGAACTGCTGGTCAGCTTTTGTTTTCTATCTGCTTGGCACTATGGTGTTAAGTGTCTGGAAAAGATGCGACGGGCATTAACTGAGGTTTGTCAATTCAGACAGGGCACCAAGTCACACTCAGCACAAACTGTGGTTTGCAAGCCTGCTTGACCTTGAATGCAGATTTGAGTGTGCAAGCTGATATCCTGCTTTGTCAATTCAGAGACTTCCTTACTTGCAGCTTGGCATGACCCCATAATAGAACAAGTGGATTGCTACAGTTCACATTTCCCCCCATCTCACTTCTGCACCTCTTTTAAGTTCTTTGAACTTTGTCCTGACTCTGATTTCTCAGCTTCTAGAAAATTGTCTTATTACTGTCACTGTTACTATTGTTTTTTAAAACTTTTCCATATTGCGGAAACATATTTTAGATCATTCCACGCAACCTGTTTTAGTGGTGTCATTTCACACTTGATACCATAAGGATGTTGTGGTAATGTGGAACGGGGAAGATCCAAAGCAGGCCATGCATAAGGGGTTGGAAGGTGCTCTCTACAAAGAAAGCTTCTTGGTTTATAATAGAGGTAATTTCCCTAGCCACAGTAGATGTTTCTGAAATTGTGAACACTGGAAAAATCAGATTGAGGATTCTCCAGAATGTTTCTTACTCCCAAATAAGTGTGATGGAATAGCAGACTCAGTGCAGGAAGATGCACAAAACGAGGGTGAGGTAACTTCATTGAGTTCTGTCAGCTTCAATTAGCCATGATAGCTAAGCAGAACCTCCTTGTGCAGAGGCAGTATATCTGTAAAGATAAGATACTGTGCACTGAAAGCAAATGGCAGCATTTGCTTTATGTCTTACTTGCCAGTGTCTAGAACTATCTGGCTGGCCATTGTTGGAAAATAGAGCTGTAGGCTTACTGAGCTGATCCAAAAAGCACTTTAGTGTTTGTTATTTGAAGTACATATTCTGCTTCTCTTTTCTGTCACTACACCATTTGGGTTTGCATGTCAGAGGGTTGTGTTTTATCATATGCCACTATTTAAACACTTTATACATTGTTGTTGAAATATGGCTGAAAATGTTTCCTTATTTATTCCTGTGAAACAATAATGCATGTATAACACTGTTTGGAAAAAAAATGGGCGGGGAGAAGGAGATGAATTATCAAAACTTTGGTCTTTTCTGCAGTGTTATTGATGCTGCTTTTACAATATCCCTGCCTTTTCCTTTCCCTTAAAAAATGTATTCTATTCTAGATGTAAATTTCATTTGACCAGAAATCTCAGGTGAGAGTATTCCCAGTTGTCGGCTTCCAGTTGTTTCCAAGGGAGAGGTCGTGTGTGTGTCACCTGCTTTGAATTTGAAAACTATTTTGACTGTTTCAATAAGTTGATTTGACAACCGCTTCTCCTTCCCTGGGGTTGTAAAAGAGCCACAGCCAACGCAGCAGCCGCTTTTGGGCCTCCGTTCCCTCCGCATAAAAGTTTCTCTTGGCAGTGCAAGGCTGTTAAAAACAAAACAAAAATAAAGCAGGATAAACTGCGGAAGCAATTGGAAGGGAAAAGTCCACTTTAGGAGATGCTATTAATGTTAAATGTAGGCGGTGGACTTTGGAGAGCTTCTGTTTAGTTTAACTTTCATAGGAGGAGACAAAATGTTAATTGCTTTCTCGCTTCAAGGCACGACATCCGAAGGTTTCTATTAGCTGTATGTTGGATCTGGGTTTGCACAGTTCCAACCCATCTTCTGCATGTTTACTGGGAAGTATGTTGCCCTGAGTTCAGTGGGGCTTACTCTCCAAGAAGAACATTTACATCTGCCACTTAGCATAGCCCAAAGGTGGTAAAGAGTGAAATTATGTGGGATGCCGATATTGCTTGCATTGGAATGAGGAACACAAATTATAGAATGTGTCCTTTTTGAAAGGACTATTTTGTGCTTTTTGCTTTATGAAAAGCAGAACTAATACACGACAGGGGGAAATAAATGTTCTTTGCTTCTTGTGTGAAAGGGAAAGAGCAGGATGAGCAAAGATGGAATTATTTTTGGTTGTGGTGGGTTTTCCGGGCTGTGTGGCCGTGGTCTGGTGGATCTTGTTCCTAATTATTTTTGATTGAGGCTGTGTGTAGATTGTGAAACTCACCAACAATGGAATTTTTCAGTATTTTCTGAACAACTGTAAACCACCGAGGCACAGAATTCTTCCGTAGCTTCGCCGTAATGGGTAGTTATGACAGGGAGCGCGGAACTCTCTTGGTTCTGAAACGTCTGCACTTAAGACTTGATGTGGCTGCTTCAGTTGTGCAGGCTGCTCCAGTCTGAAGGCTCAGAGCCAATTAAAAAACAAGAAGACCAACTCAAAAAAAACATGCTAAAATTCAAATGAAGGTACAACTCACAGTAACCCCCCTAACCATGTAACTGCCCGAGATCTACGGTCCGACTCCTCACTGGCATATGGTACACCATGTTGGATTTATTGACTTATTTAGATGTTTATGCCTATTTTTCCCTCTTCAGTGGAGACAAGAAGCAACTTACTGCAACATCCTCTCCCCTTTTATCATCACGGTAGCTCAGTGAGGTAGGTTGGTCTGAGAGAAAGTATCTGGCTTCAAATAACCCAGTGAGCTTCCAAGGCTGAGGGAGTCTTTAGCCGTTTCCGCACATAACGGAATAATGCACTTTCAATCTACTTTCACAATTGTTTACAAGTGGATTTTGCTATTTCGCACAGTGAAATCCCGCTGCAAAGTGCATTGAAAGTGCATTGAAAATGCATTATTCTGCATGTGCAGAAATGGCCTTTGAACCTGGGTTTCCCGTCTCCTAGTTGAACACTAACACTGTACCCGTGGGTCCGTCCAACAAATGATAGTACTTCCTCCTGGCCTGAAGCGGAAGGCTAGTTTTGCCGGGGGAGGTACTGCCACTCATAGAATGGATTCATGGCATCAAACTCCTAGTTTTTCATTGTGGAATTGGGCATATTGAGAAGCTCACTTTAAAGCAAATTCTGCGGAGGGGAGTTTGTTGGTGGTCCCGGGCCCCAGGGATGTTCGGCTGCTTTCAGCACAGGCCAGGGTTTTCCTGGCCCTGACCCCGGCCTGGTGGAACGCTCTTCTGGGTGACATCTGGGCCCTGCGGAGCCTGTTTCAGTTCTGCAGGGCCTGTAAAACAGAGTTGTTGTTCTTCCGGGCCTTCTCTGCCAAGCCAGCTGGACATCCCTTTTCTTATTAAATCATCTCCAGTCCTCATTTGGTGACGGCATGTTCGTTTCTTCCTGTGCTACCTCGTTATGCTCCATTTTTACGCCATCTATTTTGTAATTGTTGTTTTTAAACTATGTCATTTACGATGTTTTGAATGTTTTATACGTTTAGTATATTTATTATGTATGCTTGTGGTGAGCCGCCTTGAGTCTTCAGAGATATGGCGGGATACAAATGTAAACAATAAATAAATGAAATAGTCCTTAAGGCAGTAAGGTGGGTGGGTGGGTGGGTGGGGGAGTGGAAAGTTTATTGCCTTTGTTCTTGTTCTCTGCTCTTGGTCTTTGATCTATGCAAACAGGCCTTCAGAATGAGTTTGCTTGTTTACAGCTGTCGCGGTTTGCCTGTACAAATGAAAAGGCTTTGTGAATCCAAGAGTCCTACAACTTTGGTCACAGTTTTGCATTTTCCTGATGTCAGCGTAGGATTTCAGCTTGTGGACATTTTTGGCTGTGGCCAAACAAGTGGGAGGCAGCCGGGGGAAAAAACCTGAATTTTGAACTGGGATGTCACAGCCTTGAATCTTCCCTTTGCGGTGAGTTTAGATAAGCGGTAATTTCTCAGCCACAGGGTACTAATACTAGCCTACCTATCAGGGTTGTTGGGAGAATGAGGTGTGCAATGCAAAGTGCTGTACCTGCCTCAAAGAGCTGTATTGACCATCCTTTAGTCTCAGTTGTGATGCAAAAGGCTTGGCTGCTTTGTATCCTTGGGGATATCACCTATTGTCCTCCTACGCTCCCGCCCCCTCCCATTATTTGCATGGATTAAAATTTATGACTTTGCCTGAGTTCAGAAGTATACCTTCCCCTTTGACCAGGGTGTTCATTATTTTGTTGGAGTCCCTTGCCTTTTCTCGGAACCTGCTTGCCTGTTCTAGGCCACACAAGTTCTGTCCATCTCTCCCTGCTTCTGAGGCCTCATGAGAATTACTCTGTAGGATCGGACCAAGCGGTTCCTCGCGAAAGTCCAGCTTCCTGCCTTCCAAGTGACCAACCAGGTACCCCAAACATCTTGCAAATAGCACTACAAATGCCACAGGCTCTTGCAGAGGGGAGGTTGCCTTTCCCTCCACCCCTCAGTTGGTACTCAAAAGCATAAATGCCACAGATCGTGGAAGTTCCATTCATCCATCATGGCTAACCACTGTTCCTTGTTAAATCTTCTAATTCCTTTAGCCACCTTTGCTCACTACCACTACAACAACCCATAGCAACAAATTCTGCAAGTTGACAGTGCAGGGTTCGAAGAAGTAATTTCTTCCATTCTGAGGCTGCCGTTTTATCGGGTGCCCCTCGGCCCAGCCCCGCCAGGCTGCTCTTTTAGCCGGCGGAGCTTACACCGGCAGAAGGAGCAGCCTGGCAGGGCAGGGCCGAGGGGAGAGGTGTGGGGGTGATTCTCCACCCCCCTTGTGACCAGTTGGCGGGTGCCCGGGGACATGTGACTCCACATGTCCCCATGAGTGCTCCGCTTCTGGGTGCCCCAGAGTTCTAGTATTCTGGGAGAAGGAGAAAAAGTTCACTGCATCTCCTTACTTTTTCCTTCATTTGTGGTTTGGCACTAACCATACCGATCTACTTTACAGAGCTGAATGCTGAGATAACCAGCACAGCTTTTGCTACGTCCTTTGTATTCTTTAAACTGGGTCATCGATGCAAAGGCTTCCTCATCCACCTCCCTTGCAAGCGAGCGCCACACACAATGCACATCTCAATTTTGTTAATTTCATTAACACCCATCCTATTCTATGCCACAGCAGACGGGAGACAGCGCAATGCATCAAACGGTGCCTTCGGAAGAGCAGCCGCCTCAGAGCGCGTGCATGTGCTGGGAAGCCTTGGAATGAAGAGCGCTTGGGTTAGTCGGAATTGTTTGCCACGAAATTGTTTTGTAAAGCTCACAAAAGCATTAATGTTCTATGAGTTAATAGCACTGGTGGCGATGTTTTCTTCAGTTCAGCAGAAAGGGTAATTATGCAGAGGGTCACCAGACTGTTCCCAGTGCAGAAGAAATGTTCATTTCTGAAAGTTGGGAGGTGCGGAGCAACTGCCATGCAAAATTGGTGACAGTTTCCCCTTGTTTTCCACTTAATTAGATCAGCTCAAAGCAAAAAAGCGAAGCATTAACAGTGAGCTTTGGAGAAAGTAGGAAGGTTATAAATCAAAGAGCAGGTGTTACGATTCCCAGAGGTCTGTTGGATCTCCACTCTTCCCTCCTAGTCTCTGTTAACTGGGCTATTTTAGACAAGATGGATTTCTGGAGTGAAATACAAAAATGCAAAATGTGACATGCAGCACTGATTGTTCCTGGTTTTCTCTCGTCGTTTTTGCATGAGCTTGTCGGCGGACCTTGATGCCTGGGGCTACAAACAGGTACCCAAGAGGCTTGAATTCCATTCGCCCCAAGTCTCTAGCCCTCATTGGCTAGCTTTGCGTAAACAATTCTTGTAAACTTTGTGTAAACTTAATCCTTTACCATTTCCTCCGGCCGAATGGGACCAACACGTGGACGGTCTCCCGTCAAATTCCACTTGGCATTTGGGACCTGTTGGAGAACTCAAGACTTAGGGAGAACAGGGTTTTCATTGTATCCCCCCTCCCCCATTTCTCATGCTTGAGGCAGGGGATGTTTGTGGGTATACACAGACTGAGATGGATTCCCTCCCTCCCCTCCTGCTTCACAGCTAGTCTCTGCAAATGTTGGGAGCTGGTATAATACACAGCTGGCTTTCCACTTGTGCTGCTCAGGTGGAAATGTGGGACAGTTTTGTGTGAAGATGCTGTGGTAGTCTTAGTGGATAGCAGCCAGAAGGCTAAAGACGTCTTTTCACACTTAAAATAGTACCCCTTAGTCACAGCTTGCCTGGAAAGGGGGAGCAGCTTTGGGGGCTGGCCTCTTCCAAGGTGGATTCTTAGAACCCTGATCTGGATCGCCTGGGTTAGTCCTCTCTCATCAGATCTCAGAAGCTAACAGGATCAGGCTTGCTGCTTAATACTTGTGCGATACTCTTGCCTTGAAAACCCTACAGAATTGCTGTGAGGTAACTGTGATTTAAAGGCACTTTCCACCACCAGGGTCTACAAGATGGACGTTTTGCAGACCCAGTTACTTGGTGCCTTCTGCTCTGTGTTGACAGCTTTGGATCAGTCACTTTCCCAACGAGGTGCTTCATCCAACCACGTTGGAAGACTTGATTTTGCAGCAGCAGCTGGCATGGTGTAATGGTTAAGAGCAGGTGGATTCTAATCTGGAGAACCGGGTTTGATTCCCCACTCCTCCACCTGAGTGGCGGAGGCTTATCTGGTGAACCAGGTATGTTTCTGCACTCCTGCATTCCTGTTGGGTGACCTTGGGCTAGTCACAGTTCTTCAGAAGTCTCTCAGCCCCACCTACCTCACAAGGTGTCTGTTGTGGGGAGAGGAAGGGGAAGGAGCTTGTAAGCCACTTTGAGTCTCCTTACAGGAGAGAGAGGTGGGGTATAAATCCAAACTCTTCTTCAGGAGCACCAGAGGTGCTGGAAATGGCTCTTAAAGACGTGCATGTGTCTCCTGGGAATGCAATGCTAAGTATTCCCTGGAGATGGGCTGCTGAATGGTGCACTGCCTTGTACTTTCTGAAGCTGCCACATTTGCTCGAAGTGTTTTGTCTTTTGAGGGAAGTGAGAGAGCACATAGAAATAGGTGCCAAAGGGGGAACTG
Source organism: Sphaerodactylus townsendi (assembly GCF_021028975.2). Lineage (NCBI taxonomy): Eukaryota > Metazoa > Chordata > Lepidosauria > Squamata > Sphaerodactylidae > Sphaerodactylus > Sphaerodactylus townsendi. Next base: position 99,676,518 of record NC_059430.1, read on the forward strand.
GACATCATGCTCCTATAAGCACAAGTATTTTGATCATCTTTCCTTGGCTCAGGAAAGGGAAACGACCCTCTTGAGCCAAATATGAGTTTGTGTTTGGGTGATCCTTACCTGGTCTGTCCTCTACCTGAAGCAACAGGATAAGAGTGAAATTTGGGAGACCCAGGTTTGAATCCCCGTTCTGCCATGGAAGAAGAAATCTTAGGAAGGGCTTAACTGTGTGTGTAGAATGAGAAAGGGATTCTTTCATGTCAAAGCACCAAGAAATCTCTCTCCAGGTCTGAGGAGCAATGACAGGTGCTGGTGCCCAGCGAGAATCCTGCCTTCCTTCTATTTTTGTGGTCCTAATAACTTTGTTTTTGGGTACCTGTGAAATGGGTTGAAAAGGGTTGCAGCCCTTTAGGAAGATTCCAGTGCAAGTGGATCCAAAGCTTTATCTGCAACTTAGCTTGAAGAGTAGACATTTTCTGCCCACCGAACTTCTTTAAGAAGTTGTTGTTATACTCTGGAGTTTTCAGGGGATTGTTAGCAAAACTCTATGAGGTTCTTCTAGAACAGTGGTGGCGAACCTACGGCACTCCAGATGTTCATGAACTACAATTCCCATCAGCCCCTGTCAGCATGGCCAATTGGGAATTGTAGTTCATGAGCATCTGGAGTGCCATAGGTTCGCCACCACGGTTCTAGAACTAGGTTATAAGGAGCGAACATAGAGGCAGAGATGACAATGTGATTAATGCAAGAAATCACAAAAGACAGGTGGGGGAAATTGGTAACGATTCCTGGAGGTTTCAGGGGAGAGTTGGAGTTTTTGAAAAGGGGGAGGGGGGTCAGCAGGGTATGTAGCATCAACACCTGATAATTTAATCTAGAGTTTGTTGATTTTTATCAAGCACCATCTTTACATTGTTTTAGATGTAATGAACTGAATTCACTTGTCGTCTTACATTTGTGTTCATTTTTAGCCTCTCTGAGCCCTGCTAGGCAGAGGGAAGGTAGAATACAAGTCTAAGCTATAGTAGCAATGAGTGGAAATGGCTTGAAATTAATGTTTAGGTGCTGTTATTATTATTATTACTATTGTTGTTATTATTTTGCTATCATGTCACAGATGATTTATGGAGACCCCCGTAGGGTTTCCAGGGCAAGAGATTAGCAAAGGTGGTTTACCATTGCCTACCTCTGTGTAGTAACCCTGGACTTCCGTGGTGGTCTCCAGTCTGAGTACTAACAAGGGCCAACCTTGCTTTACTTCTGAGATTTAATGAGATCAGGCTAGCCTGGGCTATTTTCCCCAGAGAAAAGTGATACTTAACACCACAATTATGTTGCTCTTTCTGCAGCTGTTGTGCCAGGGTGGAGGGTGTGTGACCGAATGCGCCCGTCATCACATGGTAATGGAGAAGGTTGCAGCTTGACAGCAGTTAAGGAAAGGGAGCATGAGAGAACAGCCATTATTTGTATAAAAGTGGTCTGTGTTCGTAAGGAGTTAAAATTGAAGAACAGAATTAAACCCGAAGAACCGATCAAGCTAGTGGTTCTTAGTAGTGTATGAAAGAATTGTCCAGAGTAAACTTTTGGTAATTAAAAAGTTAGAAATGGATATAAGTTTTTGTGACTAAAGTAATTTGTATAATTTGACACTGTTCAATTTTTTTTTCTGTTGCCTACTAATTTTGTTTTTGTATATATTGAGGATTGTTATTTGAGGACTAACTTGGTTAAGTGGAACTTCTCATATTTATTCTCATTGTTATTTAATAATTTAAAAAAAAAGAAAACTACAAAAGATTGGTTCATACACACAAACACACACACCCTATACTTGATAACTAACTGTAAAATGTAAACAGACCCCGTAGACAGTTTTAACTTTAGAAATGTTTTGGGAAACTTGGTCTTAATGCCAGCTGATTTGAAAGGCAAAGTGCTAAATGTGAGTTAACCAGAGGGATATAAACCTTGTTTGTAGAACAGCTGTTGAACCTATTAATTTTTTTATCCTTTCAACATTAATTAGAACAGCCTGTGATATTGGGGAGAGGGGGAATGTTATTAACTTCCTGTCCTTTCTTTTTCCTCCTAGATCTGATAAGACTTCCCCTGCTTACTGTTGATCTTAGCGTTTAAACACTTACTGAAGTATATTAATGGTAAACAAATCCTTACCATTGAACTGTTTAATAATTTGGACTCCTAGTTTACCAAAATGAATATGATATGCCTTGTTTTTCTGCAAAGGAAAAAAAACCCCAAGAGAACATGTTATTAACTTGGTGCAAAGTTTTGGTGTGCTGAGATGTTAATGTATGTCACATGTATGTGACCCATAGTTGGTGGATCAAGGGTGTGCGAGGGTCTCTGCCCAACACACTGCAGATAAGTGATCCCTTTTTCTGTTTTGGAACCTCAATAACTTTGTCTCTGAGTTCTTGTGGCTAGGCAGGGATTGCATTCAGCTGGTTCCCACAGGCATGTGCACAGTATGATTTGATTAAGGCTGATAAATGGCAGTGGAAGTGTCAGACAAATGAGTGAGTTCTACATCACATCTGACTTGAAAAGCCTGATTTCTCGGCTGGTGAGTGCTACATGCAGCAGAAACCGTTGAAAACCTGCGGTAGTTTGGAGTGCTTTTGCCCAGCTTCAGATGGTGCACCAAATGTTTCCATTTTTAGGTGTGTCAGATCTACCCACAATGATCTGTGCCTTAATTCCATGCCATCTGGACTACTGCAGTGTGCTGCACTTGGGGGTGCCCTTGAAGAGTGTTCGGAGGCTACAGCTGAGTGTAGAATGCTGCAGCTGGACTTCTGTTCAGGGCCAGCTATCGGTAGTATGTGACCCTGATATTATAGCAGTTAGACTTGCTACTATCTGCTCCTGAGCCCAATTCAAGGTGTTGGCTTTGTTTTTTAATGCTTTCCATGGCTTGGGATGAGGGTATCTGAAGGACTGTCTTCTCCAATATGTTCCTACTGGGAGTCAAGATAACAGGGAGAGGCCCTCTTGACTGTCCCATCAATCAAAGAATTGGTGGGTACATGGGAAGGGACCTTTTCAGTGGCAGCCTCACAATTATGGGACAGCCTTCCCTGGGAGCTACACCTGGATCCTTCACTTTTATTTTTATTATTTTATTATTTTTAAATTTCTACCTCACCCATCCCCGAAGGGCTCAGGGTGGTGTACAATAAAAGTTAAAACCACAACAAATAAGAACTCTAAAATGCAATAGAACCCAGCATAACAGATACAAGATGGCGACTTCAACTCCAGTTCCCCCCACAGTGATGACAGCTGTTAATCCAGCTGTTAATCCAGCTGGCCTCCTGAAAAGGCCCGGCAGAAGAGCTCCGTCTTACAGGCCCTGCGGAATTGTTTCAGATCTCGCAGGGCCCTGATCTCCTTTTGATCCTTAAGAGGCAGTTGAAAATGGCTTTGGTTAGGACCACATTTGGTTCTGTTTACTAGCAATCCTGAATTGTGATTTTCAAATTTTGGTTTTTATGTTTTCAATTTATTTTAATATTTAGACTATATTGTAAGCTGACTTGGCCCTGACCTGGATATCCCGGGGTAGCCTGATCATGTGAAACCTTGAAAGGTAAGCAGGGTTGACCCGAGTTAGTCTTTGGATAGGAGATCACCAAGGAATAGCAGGGTTGTTGTGCAGAGGCAGGCAGTGGCAAACCACCTCTTGTCTTGAAAACCCTACAGGGTCATCACAAGTCAGCTGTAACTTGATAGCAAAAAAGGAGGCAGGCGAGGGTCTGGAGCTGGCTTGAGTTCTTTAAGGAAGAAAGAGTCAGCATAGTATAGTGGTTAAGAGCAGGTGGGCTCTAATCTGGGAAACTGGGTTTGATTCCCCACTCCTCCACATGAGCAGTGAACTCTAATCTGGGGAACCAGATTTGTTTCCCCACTCCTACATTCCTGCTGGGTGACCTTGGACTACTCACAGTTCTTAGAAACTCTCAACACCACTTACCTCACAGGGTGTCTGTTGTGGGGAAAGGAGTTTGTAAACTGCCTCAAGTCTCCTTCCAGGAAAGAAAGGCAGAGTATAAATCCAAACTCTTCTTCTTCTCTTCAAAGGCAGCTAATATATTTTTCCAGTAAATAAATACAATTCTCTCTAAAAGCTAAAATGACTAAATTCAGGCTATTCTAGTTTGGTCACATCATGATAAGACAGCAACGCTGGGAAAAGTTAAAGGCAGCAAGAAAAGAGGAAGGCCCAGGATGCGAGGAAGCCACGGCTCACAATTTGCAAGACCTGACCTGAGCGAGGCTGTTAACAATAGGACTCGTGGAGATCGTTAATTCCTAGTGTTGCCGTAAGTCAGAGGCAACTTGAGAATATATAACATGCGCAGTGAATATGTAAACAGACACCGCTGAAGAGTGTTGCGGAGAAGAAGGAATCAGAAAGCGCTACTTTGGATGCAATGATCACTTGTGCATGTTGTGGCTTGATGGCTGCCGCCCAGACCAGGTCCCAAGACCTTCACTTTCAAGGGGCAGGTGCAGGTCTGAAGGATCTGCTGTGGTTGTTAAAGAGGCACAGAAGCTAACTGTCCTACTTCTTACTCAGAAGTTAGAGGTGCACTTTTAGGAACTTTGTCCTAAAGCTAGCTATCAAATGCAATTGGGAGGCAAAGATTCTCGAAGTGAGTTTGCCAGATTGAATATTCCCTATCCTGTGTTTCTGAAATGAAAACAAAAACAAAGAATGAGGAGTGTTGGGTTTAAAACGTTACTAGCATTATTTTATCTTGCCGTGGTTTTCATGGATGCAACATTAGCACTAGATCAGGACCCATGGTGAATCCCACAAAGTAGCACTGCCTTTTTCTTTTCATTCTGGGATTTTTATTTTTAAAAAGAAAAGAAAAAACCAGATTGAGATAGGAGGAAAATGCATTTTTTGCATTTGGGGCTAAAATGTGAGCCCCTTATGTAAAAAAAATGTTTAAGGCAACATATATCTAATGCATCTGTTTTGGCTCTCAAGGACAGTTGCTATCCCTGGTGGATCTCTGCCTGTCCCTGTTTTTCGTGGGTCGGTGGTTAGAGAAGCATGCCTGGTTAAAATGTTATTGGTGAACTTTGCTAGCATTCTCTAGCTAGCTAGTTTTTTCCCCTCGGAGTCTGACATCCCTTCTTTGAGAAAAAATGTACCTTGTCTCTAGTGCATATAAATGTGTGCATAGATAGATAGATCAAACCTTTTTGTTTTAAAGTTCTCTTTTAATTGAGTGCTGGGTCTCTCTCCTTCCATATTTCGGTTGGTTGGTTGCAGCCTCTTGTCTAAATATTATTGTTATTGCTGCCCTAGATTTAAAATGTATTTCACGCTTTTGTTGAATTCTTTTTTAAAAAATCAATCAGGCAGATTGGATTTTATTATTTATTCTGTTGTCCCTGTTCACTTCCATAGCTGTTAACTAGCTTGGGAAGAGAGATGGTTTAGTTATTTTAAATAAATAAGAATTGGGAACTGTGATAACAGATTGTCGGACACCGATTCTCTCCTCTCAGTTTTAGCAACATTATAGAGGGCCACATTTCTGGAACGATTCCTTGTGAGTGGAAGCCCTAAGCCACCCCTTCAAGCAAAGAGATGCTGCTATGCTAATTTTCAATTTGCAGGGCTTTTTGTTGTGGTGGTTACACGAAGGAGTGTTCTTTACTGCGTGTCGTCTGGTACACACCATTCTACCACTGCAGTATTACACCATCTGATTCCCACCTCATTTTCCTGCGTTGTTCACGGGGTTTCTTCAGAGAGTCTGGCTTGTTACAAATGCCTAACAAAATCCATGCCAGCAGTGGAATTCCGAGGGTAGACATCCTGGAAACCGCAAAGTTATGAACACTTCTTATTACTCACTTCATAATGATGAACGAGCGCAACCAAACTTGGGAGCTCATTTTGAGAAGTGTTCCCACCCCAACCCCATCAACTGTTTTGGCTCGAAAACAGGAAAGTAGTATTGAAGCCTGGTCTGTCGAGCGCCTTCCATTCAGAGCTGCAGATTAAAGACTGAAGGAATTCAGTTTTCAAATTGCATGACTGCATATCCTGTGGGTTTTGGAGGCTGGAAAATACAGCCCCCTACTCCCAATTTCCTATTGTCCCAATCCATATCCACCCCTACATCACTTCTTTTCAGTGCAAAAAAACCAAAAACATTGGGAGATCCATGCTTGTAACTTCCATCGTGGAAAGGCTGAAAATTTGTCCAGCGGTTTTTGCTCTTGTTGGATTGTTCCCTCCTCTCCCGCTTCTTGAGAGAATAACAGTTAAAAGGCAAAAAAAGGGAGCAGGCTCTTTCTCTGTGTGTCTTTGTGCCAAACAAGAAGTGTGGTACTCTTGACCTGCTGTGCGGCTCTGTTCTCTTTTCCTGGGTGGCTCCCTTTCTATAAATACTGTTGCCATTTGGGAATCGATAAAGCCAGCTGACCCCCTCCTTCCACCTCCTGTTACTCCCGTTCTTTTTGATCTCTGCCTTAGATAAGTCACTTTGGGGTTTCGTCCCTGTGGACTTTTGCATGGAAGAAGTTAACATACATTGAAGACCGGGGTATCTCTGGATAATATTTAAGCAGAAAGGTTGAAAAAGATAAATGTGAGTAGAGGGGAGTTCTTTTGACTGCCTGCAATGGAGCTAGCCAGTGGACAGTGTAGCATTAGATACTCTGCTGCTTTATAACTTGGACTTATGGACTCTCCTGGAGCGAGTAATATTCTTCCCTAGGAAACCAGGCCAAGATGGTTTTCTTTGTAATAGCTGACGCCCCCCCCCCCCCTTGAAAAAATTAGGCCCAGCTGCTTAGATGGGTTCTGTATGTATCATTCTTTGACTAAGGCAGGATAATTCCAGTTTAGAATACATAATCTGCCCCAGGGTGGAGCAAGTAGGAGTTGGCACATATCACAAGTTACAGCTTACGCCACTCCGTGTTATTTGGGAAACCTCTGTTGGAGCACTGGGGGGCATGGATGTTTCAGGCTTTTTATCTGTTTTAATTTATTTAAAGCACCTTAGGTATTTTTTAAAAGTTGGGGTGGAGGGGGGAGGGTTGACAAATTCACAGAAATGAGATTCCCCAGTGCCAGCAAGCTATTGTGACTAAGAGTCTGTATGCCCTGCTTGTTGCCCTTCCACAGCCACTGCTTGGACACAGTATAAAATAGGATTCTGAACTACATGGACACTGGTCTGATTTAGCGGAGCTCTCATTCTCCCCTGAACTGGAATCCATCTTTTGGGGAGGCAGGGAATTAATTCTTTTTCCTCTTCCTTTTGGTGTAGGTAGGATCACCCCATGCTCCTCAGTTCTTTTCCTGCCTCAAGGGGAGAAGCAGCTTAGTTAAGTTACCTGAGATAGTGTATGGCTTTTTCAACCTTATTCCTTTTATTTCTCGCTTCAAATCTATGTCTAACCTTTTTAAAATCCTTCCTCAGTCTCTTGTTATTGCTTTACCTTCTTCCTTGATATATGATCCTTGGAGAGACTATGTCACCTCTAGTAGTTTTCAGGCTGCACTGGCGGAAACATCCCCAGCCTCTCAACCAGCTCCTCCTGAGGCTAGGCAAGCCTAATCGTACACAAAGGCTCTGACTACAAGAGTTTTCTCTCAGAGGATGAGATGGACTCTCCTCTGATAGCTGGGACTTCGGTAGACCCCTTTAGTCCGCCTTTGGTGTTTGCGGCAAAGATGGCAAAAGACGTGGTGAAAAGGCACAAAACAACCAGAAGACAAAATGGCCGCTGCAAATTCATGCTTCCGTTCCTGAGGACTTGCTAAACTACAAACCAGCGCAATCTCAGTTGGGGAGACTTTTGGCCCCCCACCTCCATGCCATGCAGGCATAACAGGATGAAACCCTACCGTACCTATGCCCAGACACCCCCATCTCCCAGCTGACTTTTATTCTTTCATTAGGGAAACACTATGGGAGGTGGGTAAGTCCCTCATAAGGCAAGCCATGCCAGGGCTGGATTCTACAGCCCCAAGCTGCACCTTCTCTCTATCCAGATGAGATACCAGCCCAAGTGGGAGCAGGGGGGAGGTTGCTACTGCAGTGTGGTGGCTCACCAAAATAGCTCATAAACAACTTCATACTACTTCCCTTAGGGATCCCGTACCTTCCTTGGAGTCTGAAAAGGAGGAGGCTGAAGTGATAGCGATAGCCTCCAAGTGGTCAAGGAGACCCTAATTGTCCACTCTCCAGCAATTAGCAATTCAGCAATCCTGAGAAATACCACTTCAATGGGACTTGGTGCAACAGGGACTCATCCACCACCTAGACCCAGGCAAATGGAAGCTAGCTGCCTGGTGATTGAATGGGAAGTACTGCTGAAGGCCGGCCTCACTGAACAGGTTGCGCAGACCATCCTAGCTTCTATGAGACTAGCTACCAACGACATCTACCATGTATCATGGAAAGCCTTTGTTTGCTGGGCTAAGAGGAAGAAACTCGATCAGGTACGAACCAACGTTTCGTTCATTTTGAGGTTCCTACAGGGTGGTCTGGACTTGGGCTTGTGCTCATGAACTTTGCAGAGACAAGTGATCAACTATGATCCCCAGCTAGATAGCTGGCAAATGAGTAGATATTCCTACGTCATCCATTTCCTGAAGTGTGCTAGGACCAAGGATAAACCTCAAATTCCTCAATTTTTACCATGCTGAATGCCCTAACTAAACTACCCTTTGAACCCAATAGTCAGATCCCTTTGAAATTCCCCAGAATGAAAACCACTTTCCTTGTGGCGATAACTTTAGCACGCCGAGTTTCTGAGATCTCAGCACTTGTCAGTCCATCCAGACCTTTGCACTTTCCATGAGGACAAAGTGCTTCTGCAAATGGATCCAACATTTAGACCCAAAATCGGCACAAAGTTTCATCGGATGCAGGAGTTGTTTACTGTCCTTCTGCCCAAATTTGAAACACCCAAAGTTCATAATCTCACCAACACTGTATTTTACATTCTGCAATCTTATGTTTCTTACTATCTATCAGGTAGCCTAAAAGTTTGCCATTCACAAATACCTTTTCTTGTTGTTTTTTTCCTCTTGTTCTGATTCTTATGATACAAAGCCTTAAAAATTGTTCTGACTAAAGTTACTGTTGAGTTAACATTAGATAGTTTTCACAGCTATGTGGAGGCAACCAAACTGAGGAACAGGAGGTGATCCCACACCCACAGGAAGAGGAAAAAGAATTCATTTCCTGCATCCCTGACTGGATGGTGGGAATCATCCCACAAGATGTCCTCCTATCACTCAGAGGAGAAGAACTTTTAACGGGTAAGTACCAGTCATCATTTTCTATCTCTTTCTGTTCCAGAGATATTTCATTTTCATTTCATTTATTGGACTTGTAGCCCGCTCTCCCTTGTAGGGCTCAGAGCGGCTAACAACCAAAAAAAACCCAGAATAACAGACCAATTAATTTTTTAAAAAATTTCTATACCTCCCTCCCCCGGAGGGCTCAGGGCAGTGCGCAACAGAACAGCAATAGACATAATACAGTAGTAATAACCATAACATCAGTAACAACAATAATAACAATATCACTAAATCATATAAACAATATGACATTCCATAACACGATATAATCCATATAACAGTATCACAACCCTCCATAACATTTCAATATCATAATGTCACAGTATCAGAACACCTTCACATCATAAAAGAACCTTCAAAAGCAGTAACAAACATTATAACAATTCAGATAATAGCAACATCACAACCCCCCCCCCCCATAATAATAATACAATATAGAGAAACCAAAGATGGCAACATCCTATCAAATTCACTACAACCTATAAGGACCTAGGACAAAAAAATAACCACCCTTACTAACTACCCAATACAGTTCCTACTAAATACCTACTACAGTTCCTACTAGATATCCTGGAACCCCAAGCTCTATGAACATCAAATAATATGAACATCATACAGCAAATATGAACAATAAATAAATCTGAACAGCAGCAACAACCCCAAAACTATTGTCCCAGCTCATCAATCTTCAAACGTCTCTAAACACAGCATACCAACAACATTAACATTTCTTCACGGAATAACAAATAGCAAAAACGTATTAGCACGTAGCATAAAATACAACTGCATCATATGCACAAATAATATAATAATAAGATAACAGCTTGACATCAAAACAGCAAAATATCAGCAATCATATAGCAACAGGCATGAGACAACAGCAAGATATAACCCCACAACGTAATACAACATCTCAATATTATAGTATAGTATAGTATAGTATAGTATATATTATGTTATATTATATTATATTAATACATGACCTCGAAGATGTTTGCAATGCATGTCAAAACCTGCAGTGACATTCCCCCTTGGTTTGATGCATTAAAAAGGAGTCTTTGATTGGTTTGCCCTTAGCTGTTTTGCCCTTAGCTCTCAAGCTGCCGTATACTGAATCAGACCCCGCCAGGGATTGAACTGGGGGCCTGCTGTGTGCCATGTATGCCATGGCTCTTTCTTGTCCATTTATGGATTTTACAATTTGCTCATTTCAAAAGTCTCTTGTCAACTGCTCTATTAATGACTCTGAAGCAGGGGGGGGGGGGCTGATGACTCAGCAGAATTTCCTCTGTCTTGGAGGAATTCATTAAAAGAGCCATTTGACCAGAAGCAAATTACAAAGCAGAGTTGTGCAGTCATCGTCGCCCCCCCCCCCCATTTATTTGCAATCGAATGCTCTCCCTGCCCAGCTACAGTTGGGAGGCCTGTTTGAATTCTTGTTAACTCCTCCTTTGTTCGCTGTGTCTTTGATGCATGCTTGTTTAGAAGACCTCTTGTTAAGCGCTCACCTTTTGGACTCCCAAGCTCAGAGCCTGATGGGAGGGAGCAGGCAAATTGGAGGCCGCAAGGGAATCACCGGGCTTGATTGGGGCATCTGTTATGCTGCCTAATGAAAACCGCGGCAAGCGTTGCCCGCACTCCCGCAGGGTGAAGATATTAATTCAGCCTCATGATGCAAAAAATGGTAGATTCAGCATCTTTCTCTCCATTCTGGATTTGTTTGCCAGGGGTGTGGGGGGGGGGAGGTGTTGGGCAAGGTGGTCCCCTTGCAGAGCAGATTTTGGGCAGCTGTCTGACCCATGTAGGGGTTGCCATCTGCCTGGAGAAAAAAAATTCCCCGTTCCTTTGATAAAGTCTTAATGGAATGTTCTCTCCTGGGAGATGCCATTTATCTCTATGCTGGGAAAAGCTTCAGCAGGTCATTTTCACTCGTTAAACCTCTGTTAGAATCATAGAATCATAGAATTTGAAGAGACCCCAATGGCCATCAAGTCCAACCCCCTGCCATGCAGAAACGCACAATCAAAGCACTCCTGACACATGATCATCCAACATCTGTTTAAAAACCTCCAAAGAAGGAGGCTCCACCACGCTCCGAGGCAGTGAATTCCACTGTCGAACAGCACTGACGGTCAGGAAGTTCTTCCTAATGTTTAGGTGGAATCTCTTTTCCTGCACCTTGAATCCATTACTCTGTGTCCTACCCTCTGAGGCAGCAGAAAACAAGCTTGCTCCCTCTTCGACATGACATCCCTTCAGATATTTAAACATAGCTATCATGCCCCCCCGTTAACCTTCGCTTTTCCAGATTAAACGTCCCCAACTCCCTAAGTCTCTTTTTGTAGGGCATGGACTCCAGACCTTTTACCATTTTGGTTGCCCTCCTCTGGACACATTCCAGCTTGTCAATATCTTTCTTAAATTGCAGTGCTCAGAACTGAACACAGTACTCTAGGTGGGGTCTAACCAATGCAGAGTCAAAAGGTGAAGTTTCCCTTTCAGTCATGTTCGACCCTGGGGTACCACTGCAAGCAGTGATTTTATAGGCAAGACTCTTTGTGGGGTAGTTTGCCATTGCTTTCCCCAGCTATTCTTTACCCCCTAGCTATGAGCTAGATCAGGGGTCTGCAACCTGTGGCTCTCCAGATGTTCATGGACTACAAATTCCATCAGCCCCTGCCAGCATGGCCAATTGCAGTTGCAGACCCCTGAGCTAGGTACTCATTTACCGACCAAGAAATGGATGGATGGCTGAGTTGACCTTTAGCCAGCTGCCAGGATATCTGACCCACAGGGGGCACGAACTCCTGACCGTGTCAGTGGCAGTGCAAGCACTTAACCACTACACCACGCAGCTCCTAATCAGAGTAGAATGGTACAATTGCTTCTCTCAACCTAGACACTATACTCTTATTGATTCTTCCCAGAATTGCATTGGCTTTTTGGAGTCCATATCACACTGCTGACTCATGTTCAGTTTGTGGTCTCAGATCCTTTTCACATGTACTGTTGTCAAGCTAGGTGTCACCCATCCTATATCTTTGCATTTCATTTTTTCTGCCTAAGTGTAGAATCTTACATTTATCTCTGTTGAAATTCATTTTGTTAGTTTTGGCCCAGCTCTCTAATCTGTCCAGATAATTTTGAATCCTGCCCCTGTACTCCAAGATATTAGCTACCCCTCCTAATTTGATATCATCTGCAAATTTGATTAACATGCCCTCTATTTCATTTTCCAAGTCATTGATAAAAATACTGAACCCAGGACAGAATCCTGTGGCACTCCACTATTCACTTCTCTCCAGGATGAAGATGAGCCATTGACGAGCACTCTTTGTGTTCGGCCAGTCAACCAATTACAAATCCATCTAACAGTTGCATTGTCTAGTCCACAACTTTCCAGCTTACTGGCAAGAATATCATGGGGCACCTTGTCAAAGGCCTTGCTAAAATCAAGGTATACTACATTCACAGCAATCCCTTCGTCTACCAAGTTTGTCATTCTATCAAAAAAGGAGATAAGATTGGTCTGCCATGTCTTGTTTTTGAGAAACCCATGTTGATTTTTAGTGATTACATTATTCTCTTCCAAATGCTTACAGACTGTCTACTTAATGATCTGCTCTAGAATCTTTCCTGGTATTGATGTCAGGCTGATTGGGCAGTTGTTGTTTGGGTCCTCTTTTTCCCCTTTTTGAAGGTGGGGACAACACTAGCTCTCCTTCAGTCTGCTGGGACTTCTCTTGTTCTCCAGGAGTTCTCAAATATTATAGCAAGTGGTTCTGAGATCATTTAAGGAATAGGGTGTTTTTTCTCAACCTGTTGGCAACCCTAGAATCCACTTGGGAAGGTCTTCTACACAATCCTATTTGAAATGATCTGGAGTTACCTAGGCAGAATTCCTGATTGATTGTGGCCCAGAAGGATTATTGGGAACAGAGGGGAGCTGATCCTTCAACCAGCAAAGTCCTGGGATGATCTTGGGCTAAGGAGAATGAGGCATATTTAAGTTCCATCCCACCTTTTGTTTTTAACTTGTGAATTTATCCATCCCTTACTAGATGCCAAGGGTTAGTAGTCCCTTAAGAAAAATCCAGAATTAAGCTTCTCACATAATGATGAATGTACTTTGGGTTACAGAACAACCAGTTAACACTAATGAGAGATAAGAAACTTTGGTAAAACAGTGAAGGAACAGTGCAGTGGTTAGAGTGTTTGACAATGAGTGGGGGCAGCTTGAGTTCATGTTTATTCATCGTGGAACTTACTATATAATCTTGGGCCAGTTACTCTCACTTGATTTAAGGCCTACCTTAAAGGGTTGTTGTGAAGGCAAAGGAGGAATCAAATACACCTCTCTGTGCTTGAGGGCAGGAGGGATAAAAATCTAACCATACACCAGAACTCATTAGAGAGGCCAGTTTGCAAGTGGTGCCAAGTCCTCTTGAGACTCTTTTGAGTGCAAACTTAACATCATTTGTCATGAGCAAGGAGCTTTAGACCAGAGTGTAAAGCAGTGGATTTCAGTGGGTGAATTGGTTATCATATGTGCAAGCTAATTGTAAGTACCAAACAGGAAGTGAGAATTATTCTGTGTATGTTCATGCACATATGATACCAAAGTGGTTGTGAAAATGATCTTGGTAAGTCCATAATTCTGTCCTGAGGCTTGGGAGGTAGCTGTCGAATTTCCTAGGCTGTAAAATATTTAGCTGGCTACTTTTATGTTATCGTGTGGTGGGGGGCTGTGTGATGTGGAGCTGTGTGATGTGGAGGGTTAGAATGCTGAATTTGGACAGGGAAAAAGAAGAACTTGCTTGCAAGCCTCAACTGACTCGTGACAACCTCATCCGCAGGGCATTCCAGACAAGAGATGAGCCAAAATGGGTTGTCATAATCTTCCTCTGTGTAGAAATCCCAGTCTTCCTTAGTAGTTTCCCGTCCAAGTACTGACCATGTCCAACCTTCTTATCTTCCAACCTTCTTATCTTCCAGGATAAAACTGGATTCTTTGGGCTGCTGGACTGGGAAAACCCCAGTTCAGATCCTGACTGGCAATCTGGGCCAGTCACTCTTTCACTGCCTACCTTGCAGGGTTGCTTCTAAGCCAAGGCAGAGGACAGGGCAGGTTAAAAACACACTGCAGGATTAAAATATGTGAAATGATGCTAGAATGTGGCAGAGAAGCGTTCTCCTCCTGCTGCTCCTCCTGGGCTTTGCAGTCTATAAGGATGTGCTTGGGCCTTTTATAGGCTATTTTGGAAGCGAACGATACAAAGAAGCAAAAATGTGGTCCAAATCCCCACTCCAGTGTAATTGACTGAAGGGTCTATGCTACCCTCAAGGGATTGCATCACACAAGAAGAGGCTTAGCCGGTCAGCCTCTTTAAGGATGTTGCAATATCAGAAGGGATATTGCAACCCAGCTCTTGGCTGGTATGTGGGCCTTCTGCTCCCTGTCATTGGAAAACAGGATCTTCTGTGGAACTACATGTATCCTGGAGCACGCCCTGTTCGTTGGGTCTCATGTGGCTTGTCCCAAGCGGCTTCTTGAGTTCTTCATACCATTTGGCTGGCCTCATTGATTGGGATCCGCTTGGCAAGCAGACAGGGTGAATTATCTGATATCCCTCCAGAAGAAATTCAAGCCCTTTCGTGTCTAAGGGGGCACTTTTTGCTGACAGCCACTGTTTCCTGTGGTTCTTCAAAATCTATTATTTCCTCCTTCTGCAAAAAAATCTGCACAACTCGGTTTGCGGTTGCTTACCGTTTTTGTTCAGGCAGCCTCTGTTTTTCCTTGCGGGGTCAGGAATGGCCGATTTCCCCCTTTGCATTTAAGATGTCATACAGGTTTCTTTTGATTGGGTGTAGAGCTACCTGCCCCTAACTGCAGTTCCCAGTACATGTTCCCTCCCCTTGTTCAGACAAAGATAATTGCCAGGGGTTTGGAACCATAACTTACAATGTGTGAACCCAGTTTCAGAGGTGCAACTACTTGTTATGTTTTCTAAAGTGGCTTGGCTGCTCCATACCTCACTTTCCCCTTAAGAATACTCTTAGGAATGCTGACTGCGAGATTTTGTATCTGTGTCTTGCTTTGAGACAGTGGGAGGGGGGGCGTTTGGGGGAGTGCCTGCAAGCAGGAAAGGAAAATTCTGTTGTCTAGCAGTTGCAGCTGGTCAAAGTGTCTAGCATCACGCAGGGAATGCACTGCAGGGGGTGAACCGGCCCTTGAGCATCTGTGCGCATGTCCCCAGGAAGCTAAAATAACAGCGAGCCTTGTCAGCAGAAATGCCTCCAAAATAGAGCGGCTTTCTACCTTTCTCCAGCATCCACGGGAAGGTGCCGGCAAGTGTCTGAGAAGGATGTCAGGGCGTGGAGCAGTTTTGGGGTGGGCTGGTGCATGTTATAATAATAGCACAATGCTTAATTATGAAGAAGCACCTGGCTTGCGGGGCTGCCAGGGGGAAAAAAAGATGACAAATGGGGCTTGAAACCCCTTCTGAAACAGCTATAAAAACTCTTGTTCTCTGGTCCATTGGGGAGACGTCTCGCAAATGCAATTGTCCTGTTCTGGTAACTTAATACAGATAGCAGGGAGAGGAGGGGAGGGTGTGTGTGTGTTTTGGGCAGGGGGGGGAGGAATGTAGCTCCACGGTGGAGCTCACGCTTTCCAGGTGCAAGGTCAGCAGAAAAAGGTTCTGAGCACCAGTGCTGGGAAAGACCTCCTTCTGCCCAAGACCCTGGAGAGAACCAGGGCTGCGTGGAAGAGAAGGGAATTCTGACACTGTTTTGTCTGCTGATCAGCTCAGCATTCAACTTGGTATTCCCAGGGCGCCCCAGGCCACAAAAAGAAGAAGAGTTGAATTTATATCCCCCTTTTCTCTCCTGTAAGGAGACTCAGAGAGGCTTACAAACTCCTTTTTATCTTCCCCCCCTCACAACAAACACCCTGTGAGGTAGGTGGGGCTGAGAGAGCTCAGAAGAACTGTGACTAGCCCAAGGTCACCCAGCTGGCGTGTGTGGGAGTGTACAGGCTAATCTGAATTCCCCAGATAAGCCTCCACAACTCAAGCGGCAGCTGGGAATCAAACCCGGTTCCTCCAAATTAGATACACGAGCTCTTAACCTCCTACGCCACTGCTTCTCCAAACCAGCGCAATCCTCCAGATTAGAATACACCTGCTCTTAATCATCATGCCACAAGCCCGAACAGTTTTAAAGGGGATAGGACAGATTTGCAAAGGAGAGGTCTAGCTGCTAGCCCTGCTGACTAAAGAAAACCACCACATTGGGGAGGGCGGTATACAAGATTAATAATAATAGTAATAGTAATAATAATAATAATAAACATTCAGGCAGTAAACCTGTGAATCTCTGACCTGGAAAGGCCAGGTCAGCACAATCACATTAGGAACATAAGCAGGTTTGGCCTTGGTCAGTCTTTGGATGAGAGTGCGCCAAGGAATTCCAGGGCTGTGACGATGCAGAGGCGGTTGGTGGCAAACCATCTCTGATTGCCTCTTCCCTTGAAAACCCCACCTGGAGTTGCTAGAAGTCAGCTGTCACTTGACAGTCAAAATCAAATTAGCCTCTGAAAACCAATGTCAGGAGGCAACATCAAGGAATGCCTTACCTGCTGGCCGGAGTAACTGCACTATTCTGGTGTTGACAGGCATGGGTGGATGGTGTGTGCATTACATGATGCGAAGCATTGGAATGGCACCCTCTCAGACATCTGCTAACACATTCACACACACACACACACACACACACACACACACACACACACACACACACACACACACTCTCGTGAGATTTCAGCAGGTCTTGTCTTCATGTGGTAGAGTGTTTAGAGTGCTGGCTGAGGTCTGAGATCTGAGTTCAGATGCCGGGCAGTATTTTTCACCCTGATC
The DNA here is from genome assembly GCF_021028975.2 of Sphaerodactylus townsendi. Taxonomy (NCBI): domain Eukaryota; kingdom Metazoa; phylum Chordata; class Lepidosauria; order Squamata; family Sphaerodactylidae; genus Sphaerodactylus; species Sphaerodactylus townsendi. The sequence continues at coordinate 99,693,798 of NC_059430.1, forward strand.
TACCTCAGCAGGTTACTGTGAGGGGAAAAAAATGGGAAGGCAAGAAAGTCTATTGTTTGGACTACACTGAGCTTCTTTCTTAAAAGCACAGGATTAAAAAAAATAGCAAATTTTATCCTGTCTTTCTATTATAAATAACACCTGAGATACTATCATTTAAATAAGCAAATACCTTTGTTATCAGATAGACTAGGAAGTTGCTTCGCTTACAAGAAACCAGAGATCTCATGACGCTGAATTGTGTGGCTTTTGGATGGTGTACAAACTGCTCCGGTCCTCCCCTCCCCCAGTATGCGTAATTTTACCAAGATCCTCCACCGAATTTAAATGGCACTCCTATGCCAACTCCATACTGTTTTCTGGGCACTTAAGTAAGTGATCCTGAATAGTACATGTGAGCCGAGAGAAACCCATTAGCTTCCCAACTGCCTTCTTATTTGCAAGCTGATATCATTTTGTAGCTCAAGAGATGCGTCACCTGCACACTCAAAAGTTTTGAATGTGGCTCCAGGGTATCGCCAAAGCTCTGAGAAATCAACTGCTTTCCTCATCCTTTCTGGCAGCCAGGAATGGATTGCCCCCAGAGGGACCACTGTCACAAGGGGTGGAAAGTTCCCCGTTCAAGTCCTGCTGGCTCTTGACAGTTCAGCCCTTTATTTTTAAAGAAGAGAGGCTTAGTGGCGAACGAGCAGCTCTTCCATGGGGCTAGTGATGACCTTCAGCTTCTCCATCTGCTGCTCCGTCAAGCTGGCGTTTGGCTGATCATAACTAAATTGCGTCTGCCCTTCCTCTCCTTGCTTTATGGGTCAGGCTCTTTGATGGATGGGGCAAAGGTAAAAAACGGGAGAATTGGATAGAAATGCTCACCATGAAATATTCACATCTGGATACAGCAGGGCTGGGGACCATTATTGAGTTTTCCCAGCTCGTTTCCATCCTGGTGTCAGGGAACGTCTGCTGGATGATGAATGGACAGGATGCTTCGGGACAGTGCTGAAGGGACGGGCTAAGGTCACAAGTATGACTTGAGCCCAATGTGTGTATGCGCAGATATGTTTTCAAGCCCCATCCTGATCCCTTTGTTCCAGCTGGCACACCTGTTCTGATTCTAGTCTTGATGGGGTCTTCATCTCCTGTCCCACTGTGGCCTTCGCCATCATTGTCTTCTTGGCACAAATGCCACATCATTGCCCTGCTTCAAAAAAGTTCTAGCTCTCCTTGTTCTTCAACTTGTTTGAAGGTTGTGCGTGGCCTTGCCTTGACGTTCCTTTTGCTCTTTTGAGGTAAGACTGTGATGCAGCCCTTAAAGAACCCCCCAGAATCTTCACAGGGGGCACATGATTCCTGTGGTCCACATCTCTACCACCCATGCAGTCCTGATGTGATGGTTCAATGATGCTTAAACTGTGGTCTGCAAACCATTGGTGGTACTTGACAAGCTCTCACAGAGTCCACAAGGCCAGGAGACATGCTGTAGGACTCTACTGGTGCAAATTACGATAAAACACCAATTTTTAAAAAGCTTATCATCTGCTGAGGTTACTGAATTCAAATTACAATGGTGGGAAAGGAAAGCCCAGCTAGGTAGTAGGGTGAGGTTTCCTTGTGCCTTGCTGTTTTTCATTATTGGACCTTTAATACCTGCCTTTAATGCCAGTCATTCCACTTGGGCAACCAATGCAGGATAGAAGGTAATGTGTTGGACTAGGATCTGGGAGATCCAGGTTTGAATCCTTCTCTGCTATGGAAGCCGGGTGATCTTTGGCCAATTGCACATCCCCAGCCTAGCCTACCTCCCAATATGATTGTGAGAATAAAATGGAGAAGAATCATGTAAGCTATGTGGGGTCCCCATTGGGAGAGAAATGTAGAGTACATAAATGAAACAAAACAAAAGCTTCCCTTCAGCCAGTTCCTCTCAAAGGGGTTAACATTTAAATTGACAGCTTTTTCTCCAAGAAACGGAATCTGAGCCTTTGGGTGGGCATCCACTCCGAAAGAGAGTGAGCACATGGCAGTACCTCTTTAGGAACAAGTATCCTTCGGCTCTAGCCCAGAAAGTCCCCTGCCAAACTCCCTTGCTCATTGCTTACAGTAGATCTCTCCGGGCAATCTCTCATCCATCATGGAGAAAGCAGCTCATCAATCTGTCCGCTGCCAGGCACCTGTTGCTCCACCAGTTTTGAGCAGTTCCTACAGCCTGGGAAACTCAAAAGACCCACTTACGGGCATAACAGATGTTATAAAACAAGCCACAAAGAAAGGGCTTCCTGGGCATCCAGGACTTCTCAGGTGAATCATGTGGATAGGATTGTGGGACGTCAGACTTCTAGGACAGCAGAATATCTCACCCTGTTTCAAGAAGCCGTCAAACATGGGGAGATGATGGGACCGGAAGCCTTGTGGAAGTAAATTAGCACCAGTGGGAAGGGCCAGTTTTCTAAAATGTTCATCTCTTCATTAGAAAAATGCAAGTGTCTCGACCCCCATTTTGCAGCCAAATTGGAGAAGCAACTTAGGCTGGATTCTGTCCACGTGCTCAGTTGAGAATAGGCCATCTCATAGTTCTAGCATAGTTCACATCTCATAGTTCTAACCAAGGCTGTTTGATAAAGCATTTGGCATTTGTTTCTTTAAAGTTATTCAGGCCCAAGCTGAATTTAATCGGCTAATGTGGAAATGGTGGGTGATGTGGCTTTTTAATGTTTCATGTGTCTGTCCCTGTAGAGCTGTTCTCCATCTTCTAGCTACAGACGTATACAACTTTAGCGTTGATGTCTTTTCCTTGACAGTCACAGAAAATAGGACTCTTTTAATGAAGTGTTACATGGTTGGCATTTCTGTCCTGTCATAGTTAACTAAGAAAAGGGTATATTTTTGTGAAGCTAGGCTCTTCAGGTGGGTTTGATCGGAAGGCCGAGATTCCCAGTTGAGCGGATGGTTTTAGCGGGCATGGGTTTCCTTTGGTGTTGGTGAATGCCTGGGGCCCTTACAGACGGGAAGGTGGGGAGGCCTGGAGTTTAACACAGCAGGATAAACAATGGCAGCGGCCCCTTACCATGGAGACAAGCGAAAACAAACCCTGCTCTGCAGCAGGGGTATTTATATCCTCCTGAGCAGATCAGCCTTCTCTTGCTCTCCATAAAGGTCGGCGGAGCGAGGGATGCGGGGATTTATACGATGTGCTGTTTATACAAGAGGCAGGCGCTCCGTCAAGTCTCATGTGAGCCAGCTGGGACACACACACCCCTTTTCTGGCTTGAGGATTTAAAGAAGACCGAAGGGGAACTGCAGCCGATCTGTCAGTACGCTGAAGTCGAAATATTGACAGGGTCTAGTCTTTGAAAGAATCTTCCATGGGGGAAGGAAAGGCTTCCTTGTAATGCAGTGGCAGCCCAGTCTGTCTCATCAACTCACCTGCTGAGGAATCTCTGAGCATTTCAGAGGAGTCTGGGGCTTGGGTACAAGCAATGTGTTTGGCTGATGTGGAGCTGTGGTTTGGCCTGTGGAGCTTACCTGCCGTGAACTGAATGTAGTTCATTCTTTAAATCATGCCCACTACTCTTCTGAGGCTGTGCACAGCAGAGGAACACTGGTAGCAGGGAACATACTTAGAAAGTAATTCTTGTAGCCCAGGTTGTAACCTGAAGAAGAAGAAGAAGAAGACGACGAAGACAAGTTGGATTTATATCCCCCCTTTCTCTCCTGTAAGGAGATGCAAAGGGGCTTACAAACTCCTTCCCCCCCACACACACACAACAAACACCCTATGAGGTAGGTGGGGCTGAGAGAGCTCAAAAGAACTGCGACTAGCCCAAAGTCACCCAGCTGGCTTGTGTTGGAGTGCACAGGTTGATCTGAATTCCCCAGATAAGCCTCCACAGCTCAAGGGGCTGTGTGGGGAATCAAACCTGGTTCTTCCAGATTAGAGTGCACCTGCTCTTAACCACTACGCCACTGGTGCTGTGTGACTGTTGGTAGCTCTTCTTGGACTTTTCCTCTAGGGCAAGAACTTCTGCATTGGCTTCTCAAATTTGACTTTAGGTAAACTTGGCGGTGGCAGCACTCTAAATCCACATGTTAACTAACTGCACTGATAATTTTTCTTTGCCGTATCCGGGTTGTCAAATCGGGCAGGCCCTTTTGGTGAGAGGCAGGTGATACACAGAGCACACTAGGGAATGTCACAGCAAATTGGCTCAGTAGTCAAATGCAGCTGATGGGGGGGGGATCATCTGAGAGTTAGCTGTGATCTGCTGCCCCACCAGTGAGTGGAAGGAAATAAACACATAGCATGCAACTGTCTCTCTTGATATGCTCCCCAAAGGGTTCTTAGATTGGCAAATAACTTACTGGCAGTCCCTGGTGCAAAGGATGTTTGGCTAGCCTCCACCAGGAGAAGGGCCTTTTTGGCCCTGGCCCCAGCCTGGTGGAATGCTCTGTCCAGTGAGACCAGAGCTCTGCAGGACCTTGGGTAGTTTCACAGGGCTTGCAGGACATCTGTTCCCCCATGTGTATGGTTGAGTCAGCTATGATACCATCTGGTCTTCCCCTTCCTCTCTATTCTTCCCTCTTTCCAATGTTTTACCACTATTAATCCTTATGAGGTTGAATATCTGGAAATCACCATCTTATTATTATTATTATTATTATTAGTAGTAGTAGTAGTAGTAGTATTTATTATTATTAGTATTTATTATTACTGGTTTATATTGTTTTCAGATGTTTATATTGTTTTATCATGATGTGATCCACCCTGAGCCTGAAAGGGGTGGGTGTGTTTTTGTGGCCAGCATAGAAATCCAATAAATAACAATAATAAAATAATAAAAATAATAAAGTATCAGGAAGCAGATCCCTCTTCTGTCCAACCCCGGTTTGTGGGGTAGACATAGGTCGATTCCCCACTCACAATTATATGCATGCTCGTCACTCCAAATATCCAGGTTTCCTGCAGAACTCCCCACTTCACCAGCGCCGAACAAGCATTCATCCCGTTTCTGGCGCTGTGCCCCCCCCCCCCCCCCCCGGCACGTGTTATTTTAAAACCTGGAAGAAAGTAGATCTTTTCAAAAAATGTATGGGCAATCTGGAGCAGTGGGGAAGTTGGGGGGGTGAATCCAGATTCGAACTACCCGCCCTTGCGAGTGACATGGAGCCTCCCATCCAGTCAGGATGCAGTGGGCTGTGTGCGATGCGCGTGCAGCCTTTTAAAAAAATTTCGCGGACCAGAGATCCACGTGGATACGAAGCAACATGGGGGCGGTTTTGACTGATTGACTGAGTAGAAGGCAATACAAAACAATGCTACACGTCGTATCCACGTGGATCCGACTACATGGAGGCACGCGGAAACAGGGCTCTGTTTTAATTGCACGTTTCTTCGTTTCCACGTAGAGTTGTTCTGCGCATGCTCATGCAGACGTGGATCCGTCAGTTTGAAAGTAAAAAAAATTCCCACCGCAGCACAACACAGCAGCCAGGATAGCCCCTGAGCGGATTGCGCGTTTGATCCGCTGACAGTGGGGACTCCTGCATGGCTGCTGTGTTTCTGGGAACAAGGGGGCAGAAGCTGCAGTGGGGACCATGAAACCGTGTTCAAAAGATCCTGAATCTTACCAAACCGGTGTGTATCTACTTTCATTTTTGAAGTGGGGAATCAACCATAGGAAGACTGTTGGCAAACAATGTGGAAAGATGCAGGATACTTTCTCCTGCCTTCTGCTCCTGGATGGACGTGGGTGATCTTCTGCTATGCTTGTTTGCATGCAGGGTGATGCCAATCGCGTCTGTTCTTTCCTAAGCTGGGGTGGAGGGTGAGGATGACGGGACTTATCAGCTGGTCATCTCATAATCACGCTCAATAGGAAGATGAGAAGCTGACTACTAATATTTTCCCTCATTGAGCATCTCATGTGTCTATGCGAGGCAGAGGCTTGGGGAAAAACGGAGGGGGAAGATTGGTCAGCTGGACCTTGTCTCCCCCCTTCCTCGAGGTGTTCCTTGAGTGCCTGCAAGGCAGGGTCATGGGGAGAAGTTTCTTGTTTGTGCATGATATTATGGGGGTACTGTGTTACCGACGGTTCAGGTCCTTTCTGGGGTATTAGTCTCAGAAGATAGTGTTGGGGATTCCTGCTTGCACCAAGGCCGTTGAGCCGCAAGGTATCACAGGGTTCCATCTTATCCCCCATGCTATTTGATATCTATATGAAGCTTCTGGGAGAAGTCATCAGGAGGTCTGGGCTGTGATGTTACCCAGCTTTGCCTTTTCTTGTCCCCTTGATTCCAAGGAATCTGTTGATGTTTTGAACTGCTTCTTGGAGTCTGTAATGGACTAGATGAAAGTGAACAAACTGCAGCTTAATCCTGTCGTAGAGTTTCAGCTCTCCCCTTACGTGGGGCTACACTCCCCTTGAAAAGCCAAGTCATAGCTTGGAAAAGCTGCTGGACTCTGTGGTTACCTCAGAAAACCAGGTGGATATAGTGTCTCAAAGTGTCTTTGTCCAGCTCTGACTGATGCACTAGCTACGTCTATTCCTGGGTTGGTCAGATGTAACCATAGAGATCTATGCCTTAATTACATCTAGAATGTGCATCAAACTTGGTTGGGTTCCCTTTGAAGAATGTTCAGAAGCTGTAGCTAGCAGAATACTGCGACTAGATCCGCAGGTCAGGATCCACTATTGGGGTCATACGTCCCCAGTACTACAACAATTGTACTGATTACCAATTGATCTCGTGCCTAATTCAAGGTGTTGGGTTTGTCCTTTAAATCCCTACATGGCCTGGGACCAGGGTTTTGGAAGGACCATCTTCTCCCATATGTTCCTGTTCAGGAACTAAGATCATGGGGACTGGCTCTCCCAGCTATCCCAATTAAAGACACTTGTTTGGTGAGTACACGAGATAGGACCTTTTCTGTGGCAGCCCCAGAATGATGGAACAGCCTCCCTAAGGCAGGTGCGCCTGGCCCTTTCACTTTCAGTCTTCAGAAGGCAATTGATGGCAGTTTATTCAGGACTGTGTTTTGATTGATTTAGCTTTTATCATTGGCTGTTCTAATTGGGTTTTTTAAATTGTGACGTTTATGAGTTTTATCATTGTTCTTTTTATTGTGTTTTTATAATGTTTTTGTTTATATTGTAAACCACCTTGAGTCCCACCAGGGAGAAAAGCAGCTAATAAATGTCTTGAATAAAAGAAATAATAAACACCCAAGAAACTTTTCTATCCTTCTCAAAAACACCAGGGTTCTGACCCATCTGATGATTTCAACAGCACTTTCTGGGATGTTCAGGGAAAGTGTTCACATGTACACTAACTCTTTCTATCTTCAGGGGTGTGTGATCCAAGTAGACATATTTATTTGCTTTATAGTGCATCTTTCTTGCCGAGGCTCAAGGCAGATCAAGGCAGTATATAAGGATACCATAGAAACGGCACGAGGTATAGGATAAACATTGTTGGAAGCTTCGATTACAAAGCTAGAAAACAATGTGATGGAAACAGTCTGAGAAGCGTGGCAGAAGACACTGTAAGAACTGGAGTAGGAAAACTAGAAAAACAATTCAGTCGAAACAAGAAATGCATATGCAGTAAGCTGTGCCATAAATTGCAGCCAAAGCCCTTTTTTAGAAGTGGTCTTGCTGAACAATGTAATTCTCCTAATTCTGCCCTGTAAACCTGCTAGTCAGCATTGCCAAACTATGTTGTTTTTTTCATTGTGATCCTTCTGTAATAAAAGCAACTGGGATCTATGTTCCATTGTTTGGGGTTGGTTTTATTTTAAGGAAAGGAAATGTATTATTGCTAAAATACCTTGCTTTCAGAAGTCACTTTGGGACTGGGGTATTGCTGAGTAAATTAATGTAATGTATAGCAGGCGCGGGATGGAGGGGCTAGGATTGCCAAATCCAGGTTGTGAAACTTCTGGTGATTTGGGGATGGAGTCTGGGGAGGACAAGGCCCCCAGTTCCAGCCCCTCCCAGCCTTAAGGCCCGCCTTAAGACCAGGTGCCACCGATATGATGCTGCATACTAAACTTCAAATGTTTTTAGATGTTTTAATTAATGTAGTGGGTTTTATTGCATTGTGAACTGCCTAGAGCCCTTTGTGGATTAGGCAGTCTATAAAATATTATTATTATTAGTATTATTATTATTATTATTATTATTATTATTATTATTATTATTATTATTATTAATAGTAATAGTAGTAGTAGTAGTAGTAATAATAATAATAATAATAATAATAATAATAATAATAATAATAATACTACAGTGGTATATAGCCCGCCCTCCAAAAGCATAGGTGTCAAACTCGCGGCCCTCCAGATGTTATGGACTACAGCATCATGCTGGCAGGGGATGATGAGAACTGTAGTCCATAACATCTGGAGGGCTGTGAGTTTGACACCTGTGCTCCAAAGCATTCATTTTCTTCAGGGCAACTGATCTCTGTAGTCTAGAGATGAGTTGTAATTCTGGAAGATCCCCAGGTCCCATCTGGAGCTTGGCATTCCTAGTAGAGTTAGTGGGGCATGGGGAGCAGTTCTCCTTCTTGGAAGAAAAGTGCTGCCAATATATAAAGAGGAAGAGAAGAAGAAGAGTTTGGATTCATTTCCCCCCCTTTCTCTCCTGTAAGGAGTCTCAAAGGGTCTTACAATCTCCTTTCCCTCCCCCCCCCTCAACAAACACCCTGTGAGGTGGGTGAGGTTGAGAGAGCTCCGAAGAACTGTGACTACCCCAAAGTCACCCAGCTGGCGTGTGTTGGAATGCACAAGCCAATCTGGTTCACCAGATAAACCTCTACAGCTCAAGTGGCAGAGCGGGGAATCAGACCCAGTTCTCCAGATTAGAGTGCACCTGCTCTTAACCATTATACCAAGATGCTCTTTGGGAAGGGAATGCCTATGGTGAGGGATAGAGGCGAAAAGAGAGAGAAGCCCAGAGGCTAGGAAGTGGTTTATGTGGTTGGTCTGGTCCAGGGGCCCACCTGCTATATGTTTCTTTGCACTGCTGCAAGTTTGCAGGTCTCTTATGTAACATCCTGCCTCATCTTTTGGCTCTCCTCGCTTGCACTGTGTTTTTCTTTTCCCCCTGCCTCGGAACTCCAAGTTGATGGGGCTCTTTAAAAGAGGGCTCTCTGCCAAGCTAAATATGTCACAGCTGTCTTGCTTCCAAGCACCCAACACCTTTTGGGCTTCAAAGATCTGGGCTGCCATCGAGGAGGGTCCAAGGAAGCGGCTCAGGCAATTTGAAGTCTTGAATAATGCTTTAATCCGGGTGGGAAAAGAGAAGAAATCTGCGGCGGTTGCCAGTTGGAGAAAAAGTTGCTGGAACTTTTTAAAAGGGCTTTGTGGCCAGTTCTTCCTCGTCTACCCCAATTTTTTCATTGAGTGCAAAAGCCACAGGAGAAGGTTTCATAGAATGTAAATAACTTTCAAAGGCTGTTTCCGCACGGCCCATTAATGGCGCCCTGGGGACGGGATAAATGCCGTCCCCAGGGAGCGTATCAGCTGAGCGCTGCTTACGCAACGCAGCAGCGCCGACTCCGACTCCGCTCCCTCTCCCCCAGGGCGGCGTCAAGCGCTGCGCTGAAAAAAACAACCCTTTAAAGGGTTGTTTTCCTTCTACAGCGATGTTCCCGGCGGTGCTGCGCGCAATAACAGCACCGCGGGGAACATTATTTCCCAGCTTTCCTCGTATTCCACTCACCGTGTCCCCGTTGCCGGGCCTGCTGGCCGCCGCAGCCCTCGCCCACGCTGCCCCGAGGTCGGGAGGACAGCGTGGTAGTGGCTGCGACGGCCAGCAGGCCGACAACGGGGACACGGTGAGTGGAACGGGGAAGAGGCGGCTCCGTGCGGAGCTGCCTGCCATCTGCCGGCCTCTCTGGAGGCCGCCTGCGACATGTTTGCATCGCGAGCGACTGGCCTCACGCCTCCATCGCTGGCGTGAATTCTTTGTCACAAGTGGAGGCTGCTTAATAATCAACCGTGCAGAAACGGCCTAAGTGTCTTTCTCTTGTCATCGCCCCCCCCCCACCAATATCCTGTATTTGAAAGCTTTTTTCTTTTTGTTCTCCTTTTGCCCCTTCTAGCTTTTCTCCACCCATCTTCTCTAGCTCATGGGGAAACCCTGACCCAAGCTATAGAGCCTATTTGTGTATCTCAGGGATGAGCCCAGGTTTATGTGTTCCTCAAGTAGGGCACTTTCTTTCTTGGTGGCCTGGGTTCAAATTCCTGCTGAGCCATAACATTTTGCTTGATCTACGAGAAACTTTATTTTTCAGAGCTATTGGAAGGATTACGCAGGCCCCTTCCGCACATGCAGAATAATCCACTTTCAATCCACTTTCAGTGTACTTTGCAGCTGGATTTTACTGTGCGGAATAGCAAAATCTACTTGCAAACAATTGTGAAAGTGGACTGAAAGTGCATTATTCTGCATGTGCGGAAGGGGCCTCAGCCCATTTTATTGTGAATGCATACTGCCTTTGGCTTAGATGTTAGGAAGAGAATGTTCACAAGCATTCTAGCTTGTGAGCAGGAAGGCATTGGCAAGAGATTGACGGATGCTGCTGCGAGTGAAGCGGCCCTTGGGTTTGGTAGGAAGTCAGTGTACGTGGGACTAGTATAAAAGAGGAACTTCCACTCTCTGAGACACCAGAGAGTATCACAACTAGAAGCAAGGTCTGGGGAAAGTCAGCTTGTCTTTTTGTAAGCTTTCTTCCAGGGCATGACAGAGCTGACTGTGTGTTCATGACAGAACTAGTTACTGCTGGCTTGAATCCTGGGATTCTTTTACTTATGGTGTTCTTCCCCTCCATCCTCCCATGTGTACTGTACACCCCATAGAAATTCAAAGCCTGTTTCTTTTCCCTGCTATTCAGCAACTCCCAGACGGTGTTATTTGCCCCCTGGTATGCATAGTTATTGCTGTTGGGGTCAAATTGGCGGCCACATTTAGGGGCACAGGAAGGAAGGATGCCACTTCCGCTTCAGATGGATTGTTGCCACCATTTGTATTCCCTTTTCCTGTTGACCTCTGTTGTAACTTGGCTCAATCACTGAAGCTGGGAAACACCCCTTGGCCTGAATTCTTGTTCTGCTGTCCCTTTTCCTTTGTGATGCATGTAGAGTAGAGGCATTACCTCTCAGGCCAGCCACCTGTCGTATGAGCTCAGGCAAGATGTTGTTTTCCAGCTTCAGTTCCTCAACCCAATCTGTAGCTTTATTTATGTTGCTTCGGTTCAAGGCCACTTTCAACCACTATCTAGTCCAGTTGTCAGGATGCCATTGCTGGGAGGGGGGAATTGCTGGGGAGAGCTTTAGCATTTGCAGGTGCTGCTTTATCTGTTTCCCTGGCCTTGGAGCTTGGTGGCTGGGATGAGTCTTCAGGCTGGACTTTTCATCATTTCATTTCATTGCATTTATTTGACTTGTACCCTGTTCTCCCCCATAGGGCTCAGAGTGGCTAACAATCAACAAAACAGAATAACAGAATCAAATATGAACAATAAATAAATAAATATGAACAGCAGCAAGTACCCCAAAACCATAGTCCCAGCTTATCAATCATCAAACATCACAAAACCTAGCATATCAACAATAGTAACATTTCTTAAAGGAATAGCAAATAGCAAAAAAAAAGCATATTAGCACTTAGCATGAAATATAACTGCATCATACACATAATAATATACCACTTTTCCTAACTGACCTGGTTCACATGTGAGGGTGGCGATTTGCTGCAACATATTATCAACTGCTTTGGCGCCTTTTTGCCAGAAATGTCTTCTCCTGTCTTTCTCGTGTCTTCAATAAAATCCTTGAACCCATCAAGTGAGTTGTTGCCTGAATGGGAAAATTGACAGTAATAAACAAAAACTGTGAAGAATATTAAACATCTGTTGAGAAAAATGAAGCCTGCATCCATACAGTGGCGATTTCCTGTGTCGTTTGTACCCATCTCAAATGCTGAGGCATTATCAACACCAGAGCGTCCACACACAGCCCTCTCCCTCCCTCTGCTCCCGCCAAGTGCTTCCAAAGTGGCTTTGGGCTTTTAAAAAAAATTGACCCATTGCTACATCTGAATGCTATGGTGGCATGGCAGCCACGGGAGGAGTGGCCTAGAACAATGACACTGGTGTTTATGGGACCTGCTAAAATGTTCGCTTTCCCACCAAGGCGCTTCCGCTGAAAACTCTCACCAAAGATCAGACCAATCTGGGCTTAAGTAAGATCACAGCAGAGAAACGCAAAGTGGGAGGTAAGGGGACATCATCACAACCACCACAGTGACTTGTCACCACTTCTATTTAGAAACAGGCCCAGAGTTTGCACGAAAGCTGTCTCAGTTGCCACGAGCGGAAGATGCCAGAATCCGAAGATGGCATCAGAGTAGGCCAAGGTAGGAGAGTGACTTCAGAATTAAATAGCCCAGTTGACTAGTTAAATCAAAAGTATGTTGCTGTTTAAAAAAACACAGCAGTAACAACCCTTCTCTTGATAATTTGAATATCAGCAAATCTCTCGGGGGTGAATTGGACATGGACATGGACGCTGGCTACTTCTCTGCTCTAGTGGCGGAACCTAGGGAAAGGAATCCTGGTGATAGACTCTGTCAATCAGTAGTTAGTCCTTCAGGTACCCAAGATATGCAAAATAAAACTATGAAAAACATTGCAAAATTGAAGCAAGTGGCAGCTAAAAATGACTCCAAAAAGTCACTGAAGCCCTATGACTTTTAAAATAGAGATTTTAAAATTCTAGCATCAACAAGGGCTGGAATTATTTACTTCCTTTATACCCCATTTTTCTTCCGAATGGAGACCCAAAGTGGCTTACAGACATTTTCCCTTTCTCCATTTTATCCTTACAACCATCCTGTGAAACAGGGTAGAGTGAAAGCATGTGGCTGGTCCAAGGTCATCCAGCAAGATTTGTGGAAGAATGGGGATTTGAACTGGCTCTGACAGATGCTAGTGTGACACTCTTAACCATAGATGTCAAACTTGCAGCCCTCCAGATGTTATGGACTACAGATGTCCATAACATCTGGAGGGCTGCGAGTTTGACACCTGTGCTCTTAACCATTTCCTCAAGCTAGCTCTCCATTGTATCTCTGTAAACCTTTTCTTTTTTCCTTGAAGAAAATATTTAACTTAACAGGAAAAAAAGGGGAAGAGAAGTATACATATTTTCTTACAAAGCTGCGCAGATAACACATAGTTGAATTTTTTTTTGCCTCGAATTATTCCAAAAGACACAAAAGGGATGCCAGATTTCTGTATTTCTGATCTTTCTGGTCCTCCCTGGCGCACAAGAACATAATCTGTTTATTCATGTACATGACATCCCAAAACTTCACAAGCCTTTTCCAGTTGGCCTGGAATATTTCATAATCTCCATCACCCTCCCAAACTGTTATTCCGGGGACTTTATGGAAAGTCCATGTTAGAGAAGCATGTTCTTTATCTTCAAACAACAGTTTTAAACAGTCTTTACTTAATCTTTAAACAGACCTAGAGTTATTTCTGGCAAACAAATAGATTTGGGTCACCAGTGCCTGCTTGGAATTTCTTCCATCACCTTTTCCTAACATAAACTTTTAACAGACTAACCCAAGATGTGTTAAAAAAAGAATATCAACTTCAGGTATCTGCAACCTCCAATAACAAAGAATGATAGATTTTGCTGAGCTTGGCTGGTGCAGAGGATTACCACTGAAGCAGGATTTTTAAAATGAATCTTGTATTAATGCATGTTGACACTGATACCATTGAACATTGAACACACACTGGGTTTTTTTTTTTAACTTTTCTACTTGCTGCAACTCCTGATCCTTGGAATTACAGATAGCCCCTTTGATCCAGCTCTGATTAAAAGATTGTTTAAATTCCAGAAGGCCTTTTATATTTGAATTCCTGCCCCAGTTAAGTCTTAATTTGCTGTCTATGATTGTTCTTATCTGATTTTGTATTGGAACAGCCTTGAATAGTTTACATAGAGAAGTGGCATATAAACAAATCCTTACAATAGCCCTCTAAGGTAGAATGGCGCTATTATCCCAGTATTGTAAAGGGAGCAGTGCTGAGGCCTAAACTAACTGAGTCAGTTTGTGACAGCCAGAATTTGAACTGCTGAACAGCTGTTGAGTAGCTCAGTTTCCTGAGTAAGGTTACAACTGCTTTTGGGATAGGATCTTGTCTTGCAAAAGTAAGTGGTTTTCATCCCATCTAGTTTTTATTCCATGCCTTCTTCAAGGAGCATAGGGACACCCTTTGCATGGATCTCTCCATCTCATTCTCACAACAGCCCTGTAAGGTAGGCTAGGCCGAGAGAGAATGACTGTCCCTTGGTCACAGGCTGTTACATTCCTTTCAGGTTTGCTTCTTGGTTATGCGCATGTCCCCCTCCCCCCTTCGGCATACCCTACGCTGGGTGAGATGTCTCTGCAGTTTCACAGAGGCTGCAGAGATGCGGCTTTTCCTCTCCCTTTGCAGGGAAAGCAAAGGAGATCAGCATGTGTTTAGCTTTCTTCAGGTTTTCTCACTCCTCCCCTGCCCCCACCACAACAGTTCCTCCCACTTTTCAGGCCACCATGTCAGAAGGGCGTTCGTTCTTAGTTTAGTTTCATGCTGGTGGCCTGTCTCTAGAGTAGCAGACACAGCAAAACTGGCAAGCAATTGACATTCTCTAGCAAAGTAATGCTAGACCAAAGATGTCAAGAAAAAAACACGGTGACAGGCAATCTCCCCAGATGGAGGTTGCAAGGAAACCAATGAGGAAGCTTACCCCCAGTTCCCATCTCTGGTGTAAGGAGGATGCCCACCTTGAAGGGCTGTTGGAATGGCTGTTGAGGTGATGTAACACAAAGGGCTTCAAGTTCTCAAGAAATGAATGCTTCAGTGTCATTCATATTCAGCGTCAGTGTGGGGTAGGTAGTTAGAGGTGAATTCAGACCTGGGAGATGCAAGTTCTATTCCCTTTCAGCCCTGAAGTTCGGCGGATGACCTTAGGTGAGGTGCACGTTCTTTCAGGCTAACCAACCTCACAAGGTGGTTGTCAGACAAATAGAGGAAGGAGAAACCATCTGCATTCCTCTGAGCTCCTTGGGGCAAAGGTGGAATAAAGGGGATAAGTGGGCTGTGGTATTTGTGGCACTTATTTGCAAAAGGGGATATGCAGCTTTTGCAAGGCACACCCACCTGTCAACACATCCTGTATAATTCTTGGAAATAGTTTTTGTCATCTTGTACGTGCTTTTCAGTGGTTTTTGTTGTAGCTGTTTGGTTGTTTCAGCCATGATCACCTGAACCCTGCTTCCTCTTCAGGACGCTTATCTGCAATAGCAAAGGCATTTTTACATTTGGGGACAAAACAGCTAACCTCTTGATCTCTCTGGTTTATCTTCTTGACTTCTCCTTTGCGGTTCCAGCTCTGTTGTCTCCACCTCACCCCATTTTTAAAGCCAATTTTCCACTGGTTGCCCAGAGCCTCATGTGACTTTGCTAAGTGGTTTAGACTAACTTGTTTGTGTGGGTGTGCACATTAACACAAATTTCCAGTGAAGGTTTTAGATGCTAATGCCTAGCAGGTGACCTAGTTTAGGAGCCATTGTTCTGAAAAGTTGGTCTTCATGTGACACTTTTCTTGAACTGCTAATCCTTTCGGGGGATTACCAGGCCAAAGCAGAAAGTCGGGGCAAATGGTCACAGTTGGGGGACCCGGAGGGATGTCCTATATGCTTTGTGTGAAACAAGGGTCTGCCTTGTGTGAGACTGTGGTCTTCTGGAACAATCGTGGGTAACCTCATCCCCTGTAGCACACAAGATCGCTGGGACTGCTTCTTGTGCCCTGAAATCCCGCTGTTGAAGCACTTTTGCTAAATACTTCTAGACTAGGATGTGAGAGATGCAGGTTTGAATTCCCACTCGGCCATGTAAGCTTGCTGGGTAACTTTGGGCTTGCCACATAGCTTAATCTACCTCATAGGATGTTG
The DNA here is from genome assembly GCF_021028975.2 of Sphaerodactylus townsendi. Classification (NCBI taxonomy): domain Eukaryota; kingdom Metazoa; phylum Chordata; class Lepidosauria; order Squamata; family Sphaerodactylidae; genus Sphaerodactylus; species Sphaerodactylus townsendi. The sequence goes on from NC_059430.1 coordinate 99,709,805, forward strand.
TAAGGATAAAATGAAAGCAAAGAGAACAATATAAGCCACCACAGCTCCCCTATGGGGACAAAAATAGGATACAAAAGAAGGAACTAAACATTTTTTTTATTCTGTTGTTCCCCTGAGGAGTTCAGAAAAGAGTGCCTGAGTCTTCCCACTTTCACAACAACCCTATGAGGTAAGTTGATCTGAGGATTACTGTCCCATGGTGACCTGAACTATCCCATGGTGGTCTGAAGTAGTAATTTGAGCCCAGTGCTTTTCCTGTTCTAGTCATGTACATGAAGCATTCCACTCAGTTGGCTCTCACAAGTACACTAGGTGTGCTTAAAACACTTTTTCAAGTCCAGTAGCACCCGAAAGACCAATGAGATTCCATGGGTAGAAGCTTTTGAGAATCAGAGCTGCCCTTATTTCTGACCAGAGGAGCTTTGACTCTCAAAAGATGCTACCTTGGAAATCTTGTTGTGGTCTCTAAAGTGCTACTGGACTTGAATGTTGCTCTTCTACCAATGATCAGCAGGACTGTTCACTTGACACCGTGTGTTCCCCCACCCCAGTTCATAAATCCAACAACACCCATTATTGGGAATATTTAGCAGAGATTTGTACTGAACCATTCATTTTTTTGTAATCCTCCCACCCTTAAGATCTACAGATTTTCAAACTCCTGGACTTCTCAAAATCCCAATTCCATTTTAATCTCTACACAGGGAAAATCCAAGCTAGGGATTTGAGAAATTTTATTCCATTTGGTCACCCATCTTTAAGTAAGGACCACTCAGTGTGGTGTTCCCCAGTCATGGAAAACAATTTTGCTCTTGTCGTTGCAGAGGAGCAGCAACTTAATTTAGAGGAACAACAATATTTACAAAGTACCAGTACCCCCCTTTTAATTTTGCATTAATTGCAGCCTTTGTCTTTGGTATCGGAGTGAGAGTCTTTGAACTAGGACGTAGCCAGGTTTCTGGATTTTTTCCTGCCTCTTCCCGTCCCTATTTTGGTACTCTGGAATTATCACTCCTATAAACAATTCATGCATCCCTTAGTGCAGATATTAAAACAATTAAGGTTCCTGCAAGCAGCCTTCAGGTGTTTTTTAGCTGTTGTAAAAGGGTCTCCTTTGTATCTAGGCCATGTGTTTTGCCTTGAGAGAGGGTTGGGCTAGGCTCTTCCTGAGTAAGTTTCATTTCCAGGCAAGTCCTTCAGTTCTCCCGCCTGTACAATTGGGGCTATGCTCAAGGCAAGGCAAATTTAATAATTGTGAAGGGCCTTGCAAATTAAACGTTACACATAAAGGATGAGCAGATCTGCTCATTGCTACGTGAAGCGTTTCATAGCCAGGCAGAGCCAAAATCTCACCCGGCTTTTGTTCTATGTAAAAACAAGACCTTGAAATGGCTGACTTGAAAAAAACGAAAGGTAATATATATATATTTTCCCCAAGGTAAAATTTGAAACATCTTAGTAAGATTTTTGCTTCCATTTAAACTCTGATTGGGTGTGATACCAAAAAAAATATACTGTCCTCCCACTGATGTTTTTGCCGTGTTGGTGGCATAACAGTCTGATTCTGCATCAAGAAAGCTGTGCTGAAAGCCTTAGTGGAGGAAGGAAGGAATGCTTTCCGAGCCTTTTAGGCAGAGCCCCTGTGGGTGCCATGGCATATGCTCACACCTTTCTGGGCACCCATCATGTGCTTTTAGAAAGTAGGTGGGACTCAGAAGAACATTTGCCCAGCAGGTCTTCTGTCTGGTTCAGTAGATTAAACAGAGGTTCTTCCTAAAACGTTGAAGAAGTATTGTTAGCATCTTACTATATACTTGAGTAGTGTGATCCTGACAACAAATCAGAAAAATCAAAGGACTCTGGGAGATGTAGTCCAGAGGGAACCGTTCTCATGTACAGAGGGGTTGGCAGGACTACAACTCCGAGACTCCTTCTCACTGAGCTGGTAACACATTTTAAAGCTCTGGGGTCCTTCCATGGCTGTCCCATTTCTTGCCTGAGCCAACTCTCAAGTAAGTCAGCAGCGAGTCTGGCACCAGCAGCTAGCATTGAACAGGTCATCCCCCAGACTGTTCGTGAGGGAGGGGAAAAGTCTCACTCCAGGAAAGCTACCAAGGATTGGGGGGGAAGAGAGAAAGAGAGAGTAAGTGTAGGGGCATAAAGAGAATAAGTGCTGGGAAGATGCAGAAAGAGAGAGCTAGAGTAGGAGGGCAGAAAGAGAGAACAGTGGCAGAGAGTTGAGGTAAGAGAGAAAGAGCTGGAATAAGTGGGCAGGCAGAGAGATTTAAAGTAAGGGTGCCGAAAGAGAGCCAACAAGGTGTAGTGGTTAAGACCAGGTGGATTCTAATCTGGAGAACTGTGTTTGATTCCCCTCTCCTCCACCTGAGTGGCAGAGGCTTATCTGGTGAACCAGATGTGTTTCCACACTCCTACATTCCTGCTGGGTGACCTTGGGCTAGGCACAGTTCTTCTGAACTCTCTCAGCCCCACCTACCTCACAAGATGTCTGTTATGGGAGAGGAAGGAAAAGGAGCTTGTAAGCCACCTTGAGTCTCTTGACAGGAGAGAAAGGTGGGGTATAAATCCAAACTCTTCTTCTTCCTTATCCTGTTACATCAATAGGCGAGGGGCTTGAGATACAGGTAGCTTTGATAAAACGGGTGCCAGTAAATTGGCTGTTGCAGCACAAGCTGGCAGTAGGAGAATCCCAAGCACAGCCCGGAAAAAAGGGGGGCTTGGCACATCTGAAATGGAACCAAACCGGCATGCCTCCATCTAAAGCCAAGAGGTGCCGAGAAAGCAGCTGTTCTGCTGCTACCTAATCAGGGCTAAACTTTACAAGAAGGGGCTCTGTTTTCGTTCACAGCTGTCACAAAGTCCAAAGAGAACGGGATCCGCTTTAGATCTAAAAGCAGAAGAGAAATACTTCCAAGAAATAATGTCTGTATATGTGCATATTATGCAAATGAGTCTTGCAGGATTTCAGCACTTGGAACAGTGACACCTTATTCAAGGAGCTCCTTTCACGCTGGTTACACAAATGCTTTCAAACATGCCCATCCAAACAACAGTAATGGATCAAATCAGCCAAGAGTAATGATATTCTGCATTTCTATAGCACTATGCTTGAAGCTGCCCTTATACTGAGTCAGTGGCCGTTTCCCCACTCGCCTTTTGTTGCGCGCTGCTCGCTCCAGTAATGCGAGGTCCAGCGGCACTCCCCACTACCGGAGCAGCGACAACGCAGCCACCCCGATTCGGCCACCCTCGCGACCCCTCAGCACGAGTCATTTCTGCCTCTGTTCAGAATGGCACCTTTTGCAAAACCCCGCGCAGAGTGCGGGCAGTGGGGAGAATGACTGCGCGTTCAGAAACACCCGCGGTTAATGAAGCCCGGTAAGCCTCGCTTTTCTTTCCAAAGTGGGGAAACGGCCAGTATCATCAGTTCAGACCCACAGCAACTCTCCAGAGCAGGGGTGTCGAACTTGCGGCCCTCCAGATGTTCATAAACTACAATTCCCATCAGTCCCTCCCAACATGAGCATTGGCTATGAGGTGGCAGGGGCTGCGATGGGGTGTCGTTCATGAATTTATCTGGAGGGCCACAATTCCACCACCTGCAATATCATAGAGCCCCAGGTGTAAAGGTCTGGTAAATAAAGCAAACAAATAAATCTGAGTGACGGATTGAAGCTGAAAACTGCAACAGGCAAAGAATGCACTCTACCTCTGAACCAGAATCCCAAGCAACTTCACTGCATATGTTCTCCTTGCGAACAGAAGGTTGTGGCATTATTGTTCTCATATTGCAAACCTGGGTGGGGGTGGGGGGCCTGACACTAAACAACTGGGTTCAGATCACGCATTTAGCTGCTCAAACACATTGGTTCCACCAACGAAAACGTGATTTACCCTTTAAAAAGCAAGGGTCTCCAAACTTTTTCGGCTTGTGGACAACTTTGAAATTCTGACACTAAATGGCTGCCACAGGAGGCAGCGGCAACCACAGGGAGTGAGGTTATATATAACTAGCAATAAGGCAAACTGTGTGCAAAAAAATACAATGGGCTCTAGAAAACTAATCCTTACAGGGAAAGAGATGTGAATGGAGCATATCCACAGGATATGGTGCCCGGCATAAACAATTAAATTGTGCTGCCCCCCCCCCCCCCCCGCCGACATCCCAGCTTTGTCAAGGAGGGAAGTAGGGTGCTTGTGAAGATGGGGAGAGTTCTCCCCATCTCCATAGGCACCCCAACCCCTGATTACAAAGCTGGATCCTGGTTTTGCAAAGGGGAGGAGCCAGCAGGGTACCTGTGAAGATGGGGAGCCCGTTGTGAGAAAAAATACAACAGGCTCTAGCAAGTGGGAATTCGCAAGTGGGGACTCAAGATTTTTTCTTCTGTTCTCCCCCTTCTTCACTGCCTCTCACTCTCCGTCCTGCAACCACATCTCTTAATCTCTTAATCTCCTTTATTTTTGCCCCACTACCCCAGTTCTCAAGCCCTCCACAGTTCCTCCATACAACACTTCTCTTAAGCCTCACCCCTCCAGAGGTTCCCAAAGCAAAGCTCTTTCTACAGGCAAGGAGGAGGTGAATCTTAAACCATGTCACAGAAGACTTTTGTCATGTTTCTTTCCAGGGCTACAACAGTGTAAAGTTGCCATACAGGGACCAGCAGATGTGCTCCATTTCTGTGCTCCTACAAAACGCTGAAAATGTTGCAGGGACCTCTGGATAGCGGGTGAGGGCCTATCACCTGCTGGCAGGACAAGCTGACTTCATTTCTAACCCAGCTTTATCACAGGAATGGGCTTTGGAGACTCTCAACTTTTCAAGCTCTCTTTTCCTTCTGGTCTCTTGAGTAACTGTTAGACAGCCTTGCCTCTTTGCATCCACTGCTGCTAAAGAGTTGTCCACCTTGCAAAGAAAAGGCATTTTGGGGCCTAGGTAGAGACACCAACTACCCTTTGCTTTTTGTTTCCTGGGTAGGCTTCCCAGTAGGGCCTTTTAGAAATCAAGATAAATCCAGTGTGAGAGTTGTGTTTGCCTGTTTCAGCAATAACAACAACCATAAAGATTATTAAGATCAAGGACAAGATGGACAATGAAAAGACCTGGCATTGGTTAACAACTGGAACTCTGAAAAAGGAAACTGAATCACTGATTTTAGCTGCTCAAGAGGAGGCAATTAGGACAAATACAATCAAGGACAGAATTGAAAAATCCTCAGATGATGCAAAGTGCAGAATGTGTAAGGAAGCTGACAAAACTGTAGATCATGTAGTGAGCTGCCACGAAAATATTGCCCAGACTAACTACAAACAGAGGCACAACTCAGTGTCCAAGATGTTCCACTGGAATTCATGCAAGAATTACAACAATAGGACCGTGAAAAACTGGTGGGAACATTGTCCAGAGAGAGTCACAGAAAATGAGCAGGTCAAGATTTTGTGGGAGTTTCAAATCCAAATGGACAAAGTGTTGGCACATAATACACCAGACATCACAGTGATCGAGGACAAGAAAGTGACTAGACAAGAAAGTGACTGTCATTGACTTAGCAATATGTGGTGACAGCAGGTTCATTCAAAAAGAACACAAGAAGGTCACTAAACACAATTTGAAAATCGAGAGACAGTGACTATGGTGCAAACTAGCTGAGGTCGTCCCAGTGGTATTCAGCATCCTGGGCACCATTCTGAAAACACTAGGGCAACACTTCAAACATCTTCAAATTGACGTCAACATCTGTCAGATTCAGAAGGCATCCCTGCTGGGATTTGCACAAATAATATGTCGATACATTACACCCTCTGGGTGGATCTCGAATTGTAATGAAAGGCCAACAACCAGCTAAAGAACTGGCAACTGTGATATTAAACAAAATTAAATAACAACAACAATAATTTTAAAAAATAGGGAGAGTTTAGCATAAGACTCTTATCTGTCAAAAGCAGAGGAAGCAGCCCAATTGACACATCTTTTGTATTTTGTTGTTTGGTGAAAGTCCATCCACCTCCCTTCCCCTTTTCTTTTTTGCTTTCTAGTTGCTGCCAATTTACAGCTACCCTGTAGGGTTTTCAGTGCAAGAGACTTTCAGAGGTGGTTTTGCCATTGCCTGCCTCAGTGTAGCAACTCTGGTGTTCCTTGCTAATCTCACAACCACATACTGCTTAGCTTCTGAGATCTGACTGGTTCTGGCTAGCTTGGACTATCCAGGGGAGGGCTGGCCCTTTCTTTCTTTCTTTCTTTCTTTCTTTCTTTCTTTCTTTCTTTCTTTCTTTCTTTCTTTCTTTCTTTCTTTCTTTCTTTCTTTCTTTCTTTCTTTCTTTCTTTCTTTCTTTCTTTCTTTCTTTCTTTCTTTCTTTCTTTCTTTCTTTCCCAGTTTAGCAGTTTGAGGTGTTACAGTATAGAAAAAAGACAGCCAAAGGCAGGATAGGAGAAGGAGGTTTGTAAAATTGTATGTGGGGTGTACACAAATACTTTTGCTTCCAAAAATTAGAGCTCTCAGATAACCTATAAAACGTTTGGACAGTAACTTCTGGACTGGCTAATGGAAGTCCTTCACCCACTGTGTAATTTGCTTATGCAATTCACTGCTATTAGATGGCGTGAGTGGCTTGAAAAGAGAACTGGCCCAGTTCATGGGGGACAAGTCTATCAGTGATATTTAGCCACGATGCCTAAATGGACACTCCATATACAGACATCTAGGGAAGAAGATCCACAGTAAGCTTGTGGGTTCCGTGGAGGAGCTTAGTTAAGCCACTGTGGGAAACAGGATATTTGATTAGCATGACCTTTTGTCTGATCCTGCAGGGCAACCCATGGAGTCTCCCAAATTCTTGGTAGTCATGTTCTCTGTTTCAGTCATTCTCCAAAATTTCCTGTGAAGTCTGACCCTTTCTTCTTGTCCTTTTCCTTGCTGACAGCAAGAAGCATTGAGCTCATCTGATTAAATTTCTGATTTCAGATTAAATCTTTTTTCCCATTTAGATTTGACTATAAATAGTAATGTCAGGTCTTATCTTTAAATTGTTTTTTTTTTTAAATCATGGCCCGTAGTTTGGAATAGCTTTAAAAGGAGATTAAAACAAATCCCCAGCTCAGTCAACAGTTCTTATTCAGGGTAGCTAAATGGAGCCTCTGTGTTTAGAGGCAGGCTATCTCTAAAATACGAGTAGAAGGGGAAGATTGTTCTGACCAATTGACAGTGAGAAGCCTAGAAACTGCAAATTGCCTTGCTGGATCAGCCAAAATGGAAGTTCCGTTTACCTGTCATTGCATGTAGCCATCTGTCTGCTATGAACTCGGTCAGGTTTTTTTTTTCTTTTTGCAAAAACCTGTCTCGGAAAGTTGTTGCCACTCTCTCTTGAGAGCCAGCGTGGTGTAGTGGTTAAGAGCAGGTGGATTCTAATCTGAAGAACCGGGTTTGATTCCCCACTCCTCCACCTGAGTGGCAGAGGCATATCTGGTGAACCAGATGTGTTCCCTCACTCCTGTGTTCCACATTGTTCAATGTGTCATGTTTAACACATTTGTTTCCAGACCGCAGCTTTGTTTCTGCAGTTCCTAGGCCTATTGTATTACTTATTGAATCTTATGTCTGATTGCATTGATTTAAATTGTATGATCAGCCTTGAGTCTGAGTGATCTGAGCAAGGTAGACTATAAATAATCTCCCTGAACATTGTGAGAGATGCACAGCTGCCAATGAAAAACAGCAACTCTGTGTCCACTTCACTTTCCCTCTCTGCTTATTGTCTGGTACCCAGACTTCTGCATTTCTTCTCTGTCACTCCACATTATTTGCTGGCAGGATGGAGAAAAACATAGTAGGCCGTGGTAAATGATAGAGGGAGAGAGTAAATGAGACACACGGCTACCTTTTTTGGCAGCATCTCTCTGTTGTAGCTTCTGGTTCCACACTATAGTTTTGAAACTTTTAAATGCCTCTCCCAATATTTCCAGTTTTTACATTTTTAGTAATCTTGTACCACTAGCTGAGTTCAAATCTACCTTGTTTCTATTGGAGGTACATTGCACCAAGTATGTTTTGGCCTCTTCTGGACCAAGTGGTTGTGTGTCTGTGCATAAATGCACAGACCCTCACGTTCATGCTCTGGATCCTGGAATTCTTACACTGCCTGGAGTGAATCCTCCACTGTTTTTTTCCTATGGGTCAGTCTCCTGGTGGTGTTCCCCCCTTCCTGTCTCCGTCTGCCAGGCTGCCTCTGGGCTTGGAAGGAGTTAAGTGCAGAAATGCTGAATGGGAAAGAAGGAAGGGGACTGCTTAATAATTCAGGAGGGGAGAGACAGTCTCTGGTTCTTCTGCATTTCTCTCCTGGAGCTTCAGCCAAACCTCTCGAAGCAATGATGAGGGGCAATTATGGCCTCCTTTTTTCCCCTCCAGAAGTTAAGGTGCTTTGTGATTGGTCTGAGTAGGCAGATATCTTTAAAAGAGTTGAAAAATGGCTTGGGAGAGACTTCGTGCCTCTTATTTCTTTGGGCCTGCTGTTAGACCAAATAGGTTTTGCAGGTACATTAAAAACTGCTTGACCAGAGGCAACAGGGAAGTTGAATGTGCACACCACAGCCTGTGATCCTTCTTTGAAAAGACTTAGTTTCTCCCCACTGGCAAGCTTGTCCTTTCCCAATGTCTCTGTATCCCATGTACATATCTGGATTGTTTAAAATGCACACTGCCTGCTCATCCCTTTCCGGACCAGCATCCTGAAGAAGGTGAGCCTCCCTCCCTCAAAACAGCTAAGTCCATGCAATTGCTGTGGCAGAGAGAATAGTGTCTGGTTTCGGTTGAAGACACCATATGCAAGAAAAGTTCTGCTGGAAAGCTCTGCATGGTCTGACATTCTGTTCGTGAGAGCCGCCTGATAGATACTCACAGTGTCTAGCTAACCACCTTCCTCAGTTGTTTACCCTTCAGCATATGTCACCCACAGATACACTGCCTCTGAAAGAAGAGGTTCCATTTAGCTGTCATGGCCATCAGGCACTTGGAGAGTGGTCCTCCTGGACTTGGCCTCATTGGACCTTCTTCACTTAAGTTCTGGGTGGAGGTAGGGGGGCAGGGGCCACTCAGCTCAGACCTGGATTGCAGATACAACATCAGTAGGTATAGACTGGCCATTATCAATGTGGCCTAAGCCTGGGCCGAGCTGAGTGACCCTTATAGAGAAGAAGAAGAGTTTGGATTTATATCCCTTCTTTCTCTCCTGTAAGGAGACTCAAAGGGGCATACAAGCTCCTTTCCCTTCCCCCATCCCCCCCCCCAACAAACACCCTGTGAGGTGGGTGGGGCTGAGAGAGTTTCAAAGAACTGTGACTAGGCCAAGGTCACTCAGCTGGCATGTGTTGGAGTTCACAAGCTAATCTAGTTCACCAGACAAGTCTCCACCGCTCAAGTGGCAGAGCGGGGAATCAAACCCGGTTCTCCAGATTAGAGTGCACCTGCTCTTAACAACCACACCATGCTGGCACTTTTGCCATCGTAGAAGACTCTTGATTTGTCTGGCTTCCTGGGTTTACTTCCCATGTCTGTCAGCCTTAGGGGCTGTTCTCTTTGAAAGCCATCTAGACCACATCCTGTGGTATGCCATAGGTTTGTTCATATCCCTGTTTTTGCTTGGGTTGGACTGCCAGGTGCCCTAAGAGAGGCCACCTGTAGGATCAGTTGGCAGCAGTTCTCATCTCAGCTGGCATTCAGTTTCTGAATCTGTCCTTGTGGTTTGTAGACAACAATAGATCCATCCTTCATAAATTTGCCCAACCCCTTTTAAGTCAGTAGCAATCACCACAAGTGGTGGCAGTGAGTTCCATAAGCCAGCTACCCATTTATTTATATATGTATTATTCAGAATTTTTCTGTGCAGCTTCTGAAACAACTCACAGTTAAAAACCACAGTATAACTCCTCCTCAGGTCATTAAACATAAGCAGCACTATCCATAAAACAAAAACAGACTATTTTAAACCTCATTAGGTAAAACCCCCAATTAAAAGCCTGGCTAAAAAGTTGTGTTTTAGCCTGACATCTCGAAGGAAGTAAAATAGGCACCAGGTGAGCATCAGGGGGGAAGGGCATTCCAAAGATGAGATGCCACCATAAAAGGTGGGAGTCCAGGTGGTAGGGCTTCAGAAGCAGAACTTAACAGTCATGCTGGATAGCATGGGAGGAAACTGTTTTCTGAGAGCCAGCCTGGTGTGGTTAAGAGCAGGTGGATTCTAATCTGGAGAACCGGGTTTGATTCCCCACTCCTCCACCTGAGTGGCAGAAGTTTATCTGGTGAACCAGATGTGCTTCCCCACTCCTACATTCCTCCTGGGTGACCTTGAGCTAGTCACAGTTCTTCAGAACTCTCTCAGCCCTACCTACCTCACAAGGTGTCCATTGTGGGGAGGAAAGGAGCTTGTAAGCCACCTTGTGTCTCCTAACAGGAGAGAAAGGTGGGACATAAATCCAATCTCTCTCTCTCTTCTCTGTCTGTGTACCTTGGCCCTGAACCCTTAAAGGCAAGAACCAGTGCTTTGAATTGCTTCCAGAAACAGATGAGTAGTCAGTGCAGATCTTTCCGCACAGGCATGACATGAGCCCTGTAACAAACTCATTGTATGAAGTGGCACTCCCTTTCGTTTGCTGTGAATCTACTGCCAGTTCATTTAGCTGTCATGTCCCACTGTGAATAGTCGATAAGAGTGTAGAACAAGTATGTTTTTCTAGCATATTTTTAGCTTAAAAACAGATGTTGCTGGACCAGACAGGCTGTGATGGAGTGGTGCCTAAAGCATGCCCCTATCTTCATCCCCAAAATGTTGGATGGTCCTGTACTGGAACAGGCGGGCATTTAGCACAGGACTGCCATTTTTGGCAGAAGTTCTGGGTTCCTTGCAAGGTTAAGTCCTTCAGGAAATTCCTCTTGGTCATGTTTGGCTGAACAATTGTTTTTTTTGGTGGTGGGCCTTGTTTCTAGGTTTCCTTGGTATGTGTATTTCTTACCTCCCCACCTCTTTGGCTGCTTCTCCCTCCTCCCACCAATCGCGCACACTTTCCCATTACCCAGAAACACCCTCACATGCTGGTGACAGACTGGGAAGACCAAAGTTGCTTCCCCACAAAGGTTTCTCTACAAGGCTTCCGAACTGAAGCACTTTGGCCCCTTCTGCACATGCAGAACAATGCACTTTCAATCCACTTTCACAATTGGTTGCAAGTGGATTTTGTTATTCCGCACATTAAAATCCAGCTGCAAAGTGCATTGAAAGTAAATTAAAAGTGCATTATTCTGCATGTGCAGAAGGGGCCCTTGTGGTGGTGGTGGGGGGGGGGGCAGAATTGTCATTTGCCTGCTGCTGGCAGGGGATGGCACTTTCTGTCCCCCACCAGCACTCATTGGGACGGCAAGGGACAGTAGCAGTGGGAAACCATGATCCTCTGACTATGGCATCACTTCCGTCTACATAGCGTTTTGTGGTCCTAGGTTTGGCAAGATTGGAGAGGACCCCAAAGACCTGGTCAGAACTTGCTTGGAAGTGCTAAGGGGGTAGAATGGCAGTACTGGATTTATTTACATTTGTAGACTTCCTTTCCCACCGAGTCTTCAGTGGGTTACATAATATAAGTCACACACAGTCAATGGCTTGGGGCATCTGATGGAAGAATACAATAGAGTTTGGATTGCAGAAATCTGGGAAGAAGCAGAAACCTGACAGAGCTGAAGCAACCTGAAACAAAGCGTAACCATTTAAACATGACACAATGCAAAAATTACACAGTAGGAGCATGGTTACCACAACAGACAGCACATACTAGGATAGTTCACAGTCCCTATTGCTTTGCCAAAGAATCTTGCAGAATCATTTTGGCTCAGTCCTGTGGCCAGCATAAACAATCCCTGAATAATTCAGTTTGGCATAGTTTATGGAGTGGAAGCCTTCCTGCCCTCCTTGGGCAGGATTCATAAAGGGGGAACCACAGCGGAGAAATCACATGTTCATGATTTGGCCCTTCCCCTGCGAGGAGAGACTTAGGGTGCTGGGTATGTTTAGTTTGGTGATGAGGTTGAGAGGTGACATGATAGCCATGTTTGAATATTTGAAGGGATGTCATGTTGGTGAGGGAGCAAGCTTGTTTTCTGCGGCTCCAGAGACTAGGACCAGGAGTATTGGGATCAAGGTGAAGGAAAAGAGATCCCACCTAAACATCAGGAAAAACTTCCTGATAGTAAGTAAGGGCTGTTGGACAGTGGAATGGACTACCTTGGAATGTGGTTGAGTCTCCTTCTTTGGAGGTTTTTAAAGAGAGGCTGGATGGTCATCTGTCAGGAATGCTTTGACTGTGTGTTCCTGCATTGCAGGGTTTGGACTTGATGACCTTTGGGGTCTCTTCCAACTCTGTGATTTACAGGGTGGCTGTTGCAGGAGGCCTGGCTCAGATAGACGAAGGTGTTGTGACAGAGCATAGGGTGGCCCTGCATTTTTGAGAGGCTTGGGCCGTGAAGGACTTTGTATGTCATAATACCTTGAGCCCGGTAACTGCTGGGCTGATAGTTGAGAAGGCTACCTTTGCTTGGCACCATGTGGCACTGGAGTCGGTGCAGATGAGCCAAGGGAAGCAGCCGCTACTCAGGGGGGTTTTCAAGCTTTGCTTTGGCTTCTGGGGATTAGTTTCAGGTCCCAAAGACTCTTGTTACAGCTGATTCAACTGTAATCCTTCAAGTCAGCAACAAAAGACGAAAAACTCAATGACAGTCATGGGGGAGATCTCTGTGGAGGGGTGGCTGCAACCCCAGCTCTCTCCCCCTCCTGGCTCTATCTTTAGCAAGCTGATTGATCCATCTTGACGGGCCTCTTTTGTTGGGAAAGCAGTTTTGGAGCTCTGTCTCACTGGCAGGCTTGGGAAAGGGTTGTGGCTTGGAGTGGTGGTAGATCGCCTTCATAAACGGCTGTTCCTGTCCAGGTTCCCTGCAAAGACAGAGGTGGAGTGGGCCTCCGGCCCTTTGTGGTTCTGCAGCCACAGCCACCATGTCAAAGACCAGGAGTGTGGGGGTGCACACCTGCCTTATAAATCCTGGGTTCTTTTTTCCAGATACTCAAAAACCACCGAGTTTTTAAAAGATTTTATTGAAAAACAGAAAATAAGAAAAAGTTCTAATACATCAATTTCTCAGCTACTGCATCGTTCCAAACATGTTTTGTTTCAGACCTGGGCCAGGAGCTGCTTTCCCCTGCCCGGCCTGGATCAGAATTCCCTCTGTTCTCTCCCCTTAGGTAAACTCTGTTTCCTGGGTCCCTTTGTGAATCAACCTCTCTGATCTACAACCGTTTGTCCACTAGTTTCCTTTGTGTAATTTATTCAAAGCATTTAGGCTTCCTATCCAGAGATCAAAGGCCCTGGTCAGGCTAGTGTGAATCTGCCTAATACTGTAACCGGAACAACCTCTTCACATCCCCGTTGCAAAAGTCTAGGTTTAAGCTGATTCTTGGCCTCAAGTCTACTTTGACCATCTTGCCCTAAGTCAGCTGCCCAATTGACCAGCTAAGTGTGTGGCGAGGGTCAGAACAAACGAAAGGGCTTCTGAACAGAAGCGTGGATGCGTTGAAAGAAATTGAAGCATGTCTTGGTGGATTTCAAGGTTCCTTTAAAAAATGACACAACGGTGCTTTCTTTTAAATGATTCTACCCACTTCCCCTTACTGCCTGGTACTCCTAGCTTAAACACCTGCATACAGCCGTCTCCCTCTCCTCAAACTCCCTTCCCTCTTCCATGCAATCTATGAAACTGAGCTTCTTCACCCTCTCCTCCTCCCTGCTTTGAGGGAGCAGCAGTGGTGTAGCGGTTAAGAGCAGGTGCATTCTAATCTGGAGGAACCGGGTTTGATTCCCCGCTCTGCCCCTTGAGCTGTGGAGGTTTATCTGGGGAATTCAGATTAGCCTGTGCACTCCCACACATGCCAGCTGGGTGACCTTGGGCTAGTCACAGCTTTTCGGAGCTCTCTCAGCCCCACCCACCTCACAGGGTGTTTGTTGTGAGGGGGGAAGGGCAAGGAGATTGTAAGCCCCTTTGAGTCTCCTGCAGGAGAGAAAGGGGGGATATAAATCCAAACTCTTCTTCTTCTTTCCATCTCTATGGTTTCCCTCTCTGGCCTCATCTTAGTCCCAATGGTAAGCTCTGAAAATAAATAGCTATAATGTTTTATCAAAGGCTAATTGAACCCTTTACACTTGTTAAAACAGGCAAATGGTTCTTTTTCCCACCCTGGACATTCCACAGGTATATATACTCCACGTGCTGTACTACCACCAGATTCTCTGAAGATGCGAGTCAATGATGCAGGCGAAACGTCCAGAGAAAATGCTACTGGAACACGGTCTTACAACCCGGAAAACCCACAACCCCCTAAATAGCTATAATCCCATCTGAATAAATTGGGGGTGTGGTGATGAGTGTATTGGACTAGTATCTGGGAGATCTCCGTTCAAGTCCCCTTACCCTTGAAGCGTACTGGGTGACCTTGGGGCAGTTCCTCGCCTTGAGCTTAAGTCTCCTCGCAGGGTTGCTGTGAGGCCAAAATGGAGGGGGAGCAGAGAACCCGCACACTTCCCTAAGCACCTTCACAGAAGGAAGGGATGAAGATGCAGCAGGCAGCAATTTTTATTTTTTGCTTATTCATTTAGAAAATGAATATTCTACCCTTCCATGAGACCTTCTTGAAGCATCTGTTGAAGTCCCCAGTAGGTGGAGAATGAAGGGCCAAAGACTGAGGGCCAAATGAGGTGTCTGGGAACCACCATGAAAATGGCAGACTCTCCCTCTGACCCAAGAACACTTGGACTGCAGCGTCTCAATGCAAGCAAAGCTCTGCCAAGCTTCTTCAAAAGGAAAGATGAACTAGGTGTGCTTTGGGGCAGTAGTTGAATATTTAACATCATAGCTCTCTTGTGGATTTTGTATCAATCCACAGTAAAGTGGCATTGTGGTACACAGGCTGGAATTCTCCTTGACATTCCCCATGTCCCAGGTTTGAGTACTGGTAAAGGATGAAAGCAGATGGAATTTCCAAATGGATGCAATATTATTTTCAGGAGAGGCCCAGTGGCATCGTGGCAAAGTGCATTTTTGTGTATTCAGAAAATCCCAGGTCCTGTTTCCAACTCCTGGGGTAGCATGGCTGGGAAAGATCCCAGCCTGAGATCTTTGGGAACAAATAAATATTTTTGTCATTAATCTACTATCCCCAAAGCCTTCTGAAACAGCAGAGAACAATTGGATGTTATACGGAGGAGGTTTCTCCCCCCACCCCTGCCCCAGGGTTTTGTCACCTGACTCTGAATTTACCTGTGCAATTCTGTAGTTGGAAACCAATTTTATTGACCTGTGTGAGCTTGAAAGCCTCTGTCTTCCCCTCCCTTCACTTTCTTGAGGAATTGAGTGTTACCAAATTGCCACAGTCACGCATACCCTCACTGTGGGTCTTGGGGCCAGCAAGCTGCCCTGAGAGATGGATGGTCTTTTTGTGTGTGCCATTATGCAAGCTCTTGTGGTCCGGCCTTTCCATGTTCCATATTTAGAATTGCTGGATCAGGGGGAAAAAATATTTTTGCACACATCTCCATTTCCTTTGTCTTCAGAAATCTTTGTTTCCCCCCTCCTTTTTATTCTTTTCTTCGCTAATTGTGCCAAAGCCTCTTCTCCCCACTCTGTTTTAAGGACACCTGGGTACGAAAAAGTAAGAAAGCCATTTGCAGTGGCTTAGTTTAACTTTCTCTCTCTCTCTTTCTTTTAATAAGCTCGTTTTGGAAGGCATAGCTGCTTGGGCGGGAGAAAAACCTTTCCTTCCAAATTGGTGAGAGAATCGACTGGGGGAGATGCAATCCTTCTTGGACAGAATTCTGTTTGTCTTTCCATATCTCTGATTACCAGCGTATCAGAATCATGTTTGCAGTGTCAGAAACTATGTTTCGCAGTGAGCCTGGAATGTTATTCCACCACAGCATACAATATGATGGTGATCTGTTGTTCAAGCAATACTGAAGGCCGCAAAGTAGGGTAGTAAGCAGCCATTCCCAAATCCAGTTGCAGAGATTTGGGGGGTGGGGGGATTCCTGGAGTTGGCAGGGTTTGGCATCTGATATTTATACCAGACCCAGCCAGTCAGGAGGTTTCCTAGTTCCTGCCAATGAAGGGCTGGTGTTTTTATGTGGAGA
Organism: Sphaerodactylus townsendi; assembly: GCF_021028975.2. Lineage (NCBI taxonomy): Eukaryota > Metazoa > Chordata > Lepidosauria > Squamata > Sphaerodactylidae > Sphaerodactylus > Sphaerodactylus townsendi. The sequence goes on from NC_059430.1 coordinate 99,726,030, forward strand.
TAGGTGCTGGGAGAAGGATGGTCTTTGGCACGCTTGCAGCGTTTCGGACAACTGTGCACAAGGGAGCAGGGTATTGAATGTTGAAATTGATCTGAACTAAGTAGACCCCAGTCTTTGGCTCTGTGAGTCTCTACTCCCTGTGCAATCCTAAGCAGAGTTACGCTCTTAAGTCTATTCAAGTCCATTGAAGTGAACTCATTTACTCCAGTTATACCCTTCCCTTTCTCCCCAATGGGGACCCAAGCAAACTTGTATTGTTCTCCTTTCCTCCATTTTATCCACGCAGCAGCCCTGTGAAGTGTGGTGTGCTGCATGTTTGTAAGTGGTCAGAGATCACCTAGTGAGCTTTGATAGCAGAGTGAGGATTTGAATCTGGATCTCCCAGATCCTAGGCCCCTTCTGCACATGCAGAATAATGCACTTTCAATCCACTTTCGCAATTGTTTGCAAGTGGATTTTGCTATTCTGCACAGTAAAATCCAGCTGCAAAGTGCATTGAAAATGCATTATTCTGCATGTGCGGAAGGGGCCCTAGTGTAACACTCAACCACTGCACTCCCTGCCTCTCAGAACAGTTCAGATGGGCGTAACTGCGCTGTTACACTTGACAAATAATCTGTGCTATCTTTTTCCGACATGGAGTTGCTTCATCTTGAGAAGCTGACGTAGACCAGCTTCAGAATAAGGCCCCTGAGACCCGGCTGTAGATTTTTCTGTTGGAAGAGATCACACAGCCTTCCTCTGAAGCTCAGATTTGGGGCTTAATCATCCCTTTCTCTCCTTTCATTTTCCGTTTTCAAAGCCGCCTCCATCAGCGGTATCGGGATCCTGCGGGTTTCCCATTTCTGACACCCACTCCTCCTGCCTCTCGGGGCTAAGCAGTTTCAAATTCTTGTGTGGTCTGTCTTTCCAGTCCAACCCAAGACTGTTCCCCAGATAGGTGAAGATGTTTGCTTTTACTCATTCCTTTTTTTAAAAAAGCATTCTAGTTTAGAGAAACCAGCCGCTGAGTGCCCCCTCCCTTCCCCTAGGTTTGGAATCCCAATGCCAACGGGATCCATCATTAAGATCTATGGTTCCCTTATACCACCGGGACCATTACCCCCTCTTGCTAAAGGGACTAGGTCTAGATAGGACGCCATCCTGATATATTGATATACTATAATTGCTGTTTTTATTATAACTTATGGACGCTTATGATGTTTTATGTGATTTTATGATGTACACCGCCCAGAGCCCTTCGGGGATTGGGCGGTATATTAAATCAAATAAATAATAATAATAATAATAATAATAATAATGAAGTTGCCCTAAGTCAGCTGTGACGTGATGTTAAAAAAAAATCCCCTCATGGGTGTCTTTTCTGATGAAGAGAACTAATGGTCAATTTAGGGCGTTTCCCCACTTACCTTTGCTGCGCGCTACTCTCAGCGCGCGGCATCTCTGGCGCGCGCCCGGGCGTCCCCACGACCCCGCGGTCTTGCCTGGGTCATCAAAAGGCGCCGTTTAGAGGAGCGCCAGGGATGCCGCGTGCTGAGGGGGCGCGAGAGCGGCAGCGTCGGGGCAGCTGCACTGTCGCTGCCCCTGTAGTGGGGAGTGCTGGAGGACCCCGCGCTACTTGAGGAGAGTAGCGCGGGGCTTAAGGTAAGTGGGGAAAGGGCCTTAGTCTGTTTGCAGAAACCTGCGGGAAAACTTTTCAGGCAGGGTTGCCTCATTTGTCCCAGGGACTTTGGTGATGGGTAAGAAATAAGTACACAGGAAATAAATAAATGTCTGCCTGAATATGGCAGCAGGGGTGGGGAGGGCAGTGATGCATGTTTAGCTGTGATATCCTAAGCAGAATTTCACCCTTCTTAACCCAGTGACTCCAGTGGATTTAGAAGGGTGTAATTGCTTAGGACCAGAAGCGTATCACCCAGGGGAACATATGGAGTCAAATGTCCCCAGGCTGGGGCCGTTTAGTCATGTGGAGGGGTCGGAAAATTGCTGTTGTTTGGTCATGGGGGGGGGGGAGGACGGCCACTCATATGGGGGAGGGCAGACGTGCACGGAAAGCTCAGATTTTGCACCGGGCTACATTTTCCCTAGATTCGCTTCTGCTTAGGACTGTTAGTCATCTCCCACGAACATTCTTTCACATAGAAAAAACAAAAGCATGAGAAAGCTAGCTCATCTTCTCCCTGACAGACTAGCTTTTTATGTTCAGGAACTTTTGCTCACAGGCACAGATTAATCCACTGGTTTCCCTCGCAGCCTGAAGTGGAACCGTTCATGAGAATTTCTGTCCCCTTCTTCTCTTCTTTCCCTACACTTGCACCAGAATAATGATTGTTGGAATTCTCTGTTGGAATAAGTAAGGGAATGTCAGTATCCCCCCCCCACCCTTTCAACAAAAACACCTGCATTTTTTCAGATTTCCAAAGGGAGAATAATCATTGGGTGAGTGCCACTGGGGTAGCTCAATCAGCATGGCAGATGGAAGATCTGGTGCAAATCTCTTGCTCAGCCGTGGAAGCTTGCTAGGTGACCTTGAACTAGTCATTCTCTAGAAGCCTAGCCTACCTGACAGGGCTGTTGTGAGGATAAAATGGGGAAGGGAGAACTGTATATGCTGCCCCATGTTTCTTGGGAGGCGGGGAGCCAGATGTACTGGGCTGATGTCACCTTTGTTTTACTTTGCTGTCCCTATAGCCCCTGAAACCTCTGTAGCACTGTGCGGTCTAATTATGATCTAATTAAGCCTGCAATACCTTCTGGTCTCCCGTTTTTAAACTACCACAAACTGCAGACTTGGGAGTTTTTCCTTGTGCCCTGACATATTCTCTCCCTGTTCCTTTATTTTGCACTGTACATTTAGCCTTATGATCGCATTACAGTTCCAGGAACTTGAACACTCATTGAATATTTTGACAACTCGATTGTCCTAATCAAAAGATATTAATGCTGCCGGCCAGTTTAGAGGTTTTTTCCCCCCCTCACACACTCACACTGGTGCCGCCAAACTAGGTCTCTTTAGAAATGAGTCATACCACTGAAATCAGGTTCTTGGCCCTGAAATTATGTCCATACATAGCAAGCTTGTGTGTTTTTGTGCTACTGTATGTTATATGACTTGGTTCCCATTCTCCCAGTTCCCGCTTATCAACTTCCTATTGTGAGCTACTTTGGGTTCCTACTGGGAAGAAAAGTGGGGTACAAATGAACTTAAATAAATAAATGCAATAACCTTGATGGAGTAGTGGTCTGATTCAAAAGAAGGCAGTTTCCTACACTTGTTCAAGAGCACCAGCACAGGAGGTGTCCCATCCACCATTTGCCATATTGTATTTATTTACTTCATTCATTCGCTGCCTTCCCTCACCCTACCCCTAACAGCATACATAATTCTCCTCTACTCCATTTTATCCTCACAACAGTCCTATGAAGGAGATTAGGCTGAGAATGAGGTCATTTCTGCACTTGTAGTCTCTTTCTCCTTGTGTATTCATTCCATAGGGGTTGGATTCTCACATATGCACGTTTCCCCCTCTCCTGAACTCACCGCACCTCAGATGAGAGAATCTCCATGGCTTCTGAAACCTCTGAAAGTATTACTTTTCTTCTCCTTTTGCAGGGAGAGTTAAGGGAATCAACATGTATGTTGTTTAATTTGGGTTTTCTCACTCCTCCTGGCTGACTGCGCCCACACAGCAACAGTTTATCCTGCTGTTCTAGGGACCTCTTCAGAAGGCTCAAAGGATCAGAAGGGTTCGGATTTCTTCCATGCTGCGGGTCTACCACTTGAGAAATAAGCCCTTGAAACTGACCTAAGAGGAAGAAAAAGAAGAGTTTGGATGCATATCCCCCATTTCTCTCTTGTAAGGAGAATCAAAGGGGCTTACGAACTCCTTTCCCTTCCCCCTCCACAACAAACACGCTGTGAGGTGGGTGGGGCTGAAAGAGCTCCAAAGAAGGGAGGGGAGATATGGAATTTGTAATTTGCTTTTGGTTTTAACTCTGTACACCAATAAAAGTATCTGTACCTGGTTTTAGCTCAAAATGTTTTTGGAAGCCGCTGTGAACCACAAGCAGAGGGATAACGTGACTTATTAAAAATAAATAATGAAATAATTAAGTGCAGTTGCTAGATTTGCAACAGGGTTTTACCACGGTGTCTGCTGGAGTGAACATCAGGAAGCATTAGGAGCTTAAGGAAAACGGGCTGGATTGGATCAAAGCTCCAGACCTTGTCTAGTGTCCTGTCTGGTAGTTCTCTGTGGAACATGAACAAGCAAGCAACAGCCCACCACCATCACCCTCTTATTATTTGTCAGTAGAATCCATTTAGAGGTAAACTGCCTCTGAACAAGTAGGTTCCATTTTGCTCTCATAGTGGACATGCACTGATGGACCACAGGTCTGTCAAAAAATCAACCTGACTAAATGGCCTAGTCATACCTTACGACTGTGAATTAGAAAGACGAACAATTCTGTAAATGCTGCAGCAGCACATAGATTAACAGAATAACACCTTTGTTGACCAAGGGGCCCAATTTATTCTGACCCCCCCCCCCCACACACACACACACACAAGTTTCACAGAGGCTCAGAAGCAGAATTGGGAGAATGGGTTCTGTGAGCTGGAGTGGGGGTGGGGGCGATAGGGGAGAGAAATCCCACCCATGAACTTTTCTCTGCTGGCAGCAGTTTGGAACTGCCATGAATTGACCACCAATCAGTTTCGCTGAATTACCCCTAAGTTGTAGTGTTAAGAGGGAATGGGGGGCAGGCATAACCTGGTATAATTTGATAATATAATAGGATTTGTTTGCCCCAAGTTGGGTTCAACTTATTTTCTCCAGATACACTGGTGCAATCTTTGCTCTCCACCTCTTTCCCCGGCCCACTAAGCAGTGAATCTTGCAAGGAAGCAGGGAAAAAGCAAATCTTACAGACTCAGAACCAGCGCGATGTAGTGGTTAAAAGTGGTGGATTCTAATCTGGAGAACCGGTTTGATTCCCCGCTCCTCCATGTGAACGGCAGATTCTGTCTTGGAGAACCAAATTAAATTATTCCCCAGTCACCCTCGTGCAGCCTGCTGGGTGACTTTGGCCCAGTCACGGTTCTCTCAGAACTCTCTCAGCACCACCAACCTCACAAGGTATCTGTGATCCGGGAAGGGGGAGAGAAGGTGATTGTAAGCCACTTTAAGACTCCTTTCAGTAGAGGAAAGTGGGGTATGAAAAACCAGTTCTTCTTTTTAATAAACAAGAGTTTAATTATGTGAATATGCATGCTTTTCCTTAGCTTGCATTATTTTTTCTGCTTCTGCTGTGTCAAGGGGAGGGGAAAGATGCTCCACTGAACACATGAAGTCTTGTTCTGTGACCATTGCAAATTCTTCTTAATCGCCTTCTGGTTTGGAAAGTTCTTTGGAAGTGTAGACGTACAGACATAAAGGCTAGAAACTTGAAGAGGAGTGGGATATGGAAGCTGTAGTTTTCAGGATTCCAAACTCTGCTGCTGAAGCCAACTTGTATGGCTTTTCTTTTCTTTTTCTTGTATGTATTTTTGCAGCCCTGAAACTGACAAAGAGCGTTCTACCCAATCATAAAATATCCCAGGAACCGCAAAGCTTGAGCCACAATCATTCAAAATAATACTACAGTTATATATTAAGTGCAGCTGTGCTTTAAAAGAGTTAACTCTTTTAAAGGGCAGTTGTACTTAACAATGAGTATACATTCGTAATATTATTTTTAACTATTGCTACCCAACCTTCCAGGTTCCTTGTCTGCAACGGGGTCCCCAATCTTTTTGAGCCTGTGGATACAGGAGAGAGAGCCAGTCACGAAGGTGGTGACTACAGGAAGTGGAGCCGTGCACACTCTATAAGCTTAAGTTCAGGGAGAAAGGGGGCAAAAAATACACTGGAAAAGAGGAGCAAGAGAGACTAAAACCAGCACAGTGGTGGCAGCTGCCACAGAAATGTTATTTTAATCTACCCAGTGAGTTGGATCCCAGTGACCAATCAGAAGTCCTGTTGGCCCCACCTACTTTCTAACAATGCTTGGTGGGTACCAGGAAAAGGGTTTGGAGGTGCCACTTTGGGGACACCCACTCTATAAGGATATTGACTCTGATTCATCACATGTATGTTGGGGATGCAGATACTAAGCTTGTCTCGTTGTGAGCTTAGGAAAGTTGTGTCATGTGATCCCACATTAAGCAAATGTGAGATTAGCTGGTCTTTGCATATTTCGTTTTGCTTTTGTTACCTCGTGGCAGAGAAGGTGCCTCGAATGTGTCGTAAAGTATCACCCAGCCTGATCACTATTCTGTCTTTCCTCCCTTACTGGGCCAGACATTTCCAGTCCCACCTCTACAGCCACAAGGGTTAGAAACATCTTTTTTAAAGGAGTCTTCAAGCATCCAATACTTAGCCTAGGTACAGAATTCAACCCTTGCACCTTGCGATCCTTTTGGTTTTTAAAAATGAAATACAGCAATGTTTTGTAGACAGGGTGGGTCTTGATTCCAGATTAAGGAATCTTTCTATCTTTTGTGGGATTTTATAGACGCTGGTTTCCTATATTGATGCGCAAGTCCCTGCTGCTGTAGCTGACTGCAAACAAACAGATTCCTTTTTGTCCACTCTTCCACTCTTCCATGAGCCTGTTCGGCCAGTTATTAAACAGTATACATGGTGTATTCAGCAGCAGTTCACGCTTTCACATTTCCACACAGCCTGTCATTACCGTCTACGGCTCTGCAGACAGTTGCTTAAACAATGTGCAAACCAGTCAGATGATTAAACACTTAAAAAAAAACAGCCTTATTGGTGGTGTTACTCCAGTCATGGTGGTGGAAAGCGCCATCCATTAGCAGCCAATTTATGATGCTCCCATAGAGTTTCAAGGCACAAGACAAAGAAAGGTGGTTTGCCATTTCCTGCCTTTGCATCTTGACCCTGGGTTTCCTTGGTGGTCTGCCATCCAAAAACTCACCAGGACCAATCCAGCTGTTTCCAACATTTGATGAGATCAGGCTAGTGTGGTGTTCCTAATATTATCAGTTGGTCGCCTTGCACAATCTTAGGCGAGTCACAGTCTTCCCCTTCTGGATGTCTTAGTCTTCCCCCACCCTGACCTGAACGACCTAAATCTTGTTAGATCTCAGAAGCTAAGCAGGGTCATCCCTGGCGAGAAAGTGGATGGGAGACCGGAGGAAATCCAGTGTTGCTATGCAGAGATGGGCAACGGCAAGCCCCCTCTGTTTGTCTCTCGCCTCGGAAGCCCTCTGAAATTGCCTTAAGTCAGCTATGACTTGATAGCAAAAAAGTCCGCTAATGGGTGTCATTTAATTATCTGACTCTAATCATGCCTGGCCCTGGTAGAGAATTCGTTTCACCTACTATGCAGCTACAAGGTGGAAGGACATATGAAACTCTGCCAGCACAGCAAGGGGTGCTGCTGTTTGCCATGTTGCTCATGTTGAACAGTTGTGGGGTAAAGTTGTGGGGAGCAGCAGTGGCGTAGTCGTTAAGGGCAGGTGTACTTTAATCTGTAGGAACCGAGTTTGATTCCCAGCTCTGCCGCTTGAGCTGTGGAGGCTTATCTGGGGAATTCAGATTAGCCTGTACCAGGGGTCTACAACCTGCGGCTCTCCAGAAGTTCATGGACTACAATCCCCATCATTTGTAGTCCATGAACATCTGGAGAGCTGCAGGTTGCAGACCCCTGGCCTGTATACTCCAACACATGCCAGCTAGCTGACCCTGGGCTAGTCACAACTCTACAGAGGGGGGAAGGGAAAGGAGTTTGTAAGCCCCTTTGAGTCTCCTACAGAAGAGAAAGGGGGGATATAAATCCAACTATTTTTCTTCTTCTTCTAAAGACATTTGAGGTCCTGCTAGTGAGTGGCTACGGCTGTCAGAAACAATTCATTTACTTGTAGAGCTTTTCACATTTGCAGAGTCACACCATCCCTAGTTCTGTGGGGCTTGACAGAGCTAGATATCTTTTCCCTGTGGGAGAAGCAAATGTTCTAACATGGTTTATCTGATTGGCATAGATTGCAGTACTTTGGCCAGGTTCCTGTCCCCCCCCCCCTCTCCAATCTTGATGGACATTTGATTTAGATTTTCCTGTGTCAACAGTTCCCTGCATGGAGAAACCTAACACAGAAGGGAGCATGCAGAGCTATGTGTGCTCTACTTGTAGGGAGGTTTTAACTGGGGGACATTCAGAAATTGTGTTTCCCCTACCTGGGGGGAAAGGTGTATTCTGCTGAGATGCTGAAGCTTTCACTTCATGCTGAGCTTGTTTCAGGAATCTGGGAGCAGATTGGCATCACAGGGGCAAGAGGACTAATGACCCCAAAGTTTGGCATAAAGTTCTTTGCACCTGCAGGGAAGATGACCTTGGGAGGTTTCTCTGGCTTCATCTCTTGCTCTCTGCTGCCATCTACAGCCAGAGCATGCTTTTTGCATCTGAGCCGGGTGCGCATTAACAGCTCCCATCAAAGTATAAATTCTATACGCTCGTTGGCAGGACTAGCTGAAATATTTTGGTGCCTCGGGCAGAAAATCACCCTGATGACATGCATGCTGATTGAGAGAGAGTGCAGTTTCACCAGGATGTCTTTCTGACATTCCTCTTCATTTCTATTAAAGTTGGAGGTTTGGATTTGAACTTTCACCCACACGATCGTCTAGTTTTGATTGGATACCAAGACCTCCAGGAACAGGTGCAATCCGGAAAAGTATCTGTCTCAGCCTCCCCCGGCACCACAAAATCACAATCACAAAAAGCGTCCATCCTCTCTTGGTGCTTTTTTTTTTCAGTCAAGGAGGTCTTGCAAGCTGCTTTCCTTAAGACAAGATTTAATTTAATAGCAAATTCGGACACTGAACAGCCCAGCAAAACCCTTCTGTATTCATTATTAATCCATTTGAAAAAATTCGCACCCCTTCTTTCTGCCCTCGTTGAGGTCACAAAGCAGCTGTACCTAATAAAAACAATCATGAAGATCCAAACAAAAATAATACCATTTAAACCAAGTTCAAATGCATTTAAAGTACAATAAAATACACACATGTAAAAATGGCAGGCGAAACCTGGGGCTGGAAGGAGCGAACACTGCAGAAAAGGCACACAATACACAAAAGGCTTCACCGTTTAGCCGCTGCGCAATAACATTAAAAACCCCTGGAACAACTTGGCATAGGATGGGATTGAGTTGCGCATAGATTTGACGAAAGCGGTAAATGGGGTACAGTAATGAGGAAGGAATCCATTCCAGCAGTTTCCGTTTTAGAGCGGGCATCGAGGCTGCCAGCCTATGCTAATTCAATGTTCCCTTCCCTTTGTTGTTCCAGATTTCTGCTGGTCTTCAGTTGTCTGGTCCTGTCTGTGTTTTCAACCATCCCAGAACATCAAAAATTCGCCAACCAATGTCTCTTCATTCTGGTAAGAGGGGACCTCTATGGTTCCCTTCTCATCTGTCTTGTTTTCTGCTGTCTACCTGGCCCCCCATATACACACATGTCTATTTTTTCTTTCCTCCTGTAAGTCCTCCCACCTTCTCCCCTCCAGCCGGCTCCCTTTCCTCTCATGAATTAAAGCCATTTCTGCACAGCAAAATGTACCACTGTGTACCACTGTTTTTTTAAAAAACCTGGGTCTTTTTTATCTTGGGATGTCTGTCCACACGGCTGCCCATTTTTTGAAGGAATCCAGTGAAGCCCAGGAGGAAATACTCCAGCTTGTTTTGCACGAGCCCGGGACTTCTGTATTTACTTTGGAAGCATATCTGAGCATGCCTGGTGTCCCGTGTTTCACCTGCTCTCTGAATCAGCCCAAGATATTTTGGGACTGAAAGTTGCCTTCTGCAGATACATGATCTCTCAAGCTAGTCTTGTCTTCTCTGACAGGCAGCTGCTCTCCAGGAGTTCAGGTTGAGACATTGGCCTAACATGATTGGTCTTTTCTCCTCTGACTGGCAGCAGCTGTCTTAAACGGAGGTCTTCCACATCACCTCTGCCCTGATCCTTTTTCAAACTGGAGACGCCCAGGATTGAACCTGAGACTCGGTGCATGCAAAGTTGTTGCTTTTGAGCTGTTGCCTCTGAGGCACAGGTCCTCCATGAAGATGAAACAGATAGAGGTCCCTCGTGCCATAGAGTTGTCAAGCTTGGTATTGTCTGCTCTGTCCAGCAGCTGCTGTCCAGGCTCTGCTGAAGGGGCTGCAGAGGGAACTTGGAACTTCTGCATCCAAAGTGGTCATCCTGTCCCTGAGCCTCAGCCCCACCCCTGGCATGAAAGATCCAAATAGCATCCCCTCAACCTGCTGGAACCAAGAGTTTCAAATTATTTTAAAATGTTTTGATTGTAGCTGCTAAGGGTGACTTGAGTATTTTTCTCCTGTGCTGTTTTCACTACCAGAATCCCACCCACCCCTGCCCCGAACTGCAGTTTGCCCCTGTGGTTCACTAAGGTCTGTTGGTTGCATGTTGCCCAGAGGGGTTATTTGATTTCAAGGCAGAGGGCAAACTCTGAAAACTGACGAAGCAAAGAAATACTTGGTGTGAATTAGATTCTTCATATGGAGAGGCAGCACGTGTCCCAGAACATGAATGTGGGGGATAAGTTGCCCGAGCCAGGCCGTCACTACGTTGTTCACAAGTTATTTTTTATTTTATTTTTTAGATTTAATATCCCACCCATCCCCTTTCAGATTCGGGGCACCGTCCACATCTACTGAGCACACTTGATTTTTCTGTATATGTGCGCTGAGTCATTTTCACATTATGTTCATTGCATGTACAGCTGGAGGTGTGGTTTAAACCCCATGCTGGTCCCAGTTTCATTTGTTAAGTGAATGTGTGTCGACTCTTTCTTATAGTATACACACACACCTGCAGGTTATGTATATGTTCGCTGTAGTGTGTGAACAGGGCTACTGTGTGTGAAAATGCACTAGAACAGAGGTGTCCAACTCTGGGACTTCAGATGTTCATGGACTACAATTCCAATTGGCCATGCCAGCAGGGGCTGATGGGAATTGTAATCCATGAACATCTGAAGTGCCAGAGTTGGACACCCCTGCACTAGAAGCTGGCAGCTAGGTTCTAGTTGGAGGCTAAATGATGGACTTTTGTCCTGACCCAGCAAATATTTTGTTTTATAACTTCTTAACCTTCCATCTGGTGTTCCTCCACTCTGGTCATTACCTCAGTCTGTGTAAAAAATTGCAAATGACAGTGAGGGAAAGGTGTTTGGGGGGGGGGGGGGGGGGCCAAAACCAGGAGGAAAAAGAACTTTACAAAAGCAACATTTTCCTGAACTGTCAAAAATGGCTGATGCTGGATTTCTTCCGACTGAAATGGAGACTAAATTAAGAAGGGCCGTGTGACTTTCCCTTGAGTAAGCAAAATAGGGGCATGTTTGTGCAAAAAAATAAAATAAGGTGGGGGGGGAGGCGACAAGGCAGGACAAAGCTGACACGGCGGGAAAATACACCCTCATTGACTTCTGCGTGGAGGGGGCGGGAAGGCACCCGAGGGGGCGGTTTTGGATAGAGTCACAGGACGGGGCTGCGGGCGCTTCCGTTGACTTTCCCATCAAACTTTGGCAAAGGCCATCAAGCTGCAAGCATTATTTCCTCCTCCCCACCCCAGCCCCCTCAGGAGTCCCAAACTTAGGCACTGAAATAGAGTCCGTAACAGAGACATTGAAAACCAATGATGTCATCTTGCCTTGAGTGGGAGGCAGCACAATGGAATAGAAATAGTGTCTAGAAATAAAATGATGAGCTGGTTGTGAGTGGGGGTCATGGGGTGCTACAGGTCTGTTTTCGGTTCATCCATCAAGACCTGTTTTGGGTGAGAAAAACGAGCACGTGGCAGGCGACCTGCGTTGTTATTTCAGGTTGATACACGAAATTTATCAAATGTGTTCGCAGCTTCCTCCCAATTCCCCTTAATCCCTACTCTTTTGCCATCCTCTCCACAGCTTTCCTTGATCCACCTGGTGTCTGATCTGCCAGGTTCTTTATAGCTGTCCTCACATTCAGCATGGCAGCCTGCAACTCTCAGTCTGACCCCATTTTTTTAATACCCATCCCTTACCTTCATTGAAGTTTTCCCCTCAACTATACTGAGAGTATTGTGTCAACAGTCTGTTACATGAACAGTCACCCTGACCACCCAGTGCTCACGGGTCTGCCGTGCAACCTGAAGGGTGAGAGGCTCAAAGTTAGTCAGTGGGTGACAGCCGGACTTAACACAAGATTTGAGAAGATTTAGGCAGTGTCCGAAATGGCCAGTTTTGTGGGGTTCGTGCCCAGTCCATACAACCACAGTGGGTCCTTTCAGGGCCCTCTGAACTGTCTTGCTAGATTTGTGATGAGCCCCCAAAATGTCTGTTTGAAAAGTCAATTCAACGTAGCAGTGAAAACCCCTCTCCTGTTCCAAAGAGATCTCTGCGCTGTCTGAGGTCCGGCCTTTGGTTGGAAAGAGATCAATGATTTGAAATGAGGACACTTATATTTAGAAACCAGGCCCCAGTGCCGCCCAAGGTCTTTCTGAGCTCTGCTTGTGGGGTCCACAGGGGCTTGTCCAGGTGGCTTGGTCATTGCACTGCAGCAAAGGCTGGAAGAGGAAGAAGAAAAGAAGTCACTTTGCTCACAACTTGAGCTTTAGTTTGGGGCACTAGAAAAGTATAAGAGAGAGTTACCTTGTTGGATCATACCAAAGGTTTATCTGATCCAACACTCTATCTAAAAGTGGCCAGTCACCTGCCTCCCAAAAGCCTGCAAGCTGGGCAACAAAGTTATTAGCCTTACTTTGGGGTATGCTGCCACTATACATGGAGGTTCCATCGAACTGCCATGGATAAACTTTGCCTCCTCCTTGAATTTGACTTATCCCTTTCTTAAAGTTGTCCAGATTATCAGCCATCTGCCACATTGTGCGGCAGTGAATTCTGTACTTTCGGTTATGTGTTCTACAAATTTTGTTTTATTTATGTATTTACTTCACCCTACCTTTCTCCCCACTAGATATCTAGAGTATGACCTCCATTGTTCTCCTGTGCTCCATTTTCATTCTCACAACAACCCTGTGAGGTTGGATTGAGGGCATAACTGGCCCTGGTTACCCAGCAAGCTTCCACGGCAAAGTGGATTCTAGTTTGATACTCTAACCACTATACCACACTGACTTCCTTGTGCCCATATGTTCTGAATCTGCTGCAAATCAACTGCATTGAGTGGTCTCCAACCTCTTCCTGTCCATGAGACTCAAGAGGGGGGCAGGAAAATGTCTCGGGAATTGGCTTCCTTCAGACTCCTTCTCCCCACCCCTCTTGATTTCTAAATCATGTTTGGGTGCAAAATTCCACTCCTGACTTCTCTCTCCTTCTTTTGCTTGCAGGAATTTGTCATGATTGTGGTTTTTGGGATGGAATACATCATCCGGGTCTGGTCGGCGGGTTGCTGCTGCCGTTACCGGGGATGGCAGGGACGCTTTCGATTTGCCAGGAAACCCTTCTGTGTCATAGGTATGGCAGAAAGACCCCACTTTCCCCTAAAGTAGGTGGGAAATGAGGTGTCGAGAAGAGACAGGTCCAGGGATTCCTCTTTAGAGGGTCAGGAGTCACCTCTGCGTAAAGTCCAGCAACTCCAAACAGCTTGAACTGGTCAAACAAAACAAACAAATCCATTACAGAATCTTTTTAAAATCCCAAGAAGTTTTACCTGCAAGATTCATTATTTAAATTTAATCTTATTCTTATAATGTTAATCTTATTAACATTATTCAAGTTTAATCTGCAGATTCATTATTTAATCTGCAGATTCATTTTCTCTCAGGCCTACATCCCCAAAGGAAACGGCTACATTTTGGAGATATTTTTCCAGTCAGGAAATTGAGCCTTGATTTCTTAAATATTTTATCCAGCTCAAAGGTTCCTGTTTCCAGGCCTTGTTTTGGTGCTAGGGCAGATAAGGAAAGATTTGGGTGCCATTTTATCATTTGGGCACATCTCCATCCCTGTCTCATGGCACAAGTGTAAGAATTGTATCGGTATTATGGCCCTGAGCTGAAGTAAGGCCTGTATCCATTGGTTTTAGGAGCTGCAGCTGGAGTGGACACCTTCTATGGCCTGATAACCACATCTGGGTCCCCACCTGCTTATGAGGGGCTCCAGGTCAGAAATGGGCTTTTCTTGTTTCTGGCATCAGCTGGCAACAGAAATAGAAGGTGCCAGAAACGTCCAGGTCAAGAGCCATTGGAATGGGCCGTGACCTGGATATGGCGCTCTTTCCTCCCCTTAAGAGCACTGGGCCCCATGAGACAACTTGTCCTACCACCCATTTGGTTGATACTCCAGAAAATATTAAGCAACTTGCTAGTTGGGTGAAATGTTTCTGTGGGCAAGATATAATTTTCCAGTTGCTGAACTCTGGTCCTATATTTAGGACTCGAGGCACCCTAGGATTCCTGGCTTCCCTAAGCTTGGAAAATTGGACTTTAAAATGTCATGAATACAATGGAAATGGTCAGTAACAAATCCTTAACATCGGGGCATGTCTTGAACTTGGACAACCCTGAAAGGGTGGTGTGCCATTAGCCCTGCCCCACCAACTTGCATGTCATACAAAGACCCTTAACTGTGACTATGATTTTCTCTAAGTGTTGTCAGACATACACATGGAAGATGGGAAGTTTTCATGTGGAACAAGTACTCCAAGTAATCAAACAAAGATTACTCGATCATGAAAGACAGATCTTGCTGCCGAACACACCAAGCATATTCTCACCAGGTGCCTTAGGCATACCTGTAAAGTATGGCATGCGAGCAAACTACCTGTCTTCAGTCATTACACCACTACAATGAAGAGCCATTTCCCTGGCAAGATAAAACGTCTTCCCCTCTTCAGTAATAGTAGGAAGACTCCAACACATTCCTTTCCAGGAGAGACTCACTATGCCCTTGCAGTACTGGTTTGCCAGAGACAATTCTATGCATCATCTTAAATTGCCCGCTTCATGATGACATTTGTTCTCATTTAATTGGCCAAAGGAAAGTTCACTCTATTTGGCCACAGTTCTGATGGAAAGATCCCACATAGAATATCCTGGACTTAAAATAGGACAATAAAATGATGCCTTCTGGACAATGTAGTATTAGACTGGTTTGGGTGGGTTTTCCGGGCTATGTGGCCGTGGTCTGGTGGATCTTGTTCCTAACGTTTCGCCTGCATCTGTGGCCGGCATCTTCAGAGGTGTATCACAGAGGAAAGTCTGTTACACACTGTGTCCAGTGAGAAGGGAATGTTTTAGTGGGGTATAATTTTAGAAAAATAAAACATTCCCTTCTCACTTTTGCCAGGCAGCGTGCTGTTGAATCTCAGTCGTTCAGCCTAGTCTGTTCACATCTTGGGTGTGATAGTGAGTAGGTGTGCACAAATGAGGTACAAAGGTGTGAGCTCCAGACAAAACTTATGTGGATGTTTATCCTTTCATCAGCTGGGGTTGTGGAGTGCCTACTTGGGAAGGGAAAAGTTGTGGGATTTAAACTGGGAGAGATTTCGGATTTATGGATTAAGAACCAAATTCCATATCACAATTTTTCATGGATTCCCCAACCTGACTCTGATTCAAAGTTGCACAGACATGTTGGGTGGTGGAAAGTACTGACAAGTTACAACCAACTTACAGTGCCCTGTGATAAAGCTTTCAAGGCAAGAGATAATCAGAGGTGGTTTGCCATTGCCTGCCTCTGTGTAGCCACCCTGGACTTCCTTGGTGGTCTCCGATCCAAGAGCTAACCAGCACCGCCCCTGTTTAGCCTCCAGACCAGGGCACAGCCTTAATTGCCCGTGTAGAACCCAGAACAAAATCAATGTAATATCTTTTATTAGGACTGACCAAATCGAAACAAAGAAATTGTGCAAGCTTTTGAGCTCACCAGAGTTCTTCATCACTCTGGATGTTACAAAATTTAGGTGGCAGGTAGATTTTTCAGGCCAGGACAAACCCTGCCACTCCCCCCCTTTTTTTCATTTTCCTTCTCAGATGACAGATTTGTGTTTCTGTCCCAAAGTGATGCAGTAGTCAATTCTTTTGTGACTTTAGCCCCAAATCCGTGGCTCTCCTTGAGTTGCTTGGCCCCTGGGCTAAATTCAGGGAGAAGCAGCACATCTAGAGTGCTTGGCCCTGAATTGCCGTTTCTTCCTCTGTTCCAGATTTCATCGTCTGCATCGCCTCTCTGGCTGTCATTGCTGCCGGCACCCAGGGGAACATCTTTGCTACTTCGGCCTTGCGCAGCATGCGCTTCCTGCAGATCTTGCGCATGGTCCGCATGGACCGCCGTGGTGGCACATGGAAGCTTCTGGGCTCGGTGGTCTATGCACACAGCAAGGTGAGTGGCTAAGGAGCCAGGTAGTCTGCAGGGTGTTGCAAGGGAGTCCAGAACGGCAGAGGCCTGCATTTGAGAAGCAGGAAAGTCAAGGCACGGATTCTGGGGAATGATCCGGTGAGTCACCTGGGTTGTTTTTGTTCAGGAATCTTTCACCTGTACAGACAGGAGTGGTGATTGCAAGACAGTAATTCTGACCTAATAATCTCCAAATCTTAAACGCAGAACAAGCTTTCCTTCCCCACGCTGGCTTTTGACACTCCCCTCTTTTAGGTCGCCATAAATAGTCTACAGTGGCAAAAACAGTCAAGAGCCTTGTGGCACCTTAAAGGCTGCCTTGTTTCTTTTGCCCAGATCCAAGAGCTAACCAGCACCGCCCAGTGTTTTCTGTCATGCGTTTATTTTCTTCATTTGTACCACACTTTTCTCCCTAATAAGGACCCAGAGTGTCTCATAGATTGCTTCTCCATTTTGATCTTCACAACAACCCAGTGAGGTGGGTTAGGCAGATAGTATGTGACTGGCCCAAGGGCACTGAGCAAGCTTCCCTGATAGAGTAAGGATTAGAACTTGGGTGCCTAGTCCAACAGTGACCACTGCACCACACCAGCTTTCAGTCCAGGGAGGCACACTTCAGTCAACAGTAGATTTCCCTGGAGTTTCCATTCCCATTGACTGGAAATTATTCACTCAACTGATGAGGCAAAAGCCACGTTCGCATTATATTTATTAGTCTGAAAGGTAACACAACTTTCTCCAAGAACCAGCGGGTTGTAGTGGTTAACAGCAGGTGCACTCTAATCTGGAGAACCGGGTTTGATTCCCCACTCTGCCACTTGAGCTGTGGAGGCTTATCTGGTGAACCAGATTAGCTTGTGCACTCCAACACATGCCAGCTGAGTGACCTTGGGCTAGTCACAGTTCTTCAGAGCTCTCTCAGCCCCACCCACCTCACAGGGTGTTGTGAGAGGGGAAGGGAAAGGAGTTTGTAAGCCCCTTTGAGTCTCCTTGCAGGAGAGAAAGGGGGAATATAAATCCAAACTCTTCTTCTTCTTCATTGAGTTTTGCCAACTGGCCATAGGAAATGTTTAGCTTGGGAGCTACTGTGTCAGCCCAGATTGTTCTTGAGTTTACACTCTGAAGTTCACTTTTCTGCTCTCTGACGCATGCAGGAACTGATCACGGCCTGGTACATCGGTTTCCTGGTCCTGATCTTTGCTTCTTTTCTTGTCTACCTGGCGGAGAAAGATGCTAACCTGGAATTTGCAACTTATGCAGACTCTCTGTGGTGGGGTACGGTAAGTTCACTTTGTTGGTTCAGGCCTGGTTTATTTTGGAGATCTGGTGTCTTGTGGGGCAGGAGAAAAGGATGGAAAATAGGCACCTGTGTGATGTTGGTGGGAGTGGAATGATTCACTCATCAGGTGAAGTGCAGAATTGATTGTTATGCTTAGGATGCAGAGTCTGCATGTGATCAGAAAGGTGCAGGACTGGAATGAGCAACCGGATTGGACACTGAGGCAGTGGAAGGAAGCAGATGTACGGCGCAGAAGCAAATATGCGAGGCTGTTAGTAATTAGGGAGTGAAATCCTTCCCTTCTTGTGTCTGTTGTTCTGTTGTGCACATTGAAGGCACTTGGGGTCACCACAAATTGAAGTGTTTAACAGTGGCGTAGTGATTAAGAGCAGGTCACCCTAATCTGGAGAACTGGGTTTGATTCCCAACTCTGCCACTTGCGCTGTGAAGGCTTATCTGGAGAACTAGATTAGCTTGTGCACTCCAACACATGCTAGCTGGGTGACCTTGGGCTAGTCACAGCTCTTTGGAGCTCTCTCAGCTCCACCCACCTCACAGGGTGTTTGTTGTGAGGGAAAAAAGGAAAGGAGATTGTCAGCCCTTTGAATCTCCTTACAGGAGAGAAGGGGGTGGGGTATAAATCCAAACTCTTCTTCTTCTTCTAACCCAGCCTGATGGATGTACATTTCTGTGTGAACTCTGACTCATATGTTGGTG
Source organism: Sphaerodactylus townsendi (assembly GCF_021028975.2). Classification (NCBI taxonomy): domain Eukaryota; kingdom Metazoa; phylum Chordata; class Lepidosauria; order Squamata; family Sphaerodactylidae; genus Sphaerodactylus; species Sphaerodactylus townsendi. The sequence continues at coordinate 99,744,448 of NC_059430.1, forward strand.
TTGGTGGAAAGTGCTGTCAAGACACAGCTGACTAATGGCAAGCCCTGGAATTTTCAAGGTGAGAGATATCCAGAAGTGGTTTGCCACTGCCCGCCTGCACAGAGCAACGATGGACTTCCTTGGTGGTCTCCCATCCAAATACTAACCAGAGCTGACCCTGTTTAGCTTATGAGATCTGAAGAGAACAGGCTAGCCTGGGCTGTCCAGCTCATATGCTGAAGTCAAACGTTGTTGGTCTTTAGGGTTGTATTGACCGCCCAACTGAATGGGAAGTTGCTGGTAATCCAGAGGTTGGCTGGTGTTCTGAAGTAGCTTCTTTTGCCGACAGTCCAGGAAAAGATGGAAGGCTGACGGCCTCTCTCCTCTGCTTTTACAGATCACGCTCACAACTATTGGCTATGGAGACAAGACACCCCATACGTGGCTGGGCCGGGTGCTGGCAGCTTGCTTTGCGCTGCTGGGCATCTCTTTCTTTGCGCTGCCTGCCGTAAGTAGTGCATGGGACAGCCCAATTTGGGAATGCTGGATAATTGGAAAGAGATCTCACAAATGGATACACGATTACTCCTCTGCCATCCTTGATCCTAGGGACTGGGGTAAATGTGCAGTCATTCCCTACCTCTTGGTTTTTTGATGGCCCTCAGTCCAGATACACATGTGTGTTGAAAGTAAAGGACTGTACGCTGTTTCCTTCCTCAAGACAGAGCGGGTCCTACCAGTAAGTCAGGTAGGGTCAAGACACTGACATCTTTTCTCTATTATACCAACATTATCCATTTGATGTGTAGATTGCTACTCTCAGGGACTTCCTTCCTTCCTGCTTCTTCCTCCTCTTCTCCTCTCCACACCGCTCTTATTTGCACTCTCCATCTTGCACCATGTGTGCAGAGGGATGCAGACTGCATCCATCACCATCTAGCCAGATAGATTATCTCTTCACTTTTCTATCCTGAATGGAGTTCACCAATAAAGACTCCTCTTATTAGTTAGAAACTGCAAAATGACTTCAACTTTTCTTGGTGCCTGTGCACACACGCATGCCTAGGGATGCTCTGCTGTGCTTAGCCTCCGTGCACTCTGCTTGTAATGCAAAGATATCTCATTCCAGAGAGATTACCAACAGTGTGGACCAGGGGCGGAGCAAGTGGGAACTGCGTCCGGGGCACACGTGCACCCTACGCCCCCGCCCGCCCTGCCCCAGCCACCCCCTCCACTCTCTCACCATGCTCCCTTGGCGATACACCACTGGTGTGCACCATAAGCCCACTTACTTGTATAGAGCAGTGAAATGGTGTTGTGCTGAGGGTGAGCAGATCCTCCCCATACCCTGTAGTCTCAAGAACTTGCAAATCTCTTTGTTTTTGCATGCATTTTACTGATTTGTGATCCCCTGCCCCCACACATACACACACATGCTCCATTCAGTTGTTCGGAATAATGGGGATAGTGAAGAAAGGAGTCAAATCCTCACAGATCTGGGATCCAACCCAGAAGCTACAATCAGAAAACTTTTCAGTTGCTCCTTCAGTCACAAGATGGAGGAGAAGGGAATGCCTCAGCCAGGCAAGGCCTCTATCTCCTACCAAGCCAAGCCTCTCAGGGCCAAGCAGGTTCCAGCAGAAGCTGCGATGTTGGGATCCACATCTGAGACTGGATAAAAGAGGACAGGTTGTTGTTTTATGAAGCATCTTTGTCCTAAAAACTCTGGGAGCCTACTGTCAGGTCAGGTTTGGGACCAAAACCCTTGTCTCCTTTCCTGCCATTGCTGAGGGGTCTGGCCCATTTCTGTTTTCCACACAGGGAATTCTGGGCTCAGGGTTTGCTCTTAAAGTCCAAGAGCAACATCGGCAGAAGCATTTTGAGAAGAGACGAACTCCAGCAGCCAATCTGATCCAGGTAAGTTTAAAGAGAGAGAGTTGAAGGGGACAAGATTTCAATTTTTGAAGAGCCAAAATCCTAGCACTTATGGTTGTGATGATAGCCACTAAGCATGTGCTGAAATTTCTGAAGCTGGACAGGAAGCTGAATAAGTTTTGCAGGGCTTTGGGGTGGACATCCAGAGCCCTGCATAGCACTTTCCTTTCCTTGACACCAGGGGCTTTTTTGTATGCTCCTGGGAGCCGATCTATAAGTATTGGAATTGGTTTGGGCATGGTTCTTTAATGCATCTGCCCTCCCCCTACATTTCCACAGCTGTGGAGTCAGTTTATTTTTTTTGTACATGCCTTAAATAGTCAGAATTTTCCCAGCTTTCAATTTTTAAGAGAAGTAAATCTTTAGTGGGGTGTTGTGTGGTTTCCGGGCTGTATGGCCATGTTCCAGTAGCATTTTCTCCTGATGTTTCACCTGCATCTGTGGCTGGCATCTTCAGAGGATCTGAAGCAGCAGTGGCGAAGTGGTTGAGAGCAGGTGCACTCTAATCTGGAGGAACCAGGTTTGATTCCCTGCTCTGCCGCTTGAGCTACGGAGGCTTATCTGGGGAATTCAGATTAGCCTGTGCACTCCCACACATGCCAGCTAGTCACAGTTCTTCTGAGCTCTCTCAGCCCCACCTACCTCACAGGGTGTGTTTGTTGTGAGGGGGAAGGGAAAGGAGTTTGTAGGCCCCGTTGAGTCTCCTTCAGGAGAGCAAGGGGTGGGATATAAATCCAACTCTTCTTCTCTTCAACTCTTCTTTAGCTTTCCCCTTGCAGAGATATACTTTTTCCTTATAACTCAGGAAGGGAGGAACTTAGAAATTTACTTTGAAAAAAATGAAAGCTGGTAATTCAGAGAACGGGCGTGACCTATCATTACAACAGTGTTTTGATATTTTAGTACCTTAAAAAATGAAACAATTCATCTGTGTGGGGGGAGGGGGAGCAGTTCAATTATGATTTCCAACCAACCATCAAAAAGTAGACCGCAGGTGTGTGGGAGGAGCTGTGACAAGAAAAGAACAAGAAGACAAAACGTTATGCATGAAGGAATAAGGCAATTCAGAATCAGCTTTCATCAAAGATCAGGGTAATAACGGTCTCCAAAGAAACAAGGATAAAAACAGAAAACAAGCAACAATAACATTGAGAAAGTGAAAAGCATGAAAATGTGTGCAGAAATCAAAGGATAAACCAAAGCAGTATGAGCCAGAACAGCCCCCCCCCCCCCCCAAAAAAAAAGGAAAGGAAACAAAACTCATGTGGAAAATCCTTTGCAGGGCCGGACTATATTGTGCCACTGTGCACCATTTATACAGGTCGCAGAACTGAATACAGAATTTCAGCCATTTCTAGTCTGGGGCATCTCGGTTGGGCTGGTGTTCTCTGGTGGTCGGCGGAAGGGTTTCCTGCACCCCCAGAAATGTCTCTCCTTGCTGTCTCCTTTTAGTCTAGCAGTGTTTGATATTACTCAGGTGTCCTTCCATTTCAGGGCTCTGAAGCAGGTTGAAATTCAGTGGGTGTGTTTTTCCCCTCCTGCTGCATCCGAGATTCTCTTGTTGGATGTTTCCTTGTCCCTCACTGCAAGGAGTGGAGGGTCAGAATGCTGAAATCAATGTGGAAGGAGTTTTGCAGCGTCAGACTTTGGGGAACCAATCAATGCCTGCCTCCTCAGCTCATCTTTGCTTTCCCCACTCATGACCTCCTTTATCGGCCCCGATTCCCTTCCCTCAAATCCCTGCCTGCACCAATTATTCTGGCTGTCCCTGTGTTAGCCTTCTATTGTGTTGGAGCCTGTTGTTGTAGGGACAGATTCTGGCTGGTCTGCTGCCGAAGAAGGGAGGTCCTGACGTATCGTCTGCATGTCTAGATTTGGTTCTCTCCTATTGTAGTCCCAAAGGTGAACCTTTGGACCCCCCTTGTTATCTCTCTGGTTCAGAGAACTTCCATGACAAAAGGAACCCCTCAAGCCCCACCCACCCCCTATCTTCTCCTGCCAGCTTGCCCACTTTCCCATGACTGAAAGTGGCTCCAAGTTGCCTTTCATCTCCCTGGTAGAAAAGCTGATGCTGAGCAGTTGGAAATGGACAGTGGAGGAAACAAAAGGGACGTGCGCCCTCGTTTCAGCTCACAAAGCAATCGCAGAGACTCAGCTTTGCCCCCAGCGTGACTGTTCTGTCCTCCCCATCTGATAACTCCAGCCAAGCGTTCTTGGAGGCAGACGAGAGGTGGGGATTCTATTCATGCTCCTCCGTGTAATTGTTTCCCTCACGGCATTCTTTGCCCGAGCCAGAATAAATTTAGGAGGGTCAGCTAGTGGCAGGGTTAGAAGGCTGAGAACTCTTAGGAGAGGAACAGAGACAAATAATAATAATAATTGGATGTACAGTGATGGCCTGAATCATTGAAGAGGTGCCCAAAATCTCCTGGCTAACTTTGCTCATTTTCTCAGATAACTCTTAGATAATCAAGAGCAGGGGGCTGTCCACTTAGAGGTGACCAAGTCTGAAGTGAGCTGTGAGGCAAAGCAGATCTTTTAGGCTTCAGACTTAAAAATGTGGGATGAATGCCCTCTGAGGTCAGTTCCAGAGAACATGAGAGCCTGGCAGCACAAGATCCCAGTCATGTGTCAGGCATGAAATACCAGGTGAAATGGTTTTCTCTGCTGGCTTTGGATTGATGTGGGTTTAATTTGAGAGTTCTGCATTCTCTGGCTGAAAAGGTAACTCTGCCTTTCTGCACTAGAAATCACCATCCCATCTGCTACCTGCCCTGCTTTTCTCCACTCCCTGGCACTAAAGATGCTGGCTTCTGGAGAGCACATTGAGGCAAACCCTGATGAGCAGAAATCATGTTTGCCCATAAATGGCTGGCCCAGGTTCACTCCCAAAATTCCTGTAGCAGAGTGAAGATTCAAGTCACGGTCTCTCAGATTCTAGTCCAACACTGTAATCGCTATGCCAGGCTGCCACCACCCAGCCCATAGTCTATGGCACAACTCACCCACCACTTTTTTAATAACTTGCATTTTGCTGCATACATATGTGAGCTATTATATAATTCTGAGCTGCCTTCCCAGATCAGACCAAAGGCTCACGTAACCTATGGATCCAGTGTGTCTCAGTACAGAGTCAAATGTGACTTTTGAGCAGAGAAAATCAAATCTTCAAATTATAATGTACTGGAGAGGTTGGCAAAACACTGGCATATCCAGTGTGTGGAAGGAATGGCAGGCAATTATTTTCATGGGATGAAATGGCTCTAGAGAAGGGGAAATGATACAAGCAAACAGTTGCTAGTAGCACATGTGTGAATCACATGCAGATTTACACCAGTGCTCTGGAGTAATCTTTCAGGGCACTCCGGTGAATATTTCTTATTTCAAGATCTTGTGTGTGCTACTTCCAAAAAGAGACAACAACCAGTATTTTGGCTGCAGAAACTTTGTAGATAATTAATCAACATTTCAATTATAATTATCACAACACAGTTTCAGTTATGCAAGTAGGCTTTTTATGCAGCTTGATCTGTTGCTCGGAATTTTGTTACAGTTCAGCTCTTTAATGACGAAAGGCGGCCAACCCTGCTGTTAGCCAAAATGCTGGGGTCTGTCCCTTTTAGAGTGCAGGAATTAGCAAGGGCAGATGTTGCTTAACAAGAGGCTGGGTAATTTTACAAGATCTTTTGCACCAGCGTTTACAAAGGTGATTTCTGCAAGAAATCCACAGGAATCTGGAGTAAAGGTTTAACAAGTTTTATTAGAAAAAATGAAAAGAAGGGTTCCATCACACAAATGGTCAAAACACACAGAAAATTTACACAGTCCTAGGGTATATGTCTGGAATAGACCAGGATTTCCAGGAATAAAGGTGATAATTACCTGATCTAGAAGTGGAATGGCCCAGTGAGCAGAGTTCAAGTGTTGGGATCAGTATTAACCAGACAAAGAGATGCCCAGGAAAATACTGAACATGCTCAGGCTACTTATACGGAGAAATGGCTATACTAAGTAACCCAATCTTCCCAGGACACAGGTGGCTCTTATTCTCCAGGGAAGAACAAAAGAGGATACTTGGGTTTAACGTTACAAGCTTGGGGAGTTTTGGGAAATGATTAGATTTGGGGGTGGAACTGATACAGTCACAGCTCCAGGACAATAGCAGTGTCAATGAAGGTAGTCTTGGAGCGGTTAGTCAGGAAGCTAGAAGATGGGATCAGTGTTTAGAAGAGTAGCTGACAGGAACTCTTGATTAAATCATTTTCGAATACCCTTTGTTTCACAGGGACAGATGAGCTGTGGTCAAGGTGGGAACTTGCTTTCCCAGGCTAGAGGCTTTGTCCTTTTCTGATTGCTTCAGGAAAAGGCACAAAGGCTATTTGCAAGTAAATGCTGGCAGAGGATCTTGGCACTGCATCACTAGGCTACCTCTAAGGTTGGCAGGACAGGTAGAGATGCTGGTGTCCTAAAAACAGGCCTCCTCCACCCAACGTGGTTCTGTCTGGTAACACTTCTGTAACCCAGCATTCTGTTTTCAACAGCAGGAAGATGAATGTAGGTGGGGCCAGGGTGTGCTTCTCCCTGCACTTGTTGTGTTAGGAAGAAGAGTTTGAGACTACTGTTCTTTCTGACTGGGTATGTTGATCTGTGCGGAGCATTTCTTCTCTCAAGTTGGAAATATTCAAAGTATTCATCCAAGCACTCTCTGATCATGGAGATGGAAATAAAGAAAGTTTTCTTACTTCGTCTTGGTAAATTGAGACTTAGGAATGCTTCAGAACTAGAACTTAGGGACACTTGAGAGGACTTGTAGGAAAACGATTATCTAAATAAACTTTCTCCCTTTTTTACTCTCCCCCAACCCCATGCTGACTCTTGACCATTGCAGGCTGCGTGGCGCCTCTACTCGACGGACGTCAGCCGGGCCTACTTGACAGCCACCTGGTGCTATTATGACAGCATCCTCCCATCGTTCAGGTAGGAGGGAAGTCGCATATTGGGCCAGGGGGAGAGTGTCCATGGCTCATACGATTCCTGTGAAATCTTAGATTTCAGGGGGCCGAGCAGCAGAGAGAGCTAGATAACAACTGTTCATTGTGGGAAGGGCAGTTGCTACTGTGCTTCCCCCTGTGTTCTTCCGGTAGAGAGGTGCACTTCATTCTTCTCTCTCCCAAAATATCCTCATGACAACCTATGAGGGGGATTAAAAATGGGACTGGTCCTGTTTGTTTCACTGCCAAATGGGGATTTGAATCAAGGTCTCCCAGATCTCGGTATGGTCCCCTCGCCACTGCATCGGACAAGGAGACTTTTTTTGGCTTGGATGAGTCCAAGCTTCTGGCAATGGTTAGACTAAATTTATTATTGAGGGTCCTGGTTCCTTTATGCTGGATTCTGTCTTTTTCATGCACACTTTCCAAAAAAGTAATAGATCTGGGGAGAAACGTCTCTCTCACCACCAATCCCTGGAGAACATGGGCCTTGTTCTCATGTTACAGCAGACGTACATGCAAGCATTGGCTTGTAAGGAAGAGCTAAAATACGTTTGCTGTACAGATGAAACTGGGAATCAGCACCTGGATAAATGTGAGGTTTGTGTCACAGCTGTCCCTACATTCAGTGTAACATGAGAACTACTCAATGCACATAGCAAAGAGCAATGAAGTGTACACAGTGCATGGATGGTATGCTTGCTCACTGTAATTTGTGAGCAGGGCAAGGATAAGGGCAGAAAGCAATTTAATTTAGCAAATAAATAAACACAACAACCCTGCCTGTCTGCTGCACTTCCCTACCGCATAATATTGCAATGATTATTTTGTCCTTCAGTCCCAATATTGACCTCCCACCCCCGGAAGTATTTAATTTCCCTCTGGAGCAAACAAACTGCAGCCATTCCTGAGCCTGGGAGAAAAGGGGTACCCTCAAAGACACAGCATGGTGGTGGTGGTGGTGTTTCTTGCGTACAAAGTTTTGTGACTGCAGCAGTGGGCTGACTCTTGAGGCCAGACAATTTGGGGAGGGTCCCCCGCTTACACTTTCCTCTGGCCCCACTGAAAACATTGGCTGTCCTTGTGCACCAATTCCTCACCGTTCCCCCACCCCATGTCAAAATGCATCCCCATTCCATCCATGTCACCCATTGCATCTCCTTCACACCCCATCCCAATCAAAATTGCAAATGTCAGTGCAAGCAGTTGTTGGAAGCTGCAGTGGAGACTGGAGCGGGGGGGGGAGCAATTCGAGGCCTGCTCGTGCTGGCTTTTCCCCCTCTGAATCTCAGGGAGGAGTCTTTCCCTTCTGAAAATGTCAAGAGTCTATCTGGGACTTCTACTTGCAATGCGTGGACTGTAGCACCGAGGCATACATCAGTCCAGAGGGAAAGGAGTTTGGTTTCCCTGTTTCCCAGCCTACCGTGGTGGAACTTCAACGGGATTTTAATTCTGGAAGAACTGCAGGCACTGCCAGGAAGGTTAGCTTTTGTAGGCTTCAGCTGTACCTCTGGTATTCAACTCAGCCCCCCTGGACAGTTGTGCGCAGTGAGTGGCACCTTCTGAACTTAATTCCCAGGTGCGCAGGGGCCCAATTTGGGTTGGGACCATAGGGAGGTAAGAAGGGGCTTATACTTTCAGCTCCTCACACCATTTTTCCAAACTGGAATCGCCCCAGTGACCTACTGTTTGTCCATATTGGTGAGATATATGTAAGCTTCCCAAGGAGGCAAATTGCATCTCCCAGAGTCAATTAAGATAAGAGAAGGGAGGGAGGGATGTAGACTCAAGGTAATTTGTCCTGATGTTAACATCAGTTAAGTTCCAAGAGTGAAACTCTTTGTGCCTGTCTGGGTGAGGGACCAAGGCAGGCATGGGGAAGATAAAAGCAATATAACATATAGTTAACCCTTAAAGTACGACCATCCCCTACCCCTAGATGCTGAACAGGCAAGCTGCTTCAAAGATACCTTAGATCTGGTTCGCTACCAGTAGCGTTCCAAGAATGGGGGCAAGTATGGATGAACTGAACTGTGTTCCTTCACTGGCTTGTAACAAGAGATTCCCTCCCACATCCTGTTAGAGGATCTATACTGCACAATTTTCAAGGCTTTGCCCTTTCAAAACTAGTTAGCAGCAGAGTTATCCGGAGATTAACAACCTTTAACTCTGATAATAGAAAAGTGTAGGGGATAGGGTTGCATTCTCTGAATTATTAACCAACAAACCAGACAGAATACCTATAAACAATTTTATCTTTCATAGGGAAAAGATCCATCTTATTGAGCAAGACAGAAAAAATATGCCTGAAAAAGTTAACCCTACAATTACTGTGAAGATAACTGTTAGAGTTATTAAAGTTCCTAGCATTGCTAAATTGTATTGTAGCAAGTAATTGTTTTAGGGGGGTTTTCCTCGGGCTTTCAGGAATTTTCAGAAAAGCCCAAATTATCCAAAAATCTTATCCAGAGATCTCACCTATTCCTCTCCTGAGACTTCCAGCCAGAGAAAATAGATTTACTTGTCACAGGAGTATTTATTTATATGTATGCCATCTGATTTGCCAATGAAGATCTCAATGGCTATGCAGATTAAAGTAAAGCTGTTTCAGTGGCAGCTGTCACCACAGTATTTACTTCCTGTTCTCCCCTGCACTTGGACTTCCTCTGTGTGGTTCCACCTCTTGTGGAAGCCATTTTGTTGTTATGTCCACCACCCTGTATTCGAATTCCAAAGGTGCTCCTTGGCTGATAAAGGTTGGGGCTCCCTGACTTATCACCCAGAAGTTGGAATACCACACCCCAACGTCTCAGTTCACAAAATCCCACCAGCCAGTTCACAATTCAGAAAGACCAGCTGGCCAACTGAAAGAATGTCAAAATATTATATGTGTCCCCCTTTTTTTGCTCCTTGTGTTATTTTGGGTTTCTGCTTTCGTTTCCTCCTCCTCCCCCTCCCTTTTTTGAAAGGTTTAATTTCTCCGTGTTTTTATTTGAACCCACCCCTAGAGAACTGGTTCTTATGTTTGAGAACATGCACCGAGCTCGCAACGGAGGGCTCAGGAATTCAGAGGTGAGGAAATTCCCCAATGGAGCTCCACCGCCGTATCACTCCTTCACCTCTGGCATGAAAACCGCCAATCCTCATTTTTGCCCAGGGGAAAGGTAGGGTTGAAGCCGCCTCTTGGCAATGTTGTGTCCTTGGTGTGTGCTTCCTCTCTCTTTGGTGTGTTGGCTCTCTGTACCTCTCTTGTGGTGGCCGTTTCTTTAAGTGTGGTGTGGTTTTCTTTCGCAGCCTTTCACCCCCCTCTAGTGGTTGCTGCTGACCTTTTGAGCAAGCACCTTTCGGATTTGGTCTCTCTGTGAACGGTTCCACCCACATGCAGGATGTGGAGTTCTGGCACTGAGAATGGAAACTGGTTTTATAGTACCATCTTCAGGTTCTCCAGACCAGTGTTCCCAGGGCAAGTTTCTAGCTCTCATGGACCAGCAGTAGCACCCAGATGATTTGGTGTTGCAGTCCCAATGGGAAGCGACAGTTCTTCGTTCTACTTTTCTGTAGTTGCAAAACATATCAGAAGCACGAGGGACTTCCATTTTCTCCTGCCCCGCCCCAGTGGCATATTGCCTAGAACCATTCTGAATAAAGGGGGGGGGGGGACCAGGAGAGCACAGGGTTTTTGCTATCTAAACAAGCAGCAATCAGATCAGAGGCCAGGGACTTAAGTGGCAGGTGAAGAAAGGAACACGTGGATCTTGAAATCTCTGGTGAAGGGGCAGGATTGGACTGTCTGGGCCTATGAAGCAGAATGCCAGGCTAGGCCACAAAGCCTGAATTTCAGCGTGAGCCAAATCAGTCATGTGTCTGTCCCATCATAACAAACAGGAGTCAGATCGGTTCTGAGAGGTCAAAAGTCTGCTAGTCTCGGGGTCAGCCTCAGTGGCAGCTGAGGTTGTCTTTGGAATTCCTTTCCAGGCGAGAGGGCCTACATTGCTGCATCTGTCAAGTTTCCCTGTCAAGTCTCCTTTTCAGGCTCCGCCGCTCATTTCATCATCTGTTTTCTCTTTCCTCCTCTTTGCTCCCCTCCCTCCTCCACCTTCCATCACCATTTCCTTATTTATTCCTGGAAGCTGGAAAGAAGAAGAAACTCAACCCCACAAGTGTTTACGCCTAAGGTAACATTTCTCTTAAAGCTGCAGTGTCTGCTATTGTCTCCTTTCACCCCCCAAAAGAGAGACCCCCCCACCCACCCGAGAACGGTAGGTCTTCCGCCAAAAGTACAAACAGGGCTGTGGGAGAAATGTTCAAAGCTGGGGGAAGCTTATGTTTTGGGGGTAGGAGGGAAAGAGAGCATGAGGAAAGGCAATAGGCTCACCCCAGAGCTGGCTGAATCTGCTTTGTGTGTTCAGAAGGACTAGTGTTACAAAATGCAAACTGGTTCCATTTGCAGGGAATCTTTTTTAAGATTTGAAAGATGTTTTAAAAGTTCCATAATCCTCAAATGAATTATCTCTATATAGTCTTTCCTTTTTTTGTTGCATAGTTTGCAGGATTTTAAATTGAAAGATAGAAAATGAGAGAGGAAGAAGGAAACGAGGGGTCCAAAGTATAAGTCAGGCTTACAGATATGACTGTTTAGCTGTCAGTATTTTAGCTGAGGTCTTTTATTTATTGGGCAGAAGAAGCTCTATTTCTAGTCTGTGCAGATCTCGTTTGTTGGTACAGAGTGTCACAGCCATTCTAAATATAGGAGGCTCCATCCAAAGCCGGGGGGGAAGGGGGCGCTAAATCCACCATTGGGAGCAGTGCAAGACCACACCAGTGGATTTGTTCTTCCTGGGGCACTTGCCCTGGCAAAGGAGCAAACTTGGCTGCACTTGTCTGCCGTGACCCTCCCCAGTGGTGGGATGCAGCGCTAAACTGGGAGCAGCAGTAGTGTAGTGGTTAATAGCAGATGCATTCTAATCTGGAGGAACTGGGTTTGATTCCCTGCTCTGCCGTTTGAGCTTTGGAGGCTTATCTGGGGAATTCAGATCGCCCTGCGCACTCCAACACATGCCAGCTGGGTGACCTTGGGCTAGTCACAGTTCTTCTGAGCTCTCTCAGCCCCACCTACTCACAGGGTGTTTGTTGTGAGGGGGGAAGGGAAAGGAGATTGTAAGCCCCTGGGAGTCTCCTACAGGAGAGAAAGGGGGGATATAAATCCAAACTCTTCTTCTTCTCTTCTAAACGCTGCACCAGCATCCCTTTGCCCCACTGCTGCTGCTGGCGTAGCAGGGGCAGTCCATGGTCATGGTTGGGGAAGGAGCCAGTACCCACCTGGCCATTGTGCCAGTAGCGCCAGCAGCCAGGGCTTAGGACTTAATGCCACTTTTTGGTAACATAAGTCCATTAAGCCCAGTGTGGACTTCCCAGCATCCTCCTTGGGAGCAACGGGCCAGTGCAACCGTGTCATCAAAGCCATGAGCCCAGCCCATTAGATGGGACCGGGAGGGGGGCTTTTTTGCTTCATTTTTTTGGGATCTATTTTCCATTACTGTTGAGCTTGTAGATTATTAACCGTGAAAGACCCTACCCAAAAAGCAGTGGGTTTTGGTCCTTGGAAGGGGTTTATTTTGGCGTAATGTAGCTCAAGATTAGGTCCTGCTGCAGCTTCTGAGGCAGGTTTGTACAAGTCCCTCTTGTTGGAGAACACTACATTAGTAACAGCTAGGACTGGGTGAGTAGACATGGATATCAGTACCATTTTTCAGAAGTTAACAGAGAAAGCCACATAAATTTTTTGTTGGCAAAAGTGAAAGATTTATCTTTGAAGAATTTTTTTAAACTCTCTCCATTTTGAAAAAAAATACTTGAACAAGCTGACAGATTTTACAACAAGCCAGGTAAGCCTCTTAATGTTAGACAAGAAGAATGCAGAATGTCTTGAGATTCCTCATCAGAGAAGTGGCGACTCAAGGAAGTGAGCTTGCATTCAGTCATCAGGACAGTATGAGATGAGTGGATTGGATGCTTATTTATGATCTAGTATATTACAGTATACTCTGCTCCTTCAATAAATTACTACAGACTGATCAATTTAAAGATGCTAAACAGGTTTGAAGCATTAAAGGAGCAGCAGTGGTGTGGTGGTTAAGAGCTGGTGCATTCTAATCTGGAGGAACTGGGTTTGATTCCCGCTCTGCCGTCTGAGCTGTGGAGGCTTATCTGGGGAATTCAGAGTAGCCTGTACACTCCCACACACGCCAGCAGGGTGACCTTGGGCTAGTCGCAGCTTTTCGGAGCTCTCTCAGCCCTACCCACCTCACAGGATGTTGGTTGTGAGGGGGGAAGGGCAAGGAGATTGCAAGCCCCTTTGAGTCTCCTACAGGAGAGAAAGGGGGGATATAAATCCAAACTCCTCCTCTTCTTCTAAAGTCCCTTACTGCAGCAAGAATAGATATCACATCCCAAGTTGTTTCAGGTCCAGCTATAGTACCAGTTTCCATGTACCTGCATGTTCCTCATATTTTCCCTAAAGCCAGCACTGTAGATATTGAAGAGGATCCAGATTCTGTTGTACATATTGAGGGAAAGGATCTCCTGCCTCAGAGGCCAGCAAATCCCCTAGAATCGCATATTATAGTTGAGAAGAAAGCCGTTCATTTTACTCAACTTGCTGATCAAACTCAAGCCGGATTAGATTTGAAAATCCTTTCACGGAATTTAGCTGGCTGGTTTCCTCACTTTCCCTCTCCTGAAGTTGCGGAGTTTATTTATGATACTATTTTTGCTCCAGGAAACTTTGCGTAAAGGACGTCAGGACAAGATAGGGTTGCAGTGCAGCGGTGCATCTTATTTGCTGTGCTTGCATATGAGCCTGCTCCCTACCCCCACTGTGCCAAGGGCCCAGATGACTGACCCAAGGCCACCTGGTAAGATTCCATGGCAGAGTAAAGATTCAAACCTGAGTCGCCCAAATCCTAGTCTAGCACTCTAGCCACTATTCCACACAGGCAGATGAACAACATGGTGCTAGAGCCTTGGTCTATACCCCTCCCTCCACCTTTCCCCGTTTGCTGTCCAGTAACATAATATTTCTTGGTAGCACTGCAGATTTGCCTGGACTTGTTTCTTGGCTTATCAGATATACAACTGAATAGAGGGCACTATGAGCGTTTCCTACCTACTAAGAGATTCCTATGTCACAGACTACTTCCAAGAAGGCAAGGGTCATTTCTGCACGGGGTCATCAAAAGGCACCGTTTTGAAGAGCGCCAGGAATGACATGCGCTGAGGGGGCACGACAGCGGCAGCTTCGGGGCGGCTGAGTTGTTGCCACCCCTGTAGTGGGGAGTGCCGGGGGACCCTGCGCTAATTGGCTACTGTAGCGCGCAGCAGAAGGTAAGTGGGAAAACGCCCTATGTTGTTCAGTAGGGTGTGGGTACAGGCCCTACAGTTATTCTGGGAGTACCTCTGCAAGGCTGTTTCCTTGCAGACATTGACAGGAAGCCCTTGTAAGTGCTCCTTTTCCGTATGGAGAGGGAAACTGAACCAACTGTGTGTTTGGTGTATCCATTCATGACACCTGGGTCCGGCTCAGAAAAACACTTGGCCTTGTAAAACAGGAGTTTGGCCAGCTTGTTCTTCATCCACTGTGGTGGTGAATAAATGGCTCCCTGTTAGTTTGTGTTACTTAGAAGCAAGATTGAAGGGAAATTCTTGTTCTTCTGCACATGGTGGTATCCACACACGTGTCCTTAATCGATAGCCTCAGCATGGCTTTACACTACCCACACCATTCTTTGAATGTTTGGTTTCTACCCTCTCACCCCTTACTAACGTTTCCCTTCTTTTTTTCCCTTCCCGTCTCCCTTTTCTGTTTTTGTTTGTTCGTTTGTTTCCCATCTCTGTAGCCAGCTCTTTAGTAGTAAGCGGAATTTCTTTCGGATTCACACCGGCTGGAAACAGAGGTACCGAAGGCTTTGGATCTACTACCTAGGAGATGTTTTGGGGCTAAATCGATTTAATTCTAGCTGCATTTTTATCCTACTTCTTTTTTCTTTGAAAGCCTGGGGGGGGGGCATGCATCCCAAATGCAGGGTGGAGGTGTGCATGGGACCCATACGTTAATCTTGCAGAGATGTCCTTCCTTGGTGGGGAGATACGTTTGTTCTCCTGTGACCAGATGGTTTATTATTATTATTTATTCGATTCGATATTTATATCCAGTACAGCTTTATGGAGGAGAGTTGTTACATTCATTTGGCTGGCAAAATGGTGTCCCAAACTGGAACCACGAGTAGGGAAGATTTCAAGCAGAGCTCCTCAAACTTTATTTTTAATTGCTCTGCCCCCTTCTTTCTGACTCTGCTTTTCCCACTGACAACTATTGCGTTCATAGCTGCCTGAAATTGCAAAGATCTTCCTAGGTGGCACACAAGAAGCTCTATGCATCTTTTTGTTCTGTGCAGGAAGAGGGGATTTTCCACCTGGGAAAATCTCAAATTACAGAGAGGGAGGTGGCACTGATGGAGGAAGGGCTTTCAGGATCTACTCCCTCCTCAGAGCCTCATTCCCCACCCTCCATAGGCTGGGGTTGACTCTAGGGCCAAGCCTCACCTGACAAAGCTTGGAAGGTTCTGCCCCCTCCCGCTCCAGATCTGTACCAACTTGGAACTTAAACTTTGCTCTTCCCTTCAACAATATCCAGTGCTTTCCTCAAGGGACAGCTGTCCCAGTGCATTAAAAGTTACATCTTTTAATAATGATAGCACACTGCAAGAAAGGAAAGCCACAATCCATCAGGAAGTATCTCCTCTCCCCCTGCCCCTACCATGAGCTCAAGGGCAACACTTTGACTTGTCTTTCCAACAGTTAACAAATTTGGAATCCAAACTATTTTTCGGGGAGCTGCTTAGGGTTTTCCTTTTTTGGAAAAAAAAAAAGCACCCAAAACTGGAATGTTTCAATTTAAATAGGAGCACAACTGGATTTCCCAAGCTTCAACACATCCTGACTCTCATAAAGCTGTGCTGGAGATCTTCCTTCGCGTAGGCATGAAGTGGCAGTCTGGTTCTGGAATAACTCTTGGGGCCAGTAGTGACTTTGTGGTTCTCCTGGGAAGGTGGTTGTGTCCACATGGAGATGATGGCTACATTCGGTGGAGCTGGAAATCCCAGTCATCGAGGCTGGGATTTTTTTACTTCTGATTTCCCTTCCACATCTGCATCAGCAGAGTAATGCAGGACACCTCCAAAGTATGGGGAGGCCTTCGGTGTTCTTCTGATGACCCTACTGATGTGAAAGACCTCAAAAGGATCCCATGCGAGGGCAATTTCGCAGACCTGGCCCTGGGTTTCTCTAGCCCCACACCTGCAAAGTTCAACATTTCCAATGCTCAGACAAACCCAGTTTGTGCATGCAGGCTCTGGCATGCAGGAAATGTTAACCAAAGACTGGTCCTAAAGTTATTTGCAGTGGCTGAGATGCATGGGGGCAGGGTGGAGGAGCAGGGGCAGGCAAGGGGCTTGAAGACCATCCTGTCAAGGCAACCCAAGAAACAGGTCTGCAAATCCGTTTGCCCTGAACTTGTCATAGGTCATGACTTGCAAACACTGCCAAGGATTTGGAAGGTTATGGAGGAGTGTGTGTGTTCGTGGCCAGCAAATCTGCAGCGGCAAATGAGCAGGGCCCTAAGTCAGCTGTAGTGGAAATACAAAAGTCAAGTGATCCATGCTTTCCTCACTTGAAAAGTAAATACTAATCATTTACCCAGGAGTGAGGCTATGCCTGCTGTGAAAAAAGTGTGCTGCACAGAATGATACCCAGAAATGTATCAGCAGCCCAAAGCCACTGTAGCTTACTGAAACACACGCTGTTTCCGCACGGATGGAATACAGCACCCCAGGGATGCTAAAAACTGTGTCCCAGCGGAGGGGTTCACACAGCTGGCTCGCCACCCCCAAGCGGCACGAAGACGCTGCTTCTGAACCTCGCTCCCTAAGCGAGGTTTTTCAGAAGCAGCATCTTCCAACCGCTGCCGTGCGAACGGCAGCAGCTGGAAGGTGCCATCCCCCCCCCCCCGGTCCCTGAATGCCGTACTTCGTCTCTTGGGTTCTGGTGCGTTGCAGAGGCCAGGGGACACGCCCCCCTGGCCTGCAACTCCAGAGTCACCGCTCCAGCCTGCAGGGGGGGGGTCCCCTGGCCTCTGCAACACGCCGGAAGCCAGGAGACAAGGTATGGCGTTCAGCAATGGCGCAGCCTGTGCAAAGGCTGCGCCGCTGCCAGCAGCCCTACCGGGACCGTCCATGCGAATGGTCCCGGGGGGTGCGTTGGCATTGTTAATCCCGACGCACCCCCGCACAGCGCTCGTGCAGAAAGGGTCACAGAGAATAATGTGCAGAATAATGCACTTTCAATCCACTTTCAGTGCACTTTGCAGCTGGATTTTACTGTGTGAAATAGCAAAACCCACTTGAAAACAATCGCGAAAGTGGATTGAAAGTTCATTATTCTTGCAGGTGCGAAAGTGCCCTTGTAGAGGCTGTGGATCTAAGTAGCAATGGAAATCCCAATCTCCGCTTCCTTAAGCAATCGCGTACAGACTGCTCTGTACAGAAGCCATTTGGGACAGTGGATTGCCCTGGGAGTCTGACTATCACTGTCCCACATCAACATCACAACTCCTCTATGAATTTGTGCAGGGGGAAAAAAATCACTGGATCCCCAACTGGTTGCATGCCATTGCCTTTTAAGCGCCTCTGTTTTGAAAAGTGGTCTGGACGTCTCCTGTGATGGGTTCCCCCCTCCTGTCCAAGGATCTGAAATCCCCTTTGGATTCATGGGTTGCTGTACAACCCAAATCCTGCTTTTTTGTTTATTGAACGTCTCAACCTGTTGATTTGATTGACACATGTCTGTAATCTGCTTTGAGTCCCAGTGAGGAAAGCCGACTATAAATAACGTAAATAAGTATCATCTGACATGTTTTTAAGGGTCCAGAGCTGTAAGCTGTACATGTGCTCTGGAACCAAGATGTTGAAATATCATTATAAGGGTGTGCGTGGAGCAGTCCTTTCTGCCATCATGAAGCCACCAGCCCTGCAACATGGCTTGTTAGGTTATGGTAGATGGCAGGTCTGCAAGGCTGTATCCTTACAACCCAACTTTGCCCAGGAAATCCAATAGCAGACTCTTGAATTTTGGAGCATCTGACAACAGATTTCTATTCATTTGCTAAACCATATTTCCTTTAATTCGCTATGACTAGTGATTTTGATGTTGTACGTAAGCGGCAGAATCATCAACTGGAGAGATCCACTACCTGAGGGCTAGAAACTTGCCTTGTTCTTTGCAAAAATAGTAAAAATTGGCATTCCCTGGCAGCCAAATTCTATGCAATTACTGTGTGTCTGTGTGTGTAATGCCAAAAATATCTGCCCATCAGACTTGGGTCCATTGGGCTGATAAGGTGCAGATGATTGGGTCCCTATCATCTTGAAACAGGGCCTTAGATTGGTTCTTTCTTATTTGTCTTCCAGCTCTGGATTGGTCACAGCAAGTGATTCCTTCAAAGCTGCTTGCTGTGGGGGGTGGGTGGATGCAGGGTTTTCATTGGTTTTCAGCCTGTGCTGTGGGGAACCACAGGACCAAACTGTACATTATGCTTTTTGACAAGCTAGATCCAGGTTCCCCAATCTGATTTACCCTTTTCATCTTGTGCCCTTTTCATCTTGGAACTGTGGTTTTGGGGGACACCTGGCCCCCTCACTTGCTTTTCAGAGTTGAAGCAGCTCCAATAGGGAGTTGACATAACTTTGGAGCATCATATAGCATCATATAGCATCATATAGACACACAGGTGTCAAACTTGTGGGCCCCCAGATGTTCTGGACTACAGTTCCTATGGTGCTGGCAGGGGATGATGGGAACTATAGTCCAGAACATCTGGAGGGGCATGAGTTTGACACTTGTGATGTAGAGTATTCTGGGCACAAGTGGCTCCAAAATTATCTGAAGGACTCCCTGTCGGAGGTATTGCAGCTTCTGAAAACAGTGTTCCGTTTCAAGCCAAAATGGGCTCCCTCAAAATGATATTCTCTGCATCTGCCATTTGTCTCCAGGGAAGGCAAGTTGGGTTGGGGGTGCCTCAGCCTGATTCACCAGAAAGCAGAACATGCAGTTTGGCACTCAGTGAGAAGTTCAGGAAGTGCAGGAAAGCAAAGTCCACCTTGCACTGTCTGCTGTCCTTGCAGGAGAGCGCAAACGGGTGTTTCTAGGGCACACTCTTGACTCAGGGAATAAGACTCATTTGGCGCTCTGCACCCTTAGCATCCCTTCCCCCTGCAGCCCACAGCTACATGCTGGGCTTCCTTGGTAGATGGCCAGGCTTCCTGGCAATGGCAGAATGTTTGCTGAGCAGGTAATATTGCTCTTGTATCTGATGCTGGGATCCAGCAGTGAGCTCTGCTGAGTAATCCGTTGCCAGGAAAACATGTCGTGTGGTTTGGCCCTTTTGATAGATGTGGCATGCTAGGCTGCCAGTTTCCCAAGTATTTTACAAGCAACCAGGGTCAATTCTCAGCATTTGTGGGGAATGTGAACAATGAAATCTGGAAAATTCTTCAAGGCAGGCAGTCTGTTCCTTCTAAGAATAAAACAGCTAAATTTCCTGCAAAAGGTAACGATCTAATCATTATGCGGGTGGTGCTGTTGGGGCCAAAAATCCAGATGGAGGCTGTCTTGTGCAATCAAATCACAGACTGTGAAAAAAAGTGACATAATGAGTTACGAAGATGCAAGTGGCAAGGGTCTGCTGTACAATTTAAGGGTTTGGTTGCCCCCCCATGACGCTTGATGGAATAAGCCAACCCATACTCATTGTTCTAAGATGTTCACAATTCTACCCCTAGCAGAATCTGCTATTTGACAGCTTTTCTAAACTGGCTTTAGGAGACGTGCAAAGCTTCTCATGGGTAGAAGTGTTGCCAGTGGAAGTGCGAAGGTTCTCGTTCTCTTCCTCCTGCCCCTGGCCTTGCTTGGATTGTCAGTCTCGGTGTCCCTCCAAGGGAGATGTTCCTTGGCCCCAAAGCCGGAACATCGGACAACTAAGTAAGGCTCTCTTATTTTAGTTGGCTCCTGTGCAGATTCATTCAAAACCTCCGGGGCATCCAAACATCTCCTTTCCAGGCATCCTTGGTCCAGCGGTGTCTTGTTTTTCAGTGTCTCTGTTGGTTGCTCGTTCTAACGTTTTGGTATCTTTTGTTTGCAGCCTTTTACTGTAAGTATATTAGGAGTCTTCCGCACCCTGACTCTGACCTGAGTTTGCAGCATGACTTAATGTTTTCCCTCCATCCCTCCCTTGTATCTCATTCATCCATTGTCAGGAAACATAAAAAAGGTTCATTTCAGTCAGGACTGTATGTATCAAAATTCTGCACGTAAAATTAGTGAACCTCAACAACAGCTGGGTTCTACAGTGTATTTATGTATGTTTTGCAAATATGCACGTGATCTGTTTTGCACAGTTTCTTCAGTTTGTCATAGGGGAAAGGGCAAGTTAATTCTCACTAAAGGCCCCTCCCCTTGGTACTTAACCTCCAAACACTGTAGGGCCCCTTTCGCACATGCAGAACAATTCACTTTCAATCCACTTTCAGTGCACTTTGGAGCTGGATTTTATTGTGCGGAATAGCAAAATCCACTTGCAAATAATTGTGGAAGTGGATTGACAGTGCATTATTCTGCATGTGCGGAAGGGGCATAGCAGTCATAGGGGCTAGAATCTTGCTTTTTTATTATTTATAGACAAAAGCTGAGATTGTTAGGCCCTCTTTCTATAAAAATGCTCATGGGCGCTCACAGCATCATTAAATACATCAGTTGAAAATCAGTTTTGAATCTATAAAAATGACAGTTATTAAAGCAGCAGCCACTGTAGAATGAGAGCACGTGCAAAGGAAGGAAAGAAACCAAGCAAACTGCCTGAGCAAGTGAGAAGAAATTCAGTGGGTAGCAAAATGTAACAGGAAGCTCTGTGGAAAAGGCATTCTGCAATAAAGCCACCGCTGCAGAAAAGGCCCTTTCTCTAGTAACCTGACTTTTGCAGGTGGTTGCACACTGAACAAGACCCCTGTTGCTGACCTGAAATGGCAGGCTGGCTTTCTCCTGGGAAACTAAATGTCAGCGAGGAGTGTTCTAGCCTTGCTTTCTTTTGGGCATGCTACAATTCTAGGTGTGTGAAACAAAATCCACTTTGACTCATGAAAGCTTATATTCTGGGAAACATTGGTCTTTAAAGTTCAAGTGGACCTGATTTTGTTCTACAGACTTGACACAACCATCTGTTTGAAACAGGGTGGCTTTTATTTTTGCACAGACATGCATTTGATTCTGTGAGCCCCGCTTGCTGTCTTGTTTGCTTTCTAAATCGAGGTAGGCCTCAGACGAAAAGGTTCGGGATCGAACTATTGTCATAGTGAGATTAAGTGAGTGTAGCCGCTGTGCTGTGTTTTTCAGTAGATGTCACAACAAGGTAATTGCTGAGTCAGTTGTGCCTTTCAGATACTAGTTTCAGAACCTTGCAAAAGTGCAAGATTTTCCCATGCTGTGATTGGGCCATAGTGGAATGCGGGAACACAAGGATTTTCTCATTAACCGGCCTGGAGTTGTTGTTAGATTCCAGATCAGCTGGGGTGACAATGACCAGGCTAGCTTCAGTCTTGCATAAGATCTGGTAATGGTTCCGATTCCTGTAAATATGAGGTAGGCTCTTTAGCTCTCCCTTTGAGTGACTGTGCTCATCCTTCCCAGCATAAGAACTTTTTGCTGCCCTGTTAACTCACTACCTTTTCCCTCCTGCTCCCATGCCCTTTGCAGCAATAAAATGGGCATCAAGGACCGCATCCGCTTGAACAACTCCCAAAGGCAAGGCAGCCGAGGGAAGCATCAGCACCTGGCCCCACCTCTTCATCGCTCTCCCAGCACCGAGAACGTCCACGAGGCCGTTAGCCCTACCAAGGTGCAGAAGAGCTGGAGCTTCAATGACAGGACAAGGTTCCGGGCCTCATTGAGGCTGAAACCCCGCACCACAGTGGAGGGTAACTTAGAACCAACTACGGAATTGAGGTTGAATGTTTTTGGCTGTGGTAGGGGGTGTCTTCTAGCAGGTGGCAGGGAAACATTTCTAGCATGCCCTTCTCAATTCAAGGCATGGAGTTTGCATTGGAAGTGTGATCTGTTTGGGGTTGTTCGTAAAATATTGAAGAAAAGTAGAAAATTGGTTCTTTATTCAGCCGTTCAACCTTCAAAATAGCTTTGGCTTACGGTTCTTTCAGTCACATCCACAGAGTACAGAGCTGGAGTTATATGTTAGCACAGAGAGAAATACACTGTGCATTTATGCTCAGAGGTAATTTCCTGCCTGAGAAGTCACAGAGGATGTTAGTGCCACTACTGGCTTGGTGAACTGGGAATGAATGTGGTTATTTACAGTGGGGAAGGAAGGCAGCATGACATAGTTTGATCTCATCAGATCTCAGAAGCTCAGCAGGGTCTATTTGGCAGGGAGACCACCAAGGAAGATTCTGCAGAGGAAGGCAATGGCAAACTCTGCTTCTCATGTGCCCTGAAAGCCCCTTGTTGTGGTCACCATCAGTCAGCTACAACTTGACAACGCTTTACACATACACACAAATGTACCAAGGGTGGGAAATGCATCCATACGTAACACACAAGGAAAATGCACATGTGTTATAGTGGTGTATGCAGATAAAGAGGGTATGCCTTAACATGTACGCACTCTATCTCCACAGCCCTGTGGAGTTCTGATTTTTTCCTGGAAGTGACAGAAAGGGCAAATAACTGAACAAAAAGTACAATCCTGCACTCTTCCAACTGTTTGGAGCTTTCTTGTCCAAATGAGGTGCTCAGAAATTGCCCATGAAGTACACCTCTTCCAGTCTCCCAACTGCCAGGCATCCCAATGTATAATAGGGCTTGTCTAAAGTACCTAGCATTCTTTAGGGGGCAACAGAGCCTTCAGTAAACAGTCTGAAGGAGCACCAAAACTAAGCGTGGCACAAGAAAGAGAAGAAATTCTGAAGGCCTTGGGGAAAAAATAAATAGGAGAGAAATGGTCAGGATTGGGACTAGGCAGAGAGGCATGCCTAGTACTCAGCAAACAGTGGAGAGGTGCTGTATGAAGTCTCTTCCTTTCCTGTTTCTTCCAACAGTTGATGGCCCCACAGAGGATAGCAATGAGGAGAAGGGCTATCAGTGCGACTTGACTTTTGAGGACATCATGCCTGCCGTGAAGACCCTGATCAGGGCTGTCAGGTGAGCCCAGGAGGTGCTGGGTGCCAGGGAACCAGGGCTGTCAGGTTTGGACCCATTTTTGTCTGGCTTAGAAGACTTTGCTCATTGGCAAACCCTACTCATTACACACAAAAACCACGCAAGGAGAAAAACGCCAGTGCTCTGTTCATATGCGAAGGTGCCACAAAAACATACAAACTTCAGAGACTACAAACACTGATTGCTGTAATGTGCATCCTATTATTGCAATGAACACACCTTTCTTAGGGATTTAAGTCCTGTATGCATCAAATTTCTAAGAGGATCAATATTCCAGATCAGCATCAGTCCATGAACATTTCTCAGTATGTGACAATATTCCAAACCAAAACCCTATTCGTGGTAGTGCAGGGTTTTCATTTCTTCATCAGTGGTACTGGACATTCCTTTTTCAGCTTGCTGGGAGTCACTCGAAGGGACAGCTTTTTGATATTATGTCTGCTGTGTCCCCTTACCAACAGCATCATCAAGGGTGGCCTTGGCTATTCACCCTGAACTAGCTGCTTGTTAATTGGCTTTCAAGCAGACTTCCACCTACAAAAGTGGTAGAATCGTGGCTGTGTGGGGGACCAACCAGAAGGAGATCTTAGCTTCAGGCCTCCAGTTAAAGGGCCCCATGTGTCAGAGCTAGAAACATTAAATGGCCTAGACCCTTGGAGAACTATCACCAGCTGTGATTCAGTAGACTGGTAGTCTGAGTCAGCTTCACGTTTCCAGTAGTTTCCTTCAGGCCTCTGAAGCGTCACTTCATGGTTTTTTGCAGGATTCTCAAGTTCTTGGTGGCCAAAAGGAAGTTCAAGGAGACGCTGCGGCCGTACGACGTCAAGGATGTCATCGAGCAGTATTCAGCCGGCCACTTGGACATGCTCGGTAGGATCAAGAGTCTCCAGACACGGTGAGCTGATCTTCTGGTACCTGTTGACACTTCTCCATTGTTCCTGTAACTGTATCAGGCTGTGCCTATGAGGCCAGGACTGGAGAAAATTACCACTGTGGAGCCATGGGCCCTGGAGATAGATCAGATACTGCCAACCACTGGAGAACTACCAGATGCTAGCCAAAGAGTGTTTCTTAGCTAGCTCAACGTATATACTTATTTTGTGTATACTAACAGTATGTTCATTTAAAAAAAAACCACATTATTTTAAACAGAGGTTCTCCCTGAGATACTGAAGAGCTATGGTCAAGGTTCTGCATAACCTCACTCTGTCATTCTGTGGTTGCCTCTGCTTCTTGTGGCAACCATTTTGTGTTGTTTTCAACACCCTGTGTCAATTCCACAGATGCTTGCCGGCTCAAAAAGGTTGGGAACCCTGCTATAGGTGTCTTCCCTGTGTCTAATGGTAGGACACACATGTGGTGTGGAGAAAGTCCCACATACAGCCTTTGCTTGCTCCTGTTAAAAAGGGATCTCCAATAGCTGGGCTAGGAATGGCCTCCCTGTGCCGGATGACTGGGAAAGCTAGTGGAGTTGAGAGTAGATGGAATTGAGCCAGGTTGACCCCATGGATTGAGTGGATTGACCCCGTGGATAAAGCAGCTTTGTACATTTCTCTGACTATGGGCATTTGTAAAACCCTGTGGACATAGTGGGTTGCCACTTTCTGGACACAAAAGACCAGAGCCGAACTGAAGCGCCTCTGGGATCAGGGCCTACACTGGTATACCAGTCACTCCTGGGCTACTATTGGTGCTCAACATGACTAACTTGTGAACTGCTCCATCTGTTGCCTTTTGTCTCTTCTTTCCCCACCCTTCAATAGCGTGGATCAGATTGTGGGGCGGGGCGCCATTGCAGTTGAAAAGAAGACACGTGAGAAAGGGGAGAAGGCATCAATGGAGGTCGAACTGGTGGACGAACTCAGTATGATGGGCCGGGTTGTCAAAGTGGAGAAGCAGGTATGCTGATTGAGGGAGGCAGGAAGGATCCACGTTCGGTTTGTTTCTTCTGCCCTGCTGTACTCATAAGCAGCAAATAGGTTCCCTCTCTGTTCAGCACTTGCAAAAAGGTGAGAACCAGGTTTCACCGACAGACCTGGAGAAAAATGTCCTGTCCCTCTGATAGAGGCTTTCCTGTGTAGAAATGGGCTGCTAAATCATTTATTTTAGTTAATTAATTAATCTTATTTATAGTCTGCCTTTCTCACTGGAACTCCAGGCAGATTACTGAGTGAGACAATACAATTAACAAGATGGGTAAGTCAGTAGACAGTGAAATAGGATTTGGGCTGTAGATCCAGCTAGAAGTCTAAAAAACAGACCTGAATCAAAGCATAACTGGTAACACGGCGCATTAAATGATGCAAAATTACACAATAGGGGCCCACCCACAGCCAACTATACACAGCAATGCAGACCACAGTTGCCAATAATTTATCCAAGTAACTTTGTAAAGCTTTTTATAACAGTGATACCGTATTGCATTCATAGAAAGGCCTTCTTGAATCATTCAGCTTAGCATAATTTGCAGATAGCCCGGAGAATGGAAGTCAGCCACAATGGAGAAGGCACTGGTACGGGCAATTGTTGACTTTATCCATTTGCATGTTGACACCTGCAGAAGGTCTTGAAACTGTAGTGGTGGAGCACAGGTGAAGGATGGTCTTGCAGGTATGAGGGTCCAAGGTCATGAAGGACTTTGTGATAGCCAGAAGTTTAAATTGGACCCTAGCAATGTATCGGCAGCCAGTGAAGTGCTTGTAAGATGGAAATAATATGCATGCTCATCTGGTTCTCAATAATAGTCGAGCTGTGGCATTGTGGCATGGATCCAGGTGGCCACACCAATTGTACCCTATGAAGCTTTTTTTCTTGTATTCTTTGTTCTTCTGACTGCACTTCCAAACCTTATTTATTGGTGCAGTCCATCACACAGACAGTGGCAAACCACCTCTCTCGTCACTTCTCTTGAAAAGCCTTTGGGGCCAACTGCGACTTGACGACACTTTCTACCAGCACTTTGTCTGGATTGCTACTACTTTAGTCAGAACTTACTGGAAGTCAGAACTTACTGGCATTCTTAAGATCCAATTGCAGGCTTTTGCTGTGCCATGCACAAGAGGATTATAGCACATACATTATTATCACCAAGGTGAGCAGCATCACCCTTTGAAAAATGTGTTCCATGCACCTTAGCTGAGGTTAGAACAAGGTCGTGTTTCATGGTGGGGTGGTAGCAGCCTGATTGATTTGTTGCACAGGAAACTCCACTCGAGATTCCTCTAGCGTGTGATCATTCTATTTCCCCTGGTGGAAGTGGCTCCAAGACTCTTCCAAGGTTGGTCTCTTTGATGGCACTCCTTTGTGTCCCGAAGGCACCAGCTCACGTTTATTCAACCCCATCTTTATGCCACCTTTCAGCCCAGTCAGGGCCACCTACCTGTTAAAACATTCTCAAAGCATACCATGAAAATACTGAAAACCAAAACTAAAATACATACTGAAGCTTACAAAACAGTAAACTAAACAGAGGATGGGAAGAGATGAATCATTGAGGGAATACCAGACGAAACCAAACAAAAACTATCTTCACCCACTGGTGGAAGAGAGATGACAGAAGAGCAAGATCTGAGTCTAGTAACACCTTAAAGCAGGGGTGTCAAACTTGTGGCCCTCCAGATGTTCATGAACTACAATTCCCATCAGTCCCTCCCAACATGAGTATTGGCTATACTGGCAAGGGCTGATGGGAATTGTAGTTCATGAACATCTGGAGGGCCACAAGTTTGACACCCCTGCCTTAAAGAGTTCCTGTTTACAAGTTTTTGAGCATCTGACGAAGGGAGCTTTGATTCATGAAAGCTTGTGCTGGAAATCCTGTTGGTTTTTGAGGTGCTACCATATTTGAATCTTGCTCCCAAAGGCATCTGGTGGGCCACTGTGAGTAACAGAGTGCTGGACTAGATGGACTCTCGTCTGATCCAGCAGGCTCTTTCTTATGTTCTTGCTCTTCTGCTGCAGTCCAACATAGTTGTTCATCTGAAACAGATGATGTAAGGGAACAGACGACAATCCTGAGCTCTCTTTTTCCGCAGGTACAGTCTATTGAGCATAAACTGGATTTACTACTGGGTGTTTACTCACAGTGCTTGCGGAAGGGCTCCATGAACTCCTTCAGCTTGGCTTCCATGACAATCCCTGCCGGTGAACCTGACATCACATCTGACTACCACAGCCCTGCGGACCACGAGGACATCTCTGTTTCCGCTCAGACCCTGAACATCTCCCGGTCGGCTAGTGCCAACATGGACTAAGGCACAGCACCCAGTCCAGGCTTTTAGTAATCAAACACCCACCAAAGTGGGGAGGGTAAGACAGAGAGGAGATAACCTGTCTGCTTCCCA
Source organism: Sphaerodactylus townsendi (assembly GCF_021028975.2). Lineage (NCBI taxonomy): Eukaryota > Metazoa > Chordata > Lepidosauria > Squamata > Sphaerodactylidae > Sphaerodactylus > Sphaerodactylus townsendi. The sequence continues at coordinate 99,772,031 of NC_059430.1, forward strand.
GACAGTAAGGAAGGGAGGCAGACTTCTGACGACCCCTCATAACAGGTGATGTCTTCTGGCATGCCCAGTCCTCCTCCAGACTTGAATGGAGACACTTCTCCTGACACCTCAACGTTGGTCTCAACTTTACTTGAAGTCTTCCAGCTGTGGGCAAAGCCGCAAGCACTGGATGTCCCAAAGAATGCCGTGGCTTTTAAACCGAACTCTTCAAGGTGGCATCCCCTGGTTGTAGCAAAGAAACCCTTTGGATGGGCTAACCTTAGGTTGACCTTGAAGGCAGTCCTCTCTGCAGTGAAAAAGCCATGCTAGCCTGAAGCAAATTGCAGAGGGGAGTCCATCTGCTCCTCCTTGGCCTTCCACGAGCATCAGTTCCTGTTCTCGGCAAGTGTCTCCAGATAGAGTGGAAGCATCAAGTTTTTTAGGGGTTCAGCAAAGAGCTTCCAGAGCTTATGGGGTGGCTTGGCCCCAGAATATGAGCAACAATTCTCTCTAAGCAAATGGTACAGGTGGTCACACCTGTTTAACCACCTGACCGCTACTGACTTTGGATTTCTACCTTCTAGGAAACCAGGTTGGGGACTCTCTATTAACAGCTATGCAAAAGCTTAGGTAACCCTTTTTTCTCCAGGGGCAATGCAACTTGAACTGAATGTGGTCTCTCGTCTAGCAGAAAATAACTGGCAATGCCTGACCCTGCTCCCTGCACCCTTTAAGGACCTTTGCAATTCCTCAATAATCTCTTCCCAGGTAGAGGGCATGGCTCTTTGGCCCATATATTGTAAGCACAATGGTGCCTCCTACACAGTAGATGTGATTTCCAAGGCAGGGGCAACACTTATATGCAACAAACTTGAATTTACAACCTGAAACAGCCAATCCTTATGGACCAGGGGCCTGGGGGGGGGGGGGCAGGGGGGAGGGGTCCATGGTACTTTCAGCTTGTTGGAGAGACTGAGTTCCATTGGGCTGATTGTAGAAAAATTGCCAACAATCTGAGCAGGGAACCAGGCTTAACTAGGGGGAGGGGGAAGCCAAGCTTAGCTTTGACTCAGCTGAGCTGGGGTGCCTGCCTTATTCCCAGTGGCACTGGAGTCTGGTTCTGTCGTGGGTGCCTTGATTGAGAAATTTTAGAGTGCTTTATTGCCTGGCTTTTAGATCCTTTCTCTCCTCAGACCGATTACATGATTTCCCCTTCCTTTGTCCGCAGATGAGGGCTTGGTGGATCTTGTCCTTTGTTTTTCTGGAGACCCCTCCCCTCCTGCTACCCTTTTTTTTTTTGTGGAAAACTTTTTTCATAGCCCCATTGATCCTGCCCCAGTGCTGCCTCCTGACAGCTGGCTTTCATCCTAAACCGTTCCTCTTCCGCAGTTTCATGTCCTCCGTTGGCGCAGGCTTTGCTGCAGGCTACACCCGTGCGCTTTCCCAGGAAAGGCTTGTGGGGTTCACACATCAGACTGACATCTGAGGTTTTCGGTTTTTTAAGTGAACATCCAGCAGTAATGTGTGAAGGACATAGACTGTGTTGGGAACCCTTACGTCACACTTACCAGCGAGCCAGCCCCTTGCTGAGCAGGTGTCCCATCTGTCTTCCCCCGTGTCCCATCTGTCATGGTTCTTTGAGTTCCCAGTTTGGAGTTCAGCAGTGGTTCTCTGAACTGGATTCTGATTTCTGCCGCTGAGCACCACAAAAGGAATGTGGTGCCTCTACTGGAGGTGTTGCAGCTATGCCCCACAGCGGCTCTGGGTCATAGCTGCAACACCTCCCAGAAGCACAGCTACTGAACGGATCGCAGAACCTGGGGCTGGCAAGGGATGCTTTGGCATGAGTCTCCATCCATACTTTGGTGCCTCAATTGCTGCCTCCTGATGTCCCCCAATTGGGATGCACAGCCCCTTCCCCTTCAGTAGCCTCCAGTGACAGGAGTTCCCCACCTTGCCCACTTTTGATTTCCTTGATGTGCTTTTTTGTTAGACAAACCTACAAGCTCAAAAGACTTTTTCTACTCCTCTTCCCCACAGACCCTATATTTGCCAGATTCAGAGCTGCCTGACTCCCGTTTTCTTTTTATTGCCCTCTGATTGGATATCTGTTCTTTTTTAAACAAGCGAGTCCTTCCCCCCAATTGTATCCTCTCCATCATCCCAGAGGCGGAGCTATCAGGGGGCCGGTGTGTGTGCGTTGCACCGGGCGCACGCCAGGGGGCATGGAACACCCCCCCCCCCATACTTACCTTTGTCAAACAGTGCAGGCTGGAGAAATGGCCTGTTCCCTTCAGGCTGAAAACAGCCTGGTGGGAACTACACTTCCCAGGAGACCTTGCGACCCCCAGGGTCTCCTGGGAAGTGTAGTTCCCGCAAGGTCGTTTTCAGCCTGAAGGAAACAGGCCGCTTCTCCAGCCTGCACTAAGGTAAGTGGGGGGCAGCGGGGACGGAAAACACAGAGTGCTCACCAGGCACACACTGGCCCAACTACATCTCTGCATCATCCACCCCCACTGCTTCTCAGCAGAAAATGGAGAGGGCTTCCCTTTCTTGCTTCTTGCAGATAGCTCTGTCCCATTGAGGGGGGGAGTTTCCTTTCTTTTAATAATTCAGAATCAGGTTCGAGGAAAAGACCCTGCTTCCATTCCACTTTTCTGTAGGGTGCATGCCACTTGCTGCTCTCCCCCCGACACGCATCCCTCCCTGCGCATGATCATGCATGTGTCTTGAGGAAAATGGCTACAGCGGTTCCCGAACTTTCCCTGAGCACATGACTCTCCCCCCCCCCTCAATGCACTAAACACAGCGTCTTTGGAGAGCCCACCCCGTCTTCCATCCAAGACACGTCTCCAAAAGGAGGGGGGAGAGTATGGGAGGGGGAAGGAGGGAGCAGGGAATGGCTTTGACCAACCAAGCAAAATGAAGTGGGCTGGTGGATTTCCAAATAAACCTTGTTCTGAGACAATGAATAGTTACCTCACTTGATTTAACTTATTAACTTATTTGTTTCATTAAAGTTTTCAGTAGACCGCTGCCTGTCTGCCTCATTACTTCTCTTCTTGCTGGAGGAACTGATTGGGGCAAAGGTCCTAACCAGGGATGCTTCTTTGACCAAGGGGAGAGCTTGAAAGGCAACTGCACACCTCAAGGGAATTGGTCAGTGCCATCAGTGGCCCTGAAGGTGACTGGCATCTACTCTTGAGGCCTGGCCTATGAGGATTGGATAGTGGCAGCGCCTGCTGTGGTGAAGTCGTGGCTCAGTGGTAGACCATCTGCTTTGCATACAGAGCATTCAAACCCGGGTTCATTCCTGGCATCTTTGATTACAAGGATCAGATAGAAACACTACTGAAGGAAGCTTTAACTCTCAAGAGCTCATCTCCTGAGATGCTAGTGGACTGGACTCTTGTCCTTCTACTGCAAACCAGCACACCTGCCCATCTGAAAGGATCAGGTAGGAGGTGAGGAGAAAAGGCCTCCACCTGAGATTCTGGGGAGCTGCTGCCAGTCAAAGAAAATCTTTAAGCCTACTGGTCTGATTCATTATAAGGGAACATCATACATGTCTACAAGCAAGCCCAGAAGAGTTGGTGTATCTTGCTTCAGGTGACAAAATATCTTAAATCTGCTGAGCTGCGAACGGATTGGTCTTTGGGTTGGGTGTGGCTCAGCAGATATTGGAGCAGAACCCAGCAGCTGTGGGCACCCCCTGAGGAAGCAGGTTTCCAAAGCTATTAAAGCCAACAGCTGGAAATACTGGGAGTAGAGGAGATAAAGGGCCAAGGGAAGCGAGCAGAGGATGAGATTTACAATTTCTTTACCAATGCAGGATAGTGGCTTATGGTCAAACGATGCATTCCTTTGACTAAGACAATCAGATATCAGCTAAGAGGTCATTCATCCCTCAAGTGTGCTGGTTTCTGATTTGGATCAGGACCACTGTGTGGAGAGAAGAGGGTTTTCAATCTCGTCCTCACACCATTTTATGAACCTGAAATGACCCTGAAGTGTTATTTGCTCCATTAGAGGGCTTGCTTCCTGCATGGAAGAAAAGAGTTGGATTTATATCCCCCCTTTCTGTCCTGTAAGGAGACCCAAAGGGGCTGACAATCTCCTTCCCCCCGCCCCAACAAACACTCTGTGAGGTGGGTGGGGCTGAGAGAGCTCCGAAGAACTGTGACTAGCCCAAGGTCACCCAGCTGGCATGTGTGGGAGGCACAAGCTAATCTAGTTCACCAGATAAGCCTCCTCAGTCTTTGAGACCCCAATGAAATGCAGCTTTTTTTAACAAGCGGCGTCCAAGAAACTTGACTGGCTTTCCCGAAAGCTGCACAATAGCCACACAAAACTGCTTCTTAAAGCCCTTTGGGGCCCTGATTTGGTTTGGTACTTCATCTGGGGGCAGGTGGGGGGTGCTCCTGCCATCCTTTCCTGATCTGACACTCATGGGGTAGCATCATTTGCCCCAATTGGGAACTGCCAAAGTGGGAGATGAATGTAGGTTCCTTTTCTTAGTGTTTCTCTCGTTCTCCAGTAAGCGGTGCTATAGATTCATTCTCGAGTCTCAGGCTAGTTACAGGAGTTCTTCCTCTTTTAGGACCTCACAGGTGCCTGAAGCAGAGCAGTCTGATGGTTAACCCTCCTGTCCTCCTCCACCTCAATATCCAAAGTAAGGTTGTCCTGGGGAGGGGAATTTCTTTTCCAGAAGTTCACCTTTTTAAAGATTTAGCCATTGAGTCTTCTTTTTTCTTTTAAAAGAGGGATTTCTTTTCATTTACTTTTAAAGAGAAATCTATGGACCTTTTTTGTAACTTCAGTTATTTTATGATGATGCTGTGGTAGGAGGATAGCTGTGGTAGGAGGATAGCTGTGGTAGGAGGATAGTACGGTTTGGGAAGACATTGTCTGCCTTTGAGCACCTACAGAGTAAAACTGTGTGTGTGTGTTCAGAACCTCCCTTCCTGCCCCTCCTCCTTTTGAATTTCTCTTTGATCAAAATTAATTTGATTAGAAGCTGACTCCACATTTCCTTAAATGACATAAAGGGAAATACTTTCTAAGGGAAAATTTGGTAAAGAGGATTTAAGAGAAGGGATGGAGAGAGCCCCTTGCAATCTTTCCCAGGGCTGCTTTGGATTTTGCAGCAAACTTGCAGAAGAAACCAACTCCGGGTGGTTTAAACCGGAGTCCTAGATGTTTCATGGCATCCTCTAAATGTGCAGGCTGCAGGGACAGTCTTCCTAGTATCTGCAACTTGCAACATGAATTAGGGAGGGAAGATCCCGACTCACATTGGAGCAGGTGAGCAGGCTTGCTTTAGACTAGTATATCCTAACTTTTCATAGCGCCCGCCCTTTTTAATTAAGACTAATTAAGATAATTAAGATAACTTTATTTTTCTACCCTGGTCTTCCGTTGAGTATCTCAGCATGGTATAAACGCCCTCCCGTTTTATACTCACAACAATCCTTTCAGGTCTTCCGTGGAAAGGATGCAGCTAAATGGTACAGGATCCGCTTGGCATGCAAAAGGTCCCAGGTTCAATTCTTGGCATCTCCAGATCAGGTAGGAGATCACCTAGTAACTCAGCTTGCTATACCCCTCAATTAGAAACCTTAGGTAAAAGAATTCGTTGGTCCCCAACACTGGATCTTAAGATAAAAGAAGTTCTCTCTAGTGAAGTAGGGGAAGAACTGATACAACAAATGAATGGTAATTCTCCTATCCAAGACCCTTTAGAAATGTACGAGAATCTTATAAAGAAGCTAAGATCAATTCTTACAATAACAAATAATAACAAAATGGCTCAGATACCTAGATATTCAAAACCTTGGTTTGATAGTGAGTGTGTAAAAGCAAAAAAAGATCTTATTGCCGCTTTCTCATACACAACTATGTGCAATTATGAAAATAAAGTAAGGGCCCATGCACTATTATTAACACAGAAAAAAAAGCTTACAAAGAGATAATACTAAAGAAGAAAAAGCAAGTACGCATTAAGAAATCTTGGCAAGAACTTATATTTGCAACTACTCAAAGGAATTCTAGCCAAGTTTTGGAAGATGATTGCAGCCTGGTAAACAAGGAACCCCATCAGTTTGGGACACCTGTATTCCCCCTGACAAATGGGTGTTATCTTTTTTTCAGGGGCTTTATGAAGGTGATAAACAGGGAGACCTTCAAACCAAGAATTAGCCTCTCTAAATCAATGGCCACCGGTTACAACACAAGAAATAAAATCTTGCATAAACCGCCTTTAAATTTAGGAAAGCCCCAGGATTAGATGGAATCCGCACTTGAAGTACTGAAAGAGAATGATATAGACTGGTGGAGCTCCTTTCCTGCAGCAACCTTATTTACATATATAGACAAAACAGGTTGCATACCCAAGAGTCGTGGAACACAGCAGTTGGTTGTTGTCCCTATCTATAAAAAAAAGGGAGTAAAAATGAACCGAGGGAATTATATAGACCCATCCAGTCTTCTGAATGTCATAAGCAAATTGTATGCAAGACATCTAACAGAAAAAGTTTGAACAATGGCTAAAGGGGACGAAGACACGTATCGGCTCTAGAACTAGCGAGGTGCAGGTTTTTTTAGGGAAGGTAGATCAATAGATTTGTAACTATCACGTTAACACTACAACATCTAATTGAAAAAATATATACAACTGGCAAGAGTAACATCATTATATATTGCCCTTTATTGATCTTTTAAATCTGCACAGACTCAATTTCTAGAGGGAAAACTATAGCCAGAAACTAGAAGGAGACTAACATAGATAGAAGATTGTACTCTAATCCGTCTTCTATATGAACAATCTGCCTTGAGAGTTTGTTGCAACTTACACACAAGGATACCTTACATTGACCAAATATGGACCTATAGGAGGGAGTCAGACAGGGGTTGTATATTATCTCCAGCTTTATTTAATTTCTATATAAATGGTGTAATAGCACATATGAAAACTGTAGACTCACATCCGGCCTAAATTAAATACACGCATCCCTCCCAATTCTATTATTATACACGCAGATGATGCTGTTCTAGTATCGAGAACTCCAGTTGGGATGCTGGAGGGCATTAGCTGCATTCTCAACTTATTGTAGAAAAGGAAGAACTGATAATGCTAACACAACATAAAACAAAAGTGGGATGACACGTGGAAAGCCTCCCAAAAAGATCTTGGTCAATAAACGGAAACAGACTAGAACAAGTTGGAGCAAATTTAAGTATTTAGGTGTGCGTGGTTCAAGCTTCAGGGAGCCATGTTACTCACTGTAACTATTGATAACTGAGTGTGTAGAAAAGACAATATATGCAGTGTTGAAGTTCTTCCGTACTAAAGGGGGTTTCTATGTACCAGCAGCACTAAAATTATACCAAGCTAAAATATTGACACAACTTCTATACGGTGTCTATTTGGGGATTGCACAATTGAGTATGACACAGCTAGAAAGGCTACAGTCCAAATTTTTAAGAGCAATCCTTCAGCTCCCTCCAGGAGTCCCAAATACATTTATTAGGCTTGAAACAGGAGTAATGAGCCTGAAGGACAAGATAATAATAACAACAGCATATAAATGGATAAAGTTACACACTGATTCAAATGGTCTCTGGCCCTTTCTAGCAAAAAGATCCTTATAAACCTAGGTGGGCTCAAGAGATGGAGAAGTGCCTTAATAAATGTGGCCTTCCATATAACATCCATATGATCAAAAATTGGGATCAATTTAAAGTGAACTTACCCAAAGAATCAAAGATGTATCCGACAGTCTGATCTGGCAAGATATTCAGATTTTCCTCTATGCTATACACAGAAATATATCACTGCCCCTGCTCCTTATTTAACTTATCTGGATAACAAAGATCTAAGGAGAGCTTTTACTCTTGCAAGAAGTGTACATTTACCTTCTGCTGTTTTAGAAGGGAAATATCAAAAGATACCTTATGCTGCAAGGTTATGTTCTTGCTCTCTGAAGTCTGTAGAAACTATAGAGCATATGTTATTAAAGTGTCCCCTTTATGAGGAGGCAAGGAAAAAATGCCTGTCACATCTACTACACAAAATGACATATTGTTCTGATAAAGTTTGTTGTCAAAAACTATTACAAGATAAGAAGGAGAATATTACTAAATGGGTAGCAAAATTCTGTCTATTCATTATGAAAAAGAAAAAATGATCTGAATATGGTATCCCCCTTAGATATTTTTATTTTGTTTAGTATTCTTATGCTGTTTGGTGTGTTTACTAAGTATAATGATATATAGAGGGATAGTGCTGGAATACGGGAGAGAGATCTGTATTCTTGTTTTGTTTGTTTGTAGACATTTTGGAGTCTTTGTAATACATCTGGTCATTGACTGTAAATAAAGTCTTCTTCTTCTTCTTCTTCTAGTAACTCAGTTGAGTTTACAGCAGGAAAACGGGCCAAGAGGAAAGGGTTAAACATTCCCCTCTTCCTCTGCAGTCTCCCAGTCTGCACTCTCACAACTATTTTTTGATGTATAAAACAAAATGTAGAAGATGGGAAACTCAAGCTCGGCTTGGTTTTCTATGGAAGATATGATTGTACCCAGAGGCAGGCAAAAGGCCTCCACTCCTTCAAAGGTTGGTTGGGAAAAGACAAGATTAGAACTGTTAATCTTGCAGTGAAGCAGCGGGAAGATTCCTGTGAGGATATGTACCTTCTAGCTCACAGGAATGTGTTTATAAGATGCATTTCTGGCCCCATAGTATGATGCCCTGACAAAGAGTATTAACCCTAACCCTAACTTATTATTTTTATTTAATTTATTCAATCTTAAATTGTTCCCAAAATTGGAACAAAAACCCGAAACCTAAAACTGACCATAGCCCTATTCTCGGACTGCGCCCAAGAACTCAACATAACACTAAGGCAAGCCTGAGCCCCTGCCCTTGCCTTAACCCTAACACTAATTTATTATTTTTATTTAATTTATTCGGTCATAAATTGTTCCCAAAATTGTAACAAAAACCCAAAACTTAAAACTGACCATAGCCCTATTCTCGGATTGCATCCTAGAACTCAATGTAACACTAAGGCAAGCCTGAGCCCCTGCCCTTGCCTTAACCCTAACCCTAATTTATTATTTTTATTTAATTTATTCAGTCATAAATTGTTCCCAAAATTGTAACAAAAACCCGAAACCTAAAACTGACCATAGCCCTATTCTCGGACTGCGCCCTAGAACTCAACGTAACACTAAGGCAAGCCTGAGCCCCTGCCCTTGCCTTAACCCTAACCCTAACTTATTATTTTTATTTAATTTATTTCTGACTGAATAAATTTGTGACTGAATAAATTAAATAAAAATAATAAATTAGGGTTAAGGCATGGGCAGAGGCTCAGGCTTGCCTTAGTGTTTCGGGGTTTTGCCTTAACCCTAACCCTAATTTATTATTTTTATTCAATTTATTCAGTCAAAAATTGTTCCCAAAATTGTAACAAAAACCTGAAACCTAAAACTGACCATAGCCCTATTCTTGGACTGCGCCCTAGAACTCAAAGTAACACTAAGGCAAGCCTGAGCCCCTGCCCTTGCCTTAATCCTAACCTTAACTTATTATTTTTATTTAATTAAAATTTTGTTACAATTTTGGGAACAATTTGTGACTGAATAAATTAAATAAAATTCCAAAATTCCTCACTGCCCCCTTTGATACTTCCACTTCCCCCAAAGGTAGCGCCCACTTTTGGAATCCTTAGTTTACAGCAAGATGCCAGTCAAGGAGACTGACACAGAAGTAAAAAGAAGATAACAATAATTAGCTATAACAGGATGAAAATGGATCCTCATCCTCTGAACTGACATGATGCTGTGCAAGACCTGAGATTTCTAGGAGAAAAGAGTGTCACAGAATGCTCCATTGCCTCCCAAAACATCCCTGTCCTCAAGCATCCTCCATGGATTCATAGGCGTTTCCCAAGCCAGTGTTGACAACCCTACAGGAGAAGCTATGGTCCCTTTCGCACATGCAAAATAATGCGTTTTCAAACCACTTTCGCAACTGTTTGCAAGTGGATTTTGCCATTCCGCACAGCAAAGAGCACTGAAAGCAGTTTGAAAGTGCATTATTCTGCATGTGCGGAATGAGCCTATGTGTTGCAGAAGGGCTTGGAAGGCAAAATGGCAAGGAAATCGGGCATAGTAAAAAACTTTGCAGAGAGCTGAGGGAGGGAGGGAGAGGAGAGTAGTATTCACGAGGGCAGATAGCCATAAGGACGTGGGGGTGGCTGCAGGCCGGAGGGGAAAGGGGGCTATGTTTTGCTAGCAGGAAGGGATAAGGACAGGATGTGGGGCACCCGTTCCAGGCTAATAAATAATCAGTTTTTTTGGTTACAGGGCTGCAGTACACTTCAATAAAGGGGCAAGCATTGGGACATGTCCCTACATCTCTTATTTTTCTATAACTCCATACGTCAGATCCTTGCAATGCTTCCAAGTGACCTAGGGCCTCCTTTTGCAAAAGAAAAATCTTGGCACTCGGAGAGCAAAGTTCACTGGCTTGTGGCCAGTCCAAGATAGGGATCAGAAAATACCCAGAGCGAGAGTCCAGCATCGCACATACTTGCTCCGGCTGTGTTTGGCCTGAGCACGCCTGACTGCCTCGAGCAAGTCCTGCTCTGGACTGGTGAAGGATCCTCACCTGGGCTCTTTGGCAGCACAAGGAAGACACCTGCAAAGGGTTCACACAGAAGGTGTCTGCTCTGCCTAGACTGGATGAAGACGTTCTGCTACAGAGGCCTTTCCATATATGGAGGCTCGGAAGCCTCTAAGCCTAAAGCAGAAGTTCATACTCAGAAGAAGAAGAGGAGGAGAAGGAGTTTAGATGCACTCTGCCTGTCTGTCCTGTAAGGAATCTCAAAATGGCTAACAAACTCCTTCCCTTTCTCTCCCCACAACAGACACCTTGGTAGGTAGATAGGACTGAGAGTTCATGTGTAGGAGCGGAGAAACAAATTCAGTTCACTAAATAAAAGTCTGCTGCTCATGTGGAGGAGTGGGGAATCAAACCCAGTTCACTAGATTTGAGTCCACCATACTTAACAACTATACCATACTGGCTCTAGCCGGTAGGTAAGGGACCATGATGTAACACCCCCAGTTCTTGCACCAAGGATGCCTGCCACCCACCTCATTGTTCCCCTTATTTTTGTGAATGATGACTGGATCGGTCTCCATCTTCTGCAGCCTGCTTAATTTCCATCCATTTTAAATCCAGGAGAGGGTGTATTCATGTTATTTAAAAGAGACTTACAATATCATTGTCTGACAATAGTTATATCAGCCATTTCAAATGTACTTTCCAAAGAATTTAGATCCTGCTCTTCTCCCTAATTGGGGATGCAAAGTGGCTTTTTGTGTGGTTTCCCCCTCCACTTAATCCTCACAATTACCCCCTTGCAGGGGCGTACCAGTCACTGGGACATGTGGTGTCACATGTCCCAGGCGCAGGCCGGTCAGTCATGTGGGGGGCACAAAATCACCCCCACACCCCCTCCTTCCTCCCTGCGCCCACTGAGCAGCTGGGCTGGGAACAGCCAAGCCAGGAGCCTGTTGTGGGCTGCCCCTCAGCCGGGCCCCGCCAGGCTGCTCCTTCAGAAAGCACCCTGGTGGGGCAGGGCTGAGGAGTGGCCCATGGCAGATCTGGCTCTACCAGGCTGCCCGGGACAGCTGCTAAGGTAAGTGGGGTGTGGGAGGGGGCACAGTGGGGGAGCACCCGGAGCAGGTGTTGCCCCAGGTGCCATTTCCCCCCAGTTACACCTCTGCCACCTTGTGAAGGTGGGCTAGGCTGAGAGATGGTGATGGGCCCAGGATCAGCTGGTGGCCTTCAACAGTTGAGTGAGAGATTCAAGCCTGCTCATCCCAGGTCCTAGTCTGACTCTCTAAACACCAGGCCACACCATCCCATTCGTGACCATATTTTGACCTTAAAGATTATGCAGCTGCTCTGATATTGAATTCTTGAGACCCCTGGGGAGGGAGCTAAGCATTAATGAATGACAACTGTAAGAATGCACAGTAAAAGACAAAACAAAAGAAGGGACCAAGCAAGGACAGTGATTGAACAGTGACAGGGAGCAGGCAAGGACTATCAAAGCTCTCTGAAGTCTGTTCATTCCTTGCCCCCTTTCAGGAATAATTCCTCCATAACTAGACCCTCCCAAACTGGGACCCACATTTGGGTTGTAGAAGATTTTAATGCCATTCTTCTTCTTTTAACAGCAGACCTGGAGTTGCAGCACACTCATGTAAGTGCTGTCAAATTGCAACCGACTTATGATGACTCCAGCAAGGGGCTTCAAGGCAACTGAGAAGCAAAAATGGTTTGCCGTTGCCTTTTTCTGCAGTGCTTTCCTTGGCTGTCTCCCATCCAAGAACTGATGCTACTTAGCTTCTGAAATCTGAGAAAATCAGGCCGTACTGTGCTGCCATCCCTCTGGAATGAGAGCAGCGGTAGGCAAATTCTGCCCCAAAGGCCACATCTGGGCCATGGGATCTTTTCATCTGGCCCTTAATATCTTTTGTTGGATGTATCAAGAAGAAGAAGAAGAGTTTGGATTTATATCCCCCCTTTCTCTCCTTCAGGAGACTCAAAGGGGCTTACAATCTCCTTGCCCTTCCCCCCTCACAACAAACACCCTGTGAGGTAGGTGGGGCTGAGAGAGCTCCGAGAAGCTGTGACTAGCCCAAGGTCACCCAGCTGGCGTGTGTGGGAGTGTACAGGCTAATCTGAATTCCCCAGATAAGCCTCCACAGCTCAGGTGGCAGAGCTGGGAATCAAACCCGGTTCCTCCAGATTAGATACATGAGCTCTTAACCTCCTACGCCACTGCTGCTCAACCTGTTAGGCTTTGGACTGGTTACCTGTGAGCGGACTGACATTCCCCAAAAATTGGTTGAAAAGCTCAGGAGCCCTTTAGAGTAGCAGAGCAGAGCTACATCTGGCTCTCTGCCCATGATGGAAAACTCTGTGTTGGATGGCGTTATGTCCTGCCATCCTCTAACACAGAGGCCTCACATACAGAGAACCAGATGTGGTCCTCTGGCCCCCAAAATGCTCACCTTTGCACTAGACATATGCAGATACACTTCACAGCCGCTTTCAGAGGTCCTTCGAAGTGACTCTGGCATTTATGTTCCCGAATGTATCATGAATGGGGTGTGTGTGTGTGTGTGTGTGTGTGTGTGTGTGTGTGTGTTGCAGAGCTCTCAAACAGATGTTCTGAGTGCTGGTAAACAACAGCCCTTTTCTCTTCCTGGATACCCAGCAAAAATTCAACTTTCCATAGAATATTCAGACAAACCCCACCATTGTCCACCCATGATGTACATTTTGTCGGGTTGTTCCTAAGGGCAGAGGGTGCGTGGGTGGATGATGGGCATGGAAGGTTTCAGCAAGCAAAGGAAAGAACAGTCCTGGAAAGAACTTCACGATAGCACAGAGATGTGGGGGATTACCTACCTGTTTTATTTCTTTTGCTCCCTCTGTTTACGTCCAGTAATTTTAAAAAAATGTAGAAATGGGCAGTGGGAATGCAGGAGGTTAGTCACAGGTGATTTGCTTTGTCCAGAAGTCAATCTTGCATTCCTTTAATCTTTTGGTTGGGGTTCCGACCAAGCGGGCTGCATTTTGTAAAGTTACTGTTCTGTATAAATTCTATTTATTTATTTATTTATTATTGGGGTGATAACACCACCTCAAGGGCCTCCCATGAACATAAATCACATACAAAAACCCTAAATACATTGTGCTTAAAACGCAGCGCATCAGTAAAACAGTCCCAATAACCCTCTACAACCCTCCCAAAAGTAAAGAAAACGGGTCCCATAGATGGTAGGGAGACCCAAAAAATAAAAGAAGAAGAGAAGGAGGAGGAAGCAGGGGGCACCTGTCAGCAACTGACACCCAAAAGCTCCTCATGAACAACTCAGTTTTACAGGCTCCCGCGTGAACTCACCAAGATCCGCAGGGCCCGGACAGTTGGAGGGAAGTGTTCCACCAGGTGGCCAGGCTGAAGGCCCTGGCCCGCGTGGAGGCTGTGGCCAAGATCATTGAGGCCAGGGACTACCAGCAAATTTATTTATTTATTTATTTATTATTGGGGGGTTTTATACCGCCCTACCCCCGAGAGACTCACAGGCTGATGAACAACATAAATCTACATGTACAAGTAACCCTTAAATACATTAAAAGTTTAAAAGCATAGCGTCCAGAGTAAAACAATGTCACTTAATAACCCTCATTAAAAGGCCTCCCAAAAGCTTGGTCCCCATAGATGGTAGGAGACCCAAAAAAAATAAAGAAGAAGAGAAGGAGGAGGAAGCAGGGGGCACCTGTCAGCAACTGGACACTCCAAAGCCCGGCGGAACAACTCCGTCTTACAGGCCCTGCGGAACTCACCAAGATCCCATGAGACAGGACCTGGAGGAAAGAGTGTTCCACCAGGCAGGGGCCAGGGCTGTAAAGGCCCTGGCCTGCGTGGAGGCCAGCCGCATCATTGAGGGGCCAGGGACTACCAGCAAATTGGCCTCTGCTGAACGCGTATGTGGTAGGACTGGACCTGCTCGTACTCATGTTTGGTAGAACTTGTGAATGCAAACTGCTCTCGTAGGTTTTCGCCACGCAGCTGGAGAGCCCTGGAAATATGGAGTGCAGTTTGCATGTCTCGAGTGCTCAACAACCCACAACACACATTCTGAACCATGGCCTGCCAGAACCTTTTGGTTGGTGCACAGAATTCTGCACCCAAATAACAACAAGGTGGCAGCTCTCCTGGAAACAGTTGTGTGGAAGGCAGTGAGAGGGACCTGGCTTATGTCTGTCGTGGCCTCCAAGACTTGTATAGTTATCAACCAGGTCTGAGCTGAGCTCTTCAGGTAAGCCGGCATAATTGGAACTCGGCTTTCAGTCAGCCCGTCTGCCCCAGTACAATCCTCATCTCTTCTCCCTTTTGTTTTCTGGCACTGTTACCCTGAGCAGCCCTCTTCAACCAGTTGGAGGATTAGCTGGAAACCGAGAGCGAGGATCGATAACCCCTGTATACCAGGATCATGCCAGGTGAGAACTCTTAAATGAACAGACGATTGTCTAACTGAAACAGGTTTTATTAAGGAATAAAAGTAATAAAAACAAGAAATCTATTTCAAGCAATGAACATTCACACAAAGCATACAAGAGATGGCTGAGAGAAAAAAAGGAGCAGGTTGAATATGGTTTCAGTGGACACAGTGTGTAACAGACTTCCCTCTGTGATACACCTCTGAAGATGCCAGCCACAGACGCAGGCGAAACATTAGGAACAAGATCTACCAGACCACAGCCACACAGCCCGGAAAACCCACCACAACCAGCAAAATGAACAGAATTTCCAGAAGCAAAGAAGGAAAGGCTACAGGCAAGTGATGGATCCAAGACACACTCACACACACACACAATGAATGGCCAAAATACAAATATTTATACCCCAAAATGGGGTCCTGGGGTGTTATGAGGTAAACTAGCAGGAAAGTCAGAGAATAAAGAATTGATTGCTTTTCTGAGGCTCAGATTAAAGATGGGTCGATAGGTCCCAAGAAAATGCCTGGGATCTTTCCTTGAATACTAATTGATTGGAGAGATCGGGGCAGATAGGCTGAGTAATGGTCTCCTTGGAGTGCTGATTAAATTACCTCAGGGTGACACAATTAACTAGCCCCATTGTCCAACCAGGGGAAAAGTTCAGCTGCCAAACTCCTTCCTGCCCAAGCTTGACAAATGAAGTAGATCCCCAAGCTCCCTGAGGGACATCCAGTTTGGGGAGAACAGTGCCCTGCTTTGCTGCTAGTCTTTGGCACCTGTGTTTCCATGGCACTCTTTAACAGAAGAAGGGGATCTGACGGCTCACAGCACATCATCTGGGAGACCTGGGTTCAAATGCGCACTCTGCCACGTAGCTTGGTAGGTGATCTTTGGCCAGTCATCCTCTCAGCCAAAACTACCCAACAAGATTGTTTTGAGGGTAAAAATGGAGGAGAGAGGAACTATGCACATTGCCCTGATATCCTTAGAAGAAAAGCATGATAAAATGTATTAACAGGAAAACATGGGGTTTTTTCCTAGTAGTTGTAGCAAAAAAGGTTAATTATCCCTGATCGATGCCATTATTCCAGTCATATTTTCATCCTGCCCTTCTACCAAAAGAAGAGTTGTATTTATATCCCCCCTTTCTCTCCTGTAAGGAGACTCAAAGGGGCTTACAAACTCCTTTCCCTTCCCCCCTCACAACACCCTGAGAGGTAGGTGGGACTGAGAGAGCTCCAAAGAACTGTGACTAGTCCAAGGTCACCAGCTGGCATGTGCTGGAGTGCACAAGCTAATCTAGTTCACCAGATAAGCCTCCACAACTCAAGTGGCAGAGCGGGGAATCCAACCCAGTTCTCAAGATTAGAGTGCACCTGCTCTTAACCACTACACCACGCTGGCTCTCATGCTTGTATGTTTCTCCCTTAATCCAAGTTATCCTCACAACAACTCTGTGAGGTAGATTAGTGTGAAAGACAGCTGCGTAGCAGAGCGAGATAACACACTAACCCAGTGGAGGGATTCAAACAATTTAACAGCCGGTTCCGGTGGTGGGATTTAAATAATTTAACAACTGGTTGTTTACAAGCACCATTTTAACAACCGGTTCTGCCGAAGTGGTGCAAACCTGCTGAATCCCAGCACTGCACTAACCTCTATGCCATATTGCCCATATTCTCTCTCTGTTTTTGGTGTCTCATTTCCTCAGAACTGCCTAGTTTTGCACACCTCAGCAATATTTTGTGGGCCTGCCCAGGAGCTCATTCACAGTGTGATCTGAGAGATATCCTTGTGTGGTTCAGTCCCTGATTTCAAAAGAAAGTCAAAGAAAGGGGGGAAGTTTTCTTTCTTTATTCACTCAATAAGGTCATTCTGTTTGGCTGAGGTGTAGTGCAGGAGCGTCTTCTGGCCAGAGTCTCTTTTGTTCCCATTAAGGTGCGTAGCTTAAAGACCTCTTTGATTGTGTGAAAAAAGAGCAGCAAAGGCCTCTGTTTCCACCAACCTTATGAACCAAGGAAAATCTTAATGTTCTTGTGCCTGGCCCTGGTATATCCTATTTTTAACCCTTTCTTTGTCTTAAGGAGTAATTGTAGGATTCCTTTGAAAAGTTTTCCTAGAACAGTGATGGCGAACCTTTTCAAGACCGAGTGCCCAAATTGCAACCCAAAACCCACTTATTTATCATGAAGTGCCAACCTGGCAATTTAACCTGAATACTGAGGTTTTAGTTTAGAAAAAAATGGTTGGCTTCGAGGCGTGCGTTACTCAGGAGTGAGCTTGGTGGTAGTTGGTGGCTTTGCTTTGAAGCAACTGTGCAACTCTTCCAACGGGTGAATCACAACCCTAGGAGCGTTTACTCAGAACAAGCCCCATTGCCAGCAGCCAAGCTTACTCCCAGGTAAAGGATCGCACTTTAGTTCTTTGCATGAAAATCAGTGGGGTTTAACAGCGCTTAATAGGGTTACCTACACTGCTTCCCCAAAGCTAGGTCTTAGGTTTAATGCTAATAATTGAGCCCAGCAGCCCAGACCAGCCTAGATGTGTGGGGGGGGGGACTCTGCGCGTGCCCACAGAGAGGGCTCTGAGTGCCACCTCTGGCACCCGTGCCATAGGTTCGCCACCACTGTCCTAGAATGAGTTATCATATTTTTTTCATTTTTACTTCCTTTCTGCTGGACATCCAGAAATGACATTTCTCAGGCAAGAGAGGGTGAGGGCTGTACTATGTTCCTGGCACATATGCAAATAAATGCCTGCACATTAACATTAAGGCATCATCATTATTATTTATTGTCTGCCATGTTGCATGTGGCAACTGGCGATGTTATTATTTAACTGTCAATAATGCTTGCAGGACAAACTGTTGCCAGATAAGTGAATATATTGCACAGAATATACAAAAGTATTTTCAGAAGTTCTGTAAGGCATTGCAACAACATGTTGCTTGGTATGAGAATGCGGGAGATACAGAAATGTACCCAATCTCTGTGGAATCCGGCGGGAACGCTACAGTGTGTTTTGTAAGGGGATTGTATTTTGCAGAATTAAATGCTGTGCTGAGTTCAGATTGGAAGCCTGTGGGAAGAGGGGAGCAGATTAGACCTCTAGAGTTCCATTTGGTTGCCCTTGAGGCCCCAACAGATAAGCAGAAGTTTATAGATGTCAGTCCATCCATAAATACTAATTGCATGCTCATAAAGCCTCAAATGCCTCCGGGCCATGTAAAGAAAGGAGAAAGAGGGCTTAACCCTTCAGCCTCTGCTCAGTTTTGCTGTTTGGAACTGGGCTCCCTGCTTTAATGTTAGCATTTTAAAAGGGAATAAGGTGTGTTTCTAAATAGCACATTCCCCCACCCCCTTAAAATGTTAACAGCAGAATGGGGGAGTCTGTTTCAAACAGCAAAACACAGAAGAGGCTGAAATGTTAAACTCCCTGTACTTCGTAGTGTCGAAGGCTTTCATGGCTGGATTCAACTGGTTGTTGTGGGCTTCCTGGGTTGTGTGGCCGTGGTCTGGTAGTCCCTAACGTTTTGCCTGCATCTGTGTCTGGCATCTTCAGAAGTGTATCACAGAGTGTTACACACTGTGTCCAGTTAGGAAGCAGAAACGTTAGAAACAAGATATACCAGACCACGGCCACACAGCCCGGAAAGCCTACAACAACCAGTCCCTGTACTTTCCCTATACCACCCTAAGACCAACTGAGGCTGTGCATTTTATGGATGGCCCATTTGAAGGTTTCCTCTTGTGATCTAGAGTTTCTTATATAGATTACAGCAGGAAGGTTCTGGGGAGTTAAATATACACCCGGATAAGTGTTGGATGGAGTCTGCAATGTGAGGAATGCTGTGAGAGGAAGTGTGAATCATTGGTGGCCATGTGCTGAGTATAACTTAAGTGCTCTTATCGCTGACGGCATCTCTGTCTGGAATGGTCAAGGGAAAAGAGTCACAGCTGAGAAATACATGGAAAGGGCAGTGGCTTCCTCCAGCCATGAGCTCAGTGCCAAATGTTCTCCATATGAATAATTAACTATCACACACACACACACACACACATACACACATAGACATACACACTGCCCCACAATGTTTTTCACTCGAAGAAGAGGAGGAGGAGGAGGAGGAGGAGGAGGAGGAGGAGGAATTTGGATTTATATCCCCCCTTTCTGTCTTGTAAGGAGATGCAAAGGGTCTTACAATCTCCTTCCCCCTCCCCATAACAAATAGCCTGTGAGGTGGGTGGGGCTGAGAGAGGTCTGAACAACTGTGACTAGCCCAAGGTCACCCAGCTGGCATGTGTTGGAGTGCACAAGCTAATCTGGTTCCCCAGATAAACCTCCACAGCTCAAGTGGCAGAGCGGGGAATCAAACGTGGTTCTCCAGATTAGAGTGCACCTGCTTTTAACCACTACGCCACTGTTGTAGGAGCCAAAAGTTCTTCCAGTAGAATAACAGTTCTAGTACAAAGAAATCAGAGATGAAATGAATTTCAAATTCCTTTAAAAATAAATTTTGTGGATGTCACCAAATATTCTCAATGTTGTAGCTCTTTAATCTTTAGCATTTGGCATTGACCTGGATATCCTAGGCTAGCCTGTTCTCGTCAGATCTCAGATGTTAGGCATGGTTGACTCTGACAAGCATTTTGATGTCAAGGTTATGACATGGAGGCAGGCAATGCAAAGGTCTTGAAAAACCCACCAAAGGTTGCCATAAGTCAGATATGACTTGATTTGGGGGGGGGGGGGGGTTGGCATCTGAAAATTTTGCAACTGCACCATGCAACAATATTTGACTGGTGACATATACCTGTAGTTAGTATTTGACAGCATCTGGCAAACGGCTTGCAGTATCAACTGTATCACATCACCTCCATTTGAGGATTTTGAAATCTGAAACACAGCAGATGTTGGGATTTTGATTAATATCTCAGGGCTACAGAGATATTATCTACTTTACACATTCATTCTTCTGGATGGCATGATAGCTGGCAGTGGTGTGCCAAAACAGCTGAATTCAGGAGTTTTCCCAGGAGACTCCGATAAGAAATGTCAAGTCAATCAGGTAGAGCCTGTAAATAAAATGCATGTATGTTAAGTGGATGCACAATTTTAAGGAGGAAATACAATTTCAAAAATGGGGATATTTCTGGGTGAAAGATATAAAATGTATACTTTTTTAAACATTAAGAGAAAACTAGTATAAGATCTTTTATCGCTGGTACATTAATCCAAAGGATGTTAAAAAGATTAATAAGAACTTCAAAGGGAAATGCTGAAAATGTAAAGAAGCAGCTGACTCTTTCTACCACATGTGGCGATGGTGTAGATAAGTGAAAAAATCCTGGGAAGATGTACATGTTGAAATACAAAAGATCTTAAAAGTCAGATTTGTTAAGGATGCTGAGACAATAATATTAGGCCTGTCGCCTGAGAACCTCTTAAGAACCCTGGAAGAACTGTTGAGATACTTGATGACAGCAGTTAGAGCAATGATTGCAATGAACCGGAAGAAGAACTGGGAAAATAAATCAAGAAAATACAGAACAGTGGCAAGATATATGTATATTGTATAGTTTTAAATGTTGTGCAGCAGCAGCACCCTGAGCCCTTTGGGGAAGGGTGGTTTAGAAATCGAAATATAAATAAACGAATAAAATACAGTTAACAGACTATATGACTAACAGTGCAATCCACAGTGGTGGGAGGGAGGCAGTTTCCTGGCGGCTGGGGACAGCATAGCTGCACCAAGTCCAAAGAGAATTGGCAAGGCACGGGAAAGATGGAAAAATCCAGAAAGTCTGCAAACCCCCAAAATTCACTGTTGGTTTCCAATGGCCTACGCCTGCTGTTTTGATGGCGTAAGTCTCCAGCAAGTATAGGGGTCGTTCCCTGGCTGAAAGTCAGCTCTGACCCCAGGAATGCCTCCTGATGCCCCCATTGGTGCCTGCACAGGCTTCTATGGTAGAGGAGTGCTGGTGCGTGGTAATTTTTGCATTCAACCTCCGTAAAGCTGCACAACGCCCCACCATCGTTACTACCCCTCTGGATGGCATAGGCGCCACTTATGCCATCTGGAGTGCTAATTGTGGAGTCATACCAGCTTCACAGACCCTCTTCTCTCACTCACTCACTCACACACACACACACACACGGCCAATGGACTGCACTCTAAGAAACTGAATCCGGAATTCCAAGACAACTGGAAAGTGTACTTTTCATATCATTCCCCAAAATAAGGGCAAGGTAGAAGAGATATAGTCAAATCGTATATATTTGTATATATTTTAGAGAATTATGATTTATTAAATAAGTAAAAAGAAGATAATTCAGCCAGATAATTGCAGACTAATTCAGCCGGAAAAATCAGCAATAGCAGAACACGTGATAAACCAAGCTGGAGACAGAATGTTATTTGAAAACCCAGAAATTCTGGACCGCTCTGACAGCCACTATGTCAGACTACACAGAGAAGTCATTGAAATCCACAGGCACATGGACAATTTCATCAGAAAGGAAGAAACTATGAAAATGAACAAAATTTGGCTGCCAGTACTTAAAAACACTAGAATCAAGACAATGGTTAGTAAACACCCCCCAGACACAGGATGTCTCCAGGCAGGAAGCAATCAAATGGATTGAAATGCCAGGCAACTGCTATGCAGATGCCCTCACTAACTGATTATGCAACTGCAGTGTTATTTACATATGCTAAAATGGGCGGATTCCACTTAACACATGCAAATTAAATTTGCAAATTGCATCCTTTACATTTGTTAACCAATGCAAATGGTTCTTTCTCCCACCCTGGACATTCCACAGGTATATATACTCCACTTGCTTTACTACCATCAGATCCTCTGAAGATGCAGGCGAAACGTCAGGAGAAAATTCTACTGGAACATGACCATACAACCTGGAAAATCCACAACACCCTAAAAAGAAGATAATTTGAACTCATGATACAATACGATAATAATTATACACCAATTTTTTTAAAAAAAGAAGGTTGAAGGAATATATTGAAATCACATGAGCATAAATTTTATTTTAGCAGATTGGAAAAACAATGAAAATGAGCTAAAGTGAGAAAATGGCGGATTGTATTTTTGTTAGAATTTGTTAGAATTAAAGATTTTGGCACTCTAGTGTGTAAAACTGTATGCAATGAACAATCCATTTCCTTTTCTGTGTTTTCTATTTTTAATGTTTTTTTAATTATTGAAAAAATAAAATACAGTTTAGGAATCACTGGTGCAGGCTGATAGTTGGGTGGGTGGATCTCCCACTTGCTCATCTGGAGATCTAAAATTTCTAAACTGAGAACATTTGCAGTGGGTTTGCTGCCCTCCCTACTGTTTCTCTCATTTCCTTGTCTCCCAGTGTTGCCAAATTGTGCTTGGAAAATTCCTGGGGTTTAGAGTCAGTGCCTGAAGAGGGCAGAGTTTAGGGAGGGAGCTCTGTAGGAATGTGATGCCATAATGTTTGCCTTCAAAACTCACATTTCCTCCAGGAGCACTGATCCCTGTAATTCCAGGAGAATTCCAGGCACTATCTGGGGGCTGGTAATCCCCCAAATCAGTAATCCCCCAGGAAGAAAAGGGAGGCAGGATCTGGCACACTGGCTATTGTCACTTCCAGTAAAAGAAAGAAGAGACATCTGTGGTCACTCCAGGGTTTTCAAAAACTCTATGGTAAAATTTATCAATTTCTCCCCCCATTTCCTCTCACCAGCATTTCAGGTGCAGCGGGCATGGCGAAGGTTTGCTGGCAAACCTACCGTACTCCTAGTCTGCTGTTGCAAGTTGGACTTCCATTTATTTTAATATTAGCTACTGTGCTTTCTGGAGAGAAGTGCCCTGGAAGACTTCTATTTTTCACTTCAGGAAACTAAGAGGATTATAGGAACATGCAGTTTCAGATATTTTGTTTCTTGGGAACTAAAAACCTGGAGGTCCATAGCTGTCATCTCTATTGTGGGCTGAAGAGCATTTAAGCACAACCTTGGAGAGATGGGCAGTTGTTATGAGGGAAAACTCTGCCAGCATGACAATGGTTAAGAAGAATGCCAACTCTTGGGAAGTCCTTGCAGCCAGGCTTGAACACCACCTCCCTAGGGACTCAAAGGAAACATGAATCACCATGAATTCCCATCTGCCCCTTGTCACCACTCAAGTATGCATGATGGAGGTGCCCAGCCTTCCTGACACTCAAGCCAAAACTTCATCAAAAGGCATGGCTCCTCCCTCCAGGAAGCAAAACTGCTCAGGAAAAGGTGCTTTGGTGTAGTCGGAATCCATCCAGATGTCACAACCCTTTTCTTAAACACCTCCGCACCCTTTCGTAGAGCTGAACTCTGGCAGATTGTCATTTCAGGTTCTTCTGAGAGCATATTGTCAAAAAAATTTTGGCAAATGTGCTGAAAAACCCCATCATGTGCAACCAGTTGATGGAGACCCTGGAGAATTCTCAAGGCGAGACATGAACAGAGACACTTCCTGCCTCTATGTAGTGACCCCAGACTTCCTTAGCAGTTTCCCATCCAAGCAAGAACCAGGGACTACTCTACTTAGCAACCAAGATCTAATGAAGCTAGTCTGGGCTAGTCAGGTCCTGATCATGTGCTTGGTTTTAATTTGGAAAACCCAGCAGGCCTCAGGTATTTAGGAAAAAGGATAAACATGCAAAGTGAGGCCATGCGTTGCAGGGAAGGGTGGAAAGTGGACTGTGCATCTGTAGTGAGTAGGTTTCCTCATGCTAGGATACTGATAATTCCCTCAGTTCCTAATGCCAGGCGAAGTTGTCTTGTGGCCAGATATTTTTCTGCCTTTTGGGGTGACAATTCGTGGGGGCTTTCTCACACTGAGGCTAAAAAGAAGACCACCCATCTCCATATAGGGATTTCTGGTCATCTTCTGTGTGAGAGAAGCTCAGTTGGCCACCCAGAAGCATCTGCTCTGTATCTAACTGCCAGCTCTTTGCTCCATAGTAAACTTGTGGGAATCCTGGCTAATGGTGTCATCTGGTAAAGTGAGCACCTTTTGGGGACTTATGGCAGATATAAACACCCAAAGAGCCAGTCTATGCCATAAGGTCGCCAACCTCCAGGTAAGACTTGGAGATCTCCTGGAATCGCAGCTGATTTGTGGAGTACAGGTACCCTGGAAAAAATGGCTGGTTTGGAAGGTAGACTCTGGGGCTTTATACCCTATTGAGATTCCTTCCCTCTGCAAACCCTGCCCTTCCCATGCTCCACCCCAAAACATTTACAAATCGTCCAACCCCAAATTGGCAAACCTCACTTCTGAATACCTACAAGGTACCAAAAAAAGAGATGACATTATGGCATTAAGAGCAGTGGCGTAGCGCCATCGGGATGGGGAGGCGGGACGCTCCGGGCGCACACCAGTATGTGGGTATGGCGTAAGCATTGGGGGGCATTCCAGGTTGTGGCAGGGGCATTCTGGGGTGGGGCAGGAGTGCAGGGCGTACCTGTGCCCCGGGTGCCATTCCCCCTCTTTCTGCCCCTGATTTAGAGGTTCAAAAGGCATACCATTTGGGACAGGGAGAGGCAAATCTGTGGCCAAAAATGGCAATTTCTTGCCTGGTTCCCTTCCAAAAGCAGATGCTGGCATTGATGTGAGCAGGGAAGTATGAGATGCGTGAAAAGTTCCTGTCATGTATTGAGGGGGTGGTTTGGATGACCTCCTGAGTTCTCCCCAACCCTGCAATCCTGCAGTTCTCTCCTTCCTTCCTCTGGCATCTTAACAGCATGTTAAAAGGAAAGCCCTGAATGGAAAAGGTTGAACCACGCTGGAGCAGCCTCAGTCTATCAGCTAAATCAGATGTCAGTCGTTTCAGAAGGCCCCAGGAATGCCGGTGGAGCAACAACATCCTAGAGGTAGGAAATTTCCTCCTGACCTGATGGCTGCCCCGTTGGTGCCCTACAGCATGTTTAGATTGCTCAGTCTTGGCCAACTTCCTCTCTGCTGGCGTCACTGTAGATTTTGCTGGTTCATTACAACCGGCTGTTTTGCAGAGGAAGAGAAACTCTGCTGTGGCACGCAGGAGAATAAATGCATATTTAGCAAAGCCCTTCTTTTTGGGTCTATTGCTTGAACTTCTGTGGTAGTCCATTGGCATCAGAGCTGCTGACCAGGGCATGCTTCATAACTCCATGCTTTGTACATACGCGTTTATAGACTCTACCTGTTGGCAAAGGATGAATGTTGGCTAGAGTTGCAACCTCCAGGTGGCACCTAGAGATCTCTTGCTATTATAGTCGATCCCCAGATGACTAAGATCAGTTCCCCTGGAGAAAATGGCTGCTTTGGAGGATGGATTGTAGAGCACTATATTCTCCTAAGGGGGGAAGAATTAGGACTAATAAAAGGAAACACTCCTTCACGCAACGTGTGATTGGTGTTTGGAATATGCTGCCACAGGAGGTGGTGATGGCCACTCACCTGGATAGCTTTAAAAAGGGCTTGGACAGATTTATTGAGGAGAAGTCGATCTCTGGCTACCAATCTTGATCCTCCTTGATCTCAGATTGCAAATGCCTTAGCAGACCAGGTGCCCAGGAGCAGCAGCAGCAGCAGGCCATTGCTTTCACATCCTGCATGTGAACTCCCAAAGGTGTCTGCTGGGCCACTGCGAGTAGCAGAGTGCTGGACTAGATGGACTCTGGTCTGATCCAGCAGGCTAGTTCTTATGTTCTAAGGCCCTTTGTCTTTCTTCTCTTCACTTTTGCTTTTAGGATCAAGCTTCTTTGGCTTGTTGGCTTGTAAAAGCAGAGAGGCAGTATAGTTACCCAAGGTGGAGACACAGTCTCTCAATATAGTGGGGAATATTAGCTTAGAGCAGACTGCTTATTGATGTTGCGAGAGGCTGGGTGAGGAATCTTTAGTACCAGTGTATACGAAGATCAGCTCTTAGAAGAAAATCCACAGAGAGGAATATAATGCAAATTTGACAATCCTTATTGTAGGGATAAGAGGTCCGCAAGCATTTGATTCAATGCAATAAACACACACACACAGAGACACACACACACACAGTTCCTCAGATATAGATAGGTTGGAAAATAGATTTGGAATAGAAAGGGGTATGGGATATATGGGTAATACAACCTGATTGCGACGTGAAGAAGATCCAGGGTTCATAGCCAAACAGCCAGCATTTGGCTCCAGAGGGCAACGGGTTGGACACAGTGACAAAGACGGAAAAATGTCAATGGCACTGAGTGATTGGCCCTTTGGAGGGTAGGATATTTATAGGGTGAAAAACTACCTCTGGGAGTGTCAGGACAATCTTTGGGGGATGTTAGGACAACCTCTGGGAGGTGTCTGGATGGATTGTTTGAGAAACAAAGCATTGTAAGGTGGTCAGAAGAAGAAAGTTACAGAAGGGAGTATCTGGGTTAAGATAATGAGGGGAGGCAATGACATCAGGAGTCTTCATGTGGCTGGAAATGAGTATCCATTCAGCAGGGCTACTTTATCGTGGTGAGGACTCATTCTTCCTTGGCTGTGGAGCTGAAAATGT
This sequence comes from Sphaerodactylus townsendi, assembly GCF_021028975.2. Classification (NCBI taxonomy): domain Eukaryota; kingdom Metazoa; phylum Chordata; class Lepidosauria; order Squamata; family Sphaerodactylidae; genus Sphaerodactylus; species Sphaerodactylus townsendi. The sequence continues at coordinate 99,798,651 of NC_059430.1, forward strand.
GCTGATATGGCAAGCAAGCTGAGACCATGAGAACAGGAAAACAATTTCTGGAAGGCTCATTCCGCACACGCAAAATAATGCACTTTCAAGCTGCTTTCACAACTGTTTTTGCCATTCCGCACAGCTTCAAAGAGCCCTGAAAGCAGCTTGAAAGTGCATTATTCTGCATGTGCGGAATGAGCCAAAGTTTCTTGTAGGTAGACCAGGCAATTGCCAGAGAATGGGCTCCCCACCTCTGCAATGCCAGCATTACCCTTTAGGCTGGCACGCGGGCAGGGATACCTGTGAAAAAGCACACACACACACACACACACGCTATGCCAGGGGTGTATGGTAGCAGTATAGTGTAGCAGTTAGCATGTGTACAGAGAGTGGGGAGGGGAGGGCCTAGTCCTCACTCAGACATAAAACTCTCAGCTTGAGAGTCTTCTAAAAGAGCCAGTGTTGGTGGCCAGCTTTGGGGAAATGGATTGGAACCATAGTATATGAAATAGTTCAGGAGGATAGTTTTATAAGGGGCAGGATTGTAGAGAGTGGCGTTCTTTGAGTGCATCGTCTTTTGCCTTTCTGCTCCAGTTTCTGTATTACAGCTTGTCATTCTGGCAAGCCTTCTGCTGTCTGACTGAATTTTTTTTTCTGTTTTCATAATTTGCCTTGAATTTCAGCAAGAAAGGCAGGCTATGAGTGAAGTCAATAAATAAAACCCTCATGTTTGGCACTGTGAATGGAACTGTGAATCCAAATACATTTCAAAGGGCAGTTAATCCCTTGTTCCTTCTCCTTTAATCTACATTTGTAGTTTGGCCTGTGCTAGTTGGGTGTTGCCAACTCTGGCCTGGGAGATTCCTAGAGATTTGGAGGTACACTGCAGATGGGAGGATTTCATCTAGAAGCCATTTACACACTGTGGCCTCCTTTACATTGAGCGTGCATACCATTAGGGTTTGATTCTCGGTTATGCATACGTTTTCCCCTCTTTGGAACTCACCGTGCTCTCAGATCAGAGAATCCCTATGGTTTCAAAAACCTGTTAAAGTGTGACTTTTTCTCTCCCTTCACAGGGAAAGCGATGGAGATCACTGTGTGTTAAGCTTTCTCTAGGTTTTCTCGCTCAGCTAGGGACACTTTGCAGGAGGAGAATCCCAGGTGCAAATTTAAAAAAATCCAAGAAAATCCCACTGTGAGGCAAACATCTGTTGGGCAAGTAATGCCTGCATAAACAGCCGTATATTCTGCCTTCTGAAACTGCCATTTTATCTAGGAGAACTGAGACCTGTCATCTGGAGGTCGGTTTTGACTCTAGTAGAACTCCAGTCCCTACCAGGAGATTGACAATGCTAAGTGTCATTCAAAATGGAGGGGATTGTACCATAGACTATTGCAATTTGCAATGTGTAAATTGCAAGTAAAATTTGCCTGTACTATCCTTTAACATATTCTAAAGGTAAAGTTTCCCCTTCAGTCGTGTTCAACCCTGGGGTACCAGTGCAAGCAGTGATTTCATAGGCAAGCCATTTTTGTGGGGTAGTTTGCCATTGCTTTCCCAGGCTATTCTTTACCTCCTAGCTATGTGCTAGGTACTCATTTACCGACCAAGGAATGGATGGATGTCTGAGTTGACCATGAGCCAGCTGCCAGGATATCTGACCCACAGGGGGCTCAAACTCCTGACCGTCTGAGTGGCAGTGCAAGCACTTAACCACTACGCCACATGGCTGCCTTAACATATTCTACCTGATACACAAATATTAGCCTCATTGTGTTAATAGCAAGTCCAAGACTTTTTTCTTTATGCTGTTTAGTGACTTGACAAAAACTATCTTGTTCCCTTAGGCCTTTGAGTGGGATGCCTCATTTTATTGACTGATTTCCAGGCCCTGGAGGAGTGGGTGGGTGGGGGGGGGGGGGAGAGACTGCATATTTAATCAGTTTTACTGAGGGTTAAACTCACCCAAACTTTTTTAAAGCTTTGAAAATTATGAATGAAATGTAATTGTTATCAGATGGGAAAGAGTACACTCTGAGTTCGTACTGACTTCAGGAGAATAGGATTATGGTTATGGGGTTGAGTACTCTGTCTTGGGAAATATCGTGAAATTTGGGGGTGGGGCCTGAGGACGGGAAAGTTTGGGAGAAGAGGGAGTTCAGAGGGGAAGTGATTTTTTTCCGTCTACCTTCCGAAGCAGCCATTTTCTCCAGGGGAATTGATCTCTGAAGTCTAGACATCCGCTGTAATTCTGGGAGAATTTCATATAGTGGACCTGGATCTCTTTGGCTGGCCTTTCTTTGCCACATGCCGGAACATCATAATGACATAACACTTTCTGCTGAAGTCTCTCTTTCATATTTAGCCAGGAAAACACCTCCAGAGCTGGGAAGTTGAGTGATTCCATGCAAACTAGATCTCATCCACCCACCCACACTGGCCTCTGGGGCAGTAGCACTCCAGAGGCACCTGACTCACTGCGGTGAGTGTATGCCAAAAAATTTTTTGGCTGATGACAGTTTATTTGAATGGGGGTTGCTCCAGCTTCTCCCCAGCTGATCAAGAGGTCACCCTGATATGACTCAGTGATTCTTATTCCTTATTTATAAAGAACTCTGCCCTGAAAGGGATGCTGGCACGGGGATGAGTCACAGATCTTTTTTGCTTGGTGGGAAAGGATCCTGAACTGGTTCCCTTTGCCCTTTTACAATGGGTCGCTTTCAATTCTGCTTTTCTGTCCTTTCATGTGAGGGCCCTGCAAAGGGTTAATGACGCATCCTTGTGTAACAGGAACCCCTTTGTGCTGGGACTCAGCACTGAGCCATTGCGTAATGGGGACATTGGCAAATCACCCCCAGTGTGAGCTGTGTAAAGGGAAAGGCCAACCCTTGGTCGTGGGGGAAGTGAGAGGGGGAACACCATAGGTGATCCTTCTGAGCAATGGGTGTGTAAGAAGCAAGCAGTTATACTTGCTAACCTCCAGGTTTGGGCTGGAGATATCCCAGAATTACAACTGATCTCCAGACAAAAGAGATTAGTTCTGCTGGACAAAATGGCACCTTTGGAAAATAGACTCTATATGACATCACATCCTGACTGAGCTCTCTCGCCTCCCCAAGTTCTGGCCTCTCCAGACTCCACACCCAAATCTCCAGGAAGTTTCTAGCCCCGAGTTGGCAAACATATCTGTGCCTGGTTGTTGTGGGCTTTCTGTGGCCGTGGTCTGGTAGATCTTGTTCCTAACATTTTGCCTGCATTTGGGGCTGGCATCTTCAGAGGTGTATCAAGAGAGAAGGGTCTCTTCTGAAGATGCCAGCCACAGATGAAAGGGAAACGTTAGGAACAAGATCTACCAGACCACGGCCACACAGCCCAGAAAGTCCACAACAACTAGTTGAGTCTGGCCGTGAAAACCTTCAACAATATCTGTATCTGTTTCCTGGGTTGGCATCAGAGCTGAGCATAACTGGGCACATACCAAGGCCCAGAGAGCACCACAAGGTCAGAGTTCAGCTTTGAAGGCTAGAGCATCCAGGTTGCTTCTGCCCAGGGACAATTCCCTAGACAGCTCTCCTTACTGCTGTGAATGAGATGTGTTTGCAGTGGCAACCGAGCATCCCCACAGCTGTTTTCCTCATGCTTTCCTTGCCTCAGTTCACCACAGCCATCATTCCCTCTCCACCACAGATGAACTTTGGGGAGCATTTTTGAAAACCTGGGCCATTGCTGATCACTGCAATGCAATGACATTACAAGAATCTAGCACTAGAGTCTACTGGGTCCTCTGAATCACCAACATTGTTACAAAAGAAAAACTCCCTAGCCCTTTTGGCTATGAAGATATAAGCGGTAGCCCTTATTATTTAGTTTTATTATTAAGTTTCGATATTGGTACCTCACTGTCAGGGGCGTAATGCCCATTGGGCAAGGTGGGCAGCTGCCCAGGGCACCACCTTGTGAGGGGCATCAAAATGCAGGGCTCGTTTTTGGGTATTTTTAGTGGTTTTCCATTTTTGGCCTGAAGGGGGCGCTGTTTTTAGGCTAGCGGCACCTAATTTTCAGCGTATCATCAAGAGACTGTCCTTATGCTACCCCACAAGTTTGGTGAGGTTTGGTTCAGGGAGTCCAAAGTTATAGACTCCCAAAGGGGGTGCCCCCATCCTCCATTGTTTCCAATGGGAGCTAATAGGAGATGGGGGCTACAGTTTTGAGGGTCCATAACTTTGGCCCCCCTGAACCAAACTGCACCAAACTTGGGGGTTATCATCAGGGATGTCTCCTGATGAGACCATGAAAGTTTTGAGACTGTGTTTTCAGAAATATGCCCCCCCCCCGCCTGCAACCCCCATTGACAGCAATGCAGAAAATGCAGAACAAAGATTCTTGGGCAAATTTCTGGGATGTTCCTGCAGGGGGTGCATTTTTTGATGTATCAGCACCAAAATGTCAGGGTGTCATCTGGAGACTGTCATGATGGCACCCCCCAAGTTTGGTGCAGTTTGGTTTAGGGGGTCCAAAGTTATTGAACCCTCAAAAGGGTAGCCCCCATCTCCTTAGCAAAGAATGGGGGATGGGGCACCCCCTTTGAGGGTCCACAACTTTGGACCCCCTAAACCAAACTGCACCAAACTTGGGGGGTCCCATAAGGACAGTTTCCAGTTGATACCTTGAAATTTCAGTGCTGATATGTCTAAAAATGCACCCCCTGCAGGCACCAATGTCCTAGTGCAAAAAAAATTTGGTCGTGGTGGAGTGGCCGCCCATGGGGGGGGGCATCCAACTCAGGTTTTGCCCAGGGCTCCAGTTTGCCTCGTTACACCCCTGCTCACTGTTCTTCCTAATGAGGACCCAAATTGGCTTACATCATTCTCCTGTTGTCCATTATATAATCACAACTCCTCTGTGAGATAAGTTAGTCAAAGAATGTATGACTGACCCAAGTCATAATGGACGTCTATGGCACAAGTTGCCAATCTCCAGGTGGTGGCAGGAGATTTCCCACTATTACTGCTGATCTCCAGGAAATAGGGGTTAGTTCACTTGAAGAAAATCGTGAACTCTATGGCATTCTGCCCCACTGAAGTCCCTCCTCTCCTTCCTCAAATCCTGCCTTTTTCAGACGTCATCCTCAGAATTTCCAGGTATTTCCTAACCAGGGGTTAGGAAGAGCCAGTTACTGACTGCCTTCATTCAAATGGAAGGGTTTTCCATGGCTGCAATAGCATCCACAGCCACTGGAGAATCAGAAGACCTGGTAAGCAACTGGTTTATCTTTAATTTGTTGTTCCATACCCCCTTCAGGACATTTTGGGTTTTGCATTGCTTTCTCTGGAAGCCATTTTGGGGTGGCACTCCCATGCAAAATTCCGAAGGCTGGGAACCTCTGAGCTAGAAATGAAAGTTGTGTATTTGGAGAAGCTAGACGATGTGGTAATAAATCAGTTGCTGGTTAAAAAACAAAACTTGAAATTGTTCTTCAGTGTTGCAGAGGGAAATTGGGGGGCTGAAGAAAGGACAGTTCAAAAATGCATATCTTCACAACTGCACCATGTTCACAGATACTCTTGATTGCACTGGTTTCTGAAAAGATCCTATAAAAGCAGGTTTGAGCAAGATCACATTCCAGCAAGCAAAATACAAAAAATAGATGATTGAGGAAGACGAAATGTGGAGGACAAAGCGGAATGATCCTTCCATTTAGAAGCCACCTCAGAGATGCAACAGTGACTTCCCAGCATTGAAGGCTGCCCTTTGCAACTCTGCCCCAGTCACTGTTCTGAACAACTTCCTCCTAATGAAGAGAGATGCTGAGAACAGTGACACATTCTTAAAGAGGTGTTGGATTCTGTGAAGGCAGGTGGTTCTTACTTTTCACACCCTTAAAAACCTTCCCCAGGTGTAAGAGTGACAAAAAAGTGCCTTAGCTTTTGGACTTTGATGGAATGTTCAAATAGGCTGAGTCCTGGTAGTGAAAGGGGAAAGTGTCATCAATATTCAGACCCGGCGTAGGGTTTTCAAGGCAAGAGAAGACCCAGATAATCTCTCATCCCAGTCCTAAACAGGGCTGACCCAGATTATTAGCTTCCGAGGCCTGACAAGATCAGGGCATCCTGGGTCATCCAAGTCAGGGCTTTGAGCCAACCTACATCCCCTGCTCTTTCCATCCCATCCAGCCACAGACAGTAGTAGCCGGCCTTGTTCCCTTTATCTCTGGTCTTTTGAGGTTACAGATGGCAGGCTGCCCTCCCGCTGTGGTTAACATTTATTGTGGCCAGCTCTGACTTGGGGCAACCGCACTCGAGTGTCACACATTCATTAATGGGCATCTTGTGACTTTGGTTTGGCACGGAGTGCTGCTAGGGAAAGCGGGAGGGAGGGAGCAGTCTAAATTGTGGCATCTGCAGTTGGCGAGGGTGTGATTATATTGCAGGAAAACTTCAGAAGGCTTGTTGGTGGCATGGAGCAGGGCCTGGATCAGTGGCTGTAGAGAAATTGTTGAGCTTGACCTGACTGTAGCCATGTTGGAAAGTTTATTCCCGCTTATAATAAAATCTGCATGGTAACTGTACTTTCTGTTTTACCTCCTGCAGCTGTGAGAACTCTCCTCATTAGCAGAAGTTGTCCTGACTAACAACATGAGATAGAGTAAGGCTACATTCTATTGTCTTTGAAGCTCCCAGCACCTGATAAATCATTATATGATAAAGTTGGTAGTTAGTGCCTAATTGGCAACATGATTTCATTGGCTGATAGATATCACCTGCTAGAGGCTAATCCTATAACTGCCTTTCATTATTTGAATGTAACAACTCTTTCTTTGGAATACTGCCTTATGCCTGTTTGCTTTGCTCTTCACAGATAAGTTTTTTCCCCTCGTTTTGTTTACTCCACGTAATGAAGGCCAGGCTGAAGAATGGATTTTGTTAATCTTACAATTTTGATTTTAGCTGTGATTTTATTTGCATTGGTTTTAACCCAATTGTTGTTCTGCTCAATATGTGAATGTCGCTACCGCTGTTATTAAGGGTTATTTGCCTCTTAATAGATCAAAAGATTTTTATGAAAGATTTCTCGGTCTCAAGTGTTTTTTCTAAACCAACCAGATCCACACACTAGCAAGAAATCCTGTCTTGCTCTACAGTGGCAAAAATAACTTCTTCTATATCAGTGGCAGCAAACCTATGGCACGCGTGCCAGAGGTGGCACTCAGAGCCCTCTCTGTGCTCACGTGTGCACAGAGTTCGTCATGTGGGGGGACAGAAAATCACCTCACCCACACACATCTAGCCTGGCCTGGACCGCTGGGCACGACATGGGCGCACCGCGGCGAGCAGGTAGGACTCAGCTGGGAGGGCTGGTGCCTGTTCTTACTCCTTTACCTGGGAGTAAGCTCAGTTGCTGACAAGGGGGCTTGCTTCTGAGTAAACCCTCCTAGGGTCGTGATTCACCCGTTCAAAGGTTGCTTCAAAGCAAAGCCACCAACTACCACCAAGCTTACTCCCGGGTAATGCGCCGGAGCCAACCATTTTTTCTAAACTAAAACCTCAGTATTCAGGTTAAATTGCCGTGTTGGCAGTTTGCGATAAAAAAGTGGGCTTTGGGTTGTGGTTTGGGCACTCGGTCTCATAAAGGTTCACCATCGCTGTTCTAGATTCTCCCTCAGAGTGGATTACCAGCCTCCGAATTGGAGGCCTGCAGACCTCCTGGCATTACAACTGATCTCCAGAGTGCAGAGATCTGTTTCCTTGGAAAAAAAGGGCTGCTTTGGAGGGTAAACTGTTTGGCATTATATCCCAATGAGGTCTCTCCCCCCGCACCCTCCACTCCATCCTTCCAAAGCTCCAGCCCCAAACCTCCAAGAATTTCCCCACCCAAAGTTGGCAACCATAGAGTGGATGGGAGGAAGAGACTATATGTATCACAGGTATCTCAGTTAAAAACTGACAGTTTTCTCACCAGAAGCCCTTGATTCAACAGATACGGAGTCCGATTCAGTTTAAGAGGCCCCTCAGCATTAGTTATTTTAGAATTTTTTCACTTTAGAGACTCCTCATAACCGAAGGCCTGGTGTGTTGCTTACTTGGCTTGTGTATAAATGCAGCTCTGTGCAGCTGTGTGAAAATTCATTCACTGCATTAGCATTTCTTTATGTGGTAGAGGCTCCGTTAAATTACTGTCGCTGAGGAAAATATCGGTAGTGATGCTATTGGTACTGTGTTGTGGTACTACGTAGGCACGAGGGCACTAGCTTCAGTTCTTCTAACACATCATAATTACTGTAGGTAACTGTTGCTAAATATTTTGAACAGTTCACATCCCCATATCTGTGGATGCTTTTAGGGTAGCGTTGGAAGCTGCCAATTCTGGTTTGGAAAATCCCTGGAGATTTAAGGGCACAGCCTCTTTGGGAGTGAATAGAAGGAGTGTTTTCACCTCCTAGGATCTATGGTATAACATGGTTTGGCCTGTGAAGCAGCCATTTTCTCCACAGGAACTAATTTCTGTAATCTGGGTATCAGTGGCAGTTCTGTGACAGCTCCAGGCCCCACCTGGAGACTGGCAATCCTATCGGAGCAGGTGGATTATGGCTGTTGGCCAAGAGTCTGACTCTTCCCTAGCACTCATGTTCAGCAGCAGATTGGGAGAGTTTATGTACCAGGAGGGGTACTACCACTGCATTGAGAAATTCCTAATCTTTAGGAATTTCCCAATCCAACGTAGGCAACCCTAGGCAGGGCAGGGACCTCAGCAGGGTATAATACTCCAGAGTAGCCGTTTTCTCCTGGGGAATTGATCTCTATAGACTGGAGTTCATTTGCAACTTTGGGACATTTCCAGGCCTCATTTGGAGGTTGTCAGCCCTATTAAAGGTGGTGGGGTTACGCTTAGAGGTGTAGCTCCAAGGGGATGGGGGCTGCACGACACACTGGGCGCGTGCCCCTATGGGGGTGTGGCGGGGACATGGCAAAACGGTACAGGGTGTCGTAGGTGTTGAGGACACACCAGTGCAGCTGGCGCTTTCCCCCCTTGCTACGCCTCTGGTTATGCTTATTGGCCCAACATCCAACTCTCATATTCCACTGCAGATTAAAACAAACTTTATGTACCAGGGTGTGGACATACACTGCGCATGACTAGGGATACTGCAGAGTTCCCAAACAGGGCTCAAACATCTTGTCTTTTGGGGCTTGTATGGATTTCTATCCCATTAACACAGTCTCATGTCATCTAATGGTAGTTTACGTCTGAACTTCTTAGGCCTCTGGGGATGTGTAAAAATGGACTGTTCCATTTTCCCATAGTGGTCTTTATTCACAAGTATGTTTTACTCAGACTTTGAAAATCCACAGTGTACCCATATTGGATTTGTTCCAGGTTAATGCCTGGAAATGGAAATAAATTCTGTGCAGGTACATTTTGATTGTACACTGGCATGGAACACATGCCAATTTCCCCTGCGCACAGGTGTTCTGAACAGGACTGCAGCTATCCTGAGATATAATTGCCTAAGGAATGGAATGTGGCGATGACGCACTTCCCACCAGTGGGCATTCTGGACTCACAAAGTGAGTTCTGTACACCCATCAGTTGGAAGTGAGTCCCTAATATTCCAACCACCTTCCCCATGACCAAGGAACAAGCCAGCCCAGCAGGGAGGGTGGTGAGAAACCACCCTCCCCGCTAGTCCAGCAGCAACCTCCCCATTGCCCCACCACTCTCCCTCCCTCTTCATTCCTTTGGCCGCCATCGCCCACCCCCCACAGACCAAGCCGGACCCTATGGGGCATTGGCAGGTTGATGTCCACTGCCCTGCTGGCTCAACCCAACCCAACCCTCCTCACCCCCCACCTGCCCTCTCCCAGTCCCATACAGTAGGCCAGTGGGGCAGTGGTGGGTTGCCATCTGCTGCCCACCAGCCCGGCCCAAACCTTCCCACTCCTTGTCTGCCCTCTCCCAGCCCCCAAACAGCAACCTGAACGTCCCCATTCCATCTTCCCCCACCCTCCCCATTCTACTCTCTCCCCACTCCAAACAGGAAGCTGAGCCTGGTAGGGCGGAAGCTGCTTGCTGCCCGCTCCCCAGCCCGCCTGGACCAAGCCTCCCCACTCCTTCTACACCCTCTCCCACTTCCCAAAGACCATACCAATCCTGGTGGAGCATGGGCGCCAAGCCACCCTCTCTGCTGGACCTGGCACACGCCTCCCAACTCCCTCTTCCACCCCCCCCCCAAAAATACCTTCCCAGTCCCCAGCCACCCTCCCCTGCCCAAACAGCAAACCAACAGCGGTGTCCTGGGATCATCAACAGGTAGGAAGCGGGACGGCGGGGGAGGGGGGGAGCAGCAGTGACATAGGAGTTTAAGAGATCATGTATCTAATCTGGAGGTACCGGGTTTGATTCCCCGCTCTGCCGCCTGAGCTGTGGAGGCTTATCTGGGGAATTCAGATTAGCCTGTACGCTCCCATACACGCCAGCTGGGTGACCTTGGGCTAGTCACAGTTTCTCGGAGCTCTCTTAGCCCTACCTACCTCACAGGGTGTTTGTTGTGAAGGGGGAAGGGCAAGGAGATTGTAAGCCCCTTTGAGTCTCCTACAGGAGAGAAAGGGGACATAAAAATCCAAACTCTTCTTCTTCTTCAAGCAGCAGTAAAACCCATTGCAGGAGAACACGCTGGCTTCCTCCCACTTTTCTAGAGCCCCTTGCATTTCCCCCGCAATTATTTTACTGCTAGCTCTATAATAAGAAAGATCCAGTCCATTTCTGATTGAACATATTTTTAATGGAGATAGTTACAGCCCGTTTACTAACACTTGCACTCCCTTTCAGAATCATCAGTGCAGGTCAAGCTAATGTGGAATAAATTGGACTGCCAGCAGACTGCCAGCAGGTCAGAGCCTTCACCGATATGCAACGATGGATGGAGACTGGATGCAGTGATCCTTGGATTGAGAATTGGGCTATTCTAAGTACAGAAGGAAGACCCACTGTGTCCCTGTCTGTAAAGTGCTGGAAGGGTATAAATCGTGCGCTACCAATTTTTAGCAGGACAGTCTAAATTTTGCCACAAGAAAAGCAGAGTTGCACATTTTGAATTTCATGTGAGCCAGTGGGGTATAGTGGTTAAAGGGCTGGACTAGGATCTGGTAGACTCAGGCCCCTTCCGCACGGGCCAATAAACACGGGTTAAAAACAGCAACAAAAAAAACACCAGGAAGGGGTGGGGGGAGAAGGTAATTTGGTTTAAAGCAAAAGTCCAGGGTCAGTTTATAGATTAACAACGTTTATTTCAGTGTGAGCTTTCATGAGTCACAACCCACTGGACTGAAATAAATGTTGTTATTCTTTAATGTGCCTCAGGACTTTTGTTTTATTTTGCTATGGCAGACTAACATGGGGGTGGGGAGGCAGCATTCTTGTTAGGAATCCTGGAAAGGGGGAGACTTAATATCCCATTCCTCGGTTCCACAGCTCCAGTTTGTGTGAGCCCCTCTTCCTGACTACTTTGTGTGGCATTATGGAGCCAATCCAAAGTCTCCAACCTTAGGGGTGGCTTTGAGTCCTTAAAACAGCCCTGAAACAAGTGGAGCCTGAGATGCTGGCATTGCAGAGGAGGTGCTAGGTCACGGCCCATGGTGACAGTGCCAATGTGTGCGGGCTTGCCCATTGTCATTGTGGAAGCCATCTGGATAGAAATCCAGTTGTCCCCGCCAGTGTCTCGGGGATCACCCGACTTCAGACCCCACCAGGCCATGGAAGAAGCAGATTCTCAATGGCTATCATGCGAATGCAACAAAATATGAACTGCACTTGAGATCATAATGCTTGGCTTGTACATTCTTGACATAATGCTCATAACAGCCCTGAAAGGTAGGCTAGTGTTGTGAAATCTCCTGACATGAATGGAAGGGCTGAAGTTCAGAGAAAGTGGCTTGCCTAAGGTCACATACTGAAGCTGTCAGAGAACAGAGATTTGAATCTGGGTTTCAACGCTTGCTTCTCCTAGGCTAGACCAAGTCCTGTGTCTTGCTCTTTGAGTCTTTTTTTGTGCTTGCAGCTTTTGGGGGGCCTGTGGTTTTAATACTGCATCCATTCTGAGCCTCTTCCACAGCGGCAAGCAAGAAACCTGAGTACTAGAGTGACAAGAAGAAAGTTCCCTTCAAATCTGCTTTCCTGTCCTTCTCCTTCACACTCTCCCCACTGCTGGAGGCTCAGTTCATTCAACGTGGACAGTCTCCCCTTCCATTCCTGACCACTTCCCTTTTGACCTGTAACGCCGGGAAGGGCAGAGGCTGGGCTTATTTGCTATGACTAGATCCAGGGAGTCAGTGGGAGGCAGAAGCGCAGCCAGCTCAGCGGAGCAGTACATAAGGAGCTTATGAGCCCTGTCTGGCTCAGCAATGTGTAAAGCGCTCTCACACTGAGAAGGGACGCCAGCCAGGTCGGACTTGACTTTTCCCAGGGAAGAGCACAGCTGCGAGGGAGAGAAGACGGATCAAGCGCTCCAGCTCACCTTCTGCTCCTTCTTGCAAAAGAGTTCAGGTACTGAGCCCGTTCTCACTTTCCTTTTATTCCGTGCTACATGCCAGCTTTTGAAGGGATCAGCCCGTCCGGTATGTGGCCGTCCCCTGTGGCTGTTCCTGTCTTCTCTGAATTCTCTCAGGGGGGTAGGAAAGAAACATGAGCTTTGAAGGGCTTTTTGCATTGATTCCAGACTCAGATGAAAACTAATTCTGTTTCTTCTGTTTGGGACTCGGAGATCTGAACTTTCTTTCAGGGGGTCAGAGTGTGGAATGCTTTATGGCAGGATGGCAAGGGAGACAGATCATGCAACCCCCTAAGCCAAGAAACCAGTGATACATTTATTGTGATGAAAGCGATAGCCAGCCAGAATCATATTTGTCCGATGCACAAGAGCAGACAGGGATGTTGAAAATAGCCCTGGAAGAAACTCCAACTGGGGTTCCCCCATATGAGGCCAGCAGTACACAACAGCCACTCAGTTTGACAATGATGAGTCTCAGCAGAGCGGTCCCCTGCAGCGATGCCAGTCCCTAAGGACCATTTAGCTAATCTCCCTGGCCACCCTCTGAGCCAGGGTCTTCTTGAAAGCTTTCAGGACAAGTTAAAAGGCCAGTCAGTGGTAGAGTGTTTGGATTGTAAGATCTGGGAAACCACTGGTCAAATCCCCTGCTCTGCCAGTGGAAACTCTCTGCATAATTTTGGGCTGGTCAAACACTCTCTCAGCCTGCCCTACCTCAAAGGGGTGTTGTGAGGATTAATTGAAGGAGAGTGAAGCCTCCCTTTGGGTCCCCGTTGTATTTGAATTGTAGCAAAGTCTCCCTCACTTTGGGTCCCCGTTGTATTTGAATTGTAGCAAAGTCCTTCAGAGCAACTCAGATATCAGAATGATGCCCACAGCCAAGTTACCGGTATGTCAGAGAGCCATAAGCAATTGTGTCACCTGGGAGGGACCTGTCTGCAAAAAACACGGTGATGAATTTTTAAACTTTATTTTTATTTTACTTTATTTGTACTCTGCTTTTCTACCCAACGGAAACCAGAGCAGTTTCCATCGCTCTCATCTCATCCATGTTATTCTCACAACAGCCCTATGAGGTAGGTTAGGTTGAGTGTGACTGGCCCAAGGTCACCCAATGAGCCTTCATGGCAACGTGAAGATTTGAACCTTCCTAGTCCAACACTCTAATCAATCACACCAAACTGGCTCTCTGTTTTTAACTACACATCTGTAGCCAGTTTGAAAATCTGGAACGTACCAGAACCTGTAGTATTTAGACATTATGTGGCCAAAAAAAAAAGGTTGGAAGTTTATTCTGGTTTAATTACCCAAGCGGCAGAAAGTGCATGGTATTTTTCTTTTCTGTCTGGAGGTTTTGCAGAGACTAGGGAATACAATGTGTTTTGATGGCCGGTGTGTATGTTGGTGTTTTTTGTCTCCTGAAAAGGTTTGTCGATCCTTTATTGGCTGTTTGTTTACAATAAAGGAAATATTTTTTTCTTTATTAACTGCGGGTTGACTTTTGAACTGGATACTATTTTGGTGTATCAGGAAACAATGAAAGCACAGAGCCCCCCCCCCCCCTTCCCCCTTTCCTTTTATAGTTAGGCCTAACAAGGTTCCCCCTTGCCTTGAATAGGCCAGACTAGCCTGGAGTCCTCAGATCTCAGAGGCTAAGCAAGATCAGCCCTGGTTAGTGCTCGGATGGGAGTCCATCAAAGAAGTCCAGGGTTGCTACGCAGAGGCAGGCATGGCAAACCATCTGTGCTCCTCTTTTGGCTTGAAAACCAATGAAGTCACTATCAGTCACTAACTTGTCACTCACTTGATGCCCAAAAAGTCCCTGTGTTTGAAACTTGAATCCTTGAAAGGTTGGAGTCACATCCAGGAGCAGGGAGTTCTACAATTGCAAGTCAAGATCTTTGGGAAGTCCTTTTTCTCAAGTGACCAGCTGAAATGCAGGCAGCAGCCCCCTTCTGGTTTGGGACATGCCCCCCCTCCCTACCATTATCCTTCAAAAGGGGAAAAGTCAAGCAGGCGCCACACAACACCCAATTCCAAGGGTTTCACAAGCTGTATTTCATGTCCCTTCTCCTCCTCTGTGAATTTATGACCTGGGACATCTGCCTTTCTTGCGGAGGTTGCCTCACAAGGTCACAGGGTTACCGTTTGTCAAAACAGAGTTTGACTACCTTCTTGGGTTTGGGACCTGAATTCCTTCCTTGCCTCTTGATTTTCCACACCTCCTCCTGAGATCAGTTGTGCTCAGAACTGAAAACTCACGGCGTTGCTGAAGCCTGAGATCATAGGAGGCATCAGCTCCAGGCAGCATTGAGAGGGTCAAAAGAGATGGGACTCAGTGAACATCTAAGCAGCCGTGCCTCTCTTGAGCTTTTCAAGCAAGTTTCTTTTTAAGAGGATTTTTGAATAAGTCATCACTGTTCCCACCCTTGTGTCTCTGCCTGAGGCATAGATCTAGGTGTGCCTCCTCTCTAGATTGCAGTAAACCCAGAACAGAAACTTGTGCAGAGATGCAACAGACAGCCACTTTTCAGAGCGGGTCATCCAACCGTCTCTCTGTTGGCTCCTTTTCTAAACTATCTTGCAAGGTTGAAGTGAAGCTGAAGATTTTGCCCTAAGCTTATTGGAAGGGAGGTGGGATCTAAATGTTATAAATAACAGTGCATCAAACACTGGTGCTCAATAGAACAGAATGTTTGGGTGTGCAGAGGCCTACGCCTCTTCCCTCCCTATTTAACAGCCTGCCCTCACTCAGTCGATGAGTTCAAGGCTGTCGGTCACGCTGTTTCCATCCTGATGTCCTGGAAAAACAGGAAAAGTCCTGGATTACATTTCTGGCTGCTGTGTACTGACTAGGAAATTCTGGACTGCAGGAACATGACTGGGACAGATCTGTTAGAAGTTGTAACAGGAACAAAAGCTTTAGCTGGGCAAGCACTATTGTAGATGCACAGGTCAGCTACCCATCAAATGTCTGTCACACAGTGGTGCTCAAACCTGGATGCGTCCCTCCTTCAGTGAAAGTCATTTCTGCGTGATAAGGCCCAGAGATGGGAGGAAAGGGTCCAAGTTATTGCTAGGTTGTCACCATAAAATTGAGAGTTTTTTGCTTGGGTGAAACATTTACTCTGCCATAAAAATCACTGGATTTCTCTAGCCCAGGGGTAGGGAACCTGCGGCTCTCCAGATGTTCAGGAACTACAATTCCCATCAGCCTCTGTCAGCATGGCCAATTGGCCATGCTGGTAGGGGCTGATGGGAATTGTAGTTCCTGAACATCTGGAGAGCCGCAGGTTCCCTACCCCTGCTCTAGCCTATCATCCTCTTTTAGCCTAACCTAACTCCCAGGAGTGTTGTGAGAACAAAACAGTGGGAGAGAAGAGTGTAAGGCTTCCCAAAGAAGGATGGGAACAAACAAACAGGTAGAACTTTGAGGGAAAACAAAAGAATTTCAATAAGAGTAGCAAAACTGGAAATGTTGAACCATTCCATCTAAACCTTGTACTTCAGTGCCTGCTAGACTGTAGGGATGCATCACTGTGTGACTGATTCCACATCTTCCCAATCTCCTGCAGAACCTGGAGATTTCAGACGCCCGAACGACAGAATGAAGGTCTTCTGGACTCTGCTGGTGGTCTCACTTCTGGCAGATGAGTGTGCTGCTGTTCATGTGTCTCGAACACGGAGAGAACTGGCTCCAGGACTGCACAAACAGGGAATTCGAGATGCCGGGGGCTCGTACTGCGAGCGCCAGGATGCCTGTTGCCCCGGGAGGAATGACGCTTGCACGGTGCCTTACCTTGATACCATTTGCTACTGTGACCTGTTCTGCAACCGCACCGTCTCAGATTGCTGTCCCGATTTTTGGGAATACTGCTTGGGCATTGAGCCTCCATTTACGGCGCACAAGGGTGAGACATGGGTGTGAAGGGATGGATGATTGGGGGTGTATGCAGCGGTTTATGTGTCAATGAGTATTTATATATCTGGAGGCACTATTTTCTGGTAGTCAGTAGGGGAGTATGACTCATGGTCATGCATGTAGTTGGTGTATATCTGTCTTAAATGTGCATGAAGTTTGTGAATGCTCATTCATTTTATGTCTCTGTCCATCGTGTGTGTCTTTTTCTCCATCTTTCAAGACACCAGAATGTGGAAACCAAACCTAGGAGGCTGACCGGCAGCAGAAACAAATTATGCCACAAGATGCTTGGTGATGGCAGCAGCTATGAATCTAGATGCCTTTCATAAAGGATTAGAGCTGTGGTGGTGAACCTTTGGCACTCCAGATGTTATGGACTACAATTCCCATCAGCCCCTGCCAGCATGGCCAATTGGCCATGCTGGCGAGAAAATTATGTCCTGGAAGGTCACTCCCTACTGAATTAAGACATTTGTGGAGGAGGAAATGTCTGTCAGTGGGTGTTAGGCCCAGTCTTCCATGTTTGAAGGCAGTCTACCTCTGAGATGCTGATGATTTCAGAGACAAACAGCACGCAATGGCTTTCATGTCAGAGGACTCAGGACGGGGGAGGATCTGCCACCTAGAATAGTGAATATAGTTCTGTGATCTGATCTAGCAAAACCGTTCTTGTGGGTTACGGTAAGGATGCTTGGGTTTTCCAGGGTGAACGTGGGGAAGTATAAATGGGTTGAAGTTGTCTTTAGGTTGTTGGTGGTCCCAGTGAGTCCCTGAACTTATCAGTGGCCTTGTCATATAGATATGCTTCAATGTCTCAGCCTGGATCATTTCATTTCCATGGCCCCTTGACCCCCATTGAGGAAAAAGTGATTTCTTGCTCACAAACAATAGATGTCTTTCTCCTCAGTCTGTTGTATGGAGGGTGGGAAGGATGCCTTCAGCCGGTCTCAGCTGTCTGGCTTCCCTCTGAGCTCAGGATATTAACCCCAGGAAAGCCATATTTGAAGAAGAAACAGAGGGATTCAGTTCTGTTCTGATGTTCCCCTCTTTCCAGTGTTAATTTCTAAAAGGAGCACTGCTGAATCTGTCCCAGAAGCCCAGGGGTCTTGTTGTGTGTAAAGTGCTGTCAGATCGCAGCCAACTTATGGTGGACCCCAACAAGGGGGGTTTTTTTGAGGCAAGTGAGAAGCAGAGGTGGGGGCTTTCCCCACTTACCATTTGCTGCGTGCTACTCTGGGAAAGTAGCGCGGGGTCCAGCAGTGCTCCCCACTTGCAAGGGCGGCAACCACGCAGCCACCCCGACGCTGCCGTTCTCCCGCCCCTTCAGCGCGCGTCATTTTTGGCGCTGAAGAAACAGCACCTTCTGACCGCGGGGCAGTGGGAAACAACCCCGCGGCAGAAATCACTCGTGCCGGGAGCACGCTGGGAGTAGCGCGCCACAAATGGCAAGTGGGGAAAGCCTCCTGGTTTGCCATTGCCTTTCTCTGAACATCCTTCCTTGGTGGTCTTCCTTTCAAGTACCCCCCCCCCCCCCGCTTCTGAGATCTGACAAGATTGGGTTATATCAGGGTAGGAGCCACCGCAGCTCGAGAGCCGCATCGCGGCTCTTCTGCCCCTGCACTGTGGCTCCACAAGTCGAGCCACCGGCCCCATCCTTGCCTGCCCTGCAGGTGTGGCAGGAATGAAGCGCACCAACTGCCAGCGATTTCGCGCCACGGGCTTCCCTCTCGCCCTCCCGGTTGGATTATTGGCGGGTGCTCCCAGCAACCCGGTGAGGGCCGAGCCGCGTCTTCATCCTTATACCACGGGTAGCAGGTGAGTGACAATCAGCTTCTCAGAATGAGGTGGGTAAAGGTAAAAAAACCCCAATATATATAGTGTTATCTTTATTTTAAATGTCAAAGAATTATTTCGGCTCCAAGTGTTTTCTTTTCTCGTGGAAAACGGGTCCAAATGGCTCTTTGAGTGTTAAAGGTTCCCTACCCCTGGGTTATATCTTGCCACCTTCCCTCCCCTGGGTGTAGTTATGTATGTTATTATCCTTCAGTGGCTGGCCTGGTGTTACTTTCTCAACCTCTGGTATATAGTACATCCCAAAAAGGGGCAAGAGAGCCCCAGCTATCAGGAGCATCTCTTCTCTCATTGGTTGTCATGGATTAAATGCCACAAAGCAATCCATCAGCTTTTTGCAGGATGCTTTTCCAGCATCTTTAGCAATAAATAGGAAGTGAGAGAGTTTAACCAGGATTTGGATGAACAAAGCCCAAATTTTAAGCCTTTTTTATCCATACAACCCCAGATTCTCACTGGACTTTCCTCTTGTTTTTTCCTTTTGCCCAGGCTGCATCCGCGATAGTCACAGATTCCCAACAGGTGCAACCTACAGAGATAACTGCAACCTCTGGTAAGTGGGTTACTTCCCATCAAAGCAATTTTGATGAAAGTCTTATTGAGTAAACCCATTCCTTGGAATGACCCTTAGGTTAAAGTAGTTTCCAACCTGGGCTGAACTATGTGATACGTTGCTTATGGATCAGCTCTGTGACTGTTTTTCTGCACCTAGAAAATGCCTGTCTCCCATACACAGAAGTATAGCTGGACATCCCTGAGAAACTGGCTAGCCTACACAGCTTTATGGCCAAGAATTTAAATGTCCTGGGCAATATTGCTGATGTAGTGGTTAAGAGCAGGTGGACTCTAATCTTGGTTCCCTACTCCTCCACATGAGTAGGGTTATCTGGTTAACCAGATTTATTTGTCCACTCCTACATTCCTGCTGGGTGACCTTGGGCTAGTCCAGGGGTCTGCAACCTGCGGCACTCCAGATGTTCATGGACTACAAAATCCCTACCAGCATGGGCAATTGGTCCATGAACATCTGGTTGTAGTCCATGAACTTCTGGAGAGCCGCAGGTTGCAGACCCCTGCTAGTCACAGTTCTTTGGAACTCTCTCAGCCCCACCTACCTCACAAGGTGTCTGTTGTGGGGAGAGGAAGGGAAAGGAGTTCGTAAGCTACTTTGAGTCTCCTTGCAGGAGAGAAAGGTGGGGTATAAATCCAAATTCTTCTTCTTTTGAGTTTCCACCTTGGTGCTGTTAGCCATAAAAATAAGATAAAAGAACAGAAAAGTCAATTCATTCAAAGCATCTCTGAATGTTTTACGGACATTTAAAACCCAGAAATGGCAAATCAGACGTTTATCTGAAGATTTAAAGTACAGTTATTCCTTCCGCATCGTGGCATTTCATATATTGCGGGCTAGCATAAGAAATTAAATAGGAACTTTTGGAGAATTTTCTGGGGCCACAAACGACATGCAAAAGCCAGCTGGCAACACAAAATAAGTTTAAAAATGCAGAAATGCATAAAATATATGTATACTATTGAATAATATCAACATATTTTATCTTTTAATGCCACAAATATATATAATTTCTTTTTAAAAATTAAAATAAAAGAAAAAACATTCAAACTTATTTTCACATTGAAGAGGGGTGGGGTACTGCATTAGTTTCAGATGCATGGCCGGGCTGGTGCCCCTAATCCCAGCGATGTGGAAGGGATAATTGTGTAAAGTGCATCAGCATGTCAGTTACCGATTCAGGTGTATATTTAAACTGTATTTCTTTTGTTGTAGCTGATTGTTTTTGTTTTAATTGTTTCAAGTTGCTTTGGGTTCTATTAGAGCAGTGAGACTCACTCCGTGGTTTGGAAGCCACATGTGGCTCTTCTGAGCCCTATTCCCCAATGTGACACCTGCCCCATGCTTCAGGGAAGTTGGCAAGGCTCTTGCCAGTGTGAAACTACTTGATTGGGCAGGGGTTCCCACTATGGGAAATACCTTGACATTCAAGGAGATTTTGGGTGGAGCCTAGGGAGGGAAGGATTTTGGGAAGAGAGAAACCCCCACAGGCAGAGGTGTAGGGAGGGGGGAATGGTGCTCGGGTCAACACCTGCTCTGGGTGCACCAACAGGACCCCCCAGCGCCCCACTTACTTTAGCGGGAGCCTGCAGCAGGCCGAGGGGAGGAGTGTGGCCAGCTGGCATGCACCTGGGGACATGTGACCTCACATGTCCCCATGAGCACTCCGCCTCTGCTGACAGGGAATAATGCCATACACCAGCAAACCATCCACATGGTTAAGCCACCCCAGGTTTGCTGTGGTTTCCCAAAAAGATTGTAGTATAGCAGGTTTGGGAAAGAGCACAAAAGCTGAGAGATGCACGGAAGCACCACAATACTAAGGGGATGTAGGAAAAACTCCTGCTTTTCATCAGCATTGCCAGGCAAACAACCAGTATGATAATCACCCTGGATTCCTATCCTGTAAAAAAAACAGAAACAGAAACAAAACCTTGCATCACATTTTTTTTCAAAGAAGAAAAATGCAGGCAAGGACAGAAAACTAAAGGGTGCCTGCAGGTCAGACACACCTTCCTGCCCCTCCGCATAGTCCACATTGTGTTATTGGCTCCAGTGCGAGGGAGACGCAGCATCCTCACCTTCCAGGCAAGAGCCAAGGTCGGGCTATTCCCAAGCCAGCCATAGAATCATATCTTTACAAGAGACCTTGTCAGTTCAAGAGCTTCATAAATAGGATTTTCTGCTAAAGTTGACATAAGAGGGGACACGCCCTCACACAGACCTGCTATAATGGAATGCTGATTTGCAGTACTAACGCTCGCAATAGATGTAATTCCAGGTTTGACTCCTTCCTTTCCCCTTCCCTCTCCTTATCTGGCATTCCACCACCGAGTCTCTCTCCGCTTCCCATGTGCACACACAGAGCACATTGAACTTTGAAATCTTGTAGAAGAAATTGAGGCAGGGGCGGCTGAATTCCTGCCCGGAAGGGTTTAGAGACTTGGGTGTTCTTCCAGCCTCTTGTAATTGTGTGTGTGTGTGTGTGTGTGTGTGTTTATGGCTTGAGGGCAGAGAGAGGCCTTTTGAAAAGGAATCTTGGATGTAGAGGAATTTGACCTCTGCCTTTTCCCACTGCCTCATAGCTCCTGCCTGGTCTGGAGTGTGGGAGGAGAGATCCCACAGCTATGTGAAAAAGAGATTCAAGGGGAAGAATACACCTCCTTATATCAGAAGGCAGGCAATGGCAAACCACCTTCCAACGTCTCTTGCCTTGAAAACCCTACTGCAGTGATGGCGAGATCGAGTGCCCAAACTACAACCCAAAACCCACTTATTTATCACAAAGTGCCAACACAGCAATTTAACCTGAATACTGAGGTTTTAGTTTAGGAAAAACTGTTGGCTTCAAGGCACGTGTTGCTCAGGTGTAAGCTTGGTGATAGTCGGTGGCTTTGCTTTGAAGCAACCGTACAATGCTTCGAATGGGTGAATCACGACCCTAGGAGGGTTTACTCAGAAGCAAGCCCCCCACATGACAAACTCTGTGTGCACGTGCCCATGGAGAGGGCTCTGAGTGCCACCTCTGGCACCCGTGCCATAGGTTCGCCACCACTGCCCTACTGGGTCACCGTAAGTCAGCTGTGTCTTGACGACGCACACACATGTCAGAACAGGCAGGCTTCAGGACAAACAAACTTGTGAGAATGGTGGCGTGGAAGTGTACCATGTAGAGTTGCCAGCTGGCAGAAGACAGGGGACAGAAACATGGGGATGGTGGAGAATTGACAGCATGACATCATCTCAAGGGGGAAACCCAGAAGTGATGCCACACCACTCTAGAATCCAGTGGTTTACTATGATTTACCACAGAGATAAATTGTTACATGAATTCCACATATTTGGATCAAGTTAATTTTAAATGCAGTTATAAACATGCTGTTTTTACCCATGTTTGCTGAGTTAGGTTCACACTACGCCTTGCCCAGGAGTCTCATGACCACAGTCTTTTTCTCCTCAACAGCCCCACATTTCACTGGAGGAAGGAGAGTTTCACCATTTCTCTGAATCCAACAGTCCCCCTCTTCTGAAAATGGCAGCATTTAGGGAATGACTGTCACAAATATACTGAGTTCTCCTGGATCCTTCTCTCTCTCTTCTTGGGTGCAGAATGACTGCAAACTTCTTGGTTTGGGAAGTCTTGAATCATGTGCAGGGTCACCAGACCATGCCTGGCGACTGTTGGAAGTCTTGGGGACTGTGACATGGTGGCACTCAATGTCACATGCACCTTTGCATCACTTCCAGGGAAAACCTGGATGATGAAGGGTAGCTCTAGGAATTGCCTCTACATTTAACGATGCTGGTTTTTAAATATGTTTTTCTCTTGCTACCGCTTGGAGCCATTGGCAATGATATCAGTTCTGTGAAAACCCCAGAAGTGACATTATGCCTCTCTAGGAATAGCCAGAAAACTCTATGCTTTCCCCCTGAAGTGATATCACAACATAGGCACAGTCAGTGGCCATTTTTAATTTTTCTCCTTCTGTCACCCAGAGTGGGGGACTGGCTACCCTGAGCCGAGTCCAAACTAAGATTCTATCGCAATGGCGCCAGAGCATGGCTTAGATCCAGCAGGTGACAGAGCAGGACTTATTGGAGATGCCAGTTACCTGCCATGCCACTGATGACTGGGAGTGATCTAAGCCCCTGGTGTGCTTGGTGACTTCCTCATTGTCAGGGATGGCATGTCTACTAGGTGAACCTGGACAGTTGTCTAGGGAACCAGAGCTGCAGGGCCACCAAAGAGACAAATGGCTCCAGGCAGCTCCAAAATCCATGCAGTGTGGCAGAGAGGGCTTTCCTATATAGAATTAAGTCCCACTCTACTTAATGCCAGGTAGCCACTTTGGCAATTAGCAGAATCCTTTACTGTGTTGTGAGGCCTTGCTGGCAACATGCTGACATCACTCCCACATGCCCAGAACTGACCATAGAGTTTTGCCCAAAGGCCAGATTGTCCCCAGCATCCCCCAACGATATTCGGATGCTACTTCCAGGCATACGGGGAATAACGTCAGCTTGTTAGATGCAACTGATATCCCCTTTTCTGTTTCTGACTTTTTTGTTTTCGTTGGCCAGCTAAGGGACAGCAGGAAAGGGCCCACTAACAGCGGCGGATCCCCCCCTCAGCAGAGGCCAGTGGGGCTTGGTAAGCTGCCTTGGAGTCCCAGAACTGACTCTTTGGTGAAGACAAACTTGTTTGTCACAGTGTCTGAATGCAGCTGAAACCAGTGACAACTGAGAATGCAGGGGTTATAGAAGATGTTTTCCCCCCTTGAAAAGCAGCAGAGGAGGAAAGAAGGGGAATTCTGTAGCTAAGGCAGCTGTTTCTCCATTCATTTGTCCCCCGTCCTGCTGATAGGAGAGGAGTTAAAATACTGTTCCCCCTCTGGTCTACTGCTTGCCGCTCAGCAGGCCTTGGAGGAGCGCTGGCTAACTCGACAGATCCGTAAAAGGAGAAGTCATTTAGTTTCTGCCGTTGGGTTGGGAAAGGAGGAGGCTTTTAACGTTTTTTTTAAAGTGGCTTCCAGCTAGGAGAAAAGCCAAGCGTTCTATGGTGTGCTGCTAATATTGGACTTGGCATCAGGTCAAGGAGCCGGAAGATTCCGGAAGGTTCTGTGAAAGGGATTGTGGCCCTTTTCTAGCATTCGTAGGGCTGCCAGCTCCAGGATGGGAAATACCTGGACATTTGAGAGGGGGTTGGAGCCTGAGGATGGTGGGGTTTGAGGAGGGGAAGGACTTCAGTGGGATATAATGCCACAGAGTCCACCTTCCGAAGTGGCAATTTTTTGTGGCCTGGACATCGTTGTAGTAGCAGGAGATCTCCAGGCACCATCTGGAGATTGACAGCCCTAAGCATTAGCCTTCAAACTGGGCATGGGCATCCCTCTGTCATGAAGCTGCTTTAGAAAAAGGAGAGAGGACACCCAAGAAAGATCTCCGTAAGGATTTCTTCTTTAAAGCCACCTAGTCGAGTTCCTAGCCAGAGGTGGGATCCAGCAGGTTCTCACCAGTTCCCGAGAGTGGGTTACTAATTATTTGTGTGTGCCGAGAGGGGGTTACTAACTGGGTCTGCTTTTCCGTTAGAAATTCCATTAGGTCCAAAAATCATAAAGTCCTGCTGTTTCCTATGTGGCTGGTTAGCGAAGGTAGAAACAGGATAATTCTCCCTGTTGGGCTGTTTTAAAAACATGTTTTAGAAATATGGTAAAGTTCCTTGTTTAAGGAAAGTATCCTTCTTTTGATTTCTAGAAACAAAATTTATTTGAAAGTATTAAGTACTTGACAGGCAGTCAATTAGAGAAGAAGTAGTTGTTTCTGTTGGCAGTAGACGATAGGACTTGCTATAATGAGTTTAAATTATGGACAGAAAGATACCAGCTGGAAATTAGGAACTTTTTTTTTACAGTAAGAGTTTTTTACAGTAACAGATAAATTATTAATCTGCCCACTTGAATGCCATTACGCCCAGAATACTTAGCCCAGCCCCATTGGCGCTACGCCACTGTTTGAATCCCACCACCATGGGAACCTGTTGCTAAAATTTTTGGATCCCACCACTGTTCCTAGCCCATATGATTTGACAGCTGTGCTACAAAAGGTCAAGCTATGTCTGACAGGGGGATTCTGTGACATAAAAAGGCAGCAATAGGGATCAGGACCACTAAACAGGAGATACCATGTTGCCAACCTCCAGGTGGGGCCTGGAAATCTCTCAGAATTACGACAGAGGTAGTTCTTTTGGAGGAAATGGTTGCTTTGGAGGGTGGACTATCTGGCATTGTACCCACTGAGGTCTCTCACCTCCTCAAACCCCACCTTCCTCAAGTTCCACCCCGCCCAAAAAAAATCTCCAGGAATATCCTAGCCTGGAGTTGTCAACTCTAGGAAGAGAGGAATTTGACTCTTCCCTGGAAGGCTTCATGGAAGGCCTGTAACTAACAGAAATCTAATTAATCACGTAGAACAGTAAAAGCAGCAGCATCAATTATGCAAGCTTGGCCAATTTGCATAATTTATACAAATCTATACATGGTTTAGATTTCCTCAGAGAGCCAAGTTCACAAAGAGGGGCCTGTATCTTTTCCTTTGCGTACGGAGATAGGGAGCTTGTAGGGGGATGGGACTTTTGGGAGTAGAAACTGCTGGCAGGGGGAAAAATATGCACCCGCTCCCCGACACTCCCTTCCGTTGTCACAGGGGATTGTCTTCGTTCTTCTGCAAAAAAGCTGGCTGCCTTGGTTGTGAATTTCATTGCCATGATTTAACCTAACTTATTCTCTGGTTTGGGATCCAGGCCTACCTCAAGGAGCTTGATGGGTCTTAATGGCATGGGATCCCTCCATGAGCTTTGGCAGGTCACAAAAAATATATCAAAATTTGCAAAAAGCTAGAGACACCACAAGAGACCATCCCAGGTGCATGTGGATACAGACTATTTCCACATCAAATGTTTCTCTGTGCCTTTACTTCCAGACTGGAGCGCCCTTTGGAATATTCAGATGTTACACTCCAGTTATCCAGTTGCCAGGGGTTAGCTGTTCATGTTCATATATACTTTATTGTGATCTTTATGTACATAAATACATAATTTGCATGCATTAGCATGCTGCCTGGACAGGAAAGTTCACATTTTGTAAGACCTGTCTCAGGTTTGCCACCTCCAGGTTGGGAAATATCTGGAGAGAGCACAGGATTTGTGGGAAGACAAAGAACCTTCGTGGGATATAATGCCATAGAGTCTACCCTCCAAAGCTACCATTTCATCTAGCTGTGGTGGCGAACCTTTGGCACTCCAGATGTTATGGACTACAATTCCCATCAGCCCCTGCCAGCATGGCCAATTGGCCATGCTGGCGAGGGCAATGAGAGCAATTGTAGTCCCACTGTATCTGGATATAAAGGATCACTCCCTACTGATCTAGGGGAACTGATCTTTGGCATCTATAGATAGTTGTAATTCTGCAAGAGTTCCAGGTCCCACCTGGAGGTTGGTGACATGATCTCACCTCTCAGCACCATTTTCCTACCATGAGCCCCATCATATACACCACATTCCTCACCATGCCACTCAAGGGCTTTTGGGGGGCTCTTAAAAAAAAGTAATTACACAAGTGCTATAACATTATAGCACTATAAAAATTACAATTTTTAACAAAAACCTGGTATGGCAGAGGGAAAATGCAGGGGGAAATTGTGGTTGATGAACAAAAGCATGCAGAAAGCTGTGTGAGCACTTCGTAGCCAATGATAATGTCTCTGCCTGTATGTATGTATGTATGTATGTATGTATGTATGTATGTATGTATGTATGTATGTATCTATCTATCTATCTATCTATCTATCTATCTATCTATCTATCTATCTATCTATCTATCTATCTATCTATCTATCTATCTATCTATCTATCTATCTATCTATCTATCTATCTATCTATCTATCTATCTATCTATCAAATTTCTAAACCGCCCACCCCCGAAGGGCTCCGGACGGTGTACACCAGGCCAGAAACAGTATTACATACAATAGGCCAAAACAATAAACAATAGAATCCACAAACATAAATGCAGAACACAGGTTCCTCCTTGTGTGGATGCCGCTACAGGGACAGAGCGGAAAGTTTATAGCTAGCTGCAGCTGTTAGGAATCTCCACGAATTGCTGTTTGGGAAACTGATTTGTGATTAGTAGTTGTGCTGCCAGCTCTGGGAATAATTGTTGTTGTTGTTGTTATTCGATTTGGCATATCACTCTACCCCCGAAGGGCTCTGAGTGGTGTACAGTAGAATCTGTTAGCCTCCAGTGTCTAGCTTACATGCTTGTCAGTAAAGCATTTTTTTTAAAAAACAAAAAGATAACATCTAGCCCTACTCCAGCCTTTCCAAAGGAAACTAAATGCTGTCATCTAACTTTTTCGCTACTCAGGGAAGCAGGAAATACTAACAATACATTTACAATACTAACAATACATTTACAGTGCTGCGCTGAGCAAACCACCAGAGGACCTGCCATATTTACCCTGTTCACCACACCCCTTTCGCCAAGCAATTCAAAGTTCAGGGCTCATCTTGGCAAGGCCGGTTTCCGTCCGAGTTGAGAACATTGGAAATTCCTGGTGTCCTTATAAAAATATGCTTGTAAACAAATGGACAGATTTGAAAGGAATCTGAGGTGGAAGCCAGCCAGCACGGTCTGGTTCCAGATTACAGTCAGTGTGTCAGACCCTATGACAGGTATAAATAGCTTGTGTTTTATCCTGGGTTGCTGTTGGGCTGGTGTTTCAGTCTGCAAAGTCTTCATCATACTTTCCTTCACAACAGTCCTCTGAAGTAGATCACTAATAGTTCCATTTTACACACAGGCAACTCACTTCGTTGCCTTAAACAAACTGGTGTCACTTAGCCTTGGCTACCTTTCTTCAATATGGGGATAATTAGACTGTCCAACCTTGCAGGGCTAATGTAAGCACAGTGAAGATAATGTCTGTGATATGCTACAATGCTGAGAAGCAGAGAAAATCAGCTGAAATTAATTCAGTGTTGCTGTCTTCTGGCATGATTGTCTATAAATCTAGACTTCCAGAAATATTATGAATTCTGTCTTGCAACAAGCCCCTTCTCCCCTTGTGGTTTCATGCCTGATTCTTACCATTTCTTCTTTCCTCAGCACTTGCAGTGGAAATGGGCAGTGGGACTGTGAAAGCCATGCCTGCCTTCTGAACGGGGAACTGATCGATGCTGTCAACAGAGGGAATTATGGGTACGAACTTCATGCTGAAAGCTTTAAGAAATCCAGCTGGACATGGGCCTTGGGGTGACTGCTCAAATTGGTGGTGCACCAGAAAGTTTTCTGTTGCATGGTGACTCAAAAAATGGGGTGTGTAGTTCCTCAGGAGAATGAAGTTCTGGTGTTTGCACTTAATAGGAGACGGTTTTGAGATCTAGAGTAGGATTTGGATGCAGACTGTGACCATGAGCACAGAAACAGAAATGCTAGAGCTCAACCTTTTTTGAGCCTGCATCTACCTTTGGAATACTTACAAAGAGAGGTGAAGCCAGTCCAAAATGGCTGTCACAGGAGGTGGAGCCAGTCCAAAATGGCTGTCACAGGAGGTGGAGCCAGTCCAAAATGGCTGTCACAGGAGGTGGAGCCAATAAAAATGTCTGGAGTGAGTTCATAAGAACATAAGAAGAGCCATACTGAATCAGGCCAGTACTTCTTCTAGTCCAACGTCCTGTCTCACACAGTGACTGACAGTTCCTCTGAAAATCCAACAACAGAGTATAGCATTCGAGACCTTCCCCTGATGTTGCCTCCTGGCACTGGTATTCAGAGGTTTACTGTATGTTAATGTGGAGGTTCCCTTTAGCTCTAATAGTAACTCTTCAACATTTCAGGTTTGATATGATACCTTTTTTAAAAAATTCAGAGATAGCATTGTTGGTCTGCTGTGGAACATCTAGATTTGAGTCAGGTAGCACCTTAGAGGCTAAGGAGATTTTCTAGGTATGAGCTTTTGAGAGTCAAAGTTTCCTTCACCTGCTGGGAGGAGAAACGTAAGAGGCAGCATATGGTGCTACTGTCAGTTCTGTAGTTAGGGTTGCCAGTCTCCAGGTGGGGCCTGGGGATCTGCCAAAAAAGTACAATTGATGAGATGAAGGAGATTGAGTCCCCTGGGGAAAATGGCTGCTTTGGAGGGTGGACTCTATGCCATTTTACTCCACTGAAGTCTTTCCCAACCCTGAGGCTTCACTCCCAAATTTCCAGGAATTTCCCAACCTGGAGATGGCAACTCTATCTGCAGTGAAAGGGCACTGTTGGAGAGTATTCTGCTAGGAAGGCGGGGCTGAAGGGTTTGGTGACATCCATACCACATGCTAGAGAAGAAAGCTAGACATCTGCTGTTTTTGTGGGGCTGTTTATTGGAGAGGTTGCTGGAGCCATTGTGAAGCCACTGGGCCCGTTCTACACATGCAGAATAATGCACTTTCAATCCATTTCACGACTGCAAGTGGATTTTGCTATTCTACACAGTAAAATCCAGCTGCAAAGTGCATTGAAAGTGGGTTGAAAGTGCATAATTCTGCTTGTGAGGAAGGGGCCCACAAGAGGGCAAGGACAGCCATGGAAGGAGGGGGAATATCCCGAGCAAGGGGACCGTGCTAAACATCACCACCTTATCCAAATGTCTTCCTCTCCAACCCTTTCCGTAGCTGGACAGCATCCAACTACAGCCAGTTCTGGGGCTTGACTCTGGAAGAGGGGATCCAGTACCGGCTGGGCACCATCAAGCCTCCCACGGCCGTCATGAATATGAACGAGCTGCATGTAAGTCTCGCTTGGCACACGCTGCCAGTGCACAGCAGCATCGAAGGATGCATGAGCAAAGGGCAGTCATGAGACCCACATGGCGCAGTGACCAAGAATCTGAGCTCTAAAATCAAGATATTTCTGCTTTAACCCTTTCATCTGCTGGGGTTGCTGGGGTGGGGGGTGGGGAGACAAAGGGCACCAAATTTTAAGCTCTGCAGACCTGGGAACGGTTCTGTTTGGGATAAAATTGGTCTACATGTTCTAATCAAGCATCTTCAGAGTGTGAGGGTAATGACTGCTGGCAATGATTCTCAGCAGCCCCGAACAGAAAATTGCTACACAGCCATAGTTTCAGGTGGGTGGCAGTGTTGGCCTGTGGCAGAAGAGCAAGATTCAAGTCCAGCAGCACAGGAAAGACCAGTAAGACTTCCAGGGTATAAGCTTCTGAGGGTCAAAGCTCCCTTTGTTGGATCCAAGGAGATGCAAAGCTCCCTTCATCATTCCTACTTGTATCTGTCAAAGGGAGGTTTGGCTTTTGAAAGCTTATACTCTGGAAACCTTGGTGGTCTTTCAGGTGCTACTGGACAAATCTTGCTCTGAATAGACTGGAGCAAGCTGTTTTCTCTCTGTCTCTCAGTCACTGTCTCAAGCTGCGATACTGGGATGATAGCACAGTCCTACCTTACAGGATTGTTGTGAGAAACAGATCAGATGATAATACATTTCTGAAATGTTTTCAACATTTCATCTAAACTATGCATTTTGGTGGTAGTTCCCAAATGTGTCATGAGCAGTCATTTACTTAGAGTGCCCTATGAGCCCATAGCAGCTGTACTCAGAAAAGGCTGACTTCTCTTGGTTCCCCTCTAAGGCCTCCTTTCAGTCAACATGCGCCGGGGATGGGCAGTTTTGCCACATTCAACCACTACAAGTATCTAGCAGTATTACCTGCCCTTAGAGGAGGCTTCATGCTGTATCTCTGAATGAGTCAGTACTCTGGAACAGTACCTCATTCAGGGCGAGGAATCTTCTGCAACTGGGTTATACCTAACTTCTGAATTTTAACACAGTTTCATCTAGTAGGGATTTGGGAAATGCTGCCTTAGGACCAAAAGCTTGTTCCTTTTTTAAAAGGGAAAGTTGTGGGTTTTAATCAGCTGTCACCTGCACCCTTTGCTACTTTCTCTGCTTTGTGGAATCTTGGAAGACAATCCCGGGGTGTCTGTTCCCAGTCTGGAGGTCTAATCAGCAGGAGGAGATCACTTGTACTTTTTTTGGAGGAGGGAGATCTTTGTATGTATGTGGCTTTGCTAAAACAGGAATGTGGCGGGGGGATAGGGGGAGAGTGGCAGAAAAGTTTGCAACCAACCCTGACTCAGCAACTGCCTTCATCCATTTGCACCCCAGGGGGATGTTCTTTCGGTTGGCCTGTGTTGTTTTTTCCCACTGGAAAGCAGCTTGCATGACTCTCTGGGAAGGCAGCAAGCCCTCAGGAGGACATTAGCTAATGCCACCGAGTCAGCAGAACTGGGGCGCCACTTGATTTCCCTGGATTTAAAGGAAGCCCCTCTAAAGCAAACATTGGGGCCAGCCAATGACGGAAATATGAAAGGATGGAAGAGGCTGGCTCCCTTTTTGGATCAAGGAAATGGGAAAGGGGCTTCAAAGATGCTCCTTTTTTTCAGCAAAGGGAAAAACAAGACCTTGTCCGTCAAGCCAAGAATTCAAGTTGTCAGCTAGCGGATGTCATGTCAACTCCGTGTGCTATTCTTGGCTGCTCAGGAGTGGATCAAAGGGTCTTGAGTTCCCTACAAGGAGCCACACACTGCCTTTCATGGACTCCAAACCAAGTCCTAGCAATGCAAGCCAATATTTTGGACTCCGGAAAGCTATACCCATCACCCTCTTCCACACTGCTGCTAACTGGCAGATAGGCGAGTCCTGATGGTGTGTTATCTAGGTGGGGCTGGAGTTTCCCCAGAATTACCACTTCTCTCCAGAGATCAGTTCCCTTAGAGAAAACGGTACCTTTGGAGCATGAACTCTATGACATTATACCTGGGGAAGTCCCTCCCTACCCCAAACTCTGACCTCCTCAAGTTCCAGCCCCAAATCTCCAGGAATTTCCCAACCCATAGTTGGCAACCTTTGACCTTGTTGGTGGACTGGGGTGCTCTAAGCAGTTCTTTGAAGAAATGACCCAGTCTTATTGCTGCTGTGTGGGTCCGCAGGGGAGGCACAACATTCTATACCAAGAGAGAAAAAAGTATAGAGTCAGAAGTATTGGGGGGGAGGGGGTGACATCTCACAGACAAGACTAAGGTAGATGTACAAGCCTTCACTTGCAGTACACTGGATGGGTGCTCAATTAGCTGTGTGGTTGGGGTTGCCAACTCTGGGTTGGGAAATACCTGTAGATTTGGGTGGGGGGTGGAGACAGGATTTAGGGAAGAAGAAGAAAAAGAGTTTGGATTTATATCCCGCCTTTCTCTCCTGCAGGAGACTCAAAGGTGCTTACAATCTCCTTGCCCTTCCCCCCTCACAACAAACACCCTGTGAGGTAGGTGGGGCTGAGAGAGCTCCGAGAAGCTGTGACTAGCCCAAGGTCACCCAGCTGGCGTGTGTGGGAGTGTACAGGCTAATCTGAATTCCCCAGATAAGCCTCCACAGGTCAGGCAGCAGAGCTGGGAATCCGGTTCCTCCAGATTAGATACATGAGCTCTTAACCACCTACGCCACTGCTGCTCCTCAGCAGTTTATAATACTGTAAAGTGCACCTTCCAGAGTAGCTATTTCATAGAATCATAGAGTTGGAAGAGACCCCAAGGGCCATCAAGTCCAACCCCCTGCAACGTAGGACAGAGGAAATGATCTTGATCATCTGGAGATCAGCTGTAATAGTAGGAGATCTCCAGGTAAGGGAGCACATTGGATCCATGTTTATTGAATTTGAATTTCTGAAGAACCATTTTAGATTCTGTTTTTTCTTTCTCTTTCAGTTGTCCTCCTTTCTCCATCTTTTGATGGAACTTTCTTTTATGAACTGACTGTTGTGCGTTTTCCAGGCGGTGTGGCTGTGTGGGCTGTTAGTTTTTGCTCCTAACGTTTCACCCACATCTATGGCTGGGCAAAACATTAGAAGCAAAAACAACCAGACCACGGCCACACAGCCTGGAAAACCTACAACAGCCAGTTAATTCCAGCCGTGAAAGCCTTACATTTCTTTTATGACTTTCACAGTGATACAGTATTTCTTAACAACCTGGAGTTGGCTTAGAATGAGAAAGACTGGGATTTGTTCTTGGGCTTCTTCAAATATAGAGCCCAGATCAAGACTTCCTGGTTCTTGAAGTCTTCGGCCTAATCATAGTTTGTTCTGAGGTTATGGATTACAAGGTCCATGCTGGTAACTGATGGGAGGTTTAGGATTCTGGTTTGGGGGTGGCGATCGACACAATGCTGTCACTTCTGGTTTATGTGGAAGTGATGGAATTGTACCAGGGGGATACTCTAGCACTCATGAAAATATGGTTTCGATAGATTTTTTTTCAAGTGATAGAGCAGTCCTCCCCTGGTGCAATGCCAGCATTATCGCATAGACCAGAAGTGATGTCATCATGTAGGTGACACCAATCACTCCCCCTCCTTTCCCCCAGCCTGCTTCCACCTGCCCATCAGCTGAGTATCAACGGGCAGCAGAAGGAATCGGTGGGCAATTGCCTTCCATTACTGGGCCGTTAGGAACAATATCTGAGATCCAAATTTGGCATCTGTAACCAATCAGAAGTTGTTTCTTGTCCACCAACTGAGATTCTAAACTGGTATTAAACCATCATTTAGAATTCTGAGAAACAATGAGGGCTGAAGAAGTTCTATCAATTATGTGAGGGCCTCCTTTAGGATAAGCTGGAGAAATGATACTGTCGATTTGGTGAGCTGAGAAAGTAGAACTAAGATCTGAGAGACTGAGGTTTGAGCCCTAGCTCTGCCAGGGAAGATTTCTGGGTAATTTGGGCTAGTCACATGCTCTCAGGCTATCCTACCTCACAGGGCTGTTGTGAAGAGGAGAGATGAATGATGTCAGCTGCTTCCGGTCCCCAGTGGGGAAATAGGCAGGGCATACACCAAGTCAATAACTAAACAAATAATGAAGTCACCAAACAAGGGGGGAGCACATCCATTGTTAGAAGGCTATGAAATAAGTATCTTTAGCTTGTTCCTGCTGGGATTCCCCAGAATGGTTTTCTGCTCCTTAACTGATTAGTTTTCTTGTTTCCTCTGCTTGTTCTTTCTTCCAGATGAACATGGATGCCAACGAGGTACTTCCGCCCCATTTCAATGCTGCTGATAAATGGTCTGGAATGATCCATGAGCCACTGGACCAAGGAAACTGTGCTGGCTCTTGGGCCTTTTCTACTGCAGGTAGGTTAGTGAGACTCTCAAATGGAAGCAACACACTGCAGGAATAGATGCAGAGGAAGAGGGGTGTCCCTTTGCTCGCTTTTCCTCTGTGTTACTACATGCTGACTTCCAGGGTTTTTTTATCTTACAATCTCAGCAAATCTAGTTTCTCAACTTATTTTGGAAGACTCCTATCAGCTGGACTGCTGAGACCCATTTGTAGATCATCTGCTCAAAACATTTTGGAAATCTGGGCAATTACCCATAAGATTCACCCCTCTTTGAAAAGCCAAGTCTGATCCCCCGGTTGAGGCATTTCCAGTTATTCCCAGATGTGGGAGATCATTCCGGAGTTCATGTCAGTCTGCTAGCGAATGGAGAAGGAAGGTGTGTCACGTGTTCACCCCACAGTTTCAAAGGTCACTAATCATGTGCAAGTGGTAGAATTCTGGAGCGTAAACACTTCAGATTGCAAATGGGAAAGGTGCAGCTTCATTCGGGGAGGGGGGAGGCTCATGGAACATAAGGCAGGAAGAAATCCCTGCATTTCAGGTAGAGTTCCAAAATATGACCCTTTCTTGTTTCTGCCCCCATGTCTATCACTTAGGGTTGACCATATCTGGAGAAAAAAATGTTCTGTCCCATAAATAGAGGCCCAATGTATAGAAGTAGGCAGGTAAGGCTTTTCATGGTGGAGAGGCCAAGAACATCATTTGGCAAATAACAGGAGCTATTAAAGGACAGCTCTTTTTTTTCTTTCAGGCTGGGTGCAATCCTACTACTCCTTAATTCTGCTCATCACTGCTTTTCATACTAAGCTTTCTCTGAGCATGAAAATATGAAAGCAAAGCACATCTTTGCAAAGCATTTGGCATATGAATGAGTTCTAACCAGCCTATCATCCAAGTAGAATTGCCAACACTGGTTCAACAAATCCCTAGAGATTTGGGTGTGCAGTCTGGGAGGGGAGGGACTCAGCAGCAGTGTGATTCCGTAGAATTTCCGCTCTGAAGGTTTCCCTGGGGGAAAATGGTGTTTGTAAACCAGAGATCAGTTGTAATCCTGGGTAAACACCAGGGCCCCAACAGTCAAGGTGCATCTGCTGCCTACCACCTGGGTGGACTAGGATAGCCTGATCCTGTCAGATCTCAGAAGATAAGCAAGGTCAGCCCTGGGTAGTGCTCGGATGGGAGATTGCCAAGGAAGTTTAGGATTGCCACTCAGAGGCAGACAGGCAAACCATCCCTGAATGTCTGTTACTATGAAACCCCTACAGGGTCACCATAAGTCAGCTGCAACTGGATAGCGCTTCCCCCCGCCCTCCTCCTCCTCCTCCTCCTCCTCCTCCTCCTCCTCCTCCTCCTCCTCCTCCTCCTCCTCCTCTTCCTCCTCCTCCTATTCCACCACCACCACCTCCTTCATCCTCTTTTCCTGGCTATTACCTATGAAAGCTCAGGCTTCATTAAACCACTTAACTTCTCTGCTAGGGCATGCCCACACAATAAAACTGTGCCTGTTTTATGCCAATTTAAAATGTTAAGGGCTTCCCCCAAAGAATCCTGGGATCTGTAATTTGACCGAAGGCCATTAGGTTCCACTTAAGAGCATAACAGGGGCCATCATTTGCTAGGGAGATAATATGCCTCTTGAATCAGTTTACAACTCAGGCGTAGAGGGCCAGTGAGGTGTAGTGGTTACATTGTCAGACTAGGATGCTAACCTGCTGTCTCACGGAAATTGTTATTATGCAGAGAAAATGGAGGAGAGCCACAAAATGTAAGTCACTTTGGCTTCCCGTTAGAGAGGAAGGCAGGGTAGGAATGAAGTAAACAGACAAACAAACAGTACAGTTACATCCCAGAGTACAGCAAAGGGGGTGTGTCTTCCTGTGAGTAGAGACACTGATGGGATGGACAAAGGCAAGTAGCTCCATCATGACATTAATCCTGACATTTAAATACCTGTGTTTTCACCCTAGCGGTGGCCTCGGACCGAATCTCCATCCACTCCATGGGGCACATGACTCCTGCCTTGTCTCCCCAGAACCTCCTTTCCTGTAATACCCGCCACCAGCAAGGTTGCAGTGGAGGCCGGATTGATGGGGCTTGGTGGTTTCTACGCAGGAGAGGGTGAGTCAGTGCAAGCGGGCCAGTCCTTTCGATTTTGAAATGCATCCTGGGATGGTGTTGACCTTACTGAGCATGACTTGTGAGGATTCTTCTCCATGTTTGAATCTGTCATGTCATATTTGTTTACTTTGTTTTAAATATTTATCATATACCCAGTGGTGGGATCCAAAATTTTTAGTAACAGGTTCCCATGGTGGTGGGATTGAAACTGTGGCGTAGCGCCAGTGGGGCTGGGTGGGGCACGCTGGGGGCGTGGCCGGGCATTCCGGGGGTGGGGCATTCCTGGGCAGGGCTGTGGCAATGACGCAGCCGCTGCGCCGGTCCTTGGGCGGGAAACGAATGCACGCAGGCGCAGGCTGCCACACGCACTGGTGCACCTCCTGCTAGACTGCTTCAAGTTCTGCGCGCTACTGCTGAGAGGAGGGGTGTAACTAAGGCAAAAATCACGTGGCAAAATCACCAATTAGTAACCCCCTCTCAGCACACACAAATAATTAGTAACCTACTCTCGGGAACCTGTGAGAACCTGCTGGATCCCACCTCTGCATATACCCATCTTTCTCCTGGGCATCTCCATGGTCATTTGGAGATTCACATAAAGCTGCCTGGTTCCAGAGGCGTACCTAGGGAAAATGTAGCCCAGAACAAAATTGGAGTCCCCCTCCCACCCTGGAATGGGTGACCATCCTCTCCCACCAAAACCAAACCACGTTTTTTTGCACCAGATCTTGAAGTCAGTGTATGGACGCAGGGGGAAGGAGGAGGAGTGTGGGGGCGATTTTCCACCCCCCACATGACTAAATGGTCACAGCCCAGGGACATTGGATCCCATATGTCCACCTGGGCAGTACGCCCCTGCCTGATACTGAATCAGTCCATTAGTCCGTCACATCAGTATTGTTCTCGAAATGACAGTGGCTCTTCAGTGTCTCAGACAGAAGTCTTTCATATCGCTGATTACCTGAGCCTTTTATCTGGAGATGCTATCAATTGAGCTTGGGATTTTCTCCATGCCAAGCAGAGGCTTTTCCACTGAGCCACAGCCCCTCCCATGGGTCTGTGGTGGTTTTTAGTGTGGCATTTCCAGAACCCGTCAGAAGCTTTGCCAGATTCTAATAGCCCCCTGTTCTGGTTCATCTAGAAATGCATCTATGTCTAATCTTGAAATCAAGTGCCTAATTTTGATTTAACCAGAATTCTATTACATTCTTGTCTCAGAGGACGCTGTTGACCCAGAGCAGAACTTTCTATGTCTGCCCCAAGATCTCTGCGTATTGCAGAAGATTCTGTGGGGAGTTCCCTCAGGTGCACACTCAAGTCTTTTGGGGTGTGGACCAGGCCCAGTGGATTTTTCCATTGCTCCATATGTATTAGCAATGTGCCTTCCAAATGCATCCAGTGACAGTGGCGTATCTGCCTAGGGACAGGGGGTACCCTCTGTCCCTGGGTACCACTAATCTGGTCATGTGGGGGGCGCAAATCAGCCCCCACGTGACCAGGAAAACGGCAAGGCAGCAGGAAGTCCTGTTGCCTCATCGTCTTCGGGCGCCCTCAACCCCGCCCACTTGTCATCGACATGGGTGGGACCTATGAAGCCCAAGGACACCGCCCCCACCCCAAGCCTCACCCCCTCTCCCGGCTTCCAGCAGGCAGCCGGCAGCCAGCAGTCCCTTCTGCCCTCCCCTCTGGGGACCACAGAAGGAATGGAAAGGTTCTATCCTTGGCAACTTTGCTTTTATAAGCACGGGGGTGGGGCTTGGAAGCAGGGGGAAATGTTCATATACAACCATGTCTCCTTTTACTCAAGGTGTCTAACAATCCAACAAAAGTTACAAGGACACAAAGACAATGTAACCAGTCCATCAACCAAGTTAAACGATGGAAAACATTTTTAAAAAAATACTTATTTATGCCATTTGCCTTAGTTTGGGGGAATCTCCGAAGATCAGTAAAGCTACAGTGCAGCAACCAGAGGCATCACCAGAGCCAGTGGGAAAATGAGGGCTAGAGACTGGAATCTGTGGGGCTTGAAGGAATTGTGGGTCAAGACATAGGAAGAACCCTTGGAAGAACCCATAGGGAACAGATACCCTCAGATTACTTAACTGTTAATCTCTTAAATCACCCTCTTCCCCCATGTTCCTCTTGGGCCTTCCAGAGTGGTGACAGATGACTGTTATCCTTTCAACAACCAAGACAAAGATAGTTCTCCAGCATCCCCTCCTTGCATGATGCACAGCCGAGCCACGGGCCGAGGGAAGAGGCAAGCCACGGCACGCTGCCCGAATCCCCGGGCACACGCAAACGATATCTACCAGTCTACCCCTGCTTACCGACTCTCCTCCAGCGTAAGTTCTAGAAGCCATACAGGGATTGTGTTTCCCAACTCACGGTTGGGAAATTCCTGCAGATTTGGGGATGGAGCCTGGGGGAGGGGAAGGACCACTGAAGGGTATAGTGCCATACAGTCACCCCCTCCAAAGCAGCCATTTTCTCCATGGGAACTGGATTCTGGGGGTTTTCCAGGCCCCACCCATGGATTGGTCACCCTGTGTTTGGGGTGCAATTTAATGGTTTAGTGTGGCTTGAGATACACCTGAGACAGTAGTAGCAATCCCTTCCCCAAGATAGGTAATTTAATAGCAATTTGCTAATTGGCATCAAGAAGAAGAAGAAGAAGAGTTTGGGTTTATATCCCACCTTTCTCTCCCGTAAGGAGATTCAAGCTCCTTTCCCTTCCCACAACAGACACATTGTTAGGTAGGTGGGGCTGAGAGAGTTCCCAAGAACTGTGACTAGCCCAAGGTCACCCAGCAGGAATGCAGCAATGCAGAAGCAAATCTGGTTCACCAGATAAGCCTCTGCCACTCAGGTGGAGGAGTGGGGAATCAAACCCGGTTCTCCAGATGAGAATCCACCTGCTGCTAACCACTACACCATGCTGGCTCTCAAGACATGTTGGGTGGCTTGAAGCAATGGAAAACAAGGATCTGTTTCAGGTCCATTGAGGAAAAGACCGCTCTTGAAGTGACCTTTCAGAGAATATGCCCATTGCTCGGTGCCTGACCAAGTGATACATTTTGAACCAAAGGCTCCCGAAGTCCAGGTGAGCAGACTTGTAATGCAAGTTCTGTGCTTGGAATTTAATTTCCGGGAGCATCAAGGCTGACTCGGATCAGGACCACGGTGCATGAGGGAAAGAGGTGTTAAGCCTTCCCTCCATCCCATTTTTCTGACCTACATTGACCCCCATTGGGGAAATGTACATGGTCCCCCAATAAGATAAACAGCACCCTGGGAGCTGTTTTAGTGTGGTATAGTGGTTACAATGTCAGACTTGGATCTGGGAGATTCAATTCTGAATCCCCACTCATGCCACGGGAGCTCTCTGGGTGACCTTGGGCTGGTAAATAGTCTCAGCCTAAACCTACCTCATAGGGTTGTTGTGAAGATAAACTGGAGGAATGACTGAAGCTGCTTTGGGGTCCCATTGGGGAGTCAGGCAGAAGTGAAGAGTTGCATAAATAAATAAATTTCAGATCAGAAAAACAGCAGAAGAGGCTTCAGCTCGCTACTCCTCACACAATGCGATCCTGGTCAAATTCAGCCCCTTCCCACCAGCAGTATACGTCTACTCTGGGGGTTCACAGAAGAAGCATAAAATGAAGTTAGGCCCAATTGAAGACCCTATGCATTCATCCCATCATGCCATTATGAGGATTCCAACTGCATCACAGATCTAA
Source organism: Sphaerodactylus townsendi (assembly GCF_021028975.2). Lineage (NCBI taxonomy): Eukaryota > Metazoa > Chordata > Lepidosauria > Squamata > Sphaerodactylidae > Sphaerodactylus > Sphaerodactylus townsendi. The sequence goes on from NC_059430.1 coordinate 99,838,609, forward strand.
GGCCAGAACATTCAGAGTCCAAGAATGGAACAGCCTTGGAGATACTGATCTTTGCTGAGCTAGAGAGGAGCAAAAGGAAGGAGGCTTCCTGGTCTTTGACTGAGCTCTCCCCTTTCCTTGCAGGAGAAGGAGATCATGAAAGAGCTCATGGAAAATGGACCTGTGCAAGGTGAGCAAGAGGGTTTCCCTCCAGCTGAGAGACCTTCTGGAATTTGCGGCTGCACCAAAGCTTGTGCTGGACAAGGCTGATGGAAGTCAGCGGAGCTCTTCTGGGCTTGATTAGGATTACATCGTAGCAGGAGCGGTTTCCCTGGTTACAAAATGAACATCAAAGATGATTCACATTAAAATAATATTAAGTGAGGCCACGTGGTTTGATATGGATGGAACTGTCAATCACTTTTGCGGGATGACTGGCACCACTTTCTACACACATCCACGCAGTATGAGGCTGAGCCGAGCAGGGCCTTGAAGGCATCTCGTAGTAGGGTCTATAGCAATGGTGGTGAACCTATGGCACGGGTGCCAGAGGTGGCACTCTGAGCCCTCTCTGTGGGCATGCACAAACAGAGCCCCCCCCCCACACACACATCTAGGCTGGCCTGGGCCGCTGGGCTCAATTATTTGCATTAAGCCTAAGACCTAATTTTTGGGAAGCAGAGTAGGTAACCCTGTTAAGCGCTGTTAAACCCCACTGATTTTCATGCAAAGAACTAAAGCGCGATCCTTTACCTGGGAGTAAGATTGGTTGCTGGCAATGGGGCTTGCTTCTGAGTAAACCCTCCTAGGGTTGTGATTCACCCGTTGGAAGAGTTGCACAGTTACTTCAAAGCAAAGCCAGCTTACTCCCGAGTAACGCAAACCTCAGAGCCAACCGTTTTTTCTAAACTAAAACCTCAGCATTCAGGTTAAATTGCCATGTTGGCACTTTGCGATAAATAAGTGGGTTTTGGGTTGCAGTTTGGGCACTCGGTCTCGAAAAGGTTCGCCATCACTGGTCTGTAGCTTAACACAGTAAAACAAATTCAGCAAGTGAGTAATAAGATGACATCTGTAGGCCAGCAGGGTTTTAGCACAGCAGCTTTCTATCTCTTCCCTTGTCCTCTTCCTTCACCTTGGACTAGTATAAAAGAGCTTGAATGGGGATGTAATGTATATTTTAACTATCCTCCCTTCCTCCCCCAGCTATATTGCTGAGTAGGAATTTTCTTGCATTTTAGTGCAACATGGATGTTGTACGATGCCCTGAACCTTTATGGGGAAGGGAGCATTATAAATCTAAATGAATGAATGAATGAATACAATATGCATACAAGCTTGTTGTTTAAGGATGCTAAATGCCAGCGGTGGGGTACTGGCTAATCCTTGCCCATCTTTGCTCCATTTTTCTTTACAGCCATCATGGAGGTGCACGAAGACTTTTTCATGTACAGGAGTGGAGTTTATCAGCATACTCCTGTAGCGGCCGGAAAGCCAGAGCAGTACCGGCGGCATGGCACCCATTCTGTCAAAATCACAGGGTGAGAAACAAAGGGAAGGTTTTGATGAAGAGGAAGGGAGGAGTGAGAGGAAGGGTCATGTGTGGGTGATGTTTTGAGGGGTCTTATGCAAGAGCGGAATTAGGATGGGAGTTTTGAGGTCCTCAGATTAGAGAAGACACACTAGAAGCTTTTCTCGATTGGACCAAAGGCTTTCCCGTTAGCCACGTGCGTCTTTGTCTCTGCGGTGCCCTGTGGGGATGATCTCTCTCATCTTTCCACCTCTCCGTGGGCACCGGCTGAGAGAGCAGCGTTTGGCGTCTGCCAACTCGCTGCTTGTGGAATGAGGAACGAAAACTGTTGTGTGAGGCCCTATGAGGGAAAACAGGCTCTCCGAGCAAGCTGCTGCCAGATAAGGGCAGCCTCTCCAGGGAAGGAGAGGGAAGGATTTTTTTCTCTGACGTAAAAAAAGAAAAAAAGTCGGCTCAGTGGAAGAAGCTGACTTCTGGAGCGCAACCTGAATGGAGCCTGCGGAGGACTTTTCCCCAAGATCGGAATGGTTTCCAAGGTGCCAGAGATAGTATTGTCCCAGATGGTCAGTGGGTGGTGAGAGGGGACTAAGAGGAAGATCTAGTGGATTAGGGCCAAGAACCCCTGTTCTAAACTCCCATTTTCAGCACTTAGTTTCAGTGGATCAGAGATCAACCCTTAGGCCTGCAGGTCTCTCCCCACTGTTGTACATGTCTCTGGGTAGGCTGTGGTTCTTCAGTGAGACTGAAAATGGACTCTGTGTATGTTCTCCTGGAACTGTGAGAATTCGTGAGAATAAGGGTGCTATCAATCTGGCCCTGTTTTCTGTCTTTCTATTACATTTTCATGACATCTTTCCTCCCTGGAACTCAAAGCAGTGCATATGATGCTCCTTTTCAAATTTTATTCTCACAACAGCCCTCTGAGTTGAATTAGTGTAATGAACGCAATTGGCCCAAAGTCCCTCATTGAGCTTTATGGCCAAGTGGGGATTTGAATACAGATTTTCCAGATCCTAGCCAGGTTAAGCACTATACCACTCTGAGGTTCTCTTCACACTTCTTCAAACCCTGATCTGGCCTAGGCTGCCAGCTGGTCTTCCTTGCTACCCTGACCTTGATACCCTGACATTTCTACTAGGAAATGTCAAAGGGCACAAAATTCAGCACACTGAACATCACAAAAGGCATGGAACCTTAAATATAGAAAATACTGGAAGGTTGAGTGGAAGAGAACTTGATCCTGACCCTCCTTCACGAAACTGCCCCGTCTCCACAGATAAATACACCTGTCTTGAAAAGGCATGCTTGAAATTCCAGCCTTTGGGGTGGGACTTGCTACCTCACGGGGTGAAGAATGCACTTGGTGTTGGAAGGAGCTTGGGAAAAAAAACTGCACACCAACTCTAAACAAAGCTTTGGCACCCGGAGCCCTTGCAGCTTGTAACTCCGTCTGGTGAAGTGAGAGTCAACAGTGTTGCCAGGGTGACTCATTCCAACACGGTGATCAAAACACTCCTAGACAAGCAAAGGCCCCCACTTGGAATGAAGGAAAAAACTGAACTGTGGGGCGAACAGAGGAGAATGCAGCTGAGGGCTCCCAGCCAGCCAGTCGTTGATGCTGTATTTTCCACAAGGGTTGTTATCTCCTTTGAGAAGGGACAAGTCCTGAGTTTATTGGTGGGGAGTGAATTGGGAACTCTCCAAGACCATCACCAAAGTCACCTTACCACAGTCATGAACAAAAGGAAATGCTTCTTTATTCAGTGAGTAATTACTACCACTGGCCATAAATATAGACAACTTTAAAAGGGAATTTAACAGATTAATGGAAGAGAGGTCTATCAACGGCTTCTAGCTAAGAGGTTCCAGAAAGAACCTCTATGTACAGAAGCAGTTATCCTCTGAATATCCATCTTAGGAGAAGGGTTGCAAACCTCCAGGTGCTAGCTGGAGATCTCCTGGGATTGCAACTGGTCTCCAGGTGACAGAGATCAGTTCACCTGAAGAAAATGGCTGCTTCAAAAAGTGGACTCCAGGGCATTATACCTCATTGAAGATTCTCCCTTCCCTAAACTCTGCTTTCCTTGGGCTCCACCTCCAAAATCTCCAGGTATTTCCCAACCCAGAATTGGCAACCCTAGTTAGCAGGCAGCATCAGCGGGGGAGGCCTTGGCCTCTATGTTTTGTTTCTTCAGCCTTCCAGAGCAACTAGGTGGCTGCTGTTTGATTAAATGGACCACTGTCCAGCAGGGCTCTTCTTATGGTTTTGCTTTACCACAGTTATTCAAGTTTGAATACCTGCTCTGCCACAGAAGCTTACTGGGCGATCTTGAGCGAGCCACTTTCTCTCAGCCTAACCTACCTCACAGGACTGTTGTTGATGATACAGTGCAGGAAGGGAGAACCATGCATAGAATTCTCCTGAACTCCATAGGGTGGCGGAAATATAAAAATGTGGTCGACCAACTTATCAGGAATGGGATCTGATAGCTATGGAAAACCTAGTTAGAGTATTGTTATTAGTACCTTTCTATCCCAGTAGTTACTCTCAAGGGAGTTCACAAAAGAAAAACAATAAACAGTGTAATCCTAAGAACACTTTGAATAAAGTGGGACCCAAGGCAAAGAATGACTTGAAGTTGCTGTTTGGAGGCAATTGGGGAATGAAGCTTTTGACCCAACTGTTCCCATTTCTTCCCGTAGCTCTTAAGATGAAGCTGTCTCCTTGCAGACACATTCAGCACCCTTTCATCTGCAGCATCCCAGTCCTGATGACATGATATCAAATTGCAAAACCCCTTCATTTATGTTACAGTGAACCTGGACGCATTTTGAACGTGCTGGTTCCCCTAAGTCATTTGGATTACAAAATCTATTCTTGTTTCAGAGCGCTGTAATGTAGGAATTCTTGTCCCAATTCAGATAGCTAATGTTTCATTTCCCAACTCCACAGAGAACATCTGTTTGAACAATATCATTTTTATTGCTAATAAAACACTTGGAAAAATTAAAGCTTTGAGATTGTGTTGGAAGATCCCATGAGAGACAGACTCGGGGCACATCATGCAGAATAAAGTGAACAGTTCTCTCTGAATTGTATTTATTCATTTAAAATATTTCTATGCCCCCTCTCCACCCAATTCAGGGCACCCGAGGCAGAGAACATTAAAAAAATAAACATTTCAGACATTAAAAAGCATTGAAATAATGAAAAAGTACTTAAAATAATTAAATAAAACATAATATAAACACAAATAAATACATGCTGAACAGTGCACTTTCTATTCACTTCCAATACACTTTACAACTGGATTTTACTGCACAAAATGGCAAAATCTGCTTGTAAATGATTGCTAATGTGCACTGAAAATGGATTGTAAGTACATTATTCAACATATGTGAAAGTGTCCTTAAAACCCACATAAATAGAGAAGAGGGCAAATAACAGTGGTTGGAGGTATGCCAAACAAAACAAAAAAAGTATTTACCCACTGATGGAAGACAACAGTGGATGGAGACATCATCTAGAGTTGTTTTTATCAGAGTTGCCATCTATCTAGCTTCAGATGGTGGGGATAACCAGTGAAGGTCCTCCAAGAATGAACAGAGTGGCTGGGAATAGGCTTTTCAGGCTTGGTTCCTCTTTTTGACGAGTAGAGCCATTTACATGTTCCTTTCATTTTGTGCCCAGGTGGGGAGAGGAGCAGACACCAGATGGACGAAACCAGAAATACTGGGTGAGTGCTGCCACTTCAGATCCAGGCTTTACCAGAAAAACCTTGTTCAGAGTTGCCGCCGAACACTTGTTTTTGATTCACATGTTATAAAGTCCTCAAGAGGTGTAAAGAGGTGTTTCTGTCACACATGAAGTAAAGTCCAGGGGCACTTTCAGTACAGACAGTGTTTACAGCAGAGTGAGCTTTTGTGAGGCAGAGCTCATGTTCAGATATGTGTGGAAATCATATTGGGAATCCATGTTATGAGGAAGATTATGGGGCAGGAGCAATCTATGGCAGAGAGTGAATTTTGCCAGGAATCTTTCAAATGTAGATTTAGTGTAGGGCAGTGTTCCCCAGCCTGTGGTGCTGGGATCCAAAAGTGGGTTGCAAAGTCACTGAAAGTGGGTTGTGGGCTAGCCTCCTTAATAACCACCTCTGCCCTTTCCATTGCTCTCTTTTGTATTTTGGAAAGCAAAATCTGATCCTGGAAACAGTATCTTCTTTGTCATATATTGACTGGTATTTTTTTTCTTCACTGCTTTTCCATGTTGCTCGAGTAAAATGTGCCCTGATGGTTTCTACAGTGAGTTTCTTATACTCTTAGGGAAATTGGGGAGTAATAGAGAAGGGCAGGGCAGTCAAGGCTGGAATCTAGCCTCCATATACAAAGGCTGTGTGTGTCAAAATGCTGCTTGCTTGGGGTTCATAGTGGGGGCGGGGGGAGCTGTACCCTTTGTGCAATGTTGGTTAGTTTCTCTGAAACATCTGGTTAGCCACTGTAGACAATGGAATGCTAGACTAGATGGGTGGCAAGGTCATTGTTTGCCTAAGGAAGCAAAAATCTTTGGCCCGGCCCACCCTGGGTCACCATACCAAGTAAATTTGGACTTGGGAGTCCCAATAACAAAAGTGTTGGGAACCACTGCTGTCGGGGAATGAGGCGGAAAATTAGGCATGGATCCTGTTGTAAAACTTCACAGTGTGAGCTCTCCTTTGTGTCTGAAACAGAATTAGCAGTAACAAATAAGGGACGCAGAGGGAGGTTAGAAGTTCGAACAGATAAACCAAGGGTTTAAGTGGAAATTAACTGCTGTTGGCACAAGGTAACAGCCTGGTAAAACAGGTTAAGAGCAGCCAGTCAAAATTTCTGTGAAGTGAGTCAGACATGCCCTTGGGGGCACCCCAGTGGGAAATTAATTTCCAGGGGTTTGTAGGCCCACTCCAGGTGAAGGGCGTAGACTTGTGGAACGTGGGCTTATGCTTCTTCCCCGCACACCATTTTAGCCACCTGAAACTGTCCCAGGCAGTTGTGACTTGCCCTGTGGAAGAAGCTTACATGGAGCCATCAGCATACATGGACAGTGCAATCCTAAGCAGAGTTACACCCTTTAAAGCTCATTGTCTTTGATGGACTCAGAAGGGCTTGACTCTCCCTAGGATCACAATATAAGTAGTGGCATACCTATAGAATATGGCGCCCGGTGCAAGTGCTGAAAATGTGCCTCCCTAAATTGCGACCCCAGGGAGGGGTGGAGGGAATACAGGAGGAAACCAGCGGTAGAGGGAAGAGAGGGGGCAGATGGCTAAAAGCAACCCAGGTGAATGGCGAGACCCAGGTGAATGATACCTAGGTCAAATGTCCTCCCCCCTCCTCCCACAAGCTACGCCAGTGATCATAAGCTTCCAAATGATGTAGGTTTACAGGGCTGTTTGGGATGGGGAAAATGGGGGGGAGGGACAAACCCCTTCCCTTTGAGTGCTACCATCCCACCTGCATTCCATTGAAAGGGGATTTTTAGCCCTTTAAAAAAACAAGCAATAACATTATGTCTGTGATATTTGGTAACTGATATTGCTATATCTTAAAATTGATAATGTATATGTATATGTTGCTGTATAATGCTATATGTTGCATTGGTGGAAGCCTTTTGCACTTAATCAGATTATCACTATTTTCTTTTCCTTGCTCTCAGATTGCTGCTAATTCCTGGGGGAAGCACTGGGGCGAACATGGCTACTTCCGGATTGCCCGCGGCACCAACGAGTGTGAAATAGAGACCTTTGTAGTGGGTGTCTGGGGCCGTGTTGCAATGGAGGACATGCACCACAAAAAGTGAGGAGCGCCCTGTCCCTTGTTAGCTCACCAGCACAAACTTCTTTCCTTCTGTAACCCCTGCCCACCACCTTCTCCAAAAAGTCTTGAGATCCGCCACACAGCCAATTCCCACCCTCGCATCTGACTCCAATGCGAACAGACACAATCCGATTTCTACACAGGACTTGGTGAGACCCAGAACTATCCTTGAGGTTTGGAGTGTCAGCGGCTTCAGCCAGATTCTCCTTGAGAACTCAAAAAACTGTGGCCAAGGAGGTAATCCTGGGATCATTGGGAGGACAAAGAAAAGTTCTCCTGTCAGACCCTTCATTCCAAAGCAAAAACAAACAGATCAAGAGCGAACCAGGAAAGCCACATACAAAACGGCATGAAGACTGAGTAAGTGTGGGATAACTCAAGCAACCAAGCCAAGCCCTGTACTAGAAGGAAGGGGTATTCAGCCTCTCTCGTGCCTGTGGTTCCCAAAAATGTCTTCCATACCTCACCAGTTCCTTGCAGGAGACATTTTGGAACTTTCACTTCCTCAAGCCTGGCCTTTCCCCGTGGTTGCCTCTTGAACGGAGACTGTTCCAAGGCAGCGAAATCAGAGTTGGCAGCTTCTCACAGCAAACCTTTCTGACCTCAAGTAGGATGGGCTAGCCTACCAGCTGCCCTCCCTCACACATGTACACAAGCCAGTTTCTGTGGAGACCACAGGAGAACAAGCAGTCCTCAAAACTGCCTAATATATATCTTTACTCCCAGAGGGTTGCCTCTTTCCTCGCCTTTCCTCTGCCTGTACTTCCATCACTTTTCCAACCTGTCCAGAGGAGAAATTTCCAACTCTTGGGCATGTCTAGGTATCTCTGGGCAAACAGTGGAATCATCCCAGCAAATCCAGAAGAGACAGACTTTGTCATGCCCAGTTTCAGGATCTGGTCAAGCATTTTTATCACTGGGCACCACCACACACATTGGGCCTGTCCAGAAAGAAAGATGTTGTTCAGATTCTGAGTGAAAAGGGTATGCAGAAGAGCACCAGTTTTTCCAGACAAGTCTAGAGTTTGTTGCATTTTGGGATGTAATTTTTAACTCATCCATTCATGACTGGTGGAAGTGCCAAGAGTGCGATTGCATATCCAAGCCTGCGATGGGCAATGCAGAAAAGATAGCAGAAGTTCTAGCCCTTCAGGACACATTCGTACTCATCACAATTGGCTGTGGTGCAATTTCTGGACTAAGATGGTAGCACGGGAGCCAGGGAAGTAGTTTTTCACTCTTACCATTCAAATGTCTTGCTTCCTGTACTCTATAGGCAGCAGTGCAAACAGCTGCCCAGGAGAGTGGAGGTAACAGGGTTATCTCCCAGCCCAGCCCTGCGCTGAAGCCCCCAAGTCCACTACCCCGGGAGGGACTGAAGGTTGAACCACGGGGCCACCACTGGAAATAGTGGCCTAATGACCATGTCTATGTAACTTCCACTTACCTGTTTACTATCATTTTACTTTGTCCTTCCTTCTCAGCATTCAGGGGGTCATACCATTTTTCTGTCTCCTCTGTTTTACCCTCACAACAACAGTCCTGTGAGGTAAGCTAGGCTGAGAGCGAGGCACTCAGTAACTTTCTTATCAACTTGAGATATGAACCTGGGCCTCTCCAGTCTTAGTCTGACTCTGCAACCATGCTGCAACTCTGGCCATTTCCGCACAACCAAAATAAAACATTTTGAGGCAGGAAATAAAATGTGTCCTCCAAGGAGTTCCATAACATTTTTTAGCCAGAATGTTTTATTTCTAGACTGAAAACACTTTAAATGGATCCTGTTTTCTAGCAATTCTTTTGTTGAAACATTTTCAAAACGTTTTGACTTGCTGTGTGTATCTCTTTAAGATGTTTCCAACACCTCTCTGCAGTCTCCAGACTTCCTCCCCGGCACTATTTTTTGAGTTTGCTCCATTGTCTTGTCTATTTTCATCGGGGGGGGGGGTGTTGGGGGGGGGAGGCAGTGATGTCTTTTAACTACGAAGACACAACCTCTGAAGAATTGCAGCACATGACTTTGAAGCATCAAGGCATAAGATCCATGGAGAAGTTTTTTTAAAAAACATTGAAACTATCAGAAAATGGCTGCCAGGAATCCTTTCAAGGGAGTGAGTGCAAATAAACAGCAAGGGGGGTTTGAAAACGTTTTCAATGACTTGTGCGGAAATGGCCACTCTTGATCTTTAAAGCTCCTGCCTGGAGCCACCCACAAACGAAGTGGTAAAATTGCACAGCGGCGGTATATGCACATGTTTGGCACAGAACTCCTGTGGAATGTGTAACACCACCTGAAGACCCACATGAGCTGCTGAAGGGAGACAGCTGCAGCCAACGGTGACTTATCTCACACTGCCTGCAGCTTTCCGGATAAAACGTTGGGCTGCTGGAGCAAGCTACATTGAATTCAGTGCCTTCCTGGTGCCAACGCCTCCTCTTCGCGACTGGAAAATAGAACACTCTTGCTCTTCTCTGACTTCCCCGTGTCCAAAGGCATGCACATGTTTTAATTTTTTTTTCATGAGATCCATTGCAAAGAGTGTTTATGAAGTTCTGCTGATGTAGAGAGATCTCTGTGCACCAGCCTGTGTATGATGTGGGTTGAAAGCAGCATTGTGTTTACCCCTGCCCCTTTCTTTCGGGTCTTAACTCCTGTCCCTCAGCCCCTTGGACAGGATGTGAGGGTCTTTGGGTGCTTAATCCCCTGCCCTGGCTGAATAAGCCCATTGTGAAGGCATGCCGCTCGCTTAAAGGGCCAAGCTTAGCCATAAGTCACAACCGGTCCTGTCTGCTTCGCTAGCAGCTTGTAAACACTGAGCCGCCCCCTATTCATATTAAAGAAGCGGAGAGGGAAAGTGCACACCGATGTGCAGCGCATTCACGCGTGTCCAAGGCGGCTGGGGCTTTAGACTGAGGGCCTGAGCCAGCATTTCACATGGTAGGAAGCCAGAACGTGCAGTCACCCAAGCGTGTGTTCCCATATACACACCATGCCAAGATCAAAGCAGAGCTGAGGGAGTAGATAGGTATTTTGTGGGGGTATTTTGTGAGGCTCAGTTTTGGAGTCACTGAACCAATAAACCTGTGTCCGGTCTGTGCTGCTTCAGACCACAGGTAAAATTTCACACAATGGAATGCATCTTCACACACTCCCACTTCCAAGTTCATGACATGGAAAACTAACAGGGCAAGGAGATGGCTAAACTAGTCCCCTTCTGCCTGCCATGTTAGCTTTCATAGGGCAGGGAAGTTGGCTGTATGCCGAATCATCCAGTCATTTGCACCCTGCCCTGAATTCCAGAATGGAACAATCCAGGGCCAGGTTGACAGGTGGAAAAAAACACCTCGGGCCTTGATTTAAATGAGACACAGGCAAAAGCACTTTCCTGTGGGACTCAGTCCTCATTTCGTTTGAATTGGGTTATTGCTCATGCAAAAACAGCCGTGTGCCAGTGTCATGTTTAAATTGGGCCGTAGGCTTTTGTGTCAAGTGGCAGCTGGGATGTGCCAAGTTAGTCTGTCAGTGTTTGCTGTGGGGGGGGGGGGGGGGGGGAACCAGGGTGCAGTGAAGCTCTAGTTTACCAGCATCCACAGTCCCTTCCGAAAACAAATTTCCACCCTGTCTGCTCTGCATTTGCCTATGCTGTGCCATCCACTTACACTGAGTCAGAGGTATATCTAGGACAGGGGTAGGGAACCTGCGGCTCTCCAGATGTTCAGGAACTACAATTCCCATCAGCCCCTGTCAGCATGGCCAATTGGCCATGCTGGCAGGGGCTGATGGGAATTGTAGTTCCTGAACATCTGGAGAGCCGCAGGTTCCCTACCCCTGATCTAGGAAAAATGTAGTCCCGGGAAAAATCTGAGTTTTCCGCCCCCATCCCACCCCCCGTGTGGGTGGCCGCCTTCTCCCACCACGACCAAACAACATTTTTTTGCACCAGGTCTTGAAGTCAGTGTATAGACTCAGGTGGAAGGAGGAGGGCATGGGAGTGATTTTCCGCCCCTCCCCCCATGACTAAATGGCCACAGCCCGGGGACATTTGACCACATATGTCCCCCTAGGCAGTACGCCCCTGCACCCTGTAGCATAGGCAGAAGTACCCCACTGCCCACTTCTTAGCCAGAGTCTACCCCTTTCTCTTTAGCCATGTTGGGTCACCCATGCAGTTTTTGCATATGAAAAGTCTCCTTCTCATCTCTACCAATAAACATCAGTTGTATAGTATGACTAAACAAAACTTGATGCGGAAAAAAATTCCCCTTCTCGTTATTATTTACATTCCAAAGAAGTTGTCCCAAGCAAGATACGGACCAAGTTAGCATTCAAAGACAAGAGCAGTCTATTTTAACCTTGTCTGCGCAGAGAGTTTTTTAAATCTTGAGAAGTCTTTTATATTTATTTTGCTTTTTATTATTTGTAAATAAAATGTATCAAAGATTGGCAAGAATGGCTGGTGTCTTTACTCGCTTCCCTATCCCTCCTTTCGATTCTCCTGGACCGCATGACATTTTAGCAGCCCCCATGCCCATAGGATGATCTTATTGGTGTTTTTAAAATAGACATGCTTCTTCTGTTGGCAGGTTGAAATGCTTTGGGAGCTGGGAGAAGTTCTTTATTGGTTTCTGAAGAACACTGAAAGTTTCCCAAAAGAATTCAAACTGAGAGTTTTGTTTGCTTGTAAAGGAAGTTAGAAATAGTTTTGGGGTGGTAAAAAAGAAGCAGAAGAACGGTGTTTCAAAACTGTTGGTTTGCCATGTATAAAAGAAAAGGGCACGGTTATCTTTCATAGCATACTCTGCATGTTAAGTTGACTTATGCCATGTTTTTACCTTGAACTTCCTCCAAGGAGCTGAGGGCAAGGTACCAGGTTCCCCTGCCTCAGTGGGTGGATCCAAAAATTTTCGTAACAGGTTCCCAAGGTGGTGGGATTCAAACACAGCCAATGGGGCTGGGCGGAGCACGACAGGGGCGTGGCCGGGCATTCTGGGGGTGGGGCATTAATAATTTCTCTGTTACTGTAAAAAACTCTTACTGTAAAAAAAAGTTCCTAATTTCCAGCTGGTATCTTTCTGTCCATAATTTAAACTTATTATAGCTAGTCCTATCGTCTACTGCCAACAGAAGCAACTACTTCTCCTCTAATTGACTGCCTGTCAAATACTTAATACTTTCAAATACTTAATTTTGTTTCTAGAAATCAAAAGAAGGATACTTTCCTCAAACAAGGAACTTTACCATATTTCTAAAACATGTTTTTAAAACAGCCCAACAGGGAGAATTATTCTACCTTCGCTAACCAGCCATATAGGAAACAACAGAACTTTATGATTTTTGGACCTAATGGAATTTCTAACAGAAAAGCAGACCCAATTAGGAAAAGCAGACCAAAGTCAGTTTTATTACGGCCATTAAGCCAGCAAAAAAGAGTAGAGAAGAACAAGAAAAGCAGACCCAATCGGCACACACAAATAATTAGTAACCCACTTTCGGGAACTGGTGACAACCTGCTGGATCCCACCTCTGCCCTGCCTCCATTTTGTCTCCTCAATATCGCAAGATGGCCTAAGCTAAAAAAAGGCTGCCCTAAATTCACCCAAGCAGAGCATGGATTTGAACTCAGGTCTGAGGTCTCCCAACGTTTCATTCAGTATATCAAGCTGCTTCTTGATACCAGCATGATTTCTCCAAGCTTGTGTCCTTTTTTGTTGGGGTTGGTTGGGGCTGTTGCTGAAGGCGCCCTCAGCTTGGTATACAACATTGCAAATCACCCTGTGAAGGGAGGGTGTGGAAGTCACTTGATCATATATTCCCTCCCCCTTCAGCAATAGCCTGGGGTGAGGGGACTCTTCCTTGCTTTCTCCTGCCCCAACAAGGGAAGAGGTCAGCGCTGGAAAGGCTGCCTGGCCAAGATAAGGGACCAGCCATTGTCTTGGCTTCCTGTTTCCTTGGGACTCAGTAACCTTTGGAAAAGCCTCTTCTTCCGGTGTCCTTGCCAAGATAGTACAGCCAGGAACGCAGGGCTGGAGTGGCAAGCCGGCTGCAGGGGCCCTCTTCCTCAAGCAGCGGGCAGGGAAGACCTCCTATGTTCTTTGAGGGCTGTTTTGAACGTTTCCCCACTTATCAGCTTGGGTGGTACACACACAAATCAACAGAAATAGAGATTGCACACACCCCAGGAAGACCGAAGGAGTGTCGGCTGAGCTGTCAAGGGGGAGACAAATGCGGGTCTGTGCCGGGGTGGGGTGGGGGAACAGGACACAGTGTATGGTCTGCTGTTTCCTCCCCCTCAAAAAAAAAAAACCCACATTCAGTTTCCCTGGAAAAAATAGCTACTGGGGATAAACTCTTTAATTGCATCAACAGTAAGAAACTCCAGGCAGCCTTCTCCATTTTATCTTCACTATATTCTTAGGGGGAGTCAGCATGGTGTAGTGATTAAGGTGTTGGGCTAGGATCTGGGAAACCATTGAAATTTGCTGGGGGACCATGGACAAGCCACTCAGCCTCAACCCTGGCTAGTATTCGGGTGCAGACCTCCAAGGGGTGTGAATCAGAGGGAGGCAATGACAAAACCACCTCAGAACTCCTCTTGCCTTGAAACCCTACAGTACAGGTGTCAAACTCGCGGCCCTCCAGATGTTATGGACTACAGTTCCCATCATCCCCCGCCAGCATGATGCTGGCAGGGGATGATGGGAACTGTAGTCCACAACATCTGGAGGGCTGCGAGTTTGACACCTATGCCCTACAGGGTCACCGTAGGTCAGCTGTGACTTGGCAGCAAATAAATAAATATTCCTGCAAGTCAGGTTATGTTGACAGTGTGACTGTTCCAAGATGTTGGACAAGGATCTGTTGTCAAAATGTTGTGAAAATGTTGACAGAAAGAATTTTTCTCTCTTTCTCACAATACTAGAACCAGGGGGCATACATTGAAAATGCTGGGGGGAAGAATTAGGACTAATAAAAGGAAACACTTCTTCACACAACGTGTCGTTGGTGTTTGGAATATGCTTCCACCGGAGGTGGTGATGGCCACTAACCTGGATAGCTTTAAAAGGGGCTTGGACAGATTTATGGAGGAGAAGTCGATTTATGGCTACCAATCTTGATCCTCTTTGATCTGAGATTGCAAATGCCTTAACAGTCCAGGTGCTCGGGAGCAGCAGCAGCAGAAGGCCCTTGCTTTCACATTCTGCATGTGAGCTCCCAAAGGCACCTGGTGGACCACTGCGAGTAGCAGAGAGCTGGACTAGATGGACTCTGGTCTGATCCAGCTGGCTTGTTCTTATGTTCTTATGACCAAGCAAGCTTCCATAGCAGAAGGGTGTTGTGTGTGTTCAAACCTGGGTTTCCCAAATTCTAGTTTGACACTCACTGCAATATCATGCTAGAAAAGTAAGCGGTGTGGTTAAAGAGGTAAGGGAGGGCACTTGCTGAACATATTGAGCTTTAAGCTTTTTGACAGGATGTTGTTCATTATAAATAGGTAAACATTTCCAGAGGGTTTTTAAAAAATATATTCTTGTTCAACGTAAATGATAGTAGCAAGCCACAGACAATGGAAATACACAGTCCCTGGGATTTGGGGCTCTGGAAACTTCTCCTAATCAGTAATAAGGAGATCACAAATGTTTCTATTAATGTCTTTGAAGCACTCCTGTGGATGTAGCAGGACCACAGTCTTGCATTTGGGCCCTCAGACCTTCATTGCAAGCAGGGAAAGGAAACAGAGTCCTCTTGTGGCATAACCTTAGTACTGCTAGAGCAGTGGCATGGAAGATTGTATTTTTTTAAAACTCAAAATACTAGCTACAGACAGTGGAGTCAGTTTCTGAGAACCTGTGTAGTGATCCAAACCTCTTTTTTGCCTAATATATTCTGCAATCATTACTCTTCTTGGTTCTTCTTCTCAGTCATGAGTTCTTGTAGTACATTAACGCTTAAATCACAGGACACTTTATTCAGCCTCTCACGCTGGCGCCTGAGATTTTAGCAGCCCTTGTCTTTGTGTATTCAAGCATATGTTTGCTATCAAAAGGACCAGACAACTTTTAAAAAATGCCTTTATTTTGTCCTGGGTTGCTGGCAACCATATTAGGGGGTCGATAGCTGGCCATTCTGTCACTTGGGCACTTGGCCTCACTAAAATGACAGACCATTTTATTTTATCCTATTTTATTACTTTATTGATTTTCATCTGTAGGCTGTCTTTTGCACTGGAACCCAAGATGGGATAACAAATATGACTTTAAAAACCCTTTCCCGTAGACCAGCAGGTTGATTACAAATACCATAACACTGGATAATCCGTAAGTCACATTACTACATAGGATAAAATTTGATTCTAACAGTATAAATGAAGTACAGCTGGGAATTGGCTGTTGTGAAAGTGTTGTGTGTTGGGGGGGCGGGGTGAAAGTGTTGTGTGTTGGGGGGGCGGGGTGTCTGCCCTATTAGTGATTCCTATAGCTACCCTATGGGCCCCCATTCTCATGTTCCTCACACATAACTTCCTGTTTCTTTGGGGGATGGGGTTTCAGTTCTGCAAACGTTTGGCTTCCACTAATGGTTGATTGGACATCAAGCAGCTTTAAAGAGCACATTAAAAACTTCCATTTAAATCTGAAGGGAGATGCTGTGTGGTGTTGAATTGACTACTAGAAGAAACAAAATGTGTGGAACTGAACACACACGCATGCACGTACACACAACACCCCAGCGAAGAAACAGGAAATTAAACACAAGGAACATGAGAATGTAAGAAACCCCTAGCACAGCATTTGGTGATGTGTTGTTTTTTTAAAAAAATTCAGCAGGAGCAGGGAATGGGGAGGGGGGGCTGCCTCCACCAAGGGAATGGGAACCCCTAGCTGAGACTGTAGAATTAAAGGGGGGGGGGAGAAGAATGCATACAAATCTATTTGTTAGGTAGGAAAGCCTTCATCAACTGATCCGTACATGGCAGCTTTGCCCTTATTTATTTATGATTGATTTTCAGAGCTCCGCACAGCTAACAATTAGACAAATTAAAAATCCAACAGAACAACAATCCATTAAAAAGCACAATGAAACTGACATTTCCAGCAATAAGATTTAGCCACTGTAAAACCATCAAATGCCACAGCAGTAAAAATTATCCTAGCAGCTGGTAGTAAAAGCATCATTGTTGGACAGGAATGATGCTCCAAAATGCTAAGGCAGATGAGGGGTGTTTTTTTTAAATTAAAAAAGCATAGGCAAGCAGGTCAGTTTCAACACAGTGGTTAAGAGCTAATCAGGTGAGCCTCAAAGCGGACAGCATTCCAGAGCCAGGGGGGCAGCCACTGAGAAAACCCTGCTTGTAGTTTCTACTCACCTCAGCTCCAGGCAGGGCCTGTGGAGGGTGACGTTTAGGGAGGATGTGGCGTCACTTCCAGGTGGAAGAATAGAGAACCATGCTTGGCAGGAAGATCAGAACTAGAAGCCTGGACACTTTGGAAAGAGGCAGATCTTTCAGCACAGGGTAAAGTGACATCCCACCCAGATAATCTCTCCCAGCTTTTCAGGCAGATGTAGTGGACAGGTTATATATATCCTTATGGGCCTCAATAGCATAAATACCTTGGAGTTAAGCAGTTGATTCCCAGAACCATTTTCTGAAGCTGGGGGTGGAAGCCGAAGCCTCTCCTCCATCCATGTTGGAATCCGCCCCTGCAGATTTGTGGAAATGTGTTCCCATGGGGAACTTGTAGCTGTTGTCTCCACTGTGTCAGGTTAAATTTAAGAAGAGAAGGGGAAAAAAGATTCTCAACTGTAAGGAGTCTCAAAGCAGCTTACAAACTCCTTCCTGTCCCCACACCTTGTGAGGTAGGTGGGCCTGAGGGAGTTCTTAGAGAACTGTGTCTAGCCCAAGGTTACCCAGCAGGGTTTCATGTGGAGGAGCAGGGAAACAACCATGGTTCACTAGATTAGACTCAGCTGCTCAGGTGGAGGAATCAAACCTGATTCTCCATTGTAGACTACACCGCTCTTAACTGATACACCATGCTGGCTCCAGTTTGGCTCTGGCGGTGGGCCATCCTAAACAAGGTATTTGCCCATTCAGAGACTCCTGGTATTAACTCATCTGGTAACCTTTGGTCCATCACAAGGACAGTGTGGAAAATCCCCCCAGTACCTTAGCTGCCAAGTGGGGATTAATACTATTATATGACACCTAATTTGTGTTGAAGAATATTTTGCCAATGCCATAGAAATGATTACAAACTGGCCTAAGCCATGCAGTTATAGCTAAGTCCTCAAGATGTCGTAAGAGACACACAGAAAACTGCTTCTGGTCTACAGCCAAAATGTCACGGATTTCTTGCTGGAAAAAAATGAAGGAAAAAACCCCAGGACTACAGTGACACCTTAAAATACCAAAGCTAAAGAGCAGAAGGATGTATGTGTGTGTACGCATGAACCCATGTGTGCACCCATTGGACCACAAATTATTATTTATTGGAGTCCCTGTCCGTAATAAAGAAGCAACTGAGAGCCCATTAAAATCAGAATTCAAATTTGCACCTTTAAAATATTTGCAAGAATTTACTTGCAGACTTCATGGTAGTTGACATCCAGACTCTGTGGCAAACATTAACTGCTGGTTAATACCTTTTTAATAAAAACTATTGCAGCATCAAATACAGAATTTCCCACCTCTAAATGCTTGTACTGCTTCAGAATTAAGGCCAAGTTGGTCAAGTCAATTACATTATTACATTATTGACATAAAAACTTTGGGGGCAAGATCAACACAAAGTTGGGGATTTTCCATGCTCCAGACAGCTGTCTTCCTTTCTCTGGATATTTATGTGGATCCTCCTCCCATGAGCTCAGAGTAGCAAAACCTGTTCTCCCTCATAGGAATAGATTTTGAAGCTCACTGCTGATTTTTCATATTAAAATCAATGGGTCAAACATGTTTTATTTATGTCCTTAGATCATAAAGCACTCAAGAAGAGCCCTGCTGGATCAGACTAGTGATCCAGCTACAGAATCCTGTATCCAATGGTGGCCAACCAATTTCCCTAGTGGCCAATAATAGAGCATAGAGGCTGAGACATTCCCCTGATGATGCCTCCTGGCACTGCTATTCCCAGGTTTACTGCCCCAGACTATAGAAGTTCCCTTTGATCACCATGCCTACTAACTATGGAGTCTTCATTAATCGGTTCTGAACAGGCTTGCCAACCTGTAGGTGGTACCAGGAGATCTCCCACTGATCTCCAAATAGCCAAGATCAGTTCTTCTAGAGAAAATGGCGACTTTGGAGGACAGACTCTATGGCAGGGTGTCTAACTCTGGCACTTCAGATGTTCATGGACTACAACTCCCATCAGCCCCTGCTGGCATGGCCAATTGGGGCTGATGGGAGTTGTAGTCCATGAATATCTGAATCACCAGAGTTGGACACCCCTGCTCTATGGCATTACACCCTGCTGAGGACCCTCTACAGGCTCCACTCCCAAAATCTACAGATATTTGCCAACCCAGAGCTGGCAACTCTACCTTTTGACTCTAAGGCATAAATGGTAGGGCTGATATTGAATTATTGCTCAGGATGGGAAGTGTGGAATCTACGAATATGGAACACTCCTCACTCTTTCCTCCACAGCAACACATTGGAAGTCATCAGATATTAGCATGTGAATGTTTGCCAGGTATTTCAAGGGCATTCTGTCTTTTTTATTGCAGGAGGTTTTTGCTGGCCTGTGATAAGGAAAATACGCTCTGCACACGCTCAGAGTTATCGACTTGCCTGATACTCCATGATAGATTCTGCAGCTTAGCCCTGGATGGATTAAATCCCAAGTGCCTTTCTAAATCCTTCTCGCACCCCCCCCCTTCTCCCCAAAGAAAACAATTTGTCCTTCCTGGACGTCCAACAAATTCCCTGACTATGCTCAAATCCTCTTAAGCGACCTGCTTAAATTGCCTTGCTTTATGTCGGTTGGAAATGCAGGCCGTGGCCCCGAGCCTCCCAAAATGATTATCCCATTAAGCAAAGAAGTCTGAAATCAGCAACTCTTGGCACTTGGGCTGGGGAGGAAATCGATAGCCTAGAAAATGTATCTCTTGCTTTCGTGCGCCCTTTGTAAATATGAGCCTTTGAGAGACTGTGGAACAGTAAACACTAATTCTGTTCAAAACTCCAATCTAAGCACAGTTAAGAGGAACGGACAGTAAGGAGCTCTGTTCTATTAACTTGAGAAATGAGCTCTGGAAAGGGATAAAAGCAGGGCGGGGAGGGGGGGGGTTGGCTCTGCTGTGGCAGGTGATGGCTTGACTTCTGAAATGCTGGTATCTGGGTAGAGACCGGGGGGGGCGGGGGGGGGGGGGGGGGGGGGGGGCAGAAGACAGAAGCCCCTTCCGTACATGCAGAACAATGCACTTTCAATTCACTTTGCGGAAGGGGCCAGAGGGAGGTGGCTTCCACAGGGGGAAAATGTTGTGCTGTGCACTCATTGGTACACTGGACTATCCACCTGAAGAGAGGAGATTCTCCATGTTTTCTCTGTATTTTCCCCTCTATTCTCTTGGGCCCACTGCTATCCTCCTCCCCCAGTGGTGGGATTCAAATGATTTAACAATCGGTTCCAGTGGTGGGATTCAAATAAGTTAACAACTGGTTGTTTACAAGCACCACTTTAACAACTGGTTCTGCCGAAGTGGTGTGAACCTGATAAATCCCTGCCCCCCCCCCCCCCCACACACACACACACTCATACACCACTGGAGGCATTTGCTGGCTTTTTACAAAATTGGTAGTAGCTCCATTGTTATATATACTCTACTGGAGCACTATACATTTTTAAAAGTTGGACAACAGCATCCTTCATTGCAGTGGTGGTGACAAATGCCAGGGGAAACTGAGGAAAAATGGCATCCATGTGGTCCCAAAATCTACAACTTCCAATTCACACGACAGCCATACCTGCTTTGACAGTAGAAAAAGTGAAGAAAAAAATTAAAGAAAAGCTGGGTGGTAGGGGGACCACAACAGGTATATAATTTTATAAAGAAGATATGCAAAAGATCCAGCATGGTATAGTGGTTAAGAGTGGTGGACTCTAATCTGGAGAGAAAGGGTTTTAATTCCTCGCTCCTCCATATGAGCGACAGACTCCATTCTAGTGTACCGTGTTTGTTTCCTTGCTCCTCCACTTGAAGCCTGCAGGGTGACCTTGGGCTAGTCACAGTTTTCTCAAAACTCCCTCAGCCCCAGTGACCTCACAAGATCTCTGTTGTGAGAAGAGGAAAGGAAGGAGCTTGTAAGCCACTTTGAGACTCCTGAAGGTAGAGAAAAACGGAGCATAACTCCAAAGTCATCTTTTCCATCAGGAAAACAGTGCCACACTTTGACAGGCATGGTTTACAGTTGTGGAAACAGCTGTGTAGAAGCAGCCTCAGTTATGAAGCAAAGCAGCCCCATATAAAACCTGTCTCCCTTCTCAAGTCTACAATTGAAAACAAAAAGAGGCAGGTGTGTGTATGAGCTTCTGCTCAACTGACAACCTGCTTCCTCCTCAGTTACCTTTCTCATGGCAACCAGTGAGTGTCTCTGCTATACATAATTTGGGGTACTTAGGGGGTGAGGGCAGGGATCCTTAACCTTTTTAAACCTTTGAAATTCTGACCTGCAATAGTGGACGCAACCACAGAAAGTCAGGGAGTGAGGTCGTGCTTAACGCTAATCGTTACTATTCAACGTTTCAGGAAGAAGTTCTGTTTCACAGGATGCCTTTTAAAATGAACATAAGATTTAAAAATATTTTCTTGTATACACACAGCTTACCTTCAAACCCACAATGAGTGTGCTGCAAAGTTCCTGAAGCAACTTAAAAAAAACCCACTTCTGTAGCCAATCAGACTCCCTGCTAGGTAAAAGCCCTACCTGATCTCATCCACTGTCTAAAATCACACGGTGGGTGTTGGGAAAGGTTTCAACAGGAACCATTTGGGAGACCCCTGTATTAGGGGGGACAGCCAGTGGGTCTCCATGGGCCTTCTGAGCAAACAGGGATGAAATTGTGCTCCTAAGATCCATTCTTACGGCACAATTCATATTTGTAAGCAAAATCAGCTGCATCTTGGAAAAGGGGCTGTTCTTG
Source organism: Sphaerodactylus townsendi (assembly GCF_021028975.2). Lineage (NCBI taxonomy): Eukaryota > Metazoa > Chordata > Lepidosauria > Squamata > Sphaerodactylidae > Sphaerodactylus > Sphaerodactylus townsendi. Next base: position 99,860,111 of record NC_059430.1, read on the forward strand.
GCTGTGGTACCACACAGTTGCCAGGTTTTTGTTGTTGTTGTTTTTGGCAACCCTGCTCCTGTGCCTTTATGGCAGCTTTATCAGCAGACATGAGCAAGGCACAATAACCTGTTCGAGGTGGTTGAAACCTCCACCATAGGAAGTGAGGAATGGTGCACAGTTTGCATTAGTCAATCTCACTGACAATCACTCATGTGCCGAATTATGACCAGAAACTTCCATGTTGTTTCCCTGGATTTATTCCTTCCTTCACCCACAGCCTCTTGCAAGATGGTATGGAACCGTATCAGCAGACCGGAAATTCCTCTTTTGTCCCATTCCACAATGCCTCTGTTATAGCCTGAACCTCTTTGCCAGATCCTGCCTCACTTCACTCTTTGAACTGGCAAGAATCAAAATATACATTATGATTATTCACACCTAGCGATGGGATTCTCCTTACCTGACATTCAGTGAGTGACGACAGGTGAGCTGGAATTCATTTCCCCAGTTTGTGAGCATCTTGATTCAGATTGGGACTGTGGTTCAAGAGAAGACATGGGGGTTGGCCTCTCCAAGCCCCATTTCCCTGACCTGAAACAGCCCCAGCAGGTTGTTTATCCATGGGGCGGATGTGGGGACTGACTGTTCCCCCTTTCCCCAGGCTGAAAGAGAAGGGTGGGTATCATATAGGTCTGATACATGTCATTTTATTTGCTGAATTTTAAAACAAGGTAATCCCAAGGTATGTGACACAAGGTAATCCCAAGGTATGTGACACCACCGTGTGATTTTAGACAGACTCAGAAGGGTGTGGTGTAGTGGTTAAGAGCAGGTGGATTCCAATCTGGAGAACCGGGTTTGATTTTCCACTCCACCACCTGAGCGGCGGAGGTTTATCTGGTGAACCAGATGTGTTTCCACACTCCTACACTCCTGCTGGGTGACGTTGGGCTAGTCACAGTTCTTCGGAACTCTCTCAGCCCTACCTACCTCACAAGGTGTCTGTTGTGGGGAGAGGAAGGGAAAGGAGCTTGTAAACCAACTTGAGTCTCCTTACAGGAGAAAAATGGTGGGATATAACTCCAAACTCCTACCCCTCCCTCCCTCCCTCCCTCCCTCCCCTTCTTCTTCTTCTTCTTCTTCTTCTTCTTCTTCTTCTTCTTCTTCTTCTTCATTGCATGCATCTGTAATAAGTTTTTCTCACTTGGTGCCTGCAAATCGGGGATCTATGTTATCTGAATTCTCCTCAACTCCCCTTTTATCATGCTCAAATATATTATGTGTGCGTGTGTGTGCGTGGAAGGGGTGTATTTCTTTTGCCCTTTAAACAGCTACTTCCAGTATCTGAAATCTTGAGGATCCTTCAGATTCCACATTCACAATAGCCTTGATTCTGACATTGTGAATCAGAGTGCTTTGGAGCCACCATATTTCTGCAGTGGCGGCTCATGCTTTTACTTACCTGTCTCTGAAATGTGATGACATTACTTTGCCAATCAGTGCTCTTTGATGGAGTCGGTTTGTTCACAGTCGAACTCGTGCCTTGCTTTCACTTACTCAAAATTTACTGTGAGACATCTTATCAGCAGCTAGTAGGGACACACTTTCAAAATCTTCTAAATGCAGTTTCAAAAATTTCTTTTCTTTGTCTTTGTCTCAGCCAATGGATAGCTACCCCATAGGATTTTCAAGGCAAGAGACACTTGGATGGTTTGCCATTGCCTTTCTCTGGGTTGCAACCCTGGACTTATTTGGTGGTCTCCTATCCTGCTTATCTTCTGACATTTGGTGAGATCAGGCTAGCCTGGACCATCCAGGTCAGGACATTTGTTTTATTTCTACATTTTAAAAAGTCAACTGACTCCCCCAGACAATTGTTGGCACAATCCCAATTTACCCTTTTCTTATCCGTGCAGCTGATTTTTTTTCTCCCACACTATGGGAAGCTTCGGGACCAACTTTACTCATAAACAAGCCTCATTTTATTGAATGGGGCTTACTCCCAGGAAAGTGTTTTTAGGATTGCATCTTCACCTGCTAATTCTAGCAGACCAAGAAGCTATTCAAGGCACAGAAACGGGGCAGTGGTGGGATTCAGCCAGTTTGCAGCACTTCGGCAGAACCGGTTGTTAAAATGGTGCTTGTAAACAACTAGTTGTTAAATTATTTGAATTTCACTACCGGAACCGGTTGTTAAATTATTTGAATCCCACCACTGGAATGGGGCCATTTGTTTCTGGTCAGTTAGCAACCCTTTCCAGAGCCCTGCTTTTATCATTTCTTTCTGGGTGACACCCAATTAGAAACTTCTGAAGGATGGTTAAAAATGTTTTCATACCCGGAGCAGCGTGAAAAGCAATTTGTCGTGCTGATTTTATTGTCTTTTTAATGGATTATTAATTTTCTTCAGTTTTGAGGATATTGTTTTTATTTTTATTCAGGGTCCATTAAGTATGAAGACAGTGGAATTGGAAAAAAAACCCTAACAAATAATAAAGCATGCATTTGGAAGGGAGAGCAGACAGGCAAAGTTAGAGTTTCAGCCTTCAACTCTTGCCCAGTACAAAGAGCATGATTCGCCAGCTGAATGCTTCCCAAAAACTTCATTTTACAAAGCAAAATTGGAAGTAAGCAGAATTCTGAGGTAACCTAAAAAAATTAATCGATTCAGTATTTAAATGCCCCTGAAGGCCCTATGTATTCCTCCTAGAGTAGATGTCAGCGTTTTCCGCATGGACCATATAGCCTGGGATAAGGAGGTGAAACATTCCAGTTTGGCCATGACTTCTGCATGGCTTCCGGGTCTAACTTGCCCCCGCTCCACAAGATTTCCCTTATCCTGGGGTTTCCAAAAAACTATACATTGGCAGTTGTTGTTTTTAAAAAACCCCCACACTGTTCCTGCTCCCATGTAAACACCGTGGAAGACAGACCGGTTTATTTTTCCCGCCTTGCTGCCTGCAGCCAATCAGAACGACAGAAAAACAGGACAGTTTGTGCATGCATGGCAACATTGGCGAGGAAAATGAAACTAAATCGGGGATGTGCATAATCACCTGGAGTTATTCCTCCCAGCCTGAACACGCTGACGGGCTGCCATGCGAAGGGAGAAACTGATATACAAACATCCCGGTATGTATGATCCCGGTTTTCCCCTGGGATATTATATCCATCCGGAAAACGCCGTCCAGTTCTATTTCTGGATGCTTCGCTACTCAGACTTTGACTCCACTGCTGCAAGAGATAGGGGCTTCTACGTCAAATGTGGCTCCTGTACATGCAGATAAGCATCAGGCTAACCCCCTGAGGGTCTGATCTCTATTCTGTGATATAAATATCCACAACTTCCCTCCTGACTACGCAAAACCTCTCACAGGTCACAACTGAGGCCAGGACATGCACTTTGAAGTCCAGTTGATTTTTAACAAGATGGATAAGCAAGCTCTGCCTTTGAAATCAAAGACTTTTAAAGCCTTTAATGTGGGATTGACCTGGCCTGGAATATTTAGTATCTGTGGACAAAAGTGATCAAAGAGAATCTTCTTGATGGTTGGAGGAAGAGATCGGAGCTTGACGAGGGGGAGGGGATTCCATGTCAAAGCCTTTTGAAACACACACCTTTACTCATATTCAGGATCTGCTCTGTGATGTTGACACTCAAGTGCCCAGTTCTGCAACCTTTTTGCAAGTTTCCGCCCTTCCCAGTCTCTCATCTTTCCTACTAGTTTCAAGCATTCTGGGTCCCACCTGAGCCCCACTGTACCACTGACAGTTCATTGCAAACAGGGCTGGTGAAGGAGAGCGTCCCAAAGAATTGTGCTGTAGGATTCCAATGACTGCATTCATAAATAGGTTGCCAACTATCTTTCCGATTCCCCCTGTTCTTAGACTGAGCTCTTGAGCAATAAAACCATCAAACTTGAATAAGACCCATATCTAAAAACATCTCTCTTCAATGCTTCTCTGCAGCTTCTAAAAATGAGCAACAAAATAAGAACATTGAAGGTCAGAGTCCTCTAGGAGGAACTGAACCTTTTGCTCTGAAGTTGCCTGAGAAAATGTGGACAGTTTTATTAAAGCATGACATAATCTTGGGGTTGCCGACAGACCTGGAGGAGCAACATTTCAACAGTTCTTAACATTCTTTAGTCTTTAAATGCAGTGTGTGGAAACAGACAGCTAGGCTTTGCATGGCATGGAGGTCAACCACATCACCTGGGAAATAACTTCCCCCTTAAGCCGCTATTCAAGAGGCAAGGTAGCTTTTCTCCAGGCCTGTTGGCAACTCTAATTATAACTCATCTCCAAATCGAATTAGAAGCACAGCATTTAAAACAAGGCGCTGCCCCCTCCTGATCATCCTTTCCATTCATTATCCAACTCGCTCCCTCTTTTGGATGTTTGTTCCTTTTTAAGACAGTCACTCAAAATGACTGTTTGCACACCCTCATCATAACATAATGATCTGCTTGCTCAGCTATGCAAATTAGGTTACAAACATGCCCAGCACCAACAGCTGGGAGAGGCAGGCATGAACATCTGGGCTCACTCTCATCCCAGCCCTTCTGTAAGCATTCCTCAGCCTGGAACTGTGCAAGGTGAGTCTCCAAGTTCATTGGTGGAGCAAGAAACCCCTGGGCCTGCATCTTAGACACCCAAATGAGCTACGTATGACTCTGCATGTGACCAGGAAACCAAGCTGTTTTCAGACACAGAAGGAAACTAGAGCAGTGCAGTATTGGCCATGGCAACTGGTGGGCAGGATGAAGTATCTGGATGGCCCAGCCTGTTATAAAGATCAGGAGTCTTGTGCCTTGTTTGGCAGGACCAGCCACTTCTGCTACTTGGATTTTGACTAGAACTAGGATGGCCCAGGCTAACCTGAGCACAGTAAGAGGCACTCTGGGTATTCACTCGACTCACCTTTCCACAAGACTGAATGAAGCAAACTTTCCTAACAGATCTTGGGTTTCAGCAAGACGAAACAACCTTTCCCCCTCTTTTCCTTGATTTCGTTCCCTCTTTCCACACTTTTCTCATTCATTTCTCTCTCCCCACCTCATTTTTCCATGTCTCCCAACTTTATTTTCAATTCTTGGTCTCAAATTCTTCTCATCCCTATCTTTCATGGCAACTTAGAAGGTACATAACAGCAGAGGTGTAGCAAGGGGGAAAAGCACTCAGCACATTGGTGTGTCCTCCGCCCCTGTCCCGCCCTGTAATGCCCACGCCCTGCAACACCCACGCCTACACACACCGCCACGACCTCACCACACCCCCACAGGGGCGCACACCCAGTGCATCACCCCCCATTCCCCTGGAGCTACGCCTCTGCATAACAGTAGTATAGTAGCAAACCTTTGTTAATAATATGAACAGAAGTGCAGGAGTATATATTTCCCCATGAGCTAACAAAAAAGTGAAAGGATGCTTCCCCTTTCCTTCCCCTTTTACATGCATGGTAAAGGTACATTAACCATATTAGTGCTTATACATGTGGAACCGATGTTAGAACTCCCAAATCAGGCACTGGGTGGTTATCATTATTATTGTGTTGGCAGGAGTTTTAATAAGCTCTTTGTAAAGGCTGCTTTGCTGTACAACACATCATTTTAATATCAGAACAATCAGTCTCAGTGATTCCAGTACTTCTTATCCAGCACCCAGTTCATCCCTGCTTTTGTGCTAGGTAAAATCACAAAGGTAAACTGAAATGGATTTTTTACTGATCTACTTACTAAATACTTATTCTGATGTGAAGTTTTTATGAACTAGAGCCCACTTCATCAGATGAAAGCAGTGTGTCCTATAGTGGCAGACATGTATAAGTGTGTGAACATTTTGTTTAAAAAAATGCAAAATTAAACTCACGGCTATATGGAGTAACATTGAGAGGCACAGGCTGTGTAAATGGAGTGGATGTGGAGGACAGTTTGCCTGGGAATTGGGAGAAAAACCGATGCTCCTTCTTTTACATGTCTGACAGCTTGTATGCATATAAGGGGGATGTGGAATGCTACAGCCTGATCTCGTTAGATCTGGGAAACTAAGCTGAGTCAGTACTTGGAAGGGAGACCCCCAAGGAAGACTCTGCAGAGGAAGGCAATGGGAAAACACCTCTGCATAATCACCTCTGCTTAATACCTCTGCTTGCCTTGAAAACCCCACGGGGTCACTGTAAGTCAACTGCAACTTGACAGCACTTTACATACACACACGCGCACACACACACACAGATACCAGGGGTCTGCCCTGATTTCTGTGATCACAATATTTAACAGTAGGTTGAGTACTGAATTATCAGTTCTGCCACCTAACAAAAGGATTGCAGGAATACTTGACGAAATAACAGCAATAGTTGGCATCCTTTTTTTTTTTTACAAGCTGTAGGCAAAGTTAGATTTATAACAAATTTTATACCAGTTTTTCTCCCAAATCAGGACACACGGCTGCATTATTCTCTTGTCCTCCATTTATCCTCATAACAACCAAAGATCACAACATGCAAGATAAGAGAGAGGCTGACCTGGTTCAAGGCAATTTGTCACTCCAACCAGAACATGGCTGACCTGGAGCGAGTGGAGTCCATGCAGGGGATACAGGGAAATATAGGCCTACACCAGATCGCAGACAGCGCCTCCACAAGGGCAAAGTGGTCAGGGGAAATGTGAGTTTGCACATTTCTTTCATATTCCACAAGGAACAGGGCTAGAGGCTTTTAAAATGTATGCTCAAAATTAGTACGCAGTTGCAATAGATTGCTGCAGCACAAGAACATTATCATAATCTGTCAAAAACTAACGTTTTTTAAAAAGAAGTGTGAAAAAGGAGGAAATGACAACCGTGGGTGTTGGGGCAAGGGACATGACTTCTCTTTTTCCACCTCGCACAACAACCCATTTTCTGGTTCCTGCTGGCTCCTGAAGGGGTGGATTGATGCAGCTGGCTGCTTTCCTGGGGTTCAAAAGCTCTCTGCCTGGAAGTCGCCAAAACAGAGGGAATTAGGCTCTGCCCCCACCCCACCTTAGTTTCTGCTGCGTTAAGCAGGATTTCACAGTATGTTGGGCTGGTTTGATGGATGCTGCAAGCCAGAAGACCCCGCTCCCCGTCCCCCACAGGTCATGGAGCACAGCTGACATAGCAAAGGCATTTTTTTTTATCGTCCAAGCTGTGTGCCTTTGGCACTTATGAGCTGGTGCAGGCTGGGAGACAGTACAAAGCCAGAAACTGGGAGATGGTGGGTATAGTTCCCTAGCAAGCTGTTGTGGACAAGCCCCACAAAAGTGAACTAGACTTGCTCAGAATCGGGTCATAGAAAATTGAGCACCATGAGAGACAGAGAGCAGTGCTTGACTCACTATTTAGTTTTCCTGTCAGGAGAATTCAGTCTCACCTCTGCCGGGGACTAGCTGGGCAACATTAAAGCCATGCTCTTTTAGGAGGTCTGGCTCAGCCAGGCTGGAGAATGAGATGGGAATGAGATGGCAGATATGTGAGCTGGTAGAAGGAGGCTGCAATCTGTGGGAGGCAGATTCCAGCTTGGGAAGTTCTTTCACATGCAAAAATCCCTGCAAGCAGAACATTAGCTCTGTAGGGAGGAAGTTCCTAGCCCCTTTCTCTCTGCTTAGCAGCAGATTTTTCTATGCACAGTGAGTTCTAGACATAGCTGAGTGTTCTGAAATAGGACCTGGAGAGAAAGTAGGCTATAAATCTGAAATGGGTGTATCAAGCAGAAGCTCAGCTGCTACAGCAGAAGCAAAACTTAAATTGTCTGAGCACCCTGCTGGAAGAAACCAACTATCCTCTCTTGGCATAGAACTGGCTCCTTAGCGTTTTTGGATAGTGCTGAAAGGGATACATTAATTGCTGAAGTACAGAAAAAGGAATGGTGTAAATACAAGAATAAAGAATGGTCAGTTTAGTCAAATTGGGATCTGGGAGGCCTGGGGCTCAAATCCCCCTCTGCTACAAAGGTCAATGGATGAACTTGGGTTCCTTCCTGCATTTTACCCCCCCTCCTTCCCCCCCACACAAAATTTAGACTGAGAATGACTGTCCCAAGGTCACCTGGCAGAGTGGGTCTGTAAATCCAGATGTCCCAAATCCTAGACCGATACTCTAACCACTATAACATACTAGTTCTCGTTTGGGAGCCCAGCCTACCTTGTGAGGGTGTTGTGAGGAGAAAACAGGAAAAGGGGGAGCATGTATGCTTCCCTGAACTCCCTGGAGGAACATTACAATTTTTAAAAAAATAGATCGAATGTAAAGTTTTTGAGGACAAATGGTCTACCTTTACCTGATTTTGGAAATATGGACACATTCATTTGCAGACATGCACAGATTTAGTCACCCTGCGAGCTTTAATTATTGAATTGACTCTCTTTGATAAGGCTGGACTCCCTGTTTCGTTTTGAGACAAAGCAAGTTAGGAAATGGCCCCGTGCTGGGCAGCCTGGTTCTTCTTTCCTTCCTCACGTGCCGCTGTCCTCCTTATATTGATCTTATTTTCCCATTCCTCAGCTGCCTTTCTGTACTCTCAATGGGGCCCCCAAGGAGGTTCGCCACTCTTTAATACAATTGGAATCGAAAACATTGTGAAGCACAATTAAAATGAAACCACTAAAACACCAGCAGGCAAAACCTTTCCTGGTGAGAGTGTGAGGAACGCTTACAACTTTAATGCTGAAAGAAGGAATAAGCCAGAAACCGCACTGAATGCCTTTTCTCTGATTGCTTTTCCTGGGGGTGATTTTTTTTTTCCACGGCAACGTGAAAGAAGGGCTGCGGAACTGAAGAAGAACTGATTAACTCATTCTCTTCTGGGTCGTTTCCTTATCCAAAACATCCCCCCCCCTCCTCCCCTGCTTGGTGGTCCCTACTGCTTTTTTTCCTAACGGATTGAAGAAATTAAGCCAGGGAAGATCTAGCAACAGGAGAGGAAAGAAGCCATCTGCCTGTCTCACGCATACTGGCCATTTGCTCACAGGGAATACGACTGCCTGTTGGCTTGGTGAAAAATGACCCATCCGTTTTAAGAGAGGCTCAGTGGGTGGTAATAGGCACATGAAACTTTTCAAGGCACGGAGGTCAATCACATCGCTTGGTAAAGAACAGCCTATTAGGCCTTTATTAAAAAGAGCAGATCGGGGTTTTTTTTCTCCCAGACTACTTGTGAAGTCTGCAGTTTTTAAAAGAAGGGAATGGCCTGATCAGAGAAAAACTGTGCAAAAATGTTGAAGAAACAGATAGAAACTAAAAACAACTCACGTATGTATAGGATTATGTACAGGATGCAGACCAGCCATGCGCAGTCAGGAAGGTGGGAAACACCCCGTCTACACCAAGTTTTCCTCTTCTTGAGACTTCTTCCCATGTCACAAGACCTGGAGTGGGCCTTATCCACTCCCTTTAACTCAGGCAATGAGGAAACTTCTTCCTCTCTAGTACATGTTATCCAACCCTTCTTCATAAAGCGCTCAAGGTAACATGCATTATTCTCCCTTCCTCATTTTATACTTGCAATAATCCTCTAAGTTAAGTTAGGTGGAGTGAGAGCGATTGGCATAAACTGAGCTTCATGACTGACGAGGTCAGGAAAGTTCCCACGCTTCTGTCTTCCACAAATGGTGCAAAACAGAGTTGTTTGGTAGGGCACTTTTTAAAGGGCAATAGTATAACAGAATGGTTCAGGAAGACTCTTATAAAAGGGCTGTAGTCTCTGCCATGGTACATTCATTCTAAGCATTATCCTGCTCTTACTGCATTGTTTTCTATTTTTGTAATCCCATGTTTGGTATCACTTGACATGTCATGTTGGATACTTTTTTTTGTAGTTTCTAACTTTCAAAATCTGAGTCCTTTTAACATTGCCTATTAGCTCTCTTGTGCTATTCAATTACACTATTTTAGACCAGGGAATCTGCCTTGAGTCCCAGTGAGAAAGGAAAATAAATAAATGAGAGAGAGAGAGAGAGAGAGAGAGAGAGAGAGAGAGAGAGAGAGAGAGAGAGAGAATTTGTGCTCAGTTCTTCCAATCATAATCCAGCACCCCACTCACTACAACACTCCGGCTCCAGCACTGACTTCCGACCTAGCAAAACAGAGAAATTCAGATTGGGGCATCCCAAACTCCCAAACTCACTGTCTCTCCTTTGCTCCCTTGGCTTCATAGTAAACTTGCTCGGGTTGGTGCTTTCATTTCACAGATAACTGGTTTGGCCAGATATTTCCAGCACGTTATTATCAAAACCTGTTCAGCACTCTGGACAGAGGCATTAAAACTTCATAGGATGGAAAGGTCTTTTTCTTTGGCTGAAGCAAACCTGGAAACCTGCCAAAAACACCAGAGGGAAGGGTTCCGACAACACCCCTGGGGGCATTTATGCAAAGTCTTCATGGAACATAAATATCTGGAAGCCGTCCACTTTCCCAGCAGAATAGGCCAAAAGAAAATCTGCAATCTCCAAAGCACAGAGACAAGGACTTTGAACCGACTAGCTGAGCATTGTCACATGCAAAAATCCTTTTAAAAAAAAAAACTAATTCAGATTTGGTACCATAGTTGTGTCCAGCAGATTAGTAATTCCCAAACTGTGTGCTGAGAGAACTATTTTTTCTAATCAACAATTTCTGAGAACCTAAACTACCTACCACCAGAGGAGTCTGACTGCTTTATCCCTGCATGATATCACGGGTCTGAATTTAACCCCTAATTTGCCTCAGCTGGGTGTCTGCTGCTACAATGAATGTGATCAGATCAAATATCCATCACTAGTTCAAAGATTTAGTCTTAGAAGATTTGCCACTGTGTCTCTGCATGAGTGACTGTTCTGGCCTACTTCCTTCTAGTCAGGAGGTCTACCCAGAACAGGAATGGGATTTTTACTCTTCCCTGCTAAATGTTTTGGGACTATACAAGCAAAAGGTACCACCAATTTTAACTAAAAGTAAGCAGACTCACAAATTGGTGGGTGGAAATGCCTCAATCTCAGAATAAATGTTATTAAGAAAAACAAAACCAGCAAGACATGACACACAGAGAGAGAGAGAGACCAATAGGCGTTGCAGGATTAACTGTCTGCCTGTGCTGTAGGCCATTGTGACCAGGAAATAATTTATTCATTGGAAATATTTTGCATGTGTTTGTACCTGAAATGAGCACATCTTGCACTTGGCTGCCAAATGTGAGTAGACCCAGGACCATTTTATACCTTGTGCCGAATCAAATGGCACAGCTTGTGCTGAACTGTAAGAAAGTAAATTTTGGGCATCTATGACTGAATGTTTGCTCAGGGGATAAAACTATTTGTTTTTGTTTGTTAACTATTGTAATGGCTTCATCCATTATGCTTAGATGCATTTGGCTTGAGAATCTTCTGAAGTTATACTTTTGGGCTAGATGGCTTGTTACCTTCTGCATATAATTGTTGTGGCTGAAGAAGGCTAAGGTCAAAAGTGTTTAACTTACCTGGCTTAGCACTACTAATTGATGTTTACAGGTGGCCAGCTTATCTCCTGACATGCATCCAGCTGAACATTTGGCAACTGAAGTACTTCCAACTTTTGATATTTGTTCGTTCTTATGCATGGCCAATTTTGATCTGGTATCCAGGTGAGATCTGGCAACTGGAGTTCTTCAAGACTTTATCATCAGGGCAACAAGCAGCATACTGTTTGGATATTCAAATGTTATTGATGAAGGACAAGCATTCATTTCACCTCAGTCGATTTAATTATTGCAGGTCTGCTTAATTCTTACTACTAATTTGCAAGGATTCTACTGAAGGGATATTACCAGTATTCACACAGAGACTCATGTCTTTCGTATATATTTTGGGATCCCTTTTCTGTCTGTTAATGTTGTCCATGTATTTTGATATTTGGGCTGTCAGATATAGTGCTTTTCATTATTTCTATTTAAAGGTTATGGTTTTATTGCTTTTTTTTTGAGCCAGGCATACTGACTGCTGTATTAGAGACAGCCAGCACGGTGTAGTGGTTAACAGCAGTGCACTCTAATCTGGAGAACTGGGTTTGAGTCTTCATTTCTCCATGGGTGGTGGACTCTTATAGGGGAACTGGATTTGTTTCCCCATTCCTACACATTAAGTCTGCTAGGTGACCTTGAGCTAGTAACAGTTCTCTCAGCTCCTCCTACCTCATAAGGTGTCTATTGGGAGAGGGGAAGGGACAGTGAGTGGAAGCTGGGTTGAGACTCCTTAGTTGAGAAAAGTGGGGTATAAACCCAAACTCCTCTTGAGAGTCAGTGTGGTAAAGTGGTTAAGAGCAGGTGGACTCTAATCTGAAGAACTGAGTTTGATTCCTCACTCCTCCACCTGAGCGGCAGAGCCTTACCTGGTGAACCAGTGAAATAGATTTGTTTCCCCACTCCTACATTCCCGCCGGGTGACCCTGGGCTACTCACAGTTCTTCCAAACTTTCCCAGCCCCACCTACCTCAGGAGGTATCAGTAGTGGGGAGAGGAAGGGAAAGGAGTTTGTAAACCCCTTTGAGTCTCCTTACAGGAGAGAAAGGGGGTGGTATAAATCCAAACTCTGCTTCTGCTTTATGTTGAGCTGCCACCCCCCAAAAAAGGCCTGGTATGTGGCCCACTTTTACAAATGATTTTACAATAAAACGAAGGTAAGTGCTGCTATTTAGATCTGCCTACTTAGATATACTCGGAAAGGAAGCCCTGTTGCAAAACAGGAACTCCTAGCTAGGTTACTAGCAGATACTAATCTTAATGTGACTTTAGCAGTTGCAAAATTCCTGACTCTGGCAACAGGCAGCCCAATCCATGGGGAAGTGAGTGTGAATCCCCTTCTGGAGCAGATGCACCCGTGCTAGTGGAAATGCCATCTCCGCCAGCGCAAGGAGGAAATGCGTCAGTGGGGGGCTACTTAACCCTGGTGGGTGGGTGCTGTGGTGGCTCCACAGCGCCTGGCCTGAAAGCTGCCTGTCCTGGCCAGGCCCACTGGTGCGAAACGCTGCACTGGTGTGGCAAGGAATGGGCTGGGGCAGAAGGAGGTAGAACTGACTTAGCCAGCTTCCACTGGCCTAACCGGCCCCCACGTGCTGGTGGCCTGGCTTGGAGATACACCACATGTTCTGTGGCGTAACTCCGTTTTCCCCTACGGAGATTCTCAGGCGAATCCTTTTTTTAAAAAAATGTTTTGGGCTTTCCTGCAGCGCAGTACAGGGGTGGCACCATCACTTTCTGCCACCCCAATCTGGACTGGACGTTTAATGGCGCTACTTCTTAAATTTTAACTGAATAATTTTGAATGATATAACTATTTAAGTTTTTACAAAGCTGTAAATGTAAAAACTTTAATTGAATGTTGTGTATGTGAATTTTAGATATGCTGTTTATAAATGTACCCTTCTCCTTTTGCTCATGACTTTTGGTCTATGAGCACTAAATAAATGAATGGAATGAAGATCTACCTTTCCAATTTGACCCCAAAAGAACATTGACTCTTCTTCAGATACATGCCCCAGATGCGTTTGGGGGTTTACCTAAAGCTCTAAATCCACATTTCACTTCTGCGAGAGCAAGTAATCTGGCTCTAAAAGGAGTGACTGGATCTTCGGTCACTCCAGATAGATCAGATTCACCTGCCCTCAAGAGTGTTGCCTGTTGCATCTCTGCATGTCAACATTTTGCACATACCTCCCTTCCAGCCAGGAAGCAAACGAAGGTCTGCGAAATGCTTGACTACTCCAGGCAGATGCCTCAGAAGTGACCCTTTTTGGATGTGAGGCCACTCCAGGCTTCTGGAGAACATTGGCTCGAAGTTCCATTTTTTTAGAAGCTGAACCTTCACAGAAGGTTCTGGAAGATGTTTCCGTGACGTTTCCTGCACCTACAACCTGCTCTAAAGCCAATCTAAAAACGATTCACTAAAAGTTTCTCCCGCTTATCCTGAGTAGGTTACTCCTCACCTGCACTTGCTACTTCAAATAAGTTCCGCGACATAAGAGAGCAAAAGGACGCCCGGCAAACAGACTTCTTTTGGCACACTGCTTCCCTGCAGACAAGATAAACAACCCACAGCTGGCAAGCCAATGCATAAACGGTCACGAGTTCTTGGAAATGCGCTAGCGGGAGCAATTTGCTCTGCTGCAAAAGCAGCGATTTTATGCTAAAAGCACACTCTTCGTCTAGAAGGAAAGCCAACCGCCTGGCACTGGAGCTGGAACCGCACACCGTGCCTAATGAGGAAGCCGCTCGTTAAGAGCAAAAAGGGTAATTAGCAGTCCAATTTTCTTCCAAAGCTAAAAGTTAATCTCATCATTTGCATGGTGGATTTTCCCCCCTTCTCCTCCCCTGGTTTTGTTTTCGCAAGAGAAATTACAGCAACAGTTTAAATATGCTTCCTCCTGCTGTTTCTGAGGCGGCAAACACCTTCATCCTGACAAGAGTTTCCTGAGACGGCTAAGGAAACACCCCAAGGTGGGGTGGCTGGCCCCCAGGGAGTGGAAGCAGAGAGCTGAAAAATGGGGGAGATCATGTTTTATATGGGGCCTGTTGCAGCTTGGAGAATTTCCCCTACCCAAATGCAGAAAGGGAAAAAAGCCCTCTTTACCTGGGGTTCTGCACCAACCAAACTGTACAGAATTCTGTTCTCAAAATAAAGTGAGTTGTTCAAATTGGATTCAATGTGCCTGCATTTAAACAGCATGAGATTCCATTGCCAAGGCTGGCTGACAGCTAAGAGAATCCTCTGTGCTGAATGCCGACTATCTCAGAATACCAGATGCTGGGGATTAGAATCAGGAGAAGGCCATTCCCTTCATGCCCTCTGCCTGCGGGCACCACAGCCATCTGGCTCATTACTGATTCTGGAAGCAGAAGGCTGGCCAGGGCAGAATCAGACCTTTGGGGTGACCACGCAGGCAGCTTTTCATGTTCTTAACATTCACCTGTGCTAAAAGCCTGGGTTATTCCATCAATGAACAAAGCCCTACCTGGCACAGAATCTGCAGATACCCTGAAAGAGGCAGAGAGAGTGAAACCAGTAAAGGCATCATGTCTAGGACTAGCCCCTCCTGGTACCAGCCCCCCACCCCACCCCATTTAGAAGAAACAATTCCTCTCTGCAGTTGGGATGAATTTGTTCTGTTGCGTATTGTTAAGTTCCACTCACCCTCTCCACAATTACCTCCCCCAATCCCAGTCAAGAGCTTGTATGTGGCTTATCCTTGATACAATTTAAAAGCCCTTTATAGCCACCCAGTGCTTTTGTGACAGCGCAGTGCGATTGGCCCAGAAACTAATTTGGATTACCAGGACTCAGATATAAAACATGGCAGCAGCTTATCTCTCACTTCTAGAAATTAATAATGATAATGGTATGTACCTTAGAGATACATGCTGTGCTCTACCATCCTTAGATCAGAGAGGGTATGCCCATGTGAACTAAAACAAGTGGAATTATTTTTGCCCAAGCTGTGTCCCTCCACACCACATTCCGTACTTGTTTGCTGAGCTAGCAGGTTCACTCCATTTCCTCCCCTTCCCCGCCTGCTGCTTTTTAATGATCACATTTGTATCCCACCTTTCCTTGGAGGAATCCCATGGTTGTACATCCCATTTTATCCTCACAACAACCCTTTGGGACAGATTCGGTAGCACCATTATGAGGAAATGGGGGGGGGGGGAATGAGAGAGAAGAATTGCTTGGTTCTTAGGACTCTTTAATGGAGAGTTTCACTTCAGTATAAATACATGATTTTGGCCTCTTTAAAAACAAACAAACACAAGAGCAAAAAGTTGGCTACTGGGGAAGAATATAAAAACAAAACAAAAACCCAGAAGGAGTTGAACTGGTTGTTGGCACACATACATAAAAAAGCTTGTACTTAAGTGCTTCAAATGGAAAATCCAAGGTGATACATTGATCAGAGGACCACTCTAAAGTTTTAGGCAGAAGGGCCCCCTGGAGGAATCTTGGCCAATAATCTTATGACTGCTTAATGACAAAAAGGGACATTGAGTAAAATATGTGTGTCAAGCAATACAGGCATCTCCAGTGCTGTCAGGCACCAATGTATCTCACAAAAACAGAACACACACACACACAAACATGGTCTCCCTTCGGTGTTGTTTTTCTGCTTCAGCAGGTCAAGATTGCCCAAGGCAGACTCTTACTGAGTTATGGTACACAAACTCTGGAAAGGGTAGTCAAGAACTTTTTCCGAAGCCACAGTAAACTGTGATTGAAAGTTGACATTTTTTCTTCTAGGGGAAGGGAGAAAAGGGAGAAAGAAGCGAAATTTCTGCAAACTGCAATGGCAACTGCACGGCACACATATTTTGTATACACTGTGCAACTGCATAGCGTACATATTTTGGCTCTGGGCTGTCATTCACCCCCTAACAGAGCTTCTTCAAGGCAAACTATTACAATCAGTTCAAACCGATTCTACAATGCTTCTGAAGAACCCATCTGATTAGTTCTTGGCATCATGCAAATCAACAGAAGGGGTGGGCTTCATTTGGCTCCGCTCACCAACATCCCCCAGATGAAGTGTCCGACTGCTCTTCTGTAGAGGGTCTCACTTCTGGGTCTCTGCTGGAATTGACAATGTTCCTTTTATACAAGCATCAGAAACCTCCAATATCTTCATGATCTCAAGCAGCATCACAGCATGCGAGTGGCTGACATCGTAAGGAAATCTTCGTAGTTGATCCGTGCATTGCCTGTCATGCTGGTATCCTTCTCCCGGAAGGCTTCGGTCATGGTTTGCAGCAAGGTGCAGATCTGGATGAAGCGGTCCAACTGGATGCCAGGGCTGTTGGCCTTCTGGGAGTACCGTGACAGCAGCAGCTGGGAAAACTGGGGGCTCAGATTATATCCCATTTGAGACAGTGCTAGGACAAAGGGAACAGAGAAAGAATGAAGAATATCTACTTGGCATAGCTGTGAGTGGAAAACACAGAGGTCACAAGTTCACACCAAAGAGCCAATCTGAATGTGGCAACCCTTTACGTGATCTTCTGATTGGCAGTGGTCATCCAGAGCCAGGATTTCAACAACCACCCAAAAGCTGCAGATGTGCTGAACATTCTCATGGCCCCAGCTGCAATGGCATTGCTGCCTTTTCCTCAGCATTGAACCTCCACTGCCTCCTCCAACAACATATGTCTAATGAAGGGAGCTTTGACTCTTGAAGGAGCAGCAGTGGCGTAGTGGCTAAGAGCAGTGGCTAAGAGCAGGTGCACTCTGATCTGGAGGAACCGGGTTTGATTTCCAGCTCTGCCACTTGAGCTGTGGAGGCTTATCTGGGGAATTCAGATTAGCCTGTACACTCCCACACATGCCAGCTGGGTGACCTTGGGCTAGTCACAGTTTCTCGGAGCTCTCTCAGCCCCACCTACCTCGCAGGGTGTTTGTTGTGAGGGGGGAAGGGCAAGGAGATTGGAAGCCCCTTTGAGTCTCCTACAGGAGAGAAAGGGGGGGATATAAATCCAAACTCTTCTTCTCTTCTTCTTGAACACTTATACCCTGGAAATCTTGTTAGTTTTTAAGGTGATGCTGTGTTCAAATCTTACTCTTCCACTGCAGACCTCTATGTAACCACCTTACTCTAAAACGTGTATTTCTTTGATACCCCATTCTACATTTCCACATTGCCACTAGCTTTACTGACCCAAAACACAGCTAGCAAATCTCGTGGAATTCCTGCCACACCCCCTACACTAGGCACTCTGAATTGAAACTTGAGGCACCTTCTTCAGAGCTGCTGCTGGACTCTACCTGCCCTGCTGCGTGGTGTAGTGGTTAAGAGTGGCCGACTCTAATCTGGTAAAGTGGGTTTGTCTCCCTGCTCCCCCACATGAAGCCTGCTGAAAGGCCTTGGGCTAGTCACAGTTCTCTTGGAACTCTCTCAGGCCCAACTACCTCACAAGGTGTCTCTTGTGGGGAGAGGAAGGGAAGCGGTTTGTAAGCTGCTTTGAGATTTCTTACAGTTGAGAAAAGTGGGGCATACAACCAAACGACAAGAACTCCCTCTCCCCCTTCCCAACATTCGGACAAATAACCTACACACTCAGCCAGCCAAAGCCAGCTTAATTGATCCCCAGTCCACACGTTTTGCAGGGTATAGAATGTTCTTCACCCTGACCTGGCTGGCCCAGACTAGCCTGATCTTGTTAGATCTCAGAAGCTGGGTCAGTCCTGGTTAGAACTTGGATGGACGACCACTAAGGAAGTCCAGAATTGCTATGCAGAGGCAGGCAATGGCAAACCACCTCTGAACGTTTCTTGCCTTGAAAACCCTATAGGGTTGCTATAATTTGACTGTGTCAACAAGACTTTCCACCAACAGCTGTTTTCCTCTCATAAGGCACTAATGGACCGGTTAGGCCCTGCAACAAAGACTGAAAAACTGGATCTCGTGGGTTGGTCAATGGGGGCTCAGCCCTAGAGAGGCAGCATTCTGGTCTCTGCCAGCTCTGACGGGGGACGTTTACTGACCTAGGAAGGGCAATCTGGTCAGGATTGGCAGCCTGGTGTGAAAGCCACCCCTCTGCATGGATCTCGCAATGAGCAACAGCCCTGCCGTGAGAGAGTCACAGGTTACAGCCACCTTCTGAAGATTCCAAAGGCCAGCTTCTCACCTTGGTGCAGCTCATTACAATTGATACTTCCTGATTGATCACGGTCATACTGTTGGAAAAGGTTCCGCCACTGCTGGATGAAGCGCCACAGAGCTGAGAACCCATAGAGATCAATCCGCCCAGACTTTGTTTTATCAAACATGTCTGCCGAAACAGAAAAGGTGGGGGAGGGGAAAACAGGACTCTTAAGAGCAGTGCGAAAGAAGAGGCTTCTATGACCCATGACAGACAAGATTTTTTTTCCCAGGCAGAAGGCAGTGTGCACACCTGAATATACATGATGCTGCCTTATAATGAACCAGACCATTAAGATCAGTATTGTCAGTTCCGACAGGAAATGGTTTTCCAGAATCTCAGGCAGAGGCCTTTCTCATCACCTACCACCCAGTTCTTTTAACTAGAGATGCCGGGGATTCAACCTGGAATCTTCTGCATGTAAAGCTGAGGCTGTGCTATTGAGACCAAAGCTGACAGTGAAACAGGTTTTGCAGGTTTCTAGGGAGTTTCAAAACCTGCTTGACCGGAGAAAATGCTGTGATCAAAGAAAAATGTGCACACACCAAGACCCACAAAAACTGTCAAGCCCTGTCAAATCTGTCTAATGTGCACTACCTTTGTGGTAGAGTCTTAATAACAGAGTCTGACAGAAAGATCAGGCACAGAGACACTTCTAGCTGTTCTGTAATGAAACTTGCCCCAAATAAAACGTGAACATCTCTTGAATGCAGTGCAAAACTTAGATGTCAAAAGTGAGTGGAAGGAAACTGTGATGGATTCTGAAAAATACCAATCCCCTTTAGTCCTGTTCGGTGTGTGAGCCAAGAATCTACCAGCCAATCAAGATCCCTGTATTTTGGTAACCATACCCAAGCACTAGATATGCTAAGACATACTGCATTCAGACACAATAAGCCATCAGGAAGCCAGGATGTGGAAAAACAGGTTAATGGACTCAAAGACACACCTCCAATTCCTGCACAAAAATATGGGTAAGAGTTAACAGTTAAAATTTCAGTTAGTGGGAAAAAACTAACTCAGGTTAACTTCCTTCCCTGCACTCCTACATATGGATAAACAGAGTTGGTTTCTAACACAGGGGGGTGGAACAGCCCTGGAAAAAGAATCCCGCTCCCAAAGAAGGGAGAGAGTCTGCCTGGTGAGCCCCAAAGAGGTGCCCAGGTAAGGAAGAACCAGGCCGGCATATTCCTCACCATAGTGAGTCCTCTTTTCCCGTGTCTCTGGTTCTTGCCCTCCCCTCTCTCTGGTTTGGGGTGGCCTTGGTCGGGGCTGTGTGTGGCTCCAATAAAGGGACATGCCTCTTGGCCAACAAGCTCCCAGAACTCTCCCTAGTGGCCTTGACCAATCTTCTCCTGGCTTCCAACTGAGATGGTCCATGAAAGAAGGTTGAAGGGAAAATGAGATGGTTGATTGTGCAGCAAACCAGGTTCACACGCACCCTGGCATCCTGTCAGCTTGCTGTGATGTTTGGACACTGACTCCGAGGGATAATTTGCCAGACCTCCAGCCCCCACTTGTCACCACCATCCCCACCCTGGCCTCAACTCACTCATCATCATCAAACAAGTTTCATCGTTGAAGGCGGACCAGTTGGAATTGACGAGGGCCTGCCGGAGCTCTTTGAGGGAGATGTAGCCACTGTGGTCACTATCCACGCTCTGGAACCAGGAGAAGGCTTCCGGGTCCACGCCATGGGGGACAGCACCTGCTGGGAGAGGGCAATACACAGGCTAGCAGAGGGCAGCGGAGCAAGGCACATCAGATACCTGCTGCTACTGGCCATCTGCATCTCAGCTCAGAAGCTGCCAGATTTCAAGCAGCTGGAACGGAAGGGATCAGACAGTGCCACTCTCTTGCTGAGTCAGCAGTCCTTTCGAGAAAAAGCTTCTTCTTTTTTTTTAAATGGCCAAGTTATTAATCCTGCGAAAGAAGACTCAATCGCAGCAGGGACCCGGAGCCTTGTAAAAACACACGGAAAATAAATGAGATCTCTTCAGATACTTTATAAAGTTGAGTGCAAACATGCGGAAGTTGTGTCGTTTCAGCAGGATGTAAATGCTGCCCGGTTACGGAAGACAGATGCACGGCAATAAAGTTTTATATCCGCCACTCGGGGCAGCGGCTTCGGTGCTTTCCTGCTCCCACCTTGCTGCCTTAAATAATGCAATGGGGGCATATTTCCAAACTGCCAGTCTAAATGGAGATGAATAATTCAATTAGCGACTGCTGCTTCGATTCTGCGGCGCAAAGCATGTGTCAAGTGCTCGACATGCACTTCAAGAGTCCCTTAAGTGATAGATGCCAAAGATAGATGGCTGGCTTCCTTACAGCCCTTTTTTACAAGGCACAGAGAACAAAGTCTCAGTGACTTGGCAAATCCCAGTGGTTCCAATGATCGTGTTCACACTGAGATACGTTGAAATGGTTAGAAGGCCAAAACAGGAGCAGACAGATCTGGATGCAAATCCCCGTTGGGTTATCTCTCAGCCAAGCCTACTTTGCAGGGTTGTTGCAAAGACAAAAAGGGCAAATCATGGACACCGGCCTGTGGATCTGGGTGGAAGTCAGGATAAAATGCTAATCTAATAAATAAGCACAACATTCAGAAAAACCTAACTAGTGTTCCATGATATCTGGCCAAAACCTTTTGCAGTGTGCAGATACAGCCCAAACAAGGGACAGGGTGGGGTAGTGGATAGCTCTAATTTACCAAAGCTCTCAACCCAGTCATCTGGAACAATTTAACACTCCTCACAAGGACAAGCACAAGACTTTTACAATCCTACTCTCAAAGTTATTTCTGATGACAACTCAAAATCCCAGGTTTTTTGTTCTGCTTAAGGGAACTCATGCAAACACAGGGCCTAGATTAACATTTACAGCCATTCTTCTTTTCTAAGCCCTTGCAATGTGGAAGATATTTTGAATTTGAAATACCCAAATCAGAATCAGATTCTCAAAACTTTATGCCTAATAAAGGTTTACTGTACTGTACTATTCTCAAAACTCAGATCTAAAATTGAATTTCTAAACCAAGCAGATTTTGACATCCAGATGAGATACTGCGGGAGGGGTCCCAGTTTTTGTTGAAATACAAGAAGTGAGAGACTGAAATCTGGACTCCCTCCCTCCTTCCTTAAGAACATGGTATTCAAGGTTTTGTGAGGGGGCAAAATCATCAAAATAATTAAGATTTAAAAAGCCATTCAGGTTAGCAATGCCAGGTAATTAGGAGATGCTGTTTATACAACACAAGCAAGTAAGTAGCCATTGCTTTATTACAGAATAAAAGTCACGAAGTCATTGGACCAGTAGATCTGCATTTGATATTGTGAAGGATACTGTGAAGGATTCACCATTATGTGCTGTCAATGTCTTCAAAACATGGGGTCTGGCAAGAAGTAGCATTCTCAGTGCTACTTTGGAGAAATGCTGGAGCATTCACAGCCAAATCCCAAGACCTATCAGAGTACAAAAATATGGGCCTTCACCATGAACCTATCATTCAATAGGCACCAATCCAACTAATCCCCTTAACCTCTAAAGGTACTTTAGAACTCACCCCCAGGGCCTCCTGCCCCATAGTGTCCAGGCTGAGCGGGGCCATATGGATTAGTAGATGGTTGCCCATAAGGTCCTCCTGGTGCTGAACCTCCTCCATACAGGCTTCCTGGGGGGGCAGAAGCTGGATGTCCATATGGTCCTCCACTAGATGGTGGCCCATAAGGACCACCGGGTGCTGCTCCACCGTAGGGAGCCCCAGGAGGTGGCCCTCCTCCATATTGGCCACTAGGATAGCCCCCCTGGGGAGCTCCTGGTGGTTGTCCTGCAGATCCAGGGTAGCCCTGTGGAAGAAGGAAACTGCCGTGAGTGACTGAGCTGATCATTGGAAACAGAAAAAAACAAACACCACAAGTTCTAGATCCCTAGATCTCCTGGATACGTAGGAGATTGGGTCTGGGAGGACAGCAAGAGGCAAGCAAGGAGAACCAGCAAGGACTCAGGATGTACATCCAAGATACACTGGCCATAGAGTAGTTCTCTATGAGTGGTGATACCAATGTATGCAAAGGCAGGGATTGGTAGCTGTTCCAGATAGATTATTCTGAAGCAAGACTGAAGTATTGATCTGGGAGTCTCTGGAACCACAGGGGAACCAGGAATGGGTCTCTCAGACTCAGTGTTTAGGAGTCTGCAACATATGAAATCTTCTGTCTCTCAGCCACACATCCCCTTGCTTTACCTTCCCTCCCTGGAAGACACCAACAGACTTAAAAACTGTACACAAAGCATTGTGGTTTTTTAATGGCATGGAATTTACTTTCCATTGGCAAAATATTTGGGTGCAAACATGAATCACAATGGATAGCTTGATGCTTTCTTGCTGAACCTGCAGAACAAGAAATGACTGAGTCACAACATCAGAAGGGTAGGTTTTTATACCCCACTTTTCTCTATCTTAAGGAGTTTCGAAGTGGCTTACAATCAACATTCCCTTTCTCTCTCCAGAACAGGCACCTCTGTGAGGTAGGTGGGGCTGAGAGAGTTCCGAGAGATCTGTGACTGGCCCAAGGTCACCCAGCTTGATTCATGCGGAGAAGTATGGAATCAAGCCTGGTTCTCCAGATTAGCATCTGTCACTGTTAAGCATTACTCATCTTGATCTAGAAAGGGTAGCTGAACTGACATCTTCACAGCCCATTCACAGGATAACATACTAATGACACTTACAACCCCATGCAGGCAGCATGTATGGGGTAGATGTTTCCTGTTGGATACATCTGCCCAGACATTTCCAGCAGTAAGATGTCAAGGTGAAATCATCCACAATACAGGATTAAGAACAAACATCTCTTGCCACTCTTCACTGAGAAGGCTGTATATCACATGCACACTGGGTCCACTCTGTCTGGAAGCGGGACAACATCTCCTGGCTACAAAAGCCTGGCTGGTTACCTTGAAGTTTTGGGTCCGCCTGTGCTTTAACTCAGATACTGACAGTCTTATATATCTTATCCTCCCTCAGCTTCATGAATCTAAGTGGTGGCGGGCAGTGGAAACTAAAATACTTTCCCTGGGATTTTCCTGGGAAGCCTTGCAAATGCTGCCTGCTCCTGAAATCTTCTCTCAATTAAGAAGGCGACTATTAGATCAAGAGTTTCAAGTTCTGCAGGACAAGGCGAGAAGCAATTGCTCTCCCCTCTTTTTTAACATCAAATTTAAAATCAATCATATGGCAGATTATTTGAGTTTACTTCAGGAGCTCAAGCATAGATGGATAATCACTAGGGCTCGATGTAACTCCTTCCCTTGCTCTATGCTACAAGGAAGGTTCCGAAAAATCGACCTGCAAGAGCGGAAATGTCCCCATTGTACCACGGCGATTCAAACCATGGAACATATATTGCTCGACTGCCCCAAATACGAGGGATCTTGGACCAGACTTTTTGCTCTTTGTCCTGTAATCTTTAATGAATACTCTACTGTGGGGAAGATTACGTTCCTATTAAACAATTCTGCTTCCGAGATTTTAACTTCTGTAGCTAGGTTCCTTATGGAAACTTTGAAATGATTACCTGCGATGGTCCTCATGTATGGGATACTTGTTTGGACAATGTTGGCTGTTATATGGATTCTATGCCTAATAAAGGTTTATATATATATATATGCACACTGGGTCTGCTTCCTCACCCACCATCTTGCATCATTCCAGGAGGTTTCTCACTGGCTTTACTCTCTATTAACCCCCTTTCTTTCCTACTCCCATCTCTACTTTTGAGTACTGTTCTCCCCAAGACACATAATGGTGAGATCTAGTTTCTTCTAACTGCCAGGTCTTTAGGGTATGTGATTTTTCTCCTATGCTTCCTTTAAGCATGAAGATCTTCCCTGCCTACCATTTCAGCCTCACAATAACTCTCTGAAGTAGGTTAGACTAAGGCGGATTCCACATGGACCAAAAACAGTGGTGTGAAAATGGTGTGAAAACAGTGTAAACCCTTTTACACCATTTTCACACCGCTGTTTTTGGCCCGTGCGGAATCTGCCTGAGAGAGAACTAGCAGCTTCATTTATTTATTTACAATAACATAATTTTATGTGGCCTTTCCACCCCATCAGGGTTCACAGGTAAAGCAGAACAGAGATTTGAACCTGGATCTCCCTGCTCCTATTACGCTGCTACATCACACTGGCTCTCAAGTTCAGCCATCTCCAACACTCTGCCCTGCTAGGACAGTATAAGAAAGCCACTTTGTAAACAACCACACTAGAAAACTTTGCAAGGAGAAGGTCCAAAGTCTAATGCCTGAACAGCTAGCTGAAAAGATCTCAGATGAGAAGGCAGAGGGTATTTACTGAAGGAGTAACGAAGGCAGGTCCCTGCGCCAAGGAGCTTCCAGAACAGAGCAAACCGTACAGGAAGGGAGGGAGAAGCAAATGAAGCCAAAAAGAAATGGGAACACACTGAGATTACATGTACTTTGTCTTCGTTTTGACAAAGGAGTCTGTTCCTCACCATATCTGAAGGTCAATGGGGATGATGCTGGGCAAGCTGTAGCCTGAGATCAAATTCAATTCAAAGGAGGGATGCAAACCTCTTGTGCGGTTAACAGTAATAAAGGAGAAGGAACTGGCTCTCTGTGATTTCATTTGCCCCTGTGTGACAAGTGCATCTGCCAAAATGTCCCTTTTCTAACACAATAATAGCAGTAGCACTCCTTGCACATGCTGGGTATAAGGCATGTGTGCAGCAGAGCATTTCTGAATAGATTTTAAAGGGACAGGTGTGAATTGGTATTCTGTGTACCTGGCAAACCTAGTTAGTGATAACCCAATTTTTAAAAAGCACATTCATATTAGAAGTGCATATACATTCCCTCAGCAAGCCTTTCAAAACAGCCAGGGAAGGTAGGCCAGTATTATCATCTGCATGCTGCAAAAGCCGCCAGGGCTGAGGCCGAGAGTGGTTTGCGTAAGAACGTACAGCAAGCACACAGCAGAGATCAAACTTCAAACCAGGGACTTCCTCATTCAAAGCTCAGCCTGCAGAAATTCCTTATCCACACCCCTAACAGCTCTGTCTTACAAAACTATTATAACCAAGCTTATTGACTGAACCACAAAAAAGCAAGCTTGATCTCCTTTCGAACCTTGAACTGAAAAGTGATGCTTGTTGTAGCACAGAGATGATAAGTGGTACCACTGGCAACTAATATCTTCATGTTGCTGTTAATTATAACTGCCCAGTCCCCACAATTTAAGAGGCCAAGGGAAAGCATGCAGGTGGAATGCATCACCAGCCAGCCTTGAAACTCAATTTGAGGTAGGTCAAGCTCAGCCTGCCCCACTCCACAGGTTGTTGTACAGATAAAATTGGAAGAGGGGGAGCCACACAACCACTCTGCGCTACTTGGAGGAAAGGAGCAATAAAACACACACTAAATATTGATTTAGATAGACAGCCTATCTGAGAAGGCATTGTTTGCGCCCAGGGCTTGAAGGTGCCCCACCTGGTTCTCCAACAAAGAACTACTTCCCTTCTGCGAACCACTCTCGCCTCTCTCCCCTTAGAATACAAAAGATCGTCAATTCGTCGTTTTGACGTCACTTTCCATTCTCTATGACGCTCGGAGCCCCCTCCTACAGACTTCACCCACCCGTTGCCTTGGAAACGGCCACTGTCCCCCGGGCAACGGGAGGGCCTATCCTGTTCCCCTCCCTGGAGACGCTTCCGCCCTCCCATCGGCCACCGCGGCAGCGATAGAAAAAGGAGAAAGGATTCGATACTTTCATCGCACTTACCTGTCCATACGGGTAACTGGCCGCCATTGATGCTTTCACAGCCGGCCAGCAACTTCTCCACTCCCTCGCCCCTCCCGTTGACGCAAACACTGGGCACGCCTACCGCGTTCAGTCTCACCGATCCATTGGCCGAAACTCGCCCGGCCTCGCACAGACCGAGGCAGGATGCCTGTCAATCAGAGGCTCAATGTGGGCGGGGCGAGCGTTCGACGAAGCCCGCCCCACTCCGTTCCTGGCAGAGAAAAGAGTGGGGGGTGGGTGCGGCCCCGCCTACTAACTCCCCTTTGCTCCGCCCCTCGAACGTTATTCTTTCAGTTAGAATTCGCGTTCTGTTCGCCTTGTATCGGATTTATGAATTCAGAAACTGATAATAAATGTATATAAAAAACGCGATACATATCACAAATTATAAAATGCGTATTAGTGCATGATGAATTTCCGTCTGTGTAATGTATAAATCTTTTGGGGTTGTTAAGCCTCCGCTTGGGTCCTGGAGATATAGCGTTATGCAGTTATGCTGCTTATCGCTAGGTACGGTTGCCAATTTCCAGGTGGTGGCTGGCCTGGCTATCTTCCGCTACTGCAGCTGAGCTCCAGGTGACAAGAGATCATTTCACCTGGAGAAAATGTCCACTTTGACAGGTGAACTCTGGCATTAAACCCCATTGATTAAAGTCCTCCAAACCCCACTCTCTTCTGGCTTCCTGCAGTTGGAGAACACTGAATCAAGTTGCGTTACAAACTATCTTTAAAGGGTAATTTATCTATAGGGAAAACCTCAAGGTGTTTAAAAATCATACATGTGAACATACATCTCTTGGAAGAACAAGAGCACCTTTATTTCACATTTTATTGAACATAATCATACTATCACAAGCATTGTCTTTTGGGCTGTTTGAAAAGTACCAGGCCACAATGACAAACTGTTAATGACAAGGGACACAGAATAGTCTTTTAAAGTTTTTTAGACCCCAATGGGTTGACCAAAAGCCTGGGCTATTTCTATTTGTCTTAACTACAAATAAGTTAGTTTGGCTTAACTAACAAAGTATGCAGATTAACTAAGCATTAAGATTTTGCTTCCATTGGCCTCACTTTTGGGAAATCTGGAAAATATCCGTTCACAATAACAAAGCATTTTGGAGATCTTCAGTCCTTTAAGGGTTAAATGGAAATCTGGATTTCATAAATTATACTGAGTACTGACATATCACCTTTTTGGGAGGAATATTTCTCCAAATCAAATTACTTTTTAGGGGTTCCCCCTACCCCCGTCTTTTCCTTGCTTGTGAATTGGCTTGTTTGCATTGATTGATACATCTGACTTGTATTCCCCGGGTGAAAGAATGCTATTATGTCACTACGTTATTTATTTCCAGTCTGTTAAAGTAGATATTAATTCAGCCATCTCAAGGCATTCAAAGTAATGCTTGGTAACATGCGCTTTAAATAGTTGAGACACACAGAGAGATTTGTGGCTGCTTTATTGCAATGACTGATATCTCAACCTGAATAAAAAGCCCTGGGGTTTCTTCCTCTCCCCCCTCCCCCCCCTTGCTTGTGCTGCTTTATGTTTCAAGCTTGTGGCTTGATGGGTTCTTTGTATGTGTTGCAAATCCAAAATCCTATTATCAAAATCTTAATAAAAGTAGCATGCTGCCTAAATGGAGACAAATAACAGCCATTTAACAAACCTGAATATCTGCCAAAAAATCTATAAGATTGTTGTGTTGGTTGCAGCTGCTGCTGGATGGAGGGGGGGAGGGAGGAGATGGATGGGGGCTGCAGCAGTGCACTGGCATATTTTGGAGGACCACAGTCAGCAAAGCCCTTTCTTTACTCGCTAATCCATGAAGCAAGACAAATTTGCGGCAGTTTCACCTGCCTTGGATTCATTTTTAAACTTGCACGCTACGTTGCTGAAAGAAGAGTTGAAGACATGGCAGCCTCCCTCAAGGTTACGGTTATCAACTCTAGGTTGGGAAATCCTGTTAATATGAGCAGCCTGTTGGAATAAGCAACTTCTGCATGCCTGGACAATGGGGGGCGCTATGTATCTCTAAGCCAGAGGCATCCAACTCTGGCACTTCAGATGTTCATGGACTACAATGTCAGCAGGGGCTGGTGGGAATTGTAGTCCATGAACATCTGAAGCGCCAGAGTTGGACATCCCTCCTCTAAGCTGTTCTATTGTTTGCTCTCCATGTCTGGGCTCTACCCACCAACTTTTCCTTCTTCACCCTGCAGCCACTTTCTTTCTTCTTCTCCTTTGTACTGAGCACAATGGTAATGGCTACCTCTTCCTGCTGGGGCTTTCCCACAGAAGCAAATCACACCGCACATATGTAATGGTGTGTTAAAATGCCCACTTGTGATAGGGAAAGTAATCTCTTTAGTATAAGGTTTCTATCTATCTACTTTTCACCTGGAACAATGCCTGTGATCCGAAGTTACTTGAAATAAATGTAAGTTTTTCCTTTTTGCATATATTTGTTTGGAAGAGCTCTTTACTGCACTCACACACAGGGCTGGGCTGATCCATATTCAAGTCACTCCAACACAGCCCTGCTCTTATTTCTTCAGATTTGTGGGTACTCAAATGGTTTGACTGCCCAGCTGGATAAAAGATAAGGTTAAGGTAATCCACTGTGCAAGCACTGAGCAAGTGTGGTGTAGTGGTTAAGAGCAGGTAGACTCTAATTTGGAGAACCAGGTTTGTTTCCCCACTCCTGCACACAAAACCTTCTGGGTGACCATCAGCTAGTCACAGTTCCCTCTAAACTCTGTCAGCCCCACCTACCTCACAAGGTGTCTGTTGTGGGAAGAGGAAGGGAAGGAGTTTGTAAGCTGCTTTGAGACTCCCTACAGTTGAGAAAAGTGGGGTATAAATCCAAACTCCTCCTCCTACTCCTCCTCTTCATTACTGACTGATGGGGTAATGTTACATCACAACATTTACTAGGTAGACCATGTTTACAGTGTGGTTTGCCATTGCCCAGTTGTCTACACTTTACCCCCAGTAAGCTGGGTACTCATTTTACCGACCTTGGAAGGATGAAAGGCTTAGTCAACTTTGAGCCTGCAACCCGAAACTGACTTCTGTTGGGATTGAACTCAGATTGTGAGCAGAGCTTGGACTGCAGTTTACTACTCTGTGCCGTGGCAGGGATAAAAGACATGACAATACTCCAAAACTGGGTCTCAGTTATGTCTTCACTTTGACTCCTTGCTTGTTTTAGATTTGCTAGCTTTTATAATGGCTTCTTTCCCCCTTTTAACAGCATGCCATGCAGAAATTCAGCAGCTGAAGCTGCCCTTGATGGAGTCATTTTCACCTGCTTACATTGGCTGCCAATGTCCAGGTCAAGCCTGGAGATCGCCCATTATTACAATAGAGATCAGTTCTCCTAGGATGGTGGACTCTATGGCAGTGGTGGCGAACCTATGGCATGGGTGCTGGAGGTGGCGCTCACAGCCCTCTCTGTGCCACACGTGCACATAGTTTGTCATGTGGGGGGCTTGCTTCTGAGAAAACCCTCCTAGGGTCATGATTCACCTGTTCAAAGCATTGTACGGTTGCTTCAAAGCAAAGCCATCGACTACCACCAAGCTTACTCCCGAGTAACGTGTGCCTCGGAGCCAACCATATTTCCTAAACTAAAACCTCAGTATTCAGGCTAAATTGCCGTGTTGGCACTTGGCAATAAATAAGTGGGTTTTGGGTTGCACTTTGGGCACTCGGTCTTGAAAAGGTTTGCCATCACTGCTCTATGGTATTGTATTTTTCTGAAGTCCCTCCCCCTGCAAACCCCACCCTCGCCAGGCTTCACTTCTGAAATCTCCAGGAATTTCCCAGAGCTGGCAATCCTACCTACTTAGTTTCTGTATTCCGACCTGATATAGGAGACTAGCAGTGGCGTAGTGCCCATGGGACGCAATGTCCTGGGGGGGCGCAGCAGAGGTGTGGTGTGGCAGGCACGTACGGGGGCATTCTGGGGGTGTCTGATGCCATGGCATAGGCGCAGAGTGCGCGCGTACCCTGGATGCAGTTTCCCCTTGCTCTGCCTCTGGAGACTAGCCTGACCTCAGCAGATCTTAGTATCTAAGCAGGGTCAGACCTGGTTAGTAATCAGATGAGAGACCACAAAGGAATGTCAGGGTTGCTGTGCAGAGGCAGGCAATGACTAACCACCTCTGTTAGTTTCATGCCGTGAAATCCCTACAGGGTTGCCGTAAATTGCCAGGGTTGTTGAAGAGAGGCAGGCAATGGCAAACAACCTCTGTTAGTCTCTTGCCTTGAAAACCCTCTGGGGTTGCCGTAAATTGGCGGTGACTTGGACACTTCACACAGTTTCCGTGTATCATCTGCCATTCATGTTTTCTATGAGACCCCGTTTTAACATATATGTTCAAAGTAATTCCATCTGTGACAGTCTGTAGCAGCAGAATAAAACAGGATTTCAGGGAACTATTTTATATTTTCAAGATATCACACATATTAAGCCTTTATGTGACATGTTTATGTGACACCTATGAAGACCCATGTGGCCGATATCGTTGTGAAAAACTGACCCAGGAATCGTGTTTCAAGATTAGTGACCATGGTATCTGGGGAAAACCACTTTGGAGGAACATTGATGGATGGAAACCAAATAGGTAGTGTTTGCCAAGTAGGGCTGTATAGAAAAAGGGCGAAATCTGTCACAAGTAGGGAGGATTTGTCAAGAATACCTTGGATTACCTCCTAATAAAGAAATAAAATATTTTTAGATATG
Source organism: Sphaerodactylus townsendi (assembly GCF_021028975.2). Taxonomy (NCBI): domain Eukaryota; kingdom Metazoa; phylum Chordata; class Lepidosauria; order Squamata; family Sphaerodactylidae; genus Sphaerodactylus; species Sphaerodactylus townsendi. Next base: position 99,891,320 of record NC_059430.1, read on the forward strand.
ATATGGGGAATTTTCACTGGCAGTCAAAGGCCAAATGAGTACAGCAATTGTGCTGTAAAGAGGTAGTGGGTTTTTGACTGAATATGGAGGAGGTGTTAAGGTGGCCAACCTCCAGGTGTGGCCTGGAAATCTCCCAGAATAACAACTGACCACAAAGACCTGAAGACAATGGCTGCTTTGGAGGGTGGACTCTTTGACATTATATCCTACTGAGATTTGTCCCCTCCTCAAACCACACCCTTCCCTAGATTTCACACCCAAATCTCCAGAATTTCCCAATCTGATATTGGCAAGCAGACTGTTGTTCATGTGTCAGTCTTGACAATTAAACTGATGATTCATTTATATTTTGAAATGAGGCATGAGATAGGTTTGGACAGAGCCAAATGAATGCAAAGCACAGGATTATCCAAACTTTGGTCAGAGGCCATCTTGGGGCAATTCTTCTGGGAGAATTTGAAAAGTAATGGCTGTTTATCCCAATAGATCCCAGTAATCATTTTCTTAAATGACTTGCTGAAATAGGTTGTCCATCCTAATGACCTCCTGTTCCAGGAGCCTTCTGCTCCGGCGATTTTCCCTAATGCAGGGATGGCCAACCTATCTCGTTCCAGATGTTCATGGACTACAATTCCCATCAGCCCCTGCCAGCACGGATAATTGGCCATCCTGGCAGGGGCTGATGGGAATTGTAGTCCATGAACAACTGGAGCGACATAGGTTGGCCACCCCTGCCCTTATGGTTGTTTACCCGAGGTAGTAAGGTTGCCAACTCCTGCTTGGAAATTCCTGTTGACTTCAAGGAGGTGCTTATGGAGGGTGGAGGAAGCTCAACAGGGATGTGATGCCATGGTGTCCATCTTCTAAAGCTGCCGTTTCCACCAGGGGAACTGATCTTTGAAGTCTGGGGAGAACACCAGGCCCTAACTGGAGGTTGGCAATCCTATGTCCTAGTAACCTGTCTTGAGGGAAACTGTTCAGAGGGCCAATGGTGGGAAGGGGAGGGTTCTCCTTACAGGGTATGAAAAAATGGATCGTACCCAAGAGAACGAGAGGGTTTCTTATCACTTTTCTCTTTCTAGTTATTTCTCTATCACACCCCACCTTCTCTTCTGAGTGGGACAAGCTGGTTTAATAATTCCTCAAGTCTGACCACTCCAAGAAGACAAGAGCTGGTCAAATCCATTCTGTTCAATATATTGCTCTTGAAAACGGGTGTTTTTTTCAATTTTCCCCTTATATTATGAAGAGTTCGCATGCTGGTCAGATTTATTTACGTTGTCAATTTCTCCTCTTTCGGCTTAGGAGCTAGATAAAGAAGTTATTGAATGAACCTTGACTGCCTTAAATCTCTGTTTATGAATGGCACAAAATTTATGATAGTGCCTGTATACACCAGGGAAGGAACAGAAGAGATAAGAATATGGGGATTATATCTGGTTCTTTCCAGCTGGATCTTGTTTCTTTACCACAAGGATGAAAAAAAATCCCTCTAAACTCACTCAGGTGTGGTGGCCTGTGACGGAAATAAATGTTAAAGATAGCAGCACAGGAGCAAGGCCACTAAAACATGTGGCATCCTTCTTTGCTTATGCTTCACATCTGCCGCTGAGCTTTAGGAGTGCTGTTGGGGTTGTCAACTCTGCATTGGGAAGTTCAAGGAGATCTGGGTGAGGAGCCTGAGGAGGCTGGGATTTGAGGAGGGAAAGTACCTCAGCAAAGTTTAGTGCAATACAGTCCATGCTTCTAAGCAGCCATTTTTTCTAGATCTTATCCTGTAGTCTCAATATATTCAGGGTTGGCACACATATATTTACCCTGCCTCAGAAGCCAGTACTGTTCGTTTTTTTTTGTTGGACTGGAATCTGAGAGATCTGGGTTCAAATCTTCACACAGTTAGGGAGCTCATTTGGGGGACTTTGGGCCAGTGAATTTTTCTGTCAGCCTAATCTCCCATACAGGGTTGTTGCAAGGATAAAGTGAAGAAGGGAGAACTACAAACACTACTCAATGCTCTATCTAGCAATCCTGAGATTAAAAAGTGCATTGAATAGATAAGACAGACGTATTGGAAGCCACATTGGAGATCAATGAATGAAGAGGCAGGCCAGAAATCCTTGATATAAATGAATAGATCCCGAGACTGCAGTACATGTATTGATTTTAAAAGTTAGTTGCTGCTGAAAATTCCAGTTCCAAGCCAAAGGCAGTTTTAGGTTCTAAATCTGCTCTTTGACTCTCTGGACTTTGTTAGTGATAAAAGCACTAAGGTCTCCTGCCGGTGGCACCTCATTGGACCAAATTTCACACTGTTCCTAAGATCCACCACTTAGAGCCTGAACTCATAAAATTCCTTTTTATTTTCTAACCTGAGGGAGTGAGTTTAAATCTAGGGACAGAGAATTGTGGTTTAATTTCCCCATTTTATTTTCCTGTGCTCAGACGTTAGCCTGATTTTTGTAACCAATAACTGCTTATACAACTCAAGGTCCCCCCTCCCCGCCTTTCTCCCACAAGTAGGTCTCTGAACTTCCCTAATTAAATGCAAAGACTGGGAAAGGAGGACAGGCCAAATGAAAATGATTTGAGACAAATTAGGACAGCAAGGACTCCCAAGCACTGGCCCATGCAGACGATAGAAAAGATCCAGGATTGTGGATTCCTGGTCAGGAGTTGCCGTGAAACCATTCAGCAAGGCAGAAGTGCTCAGGATGTTCACCAAGTGTTAGGCTGGTTGACCTCAGAGGTACCTGGCAAAGATACACCAGTGGCCAGCCACAGCAGCAGGGTGCCAATCATATGCCAGCATCAGAGCTGACCCGCCCATCAGGCAGACCTAGGCAATTATCTAGGTTAAGGGTTCCAAAAGAGACTTGCTAGTGGCAAGCAGAAGCCGCAAGAGGAGCTCTCAGGTGACATGTCCATGGAATGACAGGTGGAGGCCATGACCAGGGCTGATGAGGCTTGCTTGCTCAGCCTGTCTTCTTCTACCCTGTCATGAAGGAGGAGGGAGGAAGCAAGGAAGGGCAGGCAATGGCCAGCTTTGCTGTTGCCTACAGGGTCCGTGTCTACCCAGCTCATGGGGTGGTGGAGAAAACTGCCTCGTCTGCCCAGGGCTATGTGTGCCCAGGCTAGCAGCAGGAGTGGGGTGATAGGCTAGTGGGTGGCCTCAGGAGGCAAAAGCTCTCAGTTCATCTCCAACTGGCATACTCACTAAGCTGGCATAGAAACAGGAGGAGCTGGGGTCTTCCTGTGGGTGGGTCCAGAACTAGTCAGCTCCCCCCTTGTGACACCCAAATGTTATACCACCAAAAATGATTGTCCACAGGAGAGAGGAATCTTAGTGCAGCTGGTGAGGAACAGCATAATGTACCCTCCACTGTCCTCTTGAACAGAGGAAAGGTTTGGAGGAGGAAGGCATCACTGTGGTCAGACATCCCTGACAAACAACCCAAAACAGCCCCATGATGTCCACCAGGCTTTCTGAATCATGGAGTTCGACCCCTTCCTGCAGATATAGTCCTTTGTGTTGTGGGAGTTGAGGGACAGAATGCAGATGTGGCAGCGAGAGTTGCTTGGTCCTTGGTCAGTAGGAAGTGTCGGTTAGAAAGGCATTTCGCGTGCAATGGGTTGTTGTTTGCAGAGGAGGATGCATAGTACCACAAGATGTTGCTGCCAGGGTCAAGGGAGCTGTGAATCTATGGCCATGTCTGTCCTATTCCTTTCACATGGGCATCTTCAGGGCTGGCAAGCCGGCAGTGCTGGACTCCACTAATGACCAGATTTGCTCGCATGCAGACAAATGTCACGCTCTGACAGATGGCTCGTTGTTCATTCTGATGGGCTGGCTGCCCCTCATCAATTCCTTGCCCATGTAGCCAGCACTGCTGGGAGATTGTAGGGGAAGCTGCTCTCTGCCAGCCAGCTGAAGGGTAGCAGATTTCAGTGGTTCTTGCCAAGGGCCTCTTGAACCTCACTGAGTCTCCATACTTCAATGAAGAATCTGATTTCCTTATTGGCCGATGGCTGGCTGCAGCTGTAGCAAGTTCACTGTTGTGTGGTGGACTGGAAACAGGCAGTCTCCAGTTGCTTGTAAGCCAACAAACTGTTGCTGCCTCCAAACGCTTCTGAGATTTCCACTTCTGAAACCAAAATGTTGTCACTGAATGGGTCACGAGGCACTGGGGTTCAGTGGCATGACAATGGCTGGGCATTGACACAGAAGATCATGAAGGGACAAGATGACATGACCTGGCCAAGCTACTTTCTTAGCAAGTCTTGCAGCTATCTTGGGTGTTCTACAGACCATGGAGCTAATTAAATGATTCTGTCACACCACTCCTGGGGAGCTCTCCAAGGTCTGGACTGCCAGAAAACAACAGGTAAGGAGAAAGTTCATTTGATCTGATGTGTAGGAAGAGGTGTGCAGAGCAAGCCCAAAAAAAGTTTGGAGCCTCATGTGGAAATGCATGCAGTGCTCCCCACTCAACCACAGAACCTCTTGGAATTTCTATCGAGGAATGGGCCCAGTATCAGATTTCCACTTTTATTTTACATCACAGCAACATTATGGCTCTCGCCCAGGCATACTGGAGCCTATGGTCATCAGTTTGTGATATCTGGGCTCTGCATTGGGCACACTTTAAAAAAAGAGTTTTCTGCACCATTTTGTATAATATTGGCTGTCTGCCTCTGGGAGGGGGGTGGTCAATAACTTTCCTCCTGAATGAACACTGTCTGAGATATCCAGACAAATAAACTGTGAAAACTACTGTGACGCTGATCACAGGACAATACCACAGAAAGCGAGCAGAATTTTTTTTTTCTGAAATAAATCGGCGAAATGAATTCCTGAAGAATGACTTACTCCATTGGCAGTGATGAAGGAACTCTGGCAAGGGGGCACCCTTCTGCTGCACCATGTAACAGCCAAAATGCTCTCTAGTGGAGAAACAGGCACTCTCTAGGGCACTAAGAAGTTCTTTGCCTTAGTAAGCTTGCTCATGTGCAGTCCAATGTGTGCTTGCAAAAGATACAACAGCAGGATGTGTGCAAAAGATACAATAGCAACTGCAGGTAAGTGCGACCCTGCTTTCCACAGAACTTAGCCCAGAGCTGAAGGGAAGTTGCGTTGAACCTCAGACAAAGATTAGCTCTGTCCTTCTTGCTTACACCCATCAGAGAAAACCCAGCCATCACATTCAGACAAACCACATGACTTGCCTATCTCCAAAAATCCCCCCTTCCTTGCTCAATCCCAGATTCTCTTTCAAGACCATTCTTTAACATTCATTTCGTGCCATTTCAGCCCAATCTCTTGCCCTTGTGACTCAGCTCAGATCTTCAGGAACAAAAATTCAATTGCCCTCCACCCTCCAATAGCGTCCAAAGGCAGCATCGACCTTTTAAAAGTGACCAGATGTTCTCTGCAATGGGGAATCTGGTGTCAGGATATGATTGGAGCTAAAAAGGTCTTGGGGGGTGGCAAAAGATTGAACCCACCGCCAGTTACCACCCCTTCAATGCATGTGGTCTTAAGTTTTATGATGGAAGAAAGGCAAGATCTACTTGGGAAAATATTTGTTTTCAAGGGGTGCTAGAATTTAGTCATTTGGGGCTGAACAGGTCAAAATGCTGCCCTGACTTTTGTCAGATACGTAGCCAGGCAAAAGGCCTAAGCCAAAGGCAGCCTGCTGCTTGCCAGAGAGTCAAAAAGGCAGCTCCAAATACTGGCAGTAACAATCAGTCCCAGAAGCCCGGCCTCAAGGTTAATGTGGAATAGGGAAAAGTTGTTTTTACAGCGGAGCTGCCTGAAACATCATTTATCCCGGCACAACAATGTATGGTTTCTTATTAAATGACAGTTGGCAAAACTAGCTCCCCGCGTTTAATTAAAGAGAAGTGAGTCCAAAGTTTAGACAAGAAGGGTTCAATTTGCTCACTGTGAAATTGAGGCTTCTCCCTTGCATGATAAAGAGATGGCGGAGGCACAGCAGAGTCGCGCTGTCACGCTGGCAGCCAAGATTCTGTAATTGGGACCATTATTTCTAATCCCCGGCTTTGTTTTCAAATGAAAGGAGCAGTGCCGGGCATCAAACAAAGATGGGCTTTTCAGAGCCACGTAGGTTTGTTATTGCTGCTCCGTTTGTCAAGCCAACTTCACATGAGAAGTGTTTTCGTAAGCCGGCAGAAGAAAACATGGCACGCGAGCCATGAAATGAAATGAAAGCAGGCCAGATACCAATTAGGAAACAAGGCACCATTTATTTAAATAATTAGGGTGGCTAACCGTTAGGGAAGATGGCCAAAATGAGGCAGTGATGAATCTCTGCTACTTCAAGGATTCAAGCTACGCACTTCATGTAATTTTCTAATGTGTCAAGAGGTTTGTGTGTGGAGGGGAGGGGTGGGTGTCATAGTATTCCACCCCAGGCTAATTTTAGGTTTGGAGACTACCTGTAATTCAGGTGCCATATAAGCAGCCTGGAAGATAGCTAGTTTGAGGTCTTAAGGAACATCCTTCTAGAAAGAGAAGTTGAGGGTGGAAGTGCTTTAGCAAAGGAGTGGGGTTTTATGTGCAGTTTATTCCCTTCAAGTTAAGAACATAAGAACATAAGACCAGAGTCCATCTAGTCCAGCACTCTGCTACTCGCAGTGGCCCACCAGGTGCCTTTGGGAGCTCACATGCAGGATGTGAAAGCACAGGAGGTCAGAAGAGTATATGTAGGCCCTAGAGAAAAGAAAACCTCCCCCATACTGTCTCATCTCATCTGCTTCTTTCTGCCATTCCTACTGCTTATAATTGCTAGTGATCAGAATTAGACTGGATAAGGGTTGAGATTTTTTGATTTTGAAAAATATATTTGATGGAAACAAAGAAGGGACTGCTCCACTACTCAAAAAAAGTCACTGATTCCAATAAAAAGTAAAAAAGTTCATTTTCCCCACCCACTGATCATACATCAAGTTTTATACAACCAAAATCAAGTTTTCGTGGTTGGAAAAAATTTACATGCATCATGATATAGGAGACTTGAGGAAGGAGGGCCACGAGATATGGCTTGATCTCAGCAGATCGCAGAAGTCACTGATTCCAATAAAATTAAAAAAGGTTCATTTCCCCCATGGATGGGAGACCACCAATGAAGGCTCTGCAGAGGAAGACGATACCAAGCCATCTCTGCTTCCCACTCGTGTTGGAAGCTTCTTGCTGGGATTGCCAATAAGCTGGGTGCAACTTACCGACACTTGCATACATGGATCCTTTTCCCAACCCCAACCCCTGTTCCTAAGGTTGATTTTGCTGCTGCTGCTGCTGTTCAGATTGAACAAGAGCCTTACTATTTTATCTAAGGGAGACGGTATGTTTAAGGCACAAAAAACACTTCAAAACCATATCCCTCTGGCCCCTTCCGCACATGCAGAATAATGCACTTCCAATGCACTTTGAAGCTCGATTTTACTGTGCAGAATAGCAAAATCCACTTTCAAACAATTGTGAAAGTGGATTGAATGTGCATTGTTCTGCATGTGTGGAAGGGGCCTCTGTCAGCTCCGACAATTAAACACTGGTACAATCCCTAAGTGGACACTTTGAAGGTCTACGCTTTTAAAAATGCAAGATACTTTCATTTTAGAACTTTCCCCCTCACACTCTACTTCTCAAGGCTCTCCAGGTGCCACTGGTATTAATGCCAAAGGGCATGATTTATCAAAAAGTTTTCCAGCATGAGTCCCAGTGAAACTGGGAACACCTACCAAAAAGACAAATCTAATATACTGCATAGTCCAGGCCCTATTTATCCATTTGGAGTTCATTATTAATCTTCTAAAAGAATAATTATCCCTTGGTAACAGATACAAGAGGCAGGAAAGCATTCTAGATCTGGGGGAGCCTAATCCCCGATTTGAAAATACGCTTTGCTGACCACAGATTGACAATATCTTTAGAATATGAGACACACACAAACAATCACACTTATTTTCTTTTTAAAATGCCATCATGAGAAGATAAAAACCCACTGGAGGGCGGGGGGAGACAAAATATTAACAGCAATGAAAAAAAAAAGAACTGAATTCCCAACTAGTCCTGAGGACCAGACCTTTGGCTATTCCCAGTGGAGTCCTTGGTGGAAAAAAAAACCTTGCCCAAGTGGCTCTTCAGCCTAAAGGCCCCTTCATGTTTTTGGGTTGATACATTGGCTGCTCCATAGGCATCATGCCAAAACAATCGGAAGGGTTGCAGTGGCCTGCTTTTCCAGGAGGCCCCGATACTCCTGGAGGACCTGGGATGCCGGGAATGCCCTGCTGGCCCATTGGCCCCGGAAGACCAATCTTGCCATATCCTGGAGGTCCCTGGATCCCTATGAAGACAAAACAAGGACAGGGGTTACATTTCATGAAATCCATCCGGAACAGAGCAAACTGTTTTGGGTTCTTAAAAGGCCAGGCAGTTCCAGGGGAAGCCTTATTCCCTGGCAGGAAAGCAAGGGCACTAGAGACCAGAGCCGGGGAAGGGGGGATAGCGCCCGGGGCAACACCTGCTCAGGGTGCCCCACATTGCCCCCTCGTGCCCCACTTACCTTAGCCAGCAGGGTTAACATTGGAGCGGGGCCGAGGAGCACCTGGCGGTGGCCCAGCCAGGCTGCTCCTTCGGCAGGTGGAAGCTCAGCTGCCTGAAAGAGCAGCCTGGTGCGGTGGGGTCAAGAGGTGGGGTATGGGGGTTAGGGTTGCCTGAACACTGATTGTCTATGATGGGAAGTGAGGGGGGAGTAATGGTGTAATGCGAACAGCAAAACCGTAAAATGACAACATGAACTGCTGTTTCCTAAGCTCTCCAGATTCGTGATCATCCATCTCCTGAAGTGCTGTTAACCCAAACATCAAGACCAACGGGCTTTTCCCAGTGTGGTCTGGAATCACTGATTGCTTGCATATAAAACAACAAGGCTGGAGACATCGCAGTTTGTTATCAAATGCAGGAGCAAATTGAATGTTTGGAATAATCAACTAGTCTTATTGTTTTTACATTTTTAAGTGTTAGTATCGATTTCTCAATCTATCGATATGGCTATTCATTTACTTATTTTAAAAAATCTAAAGATCTAAACGCCATGGGCAACAGAAATGATACAGCAAGACAAGAAGCGGGAAGTAGTCGGTAACAGAGAGGAGGTTGAGGGGGAAGCATGTAAAGCAGCATGAGGGAGTGGGGGGGGGTAAGACTAGGCGGGCTGTTTGCAGGCCAAGGGAAGAGGTCAGGGGCAACCCTGTGCCTCCTGGCAAATCTGTCCTGTTCTGACATCAAAGCAAAATTAAAATCATGCTATAAGTGGATTTGCTTGCCGTGGAGAGAGTGAAAAGTGAAAGCGGGGCTAGAGAAAATATGTCTGTACAAGAAATCTTCCCATGGCAGACATTCGTCTCCAGCATGCAGTAAACACCTTGACCGCCATCAGTGATTGACAAGATACCTTTTACTCCACAAGATAAATAAGCACTTGGGGAAAGGATGCATTTAGAGAATTATTCACTGCACAAACTAGAACACACCCTCGTAATCTGCTCAACAAATCTAGGAGGCAAAAAACTTACTGCCCTCTTGTTTCATTTTTGTAGTCACAAACAGGGATTACAATATCAGTCCCATGACACTGACTAGAAAAATGTATTCCAGCACCACTTTGTGAGTTACAGCTCACATGCATGAAGCACACATCCATTAGGCAGATTAAAAAAATATGCAAACAAGTGCCTCATGGATTTAATGCACCTGATGAAGTGAACACTGATTCACAAAGCTCATGTTGGAATAAATTTTCCTAATCTTTAAAATGCCACTGGACTGCTGTTTTATTTTTGCTGCAACACTCTAGCACAATCACCCCTCTGGAATTCTAAACATGGACTAGAATCTACAAATCACCATGGAGTGAAATGAAAAGGGCCACAACCCAGCTGCCTTTAGAATAACCCTGACTGTGAATATAAACATGGTGGATTTAAACTGTTAAAAGATCATTAAAAAGTGACTGAAATATTGCCAAAGGCACCAATAATGTGAATCTTTAGCAAGCACAAATCTTTCTCAGTGCTTTATAAAGATGACCTCACTCTGTCTCCAAAATGCACAGTCAAACCATAAAAAGTCAGTTTAAAAAGGACTTTTTGCATAGAGCGCGGGGGCCTTTACCTGGAGGGCCGGGGACCCCAGTCTCTCCCATCATTCCAATCCCTTTGTCTCCTTTCTCTCCTTTGGCTCCTGGTTCACCTGCAGCAAGAGGAACAGAATGGAAGCCACAAAGGGAAAATCCATCTTTTGCACTTACATAATTGCACTTCTCAAGACAATTGCTGAGGTTTGTGTCAAAGACTCGGGCCTGTATCACTTCAGGAAAGTCAGAGGCAGAAACCCATGCAGTGTAGGACCCAACTTGAGGGGATGGAGCAAGGACACAGGAGGCAGGGGTTGAGCGAGGGAAACAGTCATGGGGATATCTAGAGCCAGGAGCAACTCACAATTGTTAAGCTGACACAAACACTGCCCCACTAGGTTGCTTTGGCAGCCGATTACCATAGACTTCCTGCACCCTGCTTCTAAAAGGGCAATAAACCAAACAGCTTACCTCTCATTCCTGGCACTCCTTGCCGCCCCTCTCTCCCAATCTGTCCAGGCATTCCTGGGGCACCCGGAGGTCCTGGCCGCCCAGTGATTCCATCCTTACCAGGTGGCCCTGGCCTTCCTGGCTGGGAAGCCAATTCTACTGGGAACTGTAGCCGGGAGGTGTAATATGCCATCCGCTCTACAAAGAGAGACAAAATGGGGAAGTGGCTGTGGCCATGGGGGTCGTAGGTGGGAAGATATGGTGATGTCACGATTAAAGAGCAAGACTGGAGGACTCTGGCTGTTTCCACATGGCGAGGGGTCTGCATTTGATTTTCGTGATCACTGTAAATGCAGACCTATGAGCATCCATATGGGGACTCCCTGTGCTTTTTCTTCCATATTTTTCCTTCTGATGTCTCCCTTGTGCTGCAATAAACTTGCCCAGTGACTATGGCATAGTCATTATGCCAACCTTCCTCTTATATCACGCACGTGCTATTGCAAAATATAATCATACAAACCATTTCCTTCTGCCTGTAGCACTACCCCACACCTATTGTTTTCCTTTCCTGGTACATAGAGAAATCAATGAGTGGTTAGAATTAGAACTGGTCACTAGTGGAGCAATGAATTCCTGCTCTGCTCCAGCAGGCTTGCAGTTTCCCTTTGTTATTTTCCAGGCAAACTATGTAAAAGTTTCCTGCAACGTTCCCCTTTTATCTCCTCAACAAAAGTTCTCGAGATTTGTTTAAAAGAAAGAAAACTGGGAGTTCAGAAGAATTACAATTTGAAATAGATAGGTGGCAATGGAACATCATAAAGGTAATGTATTGTCGAAGGCTTTCACGGCCGGAATCACTGGAGTGTTGTGGGGTTTCTGGGCTGTATGGCCGTGTTTCAGTAACATTTTCTCCTGATGTTTCACCTGCATCTGTGGCTGGCATCTTCAGAGGATCTTCAGCCACAGGTGCAGGAGAAACGTCAGGAGAAAATGCTACTGGAACACGGCCATACAGCTCGGAAACCCCATCATAAAGTTACTTTGCTGTAGCAGAACCTCACCTATTGGCCTGTTTATCATCTCTCAGCCTTTTGTAAAAAAAGAATGAAAGAGAAAAAATAAGCTTTTGCTCTAGTACATGCACTAGAAATGTACAATATCTATCTATACAGTATTCAGGGAGGGGAGCTGTGCCCAAGCCAGTCTCCTGCACAAGCTTCTTAGAGTAGGATTTCCATAAGGCATTACATGTTGTCTTGTAACATTAGCATATTGAAAGGAATTCTGGGAATCCATCTGTAGATATTTTCCCCTGCTTTCTGGTGAACTTGGCATCTCCCAGGTTATCAAGGGGGTGCCCCTTGTTTCTTACCTACTTGCTAATTCAGTGGTGCTCTTCACCTGTTCATACAGGTCTAAAAATTGCCACTCAACCCCTCTAGCACAAAAAAAGCTCCGCTGTTACCAACCATCAAACATTTTGTTCAGCTCCTGTCTGATGAATCGTCGGACTTCATCATAATTTACAGCATCGGCCTAAACAAAGATGGGGGAAAAGCAACAGTCAGTCCCTCTCTGTTAATGGCAAGAGCACTTCTGCCTGTGCCTAGCGCCAAGCAGCGTTAGAAGACCTGGGTCGAACACGGAGCCCTTTCCTGACTCAACCGTCTTTCACCACCCACATATTAGGAAGGATTTCGTTATTGCCCTTATATTTTGTTGCATTTATATCGAAGAAGCTTGGAGCAGCATTCTTACGCTCATAACAATTCTGCGTGGCAGGCTCTGTATTTTATTTATTTAGAAAAGTTAAAAGCTGTCTCTGCAGACATCTGCCTGAGATGGCTAGACTGAGTCAGGGTTAGGGTTTGTAGGCACCTCAAGAGCTCAATAGGATTTGAACCTTGGTTTTCCATGACCAAACTCAATATTCTCCTCACCCTTGGGCTCCGAGTGACATTTAAAACTATCCAAAACAGCATTAGTGAGCTAAAGTTTATAACAATCTGTGCCTTTCCTTCAAGTTTAATTACATCTGCTTTATAAATTAATACTGATTCCCAAAATGACTCACAGGACAAGGAAAATGTAACGGCAATTAAAGTAGATGTTTTCCTAAGCAGCAGTTTTTCATCTGAACTGGACCCGGACAAGAAATCAGCTTAACTGACCACTTCCTGCCCTCCCTCACTGATGGCAGCTGGGAGGTGCAGAGGAAACTGGCAGCTCTCAGTCAGAGTTGGATCCAGCCACATACCCAAGATATGACATGCATCTAGTTTTGAGGATGGAATGTGAGAATCTCAATGGCCACACTGCCAAACTGTGGGCTACACTCTTCTGCCCCACCTCTCTGTCTCCCACCCAGTGGTGGGATTCAAATAATTTAACAACTGGTTGTTTACAAGAACCATTTTAACAACCGGTTCTGCCGAAGTGGTGCGAACCTACTGAAGCCCACCACTGCCCCCACCCTGAACATTCACTGCAACTCTTACCATTGAGCCAGGCATTCCAGGGGTACCGGGATTTCCTGAAGGACCAGGTAGGCCAGGATGTCCTCTCTCCCCAGCAGGGCCACGTGGTCCAACAGGGCCCATGGAGCCACTTTTCCCAGGCCCCCCAGGCATTCCATCCCTGCCTTTCTCTCCAGGGTATCCTCGTTCCCCTGCAGTTCCAGGTTCACCCTGAAACAAAAGGAACAGAAATGTCACTGTTGCCTCACTGCATGACAGGAAGTGAATAGGAGGCTCTTAGCCCCTCTCTCTTTACCTTCTGTCCAGATGGTCCAGGGATGCCTGGTTTTCCAGATGGACCCTGGTAAGAAGCAAAGAGAGGTTGAGTCTGTGAATCTCCACAATGACTTGCAGTCCACAAGATTGCAATTTAATCACACTGCCAGAATCATGGCTATCCAATCAAATTCTCAGCAGGACAACCCAACATTCGGTCTGCTGCTCAAGGGGACATTGATCCCTGCCACTGACAGCACATTGATGCCTCCCTGCATCATATTAGAAGGAAACCCCAATATTCTTGACTGAAAATGGAAATAGTAGGCCAGCTGAAGGTGGGTTTGTCCACGGGCCAAAAGTTATTTATTAAATATCATTTGAGGGTGGGCAAAATGAAAGTGAAGGGAGAGGGTAGGGCCATTTGACTTGGGGGGTAACAGATGCAAACAAAGAGTTCCATCACACCAAAATAAGAGAAGCCCCATTATTAGCAGGGACTTGGCCTTCTAGAACAGGGGTAGGGAACCTGCGGCTCTCCAGATGTTCAGGAACTACAATTCCCATCAGCCCCTACCAGCATGGCCAATTGCCCATGCTGACAGAGGCTGATGGGAATTGTAGTTCCTGAACATCTGGAGAGCCGCAGGTTCCCTACCCCTGTTCTAGAAGGACAGAACCACAGGTTATTGAGAAGAGGAGGAGGAGGAGGAGGAGGAGGAGGAGGAGGAGGAGGAGGAGGAGGAGGAGGAGGAGGAGAAGAAGAAGAAGAAGAAGAAGAAGAAGAAGAAGAAGAGGAGGAGGAGGAGGAGTTTGGATTTATAACCCACCTTTCTCTCCTGTAAGGAGACTCAATGTGGCTTACAAGCTCCTTTCCCTTCCTCTCCCCACAACAGACACCTTGTGAGGTAGGTGGGGCTGAGAGAGTTCCGAAGAACTGTGACTAGCCCAAGGTCACTCAGCAGGAATGTAGGAGTGTGGAAACACATCTGATTCACCAGATAAGCCTCTGCCACTCAGGTGGAGGAGAGGGGAATCAAACCCGGTTCTCCAGATTAGAATCCACCTGCTCCTAACCACTATGCCATGCTGGCTTTCTTTAAAATATTTAAAATACAACTTGCTGAATTTCCCCCTAAAAGCATCCCACTTGCCTTGTAATGGTGTCTGGACATACAGCAGGTACTGCATAATACAGAGAGGAAGGGGGGAACCCTGCATAAGGGGTCTTTTTCGGTGCACATTGGTAGTTTTAAGGAAGAACAGTTTATGACAAAGCCCCAAACAGGTCTTTTAGATAGGTGACCCTAGGACAGGGGTCTGTAATCTGCGGCTCTCCAGATGCTCATGGACTTCAAATCCCATCAGCCCATGCCAGCATGGCCAATTGGGGCCATGGGGCTAATGGGAATTGTAGTCCATGATGAGCTGATGGGAATTGTAGTCCATGAACAACTGGAGAGCCGCAGGTTGCAGACCCCTGCCCTAGAAAGTTGGCAGTGTTAGAAATGGAATCCCCTTCCACTCCCTACAGATGACTTGCACCACCCCTAACAGCCCTTGAGAGACAAGGAAATCGAGGGAACATCATGTGGGTCAGCTTCATTCTGAACTGCCAGACAAAAAGAAAATTTGTTGCTGGAGAAGACCAGTGGGTAGCAGAGGCGTTCCTCCCATTGGGCAAAGTGGGCAGTTGCCCTGGGCACAGCCCTGTGGGGGGCGCAGGTTTGTTTGTGGGATTTTTTGTATTTTCAGTGTTTTTCCACTTTTGGCCTGCAGAGGGCGCAGTTTTTAGGCTAGCAGCACCAAAATTTCAGGGATGTTTTTGGAGACTCTCCTGATGCTATCACCCAGGTTTGGTGAGGTTTGGTTCAGGGAGTCCAAAGTTATGGACTCCCAAAGGGGGTGCCCCATCCCCCATTGTTTCCAATGGGAGCTAATAGGAGATGAGGCTACACCTTTGAGGGTCGATAACTTTGGACCCCCTGAACCAAACTTCACCAAACCAGGGAGGTATCATCAGGAGAATGTTTTACTGATACCACCCAGGTTTTGCGAAGTTTGGTCCAGGGGGTCCAAAGCTATGGACTCCCAAAGGGGGTGCTCCATCATCCATTGTTTCCAATGGGAGCTAACAGAAGATGGCGGCTACACCTTTGAGGGTCCATAACTTTGGACCCCCTGAACCAAACTTCACCAAACCTGGGTGGTATCATTAGGGGAGTCTCCTAAAGATACCCTGAAAGTTTGGTGCTGCTAGCTTAACAATTGCACCCCTGCCAGCACCCCCAAATTTCCCCCAGATTTTCCTTTTAAATCCCCCCGCCTTTGACATGGATTTAAAGGGAGAATCTGAGGTCCCCAGTTTAAACATTGCAAGTGATGCTGTTTCAGGGTGGGGGAGAATCAACCCCAAAATAGCATCACTTCCAATGTTGTTTAAACTGGGAACCCCAGATTCTCCCTTTAAGGTAGATTTAAAAGGAGAATCTGGGCTCCTCCTTTAAACACCATTGAAAATGATGCTGTTTGGGGGTGGATTCCAGCATCACTTGTTTAAACTAGGGAGCCCAGATTCTCCTTTGAAACATTGAAAGTGATGCTGTTTCCCCAACTGGGGGTACTGGATACAACACCATAAAATGTTTTCATAGCAGCAATAAAACATTTTGAAAGCATTTTGAAAATGTTTTCAAAAAATTATTTCTGCTGTGTGGCATGGCTTATTGCTGTGCTCAGATTTGTGAGTTGGGGCATGTTCTATAATGTGATGGTGACTTTGAAACAACCTGGTGTAAAAAATCATTGCTTGGTCACAGTGGGGGAGGGTGGCTGCCCATGGGGGGCGCCAAACTCCAGTTTGCCTAGATACGCCATTGGGCATAGCTACAAGGGGGGGGGGTGCACGTTGCATTGGGCACGCACGGGGGGGGGGGGGATCAAACTCAGGTTTTGCCCAGGGCTCCAGTTTGCCTAGTTACGCCACTGGTGGGTAGCAGTCATCTTACCTCTTTTCCCGTTGGTCCATCTGAGCCTGGCTCACCCTGGAAATCAAGAAACAATAGAGTCATCATTTTTATTTTTAATGCCCTTAAATGTAAGTTTGTAAGGTTCTCCTTGTGACAATGTCATCTTGGGCCATGTACAGGTTTTTAATGAGTTGGGTCCAAGTTGGGGAACTTGGATCCCCCCCCGCCCCCCAACAAGCTTCTTTCCTGCACAGAAACAGCTGCTCATCGTGCATGGAATGCTCCATATGGAACAGAAAAGATCATTAGCAACCCAAACGTATAGTCTGGGCCTCAGGCAGAAAGAGAAATCACCCAACATGGTTTAAAATGAGGCACAAATCTGAGCCTTAATCACCCAGTCTGAACCCATATGACCCTTTTCCTGTCTCTTTAAAAGTGATTAGTTTTGTCCAGTTGCTCAAAATGTTGGTCTACAGGCATCCCGATTGCCATGTGGCACACTTACCGGAGGTCCCGGGTGGCCTGGTGGCCCTGGCTGGCCTGGAATCCCACTGAGGCCTCTTTCTCCAGGTGTACCCCTGTCACCTTTCAGCCCCTGGGAAAAGAAGATTTAGAAAACACATGCACTTCCTCTGCTACAAATGGCTGGAAAGAAACTGGAGCTCTTCCAAACTGTTCCCAGGTCCCACAAGTGGTGGTGCCCCAGAATCAGATGTGTAGACATTCCAAATGGTGGCCTTCCAAGATTCATCTACTCCAGCCCCACCCCATGCTCTGCTATCCCAGGACTGGTTGCGGTATGGGTCATTTGTCCCAGTGTACATCTCATAGGTTGCAACAGGAAATTTGGGTGGGGGCAGAGCTATCTGGCTGCGGTTCAAAGAAACAATTTGGTGAGTTCAGGGCAAATCAAGTTGACTCTCATTGGACAGAGAACCTGCCAATATTCTGTGACTGCTCTCCTCACTGTGCATCCATTTTGTGGTGGGGCTCCACTGTCCTGTCTCTGAATTCCAAAAGTTCCCACAGGCTCAGCCAGGTTAAGAAGCCCCACGTCACCATGTCTCTTTCAATTTTATTTTATTTCTGTTATTCTTTATTGCCAAGTTTCCAACAGGAAGGAAAGTCCACGAACAAACTGAACAATAATGATAATATACCAAGGTGGCAACTGAGTAAACCTTATATAAGAAGCAAACCCAAACATCAAATGGTTTTAGGATGGGGTACATAAAGTCATGAGCTGGAGGAGCTCAATCATGAGACCAATTCCTCTCATGCAAATTGACTGAAATCAGCTGGGTTGGAATCAAGGTAACCAAAAACAGCCTTGGGAACTGCTTGCAAATTTTAATTTCACATTATACATTTTGTATTGTTGCACATTAAAATACTGGATTGCCCAGTGAAAGTTTCTATCATATCTTCCCCCAGCTGCATAATTCCATTTGGAGTGTTTTTGAGGAGGCTAACAGAGGGCCAAACTACATAGTACACTTTCTGGCAACTCAAATTCAACTCACTTTCCCTGCAGCCACAGAGCAGCTGAAAGGAAATGTTGTTTTAAAAATTGGCGGGAGTCTGATTCAGCTCGAACAGCAGTATATGTATGCATCATTTTCTTTAGCTGAAACAATCCCCACAGGGAGGTATCTGCATAACTTTGGATCTTATGCAAATAACTCTCTTCCGGGGGCAGCTCAGAAAACAGTATGGGGCAAAAGGCAGGACCCTTTCTCCTCCCATGTTGCGGTCCTGATCCAAGCTGGGATCTCGATCATTTTTAAAATGATATTCCCTGCAGTTACTCCAGGAAACCAAGGGCAGATTTGCCAAAAACGTATCATGCAGTTTGACCCAGACAAAATCCAGGTAAAAGGGCTCCTCTCTCCTTGGATGGAGAAGGTCAGGCTTTGGAGGCTGAACATTTGTTTAGCAATTGCCAATGAGGTACCAGAAGTGACAGATAAAATACTCACCACCCCAGCAAGTCCAGCTGGGCCCGGTTGACCAGGGCTTCCAGGAGGACCCTGAAAGAGGTTGAGAAACACAGGGTATTCAAGTAATACAGACATGGAATGACTGGTGAACATGCAAGCAAGAAGTCTCGTTTCTGCACTTATGCATTTTTCCTCAACCTTTTGGCTTACCAGCAGGTCCCATGAGATGGCTCATGAAACTGTAAAAACAGCTGAAAGCCCAAATGAAAAACTGATCCCAAACCATCTGTGGAACGGACAAAATCACCAGGAGTCAGCAGTAAAAGATTCTCAAGAGGCAGATGACAAAGCTTGGCAAGTTCTGCTTCAAGGTAGGTTGGCAGAGCCTAGACCATTAGCCCTGTCAGATCATGTGCCAAAAAAGATATAGAGTAGATGTGGCAGTTGAGGTAGACTGTGCCCGCACCTGGGTGCAGGTTGCCTGTTGCCGAGGCTGTAAATGGCTCCACACCCACTGCCTTTGTTGCCACTGGCCAGATCTGAGCCTAGCGCTCCCTGTCACACTGCCAGTCCTGAAGGGATGGTCTGCCTCTATCTGAGGCCATTTTCTAACTTCCCAATCCACCCCTTTGACAGAGGTCTGTAATTCACTTGCCTGCATCATTTGCCCTTAAAAAGGGACCAGGGGATTTATGTAAAAATATAATAAATGAAAGGGATGAACAGAAGAGCTTTATTTAAAACACTTACTTGCCACTTTTTTGGGAACCTGCCAGAGGCCCCTTCCGCACATGCAGAACAATGCACTTTCAACCCACTTTCACAATTGTTTTGCTATTTTGCACAGTAAAATCCAACTGCAAAGAGCATTGAAAGTGGACTGAAAGTACATTATTCTGCATATGCGGAAGGGGCCAGAGACAGCTCACGAAATGAAACAGGGCAAAGGGGTGGATCCTACCCTTGCTCTTAACTGAGCAAAGTTTGAGGGTTCCTTCTGGCCTTAGGAGCCTTCTTCCTTCCCTTGAAGAAACAGTCACTTAAGTCTCCTTAAGAAGAGGGAAGGCTTCTTGGAGAATGGAACGATTCACCCCAAAATCATAAAAACACAGAAGAAGAAGGATGCGCTGTTAAGTCGCAACTGACTCATGTCAAGAAACGGGGAATTCCAGGGAAGAAAAGAGCAGAGGTGGTTTGCCCGCACTGTCTCCTGCATAGCAACCCCAGTCTTCCTTGGTGGTCTCTGAAGTGCTGACTGTGGCTGACCCTGTTTAGCTCCCAAGTCCTGACAAGCTGAGGCCAAACTGGGCTAATCTGCATAAAAACGTATCATTAAAATTAACCACCCTGAAAAACCCAGCCAATAAAAACCCACAGTGTAAAACAGCATACAAGCCCAGAGTTAACCCCTTCCCTTCCCTTCCGGTCCTCGTCCTTTCCTTCCTGCCATTATGTTTCAGGCACTTTCTTTCAGCCCTGCTTTGGAGTCAGAAGAGAGATTGGGTGGGGATAAAAATCAGGGTTCATCTACACATTACAAAGGCGGTATGTTGCCCCTTGCTGAAGCCTATAATAGTTTGAAAAAAAGATTACTAGAAACAGAATCTCAAAACCTATTTGCAGTGGCATCCAAAACATGTTCCTCGATACCTTTCAAACAGGGATGCATAGCAGATTATATATTTATAATGCTGAATCCTAGCCTTAGGAGAGCCAAATCAATAGCTAGGTTTAATGTTCTGCCGTCAGCGCTGCTATATGGTAGATTGAAAAAAATAGAGGGTGCGAAGAGATTCTGCTCCTGTAACTCAACTCAACTGGAAACTTTAGCCCACTCCCTCTTCCATTGCACCAAATATGAGGGAATTAGTGAAAAATATGCAAATACTCTTTTCGTGAACTGTGACAGGATATCAGATGCTCCAAAGATCTTATACTTGCTAAATAATTCTGATCCTGTAGTTTGTGAATTGGTGGCCAAGTTTTTATATACCCTAAAGGATAGCTCTGTTCTTTTTAATTTTGTTGTGTTTTGTTGTGTCACTCTGTTATTATTTTATTTGGGGATTGTTTTAAATTTGTTTTTTGTATTCTACCTGTATCATCCTATATGCCAATAAAGGCTTGGTTGAGTACCTCTCTAGGCTAATGAGTGCATTACAAAAACTTCACGTTTGTTGGAGAACAATGTAAGGACTTTCTATGACAAGTATGATGGCAGTTTTGTGCTTCATGGGTGCTCTTTTCCATTAGCAGCCACAGCACACTGGGAAATGGCAGAAATGGTAGTGGGCCTGGGTTGCATTTTGGGTATCATGATTTTTGGGCCCTGAGGAGGCCTTTAAGTCCTCCACTGGAAGGCAAGTCTGGTGCCAGCAGTCATGGTAACTGTAATGAGTGGAGGGGGAAGAATTTGCTCTATTATTCATACATCATTTTTTGTGCGACTCCACTTTTCCAGCTCCAACTTTTTAAGTGCAGATTCTGTGTGTCTGAATTATTTTCGTGATAAAAGCTGCACACTGTGATTGAAAGAACTCTTTTGATGAGCAAAGTGCTTCAGAGTCCTCACCACGTTTATCTTCACAACAGACCCAAGGTGGGTCCTTGATGCTGGTGTTTCAAAGATGAGAGAAGAGAGGCTGAGACTTCAGCCAAGTTGTATAAAGAGCCCACGGCAAAAGCTGGAATCGAAATAGCAGATCTCAAAGATTCACCTTTAACTTTCTAATGGAAGTTCTGACCCCCAGAAATCTCAGTGGCCCCAATCTGACTAAAGTTAATCATGAGTGAATCCCATTAAGATCCACATAAGTAACTGAAGAGCTGCTGCTTTTGACGGGAGGCCGGCATGGGAGAGATTGGGCCAGTGTCTGCAAGTGGAATATATTATTCAAAACTATGAACATTTCCTAAATGCATCTGTTAACATTTGCCAAGCAGCATTTTGTTTTTGAAAGTTAGCTTTTGAACAAAGTCCCAGCGCACATTTTGGCACCAATTTTGAAAGCTGAATAAATAAAAGAATATATGACTGGAGGCAGAGAAAGTGAGTAGGGACTAGAAGCCAGCTAACTATGCGGGCTTTTTGAACCATTTGCAAGAATCTGCACACCACCCACGCTGCTTTCAGCAGCTACCTAGAACCAACCTGAGACACGACTGTGCGGCAGCCTTAAGAATGCAGCTAAAAATCAACCCCTCTTAAAATCAAAGATGAGTATTTTTACTTACAACTTGGCCAGAAGGACCCGGTCTACCTTGAGGCCCCATTGGACCTGCCTCTCCCTGGATGGAAAAAAAAAAGAAAGAAGAGAAAGATGAAGAACAAGATAGAAAGTCAGAGCACAGCCAGCTCCCTGTTCAGTGGCTCTTGGGTGCCAACCGTCCCCTCCTGCCATATACTTTGGCCAAACTGGATTGTTTCTATGCACAAGAATCATGAGACACTGAAAATGGAAACACTCAACCAGTAAGGGAGCTTTACAACGTCCCTGGACCTTCACGTAACAGTTACCATGGTTTAGTTCAAAGGAAAAAGTTTCAAAATTAGCCTCCAGTGTGAAACAGCTGAGCTGGAATGTGCATGCAGATTTGATAGCTAGAATGTCTTTGGTTTAATGACGACTCCGAGTGGTTGACTCACTGTAGCACCCAGACTGATATGGCTTCATCTTGATTCCAAATGTTCGCTGCACAGTAGTGAAGTTCACCTATTGGGTTGCTGGACCTTCTCGTTTTGTAATTACAACTTCCCATCTCTTCTGCTTTTTGCATCTATATATGTATGTTTGCATGCATAGGTAGGTGTATGTGAATACCCAAAAGCCTGCGGTGGCCAGGGCCTGCTTCACCAAATGCACGAATTGTTATCTGCATTAGCCACAGTATATTACACAAATACGTATACCCGTATATTGTAGTGCTGTGAATTGAGATAACACTTCACACACACAGATGAAACAGGCTGTGACCCACAAGCTTCTATCATGATTTATCTGTTCCTCTTTTAAGATGTTGCAAGGCTCTTTGGGTTTTTGACTGCAGGATATTTACAGGGCTATCTGTTTGGAGTTCATCTTTTCAATGAATGCATTTTATTGCAGGCTTGTGATGAAGGGTTCTCTCCTAACATTACTTATCAGCCATATTTTCATGCACTGATTTGGATGCACATACAAGTCAGATTGGTTAGAAGTGAGGTGTAGCAAGGGGGAAAAGTGCCCGGTGCACTGGTGCGTCCTCCGCCCCCAGCACGCCCTGGAACACCCCCACTACACCCCCATAGAGGGCGTGCCTGGTGCGCCCCCCCCCCCTTGGAGCTATGCCTCTGGAAGTGATTCTTCACCCCTTGGGGTGTGTAACTTTGCTCCCATGCTTTTTGCACTGCAAGCCACATTTCTGCACAGGAATCTACTCTCTGTGTGCATGGAACAGGATGATACAGCAGGGGCTGGCCAAAGAACATTTCCAAATGTCTTCCCCTCCACTGGAGTGAATCCATTCCTTTCATTTGCATTTGAGAAAAAAATAGTTAAGCACCCAGACATTCTTAGAGACTACACATGCCACTGGCTTTTGAGTCTCTGCGCCCCCCCCCTCTCTGCCCCACAAGCAGTCTGGCCAGTTCTACCCCCATGGAATTTAGAAGAAACCTGCTGTGAAAAGAAACCACTCCTCTCTGTTAAAAGGTAAAAGTAGTTCCTTGGGCAATCCCTGGGTCATTACTGACCCATGGGGTGACATTACATCATGACATTTACTCAGCTAACTATGTTGCCATTGCCGCTGCCGCCCCCCCCCCCCCCCCCCGAGGTCATCTACACTTTATCCCCAGCAAGTTTGGTGCTCATTTTATCAACTTCAAAAGGATGGAAGGCATGGTCAACCTTGCACTCGCTACCTGAAATTCACCTCTGTTGGGGTCGAACTTAGATCGTGAGCAGAGCTTTTGATTGCAGTACTGCAGCTTACCACCTACGCCATGCGGCTTGCTCCTCTCCGTTTAGCCACATCCTTTCACCTGCATGGCCCCCCTCCTCTATCATCTGCACGACCCCTCTCCCAGCTCTCTGCAGTGTTGGAAGTGAAGGACTTCGTTTCCTGCCTCAATGAAAGAGGAGGCCTTATCAGTAAGTCAGACTGCTAGAGCGGGTCTAGACACTGGACACCTTTCTCTACCACTCCGACACTATCCCTTTGATGTGTAGATTGCTACTCTCAGGCCGTTTCTGCATGGTCAAAATGTTCTGGGTTGAGCAAGAGAAATGCCTCATTCCGTACAGCAATTCCGCATGGTTCCTGGTCCTAAAGTGGGTTTGCCCCACGATATTTCCCTCATCCCAGGGTATTCAAAAACCAAATTGGAGATTATTTTAAAAATCCCGGGGTGAGCCTGCTACAGTGCAGGGGTGAGCCAATCGGGAGTAGGACCGGTTTATTTTTCCCGCCCAGCTACCTGATCTCCCCACCTGACATTCATTCAAGCTGCCACTCAAAAACAACAGCCAATCAAAACATGGGACACTGGGCATGCTCAGATATACTTCCAAAGTAAATACAGAAGTCCCAGGCTCATGCAAAACAAGCTGAAGTATTTCCTCCTGGAGTTCACCAGATTCCTTCAAAAAACGGGCAGACATGTGAACAGAAACCCTGGGATAAAATAGACCCAAGTTTTTTAAAAAATGGTGGTACACAGGTATAATCTTGCCATGCGGAAACGATCTCAGGGAACTTCCTTCCTTCCTGTTTCTCTTCCTCTCCACCATTCTTACACACACCTTCCATCCTGCACCATCTGTGAAGAGATGCAGACAGCATCTCTCACCATCCAGCCAGATAAAAAACCTATCTCTTCACTTTTCTATCCAGAATGAAGTTCACTAATACAGACTGTGAGTTTTCTTTGTTGCCAGCACACACATACACACACACACACACACACCTAGAGAAGCTCCACTGTGTTTTACCTCTATGCACTCTGCTTGTAATGCAAACGTATCTCCTACCAGGCTATCTCTTACCAGAGAGAATTACCAACATGCAGCTCCAGCCAGCGTGGTGTAGTGGTTAAGAGCAGGTGCACTCTAATCTGGAGAACCGGGTTTGATTCCTTCCTTCCTGTTTCTCTTCCTCTCCACCATGTGTAGATTAGATTGTGCACTCTAACCAACACATGCTAGCCAAGTGAACGTGCGCTAGTCACAGTTCTTTGGAGTTCTCTGTGCCTTACCTACCTCGCAGGGTGTTTGTTGTGGGGGTGGGGGTGGGGAAAGGAGATTGTAAGCCCCTTTAAGTCTCCTTACAGGAGAGAAAGAGGAGACATAAATCCAACTCTTCTTCTTTGTCTCACGTCACATTTCTGGGCATACTGATTTCAGCTGCTATCCTAAGAATACTTTCCTGAGAGTAAGCCCCATTGGATAAAATGAGAATTTTTTTTCTGAGAAGACCTACTTAGGTCTTCAAAGAGAGACCTAGCCCAGGAGCTCTGTTTAAAATATGAGGTTCTCACGGCATACTGCTTTCAAAGCAACCCAGCAATTGAACCCACCCATTTTAGAGAAGTGGGTCCTACTGGGGTGTGTGTGTGTGTGTGTGTGTCACTTGACACCGAGTCTCAAATAAAATTATGCAATCTTGTGCATGTATTTGTTCATAAAATATATGTATTTCCCCCAGAACTTTATGAGCTAAAGCTCATAAAATACCACAGAATTTTTAAAAAATCATAAAACAAGCCAGGGGCATAAAGACAGAATAAAATAAACATTGATCGGCCTAAAACAACATCTACAAAGCAGTCCTCAGGCTAAAAGCTCACCACAAAAACAGCTTTGAAGAATATGGGATAGCCCCCAAGTTAAAAGCCTGTGTCCAAAGAAATGTATTGACCTGGCTCTTGAAAGATAGTAAAGTAGGCACCAGCAAGCCTGAAGGGAGAGTGTGTTCCAGATATTGTCCTGTTAGGAGAAACCCTTTTGGTACAATTATGGTAACTCACCTCAGCCCCGGTCCGGCCAGGATTCCCGGGGGGTCCTGGTTGGCCACAATCCCCCTAGAAAATTATACACACGGGGTTTAAAATGGTTCCACAGAGGATGGTGCAAAAGTGCAGAACATAAGACACTGCATCGCTGGCCCATTCAGTTGCAGCAGAACACACAAGCTCAATCTGGTGGGCACAGACCTCCCTATGCTTCTGAAAATCTATGTGATAGGGTAAGTGCCCAGTCAGGAAAGCATCTGGTGTCTATTCCAGAGGGAAGGAGCTCTCTGGCAGAGAGGCTTTCTATAGAACTTGCTTCCCGAGATCATTTCTCAGGTGAGAAGCCAAGGATCGAACCCACAACCTTCTGAGTGCAAAGCAGGTGCTCTGCCTGTGAACTTCACCCTCTCCCTGGTACAGGGGGGTTAATGTGCAAAGTGCATGGTACATGTATTCTCAGAGGCATGGGAGAGAGGGTAAATTACAGCTGGGGCAACACCTCTCTGGGTGCCCGCCCCGCGCCCCACTTACCTTAGCTGGCGGGAGCCTGCCATGGGCCACCCCTTGGCCCGGCCCGGCCCGGCCGTTCCTTCAGCTGGTGGAGCTTCTACCGGTGGGGCTGGGCCGAGGGGTGGGGCTGGGCCGAGGGGTGCGTGGTGGCAGCCCAGCCAGGCTGCTCTTTCGGCTGGCAGAGGTTCCACCGACTGAAGGAGCAGCCTGGCGGGGTGGGGCCAAGGGGAGGGGTGTGTGGGGGCAATTCTCCGCCCTCCACATGACCAGCTGGCGTGCGTCCGGGGACATGTGATCACAAATGTCCCCGTGAGCGCTCCACCCCTGTGTATTCTGCTCTTTTCGAAAAGAATTTAGGTTTCCCAAATTCTGCAGGAGACTTGGGTGCTAGGGCACCAAAACTCCTCAGGCCAGCTCTGGTTATGTTGGTGACTGCCAATTCACACATGCAAGCCTTCCCTGAATGCCACAGCCACCAAGAGAGTGAAATCAGCTCATGTGAAGCAGTATAGTAAAAATCAAGGAATAGGAACTGCATGTGGAAACTTGGCCTTGGGAAACTGCTTTTGAATCTTTCCACTATCCTTG
The DNA here is from genome assembly GCF_021028975.2 of Sphaerodactylus townsendi. Classification (NCBI taxonomy): domain Eukaryota; kingdom Metazoa; phylum Chordata; class Lepidosauria; order Squamata; family Sphaerodactylidae; genus Sphaerodactylus; species Sphaerodactylus townsendi. The sequence goes on from NC_059430.1 coordinate 99,917,660, forward strand.
ATATAGACCTGTGATTTGTGAAGGCTCTTAAGCGGTTCTTAGATCTCCGCAGCTGTTTTTTCCCCCATTCCAATAAAAGAATCAATGAATGATGTAAATAAGAGCTATGGCTGTTAGTCTTCATCTGCTTTGACTTTTCTCCTTTTCTCTTTTCTGATTCAAGCAGGAAACATCTTGTCCAGAAGCTGATACAAGCACTGACAGAATCAGTGGAAGGCAGGACCCCTGAAGCTGTCTGGTGAATTTCAGAGTGGGTTCCAGCCCCATAGAACAATTTTTTCATTTCTTTCCTCCTGGAAAGTTTCTTGGGCGACCATCATCCCACAGCAGGGGTGTCCAACTCTGGGGCTTCAGATGTTCATGGACTATAATTCCCATCAGCTTCTGCTGGCATGGTCAATTGTATGGGATGGGAATTGTAGTCCATGAACATCTGATGAGTATTGTAGTCCATGGGAATTGTAGTCCATGAACATCTGATGGGTATTGTAGTCCATGGGAATTGTAGTCCATGAACATCTGAAGTGCCAGAGTTGAACATCCCTGCCCTACACCTAAGACCAAAGCTTACCTTTTGACCAGGAAGGCCAGGATGGCCCGTCTTCCCTTTGAAGCCCTACAGGGAGGTCAAACAAGACACAGAATTTTAATATCGAGGAAACTTTGGCTGGTTTTGACCAGTGAATCAGGAGGCTCACAACTGTTGCTCCATTTCTCTTTGGAGTTGCCAAAGGGCCACTAAACAAAAATCCACTTGTAAATGTCTGCACTTCAAGCTGCTGTTAAAACCACAACAATAAGGGCTGGTCAAAAACGCTGAATCCCTTTCCATAAAAGAAGGGGATGCTCCAGAAAGGTGCAAGAGTGATCGGGGATAGAAACCAATAATCCCTCCCTTCCCCAGTTCTGGGGTTATCTGCAACTTACCGGAAGTCCCATCCTTCCTTGGAGTCCTGGGGGTCCAATGTCACCCTATGGAAAGCAAATGGTTAATGCCACTGATGGATAAGTGCCTGAAGAAATCCGAGGTTTCAGGGGTGAAGCTATCAAACAATACAGCTTCTTACATGTTCCATGAGTAGCTTCACATCCTTTTCACCTCCCTGGAATGTCAGAACCTCTTTCCCGGTGTCTGTCTGTATGTCATTTTTATCCCTCCCTGCCTCTAAAGGGCTCATGGTGTTTTATGTCTTTCTTCCCTCCCCCACTTTATCCTAACAACAATCCGTTCAGGTAGGTGAGGATGAGAGAGTGACTGGTCCAAGGTCCCTCAGCAAACTTCATGACAATTTGGGAGACTGGAACCCAAGCCCTGATCTAGGGTTGCCAGGCCTCCTACCATGGCAGGAGGACTCCCATAGGTGGCCCTTGTTGCCTTAGAGCAGCAGGAGGGGAAAAAAACTTGCAGTGTGTGAGCCATAATGACACTACTGGGAAAAACCATGGACTTTCTAGTGCAGGGGTATGCAACCTGCGGCTCTCCAGATGCTCATGAACTACAATTCCCATCAGCCCCTGCCACCATGGCTAATTGGCCATGCTGACAGGGGCTGATGGGAATTCTAGTTCATGAACATCTGGAGAGCCGCAGGTTGCAGACCCCTGTTCTAGAGATTCCTAGAGCTGCCTGATGTCGCTTCTAGGTTTTCCCAGAAGTGATGTCACAATGCATGAAATACCCCGACCCCTGTGCTTCATCCCTATTCCACAAACTCCTAGTCTGACACTCCAAACACCCTGGCTTTCAAGCTCAGAAGTCAGACCAGAGGAAATAACAGAGTCAGGTCTATCTACTCCAAAAGTCCAGTCTGGGCCATTCCCTGACCCATTCTCATGGTTTCAGGCAAAACATGGTGTTAAACACCAGCCACGGGACACAAAATTGTTAAAAGCTAGCTTGCGCAGGGCTGCCAAAGGGAGTAGGTGAAAGGGCCCAAATCCTCAGCAAATGCACACGCTTACCCGTAATCCTGGCTTTCCATCCTTCCCATCCAGTCCATCCAAGCCAGGTGGACCCTAAAACATCGCCAGGCAAATGACAAAAGGACACACACAGAGTGAGTTCATTCCTTGTGCTATTTGTGCAAAATCTGAAGTGTGTGTTGTTCTTACTTACTTGTAAACCAGGAGGTCCCGGAGGCCCTGGAGGGCCAGTCATTCCAGGTGAGCCACGCATCCCCTCACTGCCCTGCAAAAACACAGATATGTGTTAGACCAGGAGTGTCCAACTCTGGCTCTTCAGATGTTCATGGATTACAATTCCCATCAGCCCCTGCCGGCATGGCCAACTGGGCCCAAAAAGCGCCAGAGTTGGACACCCCTGTGTTAGACGATTAATTTGCAAATTGGCTGTCAGTGGGTTCTTCTGCTAGTAAAGTGAGGAACAAGTGCACGGATGCAAGAGAAACCAGGTGTGTAGAGGAATGAGGGGAAGTAGGCTGGCAATTCCTTCCTTCTCCTTTTAACAAGCTTTCCTCCAGGAAATGAATTTGGAAAAACAATCTGGAACAGAGAGCCATTGGCTGTGAGAGATCATTTGGGTCATATGGCAGCTGGCACAGCTGTGCACCAGGCACATCAGGTGGGTGCTGGAAGCTTATACTCCTGCAGAAGCTCAACAGGTGTTGCCACAGATGTGTGCCAGCCGGGCTTGCGTATGTCTAGAATCAGGCACCTGCTTGGTTTCATATGCAAGAAGCATCTTTTTTGTGTAAGTCTAACGTTGGAGAGGTAGCAGGCCTTGATTCTTGTTTGTGGGCTCCAGGTGTTCAGAAACCAAGCTGTGCATTCATTCATTCATTCATTCATTCATTCATTCATTCATTCATTCATTCCACTTTTAAACCGCCCTCCCCCGGAGCAGGGGGAGGGATCTACTTCCACTTTTATTAAAACAAACCTTTAGGGTGCACTCCCAGAAGTGGGCAGCAGGTGCCAGCAGAATCCGGGAGTTGGCAGAGATTTGTACCCTTCCCTCCCTCCTAGGCCCTGACCTGGACGGCCCAGGCTACCCTGCTCTCCTCAGACCTCAGAAGCTAAGCAGGGTTGGCCCTGGTTAGAACTTGGATGGGAGCCCAGCTATGCAAAAACAGGCAATAGGCAATCACCACCTCTGTCTGCCTCTTGCCTTATGGGGTTGCTACAGAGATCCATGTAAGGGTTATTTCTTGACTGGGCTACTGTAACTCACTCTACCTTTGAGACTGCTCTGGAAATTTCAGCCGGTTTAAAATGCAGCTGCCCGAGTCCTATACAGGGATCATATACCCTGTCTCACAAAAAGAACCAAGTGCGATCAGTAGTGGTGAGGCAGATGTGCATGCTTCCGCAGTAGAAAATAGTCCTATAGGACTATGAGTGAGCAGTGAATTGGCGGGGGGGGGGGGGGGGGCGGGGTTGTTGTTTGGGTTGGGGGACAGGGGGAATTGGGTTGGGGGACAGGGGGAATAGGGAGGTTGTTGCTCCTGTCCTGCCAGCATGCCTTGGTGTTTGGGATGAGGGGACGGCTGATGCTAGGCCCAGCAGGATGGCGGCAGCTTGCTGCCACTGCCCTGCCAGGCCTGGCTTGGTGGTGGGAGGGTGTTGTGAGGGTTTGGGAGGGCTGGTGCCGGGCCTGACAAGGAAGCTGCTGTTGTCCTGCTGGGCCCACCTTCGCCTTTGGGGCAGGGGGAGGGTTGGAGGTGGAGAAAGTGGCAGCAGATGAATTCACAATTCTACTTATTTCTTTTGGTGGGACAGAGTACAGGTGTGCACATATCCAACCAGTGCTTCACTATCTGCATTGGCTCCAGGTGGAGCACCAGATCAGGGTCAAGGTTTTGGTGTAACCTTCAAAGCCCTAAATGGTTTGGGATGGTCATACTTGCAAGACTGCCTCTCACCATACATCCCCCAAGGAGCCTTGTGCTCAGCAAATAACAACTTACAACTCATTGGTGGTCCCTGGCCCTAAAGCAGTTTGGCTGTCCTCAACCACAGCCAGGGCCTTTTCAGACTTGGCCCAAGCTTGATGAAATTCTCTGTCATATGAGATCAGTCCCCTGTGGGATTCATTACAATTCTGCAGGGCCTGTAAAACAAAGTTGTTCTGCCAGGCCTATTGGTCCATTCCGCACTGCACAAAAAAAAGACATCTGTGGAACATCTAAAAAAGAGGTGACCACTTCTTTTCACTCTGCACACCCAAGATAAGACATCTGGGGGATGTCCCAATGGGAGGCAGTATCTGGTGTGTTTTCCGGACAGCCAAGGCATCAGAGGGGCAAACAGGCTTTTCCCCGTCCAACCGTTTTGATCTCTGGTCCATTTCACCCTCAGCTTGTGCCGGACATTTTTGTGTGCAGCTGAAGGGATTCTCCCTGCTAACTAACCTGGATAGCTTTAAAAAGGGTTTGGACAGATTTATGGAGGAGAAGTCGATCTATGGCTACCAATCTTGATCCTCCTTGATCTCAGATTGCAAATGCCTTAGCAGACCAGGTGCTTGGGAGCAGCAGCAGCAGAAGGCCATTGCTTTCACCTCCTGCATGTGAGCTCCCAAAGGCACCTGGTGGGCCACTGCGAGCAGCAGAGTGCTGGACTAGATGGACTCTGGTCTGATCCAGCAGGCTAGTTCTTATGTTCTTATGTACTTGATGAAGGTTGCCCCGGGACATTTGCCCGGCAGGATCTGTTCCGGGATGCACTGTCAGCCCAAACAGCATTTAACTATACTCAGCTCATCCTGCCAATTCAGACAATATATATATGTATACATTAAAAATTTTCGATGAGCTATCTCTATAGCTATGCAGACATGCATAAGAGAATCTTAGCTGGTAAGAAGACGGGTCTACCCCAGTTGAAAAGCACTGGGTAGACCTGCCCTCTGCAGCACCAAAGTGATTGTTTTGATTGATTTTATCATTTATTATATTGTTATATGGTTGTAAGCTGCCCTGAGCCCGCCTGGAGAAGGCTGACCTAGAAAATAAATAAGTAAATGACAGCACTTTCCATCACTACTCCTTCCTGGTTCTCTCTCCCGCCCTTTCTGCCACACTATCCCTTCCAACTATTTTATTTTCTGTTGTCCTTGTAGCAAGTCTATAAATACTGTACTATAAACAGCATCAGCTATGGATTCAGATTCAGAGACCTTTATTAGGCATATACAACATAGGGACAAAGAATAGGAGTAAATCCAGTAAACAACAATGTGAGTAATGTGAACAGAAGCCAAGGGAACCAAATCCAAAATGCGCAGCAGAGATTTGACTACAATTTCAGTTATTTCAGCCTCAGGATTGTTGAGCAAAAAAAGTCATTTTTGCATTGGTAGGCAGGTCCGAGAACCTAACGGAGGTTAAGGTAAAGAAGTTGGGCCTAAAGCCATCAGTTATACCAGGGGACTGCAACCTGCGGCTCTCCAGATGGCAGGGGCTGATGCAGTCCATGAAATCTGGAGAGCCGCAGGTTGCAATCCCCTGAGTATACTATAAGTAGAATCAGCTCAATTAAAAAATATAGATTGGGGTAAAATCTGGTTAGGAAGACTACATGACTTGCCCAGAGCCACTTGGGAAGCCTGTGGCAGAGCAAAAAATGCCACTGTCTTCTTCCTGATTCCCAGGTCACCCCATTAACAACAAAGCTCAAGCCGTCTGACACATTCAAGGTCTGGAAGTTTACAGCTTCCTGTTTTCTGTATGGTCTCCAGGGCTCTACTTACCTTTTCTGCGGGGGGGCCAGGAGGTCCAGGTGATCCTGCTTTTCCTGGGAACCCGGGAGGTCCCTTAAAAAAACCAAAAAGCACAAGAAGTGGATCATTTTATGTCACTAAGGCTGGACCTTTTCTTTGGTACAGGATTTGATACATGATGAAAAGGACATAAATACAGTTGTTCAAAACTGATATTTGGAGATGGTGAGCTGTTATTATAATTGCTGATGCATATGGATTGTATAATATTTTTGTGAATAAAAAATGTATAAGCTCTATATGTGAGCAAAACTCTGGCTTTCCTGGTTCCTTCTAGCTTAGGTTGTATGTACTCTACACTAAAAAGAAATAACCTATGTCAAAATTCTGCACCAAGTATAGCTGTATCCTGTAACCTGCATAAATCATGTAAGTAGAGCAAGTTCGCATAATTAATTTCACTTCCGCTAGGCAGGGGGTTTCGTGGCCCCCCCTTCAAAATTTGTTTTTTGTAATCTCAGCAGAAACTTTCTCTGCACATTCAAGAACATTTCTGCAATTGTCAGAACTAAAACATGCTTTCCCCACCTTTTTTTTAACCCGAAAGCTGAAATTCTTGTTAAGGTAAACTCCAGTAACACACATGGAGCATTTTCGGACCATATGACACAGAACTCTGACTTCAGCCTGGAGGCTTTTGAATGGAGCAGAGAGTTCTACTTTAGTTAGAATTCTACTACAGGTTTATTGCCAGGTACATCCTTTCAATTCCTGTGATATAAGGAAGGTGAAGAAACAAATCCTCCTTTCTTTTTGTGGCACATCATTCCAAATTTTAATCATTTTTCTCTGCCACTTCTTCCTCTAAGCATCTTATCTCTTCCTTATGCCTCCCAACACAGTAAAATTCTGCTATAATAAATCAAACAAGTGGTTGGATTGTTGATTTTTCTTGTACTTCAATGTTCTTCTGATGGAAACGAGAGTTAATAAACCTTCTCGCCATCCCCAGTCTGATCCTCACGACCACTGAGATTGTTGCTCAGCACCCAGCCTCCAAAAGCTCATCCTCCCCTGCTCAACAATAAGGGAGAAGATCTGTGTGTTTCCTGTCTTTCTGTTCTGAGACTATACACACACACAGCACTGCCATCAGTTTGAAATTTTCTTAGTATGTGTAATACTCACAGGTGCTCCTGGGAAACCAGGTTGGCCTTGAAATCCCTGGAAATAAAGGAAGAACAGACCATCACTTTTAAATGTGAAAATCATGGCCCCCTGGCTTTCCACCACCATCTTTTGTCCTCTCCTCAGATCAGCAGATCAGAGGACAAGACTACACCTGGATAAAGGTGTGTGTCTCTTCCATATGGTGGCTTGGGTTGCACACTTGTGGCATGTGTGTCCAAACTGTCAGACAAGAGCTAATGAACAGCATCTCACCTGATCGCCTTTCTCTCCCGCGCTGCCTGGAAGTCCTCGCTCTCCCCTTGGACCCTGATGCCAAGAGAGATCAAAGGTGAGGGGAAAATGGCGGTAGCTGATCAAATGCAGCTAATCAAGTGGCGGCTCTCATTCTCACACAGGTGGCTCTAGCCTGTGTGTACAACACTAGTCTGCAGGTGGGGGCTCTCATGGACTTAAGGCTCTCTCTCTCTCTCATTATATATATATGTGTGTGTGTGTATGTATATATATATGTATATATATGTGTGTATATATATGTATATATATGTGTATATGTGTGTATATGTATGTATATGTATATATATATGTATAATATATGTGTATATATATATATACACAGAGAGAGAGAGAAAGAGAGAGAGAGAGAGAGAGAGAGAAACCATCTAGGCTGAAGAAGGCAGGATGCATTGCAGACTTGCAGTACCATCCTAACCAAAGTTATGCTCTTCTTAGCCCAATGATTTCCGTGGACATAGACAGGTGTGACTCTGCTTAGGATAGAACTTCTTTGGTGCTACCACACAGCAAGCTTTCATTGACACTACAAATATAAATACAGCTGTATTGACAGTGCAGCTTTCTGTACACTCCTGCCAGTCAGCTGCCATTTTCCTTGCAATTTCCCCAACACAGCACTAGAGAGCTCTTTGAGGGATTTTGTTTAAAATCAGCAATTGCCATAGAATTATTGCAATTATAGATTTTTTTAAAGGCCTCCAAAAGACCTCCAGGGGCTCAACTGGGAAATTGGCATCAATGCGAGCAGGACCTTTGAAAATGTGCACCTTCCTATTCAGATGATATGCTAACACCCCTTGATTGTTTTTAAAGAAAGATCACAGTGGATAATTATGCACAAGATGTCTGCTGCACAATGAGGGTGAATGTTTGTTGCAGCAAGATTTCTTGTGTGCCGTATTTCCTCAAGCCCCACTTTCACATTCAATTCACTCCATGGCAAGCAACACCACTTCTAGCATGACTTCTAATCTGCTTCACCACTGGAGCAGGCAGATTTGCCAGTCAGCGTGGTTTTGCCCTGGACATCTTCCCTTCGCTCATGGCCAGCCTACCTATCTCCACCCTTCCCACTCCCTCACACTTCCGTCCACATCTTCCCCCTTGCCCCTCATTCCATGTTGCCGGTTCCTTCACTGAATGCTCAGATCAAGATCTTTATACCTCAATATAGTAATAACAGAGATTTGGCTTTCCAAAGACCAGCACAAGCAGGGTTTCTTTTTGGCTACACCCCATCTCCCCTGCTCTACTTCAGATGGCTCCTGCAACATCATACAACTCAGCTGCAAACTTACCAATGGCCCAATTGGACCTACAGGACCATCTAAACCAGGAGGACCCTGGAGAAAAAAGGGAAAAGAAATGAGACTCCTACACTTTTGGTTAAGCTAAAGCTAAGCAGCAGAGATGGAGGTGGTGGAGAGATTCTGCTTTATGACTAAGCATTTACTTTAAACTACTGAAAAATGCTAAATGAACCCGAGAAAAGGATTGAAGACTTTAACTTATAACAGTAAATGAAAGTTGCACCACTTTTCAGCCTCTGGTGTCCCTGCACCCTTCCATCCCAATAATTCTTTTTTTTTACATACAAGTTTTGCTACCTACCGATTCTCCTTTTTCACCTGCCGGACCAGTGTAGCCTCTTTCCCCTTTGGCGCCCTAGTGAGTGCATAGAAAGAAAACAATTTGTAATCAAGGAATGCTAGATAGGGCAGTCAATGGCAGAAAACACTTTGGAGGGAAATTTTCATAGTTAATGACTTATGGTCCAAGCTTTAGATATGCTTGTTATGAATGAATGAATAAGCCTCTATTAGCATGCATGATATCCTTGTCCCTATTGAACCAAACAAAAAAACCCCTCCTGATTTGAAATTACTCAGTGGAAGGTGGCCATATCTTGGGATCAGCAAATGTTTTTCCACGGAAGGTACAAATGTTCTTCCCCTACAAGCAAATCAGGCAATCCTCACCTGCCCCTTCTGCCTACTTCGTTTGCCACACCCCACCCTGCTACCCCTTCCCTTCCTCCCACATGCCATACTCACGGGTAGCCCAGGAGGGCCCATTGCACCAGGATATCCGGGCTGTCCTGGAGGTCCCTGCGGAAAGGTAAACTGGAGATCACTGCATGGCTCCTGGCTTCAACATCTTGCCTTTGCACATTAACTGAACCAGGCAACTTGCTCCCATTCATCCTTGAAGACCTCATCGGCTGCTGAGCCTGGTTGGATGCCCTGAAGTCCCAATTCAATGTCCCATACCCATTGCATAGCATGCTGTGTGGACTGTAGTTATAGCCTTGTTTGTTGGCCATAGGTTAGTGATTCTTACATGACTTTTGATCAACCGGTCAAACCTGCAATCAGAGGGGCAGAATGGCCAAATCAAGGATTCTAACTGGTTTCAGCAATCATCAGTCTGAAATCAGGAAATAATTACAGCCAAATGAAAGGGTGTGGCCTTTTTGTAAGGGGTAACCCTTCAGGTAGATGACCAGCATGTCTTCCTTAGCACGCTCGGACTGGTGCTATTATGAAGCAGAGTGGGCAGTTGTCGGAGAGAGAAAGTGGTCAGGATTTTTTAAAAAATTATTATTATTTACTGCAAGGAAGGTACTGCCAAAACAAGACAGCCCATTTTTCACAGGGTGATTTTGGGCCGGAAAAACTGCAGGGGAAGAGGCTGATTCCCCTCGTTTCCTTACGCAGTGGTGCCAATTCAAATGTCTTCCCTCTGTGACATGTGGACACAGCTGCCCTCCGACTGCAAGAAAAGCAGGTCAGGTTGCAGGAACCCCAGATCCAATGTGTTTTTAAAAATCTAACATTTAGTCTGGACATGAGTTGTCCTCCTTCAAGCGCCACAGTGCTCTGGTGCAGCCTAGCCACCTGGTTGTCTGATTCAGAGTGATCGTTTGTGAGTATGAGATGTCACAATTCAACTGCATGTCCTTATACTTCTTCTGGATGAGACACCTGCCTAACGTCCTCAAACCCCATGGATGTTTATTGACGATTCTGGAGCACAGAAGTGAGGCCCAACCACTTACCGGTTCTCCTTTGGAGCCAGGGAACCCAGATGGTCCACGTTCGCCCTGGATACCCTTTGGAAAGAGGAACATAAAGGGGGCATTCACATTTTTCACTACTTTCTATTTGATTTTACCTGGATGGGTAGGAAGACTGCAGCTGGGTAACAGAATGGGAATGGATAGAGGGCAGGGACGGAGCGAGGGGTAAATGCGCCTGTGAGCGTGCCTGCTGTGTGCCCCTCCAAGCCCCCAGAACGTCACCGGAATGCCCCTGGAACGCCTCCACAGGGGAGCCCGTCCCCTTGGCGCTATGCCTGTGATAGAGGTTAGGATATGAGCTCAGGTTTCAAGATGTTACCGCTTTCATTAGCTACAGCTAGTGACACCTGTGAAAAGCTCCTGTCTTTCCTCTAAAGCACCGGCAACCTTTAAGAGTAGAATTATTCACCCAAGTTGTTTCTGATTGGGCAGCCATTTTGCCAGGTTAGAGAATTCTGCTAAGGATGGTTGTGTTTACACCAATATTTCTTGCCACACCAAATGAGGAAGCACAGTCAAAAAGAGCTTTGCATCACAACTTGAATGATATACGTGTGATGGAGAGTTCTCATACACACACATATATTTTAAGTCCAACCTTGAAAATCTGGCAAAGGAAGGAAGAAGCAACTGTGTATTACCAAAACCCCAAGCATTAAAAAAAATTATTCTAGAGATAGTATTATGGGACAGTCATCCCTGTCTGGCTTTCTTACTACATGCTGGAAAAGGCATTTTGGAGAACTCTTGTCTGTGGCATGAAGTTATACAGTTACAAGCACCTTTGGTTTGCTATATGGCTGCACAAGGGAATGTGCTGCCGATCAGTCACTTTTTCTAAACTGCCAGCTTGGAGATTCTAAAGGAGTTCATAGAATCACCTTATCCATTTGTCTTGGGATTTGTTCCAGTCATGCAAGAGTGTAAACCTAATCAGAACTGTGGTTGAACCACAACCAGTCTCTAATCATGATAGCACCCAGAGGCACCAGCCTATAGCTTCAGGAGAATACAGTGAATGCAATGCTGTTTCAAGTTAGCTGCAACTAAATCCAGTTTTGTTAGGACTGGATTCTATCCATATTCCTCTGGGAGGTTATCACATTAAATTGAGATGATAGAATCCAGCCATCATGACAAAGTTTGGCCTCATTTATTTGAATGTTCATCCTTGCAAATGAATGAAATTAACCATGCAATTCTGTGCTGAGTTTCTCTAGTCTAATTCAATAGAGTGGAGTAACTCTTCATAGGACAGAAAGATTTGAGTCCAGTAGTACCTCAAAGACCAACAAGATTTCCAGGGTATAAACTTTCAAGAGTCAAAACTCCCTTAATGAGTTATTTGAGAGCTTTTGACTGTCAAAAGCTTATAACCTGGAGAATCTTGTCGATCTTGAAGGTATAATGGACTTGAATCTTGCTTTTATACTGTAGATCAACATGCTTCCCCACCTGAAACTCCTTCTTTGGAGGTTTTCAAACACAGGCTGGATGGCCATCTGGCAGGAGTGTTTTGATTATGTGTTCCTGCATTGCAGGGGGTTGGACTTGATGGCCCCTGGGGTCTCTTCCAATTCTATGAAACTATCTTTACAGGACTGCACTGTTAATTGTCATTGCATTGTGCCAAAGTTGTATATCAATAAACGGTAAGAAAAACCCACTGTAGCCTCTTCATGAAAGTCCTACTGTAATTCTGTAAAGTGATGATCTATAGGGGATCTGTTCCCCACTTCCCTGAATTTAGTAGTATCCATATTCCATATGTTGCAGATAACCTGGAGTATCTGCCTTACTCCAGAAACATTCTTGGCTATGTCCCATCCACCCTACGCTACGCAATCAAAGCCTATTTCTTTGCCCCAGGTTCCTTCACCATGAATTGCAGGCAAGCATCACTACACACAAAGCACAAAACTGAAATGAGGCACACACTCCAAGGCACCAAGAACTGGATTGCGGGAATGGGAAAATGGGCTGGTTGGTTCGTGCAGCCCTCAAACACTGCAAGTCATCACTGAAAAGTATTGCCAGTAACTTGTCAATAGGAAAAATCAGGATTTTTTTTTAAAAAGATGAAGGTTAGGAAACCTTGATGTGTTCAGAACAAAAAGGTTCTCTATCGTGGGATAAGTTCTCTCAGTTAACTAGTTCTGTTCTCAAAAGGTGTTCTCATGAGAAGATGTTCTCGTGAGATGTAAATTCTACTAGTCATTCTAGTAAATGATCCCTTCCCCCCACTCTCTTCTTGTCCTGGTTCATTTTCCCAGACCCTGAATGGCCATCTGTTCTCAGAGGCGTTCCCATGGCTGGACACATTGAGCCATTTTCTACACAGATCAAGAAGACGGTGTTATTGTTGCAAAGCTGGTCTTTGGGGTTCTGCTCACTTACGCATCGCTACTTCTGCATTGTGGAGACTTCAAATTAGACTTCTTGGCTTCCCTGAGCCACTTGGTATTTCTAACCATGCTCACAGTGTATAATGGGGTTTCATTTTTAAATGACACCATCAGAACACAGATAATCTTTGTCTTCTTTGGCAGTAGATTTTTCATTTCCCACCTGGCAGATGCCTTTGATGGATGGGCTGCATCTTCACCCCAAATTAGGGAGAAATAGGTTTTTTGCATTGTGCCTGCAAAAACAAATTCTGCCTTCTGGTACCCATCAACTTTCCATATCCTAGCAGCCAATCCAGAAGGTAGAAATGTGGAGACCTCTCTCCACCCCCACCCCTAAAACTGTTTAGGTTCTGGGCCCTTCCTTCCTACAAAAATAGATTGGGAGATTGTTATTTGCCTGCTAGTCCACCTGGAGCAGACTGGCCACTATGACTTTTCCTGGTTGGCCAATGGGCTCTCCCTGGTGGCATGTGGCATCACTGAGGCCATGCACTACCTTTCTGCTATTTGGATGGCCTGGTCCAGTGGTGGCGAACCTTTGGCACTCCAGATGTTATGGACTAAAATTCCCATCAGCCCCTGCCAGCACGGCCAATTGATGGGCTGATGGGAATTGTAGTCCACTGGGACATGCAGGCTACTTTTGCATCCCTCCTTTAGGTAGCTGGGTGGGTCAGACTGGGCCAGGGGTGGAATAGGCTGGTAGCCTCTTCTTGGGGGTCTACTGACAAATGAGGGATAAGCTTTGGCCAGAATCCATCCTTTTCCCTTAAAGGTATCAAGAAAGACTAATCTGAGACAAGATGGGTTTCAGCCTCTCAAGTGTATTTGAAGACCCATCCAAATTGTCCGCAGAACTCAGATCCGGAGCCATTTTTCCATTGCCATTAGAAAGAGACTCATGACCAGCGATCAGCCCACAGGATGACACATGGCTCGCTGCTCACATCCATATCAGCAGCTGCACTTACAAGTCATTTGCTCATCTATCCAGTTAATAGGAGTCACTCCAGGAACTATCAGATCATGACCAGCCCACGTCTGGTTTCGTGTGAAGCTGCCCAGCATGGAATAAGAGAACCACCTGCTCCATCAATTGTCAAATCATCCACAGGAACACGAAGAGGCTCTTCTTGATAATGTAGGGTTAGTTTGGGTTACATGGTTGTGGGCAGTGATGGCTTTTACACTGGACATACAGTTGATGCTGGTATGGGGCCATCGCATAGCGCTTAATCACACAGACTGTGGGAGTTACAGTGTCATTAGTGGGAATGAGGCGCCAAGGGATAAATTTAAGGAATTAATGGCAGTGATGGTGGCTGAGGGACAGCAGAGGGATTACGTTATGAAAGAGAAGCGTAATTCAGAGACATGTCAGAGGGGAGCTTATCGATTTAGGGGAGATGTATGTCATTCAACTGTTGACCAGTGGACATCCACCATGTATTGATGACCCAATGGAACCAGTTCCTTGGAAGGATTTCTCTCATGACAGCCTCCATGATCAATTATTGCTTGAACAACTGGGAAAATTTGGTTGGTAGAATGAACACAGGGGGCAGAACAATCTATCGGCTAGACCTATTAAAGGGCCTCAGAACTTAGAAGAGAGAGGGTGCGTTGAGAACTGCATGATGTCAGTATGGGAACAGATGCTTGTCCAGAGTACATTTGTACAAGCAAAGGGGCACAGAATGCTCCAGATTAAGTTGCTTGTCCCTCTGGAGCCAGCACCAATTGAACACCAGATGATTCCCACACTGGGGAATGTCCTGGCTTAAGACAATCCACATCTACAAGAGACAGACCTTCGTCAGGCAACCTGTCACCAGGGGAGTTTATAGGACAGTCATCCAATGTTAGCATGGTGGCCCAGGAGGATTCCTGATCAGGCTGCCAATTGTGTCTGGAAAGGTGGGGCTGGCTGTGCTATTAGTCAGAGAGCCCGGAGAAGGGGGAAGGAGGCAGGATGAGAAGCCAAACAAGCGGCAGCGACAAAGGACTGCACAGAGCACGTGCCGTACTGGGTTCTTACAGGTAATCCAGGTGCACCAGGCGTTCCAGGAAAACCTGGGGGCCCCTAAGGGAAGAAACAGTGAAGTCATACCTTGGCAATCATATTGGACAGTCTAGGGAAGGTGGGTGAAGCTCAAAAGAGATGTGGATCCTCCACTCCTGCAGCACAACTTCCTTTTTCTTCTCAGCTCAGTTTGATTCACCTTTCCAAATTAGCCACCATCGTGTCTCCAACAGCACAGATGTTTAAAGAACAGGGTCCGCCTGTCCCTTCCCTCTCTCTGATGGAATTGGATGTCTTTTGGTTTAAAGGCACATTAACGAGGGAACCAGAACTTTCAGAGCTTTTATTGCATGAGTGGGAGGCATACGGGGCAAATGTCAGCTCTCAGCGGCTCTTCTCTGCCTGGCATAGATGAGTTTCGAGTCATGATTAACAAAAGGATGCTGCCAGGGACCTAGACCTGAGGGCAAAAAAAAAACACAGGCGCCAAAGGGATATACTCACGGGGGGTCCAGGAAGGCCTCTCAAACCAGGTGGGCCCTGCGCAGAAGGAAAAGGCAAGAGAAAAGATCATTTCTAACTCAAGGTTATGTAAGAACATCATTGCTGTCCAATGTCCTCAGTATTACCTGCTCCCCTCTTTCACCGCGTATGCCTGGGATCCCGGGGATGCCAGGGGCTCCAGCACAATCTTGGTCATTCTCGCTTTCCCCCTGGAAGAGAAGATCAGAGGCACTGAACTAACCTCATCCCTTCCAGGTAAGGATTAATGGCTCCCATGGCAGTCATTTTGTGATTGGCACCATCTCCTGCGGCAGCCATTTTGCAGCTGCACCCACCATCTTATGTTAGAATTCCAGTGGTGTCCACAGGGCAGTTCATGCACAGAAAGCTATCTCTTGGCCTCTGAAAACTTTCCATCTGCAAGCTAATTAAATCATGGCAGTTTTGATTACACGAGCAGTGATTTCTTGATACTAGATCTCTTAACGCAGAAAAAATATTGCAAACGTAAGCAATGAAAATGAAGCGATCTCTACTAATTCCAGATACTTCTGTCCAATGCTTTTGGAACTTCATTTCACACATCCACGGGGGCCTTTTTCAAGTCAATGGTGAGCTCTAGACAGAGAAGAATCATTAAATTGCGAGCTAATGACCCTTAAACAAAATTACACACTGGGCATCACCAGACAAAGTAATTCAGAGATTAAGGAGAGCCAAAACAGGTGATTTGGCCAGCCTCTTTTTGGAGCTAAACTGAAGTGGAATGGCTTGGAGCCCAGCATGCTATTCCATTGGTGCAGAAGTAGTGCTTCCAACAGAATGGCTTATCCATCTGCAAAGGAGAGAACACTTTTTCTTTTTAGGGGATTGCTAGTAGGTCGCCATCATTAATTTTGATATTAGGATGCAGCATTTTAATGGGGTTAATTTTAGCATATAGAGCTATATTTAACTTTGATTTTATTTGTGCTCTATTTGTTTGTTCTGTTCGCTGCCCTGAGCCCTTCGGGGGAGGGGGGTTTATAAATACAATAAATAAATAAATAAACACGTATTTCTGTTGATATCCCCCGTTTCTGCTGCAAACTTCCAGTTTGTGCTCCTGCACTGTTCAGCACAATGATGGAGAGGAAGCAAAGAAGGCTGCAGTTGGGGTGGAGGCAGGAAATTGCCTTCCCGTAGTGCAACACATCTCAATCTCCTTAGAATACCAAGCTTTTGTTTCCCAACAGTACAACAGACTGGATCAGCAAATCTTGTCATGACGACTGTGACTTGCTCAGGACTAGCATTCCATATTTTGTACTCATTCTAAATGTGTTTTGATTTTTTTAAAAACTGTATGCTTTTAAATTCCTAATTCCATAGGTGACAGACAAATATGCTCCCAGGCATTTAACAGAAATACATACATTGATCTAGGACATTTTTACAAAATGTTCAGCAACTGGTATATTTCCAAGGGTGCGCACTTTCTTCAGCTATATTCAGTTTCCAGCTGTAAAATTAGAAAAAGCCTACAGCCGACTCAGAGGTCTCGAAAGCTGCCGAAAACCCCTTTGCCCTCTCCACAATCCTGTTGCTATCGAAATGACACTCAGCCTTCAAACTGTTTAATAATTTCTCAGAACCACCACTGGTCCACTGGAAGCAGCTGCGGAGCAGGGGTCTGATCCTTCCAGGATTAAGCAATTTGCAATCCAAAGAATGCTCCCTTGGGTCATGTTGTGGGCCCCAGGGACATAAATTTGCGCATCTCATATCCATAGTCTTTTGCAACACACTTATTTATATAGTCACATTTTGGTTCTTCATGTGCAGTGGGGAAACGGTGTTGAGTTATCTGCTTTGTATTCTCTTTTGTCTGCCATAATATTCTATTTGCTCCAACCTGGATGGCTCAGGTAAGGCTGTTCTTGTTGGATCTCAGAAACTAAGCAGAGTTAGCTCTGGTTAGTACTTGGATGGGAGACCACCAAGGAAATCCAGGGTCACTGCACAGAGGCAGTCAACAACAAACCATCTCTCAATGATTCTCTACCTTGAAAACCCTATGGGGGCCACCTAAACTGGCAGAGACTCAACAGCACTTTCCATCACTGATATTCCATTCAAAGGTCAGCCAGTAAAGGGCCAACAAGAACGCAAGATATTGTCTGGAAATAGTCATCACTCCCTGGCAGCTCCTCCACCTACTTGAAACTCAATTTGGGAGACTTTAGCCTTACCATCATAGGTATGAGATACCTTCCTAACACAACAAATGATTATATATATTCTGCAAAATCCAAGTTCTTGCTCAATTCAAAGACAAATTAAAGGCAATAATGCATAGTTTGCTAAAAGTGTCAAATATATGGGATTTCAGTCCTGATGGGGAAATGAAGACACAGAAGCAATGTTTCCCTCTTCTTTTATGGATATACCCAAGGATTTTACTCACCCGAGCCTCCTCTGCTCTGGGGAACTGGGCAAAGCACTGGGAAAAGAGAGAGAGAGAGATGTGGAGAATTCAGTTCCTAAAACACAATTTACCCTTGAAATTCAACAAGTTGCCCAAACTGGCTGGTAGAAATAACCAACATGGGACCTCGGAACAGTAAAATCTTCAGAGGCGCCAAGGAAGCAATGTGCAATTTGGCATGCGCACCCTAGACTGAATCCCTTGTAAAATTGAAGGGAATGCCAGGGCACAGTTTTGGAAGACATATAGTCACTCATGCTGTCAGTTGTGTCTTGGCTTCCCGTGAAGCACATCGAGGGATCCCAAGGAGATCTCAGACTACCATAATGTTTTGAGCTAGGCCTGGATAGCTGCTGTAACTCCCCGGGAAAGTGGGGTGGGAAAGAGAGCAAAAATTAGACCCCACTGTGGCCTTTTCTACACATCTTTAATGTTTCCTGCCACCTTTTTTTTGGCATTCTACAGATTTCCTTCCCGTTTGGTTCCAGAAACATTTCCAATTTACTTTTCCTCCACTGCTTTCATGAACGTTTTTACTGCAGTGTTTTTCTGTCACCCTTTCCACTCTAGAATCTCTTGAGCATGCCATCATATTGTATTGTATTGTATTATTTGATTTGTATACTGGCCTCCCTTGAAGGGCTCAAGGTGGTGAACAACAACAGCATAATAGCAAGCATCAGTAATCATAACATCAAACAACAAAACATCAATAAACATAGCATCAATAAACATTACATTATAAATATCGCATTATAAACAACAGGGACATCAATAAACATAACGTATTGATTAATTCTTTCTCTCTGCCCCACCAAACTGCTGGCCCATATCCACACCCACGTGTAGTTGCTGAATCCCCACCCCGCTCAGTCATTTCCTCTTTTCCTTGGTCAGCCATTTTCCCTCATCCCCTCCCTCCAGCCATTTTTTGATGTAAGATTAGCGATAGAGCTCTGGTGAAAAAGAACGCGTGAATACTACGCTAACTTTCCCATTTCTGCGGAAAAAGGCCAGGGATCCATGAAGAGCTGCTGGTCTTTCCCACATGTGCTGGAATCCATCTCATGGCAGATCAATTTTCTCCTCACATGAAAAACATGCCGAAGCCATGACAGGAATGTGAATGGGAATCCAGCCAAATATGTTGCAAATTCACACAAACTTTCACATGCTGCACATTGCAGGGCTATACCATGCTGTGCACGCTGGCATTTCACCGATTTCCTCCACCCTGCACACTTCTGTTTTCTCGAGCAAACAAAATATTAAGAACTGCTGATAATTGCTGGTTTGTGGAGGGATTTTTTTTTGCCATGAATGAAGATACATAAATATTTCACAACAGAACTGCTGTGTCTCATGACTACAAGGTTGCTGGTTTGACCTGCAAACTGTTCAAGTCTTCTCCAGGAAGCTTATGAGAAAGAGAGGTTGACTGACTACTCACCCGTGCACAGTTCTCTATGCCAGGGGCTCCTGGCATGCCCTGGTCTCCCTTTTCCCCTTTAGTTCCACCAGGGGTTGGGAGGAGTTGAACGTGAGCACAATCCCCACAAATGTTCTGGCATGAGAGAGGAAAAAGAACAGTTCATCAATGGCTTGAGAGATGTAATGGATCTGGAAGGAACTTTAGCTAGGCTCATATGATCCTTCTTCACATCCCAGGTCAGAATTCTTTGATTCACCAGTTTGCAGAAAACCGCAGTTTGCCATTCTGTCTGAAACAGCAAACTCCAGCTTGTGCTTCTGCTTTGGATTTAAAACTACGGTTGACCCAGACTGTGCAAATCTGGACACAAAACAGTAAACTACGATTTGCTAAAAAGTAGGACGTAACCATTAACTTGTGGTGAGCAGAGGAAGGACTCTAACTTATCAGTGGCTTCCTCCTTACAGAATGGGCCCCCTGAGGAGAAGAGGGGAGTACACTCTTCAGAAATTTTGGGGAAGCACTAGCAAGTTAACTTATTTGCAAGAACACCGGATGGGCTTTCAGCTGCAGGCCTTTTCTTGGGAAAAGGAAATCAGTGGGGTTTTATGGTATCTGTTATGTTTTTAATCTTGGAATTGGAAGCTGTCCTAAGCCACAAGAGAAAGGCAGGGCATTAAATATTTTAATTAATGGAATAAATAAAATGGTGCCGAGACCAAGACTCCTTCCATGATCATTAGTGGTTTGGCCACTGTGTTGGAGCACCTCAAAGGCCGCATTTCCAACCCTGACTCTTTGCAACATGATGCTCAAGTAACTAGGGGTGGGTGAATCCTGCCAACACTGCTTAGAAACTAATCTGATAGGGCCAGAGTATTTCTGGATGGGGGATGGAGATTCGTGACTGACAATGTCTCTGAACTTCATTCAGTGCAGCTAAAATGGACTGTGGGAGGAGCCCCGTTCTAATCTGATGTTGGTTGCTATGTGCACATCAAACCTTTGGAATACCATCTAAAATAACAGACCCTGGGCAATAGTACTATTACCACTCTATCATGCTGAGCCAGCATGGTGTAGTGGTTAAGAGCATAATCTGAAGAACTGGATTTGATTCCCCACTTCTCCACATGAGCAGCTGACTTATCTGGTGAACCAGATTTGTTTCCTCACTTCTACATTCCTGCTGGGTGACCTCGGGCTGGTCACAGTTCTTTCAGCACTCTCTCAGCCCCATCTAACCTCACGAGGTGTCTGTTGTGGGAAGAGGAAGGGAAAGCAGTTTGTAAGCCCCTTTGAGTCTCCTTACAGGAAAGAAAGGGGGATATAAATATAAACTCTTCTTCTTCTAATCCAGGTTGCCATTGTAAGAGACCATCTGGGACAGATGACTTGCCAAAGTTCTTCTTGAAAGGAAACTGCATTGCAGGGAGTTGGACTTGATGGCCCTTGGGGGTCTCTTCCAACTCTTGGGGTCTCTTGGGGACTTGATGGCCCTTGAGGTCTCTTCCAACTTTATGATTCTATGATTCCCTCTTCAGATGAGCACTTCCAGGGTCACACTAAACACAAGCAGCTGCCTTATACTATATCAGACCCTTAGTTTATTGAAGTCAGTGGCATTCTGGGTCTCAGGCGAGATCTTTCACATCACCTGGAGATGCCAGGGATTGAACTTGGGGCCTTCCGCATGCCAAGCAGATGCTCTCCACTGAGTCGAAGCCCCTCCCCTAGGTCATACCATATTACAGAAATAGGCGATACAAGACCCTTCCTGACTCACCCTGAGGACATCTATGCTCTCAGCTGCCAGTGGTCCCTGCAAAAGAGAGTTGGAGAACAAGAGGGAAATAAAAGGCACATGAACAAAAGCAATCCGTTTCCTCGAGAGCAACGTGAGCTTTTCAGAGAGGTCTGCAAAGGGCAGCACAAAACTCCTGACAAGCAGCTTGGTGGCATCCTGTGAACAACACGCTTTTCTCAGTTTGGAACTAATGCTCATTTCTCATTGGAAGGGTGGGGGTGCATTTGGGGAATCAGCTGAGCAAAAGTGGGGGGGAGCGCTAAGCACAGGCCTGAGCGAGGACAGGGGGAGACAGACACTGCAGGTCCTGTACCTACCGAGTTTCCCGCTGGCCCAGGCAGTCCCGGTAAGCCATTGTGTCCTGGGATGCCCTAAAGGCAAGGAGAAACTTTGAATATTGGAGTTCTGCTCAACAACCTTCTTTTGAAATGCACCTTCCTGCCTGGAAAAGGGTCTTGCTTTCAGCTGCTGAAAACCCGGATTGAGAATGGGGTGGGACGGGAATTTGAGGCTTCTGCCCTTTCCCTTCCAGTTGGGAAGCAACAGAACACCTCCCACCATATACACACACCCTCTTCTTCAGCTGCTTCAGCTGTTTCCAAGGTTTTGGTTAATTCCCAGCCTGACTTCTTGACTATCTTCCTGCGTCTGGGAAACAAAACACCAAGAAACAAAACACCCAGCAATGTGCTAGTGACCCGTGACCACCAAATCGGGATTTCCTATTCAGATCTGGTCAGCTGTGATCTTCAGTTCCAGACCTGCCTATCTTTCTTCTTCCTCTGGCTATATCCACACGACAATGGTTATCTACTGCAGACAGTAGCAATTGAGTGTCCACACAGAGGCCTTCCCTGTGTTTTCCTTGGTACCCTCCTTGCCCACCATTCCTGCTGGAGGACTTCTGTCTAGCTTTGAAAAACAGCAGCTACATAGCCACAGTTTTATAAAGCTATAGCAATATAACTACCAATATTATGGGCAGTAGCTGTAGAGCTATAGTGTCATGATGGTTTAGCAATGTGACAATGACTGATTTTTTAAAAAAGCTAGCAGAAAGCGTGCGGGTGTCATGGGTGGGTGGGAGGAGGGCAAAGACAAGAAGATACTGAGAACAAACAGTGCCAAAGTAATGTTGTTCCTTCCTTCCCACATAGTGGACAAACCTGCTTTGTTCACTATCTTTCCAGAGAGATCATATCACAGCAGGTTTGGGAAAGATAACAGCAAACCAGAAGGAAGTGCCCAACAGTCCCTTTATCCCTGATATGGTAGGTTTTCTGAGGGTGATCACTGGGTTCCAATGAGGTTGGAGATATTGTATTAACCCGATTTGCAAAATAACCTGGTTAGGTTTGACCATGGAGACTAGGAAATTTTCCTTGAGCAGCACTATTAAAATGCATCAACTCAGCACACAGGTTGTTGTTTGAATTTTTTTTTCTGGGGTCCCAGTCTGAAAGGACAGTGCAGAGGCAGAGCGACCAAGGGACAGGGGTGCACACTGCACCGGGCACACGTCTGGAGGGCTTGCAAGATTTCCTGGGAAGTGTAGTTCCCACCGAGCCGTTTTCAGCCTCAAGTGAAAAGGCAGCTTTTTCCAGCCTGCACTTTCAGGCTAAACTAAGGTACGTGTGTGTGTGGGGAGGGGGTGGAAAACGCAGAGTGCGCACCGGGTTTACTATGGCCCAGCTATGCCTCTGGGACAGTGTGTGTATGTGGGAGAGGGGTTTTTAACCTCTTTTATCTCCTGTTGTTTTGCCAAGGGAAACTGTAACCTGAGTTGATTTTGCCTCTACCTGCGAGTTCCCCCCACTGAGGGTAAAAAGCAACCTGGAAGTGGCCATTTTGACAATGGCAAGAGAGAAGTAAGCCTCGGTTCTTTTCATGCCAGACTCTGCCTTCAAATCAGTTTCAGCAATTACATTTGATAAAAAGTGAAAGCCCACAAAAGAATGGTGGGACTAGCCACGGAGACCAGCTGAAATTCCAGGGCAATTAATATTGAAGCAGAAGAAGCAAGCCTTTATTGGCATAGGCAATTAATATTGCCGACTTGAGCAACTCCTGGAGATGTGAGAGCAGTATCTAGAGAAGGCGGAGTTTGGGGAGGGGAGAGATCTCAGTGAGGGTGCGATGCCATGGAGTCTGCTCTCTGAACTGGCTTTTTTCCCCATGGAGTTCACCTTCAGACCATTTCCTCCAGGGGAGCTGATGTCTATAGTATGGGAATCAGTTGTAATTCTGGAAGACCTTCAGGCCTCACCTGAAAGTTGGCAACCTTAACAGGGCTGATTCCAGAACTTCAAGCATTTTCTGGAGCTGTAAGGCCAGCCCAAGGACCCACTTGTGGCCAGTCTGCACTGCCATTCTCAGAACACCCACGATGCTTAGAGGTGGCAAAAGAGAATCCCTGGTTTCCGCATCCCATCTTTTCCATTTGAAGAGGACTCATTGATATTACCTTCTGGAGCTGGCATCAAGAAGACATGCCTGTTGCGATCTATGAGATATCGGGAGAGACGAGTCTCTTAGTACATACCTGCCTCCCAGGAACTCCTGGCGGGCCAGGTGGTCCTGGAGCACCTGGCGGTCCCTGCATCACCCACAAAGAAAGAGAAAAAGGAGAATCTGTTAAAGGAATGTCTGCCTAAATCATGGGGACAGCGGAGCCAAAGTTGCCACGCACAGAGGAGCAAGCATGCACATCCACACACACACCTGTGGGCCTGGCTGAGGCTGCCAGGAAGTCCCGATCCAAAGTCCTGGGGCTCCCTGTGGGTCCAAACGGGGAGAGCGTTTAGCAAAGGCCAAGCAGGACACAGAACTTCTGGCCTCCCAAGTAGCAAAGGCGTTGAGCGCTTGAGCGGAGGATGGGGGGGCGGCTTGAACCATCACCCAGCCTGGCAGCGAAGCCCCAAGGCCACGGGGAAGGGGAAGCATGAAACGACGCTTACCGGCAGACCGATGTTACTTGAATCCACACGAGAGCTGGGCGTGCAGGTGCATTCCCCAGGATCACCCTGAAACACCAATGGCAGAGATGAGAGGTGATCGCAAAGTGTGCCAGGAGCAAGTGAGGCAGAGGTGGGGTCTTGAACTCCTGGCTTGGGTCCTTAACCAAGAGTGAGGCAGGGGTGGTGCCAGCATATCCTGAAGTGGAGAAGTTGCTAGAGCTCATGGCTCCCTATTCAAGCATCCTCTTTGATGCCTGTACATATCCTTCCAGTGCCTGCTTGTGAGGGCTTTACCACCTGTGCTCCCAGTTAAACACGCTGCATGGCATTGTTGGAGCAGAACATGTGGGTGGTGCACAAAGCAACAGCACTCACCTAGCTGCACGCAGCACCATCAGGGAAAGGGTGTACAGGCAGCGTGGGAAGCTATTAATGCAAGTGATGTTAGAGTTCATGAGAATGACGGCCAACAAGTGAGGGCACGTGAGGGTGTGGGAAAGAAGAGGGGCCTGGAAGTAAGCACAGGGAAGCCCCTGGGCATTCTCAGACTGACTCCCCCAAAACCTGGAAATGGCCCTGGAGCGAGGGGTGGCTATTGCTGCCTTTCTGAAGAGGGAAACCCAGGCTCTTCCCCCTACTGCTGTCTCACTATCTCTTGGATCATTCACAGGAACGCTCTCGCTTTCTCTCCCCATCTACCCCCAAGCTTTGGGTTCAACCCCTGAAAGATAACTGCTGTGAAGACAGCGTGGAGCAAAGGAGAAAATATTTATGACGCCATTCTAGTGATGCTGGGGAGAAACCGCAGACGTGTTAGCCACCAGAAAGAAAATGTCAGCTCCTTCCCTGGGCTGAAAATGGAAGATGACCCACCTTCTCACCTCTGGTTCCCTTTTCACCCTAGAGGGAGGAAGAAAGAGAAATGCAGCATCACATGCTGGTGGAATACAATGCTAACAAGGTGGAGAATGATTATTTAGACCATTATTATGCTTAACCAGGAAGCATAACCAAACAGGTACTCAGTGGAAAAAAACCCTCTGTGTCTCCCTCCACCACCCAAGGCCTTTTGTGCATGCACTACTTACCCCGCTGATGTTTTTTTCGCAGTGGGATTTTCCCCACAGTTTTTTGTTTATAACCAGGATTCTCCCACATACAATCAGTTATACACACAGCACAAAAGAGCTCACAGGCAATTTTGAGATATTTTCGATCACAAGGGGGTGGATTTATCCCAACTGCAATTAGATTATTTGAAGCTAAATCCTTGGCTCAACTTACCTATGGAGCCTCATTGGCAATGATATCGGATTTTACTTTATTAGAGAGAGTCTTATCTGTATTTCTGAGAGCTTTGTTTAATACACTTAAATGAACAGCTAATGTAGTATTAAGGCAAGATGCAGGGATGGTCGAAGTAGAGACAACCTTTGGGAGGCTGATTACTAAATATTGGCTTCAAATTCTTCTCTAGCCTCTGGGTTTACTGCCTTTATTGCGGGCAGCGTCGCCATATCCAAGTTGGTCAGAAAAGATAAAACTCAAACTTAAACAGTGTGGGTTGGATCCTATGCAACTATTGAAATTGGGTAATCATAGAGCATAGGTGTCAATCTCAGGCCCTCCAGATGTTCATGGACTACAATTCCCAGAAGCCCCTGCTAGCACAGACAATTGGCCCTGCTGGCATGGGCTGATGGGAATCATAGTCCATGAACACCTGGAGGGCCTGAGTTTGACACCTATGTTGTAGAGCAACAGTCTTGGTTTATCAATGGCTCAATGATGTCGAAATGCAAATGTTACCCTTGTTATATAAACCATTGAAATCCTGGGCAGGAATTTTGGCCACCCCTTGTTTATCTAATACAGTGGAATCTTGGTTTTCGTTGATAATCCATCCGAAAAGAATAAATGAAAACCGAAATCAATGAAAACTGAGGCAAACTTTTCCATAGGAATCAATGTAAATCCAATTAATCCATTCTAGGCACTCCAAAAACATACCAAAACCACATTTTTGGTGAATAAACATAGTGTTTAATGCTGAAAACAGTAACAAACAATAACACTAGGACCAGCTTCAGAGCCAGTGGACCAATGTCGCACCACAAAGCTGTCCAAAGAGGTCTGTTTCTGACGCCTCTTTAAGATTTGTCTGAAATGGGGAAAGACATTGTCATTAAACAAGTTGCAGACACGGCCTGCAACAGCTTTGTCCAGGTGATTTTTCTCCACAAACCCCTGCACCTTACTGCAAATCGATGAAAACCGAGACACATTTTTCACTGAAAAAATCGATGAAAACCAAAACCGATGAAAACTGAAGGCAATGAAAACCGAGGTTCCACTGTATTGCATCCACAAAATGCCGCTGACCCTTTTCTAGACTCCGTTTGGTGCTTTTCCATTAGCCAATTTAGTGGGAAGATTTCAAAAAATCCCTCGGCACAGGAAAGTATGTGTTTGCAATTCAGCGGAAGTAGACTCCATGGCACACATCTTACTGCATTGTGAGCTCCATCAAGGGGAAAGGACATCTTTAATTCATCCACTGTTAATCTTCTATATATATAAAAATCTATCAGTGCATTTTTCTGCTGACAGGTAATTTCCCAAACAACTGGACCGATTGCTTTGAAATTTTCACACAACGTCGCATTCGCGTGCGGCCACGTTTCCATACTGTTTCCACACCTCCTGTTGTGTACATGTCACAACTGTGCCAGTTATTGTGTACAAGCCACACCTGTGACAGCTGGAACCACAGTTCTGTTCCGCAACAGCGCCATCTGCTGGCCTGTCAAAGCAACACCCCTCTGATACTAAAGGGAAACAACTATGCCTTCGCTTTGAAAAACGAGCTGCCATCTGGAAGTGAAAAAAGATGGGGCCCAACCAAATGCTGGACACATGGACCTGCACCCTAGCAAAAGCGGAGGAAGGGGAAAGTGAGGGAGGGTCCGGGGATTTGCTGGACCAAACACTCTGAAATTTGGAACACAACGTAGCTCATGCCTCCCAGCGTGTTTTAAGCTAGGTAATTCGCCTGCAAGGGAAGAGAGTGAAAGAGACAGGGCCCGCCACCTGGACATGGCCCACCCACCCTAGCAGAGGAAGTGGAATGTTAGGGAGGGACGGGGCGGGGTGCCATGCAAGGGAATGGGAGAGAGGGGGGGAGTGAGGGGCCCCTTGCCCCTCCCCTCCTTTGCAAGCATTGTGCAATGACACATGTTCGAATCGTTTGCTTCCCCTTTTCTTTCTTTTCCATTTCACCAGACTGAGCCACAGCAACGCGTGGCCGGGCCCGCTAATTTAGCTCTTATAAGAATTTTATTAGAAGACCTGGTTTCTTTTATATCTCTGAGGGTAGCCAGATTTTGTATGTTAGCATATAATAAGCGCAGTTCCACGTTAAGACAGGGAGCTGTACTAGATGATGGTGATTGTAATAATGCTGTGAGTTGATGCTTCTCGGGGGTATGGGTAATATACCATGGATTTTTGTATATATGTATAATTTGAATTCATCTTTGTTTTCTTTTTGCTGGCCTTGTGGCTGTAATAAAACCATTCATTCATTCCCTAGCTGAGTGGACATTTTGTTCTCCTTCCGCTTACTTGTTTCCATGCAACCTCCATTTGGGGAGGTTGCCTGCTGCCTTTCCTTTCTTTTTTTTGCCATCTTTGGTCCTTCTGAATGTTGTTAAATGGTACCCCAAAGCATGATGGGGGACGGGAGGAACCAAGCTTAATATATGCTGGGGAGGAGTGAGAAAACTGAAGTAAAGCTTAATGCATGGTGATCTACTTTGCCATGCGAAGGGAGATAAAAGTTCGCATTAATAGGTTTTGGAAAAACAGGAATTCTCTGATCTGAGGGCAGGGTGACTATGGAAAATATGGACATAATCAAGAATCAAACCTTTTCTCCAATCTTGCTAGCAGACTATTGGAGAAGCAGGCACTGAATTGGGACCTCATAAAACTCATATGTTTTATTGCTTGCTATCCTTACGTATTGTTTTTACTTTCTCCTTTCTTCCAAATCTCTCTATTGCCTTTCTCCTTCTGTCTGTGGAGGCAACGGCTATCAGGCCAGATTGCAAGTTAATTGTGGCTCACGCACACCCACTAGCAGGCCACAGTACTGGCATCAAAGTTTACCATGACTTCCAAGAGCTTTGTCTGGGACACAGCCCGCCTGACACAATGACAATATTGCTGAGTTAGATGCTACAGTCACATAGAATGTCTTGAAAAATGCCCTGGGTCACAAGTCATTTCTCAAAGGGCTACAACACAAAGGCTCCTGGATTTTAATAGCTAACAGTTTTTTTTTCCCCTCGAGAGGGGGAGCACATAATTAATAACCCTTTTATCTTCATTGCTAATCACATCTGAGCTTACTAAACAGGATGTGTCCAAAATCCAATTTGTTTTCCAGCATTACACTTTGGCCTTCCGAGATTCGGCTTGTCACCGAAACAGCATGGAGCTTTTTCGCAAAGCCCCTTCCAAACAAGCTCTGCACAATCACAGAATGAATGATTGTCTTGTTTTGCAAATGGGAAAGTATGTTTCATTCTGTAGGGCTCCCCCTCTACCACTCCATCACTTTAGTCAGCCTTTGTTTGGGGTGGAAACATGATGTTCATTTCGAACAACTACATGTTAATGTTGTAAGTATCTGAATCTGAGGCCTCACAACTGAGGCTAACAAAACCTCCTTTCAGGGTTCACTCCACAAAGGTGGGCACAGGGCCCAATGCCTCATCCAGGGTGCAAACAGGGTTCAGTGACCCATCCTCATTCTGCACACAGAGCATGCAAGAAGAGCATAGGAGGCATAAGAGGTTTCTTGGTTTGGAGGCTCACCTAGTCCAACTAGGGTTACCGCATCAAAGAGAGGCTTGAAGCTCTACTGGAAACACAATGGACCTCCAGGCTACAGAAATGAATTTCCCGGGGAAATAAGGCACCTTTGGAGGGCAGATTCTGTATAACAGCACAGAGTCTAAGAGAAATGGAAGTCCTAGAAAGACATCACATCCCTTCCCAGGCACCACCACCAAATTTCCAGGAATGTATGAAGCCAGAGTTGGCAACCATACATCCAGTTCATTGTAGCCAGTTAACATGCTTCAAATAATAGGAGGAGGAGGAGGAGGAGGAGGAGGAGGATTTTGGATTTATACCCCATCTTTCTCTCCTGTAAGAAAACTTAAAGTGGCTTAAGGAGCAGCAGTGGCGTAAGAGATTAAGAGCTCGTGTATCTAATCTGGAGGAACCGGGTTTGATTCTCCACTCTGCCGCCTGAGCTGTGGAGGCTTATCTGGGGAATTCAGATTAGCCTGTGCACTCCCACACACGCCAGTGGGTGACCTTGGGCTAGTCACAGCTTCTCGGAGCTCTCTCAGCCCCACCTACCTCACAGGGTGTTTGTTGTGAGGGGGGAAAGGCAAGGAGATTGTAAGCCCCTTTGAGCCTCCTACAGGAGAGAAAGGGGGGGATATAAATCCAAACTCTCTCTCTCTTACAAGCTCATTTCCCTTTGTCTTCCCACAACAGACACCTTGTGAGGTGGGTGGGGCTGAGAGAGTTCCAAAGAACTGTGACTAGCCCAAGGTCACCAAGCAGGAATGTAGGAGTGCGGAAACACATCTGACTCTCCAGATAAGCTTGTGCCACTCAGGTGAAGGAGTGGGGAATCAAACCTGGTTCTCTAGATTAGAATCCACCTGCTCTTAACCCATAAACCATGCTCTAGTTTCCCCCTAGATTAGGCAAGCAGTTATTTGATCAGCATGTGAAACCTGAAGTTGGTTCCTGGTTCCCAGTTTGCTTAGACCACCACACATCATACACCCCCACATTCAGGGGACTCTGTCCTCCAAGGGAACACAGAGTGGTTTCTGCTTCAAACCCCAATTCTTGTGCCCACTCGTTTTTGCAAGCAATGGGATTTGTTCACGTCGGGAAGATCTGATACTGCCAGATGTTTGGACAGCCTTTTGTCTATTCCAAAACACACTTTCTTCCAAGCAAACAGGGTGACAGGCCACCTACCATTATACCATTGGATCCAGGAATTCCTGGAAGGCCCCGCTGACCGTCTCGCCCCTGAGGGAAAAAGAAAGAGACAGTAAACCAGCCAGAAAATAGACAAGGTAGGGGCTATACCACTTCCAGAGCAAGAGAAAGAATGCGTACTTACTGGTGGGCCAGTGATGCTGGTTCCTAGAGGTCCGGGGGACCCTGTGGCACCTTTAAGACCTGGAGATCCCTAAAAGAGGAAGAGAAGTGTGACATTCAAATAGCCGTGGCTTTCCAAAACAACTCTAATATTTGCCTGGAAGTGCGTAATTTGATGCTGTAGCGGAAGCATCCCAAGGCAGACAATAGGTAAGATATAGACCACGCAGCATAGTACGGATTTCCTACAGACTGTTCTTCAGGGCAGGAACCACGAGTACCAATCTGACCTTTTCAAAGATGTCCTCAAGGAGTACTTGGAAACTCCAGTTGGTACATAACACCGCAGCTTAATTACTACCGGGAGCTTGGCAGAGTATGTAGATTGTTCCCTTTCTGCAGTTGCTCCATGGGTTACCAATTATGTTCCAGAGTCAAGCTGTTGGTTAGTGTTTCAGACTAGGATCCAGAGCTAGATTTGCGTCCAGTAGCACTTCAGAGACCATCAAGATTTTAGGGATACAAGCTTTCAAGAGTCTAATCGCCTTTAATAAGGGAGCTTTGACTCTCAAAAGAGTAGACACCAAAAAACGAATTGATCTCTAAGGTGCTACAGGACTTGAATCTAGCACTTATACTGTATAGGCCAACACAGCTACTCTTTCTGAAACCTGGATCCAGCAAACCCATGTTCAAATCCCCACTCACTCATTTCACTGGTTCTATGGATTGTATCATTCTTACTACATTGTTTTCAGCTATTAGCTGTGTCGAGTTTCAGCAAGAAAGGCAGACTACAGATGAAGTAGTAAATAAAGCTAAAGGGGGGGTCGGATCATCCTTACAGGGGGTGAAAAGGGAGCGGCAACAGAAGTAGATTCAGCCCCAGTAAAATGGCCACATGTAAACAAAACAGAACTGAAGCAATTAACTTCTGAAATCGGTCTGGGAGCAAACCACTGCTGCAAATGCAGTGATAGGGAAGCTAATTTAGCAGTTGTCATATAAATGCATTCACAGTCAATAAATAAGTAATGGGTTGTAGAACAAATCACATCCAGCCAATTCCTGCCCCCCCCCCCCACATACTCCTCCTAGACAAGTATACATTTCACAAGCAAAAATAAAAATGTGCGAAATCCTTACTTTTTCTCCTTTCCCCCCAACTTTTCCTGGTAGCCCCTGAGGCCCTGGGGGTCCCTGTGGAGCAGGAAAGGAGAATCACAACAAAATAGTTTCAGGCACAGGGACAGATTTGGTTGCTTTTGCACAAGTTGGATGATCCACTTGCAAATGATCACTAGTGTGGACTGAAAGTGCGTTTTCTGATGTGTGTGAAGCAAAAGACAACCACTACTGATTCCGGAAAAACAAGAAAAGCTCAGCAGAACCTTGCTCTGATTCTACTGGTTCAAGTTGGGAGGGATCTGCAAAGCTCCCTTCCAACTGGTAAAGATGCCACTGAATTTAATTGCCTCTGGTTCTAGCTGGGAGGGGAGGCAGTCCACACATAACAAACCTGGGACCCATAACAAATGAATGCAAGTTGTCAAGCAATGTGGTGGGTATTTCCTCCTTATTCTCACCGGTGCCAGATGCTCTGTTGGGGCATGGGAGGAGGTTTGCATATGCATTATTTGTGGGCCCATGCAGCCTCCCAAAGGGAAAACAACATCCCTGGACCATTTTTGGTCAGGAAATCAGTGTTAGAGAAGGCTGCAGTCCTTTCTCTCCATGCACTACAGGGGTACTTGCCATTGGGACTATTCAGTTGAGATAAAAAGATGACTAACAGAGGACACGGTAGAGGTTATAAAACTATGTATGGAGTAGGCATAGCAGTTAGAGGGAGCTTTTTCCTCCATCTCCATCTAGAACTCTGAGGCATTCAGTGAACTTCATGGGGAATGGGTTCAGGACCAACGAAAGGAAATGTTTCTTTACCCAGTGAACAGTTAAATTGTGGAACTCACTGCCAGGGGACGTAGTGATGGGTACAGGCATAGAAGGCTCAAAGAAGAAGTTAGATGGATTCATGGAAAAGTGGTCCATCAATTAGCCATGGTGTATAAATGGACTCTCCATATTCATGGGACCGTGGAATTTATCCACCAACTGTTGCTGCAGTGCACTGTTTCAATGATTTCCTGTGTGGACTTTCAACACTCCCAAATTATGCTTCATCTAATACTTTGTAGCCCATTTGGTCGTGTGGTCTTCAGAGGTCCAGGAAAATCTTGGCTATGTTCACCTTTCCCTTAATATTTCTTTAAGAGTGTGTGGGAGTTCTGATTTTGCAGTGACAAAGAGGTTGTGAAGCTAGGCACAATCCGGCTAAAGCTGAGGGCTTTTCAGCTCCTCAAAGAGAATGTAAACCTGTATAGAAGTCATGTAAACCTGTATAGAGTCACTGTAGTCTAAGCCCTGTGACTTCAGTGGGCTTAACATGGATTTGCCTCTGCACAGGATTGTATTGTTAAGTGCATACCTTATTCCTTCCTACTACAGTCAATGGGACTTTAAAAAAGCTTACAGTTATGTGTGTGATTTTTGTTCTTTAAAGTGTGGACTCTATGTGTGTGTCAGGGTCCCCTGAAGGGCAAGACATATTTCATATTGATTCTAGTTCTCGCACGGTTGGATATGGGTCTGGGGGAATGGGGATTCCATTTGTGTGAGGCATGTACGAGACTGAAAACAAGACATGATGAAACGTATGAAGAAAAAAAATGCATGCAGTTCCTAGCATAGTGCTCTTGCAAAGCAAAGCTCCAAGTGGGGAGCAGCTGTTTGTAAATAATCCCATTTGAAAATGGATTTCTTTGCTTCATGAGTGAGGAGGAAATGTTTGTTGGGGGGGGGGGTGCACAATTTCAGTGATTATCCTGGGCACCATTTTCTTTCGATCCAGCCCTGCTCTCCTCCCGCAGTTGGTGTCCAACTGACTGAGTGGAGCCATGACAGGAATCTATTGAGACTGACCCCAGTCTTCTTGGGACCCAATAAGGCAGAGCTGGATGGTACTTACGGGGCTGCCAGGCAAGCCTGTCTCTCCAGATTCCCCCTGAAAAACAAGAGAAAAGCAGTTTGGTCCTATTCTCAGTGCAATGTGCAGGGCAGCCAACTGGTGCCAAAGAGAAATGGGCCTACTCACCTCTGGGCCTTGGATTCCTGTCCCAGGGGGACCTGGCTCCCCCTAGAAAGTAGTGAGAGAGCAGGTTATTAGAAATATGTCATTCCCCAAAGCTAGGCTGACCAGACGTCCCGCTTTTGGCGGGACAGTCCCGCCTTCAAACAATTTGTCCCGCGTCCCGTGGGTTATTTCAATTGTCCCGATTTTGGGGAGGCTGCCGCACTGCCTTCCGGGCGCAAGGCAGTGCAGCAGCCTCCCGCGCACGCAGCCGCAGGAGCACGGCCTTCTGGGGCGCTGTCGCTTCCCACCCTGTGACAGGGCGGGAAACAGCAGTGCCCCAGAAGGCAGTGCGCTCCAGCGGCTGCTTGCGCAGCCGCCTACCCGCCCATCCCGGTTCACAAAGGTGACCATCTGGTCACCTTACCCAAAGCCACTCTGGAATGGAACTTGCCCAGATCCCAGCAACTTGACACAAAAGCCTAAATTCAGTGCTCGCTCCCTGTTCCTTCACTGGGAATTGATGCCCCCTCAACCTTCAAAGGTGTCCCTCCTAACATTTTCTAGTTAAATCCTCTAGTTGCCTCTGGCTTTCCTTCCTTATGATTCCCTTCCTTATTTATTTAATTTATTTAAAATGTCTTTAAGCTACCTTTTCACCCAATGTAGGGTCCCCACCCATCCATAACATTAAAACAAGCTTAAAAATACATATAAATAAAACAGTTAAAACAATTAGAACACATAACACAGAGATGCATGAACAGACAATGAAAGTCAGTGAGGGAATGCCTAACAAAGCAAATATGTATTCACCTACTGGCTGAAATCAATGGCAAAGGGGGACAGATGAATCTTTCTGGGATTTATGACACCAAAGTGGTATGGGAGTGCTCTGTGTGGTGGCTTAGGAACAGAGCCTCACTATTTCTTCATTTCTCAGATCTTGCTGTCAGAACGTCTAGAGAGAACCACCCTGCATGGATGAGGTAGCTTTCAATCCTGCTGCCTTACTCACCTGCAGCCCTTTCAAACCAGGTGGTCCCTGAATTCCTGGAAGTCCTGGTTTACCCTGGAAGGAAGGGATTTAAAAAAAGTTTTCTAAAATGTGTTATTTATTTATTTATTTAAAGGTATTATCAAGTAGCGTTCAATCACTTCCTTTTTCATTTGTTAAAAATAAACAGATAAAAATTGAGATGTTTGAGGAAACAACATTGTGCCCCTGTTATTGAGTCCTGTGTCTTTTTTGCACTTATGTGGAATTACAGAACGTGAATGCAAGTCACTCTGCTAATCTCTAGCAGGATTGACCGGGTGATACGTTTCAGATCGTGGCTGAAGAAAACTGGGGGATTGTGTGAAGTGTTGGCTCCAGTTATCTCACACATCAAAACAGATTAGAGCACGGCTTGCATTTCAGCTTTAGCAGAAATAATGCAGATGGCTTCCCTTCATTTCTAACCAAGGGGCTTTTAGAATTATCTGCTGTTCTTAACGGATTAATGGTGAAATCCCAAGCAGAGGTTACTTTAGTCTGATTCACTGGAAATAGACTAGAGTAATTCTTCACAGGTTCTGTCCTCAGAGTCACCTTGATTCAAAGAAGTGCCTTTACAGAGGTCTTGCAATACATCAATGGAATCATTTAATTAAAGAAATGAAAGCTAAAAAGGCAATTCTCTGTCGCCCAAGAAAAACTGATTGGCAGCAGATACAGGACACAGGAGAGGAAACATTTTTCCCCTCCACAATGCAGAATTAACTTGCAAAACATGTAGGCTGCAGTGACGGATTAAAGGATCAGGCATATTCATGCCTATCAACAATTATTCTCCATGACAGCTGAACAGAGAAAGTGTGTCTGCTGAATGCCGCATATTGGGCGCAAAAAGCAGGGGAAGGCTGTTCCCTTCACACCATACTTATGGGCTTCCTAGAAGCATCTGGTTGGCGGCTACAGGATTGCATGGCCCTTTAATCTGCTCCAGTGAGTTGCTTTTAATGTTCGAAAAGTACAATCCTAAGAATGCTTTCCAGGGGAGTAAGCTTCTCTAAAGAGAACCGAGTAGAATTCTGCAAAGGCCTGCTCAGGACGGCACGGTAAATCTCCTAAAAGATTAACCAATACAAACATTCAGTATACAACCTGGAATTTTCAGATCTGTTCACAAAAGCAAACGAAGACAGCAGCAGCTGCTGGACCAGTCTTCATCAGTATATCACACCAAATCCAGCCTGATGGATTTCTGAGAGTGTTGCCATTCACTATCCTAATCCGGTGAGAAGTGACTTACAGGTTTGCCCGGCTGTCCCACACCTGGAAATCCACGGTCTCCTTTTGGACCTGGTTTCCCTGGAATCCCAGATATGCCAGACACGTCTCCAGTGAAGGTGGGGCAGGATTCACAAGCATCACCCTGTAAGCCAAGCCAGAAGAGACCATGAAGACACAGAATGATGCTTAAACAAAGGAGTCAATGAGGTTAGATATGCATACAACTGTGAAATTGATTAATTATGCTGATTATATCCAGCTTTCTCTGCCCTTATCAAAGATGGCTCCAAGCAATCAAAGATTTA
The DNA here is from genome assembly GCF_021028975.2 of Sphaerodactylus townsendi. NCBI lineage: Eukaryota > Metazoa > Chordata > Lepidosauria > Squamata > Sphaerodactylidae > Sphaerodactylus > Sphaerodactylus townsendi. The sequence goes on from NC_059430.1 coordinate 99,953,413, forward strand.
TAGACAGCAAGCACATTAATGAATGCTTGGCAGGAGAGAATACAGATTTTACTGGCCCTGCCTTTGTACATTCAGGATCAGGGCATATGTACACAATCCATTTCCTGAAAAAACAAAGGAGCTTCCATGCATGAGTGACTCTTCCTTGCCAGATACTGATTTGTACAGGGCTCCAAGTAGCACTAAGTAACATTTGATTCCATATGAGCCCCTCAGTTCATAAAGGAAAGGAGGATAGCACTACTATTATTGCCATTGTTGCTCTGGCTATTGGTGGTAGTAGTACTAGATTTAATGATGACAACAATGAAGTTAAAATCAGCACTGAAAATACACACAAGGTAGAAGCTGCTTGAAATATCATATACTAGTATGGAACAAAAAAGAACTCAATTCTCAAACAAATACATTAAATTGAGAAGCAATGTCCTTTTCCAGTATTTTGTGAATTACAACAATAATGTCCCATATTCTTTTAAACTAATAAATTACAGCAGATGAAATCATTTTCTTTCATTGAGAAAGAACAAACATTCCTCGAAACCATAATTAAATTCAATAAAACTTCCTTATCTCCTTTCTCTACTCTGTCACTTGTATATCCTAGGATCCATGAAAAGGTCATATCCCATCATATCCTCAATTAATTTCTTTTCTTTTCTTTTTTGCCAGAACCATATTGTCAATGGACATTTCCAGATTAAATGCATAAGATCTGTTTTCAAGTGCCTGTAGCTCATAGCACTTCTAATTCACAAAGTGGTTCGCTACTGTAGTTATCATTCTTTTTATTTTTAGATATGGGGAATGAAAGCTAGAAGATACTGACTCGCTCAAACTGCACAGTTAAGACTAAAATTGAACCAGAATCTGGATAGATAAGAGTTTCTTTATCTAAGAAAAAAAATGTGGCATGATGTCAAGAAGAGTTAACTTTTCAAGAAAGAAAAAGTCAGAAGGGAATTGACAACCAGAAAAAAAAGGAAAACGAAAGGCAAACAGTCAGAGTATCACAAAGCCTTCCACACATTCACGAATAGTGGCTTACTATTGGGTAATATTGATGGTGACAAGCTGTGTGGCGTAGTGGTTAAGTGCTTGCACTGCCACTCACATGGTCAGGAGTTCAAGCCCCCTGTGGGACAGATATCCTGGCAGCTGGCTCATGGTCAACTCAGCCATCCATCCATTTCTTGGTCGGTGAATAGCCAGGGAAAGCAATGGCAAACTACCCAACAAAAGAGGATTGCCTATGAAATCACTGCTCGCAGTGGTACCCCAGGGTTGGACACGACTGAAAGGGAAACTTTACCTTTTTTTAATATTGATAGTGGGGGGAGCAAAAACAGAAGCCCCTAAAAAGCTTCTGCACATGAGACATCTGGCCAACCTCCCTGGTTGTTCACCCTTCCAAGTGAGTACATAAAAACATCTTCATCTCGTGCTCTACCTAAAGAAACTAGGGCACACCTGGAGAGTACAACCACCGCGTGCTGGTTGATCTTCTGGATCCTGCAGTGGCTAACCTATCTAACAATACAGTGGAAACAGTGACAGAATACAAACGTAAAACAAGAAAAACCATCCAATGAGACAACTGAAAAGCAGACTACATCGGGTCTTCCTACAGCAGTTTTGGTGCTATTTCCACTAGTGGTTCTTGAGGCACCTGCTGTGCCTCCAAAAGCTTCTGGCTTAAGCTCCTAAAAGATGAAACCCAGCAACAGCACAAACACCCATGAAGCTGCCTTAGATGGAATCAGTCTATCAAGGTCTGTATTGTCTACTCAGACTGGATGTATGTCTCCAGTGCCTTGGACTGAGGTCTTTCATATTACCATAGCATAAAGTACAAAGATCACCATCTTTATAACTGGAAGCGTCAGAAATTGAACCTGTGATCTTCTGCATGACAAGCGGATGCTCTGCCACTGAGCCACAGACCCTCCCTTAACAGAGCAAGTCTGGTATAAAGGTTAGGAGTGGCAGACTCTAATTTGGTAAACTGGGTTTGTTTCCCCACTCCTCCTCATGAAGCCTGCTGGGTGACCTTGGGCTAGTCACAGTTCTCTCTGAACTCTTTCAGCTCCACCTACCTCACAAGGTGCCTGTTGGGAGAGAGGAAGGGATTGTGACTGCAAGTCGCTTTGAGACTCTTAAGGTAGAGAAAAGCAGGGTATAAAAATCCACACTTCTTCTTCTAAACATCCAGAAGTGACCTTCATCCCATAAGAACATAAGAACATAAGAACAAGCCAGCTGGATCAGACCAAAGTCCATCTAGTCCAGCTCTCTGCTACTCGCAGTGGCCCACCAGGTGCCTTGGGGAGCTCACATGTAGGATGTGAACGCAATGGCCTTCTGCGGCTGTTGCTCCCGATCACCTGGTCTGTTAAGGCATTTGCAATCTCAGATCAAAGAGGATCAAGATTGGTAGCCATAGATTGACTTCTCCTCCATAAATCTGTCCAAGCCCCTTTTAAAGCTATCCAGGTTAGTGGCCATCACCACCTCCTGTGGCAGCATATTCCAAACGCCACCAATCACACGTTGCGTGAAGAAGTGTTTCCTTTTATTAGTCCTAATTCTTCCCCCCAGCATTTTCAATGGGTGCCCCCTGGTTCTAGTATTGTGAGAAAGAGAGAAAAAATTCTCTCTGTCAGCACTTTCTACCCCATGCAGAATGTTGTAGACTTCCATTCATATCCCCCCTCAGCCGCCTCCTCTCCAAGCGAAAGAGTCCCAAACGGCTGCAGCCTCTCCCTCATAGGGAAGGTGCTCCAGGTCCTCAATCCATCCTTGTTGCCCTTCTCTGCACTTTTTCTATCTCCTCAATATCGCTTTTTGAGATCGCAGCGACCAGAACTGGACTACGAGGTAGCAGAATGTAGTCGCACCACTGCGCTATATAGGGGCGTAGGCGATACTTGCAGTTTAAATTATCAATTCCTTTTCCTAATGATCCCCAGCATAGAGTTTGCCTTTTTCACAGCTACCCATGCATTGAGTTGACATTCCGGCGGGAACTATCAACTAAAGGCGCCTAAATCCCTTTCCTGGTCTGTGACTGGTGGCACTGACCTGCTTAAAGCGTGTATGTAGAAGTTTGGATTTTTTACCCCTATGTGCATCTGCACTTTACATTTTGCTACATTGAACTGCATTTACCATTTCTGAGCCCACTCACCTAATTTATCGGAGATCCGATTGGGAGCTCTTAGCAATCCTTTGTGGTTCTCCACCACCCTACATAATTTGGTATCATCCTGCAAACTTGGCCACCACGCTACCCACCCCTACTTCCAGGTCATTTATGAATAGGTTAAAGAGCACTGGTCCCAATAAAGATCCTTGGGGGACACCACTCCCGACATCTCTCCATTGTGAGAACTTCCCATTTACACCCACTCTTTGTTTCCTGTTTCTCAACCAGTTTTTAATCCATAGGAGGACTTCCCCTCTTATTCCTTCATTGCTGAGTTTTCTCAACAGTCTCTGGTGAGGAACTTTGTCAAAAGCCTTTTGGAAATCCAAGTAGACAATGTCCACCAGTTCACCCCTGTTCATCCCAGTATTGGGGATTGCAGTTTACGGTGTTCAAGTTCTGCTTGCCTTATCATCTTCTGTTTTCCCACATTCTCGTAGGTAGGCAGACCTGATGGGTCATCTAAACAGCTTGTAACAAGACTGGATCATATTGTCAAGTCCCAGGAGAAAGAGTGGGTCCCTGGCACTGCTATGGTCTCACTCAGGTATGCCAATGACAGTAAACAAATAATGTGTTGATTAGATGGAGAAATTACTTTTTGAAGAAAAAGGAGAGACGTTAGGAAGGTCCAGCTGCTGACCGAAGTCAGCCAGAATGGCCAAGATGGGGAAAGAGATAAAAGGCAGGTCCTGAATCTGCAACTTAGGTTGATTCTGCACAGGAAATGTAGAACAGGTTGCAGACATGATAAAGGAATTCCTGTTTTCCTGTTCACATGCATGCCGTGCAGGAAACAACCCAGGTTGCTTTCACGCCTTCGCATGAAAGAGAGACACTTCTCTCTTTAAAAAAAAAATTCCTGCAACACATGCGTAGCGACACAGGCATACAGAAATGAACCCCCACTGCCATACGAATCATCCCTCAATACAACCGGCTGTACCTGTGCAGCTACACAGATGCAACCCGCGAAATTAAAAAATCAGGAAGAGGCCTCCTTGCAAGGGCCGGGCAATGGCAGGCGGATTCTCCCTGACCATGGATGGCATGGTGGAAAGGAGGGAAATGAAGCGCCTCCCGCCTGGCTGTTCGCACAACAGCGGCTCTAACCCAGTATTTTTCAAAAGGATCGAAGCGATTTTCAAAAAACCCAGGTTTGGGGAAATAGAACGGGGCAGGCTTGTTTGGGGGGCAGGACCTGTGCGAAGTCCTCCCCCTCAAATGGGTTACATATCATCCTACACCTGTTACATTTGCCCTGTGCGGAATTAACCCCAGAAAGGCATAGAGAAGGAGCACAATCTGCCCCTGTACTAGCAAGTCCAGACAAACAGCAGGATGCTACTTTGTGATGGATTTAGGAGAAGGGGGTGAAGCCTATATAAGAGTGGGCCTGAGTCTCACCCCTTCCTTCTTTTGACCATCGCAAAGGGAGGCAGATGCAGGACAGCAAGAAGGATTAAACCAATCCCAAGAACACTTTCCTGGGAGTAAATCCCATTGGAAAATCCTCCCAACTTGAATGTATATACTGCACAATTGTTCTTTTTGGAACTGCACATTTTGCGTCTGGTTGCGCATTTTTAAAATGCCCTGAAATTTAGTAATGGTTCTGGTTTGATTGGTTGCATCCTGGCACTGCACCGTAAACAGCCACTCACTTTTTCACCTTTGGCCCCTGATGGCCCTCTGACTCCCGGCTCTCCCCCAAGGCCAGGCACGCCGGCTGGGCCTGCTGGACCAGGATCACCTGCGTTTCCTGTGGCACCCTAGAAAGGACAACAAACAAATCCAATGAGACTCAATAGATTCCCCCTGAGAGTGGCCTCCTTTCCTCCTAAGGGCTCTACCTGGGTAGCCAACCCTTTTGATGGCTGAGGCAGTCACACCATGGTCCTCCTTGAAAAAGGAAGCTCAGCAGCTGCACTTGCAGAATAAAACAACTGTATAAAATGAACACAGAAAAATGTAACATATAGCCTGTTTCCAAGAATCAGCCTTCACAGTGAGGCTGGTGATTGGGAGCAAGGCTCAGGACTTGGGCAGAAACACACGTGTCATCCTAAACACCTTTTGAAACCCCTTTCGGATTTAGAAGGGTGTAGTTCTGTTTAAGATTATATTATTAAGAGATTCAGCTGTCTCTAGTGCAAGTTCTCTATTCAGTACACTTATGACAACAATATGAAAAAACTTACATGAATGGTATTTGAGGTATGTGTTTACTATCCCAAGACAAAGGTAGTATATCTGAGGGTAGAAAAATGCTTCTAAAAAAAAATCAGGTTTGGGTGACTGACATCAATGTTTCACGGGTCTCAGAACTGGTTTTAATTGCACAAAGCCTTGGTACACAAATTCATCTCAAGTGAATTTTTTTGTTTAGAACTACCAATTCCCATGTTATTTAATAATTCCATGCTAAATTTGTGGAATATCATATCTTGTTTCTGTTGAATGCGAAAAGGGCTGTATCTCTCCAGGGCACTTAACAATGCATCCCTGGAACAGTGTTTTTATAGAGTCAGGTATTTGTTTACCTGTTCTTCTCCCATATTCAACAATGTCCCCCAATCTCCATATACAAAGTCAGTAAATATCTGAAACTTAGTGCTATTCAGCAACATCAGAGGAAGACCGTAGTCTCTATACCCAGTTTGTTGGCCCTACAAGGCAAGTGGTTGGCCATTGTGTCAGGATGCTGGACTACTTCTCGAGGCCAAAAAAGCAGTGCATAACCTCTAAAGCTAAATTGGAGCAATTATTCACCACCACAGAGAAAAAAAGAAAACTTATCAAAAACAAAACAAGAGGAATCCAGCAGTGAGGATCAGCTCAGGAAGCCATCTTGAGAGAAAGTATCAGATGCTGAATTCCACAGATGGTCCACTTGTCTGATCCAGCAGGGGTTTTCTTATGTTCTTAAACTATAATATTTGCAAGGATCACTTGCAAAATTCAGAATCAATTGAAAAAATGAATTGATTTCGCTGGGGTTGTTTTTAAATCTAGAGGTTTTGCAGGGAAAAAACTGCAAGTGGCAAGTGGCTGTACTTTGGAAACACTGTTTACTATTATGTAAGTGACTAAGGCCTGAAAGAAGAGGAGAACCATTCCTCAATGCATTCTGCAAAAAAAAAAATGTAGCTGGGGAGGAATTTGTTAGAATATTTGACATTCTTTTGTGATTCCTCCTGTAAGTTCTTGCAGGAGTAAGATACAGTGGCGGAACTGCAAGGGAAAGGGGGGTGCGCCGTGCACTGGGCGCATGCCTGGGGGCGCAGAAAATCGCCTCCAGGCCCCTCCCCTCCCCCCGCCCCTTCCCACACTTACCTTAGTTCCTTTCCTTTTTCTTGAACTTTTTCAGGCTGCAAAAGGCCTGTTTGCAGTAAAAACAGCCTGAGGAACTACAGTTCCCAGGAGACCTTGGGGCTCATAAGGTCTCCTGGGAAGTATAGTTCTCATCAGGCCGTTTTTACTGCGAACAGGCCTTTTGCAGCCTGAAAAAGTTCAAGAAAAAGGAAAGGAACTGTGGGGGGGGGGGCGGGTGGGGGGGGGGGGGGGTGGGAGGGGGGGGGGGGGGGGGGGGGGGGTGGGGGGGGGGGGGGGTGGTGGGGGGGGGGGTTGGGGGGGGGGCAGCGTGGGGGTGGGGGGGGGGGGGGGTGGGGGGGGGGGGGGGTGGGGGGGGGGGGGGGTGGGGGGGGGGGGGGGTGGGGGGGGGGGGGGGTGGGGGGGGGGGGGGGTGGGGGGGGGGGGGGGTGGGGGGGGGGGGGGGTGGGGGGGGGGGGGGGTGGGGGGGGGGGGGGGTGGGGGGGGGGGGGGGTGGGGGGGGGGGGGGGTGGGGGGGGGGGGGGGTGGGGGGGGGGGGGGGTGGGGGGGGGGGGGGGTGGGGGGGGGGGGGGGTGGGGGGGGGGGGGGGTGGGGGGGGGGGGGGGTGGGGGGGGGGGGGGGTGGGGGGGGGGGGGGGTGGGGGGGGGGGGGGGTGGGGGGGGGGGGGGGTGGGGGGGGGGGGGGGTGGGGGGGGGGGGGGGTGGGGGGGGGGGGGGGTGGGGGGGGGGGGGGGTGGGGGGGGGGGGGGGTGGGGGGGGGGGGGGGTGGGGGGGGGGGGGGGTGGGGGGGGGGGGGGGTGGGGGGGGGGGGGGGTGGGGGGGGGGGGGGGTGGGGGGGGGGGGGGGTGGGGGGGGGGGGGGGTGGGGGGGGGGGGGGGTGGGGGGGGGGGGGGGTGGGGGGGGGGGGGGGTGGGGGGGGGGGGGGGTGGGGGGGGGGGGGGGTGGGGGGGGGGGGGGGTGGGGGGGGGGGGGGGTGGGGGGGGGGGGGGGTGGGGGGGGGGGGGGGTGGGGGGGGGGGGGGGTGGGGGGGGGGGGGGGTGGGGGGGGGGGGGGGTGGGGGGGGGGGGGGGTGGGGGGGGGGGGGGGTGGGGGGGGGGGGGGGTGGGGGGGGGGGGGGGTGGGGGGGGGGGGGGGTGGGGGGGGGGGGGGGTGGGGGGGGGGGGGGGTGGGGGGGGGGGGGGGTGGGGGGGGGGGGGGGTGGGGGGGGGGGGGGGTGGGGGGGGGGGGGGGTGGGGGGGGGGGGGGGTGGGGGGGGGGGGGGGTGGGGGGGGGGGGGGGTGGGGGGGGGGGGGGGTGGGGGGGGGGGGGGGTGGGGGGGGGGGGGGGTGGGGGGGGGGGGGGGTGGGGGGGGGGGGGGGTGGGGGGGGGGGGGGGTGGGGGGGGGGGGGGGTGGGGGGGGGGGGGGGTGGGGGGGGGGGGGGGTGGGGGGGGGGGGGGGTGGGGGGGGGGGGGGGTGGGGGGGGGGGGGGGTGGGGGGGGGGGGGGGTGGGGGGGGGGGGGGGTGGGGGGGGGGGGGGGTGGGGGGGGGGGGGGGTGGGGGGGGGGGGGGGTGGGGGGGGGGGGGGGTGGGGGGGGGGGGGGGTGGGGGGGGGGGGGGGTGGGGGGGGGGGGGGGTGGGGGGGGGGGGGGGTGGGGGGGGGGGGGGGTGGGGGGGGGGGGGGGTGGGGGGGGGGGGGGGTGGGGGGGGGGGGGGGTGGGGGGGGGGGGGGGTGGGGGGGGGGGGGGGTGGGGGGGGGGGGGGGTGGGGGGGGGGGGGGGTGGGGGGGGGGGGGGGTGGGGGGGGGGGGGGGTGGGGGGGGGGGGGGGTGGGGGGGGGGGGGGGTGGGGGGGGGGGGGGGTGGGGGGGGGGGGGGGTGGGGGGGGGGGGGGGTGGGGGGGGGGGGGGGTGGGGGGGGGGGGGGGTGGGGGGGGGGGGGGGTGGGGGGGGGGGGGGGTGGGGGGGGGGGGGGGTGGGGGGGGGGGGGGGTGGGGGGGGGGGGGGGTGGGGGGGGGGGGGGGTGGGGGGGGGGGGGGGTGGGGGGGGGGGGGGGTGGGGGGGGGGGGGGGTGGGGGGGGGGGGGGGTGGGGGGGGGGGGGGGTGGGGGGGGGGGGGGGTGGGGGGGGGGGGGGGTGGGGGGGGGGGGGGGTGGGGGGGGGGGGGGGTGGGGGGGGGGGGGGGTGGGGGGGGGGGGGGGTGGGGGGGGGGGGGGGTGGGGGGGGGGGGGGGTGGGGGGGGGGGGGGGTGGGGGGGGGGGGGGGTGGGGGGGGGGGGGGGTGGGGGGGGGGGGGGGTGGGGGGGGGGGGGGGTGGGGGGGGGGGGGGGTGGGGGGGGGGGGGGGTGGGGGGGGGGGGGGGTGGGGGGGGGGGGGGGTGGGGGGGGGGGGGGGTGGGGGGGGGGGGGGGTGGGGGGGGGGGGGGGTGGGGGGGGGGGGGGGTGGGGGGGGGGGGGGGTGGGGGGGGGGGGGGGTGGGGGGGGGGGGGGGTGGGGGGGGGGGGGGGTGGGGGGGGGGGGGGGTGGGGGGGGGGGGGGGTGGGGGGGGGGGGGGGTGGGGGGGGGGGGGGGTGGGGGGGGGGGGGGGTGGGGGGGGGGGGGGGTGGGGGGGGGGGGGGGTGGGGGGGGGGGGGGGTGGGGGGGGGGGGGGGTGGGGGGGGGGGGGGGTGGGGGGGGGGGGGGGTGGGGGGGGGGGGGGGTGGGGGGGGGGGGGGGTGGGGGGGGGGGGGGGTGGGGGGGGGGGGGGGTGGGGGGGGGGGGGGGTGGGGGGGGGGGGGGGTGGGGGGGGGGGGGGGTGGGGGGGGGGGGGGGTGGGGGGGGGGGGGGGTGGGGGGGGGGGGGGGTGGGGGGGGGGGGGGGTGGGGGGGGGGGGGGGTGGGGGGGGGGGGGGGTGGGGGGGGGGGGGGGTGGGGGGGGGGGGGGGTGGGGGGGGGGGGGGGTGGGGGGGGGGGGGGGTGGGGGGGGGGGGGGGTGGGGGGGGGGGGGGGTGGGGGGGGGGGGGGGTGGGGGGGGGGGGGGGTGGGGGGGGGGGGGGGTGGGGGGGGGGGGGGGTGGGGGGGGGGGGGGGTGGGGGGGGGGGGGGGTGGGGGGGGGGGGGGGTGGGGGGGGGGGGGGGTGGGGGGGGGGGGGGGTGGGGGGGGGGGGGGGTGGGGGGGGGGGGGGGTGGGGGGGGGGGGGGGTGGGGGGGGGGGGGGGTGGGGGGGGGGGGGGGTGGGGGGGGGGGGGGGTGGGGGGGGGGGGGGGTGGGGGGGGGGGGGGGTGGGGGGGGGGGGGGGTGGGGGGGGGGGGGGGTGGGGGGGGGGGGGGGTGGGGGGGGGGGGGGGTGGGGGGGGGGGGGGGTGGGGGGGGGGGGGGGTGGGGGGGGGGGGGGGTGGGGGGGGGGGGGGGTGGGGGGGGGGGGGGGTGGGGGGGGGGGGGGGTGGGGGGGGGGGGGGGTGGGGGGGGGGGGGGGTGGGGGGGGGGGGGGGTGGGGGGGGGGGGGGGTGGGGGGGGGGGGGGGTGGGGGGGGGGGGGGGTGGGGGGGGGGGGGGGTGGGGGGGGGGGGGGGTGGGGGGGGGGGGGGGTGGGGGGGGGGGGGGGTGGGGGGGGGGGGGGGTGGGGGGGGGGGGGGGTGGGGGGGGGGGGGGGTGGGGGGGGGGGGGGGTGGGGGGGGGGGGGGGTGGGGGGGGGGGGGGGTGGGGGGGGGGGGGGGTGGGGGGGGGGGGGGGTGGGGGGGGGGGGGGGTGGGGGGGGGGGGGGGTGGGGGGGGGGGGGGGTGGGGGGGGGGGGGGGTGGGGGGGGGGGGGGGTGGGGGGGGGGGGGGGTGGGGGGGGGGGGGGGTGGGGGGGGGGGGGGGTGGGGGGGGGGGGGGGTGGGGGGGGGGGGGGGTGGGGGGGGGGGGGGGTGGGGGGGGGGGGGGGTGGGGGGGGGGGGGGGTGGGGGGGGGGGGGGGTGGGGGGGGGGGGGGGTGGGGGGGGGGGGGGGTGGGGGGGGGGGGGGGTGGGGGGGGGGGGGGGTGGGGGGGGGGGGGGGTGGGGGGGGGGGGGGGTGGGGGGGGGGGGGGGTGGGGGGGGGGGGGGGTGGGGGGGGGGGGGGGTGGGGGGGGGGGGGGGTGGGGGGGGGGGGGGGTGGGGGGGGGGGGGGGTGGGGGGGGGGGGGGGTGGGGGGGGGGGGGGGTGGGGGGGGGGGGGGGTGGGGGGGGGGGGGGGTGGGGGGGGGGGGGGGTGGGGGGGGGGGGGGGTGGGGGGGGGGGGGGGTGGGGGGGGGGGGGGGTGGGGGGGGGGGGGGGTGGGGGGGGGGGGGGGTGGGGGGGGGGGGGGGTGGGGGGGGGGGGGGGTGGGGGGGGGGGGGGGTGGGGGGGGGGGGGGGTGGGGGGGGGGGGGGGTGGGGGGGGGGGGGGGTGGGGGGGGGGGGGGGTGGGGGGGGGGGGGGGTGGGGGGGGGGGGGGGTGGGGGGGGGGGGGGGTGGGGGGGGGGGGGGGTGGGGGGGGGGGGGGGTGGGGGGGGGGGGGGGTGGGGGGGGGGGGGGGTGGGGGGGGGGGGGGGTGGGGGGGGGGGGGGGTGGGGGGGGGGGGGGGTGGGGGGGGGGGGGGGTGGGGGGGGGGGGGGGTGGGGGGGGGGGGGGGTGGGGGGGGGGGGGGGTGGGGGGGGGGGGGGGTGGGGGGGGGGGGGGGTGGGGGGGGGGGGGGGTGGGGGGGGGGGGGGGTGGGGGGGGGGGGGGGTGGGGGGGGGGGGGGGTGGGGGGGGGGGGGGGTGGGGGGGGGGGGGGGTGGGGGGGGGGGGGGGTGGGGGGGGGGGGGGGTGGGGGGGGGGGGGGGTGGGGGGGGGGGGGGGTGGGGGGGGGGGGGGGTGGGGGGGGGGGGGGGTGGGGGGGGGGGGGGGTGGGGGGGGGGGGGGGTGGGGGGGGGGGGGGGTGGGGGGGGGGGGGGGTGGGGGGGGGGGGGGGTGGGGGGGGGGGGGGGTGGGGGGGGGGGGGGGTGGGGGGGGGGGGGGGTGGGGGGGGGGGGGGGTGGGGGGGGGGGGGGGTGGGGGGGGGGGGGGGTGGGGGGGGGGGGGGGTGGGGGGGGGGGGGGGTGGGGGGGGGGGGGGGTGGGGGGGGGGGGGGGTGGGGGGGGGGGGGGGTGGGGGGGGGGGGGGGTGGGGGGGGGGGGGGGTGGGGGGGGGGGGGGGTGGGGGGGGGGGGGGGTGGGGGGGGGGGGGGGTGGGGGGGGGGGGGGGTGGGGGGGGGGGGGGGTGGGGGGGGGGGGGGGTGGGGGGGGGGGGGGGTGGGGGGGGGGGGGGGTGGGGGGGGGGGGGGGTGGGGGGGGGGGGGGGTGGGGGGGGGGGGGGGTGGGGGGGGGGGGGGGTGGGGGGGGGGGGGGGTGGGGGGGGGGGGGGGTGGGGGGGGGGGGGGGTGGGGGGGGGGGGGGGTGGGGGGGGGGGGGGGTGGGGGGGGGGGGGGGTGGGGGGGGGGGGGGGTGGGGGGGGGGGGGGGTGGGGGGGGGGGGGGGTGGGGGGGGGGGGGGGTGGGGGGGGGGGGGGGTGGGGGGGGGGGGGGGTGGGGGGGGGGGGGGGTGGGGGGGGGGGGGGGTGGGGGGGGGGGGGGGTGGGGGGGGGGGGGGGTGGGGGGGGGGGGGGGTGGGGGGGGGGGGGGGTGGGGGGGGGGGGGGGTGGGGGGGGGGGGGGGTGGGGGGGGGGGGGGGTGGGGGGGGGGGGGGGTGGGGGGGGGGGGGGGTGGGGGGGGGGGGGGGTGGGGGGGGGGGGGGGTGGGGGGGGGGGGGGGTGGGGGGGGGGGGGGGTGGGGGGGGGGGGGGGTGGGGGGGGGGGGGGGTGGGGGGGGGGGGGGGTGGGGGGGGGGGGGGGTGGGGGGGGGGGGGGGTGGGGGGGGGGGGGGGTGGGGGGGGGGGGGGGTGGGGGGGGGGGGGGGTGGGGGGGGGGGGGGGTGGGGGGGGGGGGGGGTGGGGGGGGGGGGGGGTGGGGGGGGGGGGGGGTGGGGGGGGGGGGGGGTGGGGGGGGGGGGGGGTGGGGGGGGGGGGGGGTGGGGGGGGGGGGGGGTGGGGGGGGGGGGGGGTGGGGGGGGGGGGGGGTGGGGGGGGGGGGGGGTGGGGGGGGGGGGGGGTGGGGGGGGGGGGGGGTGGGGGGGGGGGGGGGTGGGGGGGGGGGGGGGTGGGGGGGGGGGGGGGTGGGGGGGGGGGGGGGTGGGGGGGGGGGGGGGTGGGGGGGGGGGGGGGTGGGGGGGGGGGGGGGTGGGGGGGGGGGGGGGTGGGGGGGGGGGGGGGTGGGGGGGGGGGGGGGTGGGGGGGGGGGGGGGTGGGGGGGGGGGGGGGTGGGGGGGGGGGGGGGTGGGGGGGGGGGGGGGTGGGGGGGGGGGGGGGTGGGGGGGGGGGGGGGTGGGGGGGGGGGGGGGTGGGGGGGGGGGGGGGTGGGGGGGGGGGGGGGTGGGGGGGGGGGGGGGTGGGGGGGGGGGGGGGTGGGGGGGGGGGGGGGTGGGGGGGGGGGGGGGTGGGGGGGGGGGGGGGTGGGGGGGGGGGGGGGTGGGGGGGGGGGGGGGTGGGGGGGGGGGGGGGTGGGGGGGGGGGGGGGTGGGGGGGGGGGGGGGTGGGGGGGGGGGGGGGTGGGGGGGGGGGGGGGTGGGGGGGGGGGGGGGTGGGGGGGGGGGGGGGTGGGGGGGGGGGGGGGTGGGGGGGGGGGGGGGTGGGGGGGGGGGGGGGTGGGGGGGGGGGGGGGTGGGGGGGGGGGGGGGTGGGGGGGGGGGGGGGTGGGGGGGGGGGGGGGTGGGGGGGGGGGGGGGTGGGGGGGGGGGGGGGTGGGGGGGGGGGGGGGTGGGGGGGGGGGGGGGTGGGGGGGGGGGGGGGTGGGGGGGGGGGGGGGTGGGGGGGGGGGGGGGTGGGGGGGGGGGGGGGTGGGGGGGGGGGGGGGTGGGGGGGGGGGGGGGTGGGGGGGGGGGGGGGTGGGGGGGGGGGGGGGTGGGGGGGGGGGGGGGTGGGGGGGGGGGGGGGTGGGGGGGGGGGGGGGTGGGGGGGGGGGGGGGTGGGGGGGGGGGGGGGTGGGGGGGGGGGGGGGTGGGGGGGGGGGGGGGTGGGGGGGGGGGGGGGTGGGGGGGGGGGGGGGTGGGGGGGGGGGGGGGTGGGGGGGGGGGGGGGTGGGGGGGGGGGGGGGTGGGGGGGGGGGGGGGTGGGGGGGGGGGGGGGTGGGGGGGGGGGGGGGTGGGGGGGGGGGGGGGTGGGGGGGGGGGGGGGTGGGGGGGGGGGGGGGTGGGGGGGGGGGGGGGTGGGGGGGGGGGGGGGTGGGGGGGGGGGGGGGTGGGGGGGGGGGGGGGTGGGGGGGGGGGGGGGTGGGGGGGGGGGGGGGTGGGGGGGGGGGGGGGTGGGGGGGGGGGGGGGTGGGGGGGGGGGGGGGTGGGGGGGGGGGGGGGTGGGGGGGGGGGGGGGTGGGGGGGGGGGGGGGTGGGGGGGGGGGGGGGTGGGGGGGGGGGGGGGTGGGGGGGGGGGGGGGTGGGGGGGGGGGGGGGTGGGGGGGGGGGGGGGTGGGGGGGGGGGGGGGTGGGGGGGGGGGGGGGTGGGGGGGGGGGGGGGTGGGGGGGGGGGGGGGTGGGGGGGGGGGGGGGTGGGGGGGGGGGGGGGTGGGGGGGGGGGGGGGTGGGGGGGGGGGGGGGTGGGGGGGGGGGGGGGTGGGGGGGGGGGGGGGTGGGGGGGGGGGGGGGTGGGGGGGGGGGGGGGTGGGGGGGGGGGGGGGTGGGGGGGGGGGGGGGTGGGGGGGGGGGGGGGTGGGGGGGGGGGGGGGTGGGGGGGGGGGGGGGTGGGGGGGGGGGGGGGTGGGGGGGGGGGGGGGTGGGGGGGGGGGGGGGTGGGGGGGGGGGGGGGTGGGGGGGGGGGGGGGTGGGGGGGGGGGGGGGTGGGGGGGGGGGGGGGTGGGGGGGGGGGGGGGTGGGGGGGGGGGGGGGTGGGGGGGGGGGGGGGTGGGGGGGGGGGGGGGTGGGGGGGGGGGGGGGTGGGGGGGGGGGGGGGTGGGGGGGGGGGGGGGTGGGGGGGGGGGGGGGTGGGGGGGGGGGGGGGTGGGGGGGGGGGGGGGTGGGGGGGGGGGGGGGTGGGGGGGGGGGGGGGTGGGGGGGGGGGGGGGTGGGGGGGGGGGGGGGTGGGGGGGGGGGGGGGTGGGGGGGGGGGGGGGTGGGGGGGGGGGGGGGTGGGGGGGGGGGGGGGTGGGGGGGGGGGGGGGTGGGGGGGGGGGGGGGTGGGGGGGGGGGGGGGTGGGGGGGGGGGGGGGTGGGGGGGGGGGGGGGTGGGGGGGGGGGGGGGTGGGGGGGGGGGGGGGTGGGGGGGGGGGGGGGTGGGGGGGGGGGGGGGTGGGGGGGGGGGGGGGTGGGGGGGGGGGGGGGTGGGGGGGGGGGGGGGTGGGGGGGGGGGGGGGTGGGGGGGGGGGGGGGTGGGGGGGGGGGGGGGTGGGGGGGGGGGGGGGTGGGGGGGGGGGGGGGTGGGGGGGGGGGGGGGTGGGGGGGGGGGGGGGTGGGGGGGGGGGGGGGTGGGGGGGGGGGGGGGTGGGGGGGGGGGGGGGTGGGGGGGGGGGGGGGTGGGGGGGGGGGGGGGTGGGGGGGGGGGGGGGTGGGGGGGGGGGGGGGTGGGGGGGGGGGGGGGTGGGGGGGGGGGGGGGTGGGGGGGGGGGGGGGTGGGGGGGGGGGGGGGTGGGGGGGGGGGGGGGTGGGGGGGGGGGGGGGTGGGGGGGGGGGGGGGTGGGGGGGGGGGGGGGTGGGGGGGGGGGGGGGTGGGGGGGGGGGGGGGTGGGGGGGGGGGGGGGTGGGGGGGGGGGGGGGTGGGGGGGGGGGGGGGTGGGGGGGGGGGGGGGTGGGGGGGGGGGGGGGTGGGGGGGGGGGGGGGTGGGGGGGGGGGGGGGTGGGGGGGGGGGGGGGTGGGGGGGGGGGGGGGTGGGGGGGGGGGGGGGTGGGGGGGGGGGGGGGTGGGGGGGGGGGGGGGTGGGGGGGGGGGGGGGTGGGGGGGGGGGGGGGTGGGGGGGGGGGGGGGTGGGGGGGGGGGGGGGTGGGGGGGGGGGGGGGTGGGGGGGGGGGGGGGTGGGGGGGGGGGGGGGTGGGGGGGGGGGGGGGTGGGGGGGGGGGGGGGTGGGGGGGGGGGGGGGTGGGGGGGGGGGGGGGTGGGGGGGGGGGGGGGTGGGGGGGGGGGGGGGTGGGGGGGGGGGGGGGTGGGGGGGGGGGGGGGTGGGGGGGGGGGGGGGTGGGGGGGGGGGGGGGTGGGGGGGGGGGGGGGTGGGGGGGGGGGGGGGTGGGGGGGGGGGGGGGTGGGGGGGGGGGGGGGTGGGGGGGGGGGGGGGTGGGGGGGGGGGGGGGTGGGGGGGGGGGGGGGTGGGGGGGGGGGGGGGTGGGGGGGGGGGGGGGTGGGGGGGGGGGGGGGTGGGGGGGGGGGGGGGTGGGGGGGGGGGGGGGTGGGGGGGGGGGGGGGTGGGGGGGGGGGGGGGTGGGGGGGGGGGGGGGTGGGGGGGGGGGGGGGTGGGGGGGGGGGGGGGTGGGGGGGGGGGGGGGTGGGGGGGGGGGGGGGTGGGGGGGGGGGGGGGTGGGGGGGGGGGGGGGTGGGGGGGGGGGGGGGTGGGGGGGGGGGGGGGTGGGGGGGGGGGGGGGTGGGGGGGGGGGGGGGTGGGGGGGGGGGGGGGTGGGGGGGGGGGGGGGTGGGGGGGGGGGGGGGTGGGGGGGGGGGGGGGTGGGGGGGGGGGGGGGTGGGGGGGGGGGGGGGTGGGGGGGGGGGGGGGTGGGGGGGGGGGGGGGTGGGGGGGGGGGGGGGTGGGGGGGGGGGGGGGTGGGGGGGGGGGGGGGTGGGGGGGGGGGGGGGTGGGGGGGGGGGGGGGTGGGGGGGGGGGGGGGTGGGGGGGGGGGGGGGTGGGGGGGGGGGGGGGTGGGGGGGGGGGGGGGTGGGGGGGGGGGGGGGTGGGGGGGGGGGGGGGTGGGGGGGGGGGGGGGTGGGGGGGGGGGGGGGTGGGGGGGGGGGGGGGTGGGGGGGGGGGGGGGTGGGGGGGGGGGGGGGTGGGGGGGGGGGGGGGTGGGGGGGGGGGGGGGTGGGGGGGGGGGGGGGTGGGGGGGGGGGGGGGTGGGGGGGGGGGGGGGTGGGGGGGGGGGGGGGTGGGGGGGGGGGGGGGTGGGGGGGGGGGGGGGTGGGGGGGGGGGGGGGTGGGGGGGGGGGGGGGTGGGGGGGGGGGGGGGTGGGGGGGGGGGGGGGTGGGGGGGGGGGGGGGTGGGGGGGGGGGGGGGTGGGGGGGGGGGGGGGTGGGGGGGGGGGGGATGCAACCTGTGGCTCTCCAGATGTTCATGGACTACAATTCCCATCAGCCCCTGCCACCTGCTGATGGGAATTGTAGTCCATGAACATCTGGAGAGCCGCAGGTTGCAGACCCCTGCTCTATCAGGAAATATCTGTGGTAGCCATAAGGACACCTACACATCAAAGTGTCAGAATGATAGAGAAAAGGTGTCAGTGACTTGACCCTCTCTAACCATCTGACTTACTGGTGAAAAAAACCCATCTGTGTTTGAGGCAGGAAACAGAATACAGTCCTTCACTTCCAACAGACACAAAGCGGTTTAGTTCACATGCCAGGTATGTTCAGGACCACTGGAGTGTTTTGAGTCTGGGGGCTGGAAGGAGCCACATGGATTCTGGCACCTGGTGAAGCAGGAGAGTAATTTCTGCCACACATGCCTGTCTCATGACGTGATTGCTCAGTTGCTAAGCTGCTGACAGTTGGATTAAATGTGGTACACATGGGTGGGATCACACAGCAAATACACACCTAGCAGGAGGCCTATCTGAACAAACACACCTCTAGCACGGAGCATGTTTAGGCAATCACACCTCCACTTCATTGAGTGCCAAGATTTACATAGATCCACCCATTTCACATTCTCAGTAGGCCACTCTGGGTCACTTGATACCTCTCTCGTGGCAAAACAGAAGATAATTCTGAACAACTCCTACAGATATCCTTAATGCTGTCAAGGGAAGTGAAGAAAAGCCCTGGTCAAGGACAGCGTTCCTCCCCTGTCATGAAGAGGACAGAACTGCTAACCCATACAGCCCACACTTTTGGCATTGTAAGCAGTAGGGACTCTCTTCCAGCTAAGGGGTTCCATGACTGCACAGGGCCCGAAAGGCTGGCATGAGAACAAGACACCCCCCTACTCATGTGTAGGCTCTTCCTTTTGTTGCTAGAAATGCTGGCCATTTTCCTCTGCAGCGCTGCTTTCCCTGGATGTCCCTGCAAGACTGATGCCCATCACCCATCCCTGAAACTCCATCCAACGTCCTCCCCTTTCTCTTTGTCAGTTCTTAGATGCTTTGTGTGCATATGTTCATTGCTTAAAATATATTTCTCGTTTTACTACTACTTTTATTGCTTAATAAAATCATACTTTAATTGTCCAGCTGCCTGCTCATCTGAGAATCATCGCTCAGGACTATTCCGGTGTATGTAGGTTATCGATCCCAGTTACCCCCTCTCGCTCTCTGTCTCTAGCTAATTCCCCCAACTAAAGTGGAGACTGCCAGAGTAATAGCCTGTCCAAGGGCTATGCGCTGTTGTACATCATTTCTATGCTAGGGAGTCCCAACCTTATCAAACCTCTGGGGATGTCTAGAAGAAGAAGAAGAGTTTGGATTTATATCCCTCCTTTCTCTTCTGCAAGGAGACTCAAAGAGGCTTACAATTTCCTTTCCCTTCCCCACCCCCCACAACAAACACCCTATGAGGTTGGTGGGGCTGAGAGAGCTCTGAAGAATTGTGACTAGCTAGCCCAGGGGTAGGGAACCTGTGGATCTCCAGATGTTCAGGAACTACAATTCCCATCAGCCCCTACCAGCATGGCCAATTGACCATGCTGACAGAGGCTGATGGGAATTGTAGTTCCTGAACATCTGGAGAGCCGCAGGTTCCCTACCCCTGAGCTAGCCCAAGGTCATCCAGCTGGCATCTGTTGGAGTGCATAAGCTAGTCTGGTTCCCCAGATAAGCCTCCACAGCTCAAGTGGCATAGCGGGGAATCAAACCCGGTTCTCCAGATTAGAGTGCACCTGCTCTTAACCACTACACCACACTGACTAGAACTTTGGGGAACAGTAGTGGATGTCACAAGTAAATGGATGCCATGTGATGGCGGGCCCTACCACAAAATGCAAGCAAGTTCCAAGCTGAGCGCCCTCCCTCCAATGAGGACAGCTGGTTCCAGATGGACACAGCTTGCAGATGGACACAGAAGCAATGCCTCCTGGGATCTTTCTCAAGCACCTCCAACCGAAGTGGAAGAAAGCCAGGACTGCCCTTTTGATTTTAAGAAAGAGATGCTTAGGCGGAAATAGCAAGCTTTATGCAGCACTTCCTGCATGCTCTCTTGTGAAGGGAAGGGGATACGACACAGTATAATCTGCCAGGTGTTCCTGGGATAGGAAAAAAGATGGCAGCTCAGCTAATGATCCGTGTGCCTCCACCTACCTTTGATCAGAGGAGGGAAGTCAAGGAGACATTCAAGTCTGTTTATAAGATGGAGAAAGTATAGATTTCTGACACTCCACAAGCTTCTGGGTGAAGTCTGCTCACTGGGCTCTCAGCAACACAGAAACCTGTTCCTATTACCTTTATGTTGCTCCCTTCCCCGGTCCTCAGTTACACAGAAGCCGAGTCAAATACATACCCTGTTGCCTTTGGGTCCTGAAGGGCCAGGCTGATCCTAAGCAGTGAGAGAGAGAAGAATGAAGAATTAAAATTAAGTGGAAAGGATTGCAAAGGATTCCTGCAGTCCTTGTCTTACAACCAATTAATGCTGTTCAGCATTGTGCAAGAGGGAGCAGTCGCCCAGAGACACCCTGGCATCCCCAGAAACCAGAAAGACACTCACCGATTTGCCTGGCTTCCCTGGTGGCCCAGGTTCCCCCTTGGGTCCTGGTTTCCCAGGGATGCTGACTACGTTGGTTAAATCTTCTGAGACGGTCGGACAAACTTCACACGGATCCCCCTGCCGAAAGAAAGTTAAGATGGTCTTAGGAAAATGAAACAAAACAGAATCAATATATAAAGGCCAACGGTTGCACAAAAGAACAATCTCTACTTCGTAAACATTCCGTTGGGATCTGTTCAGTGGTGGGATTCAAATAATTTAACAACTGGTTGTATGCGAGCACCATTTTAACAACCGGTTCTGCTGAAGTGGTGCGAACCTGTTGAATCCCACCACTGGATCTGTTTCATTAATGGCAGAACTTCCTCCCAGCACAAGGACCCTTTCCATAATAGAAGTTCCAGTTCCCACCATGACTTGGGGGGCAGACAACTGCTATCCAAATCTTCATTAAGAATTAACCATGCGTTTTCTCCCACAAATATTTCATGGGCTTGGGGCAGAGGTGGGATCCAGCAGGTTCTCATAGGTTCCCGAGAGTAGGTTACTAATTATTTGTGTGTGCCGAGAGGGGGTTACTAATTGGTGATTTTGCCATGTGATTTTTGCCTTAATTACGCTCCTCCACCTCAAAGCAGTAGCGCTGCAGGAACTTGGAAGCAGTCTAGCAGGAAGTGCAATCGGCGCAGCATGGTGGCAGCCTGGCGCTCGGGCGCAGGCAAGGTATTCATTTCCCTCAGCCTGCATGGACTCGCGGCATGCAGCGGCTGTGTCCTTGCCGCAGCCCCGCCAGGCAATGCCCCGCCCCTGGAATGCCCGGCCACGCCCCTGTTGTGCTCCGCTCAGCCCCATAGGCGCTACGCCACTGTTTGAATCCCACCACTATGGGAACCTGTTACTAAAATTTTGGGATCCCACCACTGGCTTGGGGTGTTGTGTGGTTTCCGGGCTGTTCTAGTAGCATTTTTGGAAGATGCATGGCTGTGTTCTAGTAGCATTTTCTGAAGATGGTGAAACATCAGGAGAAAATGCTACCAACGCACAGCCATACAACCCAGAAACCACACAACACCCCAGGGATTCCGGCCGTGAAAGCCTTCGACAATACATTTCATGGGCTTGTTTTCACTGAACCTGGAGAACATCCAGGTTCTGTTTTGGTCCAGATGCTCACCTTTTCTCCCTTCAGGCCAGGACCTCCTGGTTTTCCCTGCAGAGAAAGAGGGGGGAAATGAGGGAGTCCAAGAAGATCAAACGTGCATGGAATGTAAGGAGATGTGAAGGCTCATCCTAGTCCTTATACAAAATTGCCTAAGGGGCGGAATGTCCGATGACAAATCCCCAGCCAATGAGTGTGCAGGACTCACTACATTCCATCCCCCACCCACCTTCCCCCAACCCAGGAGCCCCAAACAATATGGACTGTTCTCCAGGAGGGGAGGAGGTCCTCCTTCCTCCCTGAGCCCATTTTATTTGAATTTAAAATGGGTTTTAGTGCTAGTTGGAAGTAAATTCACTGGAGATTAATGGAATCTGCTCTGATGAAAGTGTATGTTAAACATACAATGAAAGGGAAACTGGATGGCTCAGACAGGATCAGGGTTATCCCGGTGGCATGCACAAAGACCCATTATACATGGAATGCCTATTTCGGGGCTCTTCACTGCGCAGCTGACTTGTAGTGGAGCCTCCTCACGTTTCTCTGTTTACATGCGAGGAGGCAGTCCACGGCGGAATTTGTTTGCTGGACTTTGCTGAGGCTCTGCTTCTCCTGGTTCTCTTAACTCTGCCCTTCAACAGCCTTAAAGGCACAGATCTCATCACACTCAGTAGTCCCAAGACCAGAACTAATATTCTCTTCCCCTCCTTTCCCTTCCACTCTCTCTCTCTTGCTGCCACAAGAGGAGAAGAGAGAGGCTTGTTTTAAAATAGAGGCTTGTAGGAAATAAAGTTTTAAAAGCCCTCCTGATCACTGGGGAGAGTGGAAGCAGAGCGGGGGAGGTGGAGTGGAGCCAAAAAGAGCCCCGTCTTGTAGAGTTCCTTTCAAAAGTCAACTGTGTGTTATTGTAACATCGATATATTGATATATCAATATGAGAATTCAGGGAAGCAGGAAGGAGCCGATAACATGGAAGTGTGTGGGAGAGCAGCATGAGGGGGCAGCATGGGCAGCAGTTTGAGGGGATGGGAAGGCAGGCTATGAGTGGAAGGAAGATGTCTGGGGCAAAGCTGTGCTCACTGACAAACCCACTCGCTCCAGCAACGAAGCAAATTGAAAGTCACACTAGAAGTGGTCTCACTTGCAGCAGAAATAATTGAAAGTAAAATCAGGGCTCCAGAAAAATAGGCCTGTACAAGGTTTTGCTGCGACAGACATTTGCCCCCATTGAGCACTAGACACCTTATGCATAATCAGCCAAAGTCCCCTGCTGATTTCTTTTCCCTGTTATGCCAAGATGGCTATCTTTCAGGGCTGGAGTCTTAAAGATTTTGCACCCCTCCTCTTTTGATCCTACCAATTTAACACCTGCCATTCAATGGCCAATTGCAACTTTATTAAAGAAAATGTATCATGCACACACATCTAGAGCAGCCAGTACTCTTCCTATTGGGAGCAGGGGTGGGGGGATATGTGGTGTTCCAGGAAGGTGGGGGTAAGGCCTTACCCCTTCCCCTGCAGGTATTTTTATTGTGCAAGTCTGAGAGCGGGGGTTTGTACCTCTGGATTCTCACAGTGTAACCCTGCACTGAGATACTGTGATGTTCTAAAATGCAGGATGATAGCAACAACAGCTATCTATCACACGATCCCTGTTTGCTTTTACCATTACAATCCAATCACCATCTGCTATTTGAGTTCTAAGCATCTGGACAGGCCCTCTTCAGCCTCCCACCACACAGAGCTGACTTATCCCCATCTCCTTTGCTACTCTGTCAACCTCCTTTGCTTCCCTGTCAATCTCAAGGTTCCCTTCCAATCTCTGGCTTGGCTGCTTCAAAACAGACCCTCCTTTTGTACAGAAACCACCAGTCATCTGACAATCTTTTCACAATGTAGTGTGTTTGTAAAAAAAAAACACACGACCTCATCCAGCCCTTGGGGAACAAGTCCTGGGTGTGGGGCGAGGAATGACTTCACTCCCGCCAGCTGCATTTATAAACATAGTTGATTCTCTTTTTATGTTATTGTTTTAAGTTCTTCGGCAGTAATAAACCCCGTAACTCCCTGGAAGAATGAGCGAGGCCTTGTCCAGCTTCCCCAATGAGCTCTCAGGGGCTGATCAAAAGCATGAAAGAGCACGAGGAGTTTGTGCCGGCCCCTCTTCCTTATGGCAGTTTTGGGAAACTTGCAGTGCCATATAGACTCTTCTGTTTTCTGTTGTTGTTGTTGTGGTTGGCTTGGAGGAGGAGGAACTTACTGGCTTTCCAGTTGAGCCACTGGGCCCTGGTGGTCCCGAACTCCCCTAGAAACAGAGATTGGAAAAGAGGATGCGTGTGAATGTCTCTGCAGAGGATACCAAGGAAAATGCTAAGGGACAGGAAAAAGACCAGATGGAATCTGGGGATGAGACTAAATGGTCTCTCTGTGGTTCTGCCTTACCTTTTCTCCTCTGGGGCCAGGGAGGCCACCTGGATCACCCTGAAATGAAAGCAGAAATGGTGACTTCATTGATAAATGAACAATGCCATCCTAAGCAGAATTATGCCCTTCCAGGGCCATTAAAAGTCAAAAGCCTTAGAAGGGTGTATCTCTGATTAGGATGGCCGTAAGATAATTATCACCCCAAACACGACCCATGGATGAATCATACACTGGTAGGAGAAGGTGAAGGAAACAGGCTTTTGGATTCTTCTGCCCCAAATACCTATTGTCCATAACACTCTACATCATGGGTGTCCAACTCTGGCCCTCTGGATGTTCATAAACTACAATTCCCATCAGCCCATGCCAGAAAAAAAAACATCTGGAGGACCAGAGTTGACCCATGCTCTTCATTTAATGTGGCTGAGTCTGGTCTTACCTGTCAAAAACATCAAGATTTGGAATTGTGGGAAACACAGCCTAATTCTGTTAGCAAGACACTTAACATGCACCATCCCTTCTCCTGCTGATAACTAAGCAACCTTCAGCCTCCTGTTTCCCCCACAAGAGACCCACTCACTTAGAAAAGAATTCCAAGTGCTATCAAATTCAGATTGCTTGGCCACACACTCATGGGCAAACTTGCCACAACTGCTGATAAGTTGGGGAAATAGAATTGTCTCAGTCAGACAATCTACATGAATAAAAATTCTTTAGACAAGCCAAAATCTACTATCTTTCTTCTGACAGACCTAACATTTCAGGAGGGTTCCCTCCGACAACTTCTCTTTTGTTTAGCACAACTTGATTAACTCCAGAGAGGGTCACCATGTGACTCTACTGTGTCAAGAAATAAACAGGAGTCTTTGAAGGCAAACCAGTGCCCACCCCAAACATCTCATGAAGCGGAACTCAAGTTCACAAAAGCTTCTTCTGTAATAAAATCTTTTCTTAGAAACACTAAACAAAAGACAGACTTGGTCAGGAAATCCAAGTGCAATTTCCCTCCCCAAAGCCACTCTTCTCTTACTTGTGGGAACCATACTTGGCCACCTGCAAGACCACCCCACACACAAACTTCAGTTCCAGGCGCCGGTTTGGTGCTTGTAGGCTCTCCACTTAAATCTTAAAGCTAGCTGTGGAAAGCCTTCAGCTATTGCCAGTCAACTGCAATGTCCTAGACCAAGAGTATGCCCAAAGGCTTCCCCTCCCCACAGATTTAGTTTAGCTGGAATCAAAAGTTGGGGGAACAGCAGCTACAAGCTCTCCCACTGCCACACATCTACAGCAAAGCAGCTAAGAAGCATGGTGATCTTTGCTTTCTGTGATACTTCTGAGGAGCAGGATGTGAGGTTGGGGGTGGCTGTCCTCCGGGGTAGGAAAAGTGTTGGGTTATGCATTCCCGTGTTCCCGGGTGTAACATTTTCCCTTCCTCAAGGTTATTTAACTACACTTCTCATAAATCTGCCAACACCACCTATCTTACTCCACATTACTTCGGGCTGCAGGCGACTGCACTGGCACAGAACCAAAACTGTAACATTTCTTTTTTTTAAAAATCCACAAAACTGGGATTGGGCCAACAGCTAATTAGAAACGGTAAGGTGTTAAAAAGAGGAGGAGGGATTTGAGTTATTTTCACACTTTACTCGAGTACACTTAATTCATATTCTGATCCAAAATAAAGCCCTTAATTGTGCACGTTAATTATTTGCATATGTGTATTTGCATAATAAAATGTGGTCTAAGCAACCCTGCCCTTGCATCTTTTATTGTCTGACCTCTGCCACGTCTCTGTTTCCTCTTCCTTTTAGCAAAGTTCAGACTGGACCCCGGCGGTGCAGCGCCTGTCCTAATAGCTTACGAAACTTTGCACGCATTGAGTACGTCGACGCAACCCATAAATAATCAAGAACAATTAGAGATGGGCAAGTTCCGTTCAGCACAATTCAAAATGGGCTGTGTAATTAGCAAAGTTCTCCCTGCCTCGTAATGATGGCTCATGCAGGCAGATGGTAGCCTGTGCATATCTAAGACAGTACTGGCCTCTGGGAGATGGTAGTTTGGTACCACATCCGTGACTGAAACTGCAGCACACACAGATGTGGCCTTTTCCAGATTGATTATTCGCACCTGCGTAACACCCATTTGCCGGTTTCACAGCGATCAGTAGGAATTTTATTGAGAGGAAGGGGGTAACACTGAAAAGCATATGCTGCGGGTGACTTGTTCGATGAACACATGTGTGCAGGATTTTTCCAACTCAGAAAAGTGCTTCTGAGGAAATGGCACTTGATGAAGCATTCAGGGCCATTAGAGTCGGACAAATGCGTATAATTATAGCATTAATTATGAATTTCAGCGCCGGAACTATTTAATAATAATAAACTACTTCTGTTAACGACAAGGAGGAATTAAGGGGACAGTGGTTAATGGAATCCCACTGATCGCTCAAAAATGTTGCTCTATCCATCTTGGAGGACAAGATTTCAGAAAGCATGGCTTTTTAGCTTATTCCAATGATCATACAGGCTAGGGACCTAGAGTTAGGCTTTCTTTAAAAAGCAAACAAAAACAATGCACATACAGGGAGGGGGTGGAGAGGCTGAGATTCTCAGGCCTCTAGTTTTTCTAGTTACAAAACTCACACATTTCTAATTAAGTATTTGCACACTGCATAGTCTCCATTCGCCAAAGCTATCCACCTCCTTAATAAAGCTACTGGTTTGGTTCCCCTCACTCCGTGCCCTCCCTCTGCGACTCACACATTTCTATCATAATGGTTGGCAAAACGGTTCTACCACATTCTGTAAACACAGATGGGAATCACGCCACACTTAATCAGGATTCCTCTACTGCAAGACATAACTCCTTGGTGTCAAAGGGCCATGTCGTTGTCAGAATGTGGAAGCCAGAGACAGGCTGAGAGACAATCCTTACCGGTTTTCCTGGAAGGCCAGATCCTGGGATCCCTGGCCGGCCTGGGAGTCCTGGTTCCCCAGCAAGCCCTTCAGGTCCGACAAACCCCGGGTCACCCTAAAATACACACGTGGCTGTTAGTAAGAAGTCCATCAAAGTAAGAAATCTACCAAAAGATAACATTTTCCTTGAGGGTGCTTCATGACCCTAATTAGAATAGCACAGTACCTTCTGGCCTTTGGGTCCCACTACACAAATCTCTCCAGGCCGCCCCTGGATCGAAACAGAAAGTGCGATTTATTAGCATCATCACACTTTATGGGGTCAATCCCCTTGTTAGAGAATTCTGAGCTTGAGCGAGGGACCTTGTGGAGTGAGTCTGGGTCCTTTGCCAAGTGAATTCACCTGTGTGTGTTCAGGTCAAGCAAAGAATTCTCTGACTTGCAAAGATTTGAAAGTGTTGTGTAGGCTAAGAAAAAGAGGAGCCACACAGGCCTACAATATGTGAAGGAAAGAGAACCTCATTACACAACTTACGTCACGCCCTGGGGTTCCAGGTTTGCCTTGAAAGCCGAAGTCTCCCTTCTCACCTTTCTGACCCTTTAGGGGAGGATGGCAAAGGACTCTGTTAGTCATTATCTTACATGTGGCCAGTTTTTTGACTAAACCACCCAAGGCATCCCACTGAAGAAGGTGTTGACATTCTGTGAGACTTGATTCTCTCCCAACCATCAGCTGCTTGGGGGTGATAGGCATATTCTGCTTGGGGTGAAAAATACCTCAAATCAGTCCAGCCCCCACTCCCATCTGGAATCGGGCAGCCCCCTTGCTAGCATTCTAGTATTGGTGATACAATCACAACTTGAAGCGCATCGCAAGCTATTTTTAGTTGACACAGTTTGCCAGTCAGATGCTCAGGGTAGGTCACACAAAAAAAATTAAAACAACATCAATGTAGCAATTCTCCATAATAAAACAAGCCAGGGGCATAAAAATGGGGGGGGGGGGGGCAACATTTGGCAGTCTAAAATGATATTCATATAACAGTCTTCTGGCTAGCAGCAGACTGTAAAAACGACTAGAAAAGATGGAATACCCCCCATTAAGAAAAATGTTTTGTCCTGACGCACAAAGGGTAATATTTAAGGGACCGGGGCAGCCTTGATCCTGGGGTGGGGGATCTAACCCTCCAGAGACCTTTCAGTCCTCCAGTTGCTTTACCACAATTTCTGTAGACCCCGCCCCCCCCCCTTATTCAAATTCCAAGAAGGAACTTCTTGCAGCAAAATCACTTATCCAGAGATGCCAGGAAAACAAATTCATGTGGGTCATATTCCTCTGAATGTGTACTGCCACTGTCATCCTAAGCAGAGTTGCCCGCTTGTCTGAAATCTAGGAGCTTAGAAAGGCGTAGCTCTGCTCAGGATTGCATTGCTGTCCCGTAAAACTAATATCGTACCTTGTGTCCAACACTTCCGGTCAATCCAGAGGGCCCCTGTTTCACAACACAAATTTTTGTCAGTTATGTAAATGTTTTTAGGCTGACCTATTCTTAAAGGTTCAGGAGTGGTTGCAGCAAGTCCATTTATTTCTCCAACGTGTTAGTATCTCATTCTGCCAAAAAGCTCAGGCTGGCTCTCAACAATAATTGAAATAGACACCTTTAACATTAAAAAAACTAAAGGAGAAAATAGTCCCCATGATCACAGGCACTGGGGAGGGCAGAAGACGGCTTGCGGGGAGGCCAAGGGGGGCGGCGCCTGCCTGGGCTGCCTGCCTTGGAGCCCTGCCCCCAGCCTCCCTGAAGGCCAGCTCCAGGAACCGGCCTGCAGGGAAGCTGCGGCGGGGGGGGGGGGGGAAGGCTGGGCTCAGCTGCGGGCAGCTTGGGCGGGCCCTGGGGAAGCTGGGAGCCAGCCTGTGGCTGTGGCACACAACTCAGCCAGCAAGCAGTGTCCTGGCAGGGGAGAGCACCGGGAGCTGGCTAGGTCACCATGCCGCGGGAAAGGCCGGGTGTGGGGACCCGCCTGGTGCCCCCCCATGTGATGGAACGGCATGCACCCCTGGTCTCCACAATGACCAATGCTCTTCCCTACAGGCCAAAAGAGTGAACTGATGGCCTGGTGGTACCGGCTCTTCCAGAGCAGGCAGACAGAGCTACAGAACGCCCAATTCTTAACCAATATGTGAAGTTGTTAACAACAATAATAATATATGCTACTCTGAGGAAAGGGAGGATAAAAATGCTGCTACTATTAAATAATTGGAAGAGGAAAACTGGAACAGAGAATGGGAGAAGGGAGAATGACTTCTGGCCACAGTCCCCTGTGGCAAGGAAGAGTGAAGTCTGCATATTGCCTGGAATAACCAACCTTGCTCCGCATCGCTAGGAAAACCTCTCTGCTTTCTTGCATTCAAGAGATGAACAAACACTGCAGGATGCGGCTGAGTAGACAAAGTCACAGCGCCATGTGGAGGCCTGACTACAGGATGCTGTAATTAAATATTTACTATTCTCAGCATAAACTTTGGCCCTGCACTGCACACTGTCTCCATGGCCTTCATTCAAATAAGCTGCTTTCCCTTGGGGGGGGGGGGGCAGAGTTCTAGAAAATGTCCTTAAGCAGCAAATGCGGAGATGGTAAAGCATGAAGCAGCCAGTTAGCAGAGACGACAGGAGGGCCACTAGGGGCACAGGAGGTCCCTTGACAGTCCCAGCTGCTTCTGCCGATAGCTGCCTGAGCTCAAGCGAAAGAAATGTGCTGTAGACATTCCAACTGCTCCAATTTACCGGGGGCAGTCTCAGCGTTCCAGCACCTGTCCCTGCTAAATCACTAGTCCCTGTTCACAAATTACACTGAATGTCCATCTAATCTGTGTACAATGTATACTTGACTTCTTTTTATATATGCACTAAGTAATTCTTACATGATGTTCACCGCTTGCATAACTTGTCTGATTTAAATCCCCCATTTATCCAGAAAGGGTCCCTCGTTTCATTTGTAAAGCAAGCAAGCGTTGGCCGTTTCTTACAAACAGGTATGCACGTACATGTCATCTCTGTAACATGTAATAAGGGGGATTGTCTTTGTTATTTCATCTCTGGAGGGAGAACTTCTCATGTCCTCTAGACATTTGGTGGTCTTTTTCGAGCTCCAGGTTGCAGCCTCCTCTCTTGACTCAACAAGTAAGAGGGCGATGGTCCCTTAAGTACTGACAAGACTTTATTCTAGCAAAAGATTCCATGAATTAGGGCCCACTTCCAGTGGTGGCATTCAGCAGGTTCGCATCACTTCAGCAGAACTGGTTGTTAAAATGGTGCTTGTAAACAACCAGTTGTTAAATTATTTGAATCCCACCACTGCCCACTTCATCCGATGCCTGTAGTGGGTTCAAACTCAGCATAACACCCACTGCAGGCATCTGACTAAGTGGGCTTTAGCCAGTGGTGGGATTCAAATACTTTAGCAACCGGTTCTGGTGGTGGGATTCAAGTAATTTAATAACTGGTTATTTACAAGCACCATTTTAACAACCGGTTCTGCCGAAGTGGTGCGAACCGGCTGAATCCCACCATTGGCTTTAGCCCCCAAAAGCTTCCACGGGAATGAAATCTTGTTAGTTTGCAAGTGTCACTATAACCATGTTTATTTATACTGCAATGTATTAATAGGGGTCTCCTTCTCAATTTATTATCGAAATGTTAAATGTCTGGAGGGCTGGTGGTGAATGAATCTCGATTCTTGGGCACACACATGTAAATGCAGGCACAAATAGCAGGGAACAGCATCTCTTCAATCTCCCCTGCTGTAATAACCACCTGTCCAAATAGTAAACACTACTCATTATATTTGAGTTGGAGCTGCTCCATAATAAGCTATTCAGATCTAAAAGGCCTATTTAATATTGAACTATCAATTTACTAACACACCTCGCTTCAGCAGTCTGTGCAGAGTAAATAAATGTGTGTACAGGTGGAGTAGGAAGGGGCTCAGCGGTGAGAAAACATGTATTATGAATGTTACTACTGTCACCAATGAAATGTTGAAAGGTGCAGCACTAGGAGACAGACAGGATAAAAGAAGAGGGCTGACTTTTTGCAACTGGTCTTCGGTGTAGATATTCCTGGAGATACAGCACAGGTGACTTTTAAATTAAATGTTTATTAGTTTTCTTATTTTTCCTGTTATAGGGCAAATATCTTCCCTCTGCAGAACCCATGGATTTAGCACTGAAGGACAAGGGAGGAGAAATAGGGAGAGCTAACAGCTGGACTGGGATGACAGACGGTGCAGGATAAAAGAAAAAGAACATCTGTGTAGGTGGGTGAACTGATAGAATTCTACACCAGGTAGCTGGATCATCTTTCAAACAATAGACCTCTAAGTGCCATATTCTGCAAGGATTTCTGAATATGGCAGCCAGGGGTTTTTTTTCATACTTGTTCAGCGTTACCCTCCTACATGATCCCTCACTCCAGGTTCAAGCATCACTTTTGTGCCATACACCAGTTGCAGATGCAGTTGGGCCTTCCAACTCTTTGTTTAACTGAAAGTGTCTCACGAAACCAAGCAACATTTAATGAGTCCTTTCCAAGCTCTTTAGCAAAATAGTCTGGGCTGCACATGTGCACGTGTGTGTCTGACACTCGCTGAGCATGATGGGCTGGTTTCCAAGGGGAGAGAAGAGAGGACAGGACTGGGAAAGCAAAAAGAACGTACGTCGAGTGGCTTGCGTTTGTAGACCCGCGCTTACCTTTTCTCCACGCTCTCCTTTTTCTCCCCTTGGTCCTTCGGCACACTTCAAACAAGAGAAGAAACGAACGTGTGTGGGTTAGGTCAGCAAAAGAAGAGAGAAAACAGTCAAGCAAGCATGTCTTTCTTCTAGAGAGTGGGAGCAGCTCACCTGTAGAGGAGCTTCAGGTGAGATCCGAACACAGTCTGCACCCTGCAGAAGGAGGGAAACAAGCCTCAAGACAAAGGATCTGGGTTTAGCTTGGATGTGCTATTCCTACCACACTGTGGTTCTCCACTGCAGGACAAAGGAACTACAGAGGAGTGGCAAAGTCCACATGAAGGTAGAATAGGCTTACCAAGTGGGTGCTTCCAGCAGATGATGACATGCCTGCATTCTCCCACTCCCAGTAGGAGAAAAAGGGGAGATGGGCATGACATCTGACTCAGAAGTCATGTCACTTCTGTGGTTACGCTCTAGAAATTGGCCTGCTCTCTATGGTTTTCAACCATAGAGATACATTGGGATTCCTAGAATATTGTCTGGAAGTGAAATTACTTCCAGGTCAGATGCAAACCCTCCCCCCCCTCCCCCAAACCTTGCCACAGAACTCTCCCAGAGGTTACAAGTAGAGGCCTAGCGATCCTAGGTAGTGGTTAAGAAAACTACTCACACGGTCACCTCTCTCTCCTTTGGGTCCATATGCCCCAGGAGGTCCACGTTCACCTTTTCCACCCTGTGTGAGAGAGATGAACCATCTTCATGCTAGTAAGAAGCAGCAGAAAATGTCAAAAATATTCTTCTCCAAAAGAAAACACAGCCCCACATGTGGTAGAGCCAAACAAACATTTCTACTGATATCACTTGTATGTACAAACAGTTTTTAGTATATATGTCTTCTAAGGAAATCCTTTGAATATCAACATAATCCTTGCCCATTTTCCCCATTCCTATATCCAAGTAGGATGAGGAATCTGGGTTTGGGGAGAAATAGGTCACGAAATATGGGTCATGCAGATAGAATGGCAGAAGGAGCTTCTCCCAGGATCTGTTGTGGTAGATCTTCAGCATCTGGATATCGATCAGCCCAAATCTTGGCTGCAGATCTTAAGCACTATTCTAACAACAGAAACTGGCCTTCCTGGATAGGCCTGCCAAATGGCACCCGCCCACCGCCCCCATCTCAGAATGATCACACGCAGACACAGATCTCACTAAATGATAGAAATTATATGAGAAATTATAGAAGTCAGACTAAGACACCTGCAACATTGTTGGTGTCTGGAATCATTATGGCAAAGTGTTACATTTAGGGGGCTTTTCGGACTACACAATTGAAGTGTTTCTTATATTGCCATTTAAGAAGAAGAAAAGTTAGATTTATATCCCCCCTTTCTCTCCTGCAAGGAGACTCAAAGGGGCTTACAAACTCCTTTTCCTTCCCCCCTTACAACAAATACCCTGTGAGGTAGGTGGGGCTGAGAGAGCTCTGAAGAACTGTGACTAGCCCAAGGTCACCCAGCTGGCGTGTGTTGGAGTACACAGGCTAATCTGAATTCCCCAGATAAGCCTCCACAGCTCAAGTGGCAGAGCGGGGAATCAAACCCGGTTCCTCCAGATTAGAGTACGCCTGCTCTTAACCACTATGCCACTGCTGTTTTTCCTTTTCAAAACACTAAGCCATAGGAAGTGTTAAAAGACATGCAAAGTAGAAACAGGCATATTTAGGTTAACCAGACAGGTAATTTCATGGGGTGTTGGCAACACAAGCTCAGGACACTGGTACCCAATTGGGGATGGGGTTCAGGCAAGTAGTCGAGGTCAGAGAGGGTCTTATATATCACAGAGATCAAAGACCTACCTTTAAGCCAGGAGAGCCCAGTGTGGTCTGAGGAAATAAATATAAAAATGCATTTGATCAAGACCTTGAGCACTTCCCTACACTCAGAAGTAAAATCAGGAATCAGAGAAGGCTGAGAATAGAGCTTTCAGGCTGATGAAATGTTTACACTATAAGGGGTTGTGAAACTTTAGCCTAGGGAAAAGAAGATTAAAAGGCGACATAACAGCCCTCAAACCTAACAGGCTGCCATAAAGAAGATGGAGAGTAACTCTTTCTCACTTTCCTCCAGGGAAGGATAAAAGGAAAAGAGAGTTAAGTTGCCAGAAAGAAAATTTAGGAGGGCTATCAAGGAAAGAAAATGCCTTGACTGGAACTGTAAGAGATGCTGTTGGGCAGTGGAATTACCTGCTAAAGCATCAGAAACCTGGCAGATGGAAGAGCTTAACAGCTCTTAAGGGTTGGGTCCACACAGGTGGCTAAATCAGGGGAAGGATAAAAGGTCAAATGTCCCCGGGGGGCAGCCATTTAGGCACGTGGGGGGCAGAAAATCACCCCCACACCCCTCCTCTTTCCTCGGGGTCCATATACTGACTTCAAGACCTGGTGCAAATTTTTTTTGTTTGGTCCTGGTAGGGGAGGATGGATGCCCATATGAGGAGTGGTGGGGGGGCAGAAAACTCAAAGATTTTGCACTGGGCTACATTTTCCTTAGATACACTTCTGAGGCTAATTCTTAGTAATGGGTGAACTTCCCTCATCGCAAATCTCGAACAGGTCACCAGCTACGAGTGTGAAAAAAATATCTTTTTTACATTAAAAGTTCTAAACTGTTGTTCATAATCACAATCGATTCAACATTATATACCTTTAACAGAATGTACACTTTCTTCCTCACTTCAATTATTTAAAAAAACGCTTTTAAAAGGAAAGCACTAAGATTCCTGACCAGTAACTTTTTTTAAAAAAAGGCCTTTTGTTGAAAAATAATTCTTTTTAGAATTGTAGACATTTCTGTGCAATTTAAAATATTTCAAATATTTCAAATGCTTGTCATATCCTCAATTTAAATTAAAAGCAAAAGACCATTTTTCACAAGGGCTAGTTATTAACACTGGAATTTTACGTGGAGCTTCTTTCTCCAGAAACTTTCCAGAAAATTCTGAAGAAACACTGAACAAATTTAAGATTGAGAACTCCCACCCTGAAAAACCAACACAACTGAGCAGCATAAGCTGTTACAGTGTCATGCAGGAAGTGCAATGTGACCCACTATAGCTTATTGCAGTGGTGGGATTCAGCCGGTTCGCACCACTTCGGCAGAACTGGTTGCTAAAATGGTGCTTGTAAACAACCAGGTGTTAAATTATTTGAATCCCACCACCAGAACTGGTTCAAATAATTTATTTGAATCCCACCACTGGCTTATTGGTAACATACACTTTTCTGGCTGGTCCCGAGGTACCCTCCATATTAGCCAGACAGAAGCAGGCAACTCAAAGGAAGGAGAGGAGTTGGAGGACATGAACTTTGATCTGCAAATATGATGGAAGGATATGGCATCACAGTTCTTACTGATCTCCGCCTTCCCCTGGCTCCTCCCTAAACACAGCCCTTCCCAGGCACTGCCCGCAAGCTGGTGCTAGCAATCCAAGCCTGCATCCAGATTGAACCCCTAGCTGGCAACATTCTTGTTCAGAACCCGGCTCTGTGTTCAACTCATGAAAAAAAGCCATTACTAGACATCATGCAGCATTAGGCACTTCAGATTAAAAAGTAACCAAAGTGGAATATCACTTCTATCCTTTTAAAATGGATAGAAATTACCGGGAGTGTGTTGCCAGGGCTGTCTTAGCCAGTGCCGGGAGATTTTGTGGGCGGTGCTTGGGTTGGATGGGGCTTAAGGAGGGTGGGACCTCACTTCCAGGTGATGATCTAGGAATTTTCTCTAATCTCTAAGATCAAGACCACAGAGAAATGCAAAAATCCCTAGAGCACCTCAAAGGAGGCAATTGGTTGGCCATTTTCCCTCCCATTTCTCATTGAAGGTGAGAAAACGAGAAGCCTGTCCGGCCTGCTTTTAATACTGTGGTGCAACGCTAGAAAACTGGTAATCAAAAAGACTCGGCTGCTTGTGTACATGTGCAGTCAGGAGCAAACACAAAGCAACTGGAAGAAACTGTCCAAACTGATTCGCTTGATTTGCGTAAATAGGAAGAATTCTGTTAAGTATAAACACAGTGCTGCCAAGATGATTGGAACTCTATTGTAAATAAGAGATCAGATACTGGCTGCCTTCTGGATTTGCTGGGCTAGATATGTGCTGAATGCAACTTATAAAGCCATATACAGAAGTTCTCCGGGGCTTTGAGAAACCTCCAGTTTAGCTTCTGACTTGGAATGGGAAAATGGGGAGTGTCAAGCCCTTGATGAGGTGCGTTTGTGTGTGTGTGCAAGCAGTGATTGGCGGGCTGCTTTTGACTCAGAAAGTCATTGGCTGCCTAGGCCCCTCAGTCTGGCTGGCTGAGTCCACATCAAGATACAGGGATCTTGCCCTGAGGGAGCAGCCACTGTTATATGATTTTTATTTAAAAGAAAAAGAAAACAGGCTCTACTCTTAATGGAGTGCAAGACAGTGAACTGTCTAAGCAGCCATAGACAACCCCACACAAACACAGTTGTGAACAAATTCTCCCAGATTTTTTGCATCAGTTGCACACCCCCCCCCCTCCAATTGAGGTTGAGGGCTCAAGCAGAACAGCCCAACACTGTATGCTAAAAAGAGGACTTGCACAGAACAATCTGTGACTTTCCTCCCAAATGCCAGCTCTTTCACAGACTCCCTTGCAAACTGCCTGGCAGCTTCAGAGGCCAACCCTGTCGAGCAGCCACTGGATAAACAAGGAAAGGGAAAATAGCACGGAGGAGCAGCTACAAGGCAGGCCTCTCCCCTCCCTACCCCACTCCCTGTGCCCCCACCTCCTCTTTCATCCACGTGCCCAAGCGGTTGCCATAGAAACCCTTGCTAACATCTGGAAGGCATCAGATATTTCTTCAGTGAGCCAGATGTTCCACTGGATGCACGCCAGGAGTGACAGGAGGAACTGGGGGATTGGGAGGAGGGGATAAAGTGGTGGTTTGTTACAGAAAGCAAAAGGGAGGGGGAAATGGTTGGAAACCCAGCAGGCTGTTGCAGGTAAACGGACCAGCAGAGGGGAGGGGGGGAGGAAAGTGCAGGTTCCAGGGGAGGGACCCACATCTGAGATGAATGTAGAAGTCTATCAATTGCCTCTGTTGAGGTTATAATTCTGCAGTTGCTGCGAAGTCTTTTGAGTCAGTAGAGCAGAGACACCAAAGTGGGAAGATCTAAGGGCCCAGCCTCATACCATTTGAGGCCTTGTGCAGAGTAGGAAGTTGGTCATGTGATCTAGACATCACTCTTGGCTGGGAGTTCGAATCAGTCACTCCTCTCATTTGGAGCACTGAACATTGTAATGGGAACAGAGGAAGCCCCGACTGGAAAATGGTCATGGTGGTGCACCAGATGCAGAAGATGTGGGTCAGTGTTTCCAAGTGGACTCATGGTGTTTGGTTAACCCCAACAGACCTCCCTCTGTGATACACCTCTGAAGATGCCAGCCACAGATGCAGGCGAACGTTAGGAACAAGATCCACCAAACCACGGTCACACAGCCTGGAAAACCCACTAGAACCACTCCCTGAGATTTGTTCATGTCAAGTTGTTAAAAGCACAGGAGCCCTTCCCAAAACAAACAAAAAAGCTGGCTGAAAAAGCAACCTGAAATTTCTTCAGCTCTCCATAAACATGAGAATTTGCTGTGGTTCCTTGTGGTGTGGAAAAGCTGCTTTGCTTTCTAAACTCTATCACTTCTTCCCATTGTTCTAGTCCAGAGTCAACAACATGGTGCCTATGGGCCAGCCAAACATATTTTTTGGCACCTGCCAAATGTTTTTAGGAAGTGAGTGGCACCAGGCAGGGTTTTTGCCCAGCAAGATTTCTGACTGACTATTGGAGATTTGATTGTCCATGGCAATCATTTTGCATCTGGCTCCACCTCTTGAGGCAGCCATTTTGTAGCAGCCATTTTGTTGCTGAGCCTACCATGCTGTGTCAGAATTCCAAATGTGCCTGTAGGCTCAAAAAGGTTGGGACCCTTGTTCTAGCCTCTGTCCTAATACTGAAACCAGTTCCAGTACTGATCCCCCTGGCAGATGTCAAAATAGACCCTGTTCTTTCAGCACCCAAAGATCCCAAGTTGGAACTATTCAGCTTGAGCCATCTTCCTCAGTTTTAGTTATTGTTCTCCCTTTCTCAACCCACAGTTTCCACGGAGACCACTCAGAATGATATTTCCTGCCTAAATGACTTGTGTGTGGGTGTGTAAAGCTCTGCCTAATCGCAGCCAATTTATGGCGACCCCATAGGGTTTTCAGCACAATAGAATTACACAACTGTACTGGTGATGGATCCCACTGATCACGGCACATAACCAAGCCCCAAAGCATAAGTGAAGAACCATCTACTGTAGGTCTGGTTCCTGGCAGTACAGATGGAAGGCAAGAGAATCTAGATTGCTTTCTGAAGCTGTAAGGTACACCAATTGCCCTCTTGAGCTAGCATTCAAGAGATACGCTGGCCTGCCTTGTCCAAAGCCCATAAGGAAAATAATGAAAATCAGCACCTGGACTTACATTTGCATGTTGCAATCTCTGTGGACATGGGGGACACTGCAAAAAGAGATAATTATAAATTAATTATTAAAAATATGCACACACACACATAATCTGCTAAACACACACACAAACGTGGAATAAAAATATTTATCCAAAATAGCAGGTGGTGGCACCATCTGAGAAGAGGCATCCCATCTCCTTTTATACAGGATGGCAGGGAAGCATTCCCTCCAAGAAGGGAAAATGTATCTTCTCAGTGTCACCTCTTTCTTTCTTTCTTTCTTTCTTTCTTTCTTTCTTTCTTTCTTTCTTTCTTTCTTTCTTTCTTTCTTTCTTTCTTTCTTTCTTTCTTTCTTTCTTTCTTTCTTTCTTTCTTTCTTTCTTTCTTTCTCTCTGTATTGATATTAGAGGTATTTCTGTATTTTAAAGAGTTAGTTCATGACATTCTGATTGATGGACTTGCTAAAGCAATCATTATTAATCGTTGGTTAGCTTACAGGAAAGACACGGAGACTGACTGGGGATGTGAAGCAAAACCTTCTTGGATTCGCTTGCAAAACATGACCACTTTCTCTTCAGTTCAGCAATGGAGGGAAAGTGAACTGCTGTAGGAGCTGAATGGGCCCTGTGTCCTCGCTCTAGCTAAATCCTGAGCATAACTAGACTATTTTATTATATGTGAGGGTTTGTGGCTTAACCACCACTTCCTTCAGCCAAACCAATTAAGTGTGAGATGTTTCCCATGGGAGGGGCAGCTTGACAAAAGCCAAACCCCAGGCAGACCAAGGCATCTGAGAGCTTCTAGGCAGTCTCCTTCGACCAAGAGCAGCTGTCAGAAGGGCTGGGATGCTCCCTTACATGCTACTGGCAGGAACTCTGGGATGGTGGAGGGATCCCATTCTGAATATACTAATCTCCAAGAAGCAATACAGAAGAACACAACACCTCCTCCTTCAGTTCTGTCAGTTTGTGGCAGCATCCCCCCTGCTTGGTAACAGAAATGGTCTGAATGGGGAATTAAGGCCTTTCTGTCTGCACGGTTTACCACAGATTGTCCCAGTGCCTTGTGTCTTTCTGCAAAATCATTTTTCACACCTCCATTTCCCCTGTCATTTCTCCCTTTGTCTCTTCAGCTGCATTTATTCCACACACAACTGCTGAAAATGTATCATTCCTGATGGTAGCGGGATGTCATCTGTGATGCAGAAAAACTACTCTCTCTCCTCTTATTCCTTCTGCACAGGCACACTGCACAGTTACATCGAAGCAGCAATTCAAAAAAGTGTCCCAGCCTTCATTTCTACCACTGAGAACTAACCACACAAAATGGAAATTAAAAAGAACCCTACTGGAGCAGGTGCCATTACCTGAGAGAACGGAAACACGTAGCTTACCCCCCACCAAAACACATTTTTTTGGCAGTAACACATATTAATCACTGCAGCAGTCCCTTGTCAATTTCACTAGCTCCTAACTGCTGACACCGGTCCATTCCGCACAGTTGAAATAAAACTTCCTGGGGGAGGGGGGGGGGAAGGAGAGAGACACATGCATGCACGCACAAAAAAAGTTTCCTGGGAAGGCATTAACTACAGCCTTTTCCTCAAGACGTCCTTAGGATGCCTTATTTCTGCTCAAGGTGTCTTTTTTGAATTAAAAAAATGCTTCAAAGTGCACCTTTTCTCCCTAAGCTGCCTGCAAAACTCAACATTTTGCGTGCAGCTGAAGGGATTCTCCCTGCCACCATTTGCTGAAGGTTCCAATATACAGGAAAACTATATATGCCAGAATTGGAGGGCCAGCTGTGTAAAACAATGTACTTTTCAGGCTGAAAAGGTGCCCAGGATCAGACCCTGCAGAGCAAACGTCCTGGGGCAACCTTCAGCAAATGGCAGCAGGGAGAATCCCTTCAGCTCCACACAAAATGTCAGGGGCAAACTCAGGATGAAACTGACCAGAGAGCAAAACAATTACATGGGAATCAGCCTCTTTTCTTTTCTGACGTCTTTGCTGTCTGGAAAGCACCCAGAAGCTGCCGCTTTTTAAGACATATTCTGGGTGTCTTATTTGGAGTCTGCTGAGTAAAAAGAGGCAGTCGCCTCTTTTAAGGACATCCTACAGATGTTTATTTTTGTGCTGTGTAGAATGGACCACAGTGTATCTTCACCTTAACATTATATCACTCGTTCCATATGAAATTAACAAAGCTGATATAACAGGCCAGCTTCTTTCTATCTGTGCCTGAATGTTAACATTGTATGCTCTAGGTGAAATTAATAAAGCTGATCCAAATTCACCTGTTTCTTATCTCTGCCTCAGTGTTACATCACTAGTTCATGATATACAATATGACAAAGAGAGAGAAAAAATAAGCATTCCTTTCAAAAATGAATGATGTGGATAAAGGTCAGATGTTTAGAGGAACAGAGAAATACAGACCATTTCAACATGATCGCATGCTCAAAGGAAGCTGGCTTGGAAATGGATTAAAAAACCATTGAAATAGAAGGAAATGGAGGAAAAGTGAAGGAAAAAGGTTTCTAAATCAAAATAAAGGGGGAAAGTGCAGAATTCAAAGAAAAATGTAGCATTTGGCAGCCAGATTAGTTGTAAACAACTCATGTAGAAAAGTCCTATAGAATGGATGGTGTGATTCCGCATATGAGTACCAGAGCGTAGAGTTGCTCTTTCTGCTGAACCCTTTCAGGCACGGATAGCTTAAAAGTCTGGATCATACAAAGAAGCAGTCAGAAGAACGGTTTATGGGGATCTCTCCAGGAAAGGATTAGTGCAAATGAAGCTTCAAGTACTACATTCTAAGCAGGAATAAACATGGGGTTTTGATTCTGAATCCCTGCAAGTCTGGTGTGGCTCTTGGAACATATGGGAGGTGGGAAAAATTCCTCAAGAAATTCATCCAGATGAAAACATCATGTTTGCAACATTTTGAACCCTTATCTGTGACTACTTTCTTTATCAACCCCCCGACCCCCCCAACCCCCAAGCATTCAAAGTTATGGATATTGTCACAGTAACTGGAGTTTAAAACATGCATGCGCCTAATTACGCCAGTTCAGCAATTGCCATTGCATACATCCAATGCTTTTCAAAATCCTGTCCGAACGTTTCAAAACTGTGGATTCAACTTTCAAAATATATTGAATTTTTGGTTTAATTTAGAAATAATCTTACCAAGATGTAAAACAATTTGCAGATGTAATTATACTGTCAAATCCTATCCCCTTCCTACTTAGCATTTTTGAATATTCATAGAATATCACAGATGCTGAAATAACCCTGCAACGTAGGTCAGTATTATTATACAATATTACATATGGGAAGTTTAGGCTGGAAAAAAAGTCAGATATGGAGACAAAGAGGAGGAGGAGGAGGAGTTTGGATTCATACCCCACCTTTCTCTCCTGCAAGGAGACTCAAGGTGGCCTACCAGCTCCTTTCTCTTGCTCTCCCCACAACAGGCACCTTGTGAGGTAGGTGGGGTTAAGAGAATTCCAAAGAACTGTGACTAGCCCAAGGTCACCCAGCAGGAATGTAGGAGTGTGAAAACGCATCTGGTTCACCAGCTAAGCCTCTGCCACTCAACTGGAGGAGCGGGGAATCAAACCCAGTTCTCCAGATTAGAATCCACCAGCTCTTAACCACTACACCATAACTTAAGACTTCCTCCTTATGCAATTTTCCAACCTGTAACAGTCTCACAGAACAGATTACCCCAACAGGAAAACTTGCAAGTAGCACATCTGTGCATGTATGTGCAGTAAAATGGTGCCAAGGACGCTCTCCTTCTGTGTGCTAGTGCTGATCTGGATCAGACCCCTGCACACTAACCCTTCTTATGCCCTCCTAGCTAGGCATTGCTAATATATCAAAATCCATAAATGCTCCTTTGCCCAACTTACCTTCTCCCCTTGGTCACCAATCTTCCCAGAAACCCTCAACTCTTCCTGGGAAAAGGACAGAGAAACAGCAACCATATTACAGTCTGTAGTCCACAAAATTCTTCTCCTCCGCACCCTCATGTTCTCTCCCTCATATAGACAGCTGATAGCTTCTAGGTTCTTTTGTCATTTACCCTTGTGAGGGATGCTAGCAACCAGAGGAGACAGCAGATCTTCAGTGCAGCAATGAATTACCCTTTTCTACAGACAAAGAACCTCTCCAAGCTCTGATTCATTGTTAAACAACTGATAGGGAAGAAGAATGGGCTGAATTCCTGCAGCAGTATATGACCATCCATGGTCATCCCCCACAGGTCTTTTGTGTATCCAGCTCCAATCTTCAGGAAGATAATGGTATCTTTTTAGAACAGTTGTGTTATGACAAACGCATGCACCACTGTGGATGGCATTGAGAACAATTCTTACTGTTATTTGAAGGCTCCATTTTGGCTTGCAGTTGGTTCCCAAACAGGACTGCCACTTACCTGACTCTAGTGGAGGACCTCCTATGCTTCTTATGCTCTGCCCTTGCTTAGTAGAGTGGAAGAGGAGGAGGGGAAGATGGTAGCAATTGACAATTGGATTTAATTTCCTGTTTTGGAATAGGCAAACATTGCAGGAATTTCAAGAGCTCTATGGTTTTACCAGAGAGATGCTGAAAATCCTAGAATGTCATGATGTCACACATAGTGACATCTTAGAAGTCTCCGTTACTCAGTGTTCTGGGAGATTACCTGCCTAGGCCTGGCAACTTCACTCAAAAGATGCTAAGAATTTAAAAAATCTGCAGTAACTTACACAGCCACAGCTATGCCTCCTTAATTGCTGCGTGAGATTTGGGGCTGGCCTCAGTTCTATCTAGAGTTCCCAACTGCCTGGTATTGGTGGGCAATTACCTGCCAATTCACTGGGCTGCTCATCAACTCTCAGCTGGTTTGAAGATAGAAGCAGGCC
Source organism: Sphaerodactylus townsendi (assembly GCF_021028975.2). Lineage (NCBI taxonomy): Eukaryota > Metazoa > Chordata > Lepidosauria > Squamata > Sphaerodactylidae > Sphaerodactylus > Sphaerodactylus townsendi. The sequence goes on from NC_059430.1 coordinate 99,995,441, forward strand.
AACAGAAGGGGGGATTTACACTTCCAGTAGAGTGATGTCACTTCCACTGGGGGACATTCTAGCACTCGCCTCCCAAAACTCTATGGAAACTATAGAGGGTTTTTTTCAAGAGTACTAGCAGAAGCGTACCAGGGGCAAATGGCGCCCGGAGACAAATTGTCTCCAGGACGCCCCCCAGGCTCTGCCCCCCACACCCTAGCTCCACCCCTAATGCCCCCAGGCTCCACCCCCACTGCCCTCAACCCTGCCCATGTCACCATGGACATTGGAGCTGAGGTCCTCGGAGGTGCTCCACCTTCCCCCAGGGCTCCTTGCTGGCTGGGTTCCCAGCCTGACAGCCTGCAGTCTCTTCTGAAGAGGGGGGAGTTCAGGGTGGGGTTGAGGAGTGCTTGTTGTTTTTATGCGTGCCCTCGGATGGGGTCGCAGGAGCACGCGAAAAACAAATGAGACAACAGGGACTTCCTGTGGTCACGTGGGGCCTCGCATTTTAGCTCCATGCGTGACCAGAAGAGTGGCGCCCGGGGACAAGGGGTACCCCTTGTCCCTAGGCAGATACGCCACTGAGTACTAGTATTCCCAATGCAATGCTGATACTTCTGTGTCAATCCAGAGCAAATGTCACTGGTCATGCAGATTGCTGCCTCCAGGCTCTGCCTTCATGAAGCTTCCACTGGAAGTGTGGCGGATCCCCACAATCCTAGTTATATCACCACTATAAGTCACATAATTCCTGGAATAGTGTTCCTCACTTTCCTATCTTCTTCTGGAGTAGACCTGCAACCCAGAAGCACCAATGGATTGTGTCACTTCTAAATGCCAAATGCTGCATCTTGGAAGTGTGTGGATGTGGGTGGCCCAGATGCACTTCCATATGCCCTGTTTATGGGCATGAAGCCCCCTCCCCCACTTATTTTGCAAACAGGCAAGTATTGCAAAACCAGCACATGTCGCCTGTAAATTCTCCACATATGCTCATTCCGCACATGCAGAATAATGCACACTGCTTTCAGTGCTCTTTGAAGCTGTGAGGAATAGCAAAATCCACTTGCAAACAGTTGTGAAAGTGGTTTGAAAATGCATTATTTTGCATGTGTGAAAGGGGCCATAGAGGAGTTGATCTTAAACAGCCCCCCCCCCCCTTCATTTGCTTGTGGCCCCCTTTGCTTCTGGCTCAATTGCAGTTATGGTCAGTTTATCCATTGTGGGATTGATCTGCTTCATGTCTATTTTCCCCTGGCCCTGCAAGACCATATCATACACTTGGCCTGCAGGGTCACCTTCTCTCCCCCTTTGTCTCCTGATTCAGCTCCTCCTCCTCCCTGCCAAGATTTCTCCTTGATAAGATGCCTTTCTTTCACTTTTTTGGCCTGGCTTCACCATTCATCTTCTAGGTTTGTGGAAAAAGAGACAGGTTTATTTCCTGTTTCCCGGAGGACGCATGAATGAGGTCGTGTTCTCCTCAACGAGAGCATGGAGGGCCTGATTTAAATGTGATGGAAACAGCACTTCTCTTTAGGACTCTGTTTTCATACAGAGTCCTACTGAAACAGGCCTGCTTTACTTTGCGCCAGAAGCAGCCCCGTTTGAATAGGAGTGGGAAACCGTAGAAGTGCAAAACCCCATTAGTAGAACCTTTAACCCCACTGACATTGGAATATTGTGTACAGTTCTGAGCTCCGCAATTGAAAAAGGATATTGACAAGCTGGAACAGGTCCAGAGAAGGACAACCAAAATGGTAAAAGGTCTGGTATCCATGCCCTATGAGGAAGGACTTAGGGAGCTGGGTATGTTTAGTGTGGTGAAGAGAAGGTTAAGAGGTGACATGATAGCCATGTTTAGATATTTAAAGGGATGTCATGTTGGTGAGGGAGCAAACTTGTTTTCTGCTGCTCCAGAGACTAAGAAATGTTAGGAACAAGATCCACCAGACCACGGCCACACAGCCGACACACACAGACCAGTATCGATATAAAAACTCCAATCACCATCCACAACAGAAAAGGGACATAATCAAAACTCTGACAGATTGTGCAAAATGAATTTGTGAACCTCACCTCCTCCCTGATGAAATCAATCATCTAGACTGGGCTCTGCAGTTAATGACTACTCTACAACAGAAATCAGAAGAGCTTTAAGACCAAGAAAAACCCAGAGGACTGAGGAGAAACAGTTCACCACAGGAAAAATATTTCTACAATACATCAAGGGAATCACTAATCAAATAGGGAAACTGATGAAGAAACATAACCTACAAACCATCTTCAACCCTACCAGGAAAATACAGCAGATGCTACGCTCAGCAAAGGACAAGAGAGACCCCCTCACTTCTGCAGGAGTCTATCACATACCCTGCAGCTGTGGAAAGGTCTATATAGAAACCACAAAACGCAGCATTCAAACTCATATTAAGGAGCACAAAAGACACTGTAGGCTTAACAATCCTGAAAAATCTGCAGTTGCAGAACATTTCTTAAACAAAACTGAACATAACATTTTATTTGAAAACATTGAAATTCTGGACAATTCAGAAGGTTACTTTGTCAGACTGCACAGGGAGGCCATTGAAATTCACAAACCCCAAGACAATTTCAACAGGAAAGAAGAGACTTTGAAAATTAGCAAAGCTTGGCTACCAGTACATAAAAACACAAAGAGCAAATCCCAAGGCATGCTAAGTTCATGAACAATGGACTGCACCCGAACACAGGATTTGCATTCACTAATACTGCTGATGCAGCAGGGCATGAAAAGGTAAATCACTCACTGGACTGATAAGCCCCACCCACAGTACAATACTATCAATCACATCTTTGCATAACAAGTTCCACCCAAACACTGACTGATTGGTTCCCCACCCTGGGACATGAACAATATATACCCCAAACATTTCCTTCTTTCTGGACACAGTGTGTAACAGACTTCCCTCTGTGATACACCTCTGAAGATGCCAGCCACAGATGCAGGCGAAATGTTAGGAACAAAATCCACCAGACCACGGTGACACAGCCCGGAAAACCCACCAGAACCATCTGTTAGTCCTTTGCCCGAAAAACCCTACATATGTCAGTTGCAATCTGATGGCTCTTTCCTCTGCCACCACCACATAAGAGGTGGAAAGTAACACCCACTATCAGGGATTTGTTCAAGCCAAGTCTCACTAGAACTAATTAACACATTACACTGAATGGAGTGGTAGACTCTTGGATAGCGCTCCTGAGATTGCAGGCATGTAGTCCTACTTTAAATGCCAAATAAAGTTGCAAAATTAATTCCCCATATTGAAGAACTAGAAGATAAGACAGCAAGGTTGAAGCCATGCTTAGACATCAAAAATGGTTAAGTTAAAATGTGTACAGATCCAGCTTTGTCATGGATTAGAACGTCCCCCTCTCTCTTTTCCCATGTTGAAGCCAATGGAAGTAGCTTAGTTAGAAACCATCACTGGTCACCTATGACATACAAATGCAGGCACTTATCTGCATTAAGCACCTATGGGATTCCTATGGGATTCCAAACACGGATTATAACCTGGTTTCAAATCCTGATTGAGGAGGTAGTAGTGGCAGAGTTTATTTTCTACCTGGGATTTCTTCACTGTGCTCTGTGCAAGGGGTCAGCAGGGGAAGTGAAGTGTGCACAAAAGGCCAGCAACAGATTTTAATTTAGCCATGGTTAAGTCCACCATCTGAATGCAGCTTGAGTGCCAGGGCTGTAGACTGTCTATCTTGCTATGTGAGGCTACTATGTTTGCAGACGGGGTTCAAAGAAATAAATGAGGAATCAATTATTTCCTGATACACAAGAGAAACACCTGTAACCTTTGCACCTAACCCAACTTGTTGTATTCATTTCAGCATCCGTGAATTGACAGTGTTTGAATTAACTAGCACTGCTAATTGCAGAGGGTTTTACTGACTCATAACAAATACCCTTCTTAAGTAAATAACTTTCCTCAGTGACCTTTTAAGCACCCTCCAGTATCTCAGAATTAGCAGATAAAGGGGAATAGATTAAGAATTTATTTGCCTTATGCTGGTCTATGCTGATAAAGATTGATTGATTGACTGACTGGGTGATGAAAAACCTAAAAAAGACCACTCCAGAACTCTTGTACTGGTAGAACTAGTGGGTTGGATGAATGGAGTTTGGGACTGTACTACTTTACAGAAGGGGGGGGATTGCTGTTGTTGAGTGTTGTACAGCTATGTACAGTGATCCCTATCTGATTTCTAGCTCTCTATAGTGATGGAAAGTGCCCTCAAGTTGACCCTGTAGGATTTTCAAAGCAATAGATGAACAGAGGTGCTTTTCCATTGCCTCCCTCTGCGTAGCAACCTTGGACTTCCTTGTTGGTCTCCCAACCAAGGCTGATCTTGCTTAACATCTGAGAGCAGATAAGATCAAACACATCCTGACCATCCAGTTGAGGGTTTCTAGCCTTTTAGGGCAAGGAAAATAAATTTAAAATCATGCCGATGAAATCTGATGAAATCTCAGAAGCAACCACGTGTGGGAGGAGGGACCAACAGATTATAAACATAATTTCTCCCAAGACCCTTTTAATCTAGCAAAAGCAGAAACAAATGACAGCAAATGTCATTTATTTATGCAAGTCTCCACACTTTGTCTAATTTATTCAGGGTACAGAATGGGCTTTTCATGGCTCAAAAGGTAGATCATTGACTTTGCAAAGTCTAGTCCAAAACTAGAGCGGCCACCAAACTTGGAGTAAAGGAAAAAGCTGGTAGGTTCCTTGTAGACAAAAAGATCTTGGGATTATTGAGGAAATGACAAAGAGGTTAGAAAGATACTGCAGAAGGGGGGGATCACACCTGTAAATGAGGGTTCCCATCCATACTTTTTGGGTGAGTTTCATCCGAAGTGAATTTTTCAAGCCACCGTGGTTATTTCTGAGGAGCTGAACCTCTCTTAAAATACAGTGGAAAAATTAGCTGATGGCTAGAGACATTTCTGGGTCAGGAATCTCACAAATCTCTATACACAAGAGCCTGCATTACAACCCTTTGGGAACCTCCTTTTGAATAGCCTTGGCTTGAACATTGCTCCAGACAGCCTGGATCAATGGGGCTCTAAATCACTAAAGGCAGAAGGGCCTGGCAGGGGGAGGAATGCTATCCATTTGAGATTCATTAAGAAGTAAGAGTGTGTATTCATGTTTTTCATTTTGTCTCGGGGGTGTCTGCTTTGAGGGTGCTTCCTCATTTTCCATGTGGTTTCCTCCTGAGATTTCATTTCTAAGGGCTGTGGACTTCCAAGATGGCTTGGACTGAAGCTTCGTACTGCCCCCCCCCCTCCATTTTTGATATTTATCCTTTCTCAGCAGGGTCCTTGACAGCGATGAAACAACCCTAAATTAGTAGCAAATGTATTCCCAGCAACAACAGCAAACAGATGACTTGCGCTCTATTCCAATCTCCTGCACACTCTCTCCCTTCAGTAGGGGAAACAGCAAGTTTGATTTCCATCGGTGAAATCCAAACCAACCCACCAACTGTGAATATCTCTCCGGCATGAATTTGGGGCAGAAACCAGCAGTTTGGGTGAGGTTTTTGTGGGAAATTTGCACAAATATTCATCTATCCCCAAAACTGTTTGGTGCCATTCTTTGCCTCTGTTGCTGCCTCTTCTTTTCCTGCACATGGATAATTACATCCAGTCAGGGATCCCATAATGAACAGGAAAGATCTCGCAGCACACCAAATCAACAAATCTGATCTGACAGCATTCCTCACCTGTGGAATTTCTTCCCCCTTAGAAGTTCGCCAACACCCAAACCTGGGCATTTTTAGCAACTAATTAAAAAATCCAGGGTTTTGTTTAATTCTGTCAAACTAGCTGTAGTGGTTGGATGAGAGTAGGGCAAACATCATGGAATCGGAAGCTTATAATTAACATCCTGATACCCACCCTGTGCCCTTGGGAACTAGATCTTAATTCAGTAGGTAAAGATGTCAACAGAGGTCACCTGAGGGCAACTTAAATGAGAAATATTTCAGTTTTGTGTACCAGAAACGTGCACTGATGAGAATGCATGTAGTATCAATTCTGTAGAGGATTCTACAGAGTCACACAAAATATCTGTGCTTTGGTAGGAGGTGAAGATAAATTATAAGACTGTCTTTCAGGTCCTCCTACCAATGGTCCAAGAATGAAAGTTTGTAGCAATGAGGCTAGAGATGGAAATTCAGCTGATGAAGATGCATGGTGATCGCAGTATGTGGACTAAATCCCATGCCTCCATCTACAGCTGGTCTTCAGCATGGACCTACAAGGTTGGATGGACTGCGGAGGCATCTGACAAGTCCTTCAGCCTTACCAAAACTTGCAATGTTTCCATTGAGCCTAGTGTGAACAGGTGCCAGACATTTTGGCATTGATTTCACAGCTCTGGTTGTTTAGGAATTGCCACAAAATACTTGTACCTTATTTGTACGCCCAGCTTTCTCTCTTCAGCCCAAAACATCTGACAGTGTAAGTGCATAACAAAGTCACTGCACAATAATTCTACATGTCCTCACCTCAAACTTTTAGATTGAGTGAATGGATTTCTCAAGAGTTTAGAACTAAGAAGCAGCAGTATGTACACAGAACTTTTGAGTAGGGTGGCCAACATCCAGGTGGGGCCTGGGGATCTCCTAGAATAACTCATTTCCAGTCTATAGAAGACGGCTTCAGGTGGGTGCCAAGCTGGTCTGCAGGAGGACAGCAAGATGCAAGACCAGGAGCACCTTTAGGATCAATAAGATTTCCAGGATATAAGCTTTTGAGAGTCAAAGCTCCCGTTGTCAGATACCAGATACCTGAGGAAAGGAGCTTAGACTCTTGTCAGATCACAACCCTGCAAATTTTGTGGATCTTCATGATGCTAATGGGCTCACATCTTGCTTTCCAGACTACAGAGATCAGTTCCTCTGGAGCAAATGGCATCATTAAAGGACAGCCTCTATGACATTATACCCCACTGAAGTGCCTCCCCTCTTCACACTCCATCCTTTCCAAAAATTTCCCAATCTTGACCTGGCAGCCCTATTTTTAACTGCTAAAGAGCTTCATGTATATTATCTCCTTGCAGTCCATATAACCCTGCAGTGCAGGTCAGTGTAAGTCAGTTATGCCATTTCCATAGAAGAAGAAATGAGGTGCATAATGAGGTGTCCTGCCTAAAGAGAGTTCAGCCTGGTCATGGCCAAGGCTGGGGTATGCTGACCCTTAGACCTCCAGAAGTGAGGATTTTTCTTACCTGCTTTCCTTCAGTTTCCTCCAAGCAGAAGCAACGCGTATAGACCTTGCCTTCGGTCTGAGGGTTGATCTCTATCAGGTCATTGCTCTGTAGGACTTCTACATCCCGACGAGTTTTAGATGCTTCGGAAAAGCACTGTTGAAGCGGAAAAGAGTGATGAAAGAATTCTGTGGGGTGCGGGGAATGGCAAAGACTGCTCGGAAAACAAGCAAGAGCAGAGGGTTACTGAAGAGCTCTACACGTGTGTGGTATTTCTTGATCTAAGGCAGGGGTAGGGAACCTGCGGCTCTCCAGATGTTCAGGAACTACAATTCCCATCAGCCCCTACCAGCATGGCCAATTGGCCATGCTGACAGAGGCTGATGGGAATTGTAGTTCCTGAACATCTGGAGAGCTGCAGGTTCCCTACCCCTGATCTAAGGGAAAGACTATCAGAATGAGAAATGCCTTAAAAAAACATTAATATGAACAGCAACTAAAACAACTCATACAATCTATAAGCCCTGTTGTAGAATAAAGTAAGGTGATGTAATTGTAGGACAAGTCCACAAGATACCAGTTCCTTGATAGCTATCAAATATAATGGCTTGTCTCTAAACTGTAAATTCTACTGTGGTAGGGAAGAAGCGAGGGTATGCACATATACATATTGGGCTTGCCACAGACCTCCTGTTTCTGAAGCAAAAACTGCATAGTTACTGTTACCCATGAGTCTGTGCGGTCCATCTACAAGCCAGCCTCACCTGGCGCACTGCAACCCTAACCCTAACCCTTCCCCTGCTGATAAATAGAAATCAAATAATGTTAGGATGAGGGGTGCAATGATTTTTCAGGCTGGGATTTTATTGTACAGGATGCTGTCAAAAACGCTAGGTTTTAAACGTTAGATCTGCTTTTATGTTATATGTTATTGAAATGGTTTTAATCCTATTGTAAATTGCCCTGAGCCCAGCCTCAGCCAGGAACGAGCGGGGTATAAATATAATATACTAAAATAAACAAATAAGATCAGTATCTCAACTAGGCTGCAGGTTCGCTGTTATCATCAGCTCCATTGAAAAGTGCAAGGGCTGGCATAATTAATTGAACATACAATGCACTACAATGATTCAGTTGTGCTGTTGCCTGCACTTTTGAATGCGAACACAGAGCATACTTAATCCAACTGCATGTCATCACAAATTCTGTCCAGAAATATAGGAGAACAGTTGCTTGCTTTCACTAAAACATCATGGGGGGTGCTTCTGCAGGCCAGAATCAGGGTTGGCCTGGTCTCGCAGATAAACATGCCCAAAAGGGAATCTAGAGACCCAGAACAGAATAGTCTTGCCAAGGGACAATAAACAAACAAAATGATATGATCTTGAGCAGATTAAAAACAGTTTAAACTAGGGATAATATGTATCTGGGCCCAGGTGTGAGAAGCATCTGAAAATAGCAAGAATGTCCAACCAAATACAGACAAGAAACTACAGTCCAAATTGGAGGTGTATTAGCTCCATTTGAAGTTACAAGATAATTAATTACATGTTAATTAACTACCCAGGAAAGTGCACCCTTATCAGGTAGGACATCTAGCTGACACTGGGAAAGGGATCTGAAAACTTATAAATATGGGAAACTGATTTGATCAGGAACATCTTCTGTGAACTTGCTTACTTTTGGTAAGAAATAATTAACGGGCTCAAGAAATCGCCCTCCTATACAACATTCATGGTGCTATCATATTCTCGTAAGTTAGTTCATGCTGAAAGTGTAAAGAACTCAGTTTTAGTAAAAAGATATGGAGGCGAGATTCTCTAGTAATAATTTGTGTACTATACCCAAAAGGAGGTATACCTCTTGCCCAGAGATTAAAATGCAATATAGGAAAGCTAACCAGATGCCCAAGTTTTCTTAAGTATATGCCTATATCCGAATCAGGACTGGACAGGATCATCCAGAACAGCATGTGTTGTATAATAACTATTCACATCTGTCTGTGGTTTTGACTGGGGAACACAAACACAACTGTGGATAATGACAAATGCGTAACAAACACTGCCATTCTTGGCATCCACTCTGAAAACAACATCCTTGCTTTTGTGGATCAACATACGAATTTTGCATCTCCAATAAGGAAAAGGTAGAAATAGACAAAAGGGAGAGGCTCTGCATATCCCTAATATTACTCACCCCATTATCGGAGATCTCGCAGCATCCCTCCTGCATCACCATGGCTGAGTCACAGTAAATGTGCAGCTGCTGAATGTCAAACTGGAACAAACAAAGAGCGTTAAAAGGGGAAAAGTTAACTGTTCATCCTTTTGGGACCAGACTCTAGAGGTCTGTCCTGGGGCAGAAGCTTCAGCCATTCGGATAGCATTGCAAACCTTTGAAGTAATCCAGACAAACTTTTCTCAATCCTCCCTTCCCCCCCACCCTGTTACTTAACATATTTTGTAGGCCCTTCCCCAAAACCAATGTCTCAACCACTTCTGAATAAACCCCAACTCCCTCATAGCTCTCTGATAAGGTAATTTTGTCAGCATCCAACTCCCATCTGCCCATCTCTGCCCCTTGGCTGTCATTTCTGATGGCCTCCGTAGTTAGCACGGTCAACCTTCAAGTGGAGTCTAGAGATGTGGTTTTACAACCAGTCTCCAAACTACAAGAGTTCAGTTCCTCTAGAGAAAACGACTGCTTTGGAGGGTGGACTTAATGGCATTATACCCTGCTTAAATCCCTTGTCTCCCCAAACCCTGCCTTCCTGGCTCTACCCCTAAATCTCCAGAAATTTTCCAACACAGAATTGGCAACCCTAGTTAGGTAAGGGCTTAGGCTCCCAGACCACAGATGCCATAGATGAAAGGGAAGGTTGAGATTTATTCTTATTTAACAACAACCCCAATATCCATGATGATAAATAATTGCAAGGGGCTCCTTCTATAAACTATCTGGGCTGGCTTATTCCTGCCACACTGACTCCCTACACTGCCAATCCTGATGCATATTCTGGAAAGAAGGAAAGACATTACCGGTAACTTGGACTGATGTCAAGAGAGACAGGCAGCTTAACAGCTTATGATACCCTTATCAAATGATTGACTACCTTATGCTGAGAGTTGTCTGAAGAAGATTGCTTTTTGGAAAATGTAGGATGATACCGCAGAACCCGTTTTAGACACTTAGACAGAAAGAAGAGAGAAACCTTCTTTTTGGATGGCCTCCAAGACTTGTACCTAATTGGAATTTGGTTATGGACAATTGAGTTGTTTTGGTTTCATGGTCCAAGAAGAGGAGAAAGCTAATATAATTGGACTACATAATCTGATGAGTTAAGGGCTAACACCCCCAACTTCTACATTCTTAATGGTTTCTTGTATGTTTGTATATTTAATTGTATGTCTTAATTGTATGTTATGAGTAAGAGTTGTATGTTTGGTAATAAGTATTTGTAGTGTGTTAGAATTAGGCAATGGTATATAGTAGTAGTCTGTTAGGCATAGTGACAAGTGGATGTTTAGAAATCACACTAGCACAATAAATGCACTGTGCACTTTATATTGAGGCTTGTGTATTAGCCAGATATATCTTTGTGTTTTGGAACTTATTCGCTATACACTATTGGATATTGTTTAAAGAAAGAGGCATGTCAGATGCCCCTGATTTGGGGCTCACCTCAACCTACACTTCAGCCTTGAATGTGGGAAAAAAATTAATAAACCAAAGGCTCAGGCAAATTCAAAAGGTGAGGGTAGCAGTAACCCTTATGAAGACATAATTTTGGAATTCCGTGTCTAAGTGAAACTTCCAAGCTTTTGGGGCAAAGCAGATTATTGAAAGCTGCTTGATTTATTACAAAATGCACTCTTACCAAAATAGCTCTGTTTGTAGTTAATTATGCATTTGCTGATCAGCTCGAATGGTTCCAAAATTACTTACTGGAAATATTCTGGCATGTAGTCCTTCCCGCTCTGCTCAGCACAGTTTGAAGCCACTCTCCAACCTAAGGAGCCTTCCTCCATTTTACGTGGCTCTTCTGTTGGCTCCTTAGGCTGAAAGAAGGCTTCAAATGCTGTTGAATGGAGTAATAAGATACAAGCCCCAGTAATTTTGTGCCTAATAACCATGCAGATTCTCTTGTGTTTCTCTACAAACTGATCTTCCATCTTGGATAGGCTTCTGGCTGTTCTATCATCCCCATTGAAACAAGATGTGAATCCCCCACAAGGAGTTCCACTAATCTGGCGGAAATAATTTTAACTTTCTTCAAAATTCTTTGGAATGTTTTGTTTGAGCTAGCCTCCATCCAGTGCAATGCACTGAGAGCCCAAAGTGGCAGAATGGGTACCCTGTAACATATTAGACTGCAGGTGGGTGATCATGTTTTCTAGTGCTTCCAAGTGTTAAAAAAGGTCCCTGCAAACAGAAAACTAGTTCAGCAAGGAACAGGTTAAACTACAAAATGTTGCCCTGATGTGCTAGTTTGTATATATGCTGTCATGCACTATATGGTAGATATATAAGACTTTAGGGAGGAGGGGGAATTATGTATTGCTTCAGGTGGAGGAAGGTGAGAAATTTATGCTCTCTGAGTACAAATCCCTCTGGCCATGGCAAAACAATTGGGGACCTTAGCCTTTATTTTCAGGGATTTTTTTGTTTAAATGTAAGCAAAAAAAAATTAAATGCATATCTTGCCCTGAAGTGGGTCACCTAAGGATTCTTATCTGTGCTGTTTGTCTATAGCAGGCCCAAATTTGCCTCATATTCTGCTTTGGGCAGAATTCAGTGATAACCGAGAGGCACCTTCTGAGGAATTTTATCTAAAATTTAATCCAAATTATTTTATTTCCTCTATGTTTGAGCTGAAACCTCCACATTTATCTCAAAATTCCTCACAGGCATAACAAGGAGGCTAAACAGAGGCCTAACTGAAATTCAAGACTTGCCATCAACTGAGTTCCAAATCCAGGCTTTATTCAGTTCTGTGTGGTAATTTTTAAGTAGGCGTAATTCATCCCAGGATGCTGCTTTATTTCCATTTAGGGTTGCCAGGTGAAGGGGCGGGGGGGGGGGGGGGGGGTGCGAATTTTATCATATAGTTACCAGTGATTCCTAGAGTTACTCATTGTCACTTCCAGATTGTACTTGGAAGTGGTTTACTGGTGCAAATCCTTCAAGCGTTGTTTAAATTAATTTTTCTCCCACTGTTGTTCTCAGTGGCAGCACATAACAGACAATGAGATGGACCCTATCCATTATTGGGGGGTAAGGGTGAGGTGGGGAGTGGAGTCACACAGTCATTAAATACGACAGAAATGCAGGCAGACAGAAAGTGGGTCAGATACCACAGGCGACTCACTGGTCCTTGGGATTCTTACAAAGAATGCTGGCTACAGGGGAGCTTGGATGGATCCAGAAAATAAGATTGTCAACTCCAGGGTGTGAAATTCCTGGAGATTTGGGAGTGTGGCCTGGGAAAAGTGGGGTTTGGTGAGGGACCTCAGCAGGATATAATGCCATAGACTCCATGCTCCAGAGCAACCATTTCCCCCCCAGGGGAAGTGATTTCTGTTGTCTGAGAGATGAGAGATCTCTAGGCTCTATCTGGAGACTGGCAACCTTTCCAGAAAATCACTTGATGGCTTCCTAAGCATTGAATTGGAATCACTTTGCGCAGAAACAATCATGCTGTAACTGTTACAAGGTCCTTTGGAATCCACTCTTGCTTTCTACATGTCAACAACCATGGCAGAACTACTAGGATTCTTGGGTATTTGGAACAGACTATGCCAGCCTGACCTGGATAGCCCAGGCCAGCCTGATCTCGTCAGATCTCAAAAACTATGCAGGGTTGGCCCCGGTTGGTAGAGAAACCACTAAGGGTCGTGATGTGGAGCTGGGCAATGGCAAACCACCTCTGAATGCTTCTTACCTTCAAAACTCTACCAGGTTGCCATAAGTCAGCTATAACTTGGCCGCAGAAAAAGAATACAAAACAGGGGGGGAAAGTAAGCCCCAGGTCAGCGTCACTTTATTTTACCACTGGCTTGAAAGGTACTGCTTTGGTGACCTCACTGACAACCTCTTTTCAGAGATAAACATTTCTTTTCTGACGTTGACCACAAGAAGGGTTGCTGCTGAACTGACTCTAGAGTGGAAAAGTTCAGGAGGTACCTCCTTGGGTGAGATGCTGGTGAATTTTTAGCAGATGAGTTTGGGAAAAATCTAAGGAAATTCCTGAGGGGTGGTATTGTGTGTGCCACACAACACTAAGCTGTCACCAGATTCCACAACTACAGCCAACCCTCAGTGCAAATTTGGAGCCTTCCCAAACATCTAGGAAATGCTGAGTGAAGCAGAAAATGCTAGAGACATTCCCCAGGGAGACCAGGAACATTTACACATCCCATGCTGCAAATATACACAGCTGTTCAGGAGGAGAGAGGTTGGCCAAACTGTAGTGGGAAAGTGATGTAGGCCATGAAGTTTCATTAAACCAGCCCCTTCTTCAAGAGAAGTCTGAAGAGCCACGGTTGAAGAAACATGAGCCTGTCCCAGATCATTTGCACAATCCCACCATGACTCACTGAGACAGGAGCGCCTTGAACAGCATCCAGTCCAACAAATGCGTTTCCTTCGCTGACCAACTGCCGGCGGGGTGGCAGCGGTTTGGATAAGATATAACTGCAGTCCACATGGACCGAAACCACCTGGTTTTGGACGCTGAGGGCCATCTTATGCCACTTCAAGTCAAAAAGAGAAGAGATTCCTTTGCCGGCAAAGACCGCCTTGATGAATTCCTCATCTTGGCCCTTGGCTTGGAACTCCAGGCTTCGTTCTTTGCTGTTGATTCCCAGGGAGAGCTGAGGAGGTGAAAGGAGACGGCGCTAAGAGAATTTTCTAGAAAGAGAGATGCAGAGAGGAAAAGTGTGAGGCAAAGCAGAGAGGCAGGAAGATAGGGCACCAAATAAAGAGAGAGTGAGAACAGGACTGTGGCAGCAGATAAATTAAGAGTGGAACCGTTGAAACTTGTCTGAGGTAGCCTCTGAACTGGTCCAGGCCAGTGGGGCAGAAGACTGTCCCTACAGGACAAAGAATTATTCTCTGGCATATCACAGGGCAAGATTAAACTTAACATACAGAAGAAGTAGAGATTTCAGGTGAGTTAGGAGAAGCTTTCTGATGGAGAAAAGCATACTGGCAACTATGGTGTGGATTGGGTTCCTCTCAATGGAGGCTGTCAAGCAAAGCCTGAACAGGCACCTGCTGGATATTGATTCCTGCATCATTCAGGGGAGTTAAGCTAGATCAGTGGTCTTCAACCCACAGATCAGTGCACTCAGGTGAGACTCAGAGCCCTGCCTGCTAGGTCACGAGCACCCTATGAAACTACCTTTTTTTTTTTTTGCTCCTACTTGGAAAGACATGTTTCTGGCATGCTTCTATAGGGAACAAGGGGGCGCATCGCCTGCCTCTTTTTATGTGCATGTTAACGGAAGCCACCAAGCAAGGACTCTCAGTGGTAGAGAGAATCCCTTTTTTCACCAAAGCAAGTTTCTCCTTTCCGATTGGGTGATTCTGTTGTCATGTAACTGAGGTGCCACATGTGTAATGAGTCCTCTATAGTAACTGGAAATTAAAAGTATGTCCGGGGTCTGGACCCTATTGGGAATAACCCAGGCTAGCCTGATTTCCTCAGTTTTCAAAGCAGGGTTGGCCTTGGTTTGTACTTGGACAGGAGGCAGGCAATGTTAATCTCTTGCCTTGTAAACCCTATAGGGTCTCCATAATCTTGCTGCAAGTTTATGACACTTACCAGGGTCTGGAAAAGATGAAGACCTCTGGACAAGATGGCCTATGCAACCCCTTTCAACTACAGGGCTCTATGGCCACCTCCCACCATGGCCAGGGCTTTTTGTTATATCAGGAAACATTGCCCTAAACAGTGGTGGCGAACCTTTGGCACTCCAGATGTTATGGACTACAATTCCCATCAGCCCCTGTCAGCAGGGGCTGATGGGAATTGTAGTCCATAACATCTGGAGTGCCAAAGGTTCACCACCATGGCCCTGTTAGGAGAAAATGAGTCTGCCTATTTGTTTCAGCTTCTTCCCCTCCTGACACAAAGAAACAGAAGAGGTGACACTTTAGCCTGTGCTGGTATCAGCCTATCACTGGAGCAGAACCTGATAAAAACCTGTGGCAACCATGATGATTTCCTCATCCAGATGTTGGAAGAGGTGGTAGCAGTGAGTATGGCCAGGAGATGTCGAGGCGCCTCCAAGGGCAAAATCACAGGAACAAGTCCAAATCAAGGCCACACAGCAGATGTTAATGGCCCAATGTGAGCTTTTAACCAGTTAAGCCCAGAGGCGGGCAAGAGAGGAAGCAGGCAGCAACTTGGGGTCGACTGCCTTCTTTGGAAAGAGCAGTAGAACAAAAGCAGTCTTGAGGCCATGCAAGGAATGGGGTGGGGCTAGTTGGGTGTACCTGGGGGTATCCCTGATGGTCGGTGACTTGGAAAAGATACCAGTTCTCTTTGGTCGTCTGTTTCTTCAGGAGTAAAGTGATCACCAGGGTGAATTCATCGGGCAGACCCCGGGGGAACAGCTGTCTGGGAACACCGAATTGGAAACAGACATCAGTTAACAAGCAAAGAAAACAACTTGGCCTTGATTAGTTCATAGGAATAGTAGGTGGGAAACCATCAGCTTGTCTACAGGAGACCTTCCCCGAGGCATCTGTGCAAAGGGCTGGTATGCAAAGAAAGGTCCCTTATATGGATGGGTATATTTACTTATTTTGTTTATTGATAGTCTGCCTTTCTCACTGAGAGTCAAGGCAGACTACAAAAAACTAAAATAACAGTATAAAACAATTTCTTATTGTCAAGTCTCATCTGGTTTATGGTGACCTCTGGGGGTGGTTTCAAGGCAAGACACGTTCGGAAGTGGTTTGCCACCGTATCACAGCCATGGTATTCCCAGGAGGTGTCCCATCCACATACTTCCCAGGGTCGACCCTGCTTAGATTCTGAGATCTGATGAGATCAGGCTAGTCTGAGCTATCCAGGTCAGGGCATAACACATAAAACAATCCAATAAAATCAGACCGCAGCATTAGAAAACATACCATTAAAAGGGGTTAAGACATATCATAAGTGTATGTGTATGGATGGGAGGAGGAGGAATGGATACACTTCGCCAAGGTTCTGTGGGACCACTTCAGATTTGCTAGGTTCAATTTTCATCATTTCAGACAAAATATTGTTTTTCTGCCCCTCCCCCAAATTATGATATGGTTCAGATCAATGGAATAAGACTGGGATAGAAGGGAAAGTGCTACAATTTGCCCTGTGCCTAAAGAAATGATGTTTAGATCTATCCTGATAATGAGCACCTCCACTGCTGATTGTGAAAACTCATCACCTCTAGCCAAACAGACTTCGCAGGTTTCTGTGGGCAAAACCCTTCAAAACCTATTTGACTAGAAATAGTAATGGGGAAAAAAGGAATGAAACATGTGCCCCACAGGCGGCCTCTCCGGCCCACAAATCTGATTTCCCATCTGGTCCGCACACACGGTTTCTAAAGCAGCTGTCTCCCCGCTCCAAAAAATATTTCAGATGTAAGTGCCACAAGGTCAGCAGGAGGAGCCGAGTGTGAGGTCTTTGTCTGGCTGGTTCTTTGATGGCGTTCACCAAAAGCCCTTCCATTTCACAGATGTAGCTCCTGTTTGCATGTGTTTATTTTAGACAGAATTACTTTAAAAGCCTTCTTCAGTTAGTAAGTTCCTGGCCGGCAGAAGATGGGTCCCAGTTTTCTGGGAACAGCCAACAGAGAGTAGCAGTTGGAATGTTGGACTAGGATCTTCGAGATTCAGGTTTGAATCCCGACTCTGCTATGGCAAGGTTGTAAGGATAAAATGGAGACAAGGTTGTGAGGATGAAATGGAGACGTAATACAAGGAAACATTTCTTCATGCAACACGTGATTGGTGTTTGGAATATGCTGCCACAGGAGGTGGTGATGGCCACTAACCTGGATAGCTTTAAAAGGGGCTTGGACAGATTTATGGAGGAGAAGTCGATTTATGGCTACCAATCTTGATCCTCCCTGATCTGAGATTGCAAATGCCTTAACAGACCAGGTGATCGGGAGCAACAGCCGCAGAAGGCCATTGCGTTCACATTTGAGCTCCCAAAGGCACTGTTGGGCCACTGCGAGTAGCAGAGTGCTGGACTAGATGGACTCTGGTCTGATCCAGCAGGCTACTTCTTATGTTCTTGAGACAAGAATGATGTAACCCCCCTTGAGTCCCCACTGTGGGGAAAAGTGGGATATAATAATACATGCTTTCCATCCACAGGAAGAAACCTTTCCTGACACAAGCATCTTGCCAATGGGTCAGTTCTGCAGGATCCAGGATCCAGTCTAGAATTGCTTAAGCTAGGGAATACTAAAGCAGCCTTTTGCAGGGAAGGACAGGTGTTGTGCAAAAATGGGGCTGGAGGAAAAAGCAGCTCCAAACCCCCATTCAGATTCACAGTTGACCAAGACTGCTTTGGATTTATTTTTTTTAAACTCTATGAGGTAACATAACATACAACTGGCAGGAACGTCTAGTGTGGTCTCTGGTAAGGCAACTGCCTATAAAACAGCCACTGAAATAAACCTTCTGAAGTGCTCCGTTTTCAAGGCAGCCAACCACACAAGTACAAAAGATGGTGAGAAATATACACTAAGTCACATACAACCATGTACACACACAGTTGCTAGATGGCCTTTTTTAAAAAAAGGGGTTGTAAGCTTTAATTCGTAAGTAATTAAAACTCTTGTTCATGGATTGAAGGGGGAGATTTTGATTATATCTGGGAAAGTTGCTACTTGTGGACACTCCTTGTTTATTTTGGAGGCCCTTTCGATTCTGGAGTGTTGACCATAATATGGAACATTAAAAGTGGTTTTTTTCCCTTCTAAGAAGCTGTTGTTGTTTATTAAAGTTCAAATGATCTTACATTATCTTCTACCTCAGAAAAAACTTCTATGGGCAATATGCCAATTGTCTTAAATTATGTTGATTAATATGTTAAAAGGCAGATGATTAAATACTCTTTAATTGGCTGACAAGCTGTAATAAATCCTTTCTAATTCTACCAATCCATTAAATCATCTTTAAGTGCCAGTACTGGAAGGTTCTTTGTGTTTCATCTCTTTCAGCTAGTGTCTGAAGTGGCCTTTTCACACATTCTACAGTAACAAACCTGGATTTGAAAGAGCACTCATCTGGAATCTCCGCCACTCCCAACTAGCTAAGAAGCACATATGTTGTATGATGTGGGAAATCTGGAAACAAATGATCTTAGCACTTAATGTTTTCAAGGATACCTTTCAATCTTTTAAGAGACTCTCTGAAAAGACTTTATTGGCTTATAGTCAATGCCTCATTTGCACTGCTGCTGTCCTATTCCTCTGTTAAATTGCCCCTGTCAGCACTCCTTCGTCAAATGCCTCCCCATTGAGTCCTCTCTCCTGCCTATTTTATTCTGAAGTCTTGCCAATAGAAGAAGAAGAAGAAGAAAAAGAAGGAGGAGGAGGAGGAGGAGGAGGAGGAGGAGGAGGAGGAGGAGGAGGAGGAGTTTGGATTTATATCCCCCTTTTCTCTCCTGTAGGAGACTCAAAGGGGCTTACAATCTCCTTGCCCTTCCCCCCTCACAACAAACACCCTGTGAGGTAGGTGGGGCTGAGAGAGCTCCGAGAAGCTGTGACTAGCCCAAGATCACCAAGCTGGCGTGTGTGAGAGTGCACAGGCTAATCTGAATTCCCCAGATAAGCCTCCACAGCTCAGACGGCAGAGCGGGAATCAAACCCGGTTCCTCCAGATGAGAATGCACCTGCTCTTACCCGCTATGCCACTGCTTGACCATCTCTTGGTGGTGAAAAGTCCTGTGAAGTTGCAGCCAACTTTTTGAAGGCCAGAAACACAGGTGGGTTTGCCACTGCCTGCCTGCCTGCCCGGACTTCCTTGGCGGCCTCCCATCTAAGTACGAACCAGGGCTGGCTCTGCTTGGATTCTGAGATCTGACAAGATAAGGCTAGGCTGGCCCATCCAGATCAGATAGAGCAGCTTTCAGCTACCTGTAAATACGTCCTTCCGTGTGGCAATTCAGTTCCCTGAATGTGGAGATTGACACCTCACATGCATATATAAATGCCCATCTTAAAGCAGAACAAGACTGTCAACCTACAGCGAGTAATTTGGTGTGCATCTGTTCATTTTGTTCGTTAGCTAGTGCTTCACAGGGAATTAAGGAATGCTATTTTATAAAAACCACACAATGTTAAGTAAAAATGAAATCACTTGATTTTTAAAAAGGGCATCATATAAAGCAGTTCAGAGATGCACAGTGAAAACAAACAGGGTACTTGTGCTAGGGACTGCTAGCTTTGGCATCTTCAAACAGACTGCTCTAGGGACGGCTTGCAGAAGCACCTTGAAGAAGGTGCTGATGCACTGCAGGGTCTTGGCTTGGACCTGCCTTCAGCAGCATGGAGGGTAGAGGGATGTAACTAGCACTTCCCGCCGCCCCACCCACCCCCTTGGAGCCACGTCTCTGGGTGGTACCAGGAGTGAACAGCTCCATCTTGCTTGTGGTGGCAAAATGCCTTGAAGTGGCCCAGGCAATCCTTCTCAGCCTGTTTGCATCTCAGTGTCTTTAAAAGCTGCATAATAGGAGGGATCTGATAGGTGAAGCTTCCCTTCCATCAATATGAGTCCTGCAGGGATAGAGCAGGGTATAAATTTGAAAAATAAATAAACAAATATGCCCAGGCTCCCTGGAGGCACTTTCTGCATGTGCTCGAAGGCACAGGGAGATTCTGCCGGGAAGAAAAGGCGGCAGCCCTAAATATCACCCAGAAACATATTTTTCCAAAACACAAGTTAATGTTTTATAGGAATACTATAATGAGGTCACCACGAGCCCAAGATCTCAGAGTCCAGCCAACATTTTTTCCCTACTAGCAACAATAACAGGCCGTTAACATCTGTGTTCATTTCTCCAGGCATTAGACCAGACAGAATCAGGAGAATTGAAACCTGAGTTTCAGCTGGGATCACTTTCATCTGTGGAATTCTTTTCTTATTATTGCACAACATTGTCCCATCAGAGAATCAACCTGGGACTTCATCACCACCATCATCAGATATTTACACGATTCCTTCCATTACAGACTTCCTCATGTTCCATCAACATCTTATTTATGCACAAGGCCTTGTGAATGGGAGGCAGAGATGAAAATCAGGCTCATGGAGCTTTAAGATCGTCCATCTCTTACAGATTTTCCGAAGAAGTGGTGTTTCAGTGAGGTCTCCTAGGGGTTTGCTAAACCTTCTGGCTTTGACTCACCACCTGGGACTGAAAAACAATAGCTCTGAGTGAGTGTATAATCTAGAAACTGACAGGCCACAGTGAAGAAGGAGAAGGAGAGGAAGAGGAAGAAGAAGAAGAGGAGGAGGGGAGGGGGAGTAGTAGTTTGGATTTATCTCCCCCCTTTCTCTCCTGTAAGTAAAGGTAAAGTTTCCCCTTCAGTCGTGTCTGACCCTGGGGTACCACTGAAAGCAGCGATTTCATAGGCAAGCCATTTTTGTGGGGTACCGGTAGTTTGCCACTGCTTTCCCCGGCTATTCTTTACTCCCTAGCTATGTGCTAGGTGCTCATTTACCAACCAAGGAATGGATGGATGGCTGAGTTGACCATGAGCCAGCTGCCAGGATATCTAACCCACAGGGGGCTTGAACTCCTGACTATGTGAGTGGCAGTGCAAGCACTTAACCACTACGCCACGTGGCTCCTTCTCTCCTGCAAGAAGACTCAAAGGGGCTTACAATCTCCTTTCCCCTTCCCCACAACAAACACCCTATGAAGTGGGTAGGGCTGAGATCTCTCCAAAGAACTGCGACTAGCCCAAGGACACCCAGCTGGCAGGTGTTGGAGTGCACAAGCTAATCTAGTTCCTCAGATAAACCTCCACAGCTCAAGTGACAGAGCGGGGAATCAAACCTGGTTCTCCAGGTTAGAGTGCACCTGGTCTTAGCCACTATTCCACTGCTGCTCCATCCTACCCCAAGTTCCCCCTTTCTCCTCTTAGTGGTGCACAGACTTGCTCAACTGGCGACCATCAAGCTGAAGGCAGGTGATCTTTGATGCTGGCCTGGCTAGGTTTCCCCTTTGCAACCTATTAGGGAAAATCCAGACATCTCTCTCTGACAATTGCCAGCTGTGCCACCCCTCATTAGCCTTTGACTGCCACCCACAGTTCATTTTCTTCCAGTCTTGGCAAACCGCAAGGTGCTTTTTCCAGCCTCGCTGCAGCGGCCTCTTTTCACAAGCATCTCCCAGGCTGCAGCAAAGAGAAGCTCCGGTTGACAAGGAGCGATAACAGCTTTGCAAAAGTTTATCACCGCTCAGATGGTTTGCTCATCACGTTCGATACGTGGGAGAGTTTCTGTCTCCCTCCCTTGCAGCTTTCCCTCCCCCCGGTTCAGGAATGAGACCTGAGCTAACACTTTCTGGCTGCCGCTCTCCTGGCGTCGCCAAACACCGGATGCAAACGGATCTCGGTGCCGTCTTCTCGGAGACCTGTTCCAAATCACCTCTCATTCATTGCTCATTGCTTTGTTTTTCGGGAACATGCCTGATTTGTGAATCACCCCAGCAAAACAAGAACCAACAGAAGGAGATCATAACAGGCTACCCCCAGCTAGCCAAATGTTTAAACAAACGTTACCTACTCCCAACAGGCATGGCACTCGCCCACCTGTTACATAAACTGACTGAAACCATCAGTGGAAAAGGGCAAGGGGAAACCCCAAGGGATTCAAAGCAAACTTTTTGACACAGGCACATGCAAACAGTGCACGGAAAGGAAACATCAGATTTTGCCACTTTCTCTCTTCAGATCTGGCCATTCCAGAGCCTGACTCTGAAATCTCTACTCTGGGTCCACTTCTGCATCTAGGGGTATGCATCCAAAGGAAACAAAATCAGGTATAGTGAACCCCATTTTCAGGATTCCCCAAAAATCTCAAATCTCCATATTTTTTGGGGGGGCGGGTGTTGTTGTTTTTTTTTGGGGGGGGGGGAGCAAATCTGAAAAAATTGGGTCCACTATACCCTATGGAAAATATTTCCAGGGCTCTAAGAATGGAGTTGTCTTTCAAAATAGTTTATTTATATATTTAGTCTAAAATGATTATTCTAGTCGTTGGTCCAGAGCAACTGTACATAAAGTAACCTCATTTACGCCTTCCCCTTCTTTTCCTGGATATGGCTCTATGGAGGAGGAGGAGGAAGAGGAGGAGGAGTTTGGATTTATATCTGCTGCTTATAACCCTTAAAACACTAGCTGTCGTGATACTCCCATTCTCCAGCATAATCTTTTGGGGAAGTCGGGAACAACGTATTTCTGCCAGCTGATAAGATTCAACCCAGAATCAGAGCTTGGAAATAAGAAGAAGAGTTGGATTTATATCCCCCCTTTCTCTCCTGTAAGGAGACTCAAAGGGGTTTACAAACTCCTTACCCTTCCCCCTTCACAACAAACACCCTGTGAGGTAGGTGGGGCAGAGAGAGCTCAGAAGAACTGTGACTGGCCCAAGGTCACCCAGCTGGCATGTGTTGGAGTGCACAGGCTAATCTAAATTCCCCAGATAAACCTCCACAGCTCAAGTGGCAGAGTGGGGAATCAAACCCGGTTCTTCCAGATTAGAGCACACCTGCTCTTAACCACTATGCCACTGCTGCTCCATTTAAGGATGTCACCTTGGCAGAGTTCGGACTCATTCCATCTTCTCCTGTTCTCCAATTTCCCTTGGCTTAAAATATGATCTCTTTTTTTGTTTAGCAAATTATCTGGAGATTTTGACTGTTCCCCACTATCAAAAGCTTTTCACTAAGGCCAGATTCAATGTGTTTCCCTTGGAGGTGCTCTGTAGTAGAGTTACAAGCAACCCCTATTCTGCAAGAGTCTGCCCATGCAATGGCACAGAGGTGGAAACACGGGCACACATTCTGCTTTTCTGTAAACTCTATCTTAGAATATGTCAGCTGAGGATAATGCCATTGCTGGTAGGTGGGAAAGCCAATCACCCTCGATACTGATTAAGATCCTCTTAGAGCTGTGGTGTTCAACCCTGGCTCGCCAGATGTTTCTGGACTACAACTCCCATAAGAACAAATATCTGGAGGGCCAGGCTTGGACCGCACTGTCTTAGAGGATACGAGCAAAGAACTACCTTGCCTGTAGCTAAGTTTCTTTCAGCGGCAATAAGGATCGGACATTTTGTGTCTAGTTTGGATAAATGACACTGATTATAAAGTATTAATTCTGGCATTGTTCTGTATCCTTTTATTTTATCAGTATTGTTTGTTTCATGTTGGTTTTATATGTAATTGGGTCGGTAAACCGCAGTAAATTCATTGAATTGGAGGTCATTAATTCACATGGTTGCCCCAAGTCGGAAGCAGCTTGACAGAACGTAACACCCACAGGCAGACATACAGCACAGAAAAGCAGGATATAAATACTTAAATAAATGAATACCATCAAGGAGCTTGGTCCTAGATTTGGATCCTGAGTACAACTCAGGTGGCTCCTTTCTGGGGTGTACCTCCATCTTGGAACTCCCTGCCCTCAGTTGCTCCCCTGCACTTGATCTCTTCAGTATTAGGGTTCAGATGAAGAACAGATCCCATGATAAAAATGGCTGCATTGGAGAATGGACTATATGGGATTGTACCCTGATGATATTCCCTCCCCTTCCAAATTCTGCCCTCCATAGGCACCCCCCCCTCAACACACAAATCTCCAGGTATTTCCCAAACTAGCGTGACAGGGTTAAAATTAGGATTGGCAATAGGGTTGCCAGACCCCTGCAGGGGGTAGGGCAGTGATGGCGAACCTATGGCACGGGTGCCAGAGGTGGCACTCGGAGCCTTTTCTGTGGGCACATGCACAGAGTTTGTCATGTGGGGAGCGGAAAATCACACACACACACACACACACACACACACACGTACACACACACACACACACACACACATCTAGGCTGGCCTGGGCCACTGAGCACGACGTGCATGCACCGCGGTGAGCAGGGAGGACTTGGCTGGCGGGCCTGGTGCCTGTGCTCCGGGTGGCTGCTGCCGGAGGGGTGGGGTGCAGAGGAGGCAGAGATGCTGGAGAGACACAGAGTGGTGCGTGTGGGACTTGCTGGAGGCTAGAGCAGGCTGGCCCCTGCTCAAGCAGGTGGGGTGGAGGAAGAGGGAGCCAACCGTTTTTTTCTAAACTAAACCTCAGCATTCAGGTTAAATTGCCGGGTTGGCACTTTGCGATAATTAAGTGGGGTTTGGGTTGTAATTTGGGCACTCGGTCTCAAAAAGGTTCGCCATCACTGGGGTAGGGGATCTTTGAGTCCCTCCCCATGGCACCATCCAGTTGGCTGGCAGGGGTCTTACCAGGCTTAAAAGGATGCCTTGATATCACTTTTGTGATGATGTGACTTCCAGACATGATATCATCACACAGGCAACACTGAGACTCTCTGGCATTTGGGCAAAACTCTTCTGTAAAAACATATTTTACCATGGAGTTTTTTGCCCAAATACCAGAGCATCTCCTTTGTCATTGGCAAAGTGATGACATCACTTCCGTAAGTGACTTAATCACTCCCACAACATTGGGGACTAGGCCTCACTTTGAGACACACCCTCCTCCTCCTCCACCAGTGGCTAGGAGGGACCTGGCAATCCTGGTTGGAAACTCCAGCTTGGGGAATTCCTGGAGATTTGCAAGTGAAGCATGGAAAGGGGAGGGACCTCAGTGAGGTATAAACTCTACAGTCTACCCGCCAAAGCTGCTATTTTCTTCAGGGAAACTGACCTCTTTCATCTGGAGATCGAGTGTAATACTGGGAAATCTCCAGGTCCCACCTGGAGGTTGGCAACCCTAAACCAGAATCCATGCAATTCTGGAGCTACTCCCTGAGAATCAAGTTTGAGAAACCTCTGCAGGGCCCACGAAAGACCAAGGACAAGCCCAGTTCCTCTCCTTTGGATTATTAAGGTGGAGGGCAAGGCAAGGGCGTCGTTTTCTATGCCTTCCCCTTCTGCACTGCTGCTGGGCCCCGATGAAAGGAATGGCCCAGTGAGTAAACAGCTTAAGCTCGTTCAGTCCGCCTGTCTAGACCGTCAAGTCACGTGCCAAGTTTCAGCTGAGGAAGGAAAACACAGACAGAGCAGCGGATTGCGTAAGGTCCTGGAAAATGCCCAGACTCTGTGGGTTTTCTGCTTGGATTTACTTTCTAGGATTAATCAGACATCCATCCAGCCCTCTTTGCTCTGTTACCCATAATAACCCTGCCCCGGGGAACCTCCAGCTCCTTTGTGGAGTTATCGGGACCAGCACTGCTTGCCCACAAAGCTAGCATTGATTGAGGCGTATTCTATGATGGCTTCTCAGCTCAGATGAGAAATGTATTTATTTTGTTCATCTAGGAAATTTAGAAAGGAGTACAATGATATCTTGCTCCGCTGCCTTTTTGTCTCCCAACAACCCTGTAAGGTAGGTTGTGCTGAAAGGAAGAAACTGATTGGGGTGGTTTTCACGCATGGTCAAGCTTGCGTGGTTTCCCCATTGCTAGTGCGGCTGCTGCTATACCATGGCAGCAATGAGGTTTCCAGACAGAAGATTTCCCCACTTCAGTCCACCAGCAGCGGCCATACCCTTTCCCCTGGGTCACTGGGGTGGTTGTTTAATATTATTGAATATTACTGAGCCAATATGGTGCAGTGGTAAAGAGTGTTGGGCAAGTATCTGGAAGATCTGAGTTTGAATCTCCGCTCATGCCGTGGAAACTCGCTGGGTAACCTGTGGCCAGTCACAATCCTTCAGCCTAACCTACCTCACTGCATTTTGTGAGGAGAGGAGGAGGAGAGGAGAATGAGGTAAGCTTCCTTAAAGCCAGGGTCCAAAGGAAGTAAATTAACCCAAATTAAAATTACTATATTAAGAATGTTACAATAACAAAATATCATAACTAACTTCTGTGTGAATGTAAGATTTGTGTGTGTGGGGATGACATGCTTATTTTTGCATTTGGGTAAATACCAGGGGCGTACCACCCAGGGGGACATATGTGGGCAAATGTCCCCGGGCTGCAGCCATTTAGTCATGGGGGGCCCGAAAATTGCCCCCACACCCCTCCTCCTTCCCCCCGGGTCCATACACTGACTTCAAGACCTGGTGCAAAAAAAATTGTTTTTTGTATGGGTGACCATCATGGTGGGGGAGGGGGTCGCCCATGGGGGGGGGCAGGGGCAGAAAACTAGATACGCCTCTGCTAAATACTGCAATTTTTAGTAAAAAACTAAATGCTAGGAATTCAAATGAATTAGTACACAGATTATTATAACATTATACGAATATAACAACATTCAATTGCAGACTTTTAAAAAGCCTCCTAGTGCTAGGAGGAAGAAATGGCTGTGGGACAAAGTCAGAGAAAATGGTTGCCATGTGAAGGGGAAAATCCCCACTCACATGGCATCCATCCAGACTTTTCTGGGATCTTTCCCAAAATTTCATAGTACAGCAGGTTTGATTGAGAAAGATCAGGAAAATGATTGGGAACCTAAGGAGACATATTAATGCATTGCAATTAAGCATGTCAGTTGCCCACTTATAGCAGACAGCTTTCCAGCAGTGCTCCCTGCCTCCTGCCCATGCTCAATGGAGCAGAAAGGAAAGAAAGACATTACTTTGTTGAGCAACATTCTAGGAAATCCCACCAACCTCTATGGTAAAAACCATAAAAAATGGTGGTATTCCTTGAGGGGCATTTCACATGGTAACATTCCAGAGGTGGGATCCAACCACTTCTCACCACTTCTCTAGAAGTGGTTACTAATTTTTTCTGAGTGCCGAGAAGGGGTTACTAAAGCAACCTCCCTGCCCAATAGGGACTGGAGGTGCGTGTGTGCGGCGGCCCCACTGTTTGAATCCCACCACCATCGGAACCTGTTATTAAAATTTTTGGATCCCACCACTGATCACTTCCATGTGTCTTCCCCCAAAGCCTCTCAGGGGTTCCAGGCATGTGTCTGGCAATCCTAACCACATTGCTGTGGGAAGGCATAAAAAAGGTCTTCCTAACAACATTAAACCCTGGGGCATATATTGTTATTATTATTAGTAGTAGTAGCAGTAATAGTAATAATAGTAGTAATAAAGTGATGTCCAGTTTTAAAAGTGAGAGATGAGCAGAGGTGAGACAACGGATATCAGAGCATGTGTACAGTAACTTTAATAGTTCATTGTTCACTTCAGCAGTGGTTATATTGAATTATTATCATTAATTATCATTCTTAATACATTGTCGAAGGCTTTCACGGCCGGAATCACTTGGGTGCTGTGTGGTTTCTGGGCTGTATGGCCGTGTTCTAGCAGCATTCTCTCCTGACGTTTCGCCTGCATCTGTGGCTGGCATCTTCAGAGGATCTGATGTTCAATGATCCTCTGAAGATGCCAGCCACAGATGCAGGCGAAATGTCAGGAGAGAATGCTGCTAGAACACGGCCATACAGCCCGGAAACCACACAGCACCCATTCTTAATACATGCTTGAGGGTTCACACCCTGATTTAACAGGTCTTTGACTATTATTGCCTCAGCAGGGGTGCAATGTGTTTTCTTTGTACATGGTATACGTGGCACTCCATTGTGTGTTTTGATAGTGGTTTAATGCTGTCTTCCTCTGCACAGCAACCCTGGTGGTATTGTCCCATCTAAGTACTAACCATGGCCGACCCTGCTTATTTTCTGATGAAGTCAGGGCAAATAACCTGTGAGAAAATGGCCTGGATCAAAGTCACCCAGTGAGTCTTGTGACAGAGTGAGGATCTGAACTTGGGAACAAAGATTGGGCTGGATTAAGTTCCAGAGGATGGCAAACTGAACATGTTTGGAAGGCCGAATCTTTGCTGCGGACTCAATCATTTGTTTTGAACCACTTTCTTTCAGTAATAGTAGTAGTAGAAGAAGAAGAGTTGGATTTATATCCCCCCTTTCTCTCCTGTAGGAGACTCAAAGGGGCTTACAAACTCCTTCCCCCCCCCCTCACAACAAACACCCTGTGAGGTAGGTGAAGCAGAGAGAGCTCAGAAGAACTGTGACTAGCCCAAGGTCACCTAGCTGGCGTGTGTGGGAGTGTACAGGCTAATCTGAATTCCCCAGATAAGCCTCCACAGCTCAGGTGGCAGAGCAGGGAATCAAACCTGGTTCCTCCAGATTAGAGTACACCTGCTCTTAACCACTATGCCACTGCTGCTAGGAAACTGCCAGGCCAGCATTAGCAGAGTGGCCCCCTTCTGAGCTTGCGGACTTCAACTTAGAAGGATACAATTCAGTTTATGATGGCCCTGTTAGTGACCTGCCTCACAGGGCAGGTGTTCAATAGAAAAGTTCGATTTTCTCCAGGAAAGCCCCAAGAATAAGGCACTCTGATTTCCCCACTGACACTGATTGAATATCTACCTTGTGTACTCATACCTGTTTTATCATTTTCATGGTAAAGGTGTTGATAATTCTCTGCTGGATATCTGTAACAGAGCTTTAGCTCCTAGGATTCCCTAGGGAGAAATAATGCTTATCAAACCCCTTTGAGTGTGTAGCACAGATATGCCCAGAGAGCTGATCTTACATGCAAACTCTGCTGTTGTCTCTGCAATAGATAATCCACAGTACTGTGGTTAGAAGAAACAGCTCCAATTGGGAGCATTTACTTAACATGCAAAGGCACACGAACACAGGCGTACGCTGGGTTTTAAAGCCAAAAACTGGTACACTCACTGTGTAGATCGGACCAGAGGGGTGCTACCCAGCCGCAGGATCATAGGCCCTTTCGGATTGCGAATTTTCTTGATGGCTGGGGTCCTCAGGAGGCCAAATCTTCTAACAAGATTAAATCCTGTTAAAAGATATAGAAAAAAGGGGCTGACAGGTTTGCCGAAGCCTACTGGCATATTGCTTATACACCTATGGAACAGGCACAATTCCTAGTGTCTGGTTATGTGTACAGACTGCTGGTGCAGGCTGAATGGACATCTAGCATCTAGATATTAATGGATATCGAAGTGATGTAAAGTCACCAATTATACATGGTGATCTCAGCAAGGGGCTTCCAAGGCAAGTGATTATGCGGAGGCAGAGGCATAGCTGGGCCAGAGCGCGCCTGGTGCACACTCTGTGTTTTCCGCAAACCCCCTCCCACGGCGCCCTGTCCCCCCACCCCTCCTTTACCTTAGTTCAGCCTGGAAAAGCAGCCTGCTCCCTTCAGGCTGAAAATGGCCCGGTGGGAACTACACTTCCCATGAGATCCTGGGGCTTGCAAGATCTCCTGGGAAGTGTAGTTCCCACCAGGTCGTTTTCAGCCTGAAGGGAACAGGCTGCTTTTTCTGCCTGCACTGTTTCACGAAGGTAAGTGTGCGGGGGGGCCCCATGGGGGGCAGGAGGGGAGCACTGTGGGGGGCAGGGGGATTTTCTGCCCCCCAGGCACACGCCCAGTGCAATGCGCACACCCCGGCCCCTGGTAGCTCTGCCTCTGAGCAGAGGTGGTTTGCCATTGCCTTTCTCTGCAGAGTCTCTCTTAGTGGTCTCCCATCCAAGATCTTTGCTTCCAAGATCTGACAAGATAGGACTAGGCCATACTATTCCATATCCTGGGTATCTAACACTGGTGATTAATCTCACCAAGTTTACAAAATGCACATTTTATGAGACTCCACCCCCCTGCATTTTTTTTAATAAAACTGCCTGCACCAAAGTCATGCTGCTGTCCCATTGGCATTTATGTTGTCAGCTGTCCCCAGCAGTGGTTTTCCAGGAAAAAGGCAAGCAAAGTATTTCCCAGAATCTTTGATCAGAGATCCTTTTTAACTTGAAAAGTCAAGGACTGAATCAGGGACCTTCTGAATACAAATCACATTCCTGTCACTGATGGACTGGAAAACATACACTTGACATTCCAAACTTTAAATATCCTTTGGTGAAACATGTCACTAGCCTTCATGGAAGTGACCCACACATTTCCTCTGATTTTCTTGCTGGCATCCTATGAAACCTTTAAGACAAGGATTTGGTGGGAAGCGTCTTAATCTATTTTTCTCTACCCAGATGAACTTTGGGCAGAGGCATAGCTCCAAAGGGGGGGGGATGGACGGGGCGCACGCCCCAGTGGGTGTGTGACAGGGCTTTCTGTGGGTGTGGTGTGGCGGGGGAGTTATGGGGCGGGACGGGGGCAGAGGACGCACCACAGGTGCTTTCCCCCCTTGCTACACCTCTGACTTTGGGAGAGTGTGAGATGTATACCTTCTAATTATATAAAGCTCCAACACACTTTGGAGTACAAGAACTTTGTGAACACGAGAGAAATCTGCGGACCTCAGAGTCTCAAGACCACCCTCACTCCAGCCTCCAATCCTAGTCCCAACCACATCGTTTGAGTCTACAAAGGATGTTCCTTAGGGCTGCCAGGTCCAGGTTGGGAAATTCACAGAGATGCGGGCAGAGCCCAGGAAAGGCAGAGTTTGGGGGAGGGAGCTCAGTTGGGATGTGATGTCACAAAGCCCACCCCTCAGAGCTGCCATTTCCTAGGAACTGATTATAAGCTATCATTCCAGGAGAATTTTGAAGAAAAGCTTTGAGCCTTTCAAAGGAAAGCCACTGCAAAGGATCCCAAGGAATGCCCCTTCAGTCTCAGGTTAGTGTTCTAGCAACCCTTCAGTTGCATGTATGGTTGAGCTAGTCCTGCCTGTTGCCTGGAGATGAATCCTCCTCCCGCCTCATTTGCAGATCTTAGCTCCCCAGGACCAGGTTGGGCAGCAACAGAGCACGGCAGATTTGTTGCTGCCCCATCCTGCCAAACTGCAGGGAGGGAAGAGGAAGAGAAAGACATTTCCAGTGATGAAAAATACACCTCCAGGAATGACAAAACATACTCACCAGTTATATTTACATGGTTGTCACTGCTTGGGTCCAACTGGAGGCCTTCCTGCTGCATAACTGGACATTCTTTCCCTACAAGAGACACAACAGAATGCTCGCTAGTGCTTTGAATGCTAAGGCATTAATTAGTTTGAAAAGGTATTGATGTTCACACAGCCAAGAGTGAAAAAGCTGAAACTGAATCCTGATGGATCAGACCAGAATCCATCTAGTCCAACACTCTGCTACTCGCAGTGGCCCACCTTTGGGAGCTCACATGCAGGATGTGAAAGCATTGGCCTCCTCCTGCTGCTGCTCCCGAGCACCTGGTCTGCTAAGGCATTTGCAACCCCAGATCAAGGAGGATCAAGATTGGTAGCCATAGATTGACTTCTCCTCCATAAATCTGTCCAAGCCCCTTTAAAGCTATCCAGGTTAGTGGCCATCATCACCTCCTGTGGCAGCATATTCCAAACACCAATCACGTGTTGCATGAAGAAATGTTTCCTTTTATTAGTCCTAATTCTTCCCCCCAGCATTTTCAATGTATGCCCCCTGGTTTTAGTATTGTGAGAAAGAGAGAAAAAAAATCTCTCTGTCAATATTTTCTATAGACTTTAGTCATATCCCCCCTCAGACGTCTCCTCTCCAAACTAAAGAGTCCCAAACGCTGCAGCCTCTCCTCATAAGGAAAGTGCTCCAATCCCTCAATCATCCTCGTTGCCCTTCTCTGCACTTTTTCTATCTCTTCGATATCCTTTTTGAGATGTGGCAACCAGAACTAAACACAGTACTCCAAGTGTGGTCGCACCACTGCTTTTTATTATCAATTATTATCTGCTTATTATTATCATCTGCAGTTTTAGTATCAATTCCTTTCCTAATTATCCCCAGCATAGAGTTTGCCTTTTTCACAGCTGTCATGCATTGAGTTGACATTCCCATGGAACTATCAACTAAGACGCCCAAATCCCTTTCCTGATCTGTGACTGATAGCACTGACCCCTGTATCGTATATGTGAAGTTTGGATTTTTTGCCCCTATGTGCATCACTTTACATTTTGCTAAAGGTACCACCCTGAACACGGGCAATATCAACAGACTGACCATCTATGTGCATTCTCTGTTGTGGCTCCCTCTTTGCAGAAGTGCTTCTAGCATTCCACTGAGTACAATAGAAATATCCATTTTACAAATAAAACTGGGGATCATAGAATCACAGAGTTGGAAGAGACCCCAAGAGCCATCAAGTCCAACCCCCTGCAATGCAGGAACGCATAATCAAAGCACTACGGTGGTCCACGCGAGTGCTTTTACAAAGGGAGTAAGATTTCTTCTGTTCCATTGTTTATCATAAGTATTTATCTTCCCCTTAATACGTTTTCTGCCTTCGTCCTATTTTCTGTAGTGTTTAGGATATAGCATGAATGTTTTGTGCCATTTTTGTTTGCAGTGTTTTCTAATTTCATAATCTTACTCCTCCTGTAATGATTATTGGATGTCTTATGCTGTCTGACAACATTGTGCTATATTTTGTAATCTGCTTTGAGTCTCAGTGAGAAAGGAGGGTTGTAAATCAATCAACAAAGTATCTTGTATTGGACCCAGAGTAGGGACCACAGACCCTCCCTGTGTTCTGCATAATGAGCAAATCTGCAATCTTTTATTTCCTGGATTGTTTCATTTCAGTGTATGTTTCATATAACAGAAACTTTAAACCATATCCAAATGAAGGGACTGGGGAAAATCAAACACCCACCCTCTCCAAATGTAAGCCCAAATGTATTCAAATGGTAAATTCCCCTTCCCTGCCCCCAGAGGGGGAAAAATACTGCAGTTCTACCCATGGCAACCATTTTGCTGCGGCACCATCTTCTCTCAAAACTCCCCAAGTGCCTGCAGGCTCAGCAAGTATGGGGACCCCGGCTATAAGTGGTGTCAGAATAGCCAAATAAGCTTAACATGCCTAGTCCCAAGCATCTTTTCAATTACCAGGAACAAATAAAGTTGAATGTAAAGTTACAGGTTTGGATTTTCTTTACTGCAGATCAGTCTAACCTACAAGACGGAAAGAATATTTTTAACCATTGTCAATGTCTCCTCAATGGTTTTTGCATCAGGAAAGAGTTTTGGCCAAATGCCTGTTGGGCCTTGGAAGAGATGAACTCCACCCCAGAGTGAAAGGAGGTGGTAGATGGGTATCCATGAAAGAAGAAATCACAGTTTCAGACACCAGAAAAGGGGTGGGGGGGATCAGGAAGATACTGTTGGGGATGCAGAATCATTCTCTGTTCTCTCTGGGGAATCTGAGGTCAGATAGGAAATGTGGGCAAGAAAAGGGATCTGGTCATCTGGTCACCAGCCCTGACTGCAAGTCAACTGCAACTTGACAGCGAAGAAGGAGGAGGAGGAGGAGTTTGGATTTATAACCCACCTTTCTCTCCTGTAAGGAGACTCAAGGTGGCTTATAAGCTCCTTTCCCTTCCTCTCCCCACAACAGACACCTTGTGAGGTAGGTGGGGCTGAGAGAGCTCCGAAGAACTGTGACTAGCCCAAGGTCACCCAGCAGAAATTAAGGAGTGCGGAAACACATCTGGTTCACCAGATAAGCCTCTGCCACTCAGCTGGAGGAATGGGGGAATCAAACCCGGTTCTCCAGATTAGAATCCACCTGCTCTTAACCACTGCACCATGCCGTAAGTCTCCAGTGCTTTTACCTTCAAGGGAAGCTCCTCCTTGGAGAAGGGTGTGTGCTTAACAGTACTTCATGTTCCAGCTGCCCCTAGAGCATTGTCTGCTCCCTTCTGTTGCTCCATCACTGTCTGTTTTTGCTTCAGACACTTGTATGCCTTGGTGAGAGCAGAACCCCTGAGTGTAGATGTTGGGGTGATTCTTGCTATAAGCATACGGCTGGGAATGCAAGACTGTCCCTGTTCCAAACTGTGAAGTGTTGTCATGGATGAGGCCTGGGGCTGTAGAACTGCAAACCTGCACAACACTAATCCTTTCCATCTAACAGGGGTGGACAGGGAGGCAAAAACAACTTTGGAAAGCAACCCCACCAAAGGCCCAGCCCCATTCCTCTGGCAGGTGAAGGAAGGAGCAGGCTCACTTCTGCCTGATTCATGCCTGCCCATATTATGCAGGGCAGGCGCAGCCAGGGCTCCTTCCAACTTTATGCTTGTCTTCCTTACACGGAGTGGGGGCTGTGGCTCCTTCCACTGGTAGTGACTCCCACTTTGCAGAGCCCCTCCCAGGCCATCGGCCTGCCATGACATTCCCCACTGACTCCAGTCCCTGCATCAGCATGTTTTATGCTACTGTTGCTAAGTTGGTGATGTCCCTGATTCAGTCAGTGCTTGTATGACATAACAGGGCACTGCAAGTTCAGTCAGATTTTATCAATGGGCTGCCGAATCGCTTGGGAAATGAGACTGAGACAGAATGCAATGAGGAAAAAAACCTCCTTTCTGGCAAAAGGAAGGTCGATCCTTATCTACTTTCCACATTAGATGAAGCATCTTCCTGGGGAATACTCATCAGACGTTAGTAAAGAGTGAGCAAATTTTTCCTAAGCCTTCAAAGCCACCTGAGAGGATGAGCACGTCTTTCTCCCATGTGTTGCCCTGCCTAGGATCCATCCAAGGAGTTTAGTATGGCACATACCATTTTATCTTCACACAAAACTTGTGAGAAAGGTTACGTAGATCATCAATTGCTTGCCCAAGCTCAACAGGGACTTGAATCCAAGTCTCCACCGTAAAAGCCTATCACTCTGTTCATGACACTGCTGCAGAGGCGTAGCTCCAAGGGGACCAGGGTGCGCGCAATGCACCCGGGCGCGCACCCCTGTGGGAGTGTGGTGGGGGCGTTCCGGGGCGGGACGCACCAGTGCACCGGGTGCTTTCCCCCTTGCTTCGCCTCTGCACCACTGATCTTCATCTGGTGTGTGTACACTGGAAGAAACTACAAACCTTCCATACCCACCAACATTCTAACCCTATTTCTAGTCTGTGTTGTTCTTAGTTTTGAGTGACAGGAAGAAAGATGGTAGGGGGGAAAGAGGAGGAGGAGGAGCACAGAAAATGTTGAAAGCAGGAAATCAAGTCATATCTTCACTACACACTGATAATCAGATTTATACCCATTCGATCAGCAGGGTCTAACCCCAGGGAATCCTGGGAACTATAGTTTGGCAATGATACTGAGAATACTGTTACATATTCCTAGCCCTGGCCCCTCTATAATCTTGGGAGTTCCTTGTAGAAGGGAATTATTAAAGTTGTTTAATGGAAATGCAAATAAGCTAGAGGGTCTGGGCTGTTATACAAGATCGGTAGAGCAAACGTCACGATTTTAATCATTGCTACGTGTCTACTATTCAGAGCAAGGGTCAACATATTTCATAATCAAAGAGCCAAACTCAGAACAAGAGACCGACAAACACCCAGGATAAGAAACCTCATTTGTAATATCAAAAATATGCAACTTTAAAATGACTGATAATTGGCATGGTGACTATTCATATAGTTTCTGAAGCCCAAACACTAGCTGTTTTGAGTCCCTAACTATGAAATGGTGCACACAAAATCTTGGAATAAGAAATATACGCAGGAGCACCCTGCACAATTGCTTTAGTGGACTTGCATAAATCTGTGTATACTTCGCACTTCGATTATTGCCCGCTGTTCACTTCTATCATTTCCCTTTCCTTAAAGCATCTTCCGGAAGCCTTTTAGTCCCATCAAAATCTTCACACACTGGTTCTTCTAGCATCAATCAATCCTGGACAAATTCCCAGATGCCAGGTCACCATGGCACAAGAAATTTCATTGTGATGACTAGCATTGCCAGCAATTATTTTATTGTAGCTTTTTTGACTAATTCTCAGTGGAAGCTCAAAGAATTGGATCCAGCTTGTTCTTCTGCTAGCAGCTAGTGAAAGGAAAAAAGAAGGTCTCACGTGACCAATTAAAAGACTACATTGGGAATCATAGAACCTACTTATATAAAGGGCGTGTTAGGCTGGAGCTGTTAACAACACTTCTGTCATAGCTTTAATAAAAGTATGAGAAATCATAAAGAGGTACGATTAGGTTTTGCGGTTGCAATCATTAGAAAATATGGTCACTAAAATCTGAAAGCCCAAAGGCTGAAAAATGAATCTGGCTCCTAAGTATTCTGGATGGGTTCCTTGAGCCAAAGAAAATTTGTCAAAGTCTCTTTTAATTTAAAGACTTTATATTCTTTTTTAAAGATCCATATTTGGTTCTGTATTGAGCCTCACTCGGCTGTGGAG
Source organism: Sphaerodactylus townsendi (assembly GCF_021028975.2). Lineage (NCBI taxonomy): Eukaryota > Metazoa > Chordata > Lepidosauria > Squamata > Sphaerodactylidae > Sphaerodactylus > Sphaerodactylus townsendi. Next base: position 100,032,027 of record NC_059430.1, read on the forward strand.
CCATCGATGGCAGACCCTTGATTTAGAGGATTTATTCTCCCCATGTCCACCACTAAGATCTTTCCGTGATTCCTGTCAGGTCATTCATTTGACCCTTGGCCACAGGGGGATGGTCTCACCTCACTCTGATGCAATAGACTGATGTCACCTGTCCTTCCCAAGCTTTTGACAGAAAGATTTCTGGTGCTTGTGTTCCAAGATAGGGGGAGGAGGGTCCAGTCTCCCATCTTAACTGGATTAAAGTTACTGCCTGTTCCAGAGGGCCTTGGACTGAGAGTGTTACAGGGGATTACTTCTCAGCACAGCAGCCAGAAAAGTGGCCTCTCTTATTGGAGCAGTGTAAGGTTTTTTTTCAAGCTGATCTCAGCAGCTCTTGGAAGGTAAGCCAGGGTCAGACCTGGTAAGTACTTGGATGGGAGACCTCCAAGGAAGTCCAAAGTTGCTAGAGTTGCAAGAAAAAGTAAAACACCTCTGTTCATCTTTTGCCTTGAAAACCACATGGGGTTGTCATAAGTCAGAGTAACCTGACAGCACTTTCCACAACCAAGGTTGCTGTTTTTTAAAAAGCCCACACATATAGCTTTTTAAAATTCATTTTTGAACCACTGTGTGGGCTAGTTGTGATGGGAAAGATGGCCAACAACAGTGAGTAAATAAACAATCTAGCAATGAATATTCGAGAGCCCAATGTCCCTACACCTCTGTTCCAAATCATACACCACTTCAGGGCTAAAGCATGTCTGAAGCCTGAAGTGTCTTGTTTGATTTCAAGAAGAAGAAGAGTTTGGATTTATATCCCCCCTTTCTCTCCTGTAAGGGGACTCAAAGGGGTTTACAATCTCCTTTCCCTTCCCCGCACAACAAACATTCTGTGAGGTGGTTGGGGCTGAGAGAGCTCCAAAGAACTGTGACTAGCCCAAGGTCACCCAGCTGGCGTGTGTTGGAGTGCACAAGCTAATCTGGTCCCCAGATAAGCCTCCACGGCTCAAGTAGCAGAGCAGAAGTCAACCCCAGTTCTCCAGATTAGAATGCACCTGCTCTTAGCCACTACACCCCATGCTGGCTCAAGGGAGCATTGCTACCAATGAACGGCTGAAGTTAATACATATCTAGAAAGCAGCAATGAGAAAGTTGCTTCCTTCTATAACAATCCCCCTCCTGGTTTCATTTTTGGGCAGAGAACAGTGTTCTCCTCTTAGTAGTAGACTGAAGATAGACCAAAGAAACTCCTTCTTCCCCCAATCTATGCGCAAGGATTGGGTCCATAGCCATAAGGCGTGGTAAGCACACTAACTTTTTAAAATGATGAGACATGTTCTTGCAAGACAGGCACATCCATGGTTAAATAGAGCCTTCAGTTCCAAGGTGGTATACCTTTAAATAATAAAATAAAATTTAGCATTCATACATCTACACACGAGTTTCCCTGCCTGTTCCTTGGCCCATCTCTCCCTGAACCACTGGAGGACTTTTTCACACTTAGCCCCAATAACTGCTATAAAACTTTAGAAATATAACAATCACTGGTTTTTTAAGTCCTCTAGTGGTGCAGTGGGCGGGTAAATGTGGCCAGGCTTGGGAGCTGAGGAAAGAAAAACAATGCGGAAGTGAGCAGGGCTTGCATAAATGCACACTTTCATATCCACACAGCATGCGGACAGGCTCTGGCAGCAATCTTGGGTTGCGAACCATTAGAAGACATTTTTGGGTGGATCTTCAAAAGAAAACCTGCTCCCCTTTTGCACACTCAGCCGGAACAAAAACTCCATGGAAAGGAGCCAGGGACGACAGGTTGTTGCTGCTGTAATTTTTCCAGAAAGACTTCCCAGAAGTCTGTGGGAACAAAATTCTGGACTCTCTGGTTGCAAGAACATCAGACAAGCCCTGCTGGATTAGACCACTGAGACATCTAGTTCAGCATCATGCAGCAAACTGTTGCCCAAAAGAACCCCAAAAAGGGGCATAGAGGCTGAGGCATTCCGCATTTGCTGCCCCTGAGCACTGCTATTAGGTTTGTAGCCTCTGAATGTAGAGCTTCCTTTCAGTCACCATGGGTAGCAGCCACTGAAAGACTTACCCTCCATGAATCCTGTCAAACCCCCCTTTCTAAAGCTATCCATGTCTGTAACCTTCACTACAGCCACTGTCAGTGACTACCCCAATTCCGTTCCTTGTGGAGCAAAGACGCATTCCCGTTCACCAGTCCTGAATCGATCAGCCCGTCGGCCTCCATGGGCAGCCTCTCTCAAGTGCTAGAAAGTTATCTCAAGTCATCAGTTTGGTCCAGCCAGGCCCTTGTCATGTTCTTGGGTGTCAAAGCGGAGCCACAGAGGCGAAACCGACCCTTGCTGGACGACTGCTCTCAACTGCAGCATCCCTTGTGTGTCGGCTCCCATAATCACAGGCTGGGAAACAGCTGTGGCTATGGTTCACTGGCCAGGGTTTTTATAAAGGGACAGCACAGCTCCTGAAAAATTGCTCCCAAGGGATCTTCCAAAGCGTCTGGGCTGCAACATCTGGTTCTTGTCTTGCTGCCAGGCCCGTTTTAAAAAACTCAAAAAGGAAGCAAATGGGTTTGCGTAGGCCGAAGGATGCCCCTGGGCCGGTCAGCTGAGTTTCTTTCTAAGCAGTTAAAGGGGAATGCAAAATGTTAGTCACTGCCACCGAATTTTCCCCTAAAGCAAACTTCACAGTGAATTTGCCGGTTCCTCTTCAGGCAGAACATCTGAGAAACTTCAGCACTTGATTAGCAACGTTTCTTAAAGGGGGGGGGGGTGCAGGGGAGTGGGGAGTGGGGAGAAGGTCCTTGTAATCTGCAGTTACTGCTGGATTTTGACTAAATTGACATTCACATAGAGTTTGGAGTGTTGTGAGTCACAGAACCCGAGGCGTTTCTGAAGAAGCCAAAAGAGTTCGAATGAAAAAAAAAGAGAAGAAAGAGAACCAAGAGAAGGGGCACAGAGGAGAATTGCACACAGCCCGAGCAAGCAGGCTGAAACTCATTGTTGGATAAGAAATAACTATCCAAAAGTTTGGTTGCAGGCATCTAGTCTCTTGCAATGCTCTTCTTCAAAAGAAGCTGATGTTTGGTTGCAGGCCCCTAGTTCCGAGTGATGTCCTTCTTCAAAAGAAGCTGATTTTGCTTTGGATTTTGATCCGTCCACAACAGAGCATAGCAATGTAGTATATACAACACAGATAACAGTAACTTGCCCAAGGAAGTAATGGGAAGTTGTAGCACAACTGGAGAATGAAACCAGATTTCCTAACTCATCCCTACTTATATGTAGCTGCCACAACAGAACATAGCAAAGTTGTATGTACAATACAGATAACAGTAGCTTGCCCAAGGAAGTAATGGGAAATTGTAGCACAACTGGAGAATGAAACCAGATTTCCTAACTCATCCCTACCTAACTAGATGTAGCTGCCACAACAGAACCTAGCAACGTTGTATATACAATACAGATAACAGTAACTTGCCCAAGGAAGTAATGGGAAGTTGTAGCACAACTGGAAAATGAAACCAGATTTCCTATCCCTACCTACTAGATGTAGCTGCTTCAAAAAAAGAGCACCTCTTAGATATGTGGATGGCTTCACTTTCTTGCCAGCTCTCTAGAATCACCCCCACCCCCGGTAACACTCACACATGCGCTTGACCTATCATAATGTTTTTATCAAATTCTTCTGCCAAAGGTGGCAGCTGCCATGGTACCGAGCGGGGAGGACAGAGGGAAAGCAGGAAGAACAAACGGGGCAGCGAGCAAGAGACGTCTGCTGTTTACAGCAGTCTTAGCCAACTCCTGGGAAAAACAAGCCCATAAGTCAGGAAAATGGAATGTCCCTCGGTTTTATTCTTTACAGAGGAATGAAAGAAGAGAGAGTGAAGAGCCGGGGGAAACACAGAGCTTCTTCAGACATCCTCGGGAGGACAAAACCAAGAGCAATGCAAGTAGGTAGAGAAAGAGAGACAGAGATTCAGCTTTCTGGAGAATCGGGTTTAATTCCCCACGCTGCCACTTGTGCTGTGGAGGCTTATCTGGTGAACTAGATTAGCTTGTGCACTCCAACATATGCCAGTTGGGCTAGTCACAGTTCTCAGCCCCAGCTACCACACAGGGTTGTTGTGAGGGGGGAAGGGAAAAGAGTTTATAAGTCGCTTTGGCTCATTCTGCACATGCAGAATAATGCACTTTGAAAATGCTTTCAGTGCTCTTTGAAACTGTGCGGAATAGCAAAATCCACTTGCAAACAGTTGTGAAAGTGGTTTGAAAACGCATTATTTTCAGAAGAAGAACTCTTCTTTCCAGTGCAAGAGGAGCAGCCACTGGCAGAGACAGGCAGTACTGAACAACTGGCCCGGGAAACTCACTGCCACATGATGCTACACTGGCTATCAGTGTACTTTTTGAAAGCATTTGATAAATGCTTTTCAGTACTGGCTGTCACGGCCAAGTCTGAACCCGGATTCAAAGAGTGTGCTCTCTAACTTAAGATGGCTGAGGTGACTTGCAAGAGCTAAGCCTTGGCTGGGCTGATCTAGGTAGCCAGAGTGAGGACTTACGTTGCAGGCTCAAGCAGAGCAGGCAGAAGACCTTCCTCTCTTGGCCTGACAGCAGGAGAAAGCCAGATATCCGGCATTTAGATCAGGCCTGGTCAAACCAGAGGTTCCTTCCTGACTAATTATGGAGGACTGGGACTGTGGTGCAGTGGTTAAGAGCAGGTGGGTTCCAATCTGGAGAATCAGGTTTGATTCCCCACTCCTCTACCTGAGTGGCAGAGACTTATCAGGGGAACCAGATGTGTTTCCACACTCCTGCTGGATGACCTTGGGCTAGTCACAGTTCTCTTGGAACTCTCTCAGCCCCACCTACCTCACAAGGTGTCTGTTATGGGGAGAGGAGGGGAAAGGAGCATATAAGCCACCTTGAGTCTCCTTACAGGAGAGAAAGGTGGGGTATAAATCCAAACTCTTCTTCTTCTTCAGTGTTACAGAATCCACTGGCATCCCCAGTTAGATGGGTCAGGCAGTCGGGTGGCATGACTGACCTTTGTCTGAAACTCTGCAGAGCTGCTGCCACTCAGAGTAGGCAAAACTAACCTAGATAAGCCAAGGTTCTGAACAAGTATGCGAGCTTCTTATGAGGACGAGGTCATGGTTCAATGGAAGAGCACATGCTTTGAAGGCAAAAGGTCCCACAGTTTGATCCGTAGCATCTCCTGCTAGAAAGATCAGGTGACAGGTGATGTGAAAGACATATACCTGAGATCCTGGTAAGCAGCTGCTAGTCAGAGTAGGTAGTTATGACCTTGACAGACCATTTATTGCTAGGTTGCTTTGTGTGATACCTATCTGGGCCTACAGTGGGCTCTAGGCATGAGGACATTCAGTCTCAGGAAGCTCATAAGAACATAAGAACACAAGAACTAGCCTGCTGGATCAGACCAGAGTCCATCTAGTCCAGCATTCTGCTACTCGCAGTGGCCCACCAGGTGCCTTTGGGAACTCACATGCAGGATGTGAAAGCAATGGCCTTCTGCTGCTCCTGAGCACCTGGTCTGCTAAGGCATTTGCAATCTGAGATCAAGGAGGATCAAGATTGGTAGCCATAAATTGACTTCTCCTCCATAAATCTGTCCAAGCCCCTTTTAAAGCTATCCAAGTTAGTGGCCATCACCACCTCCTGTGGCAGCATATTCCAAACACCAATCACACGTTGCGTGAAGAAGTGTTTCCTTTTATTAGTCCTAATTCTTCCCCCCAGCATTTTCAATGAATGCCCCCTGGTTCTAGTATTGTGAGAAAGAGAGAAAAAATTTCTCTCTGTCAACATTTTCTACCCCATGCATAATTTTATAGACTTCAATCATATCCCCCCTCAGACGTCTCCTCTCCAAACTAAAGAGTCCCAAACGCTGCAGCCTCTCCTCATAAGGAAGGTGCTCCAATCCTTCAATCATCCTCGTTGCCCTTCTCTGCACTTTTTCTATCTCTTCGATATCCTTTTTGAGATGTGGCGACCAGAACGGAACCTTTCACAGTTTGAAAGGTTTCAAGACAAGACCCCAGCATCCCAAACAGCTTGAGGGTCGCTAGAGGCTCCACAGCAGATGCTATATCAGACATTCAGAGAAAAGAGGGATGGATTTTGCAGAGTTTTCTGTATGAACGTGGCCGGCTTCTCGAAACACTACACCCCAGCAATATTACATAATTAGGCTGTGGAACTTATTGCCACAAGATGCTATGATGGCTACCAGTGTACTTTCCATACACATTCTGGTTGGGCCAAGTTTGACAAAAGTTATATTGTCAGAGCCTGGTGTTCCCCCAGTCCATTTTAGCTTCAGTCTTGTGCATCCTGTTCTATTCCACTATACAATTTATGAGACAAAAGAGGAGAACTCAGGGAATATTCCGGCTCGTACGGAAACAATTGGAAATACTATCTCCAGGCCCCGTCCTATTTATGGCACAACTCATCCCTCTGGTCCCATTTGGTGGAACACCTTTACATAACTGCTTCCGGAATCTATGCCTGGAAATAACACTGTAGGCTTAGTGCACCAGCAAAGCACACCCCTTTCCAACGAACGGCTATCAGGTAACAGATGCTGGGGAAGACACAACAGGAACAGACAATATTGGGCAAGGTGGACTAATGGTGTGACACAGCTGCAGAGGAAGGAAGATGAAGATCTGGAGGAAGATGGAAAGAGTCAGCAATAAAACCAGCAGCCACAGCAGATGATGTTAGGTTCATCACCTCCTCCCTTACTGAAAAACTGCAAGATCTGAGCTCATGGATGTGCTTAGCATGTGCTTTGCTACTGAGCAAAGACATAGGCCTGTGCTTAAGGAAGCAAGACAGATCTTGTTGCCAGAAGAAGAAGAGGAGGAGGAGGAAGAGTAGTAGTAGTTTGGATTTATATCCCCTCTTTTTCTCCTGTAAGGAGATTCAAAGGGGCTTACAACCTCCTTTCCCTTCCCCCCATAACAAACACCCTGTGAGGTGGGTGGGGCTGAGAGAGCTCTGAAGAACTGTGACTAGCCCAAGGTCACCCAGCTGGTGTGTGTAGGAAGCTAATATGGTTCCTCAGAAAGGCCTCCATAGCTCAAGTGGCAGAGCGGGGAATCAAACCCAGTTCTTCAGATCAGAGTGCACCTGCTCTTAACCACTACACCATGCTGGCTCTCTAAGGGTGTGGGGGGATTTTCTGCCTCCCATGTTACTAAATGGCCACAGCCCAGTGACATTTGACCCCATATGTCCTCCTGAGCGGTACACCCCTGCTGACATTACAGGCTTACAGTAGAAGATTCGGCCGGGAGTTTTCCAAACAATATGTGAAGTTCAATCCTTCTTTCTTCTGCAGCTCCTGGCCACCTGACTTCTCCTCTCTTCCCATTTCCTTGGCGTTTCCCTTCCACAGGTTCCACTGTGCCTGGATGGACCAGCCCTTTAAATGAACATTGCCCTGCTGGGCCACTGATGGCCGAGGGTAACCTACAGTGTCATCTGTACTGCAGGGGCCACTCAGCTGAGCTTGCTCCAGGGCTCTCTTAACATCCCAGCCTGTCCCTGCTCTGAAGTATTCCATTTTCCACTTTCCCTTTCCTAGTTTCCCACCCATTCCTTGGTCTTCTGTCTTCCCAGCCCCCCTCCTCTTCTGCATCTTCTAGTTGTTCCTCTTTTTGGCCCTTCCACCTGTGCCTCTGAGAGCGGCTGAACCAAGGGCAGCCAGAGATACCACCTCATCTCTCTATGACATCAGAGCAGCTCAGCCAATTAAACTCAAGAGGCTACCACAGCCCCTACAGAATCTGGTAGCACGTCTGAAGTCCAGATCAATTCACTGCAAAGAATTTGAGGCAGACAAGCAGCTGATGACAGCATTTCTGCCCTGTCCTATTTAAAGTCCGTTTCCTCTTAATATCCCAACAATAGTCAAAACTGCTCAGAAATCCAACTAAGAAAGAAAGGGAGAGCTTGCACCAGTGAATTATTTATCACCTGCCTGAATTTTATTCCCTTTTATGATATAGATGATGGGCATCAAAAAAACAGTTTGATCAGTAGCCCTTAAACCTAGGAACTCAGGGATTTGTATACCAGCACAAACCAGGTCTGTAGAGCAAGTGACGACACCCCTGCGAGATGGAGCAGTCTTATTACAACCTTGCAACACTGCTCAGAGGCAGAAAAGGTAAAATGTGACTATTTGAAATAGTTCCCGCTGTTCAGCTTTTACACTGACACACTTAGGAAACAAAGACAGGGAAACAATAAAAACCTTCAATGGATTGTGAGGAGAAAGGGTTAGAAGGAATGCCAGCAAACAGCTTAAAATATAGGTTGTAGTATCAAATGTATGATTATTATGGACAGTTGCTGATAGAATTCCTACACGATGCTGCAGTAACACCATCCTGCCTGGCATGCTGCCCTCACTAAGCCTCTGAACAGACAGCTAACTGGCTCTTCATTTGCCATCTCTAAAATAGGTTTATTTTTTCCCTATTGAAATTTTTTTCATAATTTCATATGATTTTATAACTGTCATTATATTGCAGGATATTTGCTGAAGTTTGAATCCAGGACAAGCAATTCTCTTCACAAGCACTCTGCAGCTCCTTTTACTGCCAAGTCTGCTAGGTAGCTTTTTCTCCTCCACTTCCACAACTGCCATGTCCCATGCTCTGACACTTCCCGTTCCTGCCCAAATGAATCTGTTAATGGAAAAAGGCCTAAGGGGGGCACTGAGATGACTCCCCATCACACCTTGCCCAAGAAGTCCTGTCCCAGCTAGGTCAAAGCTGAACATCCTTTGCCAATTAGAACATTCATTAGAAGGAGCTTCAGACCTGACCAGGGGTAAACAGCTGGAATTCTGCAAGCCCGATTAGACCTCGTAGCCATTTCCCCCCATCCCCCAATAGTCCCTCTACAGAGGGAAGGCAGCATGGTATAGCCCAATCTCATCAGATTTCATAAGCTAGGCAGAGCCACTTAGATGGGCAACCACCAAGCAAAACTCTGCAGAGGAAGGCAATGGCAAACCACCACTGCTTCTGACTTGCCTTGAAAGCCCTTTGCTGGGGTCGCCAAAAGTTAGCTGAGACTTGTCATTCAATACTGTACACAAACACTAAAGTCCTAGTCACAATGTTGTAAAATGCTTACCCACTACTTCAGTTTTCATTGGGAGGATCACACTTAATCTAGTTATTTATTTGCTTCATTTAGACCCTGCCTTTCTCCCCAGTGGATTACCCGAAGTGGCTTACACGATTCTCTCCTTCTCCATTTTATACTCACAACTTCTTTGTTAGGCAGGTTAGGCTGAGAGTCTATGACTGGCCCAAAGCCACTCAGCAAAGTGAGCAGGGATTGAAACCTGGGCCTTCCAGATCCTAATCCAACATTCTGACCATTACACCATAGCAAGAGTGAGATAAAAATATGGAATTTATTATTGAGAGCCAGCGTAGTGTAGTGGTTTAGAGCAGGTGCACTCTAATCTGGAGAACTGGGTTTTATTCCCTGCTTTGCCACTTGAGCTGTGGAGGCTTATCTGGTGAACCAGATTAGCTTGTGCACTCCAACACATGCAGCTGGGTGACCTTGGGCTAGCCACAGTTATTTGGAGCTCTCTCAGCCCCACCCACCTCACAGGGAGTTTGTTGTGGGGGGAGGGAAGGGGAAGGAGCTTGTAAGCTCCTTTGACTCTCCTCACAGGAGAGAAAGAGGAGATATAAATCCAAACTCCTCCTCCTCCTCTTCTTTTTCTTCTTCATATTTTTATCTCACTCTTGTTAATAATATAATATCTGTATCCAGTGGTGGGATTCAGCAGGTTCGCACCACTTCGGTAGAACCGGTTGTTCAAATGGTGCTTGGAAACAACCAGTTGTTAAATTATTTGAATTCCTCCATCAGAACCGGTTGTTAATTTGAATCCCACCACTGTCTGTATCTCTTTTTGGATATGACAATATCTAAGCCTTGAACATAATTTACAGCAAACATGCATACTATCTGTATGTGAATATATGCATCTATTGGTAAGAAAGAACCAATGCACATTTGCTTTAAAAGGAACACCAGAGGTCTTTTCCTGGATAAATATGGGGTTTAAATTGTGTATTTCAGATGTACACACATTGAATTAACATAAAAATTGTGCAAAAGTCCTCTTCAGAGATTAGGTTAGCATTTCATTCATGCAGAGCAGGAAGAGCTGTATTCACATGGAAAATCCACATATTGCCCTATTCACATAATATAGCAATCATGCAAATCACACTCCCAAACCACAGGGCTGGCAGGATCCCACTGCTCACAAATGGAATGGCAGCATCACATCTACCACAGGGCTGAGAAGTGTACACCGAACGAAGATTGATGGAATGTTTACTATAAAGTGTACCCAGGGCTTGCAATATAAACATTACTCAAAGCATGAGCCCACTACAGATGCTGCATTTGTGATAACTGAGAGCACGCCAACTGCGTATATTGGGAATGCACGATCCTAATGATGCACCTGATCGTGCATGATCACCACATTATGTCGTTTTGGCAATGTGTAGATTTTCCAGGCATGTACTCCCACTCCCACTGTGGTCTCCCAGCTCATGTGAATGTAACACCTACCGAAGGCTACGCAGAAAGAAAAATGTACACTGTGCTCTGGTTGTGCTCAAATACACTTGAATACAGTCATGAAGAGGCCAATTTAAATGTCTGGTCCTCAGACCACTGTAGGGTCAACAGAGCGTCCCCCAAGGATATAGAAGTTTGCCCAAACCAGACCACAGAAATTGAGACTGGAGGTGAACTGGCAGATAATGTTGCTTCCGGTTATAAGCCAGAAAGGGTGGTGAAGCTCACTTTCTATGGACAGCTCATGGACAGCTCATGAATCTCTCAAGGGACTGCCTGCAGCAAAATGCCAGCAGCAATGAGGGAAGCTATCAGTCACAGCAAAGTATTGCTGAACATGCACCTTGTAGCTTTTCTGCCTGCCAGTCAGAGATGGCAGCACATTAATTCAGCAACAGGCCAGAGTGTCTCATGCCTTTCACAGATGAATTTTCCCCTCCTGAGTCCTGGAATTGACCTGACAGCTCCCCCACCGGCCTTCTGCCTCTACTGTGGGACGGAATCCTTTTTGCTCAAATTGTTCTGGTAAGCTTAGTCTTAGATTCGGCCAGTTGCCCGCTGTGACAATCTCTCACCACCACCTTCATGCCCTCACTTCCACTCTTCCCCTCCAGATGGAGGAAAAATGGAGATGAGGGTAGGAAGTGACGGTGACTTCACTTCCAGCAGTTCAGAGAACAGGGGTGTAGCGCGCGGGGGAACATATGGGATCAAATCTCCCCGGGCTGCAGCCATTTAGTCACGTGGGGAGGCAGAAAATCACCCCCCAGACCTCTCATCCTTCTTCCCGGGTCCATACACTGACTTCAAGACCTCGTGCAAAAAAAATTGTTTGGACGTGGTAGGGGAGAGCAGCCGCCTATCCAGAGGGGGCGGGGGGCAGGCAGAAAACTCAGATTTTGCTCCGGGCTACATTTTCCCTAGAAATGCCTCGGGCAGAGAAGTAACATTATGGTGCTCTAGAAATTCCCCAGATCTCTATCGTGTTACGACATCACTTCCGGGCACAACTAGAAGTGATGTTGCAAGGTTTACTCTGGCCCCCATTTTTTCTCCCATTGGAGTGAAGAGCCTTGCTGGCAAATCTATCTGTTCTTCTAGACATGTAGGAAAAGGAGATGATGGAATGGACCGTTGGTGGTGGTATGGCGGGGACTGCATTTTTCAAGGTTCCCCTGAATAATTATTACCTGTAAGTGGAAAATGAGCACAGCATGCAAAGTGTTCAGCAAGAACCGTTCAGCCCAGTGTGTTTATTTATTTGCAAGGAGTTTTTACATGGGAGAATATTACAAATGAGAAATTTTCCCATAACGTGATTCAGCCCACTCTGGTCCCTCTTGCTGCCGCATAGGCAGGCCAGGCCTTATACTAAGATGTATATGAGATAAAATAGCTGATCTCAGGTAATTCTGGTTCTTCCTTTCTGAGATTGCTATACAAACTCACGTAACTTATTGGTGTTACTATTCTCTTCGTTAATGGTGATTAAAATGGTGCACATGCTTAAGGACATGGTCACCTTTATTCCTACTTACAGCAAAGAGGCTCAGTTTTGAAAATAAAGACCATAGGATGTTATATGTTTTCCAGAAGATTTTAAAGTCAAATGTACAAATGAAACCTGAGATCTATCTGCTGGAACCTATGGGTAGATCTCTGGAAAGAAAATAGGCAACTTTGTCATTATATAAGACAGCAGCAGCAAGAATATTATATGCACAGAAATTGAAAACTCCAGCTACATGTACAACTGAAGAGTGGTGGGTGAAGGTATCAGAGTTGGCAGAGAGTGGGCCAAGTTAACGTTGCTACTAAAAAAAAAAAATTACTTGCAGCCCCATCCAGGAAGGTCCCAAGAGGGTTTGAGGGAGCAGTGCAGTCTGGCACCAGCACATTTGCTCTCCCCGGGACACTTACCCCGGTGGAGGAGGCAGACACGCCAGCACCTGGGTGCCAGCAAACCTGGGAATCTGGGACGTGGAAGGGCTGCACTAGTGTCCCAGTGATTGGCCAGCATAGGGGGCAGTTGCCAGCATGGGGGGCGGAGCCAATGTTATTTGGCTCCCACCTTGGGGTTAGGGCCAGGAACGCAGTGCCTTGGCCCTTGAGGGTTGGGGGGTTGGGGGGGCAGTTTTTGCTCCCCACACAGCCAGAAAGCCCTCTTGGAAGGCTTTGGATGGGGCTGTTAATTAAGTTTCTGAACAGCTGGAGTCCCTAGATAGAGTATTTAGATAAAACAGAAACTGATGATTAGTGGTTTTGAAGTTAAAAACTGTTAAGAACCGAGAGAGAAAAGTAAGACTTTTATCAGTAATTGTGCTCAAGATCTAATTTTATCTAGGTGGTTAATGACCAAGTACTAAACGCTGCTGTTAATATTTGGTGCAGAAGAAACTGGGAGTTCTTATGGAATCAATGCTTTGTAATCTGATGAATTTTTTTCTTTGTGTTTTTGGTATTGGGAAGATTTTAAAGTTCTAACAAAAATTTCAGACCCCAAAAAACTGATACAGCAGCTGGAGCACAAGTTGCTTGCTGCAGTTTTCTTTCCCCCTTTAAGCTCTGCACCATAGGTGTCAAACTCGCATCATGCTGGCAGGGGATGATGGGAACTCGCATCATGCCGGCAGGGGATGATGGGAACTGTAGTCCATAACATCTGAAGGGCCGTGAGTTTGATACCTGTGCTCTACACACATCATTGAAAAAAGTTAATATGACTTTTTGCATGATTGCATCAAGATGCTTTCTATCATATATTTTACAAAATATGCACAGGTTGTCTTGCACATCAGTAAGTATGTATGAGCCCCTTTGGATCAGATCAGTGGTTCACCTAGACCAGCATCCTGCATCACACAGTAGCCTCAGAGGACCACCAAATAGGGCACAGAGACCAAGGCCTTCCCTGATGCTGTCTCCTAGAAGTGAGATTCTCAAATTTACTGCCTATAGATGTGGAGATTCTCTTTAGTCATCATGGCTAGTAGCTACTGAAGGAGCTCTCCTCTTTTCCTATTTTGTCTACCTCCCTGCTTCCCCCCCCCCCCCCCCATAGTCATCTACACTCATGGCTGTCACTATGTTCACTAGCAGGGAATTCTATAAACCAGTCATAAGGACTCCCTTTTGTCTGCACTGACTGTCTGGCCATCAAATTCATTGGAAGAGAATGTTCTTGCTATTTACTACCTCTACCCCATGCATAATTTTATTAAATACTGCAGTGATGCACCCCAGTAATGCTTTGCATGCTGTGTTTTTACTGATCTCCACATCTGCATTGATAATGCAGAGGGAAAAATATGAATGAACCAAAGTAACTGACACTTGGATGAAATGAATTTTCAGGAGTATTCCTAGAAGAAAGTAAGTTGGGGCCTACACTAGGGTTGCCAACTCTAGGGTGAGAAGTTCCTAGAGATTTGGGTGGTGCAGCCTAGGGAAGGCAGGGTTTGTGGAGGAGAGGGAGATCAGTAGGGTAAAATACCATAAGAGTCTACCTTCCAAAGCAGCAACTTTCTCTTGGGGAAGTGATTACTATATGGAGATCAGTTGTGATTCTGGGAATTGTGATTCTGAGACTCCGCCTGGAGGCTGGTAATTTTACCCTAGGTAGAGTCTCAAATTAAGTTATACCTATTGTTTGAGCTACTGTTCTATATACCTGTCAGTGGCCACTGCAGGCCAATAAGAGATTAATTTCCCACAATGAATATGGGACTCTCTAAAGTGGGGGAGGAAGGATATTTGTTTTTTTCTAAAGCAAAGCTTACTAGTCACCTGGTACTTTTATATCAAAGATCAATATGCAGAACCTTGCTATTTTCCCATAGCATTCCTTAACAAGATTGTTATGTGTTTGGAAAACTGAGGGAAAGAACCTGGATCCTTTGATCTAACTGACATTGTCTACCACCTCATAGCAGGCCTAGGGGAAGATATAATCTGAATTGTTTTGATCCTATTTTTGTTCAGTGCCAATGTTCTCGCCCCCACCCCCCCAATCTTACTCTGGGGCAGGAAATATTCATGTACCATCACGGCTGACATTTGAATCCAATAATTTGGAGAACTTCTGCAGCCATTTCAGTTGGATGTCATTCCAGTTGCTTAGCTGGCGTTTTAATTAATGACAGAGCACAGCTTGAGTTCATTAAGAGGCAAACATTCATTCAAGAGGAATTATGACTTTGTTTAAGATGCAAAAAAAAAGTGAAACGTGTACACAATCAAACCAAAATTGCTTTCCTAGCGGATGCATACACTGTCCTGTTCCTACACTGAAAATCCAAAGTTTGTTCCAGCCCCTTCAGGAGCTGTTTTGATTTCAGGGGGATTCTCTGATACGTAATAATATGACACAATCAAGCTGATCAGTCCACTGCCCTTATACACATCGGAGGTCTGTATCAGCTATTTCTTACTATCGTGTCTCTCTTACCTTCTTCAGGTGCAAGCAGTTTCCCTCCTTGACACGTACCAAAGATGATGCTAACAAGGAACAAAATGGAGATCCTAATGGACATGATGGAAATTCCAGTGGTTCAGGAGCTGGGCTTGTTCCACCTAAAACACAGAGTGAGTGTGATTAGTCGGGGTCCTTGGGCAAGAGTCAGTGTTAGCAAAAGACCACTCAGAATTATTTGATTATCGATGCTCCACCTGAAGGATATCTTGAACGAGATGGCCCAAGCTAGTCCAACCTCATCAGATCTCAGAAGCTAAGCAGGGTCAGCCCTTGTTAGTACTTGGATGGCAGACCATAAAAAAGTCCAGGGTTGCTACACAAACAGGCAATGGCAGATCACTTCTGTCTGCTTGTCTGTTCCCTTGAAAATCCATGAGAGTCAGCGCAGTGTAGGGGCTAAGAGCACTGAACTCTAATCTGGAGAACCAGGTTGGATTCCCCACTCCTCCACATGAGTGGTGGACTCTTACTGGGTGAACTGGTGTGTTTCCTTGCTTCGGTTCATGAGGCCTGCTGAGTGACCTTGGGCTAGTCACAGTTCTTTGGAACTCTCTCAGCCCCACCTACCTCACAAGGGCCCCTTCCACACACACAAAATAATGCGTTTTCAAACCACTTTCACAACTGTTTGCAAGTGGATTTTGCCATTCCACACAGCTTCAAAGAGCATTGAAAGCAGTTTGAAATTGCATTATTCTGCATGTGCAGAATGAGCTAAGGTGTCTATGGTGGGGAGAGGAAGGGAAAGGAGTTTGTAAGCTCCTTTGAATCTCCTTATAGAAGAGAAAAGTGGGGTATAAATCCAAACCCTCCTCTTCCTCTTCCTCCTCCTCCTCCTCCTCCTCCTCTTCTTCTATGGCAGGGGTAGGGAACCTGCGGCTCTCCAGATGTTCAGGAACTACAATTCCCATCAGCCCCTACCAGCATGGCCAATTGGCCATGCTGACAGAGGCTGATGGGAATTGTAGTTCCTGAACATCTGGAGAGCCGCAGGTTCCCTACCCCTGTTCTATGGGATCCAACTTGATGGCACTTTCCAGCATTCCTCTCACTCATCCCAAGGATGCTGTTTAGTCAGGGTTGCTCACTGAAACCAGAGATTCTCCTTAGGCTAGACCAGGGGTAGGGAACCTGCGGCTCTCGAGATGTTCAGGAACTACAATTCCCATCAGCCCCTACCAGCATGGCCAATTGGCCATGCTGACAGAGGCTGATGGGAATTGTAGTTCCTGAACATCTGGAGAGCCGCAAGTTCCCTACCCCTGGCCTAGACATACCCTGCTCTTCCCATTCTCAAATGCCAGCAGGAAAATAGCCACAAAACCAAAAAAGAAGTATCAGACAGTGGGTTAGAATCAGATTGCGTTTTCCATTTACAGGAGGGAAGGTGTAATTTCCACCAGTTCCTTTATCCTGAAACAACCCCCCAACCTGCCCTTCATGCCATCTCCCCTGAACCCCCAGAGCAACAGTTTGGGGAGCCCAATGGTCACTTTGGGGGAGAGATCTGTTTTGGTGACAGGAGAGCTTTCTGATACGTGGCTACTTTTTTCCATGTTGAACGTATGACGTTTAGCCAGGATCTTATTCTGTCATGAAAATGAATATTTATGTGAATGTCTTTAGTTTGCACGATCATAACACATTTCATTTCTGAAGGCTTTGAATTATTATTCTTTAAGGAATGGTGTCTGTTATTGCTGTTGACAACCCCCTGTGGCCCAACTGAGAAATTTCTGCAAATCTTTTGAAAACACTTGAAGCTTTCTGGTGAATCCTTCACATGTTTTGCTCGAACAGGGACCTCGGAAATGCACCTTCTCCTTTCCTTCTCCATGAAATTTATGGACAGTTTTTGCTGTGATCGCAGGAAAGGATGTTTGGATAGAGGCCTGCTTAGCTGCTCCATCTGAAGGGTGGTGGGTGGGTTGTGTTTTCAGGAGGGGGTGGAAAGTGACAGTTTAGCAACGTTTTTGGACGTGAAGCTATTCTGGGACCTCCTCTTCTTGGCCTGAATTAAATAGAATATTTACTGTAACCGTTGAAGTTAAAATGACTCTTTCCTCTTGCCTTCTTTTTTTTTTTAATTTTCCCTTGGTGGATCTCAGTTACTACTACCAGCCTTTGGAATGATGAAACATTTGGAAGATAAATTATAATGTGATAGCCGCATTGCTCCGGCAAGAAACCACAGACACCAGCCCCTCTTCTCTCCTGTTCTACCTTTTGCTATTGGCCTGCAGCTCTGATGAAATTTCACACTTAATAAGGAACTGATGTGCAGGCAGGGAGATTATTATTGTGTGGTTCAGCAGTTCCAAAGAGACATTTTTAGCAAATGCAGCGATGGAAAACATCTTGTATTGCAAGAAGAAAGACTGCTACTGCTATTTGGGTCATTTTTGGCCAGCCCAAGAAACAGCTCGTTATTCTGATCTCCCTCCATTTTTTTTTGAAGAGACACAAAAGTTGATACCTTCTAGCCCTTTATATCATAGAGTTAACCTGCTATAAGCTTGATTCAGCCAAAACAAATCAGTAAGCCCCACTGATTTCAGTGGAACGGTTTCAGCATGATTGAAAGCTGTGGCATTTCAAAGCGCTTAACTTCAGATGGATCATTTCCCATGTGTGTTTGTAAGCAAGCGTGCGTGCACATATATTTGCATGTATATATATTTATATATGCACACACACGGGTATAATAATGCAAAATGTAAATCAATAATTTCCAAAAGGCACCTATGTTGTGGCTCCTGTCTGGATCTACACATAAAGACCAAGTGGTGGATTAAACGTTTAAATTTCCTGCTATGTTAAAAAACAACAACATTTCGCTGCAAATAGAAAACAGTACACACTGGGGAGAGGACTGGATTAGATTTGCTCACTGGGGTGCTGATTTTCTATTTGCATGAAGAGATTTTTTCACACAAGGGGTGGGCATGGACCCACCCTGCTACCAAAGGTATCTTACTGCAGCAGAAAAAAAGAGTGATAGAAATCTCTTTCAGTTGAAGGAACATATGTCCTCAAGTGGAATGGATCCATAGTGACCCAACTCAAAGGAACATAGACTAGACATGCTGTCTGAAGAGATACAGTTTCTATCTAATCCTCAGGTGCAACTATCTCACCCTGTTGCTGAAAATTCAGGAAAGGTTGAATGTTCATAGAGTTCTAATAAGTTTGCAAAGTTTCCAAAGGAAGGCAATTCCCACAATTCCATCCTCTTTCTTCCCGCCACCGCTGTCTTGCTCGGAAGAGCGCCTTTTCTTCTATAATTATGAATCAGACTTCTGCCTTCCCTAAGATGCAAGCTGCCAACTTATTTCTGTACTTGGCAGAACTTCTGTGCCCTTTCAAGATGTAAAACAGATAAACAGAAGTATGAGGAGAACCCTTTCTTCTGTAACAGAGATGCAATGACAGGAATGAAAGCCTTCAACTAAGCACATTTCTGCCTCTCAAAGGAGCCCCAGCAAAGAAAGAGCTGGTCACCTGTCAAAACCTTTGTGGAAGTGATTTCCTCTAACATACTCCAACATCCCCAACGCCTGCATTCATTGATCTATGCCAGTAAACTCTTCTCTATCTCATATTGTGTAATTATGGATGTAGAGATTTCTCTCTCTCTCTCTCTCTCTCTCTCTCCCCTCCAAATTTTTGATGATTAAAGAGCTTTGGGCTTATCTTTTTTCCAGCGTGGTGTAGTGGTTAAGAGCGTGTAGATTCTAATCTGGAGAATCTGATTTGATTCCCCACTTCTCCACCTGAATGGCAGAGGCTTATCTGGTGAATCAGATGTGTTTCCGCGCTCCTACATTTCTTCTGGGTGACCTTGGGCTAGTCACAGTTCTTTGGAACTCTCTCAGCCCCACCCACCTCACAAGGTGTATGTTGTGGGGAGGGGAAGGGAAAGGAGCTTGTAAGTCACCTTGAGTCTCCTTACAAATCCAAACTCTTCTTCTTCCTTTGCAGAAGGATCTCTGAATTTGCTTTCCAATTTGACTTTTGATGGAACTCAGTCCTGGAAAGTGTGGAATACGCTCTACTGAAACCATTTTAGCTTCCCTCAAGATATCTTCAAAGTTTTGCATGAAGAGGAACCTGCGAATTTACTTTGACATTTGCTTTAGGCAAAACCCTGTAGTAGCTCTACCTGGGCCTCTGTCCCACCTCCAGGGAAAATGCCAAACCACTTCCAGAACCCAGGGGACGTTTGCCTCCAGGACAGGTTTAGTGGGATGACAGCTGCATATTATCTTTCTAAAGGGCTCCGGACACAGAGGAAACTTGAAGGAGATCTCAATATATATTGTGGTGGGGTTTTGCACATTCTTAATCAATAGGATTTTCAGATTTCTCTGTATTCCTTTGCATACACCCCCCCCCCAAAAAAAAACATTTCTAAGATTCCCTGAAAGGAAAATTGGAGATGACATGGCAGAAAACATGCTCAGATTAAATATTATTAAATAAAATACAATAACAAGAGGGGTGAGTAAATAACAATCAATAAATATCTAACATTAAGAACTCAGCCCATAAACTCTAAAATAGTAATTTAATGTAAATACCTGTTGGAAATCTGAAAATTCAATTTCAGTAAGACCCATGACATTTCCCTAATGCCCCCCACCTCCAATTTTCCATGTATCACTTCCAGTTTCCTAATCACGCACAGAAAACCAGATGCAAGCTCAAACACCTTTATCCTTGAGACATTATCTCCTGATCAGGTCTGGCAGTAGCTACGCCCAGCATTATATACACCATCCAATAGCATTCACCATAGAATCAAACCACAGATTGCAACCAGGTTAGAGGCTAGTCAGGAAACCAGGGTGTGTGCTAAGAATGGATAGTGAATACCCCAAGACAAGTCACATTAGTCAAAAGAAGCCCCACAATTAAAAGGGGAGGGGGCTGCTGCAGAGGCAGTTTGGCAGCATTAAGTCTGCATCAGGCCATGATGTTCAAGACACAGGAGTGAAATACAGGTCTGTTAATGTGTTTTGTAAATGGGGTGTTGTGTGGTTTCCGGGCTGTATGGCTGTGTTCTCATGGCTGGCATCCTCTGAAGGACACCCCAGATGCAGACAAAACGTCAGGAGAAAATGCTACTAGAACCTGGCCATACAGCCCGGAAAGCACACAACACCCCAGTGATTCCGGCCTTGAAAGCATTTGACAATACATTGTTGTGTAAATGCACCAAGGAAAACTATGCAGCATTCCCACCATCGATAAGTTCTGTGCTCAACATATTAAATTAACAAAGGGGTCTTTACAGACAAATCACAGGGGATCAGAGTGATCTCCCACCTAGTTTCCAGCAATCCAAACTTGTGCTGCTGACGACTGCACAGGTGCTTTACTCTAACACTCAAGATAGCTAGTGTAATGCAGTGCTTAGAGCACTGAGCACCTGGGAGACCTGGATTCAAATCCCCACCCATCTCTGAATCTCACTCAGTAACCTGAGTCAATCGCTCCCTGCTCAACCTACTTTACAGGGATGCTGTGAAGATAAAGGTGGGTGTGGATAATCACCAATGCCACCCTAAGTTTCTCAGAGGATATGAACAGATAGGCAGATGATGATAAGACTGGAAAATGCCCACCAAGTTTACCATCTGCGGATAAGTGTGATCTAAATGACTTCACCCAGTGAGCTGAGCAGCCCATTTAGGGGGCAAATACTTCCTTGTCAAAGATCCAGCATTACTCACTAGTGTGCTTGGTGGCAAAAATTTGTCACTGAGCCTAAAATATGGTGATCAAACAATATTTTTGGAGAAAAAGTTGCAGCACAGCATTGGACAAAATAAATTTATGATCCTTCCTTGATCCAAAATCCAGCTGATGTGTCAGATTAAACAGGTGGGAAAGAAAGGCATATTTTTGTCTCTGCCCCACAAGCCTTCAATAAATAGGAACAGGCCCCAGGCAGCATATGCAAGCATTTCTTTCCAGCTGTGTGTACCAAAGCCTTGTGCTATGCCCCAATTCCAGAGCCATCCTTCAACTTAAAATGTAAGTGGTTGTTGTGGGTTTTCCGGGCTCTGTGTGGTTGTGTTCTGGTAGATCTTGTTCCCAACATTTCGCCTGCATCTGTGGCCGGAATCTTCAGGGGTGTATCACAGAGAGAGGTGTGTTATACACTGTGTCCAGTGAGAAGGGAATGTTTAGTAGGTTATACATTGTCCATTACCCAGGGTAGACAATATATGGACAATATATACCCCACTAAACATTCCCTTCTCACCGAACACAGTGTATAACACACCTCTCTCTGTGACACACCTCTGAAGATGCCGGCCACAGATGCAGGCGAAACGTTAGGAACAAGATCTACCAGACCAGACCACGACCACACAGCCCGAAAAACCCACAACTACCAGTTGAATCTGGCTGTGAAAGCCTTCGACAATACATTAAAATTAAAAAAAAAACTTTTCCTGAGCATGCTCTGTAAGCCTCTTCAAGAGAGTCAATGTCCACATAAGATGAGCAAGATATGAGTCCACCAGTACCTCAAAGACCACCAAGTTTTCCAGGGTGACAGCTTAAAAGAGTCTGAGCTCCCTCTGCAAGATCAAAGAACTGACTCTCGAGTGCTCACACCCTGGAAATCTTGGTGGTCTTTAATGTGCTGCTGAAGTCAAATCTTGCTCTTCTAATGCAGACCAGTACAACTACTCATCTGAAACTATCCACAAGACGCACCTGGATTTATAGAAAGATGCTTTTTGCCCCTTTAACTTCTCCTAAAGCTCCCTACGGTATCTTCCCCCCTCCCCCCACATACAGAGTGTCCCCAAAGTCTAAAGAAAGTCACACTGAAGCATCACTGTCCAAGCTGGAACCATGGGGAAAAATCCCAAGAAGATCTCTCCGAGAAGTCCCAAAAGGCAAGGAGACAGAAGACCCACAGTGGTGGAATGGAGGGCTTGCAGCAAGACTCGGCTAATCGCTTTCCTCTGTTCAGTTGGCCTGAAGCATTCGCCTCGGCAGATGCCTTCCAGCGGACCCCTTTCTGCCTTGCCTAAAATAGCATCCTTCTCTGCTGGAGTGAGTGAGCTCTAGGAGAAAGAAAGCAGAGGCCCTCTCAACATTGCAGGCAGATGTTAAAGTGCTCTCTCAATCAGGTGGAGCTGACGGGAGGGAGGGGAGTTAGTCTCCTTACCTGCTGGAGGTGCTAAATACAGCTGGCCTTGTTCCTAACAGGGGAAGAGGAGGTTGGAAATCCCCCCCCCGCACCCCCGCAAACGAGGAAGAGCGTCTGCAGCACACGTCACTGCCGAAATCTGGCAACCATCTGCTCCAACTTTACAGTTGTATTAAACTTTACCTCCTTCTCCCCCCACCAGTGTGTCTGTGACAAGACAGATAGAGAGTAGGGGATTGGGGTGTTGGGGGTGGGGGGTGTTTCTAACCTTGGCTGTGGAGTAAGCTTGACAGAGGTCCTTACGGAGATCTTGACATCTTAGAAGCCAACAAGCTTCTCCTTTAGGCGCCTCTCTTTCTTCCTTTCCCTCCAGAGGTGGAAAAATGAAGAAACATTTTCTCTCTCTCTCTCTTTCTCTCTCTCTCTCTCTCTATGAGCCCACGTCTGACTCTATGACGAAGAGCTGTTACTCCGCCAGGCCCCTGAGCTGGAAGCGAAGCACTCCTAAACGTGCCAAAAGAGCTTAATCAAGCCCAGCTGGGACACGAACAAAGGCCTCCAGGCAGGGAAAGTCGCATCCCGCTCCTCTCTATCGTTCAGGGCCCGGTTTTTTTTTTCTTATTTGAATCACACATATCTCTCCTTTCTAACGTCTGACACATCTTAATGAGATTTCGGGGCCAAACAGTTAAACTGCGGAGCGGATCCAAGTTCAAGATGTGTTTGAATTCCACTGGCAGTCACTTTGCCTTGCTCCTCAGTAGCACGGTTTGGCCACAGAAATCAAGGCTGCGTGGGAGCAACTAACAAGTGGCATCTTCCAAATGTGAAGGAGGGGAAGAGGCCCTTTCGTGCCCAAACTGCAAAGGTTTTGTGTGTCCTTCAGCTAGAAACCAGTACCACATGGTGCCTAGGGTACCAGTCATGCTCAAATCCCTTTGAACCCCAGAATGGTGTAGTGGTTAAGAGTGGCAGACTCCAGTTTGGAATGCTGGATTTGATTCCCCGCTCCTCCACATGAACTGCAGACTCTTATCTGGGGAACTGGATTTGTTTCCCTGCATGTACACATGAAGCCTGCTCGGTGACTTTGGGCCAGACACAGATCTCTCAGAACTCTTCTAGGCCCATTTGCCTCACAAAGCACCTGTTTTGGGGCGGGGAAGGGAAGGAGTTTGTAAGCCGTATTAAGACTCTTTAAAGGTAAAGAAAAGTGGGGTATAAAAACCAGCTCTACTTCTTCTTTTACTCTGCCATCAAGATGACAATGACATAGGGTCAGACACTTTTCTTCTCCACTACTACTTCCAATTTAGGCATACTGTCAAAGCAAAAGATATTTAACATTTCTGAATTGAGACTTACTACTGTGAAGTCTCCATGTGTATTTTCATGGCATTGCATTGCATAGAGTCCATCACTGGCTGCTGAGCTGTTCAGATCTGGATCAGTTCAAACATTCATGTTCTTGGATGGTCTTATGGGAACTGCAGCCACCTCCAACTCTGCAAAACAAACAAAGAAAGAAATACCAACTTATTTTTAAAACCTTCACATGAATTGTAGTGCAGTATTCTTGTCCGGATATTTGGTGCCTGTACAGACAACAACAAAAAAATTGAGTAGCATGCCGTAATTTTAGAAGATACTGGTTTGTCTTCTTTCAAATTGGTTAGCCGGCTGGTTACTTGGGTAGTGCTAAACCATGGGCCTCGAAAAGGAATCTTACAATCAGCTCTTCCACTTATGACACACAGTACCAACACAGCAGACACACACAAAAACAGGAAATGTATGCAATGTTGGTTGTTCACACTTTTTCTTTTTTTTAAACTCCCTGTTTTTAGACTGAGTTCTTAAACAATAAAACCATAAAACTTAAATAAGACACATATGTTAAAAAAAACCCTACTCTGCAGCCTCTAAGAAACAAGCAATAAAATAAGTACAATAAGAGTCAGAGTCTTCAAAGATGAACCTTCTGCTCTAACATTGCTTGAGAAAGAGTGGACCAAGTATTAAAACATGGCACAATCCATTTTAGCCTCAGTTGGGACACATAAGGGCATTACAAAGGGATAAGTTCCAAGGTGTCTTCTGACTGAAGGAGGCAGGGACATTGTAGGAAGAAGGGATATTTAGCACACGACCCAGCAAAACCATTGAAAAGGGGCAATTAAATCTTGAGTGTATAAAGTTCTAAAAACTAACCTGAGAGTCCAAACAGGGAGAAATTTTACCCTTAGACAGAAGGCCCAGGGCAAGTGGAGAACATATCCTCCAAGAATCAAAATGAGTATCTCTAGCTTAGATCAATTTAGCCACATGCTTTTTACATCAAACAGAAAAGCATCAAACAGAAAAGCAGAAAAGGACAAAATGTCCTCCATCTTCCAATGTACTAGTGATAACTTGTGCTCAAAAAACTGGAGCCAGGGAGCCTTATAAGAGACCCTGAGGGTTAAGCTTACCAAGTTTCTTCCTGCGGCCTCAGAGAATAGATGGAACCAGAATTTAAAGGCATGTATCCAGGCACAAGGTTCTGTTGAGCTAAGTTCACACTCATAACAAAGGACTGATGATGAAATACAAAAGGTTCTGTTGAGCTAAGTCCAAACTCATAACAAAGGGCTGATGATGAAATGCATCTGGGGAGCCCCCAATTGTTTAAAGGAACAAGGACTGAATTCTTTTTATAGAGTTGTCTACAGCAGAAATCCATATAGAAGTGTCATTTAAAAAGTTGTGAAATCATTATTGAGTTAAAGACTGTAATAGCTGCTGGAATATAATGTGCCCCATTTGAAAAGAAAAATGGCATAACTGCCTTCATAGTTGCCATAGACTTCTGAATGGTCAATTGTCTATGTCATCTCCAAGATAAGGTGGAATGAAATAAGATACCCAGACACCTAAATGAGGAAACCTGAGAAATCTTCCGCCCATTAATTATCCATGTCTCTCTTTTGGTTGAAGAGCAAGGAAGAAACTTAATAATTTTAGTTTTAGTAAAATTTACAGATAATTTCTCATGCAAACAATAAATATGGAACCTTCTCAGAGCCTGAAGAAGACCAACCCGGGTTTGGGAAAGTAAAACTGAGTCATCTGCATAAGTACAAAGGGGACTGAAATATCCTGTAATTTAGGTGAATGAAAAGAAGGATCCTTTCAAAAAGCTGTCAAACCAGACAGGTATAAATTAAATAGAAATGGTGATAAAAGGCACACCTGTCTAACCCCCTGGAAATGGAAAAAGGGGTAATTAATTAACCCTCTCTATCACACTGCACTTAGGCTCAAGAATCAGTTTAAAGGTTTTCAGTTAATACAACAATCTCCTATCAATTGTGATCTGTTTCAGTTCAGTCCATAGTAACATTCTAGATACAAAGTCAAAGGCATAGGAAAGATCTAACACAGATGCATGCAAAAAGCCCTTCTTTGAAAAGTTGTTTAAACGATGCAACCAACAGTGTAGGGACACAGGCAGGGGACAAACTGCAAATCATTCCCCATGACCTGGGGGACATGTACTTTCTTCTCCAGGGATCAAGAAGATTTAGTTTACTGACTGCACAGTAGCAAATGCAGCTGCGAGAGATACAAACATAGTTTATTTAATAAGGACGATTAGTTCTTGATCCTGGAGCACAAACATCTACTGGGCAGAATCAAAGCCAGTCTGCTTTCACACTGAGATGATTCTTTGTGTAGCTGTCAATGCCTCTGCGAATGTAGAGCCATTTACAATGGCAACAGAGAAACCACATGGAAGTTTTCCCAGCACTTTTCTTGCCTCAGCCCCTCTCTGACCGCAATTTTCTCTCCCCTTCGCCACAGGGCTTTTTTTCTTTAAACAGTAAATGACAGCTCACTCTGACCTGGCTGCCCAGATCTCATCATATCTTGGAAACTAAGCTGGGTTAACTCTGGTTAGTTAGAGGAAGAGAAAGGAGCTTGTGAGCCACATTGAGTCTCCTTACAGGAAAGAAAGGTGGGATATAAATCCAAACTCCCCCTCCCCCTCTTCTCCTTCTGCAAGAGACCTGCAAGTATGTCCAGGTCTCTACATAGAGGAAGGCAATGGTAAACTACCTCTAATCATCCCTTGCCTGCAAAACCCGACAGGGTTACCATAAATCTGCTGCTTTGATGGCCCTTTCCACCATATACATGGCAGATCACTATAGTGTTTTTATCACGATCTTCAACTACAATGTCCCAGTTCCCTGCGTTCATTTTTTTTAAATTAAATTTTAGGGTTTTCAATACAGCTTTAAGGCACATTTTCTGTCATACTCCAGACTCAAAAGGGCTAAGGACTTCCTTTCAAAAAGAAAGAAAGCTACATTGTTGCAGAAGATCATTATAAAATTTAATACCACACCAACCTGTTGAATGTGAGGAAGGGGAGGGGGGAATGAGGGAAAAGCCTTCCAGAACTCTCTCAGCCCCACCTGCCTCACAAGGTGTCTGTTGTGGGGAAAGGAAGGGAAAGGAGCTTGTAGGCCACCTTGAGTCTCCTTACAGGAGAGAAGGGTGGGGTATAAATCCAAAATCATCCTCCTCCTCCTCCTCCTCCTCCTCATCATCATCATCATCATCATATTCTTCGAATTATTATTATTATTATTATTATTATTATTATTATTATTATTATTATTATTATTATTATTATTATTATTATTGTAGATTTCACAGATCCAGATCTTTAGTTGGCCATTGTTATGAAGGCCAACAACCAACTAAAGATCTGGCAGCGGTGAAATCTACAATAATAATAATAATAATAATAATAATAATAATAATAATAATAATAATAATAATAATAATAATAATAATAATAATAATGATAATGATAATAATAATAATATTACTTGGAGGTTGAAGTAAGGAAAATAGCACTGGTATGCATTTCCCTCTTAATTTGGTGTCAGAGGTACCTTAAAACCTAATTAATTTTTTTTTAAAGAAACTTGATGGCATGTACATATATGTGTAAGTTTGGCTGGCAATTTCACTGAAATTCTCTAACTGGAATGTAATCTGAATTTCAGATTTTCTGTTAATGCCCATCAACATTCATTCCAGATTTGAATCCTGCAGAGAGTTTGAGGGGACCCTCAGCACACAGTTATTGTTGGCATATAGAAATCTGCTGTTTGTAATTTGTGGTGTTACTTTTTTTCTTCAAAGCCCTAAGGCCAAGAGCAGCCCATTACAACCAGGAAATGAGTAAAGAAGAAACTGAAGGTGGGGGAATCTAGACCCAAGAGCAGGAAGCAAATTATCAGGCAGAGTGTAGCCCAGGGGCTCGATTCATACATCTTGGAACAGGAGATTTGCCAAAGCTCCCATCTCCAGCCAAGATGGAATGAGGGGAAAGTGCACTCTTTGCACGTGCTCAAAGACACTCTTTGCTATTTCCCATGAATCTTTCGGGTGGGCTCTGGCTCCACCAAGGGTTAGGGGGCTGTTCTTGCACAGGTGGCTCTATTTCTACAGGTGCGACTGGGACGGCAACGCTCCTTACTCAGTAAGCACCAGGGCGGATTAAAGACTAATTGTTGTAGTGGTGGTGGTGGAAAATGCCATCAAGTTGCAGTTGACTTAGGGTGCTACCGGAAAATCCTGTAGGATTTTAAAGGCAAGAGATGAACAGAGACGGTTTTGCCTTTGGCTGCCTCTGCATAGCGACCTTGGACTTGATCTCCCATCGAAGAAATAAGCAGAGCTGATCCCGCTTAGCTACTAAGGTCTGACAAGATCAGGCTAGCCACTGCCAGGGGTATCCAGGTCAGGGCAATGGCTGGAATGGCCCCCTTCCAAATCCCCAGACTTCTTCCACATCACTGTATAGCTTTTTTGGAGTGGAGGGAAGCAGCATTTGGGGTTGGACAGGAAAAAAAATTGTCTGAGGAGTGTGGAGCTGCCCTGTGGAAGCTGCAACGTGTTCACTGGGCCTGGTTCCCCATCTCTCCCCCATGGCAAATGCTGAGAAAGAGAGGATTAGTCTCTGAATGGGGGCTCCCCTTGCCAAGCCAAAGTGCCTTGCTGTACAGTTAGCTGTCCAGAGTGCCTGTGGTTAGCCGCATTCATAAAACGGTGCTCGTGTTTGGAGCCAGAGGAAATTAGCCCACAGTGCTTTTCATGGAAAATACTGAAGTGAGGGTGAGGAGTTGGCACTGGTGTGGGAAGGAGAAGGCTCGAGTTCCTTTCGCCGGTTAGCCAGTTCAAGGAAATACCAAACTGAAAAATCTGGTCACTGACTGACTTGCTTGAAAGAATTTTATCTTGCCTTCCTTCTGAACACTCTGGCAACCAGCGAGGAAGGAAGCCATTTGCTTTGTCCAAGCAGCTCAGATTAGCACCCTTGATTTCCACCTCACAGCCACCCTGTGAAGTAGGTTAGGCTGAGAGAAAGTGACTGGCCACTGGTGATGCAAGGAGTTATGTGGCCAAATGGGGGTGTGGAGTCAGGTCTCCTCCCAGCCAGCGCTAGAAACACTACAGTGATCTCTTTCTCACATGCAAGCCAAATGGCACCTGCCTCAGTCACCCTTTTAGTCTCTGGAAAGCTCCCGTTGTCACACTTCTGTATTTTAAAATGGAAGCTACCTGCTTTGAGCAGAAACAACAAACCAGACCGATAAAGCGAACAGAGAGGGGAAAAACATTCAGAGAAGGCAGCTGTAGCCCGCTTTTGGGGATTAAAATAGCTGCTGTTAATGCTTCTTTTTCCGCATAGTCCTGTTCAGCCAACATGGTAATGGAGAAGGGAACTGGCTGTAACTCTGGCTCACTCAACATAGTATGCGTTAAGTGATGCACAGGCCTGGGAGTAGCAGCCAGAAACAAAACAGAATTGTCAATATTCAGGCAGAGATGTGTGCCTTGGAGTTAACAGACGGCTCTCAGTCCCAGAGCCTTGGATTCAAAAAGAAGGGTTTTTCAAAGGCCAATTTCCAAAGAGTAGACTTGTTTTAAAGCAAGCAGTGCTAGAAGCTATGCAATGCACCTTGAAGTGTGCAACAGGAGATGTGTGGAACCAGTCTAATTTCATGCATATTTTTACTTTTTTGAAGTCTGGGAATGTATGTTTAGGACCGTGGTGGCGAACCTTTGGCACTCCAGATATTATGGACTACAATTCCCATCAGCCCCTGCCAGCATGGCCAATTGGCCATGCTGGCAGGGGCTGATGGGAATTGTAGTCCATAATATCTGGAGTGCCAAAGGTTCGCCACCACTGGTTTAGGATGTTTATCTACATGGGCAACTATGTGATTTTCACAACACAGATCAGAAATAGTTGTTGCATTTTTAAAGTTGGCTTAGTCAAGCTATGTAATGCAGACGTGAAAGATTTGCAAAACTAGTTTATCAGGACAACTGTTTCCATGCCTGGAAAGACTTGCAATGGTTCAACTGGCACGCATTTCATTAGCTGTCTTCCACTGGAAGAAAAAGGATAGCTGATTCCCAAATGGTCTCCATTATGTGGATCAAAAAATCTGCACAAGGGGGCTTGGTAAGTACAAGGCATATGTCTCTACAGATCTGGGAAAATCCCAAGATTTGTGGGGAACTTTGAAAAACGAAATAATTGGGAAGGATTTCAACATCCATCTACCCCCAAGTGAATGGTAATGTTTGTACACGCACAGATACTGTGGGAAGCACCTAACATTTGGGTGGCATTTCAGATTGCTGTAACAATTCCAAGAACGCCTAATACCGATTCCTAGTCTGCGAGGTCAGTGGGCCAGGAGTAGGGAAGGGGAGAGGGGAAAAGACAAGGGGAGTACAAGAAGGGGAGGAAAGAGGCAGTTGAGTGGGGAGCAAAACAGAAAAGGAAGGTGGGATGGAAAGGAAAAGGAAGGTGGGATTTCCAAAAGCATGGAAAGGGAGTGGCTGTTGAGACGGTAAGGAGGAAGGAAGGAAAGATACAGGGTTTCCTTGAAAATAAGACACAAAAATAATTTTTGCACCAAAAGATGCATTAGGGCTTATTTTAGGGCAATGCGGTACGTTCACAATTCATTAAGGCGGGCTCTCGGCAGCCCCGTTGCTTCCCTGTTATGTGTGATGCAAGCTGCATCCTCATTGGCAAGGAGCACAGGGCACTGTCTGCAATTCGTGATCTGTAACTACCGATTTTTGGAGGAGGGCTTATATTTTAAACATCCTCCAAAAACCCTGAAAAATCATGATAGAGCTTATTTTCGGGGAAACCCGGTAGGAAGGAGGGAAGGTAGATGAAGGGGGAGGGAAGGTAGATGAAGGGGGAAACAAAACTGGTAGGAAGGAGGGAAGCAGTCCCCCACCATCACCCCAGAGTCTTCACGGGTTCCCTGCTTCTCACACAGGGGTACAGGGGGCGGGGGAGAGATGTGAACAGTAGACATGAAACATAAAAGGCAGCAGGAAGTCTGCAGAGTCTAAAATTATACAGTGACATGATCAGTAATTCAGCAGTAATTGGTGATAATACTATTTTTGTAGCTGAGCGATGCTAATTTAACGCCGGAAATGTGAAAGACACCCTTGGTCCTGGATAGATGTGAATGAAACAGACTCAATTTTGCTGATAAAGTCTAGTTCAAAAATTTTGCACCAGCAGCATGCTTTGAAGTCCTTTAACTGGAGTGTTGTCATTTTAAGGTCATCAGCAAAATATCCTGGGAGACTGAAATGCTCTTCCACGGGCTTTGGAACACTGTCATCTTTATATCACTTTCTTTCCCTTTATTGTCTTGCAAAAGCTAACTGTCCTCTGTGGAGAGCTGGAGGACATGTTGGCTGGCCAGGGTATTGATTGCCTTGTAGGTTGTACAGGTGGGACATCTGTAGCAGTATTGTCAAAGGCTTTCACGGCTGGAATCAACTGGCTGTTGTGGGTTTTCTGGACTGTGTGGCCATGTTCTGGTAGTTTTTGCTCCTAGCATTTCACCTGCATCTATGGCTGGCACCTTCAGAAGTACATAATGGTAAGATGGAGAGAAACATATCTTACCATGACATGCCTTGAAGATGCTATCCAGAGATGCAAGCAAAAACTAACCCTAACCTTAACCAGACCACAGCTACACAGAGTAGTAGCATTGCCTGTGTGGCCAGGCAGAGCTAGTACTGGTCCTTGAGAGTCAATGTGGTGGAGCATCTACAGTGCTGGACTACGATCTGGGGGACACAAGTTCGAATCCCTTATCTGCCATGGAAGACTGCTCAGTGACCTAGAACCACTCAGTCTCTCTCAGTTTAACCCAGTAGTTCCCAAACTTTCTTGGTATGACGACCCTCTTGTACTCCCAAGTGACAACTGACTTATAGCAACTCCAAAGGGTTTTCAAGGCAAGGGACATTAAGAGATGGGTTGCCATTTCCTGCCTTTACATGGGCTGAGAGAGTTCTGAGAGAACTGTGACTGGCCCAGCAGGCTTCATGCGAAGAAGTGGGGAATCAAACTTGGCTCTCCAGATTACAGCTCACTGCTGTTAACCACCACACCACACTGGAT
Organism: Sphaerodactylus townsendi; assembly: GCF_021028975.2. Lineage (NCBI taxonomy): Eukaryota > Metazoa > Chordata > Lepidosauria > Squamata > Sphaerodactylidae > Sphaerodactylus > Sphaerodactylus townsendi. The sequence goes on from NC_059430.1 coordinate 100,063,868, forward strand.
ACCGATAGTTAACTATTTGCTTGGTGTAGAGATAGATCTCTGGGCGAATGTCTCTAAGGTAGTCTATTATTGCTGGTAAATAATTTGGCTGTCATAAACAAGGAAGAGAAAGAGATTTTAATTGGGCCTGTTCAGAAATAGATTATTTCCAAGTATTTTGACAACCTATTTCTTCACTTCCTACAACATTGTGGCGTAGGAGGCCTCGCTTGGTGAATTGGGACAATGCCATCAATTATGCCACCAATAATGATACCACCCTCATTGTAAATCCATGTTTAGTAAGGTGTGTCTCGAAGAAATAAACTAACTCTACACCTGGAAAAATGTTAAGGGAGAACAAGCATACAGAAGGATTATGCCCAAACTTTCCAATGATGACTGACTGCTAAGATAAACAGGAATAAGTCAAGCATGTGGGAAACCCCTGGATTGTGTAATGTGCTCTGGATAGTAGCTAAAAAGTTCCTGTGTCCATTCCATAGTTGTATCAGGGGGTTCTAAAGGTAGACCTGCTATATGGACTGTTCTGGGCTCAGTCTGATGCTGGGCAGGGAAAGAGGAGTTGCTGAAATCCTGCTGGAGGGACTCAAGGGCTTCCTTCCCTTGCATTTGGCTTAATAGTGCATCAAGCTACTCTTCAAGAGCACAGAACAAGTTGGAGGATAACTCAGGCTCATTCCGCACATGCAGAATAATGCACTTTCAAACTGCTTTCAGTGCTCTTTGAAGCTGTGTGGAATAGCAAAATCCACTTGCAAACAGTTGTGAAAGTGGTTTGAAAACACATTATTTTGTGTGTGCGGAAGGAGCCTCAGATGCAAAGTGTGGTTCTGCTTTGTAAGAGCAACCAGCTTAAAAGAGCAACAAGATTCTGCAGCCAGTTGCCATTTCTACATTCCTCTGTCTAATTTGTCATCTTTAAAAAATGATATCCACTTCATCAAAGAAAATATTTGAAGTATAATAAATAACATCATCCTTGATGCAACAAACAACATCATCCACAAATCATTCTTTCTCCCACTGTAGACATTCCCCGGGTATATATATTCCACTTGATCCTCTGAAGATGCCAGCCACAGATGCAGGCGAAACGTCAGGGAAAAATGCTACCAGAACACAGCCATACAGCCCGGAAACCACCCAACACCCAACATCATCTAAAGACACAACCAAAGCCCTTCAAATCAATCCATCTATCCTATTCCTACTCCTAGGCCCAGTGGGGATATGTCAAAATCACCTAACTTGGCTATTAAAAAAAAGAACCCTTGGTAAGCGAAGGGTTACCTCCCAGAGGCTCACTGGAAAGGCGGGGGGGGGGGGAGCTTACATAAGTGATGCACACCATGGTAAGGTTGTGCCTTATATACCTGTTGCGGCACACAATTCCAAAGGACAATGGCTTCCACAGAACAGGCTATGGATCATAGTATTTGCAAGATACCAGTAATCATTACCATGTGTTGGTTTTGGTGGGTTTTCCGGGCCGTGGGGCCGTGGTCTGGTAGATCTTGGAAAACCCACCACAACTAGTTGAATCCGGCCGTGAAAGCCTTCGACAATACATTACCATGTGTGACAGTGTCGATCAGAGAGCCAATCACTCCATTTGTCCAAATTGTGTCCAACCTACTGAACCAAGTGTTTGCAAAACTGTGCATGCTCAAGGACACTTCCGATCGAAACTCACTGACAGCCATTTGCTTCATTAAAGATTACTTAGGTTACACTGAAGGGCAAGGTTTTATTGAAACTCGGCATTTAGCGATGACTGATTTATAGGGTTTGTGAGCTAATTAAGCAATTGCCTGCGGAGCAGAACAGTTTCACAGCAAGAATGGGTGACCCAATTGGGCTGTGTGGGAATGAGCACGTCCAAAAAGGCTATTGTGCTGAACCGCTCTGTTAGGAAAGAGTATAGAGAAACAACCTGACTCAACACCCTCAACACTGATGAACAGACTGATAAAATATTGAAAAGAATGTTTTAAAAAATAGTCCCTGTCCGCACCTGGCAAGCAGCACATGAGCTGACCTGGCAGGTGTTCAGACATCTCAGAGGTTGAGAGGGTGAGTAGGTCTATAGTCTGTGGTATGCTATACACCTGCCATATGGATTGGTCTGGACTCATGTTCAGAGCCTTCTATACCTAGTGTAGTGTAGTAGTTAGAATGTCAGACTAGGACCAGAAGATGTGAGTTCAAATCTCCATTGTGTAATGCGAGGTTGTGAGGTGACCCCGGGTCTGCCACACACTCAGCCTAGCCTTCCTCACAGGACCATTATGAGGATGAACTGGATGACAGGAGAATGATGTATGCTGGTTGGGCCCTGTGATAGAACAGTCCTGCTCTGACCTGTAGGCCGTTCCACTGTGCCCTCTAAAGTGTCTGGGCCTCAGTGGCTGCCCAAGGTCTACGCCTTACCCAAGTCATCCACCTGGCTTTCCCAACACCTGGAGGAGCTTTTCTCTCTCTCTGCTCAACTGCTGCCACCAGCTGGCCTTTGCAGGAATTGCTCACTGAGAGAAGAAGAAGAAGAAGAATAGTTTGGATTTATACCCCACCTTTCTCACCTGTAAGCAGAGGTGGGATCCAACCAGTTCTCACCACTTCTCTAGAAGTGGTTACTAATTTTTTCTGAGTGCCAAGAAGGGGTTACTAAAGCAACCTCCCTGCCCAGTAGGACTGGAGGTGTGTGTGTGCGGCGGCACCACTGTTTGAACCCCACCACCATCGGAACCTGTTATTAAAATTTTTGGATCCCACCACTGCTTGTAAGGAATACTCAAAGTGGCTTAAAAACACCTTTCCCTTCCTCTCCCCACAACAGACACCTTGTGAGATAGGTGGGTATGAGAGAGTTCCAAAGAACTGTGACTAGCCCAAGGTCACCCAGCAGGAATATAGGAGTGTGGAAACACATCTGGTTCACCAGAGAAGCCTCTGCCACTCAGGTGGAGGAGTGGGGAATCAAACCCAGTTCTCCAGATTAGAATCCACCTGCTCTCAACCACTACACCACGCTGCCCAGGACTACCACCTTCCCTTCCCAGTTTTGAGGCCTCACCTTTGTGTCCCCTGCTATGCAGCATCTGGTTAAAGCATGTACAGCTTATGATATTGTGCACCACTGAGGGAGCAGCCGCTCATTGACTGACTCCCTCTCAGCTCCAGTGCCCCTTTTCAAAACAGAGTGCCCAGAACAGTAGTGGTCTAAAGCAGTACAGAGAACCGCTACCAGCATTAACAGTTAGTAAGCATTTATTACAAAGAAAATGTCCCCAGGCATACCCTCAGGATAGCACCAGATTAAGGAAGGGGTGCAAATAAAAAGAGTACCCTGTTTCCCCGAATATAAGACAACCCGTGAAAATAAGACATAGTAGAGGTTTTGTTGAAGTGCAATATATAAGGCATCCCCCGAAAGTAAGATGTAGCAAAGTTTTTGTTTGGAAGCATGCCCGTCGAACAGAACACGGAAAAATAAGACATCCCCTGAAAATAAGACATAGCGCATCTTTGGGAGCAAAAATTAATATAAGACACTGTCTTATTTTCGGGGAAACACGGTAAAACACAATTCCTCTGTTCCTTCCTCTGCACGTGCCTTAGTGCTGCGGTTCCCAACCTTTTTGGTCTAGTGACCCTCAGGTGCACATTTACTTGATATGGTGACCAAGTTGAGGCGAGCCCAGGTTTTTTGGGTGTCTACGACCTTGGCTCCCCTTCAGTTAAGCATTCCATTTTCTAAAATGTCTAGCTAGATGTTTATGATAAACCAACAAACACTGTACCAAAGGGCACAGTACCCCTTCCCACTATGAAACTCAAGTAAGCACCATTTTGACACACACACACGTCCTTTGCATATGGAGGCTAAATTCTCACCTCTGACCACTCTCTCCTTCTCCAGTACTCCTTCTAACCCGCCCCCCCATGAGTACAAGAAGCTCACTCTAGTAACCAACAAGACACATTTTACTTGATCAACAAGGGATATGCAATGAAAAAAACAACCAACTAATGTGTGACATGGAAAATACTGTTTCCAGGGTCAAATGCTGGTTTCCAAAATACCGATGAGAACAATGGAAAAAGCAGAGGCCGCCATTAGGGAAGGCTGACCCATGACCCACTTTTAGGTCCCAACCCGCAGGTTGGGAAACATGGCTCTAGTGGATCCTAGTATAAGGCAGTTTCCTCAGTTGAAAATGTTACAGTTGTTCTAAAGTATTCCCATTACTTTAAAGCCTTTGCTCAGACCAACACATGACAATGGCGGCTTCCTACAGACCTCAGGTAAGAGTCTGGCCCCTTCCGCACATGCAGAATAATACACTCTCAATCCACTTTCAATACACTCTGTCAGTGGTGAAGCTGCAAGGGGAATGGGGGGTGCACCGTGCACTGGGTGCACCCCTGGGGGGTCATGGAACAGAGGCATTCCTCCCATTGGGCAAAGTGGGCAGCTGCCCAGGGCACCACCTTGTGGTGGGCGACAAAATTGCAGGTTCGTTTGTGAAGGATTTTGTATTTTCAGAGTTTTTCTGTTTTTGGCCTGCAGGGGGAGCAGATTTTAAGCTAGCAGCACCAAAATTCCAGGGATTATTTGGGAGACTCTCCTGATGATATGACCCAGGTTTGGTGAGGTTTGGTTTAGGGAGTCCAAAGTTATGGACTCCCAAAGGGAGTGCCCCCATCCCCCATTGTTTCCAATGGGAACTAATAGGAGATGGGGGCTACACCTATGAGGGTCCATAACTTTGGACCCCCTGAACCAAACTTCACCAAACCTGGGTGGTATCATCAGTAGGGTCCCACGAAGATACTCTGAAATTTTGGTGCTGCTACCTTAATAATTGCATTCCTGACAACAGGTACCCCCTAAATTTGTGAGTTGGGGCATGTTCTATAATGTGATGGTGACTTTGAAACGACCTGGTGGAAAAAAATCATTGTTTGGTCACGGTGGGGAGGGTGGCCGCTCATGGGGGGGGCATCAAACCCAGGTTTTGCCCAGGGCTCCAGTTTGCCTAGGTACGCCTCTGTCATGGAAGTATAGTTCCCTGGGAAGTATAGTTCCCATCAGGCCGTTTTTACTGAGAACAGGCCTTCTGCAGCCTGAAAAAGTTCTGAAAAAGGAAAGGAACTAAGGTAAGCGTGGGAAGGGGGGAAGCTGCAGTGTGTGTGTGTGTGTGGAAAATATAGAATGTGCACCGAGTGCAGTTTGGCCCAGCCATGCCTCTGCACTCTGTAGCTGGATTTTACTGTGCAGAATAGCAAAATCCACTTTCAAACAACTGTGAAAGTGGATTGAACATGGATTATTCTCGGAAGGGACCTCTGTCTGCTTCAACTGAATCACTACAAAAGAGAATTTTTTCCCTGAAGTCTTTCTTGCACAGTATGTCTCCTTTGCTAGATATCACCTGCCTATACCCCTTTCAACCAAAAGAACTAAGTAGAATTGTAACTTCATCCACCATGGCTTGACAGTCTTTGTTTCTGAATGGTCTAGTGGCTGGGCCATCCTATGTGCAGCCATCCTTTTTTAGCATGTGCAATTCCATAGTATTGTCATTGCTGTTCCTTGCTTACTATTGACATCACAACACTTACTCAGCATTATCTGCTCTGACTGGCAGGACCTAAGGCAGACGTTTTTGCCTCTTAAACGTTTCCACAAAGGGTTTCCTTCCAGAGGGTCGGAAAATTAGAATGCGAGGCTGGGAGATGTCTCCAGAACTGAGTCAAGAGCAAACCCAGAAACATTTTGCAGAACCGCACATCTTCCAAAAATACCAGTTACTGTTGCTCAGACATGGTTCAAAACATCTTGAGTCAAAAGAAGCCCAGCAACCACGCATCCATCACTAATATCCCAAAACAGGCACAGCAGCAACATAATTTCAAACCCAAAAAACCTGCTGTAAGCCACCTTCCCTTGTTTGTTTGTTTGTTTGTTTATTGGGCTTATAAACCGCCCTCCCCCGAAGGGCTCAGGGCCATAGGCATAGCATCAATAGTGCATGAGTATTTCTTTGCACTACTGAGTGCAACACCAATCACAGGTAGACTACCCACTCATCATATTGTGGTTTTTATTTATTTATTTGGCAGATGGGATTTTCTCAGTCAACCTGGGAATGGAGAGATGTTTGCTCCTCTTCTAGCATTTTCTTATCTATGATTGTTGCCACATTTCCGGGCCAATTTATTCCAGTATAAGAATTGTCTGCCAATGATCTAGTCCCATCAACCATGGAAGGATCACAAAAAGCAGGTTTTTTATGTTGGAATAAGCGAGTTCTGCATGCCTGGACACTGGGGGGTGCTGTGTATCTCACTGTGTTGTTGCCTCTCTTGTTTGCCCTCCTTGTCTGGGCCAGGAGACCGCCCACTAACTTTCTTTCTTTCCCATGCTGGTCTCACTTCTGTCCTATCCTCTGACGTGGGCGCATGGTCAATGGCTGCCTGCCTCAGTGGGGCTTTCCCACTGTAGCGTTCTCTCACCTGCACACACGTGATGGCGCGGTAGAGTGCCCACTTGTCGTAGGGATAGTATTCCTTAGATTAGGGTTCTATCTACCTTTTTCCTGGAACAAAGCTGTGAACTGGAGATGCTTGAATAAATGTAAGTTTCACCTTTTACATTTATCTCTTGGGAAGTTTCTATAAACTGCACTCACCCACACTACTGGGCTGATCCATTCATTCTAAACCAAATCTAACATTTTACACAAAGATGCCTGATGGTATTCACATAGGCTCATTCCGCACATGCAGAATAATGCACTTTCAAGCTGCTTTCAGTGCTCTTTGAAGCTGTGCGGAATGGCAAAATCCACTTGCAAACAGTTGTGAAAGTGGTTTGAAAGTGCATTATTTTGCGTGTGTGGAAGGGGCCATAGTTGGCTGTTGAACAAGTACCCAAGGTTCTCCCCCCTCTCCGGTGGCGGCGGGAAGTGCTGTTAAGTCATAGCTGACTTACGGTAACCCTGTAGGATTTTCAAGACAAGAGAAAAACAGAGGTGATTTGCCGTTGCCTGCCTTTGCATAGCGACCATGGACTTCCATGGTGCTCTCCCATCCAAGTACTTAGTGGAGCTCTTAGCTTCTGAGATCTGACAAGATTAGACTAGCTTGGCCAATCAAGGTCCGGGCCCGCCAGACATGCAGGCTTAATAATTACTTGCACTGCTGAATTCATAACCCTGGTGACACCATGAATATCTATGACTTTCAGCCACCACCGTAAAATGTGCATATTAATTGCTATTGTCATGCTCGCAGTTATTGATGCTGGATTTGTAATTCTAGTTGGATTTTAAGAGCGGCTTCTTCCCGTGTTAATTTATTTACCTACTTCATTTGTACCCTGCTTTTCTCCCCATAAAGATTCAAAAACAATTATTGTCTTGGGACAAGTGAATTAGCCTTTTGGGTGCAAAAGTGGATTGACTGTGCTTTCTCCCCAGAGGGCCTGGGGAGAAATGCATTTTTCTTTGGAGGTTTGAAATGAGCAAAACCTTCACCTTGAGTTTTTAAAAGTTTCCTCTCTCCCAGCAGAGAACAACGGGGGGGGGGGGGGACTACTCACCAGGTTCACCCATCAAGCTTTGAGATATGCAAGTGGCCCTGGCAGACACAATGAAATAATCAAGTTATGCTCACACGCCCCTCCAGCTATACCCTTTTCAACCAAAAGAACCAAGTAGAATTGTAACGTCATCTGCCACGCCCACTTGGGTCCTAGTACCAAGTTGTGAATCTTGGTTGCAATAATTATATCACCCTTATTATTAAATGCAGAGTTTGCGCAAATGAAGAGACAGAGGCAGTTGCTTACTGAAAATAAAGTTTACGCATTATAAAAGAAGGGAAGGGTAAACTTGGATATAAAAATAAGAAAATATCTTTCTAACTGGCTAGCTCCATTAGCTAGCTTCTGCTTGGCTATCACATGGCTAATCATCTACTATACCAGTGGTTCTCAACCTGTGGATCGTGACCCCTTTGGGGGTTGAACAGCCCTTTCACAGGGGTTGCCTAAGACTTTCCGCATCAGTGTTCTACATCTGTAAAATGGATTAAATGTTAGGGTTGGGGGTCACCACAACATGAGGAACTGTATTAAAGGGTTGTGGAATTAGGAAGATTGAGAACCACTGTACTAGAGAGCATGTGCAGAAAGAGAACAAAGAATATATACCGATATCCTATTTGCGGATGCGCATGTATCTCATGCTGGGTCTTATTGACCAATAGGGGTCACTGACTTCTGACCTCACTAACTAATTAGCATGCACAACATTAACTCCTCCATTACTGGATTGTGTGACTGGCACTTGTCAAATCCCATCACTAGTCCTACTGCCTACGATACCAGGGATTGGACTAAGAATCTTCTCCATGCAAAATATGCGCTCTACCCCTGATCTGCAGCCCCTTTTCCAGCATCTTGCTTCATGTTCAAGAGAAGGGGGGGGGGGAACTGGGGACAGGAAGATGGATGTTGCAACTCCTTTTTTAAAAAGCTCACAAGTTTCCCTCCAAACCTTCCCACAGCCCTTGGCTTGATTCAGAAAGCACTCTCGGCCTGGCCTCTTCTACAGTGTTGAAGAGAAACCTCTCAAGTGTTTCCACAAAGGGTTTCCCCCGAGAGGGTCAGAAAATTAGAATGCAAGGCTGGGAGACGTCTCCAGAACTGAGTCAAGGGCAAACCTAGACACATTTTGCAGAACCGCACATCTCCCATGCGTCTCACCCCCACACTGTAGCACTGAGCTGACTCAGGGAAAATGGAAAACCTCAGAAGTTCCCTGGCATTTACAGACTCAGGGAGAGCAGAAAGTGATTTTCCAGCAGCAGCCCCAGGGAAGAAACAGGACTGCAACCCTTGGCTGTTCTGGCTGGGAAATCAGTTAGCACAAGATTCTGCTCCACAAAGAAGCCATTTCAGGCTCGCATCCGCAGATCTTCACAGAAGATTTGGAGCACAGAGTATCCCCTGGCCTGAATCAAACTCTTCTGTAACTTTCAAGCCTCCCTGGGAAACCAGTTCAGTTGTTTGTGATTTGCTGTCTTTTTTGTATTCAAAACATCCCTATCGTTCTGTTATTTTTGTAGGGAGGGGAAAAACACACACACACTCTTCCTACCAAACGCATTCATGGAGTAAAGCCACATCACCAGAGCCAGCGGAGCATGCAAACCTCTGAGCTTCCATGAAATATCAGGGGATTTCATGAACTGCTGCTGGAATTTTCACGAGAGCAAAACCGGAGTGCAGTTTTCTGAGCCTAGGAAGTGATGAAGCTCTTGCCCTAGAAGTTTCTCCAGCCTTCTTGCTCCACCGTGCTGGAAGGGAGTAATCCCTGCCCTTTCCTGCTCCAATATAAACTTTCTTTCTCTGCCTGCAGGCTTCCCTGGTGTAACAGAACACCCCTTCTGTGCTGCCCAGGTCTCTTTGTATGTCTCTTTTGTTCTTACCTTGCTACATCTGAGACTGGCTAGCGGTGTGAAGTGGGACTATCTGCTTACTGCCATTTAGCCTTTGACCCTTGCACTTGTTGGAAGTGAAGGACTTTGTACTGACTCTGAAACTCAGACTCCAGAGGGGGCTTGACTGGAGAGTCAGAGAGACAGAGGGGTCAAGGCACTGGGATTCCTTTCTCTGATGCTCTAACACTATGCCTTTGGTGTGTAGATTGCTACTCTCGGGGAAACTTCCTTTCTTCCCGCTTCTTCTCACACCACCACTCGAAGGTACACTCCTCCATCTTGCAACCATGCAGGCGGGATGCAGGTCCTCTATCTCCCTCCCTCCTCGTTAGTGAGGCTAAATTAGGAAACTATGGTCCATTTTGCACAGCACGAATAAGACGCCTTGAGGACACCAAAAAGGGTGTCTTGGGAAGGAAATCCACACAGCTTTTTCCTCAAGACATCCCCAAGTTGCCTTGTTTCAGTTCAAGGTGTCTTTTTTTTGAAGTTGCTAAAATGTGGACTTTTTTCCTGAAGTCGTCTGCAAGTTGCCTCCTGCTTACCAGAGGTGTATTGGGGGGCGGGGAGTGATGCCTGGGGACAAAACTTCCTTCGGGCATCCCCCCCAGTGGGTTGCATAGTCCTACCCCCATGCATTGCATAACCCCACCCCCTGTTAGTCTATTTTCAGGTAATTTACAAAATATTTCAGCTGATCTGGTGCAAAAAAAATTGCTGGGGGTGATTTGTGAAAGATTTACATGTTTAATACCCACTTGGAGCTGTTTCTCAGGCTAACAATGTACCTCATAGGGTTGATGTGATGACAAAATTAGGAGAGAGAGTTAGTGGGGAGAAGCCCATGTAGCGGAAATTATCTATTAAAGTTAAAGGAAATTAAAGGAAATTAACTTGTATTGTCGAAGGCTTTCCCGGCCGGATTCAACTGGTTGTGATGGGTTTTCCGGGCTGTGTGGCCGTGGTCTAGTGGATCTTGTTCCTAATGTTTCGCCTGCATCTGTGGCAGGCATCTTCAGAGGTGTATCACAGAGGGAAGTCTGTTACACACTGTGTCCAGTGAGAAGGGAATGTTTTATTAAAAAAATTTTATACCCCTGCCGCAGCACTGCCCACCCAGCTCTGGAACGCCCTGCCCCCGGAACGCCCAGGCCACGCCCCTACTGTGTCATGCCCCACCCGGCCCCATTGGCCCCACCACCATTGGAACCTGTTGTTAAAATTTTTAAATCCCACCACTGGGGGCAGGGATAGTCCTGAATGGAGCCATCTTGAGCTCCGTAAAGAAGAAAGGCAGCTAATAAATAACAAATAGATTACTAAAGGAGACTCAGAACAGCTTCGCAGAATCCTCCCATCTGCCACGGCTACAACCCAAATTAGAGTGGGGAGTTCATATAAACCTCCCTCACTCTGCAGGTTGGGAAATGTCTAAATATTTGGAGGTGGAGCCTAGGAGGCAGTGTTTGGGAAGGGCAGGGTCCTCAGTGGGGGTCTAATGCCACTGAGTCCACCCTCCAAAGCAGTCATTTCTCCAGGGGAAGTGATCCTTGTAGCCTAGAGATCAGCTGTAATTCTAAACTCCTCCAGAAGACTGTCACACACACAAGCCTTTATTGGCATATAAAACAGGACAAAGTTTTAAAACAAAACAAGGTTAAGAAATACAGTTAACATTGCTAAAATTACTAATTTCCAGAATAAAATTTGCAACAGTTTCACAAAAGAGCACATCAGAGCTGTTCAGGAGATTGGGTATCTTATAACACTCATGCCACTGAGAACATTGCAAGAAAATGGAATTCATGTATTTCATGCGTATCTTATTGTATTTAGGGCATAGAAACAAAGAATGGTCAAGTGTTTCAACCGTAGTCCTATCACATGAGCAAACTCTTTTAGAACGTTCCATATTCTTAAATCTTCCCTCCAGCAGAGCTGATGGCAGCACATTTCATCTCGCAGTAGCCAAGGCTCTCCTCTGGGTGGGATTTATCAGCAGACGAAGATATGCTGCCATAATTCCACACTCGCATGGGATTAATAATGTAGTCGGAGAACAGGTTGTCTTGGCAGCACAAGTCAAATTATGAAAATCAAGATCCAAGAGCCTATTCTTAACTAGTCTGAAGGCTTCCACCTTTGTGAGCATAAGGAGTGATTCCAAGGGGAAACCAATAGCTTCAACCTTTCTAAAGGTCAAAGTATACCATTCTGAAATAAAGTGATGTGATAACAGAGAGGGAATATAGCTATTGGATCCCACTAGAAAATGTATATGCAGCCAATATTTTATGGCCCTTATCCATGCCAAGGTTTCTAGAGTTGTTTGGCCCATCTCAATGCACCTCCAGAAGACTGTCAAACATACACCACCGTCAGGAGTAAAATCCCAGGCAGAGAAAGACCCCGGCCCTGAGAGTCCCATTTGTATTGAAGGTGAACAGTTCGTATTCCAAGACTTGTCTCGGTACTTGTAGATGAAGGAAATTCATGGAGGGCTTCTGCTCTGAGGCCCCGGAAAATCCTAGAGCCAACCCAACAAAGAGACTCTTGCTCAGCGCTTTCTTTAATTTTTATGGTGAATTACCCAAGTTCAGAGTCACTTCTTTTCGACACAGAATTATTCCTTAATGGTGACAAATCTATTTACCCAGAGTTTTTCCACACATGTGTATTATATATGCATGAATCTCAATAAACCGACTCCTAATTAACACCTGGTTTTTGCTCTGCAATGGCAAAGGAGACGTCTCAGACAGTCAGGATGAACGGCCTCCGTAGCACTCAGCTCAAGCCCAGGTCATTTGTTTCCCTGGCAGCCCCCAAAGACTCCATGACAAGGAATTTATTCCACTGCTAGTTACACAGTGGTAATTAGGGGGGTAATTAGAGCTGCTGGCTATGAGATATCACCCAGCTTTTATAATTCTTTTTTTATTGGGCAATTATTTTTCCCCTAGTGTTATTCCAGAGACAAACTCAGAACTGCACAACATAGTTGAAAGGTCTGGCCCACGGACTGTCCAATTCAAACATTTTGCGGCAGGCCCATGCAAAGATCTCCATATACTATCCATGTAAACAGACATATGATTCGGAAAGCTTTTAATCTGCCTGACCACCGCATTGCCACGTGGCATGTGGTTACATGTGCGTCATGCGAGTGTGGTTGTCTGTGGTATAATCATTATTACTATTATTTATTATTTATTACGTTTATATACCGCCCTCCCCCGAAGGGCTCAGGGTGGTGAACATAGAATATACAAGCAGAGTACAAATAAAATCAGACAAATAAATTATGACTCTGCACATTTTAAAACTAAGCCCCTTAAAACGCATCGTACTAATTATACAGCACAGTAGTACAATAAGTTACATATTCTCTTCTCTTGGCCAGAATTGTTTTTTGTGCATCTCTAGTACTAATATTGTGAATGTTTTGTCTTAATTAACTCGCTGTTTAAAGGTTTATGTTCCTCTTCCTGAAGCATGAAGTTGCTGAGAGTTAAATATATACAGCCAAAGGCAAATGCTAAAAAGACACAATAAAATATAAAAGCCGTAAAACCAAAATAATGCCATGTCATAATACAAACTTCTAGACAAAATAAATTAACAAAGTTTAGCCTCCAGCCCTCCTCAAAACATATATTCGGTCTCCTGAAAGACCATAGCCTCTACTTTGAGAGTTCAATAAAAGCAGTCACAAAACTCCAGAACAGCATATCGACAATCAGCGATTGATTTGCCAAAGGTCCACACAGACATAGTGCCACTGTGTACAACCTGCTGAACTTTGCCACAGAAGGGTCTCTACACAACTTCTCCAGCAAGTCACTTTACAAAACACAGATGACTACAGAGAATACTATGATTCTAAAGCAGGAGAAGCACACTGCAGTTATGATATACCTGTGATTGAAGTTATATCGAAATTGTAGCCCCTTTCCAAAAATACCCCCCCCCCCAAGAAATAGGCAAAGCAATTCCCTGGACCACACTCTGCTGAAGAAGGGGATCAGGTCCTGGTATCTCTCCCCCCACCGTCCACACACTTCCTCCTGCTGCTTCTGCTGGAGGAGAGGCTTGTTATTAAACAGTTAGCCCACCATTTGTAATTCATCCTAACACACATCTTCCAGCCCCAGCCTGTTGTTTACTGCCACAGCTCTGAAAGTGAGAATGCAAGGGAAATGGATGATCTGCCATTTGGAGGTTTTCAAATGCAATAAAAGACAGCAATTTTGCAGTGATAGTCTGTTCACATCAATATATCAATATAATAAATAACAAAAATTGAATAACAAATCTGAAAAGGGAGAAGGGGAGAGGTGTACATTGGAGAGTGAGGGGCTAGTAGTGGGCAGAGGGAAAATATCCGGGGCAAAGCTGTGTTCACTGGCAAATTTTCCCTGCTCGGTAGGTAAATAAAATTAAAGTGGAGTTTAAAGTGGTGTCACTTGGCATGGGGTGAATAGAAATTGAAAGTAGGCCTTGGGGAAATATATCTGGACAACATTCGCCCCTGCCACGCAGCAGACACCTTGTGCATAATGGGCCTAAGACCAAGGCCCCTTCTGCATGGGGCAATAAATACGGGCTAACAACGGTATAAAACCCGTTCTGGAGGGAATTTCGCACGGATCCTGCTCCTAATGCGAGTTCGCCCCGTGTTTTCCCCGCCAACCCGGATTTTTCCAGAATCTCACTTTCAGTAATTCTTTGGTTTTAATGTGGGTTGTAGCCTCTCATGAGGCTGCCCGGGAAACGCTTTACTTGTCCACGCTTCCCTTCTTTTTTATGGTCTCAGCCTCTCAGCTGTGCAGCCATGCAGGGGAACAGGGACATCAGTGTGGCTGTGGAGATCCACGCCTGTCTGCCCGCACAGCTACGCAGTAGGAAAAAAAAGTGTGCCTCCGTGCGAGGGAGTGACATCTACCACCATTGCTTCCGTGGGCTCCGTTCGCTGCCTGCACGGAGGCATGCGCACGCAAAAACAGGATAGCTGGTTACTTTATCCCAACTGCAACCCACTCTGCCTGTGCTGTGCGGAAGGGGTCTAGGAGATGTATAAGTAGATGTCAGCTGCATGATGATGACACCCAACTACAAAATAGTGGGGGATCAGTTAGGGAAATAGGGTTGAAGTAAAGGACAGAATGTCATCAAGTGGATGTTTCAGACATTGCCAGACCCTGATCTACACTCTCGGTGTTAAAAGCTCCACTGAATGTGATTCATTGAAATTCTTCACCACCATCAAGACCAAATAAGCTCTGCTTGGCGCTCTGCTGGGTTTATCATGAGCTTTCTTCCACTGCCTCTCTAGATATCTCTTTATCCACATCAATTCAACCAGTTTCCTCATTTATCGGGAAGCAGATATTCTATTACAGGAAGGGAGACTCTGCTGGCCTTTCCATTTACTATAGCAGAGTCACTGATAAGCTGCCTAAAACTCTCGGAACATTCTGGAAATCATCCATATGCCTAAGTATCCAGGGGAAGATCAACGTAATGGCTGCCACTTCCACAGGAGAAGGAGGGGCTAACACCAGCTGAGCTTTTAGACGACAGCGATCACACAACATAACAATTCCCCTTCGGGGAAGAGGCGGCCTATAAATCTAAAATATAAATAAATAAAATAGTCTCACTTCAAGCCCCTGAAACAGCCTGCCAGCAACAAGTGCAAAACCATGGATGTCATGACAAATATGAGTTCCTGAAACACCCCTGATATGGTAACCTTGGCACGGATACTGAACCAATGTAGCGGTTTATGTGTTGGGCTGGGATCTGGGAGATCCAGGTTCAACTGCTCTCTGCTGTGATATCTAGGTGATAGTCTCTTAATCTAACCTACCTCACAGGACTGTTGTGAGGCTATAATGGGGATGAGAAGAAGACCACATATGCTGTCTTGAGTTGCTTGGAGGAAAGATGGCAAAAATGTACCAGATAGATCATGTGAAGCCGTCTGAATCTGGAACTAGCCAGACATCCCAATTTAACTCAGCCAGATCTTCACAGCAGATCAGCCCCCTCCCCCCCAGTTCATATTATGAATAATAATTTCTTTAATGGACTGATTTGGCTTTAAGAAGACCATGAATACATCTGGGGGGTGAAAAGTTCTACCAATTGAAACTATACTGATGCATGGCGGTGGTAGAAAAATGCCATCAAGTCTCAGCAGACTGATGATGACCTCATAGGGTTTACAAGGCAAGCGAGGTGGTTTGCCATTGCCTGCCTCTGCATTGGACTTCTTTGGTAGTCTCCCACCCAATTACTATTCAGGGCTGCCCCTGCTTAAAATCTGAGATCTGATGAGATGAAGTTAACTTGGCCCATCCAAGTCAGGGTGGATCAAAGGTAACAGAGAAGTAATCGGCTAGGTTCAGTGGGTAACAAGCAGGCGAATTAAGGAACCATTGGCCTTTGAGTAATCTGAGCTTTCTTAAACAGGAAACCGTAGCACCACTCTCTGGCCATCCTCTAATAAGCCACCCTTGTGGAACAGGCTGCTGGCTTTGCAAGGGTGTGTTATCCTTCACCTTGAGAGCCCCAGTGACTTACATTCTTACACCACCCTTCAAACTCAAGTCTTGGGACTGTGCCTAGGAAATAGCTTCATCTTCCAGAGCAAGGGCACATTGTGCTTCATGGCACTCGGGCAAGACACCCACTTTTCTATGCCTACCCATAAATCTTCCTTCTTTCTTTGACTGGATACTGGCTTCACATTTCCCAACAATGAAAACTCAAATCAGTCCAAGGGGAAAAGTGATATTACTACATAGGTGAATCATAAAAACAGTTCTGTCTTTGATGCAGTGCAGTTCCTAAAGCTGTTCCTCCAAATCCCAGACACTAACTCTCTTTTGATTCCAACTCTTCCATCTCCAAAACTATTTAAATGGAAAATAAACCACAAAACTAGAAACCCCTTAATCAGGCAGTGTTTGTTCCACCCAAAAAGGTTATTGTTAAGGACAGCTATGTTAGTTCCTGAGCTGGTGTGGCTTGTAGCTATCAAGGGTGCATTTCAAATTCATATTAAAGTGTGACGCCAATTATATTTTAAACCCACGAAGGAGAAGCAGGCGCCCTGCAGAGAATCCAAGGCGAAAATCCATGTTCCCACTTCTAAACCACCGCTCACCGCAGCTGTAGCATGTTCCAATCCGACTGTTTTATGGGGCTTCTAAGAACAGGCGATTAGAGGCTGGTAGATCTTTTACAACTTGCTCAGGATGAACATTTATAAGCAGAAAAGCCTACTAACCGGTTCATAAGCAGTTTTATCCGAGGATGAATTTAAGCAACCATTTTGATTGGGAATTGTCACCGGAAAGTGAGAAACAGATGCACTCGGGTGTTTTCTTGATCTTTTCCATTTAGGGGCTGAAGAAAAGGCATTATTTATGTTCAGGGGCTTATGTAACTGTCTGTTCAATCATGGCCCGACACCTGTTGTTGCAATTTCTTACTGTATTGAGAAATTTCCTTGCTAATGGCCAGTTAGTATGGCTGTCCAGACCTTGGGGCGAGGAGGTATATGGTCTTGTTGGATAGCTGCCACAGGCCATTATAGCTCACCACTGTTTGATTAGATTGATTCAGATGAACCTCTTCTTGGAGCAGCAGCCTGGTAGTATGTCTTCACCTCTACCCTGCAGTGATTTCTGTCTCCACTGGGGATCCTGTCCTGGCAGCCTCTGAACAGCAGCAGGTAAGCTTAGTGGACTGATTCAGGCAGCTCCTGACCCCATCCAGGACTAGAGATACTTGAACGCCTGCCGATTCGGCTCATGTCCTGTTAATAGGTTGTGAAGAGGGGGCCGAAATTTCGACACTATTCGGCAACCTGTTTATGAACATTCAGTAGGTTGCTTCAACTTTTCAAACAGTCCGTTCCAAGGCAATTGGCTTTTCACACATATGTGTTTCTCTGAAACCTGACTGAGTTCTTATCCCCCCTTCCACTTTGGCACCACTTCTCTGCTCAGGCAGACAGTTGTCTAAGCGGACAGTTAAATTGGTCACAAATCATTGACTGTAAATAAAGTCTTCTTCTTCACATAATTCAGTCATAAATAAAGGTTGTCTTTTTTTTAGGACGCCTGACCATTTGTCCAAGGAATCCTTAGCAATGTTAATGACTGTCAATCTGTTTGAAGTGGAAGTATTTTCACACAGGCAGTTTTGCAGAAATATGATGCAGACCCATTAAGCGGGTGTTCGAGTCAATCAGTTCCCATCCAAGTGACACAGTTGAGCGAGGTAACTTCAGCTGCTGAACATATTTGCCATGAAATCTGTGGCACTCTAGCCAAGGCCCTGGCTACCAAAAGCTAACACAGACCACGGGTAGAATGTGCCCGCTTGCTGAAAAGGGAAGGTTAGCAGCTCCATTTTGTGTACGGCACTAAGTATATGGTGAAAGTATTTTGTAACATTTGTATATTTAGTAAAGTGCACTTTGGGTGGTGTGTGCACAGTATACTGCATTGAACTATGCAGTCAACAAGACTTTACGGTTTTGCAGTTATATATTAGACTACATAATATCTGGCACTATTTGACCAAAATTTGGCGATCAGAAAAAAAACCAATAAAAGAAAAGATGAAAGGACTAGGAATTTGACAGCAGAAATCGCATCGCTTATTGTCCAAAAATGATCTGCCCACACCGCCCTGAGCCTTTCGGGTGTGTGTGTGTGTGTGTATAAATTAAATATACAATACAATATTTTTGTGCAACTTTGATTTCTGTCATGAGAAAAGGGAATAAACTCTTTGGTTAGACTAATTTGATTACAATTTTTTTTCCAGAAAATAATTAGATCTATTTGGATGCCAAACTGAAAATATTCATTTTGAAGCTTTTCATTCCCTGCCTTACAAGAGCCAAGATAAAAAAGATGCTCTGACTTTTGATACTGGGAGGATGTAATCAGACAAAAAAAAGATGACTCCACCCCCACTTCCAAACATGCTCCTCCCACCATACTTGGTAGTTTAGACCACTTCCAAAAAAACCCCACAAAGGCAAATTTTCACACAAATCAAGAATGCAAACTTGAAATAGATCCGGACATTGCAGCATTTCTAGCCTTGTGAAAAGGCATCTTGGAATCCAAGTGTCACTGCAGAACGATTTATGGTGGCCAATTTATTTCTGTGGTCCCCCCCCCTTTTCGGTCCCTCCCTCCCTCCTCTTTCCTCTCCATTAAAAGCAGATTTGTTTTTGCCAGTTCTGGTTTGGGGGTTAATTCTCCATCTGGCGCCCACTGGAAAAGATCCCAATGGAACTGCTTCAGTTGCGAATAATTTATAACTGATGGTGAGAAGCCACAAGGGAAGAGGGGAGGGCAGTTGAAGAGGAAAAAGACTGGAATGGCCAGAATCAGACAAGAGACAAGGTTGGCTGTCATGTGGTTGTAGAACCAGGGGTACCTCTAAGATTCAAGGGTTTGTCTCGTTTACACATGATGCTTTTAAAATCTATATACAGTGGCACCTCGGTTTTTGTCAATGATCCATTCAGGAAACCTCGGCGACATCCGAAACCAACGAAAACCTTGGCAAACACTGGCAAGCAATGGAAATACATGGGTCGCCATTTGTTGCTGCAAAATTAGTGCATGCGTGCCGATGAAAACCTACAAAAAACGAAGCAAACAACGAAAACCAAGACAAAAAATTCTGGGAAAGAATCAACGAAAACTGACGACAATGAAAACCGAGGTTCCAATATCCATCCATCCATCCATCCATCCATCCATCCATCCATCCATCCATCCATCCATCCATCCATCCATCCATCCATCCATCCATCCATCCATCCATCCATCCATCCATCCATCCAATAGCTGTGGTCCCCATCTGCGGATATCTAAACGTGTGTATTGGGGCCACACTAATACTAGACAAATTTTCCTAGAAACATGGGAGAAAACTTGTTCATAAAGTGCGGGCTGCAACTAAAAAGCCTGCTAAGAGGATGCAGAGAAAGCACCCTCTCCCCATGCACAATGGACTGGGTTCAAATCATGTCTTGCATGTCTGAGAATTGAATTCCCACTGGGAAATTCCGAAGTACATACCTGACTTGGGATGGACCTGGACCAAACTTGAGGACTATGGGTAAAATAGCATTGTGTAGGTATGTGATGGATCCAAACCAGCCCTGCCCACAGAATGAGGTGGAAGCGGTGTTTCTTTTCGAATCAACATGAAGCCTGTGGAAAAGCTGAGGCCAGAAAGAGCCAAAGTGTCTCATAGTCTGATCATGGTTCTGACAAGGTTTCTGCAAAGATAATGGCTTCACTGTCCCCTATTTTCTATTCCAGAACTGATTTATGGATGATTAAACTGTTTTTTAATGAACAGTTGTGATTCATAGTACCTTTGTTCTTGATCACCAGAGAACCTAGAAGTAGTGGCGTAGTGGTTAAGAGCAGGTGCTATCTAATATGGAATGCCACTTGGAGGCTCATTTGGGGAACTAGATTAGCCTGTGCAACACATGCCAGCTGGGTGACCTTGGGTGAGCCACAGCTCTTCGGAGCTTTCTCAGCCCCACCTACCTCACAGGGTGTTTGTTGTGAGGGGGGAAGGAAAAAGTGATTGTAAGCACCTTTGAATCTCCTTACAGGTATAAATCCAAACTCTTCTTCTTCTTCCAGAAAAGTATTGTACAGACAGCCCCTTTCTTTATAGCGCAAAGTCCTCCCCACCCCACAAGATACTTTCCATGATTGCCTCCTGTATGTACAAATTATAAGAGGATGCATTCAAGCAGCAGAAGTTCCTCACCACAGAGCCATTCCAAGAATCCACACAACGGCTACCAAACACACACCCTCTCCAGCCACCCTCGGCAATATGTCCCAAGCCGAAGGCCAAGTTCCTGTTCTCGTAGATGCATCTTCCTTCCCACCCATGTGGTGTAAGGGGATTCGGATGTTTGACCGACACGCGGTGCCATTTTGGTTGCCAGGCACGTCTTACCCTCTCACCCGCACATTTGCTCACTCAGCTGCCTGCCTGGACACTTGCCAAAATCCTCCGGGCACCGAAAGCTCCTCTCTTGGCTGAAACAGCCGCTGCTCCAGCATTACATGCCAGTGTTAATGCCGCTTGCCTTGAACTGCCTGCTTGGAGGACTTGCTTGGACGGATCCAGCGGGAAAGAGGCCCTTGGATGGATCACAAAAGGAAGAGGGCATGACCCGGCACTTTGGGTGTGGCAGCACCCTCAAAGCTACTGTCACAGAAATGACAACAGTGCAAAAACGTTTCCTGTTTCTGAGAAATTTTAGCTATTTCACAAGCATTGCATTAGGATACAAAAGGAAACCATACGTTTTGTTGGAACTCCCTTAATGTTTTACTGGATCTCTGGGCTCAGTGACACATGAAACCATCTTCTGTAAGAGTGTAAAGGTTTGCCAGTAATCCCTGTTGCCCTGAGTAAGCCAAGACAAGATCAAGCTGGTGTGCTTGCAAGATCAGGGGGTGGCGTTGTAAAAGACCTCGGCAGCTCCAGCAGCCATTGACTCAAGCTTCAGGGGAGCTGCCAAAAGTCCCAGTCATTCACCGGTCAAATCGAAGGCAAGGTGTCACTTTGTAGGCAAGGACAGATTGCTAAAACAGCCATATGGCAAGTGGAGTCATGTGACCTTTTTGGTGGTGCCAGGATCACATAAGCTGCTCAGCTCTGTTGTGGGTCATTGGATAAGCCCATGATCATGGTTATTGTTGCTGTGGCCCTGGCCTGGGTCAAGTGACCTCTGAGACACTGCCAGCAACACAGAGGCCACTCAGCTCTGCTTGTTCCTAGAAAGAGTAGACTGGGAGGAGGGAAAGGCTCCCAACCCAGCATGGTGCAGTGGTTAAGAACAGATTGATTCTAATCTGGATAACTGGGTTTGATTTGTCACTCTTTCACCTGAGTGGCAGAGGCTTATCTTACAAACCAAACGTGTTTCCACACTCCCACACTCCAGCTGGATGACCCTGGGCTAGTCACAGTTCCCTCAGAACTCTCTCCGCCCCACCGATTTCACAAGGTATCTGTGGCGGGGAGGAAGGAGGGAAGAAGGGAAAGGAGCTTGTAAGGCATCTTGAGTTTCCTTACAGGAGAGAAAGGTGGGGAATAAATCCAAACTCCTCCTCCTCCTCCTCTCAAAGGAGAGAGGGAAGAAGAGCCAGTTTGCCTACTCAGCTACCTCCATGCCTTTTGGGGCCCAGGCAGGCTGGGTACCACCTTTCCTAGTCTGTGCAGGGCTTGGGCAGGCTGAGCACCATCCTTCTAACCAGAGGGATGACTTGAGCCAAGTAAGGTGATATGCTGTTGGTCCACTGGGAGAGGTCCATAATAGCCCATCCACCACTTGCTCATAACCACCACAGGCCTTCTAAGGTAGTGGTTCATCAAGAACTTTCCTGGTAAATTAAAAAGTCCTCGGGTGCTGAAGGAAACAGGAACGCAAGGAAATGTCAGACAAGTGGCGAAACCAGAAGCGTGGCAGCAGAGTACAGGGAGATTGCAGTAACCAAGTTGGACTGTTCCCTGGCTGAAAGACCCAGCTCAGATAAAGGACCAGTTCTACATGGGCCAAGTCAGGAACAGCCTGTGGACCGTGTAAGGAAAGAGCCAAGATGAAGAAGTTAAAATGGCTCCTTCATGCCCTCTGTTCAGCAGGCTAGAATGGCTCACCACTCTGGGAAGTGCCTTGATCAAAAGCTCTGGCGGAGTTGATCACATTCACCTCTGGTCTTAAGTGAGTTGTAAATCTAAGGCCCCTTCTGCACATGCAGAATATTGCACCTTCAATCCACTTTCACCATTGTTTGCAAGTGGATTTTGCTATTCTGCACAGTAAAATCCAGCTTCAAAGTGGATTGAAAGCGCATTATTCTGCATGTGTGGAAGGGGTCTAAATACCTCGTTCTCTTGTGCCAATCTGAACTGGGACTGTGTACCTGGTGAGTTTAAACGATTGCTTGGAGTTCCATGCACAACATGCCAAGTGTTACCAAGTAGTTAAATCATCCAGTGTATGGATGAAGAAACTATGCAGGTAGGTGGGCCAGAGTTGTGGTTCTTTCCCACAAGGCCCCTGCCCTATCTTCAGAACAGTACAGCAGACGCCCTAGAGAAACAGTTCTCAATGTTTGAAGCCAGCCTTGTTCAGCATCCCTGAAAGGGAAGAGAAGAGCTGGGCCATGGGTCTGTGGCAAATCAGCCGTTTGGCATGCAGAAGGTCCAGAGTACAATCCCCAGCTTCTCCAGTTAAAAGTACTCGGTAGCATGTGATGTGAAAGACCCCGGAGAGCCACTGCCTGTCCGACTAGACAAAGCTGGCCTTGAGGGATGGTCTGATTCATTGAAAAGCCTGCTTTCTGCATGTTCATGTGAGCTTGTATAGCAGTGGGATCACAATACGAGAACCAGGGGGCATCCATTGAAAATGCTGGGGGGAAGAATTAGGACTAATAAAAGGAAACATTTCTTCACACAACGCGTGATTGGTGTTTGGAATATGCTGCCACAGGAGGTGGTGATGGCCACTAACC
The DNA here is from genome assembly GCF_021028975.2 of Sphaerodactylus townsendi. Taxonomy (NCBI): domain Eukaryota; kingdom Metazoa; phylum Chordata; class Lepidosauria; order Squamata; family Sphaerodactylidae; genus Sphaerodactylus; species Sphaerodactylus townsendi. The sequence goes on from NC_059430.1 coordinate 100,086,979, forward strand.
TGGATAGCTTTAAAAGGGGCTTGGACAGATTTATGGATAAGTCGATCTATGGCTACCAATCTTGATCCTCCTTGATCTGGGGTTGCAAATGCCTTAGCAGACCAGGTACTCGGGAGCAGCAGCAGCAGCAGCAGCAGAAGGCCATTGCTTTCACATCCTGCATGTGAGCTCCCAAAGGCATCTGGTGGGCCACTACGAGTAGCAGAGTGCTGGACTAGATGGACTCTGGTCTGTTCCAGCAGGCTTGTTCTTATGTTCTCATGATCAGAGGAATCACTGTCATGCATTCTGCAGCAACTTAGTAGGGAAATGTCAGCCCCTCTGTGAAATTGCCAGTTCAACTCCCAGTCATTTCCATTTCTGCCTCAAGTAGCTGGGCTGGCAGGCAGTTGCTGAGGCCCAGGGTCTTGGGAGGGCCCACCACAGTGCAACAGCATTGGGGATCACAGCCTGCCCCCCCCCCTCTCTCTCTCTTTCTGACATGTGGCAGTCCTGGCATTTTGGGCTTCTACAGAAGGGATGGGCCTGCCCACCCTTACTTCCACCTTTGGCACATGTAGCATCACCATATTCCCTTTTTCTGGCAATGCTGAACCATGCCAGTATGGTGTAGTGGTGTGGAGAAGTGGGCCCTAACCTGGAGAACTGGGTTTGATTCCCCACTCCTCCACATGAGCAGTGCTGGCAGACACTAATTTGGTGAACTGGATTTGTTTCCCCATTCCTACCCATGAAGGCTGCTGGGGGACCTTGGGCCAGTCACAGTTCTCTCAGAACTCTCTCAGCCCCACCAGCCTCACAAGGTGTCTGTTACAGGGAGAGGAAGGGGAGGAGTTTAAAAGCAGCTTTGAAACTCCTTACGGTTGAGAGAAGTGAGGTATAAATCCAAACTCTTTTTTCTTTGCTCTTCTAATTCAGGAATGGATGGTAAGAGCAGCAGCTGGTTCAACTGGAGGGAAACGATAGGCTGGCAAGCAACTGTGCATCCATCACTATGGCTGAGGTAGAAGCTGTACCCAGGCAGGTAAGAAAGAAGCAATGGCCACTAGGAACTGCAGTGTCCTGTCGGCCTTCTCCATTTGCATCATAGTTGCATTCGGGGGGGGGGGCTTTGGAGAGCACCTCACTGAGGACCCCCAGAACAGGGAACAAGCCCCAACAAGTACAAAAGCGGGGCAGAGTTGTGCAAACAGCCCTTGAAGTTTCCCAATCTGCCTCCTCAGTACTCACTGAGAGATACCCCAAAATAGATGGAGAAATTGGCCAAGAATGCAGAACTTTGAAGATCTCAAGTCGGTGGCCAATGAGTTCCCGTAAGTTTGGGTTGACTCAATTTCGCAAAGGCTGTTCTTCCTTGAACCACTCAGTTTTACAACCGGGAAGGAAAAGAGGACAGGAAACCTGTTGGCAAAAAACAGTGAGGAAACCCCCACCCCACCCCCTCATCCCTCGGAAGTTCATTGTTCTGGGGGTGACGCTTAACGTTCTGCACTTTCCGCTCCAAGATAGTGGGAGGAAGCTGCTGTGAGTTGCTAGGTCCTTCTCCCTCCCATATGGTGTCTCTGTCGAGTATTAAAAATGCTAATTACTAACAGATGCATGAAGAAAATCTCAGCAGCGTTGCTTCTTTCCATCTTCTCTGTCTCTCTCTTTTATGTATTTTCTCACTCCCGCATGCTTTCCTCATTCTGCCTGCACATGGGGCTCTGGAGGAATCTGGGGTCAGATGGAGGTATGGGGTGGGGGGAGGCATCCATGTATTTCTCAATGCTCCAGGGGATGCTTTTATGCTGAAAATTCCTGCTCCCCTTACTTAGTTTCAGCACAACATTACTGGAGAAGTCTCTTGACTCACACCAGAATAGAAGGGACTATGAAAGACGTAGAAACCTCTTCCAACACTAGAGCCTCAATCACCAATAATAACAGAGTGCTTCTGAACATGCATAGAGTGCCCCTCATTCATGTTTGAGAAACTATTGCCAGGCCTAACTGTATTACTGCTGTTTTACAGAAAGTACTCTGAGTGGAATTAATATAGCATAATGCTGCCACGGCTGTTCTACACAGGCCTGTGAAAGAGATAGGTCTCTGCCCCGAGAAGTTTACAATTTAAGAGCTGACTGTCCAAAGGGAAGCGAATGAAAAAGATGAAATGAAGGATGGAAAAGTTCAGTCTTATACTTGGCCTTGGTTCAGGGCTGCAACATCCATTACCTTTGCAGTTGCTGACTGGGATCAGCAGGAACCGGGATCGGGAAGAGACTGTGGCTCAGCGGTACAACAGCTGCTTGGTACCCAAAAGGTCCCAGGTTCCATCTCCAGGTGAAAGGATCAGGGGGGAGGTGATGTGAAAGACCCCTACCTAAGGCCTTACAGAGTTGTTTTCCATCTGACAATGCTGGTCTTGATGGACCGAAAGGTCTCGTTCAGGCAGCTTCATGTCTTCATGTCATTGGGTGTTGGTGGAAAGTGCTGTCCAATCACAGCTGACTTAGGCTGACCCTGCAGAATTTTCAAGGCAAGAGATGCTCGCAGATGGTTCCGCATTGCCCACCTCTGCGTGGGCTCAGATAGTTCGGACAGAACCGTGACTGGTCCAAGGTCACCCAGCAGGCTTTGTGCGGACAAGCGCAGAATCAAACCTGTTTCTCTGGATTAGAATCTATCGCCGTTGGCATTAAGTACTATGCCATAGTTAGCTGACTCTATTGAAAAAGTCCAATTGGAGGTGATAAGGCCGCCCAGTCTGTGCTGCTAAATCGGTGATGGACCTTTCACACACCACTTGAGGATGCCAAAAAACCAAAACTCTTGCAAGGCTTTAAAGGGGAGTGGACAAACTGATGGAGAATGGCATGATGTAGTGGTTAAGAGCAGGGGTACTCTAATCTGGTGAACTGGATTTGTTTCCCTGCTCATGAAGCCTGCTGGGTGACCTTGGGCTAGTCACAGTTCTCTTCACTCAGCCCCACCTAGCTCACAAGATGTCTGTTGTGGGGAGAGGAAGGGAAAGGAGTTTGTAAGCCCCTTTGAGTCTCCTTAAAGGAGATAACGGTGGTATAAATCTAAACTCCTATTCTTCTTCAATAGCTGCTCATTATGATAGACAACAACTCCCTCCAGAACCAAAGGCAGCATGCCTCTTTAAATCAATTGCTGAGGCGCATGGACAGGACAATGCTGTAAAGCAGAGGTCTTCAAACTATGGCCCTCCAGATGTTCATAGACTACAATTCCCATGAGTCCTATCACTTGGCCATGCTGGCAGGGGCTGATGGGAATTGTAGTCCATGAACATCTGGAGGGCCATAGTTTGAAGACCCCTGCTGTAAAGTCATCCTGACTGCAAGTTTTCTAGAGGCCCCCGGTCAGCCACTGTATGAACAAAATGCTGGACATGATAGTCTTTTGGTCTGATCCAGCATGACTCTTTTTATGTTCTTAATCAATAACAGCTCACAAAGTAGCTATTGGTCTTGGTTGCAGGAAGGGAAGGGAAGAAAACCTGGGAAAGTAGCAAGTTTGATTCCGTATTGTCATGGCAGGCACACACTACAACCCCCACCCCCCCACCCCAATGCCTGCATTAAAAAATGGGACAGACGTTCATTTCACACCGACAATCCAAGTTGTTTGTTCTACAGGCAGTCATTTCCCCCTGTAAAGCTGCAGCCAGCCAGAGTGGACGCCAGGCAGCCTGGGGGGAACACAGGGAACGAAGTAATGGAACAGCGGGAGACAGGAAGTTTGACAAATGGACAGACTTGGCTCTTCAGCACGAGACACCCAAGGAGGGGTTACAACGAGGGAACTGGAGCAAGAAACACAATGGCTATTCTTAGAAGTCAGTAACGCGCCAAAAATAGCCAGGATCTGCTACCGTTTCTGCTGTTTTGCCGAGGAGACTGGTTTGGTTTCAAGCTGGGCTCAGCCCAGTCCCTCTGCTGGAGATGCAGAGGAGAAAGAGAGGTCAGGCCAGGGAGAATGTCCAGTGGCAATAACAACCCACAAGTCCCCAAGAGAAAGGCAGAGTCTGGCTGAAGTCATGAATAAAACAGCGCCTGAGGCTGCCAGTATTTTGCTCCTGGTGGTTTCTATAGCCAACCTGGCAGGAACATCTCTGCACACTCTCCTCATGCGTGACAACCCTCGTACTAAGATGACACACCCTGATGTGAGCTCTGCCAACATGGCTTCCTCATACAACATGCTTCCCAGCCGATGTTATTCACATGGTCCAGCCGTGATCCCACAAACATGTTGTTCCAAGCAAGCCCATCAAGGTTGCCAGGGTTTTAGAGACCAATTCCCGTACGATAGAGGCGGCGAAAAGGGAACATTCCCGGAAGGAGTTGTATAATGGCTAATATACAAAGATTAAAAGCTAGCGTTCCCCGCTGGGGCTGCACAGATACTGTTCAGAGTCCCAGCACTAATGCAGCAGAGAGTGGTGAAAGTGGCAGATGTATAAATTCTTCTTTTACAACCAGAAAAGTGGTGTGTTCGGGGACAGCTTGACACTGCAGAACCAAAGGCTCTGAAAATCTCCAGCTGTCTTGAACCATGCTTCATCAAGATCTCACTGGGTTTCAAATGGCCGGCCGGATGCTTGAGGATGTGATTGGCATCAGGCAATTCAGCATGCAATTCAAAGCATGCAAAAGATTTGCGGGTGGAAAGGGGTCTGGGAAACTTCGGTGGGATTCTGTGGAGCGCTTTCAATTGTGCAAGAACTCTCACGTAAATAAAAATGCAAGGAAGTTGTCACAAGCATCTCTTATGCTAAGTCAACTTAACCGTATCCCATCTTTAAATTTCTGCCTGCCAAAGTTATCACAGCACTGGGTATATTTCACCAAATCTCCCCACCCCACCCCGCCACGATAATGACCTGCTTTTTTCAAATCATATCAGATTCCAACAGGACTGGTATGACCATATTGAAAATCTTTTTGTTTTCTATTTTTGCAGACAACCACACTGATAGGAAATGAAAGAAATCCATGGCTTTTGCACTATGTCTTGTGTGAACAAAATTTCTCTTCGGGTATCGAACAATGGGATCCAGCCCATAGCTGTGCAAACGCAGGTCAGGTCAGGCACCTTCTAGGCAAAATCAGGCTCTTCACAGCAGGGCTAAACCACGTTTTCATGGGTTTCAATTATCACATGTGGACAAAGTGGACTATTCCATCTGATGCCTGAAGCCACGTATAGAGGCAAAGTCCATAGTGCCCTACCTTGCCCCCCAACCCAAAAGCTTCCATGCCTAAGCTCATGTTCAGACTCTGAATAGTGAGATTCAGGGAACAACAGCAGTTCCCTAGTCCAGCACCCAGATCGCTGTCCTATGTTGTCAAGGTATATCCATACGTTTATTAAAATGTCCTCATGGGGTACTTTTGTATTTTTACTTATTTAAAATGTGCTTATGCTGCCTTTCCAGTCAACCAGGGTCCCAAAGGCAGTGCACATAACATTAAAACATTTAAACCAGGGGTAGGGAACCTGCGGCTCTCCAGATGTTCAGGAACTACAATTCCCATCAGCCCCTAGCAGCATGGCCAATTGGCCATGCTGACAGAGGCTGATGGGAATTGTAGTTCCTGAACATCTGGAGAGCCGCAGGTTCCCTACCCCTGATTTAAACAATTAAATGAATTTGTGAATTTAAATTAATTCAGTAAAAACTCAGAAAAACAAAACCAGGAAAGAGGGTCAATAACACTTATTGGGGGTGGGGCGGTGGGGGTGGAAGGACGCCAAATGAAACAACAAAGTCTCCACCCACTGGCAGAATACCGAAAGAAAAAAACCAGACAAATCACCATATGGAGGAAGTTCCTAAGTTTGGTCCATGCCCAAAAAAGCCCTTTCTTGCGTTGCCACTCATCAAGCCTTAGACTGGGGTGGCCAACCTATGGCACTCCAGATGTTCAAGAACTACAATTCCCATCAGCCAACTGGCCATGCTGGCAGGGGTTGATTGTAGTCCATGAACATCTGGAGCTCCATAGGTTGGCCACCCCTGCACAGTGGGGATAACTGGAGAAGGACCCCTGAAGATGACCAGAGTGAATGAGTAGGTTCCTATTGGATAAGGCAGTCCTGGAAGTGTGTTGATTTTTTTTTTGCACTGTTCTGGCCCGACAGGACAGTTGAACAGGTCTGCTGATCCAAACCAAGAATGCCCTACACTAATTCCTGCTTCTGCTCACTTTGCGATAGCTCCCACTCAGTCACCTGTGACCTTCAGCATGTTCACGTTCGCATTAGAAGAAAATGCTGAATCACGACACAGGGCACCATTTCAAGGGAGAGTTGGCCAAGGAGGGGTGAGAGACATCTCCTTAACTGGAAGAGAAAATGAGTGATAACGTGGAAGGAGGCTGGATGCACTATGTCATGGCCACTTTACCAGCAATTAAACTCCAAGAACGAAAGTGACAATCAAGTACAGTGCACAGCTGGGACAAAGACAACTAATTGGAACACCAACATCTGCATACTATCAAGACCCTCAGTGGAAGAACTGCTTTATTTTGGTAGGAGCGGGTTGTAAAAGAAACAAGAAGTGGACCAATAATCTCGGCCAGCTATCATAGAAGAAGAAGAGTTTGGATTTATATCTCCCCTTTCTCTCCTGCAGGAGACTCAAAGGGGCTTGCAATCTCCTTGCCCTTCCCCCCTCACAACAAACACCCTGTGAGGTAGGTGGGGTTGAGAGAGCTCCAAGAAGCTGTGACTAGCCCAAGGTCACCCAGCTGGCGTGTGTGGGAGTGCGCAGACTTATCTAAATTCCCCAGATAAACCTCCACAGCTCAAGTGGCAGAGCAGGGAATCAAACCCGGTTCCTCCAGATTAGATACACGAGCTCTTAACCTCCTACACCACTGCTGCTCCTTCACTACGCCACTGCTAGTCCTTCAGCCTGCATCTTCCACTTCGATTTGCAGAATCCGTTTCATCATTTCAATGCAACCAAACAACCTGCGTAGTGATATTCTCCTAGCTGATGTCCATTTCCCATAAGCCAAGATCAAAAATACATGTGCTTTTCTTGTCTCAGTCCCCTCTTGGGGGAAGGGGTGTCATTCAGTGGCAAAGCGCAACCCTGCAATGCACAGAACCCTATGGGGCATTTATAGTATCCCTGTTATATTGATTATTGAGGAAGTTTCCAGAATTCAGGGGGCTACAGAAGATGTATAACTTACTTAAAAATATTGGCTTTTATCAGCAATGCGCTTCAGATTTCAAGAACTGACCACATCAAATAATATTCCAGCTGTTAACTTACCTGCTTCATCCAGCAATGGGAAACTACATTTTTGGGATAGCATTTGCACTTATTATTTCATCTTATTGTAGCAGCTTGATTAGTTCTTGCAAAGCATTGGAAGTCAGACTACATCCCTTCTTTAGAGGACTGGAAGATCAAAGTGCAAGAATGATATATAATGGAAAAGGCGCTCATCAAATCAAGCTCTTACCTGCAGAAATTTTCAGACAAAACTGGCAGCTGTGCACAAACTATTTAGTTAAAGAAAACATCAAGTTTCCAGTTGATTATTAAGTAAAATTAATTGGCTGCTGTTAGACCTACTACCTGTCCTCTGGATCTGTGCCCCTCTTGGCTGATCAAAGCTTGCCGTGAGGAGTTGTGACCCCACCTGTTGAATATTATCAACTGCTCCCTTGAGCAAGGAGTGTTTCCTGGTGGGTTGAAGGAGGCAGTGGTCCGCCCACTCTTGAAAAGACCATCTTTAGATCCGAGTGATCTGGCCAATTACCGCCCCGTTTCGAATCTTTCGTTCCTGGGGAAGGTAATTGAGAGAGTGGTGTTGGAGGAGCTTCAGGGTTTCCTGGAGGACACACTGGCGCTCGATCCCTTCCAGTCTGGCTTCTGTGCTGAGCATGGGACAGATACTGTCCTTGTCGCGGTCACAGATGTACTCTGCATGCAGCTTGACCAAGGTGGATCGGCGCTGCTGGTATTATTGGACCTTACCGCAGCATTTGATATGGTTGACCACGATCTTTTGACCCACCGCCTGGCCACTGTGGGGGTGCGGGGCATTGTCCTTTAGTGGCTTGCCTCGTTTCTCCGGGAACGGAGTCAGCAAATGTGGTGTGGGGATCAGGCCTCTCAGCAATGCCCACTCTCTTGTGGTGTGCCGCAGGGAGCGCTGTTGTCCCCACTGTTGTTTAACATCTATACGCGACCCCTTGCTCAGCTGGTGCAGAGTTTTGGGCTGATCTGTCATCAATATGTGGATGACACTCAACTCATTCTGTTAATGGAGGGGAGGCGGCTGCTGCCCCTGTGGCTCTGCAGCATTGTTTGGAGGCGGTCGCTGGTTGGTTGAAGCAGAGCAGGTTAAAACTTAATCCAACGAAGAAGGAGGTCCTCTGGCTGGGTCACGAGGTGGGGATTGGGAATTTTCAGCCGCCGGTGTTGGAAGGAGTCTCTTAGGCACTGACCAGAGGTGGGATCCAACCAGTTCTCACCACCTCTCTAGAAGTGGTTACTAATTTTTTCTGAGTGCCGAGAAGGGGTTACTAAAGCAACCTCTCTGCCCAATAGGGACTGGAGGTGCGTGTGTGCGACGGCGCCACTGTTTGAATCCCACCACCATCGGAACCTGTTATTAAAATTTCTGGATCCCACCACTGGCACTGATCCCTTCGGTTTGCAACCTGGGTGTCCACCTGGATTCATCTCTTTCAATGGAGATCCAGGTGGCACATGTAACTCGGGTTGCTTTTTTCCATCTTCGCCAGGCCTGGCGGCTGGCTCCCTACCTCTCCCAAGCGGATCTGGCCACTGTGATCCATGCAAAGGTCACCTTCAGGTTAGACTATTGTAACTCGCTCTATGCGGGCCTTCCCTTGCGGCTGATCCGGAAATTGAAGCTGGTTCAGAATGCAGCGGCACGTCTTCTCATGGGTGGTTCGGTTAGAGATCATATTACCTCCGTGGCTCCCAGTAGAGTTCCAGATTGTCTTCAAGGTGTTGGTATTAACCTTTAAGGCTCTTTACGGCCTGGGGCCCTCATACCTGCGAGACCGCCTTACTCCATACGTCCTGAGTCGACCCCTCCACTTGGCAGAGGTGAATTTACTGGTGGTCCCCTCTCCCCCTATGATGTGGCTGGCCTCTACCTGGGCCAGGACCTTTACGGCTCTGGCCCCTGCCTGGTGGAACACTCTTCCTCCAGCTGTTTGGGCCCTGCGGGACCTTGGGGAGTTCCGCAGGGCCTGTAAAACCGAGCTGTTCCACGGGGCTTTTGAGGAGGCTGGCTGCTGAATCCACCCCTCTCTGTTGCCTTATGTGCCATCTGCTTACTTGAACATCAGCCGGTCCCCTCCCGGGGTATAATACTGGACGTCATCTACTTAGTTAATTATGGTTGGGTTATTACTGGTACTGTTTTTATTGTATTGTATTTATTGTTTTAATTAGGATTATTCGATTTGTGTCTTTTTAATTACATTGTACTGGTTGTCATGTTTGTACACCGCCCTGAGCCCTTTGGGGGTAGGGCGGTTTACCAAATCGAATAAATGAATAAATGAATAAATGAATGAATAAATGTTTACTTTAGTAGGATACATATACTTAATCATGGTAAAAATGTTAGATAAGTTAATATAGATATCATACTAAACAGTAACTTCCCTGTAATGTACAGTTACAGATTAGGTAAGGTATTAACAATGATTCCTAATCGTTAGCAGACAAATGTATTAATATGTGGGTTGTATCAAAGTGCTGAAGGAGAAGATCATTATACATAATGAAGAAAGTAGAGTTATTGTAGTAAACAATTTCCTTTTTCCCTTTCTCGCTTCATTTTTAAAATTAACACACTGTCCTTCCCCCCCCTCCACTTTTTTCTCTTCTTCTTCTATAGACAACTTATAACTTAACAGTCTATGTGTATGAAAATGTATGATGTTAAGAATTTGCTTTTTTGCTTTACTTCTGGAGTGTATTTTTTTAAAAAATATTTTCAATAAATTTAATTTTAAAAAAAATAATAATATGTCAGCCAAGCTGACCAAATCATCCCCTTAGAGGACACCTTGCAAAATAAAATAAATATTTACCCTTTCTCCCCATCAAGTCACAGCTGACTCATGTTGACCCTGTGAGGCTTTCAAGGAATCAGACATTCAGAGATGGCTGGCCACTGCCTCCCTCCACTTCATGGCCCTGGTATTCCTGGTGGTCTCCCTTCCAAATACTGACCAGGGTTGGCCCTGCTTACCCTTTAGGAGCAGCAGTGGCGTAGTGGTTAAGAGCAGGTGCATCTGGAGGAACTGGGTTTGACTCCCAGCTCTGCAGCCTGAGCTGTGGAGGCTTATCTGGGGAATTCAGATTAGCCTGTACACTCCCACACACGCTAACTTGGTGACTTTGGGCTAGACACAGTTCTTTGGTGTTCTCTCAGCCCCACCCACCTCACAGGGTGTTTGTTGTGAGGGGGAAAGGGAAAGGAGTTTATAAGCTCCTTTGAGTCTCCTTACAGAAGCAAAAGGGGGGTTATACATCCAAACTCCTCCTCCTCGTCATCTTCTTTTTCTTCTTCTTGAGTTTGTCGTGACTGGGCTATCCAGGCCAAGAATATTTACCTAGAAGTGATTTATTCAAATGCATGGGATACAGAGAGAGAGAGAGAGGGAGGGAGGGAGATAGAGAGAGGGAGGGAGGGAGGGAGGGGGGGAGAGGGAGGGAGAGGGAGGGAGAGGGAGGGAGAGAGGGGGGAGAGGGAGAGAGAGAGAGAGGGAGGGAGAGGGAGGGAGAGAGAGAGAGAGGGAGAGAGGGAGGGAGAGAGGGAGGGAGAGAGAGAGAGGGAGAGAGAGAGAGGGAGAGAGAGGGGGGAGAGAGGGAGAGGGAGGGAGGGAGGGAGAGAGAGGGAGAGAGAGAGGGAGAGAGAGAAAGAGGGGGAAGGAGGGAGGGAGGGAGGGAGGGGGAGAGAGAGAGAGAGAGAGAGAGAGAGAGAGGGGAAGAAAAGGCTGACATCTTTGAGTAGGCATGTGCATTTGTTTGTTTATATCCCAAAGTTTTAATGACTTGGAACTCACAGGGTCTGAGGATGGGATTCTCCCTTCCTCCATTTCCTAGGCAGGCCAGGTTGAGAGTCTGTGACAGGCCCAAGGTCACCTGTAAGATTCCATGGTACAAATACTGATTTGAACCCAGGTATCCCAGGAAACTTGTCCACCAATCTATCTACTTCACCACGCCAGCCCTCAAGATCAAGGAAAGAGATTGGCAGCCTCTCCTCTGCCAATGCTGCCCCCTTGCTTGGGGGAGGGGGGGCAGAATATTTTCACCCAGCAAAATGTGGCTTCCTATTTTGCCACTTTGGTGCTTGTTATGCCAAGGACTTACGACCCCCTTCTCCTTTGGACCGAGGAAAATATACATTAATATGTCCAATCTCCTTTCCAGCCATTTTTATTTATTCTTTTTTTCAAAAATAAACCCCGTATCTTGTTTATCTAAAAACACAAGATGGTTTATAGGAAACTGTCAAAGAAACACAGGAGATACACTAAACTAGCACTCCGCTGTATGAAGAATGCACTCCAAATAGCAGCAATATTAGGATACAGTCTGTGTGCCCCCAGGCAAACCAAGATAAGTCACGTTCTGAGATCTGTCTGCATTATGTAAACCAAGCATGCAACAGCTTTCAAAATAATTCATTTGGCTTCCTCTTGTCATAGAGACAAAGTCAAGAAGTCTTCTCTCTCTCATAAGGTACCCCCCTCCCATAAGCACTCAAAACCTAATTTAGGAGCAGCAGTGGCATAGTGGTTAAGAGCAGGTGCAGTCTAATCTGGAGGACAGGGTTTGATTCCCTGCTCTGCTGCTCAAGCTGTGGAGGCTTATCTGGAGAACTAGATCAGCCTGTGCACACATGCCAGCTGGGAGACCTTGGGCTAGTCACAGCTCTTCTGAGCTCTCTCAGTCCCACTCACCTCACAGGGTGTTTGTTGTGCCGGGGGAGGGGAAGGGTTAGCTTTGTTCAATGCCACTATCAAACTCTGTATTTGTGTGATGAGATAGTAAAAATTGGAGTATATAGTGGCAACAGCATGCCTCCCCAGCTTGAAAATTCTGCATTCCGGAGGCTCCAAAAAGTCCCAAGACCCTTCCATCAGCTTTGCTAACCTGACCTCACCCCCACTGCAGTGGTTTGCTGGCTTCCAGGCTGGCTTGTGCATCTTCTGGAATTACAAAGATCAGTTCAGCTGGAGAAAATGGCTGCTTTGGAGGGTGGACTCTAAGGCACTGCACTCTACCAAGCTCCCTGCCTTCCCAAACCCTGTCCCCGAATTCCAGGAATTTCCCAATCCAGAGCTGGCGCCCCAACCTGGGCAGGATATGAGTGAAGGACAAGTACGCCAAAAGTCTGTTTAACCTCCTCTCTGGTCCCTTTTCAACTCAAAATCATCAGAAATAGCCATGGGGCGGGGTATGTGTCCCAGAGTACACTTGGAACACTCATTTATCTCACCTAAAACATCTTCAGGAGAGAAAAAAACATTATTTTTTAAGAACCATGCATGACAGCTGCTATTTTAAGAGTGAGAACCTTTTTTTAGAATATGAATATTTCTGGTAAAATGTATCTGTACAGAGAGGCTGGTTCCTCCTCCCTCCCCTAATAATGTTAGTGCTACGAATTCCACGTATGTGGCCTGCCCAGCTGTGCCAACACACACACCCTTTGGGTTCAGGGTGAATTTTCAGCATCTCTGTCTCACTTGTTCCAGTTCAGTAATGCTATTTTTTTTTTTAAAAAAATGTCCCTTGAGGTTGTAGAATTGCAGAAAGGGAGTCAGGGAAGAACTGAAGACCGTTTCTATTTATTCGAGGAAGATATTTGTCATAAGAGGGCTAAAGTTCCTGAAATTAAAAATGCCACTTTTTGTTCAGTCTGTACACTTCCGATTTCAACAACAGTTGCAGAAATAGTGGTGGGTTAGTCAAAAGATGTATGTAACTTTCATTGAGAGGAAATCTGGAAAGCCGGCTACGGCCCTGAAAATGACTGCCTCCCTTCACTGCTTGTTCTTTCGCAGAGAAAATATGGATCCCGTGATTTCCCCCTCCCCTGTGTGTGTCTAAAGTGCTATCAAGTCGCAGCTGACTTATAGCAACCCAGAAGGTGTTTTCAAGGCAAGAGACAAACAGGTGGAATTCACTGCCTTGGAGAGTGGTGGAGTCTCCTTCTTTGGAGGTTTTTTAAACAGAGGCTGGATGAACATATGTCGGGAGTGCTTTGATGGTGTGTTCCTGCATGGCAGGGGGTTGGACTTGTTTGCCATTGGGATCTCTTCCAACTCTATGATTCTATGATTCTAGGTTGTTTAGTCTGCCGTTGCCTCCGTGTTTGTAGCAACCAGGGACTTCCATGGTAATCTCTTGACCAAGTAACTAACCAAGGCTGACCCTGCTTAGCTTCAGAGATCTGATGGGATCAGGCTAGGCTGGGCCATCAGGATCAGCTCCCCCTCCCTTACTTCAGATTTAAAAAAGGAAAAAAACACAACTTAGGAAGGGTCATTTTCTACGCTTAAAGATCAAAGGGATAAGCAGGGAGCAGCTACTCTTCACCTGCCCTTTCTCTGCCAAGGCTCCTGCAGGGGGAAAAAAATCCGGCAGATGAAAGAGCAATAGAACTACAATTAACATGGAATTTGAGATTACATTTTTTCTGCCTATTTAAGCAACTGTATTTCCTATAAAAAAGCACCAGGGGGCAGAGGCAGCTTAACGATTTTTACAGGAGGTGACTATAAAAAGAGGCTGGGAAAGATGTGTTCCGATTTCAGTGCTTTAAGAGAGACAACAAAGACGAAATGGAAGGACCATAGAAAAACCAGCCAGGCGTTTCCAGAAGAGAGCGAGTGCCACGTCTGCATCCAAGAAGCAGCGGCACTGTGCTACCAAATGGCGTGTTTTGGGGTCTGCACGTGAACGATGGTGACGGCAACAAGAGACTCTACAAGACAAGACAAAATGAGGCCTTTCCTTGTATGGAGCAAGTTTGCAGTCAGCATGTTCTGGACAGGGCTGCACTGCTCCTGAAAGAGAAAAAGCACAGTCCGAGGTGTTATTAGATCCATGCTTACGCCTTCTCTGTTGCACACAACGCTTTTGCCAGCTATGCCAGCTGCAGCCTTTCTTTTAGGTGCGATCCGGCCATAGTTCTCCATGCTGTGACCACATAGAAGAAGAAGAAGAAGAGTTTTGATTTATATCCCCCCTTTCTCTCCTGCAGGAGACTCAAAGGGGCTTGCAATCTCCTTGCCCTTCCCCCCTCACAACAAACACCCTGTGAGGTAGGTGGGGCTGAGAGAGCTCCGAGAAGCTGTGACTAGCCCAAGGTCACCCAGCTGGCGTGTGTGGGAGTGTACAGGCTAATCTGAATTCCCCCGATAAGCCTCCACAGCTCAGGTGGCAGAGCTGGGAATCAAACCCGGTTCCTCCAGATTAGATACACGAGCTCTTAACCTCCTATGCCACTGCTGCATGGACCACTGCATTGAATTATTTGGACTGTTCAGAAACTTCAAACAGATACAATTCAGCAGGCTTGCTGAGGAATGCTACTTACCCAAAACTTACCTCTCCAGCTTTAAAGGCAATGGCTGCATGGTCACGACTGGACACAGTTCACAGTGCTGGGTGTAACCTTTAAAGCCTCAGCCATCTGGGATGCAGTCCTTAAAGGAACACCTGCTCCTAGAGGAGGCCTTTGGCTTGGTGGCAGATGATCTACACGGAGTGCAGAAAGTCCTATGTTCAATTTCTGGTTGAAAGGACCAGGTAGTTGAAATCTCCAGTTGAAAGGACCAGGTAGTTGGTGATGTGAAAGACCTCTACCAGAGATCCTGGGGAACTGCTGCCAGTCTGAGTACACAATACTGACCTTGCTAGGTGGAAGGCAGAGGTGTTGGGAGGGGAATGGTGCCTGGAGCAAAAGCTGCTCCGGGCGCCCCCCACGGCCCACTTACCTGGCTGGGCCATCACTAGGCGCCCCTTGGCTCCACACACACCCCAGGCTGCTCTGCCGGCCAAAGGAGCAGCCTGGCAGGGTGGGGCTGAGAAGATGGGTGTGGGGGCGATTTTCTGCCCCCCACATGACCAGCTGGCATGCGCCCAGGGACATGTGACCATGTGACCCCCACACGTCCCCATGAGCGCTCTGCCTCTGGTGAAAAATCAGATTCGGTATAAGGCAGCTTCAGGTGTGTTCATGTATATCAAACTACTCACCAATGGAAATCTTTTATACTCAAGTGTTGTAGTTTTTTTGGAAAAAAGGGCAGGATAAAAACATACTGAGTCAATAATAAAACGGATAAATGTCAATGAGGAAGAAGAGCTGGATCAGTTCTGAGACCTTTCAGGGTCTCAATTTCATGTCAAAGTGGCTGCACCTTTTGTCATAAAACAGCTGCAATTTGGCAGCACTTTCTACCACCACCACTGATTGAAATTATACATTTCAGACCGCTGTTCAGGCGGGGTCATTAAAATAAAAGTGGCACAGGTAGCTTCATTCACGCAACTTTTTACCACAGCCACTGCATCACAGGTGCTGCTCATGGGAGTTCTCCACAAAACCTATGGGCTGTGTTCACACAATAAAAATGGCCGCAAATCTGGCTTTGTCACAAGTGTACACTCAGCAGGAAAACTGCAGCCAGGCTCAGTCCCCAACCTACACATTATATATATACATATATATATACATATATACATATAGATATACGTACGTACGTACGTACGTCTACAGCCAGCACTGTGAACATGCCAAGTAAGAATGTACAGGGTGTCTACATGAAAATATGATGTGTGAATGCAGCATGTATTTTTATATTTATATTTTTATATAAATATAAATATATATAAACATACATATATATGCACATATATACACATACATATGTGCACACACACACACACATACACACACACACACACACACATATATGCACATACATATATATATGCACATATATATACACACACACACATATATACACACACATATATATACACACATATACACACATATATATACATATACACACACATATACACACACACACATATACACACACACATACACACACACACACACACACACACACACACACACTGCATTCACACATTATATTTTCAGGTAGACACCCTGTGCATTCTTACTTGGCAGTAAGTTCACTGAACCTGGAAGACTTTACTACGCAAACAGCTGTGATCACAGACCTTTACACTTCAGAGGAAACAAGGAAACATGGTGAGGATCTAATTGCTGCCCCCTCCCAGGTCTTCTCTTTGCATATCACTTCCCTCCCTCATGTCTACTTGCAGCGATGTTTACAGACCACACACCAACTCGAATCTCTCTGCTGCAATTTCCGGGTGACACATGTCGCCCAGAGGGACGTATTATTTCCAATCAGCTCCAAACCAGGCCCCCTCAGCATGGAAATGAACAAAATAGGGAGGCAATATGTTCAAATGACAAGACCTGATTGAGTTTCCAGTGTGGTCCCCATTTGCAGAACCAACATGCTGTCAAATTGCTCCTCCGATTCATTTCCAGTTTGTTTCATGTTCCAATGCAGGAGAGGAAATGGTGCCTGATGGATTTTTATTTTTATTTTTTTACATAAGCATCTGTGAATTGGAGACCTAACTGGGTTATTTATGAGAGGGTAACAGGAAGTAGCTGAGAACTGGGTAAGGCCTGGATTACATTTCAATGGCCACGAATGCATTTATTGACCTTTATCATGTGATTTTGCAGTATGTGGATAATTATACTGATCTACTCTATAGCAGTGTCATAACAGCATTACAGTAAGATAGTAGCTGGACAACCCTGATCAGGATAGCCCAGGCTAGACTGATCTCTTTAGATCTCAGAAGGAAATCACGGTTGCCCCTGGCCATCCATCTTTCCTCTCCTATACTCAGAGGCGGAGCTACCAGGGGACCGGGGGTGCCCGTTGCACCGGGCGTGCACCTGGGCAGAAAATCCCTCTGCGCCGCCCCCTCACACACACACTTACCTTCATCAACCAGTGAAGTCTGGAGAAGTGGCTTGTTCCCTCCAGGCTGAAAATGGCCTGGTGGGAACTACACTTCCCAGGAGACCTTGTGAGCCCCAGGGTCTCCTGGGAAGTGTAGTTCCCACAAGGTCGTTTTCATCCTGAAGGGAACAGGCCACTTCTCCAGCCTGTACTAAGGTAAGGGCTGGGGGCTGGGGAGCAGGGCACCATGGAGGGCAGGGGGCAGAAAACACAGAGTGCTTTTCAGGTTGTGATATAGAGGCAGGTAAGGGCACACCATTTCTGAATGTCTCTTGCCTTCAAAACCACACCGGGGTTGCCATATGTCAGCTGTGACTTGACAGCAAAAAGAAAAATCCTGGCAGTGTACAAAGTGGGGTCTTGAGTCAGGGGAATGACTCACTTGGAGAACGTTGAACACACAACTCTTCTCTGCGGAAGTCCCATTGGGGTTGTGTCCCCAATGCAGCACAAAGACAACCTGGCCTCCAGAATGTTGGCTTCCCTGCATTTCCCCAGGCCATCAGAGTCTTTTTGAAGGCTCTGTAATGGGTAATTGACATAATGAGAAAGCGTTACATGTCATTTGTTCATTCATTCATTTATGTGCCTTATATATTGCCCTTGCCCTTGCGGGCTCAAAGCGGCTTCCAACATTTCATGATACAACAAATAAAACCAAAGCACAATTCAGTATTAAAACCTAATCTGAAACCTAGTGGCCCAGATAACTACTCTCAGGTTCAGACAGAAGAAAAGGGGCGGGGAGGAGAGGCCAACGATGGAAAGTCATGGTTGCCTGAACTGTATGCCTGGTGGAACAGCTTCGTCTTACAGGCGGTATGAAACTGTGGAACTGCATCAGATCCCATAGGGTCCAGGTCTCACTAGACCAGGTTGGAGAGAGGACTGAGAAAACCCTGTCTCTGGTTGAGGCTAGCCGTCTTTCATGGTCTTTCAGGCCACAGACCCTGAGTAGGTTTTTGTTCACTGATCTTTGGGGGACGGACAGTGAGACACAGTTCCAATTACCAAATAATCACCTGGCCATGGTGCAGGGGGGATGGTCAGATGGTCACTATGGGGACCAGGGTTGGGAAAATGGCCACCATGTGAGTGAGATTGGGAAAAAATCTGGTCTTTTCCAGTTACGCAACAACCACGCAAGCTTTGTTGTGACCTTTCCCTAATCTGTGCAACAAAATCAGGATTTAGAGCTGCCCCCTCCCAGGGAAAAGCCAGGAGGTCCAAGAATGCCCCATGATACTGTAGGGAAGGGGGGGGGGGCGACATTTCCCTGCAGCATCCAAGGCAGGGCCAATAACATGTGTGGGAAATCATCACTGTTCCATACAACCACTCCTCAGCATAAACACTTATCCCATTCTTTCCAGTACTTTTCCGAGCCACTAGCAGGCAGAAATGTAATGGGAAGTCCTTTTCCTGTCACAGGGAGAACTTGATAGGAAAAAAGTCATGAGTGAACTGCACAGGAATGCCTCAAGACATGCAGATAACTATCTCAATTCTATAGTATCTTCTTGAGCCTTCCTGCTTCATCCTTGCAACAAGACAAAAAGGTAATGTGCTTTCCCAAACCAGGGACAGAAAGGCGAAGAGAACAACCACCTCTCTGTGAATTCACAGCAGCAGGGAGCAGTAATGTTGCAGTCCTTGAAAATAGCATGCTCAAAAAAATCTAATGTATTCTGCTCACAACGTCTGTTCGCTCTCAAATGCAACCCCTCATATTCTCAAATTGCAGATTTTAAATTATCAGTATTTTCAAGCGATATTTGTGCCTGCACAACTTACAGCTCCCATAATCACACAGGCAGCTGGCCAGCTGCCACTGCTGGCGCATGCTCAGAGTTTACTGGACTGTTGATGAAAATTATAGCTTTCTTGGCCTTCCACTTCAATTCAGGAGGCCACAAACACTACTGTTCACATTAACTCTGGCAAAAACTCACACGGCGGTGGACAGGAAAGAGAAGCCCCAATCAGATCTTACCCTCTGTTTAAAGCATCATCTCCCCCAAGGCCGATACTACAGTAAAAAGAGAAGGCATAAAGAAGGGGGTCTGGGTGGGGAGGTGGCAGGGGACCCGTTGTGAGGAAAGCATCCGGGTACATTCTGCGAGTGCTCCGCCAAATGCTCACAAGACGTTTGGCAAATGTTCTGAAATGTTTGATAGCAATGCTTACAAAAAAAATGGGAGCAGTTTCAAGTTGAGCACCAGGCTGTCCACCAATCACGCACAGGTGTCAAACTCGCGGCCCTCCAGATGTTATGGACTACAGTTCCCATCATCCCCTGCCAACATGATGCTGGCAGGGGATGATGGGAACTGTAGTCCATACCATCTGGAGGACCGCGAGTTTGACACCTATGCCTGGGATCTCATGAACACATGAAGCTGCCTGCTACTGAGGCAGCCTGCAGGTTTATCAAGGTCAGCACTGTCAACTCAGGGGTGGGGTCTCTGCTTTGCATACTGAAAGGCCCATGTTCAATCCCCAGCATCTCCAGCTAAAAGCATCAAGTAGGACATAGGTGTCAAACTCGCGGCCCTCCAGATGTTATGGACTACAGTTCCCATCATGCCCTGCAAGCATGATGCTGGCAGGGGATGATGGGAACTGTAGTCCATAACATCTGGAGGGCTGTGAGTTTGACACCTATGAGGTAGGAGATGATGTGAAAGACCTTCATCTTGGATGCAGGAAAGATGCTGCCAGTCACAGTAGGCAATACTGGCCTTAATGGACCAAGGGTCTAATTTAGTATAAGGCAGCTTCCTGTGTTCATGAGTTTTCACAAGTTCATGTGAACAGCTGCAGTTATCGAAGGTCTTCAAGACTTTTACATGACCTGAACTTTTAAAACTGAAGAGCCTGGGGATTGAACCTGGGACCTTCTGCCTGCAAAGAAGGTGTTCAGTCCTTGAGCCACAGACATCCCCCTTTGTGACCACTCATGCTCTGAACAATGCAATCACATGCACAGCTATTCCGGACATAGGCAACTGAAATCCATGGGCTTAAAATGAGATTAAAATTCTGCGTGCAACTGTTAAACACAAGCATCACCCATTCAAGCAGTGGTCTGTTTGAAACAAAAAACAGGCAATAAAATAACATTGGTCCTGGATCATCCCACCTCCAAATGTCAGTTGAGAAATAAAGGAGTGACAAGATTTAGTAGTCCATATTTTTTTAAAAAAATCTCTGTAGACAGAAATCTAGGTCTCACTGAAGAGAGGCTTCTCCCAGATTTCCTCATTTTTTATATGCAGGGTGACGCTCTCTCTCTCTCTCTCTCTCTCTCTCTCTCTCTCTCTCTCTCTCTCACACACACACACACACACACACACACACACACACACACACACACACAGAGGGAAAGATTTAATCACCTGACATCCCTGAAGTGGTACATTCCAAGGCCATTTGCCCCCTTTTCACTTGCAATTTGTGTAAATTAGGTCAGAGATTATCTTTGACATCATAAATGAAGCCTAATGTAGCCTTAAGAGACCTGACATGGTGTAGCACAGAGGTGTCCAACTCTGGCACTTCAGATGTTCATGGATTACAATTCCCATCAGTCCATGCCAACTGGCCATGCCAGCAGGGGCTGATGGGAACTGTAGTCCATGAACATCTGAAGCGCCAAAGTTGGACACCCCTGGTGTAGCAGTTACAGTATCATACTAGCGTCTGAGAGATTCAGGTTGAATCCCTGCTCTGCCAGGGAAGTTTGCTGGGTGACATTTTCTCTCAGCCTAGCCGACCTTACAGGATTGTTGTGAGGATCAAAAAAAGGAAAGGAAAATGATGTAAGCCACTTTGGAGAAAGGCAGACATGAAGTAAATAAACAAATAAAACAAAACAAATGAAATAACAGCTTAAAAAGTCGTTTAAAGTCTGAGGGTGCTTTCACACATGCTGAATAATGAACTTTCAGTCTGCTTTCAGTGCGCTTTAATGATCATTTGCCAGAGGATTATGCCAATCCACTCAAGCCTATTATGCTTGCAGGGCTTACCCCATGGCTGTGTGCTTCGCAGTAGGTTTTTCCTGTGTTTTTTTTTCAATGAGAAAAAAATTCTGTGAAGCATCCGCCGTCAAGCCAAGCAGACTCCCGCTTCCTTGCTCTAGTGTTGATTGGGAGGAATTACTTTTATGTGGGCAGGGAAAGCCGGAGGAGCGAGGAAATCCAAAGGAAGCTATACTCTGTTCTACCAAAAGAAAGGAAAAAAAAAACAAAGAGAGATTGCGGGGAGTTTTGAAGAGGGGGAAACATATCTGCAACCAACAATGCAACCCAACGGGAATGTCGGGTGAATGCGAAGGAGACCAAGCATGCATAATGGCCTTCAGTAAAATCCAGCTGCAAAGTGAATTGAATGTGAATTGAAAGTGCATTATTCAACATGCGTGAAAGTGCCCTGAAACATGTCACATGACATTCTGTCAGAGACAGGATGAAAAGAAAGAATTCCAACTGTTTCTCCACCCCCACCCCTCCAGGTTTTTGATCCAACATTGACACCAAAGCTCCTCTGGCGTCATGTCAAATCTGACTACGTGAACAATATTTTCAGCAGCACTCCTAACATCTTAAAACCCCTTATTAAACTCATACACCCTCACCATAAATTGTTAAAACCTTGTCAATAGCTGATTAGACATGCCACAGCAGCCTGCCAAGGCATGATCGCCCAATGATTTATGGCCAATGCATTTTATATTATGTATTATAAAAAGTTATTAGAGAAAGTGGCCGGGTCTCCCAGTCCATTTCTGAAATATTAATAAAGCATTAATAAAGTGGCAGGAGCTGGAATTTCTAGCACTGCCACCAAGACAGCTTCTCAGTGGGCTTGATTCATACAACACTGCGCCCCCAGTATTTTCACTCCCAATGGGAAAAGGCAAAAAGCATTTGAGGGAGGTGAAACTGGAGATCATCACAACCTACCTCAGAAATAGAACTTAACTAAGGCCCCTTCCACACAAGCAAAATAATGCGCTTTCAAACCACTTTCACAACTGTTTGCAAGTGGATTTTGCTATTCCGCACAGTTCAAAGAGCACTGAAAGCAGTTTGAAAGTGCATTATTCTGCATGTGCGGAATGAGCCTAAGCTTTTACCTTTGTTGGAGCAACTGCAGGAGTTCCTGAGAGCTCTCCAAGGTCCTGAAATGCCAAAGACTGGGAATGCTTGAACAACTGACCCTTCAACTTATGCACTGTTCTCCAGTCACAAACAGAGAGTCAGGTTTTCAATGCACTGTACATCAGCCTATTTGTGGCTGGCAGGTTGCTTCACCTATTCCTTCCTTATCATACAAAACTGGCCAATTGGCTATTTGTGCATGAACCTTCTGTCACAGCCTGATTGAGCTTGGTACATGCTGCACTGCTGCTCATCTTGGCAGGCAAATAGTGAAAATCAGCCACATATATAAATCAGTCATAAATACTATGTTTTTTTAAAAAATAATGCTGCTGTTCATCTAGTCAGTCCTTAGCGACATTCGTGGCTGACACCTACTATTCATCTAATGAGTCCTAATCAACATTCATACACAACACAAACTTGTTTGGCAGGTGTTGACACAGTCAACAGGGGCATGTTTGACTATAAAACACTGCTGACTGTTGAACATGCTGCAAAATTCAACACATTTGCCCAAGTCTGACTTTAAATGGCTGTTTCCTTGCTGCCCACCACACACGAACCTATTAAACTGCCTTATACTGAATCAGACCCTTAGTTTGTCCAGGTCAGTATTGTCTACTCCATAGGTGTCAAACTTGTGGCCCTCCAGATGTTATGGACTACAGTTCCCATCATGATGATGGGAACTGTAGTCCATAATGGGAACTGTAGTGCATACAGATGATGGGAACTGTAGTGCATAACATCTGGAGGGCCACGAGTTTGACACCTGTGGTCTACTCAGACTGGAAGTTGCTCTCCAAGGACTTAGGCAGAGATTGTTCACATTGTCAACTGCCTGCTAATCCTTTCTCCTGGAGATGCTGGGGACTGAACTGGGATCTTCTGCAGGCAAAGCAGATGAGCCATGGCCCCGAGCCATCATACGTTTGCACCCTCCCCCAAGACGTGCCCATCCTATAGCGCTAATGCTGGCATCTGAAAAGCTCTCTGCCCCACTAGAACAAGACAGAGAGAAGCCCTAGGACTGAGCTGTGCAACAACAGTGATAGCATTTTACCGTGGATTTGCATATGCTGACCAGTTCTGTGAACGATTCAAAGACAAACATAGCCTGCAGTGACCAATGTCTTCACAAACTTGGTTGAACCAAGTCATGGAGATGTGGAAACATGTTTGAACTATTTTCAAGACCACCTAAAATTGGCAAGTGTCTACCGGGGGTGTGTGTGTGAAGGGGGATGAAGGAGAGAAGTCAGTTTCTGTTGGATTTCATAAAATGAAGTACTTTCTTAAACATACAGACTGACAACTGGAAGGTGACAGAGAAAGCCAGGGTAGAGACTTAAAGGGAGAAAAGACATGATTGGAGTGACAGGACAGAAAGAATTTCTATACATGCCCCAAGAACTGGACAAAGAATAGACAGAAGACTACAAGAAAAGGTGATTGATTCCAGGCTATTACTGCATTTTCTAGACCGTATCTTTACCCATTTCTGTCCCTATTTTTAACATATCCTTCATACACTTTTAAGATAAAACCACATTTTTTGAAGAAGAGTTTGGATTTATAGCCTACCTTTCTCTCCTGTAAGGAGACTCAAGGTGGCTTACAAGCTCATTTCCCTTCCTCTCCCCACAACAGACACCTTGTGAGAGAATTCTGAAGAACTGTGACCAGCCCAAGGTCACCCAGCAGGAATGTAGGAGTGCAGAAACACATCAGGTTCACTAGATAAGCCTCTGCCACTCAGCTGGAGGAGTGAGGAATCAAACACGGTTCTCTTGGTGGCATCAGATACCGTGTTTCCCCAAAAATAAGATCTACCCCAAAAATATCATAATTTTTCAGGATTTTTGGAGGAGGCCTAAAATATAAGCCCTACTCCAAAAATAAGCCCTACCGGTAGTTACAGATCAGAACGGTGTGATCCAGCAGGATGCTCCCTGCCAATGAGGATGCAGCTTGCATCACACCTGACGGGGAAGCAACAGGGCTGCCGAGAGCCCACCTTAATGAATTGTGAAGGTACCGTATTTCCCCTAAAATAAGCCCTCCCCCCAAAATAAGCCTTAATGCATCTTTTGGTGCAAAAATTAATATAAGACCCTGTCTTATTTTCAGGGAAACATGGTACAAGAGTTATATCTCAGGATTTCTTGCAAAGGGACAAGGGATCACCCCTTGCTAGCTCCTGACTTCACTGTCAGCCCTAAAACATGACTTGTTCAAATGGGCTGCATTTCCCCTCATTGGCCCTGGCGCCCACGGAGTTCAAGGAGCTGTACAAAACAGGGGTGATGCCATTTCTGCCTGAGGGGAGAATGGAGAAATGCATTTGTCTTTGGAGGTTTCAACTGAGCAAAACTTGCTCCTGGCATTTTTCCTTGGCTGAGAACAGGCAGGAAGGGGAAAATAAATTCAATTGCTTTCCAGCATCACCTCAGCCATCCTTTCGTGGTGACAGACAGTGCTGTTAAGTCACACCTGACTCATGGCAACCCCATAGAGTTTTCAAGGAAAGATGGTCACAGGTGGTTTGCCACAGCTGCCTCAGCATCTCGCCCCTTGCATTCCTTGGATGTCTCCAGTCCAAATATTAACCAGGGCCTAATCCTCTTCAACTTTCAAAATCTGACTATCTTGACTACCCAAATCAGATATCCACTCTTTTAGAAATGCCAATAGGTCTAGCTATAGAACATGGGATGGCCCAGTCCCCTCCCACTCACCCACCAGCTATAACAATGATACTTAGCAGGGAACACCACAATCTACATAAGGCCAAGGACTAACAGTAAGTAGATGGATCCTCCACTTTCTTTCCTCCCTTCAGGGATTTCCCAGAGTGCTGTGGGTTGCAGCAACAAGAAAGGTACCCATCTAATTTGAGTAACATACAAATTAGGTTACAGAGAGGAACTGGAAAATGGGGACATTTTTTGAAGATCACAAGAAGTCAGTACCAAATATGATTAAAGGACACCTGGGTAGGAAGAAGAGGGACCATAAGATCCTCACAACAGGAAAGAGTAGTGTAATCTGACACAGCAGTGGCGTAGTGGTTAAGAGCAGATGCATTCTAATCTGGAGGAACTGGGTTTGATTCCGCACTCTGCCGCTTGAGCTGTGGAGGCTTATCTGGGGAATTCAGATTAGCCTGTGCACGCCAACACGCACCAGCTGGGTGACCTTGGGCTAGTCAACAGCAAAAACACAATACCCCTGTCTGGCTCTAGAGCTGTTTTTGCTGTTCATTTATACTGTCTCAGGCTCCACTTTGTATGTAATTGACCTTAGGCTAGTCACAGCTTTTCAGAGCTCTCTCAGTCCCACCCACCTCACAGGGTGTTTGTTGTAAGGGGGGGGGGGCAAGGAGATTGTAAACCCCTTTGAGTCTCCTACAGGAGAGAAAGGGGGGATATAAATCCAAATCAATCAACAATATCCTAGCATATCCACAAGAACTTTTTTCCACGCCCCAACACTTGTTGGGGTCAAATGGAATCAACTCCCTTGAGGAGAATTTGGAAGGACCCACTAAAGAATACATGCTAATTGACTCTGCTGAACTCTGGGCAACAAAGGCATGCCAGCAGCTCCATCTTCTGGGCTGCCCTCATGCAGAGATGTCACCAAGGACTCCCAGGGAGAAGCCTCCGTTAGAGGCAATGCTCCATTTTTGAAGGAAGACAACTTTCTGCTCTCAGGAAAGTCTCAGTGCCAAAGGCACATGAGAACCTGCCCTTCTGGTGTTCAAGAAAGGAGCAGCTGTCCAAGGACTACAATAAGGGCTTTAATTTACCATGTGGGTTTTTGCTGTGCTAAATGCCTAAAAAGAGCAAAGTTTTTAAAGACCAATGAGATTTCTAAGGTATAAGCTTTTGAGAGTCAATGCTCCCTTTTTTAGGTAGAAGTAGGTACAAAGCTCCCTTCTTCATTTCTACTTGTATCTGATGAAGGGATCTTTGCCAATCAAAAAGTTACACCATAATAATCAAGGCAGGTGTACAACAGGTACTGTCACAAATATTACACCCATGCGTACTCCAACTCACTAGGTGAGTATCATTTTAACATTATCTTACTATCACAAATATACAAAAAATGTTTAGTAAGTACACCGTCAGGTATGGCTATAAAACCTCTAGATTAGGTTTTTATTTCGGCAGTCCTTTGTCAAGCCAATCTGAAATGTACAAATACAAGGGTCAATTAATCCTTTCATTTTCATATAATTAAACAAAAACCCAAAGAACCCTCCCAATGCACCTAGTGAATCAAAAAGTTACAGCCTGGAAATATTTTTGGTCTTTAAGGTGCTACTGGACTTGAATCTTGCTCTTCTACTGCAGACCACGTGAAACTAACGTACAAAGATACCACTGTTTGCACGTGTTGGTGGCAGGAGTTTTCCAGGTGAAAAAAATTATAAACACCAAGATTGAATTAAATGAGAAAGAGAACCCCACAAAGAATGTAATGCACATAACCCAATAAACAGGAACATTTAAGTACTTCTCAACAAACCACACCATACAATACACAACGCCAAGCAGATCACCATGACCCAGGGCAGAGGAAGCACTTAACAATTCCATTTAACTAGCAACAGTACATGCCCACAAAAGAAACCAGCTACAAAGAAGGGCCAACAACCCTGCAAAATTGTTAATGTATCACACAAACATTAATGGTGGCAGGTGTGTGTGTTATTACTTTAAGGGAAAGGTCATGTCTCAGTGGGATAGAGTCTGCTTTGCAAGCACTACATCCCAGATTTAGTTTCTGGCATCTCCAGTTAAAAGAATGAGGGGATGTGAAAGAACTTAGACCCCTGGTTACTCCCCACCCACACCCCTCTCTGACCAGCTCCATGTTTTTTGTTTCTTAGTGCTTGCTACCTGGCTGGACAGTAGTGCTGCTATGGGAAGGGGGGTGTGTGTCTTTTTTTTTGGAACTAACTTGTTTAGCTACAGCCATTGGTTCCCTTTATTCTCTTTTAAACGAGGGATTTCTCTGTCATTTCTCTTTGCAAAGAAATCAAGACAACCCTGGTGTAATGTCAGCCCTTGCAGTTGTTTCATGTTACATATAGGCGCTGTTACAGGAGGATAGCTACTTTAGAGCATGTGCAGAGTAAAAGTCTGAGAATCTACATAATCTCTTTCCTGCCCCTCCCCACTTTGATGAAAACAGAACTGGTGAGAAACAAGACTCCAAGTGGAAAAGAAACAAACCGTTGGATTTCAGAGAGATGCTGGATAAACAGGAATTAACAAAACTCATTTTAACAATGCTAGTGGACAGCTCCCCATTCTTTTTAGTAGCCCTGTTCTGGGTCCGTCCAGTTCCTCACCCTGCTGGGCAGTGTCTCTAGGAGGCTGAATCCTGAACCTCACACTGCCTGTCATGGAAGCATCGGGGCAGGGAAGGCAAAGAAGCGATGCTGAAGGAGGAAAAACAGTAAAGGGGAAACCGTTCATTCATCTCCCCCACCCAGTGAAACTCTTAAGGGCTTTTGGGAGGAAAAGAGCTTCCGTTTGCAGCATAAAAGCTTGGCTGTGCTGTTTCTTTTCTCTCTTCCTGCATGGATGATTGGGACCAGGTGGGCCCTGCCCGCTTCCACCAGGGATGGGGAAGACACCCCCCCACACACACACTTTCCTTAATTAGGCTCCAGAAGCGGTAGTGCCAGAGATGCTCATCCTGCTGTCCTAGTTTGACGTGCTTAAGGAAAGGTTGATGCATCAGATCTGATAAATTCTCATTCGCTTGCTGCTGACAGGATTTTCCCCGATGCATTTGTTAGAGCAGGGAAAAAACCCCAACTTTGTTAGGCTGCCACGGCGGTAGCGGACCTGTTCGCTCGGAAACATCCCAGAAAACCCCAGAGACATTTTGCAACCACCCCTCCCTCCATTTTGGATTGGACACCCGGAGTGACAAGAACTGGGAGAGGCTGTTCAACATCGTGGGTGGGTGGGTGGGGTGGGGGGATCTCTGAAAATTCAAACTTGAAGCATGTGTTTTACACAAGCCCAGGAGATGGAAAATGAGAACTGGTCAGTATGATATAGCACTGAGTGTTTTAGTCTGTGAAGACCTGGATTCAAATCGTCCCGTAGCCATTAAGCTCACTGGATGATCAACCTCATAAAGTGTGTCATAAGGATGACATGGAGAAAGGAAGAACAGTATACAAGGAATGGTGAAATAAACATATGACAGATGCTATATGCCAATAAAGGCTTGTGTGTGTAAAATATGACAGATGCATTTGGAGCAGATCTGGAAGCTTCATTCTGATGACCATATAAGGGTAGAAAGGCAGATTCTTTGTATTTATTCCTGCCCTCACCGATCCAGAACCTTCATGCTATAGGCCAGGGGTAGGGAACCTGTGGCTCTCCAGATGTTCAGGAACTACAATTCCCATCAGCCTCTGTCAGCATGGCCAATTGGCCATGCTGGTAGGGGCTGATGGGAATTGTAGTTCCTGAACATCTGGAGAGCCGCAGGTTCCCTACCCCTGCTATAGGCCAATCACAGATGTTTGCTGAGAGGGAGGAAGGCTTGGAGGCAGTTGCACACACAGTCCACAGAAACTCCGTGGGGCTGGGCAGATATCCTGCTCTACAGTGTGCTCTTTCAGGTCTTAGGCCTCGGCTCGAGGACAATGACAGGTTTAATTCTGAGGCAGCAGACAGGAGTGTCTTCTTCAAAAAGCAGGACTCCTCCATGTTACAAAACCCCCTGCCACTAGATGTTGTAGTAGTAGTAGTAGTGGTAGTAGTGGTAGTAGTGGTAATAGAAGAAGAAGAAGAAAGCGAAGAAGAAGAAGAAGAAAGCGAAGAAGAAGAAGAAGAAGAAGAAGAAGAAGAAGAAGAAGAAGAAGAAGAAGAAGATGAGGAGGAGGAGGAGGAGGAGGAGGAGGAGGAGGCGGAGTTTGGATGTATATCCCCCCTTTGGCTCCTGTAAGGAGACTCAGAGGGGCTTACAAACTCCTTTCCCTTCCCTCCTCACAACAAACATCCTGTGAGGCAGGTGGGGCTGAGAGAGCGCCGAAGATCTGTGACTAGCCCAAAGTCACCCAGCTGGGGTGTGGGGGGCGGGGGGGAGAAGAAGAAGAAGAAGAAGAAGAAAAAGAAGAAGAAGAAGAAGAAGAAGAAGAAGAAGAAGAAGAAGAAGAAGAAGAAGAAGAAGAAGAAGAAGAAGAAGAGGAAGAGGAGGAGGAGGAGGAGGAGGAGGAGGAGGAGGAGGAGGAGGAGACGATGACGTTGGGTGAGGGTGAAACTTCTTCCCCAATGAATAATGCAAGGCAAGAAAAGTCTACACCAGAACAGAAATTCTCAATAGAAAAAGACAGATCAGGATGGCACACCCTTTATACCTTCCATATCAAGGCCACAGTGGGCAGAGCCAATATGTGCCAGCATTGCAGTGCTGTTGCTCAAGAACAATCAGAAAGGCCAACCTTTTGGCTTTTTCAGTTACACAGATATTGTCAAAAAGCAAAAAAAAAAAAAAAGAACTAATCTCATGCCCATTAAAGGGTTTACCTTTACAGCACTATTTTGAACCCAGCCTGCCATGTCATTTCCACCACTAGATGGCTGTAATGGATAGAGACAGATAAACAGTTAGTATCATGTAGTTTGCTAAAACACCACCCCACTCCATCTCAACATACAGCCCAGTCCCCTGCAAACTTACTTGAGAGTAACATCTACTGGGCTATGAGATTACTGCCAGGTACACATGCCTAGAACTGCAGCCTTAATCTTATTATATAAGTGAGCACAGTGGTCCTGATTACAAACCAGAAAAAGCAAGGGCTGCTGGTAAGTGTAGTCCTTGGCCATCCAGGAGGGCCCAGATTCCAGTTCCTCCCAGAGGGGCAAGGACTACATTTCCCATCAACCGTTCTAAAGGCTGCCACTGCAGGGATTGCTGCTGCCTTCACACAGGCACTTTCCAAGGGGGGAGGGTTGCTATTGCAAAAGCGGCTGCACAAAGGCAAAGGGCATCCTTATGGCTCCCCCCCCCCACCTTTGCAAAGCCAGGATCCAGCTCTGCAAATGGGGTATGTGTGTGTATACCTATGGAGATGAGAACTCTCCTCCTGTTCACAGGCCTCCTGCTGCCCCCGTTTTGCAAAGTCGGGATCCAGCTTTGTAAATGGGGACAGTGTGCATAGGGAGATGGGGAGAAGTCTCACCATCTTCAGAGGCACGCTGCTCCCCCCTTCTTTGTAAAGCTGGGATCCAGCTTTGCAAACAACAGTTTTTAGAGCCCGTTGTATTTTTCACTCAATGAGCTTTATTGCAAGTAAAGATTATAACTCCCTTGCTATTCATCCCATCATCATATTTCCATCCTGCTTTTCCACCCCAGATAGCTCACAGGAATTTTAAACACGCAGCACAAGAGACATTACACTTCAATACAGATGCACATTTTAGATGGGATTCTCAGTTGAACTGGATCCAGGCACCTTGGAGGGCTGTCTGTGGGTAGCAGCTTCCCTCCTTTTGAGGGTCCCAATAAAAGAAAACAATTAGGTAGGAGGGGCCATCTCAGCAGAATCTAGGCCTACTTCCTGGCTCCCTTCTTCACATAACCCGGGATTGAACATAAAAACACAGAAATGGCCCATATTTTGTAAGAAAGGCAGCGAGCTATGCAAATTAATGTTGTGCATGCAAATATGTGTTGATTTGAGCAATGGATTTCCATCGCACAATTTGCTTGTGTTTGTTCAAACACTTTGTACTGATCAAGCACAGCTAGAAATGTAGATTACATTACCTGTTTTTTAGTGACCCTGCGTGTATGCCAACCGCGCTACCCCGACCCGGTCCCCCAGGCAACGGTGTAGTCTAAATCTGTCTCCAATTCCCACACTGCTTCTGCCATCCTTTCCTGCCAGAAAAGACTCCCCCCACCCCACTCGCCCAATCCCACCCCCAGCAGAAATCAATGATATTTCATATACCGGCAGAAATTAACTATCGACTTTCTCTGGGTTTGAACTTTTCCATATGTGCACCTCTAGGCCTTGCTGCTGATGTTAGTTTAGGATTCCAGAATTTCCCCACTCGGAGTGAGGGGAGATGGCCTTCAGCATTCAGACTTCAGAAGGGAGGAACCAGCAAGCCCTTGAGGGCCCCGGGATGGTTTGCAAAGAGTCAGTTTGTGTTCCAGTTTGCTTTTAAACTTTCCTCCATACTTTTCCCTGATCCACATGCAGACAGGTTGCCATCCTTAGAAGGAAATGAATGGTTTCCTCTGCCAAGTTGCCGTCGATTTATGGCAACTGGTGGTGGGGTTTTCAAGGTAAGAGACATTCAGAGCTGGACTGCCATTGGTTGCCTCTGTGTGGCAACTGTGTAAGTCTCCCATCCAATTACTAACCAGGCCCAACCCTGCTTAGCTTTGTAGATCTAACAAAATCAGACTAGCCTGGACCATCCAGGCCATGGTGTATGCTACATAGCCTCAAACAGAGGCCAGAGGCTTCTGTTTGATGTTTGTTTGGTGCGTTTTTTTGATAAACAACAAGGGACTACTGAGCATCTGGAGGCATTGCTGGGCTTGGCAGTTCCTCCGTCCATTCATCAGACAGCAGGTCAGCAGGAGGCTTTGCATATGCTTTGTACAGGACCCCTTGCCTCACCTTTCATGCAGACAGCTGGATTGGATGAAAGGAGAAATGCCAGACCTTCCTCAGAACACCTGCTAGCGATTGGATTAGACAGATGTTTACAGGTTCCTGGACTGCCTCGGTCGTGCACTCCTTACAAGTCTGGTTTGAGCGCTTTTCCTCAGGGAGGAAACAGGAATAGGCCTTTCAAAACCACTGGTCAGATGGCAACAGCCCGGTCAAGGCTGATGAGGGAGAGCAAAGGCCTGGAAAACAGACTGCCAAGGACAACATGGGCCTGTGGGCAAGCAGAACTGAATCACGAAGACCCAGGATGGACAGAGTCCTTGGGGCCCTTGTGGGAACTGGAAATCATGGGGAACAGGTTAAATAAACTGCCTGTGTGACCAAACCAGAGCAGAAGGCCCTGGCCATATTGCAAGTCACAGTTGCTGATGTTACATACCCCAGCTTGTGCCTGAAGAAGTTTCTGAGATAGTGTCACCAGCTGACCAGGAGGAAAAACAGTTGCCATAAAAGCAAGGGGAAAGGACCATTGATGCTCCTTAGTTATCTTCTTAAGCCACAGACTTGTAGTGAACCATCTGCACTAAGAACTGTCCTCATAACCACCAAATGGCCAATCTCTACCCCTGAGCATTACCCTCAGATAGGCTGAGGGCTCTTTCCTCTGACCCAGCAATCACAAGATGCCAGGCACCCTCTCTTGCCACACACAAGCCCAAGAGGTGTTCTGGGTAGGAGTCCCATTTCTCTGGTGAGAGCAATGGATCCCCTGCCCCCCAACTCCTATTGCCCACCACGACTCTAGGCAGCAGTAGAAGCTACCCCTCTCTGCTTCTCTTCTCTCTCAACAAGAATAGAAGAAGCAGATGGTGATGCTAAAATGGCACAGGAGCAAGTCAAGTAGAGCGGCCTCTGCCCTTCTACCAGCCAGCATTGTAGTGCCACTTAGCTCAGTAAGGTTAACAGCGGGGGCATTTGCATCATCCCCCAAACTGAAAGTGGTGCAGAAGGAGAAAGACATAAGAACATAAGTAGTCAAGAGGAGCGAAGATAATAGTCGCTCAGGAAAGGAGAAGGGAAGCAGTGTCTTTGTGTGGTGTCGTGGTTAAGAGCAGGTGCACTCTAATCTGGGGAACCAGGTTTGAATCCCTGTCACTTGAGCTGTGGAGGTTTATCTGGGGAATTCAGATTAGCTTGTGCACTCCAGCACATGCCACCTGGGTGACCTTGGGCTAGTCACAGTTCTTCGGAGCTCTCTCAGCCCTACCCACCTCACAGGGTGTTGTTGTGGGACGGGGGAGGGAAAGGAGATTGTAAGCCCCTTGGAGTCTCCTTCAGGAGAGAAAGCGGGCGATATAAACCCAAACTCTTCTTCCTCTTCTTTACATCCCCATCTTGGAAACATTGGGCACCCTTTCCTTCCAAGGAGGAAGGCTTGCAGTGGGTCTGTTTCTTCCAAGGCCTTTGCAGAGTTGTACTTCTACAGTCCAAGGCGCTTTCTGCAGGAACTGCACACAAATGTTCATATTGCACAGAAGGATGCACAAGAATTTAGAATCCACAGGACCCCCGAATGCAGCTGTGTGGGAGGAATATTTGCCTGGCGGATGCTGAGCAGCCTCCGGAGCTAGAAGTTATTCCCACCCTGGTATTACTGCTCTTTACAGTGGAGCATGTGTGTGTGTGTGTGTGTGTGTGTGTGTGGTGGGGGGGATTCTGCTGCTTCTCCATCCCAGTGGTTTCCATTCATAATGACTTGAATTTTGTTTTGTTTTTTAAATCCATGCCTATTCTTGTTACAATTTATAAATGTCCCCAGGCTTTGTGCCGCTGAATCACGGTGCCAAGTTAGACTAATTAATGGAGAGGTGAGGAAGGTGGCAGCTGGCTGGGTCACTGGGAGGTTTCAGAGCGCAATGGACGGGTGGCGCAAAAAACCCGAGTGTGGCCATCAGTTGCTGGTTTTGCCAAGAAGAAAACTTTACACAAGGGGACCTTCCAGCCTTTTGTTCAGAGATGTGGTCAGTAAGTTTGACAAAAGCAAAGAAACCAATAACATCAACCTTTCAGTATTCATTCACTTTACTGCTATCCCACCTTTGACCCAAAGCAGCCTCCATCATTCCCCTCTCCTCCATTTTATCCTCACAACAACCCTGTGAGGTAGGTTAGGCTAAATGTGTGATTGGCCCAAGGTCATCCAATGAGCTTCCACGGCAGAGTAGGGATTTATACCTGGGTCTGACAGATCCCCAGTATGGCACTCTGATCGCCACTATCAGCTGGATCAGACCAATGGTCCATCTAGTCTGAATCCCTCAGTGGCTTCAGACTATAGAAGTCAAAACCTTTCTTAGTTGCTGCCTCCTAGGACTGGCATTCATAGCATTACGGCTGCCAAACATTTTCCACTATTGGAACTCTCTTGGATATACTCTTTCTTTTCTTGAAGTCCATCTTTTTTTTAAAGATTTAGCCATTGACTCCTCTTATTGTTGTTTTTTTAAAGAGGGATTTCTCTTTGCAGAGTAGGGCGGGAGACGCTGCATACAGGAATACTCTGTGCAACTGGACTGGCATAAAGTGCACCCCAACTCAGGTTTCTTTGAGGTGGGGAAGGAGGGGGCAAGGTGACAGGGTCGGGTGGAGGGAAGAGACATGGCTGAAGGACAGGTCATGGAGGAGAGAAGGTTTCTTTTGTGATCCGCTGAGGGCAGACGAGGTGTGTATTTTTACCAGCCAAAATGGGTACTAGGCAAAAATGTCTATGTAAAAATGTAAAGGCCAGTTGTAAGATAGGAAAAAGGACAGGACTTCTATTGGCTGCTGTCTTTCTATAAGCTTTCAGTTGAATTTTATTCCTTTCATACCTTAAGACAATTTTGAGAGGGGTCATTTTTTGATTGAGTGATGTGAGGCAGGATATAGACATTTAAAATTAGAATTTTGGAGGGTAAAAGTGACCTCACAGGAAGGGGAGGAGTTGGGGAGGCTGACCTTTGACCTGGATGTGAAATCACAGGATATGACACTGCAACCTTGTTGAGCTTCATCTCCCACGAAACTCTGCCCCCAAATCTCCAGGAATTTCCCCAAGGCAGTGTTGGCAACCATAGACACTGAGAACACCAGATGCCCAATTTACGATGGGCCCAAAGCAACAAGGCAAGGGGTATGGTTGGGTCGCCAACTCCAGACTGGGAAATTCCTGGATGGTTTGGGGGTGGAGCCTGAGGTGTGCAGGATTTGGGGGGAAGGGTCCTCAACAGGGCATAATGCCATGAAGTCCACCCTCCAAAGCAGCCATTTTCCTCAGGAGAACTGATCTCTGTCGTCTGGAGATCAGCTATAATTCTAGAAGATTCTCTAGGTGCCGCTCGAAGCTTGGCAACCCTTGGCACGGTTGCCTGATAACTCAAACCATGAAACACAGGTGTACAACTTAAAACAGCACGGCCCAGACCGAGCAGTACATCACTTGGACATGTCTGTATCAGCGGGTGTTACAACAGGGGAAGGCCTGAATAAATGAGGTGAGGAAATTTAAAGTGGCAGGTGTGCTAATTTTCAGCTTGGAAAGCAGCCCTCGCTGCAGTTTCCACTGAGAAATGGCAGGGAAGAATCATAAATCGGGCGGAGGAGCCGGAGAACCGGCAGGTGTCCTTGACAACACTTGTGACAGCCTGTGGCCAGATACTTGGTGCAATAGAGACGTATATGCACAGACTTGGCGAGGGGAGGGGGTTGGAGAGATCTCAAATGGACGATTCCCAAAATCCCACGGCCAGTTGGAGCAGCTAGCAAAATTATTTCCTCAGCACGCCATTAGCAAAGGACACCAGAGCTCTGCCGTGGAACAAACAACAGTTTCTACTTAGCTGCCAGCCCTGAAGCCGCAAGGTGGCCAGAAGGGCAGCGAGAGATCCAAAACAAGCACTGAAGGTCATATCCAGACCAGCGGCCTTCCAAAGATTCCACATGAAAACCGGTAGCCAGAATATGACTTGGATTCCTGACAGGCCTCAAAGTTTGCATTTTAAATGGCACACAAGAAATACAGTGGATAATAGATGGATACAAAGAAATCTCTAGCACTCATGGAGGGGAAGGGGGGATTTTGTGTTTGATATGATTATACTCTGTCCCACCAAAAATTCTCAGGAGATTTATGAATTGATCGGCCATTTCCTAGACCATCTTTGTTCTAGAATGTTCCGCTTGGGTCCCAGTGCCTTGGGGACAGAACTAAGGAAGTACTAGGACCCAAGTAGAGCATTCTAGAATAAAGACAGTCCTGGAAATGTCACATCAATTCACAAATCTCCTGAGCTCTTTCGGTAGGACAGAGTGATAGCTGCCTCTTGTACATGGCTGCGACTATTTGCGCTTTAAGCCACAACTAAATTGATCTTTATCTAAACTTCCGATTACTTTTTTTTTGGGGGGGGGGGTCTGACATGGCAAATGAAGCTGCTGCTAGAAACTGAGATCCAGTCCTTTTCTGTGATGTCCTACTGTAAGCAGCTTATATTTACAACTGACATTTTCAAACAATATTTCCAAGAAATACCAGAGTGAAGTAGCTAGGTTTACAAATGGACAGCAGATATATTTAATGTGCTGTAAGCAGAATGTGGCGGTGGGTGGAGTGGGATGGGGTGTTATTTTCCTTGAAAAAGAAAGACGAGGTCATGGGTGCATGCGAGGGCAGGTATGACATGTTTCCAGTCTGAAAAACCAGCATTAGCTAGGGTTACCAAGTCTGAGTTCAGAAATTCCTAAAAATATGGGGGAGGGTTAGTTTAGGGAGGGAAGAGACCTTGGTCCAGGTATAATACCATAGGGATCGCTCTCTTAGGCAGCCATTTTCTCCTGGGAACCTGCTCACTGAAAGAACTCCAGATGCCACCTAAATGTTGGCAACCCTACTTAGAACACTCCACCCATTCATGAGATGTTAGTGTAAAAATCACAGATTCATGCAGAAAAGCTTGCCCTATGTGGGGTCATTCCCTAGCCAGGATCAGAGCTGAGCTATCCCCCCCCTCCCCCGAAAAAGCGGGTAAAGAAACAGGTTGATGGAGTTGTTGAAAGGGCCAGTATTTGCACTTAGTAGGACAGTTTAGTGTAGTGGTTAGAGTGTTGGATCTGGGAGACCCGGGTTCAAATTCTGACTCTGTCATGGAAGATTGTTGTGTGATCTTGGGCCAGTGACTCTATGTCAGCCTAATCTACCTTGCTGTGAACATAAAACGGAGAAGGGGGAACAATGAAGTAGAAGCTGCTTTGGGTCCTAATAAAATAATCAGATGTTCTGGCTTCTAATTTTCTTGCCTACCTAAACCTCCCCCTACCTAGACCGCTTGTTTGGCTTTTCTTCCAGCCAAATGGACCTTTGCTACCCCTCACAACAGCAGCCCTGATTTATCATTCCCATCTCTGACCCTTACCCTACAGCAATTCAAATGTTTATGAACATTCTACAATTTCACAGCAATTCAGACAATGACAGGGAGGAGAGGCTCTTAGGCAAGCAAATGACAGGCAGTAGCCTATCATTTTTTAGTCTGTTATTTTAGATATATGGAGAGATGCTTTGCTTACATTATCACCCGCTTCTACCCCCTGCTCTCCATTGCAGAAGTCATTTCCATGTATATTAAGCGAGCCGTTAAAATCCTGTTAGCAGCATTAGTCAAATTAAATTCCGGGAGTTATCAGTTACCAAAGATTTATTTACAGACGCTTGCTGTAATGAAAAAAAAGGTACCTGCATTTGATAAACAGCTGATCATGATGCAAATGACAACCAAAATATATCTTTCAAATTACAGAGCTATTGGCTTTAAAAAGAAAACCTTGTTGTTATTTCCCCCTTGGCCTCAAAGGGCCCAGCTGGTATTACCCAGGAAAACAACAGATACCTGGGCTAGTGAGAGATACACACGATGAAAACAGTAAACACAAACTCCTGGAGCATTTAATTGTTAGGCCCTTTGCTCTTCAGGGCTAGCAGACAATGTTTGGAGTTGTGTGCAGGGGAGGCACTGCAGCTCAATGAAAGAACCCCTGCTTTTTACGCAAACAATCCCAGGTTCGATCCCTGGCATTTCCAGTTAAAGAATATGGAAGCAGGTGATGGGAAAGACCTCATCCTGAGACCCTGGAGAGCTGCTGCTAGCCCGAGTATGCAAAATTGACCTTGATGATCTGATTCAACAAAAGGCAGCTTCATGGGCCAGTTTGCTAGAAGCAGGATGCTGGAACAGATGGACCACAGATACGATGCAGCAGGGCTAACTCATACATTCTTCAAGGATATAATAATTCTGAGCTGTCAAGTTGCAACCAACTTCTGGCAACCTCTTATGGGGTTTTCAAGGCAACATATGTGTTGGAAGAGAAGGACTTTACGCTGTTTCCAGCCTCAACCACAGAGGGGGTTTCACTAGTAAGCCAGATGCTAGGGACCTAGGGACTGACACCTTTACTCTATCATGCTGGCACTATCCCTTTGATGTTAGACTGATACTTGCAGGGATTTCCTTCCTTCTGGCACTCTCCTGCTCACCTCTCCTTCTTGCTGTCTAACCTTCTACAGCACCATGTGCGTAGAGAGGATGGATGCTGAGCGCATCCGTCCCCATCCAGCTAGATTAGATTAGTGAACCTATCTATCTACCTTTCTATCCAGGATGGAGTTCACTAATAGATACTCTTTTTATTAGATTAGAAACTACAAACGACTATTCTTTGTGCCAAAGCTCACATGCATGTCTGGGAGATGCTTCTGCTGTGCTCCAGCCTCCGTGCACTCTGCTTGTAATGCAAAGGTATCATCTCTATGAGGAGATTATCCAACAATATGAACAGAAAGGGTTGGCCGCTGTCTTCTTCTGCATGGCAATCCTAGATTTCCTTGGTGGTCTCCCATCTGAGCACTAATCAGGGCCAACCTGGCTTAAGCTTCAAAGCTCTGACAAGCTCAGGCAAGTCTGAACTATTCCAGCTGTTACAAAACCTTCACACAAAATTAATACATGAATATAGATATCACTTTTTTCCAGGTATCATGTGAGAGGCTACGGCTTCCCGAGTGGTCTTAAGAGCAGTGCCGGGCCTGTTGGTCACATCACAAGTCAGGATAACAACCCCGTTTCTTGGACATAAGAGCAAGTAAGGTACTTCCTGTGCTTGCAGGAGGTCTGGACCAAATGTAAGACAAATCTCTCATGAAGGAGGTTATCAAGGGGAAAATAACTTTTGATTAAACTCTAACGTTATCTCAAGAAATTCCACTATACCAGGACTGGCACGGCCAATTCTGTATCTTGCACAACTTCCAAATCATGGCTTGGCCATGCGCTTTGAAGACACAGCAGTGGTGTAGTGGTTAAGAGCAGGTGTACTCTAATCTGGAGAAACCGGGTTTGATTCCCTGCTCTGCCACCTGAGCTGTGGAGGTTTATCTGGGGAATTCAGATTAGCCTGTGCACTCCAACACATGCCAGCTGGGTGACTTTGGGCTAGTCACAGTTCCTCTGAGCCCTCTCAGTCCCACCTACCTCACAGGGTGTTTGTTGTGAGGGGTGGAAGGGAAAGGAGTTTGTTAGCCCCTTTGAGTCTCCTTACAGGAGAGAAAGGGGGGATATAAATTCAACTTCTTCTTTCCAAGCTCTGATTCTGGGTTGAATCTTATCAGCTGGCAGAAATACGTTGTTCCTGACTTCCCCAAAAGATTATGCTGGAGAATGGGAGTATCACAAGAGCTAATGTGTTACAGTGGTTAAGAGCAGTGGATGCTAATCTGCAGAACTGGATGTGATTCCTCACTCTTCCATACGAACCCTGCTGGGTGACCTCGGGCTAGTCACAGTTCTCTCTGAACATCCTCAGCCCCACCTATCTCACAAGGTGTCTGTTGTGGGAGAAGAAGGGGTTGTATTTGTAAGCTGTTTAGAGACTCCTTAAAGCCAGATAGAAGTGGGGCATAAAAACTCTTCTTCAACTTGCGTAGACAAAAATGCTATGCAGCATATGAAGCTGAAGTGAAAGGGAAGAATTTCAGAAGATTTGCCTTCTTCCTTTTTTGCCTATGGAAAGATAGCAAGGTCCAGCCCTCTGTATCCTTGAAAGGGTCCTTTTCTTGAATATTTCGAAAGGGTTTGAGTGAGGGCGGGGAAGCAGAGGGTTTCAGTTGTACACAGACCTCTGCCCATAACTTTCCTAGACATTCCAGTGATCTGTTTGCACTTCTCAGGCATAAAGCAAGGTCCCAGGTGAGTCTTCCAAAGAGGTGGAGGAAGGGAAGCGGTTCAGAATGCATTCTTTGTGTAAGACTGACTGAATGGGTCCCATGCTGCATACATGTGAATTGAATGGGTTCTCTGGGTATGGAAGCGGGGAGGGAAAGAATGTTTTCAGTCATTTCTGCAAGACACATTCATATAACTTCAATGGTCTTCAGGAGGCAATTTCTAAAGAAAGAGGTACAAGAATTCTCAGGTCCCTGCCCCAGCTGGTTTACAATCTTGATAGAAAGATGAGAAGCAGAAATGACCTGGGCTGAACATAAACAAAGGCAGTTATTGAGATGCCCGTTTTGATGAATTCATTTATACACGTCTTGTCCTAAAATCTGTGGGCCTGTCTGCATGTCCAGCCAAGTAGTGCTGGAGAAGATCTTATATTGAGAATGGGGGTGGGGGGCGGCAACACCAGTTGCTGCAGATCAAAGGTTAGTTTATTGGAGAGTTCCAGAGAACTGCCATTGAGCCACTGTACAAGCAGGCCAATGAATCATGACTACAATTTTTGACTTTAGTGCTCGACCGTTTCTTCAAATGCCAGGAGTAAATTAAACTTGCCTCTCTTTGTTGTTCTGCTGCCAATATTAATTACTGGGAGGCTCCAATTCCAGGCTTGCAAGAGGCCCCGCATAGCTGCACATCATGTGGCATCCCAGGAAACACATAAAGTATTGACAAAGATGGGGACGCGTCAGCCTGCAATCTGTAAGAGGCAAACCAGCTCATAATTTTATTTATTTACTTCATGTATACCCTGCATCTCCCTCCCATGGTGGACCTAAAGTGTCTAGGATTACCCACTGAACGCAGCCATTGCCCACTGCTGCTCTGAGTGGCAGTGGTAAATTTTGTTGTAAAAGAACTGCCACTTCTGAAACCAGTCTCCCAATCACAGTTGAAAGCTATTATCACTCATCTGGAGCCCTGTGAGAGTGGAGAGTGAGTCTCTCCATTTTGAAGTCTTTGCTTTCTTGAGAACAACTGCATTTCAGCATTGTAAAAAACGCCATTTTGAAAACTTCAGGCACACTCTGGAAGTGACAATGGGTAGCTCAAGGAATTACTGGAAACTCTATGGTTGTACCTGGAATTGGTGTCAGGGTATTGAGGAGATTGTCAACGTCACATATCCCTCTATGTCCCTGCAATCCCACCCTCCTGCTGGTTGCCAGGCTTGGCAACCCCACAAGTGCCTTGCATTGTTCTCCCTTTCTCTGTTTTATCCCCACGACAGCCCTGCAAGATAGGTTAGGCTGAGAGTGTGCCATTGGCCCAAGGTCATCAAGCAACCTTCAATGGGAGAACCGGGACCCAATGAGATTTGATCCTAGTCTGACACTTTGCCCACGGCACTATACTGGTTTTCTCGTTGGTTTTAATAACATCAGTTTCTTTGCACCCCATTGATTTGAATTCAAAGCTGAATTCAAATAAATTTACCACTACTGAGCTGCACCTTACACTTCCATCATGGGGGAAAAACACAAACACTGGGCTGTTTTAGACCAGGAAAATGATGAGGGAGAGTCTTAGCCCTCTCTCTAGGGGCCAAAGTCATAATCTAAATTTATGACTGCATACCTGGGAAGTGCGGGACTTCAGAACATGCCTCTCGACTTGACCCTGGGGAAAATAAATGTGCAATTAAGCCTAGGACTTTAGATCCTAGGAACTGACCTTTTACATGGGCCATACAACCCCTGCTGCCTGGCCCCACGTTCTCCAGTCTGAACCATTGCCCTCTTTAAAAAATCTCTGAGCTTTAGAAACTGGACACGCTCTGGATTGTGTCTGGGACCTTCTGCATGGAAAGCAGGGGCTCCACCATGTGGCGAAAGATGAATGTGTATTGGGTTTTTTTTTAACAAGATAAAAAAGAGGGATGGGTATACAGGGTCTCTCAAACTGTGACCTAGGTGCTTTTAGGGGGCATGATACAGACCTACCTACCACTGAAATAGAGTCTGGCCTGGCAAATGAATCTGGTCTGTTCTGGCTGAGACCTTTTTAACTGGAAGTGTCAGACACTGGGAATCTTTGTCGGCATACAAACAATCTACTCCACCGCTAGACTTAAAGAAAGATGTTGTGGTTCTACTATTGGTTGCCAGATGGTATAACAATTGAACACAGTGGCAACCTACTAGAGTCAGACCAATTATCCATCCATCTCCCTGTCCCCTTTCCTTTACCTTTTACCTGATGTCACCCCAACAAACCCTGTGTCTTACAGTAAAACTTTTAATATTGTATGTTATTATGATATCTAGGCTTTGCCAATAAGTCTTCAGTCTGGTCTGCAAAGAAGTATGTAGGAATGGCAGTTTTGATGAGTCCATTTGGACTACACTATTGATAAGAGTCTGAACTACAAATATTACACACGGGACTATCACTATGTGTATATGTTTGACGTATTATCTGTTTTTTATGGACAATTGTTTTATCGTAATATGGAATGCCAATAAAGGCCTGAATTAATTAATTAATTACTCCACCGCTAAGCTGTGCTTCTCAAGAAAAAAAATCCAGCTTTTGATTCAGTTTCACCCACCCTGTGTTCTCAAGGGCTGAAGAGCTAATAGTGATTTTCCTGTACACAGAATTGGGGCTGGTTCAAACATTGCTTGTGGCACTGGATTGCCACCCAAAAGCCCTTTTATCTGCAAGGGCCCTGCATGGCTCCAAATATCCCTGAAAGGTAGCTTCTGCAGCCAATAATGGAAAGTGCCAACAAGTCACAGCCAGCTTACAGCAATCCCACAGGGTTTCCAAGACAAGAAATGAACAGAGGTGGTTTGCCATTGTCTGCCTCTGTGTTACAACCCTGATGGTTTCCTATCCAAGTACTAACCAGGGCCAACCCTACATCTTGCCATCCTTTCATTAAGAGCAGCAGTGGTGTAGTGGTTAAGAGCAGATGCACTCTAATCTGGAGAACCGGGTTTGATTCCCTGCTCTGCCACTTGAGCTGTGGAGGCTTATCTGGGAACAAGATTAGCCGGTGCATTTCAACATATGCCAGCTGGGTGACCTTGGGCTAGTCACAGTTCGTTGGAGCTCACAGGGTGTTTGTTGTGGGGGGTAGGAGTGGGGAAGGGAAAGGAGGATAGTTTAGGTGACTTTTTGAAATGGATTAAAGAAAAGGTGCTTCAGTAGCACTGGAGATAGACTGCTGGATGAGACAGACCCTTGGTCAGGTTCTGCAAAGCACCTTATACTCTTAAAGCTGGGTTGAAAGCAGGGGCAGGGATATTTTGAAAGGAGCAGGGATATTTAAAAATGAGTCAAAACCCTCCAGAATTCAATGCTAGAAGCGGAGGGTGATCCCTTGACCGGTAAGGAGGTGCTACCCGGAACAGCAGCCAAGACGCAGAGGCTCGGAGGGACGGCTTTTCCAATAGACCCTTAAGTTGTTCTGCTCTTAATTCCACATTAATTGGATATAGGTGACAGTGGTGCAAAGCGCATCTTGAATTTTAATGCAAGAGGCCAGGGCTATAACATTTATTTAACACATGGTAATTGACTTACAAGACCCAAAGAGATAATCTGCTTTCTTCCCCCCCAATTGTTAAATATGTATCTAATAATGACCCTTTGGGCTCTGGAGAGAAACTAGCTGAGAGGAATCCATAGAAGGGAGGTCCTTTGCATAGTTGAAAATGTAAACAAGCAGCTTTCCAGGATCTCCAAGGAGGCATTAGGGTGTGTGGTGGGGGAGCTAAATGTTTGTGTAATTATGTAGCGGGGGCAAGGCACTTGAAAACCTCCACTACGATGAGCCCAAACTAACAGGCTGTGAATGGGATTATTAGACATTGCTTTTCTGTTTAGGCAGAGGCGAGGTGATCGGGTCCCCTGCTGATCAAAACAATGGGTTCTACTCAGGGGTTGGTATTACCAAGGAAACGGGTCAATGACAGCTGCACAATATCACACACTAGAGGAATGGGGGGGAAGAGAACTAATCTGCTTCATGGGGTGTGAAAGGATATTACATTTGTAGCACTGACAAGAAAAAGAGAAAGGCCATTGTATCTAGCCAATTCTTTGGCATGACTTCTCCGAGAATCATTCACAAATTTTCAGACCTGTCTTCCTAGTCACAGGGGTTAGAAACTTGCTTTTTCAAAAGAGCAACATTCTTAGGAA
This sequence comes from Sphaerodactylus townsendi, assembly GCF_021028975.2. Lineage (NCBI taxonomy): Eukaryota > Metazoa > Chordata > Lepidosauria > Squamata > Sphaerodactylidae > Sphaerodactylus > Sphaerodactylus townsendi. Next base: position 100,131,420 of record NC_059430.1, read on the forward strand.
GCAGAATTTGCAACATTAGAAATTCCACAAAATAACTGGCTGCTGTGGGTTTTTTGGACTGTGCGGCCGTGGTCTGGTAGTTTTGGTTCCTAATATTTCACCTGTATCTATGGCTGGCATCTTCAAAAGCATGCAGGCCTCTGAAGATGACAGCCATAGATGTGGGCGAAACGTTAGGAGCCAAAACTACCAGACCACGGCCACACAGTCTGAAAAACCCACAGCAGCCAGCTGATTCCAGCCATGGAAGCCTTCGACAATTCATTTTTCCTGGAAATAGGCAACACTTAACATCCAAAATGAGTGGGGCTGGGATTGTATTGTTGAAGGTTTTCACGGCCAGAATCACTGGAGTGCTGTGTGGTTTCCAGGCTATATGGCCGTGTTCTAGCAGCATTCTCTCCTGCATCTGTGGCTGGCATCTTCAGAGGATCTGATAGTAGGAAAGGAAAGCAAGTGGAGTACATATACCTGTGAGTAAAGATCAGTAGGTGAGGGCATCTGAATAGGAGTGGCCTGGCAAGTGAGTAACAATGAAGTGTAGTATATGAGTAACAATGGAGATAGCAAGGTCAATAAGTGAGGCATCTGAATAAAAGTAGTCTGGCCTTTGTTCCCTTTGATTGTTTATTGTCTATAGTCATCCTGTGTTTGTGTGGAGGTGATTAGTCACTGTCCTGACTCTAGTGTTTTTCAAAACTGGCAGCCAAATTCTGTTCATTTTCATGGTTTCTTCCTTTCTGTTGAAATTGTCCATGTACTTGTAGATTTCAATGGCTTCTCTGTGTAGTCTGACATAGTGGTTGTCAGAGTGTCATCACTGAACGCATAGGAAAACTGATGAAGAAGCATAACCTACAAAAAATCTAGAGACCCACTAAGAAAATTCAACAAATGCTACGTTCAGCAAAGGATAAGAGGGATCCTCTAGCTACTGCAGGAGTCTACCGCATACCATGTAGCTGTGGACAAGTCTACATAGGAACCACCAAACGCAGCGCTCAGACACGAATCAAAGAACACGAAAGGCACTGCAGACTATTTCAGCCAGAAAAATCAGCAATAGCAGAACACATAATAAACCAACCTGGACACAGAATATTATTTGAAAACACAGAAATTCTGGACCACTCTGACAACCATTACATCAAACTACACAGAGAAGCCATTGAAATCCACAAGCACATGGACAATTTCAACAGAAAGGAAGAAATCATGAAAATGAACAGAATTTGGCTGCCAGTTTTGAAAAACTCTACCGTCAAGACTATAGACAATCAAAGGGAACAAAGTCCAGACTACTTATATTTAGATGCCTCACCTATTGACGTTGCTATCTCCATTGTTACTCACATGCTACACTTAATTGTTACTCACTTGCCAGGCCACTCCTATTCAGATGCCCTCACCTATTGACCTTTACTCACAGGTGTATATACTCCACTTGCTTTCCTTTCCTACTATCAGATCCTCTGAAGATGCCAGCCCCAGATGCAGGCGAAATGTCAGGAGAGAATGCTGCTAGAACACGGCCATACAGCCCGGAAACCACACAGCACCCCAGTGACTCCGGCCGTGAAAGCCTTCAACAATATAGTGCTTTTAATAATTTTGATTTATGGTTTATTGCTGTTCTTTTGAGCCAGGCAGAGTAATTTTTCTTCATATATCCATACTGTTTTTGGCTCATTCTTTATATTTAGGGGTCACAGAATTGCCAGATCTAGGGTGCAAAACTCCTGGAGATTTGGGAGTGGGGTCTGGAAAGCAGAGGGGCTTCAGTGGGTTAGAATGCCATGGAGCCTGCCCTAAAAAATATCCATTTTATTCAGAGGAACTAATTTCTATAGCCCGGAGATGCACTGTAATTCTGGAGAATCCCCGTTCCCACCTGGAGGCTGGCATCCCAACTGAACATGGCCAAAGATAAGATATGCGGCGGCGTTGGTGCTACACCACCAACCGGGCAGTGGAGGGGGCTTTCTGGGGTGTGGAGGGGTTGGGCGCCGCCATGGCAGGGGTGCAGGGCTTGTGCATGCCCCGGACGCAGTTCCCCCTTGCTCCGCCCCTGATAACCATGGAATGTGTAATAATGGTAAGGGCCCTGCCTCCTGGAGCCACACAGCTTTTAGAAGAACACTTTTGTATTTGTTGCAAAACCTTTTGGAAGCAAGAGGAATGGGAGTGGGGAAAGGTCTTACTGTGCTGCAGTGATGGCATGGGTACTGATCAGCAGAATTGCACATATACCTGAATAATCCTTGCATATCCCCCCATCTTCTAGAAGGAAGCAGGTCTGCCCAGGCACAGATTAAAGTGTGCAGATAATCTGTTTGACTAGACACCACAGTAAGAGTGAATAAATGAACGCTGGCACTGGAGTGAGTCATGCCCTTCTTTCCTCATTACATTGCTGCCCCCCTTCCCCCCCCCCCTCCGTTTCTTAACAGCCTTCTGTCTGGAGCCCCTGCAGGCTCTGTCCCAGACAAATGCCACCAGGGCGGCTGCGTTAAGTAAGATGCAAAGAGCAACTTAGTTACTACAGAGAAATAAGCGACATGAAACGCTCCAAATTCGCTGCGCCACGGATCCTCAGGGAAGCCTTATCTAGCTCCCAGCTTCTCGTCGAACACATCTTTTTCTGTGCCTCCAAAGGCAATCGCTCTGTTAAATACCATTCCATTTCATTTTACACATTAGACCATGAAATCTGGTACAAGGAATGAGGGAGCACAGCGAGAGCCACTGCACACAAAAGAAACGCTACCTGGAGCACTGCTTGGTTATGTGCAGGGGAATGTCGAAATGGCAGCTTCGAGGATTCACTGGATCAATTAACAAAATTGATTGCAGTAAACATCGCACACGCTGTGCCTAGGTTGGAAATGATGTTTGGGTGGGTATGCAAATTGCTTTATGTAAGCTGAACCTGGATACAACCACTCACTGATTGGAGAAGGGGGTGGCTGTCTTTCCATTTTCTTTAAACCATAGAGTTGTGGTTTGGGAAATTCCTGGAAATTTGGGGACAATACCCGTGGAGAGATTTCTGTTTCTTCTAGACTCTATGGTAGACCATAAAGTCTCCCTGCAAAAGCTGCTATCTTCTGTAGAGGAACCGATTCCTGCAGTCTGGCGATCAACTGTAATTCCAGAACTCCAACCCTGACATGGAAACTGGCAGTCCCACACACCAAGGGTGTTTGTGGTTTATCATCCAATGTCGGACATGTGTTCTCAATTTTCCACATAATCCCAGAGCTAGAAACTCATTTTTTTTCTTTCCTGAAAAAAAGTCATTACCCTGTCTTCGTGCAATGTTCAGTATCAAATTCAACATTATAATCCTGTATTATAATCATACAGCCACAAGTGACTCTATAATTAAGGCAGCTGGCTTTTTCCTGCTGTCCTATCATTCTGTTCATTATAAAATCAAGTTGATTTGTCATAACAGTATGAATTATGGCTGTTCTATTTGCCAAGGGGTATAATTTCAAGAGAAAAAAGCAGGAGAATGAAGAATGGGCAAGTTATCGTACCTCAAAAATATTGCTATTAAATACAAGGTCACAGTGTTGGCAATGGCTTTTCTGCCTGCCCACAATATCCTTTTTTTGGTCTGTTTTAGATTGTGCACAAAAAAGAACTTACAGATAGTGCAGTAAGCTGTCTTTCACTAATCTGGTAAAAATCTTTTCTGTATCTCTAAAGCTACACGGTTTCAAAAGATCCACTCTAAATCGGAAGGCACAAACCAGCAAACTACGATCCTGTCAAATGGTTTTTTTAAAAATTCTTATTCTATAAGAATATCAAATACAATGACATATGACTACTTTATACTAATAATGTGCTGTTTGTTTCTTCATAGAAACAAAATTCTGTTAGTAAAATGTACTCTCCTATTACCCCATCTGTTTTTAACACATGAGAATGGCAAGAAGAACCTTTTGGTGGGGCGTCACATTTATTTCCTACACAGCTGCACTCAACCCCACTAACGGCCCCCCGTACACACTCTGCAGCAGCTATGGTTCTGCTGAATGCTGCCCGGCACCAAGGAAGTTCCTTCCCTGTGCCTTCTGATGGCATAAACAATAATCAATAGATCAACAGAATCCTCAAGATGCTCGCCAAGTTTTCATGCCCATCTCATTTATTTGTATTAATTAAAAAAACTAATCAAAGACGCAACTTTTTTACTGCTGTATTTGAAAATAAATGATGTTTTACAAAATAGTTCACATGTATTCAGACTCTGCTTTTTGTTCTTGTAAGAAATTATCTTAGACCAATGTTCACAGAAATGTGAGGATGATGTAAGCTTTCTGACTGTCGAAGCGGGAAGGCTGAAAAGTTACCAGTCTGATTGGCAGATGGATCTTTCCGGAACAAAGCCTCGTCCCAAAAATAAAGCGATCCCTGCCAGTCTGGGCAGACTTCCAGAAGACAGTAGGTGGGGGAAAGAGGCAGCCATTTGTTTGCTGGGGTGGAAGGATGTCCCAGTATTCGTTAAAAGAGAAAATTCACATCCACCTGATCATTTCTGCCCATCTGTCTGTCCCTAAATATAAAACACTTCCACATGTTCTACCCAATTTAATTATTTCACTTTATAATCCACATTTCTCAGACTTTTCCCCCTTCGGTTATTTCCTCTGCCCTTCTGCTGAAATCTTTGCCATTGGTTCATTGAAAAGACTACAGTGCCATTGCACAGACTGGAAATGTAATAATAAAAAGCAGAAGTAATGTGAGGATACTTCAAAATGGCCTACCTTGTAAGACTGATGCAGAAGATTACTGAGCTATTACAAGTGACAGGCCAGCAATGTCTTAAAGGGTGATTCACAGGTGCTGCAAAACCACAGAGACGGCCGTCCGTATTCGCATCTCCTTTTCCCCCTCACAAAGTTTCAAAGAAAAACCAAGAAAATAGTTCAAACATCCAATTTGCTCTACATGCTATTCATTTGCTTGAAACCAAGCTTGAAGTGGGTAATCCTGTGCAAACTGCTCATAACTGCAGACATGCTTTTTTTCTTGCCAATATGTATGTTGCCTCAGTGCGATAGAGTTGCCCCTACATCTGGCTGCCCCTGCAGATCAGCCTCCACTCCTAAAATACTCCATCAATCGACCTCCTTCCTCTGCCTATCCTCTGGCACGACAAATGAATGTCCTTTTCTCTCTCAATTCCAATGGAGGGAAGCTGGAGCTAATGACCCCACATGGGAGGGAAGAAGGCATGGTGGTATAGCTGGATCTAGTCCGATCTCAGAAGCTAAGCTGGGTGCACACTTGGAAGAGAGACTGGGAAGTTTGCTGGGTGACCTCGGGCCTGTCACTTTCTTTCAGCCTAACCTACCTCACAGGGAGCTTGTCTACCCTGGGTTTGGGCTACAGCTCTGGTTCTTAACTGAATTGGCATCAAACAGTATCATTTGCTAGTCCACCCCCTCCAAACAGTTTTTCCTGTGTTTTTTTTTCAGACTATCTAAAAGGCGAAGAAGAAGAAGAAGAAGAAGAAGAAGAAGAAGAAGAAGACGACGAAGAAGAAGAAGAAGAAGAAGGAGGAGGAGGAGGAGGAGGAGTTTGGATTTATATCCCCCCCTTTCTCTCCTGTAAGGAGATTCAAAGGGGCTTACAATCTCTTTTCCCTTCCCCCCTCACAACAAACACCCTGTGAGATGGGTGGGGCTGAGAGAGCTCTGAAGAACTGTGACTAGCCCAAGGTCACCCAGCTGGCGTGTGTGGGAGTGGACAGGCTAATCTGAATCCCCCAGATAAGCCTCCACAGCTCAAGCAGCAGAGCGGGAATCAAACCCGGTTCCTCCAGGTTAGAATGCACCTGCTCTTAACCACTGCGACACTGCTGCTGCTTAGAAAAGCCCAGGGTAGTGGTGGGGATACATGAAGAAGGGGAGAATTGCTTATGCCACCCTGAGCTTTTCTGCAGCAAGGATGGAATGGAAACATGATCAACAGATCAAAGCTGCTCTAACCCCACCTCAAGTTTAGCAAGTTGCCATCAATGTATCCAAAACAAAAGTCAGGTCTCTGCCCTCAGGAACCTACAAACTATGTTTGGATGGAATGGAGGGGGGGGGGGTGGAATGTTCTCTTTGTGGCTTCCGCCCAACTGTCTGTCCCTAAATATGAAACACATCCACATGTTCTGCATAGTTTAATTATTTCACATTATAATCCACATTCTTCAGACCTTTCCCCCCTTCCAGGCAGTGGCAGGAGCTCTCCTGCTTTTACAACGGATCTCCAGGTGACAGAGATCAGTTTATCTGGAGACAACGGCTGCTACATTAAAGTCCCTCCTCAGGTTCCAGCTTCAAAAACTCCAAGTATTTCCCAATCTGGAGCTGGCAACCTGGGCTGGCAACTCCAGCAGCCAAGCCAGTTGGAGGTGAAGGTGGCTGCTGGAAACGAAGAAGGAAACGGTGTGCTGATTCTGCAAGCCCAAACACTTCGGGGCACAGCTTTGGGAGGCACGGAAACTCTGCCATTGCCAAACAAGGAGGGAGCAAAAGGAAGAGGAGCCTCGGTCCTGGAGGAGCTGCCACTAAGCTGGTTTGATTGGAGCAGGTGCTAAGGATTCCAGTCTCCAGGTAAAGCCTTGATTTCTTCTGGAATTCCCACTGATCTCCATACTTCAGAAGTCAGTTCCCTTGGACAAAATAGCACCATCAGAAATCCCTCCCTAAATTCTCCCTTCCATAGGTACCTCCCTCCAAAACCCTGGAATTTCCCAGACCTGCATTGGCAACCCGAGTCAGAGATATACGGCCTATACGGACATGGGTCACCCATGTCCCTGGGCGCATGCCTTTTGGTCATATGGGGGGCGTGGGGCACCCCCCCACACACACACGTATGATCAAAAGGCGTGTCCCCCAGCCGCATGCCACCGAGCCCTGCCCCTGCCTCCCTGCAGCTGGCGGGGGTGGGGCTCAGCAGCAGGTGGCTGCAGTGCCCGCCTGGGCCACCTGCCACCACTGAGTTCCCAAATACAGGAAGGGTGCAGGGTGTGCCCAGAGAAGGGATTGTCTCTGGGCGCCATTTCCCCTCAATATGCCTCTGACCTGAGCAGTTGCTGACCTAATGAATACGAGCAGTTGCTGACCTAATGAATACTGACAGGGGCAGAAGGGGAGAGGCCGAGGGGGCATGTGAGAGTCAGGACTTTACCTCAGCTAAGCACTCAGCCCAAGACTGCTCCTTTGTGCCAAGGTGCAGCCATCCGAGCATCTCTCTTAGCTCTGAGAATTATGTCATGACAACCGTGTCACCGTAAATTCTGCAACAGCCTGAAATCCTTCAGGCGAAGGCATCTGAAAGTAAGCCCAGGTCCTGCCTGAGTTGTTTTGACTCACTTTGTGATAGTTCAATAGCCTGACAGGCTAAACCAGGCAGAGAAGGGCAGAGCACTCAGAACAATCTTGGATCAAGAAACCTTTTGGCTGAAGAGAAGAGCTGAGGTGCTTATGCATTCATTCATGCGCCAAAAAACAGGGATGCCGCAAGCTGAGGAGGTTGCCCTGACATCAATATTGTGGCTTTATTATATTTTCACCCTTTCCTATTTCCAAGGAGCTCAGTTTGGCTTACATACTTCTCTCCTATTCTATCTTACCCTTATCTGCCTTCCTCATTGACAGACAGAAACCTTTATTGGCATTATGCCTTCCTCATTTTAGCCCAATAACAACCACCCTTTGAGTTACGTTAGGCTTCAGACAGACCCAAGATCACCCTGTGAGTTTTGTGGCTGAGTGGGGATTTGTCCAACAACAACTACTCTTGTTTCTGAGAAATTACACAAAACAGATCAAAACAAATTTCTTCACTCAAAGCAAACTCCTCCACACCGAATTTGAATGGTGTTTTACATGAAATCCAATGGAAACACAAAGGCCTATTATGAATTTGTGGTCTGCCCCATGGTGAGCACACATTCCCTTTGGGGGACATTTTCTGCTGCACACAGGATTTCCCTCACCTGAACTCACCGCATGGCAGATCCGATAATCCCCGCAGTTTCTGAAAGCAGGGAAAGTGTGATTTTCTTCCCTGCCTTTGCAAGGAAAGTGAAACAGAGCAGCATCTGTTTGCCCTGCTTTGGGTTTTCTGCTGCTCTCTGCCTTCCCCCACCTACCCTGTTTCCCCGAATATAAGACATCCCTGGAAAATAAGACGTAGTAGAGGTTTTGCTAAAGTGCGAAATATAAGGCATTCCCCAAAAGTAAGACGTAGCAAAGTTTTTGTTTGGAAGCATGCCGGATGAACAGAATACAGAAATATAAGACATCCCCTGAAAATAAGACATAGCGCATCTTTGGGAGCGAAAATTAATATAAGACACCGTCTTATATTCGAGGAAACACGGTATGCATGAGCAGTTCTGCTCATTCCTCAGCATTTCCAGGGAAAAAATGGACATTTTTTTTTTAAAAATCACAGTTATTTTACATTGTAGGAGCATGGAACATTATTTCCCAATATCCTCCTGCTGATTTTTCACTGACAGGCAGCCTGCAGATCCCTCTCAGAATATAGGGTTGCCAAGCTCCAGCTAAAGTCTGGAGATCTACTAAAATTAGAACTAATCTCCAGACTAGAGATCAGTTCCCTGGGAGACTCCCCAAACTGCACCCTGCCCAGTGTCATGCAATTTCACAACATGGCGTTTGCAACCCTTACCCTATTGGGGCCTGGACACCTCACACACTGAATCAGACCCTCGGTTCATCAAGGTCAGCAGCAGCTTCCCAGGCAAATGTCTTTCAAATCACTTACTGCCTCGTCCTTCTAACTGGAGATGCTGGGGATTGAACCAGGGGATCTTTGGCTCTACCACTAATCCCCAGGTCCTCCCCAAACCACCTGGGAGTACATCTGCTCTTCGGACTGCAGACATCAGTTACCTGAGCTCCCTCTACTCCCCCCAAGTATGACCCCCTCTAATCTCCAGCAATCCCCCAAACTGGAGCTGGCAAGTAAAGGTGGGTACTACCCTGTTTCCCCGAATATAAGACATCCCCTAAAAATAAGACATAGTAGAGGTTTTGCTGAAGTGCGAAATATAAGGCATCCTCTGAAAGTAAGACGTAGCAAAGTTTTTGTTTGGAACCATGCCCGACGAACAGAACACAGAAAAATAAGACATCCCCTGAAAATAAGACATAGCGCATCTTTGGGAGCAAAAATTAATATAAGACACTGTCTTATATTCAGGGAAACACGGTAGGAAGTGAAGTCCCACAGATACCCCCAAACATATTTTTGCAAGCTTTCCAATCCAGATGCAGTTTTACAAGTTCAGGTATTTGACTGGGGGAGGGGGCAAACAATTCCACCCAATTCTCCAGCCACCTCCCCCCAAGGCCCTTCTCACAACCACAAGGCCCACTCCCGCCAGCCAGGCCTGAAACTAGGGTTCCTAGGCCGCCGTTGCAGGCTTCAAACATGGCCTCCGCTGACTAATCACAAACCTTCAGAATTGAGCCAGGCTCAGCTCTGGTGGATTCAGAGCAGGACCTGGAGAGCCTTTTCAGACAATGAAGTTAACAAAAACTACTTCAGCTCAGGCCCGACGGGGAAGTGCTGCAGCAGCGGCGGCAATGCGGAAGCCGCCTTTAATTAAGTCGGCGGTTTTCTCCTTGCAGGGAGATGCATCTCCCCCGTGAGCCGAGGCGTCCCTGCCTTCCATCCCGGTGGAAGCCTGTTCCGTTCGACTGCATTCGCTTTCCTCAACTCCTAGCAGAATTGCTTCGTCGGCACAGCGCAGCCTTCGCCGCATCCGTCTTCATTAACATGTATTTATTTAAATAACCCATCAAGAAAACTCCAGTAATGAAGACGGGGGAACCTGCGCCACCTGGTTTCTCGGATACAAATGGCCCACAAACTGAAAATTGCCTTTTCTTGCCTTTGTTGCAATGGCGCTGGTTGTGTGCGAGTGAGTCATTTGTGCAGGGCGCACGCCAAGATTTGATGGCTCACCTTTGAACTCGACAGCTGGCTCTGGCAGTTCAACTGCCGTTTGTGCCTCCTTTTAGCCTGAATACCTACAGAGCACCCCCTTCTCTCCCCCTTTGCTCACCTTGCTGCTAGGCTTGCCAAACTCCAGGGGGTGTCTGGAGATTTCCCAGAATTACAACTGATCTCTACAGAGATCCGTTCCAATGGAGGAATGAGCTGCTATGAAGGATGGACTCTATGGCGTGATTCTCCACTGAAATCAGTCATCTTACCAAATGATGATCTCCCCAGGCTCCAACCCCAAATATCCAGGAATTTCCCCACCTGGAGTTGGCAACAGTCATTGCTATTAGGCAGGAACCGTTATCCTCAGGATGACTCATATGACCCAATAGAATACTAAGACCATGTAGGCTTGGGTACACTCCACAGTAGTCATGACATGCAGTGGATGCCCAGATCCCAATCTTTCAAGGCTAGAGACTGCAACAGATCTCAAGCCCAAATGCTGGACCTGGAAATAGCAGCCCCAATGAGCTCTAGTCTGAAGAGGGGACTACAGTGGAACAGGGCAGAACAGCAAATAATGCCTTTAAGGAGCTACAGATCAGAACTGGTCAGGTGGAAAGGCCAGATCCCCTAGATAAGTTTCAAACCCCTCTTTGTCAAGTTTCCAGCAGCTTCGTGCACCTTCCCATTTTCTCTTTTAAAAAAGAATAAGTTTCATATTAAAAAAGTATACACAACCCCTACCCCAAGAGAGCCAGAGTCCTGTAGCGGTTAAGAATGGGGACTCTAATCTGAAAAACTGGGCTCGATTCCCCATTCCTCCATAAAAAGCCTGCTGGGGGACCTTGGACCAGCTACAGTTGTCTCAGAACTCTATCAGCCCACGTGGAGGCAGGCAATGGCGAACCACCAATGAATGTTCTCTTGGCTTAAAAACCTTACGGGGGTTGCTATAAATCAGCTGTGCCTTACCACCACACCACAATGCAATTACAGCAGTATTGTGCACTTAAAAAAAAAAATGCAACCAGACACAAAATGTGCAGTTCCAGAAGAGGGGGAGAAAAAGGCAGATCCAAACAAACGTTTGGGCAATTCGGAAAGTCAAAACTTCTGTATCAATGCTGGCACACCCCACCAAATTCTAAGGATTTAGACTCTGTAAGTGCCGTGCAATGCGCCTCTCAGCTACAGTGCACAGAAAATGCACAGGTGTGTTGAAGACGTACACGCTACGGGCACAAATGATAAACCCAAGCCCCTGTGCAGTTCCAAATTTCCCTGTTTTAAGAAGCCCTGGTTGTGCACGTCAGTCTACCTGGCCAGTTTTCTTCCACCTTCAGAATGGGGAAGGCAGTCTCAAAGAACTACAGGGGGAAAAAAACAGAAGAATCATAAGCGTTTTAAAATAGGAAGAGGACAGTATGATAAAAGTGCCACCATTTCCTACATTAGTGAGATGGCCAGTGTTTGGTGTGGCTTTAACAGGGCTGTGAGAAGCTGGCAAGAAAGAAGGAAGCTTCAAGCAACTATCAAAGCCTGTGGGTGGGGGGAGGTTGGTGGTTGCCCCCCAGCAAGCAGCCCGATCTTTAACAGTAGAACAAAGCTGAACTGCTGGTAACCTTGGATGTGTTAAAGAACTTTCTCAAAAGCAGGATGGAAGCCTTCATCCCAGCTGCACAGTGTGTGCAGACTTCAGGTTTCCTCGGGGAAGGAGACACAAAGAGAATGAGAAGTGGAAGGTCAAGAAGATGTATCGGAGGTTTCTCTGCTAAGTTGTTATGATTTCTTGCCAAGCTGATAAGCCCCAGTAACCAGGAATGCAGATAACAAAATACTGAACAAGCATACTGGTGGCTTTGGCCATGTGGGAATGAGGAGAGGAGTAAACACCAGGCGGCGGGAGGGGGAGATACTGAAGATAAAAGGTTTAACTGAAGGAGGGCAGAGCAGAAGAGCGGGGGTGCCATCTCTCAGAAGCTGTCCCACTCCCCTCCTGGAACACAGCCAGCCTCGCAGGATACCAGTGAAACCATCCAAGGAAGGAAAAACACAAGAAGCTGCTTTATTCTGATTCAGGCCATCAAAGTCAGTATTGTCCAGACTGATTGGCAGAGGCGTAGCTCCAAGGGGACAGGGGGGCTCGATGCACTGGGCGTGTGCCCCTATGGGGGTGCGGCAGGGGTGTTTGGGGGCAGAACAGGGGCGGAGGACGCAGCGGTGCACTGGAAACTTTTCCCCCTTGCTGCGCCTCTGCTGACTGGCATTGGGTCTCCTGGGTCTCAGATAGAGGTCTTTCATATGACCTGCCATCTCTTAGGAATGCCAGTCTCTAGGTGGGACTTGGGGATTCCCTGGAATTAGAGCTCATCTCCAGACTGCAGCAATCAGTTCCCCTGGAGAAAATGGATGCTTTGGAGGGTGGACTCACGGAGGTCTCTATCCCACCCTCGCCCAGATTTCCAGGATTTTCCCAGTCATTATCTGGCAACACCATCTTCCACCAGTGGCCAGGGGGCTCTGGCCACCCTAGCTACCTGCTCCTGTTAAACTGATGGGAGTTGACCTTGAGACCTTCTGCACTTTCAAGCAAATGCTCTACCACTGAGCCATAGTCCCTCCTCCCCTGAACAGACTATGTATTATTGATGCGTTGGTCTGTGGTTTTATGCAGAGAACCAAACCGTTGGCAGGACTCTAAACCAAGAGGTGAGCTTGCAGATTAACATTTCCCAAATTTCTAATATCTAATTTTTTTATTCACAATTAAAAACCTATTTCAATCTTGAACCAAAAATGATTTTTTTGTAAAAATTATCCATGCAAAGGGGTGCCCAATCAGCCCTGTCCTCCTACATGAGTTACTCATCTGCACAGGATACAAGCTCAGAACAGTGACTCATACAGCAATGCAAGAGTCTGCTTTGTCTGACATCAGTTAATATTGCTGCATTTCTTCACTGGGAGTGGTTGAATGAGCACTACAGATGCAGCTGGTATATCTGTCCCCAACAAAGACTGACTGGAAAGAAGCAATGCCATAGCGTTAACTCATGCAGAGACACAGTGGGAAGCCTCTATTGTGGGATCATGGGAACTAGTGATTGTTTAACGGGTTTCTTTCTTGGTGTACACCAGCACTTCTTAGAGCTAATTTGGCATGGAGGTTTGGTTCACGGATGACAATTCTCTATTTTTCAGGTCAATGATTTTTATCTATTTATTTATTAGATTTTATTTGCTTTTATTGTTTCATTTGCTTTTACTGATTTGTACTGCATGTTATTACACTGTAAACCACCTTGGCAACTCTGAGTTGAAATACTGCCTATGAACAAACTCAACTCAACTCTCAGGTGATAACTGAAGCGTCACTTCCCAAATGAACATGTGAGCTGTCCCCACTGAAAGATATTTGCTTGGTTCTAATCTGTGATGGTTCATTCACATGTGCAACATCACTCAATGCTGAAGGCGCAGAATGCTGAACTTATATTAATGTGTGAACAGGGTCATTGAGATCGACAGGGCTATCAGAATAAAAACAAGGAGAGAAGGGCCTTCTGTATCCACCGAGTCTTTGAAGGCCTTTGAGAAATCAACTGCATTTAAAACACATTTGCATATTACCCATATCTCTCCAGTGGTGCCTTAGAAATACTGAAAAAAAATTGCAAGCCCATATGCAAAAGCTCCCCTTCCTTGTTTACAAGAAAAGCTGTCTTTACCTTTCTCTTCACCCTTCCTTATCACCGTAGCACACTTGCGTTTCTGCAATTTCTGGGCCCTGGAACATGACACACTATTTGCCCCCCTTGTGCGTACAGCCAGTAATATTTCAAAGTGGGGTCCATATTTAATTGCATAGCCATGTTTTGCTAAATAGTGGCAGGCGCTGTGGAAAATGCTAAGAAAAAAACCCCAAATCGCAAAGCTATGTGGTTTACTATGTTTAGTACAGTACAAAGAAGAGGAAAAGTGGTATGGTACTATAGTCCAAACTTGTCAGATCTCAAAAGCTAAGCAGGGTCAGTTCTTGGATGGGAGCGCACCAAGGAAGACGACAACAAACCACCTCTGATTCTTGCCTGCCTTAAAAGCCCCTTAAATCAACTGTGACTTGATGGCACGTCACACACCCACTCAAAGAACGAGTTATATATTACAAAAGATGCTACGGCAACTCAGTGAATTGACAGTACCTTTCAAAAGGTGTTGACAGGAGTTCCACGTTTGGTAAGCTACTGTGTCCCCTCCTACAGGGCAGGTGAATGCCTGTCAGCCTGACCAGGGCGAGGATGCTGATAGGAATTGTCTGAATCAGCCCACTGTGCCTCGCTGTTGTCTCTCTGAAGCAGCAGTGGCTGGACCTACAACGTTGAGTGCCAACAGTGGGTAAGAATGACTTCAAGGCAGGGATGTACACCAAGATGCTGATGCTCCAGCCACGCAGGGGTTACACTAATAAACTCAGTGTAGCAGCTTTCCAACTTCATCAGATCTTGGAAGCGACTTAGGATTGGTACTTGAACAAGAGACAACCAAGGAAGACTCTGCAGAAAAAGGCAAAGACCAGACACCTCTGCTCCTCATTTGCTTTGAAAGGCCCTTGCTAGGGTTGCTGTAAGTCAGTTGCGACTTTGTGGCACATACATAGAAACAAAACAGCTGTGGTCCGCAAGATCTGTGGCAGTCACCCAATGTAGGCGGGGCCTTGGGGTGCTGGAACAAGCATTCCACCACACTCTACAGCAGTTGTGCTGCTGAATACACAAGAAGTGAGATAGCCTTGCTGAAATCAACGGTGCTCCCTCAACATGCACATTCACCAAGTGGAGAGCCAGCGTGGTATAGTGGTTAAAAGCAGGTGCACTGTAATCTGGGGAACCAAGTTTGATTGCCACTGGAGCTGTGGAGGCTTATCTGGTAAACTAGATTAGCTTGTGCACTCCAACACATGCCAGCTGGGTGACCTTGGGCTAGTCACAGTTCTTGGGAGCTCTCTCAGCCCCACCCACCTCATAGGGTGTTTGTTGGGGGGGTGGGGAGGGAGGGAAAGGAGATTGTAAGCCCCTTGAGTCTCCTTACAGGAGAGAAAGGGGGGATATAAATCCAAACTACTACTACTACTATTCTACTCCTCCTCTTCTGAAACATGCCCTTGGCAATCACAGCCACCAATTAATCAACAAAAACTTCAGTTGACTGAAGAAACCAGTTTGCCTAATTCTGCTCGACAAGCCTGCTGCCTCCATAACCGCTTCCTCTCACATGCACCTACCTGAAGGTTTTTCTTTTAAAACCCATTCTAGGATATCCCCCAAGTATTCTTATTCCTCACCAAAGTATAATAAAGATTCTAAAAACAGAGAGATATCCGAGACATTCCCCTGATGATTCTGGATGCTTGCAACGCCTGCCCCTGGTGCCTTCTGTCAGCGCTTCCATCATCATTCCTTCACCGCATTGAGGGCCTCAGGTGCGTCAGCATGGGACCCAGATTTAAGAGGTAAGCAAAAACCTCCATCCAAATCCTTGGCTTTTACTCATCGCAGGTTTAGAATGGATTTGCAGGAACCAGCTGCGTTTGGAAATGCAGGGGAGCAAATTGCCCCTCACGGTTGCTTCTGTAGATTCATTTGCATTGCTGCCTACTTTGAATGCATGGTGCTCCGGCTCTGACATCAAGAGCTTGAAGCAATCTCAGCAGCTGGGCACAAGGCCCAGGCTCACAGGTAGCACAGAAACAAGTTAGCCATACAAACTGACTGAAGAAGAAGGCTTTGTTTCGTCCAGGGCTTGAACATCCTGGAGAGCAAGAGGCCTCCCCCACAACCCCATTCCTGGGCTTCATCCGGCCAGGGCTTGATTGATTTCCATCCTGTAAAGCACTGCATGCACTTGGGGAGTGATTTGGCTCAGTAGCTGGTAGCCAGGTTGCCAGCCTGGAGCTTCTTTATTGATCCAACAGAGGCCTCAGGTGTGGAAAGAGCCTGGTTATGATGGGTACCCCCGAGCCTCCTAGTCTTCCCCCAAGTCTCAGTGGGTCTGGCATGGTCTCTGGTTCCTCTTAGTCAACTCTCAGGCCTCTGCTTTTGAGTCCATTCCAGGGGGTTCATGACACATAGATTATATGATAATTATATATACAGTTTCTCTTATTTGTACTCACAGTAAACATACAATAAGGAAGGAAAGCTCGGGGGAAACACCTTTGCCAGCTGTAACCTCTTGCTGAGTGCTTTTCCCTTCTTGTAGTCGGTATAAAGCTTGGGTATGGCCAGTGGTGTGAGACTTTCAATGTGACTTTGAAGGGCAAGAACCAAAGGGCTTTCTTTGTCTCTTTGCCACTTAGCTCATGGCTCACATTCTGTGCCTTTGTAGGGCTGATCATTTGGTAAATCCAAATGACAAAAAACTTCAAAACAACAATCACCCAGATGGCGTGTGCGGGAATGCACAGGCTAATTTGAATTCCCCAGATAAGCCTCCACAGCTTAGGCAGCAGAGTGGGGAATCAAACCCGGTTCCTCCAGATTAGAGTACACCT
The DNA here is from genome assembly GCF_021028975.2 of Sphaerodactylus townsendi. Classification (NCBI taxonomy): domain Eukaryota; kingdom Metazoa; phylum Chordata; class Lepidosauria; order Squamata; family Sphaerodactylidae; genus Sphaerodactylus; species Sphaerodactylus townsendi. The sequence continues at coordinate 100,147,978 of NC_059430.1, forward strand.
GCTTTTAACCACTGCGCCATGGCAGAAGATTGAGTCAACCTTCCCTCTCCACTTGTGAAGCCAGATCCAGCTTCGTAAGCAGGGAAGGAGCCACGTGCAACTAAATGCAGGAGTTACCTCAGCTTATCCCTGCATTCAACTGTGCATGGCTTGTATTTTTGGGGTTCAGCTTTAAATACCTGAAAATTTTCATGTCTTTTAAAGCTGAATCTGAAAATTACTGGGGGGAAAAATCTGCTCAGGCCTCTGCCTTTGGATTTGCCAGCTATGGAATATAGGATTACATCAAAATGTGGACTGGTGTTTTGTTGGTTTATATTGCATTCTTTACGGTTGCTGGCCCACTTTGGGTCCCTTCTGGGAGAAAAGTAGGGTATAAATATTTAAATAAATAAAACGTCTGAGGAGAAACACCTCTTGCAATTGAATGCCTTTTGCTTTAATGGGAGGTTAGAGACATTCATGGAGGACAGAGCCATCAAAGACTTCTAGCCAAAGTAAGTAAAAGGAATCCCCACATGGAAATCTCTGAATCCCAATACTAGGAGGCAGCTTCATAGGATAATGGAGGCCTTGGCCTCTATGTCCCCTTTGCCGGCCCTTCAAGGCAACCGTTTTGGATAATGAGGCAGCAAGGACATTCTTACATGTAATTGCTGACTTACAGACACCCAAATAACACTGAAAAGGGGATGCATTTTACAGGGGAGAGGCAGTGTGAAGAAACAGAAAATCGACACACAAATTCAGAATCTCAGGTTCGATGGAGAAGCAAAACTGAATTTCAGGTCAAAACCAAAAGAATGAGAAACTGAGACTCATCTATGTCTGGAATACTGAGTGAAAATTGCTGGCAGGGTCTGTACAAGCTGCCTAGAACAATAGAATATTGGGGCCGAAGTTTCTGGCTACACCCCAGGGGAACAGCCAACAGTTCCTCACCATGTTGCTCCATAAACTCTGCGAGCGTTTCTATTCCATTAGCAATGGGCACGGGGTGGGGAGGGAGGCTTTTCACTCCATGGCTTCCTGCCCCCTCAGGCTCCTCTTCCCGCACTTTCGCCTCTTAGTTGTAAATCAAACTTTAACAAGGAAGAGGAAAGAAACACGCCATGTCAAGAGCAATCAGGCCCTGCTAGCTGTAAATAGTATTTTACTGACCCAGAACTAATCACAAGAGAAAAAAGAAATTTTCCATTAGTTCTAAGTGCTCAGTTATTAAGCATACTTAGGCACCTTAACGTATTTGGAACCAAGGGGAGGAAATATATGGGGAAGTGTAGGAAGGGGGGCAGGACTTTTCCTCAAGGTTCCCTTTTTCCCCACAGGGAGGATTTGAAAGAAGTCTGGAAAGCAAGCGGAGGTCACACTCTTAACACTCTGTTGCTTTCAGCATCCTTCCGTGTCAACAAGTTCTTCCACTTCTCTTCTTCCTAGAACAATCTTCTCCTTGCTTTTAGTCTGTGAACCAGTGTTCCAGTGCACCAGTCAATGCTTCGTTCATGCCCTTCTGCCCCGCAGGAGTGGATTTGTAGAGATGCAACTTTCCCCAGAGAAATGTTATTAGATGGAAACTAGGGCTATTTCCAAAATAGTCCTCCTCTCAATTCTTCCCCAGACTTCAGAGTTCAGAATAATTCTGTTTTCTTTCTGAACTTGAACCTTTGCCTTGGGAATTCTCCCCAACACTTTGGTATTTCCCAAGCACTGAACGCGCAGAGTCCCGCAGTGGTCAGACCTTTGCTTCAGTCCATCCACCCCAATGGGTAATATTTAGATCAACAATTATAAATTCTGCAAAAAGTCATGTACAACTGGATGAAGATTCTTCTTGTGTAGTGTTTTAGATGTGCACAGAAATGTGTTCGTATATCAATAAAACACCACATGAAAGATGATGCAATCACATCAGGGCCAGGATGTCAACTTGTACATTTTCTGCTCTTTTTAAGTTCTTGAGCATACCAGGAGACCTGTTTTGCTTTCCCTAAATCCTCCACCACCCTTTTCCTGAGGTGTGATTGGACTGGCAATATCCTCTATGTTTCTTTCCTTGAGGCAAATTACGCAGTTTGTATCTGTTACGCAGATTTGTATCTGCTAATCTCAGTGCCATAGAAGTTATTTGTGCTTTTCAAGCTGTGTTCCCCACCTCAACCTGAATATATTTTTCCATGCATTTATTTCTCCTTTTCCTTTTTAAAGAGCCAACTCATTTCGAGTCACAAATGGAAGAAGCTAGAAAAGATTCATAAGTGTAAGGATGTATTGTTGGCAACCAAGATGAAGTTATTTCATGCCGCAGTATTCCCCATTTATATGTAGGGGTGTGAAAGTTGGGCAATGAAGAAAGCTAACTAGAAGAAAGTTGATTCATTTCAAATGAAGGGTTAGAGGAGAGATTTACAAAAACTGTGGACCACCAAAAAGACAAGCAAGTGTGTTCTAGATCAAATCAAGCTGGGACTCTCCCCAGAACCTAAAATGACTAAACTGGGGCAATCATACTTTGGTCCCCTTATGCAAAGACAAGAGTCACTGGAAACAACAATAATGCTAGGAAAAGTTGAAGGCAGCAGGAAAACAGGAAGACCCAAGAATGAGATGAACTGACTATTAAGGAAGCCACGGCCCTCGGTTTGCAAGATCTGAGCAAGGCTGTTCTGAAGGACATTGATTCGTAAGTCGGAAGCTACTTGAGGGCACTTACACACACACACAGTGATTGCTCAATAAACAAAGCAGATGTCTTTGTGTTTCAAAAGAGGTGCTTTTTACGCAGAAGGTGGGGGAGATTTAAATGCTAAGTAGCTTGAGGCGGCTGTACACAAATGCCACTGCCGCTGAAGTAACACGTGTAAGAGAGAAAGCATAATCTCATTTCTAAAATTACAAACCTTGATGTCACTGTATACTTCATTAAGGACAACAAATGCTTTCTGAAATTGTTGTTTACTTTTTAAATGATCTAAGATACCCGAACGGAAAACAGAACAGCTCGCAATAACGGATCACACAGGGAGGCTTGATCTAAACCCCTGAAGGAAAGCAAACAAAATGAAAAATTTACAGCGAAATTAAGGCAGGGAATAAACAAGCACACTTCCTTGACAGATAACTACCCATTGCCATAAAGAAAATAAAAACAAGGGGCCACCATCCAGGTCACTAAAGAAACAGGCAGCAGAGGAACATTCCAAAAAATAAGCAGATGGATGGTATGTGACGGAATAAACAATACATTTTAAACATCCGAAAAGAGAGAAGCAGACGTCTATTTTCCTCAACGTGTCTGATGGCCCAGGATCCATTCCAGGTTTGAAATAACCTGTTTGAAACAACCAGTTTAGAAGCTAGCTGACAAAAGTGAGAGCTAATGCTACACCCCTCATCCAAGGATTCTATGCACATGTGTGCACATAAGTAATATAGTGGAGGGCAAACAAAAGTCACAGGTGGAATGGAAGTTTCAACAAAGTGCACAATTCTGAAATTAATTTTAGAAACTCTCTTTGCTAGGAGTAGAGTTCAAGAGACCTGTTACGTAGTAAGAGAATTCAACAGGGAGTCAACACTGTACTTTTGTTGGCATCTCTTGAAATTCTGAGAATGTTTCCATGAAAGAGGGACCACCCCTTCCAGGCTGAATATTTTTGTTTTTGACAGCAACCTTTACATGTGCAAACTTTCCTCAGAAACTTGGGAAACACTTTTGTCTCCGCTTGAAATTCTGCAGCTGTTTTACCCATGGAGAAACCCTCCTGCCTGCATTCACTTTGAATTTCACTTCAGCCAAGATTTGGATAGCTATTCTCATTAAAATTGCCAAATGACAACACAGGCAAAAGGCACTGATGCACTAACAACACAAGAACACTGAGATCCCCACAGAAAAAGAAAAAGGGATGTTTTTGAAAAAAAAAATCTCCTCCAAATTGCTTCTCAGGTTTATGGGTTCCCAAATTAGCTGGTGTTGTTTCCAGAGAGGACCATGCACTAGGAATCCTCTTTGTTTTGATTAGTGTTTCCGTTTCATGCTGTTAGGTATGTGTCTCTTCCCAGATCTTTCAGAGTCCTGTAATATGCGTCTTTCCTGACTACTGAAAGACTGATAAAAATTATATTTGACAGTTAAATCCAAACTTTCAGTAGAGTGTTTTATAGTTATGCATGTGCACTTGTATGCATTTACACCTAGGGTTTCCAACCTCCAGGTGGAGGCTGGACATTTCCCACTATTACAATTGATCTCTAGACAACAGACCTCAGTTCCCCTGGAAAACAAATGGCTATTTTGGAAAATGGATTCTATGGCCTTACACTCCATTGAAGTTCCTTCCTTTCCCAAACCCTGCCCTCCTCAGATCCCACTCCTAAAATCTCCAGGTCTTCCCCAACCCAGAGCTGGCAACCCTACATACATCACACAGAAAGCTTCCTGATGCAATCTTACAAATCAAGTCAAAATTGCTTTTTTGCAGTGTTTCATCAAAGTACAAGGGCACAACAGTCATGCAGGAGAGGAGGAGATGCAAATAAAGGAACTAAAACTTACAGTGAATTGGGCATGAACCAAAACTGACAGGAAGAGATTTTAAAAACTCCTCATTGAAACAATAAATAAAAAGTGGAGATGGGTTTAAAAAGCGAACCACTTGTGGCATACAAAGGACCAAGTCTGATGACTATGACGCTTGCCTCCTGTGTCTCAGAGAGACGCGCAATGTTCAGGCCTGTAAAAACTGCAGAGTTTTACTCACAAATCAAGGGCCAACAGAGCCTCCATCTGAAGGCAGCCTTTTGGGAGGGTACCCTGGTGGCCACTTCTCCCTGCCCTGGTGCTCAGACCCCCAACACCACATCAGTGTGATCAGCCACAGTGATCTCTTGAACGGCCAAGTCCCCAGTAAACCAATTGGCTCAGAGCTCACCTCGCATTCCAAGCCCAGCCGTTCAGTCAGACATTCATGTCTCCGTTCCAAGTTCTGTCCCTAGCTCTGAACAGAGAGGGGGTTCCTCCATTCCTCCACACGGTCATTCCTTCCATTTTTTAGGTTCGGTTCAGATGGCGACCCTGGTTCAGTCGGTGCCTTTCGTTCTGAAGACATCCTCCGTTCTGGAAGAGGCCTGCTCTGTTTGGGGGAAGTCCACTGCTCATATGTATAGCACAGGGAAGTGCAAGTCAGCCAAGAAGGATGGTGATCCTGCTGCTAAGAAGCATAAGAAACATAAGGATAAGGACAAAAAATATACCACCACAAGACCAAGCCTGCTAAGGCCCTGGCTGCTTCTGAGCAGGTTATGCCCCATTCAAGACCCCTTCTTTGCATTCTCGGTCTCCACACTTCTCCTTCTTGGATGTGGACACTGATATCACACTAATCAAGCTGCCCTCATGGCATCCACGGCTCAGTGGCTCAACCCCCGCTGACCTCAATATAGCAGCCAGGAGTACCAGGGTTAGCTGGGCCAACAGCTCCAGATGGCTTCCCTTTCTGCACTGTGGCAGAAGCCATCCTCAGTCCCTGATTCATCCAGGAAGTTAGAGCATTTCTATCACACACATCCTGAGACAAATCACTTCCTGGTTTCCCATAATCCCCCTTCCTTGGTTGTCACTGAGGATCTCCAACAAAAACCTCATGCTGGCCACCATTCGGTGCCTGTACCGGGGCTCTCAACTTCAAGACAGCTAACTACCAGGCTATCCAAGACAGGTACCAGCTCTTCATGTGGGTAAAGCTCTCCCTCCACTTGGAGGGCATCCCTGAGGAAGCAAGATCTGCCATTCAAGCCCTCCAGGCTGAGGCCTTCAGAGTGTTGAGGCAACAGATAGCAAACATGCAGCTGACATCTCAGCCAGGAATCTGGCCAATTACATAATCTTCCGCAGACAGCTGGTTGAGTACCACAGCCATTGAAGTAAAGGCTATGGTTGAGGATCTGCCCTTTAATGGGACCAGAGATCTAGGGAAACTGTAGCCAAGTGCAAAATCTGAGTTTTCCACCCTCACCCCTATATGAGCAGCCACCCTTCCGTCCCACAACCAACCAACGTAGTGATTCACCCCACCTCCCCTCGCAATGGGCGATGCCGGAGGAAAGCAGCTGTCCTGCACTGGCATTTCTCAGGGGGCGGCCAGAGCGCCCTTTCCCAACTGAGTGTGGGATGGGAGATGAACCCATTGAAGGTCCTCCTGTGTCAAGGAAGCCCCCTGAGCCCATTTGCATCAGGTCAATGTATGGACCCAGGGGGGAAGGAGCAGGGGGTGTGGGAGGCAATTTCCCGCCCCCCACGTGACTAAGTGGCCACAGCCCTGAATGGGACTACCCACTTTGCCCCCTCCACTGATGAGAGGGGTGAGCCTGAAAAAGAACAGCCAGATGGCCAAATTGTTTGGGGTCTTACCGTCTGCTCCTCAGAAGCAGAACTATCAGCCAAGACAGCAGGTCACTCCCTACTATTACAAAGGGCAACGGTAGCAGCTGATACTTCAACAGAACCCTAAGCCTCACAAGCATCAGCCCTTCTGCGGGGAGGTTCCCTGAGACATAAGCAGCATAGTGCCCCCCAACAACAGAAGCGGCATCGTCTGTGTGTATGAGAGAGACATTACCCCATGAACACAAAGATGGATGCATGGGAGATACAAAGGGAAACAATGCCAGAGCACAGGCAAGGAGTATTTGTCAGAGACTGCTCACAGACGTTTCCTAGACCAGACTGCGTTTCAGTCCCTCTGTGGAGAGGTGGACGGCATGCCTGGAGCACTGAGGTGTACCGGGAAGGCTTTTCAGATCAGCTGCACCCCTGCAGAGTCCTCTTGTAATTAAAAAGCTCCCCTCAGCGATGTGCGGTGCTGTTAAGGTGCTCATCAATCAAAGCTATCCAAAACCCAGCTTCGTTGCTGGTTCACTGCGGGCCCTGCAATGTGCAGAAATGGGGCGGTGCAGCTCTTCTGATTTATAGATGGAACTTACAAGTGATTTGAATTACATTTGTGGATTCACATCAAGGTGCTTTTGTTCTTGGGTGTTGTTGTTTTTTGTTGGGTCCCCATTCATTATTCAATGGCTTAGAAATGGTTACAAACTATTGTAATAACCAATGGGGGGTTAAGCAGAATGTGCACTAACGCACACAATGGCACTAAAGGACTTAAAGGAAAGAATCAAAGAAAACAGGCCTCCACTGTAGCTCAGTGGTAAGGAATCCACATGTTCTCCCCTAATGTTTCCCATGACATGCGCACAGGATGTGTGGCTGCTGCATCTTTTGGAACATAAGCTGTTTTACCGAACTCAGTGTCAATAATACAAGCAAACTGCATGGATTGTTCTCACAGGCTGTGGCTGTCAACCTGTGGGCTGGGTCTGGAGATTTCCTGGGGTTACACCTGATCTCCAGACTACAGAGGCCAGTTCCTCTGAAGAAAATGGCAGGTTTGGAGGTTGGACTCTATGGTTTTATATCCTGCTGAGGTTCTCCTCCTCCCCTGACTCCATCCCTAGATCTCCAGAAATTTCTCAACCCAGAGTTGGCAACCCTAGCACAGTCATTTCTAATCCTTCCCCTCCCCTTTGTATCCTGCATTATGAGAGCAAAGATACATTCTGGCCTTTTTCCCAAGTTGAGGGGAAGGGACTTCCAGGGAGTACGAAGGACGTCGCTGGTGTGACGATGTCATTTCTAGCATGACTCAAAAGTGATGTCATAGTACCCAAGGTGGTGGTGACGCTCTAGCATTCGCCCCAAATTCTATGGCTTAATCACAGAGCTCTTACCAAAGCTAGGGTGCAAAGACGTTGCTGCCACATTGTGCCGGAAGTGACATCATTGCTCCAGCCACGCTGATTGCACCTCACCCATTTTACTAGGCATTTCCTGCTGCTACCCAGTGTTGGTGGGCAATGGGAGCGGCGGGTGGGATACTTTCCACTTCCAGTAGAAAAACAGCAAGCCTGCCCACGGGGCTCTGAGACCGTCCAGAACAATCATTTTGAAAGCTCACAAGACGCTGTATAAATCATATGCATTTAGACAGAAAGCCATCAAACTGGACTTTACCATTTTTAATTGTAGCATTCAGCCGCTCGTGTGCATCCTCTGATGCTTCCCACGTGAAAGCAGACAAAGGTTCTCAAGCAAAGCCTTCAAAGGTCTCCTCAGTCTGCAGCAGTGAATATTCATTGATCCTGCAACAGTCCGTCCTTGCTGATATAAAAGCTAAGACTTTCATGGGTAGGATGAGAGGCTTCACGATATAACAGGAAGGCTCAATTGTCCTACGATAAACCATTCAACAACTGTAGGGCGTGCAATGGCAGAGTATCCGTGGATCCCCAACATTTAACATCAAGATTCCCTAGAGAAGTCAGAAAATCCCTGGAGCATAACGGCACTAGCCACTTGCAGGGAGAAAGTTGTAATTAGGAATTCTTACAAAGCAAAAACTGGGATAGACAAGGGCCACTGAGAGAGGTTACGGGTGACTCAAGCTGGGACCTGGAACAACTTGCCGCCACATGTAAGAACTGGGGAACTTACCTCAGAAGTGCTGAGTTGCTCCGTTCAGTTCTGCAGTGCTGTGGGGATAGGGGCTTCCAGTTTCCCTCCCAGAAGAAGTGATAGTACTTCCCCACCCACCTCACTGGAAACACTTGCAGGGGATGGGGTCTGGAAGCTACCACAGGAGTTCCACCAGAAGCCTAAGGCAGCCACCTTGTTCAGCCCTGCCTGGGACAGAGCCTCCCTGTTGGTTTGCCTGCCTGCCAGCCAACCAGTCAAGCAGCAGTCATAGTAGTAGTTTAGTTTACTGTTAATGCATTGATATAGTGTTAAGGTATCGGTATATTGTTAATGCATTACTATTAACATATGGATGTATTTTAACGTATTCATATATTGTCCATGTATTGGTGGTTTGTTATCTTGATATGCTGTTAATGTATTGCTGTATGGATTTAGTATTGATATGTAGTGCTGCTGTTATTGTTACTGGCAAATTGTTAGGCTTGATGTGTTTAAGTCGCCATCTGTATTTGTTTCTTATTTTTTAGTTCCATGCATTCTATTCGTATTTACTCTGTTTTAATGTATATTGTTTTGCTATGTTGTTAGCCGCCCTGAGCCCTGTGGGGATAGGGTGGGTATAAATCGAAATACAAATACAAAAAAAAATGCTGTTTTCATCAGTGGAAATGACTGTGGGGAACTATTTGCCCATTCCAAAGTCCTTCTCCCGCTCTTGGAAGAGTTCCAGGGCCAAATGGAGCATCTCAGTTTTTTAAAGGGAAGTCACCCTCTTCTTACATGTAACAGTGAGTTGGGCTGAGCACCCGTGTCCGGATTTCTGTCACATACAGCATCTACCCTGGCTCTGATTTTGTAGAGGCCGGCACTGGGAAATCACATATCTGCTCTTTGTCATACCTACTAAGTGCTGTTTTCTGTGTTTTGTTGCAGTGATGTTGAGCTAGACCAGTGGTGGCGAACCTATGGCACGGGTGCCAGAGGTGGCACTCAGAGCTCTTTATGTGAGCGCGCGTGCACAGAGTTCATCATGTGGGGGGGGGGGCGGAAAATCACCCCCCCACACACACACACATCTAGGTTGGCCTGGGCACGATCCTTTACCTGGGAGTAAGCTCAGTTGCTGGCAATGGGGCTTGCTTCTGAGTAAACCCTCCTAGGGTCATGATTCACCCATTCGAAGCATTGCACGGTTGCTTCACCAAGCTTACTCCCGAGTAACGCATGCCTCAGAGCCAACCATTTTGCCATGTTGATGCTTTGCGATAAATAAGTGGGTTTGGGGTTGCAATTTGGGCACTCGGTCTTGAAAAGGTTCGCCATCACTGAGCTATACAAACTTTTGCAAAGTTGTACTTGCTTTTCTAAGCAAAGGGAAACCAGGGACTGTGTGTCTGGAAGCGCTCTCCGACCAACAAAGAGAACCTGACTTACATATTCACAGGTAGGAGAATCTCCACCAGATGGCAATAAATTATTTAACCAGTTACATTCTAATTACTTGGCCCCTGGAAGTGAAGGCGTGATCGGGGAGGTAAAGAGCTTTTTTCCTTGTTAGCTCTCTGCCATTACACATGCATACTCATTCCATAGAGCAGAACTTCGGCCAGCATATGTGTTTTATCCCTCTTTTGCTATGCAAGCTCTCCATTTATTCTTCTTCTTGGCCTCCTTTGAGGTTTGGAGATCTCTCTTCACGTCTTCCTGAGTTGCTGATGGTTGCAACAAACATCCACATTTCTGACAAGGTGTGCCAAAAAAGGCAGGCAGGGAAGTGCGGGTGGTTCAGCCGGGGAAAACCAGGCAGCCCACTGACCATGCCAAGCCTGCGGAAGCAACCAACTGCTCCCATTACCAGTAAGGGTAGTTCTGTTCTCACTGGTAAAGCAGTGTCTAGACCAGGGGTCTGCAACCTGTGGCTCTCCAGATGTTCATGGACTACAATTGGCCATGCTGGCAAGGGCTGATGGGAATTGTAGTCCATGAATATCTGGAGAGCCGCAGGTTGCAGACCCCTGGTCTAGACAACCAACCGAGATCATCTTCTGCCCATCTCTGCCCAGGGCCCAACAGATTTCACCTGGGCCACACCCATTACCTGCCAGATTCTCAGTTCCTCCCCCTGATTTGCCAGATTCTATTCTGGACCTGCTCCTGGTGTCAGGATGGGCCCCTTGGCTCATCCCCCCTCCCCCTTTCAGCCTTCCAGGAAACGAAAGCTAAAATGCAGCCACAGCTCTCCTTTGTAATGTTAACTCTGTATTTGAATGTTGGTATTCTTCCCTTTGTTATCTTACTGTAACGTCTCTTGGGCCCGGCAAGGGGGTGGGCCAAGGGCAGCAGGGATTTAAGGTTTGGTTCGTCTTTCGATATTCCCCAGAATTCGTCTATCTCTTGCATGCATCAGTCCTCAATAAAGTCTTACATTTTTAAAGAAAACTACAGGTTGCTTTATTCTGGGACTGCGGTCTCACACTTGGATGGGTAAAACAAAAGGGAATTTTGAACCCCAACGTTGGCAGCCCTGCCTCTACTTTCTCCATGCACATCCCCACCTCCTGCATTCCTTTACGGGGCACAGTGCATGCACATCTGGAGCTCTCTTACAACTGCATTTCCTATCCCTGGACCCTTCACCTCCCTATTCTGCCATCTCCCAGGCTCCTCCCTATATATTTAGTTATTTATAACTGACTGTTCTCCTTAAGAGGCATCCAAAGTAATGTACAATATCCATTCTCCCCATTTTGTCCTCACAACAACCCTGTCAGGTAGGTTAAGCTGAGAGAGAGAGAATGACTGGTCCAAGCTCAGCTAGTCTGCAGGGTGAGGATTCCAACATGGGGCCAGAGCCTTAGTCTGACACTCTAACTCAGTGGAGTCCAACTCTGGTGCTTCAGAAGTTCATGGACTACAATCCCCATCAGCCCCTGCCAGCAGGGGCTGATGGGAATTGTGACCATCCATGACCTCCATCCATGGGCTTACCTGAGAATGAACACTTCTCTAACTGTCATGCTGAATCCCTCTAATCCAGTGGTTCTCAACCTGGGGGTTGGGACCCCTTTGGGGGTCGAACGACCCTTTCACAGGGGTCGCCTAAGACTCTCTGCATCAGTGTTCTCCATCTGTAAAATGGACAAATGTTAGGGTTGGGGGTCACCACAACATGAGGAACTGTATTAAAGGGTCGCGGCATTAGGAAGGTTGAGAACCACTGCTCTAATCCATGCCTCTTCCTTTCCTTCCTCTGGTCCACTCTGCCCTTTCCCCACTTCTTTGGCTCATTCTGTTTTTAGACTGTTACCTGCTCCTTTCCTACACCCATTTCTCTTGCCCCTGCTTGCCTGCCATGTGACCTACTCCTCTGGAGGAGAATTAGGCCAGTTCTGGCCTTGGCAGTCACAGATCTTCCCGCCTGCTTTGACACTACATGACATCAAACTGCTCAGCCAATCACCTTCACAGGCTCTGCTGTTGGCCCATCCTCACATATATCAAATCCCTTAGCACAGTTTAGATATAGCAGCCAAAACAGTGCCATTGGGGAAGGAAACACAATTGTGTAGGACAGTCAGTGTCCTCAGGATGACAGATCTGGGAGCTCGGCTTGCCTGACAATTTAATTAATGTAGCTCAAACCACTGAACCACACTGTCCCCCCTGTCACTGGATCTAGAAGGATGATTTTGCAAAACATTCCCACAATATCATTTCCCATCAATCCCTTCGCTTTGTGGAGTTAGCGTTTTTGCAGCTCTCTGGCCTCTGATCCATTACTGTTTGTTTCTGGGGAGTTTATTTGAGGGATAAATCTTAAAAGGAAGGTTGGCAGTTCTTGGCCGGTTTTGTGTAGCTTCTCTCCCCCCGACTATCATGTGACCAGCTCCGCTGTGCTTTGAACAGTAATGAGGTACCTGCTTCAGAGCCACCTCTCCAAAGACAGTCAACGCCAAGGCCCTGACCTCTGGGCGGTCATTAAAAGCAGCCGCAGCAACATTCATAAATGCTAAAAGGCAGCGGATGCTGCAGTCTGGCCGGGAGCCAAGGAGGGTAATTGACTTCAGCATCCCTAGATCTGGCAGCAGCCCCCGCTGGAAACAAGATCCATAAACCTTTCCACATCAAAAGAGTCACCAAAGCTTCAAGCTGCTCTCCACAACAAACCCCAGATACCACCGCCAGGCAGTTGGGAAGAGGAACATCTGTGCTCCAGAGGAGCCACCAAAGCACGCAATACAAATGCTGCACAGCGTCCAGTGAACTGCTGTGCAGCCAGTGGTGATGGTGGTTTCCTGCCGGTCCCACCAGTATTTAACCTCTTTCTTATTTTGTCCACTACCCTGCAAAAAGTAGACTCTCACTGTCCTGCTACCGGGAACAGGAGAGTCCCTGTCTTACTCTACGCAGACGATATGATCTTGCTCTCTCACACAAGAGTTGGTCTCAAGTGTTTTCTCTCTTGCTGCGCTGAGTACTGCGACTTCAACAACTTGACTCTCAATTATGCTAAGTCCAAGATCATGTATTTTACTAACACATGGCATACTTCAAGATGGGTCCACAATGGTGTGGCCCTACAACAGGTTAAGTTATTTAAATACCTGGGCCTGAATTAGATAGATAACAGGAACTGGAGTCCCAACAGCCAGTTGACTGTAGTTGCTGGTTGGCTCATCCTAACTGACTACAGTTACCAACTCCAATTGGGGAAATTCCTGTGTTTTGGGGGGGAGCAGTGGAGCCTGGGGTGGGACCCCAGAGAGGTACAATGCCATTAAGTCCACCCTCCAAAGCAACCATTTTGTCCAGGGGAACTGATTTCTGTAGTTTGGAGATTACCTGTAATTCAGAAAAAACTCCAGACCCCACCTGGATGTTGGCAACCATAGAACTGGCCAGATTCCACCCAAGCTCTAGGAAAAAATGGTTTCAGAGGTGTGACAGGTGAGGAATTCCTTTAGAAAAAGCAGGAAGCATATCAGTGGTTATTGACACTGCCTTCATGGTCTAATTCCAGATGTTCCTTTTTAAAGCCATAGGCAGCTCAAACCAGGTGGCATTTACAAGCTGTACCAGCTGTACCAGGTGCCCTCTCTCCGGGTGGTGAGACTGGGAACAAAGAGGCCATGCTTGGTAACTGGCCATACTCTTGGGAACTCCCTGCCTCAAGAAGGCTTCCTCCAGGCATCCTAATATCACCGTTGTCTCATTAAAGACTAGGGATGAGTTAATCTGGTCTCTTCTATTTTATTCTGGATTCCACACATTGTCCCTGGTCTCAGCCTGCCTCACTTTCATTGATGAGTCTGCGGTCTCCTTCATGGTATCTACATGCAATTTCTATACTCTTACTAGGTCAGAGGTGTACACAAATCACTTTGAAAAATGTGTATGTTTTTATTATGAGAATTTCAGAGTGGGGAAATACAAAATTATGTGAAAATACTCACAGGTTGTTCCTCTTAGAATGAAGCAAATCTGAAATGGCAATATTTGGTTGCCCCAAACCAGATAAATCCCATTCTCCCCTGGGCTTACATCACCACCCCGCCTCCCACAACTAGCAATGTTCCTTCAGAGGCTTTTCAGTTTGTATCACGTTATGAGTCACCTTGAAACTTTAGCCAGATAACTGGGGATATTCAGGTGAAACAAGAGAGCCTGCAAAATTCAGAACTCTCTATAATTCAAACTTTGCTTCTGCCCCTGACGACAGCTGGCAGTGGCGCTCCTGCCCCAGTTTTACTATTGAGACCCAGCATGGTATGGTGGTTAAGAAAGGCAGGCTCTAATCTGGAGAACTGGGTTTGATTCCCCCCACCCTCCTCCGTATGAGCAGCAGACTCTAATCTGGTGAACTGGATTTGTTTCCTTATTCCTACACATGAAGCCTGCTGAGTAACCTGGGCTAGTCACAGTTCTTCAGAACTCCCTCAGCCCCACCACCTCACAGGGTATCTGTTGTGGGAAGAGAAAGGAGCGTATAAGAAACTTTGAGACTCTTTCTGGGAGAGAAGGGAAGGGTATAAATTCAAACTCCTCTTCTTCTGAGTGTGGGGCATTCCTTTTGCCTTTATTTGTTTGCACCGATTTTATTTCATGTTATTACACAATGCCTTTGTGTACGTTCAATAAATTTTACCAAGTAAAACAGTAGAACTGTGGGCTTTGGATCAAATCAGTGACTAAACTGAGGCTGTGGTACTTTGGTCACATGTGAAGACAAGACTCACTGGAAACGACATTCATGCTAGGAGAAGTTGAAGCCAGTAGGAAAAGAGGAAACCCCAACATGACATCATAGAGTTGGAAGGAGCCATACAGGCCATCTAGTTCCACCTCCAGCTCAATGCAAGATCAGTCTAAAGCAACCTTGAGAAGTGTTCATCTGATCACTGCTTGGAGATTCCCAGTAATGGGGAGCTCCCCACCTCCTTAGACAGTCAATTCCATTCCCGAACAGCTCTTACTGTAATATCCAACCGGTACCTTTCCACCATAATTTAAACCCATTATTGTGAGTCCTATCCTCTGTTGCCTACAGGAATGGTTCTCTGCCCTCCTCTAATTGATAGCTTCTCAAATACTTTAAAAACGCAATCATGTTTCCCCTCAACCTCCTCTTCTCCAGACCAAACATACCCAGATCCAGTGGTGGGATTCAACAGGTTCGCACCACTTCGGCAGAACGGGTTGTTAAACTGGTGCTTGTAAACAACCAGTTGTTAACTTATTAAATCCCACCACCGGAACCGGTTGTTAAATTATTTGAATCCCACCACTGCCCAGATCCCTCAGCCTTTCATCCTTGTTGCTCTCCTTCATACCAGTTTCATCATTTTCACATCCTTTTTGAAGTGGGGATTCCAAAACTGCTCACAGTACTCCAGGTATGGCCTGACCAACGCAGTGTTCAGCAGGACGACGTTATCTCAGATAAATTGACTCAGTCAAGGAAACCACTGCCTACTACGGTTTGCAAGACCTGAGCAAGATTGTTCATGAGACGACATTTTGGAGGTCATTCATTCATATGGTCATCAGAAGTTGGAAGGGATGTAATGAGACAATGTGCTCCTCCCCAAGATGCTCCACATCCTACCCAGGCTTCACCGTCAGCCTGCCCAGTTCTGCTTGGCTCCACCTTTGCCTGCACAAGCGGGGAGGGCCAGGGCCAGCATATCCTCAGATGGGCAGCTGCCAGGGCCCAGGGCTTTTGGCAGGGCTATTGCTGTTGACTCCACACATACTTTTTCCCTACTCACTCGCTTGTGAGTGCTCCACTACTTATGCTTGTAGCCACACACGCTTTCCAGGACTGTCAGGAAAAGCTGCAAGCAAACGTGAGCAGGAACTCTCTGCCCGGGACCCCCAAAATGTAGAACTAACCCTAGCAAGCCAGCTGTAGTTAGGACATTCAAAGTGTGCTGGATGTCCCTGGTTCGAGAGAACTCCGGCATCTTACAGTCTCTGCAAGGCCAGATGGTCTTACCGCTCCCCCCGTCCTCCTCCCCGAGTCAGCCAGATGAAATAGGTGACTACGCTCACAGCAGCAGGAGAGATAATTTAGAAGGATTGGCTTTCCCCAGAGTGTCGGCTTCCTGGCCCAATGAGGGATGATAGAAGCTGTAATGGGAAGGTAATGAACCTGTGGAAGATGAAGGGGGTCCTCCAGCAGCGAGGCAAAGGCAACAGAGGGCATTAGTTTTGCTGAGAGCCACCTCCCTCCCGCCCACCAAAATTCCAGCACGCTCCAAACACCCTACCCTGGTAACTGCATCCTGGCCATCCTGGGACTCAGCCCCAGAACCGGCTGATCCAAGCCCCAGAAGTCATTTGTAAACGTAGGCGTCTCGGTTCTAAAAAAACAATTATTCAACATCCGGTATAATAAAGATGGCAATTAAAAAACAAAGGATAAGTACATAATAAAGACAGACATGCCAAGGTAAGAAACTCAGAATTATGACTGCACGTAGCTCAATCTGATTGGCCACACTATCGTATTGTGTGGAGGAAATTGCAGTGAAAAAGTAACCCCGTTGGGGAGCTGGAGAGGCTGCTTCTGAATGCCAGGAATGGCGCCCAAAGGGAAAGGGTGTGGGGAGAAGATGTAATAGAAGGGATTTCCATCCAGGGGGTGAGACTTCCCCATCTTCAGCCTTCTCACTTCAGCCCCCAAATACCACAAAAATCCTGCCTCTGGGACACGGGGACTCCCAGAAACACCAGGAGGAGACAATCAAAATGGGAGTGCCAGGATCACCCCCGGCTACTGGTGGGGGATGAGAAGAAAGAGTTGCCAGTGCCAGGTTGGGAAATTCCTGGGGATTTGGGAATGGAGCCTGGGGAGAACAGGGATCTCAGCAGGTACAATGCCATAAAGTCCACCTTCCAAAGCTTCCATTTGCTCCAGGGGAGCTGGTTTCTGTAGTTTGGAGGTGAGCAGTAATTCTAAGGCATAGGTGTCAAACTCACGACCCTCCAGATGTTATGGACTACAGTTCCCATCATCCCCTGCCAGCATAATTCTGGCAGGGAATGATGGGAACTGTAGTCCATAACATCTGGAGGGCCGCAAGTTTGACACCTGGGCTCTAAGGGATTTCCTGATCCCACCTTAAAGCTGGCATCCCTAAGTCAGAGGCAGGGCCAACATCAGCATATCCTTGGGTGGGACAGCTGCAAAGGCCCAGGTGTTTTGGTGGGGCCCACTGCTGCTGCCCCCTACTCATTTGCCTCCCTTGCAGACCATCTCCCAAGCCAAACGCGCTATCCAGGATAGTCAGGGAAGGGTGTGCGAGCACTGGGAGGACTGGGAAATGAGCAAGTGGGTGGAGGAAGGATGGATAGCTGGGCAGTGAGAAAAGAGAATGAAGGTTTCTGACAGTAAGGGCTGTTGGACAGTGAAATGCACTACCTCGGGGTGTGGTGGAGTCTCCTTCTTTGGAGGTTTTCAAAGAGAAGCTGGATGGCCATCTGTCAGGAGTACTTTGATTATGTGTTCCTGCAATGCAGGGGGTTGGCCTTGATGGCCCTTGGGGTCTCTTCCAACTATGAATCTAAGGTAGGTGTGCAGGGAGATGTGAGCAGGGGGGCAGTGGCAAGCCAAGGAGGGGAGGGGCCCAAACACTGTCTGACCAGGGCCCACCAAAACCTAGAAGTCAGAGGTCTGCAGCAGAATTAGTGAAAGCAAGGCAACTGAAGAAACCCCAAATAATCCCTACCTCAAGGCTGGAATAAAGCTGGCATACATAATAAATACTTGTAAATTTTATGCATGGGGTGCAGAAAGTGCATAGAGAGTTTTTACACCCTCCCCCATGATAGTAAAACTCAGGGTCTCCAATGAAGTTGATCAGCAATTGATAAGGTAGCCAACCTCCAGGTGGGGCCCACAGATCTCCCACAGCCTTCAGACAACAGACGTCAGTTCCCTGGACAAAATGTCCACTTTGCAGGATGGCCTCTATGGCATTATACTCAGCTGAGGTCCCTCCACTTCCTAAATCCTGCCTGCCCCCAGATCTGCCCCCAAATCTCCAGGAATTTCCAAACTCAGAGTTGGCAACCCTCAAGACAGACAAAATGAATCGTTCATTTACTCAATTAGTGATTACATTTTGGGACTTACTGCCAGCGGATGTAGCGATGGCCAAGCCCACAAGCACAGATGGCTTTTAAAGGTGACAGACAGATTCACGGAGAAGGAGATGCCTATCAATAATTACTAGCAGACTCATGAATGGGAGCTTGTTTTATTTGTTTTGTTTTAATTATTCATTCCTACAGCGACTGTTTCATTTTTGGGTAGTTCCACAGGAGTTTGTTTTGTTATTGTTTCTTTTATTATTAGTGCTTTGCTTTTATAATTTGAGAAGTGCCGGCCTGCAAAACTCATGGGGGGGACCTCATCTCCCCGGGGGGAGGGAATCCCATCCTGGTTCGTGCAGCAGCAGCCATCCCTGTAGTGGCCCGAGGCATCTGCGGTGGTGACAACACAGTCCAGGAGCCTTTTCCAGCATCTGCTGCCCCTGCAGTCTGGCCTGGCCTGGTGTGGCCACCGATGTGCCTGGGTCTGGCTCTCTGCAGTGGCAGCTGTTCTTAGAGTGGCTTGAGTTGTCCGCTGCCACAGCAGCACAGCTGGGAGCCATTCCCAGTCTGGCCTGGTGGCTGACCTGTCCAGGCCCAGCTTTCTGCAGCAGCAGCAGGAACAGCCACTGCCATTTTGACACTAAAGAGCATTGCCAGCATATGCACAGTTTTAAAAAAACCTCAAGGTTTTTTTTTTTTCAGATTTTTCTGCGGACCTAGAAGAGAAGAAGAGTTTGGATTTATCTCCCCCCTTCTGCTTCTCTAAGGAGACTCAAAGGGGCTTACAATCTCCTTTCCCTTACCCCACCACAACAAACACCCTGTGAGGTAGGTGGGGCTGAGAGAGCTCAGAAGAACTGTGACTAGCCCAAGGTCACCTCAAGGGGTAGAGCTGGGGATCAAACCCAGTTCCCCATATTAGAGTGCACCTGCTCTTAACCACTACATCATACTGGCTCTACATTGTTCTCTGTGTCTACAGAAAAACCTGTGGGGTGTATGTGTGTGTGCCTCTCACTACAGATTTAAGTATCCAAAGGCAGAGGGCACATGTGGAAATTAGATATAAAGTTAGCACCCTCCCCCCTCAATCCATGAAAATCTTCTGTAGGATCCAACCTGTCAGCTGGAAGAGAGGAAGTGATGTGCGAAATGCATTCCAGGTGCACTGTGTCATCAATACCAAAGTGCAGGTCAGAAACTTACTAGGAAGGGCCAGGCAGTCTCTGCAGGACCATCAGTCCCCTATCTTGGATCTTGCGGCATATAACAGAGTATGATTGCTGTACTTCAGCTCAAAATGGCAAAGGCCACAGAGTTAACGGCAGGCTGCACTAACTAAATTGGAGATCTACCCGTGTTTCCCCGAAAATAAGACAGGGTCTTATATTAATTTTTGCATCAAAAGATGCATTAGGGCTTATTTTCAAGGAAGGGCTTATTTTAGGGGGAATACGGTACCTTCACAATTCATTAAGGCGGGCTCTCGGCAGCCCCGTTGCCCTCACGTGTGATGCAAGCCGCATCCTCATTGGCAGGGAGCACCCTGCTGGATCACACCATCCTGATCTGTAACCACCGGTAGGGCTTATTTTTGGAGTAGGGCTTATATTTCAAGCATCCTCCAAAAATCCTGAAAAATCATGATAGGGCTTATTTTCGGGGTAGGTCTTATTTTCGGGGAAACACGGTAAAACTAACAGATCTTCCAAAGGGTTTTTTTTCCTAGATGGAGTTTCAGAGAGATTGTAAGTAAAGTTCGGAAGTCAATCTCCACCAAGTCCCCTTGAAGGCATCTTTGTATTTATTTTCTTTCCTTCTTTGTCTTCTAGAAAAACAAATCCTGACTTGCTTGTTCAGACAAC
This sequence comes from Sphaerodactylus townsendi, assembly GCF_021028975.2. NCBI lineage: Eukaryota > Metazoa > Chordata > Lepidosauria > Squamata > Sphaerodactylidae > Sphaerodactylus > Sphaerodactylus townsendi. The sequence goes on from NC_059430.1 coordinate 100,167,973, forward strand.
AGAGAGTTGATTAAAGTTCACTCTGGTGAAAATTACTTCAGTTCCTCTCGCTCTCCCCAATATTAAAATTTCTGTAGAAGCCTCATTAAGGCTCCTCGACAGCCACTGACACTTCATCTAGCTGTGAACTGAAAGTGCATTATACTTAACTGGGAAATCATGTCATTTATTGAAGTGCATTGCTTGGCAATTCTTCATTAAATCATCAACAGATGGTGCTATTGTTTTCATGGGATACTGCTGTTCTTTGGGTAAATCTGGTCACTGTTCTTTCATTGTCGCTAACAAATGGGCTCAAGTCCAGAAAAACAGATGAGACAATAAATTGTTCAGTCTTCAAGATACCACAGCTTTCTTCTTTTATCTATGACAGTAGTGCCTCTCCAAAACTCAAGGCCAAAGTGTGATGAGGAGCCCCACCTCGGGTTTAAGGAAGCTTGGTATGGATGCTGCCAACAAATATGATCCAGGAATAAATGTTAAGGATATTTTAAAAACACAGGCTACATGAAAAATCTGTAGGAATTTGTTAGGAATTTTGCTATGGTTAGGATAAAGCAAGCTGGAAAAGTTGGGTTTATCCCCACACTCCCTCCTTGAGTTAGGAATAGATCAGGCAAAGCAAATGGTAAAACAAAGAATGTAAGAAATAGCCTGCTGGAACAGACCAGAGTCCATCTGGTCCAGCACTCTGCTACTCGTAGTGGCCCACCAGGTGCCTTTGGGAGCTCACATGAAGGTGAAAGCAATGGCCTTCTGCTGCTGCTGCTGCTGCTCCCAAGCACCTGGTCTGCTAAGGCATTTGCAATCTCAGATCGAGGAGGATCAAGATTGGTAGCCATAGATCGACTTCTCTTCCATAAATCTGTCCAAGCCCCTTTTAAAGCTATCCAGGTTAGTGGCCATCATCACCTCCTGTGGCAGCATATTCCAAACATCAAGCACGCATTGCTTGAAGAAGTGTTTCCTTTTATGTCCTAGTTCTTCCCCCCAGCATTTTCAATGGATGCCCCCTGGTTCTAGTATTGTGAGAAAGAGAGAAAAATTTCTCTCTGTCAACATTTTCTACCCCATGTGTAATTTTATAGACTTCAAGAGTAAAGGAAATTGACAGCGATTGGACTTCGGAAGGACTCCTGCATGTCTGTCCTCTGATAAAGCTAGATACATTCCCGCACCCTCTGCATATCTATCCATCCTAAATATCAATAACCAGCAGAGAGCATTTTCACTTGCCAGATGCTCTGCTTTGCCATTGGCTCTTCTGGAGGGCCAGTATAACAAAATCCATTTTTCTGAGAGAATCTGCCTGTGCGGGTTGGGGCAAGTAGAAACACAGGAACATGTTTCACTATATTGCCCAATTTACAATGATGTACATAGTAAATTAACCTCCCACGAGTTAAATAAGTTTCCAAGCTGAACTGATTTTGAGCAGATTAAGACACTCTTAAGCGATGAGAATTCTCAAGCCGCCGTTAATGTTGCTAAATTTTGCACAGTTGCAATTAGAATTCATAACAGTATAGCAGGGTGATGGAGTATAGGGTAGCAGTTCTACTGTTGGTCTGGGATCAAGCAGACCTGGATCCATGCTCGTGAAGCTTTTCAGGTGGTCTTGGGCTGGATGTTCTATCAAGCCATCCTACTTGGCAGGATTGTTGTGAAGATACAATGGAGGGTGAGTGAACCATATATACTACCCCGAGCTCCTTGGAGGGATGGCTGGTTAAAAACCACACTACATAAAAACAATAAAACTTTATGATAAGTGTCTCTAGACTAGAAGATTGAAGACGCTTCTCTTCGTAACAGTATAGCAGTTCTACTGTTGGCCTGGGACCAAGTAGACCTGAATCCATGCTCATGAAACTTTTCAGGTGGTCTTGGGCTGGATGTTCTATCAAACCATCCTACTTGGCAGGATTGTTGTGAGGATACAATGGAGGGTGGACGAATCATATCAATTACCCCAAGCTCCTTGGAGGGATGGCTGGTTAAAAACCACACTACATATAAACAATAAAACTTTATGATAAGTTTCTCTAGACTAGAAGATTGAAGACGCTTCCCTCAGCTTCTTGTAGATTCACCGGAGGAGGGCAGAAAGTTCCTTCTCAGCGATTGCTCCCAAATGAGGCCCAATCTAGCAGCGGCGTCCCCAGCACCTTCTCCCGCATTCCAAACCCATCTCTTTCTGCATCCGAAACCAATTAGACCAGCATCTCGGCTTTAAAAGAATGAGTCCATTTGTAGTCAGGTGGTGTTCCGCATTTTTGCTTTTCAGATCCTTAATGGAGCTGAAATGAATAAACCGGCCCTAGAAGAGAATAATAGATGGGGAAGGAGAGACGGTACGGACGAGGAGGAAAAAGAAGCCGGGAGCCTCAGTAATGAGGGGGGAAGGCAAACGGAGGAAGAGAGACACTGTGCTGTTGAGAAGAAAGGACTGACAGAGAACAACACAGACACCTGGGATGTTGTGCAGCAGGCACATATTCGCATTGTCGTGAAAATAAGCAGTCCGGTTTGGTGGCAAGGATGTCTGGATTCAAAGCCCGGAAGGTTAGAGTCACAGGGATCTACTTTCCCATTAACAGTGGTGCTTATCTTCGGGATGGGAGTGGGTGTCTCCAGAAACAAACTTTCCACCCATAATCTCCTTTTGATCCAATCCCTTTCCAGATTTTGTACTGGGTTTTTAAAAGACTTAGACAAGTGTGTCAGTCTCCCCCCAATCAGAGACGTAGCAAAGGAGAAAAGCACCTGGTACACTGGTGCATCCTCCGCCCCTACCCCAGAACGTCCCCACCTCGCCCTGGAACGCCCCTGCCATGCCCCCAAAGAGGCGTGCGCCCAGTGCGTTGCGCACCCCCATGTCCTCTTGGAGCTATGCCTCTGTCCCCAATACAGCCACCCCCTTCCATTTCCCATCCAAGCTTAACCAGAAGGCTATCCTGCTATGTCTCGGGACAAGGTTTTGTTGGAAACATGGCTCCTGATTACTCTGTTAGGATGTAGACACATGGGAATTGCATCTCTCCTGGTTCCTTCTTTCTGGGATGCTTCCACAGTGCCGGAGTTCCCACTGAGTTCCCACAGCAAGATCTCCTGGTAACTCCTAAACAAGCATCAGGGAAAGGAAAGCACTGGGGTCGGATTTACAATGCGTGAGAGGTCAGACCCACCCCCCCAATAGCACTTCATAGTACTGTATTAGCAGTTTCCCCTACTCAGATCACTGTGTAGTTTCTGCTTTTGGTTTGAGATCACTTAATGACTACTGCTGTCCTATTGTACAGGCTTCCCAACAAGGAAACACAGGGGGGACCCAGTTTAGGGGTGGAAACTGTGCGAAGTCCCCGTCCCCCCCCCCCCCCACCAGGTTTAACTTGTTGGTGTCCTGGGTTTATTGGCCCGTGCGGAAAGGGCCAGAGTGTTTCCAAAATGATTTTGATGGCTTCTGAGTGAAGATCACTTAGCGTTTTTGGGGCAAAGCTTCTGAACTACTTTGTGCCTCAGTGGGACCAGCTATGGATATAATCAGGGGCCTGGAGACCAAGTATTACCAGAAAAGGCTGAGGGACTTGGAAATGTTTAGTCTCAGTAAGAAGAGTTTGAGAAGAAGAGTTTGGATTTATATCCCCCCTTTCTCTCCTGTAGGAGACTCAAAAGGGCTTACAATCTCCTTTCCCTTCCCCCCTCACAACAAACACCCTGTGAGGTGGGTGGAGCTGAGAGAGCTCCGAAAAGCTGTGACTAGCCCAAGGTCACCCAGCTGGCGTGTGTGGGAGTGCACAGGCTAATCTGAATTCCCAGATAAGCCTCCACAGCTCAAGCGGCAGAGCAGGGAATCAAATCCGTTTCCTCCAGATCAGAGTGCACCTGCTCTTAACCACTACACCACTGCTGCTAAGAGGAAATTGACGGGCAACATTATGGCTCTCTTTAAGTATCTGAAAGGCTGTCACAGAGGAGGGCAGGGAACTGCAGAAGATCGGATTCACAATAATGGGTTTAAATTATGGGCAGAAAGGTACCAGCTGGATATTAGGAGAATAATTTTTTACAGTGACCAATTATGCACAACGTGTTTGCTGCATGGTGAGGGAGCAAATGTCTATCACAGCAAAATTTCTTGTACACGCATATTTCTTCAAGCCCCGTTTTCACTTTTCATTCTCTCTGGGGCAACCAAGACCACTTCAAACACAATTTTAATTCTGCTTCAGTGCCAGAGTGGGCAGATTTGCCAGTGAGCACAACTTTGCCCCAGACATTTTCCCTCTGCCCACAGCCAGCCCTCCCACTTCCTTCCTCTACACGGCTTCCCTCTTCCATGTTGTCGGCTCCTTCAAGTGAAATAAAAGAAGCTCACTCACACAGGCTTAGCCAAAGCATACTGACTTCTGCATTCTGTTTATATGTCGACATATTGATATAATAACAACATAGAGTGTTTGGAAATAACAAGCCTCTCAGTGCTCCTGAAGCAGCAGCATCATCAGGGAGTGGTGGGAGGTAGGGAGATACTATCGACTCCAAGGTATGGTTCCCAACTAACTTTAAGCAACATGTAATTGGGGAACTGCTGTAAGAAGAAGCTTTATGGGGGAGAATTATTTTTGGAACAGTAATATCAATTAAAGTGCAGTTTAAAGACTAAGCCAGGAATCTTGACAACTCAGTGAAATGAGATCTGTGCCTTTAAGAATAAGTTAATGGAAGGAGTTAAGAGAACCAGATCCAGGGAGTTCTCTGCAGAAAACTGCACTTGGGAGGGATTGCCTCCTTATGTGTAAACAGAAACATGAGGAGAGCCTGCTGCAAGCCTAGTGAGCAGAGAAGAGTCCTGAGGTAAGCGTTCTATGCATCATGGGACAGTAAGGGTAGTTTAGTCATGGAATTGGCTATCTAGGAAGGTGGTGGGCTCCCCCTCACTGGCAGTTTTCAAGCAGTGAATTGGATGAACACTTTTCAGGATTGTTTAGGCTGTTCCTGTACTGAGTACGGGGTTGGACTAGATGGCCTGTATGGCCCCTTCCAACTCTGATTCTATAAAGTCTGGTTTGACCCACCTATCCACGCACTTGTGTATGTCAGCACAGATCTAATAATCATAAGGTTTTCAAGATGAAGCTTCTTGGCTGTATCATTTTTGTGGTTCTTTTCCAACTGATTATTCCTGAGTTGGGAAAGTGAGAACTGATAGGGTTGGAAGGAGTCACACAATTTGCATCCACTTAAATGCAAATACCACTGTTTGGTCTTCGTTACAAATGTGTCAAATTAGTATTTCATATTGCCTAGATTGCTGTATCTCCATGAAAGCTTACATGAAGCAAATGATAAGCTCAGACGCTGTTTTATTTATAAATCTCAGAGACTGTGGCTTGTATGGCTCTCTCCTCAGTCTTATTTTCATATCCCACTTCTTTATATCACTTTAGACCTGTACTCCCTTTCTCTCTTGGGATTTTTCAGTTTTCTTGAACCTGAGACCCAGTCTGTTTTCCCATCTCTACCTCAGTACTAACCAACTACGCTGTCACCAGGGTCCCTCTAGATACATGCTCATTTATTTTTTTAGAAAATATAATTTTTGGTAACAAGGTCAATTTGTGCAAATTTTACCCCTAAAGCCATCAGATGGAGAATGATTGGAGACACAATATTTACACATGAAATGAACTTAGTTCAGTTCTGCAGGGCCTGTAAGACAGAGCTGTTCCGCCAGGCCCAATTTAGCTGGACTTCCTCTCCTCTCCGTTAAGCTCCTCTCTCTCTCTCTTTCCCTTCCCTTCTTTTCCAGTCATGGTGTGAGTGGTGATTTTATGGTGGGGATTATAATTTAAATAATAAGTGTTTTATTTCCCTTCACGGAGATCAATGGCACCAAGATGTTCATGAGATTGCCTACTGTTGGTTTTATTTATTTATTTATTCAATTTTTATACCCCCCCCCCTCCCCTAAGGGGCTCAGGGTGGTTCACATCAATAAATACATTAAAACATCAACAGCTACCAACTACTAAAAACATCCCACCTGCACGAAAGTTAAAAACATATTTTCATTGATGGTGTCAGCATTATCCTTTACCATTTTTCCCTTCCCTCTCTTCCCTGTGCCCACAGGAGGCCAGATGTTATTTATAGCGACGAAGTTACCCAGGCTGGCCAAATGCTTGGCGGAACAGGTCCGTTTTACAGGGCCTGTGGAAACTCTGTATTGTAGTTTATCTCTTGTTGTAAACTGCCTGGAGACAATATGGGGAAGGGCGGTCTATAAATTGGATAAACAAAATCAAAATTGACTCACAAGTCAATATAAATCTAGAATATTCAGCTGCTATTCTCAGTCTAGAACCCATGAGGCCACAGCTTTTTTACCCTTGGGGTGGGTACCTTTGGAATTCTGAGACAGAGTGGTGGGCACAATCACAAAATGCAGAAGATGAAACCAAGGGAGCAAGGTTATAAATAACTCTAACAGTACCTCTTCAATCTCTCAGACAAAAGCTCTGATTGACAGGATGACTTTTAATCTGAACAGGCAATTAGAAACCCTGTTGGGAAAAAAAACTCACCTACCATGGAAACTATGGCCCTTTCCGTACCGCAACAGTGCGGGGGTGCGTTGGCATAACAGACGGCGACCCCCCGGGACCGTTCGCATGGACGGTCCCGGGAGGGCGGCAGGCGGCGGCGCAGCCTTTGCACAGGCTGCACCGTCCCTGAAAGCTTACCTCGTCCCCTGGCCTCTGCAATGAGCCGGGAGCCAGGAGACGAGGTAAGCTTTCAGGGATGGTGCAGGGGACATGGCGCCTTCCAGCTGCTGCCGTTCGCACGGCAGCGGCTGGAAGCCGTTGTTTCTGGAAAACCTCGCTCGAACAGCTCCCTCGGGACGGCGTTTTTGCCGTCCCTAGGACGCTGTTTTTGGCCCGTGCAGAAAGGGCCTATGTTGGGGAACCTTGCTCCAGCCCAATACTGGAAAAAACATTAAAAGGGAAAAATTACAAAAGACAGAAAAAGAAACCTAATGCTCCCTAATCTTATCAGTGATTTTTGACTTTAACTGTTTGACTTTAGGAATCCCTACCTACGTAGCCTAGTCCTTCCTTTGATTATCTTCTTTCCAAACCCCTCCCCTGTTCTCCCTTCTCTTCTCACACTCTCCAATATATGTCCCATCTCAGTGAAATCCTCTTGTTTACTTCTCTCCCAGCTCTTTCTCTCATTCTGTAACTCAAAGCCACTCTCTCTCTCTCTCTCTCTCTCTCTCACACACACACACACACACACACAAGACTCCCTCCCCACCCTTCCCAAGCAACCTCCTTATTTTTTAAACAACATGTCAAAAACTACATTTACAATTCACATTTTAAGGATTATTTACAGATCTTAGATGCATTCCACCACAGAAGTTTGTCAACAAATTTATTGGTCTGTCATAGTATGGCTATTAAGACAACCTGTTGCCCTCCTTTCATCCACACACCCTCCCTTCTGAATAGATGTACTGCCAGTATTCCACTGTGCGCAAGTCCCGTGAGGCACACACAGAACTTGGGAAGCACTGCCAAGTTTTGTATCTCACAGGGAATCGTGAAGCAGGACGACAGCAATCAAGCCACACCAGGCCAAAAGACAACGATGCCTATTTCTGTGTCTTTTACATGATACACAATCACTGACCATTAACCCAATTCTGACATTGTGCCCTGTGTCAGGCTGGAACCTCCGATTCAAAGCTTCCCGTTGTCTCCAAAGCTGCCAATGAATATATAGCTCACCCTAATATCTCCAGTTTTTCTAATCCTGAATTATAATTCCATCAAAAACTACCATTCCTGGAGCCATTTAGTCCGTTCTATAGTTTTAACTTGATTACTCTCAAGTATTCCTATATCCTCTGTCATATTTTTTTTTGTTTCCTGAAAAGAACTCATTTTATGCTACAGGCCAAAAACTGTATAAGTAACCTGGCTTTTGGAAGAGAAGAGTCAGACCCTGCATATCAGCTGAACTGCAACAGACTCCTAACACATACTCCTAACCCCCTTCTTCCACCTGATTTCTTTGCAGAATAGGACAGTTACTCTTTCCTCTCCCCCTGATCTATTCTCCCCTATTTACCAAACCACTATTCCCCATTTTCCACACATGGGCTCATTCTGCACATGCAGAATAATGCACTTCCAAGCTGCTTTCAGTGCTCTTTGAAGCTGTGCGGAATAGCAAAATTCACTTGCAAACAGTTGTGAAAGTGGTTTGAAAACGCATTATTTTGCGTGTGCGGAAGGGGCCATGTACACCATTAGCTCGAAGATTAACTCTTGTTCCAAACTGGAGTAGCTCTGCTGAATGTGGGTTGTTATTACTATGTTAATTGGCATAAGGAATGCACCATGGTTTAGCACTGATATTATTTGCTGTTGCCCCACCCCTTACTATTGTACAGAGGCATAGCTCCAAGTGAGTGGGGGTGCGCACGACGCACCGGGCGTGCACCCCTATGGGGGTGTGGTGAGGGTGTTCTGGGGTGGGGGCGTTCCAGGGCGGTGTGGGGGGGGAGGATGCACCAGTGCACTGGGCGCTTTCCCCCCTTTCTACGCTTCTGCTATTGTACCAAATCTCTTCTGCCCGACAGAGCCAGTGTGGTGTAGTGGTTAAGAGAAGGTGGATTCTAATCTCGAGAACCAGGTTTGATTCCTTCACTCCTCCACCTGAATGGCAGAGGCTTATCTGGTAAACCAGATGTGTTTCCGCACTCCTACATTCCTGCTGGGTGACCTTGGGCTAGTCACAGTTCTTTGGAACTCTCTCAGCCCCACCTACCTCACAAGGTGTCTGTTGTGGGGAGAGGAAGGGAAAGGAGCTTGTAGAGGAGAGAAAGGTGGGGTATAAATCCAAACTCCTCTTCTTCTTCTCAATAAACTCTATATTCTTTTTAAATTAGATTTCTCTCATCGTTTTCCTACTAAACACTTGCTATTCACAGTCACCTCTTCATGTAAAAGATCCCGGTTTGCTGTGCCTGGAACAAACACGCAAACTAATTCCCCAAGTTAATCTGAATGTATGTTCATGTCTTTGTGGGGATGAAGTAACAAACCTCCACATCCATAGGAAGTATGCCTGTGATTTAAAGATACCATCATAATGTGGATTGTATAATTATCTTTGTATTCTAGCTCCTTTAAAGTCTTTGCGAGAAGCGGGAGTCAAGCTAGCAGAGCACAGTCACATTTGGTATCCTTTTATTCTTATTTTTATACCTATTATGTTATTCTTTCATATTTTTTAATTTATTACTATTATTTTGTTCACATTGTGGGTCTTGGTTATAAATTGATTGTATTTGTATTTACTGTTTGTTTTTTGCAGATTATCCTATTTCATTGTTACAAGTTGTGTTTCTTAGTAACATTCAATTTGTAAGTATAAAAATTTTATATTTTGGGTTAGGGGTTTCTTTGTGGACTTTTCTATTTATTTGCATTTTTGTTATCATTTTTACAGAATGAGCCTTGAAGTTTCATTACGAGGTCGACATTGTGCCTATATTTCCACTAGCTTGTATAGATGGCTGGTTTGTGACATACTTGTAAACTTGTATACATTTCCATTTAAGATTGTAATGAAACATATAAGTAAAAAGTCTGTTGTTATTGCACTCCAGCTGGAGACTTTATTTTGTCAGCATTAAGCTGTAGCTTTGTGGTACAATTTTGTCCTTGTGATTTAAAGCAAATATCCCTTGTAGGAGCACTGCTACAGTAAGAGTTTTGGGGTCTGGTTGCCTAGGTAATTTGTGGGGGTGGGGGTGGGGAAAAGCACAGTGAATTGATGGTTGTTTTAAAATTGTTTACTTGTAATTTTTTAGGATTTTATGGTGTTCAATTTGTACACCGCCCAGAGCCCGTCGGGGGTGTGCAGTATAATATGTTTAATAATAAAATAATAAAAATAAAATAAATGATTCAAGTTTGATCCAAAGTTGGGAAAATGAGTGCCCAGCTATCCAGGGGCAAAGTGTAGATGACTGAGGAAGGCAATGGCAAATCACCCCACAAACATAGTCTGCCTAGTAAACGTTGTGATGTGCTATCACCCTATGGGTCAGTAAAGACCTAGTGCTTGCAGAGGAGACTACCTTTACTTTTTATACCTTACCTATCTCCCCATTGCAAAACAGCTTGCATTATTCTCCTCTCCGCCATTTTATCCCCACAGCTATCCTGGCAGGTAAGTTATGCTGAGATTGCGTGACTAGCCCAAGGGCACCCAGAATGGCAGAGGGGGGGATTCTATGGCAAAGGGGTGGATTTTCCACAGAAAGATCATAGTAAGGATGTATATTCCTCCACCACAGAACAAAGCATTCCAAATCTTTTTTGTAGAATGCTCCGCCTGTGTTTTACCCTGTTTCCCCAAATATAAGACATCCCCTGAAAATAAGACATAGTAGAGGTTTTGCTGAAGTGCGAAATATAAGGCACCCCCTGAAAGTAAGACGTAGCAAAGTTTTTGTTTGGAAGCATGCCCGACGAACAGAACACAGAAAAATAAGACATCCCCTGAAAATAAGACATAGCACATATTTGGGAGCAAAAATTAATATAAGACACTGTCTTATTTTCGGGGAAACACGGTAGCACCTACCTAGCCTTGCTCCCCTATCCACTTAAAAGTCGTTCAGTGAATTATAAATGTTCTTGTATCAAAGGACCATGTTCAGTAATGCACAAAATAATGGTTTTGACAAAGGCAGCATGTAAAAATGAATGCTAATTCTCACATTAGTTCAGAACTATATTCTAATATGGTAGCATACAGTTTTCTCAACCACTGCACCTCAACTGACCAAACTATCATCTTTCTGTGGAACAGAGTATAGTAGCCAGGGATACCTCCCCGCTTTCCACAATTCCCTACCAGCAGAGGTCAAATGGTAAGCCAATCAGCAACTCAGGGAAGACTGTCACCCCCTCCTCACCCTGCACCACAGCAAATGGAGGAGATGCCTAGGAGGGGATGCACATCACTTTCTTGGGGGTAGGAAGATGGCTTGAACTGACCCTGTGGCAGAACACATGCCTGTTGTTTTCAGGCAGAAGCAACCCCAACGATTTCAACCTTCTTCCGTTAAACACTACAAAACCATACTCAGCACCAGAGCGTGTGGAAACAAAACCTCTACTGTTGCTTCAAAATTCACATTCAAGAGCAATCGCTCAATTCAAAGGAAATGAAAAGCCAGTGCTGCGGCCTTCCATGTAGGGTGATTTGTTCCTTTCTATTCCTGAACTGTTTGAAATATTAAACAATTAAATTGTAACTCAAGGCACAGAACACACTTACATGCGGGTGTATTTTTTTTAGGCTAAAAGCCACCCAGCCCCCCTCCAGCCCCGGAGCCAACCCATCCATTACAGCTGAGAGATAGATGGGAAGCTGAACACCCTCGTCTCCCCCTCCTGAAAAAGCGGCCAGCTCTTCCCTGAGGGAATGACCCTCCATTTCCATTTGCTATGAGGAACAGTAAAGCGCATTCCTCTAACTCTGCAGAGGTGGGCACCTCACTCTCTGCCAAGTGGGTTGGAAGAACAGCCAGGTTACCTTTCTGCCATGTTGGATCAGCCATTCAGCACTGAAGAGAGGAAGGTAGCCAGTGAAGGGAAAAGCTCTCAGACAGATCTGGGAAAGGAAAAGGTTGCTTAGAAGTTCACATGTTGTGTGGAAGTTGGCTGATGAGGGTTAATTTTCACACTCAAGCACGGCACAGTTATTTTCAGATTTTCATCTTCCTCACCCTCCAAGGAGTTCAGAGTGGCACATATGCCCATTTTAACTTCCAAACAGGCCTGAAAGGAACACTGGGCACTAGAGAAAGGGACTGAGAATATACAAACAACCCTGTTGGGTCCAACCGGTGCACCATTTAGTCTATTAATATGTTTCGCACAGCAGCCAACTAGTGCTCCAGAAAGGCCAACTAACAGGGAATAGAGGCTGAGGCCTTCCTCTCATGTTACCTCCTCGAATAAGCATTTATAGGTTCACCACTTCCAGATATGGCAGGTTCCCTTTAGTCAACACCGCCTCGGATAAACCTGTCTAATTCCTCCTGAATGTCATCTCTACTCGAGGCCATCACTACATCCACTACATCCACTGAAACTGAATTCCACCATTTATTCATTGAGTAAATAAGTATCTCCTTTTAAGCTGTCCTGAACATACTGCTCATAAATTTCATTGCATGCTCCCAAAGGGATTCATTGACCTACAAGGCCAAGCAAGGTTTTGAACCCAGGTCACCCCCAATGTGCTTAAGTGCTAAGCCACAACAGCAGTCTACCCTCACAGATAACCATGTGGAATGAAGCCACCAAAAACCATCATGTCTCACCTGCTGTGAGACAAAATGGAAGTTCTGGAGCTCAATCTACAATTGTCTGTTCACACGTACGGTAGCACTCTATCATACTTCAGGGGAACTCAAGACAGTCATGTTTGGCCTCCCATTATCAATGAGGCCACCTACCAGAAGTGCACCTTAGCCCCTGTGGGTTTGCAATGGCAACCTTGATTCGGAGATACAGAAAACACCCAGCCTATGTGTTAAAATAACCCACAGCAAAATAAAGATGCACTTATGACAGACAGTAGTCTATGTACAAGATTTCTCCCCAACAGCTGGCAGACATCTGGAGCAGACTGGAAAGCTTTTTAGCAGGTGGCTGTTGGGACGGTAACAGGCAGTAAATTCTCTTCCCCCATCCTCCTCCCTTGCATTGATACGAAAAAAAAAATTGACACCCCCCCCTTAAGCACATACCAATTTGGTGCATCCTCTGCAATTGCTCCTTTGTTTTCAGTAGGAATTTTCCATGCATGACAGAAACCCTGTCACATGCCCCTAAAGTTGCCACTATCCAGGTGGTGAGTGAATTACAACTGGTCTCTAGGTAAAAGAGATCTGTTCTGGAGAAAATGGCTGCTTTGGAGGACAGACTCATAAGAACATAAGAACATAAGAACAAGCCAGCTGGATCAGACCAGAGTCCATCTAGTCCAGCTCTCTGCTACTCGCAGTGGCCCACCAGATGCCTTTGGGAGCTCACATGCAGGATGTGAAAGCAATGGCCTGCTGCGGCTGTTGCTCCCGATCACCTGGTCTGTTAAGGCATTTGCAATCTCAGATCAAAGAGGATCAAGATTGGTAGCCATAAATCGACTTCTCCTCCATAAATCTGTGCAAGCCCCTTTTAAAGCTATCCAGGTTAGTGGCCATCACCACCTCCTGTGGCAGCATATTCCAAACACCAATCACACGTTGCGTGAAGAAGTGTTTCCTTTTATTAGTCCTAATTCTCCCCCCCAGCATTTTCAATGAATGCCCCCTGGTTCTAGTATTGTGAGAAAGAGAGAAAAATTTCTCTCTGTCAACATTTTCTACCCCATGTGGCATCATGTCTCACTGAGGCCCCTCTCCTCCTAAAACCCACCTTTCTCAAGGCCTTCTGATCTCCAGGACTTTCCCAACCTGGAGTTGGCAACAGTACCTAATACCACACGCTAGTCAGAAAATTAAGAGAAATTATGAGAAAAAGGTTATGAGCAATGCAGCTGTCAATCTAAGCCAGAATTCATCAAAAACTGTAGCTTAATCACTTCTTTTCTATGCTTTAAGTTTAAAGTAACCCAAAGCCAGCTCTGGGGTGGGAAGTACTTGGAGATTTTGGGTGTGGAGCCTGTGGAGTGTAGGCTTTCAGGAGGGGAAGAACATCGATGGGATATGCCATAGAGTCCAAAGCAGCCATCTTCTCCAGGTGAACTGATCACTGTCACTCGAAGGTCAATCACAATCCTTGGAGTTCTGCAGCCACCACCTGGAGGTTGGCAACCACATATAGCAGAGAGGTCTTTAAATTGCATTAGTGAAGCTGAAGGTGTTCCCTCTCCACCCAGCCATTAACGACACTACAAGCAGTCCAAACCAGAGCGTTAAGTTGCTGGTTTTAGAAAAGAGACTTTCAGGTCTAGCAAATTTTGCAGCAGTTGTGGTCACAAAATGACTGACAGCATTTGCAGAGCACTTTTGTTTTGCTAAGTATGTTGCAATTGTCTGCATGCCTTCTCAGAAGCAAATCCTTGTATAGTCAACTGGAATCACTCTCAAGCAGGTTTGTGCATCTAGCCTGCAAGGGGTTTGGTTTTCTTGGGAGAAGGAAGTGTATATTGGTGGGGGGAATTGGAAGCTCCAGATTTTTCTTGTTAAAATATGTTTTCTCTTCAGCAGCTCTGAGGAATTTACCTTCCATCACACTTCCTGTTCTCCTTCCACTTCTTACAGCGCGGTGGGGGTGGGTGAAAGACAATACCCCCCCCCCCCCCCCCCACACACACATTAAGAGAAAGTCTTCTCTTTTCACGTTGCTCTTGGAGCAAAATTCCATTGGGATACACACCTGCACGAATACTCTTCTTCCAGCTTTTCTCCTGAGGAATAGAAATGGCTGCCCTCTTTGCTAGAAGAGGAAGAACTGGGAAAACATGGATTGCACCCCCCACCCCCACCCCCCACGCCTCCTGAATTCGTTCTGTTGGACACAGGCCTGACATGGAAATGAAGTTGTTAATGAAGTTGTTAAAGAGACAGGCAACTCACTCATTTGGTAGCTATGTGAATGCTCCATCATAGCGATTTTTAGTATTTTTTCCTTTTTTTTTACCAGAGAAAGAGGATGCACAGGGTGTGATCAATGTTATCTCATTGTTGATTGATAAAATAACATCAGAGACTCAGAGGGAGTCCTGAGACTGCTCCCACCTGAGGTGGAAGGGGGTGGTTTGAAAGGATATGAGGGCAGCCCCCTGCAAGTAGGGATTTGCTCAGTTAAACAAAGAACAGAGAATGGCTTAGTTGGCAGCCAGCTGGGTGAGGAAAACAATAAAGAGGCAAGAGGCGGCTGGGGGTAGGTGTTGCTGTATTTCCCCTAGTGGACCCTCCCACTGAAATTATTTAAAATTCAGCAGAAACCAGATTGGAGATAGGATATCAGAGCCAAAATAATACATTTGGTTGCTAGAAACCCAGCAGTAATAATAGGATATCAAAGCCAAAATAATTACATTTGGTTGCTAGAAACCCAGCAAAATTTCTCAGCCGCAGAAGCAGGGGCTAGGAAAGGCAGCAACAGTTTGAGAGGAGTACACGTAAATCTTGGGGACTCTAAATTAAATTACAGATATAACTGTAATGCTCTGGCTACCAATTTGCTACTGAGCCCAATTCAAGGTGTTACTTTGACATAAAATGGCTTGGGCCCCAAATATCTAGAGGAGTGCCTTCTCCAATATTCTGTCCGTGTCAAGTGTTTAAAAAGGTGAAAGTTCAAGATAGAGCTTTTCATAGGTGTCCCACAGACTGTGGCCCCGTCTTCCCCCATGAGGCACACCTAGCATTTTCTATGCATTCAGGAAATTGGTAAAGACACACCTTTCTTCTCTGGCTTGTGTCTTAAGAAATGGTTTCCTCCTTCCTATTGCTTTGACAATATCATGAATTTTTAAACAGGTGTTATTCTTTATGTTGTAATTGTTCTCAGGCTGTATTGGATTTTATGATTTTTATGAGTCTTGTGTTGTAACCTGCCCTGAGATCAGACTTGACTTTTTGGGGAGAGAAGAAAGCAGGCAGAACATCAGCAGGCACCATGGCATGGCACCTTTCCACATCATACTGGGAATCACTGGGTTATACCACAGACTAGCAGCGGGGCAAAAGGCATTACCTTTCTTCAGAGAACTAATAGGACAGTGATGGTGAATCTATGGCACAGGTGCCAGAGGTGGCATTCGGGGCCCTCTCTGTGGGCACGCACACAGAGTTCGGCATGTGGGGGGTGGAAAATCACCCCCCACACACACACACATCTAGGCCGGCCTGGGCTACTGAGCATGACATGCACGCACTGTGGTGAGGAAGGAGGACTTGGTTGGCGGGCCTGGTGCCTATGATCCAGGTGGCTGCTGCCCGAGGGGGGGGGCGCAAGGGGGGCAGAGATGCTAGAGGCACAGAGCGGTGCGCGTGGGACTTGCTGGAGGCTAGAGCAGGCTGGCCCCTGCTTGAGCAGGTGGGGCAGAGGAAGAGGGCGCCAACCGTTTTTTTCTAAACTAAAACCTGAGCATTCAGGTTAAATTGCTGGGTTGGCACTTTGTGATAAATAAGTGGGGTTTGGGTTGCAATTTGGGCACTTGGCCTCAAAAAGGTTAGCCATGACTGTAATAGGAGGAGGGTAAGAAAGGTCTAAGAAACTCTGAACTTTCATTGCACCTTCTGCATGCCACAACGCCCCAGATTCTTCACAAAACTGATGCAAGTTTCTAGTGAAGATATGCCCTGTGGCTTTCTTAAACAATTATTTGGAAGACATTCCGGAGAAAGAAGAGCAACTGCCCATATAAAACTGAATGGCTTTTTTTACTGAGTCTTCAGAGCTCACCAAACATTGCTGTGGTTTGTAAAGTTACCCACACCAGGCTGAGAAATTTCTGGAGATCTCAGGGTGTGGAATCTGGAAAAAGAACTCAGCAGAGTCTATAGCCATGGAGTCTATTGCCATGGAACAGCAGTGGCATACTGGTTAAGAGCAGGTGTATTCTGATCTGGAGGAACCGGGTTTGATTCCCCGCTCTGCTGCTTGAGCTGTGGAGGTTTATCTGGGGAACTAGATTAGCCTGTGTACTCCAACACATGTCAGCTGGGTGACCTTGGGCTAGTCACAGTTCTTTGGAGCTCTCTCAGCCCCACCTACCTCACAGTGTGTTTGTTATGAGGGGGGAGGAGTTTGTAAGCCCCTTTGAGAGAAAGGGGGGATTTCCGACTCTTCTTCTTCTTCAAAGCAGCCATTTCCTCCAAGAGCTGACTTCTGTAGCTGAAGATCAGGCATAATTCTGGGAAAGCAACAGACCTGGAGAATGGGCACCCTCCTTCCTGTCTTTCAATTAACACACTTGGAAAATATGCCAAGCCAGTGATTCTGGGGCTCCCCCGCCCCTCTCTCAACAGTGCAGGTTCATCACCAGGGTCAACTGAAGCAATTCTGTTGTGCTCCCCCCTTTAAGGATCTCCCAATTCCTCCTTAGGAGCTTGAAATGTTTTCGATTCCATCAGCAGCCCGAAATGCCTCGCCCACACCCAGTCTTGGTGGAAAGTAGACTCGGTAGTTGTCCCTGTTTATTTCTTCCTTCCTCAGTGCGTTGAAACAGCTGCTAGTCGAAGGCCGCATTCAGCCTGCTGCTGAGCCTTATCGACTGGGCTGCTTTCCATCTGTTTGAACAAATCAGTGACTCAGGTTCCCCACCCCCAGTTGTGTTTATTGTCAGAGCTCCCTTGTTCCCTTCTGCCTCCGGAAGGACACACAAACACACATACAACACTGCAGCAAATGTTTAGACAAACTTAGCAGTGCAGCTTTTGTGCAAGACTTGGCTCGCAAGGTGTGGCATATATGCCACGTAGCGTATACCTGTGGCTATTCTGCCTGTGCAGACTGGCAGTATACAGCGACTCGTCGGATCTCAAGAGAGCTAGGGTGGAGTAGTAGGGAGAAGTATCAGACTAAATCTGGGAAATCCTGGGTTCAATTGCTTACTTGGCCATCCAGCTCACTTCACCATATGCCAGCCAATGCACACTCTTAAACCTACTTCACAAAGTAGTTGAGAGGATAAGAGGAGACAGAGAGAACTATGTACACATATCTCAGCTCCTTGGAGGAAAGGAGGGATAAAAATGTGATAAAAGGCTGATTATGCACAAGGAGTCTGCCGTGCTGCAGAGGTGAATGTTCATTGTAGCAAGATTTCTTGTATGGACGTATTTTTTTCAGCCCCACTTTCACTTTCCATTCTCTGCACAGAAGTGACACCACTTTTAGTGCTGCTTATGTTTTATTTGCCATCAGAGTGGGGCAGACTGGCCAGTGAGCACAGCTTTGCCCTGAACATCTGCCCTCCGCCCATGGCCAATTTACCTAGCTTCCCCCTGCCATTCATGCCTCCCCCCTCACTCCCCTTCCATTTTGCTGGCTCCTTCCTACCCATCCTGCCAGCATCTTTTGGTAGCCAGCAAGTGGAAGTAAAAGAAAACAACCTTACAAGCTTAGCTGAAACACACTGTAAATTCTCAAATCAATATAATAACAACAGAGTGCTTGGTCCTGCCATACACCCAGTGTTCCTGTGCACTCAGGCCCACCCCTTTTCCAGGGATGGTGTAATAATGATCTAAATCAAGAATATTGAAACAACAAGCCCCTCTCTCCTCCTGCAGCAGCAGTGGCAGGAAGTGTGAGTGTGTGTGCTGAGAGGAGGTGGAGAGAATATCAGCTCTAGTCGGCTTCTTCAGAAGCATGTGGCCCAGGGAATTGCTTTGTCTCTTTTATTTGGGGGGGGGGGATTATTTCTGGAAAGGGGATGCAGTAACACTATAACTGCAATAACAGCAATATTGATATAACTGTAATTTAAAGGCTTTTACAAAGCCAGCAATCTTGAAACTTACAGGGTGCGATGAGATCTGTGACTTAAAAGAGTGAGTTGATGGACAAAGTTAAGAGAACTAGGTAAAACAGGCCTGGGAGAGCTCACCAGACAAGTTCAGCAAACAAGCTCTGCAGCAAGGAGTCAATGCCTCCTTGCATGTAAGCAGAGAATTGCTAGGAGACCCTACTACAGTGATGGCGAACCTATGGCACGAGTGGCAGAGGTGGCACTCAGAGCCCTCTCTGTGGGCACACGCACACAGAGTTCATCATGTGGGGGGTGGAAAATCACCTCCCCCACACACACATCTAGGCTGGCCTGGGCTGCTGGGCCCCGCGGCGAGCAGGGAGGACTCAGCTGGCAGGCCTGGTGCCTGTGCTCCGGGTGGCTGATGCCCAAGGGGGGGGGGCAGAGGAGGCGGAGATGCTAGAGAAGCACAGAGTAGTGCGTGCAGGACTTGCTGGAGACTAGAGCAGGCTGGCCCCTGCTTGAGCAGGTGGGGCGGTGGTAGAGGGGTGGGGTGGAGGCACTGGAGCAGCGCAGGGCAGAGCGGCAGGTGCACACAGGACTAAAACCTCAGTATTCAGGCTAAATTGCCGTGTTGGCACTTTGCAATAAATAAGTGTGTTTTGGGTTGCAATTTGGGCTCTCGGTCTCAAAAAGGTTCACCATCACTGCCCTACTACAACCCCACTGCACAGTGAAGAGTTGTTCCATGCATAGTGGACCAAAGTCCCCCAGTAATCCACTCACCTGGAGATCACAAAATGCGGAGTGGGGAAGCTGTCAAGCCACTGCTGAACAGGCATTTGAGTAACAAGTTGAGCACCCCTAATCCTGCTGATAGATGACCACTTTAAATGGGGCTCAGGTGTGCATGGCTGTGGTTGTAGAAGGGAGCCCAGCAGGGTCACAAACTGCCTGTTTGCTGCCTGCCTGGGAATGCAAAAACAGGAAGTGCTACAAGGGCTGTGGCAGGCTTCAGTGCTGGGCAGCTGAGCTGAGTTTGGGCTTGGAGCATCACCAGTTGTACAGCAGGGGCTTGACAAAGCAGAGACATTGCGTACCCTGCTCATGAGATGGTCTTCGTTACTTCTGGGTCACTTGAGTTAAAGAAAAACATTTGCATATCTGTACATAGATTATTAGGTCAGGTCTCCAAGGGCGGCTGATTCTACAGGGCCACAGTTCAAAAGGCTCTGACCCAAATTCGAAGCAATCTCATCCTTGATTAGAAGGGACTTTGCAACTGAGACATCAGGAAATGTCCTTATTGGTTAGTAATTTCTAGCTGCAGCCTGTATGAACAGAGCTGGGAAATCTTCAGGAGCTAGGCATAGAAATAGAAAAAGACACAAAACCAGACCTTCCAATATTCATTTCAAAGTCACCATTGGGTGTTACTGCTGTGGATTTAGAGAGGCATCTCTCTCTCTCTGCTGAAATCCTTGGCATTGGAAAACAGAGTGAGACCCAATTCACTTTTACACTTGAAGTTACTCTGACAACTGAACTAGGACTGGACCTTCTTGTTGCCGCCTAAAGAATTCAGAGTTCTTTTTGTTGAGCTGTTGGATTGCAGCAGCCAATCGACGTATTTGATTTGGAAATGTTCTGGAAGGTGGGGAAACACGATAAGTTCCTGCCTGTCAAAACAGGGGGAAGCTGATTTGATTCCACTCTTTGCCTGAGAGTCTCTCCCCTTTTTCTAGACAGCAGGGGTCGATTTTCACATGATCCACATGTCCTCCCCAGGGATTTGTAGACCCCCTGCAATACCTTTGCAGATCCACCCATGGGTTCCTGCACCCCAGTTTAAGAAATGCCACTCAAGGTTGTCACTAAATTTTTCATCTAAAATTTTTAAAAAGTCAATTCAGAGATTTCTCTTCAGGCAAAACTTCGGAAGACAATTTCGAGAGTAATATTTTGGTGAGACTCAACATTAGGGTGTTGTGGGTTTTCCGGGTTGTATGGCTGTGTTCCAGTAGCATTTTCTCCTGACGTTTCGCCTGCATCTGTGGCTGGCATCTTCAAAGGATCGAATGGTAGTAAAGCAAGTGGAGTATACATACCTGTGGAATGTCCAGGGTGGGAGAAAGAACCATTTGCGTTGGTTAAAAGTGTAAAGGGTGTAATTTGCATGTGTTAAGTGGAATCCACTCATTTTAGCATATGTATGGATAGCATATGTATTTATACTCCACTTGCTTTACTACCATCAGATCCTCTGAAGATGCCAGCCACAGATGCAGGTGAAACGTCAGGAGAAAATACTACTGGAACACGGCCATACAACCTGGAACACCCACAACACCCTAGCGATTCTGGCCATGAAAGCCTTTGACAATGCATTGAGACTCAACATTTCTCAGCAAGGGTTCACAGGTATCCCTAAAAACTCAGAGAACTGTGCAATTTGCAACACTTGAAATGTCTAATGTTAGGCCATACCCTGGCAGATGCTCTCCTTCAAGCTTTCCCATCAAGGTTATGTTTGAAGTAATCTCTTCAAATGTGTTTTGGTTGCACTGTCAAGCATGAGGATGTATTAACTTTAGGTCTCTGCAAAACTGATAAGCACATTTGTCAAAAAGTGTTCTTTGTTTCACTGTCTGGCAACACTGGCCTGATCTGCTCCTACAGCAGTAAGGCATGAGGGCAGCATGAGGGCCACACATCATTTTAGAAAACTGACCTTATGCACTTGAGAGAAATAACAGTCTGCTGCACACTTTAGAAATGTGTCAATAGGTATCACCATTCTCCTAGATTGTCTCTAAATCCCTATAGATATTTCAGCTGTGCCCAACATAATTTTACCAAAATTCCATCCAGCTGTTTAAAAACCTCTACAAATAATTAAGTCATGCTTGCCTCCATTTTTGCTTTTGACCCAAAGCGGGGGCTTGGTCTAAAATTCCCCATCTTGTTGTGTACCATAGAGGCCACTGGTGTGGGATTAAACCCGTGTCCAAAGACCGGTAAAACTGAGAGCCGACCAGCAACAAAGGTTCACAGCGTGAATTTTTATTTCCAACAAACACAGCGCCCGCCCGGCCTGGGAGGGGGTGGGGAGGAAGACGGGGGAAGGGTGTGTGTTGCAGGGAGACGGGAGACTCAGATCCGGCCTGTGTGGAACTGGTCGAAGAAGGTGCAGGGTCTCCTCCCCCACCGTTCGGGCAGGAAGAGCTGGAGGTGAAAGAAGAACGATGCCAGGGAAATGTCTCAAAGGGGAGACGTGGGGCGGCGACTTCGGTCCCAGACTGCCGGCCGTGCACACAGTGCATGGCGTGAAGAAATACCCAGATAGAAAAGAGTTCAGGGCGGCTCCTCCCACCTCACCACCCCGAGAGGAAAAAGGTCTCCCCCTCTGCCAAGTCCTGTGGGTGGGTGAATTGGAGAGAGCCTTGAGCGTGTGATTGTGTGAGCGCTTTTGTGTCTTGGTGGTGAGTCACTGTGGGAACAGCAGGACAACAGGAGGTGGAAGAAGGAAAAAGCCAGCACCTATTATCACTTCTGGGGATGGGGGCACGTGTGTGTGAGGTGTGTGTGGCCATATTTGTGTGAAAGTTGTGGGGGGGGGGCATCTTCCACTGCCTCTCCCCGCCCCAGAGGAGCGACTAAAGGGGTGTCCAAAAAAGCCCAATAAAACCACCAGAAGGGGAAGGAACTGTCTTGTTGTTTTGGTCTCCTTCTTTTTCCAAGGTGTGAAAATATATATATATTTATATTTATAATATATATATATATTTATAGGTGGCTAGATCCCAGAGTCCACAAGGCTCACACTTCTGTCTGGAAGTCCCCCTCGGTCAGATCCAGGCTCATACAGTGCTTTTCCCAGTCAGCAGCGGAATGTAGCTCCAGCTTCTCGCGATGCCGGGAGGGCAGGGAGCTTAGCGTCATGGCCTTGAAGGTGCTCCACGACTTTTGCTTCTGCTGCCGGCTGTCTGCCTCCTGCTAGGGAACGAGAAGTGAGGTTACTGATTCGGGTCAGAATAGAAGCGTGTGGATTTGTACCTTTAAGGAGGTACACATTGTAGTGCAGCACACATGAAGTAGAAGAGCTTGGATTTATATCCCACCTTTCTGTCCTGTAAAAGAGACTCAAGGTGGCTTACAAACTCCTTTCCCTTCCTCTCCCCACAACAGACACCTTGTGAGCTACCGTGTTCCCCTGAAAATAAGACCTACCCCGAAAATAAGCCCTATCATGATTTTTCAGGCTTTTTGGAAGAGGCTTAAAATATAAGCCCTACTCCAAAAATAAGCCCCAACGGTAGTTACAAATCAGGATGGTGTGATCCAGCAGGGTGCTCCCTGCCAATGAGGATGCAGCTTGATGGGGAAGCAACAGGGCTGCCGAGAGCCCGCCTTAATGAATTGTGAAGGTACCATATTTCCCCTAAAATAAGCCCTCCCCTAAAAATAAGACCTAATGCATCTTTTGGTGCAAAAATTAGTATAAGATCCTGTCTTATTTTCAGGGAAACACGGTAGGTCGGGCAGAGAGAGTTCTGAGAGATCACCCAGAAGACTTCATGTATAGGAGTGGGAAAACAAATCTGTTTCACCCGATAAGAGTCTGCTGCTCATGTGGAGGAGTGAAGAATCAAACCTGGTTCTCCAGATTAGAGCCACCACTCTTAACCACTACACCACGCTGAAAGCAGAATGGCAACACACACACACTTTCCTCTCTGCCTCCCTAGTGCCTCATTCAACCAATCTTGTGTCCTGATTTTGGTACAAGGGGCATTCCCCACTGGCATCACAATGGCAGCTGCAGCAGGATGTCAGCTTAAGTTCAACTACTCATTACAGTGGAGGCAGAGAGTGAGTGACATGACGCAGGGCTGCCATTTCTGTGGCAGCCACACCTCCTTTGTAAGCTGCAGGTTCGACCTTTAAAATCTAAAGCCCTTTGGCGTCCCCCTATCCGTGAGCTAGCTTTGGGTCTTGGTAGTTCAGTTCCCCCTCCTTTGGGAATGTGGGGTGAAGGAAATTATTTAATATATAATGAAGAAAAAGATATACAAGTGCAGGGCTGGTGTCACCATACATTGAGGTGGGGTTGCTGCCTGGCCCCAGACTTCTGAAGCTGACCCCTACTCCATCCACTCTAGGGCTAGCGCTCTACCACCCATGCTCCCAGAAGACTGCACTGTCCAGTGCCACTGGGAAAAGAGCTGCAGGCAGCTGTGAGCATAAGCAATGGGAGCTCTCGTGGACAGGGCATAAGGAAGACCCTCAGGCAGGTGGGAGGAAAGGAGGGCACAAGCACAGAGGGCTGGTGGTTGGCAGAGGAGGTCCTGGGAATTCTTTGTCTGGGTCCCCCAAAACCTGGAACTGTCCCTGCCAGGGTGGTCTGTTGTTTAGAAATAACAAAGAATCCAGTTACACTGTGGGATTTGCCCTAGGGAATCTATAAAAATAATCACACCCATCAAACAACTGAGGAGTTTGTCCAGCAGTTCACGTTTGGAATTATCTGCTACAACAAACCGAGTAAGAATAACAGGCAGTGCCATCTTGCATCCTTAAACTATGAGCAAGACATACATTGCACGATGGAACCAGTTGCCAAGGCTTTCACAAGCTCATGAGCACTGAGTTTAGCTTTAGATCCCAATGTTCTTGGTTCCTTGCATATTGTATCAGGTGGTCATCAGGAAGACCAATGGCAAGCCTTCTCCCATGCTGCATTTTGTCTCTGACTCTGAATGGGTACTTACACTGGCCACGTTCTTTTCCCCGCTCCCTGAAGAGACACTCCACCGCTTCTCTCTCTGTGCGATAAATGTAAACAATTAATCCACTCTGCTGGATGCAATTCCCCCTTCATCCAGGCCAACCTGAGCTGAACAATTTCTTGGCACAAAACGTGTACTTGAACTTGTAGTTAATGCTGCAAAGTGTGGGATGAGAACTCTGCTTGCCTTGGATATGATTTCAGCTTTGCCAGAAGGGTACCAGGGACTGCTAAGAAAGGCCATGTATTCTGTGTAATGGTTGATGCTTCCATAACATCTTAAAGGCAGCCACACATACAGCACATTATGGTAATCTAACATGGATGTCAACAAGGCACATGTGACCAAGCCTGATTTCCATTACCAAATCTCCCCCACCCCCGCTTCCTGGCAAATCTCATGTTACCGGTGCACATTATTGATGTGCCTGTTAACACTGGTGAAACTTGGGGGGAAATCTTAATTTATTTAATTTTATTGTTTAGTGATATTAATAGTTATAATTTACAAAGGAGTAGCTGCACAAAACAGATACAGTCTTGATGTGATTATACTTAACAACAATATCAAGGTTCTTTTTGTGTGGTGTTGTTTTAGTGATTACGGACATACTCCTTAATGCATTGCTAAGACATCAGACAAAAACAGCTTTCAACTTCTCCTTCAACACAACCCTTAAGCATTATCAGCGCAAACTTGTTTTTTTGTAACACTGTATCCATGCATGTTGGTGTGCATGCCCATGGGGACAGATACTGCTTTAAAAGAAACTTGATGCATGAATGGGGTTATGATCGGATCAAAACTGCTTGTGCTTCGATAAAGGGGAGAGACGGGGGGGCGGGGAGAGGAATGAACTGAAATCTGTGGCAAATAGTGGATATGCACAGAATTCTGCCAAAGGGAAAGATGAAACACAAGAGAGGGTGCCGGATGCAACAATTCCACTTAAAAAAAATGACCCAGGCTATTTGGAACCCACACATTTGACAAGATTTCCACAAACATCCCTACTCCAAATAGGTACAAGGTTTGAGTGCTAGTTCAAACCCTGTAGTAGCATCCCTACTCCAAATCAGTACAGGGCTTGAGTGCTAGTTCAAATTGGCTCTTTTATTATGTGCTTATTGAAAGGGACATGTTGACTGATTATGCACAATGGGCTTGCTGCGTGATGGAGGTGAATGTCTGTCATAGCAAGTTTTCTTGTACAGACCTATTTCCTGGAGCCCTGCTTTCACTTTTTGTTCTCTCTGCAGCAAGCGAGACCACCTTTAGCACAACTTTTAGTCCACTTTGTGGGAAAATTTGCCAGTGAGCACAGCTTTGCCATGGAGATCTTCCCTCTGCCCACAGCCAGCTTTCCCTCTCCCATCCACTGCCACCCACACCTTCTTCCTCGCCCTTCTGCCCCCATCCATGTTGCCACTGTGTATTGAAGAGGCCATGAAGGGTCCTGAGGTAAGTGTCCTATGCATAATGAGCCTTTGATGTTCTCCTTTTTGCTATGCTTACCTTTGAGGCATTGGTTGCTGGTGCTCGATATCGGTCCAATGTGTGAAACTTCTGGTTCAACTCATGGTACAGTTCAGAGTGGCGTTTTCTTGTGTGCATAACCTTCTGTAGAAGCAGCAGCAGTAAGGAGAAGAGATGCATCAGTTTTAGCTTCATTGCCCACAGACACCTAATCTCAAACCACTCCCCCAAACACCCACCCATGCAATTGCACACATTAAACTGTAGGGGTGAAAATATGAGCTGTGAGTCAGGAAGATACCTCACCTACCCCCACCCCCATCCCCCAGTTCAAACGTTATTTATCCACAAAGTTCTCTAAGTGGCCCTAAGCAGACATGTTTCCTCATATGATTAGTATGGGGAACAACAACAGCCAATCTTACACAATTGTTCTGAGAGTGACTCACTCCAGAAAAATAATTATACAAATACTAATTACTCTTTTTGTACCTAATCACCAGCTGCCACAAGCAAAAAAAACAACAACAGTTAAGATGGAAAGCGTGACGCAAAACCCTGCCATAAAGTCTTCAGAAGGGAAATTTAATTAAGGTGTAAACTGTCTTGGACTGGCCTTGGGCAAGAGTTGTGAGGAGGGATAGCTAGACTTTACAGAGCGTTGACTGCGGTCCTGTAGCAGCCTCATTTCTTGTGGCCTTCCACCTCATTGTTCCTTTGGGCCACACAAGGGTTTGCAGGTTTTGAAGTATTCCCAAACCCTGGCCAACCTGTCAGCAGAGACTACAGTGGGATGAGAGTGGACACCATGTCACTGATTCCTTTATGGTACCGACCGTCAACACTCTGAAAAACGAATCGCTTTCATCTGTTAGACATTTATAGGCAAGGCTGAGGCCCCTCTCTGTTCCTTGGCAGATTCTTCCAATGACAGGAAATTTCATCAGATCAACATTTATAGGCCAATACCAGAACACGATGAGCCTTTAAGGCCTGCTGGAGCTCTACCCCCTATGAAATCTCTCCTGATAATAGCAAAGATATTATCTCCCCCCCGCACACCATAAACGCAGCTAAAATACTCCCAACCCTGGCTCCAGCATTTCAATCAACTGCTAACACTGTTTATTGTCCATTTTAAAACTTGGAGGCCCATTTCATCAGATTATGCTTAAATCTGAGCCAGGAAAGTGGCTCGGGAGAGGAAATAAACAGCATCAACAAAATTGAGCATTAGTTCGGAAGCCTGGGAGAAAGTTTCCTCTCTCATGCCGGAGTATCTCCCCAGAACTCAGATGCCAGCCAGTCTTCTTCCAGCAACAGGCCCTCCAGCAGAGCAGTGGTCTCCACCTTCCGCTCTGGCTATTTGCAGCCCCCCAAAGCCTCTAGAATGGGCTATAACATACTTTTTAAAAAGTCTAACTCCATCTCTGTAGCACATCTGGGCTGCTTGCAATCACCAGGGGGCTTCAATTGTCCCTGGCTATGAGGAGAAGTACATGGCTGCCTGCAGATGTGGGAAAGACACGTAGGTGTACGTCAGCATGCACGTGTACAATTTATCCCATGACGTGGCTGGATGTTAACTACTCTCTCCAAGCGACTGCAGAGGACATTGTTAGGTTTACAAGGGGCATCTGTGTTTCGCTGCATTGGGGATATATCTGCCTGATAAACGCATGTTGAAATTTCTGACCGTTTCACTGGCTTTCCCCAAAGAATCCTGGGAATTGTAGTTTGCTGAGGCTGGGGTTAGAAATCCTTAGAACTACAGTTCCCAGAGTCTCCTGAAGAGAATGGCTATTAAGCCCTATTTATGTCAAGGTAGATCAATCTTTTGCTGGCAGGCACTTGAGAAGACAGCTGGGGCAACAAGATGAGCAGGGCAGGCACTGATTCACCACAAGAAGGACACTGAATGCCCGAAGAAGGAAACCACAGAAGAAGGTGGGCGGGGGACCTACCTCAAAGTCCAGGTCGGAATACCGTAGCCTTTTCCTCTGGAGGAGAGGGGGGCACAAATTAGACATATCACAAACACATACACACAAAGAAGCAAAGAAAAAAAAAAGGCCTTTACTAGAATGTCCAGCAATTGAAAAAAGGAAAGAGAAACAAAGTGTTTGGAGGCTGCGCATCCGGAATAAAGGACCCAAAGGAATGCGCGTGGAAAAGGTGAGGCAGAGAATCCTGCCAAAGCATTTCAAGGACGAGGTGCTCCATGAGTGGCATGCAGAGAGGGGGGCGAAGTCACAGTGCAGTGCGCCCAGCACATCCAAATGACAGTCTGTGCCGAGCAAACAGGACTCGCCCCCTCTGCAACCTGGCCCTGCCAACCAGATGGTGGCTTTCAGATAAAAGCAGTAAGCAAGGGCCACACGGGAGTCCTTTTCTTAGCTCTACAGAAGAACACTCCAAGAAAATATCACAGGAGGGGCAGAACTTGGGTTTAGCACTGCTGGCATTCAACCTCAAGAAGCGCTTAGAAAAGGACTTTAGTTTTCAGGGTCTCCATCCTCCGCACCTGGCGAGAGGGGTCACTTCCAATTATGGAAATGCAGGGACCAGAATAGGATCTAGGATGCCTTATGCAACCCCCGTGTTAGCACTTTCATTGATTTCCCCCCCTCTGCTGTCTTGCAGTGGGAAGGCCCACTAAGTCGCAGCCGACTGATGATGATCCTGCAGAATTTTTAAGGAAAGAGATATAGAGGTAGTTTGCCTTTGCTAGCCTCTGCACAGCGACCCTGCAGTTCTGCGGTGGTTTCCAGTTGAAGCACCAACCAGGCTGACTCTGCTTAGAATCTAATACCTGATAAGATTGGGCTAGCCTGGCCTTTTGGTTGGGGTGCTCCCTTGCATAACTCGCTCCCTGCTGTGAACACCCAAGAGGGCTTTCCCAACCTCAATATATTTTTCTCCCTGCCTCCCAACCCCTGCAACCAAGACCAGCCGTTCTGAAGCTTTGGCCCACTGTGTCAGTGTGTGTTGAAATCAAGCAGTGGACTCATGGAAGATGTTCTCCACAGGTGGCTTTATTCAGGCAACTTCTTTCACTTTAAAAATCCAGCCTCGTGGGAATCAAGTCCCTGCTCCTCTGGGCAATATGCCCAGCAAGATCGAAGGGACAGGCAAAATGAAGAGGGCCCAATGTCACATTCAGTTGATTTATCACCACCACCCCCGGCCGGTTCAGGTCCAGGTGGGGGATTGGTTGCCTTTTTGGAAAATACATATCAATCCCAAAGTGAAGCAGGAAAAAGCACTTTCCATGCTGACCTCTGAAATCCCAAAGTGATTTCATCTGACATCTGATCATCTCTTACTTTACAGCGGCGGAGTTACCACGGGACCAGGGGGCGCGTATTGCATTGGGGGCATGCCGGGGGGGGGGGGGCGCAGAAAATCCCCCCTGCAGCACCCCCCTCCCCTCCCTTCCCCCACACTTACCTTATTAAAACAGTGCAGGCTGGAGAAATTGCCTGTTCCCTTCAGGCTGAAAATGGCCTGGTGGGAACGACATTTCCCAGGATAGCCCCAAGGTCTCATGGGAAGTGTAGTTTCCATCAGGCTGTTTTCAGCCTGAAGGAAACAGGCCGCTTTTCCAGGCTGAAGTAAGGTAAGTGTGGGGGAGCAGTGTGTGTGTGTGGGGGAACACAGAGTGCGCTCCGGGAGCACTCTGGTCCAGTTACGCCTTTGCTTACTTATGCTTTCAGGTGGATATCTTCCATTTTTTGCTTGTTCCCATCATGCCAAGGGTGTTGCCTGATACTACACCTTTGCCCATTTGAAGTCCTTGAAGCCTGACAGATCCTGCCATCCCCCATTATTTTTTAACGGCCAGTCTGATGAAAAATTCTGTAGAACTCAAAAGCTTGCAGAATGTTATGCTGGTCTGAAGTTTAATTTGTGCATTTTTCTTTGGACCAACGTAGCTAACTGCATGGGCCTCTATCCCCTAACCAATTCTGGCTTTGTAATCACTTCTTTCTCCTAAGGAAACAACAACACTACAGACTTAAAACCTGTTTAACAATCACTCACTCTCCCCTGGAATTCTGGGAACTGTAGTTCTGTAAATGGAGCTAGGGATATCCAATGGCGCATCCTCAGCACCTTCAAATGATTATTCAAAGGATTAGTTGGGGGAATCCACTACTATTAGAGAGGCATTTGACCAATAAGCTTGTAGCACAGCTAAACCCAGTCTTTGATACATCTGCCATCTGTTTTAGGAACTGAAGAACAGAAAGTTCTCCTGGAATCTATATTCATATTAGGAATACACAAAGAGCTCCCAATTTAGCCCACCTCCTGTTCGCCAGTGGTGCTCAGGCAGCCAATTAATCAACAGGATGTTCAGTTATTCACAGGTTGTTCACTGCAGGGATTAGCTAGGAGTCGACTTCTGGTCTCCTGCTAGGAAACATTTCCTCTGTACCCAACAAAGTTTTTAAAGGGGGGGGGGATCAAAAGCCAACTCCCAGCTTAACAGCTGGAAGTAGAGTTCTTCTGATCTCCCATCCTGGAACCTTTGCTGCATCCCTGACTTGATAAGAGGCAGCACATTTAGCAGGGGTGAGGGATGATCAGCAACCCAGCTAATTCACTTTCTCGTCTCCCTACTCAAAGCCACTGGCTTGGGCTGCAGAGAAAATGATCATCTCTTTCTCCTCCCTTTTGCAATGAGGAGAGTAGTAGCATTCATTTTGTTCCTCCCTCTCCTCAGTTTGGGGGGGGGGGGGATGGAGACAAATTACCTCTCCTCTCCCTTTTACATTGGGACTGATCACTTCTGATCTCTAACTTCTCTGTGTAGTAGTTTTCCTGGAAGCAGAGTGGATCAGAGCCCAACTCCCAGCTGATCCTCTATGAGATGTGAATCGGCCTCTAATTCCCCTGAAGCTCTCCAGTTTTACAGCATAACAAGGCCTGGATACAGGGAAGCAATTGTAGGTCAAAACTAGACTCTCAGCTGATTTCTGATCAGCTGGGAGCCAGATTCTGACCAACAGGCAGCTACAAATCTGTTCGAGCTGATTGACACAAGCAGAACATATCTTTGATTGGCTCGCGGTCCAATCGTATATATTGAAAATGTAAATTCTCAACAGGTAAATGCCCAACAGATTTATAGTGACATCTGCAACATCCCAAATTCACATACAAAACAGCAACTTGATTTTAAATACGTGCACACTGGTATATTATTTTATTGCTTTACCTGCACAGACCTAGAATTCTGAACCCTCTCACCTCCTGTGAAATGTACACATGGAGCCTGTAATCCATTATTTAAATAAGTATGCAATTGTAAACACAGAGCTAGACTGCATGATCAGCTGAATCACAAAAAGATTAGGTGAATTCTTTAGTACTGATGGGGGCTGCATGCTTGCATTTCTCCTCATATTAAAAAAAGTACCTCTCTGCACACAGAAAGCTAGTATCTCAGGGAAAATTTACTCTCCATTATGCTAGGTATCTCCATGCAGAAAGAATTTTTAAAGGGAAAATGATTTAAATGTACAGCCTCCTCCTCCTGCAGTCTGAAGGGCTACAGTCTGCAACGAGTTGGGAGTGCACAAGTCTGCCAACTCCACAGCTTGGCTCTTACACACAGAATTGTATCTGTAGCAGCAAGTGCCTTGCATGAATTGGACAGAAGGAACCAGAGGTGGGTGATGTTGGCTGCTCCTGCATTGAGCAGGGGGTTGGACTAGATCAGGGGTCTGCAACCTGCGGCTCTCCAGATGTTCATGGACTACAAATCCCATCAGCCCCTGCCAGCATGGTTGCAGACCCCTGGACTAGATGGCCTGCATGGCCCCTTCCAGGTCTAAGATGCTATGTGCTCAAAAGACACACATTCAGCTGCAGCTGGGGCTTATTCCTGTCTAACTATGCACAGGGCTGTGACTTTCATGTGCCTCCTGGTGGGCCAGGGAGAGAAAAAAAGAAGCCGTCAGTCAGCTGCCCATCTCCACACACACCATCTGGTCCTCCTCGGCTCTTGCATCTGTCTTTGTTCTGGTCACAGCTGCTTTCAAGGTGGTTGCTGCCCTGAGTGAACAGCAAATGGGGAGACTAATGGGGTGGAGAGAGCAGTGGTGTCTTCTTGTCCTTCCCAGACCCAGCCTGGCAAGTGTTATGCTCGTGTTCTCTATGCATAGTTACACAAGAGTAAAGTTTACTGACTTCAGTGGGGATTTCATCCAAGTAAATACATGAAGGATCAGTTTTCAACTCTTGTTATAATTACCAGCCCAAACGTTAGCTGTAAGGTGCATAATACTGATACTTTCTCTCCTGTTTATAAACAGAGACATTTTGAAGACTTAAGAGTTGTTTCAGGTGTAACTTTTCCCACCTGTGAGCTCTTCAGTCCACCTTTGTATACATGGTTATATGATCAAACATCAGAACCTGGAGCCAGGGACACAGTCAAGTTATGGGGAGCGAGAACATAAAAAGGGTGCCATGACACATACCAAGTAGCAGCACAGGCCAGAGTCTGGGGAGGAAGTGCCTGCTTGGGCTGGAAGAAGGGGGAGGATTTCGAAAAGATGCCCCTTTTCAAAAACGTGCTCAAGCGGAGTGGTTGCTCCTCTTACGCCCCCACTAGCTTCACCACTGCCTGGAGCTCACAGGTACCTATATCGAAGACTAACTCCCATATACACCATCAGATACAGGATGACACTCTGCACATGCGTTCTATCGCCCTTACCTCCAGGGAGCCCACTTTCATGGCGGAACCTGGGACCGTGCGGGGCATGGTGCGGCTGCGCTCTGACATCTCCGAGGCCAAGATCTGCCGCACTGTGGGCTGCTGCTTGAACTGGAGGCCGTATGGGTGCTTGATTGTCCCGTAGGGTTGGTTCAAGTTCACATTGATGTGGTCTACTGAGGCAAAGGAGGGGTAGGCCTCGGACTCCATCATATGACGGACCTTGGTCAGGCCTGGCGCTTCGTCCAGTTTGATGTTGAGCTTGCCCTCCTCCCTGGTGAAGGGCTTAAGGCTCACTGTCCGCCGGGGCAACACCATGTAGTTGCTCTCCATGGCCGCCTCTTGTGGCCGTAGCCAGCCGTAGTCCAGTTGCCGCAGATTGCTCTCGCCGCACATGTAGACGGGTCCCCGTGCAGCATCCACATTGATGTCCTTCTTGGTGGGCGGGTCGTTGAGTTCGTTCAGACCCTTCACCATGTTGTGAGTCATTTTGGGCACCTGGACTAGGATCGAAGTGGGCGGGATATTCCCAGGGAGGGTGGAGAAGCCCAAGCCACCCTCGGAGCTGGAGTTGAGCTTAGGATCTTCGTCCCCGTCCAGGGAGATGCGTGACAAGGTGCTCGTGATGGTGGCCGGGTTGCATGTGTTAACCTCTTTGAAGAGGACTTGGAGGGAAAAGGGCAGTCAAACAGAACATGCCTTAACAGTCCTCAAACTAAGAAGTATCTGCGCTCTAAAAGAAGCTTCCCACCTTGCAGGGATTGGAGGGAGGCAGGAACGGAGGAAGGGGCCCTTAAAGAGGGATCTGTCCTAACCTTTAAGGACTCACGATGGGGGTCAAAGTCACCAATCCAGACCACTATATAGAGCAAGGCTGGCTCATCCATGAACCTGAAGGCCAACGGTGGAATAAACAGTGGGAAAATTTAATAGTGGCATAATGGTGCCAATGAATGCAAATGATGGCCATGAGCAAATATAGACTTACAAGGGAACTGGATTCATGGAGGAGAGACCCATCAGTGCTTACTGCCATGGTGACTACAGGAAACCTCCCCAGTCAGAGACAGTAAATCTCTGAATAGCAGCATACTGAGGCAAGATCAGGGGATGGCTCTGACCTCTATGTTCTATTTGTTGGCCTTATGGAACTCTGTTTGGGCACTGGGTGAACAGGAAGCTAGACTGGATGAACCACTGGCTCTTTCTTCGAGCTCAAGTACTAGGTGCTGGGAGAGATTTTCCTCGGCTTGAAACCTTAGGCACCTGCTGCCAGTGAGGAGACCACAACACAAGGTGAGATGGACAGACAGGCTGACTCTGTCCAACGCAGTTTTGCATGCAGGTATGCAAGCTTAAGGGAGAAGCGTGTCTCTAGCAGCAAGGCATGAATTCAAGGTTGGTGAAGAATCGATTGCCCCGTGACCCTTCGCCTGAGAGTCCCTGGCATTGGCAACTTGCCATATTCCTAATGCTCAGTTCTTGATCTTTCATACAAATGGGTTTGTCAGCAAGATGCTGTCTTATAATACAGCAGAGCCGTAAGTCTATCCAAGTCAGTCTTGCCCACTTTCACTGGCAACAGCTCGCCATTGTCTCAAATAAAGACCCAATGGCTTTCACAAGGGAGATGTTGGAGGCAGAACCTGGGACCTTCTGTGAGCTGTACAGATGCCCTGCCATGGAGCCTCCTGAAGCTGCCTTCTGCTCCAAGCATGGGGCTATCCAAGCCTGCTCTGACTAATAGCAGCTGAGTCTCATGTGAAAAGCTCTTGCATATCACCTCTTACTGGTGATGACAGGGATTGAACCTGGGACCTTTGGCATACCAAGCAGATGGTTCCACCAGAGCCCTCATTTCCAAAAATCAAGTTCTGCGATACCCTTGGAGAATCGAAGTTGCTATCCCTGTTGAACTCTAAGCCTGGCCCACTTGTCTACCCAAAGAACTAGAGGCCCCTGTTACTGAACACTGCCCCACCCTTTCTGCCAACCCAAGTGAGTTCCTGGAGATGAGGGAGAGGGTCTCACCTGTCTGACACGCCAGGTCAACATCCTTTTCAAAATCTGTCTATAAAAACACAGAAAGAAGGGGAGAAAGGAAGAGGGAGAGAGAGAAGAGACAGAGAGAAAGTGGGAGTGGAGAAATGAATGCATCATGGGTAGCACAAAGGAGTTCAAATTCATTGCTCAGGCTGTGTTCAGGCCTTGTATAGTGACAGGGAGAGTGCCAAATAAATAGTTTTTAAAACAATAGATGTCCCTGGGATGCCAAAGATGGGCAGAGACAGGACATGCATAATGGTGGAATGGCACATGCCCATCCTGGTCCACCAGGGTAGCCTCAAAACCTGGCAACTGCTTGGCCACCTTTTGAAATGATTACAGGCATGGCAAGGGCGCACCTCAGCAAGAGCAAGGTGGCTGCGCCTGATTCCAAAACAGTAGTGCCTCCATCTTGACATGGACAGAACTGTCAACTTGTACATGGCAAATGTCACGGGTATACCACGCACGGGGGTCAAATGACCCCGGGTTCAATGGCAGGGGGGCGTGCAAAATCGCCCCCACCCCCTCCTCCCCAATGCCAACCTGACTCGGAAGAGCTGGGTTGGTGCGGGGGAGGCACCTAAAGACAGAGACGGCCTGCTGTCAGCTGTTGTCCCCGGGCACCATTTCCCCCCAACACGCCTCTGGTGAATGTTGCCGAATGCATTTACTGGTGTGGTGTGGAGCCTGAGATGATGAACCGGGAAGTCAAGGCAGCCCTGAACTTTCCAGGCTTCCTTAGGTAAGCCACGTGTGAAAATCAAATGTGTGTGAAAGCCTGTAGGAAGAGTGTGCTGTTGTGTTTAGAAATGTTCAAGAAAGCAACATAATGGGAACAGCTGGCCACTCAAATGTCTCACCAACCACTGTCGAAGGCTTTCGTGGCTGGATTAAACTGGTTGTGGTGGGTTTTTCAGACTTCCCTCTGTGATACACCTCTGAAGATGCCAGCCACAGATGCAGGCGAAACGTTAGGAACAAGATCCACCAGACCACGGCCACACAGCCTGGAAAACCCACCACAATCACCAACCACGATACCAAAAGAAACACGATACATAACACACCTAAGTAGTGAAAGAAACAGCGATAATTAAATATATAAATAGGTGCAGAAGAAATAATATCAAACTCTCTAACAGAAAACTCTGCATGTATATATCTGCATATATTGATATATTTATTTATAACCATTTCTTTCACTACTTGGGTATGTCGTGTAGCCTTAGTATTACATTTCTTTTTTTGTGTTTTGCATGTTTTTTCCCCACAATACCCCTTTGTATTTTGTTTCATTCCCTGATGCAGCGGGATGCCTGTCTCCGTTGCCACCCCCCTGTCTTGGCACGGGCCCCACACTCACTCACCATGATTTGGACCTGCCCATTCTTGCATGAATCGGGAGAGTTCTCGTTCTCATCGCTCTTGCAAACTCCAATCTGGCACTTCACCACATCTTGCACCTGGGAGAGGCAAGGCAACCTTCGGGTCACTGGGTTACAGTCAACTGTGGTTTTGCTCTATTGTGGCTGAAGGACTTCTTTCATCGCCGTATTTCCTGCCCTGAGATCCAACTCTGTACCCAGAGAGGTATTTGGCAGACATTAACTTGTGCAAACAGCCACTGATTCAAGAGCATCCATAGACAGAGCACTGGATGGGAGGGGATAGGCGGGGCTTTGGGCAGCAAATCAAACAAAGCCATCTGGTCTCTGCAGAGCAGGGCACAGCCACTGGTGGTCCCCTGGCCCAATTTGGGCCCCTGAGGCACTCAACCTGGCAACAAGGATTCAGGCGTGCAGAACTGTGAGATCAGCTAGCAGTTTTCTTTGGCAGTGGGAGGAGATCTCAGCTCATCATCCTCAATGAGATCGTTGTGAAAGCTGAAGGGGAAAGGGAATTCCTCAGGTGCGTCTGGGTCAGGCAGGTGCAGAGGCAGAGCATGTGTGGGGGAGGCACCCAGCAATCCACTTCAGCTGCTGCCTCCAGATTTGCAATAACAAATTCCCCCACTGCCACCTGCCCGTTACCTTGAGAATATTTATGAGCAGGCATTATGCCTACCGCTTCCCCTCCCCTTCCCAAGATTTTTGTTTATTAGCCTGTATAAATTCTGACTTGTCTCCACTTGCGTGCCCAAAACATGCGCCGGCCCGTTCCAGATGACCTTCTCAGCACCCGGAAGGCAGGAATCATGTCCCTAATCTGCCGATTTTGTTGCAAGGACGCAGATGTTGTAAGCACCTTTCTTCCTGACAGCAGAGTGAGGGATGTGGGTGGGTAGGTGGGGGCAGCTGGCAGCAACAGGCACTATACCCGCCACTTCTGTGCGTGCCTGTGTTTTATGTTCATGGAACAGTCATTGCACGCCCATTGCAGCCAAGATAAATGGGGGCACTGCAGGGGAGCTTGGGACTCCTGAACAGAGATGGATGGGATCGGAAGGAGAAGGTTGTCTCCAGGTAGATGGAGGGAAATGGAGCCAAGTCTCCACCCATGTCCCAGGCTGCCATTAATGGGACTGATGGATTTCGGATTTCTAAAGGCTGGTGGTTCAAGACTGCAAATGCCACTTCTAGAGAGATAGGGAGAGAAACACTTTAGAGGCCTCTTCCACCTGGATTCCATCTCTAAGGTCAGCTAAGTGGGATATTATATGCTAGATACCCAATCCGGGGTTGTCCCTTGTCCCTGTAATGCAGAGATCAATATTTCCCAAATATTGGTAGCACAGGCACACAGAGAATTAAAACTGCAGGTCCACTTGAGAGAAAGAACGAGTGAGAGGGATTTCCTTCAAAGTGCCAGAACAGGAATTATCCAGCCTGTGAGGAACTCGTCCTCTGCCTTTTTGTATGCACCACTGATCTAGATGTGCCTGTTGACTGAAAGAAGGCCAAACAGAAGAGTTACTCATGCAGAGACTCAGTGGGCAGCCTCCTCAGAGGCGAGCTAATTCTGGTACCCTTCAGCATCACAGTGATTGAACAATCCCAGGGGTAGGGAACCTGCGGCTCTCCAGATGTTCAGGAACTACTGGGGGGGGGGGTGGGGGGGGGGGGGGGTGGGGGGGGGGGGGGGTGGGGGGGGGGGGGGGTGGGGGGGGGGGGGGGTGGGGGGGGGGGGGGGTGGGGGGGGGGGGGGGTGGGGGGGGGGGGGGGTGGGGGGGGGGGGGGGTGGGGGGGGGGGGGGGTGGGGGGGGGGGGGGGTGGGGGGGGGGGGGGGTGGGGGGGGGGGGGGGTGGGGGGGGGGGGGGGTGGGGGGGGGGGGGGGTGGGGGGGGGGGGGGGTGGGGGGGGGGGGGGGTGGGGGGGGGGGGGGGTGGGGGGGGGGGGGGGTGGGGGGGGGGGGGGGTGGGGGGGGGGGGGGGTGGGGGGGGGGGGGGGTGGGGGGGGGGGGGGGTGGGGGGGGGGGGGGGTGGGGGGGGGGGGGGGTGGGGGGGGGGGGGGGTGGGGGGGGGGGGGGGTGGGGGGGGGGGGGGGTGGGGGGGGGGGGGGGTGGGGGGGGGGGGGGGTGGGGGGGGGGGGGGGTGGGGGGGGGGGGGGGTGGGGGGGGGGGGGGGTGGGGGGGGGGGGGGGTGGGGGGGGGGGGGGGTGGGGGGGGGGGGGGGTGGGGGGGGGGGGGGGTGGGGGGGGGGGGGGGTGGGGGGGGGGGGGGGTGGGGGGGGGGGGGGGTGGGGGGGGGGGGGGGTGGGGGGGGGGGGGGGTGGGGGGGGGGGGGGGTGGGGGGGGGGGGGGGTGGGGGGGGGGGGGGGTGGGGGGGGGGGGGGGTGGGGGGGGGGGGGGGTGGGGGGGGGGGGGGGTGGGGGGGGGGGGGGGTGGGGGGGGGGGGGGGTGGGGGGGGGGGGGGGTGGGGGGGGGGGGGGGTGGGGGGGGGGGGGGGTGGGGGGGGGGGGGGGTGGGGGGGGGGGGGGGTGGGGGGGGGGGGGGGTGGGGGGGGGGGGGGGTGGGGGGGGGGGGGGGTGGGGGGGGGGGGGGGTGGGGGGGGGGGGGGGTGGGGGGGGGGGGGGGTGGGGGGGGGGGGGGGTGGGGGGGGGGGGGGGTGGGGGGGGGGGGGGGTGGGGGGGGGGGGGGGTGGGGGGGGGGGGGGGTGGGGGGGGGGGGGGGTGGGGGGGGGGGGGGGTGGGGGGGGGGGGGGGTGGGGGGGGGGGGGGGTGGGGGGGGGGGGGGGTGGGGGGGGGGGGGGGTGGGGGGGGGGGGGGGTGGGGGGGGGGGGGGGTGGGGGGGGGGGGGGGTGGGGGGGGGGGGGGGTGGGGGGGGGGGGGGGTGGGGGGGGGGGGGGGTGGGGGGGGGGGGGGGTGGGGGGGGGGGGGGGTGGGGGGGGGGGGGGGTGGGGGGGGGGGGGGGTGGGGGGGGGGGGGGGTGGGGGGGGGGGGGGGTGGGGGGGGGGGGGGGTGGGGGGGGGGGGGGGTGGGGGGGGGGGGGGGTGGGGGGGGGGGGGGGTGGGGGGGGGGGGGGGTGGGGGGGGGGGGGGGTGGGGGGGGGGGGGGGTGGGGGGGGGGGGGGGTGGGGGGGGGGGGGGGTGGGGGGGGGGGGGGGTGGGGGGGGGGGGGGGTGGGGGGGGGGGGGGGTGGGGGGGGGGGGGGGTGGGGGGGGGGGGGGGTGGGGGGGGGGGGGGGTGGGGGGGGGGGGGGGTGGGGGGGGGGGGGGGTGGGGGGGGGGGGGGGTGGGGGGGGGGGGGGGTGGGGGGGGGGGGGGGTGGGGGGGGGGGGGGGTGGGGGGGGGGGGGGGTGGGGGGGGGGGGGGGTGGGGGGGGGGGGGGGTGGGGGGGGGGGGGGGTGGGGGGGGGGGGGGGTGGGGGGGGGGGGGGGTGGGGGGGGGGGGGGGTGGGGGGGGGGGGGGGTGGGGGGGGGGGGGGGTGGGGGGGGGGGGGGGTGGGGGGGGGGGGGGGTGGGGGGGGGGGGGGGTGGGGGGGGGGGGGGGTGGGGGGGGGGGGGGGTGGGGGGGGGGGGGGGTGGGGGGGGGGGGGGGTGGGGGGGGGGGGGGGTGGGGGGGGGGGGGGGTGGGGGGGGGGGGGGGTGGGGGGGGGGGGGGGTGGGGGGGGGGGGGGGTGGGGGGGGGGGGGGGTGGGGGGGGGGGGGGGTGGGGGGGGGGGGGGGTGGGGGGGGGGGGGGGTGGGGGGGGGGGGGGGTGGGGGGGGGGGGGGGTGGGGGGGGGGGGGGGTGGGGGGGGGGGGGGGTGGGGGGGGGGGGGGGTGGGGGGGGGGGGGGGTGGGGGGGGGGGGGGGTGGGGGGGGGGGGGGGTGGGGGGGGGGGGGGGTGGGGGGGGGGGGGGGTGGGGGGGGGGGGGGGTGGGGGGGGGGGGGGGTGGGGGGGGGGGGGGGTGGGGGGGGGGGGGGGTGGGGGGGGGGGGGGGTGGGGGGGGGGGGGGGTGGGGGGGGGGGGGGGTGGGGGGGGGGGGGGGTGGGGGGGGGGGGGGGTGGGGGGGGGGGGGGGTGGGGGGGGGGGGGGGTGGGGGGGGGGGGGGGTGGGGGGGGGGGGGGGTGGGGGGGGGGGGGGGTGGGGGGGGGGGGGGGTGGGGGGGGGGGGGGGTGGGGGGGGGGGGGGGTGGGGGGGGGGGGGGGTGGGGGGGGGGGGGGGTGGGGGGGGGGGGGGGTGGGGGGGGGGGGGGGTGGGGGGGGGGGGGGGTGGGGGGGGGGGGGGGTGGGGGGGGGGGGGGGTGGGGGGGGGGGGGGGTGGGGGGGGGGGGGGGTGGGGGGGGGGGGGGGTGGGGGGGGGGGGGGGTGGGGGGGGGGGGGGGTGGGGGGGGGGGGGGGTGGGGGGGGGGGGGGGTGGGGGGGGGGGGGGGTGGGGGGGGGGGGGGGTGGGGGGGGGGGGGGGTGGGGGGGGGGGGGGGTGGGGGGGGGGGGGGGTGGGGGGGGGGGGGGGTGGGGGGGGGGGGGGGTGGGGGGGGGGGGGGGTGGGGGGGGGGGGGGGTGGGGGGGGGGGGGGGTGGGGGGGGGGGGGGGTGGGGGGGGGGGGGGGTGGGGGGGGGGGGGGGTGGGGGGGGGGGGGGGTGGGGGGGGGGGGGGGTGGGGGGGGGGGGGGGTGGGGGGGGGGGGGGGTGGGGGGGGGGGGGGGTGGGGGGGGGGGGGGGTGGGGGGGGGGGGGGGTGGGGGGGGGGGGGGGTGGGGGGGGGGGGGGGTGGGGGGGGGGGGGGGTGGGGGGGGGGGGGGGTGGGGGGGGGGGGGGGTGGGGGGGGGGGGGGGTGGGGGGGGGGGGGGGTGGGGGGGGGGGGGGGTGGGGGGGGGGGGGGGTGGGGGGGGGGGGGGGTGGGGGGGGGGGGGGGTGGGGGGGGGGGGGGGTGGGGGGGGGGGGGGGTGGGGGGGGGGGGGGGTGGGGGGGGGGGGGGGTGGGGGGGGGGGGGGGTGGGGGGGGGGGGGGGTGGGGGGGGGGGGGGGTGGGGGGGGGGGGGGGTGGGGGGGGGGGGGGGTGGGGGGGGGGGGGGGTGGGGGGGGGGGGGGGTGGGGGGGGGGGGGGGTGGGGGGGGGGGGGGGTGGGGGGGGGGGGGGGTGGGGGGGGGGGGGGGTGGGGGGGGGGGGGGGTGGGGGGGGGGGGGGGTGGGGGGGGGGGGGGGTGGGGGGGGGGGGGGGTGGGGGGGGGGGGGGGTGGGGGGGGGGGGGGGTGGGGGGGGGGGGGGGTGGGGGGGGGGGGGGGTGGGGGGGGGGGGGGGTGGGGGGGGGGGGGGGTGGGGGGGGGGGGGGGTGGGGGGGGGGGGGGGTGGGGGGGGGGGGGGGTGGGGGGGGGGGGGGGTGGGGGGGGGGGGGGGTGGGGGGGGGGGGGGGTGGGGGGGGGGGGGGGTGGGGGGGGGGGGGGGTGGGGGGGGGGGGGGGTGGGGGGGGGGGGGGGTGGGGGGGGGGGGGGGTGGGGGGGGGGGGGGGTGGGGGGGGGGGGGGGTGGGGGGGGGGGGGGGTGGGGGGGGGGGGGGGTGGGGGGGGGGGGGGGTGGGGGGGGGGGGGGGTGGGGGGGGGGGGGGGTGGGGGGGGGGGGGGGTGGGGGGGGGGGGGGGTGGGGGGGGGGGGGGGTGGGGGGGGGGGGGGGTGGGGGGGGGGGGGGGTGGGGGGGGGGGGGGGTGGGGGGGGGGGGGGGTGGGGGGGGGGGGGGGTGGGGGGGGGGGGGGGTGGGGGGGGGGGGGGGTGGGGGGGGGGGGGGGTGGGGGGGGGGGGGGGTGGGGGGGGGGGGGGGTGGGGGGGGGGGGGGGTGGGGGGGGGGGGGGGTGGGGGGGGGGGGGGGTGGGGGGGGGGGGGGGTGGGGGGGGGGGGGGGTGGGGGGGGGGGGGGGTGGGGGGGGGGGGGGGTGGGGGGGGGGGGGGGTGGGGGGGGGGGGGGGTGGGGGGGGGGGGGGGTGGGGGGGGGGGGGGGTGGGGGGGGGGGGGGGTGGGGGGGGGGGGGGGTGGGGGGGGGGGGGGGTGGGGGGGGGGGGGGGTGGGGGGGGGGGGGGGTGGGGGGGGGGGGGGGTGGGGGGGGGGGGGGGTGGGGGGGGGGGGGGGTGGGGGGGGGGGGGGGTGGGGGGGGGGGGGGGTGGGGGGGGGGGGGGGTGGGGGGGGGGGGGGGTGGGGGGGGGGGGGGGTGGGGGGGGGGGGGGGTGGGGGGGGGGGGGGGTGGGGGGGGGGGGGGGTG
The DNA here is from genome assembly GCF_021028975.2 of Sphaerodactylus townsendi. NCBI lineage: Eukaryota > Metazoa > Chordata > Lepidosauria > Squamata > Sphaerodactylidae > Sphaerodactylus > Sphaerodactylus townsendi. The sequence continues at coordinate 100,210,140 of NC_059430.1, forward strand.
GGGGGGGGGGGGGGTGGGGGGGGGGGGGGGTGGGGGGGGGGGGGGGTGGGGGGGGGGGGGGGTGGGGGGGGGGGGGGGTGGGGGGGGGGGGGGGTGGGGGGGGGGGGGGGTGGGGGGGGGGGGGGGTGGGGGGGGGGGGGGGTGGGGGGGGGGGGGGGTGGGGGGGGGGGGGGGTGGGGGGGGGGGGGGGTGGGGGGGGGGGGGGGTGGGGGGGGGGGGGGGTGGGGGTGGTGGTGTGTGTTGGTGGGGGGGGGGGGGGGGGGGGGGGGGGGGGGGCGGGGGGGGGGGGGGGGGGGGGGCGGGGGGGGTGGGGGGGGGGGGGGGGGGGGGGGGGGGGGGGTGGGGGTGGGGGGGGGGCGGGGGGGGGGGGGGGGGGGTGGGGGGGGGCCGGGGGGGGGCGGGGCGGGGGGGGGGGGGGGGGGGGGGGGGCGGGGGTGGGGGGGGGGGGAGCCGCAGGTTGCAGACCCCTGAACTAGAAGTACAGAGGCAGCCACCATGGGTGGCCTTAGCAATGCATCTTTGGCAGACTCCCTTTCTCATATGCCAGACCCAGTTCCCATCTGCCCTGGATAATAGTTTTGACAACTGCTAGTCACCTGCAGAGAGCCCCCTAACTCTCCTCAACGCTGAATGCCTGCCTGCTTGCCCAGTGCTATCAGCCACGTGTGGCTTCCTCTCAAAGCAGGTCTCTTGCCAGGTGACGGCAGTAGCTGTTAGAACAGCCAGCTGCTTCAGTCACCCAGGATCTTCTTCCCATGTGGAACTGTGTGACTTTCAGAACACCATGTCCTTTCCCCCTGTTTTATCATCTACAAGACCTGTGTCGTGTCATGTCTGAACAGATAGACAGGAAACAGGCAACTTTAATTGGGTAGGCTAGCGTGCTCCATGAGTCAAACGTGAACCTGGCCTTTCTCACATGTCACAGAATATGCTGCCACAGGAGGTGGTGATGGCCACTAACCTGGATAGCTTTAAAAGGGGCTTGGACAGATTTATGGAGGAGAAGTCGATCTATGGCTACCAATCTTGATCCTCCTTGATCTCAGATTGCAAATGCCTTTGCAGACCAGGTGCTCGGGAGCAGCAGCAGCAGCAGCAGCAGCAGGCCACTGCTTTCACATCCTGCATGTGAGCTCCCAAAGACACCTGGTGGGCCACTGCGAGTAGCAGAGTGCTGGACTAGATGGATTCTGGTCTGATCCAGCAGGCTCTTTCTTATGGTCTTCTCCTTGTTTTCCACTGAATCACATTCCTATGAATTAGGAAACAGCCCCATTTTAAGCAGCCCTCCAAGGGACCGCTATATATGAGTACACACCCCTGGGCTGGGGGAGAAGATATTCTTACTGGCCTTGACTTTCCATCACAACTTCCGTGACAGTCAGGTCAACTCTGTCACTTAAAACCAAGCATGAGGCAAACTGTGAAGGACAAGAAGATGTGGAAGGATTTTGAGGCAGGTTTATGATTGATAGCACAGACTAAATTCTGAGCAAGGGAATTGGGGGGGGGGGGCACATTTTTCACCCATCTTTCACGATGCACCAGACTGAAACTGAAGCGAAGTGCAGGGTGATGCTGCTCAAATGTCCAGCAGAGTGCTGAAAAATTGAGGCCACCGGGAAAGGGTCACACTGCCTTTCTATCTCAACTGTTCTTCATGGCAGCTGCAGCCAGAGGTGCCTCATTCTCTGTCAAGAAGTGAAGGTTTTTTCCTTGCTCACCCCAGATGTGTGTTTAGGGCCAAGGGCTGGGAATGGAGGCTTTCTGTGGCAAAAGAGGAGGACGAAGAGGAGAGACTCACCCTGCCCGCTGCTTCTTGGACTTGTCCGAGATGCCGTCTCGGGACATGAGCTTGTTGAATACAATGATTCCAATCAACATGTTGACCTGCCAAAGGGGAGAGAGACAGAATTTACAAAACAGAAACTACACCGCTATTCGCCTAACAGAACTGACAACACTGGGATATGGACTGAGGGGATCTACTGTCAAATTTGACACGGGCACACAATTGGACCGCTGCGTGTGTCCATAAAGAGATGGGCAGCGGTTCGCAAAAGAAGCCTGAACAGTCCAGACTAGCCTGAGCTCAGCCTGGAAGCCCAGCCACCGTCAGTTCTTGGATGGGAGACTGCCAAAGAAGTCAAGGGTTGTGAGGTCACAGAAGTCAACGGAAAAACACCCCTGCTCATCCGTTGTCGTGCGAACACGAGGGTTTGACGTAAGTTGGCTGTGACACTCAGTTATTATTATGGCACTCAATTATTACTATTTGAGCCTGACAACTGCCTTTGACCTGGAAGCCTCGCTAACAATTCCAGATGGTTCAAGTGCTGGGAAAGATATTCAGAGGCACATCTCTCTCTTTCTTTCTTTTTGCTAGTTCTAATAATGACGTTACTTAACGCAGATACAGCTCATTTTCCAACTTTCCTGGTGCTTCAGATATTATCTTGGCAATCCTTACAATGGCCCTGCCAGGTAGATTGGCATTGTTACACTCAGGCTGCATGTAGGGAACTAAGAAACAGTGACTTGCGTTAACCTGCCTGAAGCAAGATCAGAACTGGAAACATACTAACTCTCATAAACCCCCACTCTTTAAAGCCAGACTCCAGAGTTGGAAAGAAAGACCTTATTCCTCGATCCAATTTGGGTGCATGTGGCCACAGGGCAAGCGGCGTATGAGCACACTGGAATCCCTGATGGATGTTCTCTGACAGGCTTCTTGGAACACCCACAGAAGAGGCAATGAAATGGAAACATCCGATAAGCCACTGACTTAGATTATCTCCACCGCAGGACGGTTGCTGAGCACCTACCAGAACGATCACAGCAGCCGGGCCAACGAAGGCATACAGCAACCCCCCCTCGAGGGACAGCCAGCAGCTGGGGAGAGAAGGATGACTTTGTCACCGCCAAAGCACTGGGATGTCCAGCATGGGACACAACTCTTGCAGAGGGTCTACAAATGTCCTGAGGGTCTGCAAATAAAAGATCCCCCAGTCCAACTTTACCCTTGTTCTCTCCTGGCTTTTTTTAGGGAGCCAAAGCCCCCATTTCTACTGGCACCCCATCTCTGAGCAGTCTGCATCAAAGTGAGAACCACCACAAGCAGCTGAGATACAGCTTCTTGACCCAAGAAGTTCCCATACACCTAGTAAGATGCTTCTCTGCTAACCCCCAAGTTTCTAGTTCCCCCATCCTTTCGAATCAGACGTCTCTTCTCCAAGGTGCTTTGGATGGGCTGTAAAGAAATTCCACTGATCTTTGCCATAGTTCAATTGTGGGGGGTGTTGTTTTCTCAATAAGAGGTTAGGGTAACCAAATTACCTCACTGTTCTTCCTTCTGGAGATCATGGAGCTGGGTGTAACACAGTGGCATAGTGCCCACGGGGCAGGGAGGGGGGGGTGCGACACCCTGGCCACTGCCATGGCGGGGGCGTTCCAATTTGGGGCAGGGGCGGGCTGCACTGTGGCAGGGGCGCAGGGCGCACACATGCCCCAGGCGCAGTTGCCCCTCGTGCCACCCGTGGCACAACACACTGGAGCCTTTCTGTTCTCTCTTGACCTCCTCCTCTTTCAAATATAACAACCCCCTAACTCCCAGAACTTACTAGCTGGATGTTCCGTATCCTTTGGTCCGAGTAAAGCCGACAGAGACAGCAACCACCAAGGCTGGCAATCCTGGGTAGGAAATAAACAAATGTGAGTGTGGATTGGATGGTGAAGCAGCCTTGAAGGGACATTAGGAAAACCTCATCTGGTGTCGACTAGGGGAAGGTGCCAGAATTGGTCTAATTTTGAAGCAACACTGTTATGTGGGTCTCTGTGCACTTTCTTTCCCCTGCCATGTGAAACTCCTCTTGATACCAACGTACAGGGTTTGGGGGCTCCTGCCATTTATCTTGGCTGTGAATCTAACTTGCTCACATGCCTATCAGTTGGCTCTCCCTCACCCTGCACAGCACCCCCTGAACCTGCTGGACGGAAGGACGAGCCGCTTGGACACCAGATGAGAAAGGCAATAGCATCTTACCCCACCCGAGGCAGAGAAAGCGTTTACGGACGAGGCGTGTCCGGATCCTGCCAATCACAGCCAAGTAAGATTGCCAGGCCTCGGTCAGCACCCAGCAGAAGGAAGAGAGGAAGAAGAAATGGAGAAAAGCAGCTGTCATAGTGCAGACACCCTAGAGGGAGAAGGAGAAAGCCAGAGTCAAGTGCAGTGGGATCCAAAGGCTGTTGGCTTCAGGAGGTTTACGACTGAAGAACTGCTGACACCCCTCAAGAAGGTACACTTTTGATGGATGCTAAGGGTTGAATGCAAACATGCCTCTTTCAACATTAAAGCATTTCAAATCTCTTAGCACAGTCAGTCTTAATCCGCCAGTCAAAGTCAGCCTTATTATCCACACGCTTCCAATGGGGGGGAGGGGCGTGCGCACAAGATTAGTGGCTCGTTTAAAGCCCCCTGCTGAATTCTGGGCTGGAATCTTAGCCTCAAGCCACAGCGTTGTTTGCAAGTGTTCATGGCCCCTAAGTCCAACGTCAGGTTCGGATGTCACAGAAAATCATTGGCAAGGTTATCAGAGCTAAGGTAATTCAGTGTCCATGTGTTCAAATGAGGCTGATCCCAACGGCAAATAAATGGCACGGAGGAGAAGAGCAGCGAAAGAGCTCAAATGCATCCATGACCAGCACTGAAAAAGGGAGCTGATTTTCAACACAGCAGGACACGCTGGCTTTGCCTTCATTGCAAGGTACATCCCATAAACTGGGGTGTTGTGTGGTTTGGTGGTCATGTGCCCAGAAACGAATCAAAGAACATGAAAGGCACCACAGACTAATTCAGCCGGAAAAATCAGCAATAGCAGAACACGTGATAAACCAAGCTGGGCACAGAACATTATTTGGAAACACAGAAATTCTGGACCACTCTGACAGCCACTGTGTCAGACTACATAGAGAAGCCATTGAAATTCACAAGCACATGGACAATTTCAACAGAAAGGAGGCAACCATGAAAATGAACAAAATTTGGCTACCAGTACTGAAAAACACTAGAATCAAGACAGTAACTAATGAACACCACCCAGACACAGGATGTCTCCAGGCAGTAAGCAGTCAAAGGGCTAGTGAATACCACCCAGAACACCACCCACCACTCTAGGCAATAAGCAATCAAAGGGATCAAAAAGGTCAGGCTACTACAATGTAGATGCCCTCACTAATTAATTATGCTATCTTCATGGTTACTCACATGCTAAATGGGTGGATCCCACCCAACACATGCAAATCAAGCTTGCTAATTGTACCCTTTACACTTGTTAACAGGCAAATAGTTCTTTCTCCCACCCTGGACATTCCACAGGTATAAATACTCGATTTGCTTTGCTACCATCAGATCCTCTGAAGATGCCAGGCACAGATGCAGGCGAAACGTCAGGAGACGACCACAACCACACAACTGCTATAACTGTGTCCATTTCAAACTTTCTGGGGGCTGATTCAGGTAGGGACCGCATCATGCGGGAAACAGGGGCTCATGCCCACCTCCTCCTGTGCTGTTTCCCCATGCCAAAGTGGCACCGGTATGGGGGGGGGGGAGCCATTTTGCCTTTTTTTGATGATAAGAGTGTATGAAATTCCGTATGGGAAGCTTTAAAGAGGGGAAAATTCAGACCTCATTCATTAAAAAAACACCATTTTGTATAGTTTGGCCCTGTGTTTCCACAACAGCCAGATCAAATGGTGCCCTCTCCCCGTATTCTGCAGCCACTACCATGTATTGAGATTCTTTTTTTTGCAAGTCATTTTTGCAAGGAAGAAAAAGTTGACTTTTTTCGAACTACCATATGCTTACTGAGACACCCCCACACCCACTGAGCTCTGGTTCCTTTATTGTCTCAGATGATCTAAGCAGAGAGCATTTCCTTTTAAATTCTAGTTTAATTAAGCAAATTTCTCAAATGGATTCTGGGATGAAAGAACTAGGAACTTCCAGTCCCTTCCATTTGCCCCCTTTCTCCTCCTCCTCTGCACTATGGATGGGTCTGTGCACACAATGTTAAAACCCTGCAAAAGGCAGCCTTTTGGCAATCATTCATACGATTACATCAAAATTCTTCTTAAGCGATGATTTACTTGATGTGAGCTTGCATTTGTACAACATCACACAAAAAGGGATCCGGACGCAATCATAAATAAATCACATTCAGATCGCTTTGGGGAGGTGTTTCATCAACGCAGAGGTGTACATCAATATTGTAGGGAAGAGGGAAAGCTACAAATGCTACTGCCACTGGAGGAACACAATCCGTCTGTCACATTTTTATCCCACTTCTCCTGCCAGAAGCGCGGAGCGGCATTTATGGTTCCCCCTTTTCCCCCTTTTGAGGTTGGGCTGGCTGAGAGTGACTGGCCCAAAGCTATCTAGCAGGTTTCATGGCAGAGCAGGAATTTGAACCCGGGCATCCCAGATTTCCCCCCCGAGACTAACAACTGCACTGAACTGACTCTTACCAGCTCAGTTTATGTATTCCTCTGTGGTTCTGTGGGTTTTTGATATGACTTCCAGTGACATCCTAAGTGCACTTTTCTCAGAGCAAGCCCCACTGAATAGACTTGGGTAGTATTCTGAGGATGCGCTTAAGATTACTGTTTCTCAGATCTGTAACAAAAGAGGATTAAGCACACACCCGTTGCCCATGGTGATTCTACTGCGCCACTGCCTCTGGGAAATAGAAAATAGCACCGGTCTCTAGACAGGTGCCCACAACAAAGACAAACCCAACCCCCGGTCACTTAGGCTGGCAAGCATTTCATCTGGTAAAATACACCCTGCACTGCACAGATATACCAGTAGATCCTCTGGAGCACACAAGCCCCCCGCCCCCTGCTCTCCCCACACCAGTAACACACTTTCCAAGGTACTAATATCTGTGGAACACAAAGGGAAAATGCCACAGGGTGGTGATCTGTTATGCAGGAGGCCGCTTGCCAATAAAGCACACAGGGACGCCTGAGGGCTGGAGCAGGAGTCTATCCTCCTGTAACCATATTGATGCACCAAGCAGGGGCTGGAGGCAGGGAACATAGAGCTGTTAAGTGCAAAGACGAGAATGCAGGAAGAAACACTCGGCCCTCAGATTCTTTCGCAGCAGATGGGAAATACTGCTTCTCCTGCCCAGCTCTGATGATGCGATTCCTGTCCCGGGTTCATTTATGGTTAAACAAGCATTGCAGGCTTTCATAGTGTTCCCAAACCTGCCAGACCTGTTTGACCTGGGACAACAGCAGGACTGATCCCCAAAAGCATGTGCCCTGAGATGCCTTCTGAAGCCCTTGCAAAGAATCAGACAGTGGGAAGAAGGAAACTCAGGGCATGCCCAATAGCAGGTGGGACTGATCCCTTATGGCTTATATCTCACAGGTGATAAACAGTAGAAAAAATAAACATCTGGGCTTCTGCCAGGCAACTGAGTCAGTATACAGATGCAACATCCTGTTGTAATTGAGAGATTTAAAAAGTAGCAATAAGGGGAATCGAAAACTGTAGAGCAGATTTGGGAACTGTACAGTCCACTCCAGCCCTAGATCTACCATATCTAGGTTTGCCAAAGATCTCATGGGCTTTGATAAGGTAAGGCATATCAGAGGCCTCTAGGAATGCAAAACCAGTTTATGCTGTATGCTATTATATTGTTAACCGTCTCAAGTCCAAAAGGGGAGGGGCTGTGTAGAAATTTAATGAATTAATGAATGAAAACTTGGGCCTAGCATGGCTTGGGGATGTTGCCAGGCTACATGAGGGTCCTCATTTATTTCATAGATGACCTCTATAGCACTGGGCTCCGTTTCAGAAATCCCCCCAGTCTAAAATTCTGAACTCAGAGGAAGGGGCCTTGGTCAGTCAGAACTTGGTTCAAACCTACCTGCGTCACACAAGTCACAGTACACCTGAGCTGTAAAAACAACGGGTAAGGAGCGTGACACTGTGCTGAGAGACTCGGGTCAAGGACTCAGGGCATAATAACCCTTTGGGAAGTCACTTCTGCAACTAAAAATGGGGTACAGAAAAGTAAAGGGGCAGTTGTGAGCAATGACAGAAAACTCAGGTTCAGACGGCATGCTTTCGCTGTGCTAAAAAAAAAGCACCTTCAAATTCTGCATCAACAGAAAAAAAGGGGGGAAAAGAATTCATTAACCGGTTCTGGTGGGTTTTTTCGGGCTGTGTAGCTGTGGTCTGGTAGGTCTTGTTCCTCATGTTTCGCCTGCATCTGTGGCTGGCATCTTCAGAGGCTTATCACAGAGAAAAAGTCTGTTTCACACTGTGTCTAGTGAGAAGGGAAAGTTTAGTGGGGTATATTGTCCATGTTAGCAACAAGATCTACCAGACCACGGCCACACAGCCCGGAAAACCCACCACAACCAGTTGAATCCGGCCGTGAAAACCTTCGACAATAATTCATTAACCAACCTTGCTCATGTTATCTATTTTAATCTGCCCTGGTTAATCCAGGCTGGAGTCTGGCCGCACCACCAGGGAGAACTGGAAGTTCACTACTGACCGCTGGAAGCCTTGCCCAGCCTCTTCTCTTCCCTAACATTCGGTTCCTCCCGCCCAGAAAGACTTCATTCCCAACCATGAGGACTAGAAACTAGCCTTTCATGAATAGGTGAAAAATCCAGAACGCTCAAATACTGAATTCTGCATCCTATACTGAATTCCTTTAAATGCCCACAACAATTCTTGTCTTTTCCCCTCCCTCTCTGATAAACAAAGGCAGTTCCAGCAGAAGCTGCTTCTCCTTTTTCTCTTCTCCTGAGTCCCACTCCTTGCTTTCTTCCTGGTTGCAGATAAGCAAATATTTCAATTTCCTCCATGCAGACAAACACCCAAGGACAGGCTCTCTCACTGAGCATGACTCATCCGCAAACAGCTGCTGCCCGGCTCTATCACCCCCAGGGACACAGTCAGAGAGAAGCTGGCACAGGTTGCCGGGAACACTCCTCAAATTCTGCAGGGGTGGAATATATGCAAGAAGAGTTCCGCCAGATCTGACCGTGGGGCTTCTTCTGCAAGGCAAGGAAGCCATCCTCCTATGCATAGAGGCTTAGTGGTTTGGAATACCCAGTGCAAGAGCCTGGCTCCACTCCTGCTTGGCTTCCAGGTAGAATGTTGGGTCTGAAGGGACTTCCATCTCCTCCAAGAAGAGTTTGGATTTATATCCCACCTTTCTCTCCTGTAAGGAGACTCAAAGGGGCTTACAATCTCCTTTCCCTTCCCCCTCCCCCCCAACTGTGAGGTGGGTGGGGCTGAGAGAGCTCCAAAGAACTGTGACTAGCCCAAGGTCATCCAGTCAGCATGTGTTCGAGTGCACAAGCTAATCTGATTCACCAGATAAGCCTCCACAGCTCAAGTGGTGGAGCGGGGAATCAAACCCGGTTCTCCAGATTAGAGTGCACCTGCTCTTAACCACTACACCACGCTGGCTCTCCAAGAAGCCCACTAGTGTCCAAGAGACTGTAACTTCTCATCCCATCAACTTATAGCTCTGACCCCAGATTCCTAGCCCCCTGTCACACTTTAGATAGTCAGCTTTCTGGGGCAGGGACCTATTCTCTTAATAACATGCCAATTAGAAATCAATCATTATAATAATCAATGATTCTCTTGAAGATGCTAGCCACAGATGCAGGCGAAATGTCAGGAGAAAATGCAACTGGAACACGGCCATGCAGCCCAGAAACCCCACAACACTCCAATCATTATAATAATTTGTTGTGGGAGTGCCACCAGGTTCCTCAGAAAGAAAAATCCATCCCGCTGCCCGACAGCAGAAAACTCACCAGCCATTCCAACTGGCCATCTGGAAGATAAACCCAGCACATAAAACCTTCTCCAATAAATCCGTCCCTTCTAAAAATAAAAAAAGGAACGAGGCTCTTTTAAAGCTACCAGCGATCGGATCAGACTGACTCCGAACCTTCCAAAGGGCGGTGATGAATCTTGACAGAGGCAGCACATGCCAGACCGAGCTGTGGCTGCCTGGAAGGCTGGAAACCGGAGCTGCAGAGAAATTTTGCCAGCAGCAAAATTTCGAAGAGGAATTTGAACACACGGATAAGGGCCAAAACAATAAAGCTGAAATGGGCTGAATCTGCATTTTCATGAATTACAACATCTAGGAACCAGTCCAAACGGGCACCATGGTGAAGAGATGTGACTTTTATCCTACAAACATGTGAGTGAAAATGATGGATTTCAATCAGAGCTACCTACGATCCATTACACTGGACCTAATCCAGGTCTGGGACACTCTAGCACTGCATGTTTAGCCACTAACATGTGCCAAGCAACATTGTCAGCTGACAAAAGAAGATGCGGAGAGAGGGTGTATGGAAAGAGCAGAGGAATCGAAGGCAGTTTGGTCCCAGGGACACAGAAAAGGAACTGCACATGTTTGTAAAGCCAAAAAAACCAATGATCTTAGTTTGAATTTTAAAGTAAACACTACAACAAAGCATCTCCATGGATGTTCTTTGAGAACGGGGCGGGGGGGTGGAGGTAGGGGGGGAAAGGTGCATTTATATCTAGAAGGCTGCACCCTAAGTGGTATAGTGGTTAATAGTGGTGGGCTTTCATCTGGAGAACCGGGTTTGATTCCCCTGCTCCTTCACATGGGCAGCGGAATCTAATCCGGTGAAGTGGGTTTGTTTCCCTGCTTCTACACATGCAGCCTGCTGGGTAACCTTGGGCTACTCACAGTTCCCTCTGAACTCTCAAAGTCCCACTTGTCTCACAAGGTTGTTGTGGGAAGAAAAAGGGAAAGAGTTTGTAAGCCACTTTGAGACTCTATAAAGGTAAAGAAAAGCGGAGCCTAAAAACCAACTCTTCCTCTTCTTTTTAATTCTGAATTGAAGAAGTGTCCCTTGGAATTAAACTCTGAAATCAAAATCTTGCACATTGCATAAGATAGTCTTTCGGGCTCATATTCTGAACACCCTGTCCAAATTTTTTAAATTATGCCCAATTTTTTTTTTGTTTCAGCTTGGCAGAGAAAACGTAATTATTTATTTCATTTTTATCCCACCCTTTCTCCAAGGAGCTTATCACTCTCCCAGCAACCAGTGACCTCACAACCACCCTGTGAGGTAGGTGAGAATGAGAGTACGTAAATGGTACAAGGTCACTCAGGGCTGAGTGGGAATATGAACCTGGATCCCGCAGATCGCACTCTGGCCCCTTAAGCCCTATTGACTCTAAAGCCTAGTTTACAAATTACACTGAACACATTCACAGTCCTTGTACAGTATATACTTGCTTTTCCTTTATTCAGGGGCTGAGTAATTCCTGTGTTCATCAACAGGTGACTGCAGGTGATTGCAGCCACACAGTTTCCCAGCTATTTTAATCCATGGTTTCATTTGTGAAGTGAATATGCGGCAGCTTTTTTACAAACAAACATACAGGCTGGATGTACTTGCATTCACTGTAACCAGGGTTCAAACAGAAAAAATGGCTATATGATCAAGCGCAAATGTACAGGAAAGCTGCACGAACTGTCATGCTCCGAGAGAGAAGCAGAGCATCATAACCTGCAGACGAGGTGCAAAAGGAAGTGAGCATTCTCACCTTACTGAGCATCTGCGACTGCCCCACCAGGATCAGTACGTTGGAAGCCAAAATGGAGACGCAGAAATTCAGGAGTATAATCGACCGTTCCGACTTAATAAACCTGCAAGGTATACAAGTCAGATGGTGGGTCTTTGGTCGGAGATATCTCGAGCTTGGAATAGGAGTCTGGGAGATTCTTGTTGATGAGCTGGTATAACGGCTCTACTGCAACAAGACCCATAATGGGACCTTGGGCTGGTCACAGTTCTCTCAGAACTCTCTCAGCCCCATCTACCTCTGAAGGGGAGAGGAAGGGAAGGCGACTGTCAGCTATGTTGAGACTTCTTATGGTAGAGACAAGCAGGGTATAAAAACCAACTCTTCTCCTTCTCCAAAGAATCAGCATGTGCCTGAACACACATCACCACCACCATTAGTGAAATCAGTTTTTAAGCATGAATGTACTTACAGCAAAATGCCTTCTCCTGCACCAAGGTAATCTTTAAAAGGTACCTATATTGGTGCTAGGGGCCGCGTGGCGTAGTGGTTAAGTGCTTGCACTGCCACTCACACAGTCAGAATTTTGAGCCCCCTGTGGATCAGGTATCCTGGCAGCTGGCTCATGGTCAACTCAGTCATCCATCCATTCCTTGGTCGGCAAATGAGTACTGAGCACATAGCTAGGGGGTAAAGAATAGCCGGGGAAAGAAATGGCAAACTGCCCCACAAAAACGGCTTGCCTATGAAATCACTGCTCGCAGTGGTACCCCAGGGTTGAACACGACTGAAGGGGAAACTTTACCTGTATATTGGTGCTGCCCAATTTAGCCAGATCTCATTACATCTCAGAAGCTAAGCAGAGTAAGCCCTGGTTAGAACTTGGATGGGAGACCACCAAGAAAAACCAGGGCGGCTATGCAGAGGATGTCAATGCAAACCACCTCTGAATGTCTTCTGCCTGGGAAATCCTACGGGGTTGCCGTGAGTTGGTTGTGGCTGGACATGTACACACATATTGGAGCTTCTTCGTATATTGGGTCAATTACAGTAACTGATATCCCCTTGTTTGGCCTTCGAAGTCACTAGTGCAGAATAAATTAACAGGAGTCTTGTATTATCGGAAAGACAATTTGTAAGATTCCACAAGACTCCTGTTTATTTTTGCTGCAACAGATTAACACGGCGGCCCCTCTACAATTAACGCAGACCACATTCACAATCCATGCACAGGTGTGTGTTGAACGAGTGGGAAGAAATACACCTTTTCCTGACACTACGGCAAAAATTAATTTATTTTCCAAGCAAGTTCTCTAAATTTAAATTGGTTTGCCAACATTTAAATTCATGTTCTAGTAATTAGAGGATTCTTTAAAAAAAACAGGTACATTACTGAATTTAAAGGTTTTGAAAAACAAGCCACAATTTTGAACAGTTAGGAGTCTATACTGTGGCTCTCCAACTTACCAACAAAACTAAAGATGTCGTTTTAAATTGGACCTCAACATCAAACCTTAAACTTAGACAGGGACCGAACATCAGTGATCAACATCAGAATTTAGTTTCCAGTGGGAAGCTGTGCTGGTCCGCAATAGAAGAGCAAGATCCAAAAGTACCTTACAGACCAACAAGATTTCCCGGGCGTAAGCTTTGGGGAGTCAAAGTTCCTTTTGTCAGGTACTCATAAAGAGATTTAACTCTCAAGAGCTCATGCCCTGGACATTCTAATGATCTGTAAGGCGCTACTGGACTAGAATCTTGCTGAACGTCAGAATTGTTGGCTAAAAAGTCTAATTTGTGCAAAAATGTGATTTCAGTTCAGACTGGAAAAGCCTCCCCGCCCTCAATATCAGTGCTGCGGTGATCTAGCAGAGATGCTACAGCCCGGAAACCCCACAACACTCCAGAGACACTACTCAAAATTAGGAAAACCCAGAAGGAGCCTTCCTCGCATACAACCTACTTCCCTCTTTTCCTTTTTTGGAACTATCTGTGGTGCATTAACGGCAGTCCATCGAACCACATTTAGCTCGGATCACAGTCCACGAGCCACTCTCATCAAATTGTGGTGTGTCGGGTGCCAACTTGCCTCCAAAACGCGGCGTAGATCACCAACAGGGTCAGCAGAGCCATACAGGAAACGGCGCAACCGATCATGAGTGGGACAGAAGGGGAACCGATGGAGTCCATGGCCTGGAAAGGAAGAGGAGGTTGCATTCTTAAGACATTACTGGGAAGGAACTGCCCTTGACTGAGTAAACAGAATTGAGAAAGCCTTAAGCTGGAGAAGGAAGCTGGCCCAAACAACAGAACCTCACTACTGGCAGAAAGCAAGCAAACAAGTAAAGGCCTAACAAGTCAATGGTTGCAAGAGGATTGGTTCAAGTTGCTAGTAGCCCACCTCCAAGGTTCTCTTGATGGGCACATCTGCATTGCAGTATCAAGCTCACAAGAGCACAGAGGCATAGCAAGGGGGGGGGGGAAGTGCCCGGTGCACTGGTGCATTCTCTGCCCCTGTCATGCCTCCACGGGGCGCGTGCCCGGCACGTCGCCCCCCCTTCCCCTTGGAGCTATGCCTCTGCAAGAGCACAACTGTTGTGCCTCCACCCCAAAGAATCCAGGGAGTTGTTGTTTAGTGAGAGAATGCAAAGAATTATCTGTTAGAGATCACCATCCCCTCCGCAGAATACAAATACAATTTTTGAGCAAGCACTGAGCCGGGGATAGAGTATCAGACTAGGATATGGGAGAACCAGGTTCGAATTGCCACTCAGCCACAGGGGCTTCCTTTGGGCCAGTAACATTCTCAGCCCAGCCTACTTCACAAGATTGCTGTGAGGATGACAGCACAGAAGCACGGCATTAGTTGCTTTGGGTCTCCGTTGGGAAGGTGGGGAATAAACAAAATAAACAAATTGAGTAAATAAATAAGCAATAGCCTTTCCTGGTTCATTGGGAAGGGGGCAAGGAATGATTGTCAACCCATTTTAAAGCCATGGCGTGCCTGGTGATTCTGGCCTCACTACCCTGATTTTGGGGGCAGAAGCATTTCGAGGTCTCTTTTCACACACCTGTGGATGGATCTTCAAAGCAAAAGCCCCTCCCCTAACAAGCAAAAGGAGAATGCCACCCCCGGAACAACCCCATTTGGAGCCTATCTGCTTCTGTTTTGCTTCCTGTGACATACAAGGGGGGGGTGGGAGGTGGATCAGTTGCCGCTTCTCTGCATTCCTTGGGGGTGGTTCTCCATCTCCTCGCCAACAGGGCATGCTTCTGGAATACCAATGACCCAGCCCGACTAGGGAAGCATGAAAGAGAGCAAGTCATGGGGCAAGGAAGGGGGGCATGGATGCTGCTTTCCTCCAGCAGCCACTAGCAGCAGAAGCAAAGATTCTCAAACACACTTCCAAGATGGTCGTCCATTCGCTCCTGCTCCCCTTCCCCATCGCTACCTTTATTAATACCTTGAAGGCTTGCTAATAACCCTTATAAATTTCAAAAGCCCCAGCAGCAAGCGTGGGTTGTGTGTGTGTGTGAGTGTGTGTGTGTGCGCCAGAAATGCTGCAGAGAACAGATCTACATTATCGACTGCTGCACTTAAAGGCATTTTGGGGGCGGCGAAAAGAGTTCGGAAAGAGAAAGTAGGAGGAAGAGCACAAAAGGAAGATCTGGGAAAGAGCAAAGCGGGGGAGGCAGTGGCGGGGGGAGAGAATGGGCAGAAGTTCAAGAGGGGGAGGGGGTGGTGAGCTGTGCCGAAGGAAAGGTTGCCAACATCCAGGTGGGACCTGGAGGACCCCAAATTCCACCCTCTCCATGCTCTCTCCAGAAATCTCCAGGAATTGCTCAAGCTGGAGTTGGCAATCTTAGTTTGGGGGCATTTTATCTGAGAGGATGCATGCCTTCAAATCACAAACAGGTCAGGGAGGTTGACAGTGGATGTTCAGAATCAAGGGGAAAGATAATATGCATGTGCCCAGAAGCATCCTAGAATACCAAGCATAAATTTTGGGTGGAAGTGCTGGGTGTGTATGTGTGGGGAGGTTATGTGAGAAGGGTGTATTTAGCATGAGACTATGTTAACAGAAGAAGAAGAGTTGGATTTATATCTCCCCTTTCTCTCCTGTAAGGAGACTCAAAAGGGGCTTACAAACTCCTTTCCCTTTCCCCCTCACAACAAACACCCTGTGAGGTAGATGGGGCTGAGAGAGCTCAGAAGAGCTGTGACTAGTCCAAGGTCACCCAGCTGGCATGTGATGGAGTGCACAAGCTAATCTATTTCACCAGATAAGCCTCCACAGCTCAAGTGGAAGAGTGGGAAAATCAAATCCGGTTCTCCAGATTAGAGTGCACCTGCTCTTAAGTGCTACACCACGTCAGCTCTATATAGCAAGCTGCTATGTGAAATACAACACTGTGAAGTGCTCCAAGTGGCCCATTTCTTTTCTCTGTGGGATGTGATGGGTAAGCACCAAATTCTAGGGGTGCTGGCCAAACAGAACTTCTTTCAAGGATGATGTCTGCCCTGTGATGCCCTTCTCCCCTAGATGGTCACTGAGGCTCTACTGCACAGGTGTCAAACTCACAGCCCTCCAGATGTTATGGACTACAGTTTCCATCACCCCCTGCCAGCATGATGCCACGAGTTTGACACTGAAGGCTGCCAAGTCCAGCTTGAGAAATCCCTGGAGACTTGAGGTGGTAGCATACAGAGGGTACGATTTGGGGAAGGTGAGAAAAGTCTAACCTCTGAAGCTGCCATTTTCTCCACAAGGAATTGATCTCTGTAGTCTGGAGACCTGCTGTAATTCTGGGAGATCTCCAGGTCCCACTTGGAGGTTGGCAACCCAGTGGCCTACTGATACCTATTACTGGAGTGGGGCCTAGCAGCTTTTGCGAAGCCTGTGCAGGTTTACACCTCTTCCAGGTGATTCCATCACAGTTGAGATCCAGGCACTGGTGCACTCAGGGGGGTGGGGGTGGGGACAGAGGGAACTGATGCCTCAGGTACCACTTGAACATGTCACATGGGGGGCACATTCAGCCACCCCCCCCCCAGGAGCAAGGAGAAGCATTGGGCTGCCTGCTGTGCCAGTGCCGTCTCCTCTGCACCCCCACCGATCTGAGCCTACAAATGCCCATGGCCCTGTGCTTCAGCCGCCCCGCTGTCCGCCTCTGCCAGCCACCTGCCCGCCGCCTCTTTCCCCACCCATCAATCTGAGTCTCTGCTGGCAAGTCGTTTTTCCGAGATTGGCTTTGACTCATGGTGTTTCCCCTTTCTAGGGCTCCTCAGGCAATCCCTGCTGTTTTAAGAAGGGATGAGGGAAGTTGTTATCTCCCCACCCCCCGCCAAAAAACCCACGGTTTGCCACCTTGTGCTTCTGCCACCCTGCCGCCTGCCTGTCGAGAGAGCCCGTTAGGCAGAGCCACCTGAACACTAACTAGTTTTTCCCCCTCTCCGAAGGGAAAAGATCCCTTGGTCCACTGGGAGGCGATAGGAACCCAGCTCTGGAGCAAGAGGGTCACGTCTCGCCTGTTTTGCGTCAGGATGGGGCAGAAAGCTGGCGGGGATGGGAGATGGAGAGGAAAGCGCTGATGTGCCCTGCAAAAGGCAGCTTCAACATGTTGCCTACTTGCCTCTCCCTCGAGCCTCTGGTAGCCCAAGCAGAAGCCTAAGCAGAGGAGGGCACGTAAACGGGAGGCGGGCTCAGAGACGACTTTTCCCTCCTGTGTTGGGCAAACAGAAATGAAGAGAACTACAGCCAGGTGGGAGCAGGGGGTCTGGGCTGGGCAATGACGACCAGGACTATCTCCTTACAGAATTGGAGCCATGTGAGGAGAATAGCATGGCACCCTAAGCTTACTAACCTGAGTGGCTTTCCACAGGGGTGAAAGGGGTAGGGGGTGCTGCAGGAATGCCCTAATCTGAACACCATGGTACACTCCTGGGTCTATTTGCTCACAGCATCCTGTGTGTAAATCACCTCCTTGGTGATTGCCTGGAGTAAGGGCGAAGCCAGTGAGAAAAGGCCACGGATTCAGAGTATTGGCCTTTGGAGATCTTGAGCATGCCCTAAAAAGTTTCTAAAAATGTGTGGGGTCTCCTGAGCTCAAATTTGCATATGGAGGAAGCAAGTCTGTGCAAAACAGACATCCCCAGAGGCAAGAATTTAAGGCCAGACTTTTATGTGTTCATCAGTCATCCTTTTAGCCAATGCTGAATAATTATTTTTCCTTAATTTTAACAGAATGCTGACAACGAAAGTCTAATTTTAAGGGGGATGCAGCAGTGAGGGGCTGTTTCCACCAAAAATCCCTTTCCTCTTTAGACCAAGAACAGCTAAGAGAGAAGCGATTTTGAGCAGCAAAACCTGACAATAAATCAAATCAAAAAGTTATGTTGGAAAAAAGGATGACAAAACAAACCAGAATGGGCAGCTCTGGCCAAGGGTAAAAGAGACTTGGTGTAGATCTATACAAAAACCTCAGCAAAAAGAGACCTAGGGAGAAAAAGTTGTCTCTGATACTATGAGGAAAGAAAGTACTAACATTATCTCAGTAACCCATAAAATAATCCTGCCTGACAGTGACTCTGCCTAAGGTCACCTTACAAGTTTATAGTGAGGTGAAGTTTGAACTGGGGATTTCCCAGTTCCAAGAGCATTTTAGTGCTTGCTTGAGCAAACACAAATAAAATTACTCTCAAACTGGGCTTGGAAGGAGGTTACCGAGTCCCATTCCTGCAAATGGGTCGTGCGTATGTGCAAAGTGCCATCAAGTCGCAGTCTATTCGTGGCACCCCCGTAAGGTTCTCAAAGCAAGAGACGTTCAGAGCTGGTTTGCCTGGGCTGAGAGAACTGTGACTGGCTCAAGGTCACCCAGCAGGCTTCATGTGGAGGAGTGGGGAATTGAGACCGATTGGAGTCACCAGATTGGAGTCCTGCTGCTCTTCATCACTACACCAGCTCTCCCATGGAACCCAGTTGCCAGGATGTGAGCTGGCAAACTCCTTCTGGGGCCTAGATTAAGAATTGTTTTGCTGGGGACTTCTGAACCCTCAACAGGAAAAGGACCAATCTTGGACGGCTGAGGCTAGCTCGAGCTTGTCAGTCCTTGGAAGCGAAGCAGAGTCAGCCCTGATTAGGACTTGGATGGGAGGCCGCCAAGGAAGTCCAGGGTTGCTCCTCAAAGGCAGCCAATGGCAAATCATCTCTGTTTGTCCCTTGCCTTGCAAACTGTATCACCATTAAGTCAGCTGAGACTTGAGGGGAACAAAACGGGAACAGATTGAACAGTGACCTCCAAACACACTTGAAGGCCTAAAGCAACAAGCCCAAAAGACAATTAGGCCCTGCCCACTCCCCACCCCTGTCGTAACAGGGACTCCATCCCAGAGAATTACCTCCTGCAGAAACCTCAGGCAGTTTCACACTCTTTCTTGAGCCTCCCCCCTTCACTTCAGAAAAGCTTCTGCTGGGTTGTTATCCCAGAGGCCAGAGCTTCCCGTTCTGCCACCTTTCATGACAGCCCCCCCCCCCCCATTCTGGCTGCCTCTGACGGGGCCAGGCAGGAGGTAAGCAGCCAGCCCTGCGCCCTCCCTCCCCCTCCCCGGCACTTACCAGATCTTTGGGCAGCTGAGCTATCACTGCAAAGGTGGAGAGCTGGTTGCACTGGCATTTGGTGTGAGCCGAGAGAGTTTCCACCGTCTGGCAGCTCTCTGTGTCCCAGTTCCCAGAGCCAACCTCCCTGATTGATGGAATGCGAGGGAGAAAAAGGGGTGGGGGGTGGGGGAAGAGATTTCAAAATGATCAGACTCTCCACATACACAATCACACAGCCCACACCTCTTGGGTGCTCAATGCCAGCTTTTAACCCTTTGATGGGCACGGCCCTGCTAGCGGCTTGCTCTGCCTGGGCAAGGAGGGCTTGCCTGCGTGCATGGATGGCGCCAGGGTTCTGTCTGAGCTGTTTGCTATGTCAGGGTGAAAAGTCTCTCCCCTGCCTGCCTGGCTGGCTGGCCATCCCCCAGCAAACACTCTGCCCAACCCCCTCTCTGTTCCTGGCATCACTTTCACCCCACCCTGTTGCTCTGGGCTTGGGGGCTGCTGTTGCAGTAATCATTTGATTAAATTTGAAGGGTGATGCCAAGAGCCATTTGCAGGAGGGGGTGTAAGAGGAATGCTGCCGAGAGGGTCAGGCAGGACTCTGAGCCTTCAAGTCTTCTGCTGTCCTTTGTGAACGGCCGGGGTGAATACCGGTCCCTCTTCGAGTTTTATTGCCATCAAGGAAGCAGCACCGCAGAAGAACCGAAAAGAGGCCCCAGAAGCTCTGCAGACTTGCACGCTGTCTGAGGCCGATCATGAGCACATCTCCTAGCCCTGGTTCCCATTTATGCCCCACAGGGCCTGGCAGCAGGCCTTCCGAAAGTGGGGCAGCAACAATTATGACTCCTGGTGGGTAATTCTGTTTGAAAGGGTAAAAGCACACGAGAGCTCCAGGTGACGCCGCCTGGTGTTTGCAAAGAAAGTCAGTCATCTCTTGGAATGGGGCGGGGGGAAGAGATGGAACGCTCTACTCCAGCAAGACAGTTTTGCATGAAAAATCACGCTTCCACATGTGTGCATGTGACACAGACGTGCCGGATGCAATGTGCCCACCTGCACTGCTGTGCTCCTATGGGGCCCACTGCACTAGCTGAGTCGGTCTTCTGACACCCAGGGGTTGGATCCAACCAGCTTTTCCACTGGTAGAAAAGGAAAGGGTTCCCCTTTGACCACCAAAAAGCTGTGCTGGGAATTGCAGGAACCTGCACAGGCAAGATGTGTGGGACTGGGTCTGTCATAAGAGAGATTTAAGCACAATGGTGCAAAGAAAGTTGGATCCAACCCCGCAAGCCAGACTGAAATGGGGCCCTAAGCAGAGGGAGAGTAAAGTGGAGGGAGGGAGTGGACATGAATAGTGTGAGCAAGTAAAGCCCCTATCCATAGCTGTATGTTCAAATATGTATGAAACTTCTGCACACATCAAGTGGAGAGCTGTCAGTTTTCTTGCAACAAACTTGTGGAGGAGAAGTGGCAAACTGCAAACTCTCAGTTCATGCTGACATGTTGTTTCTGAGAGTGTGAGAGAAGCAGAGAGAGAGAGAAAGAGAGAGAGAGAGAGAGAGAGAGAGAGAGCAAAGGCACCCACTGGTATTGAAGTTGAAGTGGTATGTGGGTACCTACTTAGAACAAGTAAGAAGTCCCACCTCTGGAAATTGGCCTTTGTTACCGAGGAGCAGAAAGTGGCTGCAAGCTAATCTCTCAGAAAAAGATGGGGGTGGCAGATATTCATCCTGGATCCCCAGAAATGGATAGGCAACTGCCTCTTATTGGTGTTTTGTCCTGTTAAGTCACCTCTGATTTATGAAACCCCCCCACCCCACCCACCCCAGTTAGGTTTTTAAGGCAAGAGACTTCAGAGCTGGTTTGATGTTTGATATTGCCTGCCTTTGTGAGAGTGGAGTGTGTTCTGAGAGAATTGTGACTGGCCCATCCAAAGACTTGCTAGGATCTACTCTACTTAGCTTCTGAGATCTGACAAGATCAGGCTAGCTTCTGAGATCTGACAAGATCAGGCAAACTTATGGCACTCCAGATGTTCATGGACTACAATTCCCATCAGCCCCTACCAGCATGGACATCTGGAGTGCCATAGGTTCACCACCACTGGCCTAGGCTGTCTGGTCACAGATCTGGTCCATATCGATACAGCGAGCAGACATTCACTTAGCTTAGCTTGGACAGTATGTGTCTAATTAAAGGTGTCCAGAAAAACCTGACAGAGCAAGAACTCTCTGATGCAAAAAAGAAAATGGTTCTGACTTGAGCTCCGACTCATCTGAACACTTATCACAGGTACCAAAGACAGCCTCTCTTTTGAGCCTTCCCAAATTCCTTGGCATTTCTAGATGCCTAAAATGATGTTCTTAAAAACAGCCAGTGTATCACTGGAATCTTCCCTGGGCTGAACCCTTTCATCTTTACTTTTTCTCCGCCAGCCAGCAGTCTTCACTGTGAGGCACTTGGCCCAGGATAACCACTCTCCCCCCTGCAATGGGCAGAAAAGGGGAGCAGCAGACCCTACATTTTACAAATGTAGGGTGCACAAGCTGAAAGCTTAACTCAAAAGCTGAGGCTTTTCAAAATCCTCCGTTGTTTTGAAGCTAAACAATGGAGCAGCGCCATCAAGTAGGCAAGACTCCAACGACAGGGCCAGAACCAGGAATTGAGCAAAACCAGACATAATTCACGGTGAGCTTTTAATTAGGAAACGAAAAAGCTGACACGTTGTCGGCAAAATAAGAAAATAATTATAAAGGATAAAAGCTAAATCTTGCCACCCGAAACTAATGGCGTTAGGACCTCTGAAAAAAGATTATCGTTGAGACTCTTTACAACGTTACTGTGAGTAGCTTCGACTTTAGTGAACTGCTTCTAACTCAGCAACGTGAAGAGCAAAAGCAGATTTCTTTCTTAGCTGTCACCTGGATCGGGAAGCTGCGATTCTGTTGTGTCAGTCAAATGAAAAGACCAGACCGACATTTCTTTCTTTAAGCAGAATAATACGTTCAAGAGCACAGGAAGATCATTTTACTAAACCACACCAACTTCTGACAAATGCCAGTCCCCCAGAGATCAAACTCCACTTTCTTCTAGTTTAAAGACACATTAAAAGATGCAAATGCAGCCACATAAGCGTGTGAACTGTTGGTTGCAAGTTCCACCTCCACCCATTAAGAATTCCGTTGGGAGTCCATGTTTAGCATCCACTCGCTGGTCAGGAAAAAAAATTGTTGTCATTAAGGCTCGGAAATCCCTTCTCACCTAAGTTCTTTGAAGTGAAGGGAGACCCTACTTCAAAGAAAGCAAACGAGGCCCCCTCCCAGTCACTTTGCATTGCAAGTAATACAGGTGGAGATCAAAGAGCGTGTTAAGTGCCACCTACTGCAGGAACAAATCCATCAGTTATGGAAGGTGACTTTATTATCACAAAGAATGTCTTAACTGATTCTTTAAAACATGCAACCACATTGACAGGCCTTGGGTTATCATGGACGGCTCTAATCTAGCTACGCAGGAGAGATACCAAGATGGAAATCTTTTTCAACAAGGAGGCCCAGCGAATAGTCCGGGAGCACCCACTGCTGGGGAAATGAAGAAGAAGAAGAAGAAGAAGAAGAGTTGGATTTATATCCCCCTTTCTCTCCTGTAGGAGACTCAACGGGGCTTACAATCTCCTTTCCCTTCCCCCCCTCACAACAAACACTCTGTGAGGTAGGTGGGGCTGAGAGAGCTCAGAAGAACTGTGACTAGCCCAAGGTCACCCAGCTGGCATGTGTTGGAGTGCACAGGCTAATCTGAATTCCCCAGATAAGCCTCCACAGCTCAAGTGGTAGAGCAGGGAATCAAGCCCAGTTCCTCCAAATTAGGGTACACTTGCTCTTAACCACTACACCACTGCTGCACCAATAAAGAGAGTGCAGTTGTATTCAGTGCCTGGATAGGAGACTGCTATGTGCCCCACTCTGACACGTACGCCGCCACCACGAAAAGAGAGAGTGCCACAAACATCAAGAGACTGAGAAAAAATAAGCAGCAAGAGTCAAGCGTAACAGCACCTTAAATAAAGATGAAGCTAGTCCCCTGTGCAAGCACCAGGTCATTACTGACCCACAGCGTGTTGTCCCATTGACATTTACTAGGCAAACTATGTTTACAGAGTGGTTTGTCATTACCTTCCTCTGTCATCTATTCTTTACACCTAGCTTGCAGGATACTTATTTTACAACTGGGAAGGTTGAAAATCTGAGTCAATCGACTTAAATATATATATATATAAAAAGGTAGAAGGTTTTGAAAGTCAAACATCCTTTCATCAGCAACCATGAAGTTTTGACACCCGAAAGCGTCTATCCTGGAAACCTTGCAGGTCTTTATGGTGGTACTAGATTTGAATCTTGCTCTTCTGCCACAAAACAACATGGCTACCCACATGAAACTAGGAATAATAAACAGAACCAGTAAAGGGAAAAATAACATGTTCTCCCATTCTGTGTGTGCTATGTTCTGTGAAGCTGCTTCCAACTCAGGGTGACCCTACGAATCAATGTCCTTCAAAACATCCTATCGTTCTCCCAGCGCTATATCTTTTTTATTTTGGATTCTCACCATAGGATTTTAAAGGCCAGAAGTGGTTTACCATTGCCGTCTTCTGTGTAGCGCTAACCAGGGTTAGCTGAAGTGGCATTGCTGTTGTCTACAAAGTTCCTCCACCATTGTGTCCCCTACCACTGCTGCTGCTACACCTTATGGATTCCTCGCCCCCATCACTATTAGAACTGTCTGTTCTCTTCTGCTGATGTGGCCACTGATCCCTGAAGGGGGTGGATACATCTTAATCTGGTCTCTCAGCTGTGACCATTCCATCTCGAGCGACTCTGCCAGGAGTTTAACATCTTGACAGAGTCTAGACCCCTTACGATATTTCCCATTACAAAGGCATAAAAATGAGGGTGGCTAAGAAATATGGGGGCAAGCCGATTTCCTGTTCTTTCCTTTATTGTTCCTGGAATCTCAGTCTGTGCTGCCCTTCACTTCTTCTTAACTTCAGCAGCCTGCATCCTACCACACTGCTCTGCAAATTCAAAGCCTTTCTCCAGCCTAAGAATTGTGCCTCAAACTGCAGAACGGCCACTAAAGGGGAAGGCAGGTTCTTTAGGCAGGGGGAAGTCAGAACTTTGTTGAGTGGACTGGTAGGCTGTACGCCAGTTTCACCAGGAGCATTTAAAAAAAATCAATTCTGGAACTGGAGCATGCACAATCTGTCTCCGCTCCTCCAGTTCACTTGCTTCTGTCCCCCTCTCTGGGTTAGTAACAAGAGAGCCAGTTGCAAAATCCGACAAGCTACGGCCGCGAAAAGCCAAGCCAAACAAAAAAGGAACCTGGTTGTGATTTTCACGTTGACGTTCTTTTCATGAGGTGTGCTTTCAATGCCCCGGCATGTCAGTACAACACCATAACAAAAGTACCATGACAGTGCTTTGTGCACAGTCGCAGGCAGGGTTTTATCAGTGGGAACACACTCTTTGATAATGCACAGGAAGGCAAAAAAAAATAATGAAATGAATAATGGCCACAGTGTGTAGAAACTCCTTCTTCCCACAAAGAACATGACCAGACTCCAGCGCTCAGACAGCGGATAAGTGGCTACAGGCAGCTTAATTCTCCCCCTCTCCTCCACTTGCCCCAGGCGCTGAACTGAGGGGAAAGGCGCCATGGCTTTTGTCACCAACCAGAAGACTAAAAGCTGCAAGGGAGTTACACCCCCACCATCCCAGCAGAAAGATCAGTCCAGCTCCAGTTGGATATAAATCCCAACTGTCAAATTGATTTCCCTTCTCCCTCCACTCCGCTTCTCTTGTCTCTCTCATCTTTCTAGTAGCAAACCCCCGGTCTCTCTCTATTAGTGTGGCTCGCTTTGGGGGGAAACAATTGTCAGAAAAGCGGGATCTAAATAGAACACACAAATAAACATGCTGTTCAGGAGGAAAAAGGCAAAAAAAAACCAAAGGGCGTCTCATGCATTGGTTCCACTCTGGAAATGAGACTGGGGTTGGATACTGCTAATGGCTGTATGAAGAAGAAGAAGAAGAAGAAGAAGAAGAAGAAGAAGAAGAAGAAGAAGAAGAAGAAGAAGAAGAAGAAGAAGAAGAAGAAGAAGAAGAAGAAGAAGAAGAAGAAGAAGAACAACAACAACAACAACAACAACAACAACAACAAGAAGTAGAAGAACAAGAACAAGAAGAACAAGAAGAACAAGAACAAGAACAAGAACAAGAACAAGAAGAACAAGAACAAGAACAGAAGAACAAGAACAGAAGAAGAAGAATAGAAGAAGAACAAGAAGTAGAACAAGAACAAGAAGAACAAGAAGAACAAGAAGAACAAGAAGAGAAGAAGAAGTGGAGTAGTAGTAGTAGTAGTGGTAGTGGTAGTGGTAGTAGTAGTAGTTTGGATTTATATCCCCCCTTTCTCTCCTGTAGGAGACTCAAAGGGGCTTACAAACTCCTTTCCCTTCCCCCCTCACAACAAACACCCTGTGAGGTGGGTGGGGCTGAGAGAGCTCCAAAGAACTGTGAGTAGACCAAGGTCACCCAGCTGACATGCGCTGGAGTGCACAGGCTAATCTGAATTCTCGAGATAAGCCTCCACGGCTCAAGTGGCAGAGCTGGGAGTCAAACCCGGTTCTCCAGATTAGAATGCACCTGCTCTGACCACTACGCCACTGCTGCTAGTGGAACAGAAGATGTTCCACTAGCAGGGGAAGGCACTTGGCACTGGGAGAAGACGTTGCCATTAGAAGAACAGCTACTGGGCACCCAGTGGATGAGAACATTTTTGGAAGCATCCGGAAAAAAAATACACTGAAGAGACTAAGGAAAGCAGAGATTTTAATATATGTGCTACCGAAGAGAGGACAAAATTAAGGAAAATCACTTTGTTCACGATGCAAGTTCCACAACTCTAGTAACTTTGGGGCTGAGGAGCTGCCAAGTATGCACAACTTTCTGCCCTCTCTGGGGGCCAAAATGGTGGCAGTGAAGGTGTCCATTTCCTCCATTCTTTCCACATAGTTCTACCGTACAGCTATCACAAGTGACATGTTGAACTGAATCATACATCAAAGAATCCTCCAGAAGTGCAGAAACTGGGTCATAATGGAGAAGATGGGAAGTGCCTTGAGAGCCAGCATGATATAGTGGTTAAAAGCAGGTGGGTTCTAATCTGAAGAACCAGGTTTGATTCCCCACTTCTCCATCTGAGCGGGAAAGGCTTAACTGGTGAACCAGATGTGTTTTCGCACTCCTACATTCCTGCTGGGTGACCTTGGCCTAGTCACAGTTCTCTCTGAGCTCTCTCAGCCCCACCTACCTCACAAGTGTCTGTTGTGCGGAGAGGAAGGAAAAAGAGATTGTAAGCCCCGTTGAGTCTCCCTACAGGAGAGAAAGGTGGGATATAAATCCAAACTCCTCTTCTTCTTCTAAGGGAGGTATTTGGGGATAATGATGAGAAGAGACAAAGGGGTACAGAGTAGCTGGGCTTAAATTCTCAAGAGGTAGGGCAGGACATCATCCTAACTTGGATGGCCATTTCATCAGATCTCAAAAGCTAACTAGGATCGCTCCTGGTTGGTACTTGAATGGGAGACCACCATGGAAGTCTAGGGGTACTACACAGAGAAAAGCAATGACACACCACCTTTGAATGTCTCTTGTCTTGAAAATCCTAGGTGGTCACCTTAAGCCAACTGTGACTTGATAGCAAAAAAACAACCAACCAACCACCATTGAATATCAAGACAAAAAAAGGATTTTTTTTGTGCATCTACATGGAATATGTGTAAGGAATACTGTGTCCAGTTCTGGGCACCTCAGTTCAACAAGGATACTGACAAGCTGGAATGGGTTCAGAAATGGGCGACCAAAATGGTAAATGGTCTGGATTCCATGCCCAATGAGGATTGGTTAAGGAAGTTAGGTATGTTTAGTCTGCAGAAGAGAAGGTTAAAGGGTGACATGATACCCATGTTTGAATATCTGAAGGGATGTCATGTTGAAGATGGAGCAAGCTTGTTTTCTGCTGCTCCAGATATCAAGACCTGGAGTCACAGATTCAAAGTACAGGAAAAGAGATTACACCTAAACATTAAGAAGAACTTCCTGACCGTAAGGGTTTGTTCGGCAGTGGAATACACTGCCTCGGGACGTGGTTTTTAAACAGAGGCTGGATGGTCATCTGTCAGGCGTGTTTTGACTGTGTATTCCTGCATGGCGAGGGTTGGACTTGATGGCCCTTGTGGTCTCTTCCAACTCCATGATTCTAAGTTTCTATGATGCTTGGCCACTGATGCTGCATGAAGGCCTAGTATGACTTATACAACTGTATTTCTATTTATCTGCATGGCATATTTTTATACCACCCTTCAAAGAACTTCGGGATAATATGTGGTTCTCCCATTTTATCCTCAAAGCCCTGTATAGCAAGATTAGGCTAAGGGAAAGTGACTAGCCTAAGATAATCTAGAGAGTTTCATGGCTGAGTTGGGACTGGAACTTGGGCCTCTGGTCCTAGTCTGCCATTCTAACCTTTCTATGACACTGCCTTTCATTTGGCTCAGAATACAAAAGCCCTCCTGGGAAGGAAAGCCAGCACTGTTGTGATGAGCTGCAGGTGTCTCTCTCTGCAGCTCTGATGTCCCCACAGGGGCTTGAGTGCACACCAACAGATGAACCCTGCCACGACTTCTTGTCTGTAGCGAGAGGGAAATCCGTCCTACATCTGCTGCTGCATTCTCCTGCGGCCAGCTGGTAATGAATTACGTGCTGCAGGCAGGAGGCTTCAGTCTCCAAGCGCCTGGTAATCAATAGCTGTTAGTAATGAAGTTAACCCACTGTGGAAAGGGGGAGGAGTCGGCCTAGTTAAAGAAGCCTCTCATTTTTTATAGCATGGGCATGGATTTGTTGGGGTCCTTCCTGATATAGAAATGAATGTGCACCTTTGATACAATGCGGACAGCAATGGAGAGAATGTTTAGAACCAGAGGACAAGATAGCTCCCTCACCTCACCGGCTTCAGGTAACCGTGAGAGTTTGGGGGTGGGGAGATTTTCATAATTCCAGGTGTTAAGCTGAAGGCCTCTCCACTGTAAACCTGGGAAGGTGCGGCGGAGTCCATATTTCTAAACATTGGGAAGATCTTCAATTTGTGTTCTCTCCAGTTTCAGCTTGAGTGTGTTCAGAGCCATGATCTTGTCTACTCGTGTGCGGCTTGCAGTCTGGGGCCAGAATCAGCCAGCCCTGTGAATCAGGGCCCACCCATGATGTCTTTTATGTCATCTGATTGCTGTGTTTGTCTAAAATGAGTTGCTAGGGAGATTTTCACAAACTCCATACTCTGCTAGACTGTGTTCTTGTGATGCTAACAAACTGGATACACTCATCCATATTATTCTTCACTGCCCCTTACACTTGTCCGAACACTTGTCCTTGGACAATTGCTTGAAAATCAGAATGGTCTTTTGGACAAGGATCGTGTGAAGCTTTTGTTGATTGACAGGAAAGAAACAATAACCTCTCCGGTGGCTTATTTTCTATCCATCATAATGGCTGACAGATCCCGCTACACCAGGGGCCTGCAACCTGCGGCTCTCCAGATGTTCATGGACTACAATCCCCATCAGCCCCTGCCAGCATGGCCAAATGGGATTTGTAGTCCATGAACATCTGGAGAGCCGCAGGTTGCAGACCCCTGCACTACACCTTTTCCAACATCAAGCTAAAGACATAAGTTGCTCCCTTTTTGTAAACAACCTTGATTTTTAATTATTTTTAATTATTTGATTTTTAATTATTTGTTAATATTCCCTTTTATCATTTGTAAAATGCCATTACAGGTTTTTGATTGATTGATGAGTTGCTTTGCATTCTGGAACTTTAGGGAGTCCCTTTGGGGAGAGCAGCAGCATAGAAATGCCCTAAGAGATAACTAACATCAACTTTTAGCCCTTGAATTTGTGGGCAAAAGAACCTGGAACAGGTAACTCACATCCTACCTCCAAAGACTACCCAATGAACACAATGAATACAATGCTTTTCTTTACATGCACAGCTTGTTTGAGGGACATAATTATACAGGGGGGCTAGAACAGAAAGTCCTCATGACGTGTGGATAGGCAAACTTCCTGAGTCTAGCTGGATCAGAAACAATATGGAACTGCTGTTAGCCTACCTTTTGAATAAACAACAACAACAACAATAAATCTACCTTGTTCATGTGGCTAGATAGGGTTTATTTACTCTGTTCGGGGTCAGTGTCTATTTGTTGTGGTCTGGTGGCTAAGGTGGAACAAATGGAAATTGACTCCCGACAAGATAGAGTGGATATTGGCTGGCAGCGGCAGCATCCTTGAGGGCACTATGCTCTCCTTAGATGGGGTTAATTTATTCCTATCAGTTAAGAGTCCTGGGGCCTCATGAGAGGCTGATCTTTACTACAGCAACAAGTTCACGCTGCAGCAAGGAGTGCTTTTTTTTTAGAGTTTCGTTTGTCATGTAAAGTGTCTCCTTTCATGGAATGAACATGCCAATCCGTAGCATGGTGACCTTGAGATTGTACATGCTGTATATGGGGGCTGCCCTGGCAGACAACAGAGTGCAAATTCTGCAGGTGTTTGCTGTCTAGTGCTAATCCTTGTACGTACACACACAGTCCAGATTTTACCCAAGTTGTCATTTGTTCCTGAGTTTAATCCAAGGTGCCCTTTGGGGCCCTGGACCCAGAAATATTTAGAACTGCCTGTCTGTCTGTCTCTCTGTATCTCTCTGTGTCTTTCTCTGTGTCTCACTCTGTCTCTGTCTCTCTCTCTCTGTGTCTCTCTCTCAGGATATCTCTGTGTGACTTTTCGGTCACTCCATCCAAGATCTGGTCCTCTTGCCTTTTTACAGAAAGGGGTTGACTGTTGCAGGCCCCATCTGAGTTTTTCCTGCAGGGGTTCCCACATAGAGGAACAGCCTTCCCAAGGATGTCAGGAAGGTATCAACTCTGTGAATTCTGAGAAACCCAAACCTTCTTAATGGGGTGTTGGAAGTTCTTGGTGGCTGGATGGCTACAAGGCTGTTGCTAATACTGGTCACTGATAATCACTGGGAAGGATTTAGATTTTGTTCATCTTTTTAAATCACATGTACGTTTTACAATTGGTCACAAGCTGCCTTCAGCCTACTTGCAAATGATGTGAGATGAAAAACTCTTTAAGCAAACACTTAGATTTCTTTTGTCCCCCTTAGCCTGGCACCAAGGCTGAAAGCAGGTACAGCAACTTCTTAAACTAACTCAACACCAGCTGCATAAGGTGAGTTGCTGTTATTCCATTCTTATAAAGGAAACAACTGATAAACCATCCATTACTAGCCTTGTGCCACTGATAGTAGGGGTCAAGGCAGTCTAGCTTGCATTCAGTCAGTTGCAGGGCGGGCACAAAGGGGGAGTGCCAATCATTTCATGAGCCACCAGAGGCGTAGCAAAGGAGAAAAGCGCCCGGTGCACTGGTGCGTCCTCCACCCCTGCCCTGGAACCCCCCCGCCCCGCCCTCACAACACACCTGCAGGGGAGTGCACCTGGTGCGTCACACACCCCTTCCTTGGAGCTACGTCTCTGTGAGCCACTGATAGGTAAAGCAAGTCACAGTCCTGTGGCACATTGCACCCCCTCCCTCCATTGCCCCAAACAATCAGTTCGGTGGCTTTGCTAGAGAGCCAGCCCTGATGCCCAGCAGGAATACAAGCCTGGTCAGATGAGGCCTCCAAGACTGACTCAGTCCAGGAGCCGTTGAGGCAGCAGGGCAGCTGGTATCCAGGTCTATAACACTGGAGACTTGCAACAGACTAACAGGTTCCCCGAGGTAGTTCAGGTCTCTGATGTTACCTTAAATAAGACACTAGGTGCCTTTGAAGAATTAGTGTCCGTCGTACAGAGTTCTGCTGCTCGTACACACTCTATCTTACTGCAATATTAGTTCATTTTATGAGTTATAAAATATTTCTGTATTGCTCTTCAACACATACAGCCTAAATATAACTACTGAGTAACTCAGTAATGCAACAATAAAAAAACTCACAAGATAAAACTGACAACAGGTTGCCCAGTGACAACCAATCACAATTCAAACCCCAAGAAAATCCTTGCAAAAGGTGGTTTTGGTTCCTTTTTCTGAATGAGGGCAGCCTTCTCACCTCCTCTGGCACCCCATTCCACAAAGGACAAGGGCAGAGGTGAAGGAATCATAAAGAAAAACTGGCTTGAGGACCATAAGTGGCCCCCAGGTTCATAAGGTGAAAGAAAGCAGCGGCGTAGTGGTTAAGAGCAGGTGTACTCCAATCTGGAGGAACCAGGTTTGATTCCCCGCTCTGCCTCCTGAGCTGTGGAGGCTTATCTGGGGAATTCAGATTGGCCTGTACATTCCAACACACGCCAGCTGAGTGACAAATCCAACCCTCCTCCTCCTCTTCCTCCTCCCCCCCCCTACTCCTCCATCTCCATCAGATATGTGGGCCCCAGGCTGTAAATGGCTTTGAAGCTAAGAACAAGCTATTGTTGAAGGCTTTCATGGCCAGAACCACTGGGGTGTTATGGGGTTTCCGGACTGTATGGCTGTGTTCCAGTAGTGTTTTCTCCTGATGTTTCGCCTGCATCTGTGGCTGGCATCTTTACTACCATCAGATCCTCTGAAGATGCCAGCCACAGATTCAGGTAAAATGTCAGAAGAAAATGCTACTGGAACACAGCCATGCAGCCCGGAAACCTCACAGCACCCCACTAAGAACAAGTTTCTTTAAATGAGTTTGGAAAGAAGAAGAAGCCAGGGTAATAAGTTTCGGAAGAAGTATAATACCTTCCCGCCAGGTATATAAAGTATGTTACATCAGATATGCAAAATCTAGACAGATATGCATACCAAAGACGACCACATCTCAGCAAAGAAAACATGCTGTATATAGAGACAGTTCTACAATGAACAAAATTTAGAGATATCTACAGCCTTGGACCGCCAAACAGCTCAAGTAAACACGGAGCAGGAAAAAGACAAAAGGCATTGCTTATCTTGTTCATAACAATGTTAGCCCTCAATCCATACACATATCCTGGCTGTCTGCCACAATCTCAAGAAATTGATCTTGTTTTCTTATAAGGCCTAACTAATCTTATTGAATGATAATAGAGACACTATTAATATAACCTGATTTGACCCAGGCTAGCTCAGTCTTATTGGATCTTGCAAGCTGAGCAGCATCCGCCGTGGTGAGTACTTGGATGGGAGATGATGAAGGACACCCAGGGTCACTATGCAGAAGCATCCAAAGGCAACCCACCTCTTGCCTTGAAAACCCTGTGGGGTTGCCAGGTTGGCTGTGATTACACAGCACTTTTCCCCACCGCCGATGTAACTCCCAACAAAGCAAGTTTTTACGAAGTCATTCTTCAGCACAGCTCCGTCAAGAACAACTCAGGCAACTGTTCTCAATACAAATCTGTCAGAGATCATACAACGATCCTACCAGAGGACTAAGCGTCCCACCAAGGGGAGCAGCCAGTCACATGCCTGTGCACTTGGGAGTGAGTAGCATACTTCCTCCTGACCCACAAAATGCTTTCCCTCCTAATGACATGCTTTTTCAGCCAATTGGATATTTCAAGTTCCAGAATAGTAAGTGAGCAAGGCAGACTACAAAATGGACTGAAGAGCAGGGCAGGCAGAGCTAAAAACACTGTGGAAAATCTGGGGGAATCATCTATCAACAATCCCCCTACACAACTCTCTTCACAGGCAGTAAAGTTGCCAGTCAACTGTCCCCCTCCTACTCCCCACCCATTGTCTGTGCAGGCCCACCATCTCCCATGAGCGTTCGCATACAAACACACCTCAGAATAGCAGGCTATAATGTACTCACGCTTTGGTGTACTCCCAAGTCACACACTGTGGATGCGAGGTGCCCTGGTGGGGTAGACAAAGAACAGAGTAAGGTAGAAGCAGGGAAGGGTGAACCAGATGTTTCATTGCAACCCAACAGCCAGAACACTAGATTCTTCTGGTTCCACTTTCAGTTTATGAGGTGTTGGGTCATCCCACAAGCAGCGAAACAAAGCAACAAGCCAAAACCCATCTAATTCAGTCCATCCTCTGCTACTAACCAAGATTTAAATGGTTTATCCCCCACCCACCCAAAGATTAATGTAATGGTTCCCCACCTCCCTTCAAAGATTAGCGTTTTGGATACACACTCTGCTTCAGAGAAAATTATGCTCTGACTACAAAAATCATGGGGGAGGAAGAGAGAAGGGGAAACCTAAGGTGCATAACACATCAGTGGAAGTTGGACAAGGAGAGAATCTAGCAGAATATATATGTAAAAAGACAAAACCTTTGGGGTTGGATGCTACCTGTCTTTCCAACCGCATGGTTTCCATGCCACCATACCAATTGGGGGGCGGGGGGGGGGAGGGGGCTTTGTGCACTTACATTGAAGATGTGGGACAATTCCACAGCAATCAAGGGTTCCATAGCTTTGGTTGGTGGCCTCACTGTCACCGTAAGAACTCTGGACATGACAGCCAAGGGACTTCTGCAGAGGG
Source organism: Sphaerodactylus townsendi (assembly GCF_021028975.2). Classification (NCBI taxonomy): domain Eukaryota; kingdom Metazoa; phylum Chordata; class Lepidosauria; order Squamata; family Sphaerodactylidae; genus Sphaerodactylus; species Sphaerodactylus townsendi. Next base: position 100,243,989 of record NC_059430.1, read on the forward strand.
AAAAGGAATTAGTTCTCTTGTTTGCTCAGGATGTGTTCCAAAGCCAGATTCTAGGTAATCTTGTGGCTTTAAAAAAGACCAAGGGCTTGTTTCTGGAGAGAGGGGAGCACGATATAGCATTTGCCATCATTCCATTTCCTCCCTAACAACCTATTTTTTCAGAACCCAGTATTTAAAACAGGCTGCTGCAAAATCAGGCCCACAGATAAGGTAGGGAGGAGTCCTACAGAGGGAGACCAGCACCAACGTCATTGACTGACATAATCAGATCAGTGATGTCAAGGAAGACACACTGGTATTTGGGCAAAAACTCTATGGTAGAGGCTCTTTTTACCATAGAGTTTCACCCAAATACAGGAGCGCCTCCCTCAACCCTACTTGACATTTCCTTGGAGACAAGTGTTTACGCACTAGAGAGTTCTGTCTTACAGTTTCCACGTGAACTACTAACCGAGGAGGAGGCAGGATCAATCCCAGCGTACGATACAAGATAGCACCGATCACAAAATAGGCTGATTCGTCCATTTCTGTGCAGAGAGAAAGGTGAACAAAAAAGCAAGATTGATGCACTGCTTAATGGCTGTCCCACCCTGTTGACTGTACTGATTTATACTGTTTTTTAAAATGTAGATTTCAAACTCCAGATCATCCAGAATTCTTTCAAATGTGCTATGACAATTTAAAAATTAAAATTCGTAATTGCAACTTTATATACATACATATTTTCACACTCAAACACACACACACACACACATATTCTACAGCCACACACTGGTAATCATGTGTATACTGGGTTAACTTCAGCAATACTGCAGCTCCTAGGCAATAAATACAGCCCTCCTTTTTCATTCCAACCGAGATGTGTATGAAGGGGTCACAGGCAACCAACTTGCCACTCCCCCAGATGCTGAGCAGCTCATCCTACACTATTTACCTGAGGATGAGAGGCTCAGCACTTCCTTGGGGATGAAGATCTTGTCCTCCGAGTGTCGTGCCCAGTCCTTCATTCCCCGGCGACCTTTCATGGGGAAATTGATGTCACTGGAGACAGCTGAAACTGGTTCTCTCTGGATGCTGATTACTGCCAAGGGTGGGAGAAAGTAAAAAAAAGGGGAAGAACAGGGGAAGGGGAGGGGGTCACTACCAGATTTTTTATGAGTGATCTGTCAGTACTTCTGGGTGGGGGATCTAATCTGATGTGTACTCTGGAACTCTAAATGCTCTAGCCTCAGGGAGCACCTGGAGCACAGAATGGAGCAAGGCTGTGCAATATTGGTTCCTGTTACTGGCAGGCCATGAGAAGCCTTAGGGTTGACCCAGTCTGAGAACCCACATCTGGGCAACAGACAAGAATTCCTACCTGCTGTACTGTAAATGGGACTGTTTATTAGAAGAGTTATTCTGATTTTATTTCAGTGTTCCAGGTCTACTGTATTTTATTTAGTTCAATGTAATCTAGGTCTACTGTATTTTATTATACTGGTCTTCGATGCATTGTTTTTCTAATTCTGTAATCCACCTACAGTCTCAATGAGAAAGGCGGACTATGAATAAATGAACGAATTTCGGCCTACAGTTCTAGGCCAAGCTTCCAGCTCCAATCACTGAACATGCCTTTCAGGCTTGGTTTCCAATCCAGCTGCTCCGATACTTTCGCTCCTGCCACCAATGAAACCACTCCCCATCTTCTGGCCACTCACCCAAATTGTCTGTGACAATGAGTGAACTCTGGAAGGCTTTGAGTGCGTCTCCCACCAGATGGATGAAATCCTCAACCACCTTCATGAGAAGGACAGAGCCAGGCAAGACCTGAAAAGCAGATCCAAGGATGTGTCTGTGTGTCAAAATAAGAAGGCATACCCCCTCACCCCCCTCCCCACCACAAACACACCTGGCCCTCTGGCCCAACCTGTACCTGCTTACCTGTTGAGCATCCTCCCACTTGTCCCTGTTTTCTGCATCCACCATGTAGCTGACAACTTGGAAGAACCGCTGTAGGGGAAAAGAGAGGGTGAGGAACAGCTTCTGGGAAGGTTCCAGCCGTTACATAGCCTGGTCTTCTTCTGCCTTTGGGATAGCCTCAAAATGAGGTGGGAATCTCCTGAGCAATTTCAGCAGTCATACCATAATTTTGCTGCTTCAGTCTCAATAAGAACTCCTAAGTGAACTTCAAAACATTGTGGTGGTGACAATTCTGCTCACATTTCATCACCCCCAGTTTTTCTGGTTTGGGCGTTTCATTTAAAAAGCACGTTCCTAGATCTCATCATGTGGAAAAGAGATCGTGACTGTATGACTCGGCTACCAACCGGAGGAAGCACCTATATATTATATAGGAAGCACCTATATATTATATTATATATTATAGCTAAGCAAGTTTCTGACTTCTGGGGATGGCATTTCCACAGTCTTGACTGTCCCCAAGGACAGCAAAATATCTTCTTTGAATTTTTAAAAAATCTATGCATACTGCATGAATTGGGTCACCATTTGGCTTTGTTTTTCGAGCATAATAAAAAGAACACAGACCCCATTCACTGCAATGCTTACACATAATGCCACTTTAGCACTCCTTACCACACGGCCATACAAAAGCGTGTCTTCCTTAAGAACACTTCTCTGCCTAGGCACCCCATGCACTTTAAAATTGCCAATTCCCGCTCCAAAACCTTGGGTCAATACCTGCACGTCATCTGCAGAGGGGATGTAGGTCGCTCTCTTGTAAGTGTCTGTGACATTGCGCAGGATCTCCACAGAGAACAGCAGGTCCCCGCTGTAGTAGGTCTTGCGTGCCACGAGCTCCAACAGCCCACGGACCACTTGAGACATGCCTTCTCCAGCCAGCATGCGCTGCCCCTTGGCCAGGTGTTCTCGGAGCTGAATTCAGGACAGGGTAGAATAGGTAAGGCCAAAGCTCAGTGCCGGACTGCACACTAAGCATACGTAAGGTGAAACTGCCAGTTAAAGGACCCCAGACTGTGGGGTTTTTAAATGGCCTTAGTCCTTGAACAGTTGCTGCCAGCCAGAACAAACCTTACAGACTGCTGGATGAGCTCAGTGTAAAGTTACCTCTTGACAAAGCTATGCACATTTGAACCCTCTGAAACCCACAAGACTCAGATGGGACGCCTTCTCTGAACTGCCCCAATCCAACTCAAAGCCATTCTAACAGGTTTGGCAACCTTTTTCTTTAACAAGATCTACTTCTTGGTCATGAAAAATATTCCAAGCCACTTCACCACCACCACCACCACATTACCAAACTTTGTTTTGTCTAGAAAGAGCAACAGAAGTTAAATTATCCACCCAGCCTGTCAGTACAGAAGAAACTCCTATAAGCCAAATTATCAGCAAAGAAACAATTCCTACTTTCTTTCATGATCTTTCCCTGGGCTTCTAGGGCTATAAACACTACTCTGTAGCATCCTGTGGCCCATCTGTTGGAGACCCCTGGATTACAACGTATGCTCCTCCCTCTGTTTCCTTCTACTCACTGCAACGCTCCCCCGTCCCCAAATACCAGGGGTCTTCAACCTGTGGATCTCCAGATGTTCATGGACTACAATTCCCATCAGCCCCTGCCAGCATGGCCAAATGGGAATTGTAGTCCATGAACATCTGGAGAGCCACAGGTTGCAGACCCCTGCCATATACCTTGCTCTGGAAGACTGTTGTTAAGCCATAGCCAATTCAATGCACTAAGAACTTTCCAACATGTACTTATCCAGATTTAACTAAACAGGCAAATAAAGAACCAATGATACCCCTTTTAAAAGACAGAATTTTATGTATGCAGATAAAGCAGCTTTCTTGATCAATGAAGAAGAAGAAGAAGAGTTGGATTTATAGTCCCCCCCTTCTCTCTTGAAAGGAGACTCAAAGGGGCTTACAATCTCCTTTCCTCCCCCCCCCCCCCAAACACCCTGTGAGGTGGGTGGGGCTGAGAGAGCTCAGAAAAACTGTGACAAGCCCAAGGCCACCCAGCTGGCATGTCTTGGAGTACACAAGTGAATCTGGTTCACCAGATAAGCTTCCACAGCTCAAGTGGCAGAGCGGGGAATCAAACCCAGTTCCCCAGATTAGAGTGCACCTGCTCTTAACCACTACACCACACTGAAATGCACGAAGAATTATGCATTTATTACTGCATTTGTTCTTGTTGTGGGTATAACCACACCTTTCCTCCTCCCATAAGATTCTCCCTTCTTTTTACAAGGCAGGGGCAAAAAAACCAGCAACGCAGCAGTACAGAAGAGAAAGAGAGAGACAGAGGGAGGCTCAAATGCCTATCACGAGTCTGCACCTACTGAGAGATGTAAGTATCGGTATTCGTGGGAAATGCAGCGTGCAAAGCTGGGTGCACTCCAATAAGCCACACCCTGGGAGTTGAGCAGGCACCGGCGACTGGCAGATCCTAAGGGGAAAAGATAACACAACCAGAGACCTCTCATAGGTGTGGACATTCAACATGCTTGATCCTACCCAGACCAGCGGCCATAAAACATGCTGCCAAAATTGCACAACTAAATATGTAGCTTTTCCAACATGGCTAACTTAGCAAGACTACTTCAAAATCTTCAAGGGCTGGGGTAGGGAGGGATGTTTGACAAGGTGTTGTGGCAGGAGACTTGCAAAACACGGAGATATATGCAATTTTTTACATTATACAAAGTTAGAAAGAGGCCATTTTCATGAATGACTGGATGTGTAAGTGGTTAGGTTCATTTTTTTAAAGGTACAAAGTTGGAGTGACAGATGAGAGCAAGGCAATGCTCTGGGTGTAAGGAACTGTGAAGTTAGTACCTATAAAGCGGAAGAACTCTTTTGCACATTGAAGCAGTACAGAAATCAGGATAGAGCAGGAAAACCTAATAGAAACCTTTTGGCTAGTGTGGCTTTTAAAAGGTAAAGGTAGACCCCCTGTGCAACCACCAGGTCATTACTGACCCATGGGGTAATGTCACATCACAATGTTTACTAGGCAGACTGTGTTAATGGGGTGGTTTGCCATTACCTTCCCCAGACATCTACACTTTACCCCCAGCAAGCTGGGTACACATTTTACCAACCTCAGAACGATGGAGGGCTGAGTCAACCTGAAGTCAGCTACCTGAAACCAACTTCTGTCAGGACTGAATTCAAGTCATGAGCAGAGCTTTGACTGCAGCTTGCCACTCTATACCCTCGAAATGTACAGAAAAGGGCCTTCAGTTTCCACTGGGATACCCAGGTAAGCCAAGAGATTTCATGGCACACCCGCCTTCATCTTCACCATCTGGCCTCTATAAGGCCTCCTCCCCCTCTCGCCTCTCCTCCGATATCATCTAGACCAGGGGTAGGGAACCTGCGGCTCTCCAGATGTTCAGGAACTACAATTCCCATCAGCCTCTGTCAGCATGGCCGGTAGGGGCTGATGGGAATTGTAGTTCCTGAACATCTGGAGAGCCGCAGGTTCCCTACCCCTGATCTAGACTCCCTAGGTGGGGATACCCTCTCACCAAGCTGCCTACCTGTGGCATTGGCTGGGCATTTGTTGTAGACTATTTCACCAGCCGCGGCTTTCTTCCAAGTCATGAGCGTGACGTATTCCTCCTTGCACATCTCGTGGTATGCTGCAAAAGGAAAAGATGGTGAAAGGTGAGGGGCTCGGTAGAGAGAAGCAGGACTTCTGAAGTACACGGACAAGTCTGGAAGTTTAGGGGTGAACTGGTTGGGTGATAGCTGTAGAGGGTTCTTGGGTGTAAGCTGAGGATATGCATCTTTTGAGGAACTAAGGGGTGTTTATGGATGGGCAGAGAGTATAGAGGAAGAAGAGAACTAAATGGGGTGGTTACAGGTAACGCCCAACAGGATAAATGTTGGTGGGTGGGCTTGCAGTAGCTGCTCAACTGACCAGACCTGGACAGGAGGTCAGGCTTGCAGTTCAAACCAATCTAGAGCCTTTACCCTGGTTGCTCACTGTTGATGGGAATGATGCACCACCCTCTTCCTTTCTGTTCTTGAGATAGCTCACCATGGTAAGGATCTGGGTAAGGCCTTCTGGGTTCATGCCCCAGAGCTCCAGATAGTGCTGGTGGAGGAATAGTTGATGGGTTTGGGTTGGGGGCAATCAGAATTACCTTTGCAGGTAATCCACCAAGACACTGGCGTGAGTGCCCAAAGGGGCAGATAGGGTGGTGAGGGTTTGTTTCCAAGATTCACAGAGACCCCCCTTTGCCAGTGGAAAGGAGAGATTGTCTCACCACCGGACAGGTTGAAGTGCACCCCAGTGAGGATACCTGGGCATTTCTTCTCGTTGCACGTCCTGACTTCCTCCCCGCTGCCCTCGCACGGGTAGCCTTGCACGCCTGTCCCTTGACACATGCGGAAGCGTCTCTGCCAGCCTGTGTCGCACGTCTTGGAGCACAAACTCCAGTGGTTCCATGGGCCCCATGTGCTGTCCACTTTGGTCCAGGAAAGCAGAACGGAATAATCAGAAGACCCTTCTCAACTGGCGAGCTCCCCCTTCCCCTACCACACACACTCCCAAATTTAGATTCGTATAAGCCAAAAGAACAGACAGGATGGTAAGGAGACGGAAGAATTCTTCCTTTATCACTGGGGTGCAACTGAACTGGCCTGGCTGATAATTACTTTAATCAAGTATTCCACAGATGATTAAATCCATTTATCAATAATTCAGATCTCATTTCATCCAAACTGTCCCTTCTTCTCTTCCCTACCAGGCCATGACCGTGAGGGTGCCCTTAACAAATGGAATTCATTTTAATTCCTCAGGAGGTGAGTTTCCTTCAAGGCTTCTGAATTCTACAGATCTCATCTGGCTTGAGTAATAGGATTTAATTTTCGTGAATTATCAAATACATTGACAGACAATATCCAGAAAACTACCATGTCCAATGATCAACTTAACTAGTATTTTTTAGGCTGGGACTGGTTTGCCAGCTAATTCAGTCTAGCTAATCCAGTCTAGACCAATATTTCCAGACTTCTGGTAATAGAGACTTTTTTCCAAATTAAAAGTGGAACCATTAAAATACTTATACTTCCAAAGCCTTTTTTTACAGTGTGTGAAAATTACGGTTTTGAGTAGAACCACTCCCTGTTTCCCTGCAGTGACCTTAATGAGGACAGATAATTCTTCTGTCTCCATGTTAGAGTGTGACTAAATGTCCCTGAGTTCTCTACCTGCAGCAGAAGTGAATATGAGGGAAACAAGACCAGAACAGGGAATCATTCAGAGACACATTGAGTAGCCTCCTCCGCAGGTTGTGTAGGATAATTTGGGGTGATAATTTGTTTCTCACTGCATCCCAGTGTGCTTTGCTCACAATTCAGGACAGTGAGTTCTGGCCTCTACAGTCTACCAGTTTTCTGACCCCACCCCCTGGTCTTCAGCTCTTATCTTGGTTATTTGAGTTAAGCTGGGCTGAAGACCACTTTATACATTCACTTGCATCATGAAGTAAAGTTTTCCTAGGCTGAACTATTTCAGGCAGCATATGGGAAGTTGCACAACTCCCCATATACTTTTTCATGGAGATCTTCCCTGTTCTTCCAACATACAAAAAAACAGCTTTGTATATACAAGGATTTTTTTGTTCAGTCTTTGAATCTGAACCCCTCTCCTCCCTCTGCCCCAAATATACATTTATAGCTTGAAGTCTTATAGCACCTATTTCTGCTGAATGCACAAATTCTGTTGATACCCCCTGCCCCCCCCCCCCCAATGTAGCTTAGCCAAACTACCATCCTCTGTGCCGGGCCTACCAGCACAGAGACAGTGAAACCACCCTGAAGCCATGTGCAAAGTCTCATGGGAAATAAATCCTGGAGATGAAAACTCACATTTGTTCCCCAGGAAGCCATCCCAGCATGGCATTTCCCACTCTCCTCCATCTGTAGCGTAAACATCCAGTGCTTACAGATAAAGAGGCTTAATGGTCAGCAAAACTGTTTTGCTGGAGAGAGAACCAGTCCGAGCCGTATAAAAATGGCAGAAATGGAACCAGTGCAGCAGGGGGCTCACAGCGATGGCTGGGCTTCCTCCCAGAATCCTGGGAGTCCAGCTGCCTGCTGCATGACTACAATTTGTATTTATTCCTTTAGGTAATTTATAACCCAACTTCCCAAGTATCCCAAGATGCTTTACAATACAAGTAACACTTAAACACCAAATACAACCCTAAAAGAAACTGATATTAAAACAAATCGATATCTAAAAAAAGAGAAATGTAGTGAAAGACCATAAAAACTCAACAGCAGCACTCTCAGATAATCCATTAAAATCCAATTTGAAAGTGGAAGGAATATTATAGCGTGGCTTAATAGAAATCCAGAACAACACAACTTTGGACTGCAAGGCCCCAGCACAAGTGAAATATCACAAACCCAGACAAAAGGGAGACGCTGCTGGCTAAAAATAGAGGCAACTGAGGCTAGTGCAGGCAGTCTGCTCTGGAAAGGGTGGCACCTTCCTATTAAGGATCCAGTTTTAAGCTTGGAGTGCTATTAGATCTGGGGCCGTAGATGGTGGCCCAGGTCTCTTCTATGACATGGAGTCCCTTTCACTGGCTTTGGTCAGCTCTCCATCTGCAGTCCTTTCTCAAAAGACATGATTTGGTCACTGCTATCTGTCAGTGATGAAGGGAGGGGGAACTGCGCCCAGGGCATGAACAGCCTCCCCGACCCCGCCTCCCCGTGTGACTGCAATGGTGCTCTGGATGTCCCCATTGCAGCTACACGCCTGCTATCCGTGCACTAATTACAACAGGGTTAGACTACTACAATGTACTCAATGTGGGGCTGCCTTTGATGATGGCTTAGAACTGCTCTGTCTCCAAGGAAGTCTACATGGCTTGGACAAATCTCAAAGACACACTTTATTCCTTCTTGGTCTGCCCACCAGCTAAGATCTTTCCTGCCAAACTTTTCAAGGTCTTTTGTCATGGTAGAACCTAGACAGTGGAACTCAATCCCCAATGAGGTTCACGTAGCACCTGAGGCCCCTTCCGCACATGCAGAATAATGCACTTTCAATCCACTTACAATGCACTTTGCAGCAGGATTTTACTGTGTAGAATAGCAAAATCCACTTACAAACAATTGTGAAAGTGGATTGAAAGTGCATTATTATGTGGAAAGGGCCCGAAGCAGCCATCTTTTGGATACCAGCCAAACCCTTTTTATACTCCTGGCTATTTAAAGTACTTGTCTTCTAAAGGTGTTAATTTTGTTGATCATGTTTTGATATTATAATTCCCTGGACTACTCTTTTAAAATGTTTTAAGCCTCTGTATTTTTCTACTTTTCATGTTAATTGTTTTACATCTGTTAGACTGGTTTTAAGATTTTAACTGGAATACTGCCTTGATGCTTTATTGATTTTTATCCGCTGTTATTTTATACCACTGCTTTGTAATTGTTTTTATTTGTTTTACTGTACTTGCTGATTTTATTGCATAAGCTGCCTCATGAATTTTATATTAAGAGTATGGGATATAAATATTTTAAATACATAAATAAATCTTAAGTTTTAAAGGCCCTCTGAAAAAGACAAGCATTACAATTATGCTGAAAGGCTGGAAACGATAGGGACAGCCTCACTTTGGAAGCCAGGGAGTTCCCCAACGTAGGACAAAAGCAGAAGCAGTTTTGTCAATAGCATCTGCCAATATTTTACATTAATATTGTGGCAGTAACTTTTTTGATACCAGCTAAGCTGATTGGGGCAATGGCACAGAATGTTCACAAACATTCTAAATACTCAGGAAGAAAACTGTTTGATGGAAGAGAAAGTTGACATTTCGGCTGGGGTTAAAACTTCCCACAAGCCTTTGGGACAGGCTGAACTGGGGGAAGAGGTCCCAAAAGACAGAGAATCTTAAAGAGCAAGGAATGTGAAGGAAGGGTGTACTGTAGGCAATGGACGGGGAAAAAGGGCGGGTGTTAAAGAAAGCTGGAGGGAATGAGGAAAAGAAGCACAGATAGGCCTAAGAAGAGAAGGCTTTGAAGAAGAGGAGTTTGGATTTATACCTCACCTTTCTCCCCTGGAAGGAGACTCAAGGTAGCTTACAAACTCCTTACCCTTTCTCTCCCCACAACAGACACCTTGTGAGGTAGGCGGGGCTGAGAGAGTTCTGAAGAACTGCAGTAATGTAGCAGTGCAGCAGGTACATTTCTGGTTCACCAGATAAGCCTCTGCCACTCAGGTGGAGGAGTGGGGAATCAAACCCAGTTCTCCAGATTAGAATCCACCTGCTCTTAACCACTACACCACCCTGGCTCTCAGAAACACTGCAATGCTTAGATCAGCTTAGGTAGAGGGGAAGCAGAGGAAAGACAGACATTGTTAGGAAGACTGTGGAAAGGAAATTGGCTAAATTAAACCTAAAAGTGCGTGGCAGTGGCAGTGATGGAAGTATCCAAAGATGAAGTGGGAGTGATGAGAACCAGTGCAATGCAGTGGACTAGTGTAGGCCTAGCATCAGGGAGACCCTAGCTTGAATTCCCAGCTTGCTAGATAACACTGAATAAGCCACACACTCTCAGCCTAACCCACCTCTCAGTGTTGTTGTGAGGATAAAATGGAGGAGAGTAGAATAATGTAAGCTACTTTGGGAGAGAAAGGTGAGGTATAAATGAAGTGAGTAAATAAATAAACAAACAACCCTTGCCTAGAGTCTGAGTGGCTACTTGCTGAAAGAAAGCAGAAGGCAGGCAAGGGAACTCTGAAAGGCTAGAGCAGTGGTTCTCAACCTTCCTAATGCTGCGACCCTTTAATACAGTTCCTCATATTGTGGTGACCCCCAACCCTAACATTTATCCATTTTACAGATGGAGAACACTGATGCAGAAAGTCTTAGGCGACCCCTGTGAAAGGGCCGTTCGACCTCCAAAGGGGACGTGACCCACAGGTTGAGAACCGCTGGGCTAGAGTCCTTCAGCCACGCAGCATGGGGACACAAGGCTACCATGGACATAGGACAGCAGGGCAAGTGGCCACTGACCGTCTCAAACAGATGTGAACTGACCAGCTCATTTCTTGGCCATGGTTTACAAGCTACAAGGATTCTGAAGCTATGCAGTGGGGCTCCACCAGTACTTCTTTCAAGTCCACAGCAGACCCGACGCAAGATGGAACAAAGCAGTAGCCAGCCAGAATTTGAACTGGAAGCTCTGTGTTCAAGTCCTGCTTCTGTTAACAGAGTCAGCATGTGGCCACAGGCCAAATCAAACTCAGCGTGAACGGTCACTGATGGCTGTACCACATTTTCCCAGATCACAAGCCTCAAACTGTGCAAGCCACATTCTCCCCAGGCACCTGAGGGTGTGCAGGGGGGGAAAGGTGCCAAGGGGATTTAACTGCCCCGACAACCAGTTCAGGATGCATTCGGCACCTCCGTTCCCACTTCTGGTTTCCAGCCCCAGCTGTCACTCGTCAATAAAAAACCGGCAAATGAAAATTGATGCTGGAGGGAAAAGAAGGCAGCCGAGGGCCATCTGTCACTGCCGCCGGATGACTGGCATCTCTGAACCCGCCGTACCAGGCACCGTGGCTTTATGGAGAACAGCTGTCGCTCCAGACAGATTGGCAGAGCTTGGTGCCGACATGCAGGAGCGCCTCGCCAAGCCTGAGCTCTGAATGTTGGCTGAGGTTCTGGGCAGGAGCAATCCAGGGGTCTTCCCGTTTGGGGAAGCCATCTCCAAGGGGAAATGTTAAGCCAGAAGACTATCCTCCTCTCCTCAAAGCTACGGCCTAAGCCCGAGTCATCTTGGATGAGCTCTGAGCATCTTGGACAATGGCTGCACACCTTCTTTTCTGGTCTGCAGACCACCTCCTCCCAATCGCATCCTCCCGGCACTGCAGTGTTCCACCTCTGCCAAGGGGAGGCCAGGGCAACCCTACCTGGGTTAAGACCTGGCAGGTTCATTCTCCAGATAAAGATCTTCAAGACGAGCAGCCAGAATGGAGGCCTCGGGATCGTAATGTGTGGAGCAACCAACATTGATTGGTGGCACTTATCAGCTGCTTCGTTTGCCAGGAAAACTGGCACCCAAATGCCACCAATCAATGTTGGTTGCTCCACGTATTACGATGAGCAAAGGGGGCAGTCAAAGGACTGGAGGGTGGCAAAGCGGGAGTTGCGGGTCAGTGGAACAGCATCTGCTTGACGCGCAGAAGGTTGCGAGTTCAATCTCCAGCAGATGGAAGGTGACGAGAAAGACTTTGACCTGAGACCCTGCAGAGTTGCTGCTGGTCAGAGGAGACAGTTCTGACCTTGACAGACCAAAGGTCTGTTTCGGTCTAAGGAAACTTCGTGCAGGGATCACGGGAGCCTGTTTCGAAGCAGCCGACGGTCTGGGGAGGGCAGAAGGTCAGTCTTCTCCAGTTTCCTTTCCACAGCCTGCCGAGCAGAGGCTCTGGGGTTGAAGAAAGCTCTAAGGTGTGAGCGCAGGAAGGGATGAGGGCTTTGAGCCAAGACATTGGCAGTTTGGCATTTGGAAGAAGGGGGAGAAGGAAAGCAGGACTTCTGGGTGGACTTAGGACAAATTACCTGCAGCTGCCAAAAGAGTTAAGGTTCTCCGGACCTAGTACCACCCCCCTCTCCCCCGGAATTTGTTGCAAACAACCATCCACACACCAGCATGTTGGACACCTCTATAGGCCTGCCAGCTTGGTGCCTTCTCCAGTGCTTTGGCCTGACCTATGGGTATCCACCAACTGTACGGCAGGAGCAGGACTCAGCATTCCAGTCCTGGATGTCTCGCCTAATTAGTCCAGTCCCAGGAAAAGTGACAAACATTATTCCCAGCAACCCTTCTGGGGGCTTAAATGGACTCCCCACCCCCCTGCAATGGACACTGGTGCAGTGCTTACCTGGACATTCAGGGTTGTAACACTCCCTGGCGTCGGCATGAGCCCCTTTGCACTCTGCCCAGCCATGAGCCGAGACGCTGCACTTGCGGGTGCGCTGCTGAGTCCCGTTGGAACACGACACAGAGCAGCGGCTCCAGGATCCCCAGCTCAGCCACTGGCCTTCCACTGTCGGAAGAAACACAGGAGAAAGCCCATCAATGTCGGGGAGAAGGTGGAAAAGGCCCTGGCTGTCCAGGTGATCCTCACTACCATTTCATTTAGCTCCCTGATGTAAACCTGGAGTCTCCAATTACTTCTACCACAAACTACAAATTAACACCGGTTTCTCTTCTGGGTTATTACCTGCACACTACTGACTAACCCTGGTTATTCTCCCATGTCCCCCACACACTACAAGCTAACCCTGGTTGGCCTTCTATGTTCTCCACGCACTGCATGTTAACCCTCATCGTTGTGTCAAGCGCGAAGTACCCACCCCAGAGGAGGGGAAAGACAGCTATTCTACCAAGATGGCTACTACAAGCAGACTGAGACGAGGAAAGGGAGGGAGTGAAAAGAAAAGGAGAACACTCAAAGGTCAAGTGAACTAGCATGCTGTAGTAGTTAAGAGCAGGTGGACTTTAATCTGGAGAACCAGGTTTGATTCCCCACTCCTCCACATGAGTGGCAGACTCTGATCTGGTGAACCAGATGTGTTTCCGCACTCCAAAAATTCCTGCTGGGTGACCCTGGGCTAGTCGCAGTCTGTTCAAAACTGTCTCAGCCCCACCTTCCTTACAGGGTGTCTATTGTGGGGAAAGGAAGGGAAAGGAGCTTGTAAGCTATCTTGAATCTCCCTACAGGAAAGAAAGTTGGAGGGAAGGGTATAAATCCAAACTCTTCTTGAATGGTTAGTGGTGCTACTGGCAGCATCCCTGTGTTTAGATCCTTTTTTCCTCACTTCTTGTACATTTTCCTAGTGTCTGGATGCAAAGCATGCCCCGCCGGTGGTAATCAAAGATGTGGAATGGGCTCAGGGGAATGCAGGACATTGGCACATTAGAAGGGTATAAAAATAGGGTCACAAAGTGTAGGCTCCTCAGTCAATTATGACCCACTACTTTTCAGTCAAGTGTTCACAGAGGGATAGCCCACAAGCTCTGCCAACAGGCTGTTTTGAGAGAGAACTGAACTCTTGGCCTCCCATTCCTGACTATCCAGTCAAGGTGGCCTTCCAGGAGATCTAGTCCACAGCCAAAGCCCTTGCTACCTCACAGGGTGAGAGTGGTTAGCTTCTTTCACTGTAGGGTTGGTGTCTGTGCCAGGGGTTCCAGCCTATGCATGAAGCCAATCCAGTCCAGTGGAATTCTGGGTAGTGGGAAGTGCTCTGAATCCAGTGGGAATTCTGCACGGTAACCAAAAGCTCAGTCTGAGGCAGGGTGAGTAAGTGTTTAGGCATCAAGATTGAAGGAAAAATTATTCTCACAAAAGATTCTGCTCATCTTCTACCACTCCATCTAAACAAGGGTAAACCAACACCTCATGGGCTGAGCTACTATTACACTGCATCTGGGTCCGTCACGTCGTCACACCAGATGAAGGCCAGAACCTCCATGTTCAGGACTCCCACTGTTTTCTAAAGCTTAGTTCTTGTGTGTATTGCAGTCCTTGTAATCAGCGCACCTTGTCACCCTTTGTGCTTCACCCTTCAGGGGTGCAGGCCACCTTCCAGCATGGTGTAGTTGTTAAGAGCAGGTGCACTCTAATCTGGAGAACCAGGTTTGATTCCCCACTCCTCCACCTGAGTGGCAGAGGCTTATCTGGTGAACCAGATGTGTTTCCGCACTCCTACATTCCTGCTGGGTGACCTTGGGTTAGTCATTCAGAACTCTCTCAGCCCCACCTACCTCACAAGGTGTCTGTTGTGGGGAGAGGAAAGGAAAGGAGCTTGTAGGCCACCTTGAGTCTCCTTCCAGGAGAGAAAGGTGGGATATAAACCCAAACTCTTTTTCTTCTTTCAATACCCAGCTTGCCAAGATCTTTACTTCATAAGTCCTAACACTCTGCTGCCTCTGACACAAGAATGTTTGTCAGTCAGAGGTTAAGAGTGTTGGGATTAGTATCTGGGAGACCCAGGTTTGAACCCTCCCTCATACCACAGAAGCTCACTGGGTTACTTTGGGCCAGTCACACTTCCTCAGCTATTACCCACCACGCAGACTTGTTGTGAGGATAAAACACAGGAATGATGGAAGACATCATTTTAAGCTGTTTTTTATCATTGTTGTTCACCGCCCTGAGCCCCTAGGGGGAGGGCAGTTTAGAAATCAAATAAATAATAATAATACTGTGGGTTGCCATTGGGGAAAAAGGCAAGGTATAAATGAATAAACAAATGTTTGCAAGAATTTTCACACAGTGTGGAAACTCAACAGAAGCATCAAGTCAGTCCTTAAAAGGCCTCTTTGCTTCAGGAACTGATCTAGCAACGGAAGGTGAGTTTCCAACTGGATTGCACAACACTGCATTCCCCTCTTGCCAGCTGTGCATATTTTGCGTATCCAGGCACCTGGCAGCCCACAATAAATGGTTAGTGAGCTGTGCCTGGCCTGAGGGGCTGTGTGTGGGATACGCCTGGCCAACAATCTTGCTCTGTGAAGAGAATGGTACCCAAGGACAAGACCAATATACAAAGGCAGGAAGAGGCCACGATGGGTTCTAGGAAGATATTAAAGACAGCCAACTGGAGACACAGCCTCCCAACCCTCAGTGTTGCTCAAGCAGGTAGAACACCCAAGCCAGGTCGTTACTGCATCTGAAAAGCATGGTGGCCAACTGCACACCATCATCCACCGTGCCCCAAATTCCAAGCTGCCACAACATGAGCCTCCCACACAATTCATGCATAGCAAACAGGGCAATGTCTGACAATGGCAGGAGATTGGCAATCCAAGGGTAGGGGGACCGAGCAGAGGAGGTATCCTGTGCTGGGACTGCATGTATTTAGATGATGGAGCTCTCTTTGGCCACAGAAAGCAATAGGAACGTGCAGGGTCAGACTGTGTGATTGGTTAACAGTATGAAGCCTCTAGATTGGCCAGGTTCGTGATCAGTGGTGGGATTCAACAGGTTCGCACCACTTTGGAAGATCAGTTGTTAAAATGGTGCTTGTAAACAACCAGTTGTTAAATTGCCGAAGGCTTTCACGGCCGGATTCAACTGGATGTGGTGGGTTTTCCGGGCTGTGTGGCCGTGGTCTGGTAGATCTTGTTCCAAACGTTTCGCCTGCATCTGTGGCTGGCATCTTCAGAGGTGTATCACAGAGGGAAGTCTGTTACACACTTCCCTCTGTGATACACCTCTGAAGATGCCGGCCACAAATGCAGGCGAAACGTGAGGAACAAGATCCACCAGACCACAGCCACACAGCCTGGAAAACCCACCAGAACCAGTTGTTAAACTATTTGTATCCCACCACCAGAACCGGTTGTTAAATTATTTGAATCCCCGCACTGCTCGTGATGCACGAATATGACTCTTGAGGTCAAACTTGAAAGTCAGTATGGTGTAGGGGTTAAGAGTGTCGGATTAAGATCTTGGCAGGCCAGGTTCAAATCCCCACTCTGCTATGGAAGCTCACTGGGGGGACCATTGGGCCAGTCATCATCTCTCAGCCTTACCTACCTCACCAGGTTGTGGTGAGGATGACATGGAGAAGAGGAGAATGATGAATGCCACTTTTGGGCCCCCACTGGGGAGAAGGCAAGGTACAAATGGGATAACCAAACTATTAACAACAATATTTGGGGCATCCTAATTTCACATTCCAGGCCTGCTTCTGAATCTGATTTTAGAAACCATTTGCTGGAGAATGAACAGTCCTTGCTTGGATCCAGCAACTCACTTCAAATTTTGTCCTTAGTAGTACTCTAATGGCATCCAAAATGCTGAAACCTCAGGCTTACACCACATGCCAATGTGGTTTTGTGGTGACAGAGTTGCAGCAAGGAGATCCAGGTTCAAATCTCCCCTCAGCCATGAAGCCCTTCGGGCCAGTCACTTCCTCACAGGCTATCATCCCTCACAGGGAAATGGGACGAAGCTCGTAGACCCCCTGGAGTTCCTTAAATGGAAATCTGCCAGAGACAAGACACCAGGACCCCTGGCGGGCAGCAGCCATGTCCATCAGCCTCTTCTGTCTAGTTTCCCAATTTTAGATGCCACCAGAGCAACATGGGATGCTGCCACAGAGAGCCAGCCGCTGTCGAAGACCCGGCCCTCAGGAGGCAAGTGTTTCTGTACTCCTATTTCCCTTCTGCAGCCCCTTTCCGGTTAGATTGTGGATGAGTTCGTTTGGCAACACATCGTTATACAAAACAGCCATCTTGCAAACTGACAACCTCTCAAGCATTGCTCTCCCGGCCCTAATCTGACAGGGAGCCTGACACTGTTGTCATGGGAACTGGGGGGGGGGGAGGAGGAGAATAGGAAGATGGGTCAGATTCATAGAGAAAGAAGGAAGGAAAGAGCAGTGGGCTAAGAGAGCGCTGAGGGCGGAAAAAAAAACGTACGATTTGGAAGGGGGAATGTGTGTGCGTGTGGCTCATGTAATCTGATTTTTCCCCATTAAATGAGATCCTCGTGTGCCCTGGCTCCTGCTGGATGCTGCAAAGATCAATTCGGAACAAGGCACGTTTCATTCCCTCGTACTTATCTGTCTTCTGGCGCAGGGAGCATCTCTGCCGCTCCAACGCAAAGGCCTTCTGCAACCGCTCTTTGCCACCTACCCCCCAAGGCTAGATTTTTTTCCCCTTGTTTCTCTCATTCAAGGCCATTTTTTACAAATCAGCAGAACCAAGGGCTGAAGCTTTTTTTTTCTTCCTTGGAGTGTACCACTTCAAGCCGCAAGTGGGGATAAGAAATGTTTGAGTGCTCCCTCATGTAAACAAACAACACACCCCCGCCCAAACACAGAAATCTACAATGGCAGGGAGGGGGCTTCATGCTGTTTTTTTAATAATGTAAACAGAGTGTTTTGGGGGGAGAGGTTCAAGCACACCAATACTTTCCCCACTCAGCCTTAAGTGGCACAATCAACGAAGGGCTTAGCCATTTGGAGAACCACAAAGGTAGTTGATGAAGCGAAAGTGTACCAAATCGACTTCCCATCTCAACATCAAAGCACTGCAACGGGCCATGGAGAGAAACACATCTTACCGTGACAGGCCTCGGAAGTTGCCAGCCACAGATGGAGGCAAAACACGAGGAGCTAAAACTACCGGACCACAGGCATACAGCCTGGAAAACCCACAACAGCCAGTAATAAATCAGGCCTTGCAAAAAGTCCCTCTTCCCCATGTTTAGGCCTCCCCCACCCATCCAAATTAACCACGTCCTCAAAAATACTGGAAAAAAATCTCCGAGACCTTTGGTATCATCTCCCATGTAAGGCCTTTCCTCAGATCGCCTTACCATGCTGGGATGACCGAACCACCACTGTATTAAGAAGGGGAAGGGGGCGGTCAAGAATGGGACAAACAACTGTGGGGGGGGGGGGGAGAAAAGGAGGAGAGGGAAACCCAAGCAGCTGGATACTAACCAGGGCAGAGAGCGATATTGCAGGGCTTAGTCTGCACCTCAGGCCCCTCGCAGGCCTTCCTGCCGTGCCGGGGAGAGACGCAGTGCCGCATTCTGATCCGGGACCCTCGCCCGCAAGTCATCGAGCACAGACTCCAGGGGGACCATTCCTCCCGCAGGCCATGAACTGCAACACAGCACACAGCAATCACGCCCCACCCTCTTGATTTTCTGGTGGGGTTGGGTTGAGGGGAGCGGAAGAAAGTTGGAAAGTCCCAGGTGGGTGATTTAACAGAGGGAGGAGGAAAGTGGTCTAGAGCAGAAGGTGAGATCTTCTAGTAGGACAAGGAGCAGAGGGATTTAGGGTGGAAGAAAGATTTAGGATAAATGGCGAAGAACTTTTTATCTCAAGGCAGGAATGAAGGAACAAAACTGTCTTATTTATTCTGTCGTTAAAGCTCTGGATCAACAATCCACAGTGTGATACCCATTGGTGTCATGGTGCCTTCCAATAAGTTTCTTGGTACCCACTTTGTTCTTCTCCAAAGCATCTCTTCTAGGGACAAAGCACTAGTCTTCATTTCCCTCCACTTCACAAAAGCAGGCAGTAGCTGAGAGGAGCCCAGGAGGCATCCCATTTTATATGCCCAGAGAATCCATCCAGAAGCATCTCTCTATGATGGAAACCTGGCTTGGAAACGCCTAACATTTTGAGACTGGCTTCAGCCCCTACGGCATCAGCCATTTTGTAGCTGGCCATGCCCTGCCCCCACAGCAGCCATTTTGGACAATGCCTGCCGCCTGTTATCGAAAGTGTCCATACCCGGCCTCTCCAACATGGTGCCAACCAAGTACCAAATATTTCAAGAAAATGGGTGCAGGGGAGGCTTTTGTGCAAAAAGGCTTCTGAATAACCACTGGTGATCTGATTGGCTGTGCAGATTTTTACAAGTGACGCTTTAGCAGTAGCTGCAAGAGCAGGTTGTTTGGTAAAGCTGGTGGGTCAGAGAAAGAAGAATCCTCCATAGCAGAGCTCCCTGTAACAGGCAGTCTTTGCCTTGCTCCCCTCCACTCCGGAAGCCAGATCTGAAGAACGCAGAAAGACCTACTTATGTGTTATTGATCTTGGATCCATCTGGTGACTGTCCAAAAACATGACTGAAAGCTGACAACAGCCATTAGACAATTGTCTGTATTCACTGCTTGAGTTCTGATTCTGAACGTGTGCCAGGTTGAGTGGGATTGCCAATATTTCCCCAGGGGCAGCTGATAATCTGGACTGTCGCCAACAAGGCATTTTGGACATTACCTGTAGCATACATATCACTTGTCAGATGTAATTAAATTATCTATACTTTAATATATTTGTATTATCAAACGTAATCCAATTAACTACAATTTGCATGTTGCAATACCACAAGTCAGAATGATTTTGGCAACAGAGTGGGTGTGAGGAACTCGTGTTGCAGGAGAGACAAAGACCTTCCGAATTATGGAAAAACTCCTCCAAGTGAAGCCTCGGCCCCCAGAATATTTAAGGGGATCTGTGCATGTTCTGACATTTCTCTGCTGACCCAAGGGCTAGGAATTAGCTTAATTTGTTTTAAGGGCTACACTAGATGAAGGGTGACATTTTAGAGCTGGCTGACAAATTGCAAATTGACAGGTCACTGGGGCAGGAGGCCAGCCACCTGTCCTTTTAGAGAGAAACACCCCCCCCCCCCACCCGCAAATAAAGCTATTACAATCAGCCTCTTTATCTAATTGGAAAGTTACCAACACAACACGCATTTTCAAAGCATAAGCTGGAAACGGCAGAGCTGTCGATTTAATTTCGATCCAAGGAAAGCAGATGGAAAGCATAATTAAAGCCAGATTTATTAAACTTATAGAAGGATGAGCCGTGCTAAGTGAGGATCAGTAAGGCTTCTTTTGCAAATATATGCCTCATTTCACTGACCTTTTAGAAACTTTTTGAGAGTGTTAACAAGCATATACAAAGGGACAATCTTGCAGACAATATCTGAAAGCTTCTGAACACTTCTTTTACACCATAGTGGTTCATATGTAAACTCACAGAAGAATAGGTTCCTTCATGGACTGGTCACAAAAATGGATAGAAACTAACAAGCAGTTTTCACAATAAAGAAGATGACGAGGAAGTAGAGTTTGGATTTATATCCCCCTTTCTCTCTTGTAAGGAGACTCAAAGGGGCTTACAATCTCCTTTCCCTTCCCCCCTCACAACAAACACCCTGTGAGGTGGGTGGGGTTGAGAGAGCTCAGAAGAACTGTGACTAGCCCAAGGTCACCCAGCTGGCGTGTGTTGGAGGGCACAGGCTAATCTGGACCCCCCAGATAAGCCTCCACAGCTCAAGCAGCAGAGTGGGGAATCAAACCCAGTTCCGCCAGATTTAGAATGCATCTGCTCTTAACCACTACACCACTGTGAATCTCCCAAAGACTCATATTAAGACTGGGGCCATTTAATTTTTCCACAAGTGGTATGGAGTCAGGGGTTAGCAGGTTGTGGAGGACAGAGACTTATTTGGCATAGTGGAGTATACAGCAGACTTCAAAGAGCTCCCAAGGATTTCTCTGAACAGAGTGACTGAGCAAGAAATGTCAAATGAGATTCAATGTATGTGCTAAGCGAGGCACACAATGCCTTCCCCCAATCATAACTACCTGAACTGGAAGTGACTACGGGGGAGGGGGGGAACCTGGGGACTGCAGAGAATGGTCTACTGTGAAAACCTCGATTCAGTCTGCAGTGGCAGCAAAAAGAAAAAGGGTAATTCAGAAAAAGAGTTTGAAGAAAAATGCCAGGATTGCGATGCCTTTTTTTTTTAATGATGTGGCCACATTTAGAACACCATCTACAGGTCCATCTGCCTCACTTTTAAAAGAGGATTATCACAGAACGAGGAAAGAAGCAGAAACGGGATGCTAAAGTTTTTACGGTGGTTGCATGCTTTGCAGAATAGGCTACAGTGTCTGGATCTTTTATGTCAAGAAAAAGATGATCAAGAGGAGGGGCAGCGAAGAAAACCACCACAACAGAAGATGTGGACAGTATGGGAGAGACCAGAACTATAACCTGTCCAGTAAAATTGATCAGCAATAAGGTCAAAGCAGATCAAAGGATGCACAGCGCCACTGCAATATAAAACTCATAGAATTCAGGACCACTAAGTGGCCAGACTTGACATATGTGAATCCATGTGAACCCGGACAACTTCAAGCCCTGATTGTGCATTTCTCAGAGGCATCCACCTGGGCACTGTTCAAAACAGAATGGTGGTTTGGGGAATCCTTTGGGCTGCAGTGAGACAGGGGAAGCAAGGAAATCCCATTCTTCTAATGCCATGGTGGTGAACCTATGGCACTCCAGATGTTCATGGACTACAATTCCCATCAGCCCCTGCCAGCATGGCCAATTGGACATGCTGGCAGGGGCTGATGGGAATTGTAGTCCATGAACATCTGGAGTGCCATAGGTTCACCACCACTGTTCTAATGGAAGCAGCTTCCACTGGATCCAATCCAATCTCTAAAACATCTGGCTTCTGCCAATTGGCATTTCCTTGGACAGGTCTACTTGAAGCAGATGTGCAGCTGGAAGTAAACACCCTCAGCATTCCACAGCTGGTACATAGCAGCCAATGAAATGGTATGTGGGGTGAGTAATGATGGATTAACTGATATCACATCTCGCAACCAACTTCTACGAGATCTTATTGGGAGATGTATTAAGAGATGCGGTGCCATATATTTCTGGCGATGTGTAATGTGGCCCTGAGCATCTAAATATGTGTGGAATCACAGACTGCCTTCTCAGAAAGTCCAAGAAACTTCAAACCTGATCCTGCAGCTATCAACTTAATAGATCCTCTTCCATTTTCCTTCCTCAACATCTTTTCAACCACCATACCCCCTTCACCAGACAAAGTTATGAAAAAGTCAAGCAGCCACAGGTTGAGAACTTTAGATTCAAATCTAATGCTAATCACAACCTGGCACAATTTGCTACAGATTCCTTTTTTACAGGATACCACACTTCAGTATCTTTCTGTTTGGTCCATAGGACACCCCCACCCCCACCCCACCCCCATACACACATACAAACAAGCACTGCTCACAGAGTCACAAAACTGTAGCTGAAACCTCAACCTGCCATACAGTCGCAATCTTAAAAACCAAAATGTTTCCTTATTCAGACTGAGTTGAAGAACACAGGAGAATCCAAAGGCCTTCCTCATCCTTCATTTAAAAACCCCAAAGGCAAACCAAGAGGAAGGAATTCCTTAAATATAATGTCACAATATCGGAAACCAGCCTTACCTTCAAAACGTGGGCAAAGCTCATTCTATATTTATTATGCAATTCTATATTTATTATGCAAATTTCCATTGAACTTTAGGTCCACAATGAGTAGAGAAAGGGTTAAACGTACCCAAAAATAAATAAACAAGTCTTCCTTTCTGCACAGCTATCCAAGGAGACCGTCCGGACATTTTGAAACAACACAACACATCGGTTCAGCACAGTCATTAAAGAAGAAATGGGTTATCTCCACTGTGCTGTGGATGGGATCGCCTCTGAAGCATCCCCTTTGCCAACAGTGAAATACTGCATGTGGAAGTAAATGGCCTGGTTGTCTTTATGGCCTCTTTGCTCATGTTCTCTATATTTTCAACACAGCACCATAATCTTGCTGCTGGCATGCATTTACACACACTTCTCACATCTATGAAAACATACATGCTCCTCAATGCATCGGGGGCTTCCTTGGGCCTGGTGTTCTGAGGTTCAGGAAGCTTACTGGTGAGGCCACTGCTGGTTGTAGGGATGAATAGAGAGATGGACAGCAAGTATACATTACACAGATGTTTGACTCACGCTGTCACAGAGTTCCGGCTGAAAATGTTCACTTTAAAAAGTTCAGCAAGGGTTAGTCCCAAACTAGGGCCCCTTCCGCACATGCAGAATAATGCACTTTCAATCCACTTTCACAATCGTTTGCAAGTGGATTTGCTATTCTGCACAGTAAAATCCTTCTGCAAAATGCACCAAAAGTGCATTATTCTGCATGTGCGGAAGGGGCCTAGATGTTACATGTAACTTGTGACCGCCCCCCCCACAAACTCGCAGACAGACAGCAGTTGGAAGTTCCCTGTGGGAAATCAAGTCTGAAGCACCACAGGGTGCTGATTTGGATTAGCACTGTGATCTGTGTGAGAGCCAATGTGGTGTAGTGGTTAAGAGCAGTGGACTCTAACCTGGATTTAATTCCCCACTCCTCCACCTGAGTGGCAGACACTTTTTGGTGAACTGGATTTGTTTCCCCACGCTTACATTTCTGCTGGGTGACTTTGGGCTAGCCACAGTTTTCTCAGAACTCTCCCAGCGCCATCTACCTAACAAGGTATCTGTTGAAGGAAGAGGAAGGGAAAGGACTTTGTAAGCGGCCTTGAGTCTCCTTACAGAAGAAAAGGGTGGGGTATAAATCTAAACTCTTCTTCTGGGAAGAAAATGGGCTTCAATCTTCCCTAGGTACTATTTCCCCAACTTAGAACAGCCCTGGGGGGCATTATTTGCCCCAGGGAAGGATTGTGGGCCTGGTCTGAGTTGGGCCCCTGTGGCACTTCAGAACTGAGTTCCCACAGCGGACTCACGGCTACCACCTGGCTGCAAATCCCCATGACGATAACATGTCAAAAGTAATGTCTAATTTGGCCCGAGTCTACTTCATAAGTAATGGAAACCTGAAATGTTTTATTTATCAGGAACTAAAAAAAAATAAAAACAATTCCCAGCCTGCAAAATTAAATCTTCTGTGAGAATTACACAGCAATACATGAAAAGAAATGTGCCAGAAAATAAACCTTTCCCGACTTCTGTCGTGCAGTTAAGCCAATTGTGCATGGAATGCACAACAAATTCAGGTATTTTCTGCTGCCTGTATTTCTGGATGAGGGGCATGATGCAGAGTTGCAGACAGCGTGCAACCGTTTTGTGAGTCTGATGCAGCAATGCAAGAAGGTGGGACTCTCAGTCTGCTAGGACCCAAGGTTTTGCTCATATACAAGACATGCCAAAGGTTTGCTAACCAAATGCTTCAGTAGGAGTAGGATGTTCTGCCATCAAAAGCTTATGCAAATGTCTGCTTGTCTAATTGCTAAAGGTTGGCCCCTGTGAGGGCAGGAAAATGCAGACATTAAGGCTTAGCTATGAGACAAGGAGCTGCAAACCCAAGAAAGAACGCACAGATTTGCAAAAAAAAAATCTTAGCACAGAACTCCCCCAAAGTAACCCCTTACGTGCATGCATCACAAAACAAGCATGCAAACAAAAAAGACCGGAATTTGGTGGCATTTGGGGTTGCTGCACCAACTCACAGCAGCACAGGCAAATGTGGTAGCCACCCGGATCAGGCAAGGAGGGAAAGCTGAAGCCAGATTCTGCTTGCCTCCCTCTCCTTGTGCCAGAGGAGGAGACAGGCAAGTACACAAGCAGGGGAGAGGACAGTAAGTGAGGCTGGAGGTGGCATGGGGAGGGCGGGGGGGGGGGGAACTGTGACTGGCAGGTAAGAAGGGGACAGAAACTGGAGATGACCAGAGGCAATGGGGAGGAGGTAAAACTTGGGGGTTTGTCTGCCTGTAAATCTGCACAGGTCCCCTTGCAAACCATATTAATGATATCCCAAACTGTAATAGAAGAAGAGTTTGGATTTATATCCCCCCTTTCTCTCCTGTAAGGAGACTCAAAGGGGCCTACAATCTCCTTTCCCTCCCCCCCCAAAAAACACCCTGCGAGGTAGGTGGGGCTGGGAGAGCTCTGAAGAACTGTGACTAGCCCAAGGTCACCCAGCTGGTGTGTTGGAGTGCACAAGCTAATCTGGTTCACCAGATAAGCCTCCATAGCTTGTGTGGCAGAGCGGGGAATCAAACCTGGTTCTCTAATTAGAGTGCACCTGCTCTTAACCACTATGCCTCTGCTGCCACTACGCCACTGCTTATTCCCTGTTTGAATCTACTGTAAGGAGTTTAAGGGCTTACAATCACTTTCCCTCCCCAGCCCCACAACAGGCACCTTGTGAGATAAGTGGGGCTGAGAGAATTCTGAGAGAACTGTGTCACCCAGCAGGCTTCATGTAGAGGAGTAGGGAATCAGACCTGGCCCTCCAGATAAGTCTGCAGCTCATGTGGAAGAATGGGAAATCAAACTTGGTTCTCCAGATTAGAATCCACTGCTCTTAACCACCACACCACACTGGCTCATAAAGCATAGAAACCCCTTTTGGGATGGACTCTGTGACAATTTCCCAAAGGCTACTCCAACAAGAGACCTTGGAAGGAAGGTCTGGCTTGTTTCATTGGCCTCTCTTCTCTGCAACCTTTCAAAGGCCCCCTTGAGGGATATAAACTCAAAACTTTGTAATTCTAAGTTGCCGCTAATAAAGGCAGTAGGGAAGACGGGATGGTATAGTCCAATCTTGGAAAATAAGCAGGGTCAGTATTTGGAAGGGAGACCACCAAGGAAGTCAATGGCAAACCACCTCTGATTCTCACTTGCCTTAAAAAACCCTTCCTGGGGTCACTGGGCAGCCTAATCCAGGAAGGGGTTAATCCCCCTCTGGAGCTGGTGCACCTCTGCAGTGGCATGGGTGCCCATCCTGCCAGCACAAGAGGCAAATGTGCTGGCGGGGTGGGGAGGGTTTACCTACCCAGGCAACCAGGTGCCGTGTGGCTCCACAGTGCCCAACCCAGAAGCTGCCACTCATCCACATACCCGCCAGTACAAAACACTGTGCCAGTATGGCCAGGGATGTTCCAGGGGCAGGTCAGGAGGTGGAGATGACCTTAGTTGGCTTTCACTGCCTGCCCAGCCCCCATGCACCAGCACAGCCGGCAACAGAGATACCCCACATTTTTGTGTGGTCTATATCCACAATCCCCTATGGGAGATTCTTGGGGGCATTTTTTTTCTTTTACTCTTTTTGGGCTTCCCACACTGCCAAAAAGCCCTTTGGAGAGCCCGCTCTGGATGGGGCTGAAAGTCAGCTGCGACTGGACAGCACTTATGTACATAGTAAAGGCATTATGCCATTGTTCATGTTTAAGTTCTTAAAAGCACAGTACACTTAAGATTGTTTCACTTTTTTATTATGCTTTGTCATCTTTAGCAAATTGTGTATTTAAATAGGATTTCTGGAAGGATACATGGGAGAGAACCTAAGAAGGGAATGGGAATTTCCAGGAAAGCAAAGTTGTCTCATCTGCAAAGTCCAATAAAGAGAGCCAGGGAAATTTAATCTATTAATACCAATTTTTTAAAAAATGGGGGGGGGGGGAGTGGTCGGGGTATGAACAATTTTTAATGACCTCAGGAGCGGCTTCTAATTCAACTCCACTTGGTCATTTCAGACAGGACTGAGATTTTTCAAGCTGATGGTGAACTTCTATCGATTAGCTGTCCCAGACCCTGAATACTAATTAAGGCATAAACTCTTTAACCTCCTTTAAAATCAGAAATGCAGTAGCAATGCTTGGGAAAAGGTCAGCCAGCTTCCCAAGCAGTTCTAGAAGCTATTATACGACTTTACAAAAAGGAGAGAGATCAAGGACTCTTTTCTCAAATCAAACTAAAACAAGGTCTTATAAGGACATTCCTTTTGTTTTGTTTTTCCTTATGAGGAAACGTACAACAGTTTTGTACCTTATTAATGTGGCATGTAATGTACACAGGATATTTCCACTGGGCTACCCTTGAGGAATCTTTTGATGGATGCCTGCTATCTGCTTCTTGTGACAACATCTTAAAAGGTGTGCTTTATCAGTTGTCAATATACTTTTGGGAGGAACAGTGGCTCGGTAGCACAGCACACGCTTTGCATGCAGAAGGGCTCAGTTTCAACCCCTGGCAGCATGTTCAGTTACCACAAGGAGAGAAGGGGCTGATTCATGTATCTGATCAAAATCAGGCTGTCATGAACCAGGGGGAAATTCCCAGCAATGAACTTTCTCTGATTGAAAGTACAGGTGGCAGATCTAAAAAGAACATAAGGATAACATTTGGGGGCCTGCCTCTCCTGATGTACCCCCAAAGAGTGCTTCGTTCATCAGAAGACAACCTACTGGTGGTCCCTGGCTCTAAAGTCATCTGTCTGTCCTTAACCAGAGCCAGAGCCTTCTCAGCATGGCCCCATCCTGGTGGAACTCTTTTTCAAGTGAGACCTGACTCCCGCAGGATCTGATGCAGTTCCACAGGGCCTGCAAGACTCAGCTGTTCCACCAGGTTGAGGGCAGTTTTGATGGCCTCCCCTCACCCTCTCTAAATGGCCTCCTCTTACTCTTTCCCCTATTTATTATTTGTTATGGTATCATATCAATTTTTGACCCTGCCTTACAATTTGGACCCCTGCTGTGTTTGGCACCACTGTGTTTTACTATTTGGGGTTTAATGTATTTGAGGTTTTATTATTGGGGTTCTAAGCATTTATATTTAATTGTTTTACTATTGTATTTTATTGGAAGCTGCTCTAAGCCCAACTTGTCAGGAAAGGGCAGGGTAAAAATAAATAAATAAAATAATGTATATCTGGGCCCTTTCTCTGAGATCCGGAAGAGCTGAAGTTAGTCCAGGTAGACAACACTGACCTAGATAGACCAGCGATCTTTACATGGTGTAAACCAGATTAATCTGTGGAGGTCAGGCGAAACAGAAACTTAACTTTACTTGAAAATTTCTGATGAACCTGAGCTGAACAAAACTCTATGATAAATACAACTTCCGAGAAGAGGTTAAGAGAACGTACTCAGATTCTTGCACATTTCCCTTTCTGCTCTTTGGCCTTTTCAAAGATTAGGAAGCAGACGGAAGAACCAAGGCCAGACATTTTAAGAATTAAGGCTGCAATCTACTTTAATTAAATAGCATACATTAAGAACAAGTTAACAATAAATTTGTAAATTCTAGTGATGTCTAGAAATAGACAAACACTCCGCAGTAAGGGTTATGGCTGACACTTAATCTGTAACAAATTAGAGCTATTAACTTGCCCTGTCTTGTGAATCAGAACGGAATCAGTCCTGGAGGCAGACTGAAGGGGTTACTGAATCTTTCCCATCTTGAAGCAGAACAAATTCAGTCGCTGATTAACATAAACCGGAAGAGTAGGAAACATCTAGTGTGGCAGATTCTCTGTTTCTAAGAGCATGTGGACACCTGTGAAGCAGGTCCATGTGACTCAACCGAGCAAATTCTTGAGATGACACAATACATAAATAAAACAGTAATTTCTTGTGAAGCAATACAAGACGATGGGGAGGAAGGGTGGCGAAGGAAGGGATGGGAGAAGGAACAGCTTCAACCCTCCATGTTCTCCCACCTACCTGGGCAAGTGGCAGTATTATTACATAGCCGTGTCTCCCGCAACAACCCACTGCACAGTGTTCCATAAGGCGATGAGACGCAGGAACGGGTCCGCACCTGAGTGCCTTGCCCACAGGTCAGGGAGCATACGCTCCACTGGGACCACTCTTCTGCTGCAGGGTCTCCTGTGGGAGAAACAGACAAACACACAACAGAGAAAGGTCGGCTTGCTCATACCCAGAACACCAGACTAAATTATCTGTGAGCAGCAGGAATCAGCAGTGATGTAGTGGTTAAGAGCAGGTGAACTCTAATCTGGAGAATCAGGTTTGATTCCCCGCTCTGCCACTTGAGTTGTGAAGGCCTATCTGGGGAACTAGATTAGCCTGTGTATTCCAACACATGCCAGCTGGGTGACCTTGGGCTAGTCACAGCCTTTTAGAGCTCTCTCAGCCCCACCCACCTCACAGGGTGTTTGTTGTGGCGGGGGGGGGGGGAGGTGGAAGGGAAAGGAGATTGTAAGCCCCTTTGAGTCTCCTTACGGGAGAGAAAGGGGGGATATAAATCCAAACTCTTTTTATTCTCTTCTGTGAATTATCTGAGACCACCTGGAATTTCACAATAGGAATGCCAACAGCAAAATATTCTAACAAATAAACAGGAGGGAAGTCAAAGACAGTTCTGCTGAATGTATGCCAGGGGTGTCCAACTCTGGTGCTTCAGAAGTTCATGGACTACAATTCCCAGCAGGGGCTGATGGGGATTGTAGTTCATGAACATCTGAAATGCCAGAGTTGGACACCCCTGATGTATGCTCTCGATCTTTACAGTCTTGAATGCACTGTGTTGATATAGAGGGAAGGGGAAATTGAATGTTCCGAGGCCCACTCAAACAGAAAGTGATGGACAAGCTCAGCCATTCTTCAGTGGCTCATTCACACATTCAAATAATCAGCTGATGCTATAATACAAGCAACCAATGTGGATGTTTGAACCTTCTTAACATATTAGTGATAGGTGAATGGTATTCTACTGGAATCGTAACTGAACTGCCAATTACAGGATGCACCCTTGACCATTAAAAAAAGTAACGCTGGTTTTCGTTTTGTTTTAAATCCAGAGGTCTAAATTAGATTGCAAACAAGCAGAGGATCCACAAGGATAAATTAGGCTGAGAGAGTGCAACTGGTCCAAAGTCATCAAGTGGGCTGAGGATTCAAACCTACGTCTCCAGATCCTAGTCTGAAACTCTAACCCAAGGATGTTGAACTCATTTGTTACAAGGGCCAGATATGACATCAATGTGACTTGGTTGGGCTGGGCCTGGGTAACGGGCTGGCTGCTTCATCTGTCAAGCTCAAAACAGCCTCGCCAGCCCAGATCAGCTCTGGGGGAGATAGCTGGCATTAAGAGGGGTGCTTGCCTCAGCTGGTGAGCCTGCACTAGGTTGGGGGTGGCTACCTTGACTGGAGGGTGGCTACCTTAGTTGGCAAGCCTGCATTAGGCTTGAAGTAGGGTCATGGGGGGAGGATTGCTTCAGCTAGCTCATGGACCCGATAAGCTCTCTCAAGTGGCCACATCCAGCCCCTGGACTACATGTTTGATACCCCCTACTCTAACCACTACACCACACTGGCTTTCATGGGGTGGCTACTGTTCAAACCAAAATTCCCTGCAATACCTAGAACTATTTCAGAAGTGACAATGAATAGCTTTATGAACTCTACAGTTTCGGGCAAACCCTAGAGCCGTGGTGGTGAACCTTTGGCACTCCAGATGTTATGAACTACAATTCCCATCAGCCCCTGCCAGCATGGCCAATTGGTGCCAAAGGTTTGCCACCACTACCCTAGAGCTACTCCTTGTCATATCCGGTAAGAACTTCCAAGGCTGTGTTGTCTTTTAAGAAAACTGTCCTTTAGCTGCCACTTGGAGTGGTGGCTAGCACCAGGAATCACAGAATGATCCTCCACCCCCACTGGGGACTTGACAGGTCAAGGGGGGCACTATAAATTCCCAAGAGGTCCTCCACATTAATCCTGAGCTACACCCATGGCTTTTTTTTTTGCTAGACTCATCTGTATCATGTGACACAGCTGAGCTATATACTGGGTTGGATTCAGCAAGCTTTTTCACTTACTCTCTCCCAACTCCCCTGCTTTATTGCTTAACAGTCAAAAGTAAAATGGGAGGCCCAGATTTAACACATGACAGCTCTGTTCTTTAAGCCAGCCAGGATTCAGCACTGCTCTGAGGAACAGCTCCTCAGCGAAGAACAGCAACTTTCCAAGAACAGCAACTTTCTTTTATATAGTGTAGTAGCAAGAATGCTTTATATAAATCCTTAGTTTAGCGCATATGCTTTATATAGTGTAGCCAGAATGTGTCCCCTCTGCGCCCTCTTCCACATGTGGGTCCTCTGTTGAGGAATGTAAAGGAAGCTAAAAGAACAAGAGAAGCGGAGGTGGGGGGTGGGTTTGAGTTTTTGAAATAGACAAACTTGGGGCTTCTCCTAAAACAAAACAAGAAGCAAACTCGGAGGCTTCTCTTCCCACAAAAAAAAAAATCTGGTGCAAAATCCAAAGAGTTTTTAAAAGACTGGTCTCCATGTTTTTCTCTTGTACTTTCCTGATGACTGTGTTTTTAAATCCCATGCCTTTCTAGCTCTTTTCCAGACATGTTAATACCCTTCAGGAAAGCAGCGGCTGGCCGACAGTGGGAACGGAGGCTGCCTCTTTCACTGTAATGAGAAGCCATCCTAAAATCTGCCCTGTGGCTATCAGTCCTCATTGTCCCCTCAACTAGAACTAGCACATCAAGCAGAAGCACAGCTTCCCTTCCTCCCCAGTGGCTCCAAGCAGTATCACTCCCCACCCCCCAGTATTTTTAAAGTCAGAGTTAAGATGGTGGCAGCCCCAGGGAGGCGGCATCATCTAGTTTGGTCCTCGGTCAGCAGCCCACCTTTTCCCTCTCCTGTGCCCTGAACAGGAGCCTGACATTTACAACAATCTGGTTCTCTATTAGACTTGATGATCTATTTGAAGTCATTGGACAGATCTGAAGTAGAGGGCATCCATTTAAATTATGGCAGAACAGATGGAAGAAAGAAAGTGGAGGGGGCTGTAACATTTTCTGGACAGCAAGAGATAGAAAGCAAATATTAGCTGGAAGCGACATCATTGTGTGAAGCAGGTGCTGGAGAACAATGCCCTTCAAATACGAGGGCAAAATGAATATTAAGGTTGGAAACCCCAACTCTCAGGTGTGCCTATAGCAGACTAGAGCTAAAACAGGAGTGGCACCATTTGGGAACAATATGATAAAGCTGCAGCTGGGAAGCAAGGTGCATCGCAACTCAAAGGACATCACAAACATCACGGATCATGAGAAAGGTGGTGGTTAAGAGAAGGTGCACTCTAATCTGGAGAACCGGGTTTGATTCCCTGCTCTGCCACTTGAGGTGTGGAGACTTATCTGGGGAACCAGATTAGTTTGTGCACTCTAACACATGCCAGCTGGGTGACCTTGGGCTATTCACAGTTCTTCGGAGCTCTCTCAGCCCCACCCACCTCACAGGGTGTTTGTTGTGGGGGGGCGGGGGCGGGGGGCGGAAAGGAGATTGTAAGTCCCTTTGAGTTGCCTACGGGGAGAAAAGGGGGATATAAATCCAAACTCTTCTTCTCTAGAAACTAATGGTTCTGGCAGGGTCTTGAGAAGGGCGGTTTCCTTTTACTTACACAGGTTTCTAGTCTTCGAGGCTGCAGAAGAATGTCAAACACAACAGTGTCCTTTCCTCCTAAAGGACAATCAAAATACTGTTCTGTGAACTACGCTAAAGAATACCGATTCAGGCCCTCTCTTTGCTGAAGACCACTCCAGGCCAGCCCAGTTATCGGTGTTCAGAATTATTTCCCATCCTGTTGTAAAGTTCTGAAAACACTGATTGGCAAATTCCAGTTAGCACCAGTTACAATTGTTACTGTTCGAAAATCTTCACAAGCATTTGGTGGGAGGGGAGAGGTATAGATACTCTGAGACTGATACGTGCTGCTCAACGCAATTTATAAGCTTTGTGGTTCAGCAGAGATCTGAAATTGGGACTGGAGTCTCGTATGCCTGAGCAAAATACTCCAAAAGACTTTGAACCATACTATATCCAATTGCAAAAAGAAAAGGTAATCAGAACCTGTATTTGGGTAAGTGTCATAGTGGATCCTTTTGAACTCTCCTGGATCCTTCCTGCATTTGTCTTTTTGTGTGCACTCAATGATCCACAGAACATAAATCAAAGGCGAGGAGAAGAGTGGGGGAGAGTAAAATTGACTGGCATTCACATTAAGCCAGACAAATTTGCTAAATAAATACATACGAACTGAACAATTAATAGATTTGTTTTCTTTATGGGTCTCCAAGGAAGGTGCAAAGAGAACACATAAATGGAGCAAATTAAACTCAGTTGCACCAGGGAAGGAGGGGGGGACAGAGGAAGAAGGGGGGCAGCTCTGTATCATTACAATTTGCTGCCATCACGAAAATGATGGCGCTCAGGGGACCAGTGAGGATGGAAGATGAGATGCTGCTTTCTCAGTCATTGGAGGCTGCATCTTAATTAAAATGCATGTGATTATTGGGGCTAGTAGAGAAGTTGATGGATACCACGTCCCAGCTTGGGCCTCAACACTGGGAGGAACATCTGGCAGCCTCCTCCATTTAGAAACAGTTGTTCTTTAAGGAATGCCGGATTTCTGCAAATATCGACAAAACCCCAAATCCTCAAGCTAAAAAAAGAAGATTGGCCAATAAATAAGTTACTTCCTGGGTTCTGTGATATCTGAATGTGCCCTAAATAAATAACTGAGAAGGAAGAAGCTGAGGGGTGGGGTATAAATTGATACTAGATTGACCCATGGTGGGTATGTGGGGCTTTGTTTTAAGATAACGGTGTCTCTATTCATCCTACCAACCCTGAGGGGTGCCTAGCAGTGCCTTGCCAAAATAGGGAGCCCATTCTCTGCATTGATTACTATAACCACAAGGGCAGTAAATCTTATCCGGACTTGCCTTTGCCCAGTATCTGCCTTGCAAAATACCTGCCTCTCACCTCTCCTAAAAGCATTATGAGAAAAAAATGCTTTTGCCTTGGAAAGCGTTCCCATCTCCACCCTGGACTATCTGCCCTGCAAAGACAAAGGACTTGCTGATATATTTGCAAGTCCCAAGTGTTCCTGCATATACTATACTAGCTTATCCTCTGACTAACCACTCTCTAAAGACCGCATTTACATTGCCATTGTTTTACAACTGTAATCAATTCAGCTCTCTGCCCATCTCCAGACACTCCTAGTTTAGCCTATCAAGTTAAGCATTCAAACCATTAGATTAACGACTCAACACTTAAATGGAAAGGCAAGACTCCCTTTTGTCCTGGGAAATTAAGGGTCACTCTGCATAACCCTGAGAGTCCCATTTTCCCTATAAGAAGCCCCCTCTCCCTGTAATCAGTGTTCAATATCTCTGTTGATATTTTCCCCAACATGTTGTTCTTTCTTCTACCAGAGCTAGCGCGGGTTGCTCAGCTTTGTTCATCGAACCATTTCTGCTCCAAGATCTGGTGACTGTAACCCTTACTCCCCAATTCCCTTTATTTATTCTAAACCTCTCCCCTTATATCCTACGACTGTGTGTGTGTGTGTGTGTGTGTGTGTGTGTGTGTTCTGCTGCTCTGATTGAGCACTCGTGTACCCCCATTATTCCTAAATAAATGTGTTAAAGTTTATCTTGCTCTTCTGCGGATTTCTTGCAAAAGCTGACCTTTGTACATATAGGCAACAAAGATGTCGAGCTTGCCCAACTTCTTGCTAGGTCAGGAGTCTGCTCTTGCTAATTCCCCAACCATAAAAGGGACAGACTCCCACTATTTCAAGTAACAAAATGAAATGGCCAGATGGTGGAAAACTCATGTCCCAGTGGCTCTCGCTAAGCTTTATAGGATGAATATAAACAGGCTGAAATCAAACACATGGCCAGGGGATCATTCCACACTTCAGACAAGATGGGGTCATCAGGAGTTCATTTATGTACTTGAATATCTGCCATTAACACCTATAAGTAAAATACAGTGATGTGTTTAGGGATAATGGAATGGACCCCCCTAACCCTGTCACCATTCCTGATACTGGGTAGCCCAGCCCCAGGAACAAAAGACACAGGGTACCACTGGAAGGAATCACATAAAACCCCTCCTTCCACTTCTCACATGCCCTCAAAACTAACAGCATTAACTAAAATGCTATCAAAAAACTAACCCCTATTAAACATTTTGCTAATCAAAAACATGATGCAAATCAAAGGTCTTTTGCTTCCTTTCAAAATGCTTTCAATTTGAGGAGGAATCTTCACGTTTGATTCATCTTAGGAGAAATTTGGCGATACCCTACAAATGTACAGAGTCCCCCAAATGCTCAAAAATTTGCCAATATTCTGTGTGTGCCTCTCAAAATTCTTTCTATGCACCCAGAGAGGATTCACCAACTTTGTTTCAAATTTCACTTTAGCTGAAGCGTCATCTTATTTATTGCTTTTCAAAGGTATCTTACAAGAAAGTCTTGGGGGCAGCTCCATCAGCTGTTTGAGAGATGGTGTGGCACAACAGCCCATGTGGTGTCATTTTGGGACCTGGGAGATCCAGGCTTGAATCCCTGCTCTGCCATGAAGCCTCACAAGGCGATCTCAGGCCAATCACACTCTCTCAACCTAGCCCACATCACAGAGTTGTTGCAAGGACAAAACGGTGAGAGTACTAAAAGACACTTCAGGTTCCCATTGGCTTGAAAAGTGGAGCATAAATGAACTAAACCAGTCAATCAAATCAAATCAAATCATGGCACTAAATGGAGACTTAACTTGAACAGACAGTATTTCTAATATGCAATCAGACATGAAAGCCTTTATTGTCTCCTTTTTTAATATTATTGTTTTTCCAATGTTCTGATTTAAAACACACACACACCAATAAAAGATGCTGGAGATGATCTTGTAAGCATGCTTGGACAACTTCTAATGCCTCCCCAAGGTCTGCCCACACAGATGGTTACCTGTTTGTGCCATATACACTCCCGGCTCATCCGCTGACCGTGGCCACTGAGTCTTCACCTTCTGATCTTCATGCACGGCATCACCTAAAAGATGCAGGCAACAGTGAGACGATCAGAGGGGGAGGTCAACCCACTGATGTGGCAAAGCACTCTTTCCTTCATAGTACAAGGATGATTTATTGTTTAGATTATGTAGTCACTGTGCATAGAGCTTCCCCTCTATGAAGGCAGCCCCTGCTCTAAGGAATTTAGAACCTAAGCTTTGACACAGAGGAAGGTGGGAGGAATGACAGAGGGGAGGCTCAACAGGAGAAGAATGAGTTCAGTTCGGTTACGCCAGCAGTGCTTACTCAATGTCTCATGAGCAGCCACTTTTGCAAGTAACATCCACAAAAAGAGCCACATCTACTTCCACATCGGGCTTGAGCCACTTATACCTTAAAGAAGTTCACAGCTTACCTGTTCCTCCAGCAGAGGATGTTTCAAGGTGGGAACTACCTGCCAACAACTAGCCCTACCAGAAAAGGGCTTTACTCACTTCACTGAACCATGGGAGTGAGTGCCACATTAGAGAATAAAAGGGCCACAGGTGGCATTCCAAAAAGCCGACTGTGGCTCCCGAGGCACTGAGTGAATATCACACATTCTTAAGCTTAGTTCAGTTCGGAATGAAAACCCC
This sequence comes from Sphaerodactylus townsendi, assembly GCF_021028975.2. Classification (NCBI taxonomy): domain Eukaryota; kingdom Metazoa; phylum Chordata; class Lepidosauria; order Squamata; family Sphaerodactylidae; genus Sphaerodactylus; species Sphaerodactylus townsendi. The sequence continues at coordinate 100,280,575 of NC_059430.1, forward strand.
ACTGTTGCCTCTTGTTCAGGGATCCCCAGCCCTTCTCAGCCTGTGGGCATCTTTGGAATGGCTGCCACAAAATGGCTGATGCCGCTTCCCTTCAGTCGCACACAGTGAAGGTCCTTCTGTTGCGGTGACAGCTACGATCAAAGCAATGTTTTTAAAAATATGTGCAGCCAATCAAACCTCCCAATGGCTAATCAGAAGCTTTGATGAACAGAAGTGTCACCTGGCCTCACCCACTTTCTGAAAACACTTGGTGGGCAGGAGGAAAGTTGCTGGCGAGTGCCATGACACCTACGGGCACCCTGTTGAGGATCCCTGATCTTGTTTAATTCTGGGAGATTCCCCATAATTAATGTTCCCAGCTTTAAAAAGAAAATAAACAAGGCAGCTTCATGGGACCAAAATCTGGATCTTTTCCACTGGGAAAAGAGGAAAGGATGTTAATTCTTCTACCTCTTGCCTCTGCAGTTCCACCAATCAAAACCACCTTCACCCCCTCCTGCACTACCATGGCCCCAGTTCAAATGAGGGTCCCCACCTGTTTAAATAATGCTGGGAACTTATGATCATAGATCTCCCAGCCTCTCCCCTTGTTAGGAAGAAATTTAAGGCCAGAGCTTTGTGGAGAAAGACAGGTTACCAAAAGGAGGGAAAAGAGAGAGAATCTGCATCATATTCTGAAAACTATGAGAATCAAAGGACGGCCTCATGTATCTTACAGGAATAAAGGAAAGGGGAGGGCAGTAACAGAGGCAAATAAAGATATATTATTCACTCTGAAAACTCCTGATCCCAGAACCATCCAATAAAACTGACCAGCACTAGGATTAGAAGAGGCAACGTTTTATTTATTTGAGTGTTTACGCGCTGCATTCTCAGCCAAAAACAAATGGTACCCAAAGGGGCGTATTTAAAAAATAAACCCAAAGCACAAAACCAAAGGCACAACACACAGCAGCCTCAAGGAAGCCACACGGTTTTAAAAAGAGGGATCAGGAATTCATAGAAGTGCGGTCTAGTAAGAGCTTGTAGCTGCAGCAGCCCCACACAGAACCACCATGTTTAGGGGCAGTCTATCTCCCAGAAGAGCTCTCTGCCGCACGACTCTTCAAGACAAGCCTAAATACTATTAAACAGTTGGAATTCAGCACAATTAATATTTTCGAGATAAGCTGTGCCAGTTCACTCTATTTATAGAATTTATTCGGTTGGATCCTGCCATTCAAGATAGTTTCTTGCATCCAAATAGATCTCCTTATGTTGACTTGCAGACAGAAAGGAGCATTGCCATTACTGAAATAGAGCATGGGTGTCCAACTCTGGCACTTCAGATGGTCATGGACTACGATTCCCATCAGCCCCTGCTGGAATGGGAATTGTAGTCCATGAACATGTGAAGCGCCACAGTGGGACACCCCTGGAATAGAGCTTCCAGTTCCAACCCACCAAATTCAATATCCCTTGGCACTACCTGCCACCTAATTTTGTTTTGTTTCTTAAAAGTTTGTAATGTACACAGCCTGAGGTAAAAGAAATATGGTGTGCAAGTGCGCTGGAACCAAGGGAGCTTGGAGATGGCCGGGGGCTTTCGCAGATCCCCCCCATCCATCTTTTTAAACCTTCCAGCAGCAGGGGACAAGCTGATTTTCATCATGGCATGTGATTGCAATGGGTCAATGAGGCAGTGTTAACAAATAATTGTGCTGGAGCATGTGCTGCTATTACAGACAAAGACTAAGGAGACAGAATAAAGATCTGAGGCAATCTGTTTATCCAGTTCTGAAGTGCGCTTCCTGCCTGTGGATACTTAAATCTGCAGATAGGGAGCACACCAACCCCCAACAGGTTCTTCTGCAGAAGGAGGGGACCCCCTGCATTTGCAGGAAAATCTGGCTTTAAAAAACAAAACAGAAAGTTTAAATCCCTCACAATTTTGAAAGCGTGTTGTCTGTATGCGCACTGGGAGTGGTTCCTGGACTGCACTGCCATTGTGATGGATGCCTCAGGCCACTCCAGGGACGGCTGCCACCATCAAAGAGAGCCAGGTCTAGCCACTCTGCCATGGCAGCGGATGCTGGAAGCAGATACCAGGCTGCACCATTACTATAGCAGACATCTTGGGCCACTCTGGGGACCGCTGGCCCAGCTCTCTGTGGCAGCTGTCCTCAGTGAGGAGAGCCTGGGCCCAGCCAGAGGGTCCCCCCCGCAAGAGTTTCGTGGACCTTTACTTGTTTCTACTAATTCTGAGGTGATGGCAGATTTTCCCTGCATGTAACTTTCCTCCCTCCTTCCAGAAGTTCCACAACCTCTCACTGGCTGGTGCCGCTTAGTAACTGCCTACTCACTCAGTAGACAAAGATTTACTGGGTTGCCCAGAGGGTGGAACAAGAGGCTGTCGGTCACAGGCCCCCATAGCTGCAGCTTTCAAGGCTTTCTACTTTGAAGAAGCCCCTTTTATTGTAAGAAACCCCTGCAGATCTGCCAGGTAACCCCTGTGCATTGTTGAGGATTATGGGGCAGCTCCAGTTCTTACATGCTGGCTAGGTCACCTTGCATGGATGGACAGTGTATCCAAGAAACCAGCCAGCACATACCAGCTGCTGCGGAGAAAGACCAGAAGTAGCAGCTTGCCCACGAATACTGATCTTCTCATTGAGAAATCCTTCCGAAGCAATGATTTCCAAGCCTGGCAGAAACCACTGAAAAACTACTGTTCTGAAGGGAAGATTTAAGAATATAGAACGTTCTAAAAGGGCTTGTTCTTGTGATCTGGTTACGGTTGAAACACTTGAGCATTCTCTGTTTATATGTCCTAAATATGAATAAAATATCCATGAAATACACGAATTCCATTTTCTCGCAATGTTCTCAGTGGCAAGAGTGTTACAAGATACCCAACCTCTTGAACAGCTCTGAAGTGCTCTTTTGTGAGACTGTTGCAAATTTTACAGTGGAAATTAGTAATTTTAACTGTGTTTTTAAATCTTGTTTTACTTTGAAATTGTGTCCTGTTTTGTATGCCAATAAAGGCTTGTTGTTGTTATTGTGTACTGTCCAAAAGTGAAGCAGGTGCTCTTCTGCCACACCCAAGTGGCCCATGGAATGGTTAATTCCCTTTTGCACGGGACTTGTGTTTTATATCTACTTATTGTGGACTTTTGGCACACCCTGGCTGGTTCCCCAATAGCAAATACATGGGAGTGGGTAGAAACACCACCGTCCATGCATTGCTCCTGCCCCTTTTTCTATCTGTCCAAAAACACAACTTGTATTTATTTACTTTATTTTTACCCCACTTTCCCCCCACCACATTGGGGACCAAAGCGGTTTACATTCTCCCCTTCTCTATTTTATCCTCACAAAAGCCCTGGGAGGTAGGATATGCCGCAAGCATGTGACTAGGCCAGAAGTCACCCAGCCAGATTCCATGCTAGGGTGGGGATTTGATCCCGGGTCTCTCAGATCATCAATACTCAAACAACGGCACTATGTGGCTGTCAGAAGCAGCTGCGAAGGCCCTGGGATGCCTCCTGGCCAGAAACCCCTCCTTCCCTAGCTGAGCTATGCAATAAAGCTACAGGGGAAAAAGGCCCTTTGAAGAGCCAGAAGGGAGTAGAAAATTCCCATAGTGGCTGTGCATGGACCATCCAAAAAGACATTCCATCTGCAGCCACCCCACAGTTCTTTCTTTGAACTTGATAAAAGGAGATGCTTCTTTGATCCAGTTCATAGAGGAAAGCCCCAGGAGGCACGTAAGTTATGATCCCAAGGAGAAAGACGTTGTCTAGATACTCCCATTTAAATTGGGGACCTCCTGCATTCCATGAGCGGGGGGGGGGGGATCCCCACACAAGAAGCATCGTCTTTCATTTGCAAGTCTCCCTCTGGAGGCAAGAGCTAAATTATGTACAGGACAGCATCAGGAGAGGAGAACCGTGGATGTTCTCAGCCAGGGAAGGCTACCTTGTGCATACCAATCAGGGATTCCGCCAGGAGTTAGAGATGAGGCTGTGATTTCTGGCTACGTTTATGTAATACCTAATAGCCAGAAGAGAGGAAAACCCTTTCTGCTTTTACTTTACAATGCTATATATATATATATTCTTTAAAAAACGTGCCTGGTAACTAGAAGAACCTGTGAGCATTTCGATGCAGCAAAGACAGCCAACGTTCCACAGTAGACATTCCCAAAACAGCCAAAGTTCCACAGTAGAATCTAACTACAATGATAGACCCTGCAAGATTTAGTACTTTTTCAGTTTGGACGTTGAAGGTTTCTGTGAAATCCAACTCATGGCTTTGTTTTTTTTTTCTTAACAAGACTGGTCTAGTTGCAGATAGGGGCTTTGCTCGGCTGCTGGTGGACCTGAAGATTCTTGGCAGCAATCAGTTCAGCTGCTCTGTGAGGCCAGCCAGGAGGTTCTCTGTTTGCCTTTGGCTGAGCTGCTCAGATGCAGAGCAGACTGACAGATCTAGGCAAGGTATAAACAAAAGCAGCTAGGGATAGGAAGTGGGCAGGCGAAGGCGGGGGGGGGGGGGGCTTTGAGAAAGGGTTAGAAGACAAACCACCTCAATGAAGGGAGGGAAAGAGAAAGTCAGAGGGCAAAAAGGCTAGTCTTGAGAGAAAGACTGGGGGAGTATAGCCCTCCACACAGGTGTTATGCAGGCATTCAATTCACATATTGTGGGAGCCTGTCAATCATGTGTTTTGAGAGTATGATACATGTGACTCCCATAACATGTGAACTGGGAAATGTTGCCCAATTTATAAGTTATATATGTATTTATTTATTTATATATCATATTTAATGTACCACCCCATTCCCTAAGGGCTCTGGGCGGTGCACACCAATAAAACCATCAACCTCCATCTTAAAATCAGATGATGACATAAACAATGACAAACTCATCAGGCCGTCGGCATAATATGGACAAGCCCCCAAGGTGGAATATGAGGAGCAGGGGATGACACCTTCAACAGCCAACCTCCCCAAAGACCCGGCGAAACAACTCCGTCTTGCAGGCCCTGTGGAACTGTTCTAGGTCCGGTTGGCTGGAGGGAGAGAGTTCCACTAGGTTGGGGCCAGGACACTAAAGGCCCTGGCCCGGGTATGGGATCATACATATCACAGTTCTAAAACAATAGGTGTGGCAGGCTCCTGCAACAAATGAATGGAACGTCACTGCAGCTTCTGCACGTGCACAGAACGCCAACGTAACATCTGCAAAAGGCCACGATACCCAAAGATCAAAGGCACCCACAGCCAAAAGCCCATGCAGAGGAGGAGATGGATTTGAAAATCTTGATTGGAAATAATATGAGGAATTCCTCCTAGGACACAACAACCCCATAGAGTAAGAAATATCTAAAGAAAGCAGCCTCTGGGGAAAGTGGCTCTGGCTCCCTCTTTGTAAAATCTGGGAGCATCCTGCCAACAGAAAGCGAAGTGTAAAATGGCTCCAAACTGACTTTACTTGGCTTGTGTTTTGTTTTTTGGGGGGACCTAGCCTCAAAAGGGATTAGGTGGAGGGGGGCATGCAGAAATCAAGTTGGGGGATTCTGCTCCATTTGTACTGGACCATCCATGGTTCAGCAGTGTGTGTCCCTCCCTCCCTCCCTCCCTCCCTCCCTCCCTCCCTCCCTCCCTCCCTCCCTCCCTCCCTCCCTCCTTCCTTCCTTCCTTCCTTCCTTCCTTCCTTCCTTCCTTCCTTCCTTCCTTCCTTCCTTCCTTCCTTCCTTCCTTCCTTCCTTCCTTCCTTCCTTCCTATACACACTCTCTTTCCTACCCTCTCCGCCAACCCCAATGTGCACTTAACAAATTGCTGCCTCGAGGTGTCACAAATTTATGGTTCGGCTCACCAAAAATAACCAGAGATCCATCAAAGGCAGTTTGCGTGAAATTAACAGGAACTTGTAAGAGCCTGACAAAGATGCATCATCAGCTGAATGGGGTGGGGGTGGGGAGAGGAAAAAGGGAGGAGCATTTTTCTTCCCTGTTTCCTAACTCTTCCCCCCATTTACAAAAAGTCACAGAGCCACAAGAAGAGAACACTATCAGAGAATGTCTTCCTGTTCTCCGTTCCCTGGGATATAGTGCCTGTGTGGATGAGAAAGTGTTTTGATCTCCATATGAAGTATAATTACTGTTGGTGGCCAATCCAGTGTGGTGTAGTGGTTAGAGTGTCAGACTAACATCTGGGACCCAGATTTGAATCCTGGACCACAGTTGATCATTGACCTGGGCCAATCACACACGCTCAGCCTAACCAGCCTCAAAGGTTGTGATGAAGATAAAATGGAGGAGATGAGAACGACATATGCCACATAGGATCCCTGCTGGAGAGAAAGGCAGGGCACAAATGAAGAAAATATCCAAAATCCAATATCCAAATATCTAAAATCCAGGCATGAGATGTGGGGTCTGTCTGACTGCAAATGGAGTAGGGGACTGGCCCTGTAAGATGTCCATGCCAAGGCCTTTATAATTTAAAGCTGTTCAGTGCTGGTAAATCATAGAGCTTGACCTGGGAGTCTGGCAGGTGCACCATTTGGAACTGTGCATATTTTGAGACTTCTCAGAGTCCTCTTCAGGTGCAGAACGGAACTGAAGGTGCCATGTTGGGCAGTGTGATTGGCTGGAACATAAAGTCATTGGACTGGCTAAGGCCTGGTATAAAAACCTGGAGCATAGCCTTCTACCCTCATGCATATAACAGAACGGAACTTGGTACCAGCCAGCGTGGTTTAGTGGTTAGGAGCAGGTGCACCCTAATCTGGAGAATTGGGTTTGATTCCCCACTCTGTCACTTGAGCTGTTGAGGCTTATCTGGTGAACTAGGTTAGCTTGTGCACTCCAACACATGCCAGCTGGGTGACCTTGGGCTAGTTACAGTTCTCCAAAGCTCTCTCAGCCCCACCCACATCACAGTCTTACAGGAGAGAAAGCGGGGGGGATATAAATCCAAATTATTCTTTGTCATCTTCTACCTTTCAAGTTCCAGGTCTAGATACTGAATTCACTGACTGAGTCAGAAAGCTCACCTGCCTGGCCTATATTTTAAAGGCCTCCAGGCTACCATCTTGAGCTGTGCACCCAACATAACCTCTCTGCCCAGAGAGATCCAATTATTACCTTGCTGAAGAGCGGTAGCTGACAGGCCACAACATCCTTTGTTTCCAGGAGCTTCCTTGTTGTTTTATTGTTTAATTCGTACATTTTTTAAAAAAAAGTGCCTTTAAATTAGATTTTATGATTTGGCGGTTTTTAGCTCCTTCAGCAGAAGCAGTAGAAAATCACCCCAGCAATTCATATCCTCAGAAATAAAAGCTAGCTGAACTTACACCACTGGAGAAAAGGGAAAAGCAGAGAAGGGGCATTCTGGAGCCAGGCTAGGCTCTGTTTCCTTGGGGTTGGCCCTCAGAGCCCGATATCCAAGGATTCTGTGAGGTCTGCAAAAGGTGGCTTGATACTCTTTACCTCATAACAACAACATACAAATTGCCTGCCACAGAGTCTCACCCCCAGGGTAAGCGGAGCAGGACTCTGAGTTGTAACCGGGACCAGCTGCCTCCTTAATGACCCCATAAACTCCCACGCAGAGGACAGAAAGAGGCAGATGCTGGCAGAATTTCTCTGGCTTCTCCATTGCCTGGGAGAGATTTGGAAGCAGCCAAACAGAACCAGGATTTGCATCTGGCTGAAGACCCAGGTTTAAGTCACAAGCCTTATGCGACTAACAAGTGTGATTGGTTTATGAGATCCATGGAAAAGTGGCCCAGTTAATTGGGAACATCTGCAAAAGGTAACATTGTGAGCAGCACCCCAGAGCTAGAAACTGATTTTTAGATTAAAGATCTGGTATATGACCACCATGCACCCAGAAGCAGGGATGTCACGTAGATCACAAGTCACATTCTTTTGCTAATAGCTTTAGCTACTACATCTGCATATATCCGGCAGACCCAGAGGAGCCCCTCTGTTCAGCAAATGTATTTGCCCATGGCAGCGAGAAAGATAACTGCTCCTGAATACCCCAACGTTCCTGTAAACAGCCCAGATGTTTGACACCTCTTGCCCACACTGTAGAACATAATGGTCTTACCACTTGTATACAGAGTACCATAAATGTGCTGATATCAATGCAGGAATGTAGCAATCAGGATGCAGATAAGCAGACAGTTTTACATTTATAGCTTACATTGTTTAGGAACATCCTGAATGTTTGGGAACTCCTAAAGTTGTTTGACATGTGGTAATTTGTTGCAATCCTAAAATCTCCTTGAAATGTATATGGCGTTTGCTTTGATGTGCTCTGCTGAAACCCCTTATAAACCCCAGTCTTGGGCCAGCTGAGTTGCAGCTCTCCTGGTGCTGACAAGACCTATGCTGGTTTGAGAAATAAACTCTTTTTTATTCTTTAAACTACGGCTGTGGCTTATTAGCAGGGAAATCTGCCTCTCCATTCCTCCTCTGGCTTGAGGAGGAAGGGTTCCATGCTCCTTTGGCTGAAAAGCTGAAACGGAAACACTATCTGGAGTGGTATCAACATGAGGACTATCTCTCCTCAGAAGACCCACCTTTCTCCATGCGAACCACACAAATAATACCAGAAACTGGCAGTTCACGATGGAACTGGGTGATTCCTAATCAATATGCCAACTTCAGCCTCCTTTGCTTCGGCAGTTCCTGACCTGGTATGCCTCTCCTCTCTGCTCCTTCCCCTCTGGAGTAGAGCTGATACTCTAGTCAGCTGACTAGTCACATATGGTTCATTAACTGTGCAGTCTTGGACTGCAGTCAAATATTTTCAAATATTCCAGGCCTTATGGCAACCCTGTAGGTTGTCAAGGTAAAAGCCGAACAGAGGTGGTTTGCTACTGTCTTGCTCTGCACAATAACCTTGGCATTCTTTGGGGGTCTCCCATCCAATTACTAGCTAAGGCTGACCCCGCTTTGCTTCTGAGATCTGACAAGATCAGGCTGGCCTGGGGCTATCCAGGTCCAGGCATTCTTCCTCTGAGCCAACATCATTCGGGGTTGCAGTCACTTTGTCACATTGATTTAAAAAACAAACAAAGTTAAGCTGTTTAAAAAGAGCAGTTAACACATTTAGCTGGTAAAGCAGCACACACTCCTAACCTATTGATGATGCAAGCTGGTGTTAGAATTACTTTTAAAATACTTAACCACTGGCAATTAACAGGGGCTGCAGCAGACAGGCCTCAATGCCCTACGGTCTGCAACCTGCAGCTCTCCAAATGTTCATGGACTACAATTCCCATCAGCCCCTGCCAGCATGGCCAACTGGCTGGCAGGGGCTGATGGGAATTGTACTCCATGAACATCTGGAGAGCCGCAGGTTGCAGACCCTTGCCCTAAGCAATTCTAACACCAACTTATGCACGCTATTGGTCCAACAACCATATCTGTTTTGACGGGCCGAATGGGTAATCCTACTGGAGCTAACAGCAGTTCAGGATATGGGTGCTGAGCCTGGATTTATGCAGGGGCCACCACACAGCAGGAAAAGCCGCCTATGCTCTGATACAAAGCATGTTCCTCCCACCCTTTCTCCATTACCACTTTTCATCATTATAAGACACTGCAAATCCCTTGGCTACCTACTTATTATTACATCCATGGCCCTCATATCCACAAATCCATTGCTTTATCTCTGGAGTTCTACTTGGTGTAAAAGATACTACAGATACACCATCCCCTCGGAACTAATTTATTCAGACGGATATTTGAAGAGCATCATCTCTAACATAAAGATTCTCATTTGCAATGAATTTTGATTTCCTTTCATGACATTTTCAAAAGCAGAAGCTGACCTCTCCTAAGAGCCAGCTAAATACACCATCCTTTGCTATTTACAAATACTGAATAACATAGACCTCTGGAGAGAAATTACACAATCCCCGCTGCTTTTTGTCCTTTCTTTGAGCTGTTCCTTCTTCCCTTTCCTATTGTTCATCTTTCTCCATGGTTTGCTTCCGTCCAGCAAAATCAGCCAAAGTGGTTGGGGGAGCTCGATATCTCAGCAGCCATAGGGGACCCAGAGTTACCTGCCACAGGGAGAAAGACTACCTTGGAGGAATCAAAGTCACAAAAAGGGACGGAAAATTTGTTCATGACCAGTCAGCACCTGGAAATCAGGCAAATCTGGCACTATTCCTATTTAAATTGTAATAAGTATGTATCAATTTGAATTATGTATTGTGCACACAGAGTGCTTTTTCACCCTGTCCGTAACAGTAGAACTCAGGGGCGCCCAACGAAGTTGACGGCCTTCAGGGCAGACAAAAGGAAACATTTCTTTACTCAACAAGTAATTAAATGTTGAAATTCACTGGCTTTAAAAGGGGATTAGTCAGATTCATTGAGAAGAAAAGGTCCATCAGTGACTACTAGCCAAAGTGACTAAAGGGAACCTGAAATTCAGGCGCAGCAAACCTAGGAGTCAACATCAGACCTCTGTTGACCTTCCAGTGCAACGTGTGTACCACTGTGTGCAACAGGATGCTGGATTAGATGGACCACTGATCTAGCAGGGCTCTTCTTACGTCCTTATCTATACATGGAACTCAGCTTGTGCAAATTCTGAGCAAATTCCATCCTCTTTTTTAAAGTGGGGAGGGTCATCTGTAAATAGCCACCCTAATTGGGGCCAGGGATGGAGTCTATTGGATTTGGCAGGCCAAAAGGCAGAACCTGTTGGGGTCAGGATGATGGACCCATAGGGAAAGCAATAGACTCCTCCTCTTCCCACTCGAAATATAAACAAAATATCGGATAACAAACCTGGGCCAGAATACTAAGTGACAAGGAACATACCTTCACAGTACACACTCTCACTGGCACACTCTCAGCTCCACTCTGCTTTCTGCATGACACAGAATAGAACAACGTGGCCCTGGTATGTCAGGGTTGTTGGTAATGATGGATACTGGAAAGGGAATGGCTCTCGTGCCGTAATGGGGGTCAGACTGTACTGTCTGTGATGGACAGAAGGAAAAATGGGCTTTAACAAGCCAGGAATAGCACAGAGGAGGGTTCTCAAGAGGGGTGAAGAATTTATTAGGCAGGGTAGAAAGAGGTTTCCTTGAGACACAACACAAAGCTGAAGTGCTTGTTTAAAATTGGACCCAACAAATCTGGCTCAAAAGGGGCCGCAGGAACAAAAACAAAGCAGCAGACAAAACCTTCCCTGTCACCTCTACCTAAAAATAGAAGCATCACTTATTGGAAATCTCATATTCAGCAACCAAAGATTCTATGTGGGATCCAGGACCTGGTGCAGGAAGTCAGAGTTGTTGAGCCGATAGGGAACAGCGACCACAATGCTGTCAGATTCAGTATCTCTGCGTGCAAACAAGTGACAACTACTAATGTAGTTACATTTGCCTTCAGAAAGGGAAATTTCTCAAAGATGAGGGGGATAGTGCGCAAGAAGCTGAAAGGGAAAATCAAGAGAGTCAATACTGTCCAAGATGCTTGGAGGTTATTTAAAAACACAGTCTTAAAAGCTCAGCTGGAATGTGTTCCGCAGGTTAGGAAAGGCAGTGCCCAGTCCAAAAGAAAACCACCATGGTTAACAAGGGAGGTTGAGGAAATTATTAGGGGAAAAAAGATGTCTTTTAGAAAATGGAAGTCCAACTAAACTGATGAAGAATACCAGAGAGAACACAAATGGTGGCAAAAGAGAAGCAAGTTAGCTATAAGGGAGGCAAAAAAGGATTATGAGGAACGCATGGCTGCGAACATCAAGACCAGCAACAAACAGTTTTTCAAGTACATCAAAAGCAGGAAGCCAGCTAGGGAAGCGGTAGGCCCATTAGATGACAAAGGAACAAAAGGTGTGCTAAAAGATGACAGGGAGATTGCAGAGAAGCTGAATGAATTCTTTGCATCTGTCTTCACCCAAGAGGAAGTGAGGAAAATTCCTGCACCTGAACCAAGCTTCTTAGGAGGCGAATGCAAGGAACTAGTGAAGATAGTGGTAGACAAGGAAGAAGTTCTGGCAGCCATTGATAAACTAAATGCTACCAAATCCCCTGACCCAGATTGCATTCACCCAAGAGTTCTTAAAGAGCTCAAGCATGAAATTGCTGATGTTCTCACTTTAATATGAAACTTATCCCTGAAATCAGGCTCCATCCCTGAAGACTGGAAGATGGCCAATGTCACACCAATCTTTAAGAAAGGATCTAGGGGGGACCCGGGAAATTACAGGCCAGTCAGTTTGACATCTGTTCCTGGTAAATTAGTAGAATCTATCATTAAAGATAAAATTATAAAACATGTAGAATAGCAAGACCTGCTGAGGAAGAGTCAGCATGGCTTTTGAAGATAAGTCCTGTCTTACAAACTTACTAGAGTTCTTTGAGGGTGTAAACAGGCATGTGGATAAGGGGGAACCAGTGGACATTGTCTACTTGGATTTCCAAAAGGCTTTTGACAAAGTTCCTCACCAGAGACTGTTGAGAAAACTCAGCAATCAAGGAATAAGAGGGGAAGTCCTCCTATGGATTAAAAACTGGTTGAGGAACAGGAAACAAAGGGTGGGTATAAATGGGAAGTTCTCACAATGGAGAGATGTAGGGAGTGGTGTCCCCCAAGGATCCATTTTTGGACCAGTGCTCTTTAACTTATTTATAAATGACCTGGAAGTAGGGGTGGGTAGCGTGGTGGCCAAGTTTGCAGATGATATCAAATTATGTAGGGTGGTGAGAACCGCAAATGATTGCGAAGAGCTCCAAGCGGACCTTGATAAATTAGGTGAGTGGGCTAAGAAATGGCAAATGCAATTCAATGTAGCAAAATGTAAAGTGATGCACATAGGGGCAAAAAATCCAAACTTCACATACACACTACAAGGGTCAGTGCTATCAGTCACAGACCAGGAAAGGGATTTGGGCGTCTTAGTTGATAATTCCATGGGAATGTCAACTCAATGTATGGCAGCTGTGAAAAAGGCAAACTCTATGCTGGGGATAATTAGGAAAGGAGTCGATGATAAAAGTGCAAAGATTGTCATGCCCTTATATAAAGCCGTGGTGCGACCACACTTGGAGTACTGTGTTCAGTTCTGGTCGCCACATCTCAAAAAGGATATCGAAGAGATAGAAAAAGTGCAGAGAAGGGCAACGAGGATGATTGAGGGATTGGAGCACCTTCCTTATGAGGAGAGGCTGCAGCGTTTGGGACTCTTTAGTTTGGAGAGGAGACGTCTGAGGCGGGATATGATTGAAGTCTATAAAATTATGCATGGGGTAGAAAATGTTGACAGAGAGAAATTTTTCTCTCTTTCTCACAATACTAGAACCAGGGGGCATTCATTGAAAATGCTGGGGGGGAAGAATTAGGACCAATAAAAGGAAACACTTCTTCACGCAACGTGTGATTGGTGTTTGGAATATGCTGCCACAGGAGGTGGTGATGGCCACTAACCTGGATGGCTTTAAAAGGGGCTTGGACAGATTTATGGAGGAGAAGTCGATCTATGGCTACCAATCTTGATCCTCCTTGATCTCAGATTGCAAATGCCTTAGCAGACTAGGTGCTGAGGAGCAGCAGCAGCAGAGGGCCATTGCTTTCACATCCTGCATGTGAGCTCCCAAAGGCACCTGGTGGGCCACTGCGAGTAGCAGAGTGCTGACTAGATGGATTCTGGTCTGATCCAGCCGGCTAGTTCTTATGTTCTTAAAGATGTTTGGGGAGCAAACCCCTGTATGGATCACAGGCAAGAATTGCATGCTTCTTTCACAAAAGACCACATAGCAAAGATCTAGGTGACCACACGTGTCACTATCCCTCCTCCCCCACCCACCCCAAAAAAGAATTCAAGTATCTAGCAGACAATTCTCCTGCTCCACTCACTCGGAAGGATGTGCAAATATTATCCAGGGAAGGGAATTTGAACAGTTAGGGATAAAAGAGATTGTGTCCCCAAATAGAAGAAGAGTTTGGATTTATATCCCCTTTTTTCTCTCTTGTAAGGAGACTCAAAGGGGCTTACAATCTCCTTTCTCTTCCCACCCCCCAAACAAAAAACACCCTGTGAGGTGGGTGGGGCTGAAAGAGCTTTGAAAAGCTGTGACTAGCCCAAGGTCACCCAGCTGGCATGTGTTGGAGTACACAAGCTAATCTAGTTGATCAGATAAGCCTCCACAGCTCAAGTGGCAGAGTAGGGAATCAAACCCGGTTCTCCAGATTAGAGTGCACCTACTCTTAACCACTCTGCCACGCTGGCTCTCAAATAAGCAATAAGTTTGCAATTAGTATGTGTGGGCCTGTGGAGAAGGACTGGCAACTGAGTGTGCAACACATCACACTGTTAAGCAACGGTGCCACAACAAAGAGATCAGCTTCTGAATGGGAATGATACACGACTCAGCAAAGTGGGCTCCTGCTACAAAACAACACTGACAGAGGAACCGCAACCATCGTCCCAGGAAAAACTACATCTCTTGGGTCCTTTTGCACCTGCAGTGGTGGTGAAAAGTGCCATCAAGCTCCAGCCAGTATTTTCAAGGAGAGATGGCTGTCCATTGTCTGCTCTTGAGTAGCAACCCTCTACCTCCCTGGTAGTCTCCCATGTAAGTACTGACCAAGCTCAACATTGCTTAGCCGTTGAAATCTGATGAGATCAGGCTAGCCTGGCCCATGGAAGTCAGAGGCTACTAGGCCATGGCAAGAATCGCACACTGCAGTGGGGGTCATAATACTTGTCATGGTACAGATTAGCTTGGGCACTCCAACACATGCCAGCTGGATGACCCTGGGCTATTCTCAGTTCTTCAGGAAGGGAACGGAGATTGTAAGCCCCTTTGAGTCTCCTTACAGGAGACAAAGGGGGGACATATATCCAAACTCCTCCTCCTCCTCTTCTTCTTCTGAATGGGAATTGACGTTGATGTGATATGATGGCTAAGAGACATCGCCTTTTCTGACTTCTCTGTCCAAACTTTACTTAGCTAGCTCTGCAACATTCTGCTTTAAGCCTCCTCCATACAAGAGCTTGGGGCTTTCCTCTCAGCCCCAGAAACTTATTTCATCTATGCTCTTCCTTTCTTTTCCTTTTCATTTTATGTTGAACATCCATTCTGATGAGTGGCAGGGAACTGAGTTACTATTTAGTCAATTAGGAAGCCAAATACAGGAATTAATACAACAAAATGCAAGACTACTGTGGAACTGCACAATGTTAGGTTTGACAGTGAAGAAATTGAAATGCCGAAAACATTTTCTATTCCTTGTCTCCATCTTGAACCAAAAGGGAGACTGCAATCAAGAACTCAGGGGACTGAGGCTTTGAAAGGCAGCCATGAAGGTTCTAGAAAAGATCCTTAAGTGTAAGGAGGTCTCACTAGAGACTAAGATCAAGAGAATTCATACTAGGGTTTGTATGGATGTGAAAGTCGGACAATGAAGCAAGTTGTCAGGAAGAAAACTTTCTCTGGAATATGGTGCTGGAGGAGAGTTTTATAGATACTGTGGACTGTCAAAATGAAAAATAAGGGGGTTCTAGATAAAACCGAGCTTGAATTCTCCCTAGAAGCTAAAATGACTAAACTGAGACTAAACTTCACATCATGTGAAGACAAGACTCACTGGAAAAGGCAACAATGTTAGGAAAAGCTGAAGGCAACAGGAACCTAACAGGAGATAGGTTGACTCAATAAAGGAAGCCATGGACTTCATTTTGCAAGATCTCAGCAAGGCTGTTAAGGACAGGAAATTGTGGAGGTTATTAATTCATAGAGGCTATTAATTCATAGGGTCACCACACAACAAAAGCGACAACAGCACACAATACACACATACATACATGTGGCCTCTATACAGGGAGGAGATCCTTGGGGATAACCTTGGCACTCTTAATGTGTGAAGAGATTGCCCCCACTCCTAGGATGACTACCAGACTCCCTCCATCTCAGCAAGAACTTCCCTTGCATGTCTCATTATCAAGAGTAAACAGGAGGAATCAACCCCCTCAGGACACACAGAAACTCACCCAGGTACCCTTGTTCTATTCTGAGACCCTTGCTCAATTCTGGGACCCCTATTGCGGCAGCCCAGGGCTGCCTTCCTCCAGTAAGCTCCACTGAGACCACATGGGTATTGAAAGACGTGAGTCCGAGCTGAAGACTTCAGCAGAAAGTAGATACTGGGCCAGGAGAAAAGATTTTCAGGGGTCTCCTGGACTCTCTGTTGGCTTCATTCCCCCAGTACTGTTTTGGGAGGGTCTTTGCTTCTTTAGGAGCACCTTGCCCAGCTTGGACCTGTCTTACCAAAAAGGTAGGGATCTCCAGCCACCCAGCCCCATTGTCAGTAGGAACACAGCTGTTTGGGACAGCAGAAATCTGTGTGAGAATTATTTGTGGGTCAATGGCCGAATAAACATACAGTGCAGCGTGTGAGAATCGATGGGGATGTCCCATGCAACCCTATGCAAGATTGATTTCCAGTGCAAACTGTAATCCATTGAGAACAGAAAAACCCTGTTGAAGGCAAGGTCTCTTCCTTCTGTCCTGCCTGAACAGTCAAGAGGCTGTTCTCCCCCACTGTCAGGTAGAGAAGCAAAACAACAAACTTCTCAGGAGCCAGGCACACAAACATGCTGTTCCGGCAGGCTGCCACGCTGCCTCTAATTAATTCTTTTGCCCTTCCGATCCTCAGCAGGCTTTCAAAACGATCCCCTCCTTGGCCATCAGAAGCTGTTCCAGGTTTTTATTTTTATTATTACTATTATCAGACACGTCAAGTATAGCTGATAACAATCTGTCAAATACACAAAGCAGGGTTGTTTGGCACCGGTGAGTCCAATTTCCCCATCTGGTCCTGGCGGGCAAGGACTGCTGGCTGGGGCACTCTGGTCCTCCACAAGTTTGGGCAGGTGGCGGACTTCCCACCTACAAACAGGCCTGCAACTGGCCCAGCAGATGCACTGTGCTGGGAAAAACAAACAGCAGCAACATAACAAGCAAACGAGCTAACTGGGCAGACCACTGGTGATATCAGACTCCCTGGACAGAAGACACAGGAAGGCAGAGAAACAGCAGCAGATGCAGGCGGTGGATCAGTGCCATGGGCTACGCTCCCTTCCTTGGGATCCAGCCCACCAAGAGAACAGGCCTCCTTACATGCCGGATCCAGCACTGCCTAATTGATATAAAACAACTAATTGATATAAAAGCGTTGCCTAATTGATTTAAAACACCCAGGGGCCAATAACATCCCCCTACAAATGTATCTGGCAGCACCTCTGCCCACTGACTCCAATGAGGTGAGCTCTGACACTCTAAAAAGCTCATGCTGGAATAAACATGGTTAGTCTTGAAGGTGCTCCTGGATTTCTTTTTTATCTTGCTGCCTCTAAAGCCTGACTCGAACCCCACTTTTCAACAAAGTCTCTGGGTTCACCCCTTAGCCCTCACCACCACATCAAACATGCAGTTCTTTCATCCAAACCTCTCTTAGCCCTCCTACTCTCATTCCACTTTACCTCTCTAGCTTCCTGTGACTGTCTCCGCCACTTTCAAAACAGGTCCTTGGTGGTTTTCTGTTGCTTACTTTGGATAGCACCCTGCATTTTGATGAAGCTGCTCTCCCTCCCTCTCGTCTGCGGCTGTTATTGTTATTAGCAAATTGTTAGGACTGATGCGTTTAAGACGCCATCTGTAATGTGATCTTTATTCTTCGTTTTATGTATTTTGTCAGCATCTATTTTGTTATAATGTATACTGTTTTGTGATGTTGTTAGCTGCCCTGAGCCCTGCAGGGATAGGGCGGGGTATAAATCGAATTACAAATACAAATTATAACATATCCTATTTTGCTGAATGTAAAATGACCCCCCCCCCCAAAAAAAAGGCATTTCAAGTGGGTAGTCATGTTGGTATACTGTAGAAGAACAAGATTCGAATCCAACAGCACCTTAAAGTCCAACAAAATATCACAGGGTATAAGTATTGTCAAAGGCTTTCATGGCCGGATTCAACTGGTTGTGGTGGGTTTTCCGGGATGTGGGGCCGTTGTCTGGTGGACCTTGTTCCTAACGTTTTGCCTGCATCTATGGCTGGCATCTTCATAGGTGTATCACAGAGGTAAGACTTCCCTCTGTGATACACCTCTGAAGATGCCAGTCACAGATGCAGGCAAAACGTTAGGAACAAGATCCACCAGACCACGGTCACACAGCCGGGAAAACCCACCACAACCAGGGTAGAAGCTTTTGAAAATCAAAGCTGCTTTCATCAAGAAAGAATGGAGATCCCCCAAAGGCTTCATATTGCAGTGAAAAGATGGTAGAGGTGTTGCGAAGAAGGGGATCAGGATGCAAATTTCCTGTCCTGAAGCACTCTTTCCCTGCTTATTACATTTTGCATTGTACCTTAACAGTCCAACTCTTCTTTGCAACATCCCTCCCATCTTCTGGTTGGGATATAAGGGCCAAGGGATCTCCATCCCTGCTTGTATCTGACAAAGGGAGCTTTCACTCTCGAAAGCCTATATCCTGGAAACCTGGTTACTCTTTACAGGGCTGCTGGACTCAAATCTTGCCCCAATTAAAAAAAAAAGTTCTACATCCCTCAAAACCTTTACTGAATATAACAGTAGCTTGTGTGTGAATGCAAGATGACCCCTTCTCCACTTTCTGATGGTATACCTGGGGGAAAAACTGGTCTTGCATAGCAGTAAATACTATAAATGGTAGTTCCCAATTTTGTCACACTCTAGCATTGGAGTACACAACATTTGGCCCACCCACATATGTGCTGCAGCCCACAGCCTCGTCCCATCAATTGGATTGAGTCAGCAAGCATTAGGGCGCTCCATGCAGGGGTCAACTCAGCAGTGTCAAGGCTGTTTGTATACCAGTGAAGCAGTACCACAAAGGGTGCATGACAACTCTGAAGCAAGCTGCAGAAAGTTACAGGTGCCCAGTAGAGGCATATCTAGGGAAAATGTAGCCTGGTGCAAAATCTGAGTTTCCTGGGGGCCCCCCTTCCCCAGCGGTTGCCCTCCCCCACCACGACCAAACAACATCGCGGGGGTGGGGGGGATTTTTCACACCCACCCACACGTGACTAAATGGCCGCAGCCCAGGGACATTTGACCCCATGTGTCCCCCTGGGGGGTACGTCCCTGGTGCCCAGGACACTGCATTTAAAATGCTAACAATGAAGTTGTGAAGAGGGGATTGGAATGCTAACGGTTAGTATTCACACCTGTTGTTTTGCCTTATCTCTGCTTGGTGTTTTTCCCAGACTGGCCTAGCTTGGTGTGTGAACTGGGCTGTGGAGGCTGGGCCAAAGTTCTCTTGATGTCTGTCTGTACTTTTCTAATCAGTTCTCACAAGGACTCTGAACGGATCTAATTATTTTAATAAAGATCTTTCTGTTTTACAAGAAGTTTCTATTTGATGGACTCAGTTGGTTACAGAAGTAGGGATCCAAATTCTGAACAGAGGAATGGAATGCTGAAGGGTTAAAGCCACTCCCCCTTCCTTGCACAACTTCGAGGCAAATAGAGGCTGCCTCAGCCTACAATTCATCTTTAGATGGTGACCTCTACCACATGTCTTTGAGCCCTAAGGATTGCCAAAGCACAGCATCATCAAAGCAAGGTCCTGAAGTTCATGGGGCATGGAGTGATGGTGTAACAGAGCAGGGCCTGGTGCTGCCACACCTTTATAATACAGGCCATATAGCTCTGGTTGAGGTTGACTCTGGCTGCCGTAACTGTTCTAAGTCCTGGAAGGCGGTGTTATGCCAAGGAAGGGGCAGAGCTATGCAGATAGGGGCAGAGTTGATTCTCATCAAGGTCCAGGAGGCAAAGACAACAGGAGAGGGGGCAGAAGCCAAGGAGAGAAGCTCCATTCAGTCACTGTCCCAATGATACCCACGAACATCCCTCTAATGTCTGCACACAGGGAGCTGAGGGGTGCATCCTCCCTCCTCCATGCAAACAGGGACCTGAAATACACAGACTTTCCCTCCCTACGCATCACCATGACAAATGTTTGCTAGATTAGCATCAGAATTACAATAGTCCAAATGGAGCCTTCGCTGTTGCAATTTCACTACTTTCTTCCTATCAACTCCCTAGCTATCGCAAAGGAGCCATCTCTCATTCATGTTCCCCTCCCCAAGGAAAAGTCTGCCCTCAGCTGAAACATCTCACCAGACTGATTTATTTCTCCTTCTCTCCGCTATTCCCCTCAGCTGCACGTATCGTCTTGACACTTATGGATTCCATAAAATGGGTCCAAATTTACTAACTTTCACTGCTCACTCTATAATCCGTGCCCTGCCACCTCCGTGGCTGGAAGCATTCATTCCACTGCATGCATGCGCCATTAAAAACATCTTTCTGCCAGCCGCAGGGAAGAGAGTCCCCTGCCAGCGAGAGGAGGATCTATTGCACCTGACAAGAAACCAATTTCTTCACCCCCCCATCACTATTTGTTTGCAGAATTTTGGCATTGCAGAGACGTGGGTTGCCCCTCTCTCCCCAAATCTCTCCTTGCAGCTGGAGTTTGCCAGCTCCGGCCAACAAGTTTCCATATCAGGTCATGGGAGGAAGACAAGCCCAGCAGAATCACATGACACAGCCCACAGGAGATGCGACCATATCTCAACGGAGACCCATGTGATGGTATGACGGTTTAGCATGCAATGGCATCAGGACAAATACTAGGCTCACTGAGAACTCAGGTTTTCACCAAGTCTCTTGCTCAGTCCACTGCTGCCACATGAGGCTATGGCAGTGGTGGCGAACCTTTGGCACTCCAGATATTATGGACTACAATTTCCATCAGCCCCTGCCAGCATGGCCAATTGGCAAAGACAACAGGATGAAATTCGAGAGGGGGCAGAAGCCAAGGAGAGAAGCTCCATCCAGTCACTGTCTTTAGATGGTGACCTCTACCACATGTCTTTGAGCCCTAAGGATTGCCAAAACGCAGCATCATCAAAGCAAGATCCTGAAGTTCATGGGGCATGGAGTGATGGTGTAACAGAGCAGGGCCTGGTGATGCCACATCCTTGCCAGCCAATTGGCCATGCTGGCAAGGGCTGATGGGAATTGTAGTCCATGAACATCTGGAGTGCCATAGGTTCGCCACTACAGTCCTAAGGTCTTCCCCATATCTTCAAAAGGTTCTCCTTAAGAACAGCCTTGCTGGATCAGACCAGAGTTCTATCTGCTCCAGCATTCTGCTCCGCACAGTGAACAACCAGTCACTATGGAAGGCAAACAACTGGGCACAGAAGCCAAGGCCTTTCCCTGATACTGCCTCCTGGCACTAGTCTCTACTGCCTCTGAATGTGAAGCTTCCCTATAGTCATTGTGGCTAACAGGCACTGATAGATCTCTCGTTCATGAATCTGTCTGACCTTTGTTTGAAAGTTGTCTATACTGGTGGCTGTCATTACTTTCACCAGCAGTGAATTCCACATTTTCATCACTTGAAAGCTAAAATTTTGGGAGAGGAAGAGGAAGAGGAAGAAAAAGTTCTTGATTTAATCCTACTGGCAAGATTATGAATTAGGTCTGGATTGCCCTCTGGGTAACAGCCAGACTCTGGGCTGGCTTGTGGGGCTCTCTATTGTCTTTCAGGATCCCTACCAGTTTCCCAAATTCCCTGCCCATCTCTCCCACCTGCAAACTCATTCCAACTCCATCTGGACCAACTTCTCAGACTGCCTGGCCAGGAATTCTGCCAAGACTGTTCCTTTCGGAAGTTTGCTCCACTCATCTCTGGTCCCAATTCTCCTTCAGCTCCCTATATGCTTTGCAGCCACAATCCAGAGCAAACAATGCGACAAAGCCAACCCCCAATCATCTTGTGCGAGTCAGGCTGGAACATACATCTGCTTCCCTCCCTAGGTCATCAGTACAACCCTGGTCTGGGTTCATTCCCAGTAGTGGATAGAGTCAATGATCAGCCAAGGAACTATTTCAGGCATGATGAGGTTTTCTTCCCCCCATGCGGCCAGATGGGAGGGAAGGTGACATGGTAAAGCCCAATCTGAGAAACTAAGCAGAGTCAGTATTTGAATGGGAGACCACCAAGGAAGGCTGTGCAAAGGAAGTCAACGGCAAACCAACTTCGCTGCTACTTGCCTTGAAAGCCCCTTGTTGGGGTTGCTACATGTTGGCTGTAACTTGATGGCACCTCTTACATGCATGTGGCCGGCCATCATGAAACAAAAGCTTCAAACTGAGACGCAGCTGAAACAGCCCTGACCAGTTTCATGACCATACTCAGCAGCCTGTCAACAGACTCCCTCCTTTTGAGACTGTTTTGGAGAAATGCAGACTGGGGCAAATATTCACCCCACTTATCAGCATTGCCAATTGTGCTTGCTCTCATGCAAGGAATTCCCATGTCCTCTCTGTCCCCCTGAGGGGTTCACTCGGCTGCCACCGAGCCAACAGGATTTGACCACATAACAAGATCCGAAACCAAAACAGGGTGAGGGCAACACTCCCACCCACCCCAGCCTCTAGCAGTTCAGTTACAGGACAAAGAAAAAATGGGACCAGGGAACAGTGTCATGGACGATCATCGCTACCAGAAGAAGAAGGAAACTTGTGGGAAACTGCACCCCTTTCCCCTTCCCTAAAGGGGAAAAGGCAGCCCAGCTTCTGACTTGACCTTTCAATGAACCAGCAAACCATATGCTAACAGCTGCAAGGCATACTGTGAACTGCGCAAGTCCTCTAAATGCAGGCAGGCTCCGTTCAAGAATATGCCAAGTTCTGGACTGAGGTCTGCCAGTCACCTACTGCCTGGGTCCTTATTCTTACACAGTGGTAGCTTGCCCACAGCTCCTGGTCCCAAGCATCTGCATGCTCAGACAGTGATGTATAGATTTTTTTAGGGGGTGGGTTCAGTGACTGAGAGCTTCCGGCTGTTCCATTCCATGCATTGTTTCAAGCAAGCCGGACATGTAATGGGAGGGGTTTGAAACCAAGAGCCCCTGCCCTTACCTACATCCCTGTGCTCAGTCCCTTCCAATCCCTTTAGCCTCTCCTTAGCAGAGGCTGCCTGCTGTGCAATATCAAAGGACCTCTTCTGATTGGGCAAAACTGCCTAGAGCAGAGACTTGAACCTAGCTCTTCAAAGCTGCACCAGTGTGCTAAACTCTCCTTCCTAGCAAGAAAGGATCCACTGCAAATCAAGTCCCCTTGGGTGACAAGGCCCCTACAGCTCTGCCCCCACCACACCATTCTCCATAGCTCAGTCTGATCCCCCCTGATCCAAGCTGAAAATTATACGTATATTTCTCCTTTCCATAACAATGCCTATCTAAGCCAGTTCTCTCTTGCAAGGTCATTGCTATGGCTACCTGTTTGATTTCAACTACCTCCATTTTAACCTCCACAAAAGAGTGGCTGTCTCCCAAGCAGGTGGCACACATTGGCACGGGTGAGGGGAGACAAAGAGTCGAGGAGTGCTTTGCATCTGCTTTTCCAAAATGCCCTGCAAACCCTGGCACATTGAGCGCCTGCGCCAGTTCCATGCTGTAATGTCGCAGCCGGTGCATTTGCCCTGTAGAGGTTCTGGGAAGATTCGCCTGTGCAGCACGAGAAGGAAGTCTCCGTGCCAGCGAGCTGCACCCGGGAAGCGGAAAAACTGCATGACATCTGTGAACCGCAGTAACTAACGGACTGGAAGAGACGGCAGGGATACGTACACAGCCTGGAGAAAAGGCAGCTGGGATCCATCAAAGCTCAGAAATACAAAATTAAGATTGCCAGAGAAGCCAGCTTTGGATGGCTCACTGGTCTGGCATGCCCGGAATCACCCTTCTGACAGCAGCCCAAGCAGGGTGATTGAGCGGTCAGCCATCCTCTGTCAATCGCCTCCCAAGTTTTTGAAGTATAGCAACTTGCAACACATTTTCAAAGGGATGGAGTTCACCCAAGCGCTCATGAAATGGCTATCATTTAACTTCAATCCCTTCATTGTTCCGTCCTGAATCGAAGGCAGTGACCGCACCAGGAACTGGATGCACTACACTTCTGTAAGGTTGTAGACCTTGCTTGGGTACTGATTGGTACTGTATGTTATTTCTGGGCTCCACTATACCTGGCTGAAGGGGGAAACTGCTTTGGGTTCAAATGCTCTCACCTGGAGGCCCCTCCCACTCCAGGAACATAGATAACCAGCGTATCTGCTGGAAGCATACAATCTAGCCTCACGGACTATTTTTCTATCGCCAGAATTTTTTTTCCTGAAGCTTGCAACTCCTCCCAAGTCCCCTTACCCTGAGACTAAAGTGGAAAAGCTTCATGACCTTTTTCTGTTGTGGTCTGCCTGGGGACACATACAAGGATGTACTCCAAAGTGTGCAAAAATAATGAAAATGCACGTTTCTCAAGAAGGGTGAAGGAAACATCTTTGTGGTTAAATTTTCTAGTCACGCCTAAAAAATGTTTTGATCCTCTGAGAATTTCTTTGCTTTCTGCTAGAGGTAAGTGCAAACCTGGTGTCTGATGCCTTTCACCTCTCTGCTCTGAGAACCAGCGTGGTGTAGTGGTTAAGAGCAGGTGCACTCTAATCTGGAGAACCGGGTTTGATTCCCCGCTTTGCCACTTGAGCTATGGAGGCTTATTTGGGGAACCAGATTAGTTTATGCACTCTAACACATGCCAGATGGGTGACCTTGGGCTTGTCACAGTTCTTTGGAGCTCTCTCAGCCCCACCCACCTCACAGGGTATTTGTTGTTGGGATGAGGGGGAGGAAAAGGAGATTGTAAGCCCCTTTGAGTCTCCTTACAGGAGAGAAAGGGGGGCTATAAATCCAAACTCTTCTTCTTGTTAGACTGTGAGCTTAAACTGAGACCTCCCTTTCTTTGCCTGAGCCACAGAAGTGCTCTGTCTAGGAATGGCATTCTTGAAATAATCGCCAAAGCAAAACGGGAGGGTCTGTGGCTTGTGACTGGCATGCAGGAAGTACCAAGTTCCATATCTAGCCTCTCTAGTTAAAAGATCTTGGGGAGGGCTCTGTTGGGGACAATCTCTGACTGCTTGAAAGCCACTGTCAGACAGAACAGACAACTCTGGGCTGGATGGACCAAATGGTCTGACACAACGTAAGACAGCTTCCTATGTTCAGCACATTCATGGCTCAGAGGAACACAGCACAATAATCAAATCAGTTTTCTGCAGCTCGCTCTGAGCTCTGCTTTTCAGATAAGCTCCCAATTTGTTTTTAAGCCCAGTCTAAGGTGACCTACAGCCCTATATGGTTTGGAACCTTCATGCCTTAAGGACCGCCTATTTCTGTACAAACCTACCTGAACGCTACGGCCAACCTTTGAGTCCCTGACTCAGGTACCTCCGCTTACTGATTAGGTGGTATGTCAACCTGAGAGAGGGCCTTCTTAGACACAGCGTTATGAAATTCCCTCTCCTGACTTGTCCCCTTCTAACACTGTTTTCTTCAAGCAACTGAAGATTTATTTGTTTGTTTGTTTGCTTTGGCCTTTTCTCACTAAACCTTCCTTTCAGGCCTTATGTTTTAGTTGGTTGTTATTTTAGTGATACTTTTTCATTGGTTTTATGACAAATTTATATTATGCTGGTTTAGCTACTGGGGTGACCCTGATTGGGCAGAAAGGTGGGATATAAACATTGTAAACAGTACTCGTTTTACCTTGGCTGCCGTGGATGCACAAGCGTGGGGCAGGGAGAGAGGCAGGCTCAGTGCCGGCATCCAGCCGAGAGTGGGGATGGCTGCCCAGCTGCCGGTGTGAGCGAGTGATGTGCCTGGAGGAGGCAGGCCGGGCTATCCAGCGCCTTTCCTCCCCAAGCGTGATGGTTTCTCTTCTCTCTCCCTCACGTCACCTGGCAGCTGTTTATCAGGCTATGCGGAGCAGCAGGAAAACGGCTTTTTAGCTTAGTACCTCTAGGCAATGAAAGGAGGCCTGAATTGAGCAAGCTAGCAGCAGCAGACTTGCAGCAGCGAGCGATTGCGAATTGGTAGATTGCGCCCAGCAGATCGCAGTGCAACCTCGAGTGGCATGTGAGGGAGAACAACGAGGGGTCTGCTGCAGTAGGCCCAGTGGTAACAGGGATCCCCCCTCCTTTTCTTTTTGGAGCTTGGGCAGGAGATGCCAGGGAAAAGAGCAAAAAAGCCCCAGTGGGGGGAAGGAGCACCAATGGCTGGAGGGAACAGCATGGGCAGTGGGGCAGGAAGCCTGGGGGCTGGAGCAAGCCTGTGAACCACATGCCCAGACAGGGGCTGCTGATGGATCATACCGCCTGGCAGCAAGGGGAGTTCATCCAGAGGCCAGCACCCAGATGGCTCCCACTATCTTGCCGCTCTAGGGTTGGTGTTTCCCCCAAAGCATCGAGCTGGGGGGAAATAGTGTTTATTTTGCAAAAAGAAAAGGTGCAGGTCCTAATATGTAAGTGTGATGGACAGAGGAAGTTTTGCCTCTTCCTAAGAGGGACCAATGAGAGCTGACAGAAGGTTGAAAAGAGAAAGAGTTAAAAAAACAGCTGTTGGCAGTTGGCAGCTAAAGAGCTGAGCGGAAAAAGAAGATGACTGACTGAAATTGTGGAGCACTGCTGCTTAAAACGGGATGAAAACAATCAGTTTGTAAAAAAAGAATCCCAATTGTGAGAACAAAACCACAGTTCAAAAGTTTAATGGAAGCAGGGAAAGAAACATACACAAGTTAGATCCTGAGTCATAAAGATGATTCCATCACGCCTGAATAATCTTTATGACTCAGGATCTAACCCCCAATCCCAATCTCGATTTGAGGAGCCTTGAAAAGGCACCCATTCAGGACACGGCTGACTTGACATAATCTCAAATTCGTGAAGAGGTGGGTGCTGAAAATTCGAGAGGCAGGACATTAATGCTTGGCTTTGGCCCCTCCCCCGTCCGCAAGCTCATAAAGATGAGTTCAATTCCCAATGGCCCAGCATGTGATGAGTCTGCAAATAAAACAAGCTAATTCTCTCCCCTTCCTCCGGCTGCACATCCAGGTGCCTCCAGGTTTTAATTGAATGTCAAACATAATTTGAGGAAGGTAACGGAGAGTTCAAGCCACTGCCCTTCGAAAGCAATCACGGGGCTTGGCGACCGCAAATTAGCCCACACGCTTGCTGCAGCAAAATGCAAAGAAGTTGTACCCTTGCCCCAAGCGTTCTGGCTCAGCAGAGGAAAGGGTGTGAGAAGGGAGGCCTTCTGGGACAACAAACACTGCCAAGATGCAAAAAAGAAGGCAGAGGACAGTGCCGAGCTGCATCTAAGTGGCATGGCTTCATCCCCTCACTTTCTCCCCCCCCCCCCGCCCCAACTCTCTTTTAAACCATTAAAGTTGCCAATTTCACACCCTAGTTTACGATTAACCCACGTGACAGAATGGTATTCCAAAAACCCTTCTCCTGTCCTCAGGGCTGTTCAGACCTAGCAGAAGTAGCACAACTTGGATACATCAAAAGAATATGTAAGTTTCTGGATCACTGGCTGGGAGGGGTGATGGCTCAGTGACAGAGCATCTGCTTGGTATGTCAGTCCCCAGGTTCAATCCCCATCATCACCAGGTAGTAGGTGATGTGAAAGACCTCTGCCTGAGGCCCTGGAGAGCTGCTGACCTTGACCTTGATGGACTAATGCTCTGTTCATCTGAAAGCTAGCAGTGTGTAGTGGTTAACAGCAGGTGGACTCTAATCTGGAGAACTGGGTTTGATTCCTCCTCATGAGCGGCAGACTCTTATCTGGTGAACTGGATTTGTTTCCCTGCTCCTTCATATGAAGCCTGCCGGATGACCTTGGGCTAGTCACAGCTCTTCAGGACTCTCTTAGTCCCACTTACCTCACAAGATGACTGCCGTGGGGAGAGGAAACGAAGGCGTTTGTAAGTCACCTTCAGTCTCCTTACAGGAGAAAAAGGTGAGATATAAATCCGAGCTCTTCTTTTTCACGTGTGCCAGGGTACAATGGCTAATAGCATAAGATTCCTGTTTGAAGTCTGCATCAAATCACAACCTACACAGTAATTTAGTGAAGCTGCTTGCTGCATTCACACAACAAACTCCACACGTCCATCCCAGGTCCTGTTGATCAGACCAGCTCCGGTATTTTTGTGCTTAGAACTTAATTCCCTGGTCTGCACAGATCTGATTTGGAGAGAGGGGCGGATACATTTTAAAATTTCATTTATACCCTGACTTTCTCCCCAGTGGTAATTCAATGTGGCTTATAACCTTCTCTGTTTTATCCTCCCAATAATCCTGTCAGGTAGGTTCAGCTGAGAGTGTGTGTGACTGGCCCGAGGCCACACAACAAGCTTCCAGGGGAAAGTGGGGATCTGACACAAAGATTCTGTAAAATGAAAACTGGCCCCCTCAGATGCTGCCATAAATAAGAGGTCTGTTCACGAAAAGTACAAACAGTGCTCACGAGCCCTTCTTATGGCTTTGGAAAGCCAAGGCGCCAATAAAGCCTCACTGTGACATGACAGCAAAGTAACCAATTGCATCCCAGCTTTTCCCTGAGAAGATCAATGTGACATTGCAGCTTCAGGCAACGTCCCTGGGAGAGAGGCCAGGTCACCTGGTGAATGTTGTAGGTGAGCTGAAATTTAAGTCTTGAGTTTTCCCTGCACCTAATTCAATCCCCAAGCAGTTGCTACCATCTCATGTTATTGATCACATTTTAACCACTTCACTCTTATTCAGATGACGTTAGCAAAGATAATTGTCAATGGGTGAGTTCCACCACTTTCATCTTTATAAGAGCTGTCCAGAGAAGATTTAGGTGAGAGATTGAATCCTGCCACCAAACCATTCTGTTTCAAAATTTCTTTCTACCCTGCATTCCAGTTGCATTTCTTTCTACCCTGCATTCCAGACCAACATGCACCAGGGTGTGACAATTCAAATAGCAGGATCATGATTTTTTTTGCATGAGGTTTCACAAATTTGCACAAATCCCTCCTGCATATTATTAAAAACACAACACAAAAGACGTTTTAATACAATCCTATGCATGATCCCATCAAAATTGCGCTTTTTTTGCAGTGTTTTGTCAGTACTCACTTCAGTCATGCAGAAGGAGACAAAGCTGCAATAAGAATGACTTTGATTATGTGCTCCTGCATTGCAGGGGGTTGGACTTGATGGCCCTTGAGGTCTCTTCCAACTCTGTGACTGTAAGCAGTAATAAACTGGGTGTGCACCATGCTCGAGCAATGGAGGATTCCTATAAGGCATTTGTTCCCACTTCAGAAAGAACAGACAGTAATTCGGAACTCCAAAATCAAGGAAGAAACATAAAAAGAAGAATTTCCGAAGCCGTTGCTCTTATGCAAAAGATACTACCCAACTACTACCCCATTCCGTGAATCAGTGAGGGTGGATTATGAGAACGGAGAATTCTTACAGTCTCCATCCATTACCCCTCTCCAACAGTCAGAATGAGACCCAGCCAGGGGAAGATATCTGCTCAGACACAGTGAAGCCTCCCTGATTTGAGTAGTCCCACTTATTTCCAGCAGAAATGCTTATCCTGTTGGCAAATGCAGTTCAACAACACGTTGGGGCCTCTGCAGTTCCAGCTACCCTAAGGAGCCTTGTAATCCCCCATAGATTCAGCTCCCTTGGAAACATGTATGCTGCAACTACTAAAGGAAGGGATATCATGTTGAAAATGGTGCAAGCTTTTTTTCTGCTTCTCCGAAGAAGGAGGAGAAGGAGAAGGAGAAGAAGAAGAGGAGGAGGAGGAGGAGGAGTTTTATATCCCCCCTTTCTCTCCTGTAGGAGACTCAAAGGCTTACAATCTCCTTGCCCTTCTCCCCTCACAACAAACACCCTGTGAGGTGGGTGGGGCTGAGAGAGCTCCAAAAAGCTGTGATTAGCCCAAGGTCACCCAGCTGGCGTGTGTTGGAGTGCACAGGCTAATCTGAATTCCCCAGATAAGCCTCCACAGCTCAAGCTGCAGAGCGGGAAATCAAACCCGGTTCCTCCAGATTAGAATGCACCTGCTCTTAACCACTAGGCAACTGCTGCTCCTAGAGCCGTGGTGGCAAACCTTTGGCACTCCAGATGTTACGGACTACAATTCCCATCAGCCCATGCCAGCATGGCCAATTGAACATGCTGGCAAGGGCTGATGGGAATTGTAGTCCATAACATCTGGAGTGCCAAAGGTTCGCCACCACTGTCCTAGAGACTAGGTACAGTGGTGGCGAATCTATGGCACTCCAGATGTTCATGAACTACAATTCCCATCAGCCCCTGCCAGCATGGCCAATTGGCCATACTGACAGGGGCTGATGGGAATTGTAGTCCATGAACATCTGGAGTGCCATAGATTCGCCACCACGGGACTAGGACAAGGAGTAATGGAGTCAAGGTACAGGAAAAGAGATTTCTCCTTAAACATTCCTGGTCGTGAGGGCTGTTTGACAAAGGAGTGTGGTGGATTTTCCTTCTTTGGAGGTTTTTAAAGAGAGGTTGGATGGCCATCTATCAGCAGTGCTTTGATTGTGTACTCCTCCATAGCAGGGAGCTGGACTCAATGGCCCTTGTGGTCTCTTCCAACTCCATGATTCTACTTCATTGCCAAATTCTACCTCAAAACTTGAGAATCAACATAAGAGATTTTTTTCAGCTGGGATCAGGGTGGAGGGAAAGGGGAGGAGGGAGAACAGGCAGAGGACAAACCTATTGCTCCAGCCCAGCTAAAGATCAAGTCCTAAACACTGGTTATGCTGCATGATAACACAGAATCTGCATGCAGAATTGTAAATAAAGGATTTTGCAGGTAGGCAACAGCCAGGAGACGGGGAAGAGCAGAGATCATTCAGAAGACCAGATGACATAGAAACAGTGCTGACAAGAGACAAATGCATACTAGACGAAGGGAAGGCACTATGTTCACCAGCACGTCAAACGTCTTGCAGTGTCACGGGCATCAAGGCAGATGTTTGAGACGAGCCTGCTGGCCCAATGAGAAAGGTTTATTCCATTTTCGGCTCATGCTACTCTCTAATAAGCAAATGGCCTCATTCCGCCTGGTTAACAGTCTGGTCGGGCTGAAATGCAGCTCCTTTATATTCTGGCTTGGAATAACAGGCACCTGGGCTGTCACAGTCAAGGGTAATTTGCCACGGGAAAAGGGGTCATTTTCCCCATAAATTGTTTTTTACGTCTCCGTCATTGCAGAGTGACGGGAGCCCTGTGCTCTCTGGATCTTCACAAGCGAAGAGCAGAAAAGGTTGGTGGGGGAGATGCCGACGCAGTTCAGCTGAGGCAGTTTAAGAGGCGCCAGCTTCTCAGCTGGAAAGAGGACCCTGGACCTAAAACAGCTGGATGCATCTCAGCTTCTGCAAGATCCCCCCCGCCCCCCCTTTTAACAAAATCAGAACTTGGCATCACTCAACAGCAACCGACTGGCAGACTATTCAGGACAACGAAGGAAGCACTTCAGATAATGCCTTGTGAAATTCACCAACATAAGATGGGATGGTGGTCCCCTAGCTTAGACACACACACAAACACAAATTAGACAACACCATGGACAATAGTTTCATCAACAGGCATGAGTCATCACAGTTCATATACCCCAGAAGATCTGATCAGTGGGAACGATCAGTGACCTATTTGTGGGCATCTTGGAAATACTTGTGTAGTCAAAGCTGGGAATGAGATGAAGGAATTGACAGGCCTTCAACCTTACCTGGCAGGGTTAACTTTAACATGCCAGGGCTAAGAGAGAAAAATGGGGATTTAAAGTTACCTCTGTGTAATTCTATAGACCTTGGAAGGAAAGCTTTAAAAAGCTAAGTTCAAATCTCCCACTGAGATACGAATGGCTTGAAGCAAGCAACCATCTCTCTTCTCCACCAACCCCAAGTAGCCTTGAGGCTGTTTTTAGAACAGGATGAAAACTAGCTTTCACCCAGTACTAGTCTCCAGAACCCAGCTGGGCCATTTGTCGAGCTGCAGTGAAATCACGGAATTTTCATGAACATTTCAACAGCTTTCACTTGGGATGACCTATGGCGACGGAGCACAGCTGGGCGGGAAAGTGACTGACAAATGACCTGAGAGGTAAGAGATGGCCCAGGACGAGAGAAGGGAGAGGACTTCAACTCACTGATTAAGACTGAGTAATGAAAAAATAATAGTGAACAGAGCAGAGTAGACCAGGGGGGGCTATAGATTCTACTCACAGGATTCACATAACCGGCAAGCAAAAGCTCTAAATCTTCCACGTATTAAAACAGTCAAGAAACTGCTTCCTTGGCCAAATGGCTTATTCTGTCCCTCACTCACAACAGAAATACAGAATTTGCCCCCTTGCATAACAAACACGACAAGGGCTCCACCCCTCCATATTGTTAGAAGGCAGTGCCTTTTCTCCTCAGTACATGTCTCACTGCATCTTGAGTCTCAACCAGACAGCCTGTGAGGATAGCCCAGTCCCAGGGAGACTTGGGTTCAAAGCCCTGCTCAATCTTAAAACTCACCTTGGGCCATTTACTCACGCTGCCTGCTTACCCCATGTGATTGCATGAGGACAAAATGGAAAGAGGGCAAAACACAGCCTTGAAGGAAAGGAAGGCTAAAATTTGATGGGACGAAATGGAATCTCCCAATTTAAACGTGTTACCTTCATTTATATCCCGCCTTTCTCCCCGGTGGGGCCCAAAGTAGCTTACATAATTCTCCTCTTCTCCATTTATCCTCAAAATGAACCTGTGAGGTACTTTAGGCTGTGAAACTGCGACCGGCCTAGTCACCCAGCGAGTTCTCTTGGCAAACAGAGATTTGCAACTGGGTCTCCCAGATCCTAGTCTTTAGACTCTCACTGCTAAACCACACAAAGCTTCAGCGCAAGGAATGGCATTTGCTCCACATTCACGGCTGGCTAATCTTTTTACCTTCTTTCTATCCTCTTCCTTGCTGTCACATTTTAAACTGCAAGCTCCCAGGGGAAGAGACTTGGCACTTTTCCCAGTGTTGCTCAGAAAAGAACCGTTCACACTGATAGCACAATAACAACGCCAATCAATTGGATGCTACAGATCCATTCCACCAGCAGAGGCCTTTTCTCTGCCAGAAGTAGATACCTTGGATCGAGGAATGTCTCCTTATACTGTAGGAAAGAACTGCCAGAAGTTGGTCAGAGCTGCAAGATCACCTCTATAAACAATCCCAAAACTTGGATTTATTTATGCTCCCCCCCAAAAGGATTTATCATAGGTGTATCAGTACATGGAGATCTCAATTCAAATGTAACAAGGAATTCCAGACTGTCCACAACCCTGACTAGGACGTTTCTATTAGAAAAGACAATGAAATCTGCACACTGAAGATGCCTAGCCCTGTTCCAGTAGTTCACATGTGCACCAATATAGAGTTGAAAAGGAGGCAAGGCAAGTCTCTGATCTCGACAGGGACTGCCAATGCTTTTTCAAAGGTATCATCAGAAGCTAATCTGCAGTTTGGTAAAAGATTTGAGTCCAGCAGAACCCTAAAGATCTACAATATTTCCGGGGGATATCCAGAGTCAATACCCCGTTTCCCCCAAAATAAGACTTACCCCCAAAAAAACCCCTAGCATGATTTTTCGGGATTTTTGGAGGATGCTTGAAATATAAGCCCTACTCCGAAAATAAACCCTAGTTACAGATTCCCCAGCGCAGCTGATCTGGTCACGTGTGGGACACAAAATTATAGAAAAAATAAGACATCCCCTAAAAATAAGCCCTAACACATCTTTTGGAGCAAAATTTAATATAAGACCTTGTCTTATTTTCGGGGAAACACAGTACTGTTTTCATCTGATTTGACAAAGGGAGCGTTGACTCTTGAAAGTTTATACCCAGGAAATCTTGTTGGTCTTTGAGGTGCTACTGAATTAGAATCTTGCTCTTGTACTGCAGACATAGCGACTCACCTGAAACCAGCTTGGTGCAGCATCCGTTTTCAAGGTCTGAAGCAGGTCAAAGGATTGTTCGCTCAAGGAAATTGATCATGGAATTTTTTTTTACAAGCTAAGTGTAGCAGCTGTCTGAGTTTAATCTGAGTTTAATTAAACAGCTTCTGAATTGCATCACTTTGAACTGCAGGTGGGTTACAAATGTTCTTGAGATCAAAACATCCCTTGCACACAGAAAGAAGGCTTGTCAGGGAAAATGTGAGCCTTCTCCCTGCTTTTCCATATGCAGGGCGTTATGGAATATCCGTTCAGTCACATACGCTTTTCACTTGTAGCCAGAACTACTGTAACCCAGGAACAGTCGTTTTTAGTTCATGGGATGCTTGTGACGCCTCAGATAGCACACAAAACTTGAATGAAAGGTTCCCCAAGCTTGTTTGGAAGCTGAGCAGAGTCAGCAACAGCCTGCTCTAGGAAGGGAGACTGCCATAGAAGACTGGGGTTACTATGCAGAGTAAGGCAAACCACCTCTGCAATTCACATGCCTGGAACACCTTGTGGATGGTGTCACCATGAGACTGCTGCAGCTTAACAGCATGATCTTTCTACTAAAGGCAGAAATGTGCGGGGGGGGGGGGGCAAATTGTTGGGCTAGTTTCTGTTCTGCTAATCTAAATGTCCCCTCCACTATGTTCCCTACAGAGGTTGACACAGATACCTTAAAGGTATTTTGGTCACTTTCCTGCTTTATGGGGAGGGGTTGAAATGGAGGAAAAGCAGCTCCATGGCCCAATATTATAGGGGCTGTCACTGCTCTGAGCACTGCCATTTAAAAGGGGTATATCTGAGGTAAGGACCTCCCCTATATCTTCTGGCAACAATTAGAAGGCATGGGTCTCTTCCCTCCGTACAACCAAAGGTTTTTGTGCAGGACATAATGAACACTCCTTGCAGATTTGGCTTATAGCTTGCCTCCAACCGGAAACATTTTCCCCAGTCGCTATTTAAAAAAAAAATTTAATCTGAAGAGGGGAAAGGAAGCCATCACGGTGTAGTCCTATCATGTCAGAGCTCAGAAGCTAAGCAAGGTCGGTACTTAGATGATGAGACCACCAAGAAAGGCTCTGCAGAGAAAGGCAATGGCAAACCATCTCTGCTTTGCACTTACCTTGAAGGCTACTTGCTAGAGTTGCCATAAGTCGGCTGCAATTCGGCAGCACTTACATGCGTAAGCTGAAGAGGAGTCCTGTGGAACCCAAAAGTTTGCTAATAACTTTGCCAGTTTGGACTGGTTGTAATAAAGAGGTAGGGTTTTTTTGTTCCCATGTGTGAAGAAGAGGTTCAATATAATGTTAGCAACTACGAGGAACAATTGTAAATTAAATTATCCCATACTGGTCCCTGAACGACAACGCAAACACCTCTACAGTTGCCATGTTACCCACCTGCCCCACATCCACAACCACTTACCATATTTAATCACTGGAGCGTATACATCATTCGCATTCCCAGAATGCAATTCAGTCACGCAGCACTCACTGTTGCTGCTGCCGCTGGGAGCGGAAGGAGTCAGAGCATTGGAGAGCGTCTGGTTCTGCTGCGGAGGGGCAGGAAGCGGTTGAGGGGGCTGGCAAACGCAGCCTGTTTGTGAGAGGCCACAGGGCTGACCAGTGCCAAGACGGAGGCACTCCTCCAGCCAGCGGCACAAGATGCTGCAGGTGAACTGGCTCGAGTTGTTGTTGTTGATCAGGAGGACTTCCACAAAGCGGAACTCCACGGCCTCCGGAGGCAGCAAGCGGGTGGCTGCCTCAGGCTCTTCTGCCAGGCACAGCTGGACAAAGTTCTTGTCAAAATGAAAAAAGGTGAACGGGCCTCCCCCTTGGCAAAGCTCCAACCTGACATCCCCTTCTTCCTCCTCCTCGTCCTCTCGAGGCAGGGACGTCACTTCTGGCTGGCTGCAGGTATCATTGGAGAGGTAATGATCCAGTGGCAGAACCATGGGCGAGTAGTGGGTGCACACCTGTTCTTCCCGGTTGAACCTGAGGTACAAGGAGTATTTGGTCGGGTCCGGGTTCTCCAGGGTCCACGAGCAGCCGGTGGAGACAGTGGGAAAGAGGTCCTTCAGGGAAAACGAGCCGTAGAGGACCCCGGAGGCCAAGGCGGAGCAGGCGCTGGGAGCTGGGTCGAAGGCCTGGGACAGCCACAGGAGACACGATATCACAGACAGTAAGAGTGGTCCAGCAGGGTTCATCCTATGACATTTGCCCTAGGAAAGAGACCACACAGAGACAAGCAGTTAGGGACAGGGTCAGAACCTGAGGAATACATGTGAAGTTGCCTTGTGCTGAACCAGACTCGGGACCATCAAAGTCAGCACCATCTACTCAGTACTGTCTACTACAGGTTGCCAGATCTCAGGAAAGATCTTATACTTCACCTTCTACCTGATCCTTCTCATTGGAGATGCTGGAGATTTGAGGCCTTTGGCATGCCATGCGGATGCCCCACCACTGGAACCATGGCGCCTCCCCCTTCAACTTAACCTGGTTGTCTGCAGTATGGCTGAATGCAGAAACACAGGCCTATTACTCATGGAACACTTACCTTGGGCCTCTAACTGTGTGGTGGGGCTGAAGCGTGGTCTCCTTGCATTTCTCTGTTTACATGTGAGGAGGCAGCCCAGTCCTCCCTGCAGCTAGTCTCAACTGACCTCTGTTTCCTGGCTCTCTTAACTCCACCCCACTTAAAGGCACAGATCTCATAACAGTAGTCCCAATACTATAGCGCTGATATTCTCCCCGCCCCTTTCCCCTCCACACACACGCTCTTAACACAGTAAGGAGACCCTTACCGCCCCAGCCTCTCTCTCGCTGCTGCCGCAGGAGAGAGGCTTGTTTTTAAAAGAAGCTTGTCTGAAAAAAAATGTTTTTAAAAGCCCTCCCAATCATCTGGGAGTACAGAAAGGGACCCGAAGCAACTTAGGTTACTCTTCTCTATTTTATCCTCACAACAACCCTGTGATGAAGATTACGCCAAGAGTGTGTAACTGGTCGAAGCTCATCCAGGGAGCTTGAATGGGTTTTTTTAGAGGCAGGTCTCCCAGATCCAACACTCTGGCTGATATACAACATTAAACTGAGGACCCTTTCAGTCCTGGAAGAGACGGAATAGTGGTCATAAGAAGAGGTCTGAAATTCTTTCCTCCACCAGTATTAACACCACGGTCAGT
This sequence comes from Sphaerodactylus townsendi, assembly GCF_021028975.2. Taxonomy (NCBI): domain Eukaryota; kingdom Metazoa; phylum Chordata; class Lepidosauria; order Squamata; family Sphaerodactylidae; genus Sphaerodactylus; species Sphaerodactylus townsendi. The sequence continues at coordinate 100,317,729 of NC_059430.1, forward strand.
CTCACATGGGAGAAAGGGCCCTCACCTCTGAGGTGAAGTCCTCATGAACTGCACTGCTTCTCAATTAAGGGTGGAAGCGGGTGCCAAGGGTGGAAGAGAAACCAGAAAAGGACTGGCAGGGACGGAGCAAAGGGTAACTGTGCCCGGGGCACACGTGAGCCCCGCGCCCCTGCCACACCCCGGAACTCCCCTTCCACATCCTTGCCACGCCCCTTCTACACCACTGCTCACTGGCACATTCAAGTATATGTCTCTGCCTGCCTCCTAACCAGCTTCTTGAAAACTGGGCTAGGTCAAAGTTTTGCCAAACTAACTTACCAGCACTTACAATAAACATCACGATAATAATGAAGAAAGAACCTAAGAGCATGTTCAAAGTGCATCTCTAGGAAAGATAATGTGAGAATTTGCAGAGGCTATTTCCCCTCAGTACAGCAACCAAACTACATACACTCATCTTTCCTATTTATTTTACATTGGACTAGAATATTCTCCCTAAGATACTAAATTTCCACAGACAGGAAGTATTTAGACTGGTGAGTATTCAAACACACAATGCTCCATTTCATTCTAATTAGGTTTGATATCTATAGGGAGTTCATCATTTAGATACATTCGGATACATCAGTTACATGGTTTTCTTCCCCAATCATATGGCTTTCTTCTAGTCTCTGACCCCCCTGACACTGCTGCTTCGATTTTGAAAGGCATCCATTAAAAGGGGGGGGGGGAGGAGAGATTTTTTAAAATTCAGATTTACTACTTGGTTGTCTCAATGTGCTTTTGGTGCATGTCTATGAATCCAGCTAATCTCGCTGTTACTTTGTGCAAACCCTTCTTGAATAGTTGCTGTTGATTGTGCAGACATAGAAAAGAGACTATTCAATCTCTCTGTTGTCAGTAATTTAAAGGATATACCTGCCCAGGCAGGTGCAAAAAGGCAAGAAACTGAAAGCAACTGCTGTGCTTTATACAAATCAGACAATTTAGCAGCTCAGAGAACCATAACCCAAGGGGGGGGGGGTGAAGATGGGGAAGCCCTACTCTTTCACTAGTAGAGGAGAAGACTTCATTCCTAGACCAGGTAAATGCTACAGCAAGCGCCAATGTCCAGATCATTACGGCTTTGGCACAAAGCTGATCAACACAGCACTATGCTCAAGGTGAACTTCAGTAGGGAACATCAAGGAAGTTCAACCAGCAGGCCGCCTTGCATGTAATCAAAGAAGTTCAGAAGTTTTGTTCACCAAATTGTTCTTAGCTAGCCCCCCTGCATCTTGTAATGGTAAAAGCCTAGAGGACAATTTCCAAATGTATGGATCAACCCACAATCCATCCGATAAGAGTGTCTGGTGAACACCTTATTTTTCTATGTTTAAGGAAAATTCAAGGTCACTGGAAGAAAATCAACCCAAGCAGGTTGCTGTAATCCCTGCCACTGCCTTTCAAACAACTGCCAGGAAGAACTCAGTGTAACCTGACAGCTGCACTTCAGCTGGTTCAACACATGGAATCATAGAGTTGGAAGAGACCCCAACGACCATCAAGGCCAACCTCCTGCAATGCAGGAACACACAATCAAAGCACTCCTGACAGATGGCCATCCAGCTTCTCTTTAAAAACCTCCAAAGGAGACTCCACCACACTTCTAGGCAGTGTATTCCTCTGTCAAACAGCCCTTAATATCAAGAAGTTTTTTCTGATGTTTAGGTGGAATCTCTTCACCTTGAACCCATTATTCCTGGTCCTAGTCTCTGGAGCAGCAGAAAACAAACTTGTTCCCTCACCAACATGGCATCCCTTCAAATATTTAAATATAGCTATCATCTCCCCCCTTAACCTACTCTTCTCCAGACTAAACATTTCCAGCTCCCTAAGTCTCTCTTTGTACGGCATAGATTCCAGACCTTTTACCATTTTGGTTGCTCTCCTCTGGACCCGTTCCAGCTTGTCAATATCCTTCTTGAATTGCGGTGCCCAGAACTGTACGCAATATTCCAGGTGAGGTCTAAGCAATGCAGAATAGAATTAGATCCCTTGATCTTGACACTATACTCCTATTGATACAGCCCAGGAATTATTACATGCTCTGTGTTGTGTGTTAGCGGAAAAGTTCCTAAGACTTAACATATATACTCAAGTATAAGTCGACCCGAATATAAGCCAAGGCACCTAATTTTACCAAAAAAACCTGCGAAAACTTATTGAGTTTAAGCCTAGGGTGGGAAATGCACATAAGAACTGGACAACAAGGGGATTGCTGCAGCCTGCTAAGGGCTCGGATCTCTGCAGCCTGCACTGGGCTTGGCTCCAGTCTGGATCCAAGCCCGGCGCAGGGTGAAGCCTGGCTCGCTACCCTCCGCCCTCCATCTGAGGCCCCGCAGGGTCTCCGATGGAGGTAGGGAGGGGATCTCTCCAGCCTGTGGGGGACTCGGATCCAGCCTGGCCAGCTTCCCCCTCCTCACTCGAGTATAAGCTGAGGGGGGCTTTTTCAGCACAAAAAATGTGCTGAAAAAGTCGACATACTCGAGTATATACGGTAACCCTTTACCAAGCAACACATACACATACTAGAGACTTGGCCAAGATTCTCTTTAAGACAGCAAGCACAGAGGAACTTCCCACCTGCTCAAGTTCCAGAGCCTTCCTTCCTTCTGCCCTGCTGCATTTCTGTATAATCTACAAAGTTCCTCAGTGCAAGCAAGATGGCCACAGGGAAGTGCTGTAGGCTCATAAAGACTTCTACCCTGGCCATCTAAAGTCCTGCCAGGCAGAGCGTTAAGAAGCTGGGAGATTTCCCAGCCTGACAAAGGAACAGGAAGCCCTGCCAGACTGGTAAGAAAAGGTACTGGCAACAGATGACTAAATGTTTTCAGTTCCTAGATGCCAGCATAAAAATTTTGTTATTAAGGAAGAATCATTTAGCTTTTTTTTCCCCCAGCATCCATCCTAAATGAGGCTGAATCAAAGTTATTATGTTATCATCCTCTTTAGCTGGGCTTATTTACATATTTATTTAGTTTAATAGCTAAGTAGCTTCTTCAGTAGGAACTAATGGAGAGAAGATGTATGCGGAACGGCTTTTGATGGCTGCCGGTTACTAACTATTAGGGATGCTGGCTGGCCAGGGCTGGGGCCGGCACCAGTGTCCTGGGAGGGTGGAGAGAAATGGTTGGGAGACCAGGCCTGTAACCAGCAAAGGAGAAAGAAACAGGAATTTTGCAGCTGGCTAGAAGAAGCAGCTTTTGATGTTGTGCTAGTGGGAAATATTGAGATGTTTCTCAATACTACTGGCTTTCAGAGGAACTGATGCTTTGTGTCTAGATGCCCACTTTCTCCTCCACGCTCTTGTTAAATAATGAAAATGAAGAGGCATCACGTGGAGTTTTCTGCTGGAGTTCTGCTGGAGTTTTACCTGAGCAAGGATCTGGAGGAGCAGTAAATCTAAAGGTACCTTTCTCTAGGCATCCCAACAACTTGGGACTGCTCAACTCTCTTCAGCCAGGTCAATGCGCTTGCTTTTCTGACTTCAATGACCAGGTACTCTCAGGCAGGTGCAAACTCCAAGATTTCATCCACACGATCCAGTGGCTCTGCCCATACTAAAGGAAAAGTGAGCTATCAAGTCGCAAATGATTCATGCGAACCCATGAAATTCCACCTCTGGGATTTTCAAGGATGTTTGCCATTGCCTTTCTTTGCTGAGTACCCGTCTTCCTTGGTTCTCTCTCATCCAATAACAACGCTGCTTAGTTTCCAAGGTCTGAAGAGATTGGCCTAGTCTGGGCAATTAGAGTTGACCACATGAACCCCTGTGCAAATGAAAACATCAGAGCTGGCTTAAGATTTGAACGACTCACGATTTCACCCTAAGCACAACTCCAAATGAGATCTGCAGTTTCTCATTTAGGCAAGGTGTCAGTTGTAAATTATGAGCCCAGAAGAAAAAAAAATGTCTTCCAATAAGACAAGAAAACTTCTCAAGGGCATCTCTGCCAAAGACAAAGCACAGATGCAGCAGACTGTCTTCTAACTGTGGTGGCTAGTTCACAGGTGCAGAGTCACCACCTGGGTGAGAAACATGCACATAGGAACCAGCTCTTGAATACTGTGGGTGGGCAAGAGGGAATATAGAATAGAGGGAGCCAGGCCTATGGAATTCCAGGAGAATGTAGCTCCAACAGGAACGATTCATCTGCAAACTAAACAGCTAGCCCTCCTGAAAAGCTTGGCTCAGCATGTACTGACACATATACCCTTTTACAGTGAATGAATTATGGCTCTTTAAATCGATCCAATAAAGACAGCCACCATCTTTGTGGAGCCCTGGCTGGCAGCTACTTTTCTAGAGGAGCTGTATTTTGAACAGAGCAGGGCTGAAAAGGCCAGTGACTCTCTTCCTCCTGTGCCAAGAGGCATGCAAAGACCTCTAACCTTTTCCTTCCTAGGGCCAGCTGCTGAAATGCAGAAGGGGAGATTGAGCCACAATTGAAATTTGCATGTCTGTACATGTGTGTGTCAGTGTGAACCCTTTATCTGTGCCTCAGAAGAAGCAGATAAGATAAGGGACGGAGCAAGGGGGGAAAGTGCCAGGTGCACTGGTGCATCCTCCGCTCCCGCCCCGCCCTGCAACGCCCCCACCCTGCGCCTGAAGGGGTGTACGACCAGTGCGTCGCCCCCTCCTTCCCCCTTGGAGCTACGCCTCTGGATAAGATGCACAGTTAAAAGGGAAGAAGTCCACTAATGCCTCTGCGATCATCCCCACTACACAGGAGGAAGTTTGCTTGTATCTGGGGCACCTGTGGAAGAAAAAAGACAAAGTGCCTAACAGAAAGATGAAATCTGGGACTATGCAGTGGGCCAAATGGGGCTGCTAGTAGACTAGCTTTACTCTGCAGAAGATCTACAAATCCCAGGTTCCCGAGCACCCAGAAATTTCACTGTGGCACCCAGTATTTTCAGCAATGAATGTACTGTAGTGTATCTCAGCAATCCACAGTGGAAGTACAAAGTTTATTTATTATTTCAGATCAGAATATGTTTTGGCATCTAGCTCAAAAATGCAGCTATGTGAGTATTTGTCGCTGATTTATTTATATGTTAACTGTATACTATTCAGTGGTGGGTGAATTCATTTCTTTTTCTCCCCCCCCCCTTTTTATTTACATACTAATTTTTATTGATATATTTTCCAAATATACATACAACTTTCATATCATTTATATTCAGTATTATCATATGTTCAATCTAAACATTTATCAAGAGATGAATTCAGTATCTTAAGCAATTGCTTTCAATCCGGGCAGGGGGGCGAAGTGCAACCTGGAAGCAGCGCATGCCCACCCTGATACATTTGCCCACCCTGTTAGTGTAAGTGGCACCTATGCTGATGGGGAGGGCAAACAGGGTGGTGGGCAGAAGCCACACAGCTCCATGACATTCGACCCAGAAGAGACTGCCTCTGCCAGAACTGTGCTGGCAGAACTGAGGAAACCAGTGCAACTGGGGATGGGCTAAGAGTGTTCCCAAGGGGGGAGTCCACTTCAGTTGCCTTCCACGGGCTTTTGGCCTGGAAACTCCCCTACCCCCCGGCTGCAGACTTACACCATGGGAAATTATGGCATAAGTCAGTTTGGCCTATGGGACTATTTGGACAACAGGAAGGTTTTTGAATATCCCTTCTTCCCTCATCATCTGAACCCCCTTTGGAGGTGGCATGGTGCTGCCTTCGCCACACCATCCCCAGCTGCTCAGAGCTCCGCTCCTTCCCGGTCTGGATTGAACTGTAGGTCTACCAGGAAATTAAATGGAGATTTTTAAAAGTAATAACAAAGTTATGAGAAATTCAGGGATGCTAGGGCAAAAAGCTAGCCTTGCGTCATGGTGATGATAGCTAGAGTTGGTAGTGGAAAGTGTTGTCAAGTTGCAACGGATTTATGGCAACCCCTCAAGGGTTTTCAAGGTAAGAGATTAATAGAGGTGGTTTGCCATCTCTGCATAGTAACCCAGGAATTCATGATCTTCATCCAAGTACTAACCAGAACTAACCCTGTTTAGTTTCCAATATCCACCAACCAGAGTTACATTATATTTATTTATAAACAGCCCTTCTGTTATAGCTTTAATACTATTCTGAGAAACTGTGAAGAGTTTAGGATTAGGTTTGGTGGTAGCAATCTTTAGAAAATATGGTTGTATGGTTGTTAAAATACAAAACCCTGAAGCTGAAAAATGAGTCTAGCTCCAAAATTCTTGGACTGGTTCCTTGAACCCCAAGAAATGTATGACTACAGTATCCAGTCTCCTTCGAGGACAGACGAGGCCTTGGGCAATCAGACAGCAGACACATAAAATCTTCCCTGCCCAAGTTATTTTCCACTAAGGCAGGGGTCCCCAAACTTTTTAAACAGGGGGCCAGTTCACTGTCCCTCAGACTGCTGGAGGGCCGGACTAAAAAAAACTATGAACAAATTCCTATGCACAAATGATTGTAAAATGTTTGATTTCACCTTTCAGCCTTTCTGTCATGGTCTATTTTTAGAACAGTGACCAAAGTATGTCAAGTACAGGGTGGGCTCCAAATATTGTAGGGGAGGCTGTGGAATACCTTCCCCCGTAAAAAAAAAAAAAGCAGAACTTTCCCAATGAAGCATTCCATCTAACCCAGGATCAGGTATCTTCCTGGGTTCTTTCCTCCCTAGCAGCCAGCGAGCGATTCGCCAGCCTGGCTGATGCCAATGGGAGTGAGGCGGAACAGAAAGCCTGAGAGTAACACATGGAGTAGCTGAGAGGGAAGGGCGGAGCAGGCGTTGCCACATGAAAGGTTTCCAACTCTGGGTCAGAAAATTCATGGAGATTTGGGGGTGCCATCATGTAACTGGAATCAACAGCCGTTGGGGCCGGTTCCTCCTCTCCCTCGAGCCTCCACTGCACATGAATGGAGCCATCGCCACCATGCCTGGCGGGCCGGATAAATGCCTTCAGGGGGCCACATTTGGCCCCCGGGCCGTAGTTTGGGGACCCCTGCACTAAGGCATCCTGCACTAGCTTCGGAACTGGCTTCTACAGATGGTCTGACTTCTACAGGTCCCCTCTTAGATACACAGGCAAGCAGAAGAATTATGTGAGCAGAACGCCCCAGCACATGTGCAAATCTCTCAAATCTGGAAGGAAAAAGAAAATATTGCACTGATGGAATTACTGAGGAGGGATTCCCCCAAGGAGTTTAGCAGGACAGCAGATACATATCGCAGTATAACTACCTCTGAACATGGCTGAAGTGTTCCACCAGTAAGGTAGACTTCAGCCAATGCTGGCCCTGTGTGGCCCTGTATGAGCATCCAGCCTGAAGGAGGCTGTTTTTTATCATTCCTGAAACTCCCCTGGAGTTCAAGCAGATGGAGCACCAACCCTAGACAACCATGACGAAGAGATCTTCATGTCTTACTCTAATCCAGAGCACACACTCCCACTCATGTGTCAACGCACTATTCCCTTGCAAGCCCCTTTCCAAAACAACACAGTGCCACTCTGTTGACATCTGAGTGCAAAATTGTATGCTGAAGTCATGCTGCTTAAAGCTTTGCCAGTCAACTCTGCACTCCCTTTCATATGCACTGTTAAGGGCAACTTCTTTCATTTCTTCGGAGCTGTCCTTGGTCCTACAGGCCTTGCTATTGAAATGGCAACCTATTACACTGCCAGCTACCTATTGCTAGACAAGTCTGGCAACTACTCTCAATCCTTGATTGTGGCTGGTCCTGTTCTCAACCATTCCATCCCAACTGAGTAGCAAAACAAGGAGCTCTGAAGAACACAGAAATCTACATCACTGGCCTGCCTCATTCAGTCATCCTTTAAGGTCTCCAACTGATCCTTACCCTTCCGGCAATCCGAGATCCTTTTAGCTGGATCTGCGCTGTGTTCATATGCTCTACCTCTATCACTGTCTCAAGGTATCACACGTAGTTGGGGTTTGCTTAGGTGGGTTACAAGTGGGGTTGGCTTGTGCCAGAATAAAATCTGCAGGACCTTCAAGGAGGTTCTCTCAAATCTAACCCTCCCCATATCTTCCCCCACATGGGGGTAAAAAAATCCGAAATCCTTGCAAACCTTTGCTACATACAAATGAGAAACTTTGGCCATCATCAGCCTCTGGACCCTCAGCTCCCTGCCAAACTGTCCAGCCTGCCATCATTATGGGCCCCCTGAACACTAGCAAAGCTTCAATTGGCAGGAGAGCGCAGAAGGCAGCAGACCAACCATGTGCACGCACACATACCCACACAAATAAAAGCACTTCCTTTTTCTAAATTTAGAGCCCTCTAGGCAGTCCCTGACACTTAAGACAAATGAGCTGCTGAACACAACGCATGGGGAGACATGGAAAATGAGCTCAGAGGGAAAGGAACAGAATACAGAGGTCTGTGCAACTTCCCCACCGTAGCCGTGTTTCCTGCCAAGCTTACATCACTTTCAAAAGGAAGGATTAGATCGGGGATCAGAAACCTTTTATAATTAAGGAGCTAAACGGAGTCAAAACTCAGAGCAAGAGATCAACAAGTACAAAAAAGTATTTAAAAACCCAACATTACTAGTAATTGTCATATTGCTTAAGCAGCACAAACACTGGTTGATCTAAGTCTCTTGTTAGGAAGGGACACATCCGAAGCCTCACCAGGAGTCATAAATAGGCAAAGGAGAGCCCTGCACAGTTTTTACAGTGTGCTGCTGTAAATCTGTGCATGGATTGAACTTAGATTACTTTCTGGCAACTGCTTGGCTCTATTATGTAACTTTCACAGAGCATCTAAGAAGTCCTTTAATCTTGTAAAAAATCTTTGCCTGACATCCTCTTTCACATTCTGGGTATTCTAGCATTCCACCAACCTCTCCAATATATCAAGATTTCATTTTTTTTTTTTTAAAAAAGAGCTGCTGAGCCACAAGCTGCAGACCCCTGAATTAGATATTCCTGGAGGACAGACTGGCAGAGACTATTAGACATTATAGCAAAATGGAACCTCAATGTGCAAAGGCAGTATACCCCAGAGGGCCAAATGCTGAAAGAAGATAGCAGGGGAGGGCTGGTGCCTCTGCCTTGTACACACTTTTTCTTAAGATGTCTGGCTAGCTGCTGCTACAAAATTGGAAGCTAGACAGTGGTCTGGAAGGGTTTTTGTTCTGATCCAGCCAGGCTCTTCATATGTTCGTAGGCCATTCACCATGATCCTGTCACCAGGTGTGAGCCCCAGAAACTGTTTCGGATGCCAGAAGGCAGCTTGAAATATGTTAAGGATAAGCAATCAAGGGAATGAAAGTGCTTACCATGTTTCCCCGAATATAAGACAGTGTCTTACATTAATTTTTGCTCCCAAAGATGCGCTATGTCTCATTTTCAGGAGAGGTCTTATTTTTCTGTGTTCTGTTCGTCGGGCATGCTTCCAAACAAAAACTTTGCTATGTCTTACTTTCGGGGGATGCCTTATATTTCGCACTTCAGCAAAACCTCTACTATGTCTTATTTTTCAGGGATGTCTTATATTAGGGGAAACAGGGTAGAAGTACATGCAGAGAGCTTGAGGAAAAATGGCTTGTTTCTAAAATAAGGCGGGAGAAACAGTAAGCAAAGGGCCCGATATTTCACATATGGAAATGTTTTTCAAAGGGAGTTTCTCTGCTTCCACCGTTTCCTCCCACTAAGCCACAAGTGACACTTGTCATGCTTTCTCTTGGAGACATGCTTTCTATGCAGATGACAGCCCTTGGTAATGCAAGCACAAAGGCGCAGCAACCCTGTCCGGGGACAAAGCTGTCTCCCACCACTCAGAAGTCTTCTCTACTCCCTCCTTGCCCAGCCAGTTGCTCAGGGACTGCAGGATTCCCTGCAATTAGAAACCCCGTCCCTGGGCCTACCAGCAAACACAGGAAACTCCTGGAAGCTGGAAGCCAGGAGAAGCTGCAGGGAACTGGCTGGATTACCTGGGGAGCATGAGCAGGCCTCAGCAGTGCCACTGAGAAAGATGGGGCCAGCACAGCCCCAACCCTGCTGCAATCAACAGGCCTCAGCATTTCCACAGAGTGGAGCACAACCTAGACCAGGCTGCAATCAGGGAGGAGAGCCCAGAGTCCTGGTGTGTGTGTGTGGGGGGGTCAATCCCAAACCAGCAGGGCTTGGCAGACAGCCCACCAATCACTAATAATCTGGATTAGGGAGCCCCAAGGAGGGAGGAACCTTTTGGAGAGGGATAAAAGGACATAGGGGAGGAAGCCGGGGGCGGGAAAGGAAAGGAAGGAGAGTGATGAGAAGTGTTCAAGAGTGCTGTAAACTGCTTGCCATTAAAGTCTGCTTGCTGAAAACTGCTGACCTCAATGTGCTTCTTCACTCTGCAAGGAGTAGCTGGCCTGCCCTGCAAGGATGGTGTGGAGGGGAGATGCCCATAAACCCCTTTGCCTCCACTGGTCAAATAGCTTTAACACATCTGTGGCTGGGGGGGATAGACAAAGAGAGAAGGAAGCATTTTATGTAAGCTCAGGCTCCAGCGCTGAGAATGGGGGGGAGGGAGCTTGGCAGGCGTTACGATGAGCTCATTTCAGAACAATTTAGACATAGAAGTGAGGGGGAAATACAAAGCCACTTTAATATGTGCAGCGCAGGATCGAGACCATGCATGCCGAACATCCCAGTATGCCACAGGAACACACGAGGTTGAATCACCGTGAGTCCGAGTGGGTCTGTCAAATTCAGCAGCTTTCAAGGATCTTAGGGGAAGGGCTTCCACATTACCTGTCACCTGACCCTTCTAACTGCAGATGCCAGGGATTGAACCTGGGACCTTCTGCAGACAAAGCAGATGCTCAGCCATGTCCACTGAGACACAGCCCTTGCCTAGCTGTCTTCTATGGCAGCTCTCAGGCAGGAGACGTTCATCATCCAACACCAGATCCCTTTATAAACAGGAGATGCCAGGGGGTTGAGGCCAGGACCTCCGGCATAGACAACTCTGCCACTGAGCCAAGGCCCCCTGCCCAGAATATAAGCTTTATGACAATAATGAAGCAGCTATGTACAGAGTCAGACAATGCTTGAGCTTGCCTACTCTGACAGCAGCTCTCCAGCCAGAGGCCTTTCAGATCAATACCTGCTCCTTGTAACTGGAGGCTGAACCCACAGATAGCTCATAGGAAACGAGAGCTTTGTTCACATATATAAGGGAGAGACCTCTGCAGGCGGAGGATTGCATCTTGCAGTGGTTCCCTTTATGCCGCAAATCTCCCGCAAACAGAAAACTCGCACAAAAAGCAAAAAGAGCTGTGCTAGATTTCTAGTGGCAGGGACAACCAATTAACGAGAGAGGAAATCCACCTCACCCCACAGCCTGAAGTGGCTGAACCCATTCCACTGGCTCACAATTCCAACATCTCCTTTGCGTCTGCTTTCCACAGGGGAAGATCATGGTGTCTTTTAAAGAAACTTCCTCTGCTCCATTGATGATGGATAGTTTTCCTGGGCTCCCCAGAACAAACCCTGCTTTGTGCCAAGAGCCTTGATTTCTTGAAGATGTCTGCCTCCCACTTTCCCTCGACAGCCCAAAGGATTTACTTGTCATCACTGCACAAAGAAATTTATATTCTATGAAATGCAGGAGAGTCTTTCCCAAGGATTTGAAGTGGAAAAGTTTACTGTAGCTCAGACTTCTGCATTTTGGGCATGCAGTTACAAGGCATGCAAGCCTGTCGGGATTGGATACTTAATTGGATTTTAAAATTCAGGCTAACTGCCCTGCAAATGGTCTTCAGTCCTCCTCTCCTGGCATGCTACTGCGGTGGCTGAAATAAAACCTACACTGCCGTGAGCAATTCCCTGCACCTGTAAATTAACTATAGGCACGCGTGCAGATCAATGAAGTCAGCCGCTCAGTATTCCATCATGCTGCAACCCGACCAACATTCAAAACCCAGAACGTGGTCTGGACACTGAGGAGCTGTGGGGTGAGGCACAAGCTGATCTTCAAGGGGTGACAGGAAATTTAGCCCCTTCCTCAAAACTGTTCCCGAGCCCACTTTCTTCCACAGACTGGAATGTACCTGTTCCTATGAAAAAAAAGGAAATGGTGGCTCTTGGGAACAACATTACAGGAAAGGAACTCTGTGCTCCATGTATTGTCGAAGGCTTTCACGGCCGGATTCAATTGGTTGTTGTGGGTTTTCTGGGCTGTGTGGCCATGGTCTGGCAGATCTTGTTCCTAATGTTTCGCCTGCATCTGTGGCTGGCATCTTCAGAGGTGTATCACAGAGAGAACACCTCTCTCTGTGATATACCTCTGAAGATGCCGGCCACAGATGCAGGCGAAACGTTAGGAACAAGATCTGCCAAAAGAGCCCGGAAAACCCACAACAATCAATCTACGCTCCATCTTGTATTCTGACCCACCCCAACACACTCTTTGCATTTGCAGGCGAGGATGGGAGGAATGCAACATTTCCTTGTCTACAGAAACAACGAGCAATGTGCATCCACCCCCAAAGATACTGGGCAAGCCCTTCCTGCATGCACATGCATACATACACAGTCCACTTGTCAAAGCGGCAAGCAATTTCCATTTGCTGGTTGGTTCTGCAATTTGTACTGCAAGCACCGTTCTGCGTAGCAGTAAAATCCTGGAACTAAAGCCTAAACCAACTTTTTACATGTAATCAAGATTCAGTGCTGCTTCCAATTTTTCCACTTGCATTCTGAACGCAAAGCTTCGAATCACGAACCTTACCCATGCCAAATGTTACCACCAAATGTGATATCTGAGTACTTTAGACTTGATAGCATCTCTGGCTTGTCTTGATTTTGGCAGGTGTCAAGTATGAAATCTCATAAGCAGCCAAATGTCAACTACTAAATACTGCTGGTGCGCCGTCCCCCGAATACTAAGTACCCCTGCCTGTCAACTACCTAGTCCTGTCAAGTATCAAATATTGAAATAAAATATGGATATTGAATATTTGCAGGATGCTAAGCAAATGCATGAATATTCAGAAAACATCTAATAAATAGCCAATGTCAACATTTAGAGGGGAGTTTCTGGGAGCAGACTTCAGCTTCAGCCTACAGTTTTGTTTAGAAGAAGAAGAGTTTGGATTTATATCCCACCTTTCTCTCCTGTAAGGAGACTCAAAGGGGTTTACAATCTCCTTTCCCTCCCCCCCCCCACCACAACAAACACCCTGTGAGGTGGGTGGGGCTGAGAGAGCTCTGAAGAACTGTGACTAGTCCAAGGTCACCCAGTTGGAATGTGTTGCAGTGCACAAGCTAACCTGGTTCACCAGATAAGTCTCCACAGCTTAAGTGGCAGAGCAGGGAATCAAACCCAGTTCTCCAGATTAGAGTGCACCTGCTCTTAACCACTACGCCACACTGGTTGAAGAGAGAATTAGAACAAAAAAGTCAATAGACTGAAGATGGGGGGGTGGGCAAAATAAAACAAGGGTTTCTTGCTCACCTATCATGTAACTCATTATGAAACAATTACAGAGTTAGGAATCTTTATACAGATATACATACTAAGCTGCCTTGAAATGAATCACACCATTGGTCCATCACAGTCAGTACTGGCTACTTGGACTGAAAGCCGCTCTCCAAGGTCTCCAGTAGTCTGAGTTCATCACAGCTGGGAAGCTAAGAAAAGTCAGTCATGGACAGTACTTGAAAGACAAGGGTTGCTATGCAGAGGAAGGCAATGACAAACCATCTCTTTTCACCTACTCCTTGAACACGCCACAGATGGGGTCACCATGAGTTCGTTGCAATTTGATGGTACATCATTCATTCATTGAGTCTGATGTCGGCTCTAATTGCTGTAATCTTGGCTGTGCGTTACCAGCCTACTAGTTGGGTGGGACCCCAGGAGTGAACAATGAAATGAGGTAGGGAACTTATAAAATCCCTGCAGTAAAGGATTTCAGAGGGGTAGTCATAGAATCATAGAGCTGGAAGAGACCCCAAGGGCCATCAAGTCCAACCCCCTGCAATTCAGGAACACATAATTAAAGCACTCCTGACAGATGGCTATCCAGCCTCTTTAAAAACCTCCAAAGAAGGAGACTCCATCACACCCCAAGGTAGTGCATTCCACTGTCGAACAGCCCTTATTTTTCCTGATGTTTAGGTGGAATCTCTTTTCCTTCACCTTGAACCCATTACTCCTGGTCCTAGTCTCTGGAGCTGCAGAAAACAAGCTTGCTCCCTCACCAACATGATGTCCCTTCAAATATCTAAACATGGCTATCATGTCACCTCTTTACCTTCTCTACACCAAACATACCCAGCTCCCTAAGTCTCTCCTCGTAGGGTATGGATTCCACACCTTTTACCATTTACTATTTAGGTTGCCCTCCTCTGGACCCGTTCCAGCTTGTCATGGTGGTCTGTTGCAGAGAAACTGGAGTCCAATGGCAGCTTAAAGGCTAACAAAATTTTATTTTATAGCCAGCTTGCCTGAGTCAGAGTTTTGACTGCAAGTGCGCCCATATCGTGGAGAACTGCTTCAGACTCTGTTTTAACAGAAGCCAAGGGATCTTGAAAAAAAATAAAATAAAATACAGGACAGACAGAGTAAGCAAGCACTACCTTCTGGAAAATAATCGGACATGGAGAGCCCCATAGCCTTCAAACAGCTTTTTAATAAGTCATTAATAAAATAATGAGGCCAGGGTTGGCTTATTAAGTCAGAACTCTGAATACATAATGGATTTCAAGTAACCTTAGAGCTATCCAGCGGCAAAGGGATGTGGAGAAGGTGAAGCAGAGCTAAGAAGAGGTGGAAGGTCTGCGAGATGCTTAAGAGAAGGCACTGGAGGTGGAACCCAAGAGAGAAAACACTCTGTTGTTGCCTTTCGTGCCTGCTTGGCCCTTATACACAACTGAGATTTGGGACTGATGATCCCATATAGCACAAGGGACCAGAGGGGCGATACTATAATTATGTGGAGGGCCCCACCTTTCAAGGAAGAAGCTTGCAAAGAAACCAGCAGCAAGGAGGTTGTTATTTACAATGCTACCAGATGAAAAAATATTACAGTGAGTTTGCCTGCCTGCACACATATCAGATTTCCCTTCAAGGAGTCGAGGTCAGGGCTCGTGGAAGACATATTGTCTAATTTGGACCTGAGCCTGGGGGCTGGCGGGGGATTTGAACCTAAGACTCTCAAGTCTAAATCCAACATCCTACTCATTATGGAACACTGGATTCCAAAGTGGAAATTGCAATGGAGGAGTGCTGGGAGCCCAAACTATCCTGTAACTGGGGTCTGCTCAGAGACATAGCTCCAAGGGGGTAGGGGGGTGCGATGCATTGGGAGTGTGTCCCAGCGGGGGCGTGGCAAGGGCGTTCCGGGAGTGTGGCGGGGGCATTCCGGGGAGGGACAGGGCGGACAGGGGCGTGGCAGGGGCAGACCAGTGCACCGGGCACTTTTCCCCCTCGCTCCGTCCCCGGGTCTGCTTTACACCTGCCAAAGAATGGATTGTACCACTTCAGATCACAGAGGATAGGGCCCAGCTTTAAGTGTTCCTTGAAGACTGAACGCAAGCAGAAATGCAGCAAAGCAAAGCAGAAACTTTCTATGCCCCTTAAGAAGATCCATGCTGGGTGCCAACAATTGAAGACTGGTCGAATATCTTACTGGAATATGCAGCAAATGTTAAACTATCTTCTTTAATTAAGAACCAAAATATAATTTTTGGCGGGAAAAACTGGCATCATTCTTTTAGAATTTGTTAATAAGAGGAAGGTATGTAAAGGCTTTATAAAATATAGTACTGATTAATTTAGTCACTATATGGTTAACATAACAAGGTTTGTGCTTTTTTTCTTTTTTATGTTTACAAACGAAAAGAATCTAAGGAATGAGTTGGGTCTAGATGAGGAAAGAGAAAATCTGAGGTAATTTAAGACTAGAAAGAAGTGGTAATTAAGTATATTGAAATCATACCAATTTTTAAAAGAACGTGTTATTTTTCTATACTCTTTGCTCTACATGTTTCCTGTTTCCAGGGACTTTTAAACATAGAAGTCTGTTGCAAAATGCCACAGTCTTCCACCTGCTGTCTGAAGCATTCCAGCCCATTCGGCCATTTTATTCCTACCCCATTCCACTGCATGAGTAGATCAGAGCTAAATCAGTATAGAATGAGATAATCCCCAACAAGTCTAGAGCTACAGGTAGGGATAAAAACACACTTGACTAGATCTGATTTGCAAGCTCAGCTTCCCAAAAAAACCACACACACAGACATTCACCCGACCTGCTTGCTGAAAATGCTACCCGAACAAGCCAAATGCAGGCCTCAATTGGCAGTGTTACAAAAGGACCGATATCTGGCATTCTGGAGGCTGCCAAGCATGCAGCCAAAATTGTACAGGACAGTTGTGGGAGAAATGTCCTTAGAATGTAAGGAAATCCAGGTTTGAATCCCTGCTCTGCGATTGAAGCTGCTGGGTGACCCTGGGCCAGTCACATGCTCTCAGCCTCAAAGATCTCACAGGGTTGTTGTGAAGATAAAATGAGGGAGGGGAGAACCCAGTTGTAAGCCACAGGAGAAAAGCAGAACATTAGGTATTTACATAAACACACACACACAAACACACACACACACACACAGAGAGAGAGAGAGAGAGAGAGAGAGAGAGAGAGAGAGAGAGAGAGAGAGAGAGAGAACCAGGTTGCATCTGCAGATCCATTCTGCTAACAGAGGTGCTTTTCTTTGATGGAAGGAGCCCACAATGTATTAACTTGTGCAAGGGAAAGGTTCCTTTCATGTCAAAGGAAAGCATTTCCCTTGGTAGATTGGATCTGCAGGACAATTCATCATCTGCAGGCCAGCTTCAATAAAATCAGAGCCAAAATTCCTAGGACTGGTTCATATATGCACACTGGACCTCTTGGTGGCTACAACATGTGTGAATGAACCCGAACAGAACAGTCAGGACTCTGATTTTACCTCAGACCCAACACTTGCCAAGAGAACTGGGTCTGGCACACATTCATTGTACAGTAGTCTAACACAGAAAATTCAAGCGATGAAATGGCACGTGTGAATGAAACGACCTGGTACATATTACATTAATTCTCGGGTAGGGTTCTTCATGCCAGCAATACAAAATGCTTTAAAAATGGATGCTTGGGAAAAGATGGCATGCAAGCCTTTTTCCCAACTGTCTGGTTCTTCAGGTGAAGGGAGAATTGTATGTATGATGGATGCACCTTTCTCCCTTGAATGGGCTGAGGGTGGAGAATATAAGCAAGATAGAGAAAACATGCAAACTTTTAGCCCAAGTGCTATAAGCCAAGAAAAGCCCGAGACAACTGTTTCTACCAAAGCCTGGCCAAAACAGAATGAACATGGTCCAGGCTTTGGTCTATGTCTACTTGGTCCCCACAGCCACCGACCACTCAAATATAAGGATGTTGTATCACATCAGGCATCTGCACATTTGGCAGTAATGTTGGCCACGTTTGGAGGCAGGGTGGATGTTGAGAGGGCATTTGCTAATAGCAACTCGCACCAAAGCTACAGTTATTAAAAAAAAGTGCACAGTAGTGTTTTCGTCTGATTTTTAAAAGGTCAAGATGTACCATCCAGTAAAGGTATAAAGATGTACACAGGGACATCTCAAATCAAACTGGAAGAGCTTCCTAGTAACTTCAGTCAAAAAGTGCAAATAAGCTCTTGATATTCCAAATACATCCCAGTGGAAAGCCACAGCCTGAATGCATTTCAGAAAAAGAAACAAAAACCAGCAGCCTGCTCTTTCTCCGAGGCTGTGAGGGTGGGTGTTGGGGGTGGACTAAGAGCATTTGTTCCCCGCAATTGCCCAGTGAGGTTGAGCTAGGATGAGAAAAGGAAAGAAGTGCCACCCAGAGCTGAAATGCCAATAAACTGATTTATAAACAGATTTGAGTTTCTGCCTCCTGCCCAGAACATTCTAAAAAAAGAGACAACTGAGGAAGAGGAAGGATAATAATGAGGCCAATACAAGCTGAGTTGCACTCATTGTGGTGGTGGGTTTGCTGATAGAAGAGGTAACAGCAGAGCTGTGAAAGGTGACAAAAATCAATAGTGGTTTTTCCTCTCCCACCCCGCTCCCCATTCAAGCTAGATTGCAGAAATGGAGAGAGAGAGAGAGAGACAGAGAGAGAGAGTGAGTGTGAGTGTGTGTGTGCGTGTGTGTGTGTGTGTGTATGCACACTGATAACCCTGGGAACACTTTGCTTAGAGACGTATTATGACGATGATTTTAAAATGGAGATGGCTCGGCTTTCTTGAAACAGGGCACCACTGGGCAGCCTCAGGCATCCATTTCGGAGCAGGTGATGCTCAGCCTGAGTTCCACGGCTGTCAAGCTGAGAGCAGGCAGACATGAAGACAAACAAAATTAGGGAAAACGTGAAATGACTGAACAGCACCATATAAACGACCAACAAGAGCAGATCAGGAGCATGTGCATTTGGAGTCAAGGATGCAGACTTGGTAACCCTCACTTTCAATGTTCAAACCCTGGAGTTCTTATCAGAGGTCTTCAATGAAAGACAGATGGGACACCGGTGTAGTGTAATTATTAAATTAGGATGAAGGAGATCTGGGTTCGAATCCTCCCTCTGCCATGAAGCAGAAGCCTGGATGGCTGGGGCCAGTCACGCTCTTTCAGCCTAGTGTAGCTTGAAGAGTAGTTGAAGGAATAAAATAGGAGGAAGGCACCCTGAACTCCTTGGGGGAAAGGCAGGATAAAAATGTGAAAGACAGATTAGTGTGATCTTCCCCTGCAAAGCTGCAGTTTCAGAAGAGGTCTGGGGATGGTCTAGGCTAGGGATACTCTCAGTTCATGTAAGACAATGGCAAAGCCCAAGAATGGATGGAGTACACTTGCTGGAAAACCCCCCTTGAATCCCCCGAAATACAAGAAGGCTCCACATCCCTTGGCTGACATGGATGAAACTGTCCACACTTTCAGCCCAAAGTGAAAAAGATATAAAGGTGCTGGTTTTTATAATCTGGTAAACATAGAAACTTGTGGTACCTTCAAACAACAAGGGGTAGCCTCCTGGAAAAAGAACTTTCTCAGACCACACTTTGACCACACGGGCCACCATTCAACCATACTTCACTTAGGGATGGTATACTGATCAATTGACTGATAAAATATTATTTATTGGCCACCATGGGACCCTGACAAGCCAGCAGTTTGACACTCTGTGCCAGAAACATCCTGGGCTGAGGCTCAGACCATACCACCAGAGCTACCTGAGACACTGAGTGCGCTCAAACACCTGAGTCTTGATGAAGCCCAGAAATAACAGGAGTTTTCCACAGCAACCCATGCTATTGGCTCACAGTTCGGGGGTTTTGGATTGGCCAGGCCTCATATAAAAACAAGGAATTTGCTCTTCTTCGACAGAGCTGGACCTTCTGTCTGCTGTTACCAGACTGTGGTGCATTTCAGCTACCCTGCTTGGAGTCCCGAGCTGACCCGACCTACAGCCAGAGAGATTTCGCTCACAGAAACCAGCTCCAGCGACAGAACCACCCCAGCCTGTCAGCCGCATGCACGGAAGATAACATGGGTCTCCAGGGCACTCTCCTCCCTAGTTTTTCTCTCTTCGTTTTAATTAGTTCCAACAGAGTGAATTCCTGACGGTCCCTTTTCCTGATGGCTCAGGATTGTTGCTGCCTGCTCCAATCCCACCGGCCACTGAGAGGAGCTCCATGGTGCAAGCAGGAGGAGGGCCGAGGCCAAGAGAAAAGGGGGGAAGGAAAGGAGCAGCCTGCCTTGAATTCTGAATGGCCGCAAAGGGCACTTAAGGAGCAGCTGCACTGGAATACAAAAAAACCTTCCATAGATCTGGCAGGAGAGTCAGCAGCCAGGCAATGGGGGTACTAGTCTGACCCATAAATCTAGCAGGCTGACCAAGAAGACCCAAGGTTTTATGGGAAGGGATGCCTGCAGCAAAAATCCAAGCAGCATTTCACTCTTTCTCTACTCATGGTTAAAATATAATAAACTGTTTTGAAATATAAAGACTCAATACACAAAGCTGTCTTTGCCGGCAGATTCTGAAGCTACCACTGAGGGGGCAGCTCTGCAGGCAATTCGAATTGGGGGCTGACCTGGCCCTACCTCAAACCAAAACTTGTTATGTTGGCTCCACCTTTGATATCTGCCACAGCTCCACACCAGGAAGCAGTTGAGGAAGCTCAGCTTTTAGACTCAAAGCTTGGCAAATCTACTGGCTGACAGTTGGATGCTATCAAGTGGCCAAAAAATGGCCAGGAGATAGAAACAGCTGCCCTGATCAACAAGGAGTCACCATTTCTAACCTGAAATCAGTAATAAACAGGCTGCCCACACCAAGAATGACATAGACATGGGGCTGTACCATTAAGCTGTCAACGTGAAGGTAGACCCCGGAGATATCCCCCTATTACAAATGGCCTCCAGATGATCAAGATTTCCTGGAGAAAATGGCTGCTTCGGAGGATGGACTGTCTGCCATTATACCCTGGTGATATCCCTCCCCCAAGCCTACCATCCCCAGGCTCTGCCCCCCAAATCTCCAGGTATTTCCTAAGCCAGAGCTGGCAACCAGATGTTCCATTCAAGACTGTATACCTCATTGACTGGGCTGAACCATTTCATATTGCAGGCAGTCTGCACATTCAAAATGCGGAGGTCTGGGAAAAGGTGAAAGCAGAACATGTCTCCTTGACAGGTTAGATTTCTGTAGGCCAGGAGTCTCTTTTTTACATTTCTTGAACAGACGTCTAACTAGCCTCCTGAGAAGAGATCTGTCAATGCCTTGCATAATTATCACCCTGCTAGGACCTTTGCCAAAGTGGAGGAGAAGAAAATGGAAGGTAGACACCAGCCAACAAACAGAGCTTCAGAAAATCGTGTTGATTGCAATCCTGTTGCGCCCTGCAAACTAATGAAGTGTCGCTATCCTGTTGCGCCCCACAAAATAAGAATAGTTCCAGTTCCAGAACAGAAATAACAGTTTCAAACAACAAAATAATAACAGTTCTACCACAGAAGCCAACAGGCAGCAGCAGAAAAGCAAAAGACCACGACACAGGATTTCTCAAGGTTCTTGTTCTCACTGTCACAGCAGAGAGACAGAAAACACATTGGTATCCTTCCGCCAGAAGGATTTAAAAAGACATTCTGGAGAAGAGTTCCATAGAACAGTTACCGGCCACTCCTCATAGCCTCCACGTCACATGGGAAAGGAGACACCCCTGAAGCTTCCTTAAAGGCCCCTTCTGCACATGCAGAATAATGCACTTTCAATCCACTTTCACAATTGTCGGCAAGCAGATTTTGCTATTCCGCATAGTAAAATCTAGCTGCAAAGTGCATTGAAAGTGGATTGAAAGTGCATTATTCTGCATGTGCGGAAGGGGCCATACTTAATTGGATTCCCTGCTTTGACTGGTGGTGGCTTTCCCAAGTTTCAAGTGGAAATCTTTCACATCACCTACCACAGTGGTTCTCAACCTTCCTAATGCCATGACCCTTTAATACAGTTCCTCATGTTGTGGTGACCCCCAACCCAAACATTTATCCATTTTACAGATGGAGAACACTGATGCAGAGAGTCTTAGGCGACCCCTGTGAAAGGGTCGTTTGACCCCCAAAGGGCTCCCAACCCCCCAGGTTGAGAACCACTGACCTACCACCTAATTCTTTTTTCACTGGCAATGGTGGGGATAGAACTTGGGACTGTCTGCATGCCAAGATGCTTTACACCTAAGCCTCAGCCCCTCCTCATGTCTCCCTACCCCAGCAGGGAGATTCTCCCACCTGAAACTTCTCCTTCAGACCTCCACCCTCACATGCATACGTGTAGACAAATACCTGAATACATTTTTTTTCACATACTGCAACTTCCCTCCCTGAAAATCCTAACAAGTTGTAAAATCAATGCAAAGCATTTCAGTCCATTGGGTCACAGAACATGGTTGTGCTGCTGCCCTGATCCCTCACCCTCAGCACAGAATTCCCAAGTCTCTTGCTAAACAAAGAGAAGGAACCAGTTGTTGTGGGTTTTCGGGCTGTGTGGCAGTGGTCTGGTAGATCTTGTTCCTAACGTTTCACCTGTGTATGTGGCTGGCATCTTCAGAGGTGTATCATGTAACAGACTTCTCTCTGTGATACACCTCTGAAGATGCCAGCCACAGATGCAGGGGAAACGTTAGGAACAAGATCTAGCAGACCATGGCCACACAGCCTGGAAAACCCACCACAACCAGTTGAATCCAGCCATGAAAGCCTTTGACAATACAAGGAGAAGGAAGTTCTGTAGAAGCAAGAGGTCTGAAAGAACAGAGAAAGAGAAAGGCTGGCTTCCTCTAGGCCCAAACAGCTGCTTCACATCTAATCCCAGCAACCTGACCTCCCAGCATCCCTCACCTGACCGACAGGCCCATTAGCGCAGCAGAAAGCTCTTGACCTCTGTGCAAAAAAAATGCAGCTGATGTCACACAACAAAACTGTGCCAAGGAAGGAAGTGCAAGCCATTAACTGCAGGGACTCTAGATGGAACCTGAATGCTTGGTGCATGCAGGAAGATTCTTCGATGTGATTCCACAAGCACGTGCATGTGAGAAAACTGGTGGAATTAAGCAATGCCATGTTCGTAGAGACAATCCTGTAAACTGGAAGTGAGGACATGTGGATCCATGAAGTCACAGCGCAGTCCCTCTCCTCTACTATTCTTAGCATAGGCCCATGGAGTTAAAACTGCAAAAACAGCCCCACTGCATCAACCCCAAAAGCGCACCCACTTCAGCATTCAAAGAACAATCATTCAGACGCTCCTCGAAGCTCCCTGTTAACTTGTCCCAGAATCCTCTGCAGTTCAGTGGCAGACAGTCTTGGAACACGGAAGTTCAATTATGCTATCCAGCCACCCACGCAACCAAAAAGTTGACTTTGTCTGCCCTCGGTGGGGGGGGGGAAGAGGGGAGGATTTCTCAGAATACATTTTACTTGGCTGAGTCCTTTTCGTTTCGGCATCACCTGTCAAGTTCAGATGAAGAAAAACAGTTCATCAGAAGGGCACAAGTGAGTGGAAGGCAAATTGCTGATTTTCTAAAGGCACATTCCATCAGCAGGCTGCCAGTAGCTGATAGCTGACCTAGAAGCATGTATGGGGGATTTTTTGCTTCTTAATAAGGATTTGAGGGGCATCCTAGTCCTAAAAGCTATACAGCAGGGGTGTCCAACTCTGGCACTTCAGATATTCATGGACTACAATTCCCATCAGCCCCTGCTGGCATGGCCAATGCCAGTAGGGGCTGATGGGAATTGTAGACCATGAACATCTTAAGTGCCAGAGTTGGACACCTCTGCTATACAGCATCCCTGTACAGCTTTCCAGAGATCATCTATATATGGATGAAGCAGATGCCTGAAACTCTAGTTTCCATGCTTCACTGCATAAAAATACTCCTTTTTCTACCAGTATCATTTCCTACATCTTCCATTCTGCATTAAGCTGTTGAGTCCAGAGCGAGGAAGTTCCTAGTTAGACATGCTCCAGCATTCCCACTGGGCCATACTTGATGATTTCTGCCTAGAAAACGTACATGGATTTCCAACACAGCCTTTCTATATTCAGGAACATTTCTCAGAGGCAAAGATTTGGCACATAAGTTACCATCGCTGTACTTTACTTTTGAGCTCATCTGACCACAGGTATTGAGCCCCTGGTTGCCATTCATAATACAGTTTAAAGCGATGAGATAATAGTAAATATTTATAAAACTCCGTTAAAATTTTGCAAACATAACAGCAGCATTTCACAATAGGGTCACAAAGACAAAAATAACATAATAATTAAATGCCTTTCAGAGCAATCATAATAGCCAGATATTTCACAACCAAGAGGGTTACCTCAGGATCAAGATCTGCCAGCAAAAAAGGGCTCGAAAGGAAGGCTTGAAAGGAAGGCTATACAGAACCAGAACAATCCAGGAAGCTCTTGGACTAATCCACTTAACACAAAAAAAGCATTAAGTAGTATAGAGTCTCCAGTACCTCAGACTACACTCACATAAACAGTTAGAAAACGGAATTTTTCCAAAGCGCCCGCTCAGGTCTCTTGTCAGGAATGCATTCAATCTAGCTAGCATAAATGTACACCTATCGTTTGGAAGTACAAGAGATTCCAGATATAGAGGAAGGGGAACAGGTGGAGAGATCCCAACAGCAGCGGGAGAGTCTGGATTTATACCCCCCTTTCTCTCATGTAAGGAGACTCCAAGGGGCTTTCCCTTCCTCTCCCCACAACAGACTCCTTGTGAGGTAGGTGGGGCTGAGAGAGTTCCGAAGAACTGTGACTAGCCCAAAGTAACCCAGCAGGAATGTAGGAGTGCAGAAACAAATCTGGCTCACCAGATAGGAGTCCACTGTTCATTTGGAGGAGTGAGGAATCAACCCCAGTTCTCTTCTAGATAGAAGCAGTGCATCATCAGCATAAAGGAGCATTGATATTTCAGAGTCAGCCAACAGAGGTGCAAGGCTCTTAATGCAGGGAATCATATCATTTACACAGAGGTTGAACAATGAAGAAGCAAGAAGACAACTTTGTTTGACACCATTTTCTTTGAAAAATGTGTTCAGTCAGCTGGCTTGCCAGCCTGTAATCAGACCTGTTAGGTTTTCATACAGCTTGGAGATTAGCCACAGAAGTCTCTTGTCTATCGTTGCCTCAGCTAGCTTTGTCCAGTCAAGATCTTCACTACCTAAAACGGGGCTCTTCTAAGGGCTTTGTTAGTGAAAAGTAACATCACAGTACAGTCACAGAACTCAGTTCTCAGTGCCAGGCTGAGTCTTGTGATATTTGAAGAAAAACACCACAGAGTATGTGCAGAGTTCATTTATGGTACAGATGAACAGCTACGGCATATTTGATTAGAAGTAAGGATCTAAGCTTGCAGGGCACATAGCATTTTGTCCAAAAAGTCCCAGCAGCTCTCCTTTGAGAAATCACGGGAGCATGCTGCACAATCCAGAAACTGTGTCTGTCACTCCTGCCTCTTCTCCTGTTCTTACCAGCTCACTAATAAAGGGCGGGATTTTTCCACCCTCTCTATTTTCCCCTCAGGCAAACTCTCCACTCTGTCCCACCTATCATCTTTGCTTTCACACGAGGAAGAAGTTCTGCTCTAGCATACAAGGCAACATTCATAACTCTCCTCCCTGCATTTTATCCTCACAATAGCCAAGGTTCCACAGCAGAGCAGAGAGTCAAACCCACACCGAGGGTCTTCCACATCCTCGTCCAACACTCTAACTACCCCACCACACTGGATCTAGTGGGGAGCGCCAGCTTCTCTTGACAATATCATTACAATTGAATGTCCCTGTGTTGCGTGCTGTACCATCATTGGCACTACCGGTGTGACATCTTTCGGTATTGCCTGTCCCCTCCTGGCCTTGGGATCAGGAGCCGTCATTAGTATTATTAATATAGTCTTTACTGGGTTTTAGAATGCTGCTTATTCTGAGTTATGTATTTTAATTATTTACCACTTATTTATTGCGCACATTGTTTTAGTTGTGGTTTTGTTGTACACCACCCAGAGCCCTTCGGGGGTGGGCGGTTTATCAAATTCAATAAATAATATTATTATTTAATAATAATAATAATAATAATAATAATAATAATAATAATAATAATAATAATAATAATAATAATAATTCCTCCTTCCCTTTCATTCTTTTCACTTCCTCTCTGGCTGTTCTCCTCATTTGTGATACCAGTTTTGTAAGGGCACTGCCTTTTATATTTGGGAAGATTTTAAATGTGAATCTATATATTTTAACCATTGTTAGCCACCCTAAGCCGGACCCCAGTCCAGTGTGAAAATCAAATAAATAAACAAATATCATGCTGCAATTCTGCCTGTAAAAGGACACCACCCTACAAATCTCGGCTCTTATTTAAAAGGAACGCTTCTAGCCCTTGGGGTTAAGAAGATGTGCTTGAATGTGTGTGTGTGTGGCAGGGGGAGGGGGGTTAAATCTCACAAGCCAGAGCAGTGGCGGAATAAGATTTCTAATAGTCAGATGCTTCATCTTCGATCGGAGCACTCTAGAGTGTCTCATCCATCCCCGCGAGCAGCAGAAACCAAATGACGCCAAAATAAGAACAATCAAGAAACATCAAGTTGATTGGTTTCATCGACACGACACTCCAGTTTTCCTAACAGAGAGGGAAGGTTCCAGGTATGTTTGCTCCGAGACGCACGTAAGTGAACCCGCCAAGGGCTCGGTGCACGCGCCCCTCTGCCACGTTCCCCCAGCATCCCCCATTAATCCTCTGCCATCGCTCAAAGCAAACAGCTGCCGAGAGAAAGCCAAGCCTGACGCCACGTTCCAAAAGCAACCGTTTTGTTGCGATAATGGGGAACTGGCTCCGAGGACCGAAAGCAAGCGGCACGCAAGACTCGCTTCCTGTTGATATTTTTTTTAAGCAGCCATTAAAAGACTCATCAACGCCCCGGGAAGCTTTCTTTATCCCCCCCTCCCCCTGTTCCTCCCAACAGCTGTGTGCAGGACAGTGAAGCCAAGGGCAGATCGAAAGAGAAGCTGGTCAGGCGAGGTTAGACCCAAGCAGTGCTTGAAAAGACACCTCCGAGCACCAGAGTGTAAGTCTGCGCTGTAGTCATTTCTTCCACTAAACACGACCTTTCGGATGCCTCCTTTCTTAGCACAAAGCTATACACTGTTCCACATACTGACAAAAGTAAAATTGTAATTTCATCAGCCCATTTCTTCCCGCCCTCACTCCACATGCCCCACACTTGTTGTCTGGTCTAGACCTGGCTGTGACGAATGGAGGCATGGAGCTCGTGGAGGGGGGCGGAGGCAGGAGAAAATGGCTGATGAAGTTGCAATTTTACTTCGGTCTTTATGTGGAACAGGGTACAGCTTTGAGTTAGGATGGATCTAAGCCCACATTTATTCCCGCACCAATGTCTTGCATTTGTAAACTGATGGGAAACACGTTTTCTGACCTGTGGCAGGAGGCAACATTAGGGGATGACCTCGGCTTTTGTGTCCTGTTATTGGACCTCCAGAATGACTGGTTGACCATCCTGTGGGGCAGGATGCTGGGCTAGATGGACCTCTGGTCTGCTCCAGAAGGCTCTTCTAATATTCTTATGTCACGTCACCATGTCGTATTGCTACAAATTCGTACATGTGTTCAGCCGCCAAAGATGAAAAATCAAGTGGCAAGCATTCATATCTGCTGGTGGTCCCAGGCCCCTCCATGATCCAGGTGGCCTCCAACTGGGCCAGGGCCTTTAGTGCCCTGGTGGAACAATCTCCCCCCTACAATCAGGGTCCTGTGGGACCTAGAACAGTTCCGCAGGTCCTGCAAGATGGAGTTGTTCCGCCGGACTTTTGGGGAGGCCAGCCGCTGATGGTGCCGTCCCCTATATTCCATTCCATCTTTGGAATTATATCTATAAGCGATCGCAGTTGAGCTGGGCTACCAAAATACTGAAATTACTGAAATTGTAATGTTTTTGGAATTACTGGAATGTTTTTAGAATGATTTTAACTGTTATTTATTGTTTTATTGTGGGCTTCTTGATTTGTTGTTATTGATTTGTACACTGCCCAGAGCCCACAGTGGTGGCGAACCTATGGCACTCCAGATGTTCATGGACTTCAATTCCCATCAGCCCGATTGGCCATGCTGGCAGGGGCTGATGGAAATTGTAGTCCATGAACATCTGGAGTGCCATAGGTTTGCCACCATGGCCCTAGGGGATGGGGCGGTATATCAAGTATGAGAAATAAATAAATAAATATATGTCCGAGGCCTCAACAGCACACTTCTTTTCCACTGTCTGCTCACACATTCAGTTGTTAGTCACATGGAGTCACTTCACACATGCAACTTAATCCTGTGGCACCACAAAGGGGTGACTTGCGGGTGTGAATGAGCCATTACGGATGAAGATGCCACAGAGACTGAACTTTCATTCTCATTTCATTCCAATGTTGTTTCCAGCAGCATCAGTGCACACATCCAGCTGGTCAGATGTTCAGTAATCAACCTGACGCATCAAGGATGGGCTTGAAACGACCACAGGACACACCTAGCCTTCCACAACATTTGTCATGACATTTCTCCAGATCTGGAATTCCGCTGTTCTGGAGCAGGAGAGAAGAATTGCTATTGGTAGGTAGACTTCATGAAGAGTTTGCCAAATTTGGGGAGGTTTTCCGATATCATGGTGGGGAAGGCAAGGCAAGATTCATCAACCTTGGGTGCATCCCACCTGACTTTAGTAAAAGCTGAAGGAATAAAAAGCCATTTGGAAAGTCAGCCCCTTCCAATGCTGCAGTAGTCCTGTGCGTTTTTTTTTAAAGTTTCAGAATGTCATAGAAAGTGGTTGATTAATGGCTGCGGCTTCATGAAGGTTTGAGGCACAGCACCCCCTAGTGCCACACCAACACAAGTGCCACAGAAACGCAGCAACTAACTTAGGGGACTGAAGGGTGTCCTGAAGGGCACAGGATTTGACCATCACCACCACTGCATTGGCCAAAGTTGCCGGGAGAGAAGAAAAGGTCTTGAAAACATGTCACGACCAGAGATGGCTGAATCAGATTCTTTTCTGTGCCCTGTGTGGAACCCTGCCCCTCCTCATGAGCAGCACAAGGCCTGCTGGAGAGAATAGGAGACTTGGCCCCCCTCTTCAAAATGGTACCACTTCCTCCTCCATGCCCCACCAGCTTCCAAAAGAGGTTCTGTCTGATGGAGGACAGCCAAGAAACAAACCAGGAACAAGCTAATAAACGGACAGTGCAAGCCATGCTTTTTACTGTCTTATTTTTACAAGGAAGTGCCAGGAACTGTAACGAGAAATTATTACGGTTGTCCGCTTGAGAAATTCCCCCACCCTCCAAGGTCTGCGAGAAGGTTTGGCTCGTGACTAGGAGAAAATAGTTTGTCGTCTCAAACTTTGCCCCAATCTCCTGGAAAATGATTTAAAGCATCTTAAAGGAATGTCTGGGGGAAGGGAGGGAGTGACACAGTATATAGCCCAATCCTGTCAGATCTTGGAAGCTAAGCAGACCTGATAATTAGGTGGGAGACCACCAAGGAAGACTCAACAGAGTAAGGTAATAGCAAACCACCGCTGCCTCTCACTGGCTTTGAAAGCCCCCTGCTGGGATTGCAACTTGATGGTACTTACATACGCAAAGGAACACCACTTTGCAGATAGGGTGTAAAAGAGTAATAATAAGCAGTCCACATTTCTAGCTCTTAAGACTGAGGAGGATAGCTGGAAAACCCGCAACAGTACTTGGGGAGATCCAGAAAGTGAGGTTTCAGTACACACAGGATACACATACCCCAGCATTAAAATCAAGAGCACCCCAACCTTGCCATCATAATCTCTTTATTTATCTCCTAGATGTTCATGAGTTTTAAAAGCAAAAAAGAATATGCAACATTATCAATAGGTTAGATTTCCATGAAGCTATTTGAGAGGGTGTGGGGTTTTTTTCCTGGCACAGGATTGTATGTAACATTTGCTATTCCTTGAATTGTTTTACGTTAGGGAAAGTATAAAGGTTCTGGCTGACTCAAATGTTCGAGAAGCTAGCATTGCAGCTTTGGTAGGGTGGGGGCAGACACTGCATGTTTGAATATCCCCTTTAAGAAGAAAAAACAACACCCTCACAACATTCATGGGATCTGCCTTACACGTAGCCCTGGCCCCAGTTCCAGTGAACACCTGCACACTCGGTCTACAGTGTGTACTTGTTTTTCTTTATACATGTGTTGAGAAATTCTCATGTTACATTCAATGAATGTACAGATGAACATGTGATCTAAACGCCATATTAATTCAGGTACTGGTCTCCAGTTTCAAGAAGGAGGAGTAGAAGAAGAAAAAGAAGAAGAGGAGGAGAAGGAGTAGTAGTTTGGATTTATACCCCAAGCTCCTTTCCCTTCCTCTCCCCACAACAGACACCTTGTAAGGTAGGTAGGGCTGAGAGAGTTCCGAAGAACTGTGGCTAGCCCAAGGTCACCCAGAAGGGATGTAGGAATGCGAAAACACATCTTGTTCATTAGATAAGTCTCTACCACTCAGGTGAAGGAGTGGGGGATCAAACCCAGTTCTCCAGATTAGAATCCACCTGCTCTTAACCACTACACCACACTGTGAATGTGCATTGGTTCTACAGGTGGGATATACACGTATTTATTGTAACTTGTGAACAGGGTTATAGGGCAAGATTACTGGTCTATTAAGGGCAGCATGATCGACTCTAACTGGTGGCATCTTTCCAGGGTCTCAGGCTAGAAGACTTTCATATGACATGCTACTTGATCTGTATCACTGGAGATGGGAGGACTGAACCCAAGACTTTATTCATTTAAACCTGATGCTCCACCTACTGAGCAGCAGCCCCAGCCTGCACAACAAAAAATAATAATTCAGAGACAAGGATGCTGCAGTAAACTCTTCTCAGCCATATGCTGGTTTTCCACACACAGGTTTGCTCTCATTCCTCTCACTGGAATAAATTAGACATACAAACTATCAACAACAACTTATAGTTCGGAAAAAAACCCCAACTATTTCTTCTAAATGTGTGAACTAAACCTCAGCTGGTCAATGCAAGCAGAAGAACATGGTAATAGGGGTCTGAGGGCAGCAGTCTGTCAGTGCATTCCTAAACAGTTTTACACCTTTCTGAGTCCACTGAAGACAACAGGCTTAGAAGGATATAACTCTGCTTAGGATTAAATTATGTACCATTTAAGAATCCGGTCTGGGATTGTTTGTGAGGTGGAGTTAGAAATCTGACCCCCCCCCCCCCCCCCCTCAAACTAATAGCAACCTGAAGTGATGCGGTTCATTCTACCAGCTCAGGACTGCATCTGTATTCCAAACCACCCTCAAAAACAAATACACAAAAAATACACACAAACACACACACACACACACTGGGGGAAACGGAAAGTGTTTTACCTGGGCTTTAATTGCTCAGTGTTGCCCAAGGCTTAATGCACTTTCAGCATCTCTACTGTAAAATTAACCCAAAGGAAGAACCCAGTAAGGAGGAACTCAGAAGATGCTAGTATGGCTGCCAGCGCTGGGCTGGGAGATTCCTAGAGATTTGGGGGTGAACTCTGGGGAAGGAGCTAGCAGGGCTTTGACACCATAGAGTCTACCCTCCAAATCATCCATTTTGTCCAGGGGGACTGATCTCTGTAGCCTGGAGATCAGTTGTCATTCTGGGAGATCTCCAGGTCTAACATGGAGGTTGGCAACTCAGGCTAAAGGGCTTCCTAAACTTTCTACCCCACGAAGGGCCAAGCAAATTAGCAGACTGGATGTCTAGCTCCTAGAATGGCCTACCTAATGAAGAAACTGGAGGCAGGAAACGATCTGGGTCCAGGATGGATGACCAACCCTCTACAGGAAGTGACAAAACAAATCTGTCCTGCCTCCCTGAGCAAGGGTTGGAAATCACCCATACAGGATGCCCGAGGTCACCTCCAGGAGAATGGGGCCTGTATCACCACCACACTACCAGCTTAAAAAAAAACCCTAATATATTTGCTTTGACTTGTGGTGGACAGCCTGTTCTGCCTCATATGGTAAAACAGTCACACAACTGTTTCCATACATGAATAGCATACTCCAACATCCAGTCTCCTTCCAGAGGAGTACTGAGGGCTGCCTGAGGGGAAGAGCAAACAGAGAAAGGGGAATTGTCACAGCGAGGGAGCAAACAATTTTGTGTGTTCTCTGCCCGGTAGTGTGGAAGAGCGGGTTTAACTCTACTTCTGGAAGAGGGCAGAGTTGTGGAGCCTTTCCGTGGTGATGAGCAGGCCTGGTAACGATAAGCTTGAAAGAGAATTCCTCACACAGCCCGTACATAAATAAATCTTTGTTGTTTTATTATCCCTCTTGCGTAAGCGATCTCTGTGCTCTTCACACACAGTACAAAACTCACCTCACAGAAGCGACTCAAAGCCTTTATGCTGGCTGCCCTAAGAAGATCCTTTAACTTGAGGGGATGTATTATATCACAAAACCAACCTGGTTCCCCAAAATCCACCAGAGAGGCAGCGGAGATCCCCTCGGTTTAAAGAAAGAGCTGCTCACACCTTGTTTTCCCCTTGAATGAGAAGAAGCCCTGTGAAGTCAGAGTTGGAAGGATTCCAGAAGTAAGCAAAGCCAGGTTTTTTGGCCAGCAGCAAAGACTTCACTGCTTTAGCCCCCCGCCCCCTTTTGAAACAGGCATGTCAAGTGCTGCTTCTCTGGTACCCTAGGCTAGCACAAAACAGGAAGTAAATCCAAAAATCCTTCCTTTTCCATTAGGTGCCCCCTTTTCTGCGCTAGGCCTTCCCATAGTTCAGAGACAATTAGCTCCGAGTCAATTCTCATTCCCTCATTTAGCAGCAAGTGTGAAAACGGAATTAAGAAAGGGGAGAAGGAAGGCAACTTTCTTTCCATGTTATGCTATATTCTGAAGCCAATCTGTATCACCCTCCAGAACAAGAGGAAAAACACAGATTTGCTTGGCACAACCTCTTAAGAGGCAAAATGAATTAAGAAACAAATTATGCAAAGAAAAAGTTGTCAACAAGAGCTCCGCTTAGATGGCTTTCAGGGGAAAAAAAGCAAATTGATGAAGAACAGATGTCAGCTAAATGGAACCACCATGTGCAGAAGCAGTGTAGCTTAGAACAACAGACACCAGGGGCAACAGTCAGGGAAGGCCACACTCTTCATGTACACGTATAAGTTTCCGTGAGTATCTGCTTAGCTGCTTTGGACACAGGGTACCCTAGACCACATGATGCTTGGTCTGGTCCAGTAAATTGGTTGTTATATTACTGAGGCATGCCAAAAGGAAGGAGAGAGTTCTCTGTGGTCTTGATCAGTTGGTCTGGAAGAGGCCCCTTTGTCAATCAAATGAACTAGGCTAGGCAGTGCCATGCCGTTGAGTTGTTCGGGGCCACAGGGTATCCTGAACCAGCTCTGCAGTTCACCTAAGACTCCAGGTAACCCACTTTGGGTTTTTCGCTTTCACATACGACCTGGAAATCTTCTGCTCTTTTCAATACTCACAACCCCCCAAGTTCCCCCCCCCCCCCCGCACCAACAAAGGCTTGCTCAACTATGTGGGGGCGGGGAACCGAGATCCCTGTTGGAATGGAAATTTAGCAGGAGGGCAGGGTGCATCATGAAAACACATCACACCACATGGCACCCCCACTCCCAAATAGGGCTTCATGGATGACCTGGTATGGATTGTGTGTATGTGTGTGTGTATGTGTGCAAAGGATGAGGAAGCCTACAAAAGAGGCAAAGCAAGTCAGAGTTTGTTTGGGGTTTTTTTTTACTTGGGCTGCAGAACATCTGGATTTCACCTCAGGCTAAATTTTTGTTTGGCGGTTTCTAGTTGCGCAAAACAGCAGAGGAATTTTTAAAGAAGCTTTAAGAATATTGATTGGATCAATGTAATTTCCCCCAAAGGTTTCCCCACACCCTCAGAAAGCATTCCCCGCTTTCATTGGGGAGAGAGGTCAAAAACAAAGTTCTAACCTTTACAAATGTGAAGTTATCCTCTGACAGAATTACCTTTGTTAGATTTCTCTTCCTCTGATGTTTCCAGGAACAGTCGATTTTACAGAGGAGGAAGGGAGAAATCCGTGTCTCATAAGTGTGCAAACCCCCCCCCCCCCCCAATCCCTGCCTGGAAACCCAAATTTAAATCACACACCAGTGGAGTATGGATCTTCCTTAGCAAGAAAACAGTTTTCTTTCAAACGGTGTAGATGTTTTCCAGATAACATCAGAGTACAAACAGGAAGATTCCTTCCAGGCCTTATTATCATTCAGCAGCGCTTCACAGAATATCAATGGAGGGTAAAGAGAGGCCGCAGTGACCTCTACAGCCAGATGTGCCTTGACTGGGAAAACTCTCTTTGGGGGTGGCAATGAGTGGGGTCAGTTTCTGCAGCAGTGCAGGGAGAAGAGGGGGAAGCCCCCACCCAAGAAGGTACAATGGCACTCCCAATTTGCAGAATGGTTTATCTGAGAGCTGCGTGTTAAGGGAAGGGTCTGTGGCCAGATTTCTTAAGTAGACACAGGACCATGGCTGCAACAGAGGAAAGGGCTATTAACTCCTGCAGTGCTGTTTTTGCGGAAGAAACTATTTGTTGCCAAGAGTTTATTCGATCTGTCTTTCTATCCCAGCAACCAAACAATAGTGGAAAGCATGAATGACTCTGCTTTCAATCAGAAAAATTGTAATGAGGAATATTAAATTAAATATTATGCATCTTGAAATCTAAAGCCTAGCTCTTCCTCCAGGGTTGTGTGTTTTTGTGGTCAATTTTAGCAGGGTTAGGATGAATTATTGGGGGAAGAGGACACCTTTGACGCAGTGGTGGGATTCAGCAGGTTTGCACCACTTCGGCAGAACCGGTTGCTAAAATGGTGCTTGTAAACAAACAGTTGTTAAATTATTTGAATCCCACCACTGCCTTTGAGCCTCCCATTGATCTACCCTGGACTGGGCTTTCTGCTGGGCCTGAGGGGGGTGCCGAAACCAGATCAGGGTGGGAGGCTTACCTGGGGGGGAGGGAATGTGACTGTGCTGAGTGGGGGACACCTCCTGTCCCCCATTTCCTGATAACATCAGGGAGTCCTGAGAGAACAGGTAGGTGGCTGCTGCAGTGAAGCCTAAGGATGGGGTGGTGGTTGTGGGGTGGCTAGTTGCCGGTTGCCCGGGAGAGAGGGTTGAGGCAAGTACAGCGGCAGGATCTCAGTGATTACTGGCAAAGGGCAGTAAAGTAGCAAGGGGAAAATAATTATGTGCAGAGAACAGGTGCTCGATGCTTGAAGGCTATCACTCCTAATTTGCCCCCACCCCAGCTCTAAGGCCTCAGGCAGCCATGTTGGCTGACACTGGGGTCGAAAGGTGCTGTTGATGAATGCCAGATCATGGAGGAGAGGGCCAACCTGCCATGCATCAGAGAGACTTGTGTTGATGAGCTGGACAGAACGGCTCTCACCCAGATGTGCCCCCCCCCAGGGTATCTGGTACTGCCCCAACACAGACTTGAGGGGTGGGGTGTGACCATAGTCTATAGACAGGCAACTGTCATCACCAGATGCCCCTTGGTTGATGTTCCTGGTATCAAGAGTATACGTTCCTTGTCTTGGACCACAGAGACAGGACAAGGGGACTATTGGTTTATCACCCATCCCACTGCGCAACAACATCCCTGTCTGTGCTGATTGAGGTGCTCCTGTAGGGTTGGAGGCCCCCAACTTTTTGGTGCGGGGAACTTTAATGTCCACTCCAGGGATGTCCACTCTGCTTATGTGGAGCACAGCAGGACCTCATGGCCGCCATCACAACTATGGGACTGTCTCAATGTGTTTCTGGCTCTACACATGAAGCAGGACAGACTCTTCACCTGGTCCTTGCAACTGAGCAAGGGGCTTGTGGTCAAATGGAGGAGGGCTTTGAAGTCTGCACATTCTCGTGGGTGGATCACCATCTGGAGAAATTTGGACTATTGGTGCCACCTGCCTACTTCAGGGGTGTAGGACAGATTGATATGGTCCACCCTCAGAGTAAAATGGAATCTGATGAATTTCTGAGGGAGTTTCCGACCAGCACAATGTTGCAAAACACTTTCAGGGCAAAGTATCTCAAATTTGTAGGGATCTAGACTCCATGGTTTTAGATAATCCTGAGGCGGTCTACAGAGAATTGTCTGCTCAGGCTGTATGGGATCAATTTCAGTTGTTGTGGCCTGAGGTTGTGGACAAGTTGCTTGCAGGGTTGCAGCTGACCATCTGTTCTCTTGATTCTTGTTCATCATGGTGTGGTCCAAGAGGTGGTGGTCCAAGAGGTGATGAATGTCTCTTTAAGGAGTGGGGAGGTGCCTCATGCCTTGAAAGAGGTGCTGGTACGCCCCTCCTGAAGACGCCATCCCTGGACCCAGAAGATCTTAATAGCTATCGCCCTGTAGCCAAGATCCCCTTTTCAGGTAAAGACTTGGAGCGGGTGGTGGCAATGCAATGGATGAAATTGATTTTCTAGATCCATGTCAGTCAGGGTTCAGGCAGAGATTTGGAACAGAGACAGCCTTGGTTGCCCTGATGGATGACCTTTTCAGGGAGAGGCAAGCTATTCCTGTTGGTACTCCTTGAGCTTTCAACATTCTTTGAAACCATCGACCATGGCATCCTTCTGGAGTGGCTGCAGGATTTGGGACTGGGTCCACTGTAATGCAGTGGTTCTCGTCCTGCCTCAGTGGTAGACTCCAGAAAGTGGAGATGGGGAAGCAGCTGCTTGAGTCGATTTATGGCTACCAATCTTGATCCTCTGTGATCTGAGTTTGCAAATGCCTTAACAGTCCAGGTGCTCGGGAGCAAAAGCCGCAGAAGGCAATTGCTCTCACATCCTGCATGTGAGCTCCGAAAGGCACCTGGTGGGCCACTGTGAGTAGCAGAGAGCTGGACTAGATGGACTCTGGTCTGATCCAGCTGGCTTGTTCTTATGTTCTTATGAGTCCCTGGGAGCTTTCCTGTGGAGTTCCCAAGGGCGTGGTCCTGTCTCCTATGTTACTTAATATCTACATGAATCCCCTGGGGGAGGTCATCAGAGTATATGGCATGGGTTGTCACCAATGCGTAGATGACACCCAGCTGTTCCTCTCAGTTCCATCCACATCAGATGAGGTGACCTGAGTGTTGGATCACTGCCTGGCAGCTGTCATGGACTGGATGAGGGTCAATAAATCCTGATAAGATGGAGGGGCTCTATGTGCCAAGCTCCTGAGGATGGGGAATCGAGGGACACTGGGTGCTGGAAGGGGTGGTTTCACACTAGAAGGATTCCCCTGGATAGGTTGCTCTCTCTGGAATCCAGGTGGCAGAGAGGACCAGGAGGGCCCATCAGCACCTCCAGATGGTTCATCAGCTCCGCTCTTTCCTGGACCAGTATGACCTGGCCACAGTTATCTATGTTCTGGTAACCACCAGATTGGATTATTGTAACATGCTATATGTGGGGCTGCCTTTGAGGACAGTCTGGAAGCTTGAGCTAGTGCAGAATATGGCAGCTCATCTGTTGACTGGTGATCTGTATAGGGATCACATCACCCCAATTCTGAGGAGTCTGCACTGGCTTCCAATGCGCTACCAGGCCCAATTAAAAGTGCTGGCTTTAACCTATAAGGCTCTATACAGCTTTGGTCCTGGGTACTTGGGTGTTTGCCCATATATTCCTTCCCAGCACTCAGGTCAGAGGGGGAGGCCCGCCTTGCTGGCCTGCCCACTTTGGAGGAGATGGATTGGGGACAGTCTGGAGGACCTTCTCAACAGCGGCTCCTGCACTGTGGAATGCCCTTCCACCAAAGGCCTGTTGGACACCTACTCTTTCGGAGTTTAGGCAACTGGTAAAGACCAGCCTCCTTACCTGGGCATTCAGCTGATTCTCCCACTGGGATTGGGGGTGGCCTTGAGGTGTCCTGTATTCTTTGCCTACCTTTGGGGGAGGTTGGGGTGGAATTTTTAAAACCTGAACTGTTTTATGGTTTTAGGCTTGTTTTTACGGGGCACTGAACGGGATTTTGTCATGCTTTTTATTGTAACACTCTAAACTATAGTAAAGGGTGGGGAATAAATTGAAATAACAAAAATAACAACACCTGTCAGATTCAAAAGGCAGCCCTGCTGGGATCCGCACGAATACTACGCCGATACATTACAACACCCTAGGCCTCTGGGTGGGGCTCAAATTGTAATGAAAGGCCAACAACCAGCTAAAGAACTGACAGTTGTGACAGTAAACATAATAATAATTTCTGAGGTATAATCCTCATACGTTCTTAGAATGATTTACATCTGAGAATGATTTAAAGTGATTTATGTCTGGTTTGGTCATCATGCGATCCTCCTCTCTATTTGACAAGATGGCCACTGGGGGCTCTCCTAACCCAGTGAAGTCTAGAGGGCTGTAATGTTTTGGCTGAGCAAAACAAGGCCTTTGGTTTTTAACCAGGTGCTTTCACATCCCGTTTGTTTGCAAGTTTTTTGGAAAACAGTAACAGACTCCACACCTGTTTTCTATAAAGGGGGCAAAAGGTATAAAATTAAACTGTAATTTGATCTTGGAAACAGGATCTCCTCCGGAGCATCCTACCGTTCTACTCCAAGTCGTAGGATGTTGAATCTGTTGGAAGAGAAGGACTTTACGTTGTTTCCTGCCTCAACCTACAGAGCAGTTTTACTAGATAGCCAGTGACTAGATAGGAACCTAGGAAATGACACCTTTGTTCTATCATGCTGGTTCTATCCCTTTGATGTTAGACTGATACTCTTAGGGACTTCCTTGCAGATTCTAGCTGACTAAGTCTGAAGCAAAATGCATACAAACCTGGCCACTGGCAGGTGTGGGGAAAGCAGGAGGTGGTCGAGGGGAAACTACAGCACGTCCCATGGGGTTGCGAGCCAAGGCACAGCTCCTGTTCTCTTCTGGGCACGCAGCCATTTTCCATCCAAAAGACTCCGACCGCCTGGAAGTTCCGACAAGCCACTGTAGTTATCAGCTCTGCTGATGCCAAGGGCTGATCAGTTGCTATCACTGGCAGTCATGCAGCCCCCTCTTTTAATTTATTTTAACTTAACTGTCAGTAAAAAATAACCCCCTAAAAAAGAACAAATGGCTTTCCAAATGGGAGGCTGCTCGTGAAATCTGCTCCAAGATTAAGGATTACTCCCTGCCAGAGAACACAGCGTCCCCGTTTCTGGCCCAAAATGATTTACGGGAGTCCTGGAGCTGAGGTTGGAGGGGCAGCAGAGATACCAAAAAGACTGGGGAGAAGGAGCAGTTGGACCTGTTAACATAGAGGAGATGGGGGCAAAAGCAGCAATGGAAACATTTTGGTGATATCTATCTCGATGCCATCTTTGCCAGGCAGTTGGCATTGTTTCCCACAAACTAAGAACTTGACTGCCTAACGAGTCCATGGCTCAGACAAGATTCAAACTGAAACTTCCCAATGGCCATTTTCACACAGTCATTGAAAACATTTTCAATCCTCCCTGTTAGTCCGCACTCACCCCCTCGAAAATGCTTTCTGGCTGTCATTTTGTGATTCTCCCATTTTATTTTA
Organism: Sphaerodactylus townsendi; assembly: GCF_021028975.2. Lineage (NCBI taxonomy): Eukaryota > Metazoa > Chordata > Lepidosauria > Squamata > Sphaerodactylidae > Sphaerodactylus > Sphaerodactylus townsendi. The sequence continues at coordinate 100,356,972 of NC_059430.1, forward strand.
ATGTCTCAATGGATTCATACCTTCAATGCTCCAAATCTTGTGCTGCAATTCTTTGTGGGCTGTGTCTCCATGGATTTGAAGGAATCACCCACCCCCAAATTAGAAAAGTGATGAGACAACAGAGCAAGCTCAGAAAATGGCGTCAAGGAGGAAGTCTGGAGACTGCAGAAACGTTTTAAAGACCTCCGCACAGCAAGTTCTGAAAACATCTTCAAAAAAAGAAATGCTGAAATAGAGGATGAATATAAAATGATTTGGCCTAAAAACTATGCCAACTGCAGGAAACGTTTTAAAGACCTCCGCACAGCAAGTTTTGAAAACATCTTCCACAAAAAGAATTGCTAAAATTTGATTGATTGATGTTATCCATTCAGTCGTTCTCGACCCTTGGTGACCCGAGATGCAAGCTCTTTCCACGTTGCTAAAAAAATTGCTAAAATAGGGGATAAATATAAAATGTTTTGGCCTAAAAACTATGCCGAACTCTTCAGAGGAAACATTTTATTTCCGTCCTCAAAGCGTTTTATTTTGGTTGAGTGGAAAGGGCCAAACAGTCTTTGCTATGGCTATCTCTGGCACAATAAACACCAAAAGGCCTTTACACATGCCACTCTCCCTGGGTTAAAAAGAGCTGTACAGACTCCCTTGTCTTACAGCAGGTAACTTCAGCACCAAACTGATCCAGGGCACAAGTTAGATCGCAATTAGGAGATTTCCTATTCTAGCTTAATTCCTAACCACTCATAAAATAAAACTTTCCAGCCACTACTACTAGGAGCAAGTAGATGTGCCAGTTTAATCCTGACAGAAAAGGGTTTCTTACTCTCCCTCATTTTTCTCAATCTAGAAAGAGAGAATGAGAAAGATTAAACTCTGAAGGGTGCTCTACCTTCAAAACTCTCTCCTGAGGGAAATTCTCCAGGCCCCAATCCTTCCTGGCATTCAGCCATATGCTTGAGAACATTCTTTTTAACGTAGCAATTTGCTGATTGTGCTGCTGTTTAATGGCTGGCTTGATTTTGTGTTTTGCTTTGTTTTTTTTAATGTTGGGCATTTTAAACTGAGTCAACAGAGAAGGCCAAGAGCTTTGTTGTTTGTTGCAATTCATTTTTTTTAATGTTATCAGTTTGTTGAAAACTGCCATGAGAGTTATAGGACAGAATAGTAGGGCATCATTTTAATAAAGAAAGATCTAGAAACAATTCCTTTTTCTGATTGTGGTGCGTTTTCCAGGCTGTGTGGCCATGGCTTGATAGATCTTGTTCCTAATGTTTTGCCTGCATCTGTGGCTGGCATCTTCAGAGGTGTATCACAGAGAGAAATTCCTTTTTCACTTGTGGCTATCAGCTGCAGGATATCTCCTAGCAAAAGGATTGCTCTCTTTTAAACATCTACCCTTTCTCTAACTACTACTACTACTACTACTACTACTACTACTAATAATAATAATAATAATAATAATAATAACAACAACAACAACAACAACAACAACAACCTTCAAATTGACAAAATCAACATCTGTCAGATTCAGAAGGTAAACCTGCTGGGATCTGCACGAATACTACGCCAATACATTACAACTTCCTAGGCCTCTGGGTGAGGCTCGAATGGTAATGAAAGGCCAACAACCAGCTAAAGAACTGGCAGCTGTGATATAATAGTGTTGTCAAATGACAGTTGATTTTTGGCGACCCTGTAGGATGTTCAAGGCAAGAGATGAGCAGAGGCCACTGCCTGCCTCTGCATAACAACCCTGGACTTCCTCAATGGTCTCCCATCCAAGTATTAACCAGGGCTGACCCTGCTTGGCTTCCAAGCTCACGCTAGTCTGGGCTATTCAGACAGAATTTTCCCTCACTTTACCAGGCAGAATTTTCCGAGAAATATTATTTGCTTCTACTGCATCCAGCTGAGAATAAAATACATTCTACCACTCTCAGGATTTTTCAAGATAGTACCCAGGCCAGCTATTCACAAAACAACCCAATTTCTTTGCAAGAGAAGCTGGGTTTCTAGGTGAAATCTAATCCGAGAATGCTGGGTTTACTGTTCTCATGCTAATTCCAGAGGCGTAGCTGTGTTAGCCTGTTGTGGCAAAATTAAACAGGAGTCCAATTTCACCTTGGAGACTCAATGTTTTGTTAGGCTGTGTTGAACTACCAGATTCCTATTTTCGCAGCAGTGTCCTACCCAGAGAGGAAGTTTTACGCTAGCATCTGAACATTAACAGAATGCAAATTCACACCACATACACTCCAAAGGTGTGAATGTAATGACTTATTCGTTATGTATTTTGAGTTCTCCTCTGCTTATGACTGTTCTGACTGCCTACCAACAGTAAGAACAAGCGAGAACGCTTTCGTGATCACTTTCCGCCCCCAGCCCTCTTCCCCCTCCACGCCAACCGCAGATAGAAGGAGCAGCTTTCAGGCTCCTGCCATCCCCTAAGCTGCAGCCCCCAGGTCAAAAATGTGCAAGAGAATTGCTCATATGTCTTGAGAAGGAAATTTATTTAAACCATTAAAGGCTCCCTAAGGGTCAGAAGAATCTACCCACAGAGATCAGCTGCATGCCGCATCTCTGTGTTACTCACTGCTCTGGGAAGATCTCCACACTAGGTAAAATTGACTCATTCAACCAGCTGCAATGCAGTTGCACAGCACAACCACACACTCAGAGGAGGCTGCCTGCTGTGTTTCTGCATGCTCAGTGCCCTCTTCCTTGCAGTGGACACAGCTTCAACCAGTGGCAGGCAGGTACCCTGAGAGTGGATGCCTTCGAAGAGAGGAAATTAATACCTCTATACACTCTCAACGTAAACCTTTTTCATCTCCAAGAGTGAAGGGAGCATTTAATCTTGACGTGGAAGAAGCATAGCTTGGCGATGAGAAGGATGAGAAACGCTGGCTTCGCTGTTTCCCCCCGGCAGCTGTTCCTTACTTTGGCACTCAAACACAAGAAAGAGGAGGTACTCGAGTGCACACTTAATAGAGGTGGCACATGCATCAGAGAGACCTGTGTAGATGAACTGGGCAGAACGGCTCTCACCCAGCAATCCTCCGGCAGCACACGGCAAGAGGGCATGGTCTGTCCTATTAAGGTCTAGCTCAGGGACCTGCAACCTATGGCTCTCCAGATGTTCATGGACTACAATTCCCATCAGCCCCTACCACCATGGCAAATTGGCCATGCTGGCAGGGGCTGAGGGGAATTGTAGTCTATGAACATCTGGAGAGCCGCAGGTTGCAGACCCCTGGTCTAGCTACACCAGCATTTCTTCACTGCGTTTCCCATTCGGAGGTTGTCATCGTTTAGCATTGGCACACTGGTCAAATACCGACCACAGACCAGTCCACTGGATGAGTCTAGCTTCAATGCTGTCAGGTATTTCACAGAGCAGAGCACGCTGCGGTGTAGGTATCAGCTGACCTTTGTGAAAACTTCGTTTGCTTCCCCGAGCCCCCAGCAGCCAGAGGAATGATGATGCCTCTGAATAGGGAGGACACATGAGCAGCTATGGGGGCTGGTAGCCATTAAAAACCCCATTCGACACGCTTATGTCTAATGCATTTTAAAAGACCTTGGTGGCAGCGGCCACCCACGAGATCCCAAGCCAATTAACTCCGCCAGCTCTTGATGCACTTGTGTAAAACAAAAGGGGAAAAAAACACCCTCAAACCAAATGTTTTCTTTTGTCTACCAATATATTCAGTCACTGATAAAAAAGCTTTGACTCTTAAAAAACTTAAACCCTGGAAATCTTGTTGCTCTTTAAGGAGCTATTCGAAACTTGCTCGTCTACTGCAGACCAACACAGATACCCACCTGCAACAATACTTTTGCTGGATAATCTGAAGTTCTTAGCCCCTTCGCCTGCTTACACATAATTTTAGAACCTTTTTATACCCCTCCCATCAGACCTCTTTTGGTCCTTGTTGAAAAAGGCCCAATACTGCAAGATTTTCTCCATACGGAAGACTCCTGGGGTGTTTTGAAAAGAAAGAAAAAACTGGTCAAATCTACAGAGGGCAGGTCCATCAGCAGTTATGACAGCGAAACAGAACCCCCACTTTCCGCAGCAGTATATCTCTGAAAGCAGGTGCCAGGAGGAAGATTATGACCTTCATGCCCTGCCTGCATGCTTCCAGAGTCAGATGTCCATCACTGGTAATACAGGGCTGAACTAGATGCATTGTTGGCTAGATCCCGAACAGAAAGGAATACTTGTGGGTCCTTTAACATGACCTATTCATGAACTTTCTCCTCCTATTAGTTACTTTTTCTTTTTTTGTGCTTTCTCCCATCTCTTATCGCTCACTGCCTCTCCTATTTGTATCATCTCAATCTGAACTTTCATTTCCCAGATACTGGAGACCTCAAGAAGATCAACTACTTTGCTCTGCAAGATCCACTTCTCAGATAGGGGCTAAGAGGGGATTAATAGAAAAAAAGATGGTGGGAAATCAACAGACAAAGATCAGGAGCTGGATTCCTGGGGGCCCAAATTACAGTGTGGTGTAGTGGTTAAGAGTGGTGTATTATAATCAGGAGAACCGGGTTCCATTCCCCACTCCTCCACATGGAGCCTGCTGGGTAATCTTAGGCCAGTCACAGTTATCTCAGAACTCTCCCAACCTGCAGAAGGCCAGGCAATAGCAAATTACCTCTGAACCTCTCTCGCCTTGAAATCTCACAGGGTTGCCACGAGCCAGCAGGGACTTGACAGCACTTTCTGCCACAAACTACACCTAATGCTGAGTTCCATTACTGAGACCTAAACATTCAATCTGTAGACAGACTGTGGCAAAGGGTTTGAAAAGTAAAGTAGAAGAGGTGACTGTAAGCCTCATCCCTTGTGTCATTTTCCTGAACAGCACCAGTTCCAGAGGTGCTACTTGATTCCTTTGAGGCAAGAACACAGATTAAAATGGGAGTCCTGAAGGTTTACCTCAAGAGTGCAATGGAGCGACAGATGTCACCCAAAATGTTATGGAGTGGGGCCATAGGGACAGTCTACTAAGGAAGAACAGCTCAACTGTGTCACCCAGCAATGCCCACCCTCATGGGCACCTGGTCTCTATAGCAGGTCCCTTTAGCCCTCTCTATTTCTGTCATGTTACACTTGTAAACATGCAACTGAATTAGGAGTGGGACATCCACCCCAGGAGAAGGGAAGGCAGCCTGGTATACCCCAACCTAGTTGGGTCTTGGAAGCTAAGGACCATCAGGAAAGGCTCTGTAGAGGAAGGCAAATGTCTGTGGGCTAATGTAACCTAGCATAGAATTATTGGTCAAAGATCGGCTATTAAAACAATTTTGAATTGTGCCCTATCCAGTGGGAATAATTAAACACATTTCCAAGGCAGATGATGGAAAACCCAAGGGGCTGCTTGCTTGCATGGAGGGATGAGTAAATGAAAAAATAAATAAGACTGAAGACTCTGCGTGGGTTGCAGGTGACACCAAAGGGAATCTTGTGGATTCCCTTTGGGGCTGTCTTTGCAACCTAGTATTCAAAACAAACCGGGCCCAATCCTGCCCATCAGGCAGATTCAGCCTGCACAATTTTGTACCCCAGTTATTGATTTAGATACTTATGACTTCCTTTTTCTCCCTAGTGGGCCCAAAACGGCTTACAATATGGTTCTCCTTTCCTCCATTTCATCATTCCAACAATAACCCTGTAAGGTAGACTGAGCTAAGAGACAGCCATTGTTCCAAGGTCACCTAGTGAGCCTCCATGTCACAATGGGGATTCGAATCTGGGTCTCCCAGATCCTGGTCTCAGTACTACATTGTGCTGACACTCCCATGACACAGCTTCTTAACTGACTCACTACGAAGCCCCCAGGATCAGTCTATCTGAGCAAAGAGGATTTGAAATTTCAGGACAGGTACATAACTACTCTTAACCCAGATTTTATCAGTCACTCCCTGAAGAATTAAGAGGAGGGGCAACTTTTATACTTCAACACATTTTCTCTATTACATAATTGATTATCACCTAGAAAGGAAAATCATTCTTCTGGGCTGATGGAACCAAAAGAGGCTGCTTAGAGGCCTAGAAATGGCTCGCTGCAACCCTAGGTCTGAGGTAGATGAAATTCAAGGACACAATCACTGGGTCCCACTACACCAGGGGTCCGCAACCTGCGGCTCTCCAGCTGTTCATGGACCACAAATCCCATCAGCCCCTGCCAGCATGGCGAATTGGGCATGCTGGCAGGGGCTGATGGGAATTGTAGTCCATGCACAGCTGGAGAGCCGCAGGTTGCAGACCCTTGCACTACACAAAGGCAATGTGGCTTCTTCTTCAGGAAGAGGGACTGTTAACTAAAGCAAGTTCACAAAGCAACCACAGAGTTCGTTTGAACTCTCTCCCCTACCCACACTTTCTTCTGCCACCCTATCCAACCCTACCCCAAACAACAGACCTGTTGACAGAAACCCCCAGCTTTCTCAGAGTTGCATTTTTAAAATAATCTAATAAGGGCAGTTGCATTCAGATAGCGCTGAATTGGATATTACATATTCCACCTCAATAATGATTTGCTCCTGGCACCGAACCTTTTGAGGTCCGTTGGGCCTCCCGCAATCCAATGGCCATTTGCAGAAATGGAAAGATCCTCCATATCCAAACATTTACAGTTTGAGAAGTGGCCTAGCAAAAAAAGGAAAGGAAAAGAGAGCTATACGGAACATGTTTAGTTTTTGTCATTAAAGTGGATTAAAATTAATCTTGTTTCGAGAATTTTGCAGTAACCTTTGAGACAGCTGGCAGCACGTCTTGTGAATCATTGGTCTAGAAGCACGATTCTCCCTCTGGGGGTCAGAGGTCAGGTTTGGTCTATTGGCAAGCCCACACCAGTGCAGAAAGATGGGGCCAGACCTTTGGGAAGAAGCCAGAGCTCTAGCATAGAACACTTGATTGGCATACAGAAGGTCCCAGGTTCAATCCTGATGTCTCTGGTCAAAGGACTGCATACTGCAGGGACATCTCTCTGCGCCCTGCTGCAGTAGGTATTACTAAGTGATGTGGACCAATTGTCTGAACCAGCAAAAGGCAGTTTTATATGCACATTTAATACATCTATAAATCTGTTCGAAACGAGGCAGCACAGTGGTTGTGCTTTCAAAAAGTTTCAGGTTCAATCTTGGTCATTTCCAGTTCATGGGTAGCAAAGTTTGGCAAAGATCTTCCTGTGTCAGCATTTCTGCAGAGCTGCTGCCAATCAAAGGGGTATTACTGAGTTATTCGGACCAGTATTTTAACATATGCAAAGCTTGATCCCATGTTTACCTGCATATCTGACTTAGTGTGTCTGTCCTAAGTCAGTCATTTGTTTGCAGAAATCACTAATCCCATGACAACCCCGCCCGCCTACAAAACCTTAAAGACCTTTTTGCAAAAGGATCCATCTTGCCTTTAAGACAGTAGATGAAGCTCGGGAGTTGGATCCATTGTGGGCGGAGTACAAGATCCAGAGGCAGCTCACCTACCATACCCTATGATGCCAATTTACCATACAACATGTGGTGCAAATCACTGAAAATGGGGCAGCGTTAAAAAGAGCAGCACAGGTGAGATTCAGAACAATGCTCTCTGCCCTCCCAAACAGAAATCAACAGGCTAGAGTGGCCTTAAGGAACACAACACATATCCCTCACTCTTTCTTCCTCCACACAGCTACCACATTGAAAGGAATTACAAACTTAAGATGACACAGAAACTAAGAATCTTAGCATAACAACTGCATCTCCTGAACTGGCCTGGACAGCCAGTAGGGTGGGGAGATCCTGATTCATAGCAGGAGGCTGGACAAGGTAGGTCTCTATTATAACACAAAAATGAGTGAGGGGGACCAGCCTGTTTTGTAGTAGTAGTAGTAGTAGTAGTAGTAGTAGTAGTAGTAGTAGTAGTAGGAGGAGGAGGAGGAGGAGGAGGAGGAGGAAGAAGAGGAAGAAGAAGAAGAGGAAGAAGGAATTTATATTTCCCTTTCTCTCCAGCAGGAGACTCAAAGGGATCCTGTCCCCCCCCCGCAAAAAAAAACCAAACACCCTGTGAAGTGGGTGGGGCTGAGAGAGCTCCAAAGAAATGTGCCTAGCCAAAGGTCCCCCAGCTGGCATGTGTTGGAGTGCACAAGCTAATCTGGTTCACCAGATAAGCATCCACAACTCAAGTGGCAGAGTGGGGAATCCAACCCGGTTCTCCAGATTAGAGTATACCTGCTCTTAACCACTACACCACGCTTGAGTGGAGATCAGCAGCAGCAGCAGCCTGGGAAAGAGAAGGACCCCAGGTCCAAAACAGAGCAAGAAAGAACATGGGAAGGAATGGGATTTGACAGCCAATCCAGCGTAGTCTTTAAGAGTGTTGGACTACTATCTGGAAGACCCAGGTGCAAATCCCACATCCCATAGATGCTTGCTGAGAGACCTTGGTCCTGTCACACTCTCTTAGCTTAACCCAATCCACAGGGTTGCTGTGAAGATAAAATGGAGGAGAGGGGGATGATGCAAGTCACTTTTGGTCCCTACTGGAGAGTAAGGCAAGGTACAAATGAATTAAATAAGTAAATAAATAAAAGAGTCAATGAGCAAAGATGGGAAAGTCATCTGCCAAACAGAAAGTTGTGGCCAGCCACAAGGAACGCCACTAAGCCATCGAAGGGGAGGCAGCTCAGAGGTCGAACATTTGCTTCACAGGCAGGCAGTTGCAAGTTCAGGATCACAGCCCCTAATGTGAAAGACCTCTACAGGAGGCCCTGGATAGCCAGTCATAGCAGATGGTATTGACCATACCAGACCAACAGTTTAGATCAGGGCTCTCCAACCTAGGACCCTCTGCATGGTCATGGACTATGATTCCCATCAGCCCCTGCCACCTTGGCCAAATGGTAGAGCTGATGGGAACTGCAGTCCATGAACATCCAGAGGGTCATAAATTGGAGACCCGTATGATACACAGAGAGACACTTTCTGATACACAGAGAGCCACTTTGTATGTTCTCACCAAGCTCAGCAAGGAGCATCTGCTTGGTCCACAGAAGGTCCCAGGTTCAATTCCCAGCATCTTCAGTTAAAAAGTTCAGGTGATGCAGAAAGACCTCTGCCTTTGAACCTGGAGATCTGCTGCCACTCAAAGACTAGCAACACTGATCTTGCAAGGTTTGGCTCCCTATTAGGCAGCATCGTGTGTTTGTACAATGGAAGACGAAGGATGCCACTGAAAACTACGCACATTAAGTCAATAGTTCAGCTGATTCTGTATTTCAAAAACATCCTGGGAACCACTCATGTTCCATGTTCCTTCTCTTCCCCTCATTCCTCTGGACCATAGGTGTCAAACTCGCAGCCTCCAGATGCTCTGGACTACAGTTCCCATCACCCCCTGCCAGCATCACGCTGGCAGGGGATGATGGGAACTGTAGTTCATAACATTTGGAGGGCCACGAGTTTGACACCTGTGCTCTGGACTGTTCCTTGTTCTAACCCTCAGCCTCCCTCATTTCCCAGACCTTCATTTCTTCCCTTCCTCCTCTCCAAGATCAGAGCAGCTCAGCCAACGACGGCTAAAGTCCCTCTGTTCCACAAAGCCCTTTAGGAAATGCTGATAGTTGCTATCAGAGGCTTTAATAACACCTGCCCAGAAAATATTTTTCTACAAGCTAGGGTAGGCTTCTCTCTCACTCCTGAGCTGAGATGCAACAGTGCAAAGCCCCAAAATAAAACTCCTATAAAAGTGCAGAATTTTTTTTTAAAAATCTGCTTACTCCCACACTCTCCAGGTTTGGCACGGTACCTTCCTCTAACCACATGCTTGCTTGCATACAGGCCCCCTGGCACTGCCCCACAACGTGAGTCGTGGAATGTCACTCGCTCCATCTTCCTCTTCTAGGTAGAAATAACCTGTGTGCTGCCAAGAACCTGATGACAGTACTGTCAAAACGGCAGCCTGGCAGTATCTGGGGGCAGCACAGGATCCCACGTCACAGGCATTCCACTTGGTGTCCTCTCTGTGACTGCACAATTTCTTCCTCCTGTCCCTCATCCAAGACGCTGAAGAGATCATGCAGAAAGCTCCGTGGTGAGGAAAGTGTTAAGCAATGACCTACAGAATCAGAGAGGTTCATTTGAGCAACGCATTTCTGGGGGCGACCCTCAGCAGGCTTCCCTGGCAAGCGAAGATGGGAGATCATTGCCAGCTGAGACCAGAGATGAATAAAACCCATCAATGTTTCCAAGTGAACTCCTTTAGTGTGTGTGTGTATTCAACTCCATCTCCAGTTCATAGCCTCCCTTCTTCATTGCAAAGCTCCCCATAGAATGGCAAGCGGGACATAAGGACTTCCCAGCCCAAACTTCCCCTAACCCCCCCCCCCCAATATTAATCTCTCTTTTTGGATTTTCTGACACAATCCGGATTAGAATGCATCTTTAGCAAAGCACAGGGACAGACTACCCCTGACAGAGCAAAGGTCTCCCAACTGTGGGCCTATTCCAGGGGTGAATAACAGAGGTGCTGAGGCTCAAGTCGGACTGAAAGGCATGTGCCCTGGCTCAGAAACCTCATTTTCTGGACCCAGAACTAACAGGGGTTTCTTAGCAACAGGGATTTTGCACACGCACAGAGCACACCTATCATTTCATGGATACACCAACAAGGCTGACGAACTCAAGCACTGTGAGCAAGTTCTGGGGTTCAAGCCCTGATATCAGACAATCCAAGAAACTAACCCAAAGGTCATGATAACAAGGAAGATTATAACAGCCTTGGAGACACTAGCCAATCTGATCGGGGGTGGGGGGATTTATTCTAAGAGTAGATGTGTATTGTATAACAGCTTGATTGCCATTATTATTCTTGCATCGATTTGGGTCCCGAGGCCACTCCTGTTAAAAGTTTAAACCAGCAAGATGTTTAAAACTGCTAAATCAGTCGCATTAACCAGTCAATAATAAAAGGCTCAACAGAACACTTCAAAGCTTAGAAGGAGTGGCAACCCATCACCGGAAAAACCTACTTTACAGCAACAGGCAGTAGAATATTCAAGACGCACAATCAACAAGTTATCCAAACCCCAGTTAAAGTCAATTGGACCAAGCCACTGGATGCCAGCAGGGCGATCCACTGCCCCCTGGTGCCCCCTCAAACTTCAGAAGAGTATCCATGGATGATCTCAAATGCCTCAGACAGGCAGCAGGTGGATTTTTTGGTATCCTGGTCCCAAGCCTGTTGGTGTGCTTTTTGTTCCAAAACAACTGCAGAAAGGGTTAAGACCAGGTTTGCAAATGTGACACTAGCCCACATTTTTTTTAAAAAATCCAAAACCTAGATTGTTTCCCCACACATTTCTGTGTCAGTCATTTCGCAGAGGTTGAAAAGGGGGGGGGGAACACTCTCTTCTAGTTCCAAATAGCTTCCCCACCTGACCCCCTACAGCCAATCACAGAAGGCCTAGCGCTGTAGTTGTCTGACCAGGACTTGGCACTGTATCTACCCATGGAGGACTCTGTGGTCGTCCAACAGTGATCTTCTGGGGATCCCCGGTCCCAAGGACATACAGCTGGTTTCCATGGCTGGCTTCTATGTGGTGGAACTTGCTTCCAGCAGATATTCGTACTCTGCAGGATATTCAACAATTCCACAGGGGAAGTAAGACTGAATATTCCACCAGGCTTCTAATGGAAGCTGATTTGACCTGTGAATGATATTGGCCCCAAAACTCCCTCCCTCTTTTTGTTTGCCCACATGAGATCTTTATATGATCGGGCAAGAGTGGGATTTTATGCAGGCAAAGGATTTAATTAGATTGCCAGGGATTTTTTATGGAATGTTTTAAATTATAAACGATTTATTGTTTCTATGGCTATTGATGTTAGCTCGGCTTAGTCTGAGGAGGGCAGCGTATCTCTCTCCAAACAAACAAGATTCGAACCCCCTACTTAGTCACGAAAGTCCAACAGGTGACCTTGGGCCCACCATAATCTCTCCATCTAACCTAACCTCGCAAGGCTGTTGTGAGATAGAGTGGAGGTGGAGTGGGAACAATATGCAAAGCTGCTCTGGGGCTCCAATCCAGAAGAGAAATAAGGTATTTTTAAAATTAGCAGTTATTGTTTGGCACTAACAAATGGCTGATTTTACAAGCTTCAATGAAGAGCATGGAAGGAAAAAATGGACCGCCTGCATGAGCTTTTGTGACATGCCACAGCCAACAATGTCTAAAATTAGTACACACAATAATATATCACATTTCAACATGATTACGCACCTCACTTCCAAAACACCGAACTGGAGCTGCATTCCTAAGCATGCTTACAGGAAAGTAAATCCAACAAGACTCAAGGGGACTTCCTTCCAAGGAAACACGCATAGACTCAAGACTGCAACAAACCCAGCATTTCGCATTTTGGCCAGTAATGATGCTTGACATTTCTACAACAATTCTTCACATGAAAATTCTTCACATAAACCTCAGCAAACTTTACAACATTCTTGCAAAGCAGGATATACCATTATCTTCATAACAGTGTGTTCCCTCAGGCAGACTCTGAGTAAGATCCAACCTGAAGCAAGATTTATACTGATGGGGACTTGGCCATTAAGTTCCACATGCTGTATTAACTAAATTACTACACTTGCTGAAATTGCTCTAGGATTATACTACTGCTTGTGAAATAAAGAATCGAGGGATCGGAAGAGCCTCCAAAAATCACCTCTGAGTCGAAACCACCCTTTTCTGGCTCCTGAAATCCCAGCAAACTCCAAATGCAAGAAGGCAACTGTGCTGGGAACCACAGCAGAATGAATCTGAACCAACAGTGCAAACTTGCAGAGGGGAAGGGGTAAAGGCGCTGCACCACCCCACCAGCATCTAAATGCACATTTTCGCTCTCTTCCACTTACAGGCAGAGACAACTGTATCCCCCCCCCCCCCTTTCTTGGCTTCCCCTTCTTTCCAAACAGGAGTAGATCAGGCTGTTCCCAATGGATGGTTCTGGCCGTCAGTAAATTTGGCCAGATGCACAATTAATCTTCCAAAGCAGACGGTTTGGGGTGCTTTTCAAGAAAGCCTAATTAAAATAGTTACAGCACAGCCACATATGCGCACACACACTTGCCCATGAAAGGTTTTTTCTCTCATCCTCAGCAACTGGAAACTTCCCAAGGGTTTGGGGATGACGCTCAGGCTCTCACTTTGATGGATCTCCATGGGAAGGAAAGCCAGTGATTGCAAAGCAACCCCCCTGGAAAGTCCTTGCTGTATGCCTTTAAGACTGAGGGCAATCACACAGGCAGCATCAATCTAATGGCAGAGCGTCAACAGAGCAAAAGGGGGGCTGCCCCAAGTCAGGGAGCTCTGGTGAAATGGCTGCTAGCTGGTAAATCAGAGCAAACCCCCTTCCCTGATTGAAGCAGGAACCTATTTTCCCTGAAGTGACTCTTGCCCACCACTGAGGGGTGCTGTGGTTGCCTGGAAGACATAGCAGTTAAACCTAGTGGGTAGGGTTGCCAGACTCAGGGAGCTCAGAAGGGCCTTGCTGAAACTCCCCAGACAACAGAAGGAAAGCATTAACATGTTTTTTTTTTAAAAAAATAACAGGTTTGTTTGGTATGCACCTGAAGGGAGGAAACACACTTGGCTTGGATAGCCCCAAATTCTATCAGTGCTACTACCCTAAATCATGAGCACAGAGGTCAAGAGGTCATGGATTCTCCACATCAAATGTAAGTGCATTTTTTCGTCTCGTTTGCCCTGCTAAGAAACGACAGCTAAGGTCATTCACAAACCTTCCCCAAGGCGTTGGGCTCTCCATGCCTGCGAGCAAGAATCTGCCAGGAAACAATCCCGCAAGCCCATTCCTCGCACCCGTTAAGCTTTCCTTAGACAAAACTCACGGTCCTCTATTGCAGGCAAGAAGGGTCCACCATCAGGACTCTCCCATCAGCTTTAGAGCGCAACACTTTTCGGCTCAGCTGCGCGCCGAGAAAAGCAATGCCGCCCTCCCGTTCGTGTGAACGACCACCTCGCAACAACCCCAACCCCGGGCTCCGCGGCGCTGGTGACCACAAGGTGTCGTTTCTCCCTTCGCCTGTAGCGGGAGCCAGAGAGCACCTCTGCACAGAATGAGCCTCATTTCAGGCCGGGGGGAGACTTAGAGGGGGAAAAACTCTCGTGGAAGTGAAGCTTCTATTAATAAATAGTTTCTCTCTATATACTATAGTAACCCTCTTCCCGTCCAAAGTTGTAGCCTTTCACACTCTGGCTCCATGGTTGGAAGGGGAGAAAGACTTCCCCCTGCCACGATCCCCGCCCCCCAAAAGAAATCTTGCGGCTGGCAAAGCGAAAGCAATTAAAAACTCCTGCAAACTGCCTCCACGCCGCCGCAACTTCGCCAGCGAAGGCTGCCGTTCGCGAGGGTGATCGGCTTCCTCTCTCCCTCCCCAAGACGCACCCCCCCCCGGATGACGACCACGATTTCTCCTTAATATTATTCCAATTGCACACGATTCGGCGGATGCCAAAAGCGAACGGGGAAGTTGAACGGCCGCAGAGGAAGGCAGAGACCCGGGGAAATATATTTCTCTCTCCCTTCCGCTCTCTCCCCCCCCCCCACCGCTTTTTTGCATCAATAAATCCACACACGCAGAAAGCCTCCTAAAAGGCACTCATTAAACCGCGCCGATTTATTTTGCGGCGCGTTGCGAAGCCAGAAACAGGGGAAAGCCGCCGGGGGGGGGGGGGGTCGGGAGCTGGCCCCGGCCAGGGCGGGGGCTGGCACGTCAAAACCGCCAGCAGAAATGCAGCAGAGGGAAGAGCCGGGCGGGCGCGCCAGGGGAGAAGAACCGGACTTTTGCACGTTTCGCTTTCCTGGTCAGGAGGGGAGAGCAAAATATACAAGGAGAGGTTTATTCTCTGGACACCGCCCCCCCCCCAAAAAAAATCCGAGCCAACGGCCGCTAGGAATGCCAGCCGCGGAAAACTTCCTACGTTGGAGCTCTACCCCCCCCCCTTTTTTTTTGCAAAATTCATTAGGAAGGATTTTCGGGGGGGGGGGAGAGTTTAAAATGGAATCCCGTTCCTAGAGCAAGACGAAACTTGATCGTTTTAGAAATCCTCCCCCCCCCCCTCTTATTTTGCAAAGGGCTGTTGGCAATGCACGGCCGAGCAGGCGGACCGAGCGGCCCCGATCCTCCGCGGCTCGTTCGGCAAACCTCCGGGCGACTTCTGCTCGTGCCTTTCCCAAACAGCGAAGGCCGGGACAGGAACACGGGGGGAGGGAAGGGGGCACTGAATGAAAGGGATGCTAAAATGGGGGAGGGGTTGCAAGGCAAACGCGACCTGCCCCGGCCACAGTCGTGGCAACTTTCCTGGGCGGGCGTGAGGGGGGCTTCCCAGGAAAACACAAGTGGGAGAGATGGACCGTGCAGCGGCCGGGGGGCGGGGAAGAGAAAGAGCGAGAGAGCAGCGAGCTCGCATTCCGAGCCTTTGCTAACCCCTGGCCTCCCACCTCCCCGGTGCGTGTCCCTCCCCCCAGCAGGTGGTTGGTTTTTTTCCCCCTACACGGGTGCCTTACCTGATCTTTGTTCAGCAGGACTTTAAGATTTTCCAAGACGAGGCAGCCAGCCAGCCGAAGTTTGCCATCCCTTGGGGAGGGGGGGGGGTTAAAAAAGGGGGCAGGTGGAAGAAGAGGGGGGCAAGAGTCTTTATCTTCGCACAAAAAAGCTCTTGGAGTGGCAGCACCGACGCGGGTCCTCCGCTGGTAAAACGCAAGGGAGGGGGAAAAACCCTTTTCCTAAAAAAGCCCTCCCCCCAAATTAAAGGAGGGGGGCGCCTCCCCCCTCCCGGGCTTGCTGATGCTGCGTCCCTGGCACTATCGCGCCAGCGCCTCCGCGTGCCGGGGCTGTTGCCACTGCTGCTGCTGCAGACGACGACGGAGCTTTGCCGAGCGCGCGCCGCAGCCGGCTGGCATCCTCCCCCCGGCACCGGCGGGCAGGCGAGGCGAGGCGGGCGCGCGCTCCCGGGCCCGGGGCTGCTTCTCTCCGCCGCCGCCGCCGCTTCGCCTGGCAGCAGAGCAGGGCTGGGCTAGCGCTGGCGCGCGCGTGTGTATGCAATGCCAAGGACGGCAGCGGCGGCAGCAGCGAGCATGGCCCAGAGTTTGCGCGGAGAAGACACGCGAGGGGAGGGGAGGAGAGCGGGAGACAAGACAGGCCGGCCTTTAAGGAAGCCCCGGACAGATCCAGGCGGGAAATGGGCGCCGCGTGCCGCAGACGGAGCGTTCCGACGTGACGGAGTGTATTTGGGAGTCCACGTGTATTTAGGGGGGGGGGGGGGGGGGGGGGGGGGTGCTCTGGGGGGGGGGGGGGGTGGGGGGGGCTGGGGGGGGGGGCATGGGCGGTGGGGTGGGGGGTGGGGGGGGTGGGGGGGGGGGGGGGTGGGGGGGGGGGGGGGTGGGGGGGGGGGGGGGTGGGGGGGGGGGGGGGTGGGGGGGGGGGGGGGTGGGGGGGGGGGGGGGTGGGGGGGGGGGGGGGTGGGGGGGGGGGGGGGTGGGGGGGGGGGGGGGTGGGGGGGGGGGGGGGTGGGGGGGGGGGGGGGTGGGGGGGGGGGGGGGTGGGGGGGGGGGGGGGTGGGGGGGGGGGGGGGTGGGGGGGGGGGGGGGTGGGGGGGGGGGGGGGTGGGGGGGGGGGGGGGTGGGGGGGGGGGGGGGTGGGGGGGGGGGGGGGTGGGGGGGGGGGGGGGTGGGGGGGGGGGGGGGTGGGGGGGGGGGGGGGTGGGGGGGGGGGGGGGTGGGGGGGGGGGGGGGTGGGGGGGGGGGGGGGTGGGGGGGGGGGGGGGTGGGGGGGGGGGGGGGTGGGGGGGGGGGGGGGTGGGGGGGGGGGGGGGTGGGGGGGGGGGGGGGTGGGGGGGGGGGGGGGTGGGGGGGGGGGGGGGTGGGGGGGGGGGGGGGTGGGGGGGGGGGGGGGTGGGGGGGGGGGGGGGTGGGGGGGGGGGGGGGTGGGGGGGGGGGGGGGTGGGGGGGGGGGGGGGTGGGGGGGGGGGGGGGTGGGGGGGGGGGGGGGTGGGGGGGGGGGGGGGTGGGGGGGGGGGGGGGTGGGGGGGGGGGGGGGTGGGGGGGGGGGGGGGTGGGGGGGGGGGGGGGTGGGGGGGGGGGGGGGTGGGGGGGGGGGGGGGTGGGGGGGGGGGGGGGTGGGGGGGGGGGGGGGTGGGGGGGGGGGGGGGTGGGGGGGGGGGGGGGTGGGGGGGGGGGGGGGTGGGGGGGGGGGGGGGTGGGGGGGGGGGGGGGTGGGGGGGGGGGGGGGTGGGGGGGGGGGGGGGTGGGGGGGGGGGGGGGTGGGGGGGGGGGGGGGTGGGGGGGGGGGGGGGTGGGGGGGGGGGGGGGTGGGGGGGGGGGGGGGTGGGGGGGGGGGGGGGTGGGGGGGGGGGGGGGTGGGGGGGGGGGGGGGTGGGGGGGGGGGGGGGTGGGGGGGGGGGGGGGTGGGGGGGGGGGGGGGTGGGGGGGGGGGGGGGTGGGGGGGGGGGGGGGTGGGGGGGGGGGGGGGTGGGGGGGGGGGGGGGTGGGGGGGGGGGGGGGTGGGGGGGGGGGGGGGTGGGGGGGGGGGGGGGTGGGGGGGGGGGGGGGTGGGGGGGGGGGGGGGTGGGGGGGGGGGGGGGTGGGGGGGGGGGGGGGTGGGGGGGGGGGGGGGTGGGGGGGGGGGGGGGTGGGGGGGGGGGGGGGTGGGGGGGGGGGGGGGTGGGGGGGGGGGGGGGTGGGGGGGGGGGGGGGTGGGGGGGGGGGGGGGTGGGGGGGGGGGGGGGTGGGGGGGGGGGGGGGTGGGGGGGGGGGGGGGTGGGGGGGGGGGGGGGTGGGGGGGGGGGGGGGTGGGGGGGGGGGGGGGTGGGGGGGGGGGGGGGTGGGGGGGGGGGGGGGTGGGGGGGGGGGGGGGTGGGGGGGGGGGGGGGTGGGGGGGGGGGGGGGTGGGGGGGGGGGGGGGTGGGGGGGGGGGGGGGTGGGGGGGGGGGGGGGTGGGGGGGGGGGGGGGTGGGGGGGGGGGGGGGTGGGGGGGGGGGGGGGTGGGGGGGGGGGGGGGTGGGGGGGGGGGGGGGTGGGGGGGGGGGGGGGTGGGGGGGGGGGGGGGTGGGGGGGGGGGGGGGTGGGGGGGGGGGGGGGTGGGGGGGGGGGGGGGTGGGGGGGGGGGGGGGTGGGGGGGGGGGGGGGTGGGGGGGGGGGGGGGTGGGGGGGGGGGGGGGTGGGGGGGGGGGGGGGTGGGGGGGGGGGGGGGTGGGGGGGGGGGGGGGTGGGGGGGGGGGGGGGTGGGGGGGGGGGGGGGTGGGGGGGGGGGGGGGTGGGGGGGGGGGGGGGTGGGGGGGGGGGGGGGTGGGGGGGGGGGGGGGTGGGGGGGGGGGGGGGTGGGGGGGGGGGGGGGTGGGGGGGGGGGGGGGTGGGGGGGGGGGGGGGTGGGGGGGGGGGGGGGTGGGGGGGGGGGGGGGTGGGGGGGGGGGGGGGTGGGGGGGGGGGGGGGTGGGGGGGGGGGGGGGTGGGGGGGGGGGGGGGTGGGGGGGGGGGGGGGTGGGGGGGGGGGGGGGTGGGGGGGGGGGGGGGTGGGGGGGGGGGGGGGTGGGGGGGGGGGGGGGTGGGGGGGGGGGGGGGTGGGGGGGGGGGGGGGTGGGGGGGGGGGGGGGTGGGGGGGGGGGGGGGTGGGGGGGGGGGGGGGTGGGGGGGGGGGGGGGTGGGGGGGGGGGGGGGTGGGGGGGGGGGGGGGTGGGGGGGGGGGGGGGTGGGGGGGGGGGGGGGTGGGGGGGGGGGGGGGTGGGGGGGGGGGGGGGTGGGGGGGGGGGGGGGTGGGGGGGGGGGGGGGTGGGGGGGGGGGGGGGTGGGGGGGGGGGGGGGTGGGGGGGGGGGGGGGTGGGGGGGGGGGGGGGTGGGGGGGGGGGGGGGTGGGGGGGGGGGGGGGTGGGGGGGGGGGGGGGTGGGGGGGGGGGGGGGTGGGGGGGGGGGGGGGTGGGGGGGGGGGGGGGTGGGGGGGGGGGGGGGTGGGGGGGGGGGGGGGTGGGGGGGGGGGGGGGTGGGGGGGGGGGGGGGTGGGGGGGGGGGGGGGTGGGGGGGGGGGGGGGTGGGGGGGGGGGGGGGTGGGGGGGGGGGGGGGTGGGGGGGGGGGGGGGTGGGGGGGGGGGGGGGTGGGGGGGGGGGGGGGTGGGGGGGGGGGGGGGTGGGGGGGGGGGGGGGTGGGGGGGGGGGGGGGTGGGGGGGGGGGGGGGTGGGGGGGGGGGGGGGTGGGGGGGGGGGGGGGTGGGGGGGGGGGGGGGTGGGGGGGGGGGGGGGTGGGGGGGGGGGGGGGTGGGGGGGGGGGGGGGTGGGGGGGGGGGGGGGTGGGGGGGGGGGGGGGTGGGGGGGGGGGGGGGTGGGGGGGGGGGGGGGTGGGGGGGGGGGGGGGTGGGGGGGGGGGGGGGTGGGGGGGGGGGGGGGTGGGGGGGGGGGGGGGTGGGGGGGGGGGGGGGTGGGGGGGGGGGGGGGTGGGGGGGGGGGGGGGTGGGGGGGGGGGGGGGTGGGGGGGGGGGGGGGTGGGGGGGGGGGGGGGTGGGGGGGGGGGGGGGTGGGGGGGGGGGGGGGTGGGGGGGGGGGGGGGTGGGGGGGGGGGGGGGTGGGGGGGGGGGGGGGTGGGGGGGGGGGGGGGTGGGGGGGGGGGGGGGTGGGGGGGGGGGGGGGTGGGGGGGGGGGGGGGTGGGGGGGGGGGGGGGTGGGGGGGGGGGGGGGTGGGGGGGGGGGGGGGTGGGGGGGGGGGGGGGTGGGGGGGGGGGGGGGTGGGGGGGGGGGGGGGTGGGGGGGGGGGGGGGTGGGGGGGGGGGGGGGTGGGGGGGGGGGGGGGTGGGGGGGGGGGGGGGTGGGGGGGGGGGGGGGTGGGGGGGGGGGGGGGTGGGGGGGGGGGGGGGTGGGGGGGGGGGGGGGTGGGGGGGGGGGGGGGTGGGGGGGGGGGGGGGTGGGGGGGGGGGGGGGTGGGGGGGGGGGGGGGTGGGGGGGGGGGGGGGTGGGGGGGGGGGGGGGTGGGGGGGGGGGGGGGTGGGGGGGGGGGGGGGTGGGGGGGGGGGGGGGTGGGGGGGGGGGGGGGTGGGGGGGGGGGGGGGTGGGGGGGGGGGGGGGTGGGGGGGGGGGGGGGTGGGGGGGGGGGGGGGTGGGGGGGGGGGGGGGTGGGGGGGGGGGGGGGTGGGGGGGGGGGGGGGTGGGGGGGGGGGGGGGTGGGGGGGGGGGGGGGTGGGGGGGGGGGGGGGTGGGGGGGGGGGGGGGTGGGGGGGGGGGGGGGTGGGGGGGGGGGGGGGTGGGGGGGGGGGGGGGTGGGGGGGGGGGGGGGTGGGGGGGGGGGGGGGTGGGGGGGGGGGGGGGTGGGGGGGGGGGGGGGTGGGGGGGGGGGGGGGTGGGGGGGGGGGGGGGTGGGGGGGGGGGGGGGTGGGGGGGGGGGGGGGTGGGGGGGGGGGGGGGTGGGGGGGGGGGGGGGTGGGGGGGGGGGGGGGTGGGGGGGGGGGGGGGTGGGGGGGGGGGGGGGTGGGGGGGGGGGGGGGTGGGGGGGGGGGGGGGTGGGGGGGGGGGGGGGTGGGGGGGGGGGGGGGTGGGGGGGGGGGGGGGTGGGGGGGGGGGGGGGTGGGGGGGGGGGGGGGTGGGGGGGGGGGGGGGTGGGGGGGGGGGGGGGTGGGGGGGGGGGGGGGTGGGGGGGGGGGGGGGTGGGGGGGGGGGGGGGTGGGGGGGGGGGGGGGTGGGGGGGGGGGGGGGTGGGGGGGGGGGGGGGTGGGGGGGGGGGGGGGTGGGGGGGGGGGGGGGTGGGGGGGGGGGGGGGTGGGGGGGGGGGGGGGTGGGGGGGGGGGGGGGTGGGGGGGGGGGGGGGTGGGGGGGGGGGGGGGTGGGGGGGGGGGGGGGTGGGGGGGGGGGGGGGTGGGGGGGGGGGGGGGTGGGGGGGGGGGGGGGTGGGGGGGGGGGGGGGTGGGGGGGGGGGGGGGTGGGGGGGGGGGGGGGTGGGGGGGGGGGGGGGTGGGGGGGGGGGGGGGTGGGGGGGGGGGGGGGTGGGGGGGGGGGGGGGTGGGGGGGGGGGGGGGTGGGGGGGGGGGGGGGTGGGGGGGGGGGGGGGTGGGGGGGGGGGGGGGTGGGGGGGGGGGGGGGTGGGGGGGGGGGGGGGTGGGGGGGGGGGGGGGTGGGGGGGGGGGGGGGTGGGGGGGGGGGGGGGTGGGGGGGGGGGGGGGTGGGGGGGGGGGGGGGTGGGGGGGGGGGGGGGTGGGGGGGGGGGGGGGTGGGGGGGGGGGGGGGTGGGGGGGGGGGGGGGTGGGGGGGGGGGGGGGTGGGGGGGGGGGGGGGTGGGGGGGGGGGGGGGTGGGGGGGGGGGGGGGTGGGGGGGGGGGGGGGTGGGGGGGGGGGGGGGTGGGGGGGGGGGGGGGTGGGGGGGGGGGGGGGTGGGGGGGGGGGGGGGTGGGGGGGGGGGGGGGTGGGGGGGGGGGGGGGTGGGGGGGGGGGGGGGTGGGGGGGGGGGGGGGTGGGGGGGGGGGGGGGTGGGGGGGGGGGGGGGTGGGGGGGGGGGGGGGTGGGGGGGGGGGGGGGTGGGGGGGGGGGGGGGTGGGGGGGGGGGGGGGTGGGGGGGGGGGGGGGTGGGGGGGGGGGGGGGTGGGGGGGGGGGGGGGTGGGGGGGGGGGGGGGTGGGGGGGGGGGGGGGTGGGGGGGGGGGGGGGTGGGGGGGGGGGGGGGTGGGGGGGGGGGGGGGTGGGGGGGGGGGGGGGTGGGGGGGGGGGGGGGTGGGGGGGGGGGGGGGTGGGGGGGGGGGGGGGTGGGGGGGGGGGGGGGTGGGGGGGGGGGGGGGTGGGGGGGGGGGGGGGTGGGGGGGGGGGGGGGTGGGGGGGGGGGGGGGTGGGGGGGGGGGGGGGTGGGGGGGGGGGGGGGTGGGGGGGGGGGGGGGTGGGGGGGGGGGGGGGTGGGGGGGGGGGGGGGTGGGGGGGGGGGGGGGTGGGGGGGGGGGGGGGTGGGGGGGGGGGGGGGTGGGGGGGGGGGGGGGTGGGGGGGGGGGGGGGTGGGGGGGGGGGGGGGTGGGGGGGGGGGGGGGTGGGGGGGGGGGGGGGTGGGGGGGGGGGGGGGTGGGGGGGGGGGGGGGTGGGGGGGGGGGGGGGTGGGGGGGGGGGGGGGTGGGGGGGGGGGGGGGTGGGGGGGGGGGGGGGTGGGGGGGGGGGGGGGTGGGGGGGGGGGGGGGTGGGGGGGGGGGGGGGTGGGGGGGGGGGGGGGTGGGGGGGGGGGGGGGTGGGGGGGGGGGGGGGTGGGGGGGGGGGGGGGTGGGGGGGGGGGGGGGTGGGGGGGGGGGGGGGTGGGGGGGGGGGGGGGTGGGGGGGGGGGGGGGTGGGGGGGGGGGGGGGTGGGGGGGGGGGGGGGTGGGGGGGGGGGGGGGTGGGGGGGGGGGGGGGTGGGGGGGGGGGGGGGTGGGGGGGGGGGGGGGTGGGGGGGGGGGGGGGTGGGGGGGGGGGGGGGTGGGGGGGGGGGGGGGTGGGGGGGGGGGGGGGTGGGGGGGGGGGGGGGTGGGGGGGGGGGGGGGTGGGGGGGGGGGGGGGTGGGGGGGGGGGGGGGTGGGGGGGGGGGGGGGTGGGGGGGGGGGGGGGTGGGGGGGGGGGGGGGTGGGGGGGGGGGGGGGTGGGGGGGGGGGGGGGTGGGGGGGGGGGGGGGTGGGGGGGGGGGGGGGTGGGGGGGGGGGGGGGTGGGGGGGGGGGGGGGTGGGGGGGGGGGGGGGTGGGGGGGGGGGGGGGTGGGGGGGGGGGGGGGTGGGGGGGGGGGGGGGTGGGGGGGGGGGGGGGTGGGGGGGGGGGGGGGTGGGGGGGGGGGGGGGTGGGGGGGGGGGGGGGTGGGGGGGGGGGGGGGTGGGGGGGGGGGGGGGTGGGGGGGGGGGGGGGTGGGGGGGGGGGGGGGTGGGGGGGGGGGGGGGTGGGGGGGGGGGGGGGTGGGGGGGGGGGGGGGTGGGGGGGGGGGGGGGTGGGGGGGGGGGGGGGTGGGGGGGGGGGGGGGTGGGGGGGGGGGGGGGTGGGGGGGGGGGGGGGTGGGGGGGGGGGGGGGTGGGGGGGGGGGGGGGTGGGGGGGGGGGGGGGTGGGGGGGGGGGGGGGTGGGGGGGGGGGGGGGTGGGGGGGGGGGGGGGTGGGGGGGGGGGGGGGTGGGGGGGGGGGGGGGTGGGGGGGGGGGGGGGTGGGGGGGGGGGGGGGTGGGGGGGGGGGGGGGTGGGGGGGGGGGGGGGTGGGGGGGGGGGGGGGTGGGGGGGGGGGGGGGTGGGGGGGGGGGGGGGTGGGGGGGGGGGGGGGTGGGGGGGGGGGGGGGTGGGGGGGGGGGGGGGTGGGGGGGGGGGGGGGTGGGGGGGGGGGGGGGTGGGGGGGGGGGGGGGTGGGGGGGGGGGGGGGTGGGGGGGGGGGGGGGTGGGGGGGGGGGGGGGTGGGGGGGGGGGGGGGTGGGGGGGGGGGGGGGTGGGGGGGGGGGGGGGTGGGGGGGGGGGGGGGTGGGGGGGGGGGGGGGTGGGGGGGGGGGGGGGTGGGGGGGGGGGGGGGTGGGGGGGGGGGGGGGTGGGGGGGGGGGGGGGTGGGGGGGGGGGGGGGTGGGGGGGGGGGGGGGTGGGGGGGGGGGGGGGTGGGGGGGGGGGGGGGTGGGGGGGGGGGGGGGTGGGGGGGGGGGGGGGTGGGGGGGGGGGGGGGTGGGGGGGGGGGGGGGTGGGGGGGGGGGGGGGTGGGGGGGGGGGGGGGTGGGGGGGGGGGGGGGTGGGGGGGGGGGGGGGTGGGGGGGGGGGGGGGTGGGGGGGGGGGGGGGTGGGGGGGGGGGGGGGTGGGGGGGGGGGGGGGTGGGGGGGGGGGGGGGTGGGGGGGGGGGGGGGTGGGGGGGGGGGGGGGTGGGGGGGGGGGGGGGTGGGGGGGGGGGGGGGTGGGGGGGGGGGGGGGTGGGGGGGGGGGGGGGTGGGGGGGGGGGGGGGTGGGGGGGGGGGGGGGTGGGGGGGGGGGGGGGTGGGGGGGGGGGGGGGTGGGGGGGGGGGGGGGTGGGGGGGGGGGGGGGTGGGGGGGGGGGGGGGTGGGGGGGGGGGGGGGTGGGGGGGGGGGGGGGTGGGGGGGGGGGGGGGTGGGGGGGGGGGGGGGTGGGGGGGGGGGGGGGTGGGGGGGGGGGGGGGTGGGGGGGGGGGGGGGTGGGGGGGGGGGGGGGTGGGGGGGGGGGGGGGTGGGGGGGGGGGGGGGTGGGGGGGGGGGGGGGTGGGGGGGGGGGGGGGTGGGGGGGGGGGGGGGTGGGGGGGGGGGGGGGTGGGGGGGGGGGGGGGTGGGGGGGGGGGGGGGTGGGGGGGGGGGGGGGTGGGGGGGGGGGGGGGTGGGGGGGGGGGGGGGTGGGGGGGGGGGGGGGTGGGGGGGGGGGGGGGTGGGGGGGGGGGGGGGTGGGGGGGGGGGGGGGTGGGGGGGGGGGGGGGTGGGGGGGGGGGGGGGTGGGGGGGGGGGGGGGTGGGGGGGGGGGGGGGTGGGGGGGGGGGGGGGTGGGGGGGGGGGGGGGTGGGGGGGGGGGGGGGTGGGGGGGGGGGGGGGTGGGGGGGGGGGGGGGTGGGGGGGGGGGGGGGTGGGGGGGGGGGGGGGTGGGGGGGGGGGGGGGTGGGGGGGGGGGGGGGTGGGGGGGGGGGGGGGTGGGGGGGGGGGGGGGTGGGGGGGGGGGGGGGTGGGGGGGGGGGGGGGTGGGGGGGGGGGGGGGTGGGGGGGGGGGGGGGTGGGGGGGGGGGGGGGTGGGGGGGGGGGGGGGTGGGGGGGGGGGGGGGTGGGGGGGGGGGGGGGTGGGGGGGGGGGGGGGTGGGGGGGGGGGGGGGTGGGGGGGGGGGGGGGTGGGGGGGGGGGGGGGTGGGGGGGGGGGGGGGTGGGGGGGGGGGGGGGTGGGGGGGGGGGGGGGTGGGGGGGGGGGGGGGTGGGGGGGGGGGGGGGTGGGGGGGGGGGGGGGTGGGGGGGGGGGGGGGTGGGGGGGGGGGGGGGTGGGGGGGGGGGGGGGTGGGGGGGGGGGGGGGTGGGGGGGGGGGGGGGTGGGGGGGGGGGGGGGTGGGGGGGGGGGGGGGTGGGGGGGGGGGGGGGTGGGGGGGGGGGGGGGTGGGGGGGGGGGGGGGTGGGGGGGGGGGGGGGTGGGGGGGGGGGGGGGTGGGGGGGGGGGGGGGTGGGGGGGGGGGGGGGTGGGGGGGGGGGGGGGTGGGGGGGGGGGGGGGTGGGGGGGGGGGGGGGTGGGGGGGGGGGGGGGTGGGGGGGGGGGGGGGTGGGGGGGGGGGGGGGTGGGGGGGGGGGGGGGTGGGGGGGGGGGGGGGTGGGGGGGGGGGGGGGTGGGGGGGGGGGGGGGTGGGGGGGGGGGGGGGTGGGGGGGGGGGGGGGTGGGGGGGGGGGGGGGTGGGGGGGGGGGGGGGTGGGGGGGGGGGGGGGTGGGGGGGGGGGGGGGTGGGGGGGGGGGGGGGTGGGGGGGGGGGGGGGTGGGGGGGGGGGGGGGTGGGGGGGGGGGGGGGTGGGGGGGGGGGGGGGTGGGGGGGGGGGGGGGTGGGGGGGGGGGGGGGTGGGGGGGGGGGGGGGTGGGGGGGGGGGGGGGTGGGGGGGGGGGGGGGTGGGGGGGGGGGGGGGTGGGGGGGGGGGGGGGTGGGGGGGGGGGGGGGTGGGGGGGGGGGGGGGTGGGGGGGGGGGGGGGTGGGGGGGGGGGGGGGTGGGGGGGGGGGGGGGTGGGGGGGGGGGGGGGTGGGGGGGGGGGGGGGTGGGGGGGGGGGGGGGTGGGGGGGGGGGGGGGTGGGGGGGGGGGGGGGTGGGGGGGGGGGGGGGTGGGGGGGGGGGGGGGTGGGGGGGGGGGGGGGTGGGGGGGGGGGGGGGTGGGGGGGGGGGGGGGTGGGGGGGGGGGGGGGTGGGGGGGGGGGGGGGTGGGGGGGGGGGGGGGTGGGGGGGGGGGGGGGTGGGGGGGGGGGGGGGTGGGGGGGGGGGGGGGTGGGGGGGGGGGGGGGTGGGGGGGGGGGGGGGTGGGGGGGGGGGGGGGTGGGGGGGGGGGGGGGTGGGGGGGGGGGGGGGTGGGGGGGGGGGGGGGTGGGGGGGGGGGGGGGTGGGGGGGGGGGGGGGTGGGGGGGGGGGGGGGTGGGGGGGGGGGGGGGTGGGGGGGGGGGGGGGTGGGGGGGGGGGGGGGTGGGGGGGGGGGGGGGTGGGGGGGGGGGGGGGTGGGGGGGGGGGGGGGTGGGGGGGGGGGGGGGTGGGGGGGGGGGGGGGTGGGGGGGGGGGGGGGTGGGGGGGGGGGGGGGTGGGGGGGGGGGGGGGTGGGGGGGGGGGGGGGTGGGGGGGGGGGGGGGTGGGGGGGGGGGGGGGTGGGGGGGGGGGGGGGTGGGGCCAGATTAGAGTGCACCTGCTCTTAACCACTACACCACGCTGACTCTCTTGGGGAGGGGGGAACTGGGTGCAGGATAGGCTAGCGGTGCGTGTGTGGCGTAGCAGTGGCGTAGGAGAAGCAGTGGTGTAGGAGGTTAAGAGCTTGTGTATCTAATCTGGAGGAACCGGGTTTGATTCTCCGCTCTGCCACCTGAGCTGTGGAGATTTATCTGGGGAATTCAGATTAGCCTGTACACTCCCACACACGCCAGCTGGGTGACCTTGGGCTAGTCACAGCTTCTTGAAGCTCTCTCAGCCCCACCTACCTCACAGGGTGTTTGTTGTGAGCGGGGAAGGGCAAGGAGATTGTAAGCCCCTTTGAGTCTCCTGCAGGAAACTCCTCCTCCTGCTCCTCCTCCTGCTCCTCCTCCTGCTCCTGCTCTTCCTGCTCCTTCTTCTTCTTCTTCTTCTTCTTCTTCTTCTTCTTCTCCTTCTTCTTCTCCTTCTTCTCCTCCTCCTCCTCCTCCTCCTCCTCCTCCTCCTCCTCCTCCTCCTCCTCCTCCTCCTCCTCCTCCTCCTCCTCCTTCTTCTTCTATATATTTGTGTGATGGAGAGGTTGTGACTCAGCTTGAATGCTTGGCCCCGCCTCTCCAAGCTTGCAGTCTCTTCCGAGTAGCTTCAAAATTTGTGCAGCCCTCTGACCAGCAAAGGTACTGCCTGTTAACTTATCATGGATGGATTTGTCATTCTCATCAAGCTCTGGTTACTGTAGCAACTGAACCCTTTTACACAATCTTTTGACTAGCAAGGCAGGGCATGTGGAAACACGTACATGATAATGAGCAGCAGGTGAGAGATTGTTCACAGATACAAAAGTCCATTTGCAACAAGTGGTGCATGGTGACCTCAGCTCCCTCCCTACTGATCAATGGCTGGCCTTGGACACATGGGAAAGGCATGAAGCCCAAAGGGGGAAACTTATTTGCTGGATTCCAGCAAAACTACCACAGATATGCAGGATAGGATCGTTCTCCAGGGCGGTTTAGACATTGTGCTTGGTGCAAAATGGACCCGGAATTAGGAAGTGTCTGATCACCCAGTTCCATGCAAAAAAACATCTTGCATGGTCAAGGGCATATACAACAAAGAGGGGAATTTTAGGGATGTGGCCATATTTTGGGTCCATGCTATTTCAATTGGAAAAATCTCAATTTCTGACATGGTTTCTCTCCTCTTGGGACAAAATGGTAGTTATCTTTCTCCTCCCAACTCTTCTTATGAAATCTGATGTTTCAAATGATGTCTGTTTTTGTGTCAAATGCAGTACAAATTAGGGTTACTGAAAATGTTGTGACATTCGTGTTTGGCAGGTGAACGTACGGTTCTCGATCACTCACGAGCCAGAGCTCAGATCTTCTTGTTGTACCACCATCAAACTTGTACAGCATGCTGAACAGCTTTGCACCTGTGCAATATCTGCAGTGGTGGAATTTCACTTCTTCTGCCTTGTAGCCAGATTTGCATATGTGCATGAGAGGGAACATCCTTCAAAGGATTACACTGCAAATCCCCCCAGGGTTATGGAAATGGTGAGTAGAATGTGAACTGACACTGGTTTGTGTTAGCATCCCTAACAGAAATGGTGCAGAAGAAAAAAAGTAAATTGGGACTATCAGAAACAACAGTGGAGAAAATTGGAAAAGGGGGTTCCAAACAACAACATACAGAAACAAAGAAGAAATGAAAAGGGGGCATATTTGCCAGGTTTCCATCCAGGGGTGTACCACCCAGGGGAACATATGGGGTCAAATATCCCTGGGCTGCGGCCATTTAGTCACGTGGGGGGTGGAAAATTGCCCCCCACACCTCTCCTCCTTTGAGATGACCTGGTGCAAAAAAAAATGTTGTTTGGTCGTGATGGGGGAAGGCGGAAAACTCAGACCTTGCACCGGGCTACATTTTCCCTGGATACACCTCTGCGTCCTTCATTCCATGGTCAGTAAAATAAGCACCTAGCTTGCTGTGGGGAGGGGGGAGAGTGTAGATCAGGGGTAGGGAACCTGCGGCTCGAGAGCCGCATGCAGCTCTTCTGCCCTTGCACTGTGGCTCCACGAAATGAGCCATTGGCCCGATCCTTGCCTCTTGCAGGTGCAGGGCAGGTGCACCAACTGCCCATGGCCGGCTGGGCTGCGCCACGGGCTTCCCCTCTCACCCGCCCCATTGGAGCGGGGTGGACACTTTCCCGGCGGCCGGCGAGGCCAAGCTGCTGGCCCCATCCTTGCCCGCTCTGCAGGCAGCAGGGCGGACGCATCCATGCGCTTCTCAGAATGAGCGGAGTAAAAGGTAAAAAACCCCCAATATATACAGTGTTATCTTTACTTTAAATGTCAAAAATTATTTGCGGCTCCAAGTGTTTTCTTTTCCCGTGGAAAATGGGTCCAAATGGCTCTTTGAGTGTTAAAGGCTCCCTACCCCTGGTGTAGATGACTGGGGAAGGTAATGGCAAGCCATCTGGTAAAACAGTCTGATTAATAAATGATGTGATGTGACGTCACCCCATGGGTCAGTAATTACCTGGTGCTTTAATCTTTTAAAAAACTCTAGATCAGGTGGTACTCCGAACTTTGCAGGATGGTACAGACAGCAAATGACATGGCAAACTGCGCAGAAATTTGCTGAATGGCCCTTTGCCCCAAACTCCAGCTTCATCTACTGTCCAAGAGAGAAGAATGATCTTGAGATAACTTTTGGTCACACAAGACTGTTCAGCTCTAGTGGGCATCACTGAGCCACAGTGGTGTAGCGCCAACAGGACAAATGGCGCAACGCCCCAGGCGGTGCTGCGGCGGGGCCGTGGCCAGGCTGTGAAGGGGACGTTCCAGTGTGGGGGTGGGCAGTGCTGCGGCAGGGTCGCAGGGCACACGTGGTTCCTCAGGCACAGTTCTCCCTCACTCTGCCCCTGCTGAGCCAGTGATTAAAATGTGGAATTCACTGTCACTGGATGTGGTGAGGACCATGGGCATAGTTGGCTTTAAAGGAGATTAGACAGGAGGAGAGGTCTATCTAAATATTTGAAGGGATGCCATGTTGAAGAGGGAGCAAGCTTGTGTTGTGCTGCCTCAGAGACTAGGACACAGAGTAATGGATTCAAGGTACAGGAAAAGATATTCCACCTAAACATTAGGAAGAACTTTCTGTCAGGGCTGCTCAACAGTGGAATTCACTGCTTTGGAGAGTGGTGGAGTCTCCTTATTTGGAGGTTTTTAAACAGAGGCTGGATGATCATATGTCAGGAGTGCTTTGATTGTGTTTCTGCATGGCAGGGGGTTGGGACTTAATGGCCCTTGTGGACTCTTCCAACTCTATGATTCCATGATTCTATCCGTGACTACTAACCTTGGTAAGTAAAAGGAACTTCTGTATTCAGGGGAGGAAAACCTTTGAATACCAATGCTGGGAGACAGTACCAAAGGAAGATCTTGGCCTGTGTGGCCCACTTGTTGACCCTCCAGGGCAATTGATTGTTTGGTGTGTAAGACAAATATGCTGGTCTAGAAGAAGAAGAAGAAGAAGAAGAAGAAGAAGAAGAGGAAGAAGAAGAGGAAGAAGAAGAGGAGGAGGAGGAGGAGGAGGAGGAGGAGTTTGGATTTATATTCCCCCTTTCTCTCCTGCAGGAGACTCAAAGGGGCTTACAATCTCCTTGCCTTTCCCCCCTCACAACAAACACCCTGTGAGGTAGGTGGGGCTGAGAGAGCTCCGAGAAGCTGTGACTAGCCCAAGGTCACCCAGCTGGCATGTGTGGGAGTGCACAGGCTAATCTGAATTCCCCAGATAAGCCTCCACAGCTCAGACGGCAGAGCTGGGAATCAAACCCGGTTCCTCCAGATTAGATACACGAGCTCTTAACCTCCTACGCCACTGCTGGTCTGATCCAGCAGAGATCTTCTGATGTTCTTATATCTGCTGCCACCAAGGCTGAACTTCCTGGCTGTGACTCCCTCTTAACCTGGCCTTCTGCTACTGAATAGCCTTCTTTTCCCTCAACATCAGCTGAGGCCTTCTCAGCAGAAACAATAGCTTCTCCCTTCCAGTTGAGACCAAGATGGAGGCCATTGTTGAGGGATGATGGCATCCTGCAGAACTCCTCAGACGTGTCAACTGTACTTGCCCTCTTCCCAATTCACTTCAGTTTCCACCTCAAACACCCCTATAGTTGGCCAACTGTTATTTACATGGGTGACTGACAATTGGCCTTTCCTGAGAGGAAAGATGAAGAATCCTCAGGATTGAGGAGGCTCACAGAGCTGCCTGAAGCCCTGCTCCTAAACATTCTGTTATACGCCTCTTTCTTTTCATTTGTTTTTCTTTTCTTTTTTTCTGTTTTTGCTCTATATGAGCTAACATTGGAAATTAAAAGCTTCTACGAAGGCAGAAAATGTCTGGAGCACGAAAGTTGCCATAAATATTCATAGTGATTAATATACATGAGAAGCCACAAAAATGCCGCCAAAGCTTTCTGTGGGAGGTTTATCTTCTCTGCTCTTTATTCCCTCCCCCTACTCCATGCGAGACATTTTATGGGAGGTAAATACACCAGACAGTTTGTCAAAGCAACAAACCAAAAAGCGCCTTCTTTTTTCTAATGGCTGAGAAAATAGGCCTCCCAGCCTCCCGCTGTGGAGCACTGCTTCACTGCCTAGCCCCATTTATGTGTCTAGTGACACAGATGCATTGAGAAATGAAAGGTTTTATCTTTTCCCCTCGAAAGGACCTTCCATAGATGTTTTGCAGGGACACAAAAGCTCTGGTTCTATCCTAACCTGCTCTGGCTTTCACTGAATACCTGCATTCAGAAGACAGACAGACACCAGGGAGAATGTCCCTCAAGATTCCTGTTTTTAGCTGTCCCCAAATCTTCTGCTGCTTAAAAAAGACTTTGACTGGTCTTTCCTGTCAGGTATGCCCTCACAGGACAGCTACATGGAATAACCTCTCTTGATTTCCTGTAGACCCCGCCTCAAACTCCACCTTTTACATATAGAAGAGTTGGGTTTTATACCCCGCTTTTCTCAGCCTTTAAGGAGTCACAAAGTGGTTTACAATCTCCTTCCCTATCCCTCCCCACAACAGACATCTTGTGAGGTCGGTAGGGCTGAGAAAGTTCTCAGAGGACTGACTAGCCCAAGGTTACCCAGCAGGCTTCATGTGCAGGAGTGGAGAAACAAACCCGGTTCTCTTAACAGACTCAGGCTAAGCACATGTTCAGAAGTTATTTCAATGAGGCTTCCTTCCAAGGCCATTCAAAAAAGCTCCATGCGTCCAGGGAGGCACCAAGTTGACCGAATCTTTCAAACCACCTTTTGTGGAAAATGGTTTCCACTCCAGAGGTCCTTTGGTACTATCTCATGGACACACATGAAGCTGTGATATTGAGTCAAATCTTCAGCCTTTCTAAAGCATCATTGGCTGGTCTGATTGACAACAGCTCACCAGGCTCTCAGTTAGAGGTCTTTCTCATCACCTTGACTATTTTAATTACAGATATTTGGGATGGAAGCTGTCCCTTTCTGCATCCCAAGCAAATACTCTGCCACTGAGCCATGGTCTTTCCACCCATGATGGTACTGAGGGCCGGCCCATTGCTGCATTTATAGTTCTGGACTGGAATTGCACAAGGGGTAGCAGACTCTCAGTGTTTTCAAGATTGCCCACCGTGGATGGTTTACCAGAAAACTTGCAGGCTTTCATGACAGACAAACAAGCCATGACAGTTTTAAATGCCTTCCTGCCCCTTCCCCTAACCCCACATTTTACAAAAAGCGGGGATGAACACGAGAAGGCCCTTGTCCTATGGAGACGATCCTCTCTGAAAGTTCTGCTACTGAATACATTAAGTTGTTTCGGACTGAGTAGGATCCTTTATCTATTGGCCTGTATGGTCTACTTTGATGGGAAGCAGATCTCCAGGGTCTCAGGGAGACATCTTCTCCATCACCTATGATGTAAGTAAGTGATGTTAAGTCACAACAAACCTATGGCAACCCCAGCAAGGGGCTTCCAAGGCAAGTGAGAAGCTGTGGTGGTTTGTCATTTCCTTCCTTAGCAGAGTCTTCCCTGGTGGCACCCTGTCAAAGGCCCTGGTCTAGCCTGTTCTGAAGGATCTCCAAAATGATGAAGGCTGGACTGACTGACAGCTTAAATCCATTGGTCTAGCACCACTTTGCCAAGCAAGCTTAGGTGCCTTGGAACACTTGCAGCCTTCTAGTCAACAGCAGTGTTGAAGATTTCAGAAGAGTCCTCCTCTCCCACTAAACTCCAAACTAATTGCCGCAGCACAGCCAGAAGATGAGGCAGCAGATATAGATGAGTTATGAGTCTCCTTTGTTCCAGCTGTCCCAGCCTGACAATGGCCAGTGGGTAAACTGTCACAGTGGAAGTCAGGCTCTGTAGACAACTGCAGGAGAAACAGTTAATCAACCATGCCTCTTTCTCCATGCCAAATCTACCTGGACAAGGTCCTATTCAGAATGCCTGTTAGCCAAGATATAGCTCATTTTTTCCCTACAGTGGAGAACAATTATCATGGTTTGAAGATGGCGCCATAAGAACATAAGAACATAAGAACAAGCCAGCTGGATCAGACCAGAGTCCATCTAGTCCAGCTCTCTGCTACTCGCAGAGGCCCACCAGGTGCCTTTGGGAGCTCACATGCAGGAGGTGAAAGCCTTTTGCGGCTGTTGCTCCCGAGCACCTGGACTGTTAAGGCATTTGCAATCTGAGATCAAGGAGGATCAAGATTGGTAGCCATAGATCGACTTCTCCTCCATAAATCTGTCCAAGCCCCTTTTAAAGCTATCCAGGTTAGTGGCCATCACCACCTCCTGTGGCAGCATATTCCAAACACCAATCACACATTGTGTGAAGAAGTGTTTCCTTTTATTAGTCCTAATTCTTCCCCCCAGCATTAGTCCTAATTCTTCCCCCCATCTCGTTCCTAACATTTCTCCTGCATCTGTGGCCAGCATCTTCAGTGGTGTATCACAGAGAGAAGTGTGTTACACACTGTGTCCAGTGTGTAACAATGTGTAACAAGAGTCTGGGGAGGATGCTGGGGTAGGAGAAGTAGACACCAATTCTGGGTTTGATTTGTGTTGGTTAGTCCGTTATCTTCAGGAAGGACAGAAATGGTCTCTAAAGGCTAGCCCTGCACAGATGGATGACATTACTCTTATGACTACCTTGTGGTGGAAAGTGCCGTCAAGTCATAACTGACTTATAATGACCCAGTTGAGATTTCAAAGCAAGAAACAACAGTGTGGTGTAGTGGTTAACAGCAGGTGGACCCTAAACTGGAGAACTAGGCTTGATTCCCCTTTCCTCCACACGAGTGGCAGAGTCATATCTGGTGAACCAAATCTGTTTCCCTTTTCCTACATTCCCCACTCCAAATTCCTGCTGGGTGACCTTGGGCTAGACATAGTTATTCGGAACTCTCTCAGCCCCACCTTCCTCACCAGGTGTCTACTGTGGGGAGAGGAAGGGAAAGGAGCTTGTAAGCTGCCTTGAGACTCATTACAAAAGAGAACAGCGAGGTATAAATCCAAACTTCTCATCTTCTTCGTCTTCTTCTTCTTGTTGTGCCTGCCTCTACACAGCAACCCTGGACTTCCTTGGCTGTCTTTCATCCAAGTACTAACCAGGGCTGACCCTGATTAGCTTCCAAGATCTGATAAGATCAATCTAGCCAGGCTCACCCAGGTCAATACATTAATGCAAATAAATATCTAAGGTTCTACATCATTCTGATGTCTCCATTCTTGCTTTGGCCAAGTCATAGAAGGCAAAAAGCTAAGCTTCTTTGGGGTCCCCAAGGGATCCTAGTATCAGTGGAATGGAAATTCCCTTCTATTAGGTTAGCAGGCACCTTGGCACTTCTGGATGGGTTGGCAGACTTCTGAAGAAAAACACAGGATCACATTCATCGACTGTAACTCCTTTCTGAAGACTCAGAAAGAGGTTTGCAGGACATCAGCCCAGCAGCTGGACTGGGTGGTCGTCCTTGGGACTTAAGCCCCTTATGTAATGTTCACATCATACCTTGCTAGGTTACAACAACTGAGGTATAGGAACAAAGACACACAAACCCCACTGGGATTTCCACTGAGCATCAGTTTCTCATTTCAGGATGTCCTGACTAGGAGATCCACAGCATGTCCAACCACTGCAGGTGCAGAAAAGGTTCTCTGGGAGCTGAAATCACAGCCTAAAGAGTTAGGCCTGGAAAAAAAATTTTTTTTACCACAGTGGGCAGAGAAGAAAAGCTTGTTGATGCTTTCCTTTTGTTTGCTGCCAGTTGATTACATGGGTGTTAAAAGCAGAAGGACCTTGAATCTCAAAAGGAAGGAGGACTTGAATCTCAATGGGGAAGACAAGCACACTCTCTCGGAGATACCTGACTCAACTCCCTGAGTCAAGAGGGCTTTAATCGCTCCCTCCTGGGAGGGATCAGAGCAAAGCATCTTTCTGACTCATTAAGGAGGATTGGAGTGGATGAGTCACAGCTGCAGCATTTGGGAGCGATCTGCATTCACCCTCTATGATGCAGGGGCGTGAGTGCCCAACTTGGATCTGACAGCCCCAGATTCGTTTATCAAAGGTGACTGGGGGGGTAATCACTACTCTACATCGCCTACCTCGGAGGGCTGTTGTAAGGATGCAATGCAGAAGGTCGAACCACATATGCTGCCTTTAGCAAAGCCAAGATACAAATATACTTGAGAGAGAGAGAGAGAAACTGAGTTTGGGTTTCAGAGCAGAATGTGAAGGTGATGGGGTGATATTGTCTGCCAACTACAAGGACCAACCTCTCAACAGATTCTCTGTCCAAGTTAAGGTTGAACCCCGAGAGACTCTGTCAGGGACAGTTCAAGGTTTTGGGCACCCAGGGTGAACTGTGACTTGGAGGCACATCCTAATTTAATAGCGAAAAAAGTGAGACATCTGGAACGAACATTTTACTTACCAGCCATTCAATATGAACAATAAAAAATAAAAAATTGTTAAGCTCTTCAAAAGCCCTCCATGTTTCATCGTGGCATCTAGAGAAGACCAGAGACTCTGGAAGCCAATGAATGCCAAACCAGCAGAGGAAGTTCTTGTTCCTAACGTTTCGCCTGCATCTACGGCTGGCATCTTCAGAGGATCATTTTTGCTTTTATTATGCTTCTACAACGGAGCATGCAAGTCCGTAAGTTAGACTGGAGTAAGTCTGCCCAGGATTGCATTGCCAATCAAATCATATTACAGGCTGAGATTCATAACTAGTAGCAGCAAAGGAAATGACAGAGTTCAGCTGCCTGACATCAATAAACCATTTCTGAGTGTACAAACCATTTCATATTGGATATCCCAATCAAATCTGCGACCATCCAGTGGTGTGCCTCCATCTATGAATAAATTCTAGGGTCCTGTCTCATACTGCTGTCAGCAATGCCTTGTGCATTGTAGTGGATTGGAAGTCAAAGGAAGGAAAGAACCATCAAGGTTACAGTTGGATGGGGGCAACATGGTTCATAAGTCCATGAGGAAAAAGAAGTTGGGCAGTGTCCCACACTCTGGCATTACTAGACCCAGAGAACCCTACTTCTGAAGGTTAGGGCCCACACTTTAGGCCAGAGGTGCCCAGCATGGTGCGTTCTAGAACATAGACAATCCAGGAAATGGCAGATGAATTCTCAAATCCCCAATCATCTTTATGTTGAAAAGATATAGTCTCCACTCCACAAATCTTCAGGAATTTCCCAACCCCGAGTAGGCAACTCTGGGTCTCTGCAGTCTGGAAATCAGTCGTACTCCTGGGAGCTCTCCAGACCCCACTTGCAAATTGGAAATGCTAACTGCAATGCAAATAAAATGCAATTGGAACCCTGGAGCCTCACATGGCCTAGCCAGAAGGACTACCAAACTGTGCCTCGGGGCCCAGTGGCCATGCCAACAGAGATGGCATGGGGTAGATCAGTGGTGGGATGCAAATAATTTAACAACCAGTTCCGGTGGTGGGATTCAAATAATTTAACAACTGGTTGTTTACAAGCACCATTTTAACAACCGGTTCTGCCGAAGTGGTGCGAACCGGCTGAATCCCACCACTGGACTAGATCTTTGAAAACAGAGGAAGGGCTACTGACTGCCATACTGGTAGTAGGCTAGACCCTGATTCCTCATTTAGGGCATGTATAGTTGCACACTGATAACAAGCACTCTGCACATCTTCATTTCCCTTGACTGGAGCTGAGCCCCGAGGCCTCATCCCCCCTGCTTTTGCCATGCACAAGGACCAGCCAGCGTGTAATGTTGAGACCTTTGGGATCCACTTCTTCCTGCTTTTTAGGCAAGCCTCGGGCCACCAACTGGCAGCCGGCACAGCTGATTTCCTTTGTCAGCCTGCCTGTAACTGGCCAGGCCTCCAGCTGCTGAGCTGTCGGCGAACATGCGAGTAGCAGGTTCATTTTGACACGGAAGAAGGCAGCAGCCAGCGGGGCGTGCCAGGCAGGGGTGTAAGTCAACACAGAGCAATCCTCCCGCCTGTGGCTCTTTAAACAGTGAGCCACGGCTCACTGAAAGAGAGGGGAGAGACGGAATGCAGAAGCTGAGCGTCGGAGCTTGTCTGTCACACGGGACCAGGATAGACAATCCTCCAGAGGTTTGCTCCAAGCATCCATAAATAGGAGGTAATCCTCAGAACTGAAAAAGAGCCCCTAATGAACCGACTGATCAGGAGAACGGCAGCAGAAGAGATAATGGCTGCAAACGGACATCACCATTCACAGATGAAAATAAGGACATTCTTTTGCGCACCCAGCAGCTCTTTCTCTCACTTCCTCTCTCAGGAGGAAGCTTCCCCCCCCCCCAAGCGTTGCATGAGGCTGAAGTAGGGTTGCCAACTTCCAGGTGGGGCCTGGACACCTCCCAGAGTTACAACTGATCTCTAGACTACAGGGATCAGTTCCCCTGGAGAAAATGGCTGCTTTGGAGGGTGCTCTCCAGGCTATACCACAAATCTCCAGCCATTTCCCAAGCTAGATTTGGTAACCCCAGGCTGCTGACACTCCTAGACTGGATATATACCAGATTCATCCATCCTGCAACAGCCTGTTCAGTGCTGGTAGAAAAGGAAGGAGGATGGGGAATCTTATGGCTGAAAGCATGTACTAGGGTAGGATGGCGAACCTTTTCGAGACCGAGTGCCCAAATTGCAACCCCAAAGCCACTTATTTATCGCAAAGTGCCAACACGGCAATTTAATCTGAATACTGAGGTTTTAGTTTAGAAAAAACGGTTGGCTCTGACTCTGAGGCATGCATTACTCAGACATAAGTTTGGTGGTAGTCGGTGGCTTTGCTTTGAAGCAACCATGCAACTCTTCCAACGGGTGAATCACGACCCTAGGATGGTTTACTCAGAAGCAAGCCCCATTGCCAGCAACTGAGCTTACTCCCAGGTAAAGGATTGCGCTTTAGTTCTTCGCATGAAAATCAGTGGGGTTTAACAGTGCTTAACAGGGTTACCTACACTGCTTCCCCAAAACTAGGTCTTAGGTTTAATGCTAATAATTGAGCCCTGCAGCCCAGGCCAGCCTAGATGTGGGGGGGAGGGGGCACTCTGTTTGCACGTGCCCACAGAGAGGGCTCTGAGTGCCACCTCTGGCACCCGTGCCATAGGTTCGTCACCACTGTACTAGGGAAAAGATACTTGTAATCTAATAGGGGAAGTCTAGCCTTTGTCTAGATAGGAACATCTGCAGAACAGACCAGCCACAGATCTGGTTTAGGGTTCTGCAAGCCTGAGGAACAACCTAGCCTTGCAGAAAAATATTACTTTAACAGCTCTAATGTGGACATGCAACCCACCCTCTTCTAGAAAGTATGATGTGCAAAGCAGAGACTTGGACACAGTGAGATGGGAAGATAGAGCTACCTTTGGGTTGTCTCTGAAGGTGGCCAGCTCCCACTTATGGGATTCTTGGACATTTGGGGATGGTGGAATTTGGAAAGGGGAAGAGGGTGAAATTTGAAAGGGGAAGGAACTCAGAGAGAATGTGATGCCACTAGAACCCGCTTTCCAAGCTGCCATTTCCTGGGAACTGACCTCTGGAGTCTGGAGAGGACCTGCCCAGTGTAACTTATCAGTCAAGTGGTGGTTCTGAAATACTTTCAGTGGATGGAGAGGACCTGCCCAGTGTAACTCATCAGTCAAGTGGTGGTTCTGAAATACTTTTAATGGATGGAGAGGACCTGCCCAGTGTAACTCCTGCAATGTTGAAGTTTTCAATGATAGTACCTTCCAGGTGAACTTCTACCATGATCGCGCAAAGACCATCATTTGCAACCAAGGTGAGGAGCACCTGCTTGACTACATCAATGAAGATTGGACATGGACAACTTTTCACTTGATTGTTCCCCTGATGTCAGGCTGCTCGCTGGAGCTAAAGCATAGAATGGAATATGCATTGAATATGTTGTGGCAAAGGTGTAATCAAAAGAGCTCTTCTAAAACCAAGAGGACTTCTCTTGCTGAAATCCACAAATGGAAGCAACTGGAAGACTAGTATGTTGATGGAGGAGGAGGAGGAAGAGGGGACTGATACGAACCATTATTTCACCTTGTGTGCTGGGCTGGAACCAGACATGAAGCTTGCATTCTACTTTATTCAATTAATGGTGTGGCAAAGAATTCCTTGGATTGTAGCTTTCCTTGCCCTGAAAGATATGAGTAGGACTTGAAGCTCTGCAGCGAACAGTTCTGATAGAGGACTTTAAACTGTGAATAACACTTGAGGAACTGGAAGGGAGGGAGCGCTCAGCGATGTGGAATAATGGTTAAGAGGCAGTTCTGTGACTACTTAACTATGAACTATGGCCATACTTTTTTCTTATTTTCTTCCAAACGCTGATCACATTGTGGCTGGCAAAGTGCATTCCTTGTTAATAATATTTTATTTACTACAGCCCAAAGGAGAAGCATTTATTATATGCACATATTCCTCCTCTCCCTGAACTGTGTTTTTAGGGAAAAATGTTTTTGTTGGCAATAAAGAGTTTGGGGGGATTTTATTTGGGAGCGGGTTTGACATTCAGAAGGTACAAACTGGGTCATGGAATAAAGACAGTGGCTACAGAGAAAAGAAAAGAGGCTGGGAAATGTCTTCTGGTTGAAGAGTGGAAAAGGTGATCAAGACTTCCACAGATACCACAGATATTTTTTTCTTGAAGAAAATGATGTTGCTTTTCTAGGAAGAGACCACAGGACAATACATTATTCTGTCAGTGGACTATAGTAATTTTTGACAGGAAGATTATAGTAACTCCAGGAACTTTTTTTTTCTTCCGTAACATTCCATTTCTTTTAATATTTCTTTCCTTATTTTAAGAATTTGTGGATTACTAAGAAATCTCTCCTGAGGTACTTTTTCTTAGAGTGTCTTTTATGTGTTTTATTGTCCCTTTATATGGAGTTGTATGTCTATGTCTACTTGTAGTACATTTAAAATTACTTAATGTAACAGCTTCAGTACTATGTTTAATTAATAAAATATACATTCAGGTGATATATCTATATCTGAAATGTGGAAGCAAAGGAAGAGCTTTCCCTGGGGGCTTATGCTACTGAATGGATTCATGTGCACCTAACTCACCTGTGGGTTTTTTTGTATTGCTATTATTTATTACAGTATATGGGTACTGCAATATCTACTGCAATATACCTGAGAGGACTCAGACATGAGGGGGAGAAAGAATTGTATGTCTCTACCAAAAGTCAGTCCTAGGATCTGTCCTCAAAAGGAAAAATAGGGACAGAATTTTACCAGGGACCCTGAATAGAAAAGTCAAAGAGTGTCTGGTAAACAGGACCATTAGATCTTGCACCTTCTTAATTACAAAGCCTTTACTGCTGTGAAAACAAGTAGGGCTGCCAATTGTGGGTTGGGAAATTCCTGCAAATTAGGGGGTGTAGCTTGCGGAGAGCAGGGTTTGGGGAAGAGGGAGGACCAGGGGCGTACCTAGTCAAACAGGCGCCCGGGGATAAAACCTGAGTTTGGTGCCCCCCCCCCCCGGCCCGGCTTATGGGCGGCCACCCTCCCCCACCATGACCAAACAATGATTTTTTGTACCAGCTCACAAAACACCTCCCGCTCCCATCAAAACATACATGGCTCTCTCCCTACCAACTCTTTTCCTAATTTCCTAATCACAACAACCCTATGAGGTAGGTTGTTAGCCTGAGTAACAACTCCAAGTCAGTACAACTTTAGTG
This sequence comes from Sphaerodactylus townsendi, assembly GCF_021028975.2. Taxonomy (NCBI): domain Eukaryota; kingdom Metazoa; phylum Chordata; class Lepidosauria; order Squamata; family Sphaerodactylidae; genus Sphaerodactylus; species Sphaerodactylus townsendi. Next base: position 100,397,598 of record NC_059430.1, read on the forward strand.
GGGTAAACTGCCATACAGCCCATTCCTCAAAGCAGCCATTTTCTCTGTATTCTGGAGATCAGTTGGATCTCTGGTAGATCCCCACCTAAAGCTATGCTACAGGAAGGTAACAGGCAAAGATCCTGAAGCAGTAAGAAGCTAGCAGTTAAATGTGTGGCACATGCAGAGATTACAACAAGCTCCACTCCACGGCCAACAAAATTCTCAGCACCTATAAACATTTTCTTGGGTTGTCAACCTCCAGGTGGCAGCTGGAGATCTCCTGCTACTACATCTGATCTCCAGGTAACAGAGATCAGTTCACTTGGAGAACATGGCTGCTTTGGAAGGTGGACTGTATGGCATTCTACCCCACTGAAGTCCCCCACTTCCCCAAACCACCCCCTTCCCAAAATCTCCAGGTATTTCCCAACTAAAAACTGGCAACCCTACTTGGCCTTCCTTTCATCCATGGAGGACTTCCTTGTTGGAACAAGGAAGCTCCAGTGTGTTGTGACACCTGAATGCAGACTGTTAGCTCCAGACAAGTTGGGTGTCTAACGTTTAGTTTGTGCAGAATCTCAACTTTGTATAGAACAGAGGCAGATTGAAATTTAAGGCCACCTGGAAAAGTCCTGGTAGGATGATGGTCTGGTTGCTATCCGCCGGGTCTCCATGGGCCTGAAAGAGGTGAGACTTGATTTAAGTAAGATGGATTCCATGAAGTGGACAGATGCAAGCTGGCAGAGCTCCCCTTTCCAGGGTTATTTTTGCTTCCCAATCCACACCTGGCATAGAAACTCCACTTCCCAAGGTTTTTGGATTTCATGGTGAATTGGAGGTGAGTCACACCAAGAAGTTCCCCATGTGTAAACAGAGGTGGAAGAAGAGAGGGACATATGGAAGTCCAGCAGCAAACTGGTGTGGATGACCATTTGGAGTTTAATTGGAGTTCCGGGGGAGCTTGTCATGACATTTTATTTTATTTATTTTTTATTTATTTATAATCAATTTTATATACCGCCCCTCCCCCGAAGGGCTCTGGGCGGTGAACAACATAATCATAACAGAAATAACATTAAAATCCTGTTAAAGCCATTGTGCATCACAAAATTACAGCGGCATCCGGCTAAATTTCATAAAACGCAATACACCCGTCTCTGGAAGCAGACCCAAAAAAAGCTGAGGGCCCCCCCACAAAAAAATTAAGGGCCCAGGAGCTTAAAGGAGGTAGGAGGGGAGGGCGACTTCAGCGGTCGGCCTCCAAACGCCCGGTGGAACACTGTTTTACAGGCCCCCCGCGGAACTCTCCAAGATCCTCGCAAGAGGGTTCCGATAGCTGGTGGTAAACGCGTTCCGGCTCATAGGCAGCCAGGCTGTAATGCGCCCTGGCCCGGTAGAGGCCAACCGCATCAATACCGAGGGGCTAGGGACAACTAGTGCAGTTTGGCCTCTGCCAACGTAGAGGCCGAGCAGAGGGACATATGGCGGCAAGAACGGTCCCGGCTGGGTAAATGAAGGTCCTGGTGACCGCTGTAAGGCCTTTTAAAGGTGAAAGTAATTTACACGGAGGACAGATTCGCCAACTCAACTGAAGCCAGCGCAAGCGGCGCAACACAGGTTGAATACCGTTCTCTAAAGGCACCCACTGTCCAGAGTATTATCGCCAGCCGCTGCATATTGTACCTCAGTTTCAACTTCCTCGATCAGACGAAGGGAAGGCCCGAGCGAAATTAAGCAATAGTCTTCAGCCTAGAGGTGACCAAGCTATGGGATCAAGCAGTGGCTAGTCTTCGCCTGGGAGAGGAAGGGGCCAACCGGCCGGCCTGTCGAAGATGGAAAAACGCGAACCTGGTTATATGGGCCACCTGGGTTTCCATTGAATGAGACCAATCCAGGTGGACTCCCCAGGCCATGGGCGGACGGAGGAGGCTGGTTACAATGAAGCCCTCCCACTCCGCCAGCGGGTTGAAAATTCCGGGCGCTGCCCAGCCAAAGGGATCCTCGGTTTCGATGGATTCAGTTTTAACCTGCTCGGCAGCAAACTTACATCCAGCAACCGGGCCTAAGTACGTTGTAGAGCTGCAGGGCGTAACTCATCAGCAGAATGAGTTGAGGTCATCAGCATGCCGGATGCATAGATCGTTTCCAGCCCGCACCAACTGAGCAAGTGGTCGCATATAGATGTTAAACAATAGCGGGAGAGCAATGCCCCTGGCGTTCCTGGGGAGGCTGGTCCTCAATAATTCATTAATTCTGTTGACTCCGGGTCCCGAGGAACGACAATCCACTGAAGGACAGTGCCCCGCACTCGAAGCGCCAGCGGTGGGCCAAAAGGTCGTGGCTTTACTCATATCAAACGCTGCGGTAAGGTCCGGCCAATACCAGCAGCGCTGATCCACCTCTGGCCTGTTGTATATGGAGTCTGCGGATGTATGGATAAGAACAGTCTCCGCCCCATGCCCAGCACGGAAGCTTGACTGAAGGGATCAAAGCCCAGCCTCTCCAGGAGCTCCCAAGAAGCTGCTCCAACACCACTTCTCACCATCTTCCTGTGAAAACGAAAGATTCGAGACGGGCGGTAATTGGCCAGATCTCCCGGATCTAACGAGATGGTCTTTTTTTAAGAGTGGGCGGACCACTGCCTCCTTCAACTCCACCCGAAAGACTCCTTGCTCAAGGTTTTCATTGATGATCTTCAATAGGTAATGTGAGGCTCTCCTGGGTAGGCTGAAGGCTGTGAAAATGGATCCAGAGACGCGTAGGTCTAACAGCAGCCAGAACCCTGTCGCATTAATTGGCTTCGAGAGCAGGGAAAACTGGGCCAAACATAATGAAGACGGCAAGGGAGCCTTCTAGTTCGGCTTAATTGTATTCAACACAGAAGGAAGGTCCTGGCGGAGCTAATGACTTTATCTGCAAAGAAGCTCATAAATGCCTACAGCCATTAAGCCACCTTCGAGAATTTTAGAACCTGCAGGCATGAGGTCAAAGTCCGGTTTAGACGGGAACAGCCAGTGCTGGCGGGAGCAGCAGATGGTGAGAAGAGAGAGGAAGGCTTCGCCTTCTTTGTCTCATAGGCCTTCTGGTAAACGCCCTATAAGATGCTCCGCGGCTTCGCTACTAAATTCTCCACACTCGCTTCTAGTCGCCTGAGTTCCCGCTTCATATGGCGAAGCCTCGGTATACCACGGAGCCAGCCGTGGAACGGGACGAGACGCCGGGGCAACAACCTCAATGGCATCGGAAAGCCGGGCATTCCAATCTTCCACCTGCTCATCGAGTGTGCCGGCAGGTTCAGGGATCCCGCGAGCATCTGTGGTCTGCGGATCCGATGGCAGCCCCGCTGACGGACATAAATGAGTCTGAATACACATCTGAATACAACCTGTTTATTTTTATTTTTTAAGAAAATTGCTGCTGCTGTTCTCAGAAATTTTAATTACTGCTGCAATCTTGGATTGTGTTCAGACATCATGTCAAACTGACATTAAGCCTGAACATCCACAAACGTCCACATGCACATCTCAATCATCCACTGCACCCGGCAGAGTGTGATGAGGGAACTTGGGCCAGATTCTACCCCTGACTGCTTGTGATGCTACACACAGGCAGGTGTGCAGCTTAACTGGAGTCATCCCCAGAGAGGCATAGCTCCAAGGGGGTGGGGGTGCACGATGCATCAGGCGCGTCCCTTGTGGGGGTATGGTGGGGGCATTCCAAGGCGGGGACGTTCCAGGGCGGGGGTGTTCCGGAGTGGGGCGGGGGCAGAGGACGCACCAGTGCACCGGGCGCTTTCCCCCCTTGCTACGCCTCTGCATCCCCCTCCCCCAATCCCTGGAATCCTAAACTTGGATTAAACTCTGTTTAGAGTCCAAGTGTCTAGAGGGAAGGTTAGGAATTAACTCAAAATCTCTCACCAGCATTCATGTATCACTAGTAAAGCAGAGTTCCTCATTGTGCTCCAGGTAAGAAGGAAAGGGTGAAGAGGTGTCAGGAGCCCCTGACATTCCATGGGATCTGTATTTCATGGGATCTGGATTGTGTTTTACTAAAGGTGCTCATCTCTCTTTCATTTTCTGGCTGTCCCCATGCTTGTACTGAGCAGTGATTTAAAATGCACTCCTATCAGCACCCATGGCCTTGAAGAGCAACAGCTAGTACATTCCTGCGCAGAACTATGCCTGGACATTTGGGAAGGAGGGAAGAAGGGGGAGCAGAAGGGTGAACTTATGTTGGGATTGTGAAAAACCAGACCTTAGTACTGGCTTTCTCTCTGCATAGCCAAACTGCTGTCTGTCAACAAAGCTTCTGATTGAAATCACTGAGCTCGTTATTGGTAACAGATCCAGGGCTTGGCAGGAGGGAAGAGCAGGTTCCACAGTCCATGGAGTCCATGGAGGTTGTCCATGAGTCTGACAACAAGTTGAGCTTAACATTGCGCTACACAGATTGGGACCTGGGTGGCATCCACTCACTGAGTGTGCCTCAGGCCGACTTGAGGCTTTGTGCTGGGGTGACATAATGGTCTGTTTTACAGTTGTTTGTTAAATATGTGATTATGTAATGTATATTTATTTGTATATATATTTGGCATAGTTTGAAGCACAAGCTGCCTTGAGCATGTTTTCTACAGACAGCAGGATCGAAATGATTCAAATAGACGTGCCAATCAATAAAGCAGCTCAGGACATTCTGCCCACACACTTCTGCTTTCATAAGGACTAGTAACTTGCAAGTGTGGGTATGTGTGTGCTCTAAATGAAGGCCAGATTTATCAGGATGCGATCTGCGTGCCCAAAATATAGCGTTCCAAAATACAGCATTGTCAACTTGTCAAAAATTGAGAACGCACCCCATGTGGTTTATGAGGGTGCGGAAATTCCTGTTCTAACAGACAACCAGTGTCTGAGTCCAGATCCGCCTTTCCCGTCAGCAAAATGTCAAGATAGCAGAAGTTGGAAGATGAAAAAGGGGCTTTTACACTCAGTCAGCATCATAGCTGAGGGCTGCTTGAACTTCGCTTAGTGCTTACGAAGAATCCTTCAAATCCCAGAGTCTGTTAGCATTCTGGCAATTGTGGGGATGGGGGGACAGGAGGGGGAAGGCAGAAAGGGATAATTTTCAGCCAAGTCTAGCTGGCATTTTAGCACCTTGGGGGGTGTCTCAAGTGCTCCAACATAACAACAAGCATCTTGCAAAAAGCACTTCAGGGCCCTTAGGCGGATGGGACTCGCGCAGCCTATGATGTGTGACCAAAGGGTTATGAACCATTCTGAGTCAGGTTAGAAAAACCTGGGGATTCCCTTTGCTAAAATCAGCACTTGCTTGTAGCAGTCCTCCCATTCTGAGCTTTTGAAAGAGCTAAAGGCAGTTCAAGGACAAGGAACTGGGTCACTAGGAAGCTAAATGCATGGTCATGTGATTCCCCGAGGTCATTTCCTCTGAATGTTGGATTGGGAGTGGGAGTGGCTGACCATTAAGGATCAAATTTGCTCCTCTCTGAAGAGCCACCAGGATGCAACTAAATGTTGCCTTTTATACTCATAGATTGACCAGTATGCTTTGGGCTACAGATGGCTCATAGGGTTGCCAGCCTCCAGGCAGGGCCTGGAGATCTCCTAGAATTACAACAGATCCAAGATGACAGAGATCAGTTCCCCTGAAAAAAATGGCAGCTTTGGAGGGTGGACTCTATGGCATTCGATTCTCTCCTGCCCCAATCTCTCCAGGCACCACATCCAAAACCTTCAGGAATTACCCAATCTGGTATTAATCACTGGGGGAATTGGCATGATGTAGCTCCAACTCACTATACATCAGGTACTCCAAAGAACGCCAGGTGCCAGCCCACTCCAAATTCCTACCTATGAAGAACCTGGGGCAGATGCATAGCTCCCATATGGGACCAGTACCTAGATCCTAGTGGCTCCCTACAAAACTGACCACCAAAGTGCAGATTTACCAAATGTGGTTTCACAATCTCATCTAACACACCACACAGCTTCAGAATTGAAAAGGAAGTGCAGAAACCAGGAGTAAAATGAGGCGTCGTATTAGTCCCCATATTGTCATTCTTTCTCGTCCTCTCTTCATCAAACAAAAACCAAGTTCGTAGCACTCATGGATACAAAAGAAAGCTTGAAATGGACATAAGGCCTTCTCTTCTATTTTTAGCCATCTAAATCCTTGCCCCCCCCAAAGCATACTGCTTATTCCAAGCCTGAGTTACCAAAGTAGAATTTAATATGCAACCTATAAGCAAACAGCACATTCTGCATAATTTATTCTGATCACAGAATGTGAGTTTCCAGGCCATCAAGGAGCAGGCTGTAGCAGGAAATATAGGAAATATTCAGTGCTTCTTCCCCAATATATACATGCAGTTGCAGAGGCTGTGACTAAAACAAAAGATGAGTACACAAGGAAGGGTTTTCTCCTTGTTTCCTGTGTGTCATTTTTCTGCTAACATTTGCTTGAAAGGATGAAGATAAATGTGCCCATATATTTTCTATTGCATGCCAACAAGCATCTGTAACAGACGATTTTTTAGTCACATGGGCACAAGCACACTGACTTCCCAGTTCATTGGATTTAGTCTAGGTAATCCACTTATTTAGTTTATTTCAATTCCACCTCTCAGCAAAAACGTGTGAGGGACTAGACAACAAAATCATACAAAACAATTTGTAACTCAATCAATTAAACCTAAATAAAAACATACATGATTAAACAACAGGAAAAAAAAGTTAAGCGGGTGGTGGAAACTCAGCCTGTGGAATGATAAGAGCTCTACCAGATCAGACCAAAAGCCCATCTGGTCCAGAATCCTATTTCCCATAGTGCTCTAGAAGGGCCACAGTAGGGGGCATAGTTGCTCTAGGGTCACAGTAGGGGGCACGAAGCCTCCCTTAGCAATCTGCATCTGGAGGTTTACTGTTTCTGAACATGGAGGATCCATTTAGGTATTATGGCTAATAGCCATTGACAGACCTCTTCTCCATGAATTTATCTACCTCCTTTTTAGAAATCACTGTAGCATTTGCTTGCTTTAGATGTCTTTCAATAGGCATCTAAAACACAACCAAGGAGGAGCCAGGAGAACATGCGTAAGAAGGGAACTCCACAGATGAGGCATCTTGAAAGAGACAATCCTAGTATGTTGGGTGTACAGCTCAGGGTCTCCATCGAAGAACAGTTTCTTCAGAGAGCTGGCAGCCTTGAAGACCACTCCCACAATGACCCCATTCATAATAGACTAATGTTTTAAACCCACTTGTGTCTGGAAATGAATTGCAACCCAGTGGAGATTTTTCCAGACAGGCAAGATATGTTCCCAGAAGTTTGCAATCAACTTAAGTTTCTGAACAGTTTGGGTTGATCTTGATTTTAAGGAGGTTTGGCGAGGCAAACTAAACCAGATGTGTCAGAGGGTATATGCAAAGCTTCGGCATTGGAGATCCTACTGTGAGAGTTGTCAATACTTCCACTTGCCCCTTGGAAAGTGGGAATCGCTTCCCGTAACCGCCACCCTTCCAGTTCAGTTAAATCGATAAATTAAACGGCTCTGCAGCTCCAGAGAACAATGCTTTCCCAGCTAATGATAACATTTTGAAGAACGCACACGCATGGATTGGACTGAAAATTTGCTTGCAGCTTATTAGAACTCCCTCCAAATACAGGCAAACCTAATTCAAACACATTTGGGTGATAAAACGATATTGACTCCAAGTAATTAAAAATCATTTCCATATTCAAATGGGGCTGATGGAAGAGAAACGGCTTCCCTTAATTGTTTGCGGAAGAATTATTGACTCTTGGAGTTTTTGAGTAGCAGAGTAAACGAGGGAGAGGCAGGGTGAAAAGGCGGGGGGGGGGGTGTTGTGTGCATGGGGTGGTGGTGGGGAATTATCAGCTCAGCTACAGAGAAAATGGAGTCAGAACATGGAGAGAGTACCCCTACAGTCAGGAGAGGATGAAACTGCATCCAAAAGAAACCTGCTGGGAATTTAACAAACTACATGAAGACTGCTTTAGAACTTTCAGTTTTGTTCAGGGGTCCCAAGCCAATAAGGGCAGCCTCTGGCAAAGCTATAATGTTGCCAACCTCCAGGTAGGGCCTGTAGAGGCGTAACTCCAAGGGAATGGGGGGTGCACAATTCACCGAGCACGCACCCCTGTGGGGCGTGGCGAGGGCGGTCCAGGGCATGGTGTGGGATGGGGGCAGACATTGGCATAGCAAGGGTGTAGGATGCACCAGCACACCGGGCGCTTTTCCTCCTTGCTACACCTCTGAGGGCCTGGGGACCTCCTGAAAGTGCAACTGATCTCCAGCTACAAAGATCAGTTCCCCTGGAGAAGACACCTGCTTTGAAGAGCAGGCCGAATGGCATTATATTCTGGTGAGAATCAGACCCCTCCTCAAATCCTGCCCTCCCCAAACCCTGGAGCTTCTTATAAGGGCATAGTTGCATTGAAGCAATATGTTGAATTGACGTTGGCCTTGTCATTCCTGCTTTGAACTGTCTGCTCTGTCTTGCCCTGAATCTCGGGACTTGTGCTTTGGGTTTACCCTTGGATGTGTCACTGGGAGGGTTGGAATTTTTGTCCTTGACTTCTGGAATGGAACTCTGTGTGTGCATACTGGGGAACCACAAGAGGGGACAATTGGGGTTCTCAGCAGCCCTGCAGGCCTATTATTAGAATTAATGTTGCATACTCATTCATGCATGCCTGTATGCATACACTCATGGCTCTGCCTTGTACTGAATCTAACTCTTGCTGGACAGTCCTGAGCAGAGTTATCCTAGTCAAAGCCCGTTGAAATCAGTGGCATTTGACATGAGTAATTCTGCATGGGATTTTTTGCACTATAGAGCCATCAAGATCAGTCTTGTCTACTCTGACCAGCAGGGGTTCTAAGGGTCTCTTTTACATCACCCACTACTGATCCTTTTAAGTGGAGATGCCAGAGAATCCTTCAGAAAGCCAAACAAATGCTCTACCATTGAGCCATGGACCCACCCAATAAGAATCTGTGTTATATTGAATGAATCCCTTGGTCCATCACAGACAGTGTTGTCTATTCAGACTGCCAGTGGTTCATTAGGATCTTTTAGAGATCTTCACATCATCTACTGCCTAGTCCTTTTAATTGAAGACGCCAGGGAAAGAACCCTGGAACTTTCTGCATACAAAGCAAATGCTCTACCGTTGAGCTATGGGCCTTCCCTGTCCACACGTTACTTGAAGAGGACTCCAGGACATGAGAACATTACATTCTAGTGGCCCAGAAGGCTGTCTCAGCCTCAGACTATGAGGAACCTTGAATCCCTGAGATAAGGAAGGACTAAAGTTTTAAAATCAGCTAATGACCAAGAACCAATGTGATTTGGAACAATCTAATTTTCCTTGGCACCATATGGGCTATTAATTGAAAGCCATCTAAAATAGAACAGGTGAGAAACACACTGGGTTTTATTTTAAGAAAGAAATTATTTTGGATTTTAACAACATGGGGCCATTTAATAAAACTTCTAACATAACACAAAAACTTACCCCACTGAAAATGCAGGGTCTGAGCTTGCACAAATGGAACCAGAGAGATGCAAACATCAGGCTGAACTGACATGATCAGGGTGGAGAGGGGAAAATATACCCAGCTCAGAATCAAAGGTTAAGGCGTTTGCCCACTACTCACCCAGAAATCTATTTGAATTCAGGCTTGCTGAACAACCTGGAGCAAGTGACTGTCTCAGCCACAGGTTTTATAGCAGAGATGAGAAACTAGTGTCCTTGAAACAGAGGGGTTTTGTGATGCCATGCCACTCCTGTGGTCACAGTGGTTCCCTGTCAGCTGAACCACAATTTTGGCAATAGTTCTGGCATTCAAGCTGAAAGTGCAGCATCATTTTCTATCCCAAACTTGGGACTGCTCGCCTCACCTGGGAAGGTGAGGTGGGGGTTCTTATTCACATTTTGCCAGTAGAGTCTGGATTATTTTGTTCTGATTCTTTATCTCCATTATTGTTTCGGCTATTAGGGACGGAAAGATAGTGCCAAAGCAGAATAGATCTGTGGATTCTACCACATCTGGTGTTTACCCACTGATAGTGCTGACGTCATTTGCAGCACGACTAGTTTCAATGGGAAACCAATCTCACCTGCAAATTCCTTTCCCTCCCGCCCCCCCCTCCAACTGGAATGGCATTTTTTCAGGAAATGCCTCACCTGTCAATTTCTTCCAAATTGCAAACAGAGAGGAGATGGGTGGGAGTCACTGCATTAATGGGCACACGTCATCTGTAATGAAGACTTTTTCCTCCATGCTTCCCCCTGACTGGGATCCTGATGTGTAGTGTGGAGGGGAGGTCTATTTTTAAACAGAAATTGCAAGAGGAACACAATCCTGCACAAGGGCACGTGAACCATGTGCAGTGTTCATTCCTTCTAACTGCATCTGCCTACCTCCAGGTGGTACCCGGAGATCTTCTAGAATCACAACTAATTTTCAGACAACCATCAGTTCCCCTGGAGGAAATGGCTGCTTTGGAAGGTAGAGTCTGGGGCATTATACCCTGTTGAGGTTCCTCCCCTCCCCAGAATCAGCTCTCCTCAGACTCCATCCCGAAATCTCCCAATGCAGAGTTTACAATCGTATCTCCAACATGCCCTTTCTGGACTAACAGCTATCCATAAAGGAGCAGATGGGCTTGCTTGTGGAACATTCAGGCCCCTTCCGCACTTGCAGAATAATGTACTTTCAATCCACTTGGAAGTGAATTATTCTGCATGTGCAGAAAGTGAATTATTCTGCATGTGCGGAAGGGGCCTCAGAGCTTCAGACAATGAAGCATAATGAAGGAAAATCCGGAGAGGAATGCAACTGTCTTCCTTTTGCCCATACATGCTTCCTTTTCGTACAAGAAAACAGCCCTCACCCAAAGGCATACCAGGGGTAAATGGCGCCTGGAGACAAATTGTCTCTGGGCGCCCCCCCCCCCGCCTGGAGGCGGGGCTCCGCCCCCTGACATCCCGCCCCCTGTGCCTGGTGGTACCCCTTGTCCCTAGGCAAATACACCACTGCCCTCACCCACACACACCCCTGGCTGTACACATGAATGGACAGATTCTTGCCTCATTAGCTCTCCTCAAACCAGTGAGCAAGTGTTGTGATTGGGGGAAACACTGGGACAATCAAAGTTGTACAGTAGGAATACGCACTAACTGTTATGGTTGGTCAAGATGCTTTCTGGCACGTTTGCTGATTCGCTCTCTCTCCTGTTGGCCTCTCCTCTCCTCTGTGCTGTCCTGCAGGAGTATAAATGTAAAGGCTGCATCAACAAATGGAAACTGAAAGCAGAGCACAGTTGCAGACAATGTGGCACGACCAAAAAACCCCTGACCACATCTGGCTTAATTGATTTGGGTCCTAGAGCTGGAAAAATTTGTATCAGTTGGCACAGATTTTGATTAGTTATGTTCTTAATGCGCCCCTCTAAAACAGAGAACATAGCAGTGCAACTCTTGTTCCAGGGGTCTCTGATTTGTCTCTTCCCACCAATGGTTAGTGAGGAAAAAGCCAAAGTCAAAGGACACCTCAGAAGAAATTCAGAGTGAATCAGCAAGCTCAATGAATACAGGAGCTTCAAGGAAAGCCTTAAAAGAGTTTCAGCTAGTCAAGTAAAATGTCTTAGCTGAGGGTTTGGAGCCCTGGTGATAATTCAGGCTTAACCCTCAGGAAATCAAGAAGTCTGAAGGCACTTTTGAGGTACCTGAAGATATGACTCACCAGAAAAGACCACAATGCAAGGAAAAGTTGAGGGCAGCAGGAAAAGAGGAAGACCCAACATGAGATGGATTGACTCTATAAAGGAAGCCACAGTCCTAAGTTTGCAAGACCTGGCCAAGGCTGCCAATGACAGGTTGCTTTGGAGGTCACTAATTCAGGAACCCAACACCAGGCAGGATTGAAATTTAATAAACTAAACTAAACAAAAATATAGTCTCTGTTAACTTGATGGCACATAACACACAAACCCCTCTTCAGGGTATTTGCCTCCTGGACAAATGAAGACTTTATTACTCTAATAACTTGCAGATTCAGCTAACCGGGACGCACCATGGCTGATAGGAAAGCAAGACTGGAATTTTAGAGAGTTTGATTGGGCAGAATAAAAGGGCATCTGGACATGGCCCACCCACCCTAGCGGAGGGAGGGGAGGGGGTGAGGGGTAGTATGCAAGGGAGGGAAGGGAGGGGGCCGGCATCTGGACATGGCCCACCCCATCCTAGCAGAGGGAGGGGGAGGGGGAAGGGGGGAGGGGTGGCATGCAAGGGAGGGGAGGGAGTACAAATGCTCTCTGCTGTCTGGAAGCCAGCTTTGTAGGGAGCCGCAGTTCAGGGTGGGGGTCTTCATCTTCTACTGTGTTTCCCCGAAAATAAGACAGCGTCTTATATTAATTTTTGCTCCCAAAGATGCGCTATATCTTATTTTCAGGGGATGTCTTATTTTTCTGTGTTCTGTTCGTTGGGCATGCTTCCAAACAAAAACTTTGCTACGTCTTACTTTCGGGGGATGCCTTACATTTCGCACTTCAGCAAAACCTCTACTACGTCTTATTTTCAGGGGATATCTTATATTCAGGGAAACAGGGTACCTGAATGACATTTGCAGAGATGAGAACAAGTCTCTCAGTGGTGCAACCCCGTCCGTTGCTGGCTTTTGAGAGGTCTCTCCTCATTCTGCTTTCTTTTCTGGGAAGGCATTTGCAAGTAAAATCTCACTGACCAAGTCCTTTGCAACCCCACAGAGATGGAAGCTCTGCCTGGGAGCCCCTCTGGCTGTTCTACAGCAAAATTATAATAATAACGTGCCAGGGTGGAATTAATGTTCCACTTCTTTTAAAAAAATAACATGGCAGATAAAAGCCTGCAGGATTCCAATGACAGGAATTGTGCGTGTGTTTTTTCTCTCCTGTCTGTAATTATATTTGTACTTTGCAAGAAATACAAAACACTTATATGAACTGCTGGCTCCCTAGAATGAAAAGCTGATGGCTAAAATCAGTGCTTGAAAGAGAAGAAAGAGGAGGATTGCACACACGGGGGTGGAGGGGGGGGGGGGGAGAGAGAGCCTTCAGCAACTCTGATGTACACTCAGCTCTTCTCTGTCCGCAAAAGAAGTTCCGTTCATTTCAATAAAGAATGGCTAAAGTGCAAAATCACAGGCTTCACTCAGCCCTGTCCCAGTACTTGCTTCCTTGATCCACCAGTCCCCAGCCTAATGAGGTGCCTTCATGCAGCCCTGTCATTTCATACAGCAGACCTGCTGGTACTTCTAGCAGATGGGTACCGCTCTGCTTCCAATCCCAGTCATACAATCCCACCAATGGGAAGGGGGAACATTTTTGAAATGAAAAGTACAAAGGTATGCATTGGGCAAAATCCCTAGGGAGCAGATGTGGCTCAGTGGAAGAGCATCTGCCTGGCATGCAGAAGGTCCCAGATTCAAGCCCCACCATCTCCAGTGAAAATGAACCTAGCAGTAAGTGATGGGAAATACTTTCTTATTGAGTCCATGAAGAGCTGCTGTCAGTCTGAGTAGACAAGACTGTGCTTGATTCAGTGTAGGGCAACCAGATGTGTAGCTAGGGAAAATGGAGCCTGGTGCAAAATCTGAGCCCCCCCCCCCCCCCCAGCCCAGTCCGGTATGGGCGGCTTCCCCACGACCCAAGGCTGCCCTCCCCCACTACAACCAAGGAACAATTTTTTGCACCCTGTCATCTCAAAGTCACCATCACATTACAGAACATGCCCCAACTCACAAATCTGAACATACCCAGAGTTCCTTAGTTTAAACAACATTGAAAGTGATGCTGTTTTTGGGGGGGAGGGCATCCACCCCGAAATAGCATCACTTTTAATGTTGTTTAGACTAGAGAGCCCAGATTTTCATTTCAAATCCACCTTAAAGGGAGAATCTGGGCTCCCTAGCTTAAACAACATTGAAAATGATGCTGTTTCAGGGTAGATTCCCCACCCATCACCCAAACAGCATCACTTTCAGTGTTGGTTGTTGTGGGTTTTCCGGGCTGCGTGACCATGGTCTGGTACAGGGGTAGGGAACCTGCGGCTCTCCAGATGTTCAGGAACTACAATTCCCATCAGCCTCTGTCAGCATGGCCAATTGGCCATGCTGGTAGGGGCTGATGGGAATTGTAGTTCCTGAACATCTGGAGAGCCGCAGGTTCCCTACCCCTGGTCTGGTAGATCTTGTCCCTAATGTTTCACCTGCATCTGTGGCTGGCATCTTCAGAGGCATATCACAGAGATAAGTCTGTTATACACTGTGTCCAGACTTCTCTCTTATAACAGACTTCTCTCTACAAGACCACGGTCACGCAGCCCGGAAAACCCACAACAATCAGTTGAATCCATCGGTGAAAGCCTTCTACAATACTTTCTTTTTTTTTTAATCTAAGGAGCCAAGATTCTCCCTTTAAATCCATGCAGAAGGGAAGGGGGGGTAGATTTAAAGGGAGAATCTGGGGGAAATTGGAGGGTGCCTGTCAGGGGAGCAATGTTTAAGTTAGCAGTACCAAAATTTCAGGCTACTTTCAGGAGACTCTCCTGATGATACCATCCAGGTTTTGTGAAGTTTGGTTCAGGGGGTCCAAAGTTATGGACCTTCAAAAGGTTAGCCCCATCTACTGTTAGCTCCCATTGAAAACAATGGGGAATGGGGGCACCCCCTTTGGGGGTCCATAACTTTGGACCCCCTGAACCAAACTTCACCAAACTTGGATGGTATAATCAGGAGTGTCGTCTGAGGGTATCCAACAAAGTAAAAACAGAAAAAAGTTTTAAAATGTATTTTCGATTTTGGTGCCCCCTGCAGGCGCGCCCCGTGCATCGCGCACCCCCTGCCCCCTGGTAGCTTTGCCACTGAGGGCAACTTGGTGTGTGTGTGTGTTCTTGATCATCCATTAGATTTATCACCCTTGCAGCAGGGCTTGGTGGACTCTGTGCTGCAAGGTGGGGGCAGAAGGATCAATAAGGTTATTTCCATGCCAAATCCAAAACAGGCCTTGCAGCCCAAGCATGCAGACATAAATCTCAGCACCCCCAAAGTTGCGCAGACCCTGTGGCATAGCCAGCACTAGTAGCTCTTCTGCAAACACCCCAATGGAGCCAACAGGTTCTTTTCTTTTCCCATATCTCATCCATTATTACATCTCCTGTCTCCGTTCCTTTCTTCTTCTTTTTGTCCTTCCTTGTTCCCAAAGGATAACTTCTAAGACAACAGGTTGCCCGCAAGGAACTGGCAAGTGCCTGGGGACAGCCAGAGGCTGCAGTAACCTCGATAAAACATCCCTCTCCATCTCTGCCAGACATGTGCCTGCCTCCCGGGGCCCCGGGGCTTCTTTTCAGATGCCCATCTTGTTTGATGCACAGCACTCTAAAGGGACTGACAGCACAAACACCGGCAGCCCTTCAAACATGCCCCCCCTCCCCGATGGCATGATGCCATTCTCATCCAGACACAAACAAGGCGTCCTGCTCTTCTAGTTGTCTCCATTCCTGGGTAGCAACATGAATTGCCTGGCTCATCTTAAACAAATTGGGATGGGGCACCTAATCAGAATGGTGCCACGGAAGGGGAGAGCACTAAGGAAGTTCGAGGTTACTATGTGGTGGAAGGCTGTGGCAAACCACCTCTGCTCGTCTCTTGCCCGGAGAACCCATGGAAAGGATCACCATGGGTCAGTTGCAACTTGGTGGCACGTTCTTCTTCATTATTCTTGGGATCTTTCCTGAATTTGCCTAAGACGCAGATGGAAAAATACAGCTAGTGGGATAAAGACTTTCCCATGCCTAGTAGAATTGCAGCAGGTTGGTGATTGGAGGGGATGGGGTACAGTACAGATAGTGGGGACTAGAAGCCACTGGTGGGAGCGAGAGCTGGCAGAGGCCCATCAGCCAAGTCAGCTGCAAGGCAGAAAGGAAGACAGACTTTGTTCTCAGGAGGCCCAGTGAAGAGCCAGGCCTGACATAGGCCCCTTCCGCACAAGCAAAATAATGTGTTTTCAAACCACTTTCACAACTGTTTGGAAGTGGGTTTTGCTATTTTGCACAGCTTCAAAGAGCACTGAAAGCAGTTTGAAAATGCATTATTCTGCATGTGCGGAATGAGCCATAGCAGCAGCAGACCTTGAAGACTGCCTGAAGCCTCCCCCCCTCTGAGGAGGAATTGCTCTCCTAAAAGGCCGGCACTCAATCTATCCCTCTTCCCACACTGCATTCCTTTGGTAAACCAGGCCGCATATGAGAAAAGGACAATTAGCGGCCTTTAGATTCTTAGCTGCCGATGAAGTGGTTTATCCAGTGGTTTTGGCTAGGGGCATCTTGTTTTGCACTGGAGTCCATCATGGGTGTCAAATCCCCAAGGGCCCCCCTGAGCTCTCAGTCCTTGTAGGATTTTTTTTTGGATTCTGTGTCCACCACACCAAGTAAGAGATAGAAAACTGCCTTGGGGCAGTCTGCAATCAAGGCCAGTACAGCCAGAAATTGAGGCTCAAATGAACTGCAAAGCCGAGCAGGTCTGATAAAAACTCCAAGAGTTCAGCTGGTCAAAGCAGTTGATAGATACATTTGGATTCTGAATCAGGCTTCAGCTAACTTTACACCATGGGTCAAAGGCATTGCTTCTGCACTGCCCACAGAGTGGTACAAATAACTCCATGGGAGGAGAAGACCAGGCAGCATATCCCAGGATTTCTCTTTAAAATAGGGCAACTATGATTCTGCCAGATTAACCCCTGAAATGCCAGAGCTGGCACATGAGAGCTGGGAGCCTGAGGCTGAAAAGTTAGCCACTTGGAGAGATTGGGGCACAACCCACCAAAATGTTTTCAAACACCTGCCTCGCTAAAATGCAGGGCCGTCAGCATTATAAGCCCCCGGACAAAGAAGTGCGCTGGGCCCCCTACCCATACGACAGGAATAAAAAATGAAAATGGTCGATAAACTCGTAATCTTGAATAACTGCTACATGCTTACCCTACAAGCGTTCCTAGTGAATTTCCGATTCAATCTCTAATAACCATTGGCATATAAATGTAACCAATATCATTGTTATTAACTGTCAGTTGTATCCCTCTCCAGGATCAGGTCTGTCCACACTGTAAAAACCAAGTGGAGACTCTTGCTCACATTATACTTGACTGTCCGAGATATGTGGGTATTAGGAATTTCTCTCCTGGGCGGGTCTTAGACAAATCTGAAAGAGACTCTGACAACTCTGTTGTGGAGCTTTTGTTAAATAATACAGAGGCCATGCTCTTGGAAAAAGTAGCAAAATTTCTTTTACAAGTGACAGAACTTTCTAAGTAACGTCCAATGCTAGATACAGTTTATCTGTCTGTGTTTTGAATGTACTTTTGATTTGTACTTCAGAAATGTCTGTAATGCTCTGGAGCCTATTTTAATATGCCTAATAAAGGTATGTCTCAACTGTCAATTGAAGTGATGTTAACATATAAGCTTTTACGTTACGTAGTATGTGAGATATGTACACACGCACGCACATGTGATTGCAGAGGTGACTGTGATACTAAATCAGAGGCAAATGTCAATGTTCTTGTTATCGTAAAAGTTGTCAATATTGTTCATTATCTTTAGTAAAACACATGCTAAATATACACTTTCTAATAACAAATATTTATGTTTTAGTATAGTATTTATGTACTTATTGATAGCAAGTCACAACATACATAGGGGCCTCTATGCTTCTGGAGGCCCCAGGCAACTACCCAGTGTGCCCCATGCATTAAGATGGCCCTGCTGAAATGATCAACAGTTCTTTCAGAACTCCTGGTTATTGCTATTATGCGGCCACAAGAAAATCTCCTGCTGCTGAGGACTCCATGGCTCATGTTGCTATCATATATTCTCAAAGGAAAGTGGCCAGCAGGGAACAGGTGTGCATCACAACTAGTATCCATTTTGACCAGTAGCCATGGATAGTCCTATCTTTCATAAACATGTCCACTCCCTCTGTAAAGCCTTCCAAGTTGGAAACCATCACCACCTCCTGGGGCAAAGGGTTCCACAGTTTAACTACGCACTGTGTGAAGACATTGTGAGGTAGGTTAGGCTGAGTGTGTGCTGCTTCTCAGAACAGAGGGAGCCACAGCACATTCCACAGGAGTGGGGGGGAGGCACTGCCTTGAAGCCTTCTATCTTTCAAAAGCAGGGTCAGCTGCCATTATTCTATGTCTTTTTCACCCAGACCACCATTCCTGGCTCTAGGAGGCAGCTAGGTAGGTAATCCACTGCACAGAGCATCCAGAATAGCCCTGCCCTGAAGCCAGGGCTTTTAGCTTCCAGACTGCAGTTTAAAGCTGGTCCTGGCCAGCTGAGGCCAGCAGCAACAGGCCGCTCTAGACTCCGGGGCGGGGCCAGCTCTGCTGGCCAGCAGGGAGTGGTGCCCGGGGCTCTAGCCCTCTTGTGCTCCTCCTCACTACTCCAGTGCCAGCTGGATAGTGTGGCTCAATAAAAGGTCATACGGGTGTAGTGTGTGATAGCTCAGGCTTAGAAAACTGGAGAGTCAAAAGACACCCAGATATTCCTTTCTTCTCTTAGCAACTAAGAGCCCTTCAGGACAAGGCTGGTCTGGATGCTCTGTGCTGAAGTATCAACCCAGCTGCCTCCTACAGCCAGGAATAGTGGCCAGGATGAAAAAGACATAGAAATAATGGAGGCTGCTCATCCTCTGCTGCCCCTGTTATTCACACACTCTCTCTCTCTCTCACACACACACACACACACACACACACACACACTCCCAAGCTTGCTAGCTATAACTGAAGAAGTGGGAACCTTTTCCTGCAGGGGCAAGCGCAAAACATTTTATTCTTTATGATGAAAAATAAGCCGGGCAGGAGCCCGAATTTAAGTTAATGCAGCCGGAGAACCGCTAGGACTTCTGACGGGGATCCACAGCACATCATTTAAGACTGGTGTCCCCCCCCCCCCCTTCTAAATGCTGAAATGGAAGAAAGCAGCTGCTATCTGTACAAACAAAATTAGGGCATGGGAAGAAAGTAATTTTGTAAAGAGAAATCGGGCGATGCAGGAGGAGATGAATAGCCAGCACATGAATAAACGTAATCTACATAGAAACAGATAAAAATTCAATTTCTCAGCACACACATTTTCTGTCTAGCTCTCTCTTCTGTCTCTGGGCCTCGATACATTTACGTTCCACCTTGCTACATTGCTTTCAAAGGTTCCATCTGGAACGTGGGAGGCTGGTACCGGGATTTAAAGTAGACCTGAGCATGCAGCAAAACTCGCATGGATAATGTTATTTTTCCCTGGAATTGGATTGCAGGGAAACATATTATAATAGAACCCCCTCTTTTTCACACATTCATATACCATTGTGCAAAGCACAGGTGTCTGAAATAACTAATAATTCAAATTCATACACACGGTGCAATCCCAACCAGAGTTATACTCTTCTAAGTCGACTGATATTAATGAAGTTAGAAGGGTACAACTCTGTTTAGGGTGGCATTGACTAACTTTACCCCAGATATAGACACATCCCTTCTAAATCAAATCCAGAACATCAGATTATCTGCATGGGGCAACAAATGGAGGATGTATTTTATTTATCAGTTATTTTATTTAAAAAAATTATATCCCACCTTTCCTTTGCAGCTGAAGGCAGTTAGAAATAAAATCTTACCCAGCACTGTAAAACCCCACAAAAATGCCTGCAGCCCACACCCCATTAAAACCCCTAGCAAAGAAAATAGTTTTGCTGATCCTCCTGAACATTTCTAAAGATGGTGTTGTCTGGAGTTCATTCAAAAAGGTGGAATATTAGAAAGTCTTCAGGTAAAGTTGAATTCAGTCTGCCTGGCTTAAAATTCAAGAGTCTCAAAAAAGGATATTTGACAGATAACGTAACGTAACTGACAGGGAAGTTTACTAACCAGCAGAGTTACTCAGGCTAGAAGATAAATAGACTCCAGTGCACAGAGGGTTAAGGTTTGGAAGGGAGCATATTTTCACTTCCCACATCTGCACAATCCATTTCTATTTAAGAATAGGCCCTCATATACCTCTTAAGCATCCCAGGTAAGGATGGAATTGCTCAGGTAGACACCATTTCACACTTCCTTTCATCAGGAAAGAGAACCCTTTCTCTTATCTGTCTGGAATTTGGAAGAGATGGTCCCTTGGGTGAGGTGTAAGCCATCTGATAATTTTATCTCAATTGGATGGAGAAAAAAACAACAACAGCCAGAAAGGTGTTTCCCATGGAATCCCATAGAAACAAAAAACCCATGTAACAAAATGAACATTTGAAAATGAAATAAAGGAAAATGACTACCTTAAACCAGAAATGAACTCCAGATGTTTTGCTGACTTAGTCCCTAATCTCCTTATGATGATCAGATGAATTTTAGCAGAACCAAGTTTTGAATGTGTTGCACGTTATATGGCAAGGCTGTCAGCAGTCTCACCATCTTAGGTGCTTATTTCTTCTCTCTAATGAGATTATTAGAAGAAGAAAATAAGGATCACAGGCCAGTCAAAGCCACAGCATCTGCAGCCAGTATTATAATGAACCCAGAGGAACACAGTTACATTTGCAGAGCTCAGAGGCTACAGTTTATGCACCTGTGTGCAAGGGGGTGGGTGGGTGAGGGCATTGGAGGGATTCAGCAGGTTTGCACCACTTTGGCAGAACCAGTTGTTAAATTATTTCAATCCGACCACCGGAACCGGTTGTTAAATTATTTGAATACCACCACTTTAAACACAGCTACTTAGCAGGGCTGGCTGTCCCTGCCTTACTACGGGAACTATGAGAAAGAAGAAATATTTGCTCGCTCACATGTTCATCTTGAGCATGCCTGCATCTGAAAATAACACCTTTCCTGATTGTTCAACTAAAAAAAGCGAGGGGAATGGAATGAGATTATTATGCATCTGAGGTCATTCAGTCCCTTTCGCATTCAGCGTTTGTCGAGGCCATGCAAATCTAATAAATTAAATCTAAATGGAAGCTTAATGACCACTGGCAGGAAAAAAACACTATTCACACAAAAACAGTGGACCAAGAGGTAATGTGATTGGAGCTGCAGGGACAGTCAACAGAAATGGCCCACGTGTAACCCAGAAAAGTCTGGGCCACAGCCCAAAATGAGAGAAACAAGATGGCACAGAGGTGCAGCTAGGGAAAATGGAGCCCAGTGCAAAATCTGAGTTTTGCGCCACCCCCTCCCCCATGTTCATTTGTGCTTTTTGAATTTTTAGTGTTTTTTCTGTTTTTGGCCTGCAGGACCAAAAATTCAGAGTATATTTAGGACACGGGTAGGGAACCTTTAACACTCAAAGAGCCATTTTCGACCCGTTTTCCACAGGAAAAGAAAACACTTGGAGCCGCAAATAATTTTTGACATTTAAAATAAAGATAACACTGTATATATTGTTTTTTTAACCTTTTACTCCACTAATTCTGAGAAGCGCATGGATGCGCCTGCCCTGCTGCCTGCAGGGCGGGCAAGGATGGGGCCAGCGGCTTGGGTTTGCCGGCCGCCGGGAAAATGCCCGCCCTTCGGCCAACGGGGTGGAGCCCGAGAGGGGAAGCCCGCGCGGCACTGCCCAGCCGGCCACGGGCAATTGGTGCACCTGCCCTGCTGCCTGCAGGGCAGGCAAGGATGAAGCTGGCGGCTCAGCTCATGGAGCCGCAGTGCAAGGGCAGAAGAGCCGCATGCGGCTCTCGAGCCGCAGATTCCCTACCCCTGATTTAGGAGAACCCCCTGATGATACCACCCAGGTTTGGTGAAGTTTGGTTTAGGGGGTCCAAAGTTACGGACCCTCAAAAGCGTAGCCCCATCTCCTATTACATCCCATTGGAAACAATGGGGGATGGGGCACCCCCTTTGGGAGTCCATAACTTTGGACCTCCTGAACCAAACCTCACCAAAACTGGGTAGGATCATCAGAAGAGTCTCCCAAAAAATCCCTGACATTTTGGTGCTGCTAGCCTAAAACCTGCACCTGCTGCAGGCAAAAAACGGAAAAATACTAAAAAATACAAAAAATACAAACCTGAATTTTTGCACCCCCCCAGGTGCGTGCCCAGTGCACTGTGCACCTCCTGTCCCCCTTGTAGCTCCGCCTCTGAGATGGCAGGAAGGATTTTGGAGTCAAGTTGCTAATTTCTAGGCAAGGCCTGGAGATCTCCCAGTCCCAGAATTACAACTCCTCTCCACACTACAGAGATCAGTTTCCCTAGAGAAAGTAGCTATTTTGGAGGGTGGACTCTCTGGTATTATACCTGGCTGAGATTCCTCCCCTTCCCAAACCCCAACCACCCCAGGCTCCACCCCAAATCTGCAGTAATTTCCCAATCTGAAATTGGGGTGGCTGAGCGAACAAGTCAGCCCTCCAAACAGAGGGTGCAGCAAAACCTGCCCTCAGCTCCTGCACCAACGAACCCAATATTTATGGTCTGTGTCAAAACCTTTGTCCCACATTCCTTCAGAGGTGATGGAACTGGGTTATGAAGGAAGGCAAATTGTTTACAGCCACAGTGGCCAACAATCCCAAAACTTGAGTATAACACTCTCCATCTTCACAGGCACCCTGCTGGTACTCCTTGGCAAAGCTGGGGGGGTTTTTTGGTGGTGGTGGGGAGCAATTTCAGTGTTTGCACTGGGTACCACTTCCCGTAGAGATGTCTGTGGGTTGGGGAAATTACTGGAGATTTGGGAATGGACCCTAGGGAGAGCAGGGTTTGGGGAGGGACCTCAGTAAGTCTGATGCCCTCGAGTCCACCCTATGTAAGAAGGGAAACTGATCTCTGTATTCTGGAGATCAGATGGAATTCTGGGAGAGCTCCAGGCCCCACCTGAGGTTGGCAAATCTAGCTTCAGAAATGCTGGTTTTGAGTTCCACCCAGCTTTTGGAGGCAAGAGGCAGTAAGTCAATTAAACTCTACTTGCCTGTTCTGAAGAATTTTCTTTTCTTTGTTCAAACTTTTGTTGTTGTTTTTAAGCACCATTGCCAAAGTAACCAATGGAAGAACACAGGAGCGGTAGGGGAAGGGAAGCACATGGGTAGATGGGTGGGAAGTAGGGTTTCCAGGTCGCCCCGGCAACTGGCAATGGATGGGAGGTAGGATTGCTTGATCCAGGATGGGAAATTCTGAGAGATTTGGGGAATGGGACCTGGGGGGAACAGTGACTTCATTGGAGTACAGTGCAAAGAAGTCCACCCTCCAAAGCAGCCGTTTTCTTTATGGGAACTGATCTCTGTAGTCTGGAGGTGTGCCGTAATTCTGGGGGTCCAAAAGCCCCACCTGGAGACTGGCATCCAAGTGGGGAGGGGTCATCTGAGACCTCTGCTCAGGGCAGCCTGAAACTTGGAACCAACTGTGCTTGGCCCACTTGTTTCTAAGCAATACGCTAGCAACCAAGTATGCACTGCATCTGATGTTACAGTGAAAGAAATGCAATGAATACGGTGTAATTGATGTTCCCTTTTCAGGGTCTGCTATTAAAATATATAGAATTACTCATGCAAAAAAACAAACAAAAGGCCAGTTTACATGCAAGTCCTTTTGTAAGGGCCTTGTGAAAAAAAATGTCATTTGTTAGTCACTTTCCTCCTGCTTGTGATTCACTCCTATTGAAAGCATCACTGTTTTTTATTGCATTGTTTCTGTGATGCAAATGAAATGGACCTGTTCC
The DNA here is from genome assembly GCF_021028975.2 of Sphaerodactylus townsendi. Lineage (NCBI taxonomy): Eukaryota > Metazoa > Chordata > Lepidosauria > Squamata > Sphaerodactylidae > Sphaerodactylus > Sphaerodactylus townsendi. Next base: position 100,421,354 of record NC_059430.1, read on the forward strand.
CCCTCGCCCCCCCACACACACACTCCATCCCTGTGGCAGAATTTGCTTTGTCTGGGTGCTCCCTTCCTGCACAAAAAGGGTGGCGATGTGTCTTCTTCCCCACATTCTTCCACTCCCCCCCTTAATTGCTAGAGGGGTCCCCCCTCAAATTTGAAAGGTAAATTGTAGGTATCTTTTTTGCTCACAATGAAGTATCCCATATGATTACACAGGCAGTGAAACTGCATCAGGATGTGCATGGAGACCCCAAGACGTTTTGCTCGTATTGCTGCTTTTTTCAGATCTGCGCTGCAGATTCTTCTCACGGCAGGTTGAAGGTATTATACATCCCAAGCAAGGTACACACAGAAACACATACGCACACGCACAGTTGTTTTAATTGATTTTCCCCCTAGAGAGACACCAAGATAGAAGTAAGCCAGCTGAAAGAAAAATAGCTGGTGTGTGTGTGTGTGTTTCTGTTGGGGGAAGGGCTTGGTAGGGATTTGCCAGGGAGCGTGGGGGTGCAGGGGCCAAGCCGTGAATTCTGACCTGCAACCATTTTCTATTTATTGACATTTATTACCCACTCTTTACCACAGTATACTGTCCTTACCTCAGTGATCCACAAGATTGGGAACACACATTTGCTGAGACAATGTCCATTTCAGCAAGAGGTCACTGGGACATCTGGCATTGACAGGCACTGTTCTGGCACTATTTAGGGATGGAATCTCTGGAAGAGGTGAGAGGCAGTTCTCTGTCCTTTTCTAGGGCACAGTGTCACCCTTTGTAGACACAGCAGAATGACTTGGGCTGCACATAAATGAGTCATCCTGTTATCATGGCACACCCACCCCCGGCCGCCCCCCTTTAGCCCTCACCATAAGCAAAGCATAACATTTACTGATGCCAGACAGGTAGGGAAAAGAGGAGGACTCTGTGTCCAGAGACTGTTAAGCAAAGACTGAATAGCATGCTCCTAGTCCAGGGGTCTGCAGCCTGTGGCTCTCCAGATGTTCATGGACTACAAATCCCATCAGCCCCTGCCAGCATGGCCAATTGGGCTGATGGGAATTGTAGTCCATGAACATCTGGAGAGCCGCAGGTAGCAGACCCCTGTCCTAGTCCTTTGGAGTCAGCTTAGAATAAAAATGGCAAAGGTATAGTTATAGTATAACAAATATGTTATCCCAAAACATTCATAAATTGTGTATTTTCAGTAATTCAGCTAGGAGGCCTTTTTAATGCATGAGCCCAATTTAATTTATAGCTTGCCCCATCCCTTTCGGATAAACAGAACAGCTCACAAGTCTGTACTTAACTCCTGTATAGTTTTGGCATCACTCATATTCTGTGGGGCTGTTGGGACTTTTTCCAGTGTGAGGGCAGCACAACTTGTTAAATGAATGCTTTCTGGACTAAAATGGGATCAATCGTGCTGCAGTTAGGGCCTTTAACGAAAACACCTTTTTTTGTGTCTGAACGAGAGAAGTGTCTTTGCAGAATGAATGAGACCAGAAACAGTGAATCAACTGAAGGGAGTTGCTGAGAAACAGAGGAGCCACAAACCCGACTGGCTGATGAAGCTAACAAGCATTGTAAATGAACACACTACAAGCAAAATCATCTCGGGGGCGGTGTGTGTGTGTGTGTGTGTGTGTGTGTGTGTGTGTGTGTGTGTGTGTGTGTGTGTGTGTGTGTGTGTGTGTGTGTGTGTGTGTGTGTGTGTGTGTAAATGAAGCTATGTATCCATGGCATCATTGAGTGTGGAAAACAAATGCTATCATCCCTCCAAATCCTGATCCTGTTCCCACAGTGCAGCAAATACATGCATGGGGCCGGCCCAAAGGATATCAGTGCCCTGGGCAAACTATGACGTTACCTCCTCTCTCCATTCAGTAGTGAGAAAAGTCACACAAAATCCCACTGAACTCTTATTAAAAAGGGTCAGAAGCATTTCCCCTCCAGGCTTTTGACAACCTTAGGCTGCTAGATAGACAAATTGCCTGATGCAGGGTAAGGCAGAGCTCTGTTCATTGAGCACAGACATTTTGGCGCCCTCTGCTCTGGTGCCTGTTCCTGTATATGTGTATGCAGATCCTGGACATTAGCACTAACTCAGTGTGTGTGTGTGTGGGGGGGGGGGGTTCCAAATAATTTAAAACAACTGGTTCTGGTGGTGCAAGGATAGAGCGAGGGGGAAGTGTGCCCGGTGCACACGCACGCACACCACGCACCCCTCCAAGCCCCCAGAATGCCCCACCCCACCCCCGGAACTCCCCATTCCGACCCTGCCACACCCCCGGAACACCTCCATGGGGTGCCTGCCTAGTGCGTCGTGCACGCCCCCCATCCTCTCGGCGCTACGCCTCTGCAGTGGTGGGATTCAAATAATTGAACAATTGGTTGTTTACAAGCACCATTTTAACAACGGGGTCTGCCAAAGTGGTGCAAACTTCCACTACTGCACTGACTGCATAGGTAGAGCTTAGCTAGGAGATCTTCTCCAGTAACTCCAGGAATCCCACGGCATTTCTGTTCACCAATGTTAGTTCACCCACTAACATAACATCATCAAGCATTCTTCAAGCATCCATCCCAAATAAATCCTGTTTACAGGACTTTCCATTTGCATTCCCTAATTCCAGGGCACACATACAGCCTTGATCATGTGTGACTGAATCAGAAGTGTTCACAAATGATGTTTGGGATCCTGCTGACGTTGGCATTGATGGATGAGTCCCACGGAAATATTATTAGTAACAAAACATTTGTGGAAGTACAAACATGTTGGATTAATTGGCTGGCTTGGTTCTTTCCCCCTGAGAAAAGGAAGGCTGATTCATGCGTTGTGCTCCTTCCAGCTTAAGGCTGTGAAAGTGTTTCGGCTTGTAGCATGTTGCGCCTTCCCTTGCTAGAGCAGGCAAGTACTTTGCCAGTCAATAAGATGAATGGCCCAGGGTGATCCAGCCTGCCTGGGTCAACAGCTCTGCTTTCGAACACTTCAGCCGTGCCACCAAAATACCAAGTGGTGGAGTAGGTTACACCCTTCCTGGTGCCCCTTCCACTTTGCAAAATTCTCACCTTGGCAGGGCACTTTTATTATAACAAGCTGGAGCACGTGTTTGTCCATGCATGTGTTCTTTCTCTTCCTGCAACTTCTGTTAGAAAGAAATACTAGAAACATGGTAGAGGGCTTAGACTCAGGGGATGGACTTTACAATCTAGGTCTGACTAGGCAGTCTCTAGCTTGTCGCTTCCCCCAGGACTGGTTTGAGATTTTGAGGGGTCATGGACAGAGCTCCCAATCCTGCACTTCTATCCACCATCAGGTCCTCCTACATGCCTTCCTTCCCCCATCACCTGCATGGCTTCAAGCTGCCTGTATTTCCTTCCCATTGCCACTTGTGAACTCCCTCATTGCCTATGCTCACTGCTGCTTGCAGCCTGGTTTCTCCTGTGGCACTGGGCAATTCATGTTGCTGGGAGCAGGGTGGAGAGCTAGCACATAAGTGATATGTGAGCTGAGATGTGTACATATCTGGTGGGGCTAATCAGGCATCAGCACACCCTGATGCAGAATGGGCTCTGTCATGGGCTCTGCCAGAAACCTGGGCAGTTGCCCCTCCTCAGGGCGTGCTGATGCCAGCCCTGCCCCCACCCCACCTCCCAAGTAACTGTATTGGTATGTTGCTCTTTGCACATTGTCTGGAGCCCTGTTTCCAGAAGCAGAGATCCTGCAGCATGACCAGGAGAGAAGTAGGCGAGGGATCCACTTCTTGACTTCAGGAAGGAAAGTGTACTCAGCAATCCTCAAGAAGCTCACCCAAGTTTAGCCTCACCCAGATTAGCCTCACCAGATATGTACACATCTCAGCTGGGATTGGCATGCGCTTTCGGAGGGAGGTTGTGAAGACAATCCATTGCCCCAGGCCAAAATCCAAGGAGGAGGAGGAGGAGGAGGAGGAGGAGGAGGAGGAGGAGGAGGAGGAGGAGAAGAAGAAGAAGAAGAAGAAGAAGAAGAAGAAGAAGAAGAAGAAGAAGAAGAAGAAGAAGAAGAAGAAGAAGAAGAAGAAGAAGAAGAAGAAGAAGAAGAAGAAGAAGAAGAAGAAGAAGAAGAGATGGTGATGGAGGAGGAGGAGCTTGGATTTATACCCCACCTTTCTCTCCTGTAAGGAGACTCAAGGTGGCTTACATGGTCCTTTCCTCTCCTTTCCTTTGAGTGCTCTGTGAAGAAGGAGTGGATCTTTGCAATTGAAGTGAAAGGTGGACTCACTGCTGGCTTGGACCAGAGGACAGAGATCGTGCTGGCAAATCTTGACTTGCAGGCTATCTCATAAACCATCTGGAGTTTGTAAATCTGCAGTCCTGGACAATATTGCTATCATGTTGAGGCTTAGGGATTTCTTACAATTTTTGCATTGCTACATTTTACAACCTGTTAGAAAAACAACTAATAAGTTTTTAAAAGTAAATAAATAAGCAGGGACGGCCCACATTTAAAATAACAAGAGCTTTGCTGGATCATTCCACAAGTCAGCATCCCTGTTTTCAGCTGGGACTAACCAGATGCTTTCAAGAAGTTCCTGAAAGCCTCTCTCCTGTTTGTCACCCAGAATCTGGTAATCAAAAATATACTGTCTCTGAACATGGAGATTTCATTTAGCTATTATGACGCATAGTCCTACACTAATTCTCCCTTAAAGCAGCCTGATTTAGTGGCTGTCACTGTATCCTCGGGCAGTGAATCCTATAAGTTAATTATGAAATTTACCAGGGGACGAATCATTTCACTTTATGTGCGATGACAATAGCCTCGTGGATGAGCTGCCTACCTGACGCTTGTTTAAAATCGGCAGGCGCTCTTGATTTCTGACCTCTTTTCAGCAAGATGTTAGCGCCTGACCCTCTTCCCTAGGCGGGAAGCCGGTTCTTGGGAAAGGGCTGTGTCAATACTTCGAAATTACACGTTCCACCACATTGCCCAGTAATTGCGTCTCCAAAAAAAGTAATTACCGTCACCGTGTAACTCGCACACAGTGACTTTGAAAGACAATACATTATTTATTTATTCCTTCTCCCGTGGAGCTGGCTGGGAAGACTCTGCCCCAGGCACTTGGCTCTTGGCAATTAACCTGTGATTAAACAGGTAGCCCCTTACCACCACCTTGGAAATCTCCCCTTTGCACTTTCTCCTCTCTTAAAGATATATGTCGATATGCTTTTTGGCCTAAGCAGGGAGTTTGAATTGGGGGAAAGGAGGAGATGAAGAATTTCTCCTCAGAATTAGAAGACTGTTTTTTTTTCATAAAAAAGCACCGAAATGTAGAACAAATTATGCAAAATAAAAGCTAATTATGCAAATGGTTTATTTTATACAAGGCACAAAATTCACAGGTACGTGCCAAGTGGGAGGTGGGCTGGAAACTGCTGGGAGGGAAATATTGCAGCTTGTCTGGTTTGGAGGTTGTATTTTTTTTTTAATTTGGTTTTTTGTTTTCCGGCAAATTGTCAGAAACGCAACGGTCAACCTTCCTCTCTCCTCTGTTTCAAACTGTCCAATGTCAGTGAATAAACTAGTTTAGTGTTATCCCAGGACTCACTAAAACACAATGCCCCCCCACTCCCTAGTTCAGGGGTAGGGAACCTGCGGCTCTCCAGATGTTCAGGAACTACAATTCCCATCAGCCCCTACCAGCATGGCCAATTGGCCATGATGACAGAGGCTAATGGGAATTGTAGTTCCTGAACATCTGGAGAGCCGCAGGTTCCCTACCCCTGCCCTAGTTCAACCCTGGACATACTCTGGGCTGTGCCCTTGACTTACAGGGCTCTCCTCCCAGCCTTTATCCAGGTGTCAAGCATCCTGTAATGATTCTCCTATTTGCAGGAAAATTAACAAATTATGTAACCTGGACAGTGCTCGGTTATAGGTTAATGCTCTCTGGGATTTAATGGCAGACACTTTCCAAGAAGGCGGATGACTCTGCGATTTCAAGAGTCTCTCTGAGAACTCCAACAGAAGCATCTTTCAGTAACAATGTCTGAGATCCTGGAACATTGGATCATAGGTTGTCCCCCCTGCTGCATTCTTGCCTCTTCAAATCTTGTGTCTCATGTCACTGTCCTTCTACAGATGAGTGAACTACAAGCAGATTCTTTTAGAGCCAAACCAGGACCCATGTTAATGTCTTAAAGGTACTTGGACTCAGTCAAACATCAGTAACCCCTGTCTTGCTCTGCCCTGCCTGGTCACATGCCCTAGGGTTGGCAGTCTTCAAGTGGGGCCTGGAGAACTCTTGGAATAACAACTCACGTTCAGATGACAGGGACCAGTTCTCTCGGAGGCAATGGCTGCTTCAAGTGTTGATTCTATAGCATTATATCCCACTTAGATCCAATCCCAAACCTGCCCTCTTCCAGGCACCACCTTCAAATCTCTAAGAATGATCCAACTCAAAGGCATACCTTTGGCCTGTAGCCTCCTGCTGGAGTCTGAGTTCAGCTTTCGAGTGGCTTCCCATTGTATGCTGCAGAGCCAACCAAGTTTGGTTTCACAGCAGAGTCCCGGTAATGAGAACAGATGGGAACTCCTGCAGGGAGAATCAGTGGAAAGAAAAGTTTATTTGGAATGCTGAGTCTCATTCACTGAGCATCAGGAAAGCCCTCTTTAGCAGGCACGCGATAGATCTGCGGCTTGGATGCTGCCTGCCGCAACAGAAAATGCCAGGTGGCTGGGTAAATGTCAAACCTGAACAGCTCAGACAAAACAACCCTCTCCTCCCACCTACAAAAAAAAGCCTTTGAGTTGAAAACCCTGTGATTTCGGGACGAAGACAGCATGTGATACGACCCTGTATTGCCAGGGAGTGCTTTTACGGATGCTAAGGAGGCACAAGAAAGCCTCCCCCCCAAAGACAGAGATGGAGCTGACTGAAATGGAACCCAAACAGCTTCATTTGTTTTACTTATTCATTTGAGTGTTGGTAACTTGTTTTTCTTCCTGAAAGAATCCAAAGCAGCTTTTAACAAAAAAGAGCACTGTATAAATAAGGCAAAACAACCACCACCACCACCACCACCACCACCAAACACGCTGCAAGCAAATCTTGAGCTGGTCCTGAACAGCTGTCTCCTCTGAAGATACAGGCTGAAAAGCAAGGGTCAAGAGAAGAGTTGCCAACAGAGGTGTAGCTCCAAGAGGGCAGGGGGAGGGCGCAACGCACCAGGCGTGCATCCCTATGGGGAGTGGCGAGGACATTCTGGGGGCATGGCGTGATGTTCCGGGGCAGGACGGGGCGGAGGATGCACCAGTGCACTGGGCGCCTTCCCCCCATGCTATGCCTCTGGTTGCCAACCTCCCAGTTGAATCCCAAATGATCTCCAGACTTCAGAGATAAGTTCCCCTGGAAAGAATGGCAGAAGGGCAGATTTTATGGTACGCTATAGAGTCTAGTTGAGACTCCTCTCTAGGTAAGACTCCACAGGCACCACCCCCAAATCTCCAGGAATTTCCCAGGGCAGAACTGGCAACCTTAGAGAGCCCTTGGGCTGATGGTTAAGGGCTGATAACTTTATAAAGTTCCTAGAACAGGATGGGAAAAGCCAGTACACAGCAATGATGCTTAACAGGTAATTTTCATCCCTTGTCCATCCAAAACTAGCATGCGCAAGCCCTCCTCACCACAGCTATTTTAGGCTTACCCACCAAGGCAGCTCCTGAGGCAATCCACAGGGGTGCTGCCAAACCTTGGAAGCAAGAATGCTGCACAGTTCCTGGCTTTATGTGGCGCTGCAACAGCTTTGGCCCTTCCATAAGAACATAAGAGCAAGCCTGATGAATCAGACCAGAGTCCATTTAGTCCGACACTCTGCTACTCGCAGTGGCCCACCAGATGCCTTTGGGAGCTCACATGCAGGATGTGAAAGCAATGTCCTGCTGCTGCTGCTGCTCCCGAGCACTTGGTCTGCTAAGGCATTTGCAATCGCAGATCAAGGAGGATCAAGATTGGTAGCCAGAGATCGACTTCTCTTCCATAAATCTGTCCAAGCCCCTTTTAAAACTATCCAGGTTAGTGGCCACCACCACCTCCTGTGGCAGCATATTCCAAACACCAATCACATGTTGCGTGAAGAAGTGTTTCCTTTTATTAGTCCTAATTCTTCCCCGCAGCATTTGCTCCAGCATTTCCATCAATTGTTCCCACCCCTGCCCCTGGTCTAAAATTGTTTCATCAGTCACTACCTGCTCAAGATCTTCCTCAGTAGTGGCACTCCCCTGTGGATTAGATATCAGGTAGAGGTTAGAAGGGTTCCTATGCAGGGTTGCCAATCTTTATGTGCCACCTGGTGAACGCACGGTATTACAACGGATCCCCGGACAACAGAGATCTGTCCCCCTGCAGAAAATGGCCGCTTTGGTGGGTTAACTCTATGGCAGGTGTGTCCAACTCTGGCGCTTCAATGTTCCTGGACTACAATTCCCATCAGCCCCCGGCTGGCATGGCCAATTGGCCATTCCAGCAGGGATTGATGGGAATTGTAGTCCAGGAGCACCTGAAGTGCCAGAGTTGGACACCTCTGCTCTATGGCATCACACCCTGCTGAGGTCTTGCCCCTCCCTACATTCTATGCTCTGCAGCTCCACACCCCACACCCCAAATTAGTGTCCTAATTTGGACCTGGGAACCCTATTATCAAGGCAGTTTTTAAGAAACATCCCAAAGCAAAATAGTTCTTGAAGGCTTTTGAAGGAGGCTGATGTTTCCAACCACATGTTCTGTTTGGAGCTGCAAAGCTTAGGCTGTTCAGCGATCTTTTACTTCCTGTTTTACATTATTATTTTTCTGTGCTGTGCCTGTTTTCAGTGCACGCTGGGCGTCAGCGGCTTTGAGCCTCCTCATACAGAGGGAAAGGCAAGATATAAATATTTAAAGAAATAGAACGGTTTACATTTATACTCTCCGTGGCTTTCCGGAAGCCTTCAAGGGGCTTAATTTTTTAAAAAGTAAAAATGGTTTAATTCCACAACAGGTTCAACCCTACATCATAAAAGAGCTGCAGCCCAAACATGTTTGTTAACATTTACTATCTGGGCAGCCAGCCATGGAGCAAACTGGTGTCTGGATGCTCTGGCTTATTTAAAAGCTATTGCCCCACTTTGTCCTCTTATGTGGTAGCTTATATAATCCCTAAAAACAACACACACATTAGCAATTTGTTTAAAATAAAAACACAACACTTAAGTACACTCGTGGATGGTTTGCTTTGGATAGCGATATCTCTGAAGCGATGATTCCCTTTGATTTCAATCCCTTGAGGGATTACCACCTGCCCACTTTAGCCATAGAAGACATATTCCTTTGTCCCTCTGATGTGGGGGTAGAGAAGGGAGCTACTGAGCTTATACTTGTTGTATTCAGATATTGTGAGTCTCTGGTAATTTTCACACAGCTTCCTCGCTTCCCGTTTGTTGGCTTTCCAGTGGTTTCCTTGTTATTTTCTCCATGGTTTCTCAAATCACATCAAAGGTGAGTCAGAGAAACCGTGAAGAAAACACAGAAACAATGGAAAGGCAGCAAATTGCAGATAAGGAAGTGAGGAAGCTTGGTAAAAAACCACGGCAGTTTGGCACTCAAACAATGGGAGGACCTCTGTGTGAAAAGATGCTCTGTATGAATGTATGTTTCTTGAATACACACGAATACACACGTTTCTTGAATGTATGTTTCTTGAATACTCTGTATGAATGGCGTTTCTTGAATACACATGAGCAAACGAAGCTGCCTGATACCAAAGCAGATCATTGGTTCATCAGACTGACAGCTGATCTCCATGGTCTCAGCTAGAGATCTTTCCATCACATACAGCCTGGTCCTTTTCATTGATGCTGCTGGGGATTAAACTTGGGACATTCAGCATGCCAAGCAGAGGTTTCACCACTGAGCCATGGCCCCTCCCCATAGTCTCTGGCCACATAACCTGTCCACATAAACTGCACCTTCTCTGGTAACAATAGTGGCCAAAATGACACTGCATGAGGTGGAGGTGGGGATCGTTGTTTTGGTGTCGTCTGAGTCTTCCAAGATGCCCTATAGATGTGCGTATACTACCAGCGTGGTGTAGTGGTTAAGACCAGCGTGGTGTAGTGGTTAAGAGCAGGTGGACTCTAATCTGGAGAACAGGGTTTGATTCCCCACTCCTCCACCTGAGTGGCAGATTCTTATCTGGTGAACCAGATGTGTTTCCACACTCCTACATTCCTGCTGGGTGACCTTGGGCTAGTCACAGTTCTTCAGAACTCTCTTAGCCCCACCTACCTCACAAGGTGTCTGTTGTGGGGAGAGGAAGGGAAAGGAGCTTGTAAGCTACCTTACAGTAGAGAAAGGTGGGGTATAAATCTGAACAACAAACAACTCTTCTTCTTCTTCTTCTTCTTCTTCTTCTTCTTCTTCTTCTTCTTCTTCTTCTTCTTCTTCTTCTTCTTCTTCTTCTTCTTCTTCTTCTTCTTCTTCTTCTTCTTCTTCTTCTTCTTCTTCTTCTTCCTCTTCCTCCAAGCTTTTGATAAAGGCATCACCAAAATCTCCCCACAGTGAAAACACTTCACAAGGGAGAGGCTCCATAAGGTAGGGGGCAGTCCCTGTTAAACACAGATAGCAGGGTTTATGCTCTAATAGATGATTCTGAACAATTTAACAACTTAATCAAGAAATTCCTGCGATTCCTTCTGTGCCGCACTACCTTTGATACGCAAGTCCAGACACAGAGGAAGGAATCAATAAAAGGGGATTAAGCCACAGTGTGAAAAGTAGCTCCTTAAATAGTCCAGAAAGTGCCCAGCTCACCCCAGCACTGAAGCAAGCACAGGATGAACAAGGGAGGGAGCAGACGTGCACACACGAAGCTGCCTTCTACTGAGTCCATCAAAGTCAGTACTGTCTACTGTAATGGGGAGCAGCTCTCTGGGGTCTCAAGTGGAGGTCTTTCACATCAACTCCTGCTGGATCCTTTTCACTGGAGATTTTTGAGGATACAACCTTCAACTTCTGGATTTCAAGGGAGGTACTCTAAGCCACCCCACCCCCCTCCAATGCTCTTGTCAGTGGCCAATCATAACTGTTCAGAAGTGCCCAGAACTGACAATTATGCAGTGCAGCAAAAGGAGGTGGTCTACTAGTCTAGAAGCTATCTGGACCAGCCTCTTTGTGGGAAGCTCACAACAGGACATGAAGGGAACAACTCTCCAGCTGCTTGTATCTAGAGGCATACAAGAAAGATCCATTTAGATGCAATCTCAGAGCCACATGCATCATCCTGAAAGCCAGTGGAGAGTCAGGCAGCTTTCATACCCAGCTCATCTGCTTTCAGGCCCCTCTCCTATTCATCGCTTGGTGTTTCTTTGCATGCTGCTGCCAACATCTGATAAATGTACCCAACAGAGGGGCAGTGGCTCAATGGCAGGGCCTTGTAGTCGTACCCACGAGGCCCCAATGAAGAGACGAGACGCGGAGATTTCATCTGGTGGAGAGAGCCAGAGGCAGGAAGAACGGGATCCTGTGATCCTGGTAACTCTGCCATGCGCTCGCCCCTCACACCTTTTATTAGGGTTTCAAGCAGTGTAAAGGAGTCAGACGAAGTAGCGGGAGAAGCCCGGAGATTGGAGAGGTCGGGAGAGCGAGGAGATCATCATGTGATGCATGATCTCATCCGGGACTGCTACGTGCGGGGAGGAGAAGCATCCGTCAATCTGGAGCCTAATCTTCACCTGAGGAGCAGGAGCCCCTTTGTCCCTTTGTATACAGAGACACCCACCGGTGACCTCTTGAGTCAGGCAGTTCATGACCCAGTGACTCATGGGGGAGTGGGGGTTGAGGGGAGGGCGTGGTAATGCGCCCGGAAGGCCGTAGCTTGACACCCGGCATGCCTGGCGCTCCTTCTCTGGTTCCTGCTACTGGGTTAGCGGGCTCCACCCCTACATCTCCCGTTTCTTATATTTTAGGAAGAAAGCCGAATTAGTTAGGGCAATTTAGGGGATGCTTGCCTCCCAGAGGACTTGCTCAAGCTGGCTGAGTTGTTTGTGCAGCATGAGAGACCTGGTTGCGGCGTGAGGAAGTCATAAGGTTTCTTACAAATGTTGCAAGCAAAAGAAGCAGATACACATTGACCAAGACAAGACCCGACAACAAGGCATACAAATCAAACCAATGAAGAATTGTACAATAGTACTTAACCATCCCCCGGCAGAAGCCAGCTCCAAAAGGGCTGACCACCAGTGAGTAATACATCATATTTCAGATTAGATACAACATCTTGTAACTCCGCACTTTCATATATGAATCAAATGAGAAATTATCAGAGAGATTAAAACAACACATATTATGTACATTTTTCACAACCTTTGTGATGCAGTAACAACAAGTAATCAATAGCGACACGATTATCTAAGGTCGATTAAACAGCGAAGTTCTTGTTGCTTTCGGAGAGGCCAGAGCATCCAGAAGCGGTGGGAGGGTAGGAATTAATGTGGACTTACGCCATAGAAGGGAACAGACACAGGCCAGCTTGACCAATAGTCTTAAGCGTTGATTATAGGTGGCGAGTCAGGGGACTCCACCAGAGGAGGTCGCGAGCGAAACATGCACTCGGCTTTGGAAAGGGGCTACTGCGTTAAGCTCTCCGGCAGGAAGGGATCAAGGGAAAGAGCAGAGCAGCTTGGCGGCGTTTGGAGCTCCCGGGGGGGAGCCTGAGGCAGAAGCTGATGTGGTAGGCGTCTAAGGCAGCAAAAAGAGTTGGCCCGTGCGGAGAGGCGGCGGGGATGTAGTTGAAGAGTTCTCTCCCATACAGAAGTCCAGAACCAGCCCACTTAGGGAGGAGGATGTTCCCCATATATGGGGAATGTCCTCAACATGTGTGCAGTTCCAGTTGGCAGAGCCGGTTGACTGGAAGCTCACGGAGCCAGTTTCCTGTCCCGCCACATCAGCAATGCGAGGCGCAGAGTGTTGGACTGCGTGGTTGGCGACGGTTTGGGTGATGAGAGAGAGAGCGCCCGGCCGAGGAGGGTTTGGACAACAGATTACTGTCCCCAATCGGCAGTAGCTCATGGAGTACAGGATGGACCAGGCAGTTCATGAAAGAGAGCTCAGGCCAGACTCTTCAGGAAATCTCCAGGGGCTTTGCAGAGCAGGGAGTAAGAGCGCAGGAACTTAGCTTAAGCTTCCCACTCCGAGATACTGGCCCAGGCAGAAGGGATGAGAGGCGTTGGCAGCTGACAGCGAGCAGCTCCCCAGATGTTGATTTGGTTGATCTCCAAAGGGTGACCCAGCGTCACCCGGCAAGTGCAGAGCAGGCAGATGATGGTGACTGCGAGGAGTTTGCGAGTGATGATACTTATAAAGATGGCAGCGCGAGAAAGAGACCCTCCCGGGTGTCTCGGAGGCAGCCTTGCCCACTGTTACTGCAGCAGCTCGAGAGCCTGGCCGGTGCGTTGCCTTGGCGTCTCCCCAAGTCATCTGGGTATTCCTCCAAGCCTGGTTCTGGCTGGCGTGGCAGGATTCCCGTCGAGGCAGCGGGACCCGGATCTTCCAGGGAGATCAGCTCCATCTCTGGGATACGGGTTGGTTTCCTTCTGGTGCCATTCCATGGGTTGGCTGGACATGTAAGCGAAGCTGGAGAATCCCACTGGGGACCTGTAGGGAGAGGGATTGAAGCATACCCCCTTCCCAACAGCAGGTTATGAGGGCGGGCCCTGCCAAGCTTGAGGTCTTGGCTCCAGGTGGGGAAAGTGGGTCTGAGAGCAGATTCGAATTGTTCAATTTCAATTCTGCTTTCAATTCTGCAGGAGGCAGGCCATGGAGGCCCCACCTACTCCCCTTCTTTGGATTTGTTTGGACATATGGGACAGAAGTGCAGAAGGGCAGACAACTTCCTATGGAGGATTGGCTTCAAAGAGCGTCATCAGGATCGGCGTCAGGAAAGCGATAGTCCGAGCCCCCCAAAGAGAGGGCGAGTGGACCGTCAAAGAGGATTGTGGAGTATGCATATCTAATTTTGTAGGACAAAGGGACTTTGGAAGTAGCGTTTAGAGCAAGGGATCGTCAAATTGCAAGGAACTGTGCGCACATTTGGGAGTTGGTCTTTGGGACAAGCGACCGGGGGAGGATCCACCCTGGAGCAAATATACTTACTGTGATCGCAGGGATTGAGGCAGACATGGCGTTCAGAATTTGGGATCGAATTTGAGTGTCTTGGGGAAATGCATCCCTCGAAACCACTCCCTAAGGGGCGGTTTCGGCTAAGCGCCTGGCCTTTAACATTGTACTGATATAGCTGCCAGGCGCTGGGCAACCACAAGCCGAACAGGCTTGTGAGTGAATTTGGTGCAGCAGCCCCTTTTTTAACCTGGGTCCTGTCCTGGCAGTGCTGCGGTACCAGGATGGGCCCAGATTTTAATCCAGGGAGGGCCAGTCAGCCAATTGGCCCTCCCGCCTTTGCTGGTTGAAAAAATAGACCAAAGTGAGAGAGAAAGAGGGTGTTCCAGAGCGGGGGCTCTGGGGTGGAGGTAGGAAACACAGTCAGAGCTGGGGGGTAGGGATCTCAACGTGGCCAGCTGTTATCTGTTCTTCTTCTGGGTAGCGGCCATGGTGGGAGTGGATTTATCCATCCCAGACTAGAGTCGTCTTTACTTGACTCATGAGATCCCTTCCCCATAAGTTAACATGTATATCCAAAACGATGGGGCGGACTGTGAGCTGCCGCTCCAGCCCTGGACTGCGGACTGTGAGCGGGCAGGTGCTCCGTCTCGCGGTCTGCTTCCCCCCCACCCCCCAGATGCACGGGCAAGCCTCTGTTGGCCACTGATCAGGCCACTCAGCTGCTCTGATGACGGTTACGTCGGCGCCGGTGTCCACAAGTCCCTTGAATGGACACCCCTCTAAAGTGAGCTCCAGGTACGGGCGGGAGCTGCCGATGGGCGTTTCCACCGCCGCCACGGTGGTGCCGGTTGTGCCCCGATGGTGATTTGGGCTTGTGGCCTTTATTGAATCGGCGGCGGGCAGCGTGTGGGGCAGGAGGATCAGCTGTGCGCAGCTGGTTCCGCTGGGCAACTCCTGCGGGATGTTTGTCCACACCTGAATGTGAACGGCTCCTTGGTGTGTGGAGTCGATGACTCCCGGGACGACAAACAGTCCCTGCTCAGCAGCGGAGGCTTTGGGCAAGATTAACCCAACGGCCTCTGGGGGGATGGGATCGCTGTACTGGGTCGGAGCAACGAGGATCTCATGGGGGAACTTGAGGGAAAGAGGCTGGGTGCAAGAGAGAGAGATACCGCTGGGAGGAGGTGGTTTGGGTTCGGGCCTTGGTTCTCGGGGCTGATTTAGTATTCTCCTCCTTGGTCCTGGGCTGGGGAGAGGCCCGGGTAAGAGTTTCCCGATGGGCATTCGCTCCTCCAGTGAAAACCCTCCCGGCATCGGGGGCATTTGGTCCGGGGCTTTCCTGGGGGCCTTCGTCTCCCAGGGGAGAACCCCCCTCCGTTGGGGTTGTAAGCCCCCCCACCGGGCAACCTACAATCCCTCCGGAAGTGTCCCCTCTTGCCGCAGTTGAAGCACTCGTCTTGGGGCTGTCCCCGGGTGGTGGAGAGTGCTGCGGCTAGGAGGCTAGCCTGATGGGCGGAAGATCCGATATCCTGGCAAGCATTAAGCATGTCGGCCAGCTCGGGGTGCTCGCCCTACGGCACTCAGCGGAGGCGTTCTCATGCGAGGCGCATGAGGAGCTCGTGTTGGGCTGCGTCGTTGTCAACTTGTCTCTGCAGGGCCTCCTGGAGCCTGTTCAGGAATTCAGCGTAAGGCTCCTGAGGCTTCTGCCGAACGTTGGAAAAGCTCTGGGTTGGCTGTCCGGCAGTGGGCACCCTTACAAGCGCCTTGTAGAGAGCAGTCAGAGGCAACCTTAAGGGTGGCCTCCGGCAGGACGATCTGCTTGGCGTCGGGAAGAGGCGAAGCCTGTATTCGCAGCCATAGAGCTGCGCGGCCGTATAGGCGCCGCCAGAGGCTGCCCCTCTGCTTATGCATTGTTGGCAGTATTCGCTTTCCCAAACAACATATTGCGCAGGGTTCAAGAGCATGTGGAAAGTGGTTTTCCAGTCCTCCGGAACCATTACGTGATTCCGCATGACTGCTTCCAGCATGCCTCTTACATAGGGGCTGGTGATCCCCACGTCCCGTATTGCCTTGCGGAGCTCGGTGAAAACGTTATAGCCTATGGGGACGATACTCAACGACTCGCTGGATGGCGCCGTCCTCCCCCACGTGGTCAGTGTAGTGGGCTGGGCAGACGGTGAGGAGATCAGCATCGTCTTCCGTCAGGGTTTCCTTCCTCTGCAGATCGTGGGTAATACGCTCTGCTAGAGTTTTGAAACTCGCGCCATTACGTGGCATTGACGGAGGTGCGGTGGCTTCAGAAGCGGGAGGGGAAGCGGAGCAGAAGGAGGAGCAGAAGGAGGAGGCGGCAGGGCCATTGAGAGCCTGAGCGGGAGAGTTTGAAGCGGGAGAAGGACAGGCGTCCTGCTTAGTGGATAGAGAAAGTTCGGGCTTGAAATTGTAGGTGAAAGATCAAAGGAGGGAGATCCATGGCAAAGACACCATGGACCTGCAGGCTGATGGCGACATAACACTGTCTCCACGTCAGTAGCAGCGACATCGGCTTATGGTATGAGGCTCTCTATGCAGAGTCGCCCGATGTTTTCCCAGTCCTTAAGATTGAATGTCCCCTTTCTGGGTACCATGGACATTGCCTATCAATCTCCTCAACCAATTCGGCGCAGCTCCCCTCTCTTCACGGAGACCCTGCAGCGTTTCACTAGCGCTTTCAGTTCGCTTACGTGCTTGTCAAAAGCCCGTGCTTTACAAGCGCCCATGCTTACCGGTGGTTAGTCAGACGAAAAGAATGTCTTAGAACGCGAATCCCTGGATGCGCCCGATCCAGCGGATGAGTCGGTACGAGGGTGGAGTCCCTGGATGCGCCGATCCAGCAGACGATCGGTACTGAGAAGCCCTTTCCCAGGCGACGGTAAGTCACGGCGGAGGTTCGAGGATTCCTGGGTTTTGGCACCAGCTTGTAGTCGTACCCACGAGGCCCCAATGAAGAGACGAGACGCGGAGATTTCATCTGGTGGAGAGAGCCAGAGGCAGGAAGCGCGGGATCCTGTGATCCTGGCAACTCTGCTGTGCGCTCGCCCCTCACACCTTTTATTAGGGTTTCAACGGGGGCGTGTAAAGGGGTCGGGCAGGCGGGAGAACGGGAGGTCGGGAGATCGGGAGAGCGGGAGATCATCATGTGATGCATGATCTCATCGGGCTGCTACGTGCGGGAGGAAGCATCCGTGTCTGGGCCTAATCTTCACCTGAGGGCAGGAGCCCCTTTGTCCCTTTGTATGGGACACCTGGTGACTGCGAGTCAGGCAGTTCATGACCCGTGACTCATGGGGGGAGCGGGGGTTGGGGAAGCGTGTGCGCCCGGAAGGCCGTAGCCGGCACTGGCATGCCTGGCGCTCCTTCTACGGTTCTGCTGGGTTCGCGGGCTCACCTCTACAGGGCCTCTTCTTCGCATGCAGAAAGTCCCTGGAACAATCCTCAGCATCTCCAGCCAAAAGGACCAGGTAGGTGATGTGAAAGACCCAGTGGCATACTGGGCCAAAATTGTGCCTGGGGGCATGACCGCTTCCCTGTGCAACCCCCCCCCCCACACCCCTTACAAGAGCCAGCAGGGAGGCCAGGGCTTGGGGGAGCAGCTCAGATGGGCGCCATGACGGCAGGCTGACTCCTGAGCTCCTGGGCCAGTCCGTGCTGCGGTGCCCGCCTGGGCCACCCGCTGCCGAGCCCCGCCCCCTTCCAGCCTTCAGGGAGGCTGGGGGCGGGGCTCAGTGCCGTGCACCCAGGGATATACCCCATGTCCCCATTAGCAGTATGCCACTGGAAAGACCTCCACTAGAGAACCTGGAGAGCTGCTGGCAGTCAAGTTTTTCAGCCCTTTTTTAAGGCTGAGAAATGCCCCCCTCGACTTATACGTGAGTCAGTGATCCCCCCCCCCCGTGATGCCCCCCCTCCACACTTACTTTAACAAACGCAGCAGCCTTGAGAGGGCTTGCCTTTGTTCCCTTCCAGGCTGAAACAGCCTGCTGGGGACTACGTTTCCCAGGAGACCCTGGGAAATGTAGTTCCCACCAAATCCAAATGACTTCCTGGACGGGAACACATGCAGCAGGCCTCTTCTCAAGCCTGCTCCGTTTGTTAAAGTAACTGGGGGGGGGGGGGGGCGCCGTGCAGGGAACCCCCTCTGCCCCAGACAAAAGGTGGCTGCCTTCTCCCTGGGCAGAGGGGGAATGGTGGCGGCACCCTGCTCTGGCCGCTGGCTGCTGCATTTCCCACCCTCAACTTATATACAAGTCAATAAGTTTTCCCAGTTTTTTGTGGTAAAACTAGGTGCCTCAACTTATACTTGGGTCGACTTATACACGAGTATGTACATTTTATTATTTATTAAACCATGCATATCTCACCTTTCTTTGTGGTTCCTGTGAAAATCTCTATCAGTTGGAATGCTACAAGTTCACTGCAGGTGCATTTGCAGTAAGGATACTTTCCCTCCTTTCCTTTGATTATCTTCCTGCTAAGTGAGTGCCCTGCTTTGGCTGAATTCTTGTTTTATAGTGAGCTATCCAAGCAATTAAAAGGTGGGTTCCTTCATTTTGGGTTCCTGGGAATATAATGTAGGCTATCAGCAGAGGTATAAGATACCTTCCCCCTCCTCCTCACCAGTAATAAGCTGATTTCCTATTGAGTACAAGCTTTGCATTTTTAGGGAGAAGCTTGCGGGGAAAGACAGACGCAAGCTGCTAAGGATGCCGAGCCCGAAATCTCTCATACAACTCTATTAATGGTGTCTAACCAAGTGCGTTACACCTGAGTAGCGCTGTCATTTTCTAATAATGCAGACAGAGACAAGCCAATAAATCATCCACCTGCTCCAATCAGGAGACGCCCCGTTCTAACCCAAGACGAAGGCAAAACAACAGCTGACGTTTTCAAAAGGTTGATATATTAATGCGGAATTGCAAAAGCTTGCCCTTTGGGAAGAGGACATCTGGGTTCTCTGGTCGGAATGACCTTTATCAAGCCACCTGTCTTCCTCATACTGCAGTGGTCCAAGCCATGGGTCGGGCCCACCAGGTGGATTGCAGAACCCTACCTTGTGGGTCGTAAGCCCCTACACAGCTGCTGCCGCTTTTCACTGCCTTTAGAAGGGCTGGCCGCCAGTGCACATGTATAAAGAGCGAGGACGCCATTCCTCCTACCTCTCTTTGCATGCAGGCTGACAAAAACGGGTACGGCTGCCAATCAGACGGCGCAACAAGGGAAAACACAATCCCTTGCACTCCTCTGGGTTGCAGTAATACAATACTGTACAACTTCAAAATATGAATTCTAATTTAATCAACTGCACACTTGAGTAGTCTTCAACTGTCAGATATTATGCTTCGTATCTATTTTCAATCTCTCATTAACTTCCAGTTCTATGTACAATACAATTCATACAAATGGGTGGAAAAATTCAAAATAATTCCTATCACAAGATCCCACTAGGCTCATCAGCCACTGGTTAGAGCCTGATCTCGTGAAATCAGTAGTGGGATCTTGTGATAAGAATTATTTTGAAATCTCCTGGCCCCACCTGGAGGTTGGTGACCTTATTTTGCAGATATTTTGACCCTGGGCTTGGTCAAGGTATGAGCTGAAGGGCAGGCAACAATTAAAGGGCTCTAGGCTCTTGGCTCTGTTGCTGTGGCCCTGGATGAGTTGTGCTGGCAAAACCAACCCCAGTCCAGTACAACTTCATAACTCCTCACCTGCTTAAAGAATGTGAGAAGTATCTGTCATTTTGTAAATCTTACAAAATCTTAGTTTACATTCTTTGTATGTGTGTGTTGGTATGTGTGTGCATGCATTTTATACACAAGCTGCTTTGAATCCCCATTGTGGGAGAAAAATGGACATTTCAACAAGCATAAAAACACACCCTCTACACCCCCAGTGAGTCTCTGATGTTTCTGACTCATTTAAAACTGCGTTTAAAAGCTGTTATCTTTATGATGGACATGAATATGTCTCTTCCTGGCTGCAGGATGGCTATATCATTGAGGAAGGAAAGCCAAGGGCTCAATCCACCAGCATTTGTGGCAGCTGTCAGGGGGAAAGTTTAATCGCACATAACGCCTAAGTGCTGGAATGAGAGGAGAAGCCGGACTGCAAATCAATTCCAGAAACCACGATTGACACTGTCTGTCAGTTATATGCGGAGACAAAAAAGCTGCAGAATCCACATTCTGCAAAATATCACTCGATTGACACTGAATTCAGTTTGTAAATTTAAAGATCTAGGTTTCTGGTCCATATTGAGACATTTCGATAAATATAGGCAATGCCTGTTGAAATATCAGCAGGGTCATCTATCTTCCAAAGCAGCCATTTTCTCCAAGGAAGCTGATCTCTACAATGTGGAGATGAGTTGTAATACCAGGAGATCTCCATGTCCCACCTAGAGTAGAGTTGCCAACCTCTGGGTTAGAATCATAGAGTTGGAAGAGACCATAGGGGCCATCAAGTCCAATCCCCTGCTATGCAGGAACACACAAAATTCCTGCATGGCAGGGGGTTGGACTTGATGGCCCTTTGTAGATGGAGATCTTCCACTATTGCAACTGATCTCTAGATAATACAGATCAGTTCACTTGTAGGAAATGGCTGCTTTGGAAGGTAGACTCTATAGCATTAAACCTCATTGAAGTCACACCCTTCTCCAAATCCTGACCTCCTCAGACTCCATCCCCAAAATCCTGACATATTTCTTGACTAGGAGCTGGCAGCTCTAACATAGAGGTTGGCCCCTCTAGGGGCTCCAAATTCTGACTTTTGTGTTTTATATGCATCTGTGTGCACAAGCACAAATATCTCTGAAACCCCTTCTGTATCAGCTTTGACTGGGCGTGTCCCAGGAATAAACCTGGTATGGAGAAGAATGTTTGATATACGTTGCCTATTGAAGTAAGGGCAGTTCTCCTGCACAGCTTCCATTTATTTCAGTGGCCCTTGTGCTAGAGACCTTCCCAGAAGATTTTCACTTGCAAGGTACCTGTTTCCCTCTGTTCTTACATTAATTCCTGCTCAGTACCGGGTAGCATTCCAACATCTCCTTCACAATACATTTCAAACATTCTTCTCCCTCCCATGAATCTGGTTGCTGCTCCCACTTTGGCAGAAATAAACACCTAGACAGCAGTGAATCTGGGAGGTCTGCGGTACAGAAACCCTTCAATTTTCTCTTCCGTCTTATCGCTCTCTGGGCTGAAGAGAGGACACCAACAATAGTACAGAGCGACTCTTTGGTGAAACACATTTCAGAAAGGGATTGCGGGAGAGAGGGGGAGAAATAATGTATTGACCCTGAGAGAGACAGGCAAAGCCAGGTTCCCTCCAAGCTGGTGTCTCAATTCCCAGATGTAGGGGAAGGATGTCTGATAAACCAGACATTCAAGCATCCAATAAATAGAATTTGCTTCTGTGGCTGATTATGACAGCTCTGTGGAGTGATAAAACTTTGTACTTCGTCATATCTCCCTTGCCCCCATCCTATGAGAGAATTCGAAATTGTTGTGTGTGTGTGTATGTGTAGGGGGGAGGCTTATTGTTCCAGGCAATGAGAAGCTGTTCTATTCAGGGACAAGTCAGTTAAAACAAAAAACATGGGTGAAATGACCCCCTCCCCTTTCCCCTACCTTTTGCCTATTAAAATCCCCTGGGCCGTATCTGTAAGCTGGCATTAGCTAGCTTCACTCTCTTGACTCTGATGGAAGAATGGCTTAGACTAAAGGTTTGCCCTGCCCCATCAATACATACTGGGAGGCTTATCTCTTCCCACATCCCTATCTGCAGTTTTCAGAAGAGTTGAGGGCATTCACCCGTTGCTATCCCAGGAAATACAGGCCTCGGCTTTCTTAAAGCCTCTTTCGACCAGCTGTTAAATCCCTGCAGGCCTTTGTTCCCATCTAGACTTTTCGTTTTAATTGACTTTGTATTGGCTTTACCATAAAATATAATATAACCTTATTGCTAAGCAAGACAAGTCACAGAAACCTTCTCTGCAACATCCATGGCTTCTTATTTACTACCAAGCATCACCTCAGAGGGAGGTGGCTGGATGAGGATGCGACACCGCCAGAGACAACTTAGTCAGTTGGGTAGTCCAGCCTGCAGAGAATCAGAACCAAGACTACCTCTCAACCTCAAGCCTTCAGCTAGACATATTCAAAGGGAACTGTGGCCCTCCCCCTTCCCTCTCCCCTGCTCCAGCTATTTTGCCTTGTGATCCACCTAAGATGACAGTTGGCAGAGGATTTGGGCCTGGGGTTGCCAAATTTCAGATGATAGGTAGAGATCTCCTGGAATTACAACTGATCTCTAGGCAACAAAGATCAGTTCAGCTAGGGAAAATGGCCACTTTGGAAGGGGGATTCTATGTCCTTATATACCATTGAAACCTCTCAGTGGTGGGATTCAGCAGGTTCGCACCACTTCGGCAGAACCAGTTGTTAAAATGGTGCTTGTAAACAACCAAATTATTTGAATCCTACCACTGAAGCCCCTCCCATCCCCAATCCCCGCCTTCTCAGGTTCCACGCCCAAAATCACCAGGTATTTCCTAACCCAAAGGTGGCAATTCTATTTGGGCCCATTAAACTGAATTTGTTCCAGCCCATTTCCACCCACAAAATAGCTACAATGTGATTTAACCCTATTTTACAAAGGTTTTTCCCCCCATTATAATTCTTTCACCAGAACCATTTTGCCAAGGACTCTTCAGAGCAGGGATGGCAGCCTCCAAATTGGGTCTAGGGATCTCCTGGAATTACAACTGATCTCTATGCTACAGGGATCAGCTGACGTGGAGAAAATGGCTGCTTTCAAGGGGAGAGTCTAGGGTATTATACCCCACTGAGGTCCCCCCTCAAACCCAAGCTTCACCCCCAGAATCTCCAAAAATTTCCCATAGAGTTCATAGACTCATAGAGTTGGAAGAGACCCCAAGGGCCATCAACCCCCTGCAATGCAGGAACACACAATCAAAGCACTCCTGACAGATGGTCATCCAGCCTCTCTTTAAAAACCTCCAAAGAAGGAGACCCCACCACACTCCGAGGTAGTGCATTCCACTGTCAAACAGCTCTTGCTGTCAGGAAGTTTTTCCTGATGTTTAGGTGGAATCTCTTTTCCTTCACCTTGAACCCATTACTCCTGGTCCTGGTCTCTGGAGCAGCAGCAAACAAGCTTGCTCCCTCACCAACATGCAGTGCACCTGGGGCATGAACTGCTCACACGTCCCCTCCTGCCCCCACCTCCGGCACGTGAATGCTATGGCAGTGTCCCGGGCCAGCCACCCCAGATGTCCCCCATTGCAGCTACAGCCCTGCCAACATGACGTCCCTTCAAATATCTAAACATGGCTATCATGTCACCTCTTAACCTTCTCTTCACTAAACTAAACATACCCAGCTCCCTAGTGCTCTCCTCGTAGAGCACGGATTCCAGACCTTTTACCATTTTGGTTGCCCTCCGCTGGACCCATTCCAACGTATCACTATCCTTCGTGAATTGTGGTGCCCGAACTGTACACAATATTCCAGGTGAGGAATAGAGGGGTACAATTACGTTCCTCAATCCAGACAATATTCTCCTATTGATACAGCCCAGAATCGCATTGACTTCCTTGGCTGCCGCATCACACTGCTGACTCATGTTCAGTTTGAGGTCTACTAAGACTCCCAGATCCCTTTCGCATGTAGTGTTGTCAAGCCAGGTGTCACCCATCCTATATCTGTGCATTTCATTTTTTCTGCCTAAGTGTAGTATCTTACATTTATCTCTGTAGAAATTCATTTTGCCTGTTATGGCCTAGCTCTCTAATCTGTCCAGGTCATTTTGAATTCTGACTCTGTCCTCTGGGGCATTAACTACCCCTCTGTTGGCAACCCTATACATTCATTCACAGTTGCAGAGGGACCAGGGTAGATGTTCCCAACAAATTCTAGGGAGGAAGAAAGCAGGCAATTAGTCAATGAATCATTGAGCAGTAACTGGGATTTCAAAGCTCAAAAGTGTTTTGTCAATGCAGACGATGATAGGCAGAATTATCACTGCAGTGCTGGGAGCCTGGGACCAAGCAGGCTTGGGGAGAGCTGGAGGGAGAAAGAGAAGGGAAAGAGATAGCAGCGAACAAGATAAGTGTTTTTATTCCTGATTGGGAGCTGGCACCAAGACAGAATCTCAACCATAAGATGACAATAAAGTGAACAGGAGAGCAGCTTGAAATACTCCATTTAATTAGCTACTGATACAAAGGAAGTCGCTTCCCTGCTCTAAAGGAATACAGATTCAACTTGCATTGAGCTTCCCACTGTGATACCTATCAGCAGAGGGTATTTTCATCAATATAAATCTCAGATATAAATCTCAAAGAACTCAGATGCTTCCTACTGAACACCCGCTTGCCACGCCCAGATTTTGCCCCCTGGGGAAACACAAAAAGCATTCATGGGCCACTGTGTCAAAGGAAGGCCAGACGATCAAAAATAGTGTTTTTTTCAGTTACAGGGGGCATCAAATGCAGTGGCCCTTACTGTTTAGCAGCTCATGAGATGACTTGGTGGAACAGCCTTTCTCAGAGCTGGTGTAGCATAGCAGCTGCAAGAAAGTTCCCAAGTCAAATAGTTTTTCAATGTACAAAGCAGGCAGTGTGGTGTAGTGGTTACGGTGTGGGATGGGATGGGGAAACCCAGATTCACATCCTCACTTAATTGGGCAGTCTGGCCAGCCAGTTTTTTCTTGCCTACCCAACCTCACAGGTGGGTTGTCCAGAAATTCCTGGAGATTTGGAGGTGTAGTCAGAGGAATTTTGGAAGGGGAGGGACCTTAGCAGAGTAGAATGCTGTGGCAGTGGCGTAGTGGTTAAGAGCAGGTGCACTCTAATCTGGAGAACCGGGTTTGCTTCCCCACTCTGCCACTTGAACTGTGGAGGCTTATCTGGGGAATCATATTAGCCTGTGTGCTCCAACTCACACCAGCTGGGTGACTTTGGGTTAGTTATAGTTCTTCCAGCTCTCACAGCCCCACCTATCTCACTGGATGGTGGGGTGGGGTGGGGTGGGGTGGGGTGGGGTGGGGTGGGAGATTGTAAGCCCCTTTGAGTCTCCTTACAGGAGAGAAAGGGGGGGATATAAATCCAAACTCTTCTTCTTATTCTAAAGTCTGCGCTCCAGCCATTTCCTAGGGGAACTGATTTATATAGTTTGCAGACAAGCTATAATTCAGGGAGCTCTCCGTGTCCCATCTAGAGATTGACAGCCCTACTTGCAGGGCTGTCGTGAGGATAAAAGCATGGCTGTCATTACCTCCTTGATGGTAATATGGGATAAAAATGTGATTGACAGGCAGCAAGTCGCTGTCTTTCAGCCTCAGATTCTTTTCTGTTTAAGGCATACCATATAGGATTGAAGGGCCTCCAACCTTTTTTTTTTCTGTGGGCATATTTGGAATTTTGGTAGGGCGTGGATAGGCAGAGCCAAATCCCAAACAGCAGGAGGAAGAGCCAAATGGGATACCTCCACCCTTGTACCTCCTGAGAAGAAGAAAAGTCTGAAGGGGGACTGGAACCCAACACCCTGTGGAAAACCCTTTCAATCGAATTAAGGAAGCCAATAACAAGCTCTAACTTACACACACATGCACCCTACTTTCTGAAGGCCCATAGGTATCATGTTGGGCAGCCCTGCTCTAAAGCAATTATGCATCATTGGAAGCAATGTAGGATTTAAGAAGCACGCCCAAAAATGCTTTACTGCAGTCCAAAAGCTGCATCACAGCATGCTCTGGAGCACTGTGAAAGGCCCCAGACTGCGCCTCTTAGGTCCTGTGGAGCCCTGGAAAGGAGCAAAATGCCTAGGCCTGCAACTTTTCAATAGCCACACAGCCTATTTTCCTCCTGACAGGTCTCTCAGACTCCGTAATCAGTTCAGATTCAAAAATTAACCCTTGTTGCTCCCTGAGTCCTCCCATCTTGGGCAAAGGATTTCAGACAAACTCAGTTAATCGGTGTGGAAATTAATCCGTCTTCATGTCATCACCCCAGCACCGGCCAGGCACTCAAGGGGGCTGGAGGTTATTTCTGACAATGCTAATCTCTCCTGGCAAATCGGTCCTCGCTCCTGCGCTCAGCAATCTCAGGGCCTTGTCGATATTCTCCAACCACACGGGGTCTGTGGTTCTCCTGACAGAGCTGTCATTTTCAAAGACAGAGAGAAGCCGGTAATGACAGGAGTCTCATTTACCTTTACTCCCCTAAAACTCTCCCCTGGGAGAAAACAAGCTACAAATTGACCAACTTGCTGCCTAGGCTGGGAAGTCGTGAAAAAAGCTTCTGCAAAAAGATAACTAAGGAGGGTATCCTGGCCTGGCAGTGTGTGTGTATGTGTGTTGTTCTCATGCCACCTGAAAGTTATCTGGGGAAAGGAATAAGGTTGCCAATGTCCAGGCTGGAGAGGCAGTAGTGGTTAAGAGTGGCGGACTCTAATCTGGAGAACCGAGTTTGATTCCTCACTCCTCCACACGAGCAGCAGACTCTAACCTGGTGAACTGGACTTGTTTCTCCACTCCTACACATGTGAAGCCTGCTGGGTGACCTTGGGCTAGTCACAGTTCTTCGGAACCCTCTCAGCCCCACCTACCTCACAAGGTGTCTGTTGTGGGGAGAGGAAGGTAAGGAGTTTGTAAGCCGCCTTGAGTCTCCTTATGGTTGAGAAAAGCAGGGTATAAATCTAAACTCTTCTTCTTCAGGCGGGACTGGAAAATCTCCCAGAACTAGAACTCATCTCCAGGCAACAGAGATCAATTCCACTGGAGAACATGGCCACTTGGGAAGGTGGACTTTATGGCATTATAATCCACTGAGGCCCTGCTCCTCCCCCAACCCCTACCCCTCATGCTGCACCCCCAAAATCTCCAGGTATCTCCCAACCAAGAGTTTGCAACCCTAGGAAGAAAGCCTGTAGTAAAGGAGTACAGATATTTTTTTTCCATATTTAAAAGCAAAGATCTGTTTTCTGTTTGTCCCAATGCTCGGAATGACGCAGAACTGAGGAAACGGTTTGGTTTTAAAACAAGGCAAACAGCTTAAAAAGTAAAAACCTAGCAATCTCAGAAATTCCATCCTACCAGAGCTCTTAGCAAATTTGGCGTGGCACCATGAAGTGTGATTGCAACTTGCAGGTGTGATATACACCACTGCAACACACAGTGTTGTGGATGTACTTTGTTGTGTTTGTGGATGTACTTTGTTGCTTAGGGTCAAATTCTATGACGTTTATAGTACAAGGTTAAGAACAATTTCCTAAAAATATGCCCCACTGAACAGACCTGAATAGGATTCTGAGTGGGCCTGCTTAGGGTTGTTGTCTTACAGTGTTTCCCTGAAAATAAGACAGTGTCTTATATTAATTTTTGCTCCCAAAGATGCACTATGTCTTATTTTCAGGGGATGTCTTATTTTTCTGTGTTCTGTTCGTCGGGCATGCTTCCAAACAAAAACTTTGTTATGTCTTACTTTCAGGGGATGCCTTACATTTTGCACTTCAGCAAAACCTATACTACCTCTTATTTTCAGGGGATGTCTTATATTCGGGGAAACAGGGTAGGTTACAATCCTGAAAACACTTATGCCATTGAACAAGATAGTATTTCTGAGTAAACACGCATAAGGCCCAATATGCATGGAGCGCTTCCTGTCACGCTCCTCGCTCCGCAGTGCCTCTGTAGTGGGGTGTCCTTGCGTTCCCTTGTTTACACACCAGGAGGTGCCCCACTATCCACTGTGCAGCTTGTCTACCCCACTTCCAGGTCGTTCCCCCGTCCAACACAAAACTGAAGATTGCAGGCCTTTAAAAAGCCCTTTGAATGTATTATCGATATTCCTGACATCGATATTGTGCAGGCTGGTATTACAGTTTTTGTTTTTTTAGGGAAATGCTCACTGTCAATCCCTGCAAGGATGGGGGGGAGACCCCCCCCCCCGCCAGTCCTCGCAGGGATTGACAGCAGACATTTCCCCAAGAAAACCAAAAACAATGATAGCAGCCCACGCAATAAGGAATATCAATATTACATTTAAAGAGCTGTTCAAAAAAAGCTGTCAATTGTCAATCTTGTGTTGGATAGGGGAGCGACCTGGAAGAGAGAAAACCCAAAGTAAGGAGGAAACATTGGGGTTTCCCCACTCTTGCTAACTAAGGGCTCTTTAGAGCTGCAAGTGGGATCATGTCAGAACCAAAATCTCTGCCCCCAAGGAAACTTATTACCCTCCCTGTAACATCAGTGAATAACTGGCCTAAGACTGCACCAATAGAAGCCTATGCAAAGTGAGAACTCCTTAGAACTGGGAATTTGTCACAGTCATGCTGGAGACGTGAATGTTTAAACTGCACAAATGCTCTTTTGAAATGGCATGTCCTGCCTCCTCCCTCTCCCCTCCCTCCCCACCACGAAACGGCACAATTTGGGTTTGGCTGTACATTTTTAAAAGCCCTGATTAAAAACCCATTCAGCCTAATTAGCAGCATCCTCTCTGAAAGGTCTTATTCAACTAATGAACAAGATGGTGTTAAGCATTTGGCAAACACAGGATACTAACTAGGCAGGAGACAGAATCCATGTTATATCTTTTGTGAGGGCCAAGCAAAACAACATAAAACATTGTGCAAGCTTTTGAGCTAGGGTTCCCAGCCAGTGGCTAACACTTTGCGGAAGAATGGGGAGCTTGGGCATGGAAAACACAGTTGTACTGACAGCAAGATGTTGTTTCAGGACTTGCAGTTTTAGCATAGAGTTTCTGCTGAACGTTAGATCAGTGTGTTGTCTATTCTGGGTTTGTCCTGGAAATGATGTCACACCATCAATGTGATGGTGATTTTTGCATTATTTCCCCGCTCTGGCCCACTGGGTGACAGTGGGGGTCGTTGCTGCCAGTAGGAAAGGAAGCTGTACTGGCCACTGGTGGGGGATGGGTTGCCAGATCCAGATTGGGAAACTCTTGAAGATTTGGGGTGGAGCCTGAGGAGGAGAGGAACTTCAGTGGGGTACAATGCCATAAAGTCCACCCTCCAAAGCTTCCATTTTCTCCAGGGGAATTGATCTCTGTAGCCTGGAGATAAGCTGTAATTGCAGAGGATTCCCCAGGTCCGACCTAGAGGCTGGCATTTCTAGTTAGTAAACACCATGGCACCCACAGATACCACATTAGGGAACCCTATCTTAAGACCCTGTAGACTGATTATGCACAAGTTATTTGCTCCACGGTGGAGGTGAATGCCCACCATGGCAAGATTTCTTCTATGGATGTATTTCCTCTCACCTCGCTTTCACTTTCCACTCTCTTTGCGGCAAGCAAATCCACTTCTAGCAAGATTTGAATTTTGCTTCACTGCCTAAGTGGGACAGCTTTGCCCTGGACCTCTTTGCCTGCAGCCAGCCTGCCTAGTCTTACTTCCCACCCCACCCCCCCACACACACATTCTTTCACACCCGTTTTGCACACATTCCCCTCACCCTCCTCCCTGTTGCTGACTACTTCCTGCTTCTTGTCCTGATGAATCATTTCTATTGCTGTGGCCTCCCCGTTCCTGCGCATCTTTAGATTTAAAAAAATATTAAGTAACCACCTCAATAGAGCGATAAATCAATACTAACACTTTTAAAAAGTAAAAATAATAAGACTAGTTAATCAGTCCAGCCAACCAATTT
The DNA here is from genome assembly GCF_021028975.2 of Sphaerodactylus townsendi. Taxonomy (NCBI): domain Eukaryota; kingdom Metazoa; phylum Chordata; class Lepidosauria; order Squamata; family Sphaerodactylidae; genus Sphaerodactylus; species Sphaerodactylus townsendi. The sequence goes on from NC_059430.1 coordinate 100,451,224, forward strand.
GTCCCTGCATTTGATCAACAAACTGGGATGTCTCCAGTCTCGTAATTTTATGCACAAGCAATCAGTGGTTCCAGACCACACCAGGAAAAGCCTGTCAGTCTTGACGCTTGGGTTTACAGCACATTGGGAGACAGGCATTTGTGAACCTGGGGAGCTTAGCAAACCACAGTTCATGTGGTCCTTTTGCAGTTTTGCACACTGCCATTACTCCTCCTGCACTTCCTGCCGTAAAAGACAATCATTGTCTGAGCAAGGTGTACCATGTTCTGAGCAAGGTGTACCATTGTCTGAGCAAGGTGTACCATATTGCGGATACCATATTCAAGACTTTTTAAAATAGTTTTTTAATGTTAAGATATTGATCGATAGAGTGATAGATCTATCTATTGATAAGATTAAATACAAAAATTGAAGATGACATTAAAAATTAAAGCACGCATGCGTGATAGAGAACCTGTGAAACATTGCTCCCACCCCACCCCAGATACAAGCACAAAGTCAGCTGATGGTTAATGCTTGCCCCGCTGCAAGCAGGGTGGTGGGCAATAATGCCGAACATGCCTCGAAAAAAGACTCCCCGGCCAATTATCTTTGAAGCTGCGGGAACCTCATCGTGCGTAATCGGCCCATGTTTTGCCAGCCTTTAGTGTTAGATGCTTGCAGGCTCATGTGGATTGCTCTAAGCATGAGATTACAGATCCTGCGCTCTGGGATGAAGCAACAAATGATGGAGAGTCATCACATTTAAAAAACAGAATCCAGCAAGACCAGGCAGCCAGACAAACCTCTTGGGGAGGGAATTCCAGAGGCTCAGAGACAGAAATATGAAGTCCCTGCTATGTGTGTTTAAACCTCAGCCGGCAAGGGAATTGGGCTTTACTTCATACTCAGAGGAAAAGGTAAGGATAAAAACATCTTTGAAAGGTCAGTCACTGGAACATGTGATGGTCCTTTAAGAAAGGACTTTGGGCTTAGTCAAACTATTTGGGCTTTTCTTGGATATTTGGGTGCTGTGTGGTTTCCGGGCTGTATGGCCGTGTTCTAGCAACATTCTCTCCTGACGTTTCGCCTGCATCTGTGGCTGGCATCTTCAGAGGATCCTCTGAAGATGCCAGCCACAGATGCAGGCGAAACGTCAGGAGAGAATGTTGCTAGAACACGGCCATACAGCCCGGAAACCACACAGCACCCAAGTGATTCCGGCCGTGAAAGCCTTCGACAATACATTTTCTTGGATATTTTGCCCAATACGATTCTAGTCTACGACCTCACCTATGGTGCCTTAAGAAAGGAGACAGTGGCACCAGGGTTACAGGTGCCAAGTCCCTGGTGGGGGATCCCTAGACCAACAGCTCTCATTGCTTGCTGCTGCTCTTTTTCAGTGGGAGAAAACCTGGAAGCTTGGACACTAGAGAAAACCTAGAAGTGCTTCTAGTAAAACTCAGAAGTGACATAGGTTAGTTCTAGGAATAGCTGGAAACTCTATGAAAACTTTACCATAGAGTTCCCAGCAATTCGTAGTGCTTCCCATAATCACTTCTGGGTTTTTACTGGAAGTGATGCCATCATACTTGGGACACCTCCACCCCCAACTGTGTCCTTGACTCTATGCCAGTGGTTCTCAACCTGGGGGTCGGAACCCTTTGGGGGTCAAACGACCCTTTCACAGGGGTCGCCTAAGACTCTCTGCATCAGTGTTCTCTTAAAATTGATAAATGTTAGGATTGGGGGCAGTGGTGGGATTCAAACTGTGGCGTAGCGCCAATGGGGCTGGGCGGGGCACGACGGGGGCGGGGCATTGTTGGGCGGGGCTGTGGCAAGGACGCAGCTAATGCGCCAGTCCTTGGGCGGGAAACGAATGCACGCAGGCGCAGGCTGCCACGCACACCGGTGCACCTCCTGCTAGACTGCTTCAAGTTCTGCGCGCTACTGCTGAGAGGAGGGGCGTAACTAAGGCAAAAATCACGTGGCAAAATCACCAATTAGTAACCCCCTCTCGGCACACACAAATAATTAGTAACCTACTCTCGAGAACCTGTGAGAACCTGCTGGATCCCACCTCTGGTTGGGGGTTACCACAACATGAGGAACTGTATTAAAGGGTTGTGGCATTAGGAAAATTGAGAACCACTGCATGCCCTTTGTTGCAGCCTGGCAACCCTAGCCAAGGCCGAAAGTTGAAAGCTTTAGGAGTCAGCCTTTGGGAAGGTCAGGGAAATTCTGAAGACATTACTTACTATACATAACACCAAACTCTGATATGAGGTTTTTCAGCTCCAGCTCTCTTCCAAAACTTGATGAACAAAGGGCCAATAACACCACTCTGGCAATCAGGCCCAGCCCCTCATATGTACGCCAGGCCCAGCCTATCCAGAGACTTAATGGTGTCTGCCAATCACAGGCCTGATTCTTCACCCAACTATTTTCTTCTGCTCTCAAGATCCGTTCAATGTTTCACCCAAGAAGGACCTCCTTTGTTCCTCTGCTCTCATAGTTTGTTTTAGGACAGTGGTTGGTAACGCCTCTAGTGTGGAGGCTGGTTGGTCCGTCTTGTCTGGGCCGCAGTTCCCAGGATAAGTGAGTGTCTGCAGCTGGAAGAAGACATTGAAAGAGAGGCTCATGCAAATGATCAGCAATGATTATAATAATAAAAAATACAAATACTTGGCATTTCTGTCAGCGCCTTTGCAGAAGTGGATCTCGGAGACTTATAAACATGAATTAATTAGGCAACAAAAGGATGCTAATGACAGAGCTTCTTGAAATCATCTTTTGGCTGGTGAGTTTTGTAGGGACATTGTTTTGAATAATAATAAATCAAGATTCAGCCCCAAGTCTCATCCAGTTCCAGAGGGTTGGACAACACAGGGAAAATTCTGGTGCAGTGGGAAGTGGTGCAGTGGAAAGTGGTGTGACCGCACTTGGAGTACTGTGTTCAGTTCTGGTCGCCACATCTCAAAAAGGATATCGAAGCGATAGAAAAAGTGCAGAGAAGGGCAACAAGGATGATTGAGGGACTGGAGCACCTTCCTTATGAGGAGAGGCTGCAGCGTTTGGGACTCTTTAGTTTGGAGAGGAGACGTCTGAGGGGGGATATGATTGAAGTCTATAAAATTATGCATGGGGTAGAAAATGTTGGCAGAGAGAAATTTTTCTCTCTTTCTCACAATACTAGAACCAGGGGGCATACATTGAAAATGCTGGGGGGAAGAATTAGGACTAATAAAAGGAAACATTTTTTCACGCAACGTATGATTGGTGTTTGGAATATGCTGCCACAGGAGGTGGTGATGGCCACTAACCTGGATAGCTTAAAAAAGGGCTTGGACAGATTTATGGAGGAGAAGTCGATCTATGGCTACCAATCTTGATCCTCCTTGATCTGAGATTGCAAATGCCTTAGCAGACCAGGTGCAGCAGCAGCAGCAAAAGGTCATTGCTTTCACATCCTGCATGTGAGATCCCAAAGGCACTTGGTGGGCCACTGTGAGTAGCAGAGTGCCAGACTAGATGGACTTTGGTCTGATCCAGCTGGCTTGTTCTTATGTTCTTATGTTCTTAAGGGTTTAATAGAGCACCTTGAGCTCTGTAGAAGAAAGATGAGAGAGAAATGAAGAAGAGGACTGTGCCCCACAAAAACTCATATTGAAGTAAATGTTAGTCCTTACGGTGCCCCTGGACTTACGTTTCATTTCAGTATGACATACTAACACAGCTTTCCCTTTGCAATCATATAAATGGATGGACAGAACTGTGCTGAAAATTCTCCCTGAAATATTCAATTGTCAGGCCAAAGCTAGCCATTTTGGTGTGGTGGAAACATCTGGGAAATGGTTTGGCAAAGGAAAAAAATAAATATCAGCCTTCCAGTTAGGTTCAGATGGTTCATTAATTTATTTTATTTATACATTTTTAGATTTGCATCTCACTTTCGGATTGTTGTTCCCCAAAGTGACTCAGAGCGTACATAAAACAGAACCGTTCCACTATAAAACCTTACAATTTAAAAATTAAAACCATAAAACAAGTGGATGTGTGAGAAGCGGGTGCGTAAGGGGAGGGAGGGGAAGAAAACAGGATGGAAAATAGAATTTTAAAATACTGCGCTCAACACAAAACAGAAAGACCTGGCTCCTGCAGGACATCCACTGATTTAGGAACGGCTTCCAGATTTTCATATTTTAAAAAATCCTGCCTTCTTCTAAGAATCGTAGTAAGACTGCCATTTGCCCATCTATGGCAGCTAAACCCCACCCTTGGCCCCAAACCTCATCCTCAACAAATTGAGAAGAGGGAAGGAAAATGCTGGAAATAGCCTCTTTTGCGTGGTGGTTAAGAGAGCTAGCGTGGTGTAGTGGTTGAGAGTAGGTGCACTCTAATGTGGGGAACCAGGTTTGATTCCCCGCTCTTCTACTTGAGTTGTGGAGGCTTATCTGGTGAACCAGATTAGTTTGTTCACTCCAACACATGCCAGCTGGGTGACCTTGAGCTAGTCACAGTTCTTTGGAGCTCTCTGCCACCCCACAGGGTGTTTGTTGTGGGTGGGGGAGGGAAAGGAGATTGTAAGAGCTTTTGCAGGAGAGAAAGGGGGGGGGATATAAATCCAAAATCATCATCTTCTTCTTCTTCTCTCTTGGAATTGCACTTTGTCGCTATTCATTTACCAGACAGAGTGGGAGACACTGTTGGCCTAGTGCACAGCGGAAGGACTAGGTGCCAACTCACCCTTGCTAGAACAGGAGGTAACTGCTTGCAGTATAAGAAAAAGAAACACTCAGACAGTAGATTTAGTTCCAACAGGAATACTTTATCTCTTGTTTCTCAAAGGAACAAAAATAACAATAACTATCCACTCTGACAACAATCTGAGCCCGAACCTGAAGGTGAAGGAGAGGTACTGAATTGGGTATGCAGTCTTCTTATATAGTTTTGTCCAGCAAATCATTAGCTAGATGATCTAATCATCCTGGCCTGTGACCTTTTCACTTCTGCTGACTGTTACATGCCAATCACTGCAGACCCAGACAGAGAGGCTCCGACCTTTACAATTCTGCTGACTGTTACATGCCAATCACTCTAGACCCAGACAGAGAGGAATCTCACCTTTATAATTCTGCTGACTGTTACATTCCAGTCATGCTAGACCAGCATATGACCACCTTGCAATTTTCAATATCCTGACACCTTTCTCATATCTGGTTGGAATAGTTCTCATTACATAATATTTACAAAACAAAATAACCACAAACAAAAGTCATTCACATTATTTACACTCATTACATATAGTACATAGTCAGTACAGAGTTACTTATTTCACTCACTTTGTACAGAGTCCTTACAAATTGTACATCTGCTAAAACCCAAACCAAACACCAAGTCATTATGTTTTTTTGTATTGCAATGGCTTGTTAAGATGTGTCGGCTATGTTTGCAGATGATTCACAGTATCTGCAACTTAATCATATTTGACTGTATCAGTTGTTTTACATTTTGGGAATTTCACAGCTACATGTTTAGGCACGACTTTTGCTGTTTTCGCTTCTCTGCCATGGCCATACATGCCCGTGAGCTAAAAAAACTGTTATAGGCTGTTCACATTTCACCCAGGTCTTTTAGGCAACTGCATGACCCATTGTAGCTCATTGCATGCCTCATTAAGAGCCGCGATACTCTGCCTCAGCAGTTGAAGTGGGCAACCGTTGTTTGTTTCGAGATCTCCAACAACGATGGCTGCCATATTGCATATAATAACCACTCACTGACTTACATCCTTGAGTCCTCTGCAAATGAGCTGTCCGTGACACACCACTAAGTCCTTATTGTTTGGTTATGAAGTGTAAACCATAGTTAGTACCCTTCAAGCAATCTAATTACTCTTTTAGCCCCTGCCAGTCTTTCTCAGTAGGTTTTGCAACTGTTCTACTTAATGTCCTACAGCAAAAGCTATGTCTGGTCTTGTCCAGTTAGCAATGTGCAGCAGGCTGCCAATTAAGGAACGATATAGGTCTTGCTCTTTCAAATGCTTTGCTACATCTTGCCACAAAATCCAGCCACCATTGGGTTTGTGCCACTTTGGCATCTTGCACATTCAGCTTTTGTATGACACCCTCTATCTTTGTTTTTTGTGTCAGAAAACATTATCCTCTTCTTCAGATTTGTCAATTTGAATACCCAGGTATTGCTTAGATACCCTGAGTCTTTCAGCTTAAAGTGTTTACTCAACTCAGTGTAAAGTTGTTTGATTTGGTTGTCTGTTTTGCAACCACACAGAGATCATCAACATAAATCATCAAAATGATACATTTACCACCAGTACCTCGGGTATATATACAGGCATCGCCCACACTTTTGTCAAATTTCATTTCACATAATGCTTTGTGTATGCACCTGTTCCAACATCTGGCTGACTGTTTCAGCCCGTACAAAGCTTTGTTGAGCTTATAAACTTTTATCAACTTGTTCATGCTCATAACTCCAGGCCATTCATGTATATGCTATCTCTTGCAACCCGCATTTAAATAAGCCAGTTTCAAAATCAAAGTGCCTCTATTTAAAGTCTCTTTGCTCAGCCAGATGTCCAATCACTAATCATGGATTCTATTTTGCAGTGGTGCATAAGTCTGATCATAACTGTCAAACTTTGTCGAGAGAAATGACTAATCTTGCTTTATATTTGCAAGTCCCATCGGGCATAGGTTTACCTGTATACCCATCTTGCACCTATGATCGGCTTATCAGTAGGTTTATCAACAATGTTAAACACTTTTAAGTTCACCAAGGATTCAAACTCATTGTCCATATCCTGATTCCATTTTTCCTGTTCCTCAGGTGGACATTTCAACATATCATGGAAACCTTGTGGTTCTGTCCCTAATTGGCACACTCTCACTTCTTGTACCATAAACCTTTTGGTGGTATGCCTTATTTACTTCTTTCTGATTCATGCGTGGTATAGCTATTTTCTCCAGTTTGCTCAGCCCCCTCCTCTCCCTGGCTTCCTTCCTGATCACTATCACTGTTCTGTTGTTGCTTAAGGCTCGGAGCAGATGTGTGACCTTGAACAGGAAGGGGGGGTTGTGTGCTGTCACTAGGTACTGTGTCATGGCTTACTGGTGGTAAGAACACTTCAGAGTTTTGATGCACATGTTCCAACTCTGTATAAGCTTCTCAAAGTTGGCACTGTGAGATAGCAATTCTTCCATGACCCAATGAAAATCTATAGCCATATTCTCATATCCTACAAAACGAGTCTCTGCCATTTCTTTTGTCCTTTTTCCGTTGCTGTCTGGGGAATGAGGACGTTAGCAAACTCCCAAATATTCTAAGGTGTGTTTCAGGAAGGCCTTTTACAAACATTCTGAAAATGTTTCATTGATACTTGAACCTGGCCAACCTGTTTATATTACATGTGGCAGCTAAGACAGCCTTCTCCCCAGAAATGGAATGGAACCTTGGCATCATTTAGTCATGCAATCCCGCATTGTTTGAAGAATGCCTAGTCTCCTCTCAGCCACGCCATTTTCAGCCGGGCTGAAGGAGTTTGTTCTCCTGTGGTAATACCTTTCTGTAAGTCAGCCATGTTTGAATTTGTTCCCCATGAACTCACCGCCTCTGTCAGATTGCAAGCCACCTTGTGAGGGAACCTCCGTTCAATCATTGAGACCCATTCCTTAAACCTTGTAAAGGCTTCATCCTTAGATTTCAACAGCAAGCAGTAAGAATATCTGCTATAATCTCATCAATCAGCAGAAATATATATCTTATTCATGGATTTGACCATTGTCCTGATTGAGATCACCTTAGTCCCACTGATAGGATTGAAATAGAACAAGTTTCTTTGCAAGGCTTTACACTCAAATCACATACTTTTGCCAACTGCTTGATGGTGGCAAAGCTTGCATGTCCTAGGACTCTGTGAAGATAGTGCACACAATCATCATGCATAGGCTTATTAGCTAGACTTGAAACATTCATTACATTTTCATTTTGCCCTATCAGTCATAACATTAATTTTGTCGCAGAGTGTACCTTTTGCAATACTCTATGTCATTCTGCCATACTGCAATAACCCTGTCTATCAAATATAGTTTTGTACCCTTGTTCAGCTAAACTTGGGACGCTTCAACAAAACAAAAAAATCCAGTCCAGGAACACACAACACATTTTAAAACTTTTACCTAGGCATGGTATGTAGGCAGTTCCCTGCAGCTGCAACAGCAGCTGGTGATCCATCGCCAAGTCAGACATGCTTCACACTTGCCTTGGACTCCTCAGTCAATAGGTGATGAGCATTTACTACATGCTCTGAGCAGGCAGAGTCCAAAGAGCCAGATGGGTTGGTTTTCCGACATCGGTTCTCAGTAAATGCCGTCAAGTAGTGCTCCTTCTTTCCTCTTCCCCGTTGTCCTTTAGCTGGCCCCCCTTTTCTCAGGGCATTCTCGGAGAAGATGATTAGTAGAGCCACAACGGAAACAACGCCGAACTGCATATGACCTTGGACAGTTCAGGGAAGCTGGGTTTCTTGTCTCTGAAACAGCAGGCTTCTCTCTGGCTGTGGCTTCAAGGCAAATCTCTTTGTTTCTTGGAGCTCCAGAAGCCGCAGTCACATAGTCTAGGGTCAAATCATCTCCTTATACTGCATACTATAGACAAAATTGTCCCAGCTGTCATCTAGGAAGATAGTACAATATAGGCCCTATGCTGTTCAGTGAAAGTCATGCTCTGTCTTCCAGCCTCACTCTAGTGTACGCAGCTGTTGACATGGCTGGCCATTTTCACCTCCTTTCAGGCTTCAAATTCGTATAAACGTCTGGTCAAGATTACTCTTGGAACCAGCAGTCTGCGTCTGTACAGGTCCTTCAGCACCTTCCAGCAGTCAGAAGCCTTCTCAGCAGCCCGTAGATAGATGAGCTGGGAGTCACAGCCAACATTATGGACGCTTCTTTGCCTCATGCGTCCGCCCTCTGCCTCTGCTGCTGTGCCTGGGTTCGTGGGGGGGTCTCTACTCAGCCCATAAATCTTCAATGCATGAGAAAGCTCTGCATTTTCACACTCCATGCTGAGTAGTTCCCTGCAGTCAGCCGTTCAAAAGGCAAATTGCACATGGTGGATGTCATCGTGTCACACTGCCTCGACACTCTCTAGCTTCAGTGGTTAGGATACTGGCCCATAACCACAAATTGTTGGCCTAGTGCACAGCGGAAGGACTAGGTGCCAACTCACCCTTGCTAGAACAGGAGGTAACTGCTTGCAGTATAAGAAAAGAAACACTCAGACAGTAGATTTAGTTCCAACAGGAATACTTTATCTCTTGTTTCTCAAAGGAACAAAAATAACAATAACTATCCACTCTGACAACAATCTGAGCCCGAACCTGAAGGTGAAGGAGAGGTACTGAACTGGGTATGCAGTCTTCTTATATAGTTTTGTCCAGCAAATCATTAGCTAGATGATCTAATCATCCTGGCCTGTGACCTTTTCACTTCTGCTGACTGTTACATGCCAATCACTGCAGACCCAGACAGAGAGGCTCCGACCTTTACAATTCTGCTGACTGTTACATTCCAGTCATTCTAGACCAGCATATGACCACCTTGCAATTTTCAATATCCTGACAGACACATCATCCCCAAACTCCACCCTTGATAGGCACCATTAAAAACTTCCACCAGTTGTCATGGCATTGCTGACAACCACAGGACATACACACATTTCCCATTTTATCCTCTCAACATCCCTTTGAGGCAGGTTAGGCTGCAATCCTAAGGACACTTTCCTTGGAGTGAACGCCACAAAATTATATTGGACTTACTTCTGAGTATACTTGTTTAGAATTGATGCCACAGATGGTGGCTGACCAAAAATCACTCAATGAAGTTTATGGCTCAATGAGAATTTGAACCAGATCTCCTTGATTCAGTTTGGGCCATTGTGCTGTACTAGCTCTTAGCTCTTTAGTGTCTTCACTGTTTCTCCTGGCTGCCATTTCCTAATTGCTGTTTTCCAGCCTGCCTACCGTTTCTTCATCCTTCTAAGCACAGGTGTACTTGCCAGAGGGACATATGGGGACAAATGCCCCTTGGGGCAGGCAATTTAACCACGTGGGGGTGGAAAATCGCCTCCATGCCCCTCCTCCTTCTCTCTGCTCCGGACCAGCTGGCATGGCGGGCATCAGTATGCGCAATACCGTGCCCACTCATTACCATGTGAAAGGCAGCAGGCGCGCTAGTGGTTCCAGCGAGGGGGTGTGGAAGGGTGGGCTGGGCTGGTGGGCGAGTGAGCGAGCGAGCGAGCAGGCACTTCTTCCTCCTTCCCTGTGCCCGGTTGCCCTCCCACCTCCCCTCATGCGCACCATGATCCTCTCGAACCTCCTCCCCCTCACGCCTCAACTTTCATCCCAATCCTCCTCCTCCCCTCATGCCTCAACTTTCAGATCTGGTGGAAACAAGCTAGAAGGACAGCCCCCACGGTTGACAGGGAGGCCGTAAGTGGGGCCAGGCGGGGAGGGCAGGAAATCAGGTGGGGAGGGCGGGAAATTCATAAGCCCACAGTTTTCTAAAGGGTGGTTGGAAACAAACAAACAAGGGGAAACATTATTTGCATTGCACAAAAACATTCACGAAAATGAATTAGTAGTTACGATTCCACTTAGGAGGCTAGGCAGATGTTTGAAAGCCTTCCCAGAAAGCTGTTTTTAGCCTCCACACAGCACCTAGCACAAAGTTGAGACTGAACTAATGTCAAAGGAGCCGTGCTGGTATTTCTCCATGGAGAATCTGTATCGGAACTGCCAAGCGAGCCCGAGCAAACAGCCGCTGATAGACCCAGTGTCACAATTATCCCGTTATCTGAGACTTAGATTGGTGGGGGAGGCTGAAGACTTGGCGTAAATCAAGGGAGCCTCTCCCGGCCGTGTTAATTGCACTTGAGTGGAGTCTGGCAAGCCCCCCAGCCATTCATCAGCATTCCCTCTTTGCCGTCCCTAAAGCTCACAGACGGATGATAAAGTCTTTCCATTTCGCTGCCAGAAAGCTCTACGAATCCCCTGAAGAAACAGTAAATCCCCCTTTAGCTCAGAACTGATTACACACCTCACTTTTGTAAGAGTGCGATAAAGGCTTTGACGGAAAACCCGATTGGCAGGAACTCTTCCCCCTCACGCCAAGGCCCAGTGTTTGCCAGTGTCCCCAGAGACGCTCATTCTCAGCAAATACTCCGCCTCAATCCACACCCCTCACCCCTCCAGGAATTACCTCTTCCTCAAGTCTCACCATTTCAGACAGTAGCAGGCCCGGCTGTTGTCAGTTGATAATACTCTGGAAATGCATCTGTAGGCAAGCAACTGTATGATAGGCCTGTTTGCAGAGATATGCTTGTAATGTTCACAGGCTATATTTTAGGTGCTGAACTGCAACTGCCTAGATCACATCTATATTTTACAGATTTGATTGCAGTAGCACCTTAGAGGTTACCAAAAGTTTCAGGTGTGAGCTGTTACGATGTGTGAAGAGGCCATTAGAGCCAGTGTGGTATAGTGGTTAACAGCAGGTGCACTCTAATCTGGAGAACCGGGTTTGATTCCCCACTCTGCTAGCTGTGGAGGCTTATCTGGGGAACCAGATTAGCTTGTGCACTCCAACGCATGACAGCTGGGTGACCTTGGGCTAGTCACTGTTCTTTGGAGCTCTCTCAGCCTCACTCACCTCACAAGGTGTTTGTTGGGAGTGGGGAGAGAAAGGAGATTGTAAGTCCCTATGAGTCTCCTTGCAGGAGAGAAAGGTGGGATATAAATCCAATCTCTTCTTCTTTTGAGAGTCAGAGTTCCCTTTCTCAGCCACTCCACTGTGCTTCTGTATTCAAATGGAATTGTTCTACTGCAGACTAATATGGCTATCTTCTGAAACATCTATGTTACAATGTATGAAGAGGCCATTGGGCATTTTTTGCTGATTTCCCACTTGCAAGAAGATAGTTATTCTACTTTTGGTTTCTTTCTAGTAATCGTCATAGTAATCGTCACCATCTCTGGCTGTGTTCTAATTAATTCCCATGCACCTGTGTTTTGGTTTATGTAGGATGCATGGCTTATGTAGTGTTGGGAGACACTGAGGGGCTTTGGGAAAACTCCGGCCCTTCAGGTGAACCTGGGTGCTTTCTCTGGGTTTTAAAAATCACCGGCCTTTACGGTAGGAGGAGTCAAGGAACATCAGATGGTGCTGAGGGCCATCATGTAAATTATGACTATCTGAGATTACAGTAGAAGAGACCGGAAGGAGAGGCTTATGGAACAATTGAAGAGTTTCGGGAAAAGGTAGGAGTGCTGACAGCACATAAGATCTATGCAGGAAATCTTGAGGCTGGGGGAGATATGGCTGATGGGAGATTATAGGTCAGGGGTCTGCAACCTGCGGCTCTCCAGATGTTCATGAACTATAAATCCCATCAGCCTCTGCCAGCATGGCCAATTGGCTGATGGGAATTGTAGTCCATTAACCTCTGGAGAGCCGCAGGTTGCAGACCCCTGTTATAGGTGGAACTAGATGGGGAGAATGGGTAGACTGCTGGTGACGCTCTGTGATTCTTGAAATTGTAAGAAAACAGGGGTTATAGCAGTGGTAGGATTCAAATAATTTAACAGCCGGTTCCGAAAGGACTCAGGGGTGAGATTACAACCATTTCTCTGAACTAGACAAAAAATTAGCTACAGGTTCTACTGAACTGGCACGAATAGGCTGAATCCCACCACTGGGTTACAGCCAGAGTATTTTAGGTTATATAATGTTATATTTGTACTTGAATATTTGTAATAGCTGTGGCAATATTTATTGTGGGTGTGGGAGGGTGAAACTGTTGCCCTGAGAGAGCTGGCCTCCAAGTTCAGGCCTTCTGAATTATAAATTATTATAATTATAAATGTCTCCCCGAGTTCAAAGACGTTCCCTGAGGGGTTGAAAGAGGCCATGATGAGACTGCTCTTGAAAAACAAAACCATCATTGGATTCTCATGATCCTTCCAATTACCACCCAGTGTCAAATCTGTCGTTTCTGGGCAAGGTTTCAAGAGCAGTAGCAGAACGGTAGCAGAGCGGCTCCAGGGTTTTCTGGATAAGACATTAGCCCCGGATCCATACCAGTCCGGTTCCTGTGTTGGCCACGGGGTGGAAACAACTCTGACTGCCCTCACGGATGATCTTTGGAGGCACCTGGCCGGAGGCACATCAGCGCTGCTGATCTGATTAGACTTATCAATCATACCATCTTGACTAAGCACCTTGCCAATGTGGGGATTCAAGGGTCAGCCTTACAGTGGCTTCGTTCATTTCTCCAGGATTGGGGACAGAGGGCAGCCATTGCTATGCCACATGGACTCCTGCCAAGGTAATGTCTGCAATGCCTGCAGTTTCTATTGGAAGTCTCTTCCAGACTTTAACTGTAAGGGCGGGCATCTTGTTTTGTGTGTGCATCAAATGTACTCTTCTTTGGCCAGTTTTGGTATTACTATAGTCCTCCAATTCTTGAGGTAGTGAAGCACATGTGACCACTTTTCCGATTTTTTTGTAGCCTGGGTCTCAGTGTATGCTCAGTTTCAGGACTCTTCCTTATGGGGAAACATCCTGGCAATTTCAGTGCCCCCATTAATCAGTGGTGTGTGTGTGTGGAAGTTGCTTCCTCATTTTTTGTGATATACAGTGCTGCTCTCTCCCTCTCTTTCTCTCATGAGCTTTACCTCAAAGCAAAGAAAACAACCTGGATAGCTACATTCTCAAGAACATTGATTCCAATGTGGCAGGTCACAGTTGGGATCCATTAAATTTAGATTAAAAAACAACAACACAAGAATTACAACCCCCACACTCCCGCCCTTCCAGGATAAAGAGGGTATTTCAAACAAAATTGCTGTCACACTCCGAGCTAATCCAAAGATGGAAAAAGAAAGACAGAGAGAGAATTAAGTGCTTTGGAAAGCTGGCAAGGGTTCCTCAGGGAGCTCTTTCTCATATCTGTGTCTTTTTTTTCCTCTTCCCATCAAATATTAAAAGCGTGATCATTGTCATTCTTTCACTGACAAGCCTTGTAATTTTTAACCAGGTGTTTATCTATTCCTCCTTTCCCCCCTCCGTCTCTCTCTCCCTGTCACGAGTGCTTGCCCATTTTCCAAGGTATCTCTAGTAGAACAGGCCAGAGAGGGGGGATGACTTCGGCATGTTTGTTGCCTGCCCTTTGCCAACCACACATCTCACACAACCACACAACAGTATCGCAGTGTTTAATATTGTTGTGCAATGTTATGGTGTTGCTATGATCTTCTACCCATTTTTTTGTGATTATGATATTATGGTATTATGTTTATCGTTGCAGCGTATCTTGTGAACTAGCTTGTTGTGCTGATGTTATTATATTGTTGCTACGTAATGTCATGATGTTATATTGATGATGGTTTGATTATCGATATTTGTTAGTTAAAAATACTGTTTGTTACTGCTGTGATATGTTATGTTATTGATATATATATATTTTGCTGCGCACTGCCCTGAGCCTTTTGGGGGAGGGCGGTATATAAATTAAAGTTCCATTCCATTTTCTGTGCTAGAGGGATAGTGGTTGTGCATTGGCCTGGCCGCTGCTGTAACCTGGAAGCTCTGGGACAGACTTCCTTACAGTGGGAGGATGCTGATGATTTAAACATAATTGCTGGACCGTGTTGTGTCAGCAGGTTGAATTGTCTAGTTACACATAGAGACACACTTGTGCGTGGGTATGCACACCTGCACTTTGCCAGAGTAAGCTCGGCAATGACACTAGCTCCTGTACCAGCTTCCGTTGCTTAGAAACAGAATATGCTTTAGATGGGCAAACTTGCATTGTTACTTGCTTTCTTTCCTCCCCCCCCCTTGCTTTCCTTGCTGTTAGTAGTCCCCCTTAATCAGTGAGGTGGCAGAGGGGGGCAGGCAAGCAAACCGAGAGCAGCAGCCGCCAAAGACCTCTGCCAGAAAACTCTAGCAGGTGAGCCAAGCTGCATTCTCCATGTGTTGTTGAAAAATGCCACTTGCTGATGGGCAGTGGCGTAACTAAAAGATGTTGGCTGCAGCCTTCCTCATAGCTGTAGGTCATGGTGACTTTTTGTTAAACAGCGTTAACAGAAAGACCAAAAATATGTGTGCTGAAAGATTTCTTTTCATTTCCTCGAGCCCCCACAATTTAATTTATTTAAAAATCTGTGTTCCTCTCTCAGGCAAACTAACATTCACAAGGTGGCTCGAAAAACAATCCGCAGCCTTTCAAAGCAAATAAAATATAGACAATTGATTACAAATGACCGGAAGTTTTGTGAATCGCGTTTGCACAACAAACCATCTCCTTTGAAAGCACCTATTTTCTAGCAGCATCTGGCAGCAGTGCAATCAAGGCCCTTTTCTGTGGTGGTGGCACCTCAACCTTGGGGAAACGCTCCAGACCCTCTTCCACACATGTAGAATAATGCACTTTCAATCCACTTTCGCAATTGTTTGCAAGTGGATTTTACTATTCCGCACAGTAAATCCAGCTGCAAAGTGCACTGAAAGTGGATTGAAAGTGCATTATTCTGCATGTGCGGAAGGGGTCCAAGTGGAGGTGAAAAGACCAGGGTGCTTTCACAAATGTTGGATAATGTGCATTCTATTCACTTTCAGTGTAGTTTAATAATCATTTCCAGCATGTGTGAAAGGAGCCCGGGTGTAAATGCCACCTTCTCTGGCTGCTCCGCAAGATTATCTGATTTCAACAAACCTTTTGGCTGATTTTCTGAGTTACAGATAGTTTCGTTGAGCCATCGGTGCTGGTTGTGTTAATTTCAGCGTATCGCAAGCTTTTCTGATATGTCAGTTGTTTACATTAGTGTCGGCAGTGGCTCAGCCTTCTGCAGGCTCTACCTTTGTGTTTTCACTCTGAGATTTTTTGATCAATTTTGGATAAGTTTCTTTGAGTACCATCTCTCAAAGTGGCTTACATAAAACTGATTTTGAAAAGGCAGGGGACAAACGTTTTTAAACAGCCGAACAAACAAAACAGCATATTCTATTAAAATGGAACACATTAGCCCAGCAGGAGCTGTGAGATAAAAAATAGTCACTAACAGGGAAACCTCAGTGCCATTCTGGAATTGGCCCTACATCTACTTCAACGCCCTGCTCAGTGCAGTATCAGCCTAGAACAGGGATCTTCAAACTATGGCCCTCCAGATATTCAGGGACTACAATTCCCATCAGCCCTGCCACTTGGCCATGCTGGCAGAGGCTGTTGGGAATTGTAGTCCATGAACATCTGGAGGACCATCGTTTGAAGACTCTTGGCCTAGAGCATTCCAGACAAGTGTGCATCCAGCCGCTGCTTAAAGGCCCCCAGTGAGGGGGAGTTCACCATCTCTCCATTGCTGGCCCCACACAACTGGCTTTTATAGCCAGCTAAGTTCCTTGCTTTTTCTGTTCCTCCCATGCAGTCCACTCACAATGGCAGGTACTACTACTGAATATTAGACCTCTATTGTCAAATCCTTGCACACAATGTTATCCTATATTCCTGCTGCATAAGACTGGAAGCTTGCCTCCTCTTTCCATTAGACACTCATTCCAACTTTTTCTATTAGAAAATTTGGGCTGGTAAACATGTTGACAATCATGTCTCTTTGTAGCAGCAAGATTGCAAAGGTGGCTATTCTTTCCTGAGACAGTCCTGAAATCCTATGTAAGTAGACACATCTAATCAGGGTTTCTAAAGAGTTTGGAAATCACTTAGGAATGAGACACTATCCTTCCTCTTGATTGTTTCTTGTTCCGTGGGTCATTTGCCTAGTTCCATGCCTCCTAAATTCTGGTTTCAGTAGAAGAATTTCTATAGTTAATCCTGAAATTGAAAAAAGCGCCATTTTCTACAGCTTCCCTTTCCTTTAGTTTATTTGTATCTCCCCACTCCCTACTTTGCTTTATGTGTAGAGTGTTTAAACCAGGGGTCTTCAAACTATGGCCCTCCAGATGTTCATGAACTACAATTCCCATCAGCCCTGCCACTTAGCTATGCTGGCAGGGGCTGATGGGAATTGTAGTCCATGAACATCTGGAGGGCCATAGTTTGAAGACCCCTGGACTTTAAACACACCAACCCCCCACCCCATCCAGTAGAGTATTGTGGGTTTTCCAGGTTGTACGACCATGTTCCAGTAGTATTTTCTCCTGATGTTTTGCCTGCATCTGTGGCTGGCATTTTCAGAGGATCCTCTGAAGATGCCAGCCACAGATGCAGGCAAAACGTCAGGAGAAAATACTACTAGAATATGGCCATACAACCCGGAAAACCCACAACACTCTAGTGATCAATTGGCTATTAGCTGTGAGGCATTTATGAGCTATTTCGCAGATAAAATCACGTCGCTCCGCCAGGACCTCCCGGCCACCTTGGAGACACAATGATATGCCAGACTGGAGGCTCCCTTGCGTCTTTTGGCCCTCGTTGTGGCCCAGTTTTCCCTGCTCTCCGAAGGCTTTATAAGTTGACAGAGCTCCTGGCTGCTGTTAGACCTACTACCTGTCCTCTGGATCCGTGCCCCTCACAATGGCTTATTAAAGCATGCCGGGAGGGAGCTACGACCCCACCTGTTGGCTATTATCAAGTGCTCCCTTGAGCGAGGAGTTTACCTGGAGTGGGTTGGAAGGAGGAGCAGTGAGTCACTGCCCCACTCTTAAAAAGACCATGCTTTAGATCCTAGCGATCTGGCCAATTACCGCCTGCCTACCGAATCTTTCTGTTTCAGGGGAAGGTAATTGAGAGAGTGGTGTTGGAGCAGCTTCAGGGTTTTCTGGAAGACGCATCCGGCCTTCGATCCCTTCCAGCAGTCCAGCTTCCGTGCTGGAGCATGGGACGGAGACTGTTCTCGTCAGCCGTCACAGATACGCTCAGTATACAGCTTCGACCGAGGCGGATCGGCGCTGCTGGTGGTATTTGTTGGATCTCACCGCAGCGCTTAAGGTCGATCACGCACCTTTTGACTCCACCGCCTGGCCGTTTCCGGTGCAGGGGTACTGTCCTTCAGCCAAATGGATTGCCCTCGTTTCTCCGGGACCGGAGTCAGCAAGTGTGGTGTGGGGACCAAGCGCTTCCCGGAGGAATTGCCCCATCCACAATGTGGTGTGCCTCCATCAGGGAGCGCTTGCTGTCCCCGTTGTTATTTCAACATCTATATGCAACCCCCCTTGCTCAGCTGGTACGGAGCTTTGGGCTGGAGTGCCATCAGTATGCTGATGATACCCAGCTCATTGTGTCGAGTGGAGGAGGCAAGACACTGCCCCCCTGCCAGCTCTACAGGCACTGCTTGGAGGTTCGGTTGCTGGTTGGTTGACGGAGGCAAGGTTGAAACTGGAATCCAGCAAAGAGGCGGAGATCCTGTGGCTAGGCTGGGCCGGGGGGAGTTTTCCGGTCGCCGGTCTGGGAGGGGGTCTCATTGGCACCGGCCCCCTCGGGTTCAGCCTCGCTAAAGAGTCCACCTGGATTAAAATCGTCTCTTTCCAGTGGAGACCCAGCCGCGGCCCAAGTGTAACAGCCGGTTCGCGTTACCATCTTCGCCAGGCTCCGGGCGGTTGGCCCTCTTCCTCTCCCCGGGCGGATCTGGCCACAGTGATCCAGCGCAAGCGGTCACGCACTCAGGTTAGAGCTATTTGCAACTTCGCTTCTACGCAGGCTCTACCCTTGAGGCTGATTCGAATTGGAAACCTCGGGTCCAGCATGCGGCGGTATTTCGGTTGCTCACAGGGAGGTGCCTTCAGAGATCACATCACGCCCGCAGTGTTGCACCGCTTTGCACTGGCTCCTGTTGAGTTCCGAAGATCGATGCTTCAAGGTATTAGGTGTTAACAGCTTTAAGGCCTTACGCCGGGTCTGGGGACGCTTCAGTTACCTTAGGGACCTGTCTGGGCCTCCCATATGTCCCATGATCGTTCTGCGTTCGGCAGAAGGCCAATCTACTGTAAGAGGTCCCTGCCCCTCTCTATGATCATTTTGGCCTCCACCAGGGCCAGGGCTTTTACTGACCCCTGGCCCCTGCCTGGTGGGGTATGCTCTTCCGCCTAGCTGTCCGGGCCCTGCGGGACCTCCAGTGAATTCCATGAGGGCCTGTAAGACCGAGTTATTCCGCCGGGCCTTTGGGGAGGCCGGCTGCTGATAGGTGCCCATTAACAACTGAGATCCGCTGTTCCCCCCCCTCAGAGTCAGAGGAGTGAAAGGTTAGACGCCATCTGTTTTAAATATTTATAAGTTTGGACCGCAGCATTTTAACTTGTATAAATTTTAGTATTTTATTCTATTATCCACTTGTATGTATTATGTTGTTAACCGCCCTGAGCCCTTTGCGGGAGGGCGGTATAAAAGTGGAATGAATAAATAAATAAATAAATAAATAGTGATTCCAGCTGTGAAAGCCTTCAACAATACAAAAAACAACCAGTGTTTTACTGATATGCATGGACACAACACACACATTACTGTGCGTGGTAAAACACCCCAGAAAAAGAATCTTGGTTTAATAATGTGTGTCTGTGTGTAAAGTGCTATCATGTTGCAGCCAACTTATGGTGTCCTTGACCTAGATGTCCTAGGCTAGCCTGATCTCATCAGATCCCAGAAGCTAAGCAGGATCAATCCTGGTGAGTATTTGGGATAGGAGATCTCCAAGGAATACCAGAGGCATTATGCAGAGGGATGCAGTGGTCAACCACCCTGCTGAGTCTCTTACCTTGAAATCCCTGGTGGATTGTCATAAGTCAACTGTCAACTTAACAGCACTTTACACACACATAAAGTTTTCAAGGCAAGAGATTAAGCAGAAGTGGTTTGCCATGCCTTCCTCAGCAATCTTCCTTGGTGGTCTCCCATCCAAACACCAACCCTACTTACCTTCTAAGGTCTGATATCAGGCTATACTACACCATTTCTCACCCCTTTACAATACATATGATCACATAAAGATTTTTTTTCTTGCAGATGATAATTTTGGAAGCATCCTTGATTTTATCCACAAAAGAATTGCAATGTCAGGCTATCTTCAGAGGTAGAATTCCTGCATGGCTAATATTGGCTTTTTTGGTCATAAAGTTGCAGTCAACTTATGGAGACCCCATAGGGTTTTCAAGGAAAGACATCCTCAGAGGTGGTCTGCCATGGCCTTTCTCTGCGTCGAATCTTGGTATTCCTTGGTGGTCTCCCATCCACATACTGACCAGAGATGACCTGTGTAGCTTCTGATATCTGACAAGATTGGGCAAGTCTGAGCTATCCAGGTCAGAGTAATATTGACTAGGGGCGTTAAAAAAAAATCCCTTATTTGTCTGTTTGAAATAAACCATTCTGTTTAAAAGGGGCTCTTTTAAGCCCCACTATAGATCCTGTATCATGGAGCGTATCAGAAT
This sequence comes from Sphaerodactylus townsendi, assembly GCF_021028975.2. NCBI lineage: Eukaryota > Metazoa > Chordata > Lepidosauria > Squamata > Sphaerodactylidae > Sphaerodactylus > Sphaerodactylus townsendi. The sequence goes on from NC_059430.1 coordinate 100,471,656, forward strand.
CTCTAATGAAATTCAAGCAAAACTTTTGTTGTTGCTTAAAATTAAAGTCAAGGAGAACTTTTTTCTTGCATAAAATTGATAATGCCTGTTTTTAACTCCATCCTTTCCTGTTAGTTTGAGCATTCCTTCACTGCCGTTGCTTCTTTCTTTCCTGACTTATACTATCAATACGGTCCCCTGCTGGGTCTCATACCAAGTATCCCATTGTGATATGTAATAGCATTGGTGTGGATGTTCCCTGATCATGACTATGATGGATTGATGGTTCTGAACGACTGACTGAAATTTTCTAAATGGGTACTAATTTTCAGATTTAGCCCTCTGCTGTTTCTGTTAGTATTCATGAGAGATTAGAATAGATGATCTCTTCCACTGGGGGGGGGGGGGGGGGGAGAGGTATGCTGTCTATTTGTGTGAAAAAAAACCCCAGTAGTTGTGAGTTTGTTGCAAACTATTTATACCATGCTGTCTGGATAGTTTCATATCAGAGGCAGCAACTTCACCATGCAAAGAATTGTTGTATGCTAAGGGCATGTAACTACTGAATAGAAACAGGTTAGTCAGGTCATCATCATTTTTTTTTTAAAAAAGCCTCTAGTGTGGGCCTGAAAAATTACCCCTTGCCCCAAGGAGCACTGAAGGCAGTTGATTACTAAACTGAAACACATTAGATAGAAAATGAGGAACATGGCATGGAAACTTTCATTGTGGGTGAGAAGAGAAACGAGGCCATTAACACACTTGTGGTTTCCTTTGCATTGAGCATACATTCCCTTCGGGTTGGGTTCTCGATTACGCACACATTTCCTCTCTTCAGAACCGTCCGCACTCTAATATCAGAGAATCCTTATAGTTTCCAAAGACAGGAGTAAGGTTGGTGTTATTCAGTGGGGCTTATTACCAGGAAAATATCCCTAGGATTACGTGCACCTGGATCCTTTTGGTGTGTTTTTCCCCCCATTCCAACTGAGGCACAGAATCTGAGCCGTGTGGTCACAGGAGCGCTTAGAATGCCACAGGGGGTCTGGGTTTGAATCTCTGGATCAGGACCAGTCATAAGCAGGGATGCCCAACCTCCCACCTTTCCATCTCTGGGGAAATTTTGCCAGACACAACAAAAATCACACTTGAAACTGCTTTATCCTGAATCAGACCTCACCGTTAAGGTTAGTCTTGTCCACTCAGATTTCCAGGGTTTGACAAAAAGGTCTTTCATGCAACCTACGGCTTAGCCCTTTCAGCTGGAAATGCCGGAGATTGAACTTGGCACCTTCTGCATGCCAAGCAGATGCTGTACCTCTCAGCCACCGCCTCTCCCTTTTCTGTTTGCTTTTCTCAGCATTTAAAGTTCTAGTCTCTGTATCATGAAAAAGGTATTGCAGAGCTGGAAAAACTGCAGAGTTTGGCATCCAAGATGACTCAAAGGTTGGAGCACCTTTCCTATCATGGAAGGCTAAATAGTTTAGGCCAGGGGAAAAGGCAGCTGAGGGGGAAAGTTATAAAGGTAGAGAAAGTATTCAGAGGGAACTTTTTTCTCCTCTACTGTAACACTGAAAGTCAGGGGCAACCAAAGAAGGGGCAATAAATGCAGGATGAACAAAAAGAAGTACTTCTTCACTCAAAGAATAATTAAAATTTGAAATTCACTGCCATGGGGTGCAATGATGACTATAAGTATACATGGGCTTGGAAAAAGGATTAGATGGATCCATGGAGAAAAAGCCCATCAATGGCTACTAGCCATGGTGACAAACAGGAGACCCCCACATCTAGAGTAGCAAACCACTGAACCCTAGGGCTAGGAGCAGAAGCGTAGCTCCAGGGGGATGTGGGGGTGCGCAACGCACTGGACACGCGCCTCTGTGGGGGTGTGGCGAGGGCGTTCTGGGGGCATGGTGGGGGCATTCTGGGATGGACGGGACGGGGGCGGAGGACACACCAGTGCACCAGGCGCTTTCCTCCCTTGCTACACCTCTGGCTAGGAGGCAACATCAGGAGAAGGCCTTGGCCTCTTTTCCCTCTTTGATGGCCCTCTAAAGCAACTGGTTGGCCACTGTGAAAAACAGGATGGTGGCCTGGATCGAACATTGGTCTGATCCAGAAGAACATAAGAACAAGGCTGCTGGATCAGAACAGAGTCCATCTAGTCCAGCACTCTGCTACTTGCAGTGGCCCACCAGATGCCTTTGGGAGCTCATGTGCAGGATGTGAAAGCAATGGCCTTCTGCTGCTGCTGCTCCCGAGCACCTGGTCTGCTAAGGTATTTCCAATCTCAGATCAAGGAGGATCAAGATTGGTAACCATAGATCGACTTCTCCAGCAGCACATCTTGTATGTTTTCAGATGGGCCCTCTTTGAATTTGGCTTTCGTCTAAACGCTGGCTATCTCCCCCCCATCCCCGCCCCACAACCTCTGGAAATTTTTTGCTGATCTTATCAAACACTTTTGACTTCCCTCAAAATACTTCACATGTTTTTGCTGAGCTAGGAAGCCCTGCATTTCCTAGGAAGTTCACTTTAGGCAGAATTTCCTGAGCAAAATCTAGTCACTGCTCAGATGTTCCACAAGCTCCAAAATCCGCTGTGTTCTCCACCCACCATCCTGTTTTCCAGCTTCCCTCCCCTCGCTTGGCTTCATCCTGGCAAGCTGCCACCCCAGCGAGCGAGAGAAATCTGCATTTAAGTGTGGGATATTTAAAGCAAACCCTAGGCGGGAATTAATTTTCTAAGTGGGAGGGCAATATGTTGGTTTATATATTAGCAGTCAGGATGATATCAGCAGGCTCTCTGGAACGCCAAGGATATTGAGAATGGCGGTCGGGGGTGGAGGCTGGTGGCAAGGTGAGGCGTAATAAAGCTTTTTCAGCTTTGCGGCGGAGCACGAACTCCAGATGCATCGGTGGAAAAACAGTTGGGCTTTGTTTGTTGTCCCCCAAACATTCCCTCCCTTTACTCTAGGAAGCCTTCGCCGCTGATCCCAAAAAGGCATCTCCCCGACAGGGAAGTTGAGGCTATAAATTCCTTTCCTCCCTTCTGCTTATAATGATTATCATTATGGGAGTGAAATGAATGAGTTGCAACTTTTGGGTGATTATAGACTACCTTTATAACAAAAGGGCTTGCTATACACTCAGATTCCATTATCGAGCAACACTCTCCCTGAAGCAGTGTTTTTACAAAAAAGAAAAATATCATTGCATAATAAGCGGCCCTTGCTTAACCTTACGGAGGCGAAGGCAAAGGCGACTGCATTGGCTCGTACCCACCCTTTGCAAGCCTTGTCCTGAAATGACTGTACCAGGTGCAGAAATGCACCATGCAGCCTCCTGACCCCCCAGCCTCCCTTGCAGGCTTGCCAACCTCCAGGTGAGGCCTGGAGATCTCCCAGAGTCACAACAGATTTCCAGAATACGGAGATCAGTTTCTCTGGAGAAAATGGTTGCGTTGGGAGGTGGACTCTATAGTATTAGGCTCTGCTGAGGTCCCCTCCCCCCCCCAATCCTGCCCTTTCCAAGTTCCACCCTCAAATCTCCAGAAATTTCCCAACACAAAGTACCCTAATCTTGGTCTTTGTCCAGTCCATGTCAGGATCACAAAAAGTAAAGCATGAAGCTCCCTTTGAGTCTGAGTTGGTGACAGAGGAGAGGGACTCTTTGTTGGTAATTGGAGGGAATCTGCAGCAAGCCAAGATTAGCAGCCACCTCTTCCGGGAACCAGAAAATCATGTCTGTCCCAATCAGACAGCCCAGGCTGGGGGCTAATAAATCACCCCTCCACTGAGCTTCCCTATCTCTCCTTCTCCTCTTTGCTGGCAGAGATCTACACTCTTGTGTTTTCAAAGTTGAAATATCTTCCCCGAGACAGAGCTGTAGGGGGAGCGGATGTTTCCAGAAGCTTTCACGGTCCAGGCCGTCTCCTGCTAGTCCTTGCATCTTGCTGGCTGCCTTTGGGGCTCCCCTTTCGGCATGGCTCTTACAACACGAAAATGCATTCCGGTCCAATGTGGGAAAGGTCTGTGTGGCTCAGTGGAAGAGCCTCCGCTCCGCATGCAGAAGGTCCTGGGTTCAATCCCAGCATCACCGGTTAAAGGGATCAGGTAGTGGGTGACATACAAGAGCTCTGCCTGATACCCTGGGGAGCTGCTGGAAGTCTGAGTCGACAATACTGACCCTGATGAACTGACAGGCTGATTCGGTATAAGACAGCCTCATGCGTATTCATGTGCATGTTTCCGAAATGCAGGTTTTCCGAGATGCAGAAATGTTTTCCATTAACAACTGACACTCAAACTGTGACAGAGCCAGGTGATAAGGTACTGGCAGCCTGTCCTGGCATCCGTTCCATGGAGCCCCACTGGGAGAAGAGCATAGCGCACCCCCTGCAGTTGCAGCCAGACTGAAGCAAGAGGTTCAGAATAAACAGTTGGTTATGAGTCCGACTGGTCACTTCCTGTTCTTCTCGGCTGGCCGTTTCTCCTGCAGTAAGCCTGTTTGGAAGCAGGGAAGTTGGCATGGTGTAGCCCAGGGGTCTGCAACTTGCGGCTCTCCAGATGTTCATGGACTACAATTCCCATCAGCCAATTGGCCATGCTGGCAGAGGCTGATGGGATTTATAGTTCATGAACATCTGGAGAGCCGCAGGTTGCAGACCTCTGCCGTAGCCCGATCTTATCAGGTCTCAGAAGAGTGGGTGCTTGGATGGGAGACTACCAAGGAAGGCTGTGCAGAGGAGGCAATAGAAAACCGCCTCTACTTCACGCTAGCCATGAAAGCCCTTTTCTGAGGTCACCATAAATGTGTGGCTTGCTGACACTTACACACACAGTCTTGTTTGGCCCCACAAACTTCACTGCCTGGCAATCTTGCCCTCAGCAATGAGGGTGGCTTGACCCTAACTGGAATTCCTTCCAACCTGTTGGCCAGGATCCACAGGGTATGAATGTTGGCTCCAGACTGTGATACAGAGCAAAGGAATTAGTTGGCAGTGGAGAGAGCAAAGTCCCCAAGCACGGCAAATTTAATTTTCTCCTATCAGCACAGTATTAATTCATTTAGAGACTACAGTGTTTGAACCATTCTGTGTTATCTTTTGGATGATCTGATTTACAATAAGGAAAGGAGGAACTCTATAAAAAGAGACATCGTAATAAACTGGAGGGTCGCCAGGCTTATTACTTATATAGGCCAGCGAACCCATGATGGGAAAAAATGGAGGTGATTGGTTGCTATATTTATAACCTGGCCAATCCCATGTTGTTTGCTCAGAACTATGGTCTAACAAGGATCGGTTTGGGGAGATGAGTAAATTTTGCAAGCATGCTGGTTTGACCTGAATATCCCCATTTCAAATATACCCTTTCCCCATTAAAGCGCATGCATTTTGAATGTACCTTTTCTCCAGTAAACCGCATGCATAAAATGCTCTATCAGCAATTTTAAAATGCCATAAAAATAACAAAGGCATCATTAGAGAGCCAGCATGGTGTCGTGGTTAAGAGCACGTGCACTCTAATCTGGATAACCGGGTTTGATTCCCTGCTCTGCCATTTGAGGTGTGAAGGCTTATCTGGTGAACCAGATTAGCTTGTGTACTCCAACACATGCCAGTGGGGTGACCTTGGGATAGTCACAGATCTTTGGAGCTCTCTCAACCCCACCCGCATCACAGGGTGTTTGTTGTGGGGGGGGAAGGGAAAGGGGGTATAAATCCAAACTTCTCCTCCTCCCTTTTCAAGCAAACTGGGATATTAGGGTGATTTCCCACTGGTGATTAATCCTGGGATAGTCACCTAAAATATTCAGGTTTTTTCATGATCTCCTCACTGCTGAACCGCAGAACACAGATCAGTCCCGTTTCTGGCATTCCCCCCCGCCCCCATCACAGGATTTTCCTGGTTCTGCTTGAATATGCACCTTTTTGAAAAAACACTCCAATGGGAGCTAATTGGAGATGGGGACTACACATTTGAGGGCCCATACCTTTGGCCCCCATAAACCAAACTTCACAAAACCTGGGTGGTATCATCAGCAGAGTCTCCTACAGATACCACCCAGGTTTTGTGAAGTTTGGTCTAGGGGGTCCAAAGCTATGGACTCCCATCCTCCATTGTTTCCAATGGGAGCTAATAGATGGGGGCTACACATTTGAGGGTCCATAACCTTGGCCCCCCTGAACCAAACTTCATTAAACCTGGGTAGTATCATCAGGAGGCTCTCCTAAAGATAGTCTGAAATTTTGGTGCTGCTAGCTTAACAATTGCACCCCTGACAGCAGGCACCCCCCCACGGGGCAGGCCTGGACGTCTTCACTAGAAACATGCAGCAGTGAGGATGTTGGAACCTGAATGAAAAGGTGCCGATTCTTTTGAAACTTGGTTGTATCTAGATTAAATTTTCAGTGGGAATTCGGCCTTAGACTGGGAGCAAGCCAAGCTAAGCCAACCTTCTAGGGCTGGTGGAATCACAGAGACCAGTTGCCCTGTCCCTGAAACATGATGAAACCCTGCCTATTGTCCCAATTGCTATAGCTGGGGCCTCTGAAGGAGCCTCTGTGGTGGCCCATAGTGAACATTCCCTTTAAGTTAAGGAGCTGGTCCACTACTGTCCAAACACAATGACAATGACAATCCACAGAAACAAAAAGAAACATAAATGGTCAAATTGGCACATCCCCTAGCTGAGTTGCTTCTCTCAGTTATGTAAGTCACTCTTGGCTCTTCTGATTATTGCTTCATTGGCTGTTGTGGAATGTTGTGGCCCTGGAAGTCTGAACAATCTGCAGCATCTTGGGAGCACAAGGCCGGTGCCAGTCTTCCTCACTGTCTGGGCAGAAACATTTCCAGACGGGTCCAAACTGTTCTCTAACCCTCTGCAGTAGAAGACCGGCAATGGTGATGGCCAGGGATGACCCAACCCCCAGGCAGAAGATGTTGCTACACACATGTGAAGTTACCTTACACCGAACAAGGCCATTGGCCCATGAAGGACAGTAATATCTACTTAGACGGGCAGTGGCTCTTCAGCATCTCAGCTGGGGGTCTTTCACATCACCCTAGGACTGGATCCTTTTAATAAAAGAAGGCATGGTTTGAACTGGGGACCTTCTAAATGCTCCACCCCTGAGCCATAGCCCCAGCTGACTGTCCCTGCTTTGTTAGCATTGCTCTGGAAGGATCCTGCGACACTCTCAGTCAAAGCTGCTTAAGGGGGATTTTTAAAAAACTGAAAATGCGCTATTCTAAAAACAGGCTGCCATGCTTTAAATAGAAACTGAATGTCACAAATTAAGATGCTGGTTTTTTTAAATCTTTCTCAAGCTGTATCTATATATCATGTCACATGCACATTTGCAATTATTTTCCCCAATATTTTTTTCCAGAATATAGGGTTGGTGGGGTGGCTGTGATTTCAAGGAAAGAACTTTCTGAGGGAGGGGCTTGTTAACTCCTTCTCAATGTGACATGATCTTCCCCCTGTGTCAGGGCAAAAAGGGACTTTTGTCTGTCTTGGTGGGAAAAAAATCCTCTCAGGGCAGGTGAAGCCAGTGAGGTGGGGTGGGCGGGAATGACAATTTCCTTAGAACCATCTGGCTATGCACCAGTCTATGCGTCACATGTATTTCCAGTGCCTTGGGTGAGGCAATATGTACTCCCTACTCCCACACAAAAAGAAGCGTAGGGCTGATTTCACACCTATTAGACAGCTCACTCTCAATACGCTTCATCAATGATTTGCAACTGGATTTTCCTGTGTGAATTAGTGCAAATGATGGCTAAAGTGCATTGAAAGTGCACTGTGCTATGGGTGAGAAAGCAGTCACACACACACATGCACTCAAAGAGTGCTTATATAGTCCTAGGGCAAAATGGGCTAAGAGAACTGCTTGAGGTGTGTGTTGGTGAGGGAAGTGACAAACACATTATGAACTGAAAGAGCTTTTCTAGGAGATTCCCTGCCATGTAATCAGGTTTCTGAGCTCACATGAAATGGCATGGCTGTTTTCCACTCAATGTATGCCTAGCGGGTCTGAAGTCCAGCAATGGCCAACTTGTTCATTCAATTTGTTCATTCAACTTGTTCGTGCAATTGCATGTTGATGCTTTTAGGATTGTCAACTTGGGGGTGGGAATTTTTTGGAGATGGGGCCTTGGGAGGGCATGGTAGAAGACCATAGGGCCCACCTTCCAAAGCAGCCATTTTTTTCTACAGGAGTATCTGTGTAGACTGGATATCAGTTATAATTTCAGGAGTTCTCCTGGCTCCACTTGGAGGCTAGCATTGTTTCCATAATGAACTGCAATTGTGTCCCGCACTTCTTCCAAAGAGTTCAGGGGACATGGTGTCCCCTATTTTATCTCCACAACAGCCCCAAAACACAGATCTTTAGGAGAAGGGAACATGAGTGGTAAATTGGGACTCTGCATTGTAAAGAAGGAATTGGAGGACATTACCCACCCCTTCCATTAATCAGGATCCAACGCCATGTCTAGATTCAGGTATAGTCCTCTAAAGCCCTGACCTGACCTTGAATATGTAAAAGAAAGGGAAGATCAAAAGGAAGAAAATATAATCTCTTTCCTTTGTCTACACCTAGCCCCGCTACAAATGACCAAATATCTTCATTTACACACAGGCAGTATTATACAAGCAGCTCATTTCAAGAGGGTTTGATTAGCTGTCTTAGGAGTGGAAAGGAGTGGAAAGGAGAGTCTGGAATATGTTGCATAATTAAGACTTTGAGGCTTTCAGGCAAAGGAGTAAGTTGAACTGTGTAATAGTGCAACGTACTGCAGTCCCTCTGGAAATGAAAGAATACAGACGTAAGGTTGCAATCATAGGTGCATTTAACCAGAGCTGAGATGTTACTGAGATCACATTGCTCTTGTTAAGAGCTGCTGTCCTCAATCTTCTCTGTTGCATCCAGTTGGTTCAGCTCGCATCGTGTTCTCTCATCATGATCACATGCCTAGTTGTTTGAATGTGTCAGAATTACTTTGTGTGTGTCTAGCTCACTCAAACTGCCAGTTCCCTACCCCCAACATAGTTAAAAGGGAACAAGTTACCACATTTTTTAGTTGAAACTTGTTCCTTAGGTGATTCTGTGTACCTTCAGTGCCTGTCCCTGAACTAGTTAATCTTGCAATCTGATCTTGTGATCGCTTTAAAATAGATGCTGCTGGAAAGCATTCTGTTCAATGTCAGTAATTTAAAGAACACGTCTGATTGTGAGAACACAAAGAGGTGATGGATTGCAAGCAATTCCAAGCATGGCAGGTAGGCCTCATTAATGACCCAACCATTACCCTGGGAGATAATAATAATAATAATAATAATAATAATAATAATAATAATAATAATAATAAAATACTGTACCTCCATTTGGCCACAGCACAAACCATCTGGGATCCCACAGTGGGATGCAAATGGCACCTTTGACCCAGATGTTTTACGGGCACGGACTTACTGGTTTAAGGAGGAAATTTGGCAGAACTCTAATATTTGTATGTGGCAAAACTCTAATATTTGTATGTATTTCATATTATGAATCCCAAAACGTTGTGATGAAAATGTTAAGTTAGAAAGCAAAAATGTTGTTTTGAAATCGTCCTCTGAGTGCCAGAGAAAGCCTGATCTGCTTTCACAGTCTGATCCACCTCCCAGTTATACTCTTGCAGACAGCTCCTCCGTTGCTCTGCACTCCTCCCTAACAACAGGTTCTTGCCAGTCTCACCCTCTGCCTCGGTGTGAATGACTCGGCACCTCCATCCAAAGTGCAGGCTGTTGACATGACCCTGAAAACCCCGGTCGAGACTCCTGTTTCCATTTACCCCCTTGTTCAGCAAACCACTGTTTTTTCTCCTCCCTATGCCTCAAAGGGCGGCTTCCTCATCTGTCAGAACATTTCGGCATGAGGCCTGGGGACCTTCAAAGATTTCTAAATTGTCAGAATTAAAGGGCCAGTTTTCCACTCAGCCTCAAAATGTTCTTTTTCTATACTCAATGCACTTTTTGCCATCCACCAGCCAACTCAAAGATGTCAAAGCATTTTCAGCCTCGAAAGGTGCTTTCAGAAGTAGAAATGGGCCCCGGGTGGAAGAACTCTTCCAAGATACTCAAAGAGAGCCCCTGCACAGCTTCTCCAATGCTTGCAAAGATGCCATTAGGACAGTTTTGCCTCTCTGAAGATCCTGATGGGTCCAAACGCCCAATTCTGCCTAACCCAACCCCACTGATGGCAGCAGTTGTTCAGATTCAGACTGAAGGGGTCAGGGGCAATGGTCCACCCCCCTGAGCCCTGGGTAAAAGTGAGGGTGGGCAGATCAACCCATGACTTTCTTTAATTGATATTGGAACAGCTCTCTCTACTGTAAACCGACCCCTTCCCATCGCTGAAAAAAATGTAGGATTTTGGTCCAAGGAGCCACAGGAACACAGTCCACCATTCAGTATCAGCTTGCAGAGATCTCTCTCCCGAATTGTGATACCCCCATTTGAACCGAATTTATCTATTTGCCTGAAGCTCATGTGAATCTATTGGGATGAAACTTTTTGCATTCTACAAAGGCTGTCATTGAGTTTTTTGGGAGATGAGGCACAGACCAACAGAATTCTTTTGAGAACAAGAATAGATTTCTGGTGAGGAGAGATGGTCCCTCCAGCTCCCTATGTGAAGGAGCTGGCTGATTGGGACTGGTCTAAAGTTGAGCCAGGAGTCTGGGACAATGGAAAGCCAGGATTAGCTGTCACTTGTCCCCCAGTTGTGGTCAAGCTTCACCCAAATGTCACCCCAGTGAATATCAGGCAGGACAGGCTGAAAAAGGATTTATTACCTGGTCTAGCAGTGGTCAGCTGATTGACTCCTTGAGGGGGGTGTTCCTCCTTCCTCTCCGTTGCAGAAGATAGCCCCTAGAACAGTCCGGGATCTTGGCCGTTCAAAAAAAAACATCTAGTGAAGTGAGGATGGTGCATGACCTGCGAGCCATAAATGCCTGTACTGAAGACTTGTGCCAAAACGTTCCTGATCCTTATACGTTACTCTCCGCCTTATGTTCAGAACTTATCTACTATACTGTCCTTGACCAGAAAGATGCATTCTTCTGTGTTCCCCTGCACCCCGATAGCCAGCTCATCTTTGCCTTTACCTACCATTCCGAGGGTCAAGAAGCCAGCAGAGCCTGTTGAAGGCGTCTGCCCCAGGGTTTCAAGAACTCCCCGGTTATCTTTGGTCAAGCGCTAGCCCGAGATCTGCGTGAGTGGGCCAGACCGGACAGCGTTGTCCTGCTGCAGTATGTTGATAACCTCCTTCTGGCAGCTGAGAGTGCGAAGGAGTGCCATGCTGCATCAGTTTCTCTTCTGAATGTTCGCTGTGATTGTGGCTAGGAGGTCTCCAAAAAGAAAGCCCAGTTGTTTCAATGGCTGGTTCTCTTTTTGGGTCATGAGCTCTGCAACGGGCAGAGATCCTTGGCACCTGAGCGAGTTGAAGCCATCAACAGGCCCCCAATCCCAGTGACTCCTGCCGAACTGCGCTCCTTTCTTGGCTTGACTGGCTATTGCAGACTGTGGATCTGGGACTATAGAAACATTGCAAAATCTCTCTATAAAATCCTGATGACAGCAGACCACCAACGACTTCCCTATTTACCCGAGCCCGCAGAAGTCAAATGCTGGGTAACCCAACTGAAAGCCAGACTGATGGAAGCTCCAGCTCTTCACCTCCCGGACCCAGAGAAGGGGTTCGACCTCTACATCGCTGACGGGCGCCAAGCTGATGGTCAAGGAATAGCCCGTAGTGTCCTGACTCAGCCTTCCTCCATGGGACCTCGGGTGATTGCCTACTTCAACAAGCGCTTAGATGACACAGCCTCTGAGTGGCCCGTTTGCTTACAGGCAGTGGCAGTGGCAGCCCTCCTGGCCAAAGAAGCCCAAAAGTTTACCTTCGGGAGATCTATCAGGATCCTCTCTCAACACTCCATCAGAACCATTCTGGAAGTGCGTAAACCAGTTTGGCTAACTGCGGCCCGTCTGATAAAATACCAAGCAATTCTCTTAGAACACCCAGAAGTCTACATTGAGACCTCTGATCGCAACAATCCAGCTACTTTCCTTCACCCTCTTGGGGCAGAACCTGATGACTCCATGAAAGATGTCTCCTTCCACAGACATGATTGTGTGTCAGTCATTGACTACCAGAAAAAAAAAAAAGCCAGACCAGACCTTGAAGATGTTCCCTTATTATATTCAGAGATCCTTTACACTGATGGTTCCAGTTTCATGATGGATGGCTCCCGCCACACAAGATGGGCGATAGTGAATAAAAATGGGCATACGGTCAAGTGCGCCTCCCTTCCTGTCAGTTGTTCAGCTCAACGTGCTGAGCTCGAAGCCATGTTGCAAGCCCTCCTGCCCCTCTCAGCCGGCAGGACTCGTATAAGGTAGGTTGTGGGAAATGGTCATCCCTTCCCCTGAGTGATTGCCCCCTGTTTTACACAGAAGCTTAAGATAGGCACTTGCAATTCCCTCAGAATATGTAACCAGCGCAGGCTTGAAAAAATGCTTGGCTCATCCATCCCTGGACACCCGACCACCACTGGATTCCAGATGCCCTCAGACGTTCCTCTCTGTCAACAGTTACACACGCAGTTTCCATCTTTGGAGAAGCACAAAACTGATTGAACTATGGAAACAGTACTTCCAGAGTCAAAGTCCTGTCCGTCCTTTGCTGTACCATATTGTTCAAATGCGTCAAACTTGTCAACTGGTCAACCCAGCTCACAATCATTCACACCCCGGGGAAAACTTAAACTCTCCCCATTTTGAACGTGGTAAGTTCAGGTTAGAACCTTTGGCCCTTAAGGGCACCTGGCACCCAGAAAGGCGAGCTAAAAATTGGGGAGGGTATTCAAAAAAAAAAAGAATGGTTATGTCTTTGTCTCGGTCTCTGGCCCCCTGTCATTTTCTCTCCCTGCAGGAACGTCCCTTCAACTTAGACGGTCCACTTCATGATATCGATTCTGGTGATTGGGTGGTCACCAAGGTTCCAGAGCCTCGAGAATTGGACTGCTGTCGCCACCTCTGTTAGACAATCCAGTCAAAGATCTCCAGTTCCTCTTCAAGTGACAGCCTCCTATAGTTCCTGCTCCTGAAAGTCCTGGAGATCGCATTCCTAGGCTGCCTTTTCCAGGCGAACAACTGCATCCCCTCTCTGAAATTCCTCTATGTTTCTGCACCCGAAAGCCTCCTGAGACGCACTCTCAGAGCACGCTCAGGTGAACTGTGACAGCCCCCAGCATCCCTGACTCTTCTAAGATCCCTGAGACGCACTGGTACAGGCTGCTCAGGTGAACGACTCATCAGTTAAAAAGACTGAACTCTATGACAGGAGGTCCCCATCCAGAACTCACGCTTTGATACCTTTCATGATCCTGGGCCCCAAGGGGTAGGTTGTTTACATTTAGTAAGTGTTCACGGGGCTAATTCCCATCCCAAAGTGTTTCTAAATATCGGGTATTCCCCCATTTCCCCACAACCTGCTCCCTGTGGTGCCCCCAAACAGGAATTTCTGCAAACATTAATCTAAGTTCTGTGCAACTTGCACCCTAGAAGCCCCAGTTCTGATCCCAGTGTGTTTTGGGGAAATATTGCCCTTTGAAGCTCGTAAAACACTTCTTAGCTCCTTTGGCAGTAAGCTTGTCATGATGGCTCACATTTAGATTCAGATCCTACTCTAAGTCTTGCTTTTCTTCTTGTAACTGAAGGGGGGCGTCTGTGGCAAGCTTCTAACTCTGTCCAATTGCTGCCTATAAATTAATAACCAGGGTAAAGCTTTCATTGAAGAGATCAGCTGACCTCATTGAAGACACTGGCCCATGTTCCAGTCCAAACGTGGACTGGTGTTCCAAGATACTAGGGGCTAAGAGGTTTCCTGGGGGGTCTCTGTTCCTCAGCAAATGGTGGTGAAAAAAGGATTGCATTTATTGTCTTATGTGCAGGGGCTGGCTTTTCTGTTCTGTCCCCTGTCTGGATTCCTCAAGTTTCACCTTATTTCATCTCTAGGGTAGTAAAAAAAAGATGCAGCTGCATCTGGTAGATGTAACTTCCCCCCCACCTCTGGAAATACCATCTCCTTCTTAAACCCAAGTCTTGCGGTTCCAGCTATGAGCTCTCAAAAGAGTCCAGAGGTCCCTTCGAAGCCTCCTCATCCTGATACCATTCCTCTTAACCCCGTCTCTGTAGGTTTACGCAACGCAGAGAGTCCTTGAGGGGGGAATTGTAAGGTGACCCCCAAAAGATTTTAAAGGCCTCTCTGCTGCTGAAGCTTAAACACTCTACAGAGAAAAAACTTTGAAAAAAAGCATTTTATTTTCTGAAAAGACATTCTTTTTTTTACCAAACATGCTTTCGCAAGATGCCCTGACCTAGCAAACTGCTTGCCTTTCAGAGACCAAGGCTTATCTTATATCCTGTACTAGGATGCGTGTCAAAACCACAGCAGGTTTCCTCTTAGAAATACTCGCTTTTGATGTTGTGTTCTTGTGATTCTCAGAAAAAGCCACCTGCTCTCTTTCTCCTCCTGACCCTCCTCCCAGAGAACTTTGCTTCATGGTTATTCTGTGACATGTATAAGCTAGAGCCAACAAACTTGATCAACAGCCAACCACGTGATACCGAACAGCGATCCAAATTTAGACAAGACATAGACAGGGAAGAAAGAGGAGGTGAAATACTAATTAGCAGCAATCATTGAATTCAATGCTGCTTGTTGAGGTATCATTATAAAAATGAATGGATTGCTAGCAAAATTCGTCCTGGACCCAACTAGATCTAGTTGTAAGAGCTCTGGTAATAAACTTTCACTGATTTTTCAACCATTTGCCTTTTTGCAACTGAATCGCGTGGTCTTGTGACTGACACTCAAGGGGCAGAGTTGTCACCAGGGGACCCCGCGCTACTCTCCTCAAGTAGCGCGGGGCTTAAGGTAAGTGGGGAAAGGCCCAAGGAGAGTTGCCAGTTTTGGATTGAGAAATTTCTGGAGATTTGGGACAAGGGCCTGGGAGCGCTGGGTTTAGGGAGGGGAGGGACCTCAGCAGGGTAGAATACTTTGGAGCCCGCCCTCCAAAGTAGCCATTTTCCTCAATGGAACTGAGTGGTGTGGTCTGGAGATCAGTTGTAATTCCAGGAAATCTCTAGGCCCCACCTGGAGGCTGGCAACCCTAGAGCCAAGTGGGTCTGACTCCGGCCAGGCTCCTCAGCTGGAGTAAGTGGTTGTTCTGTGCAGACTAAGCTGCTCACACAAAATGCTGATCAGCTGCCAACCCACACACCCAGCTCCCTACCTAGCAACCTGCCTGTCTGCTTCCACGCTGCCAGCCGTGACAAGCTCCTGATTGTGGTGGCAAGGAAATTCACAACACAACAACAATACATTGTATACTTGATGCTACTAGAGAAGGAGCGGGAAGAAGAGCTAGGGTGCTGCCTATGGAAGAGTCATTACTGTCTAGTGACTGAGACAGAGTTTAACTGGGAGAGCTGGATTTGATTCTCCATTCCTCCACATGAGCAGTAGATTCTTATCTGGTGGAGCTGGCTTTGTTTTCCTGCTAGTCACAATTCTCTCAGAACTCTCTCAGCCCCACCTACCGCACAAGGTGTTTGTTATGGGGAAAGGAAGGGAAGGTGACTGTAAGCTGCTTTGAGAGCACTTGGAGGCAGAGAAAAAATGGGGTGTAAAAACCAACTCTTCTTCTTCTTGATTGGAGCAGCAGTGGCGTAGTGGTTCAGAGCAGGTGCATTCTGATCTGGAGGAACCGGGTTTGATTCCCCGCTCTGCCGCTTGAGCTGTGGAGGCTTATCTGGGGAATTCAAATTACCCTGAACACTCCCACACACGCCAGCTGGGTGACCTTGGGCTAGTCACAGCTTTTCGGAGCTCTATCAGCCCCACCTACCTCACAGAGTGTTTGTTGTGAGGGGGGAAGGGCAAGGAGATTGTAAGCCTCTTTGAGACTTCTATAGAAGAGAAAGTGGGGATATAAATCCAACTCTTCTTCTTCTTCTTCTTCTTCTTCTTCTTCTTCTTCTTCTTCTTCTTCTTCTTCTTCTTCTTCTTCTTCTTCTTCTTCTTCTTCTTCTTCTTCTTCTTCTTCTTCTTCTTCTTCTTCTTCTTCTTCTTCTTCTTCTTCTTCTTCTTCTTCTTCTTTAGGACTCAGCAGCATTCCTTATTGGACAAGACAATCCCATTCTACTCAGCCTGTCGGATGAACAAAAGATCAAATGGAAATCCACATGTCAGTAACACCGGCCAGTGTGAAAGTTCAGGACTGGGGTGGGCAGCATCAGGACCAGCTAGGACTTCATCTGGAAACCTCTTGATCTCAGCACTGAGGACTCCTTGCAATGGGTACTTTGATTTGCAGACAGGAGGACAATGGAGCTACAATGCTGTCTTAGATCCCTGTGTGTGAAGGAGCTCCATTTTATCTCGGTTAAGCTACTCTGTGTGAGGAACTGAAGGTTCCGATGAAAAAGGAATCTGTACTGAGTCCCTGGTGTTAACAAAACAGTGACACTAATTAGGCACACAGGTTGCTCGGTGTTTTCTCTGAGGAGAACCCACACTCAGATACTAAGCAGAGAAGCTTCTGAGAGGTGGTGGGATTATAATACAGAGATATATGTAGAGAGAGGAAAATGGCTTTCTGGGGGATAGCTGGAATTCTTTCTCTGTTAAGCAATGTGTGGGCAAGACATATCTAGTGGAGAGACTGTCTTAAAAGTCAGTGTTTGAAGGAACTGTTTAGGAATACTTCCCTGAGGGTAAACTGGAGGTTTTTCAAATGAGTAGAAAGACAAACTGAGTATTGTTACACCAACACCTTTGTGTGTATAATAAACTGAATGTAACATCTAAAAGGCAATAAGCTAGTGACCTGAGCCAATTTGTAACTGCTGAGAAGAAAGATACAGCAACAACTTGTAAATAATATCTCAACTTACTAGCTTCGTGTTTGTAATCTTTAGTATTTTGCCTAAAACCATTTTTCATTGTTCCTGTTAATAAAAACTTCATTTTTCATCTTTTAATGATATCAAGCCTCTGGTGCCTAAGTTATTATTTTCCGACAGAAGCAAAAGAGTTTATTCTGTGTTTCCTCAATATAGTCCTCTGCCTGGCTGGGGGGTGCCCTAGATGAGCAGCTGAAGAACATTTTACTTTTTATTATAAATGTAAGAAGGGAAAGCACAAAGTGAAAAAAAGTTGAAATCATTGCTCATGCTACTGCATAAAATACAGTGGAACCTTGGTTTTCATTGCCTTCGGTTTTCATTTTCATCGATTTTTTCAGTGAAAAATTTGTCTCGGTTTTCATCGATTTGCCTCGGTTTTTATCGATTTGCAGTAAGGTGCCGGGATTTGTGGAGAAAAATCCCCCAGACAAAGCCATTGCAGGTCGTGTCTGCAACTTGTTTAATGACAATGTCTTGCCCCATTTCAGACAAATCTTAAAGAGGCGTCAGAAACTTAAAGAGGCGTCAGACCTCTTTGGACAGCTTTCTGGTGCGACATTGGTCCACTGGCTCTGAAGCTGGTCCTAGTGTTATTGCTTGTTGCTGTTTTCAGCATTAAACACTATGTTTATTCACCAAAAAATGTTTTTGGTATGTTTTTTGGAGTGCCTTGAACGGATTAATTGGACTTACATTGATTCCTATGCAAAAGTTTGCCTCAGTTTTCATCGATTCTTTTCAGACGGATTACCAACGAAAACCGAGGTTCCACTGTAACTGGCAAATGGGGCTGCTCAGTCAAAGTCTTAACTGACAGAACTTTTGGAGGGAAAATCTCTCCAGGGCACTGGTGGGCAGAAGAAGGCACCTGGGTGCAACACACCATAATACAATCCCTCCTCCAAAGCAGCCAGGGGAACTCATCTGTGTAGTCAAGAGATCAATTGTAGCTCCAAGAGATCCCCAAGCTCCACCTGGAGGTTGGCAACCCTCGATCCCAGCTTGGCTTTCCACCTGCCAGTTCCTCCTCTATTTCTCTTCTTACATGATGACTGCCCACGCAAACGGGGTTTGTCTAGGCTTCCCAGCTCTTCACATCCTGCTCCCAAGCTTCCTTCTCACCAAGTCTTCAGCTCAGATTCTCCTCTGCCGTTGACTTTGCCTCTACAAACACTCCTGCGGATCTGCCACAATAATTTCTGGTCCCAGTCCTAGCATCATTGTTTATTAATATGGTCAATGACCAGACCAGCTAGAGAAAATGTTCCCGACAACGACGACAAATAAAAGAACTCCCGCTTCAGCTGCTCACTTGCTTGGTTGATTGTGGCCCGGTACAAGGATGGCCAGCCCAGTGGTTAAGGAAATTCACAGAGCCCTGAGCACGAAGCAGAGCATTTGAAACTGAACATTTTAGAAACAACTCCCATTTTCTCCAGGGAACAAAATTCCTGAGGTATGAAGATAATTGCAACTCGGTAAGGTATATTCCAGTTGGTAATAATACCAACAGATTCCCCCCATCACCAGAGAGACTGTTATTCAGATACCACCAGAGTAACAAAACTTTGCATTATTTATTCCGATTGTGGGATAGGGGGAGGTTTCCACTGGTGTCTTTCAGGGCCTTTGGGACTCAGTTTTACATCAGGCAGGACGAATGTGCAACACCGCAGAATGCAAGAAGGAAAGAAATGCTGCCAGCTGAGCAATGTTTTTGGCTGGCTGATTTAAAAGTCTCCCCAAGCGACGGTAGCTTGAACCATTGCTAATGAGATTAAACGGGGTGTGAAAGGCATTCGGCACCATAGATTTCTCTGAGTTGCTTTTTTAACAGAGAAAGCGGAAGCTCCCCCCAATAGCCACCTGCTCTTCCCTTTCTTTCAATCACCTCCTTTGATGTTACACCCTTGCACAATTGTGCACACCCAATAAGCAACCCCGTTCTCTGATGCGAGGACACTGGTGGAAACCTCCCTCCATTCCCAGGTTCCTGATGAGGCCGCAGAAGGAAGGGGCTGCAGGACCATGAAATGTTTGGAACAGAAATCAGTTCTGTAGACCCAAGCAAGTTGGCAACGTAGCGCTGGAAAAGAAAATCAATAGATTCCGGGCACGCTCAGAATGCATGGAAGCAGTCCACGGCAGCTATTATTAATTAATAACTTAATTTAGTGTTATATTAATAATAATTGCTTTTGGTTAAGCTACAAAGGAGGACATGGCCGACCTCTGTGGAAATAGCTGAATGGAGGCCTTGGCTGAAGTTCAACAACAGCACTTTGGGAAGGCTTCAGTCACCCTCAGGGAAGGGCTACACTCCCCCCCAGTCAGAAATGCTCGGCTTCATCACCTTCCGTCCCTTCCCTTAAATTGTACAAGGATCATTTTCTAGCTAGGTCATTCCATGCTACTTGTTGACTTGGAATTAGGGGGAAGAAGCAGGGACCTCTTTGCAATGGGGGATGGAGCTTCAAGGTCCTGGTCAGGCAAAATACGACTGATGCAGTTGCTAATCTGGTGAATGTTTTGTTTTTTTGCCATTACATCACAGCTGCCTTGTGGTCAACCTGTAGGGTTTTCAAGGGAAGAGATGTGCAGAGGTAGTTTGTCATTGCCTAACTCTGCATAATGGCCCAGTTGTTTCTTGGGGTCTCCGAGTATGCATGGCAGAGGCGTAGCAAGGGAGAAAAGCGCCTGGTACACCAGTGCGCCTCCACCCCTGCCCTGCCCCGGAACGTCCCTGCCATGCCCCTGCCACGCCCCCACAGGGGCATGTGCCCGGTGCATCATGTACCCCCCGCCCCCTTGGAGCTACGCCTCTGATGCATGGCCTGTAAGACCAAGTTGTTCCACCAAGCCTATGGCTGAAGAAAGCATTGGTCTCTATCTATCATTAGTTGGCCTCCCTTCCCTTTTCCCTTTTTGTTTTTTGGTGATGTTTAAGATGAGAAGTATATTATAAGTTAAATTGGACCATCTCATCCATTGCTTGATTTTACTCTGTTTAAGGTGCCATGATTGATTGCTGCATGTTATTTTTATATGATTATTTTTATTATGTTGTAAACTGCTCTGAGCTCATGTAAGCGGTGGGAAGCGGGGGCGGGGAGGAGCCATCTAAAAATTGAACAAATAAATAACCGGAGCCAAACCTGCTTATCTTCTGAGATCTGATGAGATCTCAGGCTAGCCTGGATTCATTCAGGTCAGGTCACTAAGGATCTTAGCTGTCCGCAATCAGAAAAAGGGTTTGTTTCTTTGCTTGCTTGTTTCCATCACATTGGGTCTCTCTCCTGCTCTCTGCTCTCCGGCTCCAGCTGCATCTGTATTTGCTAATTAACAGCTTGTTATCCAGCAGCCAGGATGTTTTGCTACTGATGCACGCTTGTGTACAGACAAGACCCAGGAGATTGTCTGCTCTGCACCAAGAACCGCCCAGCCTTGTAGGACAAAGCTATTCTCCCAGATGCAGGCAAAGGACCAAGTTGTCAACTCCCTGCATTTCCCAACAAACCTTCCCAACACAGATAATTAACACTCCTACCCCCACCCCCACACCGCCACTCCACCCCGGAGATTGTGAGGGAGAATACATGAGAGAGTCCAAGTGGTGCATTCTTTCTACCAAGGTAGCTAGCCCTGTTTTCTGGGACAGAACAGTTGCAGGTATTTTGCCCAGCCAAATAAAACCAAAGTCCAGGGTCCGCCTTAAAGACGAATAACATTTATTTCAATATTGATTTAATTCATTTATACCTCACTTTTCTCCCCAGTGAGGACCTAAAGCAGCTTACATTATTCTTCTCTATTTTATCCTCATAACAACCCTGTGAGGTAGGTTAGACTGAGAGATTGTGACCGGTCCAATGTCACCCAGTGAGTTTCCATGACACGAGTAGGGAAGAAGAAGAAGAAGAAGAAGAAGAAGAAGAAGAAGAAGAAGAAGAAGAAGAAGAAGAAGAGTTGGGTTTATATCCTCCCATTCTTTCCTATGGGAGACTCAAAGGGACTTACAAACTCCTTTCCCTTCCCCCCTCACAACAAACACCCTGTGAGGTAGGTAGGGCTGAGAGAGCTCAGAAGAACTGTGCTAGCTCAAGGTCTCCCAGCTGGCATGTGTTGGAACATACAGACCAATCTGAATTCCCCAGAGAAGCCTCCACAGCTCAGGTGGCAGAGCGGGGAATCAAACCAGGTTCCTCCAGATTAGAGTATACCTGTTCTTAACCATTACGCCACTGCTGCTCCTGCATGGATCTCCTATATACTAGCAACATGAACTTTTGTGAGTCACAGCTCACTTCTTCAGACAAATGAAGGAAAAATTCTACCAGGAATTCTTCATAAAAGGAAGATTACAGGGGGAGGAGGAGCTAAGCCAGAGAAGCTTGGTGCGAATTTTGCTCAGCAGCCTACCAAAAGCTGCCCAACTTGCTTACACG
Organism: Sphaerodactylus townsendi; assembly: GCF_021028975.2. NCBI lineage: Eukaryota > Metazoa > Chordata > Lepidosauria > Squamata > Sphaerodactylidae > Sphaerodactylus > Sphaerodactylus townsendi. The sequence goes on from NC_059430.1 coordinate 100,493,107, forward strand.
TGCCACAAACATCCTTTTTTACTCTGGGAGCATCCTTTTGACAAAGTATCTACCCTGGAACTGCAAGGGTGTGTTGCAATTTGTCAGATGCTCAGGGAAAAATTGAGGAGGAATTGAGAACATATCAGTCATCTCCAAGTTTCTAGCCCCTATGGCTGTGATGATATGTTTGGAAAAGTGTGGGCCTGCTTAGATGCCAAAGAAGGGGCTTCGTAAAATTTCAACAGGTTGAACGGGGGGCTTCAATGACTTCCTTGCCTGCCTCTCCATGAATAGAAAAAAGAGAATAAATTATGACCCAAAACGTTGGAGGGAAAATACTATGCAAACGCTGAGCTTTTATGCAGATAATATGCAGCTCTTCTGCTTAATTTGCAACTTTCCATGTATTTATTATTTATTGACCATATTTGCATTCCAGCGGGGAGGGAAGGAGGCATGGTATAGCCTGATCGCATCAGATCGTCGGAGCTAAGCAGGATTGGTACTTGTAAGGGAGAGGACTCTGCAGAAGAAGGCAATGGCAAACCAACTCTGTTTAATCACTTGCCTTGGAAAACCCTATGGCAGGGGTCTGCAACCTGCAGCTCGCCAGATGTTCATGGACTACAAATCCAATTGGCCATGCTGGCAAGGGCTGATGGGATTTGTAGTCCATGAACATCTGGAGAGCCGCAGATTGCAGACCCCTGCCATAGGGTTTGCCGTATCACAGCTGTGACTTGATGGCATTTTACATACACAGCTGCATCCTGTCTTTTCCCCCAGGGTCTGGAGGAAGAATGCATGATCACCTCTTCCTTCAACATTGCAACAACCTTGTGAAGTTGCTCACACTCACACACCACAGCAAGTTTAAGACTGGCCAGTAGATTTGGTGATTGAGCAATGGCCAACAGGTTGGGAAGTCCATGAAGTTTTGTGGGCGGAGCCTGGGAAGAGCAGGGTTTAGGAAGGGGAGGGAATTCAGCACGTATAATACCACAGAGCCCACCCTCTAAAGATGCTATTATTTCCAAGGGAATGGAGCTCTGTTGTCTGGAGAGAGCTATAATTCTGGGAAATCTCCAGGCCCCGCCTGGTATTTGACAACCCTAATATGGGCATTTGAATCTTCATCTTCTGTTCTAAGGCTCAAAAGTCACATTGGGCATCATCAAACTGTGTCCCCCTCCACCCCACTTCTCCTTGCTATTGCAGCTGAAAAAAACACTTGGTTATAATATTATCTCACCCATCCTCCAAGGCAGTGTTTGTTGCTGGAGCTCAAGGCAGCGTTTGCTGGTCTCCCTTGTCTATTTTATACAACAACCTGGTGAGGTGGGTAGGCAGGTAGAGACTGACCCAAGGTTATCCAGCAAGCTTCTGCTGCAGAGTAGAGATTCAAACCTGACACTCCCAGATCCTAGCCCAACGCCTTATGCTGGCTAACCAGTGGTGGGATTCAGCAGGTTCGCACCTCTTCGGCAGAACAGGTTGTTAAAATAGGGCTTGTAAACCACCAGTTGTTAAATTATTTGAATCCCACCACCGGAACCGGTTGTTAAATCATTTGAATCCCACCGCTGTGGCTAACCACTACCCCAGCTCCTCAGCATTGTTTCATTGGCCGCCTCTTGTGGGAGGGGCTGTTCAGTGGCGTCATTCTGTAGGGTTGTGTCAGTTTCCCATTTTTGCAAGAGAGGCAGGTTGTGTTGGAGATGGGATGCCGGCCGGTCAGCTTCTCAGGCTCCACAAGTGCTTGCTTTCCACCTGTCCACGTTAGGACAATACAATAGCCCTGCTTGTCCTTGGCCGACAAGCTCAAGACAGATTGCCTCATTAAAGTTCATAGGGGCCTTGGGACAGTCATAGAGGAAGAAAACAATCTTTGCAAACAGCCTGATCCACAAAACCAGATCGCAGCTTCTGCTATCGTCTATCTCTGCAGAAGCCACTTGCTTTCGGTCCTCCGGGCCTTGCGTTTCCCCATAATAGAAATAATCATTATTCATTACCTGGCTTCCTTTAAGCACCAGAACTGCCTATTGCTAATAGGCAGGCAGGTGGCCTGTTAGTGACTAATTAATTCTCCCATACACTTTGCTGCACACATAGAAAACAGCTTCCGAAGTCGTAAAGTTGCACACTGGAGCTGGGAGGGCTCCAGAAAGCGTTTGCAGAAGGCTTTGAAGAGCAACCTGTAGGAGGAGAGGAGGCTTTGAAAAGCAACCGGTGGGAGGAGAGGAGAGGGTCTGTTGTGGCAAAGGGTGGGTGTTCCCAATGCAGAGGTGACAATGGATGACAAAGGGCGCTGAGGAGCAAGCACAGTGAGCATGTTGCCAAGCAGAGCCGACACGTTCGTGGGGGGATGGAGCATCCAAAATAACACACATCATTGGGGTTTCTGTGTGGTTTCTGGGCTGTACGGCCATGTTCTGGCAGCATTCTCTCCTGACTTTTCGCCTGCATCTGTGGCTGGCATCTTCAGAGGATAAATTTAACACACATCATGTTTCTGAGCCCTGAAGAAGAAGGACTAGAACCATTGTGTTTGTTAGTGATCTCTGGCTTTCCTGATCCTCATCATTTCTAAATGGCAGGGGACTAGTGGTTAAGAGCAGGCGGATTCTAATCTAGAGAACCGGGTTTGATTCCTCACTTTTCCACCTGAGTGGCGGAGGCTTATCTGGTGTACCAGATGTGTTTCCGCACTCCTATATTTCTGCTGGGTGACCTTGGGCTAGTCACAGTTCTTCGGAACCCTCTCAGCCCCACCTACCTCACAAGGTGTCTGTTGTGGGGAGAGGAAGAGAAAGGGGCTTGTAGGCCACCTTGAGTCTACTTACAGGAGAGAAAGGTGGGGTATAAATCCAAACTCTTCTTCTTGTAACCTCTTCCTCATTTTGATCAGAAAAACAGCCCCAAGCTAAACAGGACTTCACCCATTCCCACTCCTAAAGACAATTGTTCTGACACACTTTATAGGCTTCCATGTTTGGACCACATCTTCAAAAATAAACCACCAAGAAATGGGTTTAGTGTTTCTTGTAAGTCATGTTTAATTCACTTCCCAGTTGTGGGTCACAACTCACTATTTCTATTAGGTCCAAAGACTGGAAAACTGGGGATGGAGAAGAGAGATGAGGGGATCTCTAGATTCTTTGGGGCAAAAAGTGTCCATCATGGAAGCTGGATTTAGAGGTTAAATTAGTCTTAAGTGTCATATGTGTGGTACAAAGGTTACGATGGGATATGGAGACCAAGGAGATGCAGGTTGAAATTAGACATCTGCCATGGAAATTCATTGGTTGACTTGGCTTCAAAGTTGTTGTGATAACAGAACATCTGGGAGATCCATGTATTCTTGAAGAAAGCACAGGATTCAAAAATGAAATGGAGGAGAGGAATCTGGTGGTTCATAATGGAGGGTATCTTCAATATGTTCTGCTCAGGGCTGTTATTCCAGACTCTGATTTCCGTCCATTCATAATCTGAACAGATCTCTCCGCTGGGATGTGGTGGTTTTAGAGTAAGCTCTCCTCCAAACCGAAGGTTTTACACCACTGATTTCTTCCATGATCCATAGCTTTGCTTGCTTTCTCTAAGGTGCCATGGTAACCACAAGCAACATTGTCCAATTATGGAGATGGAGCTTCGGCACTCTAAATATTTCTTCCCCCTCCACCGGAGATTTCCAGTTGGGAGGAAATTTAGGAGAGGAGCCTTGTGAAATCGACAGTAATTAATTGGATCCTTGGGGAGCTGAGATTTAGGAACTCTCTCCCCTCCCCTACAGGAAATGCACAAGAGTTTTTTGGTCACAAGTATGAAGATGAGCACTTAGAGGATGGATTTGAGAAAGAAACAGGCATCGAGTTGGAGGGCAGAAGAACTTGAGGGGAACTTTCTCAGGAAAAATGAGAGACAGCATGGTGTAGCAATCAGAGTATTGGACTAGTATCTGGGTGTCTCAGGTTCAAATCCCCACTCTGCCATGAAAGTGAACTTTGGCCAATACTACTCAATCTAAACTACATTATAAGGTGTTGTTGGGACAGTAAAACGGAGAATGAGAGAATGATGTTGTAAATTGCTTAGGGTTCCCATTGAGGTCCAAATTAATGAAACTATTTTGCTAGCTAAAATTTGGGAGGGAAGGCAGCATAGCATAGCCTGATCTTTTCAGATCTAGGAAGCTAAGCAGGGTCAGTACTTGGATGGGAGACCACTAGGCAGAGGGAGGCAATGGCAGTTCTCACTTGCCTTTGAAGCCCCTTATTGGGGTTGCCGTAAGTCAGTTGTGCTGGCACTTACGTATATATGTAACTCAAACTTCTTTGCAAAAATGTGAATGCATGAAAGTCTAATGCAAATTTTGTAATGCTAACAGTCTGTGGACACCGGACATTTGGAGAGGGGAATGCAATGTAAAATACTAAATTGAGAGTTATATGTTATTGCTATGAGCATTTTTATGAAGACATAAGTTAACAGTTTTTATACATCACCTCCAAACTGGATACTGAATCAAAAATGTGGATATTTCAAAATAACGGGTACACGTGAGCACAGCATTTAATTTTAGTACAAATGTTAGCAGCTAACATGCAGGAAAGTGCCACTGAGGTACCCCAACTGCTGGAAAAGAGAACTGTGGTTTGGCTCCGCAACACCCTGTGACATCAGCCTCCTAAGTCATTTGGCTGCTGTCCTGTTTGCCAATAGAAAGAAGGGAGTTGATTTTTCCACAGACTATTTGTCTGTTCATTGACCCATTTGTGACTGTTCAGCAGTTTGTTTCACTGAATTCATTCCTAACAGAGCAGTACAGTGTAATTGTTTTTTTTCCTGCATGCGCATTCTCACATAGCCTGACCATTTCACTTCCCTCATCCTTTCTTAGCTGCTGTTCCACTTGACAGGCAGCTGTTTAAATAGACACCGATAACATCAACCTGTTATAAGTAAATACTGTGTGCATTTAAAAAAAACACTATTGTTAAATCTGGGTTATCCTTAGCAACGTTAAAGGCTGACGATCTGTTTGGACAGGCAGTGTTTTTGCGCTTGGATAGCTCTGGGGGGAAAACGATGCAAACTTGTTCGGCAGGCGCTGGAGTCATTTTTCACAGCATGGAACAGATTCCGTGATTGGCTCGTGTCTGATCCTCCCAGCTGAACGTGGTGACTTGGGCTGTTGAAGGTGCTTTCTGCAAAATTTATGACCTCCTTAAATTAAAGGGCACTTGGGCTGGAAAGAAACTGGGGTCAGCAAGCCAAAGCTGACATAAGCACCAGAGCAAGCTGGGAGATCTGCCAACTGGCTTTTACCCCGCCAGCTGCAGCGCTGAACTACACAGGAAAACTTAGTCATTGTAACTTAAGGGGAAGCGTTTAGCTGGACTCCTCCCTCATATTCATCTTTTGATGAGTTGGGAACTTCAGGGTGAGAAATTCCTGGAGATTTACAGCCTGGGGAGGGCAGTATTTGGGGAAGGGGAGGGACTTCAGTGGGGTGTAATGCCCTAGGTGGGGTATAATGCCATAGTTGGAGAAGGTATTGCTCCGGGCGCCATCCCCCCCCCCCTTTGTTGACTACCCTAACTTTACCTCCTATTGCTGTACACTTCTTGAAGATCTATCGAACACAGTGTGAAACAGACTTTTCTCGGTGATACACCTCTGAAGATGCCAGCCACAGATGTAGGCGAAACGTTAGGAACAAGATCCACCAGGCCACGGCCACAGCCCGGAAAACCCACCAGAACCAATCATCATCCTTTATCCCAACACAGAGGTGAATTCTGTCTCAGGGCTCCAATTAATATCTGTGGACCGTCCCCTGCTCCAATTTCATGATGTAGCAGCAGAATCATCACCAGTGCTTGACAATGGGGAAACATTCCACATTTAAACTGTTGACTTAAAGCACCTGTTTTTAGAATGGCTGGGCAACCTGAGAAACAAATCTTGGCTGCGGGAGTGTTCTGGTGATCTCGGCATATGCACTTTGGATTGTATTAGAGAGCAGCCCAGGTCAGGTGATGCAATTGGCAACTTGTGGGTGCAGAACAAAAACTTTGCATTTGTCTTGAGTGTTTGAGAGCATACTTTTATTCATTCTGTCTGGACTTCTGTCCCACATTACCCCCAGGAACACTTCATGGGCTGCAACAGAAAGGTATGCATAGAAGATGCAAATAAAAAATAATAATCGAATTAAATACATATTATAATGACATCTGCGATCAAAATCTCCAAGCTGGGTTAGTCAAAGCCCTTACAAATAACAAGGTTTTTCAGCATTTCAACCCCACACTGTTTCCAGCTGGCCTGGGCACTGTTGCTGCCAGACACCACGGGCTAGGAAGGTACCAGCATCCAACTCGTTTGCTCTGCTAAGACTCCTAGTCAGACTGCTGAGTAGAAGCCTTTTAGGCAGGGATTCTGAAGGACACAAACTGCATTGTGTTGTTTGGGTCGGTCTTAATCAAAGTTATCACACAGATTTTGTTTTGGGATTTTGCTTTGAGCTGAGGCTGCCTGCGACCTGTCTGTTCCAGTGTGCCACATCAGTTGCAAAACAGCCTGCTCGCTGTCACGGAACCTCCAGCACAGCCACCATCAAGCACTGCCAAACATCAGATCAAGTGACATCAGATCTTCAATATCAATGCTGAATCTCTAATATTTGCCAGATGGCTACAGGAGAATTTTGGGGAGCAAATCAATTTCTGCTCTTCGGTGCAGCTATATGGTCTTTGTTATCTCGTCAGCTGTAAATTGTTGAGCCTCTGACAAAGCTGCAACCAACGAGTTTCACCAGAATACCTCCGCACCCCCACACCCCCCCACACACTGATGAATATTACATGGTAACTAGGACCCCATCATCTGCATACAGCCAAAGTTAGTTGCCAAAAAATCAATGCTTACTTCTGGATTTACAATATGGGCAGAACCTTCTAAGACACACTGACAAAATTGTATGTATTTTGCATTGTCAGTTGTTAATTCTATCAATTGCTATATTTCTCCTTGATTATGGGAAACATTAAAAAGAGGAAAGAGGTTCCGGAGTATCACGATGCTGAATGGATACCACATTTGGCTTCCCAATTGCCCTTGCCAGACGAGGAATTACTTCTCTCCCACCCTAGTTTCTCACTGCAAAGAACTGAGATGCAGAAGGAAAATGGTGCCCACAAAGTGATGCTCTTGGAATTTCCACTTGTTTCTATGGCAAATACGATAGAAAATAGGGGGCAGCCTAGAGTGTCACTTAAGCCCCTTCCACACATGCAGAGTAATATACTTTCAATCCATTCTCACAATTGTTTGCAAGTGGATTTTGCTATCCCATACAGCTGCAAAGTGCATTGAAAGTGGATTGAAAGTGTATTATTCTGCATGTGTGGAAGGGGCCACAGAAATAATACCACATTCTTGCCAAACTCAGAAGTAAAAGAAGAACTGGTTTTTATACCTCACTTTCCCCCCATCTTTAAGGATTCTCAAAGCAGCTTACAATCACCTTCCTTCCTCTACCCACAACAGGTACCTTGTGAGGTAGGTGGAGCTGAGAGAGTTCTGAGAGAACTGTGACTAGCCCAAGGGCACCCAGCAGGCTGCATGTGGAGGAATGGAGAGATGAACCCAGTTCAGAGTTCACCATTCTTATCCACTCCACCATGTTTTGGGTCTCCATAGACACCACTCCCAATTTTCCCAGCATTTGCTGAGAAAACATTGGAATCCTAGTCCAAAATTAAGATATGAGATAACATAAACACATCCCAGCACCAACATGTCTCTCAAGAAACCTTTGCGGGGATGGGGGGACGGGACATCTCTTTCCTGTTTTGGTTCCCCCTTTTTGCTAACTTTTGCCCCCCTTTCTACTCCCAGAAAGAGGGATTGAAGGACTCAGCTTCCTTTGACAGCCAGTTCAGGTGCAATCCTTCCAAAAGCCATAGTTTTTGACTTCGGCTCCCTCATTCCTCTTTATTACTGAGTCTCCACTCCTCTTGTAGTCTCACTCCTGTGTGACTACCCAGCAGATAGCCACAGACATTTAGTGCCCTCACTGTTTCATCCTTTTTCCTCGCTTCTGTCCTCTTCCCTGCCACATATCATGTGCTCCATAGCATGGGTGAGTGCCTTGGCGTGCCTCAGAATCAAGAAGTGTGCAAGCCAGCAACTCTGCAACACAACACACTTCAGTTTTTGCAAACTGTCACCATTGGTTGCACACTGCTGCAAATGCTCCAGCTGTATTCAACAACATCTGTGGTTCTTCCATGGCTCCGGCCTAGGCATTACCATGGTTTTCGGGAACACTGATTTCTCTGAAACTATAAGGCCTTCTGCGCGTGGTGGAATACTCTTCTCAGTGGTCATGTCAAGATGGTAAGTCTCTGTCCTCCTCTAGCAAGCAGAGAAAAAGAAACATGAACGGAAAAAGCTAGCATGTATAAAGTCCCTTGCCAGATCCCAGCCTGCCTGTGCAGACTGGATAAAATTGAGTATTGAGATGTGATTCCACCTCCCAGTGCGATGAGTGTATATTTTGCATACAGGGAATCGAATACATCCCGTCCTGCTGTTCAATGATGTGGAAATAGTCGTACGTAGACCAAGACTACAGTAATGTGTGTTATAAAGTATAATGGGCAAGCGCATGACAACATGGCTATCCACGTCAAAGTATATAATCAGTTTGTAAACATGTCATCCATATGGCACACAGGCTCAAGATACATACATATTATTCAATATTAAACCTAAATTTTCATATGAATAATAATACAAAACTTTTCATAGTGAAGATTCACCTACATAATTTCCAAACTGAATTTCTTCACTATGAAAAGTGTTGTATTATTATTCATATGAAAATTTAGGTTTAATATTGAATAATATGAATGTTTTATTTTTTATATTTTTAATATATTTTATATATTTTTATGTAACTTCAGGAAAAACAGTTGTGCTCCTAGAGGAGTAAGGAAAGAAAATACTTTGTACAACAATTGTAAGTGCATATGGGAGGGTTCTCTGGGCTTTTGTTAATGAAAATGAAAGGATTAGACAGAGTTTTTTATATATTGACACTTGTATTTGTACATTTCAGATTGGCTTGACAAAGGACTGCCAAAATAAAAACCTAATCTAGAGGTTTTATAGCCATACTTGATGGTGTACTTATCTGTGGAATTGTTTTTGAACTTTTTGAAATTATCATTTGTGATAGAAAGATATTACCGGTATTGAAATGATACTTACTTAGTGAGTTGGAGTACGCATTGGTTTAATATTTGTGACAGTACCTGTTGTACACCTGCCTTGATTACCATGATGGATCAAGATACATACAAGCATGAGACTGAGTATATCAGTGAATATCACAGGCAGGTATCAAACAAGTTATGGTGTCCAAATGAATGGAACTTATGTAGAGTTGACAAGAATGCAAGAACATGCAAATACTTCCTGCATTAGATTAGACATTAGTAAATGTCACGAACAGAAACAGACCGCACAGAACTGAGTTCAATACTACATATCACAAGCAAATCGATAGGTATTTTGGATAATAACCCTGTTTCACTGAGATATTGTCAGTAGCGTAGAGTGGAATAAAGCGAACTTCACAGGGAGTAACATTCCTCCTTTATATTAAAAATGTAGCTTCCATGACAAAGCCTGCCAAAGCTGTCGAATCTGAGAATCAAGCTGTTTGCATGCTTCTCCAGATTGAAAAAGACTATCTGTAAGAATAGATGAATACTAGGTGTAAATCCCACTGGAAACCCAGACTCATGCTTGTACGTATCTTGGGCCTGTATGCCATATGCTTATAAACTGATTATATAGTTAGACTTGGACAGTCATCTTGTCATATACTTGCACATTATGCGTTATTACATATGTTACTGTAGTCTTGGTATAGTGTACTTGTAAAGTGTTCCTGTTCCTTTTTTTGTTAGTTGTTCCACTATACCTTTTATGCTTTTGGTTCTTTTATAGTCACAAATTGCCATTGTGGTGTAGTGGTTAACAGCAGGTGGATTCTAATCTGGAGAATCGGGTTTGATTCCCCATTTCTCCTCCTGAGTGGCAGCGGCTTATCTGGTGAACTAGATGTGTTTCCGCACTCCTGCATACCCGCTGGGTGACCTTGGGCTAGTCATAGTTCTTTGGAACTCTCTCAGCCCCACCTACCTCACAAGGTGTCTGTTTTGGGGAGAGGAAGGGAAAGGAGCTTGTAAGCCACCTTGAGTCTCCTTATAGGAGAGAAAGGTGGGAGATAAATCTAAACTCCTCCTCCTCCTCCTCCTCCTCCTTCTTCACTGCAACATGGTTAAGCATGCACATGGCCAAGTACTGTCTTAAATGACACATTCATTGTTTCTTGAGGCTATGCATGAGATCCAGTGCAAAATTTCCAATAATCACTTGTGCTAAGTTAAAAACATATTGCATTCCCACTTGCATTTCCTATTCTACAAAATCTTCTGCAATCAGTTTCTGGGCACTATAATATATAGGGAACAGAGTACTAGGTGTTGCACAAGAGCCTTCACCAGCAGAACTGTGCTAAATCCATTTATGTTTTCACTTGTATATCGCTGGATCCAAGCCAATATCTAAATCTGGAGTGAATCCAGAATTCAGACTAGCCAGGAGCCTCCTGGCAACAAAATCCCAGAGGGACCAAATGATGATTCTGCAGGAGGAAGGGAAAGACACTCTGTATATGCTCACACAATCCTTTAGTATATGCCAGGGTTGAATTTTAGAGCAGAAGGCAAGTCATGAAGACCTATGCTCCTGTATGGCTCCCGCTCATTTTGAACTGGGGTGGTGCATGCATTATTTTCCCCAGGATCTGTCCCTTAAACATGAAGCTGAGAATGAGCGTTGTCAATAGGTGTTATGGGAACAACTGATGAGTAAGAGAATGAAAGCTGAAAAGCAGGAAGATTTTATAAAACTACGTGGGATTGGCAAAGGAAATTAAAATATCTACATATAAATTATCTGAAGTCGAAATTATCCCAGTAGTGCTTTCCGTAAATGGATTAGTGTCAAAGAATTGTAAAAGATGCCTTGAAGAAACCGGTACACAAACCACAAATCACAGCGCCCTATCAAATACCAAAAGCTATTATCTTTGAAACAATGAAAATTGTCTGACTTGCACTCATTTTTTGATGTGCGCAGTCTTGGCAATTCTCTTTGTTTTTTCTTTCCATTTGCTTTTGATGATTCAACTGAGTAAGCGAGGAAGCAGCCGCTATTAATTATGGCCCCTAATTATTCTTCTTATTAGGCAAGGTAGATATTCACAATAGGCAATTAAGCACTTTAAAGTCCTATCCATTTCAACTGGAGAGTTAAGCCCATGCTTAAGCAATTGGGCTTTGTCAAAACTCCTCACAACTATATAAAGCAATTTTAGCAAGGCCTGAAAACAGCCACCATTTTCAGTTGGCCTTGCTTGGATCATTTTCAGTCTGTTATCTTACAAAGGGAACTTTGACGTTTGAACGCTTATATCCTGAAAATCTTGTTGGTTTCTAAGATGCTACAGGCCTTGAATCTACCTCTTCTACTTTAAAGAAGAAGAAGAAGAGTTTGGATTTATATCCCCCTTTCTCTCCTGTAGGAGACTCAAAGGGGCTTACAATCTCCTTGTCCTTCCCCCCTCACAACAAGCACTCTGTGAGGTAGGTGGGGCTGAGAGAGCTCCAAAAAGCTGTGACTAGCCCAAGGTCACCCAGCTGGCGTGTGTGGGAGTGCACAGGCTAATCTGAATTCCCCAGATAAACCTCCACAACTCAAGCGGCAGAGCTGGAAATCAAACCTGGTTCCTCCAGATCAGAGTGCACCTGCTCTTAGCCACTACGCCACTGCTGCTCCTGGCTAGCTTCCCAAAACTATCCCCAAGAAGGAGAAAAAAATGGCTGCACAATTGGTGATATTACTGGCCCAGGTTAGGAAATACCTGGAGATTTTGAGGGTGGAGTCTGAGTAGGGCAGTATTTGGAGAAGGGATGGAACATGGTGTTGTTACCAGAGCGACCCATGGTGGCAGCCCCCTTTGTTCTAAGACAACAGTGTCTCTACCCATTCTGCCAACCCTTGGGGTGTTTAGCAGAGCCATGCCAAAATGGGGAGCCCATTCTCTGCATTGGCTAATGTACCCACAAGGACAGAAAATTTTTTGTCTGGACTTGCCCTCATCTATATCTGCCTTGCCAAATACCTGCCTCACACACTTCCTAAAGGGATTAAGAGAAAACAGTGCCTCTGCCTCAGAAAGCGTTCCCACCTCCAGCCCTGGACTACCTGCTGTACTAAGACAAAAGACTTGCTAATGTATTTGTCCAAACTTCTTCCTCTGACTAATTTATCTTTAAAGACCACATTATTTGCACTGTCATTGTTTAACAGCTGTGATTTAATCAGCTACCTTCCTCCTTTTGGGCACTCCCAGTTTAGCTATTTAAGCCAAGTACTCAATGGATTAGACTAATGTCCCAATTCTTAAGTTTTTTGTCTGTCACTTGTCTTTCCCTGGAAAGGCAAGACTCCCCTTTGTCCTGGGAGATTAAGGGCTACTCTGCATAACCCTGTGGGTCCCTTTTCTCCTATAAGAATCCCCCTCTCCCAGTAGCCAGTGTTCAATATCTCTGGACACCTCTCTGTCTATTGATGTTATCCCTGACATGCTGTTCTTTCTTGTACCAGAGCTAAACCGAGGTTGCTCAGTTCTGTTAATTGGACCTTTTCTGTTCCAGAATCAGGTGACTATAACCATTACTCCCCAATTCCCTCCATCCATTCCAAACCTATAATCTCAACAGTACTTATATCCTAGGACTGTGTGTGGGTTCAGCTGCTTTGATTATTGATTATTGTTTGATTAGGGACTATTATCCCTAAATAAATTTGTTAAACTTTATTTTGGTCTCCTATGGATTTCTTGCAAAAACTGACATTTCTGTACACAGGCAACAAAGATCTCAAGCTTGCCCAACCTTTTGCTGAGCCAAAGAATCTGCTTTTGCCACTTCCCCAACTCTAAAAGGGGCAGACTCCCATCATTTCAGATAACAGTGTAATGGTTAAAAGTAGCAGACTCTAATCTGGAGAAATTCATGTAGGTCCTCTATATGAAGCCTGCTGGATGACCTTGGGCCAGTCACAGTTCTCTCAGAACTTTCTCAGCTTCACCTACCTGACAACGGAAAGGAAGGAGTTTGTAAGCTGCTTTGATCTGTAAGCAGTATGCTACTTTTGAATAAGTACAAAGTTGGATAATTTATCTTTTTAGAGAATTTGTACTTCAAATACGAAGCTGAACAGCTTTTTGTTACAGAATCTATTCTATAGTATATTCATGAATGAATTTTGAACATTATAAGAGATTTAAAGAAATTAACCTTATTTTTTGAAACGAAAAAAGTTTGCCTTGGGTGCAGTGGATGGTTTTGCTTAACGTAGGTGCGCCCACCCCAAACTCACTGCAGTATGGTGGATCCACCTGGAGGGTGACAACCCTAATGGATGGGAGGGGAACTCCAAGCTACAGCAGGCAGTTTAACAATTAAAAAGAAACATTTTTCGTATTTCTGTCCTATCCTTCCTCCAAGCAGCTCAGGGCATACGTACTTCTACCCTCCCCTCTTTTATCCTCACAATAACTCTTCCAGATAGGTTAGGCTGAGAGTGACTGACTCCAAGTCACCTTTACCAATGAGTAGGGATCAAAATGCAATACCCTGAGCCAGTTTCAGTGAGTAGCCATGCTGGTCTGCAGTAGAAGAGGAAGATTCAAGTCCAATAGCACCTCAAAGACCAACAAGAATGTCAGGGTCTAAGCTTTTGCGAGTCAAAGCACTTTGGCAAAGGAAGTTCTGGCTCTCAAAAGCTTACATTCTGGAAATCTTGTTCGTCTTTAATAAATCATGCTGCTTTAAGCCAGGGGTCCTCAACATGGTGTTTTTGGGCACCTGAGCACCTGCCAGTTCGTTTCCTGATGTCCACATCCTCTTTCTGCTCTGCTGGTCTTCCTCAAATACCTCAGCTGACCCAAGAATTTAAAGCAGCAACTCCACTCCCCCGCCAACCCTTTCCAAAGTAAGCCAGAACTACTGAAGAGTTTGTTTGTCAAAGACTTAAAAGATCAGAATTTTTCAATTTCAAAAGGAAACTTGGGGGGTGCGAAGGAATGAAATGAGCGAGCTGTATAAAATCATGGCGTGTTTGAGGGAAATGTTAAGAGGGAACAGCTGTTTAATTTATTTCCAAATATAAGAGTGACAGTTTCCCTGAGGAAATAAACATACAAAATGTGGCTCGGGATTGGGATGGAAGGCAGAATATGCTACAGAAAACCCCCCCCCCCCCCCGCTGCCTCTCCCCATCTTGTGCATCGCCTTCTGTCCTATTCACCAGCCGAATGGTCCCTGAGGTGAATCTGCCACCAACATACCATTTTAGATCAGGATAGACAGAAGGGCAAGATTCCTGCCTCCACTTTGACACAGTTGATGTGATCCAAAACACATCTGAGCCTCATCGCTGGCTTCATTCCACACACTTTTCCTTGCTGCAGAGCCTACTGGGGTATTCAGTCGCATCCCCGCCACATTTTTAGCCAACCAGTTTGGGGGAGGGGTCGCAACTGGTGACAGGGACTATTGGATTGCAAAGGTGTAGCTTTGTTAGTCTGTCAAAGCAAAATGAAACTGAAGTGCTGTGACAGTCTAAAGATGGATAGCATTTATTTCAAGATGAGCTTTTGTGAGTCACAGCTCACTTCTTCAGATGTCTGAAGAAGTGAGCTGTGACTCATGAAAGTTCATTTTGAAACAAAAGTTGTCCACCCATCTATCTTCAGATATATATGTATGACAGCCAGTGTGGTATAGTGGTTATTGTCTCGGACTAGGATTTTGGGGACCCATGTTATTGAGTCCCAGCTCTGCCACGAAAACTCTCTGGGTGCCCTTAGGCCAATCACATACCTTTCAGACTAAACCACCTCATAGGGATATTATGATGTTAAAATGGAGGAGAGGATACTGATGTAAGCCACTTTAGTTCCCCACTGGGGAGAAAAACGAATGTAACAACAACGTGTATGTATTACCTCAGGGCCAAAGAGGACTTTAGCAACAGCATTAGGACTGGGAATATGAGAGAAATATCCAAAAAATGAAAGTGCAAGAGGAGGATAGAAGTGGTATATAGGGGAGGGATACTTAGCTCTCCTCTCACCCATTGCTTTCCCTTTCTACTTTTCCCCAGCCGGAGTCCTCAGATGGGAGGAAAGTCCTCTGCCTGCTGCATCTGTCTCCAAGCAGTACTCTCATTCTCCAGTTGAGAAAGGGGCAGGGAGGATGAGGTTTGGGAATGAGCGGGATCTCAGCAGGGGATAATGCCATAAAGCATTCCCTTCAATGCAGCCATTTTCTCCAGTGGAATTGATCTCTGTACTGTAGTCTGTAGATCTATTGTAATTCCAGGGCATCCCCAGACCCACCTGGAGGATGGCATCCCTCAACGGAGAGCAAGAGCAGAATGGACAAAAGCCTGTGTCAACATGGTGAAGTGATTAAGAACGGCAGACTCTAATCTGGAGAACTGGGCTTGATTCCCCCCTCCTACACCTGAAGCCTGCTGACTAATCTTGGGCTAGTCACAGTTCTTTCAGAACTCTCTCAGCCCCACCTCCCTCACAAGGTGTCTGTTGTGAGAAGAGGAAGGGAAGGAGTTCCTAAGCCACTTTGAGATTCCTTACAGTTGAGAAAAGCGGGCTATAAATCCAAAATCCTCTTCTTCTCTTGTTCTACTTGACACCAACTTTGCTATGAAATATATACAACACCTTGAGCTCAGCTGCAGCAGCAACTAGCAAGTTTCCAGTCCTGCCTCCACAGCAAGACACGGCCCAGCCCCACTCAACTCAGAAATGTCTCTTTATGCTTTGATGCATTGCTGATTACTAGCAATCTTACTTATGGATTAAGGAGGGAGGGCCAGTCCCTTTTAAATCTTTGTGGGCACTTTCTCCAACAATAAATAACTGTCTTCTTGTTTGTTGTAGGAAACAGGAGCTCAGCTTTTGAAAAATAGCTTCTTAAAGGATCAGTTAGAAATTAAAGCGTAAGGTTAAGCCCCGCAGGAACACAATTAACTTTTCAAATTAAATCTGATTTTGGAGCGAGTTGCTTTTCCCTGCCACAGGGAGGGTGGGTTACAAACAGAGAGTAAGGTTGGGAAACCCCTGGATGGATTCTGAATGCTGAGAAGACCTCAGGAAACCTGCCGAGGAGCTAACTGTTAATGATTTTGTGCAATTAACTTTCCGAAGACGCTAAGCCCTCTCCCCACCCGAGCCCCTTCACGCCCCCTCCTATACTTCTGCAGAGGTTGGCTCTGAGCAGCAGACATAACTGTGCCCTGTTATTCTTGGTGGATAATTTAATATCCGTATTGATCCGGCGAGGCAATCCAAAGCAATGTAGTGTGTCTTGCTAAAGCCAACAGGTAATTAAGTGTTTACCATCTGAGTTCGTCTGTCTCTCTCCTCCGACCCAACCAGCAGGTGAAAGAAATTTGTTTTCTCATTCAGCAGCATCCAAAGGTTCACTCTTCGATTGACTGTTCTCTGGTTTCACAGAAGCAATTCCAGATGTTCAATCATTCTTTTCTTGCTCAAAATCGCAACCACCATCTGCTTACATGGGGTCATTATTTCTTCTCAATATGAGGTCAATGAATTCCTCTCTACCTGTGTGATAAGCACCAAGAGTATCCTGTATTAACTGTTTGCCCCTGACTGTAACAAAATCTAAGGATGTGGGGAGGGCTAAATAATTCCTCCTGTCCTGTTCATCCTTTGCTGGCCGTGTTTCTCCAACCAACTTTCTCTGTTTTCCTTGTCACTGCCAAAATGTAGAGAGCAAGTTCCTTGGTTCTCAGTCCTGTCTTGGCTGCTTAGGGAAATACTATAAAGTTTCAAGTACAGAAAGGGGCTGTTTATTTTTGCCAGGTGGAAATTTGTAATACAGGCCTCTAATCCCACTGTTCCATCCTTTACAGGCAAGCTTGTGAAGTTGGGGGACAGGGGGAAGGGGACGGATTATTTTATTTCCAAAATGACAAAAATGGCCAAGCATGGAAATTACTTTTGCAGCCAGGGCATACTCCTGCTGTATATACCTCCACTTACCAAAGCTTACTCCCTGTGCCTGTAATAGTGTTGTAGACAGTGAGGGGTTTGGAAGGAAGGAAGGAAGGAAGGGAGGGAGGGAGGGAGGGAGGGAGGGAGGGAGAGAAGGAGGGAAAAGAAAGTTAGTTAGTTAGTTAGTTAGTTAGTTAGTTAGTTAGTTAGTTAGTTAGTTAGTTAGTTAGTGGCCAAGCATGTATTGTGGACTCCTTGATGTATTGTGGACTCTCAAAACCCAAATGATCATAGTTTTGATGTTTGTAGACTAAAGCAGGTACCAAAACCAAAAGGTTTCTAGCCTCCAGTCCAGTGGGCCAACACCTCTAACTAATGGGCTTGACACAAACTGTGCTGGTCTGGGCTAGCCCATTTCTCACATTTCATCTGAAGTCCCCCTCCCATCTGGAACTGAGCCCTGGCTATAAAACAATCCCCAGAAATTTGTTTTATCATTCAGCTGTCCCTTCAGCCATCAAGCCAAGGAATGGGTTGTCTTGGGTATAAACAATACAGCCATGCCTAGCAGGCAGAACACTGATTATCACCAGAAAACAGTTTGGCCTTAACTCAAGAAGAGGCAGACTGTTTTGACTAAGGAGTCAAGCCAAAACAGAAGGTATTTATAGGACCAGGTGGAAAGTGATTGGCTCTCTGTGTCACCTGACAACTACTGAGTCAGTAACTGCAGTACCTCATGGTGAGTGGTTGCCTTGGTGTTGCTGAAGTGAAGCTGAGATCAGGCCAAGAAAGTTCTCATCTGGTAGCAGAGAGAAAGATGCATGGGTCCTGCTGCCAAGGTTCAAGACCAGGACTGACTCAAATTTCACCATGAACATGTGTGATGGTCAAACTTATGGCATTCAGCTGTGATGGGTGTGAACTAATCAAACAGTTTGTTCATTTTGGCACCAAATGACTCACATGCCAGCCAAACAAGTTCACCAAGCAATTGTGAAAAATCTTCCAATGGCAGAGATTTTTATTTATTACCAGTTCGTATAAGTTGTGACTGATCAAACTGACTATTTATCAGTGGCATTGCACCCACAGGGTGGGGGGACGACGCCCTGGGTGGAGCAGTGGTGGAGGTGTGGCCGGGCCATCGAAGGAGCATGGCGAGGGCAATCCGGGGTGTTCCAGGGGGTGGTTCCGGGGTGGGGGCAGGCAATGCTGCGGCAGGGGCACAGGGTGCGCTCGGGCTCTGGGCGTAGTTTCCCCTTGCTCCGCCTCTGCTATTTATGTGGTTTCTGGACAACTAGAATAGTAGCACAGAAATGAGTTGGGAGGATTGCGACTCTGCTGATCTGTTTGAGAAAGCATAGTGTGAAAAGTTGCTCTGTGCTCGGACGGAATAAGGCAAAGTAAGTTGATGAACAACCACAAACAGTCAACAAGAACTCTTTTGAAAAATCAGCTCCAGGTTTATGAAAGGTGAACTGGCAGGTGTTGATAGACTTCCCAAGTTCCCGCTAGGAGCTGGGCATCCCCTTCCCCTAGCAGGCTCTTTCACTATTGCTCAGCTGGGAGGAGGGGGGGATTAAAGAAAATATTGGGGAGGCAAATAAAGGAGATAATGCGGGAACAGCATCCCAACATGTTGATGTCACTTCTGAGCAGTGCCGGATTTCAATGAAGAGAGGCCCTAACCAGGGGTGTTGGCCATGCCAGCAGGGGCTGATGGGAATGAACATCTGAAGCACCAGAGTTGGACACCCCAGACCTAGACTATTCCGATTGGGAGGCAGGCCCCTACCGATCCCCCATGTTCATGACTAGAGGAAGATGCTTCTGAATGCTAGAGTGTCCCTGGCAATGCGCTGATGCCATTTTCAGTCACATGGGAAGTGATATAAAAGCACTGCCAGTGATGTCATTATGTCACCAGCAAGGGGCCCCGGTGCCTAAGCGAGTCTCCTGCTGGTTGGCAGCCTTGTTCTAGCAATCCTGGGTTCGAGCATCCTCATCTAAGGCCCACTGGCACCTCCTCAAGTCCAGGGCAAGTAGTCTGGAAAAATCTATGCTTGACAGATACACAATATTTATAGGAGCTTATGTTCCTGAATCGCCAAAGACCTATGCAAGGGTCCTCTTTGTTGACTTTAGTTCAGCATTCAATACTATCAGACCGGACATTCTTTACAACCCAAACTAAATCAGCTAGCAGTACACAAGGCATATTTGTAAGTGGATCACAAGCTTCTACACAGATAGGAAACAGCAGGTGAAGCTAGGAAAAAATTACATCAGACACCTGTAAAAGAATGAGCACAGGGCCCCAGAGGCTGTGTACTTTCACCCTTCTCTTCTCTCTGTATACCAATGACTGCATCTCAAATGATCCATCTGTTAAAAATACTGAGAATTTGCAGATGATACGGCAACAGTGATTGGTCTCATTGAGACTCTTGATGAAGCACATACAGACGGAGGAGTTGAAGACAACTAGCCTCGTGGTGCCACTGGAACAATGACTCCTAGAACTGAACACACTTAAGAACCGTGCAGAAATGGTGGTAGATTTCGGGAGAAACCCTCCCATCCTACCTCACTCTCCCTGTGCTAGACAACACAGTTATCAGCAGTAGAGACCTTTAAATTTTACCTGGAAGCTCCAAAATGCATATCTCATGGAGAGGCCTAAAAAATGGACACCTAATATCAAAAATGTGAGCATTAAAAAGCACAACAAAGTATGTTCTTTCTCGCCAACTCAGGAAGCTCAAACTGCCCAAAGGGCCTGCTGATACAGTTCTACAGAGGAATCATTGAGTCTGTCATCTACTATAACTGTGTGGTTTGGTTCATGCAACCCAACAAGATCGACACAGACTTCAGAGAATAATAATCAGCTGCTGAAAAACAATTGCTGCTAACCTGCCACCTTCCATGTGAGGACCTGTATACTGGGTCAAAAGGTCCAAAGGGCTGTGAAAATATTTACACTGACCCTAGCATCCTGGACATAAACTGTTTGGCAACTCTTACCCTCCTAGCGATGGCTACAGAGCACTGCACACCAAGACTTAACTAGACATAAGAACAGGGGTTTCCCGAATGCCCATCACTCTATTAAACAAATAATTCCCTCGATAATGTCAAACTATTTATTATATATTTATTATATAATTACTGCACTACTTTTTTTTCATCCATTCCTATTACCCGTCTCCATCCCAGAATTATGAGCTGTATGAGCTATAGCCTGTGCTTTGACATTTCCATTTTATTTTTATGATTTGCTTACATTTTGCATGTTTTATTACTATTGATTGTTTCCTGATTCAACTTACTAGACCCATATGACAATCATTAAGTGTGCTGTACCTTATGATTCTTGACAAATGTATTTTCTTTTAGCATGTACACTGAGGAAGCATATGCACCGGAGACAAATTGTAAGGAATTCCATAGAAGCTAGAAATAAAAGGCTTTTTTGGGTGCAAAAGTCCGTTTATTAAGACAAATGGCCCTTAAACTCCGCATTACATTAGTGGCAGGAATGACTCTCTTCCACGCCAAAAAAGGCACAGGTTATAACACCATTCACCCATCCCCTTCTGCTTCCCATGCCAGAACCCGGAGTCCTTCCATCTCAGCGCCAAAGATAAAGTCTCGCCCGAGAAGCTGGCCCATTTATAGCCCGGGCTGTGGGAGATGCACTCAAAAGGTTACTTCATCCATCAACAGGTTGAATCCTTTACACTCTGCCTCCCTTAAGAAGACCCCCTCCCCAGGTTTATCAGGAAGAATTTGTGAGGTGGAAATAGAAATAAGAATTAGGGGCTTCAATATTCTCCCGGAATAAACCCATTGATTATACCCGGAGGAATATCCACCCAAGAGACTAAATGTTACAAAGCGTTTGCGATTAAAGCGAGAGTCCAGGATAAGCGTCCGAATTTAAGTAGTGCTTGTGATGTCATCAATAATAGTCGGTGGGGAGCCTCTCCGGCCCGAAAGAGATTAAGTTGCCAGGCATCGAGGCGGGGAGCCTCAGCCAGGAGCAAGCTGGAATGGAAGACAGATGATGAATGTTACTTACTAAGAGAGTTAGAGCCAAAATCTAAGCGGACGGTGACATCCATTAATCACTTTAGTAATCTGAAAAAAGGTCCCACAAATCTTTGCCAAGTTTGGAATGTTTTACTTGCACGTCTCTGAGATTTTTTGTAGATAAATGCACCCAAGAGCCCTGCAGCAGAGGAAAATCCGGCGGGTGTTTATCCGCTTGCAGTTTTGGGAGGAGTCCTTAAACTTGTTGTAAGGCGGTCCTGGACCCGTCTTCATCCCTCGGCTAGGGATGAAATCCATTGTTGCAATTACTGGGGGGTCCCAAAGCTGCCCGCTTGAGTAGTTGTAACCTTGGCGGGAAGGAAGCGACCAGACACAATACCTCGAAGGGTTTTCTTTGTGCTGCTATGAACCGCTACATTGTTTGGCGTGCTCCATGAAGAGACGGAATATTTCGCGCATTTAATTTGTCTTGGTGGTAGTTAGTGTAACAAGCGTAAATACCTCCTAGGGTTCTGTTAGTTCTCTCCGTCTGCGCCGTCACTTTGAGCGTGGTAAGAAGCGTGACGGCATTGTAACCAGCTTCCAGAACTTTGGGATGAATTGGGGCGGCGGTACAGGAGACCACCTTAGCAGGCGAATGGAGCGGTAAACATGTTGAATCTTAACAGCCGTGCCAACTTAGGAGCGGAGAGGATGAGAAGCACATGGAATAAAATGGGCTTGTTTGAAAATAAGTCCCACCACAAAACCGATGTTATATCCATGACTTTGGCAGGGCAATCTGTAATAAAATCCATGGAATGACTTCCCAAGGGCAGGGAAGGCCACCGGAGAGGATTTCAATGAGCCCATGGGGCTTTCCGGGATAGTTTTGAAAGCTTCTGCAAACCGAGCAGCCCTTAATGTCTTATGCCTCAATGTCTTTCTTCGCGTGCAGCGCCACCAGAAACTGCGGCCGGGCTAGAAATGCAGAGTTTTCAAAAAAGCCAAAATGTCCAGCCCGAGGCGGGCATGGTGGCAAGCCTCAAGAACCTCGCTAGCAGGAGGGGCCGCGGTATAACATTCCCCCCTCCGTAAACTCCATTCTCCAAAAGCGCAGTGCAGAAGTCACTTTCTTCCGGCGCTGGAGGCTACGTGCAGCCCGCCTCCTCAAGTTTCCGCGGGAAAGGAGAGCGAGAGACTAGGAATGGGGTGGAGGAGGGAGAATTGAGCGTTTGAGATCGGGTGACAGCCAGCCCCAACTGGGAGGAAAAGAACAGTGCGTGGAATGTCTGCATTAAAGGCAGCTCCACCTCCGGGTGAAATTTGTAGCTGGCCCAGTGTCAGCCAGTTGTGGTTTTTTCCAGGAAAAAATGGACTGTAAAAGAAGCGAAGAAAAGAAATGCATTATGAAGTTGTTTCTGCCGGACATCTTGAGGGGAGTGGAAAGAGCTGCCAGGTTTTTATGATCCGACCAAACACTGAAGGAGTGTTTAGCCCCCTCGAAGCCAGTGTGCGCCAAGTGGAGAAGTGCTGCTACTTTATTAGCGCGATCTCTTTATCTCCCCATCCAGTCGTTTGAGGTTCAGCACTTTTAGAAATTTCTTAGACAAATAAGCACAGGAACCAGCACTACCATCGCTTTATTTTCTGCAACAGAGGGCTGCCCCAAGTATACTTTGTCCGGCGTCCGCGTGAACCACAAGCGGGAGATCTGGGTCAGGGTGCTTTAGGATAGGTTAGATTGAAGTAGCGCGGAGCTTTAAAAGGTTGAAGAGCTGTTTGGCGCTCTGAACCAGGGAAAGGGGCCGGGCTTGAGGACAGTGGATCCTTACCCTTAGATGCGTAAGAGGTGCTGTGAGAGGAGAGAGTCAGTTCAATGGTGGGGTATAAAGTCAGGACGCGATAGAAATTAGCAAAACCAAGGAAAAGACTGGAGTTCTTTGCGGTTAGTTGGGGGCAGGCCATTGGAGGACTTTCTGCGTCAATTTCAGCAGGATCCATTTTCAAGCCCTCGGTGAGATCAGAGTAACAGAAATGGTCAATGGAGGTCTGATGAAAACAGCATTTGGAGAGTTTGGCAAAGAGAGTTAATCAAAGGCAAAGCGTTTCAATACCTATCGAACCAATATTTCATGTGCTCTTCTATGGTTTGTGAGTAAATTAAAAGCGTCATCATAAATTATACCACAACTCCTTGTACAGCCGTCATGGAGAACTTCGTTGATAAGGCGCTAAAAGCGGGGGGCCCACTTAGCAGATAGCATTATTAAGTATTCAAACTGTCCAAACTTTGTGTTAAGCGCCCAGTCAAGTGTTCATAGCCTTCAGCAATTCTGACTCTGTAGTAAGCTTCTCTCAAGTCCAATTTAGTAAAATCAGCCCTTTGCGAGTGCATGTAAAAGGTCCTTGATCAAAGGCAAAAGAGATGTTATTGGACAGGGAGACGCGTGAGACCTCGATAATAATCTGTGCAAAACGTAAAGACCCATCTTTCTTTTACAAACAAAGCGGGGCAGCGTGTGTGTGTTTGGTAATACGCCCGTATGAACCCTTGAGCGAGTTCTTGTCCAAAAGGCCGCAGTTCCTTCTCCTCATTAGGACTCATCTGGTGAATTCTACCTTTGGGTAAGATTTAAGCCCCTGGTTGTATAACAATTTTGCAGTCAGTGTCTGTGGGGTGGCAACTGATAGCATTCTTGCTCCTGAAAACTCTGGCTAGATCATGATATGCAGGTGGGATGTCAATAGAATGGGGTATCGCTGAAGGCGCCAGAGGGTTGTGTCAGGAGGCGGCTGGTTTCTCCCCAATTCATGTGTTCACATGAGGGTCAGTGAATTCTAAGATCCGTTCTTTCAAATGAACTTTGGTTCATGTAACATTAACCGGGCATGCCACCCAAAACTATACTGGAGTGTTTGTACTGGCCAAAATAAAACTAATTTTCTCTCCCAATGGTCGGTATAGCGGAGGAACCGGCTGTGTTTGTACTGGGCGGTCGCCGTTCGAGGGGCTGCCGTCCATTTAAGGTGAATGGTATGGAAGCAGCCAGAGATTTGGTCCAGACCTAGCTCCTCTCTGCCACCTGGGGCGCATTAAGCAGTGGGAGCAGCCGGAATCCACAGGGCCGAAGGCTATAATGCGAAGAGTGTGTTTAGCGGGGAGTTGGCCAGAAATGCTTGGACAGTAATGGGGCTGCCTTCGCTCACGGCGATCGGAGTCGGGCCCATGTCCATGGGGGGGGCTGAAGAAAGGCAAGCTGCTTCCCCTCCTCTGGGTACCTTCGATGGCCAGCTTTAAGAGCGAAAGGCCCGTCAGAGGCCCTGACCTCGCAGCGGTGGTTTAGCAGATGGAGTCTTGGCGGAGCTGGAAGGCGGTTGGTTTGTTTCTTAGGACAGTTGGCTAGATGACCTGGCCCTCGCGAATAAAGACACAATCCAGTCGGCGGCGTTCAAGTGGTTTCGGTAAGGCGTGGAAGCGATAGTGGACACAGTAGTGGTTTTTTGAGTAGGCGGCGGCGGCGTATTCAGCGAGGCGCCACTTGGGACTATTTAACTGGATCCAATCTGCAATAGTCACGAGGAACCCGAATTAAAAACGTTTCACGCGGCTTACCCGTCCACTGCATCCGAAGTATTCGCATTTCATGCGTTCAGGCCACTCAGAGGAGGAAGTCGAGCAACCGCTGCAGGAAATTCTGAGCAAATTCACCAGCGGAAGCGGTTGCCTTGCTGGATGGTTTTGATAGTGCGGATAACTTCATTTCACCGAGCGCCTGGATCTTGAAAGCTCTTAAGGCTTGGAGGAATCACGGGCACTGTCGCGAGAGTCTTCATCCTGCAAATCAAAAGAGTCACGAACCAGTCGGCTGCTGCCCCGGCATCAGGACTGAGCCCGATGTCCCGTATTTTAGCGCTCAGACGAGGTATAAATCATCATAGTCTTCCAAGTGGGCGTGAGTTGCAAAATGAAGTAGGAAGTTTAGGCGGTCATCAAAACGGGCTGGTGCTCCGGGGCGATAGTAGCCCGTTCAACGGCTCTTAAGCCGCAGAGGCGGTGGTTGCAGCGGAGTTGAGCAAGTTGGGCAGGTAGACAGCTGTTATGCGGAGTCGGTAGCTGGCGGTCTGCGCTGGCGTTTGGTGGGACGGAGTCACGTGGCCCCTGGCACCGGCGTGATCAGTAACAGCATAGACTCCAACTTAGGGGCTTCTGGTCTGCTGCTGCCTCCTTAGCTCCCTCTCCGCGCCAGCCAGCTCCCTCTCCTTCGCGAGTCAATGCATCTGATGCGCATACCAGCAGCTTTTCTACCGTTCCAATTTAGCGGATTGCCGTCCCGTTTAAAGGGCTTCAATTGACTCCTTTGCGTCGCGGGAACACGAGCGGCACCCCGGCGTTGCGTTGTAAATCAGTCTGGAGTGTTCCCAGGACTTTATCATGGACTGACTGAATTCTGGGCATATTAATGGATTGGAAGCGTCTTTAGCGGTCAACTTCAGGCTGGACTTCTTTCGTTGCGTTCCGGTCCCTCTGTTTCGCTCTTGCTGCAACTGTGCCCGTTCCTCCCATAGCTGGCGTTCACGGGTCCATATGCTTGGGCATCGCGGTAAAGCCCACTTCCTCATCCCAGGTCTCCTTGATGGGAGAGGGAACAGATCCGGCTGGGAGTGCAGGCTCTTCCGGACTCTTAGATACCGTCTGGGCGAGACATGGAGACTTACCGTAGCCCGCCCGTATACGGTGGCTCCCGAGGCACCTCAGAGTCGCGATCGCTGGCCGGAGATCAAGAAGTCGATTGGGAAGGCGAATGCGGATACCCCTCAATTCAGGTTTAGTCGGTGTCGCTGGGCGGGCTGATGCTGTGCCGCGGTGTGGTTTCTTTGGGAGCATCGCAAATACGAGTCAGGAATGCGTTCAATGGATTCCTGGGTTGCCCGCATGAAAGGTGGTCCAGCCCGTCTCCTCCGCTGACAGGTTGCATCTGAGGTTTTGTAATCCACCGCGAAACGGGTAGAGATCCGATCCACAGGCTCGATCCATGAACTTAGCGCTAAGCGGCTCATGGATGTCCCCATGGTAAACCGTCCGTCCCCTCGTTCCAACCCGGGTAAAGGAGGAGCTTCGTGCTGATGTCACGAGGGCGGGGAAAAGAGCCTACCATGAGCCACGTTCTCCTCAGTTCCTCCAGATCCAGAAGGGAAGGTAGACCCTCTTGCCCCAGGGGCTACCGCTTTTATTCACGCCAGTAACATTCAACCTCTCCATGTCAAGACACCAGAGGTCCACTGCACTAGGAATATAGATGGATGGGATTCCTGCCACAATGTAAGAGGAATTCCATAGAAGCAGAAATAAAGGCTTTTGGGTGCAAAGTCCGTTTATTAAGACATCTTAGAAACTCCGCATTACCGCGTAGTAGCGGAATGACTCTTCCATAAAGGCACAGGTTATAACACCATTCACCCCATCCCCCTTCCTGCTTCCCCATAGAATGGAGTCCTCATCTCCCGCGCAAAGATAAAGTCTCCGCCGAAGAAGCTGGCCCATCGCCCGGGCTGTGGAATGCACTCAAGGTTACTTCACCATCAACACCATTGAATCCTTTACACAAATTCCTTGTGTGTCCAATCACACTTGGCCAATAAAGATTCTATTCTATTCTATTCTATTCTATTCTATTCTATTCTATTCTATTCTATTCTATTCTATTCTATTCCTGATCTGTAGCAATCTCTAAGGGCCTCCATTTGAGTCCTGCATCCCTCCAGGAGCTGACGGGAATCCTTTTATTGACAAATACTCAGCAGAACCCCTCCCTCGAGAGCTCTTTCACGAGACATTTGGTTTTTATCAAGGAACTTTATTTGGGAAAGGGGGGAGGGATGCGCTCGCCATCGTAATCCATTAGCTCCACCGTTTGTTCGTCTGCACTTCATTAATCTGTAACTCATTAACCGGCAGCTCTCTGTCCATTACAAGCCATTTAGGTGTTACTAAAAGAGGTTAAACAAAGTTCAGAGAAAGGAGGCAAAGACGCCACGACACCCAAGCAGCAGCAGCAGCGGCAATTTGTCTGCCTCAGAGTTTGCGGCGGCCCCTTGCTGAGAAGGAGATGCTCACGTTTTTGTTCTGCAGAATGCCAATGCTGCACAGTCACCACATATCCTGTGGATATCAAAGATGGGCTTGTACAGCATAGCTGGGGAATATATATGGCATGCACAATCTCCGTACATTTACTGTAGGGGTGGGTGTAACTTAACCAACTCTCCAGCACGGCCTTCAGAACACACACATGAAGCTGCCTCATACTGAATTAGACTGTTGGTTCGCCTATAGCAGTGCCGACTGCTAAGACTGGTCTGAGCTAGAGGTCTTTTATATTATATTCAAGAAGCAGAAGAAGAAGAAGAAGAAGAAGAAGAAGAAGAAGAGTTGGATTTATATCCCCACTTTCTCTCCTGTAAGGAGACTCAAAGGGGCTTACAAACTCCTTTCCCTTCCCACCTCACAACAAACACTCTGTGAGGTAGGTGGGGCTGAGAGAGCTCAGAAGAACTGTGACTAGCCCAAAGTCACCCAGCTGGTGTGTGTGGGAGTGCACAGGCTAATCTGAATTCCCCAGATAAGCCTCCACAGCTCAAACGGCAGAGCGGGGAATCAAACCCGGTTTCTCCAGATTAGAGTGCACCTGCTCTTAACCACTATGCCACTGCTGCTCCTACTGCCAGATTCATAGAATCATAGAGTTGGAAGAGACCTCAAAGGCCATCAAATCCAACCCCCTTCCATGAAGGAACACACAATCAAAGCACTCCTGTCAGATGGCCATCCAGCCTCTCCTTGAAAACCTCCAAAGAAGGTGGTTTTTAGCTTGAGATTCCTGGGATTGAACCTGGGACCTAAAGCATGCAAAGCAAATGCTCTCCAAGCCATGCCCCCTCTCCTAGAGCGGTCTCCTTTTCCGCACTGAACTTGCTCTGTGTTTGTGGCATGAGTTAACTGGGCAAGAGGCACTAAGGATGGAGAGGGCGTCAATAAGCTCTAATCCTTTCAGCAGGGAATCCAACTAGACAAGGAGGGCACACTGTTTTGGGCATGGAGGCTAGAAACAGGAAGATCTGACTTCCAGATTGGTGTCTGGCAGAGCAGGTGGTGATCCAGATATAGCCCTCTCTCGCTCTTTGCCTCCCACAATAGAACTTAATGGCACTTGGCCCTCAATCTGTTTCATGTTTTTTTTCAGCAGTACCAGCCCAGAAATGCCTAGGGCTGCCAGCCTCCAGGTGGGCACTGGAGTTCTCTTGCAATTACAGTTGAACTCCAGACCACAGAAATTAGTGCCCCTGGAGAAAATGGCTGCTCTGGAGGGCAGACTCTATGGAATTATACCCCACAGAGGTCCCTCCCCTCCCCAAACCCCACCCTCACCAGGATCTACCTCCAAATCCCCTGGAATTTCCCCAACATGGAATTTGCCACCCTAGTTGCAGCCCAGCAGACAGAAGACCCTTACAGTTACACAACTTGTGGTAAGGATGAAAAGCTAATGTGGCTAAATGCGGTTCCTGAACTGAAGTTTGCCCAACAGACAGTCTTTGGGTCCCATCCAGTCCTTGAATTGTTTCTACAATTCAAACATGGTCTAGGACTGCAAGAGCACAGTATCCGCGGCCCACTCATCCTATGCCATATGCTACTTCAAAAGCCACGCAAGGCTGCCACAGCCCTTGGCAACATTTGGACCATATTCTCACCTCTGCCCACTGTCACACAGGCCTCCCAGAAGAAGGATCAGGGAGTGAAGGAAAACAGAAAGTAGATTCTGGAAGGATGCCTGGGCCTGACGCAGACATATGCATGCATTTCCCCAAGTCTGGATGAAATATTCAACAATGTCCTGCTGACTCAAACCAAGAGGCCACCTAACCCAGCATCCTGCCAGATGCCCCTGGAAGTAAACAAGCAAAACAGCATCAACTGGATTTCACTTCTCTTCTGTCCTGTTCCCCATTTTCTCCACATTCTCCATTTCCCCATTTTCTCCAGATTCAGATAAGAAACCACCTAGGCCAGCCCATAATGGTGGTGCGAAGAAGGGTGGCAAGCTGAGTGCTAGGACATTCCTAAGGATTTAGGGGTGGAGCCTATGGAGGCCAGGGCTTGGGGAGGGACCTCAGGGGGTATGTTGCCATTTTCTTCAGGGGAACTGTTCCCTGTAGTCTGGAAATCAGTTGTAATTCCAGGAACTCTCCAGGTTCTACCTGGACTGCAACTCTTGTCTATGTGTGGATGTTGCCAGTTTCCCCCTTCCCCAACCGCACTTCTCACTACCTGCCTGAAATTATCTATGAATTTATGTATTGCCTGTGTAACACCGTGAGCAATTATCAGGAGGCAAGCACAGACCATGGACAGCTAATGCAACATTTTGGGTTCCAGGATGGATCTTGCAGCAGCCAACATAGCAATGATCTTGCAGTGACTTCAGCCTTTGAGGAAGCCTTTGCGGATAGAAATCAGGGAATGCTAGTCTAGCTATGCCAGGCAGAGGCATAGCACGGAGGAAAAGCGCCTGGTGCACTGGTGCGTTGTCCACCCCTGCCCTGCCCCCGCTACACCCACACTGGGGCTTGCGCCTGGTGCATCGCATACCCTGTGGCCCCATTGGAGCTACGCCTCTGATGCCAGGTTACAAGATGAAGACACCTCTGCCCATATTATCTTTTACATGATATACAAACAGTGACCATTAACACAATTTGAATGTTAAATATCCTGTGACAGCCTGGAACTTTCAAGTAAAATCTTGTTGTCCCCAAGGCTACATATCAGCAAATGTATAACGGGTTGCAGTCATGATAAAGAAATCCGTTTTCCTGTTTTTGCGTTCACATGTATCCATGCAGGCAGCGTTTGGGGGTCATGGAAACAATCCAGGTTGCTGTCATGTCTTTGCACGGAGACACGCTTATTTTTAACAGTTATTTCCCCCACACACGTAGCTACTCAGGCATGCACAAATGAGCCCCCCACAGCCCTGCTGATGTCTTACAGTACGACCAGCTGCACCTGTGTGGCTATGCAGATGCAAGCTGCAAAAATTTTTAAAAGGGAGGGAAATAAAGTCCCTCCTGCCTGGCCATTTGCTTGGGAGCGACTGCAACCTGGGATTTTTTGAAAAGGACTGCTTGTTTAGCGATTTTTAAAAAACGATTTGGGGGAAATAACATGGGGCAGACTAGTTTTGGAGGCGGGACCTGTGTGAAGTCCCCCCCCATGGGTTATTTAGCATCCTACACCCATGTTTATTGGCCTATGTGAGAGTCGTGTCCCCTGTTTGTGGTTGTGAATTATAATTCATTCAAAATCTTCCCTTTAGTCAGTTATATACCATTTAGTCAGTTATATAGATTTAGCTTAATAAGTTGCCCAAACTCCCAAGAATTCCTTTATCCACAGCCAAAATCTTTTGTTTCCTGAAAACAACCCATTTTAGCTTATGGGTCAAAACCAGTATAACTAGCTAGCTTTTGAGCCAGTAATTTGTGTCTAACTTGGGCTACAATCTGGACTGCCACAGAGGCTCCGAACATTCTGGATCCCTCCATTCATCTGATTTCTTCACAAACTAGGGCTAGTTTTGCATGGCATCAAATATACCAGGGCTATTTTATCCTGGTTTCAGCCTACGTTCAGCTCCCCGTTTCTGCCCAGAAGCAGATTTAGGACCAGTAGGAAATGTTCCAGTTTACTCCACATGAGCTGGACTTCTGCATTTACTTTGGAAACGTGTCTGAGCATGCCCAGCATACCGCATTCTGATTGGCTGTTGTTTTTGGGTGGCATCTTGAATGAACATCAGGCAAGGAGATCAGGCAGCTGGGCGGGAAAAATAAACCGGTCGTGAATGGTTTTTGCACAGTGCAGGCACAAGCAGGGTCACACAGGGACTTTTTGAAAAAACCTCCAAACTGGCGATTTTTAAAAATCCTGGGCTAAGGTAAATATCACACGGCAACTCTGGGGCAGACCCTGTGCAGCTTCGGAAACCATGTGAATTCCTGGCTGCATAGGGATATTTTCCATGCTCACCCCAGGATATTTTGACCGTGCAAAAATGGCCTGGGACGGGTATATCTTTGCTTCCAATCTTGATCTATCTCCCTTTATTTTCTAATCCACACTGCACTACACAGGGATTTTGCTCTCTTCTGCTATTTAGGCCTCACATCTGGAAGGCTGGATACCTCGGTCCCAATGGATTTCATGTCTCTTCTGTCCTATTCCCCATTTTCTCCACATTTCCACCTTCATCTTAAGAGTGACTCCTGCTCCAAACTGGAGTAGCTCTGCTGGATACTTAGCTGTAGTTTTTATATTGTTAGTTAGGATAGAGAGCCAGCATGGTGCAGCTGTTAAGAGCGGCAGACTCTAATCTGCAGAATGAATTTGATTCTCCACACTTTCACAGGAAGCCTGCTGGGTGACCTTGGGCCAGTTATGGTTCTCTCTTGGGCCACTTACAGTTCTCAGCTCTCGCAGAGACAGGCAATAGCAAACCACCTCTAAATCTCTCTTTCTTTGAGAACCAAACGAGCTGTGACTCAATGGCTCTTTCCACCACCACTTGGTAAAATAAGGAATGCGTTATTTGCCTCTGCTTTGATTTAGCACTGCTAGTATTTGCTCAGAACACCCCCCCTCCCCAACTACGGTGCCAAATCCCTCGATAAACTTCATATTCCTTTTGAAGTGTTTAAATCAGCAATGTGTCATCTTTTTCCTGCAGCCACCTCTTTAGGTAAAAAGATCTCGTTTCGTGCTCCCAGAACAGACATGCAAGCAGATTCTCATGTTAATCTGAATATATGTTGACGTGTTTGTGGGGGTGTGGTGACTGTCTTGTGTTCAGATAGGTAGCAAGTTTGAAGCAGCAGAAAAAGGTTCGAGCCCAGAGACCTTTAAGACCAACAAAGTATTATTCTTGGTTAAGGCATTCCCACATCACCTCCTCTGGCACTTGAGGTCTCTGCTCAATGGACTGAATTGGGCATAGTCTGAAATAAATTTTGCATGATCTCCACGAACAAAGGAGACTGCCCTGCATGCATCTTGTAGAACCACGTGTACTTTAACCCTACCCCCAACCACTCTCTTACCAATAGGCTACTTTTGGTAAGTAATAGGGAAAGATGGTCCACATGAACATAGCAAGCTGCTTTACATCCAGTGAGACCATTGCTCTACCTTGCTCAGTACAGTTTGCTCTGACTGAAGAAGAGAAGAAGAGGAGTTTGGATTTAAACCAACTTTCCTCAACCATAGGGAGCCTCAAAGCGGCTTACAAACTCCTTCCCTTCCCCTCCGTACAACAGGCACCTTGTGAGACAGGTGGGGCTGAGAGAACTGTGGTTGGCCCAAGGTCACCCAGCAGGCTTCCTGTGTAGGAGTAAGGAAACAAACCTGGTTCACCAGGTTTATGTGGTGCCGCTTATGTGGAGGTCTGGGAAATCAAACCCAGTTCTCCAGATAAGAATCCACTACACAATGCAGCAATTCAGAGTGTCAAGCCAAGGAGCGTCTTCGCTAGCATTTGCTGTCCAAGATCCTTTAAATAAACTTGGGACATTCCACGTTCAAAACAGAAACTCTGCCACTGAGCCACAGCCTATGATGTTAAAAACTTTGAATTGGGTGCCTTCCAGAGTAGTCCCAGATTTGGGGGTAATGTAGGGTTGTCAGCTATGGGATGGGAAATTCCTGGAGGTGGGGTTTGAGGAGAGGAAGGACCTCAGCAGAATATAATGCCACACCATCTATCCTCCAAAGGCAGAGGCGGAGTGCACATGGGAACACGTGGGGTCACAAGTCCCTGGGCATACGCCAGCTGGTCACTTGGGGGGGTAGAGAATTGCCCCCCTCACACCACTCAGACCCGCCTCGCCAGGCTGCTCCTTCAAGCTGGTGGAGTTTCCGCTGGCTGAAAGAGCAGCATGGCAGAGCTGGGTTGTGGGGCGGCCTGCGGCAACCTCCCACAGACTAAGGTAAGTGGAGCACGGGGAAGCCTGGGGGGGGGGGCAGCCGGAGCAGGTGTTGCCCTGGGTGCCATTCCCCCCCCCCCCCGCATGCCTCTGTCCAAAGGAGCTATCTTTTTCCTGGGAGTAACTGACTTATGTCAACTGCAGATTACCGGTAGTTATAAATCCAGGAAATCTCCAGCCCTTGGCTGGAGACTGGGAACCGTAAGGGAAGGGTCCAATTTGAAAAGGGCTTTGGGAGGGAGAATCCTTGCATTCTCCTGGCAACATCCGACCCCACTATTTCTTCTCAAGGGAAGGTGCTCCAGGTCTGAATGAACAAGTCAAGGCCTTTGTTTCCCCCCAGGCAGAAGAATGAGAATTAGGCTCTTTGGCAGTTTTGACAAAAAGGGGCCCTAAAGATGCCTTCCCTATTAACAAAAGAAGTGTTTGGAAGAAGAAATCAGAAAGCCATAAACACACGCCTGATGCATGCAGGCAAGTGGGAGCTTCAAAGGTCATCCCTGGCTGTGAATTTTAATTTGTGCTCACAGACGTTAGGTTCATTTGTTAATTACTGTTGCATAAAAAAGAGAGATTTTGGGAGCAAGCTGGGGAGAAATATGAGTAGGATCATTTGAATTTCAAGGGCAAGCTGTTTTCTGAATCAGCAGAAGGGGAAACCGGTGTCAAGGGGAGAAGAGCCAGTGCAGAACCTTTGGATAACCTTTCTTGCTTCCACCCGTCTTGAAGCTCAGATTCAGCAGGGACTGCTGAAGCCTGAATGGGGAAAACCAGATTTTGTTGCCCCAGTGGAATCTGCCCTTCATTTCCTTTGCAAAAAAAGTCCATTCGTTTGCATAGGACCACAACCTTATTTCCAGAGCTTCTGTGAGTCATAAACGGTCGTACCATGGGGGAAAAGGAAGTCACTTGAGATAGGCCGAACCCTCCCCGCCCTAATCAGGAATTTCACTAGGGCTTCTGAAACTATTTTTTGCTTCTTTGAAGCTCTGACAGATGCTTTTTTGCCTAAGCAGAAACCTCCCAATTCAGTTTGGATTTTTGCATTAAAAGGAACATGGTGACATGCTAGAAGTAAACCACCAACCCATCTTTTTAAGTGTCAAGGGGAATGGATTCAGTAGAGACTTATCAATGAAAGGAAACTTCTGTGTTAAAAAAACTACAGATTCTCCCGCAAAATCTCACTGGAGTTTGGCTGAGAGGGAGTTCTTTCTTTAGATAAAATAACTGGTGGGGCGAGGGGGGCACAAGGGGGCTAGAGTCCCAAGTGCCACATCCAGAGGTGGGGGGTTAATGCTTTCCCCCACAACTGCACCCTAGCCCATTCCACCAGGGTAGTACACTAGCCAGTGGGGCTGGCCTCACTCCCAAACTCTATGTGGAATGTGAGTACAGAGGCAGCCACCTGGCCTGATCTCCATGTCCAGTTTGGAGCACCTGTTTGCTACTAGTCTCAGTAGGTCAGGTCTAGCTTTAAACTGCAGGCTTTAAAGCTGGCCCTAAGCCTCACAGAGGCCAGCAGCAAAATGAGCCTAGAAGGCTGACCAGCTCAAGTTTTATACCATTGGCTCCACCCCCAAGGTCCAGTTGACTGGGGGTGGAGCCAACAATATAAAACTAGAGCTGGTCAGTCTTCTAGGCTCATTTTGCTGCTGGCCTCAGTAAGGCTTGGGAAAGGCGAGGCCAGCAACAAATGGCTGCTCTGAGCTCCAAGTGGAGATTGCGGCAGGGTGGCTGGTCCTGCATTCAACGTGGAGTTTGGGGGCAGGGTCAGTCAGGCTGGCTCCATTGTGCACAGCAGAGGGGTCGCAATGCCTGGGGTCAGCTCCAGGTGCTGCTTTAGTGAGCTACGCTCTTGGAGAAAGTGTCAATGGCAACCACTGATGGTGTGATTTAGTAAAGGGTACTCTCCTCCCTGACCTGGATGGCCCAGGCTAGCCTGATATCAGCACATCTTGGACGCTAGGTGAGGTCGGTCCTGGTTAATACTTGGGTGGGAGACCACTGCAGAACTGCAGAGATGATACACAGAGGGAGGCAATGGCAAGCCACTTCTGTTCATTCCTTCCCTTGGAAACCCTGGCAGGGGTGTCCAACTCTGGCGCTTCAGATGTCATGGACTACAATTCCCATCAGCCCCTGCTCCAGGTTTATGAAAGGTGGCGGGTGTTGATAGACTTCCCAAGTTCCCACTAGGAGCTGGGCATCCCCTTCCCCTAGCAGGCCCTTTCACTATTGCTCAGCTGGGAGGAGGGAGGAGGGATTAAAGAAAATATTGGGGAGGCAAATAAAGGAGATAATGGGGAAACAGCATCCCAACATGTTGATGTTACTTCTGAGCAGTGCCGGATTTCAATGAAGAGAGGCCCTAACCAGGGATGTTGGCCATGCCAGCAGGGGCTGATGGGAATTGTAGTTCATGAACATCAGAAGTGCTAGAGTTGGACACCCCTGCCCTAAGGGATCTCTGTAAGTTGGTTATGGTTTGATAGAAGTTCTCAAAACAGTTCTCCCATTTCAGGAGAACTGCTCCCAATCAGCAGGTTGAAATATCTTGCATTGTACCCCTTCAGACATTGTGGTTTCCCTTTCAATTCCTTGCATATTTCACTTACAGGGAAATTATGGATACTATGAATTTCAAGATGAACATTTTCAACAGTCAAGCTTACTTTGTCTGACTGTGGCATTCAGATATGAGCGGATCACTTTATTTGCTCCGTTCGGTACCAAATGACTTGGATGCCTTCCAAACAGTTTGTATTGTGGATTTTTAAATCTGCCCATGTGCAAAATGCTGCCATTCCAAACAGACAGGCCACCGTTCACACTGTTAAAGGCTACTTACATGCACGCTGAATGGCAATTTTTTTTAAATTAAAAAACTCTCCACGATTTATGACCAATTTATATGATTTGTGAGGGATTTTCCAATCTATTTAAATAATTTCCTGTGGAGCAGAGCAGTGGCTCAAGAGTGGTTGTGGTGGTGGAATAGAACTCTATCAGGCTATATGCAGACAGACATGCACAACAAGTCAGTTGTACTGTATTGTACTGTTAGGAAAGTATTATTTGAAGAAACCTGCAAACAGCCACAAATGGACTGATAGACATACAGTCCATTGGAAAACTGGCTCCGGGTTCATGTCTGGCAAGCGGAACATGAGCTAAGCTGAAGGATATTGAAAAATCCCTAGAAGGAACTCCTTCCCCAGTTGGAGCGTTGACCTGCATATTATGTGAAATTTTACCAGCTTTCTCCTCTGCCTCTTCCTGCCCAGAACTGAAAAGGGCCCAGGTTTGATTCTGCCCTCACCTTAATGAATTCCTCTCTTGCTCTCTCTTCCCTGCTGCTTCCCTTGTCTGTTTTTTCCTCTGCACCCTCCGGCCAATATATCACATTCTCAGCTCTTCTTCTGTCCTTGTCAGGGGATCTTTCTCATTGATATTACCCAGCATGCCTCTGCAGGCCTTGCTTGATCGTCATTCAGATCAGGAATTCTCTCCTCCTTGATGGACGTCACAGTTTGGCAATATTTGCGTCTCCATGCACGGCTTCAAACGCTTCCTCCACGACCGCCTCCCCTTACGCTCCCCACTACCCATGGTTCTTAAAGTACTCCCACTCAATAAGACATCAAGGGTCAGCAGTTTTTTTTCCCAGGGCCAGGCTAATTAAACTTTCAGATCATACCAGGCAGCTGCTCCTGGCCCAGGAACTGTAACCTGTCAAAAGACCAGTTCTTGCTTCTCATTACAAGCAAAGGAGCAGAGGAGAGTTTCATGGAAAAGGGGCAAAATCCATGAACCCCCCCAAGGAAAGATTCATGGTTTGATGCAGGAAAAAACTCCCCCACCTACACCTCTCTGCCACTAGTTGGGACTCTGAGCAAAAGGGGCCATGGAGCTGGAGAGGGCACCTACCCACACCTGGCAGAGTTCTTCTAGCAAATCTAGTAGAATTGTGGCACGCATTGCAAAAGCTTAGGCTAGAGAGCTCAAGCAGAGGGCAAGGTTTGTGCTTGAAGATGCGATTGTTCTTCGGATATGCCACCATATTGTCACCTAGGGAGAGAAGGGTGAGCAGGGAGGTTTTGTTCGTAAAACCACAGTAGCTTGCACAGGCCCAAGAAGAATCCTTCCTGCAAAAACCCCTTTCAAAGGACTTCCCATTAAACAGACACATTAAAAAGTTCTACTTTCACCATGTTCAAGTTCTAGAAATTAATGAAGTGAACCATTTAGTGGTAAGGCTTTTTGAACTGAGGATACCATCACTGATAATTAGGGTTGCCAACTTGTACAAGGGACCTGGAGATCACCTGGGATTACAACTGATTTCCAGATAATAGCGATCAGCTCCCCCTGCAGAAAATGGTTGCTTTGAAGGATAGACTATATGGCACTGTAGAGAGCCAGCGTGGTGTAGTTGTCAAGAGCAGGTGCACTCTAATCTGGAGAACCAGGTTTGATTCCCTGCTCTGCCACTTGAGCCGTGGAGGCTTATCTGGGGAACCAGTTTGGCTTGTGCACCCCAATACATGCCAGCTGGATGACCTTGGGCTAGTCCAGGGGTAGGGAACCTGCGGCTCTCCAGATGTTCAGGAACTACAATTCCCATCAGCCTCTGTCAGCATGGCCAATTGGCCATGCTGGTAGGGGCTGATGGGAATTGTAGTTCCTGAACATCTGGAGAGCCGCAGGTTCCCTACCCCTGGGCTAGTCAGTTGTTCAGACCTCTCTCAGCCCCACCTACCTCACAGGGTGTGTATGGGGGGGACGGAAAGGAGATTGTAAGCCCCTTTGAGTCTCCTTGCAGGAGAGAAAGGGGGGATATAAAGCCAAACTCATCTTCCTCCTCCTCCTCCTCCTCCTCCTCCTCCTCCTTCTTCTTCACTATACCCTGCTGAGATCTTGCCACTCCCAAACCCCACCCTCCACAGGCTCCACACCCATATCTCCAAGATTTTCCCAACCTGGAACTGACATCCCTACTGCTACCTAAAACATGTACATGTTCCCAGTGCCTCAGATTCCCCACCCAACCCCAGCTACTTTTCCATACCATGTTAAACGTGATCCATGTGATTTGTGTTTCTTTCTAGTTCTCTGAGCATGGGCAGAGTGCATTGGCAAAGAGACTGAATAAGTAAGAACCTGGTTGAAGTCATGAATCTGCATCTGAGGAGGTGAGGTCTGACTTCTGAAAGCAGATGGTGGAATAAACTTGGCTCGTCTTAAAGGTGCCACGGGATTTCAGTTTTCAATGCCATCAGATTTTTTGGCCTCCTTTGCAACACAATAATAAATAAAAAGAAATAATAAAGGGGGGGTGTCTTCCTTACAGGGTAGTTGTAAAAGGACTGTTGAAGTGCTTCATGTTGTTATTTCTTTTAAGGGGGAATGGAAGGCCCCAGGCTTGAATTCCAGAAGCGTCAGAAGGACCTTTGTGTTGGCCTTTCCTATAGCAGACCTGCTTGGAAGGGCAGCCGCTGTCTTAAGCCCTCCATGGGCATTGATAGGTACTGCATCATATGGACATATTAGGTGGGGCCTGGCGATCTCCCAGAGTGACAACTGATCTCCAGGGGACAGACATCAGTTCCTCTAGAAAAAAAATGGCTTATTTGGAAGGTGAACTCTATGGCATTTATACCTTGCTGAGCTCCCTCCATTCTCCAAACTCCCAGTTCCACCCCCAAAATGGCCAGGAATTTCCCAATCTGGATTTGGCAGCGCTGGGACATGCACTGCCAACGGAAGGTCCCAGATCCAATACGCAGCACCTCCCTTAGAAAGGATCTTGGACAGCCAAGATAGGGAAGGTGTCTGCCAAAGGACTCTGAAAGCCACTGGGCGATTCCCCACGGTCAATTTATCGCGTGATACTCACACGAAAAATCACAGTTTAAGCAAGAACTCCCCATGACTTAAGTGCCACGGCTTCATCCCGGTTTTGGGATGGGTCCCCGCCCCCAGCCCTTATCATGCATTTTTTTCTGAACCTGCATTGAAGTGCATCTTTTTTTCAATCACATGCTGAAGCCAGTTCAGTGGGGAGAAACAGGGACAGACGCAGCTTATTGTTCGACCTTTCGAGCCTTCCAGCCAATCAGAGCGCAGTTGGAGCAATGCGCGGAAGCGGCGTGCAGCCTTTTGAGTGCTTATGCAAGCTGAAACGCATTGGCTACGAAGAAACATAAATACAAAGCTACGGTACAATGATTTTGATCAATTGTTTATGCGAGAATAAGAATAACATGAATTTTCAATCAGGGGTGGAGCAGTGTTCCCGCTCCAACACAATAGCCAATCAGAGGCAGGGAAATTCTGCCTATGCATCTACGTAGTGACATAGCTGTGTGACCCCTTCCAGTCCGGCTTCCGTGCTGGGCATGGGACGGAGACTGTTCTCGTCGCTGTCACAGATACACTCCGTCTCCAGCTTGACCGAGGCGTATCGGCGCTGTTGGTGTTGTTAGATCTCACCGCAGCGTTTGATATGGTCGACCATGACCTTTTGACCCACCGCCTGGCCGCCTCCGGAGTGCGGGGCTCTGTCCTTCAATGAATAGTCTCGTTTCTCCGGGGCCGGAATCAGCAAGTGAGGTGCGGGGATCAAGCCTCCCAGACGTGCCCTCTTCAATGCGGTGTACCCCAGGGGGCGATACTATCCCCGCTGTTGTTTAACATCTATATGCGACCCCTTGCTCAGCTGGTGCGGAGTTTTGGGCTGATTTGTCATCAGTATGCAGATGACACTCAGCTCATTCTTTTGATGGAGGGGGGAGCAGCCGCCGCCCCTGCTGCTCTACAGCACTGTT
Source organism: Sphaerodactylus townsendi (assembly GCF_021028975.2). NCBI lineage: Eukaryota > Metazoa > Chordata > Lepidosauria > Squamata > Sphaerodactylidae > Sphaerodactylus > Sphaerodactylus townsendi. The sequence goes on from NC_059430.1 coordinate 100,533,199, forward strand.
TGGAGGCGGTCGCTGGTTGGTTGCGACAGAGCAGGTTACAACTGAACCCATCGAAGACGGAGATCCTCTGGCTTGGCCGCGAGGGGGAGGGTGGGACTTTCCAGCCACCGGTGTGGGAGGGGGCCACATTGGCGCCGACCCCCTCCGTTCGCAGCCTGGGGGTCCACCTGGATTTGTCTCTCTCAATGGAGATCCAGGTGGCCCATACAACCCGGGCTGCCTTTTTCCACCTCCGTCAGGCCCGGCGGCTGGCCCCCTTCCTCTCCCGAGCGGACCTCGCCACGGTGATCCATGCAACGGTCATCTCCAGATTAGACTATTGTAACTCGCTCTACGTGGGCCTTCCCTTGCGACTGATCCGGAGATTGAAACTAGTCCAGCATGCAGCGGCGCGCTTGCTGACGGGTAGCACCACCTGGGAACACATCCAGCCTGTGTTGCACCAGCTGCACTGGCTTCCGGTAGAGTTCCGGATCATTTTCAAGGTGTTGGTGTTGACCTTTAATGCCTTACGCGGCCTGGGACCATCGTATCTTCGAGACCGCATCACCCCATATGTCCCTGTATGGCCTCTCCGTTCGGCTGAGGCCAATCTACTGGTGGTCCCTGGCCCCTCAATGATGCGGCTGGCCTCCACGCGGGCCAGGGCCTTTACGGCTCTGGCCCCGGCCTGGTGAAATGCTCTCCCTCTGGCTGTCTGGGCCCTGCGGGACCTTGGTGAGTTCCGCAGGGCCTGTAAGACGGAGCTGTTCCGCCGGGCCTTTGGAGGTACCAGCCGCTGATGTGGTGCCCCCCCCGTTTGGCTCCTTGTTTGGTCCTCGTTTGACCCTGACATCTGGGTCACTGGTCGTCAACCGAGGCACCCATGCCTCCCTCTGGGGGGGGGGAGGGAATTTTGAAATTAGGATGTTGGACCCACTCTTATTTCATTTTCCTGATAATTACTAATTATTGCTGCTTTTAATGTTTTAACTATTCTGTACTGTTGCTTTTGTTTGTTGTGCACCGCCCAGAGCCCTTCGGGGATGGGGCAGTATAAAAGCCTCAGAAATAAATAATAAATAAATTTTAAAAAAGTTTTTTTTAAAAAAGTTCCCACCCCAACACAACACAACAGCCAATCAGGACAAGGGAGAACAGACCTGCCAAGCAGATCGCGTGTTCGTGGGGAGTGTTACATTGTTTGAAACCGCGATAGACACTAGACACACACTGCAGTGGGGAGGGAGAAACCGTGATGAAAAAGGTGCTGTTTCTTTTGGAACCGGGATGTATCCAGCTTAATTTCTCAATGGGGGTTCAACCACTGCCAATCAGAGGCTAGTTTTAGGCTAGAATGGGCTGACTCAGCCTCAGAATATGTCCTTTCTTCCCACACAGGCTCCTTCTATTCACTTGCCCACTTGCAGCAAGGCAGGGTTACTTTCTGATTCCAAAACGCCCACCTTGCCTTCTTCGTAGGCTGGCATGCCTAGATCCCTAGCTTTGAATCGACAGCACACTGCTGCGAATGATGCTTGATCGCTCTTAGTCCTGTGAATGTTGATACTCGAGGATACTGAAGCAAGCGGCAGGGAGACTTCCCGATGGTGAGCATATGGATCCACAGCATCAGAGCCCACCCCTGTCCCACCTCTATGCCTTGACAGGGAGAGAGATTCCGTAGGCTAATTGCAAGGCTAGCAACCAGATGGTTTCAGAAGGTGGGATGGGCAGAGGGGGGAAGTGGAGAAGATCCCCAGTGAGTCATTTCACCATCCTCTGCTACTGGCAGAGAGAGCAAACAACCAACGGCCACAGCAGTGGGAGGACCTGATCCTTGCTACACCCCCCTTGACAGCATCAATCAGCAGTAGTAGAAGACAGATTTCTATTTTGTGTGGTTGAAAGGTTGATTCTTATGTTAGGGTTCCTTCAGCTCACTGCCAATAGAAGAAGAAAAAGAAGAGTTGGAGACTCAAAGGGGCTTACAATCTCCTTGCCCTTCCCCCCTCACAACAAACACCCTGTGAGGTGGGGTGGGGCTGAGAGAGCTCAGAAGAACTGCGACTAGCCCAAGGTCACCCAGCTGGCGTGTGTTGGAGTGCACAGACTAATCTGAATTCCCCAGATAAGCCTCCACAGCTCAAGCGGCAGAGCGGGGAATCAAACCCGGTTCCTCCAGATTAGAGTACACCTGCTCTTAACCACTGCGCCACAGCTGCTCCTGCAGGATGTGAGGCTGCCAGCCTCCAGGTGATGCCTGGAGATCTCTTGGCATTACAACTGGTCTCCAGGATATAGAGATCAGTTCCCTAGGAGAAAATGGCTACTTTGGAGGGCAGCAGACTCTGTGGCCTTATTATGCCCTGCTGAGGTCCCTCCACGCACCAAACCCTGCCCTCCCCAGGCTTCACCCCCCAAATCTCCAGGAATTTCACCAGCTCGCAGGATGCCAGTCTACATACAGAAACCACAAATGGATCACCATCTCAAAACAGCCCTGGAGCGGGTGGAGTCAGGTAGACTAGGGGTGCCAGTTCCAGGTTGGGAAATTCCTGGCAACTTGGGGGCAGAGGCTTAGGCTTGGGTTAGGGTTGGGATGGGGAGAGTTTGAGGAGGGAGCTCAGCAGGGACACGATGCTGTGAAGTCCCCCCTCTGAAGCCACCATTTCATTCAGGGGAGCTGATCTATAGCCTGGAGATCAGTTGAAATTCCAGGAGAACTCAAGTCCCCACTTGGAGGTGGGCATCCCTATTGATGGTGCCACAGGGTCTGCAGGTCTTGGACCTCGTGGTAGAGCTACCAACAGGCCTGGAGAAAACACACCATGTGTCTTTAAGAGAAGCTTAATGTGTGAAAATGGGCAGGTGAAGTTTACCTTGTCATGGAGGTAAACTTGGAAAGCCTCTTGTAATGGAACGGGACATTTTTATCCCTTCTTTGCCAATTCACAAATATATATGGCAGCCGTGAGAATAAGTGTAGGCTGCCCGTGAGTGAACCATCATCCACCATCCTGCATGCCACAGCCCTTACCTGAGCCAAATGGAATCCTAAGCACCACTTCCGAATAGGCCAGTAAACAGCTTGCTCTTGGCCTTCTCCTGTCCTCTGCTGCGAACTTTCCTGGGAACTTCCCTGGAGATCTCCCAGAATTACAGTTGATCTCCAGACTACAGGGATCTATCCCCCTGGAGAAAATGGCTGCTTTGGAGATGGATTCAATGGCGTTATAGTCCACTGAAGCCCCACCCCTTCCCAAACACCACCCTCTCCAGGTTTCAGATTTTCAAACATTTTCCAACCCAAACTTGGCAGACCTAGATCCTGGTAAGTTGAAGGTCCAGCTCACCCCTGTGGATAAGGAACATTGAAGCCCCTTCCACACGGGTCAATAAACATGGGCTAACGATGATTTAAAAACCCTTTTTTTTGGGGGGGGGGTGGGAGCTTCGCACAGATCTTGCTTCTACAATGAGTCTGCCCTGTGTTATTTCTGCCAAATTGGGTTTCCCAAAAATCACACTATCTGTGAGTCTTTTTAAACATCCCGGGTTGCAGTCACTTGCAAGCAAATGACCGGGCAGGGAGGCACTTTATTCGGCTGTGCTTTCCTTTAAAAAAAATTCCCCGGCTTCCATCTGCATAGCCACGCAAGTGCAAAGGGTTGTATCATAAGGCAGCATGACTGTGGGGTGTTCACTTGTGCATGCTGGTGTAGCTACGCATTGGTAGGAGGTAAATAAAAAAAGAGACTTGTCTCGGTGTGAAGGCGTGCCAGCAACTCACATTGTTTCCGTGGGCTACGATCTCTGCCTGCACGGAGGCATGCAAATGTGAAAACAGGAAACTTTATCCTGACTGCAACCTGCTACGCATGTGCTGTGCGGAAAGGGCCTTAGGTAGGGAAAACCCACATTTGAAACCCCATACAGGTTGAGTAGCCAAAAATTATTCGAAATAGAGAAGGAAAGGGGAAAGACCCCTCTCTGCTCCAAACTGACCTTCCTTCAAGCTGTTTCCTTCAAAATGAAACAAAAATAGTGCTGGCTGACGTTCCTTGTGTCCGCCTGCCTGCAACAGGGAGTGAGACCCTCAGCTTCCTTGCTAGCATCTATCAAATGAAAATGAGCATATTTCTTTCCAACCCTGGGCTGGAAGAGCTCCCCGCTGTGCAGTAACGAGAGAGCGGCAGGAAGGAGTGGGCTTCTGGGGAAGGGGAGCCATTTAGGTTGATTAAGTGGACGGGTTCTCCAAGCAAGAAGCTCTTCAGTCTCTTTCCCTGTTCTGTGCTCGAATGTGCTTGAGGTCACCTAGAAGTCACAGGCAAGGCTGTAAATGAAAGTTGGGTGGGGGTGACAGACAGTGAGATTTTTTTTTTTACAAAATCCCTTTGCTAAATGGGTAAAGTGATAATTATAACACTTAACAATTATGTAGAGCTTTCTCAAAGTGCTTCACATCCTTTGGAAGTAACCCTTACAATACTTAAGCCCCATGAAGGGCCTGGATCCCAGAAAGGCACCTTTCCTAAAGCTACCCGGTGATCTCACAAACTGGAAACTTCACTGCACTTCTACATTATACCACACTCCCGTTCATAGAAACCACAAAGAATTCAGGAGATGCACTGGTTGGACTCATAGGTGATACTTTCTATCATTTCCTCTCTGTTTATGGAGCTCAGTATGGTGTAACTCTCAAGCAAAGGTTTTTCACTTCACCTATGATGTAAAATGCTGGGGACTCAACCAGTGGCCTGCATGCCAAGCAAAAGTTAGCTCCAAAGCCACAGCTGCCCCCGCCCCATGAATCTACCTTCTACTGAAACCCATAGTTCAATCCAGGTTAGCACTGTCTGCTCTGACTAGCATGTGGAGATCTTCCACACTATCTACCATCGGTTCCTTTTAATGGCAGATGCCAGGGATTGAACCTGGGACTTTATGCTTGCCCAGAGGACAACAGGGGAGGACTGGGCTTTTACCTTACTGCAGAAAATCCCAGTATGCCTTAGCCTTAAGCCTCACTTGCCCCCAAGATGAGGCTAATGAGAAGGTACACAGGTGCTGGCAGCATAAAGTGAAGCTGGGAGCCACTGGGCCTGTGTCCTCCTCACCCAGGCCAGTGAAGGGGTGCAGTGCATGGACACAGCAGTACCCATCTTTGCTGCATGTCAGTGGCACCCTATTTCCCTTCACCCCCACCCCCACTGCCCCCAAGCCACTGAATGGGGGAGCACAGGCACAACAACCTCTGGTTTTACTCTGTAATGGTCCAGGCAAAGTGCAACAGCTGGCGAGGAGAAACAGGAACACAGAAGTACCGGGCTTTAACCAGTGTCACTGCAGTGAGGTGAGTCTGGAGAGGAGAAACATGACAGCACCCACCTTTGCCCTGCTGGCTCAGGCAAAGTGCGGCCAGCTAGGAGGAGAGTGAAGCGGTGCCTTATTTCCTTCTCCATCAAGTGGGAGGGATGTGGTTGTTGGAGGAGCTATGGCACTTTTCCAAGACCATTTTGCCCCTCCCAGTCCATGCCCAAGTCCGAGTCCTGAGACTTCCTTCCCAGTGGCTGGTTAGGAAATCAAAACACAACTGAGAATCTCATGGCACTTTGCTTAATAGACGATGGGATTTTTTTAATGGATGAGAAATTGTAGCAGTGAGCAAAATGGCTTCTCCAGCCAAGAGTAGCTCTGCTCACTTAGAAGTAAGGTGTTCAGATTGTTGATATCCTGACACCTTATAACACTACAGGGACCATTTGTGTGAAAAATCATGCGCATGTAGAACTATCATTGTGCCACACGGCTTTCTCTCCCACCTCCCAGGCCAGAGAATCCCTGCCAGCAACAAAGTCTATCCCCGTCCATCAATAGTCCTTCATACAAATTATTTGTTCAGCACATGTTTATCCTGCCCTTTCTCCATGGAGCTCCATGCAGCATACATCATTCCCCCCTATGTTTGAATCCTCACAACAACTCTGTGAAGTTAGGCAGGGAGAGAAAGTGAATGACCCTCAAATCACCCAACCAGTTTCATGGCAGGGTGAAGATTAGAACCTGAACCTCCCTGCTATTAGTCTGGCACTCCTATACACTGCAGGGTTGTGAATAAGTGTCCCAAAGGGATAGCATGGCCTGCAGTGTACCCCTTCAAACTGCAGGTGGGGATCACCATGGTCTGGTAGACCACAGCCACAAAGCCCAGAAAGCCCTCAAAAGCTAGCCCATTAGACATCATGCTAGGCTAGAACCTCCCTCTTGATTTTTAATCTTTTGGGGTTACACAGAATAAATATATTCCAAACCCCATTGCCTCAACTGGCAATGTTAATTTTACTGACTCTGACTTCTATCCCTTTATTCTGCTTGCATGCAGACAGCAGGCTAGGAGCAGTGGTTGGCTGTGATGCCCATTGTTTCTTGGAGAGCAGAGTATCCTCCAGGTAACCAACAATGCCCACTATGGGGCAGAACTGTATTCCTCGTGGGCATTTGTTTTTCCAGTTAAATTCTTGATGCAACCAAGCATCCTGTTTGTGTTTCCAACTGAGCTATACTCAAAACAAAGGTATGACAAGAGATTTCCACTGCTCAAGTCCAGTCCCTCAGCCAATGTCTATTCCATACTCAGTTATGTTTTTGCTCTCAGTGACAATGTTCTCTTGACATCAATCTTGTGCTTTTGCTGGGCAGAGTGACAGAGATCCACCCACAGGTGACCCAGAGGTGCCACACAATGTGTGCCCTCATCCAGCCACTGATTTTGACCAAAGACCTGTGTGATGCCCCTTGCATTACTCTCCCTTGAGATGTTTCACTAGGAAAGATACAGACAAATTTGCCCAGAATTTCTGTTTTGAGATTCAGTAGCAATCTGACTTGTGCCCTAACTAAAGCAATGCAAAACATTTTTCAAGTCCTAGCTGTTTTTGCTCATGAATGCACATCTGGACTTCTGTCTCATGCAGAAACTCTCCTTGGGATTCTTGAAGGGAATAGGGGAAAAAAATATGGAACAGCTGAATCCCAGAGCTTGCTGTGATACTTATTCTCCTTTGGCTAAGCAGGGAAATAGCAAACCCTGCAACTCAGTCCTGAAGGTACGGATAACATAGATCCTTTAATTTGATGCCAGAAAGAAAAGCAAGGGGGACACCCCACCATCCTTTCCTTGGACCTAAAAGCAGGATTGGAAGACAGTATTCAGACTGCTTTTAAAAAAATGATAGCATTTGGTAGGATAGTCAAAGGCTGATTCCGCACGACACAAGTAAACCGGGTTTGAACCGGGCTCTTACATACCATGTCTAATTTATCCCTGTTTCTTCTTCCACACAGCTCCCTGCTTCTTCCCAGGAACAGAGTTAGGACTGGGAGGAAATCGCCTATTTGCTCCGCAAGAGCCTGGGACTTCTGTATTTTTCTTCGGAAATGCCCAGTGCCCTGAGCATGCCCGGTGCCCTGCATTCTGATTGGCTGTTGCTTTTGAGTGGCAGCTGCAAGCACCTCTGAGTATGCCCAGGGTCCTGCATTCTGATTGGCTATTGTTTTTGAGTTGCAGCGTGAATGAACGTCAGGTAGGGAGATCATGAATGCTGGGTGGGCGGAAAAAATAAGCCAGTCCTGCTCCCGATTGGTTTTTGCCAGATAGGAGGTACAAGTAGGGTCACACCGGGTTTTTAAAAAAGAACCTCCAAACTGGTGATTTTTAAAAATCCCAGGCTAAGGTAAATATTGCGGGGCAACGCCGAGGCAGGCCCTCTTTAGCACTGGGAACCGTGCGGAATTCTTGGCTGCACAGGGATATTTTTCTTCCTCACCCTGGGATATTTTTGTGGAAATGTCCAAAATCCAGGTGTGATCTGGAGCGCTCCTGGAATTACAACTTCCCTTGGCGAAAAGGGTGACTTTGAAGGATGGCATCAGAGCCTACTGAGATTCCCTCCCCTCCCTAGATCTTGTCTTCTCCAGTTTCTACTCCCAAATATCCAGGAATGTCCTAGTCCAGACTTGGTAGCACAAAATAATGCTCCTATTCCAGGTAACATACCTGAACAGTGATTCATAGTTCAATAGGTCACTGACGTTCAAATGAGACTTGGAGATCTCTTATAATTACAAGTGATTTCCAGACTACACAGATAAAGTTCCCTAGTGAAAATGGTTCCCTGGGACAGTGGACTGTGAGGCATTATATCTTGCTGAGGGGCCTTCCCTCCCCAAATTCACCCTCCATAGGCTCCGCCCCCAAATCTCCAGGAATTGCTCAATTTGCCCAGAGTTGGCAACCCTACCTCAGTACCTTTTAAACGCCTCCCCGCACTCGGAGTTGCCTGGGAGTGAGGAAGGGGAGTTCCACAATCATCATAATTAAAAAGTAATCATAATAAATATTCATGTTCAAGGGACAGAAAGATTTCTTTCCCTCCCAGCTAGATTTTCCTAGAAGATCAGAAACCTCCACTGGAGAATACAGCACAAAAGAAAAGCCTCTTAACTGATACTCGGGCTATATCTTTTTTTCCCCATTCTTATTTTAAAAAACAGCAGAGCCATAAAACCCAGGCAAATAAGCCCCCTGGAAGTTGTGAGATACGCACACCATCTCCCCAATTGCCGCTGAATGGCTCTCTTGTAATACAGCGCATAAATATTTATGCCATCACATGCTTACTGAAATAAATAGTGTTATTTTTCTACTGTTGAAATACATCTTCCCCCTCTTTGTATAAATTTTGTTTTATTCTCCTGACAGGAAGGAGAGGAGGGAAAAATATTCCTCTGAGGCTGTGGGAGGGGTGGAGAGTTGAGGCCCTTGCATTCGCTGGAAAAGTCCCAGGCAAATGGGGATCTCTGGCCGGTTGCAAAATGGATTCCGAGCAACTGGAATGACAGCTGTATGAATGACAGAACAGAGAAATGAACACCTGAACCGAAGGTGCTGAATTAAAGCTAAATGAGTGCAGAACAAACACAGCAGCAGGCTCTGCCGATTTATTCTTGACTCAGGATCACAGGGGCTCAGCTGCTCTCTTCTGTTCAGCCTGGAACACATTCCTCATTCAAAACCCAGGAAATGTTGTAGGTATTCCAGACAGACCAAGGCAAGGGCCATGCTTCTGGGTCTTTCAAGTGGTCCCAAACAAGATGAATGGAACAGAGGGACTCTTCAACAAGTAGATGGAACAAATACACGGTGAAGAAATGCTGTAGGTCAATAATTGCCAGTCTATCCAACAGTCTTGGCTGTTCTTCACTTGGAGTAGGAGCTGATAGAGTTGCCAACTCCAGTTTGGGAAATTCCTGGAGATTTGTGAGTTGGGCTTGAGGAATGTGGGGTTTGTGGAGGGGAGGGCCCTGAGAGGGGTATAATATCATACAGTCAGTTCTCCAAAACAACCATTGTCATGTCTCAAGAAACAGGAGTCGGAGGAACAAAACATAGTACTTTATTCCATAGCTGCTACTCACACATAGCTTAAAATCACTCTGCAGCTGTGCTCAATATAACACACTTACTAATTACCAATTACAGTGCAACAGCTGCAGACTCTTAAAACCATACAATACATTACACCCCTTCCCCCTAACTCCTGTAATAATCTGGTGGGATTCTCTTTCGCTGCGATCGTCTCAGCTCCCGCTCTGGCTCCTGAGTCTGTGTTTGTTACCTGGTTCTGCAAAACAATTGGACCCTTTGCTGTTTTCCTTATCACTGCATCTCCGTCCTGCGCCCTTGCGCCCCAGGTTCCTCGGGGACAGATTGGACTATTGCTGCTTCCTCATCCTGCAGCTCCATCTGCCCCCTTAGCGCCCTAGATTCCTCAAGGACCTGGGGTTCCTGATCTACTGTTGGACCTGGCACTCTCTTCCTTACTTGGTCAACATGTCTGCGGATCACCTGCCCTTCTTCAGTTTCCACCCTATAAGACCAAAGGGCCCTGTTGGCTGCCTCACAACTGCTGGGACCCAGCATACGGACCTGCTCCATAATTTCGGACATACACCGTGTCATGTCCCTATCAAATGTCCGAGGTGCTTTCAACGCACTTGGTCTTCTAGCACTACGTGAGACGATCATCAACTGAATCGGGATGCATTCGGTCCAGCAACGTCGTAAGTTTCGATTCATTAGCAACTCCATAGGACTCCTCCCAGTGGCTGTGCACGGTGTTATGTGCTGTGTTAACAAAAAAATTAAGCCAACCGGCGTGATTGCCAATCCCCCCCTCTACTATTCGCCCGCAATGCATCCTTTGTTATGCACAGCACCATCCTTTCTGCCTGCCCATTCGTAGCGGATGAAAGAGGGGCCGAGGTTCAACCTGGCGAATAACACCATTAGCCAGGAATACTCTAAACTCCTATAGATACAAGCTGTCCCATTATCGATACCACATTATCCGGGGAGGCCATGGGTTGCGAAATAACCTACGCCAGGTGCCTAATTACTGTTTGTGATGTCGGTGACATTACTGTGGCACTACTTCTAGCCACCATTTGGAATGAATCCACTACAATGAGAAACACCTGGCCCTGGAAAGGCCCTGCAAAATCAATATGTACCCTTGACCACGGTCTTTTTTGTGGACTCCCATTGATAGGTACGGGGCCTGAGGTGGGGCAGGTCGATATGACACTCTCCCTGCACCTGGCCACCCATTCTTCTATTTACGGCTATCCATCTTTGGCCACCACACATAACTTCACTGGTTGCCAATGCCTTCATTCTCTCACTATTCCAGGGTGCCCTACATGCAAGGCCTCCAGCACCCTAATCCTTAGAAGCTGCTGGGATCACTACTCCTATTTCCCCACAGTAAGCACCCTTGTGAATGACGGATATCTCGTGCTGCCTCATTTCCAAATGGTCTACAATTTTTTCCTCTAATAACTTACCCAATGGCCAACCCTTCCATGCCCAATTCAAGAGATTTCGAGGGCAAGCACTGGGTCCTTAGCTGACCTCTCTGCTATTTCTGCAGCTCGCCCTGGAGGCTCTGATAATGATTCCAACATCAAGACCTCCAGAAGTGGGGAGTGATCTTGCTCCTCCCTTATTGCTACTGGCAAGCGACTCAGCAGCATCTACATGCCCAATTTTCTTTCCCGACTGGTGCTGCAAGACATAATCATTATGCATTCCAGAAACATTGCCCACGCGCAGCATTCTGGGGACAATATCTGTGGTGTCCTGGTGGCTCTGAGGAAAATAATCCCAACAGCGTGACTTATGGTCTGTAACAATCACAAATGAAGATCAAAGCCCATGCACGTAATCATGAAACTTCTTAACCCCAGCCACTATTGCTAATGCCTCCTTATCCTATTTGCGCATAATTACGCTCTCCGTTGCAGATAGCGATCCTAGAATAATACGCAATTGGAGCTTCCCGCATATCACCTCAATTGATGGCTCAACACTGCTCCAACTCCACCCGCGGGGAGGCATCGCATGGTCAAAATCAATGGCTTCCTCTCATCAAAATGAACCAATACACTTTCTGAAGTGACAACAATCTTTTGACATCTCGGAATGCCTTCTCATTGCTGACTTGTCCACTGCCACACTGCCCGGCTTATCTATCGCTTGTAGCAGTTGCAGTGGCCTCTGCTACTGTGTATATGCTTTAAGAATGAATGGTAAAAATTGTAATCCCAAAAATGCCTGTAGCTCTTGCTTTGACTGTGGTGCTGGGGCATCCTGGATGGCCCTCACCTTCCAACTGATGTCGGGTGGATTCCCCTTGCATCTACCATGTATCCCAAAAACTCTACTTGCGCTACTCCAAACACACATTTTTCACGCTTGACGCGCAACCCTACATCTGAGAAGCACTGCAGTTACTTTCCGTTACCGATGTCATCAGTTCCTCCTCCAGATTTGCACCCACTATCAAGAACATCATCAAAATACGGGTATGACTCGGCAGAGATTTCTTAATATTTCTTCCATCAAACTCTGGAATATCCCAGGGCTACACTCACTCCAAATTGCAGCAGCTTTACTCTGAATGCCCCTGTGAGTCACTATATGGTCTGGGCTTCTGCAGTGGCATCATCCACTTCCAGCTGTTGGGTATGCCTGCGCTAGATCTAATTTTGCAAAAACCTTTCCCCCTGCCAATGTTGCTGCTAACAACTGACTGACGAAAAGCTGGCACTGGAGTGCGGATGTTTCTGCAATGCCTTGTTAATTGTTGCACTTATAATCAGCACAAATGCGTCATCCCCATGTGTTGATGGCGCTTCAGGGGTCTGGTTACAATTGGAGTTTCCCACTTTGCATTTTACCGCTGGCTCCAATATTCCCTGTTTAATAACCGATCCTAGTTCTGCATCCACTTTAGAAGCATAGAAGCAAATGGAATGCAGTGATTTTACAGGCGGTATTGGGGGTACTGAAGGATCAAGATACAATGATATAGATGGACCCTTATACTGCCCCAGTCCCTCAGCAAACACACTCTTAAATTCTTCCACTAGCACCTCCCATGTTAACTTGCTAACCTCATGAATTCCAGTAATTTGCAGATTCCCAACCTCCCAAGCCAGTCCAACCCCAAGAGGCTCGTCAGCCTTCCCTTCCACTATTAACAATTTCAAACATCCATCAAACATATGATATTTTTTACATGGACATTACACATGCCAACCCACAGGTACCCTATGTCCTTGATAAATCCGTAAGTGGTAAGTCACAAGATTGAATGTCCGAAATCACCCTGTGGGCAAAGAATGTTTTATAAGTGTCCCATGAAGCGATGGAGAATGCTGACCCAGAATCCACTTCCATCACACAAAGGGACATCCTGGATCTTCACAGCTCACCGACAACTTACGCCTGAATCTCGGGTTGCACGTGGTTATATTACATCAGCTAGCGTAAACACCATCACGCACTGTGTTTCATGTGGGGGTTGGCCAGTCAAGCTTTCAGCGCTACATGGGGACAGCAAGGTGCATCCACAGAGTGTGTAGCAGATGAGCCGGGAACATGTCTTCTTGGTCCCTGGATGCCTTTTTTTTCTCTGCACACTCTCCCAATATGCCCCTCAACGTTTACAACAGAAAACATTGTGCCTCTTTAAATTTACACCTTTCTCTCTCATGGGGCCCACCTCACAACTCATACATTTCTCTGTTAACATCCTCCCCTCTGTTGTGGTGGTCTTCCCATCTTCATTGCACCATGCTGCAGTCTCTGGAATTTCACCATTGCCTCTCGGGTCTACAGCAGTCCCCACCAAAGCCAGCTGTTTGCAATCTCTTTGTGGGCTCCTGGCTTGTCATGCACCTCCCGAGTAGAGGCTGCAGCAAGTTCCCAAAATTCAGCTTCTTGGTATGCTGTTTGAAGAAGTCAAGTCTGTCTTTGCCAGCAGCAGCCTTTGTGCAATGGTGCCTCTCCTCAGGCCACAGACTAACTGATCCCTTAACATTTCTTCCAAATTGAGAAATTACATTGTTGTGCCAACCGCCCGTAAGACTGCAACATAATCTGCGAAATGCTTTCAGTCCCCTCCTGATCACGTTTATAAAAAACACTCCGTCTGGCTATTTCTGGTTTCCGGTTGGGGAGATGAAATGGTTCCTTAATGCAGTCGAGTATTTCTACAAAGCGGTGTTGCTGATGATAAGTCTCTTATGGCGCTATCAATGCTGAAGGCGAGGTCAAACACCCTTCACCACAGAGGCTCAAAAACACGGCTCTTTTCGCTTCCTCTGGGTCTGTTATGCCATTTGCTGTAGAAGATAAAATTCCAATCGGGCCCTCATTAACTCTGCCACTTCAAAGGAAACTCCAAATTAAACTGTTCCAGCTGCCCTTGAAAGGCCATAATTTACTCACAGTCCTTGCTTCACAAAACTTGCTAGACTCGTCATAAGTTTATCCTCGTCGCCAATTGTCATGTCTCAAGAAACAGGAGCCGGAGGAACAAAACATAGTACTTTATTCCATAGCTGCTACTCACACATAGCTTAAAATCACTCTGCAGCTGTGCTCAATATAACACACTTACTAATTACCAATTACAGTGCAACAGCTGCAGACTCTTAAAACCATACAATACATTACAACCATTTTCTCCAGTCTTGCCCTTTAGCCTTGTTACTCGGTTCAACTGGTCTTAGCTGGTCATATCTTCTCCAGCCACAAACATCCTCCTGTGTGACTCATTCCCTCATTCCTAGTAGAAAACACATTTTTCATTTTTCACACCACTACACCATATGGACTCTCTTTTAATTAGGATCCACCTTAATCAATGCACATTCGTATAGACTGTTGATGCTCCAAATCTGGACAGAATTATTTCTGACATTTGGGAGAAATTGAAACCAATTGACCTGACAGATATTATGGTACCTTGCCGACTGGTTTCTGCCTGTACAGGGCCATTCCACTAAATTCCATTCCACTAAACAAAGTGTAGGATCAAGAATACAGGCTTATGCCAGCCAATATGCCCTTAGAGCACGGAACCTGCACACACATACATGGAAGTTTACTGTGTGAACTTAGACCAGTAATTTGTCTTGTTGTAAGGATAAAATGGAGGAGGGAAGAACAATATTTTTAGTTGCTATTGGTCCGGCACCCTAGGCAACCGCCCAGTTCACCTGTATGGTCAGGCTGATTCTGCATATGTGTGTGCACGTGTCCAGGCATGTATGCACACACAGAGAGGAGATGACTGTGAGAGTCATGGTGTTGAAGGATCAGATCTGCATGAGAAAAAGAACTGCTTATTCAGCATATCAGTTCTCTTGGATATCTTAATCATATCTATCTGTGTCTGTGTGTCTGTGTGTCTGTGTGTCTGTGTGTCTATCTATCTATCTATCTATCTATCTATCTATCTATCTATCTATCTATCTATCTATCTATCTATCTATCTATCTATCTATCTATCTATCTATCTATCTATCTATCTATCTATCTATCTATCTATCTATCTATCTATCTATCTATCTATCTATCTATCTATCTATCTATCTATTACATTTCCAAACCACCCTCCCCTGAAGGCTCAGGGCAGTGTACAGCATTTTCATATCAAATAATACAATAAAACCAATATAAAACAGTAGATTCCCAGCACAACAATTTAAAAGTGCCAAAGTTGTAGGGTAGTCTATATGCATGAATCTGATGTAACATGGAAGGAGTCCCTATTTTTAAACAGCTATAGAGCACTTTCATAGTGGGTGCTCTCTCTCTCTCTCTCTCTCACACACACACACACACACACACACACACACACGTACGTACGTACGTATACATGGACAGTGGCTTTGCTGCTCTTTTCCATTTAATGCGCTTTTTTCCCTGCCAGACTCTGATCCAACTGGGCTAGGACAAAAATGCAGAAATAAACTGTGAGAGATGGGAATGGCAGGGTTTAGCTCTCCTTGCTTACATATTCCATTCTGGTAAAAAACAAAAACAAATCCAGGGCCACTCTCCCCTTTCCCACCCCAACAAAAAAAGTGTAGACCAAAGTCACCTATAAATGTAGAAACCCTTTTGGTTTAGCCAGGCATGTATCAAACGTTAGGGAGAAAAATACCGTGATTGTTGAATTAGATAACATTTGTGAGTTCATCTAGCTAGATCATATTTGCGCACAGCATGAAGTTCAGCTTTGATGCTTTGGGCTTCAAAATATCATCCAGTCTGAGGAGTGTCTTAACATTGCGCCCAGCAATGAAAGGATTAGGTGTCTACACAGCTAATGAGCGAAATGCCTCCTGATAAAACCAGTTAGAATAAAAATGTACAAGGTGCATAAAACCTTCCACTTTTACGGCTGTAAGTGCAGCCATTTGGAAAAAATATTATACACAGGTAAGTTAAAACATGCTCTCCGCATGGAGATTAGAAAGCTCTTCTGCTCAGTGCCCACCAGGAGGGATTATCATGAAACACTTTATAATACCTCAGCAAGCCCTATTGGATGCACATGCCCAGATGGACAGTCTTAGGTTAGAAGAAGAAGAGTTTGGATTTATACCCCCCACCTCCCCTTTCTCTCCTGTAAGGAGATTCAAGGCGGCTTACAACCTCCTTTCCCTTCCTCTCCCCACAACAGGCAACTTGTGAGATAGGTGAGGCTGAGAGAGTTCTGAAGAACTGTGACTGGCCCGGTTCTCCAGGTTCGAGTCCAATGCTCTTAACCACTACACCATGCAGGTTAGTCTTTGTACGTGGTCATGGTTAGGACCCCAGTGGACTCTGATTCAAATGTTGGTCCCAAAAGCCAACAGAGGCCAATTATGCACAAGGCATCTGCTGCATGATGGGGGCAAATGTGTTGTCACTGCAAGATTTCTTGTACAGACATATTTCCTCCAGCCCCACTTTTAGTTTCTATTCTCCCAGTGGCAAGCGAGATCACTTCTAATATGAATTTAATTTTTGCGTCACAGCCAGAGTAGGCACATTTGCCAGTGACATGTTTGGGATCATCCATATTTTAAGGAGAGAGTCTGCCCGGCAGCTTTCCTACTTCCAGTATACCCACTTTGTAACAGGAAGCTTGTTTGGGAAAGTGGATAGCAAGCCCATTATGAGCTGGGCCAGAACTCTATGGTTTGTGCGCTTGGCTCACAAATGGTTTCCACCATCACAAGTCCCACTTCCATGCCAGGCATCAGCCGCATCAATAATTCCTGCCACTTCCTCATCTGTGTGATTACAGTATGAAATTAGAGTTAATTTCATTAAATAAAACGTTCCAGTGCCCGTTCAGAGAATTTATGCTAAATATGTATGCATGCCAGATGATATGCACTGCTGTATTATGTTTAAATTTCAGTCTTTTGTTTTGCTACATTTAGCGGATTAAAATGTAGAAATAGATTGTTATGGCCTTCTGGCTGAGTGATAAACTAAACTAAACTTGACTACAGTAATACACATCAAAAATTGATTAAACAATGTTGAGTAAGTTATCAGGGCTTAATGTTTAAAATGAAGGGTGCTGTGATTCAGGTCTGCTTTGGGATACGTTTCTGCACGATCCCAATGATGCAGGGTTGAACTGAATTGCTCAGAGTCAAGTGGAATGCACTCTGGACATGCTCACATTCTCCTGTTACTTCCCAAGTTACAGAGGAAATTCGGCACAAAGAAAAGAGATTCTCGAGTTGAATCCTAGACTGTCCTCACTCAGACTATCAGCATTGGTTCTGCAAGCTGCCAAGTTAGAGCCAAACGTGAGAAAGGGGCAGCCTTGGACATTGCATAGAAAGGGGCTTTCCAGAGTTGAATTTATTGTCTGGCTTTGAAGTCTGAAAAGATGAGAGTGTAGGGAAAATAAATCTTAAGCTAGGCTTAGTCAAGATCTAACCTGATATCCAGTGTGGTGTATAATTAATGTGATGAACTAGGAAGCTCCAGGTTCAAATCCCCAGCTACCATGAACCTTACTAGGTAACATCAGGCCAGCTGTTCCCTGGGAGCCTGACCTACAGTGCATGGTTGTTGCAAAGATGCTTACAATGGAAAGAGGAAAAACGGTATATACTGTCCTAAGCTCCTTTGAAAGTGTAGGATAGAAACGCAAAAATACATCAGCAATATATAGGTTGGCAGAACTAGAGAAAGTCAGTGGTTTTTTTCTGAGGGTGGAGCCATGCTGGAGACCAGAGCAGGAAAGCTTGCAGGTCAAGGCAATTGGGACAAAAATGTTTGGAAAAGGGAGACCCAGTGCTTTCAAATGGACTACCAACTTCTTTTGACTGGCAGCTGTCCATTTCACAGGTCAATCACCACAGGCACCTTTGGCCTTTCTTTCTGGTGTACAGCCCTTGAGGAACCTTCTAGCATCTCCTTTGATGGCTTCAAAGGAAGAAAAACATGTTTTTGTGCCTTCCCATTGAGCACTTGGCTGTGAGACAAAGAATGCAAAGTCTTTAGAGAGCACTAATTAGAGCCAGTTAGAGCCCTCTTGACCCAAGAACACAAAAATGGGCTCCTTTGCAAACAGCCCCTTGGTGGAGTTTGGGATAGTTAATCAGGGAGACATAATGACCACTCAAACTGCTCCCCAAATTGCTCTTTATGAGAAAAGTCTCCAGGAATTAAAGTGTCTTTCTACTGCCAATGTAGAGAGTGGACTTGAAGTCAACCATGAAAAGCAGTTCCCAAGGTCAAAAGAATGCTCATTGGAAAGAAAGTGCAGAGTTTTTAATTGGAATAAATGGTGCAGATTTGCATAACTTTGTTTCATCTCATACATACCAGTCCTTTTTAGGAATAAGGGCCGGTTGGAAAGCATAACAGCAGCCATCTTGAGTCATGCTTACAGACTTCAGGAGCCCATACTGAGCACAATACTTTGCTAATGGCCATCCGCCACTGTTAACATCTAGAATGCGACTGCTGTCTACCTTGGCTATGTGTGAGATAGAAACAGCTATGTGGTAGATTAGGCTGAGAGCATGTGGCTAGCCCAAAATTGCCCTGCAAGCTTCCATGGTAGAGTTGGGTTTTGAAGCTGGGTCTCCCAGTCCTGGCACAGTGCTGGTTCACATCAGAGATGATGTGTTATTTGCAACAGGCAATTCTGGACTGACGTAGACCTTTCAGAGCTGAAATATGTCCCTTCACCTAGCATTTGTACAACAAGACATTCTGGGTTTTACACAGTCTGGATATCACCTCTTCTGCTTCTCCTACCTAATTCTAGACCGACAATTGTGCAGTATCAGCATATGCTTAGAGGCACTCTATTTTTTACATGTTTCAGGGCTGAGCTCTGAAAACAAGCCCTGGGGCAGGGCTCACTTTAGTGAGCTCTGGTTGAAATTGACCACTTCCTTTTTACAGAAGATCAGAGTAAGACTAGTGAGTTCCAAGATGCTAATCCTGAGTTAGTTCCAAGATGCTAATATGAAAAATGCAAGCTCTAACTGCCCTTTGTATAATTCATTGAGAACTCTTGATTTGTTAACAGTCCAGTCCAGTTTTGAAACCAGGGCAACAGAAAAAGGTATCCAACATGTTCCTTGACACCCCCACACCTTTACTGAGATCATGCAGAATTATAATATTTAATGTGGGATTCAAATAATTTAACAACCAGTTCTGGTGGTGGGATTCAAATAATTTAACAACTGGTTGTATACAAGCACCATTTTAACTTCGGTTATGCCGAAGTGGTGCAAACCGGCTGAATCCCACCACTGATTTAATGGTTTGCTGATTCTCTGTATTTTGTGTCTTTCTGGGGAGGTGAGTAGTGAGCAGGCTTTGCAAAGATGAAGCACATTTAAATGCAAATGCTGTTATTTCTGTCTTGAAAAAATGTCATTAATACATTTTTCAGCAATTTGCAGAAATCAGTGGCAATTATATATTTTTTTCCATAGAGAGACCCATTAGCCAATTTTCATTTGATGGGAGAGGAGGGGCAAGATAAAGGAAAAATCAAGGGGATTATTGTGTGAGTTACGATTTTTTTTCAAACCCATAGACCTGTCGGAGGACCATCACACAAATGGTGAACCATTATAGTGAAAATGAAAAAGAAGTGCATGGATCACAAACAACACCGGGTAAAGATTTAATGTAGTTTCAGGAAGATTCATATTCTGTATCCATTAGTCCCTGCACATTATATTGGACCTTCAGAATTTCTTAAACTTATGGGACTTGCTGCCACTTAATATAGTGATGATGGGCAACAAGGATGATTGAGGGATTGGAGCACCTTCCTTATGAGGAGAGGCTGCAGCATTTGGGACTCTTTAGTTTGGAGAGAAGATGTCTGAGGGGGGAATATGATTGAAGTCTATAAAATTATGCATGGGACAGAAAATGTTAACAGAGAGAAATTTTTCTCTCTTTCTCACAAAACTAAAACCAGTGGGGCATACATTTATTTATTTTATTTATTTTATTATTTCGGCCTTTATACCGCCCGATTGAAAATGCTGGGGGGAAGAATTAGGACTAATAAAAGGAAACACCTTCTTCACGCAACGCGTGATTGGTGTTTGGAATATGCTGCCACAGGAGGTGGTGATGGCCACTAACCTGGATATCTTTAAAAAGGGCTTGGACAGATTTATGGAGGAGGAGTCGATCTATGGCTACCAATCTTGATCCTCTTTGATCTGAGACTGCAAATGCCTTAGCATACCAGGTGCTCGGAAGCAGCAGCAGCAGCAGCAGCAGCAGCAGCAGCAGCAGCAGCAGCAGCAGGCCATTGCTTTCACATCCTGCATGTGAGCTCCCAAAGGCATCTGGTGGGCCACTGCGAGTAGCAGAGTGCTGGACTAGATGGACTCTGGTCTGATCCAGCAGGCTCGTTCTTATGTTCTTATGATGATGATATCCACTAGGCACTGATTTAGACAAATCTATGGATGAATATTTACAGCTATTAGCTTTGATAGCTAAATATGTTTAGAGGCCATATGCCTATCAGATTTATTTCTCAGAACTCTCTTAGCTCACACAGAGGCAGGCAGGCAACAGTAAACCAACTCCGAATATATCATGCCTTGAAAACTCTATGGGGTCACCATAAACTAGCTGTAACTTGATGGCAACTTTTTACCACCACTGCAAATTTGTCTGCTGTTGCTAATCTTTTTCTTGAAGTCTCTCTGAAAGTTTCTAAGAAACCCCAGGGGCGAGGATGTTTCTGCCATTCAGCAGTGGCGTGTTAAGAGCGTGTGTATCTAATCTGGAGGAACCGGGTTTGATTCCCAGCTCTGCCGCCTGAGCTGTGGAGGCTTATCTGGGGAATTCAGATTAGCCTGCGCACTCCCACACACGCCAGCTGGGTGACCTTGGGCTAGTCACAGCTTCTCGGAGCTCTCTCAGTCCCACCTACCTCACAGGGTGTTTGTTGTGAGGGGGGAAGGGCAAGGAGATTGTCAGCCCCTTTGAGTCTCCTACAGGAGAGAAAGGGAGGATATAAATCCAAACTCTCTCTTCTTCTTCTTCTTCTTCTTCTTCTTCTTCTTCTTCTTCTTCTTCTTCTTCTTCTTCTTCTTCTTCTTCTTCTTCTTCTTCTTCTTCTTCTTCTTCTTCTTCTTCTTCTTCTTCTTCTTCTTCTTCTTCTTCTTCTTCTTCTTCTTCTTCTTCTTCTTCTTCTTCTTCTTCTTCTTCTTCTTCTTCTTCTTCTTCTTCTTCTTCTTCTTCTTCTTCTTCTTCTTCTTCTTCTTCTTCTTCTTCTTCTTCTTCTTCTTCTCTTCTTCTTCTTCTTCTTCTAATCCAAGTTTCCTCCGGGCTTTGGAATTCTGAGTGACTCACAGCCTCATCCAAAACATCGGGCTCCTGGACTCAGCCCTGCAGCCATGCCAGGCTACCAGGCCCTAAAAGATTTTCCAGTAGTGTGGGGAGGCTAAAAACACAAAAAAGCCTTCCCATAGCTGAAAAGCCCCTATTAGGCTTAATGGACTCACACCAATGAAAAACTAAGTCCCAAACCCTGACTGCCGGTGCAACAGGGGCAACAGCTGGGTGGGAGCCATTTCTAGTTCTAGCATTGGCACTTCAGAAATGGCTTTAGCATTGGCTCTTCACCCTGCCATGACCCCGAACAGCTCCTGCTTTGCCTGCAGGGGCCATAGGAACACAAGGATGCTGGCATGACATTCAGCATCATGGCCTTTTCCACATGGGCGATTTAACCTGGGGTAGGGCCAGAATTTGCAGTGTTTTGGGCGGGAATTTCACACGGCTCCCACCCTAATTCGCCCCTGCCTCAGGTTAAATGGCTAAACCCGGGGTATTCAAGAATCACGCTATCCACAATTCTGTTACAATATCCCGGTTTGCAACTGTGCCTGCGCAAAGGGTCCCATGTAGGAGGCACCACTTTTGGGCACGCTTTAAAAAAAACTCACCTTCTCCTCTGCACAGCTCCGACCCCCTGCCCTCCGACCCCCTGAGGCATCACCCTGTCCACGGGGCCCTGTCCACTTGTCCCTGTGGAGCTGTGCAGGGGGGAAAAGGTGGGTTTTTTTTAAAATGGAAGCACTTCCGTGTGGAGGCACATCCATGAGCTGCAGCAGCTCCAGGGCCACCCGCACGGAAGCGTGCGAACAGCCCTGGGGCTGCACCAGGATCATAACCCCAGTTTGCACCCACATCCCTGGCCTGTGTGGAAATGGCCCATGTCCCACCACCATGGAAGGCCACAACAGCTGCCCACTGGCAAATTCACCCTTCTGCCGAGGCAAGTGCCCCAGGGAGGGCAAATCTGCTATTGTGGCCCCATGCCACTACCAACAGTGGATTCCCCACCCCCACCCCTTTGGATAGGACTGCTAGTCTTGGTTCCCGAGTGGAACTGATAAACTTTTTGGTCCATCCCGCCATCAAATTTCACAGAGAACATTATTTATGCACCATTTTTCTCAAGCATGAAGCTGTCACGTGCATTTCATCAGTATCATCCAGCCAATATTATCAAATGAGAAAACTGGGGGAAAGCTGTTTTGATGTGATGGTACACATATATAGTTGCATCATGATTCTTTTTGTGCAAAAGCACACGTGGGCATGAACAAGACAAGGTGGAAAAAAGAAACTGAACGTAGTCTTCTGCGCAGTCACACTGAAGATACTTTTTGCAGTGTTTTATAGGAACGCGCAGAAGATTGTTTCCCGTTTTAGTTTATTAAAAGCACTTTATTCCTTTGCTTTATTTCTGTTATTAGGGTTGTTCATTTTCTTTATTACACTCATTATCTGTTTCCCACTGAATTCAGATGAAATTCCCAGTGATTCTTCCTTCACCCATGGTATCCCCCCTGCCAAATTTCAGCCAGAAGAAATAATCCTTGCATGATATGTGTGTGTGTGTGTGTGTGTGTGTGTAGTGTGTGTGTGTGTGTGTATGCAAAGTGCCATCAAGTCATAGCCAACTGATGGAAACCCTGTATGGTTTTCAAAGCAAGAGACAAACAGGGGTGGTTGCTTAATGCCTGCCTCTACATAGCAACCTTAGACTTCCTCGGTGGTCTTCCATTCTAGGACTAACCGGGACTGACCCTACTTAGCTTCCAAAATGTGATGAGACAGGACTAGCTTCGGCCATCCAGGTCAAGACACTGTGTGATAGGCAATTATAATCCTTACTTGCAAACAAATACAGGTGTTCTGAAAGCAAGTAGTGGACACATATAACTTATGTGCAGTGCACGGTTTTGGAATTCTTGACACATACTGGTTTTATGCCTAATAAAGGATTTGGATTTGGCAGTGCACATTTTGAAGAAGGGAAGATGGTGCCTTTCACCAAGAGGAAAGGGCAAATTCCCCATCACCCATCCATCATCTGCAGCACTGCCTGCCTGTATTCCAGCATGTGCAAGCAGAACATTTCCCCTACTTTTAGTTAATTGGTTCAGCACCAGAAAGAACACAGTAGCATACAAAAAGTACCCACTACTGTTTATACACACAAAAATCAAGGTTACCTTTGCAACACACACACGCACGCACGCACGCACGCACGCACGCACACACACGCCCTTTAACTGCCCAGACAGTGAACCAGTAATGCAATTGGACTAAATACTACTGTGGTTAAGACAGATGTACCAGTGCAATTCTTTTCAGCGTTAACAGGGCTTGTCAGTTACTCTGCTGGCTGGAAAACACCTCTGTCAGTAATATATTTATTGACTTACTCTCTTCCCTCTCTGCTCCCTCGGAACTTCTCTCCTCCCGGCCTCTGTCACCCAACCATCTGGAAGTTTAACACAAACAATCAGGTACTGAAATAATACCCTTACCCAAATCTTTACAAATATTATTGTCGTTCATTTGGATTCACAATAATAAGCATCATAAATTTCGGTTCAGATTTAGACCACATAACCCTAACGTTTTATCAGTGCTTGTGTGCACATCAGTAACAAGGGGCAAGACATAAAGGAACTGAAGGAAAAGAAAATAACAGGCAAACAGCCCATGATCCAATTCTAGTATTGATTTCAGCAATTCTCCCTGTTAAACTGGGACTCAGGGTAGGAGAAGAGCAATGCAGAGGGAGAGGTGCTGTTCCATGCAGCTTTATACTGCCTAGAAAGAACACATGTGTAAGTCCTATCCTACAATCTGTGGCAATAGAATGCAGAAAGTATGTGTGTGTGTGTGGGGGGGGGCGCTAAGTACAAGATCCCAATGTTTGCTGAAATCTAACTCCTAGCTCTGGTTGGCCCCATTGTGTTGATTTTTCAAACTGCATGATGTTAGGTCTTGGACCAATGAACAATAAGTGGACTCTGGATACAGGATCAGAAGTCTTTATGGGGTTGGCATCAAGGACTCAGCTTCAGAAAGCCAGTTCTGGCCATCCTGTCTTTTACAGTCATATTTATTTCCCTTTGACTCCCATGAACTCCCTCCTCCCTTCTTCCCACAGAATATGAGAAAACGAGGTGTGAAAGACATTGTTTTCTAAGACAAGTATCCCAAGACTGAACAGTCCCCTGGTGGCCTCCACTCCTCCCTCCTCCCATCCGGAGTGCCATGCAGGCAGGGTCAGTCTAGTTATCTACATTGCTAAGTGCATAGAAACAGAACAAAGGCCTATTAACATATGACAGGTGTGGGTACATAGAAGGTCAGCGCTCGCACCCACAATGCAGCGGAACCAATTCTCTTAGCTCAGGTGTACCTCTTGTCTGAGGGCAGGAGGTGGCAGGTGCCACTCCTGACACATGTGTGTTCAGCCATAGATATTATTAGATAGCACTGGGCTAGCTTCCATTTTTACACACCAGAGTTCCCACAACCTGCTCTTCATCTGCTGATTCTCACCGGCTTCCATTTCTTGGAGGACCATGATAGCATATTGTCATATGACATATGTATTTATCTATCCATCTATAGCAGGGCTCGGGAACCCGCGGCTCGTGAGCCGCATGCGGCTCTTCCGCCACTGTTCTGCGGCTCCATGAGCCAAGCCGCCGGGCCCATCTTCACCCGCCCTGCAAGCAGCAGGGCGGGCGCATCTGTTGCCCGCGGCCGGCCAGGCCGCGCCGCGGGCTTTGCCTCCTGCCTGCCTCGCTCATTGCAAGGCGGGTGCTTTCCCGGCGGCCGGCCAGGCCGAGCCGCCAGCCCCATCTTCACCCGCCCTGCAAGCAGCAGGACGGGCGCATCTGTCGCCCGCGGCCGGCCAGGCCGCGCCGCGGGCTTTGCCTGCTGCCCATGAGCGAGGCGGGCGCTTTCCCGGCGGCCGGCAAGGCCGAGCCGCCGGACCCATCGCCAGCCTGCCCTGCGAAGCGATGATATGGGCGGGGAACCAAAGCAAGCAGAGTGGGGCCCGGAGAGGCGTCGTCGCGGCGGAAGTGGGGGGGGTGAGCGGGGGAGGGTGAGCCAAATGGCTCTTTGAGGGGGAAAGGTTCCCGACCCCTGATCTATAGGAATAGGAGCAGCAGCGACGTAGTGGTTCAGAGCAGGTGCATTCTAATCTGGAGGAACTGGGTTTGATTCCCCGCTCTGCCACCTGAGCTGTGGAGGCTTATCTGGGGAATTCAGATTAGCCTGTACACTCCAACACATGCCAGCTGGGTGACCTTAGGCTAGTCACAGTTCTGAGTTCTCTCAGCCCCACCTACCTCACAGGGTGTTTGTTGTGAGGGGGGGAAGGGAAAGGAGTTTGTAAGCCCTTTGAGTCTCCTATAGGAAAGAAAGGGGGGGATATAAATCCAACTCTTCTTCTTCTTCCATATATATATTTATCCATCTATATATGATTTTTTCCTTTGTATTAATATAGGATTAAAAAAATAAAGTTGTACATTATTAGGACCTGTGCCAACGAAACTGATAAGAGTTTCTAACTGAGCGTGTCTTCTGGCCTTCTCCTTCTCTTTGTTTTCAGGCCGCAGTATCACTGGGCTACCTTCACAGCCTGTTTCGGGTTTCTTGCATAAATGGTGCTGAGCAGCCTTTCTTCTCCCCGTCCTTCCTATTGTTCTGTCTCTCCAGAGCTTTGCAATGACTCACACTGTGCCCTCCTCCTCCTCCTCCTCCTCCTCTCCCTCCCACCCTCAAGCCCTGCTTGCGTCATGGCTTGGGAACACAGAGTGATCTCGTGCCTGCCACCTGTGCGGAAGGAGAGTAATCATCCCCAACCTTGCATGTTGCCAGTACTTGTTCGCTGAAAGCTTTGAAGCCTACAGTGCAATCCTAAGTGAACTTGCACTCTTCAAAGCCCACTGAAGGGTAGAAGTCTGCTCAGGATAGCACTAGCTAGAGGCTTGCCTGTAATGTAACTCTGGCAAGCGGGGGAGGGATTTTGCTGCCTCTTTGGGTCAAATGGGGTTGGTTCACTCAGCCATTGTGATGCAGAGAGGCAGCGTCAGCATTCCTGGTGGGGCAGCTGCCAAGGCTGGGGGTGCTGCAGCCCCCTCTCCCCACCTGCTTGCCTCCTCTGCTGAACATCTTCCCGATTGTGACCCCTCCCACCACCACAACTGCACATCTTATACAATACTATGGAGGGAAGAATGTGCAGGAGGGAAATGAAGTTCCCAGCAGCAGACCACAGCCACACAGCCGGGAAAACCCACAACAACCAGTTGAATCCGGGCCATGAAAGCCCTCGACAATACATTCCCAGCAGCAGTACCTCATGCAAATGGACTGTTCAGCTCTGCCAGCTGACATCACAGGGGACCAACAAAGAATGGCTTGATACTCTTAGTCCTCCAGGCAACTCCCCCAGGTCTCCCAAGATGCCCTGCGATCATTCTTTTTCAGTGTGTACATAGTTCAGGGGAATGGTCTGCATTGTGTGAGGTCTGGGTTCTAGTCCTGTCTCTTCCTCTCCCCTTTTGCTGCTGATTGGCTTGATGCTGGCCAAAAGGTAACGTTTGTCTTTATCTCGCTTTCCCCTTTCATGCCAGCGTTTCACAGAAGTGCTTTTCCCTCATTAGCTATCGGGGAGGGCTTGCCAACCTCTAGTTGGGGCCTGGAGAAATGCAACTGATTTCCAGCCTACAGATTTGTTCTCCTGGAGAATATGACTCTATGTAAAGCTGAACACACTCAAACAAAGTCGACTTTGTAAAAAGGAACAAACTTTATTGATTCACGTCGCCCTGGCTACAGGGTGCTGGAACTGAGGGTTCTTGCCCTCAGCTCCAGTATATAAGGGATGTTCAAACATGCGGTTCTTGGTTGCTATTGGTCCTTTTTCCTGCCTTGTGGGTGGAGGTGGGGCCCAGTGGATTCTGGGAGATGTAGTCCTGACACTCTATTGGAGGGTGGACACTATAGCTTTACATTATACTGCTGAGTACCCTCCTCTCCCCAAACTCCACTTTCCTCAGCCTCTGCATCCAAATCTCCAGGAATTTCCCAACCTGGAGTCAGCAACCCTAACCGGGCAGTGGGAAGCGGGTGTTTGCTACGGCAGTTCTGGGTGCCAGCATCAGTGGTTTTCACTTCAGCTGCCGTAAGTGTGGGCCATAGGAGCAGCAGTGGCGTAGGAGGTTAAGAGCTTGTGTATCTAATCTGGAGGAACCGGGTTTGATTCCCAGCTCTGCCGCCTGAGCTGTGGAGGCTTATCTGGGGGAGTTCAGATTAGCCTGTACACTCCCACACATGCCAGCTGGGTGACCTTGGGCTAGTCACAGCTTCTCAGAGCTCTCTCAGCCCCACCCACCTCACAGGGTGTTTGTTGTGAGGGGGGAAGGGCAAGGAGATTGTAAGCCCCTTTGAGTCTCCTGCAGGAGAGAAAGGGGGATATAAATCCAAACTTTCTTCTTCTTCTTCTTCTTCTTCTTCTTCTTCTTCTTCTTCTTCTTCTTCTTCTTCTTCTTCTTCTTCTTCTTCTTCTTCTTCTTCTTCTTCTTCTTCTTCTTCTTCTTCTTCCTCTTCCTCTTCCTCTTCCTCTTCCTCTTAATATGAGTAATACAGGAATTCTGAGGAAGAAGCATTCATAGTTTTTGGATGATGCCTGAATGGGTTATATCTGGCACCTTCTTTGAAGAGGTACCCCCTTGTTCCTCTAAGAGGGAATGCCTCTCCTAAGCCAGCTCCCGGCACCAGCTTACAGCTCTGTAAATTTTTGCATTACAAATAATTACCAGTTTAGAAACTCTTACGCCTGATTAATTTGGAGGCACCTTTTACATTTACCAAACTTTTTTAAATTGAATCAATAAATTTCCGCTGTAACGTAAAGACGAAGGCAGGTGAATAAATAGTCAGAGATATGGGTGGGGGGAGTGCACGTATAACTTTATTAATTCCAACCCCTTGCGGTGAATTGTCAGTTGCTACCACCACTGTTTTGGTAGGAAGTGAAAGGAATAGAAAGAAAGAAATAATATGAACTGAAGGTTCTTTTCTTCCTTTTTTTAAACCAAAACATAAAAAAAGCACCTGATCATATTTGTTTCATCTGAATAGGAGCAAAGAGCAAATTTGCATAACACTGCAAGGGCTCATTAACTGATATTAAATGACAAGGAGACCCCTGTAGGACAGACTAGGATGCCTGGGGAATATTAAAGGGCTCTCTTTAACCTGATCAAAATATCTGAGGATGCTGCTGGAAATGTATTCTTTAGAGCTGCTTCCCGAGGGCTTCTGCTGTGAAGATGACAGCGGAGGAGGACAAGAAGGAGAAGACGAAACGCGCCACTTCCCATCTCATTGGATTCACCTTCCAAATACCAGGGATGAGGAAAGGGAACCGCTTGCTTGAGTGAGGGTCAAGGTCGATGTGGCGAAAGATATTGGTGATGTAAACTGCCCATCTTTTGTTAACTTGGGAGCAGTTGTTTAGGGCTGACCTATGGACCAGCAAGGCGGGGCTGGGGAGAAAGTGTTTAAACCCTCCTCCCCTCCAAGGTGCTACTATCTTTACAAGATGAAAAGAGAGAGGTGCAGAAGCTGCAGGGGAAGATGAAGGAATAGTCTTTTCCCAAGCCTTCCTAATCAAACAATCAAACAACCACAGATCAGCAGTGGCATAGTGATTAAGAGCAGGTCCACTCTAATCTGGAGAGCCGGGCTTGATTCCCTGCTCTGCCGCTCGAGATGTGGAGGCTTATCTGGGGAACTAGATCAGCCTGTGCACTCCAACACGCGCCAACTGGGTGACCTTGGGCTAGTCACAGCTCTTCAGAGCTCTCTCAGCCCCACTCACCTCACAGGGGTGGGGAGGGAACAGAGATTGTAAGCCCCTTTGAGTCTCCTTACAGGAGGGAAAGGGGGGGGGATATAAATCCAAACTCCTCCTTCTCTTCTTCTTTTTCTGAAGTTTCCAAAAAGCCTGTGTGAAGTCCTGGTATAGAGATAATAGGTAGAGTTCTACCTCTGCCCAAATACTAGAACTTAGGGTTGCCCAGAGAAGTTGATGGACTGTGGGTTCAGGACAAATGAAAGGAAGAACTTCTAAGAAATACCTACCGGTAACTGGAACTCACTGACATGGGATATAGCAGCGGCCAATAGCTGAGGTGGCTTTGGAAGAGGGCTTTAGAAATTGATGGAAGTTAGGTCCTCCATGAGAGATAGATCTATGAGGAATATGGTTCTGAATGATTTCAAAGGGTCTAAAGTTGGCATAAGAACATGACTGGGAGCCATATAGCAACTGTGTAATAACTGTGGCCACAGGCATGGATAGCTGAAGGGACATATTGGCCTCCTCTAGTATAGAATTTTCCCCCAAAATCTCCATGATGGTTAGGTCTATCAACAGCCCAGATGGCTAAGTGGAACCTCCATATATAGTAGTATACCTCTGAATTGCTGGGAGGCAACAATTGCTGTTGTTTTTGCACCATGGGTTTGGACCTTCTTTGGCATCTGGTTGGTCACTATAAAAAACAGGTCACTGTGCTAAATAACCTATTTGTCTGATCCAAGGAGGTTCTTCTTCTACCCCAATCCTGGATCTGCAGCATTACATCTCATTTGGCCTTGAAATAGCCCAGCATTCTCTGTGTACCAGAACAATATTTGCTCCTGAGCCTGATTGGAATTTGGAGGACTTTCCATCAAGTATTTTTATGATGTTGTAATAATTACATCATTACATTTGTTATTGACTTCATGGGTGGACCAAGCTTCATTCATTGTGGACCGAAGATATCTGTACTGTAATGGTTATTATGTACATAATTGCTTCTCATATGCTGTACTCCTCTGTGAATGGAGGATTGATCTTCACAAAGTGATGTGCTGTGTGACCTTTTGTCTGGTATACTGGGGCCGTTCATTACATTACATGGCATTTTTTTATTTACATGCAGGAACTTGTGGGTATATTATTATCACTGCAAATATCAATTGCCAAAGATGTCAGGCAGATATCAAACTGGGTTACACAGTGACAGCATATGCATCATATGGGACCTATGGGGCTCTTGAATATGTGGGCAACAAATATTGTACCACAAGATCTGTTTCCCACTCCACCTCTAGGGCTCCCTGGTTTTACTTGGCTAGGGAATAAAAAAAAGGCTCACAGCCTCTGTCTTTAAATATGGATATCACAAATACCTCCCATAGTCTCTATGGTCTTTACCACAGAGATGAAATGAAATTTCTAGAGCATCCCTACATAGAGGCCATTTTTTTTCTCTAAGGAAGTTGGGGTTGGACAGAAGGTAGTTCTCTAAATGGGGAAGAGGAATTTCTGACTTGGGAATGGTGGGGCAATTTTTCCTGTCATTCTCATAATTTGTGTTGCATTATCAGCTGTTTGGGTTAATTTGAGTGAGCTGGTGTAGAATGTGGCTAAGAGCATAAAGGATCCCCTTCAAATCTTGCTTCTGAAGTCACCCAATAGCCTCAGGCAATCCACTGTCTCCTAGCCTCAACAACAGCATAATGTATGCTCTGAAGAACAAAGTGTTAGATCAGTGCTATTATAATTAGCCTTTTCCGTTCTTCTTTGTTACCCTTGTTCATGCATGGGTAGATGAAACATCACAAAAAAGCAATCTGATGAACTGTGCGTGATAGCATTACAATATTTTCTGTGGGGTGTTCCAGCAGTGCTCACAAGGGCATGTGCATATTAATAAAACACCATACCAAGATTATTTGGGGCTAGTCCTGTGTGCAGTCCCATGAATCTAGAGTTTTATTAACACACATGTACACTTGGGTGACAAGCAGGAAGGCAGGGCCACATACAAAGCAAAGGAATGGCAATCTGATCAGAATGAAAAGGGTCGATGCAACACTCATACATAAACAATGAAACAAGGATGAACATGGCCATACAGCCTGGAAACCACACAACATCCCAAGGATGATTCTGCCAGTTTCTTGGGATAGAAATATTTGTATACACGTGGATGCATGGGTGCTTTTGGTAGCATTCTGCTCCCATTAAGCTGCTTTCTACTACAGCAGCAATCCTGGGTCTCAGGTCAAGATCTTTTGCATCACCAACCACCTGAACCTTTTTGCTGGAGGTGCCAAGGATTGAACCTACAACCTTCTGCATGCCAAGCATGCAGATGCTCTGCTACTGAGCCACAGTGCCTCTCCCATCGAAGCTGATCATCTTCCTTGCTGTTCCCCTTGACCCTGCTGCTGCCTGCTTTACTAGCTTTCATTTGTACCTCTAGAAAGTCATACTGCTGCTGGACCCATTGCAGCTCAGCTCCCTGGGCATAACAATGACACTTCTGTGCTGATAGGACTAAATCCTCCAGGACAATCACAGTAGATGAACTAACTACACTTTCATTTTGGAAGCCACGATCAGACCCCTTCGCCAGGGTTTAATCTGAGATAGATATCCCACTTAGAAGCAAGCTTCACTGAACACATTTCTACATAAACATTCTGATAATCCTGTGTGTACTTACCTGGAAGCAAGCCCCATTGGACACAGTGACTTACTTACAGGCATGCAAGCACAAGACTATGCTACTATGTGGGGTTTTCTTTCTTTTCGTCTTACAAATGCCTTAAATAAAAAAAAAACATTTTAAATATTTCTTTCCCCCACACCTGCTTGTCAGAACCCCACACCCAACAAGATAAGCCGGTGGGCTCTGTTTTGTCCCTTCTCTGGTTTTCTTTCTCTCAACCCCTCCTTCCTTTGTCTCCCCCCCCCCCAAACCCCTTTGTTCTCTGTCCCTGGATATTCCTCTCATTCCCTAAAGTGCCTTGTGGGTGACTGAAGAGAAGGTATTACATTTTTTACTAAGTCGTGCTTTTATCTGCCATTTGTCTGTCATCTTTGATTCTCATGCCAGCTCCCGAACATTCTCTCCCTCTCTTTTAAAAAAGAAAAAGGAAAGAAAAGAGATTCAATTTTTTAAGCAGGGAGGGATCTACGTGTTTTTGAAGAGGGGCAAAAGTACAAAATTACTCCCCCCCTCATATATCGTAGACACATTTTTCTATATATATACACATATATAATTGACAGCCCTTTTAAATGATAGAGTACGTTATGTTGATCTCCATGAACTGCTAACGAATTGCTACACTTTTACATCCTTTTATCTACCTGTAATGTTTGAATATTCTCTCAACTCCCCTGCACACATCAAAACACAATCTGAGGAGAAAGTTTTTCAGCTTCAGTCTTTTCCCAGAAATTTTTTAAAAGACAGCGCACGTAATTTTGAGGTGGGAAACAGCAAACGCATTTCACACTACTGTACAGCCTGATAAAGTACAGCCCAAGAAAAGCTTTATCTGGTAATTATGCTGCATGAAGCTATAATGACTACACTGAAGCTACTGTACCTTAATCACTGGAAAAGACTCACTGGAAAAGAATAATGCTAGGAAACATTGATGTCCGTAGGAAATGAGGAAGACCCATCATGAGATGGACTGACTTCATAAAGGAAGCCAAGGACCTCAGTTTGCATTCCCTGAGCAAGTCTGTTAATGAGAGGACGTTCTGGACGTCATTGATTCATCAGTCGGAAATGACTTGATGGCACGTAATGCATGTGAACAGGCATTCCATTTTTCTTCTTCCCCCTTTCCCAAGGTGTAAAATCAGGCTCTTTGGGGAAGGCCACTCCTATCAGACAAGGGAGCAGGTTTACTTGTGGCCTTTGGCAAAGCCAAGCATAATATATCTCCCCAGTTTAAAATGGTGGCTGGGGAGGAGGAAAAGAGTCCGTCCTCTTCCTCTCTGCCTTTTTCTCTCTGTCCCTTTTGACTCCAGGATACTTGAGGGCTTGCTCACTTTTCTCAACTGAAGGAATCTCAAAGCGGCTTACAAACTCCTTTCCTTCCTCTCCGCACAACAGGCACCTTGTGAAGTAGGTGGGGCTGAGGGAATTCTTAGAGAATTATGACTAGCCCGAGGTCACCCATCAGGCTTCATGTGGAAGACCAAAGAATCAAACCCAGTTCTCCAGATTTGAGTCCACCCACTCTTAAACACTACACCAGCAGCCTAATCAGGGGAATGGGGTGTGGGCACTGCAGAACGAGCCATCTCTTCTGGGCAACTGAGTCTCCGCCACCTCCTAGTAGCTGCCTAATTGGACGAATGGGGAGTAAGGAATGCACAAGCCATCTCTGTAGGCAATTAAGAATCCTCCACTCCCTCCCACCCCACTTTCTGTCCACTGCATTGGGCACCTGTCCCAATCATCCCTTAGATCCGTCCCTGTTTTTATGGAGACAGTGGGACAGAAAAGCATCCTCTATTGAGCTAACTGAATTATAACTGATCAGAAGTCATGATCATACATTGAGTGCAAGTGGCTGTTGAAACTGGATTCCGCTGAAAATGCCTCTTGTTCACAATTGGGGCCTCCCTTCCTCACTTAGATGATGCATTTCTTTCCCCTCTCTGCTACACAGCTCAGTTTTTCCTGCTCTGAAAGAGAAGTTGCTTTACTGATGGGTGAACCACCTCCAAAGTGCATATGTGCTGTCAAGTCGCAACCAACTCGTGGTGACCTCAGCAAGGGGTATTCAAGGCAAGGGAGAAGCAGAGGTGGTTAGCTATTTCCTTCCTCTGCAGAGCCTTCCATAATGGTCTACCATCCAAGTTCTGACCCTGCTTAGCTTCCAAGGCTTTTCCATGCTGCCTTTCCTCTGGACAATGCCCTGCTTGACAACTTTTGTCACACACTGGTAGGTTTTATTCCTATCACACACTCAGAAATGTTCACTAGGCATTGGTGAGTGTTTGACATAATGATTCACTTTAATGTCAACTTGCTCTTTGCCAGTTTCTCCCCTCCCCAAGTCATAAATCTAACTCTTCTAGAAGAGGGGGAATATATATTTCTTTAAATAGGATAAGCTGTGGCTGAGTCCTTCCCCCAGCCTGCCCAGATCGTTGTCAATTACTATTCCCAGTTTGACCCATCATGAGTTCCTATCTCATCTGATGGGAATTGCTGCTTTTGCAGCCTCTTGAATTGAATTGGAAGGCAAAAAACAACAACACTTTCCATCAGCCACAGTCATTCCGAAAGTTCCAAGCATGAGCCAGCAATGGCTACTGGCCAGGTTCTCTGGGATAAAAAAAAATGATACCAATAAATATGCTCAAAATACAGCTAACTTTAAACTGTGAACAAATCATCAATATGTGTACATGGAATTGTGAACAGGTGTGACTCATTTTTCAAGTGGTTGACATATTTTTAGCAGAGTGGCCACTGCATTCTTACCTGATGTGATTGGGTTACCAGCTTCAAGTTGAGGAATTCCTGGAGATGTAGGAGCAGAGTCTGGGAAGGGGGGAATTTGGGGTGTAATGGGGTGGGACGGGGTGGGAGCTTAGCAAGGATGTGATGCTACAGTGTCAACCCACTAAAGCCACCATTCCCTCCAGGACAAAACTGAAATTTTGTGAGAACTCCAGGCTCCGTCTGGAAGCAGGCAGCCCCTTCTTTGGAACAGAGATTGAAGTTCCTACACAGACAAGCCAATTAAGTGAGGTAAACACTGTTTATAACTGCAATTTCTTGGGTGGTCCACACATCTCTATGACACCACAAAGTCAAAATGCCAAGATTGGCGTTCAAGCAAAAAACTGGAGGAATTTCAAGCAAAGGCAGGGGGAGGTGGGAGCAATCTCACTGTCATGAATCAAAACACCAATTCTCATATTACAAATTTCTCTGTTAGTGGACAAAATGGGAACTTTGAATCAGACTTTCAGTGGACGTTTGTACCTCCCCAACTTGTACAAGCCTCGGTTCTCCTTGTACGAGCAGAAGTACCTTTCCCTCTGGCCCATTTTCTTCTCCTTAAAGCACCCTTTGCAAAGTCAAGTTTCTTAGATGCTTGTATATAAGTTTCACAATGCAGTCAACAGTGGCTTCACAGGGCAGTTTACAGAGGAGAAAACGACCCAGAGGGAAAAGCAACTTCTCCTTCTGCCCATCCACTATCATTGCAAAAAGAAAACGGTACACGTGGGTCTGGGACACAAAACTCCACAGAGGTCTCATTTAAGGTTCCCTACGTTGTTGTTCAACATACTTTTAAGCATGTAAACTGGTGGGGGAACTCCCCCATACCCCCACTCTTTGGGCCCAACTTTGAAAACTAGGCACCCTTTCCCTCCTCCAGCTCAAGCCCCTTCATTTGCCTGAGGGCATGGGTCCAGTGGATCGTACCCTTTGCACCTCAACCGACTTTAAAATAGGTTTGCGGGAAATGTCTGGCAATGGAGAGTCCCGGCCAGCTTGCTTGCAGTTATTGCTCTTGGTGTGAATCACTGTCTGCTGAATTTATTTTCCTTTCACAAACAGAGTGACACATCCCTTCACTTCCTGCAAAAATGGGGTATAAACATCCAAAGTCATGTTCTCTTGCAAAGTGAGAGACTCAAAACTTTTCTCTCACACAGATATACTTTAGTATAAAAAATTCAGGGTAGCATTGCTTATGTTGTACCATCGATGGTAGCAAAACAGGAAAAATCTGGACAGTATTAAAACATTTATCCTTTTTAATTGTCTAAGCTAAACCTAAAGGTTGCCACTTGATCTCTGTGCCTCTGCCTCTAACAAAAGCTTAGCCTGCAGAGGTTAGATGTTGGCAAAACATAGCTCACGCCACCAAATGCTTTTGCAGACCAAGATGCTATTAACAGCTATAACAGCAGATCAGCCTATTTTTTTCCATAATCAGTTGAGAACCTGAATCTTCACCTTTGGTTTAAATTAAAAGCCGCGCCAGCCAGACATGCATTCTCCATTATGACTCATTTCAGACCACTGGTTGGGGTGGGCTTCAGTCACGTGACAATAATGATGAAGGCAGTACACAGAATCTGTATAAATAACTGAGCAGTGTGTTTCCGAAGACGAGCCACAAAAAGCAAAGTACTTCTGGAATCCAGAGGGCGCCCTCTCCTGAGCAAAGAGAGGCCAACTGGACTACAACTCCCACCATCCATCTTCTCAGGCACCCTGCTGGCTCCTCCCTTTCCCCCATACAAAATCTGGATCCAGCTTTGCAAATAGGGGGAGTGCCTACTGAGATGGGAAGATCCTGCACCCTGCAGGTTCTCACCCTTTGCAAAGCCAGGATCCAGCTTTGCAAACAACCATTTTCTAGAGCCTGTTGTATTTGTTCATACAACAGGCTTTATTGCTAGTTCTCACAGAAAATGAGTTCCTCCTGGATGCTGTAACTCTAAACAGCAAGCCAGAATGCTTTTGAAAGTGATGGCAAATGCCAGCAAACCCATAACCTAGTAGGATTCAAAATTTTGCCTCACAGTGGATTGATGGCTGCAGCAGCTGTGCAGAGAAATCTATCATGAAAATCCTCTGATACTGAAATCTATATACTTCTGCTGGTTGATCCACATGCCTGTCACTTGCATTACCTGCGGAGTTACCGTCTCTCAGTCACTCCCTCTCAGCTCAGCCTCCCACATTGGGCGATTGTGAGGACAGAATGGAGGAGGTGAGAACATTGTAAGCCCCTTTGGGATGCTATCAGGGTGAAAAAAAAGCTATAAATAAATAAATAATAAACAAATGAATGAATAAATAAATCTATGTCGTTCAAAGCAAAAATCTTTCAGAACAACTGTGAGCTCATGGTCCCCTTCTGTCTGAAGAAAAGGAATCACAGTCTTAATCTTTTGATGTGGAGATTTACAGTGTGTGTATGTAAAGTGCCTTCAATTTGAAGTGGACTAATAGTGACCTTGCTGGCTCCTCCCTTCCCCATGAAAAACCTGGTGGGGTTTTCAAAGCAAGTGATGGAGCAGAGGTGGTTTGCCATGGCCTTCCTCTGCAGAGTCTTCCTCGCAGGTCTCCCTTCCAAGTAGCAACCCAGTTTGGCTTCTGAGATCTGACAAGATTGGGCTACGCTATGCCATTTAACATCCCAAAGATCTGCAATAAGAAACATCTTTGAAGGGAGGAGATGTGTGAAGTAGGATTGCTAGCTTCCCAGCGGGGCCTGGAGATCTTCCAGAATGACAACTGATCTCCAAACTACAGAGATCAGCCCCTGCCCCCTGGAGAAAATGGCGGCTTTGGAAGGTGGAATCTATGTTGTTCTACTCTGCTGAAATCCCTCCCCTCCTCAAATCCCACCTTCCCCAGGCTCCACCCCCACATTTCCATGATTTTTCTTGCTGACCTTTGTCTAAACCCCCCCTGCTAAGGGGAAAGGAGTAAAATATCTTTTCCAGCTCCCTTTCTTGGCATTGGCATTTCCCCCTTCAACAGCTATTTATCTCTGGGGAGGGTTGAAAGAGGCAGAGAGATGCATATCTAGGCATGACAGCAAAGTAGGGTGGCTGAATGCAGAGTTTCCTTCACCCCCTTTGCCATCCCTCCTGCCAAAGACTTGATTAATGGGCTGTGAGACTCCGCCACGGAGATTCTCCTTTTGTGTAAACAGGCCGTGAGGAAAAACTCAGCTCTTGGGCTCCGCTGACAAATCTGTCCTGTCACTTTCAACGGCCCATTTGCTATTGATTTTCCTGGACATCTAATGAACATCACGGTCCACTCACTGCCATACTGCACAGTTTCACTTCCAGATATTCCTCGACAAAGCGGGCAGGCCCGAGTCATCTTCCCATGTGGAGTGGGAGTGGGAATCAGGACCGCTGAAGGGGTCTTTTTGTGGAATTTGGCTGATGAGAGTTAAAAACCTGCATTTTGCTAAAACCGATTACCATGACCTTCTTCAAGGGGTGTGAAACAAAGTGAACATTTGCACCTGCTTGCGAGGGCAAGATACCGGGCCCGGGAGCCTTCAGGTATATTCAATAGATGAATGTACCACACAAAGGCAATTTAGCAGACTCTATCTGTGATATCAAACACCCTCCAGAGAAAAATGGTGCCTGCCAGCGCTGGATTTTGTGGGCAACTGTCAAGCCTGGAGGCACGGGCCGTGTCTCTGCAGCTCTCCATTCAACAGCTGAAAGACAATTCGTTTCTGCTTGTAAATCTGGCAGCACCTGCTGGAACCTAGTTGCAGACCGGCATGGGTACACAGTTCACTTTCTAAATGTTACTCCATTTTGAAAGAAAGCTTCTTTATGTTTAGAGGAAAGACTTTGATTTGTTTAGCTATGATACGAATAAATGTAGATTTGCAGATCCTAGCATGTCAGAGTACCATCTAATAAGACAAGGATGGTAAATCATGCCTGCAAATTGTGCATCAAAGTTGTAAAATGGGCTGAAAGTGCAATAAAAGAAAGGCATTTCAAAACTGAAAGAATGGAGGGTAGTACTGAAGTGTTCTTTCTTCCTTAGGGCATCAAAGGGCCAAGGCTAGCCTTGGGGTCTGTCCAAATTTTCCTTCTTAGCAGAGGCGGAGGAAATTCCGCCTGGGGCACATGCATGCACTGCGCTCCTACCGCAGCACCGCCCGCCTCTGCCTCGCCCCGGAACACCCTTGGAACGCCCCCTCCACAGCCTGGTCATCCCACTGTGGCTCTGCCAGGGGCACCGCGCCCTGCCCCACCCCATTGGCACTATGCCTCTGCTTCTCAGTAGCCTTCACAGCACAGAAGTTCTCTGCACTGTTGCATCTACTTACCTAACAATTCTGTTGCCACTGGCCGAAGGCAAGAGGCATAGACAGAAGACTACAAGACCTGCTTACAGACAACTGCCAGTCACAGACTGAGAGCAAAGAAGCTTCTTCATGGTAACAGGAATTCTGACCCCTCCATCCTTACCATTCCTAGCAGGAAACACATGGTGGTAGTTCTAGGAATAATTGGAAACGCTATGGTTTTGCCATAAAGTTTTACCATATGGTTTTTACCACAGATTTTTCTGGTGATTCTTCGAGCTATTGTCATCACTTCCAGGTTTCTCCCAGAACTCTCCATGGTCATGAGACACCCCCCCCCCCCCAAATTCCTGCCTTCAACCCCAGGTCCTAGACTCACTGATCGCCAGGCTACAGAGATCAGTTTCCACAGAAAAAAGGACAGCTTCACAGGGCAAACTCTATGGTATGCCATGTATTCTAGGTGAAATCCTTCTCTAAATCCCCATTTCATACGCACCACCCCCAAATCTCCAGGAATTTCCTAGGCCAGAGTTGGACACCTCCTATTCTACTGTTCTCTTGAGGAAAACTACATCCATTTTGGCAGAGACTGCTGAGACAGGAAAATGGTGGAGGTGTACCTTGGCCTACCAAGATAAGCCTTCCCATCTCCATGGTAACAGGGATTCAGCTTCTGCTTTTAAGCTGCAGGATGTTCACCACAGGCCTTCTGTACAGCAGAGTTACGTTCAAGAAAGGTACTTCTCATAGCACTGAGATGTTGGTTCACACAGGTTTCTTAAAACACCGGAAACCCATGTTAACAAGAAATGAATTAAAGTGTACCATTCCCACCAGGGCCTTAACAGGACACCAAACCACTCCAGCCTATCTTCTGCCTTACCCAAGGCTCACACATCAGATGATAAAGAGAGCACAGAGACAATTATGGATGGTGTGAAAAAAGGGTCAGGAGAGACAGTTTGCTTCTAATTCTGGAATTTG
The DNA here is from genome assembly GCF_021028975.2 of Sphaerodactylus townsendi. NCBI lineage: Eukaryota > Metazoa > Chordata > Lepidosauria > Squamata > Sphaerodactylidae > Sphaerodactylus > Sphaerodactylus townsendi. Next base: position 100,573,130 of record NC_059430.1, read on the forward strand.
AGAGTAACCTAAGGCAATTGATCCATAGAACCTGGGTCCTGGTTCAGGGGCAAGACAATATACCTTCCTGCATCTAACAGCTTGTTGTCACAAAATGTGCAGATAGCCACTGACTATGAAGAATGGAGATTAGACCAATTCATGGAGAAGGACTTGTTCTTCAATAGGTATTGGCTGTGGCAGTTAGATAGAACCTCCCTTCTCAGAGCAGTATATCTCTGCTGCTGGACAGAAAGAGTCAGAGAGTTATAATAATTGGAGTTATAATAATTAGAGTTTGGGATAAGGATTAGGGAGACTGAGGTTTAAATCCCCATTCTGCCATGAAGCTCCCGGTGTGAATTTAGACCAGTCCTTACAGAATTGTCATGTGAATAAGAAATGTGAATGCCTCAGAAAGTGGCATAAAAATGCATCAGTGGCTGCAGACCAGCCTGTCCTTCTCTGCATAATAATATCAGCCTGCTTCACAGGGTTACTGCGCATCGGGGAGAACCTTTGAAATCTGTGAGATACTAGCATAACTATATTATTATGATGCCTCCAGTTGCAGCAAAGGCCTCTCTGCACTGTCAGTGTGAAAAAAGACATCTCCAAGCTGGGTCCGGAGCTGTTCTCACACTGACATTAAGCCCACTGTTGGTCAGCTACTGCAATCGGCACCATTCCCTCTGATCTGCATGTTTGCCTCTTGCCACAACCTGCCAGGCATGAGAGTACAGGAAGTGTGGTCTCAGTTGTGGTTGATCTTATCTGCTGGAGAGGGGCTACACTGCTTTGGTACCACTGTTTGGGAATCATGACAGCCTTCTTTTCCCCTTTCATCCCCCCCCGCCCCAGTAAAGTTAAACAGGTTACCGCTCAAACAAATGTAGAAGAACCAAATCGGAATTGTCACTAAATGCCTTTTAAAATCAGATTTCCCCCCTGGAGTGTTGCTACCTGTCAGTGTCTCTGACAAAAGGGGATGAGATAGAATCAGGTGACAGAAAGAAAGAGAGTCTGTGTGTTGACTCATAACATCGTGCTTCCTCTTCCCCGGGGAGTCGATACAAGCCATACTTCCATTAACTCCAGTTGTGGAACAGAAGGGCTGCGGAAAGCCTAGACTGGTGGAACGAACTAAGAAGCTAGCCATTTCACAGCATCCAAAGGGTTTTTAAAAACACTGGGGATATGGAAGAATAGAAATTCTGGAACAGAAGGAATGAAACAGATGTGAGAACCAAGAACCAGGAAGGGGGTGGCCGGGTGGGCTGAAGTTCTCCCTTATGATGTTTCTGGCCTTGTATGACAGTTCCTCCAGAGATCCTGCAGTTCTGACCCACTCACTTCTCCGTTCAGTATACATTGCTACAATGGCAGTGTCATCTGCTCTGTGTGAAGGCGCAGGTTTCCCACTTTCCTCTGCTCCTTCTGACCCCTGGAAAGGTCAGTCCCAGGTGCATGGTGTTGGGAGATCCACACCTGCTGCGTGTGTATCCCTTGAAAAGTAGCAGAGTGGCACAGAGGCTAAACACAGGGAAGCTTACCTGAGCACGAACACGTGGTTGAGCTTGCTAGAGAGAACTTCAGACACAAAAGAAAGTCAGAGTCATTTGTAGTTTCTAGTCTAATAAAAAGAGTATTTATTAGTGAACTCCATTCTGGATAGAAAGGTGGAGAGATAGGTTCACTATCTAGTCTAATCTAGCTGGATGGAGGCGGATGTGTAGGAGACACATCCTCTCCCTAGGCATGGTGAAGGTAAGAGTAATGGAGAGGGTCCGAGAAGAAGGCGGAAGCAAGGGAGGAAGTCCCTAAGAGTATCAGTCTACATCAAAGGGATAGACACAGCATGATAGAGTAAAGGTGACAAATTCCTAAGTCCCTATCTAGCCACTAGCTCGCTAGTAAAAACCCCCTCTGCAGGATGAGGCAGGAAACAGCGTAAAGTCCCTTTCTTCCAACACATGGGAACCGTGTGAACAGCCACATGGCTTGGGAGTAGGGATGCTTGAACACCTGTGGGCTCACATCCAGTTTGCATTTTTCAAGTCCTACCTTTCAGTAGGACCTCAGTGCCATGTTCACCTAAGTAGTTCCTAACAATCCCAACTGGTTTGAATCTACAGCATCTTTGAAATGCAGATCTGCTTGGCTATTGGCATGGACCAAATAGACTGGGAGATTGGCTCATGTCTGAGGAGCATCTTCTAATAAAGCTGAACTCTCCATATGCCCTAAAGAATTATTTGGAGGATAAAATAAAATGATTTCCCACCCCCTGCCCTGCTGGTGGAAGGTGCTGTCATGCAGCAGCCATCTTACAGTGACCCTTCAAAAGCTGAATAAAGGTGATTTGCCACTGCTTACCCCTGAGGTAATAGGAGCCACGTGGCATAGTGGTTAAGTGCTTGCACTGCCACTCACACGTTCAGGAGTTCAAGCCCCATGTTGGTCAGATATCCTGGCAGCTGGCTCATGGTCACCTCAGCCATCCATCCATTTCTTGGTCCGTAAATAGCTCATAGCTAGGGGGTAAAGAATAGCTGGGGAAAGCAATGGCAAACTACCCCACAAAAATGGCTTGCCTATAAAATCACTGCTTGCAGTGGTACCCCAGGTTCAAACACGACTGAAGGGGAAACTTTACCTTTTACCCCTGAGGTAGCAACTGGGTCTCCTATCTAAGTACTAAGCAGCACTAAATTTCTTATACCTTCAGAATAAAATATGAGGAAGTTTAGGTTGAGAGACAGCAGGTAGCCCAGAGTCAAGCAAACTTTACAGCTGAGTGAGGATTTGAACCCAAATCTGCCCAAGCCTTATTTATTTATTTATTTATTTAAACATGTGTACCCTGCCTTTCCCCATAACCCAACATTCAGTGTATGATGCACTACACCAGTTCTTCAGTAGAAATATGACGGATGTCCTTCCATCTCTCAAAGGGTCTGTGCAAGCATGAATGTTTATGGTCAGCTTGCCCCTTTCTTCTGCCTTATTAATGGCTTCATTATTTCTTTATGTATCTCCTTTTGTTGTTAGCACTTCTTTTGTTCTCTTTTTCCGTCCTTTCTTCTCTCTCTGATGTGCTGCCGTAACGCTTGGCACAATTAAGGCAGCTAAATCAGCCCCAGCAGGCAGCCTGGGACCTCTCGGCTCCTTAATTCTCTTTTAAGATTTGAATTTCATATGCGGCACCGGCCTTTTGTTCTCCGAGGTCTCGAAATTACCGGAGAACTGCAGAGAGTGTGTTTGCAGTTCTCCTGGGTTTCTTTCGGATGTCACTTTAAAAATTAAGAGGTAAATCTTGCCAGTCATTCCCTCCTCCTGCCTCATCCCACTCCAAAGACAAAGGCTGAAAGACAGCATTGTGAAAAAGTTGAGAACTTGCTATGAAAAGTTTCCGTCCTTCTGACAAAAGAGGCTTGACATGTGTTGAGCACGTGGGGGGGATGAACTAAGGACCCAGAGCTCCTGTCCCAGCTTTGGGATCCGTTTTAGAACAGCCAAAACTCTCTTTTCCGATTCCCCATAATTTTCAGTATGTTGTGAAGGTATTGATGTCATTTGCGTGCTGTTGTTCTCAACGAAGTTTTCACATTTTATTTCCCCACAGTGCTGTTCATTTCACTGGCTGTGGCAATTCGTTTGATTTTGTCAACAGGGTCATAATTTTAAATGGTAAAGGTAGTCTCCTGAGCAAGCACTGCGTCATTACTGACCCATGGAGCGATGTCACATCCCTCCGTTTACTAGCCAGATTATGCTTACGGCGTGGTTTGCTGTTGCCTTCCCCAGTCATCTGCAATTCAGCCCCAGCAAGCTGGATACTCATTTTACCTCAGAAGGATGGAAGGCTGACTCAACCTTGAGCTGACTACCTGAAATGGACTTCTGTTGGGATCGAACTCAGAGCTTTGACTGCAGTACTGCAGCTTACCACTCTGTACCATGGGGCTCTTTGTCATAACTCTGCCTCTGATGGATGCTGAGAAACAAAAACACATAAGTTGACCTAGCCAATACGACGAAATAATCATATATTGGCTGTGTCAGACTCAAGGGCAACGGTAGCAGCAATTATGAATTCTGTCCGTATGCCTTATTTGGAATCACATCTTCTCATTTAAAATATTTTTATGATGTAAGCCCATAAAGCCAATTTTGGAAGGGGAAGTTCTTCAGATCCCAGATAGGATTTGCAACTGCCACGCGAGGACTGGAGATCTCTTGGTATCACAACAGAGATCAGTTTCCCCTGGAGAAAATGGCCACTTTGGAGGATGAACCGGATGTAGCTGTATCCTGCTGAGGTTTCTTCCCTCCTCCTACATTGCCTTCTCCAGTCTCCATCCCAAAAATCTCCAGGTATTTCCCAACCCAGGGCTGGCAACCCACCAGAAGAATCCAGCCCAGTTCATGGATGGCCACACATCTATCCACAATCGGAAACATGGGGAAATGCTCAGCCCTTAGCATGAATGGATGAATGGATTACCAAGGGACTACACAAATATCTCATGGTAAGTTGCCAGTAATGATCATCTAGAAGGCCTAGGGATCACTCTATTCACTCACAGTGGTGACCCAACTTGGAGATACGGTGTTATCCCACCTGTACTGTTCCCACCAGTGCTTAGCTTGGCACACAATGTTCCTGCCCCTGCAAATGAAAATGACATTTGGTTCTTCTGCCATGGTGTCGCATTGGAACAAAAAGAAGGGAGCATACCTCGTAGCCCAACTATTGAGATGTACCCCCCCCCACACCACACACACAGTCAGATTCCCCAAAACCGAAACAAACTCCATGTAAAGAACAGAGGTTTATTCATGATCTGGAGAACAGCTCGGAAAAGCCAAGACTGGCTTTTCCTGCGCAGTAGACAGTAATATGGGTCCCCCCCCCCCATGAGAACAGCACTGAGAAAATATGCAGACAGTGAGATAGCACAAACTGAGACCACTGTGCCTGGCCTTGGCCAGCACCTGGCAAAACAGAACAGAGAAAGACATCCCATCTCCCACCCACTGAAGGCAAGAAACAGCCCCCAAAGCAATCCAACTACTAGGCATCCTGACACACACACACCCCCTGATCTGGATCGCACAGCCTAGCCTGACCTCATCAGATCTCAGGAAGCCAAGCTGAGTTGACCCTGGTTAGTAATTGGATGGGAGACCGCCAAGGATCTCCAGGGTTGCTACACTGAGGCAGACAATGGCACCCTGCTCATCTACTGCTATGAAAACCCTATGAGGGTGCCATAAGTCCACTGCAACTTGACAGTACTTTCCATCAGCAGTGTATCCCCTCCCCCATTGACAGCACCATTGCCCAAGTCCATGCCAAACAGCTGTCCAGCATTCTGCTCCCTGCCCCAAGCTCTGGGCACTCCAGTCTTTAAAGATCAGCCTGTTCCTTGAGGATTCCATTTGCGGTCCCATTTCCAAAGAAAGAGCCGAGTAGCATCAAATCTATCACTGAGCAGTTTGAACTTTGTCTCCATTCCATCTCATCTCAAAATTGCCGTGCTTCGATCTGTCGTGAAGATAGCATTTTTAAACAAAAAGAGCCGAGGCATAATATCTTCCCTTTTTATCATTTATACCTTGAGCACTTTCTGCCTGCTGTATGAGGTGAACCTTTATGATGAATCTCTGGTCCGGGTCTACTTGGGAAAGAGGGATTTTTATGCCTATAAATTCAACTGTCCATAAATCCTACATATTTGCCTCTTGCAGCCCTCTGTAGAAAGGGCTAGCCTTAAACCACCCTGCCACCTCTGTAGAGCAAAGGGACCCTGCTATACTTCTTCAAAGGGGAAACACAATTTGTATTCCCCCCTCTTGTTATAAATAGCACCTTCCCCCTGAAATCTTGTAATATTCAAAACTCTTGGCCATCTCCAGAGATTGCTTCTGTGTTTGCATGATTGGAAATGTCAAAAGGAACATTTATAAATGAACATGCAGTCGCGAGGAATGGATGGCTTCCTTTCCTATCAAAACAGAAAATCTACCCAGAAACTTAAGCATGTGTGAAGTCGGCGCCCCTCCCGCCCTCCCCACAATTCCCGTCAATAAACTTTTACAGCAAACACCTCATTTTTTATTTTTATGGCCGCATTGGTTGGAGAGAGATATCGGATTAATATGAGAATAAACCAGGGCAGGAAAATGGGCCCTAAATATGGAAAGGAAATCTGTCATGGCATCATACAGAATTTGCTGCTTGATTCGCTATTTACTGGGTCACGCAGTATAATTTATGGTTGGCTTAACAGCTCCCCTGTGTGTCCGTACTTTGGCTGGAGGAATGAAACTTGATTTTGTGGCATTCGGAGATTTGGGATAAGTAGAGTTCCCATTGAATTTCACCTAAGATGAAACCCAGAGTGAGTTTGGAGAAATTTGCCTTAAAGCACAGGCAAGCATTTCAAGGGAAACTTTAAAAAAATCCTTCGGCTGGGAGGAGTTTTGCACATCTCTAGATACTAGTTCACAAACTCACTTGGCCCATATTAACCAAAATGTTTCCCTTGCAAAAGATTTATGAAATAGGCCAGGGGCCTTTAACATGGCAGCCACTGATACCGTTCCTCTTGTCTACCAAATGTGTTGAGAAATTGAGCTTGACTAGCCTTTTTTCCTGTTGAGGGGATGCAGACAGACTCATAAGATTTTTGGAATCTAGGTTCATTTTGAACTATAAACCCTCACCTCCGTTTCCAGGTGTTCAACAGATAGTGAATATATGGATTTTGGCCTCGCTGCTGTGAAGTAAGTTTTGTGGTGCACAAGGGGATTGTTGAGGTCACAAGCAGATTATTGTGATCACTGGAGTTGGATTAATATATAAACAACTTTGAAGATTTATGTATTTACAGGCTGGTTTTATAGGAACAAAACAGCAGCACAGGGCTCCAGATATACAGAGTAGAAGCCCTGGCAGAGATATAATAATTTAAACCGCCTATGACTTCAGAAAGTAGATAGACTTTTTAATAATGCTTTCAAGCACAGACTTTTATTAACTAGCCACTAGGTCGGATCGTCTCTCTCACACAGAATTCCACACACACCATCCTGCCCTTTCCCCAGAGTCAGACTAAATTGGACAAGGCCCGCTCATCCCAGAGACAGGCCTATCAACTGAATACTCTCTTCTCTTCCAGAGACAGAACTAAACTTCTCAACCACACTAACAAGCAGAGCTGCCCTTCACTCTTTCTGCTTTTTCCTGAGCCAGACCTGAGCAGGCACTGCTCTCTCCCTGAAGCAGAACTCGACTAACTCTCTCTTCTCTCATGTTCCCTCCAGCAACTCAACCCCCTTCTCAAAAATGGTTGGATGCTGAAATAGCACTCTATTGACTCATCTGAACAGCTGTTTTTGCCTTCAGGAGCAGGACAGTCTCCTGTCCGTCATCGTAGGGCAGGTGGGGCTTTTGCTCAGCAGGGCTCCTGTTTGGATATTGGAGAGGTGATTGATTTGTTAAGCAGAGTTTCTGCCTGAAATGCTGAAGACTTCTTATCAAGTTATGGATAACCTTACTCCTTGACATTCTGTGGTTGGCTCTGCCTCCCATGGTAGCCATTTTGTGGCTGCAGTGACGGCTCTGTGTAAGAATTCCGAAGGGGCCCTCAGGCTGAAAATGTTGGAGTCTCTGGAAATAGGCCCAGGGGTACTAAAATACACATGGGAATGGAAGCATTTGCTCCTCCCACAGACGTGCAAAGCTGGGTGAATATGTGACCTGACCCTTAAGCCTGTGAAAGGCACTAAGGATCACAGACTAGGGACTCAAATGTCATAGCCAAGGTGTCTTACTTTTTGTCCACTACCATAGTAACTTACTCACTGGTGGAACTGCTACCTTGCTGTGCTTCAGTTCCGCCATTGCGGATGGTCAGAGGGCAGTATCACAGCTACAGATTCATCAGAGATCAGACGACACAAGTGGCCAGTAGAATTTCCCAGTCCAATATGGCAGCTGCCTCTGGCCTGGATCTTCAGTTACACCCGTTTTCCCCGCAAGCACAGGGTGAACTTTTCTGTGCCTGCCTTCCAACAGCCAGCCCCAACAAGCTATCTCCAAATTTCATCTCATGTGTGAACTCTTGGAGGGCCCTGCTCTGACAAAATTGCCTCTAAGAAATTCTGAGGAAGACAAAAGATAACGAGTCTGGCAATTTCTCTGGGGCATTTTCCTCATCTCTTCAAGTGTAGAATTTATATTTTACAAGGGGGTAATGAGGTACTTTAGGCAAGATTCAAAATACAAGATCTGTTGAATTTTTTAAATGTTTCTTTTTCTGAAGCCAGGAATAATGGTTATTCCTGCTCTTTGATCCTTTTTACATTCCTCCCCTCTGCTCCACAGCTGCAAAGAAATGCAATCTTTATTTTTTTTTCATCTTGACCTTGCAAAATTGGTGGGAAAGCCCTCAAAGTTACCCCCTCCATTGACAGATAGCCCTGAGCATTGACCTCACACAAGCCCATTTAATCTGACCTCTTTAGTTTTGGGGAGGGCATTTATCTTACTTCATTTACAGATGCAATAAGAGGGAAGCATCCATTTAATGGTGCCACCGTGGTGTTTCTTAAGAGACCCATAGTGAAGAGTGGTAAGCTGCAGTACTGCAGTCAAAACTCTGCTGACAACCTGACTTCGATCCCAATAGAAGTCAGTTTCAGGTGGCCAGCTCAAGGTCGACTCACAGCTCAATCCAGGTCGGGTGGGCAGGCGGGGACAGTGTCACTTTGGCACCACCCTGCCTTGTCCAAAACAAAAAAAAATCCAGAAACTGCCAAAAGAATCCCCCACAGGGGATAACAGAGATAAGCCACAAAAATGTGGCCTATCTCCGAGGCCGGCTTTGTTGGCACACGGGCTAGGTAGGCAGTGGAAGCTGGCTAAGGTTGACTCTACCTCTGGCCTGCACCCAAAACACCCCCAGCCACACTGGTGCAGCTTTCTGCACTGTTGGGCCTAGGGAAGGACAGTGGCTTCTGGGATGGGCTCCGTGGACCTGCACAGTGCCCATCTATCTGGGTAAGTCACCCCTTTGCTGGCACATTTGCTTCTTGCTTTGTCAGGCTCCATTTTTTGCATGGCACAATTACACCGGGGTTGAACCAGGATCGTATATACCTGGGCTTTTTTATGCTGGTTTCTGCTTACGCACGGCCTCCCCGCTTCTGCCCAGGAGCAGAGTTAGGACCAAGTACAACATGCTCCAGTTTGCTCCACATAAGACGGACTTCTGTATCTACTTCGGAAGCATGTTTGAGCGTGCCCAGTGTCCTGCGTTCTGATAGGCTGTTGTTTTTGAGTGGCAGATTTAATGGATGTCAGGCAGGGAGATCAGGCGGCTGGGTAGGAAAAATAAACTTGGTCTGCTCCCAACTGATGTTTTTGTGTATGTGCTGTGGGAATGGAAGAAATTGATCTGTGTTTTTAATGGTTTAAAATAAGTTTTTGCTGTCAGAGGGAGAAAGCTAGTGAATAGGTCTGCTAATTGATTTAAAATAAAGCTTGTGCTGAGGAAAATATACCAAGTGATTGTTCTGATTGGCTGTTGCTTTTGAGTGGCACCTGCAAGCACCTGTGAACTTGTCCAGTGTCCTACCTTCTGATTGGCTGTTGTTTTTGAGTGGCAGCTTGAATGAACATCAGGCAGGGAGATTAGGTGGCTGGGCAGGAAAAATAAACCAGTCCTGCTCCTAATTGGGTTTTGCGTGATAGCAGGAACAAGCAGGGTCACACCAGGATTTAATAAAAAATCTCCAAACTGATGATTTTTTGAAAATCCCCGGCTAAGGTAAATATTGCGGGGCAGACTCTGTGCAGCTTTGGGAGCAATGCAGAATTCCCGGCTGCACAATTATATTTTCCGTGCTCACCCCGGGATATTTTGATTGTGCAAAGATGTGAACACCCACACTGGCACAGAGCTGGGCCGGCTCTAGAGGTGGGTTCAGCACCCCCCCTGGATTGGACTGCCCATCTTTGATCCATCCGAGGTTGGTAAAATGAGTACATAACTTGCTGGGGGTAAAGTGCAGACAACTGGGGAAGGCAGTGGCAAACCACCACATAAACATAGTCGGCCTAGTAAGCGCCATGATGAGATGCCACCCCATGGGTCAACAGTGCTTGAGCAGGGGACCCTTTCATGTTACCTTTTTATCCACGCTATTTACACACACCAGACATTGTTTGGTTTGTCACAATTATTGGAGATGAAAATCAAGTCATTATGACAGCTCATCGGCTCACAGCTCCACACACATGCTGACGGCCTTGTTGCAATTTTCAGATCACATTGCTCAGTGTCACTCACAAGAATGAAGGTTAGAAGCAGACAACATGGGGGACAGTCATGGACCTGACACAGACTTCAAAAGTGGGACACGGTGGGCCTCTGTGCTCAGCGTGAGTGAAATTGCTTCTCCTGAAATTGCTGCTGCCATAATAGTGAGAGCAAGACAGGATAAAGAAGGATGAGATTCAGGGTAGGTTAAGTCCTATTTCAGGAGAAAAGACAGCATAGTGTAGCCCAATCTTGTCAGATCTCAGAAGCTAATGAGTGTCAGTATTTGGATTGGAGACCACCAAGGAAAACCCTGCAGAGGAAGACAACGGTAAACCACCTCTTCTCACTGGCTTTGAAAGTCCCTTGCTGGGGTTCCCATAAGTCAGCTGTAACTCAATGGCACATGTATACATAAGTCCTATCTCTGCCACAAACTTTTTATGTGGTCTTTGGCAAGCCATGGCCTTTGTTTCTCATCTGTAAAATGGAAACAGGGATGCAGTTATTTCAAAGTATCTGTTCACACATTCGGCCAGAGGAAGGGTATTTTGAGGCAAGGGATGCATCTTGTAAGACAAGACAATACAGCTGTGAATAATGACGACCAGGCACTATACACTGATATGTGGGTACAGTTCAGGTGCACTCTAAATATGGTGTCTGGATACAGTTCTGGAAAAACATACTCTTTGGGAGTGACCACCTTAGAAGGATAAAATACAGACAGAAGTAGATTGAGAAAAACTGATCTTTTCAATATCCCTTCCAGGCAAACAACCTAATAAAAGGGGCAGGTTCTGCCTAATAACAGGGTTCCTTATCTCTAGCGTGGGTGTTGTTGCCAACCTCAAGACAAGTCCTGGGAATCTCCCAGAATTACAACTGATCTCCATATGATGCCATTTCTAACTTGTCTCACTCTATGCAGATCAGTTCCCCTGGATAAAATGGTTATTTTGAAAGGTGGACTCTATGGCTTTAAACCCCGCAAAGGTTGGTCCTTCCTTCCTTCCTTCCTTCCTTCCTTCCTTCCTTCCTTCCTTCCTTCCTTCCTTCCTTCCTTCCTTCCTTCCTTCCTTCCTTCCTTCCTTCCTTCCTTCCTTCCTTCCTTCCTTCCTTCCTTCCTTCCTTCCTTCCTTCCTTCCTTCCTTCCTTCCTTCCTTCCTTCCTTCCTTCCTTCCTTCCTTCCTTCCTTCCCCCCCCTCCCCAAACCTCACTCTTCCCAGGCTCCATCCCCTCCATCTCAAGGAATTTCCCAATCTGGTGACAACAGGAAGTATGGGGAGGCTGATCACGCACTTGAGTAGAGAAGGGCGCTTTGCAGTAAGACTGGCCTACTACAGAAATCACTGTCCATCAGCCTGTCTCCTCCTCTCTCTCTCTCCCACCTGAACAAAACCATGTATCCGTGTTCCTCTGCTTCTTCCATCACCAACTGAGACTATCTCCTATCTGCAAAATCAGTGTCAGAGTTCTAGCCAGCCCCAGCTGTTGGCCCTCTGGCTTTTTGCTGCCCAGAACAGCATCCCTGTCTCTCCTGGGTTATTTGATGTGAGGATCCAACAGCAGAACCGTGTCGCTGCTTTTGTACAAATGGCAGGAACAGAAAGCTCTTGCAGGCTGCGGCACCCAAGTTCCAATAAGGGGTGCCATGAATTGAATTACAACTAGATCAGCCCCATTACAATTAAAAGGCAATTACACAGGCAAATTGGCGCTTAACTTAGGTGCAACAAACAAATATCTTTTATCACTCCAAAAGAGAAAAATGGCACTTTGGTACTGTGTCATTTCCAGCTTGTTTCACAAGTGCTCCATCTTCTTTGTGATGTATTTAACAGGAAACCCCAGGGCGTCTCTGCATAGGAAATGCTGAGCAGCATTTTCAATCCATGGTTGTTTTTTTAAAAAAATCCACACGGGTTTGGGTAAACAAGGCACTTCAGCGTTAATTGCAAACAAGTAATTTGGATACAAATTCCAGGAAAACGAAGCAACACGTAGAACATGAAAAATGGGGTATTCATATCCTCTTACTCAATTTTATTTTTTAGGAAAAACATTTTTCAATTTGGACAGGGGGGTGAGCATAAAAAACCATTTAACAAGGAAGAATACAGCACGTAATATTGAAATACTGAATACGTCAAAACATAAATCAATAGTCTATGTGAACGTATCCATTCAAATGTGAGTGAATTGTAAGACACTGGATGCTACAGATGGGACTCAGTCTGACCCTTTGCTCATATCTTTTGTGGCTGAATGTTTTTTTCCAGCTAACTGTTGAAGAGTGCCACCATGGTGTTGTGGTTAGAGCAGGGGTCTGCAACCTGCGGCTCTCCAGATGTTCATGGACTATAATTGGCCATGGTGGCAGGGGCTGATGGGAATTGTAATCCATGAACATCTGGAGAGCTGCAGGTTGCAGACCCCTAGGTTAGAGTGTCAGATTGGAAGCTGGGAGGCCCAGGTTTGAATCCTGGTTCTGCCATGAAAGCTGGCTGGGTGACCTTGAGCTAATCATACACTCTCATCCTAATCTCTCTCATTGGAGATAAAAATGGGGGTACTGGGGGGGTGTAGATTTTTTTGCCATCAAATCATAGCCCTGTAGGGTTTTCAGAGCTAGAGACATTCAGGCTGATTTTGCACTTTCTAAATGCTCCGTGGCTTAGCCGGGGAGCATACCTGCTGTGGGGCTTCTCACCCTGCTTGAAGTTCCCCACTGCTGCCCGGCTCTTTCCTTCACTCGAGTCAGGGCTGGTGAGGGAAGCCCTGAATGGTACCCCACAAGCCTGGGGCTTTCCCATAATCACCGCTTCAGCACCGCAAGCTCTTCTGTACTCTCTTTCACGCATGCACGGGCAGCCTCCATTTCCTGTGTTCGGATTGGCTGAATCTTGCCCCTTTCCTCCCCACTCACTTTCAGTTTTACATGATTCTACACACAAATCAGGTGCTGGGAATCAGCACCCTGTCCCTCTTCCCCATCTAAAATTCTTGAGTGTGCAACAGGATCGCCATCCTCCACCTCCCCTTTAGTCTAAAATGTAAATCTAAAATCCTTGCGCGTGCGAGAGAATTGCCGCCCGCCCATTTGTGGCACCTGCACACGCCGCTTTTTTGCCCAAGGTTTCTCCCACCTTTATAAAAACAGTTTCTCCCTCCATTTTTTTCACTGCAAGGTGGGGGAGGCCACCGCTTTTCAGTGCCTGTCCATTGGTGGGGAGGTCCAGAGTGCCAAGGCGGGAAAACTGGCCTTGTTTCTGCTACGAAGGAGTTCTGTACAGCGGTAGGAGCCTCCGGAGCAACAAAGGGGAATTTCAAAAGGACATCAACCTTTGCGCTTCAGGAAATTCGTGGAGCAAAGCCATTGCCGCGGGGCGGCTCCGGGGCAGCACCGCTGCAGCACCGGCAGCTGTGCAAAACGTCCGATTGCACCGGGGCCAACATGCCAACAGGGGGCAATTTCGGCGTGCAAAATCAACCTCAGAGGTGATTGCCTGCCTCTTCATCATGCCCCTAGTAAACCTTGATGGTCTCCCATCCAAATGCTGATCAGGGGCTATTCTGAGGTTCTGAGATCTGATAAGACTAGGCTTGTCTCAGCTATCCAGGTCAGGGCTGGAGGTGTGTGGCATATAAATATCTTAACACATGGGGATGCCTCTGAGAAATGTTCCTACTGTCTCCTTTGCTCAGCACTGCATCAAGAAGCAGGCAGCAGGTTTTTAGGGGTCAGAGTTCATAGCTTCTAGGCAGATTCAAAGCCCAGGAATCTGGAGCTTGAACCTGGAACCTCAGAATCTGGAGCTAGTTCTAGCTTATCAAATTGCTTGCATAAAAGAATACATCATGGGCCTCTGTCATTTGCAAGCAGTATAAAGCCTCTAGATTGGCCAGGTCTGGAAAAAATGCCAGCAGTCTTTTCCCCTTGCCTCCTCATAGCTGCCAGATACAGCTCGTGTTCCAATCACCTGTTGTTTCCAGCTGCTTCCCCTTCTAGCATATCCCAGTCCCTTCTCTTTGAAGGCCTGGAGTCACATTCACATGAAGCTGCCTTAAAGTGAACCAGATCATCTTTCCACCAAGGTCAGCATTGTCTACTTAGACTGGAAGCAGCTCTCTGAGGTCTTAGCCAAAGGACTTTCAAATCACCTCCTACATCATCCTTTTTAACTGGAGATGTTGGGGATTGAACCCAGAACCTTCTGTATGCAAATCAGAGGCTGTACCACTGAGCTACAGGCCTTCCTTTGGCTGAATCCAAAAACTCACACAGCCCCTCTCATTTTGCAGGCTTTTTGCTGGCAAAGAACGGGAAATCTCGAATGATTGATGGATAATCCTCTTTTTGAGCAGTGCCCTTGAGTTGTGTTACAAAATGTACTACAAAAATTACAGAGTTTCTCTATTCAATACAATTGAATTCAATACAATACAGCTCAAAGCATTTGCAAAACAAAAAGTTTTGAGTTGTCAGGAAAGAAATGAAAGCAATGAAACTTGGGGAATTTGCAACTGGGCATTTCTTTTTGCTTGAAGACAAGGATGCTACAAGCTTTGCCCATTAATAGGGATTGATTTGCATGAAGACACGGATGTTAGAAGGTTTGCTCATTAATTTCCAATGTCCAGTTCTTGCCAGCTCAACTGTGGGCCCCATCTTCAAAGCTCCCAATGACTTCAAAGTCAAAACTTGAATGAAAGCAACCTCCGTGATGAATCATGCTGAGGTTTTCTTTCAGTACTTCTGCCTCACCCCCAGCCACCAACATTTGCCAGGCCAAATGTTGGAGGCAGAATCTCAGAGTATGAAAACCAACTGTCCTCCCACCTCCTTCTTCGGTCACCTTACTTCCCCGCTGTCCTTGGTGCTGAACCAACTCCCTCCACTTTGGCATGCGTGTGTGGCTCTACCAGACACAAAAGAGGTCCAGATGCGCTGTCTTCTGCAGGATAGACCTTGCCAATCATCCAAACTAGGACAATTCTTGCTTAAAAGCCCAGTAGGCTGAGCCAGAGGGTGGCCCCCACTCCCCAGAGGGCACCTTAATCAGACAAGCAGCTGTGCACACGGCTGGCATCTATTGGCTCTTCCTTGCGCAGGCAATATCTGTTCCCTGCCCTTGGCAGCTCTTCACATCTGCATGTATTCATCATTCAAATGGCTTGTTTTCCCCTCTTCTGAATGAAAAGGGGCTAAGGGGATCCCAAGGGTGGGAACAAGGAAAGAGTGTTTGCTTGTTTGGCTTTTTGTTGGAACTGGAGTAAAAAGAACGGGTCCTATTCAAGCTGATGGAACATCTAGTGTTCAATATTCATTTTTAAAAGCTTGAAATCATATCAATGAGCTTCATTTCCAAAGAGCAGGTGTGGAAGCAAACGGAAGAGACAATAGTGAAGGGGATGTTGGGGAGAGGAGACACAGGGAGACAGTGGTTGTGCGTAAGAGGGAGAGAGGCAGAAACCCAGTGAGGTTTTGTTAAAGGATCTCCAGAGGTCAGTTTAAATTGTCCTTGGTGTCTGGTTAACATTAATTTGCTATTTTATTTCTTTCATTTAAGAAGAAGAGAAGAAGAATAGTTTGGATTTATATCCCACCTTTCTCTCCTGTAAGGAGACTCAAGGTGACTTACAAGCTCCTTTCCCTTCCTCTCCCCACAACAGACACCTTGTGAGGGTTGAGAGAGTTCCAAAGAACTGTGACCAGCCCAAGGTCACCCAGCAGGAATGTAGGAGTGCTGAAACACATCTGGTTCACTGGATAAGCCTCTACCACTCAGGTGGAGAAATGGGGAATCAAACTCGGTTCTCCAGATTAGAATCCACCTGCTCTGAACCACTACACCATGCTGGCTCTCTCTTTAGAGTATTCATTTTCTGCTTTTCTCCCCAATGGGGACCCAACATGGCTAACAACATTGCTCTTCCCTCCTTCTCCTCAAACAGCAGCCCTGGGAGGTAGGCTAGGCTGTGTGTGTATGAGTGGCAGAGGAAGAGAGGGAGGGAGAGACTGACCCAAGATCACCCTGTGAACCTCCATGGTAGGTTGAGGATCGATGTCTTCTGTCTCTTTGCAGATTTAGTACTATGTGAACTCCCTTTTCACAAACACACCTTTTTATGCCTCTCTTCATCAAATTGTTCAAGTGCCAACTCTGAACAACAATGGCATATAAATTAATTGCTATCTTGAAGCTTTGGATGCCCCCTTTTCCTAAGCATCCACCAATGACTGAGTTTGAGTGCTTCTTTGAAAACCTTTTAGTAAGACTGTTTTGCTCAGGGTTGCAGTGAATAGTCAGAGTGAAAGATCAAGAGTATATTTATGTCTTGGGGTATTTTCTTTTATCTTGAAGACTTTAATAGGTTCAGTTTATTGTTGCCTTCCCCTTCCCCACTAAGTATAAATCAAAATAAATGAACACATGGGGTAGGACTGAAATAGCCTTGACCTAGATAGCCCAGGCTAGCGGGATCTCATCAGGTCTCAGACACTAAGCAGAGTTGGCCCTGGTTAGTATTTTGATAAGGAGATCACCAAGGAAGCACAGGTCACTATGCAGTGACAGTATAGCTGGGCCTGACTGGGGAGGGGCTGACATTAATTGACTAGGGAAGGCTGACATTAGTGGGAGCAGTAGTGGTGTAGTGGTTAAGAGCAGGTACATTCTAATCTGGAGGACCTGGGTTTGATTCCCCACTCTGCCGCCTGAGCTGTGGAGGCTTCTCTGGGGAATTCAGATTAGCCTGTGCATTCCCACACATGCCAGCTGGGTGACCTTGGGCTAGTCACAGCTTTTCAGAGCTCTCTCAGCCCCGCCCACCTCACAGGGTGTTTGCTGTGAGGGTGGAAGGGAAAGGAGATGGTAAGCCCCTTTGAGTCTCCTACAGGAGAGAAAGGGGGGGATATAAATCCAAACTCTTCTTCTTCCTCCCAGCCATTCACCATTATACATAGTTAGCCAGTAAGTCAAACGTTTACTGAAAAGTTGGCGTAAGT
Organism: Sphaerodactylus townsendi; assembly: GCF_021028975.2. NCBI lineage: Eukaryota > Metazoa > Chordata > Lepidosauria > Squamata > Sphaerodactylidae > Sphaerodactylus > Sphaerodactylus townsendi. The sequence goes on from NC_059430.1 coordinate 100,590,452, forward strand.
CTATTGAGGCCCATGGGGGCTTCTCAGCAACAGGGAGGCTTTTTCACTTTGCAAGCCTCCCCATGTCACTGGGAAACCTCTATGGGAGTGGCACAGTGGCATGGTGATGGCACTGTGGCTGGCCCGCCTGGCGGCTTGGATGTGGCTGTGTTAGGTCTTGAACCTTGAAGCAATAAACAGACGCTGTACAAACAATAGCGTTTATTGATAGGCATCGAAGCACCCAGCTTGACAAAGCCAATTCTGGCAAACCTGGCTTTTACTGTCCCCTATATTCTAATGTTAGTACCTGCTCCCATTTTCCCAAGAAAGAGTTAGTTTGGAGCTCAGGTGCCCCAAGATAGGTGACAGATAGAGATAGCAAGCCATCTGGCATCCTGCCCTCACAAGATAACAGAAACAACCCTGGTTCTTATGAGACCAAAGTGTCAGGGAAAAGCCTAGTTAGTGTGTGAAGCCATAAAGTAAAGATCAAGGAAAGAATGCCCCAGAATGGTAGTGGTAACATATAGCAGGCTGGTTACATATATCTTGTAGCAATTACATTGAGCTAAGAATGAATCTCAATCACCTAGATACAATCCCCCTGACAAACTGCCCATGTCTCTTGCCATGAAAACCCTACAGGTTGATGGCAAAAGTTGTGACTTGATGGCAAAAAGAAAAGAAAAAAGGGTGGGTATAAATGGGAAGTTCTCACAATGGAGAGATGTAGGGAGTGGTGTCCCCCAAGGATCCGTTTTGGGACCAGTGCTCTTTAACTTATTCATTAATGACCTGGAAGTAGGGGTGGGTAGTGTGGTGGCCAAGTTTGCAGATGATACCAAATTATGTAGGGTGGTAAGAACCACAAAGGATTGCGAAGAGCTCCAAGCGGACCTTGATAAATTAGGTGATTGGGCTAAGAAATGGCAAATGCAGTTCAATGTAGCAAAAGGTAAAGTGATGTACATAGGGGCAAAAAAATCCAAACTTCACATACATGCTACAGGGGGTCAGTGCTATCAGTCACAGACCAGGAAAGGGATTTGGGCGTCTTAGTTGATAGTTCCATGGGAATGTCAGCTCAATGCATGGCAGCTGTGAAAAGGCAAACTCTATGCTGGGGATAATTAGGAAAGGAGTTGATAATAAAACTGCAAGGATTGTCATGCCTTTATATAAAGCAGTGGTGCGACCGCACTTGGAGTACTGTGTTCAGTTCTGGTCGCCACATCTCAAAAAGGATATCGAAGAGATAGAAAAAGTGCAGAAAAGGGCAACGAGGATGATTGAAGGATTGGAGCACCTTCCTTATGAGGAGAGGCTGCAGTGTTTGGGACTCTTTAGTTTGGAGAGGAGACGTCTGAGGGGGGGATATGATTGAAGTCTATAAAATTATGCATGGGGTAGAAAATGTTGACAGAGAGAAATTTTTCTCTCTTTCTCACAATACTAGAACCAGGGGGCATTCATTGAAAATGCTGGGGGGAAGAATTAGGACTAATAAAAGGAAACACTTCTTCACGCAACATGTGATTGGTGTTTGGAATATGCTGCCACAGGAGGTGGTGATGGCCACTAACCTGGATAGCTTTAAAAAGGGCTTGGACAGATTTATGGAGGAGAAGTCAATCTATGGCTACCAATCTTGATCCTCCTTGATCTCAGATTGCAAATGCCTTAGCAGACCAGGTGCTCAGGAGCAGCAGCAGCAGCAGAAGGCCATTGCTTTCACATCCTGCATGTGAGCTCCCAAAGGCACCTGGTGGGCCACTGCGAGTAGCAGAATGCTGGACTAGATGGACTGTGGTCTGATCCAGCAGGCTAGTTCTTATGTTCTTATGTTCTTAAAAAAAAACTGAAACTCCTTAATATTGTATGGGGTTTTATAAGACAAGAATACAAGCAGACTTACCTGCTGACTCACACCAAAATATTTTTGATCCATCACAGTGTTTCTAACCGAGATTAATGAGATGCCTCTGGAGGGAAGCTGATGGCCATTCCCAATTGCTCACCCCCACCAAAAATCAGGTATTCAGAGAGACTGCCTCTAAACATGGAAGTTCCACAGCTGTCAAGTTTCATATCAATTCATAGATTTGTCCTCCATGAATTTTCCCTAAACCCTTTTCTTCAACCCTTCTAAGCTACTGGTCTTCAACACAAGTTATGTTGTTTGCCTGTTGTAGTTCTTGTTTCTTTATATGTTTACAGGGGCAAAAAATGACTTTAGCTAAAAGCTGGAAAATGTCAAAGACTCCAAGTGAGGAGGAATGGCTGAACAAAATATGGGAGTATGCAGAATTAGATAAACTGACTAAAATGCTGAAAGAAAGTCCATTAGACAAATGTGAGAGAATATGTTCTCCCTGGTTAGAATTCATGAAAGAACAATATGGCTCAGATTTACTTTCAGCTGGGTTTAAGTTCTAGAATGAAGTGTGGGTATTGATTTTAGATAATGCTGTATTAGTTTATTTTCTTTTTGGTGTTTCATTCTTAATCTACTCTAAGATATGGATTAGATATGTATAAGATGTATATTAGAGAGATATAGGATTGTCAATTCTCGGATGTATGTGAAGATGTTGGTCGGAATATCTGTACGATATTGATTAAGTATCTTTCTTATTTTTTCCTCTTCCTTGCATGTATTCTTTTTGAAGAATTCAATAAAGACTTTATATATTTTATAAGTGATGTTACTGTAGACCTTGAGCTCACCCTGTGCTCACCTCAATGTGTTGTTACCTGACTGGAGCCCAAGAAACAGGGTAGATTTTTAAAAGGGAGAGAACCTACCTAAGTAAATAACAATCCTACTTTTTGTTCGTAATCCAATTTTTCTTAATTCGATTCATCTTTGCTCGGTTTGAGATGATGCAATTTGCTACCTGTAGAGCAATTTGCCTTCATTTGTTGGACTCAATTAATTCATTTAACTTGTCTGGAAGGGAATGAAAGTTGAAAGCACTGCAATCAGGCACAGGCTTGTTTCCATATTGCAGCCAGCATACCAACCCACTATGGTGCTGCCCAGTGGGAGGAAAAGAATAAAAGAACAGCCGGTGCTTGGAGGGGGGGGGGGCAAGGAGAGAAATGTCGTCTTCATGCCCTGCTCGTGGTTTTCCCAAAGGCATCCAACAGGGACCTTGGCTCAGTTCTTGTGAGACCTGGACAAGTTTCTGTTCCAAAACAGAAAGAAAAGTCATCGGGGAAAATCCTTCAAGCCTGTTGAGAACTTTTCATTGATGACACCATCATCTAGTGGAGAAAAACATTAGCTGACTTTTGTGGATCTTCTGAACTGTGTGGCTGTGGTCCGGTAGCTTTTGTTCCTAACATTTCACTTGTATCTATGACTGGCATCTGGTAAGATGCCATGGAGAGAAACACCTTACTGTGGCATGCCATAAATTTAGGCTGATCAGGCGCAAAAACTACCAGATCACGGTCACATAGCCCAGAAAACCCACAACAGCCAATTGATTCTGGCCAAGAAAGCCTTCCACAATACACAACCATTAACTTCTGAAGTTGACCCTTCGGTTTGGTTTCAGTGTGACCTTGCATTCTCCAAACATTGGCGTGGTTCGCACGTTAGGTTACACCACTCAGTTTCTTGACATTTAGCTAATGTGCATCTGGTGTGTTTCACACATTTATGTCTTTGACGACTGGATGAACGAAACACAAGGGATGCGTGAATGGACCACTGCAGATAGAAAACCAAACAAACAGTGACAGTCAGCGGTCCAAAGATTCAATTGTACAGAAATGGAGTGAAGAGAAAGAAAGTGGTGTAGATGTGTGTAAACCAGGTACAGGATGGCTGACATGTGAATCACTGAACAGGTTCCATGAAGAAGCATTTTGTGTGAAGGGGAACCACAAAATCCAGTCCATGGGGATGAAACTGTGGTTGCCTGTTCACCCATGTAAGTCACCACTTAATGAGCATGCATGTGTGACCCAGGGTCTTATGGTTCACTTTAATTCTCCAGAGAGAAATGGTGGAAAGGGCCATTACATTGCTGCCAGCTCATGGCAACCCTGTAGGATTTTCAAGGCAAGAGATGAACAGAGGTGGTTCACCATTGCCTGCCTCTTCATCGCAACCCTGGACTTTCTTGGTAGTCTCCCATCCAAGTACGAACCAGGACTGACCCCGCTTAGCTTCCAAGATGTGATGAGATCAGACTGCATTAAACCCTTTCCTTTACCCACATTCTGCCTTCTAGTTAGAATTTGCTGGTGCCAATGGAAAACAAGATTGAACCTCCTTTCTCCTGCTTGCTATTTTGTCTCCATTTCTCGCCCATTACTCAAACTAAGTACCCAGCAATCTCCTTTTCCCCCACTTCTAATTTCTAAACCCCTAATGATTGTGTTATTAAGCTGGTAATAATCAGTTCAATTGTGCACGTCCTTCTATCGGATCCCATCCCAAACAACAGCATATGCCCTGCAGCAGGGATGAAGCATGCAAATGTGAACACTCTGTATCTATCACCAAGGTACCTTAGTCAAATAATCAAGTGTGCTACTTTTCTTAGACAGAAACAATAGGGTGCAAAAGAAAGTCCTTCCTGCATGGAAAACACGTCAAGCAGAGTCAAAAGTACCTCTTCACACAATGGCTGTGTTACTTCAGAGCATTTGCTGATGCACGCGCCAGAGTCAGTCACTGATCTCCACAGGGCTGAAAGAAGGTTCACAGCAGTTAGGTCAATTAGCCATGATAGCTGAATGGAACCTCAGCGTTCAGAGGCAGAATATGAGATGCTGCATGTAAGCCGTGGGAGAGAATTGGTGTCTTCCTGCCCTACTTTTGGGCTTCCCAGATCTCTGTTGGAAATGGCAAGCTGAAATTAGATTGATTCGCTTTCTCTGCTAGCGGGGCTCATCTTTCATTTGTACATGGATGGACTTTATCCCAGATAGCAACACCCAGATTCTGACAAAGAGCACAGGAAATGGGCTGCTGGGGGTTTTCTGGACTGTGTGGCCATAGTCTGGTAGTTTTTGCTCCTAATGTTTTGCCTGCATCTATGGCTGGTATCTTCCAAGCCATGTCGTGGTAACACGTGTTTCTCTCCTTGCCACAGTGAGGAGTGATTGTGTGGTGGGGGGGGTATGTTTTTTCCACCTCACAGGTGGGGAAGCAGTGAGGCATATTTGCAAGTGACTGGGTGGAGTTCCATGCAAATGAAACTGCAATTAAACTCCACCTGGACACATGCAAATGTGTTTAAAACATACCCCGCCACACAATCACCCCATCCTGAGCCACAAAGGCACGTTCCACACAGGCCAAATGCAGCAGTGTAAGGACGGTAAAAACACCGTTTTGGGGGAGAACTTTGCACAGCCACCATTGCTGCAACAAAGCTTCAATGCCCTATTTCCCCCAAAACGATGTATTTGTGAATTGCTAAACTAGTGATTCGTGTCAAAAACTGTGCTCTGCAACCAGCACCAAGTGAATGACTGGGCAGGAGGTGTTTCTGCTCCAGCCACATTTGCGTTTTTAAAATTTCTGGTTCGTATCTGCATAGCTACACAGGCGCACAGGTGGGATGTTAACATGGCTGTGTCGGTATATGTGTGCATTCCTGCGTAGCTATGCAGAAATGACTGTCCAACAAAAAACCCCGCTGCACTGCCATGCGAAGTCTCATGGCCCTGCCGATGCGCTAGCTGTCGACGGGAGGGCCGGCCATGCAAACAGATCAGGGCGGCACCGGTGTCATTTACACCGTTTGCACAGCACTGTTTTTGGCCCGTGTGGAATGGGCCAAAGAGAGACATATCTTACCATGGCATGTCTCAAGATGCCAGCCATAGATGCAGGCAAAACATTAGGAGGCATGGCCACACAGTCCGGAAAACCCACAACAGTGAGTTGATTCTGGTCATGAAAGTCTTTGTAATGCAGCACCCTCCATGCCCCTAATTTGACTGCATAATACACAACACTAGATTTCCTGGGATTGCACTTTAGAACCCACTGGAATTCCAGATCCCGTCGCATCTCCTCAAGACCATCAATTGTCACAGCCAAGGGGGAGGGGTCAGGGTTGCCTTCACTGGCCATTCCTTTCCCTTTCGGTCATACGTAGTCTGCTGCTCACACACCCCTTTTGGGTTTTTCCCCATATCAATTTAATCATTCCTTTATGCACTTTTGGAATTTGTTTTGTTGCTAATGGATGCAAAATGAAAGGGATGTGTGAATCAGACGGTGCTGCATCCTTTCCTCTCATTCTCCCTCGAATAGATTCATGTCACTCTGAATCTAGCTATTCCACACGGCATCTACATTGCACTCTATCATTCTGGCTTACACTGCATCACAGCACATTGTATTGTTGCATTCCATTATTCTGCAGTGCACCCCTCCCCACCCATAGACACATGCACACACACAGCTCTATTATTCTGTATCAGACTATATCATGCTGTCTTTGGCCTCAAGGAATTCCATTATTCCACACAGCATTACATTGTGGTTCCACATCACGCTGCCTTGCAAAGTCTCCTTGCTGCAAGTCACTGCCATTATTCTGCATGACATCAACACACTGTACATTCCATGAGCTGGCATCCCATGTGAGCCACACACTCTCCGTCTAATGTTCCTCACAGGGGTGTTGTGAGGATAACAGGCAAATGATGTTACGACATGTGCTCCCTCCCTTTCACATGTGTTGACACCCATAGAGTCTCTAACAAATTTGGGACAGTCTCCCAGCACCAGAACCAGAACCAGTTTGGGGGGATTAAAATCCATGTCATGGGGAAATTATTTCCCAGTTCCACAGCCAGGTTAACTTGGAAAACTCAACAATTAGGGGAAGCAGATCATATGATGTAGGGATCTTAGTGAGCAAGCAAACTCAACCAGTAACCATGAAACCACAAGATCTTTTCCAAAGTAAGGTTTAAAATGTATTGGGGTGGGGTGGGGGAATGGTGCTGGAAGAATCAAAAACCAGAAGAACAGTGAAACTGTTGTGTTAAGAAGGATGTGAATATGAAGAATCCCATGAGAGGAGGGAAAGAAAAACTGAAAGAGAGTCAAACCTTTGGATGAGTTATTTTGCACCAGCATGGCATAGTTGTTAAGACCAGCGTGGCACAGTTGTTGAGAACTGGTTTTGATTCCCCACTCCTCCACCTGAGTGGCAGAGGCTTGTCTGGAGAACCAGATGTGTTTCCGCACTCCTACATTCCTGTTGGGTGACCCATGGCTAGTCAGTGTTCTTCGGAACTCTCTAAGCCTCACCCACCTCACAAGGTGTCTGTTGTGGGGAGAGGAAGGGAAAGGAGCTTGTAAGCCACCTTGAGTCTCCTTACAGGGGAGAAAGGTGGGGTATAAATCTAAACTCTTCTTCTTCTACCAGGGAATGGCCATAAGGAGAAATGAAAGAGGGGGCTTTAGAAGGGGAAAAGGGAGTTTTTAAGAGAAATGGAGTAAACAGAAAAAGGAGTTTACCAATCCTCAATCAGTTGAGCTGGGTATTTTGTCTGTGTGCATAATCCATAGATTTGGTGTAGAGGACTTTGGGCAGAGCTTCCAATGGCCCTAAGGAAAGAGCAAGAAGTGTTGTTACTTCCAGAAGAGAGGAGCGGGATGGTCAGCTTCTGAGCCAGCACAGGGGTAAGTGAGACTGCAGAATTTTGGCTGGCAGAAAAATAATAGTTTTGGGAGCCAACACAACAGAATATCAAAGAAATAATTGTGAAGTCCAAGAATTCAGGGTGAGTCCAGGTTGAGAATGGGTGGGTTTCCTTGACTTTGATTGCATTAGGAATGGGAGGGTTCCAAGAAAGCCAGTGTGGTGTAGTGGTTAAGGTGTCAGACTCGGATTCAAATCTCCACTCTGCCATTGGAACTTTCTGGGTGACTTTGGGCCAGTCATGCACTCTTCACCTTAATCCTGGCAAGTATTTGGATGGGAGACCTCCAAGGAATACCAGAGGTGTGACACAGGCCGGCAATGGGAAACCTCCTCTGAATGTTTCTTGCACTGAAAACCCTATAGGGTCACTGTCATCATAAGTCAACTGTGACTTGATGGCAAAACACACAAACGAGAAAGATTTTTTTAAAAGGTGGTTGCATCTGGGCAGAGTGGTCAAAAGTGCCAGTAGGGTGTGTTTGTGGCAGGTTCGTTGGAGGCATTCAGGCAAAGTCAGTAACAGCGATCAAGCATACCTGGCTGTTTGATCAAAATTAGATTTTGTACTCAAAAAGACTTGTCCTTGCTGATGAAATTACATTGAAAGGTCCAGGTGGGTCCCTGGCTTTGCAAGCTGCTATCACAATGGGTGGGCATGCAGATGTCCCATCAGTGAATCAATCTCCCAACTAAAGTGTTGGCCACTCATTAGCATAGCCTATGGATAACCTTGGCCTCACCTTCCCCAAAGCATGGCCTCCTCCAAAACATGGGCCCCTTCTGCACATGCAGAATAATGCATGTTCAATCCACTTTCAATCCACTTTGCAGCTGGATTTTACTGTGCAGAATAGCAAAATCTGCTTGCAAACAATTGTCAATGATGCGACTGGCCTCCACTCGGGCCAGGGCCTTTTCAGCCCTGGCCCCTGCCTGGTGGAACACTCTTCCTCCAGCTGTCCGGGCCCTGCGGGACCTTGGTGAGTTCCGCAGGGCCTGTAAGACTGAGTTGTTCCGCCGGGCTTTTGGAGTGTCCAGTCGCTGAGAGTGCCCCCCCTTTGGGATCCACCTTTGTTACTTCCCCCCTCTGGGAGGGTTTTAATTGGGGTTATTGCGGGACTTCATCTTTATTTATTAATTTTTATCGCTGTATTTTAATCTAATTTTAATGGGGTATTTATATGGGTTATTGTGCACTGTGTAGATGAAACTATGTTGTACACCGCTCAGAGCCCTTCGGGGGTAGAGCGGTATAAAAAACCCATAAATAAATAAATAAATAAATAAATAAATAAAACGGATTGAAAGTGCATTATTCTGCATGTACAGAAGGGGCCATGGCATCACTAGCTCCTAAAGTGACTGTGAAAGAGCATTTAGCCCAAAGGGATCAGAGCTCACGTTTATTTTATTAAATTTATATCCCTCCCCCGATCACAGTCAGACTCGGGGCAGCTGACAGCATATAAAATAACACACATCAAAATAGATATTAAAGTGGACAGTCCTACTAAAGCCAACATATCTACAAATTGCATGGAAGAATGTACTGTGATAGCCCTACCCAAAGAAGGACAGTACTGATAATAAAATCAAGCTAGGAGGTGTTCGTTCAGTTTATAGAAATGGTGGTTAATGGTTGTTAATGGCCAGTAAGATGTAAGCCATTTTGGGTCCCATTGTGGGGAAAAAGTGGAGTATAAATGAAATAAAGAAATGGTTTTGCTTCGTGCTGGATGGTACCGATGCCCAGCACTCTTGAGCTCCAAATAGCACCATGCCCTGCTGCACTGTAGTGGATTTCAGCTCTCTGCTCAGTCCTGGGCCATATGTGCTCCATAAATATCAAACCCCCTTCAGTCACTGCTGAAGTGGATTTCATCACGTTTCTTCCTCCCTTGTTTGTCACGCTTCTTCCTGCAGCGCTGCTCCGAGGTGGAAGGCACCCAAGCACAGGTGAAGGAACACCAGAGCGGGTATTTCCTATCCTCCTGGGACACCAAAAAGGCCAAGCAGGCTGGCAGAGAACCACTTGCTCTTGATGTTTGCATTTACCTGCTGCTGGGCATGTGTCACAGTCATTGGCCTCATCATTTTGGTAGGATGTCGGCAAGTGCCGTGCAGCAGAGGTGTAGCAAGGGAGGAAAGCGCCCAGTGAGTCCTCCGCCCCCACCACGCCCCCGCCACATCCCCACAGGGGCACCCACCCGGTGCATTGAGCACCCCCTGCTTCCCTTGGAGCTACGCCTCTGCCTTGCACAAAACAATTCAGGCTTGTTAAGAACGCATGATTAGTTGTTATGACACAGTTCTCCTTGAGGGGTCTGACATTAGCAGCAGTTTCTCAGACCGGGTTCCCAGCTCTCTTCTCCTGGGACCGTAGAGGGATTTTTTTCCCCAACAGGGTTCCATTCGCTTCCCACAAAGTCACTCTGGGCTCTCTGACAGCCACCCAGCTGGGTTCACAGAGTTCAATCCGATCAGGCAAGCTGCCACGGCCCTTGGAAATGCATTCTCTTGGCAAAAGCATTGTGCTAATCTGGTCTGATCCCTGCTTTCACCTGACCCAACCAGAGAGAAGGAGCTTCTCAGGCGCATGTGTGCGTGGGGGAGAACGATGAGGTGGAGAGCGGAGATGACAGCAGAGAGTGGCACCCGGGAATGACAGGAACTGACAACAGGTTCCCTGAAGGAGACGAGCTTGCCTCAACCACTCGCCTCGTAGGCCAAGCCAAGGAAGGAGGCTGGCATGACAGGCTCATAATTAAAACCCTCCTGTCAGGGTATTAATACCTAAACACAACTGGCGCATACATTAGCCACAATCCCACGGGGGTTGTTTTGCCACTTTTATTTGATAGGTCTAATTAATTTATTTCTCAGCACACAAACGCCATGGCTTTCCCAGCAACGCACGCTGGCATCTCGACAGCTATCCCTTGGCTCCCTCTATCAACCAAGGAGATGAATGGGGAAAGGTTGGCCGCCGTTTTGCCTGCGTGGTTGGATTGAGAGTTTTGCTGGGGAAAAGGCAAGTGGGCAATGAAAAGAGTGCCTCTTCGGCACTGTGGATGGCATCTTGCGGCCACATGGGGAAGGCCCTCATTCAAACCTCCAGGAATTTCTCAACAGGAGTTGGGAACCCTACAAAACCAAGAGCTACAAACATGTGCAGAGCATAGGGCTTTGAACTTCTAGGGGGTTGTCAGGAGAACCTTATCTCCAGATGTCATGGACAATTTCAGCTCCCCGTGCCAGGCCATGGGCTAATTGGCCATTCTGGCAGGGGCCGATGGGAATTGCAGTCCATAACATCTGGAGTGCCAAAGGTTCGCCACCCGGCTCTAAATTAATATCTTGCCCAAAGTTTTCCTGAACTATGCACAAATTTGTTTTAAAACGCAATGTTTCAAAATGATGAAACCCAGAATGTTTGCCCCTATGATTTCCCTTTGATGTTGTAATGGCTTCACTATAAAAACAATTAAATTAAAAATTATACGACTTGGCAAAATGACTAAGTGCTCCCTTTTTGAACAGTTTGCATTTCTCGGAGAGTTCCATGACCTCCACAGGAACTGTAGCTTCAAATGCCGTTAAAAAAAAAATCTATATACACATTTTGCAGACATAATCAACAGCTCTTGGCTCAGATTTGCGATGGGACTAGAAAAGGTTTCTCTGAACTGTTTCCAGGAGAATAAGCACTTAACATCTAAATACTCACAAAATCAAGCTCTGCAGACTTAAACTTTGACATTTATTTCCAAACATAATTGTAGGTAGAAATTTGCAAATCAGTAACATTTGCCGAGCAGCCTATAAAAGTGATAATTGTAGAATTTGCCCATGCAAAGAAGCTGCTATCTCCAGTGAATGTATCTTCTGTTGGTTTATTTGTCTGAAAAGTTTAATTGTACACACTAAATACATGCGCCATTGGTAGTGTCACCATTAGCACTCCCGGGGTTTATAAAATCAAAAAGTATAGGCAAACTCCATCTTAAGAACATAAGAACATAAGAACAAGCCAGCTGGATCAGACCAAAGTCCATCTAGTCCAGCTCTCTGCTACTCGCAGTGGCCCACCAGGTGCCTTTGGGAGCTCACATGTAGGATGTGAACCCTGTAGTCCCTAGCAGAGGCCATGACTCGCTATCACCTGGTCTTTTAATATGTGCAATGTGTGATCAAGGTGTATCAATATCATCTTGGCTTAAACAATAGAATCAAGCCAGAAATGGAATGGTGGGCCTCTAAATATTTATGCTCAGGGATGCACAGTCAGCTGACCTTCAGCAATTGTCATAACCCCGTAGTGAGAGCTGGTATTCCTAATGCCTCTGGTCGCACCCCCACACATCCAGACCAAACTGAGGGACCAAAGCTCATGCAACAACCTAACATCCCCCTTGCCACAACTGGCCAGCAAGCTAATAGAGTCTTCAATTAGCAAAGACAGATTGGCTTCCAGCCCCATCAGCATGCCCCTCAGAGAAAGGATTGAGAAAACTTTGGATCTTGCCAATGGATGAAAGGGAGACAATTTGTGATATAAGAGCCCCCGCCTCTTTTGGCCTGGCATTTGGGGTTTGGCTTCACTCCAAGACTGTCGTGTCTCCACAGCTCTTGAAAATGCTGACATGTCAGAATCAGACAAGTCTGTCATTCTTAACATGGTTCCCCTTTCACCAGCACAACCAGTCAGTTTGACCCCATTTACAGTCTTCGTGACACCTCCTTTTTCCTCTCCCCTCTACTGCCTCTACTTTTACCTCTCTTTTTGTGCAGGTTGGGTGGGGCTGGTGTGCTGCCATGGCAACACACAGTACTGAGGAGGCTGAGAGCCAGGGCTGGGCTGTTGACAGTTCAGCAAGGAATAAAGTCCAGAGATATCATATCCGTGGGAGAGCCCAGAGAGATGTCAGTCAGGCCAGGAGTCAAATGCCAGGAACGTCAGCAACCAGGAGGTTCCAAAAATCAATGTCAGAAGCCAGTCTGTCATCAGTCAGGGTCTGGAGACAACAGTGGTGCGCAGGCAAGGTCAGGTAGAACACACTTTGCAACCACAACTGCAGTTCCTGCCCAAAGGCCTTTTATTCCTCTGAGCTACTTGCCTGGGACAGCTCCTGCAAAGGCTGTGGGTAATGCCTAGCTCCCTGGTGGCGAACCTTTGGCACTCCAGATGTTAGTCCATAACATCTGGAGTGCCAAAGGTTCGCCACCACTGGCCTAGCTAGCCTGTAGCTTTGCTGAGCAGAGTCTCTCCTTTAAGGCCAGTCTCAATCTCCGTTGGGGGTGGGGGGGGGGGGGGGTGGGGGGGGGGGGGGGTGGGGGGGGGGGGGGGTGGGGGGGGGGGGGGGTGGGGGGGGGGGGGGGTGGGGGGGGGGGGGGGTGGGGGGGGGGGGGGGTGGGGGGGGGGGGGGGTGGGGGGGGGGGGGGGTGGGGGGGGGGGGGGGTGGGGGGGGGGGGGGGTGGGGGGGGGGGGGGGTGGGGGGGGGGGGGGGTGGGGGGGGGGGGGGGTGGGGGGGGGGGGGGGTGGGGGGGGGGGGGGGTGGGGGGGGGGGGGGGTGGGGGGGGGGGGGGGTGGGGGGGGGGGGGGGTGGGGGGGGGGGGGGGTGGGGGGGGGGGGGGGTGGGGGGGGGGGGGGGTGGGGGGGGGGGGGGGTGGGGGGGGGGGGGGGTGGGGGGGGGGGGGGGTGGGGGGGGGGGGGGGTGGGGGGGGGGGGGGGTGGGGGGGGGGGGGGGTGGGGGGGGGGGGGGGTGGGGGGGGGGGGGGGTGGGGGGGGGGGGGGGTGGGGGGGGGGGGGGGTGGGGGGGGGGGGGGGTGGGGGGGGGGGGGGGTGGGGGGGGGGGGGGGTGGGGGGGGGGGGGGGTGGGGGGGGGGGGGGGTGGGGGGGGGGGGGGGTGGGGGGGGGGGGGGGTGGGGGGGGGGGGGGGTGGGGGGGGGGGGGGGTGGGGGGGGGGGGGGGTGGGGGGGGGGGGGGGTGGGGGGGGGGGGGGGTGGGGGGGGGGGGGGGTGGGGGGGGGGGGGGGTGGGGGGGGGGGGGGGTGGGGGGGGGGGGGGGTGGGGGGGGGGGGGGGTGGGGGGGGGGGGGGGTGGGGGGGGGGGGGGGTGGGGGGGGGGGGGGGTGGGGGGGGGGGGGGGTGGGGGGGGGGGGGGGTGGGGGGGGGGGGGGGTGGGGGGGGGGGGGGGTGGGGGGGGGGGGGGGTGGGGGGGGGGGGGGGTGGGGGGGGGGGGGGGTGGGGGGGGGGGGGGGTGGGGGGGGGGGGGGGTGGGGGGGGGGGGGGGTGGGGGGGGGGGGGGGTGGGGGGGGGGGGGGGTGGGGGGGGGGGGGGGTGGGGGGGGGGGGGGGTGGGGGGGGGGGGGGGTGGGGGGGGGGGGGGGTGGGGGGGGGGGGGGGTGGGGGGGGGGGGGGGTGGGGGGGGGGGGGGGTGGGGGGGGGGGGGGGTGGGGGGGGGGGGGGGTGGGGGGGGGGGGGGGTGGGGGGGGGGGGGGGTGGGGGGGGGGGGGGGTGGGGGGGGGGGGGGGTGGGGGGGGGGGGGGGTGGGGGGGGGGGGGGGTGGGGGGGGGGGGGGGTGGGGGGGGGGGGGGGTGGGGGGGGGGGGGGGTGGGGGGGGGGGGGGGTGGGGGGGGGGGGGGGTGGGGGGGGGGGGGGGTGGGGGGGGGGGGGGGTGGGGGGGGGGGGGGGTGGGGGGGGGGGGGGGTGGGGGGGGGGGGGGGTGGGGGGGGGGGGGGGTGGGGGGGGGGGGGGGTGGGGGGGGGGGGGGGTGGGGGGGGGGGGGGGTGGGGGGGGGGGGGGGTGGGGGGGGGGGGGGGTGGGGGGGGGGGGGGGTGGGGGGGGGGGGGGGTGGGGGGGGGGGGGGGTGGGGGGGGGGGGGGGTGGGGGGGGGGGGGGGTGGGGGGGGGGGGGGGTGGGGGGGGGGGGGGGTGGGGGGGGGGGGGGGTGGGGGGGGGGGGGGGTGGGGGGGGGGGGGGGTGGGGGGGGGGGGGGGTGGGGGGGGGGGGGGGTGGGGGGGGGGGGGGGTGGGGGGGGGGGGGGGTGGGGGGGGGGGGGGGTGGGGGGGGGGGGGGGTGGGGGGGGGGGGGGGTGGGGGGGGGGGGGGGTGGGGGGGGGGGGGGGTGGGGGGGGGGGGGGGTGGGGGGGGGGGGGGGTGGGGGGGGGGGGGGGTGGGGGGGGGGGGGGGTGGGGGGGGGGGGGGGTGGGGGGGGGGGGGGGTGGGGGGGGGGGGGGGTGGGGGGGGGGGGGGGTGGGGGGGGGGGGGGGTGGGGGGGGGGGGGGGTGGGGGGGGGGGGGGGTGGGGGGGGGGGGGGGTGGGGGGGGGGGGGGGTGGGGGGGGGGGGGGGTGGGGGGGGGGGGGGGTGGGGGGGGGGGGGGGTGGGGGGGGGGGGGGGTGGGGGGGGGGGGGGGTGGGGGGGGGGGGGGGTGGGGGGGGGGGGGGGTGGGGGGGGGGGGGGGTGGGGGGGGGGGGGGGTGGGGGGGGGGGGGGGTGGGGGGGGGGGGGGGTGGGGGGGGGGGGGGGTGGGGGGGGGGGGGGGTGGGGGGGGGGGGGGGTGGGGGGGGGGGGGGGTGGGGGGGGGGGGGGGTGGGGGGGGGGGGGGGTGGGGGGGGGGGGGGGTGGGGGGGGGGGGGGGTGGGGGGGGGGGGGGGTGGGGGGGGGGGGGGGTGGGGGGGGGGGGGGGTGGGGGGGGGGGGGGGTGGGGGGGGGGGGGGGTGGGGGGGGGGGGGGGTGGGGGGGGGGGGGGGTGGGGGGGGGGGGGGGTGGGGGGGGGGGGGGGTGGGGGGGGGGGGGGGTGGGGGGGGGGGGGGGTGGGGGGGGGGGGGGGTGGGGGGGGGGGGGGGTGGGGGGGGGGGGGGGTGGGGGGGGGGGGGGGTGGGGGGGGGGGGGGGTGGGGGGGGGGGGGGGTGGGGGGGGGGGGGGGTGGGGGGGGGGGGGGGTGGGGGGGGGGGGGGGTGGGGGGGGGGGGGGGTGGGGGGGGGGGGGGGTGGGGGGGGGGGGGGGTGGGGGGGGGGGGGGGTGGGGGGGGGGGGGGGTGGGGGGGGGGGGGGGTGGGGGGGGGGGGGGGTGGGGGGGGGGGGGGGTGGGGGGGGGGGGGGGTGGGGGGGGGGGGGGGTGGGGGGGGGGGGGGGTGGGGGGGGGGGGGGGTGGGGGGGGGGGGGGGTGGGGGGGGGGGGGGGTGGGGGGGGGGGGGGGTGGGGGGGGGGGGGGGTGGGGGGGGGGGGGGGTGGGGGGGGGGGGGGGTGGGGGGGGGGGGGGGTGGGGGGGGGGGGGGGTGGGGGGGGGGGGGGGTGGGGGGGGGGGGGGGTGGGGGGGGGGGGGGGTGGGGGGGGGGGGGGGTGGGGGGGGGGGGGGGTGGGGGGGGGGGGGGGTGGGGGGGGGGGGGGGTGGGGGGGGGGGGGGGTGGGGGGGGGGGGGGGTGGGGGGGGGGGGGGGTGGGGGGGGGGGGGGGTGGGGGGGGGGGGGGGTGGGGGGGGGGGGGGGTGGGGGGGGGGGGGGGTGGGGGGGGGGGGGGGTGGGGGGGGGGGGGGGTGGGGGGGGGGGGGGGTGGGGGGGGGGGGGGGTGGGGGGGGGGGGGGGTGGGGGGGGGGGGGGGTGGGGGGGGGGGGGGGTGGGGGGGGGGGGGGGTGGGGGGGGGGGGGGGTGGGGGGGGGGGGGGGTGGGGGGGGGGGGGGGTGGGGGGGGGGGGGGGTGGGGGGGGGGGGGGGTGGGGGGGGGGGGGGGTGGGGGGGGGGGGGGGTGGGGGGGGGGGGGGGTGGGGGGGGGGGGGGGTGGGGGGGGGGGGGGGTGGGGGGGGGGGGGGGTGGGGGGGGGGGGGGGTGGGGGGGGGGGGGGGTGGGGGGGGGGGGGGGTGGGGGGGGGGGGGGGTGGGGGGGGGGGGGGGTGGGGGGGGGGGGGGGTGGGGGGGGGGGGGGGTGGGGGGGGGGGGGGGTGGGGGGGGGGGGGGGTGGGGGGGGGGGGGGGTGGGGGGGGGGGGGGGTGGGGGGGGGGGGGGGTGGGGGGGGGGGGGGGTGGGGGGGGGGGGGGGTGGGGGGGGGGGGGGGTGGGGGGGGGGGGGGGTGGGGGGGGGGGGGGGTGGGGGGGGGGGGGGGTGGGGGGGGGGGGGGGTGGGGGGGGGGGGGGGTGGGGGGGGGGGGGGGTGGGGGGGGGGGGGGGTGGGGGGGGGGGGGGGTGGGGGGGGGGGGGGGTGGGGGGGGGGGGGGGTGGGGGGGGGGGGGGGTGGGGGGGGGGGGGGGTGGGGGGGGGGGGGGGTGGGGGGGGGGGGGGGTGGGGGGGGGGGGGGGTGGGGGGGGGGGGGGGTGGGGGGGGGGGGGGGTGGGGGGGGGGGGGGGTGGGGGGGGGGGGGGGTGGGGGGGGGGGGGGGTGGGGGGGGGGGGGGGTGGGGGGGGGGGGGGGTGGGGGGGGGGGGGGGTGGGGGGGGGGGGGGGTGGGGGGGGGGGGGGGTGGGGGGGGGGGGGGGTGGGGGGGGGGGGGGGTGGGGGGGGGGGGGGGTGGGGGGGGGGGGGGGTGGGGGGGGGGGGGGGTGGGGGGGGGGGGGGGTGGGGGGGGGGGGGGGTGGGGGGGGGGGGGGGTGGGGGGGGGGGGGGGTGGGGGGGGGGGGGGGTGGGGGGGGGGGGGGGTGGGGGGGGGGGGGGGTGGGGGGGGGGGGGGGTGGGGGGGGGGGGGGGTGGGGGGGGGGGGGGGTGGGGGGGGGGGGGGGTGGGGGGGGGGGGGGGTGGGGGGGGGGGGGGGTGGGGGGGGGGGGGGGTGGGGGGGGGGGGGGGTGGGGGGGGGGGGGGGTGGGGGGGGGGGGGGGTGGGGGGGGGGGGGGGTGGGGGGGGGGGGGGGTGGGGGGGGGGGGGGGTGGGGGGGGGGGGGGGTGGGGGGGGGGGGGGGTGGGGGGGGGGGGGGGTGGGGGGGGGGGGGGGTGGGGGGGGGGGGGGGTGGGGGGGGGGGGGGGTGGGGGGGGGGGGGGGTGGGGGGGGGGGGGGGTGGGGGGGGGGGGGGGTGGGGGGGGGGGGGGGTGGGGGGGGGGGGGGGTGGGGGGGGGGGGGGGTGGGGGGGGGGGGGGGTGGGGGGGGGGGGGGGTGGTGGGGGGGGGGGGGGGGGGGGGGGGGGGTGGGGGGGGGGGTGGGGGTTGGGGGGGGGGGGGGTGTGGGGGGGGGGGGGTTGGGGGGGGGGGGTTGGGGGGGGGGGGGGGTTGGGGGGGCCGGGGGAGGGGGGGGGGGGGGGTGGGGGGGGGGACGCGTGGGGGGGGGGTGGGGCGGGGGGGGGGGGGGGTGGGGGTGGGGGCGGGGGGGGGGGGGGTGATGATGCTCCTCTCCGCACGTAGCAGCCAGGTGAGATCATGCATCACATGATGATCTCTCAGTCTCCCGCTCTCCCGGAATTCCCCCGTTCCGCCCTTCTACACGCCCCCGTTAGAATCATAATAAAAGGTGCCTGGAACCAGCACGCGGTAGAGTCGCTAGGAACACGGACACCCGCGCTCCCGCTGCTGGCACTCTCCACCAGATGTTATCACCGCGTCTTGTCTCGTTCTTGCGCTGACCTCGCGGTCACGACTACATATTTATGTAGTTTTCTTTTAACCTAACAACAGCAAAAGATTAAATAGACTCCAAGGTAATCTTAACTAGGTAGAATTGGCCCACCATTTAAAATGATCCAGTAGTGGAGTCGTCCGATATGGGTAGTCAACAGATATGGGTAGTCAACAGGGTGTGGAGCCAGGGGAGGGGGCTATCATAGCATATGGTCTTCCCTCCAAAGCATCTATTTTCTTCAGGGAAACTGATCTCTGTCACCTGGAGATCAGTTGTAATTCCAGAAAATATTCAGCCCCCATCTGGAGATTGGCATCCATATAGAAAAGGATTGCCAGGGACTACCCTGAATTTCAGATCTAGGAATTACCAACGCAATGTCAGGGGTCTCCTGCTGTTCCCTCCCCTTCTAGAAACAGGTGACTCCCTTGAAGTCCCGACAGTAATTTTTTTTAACTTTGGTTTTCTCTGCTGGTAAATCTTAGCTGGGCTTTCACTTTATCCCAGACAATAAGTGCAGACACTATCAATCCTCGCTTATGAACCTCCCGGCAGTTCCGTTTATTTCCCTCAAGATAAAACAAGGAGATTGCCTGCCCTGAACCTCTGGATATTAAACAGGCTTCAGCCCAGGATCTCCAAGAGTTCATTTTGATTTCATCAGTCTTCCCTCGGTTGGTTGTCTAAACAAATCCGCCTCTTGCCAAGACAGGAGGCAAAATTATAGGAGCTCCGGTGAGGGTGGGGTAGGGGTTTCAGAAAGAAACAGGAGAAGCCTAGGACTTTTCCAGATATGTCACAACCCACTGTCTGATGGAGTAGGCACCTCCAACCTACTGTGCTGAGGAATCCTGCCTTACTGAAGGGGAAATTGCAATAAAGAAAACTCTTGAGGAGGACATATTCATCTACACACACACACACACACACACACACACACACACACACACACACACACACACACACACAATCACAGGTAATAAGGTTTAGGGTGAGGGGTGGGTGTACTTCTACCAATTCCAGCTCAATCAAGTTTTATGGAAAACAAAAACACTTTAGAGGATAAAGCACTTACTGCAAGGCAGGCACTGAGCTGGTAAAATTAATCATTACCTCAGCAGCAAGATAAAAGGCACCAAAGTGCTCCTCCCATCTTACACGGCTTTCCACACAGCTATCAAGCAAATTTTCATGCCACACACAAGTGTTAACAGTACACTCTGGACTGGGGATGGAGCCTGCGGACAGCAGAATTGGGGGAGTGGAGGGACTTCAATGAGACCATTTTCTCCTGGTGAACTGATATCTGTTGCACAGGGATCAGCTGTAATAATGAGATATCTCTGGCTACCCCCTGGAGGTTGGCAACCCTAGAGGGGAGGGAGTAAAGCACAGATGCCATACCCCTGAGTCCACTCTCTGAAGCTGCTATTTTCTCCGGGGGAACTGATCCAGTGGTGGGATTCAGCCAGTTCGCACCACTTCGGCAGAACAGGTTATTAAAATGGTGCTTGTAAACAACCAGTTGTTAAATTGTTTGAATCCCACCCCCAGAACCGGTTGTTAAATTATTTGAATCCCACCACTGAACTGATCTCTA
Organism: Sphaerodactylus townsendi; assembly: GCF_021028975.2. NCBI lineage: Eukaryota > Metazoa > Chordata > Lepidosauria > Squamata > Sphaerodactylidae > Sphaerodactylus > Sphaerodactylus townsendi. The sequence continues at coordinate 100,610,247 of NC_059430.1, forward strand.
CAGTCCGGGGATCCACTGCAATTCCAGGTGAACTCCAGGTCCCACTTGGAGTTTGGGAACCTTAGTGCAGAAACACAACCCTTCCCTTTCAAAATTGGAAAAGATTTTCCCCCTTTGCAGTGTTTTCCACCAACAGTTGCTTGGTTTTCTCCCTTGGGAAAAAAAACACTCCTTTTCTCCCAGCTCACATCTCCTGGGTGCAGGGTCTCTAGCTGGTTCACGGAGTGAGGAAAATCTACCACTCTTTAATAATACAGATTGGAGTCTCTGAGTTGTGTTCACACAAGCAGGAATCAGAAATAAGTCTTGTTAAGACTGCAGGGGGTGGGGGTGGGGGGGAAGGTGAGGGAAAACCACTGCCACTCCAACAAGATGAAACTCTGTTTAATGGAATCCTAGAGTGTCATGTCAACACTGGGTTGGGAAATATCTAGATATTTGGAGGTGAGACTGAGAAGGAAGGTATTGTGGAGGGGAGAGACCTCAGCTGGATAAAATACTATAGGATCTACCCTGCAAAGTAACCATTTTCTCCAGGGGAAGTGATCTCTATCCAGTAGATCAATAGCAATTCTGGGAGATCTTCATGCTTCTATCCTACAAAATATTGCTTCAAGAAAGACAGCAATTTGTATTTTCTGGACCTCTTCCCACCCCCAGCCTCCTGCTAGTTGCCAGGTACAGCAAGTTTAGGTACAATATTAGTATGATTCTGCTTGACATGACTTCTTATTGGAGGGTTTATTTTTTAGAAGAGTTTAGAAGAATTTGGATTTATTCCCCACTTTCCTCAACCATAAGGAGTCTCAAAGCAGCTTACAAAGTCCTTCCCTTCCTCTCCCTACAATAGACACCCTGTGAGGTAGGTGGAGTTTAGAATTCTGACAGAACTGTGACTAGCCCAAGGACACCCAGCAGGCTTCATGTTTAGGAATGAGGAAACAAATCTGGTCCATCAGATATGAGTCAGCCCCTCATGTGGAAGTCTGGGGAACCAATCCTGGTTCTCCAGTTTAGAGTCCACCATTTTTAACCACTAACATCACACTGCTGTGTCGAAAGCAAACTTATTCAGTGTCAGCTAAATTCTGACAATAAGGAAGGGTTAGTTAATTAACTAATTGGGTTTTTATAATACCCAGCAAGGTGTTATTCCTGATAAAATTCAGAACTATGTTACAGACTTTCTGGATGGTGACAGAAAGTAAATTAACTAAACAAAGTTGACGGATTAGATGGAGGTTTCGGAACAATCAATAAGAAATCAATCAACAATTACATAAATAATATGGGTCAGAGTGGAATGGAAGGAGGACTCCAAAAGGTATTAACCGTCACTGCCTCAGTTGTACGTCTGGTGGAACAGCTCTGCCTTGCAGGCCCTGCAGAAGTGCATCAGGTCCCACAAGGCCCTGGTAGGGGCCAACAGTGGCGAACCGCTAATGGGGACATGGGATATCCCATGTCCCCAAGCGCATGGCAATTGATCACGTGGGGGGGGGGCGCTGGGTGCTGGCCAGGTCCTTGCGGGACCCAGCCGGCACCCAGCGGCTCCCTCCATGCTGTTCAGGTGGGTGCCATGGCTGCAGGCCAGCTCCTGCACTCCCTGGCCTCCCTGCTGACAGCGTGGCCGACTGTGGCTGCAGTGCCCACTTGAGCCGCCTGCTGCTGAGCCATGGCCGCAGGCTGACTCCTGCCCGAGAGCCAGCCTCCCTGTCAGTAGGGAAGCTGGGGAGGCAGGAGCCGGCCTCAGGTGCCTGCCTGAGCTGTGAGCTTTGGCCGCAGGCCGGCTTCCGGCAGGAGCCAGCCTGCAACCCTGGCTCAGCAGTGAGCGGCTTGGGAAGGGGGCTCCACCAGCTGAAGGAGCAGCCTGGTGGGGCTGGGTGGAGGGGTGGCCTGTGACAGTCCCCTAGCCCAGCTGCACCTCAGGTCCACTGGGCACCCCTCTGCCCAGCCCCACCAGGCTGCTCTTTCAGCTGGTGCCAAAAATGCTCTGGCCCTGGTTCAGACAAGCTGGACCTACCTTGGGCCTGGGACCACAAGCAAAGATACTTAGAGCCTCCTTCAGGGAACATAAAGGGAGAGACAGTTGCATACGTTCGCTGGCCCCAGACCATTAAGGCTTTGTATATTAGAACCAAAAGCTTGAACTTGACCCGGTACTCTACCTGTAGCCAGTGTAGCTGGCGAAGCACAGGTTGGATGTGTGCCTGCCACAAGGATCCTGGGAGGATCCTGCTGCATTCTGGACCAGATGGAGTTTCCAGAGCAAGCCCAAGGGTAGCCTTGCATAAAGCAAGTTGCAGTAATCCGGTCTAGAGGTGACTGTGGCATGGATCCTTGTGGCTAAGTGGGTGTGGGGCAAATACGGGAACAGAACTAAGATCACTATAGGGTCCCTATAGTGATCTTCTTAATTGTTCTGTCTACACTGTACCCTACCTGTTGGATTTCATGTGGGACAAACAGGGGACCATGTGCTTTGCCTAGTGAAGATGGTAACATGCCACATGGATGGTGTGGTTCACCTGAACCTCCATTGATAGGGAGGCATCAAGGAACACCCCCAGGCAGTGGTGGGATTCAAATAATTTAACACCCGGTTCCGGTGGTTGGATTCAAATAATTTAACAACTGGTTGTTTACAAGCACCATTTTAGCAACCAGTTCTGCAAACCTGCTGAATCCCACCACTGCCCCAAGGTGACTGATGGTCGGTGGTGCCACAAGTTTTACCCCAGCAAGAGTCGGCAACTGGATTTCTCCTCCCTGCCTTTTCCGACCCAACCTCTGTCTTTGCTGGAATTAACTTGGAGTTGGGAAATTTCTAGAAAGTTGGGGTCTGGAAAGAGTGGTGTTTGGGGAAAGACCTCATCTGGGATATAATGCCATACGTTCCACCCTGCGGAGCAGTCATTTTCTTCAGGGGAACTGAGATCAGTCATGTGCAGATCAGTCACAGTTCTGGGAGAATTGGCCCCACCTGGAGGCTGGCCAATGAAGTAGTTAGTGAGACTGGCAGTGTAGGAGATAAACTGGTTTACATCTGATCGATATAAGCAGTGGCGGTTCTGCAGCACAAAGCCAGTACAGAACCGCTCAATAGAACAGTATCAAACCTTGAGACCAGCCTGAGATGGCTTAGCAAGTGAACCAGGAAGATGTCAAACCAAAAGGCACCTGAGGCTCAGCTGGAGCTAACCTGTTTTGCATCTGGCTACCAGTGCTCCCTGCAGCCAGCAGCTCAATGGGACATTTCCCAGTAAGTCAAAGGTGCCGCTGAGATCAGCACCATGTCTGATTGCGGACAAGGTTGCAGTTGTGGGGTTATGCCGGGTGCGGTTTGCTTTTCATTCCTCCAAATGGCCCACGACGAGTGCATTTGAAATCCCAGCTGAGTGCCTGAGACGCCGCAGATGTGCCAGTCAGAGCTGATTAGCATGAGCCCTCTCCTCTCTGTCGGATTACCGCTCGCCTTTTGTTTTAATATGGCCTGCCTGGTTATAAATATGCATGACTCTCAGGCGAGGAAGCCCCTTCCTTTCCCTAGGCCTCTCCTCCAGGGACAGCCGGCGGGGCTGTGATAAAGAACGGCATGCACAAGACAATCGGAACGGGGAATGAGATGAGACTCCCTTTGATCTCCGTCCTTGACGCTAGCAAAGAGAAGGTGGACTCGGAATTGATGTGTTGTTTATGGCGCATCTCTCCAACGCAGACAAAGTCAGGCAGATAGGAGAAAACAGGCGGACGGGGGCTCTGGTTAACCATGGAACACGCCTCGCTCTGCGGCTCAATTTCCATCCCCATTTTGGATCCCTTCAGTGGGGTTTTGTCTACCTTTTCCAAATCACACTTGTGTCATTGTAGCAACACCTCTGCCTATTGACAGTGATGACAGGGACATCCCCATGTACTTTGAGACACTTTGGGGCTGTACAGTTAACTCTGTGAACCACAAACTGACATCACTAATCACTCCAGTAAATAAAGTCATGCAAAGCATTGGCACAGTGACCGTTTTTTCCCTGCCTTTGAAATGTCTAATTTGAAAACATTATCTGGGATTGGTTGTCGAGTGTCACTTAAGTCAGGGTCCAGAAGACCAGTGGTTTGATTGCCAAGGCAGGGTTGATTGGGGGAAGGGAAATGCCATTTACCCAACAACCCCTGCTTTTCCTTTTTTAGGCTGCCTCTGAGAATAAGGTTGCCCATTCTGGTTTGGGAAATACTTGGAGATTTGAGGAGTGGAACTTGAGGAGGGAGGGGCTTGAGGAGGGGAGGGATTTTCATGGGGTATGATGCCATACAGTCCACCTTCCAAAGAAGCCATTTTCCCCCCAGGAGAACCGGATTCTGTCACTTGGAGGCAGGGGCAGAGTGAGGGGGAACTGCGCCCAGGGCATGTGTGTGCCCTGCGGCCCTGCCATGCCCCATCTTCCCCCCGCCCTGGAATGCCCCGCCATGCCCTCGGAATGCCCTCGCCATGCCCCTGCAGGGGCGCACACCCAGTGCGTCGCGTGCACCCCTGTCCCCTTGGTGCTACACCACTGCTTGGAGGTTAATTGTAATCCCAGGAGGTCTCCAGCCACCATCTGAAACTTGGCAAACCTATCCAAGGTGTGCGTGCGTCGGCGTATGCGTCGCGTATGCGGCGGCGCGGCGCGCGCAGTGACAAGCGGCGGCGGCGCAGTGGTGCACATAGGAAGATGCCTGTCCATGTGATTTTGAGGAAGTTTGCAGTGGCAGGAGGTTATCCTCTACTCTTTTTACAAATGAGATTTTTCAGAAACCTGGCAGTAACCTTGGGATTGCATTAGGTCTGTCAAGGCTCCCCCCAAGGCAAGAAGCCTTCTGCTCATATGCGTTTTTGCTCACTGTTGCTCTGAGCAGTGGCGGGAGAAAAATGTTTCTAAAACAGCACTGTCAGCAGCGTTACTATGTCACTTGCAAGAAAAACTCAGAAGTGGTATGGGGTAGCAGTAGGAATCACTAGAAACCATAGAGTTTCTGCAATTCCTAAAGAAGAAGGAGAAGGAGAAGGAGAAGAAGAAGAAGTAGAGGAGGAGGAGTTTGGATTTATATCCCCCACTTTCTCTCCTGTAAGGAGACTCAAAGGGGCTTACAATCTCCTTTCCCTTTCCCCCTCACAACAAACACCCTGTGAGATGGGTGGGGCTGAGAGAGCTCCGAAGAACTGTGACTAGCCTAAGGTCACCCAGGTTGGCATGTGTTGGAGTGCACAAGCTAATCTGGTTCACCATATAAGCCTCCACAGTTCAAGTGGCAGAGTGGGGAATCAAACCTGGCTCTCCAGATTAGAGTGCATCTGCTCTTGACCACTACACCAAGTGGCTAGTCTACGTCACTTTTTCAGTAATTCCATTAAAGGCAAGCTCCATGTCACCTCCCCCAACTCTTCCGCTGATTGCCAGGCTCTGATCCGGCAACACTAGTTTGCAGAACTCTGAAAGTTAGCCATGGCTGGTCCAATAGCCATGTTTTGCAGATTTTTAAAAATTGCATCAGGGAGGCCGCCCTTGGCTATTAGAATAAGGATAATTAGAGGACACCAGTGCCTCTAAACACATCCAGAGTCCATTTCTCTCTGAGTAATTACAGGCACCGATCTGGCCTTCCAGGAAGTCTTAACTCTCCCCAAAAATGCCTAGAATGGCCATTATTTCAGATCAATTCATCTAGGTTGTGATCTTATGCAAGTGACATTCTATTCCATTCCAGCCATCAGCTGCAGCTAGTTTAACACTTTTAAGAACGTTATAATTTCTGCCCCTCCATTTATATATCACCATAAAGACAAGGTTTCATACCCAATTGCTCCACTTACTTCTACCCGGAAAGACTGGTGGATATAAAAGCATATTTATCTGCAGGTGTTTCAAATGTACGGCGGGGAGGGAATGTGGAGAAAGCCGGATGGAAAAGGAGCAGGGAGAAAGGAAGGGAAGGAGACACATGTAGATTTATTTTTATGCCACACCAGCAGGGAAATAAAAGGCATCAATAAATTATATTATTTTTCCAGCCGCTCCAGTAACATGAACAAGACGTCTCGTGCTGACGGCAGGAGCCCCTGAAACGCCAAATTGAATGACAAACTTCATTTCCAAGTGCATTTTGCGGGCCTGTGTGTGATGGAAAGAGCAAATTGCAAGGAGAGTGAGGAGTGAATGCTGAGGAGGGGCAGGTTTGCCAGCTGCCAGTCCTTCCTTCTCCACTACCAGCCTCCTTCTTGCCCTTCAAGTTTCTTCTGTCCTACAAGGTTGCCCGCTCTTTCCCCTCATCTTGTTCATGTGCCTTTATATAGGCTTGCTGGGTCTCCCGCTGTAGCTGACTTAGCTATATCACTTCCCCTGTAATATCCAGAAGTGACAACTCTAGGAATCCTCAGAAACTCTATGATAAAAACATAAAGTAGGTGTAATAACCCTACTTTAACAATAGCTTGGCATGCAGAGGAGGTTTTTCACAGGTGAGACTTTTCCTGAACTTGGGCATCAAAATGATAGAAAAAAAACAAAACAGCAAATTTATGGCTACGTGTCTGCAGAGAGCACAAGATCAAGGCAAGGAAACAAGTTGGCAACCTCATGGTAAGCCACTTGGCAACCTCATGGCAGAGCCAGATGACGTCAAAGGCAGAGTCATTCCTGGTTGCTCCCCACATCACCAGGAATTGCTTGCAGACAAATTGATAATAAAGGAACCACCAGAAGGCCAATTTCAAATTTGAGAGGGAGCAGCTTGTCTGACTGAGACCACTGGGTGAGTTTATGGCGAAAGGGAGATTTGAACCAGGCATTTTCCTGGTTCACATTGCCTTTCTCCTCACTAATCTGTGTTTTCTCAGGCCAAATAGCTAAGAGTGCACTTGGAAACTGTTCTAAGAATGGAAGGCAGCCATGTAACTCTTTCCAGCCCACAAGGGGCTGGCAAAGAGGGGTTGCTATTACCCTTTCTTACTGCAATTTCCAAATTTAGCTAACCTTCAGTTGCCTCCCCTGAGCAGTGTAGTGGACCGCTCTTGAGCAATCCAGTGGGAGGAGGAGGGGGGAGGAAGAGTAGTAGTAGTAGTAAGAGTTTGTATTTTATACCTTACCTTTCTCTCCTACAAGGATACCGATACACAAAGCAGCTTACAAACTCCTTCCCTTCCTCTCCCAACAACATGCACCTTGTGAGGTAGGTGGGGCTGAGAGAGTTCTGAGAGGTCACCCAGAAGACTTCATGGATAGGAGTGGGAAAACAAATCTGTTTCACCAGATAAGACTCTGCCACTCATGTGGAGGAGTGGGGAATCAAACCTGGTTCTCCAGATTAGAATCCAGCTGCTCTCAGCACTACACCACGCTGGCTCTGTGCTGGACCACTACACCACGCTGGACCAAGGCTTCTAGTGATGCCTCCAGAATGGTCTCTCTGTGGCAAGCGATTCCCATCCAGAGAAGGTCATCTCTGAAATTTTATCTCAAGCAACATGTAAAGTAAGTCAGATGGTGGTGCAGCAAGGAGATCTGAGATTCAGCTCTTGAGTAGTTGTGACTATTGGAACAGGGAGCTGTTCCTGTTGGCAGCAGAGGCTAAGTTTCGCAATAAGAGGTTTAAATTACAAGCAGAAAGGTACCAGCTAGAAATTGGTGTGGGGTGGGTGGGTTTACAGTTGTTCAGCAGTGGAATTGGCTGCCTAGGGAGGTGGTGAGCTCCCCCAACTGGCAGTCTTCAAGTAGTGGGTGGAAAAACACTTCTCAGCGATGCACTGACCAGAAGGTTGGACTAGATGGCCTGTATGGCCCCTTCCAACTCTATGATTCTAAAAAAAGTTCCATCAGAATCAAAAGGAGCTTCATTGCAACCTTTGGGGAGGTGTTTTTTTTTCCTTTCAGATTGTTGTAAAAGTGCTGGGACATCATTTACTGGCTATCATCCCTGACTGGCTAGCGTTGCCTATGTGATTATTAAAGGACACACTGCCACCTCTCTAACTAGATTCATGTGCCCTTACTGATGTCAGCACATAAGTCTGCTTCGCTGCATGATATTTTGACACCGTTGTGCATAAGGCCTGTGATCCCCAACGGGCTGGGATCAGTAGAGGAATTAAGAAAAGGGGGCGGGAAGGGAGGGGAAACGACAGTTCTCAAGCAGTAGAAAAGAGCAGCTGTGAATAGTGAACTCTCCAAAATCATTACTTTGAAAGCATAAATCAAACCAGACGAATCTTCCACACAGCACCACTTCGGCGAGCTTTAGAAAATACATAAGCAAGGAGAGGCTCCTCATAGGCTTTTTTTCCAAGTTAATTACTCATTACCAGCTGATGGCTCTGAAATGTTACAAGCCAGAGAAGATGAATCCAGCCAGCTTCGTTCCTCCACACATGACTGCACCTGGCGGTGGGAATTCTGATGGAAAGGAACCAAACAGGATTCCACATACCCACCTTGGACCCTGGCAACATATGGTGCAATTAGCACAGAGTTCCAGGCACATCTGTTTCATGGAGCTGGAAAAGAGGGAATCTCTTCAGGGATTGGATTCCTGATGCCGTTTACACACTGTAAACTTGGCCCTCGGGCTTCTTTAGACTCATAATAGAAGACAATGGGAGGAAGGCTGGGTGCTACTGACAGATTTTATTGTAACAGAAACTCTTCCAGTAAGTCCCCAAAAATCTGTTTGCAGGTTGCTGTGAGACTTGCTAGCAGAAGAATTGCCTGCTTGCAAATGTGTCTGATCAGAAGGAAACAAGAAAACTCCCTTACTGTTTCTTTTCGTACAATAAAGGTTTTCCAGCTATGGAAATTGAAGCGTACTAAATTTGAGATCTTTTGGTCATCAGATCTGTTTCTAGCAGCAAGGGCAGTCAGCAAGGACATTTCAGAAGCAAGAAAGCTATCTCAGCACACAACTCCACTTTTTTCTTTCTTTCTTTCTTTCTTTCTTTCTTTCTTTCTTTCTTTCTTTCTTTCTTTCTTTCTTTCTTTCTTTCTTTCTTTCTTTCTTTCTTTCTTCACAAAAACCTGGAAACATCACCTTCATCATTTTTCTATCATGGAAAAAGCTTGGATTCTGCCTTTCTCTGTGATTGCACATGAGGAAGAGGAGGAGGAGGAGGAGGAGAAGAAGAAGACGAATTGGATTTATATCTTCCTTTTCTCTCCTGTTAGGAGACTCAAAGATGCTTACAATCTCCTTTCCCTTCTCCCCTCACAACAAACACCCTATTAGGCAGGTGGGGCTGAGAGAACTCTGAAGAATTGTGACTAGCTCAAGGTCACCCAGCTGGCATGTGTTGGAGTGCACAAGCTAATCTGGTTCACCAGATAAGCTTCCACAGATCAAATGGCAGAGTGGGGAATCAAACCCCGCTCCCCAGATTAGAGTGTACTTGCTCTTCCCCACTACACCACACTGGCTCTCAGATGAGAACATTATTATTAAATTTTGTTATTAAATATTGCTGGAGAAGAGCTTGCAACCCCAGCAGTTCTGTGGGCCCAGCTAGCCCAATGAAATGCAATCAAAGTTTACTTGAAAAGCATTCCTGGAGTCCAAGCTTCTAGGGAAGTTACAGATTTTGTGGCAAACATGTTGAGCAGGTGAACACAGTTGCAATAATTTATGAATCTAGGGTCAGATTTCCTCACCTCACCGTGCAACTTGAACAGTTTTGTGGCTCCATTGTAACTATAGTGGTGGAGATCAATTTCCTTATTGGCAGCAGCCTGAATAGCCCTGACCAGCCTGATCTCATCAAGCTAAGCAGGATCAGCCTTGGTCAGTATTGAAATGGGAGACCACCAAGGAAGAAAGGTAGGCAATGGAAAACCCTCTCTGCTTCTCTCTTGCCTTGAACATGGTCCCATGGCCCTCGGGTGGCAATGACTCAGTTATGACTTGGTGACACACTATAAGTATCATGATAGTTTTATGTCTGTTTAGGAAAGTTCAACTGATTCCCTCTGGCTAAAGGATGGGGCTGGCCAGCTAATGAAATGATGCATTTGGGGGAACTATGATTCGTTAGTAGTTCTGTGAAAATTTGCCTGCATGAAATAACCTTGATAACATGGATTAAAATTAGTGTCAAATGGCAAAATGTTATGTTATAAAAAGTGTTTATTGATATCCACTGATCAATGTATTCACTGTTTATTTATTGGTTGCCAAGCTTTGTGCAACAACATCAAGTCAGTGGGGGAGAGGGGAAGTAGGAATCCTGTAGGATAGTCAACCTCTAGGGTACATTAGCTAGATTCATGGTAGTAGATTTGCAGAAAATGGCTGCTTTGAATGGTGAACTCTATGGCATTATGCCAGGGCTGAAGCCCCTCCCCAAACCCCACCCCCCTAATGGTCTACCCCAAATCTCCATGAATTTCCCAACCTGTTGGCAGCGTTTCCTGCAGCTGCTCTGCCTTGGCCTGGTTTTGCTGCCAGTCTCATTTCCTGTTGCAGTCTGAAAGCACAGAGTGTGGGCCTCCTGCACTGCAACAGCCAGACCGACAGACCTTGGATCTCCCTCTTCCTGTATCACATGCATCCCCCCAGGCTCCATGCCACAGGTTGGCAACTTACACAATAAGGGCAAAGATGTCCATTGTGTATTTCTTTGGAGAGAGGTCAGTGTGACAAAGGCCCCTTCCACACATGCAGAATAATGCACTTTCAATCCACTTTCAATCCACTTTGCAGCTGTGCAGAATAGCAAAATCCACTTGCAAACAGTTGTGAAAGTGGATTGAAAGTGCATTATTCTGCACGTGCAGAAGGGGCCAAAAAGTAGTTCTTCTCTCAGGTGCAGCTAAGAATCTGAACATAACAAGGAGACTCAGAGTAGGACTTGGTGTGAAAGTAGAAGAGGCAAACAGTCCCTGCAGGTCAAGTGAGTGATATGAGGAATAAAGATAAAGGTCCCGGTGTCATCACTTTCCAGGACAGCCAAGGGTTGTGGAGTTTATTTACAGCTACCATCCTTTATTCGCCACGAGTCGTTACCTGAGGGCATTCGCTGTCCGGGCAGCTTTAATAGACCAATAAATCAAGCCCTCCAAAAATGACAATTGGAGTCAACGGGAAGGAGATGGAAAGGCAAATGATATCATGTCAGCATCAGGAGGGGTCTCCCTGTCCTTTCTGTAGGAAAGATCCATGCTTAAATTGAGGCTGGGGGTAGGAAATCATTTTGAGGGGGATCAAATGTGATTTCAAAGAAGTTTATGGCAGACGCTGGTCCCCTTTCCTCATCTCCTGGAGTTATTGCTTCTGTTCTCCCCAGTCACAGTATTTCTGTATTGACTGGATATTTATTCTGCTCTTCCTCCAAGGAGCCCAAGGCAGCCTGGATAGCCCTCTCCCCCACGGTATCCTCACAGCAACCCTGTAAAGTAGGTTAGGCTGAGAGATAGTGACTGGCCAAAGTCACCCAGAGAGCTTTCGTGGCAGAAAGGGGATCTGAAAATTGAGCTTTCAGTCATAGACAGACATCAGATTAGGGTCAGGTGGGTAATCTTTGATCCAAAGCATATTAAGTGGGCAAATCCACCCATACTTATTTAAATACTAGCGGGGCCCAGCCAAGCGTTGCTGTGGCAATTGTCCTTCTCATCACAGTCCACAACCCACACAGATGTCCATGCGGGTCCAATGATCCGCAGCATAGCCTTTTGGGGTGGTCAAATGGAATCCCTCTTTCCCTTTTCAATTCACATTATTATATGGTGCTGTCTTGTTTTTTTGTATAAGGTAAACCTTTCCATTCCACAACAGAGCTGTCCAGAGTGTGAATCCCGCTGTCCATGAGGCTGGTTGACACGCACAGTCCTGGCTTGGGTAAGGCAGAACTGGGGCAAGGAGGCTATCCCAGTCAGGCAGCAAGGCAGGGTGGTGAGGCGCTCAGATCGAGGCCAGCTCCCTGGGTTCTTAATGGGCCATGTGCAAAAGAAGCGGAGCCAGTAGTGGTGGCTTGCCCCCACTAACCGTGGATTTTCTTAGAAGAAAAGGCAAACTCCAGCTCGCTTGTAGTAAAAGAGAGCTGTGGTGAATATGGGTGAGAAAGTGGGTAAGTGGTGGTTGGATGTGAGGGAGGGCAGAGTGAGGTGTGTGAGGATGAGCTGGATGTGTATTGTGTGGTAGCAGTGGGTGAGACACAGAGAGTGAAAGTTACCTGCTTGAGAGGGAGGGAACCCCACCTGACGTCTCACACAGCAAAGTGTGTATGTGTTTCACTTCCACTCGTATTACCTAACAGTACTACCTATTTACTGTTTTTACTGCTCAGACCTGCCCATCTGCACGAACATTCTAAGCCCTCATACCAAGCCCTCAGGCCACAGACAGACAGGCTGCATGAACATTCTAAGGGTGACAGTTGAACACAAACAGCTTCATGGCCTGGTGCACCAGGAAAAAGACATTTTACCTGGGTCAGGTGTGGACTTTCGGCGATTTGAAGGTCCCATTACCTACCCGCAACAGGGAGGAACGTCATGTGAAAATTTGGGGGCGATCTGTCCAGCCATTTCGGCGTTAGGGAGTGACTAACAAAGTCACTGTTTGCTTTTTATATATATAGATGGAACTTCAGGGCCTCCTGTGCCTAGTGAATGCCACTATAGTTGTGCCATAATTGCCTGAACAGGTGAAGGTTTGTCCTTCTGTGGTAACACAACCATGGAGTCAGATAATCCCAGGGCCTCAGCAGCTCATGGTGAACCTACATCTGCTGTCATCTCCCTGTACTGCCCCACTAGTCCCGTTGGAGGGAAATTTGCTGGAGATCCCTGGCCCATGAGATATCTGGCTGGCCTCCACGAGGTCCAGGACTTTTATGGCCCTGGCCCCATCTGGTGGAATAAGTTCCTGAGTGAGATCAGGGCCCTGCGGGATTTAAATTGTTTCCACAGGGCCTGTAAGACAGAACTTTTCCACCGGGCATTTCCATCTGGCTAGCCGGATTGACTGACTGATACCATCATTGACTTTCTGTGGGTATGGGGAGGGGGGGGGGGTTCATCATTTGTGGTTGTTTTTATTGGTTTTTATGTGTATGAAATGGTTTTATGGCTGTTTTATTGTTCACTGCCCTGAGCCCTATTGGGGAGGGTGGGATACAAATGGAAATAAAATAAATAATAGTCACAACAGCTTAGGTGAAGGGTGCCAACCTCCAAGTGAGGCCTGGAGAGTTCCCAGAATTACAGCTGCTCTACGAACTGGAGAAAATGGCTGCTTTGAACACTATCAACTTTGCTGAATGTTTGGTGCTATCAGGCTGGGGTACGCAAAAGCAGTCATAATAATGTCAGAGAAGTTGCATGCAGTTTGGCCTGGATTGTCAGAGAAGTTGCATGCAGTTTTGGGTTGCGTACACAATCCCTCGTCCAGCATATACAATGTGTGCTGAGATGTTGCTGCCACACAGAGGCAAACTGGGAAGAAAATCTGCAGGACAGCCATGTTTTCATTTTAGTGCGGGAAAGCACGGGGAAGGGCCTAGAGGGCTCACATAGATTTGTCAGATCAGCTTAAGTTCTTCCCTAACTGAGAGTCACTTGAGCTGATGACCTAGAAGTGTCATGTCCCATATTCAGTCCCAAGATTCATGCAGCCTCCTCATTCACCCTTGTTCTATACTCTGGCAAGTCTCAGAAGAAGCAATGCTAAATTGGTGCCAATTTCATGCCATATCCTTCAGAGTGTGTCCCTTGATTTTTAAACAGACTGACTGCTGGCTAGACAAGATGGCAAAGAGTGAAATAATAGTTAAGAGGAGAGGAAGACCAGTGAAGGAGAGGAGATTAAAAACAACCTTTGAATTTTATTATTTATTCTCTCTGCCTTCTTCCCTGCTCCTCTTCAGAAAATAAATCTCTAGTCTTATTTTTATAATCCAAATGCCTTTGGAGGTCCCATTACTGGTTTCATTTCAGAGCAATCCTAAACAGATTGCAGATCAAAATCCTTACCCAAGCCTATTCAGTAGAGTTTCCTCCCAGGAAAGCATTCTTGTGACTACACTGTCTTCTCCAATTGCAATATTTTGACAAGTTTTTAGAATAGAGATTTTAAAGTTGTTTGTTTGGAATGATTTTGTGTAAGAAGAAGAAGAAGAAGAGTTTGGGATTATACACTCCTTCTCTTCCATAGGGAGACTCAAAGGGGCTTACAAACTCCTTTCCCTCCCTCCCTCCACAACAAACACCTTGTGAGGTAGGTGGGGCTGAGAGAGTTGTGAAGAACTGTGGTTAGTTAAGGTAACCAACCAGAAGGCTTCATGTGTAGGAGCAGGGAAACGAATCCAGTTCACCAGATAAGAGCCTCCAGCTCATGTGGAGAAGTGGGGAATCAAACCCAGTTATCCAGATTAGAGTCCACCTGCTTTTAACCACTATACCACCCTGGCTCTCACTTTCAGCTGGGAAGGAAGCTCTACAAAGTGATTAATGTTACTTTATTAAATAACAAACTCAACATCAGGACTTGTTTTTTGCCCTGAATATGTGGGGGTAGGGAGGTGTAATTGGAGGGGCCTAAAATCTCATTCCAGTTCAGGATTTTTCTAGTACCTTCCTATCATCGAAAGGCGAAGCTTTTGATTTAAACAGGTAAAGGGTTTTAGCATCTGACAGGTGGGGAGATCTTGCCCACTACATTTCTGAAATCTGTTTCCTCAGCAGATGCAGGACTAACATCAGGGCAGAGCAGCCCTGGAAGACATTCTCGCCCCTCTCCGCTTCTAGAATTTTTCTAAATGTCACAGTCACTCAGCAGCTATTTTGAATTCTGCTTCTCTGATATCTGTGCAGTTCCACTCTTCATTCTTCTAGTGGAAAAAGCCTTCAATCACAGCCAACTTATGAAGACCCTGTAGGGTTTTCAAGAGAAGAGACAGTTTTCCATTACCTGCCTCTGGCCCGTCCCACACAGACACTTTAAAATGTTTTGAGGCAGAAAATAAAATGTTTCATCCAAGGAATTCTGCATAAGTTTTTATCCCAAAATGTTTTGTTTATAGCCTCAAAACGTTCTTCAAGCATCATCTTTTCTAGCAATTTTTGGCTGAAACGTTTTCAAAATGTTTTGATTTGCTGTGCAATCTCTTTAAAATGTTTCCTGTGCCTCTCTGCAGTCCCCGAACTTCCTCTTCAGAACCATTTTCTGAACTCGTTCCAATCCACCTTGCCAGTTTATTTTTGTCAGTTCTGCTTTTTAAAAATTTTCAGGGGTGAAATCGACAAAGGATCGCTTACACGAGCTATAGTGAATTGCAGTAAGAAGCGCAAAGAATTCAAATCCACAAAGAATTCTTTTTAAAAAAATGGACAAATCACAAAATGGTGGGCAGGAAACATTTCAAGGGGGTAAATGCGAACATATGGGGGGTGGAGGTGGGATCAAAAACATGTTGTGAACATTCTGCAAACATTTTTCAGTGACTTCTGCAAAAGGGCCTCTGTGTAGCAGTGGGTATGTCAGTACTATTATCCCCTTGCTGCAAGGGGGGACTGAAGCTGAGAAAGAAAGCAGCACCATTTTCAGTTTCTGTCCTCAAATGACAAAGCCACTGAGAATGCAATCTCTACTTATCAGTCTCTTGTAACACCGGTAGGCTTGCCAGGTGATCAGTAGGCTTGCCATCCAGGTGATGGCTTGAGATTCCTTAGAATTACAGCTGATCTCCACACAACAGAGATCGGTCCACCTGAAGAAAAACAGTCGCTTTGGATGATGGGATTTATGGTATTATCGCCCACTGAAGTCCCTCTCCTCTCCAAACCCCGCCCTCCTCAGGCTCCACTCCTAAAATTTCCAGGTATTTTCAAACTGGGAACCTTATGCCTTCAACCTTTCTGAGACCTTTTTCGCATATGCAGGGGAAAGATGTAGGAATGATATGGCAGAGGTTTGAGGATGGGCTACAGTGCTTCAGACTGCACTATAAATCATGTTTTGGAATGACTCCCCTTTGTTTTTTAAAATCTCCTCAAAGAGAAAACCAGCAAAGTGCTAGGTTTCTGCATTGTCGAAGGCTTTCATAGCCAGAATCACTGGAGTATTGTGGGGTTTCCGGGCTGTATGGCCGTGTTCCAGTAGCATTTTCTCCTGACGTTTTGCCTGCATTGTGGCTGGCATCTTCAGAGTATCTGAAGACGTGATCCTCTGAAGATGCCAGCCACAGATGCAGGCAAAACATCAGGAGAAAATGCTACTGGAACATGGCCATACTGGAAAATGGCCATACAGCCCGGAAACCCCACAACACTCATGCTAGGTTTCTGTTTAGGAGAATTTATTTAATGCAGCAGGACATTCAGAACTAGAAGCTCCCCTTTAGAGTATGAAATGGTACATTTTGTTCTTCTATATACCCCATTGGTGAAGAGCAAAAAGAAGTATTATTTATATGTATCCCTACCATGTTAATGTTCTATCAGGGGGAGTCCTTTAAATGCAAAAAGAACCCTCAAAAAGGGAATTCCCCCTCTGGAGTCTGAAGTGGTACAGTCCGTTCCATTGCCATGTTTTCCTGCATGTGTGAACCAGGACTAAGCCTCATGGCTCATAAGACAGACACCAGTTGAGGTGATCCTTCTCTACCCCGTTTTTTTAAATTGTGGCAGTTCTGGAGTCAAGTGGCTCAATTGAGTGGTAATTGCCTCTGCATTGCCGCCTGCACAGACCATGGTAAATAATTCAGTGAGGAAATAATATAGCAGATGGAAGGCAGTGTGGAGAGAACCAAGAGAAATCAAAATTAATCCTGTGCAGGCAGCTCGGAGCAGCTGCATTCGTCTACAGGACTCCGGCAGCAAGAACCTGGCTGGACCTGGAAGAAATGTTTCCCCGTCCAGAAGCACTTGCCAAAGTGGGAAGCATTCCTGCTGATGCTTTCCCATCTGGTGGAAAGCTGAAGAATGTGGGATGGAGGAAAGAGTGTGTCTGCCGGAAGCAGCATCGTTGTGGGAGGCAGATTTTTGGATGCCAGAGGGACCTCACAGAGACCAGACGGAGAAAAAAGAAGCAGGAACTGAGGACTGTGTTGGGATTCAGGTGGTCTCCAAAGCTCTCTCCTGCTGATAGCTAAAGCAAGGGCCAAAACATCATATTAGGTCTTTAATTTACCAGGGAATTTTATGGCAGCCCTGTCAGGCTGCGGGCATCTAAGAAGAAGCTGAGCTGAGCCTCAGCAGTGTGAGATGTGCCCCAGTGGCCACTTGGCTCAGACTCAATTAGCACCTGTGGGTATAGATTCTCCAATCACCTCCACCTGGGCATGGCTGGAGGTGCTGTGGAAGATATGATGGGTGACCCATAGTCAAAATTGCAGTGGCCCCATTCTGAGCAGAGCCTGGCTGCCAGAACCACAAAGGCTGCTCGGCTCTGAATGCTCCTGGACCGTTTTAACAGCCCTGGCTGCCCTGTCGAAATGTGTGGGTGAGGGTATCATTCATAGCAGACCCTTTCCTTGCGAAAGAAAGCCACATTCTAAGTGGGATTTACCAGGTTCTATCCTAGGCTCAGTCCTTCCTGGCTCCTCCCCTGATTTGCCTGATTTCACCCTGGTCAGCCCTGGCCAAGTTTAGTGTTCCTCTCCCCCACTCACATGCATGTTACTATACCCAGGAAACCCAGTATTTCTGAAACCAACAACTCCAAATACTGCTGCTGGTTGGAGAGCATCACTGGGTCTGCAGACCCCATACTTGAGAGGGTCTTCCCCCAGAGTGCGAGGGGAAAATCAGCTGCAACTTGTCTTTCACTTGGCTAGCCCAATCTCATCAGATCTTGCAAGCTAAGCAGGGTCAGATGGGTCACCACACTCAGATGGGCCACCACAAAGACCAGGATTCCTACACAGGGGCAGGCAATTGCAAATCACCACTGCTAGTCTCTTGCCTTGAAAACCCACCAGGACTCGTCATAGGTCGTCTGCAACTTGACCACCCTTTTGACCAGAAAGAGGGCAGGGCTTCCTCCACCTCCCTGCAAGCTTTCTTAAGTGTATTTAATGTTTTTTCTTGTCCTTTTGATATGTTTACATGCCGTCTTTATGCCATCGCAAGCCAAAGCTGTTTACAAATCAAAGGAACCACCCACAATGAAATACATACAAGGAAAGGGGGAGACGGTTGAAGACGGATAAGGAAAAGAAGCAACCTCAGATATGAACTCTGAGAATAGTTTAGAAAATGGTTCCAACATGGCCAGATGGAACGGTCGCTGCAGGAGGCAGTTTTGGGTGGGGAGAGCTGCAGTGGTCCTTGAGTTCAGGAAATGCAGAGGCGTAGCAAGGGGGTGCACTGGTGCATCCTCTGCCCTGTCTCGCCCTGGAACGCCCCCGCCCAGTGGTGGGATTCAAATAATTTAACAACTGGTTGTTTACAAGTACCATTTTAACAACTGGTTCTGCCGAAGTGGTGCAAACCTGTTGAATCCCACCACTGCCCCCGTCCCAGAACGCCCCCACCCCGCCCTGGAATGCCCCCGCCATGCCCCTGGAACACCCCCGGAATGCCCCCAGAACGCCCTCACCATGCCCCCACAGAGGCGCGCGCCCAATGTGTCACGCACCCCTCCTTGGAGCTATGCCTCTGAGGAAACGTGATGATTCACACATGCAAGCAAGGTCAGGTCGCAGTGAAGAAGCAGAGCCCTGATGTCATCTGCACGGCTTCTGACAGCAAACATGGATTCCAATGTGAATCCATGAAAAACCCATCTTCATACAGACAGAAAAGTGACAGTTGTTAGTTATAGGGATTTTCTCCAAACTCTTTTTATCCACATATAGAAAACTTGCACCCAAACATTGCTTGGGTATGTAGTCTGGTGGCCACAAACTCTGCTGTCTTTTCAAACTTGCTTTGTGACTGGCTGTATGCATCAACACTGTCCGTGGACAAAGTTGCAGTGACATGGGCCTCAACTGAAATACTTAATAAGTGTGCAGCGAGGAGTCAAGAAAATTGAAAGGGGAAACCTAATCCTCCAAAATGTAGCCTCAGGAAATTTTAAGAATGCTGCTTCTTTGGAAAACTGAGCACATATGTTGGGGAGTCTACTACAAAATCCAAAGCTTACAGACTCTGCCTGGTCGTCTGCATTAATCTCCTCCAATTCACTGGAGAAACTTCATTTGAAGGCCTAATTGTAAGCTGGTGACAAAAAAATGTTAACACTAAACCCCACTATATATATGTTTTTAAGGGGCTTGGAAGAAGATACTAAGAGGATAAAGAAGGCTTAAAGTTGGATGTTGACAGGGGGTAGTCTGTCCAAAGCTGCTTTTCCAGATACTGATGAGGATTTTTAAGGATTGAGACAAACCTTATCAAATATTTTCACAAACACTCTCTGTTAAAGCATCTAAAATATCACAGGTGCAGAATACTTTTGTACAATACTGGTTGTTCTTAGTCACATTTTGGTACAAAGGTTTCCCACAGGAATTGGTTTTTTAAAAAGAAACAGGACTGGATTTGAGAAATAAGAACAGGTGTATTATATGTGTGGAGCATTGTCAAGTTGCAGCTGACTTACAGCAACCCGTAGTGGGGTTTTCAAAGCAAGGGATGAAGCAGAGGTGGTTTGCCACTGCCTTCCTCTGCAGAGTCTTCCTTGGAGGTCACTCTTCTGAGGATCAACCCTGCTTAACTTCCAAGATCTGACACGGTTGGAATAGGGTACTATTAGAAGGGTGAGAGAACCTGCAGCTCTTCCAGATAAATTCAGAGGAACTACAATTCCCATCAAGTTCTACCAGCATGGGTCCAGATGGCCATGCTGGTAGGGCTGATGGGACATCTGATTCGAAACGATCGGAGTTTGAGGTTCCTTACCCAGAACCATTCCAGATTCTGTGGGTCTATTAGGAAAAATGTAAAAATGTAGATAATGATGATGATGTCATTTAGATACATTTTGTCTACTTTTATATACTATATATAATATATATATATATATATATATATATATATATATATATATATATATATATATATATATATATATATTAATTATATATATATTATATATTATATATTATATATTATATATATAAATCACAAACATTTGCAGCAGGGTAAACCCCACCCCCACCCCTTTGAGGAGGATTTTTTTTGTCGTTCCTTCCAAGAATGCTCATCTGTTCACTTTGATTGCCCTTCCTTGCTCCTGCTTTCAGTTGTCTTCACTTATCCACAAGTATGTGTGAAAGGAAAGAATCGTGAGTCGGAGATGTATAATGAAGGCACTAAATCCAAATGGGGAGTGGGGGTTGGAAAGAGCAGGTGCAACAAATTCAGCATCATCCCTGACTTTGCTCATGAGATAAGGGAGTTGAAAGATCAAATCTGGGTGTTACAGTCTGACTGGTTTTCCCCTGGAGCACATGAGGAGGTTCCCTTGCTGTTATCTTCTGGAGCCTGGGGGACCCTTGTGGGATTACACTCTAACAGTTGGTGATTCCATGTGATTTGAATTCAGCAAAATTGCCCCTCTGGACCCCTCTACACCTGGTGGAATGAGCTTCCAGCTGAGATCAGGGCCCTGCGGGACATCAGTGAGTTCCGCAGGGCTTGTAAGACCGAGCTCTTCCGCCAGGCTTTTATATCTTGCCAGCCGGCCTGATCGCTACATCGTGACCCCCCTTGGGTGCCTATTATGGGTTTTATCGCCATATTTTTTCAGTTTTGCTATTTAAAGATTGAAATGGTGTGGTTGTTGTACACACTGGTTTTCATACTGCATTGTTTCAACCAATTTTATAATTGATGTTTGCCGCCCTGAGCCCTATCGGGAAGGGCGGGATACAAATCTAAGGAATAAATAAATAAAATAAAAAATAAATTGTGGGTCAAGTTCAGGATCAAGGGTAGATAGCTGCATTCCCATTCATCTGTTGCATTTACATTCAATATGCCCCCCCCCACTCTGTTCCCACCAACTCAGCTGGTTAGTAAATCTCACAAAACCAACAGCCTTTCTTTCTCCATGAGCGCTCACTAACTCTGCCTGTTTGACAGAGCCATCTTGGCCAGGCTGCTCTACCAGATGATCCATTAATAATTTCAATCGAGAAAAAAAAATCATTCAGACTTAATAAGCCAGCGAACGCTTCACGGGCCCTTCTTACCTCTCTTCCCTAATTAAAAAAATTATTTTGCAGAAGTGACAAATGGCTTTGCTACTCAGGCGGCCACTCTGTGATGCATCGGCAGGCCCCGGGAAGGGGGGTGGGGGGAAATCTCCCCGCAAAATCTCGACAGCAGAAAAGAGAAATGGGGGAAATCAAAAAGTATAATTACTCGGCTTTTTAAGAAAAGAAGTTGAGTAATGCTTTCCCCTCCCCTCCCCACCCACTCGACATGTGGCTTCGGGCACTGACGGCTCCTTCAGCATGATCCTGCTGCAGAAAGCAATAAACAGACCCACCTACTTCTTTGCCAGCCAGAAAAAACAAGAAATAAACAGGCAGGCTGAACTCTCGCCAGCCCCACAGTGAGGCTGTCAGAAACACAATGAACCCTGAAAGCCGCTGAAGCTACTTTCACAGATTCAGGAGGGTATCTATAGTTTGCCAGATGTGGGTCAGAGGACAGAGGGTACTGTTTTATGACCACCTCTGTGAGCCCCACTAACCGGAAGGGAGGCGTGTTCCACATTCTCCTCGCTGTCTCACTGTCCAACACTGTCAGCTTCTGTGTCTGCATCCAGCAGTTGATACCGACCATGGAAAGGATGGACCCCCCCCCAAAAAAAACCCCTTCTCTGACTTTTAAAGAAAATTACCACTGCTATCACCTAGCCCTGACCGGATAGCCCCAGCTAGCCTGATCGTGTCAGAGCTCAGAAGCTTGGAAGGTCTTGGGTTGGTCTTGGTTAGTACTTGGATGGGAAACCACCAAGGAAGTCCAGGGTTGCTAGGTAGAGACAGGGGGTGGCAAGCCACCTCTGCTCATCTCTTGCCTTGAAAACCTTGCAGGGTCACCATAAATCAACTGCACCTTGACAGCACTTTCTTCTGTGCTATTACCGGATTTGTGAGAAGAATGGGTTGGCATAGAACCCCCTTCCGTTTTTCTGGTCTCTTAATCCTGTGAAGATCAGGGATCACCTATTCCATAGGAGCCTGCTTGCTATGGCTCTTAAAAACATTGGATGGCTTCTGGGTAGTTGAAAAGGGTAGTGAATTCTTCTCCTTGCCCTCCTCCAGTTTGTGGAAAACCTGCCCCTGCCTCCTCTTCATATTTCATTCTCATTCAAAAGTGCACAACAGCCACTTGCTAGAAGATATGCTGGTGAATAAGGCTATGATCCCAAGACATTAAAATCAGCAGAGCAACTCTCTCTTCTCACTGGTGCATTCAGGAGGAGGAGGAGGAGTTTGGATTTATACCCCGCCTTTCTCTCCTGTGAGGAGACTCAAGGTGGCCTACAAGCTCCTTTCCCTTCCTCTCCCCACGACAGACACCTTGTGACCTAGGTGGGGTGAGAGAGTTCTGAGACAACTGTGACTAGCTCAAGGTCACCCAGCAGGAATGTAGGAGTGCAGAAACATATCTGGTTCACCATATAAGCCTCTGCCACCCAGGTGGAGGAGTGGAGAATCAAACCCGGTTCTCCAGATTAGATTTGAATCCACCTGCTCTTAACCACTACGCCACTCTGGCTCTCAGACCTCCCCCAGCTCTTCCTCTCTCCCTACTCAAATCTGGCTGATGATTCCCAAGTGTGGCAAACTATTCGCTCAGCACAGGTTGCCAAATCGAGCCCTCTTGTATTTTCCTCTGCAACTAGAGGCCCAGGCGGATGGCCAGAAGGGCTCAGTCTATTCTGTGGATTTCTTCCCCAACAGAGACATGTCGTCTATCAGATTCTAACAGAGGATTCCAATGGTCCATCCAAAATGGCCCTCATTTTCACTTGACTCGGTATCCCATGGTCTTCCAGCAGCAACGGCATGGTAGTAGAGCTCACCTTGCATCAGCCTCTCCCACAGAGCCCTCAGCAGCACCATGACCCGCAACACCACTCCCAATGGTTCTCCTATGGTGGTTGCATACAGAAGGCACATACCAGAAGGCACCTACCATGGGAACTGCCCTGAGCACCTTCAACTCGTGCTCAAGCTCTATAGGATTACACTTGGAACAAAAAGGGGGCATATAAATGCAGGACTTGATTCATGCTATTGCAGGCTTCCGTTAATTGTGACAACAAAGCTTTTTGGAATGTCGTTAATGATTCCCTAAAGAGTTCAGCTGCCCAGGCCAACAGAAATTTATCCATGGGTCTGGGAACAGCCCCCAACCCAGCTTTAAGTGACAATGTTTTAGAGAAGTCTGAAACTTTACCTGTTTGGGATTCAGTATCACCAGATAAAGTTGATTGACCATCTAAAGTCAGATAAGGTGTCTGGAGCAGATTTGGGTGTTTTTTAAAGTCAGCGTTGGTTGGTGGCTCCCAGTGATTACTGCCTTATTTACAGCTACTGATAGAACAGAGATAACACCTGACCGTTGGCAGCAGGCCATAGTAGTGTCCATTTATAAGAAAAGGGCAAGAAACAGCCCTGCTAATTATCGCCCAATCTATTTATTATCTGCTGGTTAAATTATATGCCTCCAGTCTTCATCTTAAACTGGATAATTCACAACTCGACTCTTTTCATTCACCTTTGCACAAATGCATGCGCGCGCGCGCGCGCGCACACACACACACACACACAAAGCACACATTTGCTGTACAAACCACCAACTGTACAATGCCCTCCTTCTGCTAGGAAAAATTATAATCAGGATCCAATCCAGGAGGAGACACAGAGTTACTCCTACAGAGCCAGAGATTCTTATACACACACAAACATCCATTCCCAAGACAGAGTTCCTGCATCCTCCATGAACTTCAGACAACCATGAGAGTCTGCCTGCCTCTGTTTTTGTTCCAGAATCTAACCTGCCTTTTCTCCCCTCGCAGGCTGTGTCTTCCTGCCCCTTGAACTGGGCAGGGAGCAGGGGAGGGGAAAGGGTTAACCTCTTCCAAGCCTTGAAGGGCAGTTGGGCAGGGCCATCAGCTAACAAGCAAAATTCACCGAGGAGACATCTACAATTGTTCAGAAAGACAGGCAAGTAGCAGCTTGTACCTGCAGCTAGTCGTTTCAGTGCCTTGGTTGTCTAAGCAAAAGTAGAAGTCCCTTCGGCCAGGAGAATACTGGGGGCTTGAAAGGAAAGCTGGCCCAACCATATACGTCACCCAGTTAATTATTTATTTAGAATGTGTTTATGCTGCCTCTTCAGGAATCTGACTGCACAGGCCTGGGGGAAGATGTATGTGGAGATGCTATGCCTGCCCCACACATCACACAGAGGAAATACTGCCATTGTGGATGTGCTTGAGAGGAACAAGGCTGGGGGGGGGGTGTCAAGGGAAGAAGACCCACACTTTCCACACAGCATGAAGAACGCGGGAATGGATGCACCCGTGCGCACACACGCCTCCCCGAGCTCTGAACTCCTCATTTTCATGCTTCTGTGTCCCCTCGTATCCACGTGGATACGAGGTGTATTGCTGCTTTGCATTGCCTCAGAAAATCATTGCAAACCAGCCCCACGTTGCTTTGTATACACGTGGATCTTGGCTATGCGAAATTTTTTTTTAAGGGCTGTGCGCGATGCATCCTGCATTGGGTGGGATCCTGCATCCTGATTGGGTGGAAGGCTCTACATCACTTGGAGATTCAAACACCCGATACTCCCCACTGCTCCCCTCCAATCAGGATTCAGCAGCACAACATTTTTCGAAAGGTCTACCAGAACCTGGATGAAAGCGAGTTCAGTGATCAGGCAGTGTGGAGTTCTGCCTGAAACGGCGTTTTTTGCCGTGAGTAGCACATGTTTAATTTTCAGTGAGGAATCGACCTCTTATAGAACCTAAAAGAGCTAGGGACAGTATGAGCTTGTGCGGAATTACTACCTCCATGTTGGGAAATCCTTAAAGATTGGGGAGGGCAGGGGTTTGGAGAGAGGCATTTACCCTCCAAAGCAGCCATTTTCTCCAGGGATACTGACCTCTGTTGTCTGAAAATCAGTTGCAATTCTGGGGGCTCTTTGGCCTTACCTGGAAGTTGGCAACCCCAGGGGAAGCAGACTGTGCAAGGGAAAGGAAAGTGGGGTTGACTCCACAGCAGCACCGTCTCTGCAATGCAACCCTATCTGCTGGGATTTTGGCTTGCAGATAGTCTTATTACACTCGCAAATGTCTGCAACATGAGTTCTTACTTAGGTTGCTTCCCTTTGGTGCATTAGAGATTGATGATGTTTTGTAATGTTTAATTTATTTACTAATATACAAGTAGAATACGGGGAGGGGGGCAAGGGTGGATCCAGGCAATAATTCCTGCTCATGGAAGGCATTTCCATCAGCGGATTAGAACTTTCCTGCCTCCCCCTCTCCTGCCACTGATCTCTTTTAAATGCTGTTCCTGGGGAACAGGAACAGCATATGGGGCAAGTCAGAACTGGGGGTCAGGATCCAATCTGGGGGTGGGGCATAGAGGTACACAAGGCAGGAGATCCACCCACCGCCCACACATCAGATCTCCAGGGTCTTCAGCCAACTCTTGGCAGTGTCTCCACCTCTTCCAGAATCTAACCTGCCCTTCGGTCCCATTTGGGCCACGCCTTCTCTTACCTTCAGCTGGGTGGAGTTTGCTTCTTCTGAGTTTGAAAGGTATTTTGACAGAACCATTCCCTGAAAACAAAGGTCCATTGTGAAGATATCAACAGTCCTTCAGAAACATTATGTTGAGGAGGTGGGAAGGTAGGAGGGACATGGGCTAATTAGAACCCACCCACCGACCCAACCCACTACAGTTCAATATTCCACCTGTACGAGCACAGAAGAAGGCTGGTGTAAAGTTCAAGGTAGGCATTCGTAGCCACTTAGAGGGTGTGATGCCATGGCATACTCTTCACTTTGCTGTTATGATGGTGTTAGATAATCACTATGTAGAGTTGTGTTTCAATGGAAACAGCCCCTCAGGCCCCGATCCACTGACAGTGTCTTTGCTAGGAGGCAGGTAAGAGAACAGGCATATCAAAAGACAGTGTGCAGTCAGAGAAGCCCCAGAATGGTTTAGTTCAGCTCCCTGTCATTGCTACTGCTGTGAAGAAGAGGAAGTTGGTTTTTATACCCCACTTTTCCCTACTGAAAGGAATCTAAGGGTTTTTTCACACACATGGTTTGTTCTTGATTTAATATATGAGGTCGTCACAGTTTCTGCCTTTTTTTTGCACACACTTGAGCCGTAATGTGACCCGACCCCTAATCTGTCGCTCATTTCGCCTTTGTCTCACATTTTTCCTGTCACTCGATAATTGTGCAACTTTCTTGGATAAAACGGATTCCCCCCACAATCTGGTGCCTAGGTGCAAAACGCAACTGGAACAAGCGACTGTGAGGGATCACGCCCACTGTGTGATGCGATTTCCTCCAACCAATCAGGATGCGGTAAATCTTGCCAGTTGCGCGCGCACATTTCACTGTTTCGTTTCTGTCTCACTATCCTCCCACCCCTCCTCGTGGTCACTCATGCAGTGCATTGTTTCCAACGCCGCCCCAATATCTCGAGATAGTGAGTTCTCAATGCAGTGGTGCACTGAGATAGTGAAATAACGCTGACTTGTTAGCTCGTTGTGATGGGGGCCAAGCGTCACATGGAACACGCCCTTGGACGACACAACAGCCAATCGGAACTCTCGTTTGTACTGCATTCCAGGGCAATGCAAAACCAAGCGTTTCTGAAGCAACAAGAACATCCACAACAACCTGGTGATGTGTGAATGATCTCGAGCGACGAAACAGCAACAAAAAGGTCAGGATTTCGATGTGGATTGCCTTAATTCAAGAATAAACCATGAGTGCGAAAAAGCCCTAAGTGACTTACAATCACCCACCCCCACCCCTTCCACCCAATAGGCATCTTGTGAGGTAGGTAGGCTGAGAGAGTTCTCAGAAAATGGCCCAAGGTCACCCAGCAGGCTGCATGAGGAGGAGTGGGGAAACAAACCTAGTCCACCATACTAGAGTCCACCAATCATATGGAGGAGTGGGGAATCAAACCCAGTTCTCCATATTAGAGTCCACTGCTCTTAACTACTACACCATGCTGGCTCTCAGCTTATTTCTCCAGACAGCAATACCCATCACCTTAGACACATGCACAAGGAGAAGAAACAGGCATCCAGGAAGGTCCAGCTGGTGCAGGGGCCAGGCAAAGCAAAGTGGATCTGTGGGAAATGTGAAGTTTAGCTAGGCAGGCAGAGTGCAGGCAATGGAAACATGAAGAAGGGGCTGAGGTGAGTTCCAGAGAAGGCCAAGGATTGGGAACATCTTCATCATTCTTGACCCTGAAGCAGCAGATGTCAAAAAGGGTTACTGGGCACTGCCTGCCTCCCCTTCCCCTCTGGATGACTTGGAAGCTCATTAACTGTTTGTAGATGCATTTCCCACTTCTTGATCGCCAGGGGAATTCAGCCGGGGCATTGCGACTGTTGCCATGGTGGGTCTGCTGTTGTGGAGAGTGGTGACAGGGTGTTGAAATACATTGCTCCCAGTGTTTTGTCAGCAAGCCTTCTCCCCAGAAGCAGCTGAATAATTTACATGCACCAAGATGCAATTTAGGCACAGCGTTTGTCAATGCTGGTCTATGGCTCGCTGCTTCCGGAGACTTTGTAGGACAGTGAGATATAACCCTGAATGGCATGTGCAGCTATTCTGAGCATTGAAGGCACTCTCTGGCTGCCCTGCCGTTTGATTTGTGCCCTTGTTTATATCCTCAATTTAGATTGATAGGCTTCTTTACCACTGCTGTCCACAAGGCTAGGCAATTTGCTGCCACGAGACTCCAGGAACTGGCGACTTGACACTATTTAGCTTGTAAGATGCCAGTCAGAAGGCAAAACCACACTGGGAGAATTCATATCAATCATAGGCCAAAAAGAGTCAGCTGGCACACTCTGAGGTAAATCTTTCTTACTTGTCCAGGGCAGTTAGAGAGGAGCTGTGGCTCAGTGGTAGAACATCTGATCGGCGTGCCATAGGAGGACCCTGGTTAAAAGTCTAGTTAAAAGGATCTAGTTAAAAGGATCTGGAAGTACATGAGGTGAAAGACCTTTATATACCAGCCTGGAGAGAAGAAGAGTATGGATTTACACCCCACATTTCTCTCCTGTAAGGAGTCTCAAAGCAGCTCACAAACTCCTTCCCTTCCTCTACCCCCAGCAAACACCTTGTGAGATCATGGGGCTGAGAGAGTTCTGAGGCAACTGTGACTAGCCCAAGGTCACCCAGCAGGCTTCATGTGTAGGAGCGGGAAACAAATCCAGCTCACCAGATTAGAGTCCACCACTCTTGAACACTACTGATTGGTGGCCATTAGCATCTCTACCGATTACTTAGATGAACACAAAGGGTAGGGTTTTTAATTGAAACACAACATTTATGATCTGTGAGTGATGTAATTAAACAATTGTCTGCTGAGTAGAGAAGTTAGGCAGGAAAGGTAGGGGACAGCACAATTCGGTCATACTGAGTGAGAATAGGGACGTGCAAAAAGTCAGTTGCGCTGTACAGAATAGTTAGGAAGCACTGCAGTGGAGCAATCTCTCAAATATCCACAAATAAAGGACTGAAGTATCAATCCAATCATCAAAAAAATTGTGTTTGTAACTGGTGAATAGGGCATGAGCCAAACTGATGGATGTTTGAGCAGCCCTAATAAAGAGATCATTTCTTGATGACTGAAGAGAGCCAAGGCGGTTGTGTCCCGCTGGTTTTACCAGGAACACTTCACCCCCTTTGCCTTAGCACAAAGCTCTGCAGAAGCTTTGGGGAAAACCTTCTTATCCTACGCCCTCAACCGAGAGATAGGCCAACGGCTCTTGAACCGCTTCCTCATACACTGTCTCCCCTCAGACACTGGTGGATTCTGCAAAGGGCAAATATAACTGGTGTACGGCAGAATACAAACCATTTGAGGGGGGTTTCAAATAGGTCCTGCCCCAAAATGAGTTTGACCCATTTTATTTCCCACAACCCAGGATTTGTGAAAATTGCTAAACCAGTGATCCTTTTGCAAATCCTGGGTTGAGCTGCTCCCATGTGAACGGCCAGGCAGGAGGTGCTTTATTTGCCTCCCTCCCACCTGTTCACTGTAAGGTCCGCACTGTCCACCCTCCAGAAGAATACGCCTGCCTGCTATTCTATGCCAAGCAGGTTGTGGGCAGATTCTCTGAGTGCCCAACAGGGTACGAAGTCCCCCGAGCATATTTTCTCCCTGGGTCTTTCTGCACGGGCCAATTAAACTGGGATAACACTGGTAAAAAAAATGGATGGGGGGGGGGGCTCTGCATGGATCCCTATCCTAATGCAGATCCACTCCGTGCCCCACCCCCCGGTTTTACATCAATTGCACTATGTGCGATTCTTTTGTTTTAACTCGCCTTGAAGCCGAGGTCAAGTGAACAGCCATGGTTGCAAAGTGCATTATGCAGCTGTGTTTTTTCCCCCTTCCCCTCCCGGCTCCCATCTGCAGAGCCACACAGGCACTTCTGACTCCAGCAAGGCTGGGTAGCTGCATCGGAGGGAGGCAAGTTTCTGAGAAAAGTTACCCAAAAAAGCGCCTCAGTGCGAAGGCACACACACCGGCTGTTGCATGCCATGCAAAGGGCCTGGGGCTATGTTGGGTTTGTTTTTATTGTATTTATTTTATTGCATTTTGAAATTTACTTTATTGCATTTATAGACCGCCCTCCCCCGAAGGGCTCAGGGCGGTGAATAACAGATAACATACAATTGTTAATCCCGGTTGTCACCTGCTCAGCATTTGCTGTGTGGAAAGGGCCCCTGTGGCAGCAAATATGAGTGATCTACAGCAACGTGTCCATTATTGCCCTGCCATTACAGGAAGGTCCCTTTTTCTTTATTTTGTGTGTTGTGCATGCGCAGCTATGCAGGCACAGCCAATTGTATTCTAGGACGATCGGCATGGCTGGGGGTCAGATTCATTTCTGTATGCCTGTGCAGTTACACATGTGTTGCAGAAGTGTCTCCATGTGAAGGCACAAAAGCAACCCGGATTGGTCACGCATATGAACTGGAGAAAGGAGAACGGGTTCCTTTATAATGACTGCAACCCATTATTCATTTGCTGAGCAGAATCCACCACTGTTTCAGCCACTGGCCTCTCTTCGCCAGTCAAGACACAGGCAAACTGGAGTGAGGTTCATGAAGGGAATCTGAGGTTCACGAAGACAAAATTCTCCCAACTACTGTTCACATTGGGAATGAGGAAAAGTAAGGAGCCCCTTGGTAGGTCTTTGCTCCAGCAGGAATGGTTTGGTAGGGACAGCCCAGGTCACTGGCTCTTGAGCCTTTACTCTGCTCAAAGCATATTTTAAATGTCAGCTGCCAATCAGGTTCTTAGACTCAAGGGGGACAATTGCCTTAGTGTGATCACAAGGGGGCATCTGGTGACTGATACAGGCAAGGATGGTGTGCAAGCTGCAGATTTCCCACTCCAGATTCAAGGCTCTGGCCCCTTCCACATGGGCAAATAAACGCGGGTTAAGGATGGTGTATAAAACCTGCTGGGGAGGGGGAGGGACTTTGCATGGATCCCACCCCTAACGCAAGTCTGCCTCGTGTTATTTCCCCCCAAATGGGTTATTCAAGAATCGTGCTATCCGCAGGTCTTTTTTTAAATTCAGGGTTGCAACCGTTTGCAAGTGAACAGCCGGGCAGGGAGGTGCTTTATTCAGCTGCGCGTTCCTTTTTTAATTTCCCAGAAGACATCTGCATAGCCACACAGGCGCAAAGGGTCGTATCATGAGACAGATGTGGGGGTTCACTCGTGCATGCCTTTCTGCGCAGCTATGCATCGGTGGGAGGTAATTTTTTTTAAAAAATAAGACACACATCTGTGCAAAGGCGCGACAGCAACCTGTATTGATTCCATGGTCTCTGATCGCTACCTGCATGGAGGCATGCGAACGCATTGGCAGGAAAGCAGGTTACTTACCCCAACTTCAACCCGCTTGAAATGGCCCATTCGGAAGGGGCCTCAGAGAAGCAACTGGACCTAAAAAGTCAGGGTCTGAAGTTGTGGCTGAGGAGACCTAGAAATCCAGTCCTCCATTTTGCTTCTCCAGACCTGGTCCACCAGCTACTTAGCATCATCTCCAAAAAAGAGGGGGTGGGGAGAGAGAGAGAGAGAAAGAGGGAGGCCAGCATTCTGACCTGCCGCAGAAATACCCAACCTGCATTATGAAACTATAGCAAACGCAATCAGGATAACAACTGAACTGCTGTTCTCTTAAAACCAACACTTCTGTGAGAGCCAACCATATGGGGCACTCAGGAACTGAAGGAAGTGGTCTCCTAGGCAACAGGAACATCAGAAAAACATCCTGGAACCTTGCCCCATGGTCTTGCTCTTTCTTGGGAGCTTGGTGAAGGATTCCAGAGAAAAGATTTTGGGGACAGTAAGGTATGTTCTTCTGACAGTAGGAGGTTCTGTTGCTATGAGATCATGGGGATCTGGAACAGTTCCCAGAAAAGACACATCCCCTTGGAAGCGCCCACATTGTTATTATCTGAGCACATGTACTGTCTCCTGAACAAAAGCTACCATTTCCTCATAGCAATGTGAAGAGACTCACTGGTTCAAACCAAAGCCAGTTGAGCTAATCAACACTCCGTTTTCAATGATGCACAGTCAGATACAAGCACAGAATGGAGACAAGAGAACTTCCCTGTTATTTGCTGCTACCATTTGATCTACAAGAGAATTTATACCCTGCCTTTCTCTCCTGTAAGGAGTCTCAAGGCAGCTTATACACTCCTTTCTCTTCCTCTCCCACAACAGACACCTTGTGGGTAGGTGGGGCTGAGAGAGTTCTGAAGAATTGTGACTACTCCCAAAATCACCCAGCAGGCTTCATGAGTAGGAGCAGGGAAACAAATCCAGTTCACCAGATAAGAGTCTACCTGCTCCTAACCGCAACACCCTGCTGTGTATACAGCCCCTAAGGAGTTCTACTGACCTATTATGGCCAATAGCTGTTGATAGCCATGTGCTCTGCCTTTCTTTCTCCCTGCCCCTCTTTAAAGGTATCTAAACTTGTGGCTATCACTACATTTTGTAGCAACAAATTCTGTGTAGCATATAAAGTTTCTTTTTATGTGCGCTACACCTATAACCGAAAGCCAGTGTGGAGTAGTAGTTAAGAGTGACAGACTCTAATCTGGAGAATTGGGTTCAATATCCACCTCCTCCACATGAAGCTTGCTGGGTGACCTTGGGCCAGCCACAGTTCTCTCAGAACTCTCTGTCCACGTAGAGGCAGGCAATGGCAAATGTCTTTTGCCTTGAAAACCCTATGGGGGTCACCATAAAACAGCTGTGATTTGACAGCACCTTCCGCTACCACCACACCTATAATCAGTCAGTTTCATTGGGTGCCCCCAACTAAGAAACAGGGCGAGATATTTCTGTCGCAATGTCTTTCTCCCCAACTTGCAAATCTTTGTTTGTTTGTTTTTCTAATGACCGAGAATGGGTGCAAGGAAGGTGCTTGATCATTTTGCTTGTGCTCTTTCAGCTCAATTTAGGAGCAGCCGTGGCGTAGGAGGTTAAGAGCTCATGTATCTAATCTGGAGGAACCGGGTTTGATTCCCAGCTCTGCCACCTGAGCTGTGGAGGCTTATCTGGGGAATTCAGATTAGCCTGTGCACTCCCACACATGCCAGCTGGGTGACCTTGGGCTAGTCACAGCTTCTCGGAGCTCTCTCAGCCCCACCTACCTCACAGGGTATTTGTTGTGAGGGGGGAAGGGCAAGGAGATTGTAAGCCCCTTTGAGTCTCCTGCAGGAGAGAAAGGGGGGATATAAATCCAAACTCTTCTCTTCTCAATTTTAAAAAATTCTACATGTTCTTTTTAAAAACTTAGGTGTCTTTATGAATGTTTGGTTCATACGTTTCTGAGGGACTACAACACCCCAAAGTGCTTTGTATATGTGAAAGGGTCCTTATGATGGACAGGAGGCTGTCTTGCCCCTGAGGGAAAATGAGCCACCCAGAGGAGCCCATAGGAATGCTGCTGCTTCATCATCACCTTTGAGAAGGGTGATGAGATGCTGGAATGAACACAGGAGAAGAGGGAGTTGCGTTCTGCCTCAGGGAGAGAGCAGTGAGTGACTGCTCAGGAAAAAGAGCAGACAGAGTAAAAGGTAGTTCTGCCTGGCAGTGTGGCAGAGATATTTAGCTGTATCTCTAGGAGAGAGGAGAGTGCTTGATTGTTTGACCTGTCTCTGGGATGGGCAGGCCTTATAACATTTGGGGAGAGGGCAAGCTGGTGTGGGTGGAATTCTGTGTGAGAGAAAAGATCCAACCTGGTGACTAATCAATAAAAGTCTGTTTGCGCCTGGAAGCATTATATGAAAGTCTAACTACTCTCTAAAGCCAGAACCAGTTTAAATGTTATACCTTAGCCAGGTTTCTACTTTGTCTACTTAGAGACCTGTGCTGGTGGTTTGTTCCTTTAAAATCAGCCTGTAAATAAATCCATCTTCTTAGCTGTTTGGATATTAATCTAGCCCCAATGATCTAGATAATCTTCTTATGTACTACAAAACTTACCTTACAACCGCAAACCCAAAGTCTATACACTCACTACCCATAGAACACTTGGAAACTGAGGGGAAGTTTTCTAGTTCAAAATGAACCTTGATTCCAAAAATTTTATGAGGCTGTGTGCTTCCCCTCAGTAGGAAAAAAGACTTGTAACAGTCCTCACGGAAAGATTTTGACTGTGTGCTGAAAACTGAAAAGAAACAGTCCTGGGAGCCTTAAAATGCCCACTCTGAATATTCCCATATATTCATGAAAATTTCCCAATTGTTTGTGGTGTGGTGGAGTGGTTCAGAGCAGGTGCACTCTAATCTGGAGAACCGGGTTTGATTCCCCGCTCTGCCACTTGAGCTGTGGAGGCTTATCTGGTGAGCTAGATTAGTTTGTGCACTCCAACACACGCCAGCTGGGTGGCCTTGGGCTAGTCACACTTCTTTGGAGCTCTCTCAGCCCCACCTACTTCACAGGGTGTTTGTTGTGAGGGGAGAAGGGAAAGAAGATTGTAAGCCCCTTTGAGTTTCCTTACAGGAGAGAAAAGGGGGGATATAAATCTACTACTACTGCTGCTGCTGCTGCTGCTGCTGCTGCTACTACAAATCCATCAAATGGAAGATACAAAGATTCAGAGGCAAGCTGGAAAGACCAAGAGATAAGGGCCCACCTTATCATGGGATAGCAGCCCTGCTCCCATATTCAGGGCCCAGGTAAATCACAGCATCACAGAAAACTTAGCATATCTTGAAACAGCAAGACACATCCCAGCCCATCCACCTCATCTCCACCTCTGAACACAGCCGCTGCCATCCTGTTCTCCAGGAGGTGAGAAATAAGCCACACACTTCCCTGCAGAGCCGCTTAGACTTCCAACAAATGTAATGTTGGCAAGGAAAAGGGCAGATTTGCATGGACTCTGCATTTCTTTTAAAGTCTGCTGCAACTCATGCAAAGCAGCTCCCAAGTGCTTTGATGGCTTATTGGTGATTTGTAGCCTTTGTGGAGAGTGTGCTGGTATGTGTAACAAGGGCTGTTTTGCACAGTTTGCAGCCCAGTTGAAGCAAGATGCCAAGTTCATGCAAAGCCACCAGCAAGATTCTTTGCATTGCCTGACACGTGCCACAGACTGGCCTAAACCAATAGGGCGACTCTATTGAAGTTAGTTACTATCAATTAAACATAAACAAGATCTTGTCACAAACATTGAAGCTGTATCATAAACTCACTCAATAGCCTTTGAAAGTCCATTTCTCAAGCAAATTGTAGCCAGTGTCTGAGCTGGACCACTTCAGTCTGCAGGACAGAGTTCATATAATCAAATGTCCTTCCATTTGCTGCTTGAGGGAAGTAACTAAAGGCCTCCTTGCCATTCCTGGAATAAATGAAAGTACACACTCTTTTTGTGTGGGAAAAAGTTGGCCATAGCCATTTTATTAACAAAAATTGGTTCAAGGTAAACAAAGCATAAGGCGCAGCATGAGGGTCTGATCTGTGTGCTGGGCAGCACGAGTGCTGTCCCCCAGACACCTAAATTTTTCTCAGCACGCCTGCCGATGAAAAATTATCACACGCTGGAGCAGCTGTGAGATTCCAGATGGGCGGTTGCCACTTCCTGAAGACTCTTAGCTGCCAGGGGCGCAAGCCATAGAAGCCCATGTCTGGGCAGGTTACCCCTTGGCTTGCTCCACCCCAAATCTCATAAGGAGGTTCCAATAAAGCAGGTATTTTACCCGCTGACACCAAGCTAAAGATCAGTCCCTGATGCGCAAACCGCCAACCCTCTAACAAAACAGGCATGCATTAACATAAAGCCAAACAGGGAGAGGTGGGTGAGCAACAATTGAGCTCCGGCAAATGGGGAGGTTGTAGGCCAGGCCCAGCCTTATAAAGGCTGCCTAGGCCCACCTCCCCACCAACACCAGGGCACCCAGCGTTACTGCTTGGCGCCCTAGGGCCCGGAAAAAACCTCGCGAGCACTTGGAAGCTCGCAAGGCCACCAGGGAAGATGGCAGCCACCAAGGAGGCTGTCCCTTCCCCATCAGCAATGGCGGCCGTGGTAAGTCACGGCCGCTTCTTTTTTAAACAGTCTTTCCCATAGTGAATTAGTATGCCAAGGATGACTTTAGCATAATCTTCTCCTTGAGATATTAGTTTTCTAGATGGAAAGATTTCTTACGGTGGAGAATTTAATCTACTGAATGCCCCTACCTGCAATCAAAAGTGGCACAGCCCAGACACACACTTTGGGAAATGAAAATTAGGTCCAAATTTTTGACATATCTGTATTGTAAAACTTAAGTTAGTAATATATTGTCAAAGGCTTTCAGGGCCAGATTCAACTGGTTGTGGTGAGTTTTCCAGGCTGTGTGGCCGTGGTCTGGTAGATCTTGTTCCTAACGTTTCGCCTGCATCTGTGGTTGGCATCTTCAGAGGTGTATCACAGAGAAAAGTCTGTTTCACACTGTGTTAAGCTGGTAAGGCTACCACAGCTTCCCTTCAAAGATTCTTATAGCGTTCAAGGTCTATGAGGTGGGCCTAGGATTGCCAATGGCAGCTGGCAGCCCCTAGGATGAATTGGAGGAGGGGGCGGGGCTGGGACTGATGTGATGTCACTTTCAACAAAAAAGCAGAAGTAGTGACATGATGCTGAGGGTGAATCCTAGAACATCACCCCGACGTCATGATGTCATCATAATAAAGGTTCTTTGTTTTTGTTTGTTTTTGTTTTTTAAATGATGTCATCATGTCACTTTGATTTCTCTGGAAATGAAGCTGCTTACTGGCACATCCATCCATCTCTGTTCCCAATAAAGCAGGAGATTTGGCCTGCCCAGGTGGACCCCGTAGCATTCTGCACATGTTCCTACAACCAGAGCTTTTAAAAGGGCAACATAAATTCAGCAGGATTGTGCCAATAAAGGCTCACTGTGAATTCAGAAGGATTAAATTTGTACTGTAGAGACAGCCTCTGTTTCCCATAAATACCAAGATGATCATTATGTCTTAAACTTCAGGATCGTTGCAAAGATAGATAGGACATGACTACGATAGAGTATTAATTATGGATGTATTCAATAGTAAAATACATTTTTGAGCTGCCAGTTGGTCTGGGTTAAGAGGCAGAATTGGAGCCTTCTCTCCCACGCAGACATAAGTACGAAGCTCGTGGACCTGGAGAAACAAGATAGCGCTGAGCTGCAGTGGGGGTGGGGGGTGGATTCCACAGCCAAGCATTTCAGAACGGCAAAGGAGTCAAGTGTTAAGCACTGTAATTATAACATATTATGATGCCTGCCCTGCGGGAGCAGACCACAACGGGGGCCTTAATTAGGTCTACACTAACTTGATGGTTAAAGAGGAAACGAGAGAGTCCTAGACTCGGTTTCTCAATTACTCCTGTGTAGATCTCCAAGAATTCCATTGATTGGAGCAGACAAATTACTGTGGCTTGGCAGTGCCACGGGGAAACTGGAGCAATCGGTTCCTTCAGGGACAGCCTGCCATCTCTTGCATAGCCACAACCAATTAGGAAGCTGCCAGGATTCATGTGAAGGGGGGAGCGGTAAAAACAGAGGGATTGCGGGAGGCATTCTTACAGTACTTCAGAGAAGGGCTAAGCTCATTCAGCAATTTCTGTTCCTTGCTTGATTCCTTATGGTGCTTTCAACACCCATTTGGGTTCACCTCATTTCTGTTGGCATCATGGAGAAGTCTTTTGCCTCTTCAGTTCCTCTTTATGCCATTTCTATGGCATTTTATGCACTAGTTTGGATGCCGTGGATCTGTTGTACAAGCGAGGGGAATTTTCCTCCGGCAGTAGGAGCCTCGTCTTGATTCAAGAAGCTTGAGTAGGTCTCATCCTTCCTCTTGGGTATTCAAAGCACTTCTCAGAGATTGTCCCGACTGTGTGAACAACAGCCCTGCAAGACAGGCCAGTATTACTGCCTCCCCATCTTGCAGATTTGGAGCCTGGAGGGGAGAGAATGGAGCCATGTAGTCTGTACCTAGTAGAAAGTGGAGTTCAACTAGAGACTTTCAGCAAATTTGCTCTGTGCTTGTTCTCAGCATGGCAATCCTGCCTTTGTTAAGCAGGGTCTCTCATAGGGTAGGATGTTCCTGAACAGAAACAAGCTGCAATTCCTCTGGCAAACCCCCTTAAGAAAACAAGGTCACCAGGTGCAGTGTGGAAATATAGGCTTCAAACTAAATGCCCATGTCCCTGTTCTCCATGGAAAGGACACCAGCTGTGCATGAGCAATGTAATGGGAAATTCTGGAAAGAAAGAATGAAAGATTTTCAGGCCACCAGATCAGCCATTGTGAAAATGGCTTTATGTGTGCATGCATTGATCAGAACGGGGGGCATGGAACATGGTTGAAATTCAGTACGCAACGCTGAACGCAGTTAAAATAAAAATAATAAATGAAGTGTAAAAATGGGGGAAAGGCTCAGATGGCTGTTGAGGGTATTCCAGGCTGGGTGGCAGTTTTTCCTGTAGTGTCTGCGCCTAACATTTTCGCCCACATCTATGGCTGGCATCTTCAGAGTCGTGTCATGGTAAGATGTGTTTCCCACAGAGAGAAACACATCTTACAGTGTCAGGTCTCTGAAGGTGCCAGCCGTAGTTGCAGGTGAAACCTTAGGAGCAAAAACTACCAGACCTTAACCTCGCAGCCTGGAAAATCCGCAACAGCCAGTTGATTCCTGCTGTGAAAACCTTTGACCGTACCTAAAATGCTCTGACCCAGACAGCTCTCTTAGCTCTTGGGGCTGGGGTGGTAAGAAGAGAACTGGTCCTTTCAGATTCTAAGAGCTCCTGCCTTGAAGGGATCTTTAACTAGCTTTTCAGTCAGAATCTGAACAGGAAACAAGGATTTCTGTGCTCTTGTTTTCAGCCGTCTTTGCCTTGCAGAAGGTGGAAGGTAGCTCTCACTTCCTATGCTTCTGAGCATCCTCCATTTATCAGCTGTAATAGCCCTGGCAGCGGCAGGCAGTGGCAAACCACCTCTGTTCATCTCTTCTTCCAAACCCTCTGGGGCAGTGGTGGGATCCAAAAATTTTAGTAACAGGTTCCCTCGCCAGCCCCTCCTCAGCAAAGGGGGCAGAGGTGTACCTGGACAAACCTGAGCCCTGGGCAAAACCTGAGTTGGATGCCCCCCCATGGGCAGCCACCCCATCATGACCCCCCCCCCAAATTTTTTGCACCAGGTCATTTCTAAATCACCACATTATAGAAAATGCCTCAACTCACAAATCTGAACACAGCAATGGTGAAACACACAGGTTCTTTGATAGAGACTGGTGAGATAAAAGGTACGAAAGGCTGAGAATCAATGAATTGCAGTACCTGAAAGGGATTAACCCAGTTCAGGTTTTTCAGAGATTAACCCAGTTCATTATTAGTCGCAATTGCTATATGGAACCTTCACGTTCAAAGGCAGTATGCCTCTTGGGGAGGAGAAGGCATGGAGATGGAAAAGCCGACCCAATTAGTAACCCCCTCTCGGCACACACAAATAATTAGTAACCCACTCTCGGGAACTGGTGAGAACCTGCTGGATCCCACCTATGCTTTGGGGTCACCACAAATTGGCTTCTCCACTCCAAATGACTGGCAGAAGCCAGCACAGTAGTGGAGCGTCCTTCAGTGTGGGGTCTTGCCCTGCCTTTTGTATGGACCCTTAAGCACACTCGCTGTTTCTTACCATCCCCCCAAACCACCTTTAAAGCTTGAATTCTTGTTGTGTCATACAGATTTCTTCTCCTCCCTCTGATGGGTAAAGCTTAAGGACTGAGGCTTTGCAGACAGAAGGTTGCAGGTTCCATCTGTGGCATCTCCAGGAAAGAGATCTCAATTGTCCACTTTTGGAAAAGACCTCTACATCTTTGCTGGCCCACGGATGTTCTGAATAAACAGCACCAAACTTGCGGGTCTGACTCAGTAAAAGGCAGCTGTAGATGACTCTCTCTCCATGTCTCCCCCTCCCACAGAAACAACTCATACAGTTGCCTTCTGTCATCATTTTTACGGAAATTGGGGCCCAGGGATGTGAGAACAGGTCTCTTAGAGGACATTTTCTCCAGCAAC
The DNA here is from genome assembly GCF_021028975.2 of Sphaerodactylus townsendi. NCBI lineage: Eukaryota > Metazoa > Chordata > Lepidosauria > Squamata > Sphaerodactylidae > Sphaerodactylus > Sphaerodactylus townsendi. Next base: position 100,650,041 of record NC_059430.1, read on the forward strand.
AGCTGCAGATTCGGCTTGTGATACATTGTTTTCTTGGGTGGGGTGGGGGACACAACACTCAGGAAATGGTATTGTTCTCCAAACAAAGGGAATTGGTGTGGGGAGAAAGTACAATGGGGGGCGGGAGAGGAGAGAATGCTTTCAGGAGAACAAATGAGCTTCGCAGGACCTGCTGCGTTGATCGCTGAGATCGCTGCCTAAACAGCAGCGGTACTGAGCTTTAGCAAATGTCTGTTTTCAGGCAGAAGGAAAAGTGTTGTGAGAAGCTGAGGGACAATAGCAAGGTTGGGGGAGGCAAGGAGAGACCTCCCCCTTACCTCTTTCAGCATAATAATGTTGCCTAATTGGCTGTTCTGGTTGCAGGGAACCAGAGGCATAGCTAGGGAAAATGGAGCCTGGTGCAAAATCTGAATTTTGCGCCCCCCCCCCCCAATGTTCATTTGTGCTTTTTTATTGTTTGCATTTTTTTAGGTTTTGGCCTTTTGCAGCATCAAAAATTTAGGGTATCTTTAGGAGACTATTCTGATGATACCACCCAGGTTTGGTGAAATTTGGTTCAGAGGGTCCAAAATTATGGATTCTCAAAGGTGGAAGGTACCCCATCTCCTATTAGGTCCCATTGGAAACAATGGGGGATGGGGTGCCCCCTTTGGGAGTCCATAACTTTGGACCCCCTGAACCAAACCTCACCTAACGTGGGTGGTATCGTCAGGAGAGTCCCCCCGAAAACTCCCTGAAAATTTGGTGCTGCTAGCCTAAAAACTGTGCCCCCTGCAGGCCAAAAACTGAAAAACACTAAAAATAAAAAAACCTGAAAATTTTGCTGCCCCCCCCCCCCAGGTGCACGCCCGGTGCAATGCGCACACACACTGGCCCCCTTGTAGCTCCGCCTCTGCAGGAAACACATCTGCACTTTTGGAATTTGTCCTGTGACCTGCAAGGCCTCTTTAGAAGCCGTTAGTCCATCATCTCTTCATTTGAGCAGATTCATTCAAAAGTGTGTTTGGGTTCCTTGGGTAGGTTGCATGCTGCTCTTCTCTTTGTCTTGACATGCCACTGCAGAGTGCTCTGCATCCAGCTACTTCTGAAGACAATTTAAAAGCTGCCTTTTTTTTTGTATAAAATTGGTCTGCCTTTCTTTTGAGCTTGGGACGAAGAACAGGAAAGAATGCAGTTCATTCGTAGCCTTCAGGGTTCATCCCAATCTGTCTATCTTTTGGTCAAGACCGAAAGCTTGTACATTAGAACCACTGGCCTTAAGGGAACTTCTTCATATTCTATTCGTTTGACTAGTGTGGTGTAATGGCTAGGAAAGGGCGGGGGTCACCTGCCTTTTTGAGCCTGCAGGCACCTTGGGAATTCAGACAAAGTCTGCTGGGTACAACCACAAAATGGCTGCCACAGGAGGCAGAGCCAGTCACAACATGGCTCCAGCAGCTTACCTTCAGTGGAGCAGCAGTGGTGTAGTGGTTAAGAGCAGGTGCATTCTAATCTGAAGGAACCGGGTTTGATTCCCCATTCTGCCACTTGAGCTGTGCAGGCTTATCTGGAGAATTCAGATTAGCCTGTGCACTCCCACACACGCCAGCTGGGTGACCTGGGGCTAGTCACAGCTTTTCAGAGCTCTCTCAGCCACCCCCCACCTCACAGGGTGTTTGTTGTGAGGGGGGAAGGGCAAGGAGATTGCAAGCCCCTTTGAGTCTCCTACAGGAGAGAAAGGGGGATATAAATCCAAACTCCTCCTCCTCCTCCTCCTCCTCCTCCTCCTCCTCCTCCTCTTCTTCTTCTTCTGTCACATAACAAAGATTCTTCATGGCAGCTGCTGCCAAAGCAACGTTAAAAAAAATCTGCACAGTCAATCAAATCTCCAAAATCTAATCAGAAGTTTTACTGGGTAAAAGCCCCCCTGTCCCCTGTCCCCAAACAATTTCTAAAACACATGGCAAGCACCAGGAAGGGTGTTGACAAGTGTTATGGGCATCATGTTGAAGACCTCTGGGTTAGAGAGTCAGATTAGGAGCTAAGTGACCAAGGTTCAAATCCCTACTCTGCCATGGAAGCTTCCTGATATCCTTGGAGCAGTTACATCCTCTCAGTCTAACCTCAGTCTTACCTGTCATAGGTGTTGTGAGGACAAAATGGAAGACAGGGGAATGTTGTAAGCTATTTTTGGTTCACACTGAGGAAAAAGACAAGGTATAAATGGAGTAAATAAATACATACTTACTGTTTTTCTCAACTCAGTGCAGACTCAAAGAAGCTTTCAGTGTCAAAAACGACAGCAGAGAATCGCCAGATATCATAAATACTTTTCACCCAGCTTACTTAACAACAAATCTCTTCTCCATCAACAGATTAGTCTACAAGGTGAACAGGAGGGCAGAGCAAGTAACAGCTCAGCCATTGTTGGAAATTGTGTCTCCCCAGGTGCTTTGGATGAAGAATGGTCAGTTATAAAAAGCAAACTCACAATGGCTCTCAGTAATTCCATCCTCCCCCTCCCCCACCCCGCATTTTCACGTAATGAAAACCAGATGAACATATCCAGTTGGCAAATGTGGATTTCACAAAGAGCTCTCCAAAGTAGTGACTCTCTATAGGCCAATTATGCACAAGGTGTCCACTGTGCAATGAGGGCAAACGTCCATTACTCCAAATTTCCTGTACGGACATCTTTCCTCAAATCCCACTTTCACTTTCCATTCTCTCCACGGCAAGCAAGACCACCTCTAGCATGATTTTAATTTTTTTCACTGCTAAAGCGGGACAGATTTGCTAGTGAGCAAAGCTTTGCCCTGGACATCTTCTCTCCACCCACAGTCAGCCTTCCCACTCCCTCGTACTACCATCCATCCTTCCCCCTCATGCCCGGCCTTTCTATGTTGCTGGCTACTTCAAGTCACAGAAAAGAAGCTCACTCAAAGGGGCTTAGCCAAAATACACTGACCTCTAACTCTCATATTGATATATCAAGATTTTGCTATAATATGAACAGAAAGTGCTTGGAAATAACAAGTCTCTCTGTTCTATTGCATTAGCAGCAGCAAGAGATGTGTGTGTTTATGTGCGTGGAGGAAAGGGGAGGGGGAGAGAATATCAGCTCTAAGACTGTTCCATTCTTTAGCAGTCTGTGGTCCAAAGAACTGCTTTGCTTTCTCATTTTGGGGGAGAGGTATTTTGGGGACAGTACTTTCAATATAAGTGCAACTTAAAGAGCTAAGACAGCAGTCTTGAGATCTGTAATTAGATCTGTGCCTTTAAGGATCAGTTGATGGGCACAGTTAAAGGAACCAGGTCCAGAAAAGCTCTGTGGCAGGAGTGAATGCCTCCTTATGAGTAAACAGAAAAATGCAAGGAGAGCCCACTTCAAGGCCACTGTGCAGAGAAAAGCCCCTAGCTAAACTTTCTATGCATACCCATCTGGCTTTTGAGATTTCATCAGGGTTATGCTCTCTTCCTGCCTGCCTTTTCTAAAATGAATGAAGTGCCTACATAGATACCTATTCACTGTTCCATTATTCTATCATCCTATTAATTGGAAAAAAAAAACCCTGACTTCTTTTAAAAATTGAAGAACAACTTCAGGGATGTGAGAAGCAGATTTCTGAGTGTACTGATAGGCACCAGCTAATCAGCGATGTTCATTATTGCCATCTCATACAAACGGCAAGTCCTGTCTTCTTTCTCCCAGAGCTTGATTCTAGAGATGAAAAGGTATATTTGCTCAAAACTCAATATAGACACTGTCAACTTCAGTGCAGTCATATTGCTTTATAAGTATTGCACCCATTTTCACCTTTAGCAGGTTCATTTCTCCAGCAAACGCTACTGAGCAATGGGCAACACTCCTAAACCTTCTGGTTTGCCTCGGTGTTGGTCCCCAACCCGCTAGGATTCCAGGATTGCCAAAGGTGAATTTTTGATAAATGCTTCCCCGTAGCTGTGCCCTGTCTGAAAAATGCTGAGTCGAGCGGACCTTCAGCAAGAGACACAAGCGAGAATTCCAAAGGTCCAAAAAGAAACCTTGCAATGTCTCTCGGTTCATTTTTCTTTCTAACTCGTCACAGGTCAAGGATTTGCTGGCTTCTCTCTCGGTATTCTGAGATGACAAAAGAAGGCACAATCTGGGGATATTCAATACTTAAGCCCAATCTTGCCTGACCTCATCTCTTTTGGGAAAATATCTTTTGTTAATTTTCTCCAAAAGACAACAAGAGGAGCAAGGTTTGAGTTCAGTAGCACTTTAAAGACCAACCAGTTTTCCATGGTATAAACTTTGGAGAGTCAATGCTCACCTCCTCAGATATCTGACAAAGGAAATTTTAACTTTCAAAAGCTTATCCCCAAGAAATCTGGTTGGTCTTTAAGGTGCTACTGAAGAAGAAGAGAAGAAGAAGAGTTTGGATTTATACCCCCCCCCCACCTTTCTCTCCTGTAGGAGACTCACAGGGGCTTACAATCTCCTTGCCCTTCCCCCCTCACAACAAACGCCCTGTGAGGTACGTGGGGCTGAGAGAACTCAGAAGAACTGTGACTAGCCCAAGGTCACCCACCTGGCATGTATTGGGATTGCACAGGCTAATTTGAATCCCCCAGATAAGCCTCCACAGCTCAGGTGGAAGAGCGAAGAATCAAACCCGGTTCCTCCAGATTAGAATGCACCTGCTCTTAACCACTACGCCACTGCTGCTCCTGGACACAAACCTTGCTCTTGATCTGCACACCACATGGCTACTCATCTGAAACCATTTGGGCAAAAGGGTTCCATTGTTGACCCCAATCAGGGAGAACTTGAACAGTCTTTAACCATTTAGAGAAGGCAGTGTTGATCAATTTTAGAAAAGGCCTGATCCCAAAACTCTGTGGTGGTGTGCAGGCAATCCATTTTTTTTAGGAGTTAGGGTTACATACAGGAATCATATTCTGATCTGAGTCATTTTTATGATCAAAAATTTCATTCGGCTTCTTCAATAACTTTGGCCAATTATGGACAAGGTGTCTGCTGCACAATGTCCATTGCAGCAAGATTTCTTTTACGGATGGATTTCCTGGACCCCGCTTTTACTTAAACTTCTCTCTGTGGCAAGCAAGACCACTTCTAGCGTGACTTTTAATTTGCTTTGCTGCCAGAGCAGGCAGATTTGCCAGTGAGCACAGCTTTGCCCTGGACATCTTCCCTCCACCCACAGCCAGTCTATCTAGTTTCACCCTGCTGTCCATGTCTTCCCCCTTACCCCCCTTCCATGTTACCGGCTCCTTCCTGCTTCTCTATGTGCTCATATTGAGATACCGATATCTCAATATAACAACAACAACAACAAAAATGAGAAGTCTTTTCCGTGGCACAGTACAAGGAGGGTCTTTTTTTGTTCCATCCCACCTCCCTTGCTTTACTTCCGTCCTCCTCGATGATCGGGAGGACTTTTTAAAACTTTATTACACACAAGCCTCTATTTTAAACCAAAGCCTCTCTCTTCTGCTGTGGGGGAGAGAAAGGGGGGAGGGGAGGGGAGGGGGAGAGAATATTGGCTGTAGCACATGGTCCCTGTCTTCAACTGCATGTGGTCCAAGGAATTACTTAGCCCAGGGGTAGGGAACCTGCGGCTCTCCAGATGTTCAGGAACTACAATTCCCATCAGCCTCTGTCAGCATGGCCAATTGGCCATGCTGGTAGGGGCTGATGGGAATTGTAGTTCCTGAACATCTGGAGAGACGCAGGTTCCCTACCCCTGACTTAGCCTCTTTCATTTATGGGGATTATTTTGGGGGAAGGCTACAATATCAATGTAACTGGCTTTAACAAAAACAGCAGTCTTTAGATTTGTGCCTTTAAGACTAACTTGGTGAGCAGAGTTAGGAGAACCAGGGAAAGAAGAGACCCAGCAGACTTCAGCAAGCAGCTGTAGGGCAGGCACTGGGTCCACCCAGTGAATCACAGCAAAATAAAGCAGGAGGGGACAGGAATGGCTCCCCTAACCCACATACATTATTTTTATTGAAAAAGTAGACCTACTCGCTACTTGACTTAACAACATATGCATTTTGGCTTCTCCCTTGGCTTTAGGGTTCTTTTTTAATATTAGGGATCTCTCTCACTTTCTCTAGTGCACTAGTACTGCTGGTTGAAAGCTTTGAGCATCTTTCTCCCCTTGCCCCCAGTTGCACAACAGGCATGCTACCTATTGTTCAGAGGCAAAGAACAGACCTCTGTTTCCATTCACCTTGATGTCTGAAACTATGTCTGCCTGCCAGTGCGTGCAAACAAAGCCTTTCTGCCCCACAGAAGGCAAACACACTGGCTGCCTATTGAGGGAGGAGTCAAGCTATAGCCTCAGGGCCTCCATCTAAGCTTGTTCCTCTGCTTTCCCCCATTCTGCAAAACAGATAACCTGAAGAATGGGGGGAAAGCAATGGCTTGTGCCTCTCCTGCCACCCCAGTTTGCCTTCTATGATATTTAGCTCAATCATACACCTATGGGCTGATCTATATGCCTGTCTGTTACTTCGGTGCTCCTCTCGTCTCCTCCTACCGCCCAATTTTGAGATGAGACAGCATCCTTCATTCCCCAGAATACTGAGGAGTAATGCCCTTTCCTCATTGTTTCCAAATGACCCTCATTTTCCAATTCTGATTATTTATTTATTTCATTTAAAAATGTATAGCCTACCTCTCCTTTTGACCCATTTATTAGTTGGTTTTTTTCCTTCCCTAAAGGAAAAGCTGCCAAGGTGACTTACAAAAAGAGAACAATACAACTCATGTTAGACAACAGTTTTCTGATGCGGAGGTGCAAAATCACGTCCAACTTAGGGGGAAGCAAAGCAGCCAGGCTCTTCTGTGCAGCTCATGTAGACTCCCTTGGGAAGTGAGTGAGCCCGATGGAGATCTGTCATGCTTTGTTTGGGTCAATCTTGGGTGGTGTTAGAAAAACCGGGAAGGTGGGAATCAAAGCTGATTCTGTAAAGTGAGCCAAAGCTGGTCTCATGCAGGGCAGAATTTGAGCCTCCATGTGCTTCTCATGTTAAACAGAGAGTCTTTAACTAGCCACCTCCTAGGACATGGCCAACAGCTTTTGGTGCTGAATCCCAGAACTAAGCAATACATATGGTGAATGTGGCATCTGGAACAGTGGTTCATTCACACATTCTGGTTCTGCAAAGATCTCTCCATTCTATGGGGTTGGGGGAGGGAAGAGATGATTATGGGGATGATTGTAGGCCTTGCAGTTCATATACATGGATACTGTCACATAATGTCTAATGCATTTTCCCCCCTGCTCTTGCTTGAATTATCTGCCCAGGAGCACAAGGAAGCCTTCAGAAGGGACCACAGTCCCAAAATAAAGCGAACTGTAGTTTTTCTTTTAAAAATGTAAGACTTTATTGAGAACAGAAGCATGCGAGAGATAGACAATTTCTGAGGAATATAGAAAGAACCAAACCTTAAATCCCTGTGCCCTTTGCCCACCCCTTGCCAGGCCCAAGACCCGCAGTTACAGTAAGATAACAAAGGAAAGAATACCAACATTCAAATACAGAATTAACATTACAAAAGACAGGGGCTTGGCCACACCTGGAAGAGCTGTGGCTGCGCTTTAGCTTTCGTTTCATGGAAGGCTGGAAGCGGGAGGGGGGATGAGCCAAGGGGCCCATCCTGACACAGCGATCACATGCTGGTGAGCCTTCCTTCCTTCCTTCCTTCCTTCCTTCCTTCCTTCCTTCCTTCCTTCCTTCCTTCCTTCCTTCCTTCCTTCCTTCCTTCCTTCCCAGCATGCATATAAAAATTATTTATTTGTTTGTTTGTTTAACTTATTATACCCCCCACCCGCAAAGCACTCTGAGTGGTGTACAATTGTACATAAAATACAATTAAAACCATAGTTTACAAATGGATATTTAAAGCCATAAACCAAAGCACACAAATAGGAGAAACAGATCAAGGTGGCGACTTGATGTATAGCCTACCCCCCCCCACCACCACCCTGGGGGGACTGGATATACCGATGGTACAGCCAGAGGTGGGATCCAGCAGGTTCTCACAGGTTCCCGAGAGTAGGTTACTAATTATTTGTGTGTGCCGAGAGGGGGTTACTAGTTGGTGATTTTGCCATGCAATTTTTGCCTTAGTTATGCCCCTCCTCTCAGCAGTAGCGCGCAGAACTTGAAGCAGTCTAGCAGGAGGTGCACCGGCGTGCGTGGCAGCCTGCGCGCATTCGTTTCCCGCCCAAGGACCGGCGCAGCAGCTGCGTCCTTGCCACAGCCCCGCCCAGGAATGCCCCTCCCTCGGAATGCCTGGCCACGCCCCTGTTGTGCCCCACCCAGTCCCATTGGCGCTATGCCACAGCTTGAATCCAACCACCATGGGAACCTGTTACTAAAATTTTTGGATCCCACCACTGGGTACAGCCCACTACAGTGGCATTCAGGGGATGGCATATCAATGACAGGCCTCCCCAAAAGGCCGGTGGAATAATGATGTTTTACAGGCCCTGTGGAACTGCTCAAGGTCCCGCAGGGCTGTGATGGCAGGGGGCAGAGTGTTCCACCAGACAGAGGCCAAGGCAGTAAAAGCCCTGTCCGGGGTAGAGGCTTGTCGTATCATCGAGGGGCTGGGAGCCTTTAATAGATTTGCCTCTGCAGAACGCAGAGGCCGTACGGGGATATAAGGGGAGAGACAGTCCCTGAGGTAGGGGAGTCCCAGGTCACAGAGAGCCTTAAAGCCTCAAAACCAGCACCTTGAAAGTGATCCGATACCCCATTGGGAGTCCATGTAGACGGCGCAGCACAGGGGAAATGCAGTTCCTCAAAGAGCCACCCATCATTTGTACTCTGTAAAGTTAGTCTAGTAAACAAAGTATGGTGAAGGATGACAGAAGGTGCTGATGCAGGCCTGCTTTTCTGAAGTGTGCTCCTCCAAAAGTCCAGCAGCATGGACGACAGGATGCATCCACTATCTTCAAAGCCCCTGAAGGGCAAGGCTGAGCTGTATGCCTCATGCGCAGGCCACAAGAGAACATACTGCCGGACACCAGTCACAGAGAGCTCTTCAGCAAGCTGCTGCTGCTGAGGCCTTCACGGAAGGCGCCCAGCATGGGCCAGGGAAGTGGGCAATGGAAGCAGCCTTGAAACTAATGGCTCCCAGAGAGATGGGCATTGGTGAATGTTTTGCTCAGCAGGATTCCCTCTGTCTGGAGTAATTCATTTCGATTGTACAAAACCGCCAGACCTCACACCGCATCTGTGCGAGCATTTTTTTAAGTGTCATTTCCCAACCACCGGAGAAATCAATCACAGATCTCCTCAGAGAAATGTCCAAGGGGCGGGGAGGTGGTGGAACTGTTGCTCATGAAATGAAATATTGCCAACAAGGAAAACTGTGTTTTAAAAAGTGGTATCTCCCCCCTCACAAGATTGCCAAAACAGCAGACCATGCGTTTGATTAACTCTTCTACCTTTCTCTCCGCTCACCTTCCTTGGCTATAAATGGTTCTTTTTAAACAGAGGAACTAACCTTAGCTCTAATGTTTAAATTCTAATGATCTTATATTTGTACTCTGTAAAGAGACAGCGTGGTGTAGTGGTTAAGAGCAGGTGGATTCTAATCTGGAGAACTGGATTTGATTCCCCACTCCTCCACCTGAGAGGCTTATCTGGTGAACCAGATGTGTTTCTGCCCTCCCACATTCCTGCCAGGTGAGCTTGGGCTAATCATAGTTCTTCAGAACTCTCTCAGCCCCACCTACCTCACAAGGTGTCTGTTGTGGGGAGAGGAAGGGAAAGGAGTTTGTAAGCCACCTTGAGTCTCCTTACAGGCGAGAAAAGTGAGATATAAATCCAAACTCCTCCTCCTCCTCCTTCTTTATTCATCATTAGATTTAATATGCTGCCCCTTCCCTATTTAACTTGGGGCTGCTCACAATATATATCTAAAGACATAAATCCAATTAAACATTCCAATAATTTACCAATTACCAATTTTCAAAGATGGCAAAAAAAAAAAATTCGGACAAACCTGTGAGGGTTAACAATGGACTCCATACAGCATAGTGGGGAAGGCCAGATGGTACCATAGCCATCTCAACCATTATAGACCTAATGAAGATCCAACTGGACCTGTTTTTGCCAAAGGTAGATCCAGCAGGAACTCTTTCACTCACAGAGCAGTCCTGCTAAATTGAGTTTCACAGAGATGTTCTCCATGTTCTGCGTCAAAGAGCAGCCACTAGGGACATCTCCACAGTACAGATCTCCACAAATAAGACACAAGTGCCCCCACCCCCCAGTGGTTTGCTACCAGCATCTGACATCCTCAAACAGCAACAACTATTGCAGAGACTTCCTGAGCTTCTCCATTCAGAAGACACAAGTGAGAAAAACAGTGATTGGCATTGACATAGTTTGTTTGCTTCGTTCATTAATTTCTTCTGCTCCTTCCAGCTCCTTTTACTAATGGTCTTTTATTCAGGCCTTCCTGGTCTGATCACACACAGTTTGCCATGATGTCCAAAATCATGGTTTGCACCCTACAAATAGGAATTCTAAACTTGGATTAAATTGCGGTTTACAGTCTTGGCTTGTAGGGGCTACATAAGCACTCCCCTTTTGCACAGATGGAGAAGACAAATTTCAGAACCAAACACATGGATGTGAAGCACCATCTTGTGAGAAACATGTATGAAGACAGCAGTGGTGGGATCCAAAAATTTTAGTAACAGGTTCCCATGGTGGTGGGATTCAAACTGTGGTGTAGCGCCAATGGGGCTGGATGGGGCATGATGGGGGCGTGACTGGGCATTCGGGGGGTGGGGCATTCTTGGGCGGGGCTGTGGCAAGGCTTATCTGGTGAACCAGATGTGTTTCTGCCCTCCTACATTCCTGCTGGGTGACCTTGAGTTAGTCACAGTTCTTTGGAACTCTCTCAGCCCCACCTACCTCATCAGGTGTCTGTTGTGGGGAGAGGAAGGGAAAGGAGCTTATTAGCCACTTTGAGTCTCTTTACAGGAAAGAAGGTGGGATATCCATGTCAATAGTCAAATTGGTAACAGCTGCCTGACTGTGTGAGTCTGTGTTTCTTTTGTGTTCCTGCTGAGTCAGCTAGTATACCTCATTTGCTTGTTAAGTGTCACATGGTATGTAACTGCTGTAAGTATTGGTTCTTGAACTGTATATATATGGTAAGGTTCAGTGTACTATTGTCCTTGCTGAGGGCAGGTCTGAAGCTGGAGGCTCTATCAGTTTACTAAACGATACTCTGTATATATGCAACTACTTTAAAACAACTTTTCTTTGGTTGAACTACTTGTTTCCAGTCCTTTATCCTGCACTCTATACATGCTCAGAGGAGCTACCGCTGCTAACTTTGTCAATCCAGACTCTTGTTCTTCTTTCACCAAGCCCTTATCTGGAAACAAGTTTGTAAGTCTATGTAAGAGGATGAACCTTGTGGACTTTGCACTTGAGAGGGAATTGGCCATGCTTAGAGTGCAAGGAAATGAGAAGATCCTGCAGGGGGTAGGCAAGTGGTCAGCTGGATAGGACTATAAGGTTAGGTACCTTCCCATCCTTTTTGTGTCACCTCTTGTATATCCTCAGACTGATATTCTCAGGGCAATTTCCTTCTTCTTCTCAGAAACACTTATTTCTCTGCTCCTAACCAGGTAAGTAGCTAGATCACAGGTGTCAAACTCACGGCCCTCCAGATGTTATGGACTACAGTTCCCATCATCCCCTGCCAGCATAATGGGAACTGTAGTCCATAACATCTGGAGGGTCGCGAGTTTGACACCTATGAGCTAGAGGTTATCTCTGACTCCTAGCTTTAGTATCTATTATGTAGTTCTTAATAAACATTTACTTTTATCTATATATATAAAAAGCTAACAGTGTTTTTGTTGATGACAGTATATCTCAGTAACTGCTGGGCCAATTCCTCTGAAAATTCCCAGCCACCATAGTCAACCAGGCGAGAGTGTTTTTAGATGTTCACATACCTGAAATTTCACACCTGGCCCAGGTAAAATGCCTTTTTCCTGGCGCTCCATAGTGAAGGACATGCAGCTGCCTGTGTGTAACTGTCACCCTTAGAATGTTTGTGCTGTTCAGAATGTTCACTCAGACGGCCAGATATGAGCAGTGGAAACAGTACATAGGCAGTAACTCCAGTGGAAGTGAAACACATACACACACACACACACGAGGAAGAGGGAAGGGAGGGAGGAGAAGGAGGAGGAGGAGGAGGAGGAGTTTGGATTTATATCCCCCCTTTCTCTCCTGCAGGAGACTCAAAAGGGCTTACAATCTCCTTGCCCTTCCCCCCTCACAACAAACACCCTGTGAGGTATGTGGGGCTGAGAGACCTCTGAGAAGCTGTGACTAGCCCAAGGTCACCCAGCTGCCTTGTGTGGGAGTGTACAGGCTAATCTGAATTCCCCATATAAGCCTGCACAGCTCAGGCAGCAGAGCTGGGAATCAAACCCGGTTCCTCCAGATTAGGTACACGAGCTCTTAACCTTCTACGCCACTGCCACTGAGAGGGAGGTGTGGCATCAGAGGTGGGATCCAGAAGGTTCTCACAGGTTCCCAAGAGTAGGTTACTAATTATTTGTGTGTGCCAAGAGGGGGTTACTAATTGGTGATTTTGCCACGTGATTTTTGCCTTAGTTACGCCCCTCCTCTCAGCAGTAGCGCGCAGAACTTGAAGCAGTCTAGCAGGAGGTGTACCGGCGTGCGTGGCAGCCTGCGCCTGCGTGCATTCATTTCCCACCCAAGAACTGGTGCAGCGGCTGCGTCCCTGCCACAGCCCTGCCCAGGAATGCCCCACCCGCATTACTCAGGAGTAAGCTCGGTACAGCAACCATGACATACTTTGAATGGCTGTGTCGCGCCCCTCAGAGGGTTTCCTCAGAAGCGACACCCATTGCCACCAGCCACACTTACTCCCAGGTAAAGGATCATGACCAGCCAGCGTAGATGTGTGGGAGGGGTGCCTTTCCATTCCCCTCCCCCCAAAGAATGCGGGCACACACATTACTGACATCGCACAATATCAGGCTGCGTGTTTGCATGAGCACGTACTGCTGGCCTCTGCAATTGATTTGCTGCTACTGTTCCTTTCCCATTTCACCCAATAAGCCACAGCAACACCTGGCCGGGCCACGCTAGTCTTTAATAAGAAAGTGTGGAATTTAGCTGCGGGGCTCCCTCTCTGCCAACACAGCCCACAGTGCTTGTATTCAGGAGACAGCAAATAGAACAAGGAAACTTTGGGTCACTTTCTGAACTCAGAGGGAGGCAGAAGAATCAAGGGGGAATGCACAAGCATAGAAACCAAAGCTGTGTTCATGCCTGTCATCGACCACACCATTTAACCTTAGTTTAACTGTCATGATATCTGAATGTGGCCAGTGGGTTGGACCCTGTGGATTTGTTTTGCAAATGGCGGTGCTTTCTTCCAGCTCAAGAAACCTTCCACTGATTCATGAGGAGAGCCTCCTGCATCAGCTGGTACTGGGTAAAATGCCACAATTTGCAGAATGCACAGGATCTCGCCCAGTTTTAATTCCTCACTTGGCTACTTACTGAAGAAATGTCTACAGTTGCTATAGCTCTGAGCCCAGCTATTCCTCTGCTCTGTCCATAGTCCTGATAGTCCCTGATTCTTCTCTTCTTCCTGTTCTTAGGTATTTGCACTCGCCTCCTATTCTAGTATACATTGCCACAGCCCTGAAACTCCACTGACTCTATCTCTGCACAGGAAGGAATCAGAAGAGAAAGGTCTGATATATCCTTATACGTGCGCCAAAAGAGTATACACCTTGAAGGAATTTCCCAGCCTTAGTTAGTTTATTGCCTTTGCAGGTGCAGAGCGCATTCCCTCCCCCACACCCCACAAATCACTCTTTATCTCAAGGACAAGTTCCCAAGCAAGCTCAATTAAATCATGCATCGCAGCTGAGAATCTCTGTTGGGAGGGGGTCATTCGCTCATTCCCTGAAAGATCCCACAAGGACAGCCCTATGATTGGTTGTGAAGGGTCAGCAGCGTTTTCCATAAGAGTAGCTATTGCAAAGAATCATCCTTGTTGAGTAGCTATTGCAAAGAACCCCTCTCCTTGTTGCTAGAAAGAAACTCATACTGAGCTCTGGAAACTTTAGGCCAGAAGAAGCAATAAGACTTCAGTAAGGACTTAGCTGGTTAGTTTTGTTAATTTTTCAGCCCCACCCACCTCAAAGGGTTTGTTGTGAGGGGGGAAGGGAAAGGAGATTGTGAGCCCCTTTGAGTCTCCTACAGGAGAGAAAGGGAGGATATAAATCCTCCTCCTCTTCCTCTTCCTCTTCCTCCTCCTCCTTCTTCTTTCTTTGTATTCTATCACTGCTGAACTGTGTCCCTTTGGCTTTTTAAAACTCCTTCTCTAAATCTAATAAAGATTTATTTTGCTTATAATTTTGTGTGAGTTTACTGACCAAAAGCGCTTGGTTGTGTTACTGAACAGCAGCTGGCCCGCAGCTGCACTGTGTTAAAACCATGCCACATCTGAGGATCCAGTAGACTAGAAGAGCAACATTTCCATTCTATCAACTTCTCACTCTGTTGCCTCACTCTCTCTCCAATCTATTATTCACTGCAGGGGCCAAAAAGCTATTCTCCTTTTGATTCTTAATCCCCGGAAGCTAAAGAACAAAATCCAGTTAACCTCTTGACTAGAGGGGTATGGGGTTTGGAAAAAATGGGAAAGGATCTCTTACTCCCATTTCCCACATGAAAAAAATGGGGTGAAGTGAGCTGTTGAGGGGGTACATGAGATCGATGGGGAAAATGATTTCCTGGTGAGCAAGTCCCCTCCCCACAATACTAAATGCGAGGAGAAGCCAGACAATTCCCAATGCTTGTCATTTCAATTTGGATGGAAGAGCGTACTCAATGGTCCTCTATTTCATCTTGTTCGAGTTACATCTATTTAAAAACCCAATTGATTTTCTTGCATTATAGCATCTTCTATTCTTCTCCCTCCATGGCAATGTAAATTATTGCAAATCTATCTCATGAATGGTAATGAATCAAATGAACCACCACCAGTAGCTCCCCCGCAAGCCCCCAATCCCTTCTTTTAAAAAATGATGAGGCGAGTGAGACAAAAGCAGAATTCTCCTTTATTTCAGAGCGTTACAGGAGAGGAGGCAGGGGGTCTTCATATTCATCTTCTGCCTATACAGCCCTATAGTTCGGTTCTATATATAGATCAATGCATCTCTCAGCTAATCTCTTCACAATCATAAAGCTATTAAATTAATTAACGCAAATGAAAGTGGCAGTGCAGGATAGTCCCAGAAGGGTGTATGATCATTTTACATTTATTTGTACCAAGAAGTTTTGAATAAATGTGCCAGCATAAGCAATTTGTACTGCTAATTTTTGTTCTAGAGGTTACCGCTTTCAACAGGTTCTCCGGGTGAGCCATTTCTTTCAGGCCCTGACTGAGTTCTATCGTCTTTCTTGACAGTAACTTTAAATCGGGAGCATAAGAAGACAAGGTTAAATCACCCTTCCCACGTACCAAGTCCACTTGGAAATTCCATTCAGATAATCTAGACCTTTTCTCATGATCTAAGGTTGGCCATTATGCAGAGGAAGGCAGTGGAAAACCACCTCAGTTAGTCTCTTGCAGTGGAAAACCACCTCAGTTAGTCCCCCTACCCTTCCCTTCCCTCCCTTGCATGCCACCCCTCCCTCCCTCCCTTCCCTTCCCTCCCTTGCATGCCACCCCTCCCTCCCTCCCTCCCTCCCCTCTCCCTCCCTCTGCTAGGGTGGATGGGCCAGGTCCAGATGCCGGGCCCCCTACCCTTTCCTCCCCTCAGAGACCTTATTGGGTCTCCATAAGTCAGGTGTGACTTGACGGCATTTTACACCCACATTCACAAAGTTGGGCAATGCAACCTGGTATGCTACCTTGGACTGTACATTTAGGTCTCCAATTCCTCTTCAAGTACAAAAGGAAATAAAGATGTGCCCCTGAATAGCCCAAACAAGCCTGAGATCATCAGAATTTGGTCATGGTCAGTACTTGGATGGAAAACCACCAAGGAAGACTTGGGTTGCTATGCAGAGGCAGGCAATGGGAAGCCACCTCTGTTTACCTCTTGCCTTGAAAAACCCATGAGGGGTCATCATGAACCAGTTGCAACTTGACAGCATGTTGTTGTTGTTGTTGTTGTTGTTGTCATTGTTGTTGTTTAATTTTGTTTGATACCACAGCTGCCAGTTCTTTAGCTGGTTGTTGACCTTTCGTTACAATTTAAGCCTTACCTAGAGGCCTAGGATGTTGCAATGTATTGACATAGTATTCTTGCAGATCCCAGCAGGGCTGCCTCGTTGTTGTTGTTATTAACATCAGCTCCTCTAGTTGGTTGTATGAAGCCTCAAGGTTTGCCAAGTCTGCTCTAATGAATGGAAGGCCTTGCTTAGTCAGCAGAACAGAATCTCCCTTCCATCAGCTCAAGCCACCAGCTTCTGTTTCTCTGGCAACTGAACTTAGGAACGATGAACAGAAAACACATGATCTGAGCCCCAAGAAGGCCTATGCCTAGTCCTAACAGCCCCAATGTAAGGTATTCAAGTGGGGCTTGAACTGGGTTACCTACCAGCCATGCCCCAGAGCCCTGTAGCTCACACCACAGATCGGATGCAGTGGGAATGGCAGAGAGGACCCAGAGCCTGTGAAGTCCAACAGCCACATCTGTGCTGTACTCTTCACTCTGGATACTTCTGGTTCTTCAGTGTAGACAGCCTATCAAGTTATGGGCAGATCTGGCCTAGACCAAGCTTCAGCTCTACTGCTCTCCCCTGTTTCCTTGCTGAACACCAAACTTTGCCTGTCTGTGATTGTGCCCGGACTTCAGAACCACCCTGGATTCCTCAGAAGACAGATCATTTCCTGCTTTTCACGCTGTGACTTGCCAGTACTCCTTACATCCCTGCAGAGGCGTAACTCCAAGGGGGAGGGGGTGTGTGCACAATGCACCAGGTGCACGCCCCTGTGGGGGCATGGTGAGGGCATTCTGGAGCATGGCAGGGGGTTCCAGGGGGCGTTCCTGGGTGGGATGTGGGCGTGGCAGGGGCGGAGGACAGGCCAGTGCACTTTTTCCCTTTGCTCCATCCCTGCATCCCTGTATGGACCCCTGGTATCCATCCCTGATTTGGAAACCAGACCCTCTCAACCCAAAGGTGTTAACTCTTGATAATGGAACTGGATGCTGCAAAATACTCTGAAGCATTCTCTTTCATTATTTCTTTCTATTTTCCAAGAGTCGTTCTCAGTTTTCTTGGAGATGTTCCAGGGGATTTAAGCCAGGAGAAAACCTAATGCCTGAAAAGGTTGATCCTGAATTAAGTAGACTTAGAGCAAAAGATGGGGGAAAGATTAAATATTCTATGTCAGTGCTTACCAATCTGTTAGGATTGGCAACGTTTTTGCCTGGAATGGCACCAGCATACCTGAGGTGGAGCAGCTGCCAGAGTCAGGGCTTCTGCCAACCCCCTCCCATTCACTTATTGCTGGTGCTCTGCTATGTTCCCAGCTACATGCACTGCCTAAAGTCACCAGGGAGAGGACTGTAGGCAGCAGCATGCATAGGCAGTAAAAATGCTCACAAGAGGCCAGGGGAAAGATGTGCAGGCAGGTGAGAGGGAAGGAGGGCATGTTTACAGCCAGGTGGCAGATAGAAGATGGGGGGGAGATACTTGGGAACTCTCTGCCTAGGGCCTCTTAATACCTAGAACTCAAAACCTATTATTGTTTTTTTGCAAAGCCTGTTTTTCTACCAAACCGCACAAAAACCTGTTTTTTAGATATGCACAGTTCAGCAAAAAAAAAACTTGATGCAAACTTCGAATGAGGCAGCGCCAACCGAACAAACTTATCAATGAGTGTGGATGTGATTACCAGCATCAAACGCAGTGTGTTTGTCCACTGGACACATTCGCCTTGAAATCTGTGGTGTATCTAGTTAGAATACGACATGCCCCCCCCCCCCCCCCCATTAAGAAGATATATTTGTTCACAATATTCCTTGTTCAGCTGCCTTCTTGGTGGGACACGGCGTCTATTTTTGGCAAGTGTGCCTTGGTACGAAAAAAAAACGCAGGTGTCTTTGGATGAGATATTAAGTGTAAAGAGCTGATTAAGTGCAATGGAAACTGTGTCAGTTTCTTGTCACTGAAGAGAATGCAGCAGAGCTGGGGATTAAGGCTTGATTGACAGTTTGGGATTGCAGGCCGACAGCCGATCAATCACTGCAGGTGACGGGAGAGATGCAAGCTTTTCTTATCGCAGCCCAGCACTGCTGGGTGAGGGATGCCATGCAGACAGGAAGAGGGCAAGGGAGAGGGGAAAAAATCCTTTGGGATAATAAAAATGTGGCAAACAGAGTGGAGCAGCGTATCGAAGATCGGGGAAGGAAGGGAGGGTGGAAACGACTCCGGCAATTTGCTGCGCAGCTAGAGCCTTCCTCTGTGCATGGTCAGTGGCTTAGGAGGACTGCTGATCCCATTGTGCACGGCTTTGTGATAGAGCACCTGCTCTGCATGTAGAAGGTCCCACATTCAGTTCCTGGTATCTTCACTTGAAAAGATCTCAAGTTCTGCCCCTGATTGAGAGATCTTTTCCGAGTAGACTGTCCTGTAGCAGATGGTCCACAGGTCTGACTCAGGTCAAGGCAGCTTCCTCGCCTGCACCATCCAGGTCAGGACAGGACAGGTGTGCAGCAGGCAAAATATCCATTTCTACTGGCAAAGCAAAAGTCAGTGCCTCGGTGCGATGGCGTAGTGGTTAAGAGCAGGTGTACTATAATCTGGAGGAACCGGGTTTTGATTCTCTGCTCTGCCACCTGAGCTGCAGAGGCTTATCTGGGGAATTCAGATTAGCCTGTACACTCCCACACATGCCAGCTGGGTGACCTTGGGCTAGTCACAGCTCTTCGGAGCTCTCTCAGCCCCACCCACCTCACAGGGTGTTTGTTGCCAGGGGGGAAGGGAAAGGAGTTTGTAAGTCCCTCTGAGTTTCCTATAGGAGAGAAAGGGGAGGGGATATAAATCCAACTCTTCTTCTTCTTTCCAAGCTCTGATTCTGGATTGAATCTTATCAGCTGGTAGAAATATATTGTTCCCGACTTCCGCAAAAGATTATGCTGGAGAATGGGAGTATCACAAGAGCGAATGTGTTATAGGGTTAAGAGCAGTGGATGCTAATTTGCAGAACTGGATTTGATTCCTCACTCTTCCATATGAACTCTGCTGGGTGATCTTGGGCTAGTCACAGTTCTTCTGAGCTCTCTCATCCCTACCCACCTCACAGGGTGTTTGTTGTGAGGGGGGGGGGAAGGGAAAGGAGTTTGTAAGCCCCTCTGAGTCTCCTGTAGGAGAGAAGGTGGGATATAAATCCAACTCTTCTTTATGTGAAGGCCAGACAATCCAGAGAGTTGCCTGCCTCTATTAAAGTTTGAAGACCCAAGTCCCTGTGGTAGTTTGTTAGGTCAGTTCAAGGACCTGAGGTTTCTGGGGATGAAAGCAAGCCTTCTGACAAGTTTTTGTTTCATCTTCCCTCCCAGGAGGAAATGTAGCATGCTCTGATGTAGGCAGGGCTTGTTTTTGTGTGTGTGTGTTTTGTGTTTTTGTTTTTTTGAAGGCCAGCCACTCAGACTTCATTTAATGGCAGATCACAGAGCACAAACCCTGTCCAAAAAATTGTCAGTCTGACTCAGTCTCTAGAATGCCTTTCATCTTTAGGCCTTCAGATGTGAGATATCCTCCCTCTTCTCAGACTACCAACCTCCAGGTTGCGTCTGGAAATATCCCAGCATTTTTACTGGTATCCCCTGGAGAAAATGCTGCTTTGGAAGCTGGTCTCTATGATAGCGTCTCAACATGCTCAAGTCCTTCCTCACCCCAAGCCACTGTCCACAGGCCTGCTCCCAAAGCACCAGGAATTTTCAAAGAAGGCAAGTAGAGTTGCCAGTCTTCAGTTTGTAGCAATAGGGATCAATTCACCTGGACAAAATGGCCACTGTGGAAGCTGGACTCTGTGGCATGATGCCTTATTGAAGTCCTTCCCCTTCCCAAAGTCTGCCTTCCTCAGGCTCCACCCCCAAAATCTGCAGGTATGTCCCAACCCAGAGCTGGTCACCCTACTGGCAAATCTACCTCTTTCCCATGTGTTCTCAAAGGGTCTCCTTCATTATGAAAAATTCTAGGAGAGCCTTTAGGGGAAGAAAGGAGGCTAGCCAGAATTGTGCTGATTCATCTGCAACCAGTGGCATACCACTAATCGGGACATGGAGTATCCCATGTCCCTGGGCACATGCCATCTCATCATGGGGGGGGGGGGTGCCAGGCACTGGGCAAGTCCCTGCGCTCAGCTGACTGAGTTGTTTGCAGCAGCCGCAGGCCGGCTCCTCCCCTCCCCAGCAGGGAGGTTGGGGAGGACAGGAGCCTGCCTGCAGAAAGGCCAGGGGGCGAGGCTTGGTGGCAAGCAGCCAGGGCCAGGCTCAGACAGACACTGTGGCAGCAAGCCAACCCAGGAGCCGAGGAGCTGGCCTGCCAACCACAGTGTCTGTTTGAGACCCACCCTTAAGTCCCACCCTCCCCAGCCTCCCTGCTGGCTCCCGTAAGTGGGGCGGGGGGCGCGGGGAGCCGGTCTTGCCCCCAGACCCCATTTAGGCCCAGTATGCCACTGTCTGCAATGTACAGGAGATCAACAGTAGCGTGGTGGGAGACTCAGCAACTGAACTGGAAATCATGCCACCAGATTCCTTCTTCCTACCCTTCTGATCAAGGTTTGTAAAGCAGCCCTTCTCTTTGCTGTACTGTCTTGCCTTTCTCCAAGGGCAGACCGGTCCTTTAACTAACTGGGCTGATGGGATGTTGGCCTGGAAGCAACTCACTTTTAGTTCTTCATCACTGTAAAACATTGATAGCAATTGTCTCTTTTTGAGGTATTCTTGTGTGATGTTGTTGTTATTGGAGGGGCCTACCACCTAAAATTACCTACAATCACGGTGGAAGTATTATTATATTCATTCTATAATAGTAATACCAGAAGGTGGACGTATCAGTCCACCACAATTACTCCTGCCTTGTCTTTTTGCTCTTTTCTTCTTTTTAGTTTACTATACTTATTTTCCTTTCTTTATAGAATTAGGTAAACAAAATGGGCTTCTTAGGTAGTTAGCATATTCAGAACATGAATGTTATAAGATTAATGAAGTAAGTAATGTTATACATGTATGTTTGTATACCCTTTCTGATTGAGATTCTTTCCTTTTTTCCTTTCTTTTTATATGTACTTTATATTCATGTTTATCAATGTGTATTTCTTATGTATGTTCTTAAATTTTCCTAATAATGATTTTTAAAAATTCAAAAAAGAAATATCAACTTTACAAACCCCAAACGTCCATTTGTAGTTCATACTCTGTGACTTCATAGCTCTGCAGTCCTATGCAAACGCAAACCTTCTTTATGTCTTCAAAAGTTAAGGATTCATCAGCAAAACATGAGATAAAATTGCCCAAAGGAGCCTTGCAATCTTTTACAGTGAATAAGACAGAGCTGGGTGAAATTCTTCGGTCCCGCCTCGATCGCTTGTCCCAAGATCTTCCTTCTTTCCCACCCCCTTTAATTGAAACCTGAGTTCTTCCCAAACAGCTCCATTTGTGAAGAAATTCAGGGCTGCACATTTCCATTTCGGCATTACTGGCGTTCCTCCTACTGTTTAGAGACCTCTCGTGTCTCCGAATGGAACATTTTTACTAATGAGGTTGCGGTTTTATGTTTACAGAGTGCAAAAATGAGTTAGCAAAGAGTATATCGAGTTGCGTCGTGAACATCGTGTCAGCCAGTGGTCACCTAACATGAACATGTGGGCACTGGGGACTTACTGAACCAGTTTGATTCAAATTAATGAATGAAAATCAGCTTTCGGTGTATTGGACTTAACTTAGTTTTTCTTGCTGTTCAAGTTTCTCCACCACCAGGGCAGCACTGAGATTCAGGTTTGGAGGTTCATTCAGAAGGCCTCCGAGTGGTATTCAGTTCCAGGTGTCCTGATTTTCGATGCGCTGCAGATGCCGGTTGAACTTGCGAGGCAATAATCTGGCACTTACAGAGCTACTACATTTTGAATCAGCACAAATTCAAGGCAGTTCTGAGCAGAGTAATACCCTTCTAAGCCCACTTATGTTAATGGATTTAGAGCAGCGTATCTCTAAGCTCACTGATGTCAATGGACTTAGAAGGGCATAACTCTGATTTCACTGTCCGTTTCAATTTTTTAAAAATTACTGTGGTAAACAGGCAATTTTTTCAGACACATGATTGTGTCTTTAAAATTACAAACATTCCAAACCCAGCTCTTTGGACTGGGGAGCAGACTACAGGAAAACAAGGCATGGTCAACACTGCAATAGGACCGGAATCCATTCCCAGCCAACATTTCATGAGAGATTGTTTGTAATCGTGTAATTTGTCTCCAACATCATTTAAAAATTTTCTCACATGAGAGGATCCATCTAAAAAATCCATGCCAACCATCCAATCCCATAAATATCCAGATCTTCCTTACCACTGGTATCCCATTAAAATATAAAAAAGGCATGATTCAGAGCAGAGAGGTACATGGTGAAAGAAGAAATATTTTCAAATATCTTCTGAGAAAGAGTTACTGTTAACTCAAAAATCCATCAGATTTTATTTTAATGGAATATTGATTGAACCTGAATTGAAGACCTGTTGTTACGTATCAGTGATTTTCCCGCTCTTTGGAGGTCAGATCTTAACAGTCAGTTCTCATAACTATGTCTTGAAGCTGATCCTACTTGGTTTTTAATAGATATTGGTTTTAATCGCTTACAGATGGGTACCTGAGAAAATCATAAGGAGAGGGGGGATCCCAAGCACAGTTTGCTGTAGCAGCAGCACCCCCCTACCAGCCTGACTGACCCTAACTTGGCTGTCTCAATAGCAGCAGTCACGTTGATGGCAATTACTCCCCACCCATCTCACTTGACCTAAGTTTCACTGCAGCTGCAGCTCTCTTACTCCCACTCACCCCCCCCCCCATTGAGCCTGGCACAGCTTCCAGGTTTCACCCCCAGGCACTGTATCGTCTGGTCTAGCTGATAGAGGCAATGGTGGAGGGAGGAGTAGCCACAGCGTAGTTGAAGTCCGGAAGGTCCACCTCCCACATCTCCAGTCAAGCTGCCCAGCTGAACGAGAAGTATTGTTAGAATATGTACAGACAATTCTCTATTTTAGGGAGGTTTATACTCCCCCTAATGTTTCCCCCCAGTGTTTTAGATTTTTCTGCAAACCTAATGAAAACAACTTTGCAGGAAAAAAAATCTCCTGCTTACCATCTGGCCCTGATCCACAGATTTATGTATCTGCAGATCAGGGTAGAGTCGGCTTTTAGATATATCATACTTTGCATAGATACAACTCACAGAATCATAATATGCAAGTATATGTTGACCGTGATGTCCGAAATTAGAGTTTCCCAAAAGCTCTGTGAGATTTGGAAGCACATTTTGGAAAATCCTACATAACGTTCAAAAAATAAATTGAGGAAAGCAAACAGTCGAGCCGTGACATTTCTCGTGGGCTGTTCTTCCGTACATCTGTGCTCTTCTTGCTGCCTCAATCAATAATCCAATAATCAAGCAAAAGAGGTCAGTTTCTCATCTCAGGGGTGTTGTCATCCTCTTGCTGTGGCATTCTCACAGCCCAGGGGCTCCGTTCCACAATCCAGACATAACCTACAAAGAACAATTTTACTCTGGACTGGAAGTAGGACCAAGAATCTTTTCCACGGAAGGTGAATAAATAGTTACCTGTAGCCTCCCAGAATCAGCCCAAAAGCTGCTGGTGAACTCCAAACATTTAAAAATAAGTGATCCTGGTTTGGCTAAGATTGTTTTGATATAGGGTTGTCAGTCTCCAGGTGGTGGCTAGAGATCTCTTGGATTACAACTGATGTCCAGCCAACAGAGATCAGTTCATAGAGAGAAAATGGCTACTTCAGAAGGTAGAGATGTAGCTCCGAGGGGGGGTGGCGGGGGTGTGTGCGACGATGCACCGGGCGCACGACCCTGTGTGGGTGTGGCGAGGGTGTTCTGGGGGCATGGTGGGAGCATTCCGGGGGTGGGGGCGTTCTTGGGTGGGGCAGGGGTGCACCGGGCACTTTCCCCCCCTTGCTACGCCTCTGTCAGAAGGTACATTCTATGGCATTATTGAAGTCCCTCCCCTCCCCAAACCTTGCCTTCTCAGGCTCCTCCCCAAAAATATCCAGATATTTCCCAATCCAGAGCTGGCAACTCTGTTTCCACATTGAGACAAATGTTGAGGGGTGTGTAGAGGAGAAATGGCAGTGGGTAGTAAAACAAGTGCCCATATGCACAGCTTCCCATCCATACAGTGGCTAAAGCTGCTTTGATTATTATCTTCCCATAAAAATCATACCAAACTATTTTGAGGAAATACCTCTGGAAAGCAGGGGGAAAGACAGAAACAGGGGAAATAGAGGCTAACATTATGGGATGCTCCTGAAAACATTGCTCCTGTAAGGAAAGCAAGGTAAGCAAAATACCCATGTGGAAACACCCTAACTTAATCATTAATGGCTAGAACTCATTATCAGTTAGTATATGTGCCTGCCTGCCTGCTTGCTACCTGCTCAACCAACATAGCTGGTAAATCAGCAAAAGACACCGGTGCTGCAAATCAGCCCAGAAACTTCTTTCCACTAAGGGGCATGAAATAAAATATTCAGAATTCTTTGAGGATGGATCAGTTGTCAACAAAACGATTCGTGCCCATTTTCTCCCCTCCCTTTTCCCTTTGATTTATATTTTTGCTCCTGATCTGAGTTATTGTTCTTAGCTAAATAATTTAGTTTATTATGAAGTTGATAGCACAATTGAAGCATTTCTCGTAGTATTGGATATTGTTGTTTTCCTGCCATTCTTCATGCCCTGTTTTTAAACTGGAGACATCTCAAGGGGAGGAGCAGATTTCCCCCGTTCCATTCATTTATTGTGCTGAATTTCTCAGCACTGAGTTCTCTTCCTTAGCGCTATTTGAACTCCATGAGAATTTGAACAATAACTCTAAAAGTGGATCACAACAGTCTCCACAGGATTCAGCCCCTTCTAAGCATTCTCATTTTTTCCCCTGCCGTGTCATTAATTTATCTATCATATTTTTGTCCAGCCAGTGCCCCAAGGAGTTCAGTGCAGCATACCTCATTCCCATTTTTTCCTCACAACATCTCTGGGAGGTAGGCTATGTTGAGAGCATGCAACTGCTCCAAGGTCACCCAGCAAGCTTTCCTAGCAGAGTGGAGGTTCAAATCTGGCTCCCCCAGAACCCAGCCTAGCACTCTAACCAGTGGTGGGATCCAAAAATTTTAGTAACAGGTTCCCATGGTGGCAGGATTCAAACTGTGGCATAGCGCCAATGGGGCTAGGCGGGGCATGATGGGGGCGTGGCCGGGCATTCTGTGGGTGGGGCATTCTGTGGGCAGGGCTGTGGCAAGGACGCAGCTGCTGCGCCAGTCCTTGGGTGGGAAACAAATGCATTGAGGCAGGCGCCAGGAGCTTGCGCCGCGCCAGTGCACCTCCCTGCTAGAGCTGCTTCAGAAGAGTTCTGCTTGGGCTACTGCTGAGAGGAGGGAGGTGTGGCTTAACTAGGGGAGGCAAAAAAAAAAAAAAAAAAAAAATCACGTGGCAAAATCACCAATTAGTAACCCCCTTTCAGCACACACAAATAATTAGTAACCTGCTCTCGGGAACCTGTGAGAACCTGCTGGATCCCACCTCTGACTCTAACCATAGCAGGCACACCAGCAAAAGTTGTTTAAAGGTGCCACATACTTCTAATAAGTTCCAAGCATCTGACTGTACCCCCAAGCTGCAATCCTGCTTCTTCAAGGGAAGTATAACCCCACACAAGTCAGGCAGTCTCCCAGTTACACAATTTATTTTTGCACGGCGTTTTGCTGACGTGTACATCTACTTCTTGTATTTTTGAAGTATCACACATACTCTTTACATCAGTGCTTCCACTTACCGGTAAAGGAGAACAGGTAATTCAGAACACCAAAATCAGAAAATAATTTCAGGTGAGGGAAAGTTCAGAAAAATCCCTTCCATACAGGGCCAATTCCATTTTCATTGTCCTTTGTTTGTTTGTTTACTTCATTTATACCTTTTTAATCTTTCTCCCCAATGGGGATCCTTAGTGGTTGTCATGGTTCTCCTCTCCTCCATTTTATCTTCAAGACAACCCTCTTGAGGCAAGTATGGCTGAGAGTGTATGAACAATCCAGCCAGACCAAACAAACTTCCCCTAATAGAGTAGAGATTTCAACCTGAGATCCTAGTCTAGCACTATAACCACTACACCACACTGGTATTCATGGCACAAGAAATCTACAAAAGCAGAATTTGTGTGTGGGTGGGGGTGGGGGTGGATGATTCACTTTTCTGTAACATTTTTATGCTAGCCATATTCATCAGAATTTGCAGTGTCCTGTGCTGAAGAACAAAAGGTTCTTTGAACAGGGAATTCAGATATGACCTCTGGTGACAGGCACTCTGGCCCAGAGCAGAAGAATTAGATGAGGGACTTTTAGATGCTTGATCACTGAAAGAGAGGAGAGAAGGAGACAGAGGTGGATTCCACACGGGGTAAATATAACAGGAATAGGATGCAATACAAACTGGGGTTTTTTGGCGGAGGGACTTCGCACAGATCCCATCTCCAAAACAAGTCCACCCTATTTTATTACCCCCAACCTGGGCTTTTCAAAAATCACTTTAACCAGTGATCCTTTTGCAGAATCTTGGGTTGGAGCCACTCCTGTGTAAACTGCCAGGCAGGAGGTGTTTTCATTTCCTTCCCTTCCACCATGCTCATTCACAGTCAGGAAGAATCTGCCTGCCATTGCCCAGCTGTTGCAGGGATGCCCCTTTCCCTTTTTAAAAATGCTGTGTGTTTCACATGCGCAGCTACACAGGTGCAGCCGATCATATTGTGAGATGATTGGCATGGCTGCAGGGGTTCATTTCTGTATCTTATAGTAAATCTTGGGCAATGTGATTATTGTATAGAGAGACCTACTATTTACACTAAGTCCAGTACGTTTTAGGCGCTTTATTGCTCGTTAATAGAGAACTTGCACCTTTCTTCTCTGTGTATAGGTTTCTGTTTTAAGCCATTGGGCATAGTGCAAATAGTAGTTTCTGTATGCCTGCACAGCTATGCATGTGTTGCAGGAAATTAAAAAAAGAAAAAAGAACAGTGTCTCTGCGCGAAGGTGTGAAAGCAACTCAGATTGTTTCCATGGGCTTCAATCACATATGTGAACCAAAGGTGTAGCTCCAAGGTGGAGGGGGGGTGCGACGCACCGGGTGCGCACCCCTGTAGGGATATGGTGAGGGCGTTCCAGGGGCATGGCGGGGGCGTGGCGGGGGCATTCTGGGGGGTGGGGGCCAAGGACACACCGGTGCACCGGGCGCTTTCCCTCCTTGCTACGCCTCTGAACAAGGAAAAGGAAAACAGGTTCCTTTATAATGTCTGCGACCTGTTATATATTTGCTGCATGGAATTGACAAGAGAGAACCTGATCCATCCACACAGCAATCCCTAATCTAGCATGTTCTGCTGCCATCAAGGGCACTTTTGACCAGCCAGCTGTCAACTGATTCTTCAAAAGGATGACCCCAAGCGCTCCAGAGATGACAAGGAGCTTTTGATGAGCATCCACCAAGCCTAAGAGAAAATAGACCAGATTCTTGTTTGTTATTGTTTTGTTGTGCACAGCAACTGATTTTGCTGATGGAATATATTGCCCTTTGGCCCCGGCATCCTTCCAAGAGGAGGGGGGGCAGCATGAGTGAAATAAAATCAGAGGGAAAGAGATGTGTATTGACAAAGCCAACGCCTTGTTCCATAGCACTGCGAGAAAGCAAGCAGTGGGAATCTGCTAAGCTCCAGTGCCACACTGCGTCACAGCAGAAGACATATCAGAGGCAGCCGTGTGGACAGACATCCAACAGAATCCTCATGTTACTCAGCGAAGTCACTGATTGGTTTTGAGGAGCCTTTGCAGACCCACCCCAAATGGCAGCTGACCTAGAGGACAATTCAAGGACCAGGGCTGGCTAAAAACAGATTGAATGGAGCTCAACAGAAGCTGACTTGGACTTGGGAAAGGCTGCAATGCTTCTGCTGAACTTAAACCCTTCTGCAAGGCTTAGTGGAAGAGGGGAGGGTGCCCATTCCAGACTCCCTTTTGTTTCCTTCTTGTTTTCAGCAATCAAAGAGGATAAACTTGGCAAGAAGTTGTCAGAACAGCACGTATCTGATGAAGAGAGCTTTGACCCTCACAAGTTTATACTCTGGAAATCTTGTTGGTCTTTAAGGCCACTGGACTCACATCCAGCTCTTCTACTGCAGACCAACATGGCTGCCCTCCTAAATCACACTATAGTTATTACGCAGTTGCCAGTTTGGAAACATTAAAGCCAGTTGCAAGGCTGTATCGTGCCATGGCCAGGGGATCAGATCAGGACAAGGAAACCCAGGCTCAAATCCCTGGAGCTCTCTGTGTGATCATGGGCCAGTCATTCAGCCTGACCTATCTCCTGGGCGCAGTCAAAGCATAATTCAAAAAGTAGGACATGGTTGTAATCAAATTGACAGCCCCTCAGGCAAGGCAAGATGGGGCAGAAAAATGTATCCAGGAAGCAACATTGTCCTTATTTTATAAGTTGTTCACACTGAGGTGCCAGTCCGGATGCTGGAAATGTACAGGACAAGAGGAAACTCCAGTTGGCTCTTTGAGTCTCCCCAGACTATGTCAGATGGAGCATCAGTACCTCCTTCTGGCCACCGGTGCTGAAAAGCAGTGCAGAAAAATAGACGGCAGCAGAGACTCCCTCTTTTGGCAGCCAGTCTCAACAACAATGGAAGGAGGCCACCGATGGAGTCTGGCTGTTCGACCCCCCTCATTGCCTGCAAGGTTTTGCTGCATCGGCCTGTTCCCAAATAGATCTGGAAGAGGGAAATAACATAAAAGTGAGTAATCTTAGCAAGAGATTCGCATCCTGCGAAATCAACAATTAGACTTTATCTTCCGTGTAAGGTAGAAGATTGCTGTCTTTAAAAAGATCTCTGTGACGGACAAGTCGTTAAACTCAAAGGGGTATTTGATGAGGCTTCTGAGTAATCCGCTTTATCAACGTCTGATAAAGGCTGACAAAGTTACACCCCCGCCCCCCACTTCCAGTCACCTGCAAAGGAAATAAATCATCCACAGGGAAGAAGCGAAGCAATTGGAATAAGAGAACCGTGCAGAACATCTGCATTGCTTCCAGTCAAGTACAGCTAAAGAAGTCTCTCTCAGGTTTCTGGGACCTCAGCCCCCTTTCTGAATCAAAAATTACAAAATGCCCTTTTCCCTGCATTAATAATGGAGGCACATGTCACTCTTCCACCCAAGAAGAGCTATTTTTACAGTATGTGGGAGTAATTATCTGCCCTCAAAGGAATGCCTTCTCTCAAGAGTCACTGATCTGGCATGTTTGCTCTCGAGAAGGAAGCAAATCCAGAGCAATGAAATACAAGGATGAGTAATTCTGTTGTGTTTCCATATCAGGAGAGAGATCATATGACCCAATCATACTCAATGCAGCGCAGAAGTAGAACAGAGGTGTCCAACACTGGGGCTTCAGGTGTTCATGAACTACAATTCCCATCAGCCTCTGCTGGCACGGCCAATTGGCCATGGCTGCAGGGGCTGATGGGAATTGTAGTCCATGAACATCAGAAGCGCCAGAGTTGGACACCACTGAAGTAGAAGCATGGAGATACATCCTGTTGCCATGCGTGTGGGTAGGAGACATGAATTTATACACATGTCAGTGTGAATGTGGTCTACTTTCTTATTGAAGTCCAACTTCACACTGGAATAATCTAATAATAGGAAAGAAACCTTCCTTCCATGCTGGCTTAGGTTCTACAGCGGAATAATGAACGCCTACTCCGGACAGTGACACACAAAAAAACTGTGAGAAATCTGCTCACAAAGCAGATTTAATTTAAGCCAAAAGATTATTTTCTTTTTGACCTATGAAAGAAAAGAAAGGTCTGACAGCAACACCATTGAACTGCCAGGGGTGAAGAGAGGAGAGGTTCAGGATCCTGCAGGATTGTGGCTCAGTGGCGGAGCAAATGATTGGCATACAGAAGGTCCCAGGTTAAATCCCATCATAGCCAGTTAAATGTACCAGACAGTAGGTGATGTGAAAGACCTCAGTCTGAGACCCTGGAGAGATGCTGCCAGTCTCAGCAGACAATACTGACTTTGAAGGGGCAATAATCTCATAGAATCATAGAGTTGGAAGACACCACTAAAGCCATCAAGTCCAACCCCCTGCTATGCAGGAATAACCAATAAAAGCACTCCTGGCAGATGACCACCCAGATGCTGTTAAAAAACCTCCAAAGAAGGAGACTCCACCTCATTCTGAGGCAGCATATTTCATTGTCGGACAGCCCTTAGTAACCATCAGGAGGTTTTTCATAATGTTCAGGTGAAATCTCATTTCCTGTACCTCGAACCCATAACTCCTTGTCCTAGTCTCTGGAGCAGCAAAAAAAAAAAACAAGCTTGTTCTATCTTCATCATGACATCCCTTCAAATATTTAAACATGGCTATCATGTCACCCTTAAATCTTCTCTTCTCCATACTAAACATGCTCAGCTCCCTAAATCTCTCCTCATAGGGCATGAAATCCAGACCTTTTACCATTTTGGTCACCCTCCTCTGGACCCATTCCAGCATGTCCTGCTTTAACTGCAGTGCTCAGAACTGGACACAGTATTCCAGGTGAGGTCTAACCAATGCAGAATAGAGTGATATTATTACGTCCCTTGATCTAGACGCTATACTTATTCATGCAGGCCAGAACTACATGGGCCAGTGGCGCAGCTACAAGGGGACGGTGGGCACGTTACACCGGGCGTGTGCCTGGGGGCATGAAAATCGCCCCCCATCCCCTTCCCCCTTGTCCCGCCCTGCCAGGTCTGGCCCCGCCCCACCAGCCTGGCCTGTTTTCAGTGGAAGAAAGCTGTTTTCTGCCAGCTGGAAAAGATAAGTAGGGGGGAGCGGGGGCGGAAAACACGGAGTGCGCCCCAGGCACGCTCCTATTCAGCTATACCTCTGACATGGGCTTTCTTGGCTGTTGCATTACACTGATGAATTGTGTTCAGTTTGTGATCTACTAAGACTCCCAGATCCCTTTCATATGTATTCCTGTCAAGCCAAGGCCCCTTCCGCACATGCAGAATACTGCACTTTCAATTCACTTTCACAACTGTTTGCAAATGGATTTTGCTATTCCACACAGTAAAATCCAGCTGCAGCGTGCATTGAAAGTGGATTGAAAGTGCATTGTTCTGCATGTGCGGCCCAGGTGTTACCCAACCTATATCTGTGCATTTTCAAGTGTAGTATTCCACATTTATCTCTGCTAAAATTCATTCTGATAAGTATAAGGTAGTTCATCGTTTCCAAAAAGGGAAAAAGAGGGGAGGAGGCATGTTGGAGGCAATATCCCATTGAGCTGGGGTTTCCAGTAGGATATTCAAAGCAATTCTGATCTAAAAGCCTGATGGTGGGGAATAATCATGCAGGCCCTGAATGCTCGTACAGCAGGATCCATTGTGTTTAACTATATCATAAACAAACTAGTGGTACATCTACCAGCATCTTGTCTCATACAGCAGCCAAACAGTTGCCCTGGAGGGCCAATGGAGAGACCACACTAGCCAAGAACCTCCTTCACATTGCCTTCTAGCAAACTGCACTAGTATTCAGAGGTTTGCTGCATCTGACTTGGTTCCTTGGTTCCTTTTAATCACTTGGTTCCTTGGTTCCTTTTAATCACTGTGGCTAATACTAGTCACTGATGGACCATGAATGTGTCTAAGCACATCTTAAAGCTATCTACAGTTGTGCCCATCATTACCTTCACTGTCAGTGAACTCCACAAATTAATTATTCATTGTATTTTCTTTCATCTCTTGTCTGCCCTCAATTTACTGCCCATCAAATTCATTGGGTTCCTCCAAGTTTAGTACTAAGTGAGAGAAAGAAAAAGCTCTCTCGAGCCACTTTCTCCACCCCATAAATGCTTTCCTAAGCCTCCATCGTGTCCCCTCTTATGTATGAATGTATGGTGTTGTCAAGTCACAACTGACTTATGGAGACCCCAGCAAGGGGCTTTCAAGGCAAGTGAGAAGCAGAGGTGGTTTGCCACGGCCTTCTGCTGTCGAGCCTTCCTTAGCAGTCTCCCATGCAAGTACAGACCCTGCTTAGCTTCTAAGAGCTGATTTATCTACTCGCCCCTGGGAATCTTTTTCCCGAACTATAGTTGGGGAAAAAACCTAAACATAAATCAATAACAACAAAACAAAAACAGCAAATTGCACTCCAGTTTGAAGATGGTCTTGTGGTTGGGTTTTTTTAAGGCAACAGCTGCAAGCAAAGAGCCAAGAGCCCAAAGGGGGAAAGTCCTTTAGCTCTCGTCCTTTGGCTACTGTCCAAATCCATGCCCAGTCTTTACACCTGCCAGATGGAAGGAAACAAAAACCTAGCAGAGAGAGTGTGCAGCTGACAAGATTTTCCCCAGCATCAGTCCCCTCCGGAAGCCTCATCCCTTATACCTGCCCTTATGCTTTGGACTTTGCCGCTTGCCTTCCACCTGCCTCTGCGCACTACTCTATCTGCAAGGACTTGCTTTCTGAGGTGCTCTTGACCAGCAATCACAGGTAGATTGGTAACCCAAAGAAAAAGCAGGTGTGACTTGCAACAGACTCACAGAGACCCCAGTCATGGGGTGTTTCGGCAAGAGATCAGCAGAAGTGGCTTGCCAATGCCGCCTTCTATGCAGCAACTCCAGTCTTCATTCATGGTCTCCCATCGAAGCACTGACCATGGCCAGCCCAACTTAGCTCTGAAACCCCAACAAGCTCTGGGACTGTTCAGGCCAGAGCAGTAAACCATGCATACATATGCTAGAGAAAGTCTCCTTTTTCTCTGTGGGTGGCTGTTTTCCTTATTTAAATCATTTTTTTTGTTAGATGCACTTCAGTATCCTGTTGGGAAATTACTGAAGTTAGGTCATTCATTCCAGTGGTTGGTATCTGTCTGTCTTAGCTCATAGACAATGCTGCATCTGTACAATGAGCAATAGGGGGTAATGTTCTCAGCAAACCCATAATAAAAGCAAATATCCCAGATTAGGGTAGGCTGAGTGCCAGCCTAGGAGAGACTATACAATGTCTATCAGCAGGGGGCCTGATTGTACCTGGCAGTGAACATTTGTGCATACATAATGTGGCTTCAAGAATAATATGTCGGCAAATAAAAAAACAAAGTTGTTGATTGGAAATTTAGTACCTGGGGCTGAAAATGGTGCTGGTGAACAAGACACGCACTGCATTATAAATTTAAACCAGTTCAAAAGCTGTTACTTTGCTGTGGCTTCTCCCAGAAAACCCCGGGAATGTTAGTTCTGTGTGGGGGACACACACACATATATATGTCTACATGTCTCTCTGGAGTTCCTAGCAGCCTGTTATGAAGTGCCTGCCATTACTCACTTAGCGGCAGGCATCCAGTCAATTCCCCTTTCCCTCATTCCCCCTGCCTTGTCAAGAAGGGATCGTGGCCTGACGTGAAGTACCAGGAGTTAATTTATTCCTTCAGTGGTCTCGCCTCTGTTCCTGACTTCCCATTATTCTGCTGCCTGCCAGGTCTTGTTGTAGTTAAGGGTCTGTCAGCAACTGAAATATGAAGCATAACTTTCAAAGCAGGAGGGGTTCTAGGGATTGGGAATGGTGCAGGCTAGGAGGATAGACACATTTCCCAGCAGGGCCCTTTCCGCACTCGCTGTGTCCCCTGGTTCTTCTTGATAACCTGTCTGCTCCAGAGGTGTTTCCTTTCGTAAGAGAAAATGTTTGGTCTCCCCACATCAGCATATTTGGGATTTGTTTGTGATATTTAAGGAGAGGGACACCAGGAAAAGCCTGCAAGAATATCTCAGTGTTCCAATGAAAAGGAAGATTAGTTGGTGTTGCTCAACAGTGACAGGGGTCTGCGCATACGCAGTGATAGGACCCCCTTCAGTGATGTCTGAGGGCACTGGGAAGCACATTCTCAAAAATACATATTATGTGGAAGAAGTAGAAAGTTGTTATATCATGGCAGGTAAAGGAGGATCTTTGGCAAGGTAGGCTGTGACCTAGAATGCACCAAAGCAAGAAAGCCATGACGTCCCCTGCACACTTAATCCAATGGAACATTTTCAAGGAGGCACAAGAACTTCATTTTTGTTGCTGTTAGTCACCTTTTCTATTTTGGTGAGCTTGGGAGCCACCCTCAAAGTAGGCTCAGACACATCAGTTTAATTCCTCTGCCCTGGCAAAAGAGCTCGCTAGGGCTGCATCTGCATGGTGACAATTCTCGTTGCTTTCATTGCTGCTGCAAATACAACATCTATAGGATTAGGTTGAACAGAGAATTCCTACTGTAGTCATTTTCAGTCATTTCCTTCCCCATTGCTTTCCAGCCAATCTGGGCAAAAAACCCCTACACCTTCCCCCTTATATCTCCACAACAAAAGGGGGTAGGTACTTTAAAAAATAGTGGAAGCTGGGAATTCAAAGGAGCTAATAATGGCTTCTATATCATTATTGTGCAATAGCACAATAGCAGTTACCATTTTGAAATCCCTTTTGATGGTACACTAAAGGGAAACGGTGGTGTAAACTAAAGGGAAATGGTGGTGTAAACCAGGAAAGTGGGCAATTAGAGAACAGCATCATGTGGATGCTCAAAAAAAAGTACTACGTTTTAGAAACCAAGGCACAAAACAATGTTTGTATGAAAGGAGAACTAGGGAACAGAACATTTCTCCCATTACACAGAAGCAAACTTGTGGTTTTGACTAAGAACATAAGAAAGAGCTTGCTGGATCAGACCAGAGTCCATCTAGTCCTGCACTCTGCTACTCACAATGGCCCACCAGATACCTTTGGGAGCTCACATGTGAAAGCAATGTGAAAGCAATGGCCTTCTGCTGCTGCTGCTGCTCCCAACCACCTGGTCTGCTAAGGGATTTGCAATCTCAGATCAAGGAGGATCATAGATCGACTCCTCTTCGATAAATCTGTCCAAGCCCCTTTTGAAGCTATCTAGGTTAGTGGCCATCACCACCTCCTGTGGCAGCATATTCCAAACACCAATCACGCACTAACGTGAAGAAATGTTTCCTTTTATTAGTCCTAATTCTTCCCCCCAGCATTTCCAATGTATGCCCCCTGATTTCTAGTATTGTGAGAAAGAGAGAAAAATGTCTCTCTGTCAACATTTTCTACCCCATGCATAATTTTATAGACTTCAGTCATATCCCCCGTCAGACGTCTCCTCTCCAAACTAAAGAGTCCCAAACGCTGCAGTCTCTCCTCATAGGGAAGGTGCTCCAGTCCATCAATCATCCTCATTGCCCTTTTCTGCACTTTTTGTAGGGGTATACTTGATGGGGAGTTGCAGCCCCTCCTCTTTTCTGATGAGAAAGCTCCTATGAGTCATAACCTAATAACAGTGATGGCGAACCTTTTCGAGACCGAGTGCCCAATCTGCAACCCAAAACCCACTTATTTATCGCGAAGTGCCAACACGGCAATTTAACCTGAATACTAATGTTTTAGTATAGAAAAAATGGTTGGCTCCAAGGTGCGCGTTACTCGGGAGTAAGCTTGGTGGTAATCGGTGGCTTTGCTTTGAAGCAACTGTGCAATGCTTCGAAAGGGTGAATCACAACCCTAGGAGGGTTTACTCAGAAGCAAGCCCCATTGCCAGCAACTGAGCTTACTCCCAGGTAAAGGATCATGCTTTAGTTATTTCCCATGAAAATCAGTGGGGTTTAACAGCACTTAACAGGGTTACCTACACTGCTTCCCCAAAACTAGGTCTTAGGTTTAATGCTAATAATCTCCCTGAAATAATTACACGATTATCACAGGATGAACTCTGTGCACGCATACCTACAGAGAGGGCTTTGAGTGCCACCTCTGGCACCCGTGCCATAAGTTCGCCACCACTGACCTATAACTTCCCAGTTCTAGCAGGGCAGCCATGTTATTCTGATGCAGCAAAAACAAAGCAAAACAGAGTTTTGCATCGCCTTAAAGTATAAATGGTTATCTCCTACGTTTTTCTTTCTCTTTCCAAACCCTTTACCATTCCTCGACTGAAATTGATCAGGTTTGCCGGGGCAGGGGAGAGAAAACTATTTTTGGAGATGGCTATGGATGCTTAACTGGCCATCCCTGGAGTGCTGGTTGGAAGGAATAACACTCTGCAGTTCCATTCACTGCCATATGCCAAGAGAATTGTCACTCCCGTTGGGGAACCGTTCCTTTGTCCCCTGACCAGAACACCCTCACACAAAGACACAATTCTGTTCTTGAAAAGGGAGAAATGTTGTTTGTGGTTTTGAATATTCTGGTGCTGAGTTTCCCACCCTCCCTTTCCATCCTTTTGAATCTCTCTTTGATGCATCCTTCCTTTTTCTTTTTTTATCATCTCCAACGCTTTAAGAAATCAGAGAGTACCAATCAAGCTGTCATTAATGTCTGGGCTTTCTTTTATTTTATTTTTTTTAAATCCCTTCCCAGTGGGGATAGAATTTTTTAAAAACCTTTTCAAGTTCCAAGGAGTTTCAGAACAGATCCGCTTTTTAAGATATTCAAAATGTACAAGAGTTACCATCTGGGACCAAGACTGCTATTCTGCCCAGCAAAACTACCTAGGGACATCAAATATATCATACCATCCTCTTTTATCTGGAAAGGAAAAGTGACGGGCAGGTTTTGCCCCTTTCTACCGTGCCCTGG
Source organism: Sphaerodactylus townsendi (assembly GCF_021028975.2). Taxonomy (NCBI): domain Eukaryota; kingdom Metazoa; phylum Chordata; class Lepidosauria; order Squamata; family Sphaerodactylidae; genus Sphaerodactylus; species Sphaerodactylus townsendi. The sequence continues at coordinate 100,687,056 of NC_059430.1, forward strand.
ACTGATGCCCTTTTCTTCTGTCCTACAGAATTCGGTGGGAATTATTGAGACTCTTATTCCAACGCTGTTCTACCTTTCTCCTGGGGTAAGGAACATGACAGAATTGAAGTCAAAACACACAGACTGTTAGGGACTAGCTGTAGAGTTGTTTGTTCACTTGTATTTTTTTTCTACTTGAGGCAACTTGCAACAAGGAAAACAACTACACCTTTCTCATTTGGATTGGCAAGAAAACAGCCAGCCCTTTCTCCCATGGCCTCTGTCTCCTCTGGATCTCAGTTCCACCACGGTTTGGAGTCTGCCAGCCCAGTCCTGGGGGTTGGCAGTTTCTATTTTCAGAGGTGGTGTGCCAGCATCCCCCTCCAATGCAGCATCCTCAAATTATAGCCTGGGGCTCAGATATGGGCCCTCAGAGCCCTATTTGACATGCTACTGGAATCCAGATCCTTGTAATTATCTTCAGTTGGTACAGCTTCGTTGTGCTATTTCAGAAATACCTTGTAAACACTAATTAGTGTGGCATTCTCTCCATGACAGGGTTAAATTAACTCCTCTCAAGCCCGCCTCATCTGCAAGATGCACTGAAGGGATGTCCTTCACTCCCTTTTGGTAACAGTTTATTATTAGACGGAGTCTGTGTCCCCTGTTTGTCTCTGCAAGGCCAAATATGTCCCAATGCAGTTTCAGTAACAGAGCTTTTGGTTTCCCAACATCAATGGCAAAGGCTTTGCAGTGGCACTGTGATCCTCATTTTCTTGCGTATGCATGCGTGTTTTGCGCACAGCTTGCCAGACAGCTTTGATGGTTATGTGCCATCAAGTTGCAACTTGAGGCTATTACTGAGGCTTCTGTACGTTGGTCACATTATCGGAAAGCAAGAGGCTCCGGAAGAGGCAATAATGCTAGGAAAAGTTGAAGGCAGCAGGGAAAGAGGAAGATCCAACATGAGATGGATTAAGTCTATAAAGGAACCCATGACAAGACTGTTAATGATTCAACATTTTGGAGGTCATTAATTCATAGGCTTGCCAAAAGTTACCAGTGACTTGACAGTGCTTAACACACACGAGTCATGAGATCGAAGATATCTGTGAATACTAAGGTACCTATTGAATGGTTAAAGGGAACCTATCTCAAAACTCGCTTAGTTTGAGGCTACTGGAGTTTTCAAAGTAAGCAAGAGGCAAAGGTGATTTGTCGTGGCCTTCCCCTGCAGAGCTTTCCTGGATGGTCTCCCATCCCTCCTCAGACTCACAGCACAGGATCTGAAATTGAAATACAGTGGCTGCAGCCACCAGCCTCACACCTGGGTTCACCAGAGCCCTTGGAACCCCAGAGGATAAAAGCCCAGAGAGAGGCAGAGGAGTAGTGCCCTAGCACACAGTTGGTAGACCAGCCCTGGTCAACCTCTGCCTGTGTGCTTGACTCGCCACAGGATCAGAGCTGATAGCCATATAGGCTGCTCAGCCATCAATGGATGACTCAGCAGGTTGAGGAATTGCACCTGTCCCTGATCAGGGATTTCCTGGTAAAGGGGTGAACCAACTGGTTTAGAACTGTCATGTACCTGCTATTGGTCTGTGCCTTGTTGTAAACAGCAGTGTGCTTGATCTACTGGACTGTGACCTGGCTTGTGCTCTTTGGATCTGCCTTTCTGGGTTGATGCTTGGGCTTCAGAATATGAGTGTTTTGACCCTGGACTATGTTTGGGCTAAGCCTGTTACCTCTTGCCTCAGGTGCCTGCCTGAAGCAACCTGATCTGGGACAATAAGGGCCTCTGACCTCTCTTTATCTAGGGTCCCTCCAAACCTGGAACTGGTCTTGGTTGTTTGCTCTCCTAAAGAAACCAAAAGAAGTGGGTAATTAGGCCATTCATTGGTGCAACAGACTGGAGCTGTAAGCAGTCAAGAAAGTGCCACCTCTTCACTCTAGTGACTTATTGAATGTGGGAATAAAGACCTAATCCCAATATTCCTTTGACACAGGGCCAATGCAAGTTTAAAACATATAATATGATTCTTATAGGTCAGACATGCATAGGCTGCCCCTGAGCCATCAACAAAGCATTCTTCTTAAAGCATATTTTTATAGTACAGGAGAGAGGCAGAAGGAGATAGTGGTGATAAAGAGATTTGATTTTCATAAAGAGGAGAAGATAAAAGAGAGACTAAACTGAACAAAGGAGTCTAAGAAAACAAAAGGGTTACACTTTGCAGATTTACAAGGTTATAAAGTATAGAGATAACAGTAACATTCTTTTTACTTGCGTCGCTTTTCACCCAGGAAAAAGGGCCCCCTTTAGGGAAATCTATGTGGGTTTCTAGTCTTCTGTTCAGTCTTGGTTGTTGCCAGAGAAAATGATATTTCTTTTATTTGAGGCTCCAGTTTCTCTTTACACAAACCAATATTGCAGGCCTTTTAAATCCCTTGCAGCTTTGCCAAGGGGCAAGGCTCTGTCAGTCACGAAATCCTGCAGGGGGATATAAGGATTCACTAGAGATTTAGATTTTGCTGGAGCAACTTTTACTACCTGGGGAGCTCTCCCAGGTCCTGAAGTACCAGCTTTATTAGCAACTTCCTATTTCCTGCTGCTGCATCCTTCTGCTAATTGAGCTGTATTCCAGGCTGGCCTCTCCAGGCTGGCCTCCCTAGACCTTACCCAACAAGCTTCAGGCACTCATTCTGTTTGGAATAAGACAGAAGAAATGTCCTTCAGTGTCACATGTGTCTGGAATGTCACATGTGTCTGGAACAGGTGCTACCGCCAGCGTTTTCATTCAGTTTTGTCCAGTTCTTCTTCTTTCTTCAGCCCCCAACTCACATGATGGTTGTCTGGTAAGTCCCATGATACTTAGCACTGCCTAATTAGTGGAGAGGACAAAAGGACCCCTTCTATCATCAGTGGAAAAGATTGGATGCAACCTGGGCAGCCAGTGACTTATAAAGGTTAGTGGAAGATTTAGGCCCCTTCTGCACATGCAGAATAATGCACTTTCAATCCACTTTCAATGCACTTTGCAGCTGTGCAAAATAGTAAAATCCACTTGCAAACAGTTGTGGATTGAAAGTGCATTATTCTGCATGTGTGGAAGGGACCTGGGTGCCCCAGGTTTAAATCTCCATCTCATCATGGAAGCCTGCTGAGTGACCTTGGGCCATGAATCTTACCTCTTAATCACTAATCAGTGTGTCTGACTATAAGGAATATGTTTTGAAACAGCAAAAGTTTAATTTATAACCAATAGACCTTTCAGAACGTTGTAGTAAGAGAAAGACCTTTTCTACGAGTTCAGAAAATCTCATATTAAAAGTAGAGTCTTTTTTTTAATGTGAGGGGGCTTTCTGCATGTGACATATGGGAAAACCAACCCTGTAGTGTTGAGCTATTTTCCTGAAGCTTCTGAGCCATTTTCTCACCTTTAGCTAGTCTTTGCTATTGTTCGGAGATCAACTATTTTGAAAATCATTCAGGCTTTTCTGCCGTTCCTGGAAGCACAAAGACAGCCTATCTCTGTAAAAAGAAGTGTATCTTATTGTGTCAGCAAAAGATAGCCAGAAGACTGGCTTATCGCCCTTGAAGGTCAATTGTTTGTTACAGAAGAACAAGACCATTCGGAGGCCTGCCTTAGGGGGAACACACAGCTGTCCAGATAAGATCCTAGAAGGATCTACCTTATTCCATCTGGCAAAACACCTGCATCATGGCCCCTTCCACACAGCACAGGCAGAGCAGGTTGCAGGCAGATGAGAGTAACTTGCTCTCCTGTTTACCCATTCACATGCCTCCATGCAGGCAGCAAACGGAGCCCACAGAACCAATACAGGTTGCGGTCATGCCTTTGCATGGAGGTGGGGTTTTTTGGTTACCTCCCTCCCTTTGCTGTGTAGCTACGTGGGCAGGCAGGCATGGACCCCCACAGCCATGCTGCTGTCTTTGGGATCCTGCGTGGCTATGCAGCGGAGAGGCAGGACAAATACAGGGAAGCACGCCCAATTAAAGCGCTTCCCTGCCAGCTGTTCACTTGCAAGTGGCTGCAACACAAGGTGAAACAAAAGAATTCTGGATATCGCGATTCTCCAAAAACCCGGGTTGTGCGGGGAGGACACGGCAGACTCGTGTTAGGAGTGGGATCCATGCGAAGTTCCCCCCAAAAACAGTTTTTCCCCATCCCCAGCCTGGGTTTATTGGCCCGTACGGAAGGGACCAGAGAAAACATAGCACACGTAACCACACATGTGGTTACATATGCCCAGGGTGCTATAATGCAGGCAGGATGGACTGTTAGTTTGAATACCCTATAAAACTAGTCTTTTACAGCAGGACAGGGCTGACCTTCTTGGCAGAGAAGTATCTGCCAGCTTGCCAGCTTGGTAGAGGTGCATCTGCCATCAAGACCTCAGGACATCTTAAAGTGCACAGTCAGGTATACCTTCTCTCTGTGTGTGTATGAGCCTGTTGCACTGTTCTGTTGCACTGTTCTGTTGCCTTGGGGAGGTGGAAGAGGACTTGTAAACAGTACTCTGCCTCGGGTGCTGTGTGGTTTCCGGGCTGTATGGCTGTGTTCTAGCAGCATTCTCTCCTGACGTTTCACCTGCATCTTCAGAGGCTGGCATCTTCAGAGGATCTGCCTGTTTATCCCTTGCTTAATGAGCTGTTCTTTAACTGTTGACTTCCTTCTGTGATTTTTTGGGTGGAGTGGGGGAGTGGGCATTTCCTGACGTGACCTATGGGTCAGTAATGACCCAGTGCATGCACAGGAGACTATCTTTACCTAAAGTGGCATTTGCTACTATCTGCTGATCATAGAGCTCTGATGACAGAAAATTTTCTTTTGTGAGAGGATAGGACAATCATCACACCATCTGATATAAATTTGATATAATTTAAGAAAAGTAGATACTCTGAAATCTTGGGCAATATGATTATATAATGGGCTTTTTGTTCTGATTCATTCTAATATGTTGTATTGATAAAGGAAGGATTATTTTTTAATTGGAATGTCCTCATTAAATGTTAAAAAGTATATAGCAGCTGATACGAGGGAGGGAGATGTAGTTGATCTCCTTCCCTTACTTGAGTCAATTAAATGTCTTTTGATTAATTAATTTAAAATGGAGGATATAATTAATCAAAAAATCACAGAGACAGAGATCAGTATTTAGTGAAGATGCATGAAGACCGTGATAAACAGCTTAGCAGGAAATTATCTGATATTATCTGTACAATGAAGTCAATAGAAAAGAAATTGGAAGATTATAATATAAACAGTGTAAAAGATGTACTGAAGAAGTGAATTTAAAGCAACAAATTCTGGTAGCAGACAAAAAACAGACACGATTGTAAATTATAATACTCAGCTGTTGAATGTGGAATTTGGAGCATTAGGGAACACTTGTTAGGAGCTGAAAATCAGGATGGCAAACGTAATTTGAAATTTAGAAGGGTTCCAGAAAACATCAAATGTGAAGATCTCATGGGGTTTCCTGAAGATATTCCACAGAACTACTTGAAACCTAAAACTAGTGCAACTGAAGGAAATGAAACAGCTCAACAAGCAGCTACAAATATTGCCAAGAGATTAGGGAAATTCAGATTTATTCTTATTCTTTTCCTTTCCTTTTTTTTGCCATCAAATCTCAACCAATGTATGTTGACCTCATCAGGTTTTCAAGGCAAGAGACATTCATGGGTGGTTTGCCACAGTCTGCCTCTGTGTAGCAACCCTGGAGTAGTCTCTGGATTGTGTACCAACCCTGGAGTAGTTCCGTAGTAGTCTCACATACAAGTACTAACCAAGGCTGACCCTCCTAGATAGATTGGGATAGCCTGGGCTATTGAAGTCAGGGCAGAGATATCCTAGGTATTACATTATGAAGATATCATTACAATGTGGGAGTAAAGGATACTATATGAAAGTCAATGTGCAATGGAAAAAAATGAATCATAGACAATCAGGAGATCCAGACCCTTGATTATCTTTACCCTGATACATTAGAAAAAGCCATCAATTCAGTTTCCTAACTGAAAAATTAAGAACCTGTAAAGCTAGATACTAGCAATAAAGCCCATTGTGTGAAAAAAAATACAACAGGTTCTAGAAAGGTAATCCTTCCAGGGTAAGAGATGTGGACGGGACATATCTACAGGAAATTGCGCTCAGCTCAAACCCTGAAATTATGCTCCCCCAACACCCCAGCCTTGCCAAGGAGGGGCATCAGGTTGTTTGTGAAGATGGAGAGACGGGGATGATGGGAGTGCCTTAGAAGATGGAGAGACTTCTCTCCGTCTTCTAAGGCACCCCCACCCCCCTTTTGCAAGGCTTGATCCCAGTTTTGCAAAGGGGTGAGCCAGTAGGGTGGTTGTGAAAATGGGGAGTCTGTTGTGCGAAAAAATACAACGGGCTCCAGAAAACGGGAACTTGCAAGTGAGCATTCAAGAGGATATGACCCCCACCATTTTTCTTCTGTTTTTCCCATCTCTGCCTCTCACTCTTTATCCTGCCACCCCTTCTCCTAATCTTATCTTTTTTGCCTGGCTACCCCCAAATCTCTTTCTGGCCTCCTACCCCAGCTCTCTCTTTCTGCCCTACCTCCCCAGATCTGTTTGTGACTTTCTGCCCTGCTACACCAACTCTTTTTCTGCTCCCTTATCCCAGCTACCTCTGTGTGCTCATTCGTTCCAGCTCTCTCTCTCTCTCTTTCTTCCTTCCCACCCCACTTTATCCCAGCTTTCGTTCTCTCTTTCCGGCCACCTACCCTAGCTCTCTCTTTCTCTTTCTGCCTCTCCTCAGCACTCATTCTCTTGCTGCCCATACTCCAACTCTCCCTTTCTCTTTTCCTGCCAGCCCAATGCTTGGTAGCTTGCCTGGAGTGTTCTGGGTGGGCATGGTGAGGCCACTTTCCCAACAGCCCCATTCTCACTGTCTCAACCACAGCTGTTCTGGCGGTGGCAAGGCCTTCACCCCCAAACAGCCTGCAGCAGGATGGCCTGGCCGATGGTGCTGGGCTCACTGCTGAGTTGACTCAGACAAGGAACAGGACAGTTGTACGAGGACCAGTGGCGAAGCTACAAGGTGATGGGTGTGCATGCATTGCACTGGGGGTGTGAAAATTGCCCCCGCCCCCTTCCTGCCTCACCTTCCATTGCCAGGCCTGGCCCTGCCCCACCAGCCTGGCCCGTTTCCAGCCAGCAGAAAGCTGTTTTTTGCCGGCTGGAAAAGGTAAGTGGGGGGGAGGAGGGAGGGGCTGTGTGGGCCAGAAAACACTCCTGGTCAGCTATGCCCCTGTGGGTAGGGGAGGATGCAATGTCACTTTTTTGTGATGTTCCAGAAATTTCTCCATAATCTGTATGGTAAAGATCATAATGATGAGGAGAAACTCCAAGAGTGTCACTATTGGGACCATTTTTTCTCCTCATTTTCTTGCAAGGAGCAGATTAGGGTTGGGGGTTGGGAATTTCCTGCCAAGCATGGACAGCTGGGAAAGGGCACGAGAGGAATCATACATATTTCCTACTAGCAAATGTAGTTTCTTCATTTGCATTATACCCCCTACCTTGGCACAGCCAATCCAGTCACCTGGATCCACGCCATGATCCACGCCTTTGAGGCAGAGGCATATCTAGGAAAAATGTAGCCCGGTGCAAAATATTAGTTTTCCACCCTCATCCCCCGTATGGGAGGAAGCCCTCCCCCACCATAACCAAACAACGTTTTTTTGCACCAGGTCAGTGCGTGAACCCGGGGGGGGGAGGGAGGAGGAGGGGTGTGGAGGTGATTTTCCACCCCCACATGACTAAATGGCTGCAGCCTGGGTATATTTGACCCCATATCTAATATGGAGCAGCAGTGGCGTAGGAGGTTAAGAGCTCGTGTATCTAATCTGGAGGAACTGGGTTTGATTCCCAGCTCTGCCGCCTGAGCTGTGGAGGCCTATCTGGGGAATTCAGATTAGCCTGTACACTCCCACATACGCCAGCTGGGTGACCTTGGGCTAGTCACAGCTTCTCGGAGCTCTCTCAGCCCCACCTACCTCACAGGGTGTTTGTTGTGAGGGGGGAAGGGCAAGGAGATTGTAAGCCCCTTTGAGTCTCCTGCAGGAGAGAAAGGGGGGATATAAATCCAAACTCTTCTTCTTCTTCATATGTCCCCTGGGCGATACGCCCCTGCATTGAGGCTAAACTACAGTAATGCATTCTATGTTGTTTTGTTTTATTCTTTTTTTAAATGTCAGGTCACATCTAACTTATGATGACTGTTGGTGGGATTTTCAAGGCAAGGGATATTCAGTGGTGTTTTGCCATTGCCTGCCTCTCCGTCATGACTTCGGTATTCCTTGTAAGTCTCCCATCCAAAGACTTGACGGCTCCACCCTAACACTGCAGGCTTAACCCTGGGCTATCCAAGTCAGGGCTGGGCAGGCCATACATTACAGAAATAAAACTTTTTTAAAAATTAAATAATAAGACCGGTTTAAGCACAAATGGATCGAACCCTCATTTGCAAAAAAGAAAAGAAAAAGAAAAGACCTGCCTCCATCAGGTCAAGACTCTCTCCTCCGTTCCTTTCCAGGCACAGCAGCTTCCAAATATTTTGCCAGCCTTTCTCCACTATGCAGACCCAGCTCTGAGTTTACCCAGAAACTGTTTAATTGTTAACTGCGCAGCCTTTGAAGCTCTGAGCCAGTGCTAGAAATTTCACTCTTTCAAACTGTTTGATTAGTCCAAGACCTCGGGATCAATGGGAGAGCATCAGCAAAGGCAACGAGGAGATAGAAAAGGAACAGCTTGTGATCAAAGCCCCAGCTACTGCCTCCATCCTTCACTGTGACAGTAATTTTAGGCAGAACAAATAGAGTGATCATTTTTCCTTGATAGGAGAACAAGAGGGAAAGTATGGGCATCTAAGGGCATTTGGGGAGGGAGGGGGAGAAAGAGGGGGAGGAGGACACTGGGGTGGATATCTGTCTAGCCTTCCAGGGGACAGCAATTTTGGATTCTCTACAACCCCCAAGTCTGCGCTGGCTGCCAGTAGTTGCCAGATCTGCCAGCTAATTGCAGCAATAATTCACGCTCTAATCACCAGCAAACGCATGAATGAAGCATCAAAAGGCAAAATACGGCATCGTCTCCCATTAACAAAGCATCTGTTTGATTCCCCCAAAAGGGCTGGTGATGTATGGCTCCTTGGAGAACAAGATCTTAGATGGACACCCTGCTGTTGAATCCATCAGAGAGGAGGCCAAATTAAGGTTAATGACAGGAGTGGGAGGACAGAATGTGGCAGGATCCCCCAAGTCACACATTTTAAAGAGGACTGTTAAAGTCAGCCATCCCCCAAGAGGAGGATCCAAGGTGAAGCATCTTTATCGCAAGAGGATAAAACTGTCCAAGCTGAGAGTCACCGTGGTGTGGTGGTTAAGAGCAGGTGCACTCTAATCTGGAGAACTGAGTTAGATTACCCACTCTGCCACTTGAGCTGGTGAACTAGATTAGCTTGTGCACTCCAACACATACCAGCTGGGTGACCTTGGGCTGGTCACAGTTCTTCAGAACTCTCTCATCCCCACCAAGGGTATTTATTGTTGTGGGGGGAGGGAAGGGAAAGGAGATTGCAAGCCCCTTTGTGTCTTTTTACAGGAGAGAAAGGGGGGGATATAAATCCAACTCTTCTTCTTCTTCTTCTTCTTCTTCTTCTTCTTCTTCTTCTTCTTCTTCTTCTTCTTCTTCTTCTTCTTCTTCTTCTTCTTCTTCTTCTTCTTCTTCTTCTGCTGCTGCTGCTGCTGCTGCTGCTGCTGCTGCTGCTGCTGCTGCTGCAACAGAGTTTCAAACCACCAAGGATATAGGTCCAGAAATGATCCCGTCTCAAGCGGACATAAAAACTCACCCAAGGACTGGTGGATATGGGCTTATATTTACATTTCCGTATCTCCTGATGCAGGTCAGATGGCAAGCTTGGATGTAGGGAGGGCATGTGGCTCAGTGCTAAAGTATCTGCTTGGCATGCCGAAGTTCCCAGGTTCCCTGGCATATCCAATTGAAAGAACCGAGTAGTAGATGATGTGAAAGACCTCGTCTTGAGACTAGTGACATACTACCAGCCTGAGACTGCTGGTCTGATTCAGCATAAGGCAGCATCATATATATGACAGGGATGTGCATTCATTTCATTAATTCGTTTCATTAAAAATCAAACACAACCCCCCCCCCCCTGTTCATTTTAAACTCTTTAAGAACTGACTAGGATGGTACTAAGGGTTGGCATAGTGAATACACCTCCAATACAAATTGAGTATATCTTTAGACATTTGTCACATGTCAAATTCAGGTGACATAAATATGGATGGGGATATCAATGAATCTGTCTTCATTTGTGACTTTGATAACAACCATGACAACAGACGTGGCAGCCTTTTACCCAGAATTGCTTAGCAAGGATGCAAGAAGGAAACCAAAGATTCAATCACTGACAAAAAGTGTGTGTGTGTGTGTGTGTGTGTGTGTGTGTATATATATACACACATATACATGCACATTTTTGCAAGGAAGGTGGGAAGAGGCTGCTGTACTTGGGTGGCAGAGCATCTGATTGGCATGCAGATGGTCCCAGGTTCGGTCCCCAGCATCGCCATCTGTTTAGGTCATGGGTGATATGAAAGGCTTCTGCCTGAGAGAGCTGCTGCCAATAAAGGTAAGTCATGTGGTGTTGTGGGGTTTACGTGCTGTATGGCCATGTTCCCAGAACATTTTCTTCTGACATTTCACCTGCATCTATGGCTGGCATCTTCAAAGGATCTGATGGTAGTAAAGCAAGTGGCGTATATATACAGTGGCGTATATATACCTGTGGAATGTCCAGGGTGGGAGAAAGGGTGCAATTGTCCACAAGGACATGGACAATTTCAACAGAAAGGAAGAAACCATGAAAATGAACAAAATTTGGCTACCAGTACTTAAAAACACTAGAATCAGGATAATGGTTAGTGAACACCACCCAGACACAGGATGTCTCCAGGCAGGAAGCTATCCAATGGATTAAAATGCCAGGCAACTGCTATGCAGATGCCCTCACTAATTGACTTCATTGTTACTTACCTATGCTAAAATGGGTGGATTCCACTCATCGCATGCAAATCACACTTGCTAATTGCACCCTTTACACTTGTTAACCAATGCAAATGGTTCTTTCTTCCACTCTGGACATTCCACAGATATGTACACTCTACTTGCTTTACGACCGTCGGATCCTCTGAAGATGCCAGCCACAGATGCAGGCGGAACATCAGGAGAAAATGCTACGGGAACACAGCCATACAGCCCGGAAACTCCACAACTCTCCAGTGATTCTGGCCGTGACAACTTTCGACAATATAAAGGTAAGTAATACTGGCCGCAATAGATCAATAGTCTGGTTTATTATAAACCGAGGCTGAAGTCGTTACGGTCGACGCAAGGAATAGGCGGGACGCAGCGATATCATCCGGTGGAGAGAAGCCAGTGGCGATATAGCATGATCCGTGGATCTGGCTACTCTCCCGAGCTGGCGGTCCCTGGCACCTTTTATTAGGGTTTTAGGGAAGGCGGGAGAGAGGGAGAATGTTGCGCAATACATGAATCATAGGGGCTGCGTACGTGCGAGAGGAAACGTTCCTGTCTGGGCCTAATCCATACCTGGGGGTTTGCACCTTTTGTCCCTTTGTCCAGGACATCTTGTGACCCGTGAGTCACGGGGTGCTTGTGACCGGTGAGGGTGCTTGCCCAGAGGGCAACAGATGGCGCAGGCATTCCTGTGCTCTGTCTGAAGCTCTGCTGGGTTCGCTGGCTCACCCCAACACGAGGCAGCTTCCTTTGTAATCCTCCCATGCTGGAGAAAGAGGATCCCATAGGTGGATGTGAAGACACCAGCTTGTACGTTTGTTCTCTAGCAGCAATCTTTCCATTACGTTCTGCATTACTGTAGAACAGGGGTAGGGAACCTGCGGCTCTCCAGATTTTCAGGAACTACAATTCCCATCAGCCCCTACCAGCATGGCCAATTGGCCATAACATCTGGAGGCTGCGCCGCCAATTGGCCATGCTGACAGAGGCTGATGGGAATTGTAGTTCCTGAAAATCTGGAGAGCCACAGGTTCCCTACCCCTGCTGTAGAAAGTGCAGTAGGGGGTGTCAATCAGATTCCATTCCTTCCTCCTACATGCCATTGCCTCCATTTCTAATGGCTTGGCATTTTGAACATGACAAGCCACAAAATGTTTTAACTGGAAGTCATTTGTAAATCCCCCGAGACTCCTGGCAGTGGCACACAATTGCCTTTCCCCCCCCCCTTTTTTTTTGCAAATGGCACCCAGTTCATAAATATGCATTTCCCAGGCTTCTCTTCCCCTTTCCCTCCCTATCATGCGATTTCTAACTTATCTATAATGGGAGATCACATCTCACATTTGAAAGGAACTTATCAGCAAAACTGAAATGTATAATATATCCAACAGGGTGTAATAGTTTCAGTGAAACTCTAGAATTGGGTAACAGACAGCGAGTGGAAAGAAGGTGTTTAAGGTACACCTTATTTGTATTCTAGTACGGAGCGGGGGGGGGTACACTTGTTTGAACAGAATTACCTCCACAGTTTCAATTGCCCACTTATTTGTGTCTTCCTCTCAAATCAGAGTTTTCTCTCCTTGACTGCATCGGAAAGGGCAGAGAAGAAAAGCCTGTTGGTTTCAGCTTGTTTACATTAGCAAAGACAAACAATCCCGGAGGTAGGGTTCAAATGGGGGCAAACAGAGGAAGGCTAGTTTTCAAGCAGGACTAGCCTAAGGATTTTGATGCCCTAGGCAAACCGTGACATTGGTGTGTCTCCCACTCCAATCCCCTAGTAAGAGAGAGAATAACAACAACAACAACAACAACAACAACAACAACAACAACAACAACAACAACAACAACAACAACAACAACAACAACAACAACAACAACAACAACAACAACAACAACAACAACAACAACAACAGTGAGAGGACGAAAATGAATGTTTTACTTTCTGGGCATTCCCAACAAATGAGGCAAAAATAAAAAATCATTAGCTTTTCCAAAACCCTCCTAGGTCTGTCATGGCAGCTACAGTACGTCAGAGCAGGGGCGTACCGCCCAGGGGAACATATGGGGTCAAATGTTCCTGGGCTGTGGCCATTTAGTCACATGGGGATGGAAAATCACCTCCACACCCCTCTTTCTTCCCCTCCCCCGGTCCATATACTGATTCCAAGACCTGGTGCAAACAGGGGGGGTGGGGGGCAGAAAACTCAGATTTTGCACTGGTTTACATTTTCCCTAGATATGCCTCTGGATCAGAGTCAACAAATATGGAGAATTTCCTAGGAAGCAGCCCGATGTCCAGCTTCTCTTCAGACCTGTTGAGGATGCTCCTCACCTTTTGGCACCCCTGAAAATTAGCGCCCTTGGTAGTCACCTAGGTTTGCCTAGCAGTTGAGCCTGCTCTATTTTTAACATGCATCTTCTGAGGGACCTTTGGGACATTAAGGCTAGTAGCCAACAGAACAAATGAGTTGCTTTCTGCCACTTCAGAACTCATGACCTCAGAGTTTAAGGAAAGGACCTAATGTTACTTACAGTGCAATCCAAAAGGGGTGGGGGGTCTGGCCACATGGGCCAGGTGGACCACAGCTGCCTGGTGGGCAAACCCAGCATGATGCAGGAGGCTGGCACAGGCTGACATCAGGTGCTAAGACCAGGCCCATTGGCTGGGCATGCCAAAAGAGTTCTAGTTCTTCCCAAAGGCACGAGCCAGCTGCACATGGTAGTTATGAGCCTCTCCATGTACATGGGCATTCCAAGCTCAGAGTGCACCGATGCCCCATCCCATTTTTTATTTCCTGCTTCTACACATGAAGCCTGCTGGGTGACCTTGGTGCAGGTAGTTAACTCTCTTAGCCCCACCTATCTCACAAGGTGTCTGTTGTGGGGAGAGGAAGGGAAGGTGATTGTAAGCCACTTTGAACAAAGACTGAGACAAGCGGGGTATAAAAACAAGCTCGTCTTCTTCAGCTTTTTGAATGAAACCCTCTTCAGCTAGCGAGACAGTGTAAATTTGTGGGCACTTGAAGACAAGGACAAATGAAAATGTAATAGAACCACAAGCAGACTTTTAGTAGGGTTGTCAGCTACCATGTGGGGACTGGAGATCTCCCTAAATTACCACTGATCTCCAGACCACAGAGATTGCTTTCCCTAGAGCAGGTGTAGGGAACCTGCAGCTCGAGAGCTGCATGCGGCTCCTTTCTGCCCATGCGCTGCGGCCTCCAACAGTCCGAGCCGCCAGCCCTATCCTTTGCCCTCGCCTGCAGGGGCAGCAGGCGGGCCAAGTGCACTGAAGCGTTGCCCGCTGACCCAACTGTGCCTGGCTTCCTCACCTGTTTGAGCGGGCGGGTGCTTTTCCAGCGGCCGGTGAGGCCAAGCCACCGGCTACATCCTTGCCCACTCTGCAGGCAGCAGGGCAGCGCATCTACCTCGCCCGTGGCCAGCTTCAAGGCTGGCCTCGCCCGCCCTGTTTGAAGCGCTGGAAGGTGCTTTCCTGGCGGTTGGCGAGGCTGGGCGCTTAAGCTTCCAGCCTGCCAGCCCGTTCAAATTAGGCGGGTGCTTTCGGCGGCCGGCAAGAGTCCGGGCTGCTGACTTCATCTTTACCTCGCCCTGCAGGGCAGCAGGGCTGAGCGCACCAATTTGCCCGCTTCCCCTCTTGCCCGCCCGTTGGAGCAGCAAGGCCGAGCCGCTTGGCCCCTATCTCTTGCCGCCCTTGCAGGCAGCAGAGGCGGGACGCATCCATGCACTTCTCAGAATGAGCCGGAGTAAAAGGTTAAAAAAAACCCAATACTATACAGTAAGTTATCTTTATTTTAAATAAGTCAAAAAATTATTTATGGCTCCAAGTGTTTCTTTTTCTGTGGAAAGCGGGTCCAAATGGCTCTCTTGAGTGTTAAAGGTTCCCTACTCCCTGCCCTAGAGAAAATAGATGCTTTGGAAAGACATGAAGTGTCAAGCTCATGCCCTCCAGATGTTATGGACTACGGTTCCCATCATCCCTGCCAGCAATGTGTAAGCCGTTGGCAGGGGATGATGGGAACTGCTGAATCTCTAACATCTGGAGGGCCACAAGTTTGACACCTATGCTTTAGAGAGTGTACTCTATGGCGTTGTGCCTTGCTGAGATCCCTTCTCTCTTCAAACCCTAACATCTCTCAGCTCCACCCCCAAATTTCCAGATATTTTGCAACCCATGTTTGGGAACTATGGGACTTTGTGGGATCCCTCATGTCATTCTTTAGGAATCAGAAACAGTATTGGTGGCACTATTGTCTTAGGACCTTGCTTGCTTCTACTATGCTTTTCTTACAAACTTGTATTTCCAAGAAATCAGTCCTGTCTCATTATAAAGGAATGGGGGAACGCGCTGTCCTAAAAATGGTTATTGCTTAGGGATTTGGGATCAGAGGCATAGCAAGGAGGAAAAACGTCTGGTGCACTGGTGCGTCCTCTGCCCACGCCACGCCCCTGCCATGCCACGCCCCTGCCATGCCATGGCACACCCTCACCACGCCCCCACAGGGGCACGCACCTGGTGTGTCATGCACCCCCTGTCCCCTTGGAGCTACACCTCTGTTTGGGATGAAGGACATCCTTTTGTAACAATACAAAACTCTGCAAAAGACACAGAGCAAGGCACCCTGCTTGACAAAAAAAAAATAACCAAAATTTTTAAAGAAGGAACTCAAGTGTTGTTCAAGAGCTTTCAGGCTGATGCAGCCATGCCAGCTAAAGCTTTCTGTTCCTTAGGCCAAATGGCAATTTGCATGCTATTACCCATCATTCTCTCTGATTGCCGGTGACTGCAGAGAACATTCTAATCGACAAGGTTTCTGGGACAAATAAGTCCTTGCTATTCCAGAAATTGAGGGGGGGGGGGGAGACATTGTGAGCAGGATAGCTATGAGCCTTCCATCCGTTCTCCAGAGATATTTCCCGTGCTTGGGAGCCGCATCACCACGAGTAGAAAAGAAGTCCCTTCTCTACATTATTTTGTCACTAGATTGTGTTTTTTTAGCTGTTTTTATTTGTTAAAATATTCATGCCCTGCCTTTCTTGTTGCCTCAAGGCTGCCTACAAATCAAGGTTAAAACATTAGATTAAAGCCAACAAAAACCCTTAAATACTTCCCACCCCCCATAACTGATTGTCTACTGTTCATACTCCATCAAAATTCTGGGCAAACAAATGAGCCTTGCAGTGCCTCCTCGAGATTTCTTCATGGGGTGTTGAGTGTGTGTGTATATATGTACACACACCTCAACAGACTCTTCCCAGTTTGAAATCCTTCTTCAAGGATATTATTGATTGATTGATTGATTGATTGATTGATTGATTGATTGATTGATTGATTGATTGATTGATTGTATTTGTATACCGCGCCCTCCCGAAGGCTCAGAGTGGTTTCAACATCAAAATAAAAATTTAAAACATCATATATATAAGCTAATTAAAAATACATAAAATACATAAAATATTAAACTAGAGATGGCATCAGCTATTCTATTCCCCCCTTTATGAACCCAAGGGAGGCCAGATGTTTGCTTTTTTATCGCGGTTGATATCATCCCGCTGGCCCAACGCACTTCCTGGCGAGAACAGGTCCGCTTTTTTACAGGCCCTCGCCGAGAGCATAGTAATCCCGCAGGGCCCTGATCCCACCTGGAAGCCTGTTCCACTCAGGTAGGGGCCAGGAGTCAGTAAAAGCCCTGGCCCTTGGTAGAGGCCAGCCGGATCGCATTTGGGGCCAGGGATTACACCAGTAGGTCCGGGCCTCTGAGTGAACAGAGGGCCCTAGAAGGGCGATATAAGGGTGAGAGCCAGTCCCTTTAGGATATGCAGGGCCAAGGTCGGAGAATGGCTTTAAAGGTCAGGCCAAAACTTTAAACATGACCGGTACTCAATCGGCAGCCAGTGTGTAGTTGGTATAGGACGGAGTAATCTGGTCTCCTCGCTGTTGCTCGGGAAAGGAGTCTGGCTGCCGATTCTGCAGTAATGCGAAGTTTCAGTTTCCGGATCATGGCTAAAGGTAAGCCAGCGTGAAAGAGTTACAGTAGTCTAATCGGTAGGAGGTGACCGTGCGGGCATGGATCCACAGTGGCCAGGGGATCAGAGCGGGAGAGATCTGACGGGCCGAGTTGCCGTGCCTGCCGCAGATGGTAAAAGCTGCCTGGAGGCTGTCTGGGGTGACCTGGACCACCTGTGATAGAGATGGATCCAGAGTCACCCCAGGCTCCATGGCGGGGCCAGTTAGTTTAGCGATCTCGCCAAGAAGGGTAGGCAGGCCAAGCGCCACCGGACACTCCCGGCCCAGCCACAGGACCTCGCCTTGAGTGGGATTCAGCTTCAGCCGACTTGCACTCAACTCAACCAGCCACAGCATCAAGGAACAAGCGCTGGAAGAGCATCAGGGGCGAGTACCGGGCTGCCCTCCATTGTGAACAACAAGAGCTGGAGTGTCATCAAGCGTGTGGTGACACACGCAAGAGCCAAAACTCCTGGAATCTTAGGGCACAGCCAGGGTGCATGTAGATATTAAAAGCATCGGGGAGAGTATCGCTCGCTGAAGGCACTCCCACACATAATGGGGCGGCGGCTTTGGAGATCTCAATTTCCGATGCCACCTTGCTTGTCCCTAGATCTTGGAGGAACGAGATCAGCCAATTTAAGGCTGAATCTCGGACCCCGATACCAGCGAGGTGGTGGACCAAAATAATATATATAATTTGCAGAGTATATTATTAGCAGAGTAGAACAGAAGAGACAGATTCTCAGTTGCTTTATATATGAGTTTACTAACAATAAACAGAGGGTCACTTGGGTTACACATCTATTTTACTGTACTTTGGTTACATCTTGGTACTGCTATCTGCTGACTTGTGCTCATAGTCGTGGTGATGGTGGTGTCGTGTCTGCTCAAACAAAGAAACAGAGTTAACTGAACTCCCAAAGGCACCTGGTGGGCCACTGCGAGTAGCAGAGTGCTGGACTAGATGGACTCTGGTCTGATCCAGCAGGCTCGTTCTTATGTTCTTAACTTAAAAACGTCAGATGTACACGCTCACTAACATGCAACTAATAGCTAATCAAAACATCAGGTCATTGTAAACATTAGCGACTTTAGTAAACTTGTTTACTATAGCGCCAGTTAACTCTTTTATAACTGATTTAGCGAATAGACTACTATAAAAAATCCAAACAGGAGGCTCCCCTCACCTCTTCAAGCAGCTTATTCTACAGAGTGGCAGCCATAGTGGGTAAGGCCAAAACTCTGATGGATGCCACACAGTCCCCTTCTGGAGTTAGAAATTTGAAGGCCAACCAACAAATTACTGGAGCCACCTGAGGGCCATAACTGTCACGCAAGGAACTATGGGATGAGACAGTCCTTCAGATAAGTAGGCCCCTGGTCACGAAGGACTTTAAGTGGCAAAAAACAGCCCCTTGAATTGAACTCTGACAAAAATTGGCAACTGATGTGGTTTTAAAACAGGCAAAATACAATCCCATCAGCTACCAAAATACAATCCCAAGAGAAACAAAGGATATCTAGAAAACTAACCCAAACACTCCCCGAAGGAAAAGTGCCTATGAATAATCAACCACTCCCCAAAGGAGGAGATGCCTGCTTTCGTTTACAACCCCAGCTAGAGATTTCCAAAGCTACTTTGCTCCCTGGCAATCCAAGTTCACAATGCTGGAGATGCTGCCGTGTGCTGCCAAGAGAGGAGAATATTCCCTTCAGTCAAATGTGACCACTTTTTAACAGACAGCGGTATATGCATTTGGTGTGACTTGTGAATGGGGCTACTGCAGAGCAGCTTTGTGTAACCTTAAATGGTGTGACTCTGCTGAGGATTGTGCAGTTTTATTTCTACCTGTTCTCACCCTCTGAATGTCCTAAATCTCAAAGCTGCTGTAGCCGAGTGCTGATAACAAACAGCCAATGCTTGTTTTTGAGCCCCAAAACAGTCACCCAACTCTTCCAATCTTGTCAAGATGGGCCCTAAGAAATCTGATGTCCAACAGCGGCATGGATCAGAGGCGTAGCTGAGGCATACTGCACCTGGTGCACACTCTGTGTTTTCTGCCCCCCCCCCCCCCCTCAAGTGGCCTAATGGGCCTGTCCCCTTCAGGCTGAAAACGGCCTGGTGGGGAACCCTACACTTCCCATGGCGCAGGACCTTGGGGCTTGCAAGGTCTCCTGGGAAGTGTAGCCCCACCAGGCAGCTTTCAGCCTGAAGGGGACAGGCCGCTTTCTCCAGCCTGCACTGGTTTTCAATAAGGAAAGTGTGGGGAGATAGAGTTGCCACGGGGCGCGATTTTCCAGGGAGCCCTGAGGCATGCACCTCGTGCAATGCACACACACCAAGCCCCTGGTAGCTCCTGTCTCTGGCATGGATTTAGGGAAGGAGTCTCTGTTTCCAGAGCACCTGTGGGAATGTTCATAGGAAGAGCTGCCTGCCTTGCCAACACCCTGATTTTAGGTCATGGTCTGCCAAAGCAGCCTCATGGGAGAGACAACAGTATGGGTATAGCCCCAATCTCTACTCAGATCTTGAAAGCTATGCAGGGTTTGATTCCATGGATGGGACTCGACTACGCTTCTCACTTGCTTTGAAAGCCTCTTGCTGGAGTCTCCAATAAATCCATCCATTATGGGCCCAATCTCATCAGATCTTGGGAATCCTAACTCTGGGTCCGGTATAGTGGTAGCCCGCCAGAGGGCATTAAATAGTAATAATGAGAGCGAGGCGGAGATATCATTCTGGTGGAGAGAGCCAGCAGCGGAGCACTGCGAGGTCCGTGGATCTTAGCAACTCTGCACTTGTGCTGGGCTGGGGCTCCTTTTATTAGGGTTTACAAGAGGGAACTCGTGCAGTGGACCGGAGGCAGGAAGTGAGAGCGGGAGAGATCATCATGTGATGCATGATCTCATCAGGCTGTTACGCAAGGGCAGGAGGAAAGCGTCCGTGTCTGGGTCTAATCCACACCTGGGGGCAAAGGGCTCCCATTGTCCCTTTGTCTGGGACATTCCTGGTGGCTGTGAGCCAGGTAGTTCATGACCTGTGACTCACCAGGGGTGGGGGGGGGGATGGGGGAGCGGGTGCGACCAGAAGGCTGTAGTTGGGCTGGCATGCCAAGCACTCTGCCCTCTCACGGTTCTGCTGGGTCAGCCGGCTTATCCTCCTACATGTCCGGTACTCTGGGCGGGGAGACCACAAAGCAAATCTCTGTAGAGGCGTAGCTGCAATGGCAAACCACCTCTGCTTCCTCATGCCATAAGTTGGATTACCGTGACTTGGAGACATTTACAGGACCACAAGCAACACATGAGGTAATGGCCTTCTAGTGTGGAAACTCCAGACATCAATTCTTTTGCTTTGCAAAAAAAGTAATAAATATTTTTCAGTTCCAACAAATACTTATAAAATGATGGTTGTTTCTAAGAAACAGACTTTTAAATTTTGCTAAGAAACTCCCCTCCTTTCCCTCAAAATTTCTGCATCCTCCCCACATAAAATCTGAAATGTAAAAGTCTATCTGCTGCTAAAGTGGAGTAGGCGCATTCTTTCCACAAGAAAGTAATCTTTCCTCTGAATCTTCATTGCATCCCAAAATCCAGATGTCAGTTCCTAATTTTGTGGGACTCCCCTCCTTTACTTTGGCTGGCCAGGATGCTTGTGGCAAACCCTTTTTAACCTTGTCTAAATCCCACCAGCTGGTAGGCTTGGACCTGCTGAGGGCCCCACTCCTCCTCCCCAAGCTTTTGATCTTGGCTTCCACTCACTGCTCTTGGGGCCCTTCAGCTAGCCAGTCCAGGAAGGAACGTTGTGAGGGAGGACGCAGCCCCACCGGCAACTCTTAAACGTATTTCTTGTATTAGGCAAGGAGTTTTGCCTCGCCTTTGATATACTGTAATTCGCCAAGCAGAGGCAGACGAACTAGTCAAAACTTTCAGTTTCCAGGTACTTGGAAGCAGAGAATACACATATTTATAGGCAGAAAGTATATTAGAGGCTGGAGCTAATGGGAGCTGTCAGGGTAGCTGACAGCATCAAAGCGACCAAGTGCCTGAAAGACTGAGGGAGGAAAAGAGAGCAAATGAGGGGAGGCAAGCATGAGAATGTCGGGCTGTGCAGACTCGATAGGGATACTTGGTGACAGACTTCTCTTCATGGGACCCTTCAGCAAACTATGGAACAATGGAATATCTTCAGAGGGGAAGGGGAAGCATGTCTCTGCATTGCCCATTGACTTGGATAGAGGCAAAGGGGAGAACAGAGGGAATGCTCTAGCTGTGCTTTTGACCGCTTGCCTCTAATTATCCATAATGTTCTGCTTGAGGGGAAGTGTTTGTTTTCTCAGCCACACACTTCCAGAGATGTTCTTCTACTCCAAGTGAGGCTGTGATCCACTCAACCCTCTTCCTGTCAAAAAATAAATAGCTGTCTTGGAGTCCCTGCACTGAATTTGAGAGTTTTATCTCATGCATGCTGTAGGACTCTGAAGCAAGCAGCTTTCTTTCTGAACCAGTCCTATTTTCACCTACCTGTGTGCCCAAGAAAAAGGCCTTCAAAAGACTGAGCCTAAAGAAGAATGGGAAGCAGGATCTGGGTAGCAGATTCCACATAGTAGAGATGGACCATACAGAACCATGATCAGCTCCGGCATAAGCCGTACTATTCACCAGGAATGGCAGCTGTGGTAGCTCCAGATGTTTGTGGACTACTAATTCCCATCAGCAGCCCCTGCCAGCATGGCCAGTGATGGGAATTGTAGTCTATGGACATCTGGAGCACCATAGGCCACCCCTGCTATACTCTGTTTCACATATCAGTCAGTTGAGGTGCAGTGATCAAGAAAATTGAATGCTTCAGCATTAGAATGTATTCCCAAATGAATATGAGAATTATCATTCATTTTTACACACTGCCTTTGTGCATTATTAAACAAGGCACTTTGATACAGGAGCATTTATGCCAAAATGTATTTTTACTTTCAAAAGATGAGTGGGAGCAAGTCCAGGTAGTGGCACTGGGACCCAGGGAAGAATTCAGAAACAAAGAATGTCATTCATGCTTTGTTCTATGGTAGATTGACAATGCATACAGGAATATATTTTATTTGTTAACTTCATGCTCTTTTGAGACTCAGGCCCTTCCACACACACACAAAAGCTCATAGCCGATTAATAGCAGCTAAGTTGTAACTTACCAAGTTATAAGAGTCAGGATTAAAAGGCAAAGAGAACTGGCTCGGAAAGCTTGCCTTAGGTATTCGCGATTGAGTTCTGAGGGCGCAGTCCGAGAATAGGGCTATGGTCAGGTTTTATGTTTCTTAGGTTTTTTGGTATAAGCGTTGCATGCATACGTTGTAATGCCATTGTAACAGCATTACTAGAAGAATGAGGGTTAAGGCAAAGGGGAGCGGCCTCAGGCCTGCCTTAGTGTTGCGTGGAGTTCTAGGGTGCAGTCAGAGAATAGGGGCTATGGCTCAGTTTCACTGTTCAGGGTTTTATTACAATTTTAGGAACAATTTTATGACTGGAATAAACTAAATAAAAATACAATAAGTTAGGGTTAAAGGTTAAAGGCAAGCGACAGCGTTCAGGGATTGCCTTAGTGTTTACAGTAGTTCTGGGGCACAGTCCGAGAATCAGGGCTATGGTCAGTTTTATGTTTGGGTTTTATAGCTGCCGTTGTAGCAGCTTCATTATAACTGCCCGTTATGCGCCATTGCTCTTACCGTTATAACGCCATTGTATTATACTTGTAGCAGCTTCGTAATAAAGTCAGGAGTTAAAGAGCAAAGGAAGCTGACTCCAGGCTTGCCTTAAGTGACGATTGAGTTCTAAAGGGAACAGTCCGAGAATAAGGCTATGGTCAGTTTCGGGTTTTGTGTAGCGTTATAGCGCCATTATAACGCCATTATAACACCGTTATGTGCTTGCGCCGCTCTTGGCTGTAACACTGTAATAAAAGTCAGAAGTTAAGCGCAAAGGGCGCTGCCTTTCAGGCTTTGCCTTAGTGGTATGTTGTGTTCACAAGGCACACTCGAGAATAGGGCTATAGTCAGTTTTAGGTTTTTGATTTTTTGTTACAATTTGGGAACACTTTATGACTAAATAAATAAAGAAAAACTAATTAGTTAGGGTTAAAGGTTAAAACAAGGCATACGGTTCAGGATTGCCTTAGTGTTACGCATGAGTGTGCCCTAAAGCACTGAGAATCCGAGAATAGGGCTATAGTCAGTTTTAGGTTTTAGGTTTTGTAGCGCCGTTATAGCAGTAACGCCATTATAACGCCCGTTATAACGCCATTATAGCTTACGTTTATAGCGCCATTATGCTTGTAACGCTGTAACGCTGTAATAAAAGTTTTTTTTCAGGGTTAAGGCAAAGCGGAGGCGGCTCAGGCTTGCCTTTAGTGTTACGCGTTGAGTTCACAAGGAACAGTCCGAGAATAAGGCTATGGTCAGTTTAGTTTTTTGTAGCGCCCGTTATAGCGCCATTATAACGCTTCATTATAACACCGTTTATAACTTGCCGTTGTAACGCTGTAACACTATGAAAATAAAGTCAGGAGTTAAGGCAAAGGGAGCGGCTCAAGGCTCTGCCTTAGTGGTATACAAGTTGTGTTCTAGGGCACTAACGAGAATAGGGGCTATAGTCAGTTTTATGTTTGGGTTTTATTTACAATTTTAGAACAATTTATGACTGAATAAATTAAATAAAATTAATAATAAGTTAGGGTTAGGGTTAAAGGCAAAACTTGGCGGTTCAGGATTGCCTTACTGTTATGTGGAGTCTCTAGAGCTAATATTGGCTAGTAGTCGAGATTTAGGTTTTGGGCTCTTTTCCTTTTGTGGGAACAATTTTTGACTGAATAAATTAAATGAAAATAATAAGTTAGGATTGGGCTTCAAGCAAGGGCAAGAATTACAGCAAAATGCTGAAAATAACCTATTCCTGGAGTGTGCCCTAGAACTCAATATAACACTAAAGCAACCCAGAGCCCCTGCCCTTGTCTTAAACCAAACTTGAATTTATTATTTTTATTTAATTTATTCAGTCATAAATAGATCCCAAAATGGTAACAAAAAATAAATTAAATAAAAAAAATTGGTTAGGGTTAAGGCAAGGGCAGGGTCTCAGGCTTGCCTTAAGTGTTCTGATGAGTTCTAGGAGGTGCAATGATCCAGAAGATAGGTCAGTTTTCCGCGTTCAGGGGTTTGTTACAATTTGGGAACAATTTATGATTGAATAAACTAAATAAAAATAATAAGTTAGGGTTAAGGTTAAGGCAAGGGCAGCGGATCAGGATTGCCTTAGTGTTACATTGAGTTATGTTTGAACATAGCGCGTTGTAATGCCATTATAACACAGGCTGAAAACGGCCTGGTGGGAACTACACTTCCCATGAGACCTTGGGGCTTGCAAGGTCTCCTGGGAAGTGTAGTTCCCACCAGGCCGTTTTCAGCCTGAAGGGGACAGGCCGCTTCTCCAGCCTGCACTGTTTCAATAAGGAAAGTGTGGGGGAATGGGGTGCCACGGGGGGCGATTTTCCAGGGGGCCCCCAGGCATGCACCCGGTGCAATGCACACACACCAGCCCCCTGGTAGCTCCGTCTCTGGCATGGATTTAGGGAAGAGTCTCTGTTTCAGAGCACCTGTGGGAATGTTCCTTAGGAAGAGCTGCCTGCCTTGCCAACACCCTGATTTTAGGTCATGGTTCAAGCAACCATGGGAGAGACAGCAGTATGGTATAGCCCAATCTCATCAGATCTTGAAAGCTATGCAGGGTTGATTCCTTGGATGGGATACGACTTCTGCTTCTCACTTGCTTTGAAAGCCTCTTGCTGGAGTCTCCAATAAATCCATCGTATGGCCCAATCTCATCAGATCTTGGAATCTAACCTGGGTCGGTATGTAGTCGTGCCCGCAGGGTCGTCGTAATAATGAGACGAGACGCGGAGATATCATCTGGTGGAGAGAGCCAGCAGCGGGAGCACGGGGTCCGTGATCTTGGCAACTCTGCCTTGTGCTAGGCTCGGGCTCCTTTTATTAGGGTTTACAAGAGGGGGGGCTACGTGGGTGGACCGGGAGGCAGGAGAGCAAGAGAGCGGGAGATCATCATGTGATGCATGATCTCATCAGGCTGTTACGTGCAGGAGGAAGCGTCCGTGTCTGGGTCTAATCCACACCTGGGGGCAAGGGCTCCATTGTCCCTTTGTCTGGGACACCTGGTGGCTGTGAGCCAGGTAGTTCATGACCTGTGACTCACCAGGGGGTGGGGGATGGGGGAGCGGGTGCGACCAGAAGGCTGTAGTTGGGCCGGCATGCCAAGCACTCTGCCTACGGTTCTGCTGGGTCAGCGGCTTATCCCTACATCGGTACTTGGACGGGAGACCACAAAGCAAATCTCTGTAGAGGAAGGCAATGGCAAACCACCTCTGCTTCTCATGCCATAAGTTGATTGTGACTTGGAGACATTTACAGACCACAAGCAACACATGGTGGGCCTTCATGTGGAAGCTCCAGACATCAATTCTTTTGCTTTGCAAAAAGTAATACATATTTTTTTCAGTTCCAACAAATACTTATAAAATGAGTTGTTTCTAAGAACAGACTTTTAAATTTTGCTAAGAAACTCCCCCTCCTTTCCCTCAAAATTTCTGCATCCTCCCCCACATAAAATCTGAAATGTAAAGTCTATCTGCTGCTGTCGATAGAGCATTCATTCCACAAGAAAGTAATCTTTCCTCTGAATCTTATTGCATCCCAAAATCCAGATGTCAGTTCTAATTTTGTGGGACTCCCCCTCCCCACTTTGGCTGTTGATGCTTGTGGCAAACCCTTTTAACCTGTCTAAATCCCACCAGCTGGTAGCTTGGACCTGCTGAGGGCCCCCTCTCCTCCCCCAAGCTTTTGATCTTGGCTTCCACCATGCTATTGGGGCCCTTCAGTAGCCGTCCAGAGGAACGTGAGGGAGGAACGGCCCCTCCGGCAACTCCAAACGTATTTCTGTATTCGGCAAGAGTTTTGCTCGCCTTTGATATACTGTAATTCAAGCAGAGAGACGAACCAGTCAAAACTTTCAGTTTCCAGGTACTGAAGCAGAGAATACACATATTTATAGGCAGAAAAGAAGGCTGGAAAATGGGAGCTGTCAGGTAGCTGACAGCATCAAAGGACCATGCCTGAAAGACTGAGGAGGAAAGAGCAGAGCGAGGGCAAGCATGAGAATCGGGCTGTGCAGACTGATAGGGATACGCAGTGACAGGGCTTCTTTTCATGGGACCCTTCAGCAAACTATGGAACAATGGAATATCTTCAGAGGGGAAGGGGAAGTATTCTCTACATGCCTTAGTGACTTGGATAGAGGCAAAGGGGAGAACAGAGGGGAATGCTCAGCTGTGCTTTTGACCGCTTGCCTCTAATTATCCATAATGTTCTGCTTGAGGGAGGTGTTTGTTTCTCAGCCACACACTTCCAGAATGTTCTTCTACTCAAGTGAGGCTGTGATCCACTCAACCCTCTTCCTGTCAAAAAATAAATAGCTGTCTTGGAGTCCCTGCACTGAATTTGAGAGTTTTATCTCATGCATGCTGTAGGACTCTGAAGCAAGCAGCTTTCTTTCTGAACCAGTCCTATTTTCACCTACCTGTGTGCCCAAGAAAAAGGCCTTCAAAAGACTGAGCCTAAAGAAGAATGGGAAGCAGGATCTGGGTAGCAGATTCCACATAGTAGAGATGGACCATACAGAACCATGATCAGCTCCGGCATAGATGATACTATTCACCAGGAATGGCCAACCTATGGTGCTCCAGATGTTTGTGGACTACAATTCCCATCAGCCCCTGCCAGCATGGCCAACTGATGGGAATTGTAGTCTATGGACATCTGGAGCACCATAGGCCACCCCTGCTATACTCTGTTTCACATATCAGTCAGTTGAGGTGCAGTGATCAAGAAAATTGAATGCTTCAGCATTAGAATGTATTCCCAAATGAATATGAGAATTATCATTCATTTTTACACACTGCCTTTGTGCATTATTAAACAAGGCACTTTGATACAGGAGCATTTATGCCAAAATGTATTTTTACTTTCAAAAGAATGGGTGGAGCAAGTCCAGGTAGGCACTGGGACCCAGGGGAAGAATTCAGAAACAAAAAAGGTCAGGCATGCTTTGTTCTATGGTAGATTGACAATACATACAGGAATATATTTATTTGTTAACTTCATGCTCTTTGAGACTCAGGCCCCTTCCACACACACAAAAGCCTGCGCCGGTGTAACGCTGTTGTAACACCGTTATAAGAGTCAGAGTTAAGGCAAAGGGAACGGCTCAGGCTTGCCTTAGTGTTACGTTGAGTTCTAGGGCACAGTCCGAGAATAGGGCTATGGTCAGTTTTATGTTTCAGGTTTTTGTATCGCCGTTGCATCGCCGTTGTAATGCCATTGTAACAGCATTATAAGAATCAGGGTTAAGGCAAAGGGAGCGGCTCAGGCCTGCCTTAGTGTTACGTGGAGTTCTAGGGTGCAGTCCGAGAATAGGGCTATGGTCAGTTTCACGTTCAGGGTTTTATTACAATTTGGGAACAATTTATGACTGAATAAACTAAATAAAAATAATAAGTTAGGGTTAAGGTTAAGGCAAGGACAGCGGTTCAGGATTGCCTTAGTGTTACATTGAGTTCTAGGGCACAGTCCGAGAATAGGGCTATGGTCAGTTTTATGTTTTGGGTTTTTGTAACGCCGTTGTAACGCCATTATAACGCCGTTGTAACGCCATTATAACACCGTTGTAACGCCATTGTAACGCCGCTGTAACGCTGTAATAAAAGTCAGGGTTAAGGCAAAGGGAGCGGCTCAGGCTTGCCTTAGTGTTACGTTGAGTTCTAGGGAACAGTCCGAGAATAAGGCTATGGTCAGTTTCGGGTTTTGTAACGCCGTTGTAACGCCATTATAACGCCATTATAACACCGTTGTAACGCCGCTGTAACGCCGCTGTAACACTGTAATAAAAGTCAGGGTTAAGGCAAAGGGAGCGGCTCAGGCTTGCCTTAGTGGTATGTTGTGTTCTAGGGCACACTCCGAGAATAGGGCTATAGTCAGTTTTATGTTTTGGGTTTTTGTTACAATTTTGGGAACAATTTATGACTGAATAAACTAAATAAAAATAATAAGTTAGGGTTAAGGTTAAGGCAAGGACAGCGGTTCAGGATTGCCTTAGTGTTACATTGAGTTCTAGGGCACAGTCCGAGAATAGGGCTATGGTCAGTTTTATGTTTTGGGTTTTTGTAACGCCGTTGTAACGCCATTATAACGCCGTTGTAACGCCATTATAACACCGTTGTAACGCCATTGTAACGCCGCTGTAACGCTGTAATAAAAGTCAGGGTTAAGGCAAAGGGAGCGGCTCAGGCTTGCCTTAGTGTTACGTTGAGTTCTAGGGAACAGTCCGAGAATAAGGCTATGGTCAGTTTCGGGTTTTGTAACGCCGTTGTAACGCCATTATAACGCCATTATAACACCGTTGTAACGCCGTTGTAACGCCGCTGTAACACTGTAATAAAAGTCAGGGTTAAGGCAAAGGGAGCGGCTCAGGCTTGCCTTAGTGGTATGTTGTGTTCTAGGGCACACTCCGAGAATAGGGCTATAGTCAGTTTTATGTTTTGGGTTTTTGTTACAATTTTGGGAACAATTTATGACTGAATAAATTAAATAAAAATAATAAGTTAGGGTTAGGGTTAAGGCAAGAGCAGCGGTTCAGGATTGCCTTACTGTTATGTTGAGTTCTAGGGCGCAATATTAGCGCAATGGTCAGTTTTAGGTTTCGGGCTCTTTCCTTTTGTGAGAACAATTTTTGACTGAATAAATTAAATAAAAATAATAAGTTAGGGTTGGGCTTCAAGCAAGGGCAAGAATTACAGCAAAATGCTGAAACTACCCTATTCTCGGAGTGTGCCCTAGAACTCAATATAACACTAAAGCAACCCAGAGCCCCTGCCCTTGTCTTAAACCAAACTTGAATTTATTATTTTTATTTAATTTATTCAGTCATAAATAGATCCCAAAATGGTAACAAAAAATAAATTAAATAAAAAAAATTGGTTAGGGTTAAGGCAAGGGCAGGGTCTCAGGCTTGCCTTAGTGTTATGTGGAGTTCTAGGGTGCAGTCCGAGAATAGGTCAGTTTCACGTTTCAGGGTTTTGTTACAATTTGGGAACAATTTATGATTGAATAAACTAAATAAAAATAATAAGTTAGGGTTAAGGTTAAGGCAAGGGCAGCGGATCAGGATTGCCTTAGTGTTACATTGAGTTATGTTTCGGGTTTTTGTAACGCCGTTGTAATGCCATTATAACACCATTATAACGCCGTTTTAACGCCGTTATAATGCCATTGTAATGCCGTTGTAACGCTGTTGTAACACCGTTATAAGAGTCGGGGTTAAGGCAAAGGGAGCGGCTCAGGCTTGCCTTAGTGGTACATTGAGTTCTAGGGCACAGCCCAAGAATAGGGCTATGGTCAGTTTTATGTTTTGAGTTTTTGTAATGCCATTGTAACACGGTTGTAATGCCGTTTTAATGCCGTTATAAAAGTCAGGGTTAAGGCAAAGGGAGTGGCTCAGGCTTGCCTTAGTGTTACATTGAATTCTAGGGCACAGTCCGAGAATAGGGCTATGGTCAGTTTTATGTTTCGGGTTTTTGTAACGCCGTTTTAACACCGTTGTAACACCATCATAACGCCGTTATAACGCCGTTGTAACGTCATTGTAACGCCGTTGTATTGCCGTTGTAACACCGTTATATATGCCATTGTAACGCCATCGTAATGCCATTATAAGAGTCAGGGTTAAGGCAAAGGGAGCGGCTCAGGCTTGCCTTAGTTTTGTGTGGAGTTCTAGGGCACAGTCCGAGAATAGTGCCATGGTCAGTTTTATGTTTTGGGTTTTTGTAACGCCATTGTAAAGCCGTTGTAACGCCGTTGTAACACCATTATTATGCTGTTGTAACATTGTTGTAAAGCCATTGTAACGCCGTTATTATGCTGTTGTAACACAGTTGTAAAGCCATTGTAATGCCATTGTAACGCTATTATAAGGGTTAGGGTTAAGGCAAGGGGATCTTCAGACCGGAACGATCAGTTCCCCTGGAGAAAATGGCAGCTTTGGGGGTGGACTGTATGGCATACCACCAAGTCTATGAGAAGCTCGAGTCCTTCCCTTTGCACTGCCTCCCAAATCTCCAGGAATTTTTTTCAAGCTAAGATTGGCAACCCTATTAAAGAGCTGGCTTTATCATAGACAGAGGCTTCCTTTGCACATCTCTAAACAGACATAGAAAACTTGGAGGCAGGGGCGTAACAAGGGTGGGGAAAGCCAGGACAGTGCCCTGGGTGCATTCAGACATCCCACTGATTGCATCCAGCCAGCACGTGACATGCCCCAGCCCAGCACTGGAGCTCAACCCGCATCCTGCGCACTGCTTCACATGTGCAGTGGGAGGTCACATGGCCACCTCTGGGGCAATGGCTCAGGGCTTCTCCTCTGCCCCTCCCTAGGGGTGCAATTTGGGGGGGGGACACAATTTCAGTACTTGCCCCAGTTGCCATTTTCTGAAGCCACGCCCCTTCTTACAGATCCAAGTGCCTTTTCTTTCCCTGTCCAGTGCCCAGTGGCAAGCAACCACCTGTTGAAAGTTACCCAGCTTGCCATTCCATTCCTCACTACGTCCAGTTTTGCAGCCCTTTTTTTCTGCTCTAATTACCTCCCTTTTCACTTAAGAAGAGCTCACTTCCCCCAGCAAACTCTGCTGCAGGCTCCATTGATCAACTTGTCAAGAGCACGCTTTAAGAGACCTTTCTCCCTTCCTTTTTTGCATGGGGGAGGGGCTGAGTAGGGATGGGGAAGAGAGAGAATGCCACACCATAAGAGAGCCAGTTATAATTACTCCCTGTAAACAATGCCATCTTTCCCGGGGCTGGTGAATGATTAATTATAGCCACAGTGGATGGCTGCAGAAAGCAGCCAGAGCGAATCCTCTAAGCAAGCTTTCCCCCTTCCTCAAGCCTTGTTCTTGCTGAAAATCTGGAGGGGATAGAGAGCAGTTGGTTGGCCAAAGACTCCAAGAATCAGTGACCAGTCCTAACTCTGGGTTGGGACATTCACATTCACAAAGATTTGGAGGCAAAGCCTGGGGAAGGTGAGGTTTAGGGAGGGGAGGGAGTTCAGAAAGCATGTGTTACCATCAAGTCCACCCACCAAAGTAGCCATTTTCCCCCAGGGAATCAGTCTCTGACTTTGGACAACAGTTATTATTCTGAAGACCCAGAGGCGTAGCTGGGCCAGAGTGTGCCCAGAGCGCACTCTGTGTTTTCTGCCCCCCACCCTGCAGCAGCACCCTGCCTCCCCCTGCCCCCCCTTACCTTAGTGCAGGCTGGGAAAGCAGCCTGTTCCCTTCAGGCTGAAAATGGCCTAGTGGGAACTACACTTCCCATGAGACCCTAGGGCTCACAAGGTCTCCTGGGAAGTGTAGTTCCCACCAGGCCGTTTTCAGCCTGAAGGGAACAGGCCGCTTCTCCAGCCTGCACTGTTTCAGAAAGGTAAGCGTGGGGGGACGGGAGGGTGGGAGGGAGCGATTTTCCACCTCCAGGTGCATGCCTGGTGCAACACGCACCCCCCCCCCATTCCCCTGGTAGCTCTGCCTCTGTAAAGACCCCACCTGGCAACCCCAGGTCCACACCTTCTACTATGAGTAGACAAATATTCACAGAACCTTTGCTGTGAACTTTCATGGACTTGAAAACCTTGTTAAGTTACTACCTATTAGAGACAAGCCTGCATGTCAAAAGAAGTGGGGTGACTTTGCCCCTGGGGCCACAGTTAAGGAGCTATCTTATTCAAGAGATTCATTTCACGCTAATGCATTTATAATTTAAATATTCATATATATTCATATATATAATTCATATATGTACTAACTCTACATATTGTACATTAAGATATACTGATTTGATCGTACTGAATTTAATGAGTTTACTGTAGTGATTGAAAAGATTAAATAAACGTATTGTAAAAGAGAGAGAGAGAGACTCGTGTGACCTATGCTTTGGAAATGGCACAATGGCTTAAAAACTGTAATCTATCTTCTGGTCATTTTATTGTTTTACTTGTACTAATTTTGGGTTATGGATCTGCAATCAGTCTGGGCACCAGAACAAGAGGTGGTAGACAATGAATAACTTTAATTACACGCAATTCAGTGAATTTATCTGAACACCTGGAGACAGGCTAAACTTTTTCAATGGTAATCTTTTCCACTTGTCTCCACTAGGTTTCTTGCTTATATAAAGATTCCAATAAGAAGCTAATAATAGCCTTCCTGAATTAGGGCAGAAGTCTATCTAGTCCAGGGGTCTGCAACCTGCGACTCTGGATGTTCATGGACTACAATTCCCATCAGCCCCTGCCAGCATCATGCTGGCAGGGACTGATGGGAATTGTAGTCCATGAACACCGGGAGAGTTGCAGGTTGCAGACCCCTGATCTAGTTCCTCCAACCATTAGGGTTGCCAGATGTTTGCAACAAAAATTCTGGATGCACTTGATAAAAAGAGAATTTACAAATGGGTTGTGCAGGTAGATAGCTTGTGTGTGTGTGTGTGTGTGTGTGTGTGTGTGTGTGTGTGTGTGTGTGTGTTTGCCCTTAACATCCAGTCAGCTCTGAGGTTATATATCTCTGATGTCCCCAATTCCGTGTAGCCAAGCCACTTAGAATAAAATGGAGGAGGGGACCTCTTCCGATAGCTCCCGCTGCAGTCTTGGCACTGTCAAGCCACCTTCTTTTTGTCCAAAAAACCAGAGGTGAAGGTTTAAAAATCAATCGTGAGGTCCAGGTGAAGTAATTAAAAGTGGGCCATGATTCTGGGTAATTAAACTTCTTTAGATTTTATTTATCGATCGCAACTTCACCAGCCCTCTGCATTGACTGAAAAAAAAATCATTTTCTCAGCATTTCGTTTAATAAAGCTGCCCGGCTCTGAGGATTTGGGGCCTGAGTTTCAAATTGAAACTTTTTACTGAAAATTTTGAAGAATGGGGAAGAGAGGAAATGAGAGGTTAGCCGTATCTCCCTTCCCTGAAGTTTAGATTTTCATCTTCTCTGAGTTAGGTCATATGTGCTTGCCTGCACCTTGCTAGAGAGACCGGTGATAGAAAGCAGTGACAAAGGGAGGGGAAACTGCGCCCGGGACATGAGCCTCTGCCTCTGATAAAACAGCTCTGCCTCTGATAGAAAGTACAGTTATCAGGGCATTGTTACCCTCTGGTCACCCTTCACTAACTTCCTGTCATCTCTTCTGTATCTAAAACTAGAGGGCCCGGCCACACGGTCTGGTGAAGTGGAAAAGAAAGAAAAGGGGAAGCAAACGGTTCAAACATATGTCATTGCACAATGCTTGTAAGGGAGGGGAGGGGCAAGGGGCCCCTCCCTCCCCTCCCTCTCTCCCGTTCCCTTGCATGGCACCCCGCCCTGTCCCTCCCTAACGTTCCCCTTCCTCTGCTAGGGTGGGTGGGCCATGTCCAGGTGGCAGCCTCTGTCTCTTTCACTCCCTTCCCTTGCAGGCGAATTACCTAGCTTAAAACACGCTGGGAGGCATGAGCTACGCTGTGTTCAAATTTCAGAGCATTTGGTCCAGCAAACCCTCGGACCCTCCCTCACCTTCCCCTTCCTCCACTAGGGTGGGTGGGCCATGTCCAGATGGCGGGCCCCATCTTTTTCACTCCAGATGGCAGCGGTTTTCAAGGAAGGCATGGTTGTTTCCCTTGTATCAGAGGGTGTTGCTTTGACAGCCAGCCAATGGCGCTGTTGCGGAACAGAACTGTGGTTCCAACTGTCACAGGTGTGGCATGTACACAATAACTGGCACAGTTGTGACATGTACACAACAGGAGGTGTGGAAACAATATGGAAACCGGGCCGCTTGTGAATATGACGTTGTGTGAAAATTTCAAAGCAATCGGTCCAGCAGTTTGGGAGATTACCTGTCAGCAGAAAAACGCACTGGTAGATTTTTATATATATAGAAGATGAAACAGTTGGTTTATATGGCCAAACCCTATTGGGCACTGCCATTCTCTGGAAGCTTCCACAGTGGAACGACCATAACCTCCCGGAAAGATGAACTTTCCCAAGAAATGACGGTTCCCAAACCTAGCTAACAACCTAGCTGACAAGCACAATGTATTGTCGAAGGCTTTCACGGCCGGAATCACTGGGGTGCTGTGTGGTTTCCAGGCTGTATGGCCGTGTTCTGGCAGCATTCTCTCCTGACGTTTCACCTGCATCTGATGTTTCGCCTGCATCTCTGAAGATGCCAGCCACAGATGCCGGTGAAACGTCAGGAGAGAATGCTGCTAGAACACGGCCATACAGCCCGGAGACCACACAGCAACCCCTAACAAGCACAATATGTTTAAAACTGTTGCTTCATTTGTACCCTGTCCTTTTCCCCAGCGGGAAACCAATGCAGCTCCTATCATTATCCTCTCCCCCACATTATCCTCACAACAACCCTGTGAGGTAATCTAAGCTGAGCATATGTAACAGACCCAAGGGCAACCAGTAAGCTTCCATACAGAGATTCAAACTTGGGACTCCCAGATTCTAGTCTGATACTATAACCGCTACACTAATCTGACAAGATGTGTGATGCAGCAACAAAAAAGGCTAATACAGTCTCAGGGTGTTTCATCAGAGACATAACATCCAAATAGTCCCACTGTACACTGCATTGTTCAGGCCTCACCTGGAGTATTTTGTACAGTTCTGGAGACCTCACTTCAAAAGGGATATGGACAAAATAGAGCAGGTGCAGAGGACATCCAATCACAATGGAGGGAGGTGTTTGCCTGCTTGCTGCTCTATAGTTATCAAATCTGGAATGGAAAATTCTTGAAGATTTGAGGCTGGAGGCTGGGCGTGGTGAGGTTTGGGGGTAAAAGGGGTGTAATGACATAAAGTCCACCCTCCAAGCAGCCATTTGTTCCAGGGAAACAGATCTCTGTTGTCTGGAGATCAGTCACAATTCCAAGAGATCTCCTGGCCCCAGCTGGAGGTTGGCAACCCTAACTGCACATTTCTTTCCAGGTGGAAGGACAGTTATCTTGTCCCTGGCCTCTAAACCCAAGAAGACAAGGTGAACTGCTAAATTATTATTCTGCACTCAACACACATACACAAGTTCAAACCTTCAGTGTCATGCCCCTACAGAGCCTTTCGTTATTTCCCCTTTAAGATTTAGTTTTCCCACAGTGAGTATGGTTTTGCCTTATTGTTAAGTCTTCCTTGGGAGGGTGTTTTAGTTAGTCCCTGTCCCTTTAAGACTTTTCCCAGTAGGCAATTCCCTCTCCTTACCCAGACTTCCCTGTTTTCAGTTAGTCAATCAGTCTCAAAGAGATGACTAGGGAAGCTGGGGTCCCTTAATATTTGTGACGTTCATGGGTCCATATGGTGATCCAAAGAGGAGTCTATAGGTTGTAGTAATGCACTGCCGACCCAGCAGCACCGTGGTAGAACGTTGGGACGCCAACGGACCTACGGCCTTGCCGGTCGCACCGCACCCCCACTCCTCATCCCCCCATGAGTCATGGGTCATGAACTGTCTGGCTCAATCACCGGGCGCAGGGACAATGGTCTTGCCCCCCAGGTGAAGTTAGGCTCAGGCGTACGCTCCTCTTTCGCCGCGTAGCCAGGTGAGATCATGCATCACATGATGATCTCCCGACCTCCGCACCTCCCGCTCTCGGAACTCCCCGGTCCTCCCTCCTACACGCCCCGATGGGAATAACAATAAGGTGCCAGGAACCCGGCCGCAGCGGGAGACTCGCTGGAACACGGACCTCGGTCTCCGCTGCTGGCGATCTCCACCAGGTGTTATCTCCCGGCGTCTCGTCGTTCTTGCGCTGACCACGCGTGGAGTGCGACTACAAGCTGGTGCGAAACCGGGAATCTCGAACCTCCACCCTGCTCACCGTCGCCTGGGAAGG
Organism: Sphaerodactylus townsendi; assembly: GCF_021028975.2. NCBI lineage: Eukaryota > Metazoa > Chordata > Lepidosauria > Squamata > Sphaerodactylidae > Sphaerodactylus > Sphaerodactylus townsendi. Next base: position 100,723,208 of record NC_059430.1, read on the forward strand.
GCAGCGGTACCCGAAGTCCAGCTGGATCGGGCGCATCCAGGGACCACCGTTTTGTGCTCGCCTGTCCTCTGGATCGGCGCGATCCAGAGACCCGCCCAGCGTAGAGGACACTCTGGAATCGGCGGAACACCCGGTGAGTATGGGAGCTTGCAAAAGCAGGGCTTATGACAAACTGCGTTGGCGAACTGGCGTTGAAATGCGGCAGGGTACGTAAAGAGAAGGGCGGTGGTTGAGGAGATTGAAGCTCAGTGTCCATGGTACCCAGAGGGGGACATTGAATCTTAAGGACTGGGGAAAACATCGGGCGCACTCTTCGCGCACAGAGCCTCGTAGCGCCCGATGTACGCTGCTACTGGCGATGGAGACAATGTTTTGTCGCCATCAGCCTGCAGACCTATGGCTCCCTTGCTGTAGGCGCCCTCGCTTCGATCTTTCACCTTCAATTTCAACCCGGAAATTTCTCTATCCACTAAATTGGGCGCCTGTCGCCTTCTACGCCCCCCTGTCCTTCACCCAGATTCAAACTCTCAGCGGCTCAGCGCCCCTCCTGCTCCCTTCATTTTCGAAGCCCACTGCACCTCCGTCGAAGCGCCACATAATGGCGCTGGTTTCAAACTCTCGCAGAGCATTATACGATCTGCAGAAGAAGGAAACCAGACGGAGAGACGATGCGAGATTCTTGCATTGTGCCCCGTCCACTTCACAGATACTGAGGGGGAGGGTGGCGTCATTCGGCGGGTTGTCGGTCTACCGCCCTTTAAGCTATAACATCCTCACTGAGCTCCATAGAAGCAATGCGGGACGTAGGGGTCACTAGCCCCTACGTGAGGGAGGCATGCTGGAGAGCCATCGCCAAGGAACCACCTAATGGTTCCAGACGACTGGAAGACCACCTTTCGCGATGCTCCTGAGCCCTGCAATTTGTGGTCTGGGAAGCGAGTTCCGCCAGCAGTGCTTCAACAGAGCAGCCACCTCTGGCGAGCCTACACCGCCAGCAGCTTTACGGCTTTGATGCTTTTCGCCAACCCCAGCGATCAGATTGTCCTGCCTGAGGAGCCCACCCATACGGTCGCCTCTGAGTCTTCTATAAGGCATTTGTCAAAGGTCCTAGCGCCCGGCCAGCCAACCCAGAGTTTCTCCTCCATCCGGCCAAAACCCCAAGAGCTCCTATGCCGAAGTTTGTGAACAGGCTCCAGGAAGCTCAAGAGGCAGGTAGATGGCGAGGAGGCCCAAAGCAGCGAGCTCCTCATGCGCCTCGCCAAAGAGAACGCCTCGCAGTGCAGCAGGCGATCGAGGCCTGGGCAAAATCCTGAACTGGCCGACATGCTTAAGGCTTGCCAGGACATCGGGTCCTCCAGCCCGCAAGCTAGCCTCTAGCGCTGGCACTCTCCACCAGCGGAGGCAGCCTCAGGATGACTGCTTTAACTCGCGGCAGACCCGGACACTTCGAAGGGAGTGTAGGCAGCCAGTGGGGGGCCTATTAACCCGATGGAGGAGGTCCTCCCCAGGAGGAGAAGGCCACCTAAAGACCCGATGCCCGTTGCCAGAAAGGCTTCCACTGGAGAAGCGACTGCCCGTGGGAGCGCCGGGCGTCTCCCAGCCCAGGACCAAGGAGGAGTACTGGAGCAGACCCAAACGCCAAGGCCTGCCTAAACCACCCCCTTCTGCGTGGCATCACAAATTTCGCATGCACCCAGCCCATCTCCTTTAGAAAGTTCCCCCACGAGGTTCTTGTCGCCTAACCCAGTATGGCCAGGCCCATCCCTACCGGGACTATTGGGCTGGTGCTGCCAAAGAGCATCTGCAGCTGAACAGGGACTGTTCATCGTCCCGGAGTGATTGACTCCACGCGCAAGGACCCATCCATCTCAAGTCTGGACAAACATCCCACAGGAGTTGCCTGCGGAGCCAGCTACGCTCAGCTGATTCTCTTGCCCCATCGCGCCGCTGCCGACCCAATAAAGGCTACGAGGCCCAGCAGCCAACATGGCGCAGCCTACACCACCGTCGCGGTGGAGACGCCCTATCGGAGGCTCGCCCATACCTGGGTTCGCCATAGAAGTGTAAGTTCAAGGGCCTGGTGGACTTGGCTGATGTTACCGATCATCAGAGCAGCCGAGTGGCCCGACCAGTGAAGCCGACGAATCGAGGCTTGCCCGCACATCTGTGGGTGGGGAGACAAACCCTTGAGGGCAGACATCCAGCCAGCTCACCCGGTCAACAGCCCAGGGCTCGGCGGCAGCTCACAGTCCAGCCCATCATTTAGACATCCATGTCAATCTCTGGGAAGTGATCTCATGAGTCAGGTTAAAAGCGACTCTGGTCTGGGATGCGTAAAACCCGTCACAGATCACTGATCCCAATCGTTGCCTTCCAAAGACTACCTTCTATTTCCGTGAAAACTGTTTCCCTCTCCCTCCTTTTTCTCTTTCTGTTTTCGACCAGTAGAAGCGGGAGGCCAATTGACTGGCCCTCCCTGGATTAAAATCTGGGCCCGTCCTGATACCACAGCACTGTCAGGACAGGCCCCGGATTTTAAAGGGGCTGCCACCATTATACTAATGCAAAACCCGTTTGGGTTATGGCTGCCCAGCGCCACCAACAGCTTTATCAGTACCCGCGTTAAAGGCCAGGCGGCTTATGGCTTCGCCCCGCCAGGCGGTCTCCGGTGGCCGGCTTAATTCCCCAAGATAATTCGGATCACACAATTTTAGCACCATCCAGCTTCCTGCATTAGCCACCAAGGTCACGGTAAGTGCAACCCCCTTGCAACCCCCCCTTTTATTCCTTTGTGTGTGCGAGGAGTTTGCCTCCAATTGCCTGATTGCTTCATTCCCGGATGCACCCATCCCCAAAAGGCGCTTCCAAAGCCCCTTTTGTGTTGCTGATTAAGCATGCATACCCACAATCCCCAGGACCCGCCTGTTTCCTCCCTGAGGCTGGACCCTGCATATGCGCACCCTGATGGCTCTGAAGCCGAATTCCACCAGGGTCGCCTACCTCCTGCCCTCCCTGTCAAACAACTGCTAAAGAGGAGTAGGCGGCCCCAGAAGGATTGCATTAAAAGCAACCTTCACAGGCTGCAAAACAAGCCTTCTTATATTAAATTCTAAACTCTAAACCCGATCCCGATGTCCATCATCCGCTCTAGAACTGAGCCTGGGGATGACCCCATAACCTGGGAAAGGGGTGTGTTTCGAATCCCTCTTCCTACAGGTCCCTGTGGACTCCGACTTCGCCATGACAGGCCAACCCATGGAATGGGCGCCAGGAGAGAAACCAACCCCATCCTGGAGATGGAACACATCTCTCTAGAGGATCCTTAGCCCAGTCTCCAACAGGAGCATACGCGCCAATGCCCAAAGACCGAATGACCTGGGAGAGAAGGCGTCAAGCACGACCACCAGCCAAGCCCTAGAGCTGCTGCATGCAGCAAGACCACCCGAGACACCCGAGAACCTCTGTGCAGCTCTCTTTTGCAATCATCACCGCCAACTGGCGGCCACCGTCCTTTGCCTGCTCTACTGCCTCCCTGCCTATGGCGGTCGGCCCACCCCTGGCCGAGCTTTCACCAGACCAACATCTGGGAGCAGTTTGCTGCCGCTGCCAGCGTCTCATCTTTCTGCCTGGGCCGAGTACCTAGGAGTTGGGAGCCTGCTAAGCTCCTGCCTGCTCCCCGTCTGCAAAGCGCCCGGAGACTTTAGCGGGTCTGGGCTAAGCCTTCATGAATGCCTCATCCATCCAGGTACTCTATGGCGCCGACTGGGGACCCGGTCGTCCAGACCCTCCCGGCTGGCGCTCTCTCCCGCTGTCACCAAGACTGCTCGCTAACCACGCAGGTCTAACACCTGCGCCCGCATCACAGCGCGCAGCGAGAACCGACCGGGCCCATTCATCGGCTCGGCCAGTTGGAGCTGCACACACTGACGAGAAGACATTCCCCCATGTTGGAAACATCCTGCTCCCCAGGGAGCTGGTTCTGGACCTCTGGGGAGAGCGTTTAATTATATTCCTGCCCGGCTCTCTGCCGGAACTCTTTGTTGCCTCAGTCAGCCTCACCATCGTCCTACCCAGGCTCCACCCGGGGGGAGCCGGACGCCCGCCGCCGCCCGCTCGCTCTGCCTTTGCGACCCCTCGCAGCCGGGCGGCGCGTTAGCCACTCTCGAAGGCGGAGTTCGTCTCCCTACACTTAGCTTCCTAGTGGGAGTCCCGGACTCGCTTCTTACAATGCCTGCTAAAGCTATTGGCGGCTGGCCTGTGCCTTCTTGAAGTCCATCAACTCTACCTCCACCGCTCTGGATGCCCTGGCTGCCTCGAGCAGCAGGAACTTTTCGTCAGCGACCCTAGACAATCGTTACGCTATTGATTACTTGTTGTTGTTACATCACCAAAGGTTGTGAGAATGTACATAATATGTGTTGTTTTAATCTTTCTGATAATTCCCAGTTGATTCACATGAAAGTCATTGAGCTGCAAGAAGTTGTATCTAATCTGAGTATGATGTTTTGCCCCAGTGGTGGTCAGCCCTCTGGAGCTGGCTGCGGGGAGGATGGTTGAGCCGCTATTGTACAGCTCTGCATTGGTTTAATTGTGTGCCTCGTTATCCGGATCTTGTTTCGTTCAATGCATGTCTAATATTGCCTGTAGCGTGTGTAAAGAAGCCCTCGAATTTCCCTTACCCGCAGCCAAGTTCTAATGTTAAAGCAGCTTGGTCGAAGCTTGATAGGCAGTGAGGAGGAGACAAGCGTCCCCTTGTCGCCCATAGCATTTGGTCCCCTTTTTCTAAAATGTAAAAAAAGGAGGAGATGTAGTAATGCACTGCCGACCAACAGCACCCGTGGTAGAGCGTTGGGGCGTAGCGGACGTCTGACCTTGCGGTCGCACCGCACTTACTCCTCATCCCCATGAGTCATGGGTCATGAACTGTCTGGCTCAATTCACGCGAGGCGCAGGGACAATGGTCTTGCCCCCAGGTGAGGATTAGGCTCAGACGCTTACGCTCCTTTCCGCACGTAGCCAGGTGAGATCATGCATCACATGATGATCTCCCGACCTCCCGCCTCCCGCTCTCCCGGAACTCCCCCCGGTCCTCCCTCCTACACGCCCCCGATAGAATAACAATAAAAGGTGCCAGGAACCGGCACGCGGGAGACTCGCTAGGAACACGGACCTCCGGTCTCCCGCTGCTGGCGATCTCCACCAGATGTTATCTCCGCGTCTCGTCTCGTTCTTGCGCTGACCACGTGGGTCGACTACAATAGGTCCCTGTGATGGTTTAAAGAGAGCAAGCCAAGTCTGGTCGAATGCCCACTAGTGTCTTAGCCAGGTTTCAGAACACAAACTAACCAGGTTTGAGGGACGACCTCCCCATTGCTTGCGTGGCAGATTCTGTTTTGGGCGCTCGTTCTCCCCGTTAATCCGCGTCCCAGCAGGACCTGGTTGCAAGTGGCATAGACCCCATTAACACAGTTCAGAGCTGATCCGAGGGGAGGGATGAGGGTTGAAACCCTGACTTGTTTCCCACCCTGGAGTATGACGCAGAGTTCGGGCAACCAATCAGCGCTGCAATGCGTGCGCAGCCTTTCCTTGGTTTCGTTTCTGCTTTTGCGATCGGCCAGCAGAAGGGGACGCAAACGTTAAACAGTCAAACATGTAACTTTGAATCATTAATGGTTCACACAGGTAACGATTAACTGTTTGCACAGTTAAACGTTAAACTTTTACACGTTGGTTTTTTGATCAAGCCCCTACAATGTACATTTCTGCAGTAGGAAAAGGTCCCGCCCCATCAAGGCATGCGAGCCAATCGGGAGACCAGCGAAGCGACCTCGCCTGGTAGTGGGGATTGCTAAGAGTTTTGCAACTGGGTGTGTCTGCTGTGTGCTCGCTGCAGTGGAGAGGGAGAAACTCTGATGAAGAGGACACGGTTTCACAATGAACAGGTTTGGAACTGCGTGCAAATTTCAAGTGGGGATTCGACCTCTATCAGCATCCCAAGCCAAGACCAAGACCAACAGAGCCGTGAGGAAGCAAGAGTCACTGTTCCAACTGAAAGAAGCCAGAAAAGGACACAGTCTACAGCTCCTATCACCAGCAGACAAGCAAGTCAAAGCCAGAGAGGAGTTAGAGGCTTGTCTTTCTCTATAAATAAAGCCATTATTTGAACTGTTAAGACTGGCTTGTGTCTCGACCTTTCTGTCCCAGCCGAGAACAGGGCACCTCCAACAGAGTCACTGGGGGGGGCGGCGGCGGCAGAACATTCAGTCTATTACTGAAAACAATATGCTAAAGATTCCTTCCCAGCTTGTAGATACGAAGCACCCCAGTTTATTTATAGGAGAAAACATGTTTAATCCGTGTTCTCTGCCTTGTGGGAATAGCCGGATTATCATCCCTCATTCCAGCCCAGCTCTACCTGTTCAGACTGGCTACAAGTTGCCTTTGGCTATGAATGTTTCATGTTTCATGACTTCCCTTGGAGAGCAGATAGACTCTGACCTTGTCTGAATGATGTTTTCCAAGCCACTGCAGCTCCCTAAAGCCCTTTCTTGCATATTGTGGGACTCTCTTTCTCTCTGCCTGCTTTCTCAGGCATGAAAGTTCTGCCACAGCATTGCTCAAGGTGTTCCTGTTGCAGACTGCATGTCTCATGTCACCTGTTCTCTCAATCTTTGGCTGTGCTCTCCCGCCCTCCAGTTCCGAAGCAAGCCGGTCCTCTGCTCCGAGTCTGTTCCAGTTCTCCAGCCTGCCTCCTTGACTTCTCCAGACAGCCAGTGGCCCCTGGCAGGAGCAGTTTTGAAAACACATTAGATACATTTGAAGGGGGCTTGCAAAGTTTGGCATTTGTATGATGTCTGGATGAGAGGCTGCCTGGGAACAGACCACATGTCAGCTGCTCTGAAGAAGAGTCGGGTGTGAACGTAATCAGTCAATAAATCCATCTGCAGCAGTTAGCTGTGAGAACATGGAGCTGTCATGTTCAAAAGCTGCATACCAGAGCGGACACATTATTAGTCTCAAAGAACCTCTAACTGAAAATTACTTGCAGAAACTTCAATTTGTATTTTCGTAAGCTGAGTGTATGGGTTTTTTGTTTTAATTAAACCCAGGGCCATCTTGTCCAGCAGAGCTTCCCCTGAAACTCAAACAGAATATGAAAGCAAAGGCTGTTGTCTGTACCCAACATATCTGGGGGTTCCAATATATTCATGGGAGTTCCGTTCCTAGCAATAGCAGGTAATGGCCATAGCAGGTAGTTAAGAAATCCATCTTCCATGAACTGGTCCAGCCTTTTTAAAGCTATCTATGCTAGTCACCATACTTCTTCAAGACTGTCTGAGCCTGAAAAAAAAAATATCTTATCTTCAGCATTTAACCCACTTGGCCAACTTCTGCTTTTTAGTTCTCTTCCTTCATTGAGGTTTATAGGAACTGTCATTTCCGGTTTCATTTCTACCTCAGGAATCAATCTTCCAATGTTTCCGTTAATTGATCTCTTCTCTCCAAAGTTCTTGAACCACATTTTTGAGCTCCCTTTCTCTTGGTGCCTCCCCAGACTCAGTCTCCCTCCCTGCACTTTGGATATTCTCACACATGGTAATCCGATTTCTTTCTTCCTTCTGTAATATCACTCTTACAGAGAGAATATCCTGCTCTTATCTTTCTGATCCTTCCTTGGTTTCTGTTTCCAGCAGCATCACAGCTATTTTTATTTGGATATTAGGTTATCATCTCAAAGAATAGGCAGTATTTCCTCTAACTTATTTTTCTCTTTTTTCCCTCAGTTGCCAACAACGCTCTTGAGCCTTCTCAATAAGTTAAACACTTGAGTAGTACCTTTGATCTTCCTCTTGATTTGCTCACATTACTGTTCAAGTGAGAATCGCTAAGACTATTTCTAAAATGTGTCCTCTCTTATCTGCCAATTTTACTAAAAACCCTTCGTCTGATTTGTGTTCCATCTGGTACTGGCTATTGCAATGTTTCGTTTAGCAGCCTTCCTGTCTCCCAGCTCTAAACATTCTGTCTCAGTTCCTAACTCTTTAGCTGGCTTACTTTTTCCTTCTTTGTGCTTCAGTGCTGAGTGGACTAAGAACCCAAACAAGCCCAATCTTACCAGAGCTCAGAAACTTAGCAGGATTGCCCATGACCTGTACTTGGATTGGAGATCACCAAGGAAGAGTGGGGTTGCCCCATGTTGGAAAAACTCCTCGTAGAGGTTTTCCCTTTCACAATGAGCAGAATGCACAGAGGCGGTGCGTTACCTTTATCAGTAGAGTTAAAGGTGGAGCTACTCTGGTAAGATGAGAAGGTCTAATAGTCTTCTTGCACTCACTGCAGCCATCTAGCACTTTGGAAAAGAATGCTCTCCATGCAAGATGATATTTCCATAGGAAGGTTTTACTTTAGCAGTTGCAAGGTTACACAAGTCTATACTATACAAGACTATAAAGCTATACAGAACTCTTCAGCAGGAACCAAGTTGAACACACACTGAACTCTGACTCAACTCAGAACTCTACATATACAATGCTTTGCTACTTATACATTCAACAAGGATACTTTTCCCCGCCTCGGCAACAGCCTCTCATAGAGTCACAGTTGAACTCACCAATCATGTTAAAGGTCAACTGTAGCTACTTGTCCCTAGACTGACTGTCTCCTGCCTTTGTGTTGGACAAACCTCTGCTGGCTAGAAGATGAACCTTTTGTGAACCTTTATTTTTTATAGCATGACAACCTGAACACATGTGTCAACCTTGTGTGTGAGCTTTGGCACAAAGAAAAGTTGGAATCATTTGTAGTTTCTATTCTAATAAAAAGAGTATTTATTAGTGAACTCCATTCTGGATAGAAAGATAGATAGATAGGTCCAGTGGTGGGATCCAAAAATTTTAGTAACAGGTTTCCATGGTGGTGAGATTCAAACAGTAGGGTAGCGCCAATGGGGCTGGGCGGGGCATGATGGGGGCGTGGCCGGGCATTCCGGGGATGGGGCATTCCGGGGCGGGGCTGTGGCAAGGACGCAGCCGCTGTGCCGGTCCTTGGGCGGGAAACGAATGCATACAGGCGCAGGCTGCCACGCATGCCGGTGCACGTCCTGCTAGACTGCTTCAAGTTCTGCGCACTACTGCTGAGAGGAGGGGCGTAACTAAGGCAAAAATCACGTGGCAAAATCACCAATTAGTAACCCCCTCTCGACACACACAAATAATTAGTAACCTACTCTCGGGAACCTGTGAGAACCTGCTGGATCCCACCTCTGGATAGGTCCACTATTCTATTCTGATCTAGCTGGATGGAGATGGATGCCCGGGGCATCCACCCTATCCACATGGTGCTGTGGAGAGCTCGAGAGAGAGCTCGAGAGAGAGAGCTCGAGGGAGAGACCAGAAGGAAGGAAGCCCTAAGAATATCAGTCTAATGTCAAAGGGATAGAGCCAGCATGATAGAGTAAAAGTGACAATCCCCAGGTCCCTATCTAACTTCTGGCTAACTAGTAAAACCCCCTCTGTGGGTTGAGGCAGGAAACAGCATAAAATCCTTCTCTTCCAACACCATGCAAAGGAAGGTAACGACAAACCATCTATGCTCATCTCTTGCCTAGAAAACCTATAGTGTTGCTGTAAGTGAGCTATGATTTGATGACACACAATTATTCTTATATTTCCATTAACTTCCCTAAGTTTTAACTAAGTTCTGAAATGTCTAAATTTTAAACATCTTTGTGGCTTGTGCCCAGGACTGGATCTGTGGAGGGTGAAGGGGAGCATCTGCGCCAGGTGCCACACAGACGCAAGGTAGCATTTCCAGTGCAGGCTCCTCAGCCATCACATCTGTCTCCCTGGGGTGGGAGGAGGAGATGCTCGGGGGAGGTGGGGTGTGCATCCTCGCCACTGTCACAGTCTGAACACAGCAACTGCATGCCCCATCTCCTAGGCCCAGCACATGATGCTAAGTGTGGCAGACACCCTGACTGCACCATCAGGGGGATACTACCTGGCAGGGACAGACTGAGGCCATCAGGAGGCTGGCCAGTTGGGCAGAGGAAGGAGTCAAGATAAAGTCAGGCAGGAGGCAAAAGAGATGGGCATCCAGGGGAAGCGCAGCAGCCATGCACAGAAGGCCATATTGGCATCTGCTGGCTGGACAGTTTTTCTCCTCTCCTGCTTTGCTGACTGCTGACATCCCCAGAAGTTGCTTTCCCTTCTCTCCCACCTTCTACATAGGGGAGTGGAGGTGTCAATGCAATCCACAAGACCAAGGATATAGGTAAAGGGGGGTTTCCCGGGTCCAACCCCCCCCTTACATGTCTGAATCTCTGCCCTGCCTGTGTTTTTTGTATGTTAAAGTTTTTTTCCAGTTTTTGGCCTGTAGGGGGTGCAGCTTTTAGGCTAGCAGCACCAAAATTTCAGGGATTCCCCAGTTTAAACATTGAACGTGATGCTGTTTCAGGGTGGGGGATAATCCACCCCCAAACAGCATCACTTTCAATGTCGTTTAAACTGGGGACCCCAGATTCTCCCTTTAAGGTGGATTTAAAAGGAGAATCTGGGCTCCCTAGTTTAAACACCATTGAAAGTGATGCTGTTTGGGGGTGGATTCCAGCATCAAAGTGGCTGCCCATTGGGGGGGGCACAAAACTCAGATTTTGCACTGGGCTCCATTTTCCCTAGCTACGCCTCTGCCCAGAGGGGAGGGCAGAAGGGGCTGCTGGCTGCTGGCTGGGAGCCCAGCTGATGGGGGGTGGGGCAGGGGAGTCTGCCATCCCCCAGAGAGCTGCTTTTATAAGCGCTGAGGCTGGGGGCGTGGCTTGGGGAGGCGTGACCATGCCCCCTGAACCTCCCCCCCCCAAAAAATCTATACCTATATCACTGCACAAGACCCTTTCTTGGGATACAGCCCTCTTGCAGAGACTTGCAGAGACTTGAGAAGAATTCTGAGTAGATCTGCTTAGAGGCTCAATCTCTGGTGTTGCCCTCTTGTTGGCGATGTGTGTGTGCGTGTGTGTGTGCGTGTGTGCGCGCGCGCGCGCGCGTGTGCGTGTGTGTTATTTTGCATTTTGCCAACTTCTCTTGCAGAGGCTGGGGCAGAGTTGTGGCTAGTTGTTTCAATCTTGAAGGGGATTTTCCCAACCCAAAACACCTTTGAAACAGTCAGATTAAGAGAGTGTTTGTGGGTGCATGATGCTGGCAGGGGATCATGGGAACTGTAGTCCATAACATCTGGAGAGCCGCGAGTTTGACACCTATGCATAAATGATAGTATTAGTGGTTTGACAACCCCTTCATTCCCCCAGCCCTCAACCCTCCCTCTGGTTGCCAGGATCAACCTGACACACTCCCCCCCCCTCCAGCAACATCCCAAGATCTCCATAAATTCCCCAAGCCAGCGTTGGCAACGCTAGGCAATCTCTACATGTAATAAACGGTGGTGATAGCTTCGTAACACAGTATAATCTGCAGGATCAGGGAAACTCAAAGGCAATGGCTTTACTAGATAATAGTGGGCAGGCGGGATGCTCGGGCATGCCAGATGATCTCTGAACTGACATGTTTCAGCCTCAGTTCTCTGCACTGAACTCTTCACTCTAGCCTAGAGGTCATGGTTTGTATATATGTCTTGTTAGGACAGACTTTTTTCCCCCTTCTCCCAGGCATTCTAGTTTCCAACAGGTGAGAAGGTTTTTAATGTCCTTGGAAGAAGAAGGCTTCAATGAATCCCGTCGTATGAAAAGGATGCTGTTTACCCTCCAGCAGCTTTGCTCAAAAGTGTCAGCATCTGTTTCCCATTATCTGAGGGATCGATTTTGGAATGACAGATGTCACTGAAGATGGGGAAGAAGCAGGAGGAGGAGGAGAAGAGGGCTCTCTGACCCAGCTAGGTCATTGCAGAATGAAAAGGAGCTTCTGCTCATTTGTTTACTGTTCTGACAGTGAGCAAATTCTTCCTTGAAAGGCTACACCGGACACTAAATTGGTGCTTATTTTATTTAAAAAGGAGAGACATTGGAGTCTGCCTCCTCCTTCTCCGGCTGTCTCCTTCAGGGACACAAGTTGCTTTGGTTTGTCCAAAGAGCTCAGGGTGGGTCACCATCAGCAGATTCCTGTTACAATGAGACTGCCCTCATCTCATCCTACCCCAGCCACTAATTCTGTTCTGTTGTGTTCGTGAGTCAGGAAGTGCCACAGCTGAGGTGTACGGTTGCCAACTTCTGGTCGTGGTCGGGATATTCCTGCACTTTGCAGGTGGACACTGGGGAGGGTGGGTCCGAGAATGGAGGAACTTGAGCAGGGTATAATGCCAAAGACTCCACCTCCGAAGCTGCTCTGCTCTCTGCAGTCTAGAACTCAGTTGCAAAAGCCCTACCTGTGGTTTGACAGCCCGAGCTGAGGGGAATTAATGACACCATTCTCTGCAATCTTGACAGTGCAGAGATGGTAGATTTAAAATGGCCAGATGGTTAGGAAAAAGTGTGACAGGATAAGTATTGTTTTGGAGGCAGCCGTGTAGGACGTTGCTAACCTCGTGAACTGAACCGAGACAACAGAAAGGAGCCAGGACAGAGGACAGAACCTGTGGGAAGGACGAGGAAAACAGTGGATGACTTTGCACCAGGAAGCCAGACTGGGTGAATTCTGCCTGCTTCCTGGCTCTTCCTTTGCCCTTTGTAATCAGGGGACCCACAACTTTCTGGCAGCAAAAAGCTCCCCCGCCGCCCCCACCCCAGTCCCTCTCAACCTTCTCTACCACAGCATCAGCTGCACAGGAGCCTGAAGGAATAGCAGCAAGCATTGCCCCATTTAAGTTTGCCCCATTGAAGATTGAGATCTCCCAAAATTACATCTCCAGATGACAGAAATCAAATCTTCTGGAGAAAATGGCAGCTCTGAAGGGGGGCTCTGTGGTATTATACCCCACTGAGGTCCCTCCCTTCCCCAACCCTGTTCTCCCCAAGGTCCATCCCTAAATCCCCAGGAATTTCCCAACTCGGAGTTGGCAACCCTAGCACTACACATCGTGCCAATCTGAGTCCGCAATGCCTTGCTGCAATTTTGTTCCTCTTTTTCCAGTATGTAAAAAAAAGTTTCTTGCACCTTTCTGGGCAGTGTCGCTGAAAACTCTTGGACACTTTTCAGAAGTTCTCAAAAGCAATATTCCCAGATTGAGAACCTGTTCAGAAATCCAATTTTGACAGGACAAAATGTACAAGCTTCCTTCTATAAAAAAGGGGGGGAAATAGACTGTTAAGTTTGTGATTAAAATCTAACACCTTTTCTTGCTTTATTGTTGGGCATAGAAACTTTCCATAAAAAGGGGGGATATTTTTACTTCTTGTATATGGACGATGTTGGCTGGCACTGTGGTTCCTTCCCCTATGCCAACTATTGGAGTCTTCTGGAGCTGGATAGAAGCAAAGATTGTCAAAGATTGTGCCCCAGCAGTGGAGTCCAGGCAATGCAAGGGCCAAAATAACGTACAGAAGAGAATGCAACAATCACAACATTTTCCAGGGGTCTACAAAATGAGAACACACAGAGAAGCTCCACAAAGTCCTTTGGCAGGGATTTGTCCCACAAAGCCATATAATCTATATAAATGTCAGCCAGCATCCATCATTGTGACTGGTAACATAAGAAAGGTTGGGAAAAGGTCTCCAAGCAGGAGAGGAGAGGGGCTCTTCGTGCTTTATGAACAGAACTGTCTTGATCCACCCCAGTATTTTTTTTCCTTCAAAAAGTCTCTGTGTTGCATCATGGCCAAAGGTGGGACACGACATCCAGAAGAACTCTTGGGAGGTTCAGAAACTTCACAAAACCAGATAAGGAAACCAAGAAATGTGCATAGATACATCAGGATGTCATTCGTTACCCTGTGGGGAGACTGTGTAGGACTCCGCAAGTAACAGAAGGATACATGTTCTGTTCATTCCCATCACCAACCCTGATGAATTACCCCTTTCTCTTTGCTCTGACCCCAACACACCCAGAACCTCACAGACCTCTGTAGCTGTTACAACACATCACTGTGGTAACACCATCGAGGTCTCTGCAACCCTTACTTGGCCAAGCCGTGTTCTTCCTCTCTTCCCACTCTAGCAGCCAAGCCTCAAACCTCCCCCCCTCCCCAATCCATCCCTCTCTTCCAGGCGAAGAAAAACAGGTTAGCGGAAGGGAGAGAAGATCGGCCTAGGTTAGCGCTTGAATGCTCCAAGATTGCATTCAGCTATCAAGCCAAGCAGCAGGATTAGAGTCCCCTCATTAGGGGCAGGCCATTAGACAGTTGTTGATGCCCCACAGGCTGAGCTGCTTGGAGAAAGGTCCCATCCTGCCATACTTATACCAGGTTGCAACACAAATGATTCTACTTCCTGGGGTTGCCATGCCTAAGGCTCCCATCCATTTTTTTGTGAAGGGATGTAGTGGTTAGGATTCTAATCTGGAGAACGGGTTTGATTCCCCACTCCTCCACCTGAGTGGCAGAGGCTTATCTGGTGAACCAGATGTGTTTCCACACTCCTATATTCTACCTGGGTGACCTTGGGCTAGTTACAGTTCTTCAGAACTCTCTCGGGCCCTTTCCGCACGGGCCTCTGGGCGCCCTCACACCGGCAGGAATTCTGCCGATGGAAGGGTGGGGGCCGTTCGCACGCGAGCGTGCGAGCGGCCCCCACAGAGGCCCGTGCAGGAGAGGCGGCTCCGCACGGAGCCGCCTCTTCCCCGTCCCTCTCCCACTTACCTCGTCGCCGTCGTCGCCCTGCTGGCCTCCTAAGCCCCGCCCACACTGCCCTCCGACCTCCAGGGGTCATAGGACAGCAAGGGAGGGTCTTCGGAGGCCAGCAGGGCGACGACGGCGACGATGTAAGTGGGAGAGGGACGGGGTAAACGGCGTGTTCCCAGCGGTGCCATTCGCACCGCGCCGCCGGGAACACGCTGTTTACTCAAAAACCTGCAGTTCTAAGGGGTGTTTTTGAGGGCAGCCTGACGCCGCCCTGGGGGAAGGGAAGGGGAGCCGGGTCGGCGCTGCTGAAATGCAGCCTGTGCGAACGGCTCACTGGGGACGGCGTTTTTGCCGTCCCCAGGCCGGCGTTTTTGGCCCGTGCGGAAAGGGCCTCAGTCCCACCTACCTCACAAGGTGTCTGTTGTGGGGAGAGGAAGGGAAAGGAGCTTCTAAGCCACCTTGAGACTCCTTACAGGAGAGAAAGGTGGGATATAAATCCAAACTCTTATCTCTTCTCTTCTGGTGTAATTACAACAACAACAATAATTGAGCCCAATAGAATTGCAGCCAACTTATAGCAACCCTGCATGGGGTTTTCAGAACAAGAGATCAGCAAATGAGGTTTGCTATTGCCTACTTCTGCATAGCGAGCCCAATCTTCCTTGGTGGTTTCCCAATTGGGTACTGACCATGGCCAGCTCTGCGGAGCTTCCAAACTGTGACAAACTCATGCTGGACTGGCCTGTTCAGACTGTTATGAGGTACATCAAAAAGGCTTCTAATTTTGCCCCACAAAGCAGGAAGGGGAATGACAGACAGGAGACTAACTTGCAATGCAGTGGGAGAATTCAAGGTGAAAAGGAGTCTCTGGGCTGCTTGCAACATGGTGAACCTGATCTCCTGGTCCTTCAAAGAACTGTACTGGAAGTGAGTTTTGACAGATGCTGCCCGAGGGAGGAAATGTGGGGTATCTCTGACCCATTTGTGACTCCTCCAAATGCATATGGAAGACCACATTTTACAAGCCTGGAATCAGAACTTGTAAATAAATGATGAGAAATCGTCCTATTTAATTTCAGTGGTTCTTATTCCTAAGACTGATTGGCCCCATCCTGCCTTTGTAACCTAGGAAACGTTTGTCAAATAGTAAGTGCTGTTTCTAATATTTTCATCAGTATCTCTTAATTGGCATCCTGATCTATGCTTGGGGTGGGTGCCAGGAAGCTATGGCTTTCCAAAACCAGCTAAATCAAGGCCCCTTGAAGTCCCTGTGATTACAGCTGGGGATCGGGTTGAGAGCCTCCAGGGGGTGACTGGGGATCACCTGCTGTTACATCTGATTTCCAGGAGACAGAGATCAGTTCACCTGGAGAAAGTGGCCACTTTGGAAGGTGGACTCTGGGGCATTATACCCCATTGAAGTACCTCCCCAAATCACACCCTCCTTAGGCTCCCCACCCCAAATGAATCTCCAAGTATTCCCCAACCCAGAACTGGCAACCCTACTGGGGGAGAATGAAGCAGACCTTTATGCTTGCCACTGAAAGGTATGAGTGCTCAGCTTAGGTGTATCCTACCCAAGATTGCTCCAGTCCTGCTCCTCTGCTCCAAAACAGTTCGGATGGTTGCATCCTGTGGTCCCCTTCCTTTTTGGGGGGGAGGGGGCTATAGCATCTTATTAGGAAACCTGAAAGTGTCCCAGGGATATTCATATATTTCCCCACCCCCTTCCTCCAAGATGCTGCCCTGCCCCACTGCAGGAAGTCAAAAATCTTCACAGCCTCTCTGTGTTCCCATCTATTGTGTGAACCACCAGGGAACAACCATAGCTGGGAGCCCTCCATAAAATCTCGTGTCAGTTCACATAGCAGACAAGTGGCGAAATGTTCTTGACCTGATCCATTCAGGTGAGAAGAAGGATTGCATGATCAGAGACTCCCAAGGTATGAAAAGAAAGTTCCCTGAACTTAGAAAAGTAGCTGATCAAGGAAAGAGTCCTTCTTACTCTACTCCCTGAAAAATAGTTTTCTGTATGTGTGACTAATTTCCCTGTAGGTGTAAGGCTGAACAAACTCAATCAAAGTCAACTGCAGCAAAGAAACAAACTTTAATGATTCATGTCACCCTAACTACAGGGTGCTGGAACTGAGGATTCTTGTCCTCAGTTCCAGTATATGTAGGGTTTTCAAACAGGCGGCCCGAGGCTGTGATTGGTCCCTTTCCCCGCTTCTGGAGTATCTCCGGGAACTGAGGGATTCTGGGGGACGTAGTCCTGACAGTAGGAAAACATTAATTGTTCGGTCGGTCGGTCAGTCGGTCGGTCTCCCAGTTGCCCCAATCTCATGCAACAGTCCAGAGCGTTTGCAACATGGATTTACAATAAATATATAAAATACAATACAAATATAATACACTAAAATACAGTGTAATTAGTCATGATGCCTAAAAACACCCCAGCAAGAATGGGCTAGTTGTTTCAGTAAAGATCATTAGGTTCCCAATCAACCAAATAGAAAGAAAAGGAACAAGGGAAAGAGAGGCCAGCTAAGATGGATGGACATTGTCACTGTCCTTAACGGTAGACCTGAACAGCTCTGTTTTTTAGGTCCTGCAGAACTGTGACAGGTCCCACAAGGCCCTGGTCTGATTAGAAAGAGTATTCCAGCAGGCCCGTGCCAGAGGTGAAAAAGCTCTGACTCTGGTTGAGGGCAGTTGGAGAGTCTTTGAGACCATCAGTAAGTTGTTATTGGATGAGTATAATTCTCTTTGGGGGGTGTATTGGGAGAGTCGGTTGCACAGGTATGAGGGTCCCAGACTGATTAGGATTTTGAAGGTTAGAACCAAAACCTTGAACCTGATGCAGTACACCACCTGGAGCCAATGCAGCTGATAGAGCACTGGATGGATGTGGGTTCTCCACAGTGTCCCAGTCAGGACTCAAGCAGCTGGAGTTTCGGGAGGAATCTCAAGGGCAGCCCTGCATAGAGAGAATCACAGTAGTCTAGGTCGGAGGTGACCATTGGATGGATCACTATGGCTAGATCAGAGCAGAACAGGTAGTGTACCAGTTCTCTAACCTGGCATAGATGGCACAGTCTGGATACGTTCATGTCATGGGCCTCCACAGAGAGGGATTTGTTCAGGATGTGTCCAGGATTACACCCAGATTCCTGACAGAGGGCTTAGGTGTCAGTTGCACCCCATCCAGGGCTGGAAGATGGCACCCTACTCCTTTCTATCCCTGACCCAGCCACAGGAACGCTGTATTTAACTTCAACCAAACCTGTTCCATGCATCTCACCATGAACTCCAGACAACTGGCCAATATGTCCGGGGAGACACTTGACTACTCATCAACAGATACAGTTGGATATTATCAGCAAACTGGTGGCACCCCAGCCTGAACCTCAGGACCGCCTGAGCAAGTGGGCACATATAGCTGTTAAATAACACTGGGGGGAGGATTGCTCTCTATGGGACCCAACATAACAATGAATGGTAAACTGAGGTCCGCTCCTTCTCTGTCCCAAACCTTGGAGGAAGGAGAACAGCCATTGCAGGGCTTTCCCCTGTATACCAGCATCGGCATGGTGGTGAGCTAGAAGCTCATGTTCAACTATGTCAAATGCTGCTGGATCTAAGAGCATCAGCAGCGCTGACCCGACTTGGTCCAGTTGCCTCTGGAGAGCACCCATGAGAGCGACCAAAGCCATCTCTGTCCCGTGGCCAGGACAGAAGCCATATTGGAGTGGGCCCAGCACTGATGAATGCCTGAAGCTGCTCAGCCATCACTTTCAACTGCCTTTCCCAGGAATGGTAAATGCAAAACTGGATGGTGATTGGCTGGATCTCAAGGTTCCAGTGATGGTTTTTTTTCAAGAGCAGGTGTACCACTGCCTCCTTCAGCCACTTAAAAAGACCCCTGAACTCCAGAACAAATTTATAATGTTCCTCAGAGTGGCTGGTACACTGCTTCCATTGGATTTCAGCAGCCATGCTGTATACCTCACAGCCACCAGGACCCTGTAAACATCAGCCTGTGAGAAGTGCTTGAATTGGTCCAAGAAGGGGCTGGAAGATGACCAAAGGGCCTCCAGTTAACTAACTGCATCATAGTGCCAGGAAAGTTCTGGTGGAGCGACAGGATTTCATCCACAAAAAAAGCTTGCAAGAGCCTTACAGCTACTGGCTAAAGTCCTAAGATTTGGTGATCCCTCTGTAAGGGTAGTCAGTTATCTAATTACCCTAAACATTTGTGCCAGGTAAGAGCTTGCAGACATGATGGAGGCCATGTAGACATCCTTCTTAATGGTCTTCATCACCACCTCTTAGGATCTCGTAAATGTCCTGTAAGATGTTCTTGCTACTTCATCATGAGTCTTCTACCAAATGTGTTTAAGTCATCTCAGTTCCTGCATCTCCCTCCATAGCTCCAAGGTATACTAAGGGGCTAGTTAGGAGCAGGGACAAGAAAGGCCATCGACGCATGATCTCATTGATGGTGTCAGTGAGGCAGCTTTGCCAGTCCTCAACCAGCTTATGTGACGAGTCACTAGGAGGAGGCATCAGATTCTGCAGAACATTCTGGAAACCAATTCTGGAAACCAATAAGTCTCCATGGATGAGTATAAATTTGTTCTCCATTGAGACAGGGAGGGGTTGGGGTGCTCAGGCAGGTCTTTAGACCAAAATGGTCTGACCATGACACAGGATCCACAGAATTTCAGCCCCATGCCAAAAATCAGATCCAGTGTGTGGCCTGCCTAGTATGTGGGACCTAATACAAATTGAGAGAGCCCTAGTGTTGCAATGGGAGACATTACGTCCACGGCCTGCACAGGTCATGTGATTGCCACACCTGTAGCAGGAAGTGGTACAGACCAAAGAGCAGCAATGGCATAGTGGTTAAGAACAGGTGCACTCTAATCTGGAGAACTGGGTTTGATTCCCCGCTCTGCCACTTGAGCTATGGAGGCTTATCTGGGGAACTAGATTAGCCTGTGCGCTTCAACACACGCCAGCTGGGTGACCTTGGGCTAGTCACAGCTTTTCAGAGCTCTCTCTCAGCCCCACCCACCTCACAGGGTGTTTTTGTGGGGGGGGGGGAGGAGATTGTAAGCCCCCTTGAGTCTCCTTACAGGAGAGAAAGGGGGATATAAATCCAAACTCTTCTTCTTCTTCCAAGAATTTTTATTGCTTTGGGCAATATTCAAAACTTTGGAGGTGGCAGGGGCCTGTTTCCCACCTCCTTAGGCCAGAATGTCGTATGCCCAGCATTCTGCATTTCGATGAACCCCAAAGTGCTTGCTTCTCTGAATACCAAAGTGTTCCAGCTCCATTTAGACTATCACTATGAATATCTAATGAATCCCTAATGACAAGGTCGTTAAATCAAAGTGTTAGCTCATCTTTCTTCCTTTTTTTAAAGTTTTATTAGGTTGTTTATGTTACTAAACGAAATTAATTCTTGATTCCAAGGCTATGGAGGATAAGAACGACCATCAGTCACTGGTGGGGGGGTTGGTACTGGAGTGGGTTGAATTTAACAAGATAATTTTGTTGAAGAGGGTTCCAGGAAAATGAGCAAAAATCCCCCAGGAGCCCCAAGGTTTCCTCAATCTCCCAACAGGCTGAGCTCAGAGGGCTGGATCTCCACTGCACTCACCAATAGCAGTCCTAATTCTAACCACTAGGGTTGCTAACCTCCAGACTGCAGAGCACAGTTTCCCAGGAGAAAATGGCTGCTTTGGGGGATGGACTCTAAGGCATTATACCCTGCTGAAGTCCCTCGCCTTCCCAAACCCAGTCTTCCCCAAGCTCCACCTCCAAATCTCCAGGAATTTCTCCCCCCAGGGTTGGCAACCCTACTTGTCAGTGTAATGACTGTCTGCAATTAAGATTGATGCCAAAGAGCATAAAATTAAATGTACAGCAAACTCTGCCAGAATGCAATGCCATCCATCAAACTGCGAAGGGTTCGCAAAGAATTAGCTTTGGGAACACATTTGGGAGCTGAGCAAATTGCCCCCTCCCTTCTGTTGTTTTCCACTGCGGATCTTGGTTTACATGACAGAAGGGATTATTCTTTAATTAATCAAACAACCCTAGCCTGAGAGATTTCCCTCTAATTTCATTTTCTCCTTCTGGGGTCTCGGTAAAAGGACTATGGACTTGAGTCCTCTTTTTTATCTGCTTAAGCTAGCAAAGTCAACTTCTAGTCTTTTTCTGCGATTTATAAAACCCATTTGTTCTCCACATTGGGACTGTAAGTAGCTACAGAGAATAGACATCTTCAAACATGTACAAAGTACACAGAAAATCAACAGCTGTTTCTGCATATCCAGGCAGCAGTGGGGGTGGCTTTGGCGGGAAAGATGGATGGTTTCCATTCAGGAGCGAAAGACCATGATTTCCAGACTATATTCAATCCTGACACCCCTCATTTGGAAACCAGGCCCTTTCACAAGGCACATGGCACAGGAGTCAGGGGCAGGGGATGGCATGAGCCTTCAAGTTGTTCCTGACTTAGAATGACCTCCGAAATGTTCTATTGTTAACAGCCTTGTTTGGATCTTGCAGACTGAGAGCCATGGCTTCCTTCACTGAGTCAATCCATTTTGTGTTGCATCTTCCTCTTTTCCTGCTGCCTTCTAGTTTTCCTAGCATTATTGTCTTTTCCAGCGAATCTTGTCTTATATCATGACCAAAGTACAATAGCTTCAGTGTAGTCTTTTTTTTCACATGCCATATTTTCTTGAATTCAAGCATTTTAGAGCCACACACTACTAAAATAAGAACAAATTAAAATGTTAACATGAGTAAATAAATAAGATTCTTCCTGGAAAGGTTTTGTCTGACTATGATCTAGAAAGCAATCTCCTCTCCCCATCATCTAACCTAATCTGGCTTGAGTTTGAGCTAAAAATTAGTACAAAACAAAGTTATCTGTAACTGCATGGTTACTCCTCCCCTTTGCCCTGACCGGGATGGCCCCAACTAGCCTGATCTCATCAGATTATGGCAGTTAAGCATGGTTGGTCCTGATTAGCAGCTCCTGGGTGGGAGACCACCAAGAAATGCCAGGACTGTTATACAGAGAAAGGCTTGCTTTGAAAACCTTAAAGGGTTGCCATGTGTCGACTGCAAACTGACAGCGCTGCACATAATACACACTCTTCCTGTTACATAAATGCCATATGTAGCCACCCCCCACATCCATCTTCAGGCAAATTTTACCTAGGAAGATTCACAACTCATAGGATTTTCAATGGGAAGGGGTTTTCTTCTCCCCTTGAGTTCAGGCAAAGGTATCTAGAGATTAGTCACGGTTCCTACATCAATAGATTGGAAGCATCCTTTCTGTGTTCCTGCAGCTGAGGAGCCCAGAAACCAAGGGAAGCAAAATTTAGGAGAGGGCAGTTAGGGTGGCAGATGGAGGAAGGAGGCCAGCTTATGCCCTTTGGAGAGTTTGATACCCAGACTCCGCTCCTCTTCTCCTACAATTCCTCTTGCTATTACCGGCCCTTTTTGTCCCTTGAGAACCTTCAAAACTGTATAGACCTGACATGAATGTGTGCAGGGAGGTTTAAATACAAGTTTACCTGCCCTTGAATTTGCCTCTCCGTGTTCCATTGGAATCCACAGACAGCAGTTCCGAGCTGAATCACTTTTGCAGGTCACATGGGCAATTGACCTAAAGCCAAAGAGAAGAAAAAATAAAGAGGAGCTTTAAGAACAGTTAGCACCACTGTGTCAGGGGGGTACTGCTAGGATCAGAGCAACGGAAAGGACGGTGCTTGGTCCTTTTCCTGCCTGGCCCTTCCTTACTCCAAATTACTCCTTGGGGCCTGCAGAAGAACCTTGCAAGGGGGAAAGCTGCTAGAGGAGTAATCTCAAGCAGAGAACCAAGCACAGCAAAGGTGTAATCACTCCCGAAAGAGACTTTCCCTGTTAGCAAATTACCATTGCATACATTGGGATTTACCATGTACCTCAACACTGCTCTTTGCAATCTGCATTCAGAAGTATCAGTAGACACTCAGATCTGAATTACTGTCGCATATCATGCATGCCATTGGCTTAAGCATTCAGCATGCTCCAATTTCACTAGCACAGACATCAGGACGGATCTAACTCCCTGTTGTGCAACACACATGCAATCGGCTTAATTGCGGAACAGCTTGCATTATTAAAACCATGCTTTTTTTTAGTTCAATGGATGTAACAACAATATTCAGAAACCTGTTGCCCATTAGGTAATTAAATTTGCAACAGCAAATGGGCAAGTTTTACTTTGGCAGGCAAACCTCGGCAGGTATTCCTCGGTATTCCTTGATGTCGGCCCCTCAACCTTGTCATTTCAGACTTCATTAAGAACCTTCCCATTCAAGCCCTGCACTGTTCCTGTGATCGTGGTGCTGATCGCAAGGAGACTCGCAGAAGAAAGGCTTGACAGAAGGAACCGCAGCACTCGCACCTGGCCCAGCTTCCCCTACTTTTGGGCAGTCCTTGGCTTTTAATGGTTTTGTAAAAACTCTGACAGAGCATCCCTTCGGTGCCTTCTTAACCCCTTGCTAATTTCAGTTTGCTGTGCTTTCCGTAATGAACGGCTCACATTCATATGGTTTTGGGTTGTTCTGGAAGAAGGACCTAATTAAAAAGGGAAATGAGGATGACATTGTAAAATGTTCAATTAAGTTTATCTCATTACAGAGGGATATTAGAGAGGAGCCCGGGCTTTTCATATTTTATTTCAAGTTTTTTTTTCCTCAGCTCACGTTGAAAAAGCCGGAGTGTAATTGCAACCTGTTCCTAAGGAGGAGAAAGGGGAGGGGAGAGAGGGAAGGAGAGATGGAGAGAGATATTTTGTTAAACATGCACCTTATTAATGTTCATGGTTGCTAGTTTGACTAATGGGAAATTCCACCCCTGTTAACACAGTATGGTTTCCCTCTGAAAAGCTTTAATGATACAAGCTAAACAATACATTTGATGTCTTTCCTTACTACATCTCTTGGTGCTTTCCCACCTCACTCACAGCTGGCGTCTTTATGGGCAGGGGGTGGGGTCTGCTTAAATTGGGGTTCAGGGAGATCGTGAAGCTATAACCAAGCCTGCCGCATTTCCAGGTTGGTCTAGTACAGGGGTGTCCAACTCTGGCGCTTCAGATGTTCATGGACTACAATTCCCATCAGCCCCTGTTGGCATGGCCAATTGGTTGCAGATGATGAACATTTGAAGCACCAGAGTTGGACACCCCTGGTCTAGTAGGATTGCCCTCCTAACCAGGGAGGATGGTCTGGTAACAGCATGGCTGGTATAACATGCCATGAAAGGAAAATGCATCCACTACTGGAATAGATCCATGACATCCAACTCTTTTGGTAGCAAATAGAATGTGAAATGCTTAAATTGTTTAAAAGTCTTTTTCTAAATGCCCTACAGGGAGTCACAGTGGATACCAATGTAGGATCTCCAGAGAAATCTCAAAAGAGTTCTGTTCCAGGGTTGCTGCTTATTGCTCATTCTTCTCAGGCGGCATTGTTCTGTCTCAACATCTACCTGCATGTTGCCTTCACGGTAATTAACTTTGCTAATCAACAGCTCACTGGTAAAATAAATTACAATCACAAAGAGACACAGACCAGAATCCAGGTTCAGTAATTATTCAGACCAAAGTCCCCTGGTAATAGGGTTGCCAATTCCCATATGGGAAATTCCTGGAGACTTGGAGGTGGTAATTGGGGAAGGGAGCTGAGTAGGAAAAGGTTTGGGAAGGAATGCTCAGTCGGGATGTGATGACATAGAGTTTGTTGTCTGCAGCTGCCATTTCCTCTCTGGGAACTGATCTCTGTGTTCTGGAGGTCAGTTGTAATTCCAAAAGATCAGGCTCCTGGGAGTCCTACTACCATGCTTAGAGTGCCATGACATCATTTATGGGTACAAACCAGACATGAGATTATAACATCCTATATCATCATGTAATGTCACTCCCCACCCCTGCCTTGAGCTCCCATTGAAGCAAAGAGCCCTGGCAGCCAGGACCTCAGACCTGAAGCAGGAAGTTGCCCCACCCCCACCCCCACCCCCAACCCCAGGAAAATGGCAACTCTGTAAGTAGGAATTTGGGGCGCTTCCTTCCAAGTGGCATGGAAGGGAATCTTTTTTTTCATCTGCTCTGTATTGTTCAAGAGGCTGATCGTTTAATTGTAATAAGGACTGGTCTTGTACTAGTTAGGACCTAAATAAGTATGGCTTGCCATTTGCCCACCTGTAGCAGGTATACCCCCACCCTCAGTCTCTTGAGAAACTGGGGAGCAGGAGAAAAAAATGGCCAGAAATGGTCACGGTGACTCTCTCAGAATTGCCCCATGGTGAAGGTCATCGAGATTAGGGGAAATTACCAGAAGGCCACCCAGAAGTGATATCCTATCCTTCCTAAACTCCATTCTTCCAAGGCACTTCCCTCAGAATTTCTCATGCCAAGAAAGTCCTGGAAACCTGAATGAGAACTAGAAAGCCCTCTGAGGCATCTGAAGATGAAGCGTTCCCAAGCCAGCTCATCATTGTCATGTTCCCAGTTGGGGGGATTGGGGACAGACCTCCCTTGTTGCTAAGCAGCATTAACCAAGTCCTTTCAAGCAGCACATGGGGGAAGGAAATGAGACTTAAATGAGAAGCAGCAGTGGCATAGTGGCTAAGACCAGGTGCACACTGATCTGGAGGAACCGGGTTTGATTCCCAGCTCTGCCGCTTGAGTTGTGGAGGCTTATCTGGGGAATTCAGATTAGCCTGCGCACTCCCACACATGCCAGCTGGGTGACCTTGGGCTAGTCACAGCTTTCCGGAGCTCTCTCAGCCCCACCCACCTCACAGGGTGTTTGTTGTGAGGGGGGAGGGGAAAGGAGATTGTAAACCCCTTTGAGTCTCCTACAGGAGAGAAAGGGGGGATATAAATCCAAACTCTTCTTCTCTTCTTCTTCTTAAAACTTATTGGCATTATTTAATGTGCAGGTTGGGATATTTATTTTTTTAAAAAGCTAGTGGTGATGCTAGCTGACAGGATAGGTTTGTCCAAAATGCTGATAATTGTAATAGATCAATTCAGAGCACAGCAGCAACACACACCACACTTCAGGGCTGTGTCATGTTGATGCATATCAGCCATGAATAGAAACCTCATTCAACCCCCTAATATTGAGGGTTGCCAGGGCTCCTCCCTCAACTCCATGAAAATTTGGGGGGCATGGAGAGGAAGCATCAATCAATATTGTGACATCACTTCCAGGTTTCACCCATAAATGACATAACAATGCTTTAGGAACTTCCCCCAAAACTCTATGGTAAAAACCCTATTGTTTGGGGGAATTCCTGGGGCATGATATCACTTCTGGGTGAGATCTGGCAGTAACATCATAATGTTGATTGCTGTCACTTCCACCCCCTTCTTCTCACTGCTCATTCAAGCGGAGGTGGGTGCCAGGTGGTGGGTAGGTGGAGTCTTCCCACTTCACTTGGTAAGCTGGTAACTCTCCATATATTGGGTGTCTTATGTCTTCGCTTTGGTTTCTGGTACAATTAAGGTTTTGCCCAAGAGCCAAGCAAGAATAACCAGCCCCCTGATAAGCTACAGTTCCCGAGTTCATTGTGGGAAGCTACAATAGCCCACTCTGAAATCCGTTTCAAGATGTTCACTTAGATATTTATATAAATTGGCTGTCTCTTCCTCCTCTGGGGACTACACGCCAACACTAGGCTGAATAGTAAGAAAAGAGACTCATGCTTCCCGACTCTAGAAGTTTAATTGTGTTCATGCACAACTGAAATTTGGACCGTGGCCATAAAGAAAAGGGAGAGAAAAATTTAAACTTTCAAATGTTCAACTGTCTTCTGTAAAAGATGCTGAAATGAGCTCTGACTCATGAAATCTTATGCTGGAATAAAAATCATTAGACTTCAAGGTGCCACAAGACTTCTGTTCCATTAAACTGCAACAAAATGACACGGGTCTGGGTTGAAAAGAAACTGGGCTCCCTAAGCAGTTATTAACATTTTAAAGAAATAAAAATGGGTTTCACAGTCTAGTGAGCCCCTTAGAGGAAACAAAGCAATTATGTTAGACACTCGGAGCACAAGCAAAACTCTTCTCTCAGGTGAGGGAGAGAGTAGATCCCAAATGCCCTGGGTCAGACCTGTTTCTAGCTCTCAATCCTAAGTACTGAGATCCATCATAAAACAGGCATAGCATGAAGAGCAGGTAGAGAGAACTCTTTTGCTGTCTCATTACAAACCTGAATTTCCCAATAAGATTGATTGCCAGTATGCCCAACACAGACAAAAGGTCATTCTTCTTCATACAATATATAATTAACTTGCAGAACTCCCTGCCACATGATGTGGGCATGGCAACTATTTTAGATGGCTTTTCAAAGCACCGATTAGGCAAATTCATGGAGGACAGCTCTCTCAAGGGCTATTAACCATGATCGATTAGATGAAAGCATTCTCACCAACTCTTGCACTGCACCAGATTTGATAACATCAGATCTAAATATACCAACTTACATTTTTTCTTCCAATCTGGGCTGCCTGATCTGACTAGGTCAGGGGTAGGGAACCTGCGGCTCTCCAGATGTTCAGGAACTACAATTCCCATCAGCCCCTACCAGCATGGCCAATTGGCCATGCTGACAGAGGCTGATGGGAATTGTAGTTCCTGAACATCTGGAGAGCCGCAGGTTCCCTACCCCTGGACTAGGTTATCTCTATTGTTAAACAACTCGGACCCCGGTCTTTGTGAAGAGATCGCCAATTTCACTGCGGAGATAGTTGAGAGTTCCCAGTAGAACATATTTGTTGTGCTCCCCACGGGGCCTTTTATCTATCATGTATTCATGCAATTGTTCCCGATTTATGTAACTTTTTCTGACTATGCCAATAAAAGCTTATGTATGTATGTAGATGAAAGCATTATGGGAACGTATGCCAGATGCTGGGGACTAAGGACCTCTGTGCCCCAGATGCTGGGGACTAAGGAGCTGATGTGCCCAACCAGTTTTTCACTTCCCAGATGCATCAGAGAAGTATATTGGACTCTTGTTATCTTCTTGCCTCAACTAGCCTGCCCGGTTCTTCAGACTGCTTAAGAGTTGTCCTTAAAATTCATGTACGTGACTGTCTTTTCCAGTCACTTCTCAAGGAACAGGGCAATCTTATAAAGAATTACACCCTTCTCTGGTGGTTAACTTCAAGGGGATGACTCTGCTCAGGATTCCATTGTAAAGCACTTAACCCAGAGGATGTTATCTTGACTCCCGAGACAGGAGCTCCAAACAGGATGGCGGAAGCAACAGTTGGCTGAGCAAACGGCACCAAGTCCTTTTCAAAAATACTTTCCTCTCTGTGTTTTTCCCTGACTGTCATTAGAGTCTTTGTGAAGAAAACAACATCTGTTTGGGAAAAGCAACTTGTAAAAAGGGAGGGGGAAACGATCCAGCTGGCCAAGTGTGTGATTTCCACTTTACCACCTTCTTCGCTGCTGTGTTGATCTATCCCCATCCTCCATCTTGCTTGCCTTAGGGACACTGGGAAAGTTCTTTGCCTGGCTGATGTGGGGGGAAGGGGGTAAAGTAAGAAACTGTCACTTTTTGGATGCTGTCCCGCATCTCCCCTCATTATCAGAGGCACTAAAAGAGTCCCCAAAGTAATTGCGCTTTTTAGTACTGGTAAAATGTAGGATATAAAAATCTAAATACCATTAAAACTAGGAGACTTTATTGACAGGATAAAAATTTATGAGGAGCCGCCCTCATAAAAGCGGTGCTAGCACCCCCTCTCAAGCTCCTTAAGGGGCTCCCTCAGACGTTTATTGTCTCTTCCTTCATTTCCCCAAACTTGTCATTTTAGTCAAACTAACCGCTGGAAAAGGTTGTCAGTCACACAAAAAAGGGTCCAGTTAGAACAGTTTCCCCTGACTAGCAGTTCAAAAAAGAGGCGGGAGTGAGCAAGAAATGTGGTTGATATCAGGGCCTGAGATGTCATTCCAAATGAACACAAGTCCAAAAGTTCTCTTCTGTGATCCCTATTCACAAATATTGATCAAATATGATAACTGGTCAGGGAATGTGATGTTCAAATTTATATGTCTATAGTTTCAGGGGCTTACTGAAGGCAGTAGAACTGCCTTGAGGAGTTAAGCCATTTGTCCATCAAGGTCAGTACTGTGTACTCAGGCAGGTAGCAGCTTTCTAGGATTTCAGGCAGAGGTCTTTTATATCATCTGTTGGCTGGTCCTATTAACTGGAAAGGGTGAGGATTGAACCTGGGACCTTTAGCATGCCAAGCAGAGGTTCTGCTGCAGCCCAATGGCCCACTATCCAACCTCTGTTGTCTTCCTTCAATCATGTTACCAGCAGGAGGAAAATTGGGGTGGGGTGAGGCACTGATATTATTTTGACATCATTTCCAGTTGAACAGGAGCCATGTGGCATAGTGGTTAAGTGCTTGCACTGCCACTCACACGGTCAGGAGTTCAAGCCCCCTGTGGGGCAGATATCCTGGCAGCTGGCTCATGGTCAACTCAGCCATCCATCCATTCTGTGGTCAGTAAATGAGTATCTAGCACATAGCTAGAGGGTAAAGAATAGCCGGGGAAAGCAATACTACCCCACAAAAACGGCTTGCCTGTAAAATCACTGCTTGCAGTGGTACCCCAGGATTGGACAAGACTGAAGGGGAAACTTTACCTTTACCTTTACCAGTTGAAGACCTGGAATAAATATCAGTGCCTGCTTTTCAAAGCTATAGGAATTGACCCAATCTCTATAGTATTTACCATTGAGTTTGTGGGGGATTCCTGGAGCATCCCAGGGAGCACAGACTTGGCATCCCCAGATGTGACTATAGTTGATCATGTCATATTATTTTTATGCTATTATTGATGTGCAGATTACTTTACAAAGCAATATTAAACATAAACTGATCACAACAAAAGATGAGAGGTAGAATCAGCGCAGTGGCTGCGGTGCTGGATTTTGACTACATACAGGTTCACTGAACTTCGAAGCAGTTTGGATGGCCTTGGGCCAGTGGCTGCCTCTTAGCTTAGCTAGCTCATAAAGCTGATGCAAAAGAAAATGGCTGGCAAAGGAATCCCGTCCTTACTGCCCTGGGATCCTTGGAGGAAAGATGAGACCAAAATGTGACAAAAGTTCCCTGCCTCACAACAGGAGGGAAGGGATGAGAGGAAAAGGTCTAGAAAAAGACTAGGTAAGAAAATATTTACTGGGGCTTATTTTGCCACCTTAAGCAAGGTGCGCCCATCTTTTCCTAGTTCTGTACTGCCCTGGAGTGAGTACCAGCAAAACCACTGCAGCAATAGCACAGGGTCTTGGCTTGGCCCCATCCATCTGAAAGCAAAGCAGCCCCAGAAGGAGAGTTCAGTCACCTCTGCTGAGGGCCAGAACTGAGCTGAGCCCCTGTGCTGCACTGGTGCCTCCCCACTGTACCACCCCAAGCAGTTACTTAGGTGGATTGACCCTAGAATCTGCTCTGGTAGAGTGATTCCCCACTGGCAGAGTCGACCTAGTTTCTACCTAGATTCGTCACAGCAACTCCCCACTGTCGCTGAGTTGGACCTGGTTTCATTTCAGTTCTGGCCCCCTCAGAACAGGAATTTCTGATTCCAGTTATGAAGTACAGCTTTTCCCCCAAAACTAGGTTGAACTCAGTTGTAAGATACAGTGGGGAATCGTCAGGGGCGACTCTCCTGTTCAGCCAATCAAGATATGTGTTTTGGGCATGTGCAGAACAGGAGAGTCACGGCGGTGAAAAGCGCGCTTTAAAAAAAACTGCTGTTATTGTTGAAGCTACGATGATGCGATCACATGACTCCCCCTTCAGCCAATCAAGATGTGTGTTTTGAGCATGCGCACAACTGAAGAGTCATGGCGATAAAAGCGCTTTTTAAATTGTATTATTTTGTTTTATTTTATTTATTTTATACTTTGTTGTGTTTTTGAAGCTTTGAAAATCCTTCTATGGTCTTCTATACCTTGAACTGACGTATCTGCGTTTTGGTGCCAATTCTACGTAGCTGCAACGTATAAAAACTAAAAAAAATACACATGCTCACGTTTCCTGCCGTAAAACGTGAGCCAATCAGAAACGAGGAGCGAAAGTGGTTCCACAGATGATCCCACCCTCTTAGCTCGGTACAAGATGGAACTGAGTTGAATTCTGTTGCTGTTGCTCCAAGTTAAAGGAACCGGATCGAACCTAGGTAGACTCTGCAGTGGGGAATCACCCGTAGAAGGGTTTCCAGGTTTCCAAGTATAACAGGAAGTGTTCTACCCTTGGTTGCCACTGTCTGCCACCAGTCCTCTGGGCAGCTGAAGGAAATTCCCAAGCATGGCGGGTGGAGAGCAATGAGCTTCCCCAGCATGATGATGTTACTCCCAGTGTGACCCAGAAGTGATGTCATCACACTAGGCAAATGCTCCATAATTACCTCCAGCATTATCACATTGCTTCTAGATCATGCTAGAAGTGATGTCATTTTCCTCCAACCATGAATCTCTACTTCCCCATCTCACTCCACTTACCAGGCCTTATGTGGCCCGGTAACCCTAGGGTTACCAGGAAGTGATGTCATCACACTAGGCAAATGCTACAGAATTACCTTCAGCATTATAACATTGCTTCCAGATCATGCTAGCAGTGACATCATTTCCCTCCAACCATCAATCTCCACATCCCCCATCTCGCCCTGCTTACCAGGCTTTATGTGGCCGGAAGTGATGTCATCATACTAGGCAAATGCCACAGAATTACCTCCAGCATTGTAACATTGCTTCCTGATCACGCTAGAAGTGATGTCATTTGCCTCCAATCATCAATCTCCACCACATCCCCCATCTCGCCCCGCTTACCAGGCCTTACGTGGCCTGGTAACCCTAGGGACTGAAGACTATTCTCATGCAATTATGCATGGTATTTATCAATTTCATTTACAGCATTTCTAAACTGCTTTTCTATTAAAATAGTACTTAAACAACAAATGGATGGCAATTAAAAAAAACAATTAAAAAGAATGATGGAGCAGCTGTAAAAATAACCCCTAAACAATATTAAAAACTGACAAGAATTAAAAGACTAGCTGTAACTGAAAATGGTCTGTAATTATTGCATATATTGGCACTCCAAATTTCCCCCATGTTCTTTTTTAGGTAAAATTTTGTGGGCCAGGCTGTTTTGAGCGGAAGGCCTTGGCCTCTGTGCCTTGTTTATCAGCTCCTCTTGGACAACTGGTTGGCCGTTGTGTGAAACAAGATGATAGAATTGATGGACCACTTGTCTAATCCAGTAGTGTGCCTCTTTTGCTCTTTGATTAACCATATGAAATTTAGGCAAAGCTATTGCCCTCCTAGCATTCATGTGTACTTCCTGGAGTCATCTGTCTGGCCACTACTAATTTATCCACTCTGGCGGTCAACCTCTTGCTGCTGTGCTTGGGTCCATGGAACTGCTTGAATGAGCAACAGGAGGAAAGTGGAAAGGAAGACATCATCAACTTGTTGACATCCCTTCCAGCTAAAGCCTGGAAGTGACATCACCTATACCAGTGGTAGTGAACCTTTTTGAGACCGAGTGCCCAAATTGCAACCCAAACCCCACTTATTTATTGCAAAGTGCCAACCCGGCTATTTAACCTGAATCCTGAGGTTTTAGTTTAGAAAAAAACTGGTAGGCTCCCTCTTCCTCCGCCCCACCTGCTCGACAGGGGCCAGCCTGCTGTAGTCTCCAGCAAGTCCCACGTGCACCGCTCTGTGCCTCTCTAGCATCTCTGCCTCCTCTGCGCCTTCCCCCCTCCCGGGCAGCAGCCACCCAGAGCACAGGCACCAGGCCTACCAGCTGAGTCCTCCCTGCTCACTGCGGTGCACACACATCGTGCTCAGTGGCCCAGGCCAGCCTAGATGTATGTGTGTGTGTGGGGGGTGATTTTCCACCCCCCACATGACGAACTGTGTGCGCGTGCCCACAGAGAGGGCTCCAGGTGCCACCTGTGGCACCCGTGTCATAGGTTTGCCATCACTGACCTATACTCTAGAATCTCACACAGAGTCGGGTGAAATTTCTGAACATCTGTGACATCACTTTTAGATTTTAGCCAGAAATTACATTGACAACATTACTGGTGCCTTTTCCCCCCTATCACCACCACCCCTCCCAAGGTCTCTCAGGGGTTCCAGGCATGCTGGTAGTCCCTGGCCCCTCAATGACGCGGCTGGCCTCCACGCAGGCCAGGACTTTTACGGCCCTGACCCCTGCCTGGTGGAACACTCTTCCTCCAGCTGTCCAGGCCCTGCGGGATCTTGGTGAGTTCCGCAGGGCCTGCAAGACGGAGTTGTTCCGCCGGGCTTTTGGAGTGTCCAGCCGCTGATGGAAAGGTGCCCCTCCACCCTTCCTGTTTCGGACCCATACTCACCTATGGGCCCCCCACTCTTTTTCTCCCCTTCTGGGAGCATTTAATTGGTATCATTGCGGGCATTGTTGTTATTATTTGCTGCTTTTAACTTAATTCTTTTAAAACCTATATGTAATTATAATTTTGTTGTTCACCGCCCAGAGCCCTTCGGGGGTTGGGCGGTATATAAGACTAATAAATAAATAAATAAATAAATAAATAAATAAATAAATAAATAAATAAATAAATAAATAAATAAATAAATAAATAAATGCTTCTGGAAGTCCTACTGGCCATTGTTGGGAAAAGTTCCTGATCCAGATTATCCTTCATTGTATTGCAATGAATTAGCAGAGTAAACTATGGGGCAGAGATGCAAGTGAGTTGTTTTGTAGAACTTTACTAGATAACAAAATTAAGTTACCCTAAATATAGGAACAGCAATCTCTAGCTATGCAAGTGCTCAGTTTGGGTATCTGTGCAGTCTGTGCCTGGGTGTCTGCCTCTTGCTGGAAGAAGAAAGCAGAGAGATCTTTCCAGAAGCTCATGGGATTCATGGGACTTCAGTAGTCTATCTACATACTCAACAGTTAACTCTTGCTTGACTGCATGAAGCAGGCCCTTGAAAACTCCTAAAACCCTTTGGCCTGACCCAGCAGGGCCTTACTTCTGTTCTGATATGTACAACCCTCCATGTGAATTTCAATGGAGATACTTGAAGGTGTCTTAAAAGTCCTTTGGATGTTTTCCCCAAGCCAGAACCTCTAAATTCGTTTTGGATTTAAGTGTTAGGTGAATTCCAGTGCCTACTAGTCGATCTTACGCTGAACAAGTAATTGAAGGACCATTAACTGTCTATTCACTGTTTATCTGAAAAGAACTTTACTTTGGAAAATGGTAAAGTGCAGCTCAAAATATGAACATCTCGTTTCTAGATTTGAAAAACAGAATAATTTCCCAAATGCAACCAATCTTGAGGTCTCCCCTAGCTGAACTTCAGCATTTCACTGAGAGCTTGTTTTATGAAATCATTACTTGAATGACTCAAATTGTAGTGTGTGAAAGTGTATTATCAAAAAAGGTTAGTAGGAAGACCAAACTTAATCTAGATGTGATCAGAGACTCTGCGGTGCCCTTCTGCTGTTCAAAAGAGCTCATTTTGAAAGAGTGCTTAATAATACAACACTTGTTTTACAGACTATTTTTACCCTGAAAAAGTATCCTAAATTCTTTTAAGTCAGCTGGGTTATCCTCCAAAGACATTAGTATTTAATCATGTACTAACAATATCCAAAATTTAAAAGGATAAGAGATGGAAAGGTGGCATGGTATAGCCCAATCTCATCTGCTGTTGGAACCAAAGCAAGGTCAGTACTTGGATGGAAGATCACCAAAGAAGGGTCTGCAGATCTTCAAAGCTGCCTCTCTGCTATGCTTGGTTTTGAACTATAATGAAGCAGAACGTTTAAAGCAACCACCCTATACCAGTGCCAATTACCTGCAATCTTGTCAAGGTGGATTCTGAGAAATCTAATGTGAAACAGGGGCACAAATCAAGGAACAGTCTGTGTTTCAGAGTACCCGGAAGCATTCTTTGGGAACACCTGCCTGTCTTGCCAATGCTTGGGTTTTAGGTTGCGATTAAGCAACCATGGGAGAAAGGTAGCCTGATATAGCCAGTGGTAGGATTCAAATAATTTAACAACTGGTTGTTTACAAGCAGTGGCGAAGGGGGAGTGGGATACGCCGTGCACCGGGCACACGCCTGGAGGGGTGCAGAAAATCGCCCCCAGGCCCTCCCCCTTTCCCTCACCCCCCTCCATGGCGCCCCACCCCCCTTCTCACACTTACCTTAGTTCCTTTCCTTTATCAGAACTTTTTCAGGCTGCAAAAGGCCTGTTTGCAGTAAAAACGGCCTGAGGAACTACTTTGGGCTCACAAGGTCTCCTGGGAAGTATAGTTCCCATCAGGCCGTTTTTACTGAGAACAGGCCTTTTGCAGCCCGAAAAAGTTCTAAAAAGGAAGGAACTATGGTAAGTGTGGAAAGGGAGGAAGGGGGGCGCCGTGGGGGGGTGTGTGTGAAAAATACAGAATGCGTACCAGGCGCAGTTTGACCCAGCTACGCCTCTGTTTACAAGCACCATTTTAACAACCGGTTCTGCCAAAGGGATGCGAACCTGCTGAATCCCACCACTGGATATAGTCCAATCTCATCATATCTCAGAAGCTAAGGAAGGTCAGTATTTGGACCAGAGAACATCAAGGAAGGCTCGGCTGAGGAAGCAATGGTGAACTACCTCTGCTTCTTGCTTGCTTAAAGCCTCTTAATGGGGTTGCTATAAATTGATGGGAATTTACAGCAGTTATGTACACAAGAGATACTGTCCCATCCCATCCCCCCCCCAAAAAAAAACATAGGTCCCATGATGCCCTTGGAAGTGACATGGAAGTCACCCTTGGAAATATGGGTAACCTGATTTTCATTTCTGGCAACCATAGCTATTGTTTCCATCCTAAAGGTGCCCACTTCTTTGAACCTACACACCTGGGTAGCTTGCATTACCCATTCCCGGTGCAACAGGCATTGAGGACTGTGAAGGCCATCCTTCAGGAGGTAATGTCACCTACAGCTGCTCTTCAGAGATCAGCACAAGACCTTGGGTTGTCAGGATGAGGCAGCATTATCACAGCCCCATTTGCTGCCAGGCTCCCTGCTGACAGGCAGTTGAGGCCTTGCCTCCTCGGTCACATCCGCTCCAGAGCTGTTTGATGGATGAAGCCCATGTTAGTGGTTGGCCTTGAGGACACAGGTGACAGATGGACCTGTCACTGCCTTCCTGTGAAGTAGATATGTGGCTGCCAAGCTGCAATGACAAGCAGGTATGCCCATGGCCTGAAGACAGCAACACACGTCCGGCAGCAACTGAACATACCCACTCCTAACAATCCAGGAGGAATAAGAATAAGAGCTTAATGCTGGATTGTAAATCCAGCAGGAATCAGGGATGAATCCAGTGTTGAATGATGCGCAGTCGCACTATAGCACTCAAATGGATTTTCCTCTGCAAAGAACCTAATCCAATTGAAAATTATTGCTATAGTCAAATGACTTCAGATTTCTACTTGTTTTCAGATTTCTGCAGTCCAAACCCTATTGTGTTGTTTACTGGATGTCCCGTTCCTGTTAACTTCCTTGTTAGACACTGCATGATCCACCTTGCATCTTATTGAGAGAGGCAAAGAAAGATGATGATGATGATGAAGAGTTTGGATTTATACCCCACCTTTCTCTCCTGTCAAGAGACTCAAGGTGGCTTACAATCTCCTTTCCCTTCCTCTCCCCACAACAGTCACCTTGTGATGTAGGTGGGGCTGAGAGAGTTCCAAAGATCTGTGACTACCTCGAGGTCACCCAGCAGGAATGTAGGAGTGCAAAAACATATCTGGTTCACCAGATAAGCTTCTGCCACTCAGGTGGAGGAGTGGGGAATCAAACCTGGATTAGACTCCATCTGCTCTTAACCACTCCACCACGCTGGCTCTCTGAAGATGAACTAGTTTCATGGCATACGTAACCTTGCTTTACCTCATAGGCTATGCAGCTTAGAACTGAGGCTTCTGAGGGTGCAGGTTTAAGGTTGCCAAGTCCAGCTTGGACAATTCGTTAAAGTTGTGGGGGCAGTGCCTGGGGAAGGCAAGGTTTAGGAAGCAGAGGGAGCTCAGCAAGGAAGTGATGCCATAGAATCTATCCTCCAAAGCTGTCATTTCCTACTGAGCTCTGTCGTGTGGAGATAAGATGCAATTCCAGGAGATCTCCAGGCCCCACCTGGAGGCTGGAAGCACAAGCTTTGCCTCACATAAACATACAGAAGCAATTACAATCAGAAGCACCTTTAAATCAAGGCAATTGGGAGGGTGTTGGGCTTGGAAGACCCAATCAGACTATATATGCTGTAGATTGCTTGAGGCACTTTAAACCTCACCTGACCTAGACGGTCCAGGCTAGATCGTTCTTGTCAGCTCATAGAAGCTCCATCCTGGTTATCACGTGGACGAAAGACTGCAATGGCTATGCAGAGGCAGGCAATGGCAAACCATCTCTGTTCCTTGGAAACACATTGGGAAGTCACCATTTACACCACCATTTCGACCCTCCAAGAGTCTTGCTCTTGCTGCAACCTTTTTGCCACAGATCATGTCAAGGCATGGCTTCCTGGCAGGCAAAGGAATACAAATGACCTCCTATCCCAGGTTCTGATTCCCTTTCAAGATCAAACCCCTGTAGCTAGTCACTGCTGTGATTGCCAGGAGCTCTAATGAGGTTTTTCGCCAAAAGAAGTTAATTAAGGTGTTGTTGTTTGTACTCCGCACGCCGGGGCGCTTGAGAAGCAGCAGCAATTACATTAAGTGCATCTGCAGCCCATTTGGAAAGATGTAAATAATGCAGGAGGGTCTTTTGATAAAATATCAGCACCCAAAACAATAATAATACTAATGGCACTTTAACATACCAGGCTGGCAATTTGAAATGGAAATGCCAAAGGCAATTGTGTGTCCATGAGCATCTTTGCTTCCTATAATCAGACGTAATTATCTTTTTTTGGTCTTGCAATCTGTCACGCTATCGATGGAATGTAAGCACAAGCTAAGGAGTGGAAGGACGCTGACCCCTATGGGTAAGGCCACCAGCGTGTTGAGTTCAGGATTGTCTCTTCTGACTGACAACAGCCCTCCAGATTCTAGGCCAGGGGTCTACAACCTGCGGCTCTCCAGATGTTCATGGACTACAATTCCCATCAGCATTTGCCCATGGTGGCAGGGGCTGATGGGAATTGTAGTCCATGAACATCTGGAGAGCCGCAGGTTGCAGACCCCTCTTCTATCTAGGCAGAGAAAGGTCTTTCTTAATGCTTTCTACTTGTGATGTTAACACCTGCTACCTGGGAGATGCCAGGGACTGCTTCAGCCTGCAAGGAAAAATTCTCCACCAGGGTATAGGCCTCCTTGTGGGTACAGTTGCCAGCTCCAGATTCGAAAACATCTAGAGATTTCAGGGGTGGAGCCTGGGGAGGGTGGGGTTTGGGGAAGGACCTCATTGGGGTATGATGCCATAGAGTCTACCCTCCAAAGCAGTCATTTTCTCCAGGGGAACTGACCTATGTTATCTGGAGATCGGTTATAATTCCAGAAGATCTCTAGATTCTACTTAGAGACTGACAATCCTACATGTGAGCTTCCATTACTTCCATCACTTCCTATTAACACAGGCCTATGCTCAGAAGAAGAAGAAGAAGAGGAGGAGGAGGAGGAGGAGGAGGAGGAGGAGAAGGAGGAGGAGGAGTAGTTTGGATTTATATCCCATCTTTATCTCCTATAAGGAGAATCAAAGGGGCTTACAATCTTCTTTCCCTTGAGCTGAGAGAGCTCTGAAGAACAAGGTCACCCAGTTGGCATGTGTTGGAGTGCACAAGCTTAACTGGTTCACCAGATAAGCCTCCACAGCTTGAGTGGCAGAGCAGGGAATCAAACCTGGTTTTCCAGATTAGAATGCACCTGCTCTTAACCACTCCACCACGCTGGCTCTCTGTCCCTCTCTAGCACCTGGACCCGGTACAGTTACCACTAAAATTGCAAATGACATGTAGGGTTGCCAGCTTCAGGTTGGGAAATGCCTGGAGATCTGGGGGCGGAGCCTGGGGAAGATGGGCTTTGGAAAGGGAAGGGACCTCAGTAGGGTATGATGCCAAAGAGCCCATCCTCCAAAGCAGCCATTTCCCCCAGGGAAACTGATCCTGGTAGTCTGGAGCTCAATAGTGTCCCAGGAGATCTCCAAGCCCCACATGGAGGTTGGCAACCCTCCACCCGAAGATGAAAAGAACATGATTGGGAGAGAAGGGAGGAGTATTTGTCAGAGCAAACTCATGAAAACCAACAATGCCCCTGTGAAAGCTAGCTCTTAGGGTTCCGTCAAGCTGTACTAAAGATGAAGTGATGACAAGCTCAGCATAAAATCCCTCAGTGCGGGGGGGGGGGGGGGAAACATTTGGAATCTGGGAGACATTTGTGGAGGCAAAACCTGCCTCGCCCTCTGGACACTAAGCAGGACTAATCCCCAAGAGCATCCTTGAGTATTTATTTCTGTTTTTCTCCAGTTAATCTATTTTTCTGCAGAGCTGCAATACCCTCCCTATGCTCACAAGCTGATAATTTTGTTAGTT
Source organism: Sphaerodactylus townsendi (assembly GCF_021028975.2). Lineage (NCBI taxonomy): Eukaryota > Metazoa > Chordata > Lepidosauria > Squamata > Sphaerodactylidae > Sphaerodactylus > Sphaerodactylus townsendi. Next base: position 100,762,610 of record NC_059430.1, read on the forward strand.
GCTAGTTTAAAAAAAAAGTTGAAAAGATTCTGAACAGCATCCCTCAGCATGGCTAACATAAAGGCGCTTTCATGGTCACAAACAATCCCTATTAATTAGGGATTGTGGGTATCAGGACATGAAATGGTAATTCAAAAGGGAGTATCTCTGACCCTTCCTTGAAATCCCTTTTCAGGAGACACACAAAAAACCCTTAGGATTTATAATCAGCCTCCCAGCTTAGTACCCTCAAATGTTTTTCACTTTACGAAAGAAATTAAAATTACCAAACAGGAAGCAATGGGTTGCCAATTACTCCAGGCATCCTTTATAATTTCCTTCTTGGTGACCAAGAGATCTCTAAGCTCCGCCTATAGACTGGCAATCCTTCACTTCCATTTAGTTGTGCCTCTATTTCTCCTTGTTCACCAAGAGCATCAAATATGACGGGGCACTGACGTTCATAGGTACAAGACTATATATAGTCTTGTTTTTACTGTATTTTTGTACTGTTATTGTATGTGCACGTGGACACACACAAATACTATAGTATAACTTCTCGGACCTTCCTATCAACGCAAAGATGACTTTTTTGCTCAACAATCCCGAGGCTGAAATAGCTGAAACCATAGCCAAATTTTTGCTGCGCGTTTTGAACTAGGTTCCTTTGGCTTCTGTTCACGTTACTTACACTGTTCTTTACTGGATTCATTCTTTTTCTTTGTCCCTGTGTTGTATATGCCTAATAAAGGTCTCTGAATCTGAATCTACTACAGTATAGCAATACAAAAATACTGTAAAAACAAGAATTAAAATCCACAACCAACAAATTACCCTAAAAACTCAATGTCAGCTAAACACTCAGCACTATAAATTCCTATTCTCGTAGGCAGCAAATAGGAGGGGGATGAGGTGTGGAAGAAGGAGGAGAGGATGGCCATTAGATAGAACACAGTTGCTTTTGTGATTTCTGTTTACTAATAGACATGTTGAGCAGGAGGAACTGTGTAGGCATTCTGGAGGAGAGTACTAATTTGCGATCATCAGATGCAGCCCCCACCCCACCCCTACTGTCAGTTAGCTCTTTGGGGACATAAATGCATTGGGGAAACCTGCCGCAAACCACATGCAGCTAAAGAGATGGGGGGGGACTGAAATTTACTAAATAAATAAATACAATCGCATGCCATTGGAACTCCCGAAATTCCCTTCTCCCACTTTCAAAATCCAGATTTTAACTTTTTTCACTAGCTACATTCCAAACTGCTCAAAGAGACCCAAGTGGCAAGGTACGTACAGCAACTACCAGCCTCCAGCTACCCAAAGCTAGCCACACTTATTGAAGCAAGCATCTTCTCCTTAAAGAAGCATCTTAAGCTACTATCCCAGAGACATGACTAGAGGAAATGTCCCCCCCCCCCCCCCCCCCCCCCCCCCCCCCCCCCCGCTTGACAACTATAAGAACTCTTGTGTCTTCTGCTGGGCAGAACTGCTTGAAGTACTAAAGCCCTTGGCAACGAATGGCAAGGATGACGGGAAAATGGGAAACAAATGGCTGGATGCTTTAAGAAGAGTCATGTTCAGAGGAAAGACCCTGAAGCAGTAGGCCAGGCAAAGAGATAGCTATGCAGCAAATACCCATGAAATCCATTCTGGGGATTTTCAAATTCCATCTCTAGCTCTGCTTGTTTTGAGCTGACATGAAGATCAGGGTTTTTTCAATGAATGTTCGATGTGTTGTGTGTGAAATAAATACTTTTGATCCCTGAGAAAGTAAAAAAAAAACCCAAATTACACACACAAAATCCCATTACGGAAGAAAGCAAGGTAATCCACTGGTGGGCACTGAGCCATTTCCTTTGCTAGCATCTTTAAAATATCCTCGCCAACGCCATTTCCCACCCAGTGCCAACCTTCTGCAAATAGTTCTCATCCTGATTCCTGGGGGTGGGGGGGATTGCTACAGATTTCATCTAGCCCATGAGCATGTTCTTCCCATGACTTTTGCTGAAATTTCCAATGTGAAAATCGGATATGTGCCCATTCTGAATGGTCATGGAAATGGCATATTTTTTGCTACTCCTGGAAGCATGATGGACAAATGGGAGAGAAGATGCAAAGATCTAGGCACAAACAAGTTGTCCTCATTTGAATCACTTGAAGAGGACAAAACCATTCCAAGTGTGGCATCTGGACTTTGTATCCATTCTTGGCTGCATCCAGAACAGCAGAGTTAGAAGGGCTCCCTTTGGCTAATAGCCTCTTGACATCCTCCTGAATTTGTGCGAAAACATCAGGATTCATAAGGAAGCAAGCAGCACTCAGAGCTTGTTCAAACACATTTTCTTTGCATATTCTAGACCTGTGCCCAGAAGCAGCCCTGCTGTGAGGCAAAGTAAATCAAGTGGTTTGTATGCAAGTCCTGGGCCTGTTTGTGGAGAATGAGATGACATGCACAGAGGGCATACTGACCCTTTCAAAGTGCGGCTATCGTATTTTATTACCCCTGGGCTTGAGAGGCTAATACTAAGCTAGGAGAGCCAGAACTGTTCCTGGTGTAAGATCCAGACAGATAGCCATTTTGTGTCCTCTGAAATGCAGTGCAACACAAAGTACAGATAGGAAGAAGTTTGCAGTCAGGGATTTTATGAAATACCCCCACCCACCCCCCATGCCATATTTTCATACGGCCAGATTACAAAGATAAATTCTCCTCTAAGACCTGACATGTAGCTGTTTCTGACTACCAGTAAGTCTGCGATGCTTCCACTCTACATCATGTGTTCAAATAATCCTGGAAATGGAGAACAATTCAATATACAGGCAGCAAATGAGCATACAGATTCTGACCTGCGATTTCATTCACCCAGATGGGGCAGATATAGACTCTCCCAGGTATTAAATCTTAACGTCTAGCAATTTTGGGCTATGCAAACCAGTGGGACATGCACAAACCTTAGAACATTTTATTTACCCTGACATGGAGAACAAAACAGTGTGCACGTAGGAGTTGTAGTATGCAAGGCTTGAGAAACTCAACAATTATATTCTACTACCCTGGGAGCAGAAGGGCCAAGCTTGTTGAAATGTCACAGGTGGTTCGTAAATTAACAGTGGCACTCTGCCTCCCTAAAATGGAAAAGGACTCTATCTCTTTTCCTGGACCTGGCTCGTCTGTTATATCCAATTATTTTTAAAAGAAAGGGGACAAAATATAGTCCGTGGACCATTATGCATGAAGCACTTCCCTCAAGGCTCTTCACTCCACAGTGGGGTTGCAGGGGGGGTCTCCTTGTATTTCTCCAATATATGTAAGGAAGTGCCCCACTGTCTGCTTCACAGCATCCCTACTCCCACTTCCAGGTCACTCCCAGTCGTTTGCAAGATTGCCATTTAAAAAAAAACCCTTTAATTTTTTTATTGTTTTATTGAGTCATCATACTGCAATGGCTTGTTAGGTTAATGTTTCACTTTTGGGGGAAGCCGGCTGTCAATCCATCGGAAATGCCTGCAAGGAGTTGGCAGGGGAAGACGAAAGGAAACCCCAAGGTCACTAAAAACGTTGGGTTTGCCTGCTCTCAGGAACTGTGGGTCTTCCGGGATCTGCTGTGCCGTAGGTCTGAGCGTGTCTGCAATGAAAATTCTGGCCTAAGGGAAATGTACCCTCACTGTGAAGCAGAGCACCAATGTCTCATCGACCTGTGTTTCAGTGGTGCAAAACTGTAAGCACCTTTGTGGAATCCTCAGTTGCTTTCCTCAGGTACCCTCACTGCTGCATGCTGTTGCCTGATGTCTTGAACAATTCTATGCCCCACTGTAGGAGTGGGGGAAAGTAGTGGTTAATTCTGTATAAGCTCAGGCAAAATTTTATTTAGGAGCTGACAGCTCCATTCTGAAAACCCTAAGTCTTAATTTAGGAATTTAATTAAAATGGAATTGGACTTGCCTTTCACTGCAGGAGGACCCCACTCTTGAGAAAATTCTCCTCTAGGCAGAGAAGTAGATGGAAGGACCGAAGAGCATCAAGTCAAAAGCAAAATGTTTAGAATAGAAGGACAAGGTCAGTGTCCAGAGGCGGTGGAAAGGCTGTAGACAAATTGACTGGCTCTGTGGAGCGCACACCAGAAATTGAACCTCTTTTCCCCTCTGTGAGTCTAGAAGTTAACAACTGTTTCCACACAAGTCATTGAAAACATGTTGCAAACATTTTATTTGCATTTACCCCCTCAAAACAATTCCTGGCTACCATTTTGTGGTCGTTCCATTGCGTGTGTGTATTTTGGGGTGGGGGGTGGAGGTGGGGTTAAGTTCTTCAAAGCTTCATGCTGCAATTCTCTGGGGTTATCTTCAAAGCTATATAGACCCCCCCCCCCAAATGAAAAAAACTGACAAAAATACAGTTCAAGATGGCTGGCAGGAGCTCAGAAAATGGTGCCAATAAGGAAGTCTGGGAAGCGTGGGAAATGTCCTAAAGATCTATGCATAGCAAGTGAAAACTATTTCAAAACGTATTCAGAAAAACAATCGCTAGGAAACAGGATGCAAACAAAACATTTTGAGGCTGGAAATAAAACATTTTGGCCTAAAAACTATGCGGCACTCTACAGAAGAAATGTTTTGTTTCCTGCCTCAAAACATTTTATTTTGGTTGTGAGGAGAGGGCCAATGTTTAACAAGAAGGTATTGAAGATCAGCAATTGAGGACCACTGCTTGATTGGGGGCCATTGGTGATTGAGGGCCATTGCTCCAGAACACACAAAATCTATCCATTCCACTGCATCTCTATCTGCCTACCTGCCACCTGATTCTAAAGGTCCCTTGGTGAAAGGGCCCTGAGCCCTTAGGGGGAGGGTGGTATATAAAACTAATAATAATAAAAAAAATCCTCCCATCATGTTTTGACATCCCTGAAGAAATCTGCCAGGGATAGTCTCACCAAGAATAGGCTGACCTGCTATTTCCCTTTTAGGCTCTCTGCCCCATTTACTGCCCTACCCACACAGGCCCCTGCATTGTGACTTGTCAAAAATCCCTTCCTAAATCACCAGCTGCTGTCAATAACAAGTGAACAGCTTCGCAGTGAGGAAGGCAGCGCATCCATTTTTGCCTGCCTGCGTCCCCAGATGCAACAATGAAAACACGCACCAACCTGAAAGCTGAGTTGGATACGTTTAAACAAGGATGTATTGTGCCATCAGTTTTAAACCAGCGTATCGGAGGCAGCTTCACAGGGTCAGGAGGGGAACCATTAAGTAATTCTATCACACTTCTCAGCGCACAAATTGCTTGTGGTTATGGCACGTCTCTTCAAAACAAGCCGGTGAGGTAGTCAGGCGATGCATTAGAAGTGATGGTATTAATATCGCCCGCCCAGTTGAGAATCATAAGAGCTGAAATGCTAAGATAACTTGACAATGTTTTATCAGCATTACTGGCAGCCAGGGAACGTGAGCCAGCCATTTCTGAGAGGCGGATGATAATGAGGTTTGGAGTAAGGGTGGGAGATTTCGGGGATGGAGCCTGAGGAGGGCAGAGTTTGGGGAGGAACAGGACTTCAGTGGGGTATAATGACAAAGGATCCACCTTCCAAAGCAGCTGTTTTCTTCAGGTGAACCGATCTTTGTCACCCGGAGATCAGTTGTAATCGTGGGAGACCTTCAACCACAGCTTGGAAGTTGGCAAACTTATTTGGAACCAGGAGTTTTCTTGGAGGGGTGTAAAATGGCACAAATGCCTTCCCTAGACTTACCTAAGTCAGGCTCCCAATTCTTCCCCATCCCTGCCATGCATTCTGGAGAGCAAGCATCAGGGAGTGAAGAACTGTTTTGGACCATGAAGGGTACTGCTCAGTGGTAGGATTCAAATAATTTAACAACCGGTTCCAAAAGGACTCAGTGGTGGGATTACAACCATTCTCTGAACTGGACAAAAAAAAATTAGCTACCGGTTCTACCGAATAGATGCAAATAGGCTGAATACCATCACTGGTACTGCTGCTGAAATTCCCAATTCTCCCTATATCCAGAGATCAGCCAATACTTACATGCAGCCAGCGGCTATTTAGGGAAAATGTATAAAGCACCCCGTGGAAATGAGAGGCTCTATTTGCTGAGTTTTTAATCATTAAAACTCAGCAAAGTTTATCATTAAAACTCAGCAAAGAAAGCCTCTAATTTCTGCAGTGCTTTACCAAGCCAGCTATCAGCTGTCTTTATTACACAGGACTCCTTGTTTTGTCTACATTATACCATGTTTTCCTATTCTTTGTATACTGTTGCTATCTAGAAGCTGGCAGCTCTACAGGGGTGGCTGGTTGAGGTGGATTTGGGTCATTTTGTTGATGAGATAAAGGGGTGTTCAATCAAATTAACTATGGCAGGATGTCATTGCATTCAGTACATAATCCCCAATCGTCTGGGATTCCCCATGGAGTCCCAGAATTGGAGGACTTGTTCCACAGAATCGGAGGACATGAAAAAACGATACCACTGCAGATGCAAATGGAAGAAACAATAACAGCAAACAAGGGAAACAAACTTTTTCACCAATCAAAGCACTACTTGTGCCCCTCCCCAACAATGAAATGCAAGAAGATTCTCATGACCGTAATCATGAATAATACATTTTTTTCTCTGCGATCTTCTGATTAAGGCAGTCTGCCCTCCACTTTTTGATACAGACCCCCCAATTCCAGAACACAAGATGGCCTCTGGGTGCTGCACTGCCAAAGCAAAAGGAGCGTAATAGGGAAGAGGATGAATGCCGTGGAGACAGACTGAGGGACCGAGACCGAGCACCGAAGTGCGCCGCGCATTGCCAATCCCAGCCCGCTTCGGATGTGTTTACTTTCTCCGAGTCCATCCATAATTCAACGGCTTCGTTAATTCTCTCTCCAAGACTCAGCGCTTCTGACTTTCCAAAAGAAGCTCTCATCTCCCTAATCGCCTTCTTTTCCCCATTCCCTTTGTGAAGAGCCAGAGATTAAACAGGGCCTCTGCAACCACTCGGCGGGCCGCAGGAGTCATGCACAAAGCCAGAACGGAACAGCCACCCGTGCGCAACCAGGGCATGGCCTTGTTGCCTGCAAATCGCAGAGCAGCAAGTTAGGGCTGGGTTAGTGGGTCTCCAGAAAGCCTTCGCTGACTGAAGGAAAGTAGGCAGAGGTGGGACACAGGGGGAACAACAAATATTGTGGTGCGAAGCTTTGCCACAGTTAAGAGTCCTCTGACTGACAGACTTTCCAGTTCTTTCAGATCTGGGCTTGAAATTTGAATTTCATTTGCCCCATTCCACTGGCCCACACACACACACACACACACACACACACACACACACACACACACACACACACACACCCAAAAAAGGAAAGAAATTTTTTGAAGAGGGGAAAATGACACACCCATACACACACACACACACACACACACACACACCCATATATTAAATACATTCTCTCTCTCTCTCTCTCTCTCTCTCTCTCTCTCTCTCTGTGTGTGTGTGTGTGTGTGTGTGTGTGTGTGTGTGTGTGTGTGTGTGTGTGTGTGTGTGTGTGTGTGTGTGTGTGTGTGTGTGTGTGTGTGGCGGGTATTATATGTTTATACTGAGATTGTATTAAAGGGTGGGCAATACATCCAAATAATAAATAAATATGCATAAACATATACATAATCAACAACATTTTTAAATGATAGAATAAATTATGCTGACCTCTATGAACTATTAAAGAATATTGATTTGTTTGTTTGTTTATTAGATTTAATAGGTTGCCCACCTCCGAACGGCTCTGAGCGGTGTACAGAATAAAACCAATAAACTTAAAATCACATAGTTAAAACCAAAGTAATTAATTAAATCCAGCAAGAACAACCCAAAAAAAACCTAACATCAGTTGGCAACTCGAGAAGACTTTCTATTCCTCAGAGAAGGGACTGACACAGCATAAAACAGCTGGTGCAATGGTATGTGAAGGGTAGTGAGGGAGGCAATCAGCAACTAGCCCCTCAAAAAGCCAGGTGGAACAACTCCGTTTTACAGGCCCTGCAGAACTGTCCAAGGTCCTGCAGGGCCCTAATGGTTGGAGGGAGTGCATTCCACCAGGCAGAGGCCAGGGCAGTAAAAGCCCTGGCCCGGGTAGAAGCCAGTCACAACATTGAGGAGCCAGGGACCACCAGTAAATTTGCTTCTGCCAAGCGGAAAGGCTGATTAGGGACATATGGGGAAAGAAGGTCCAGGCATGGAGAAGTCGCTTATTCCAACAGGGTTGTCAGCCTTCAGGTGGGGCCAGGAAATCTCCCAAAATTACAGCTCCTCTCTAGAGGATACCGATCACTTTCCCTGGAGGAAATTGCATTTTGAAGGGCAGGATCTATGGAACCACACCCCTGCCAAGCTCCTTCCCCTCACCAAACACCGCCCTCCCCAGTCTTCACCTCCCCATCTCCAGAAATTACCATGCTCCGAAGGCGACACAACCCTAATTTCCCATAAATTACTTCAGACTTCTCTGAATTGCTTTTAAATAGTCCCTTTTTTCTTTCTGGGGCTCAGATTGATGGGAGCAGATAATCTGAATTGTTTTTTTTAAATAGTCGATAACATTCTATAGTCTATATAGTGTAAGAATAATCATTGTATATTTTAAATGCTTATAGAACTTCCTTCTAAGGGGAGAGGCTGCAACAAAAACATTCTTAAGGTGTGGGTTATTTCAGTTACCCCAAACAAAATTTGAGGGGGGGGTACCTCAACAAAGCATATTGGAGGAGAACATTACAGCAGTTCCAACAATGTACAGGACATTTAAAAAGTTCAGAAGCCAATACATGCATGCCTGGTCGGTCCTAATGAAACTCAATTACACACACGCACATCAAATTAGGAGCTGACCAGATGATATCTTTTTTATTGTTCAGTTTTTGTATCTCCACTTTAAAATCCAAATCCAAAACATGCACGAAGACAAAAGTTGACCGAATTATAAAGTGCTTATTTCCTAGAGACTTTCAGTTTCTTCTGTAACGAATATTAACCCAAACCGTAAACTTGCAGCCATTGGCCATTAAACATCAAAATAAAATTAATCTTTAATATCATTATTGATTTTTAAAATCTCACTTTCCCTTGTTGGATCTTGTTTTAACAGTCCTTAACCTTCAAAACCACTAGACATCAAGTTATTTTTTTCTATTTTGTCTAGATATACTGTCAAGGGCTTCCAGTTGTCCATGAATTTAGTTATTTTCTTGAAGTAACAAAGTTAACTCAGCCATTTCCACTGACTCTAATGCTTTAACCCACCATTCTTCAGTTGTAGGTATAATTGGGGCTTCAATATCTGCGCATATAATATTCTTGCTGCTGTTCCATGCTTTCTTTCCATGCTTTCTTTCCAGAAATCTGTCCATAAGCCCAATGTTTCATTTGCCCATTACCCTTTAAAATCTTTTGCATGACTGTTGACCTCCAACATTCTTTCGCTTTCCCAAAAGTCCCCATGACTGATAAAACTTGATGTTCACATATCCAACACTTATTTGAAACGTTTTATACATCCTTGCCAATTTTTCAGCTGTCATATACCATCAATGCATCATTTTGTAAAAGTTCCCTTTCAAATCAGAACTCAATGTATATTTAAGCCCCTTTGACCACATACTCTCCCATTGTTCAAATTGGATATTATACCCAAAATTAGTAGTCCATTTTATCATGCATTCTTTAACCTGCTCCTAGGCATATGGTCTCTATTTAAATTTCTCATTAAAATTGTTTTCTAGCTCCACCAAGCTTGAACAAAAGGTGCCAGGATCCCCCCCACCCCCCGTTCCTCTTCTCTTTTTCTCCTGTCTCTAATTGCAGCCCCGTGCATCAGGGATTAATGATTCTGCTTATCGGACTCCAGGAGAGATTTGTTTAAAATATCACCTTGCAAGACACCTTTGGAGCGAGGAGTGAAATGGTTATTACAGCTCCAGTCTCAGCAAAAAAAAGAGAGAGAGAGATAGCAAGGGGAGGAACTTGCCATGCTCCAAAGGCGACACAACCCTAATTTCCCATAAATTACTTCAGGCTTCTCTGAATTGCTTTTAAACAGTCCCTTCTTTCTTTCTGGGGCTCAGATTGATGGGAGCAGATAATCTGAATTGAAGGGACATGAGAAAATTAGCACCTGCATTTCCACCAAGAGAGGGGAAGGTGGACTTTAATAAGCACAAAATGTCATCGAATAAATTGCAAAGCAGACACAGAAGATTAATACTAGAGATGTGCGGACTCAGGACAAATCCAAGCTCAAGGGACCAGAGATCTCAGAGGGGCTCTGTCAGCAGGCTCATATGTCTCATTCCGTGCATCCCGCAAGCATCTTGCAAGCTGAAGGGGCTACCAGTTCGTTCTCCACTGTGCTGCCACACCCACATTGCAAATAGCCAAAGAGAATATTGCAACTACCAGCCCAGAAGGGGTCAAGTGGCAATCAGGTGCTCTCCTCCAGGGTCCCTCAGCAATCTCAGATTCTAGTTTCTAATGCCTGCTCCTACACTCATGTGCTTGTGGTCCAGTAGCCACCACTGGGCTCAAATTTCCAAACAGCACTTGAAAGTCCAAGAGCCCAGGCACCTCAGGGTCTGCCATGCTGTTGTCCTCCGTGGAATCTACCACCATGGTGTCCTCATCCTCTGCTGAGGAATTGTCGGGCCTAGTGTCAACACCAATGCCCCAGTGCATGCGAGAGCATCACCTGACTCACTGACATGACTTCTACAAGTGATATCACAATGCTGGAGGGATGCTGGACAAATAAAACCCCTCTTCTGAGATTCCCAGTCAGTTTCCTGAAAATTCCTGAACTGGCCAACAAAGCTGGAGAATGCCGCATTACAACATCCTGGGCAGGGTGTGTGTGTGTAGTAGTGTGTGTGAAGTGCAGAGGAGTGTAAAGTGCAACCTTAACCCTTACCCCTCCCACAGATCCTATGAGCTATCACGGGGTTGACCAGTTTCTCCTGCCCCCTCTATTCTACCTCCTCCCTTTTGACAGAAACTCAGCTACCTTCAAAGTTCTAGGACTCCTGGGAGCAATGAGTGGATTGAACTGGATTCTTCTTCTTCGTCTTTTAAATTCTCAAACTAACGTTTTTCTGCATATTTGAGAAGTCCCTTGAGAAAGCAAAAACCTCACTCTTATCCGTGGGTGGCCGTTTTAAATATTTCAAGCAGCTTTGAACATTATTGATGGGAGGGTGGGCTAGAAATATTTTAAATAAAATAAATAATAACTAGGGTGAGACGTTTCCTTGGGCACTCATTTAGAAACGTAAAGCATAAAGGAGGCCTAACGTTTGTTGGGTTTTTAAATATTGGGCAGATTGTTTGGCTTGGGACAGACTGTCTTTCTTCCTTCTTTCATCATTTCCCCCCTCTGCTGAGTGCAGGGATGCCAGATTTCAATTGTGGACCAGTGAAGGAGCTTAAGCAGTGGTGGGATCCAAAAATGTTAGTAACAGGTTCCCATGGTGGTGGGATTCAAACTGTGGCGTAGCGCCAATGGGGCTGGGCGGGACACGACGGGGGCATGGCTGGACATTCCAGGGGCAGGGCATTCCTGGGTGGGGCTGTGGCAAGGATGCAGCCGCTGTGCCGGTCCTTGGGCGGAAAAAAATGCACACAGGCGCAGGCTGCCACGCACACCGGTGCACCTCCTGCTAGACTGCTTCAAGTTCTGTGTGCTAAATCACGTGGCAAAAATCACGTGGCAAAATCACCAATTAGTAACCCCCTCTTGGCACACACAAATAATTAGTAACCTACTCTCGGGAACCTGTGAGAACCTGCTGGATCCCACCTCTGAGCTTAAGGATTTGGTGCCTCAATCCAAGAGGAGAAGTGAGGTCAAAATATTTTGATACAATAAATAATAATTAAAAAACATAAATAAGGGAAGCCCCACTGGATCAGACCAAAGCAGCCATTTAATCTAGGCTCTTGTTTCCAGTGATGTCTGACTGGAAGCCTCCAGAATATCACAGAAAGGGCACAGTTTCTGATCAACCATCCAAGTCGCTGATTGGGGGAGCACAGCAAAGAGAGGGCCAGTGCACCTCAGGAGGATTCCACTGTTACCAGCCAGACCTGAGGTAGAATGTGTGTGTGTGGCGGGGGGGGGGGGGTGCTGTTTCTAGGAAGCATGGTCTGTACCTGTCAAATCTCCCCTATAGGGTATCCCAGCAGTGCAGGTCAAAGATGGATGCCATCTTGTGTGCTGGCTCAGTGGTCCCTGTCTGGGTAAATCTCTCTGTCAGCCATCAAAATGCATAACAGCCAGCCTCACCTTTCCTAAAGCAATAAGGAAAGTCAAAAGCCTATGCCTGGGAAACCAGTCCCCACCTAGACTGAAACACAGCTGCCTCTGGTTCAACAAAGTATATGTTAATCGATATCATCAAGTTATTCTTCAATGCACTAATCCTATCTTCTGATTTCCTGACTAACCTCTGGGAAAGACCGCCTCCATTTAAATCAGAAAAACTCCACAGAACAAGAGCCGCCTTTGTCCTGGGAAGATTAGCTCTCTTAACATAGCTTCAGGGTCTGGTTTCCCCTATAATTAGACTGCCCACCTTGCAGTCAGTGCCCAGTGTGTTAGTTGCTCTGCATGCCAGCTGCTTTCACCCTTGTCTTTGGAGCTCAATGCAGCACTCTGCTTCTCCGGACCCCTTAATCAGGAAATGCAATGCCCCAATCTATTCCAGACCTTGTTGTTTTTGTTTTGAGGGAGGTGTCTTTGAAGCTACGAAGACACAATGTGAGAATCAGCAATATGCGCATATTTCGAGTCTTCATAGCTTCGAAGACACCTCCCTCAAAATGAAAAAGAGGGAAAACACCACGTGTGACAAATTGGCAGTGAAAAGTAAGGCCCCTTCCTCACGGGGCCAAAAACAGCAGCCCAGGGATGGAAAAACACTGGTCCCTGGGGTGCTGTTCGCACAGGCGCCGCTGCTGCAACACAGCAGCGCCGTTCTGTGTTACGCGCCCCAAGCGGCTACCGGTTAAGTAGCAGCTTTCTACCTCCCTTCCTGAAGAGGGAGGTTTTAAGAAAGATGTCACCGCTTTATTGCTGTTATTCCCGCGTGATTCGCTGCCAAAGACGCCGCTTTCCCATCCCACCCTACTCACCTCATCCTCCAGCGTCAGTCTGGAGGGCTGCTGAGACCCGCCCATGCTGCCCTCTGACCCCTGGAGGTCAGAGGGCAGCATGGGCAGGTCCCTGACGCTGGAGGACGAGGTGAGTGGGGGGGACGCAGAAGAGGCGGCTTCATTCGGAGCGGCCTCTTTTGTGCCAGCCTCTGCAGGGGCCGCTCGCACGCTTTCGTGCGAACAGCCCCCTCCCCTCCACTGGCATAATTTCTGCCGGTGGAGAGGCGCCCTTTCCACCATGCAGAAAGGGCCTAACTTAGTCATGTACTTTTTAGATGGAAATAGTGGGCAGATAAGCTGCAAGCAGAGGAAACCTCCATAAGAATCTTCTGCAAATGGCTGGTGGTACGGAGAATCCCTGAAGCAGCCGAAAATGGCAGGTGTGAGTTGCAGAGAAACCAAAAGTAAGAGCGGGGAGGGAAAATAAGATGTTTTCTGCTTTCTGCACAGCAAGCAAGAAAAGTCTTCTGCCCATCTTGGGGGAAAAGATCGCTAATGTAGTGTTTTCAAAATAAGTCAGTTGACCAGAAACAAAACATCCTGAGCACGTCTTGGGGATATAGCTGAGCCAATGTCCTTCCCCAAACACTTCTTTTAACATCCTCAAGATGTTTTATTTGTGCCGTTCAGAAAAAGCCAGAGACTCAAGGTGGATTACAAAAACTCAAAACTAATAATATTTACCAGGGCTAACCCTGCTTAGCTTCCAAGATCTAATGAGATCTGGCTAACATGGATTATCCAGGTCATATATTCACAGAGGGAGCTATTTTTAAGTCTAACATGTATTCTAATAAATTGGTGTAACTTTTTTTCCAGGAGCAGGCCATGGGGAAATGCAACTGACTCCGCTGAGGATATAAAAATAACATCTGATGAGTGACAATTTGAGGGCATCCTAAACTTGCTGCTCGACAATATGGCTTTTACATCCCTGTGCCTCAACCTTGGCCCAGTCCTGAATTTTCCATTCCATTTGCACGCAACTGCAAAACTTTATTTAAACGTTGCTAGTGAAAACAGCCTGTGCCGTGTGGCCTAGTCCCGTTGGCATGGAAACCATTCTTGCCTCTGTTAACTCCTTCCATTTTCGGGATCATTGGAGCGAAGGATTCCAGATCCTCATGGCTCAGCAGAGAAATGCAGAAAAGCCAGCAAAGTTCCCTCCTCATGAGACCAAGCTGCAAACTGATCCCTTTGCCTGTAGGAGGGTGGGAATTGCTTTTGAAGCATGCACACACAATCATCCATGCTGCTGGGCTCTGTGGAACTGAGGTTCAGAATTCCTTGCGTTTTGTCAGTACCAGTAGGACACTTTCACAAGACTATACAAAACCTGCACAGTATTTTTTTTATTGTGAATCTAAAATTCATCTTTTAGAAAAACAACAAGGTTCTTGCCCTTTGGGACTATACAGGTGTGCTAGCAGCTAGAAAATATAAGGCTGCTGAAATCCCAGAGCCAAAGGAGACTTGGATCTCATTTCCAGCAGTTGTAAACAGTTGGACTTTGGTGTTCTGAAGAACATCTTGCAAAGGTGATCTGCAAAGTAAAATAAATGGTGTAAACTAGTGAAAACCCCAGAGCCCACGATGCAAAATGCAGTATGTGATTATAGTATTCTGCCCTGTGGCAAAAATGTCCACATATGACCAGTAGCAGTCCCACGGAAGATTCAGTCAGGCAGTCATGTTGCTTACAGTCTGCCTTTTTCATTGAAACTGAGAGAGATTACACAGAGCATAAGAACAGCATTCCTGGATCATCAATATTCAGCTTTTCCTCAATGGGATTAACAGTGGCTTATATCATTATTTTCTTTTCCATTTTTTCTCACGGCAACCCTGTGAGGTAGATTAGGCTGGGACTGGCCCAAGCTTAACCAGTGATCTTCCATGGCACAGTTGGGATTTAAACCTGGATCTCCCATATCCTAATCTGACACTGCAACCACTACAAATCTGGGGTTCTGTTTGAAACAGGTGTAGACTGCAAGCTCTAGTATTCAGGGATACACTTCCTGTGTACATGGAAGTTTCATTTAGAGGCTCCATTGGTTCATCTTTCTGCGTTTCGTTTCTGACCCAAATCCTACATGGTTAACTGGACAAAGAAGAACACCAGTTGCTGTGTCTTCAGTCTGCTGGCAATCAATTTCGTACGGATGAAATAGAGCAGGCATGGGCAACTTCTCTGGCTTCAGGGTCACATGTGGAAATAGGAACAGCCAGCATCCATTTCACAGCCCCCAGAAGTGTTCAGAGACCCAGATGTGGCCTCCTTTCCCATTCTTCTGACCTCAAGCTAGATGAAAAGCTATAGTGGGCCAGACATGGCTCATGGACCATAATTTGCCCACCTCTGAGACAGATGGAGTTCTGGGGCTTAGAATACACTCATTTGCAAGAAGGTGCTCAGTTAGTTCCTACTCTTCTTCCGCACAGGGGTCAAGCTTCTTTTCTCCTCTTTTCCCTCTCTTTCCCCCACTCGCCCCCCAATTTCTGAACCAACTTCACTAATATTTGGCCCTTAAGTCTCTTGTTGAGGAAATTCGTCGAGGGAATGGCTGAGCTTTTCAGGCTCCATTACCTTCATATTTACGGCCTTTCCTTTCTTCTGCAATTCGGGTCAGGCTGGGCCTTCTGTCACTCTGTCACATTAGCCGCTGATGAAGGGTTTTCTTCCCCTCCCCCAGTGCTGCCCACAGAGTCTCCAAAGGCCTTGGAGCCAAACTGGCACTTCTTCACAGACCTGTGTGAAAAACCATCTGTCGAAGATGTTCAGCAGGCCATGCCTGGGGAGAGCTGAAGCCACTGTAAATGGGATGGAAATGATGCGCTCTCACTGGCCATTAATAAATATGAGCCTGCCTCAACCAAGCTGCGAAAGGCGAGAGAGAGCACGCAAAATGATGCTACCTACAAGTTTTCTAGCTTTCTTCCACAGGCCTACAAAAAAAATGTCCTGTCCCTTAATTAGAGGCTTCCTGAGATATTATTTACGAGGTTATATAATTGTTATGCTTTATTTATTTGTGTAAATATTTATACCTCACATTTCTCCTCAGCAGCTTACAACATCCCCCATCTTATCCTACTGTGGCAGGAGACATCCCAAAGCTCCCCTCTATGGACCACGGGCTCTTCAAAGACCTGAAGGAGGAAAATGATGGGAATCGGATGGGTGTCACTTCCAGCAGAAAATGGTAGTGACATCATTGCAACAGGGTGATGCTCTAGGATATGCTCACATTTAGCTCCATGCCATGAAACGCTTCAGTTGCCCATTTCCATTAAATTTTGATTTCTATTTTTTTTCCTCCAGGTTTGATTCCCCGCTCTGCCACCTGAGCTGCGGAGGCTTATCTGGGGAATTCAGATTAGCCTGTACACTCCCAAACACGCCAGCTGGGTGACCTTGGACTAGTCACAGCTTTTCAGAGCTCTCTCTGCCCCACCCACCTCGCAGGGTATTTGTTGTGAGGGGGGAAGGGCAAGGAGATTGTAAGCCCCTTTGAGTCTCCTACAGGAGAGAAAGGGGGGATATAAATCCAAACTACTACTACTACTACTACTACTACTACTACTACTACTACTACTACTACTACTACTACTACTACTACTACTACTACTACTACTACTACTACTACTACTACTACTCCACTTCTTCTTTTTCTTCATCATCATCACTCCTATCCATTTTTTAAAGTTTTCTACTGTCATCGCAAGGGCTAAAATGTATGCCTTTGGGCATTTAAAAAAAACTGAGATAACCTGCCAGAGGTAATTTACCATCCAAAACTTCCTTCATGAGAGGTCTACCTGGAGCTTGTGCAGGTGCTATGATTTTTCCCCAATATAATGAGGACAAGGAACTAGCTTTTTAAATAAAGGTCAGGTGTGATTCTTGGAGCTAATCCCCAAAGTCGACTTCTCAGCCAGTGTTCTGGCCATACTGCAGATGTTTCCTTCATATTTTTTAAAAATCTCGTCAAATTAAATTGCCAGACTCCAGGTGGTGACTGGAGATCTCCCGCTCTTACAACTGCTTTCCAGATAACAAAGATCAGTTTCCCTGGAGAAAATGGCTGCTTTGGAAGATAGACTCTATGGCATTGAAGTCCCCCCTTCTCCCAAACCCTGCCCACCTCAGAGTCCACCCCCCAAATTTCCAGGTATTTCTCAATCCAGAGTTGGCAATTGTATTTCAAATACTATGAAGGCAAAGCTCTTTATTTTGTCTGTGGTACTATATGGCATAAGACTCAGCATGGTGTAGTGCTTGAGATGTCAGAGAAGTATCTGGGAAACCCAGGTTCAAATTCCCACACTGGCCCTTTCCACACGGGCCAATAAAAGCAGGGGAAGGGGGTTACATGAACTCACCCTGGCCCTGGCCCCTTTCCACAGCTGGATATCCCTTGAAGGCATGCGTTGGCCAGGATGCGCACTTTCGCACGGATGCACAGGGTTTTTTTCTGTGTCTTCTTCTTGTTCCCCTGCCTGCTTGCAAAGCCCATTTTCCCTGCATGGCTCCGCAGATGGAAGCTGGGGAAGGGGTTTTTTTTTGAGAATCATGTTATGTTAGATTCTCTTGTTTTAATGTGGCTCAAAGCCACAGTTGTTCGCTCGGCCGTGGCTGTCAGGCGCATTAAAACAAAAGAATCGCACATAACACGATTCTCATTTAACCCGCCCTGAGGCCAATAGAGCAGGTGAGGGGCAGGTTAGACCTGTGTTAGGGGTGGGAACCATGTGAAGTTCCTGCCCAACACAGATTTTTCCCCGTGGTTATCCCAGGTTTATTGGCCCATGCGGAAAGGGCAACTGCCATGGAAACTTATTGGGTAACCTTGAGAAAGTCATACACTATCAACCTCAACCCTGCCAAATGTTTGGATGGAAGACCTCCAAAAAGTAATAGAGGTGTGACGCAGAGGTAAACAGATGGCAAACCGCCTCTGAACATCTCTTGCCTTGAAAACCCTACAGGGTCACCGTGAGTTGTGACTTGACAGCACTTTACACACACACACCCTGTACAGTACACAAAGCAACTAATTTCTCTAATCAGGGTGAGGGGCCAATTTGTATTGTGCAGCTAAAATAGGCAGAGGCAAAATGTTAATCCAACATGTGTGGATTTTTGGGGCAAGAATCTAACAATGGGATTGTTAGGTTCTTGCCCCATAGGATTTTGGGGGGCAAGAACCTAACAATGGCTAGTGTGCCATTGCCTGCCTCAGCATAGCAAGTCTTCCCGAGTGGTCTCCCAACCAAATACTAACCAGAGGTAGACCTGTTTAGCTTCCAAGATCTGATTTGATCAGGTCAGCCTGGGCCATCCAGGTCTGGGCTGATTCAATATATAATGCAGGGTAATGGATTATCAGGTAATGGATTATCATTCAAATTAGCTTGCTGGGACAAAAAAGGATCAGGCATCAACAGCAAATCAGGAAAAGTACAGCTGATAGAAAGTAGGATAGGGATGGAGTTTTAAATATCTGTTCTTGTTTGCTTCAGTGGTGTAGTGGTTAAGAGCAGGTGTACTCTAATCTGGAGGAACCAGGTTTGATTCCCTGCTCTGCCATCTGAGCTGTGGAGGCTTATCTGGGGAATTCAGATTAGCCTGTACTCTCCAACACACACCAGCTGGGTGACCTTGGGCCAGTCACAGTTCTTCTGAGCTCTCTCAGCCCCACTTACCTCACAGGGTGTTTGTTGTGAGGGGGGAAGGGTAAGAAGTTTGTAAGCCCCTTTGAGTCTCCTATAGGAGAGAAAGGGGGGATATAAATCCAACTTCTTCGTATTTTTCTTCTTCTCCTTTGCCAACAGAATTCTATGGGCAGACCCACTCACACACGTTTCCAACCAGCCATTTGCAATTTACTCCAGTTCATGCATGCACAGGGCTGTTTGTCCCCTCCGAGCACAATCTAGTCCTTAAAAGAATATTTGTCCCAGGGTTGCCACTGATGATCCAAGAAAGTACTTCCAGCAATTGCGGTGTGACGGATGAGAGAATATGCAGGGTCCAGGCAGCCTTCCCGGCAGCAGCTCTGAGTGTCCTTGGGGGTGCTTCAAGACTGCCCTTTGCCAGAAAAGTAGTTTTTTTTCACTCTCTAACAACAGCACAATAAAACAACTGCTATGTTTATAGGTTAAAGGAGAAAAAAGAAATCTGAGAAAGGAATGAGAAAATGTCTTGCTGTTAATCCCAAAACTACCAGGAAAAAAAGTATAATTCAAATCAGTGGGCCATAACCAGCATCTCAGAATCACCAGAACTGCCATTCTAGTCCAGGTAGACAAACTTGTGGAGAGAAACCACACTGCCCAATGATTGCAGGATATATTTATTAATTTATTTATTAATTAATTCATTTATCTATTTGATTTGTATACTGCCCCTCCCTTTCCAGGCTCAGGGCAGTTCACAACAACATGCAAACAAGTAAAACAATAGTTCCATTTAAAATCTATACTACAATGAACTCAGATGGCAAATGCTATCAATGCGCTGAAGAACACCATGAAGGAGAAGTTGAAACAAAATCCTCCTAGTAGAGGGAGTGGCAGGACGATGGTGGATGGTGAGCGGGGAGGCCAGAATAGACAACCATTGGTGCTTCAACCGTGTGCCTGGTGGAACAGCTCTGCCTTGCAGGCCCTTTGGAATTGTACTACCGTATATACTCGAATATAAGTTGACTTTTTCAGCACATTTTTTGTGCTGAAAAAGCCCTCCTCGACTTATACTTGAGTCTTGCAGAAGCTGGATGCCTTGGCAGCCGGCTTCGGCAAGGCTTTGATAGCCCCCTCACTTCCCGCCATGGCAGCGAGAGAGGGGAGGCTTTGAAGGGCCCCTCGTTCCCCCTGCCATGGTGGGAAGGGGGCTGTCAAAGCCTCGCAGAAGCCGGGCTTTCAAAGGCGCCTTGCTCCCTCTGCCATGGCAGCTAGAGCGAGGAGGCTTTCAAAGCCTCCTAATTCTCGCTGCCATGCTGGGAAGCAAGGCACCTTTCACCGGCGCAGGGTGCAGAGATCCCCTGCCCACCTCCATCCAAGGCCCCACGGGGTCTCGGATGGAGGTGGGGAGGGTAAGTGGGCCAGGCTGCACCCTGTGCCAGGCTTGAATCCAGCCTGGATTCGAGCCTGGTGCAAGGTGCAGAGATCCCCTGCCCACCATCGGAGACCCCGCGGGGCCTCGGATGGAGATGGGGAGGGGAAGCAGGCCAGGCTGCACCCTGCCCCACGCTCAGATCCAGCCTGGATCCGAGCCTGGAGCAGGGTGCAGAGATCCCCTGCCCACCTCCATCGGAGACCCCGTGGGGCCTCAGATGGAGGTGGGCAGGGGAAGTCAGCTGCTGCATTTCCCACCCTAGACTTATACTCGAGTCAATAAGTTTTCCCAGTTTGGGGGGGCAAAATTAGGTGCCTCGACTTATATTCGGGGCGACTTATACATGAGTATATACGGTAGGTCCTACAGGGCCCTGGTCTAATCAGAGAGAGCATTCCACCAGATTGGGACCAGGGCTGAAAAAGCCCTGAGGCCAGCTGGACTTCCTTTGGGCCAAGAACCATAAGTAAATAATTTCTCAATGAACAGAGCATCTGTCAGGGGCAGTGGCATAGCGCCCGGAAGGCATCTTGCACCGGGCACATGCCAGGGCAGGTACAGTGGTAAATAGCCCACCCGCCAAAGTAATTCAGGGATTTCCCTGGTTCCCACCTGGAAGCTGGCATCCCTAGCAACGGTGAACCACCTCTGAACATCTTTTGCCTTGAAAACCCTACAGGGTTATCATAAGTCAGCTCTGACTTAACAGCACAAAAAAAATAGGTTGTCTCTGGAAATTATAGTGGGTAGGTCAAAGGGTCTATGATAGTTCCCAGCAGCCTTGACCCTAAAGTTGGCAATTTCATGTTAGGAAATTCCTGGTGGTTTAGGAGTGGAGCCTCAGGGAACTCAGCAGGTAATCCCATAGAGTCTACCTTCTGGAGCTGCCATTTAGTCCGGAGGAACTGATCTCGTAGTCTGGAGAGCAGTTGCAATGATGAGAGAGTTCCAAGCCACTCCTAGAGGATGGCAGCCCCACCTGCCCCATCACAGATAATTTAAAACGAATAAATGATTCATGAGGAGCACTGTGCTGAGAAACAATGTGGTGTAGCAGTTAAGAGTGGATGAACTCTGATCTAGAGAACCAGGTTTGATTCCCCACTTCTCCTCACGAACGGCGGACTCTTATCTGGTGAACTGGATTTGTTTCCTGCTCCTGCACATGAAGTCTGCTGGGTGATTTTAGCCTCATCACAGTTCTTTCTGAACTCTGTCAGCCCCACCAGCTAATGAAATGTGGGGAGGGGAAGGAAAGGCAATTGTAAGATGCATTGAGATTCCTTAAAAGTAGAGGAAAAAGTGGGGTATAAAACCAACTCTTCTTCTTCTTCTTCTTCTTCTTCTTCTTCTTCTTCTTCTTCTTCTTCTTCTTCTTCTTCTTCTTCTTCTTCTTCTTCTTCTTCTTCTTCTTCTTCTTCTTCTTCTTCTTCTTCTTCTTCTTCTTCCTTCTTCTTCTTCTTCTTCTTCTTCTTCTTCTTCTTCTTCTTCTTCTTCTTCTTCTTCTTCTTCTTCTTCTTCTTCTTCTTCTTCTTCTTCTTCTTCTTCTTCTTCTTCTTCTTCTTCTTCTTCTTCTTCTTCTTCTTCTGTGTCTGTGGATGGTTCATTGACTCTGCCCTGCTAACACAATGACGATTCTCTCCCTCTAAAATAAAATTTCCTCCACCTCTGAAGAACTTTAGTGGCTGGCAGAGGATTTAGTTTAATCCAGTGGTGGTGGAGAGGAGCGGCTAGAATGGAGTAGAGTGTCTGGCATAGAACTAATAGTTATTATCTACATTAAACACCATGGCTGACAGGTCGGGATTAATTTCGGTGCTGCAAGAGATGAAAGTCCCCCATTTTTCAGGGACATCTACACCATGCAAGCTGGCTAAAGAAAAATAACTTTAAAGTGATTAAAAATGATATCCATTTTATTAAAAATAATTCTAATTTATCTTTTATACCGCCCCCCCACCCTCCTTCCTAGGAATAAATCCCAGGAATTGGAAGCAAAGACAACTCGCCGCAAAGCAGAGTGGATCCGCTGTCTCGTGATACAGTTCATCACATTTAATAACCAGCCTGCACCAGTTGGTGTTACAGACAGAGCCGTGGATTGTTTTTCTGCAGTGTCAAAAATCATGCCATAAAGCTGAAATGTGCTAAACACACCATAGAGAGAACCTGCTTTGCCTGTGAAAGGTCCCAGCATTAAACACCTGGAATCTCCCATTACAGAATCTGTTTAGTACCTTTTAATCCCATCCTGCCTTCCTCCAGGGCAGCAGCATCTCCCTTCTTCATTTTATCTTCACAACCACCCTGTGAAGTAGGTTAGGTGGAGAAAGAATGAGTGGCCCCAGTTGGGATTTGAACCTGGTTCTCAGATCCAGGCCCAGCATTCTAAGCACTACACCACCCTGCCTCAGAGGTAGCAAAACTGGCAAGGACCTCCACTTAAGCCAGCCAAAGCAGACGGTAGTGGACTAAGTGGACTGCCTCAGTAGTGGCTTCATGTGTTCGTGTATTGGTGGTTTATGCACCGAGCATATGCAAGTGTAGTGCCACATGCACCTCACAGATAGTTTCCACATTTGTGGAAGCTCCTCCCGCTCCCCTAACCCTTTCTACCCCCAGGCAATTCCCCTCCAGCCAATCGGGACAGGGCAGGCATTAACCATTTCCGTGCTATCACTTGAAACCACCTCTCCTATGGGCGTTTGTTACAAGGGGCAACATGGATTGGAGCCTTGGTTGTAAGGAGGGGGGCATTTAACTATTCTTCCTGCACTGTTTTCCTGATCAAAAATGCTTCCATTCCAGACAACTTTATGTTCTAGTAAAGGAAAAGACAGGCACTTGAGATCTTGCTAAAGAGGCTAATAGCAGGGAGGGGGGGACTATTTTCAGTCCAACCTTCTTCTTCTTCTTTTTGCAGGGGTGGCTTAAGACCACTTTCCCCAGACCTGATCCATATTGGGTTTTTTCCTCTGCTAAATTATATATGTCAAGAGATCTCCCATAATGGGTCCACAGCACTGGTTGCAATTTGGCCCTTTAACATTTTGTATCCTATTTAGTATCCAAAAAGGTTGTGTTACCTAATAATCACCACTAGAGAGGGACAACGCACTACATCCTGTTGACCGCTTAGCAACCACCAATAGAAGAGGTTTTGTGTTGCTTAGTTACTCCCACTTTAGGAGAACAAAGTGCCCTTTGATGTCCCACACTGACATTGCAAAAGTACCCAATGCAAGAACCTTAGTCAACATTTTGGATGCGGATTATTTTTAGACTGCCCAAAAATCTTTTTTCCCCCTAAAAATCCACCTGCATTCTTAAGGGCTGCGCCTTTGAAATCCTGACTCCTTTGCTCTTTTGAAAAATATTAGTCCTTTGAAAACCACAATGAAGGAGTCTCTTTCAGTTTCTTGCCTATCAGAGAAAAGAGGGGGAAAAGAACTCCCTAGGTCTAGGCGCGATGGAGTTACACGTGGGATCAATTTGACCCAGGGAGTTTAAAGGCCAAATCGACTTCACTCTCTTTTTGTGAAGTTAATGCACCGAGACAAAAAAAATGTATCTCTTTCCCCCTCTTTGGTTTTCAGATGCAGAGACAGAGAGACAGAAAAACCCTTTTATTGGCGCGAATAAGGCTTGTAACAAACTGCTACCAGCGACACAGTTGAAGCACGCGCCTCACATCGAAGGCTCAGCAGTGGCGCAAACAGAAAGTGACACCGGAGTGTGACACTGAGGACTGATGCTGCAATTGATTCCCTCGAGCTACATCCCACGCATCCACACAGAGTTTTCCCACTGTATATGTGATTGTAACTCTGGGCAATGTGCGGAGCTGGCAGTTCCATCCAAGCAAACAAAAAAGGTAAGGAAGAAGGAAACAGGTTTATCATTTGGTAGTATTGGGAGTCGCTAGACATCTACAACTGATTGGAACTGGAGCAGAAAACTGGAACTGCTTCCAGAAAAATATCCTTTATGAATGTTGATGCCGAATACTTGTGAGATTTTCACCCAATGTTCACTAAAGGATTGGTGTCGTACTTGAACACCCGCTAATATTTGATTTCAATATTTGACAGTCGGTTTTTGACAGCTGACGCGCAGTAGCATTTTGTCATTGACAACTGACAGATTTCGCATTGGACGCTTGCCAAAAAAATATCTAGAGACGCCAGCAAGCTGAATTTCAGGAAGATCACATTTTAATTTCACAGGACAAGGATAAACAGCAACATTTTGAAATTTTTAGATAAATTTAAGACATGTGCTTGCTTGGAGCTGTTTTGAATTACAAAATGAAATTTAGTTTGGTTCCTATGGTTGCCAACCTCCAGGTGGTACCTGGAGCTCTCTCTCTCTCTCTCTCTCTCTCTCTCTCTCACACACACACACACACACACACACACACACACACACACACACACACACACACACACACACAGTGTTGATCTCAAGGCAACAAAGATCAGCTCCCCTGAGCAAATGGCTGCTTTGGAGGATAGACTCTATGGCATCACATCCTGCAAAGGTCCCTCCTCTCCCCAAACCCCACCCAGCCCAGGCTCCACCCTTAAAATATCCAGCTATTTCCTAACCCACAGCTGAGAGCCAGCATGGTGTAGTGGATAAGAGCAGGTGCACTCTAATCTGGAGAACCGGGTTTGATTCCCCGCTCTGCCACTTGAGTTGTGGAGGCTTATCTGGTGAACCAGATTAGCTTGTGCACTCCAACACATGCCAGCTGAGTGACCTTGGGCTAGTCTTTGGAGCTCTCTCAGCCCCATCTACCTCACAGGAAGTTTGTTGTGAGGGGGGAAGGGAAAGGAGTTTGTAAGCCCCTTTGAGTGTCCTTACAGGAGAGAAAGGGGGGGATATAAATTCAACTTTCTTCTTCTTCCCATACCTGTTCTGCCTCTAGTCTGCTCCCAGCCCAAGCCCAGGCCTCTGTGGCAACATAGGTGCACTCTTCTCAGACCAATCAGTGGCCCTGCATGCGTGTAGGTCACAGCACCCCCAGATAAGGAAGCCTTTCTTTCACAAAGATACTATGCACACACTCAGTTACTTATTCTAGTCCGGTCACCCAGGCTGCACATTTGCCTGGCAAAAAAAATAATAATTCTGACCTGAGGAAACCTGCATTCCTTGGAGCAGTTAGCGCCAGCTTCCATTTTACTGAGGGAGAGGAAGGGACAGAGGAATTAACCAGATCAAAAGTTGTTTGGGGCCACTCAGTGTAGCAATTGACTTCTGTGTCTTCTGAGGGAATTTGAAGTGGCTTGTAAATTCAAAGGAACTTATAGTATTTTCTCACATTAGATACAGTGCCACTGCCTGGAATGGCTGCTTCCTCTGTTCTAGAAGGAGGCATTCTACACAAGTTTGGGACCTCAAACTAATCTTTGCTTGACAGTTTAAGCTTTTTTTGTTTGCGGGCAGGGGGACACCAGATTCCTCAGGATCACCCTTTTGCAGGCCTCAGGACACATCTCTCTGCCTCCTCAACAGAACCTGCTTCCAGCTGAGACTGATATGCTGCCAGGAACTCCGGCAGGGTTAGTCCCCAGAGCTTGTGTCCCACAGCATGCCTAACTCTTTGCAAGGCTTCTCCTGCCTCTCTGCTCAGTGAGCTCACAGCAATCTGGCATCCTCTTGGCAGGGGTGGGATGCTAATGGACTGTGCTGCTTTCTTCTCCCTCCGTCCCCCGTCTGTGGCCTCCCACGACTGATAGCACTGATAAGCTGAACTGGCAATGAAAAAACAGCCCTGTCTCCCCCAATTAGTGGTGCCAGGTTGAGATTGCAAAAGGCGATCGATGGCAACACATGGAAGCATGTAATTATCTTCAAGAACCTGACAGTGACTTAAAAACAATTCTCTCTCACACACAGCCTTCTTAATTCTTCTAGGTCAGGGGTAGGGAACCTGCGGCTCTCCAGATGTTCAGGAACTACAATTCCCATCAGCCTCTGTCAGCATGGCCAATTGGCCATGCTGGTAGGGGCTGATGGGAATTGTGTAGTCTTAGAACATCTGGAGAGCCTGGGTTCCCTAATTCCTGCAAATTCTAGGATTCATAAAGAAAAAGAGGCAAAAGGAGACCAAAGGCAAGGAGAACCGGGTTTGATTCTCCACTCTGCCACCTGAGCTG
This sequence comes from Sphaerodactylus townsendi, assembly GCF_021028975.2. Lineage (NCBI taxonomy): Eukaryota > Metazoa > Chordata > Lepidosauria > Squamata > Sphaerodactylidae > Sphaerodactylus > Sphaerodactylus townsendi. Next base: position 100,789,074 of record NC_059430.1, read on the forward strand.
TGGAGGCTTATCTGGGGAATTCAGATTAGCCTGTGCACTCCCACACATGCCAGCTGGGTGACCTTGGGCTAGTCACAGCTTCTCAGAGCTCTTTCCGCCCCACCTACCTCACAGGGTGTTTGTTGTGAGGGGGGAAGGGTAAGAAGATTGTAAGCCCCTTTGAGTCTCCTACAGGAGAGAAAGGGGGGATATAAATCCAAACTCCTCCTCCTCCTCCTCCTCCTCCTCCTCCTCTTCTTCTTCTTCTTCTTCTTCTTCTTCTTCTTCTTCTTCTTCTTCTTCATAGCAATGGCTGAAAGGCATTGTGCTGCTGGATTTTGAGAGCTAGTGGGGCCAAGATGAATCTGTTAGTGGAGCTGAGATGAACCTGTTTGCAAAAAAAAAAAAAGGTTCTCTGTGAACGTGCACATCAAACAATTAGCAGATATTCTGAACTTTCAAATACATGCAGAATCATATTGATCATATTTGACATTCAGTTATAATTGACTTCTAGATTCGATTTCAGTCTGCGATGTTTTACAGTATTTAACACCCAAGGGGGCAAAGGCAGTTAGTAAACCCTTTTCAACAAAAAGAACTATCGTAAGTAGAATTGTAACTTCATCCACCATGTGCTGGACCGTCTTTGTTGTAGAATACTTCGTTGGGGTTCTAATGCCTACCTGACAGAACTAGGTAGGCACTAGTACTCAAGCAGGGCATTCTAAAACAAAGATGGTCCAGCACATAGTGGGTGAAGTTACAATTCTGCTTTGTTCTTGTTGCTGAAAAGCATATAACAAGAGGAGAGAACATACGAAGGAGAGAATTGCCTTCAGACAAAAGTAGAATTTGTAGGGGGGCCCCCCACCATCTGCCATTCAGAAGTACACTGACTTTAATCATAGAGGCTCCATTTGGCTGAACTTTCACATCATTGTACTTGGCAATTCACACCTGTTGAATTTCTGCCTGATGAGCAGCTGTTCATGCTGTTTATGTAGTGTTTTCCAAAGAGTTCCAAGCATTTCACACACTTAATTACCCCTCTATCAAAGGCACATGGCTGAGGGTTGGGAGAGTCTTGCCCAAAGCAGAGGTGTTGTGCCAAACTTATTGACAGACTTGAAAGAGGAACGGGAACAAACGTTCCTTTGCTTTCCTCCCCCAGCCAGATAAATATTTCAAAAGCGAGGCAGATGGGTCAGGGCTGGTATTTGAAGGCTCAGCTGGTCAATAGAAATGCAGTTTTCCTCTGCTGAAGGCAGGGCCCCTGGAAAAGGTCATTCCGCTGGATAGCTTGAGAGTTTATAGACTTCAGCTTGAAACAGCAACATAATTGAAAGGTTTAATATTTCAAATCAATATGAGGTAGGAAGGGAGGGCAGGCCAGGCCAGGCAGACAAGAGAGGCCCAGGGACAGGGAGGCTCAGGCGACAGGCAGCATCCTCTGGTGACTCCACCGTCAGGGGAAAGCTGGCAAAAGCCCAGCCTTACCCGGAAAGCATTTTGGGTTTCTTACTGTAACCCAATTGGGACTGGCAAAATGTGTACATCACAGATTCCAGAAATGCAGCCATGTTGTGATAAAAACAAAACATCTTTTGAAACTTTTTTGTGAGTAAAGCCCACATGACCACCTAGTGGATTATATACATGCGTGTGCACACATAAAAACAAACCATCAGAAACAAAGCAGCCCAAAGGCCATGAAATACAAATGGCCTGCGCTATATGCCAATAAAGGCTTTGCATCCTTCAAATGGCCTACGATTTCTTGCCACTGGATCAGGGAAAACTGGAGGAAAACCACCTTATCAGGTTTTTCTTGTTGCCACACTGTTGTGCACCATTTAGAGTGATGGAGTTCTCTCAAGCTGAGTTGCGTCAGTGAGTTGTCGGAGCTTTGATAATGAATATGCAGCCAAAATTTATGATGTTTAACCAGATAGTGGCCTCTATAGAGTATTGGCCAGATTCTAGACATAGAACTGCATATGGGACGCAGTTTGGCACGCCAAATAATTTATGCAGAAATTTAGAATGGAATGATCTAATGGCACTGTTGCTGGGTGTTAACCAAATGGGTGCTCCATAAAACAGTTGTGCTCTCGCCCTTGCTTTGAAAACTTGCAGAGCTGGGGGAATATATTGGTTGCCCCTAGAATGATAGAGCCTCCTAGTGGCATTTGCGTTTGACTGGGCCTGAGCCAATATATATTTTTGATGAGTGGACCACGACAAGTTATTTCTAAACCAGAGTCCTGGATATTTGAAATTTTTAACTTGCTCAATGTAGTGGCCCTCTTGTTGCCACACAACTTTGCCATTTCAGTGCTGACCTTGGGTTCACAAATATATAGCTCCCTCTTTCCTTGTGTGGAGGGAGCCCTGATGTCTTAACAGTGTTACCGTGCTGCCTGGGTAACTTTTATTCTCCCAGATCAACCAGCTCTCAGCAGCGCAGAGGAACAGAAACAGGACCCAACACAGCGAGAATTATTGAAAATAAAAATGAGTTTTTTGAGATTCTGACCTATGTGTCAGCACCTACACACCACGGCAACTGCAGCAGCCTAGCAGCTTTACAATAACTTTTATACACAGTCTCCCGCCCGGGAATCCGGGAGGGTACAGGACAACCTACAATCATTCATACACAAATACATAGGAACCAATTAGAGTCCAGAGGGCAGTCTCTTCTCAAGTTTCGCGGCAGAAGCAGAGTGAGGTGATGATGTAGGCACAGGTGGGAAAAACACAAAAGAGTGCTTGGGGTCAGGACACGAAACCTAATGACGACGGCACCCTTATCTGCCTGCTGGTGGGATTAGGCAGATGGAGGCTCTTCTTCCAGGGTCTCTTTTGTCAGGCGTTCATTCATGATTTTAGCACATGAAAAGGGTCGTGCCCAGGTGGAGCAGGGGTGGACTGTTGCCTTGAGCAAGGGAGGTTCCACACAGACACAAACACAAAACACAACTACAACTCCTACTTTCTATCTAATACAACTTATTCCTATCTAACTTATAAAGAAATAAAACATAATTTCACCTTTATTAGAAATGTCAGATCAGAAATGGAATAATTAATTTCTGACTCCTCTATCAACAGCACAGCACTGGATGATATTTATTTCTTCACAAATATATACGCTGAGCACTGAGATGATGATAAGCACTTGCAGGGGAGCAAAATCAGTTCTCAAAAAGTCACAGGTTGCTTCGCAGTCAGCCATTTTCCTTCACCAGCCACACTGCTGCTGCTCCCACTCACATCTTTGTGGCCTGTTGTGTCTTAATAGCCAATCACCTCATGGTCATGGAAGAAATAGTTTTCTAGCTGCATATTTGAAATGTCAGCGGTGCACATGTTTTCCATACTGTGCTCCCGGGGGCAGAAGCTCATTTTGCCTCACGTGCCCCCTTATAAGAGGTCATAAGAAAGCTGGCACTGTCTAGCAGCAAGGAAGGGCTTCCCAGTTACAGAGCACACACACTCAAACAGACAGTTATTTGCTAACATTTTGTATATCCCCATATTAAAAAGAGATAATTTTACCACTAGGCAAGGTATTTGTGCAAGGGGCAGAGAGAAGCAGGACTGCTTCCCTGTGGTTATTCCACACAACTTCCCCAGTCCTGAGACTTGAAGGAGACTCCCCTTTCCAAAACCCACCCACCCCAGCATTTGAGTTCTTCCTTGGAGCAAGGTGATAAAGGGCTATCCTCCCTGGCCACCATTACTTCCCTCAGCACAGCAGGCCATGCTTTCTTCGCCACTTGCTAGCAATATGCCCACCCAGGATCTCTCCACAGAGTTGCAGGCATCTGTGATGTGGCTCCTGCCTATCATTGTCAACCCAGCCACTAGGATTGCCAACTCCAAGGTGGACAACTCATGGAGATTTATGGGTGAAGCTTGAGGAGGGTGGGGTTTGGGAAGAGAAAGGATCTCAGTGGGGCAGAACAACACCATCGATTCCACCCTACAAAGCCACCAGTTCTTCCAAGGAAACTGATCACTATAATCTCAGTCGCTATTCCAGGAGTTTGCCTGGTCCCACTTACGGGGCTGGCAATCCTACTAACCACCATCAGGCCAGATGCATGGAGTAACCCTGCAGGGTTTCCATCCCTTGGATTTGGAAGGATGGCTCAAGGACTCAGTCACATTTCCTTGCAAACTGAAAACACTCTTCTCCTTACAAGTGAAACAGCAGGGAAGCTATTTACTATTCCTAGATTTAAAATTCAGAGGAGCCATCAGGAGGAAGACAAAATTGCCCTGAGGACCGGCTGTGACCTGCCAATTACCAGTTGGCCATCCTTGGAATACATGGAAGCTGGTTATGACTTCACTTAATAAAATTCTCTAGCGTTCTAGTGAACAGAACTTGGATCACAATTCAGACAATACATATGGGGAATTTTTCCCCCTGAATGGACAGCAGCATGCCCCCATTTTTAAAGGGTTTATACACTTGACATTGAGTTCTTTCCAAGCACAATGTATAAGAGGGGCCTTCTCCCATCTGAGCTAAATTAAAGGAGAACCTTCTTTGATCCAGCTCAAGGGAGGAACTATGTGGTGGCTGTAACCTCAGTGTCTCCATGGACACTCCACCCATAGTCAATCTGGAGAGGGTACGGAGCATTCACACATCATCCCTTTATCATCCAATATCTATTCGTGATGTTTCTCAAAATTGGTATGGCCTTTTTGCAAAGATCACAGGTCAATTCCCCACTGAGGATTAGATGTGTGCTCGTCACACAAAATATCCAGGTTTCCAGCAGAACTCCCCACTGCACCAGTGCCAAACACATTTTCATCCCATTTCTGGCGCTCAACCCCCCCCCCCCCCACACACACACACGTGTTATTTTAGAACCTGGAAGAAAGTAGACCTTTTCAAAAAACGTGTGGGCAATCTGGGGGGGGGGGGGAGTTGTGGGGGTGAATCCGGATTTGTTTCTCCTGGCACTGGATGTGACATGGAGCCTCCCATCCAATGAGAATGCAATGGGCTATGCGCAATGCGCACACACCCTTTTTTTTATTTTGCAGACCGGAGATCCACATGGATATGAAGCAACATGGGGCCGGTTTTGGCTGATTGACTGAGTAGAAGGCAATACAAAGCAGTGCTGCACGTCGTATCCACATGGATCCGACTACATGGAGGTGCGTGGAAACAGGGCTTTGCTTTAATCGCCTGTTTCTTTATCTCCGCGTAGAGTCGTTCTGTGCATGCTCGCACAGATGTGGATCCCCACGGTTAAAAAATTTAAAAAATCCCGCCCCAACACAATGCAGCAGCCAATCAGGGTAGCCCCTGAGTGGATCGTGTGTTCAATCCGCCTCAGTGGGGAATCCTTCGTTGCTGCTGCGTTTCTGGGAACAAGGATTGTTTGTGGTGCAGAAGCTGCAGTGGGGATGTTGAAACAGTGCTCAAAAGGTCCTGGTTTTTCCCAAACTGGTTAGTATCTACATTCATTTTTCCGGTGGGGAATCGACCACAGTCAAAGTTTGTATGCCATGTAGACAGGAAAGTGCACATTTTTGTCAGTCCCATCCACATTGGCCCACTTCCGAATTCCCAACTCTCTCTCTCTCTCTCTCTCTCTCTCTCTCTCTCTCTCTCTCTCTCTATCTATCTATCTATCTATCTATCTATCTATCTATCTATCTATCTATCTATCTATCTATCTATCTATCTATCTATCTATCTATCTATCTATCTATCTTTTACCCTTTCCCTTATTTCTCCACAATGATGGGAGATAGAGACATGTTTTCTATAAACATCTGGAAACTCAGGACACCTAGCAGGTAGATCATTATAATAATGCTATAGCAGTATGCCAATTGGCAATTTTTAAGTCCTCTGGTGGTGAGGTGGAATGGGCTATCATGGAGATCTGAGGCAAAGACTGCTGTCATACATGTTGTATAATGCACTTCAGTGACTGCATTTTCCTGCATGAAACGTAATCCACTTCTAAACAATCACTTAAGTGCATTGAAAGTATGTTACTTAATGTGTGTGAAAGAAGCTAAGAAAAGTCCAGGGGGGATCACCAAGAGGATGTTCCACTGTTTCTGCAAATGACTCTGCCATTTCATTGCCACGTGCCTTGGCAAGGAGAGCTGCGTGGAGAATTGCTACCACGTGGAAGAAGCTTCTGTGTAAGGCAGCTTTCATGTGCTTTATGTGAACACAACCTTCTTTGTAAAAACCTGCTTGCAAGTGTATTCAGAAGGAAAGAGAAGGAAAGAGACCAAGCCTCAATCCATGTTCCCTTGTCAATGTCTTTTAACACTGCCAGGGTCTGTAATTCACAGGTTGCATCCTAGGAACCCTCATTCTAGATCCAGGGGAAAATGCATTCTCTATATTCTCTATATATCCATGTTTAGATATTTGAAGGGATGTCATGTTGGTGAGGGAGCAAGCTTGTTTTCTGCTGCTCCAGAGACTAGGACCAGGAGTAATGGGTTCAAGGTGAAGGAAAAGAGATTCCACCTAAACATCAGGAAAAACTTCCTGACAGTAAGGGCTGTTCGAGGTTTTTAAAGAGAGGCTGGATGGCCATCTGTCAAGAGTGCTTTGACTGCGTGTTCCTGCATTGCAGGGGGTTGGACTTGATGGCCCATGAATCTGTTCAGAGGAACACACATATTCCAAGACCAAGTGGTGGCACAAAGATCTGACCCTAAACTGTCCCCTAGTTTGTATTTTGCCCAACCTTATGCCTTCCTCCTTGCATGCCAAAGCTTCTCAAATTCCAGGTTTCAACACACACATACACACGCACACACACTTTGAACGCTCTGCTGAAAGGCTGGTGGGCGCCTGCCGAATCAAATAAACAGCAAATCCAAAATGTCCCTTCCTTGTCTTTTTTGCAGCATCCTCTGAAATGCTTCTGTGTGATGCAAGAGAGTGTGATAGTATGAAGAGCAAAATTGCCACCCCCTCAATGCGGCGGCAATGTTATTAAACCCCCACGCAGCCGCTTCGGAGTTCAGGGTTTTGAAGTCTGGTGTGTCTGTGTGCAGCTATAGAACGCCTTCACCCTCCTCCGCCCTCTGTACACACATAGAAATAACTGCTACTCAGTTGTTTTATGATTGTTAATTACACAACTCTTCTGTTTGCCGGATTAGGTTGCTCTTAATTCACGCTGCTTGCCGCAGGTGCTGAGTGGTATTATTAACTTTTTAATGTGGTGCATTTCGACTCTTCGGCTTGTTTTCCTGGCTGTTGATGGAGATTTAATTGGGGAGCTGTGGCTAGAGTGGAGGGGCTATCCAGGAGGAATCAGATGCAAATAGGACATTTGAATATATGTCTGCTGACACTTGCCAAGTCTTTTAAATAAACATCAAGGGCCTTCCCCAAGTTTTTCTTCTGATGTTGCAAATTGCCCATCTTTGCAGTGGGGCGGGGGGGAGGGGGAGTGTATGGAAAGAGATTTTGTATACAGTTGCAGAAGGGGAATTGCAAGACACTTGCTACAAGATGCAAATAATGCTCCCCCACCCCAACGCCAAGCACCTGTCATTGGGAATTATTTCACTGGCTGATTTTGCACAGCGAAATTGCTCCTCTGTTGGCACAGGGAATTCCCTAATGCAATCGTGAGCTCTGCACAGCCCCCAGTGCTGCTGTGTGGCTGCCACATATTTGCACCAGAGCCACCCAACAGCACTGGCTTTGCTCCGTGAAATTCCTGAACCACAAAGATCGAGGTTCTTTTGAAACGCCACTTTGTTGCTCCGGTGGCTTCCGCAAATGCAAAACTCCTCCATAGCAGAACGGGGCCATTTTTCCTGCCACACCATTCTGGCCTGCCCCACCTGTGGAGAGGCGCCGAGAAATGGCACCCACCCCCTTACAGTAAGAAAAAGAAACTGGAAAGAGAAAACTTGGTTTTTTTAAAAGGAGGGATAAACCTTGGACAGAAAAGCAGCGAGTGCAGGCGCCGCAAATGGGAGGGTGGCAGTTTTCTCGCACAAGCAAGGATTTTTAGATCTAGTTTTTATACAGAGGGTGTACGTGGGATGACGATTTTGTCGCACATGCAAGGATTTCAGATGGGGGGCAGCAATCCTCAGCACCCGTTTTGTGCTTAAAACTAAAAAATAATTTAAAACTAAAAATAGTGAAAGTGAGTGGGGGAAACAGGGGGAAGTTTAGCCAATCAGAACACAGGAAACAGAGGTTGTCCACTCACGTGTGGAAGACATTGCGGAAGAGCCCCTGGTGCAAATGGAGAAGCACCGGGCTAGTGTGGAAACATTTGGGGCATAATGCGCTGGCCCTGCCACGAATCCCACAAAGAACCAGGGTGCAGTGCAAAGCCAACAGAAGGGCAAAGAGCCCTGCGGCAGGCACGCTCCCGTATTTACCACAAGGCATTCTGAACATGCAAAATCAGCCACTGTTAGCAAGGGGGTATATTTTTCCCATTGAAAGATTGGCCTCCAAGCCCCTCACTTGCATGGCAGAAATAAAAGGATGAAACCAGTGGGGTACAGAGGGTAAACAAGAGGCAATGTTATGAATGTGGCTCACAGGGAGAAAGTCCATAATGGGGTTGCAGACTCACTGTTGCTGCCGCTGCCACCCCCATCCAGGACGAAACCAGGGGTGGTCATCACCTCATATGAAGAGGGTGGAAACTTCTGCCACTGGACCAGTTGCCCAAGCCGCAGATGTGGTGAATGTTAATGGTGGCAGAAGCCTGGACATCTTCTCCCCCGCCTTCCTTCAGGGGAGGCAGGGCAATAAGGACCTCTCAGCATGAAACCTGGGCAGCTGCCCCAGGAGAGTCAGCATGGTGTAGTGATTGATAGTGGTGGACACCAACCTAGAGAATCAGGTTTTGTTTCCTCACTCCTCCACATGAAGCCTGCTGGATGACCTTGGGCCTGTCACAGTTCTGTCAGAACTCTCTCAGCCCCACCCACCTGACAAGGTGCCTGTTGGGGAGGGGTGAAGGAAAGGGATGGTATGCCATTTTAAGACTCCTTATGGTAGAGGAAAGTGGTATGTAAAAACCAACTCTTCTTCTTTCCAGTTGCCCACTGGCTAAGCTCGCCATTGCTGGTGTGTGGAAAGCGAGATGTTCATTTCACACACCTCAGTGATGTCCCAAATGGCATAAGTTCATTTTGTCCTAATGAAATGATTTGCTTTGTCTTACAGAAACATTCAATAAGAACTATTCAGAACCGAGCCAGTCTTCATCTACATAGCTCCACCTCTTCATCTGCATATCCCCGCTCTGGATTCTGTTCGTTTGCTCCAGTTCTCAAATGTGAGGTATGAGGTCATACTACTTCAGTCTGCAGGTAAGGATTCACATGATTGAATTCTCTGTACAAAACAGACACACACAAACCCTCATACAAGAAACCAGTGAAGGTTTACAGCATAGCTTTCTCTTCGGCATGCTAGATTTCTCTGTATAGGGATATTTGTTATGTGGGCAGGTTGCCATTCTGTTTGCTTCCATCTGCAGACTGAAGTAGTACAATGCTGAAAAAATGCTTACTGTCTCATCTGATTTTTTGTAAGCACAAGACATCAGAGTGATACATGGAATTGCTGAATCTTGAGCGTGACAGAATGTTAAGAAATGATATACAAGCTTTCTCCAGTTGTGCTGTGGAGTAGCGGAGGAACAACAAAGCTTGCAGCCAATTTGTTCATATTGAACAGAATTGTTAAATGATCAGAATTTGCTGCTCACGTGACTTTAGTATCAGTTCTATCTGCATGAAAAATCCAGAGGTGGAGCTTTCCATGATACTGATAAACATGGCCATCTGCCATGGTCAGCACATTGAATGGTGGTTTGACGCATTACTTCAAGGATAAGTACTATGTACAACACATATACCATTTTTATGGCTATAGCAGTGGAGTCTTACCTATGAAGGCCTTACTGAAATTCAAGAGGTTAAGAATAGAAACCAGAAATTGTGCTATGTGATGTATACAGACACTCAGGCAGTAGAATGTTGAGAGCCCAAAGGGTTAACACAGAATTCCACAAGATTGGCTAGAGAGAACTGCAGGGTGTTCTTAGACAGAGCACTGAAAGTTTTGAGGGGAGAACAGAATTGAACACTAGGCGGAATGGGTGTTCTTTCACAGCTCTGCTCTGTTGTGGCTGAGGACCAGTTCTTAGTGAGCTGAGCTGCTCTAATTAAGTGCCAGGAAGGACAGATTTAAAATAGGGAATCTGTGCCAAGGTCCTGGAGTTAACCAGAACACAGTGACACTGATTAATCACACCAGTGGCTTGGTTAATTTCTGTGATGAGAACTCACCCAGATATGGGGCACTGAAGCTCCTGAGGGTGAGACCCCTTCTGCACACAAAAAATAATGCGTTTTCAAACCACTTTCACAACTGTTTGCAAGTGGATTTTGCCATTCCGCACAGCTTCAAAGAGCATTGAAAGCAGTTTGAAAGTGCATTATTCTGCATGTGCGGAATGAGCCTGAGTGAGGTTTTTTTTAAGAGAGAAAGGATTTCCTCCAGGAAACTCATAAGTGCTTCTCTGAGAAGCACTGTGTGAAACAGCTCTGTAGGAACACCTAAATAACCTTTCCCTTAATGTCAGAAAATAAAATAATAAAAAACTGACACCAGAGGCTTATGAAGTTAAAGAATCAAATGTTTTTTTTATTTACAAGAACTAAATCTCAAGAGGAGAGATTGTCTTTGAGTTAATGTTTAAAGGACTATGTGGGTTATACTTACCTGCAGGAGGAATTAAAGGTCTAGCACATAAAATAGAAAGCCAAACAGAGAACTATACACCTATACTGGTAGATCCTTATTGTGTGTTTACTTGAAGTGACAGTAACAACTTGAAGGCACTAATGATAGTGACCTGTATGAACCTTATATCAACTGTAAAAAGATACTGAAACAACTTGTAAATAATAACCTCTCGAAAGCCAGCCTCTTTTGTGTGTGTTTGTGTGTGTGTACCCTTTGCCAGAAAAACTTCCTGATTTCCTGTTTCCCCGAAAATAAGACATCCTCTGAAAATAAGACGTAGTAGAGGTTTTGCTGAAGTGCTAAATATAAAGCATCCCCCGAAAGTAAGACGCAGTAAAGTTTTTGTTTGGAAGCATGCCTGTTGAACAGAACACCAGAGCATGCAGCTGTGGAGCGGAAAAATAAGACATCCCCTGAAAATAAGACATAGCGCATCTTGGGGAGCAAAACTTAATACAAGACACTGTCTTATTTTGGGGGAAACACGGTTGTTCTTGTAAATAAAAACATTTGATTCTTTGTTTAATTTCATAAGCCTCTGGTGCCAGTTTATTATTATTTTATTTTCTGACGTTAAGGGAAAGGTTATTTAGGTGTCCCTACAGAGCTGTTAATCTTTCTGTCTGTGAAGGGCCCAAGCAGAACAGCTAAAGAATAGCTGTTTGATTTAATTGATACAGGTGGAAAAATGCAAAATGTATACACAAATTCTAAATCACCACATTCACGCTACTGCATAGCAATATTGGCATACAAAAAGGCTTCTCAGTCAAAGTATAACTGACCATTTTGGAGGAAAAGAAAAACCTCACGGCATGAGGCAGTGGGAAGGCTTAAGAACACCAATGACTCTCATGTTCCATATGATTCAGCTGACTATATTTATGGATATTTACTATGTTTGATGGCGCTTACCCCTATTTTCTTTTTTGAAAGACATGACAATATGTTATTAAAAGGAAATGTGATAGCATGCATATGCAATTATTTTATTTTTCTTCCCTGGATTTCCAGAAGTCACCATCTGCTCTTAGTTGAATTTTTAGATGCACATCTAGTTGATGCCCACAATTTCAGACCTAGTAAGTGATCCTCACACAGATATCATCAATTGGAGTAGGTTGAGTCTTTGACTGAGCCTCCACACCACCTCCATTCAGAATAAGGGCTTTATGAGGTTTTATGAGGTTTGGTGTTCTGACATCAGATTTGGAGTACATGATCCCTGATTGGCTGGAATCACCAACAGGGAGAATACTGTTTTGAAAATGATGCTGAAGCAACTGTCCAGAAAGAACAAGCGCTAATAAGGCATGTTTTGGGGGGAAATGGGATGGTAAATATTTCAGCATGGTTGGAAGTCCTTTTTCATGCCAAAAGTGCTAATTTCCTCAACCCAGCTAAAGAATAGGTAAATCAGGAAGTTCTGAAGCTCTCCCAGGCTAAGTTGTCTGGCACGCCTCAAAATTTAGACCTAGCTTCAGGGTTTCAGGGATTACCTTTAGTGAGCCCCACTGCATATTAACCCCCCTTGAGCCAAAAGAAAACAAGAAAACAGTCGTATAGCTATTTAAGTGCAAACTGTTCCCAGCTCCACTCCTATACACAAAAATATCAGTCCCACCCTCCCCGATTTCCAATTCAGCCCACGGTTTTTTTTCCTGGTATTGTTGCTCTTCTACGGGGAGCTGTTCAGAGTAAAACATATGAGGCCGTTTGTTTTAATTAGACAGACCTAATTGGCTGCATTCTAAGGGGAAAAATGATTCTTGGGAATCGATACACCTCTTGTTCCTCACAACAACATTGATCCAACTCAGATAACTCATGCTAGCCTAGGAAAGGTGTGAAGAGAGTACAGTAGTCTCAAGAATGGGATATAAGATGGACTCCTGACCACTGTCCTTCTCCCTGGCTACTTATCAGGACAATTTCAGGAGGGCAGCCATGGTGGTCTGCAGTAGAAGAGCATGATTCAAGTCCAGTAGACCTTAAAGACCAATAAGATTTCCAGGGTATAAGCTTTCAAAAGTCAAATAGAGCCAGTATGGTATAGTGGTTACAGCAGTGGACTCTAATCTGGATAACCAAGTTTGATTAGGCAATCCTACATTTGAAGCCTACTGGGGGATCTTGGGCTAGTCACAGTTCTCTCAGAACTTTCTCAGCCCCACCTATCTCACAAGGTGTCTGTTATGAGGACAGAAAGGGAGGGGGTTTATCAGCTGCTTTGAAACTCCTTATAGTTGAGAAGTCTCCCACAGACCCTCCTTGGCAAAGCTGAAATATTTGGGTGGGGCACAGTTTCAGTATTTGTACTAGGCACCATTTCCTGTAGGTATGCCCATTGTATTTTTTCAAACCGTGGGCTTTATTGCTAATAGTACATGTTTCTAGTCTTGATCACAAATGTTCAAGAGGTCAAAGAGTGTTTAGATTTCACTATTCAAATGTTTTGTTCTTTAAACATTTGGGTTTCAGGACTGAAATCCAACATTAAAAAAAAGTTGTTAATACCAAAAACTGCTATGATCTGTGCAAATCTGCTGCCAAATACTCACTGCTGCTACATGTGTATCCTCATGTAATGGCACCTGCCCTAGCCCAGGCTCAGTGTGTTAGGAGGAAGAGTTCTTGGAGGGAGAGGCTGGTCTAGGGCTGGCTCTGACACCTACAGTCAAATTCTGAGTGCTAGTGCATGTAACGTCAGGTCTGGTTAAATATAGGCTGCTCCTGCTGCAACAAATATGGATGTCAAATGCAGGTGGTGAATCACAAATGTTCATCAGTTGTGTGCCTACAGGTGGTCTTGAACTTCAAATTCCAGGGACTGAAGGTCAGCATCCAGTAACAGCTTTGCAACCTCAGAACTTCTGATTCTTCAGAGTCAAAAGATGTAGAAAAATAAACCAATATTTGCCACTTCTATGATTTTTATGACCACCTCAAGATTTCAGAGCAGCTAACTCAAGGAAAGTCACTATCTGTTCTAAGCAGATTTTCATCAAACAAAAGATTCTTAAGGAAGTATGCACTTCAAACTAGGGATGCTCAAATACCAGCCAGTTCAGTTCATTCATATTCTGTTTTCCAGCAGTGAACAGGAAACCAGTTTTTCAGCAGACTACTTGATTGTTTGTTTGCCCATTCACAACTGTTGGGCAGATTACTCAACCCAGTTTTTTCCTAACAATGCAGTACCACTCAATCATCTCAGTCAAAAAGATTGATAATTGCCTCTTAGTTTCGGTCAACAGGGGTTTTTTTGCACAAGCACAGTTTTGGAAAATCCCAGTGCAGTCTGTTCAACAGTCTGTTCAACAAGTCATTCGGTGCCACACTGAACAGACCTGATGACCGGCTGACTTCTGTGTCGCAAACACAAGTAATGCAAAATTCCCAACAAAATTCACCTTAAAAAACCGTGAGTAGAGAGACACCTTCATCTGCTAAATATAAACCAAGATCTATAAATAGATATGGGTGTTTTTAAAAAACTGACATTACCATTATCTACACTCCAAGATTCAGATTCAATAGCACCTTATAGACCAAACTGTTACCTACACACACCTCTGTGCAAGGCTGAAGTTAGCTTGCTCTGGCTAATATGAAGGAAGAGTCACCAGGTATTTCAAACTTATTCTACTTGCTTGCTGTCTGAGGTCATTTCCAGGTCACCTTATTCCTGTATAGAACACACTAGGGATCATAAGCCAGCTCTTGCTCATGTAAAACTTCTTGCAAGAACACCTGCTTTTGCCAGGGGTTAATGACTCTCTCCAGCTGCCACTTTATCCCATAACCACAGAGAGTGAGACCCAGCCTGACTGGGCTAGCACACTGCAGACAGAAGAAATGTTGATTCAAACCCCTGCTGACCCATGAAGCTCAGCTGGGAGTCATTACCTCTCCACCTCATTCCTTGTTGCAAGTTGATTGGTGGATATGATAGGGGTGAAAACTAGATGAGTGAAGTTGGATCCAAAAAGTTAGCAGGGAAGATAGTGCGGAATTGACCACAAATGCCAAGGTGAGGGACACACGTGATCCAACTATGGGCTGTGAGCATGGACTGAACCCAGAAATGTTGTTAAGCTAGTATGCCCTCTGGGACTTAACTGTGTTTTCCAGCTGCTGCGGTGGTTTTCATGGGTCACTGAGAATTTCATTTCCTTCCTGCACCTTACTTTCTTGGTGCTTCACTGCCTGAAAGACCCTTCCACATTCCTTCTACCTCTTCCTCTAGGAAAAAAAAATCTTATCTCAGAAGCACATCACTTTCAGCCTGGCCACATTTATTTCTGGCCAAGTCACAGAACCATCCTACTGTCCATGCTACAGTACCCTAGCACTGTAACTTAAATTAGTAACTTAAAGGCAACTCTATGGATTCTTATTGAAGAATAGCTGTCTGTGTAAACAAGAGTTCTCTACGTGGAGTTTGGGAGCCAGACAGGCCTGTTCATCGCTGGGCTCAGCTTGACCAAGTCCAGCTCTAAACTGCAGGCTTCCAGCTTACTGTTTAAAGCTCAACCCAGTCAGGCTGAATCCAGCAACATACAGAGCACTCGGTCTGATTGGCTCCAGCTTTATACTGCTGGCTCCAACACCACCCCGCCTCAGCCCAAGCGCCACCTCTGAAAATCACGTAGAGCTCAGTGTGGGAAACCAGCAAAATAAAGTTGAAGTCAGTCAGATCTGGCACTCAGTTTGATGCTGGATGCAGACCGACTAGGTCAGGGGTCTGCAACCTGCGGCTCTCCAGATGTTCATGGACTACAAATCCCATCAGCCCCTGCCAGCATGGTTGGTGGGGGTGGGGGGTGGTGGGTGGGGGGGGTGGGGGTGGGGGGGGGTGGTGGGGGTGGGGGGGGTGGGGGGGTGGGGGTGGTGGTGGGGGGGGGTGGTGTGGTGGTGGGGGGGGGGTGGTGGGGGGGGGTGGTGTTTGGGGGGGGGGGGGGGGGGGGGGGGGGGGGGTGGGGGGGGGGGGGGGTGGGGGGCCGGGGTGTGGGGGGGGGGGGGGGGTTGGGGGGCCGGGGGGTGGGGGGGGGGGGGGGTGGGTGGGGGGGGGGGTGGGGGGGGGGGGGGGGGGGGGGGGGGGGGGGGGGGGGGGGGGGGGGCTGGGGGGGGGGGGGGGTGGGGGGCGGGGGGGGTGGGGGGGGGGGGGGGTGGGGGGGGGGGGGGGTGGGGGGGGGGGGGGGTGGGGGGGGGGGGGGGTGGGGGGGGGGGGGGGTGGGGGGGGGGGGGGGTGGGGGGGGGGGGGGGTGGGGGGGGGGGGGGGTGGGGGGGGGGGGGGGTGGGGGGGGGGGGGGGTGGGGGGGGGGGGGGGTGGGGGGGGGGGGGGGTGGGGGGGGGGGGGGGTGGGGGGGGGGGGGGGTGGGGGGGGGGGGGGGTGGGGGGGGGGGGGGGTGGGGGGGGGGGGGGGTGGGGGGGGGGGGGGGTGGGGGGGGGGGGGGGTGGGGGGGGGGGGGGGTGGGGGGGGGGGGGGGTGGGGGGGGGGGGGGGTGGGGGGGGGGGGGGGTGGGGGGGGGGGGGGGTGGGGGGGGGGGGGGGTGGGGGGGGGGGGGGGTGGGGGGGGGGGGGGGTGGGGGGGGGGGGGGGTGGGGGGGGGGGGGGGTGGGGGGGGGGGGGGGTGGGGGGGGGGGGGGGTGGGGGGGGGGGGGGGTGGGGGGGGGGGGGGGTGGGGGGGGGGGGGGGTGGGGGGGGGGGGGGGTGGGGGGGGGGGGGGGTGGGGGGGGGGGGGGGTGGGGGGGGGGGGGGGTGGGGGGGGGGGGGGGTGGGGGGGGGGGGGGGTGGGGGGGGGGGGGGGTGGGGGGGGGGGGGGGTGGGGGGGGGGGGGGGTGGGGGGGGGGGGGGGTGGGGGGGGGGGGGGGTGGGGGGGGGGGGGGGTGGGGGGGGGGGGGGGTGGGGGGGGGGGGGGGTGGGGGGGGGGGGGGGTGGGGGGGGGGGGGGGTGGGGGGGGGGGGGGGTGGGGGGGGGGGGGGGTGGGGGGGGGGGGGGGTGGGGGGGGGGGGGGGTGGGGGGGGGGGGGGGTGGGGGGGGGGGGGGGTGGGGGGGGGGGGGGGTGGGGGGGGGGGGGGGTGGGGGGGGGGGGGGGTGGGGGGGGGGGGGGGTGGGGGGGGGGGGGGGTGGGGGGGGGGGGGGGTGGGGGGGGGGGGGGGTGGGGGGGGGGGGGGGTGGGGGGGGGGGGGGGTGGGGGGGGGGGGGGGTGGGGGGGGGGGGGGGTGGGGGGGGGGGGGGGTGGGGGGGGGGGGGGGTGGGGGGGGGGGGGGGTGGGGGGGGGGGGGGGTGGGGGGGGGGGGGGGTGGGGGGGGGGGGGGGTGGGGGGGGGGGGGGGTGGGGGGGGGGGGGGGTGGGGGGGGGGGGGGGTGGGGGGGGGGGGGGGTGGGGGGGGGGGGGGGTGGGGGGGGGGGGGGGTGGGGGGGGGGGGGGGTGGGGGGGGGGGGGGGTGGGGGGGGGGGGGGGTGGGGGGGGGGGGGGGTGGGGGGGGGGGGGGGTGGGGGGGGGGGGGGGTGGGGGGGGGGGGGGGTGGGGGGGGGGGGGGGTGGGGGGGGGGGGGGGTGGGGGGGGGGGGGGGTGGGGGGGGGGGGGGGTGGGGGGGGGGGGGGGTGGGGGGGGGGGGGGGTGGGGGGGGGGGGGGGTGGGGGGGGGGGGGGGTGGGGGGGGGGGGGGGTGGGGGGGGGGGGGGGTGGGGGGGGGGGGGGGTGGGGGGGGGGGGGGGTGGGGGGGGGGGGGGGTGGGGGGGGGGGGGGGTGGGGGGGGGGGGGGGTGGGGGGGGGGGGGGGTGGGGGGGGGGGGGGGTGGGGGGGGGGGGGGGTGGGGGGGGGGGGGGGTGGGGGGGGGGGGGGGTGGGGGGGGGGGGGGGTGGGGGGGGGGGGGGGTGGGGGGGGGGGGGGGTGGGGGGGGGGGGGGGTGGGGGGGGGGGGGGGTGGGGGGGGGGGGGGGTGGGGGGGGGGGGGGGTGGGGGGGGGGGGGGGTGGGGGGGGGGGGGGGTGGGGGGGGGGGGGGGTGGGGGGGGGGGGGGGTGGGGGGGGGGGGGGGTGGGGGGGGGGGGGGGTGGGGGGGGGGGGGGGTGGGGGGGGGGGGGGGTGGGGGGGGGGGGGGGTGGGGGGGGGGGGGGGTGGGGGGGGGGGGGGGTGGGGGGGGGGGGGGGTGGGGGGGGGGGGGGGTGGGGGGGGGGGGGGGTGGGGGGGGGGGGGGGTGGGGGGGGGGGGGGGTGGGGGGGGGGGGGGGTGGGGGGGGGGGGGGGTGGGGGGGGGGGGGGGTGGGGGGGGGGGGGGGTGGGGGGGGGGGGGGGTGGGGGGGGGGGGGGGTGGGGGGGGGGGGGGGTGGGGGGGGGGGGGGGTGGGGGGGGGGGGGGGTGGGGGGGGGGGGGGGTGGGGGGGGGGGGGGGTGGGGGGGGGGGGGGGTGGGGGGGGGGGGGGGTGGGGGGGGGGGGGGGTGGGGGGGGGGGGGGGTGGGGGGGGGGGGGGGTGGGGGGGGGGGGGGGTGGGGGGGGGGGGGGGTGGGGGGGGGGGGGGGTGGGGGGGGGGGGGGGTGGGGGGGGGGGGGGGTGGGGGGGGGGGGGGGTGGGGGGGGGGGGGGGTGGGGGGGGGGGGGGGTGGGGGGGGGGGGGGGTGGGGGGGGGGGGGGGTGGGGGGGGGGGGGGGTGGGGGGGGGGGGGGGTGGGGGGGGGGGGGGGTGGGGGGGGGGGGGGGTGGGGGGGGGGGGGGGTGGGGGGGGGGGGGGGTGGGGGGGGGGGGGGGTGGGGGGGGGGGGGGGTGGGGGGGGGGGGGGGTGGGGGGGGGGGGGGGTGGGGGGGGGGGGGGGTGGGGGGGGGGGGGGGTGGGGGGGGGGGGGGGTGGGGGGGGGGGGGGGTGGGGGGGGGGGGGGGTGGGGGGGGGGGGGGGTGGGGGGGGGGGGGGGTGGGGGGGGGGGGGGGTGGGGGGGGGGGGGGGTGGGGGGGGGGGGGGGTGGGGGGGGGGGGGGGTGGGGGGGGGGGGGGGTGGGGGGGGGGGGGGGTGGGGGGGGGGGGGGGTGGGGGGGGGGGGGGGTGGGGGGGGGGGGGGGTGGGGGGGGGGGGGGGTGGGGGGGGGGGGGGGTGGGGGGGGGGGGGGGTGGGGGGGGGGGGGGGTGGGGGGGGGGGGGGGTGGGGGGGGGGGGGGGTGGGGGGGGGGGGGGGTGGGGGGGGGGGGGGGTGGGGGGGGGGGGGGGTGGGGGGGGGGGGGGGTGGGGGGGGGGGGGGGTGGGGGGGGGGGGGGGTGGGGGGGGGGGGGGGTGGGGGGGGGGGGGGGTGGGGGGGGGGGGGGGTGGGGGGGGGGGGGGGTGGGGGGGGGGGGGGGTGGGGGGGGGGGGGGGTGGGGGGGGGGGGGGGTGGGGGGGGGGGGGGGTGGGGGGGGGGGGGGGTGGGGGGGGGGGGGGGTGGGGGGGGGGGGGGGTGGGGGGGGGGGGGGGTGGGGGGGGGGGGGGGTGGGGGGGGGGGGGGGTGGGGGGGGGGGGGGGTGGGGGGGGGGGGGGGTGGGGGGGGGGGGGGGTGGGGGGGGGGGGGGGTGGGGGGGGGGGGGGGTGGGGGGGGGGGGGGGTGGGGGGGGGGGGGGGTGGGGGGGGGGGGGGGTGGGGGGGGGGGGGGGTGGGGGGGGGGGGGGGTGGGGGGGGGGGGGGGTGGGGGGGGGGGGGGGTGGGGGGGGGGGGGGGTGGGGGGGGGGGGGGGTGGGGGGGGGGGGGGGTGGGGGGGGGGGGGGGTGGGGGGGGGGGGGGGTGGGGGGGGGGGGGGGTGGGGGGGGGGGGGGGTGGGGGGGGGGGGGGGTGGGGGGGGGGGGGGGTGGGGGGGGGGGGGGGTGGGGGGGGGGGGGGGTGGGGGGGGGGGGGGGTGGGGGGGGGGGGGGGTGGGGGGGGGGGGGGGTGGGGGGGGGGGGGGGTGGGGGGGGGGGGGGGTGGGGGGGGGGGGGGGTGGGGGGGGGGGGGGGTGGGGGGGGGGGGGGGTGGGGGGGGGGGGGGGTGGGGGGGGGGGGGGGTGGGGGGGGGGGGGGGTGGGGGGGGGGGGGGGTGGGGGGGGGGGGGGGTGGGGGGGGGGGGGGGTGGGGGGGGGGGGGGGTGGGGGGGGGGGGGGGTGGGGGGGGGGGGGGGTGGGGGGGGGGGGGGGTGGGGGGGGGGGGGGGTGGGGGGGGGGGGGGGTGGGGGGGGGGGGGGGTGGGGGGGGGGGGGGGTGGGGGGGGGGGGGGGTGGGGGGGGGGGGGGGTGGGGGGGGGGGGGGGTGGGGGGGGGGGGGGGTGGGGGGGGGGGGGGGTGGGGGGGGGGGGGGGTGGGGGGGGGGGGGGGTGGGGGGGGGGGGGGGTGGGGGGGGGGGGGGGTGGGGGGGGGGGGGGGTGGGGGGGGGGGGGGGTGGGGGGGGGGGGGGGTGGGGGGGGGGGGGGGTGGGGGGGGGGGGGGGTGGGGGGGGGGGGGGGTGGGGGGGGGGGGGGGTGGGGGGGGGGGGGGGTGGGGGGGGGGGGGGGTGGGGGGGGGGGGGGGTGGGGGGGGGGGGGGGTGGGGGGGGGGGGGGGTGGGGGGGGGGGGGGGTGGGGGGGGGGGGGGGTGGGGGGGGGGGGGGGTGGGGGGGGGGGGGGGTGGGGGGGGGGGGGGGTGGGGGGGGGGGGGGGTGGGGGGGGGGGGGGGTGGGGGGGGGGGGGGGTGGGGGGGGGGGGGGGTGGGGGGGGGGGGGGGTGGGGGGGGGGGGGGGTGGGGGGGGGGGGGGGTGGGGGGGGGGGGGGGTGGGGGGGGGGGGGGGTGGGGGGGGGGGGGGGTGGGGGGGGGGGGGGGTGGGGGGGGGGGGGGGTGGGGGGGGGGGGGGGTGGGGGGGGGGGGGGGTGGGGGGGGGGGGGGGTGGGGGGGGGGGGGGGTGGGGGGGGGGGGGGGTGGGGGGGGGGGGGGGTGGGGGGGGGGGGGGGTGGGGGGGGGGGGGGGTGGGGGGGGGGGGGGGTGGGGGGGGGGGGGGGTGGGGGGGGGGGGGGGTGGGGGGGGGGGGGGGTGGGGGGGGGGGGGGGTGGGGGGGGGGGGGGGTGGGGGGGGGGGGGGGTGGGGGGGGGGGGGGGTGGGGGGGGGGGGGGGTGGGGGGGGGGGGGGGTGGGGGGGGGGGGGGGTGGGGGGGGGGGGGGGTGGGGGGGGGGGGGGGTGGGGGGGGGGGGGGGTGGGGGGGGGGGGGGGTGGGGGGGGGGGGGGGTGGGGGGGGGGGGGGGTGGGGGGGGGGGGGGGTGGGGGGGGGGGGGGGTGGGGGGGGGGGGGGGTGGGGGGGGGGGGGGGTGGGGGGGGGGGGGGGTGGGGGGGGGGGGGGGTGGGGGGGGGGGGGGGTGGGGGGGGGGGGGGGTGGGGGGGGGGGGGGGTGGGGGGGGGGGGGGGTGGGGGGGGGGGGGGGTGGGGGGGGGGGGGGGTGGGGGGGGGGGGGGGTGGGGGGGGGGGGGGGTGGGGGGGGGGGGGGGTGGGGGGGGGGGGGGGTGGGGGGGGGGGGGGGTGGGGGGGGGGGGGGGTGGGGGGGGGGGGGGGTGGGGGGGGGGGGGGGTGGGGGGGGGGGGGGGTGGGGGGGGGGGGGGGTGGGGGGGGGGGGGGGTGGGGGGGGGGGGGGGTGGGGGGGGGGGGGGGTGGGGGGGGGGGGGGGTGGGGGGGGGGGGGGGTGGGGGGGGGGGGGGGTGGGGGGGGGGGGGGGTGGGGGGGGGGGGGGGTGGGGGGGGGGGGGGGTGGGGGGGGGGGGGGGTGGGGGGGGGGGGGGGTGGGGGGGGGGGGGGGTGGGGGGGGGGGGGGGTGGGGGGGGGGGGGGGTGGGGGGGGGGGGGGGTGGGGGGGGGGGGGGGTGGGGGGGGGGGGGGGTGGGGGGGGGGGGGGGTGGGGGGGGGGGGGGGTGGGGGGGGGGGGGGGTGGGGGGGGGGGGGGGTGGGGGGGGGGGGGGGTGGGGGGGGGGGGGGGTGGGGGGGGGGGGGGGTGGGGGGGGGGGGGGGTGGGGGGGGGGGGGGGTGGGGGGGGGGGGGGGTGGGGGGGGGGGGGGGTGGGGGGGGGGGGGGGTGGGGGGGGGGGGGGGTGGGGGGGGGGGGGGGTGGGGGGGGGGGGGGGTGGGGGGGGGGGGGGGTGGGGGGGGGGGGGGGTGGGGGGGGGGGGGGGTGGGGGGGGGGGGGGGTGGGGGGGGGGGGGGGTGGGGGGGGGGGGGGGTGGGGGGGGGGGGGGGTGGGGGGGGGGGGGGGTGGGGGGGGGGGGGGGTGGGGGGGGGGGGGGGTGGGGGGGGGGGGGGGTGGGGGGGGGGGGGGGTGGGGGGGGGGGGGGGTGGGGGGGGGGGGGGGTGGGGGGGGGGGGGGGTGGGGGGGGGGGGGGGTGGGGGGGGGGGGGGGTGGGGGGGGGGGGGGGTGGGGGGGGGGGGGGGTGGGGGGGGGGGGGGGTGGGGGGGGGGGGGGGTGGGGGGGGGGGGGGGTGGGGGGGGGGGGGGGTGGGGGGGGGGGGGGGTGGGGGGGGGGGGGGGTGGGGGGGGGGGGGGGTGGGGGGGGGGGGGGGTGGGGGGGGGGGGGGGTGGGGGGGGGGGGGGGTGGGGGGGGGGGGGGGTGGGGGGGGGGGGGGGTGGGGGGGGGGGGGGGTGGGGGGGGGGGGGGGTGGGGGGGGGGGGGGGTGGGGGGGGGGGGGGGTGGGGGGGGGGGGGGGTGGGGGGGGGGGGGGGTGGGGGGGGGGGGGGGTGGGGGGGGGGGGGGGTGGGGGGGGGGGGGGGTGGGGGGGGGGGGGGGTGGGGGGGGGGGGGGGTGGGGGGGGGGGGGGGTGGGGGGGGGGGGGGGTGGGGGGGGGGGGGGGTGGGGGGGGGGGGGGGTGGGGGGGGGGGGGGGTGGGGGGGGGGGGGGGTGGGGGGGGGGGGGGGTGGGGGGGGGGGGGGGTGGGGGGGGGGGGGGGTGGGGGGGGGGGGGGGTGGGGGGGGGGGGGGGTGGGGGGGGGGGGGGGTGGGGGGGGGGGGGGGTGGGGGGGGGGGGGGGTGGGGGGGGGGGGGGGTGGGGGGGGGGGGGGGTGGGGGGGGGGGGGGGTGGGGGGGGGGGGGGGTGGGGGGGGGGGGGGGTGGGGGGGGGGGGGGGTGGGGGGGGGGGGGGGTGGGGGGGGGGGGGGGTGGGGGGGGGGGGGGGTGGGGGGGGGGGGGGGTGGGGGGGGGGGGGGGTGGGGGGGGGGGGGGGTGGGGGGGGGGGGGGGTGGGGGGGGGGGGGGGTGGGGGGGGGGGGGGGTGGGGGGGGGGGGGGGTGGGGGGGGGGGGGGGTGGGGGGGGGGGGGGGTGGGGGGGGGGGGGGGTGGGGGGGGGGGGGGGTGGGGGGGGGGGGGGGTGGGGGGGGGGGGGGGTGGGGGGGGGGGGGGGTGGGGGGGGGGGGGGGTGGGGGGGGGGGGGGGTGGGGGGGGGGGGGGGTGGGGGGGGGGGGGGGTGGGGGGGGGGGGGGGTGGGGGGGGGGGGGGGTGGGGGGGGGGGGGGGTGGGGGGGGGGGGGGGTGGGGGGGGGGGGGGGTGGGGGGGGGGGGGGGTGGGGGGGGGGGGGGGTGGGGGGGGGGGGGGGTGGGGGGGGGGGGGGGTGGGGGGGGGGGGGGGTGGGGGGGGGGGGGGGTGGGGGGGGGGGGGGGTGGGGGGGGGGGGGGGTGGGGGGGGGGGGGGGTGGGGGGGGGGGGGGGTGGGGGGGGGGGGGGGTGGGGGGGGGGGGGGGTGGGGGGGGGGGGGGGTGGGGGGGGGGGGGGGTGGGGGGGGGGGGGGGTGGGGGGGGGGGGGGGTGGGGGGGGGGGGGGGTGGGGGGGGGGGGGGGTGGGGGGGGGGGGGGGTGGGGGGGGGGGGGGGTGGGGGGGGGGGGGGGTGGGGGGGGGGGGGGGTGGGGGGGGGGGGGGGTGGGGGGGGGGGGGGGTGGGGGGGGGGGGGGGTGGGGGGGGGGGGGGGTGGGGGGGGGGGGGGGTGGGGGGGGGGGGGGGTGGGGGGGGGGGGGGGTGGGGGGGGGGGGGGGTGGGGGGGGGGGGGGGTGGGGGGGGGGGGGGGTGGGGGGGGGGGGGGGTGGGGGGGGGGGGGGGTGGGGGGGGGGGGGGGTGGGGGGGGGGGGGGGTGGGGGGGGGGGGGGGTGGGGGGGGGGGGGGGTGGGGGGGGGGGGGGGTGGGGGGGGGGGGGGGTGGGGGGGGGGGGGGGTGGGGGGGGGGGGGGGTGGGGGGGGGGGGGGGTGGGGGGGGGGGGGGGTGGGGGGGGGGGGGGGTGGGGGGGGGGGGGGGTGGGGGGGGGGGGGGGTGGGGGGGGGGGGGGGTGGGGGGGGGGGGGGGTGGGGGGGGGGGGGGGTGGGGGGGGGGGGGGGTGGGGGGGGGGGGGGGTGGGGGGGGGGGGGGGTGGGGGGGGGGGGGGGTGGGGGGGGGGGGGGGTGGGGGGGGGGGGGGGTGGGGGGGGGGGGGGGTGGGGGGGGGGGGGGGTGGGGGGGGGGGGGGGTGGGGGGGGGGGGGGGTGGGGGGGGGGGGGGGTGGGGGGGGGGGGGGGTGGGGGGGGGGGGGGGTGGGGGGGGGGGGGGGTGGGGGGGGGGGGGGGTGGGGGGGGGGGGGGGTGGGGGGGGGGGGGGGTGGGGGGGGGGGGGGGTGGGGGGGGGGGGGGGTGGGGGGGGGGGGGGGTGGGGGGGGGGGGGGGTGGGGGGGGGGGGGGGTGGGGGGGGGGGGGGGTGGGGGGGGGGGGGGGTGGGGGGGGGGGGGGGTGGGGGGGGGGGGGGGTGGGGGGGGGGGGGGGTGGGGGGGGGGGGGGGTGGGGGGGGGGGGGGGTGGGGGGGGGGGGGGGTGGGGGGGGGGGGGGGTGGGGGGGGGGGGGGGTGGGGGGGGGGGGGGGTGGGGGGGGGGGGGGGTGGGGGGGGGGGGGGGTGGGGGGGGGGGGGGGTGGGGGGGGGGGGGGGTGGGGGGGGGGGGGGGTGGGGGGGGGGGGGGGTGGGGGGGGGGGGGGGTGGGGGGGGGGGGGGGTGGGGGGGGGGGGGGGTGGGGGGGGGGGGGGGTGGGGGGGGGGGGGGGTGGGGGGGGGGGGGGGTGGGGGGGGGGGGGGGTGGGGGGGGGGGGGGGTGGGGGGGGGGGGGGGTGGGGGGGGGGGGGGGTGGGGGGGGGGGGGGGTGGGGGGGGGGGGGGGTGGGGGGGGGGGGGGGTGGGGGGGGGGGGGGGTGGGGGGGGGGGGGGGTGGGGGGGGGGGGGGGTGGGGGGGGGGGGGGGTGGGGGGGGGGGGGGGTGGGGGGGGGGGGGGGTGGGGGGGGGGGGGGGTGGGGGGGGGGGGGGGTGGGGGGGGGGGGGGGTGGGGGGGGGGGGGGGTGGGGGGGGGGGGGGGTGGGGGGGGGGGGGGGTGGGGGGGGGGGGGGGTGGGGGGGGGGGGGGGTGGGGGGGGGGGGGGGTGGGGGGGGGGGGGGGTGGGGGGGGGGGGGGGTGGGGGGGGGGGGGGGTGGGGGGGGGGGGGGGTGGGGGGGGGGGGGGGTGGGGGGGGGGGGGGGTGGGGGGGGGGGGGGGTGGGGGGGGGGGGGGGTGGGGGGGGGGGGGGGTGGGGGGGGGGGGGGGTGGGGGGGGGGGGGGGTGGGGGGGGGGGGGGGTGGGGGGGGGGGGGGGTGGGGGGGGGGGGGGGTGGGGGGGGGGGGGGGTGGGGGGGGGGGGGGGTGGGGGGGGGGGGGGGTGGGGGGGGGGGGGGGTGGGGGGGGGGGGGGGTGGGGGGGGGGGGGGGTGGGGGGGCGGCGGGGGGGGGGCGGGGGGGGGGGGGGGGGGGGGGGGGGGGGGGGGGGGGGGGGGGGGGGGGGGGGGGGGGGGGGGGGGGGGGGGCCGGGGGGGCCTGGGGGGGGTGGGGGGGGGGGGGGGTGGGGGGCTCGGGGGGGGCGGGGGGGGGGGGGGGACCGAAACGGTGGTCCCTGGATGCGCCGATCCAGCGGACTTCGGTATCGCGGCCCTTCCCCAGGCGACGGTGAGCAGGGTGGAGGTTCGAGGATTCCCGGGTTTCGGCACCAGCTTGTAGTCCTCCCCGCAGGGTCGTCGCTAAGGAATAGGCTAGACGCGGAGGAGGTTTCATCTGGTGGAGACAGCCAGCAACAGGGAAGCGTGGGATCTCGTGATCCTGACAACTCTGCCCTGCGCTGGTCTCTGGCACCTTTTATTAGGGTTTCATTGTGGGCGTGTAAAGGAGGTGGGTAGGGAGATAAGCGGGAGACCGGGAGACCTGGAGATCATCATGTGATGCATGATCTCACCTGGCTACGTGCGGAGAGGGGCGTAAGCGGCTGAGCCTAATCCTCACCTGGGGGGGGCAAGACCATTGTCCCCATACCCGGTGACTGAGCCAGACAGTTCATGACCCGCGACTCATAGGGGGATGAGGAGTGGGGGCGCGGTGCGACTAGCAAGGTCGTAGAACCGCTACGTCCCAACGTCGCACCACGGTGCTGTTGGGTCAGCAGTGCATTACTACATCTCCTCCTTTTTTACATTTTGTAGGAAAAGGGGGACCGAAAATGCTAAGGGCTGCGATTTAAAGGGGACGCTTGTCTCCTCCTCGCTCTGGTCAAGCTGACCAAGCTGCTTGTATAACATTAGAACTTACAAGTGGGGTAAGGGAAATTGGTGGGGCTTCTTACACACGCTATGTGCAATATTAGACACGCATTGAACCAAACAAGATCCCATAACGAGGCAATACAATTAAACCAATGCAGAGCTGTACAATAGCACTCTGCTAACCATCCTCCCGGCAGCCAGCTCCAGAGGGCTGACCACCAATGGGGCAAAACATCATACTTGGGGATTAGATACAACTTCTTGCAGCCTTCAATGACTTTCATATGAATCACAATTGGGAATTATCAGAAAGATTAAAACAGCACATACCTATGTACATCCCCGCCAACCCAGGTGATGTAATAATAATAACAATAATCACAGCTGCACGACATTTGTCTAGGGTCGCTTGACGAAGTTCCTGCTGCTCGGAGGCCAGAGCGTCCAGAGCAAATGGAGGTAGAATTGATGGGCTTCGCAAGGGCACAGGCCAGCCGGCCAAGGTCTTGGTGCTACAGGAAACAAGTCCGGGGGCTCCCACAAGGGAAGTTATGGGAGACAGGCTCTCACTTTGGAGAGGGCGCACCGCGTCGCTTCGGCTGTGAGGGATCGAAAGGCAGAGCGGAGCGGGCGGCGGCGGGCCCCGGGCTCCTGGGTGGGAGCCTGGGGTAGCAGAGAGTCCCGGCAGACAGACAGGCGGAAATGCAGCAATAACAAATAACATAACTTCAAAAAATTAGGGCATGTACAACAAATTTTAAAACAATAAAACATGGCTAAAATCCATACATAGGCTGGATGATGTGCGGAAGGAAGCACAATCCGTGGTTGCATAATTGTCCAATGCATGGCTCTTGCTGTTTGACTACCAAAGCTACAGAGCCATGGCGCTAGGAGTCCATGGATTCTCTCAAGAGCGTAGGGAGAGCTACTGATAGTCTCTTAGCATTGTATGGTCTAGTGATTCTCACGAAAGCAAGGTTGTGAGAGAAGGCGTGTTCCAACAATATTCTGCCGGGCTGAGAAACAGCTGAGAGTTCCAAG
Source organism: Sphaerodactylus townsendi (assembly GCF_021028975.2). NCBI lineage: Eukaryota > Metazoa > Chordata > Lepidosauria > Squamata > Sphaerodactylidae > Sphaerodactylus > Sphaerodactylus townsendi. The sequence continues at coordinate 100,816,388 of NC_059430.1, forward strand.
GGTTAATCTATCAGGAATGTCCCCTGGTTGCAACTCCAAGCTTCAGCCAGGGGGGCTGCAGAGAGGGGAGAGAGAGAATAGCTGATTGTAGATGAGGAGCAGCAACACGTATCAACCTCTGAGCCACAGCTGGCCCAGGCTGCCGCTCTCCCCAGGGGGGGGGGGTGCAGCCGGGGCTGCATCCTTGTGGGAAAATGCGTGTGCTGGCTCCAGAGAGATCCCTCCCATCTCGGCCCAGGCTGGGGGGGCAATCGGGCCCTCTCGACAGGGCGGCGGGGTCGGATCCTCCAGGGAGGCCCCGCTCCATCTCCGGGATGGGGCTGGTCTGGCATGGCGAGCTGGACTCCTGTATGGAAGAGAAAAGACAAGCCCACCCTTTTCCCCTAGGGGTTTTGGCGTGCTGGGCTGAGTTAGTCCCTATAGATGACAATGGAGTTGCCCGAGTCCTGAGTGAAGGGTACGGGCAATCTTTTGATAGAGAATAGAGAAGAGTACTTTGGATATGGTCTGCTGGATGAGACCTTGATTGGCCAATAGGGGGGGGGGAACTACTCCCCTTTCTTTCGCTTGTTTTGGCCAAGCTATCGTTAGGCGCTTAAAGCTGGCCCATTCGGACAACCTATCACTTGCAACATATCTGGGCGCAGAGATACAAGGTATGGGAATTGCCCGGAAGGCTTAGGAGAAGGGAGAGGTCATATCCAGGTCGGATGTTTGTTTTGTAAAACAACCTGCACCACCGCCTAAGGTGTGGGTTTTTTGCAAAGCAACTTGAACAATTCACACTTATAGTCATCTCGTAATATAGCGTCTATAGGACAGATATAGAGCAGCTGCAAAGAAAACAGTGCCTGGGCTTGAGGTTTGAGCACAGGAGCAAATTGAGAGGGGTTTGCAAAAAACCCTTTATCAGATCCTAGGATCTAGAGGTGGGAAAGGCCAGCCCATTAGGAAAGAGGGAGGGGTGTGCAGAAAGGAAGGCAGGGGGGGGAAAGGGTTTCAAGTCAGCTCTACCTTCCCCTCCCGTAAGGGGACTTTGGCCGGTTTGAGCTCGCTTCCCACCTTCACAGCGGAGGCTGTGTAAGATAGGTGTGGCTGAGAGACCCCCCTTGGCACTGTGACCAGCCAGGGAGCGCTCAGCAGAGAATGTGGGAGCATGAAAATGGGATTTTGGCTTCATATGTAAACTTGCGCCACGCCAATGTGGCAGTGTAGGCTCAGATGGACGAAGGAAAAGGTTCCTCGCGAGAGGTTTGAAGAAAAGTTTTGAAGGTTTAAACTAAGATGGAGGCGGCTTGAAGCAGGTCCCATCGGTATCCTGGGGAGCACGCATCAGCTGCGTCCCGCTTAAGGCGGATGCTGTAATGGGCGTTTTTCCTCAAGGCATTGGTACACATAATCAGAAGGAGAGAAAACTCACTGAAGTACGTAAGAGCATAGCTTAGAAGCAATGGAAAAATCCCCCCTATGAGGGAAAAAAAACTTTAGTTCTCTTGAAAGGGGGGCAAGTATATACAGAACATACATAGGCAGCGCGTGAGCACATATAAAGTAACGAGGGAGGATTGGTAACTCTGATTCGAGATTTTGCTCTCTCTGAGGTGCTGGACGATTTTGCTGCTACACTGGGAGCTTTGTGGAGCTTAGGGCTTTGCAGGCCAGGCTCAGAGGCTATGAGATCTGGTTTGAACCTTACAGCTGGAGAGGGCCAAGGGGGCTTCTTCTTCACGGCGGATCCTCTTGGCTTGCTGCCATTGTAGCGAGCATCTTCCCCTTTCCATGCCTCATTGTCCCAGATTGGCTATGGGGCATTCTGAGGGAGGCTGGCTCAAAACGGCAGTCCTCTTCCTCGTCAGCATTCCTTTCTGCTGCAATTCAGTGACTGTGGACTCTGGTAGAGATTTTGAAATGCGTGCCATTAATTGGGCACTGGCGGAGGCGGCTGCGGGACTTAAAGTAGAAGGGGTTATCAGAGCAGGAAGTATAGACGTCGGGCTGGTAAGACCCTCAGCCCCACGTAGCAAGCTGGCAAGACCAGCCCAATGGTCTCCGTAATGGGATCACTATACCAGCTGGGGCAGCCAAGAGATCTCATGGGGGAGCTCCGGGGGAAGGGTTTGAGGTGCTGGATCTTGGTTCCTGGCTGGGGAGGACGCCCGGGCGCTGGCCTCCCCAGCGGGTACTGTTTCCGGTCTTAGACTCTCCTGGGGGTCTTCGCCCTCTGGGGAGCAGGACCCTCCTCCGCCAGGGTTGTAGGCCCCTCCCCGCCTGGCAGCTTCCAATTCCTCCTGAAATGTCCTGGCTTTGCCGCACTGGAGACACTCGCCCCGGGGCTGTCCTGCACGGCAGCGGAGAGGGCTGCTGCTAGCTAGTTGGCTTGATGGGCTAAAGACCCGGAAGCATCCTGGCAAGCTTTGAGCATGTCGGCCAGCTCGCTGGGTTCCTTCCTAGGCCTGTGATCGCTGGCGGCACTCCAGCTGGAGGCGCTTCTCCCTGGCAAGTATGCTGGCGGAGTTCGCCTCTGGGCCTCCTCGTTGTCAACCTGCCTCTTTGAGGGCTCCTCCTGGAGCCTGGGTTCACAAACTCAGCATAGGGCCCTTTGAGGCTCTCTGCCGGGTGCTAGAAAAACTTTGGGTTGGCTGTCCGGTATTAGGGACTTTTCAAAAAACGCCTTTGTATATCTAGAGGCTAATCGTAAGGGTGGCCACCGGCAGGACGATCTGATTGGTTAGGGTTACTGAAGGCATCGGGCCGCAAAGTTGAGCTGGTTGTGTAGGCGCCGCCGGAGGCTGCTGCCCTGCTAAAGCATTGCTGGCGGAACTCGCTCTCCCACATCACAAATTGTGCAGGGCTCAGGAGCATGCGGAAGGGTGGTCTTCCAGTCGTCTCGGTCCACAGTGATTCCTCTCATCACGCCTCTAGCATGCCTCTCACATAGGGGCTGGTGACTCCTACCGCCCCGCACCGCTTTAAGTGGAGCTCAGTGAGGATGTTGTAGCTTAAGGGGCGATACTGGCTAACTCACCGAATGACGCCACCCTCCCCCTCGGTATCTGTGAAATGGACGGGGCACAATGCAAGAATCTCGGCATCGTCTTCCGTCAGGGTTTCTTTCTTCTGCAGATCGTGGCTAAACGCTCTGGCGAGAGTTTTTTAAACCACGCCATTACGCGGGCGCTGACGGAGGTGCAGTGGCTTCTGGAAATGAAGGCGGAGTAGGGGGAGGGGGCGGCTGAGCCATGGGAGAGTTTGGAAATGGGTGAAGGAGCAAGGGGGGCAGAAGGAGGACAGGAAGGCCCAATTTAGCTGTGGAGGATAGAGAAAATCTCGGGTTGGAAATTGAAGGTGAAAGATCGAAGGGGAGGGCTGCCTACAGCAAGGGGAGCCATAGGTCTGCAGGCTGAGGCCGGATACAAAACATTTGTCTCCAACTCAGTAGCAGTGACATCGGCTACGAGGCCTCTGTGCCAAGAGTGCTCCCGATGTTTTCCCAGTCCCAGATTCAACAAGGTCCCCCCCTCTGGGTACCATGGACAATTGAGCTTCAATCTCCTCAAACTACCTATGCGCAGCTCCCTTCTCTTTACCGGGACTCCTGCCGCATTTCGCTAACGCTTTCAGTTCGCCAACGTTTTGTCATAAGCCCTGCTTTTGCAAGCTCCCATACCTCACCGGTGTTCCGCTGGACGAGAGAGTGTCCTAGGGACGCGTGTCTCTGACAGCCGATCCAGAGTGGATTGCAGGCGAGCACCGAAACGGGTGGTCCCTGGATGCTCCGATCCAGCTGGACTTCGGTATCGCGGCCCTTCCCCAGGCTTAATGGTGAGCAGGGGTGAGGTCTGGTGATTCCCGGGTTTCGGCACCAGCTTGTAGTCATCCCCGCAGGGTCGCCGCTAAGGAATAGGCGCAGGACGCTGGAGGAGGTTTCATCTGAGGGAGGAGCGTCAGCAACAGGAAGCTGGGATTTCGTGATCCTGACAACTCTGCCCCTGTGCTGGTCTCTGGCACCTTGTATTAGGGTTTCATTGTGGGCGTGTAAAGGAGGTGGGTAGGGAGATGAGCGGGAGACCGGGAGACCTGGAGATCATCATGTGATGCATGATCTCACCTACAATGCGGGCGGAGAGGAGCTGCAGCTGCCTGAGCTCCAATCCTCACCTGGGGGCAAGACCATTGTCCCTGCGCCCGGTGACTGAGCCAGACAGTTCATGACCCGTGACTCATGGGGGGATGAGGAGTGGGGGTGCGGTGCGACCAGCAAGGCCGTAGGTCCGTTGGCGTCCCAACGTTCTACCACGGTGCTGCTGGGTCAGCAGTGCATTACTACAGTTCGTGAAGATGGGCAGAGATGAACAGTGAAAACAGTAAATAGGTAACACTGTTAGGTAATATGAGTGGAAGTGAAACACATACACACTTTACCGTGTGAGACGTCAGGTGGGGTTCCCCCCCCTCACACGCAGGTAACTTTCACTCTCTGTGCCTCACCCACTGCTACCACACAATACACATCCAGCTCATCCTCACACACCTCATTCTGCCCTCCCGCACATCCAACCACCACTTACCCACTTCCTCACCCATATTTGCCACAGCTCTTTTATTAAAAGCAAGCTGGAGTTTGCCTTTTTCTTCTAAGAAAACTCCATGTGGGGTGGGGGGGGCTAACCAACACTCACCGCTCTTGCTTCTTTTGCATCGCGGCCCTTTAAGAACCCAGGGAGCTGGCCTTGATCTGAGCGCCTCACCACCCTGCCTCTGCTGCCTGACTGGGATAGCCTCCTTGCCCCAGTTCTGCCTTACCCAAGACATGACTGTGTGTGTCAACCAGCCTCATGGACAGCAGGATTCACACTCTGGACAGTTCCGTTGTGGAATGGGAAGGGTTACCTTACACTAAAAAAACAAGACACCACCATATAACGATGTGCATTGAAAAGGGAAAGAGGGATTCCATTTGACCACCCCAAAAGGCTATGCTGGGGATCATTGGACCTGCATGGACATCTGTGTGTGTTGCGGACTGTGATGAGAAGGACAATTGCCACAGCAACGCGTGGCCGGGCCCCGCTAGTCTTATAATCATTTTCTTTCAAGTTATAACAAGCTGTACATTTTTAATTGTTTTTCCATAATCTTCCCCATTGTTCCATTTGTATGTTTCTCCCCACATTTTTAACCCATTTCACCATCACTGATTTTACTCCCTCTTCCTCAGTGTCCCACTTTAATAACAACTTGTAGTCTGCAGATCAGTTGTTTGCAATGCTTGGAGATTTCCAGGCCTCAGCTGGACACTGGCACACCTACTCCTGGCAGACCTCAAGGAGGACTTCCGTTAGTGCTGGCCTTTTCCAGCTGTACTGATGGCTAGAAACAGAGGGCTGCAAGGCTTCATTGGAGCCAGAGCATCCCTGGGCTTAGTCCTTGAATTTCTGCGATGGTTACTCTGCATATGCTTGAGGCTTCAAGCAGTGGCGTACAACCCTAGGGACATGGGGTCACCCATGTCCCCGGGCGCATGGTGAACGCCCCCCATGTGACAAAAAACAAGTGCCCCAATCATATGCCGCCGAGCCCTGCCCCCAGCCTCCCTGCAGACCATCTCCTGGCTGTCCCCAAGGCTTTTGCCAGCCTGCACAGAGGATGGTGGCATGGCTCAGCACCCCCAAGCTGCGCCCCCAAGTCCTGCCCCTGGTCTCAGTGCAGACCAGCTTTCAAAAGTCAGCCTGCACAGAGATGGGGGGCGTGACTCAGCAGACCCAAGCCCTGCCTCAAGCCCCGCCCCTGGGTGGGGGGTGCCCGAATAAGGAGTTATCCCAGGATGCCCCCCCCCCCCCCCCCCCCAATACGTCTCTGGCTTCAAGTTACTTCTTTGAATTCAGGGAGGGCCAGTGAGAAAGGGCAGCAGAGTTCCGGATGCAGCAGAGCCTCTGAGACCAGCAAAGAGCCTTCCCTTTCAGCTGTTTCGGGTGCTTGGGGACTGCAAGAGGAGACTCTCAATAGGCATGCCACGCTTCTTCTCAGCCAACAGTGTCCCCTCTTGTAGGGCTGCCAACACCAGGCTGGGAAATTCCCTGGGATTTGCGGGTGAAGCCCGGGGGATGGTGGTGCTTAGGGAAGGGAGTTTGGGAGATGTAACTGTATATAGTTCATTCTCCAAAAGCAGCCATTTTCTCTAGTTGTTTTTTTTTCTCTGTAGTCTGGAGGTCAGTTGTAAGCCTGGGAGACCTCCATGTCCGCCCTGGAGCTTGGCAACCATAGCAGTGGGAGAAGCTCAGTTTTTGCACCAGACTGGTTGCTGGAGCTAAGGCTTCGCAAAGCCCATTAAGCTCTGCTTTGTGCACCCCCTGCAATTGCTTCCAGCCTACCTGCCTAGACACAAGATGGGTTTGGGGTTTTACAGATGGTGCTCCACGTTGTCCCAGATATACCTGAGCAGGGTTGTGCTGGCAGCCTCTTTGCCTCCATGGAGAGAGATTGACAGCTGCCAATCTTCTCCTCCTAGCTGCTCTACCTCCCTCCCCATGAATATTCATATGTTTGTGTCAGCACCGAGGAGGATCAGAGGGGGTCTCTTGATGGGCACCCGGCCCATTAACTATTCATGGAATACACCAGGCTGACGTGTAAATACTAATTACGTTGGCAGATCACTGGCTTATTAAGTAGCGATTTCAAGCATTTCTCAGACAATTATGGCCCAGCGGTGAACAGTCTGGCAGGCACATTTTGACACTGACACAAAGCCACCTTCCTCTGTTCCCTTCCTCTCCCACGGATGCAGTTTTTTCCCCCTTAAATCCATAAACAAGAGCATGGCTAACAATGCATATGCTGGTGGCACAAAGAGACACGACAGAGTTGACTTGGTGCCAGACATCATCTGAGTTTAGCCTAGGGAACTGGACAGTAAACGCTAAAAAGAGTGCCCCAAAGCAGGTACAAAGTGCCTTTCTGACACTACAGTGTTGGCCACAGCCACACACATCTAGAATTAGGGGTAAAGTTTGTAAGACCAAGGGTGCCACTTCCAAGAAGCATAAAGTCCCCAAAAATCATATGTATACCCGAAGAAGAAGAGGAGGAGGAGGAGGAGGAGGAGGAGTTTGGATTTTTATCCCACCTTTCTCTCCTTTAAGGAGACTCAAGGTGACTTACAAACTCCTTTCCCTTCCTCTCCCCACAACAGACAACTTGTAAGGTAGGTGGGGCTGAGAGAGTTCTGCAGAACTGTGACTAGCCCAAGGTCACCCAGCAGGAATGTAGGAGTGCGGAAACACATCTGTTTCACCAGATAAGCCTCACTCGCTCAGGTGGAGGAGTGGGGAATCAAACCTGGTTCTCCAGATTAGAATCCATCTGCTCTTAACCATTACACCACACTGGCTCTCAAGGATACATACCTAAGAATACCATACCTAATTGCTTCAGTACATAGACACATGATCTTTTGAGAAAAAATGTATTGTAGGGATTGGGAAAATATTTGTTCACAGCATGCAGGTCTGAAGGCAAAGAAACCCGTTGACTGGTCTTACTGACCTTGGCCTACGTCTGTGGTCTTAACTGAGCAGTTTACCCATTCCCAAATAAACTCTTCCTCTACCGCTTTTGGTATGCCTCAATTTTTATTATGTCTAACTGAGACAAAGGAGCAAGGGCAGGATGCTATAGCCTGATCTCAGCAGATCTCAGAAGCTATCAAGGATTAGTTCCTGAAAGGAAGACTCTGTAGAGGAAGTCAATGGCAAACCACCTCTGCTTTTCACTTGCCCTGAAAGCCCCTTGCTGGAATGGTCAGTTCTGACTTGAAGGCACTTTACACATAACTGAGACAAACAAGGAATGACTCATCCAATGTCAGAGAGTACATAGCAGAGCTGGGGCTTAGATTCAGGACCCCAATGGGAGCTAATATGGTTGCCAACTCTGAACTGGGAAATTCCTGGAGATTTGAAGGTAAAGTCTCACCTGTGGAGGACAGGGGTTTGGCAAGGGGAGGAGCCTTTGTGTGATATAATACCATTTTCAGAACAGATGTTTTCTCCAGGGGAAATTATCTCTGCCATCTGCAGATCGGTTGTAATTCCAGGATCTCCAGCATGGTGTAGTGTTTAAGAGTGGTGGACTCTAATCTGGAGAACCAGGTTTGTTTCCCCACTCCTACACATGAAGCCTATTGGGTGACCTTGGACTAGTCATAGTTCTTCAGAACTCTTTGATCTGACAACTTTAGCAAATTATCAGGACCAGTTCTCAGGCCAAGTCGCCTCAGTAAATGCTCATTCCCAGCAATCAGTGGCGTAGGAGGAGACCGGCATCCCTCTTGGGCCCACAGTACCTCTGGCCCAGTCCAAGTTAAGCCCCTGGTGCTTTGCAGATGGCAAGGGGCAGTGGATAGAGAGAAAGGATTGCCTGAGACCTCCAAGTTCATTCATGGCAAAGATGAAAGTCACACCTAACAGCCAGCTCAGTGGCTTCACCACTCTGCTTCAATAGCCAGAATTAGTGGACGCACGCAAAGCCCCTCAAGTTCTCTCTCGACCGCAAGAAACAAACCTCACTTGGCTGCTTTGAAATCTAAGTCCTCCCGTGTAATGATGGCTCAGTTGAATCTCTGGCCCACCAATTACTACACTGTTTCAGATTCAAGGAAATCAGATCCAAGTATGTGAATCTTGCTCCTTTACATTTACCCGATCTCCCCAATTTATTTAGATTACACTACTTGCTGGACAATCCTGAGCCTTCTCTCTGTATGATAGTGGCAGACTTTCTCCTGGAAATTACTAAATGCATGCTTGCTTGCTTGCTTGCTTGCTTGCTTGCTTGCTTGCTTGCTTGCTTGCTTGCTTGCTTGCTTGCTTGCAAATCTAAGTCCACTGGCCAACTTCAAAGGGGAGGCTGTCCTACTTCTGATTTTGCGCCAAGATGAACCTTTGCGCAGCCAAACAGATCAGCTGTTCCAGGCCAGGTTATCAGATGGCCTGGCTACAGGTGGTATTTCACTTGCATCCTCCCTGTGGCCAGGTAATAAGATGGGCAGTAAGAGTGCCCTGCTTGGAGCTCAATTCCCAGGTTTGTGGGGACCAATTCAGATCTGAACCATGGCTTGGAGATTTCCCTTGGAGGACACAGCTGTTTTGGAGGGTAGGCTCTATAGCACTGTACTCTGCTGAGGTCTTTCCCTCCCCAGATTCCCTTCTCCAATTCTCCAGGTATTATCCTAACCTGGAGTTTCCAACCCTGCTCTCAGGCGTTCCTCCCACAGTGTTAAATGACCTTGGGGGGTGGGGGAGAAGGAAGCATTGGGAAACTGTACATGCAGTCCATCGGTACCCATGTAGCCAATCAGCGTACATGTGTTTTCCCATGTGTGATAGGAGTCTGCCGCTCATGTGGAGGAGTGGGGAATCAAACCCGTTTCTCCAGATTACAGTCCAACAGCTAGCTAGTTGGTCTCTAAGGTGCTACTGGGAGAATCTGTGTGTGAGAAACATACAGTAGTATGGGAGTTAGCACCATGTAACTTGTGCAAACGTCCATAGGATGCTTTCTATATTCCCTGAATTTGGGGATGTGTGATGTGTGGTGGTCCAAACCTTATTTTTGGGGTACAGAGCTTTTAATTTGTCCAAACCAGAATTCAGGAACAGTGGCCCTTTCCCCACTTACTCTTTTCCGAGGGTTGCTGTGCGCAATTCCCAGCATGCGGCATCCCTGGCGCGCGCCCAGGTGTCCCCACGACCCCGCGCTCTGTGGGGTCTGAGAGAGCTCTGCGCGGGGTCATCAAAAGGCGCCCTTTGAAAGAGCGCCAGGAATGCCTCGCGCTGAGGGGCGCGACAGCAGCAGCGTCGGGGCAGCTGCGCTGTCGCCGCCCCTCTCAGTGGGGAGTGCCGAGGGGCCCCGCGCTACTCTCCTCAAGTAGCGCGGGGCTTAAGGTAAGTGGAGAAAGGGCCTATGAAATGCAAATAAGAAACTGGGAACCGGGAACCGGCTTCAGTCTCATGAATCAGTGGAGGGTGCAAAGAAACTGTGATGGACAATTATCCCCCAGTGGTCGGGTCACGAAGCTGGATGGGGTCTTCCATTCCAAGCGGGGTCACCAAACCAATCCCCCGCATAAATTTCAGTGTGTGCTGTAATTTTTAGTGCCTGCCAATAAGCTTTAATTGACCACACAGAGCTGGGTATCTTGAGGCTTAATTAATGTCGTGAGTGGGTGGGGGGATTTGTTTGGATAGCTTTGGCTGAGCAGTTCAGTCAAAATGCAAACAAAGAATTACTGTTAAATCAGCAAGAGAAGCCTCTTCAAAGGGGCCCCTGGGGAGAGAATCCCACTCACAAAGACAGCGGTTACTTCAGTGTGCAAGAGGTGACTTCAGAGAAGTGGCAAAAGATGGGGGGGGGGGCGGAGAGGAATGAAGGAGGCCAATTGCTGGTCTCTAATATACAAAATATTCAGCAACATTCAACTAGTCAAACCAGGCTGTGGCTACGTTTGCACAGCACTGCCCCCTAGTGCAACCTGACACTCCCTACAGATTCAGGTGGCAATTTCACACTCACTCACTCACTCACTAACACACACACACACACACACACACACTGTGTGTGGGGATGGAATCTGGGGAGGGAAGGGACACACACACTGCCAAGATCGATGCCTCCCATTTTTGGCACTCACTGCTCCAATCTCCTTCACCTTTATCAACCAGACCACAGAGATGGGTTCCCCTGGAGAAAAATGGGTGCTTTGGCACTGGACTCCACTGAGGTCCCTGTAGTCCGCGGGCTCTATCCCTAAGCCTTCAGGAATTTCCCAACCTGGATCTGGCAGCCCTACACCCCCAATCCCCCACAGCAGCCAGGCAACCCCAAGATACCAGCCTCAAGGTGGGGGTCTGCGGTTCCCTGGCATTACAGCTGCTCAGTGGTCTGCAGAGGCTAATTCCCCTGGATGAAATTACAGCTTTGGAGGACAGATTACCATAGAGTCTAGAAGAAATGGGAGACCTGGAGTAACATCAAAGTCCCACCAGGGGTATATCTATAGGAAATGGCACCCGGGGCAAGCACTGAAATAGCACCCCCTCACCCTCCAGAGAGCATAACATTGTGCACTTCCCCAGAGAGCTTAGAATTGCAACCCCCTCCCTTCCACAGCCAGAAAATATTTGCTCACCCTCAATTTCGGTTCCCCTGCAGCCCCAAGGATGGCTCAGTTCTGGGAGCGCCCACGCCTGGAAGAGCAGCCCTGGAAGCCAGTGGGGGCAGCTCCAATTTTGGCCAACATCAGGTGCTCCCTTAAACAGGTGTTGCAGCAGAGGGTAGCAGTGCCAGACACTGGTACTGTTCTTGATCTCAGGCACCTACTACAGTCTGCTGTTCTCCTGCTGCACCCAGGAGCCGCTGCTGCCACCTGCATGATGCCAGCCAGTCACTGCCTGCCCACTGCCAGCACAAGTCTTCCTGACTCACAAAAGGGCAACCCAGGCTCCCCCAGCAAGTGACACCCCAGGCACGAGCCCCAGCCTACCTCATATGTGTTTGATTTCCACTGAACCCCCTCCCCAAACTCTGCCCAAACCCCAAACTCCCCAAACTTCTAGGCCCTTCCTAGAGAGCCAGCGTGGTGTAGTGGTTAAGAGCAGGTGCACTCTAATCTGGAGAACAGGGTTTGACTCCCGGCTCTGCCACTTGAGCTGTGGAGGCTTATCTGGTGAACCAGATTAGCCTGTGCACTCCAACACATGTCAGCTGGGTGACCTTGGGCTAATCATAGTCCTTTGGAGCTCTCTCAGCCCCACCTACCTCACAGGGTGTTTGTTGTGAGGGGCGGGAAGGGAAAGGAGATTGTAAGCTCCTTTGAGTCTCTTTACAAGAGAGAAAGGGGGGATATAAATCCAAACTCTTCTTCTTCCTCCAAGGTTGAATCCCCACTACTGTCTTAGCCAGGTTTCAGAACGCAAACTAACCAGGTTTGAGGGACTCCTCCCCATTGCTTGCGTGGCAGATTCCATTTCTGGTGCTCATTCTCACCGTTAATCCGCGTTCCGGCAGAACCTGGTTGCAAGTGGCATAGACCCCATTAACACAGTTCAGAGCTGATCCGAGGGGAGGGATGAGGGTTGAAACCCTGACTCGTTTCCTGCCCTGGAGTGTGACGCAGAATTTGGGCAACCAATCAGCGCTGCGATGCGCGCGCAGCCTTTCCTTAGTTTCGTTTCCGCTTTTGCGATCGGCCAGCAGAAGGGGACGCAAACATTAGACAGTCAAACATGTAACTTTGAATCGATAATGGTTTGCACAGTTAATAGTTAAACTTTCACACGTTGGGTTTTTTTGATCACGCCCCTACAATGTATGTTTCCGTAGTGGGAAAAGGTCCCGCCTCATCAAGGCATGCCAGCCAATCAGGGGAGACCGGCAAAGTGAGCTTGCCTGGTAGTGGGGATTGCTAAGAGTTCTGCAACCAGGTGTGTCTGCTGTGTGCTTGCTGTGGTGGGGAGGGAGAAACTCCAATGAAGAAGACACAGTTTCACAACGAACAGGTTTGGATCTGCATGCAAATTTCAAGTGGGGATTCGACCCAAATCTCCATGAACTTCCCAAGGCATGGCTGGCAGCCCTGTATTTATTTATTATTAACAAGCGAGCAGTTGGTTGCCTGCAATCTGGACCAAAATCCGGGACAGCTGCGGAGTGTTTCAATCAGAAGAGTTGGCTGCGTTGGTGGTAAGTGCTCTCAAGTCATAGCCAACGTACGGCAACCCCGCAGGGCTTTCAGTGCAAGAGATGAACAGAGGTGGGTTGCCATTGCCTGCCTCTGTGTAGCAACCCTGGATTCACATGGTAGTTTCCTATCCAGGTACTAATCAGGGCTGACCTTGCTCAGCTTCCAAGAACGGATAGGACCAGGCTGGCCTCAGCCAATGAAGTCAGGGGCTTTGGCTCCAGAGGAATATACACCGAGGGCTGGTATTCTCTGGTTCAGATATTGCAGTCTCTCAAACTGGAGGGGATTCCTCAAATTGCCACCGTCCTATCCCCCGCTCGTCTTGAGTAATTGCTGCTTCCAAAGCAGGCCGATCCAAACAGACATTTTGGCGACGGCAGCAGCGGCAGCAAAGAACGGCAGCTGCTTTTTAGACATTCCTCCAAGCGCACTAATGATGCGATGCCACGCGCATTTGGAACCCTTTGAATTGCAGGCAACTCAAGGCCGCCGAGATTCCATTAACAAGCCTCGGCGAGATAATTAAACATCAGTTAGCGAAATGGTCGTTTAACGGGAGCGATAAAAGGAAGCTGTCAGCTGTGGTCCCCCACTCCCAGCCGCCACCCCGTCAATGAGGAATCCCAGAATCCCTTAGAAAGAGTGCACTCAAAGAGGAGAAAATACCAGAGGATGGCAGAAGGGGTTTAAATTGGGTTACTACTGCAGGCATCCCTCCACATTTCCAGAGAGTGCAAAATTTGCAGAATGAAAGCAAAATGCAGATGGGCCCAGTCCTTATCATTGTCACAGCGAGGGGGCATGGGGAGGCTGTGCCACTTGCCATGGTCACATGGAGGGTGCATTGCAAGGCCATCCCCTTTGAAAGTATGCCCTGCCCCCAAACTCCTTATAGAGCTCAGCAGCAGGAGCAGTCAGGCTAACCTCACCTCTGAACGCCATGTTGACAGTTGGGCTCGCCCCATCCCCAAACTCTATGTGGAGCTTTGTGGGGTGGAGCTAACAGTATAAAGCTGGAGCCTGTCAGCCCAGCTGTTCATAGAATCATAGAGTTGGAAGAGATCAAAAGGGCCATCAAGTCCAACCCCCTGCCATGCAGGAACACACAATCAAAGCACTCCTGACATATGTTCATCCAGCCTCTGTTTAAAAACCTCCAAAGACGGAGACTCCACCACTCTCAGTTTGATTCTGGCCTCAGTGAGGCTTGCTGCCACAGGAGGTGGTGATGGCCACTAACCTGGATGGTTTTAAAAGGGGCTTGGACAGATTTATGGAGGAGAAGTCGATCTATGGCTACCAATCTTGATCCTTCTTGATCTGAGACTGCAAATACCTTAGTAGACCAGGTGCTCGGGAGCAGCAGTAGCAGCCGCAGAAGGCCATTGCTTTCACATCCTGCACATGAGCTCCCAAAGGCACCTGGTGGGCCACTGCGAGTAGCAGAGTGCTGGACTAGATGGACTCTGGTCTGATCCAGCAGGCTCTTTCTTATGTTCTTAAGCCTGCTGTTTAAAGCTGAACCAGGGTAAGCCGAGGCCAACATCTAACGGCCCCACACCGCTGCCAAGCTCCGTGTGGAGTTTGGGGGCAGGGCAAGTTCTGCTGGCTAGGGTTCAACTGCATCCCTGACCCAAATTCCACATGGAGTTTGAAGGTGGGGCGCAGTTGTGAGGGGGCAGAGTGCAGCAGTGGGGGGGGGGCAGTACCTAGGGTAAGTCCTGGGCTCCATTTAACACAGCTACTCCCATGGCTTTTATCATGAAATAACAGCCCTGCTGGATCAGACCCTGCCCCACATGCTGTTTCGGGTACTGGTCAGCCTGGGACTTTTGAGAAACTTAAAAACCAAGTACAAATGCCATGCCATTCCCCCCCCCCCCCCACTCAGTGGTACCCTGCTTCAAACATGAATGCTCCATTAAGGCATTATGACTTTGGGTCAAGTTAGCCAGGAACAAATCCTTCCAGCAATACTTTAAAGGGGAACAGCAGTGACATGGGTCCCAGATTTGGATTGGGGAGAAAGTGCTGGGAGAGAGAGGATTTAATTCCACCACCACCAACAACCCTTGTGGAGTTTCCTCAGGGCATTCTGGGACATTGGGACAGACCTGAAACAAGCTCAGTTAGCCCCTGCAATGCTGGCTGAGCCACAGGGGCTGCTTGGCTCAGACCAGGACAATAGCAACAATGATAGTGGATTGAAGGCATCATGACTGCAGCCCCTGGGGCACAATTAGCACCATTGGGGCCACTTGATACTGTTTGCTCCTGGCATCCAGAGGTCTTCCAGGACAGCAGCCCACCAGGAACTTTCCCTGTAAGTTAAAGGTCCAATCTGCACCTGCATTTCCCTAATTAGGTCAGACCCACATGCCCCCATATAGTAATTAAAAGTAGGTTTTTATTGGTGCCTCTTTGTTAATACTTCAGAAAATCCTGTACGGAGTTCTGTAAAAAGCAGAGTAAGTTGAGAAAATTCATGCAAAATGAACATAAACATATTTGCCAGTGTAGTGTAGTGGTTAAGGGAGTCAGACCAGTGCCTGGCTTCCATCCAGGAAACAAATCATGTATGGTCGAATCCCCACTACCGTCTTAGCCAGGTTTCAGAACGCAAACTAACCAGGTTTGAGGGACTCCTCCCCATTGCTTTCACAGCAGATTCCATTTCTGGCGCTCGTTCTCCCCGTTCTCCCGCGTCCTTGCAGGACCTGATTGCAAGTGGCATAGACCCCATTGACATGGTTCAGAGCTGATCCGAGGGGAGGGACAAGGTTGAAACCCTGACTCGTTTCCCGCCATAGAGTGTGACAGGGAATTCGGGCAACCAATCAGCGCTGCCGGCGCTGATGCGATGAACGCGCAGCCTTTCCTTTATTTCGTTTTTGCTTTTGCATTTCCAGTTTGCTGGTGTTGGCGCACATGCGCAAGCACACGGAAAATGTTTCCCCATTCACCGATTAAATGTTTTAACGATAAAATGTGAAATATCACTGATAACCCGTTAAGCAGCATAAATGTTCATAAACATAAATGTTAAACTTTTAAACGTTAGGTCTTTTTTATCACGCCCCAACAAGGTACATTTCCACGGGGGGGGGGGGGGCCCGCCCAACCAAGGCATGCCAGCCAATCAGGGGAGACCGGCAAAGCGAGATCGCCTGGTAGTGGGGATTGTTAAGAGTTCTGTAACCGGGTGTGTCTGCTGTGTGCACGCTGCGGTGAGGAGGTAGAAACTCTGATGAAGAGGGCATGGTTTCACAATGAACAGGTTTTGATCTGTGTGCACTTTTCAAGTGGGAATTCAACCTATGAAGGAGGAGGGTGAGAAGGCTCTCTCCATCCCTCCCAGTGGCTGGTACCTCTCAAGAGGAACAGCCTTTTCTTCTCCTAGAAAGTCCTGGACAGCGGGGGCGGAGATGCATGAATCTCCAAACCTACAATCTGCAGCAGCCACTATCCTGGCCTCACTCCAGCCAAGAGCCTCTCCTCTCCAGATGGCAACTGCTATTGATGAAGCAAATAAAGGGAATGCAGTAAACAGCCAGGAAGCAGCCAGGATAGCCAGGAAGTAGCCAGTAGCCTCTGCATCATGACTGGCACCCCTCCAGCTGAGATCCTACCTCTGTCAGTTCCTACTGCCATGGATAGGTCAATCAAAGAAAAGGCAGGAAGCAGCTAGAAAGCACCCAGGCACCCTTCCACAGTGCCTGGTCCAGTTCCAGTTGAGAGTCCCTTCTCTCCAGGTTTCAACTACTATTCAGTAAGCAGTCAAAGGGAAGGCAAGGAACATCCATGAAGTTGCAAGGGACTACCTCTTTATTATGCCTGGCTCCAGCTCCAGTTGAGTTCCCCTCCAGATTGTTGCCGCCATTGGTGCACTCTGCTCGCTGTGCAAAGGGAAAACACACACAAGGTGTTGTTCAAGGTGTTGTTTCTCCCAACACCAGAAATACTTGTTCTATGTCACCCTCTCGTCTACAGGGTTTATCGCTCATGGGTGGGGTGGGGGGGTTGTGACGCTTGTCCCTCCCCCTTGCTAGGGAATAACTGTGCAGAAAGTGGTCACTCAGCTCTTCCTGCTCTTGGCAGCACGAGGGTAGTCAGGAAGCAGCCAGGTACCTCTCCATCATTCCTGGCCCCTGCTTTAGCTGAAATCCCCTCCCCTCCAAGTTCCTACCACCATCGATGGAGCAATCGAAGGGAAGCCACCAGTAAACCACCAGACCCCTTCCATTATGCTACGCCCCAGTTCCAGCTGAGAATCTGCTCCCTGCTGTATTTAATGCTCATTTGTACTGTGCTGCAATTCCAGTGAGCCTCTTTGGGAACGAGTTTTGGCTCAGAAGTGGGATATATCTCTCTTACAAAGTTGGGCTAAATTATATTTCCAGTGTTATGAAAAACTTTATAACCAAGGCTGAGCAGAACATTGTCCCCTTACAACTTTGAAGCCAAAAGCTGTAATTTCAGCGAACAGTAGAATAAAATTTCCTTGCAAAACACTTTGAAGATGAAGACTTTTGCCCTCTTTCCCCGCAGATCATGCCGACAACTGTCCCTGCAAGCCCATTAGCCAATTGAAGCCCAGCCCTCTCGCAGAGAATGTTGCTTTTTAAAGCAACATTAAAAGGAAGTCTAGAATGTGCTGCACTCCAGTTTAGTGCTGACAGATGCAGTTCAAGTGTCCACCGGCCCCTCTGCCAATCCACCATCCAAGAGGCAGCTGCTCTCTCCCTTGCTGTCTCCTGCCACCCCTCTCGAGGTCTTGAGAGCCGTGAGCGTCACTTCGGCAGAACTTGACCTCATTCTTGCACTGGCCCTGACTCCTCCAGCTCCTTGCGGAGGCAAATGAGACCAGGCGCTTAGCACAGGGGCAGTCCAAAACATCGGCTGCCCATCAAACTTCTCATTTCCATGAGCCCCTCTTCCTCTTTGACACGCACCCTCTGCTCCTCATTTTGCCTCTGGCACTGTCGGCTGTTTCTAGCTTTCCTTCACACCCACCAAAACACATGCAGGAATCTCAGAGAGAGAGAGAGAGATTCCTGGACCAGTCGTGCAGTATGTCTTGTCTCATCCCGAGTTGCTAACAAATATGCACAGAGGCAGACTGGCCATTTAAACCAGTAAGCGGCAGCCTCGGAAGGCCCCAAACAGCCAAGAGCAGGAAGAGCTGAGTGACCACTTTCTGCACAGTTATTCCCTAGCAAGGGGGAGGGACAAGCGTCACAACCCCCCCACCCCACCCATGAGCGATAAACCCTGTAGACGAGAGGGTGACATAGAACAAGTATTTCTGGTGTTGGGAGAAACAACACCTTGAACAACACCTTGTGTGTGTTTTCCCTTTGCACAGCGAGCAGAGTGCACAGAGGCTAAAACACAGCGGAGCTTACCTGGACACGCACATATGTGAGCTCTCTACCAGAGAGAGCTTAGGACACAAAAGAAAGTCAGAGTCGTTTGTAGTTTCTAATCTGTTAAAAAGAGTATTTATTAATGAACTCCATTCTGGATAGGAAGGTGGAGAGATAGGCTCACTAACTATCCTATTCTAGCTGGATGGAGACGGATGCGCAGGGCACACATCCCCTCCCTAGGCATGGTGAAAGTAAGATGGAGAGGGTCGAGGAGAAGTCAGAAGGAAGGGAGGAAGTCCCTAAGAGTATCAGTCTAATATCAAAGGGATAGAACCAGTATGATAGAGTAAAGGTGACAAATTCCTAGGTCCCTTTCTAGTCACTGGCTGTCTAGTAAAAAACCCCTCTGTAAGTAAAAAACCCCTCTGTAAAAAACCCCTCTGTAAGTTCTAGAGCCCGAGTTTGCAAAAAACTGCTCCTCAAATCATCATTGCCTGCCCCACCCCCAACCTGCCCCCTTGTTTGTGAGAAGTGGTGGATTCTTTGGGGTTTCCTCTGTCAAGTGAGCTCGGGAGGTAGCCAGGGGATATGGTTGGAATGGGCTGGTTTTCTTCCCCGAGTGTCTGCCAATAAAAGGGAAATGTGTTTGCAAAAGTGTATTCCCAGTCTTCGAAATATGGTTGGCATAGGGCTTCTTATGGGCATGCCACAGCCCTCTCACAGTCTTTGACACTCCCTTGTTTGCTCTGTTTGCATGGAACAAGATGGCTTCATGGGAGGCAAGCCTGCATCACCATTCATTGGTTGGCTGCTTCCATACATGGCTGGCATGGGTGGAGGTCGTGCGGAAGCACCTGTACATTGGTGGATATGTCTGGTTTTGTCCTAGGCAGTTGCTAGCCTATCTAATAATTTGATTTGAGTCTTTTTATAACCTTGTGCTTCACTAAGGAAGAAAGACAGGATCTGGACCAGCTATGGCAGCAAGGTGCTGGAGATATGCCAGAATCCAGGATTTAGGAACTACCCAAATGCTGGTTTAGCAGTTTCCTCAAGAGCAATCTTAATCAATCCTGGGGCTTGGCTTGGAGCAGGTAGGCCTTGCAGGTTTTCCTGTAGGAAAGCAGTCAGGTAGAATAACTGGGGATGCCTGCAAAACAAACTACTGCTATGTGAGCCTGCAGTGCCAAACCCACACGGGAATTTGGCCCTCCAGGCTCATGTCTATGCATGAGTCACTGCTACAGTCTTGATTCCTCCCATCAAGCCACTGGTTCTGCCTCAGCTACGGTTTCCTGCGGCACAAACACGGAAAGGTCATTGGCCCTCAGAAGAAGATTAATTCTCACAGGTGCTCAGAGAAGGTGACCCCTTTCATAGAAAGGAGATATTATTTGGATGCACACCAATAGCTGACCAGTTTAGGAGGAGATGTCAGATTTCAGAGTTGCAAATGGCAGCCCAGCTGTTTCAGTAGAAGAGCCTGCACAACCGTCCATACTCCACATAACACAGGAGTTACACAGAATGTTCCCTGGCCATCTCTTTCTTCTTAACTGTACAGCAATCATGGAAGCAAGAGAAGGGGGGTACAAGGTGCTTAACCCTTTGTTTTTGCAGTGGGTAGGGGACTCTGGTTGGGAAAACACTTTGTTAGAAATCTTATCTATGGCATTTTTACTCCACCGTCCCACAAGGGAGTTCAAAGCAGGAAACATCATTCTCTCCTCATGATGTTATCCTCACAACAACCCTATGAGGTAGGTTAGGATGAGAGAGTGACAGGCCCAAACTCACCTAGTGAGCTTCATGGCACAGTAGGGAATTAAACTGGCATCTTCCCAGTCCAGGAAGCCACTGCACCTCATTGCCACCCAGCTATGCCCTCTTCTCCTTTCATGTCACACCTTCAATCAAATATAGGTTACACATTACATATGGATCACACATAAAATAATAATAAGGAAGAAAACTCTGGAGAACCACTGCGTGGGTCTCTCACTTCCAGTTTGTTTTGTTCCGGAATTAGTGCATCAACTACTACTACCTCCTGGTTCCCAGTCAGGAAGGGCAAAGGGCATTATTGAAGGCCCTGAGGTGATGCCAAAGTCAACCCTAAGTCAGTCAGTCAGTCTGTCTGTCTGTCTGTCTGTCTGTCTGTCTGTCTGTCTGTCTGTCTGTCTGTCTCTCTCTCTCTCTCTCTCTCTCTCTCTCTCACACACACACACACACACACACACACACACACACACACACACACACACCGCATTCAATTCCCTGTCAAATCTGGCACGCACAATTCAGTTTTCCTCTGGAAACCACTACACAGCCCCGATCATCTTCAACTGACCTTCTCCGAACTCTTCTAGTTCAGCTATATCATTTTCAAGACTGGCAGAACCAGAGACAGCAGGCATCAGAGTTTTTATTCTCCAAGGGGTGTTAAGTACAGACAGGAATTTTTCTATCTAGCGCGTTCTCTGTGCACCGAGTGGAAGAATGGGCCACCGCCAAGGCAGCCGTTGCTATAGAGATGACGGCAGGCTGCAGAGGAGTCTCCGGAACCAGTTGAGAAGGAAAGTGGCCCGGCATTGAAATCGAACTATTACATTTATAGGAAGACATGCTCAGTCGTGGGGATTTCAGAATGGTGAGGCGGCTTCTCTACGATCCAGAAATCTGTAATGCACTGCACACCTAATCCAAGGTGTCCTGATTCCTTTTTGAAAACTCATAAAATGAATCATGCATCTCTTTTCCTGTGAAATGGAGAAGGTACTTCCCACACAGATATTTTGCACGCACATGTAAGTCAAGATCCACTGAAAATCTGGGTGGGGGGAGTTGTTCATCTCTCTTTTGGAAAGGTGTTAAAGACAGAACCGGTGGTGCACTGGTAAGACCAGAGAGACTCAAGCTCAAATCCTTAGTTGACATGCAATGTCCTGAGTGACCTTGGGCCAGTTGCTCTTTCTCAGTCTAACCTACCTCACAGGGTTGTTGTGAGCCGCAGGTTGCAGACCCCTGTTCCAGACACACCTAAAGGCACAGCAGCCAGCATTCCCAAAGGACACTGCCAGACAGTTCCTCATTCCACCCTGGAAATGACAGGAGGGAGCTTCCATTCCAGCGAGGGTTGCTGATCTCCAGGTGGGGCCTGGAAATCTCCCAGAATTACACCTAATCTCCAGGAGAAAAGGGTTGCTTTTATACTCTGCTAAGACACCTTCCCAGATTCCATCCACAAATCTCCAGGGATTTCCCATTCCAGAACTGACAACCTTAATTCCAGCCGGTATAGGGCTTGATCTCAGCGTGACAATTGGCTAGTCAAACAGACTTATTCATGAGGTTCTGCCACGCGTGGCACAGAGTAGCAGCTCAGTTTCAAGAAACCCTGCATCCTGGCTCAGCATGGGCATCAGCCCCATTTCAATAAGACTCTGTAAGAGGGCAAAATCCAACAGGGGAGAGTCCTTTTGGGTCACCAACCGGCATAACATATAAATCAAGCTGAATTATTGAGGCACCAAGGGAGGCATTCCTCTGGAATTCAGCTGCACAGAGTTCTAGAGGGAACAATACAATGGAGTGACAGCTAACTCTCTGATGTTTACAGCCACCATTCACCCCGTCACCTGGTTTTGACAGCTTCAGCATCCCTCTCCCTGCGGAGAGGGGAAAATAGAGCACAGGCCATGTGTCAGAGGAAGCGATCCATTTTTGTAGGCACTGAGAACCACAGTTTGCTGAGGGCCATTCCAGATGTCAGGATTGGCTGAAAAGGTCTGGCCCGCAGTGGGGATTCTAGACTTGCCAGCTCTCCCACAAATTAAAACCAAAGTATAGTGGCACTTAAAAGAATAACAATGTTTATTTCATTATGCTTTTTGTGAGTCACAGCTCAAGTGGGCCGTGACTCACAAAAGCGCATACTGAAATAAACGTAATTGGTCTTTAAGGTACCTCTGGATTCTGGTTTTATTTAACTCTGCCACAATCAGACATTGGGTATTTAAGGCTGGCTGTTCTTATCCTGCTTTGGAAATCTAATTTTACTGAAGCTCAGCTCAGTCAGCAAATGCAACTGGCTAGATCTCTCCCTGCCTCTGTCCCTGTTTCTGGGCCTTTCCCCACTTACCTTAAGCCAGGCGCTACTCTCCTCAAGTAGCGCGGGGTCACCCTGCACTCCCCACAACAGGGGTGGCGACAGCGTAGCCGCCCCGACGCATTCCACTTTACATCGCTATCAGCCAGCGGCGTCCATGGTGCTGGAGAAAACGGCGCCTTTTGGTATTACCGCGCAGGCACGCGGGGTCGTTGGGAATGCTCAGTACATGCCAGGGATGTCAGCGCTGAGCTTGAAAGCGTGGCATAGGGGGGACCCTTGTGAGTGGGGAAACGCCCTCTATGCCTGCTCCTCTACCGGCTTCCCCACAGATTTGTTTGCATCAGCTATCATCAGGGGAGCGCATGACGGGTACCCTGTGACACATTTCCAACGATTTTATCTTCACAACAGCCATGTAAAGGAGCCTGAGAAACCACAATCACTTGAAAGCCTCCCGAGCAATTTTATGTCTGAGCAGGGATTTGAACTTAGCTTTCACTGACCAAAGTCTAACACTCTAGCTGCTACACTGCGCAAGCTTTCTGGAACAATAGATCAAACTGGGAGATTTTTCCTGAAACTTCCACATCACCGTAAGAAAATCTAGATGGATATTGTTTGCCTCAGCTGCTACACATAGGTGTAGCATTGCTACTGCGAGACAGTGCCTTGCAATACCAGATTTACAGATCACCCCGCCAAACACAGGCCAGCCCTGCTTATCATAACCACTTTTGGTTATTGCTGCTGCTGGGATTCCCCAAATAAAAACAGAAACGGAGATCATTCCCAGAGCTATTAAAGCAATCTCTGTTCTACATAGGCCAGGCCTGAAGCCAGATTGAAATGGATCAAGTGCAGATGAGCTATCGAGGAAAAAAAATCCCTAAAGCTGTTCTTACACTGCCTGCTTGACTATTTTTCCCAGAAAGAACAAATCAGAAACCAGCCTATATTTGACCAACAGGACAGGGAGAGTTTCTTCAGTGATAGGTAAACAACCACCTCCTTCAAAAACCTCATGAAATCCCCACTGCTGATCTTCACAAGAAGAAGAGTTGGATTTACAGCCCACCTTTCTCTCCTGTAAGGAGACTCAAAGGAGCTTACAATCTCCTTTCCCTTCCCCCCCTCTGACAGGCACTTTCCTGTGAAATTAAGGTGGGGGTGGAGACTGGCTCCAAAGAGCTGTGAGCTTCAGCTAAGGTCACCAAGCTAGCATGTATTTTGGAGTGCTGAGACAATCCTCCACAGCTCAAGTGGCAGAGCAGGGAATCAAACCCAGTTCTCCAGATTCGAGTGCACTTGCTCTTAACCACTGCTGACTCTCAACAAGAAGATCATAAGAACACAACTAAGGAAAGCCCTGCTGGATCAGACTAGTTGTCCATCTACTGTAGAATCCTGCCTTGCACGTTGGCTGGCCAGTTCTTCTGAAAGGCCAATAACAGGGCATAGATATTGAGACCTCCCCTGATGCTACCTCCTGATATTAGCATTTAGATGTTTACTGTCTTTGAATGTGAAGATTCCCTTTAGTCACCATGGCTGTTATTCACTGATAGATCTGTCCTCCATGAATCCGTCTAATAGCCTTTTAAACATGTCTATGTATGTGGCCATCACTACATCTTCTGGCAGTAAAGTTCACATTCCAGTCACTCACCTTCTCAAGGATCTAACTTGCACTTGGTGGCCCTCACAATAACTAGGATCCTGCCTACATCTGTCAGGGAGACCAGCCTGAAGCTATTCCTCAAAAAATGAACCAGAAGCTGCTTCAGACAAATATGACTACTACCTGATGTCAACCTGGTTCATACTGCTAAAGGTCACAACTTGACCCAATTTGCAAACAGTATGAGACTCTACTGTATGAGTCACTAACCACCACATGATCCTAAACCATTGTGCTGGATGCAATGGCGTAGCGCCAAGGGGATGGGGGACATGATGCACACTGGTGCAGGGGCAAGGACATTCTGGGGCGGGACAGTTGGTACTGCTACCTCCACAAAGGCCTTCATATGGGCTCTATAGCAAGCTCTGTCAGATTTAGGCAGTCTTCCACTGCGCATTGCCGGCAGCTCTTTTGCACTCTGGTATACTAAGGTGCAGGGCTCCCAGGATTGGAGTGTGGACAGCCGTTACTGGTGGCTTTACAGAAGCCAAGCAACCAAAATCACGAGTGGGGACCTCCCCAGATTCAAGCTGCTGCCAGACAGGGCACCTTCCGCGTGCTTTTTCAAGCATTCTTGGTATTTCCCTGAGGCAAGGCTTCCCAAAGTGACCTCTGCATGGGATATCTGCTTCCCTCTCCAACCACACAGTCACTGCCAAAGTGCTTTTCAAGAAAAAGATCAAAGCAAACGTAGCCTCCACCTGACAGAAGACTGGATCAATTTACTGCCAAAGTAAATCTGGTCACTGAAAGGTTCTTGGCCTTGAAATTGCTAAGAACGTCACAGCAGACCAATCAAAAGTAGCCGGTGCCACCCTGGCAAAAGTAACAGAAAAAGTCACTCCTCCTTCAGGACCCAGCCTTCAGCACTCCTTCGCCCTGTCTGTATCTCCTCCCGTCAGCCTTATAAACCCAGTGATTTTCCATCCAATTAATCTTGCTTCTAATTTGATTTGGTGCATTAATTAGCCGCAAGACAAAAGATCAAGCAATTGGGAGATTGTATTGTCGAAGGCTTTCACGGCCGGAATCACTTGGGTGCTGTGTGGTTTCCGGGCTGTATGGCCGTGTTCTAGCAGCATTCTCTCCTGACGTTTGGGAGATTCCCCAAGCAAACACTAGAGACGGCGGTAATCACGAGAGATCATCAATGAAGCAGAAGAAGTGGCTTCTCGAGATATTTTCCATTTCCGTACTCCAGCAGCACTCCGTAATAAAACTTTATAAAGAGAAGTAACGGGTCACGACAATCTCTAATCAGTCTCCAGAACTGGCTTTTTAGACGTTTTAATTGGCTGTTCTTAACATGCCTTATCAGACTACAACCTTGTGTCAATGTCAATTAATTTTCATTTAAACTATTTGCTCCAACCTCTGACCTTCCTCATCATTCGGTATGTGTAACAGCTAATTCTGTTGATATATGAGAGGACTCACACTCACACCTGACCTTTCCACATCAACCTTTTCCCTTTACATTGAGAATTTACTATTGAAAGATTCATGGCGCAATTCACACTAAGTCTTAGCTTCTTTCCCACCCTGTAACTTTCCCCATCCTAATTCCTAGCATGATCTTCCCTTCACATATTTATCTGAAGAAGTGGACGGTGCCTCAAGAAAGCCACACTGAAATTAATGTTGTTAGCTTTCAAGGTAGTAGCCCCATGGTGGTAAGTTGCAGTACTGCAGTGGTCAGCCACCACACCATTCCCAAGCATTCTGACAGTGCAGGGAGCTGAAACAGCAAAAAAAATTGCCTGCTGTCACAAAGTCCTCCGTAGGGCTCCCATGGACTTACCAAAAAGGTGGCATAAGTCCAGGAGTCGGCCGCCAGCATTTGTGGTGGTGAAGCTGGGGTGGAAACTGGCTACTAATGCCCCCAGCCATGCCTTCAGAACGCCCCTGTGTTGCCAGCACAGGCAACAGGGGCTGAATCCCCACCGGGAAATTCAATCTAGATCAAACCAAGTTTGAAAATAAACTGCACCTTTTCACCGAGGTTTCAACCTCCCCACCGCAGCATGTTTCCAGTGAAGACATCTAGGCCTATCTCGGATTCAAGAAATGTAACAATCCCCACTACCACGCGATCAGCTTGGCGGGTCTCTTCTGATGGGCCGTCGTGCCTTGTTGGGGCAGGACCTTTTTTTGTTCTTCTGCAAAAATGTGCTGACATGATGTCAGAACGTCAGTACATTATCACATCTCCACCACCCAAGTTTCTGGTTGGTTCTCGTTCTCTCATGCTCTCACGAGAACCGTACCGCGTGTACTGATTGGTTGTAAGGAATTTGCGTCATGCTCCATGGCGGGAAATGTGGACCAAGATTAGACCCCTGATCCTCCCCTCCAAACTGGATTGAAGACACGTTTTTTGAAAAAGTAGTACTTTCAAGCAGGTTCGGCAGAGACGCGGGATAAGGGGGAGAATGAGCGCCAGAACCGGGATGAATCCTT
Organism: Sphaerodactylus townsendi; assembly: GCF_021028975.2. Lineage (NCBI taxonomy): Eukaryota > Metazoa > Chordata > Lepidosauria > Squamata > Sphaerodactylidae > Sphaerodactylus > Sphaerodactylus townsendi. The sequence goes on from NC_059430.1 coordinate 100,842,751, forward strand.
GTTCGTCGATCTGGCAGTGGGGAGTTCTTCCTGAATCCTTGATATTAACATGAGTATCATGCAATTAATTGACCATAGGGAATCGGCCCGGGACGCAGAGGTATTGGCGTGGCATGCGCTGCTGCAGTCACTCGCTAGCACCGTGGTGGAGAACCTTTGGCACTCCAGATGTTATGGACTACAATTCCCATCAGCCCCTGCCAGCATGGGCAATTGGCCATGCTGCCAGGGGCTGATGGGAATTGTAGTCCATAACATCTGGAGTGCCAAAGGTTCACCACCACTGCGCTAGCAGATCCACCCCTCCACCAGGGCAAATGCCCCAGGGAGAGCAAATCCACCAGTGTAGGCCTGTGCCATCTCCAATGCTGGATCTCCAATGCTTTCCCTTTGGATGGGGCTGTCAGCCTTCCATCTTTCCAAGGTTGGTAAAATGAGTACCCAGCTTGTTGGGATAAAGTGTAGGTGTCTAGGGAAGGCCATGGAAAATCACCCCACAAATAAAGTCTCCCTAGTAAACATTATGATGTGACATCATCCCACAGGTCAGCAACGACCAGGTGCTTGCCCAGGAGACTACCTTCACCTTTAGTTTTCAAGATGCCACTGGACTTCTGTTTTATTTTGCTAAAACAGACTAACAGGACTATTTATTTGTAATCTCTTAGCATCGAAACTTTTTGTAACATTTGCTGCAGCAGACTTTAGAGACCTGTGCAAAGAGAAGCTGGAACAGGAAACAAGGAACTCCAGGGCTATCTCTGAGGTCAGCAACATCATTTCTTGTTCTTACAGGAAGTTTTTGGAGAATGACTTCCCCCAGCTGAAGGTAGACACCTTCAGTTTCTAATCTGTCCTGCTATCTCTGCACAGGTTGACTGGATTTCCTGGTGTCTTGTGATTGGGGTTTCACCTCCTTCAAGGCACCACAGCTGTAAAAGAATTCTAAGATGGTTCAGGAAGTCCCACAGAGCAAAACAGGAAGCATTCCCAAATAAGTGTGCGAGAAGTGCTGCCTATGGGGCTGCTACAACCAAGGTCCCCTTGCAATACCAGGAAGGCCACAGATAGTGATGTTTCTATGCACAGCTCAAACATATGCAGAGTTATACGAACAACAGCACACCAAGGGCAAACGCCAAGAATCCAGAGTCATCCTCCTTCCCTGAGATTTCTGCAAAGACACAGGGAAATCAGTGGCAATAATGTTTCTTTCAAAGCATGCATTCAGTGCCAGAGGTAAACAAAAGCACTGACTACAAATACATGATTACTTTGCAGTTAATAACATGTCGTTACCCATTCTGATTCTCTGAAACTGGACACGGTGCACGGTCAGCCACATAAAGGAGTTCTGAGGCATTCAAGACTATTGTGAGAAAAGCTTTTTGTGGACTAGAGCTAGTTCCGTCAAATGCGTGAAGGATATTTTCAGCAGGCAGATCAGCAGAGGTCAACCCACTTCCATGAACATAGGTCCCAATGGGCTTTAACAAAAACCAGTCAACATATGCAAAAATTCAGCTACCCATATCAATGCCTGATTGTTTGCCACAAGGGGGCTAGCGGAGGTTGCCTGGAACCGTTCCAGGTTGGGGACAGGATACAGAGGTGCATTTTCATTTCCTTTTCCCCCTCCTGTCACTGAGCCCCAGTGTGTTAGATCAATGAAAGGGGGAAAAAAACACCATATGGATCTCCATTCACCCACATCTCCTTTGAGTTGCCCTATAAGATGATGGGAGGGGGATAGAAATAGAAATATTTTTAAAAGACACAAAATGTGAAGGATATAGTTGGTGATAGTTCTATCTAAAGATCACAATGGTAAGTATAGTGATCGTTGCCAACAGCAATAATTGGTGGGGGCAGGGTTTTTTCCTAGTTTTGCTGAGCTGTTTATTCCTTTTGAAAGGGATGCTCAGTTTCCCATTTACATTCAACAATCCTGTTTCAGCAAGGTTAATGGGGGGGGGGGGGGGCGCTCTGGCAGAACCAAGGTCACCATATCCTGAGATGGGGAACCTGCCAGGGCCCAAGGTTTCTGACAGTGCCAACTAACCACATGCTGCCTGGGAATGCAGGGGGTGCACAATGGCAGAACTCCTGATGAACACGGTGGTAGTGTTCCCATTTGCACATACCACCCAGCACTACCAAGAAGAAGGAGGAGGGGGAGGAAGAGGAAGAAGAAGAGTTGGATTTATATCCCCCCCTTTTCACTGGTGGGATTCAAATAATTTAACAACTGGTTGTTTACAAGAACCATTTTAGCAACCGGTTCTGCCGAAGTGGTGCGAACCTGCTGAATCCCACCACTGCCCCTTTCTCTCCCGTAAGGAGACTCAAAGAGGCTTACAATCTCTTTTCCCTTCCCCCCTCACAACAAACACTCTGTGAGGTGGGTGGGGCTGAGAGAGCTCCAAAGAACTGTGACTAGCCCAAGGTCACCCAGCTGGCATGTGTTGGAGTACACAAGTTAATCTAGTTCACCAGATAAGCCTCCACTGTTCAAGTGGCAGAGCAGGGAATCAAACCCGGTTCTCCAGATTCTAGTGCACCTGCTCTTAACCACTGCACCACGCTGGCATGCTGGAAAAACATAAAGTCAGCTTGAAGGCTCACATATGAGATGGGGAAGGAAAGACACATGATGTGTGGGTGGGCTGGAAGGAAGGCATGTGCAGGTATCCTGGAGGTAATCAGGGGAGGAGAGTGGAGCCTCTATTGACTCTTTGCCCAGGCCCACTTAAACCTGTCCAAAAACTGCAACAGAGGTGTTCCCCAGGGAGGAACACTCAAGTAGTGTTGCTGTTCCCAAGGCTTTAAAAAAAACCCTCTCTAACATCTGAACGTGCCCCCCAAAAACATTTACTAGAAAAGCTAGAGGAAATTTCTTGCTTGCCTGATCTCCTTCTCCCCCTTGCTCTAATTGCTTCGTTAGCGTTATTTGTGAGGTAATTGCAGTTTAATTATCTGCAAAAACAAACATATTTGGAAAGCCATATTCACGGGGAGTCATTTGGTCTGGAGAAACAATACACCTGCAGGTTGCTTCCTCATTACTGAGTCCCCCGAGCCAAAGAGGAGGGCCCTTCCCACTTTGTTGCGACCACACAGCGACTCGGCGTAGGGAATTCTCAAACAGGCTGTGCCAACCTTGGAACTGAGCCAGAGAGAAATGTACTCTTCCAGCCCCCATCTTGCAGCATGCCTGAGTCTTTCACAACACGTCTTCGCCCTCTTCCAGTTCCCTTTTGGCAGCCAGGTCTCCCGGAAGTTGGTTCTGACTGCAGGGTCTGAGCAGAGCCAGGTTTGTTCTCTGCTACAGGTTCAGCCGGGAAATATCTGCCCAACACAGTCTGCCATTTCCCAGAAAGCAGCCGGAGAGACTAACTTTGAACCGCAATGTACAATTACGTATCCTAGGCTGCAGGGGGTGGGGGGTGGGGGGGGTTCCAACTCATGTGTCTAGAGGCTCCTCAGAGCTCCACCTGCTGGACTACAAGCCCCTGACTGTAATTTCACTGCTGCTAGGATGGTTTACTGCAAATGCACATCCACAAAGAACAAGCGTGCCATCCAATCTCTCTTGCTCTTTGCACATACAGATGATGGGTAAGGTGAGATCCCTCAGTGGTGAAGAGAGCCCCTTTTAAGTGAAGTGGCATTGCCATATTGCCTCTACAGAAGGCAACTTCCTGTCATGTGACTTCACTCCTGTCATATGACTTCACTCTTGCCAGCCCCTACCCTGGTAAGTGCAGGGGATTCTCCACCTCAGCCTCTTGTTTCTCAAAGAAGCAGAAGGAGAAAACAGTTTAAAAGCCTTCGCACCATAATGTACTCTCCAGGAATCACCAAAACTCTGTGGTTTTATCATAGAGTTTCTGGTATGACATAGACAGGTGTGAAGTGAAGTGATATCATGCTGTCTCCAGAAACTGCCCCTCATGTCTCTTCCCCCATCTCCTGGTATTGGCAAGCCATGCCTACCTAGCAACTGTATGTTACTTCCTGTCCCATGCTTGCAATTCAGTGACCACCTGTAGCAGTTAAAGTTAGATCATAATTTTTAAAAGATTGAAAACCAGAGACATTGTGCATGCCATGAATGTGGGGAAGGGGGTCAAACTCCTATTCCACACCTCAACCCCAATCTCCTTGCATTCATCATAATGTCATTGAATGCATGCACTTTGTCCAGAACACACAGAGGAGGAAGGTAGCGAGGTGCAGCATCTCACACTTATGCATCATCATTGAGCACAGTGGCATATTTGCCTAGAGACAAGGGGTACCCTCTGTCCCCAGGCACCACTGATCTGGTCATGCAGGGGGTGCAAAATTGCCCTTCCCCCCCCCCCCCCACGTGACTAGGAAGACTGCAAGGCAGCAGGACTTGTCGTCTTCTGGAGGCCACGGCCCTGGCCATGTCATTATTGGCATGGGCGGGGCCAAGGAAGCCAGAGGACCCCCAAGCTTCGTCCCCCTCCTGTCTGCCAGCTCCCCCAAGCCCCGCCCCCCCACCTGGCTCCGAGCCAGCAGCTGGCAGTCCCTTCTGCCCTCCCCTCTGGGGAGGACAGAAGGAACTGGAAGGCTCTGTGCTGGGGCCTTTGCTTTTATAAGTTTGGTGGTGTGGCCCCGCCCCCTGGAGAGGAGGGCAGAAGGGACTGCCAGCTGAGGGGGCTGGAGTGGGCCCCGCCCCAGGCATAGCAGGGGGGCGCCCAGAGAATGGATGTCTCCGGGTGCCATTTTCCCCCGGTACGCCTGTGATTGGGCATGTCACATCATCTGAACAGGGCTAGCCTTTTGAAGCATACAGGAAATTGCAGATTCTACAGAACCCCACCCAGAACCTTTGACCTTTTCCTACCATGTTCCATCTTCTTGAGCAAGATGGATGGTGACAAGAGACAAGGTCATCTCTACAGAACCAGCTCAAGCATATGTCTCCCTCTTGGCTATCTGCTTGGCTCCTAGCTTTTCTGGGGCCACAGAGGTGGTTTGCTATTACCTGCCTCTGCCTGGGCTGAGATAATTCTGAGAGAACTGTGACTGGCCCAAGTTCACCCAGCAGGCTTCATGTACAGAAGTGAGGGAATTGAACCCGGTTCTTCAGATTAGAGTCCTCTGCTCTAAACCACTATGCCAAGCTGGCAAAGTTAATACTAGACACAAAAAAAGGTCCAGTACTGCTAAAGGACTACTCTAATCTTTAGTCAACAAATAGCCTCCAGAACAAAGCTGTCTTGCCATCTGTGGGAACAGCTATCAGTGAAGGAGACGTGTACTTCCACAAGCCGGGGGCGACAACAGGAAAAGCCTGAGGGGGTGTGAACCATCTGAACAGGGGGCACAGCTACTAGAGGTTGCTAGAAGGAAATCAGGGGATGCAGAAATAATTCATGCAAGGAGAAACAGATCTTCACATAAAAGGGCATGGGCGCAATTGCTGTTTAACTTACTGGGAACATTCCCAGCAGGCTGCTCTTCTAGTGAGCTACTGGTGGCCAGGAGTCACCCAAGCATGCCTACCCTTCATCATCACTGCAGGCCTTGTACAAGTTGGAACGCTTGACTAGGTTTGCTTCTGAGCCGCTTGAATAGCCCAGCCCAGACCTGAATGAGGGCTCCACGTCATGCAGGGCTCAAACTGCAAGTGATCTTCTGTAACCTCAGCTTGTGGGTTCAGTGGGGCAGAACTTGGGAAGGAGTTTTGCAACAACTAAATTTTAAACAAAATTGTTTACTTTTCCTTAACATATAACGCTCATCAAGTATTAACATTTAACATAACAATTCAATCCTGTTTAAGTTTCCTTTCACGTTCCTCTAATTACAGTCCGATGATGCCAAGTGGGTGGTTCATGAAGACTCCAGAGGTTTGGTGTACTGGATTTGAGATGATGAAAGTCCCCAAAAGAACTCTCACCAATTACACACAAAAAGCCCTGAAACAATAAATTCTAACATTTACAATATAGCAAAAATAAACATCTCCCTTGCCACTAATTCCCAACAACACTGCAGTTACCTTAAACATACTGGTAGACAATAGTACCCTTTGGCAGTGTGACAACAACTCTTTTGCTACAGGATGGTGATGTGGTGGAGTGGAGACTCAGACTCTGTTCTCCAGATTAGAAGTTGCCACTCTTAACTACTACGCTATGCGGACTCTCATAACGGGACAACTAGAGGGAATACTTTTGAAAACTGGCAACTCAAGTCCTACGTCTCTAGGGAGCCAATTGACCAAAAAGCAGCCTGACTTCTGTATGTTTCTGTATGTTTGGTTCTGTATGTTTAAAAACGGAAGGAAGGAAGGAAGGAAGGAAGGAAGGAAGGAAGGAAGGAAGGAAGGAAGGAAGGAAGGAAGGAAGGAAGGAAGAAGGAGAAGGAGAAGGAGAAGAAGTAAGAAGGAGGAAGGAAGAAGGAAGAAGAGGAGGAAGGAAGGAAGAAGGAGGAAGAGGAAGGAAGAGGAAGGAAGGAAGGAAGGAGGGAAGGAAGGAGGGAGGGAAGGAGGGAAGGAGGGAAAAAAGAAAAAAAAAAAGAAAGAAAGAAAGAAAGAAAGAAAGAAAGAAAGAAAGAAAGAAAGAAAGAAAGAAAGAAAGAAAGAAAGAAAAGCTGGAAAATAAACTAGGAACATCCACATATGTATCCGTTGTTAAAACACCACAGCAACACTGGTCTGTAAAACAGCTGGCAACCCAACAGATCACAGGGAGTAGAATAAACAATGCCCAGCTGGGCGTCTTCAACAAATTCTAAATTTGCCTAATTAATTGTGATAGCAGACTATGCATTTCCCGGCCCCAGTAATTTGGCTGGTTTATGGGAAATCTTCCCTCTGCAACCCCCCCACCCCCTGCCATTACCAGAATACACACACACACACACACAACCCCATTGGTCATGATGTCTATGACCCAACAGTCCAGTTCCCAACTTGGGAATAGCACTTTCCGTATGCAAAGTGCCTTGCGTACACAGTGTGCTTTCTGTCTGCCTAGTGCCTTGCATACGGCTGGCATTGCCCCGTTGAATTATTGGCCCAGATGATCCTTTCTCTAATTGATTTGCTCAGGTGTGTCAGGGCTGCCACTGCAGCTGCTGCCACTCAAGCGGGCCTAATCAATTACCCACCCAATAAAACCATGTCGGTTTCATTACTATGCCTCCCTATGGGCACATCAGAAGGAGGCAGCAGGTGTTCCCTGTAAATCACTGGCTCAAGGCAGGGAAGAAATCCCTCTGGAAAGCTTTGAAGCCCTGCCTACCTCCCTGTAACAACACCCATGTAGTGGTGTCCCCTTCTGCTTCACTTTTGACAGTGCCCCAGCTTTGACTTAACATTATTATGGGGCTGTGCAGAGGATCCTTCTGTTATTAGAACCAGGGCATGCAATTGGATTGCAAGACCACACATCAGTTATATAGGACTGTCAGTCTCCAACAAGGACCTGGAGAGGTCCCAGAATTACAGCTGATCTGCAGACTATGGTGATCAGTTCCTTGGATGCAGCAAATGGCAGCTTTGGAGTGTTGGAATTTACTGCATAGAGAAGCAGCTAACACACTGACTGAAAGGGCAAATGGTAAATGTTTATTAGGAAGTACATTTAGGATAGGAATGAGGGAGTGGTAGCATGCTGCTGTCTTGCTAGCTAGGAAGAGTCTCTGTTCTAACTTCTGAGAAGAAGCAGGATATTAGACCTGAGAGTATCAGTCTAAGGACAGACAAGAGGAGACACAAAAGGACAGAGAAGTCACTAACTTTGCAGTCCTCTCTAGCTGACCACTTGTCCATCCCCTGCTGGTCTTCTTCTCTGCACATTAGACATTGCTACATCCAACATGGAGGGTGCACTATATGGCAGGATAGCCTGCTGAGGTTCCTCACCTCCCCAAATTCTATTTTCCCAGTTGCTGCCCCCACGTCTCCAGGAATTTCCCAAGCCAGAGTTAATAAACCCTTCCAGCAGGTGACACAAGTGAAACCACTTGGGTCCAGAGTCATGGTACAGGGTCATAGAGGTGTGGATCACAGTTGGCCTTACGATAGGGCTTACTATGACACAGACCCCATTGAAGGTCAGCCTTGCAAATTGTCTGCAGCATCAGGACTTGTCCCTGAATTGTCTGGCTCGGGAAAGAAGGGTGCCTCTGAGCTTGTGCAGAGATTTTAAAGGAGAGCAGCAAAACACCCTGGCAAAAGTAGAATCACATACAATAGTGCAAGAAATATTATTTTTTAAAAAAATAGATTCAACAGCAATTCTCTGGAGGTTTATATCCTTGCAACAAGCTGCCACTTGGCACGTTTTGAAAAGCAAATCTTTGAAGCTGAAAGCGAAGAGGGTTTACAATGCTAATATCTGTTTTGAGGCACGGCCATGCTTTACTCTCTGTTCTGACCATTAAGCACACACATTTTTGGGTGGAGGGGGAGGGATGCAAGACTTAAAGGATCAATAGGGACAGCCCGCTTCCTCTGGCTTCTGTCTCCCGCCCCATGTTTTCATTTCATTATAATTGGCTGAAGAGGAGGGTGTTTGTTTCCTCTCCTTCTCTTTTTTTTTAAAAAAAGTCCTAAGTTACCTTCCACGAGATCAACTGGAAAAGGGCAAGTTTTGTGGCAAGTCCAAAGATTGAATTTTCCACTGCCTACAGGAGTCTAAGTGGATAAAAACCAAGAGGTGGCTGCCCAGACAGTTTTCAAAGGAATCATTGGAGGCTGGACAATTAGACCTTGATTGAATTAAGGTGACTCTCTGTTTGCAGATCAGTCTTCAGGCTGTGTTATAACCAAAGGATCTTTGACTTGCCAGGAGCATACACACTCCTCCTCCAAGTTTCTGTTCATGCAAAATCCTAAATGCAAGTCATTGACAGTTGTGTTTCTACGGTTCCATTTGCATCTCTGCTATCTCCAGGACTGATCTACTAGTGCAGTTTCACAAGCTGCACATTGCTTGGCCAGTACATACGTACGTAAACACACACACACACACACACACACACACACACACACAGTGTGTGTATGTATCTATGTATATGAATGCATGTATTTTGCCCTATAGCTTGACCTTGTAGAGTTTGCCACTGCCTACCAATCTTAATATTTCCACCTTCCCCCACCCCAAGTCTTACCTTCTAATGCTCCCCTGCCCCAAGCCTCACCTTGCCAACTCTCCCACCCCCCACCCTTCACCTTCCCACTGTCCACCACCCCAATACTAATCTATCAACCCTCCCCACCCTCATACTCACCTACCAACCCTCCCCCATGCCTCACCTTGTTACCCTGCCCCACCGGAACCCTCACCTTGCTTACCTCCTCCACCTGAAGCCTCCCATTCCACCCTCTCCCAATCTGCCACCTTTTTCAACCCTTCCAACCCCCAAGCCACTCTGTTCCATCCTCCTCCACTCCAGCCCTCACTTTGCCACCCTCCCCTCCCCCTCCCCCACCCCTCTCCACCCTCCACCTCTCCTTACCTTCCTTCCTACCTCAAGCCACACTTTTCAACTTGCCCCAACCCCAAGCCACAGATGCACACAGGTAAGTGTCACACGTTGAGCAAGGGTGGGGTGGGGACTGCTACAGCCCCACTAAAGCCCCTTGCTGGGGAGATCCTTCATCTTCCCCCCTTTTCTAGGGCCCATTGCATCTCCCCAGCAATGGACTTTGCTGCTAGTAGATTGTTTAGTCGTGGTGAGGGAGGGCGGCCGCCCATGGGGTGGGGGGGCGGAAAACTCAGATTTTTGCCCTGGGCTCCATTTTTTCTAGCTATGCCTCTGGCTGGGGGTAAACTGGAGAACACTGGAGAAGGCAATGGGAAACCTATGCCAAAAACATAGTCTGCCTAGTGATGTGATGCCACTCCTTAAGTCAGTAATGACCCAGTGCTTGCACAGGGGACTATGACCTCTGCCTTTTACTAATGGGATTTTATTTACCAGGTGAGGTTATTTACCTCCAGGCCATGAAAAGCTTCAACGGCCCATTCTAACAAATTATGTACCTGTTAAAAGGTGTGGGCTTTTTTTCTCCAGGCTGTTGGCAACTCTCTGTTGCAAGTTTTTCCATCCTGTGATTTATACCATTATTGTATTATCCCCCAACCCACCCTTCCTGTGGGGAAGGCAGTATTCTTCCATTCCTAAATCTGCTGAAATATAATAATCCCCATCACTGCTTTAGTCACCCCACTGCTCTCATCTTCAGTTTCTTGGGCCCACTGACTGATCACAGAGAATCGATACGTAGCCCTTTCTCTGCCCTTCCTGTTTCTGATTCTTTCTTGCATTTTAATCTGGATTGTATGCTTTGTTTCCTGTTGCCTCTTGCAATCTACGCTCTGGAATTTCAGTGGGTGGGCGGGGGGGGTCACAGCTGTTACAGTCCCTACCGTACATAATTATTATATTTTCCAATCTGTTGCTATGCAATAAGAAATCATTTTCTGCCATCTGTCTGCGTCCACTTCTTCACAGTAAACAGGAAGGCAAAACAGAGGAATTATTGGGCTGGCTCTGCTCCTAAGCGCAGAATCTGGCTTTATCTGGGTCCAGTCTGGGTACAGCTCAGACCAAGATTTATTTAGATATTTATACTCCACTTTCTCCCTACTGGGCACTGAAAATAACTGACAACATTGTTCTCCCTCCTCTATGTTATCCTCACAACAACCCTGTGGGGTAGGTTAGGATGAGAGAGAGTGACTGACCCAATATCACCCATCAAGTTTTCAGGGAACAGTGGAGATTTGCATATGGGTCTCCCAGATCCTAGTGACTAGTCCAACCCTCTAACCTCTGCACCACACTTGCTCTAAGTCTTCTCAAATAAGAACATTGCTTTAGCATCTATACAGCATTTTGAGGTCTTAAAAATGCTTCACTGAAGGTGGCTGCTCTCTAGCTTTATAATGTTGGCTCCCACCCCCACCCCCACCCCCACCCCCACCCCCACCCCCACCCCCACCCCCCATGTTCCACCTTCAACCCAATAGGGAGTTTGGGGGGAGCCAATGATATAAAGCTAGAGGGATGAAAGCAGCTGCCTGCACCTTAGAGCTGGATCCAAGTCTGGCCTGAGTCAGGCTTAAACAGGCCCTTGCTGCTCCCATCTCCATGTGGAGACTAAGTGGCAGAGGCGTAGTGCCAAGGGGACAGGGGGGTGCACGAAGCACCGGGCGCAGGCCCCTGCAGAGGCGTGGCAAGGGCGGGATGGAGCATGACTGGGGCTTGGAGGGGTGCAGGCTGCGCGCGTGCACCGGGCGCACTTCCCTCTCTCTCCGTTCCTGCTGGGTGGGGCCAGCTCCACACCTGATCTCCAAGTGGAGATGGGGGCAGAGCGATCCCCCTGGTAAATAAAGTTCCACATAGAGATTGTGGACACAGTGAGCCCGGCTCACCTCATTCCTGGCTGGGGGCAGGGTACATCTGGGGGAGTCCCTGAGTAGCCCCAGGTGCCATTTAAATACATAGACCCCTGGTTACTCCTTTTCTCTTTCCTAGCTAGCAAGATAGTCACAGGCTATCTCTGTCTGTCAGCTTCCCTATCCAAAATGCAGTTCCCTTCTTATATTTTCATCAGCATGGCTACCACTTCTCTGTGCACCTAGCATCCTGCTAACAGATGGGACCGAGGACGCCTCCTCTCTCTCCTCCGTTGTCAGAGAGGGCAGACTGGTCACAGCTTCTCTCAGAATTTCCAAGTACCCAAGAACCTGTGGCTAGCAAGATAACCCTCTAATCTTAAAACTCACACAGAGAGAAGATTTTCCCAAGCAGTTACTTAAAACAGTTCCTTGACAGTTAAGCTGAAAGAGGGAGAAACCGAACTTTGTTCTATTCTCTTCCTCCAGCCCATCTGGAGCTGAGAAGCAGAGCATGGAGCAGAAGCCAGGGGGTGGGGGAGCCTGACCGGAGACTCTCCCGCCCATCCTTTCCACTTGGCTGACACAAACAGCCCCTTCCAAAGTGCCCCCCCCCCCATAGCATTCTCACACAGGTCCCCTCCTGTTTAAAACCTTTAAACACAGAGAGGCATGCAAAAGAAATGTTACTGGAAAAGAGACAGCCGTGCAGGGCTGGGAAGCAATTAGCACACAGAGAAGCATAATTAGTGCTCAGAATACGAGCAGCCACAAAAGAAATAAAGTAGCATTCGGATGCAATCAGGGTCGTGCGTGAATTGCAAACCGTTCACTGAATCACTAATTAAGCTAAAGGAGTGAATCACAGCTTATTAAGGGCCCAACACAAGTTTCACTTAACTCACCCTTATGGAGGCAGGATAGTCACGGGGGTGGAGCTAGGAGAAGGTGTGGAACGGGAAGGACCGTAGGTAAACAGACCTGTGGGTTGACTGTGCTCTGGCAGTATGAATATCCCTCAACATAGCCAATCTCCCACTTACCTCATAGCAGCTCACGCATAGGTGTCAAACTCACGGCCCTCCAGATGTTATGGACTACAGTTCCCATCATCCCCTGCCAGGGGTGATGGGAACTGTAGTCCATAGCATCTGGAGGGCCGCAAGTTTCACACCTGGGAGTTAGGGTGTTTGAACATTTCATGGCCAAGCAACAGTTCGGCTGAATGCACCAGGAAGTCCTGGGGCGCTGAGATTTCAAAGCTGATGGCGCCACATCCTTCAAGACTGCCCGCTTGCACTCCATGTTAACCGAGATTAGTATCCCTGAGGTCAGTACGTATAGTCTCAAAACATGCATTTGGAAAGATGAAAACCCATCCCATCCTTCCAGCACAGCGACTGAAAGGGCTAATCCAGATGTGCACAGGGAGTATTGTGTTTGAAACGCCTAGTGCAGGTGTAGGGAACCTGCGGCTCTCCAGATGTTCAGGAACTACAATTCCCATCAGCCCCTACCAGCATGGCCAATTGGCCATGCTGACAGAGGCTGATGGGAATTGTAGTTCCTGAACATCTGGAGAGCCGCAGGTTCCCTACCCCTGGCCTAGTGATTTTTTCAAACAACTTTCAGAAGGGCAGGGGCCCCTGTTCAAAGGAGGGGACTTACAGATTCCTCTGTATTGCTAAGCACCCCCTTCCTTGGGGTTCCAATCTGAAATATATCCTTGCATACCTGAAAGTTAAGTTTCAGAATAAGTCTTAAAATTCACCAGGAGCTCCAGTTTGGCCTAGAATGCAACAGGTTCTAAGGCAGTCATGGCAAACCTTTTCGAGACCGAGTGCCCAAACTGCAACCCAAAACTCACTTATTTATTGCAAAGTGCCAACATGGCAATTTAACCTGAATGCTGAGGTTTTAGTTTAGAAAAAACGGTTGGCTTTGAGGCGTGCGTTACTCAGGAGTAAGTTTGGTGGTAGTCGGTGGCTTTTCTTTGAAGCAACCATGCAACTCTTCCAATGGGTGAATCGTGACCCTAGGAGGGTTTACTCAGAAGCAAGCCCCATTGCCAGCAACCAAGCTTACTCCCAGGTAAAGGATTGCACTTTAGTTCTTCGCATGAAAATCAGTGCTTAACAGCGCTTAACAGGGTTACCTACACTGCTTCCCCAAAACTAGGTTTTAGGTTCAATGCTAATAATCCATCAAAGCGGCCCAGGCCAGCCTAGATGTGTGGGGCGGGGGGCACTCTGTTTGCGCGTGCCCACAGAGAGGGCTCTGAGTGCCACCCCTGGCACCCGTGCCATAGGTTCGCCACCACTGTTCTAAGGAGTTAGAGGATCAGTATGGGTATGGGCCTTCAAATGGGTGAAGAATGACTCTCCAGGGCAATTCAAATAGGAAAAATAACAGGTTTAACACCTTCCCCTTGGCCATCTGTGAGTCCCCACAGACCCGAGCGTTAGGCCCCTCCCACACATGCAGAATAATGCACTTTCAAACCACTTTCAGTGCACTTTGCAGCTGGATTTTACTATGCAGAATAGCAAAATCCACTTGCAAACAACTGTGAAAGTGGATTGAAAGCACATTATTCTGCACGTGCAGAAAGGGCCTTAGATAAAAGAGCAGTTGAGTGTTACAGAACAGTTGCTGAATACTCTGTGCGTGGAATATACAGCATCTTATCTGCTTGAGCCTGGGAGACTCTAAAGTGTTTGGGATTCTTTTCTCAGGCCCAATAATAAAACTCTTTCCTTTCTTCCTTTTTTAAAAAAAAATACCTGAACAGTAGCTATGTTAGTTTGTAATGGCAAAAGTAACAAAATGTTTTGTGGCCCCTTAACAAGCAAATTGCCTTGTGCTGCGAGCTTCCAAATGTCAAGAGTCTCAAAAAGCCTTTCCATCACTTTGCGCCGCAGACGTAACCTGATTGAATAGCCATTTCTGAACAATCCTGAATAGTCATGACCGTTAAATTGGTGCAAAAACGCCATAATTTTGCTATGCAGGTATGCTGAAGCAAGAAGTTGCTTCAGTGAAGTTTATTTAGTCTTAAGGGAGTGGTAACATGGGCCCCTTCCGCACATGCAGAAGAAAGCCCTTTCCATCCACTGTCACCATTGTTTGAAAGTGGATTTTGCTCTTCCGCTTGGCTGCGAAGTGCCCTGAAAGTGGATGGAAGGTGCATTTCTTCTGCATGTGCAGAAGGGGCCATGAACAGAGCACTCGGGGGCTAATTCAGAAGAGTTTTATCTGCACTCAATACCAACAACTTTGGAATCAGAAACCCAAATCTGCACATATGCTGCAGAAATCTCTAGGATTGTCCCAAGCTAGAGTTGGCAACCCTGCATCCATAAGGGCACTGATTGGCTGGGACACTGATTGGCTGGGACAATCATGCCATGTCATCCGAAACCCCAAAATGGGATGATCTACTCTGAAGAAATACAAATGTAATACTCCGTTCCTGTGAATCAAAGATGCAAACTCAACACTCATCCCTTGCAAACCAGTAGTAAAGTTACTAGTCCCTGTATTGTCGGAATCATCTGGCTATTGTGGGTTTTCTGGGCTTTGTGGCTGTGGTTTGGTGGTTTTAGCTCCTAACGTTTCACCCGCATCTGTGACTGGCATCTTCAAAGGCATTCTTACTGTGACATGCCTCTGAAGATGCCAGCCACAAATGCAAGTGAAACTTTAGGAGCTAAAACCACCAGACTGTGGCCACAAATCCCAGAAAACGCACAACAGCCAGTTACTAGTTCTTATTGATCATAAAAGAAGAGGATCCTACATGATTAATACTGAGGTGAAACTAGCCCTAACACAGTAATTCTGAGTTGTGCCATCTGTGGAGGTCCCATGAAGAGGGGGCATACTTATGGAGGTTGAGGTTATCCATGGCTACTACCTGTTTTCTCCAGTATCAAAGGAGCATGCCTGTTATATTTGGTACTGTGGAACACCAGCAGGATGCTGCTGCTGAAGTCATTTTGCTTGTGGACTTCCTAGAGGCATCTGCTTGGCCTCTGTGTGAATAGACTGCTGGACTTGATGGGTCTTACTCTGATCCAGCCTAGCTTTTCTTATGTCCTTTGCCCTCTGTGCCTTTCTGTCCCTCTCCATCTTCTGTTCATCTCCCTTTGAGACTCTCTCTTCGTTCAAAAGCCCTTGTTCTTCTAGTGTTTGGCTCTGTGACAGTCTCTGTTGTCTCCAGAGAACAGAGAGAACGTTGAAGTTAAGCAACTCGTCGTAACAAAGGACACTTTTCAGATGGCCAAAGGCAAGGAACTGTCAGGCCAGTACTGAAGGTTTGCCCAACCATATCGCCAACTCCCCCGCAAGAGTTGAACGCCAGAGGTGAACTTCTCTGATGACACAGAATAAGTAGGTCTTTAGCAACCAGAAAGAGGTTGCTCCTACGCCCTGCTTCCTGCTTCTTAGCCAAAAGATAAATATCCATTGCAGATAATAGAGTGAACTCACTCTCCTTTAGAGGCCAAACTAGACATGATGCCTTTTAAAGAGTTGGGTCCAGGTTCTCCAGATCTGACTCACTTTCGCAACTGCCGGGGATGTCATAAAAATCAGTGGGAGCGCAATTTGGCTTGGAACAGAGGTGTTGGGGGCATGTTAAGAGGGGCTCTTGCCTCCTCCCCCACCCCAATGACTTTTTCTGAGCTGAAACAGCCCCTAGGAGGGAGATATATTTCACCATTTTTGCAGCTGCACTTGCACAGAATACTGCACATGAACAAACCCTCACATAGTATTGCTTCTAAAACAAACTAAAATAGAAGTCACCGGTATTAAAGACATCATGAATGTAGAAATCTAGAGACTTGGGAATAGCTGGTGCTGGAATCTTTTGCACTGAAGTGCTTGTTTTCTACATGCAGAGGTTTTTCTTTAAAAAAAATGGGGGAGCATTCAAAAAGGTGACACACACAGTGCACCACCTGCAGTGTGAAGTGGTTCAGTCCAGAAGGCATCTTGTGACTCCATTGGAACAAAAGGATACTGAAGAGTTCTATAGTGCAAATTTATGTTATGTTATATTTATTTATTTTTTATTTATAATTTAATTTATATACCGCCCATCCCTGAAGGGCTCTGCTTGCCCCTGTTAGCTCTTTTGCTATGGGGAAAGCAAAAAGAATGGCAAAATCCTTTCCGCCCCACATTCCTTTGCATTGGGTAAAAGGCAAAGGATGGTACAGTCTTTGAAAGGGGCACTGCTCCTGCATTAACAGTTTACACCCAGGGTGCCTGGCACAGGGTCATCATGTTTCAGCACAGGGTCGCCAATCTCCAGGTGGAGGCAGGAGATCTTCCAGAGCTACAGCTGATCTCCAGATAACAGAAATCTTTTTGCATGAAGAAATGGCTGATCTGGAGGGTGGACTGTATGACATTATACCTCACTGATGCCATAGAGAGTCTGTTCTCCAAATCTACCATTTTATCCATGAGAAATAATCGCTATCATCTGGATTTCTGTCACCTGGATGAGTGAACTGTAGTTCCTCAGGCCGTTTTTAGCCTGTACTGTGAACAGGCCTTTTTTTCAGCCTGAAAAAGTTCTAGGAAAAGGAAAGGAACTAAGGTAAGTGTGGGAAGGGGGGGGCACCATGGGGGGGAAGGGGGAGAGGCCTGGGGCAATTTTCTGCCCCCCAGGCGTGCGCCCAGTGCACAGCGCACACCCCGGCCCCCTTGTAGCTCTGCCACTGGTATCCTGATCTCATCAGGGAGCTTATTCCACCAGGTAGGAATTCCACCAAGTAGAAGCCAGCTGAACCTCCTTTGGGTCAGGGACCTCCAGCAGGTTCCCCTCCGACAAGCAGAGGGACCTAATGGGGCAATACGGGGAGAGGCGGTCTCGTAGATATGCAGGTCCAAGACCACTCACAGCCTTAATTGTAATCAGTAGGATCAGTTGTAATTCTGGGGAACTTCCAGCCCTCACTTGGAGGTTACAATCACATCACTCTGCACCTAAAAGCTAGAGGATGAAAACACCCTACGAATTCAAAACTTCTGTTTACTCACTAGTATACAATGTAATATAGCAGGCATACACAGTTGCCTTCACAATCATTGAATACATCCAGGAAAAATATGTTTTAGGCCAGGGATGTCCAACTCTGGTGCCCCAGATGTTCATGGACTACGATTCCCATCAGTCCCTGCCAGCAAGGCCAATTGGCCATGAGCTGATGGGAATGGTAGTCCATGAACATCTGGGGCACCATAGTTGGACACCCCTGTTTTAGGCCAACCACCTTTACAATGAAAATATACAATAGGCTAGAGCCGTGGTGGCGAACCTTTGGCACTCCAGATGTTATGGACTACAATTCGCATCAGCCCCTGCCAGCATTGGCAATTGGCCATGCTGGCAGGGGCTGATGGGAATTGTAGTCCATGACATCTGGAGTGCCAAAGGTTCGCCACTACTGGGCTAGAATATGTGATAGGCTGACTGCCTACAAAGAAAATATACAATAGGCCTGCCTTTACAAGAAAATATACGATAGCCAATAACACCTCCAGATTGGCTGTTATTTCACCCAGGCTTCATCAAGCCGATTCCTGTAAATGCAATGGTTGACTCACCTTGGGGTTGAACTTGATGTCCCTTGGGGTCTCTTCCAACTCTGTAATTCTATGATTCACCTGGAGGTTGACAACTCCAGAGTCCAGATAGAATTTCTCCCCCTCAGCCCTCTTGCCCCACCTCCCCATGCAGGGGGGAAAGAGTATCTTGTTGCTCTGCTTAACACAATTGCTCTGGAATAAGAAGCAGTGGTGTATTTGCCTAGGGGACATGGGATACTCCATGTCCCCGGGTGCCCCCTAGTGGAGGGCGCAAAAATTTCAGGTTCGTTTCTGTGTTCTTTGTATGTTTAGTGTTTTTTCATTTTTTGACCTGCAGGGGGTGCAGTTTTTAGGATAGCACCACCAAAATTCCAGAGATTTTTCAAAAGTCTCTTCTGATGATACCATCCAAGTTAGGTGAGGTTTGGTTCATGGGGTCCAAAGTTATGGACTTCCAAAAGGGGTGCCCCATCCCACATTGTTTCCAATGGGAGTTAATAGATGGGGGCTACACCTTTGAGGGCCCATAACTTTGGACCCCCTGAACTAAACTTCACCAAACCTGGGTGGTATCATCAGTAGGGCCTCCTAAAGATACCCTGAAATGTTGGTGCTGCTAGCTTAACAATTGCACCCCTGATAGCAGGTACACTCCAAATTTCCCTAGATTCTCCTTTTAAATCCACCCCCTTCAGCATGAACTTAATGGGTGAATGTGAGGTCTCCAGTTTAAACATTGAAAGTGATGCGGTTTCAGGGGGGGAGAATCCACCCCAAAACAGCATTATTTTCAATGTTGTTTTAACTAGGGACCCCAGATTCTCCTTTTAAGGTGGATTAAGAGAAGAATCTGAACTCCCTAGTTTAAACACCATTGAAAGTGATGCTGTTTGGGGGTGGATTCCACTGGAGGTGTTTTGTGAGAGATGATGCTGATATTTGTTTGGTAAATGTTTTGCTGGGGGTGATTTGTGAGAGATTTACATGCTTAATACCCACTTGAACTGGCTTGGAGCTGTTTCGCAGGCTAACAACCTACCACATAGGGTTGGTGCGAGGACAAAATTAGGAAAGAAAGTTGGTGGAGAGAGAGCCATGTATGTTTTGCTGGGGGTGGGAGGTGTTTTGTGAGCTGGTTCAAAAATCATTGTTTGGTCGTGGTGGGGGAGGGTGGTGGCCCATGCGGGGGGCGCCAAACTCAGTTTTTGTCCCTGGGCTCCAGTTTGCCTAGATACGCCTCTGATAAGCACTCACTGGGGGGCGGGGGGAGTCCAGCAAAAACAATGCCACTAAGGCAACAAGCATGGCTTTTACACACAACCTGCCCAGAGTTTTCAGAGCAAACTCCTCCAGAGTTCACCAGCCCTCAAGCTGAGCAGTCAATAAGGACGCAGTGGGAGAATTCAGCTAATAAGCTGAGCTGTTTCTTCCTAAACTTTGGCTGCCACATAGAACCTTGACAGCCTCTTCTCCCCCTTTAACACCTCCCTTTCAGGGTCAACAAGGCCTCCAGCAACAGAAACCTTCAAAGGGAAGGGAGAGAAAGACAAGGAACATATTGTGGGCATCAGTAACTCGGCTGCACGTTTCTTGTGTATCCCCCCTTTCCTCTCCGAGGCCAGCGTGGGTTTTGTGATGAACAAAAGCAACTGTCTAACAGACAGCAATTGGGTGCCTCGACGCGGAGACCTTTTTGACTGCAGCAACTTGACCTTTGAGCATGCGGTTCAATGTTCCCTTGGGATACAATAAAAACAGGCTGCCTTCTTCAAACACTCACATGCACTGATGTCTGTGGCAAACCAGCCTGAACAACATATGGGACCAGGAGTGCCTTAATCATTGCAGCCTCTGGGAGGGCAGAAGGCAGTGGAGGTGGGCAAGATTCCCAGATGTGCCACAGACCTTAGCCCTGGACTTAGAGTCAGGATCCTGCAGGGCAGGCTCAGCCCCAGAACCTTTCGAAGGTAGGTTCACCCTGGGAGACAGCAGAAGAAGTGATCATAGGTGTTCCTGGACTGCAGGAGTTGACAGAGCATTCCCATGACAAAAAACAAAACAAAACATTTTAATTCAGCACTTTTGCATTGGATTCCTTACATGCCAAGGAAAGGTGGCATATAAATCCTTCAGCAGATGTGAGGTTTTCTAAGATCAAAACAATAAATTAAAATAGCACCCGAGTTGCAAACTTGGGGTTTCAAACACCTCTTGCAGCTGGGAAGGTTTGCGGTTTTTAGAATGGAACGTTCCTCACATTCCACTTTTAGAGACTCCTAAAAGCCTTCCATGAACTCACCCACAAATTCTAGTAACTGACGCAATGTTACCAAGTCAAAAACTGGAGACAAGCTTTCCTTTGATTCTCTGAAAGGATTATTTTTAGAGATTATGCAAGCAAGAATTATCTGCTTTCAGCGGTGGAGCCGCCCCCACCTTGTGTTTTGGCATGTGTCACTGATCTGCTTGTGCTCGATTAGTAGGTATGCCTAGCACCAGAAATCATGCAGAGATTCAACAAGAAGCCTCCCATAATATCTGGGAACTTGATCCATGCACAACCAACAGCACAAATGCAGCACTTCTAACCCCATTGACACAGAGGCTGGGGTCAAAGCTGTTCAGTAAATTCAGCCAGCAGGCACAACTTCATGACCATTTGGAAATTACTGCCTGATGTTTTCACTCGAGCAGTTCAAAAGCGGGACTCTTGCATTCTGGCATAGAGGAGGTCTCATCGCCCCAGATGCTCACAGGTGTGTGCATAGCAGAGCCGAAGCTACCAGGGGGCTGTGTGTGTGCATTGCACTGGGCGTGCGCCTGGGGCGGAAAATCGCCCCCCTCCCCTCTCCCACCCTCCTCCTGCTCCCACCCACCCACCCCACGGTGCCCTCCCTCCTCACACACTTACCTACGTAAAACAGTGCAGGCTGGAGAAGTGGCCTGTTCCCTTCAAGCTGAAAACAGCCTGGTGAGAACTTCACTTCCCAGAAGACCTTGCGAGCCCCAGGGCTTCATGGGAAGTGTAGTTCCCACCATGCCCATTTTCAGCCTGAAGGGAACAGGCCACTTTTTCAGGCTGAACTAAGCTAAGGGGGCTGGGGGGGCATGGTGCCGCGAAGGGGGGGTGGATAGCACAGAGTGCACACCGGGCACACTGGCCCAGCTACGCCTCTGGTGCATAGGCAGCAGAAGAGTAAAGGGCCGTCCCTCCAGCAACCGTGTCTGTTTTCTTCTGCTCATTACGATTGGGCATGATCCCCGCTGCTCCTGGCATAGCAGGTCGAAAGTATCACCATGAAGATGTGGATGCCTCTTACAAGCAAACCTGACTGCATGTTGCCCTGAAACTGGTGCTCCACAAAGCAGAGCATGGGGATAATGAGCAGTTGGCTTGCCAAGTCACACTTTCCAAGGGAAACCGGAAACCGTAACCTTTCAACAGTTAATTATCTACAATTAGCCAGATTCGCCTCCTCCTGACAATCTGGGCAAATATTTTCCCAGAGAGCCTTGGAATCCGGCCTCTGCTGGCAGCAACATTTCTTCACACCTTCCCTTTTCTCAATCAGAGTAAAGAGCTCAGAAACTTTTCCTTCTAGTTTATGCTCGCTGGCTCTTGCCTCTCCAGCCTCTTTGTTCTTCTTGCAAGAACCAGTTCACATCCTCAGCTTAGCTTCATTCCTTCATAGGACCAACAGGGTGGACACTTTAGCAAATGGATCTGGGCCCCAAAATTTGCACCAGTCCCCATATCAGTGCCTTGAGCTACAGACATAAACAGGCATGACTGTTTCTCTCCAAAGCATTAGGGAAAAGAAAACTTCACACAGATAAGATTGTGCAGCACAGACAGGTATCAGAGCTGTACTTGAAAGTGGCATGAGAAAACTCTGCATGTGCACAATCATTTTTGCAGTCCCATAGTGGACTCTGGCCGAACGCCTTCTGCTGGTTTTACTCCAAAAAGCTTCAAATCTGTGTTAAACAATCACCATAGTGCAGAGGCATAGCTCCTTGGGCTAGTCACAGTTCTTTGGAGTTTGCAAGCCCCTTTGAGTCTCCAGAGAGAAAGTTGGGGTATAAATCCAAACTCCTCCTCCTCTTCCTCTTCTGCTCCAGGTATTCCCCAACATCACTGGCGTAATGCCCATTGGGCAAGGTGGGCAGCTGCCCAGGGCATCACCTTGTGGGGGGCATCAAAATGCTGGGTTCGTTTTTGGGTATTTTTAGTGGTTTTCCATTTTTGGCCTGCAGGGGACGCAGTTTTTAGGCTAGTGGCACCAAAATTTCAGCGTATCATCAGGAGACTGCCCTTATGCTACCCCCCAAGTTTGGTGAGGTTTGGTTCAGGGAGTCCAAAGTTATGGACTCCCAAAGGGGTGCCCCTATCCCCCATTGTTTCCAATGGGAGCTAATAGGAGATGGGGGCTACAGTTTTGAGGGTCCATAACTTTGGCCCCCCTGAACCAAACTGCACCAAACTTGGGGGTAATCATTAGGGAAGACTCCTGATGAGACCCTGAAAGTTTTGAGACTGTGCCTTAAAATGTACCCCCCAGCCTGCAACCCCCATTGACAGCAATGCAGAAAACTCAATGCAGAACAAAGATTCTTGGGCAAATTTCGGGATGTTCTTGCAGGGAGGGCATTCTCGGATGTATCAGCACCAAAATTTCAGGTTATCATCTGGAGACTGTCATGATGGCACCCCCAGGGTTTGGTGCAGTTTGGTTCAGGGTGTCCAAAGTTATGGACCCTCAAAAGGGTAGCCCCCATCTCCTTAGCAAATAATGTGGGATGGGATACCCCCTTTGAGGATCCATAACTTTGGACCCCCTAAACCAAACTGCACCAAACTTTGGAGGTACCATAAGGACAGTTTCCAGATGATACCCTGAAATTTTGGTGCCGATACATCCAAAACTGCGCCCCCTGCAGGAACATCCCAGAAATTTACCCAACAATCTTTGTTCTGCATTGAGTTTTCTGTATTGCTGTCCATGGCGGTTGCAGGCTGGGTGGGGGACATTTCTGAAGGCACAGTCTCAAAACTTTCAGGGTCTCATCAGGAGACTGCCCTGATGATACCCCCCAGGTTTGGTGCAGTTTGGTTCAGGGGGGCCAAAGTTATGGACCCTCAAAACTGTAGCCCCATCTCATATTAGCTCCCATGGGAAACAATGGGGGATGGGGCACCACCTTTGGGAGTCCATAACTTTGGACTCCTTGAACCAAACCTCACCAAACTTGGGGAGTAGCATAAGGACAGTCTCCTGATGATATGCTGAATTTTTGGTGCTGATATGTCTAAAAACTTCATCCCCTTTAGGCACCAATGTCCTGGTGCAAAAAAAATTGGTCGTGGTGGAGTGGTCGCCCATGGGGGGGGCATCCAACTCATGGGGGGGGGGCATCCAACTCAGGTTTTGCCCAGGGCTACAGTTTGCCCAGGGCTGCCTCATTACGCCCCTGCCCAACACAGAGTTGGCTACCCTGTATGGGTGGCAGCTTATATCCCTGGAGATCTGGAGGTGAAGCCCTGGGGAGGGTGGTGTTTATAGAGAAGAGGGGTTTAATAGGAGCAGCAGTAGCATAAGAGGTTAAGAGCTCGTGTATCTAATCTGGAGGAACTGGGTTTGATTCCCAGCTCTGCCGCCTGAGCTGTGGAGGCTTATCTGGGGAATTCAGATTAGCCTGTACACTCCCACACACGCCAGCTGGGTGACCTTGGGCTAGTCACAGCTGTAGTGGGGAAGAGCAAGTACACTCTAATCTGGGGAGCGGGGTTTGATTCCCCGCTCTGCCACTTGAGCTGTGGAGGCTTATCTGGTGAACCAGATTAGCTTGTGCACTCCTACACATGCCAGCTGGGTGACCTTGGGCTAATCACAGTTCTTCAGAGCTCTCTCAGCCCCACCTACCTCACAGGGTGTTTGTTGTGAGGGGGGAAGGGAAAGGAGATTGTAAGCCCCTTTGAGTCTCCAGCAGGAGAGAAGGGGGGGGATATAAATCCAAACTCTTCTCTTCGTCTTCTTCTTTAATGCCCTCCAAAGCAGCCCCTTTCTCTAGGGGGACTGATCTTTGTAGTCTGGAAATCTGTTCAGGAGATGTCCCGGCCCCACCTGGAGGTTGGCAACCCCAGACAGCTTGCCCAGGGACTCGTCCCTCCTCATGACGCACGGCAGACCCCACGCCCAGCCTCCAAACCCAGCAGACGGGCAGGCCTCTCGCAGAGACGCCCTGTCGTGCCTCTTATGCCGCCTCCCCGTCCAGACTGCAGGGACGTTCCCTGTCGCTGATTAACAATTGTTTTCTCTGCTGCACAAACGGGGCGAGGAGGCGGCGCGCACGGCTGCTTTTGTCTGGCGCGGCGGGCCGAGGCGAGCCCCAGTCGCCCCGCGCAGGCAACAAAGGCGGCTGCGATTAAGCAGATTAGCGTGGCGGGGGTTCAGCCCCCGCAGGGCCGCACTGGGCTGCTAATACGCCGAGAGCGGGCGCCGCGGCGGGGGGGCGGGGCTCGATTAATTATTCATATTTGAGTCAATTCAGACGCGCTGCGTTGAAAGGGCTAACAAGTTGTCCCCGTCCCCAGAGCCACCGTCCTCTCCGCGGGTTCGCCACCCCCCCGCCTCCCCGCCTGCTTCCATCCGCCCGTTTCTTTCATCTGCCCTTTGAGGTTTATTTTCGCCTTCTGCTTTCTAAAACAAATGGGCCTTTTCCATTCGCGGGCTGGCGTTACCGACAGGCTCGTATACCGTCTGGGCGTTGAAGAAAAAGAAGTCAAAAGTGTCCCCTTCTGTTCGCTGTCGCGTGTGAAGTCTTTTTTTTTTCCTGTTTCGTTCCTAACCAGTGTTTTATGTTTTGCATATAGTTTAACTGTTGTGTTTGTGTCTTAACTCTCTGCTTTAACGCTTTTAAAAGTTGTTGTACTGTGCTATCCAAAGTGGTGGGGGAGGGAGGGAGAGAGGGGGTCTGAAACCACATTGGAAGCAACAAAAGTTTGGCGCCGGTGCCTGAGCCACTGGGACTTACCTGGACACATCACCCAAAGGCCGAAACTGAGCCCTGTTGCAAATGCCCACGCCAGTCTGGAGCGGGGCAGTCCGGGGGCATTCCCAAAGCACCTTCAAAGCGAGAACACCCCCCTCCCAGAAGCATAAGTCATTTTTGCTATGGGCTTTCCCAGGAGAGAAAGGAGTTTCTCCTTCGGCCCCCATTCCTGCGCCTTCGATGGCCTCTTTGGAGGCAGTGCAGCGGTGTTGTCCCACTTTGGATTTAGCTGTTAGCGAGGTAGTTTGGGAGAAGGCCGGGCTGCGTGCCAGTGGTTTTATAATGTATTTTCTCATGTATATATTAAATGGTTAGCTGCTTTGGCATCCGGCCTTTCTAAGAACAGAAAAGTAGATATACATGTTGCGAATAAATAAAATTCTGAACTGGGATGACATCAAGTTCTGCATGGAGAAAAAGCATGCGGATTAAACATGCATGCGTGCATTTGTGTGTTGCAGGGGGCAGCCACCCTGGTCTGCAGTAGAAGAGCAAGATCAGAGTCCAGTAACACCGTAAAGACCAAGGTGTCGGGGGGGGGGGTGCACAACCCACCAAGCGCATGGCCCCGTGGTGGTGTGGTGAGGGCATTCCAGAGCATGGCGGTGGCGTTCCAGGGCAGGGTGGGGCATTCCGGGGTGGGCAGGGGCAGAAGACACACCAGTGCACCAGGCGCTTTCCCCCCTTGCTATGCCTCTGCTCCTTGTGTGTTGGGAGAAGAACAAAAGGCATGGCATTGCCTCAAGCCAGTTAACTTTGTCCCTTCCAGGATCTGCACAGCTGCTGGTGGGTCTGTTGCCACAGTACTAGCTTGGATCCTGGCAGGGTTGATGGGTCCCTGAGTGGGATGCCAATCACTACCTGTCCCACTGGTGGCTGGGAGCAAGATGTATCCTTGCAGGAAATCAGCCCCCTCTTCATTGTGCCACCCTCTTCATTGTTGCCTTTGGCTTGGCTGCTCTGAGAACCCATCCTGGAGCAGCAAGTGCTTGGCAGAGACACTTGGTGTGCCCCTCGGCTGCCTGGTTTGGTGCCTTCAGCAGTCACAAAGGAACTCCGTTAATTTGAATTTTTCAGTTTGTGCCGCTTTTGTTGACCAGGATGGAACTTTGACTGTAATAACAAAAAGATGGCTGCTCCCGTATTGAGGATTGGAATAACCAGAGTTTCTCCGCGGCTTTTTCGATCCTGGCTCCAACCTGGTGGAACACTTTGTCTAGGCAGGGGTCTGCAACATGCGGCTCTCCAGATGTTCATGAACTACAAATCCCATCAGCCCCTGCCAGCATGGGCCATGCTGGCAGGGGATTATGGGAATTGTAGTCCATGAACATCTGGAGAGCCGCAGGTTGCAGACCCCTGGGTGAAACCCGAGCCCTGGAAGATTTAGCTCCATTTTGCAGGGTCTGTAAGACGGAGACATTCCGCCAGGCGTACAGTTGAGGGCAGCGATGGTGGAAACTGTACCCTGGCTGCCCTCCTCCCCTCCTCATGGCCATTGTGTAGCTGCCAGATTAGACCAATCTCCCAAAAAGATGAGCCCCTGTTGTATAAATTGTAGCTGCCAGACTAAACCAATCTCCCAAGAGGATGAGCACCAGTTGTATAAATGTTGCTATTTGTTAGTGTTTTACTGCAAATCATGGTTTTAAATTTTAAAAATGTATTATATAGGTATAATGTATAAATGGAAGCCACCCTGAGCCCAACTTGCTGTGGGAGGGTGGGGTATAAATAAAATATCTATTCTATCCTACGTTCTGGCTGAGGGAAGAAAGGCAGGCAGGCTGGGGAGAGAGTCCCTTTCACACAGGAGCCCATGTGGGTTTCCCAGTGTGCATTTAGAAACATCCATCTTTAATGTGAATCTGACCTACTTCCTGTATGTTTCGGCTCTCTCACACTCCGGGACCGCTGCCTTCTTCACAACAAGAGAGGAAAGCCATTTGACTCAGTCTACAATCCAGTCAAGAGGAGGAAAAACCACTCAAGATGTCCAACAATTGGAAGAGGCAGAAGGAAGCCTCTCTCTTTCTCTCTCCTCTTCCCCCTCTGTTGAGCCAAGGTCATCAACACCCCTCCCAACAGCTTCCTTAGCACACATCTTTCATATCAGATTTTCTTTTCCTGATTGGCATGCACACAGAGACCTTCCCAACTGGGGCTGCTCCAGCAGGGCCTGGATTTTTTTCCCAGAATACCAACTGATCTCCAGACTACAGGGATCAGTTCCCCTTGAGAAAATGGGTGCTTTTGAGGATGGACTCTAAAGTATTATACCCCGCTGAGGACCCTCCCCTCTCCAAATCCCACTCTGCCCTGGCTTCACCCCATGATCGCCAGGTTTTTCCCAAACAGGAGTTGGCAACCCTTCCCCACACCTCAACCTTCCCAGGCTCCCCCTGCAAATCTCTGGGGATTTTCTAACTTAGGGCTTCCACTCACATTCCCATGGCTTCACTTAAGCTGGAGCCTGTTCTCAGTGCCAAGCTTGAAAGATAAGAGTGCTTCTGAGCATGCACAGATTTATTTCCAATCCGCTGACTGTTGAGTAACTATCCCCAATTTGCATGCATCCAGATTAGGAGCCAGGACTACCAGTTTGGACAGCAAAATGGGGGTGGGGGAGCACAATCTGAGCCCTGCCAGGGGTTTTCTTAACAGCTGTCCGCCATCCAAGCTCACCCCCCCCCCCTTCTGGCAGCCTGTCCCAACAGCAATCAAAATATCTGCCATAACGGAGGAAGGAAGGAGGCCTATGCTCAAAGCCTTAATGCAGAGGAAGATCAAAGATGTTCATCTATTTTAATAAGTCAAAGCTCAAATGAAACAGCACGTCCTACATGGGGAAGGGATCAAAGCCCCACAAGAGCTGGGAGAAAGGGGAGAGAAGCAGATGGGTGAATATGCAGGGAAAGGGAATGCTGCCGGAAGGACGGAGTTGTCGGCTTCCTACGGTAGTACAGAGTGCTAATTCGAAGCCAGGCTTCAGAGCCCTGCACAGCAACTTCTCAAGATGAGAGGCAGCCCTGGAGAGCAGGCGGTCTGTTTTGCGCCGTGCCCATCAGAAGAGTCTTTGGGAATCAAAAAAGAGTTGTTTTGGTAACAAGCGCATGTTTTGATCCCATGCAAAGTATCCCTTTAGCAGCCTTTCCTTCTCCCCAGGATGCTGTGTTTGCGCCAGCCAGCTCAGTATGTGCAAGAGAAGGGGGAGTGTGTAGTTCCTCTGGACATGAGGACAAGCACTTCAAAGAGCAGCACACAAAAACAAGACAAACCCAATGCAATTAAAACCTCTTTCGGTAGGAATGCAATTGAGGGTAGCTGGGTTTTTGGAAGAAGAAGAGTTTGGATTTACACCCCACCTTTCTCCCCTGTAAGGAGACTCAAGGTGGCTTACAAACTCCTTTCCCTTCCTCTCCCCACAACAGACCCCTGGTGAGATAGGTGGGGCTGAGAGAATTCCCAAGAACTGTGACTAGCCCAAGGTCACCCAACAGGAATGCAGGAGTGGGGGAACACATCTGGTTCACCAGATAAGCCTCCACCACTCAAGTGGAGGAGTGGGGAATCAAACCCGGTTCTCCAGATTAGAGTCCACCTGCTCTTCACCACTACACCACGCTGGCTTTTACCTACCCACCCCACTGCTCCTATGCCTTTGATGGTAGTTTGATCTGCAAGCACTTACAGGAGGTGATGCTAGAGTTGCCAACTCTGAGTTGGGATATTCCTGGAGACTGGGGAAGGCAGAGCTTAGGAAGGAGGAGCAGAGATGTCACAGAATTCACTCTCCAAAGCAGCCATGTTGTCCGGGAGAACAGTTTCTCTAGACTGGAGATGAATTGTAATTCCAGATCTCCAGACCCCACTTGGAGATTGGCAACCTTGCGTGCGTGTGCATGCATGCTGACAAGTCACAGCTGACTTATGGCAAACCTGTAGGATTTTCAAGGCAAGAGACGTTCAGAGGTAGTTAGCCATTGCCTGCCAGTATAGTGTATTGGTTAAGAGCAGGTCGACTCTAATCTGGAGAACCAGGTTTGATTCTCCACTCCTCCACATGAGAGATAGAGTCTTATCTGGTGAACCAAATTTGTTTCCCCACTCCTACATTTCTGCTGGGTGCGTCAGAGGCGTTCCTCCCATTGGGCAAAGTGGGCAGTTGCCCTGGGCGCAGCCCTGTGGGGGGCGCAGGTTTGTTCATGGAATTTTTTGTATTTTCAGTGTTTTTCCATTTTTGGCCTGCAGAGGGCGCAGTTTTTAGGCTAGCAGCACCAAAATTTCAGGGATGTTTTGGGAGACTCTCCTGATGCTATCCCCCATGTTTGGTGAGGTTTGGTTCAGGGGAGGCCAAAGTTTATGGACCTCCCCAAAGGGGGTGCCCCATCCCCCATTGTTTCCAATGGGGAGACTAATAGGAGATGAGGGCTACACCTTTGAGGGTCGATAACTTTGGACCCCCTGAACCAAACTTCACCAAACCTGGAAGGTATCATCAGGAGAATCTTTTACTGATACCACCCAGGTTTTGTGAAGTTTGGTCCAGGGGGTCCAAAGCTATGGACTCCCAAAGGGGGTGCCCCCATCATCCATTGTTTCCAATGGGAGCTAACAGAAGATGGGAGCTACACCTTTGAGGGTCCATAACTTTGGACCCCCTGAACCAAACTTCACCAAACCTGGGTGGTATCATTAGGGAGGTCTCCTAAAGGTACCCTGAAAGTTTGGTGCTGTTAGCTTAACAATTGCACCCCTGCCAGCAGGCACCTCCCAAATTTCCCCAGATTTTCCTTTTAAATCCCCCCGCCTTTGACATGGATTTAAAGGGAGAATCTGAGGTCCCCAGTTTAACCATTGCAAGTGACGCTGTTTCAGGGTAGCGGAGGAGAATCAACCCCAAAATAGCATCACTACCTAATGTTGTAAACTAGAACTCGGGGAACCCCAGATTCTCCCCTTTACAGGATGGTGGGGAGAATGCTTGGGCTCCCTAGTTTCAACATTACCATTAGAAAAATGATGCTGTTTGGGGGTGGATTCCAGCATCACTTGTTTAAACTAGGGAGCCCAGATTCTCCCTTTCTTTTTTGAAACATTGAAAGTGATGCTGTTTTCCCTCCGATTGGGGGGGGTACTGGATACAACACCATAAAATGTTTTCATAGCAGTAATAAAACATTTTGAAAGCATTTTGAAAATGTTTTCAAAAAATTATTTCTGCTGTGTGGCATGGCTTAATGCTGTGCTCAGATTTGTGAGTTGGGGCATGTTCTATAATGTGATGGTGACTTTGAAACAACCTGGTGTAAAAAATCATTGCTTGGTCACAGTGGGGGAGGGTGGCTGCCCATGGGGGGCGCCAAACTCCAGTTTGCCTAGATACGCCACTGGGCGTAGCTGCAAGGGGTGTGTGCGTGCGTTGCATGGGCACGCGCCTGGGGGGGGGCATCAAACTCAGGTTTTGCCCAGGGCTCCGGTTTGCCTAGTTACGCCACTGGGGTGGGTGGTTCTGAACTCGCTCAGCCCCAACTACCTCAGAAGGTGTCTGTTGTGGGTAGAGGAAGGGAAAGAAGTTTGTAAGCCCCTTTGAGTCTCCTTACAGGAGAGAAGGGGGAGTATACATTCAAACGCTTATTCTTCTTCTGCGAGGGCAGAGAGAGTTCTGAGAGAACTGTGCCTGGCCCAGGGTCACCCAGCAGGCTTCATATGGTGGAGCGGAGAATCACACTTGGTCCACCATATTAGAGTCCTGCCACTCTTAACCTCCGCACACACTACCTCACTTATCTTCCTACATTTTATTTGACTAATTCCTGCAGATGACACTTTTGTTAAAAACACAGCAATAGGCCAGATTGGCTTTTTCTGGTCAGTTGGGCGCCTTCTCCCAGGGGAACTGGTCATGTGCTTGGCCCCTGCCCTGTATATTATGTGAATGGCAGTAAAGACAAAATGAAATTAAGGACGTTAGCTCCTTCCTGTAGCAAGAATTTGAAACACATAGACACAGTTTCAGACCAGGATCTGGGAGACCCAGGTTCGAGTCCTCCTTCAGCCAGGGAAGGTCACTGGTCACTGTGTCAGCCAAGTCATCCTCAGCCCAATCTACCTCACAGAGTTGTGGCTGTCAGGAAAGCAGGAGGATGAAAACCAGTTTCGGTTTCCATTGGGAAAGCAGGCGGGACATTAAGCTAGTAAATAAATAAATAAAGCTCCAGGTGATGGCCCCAAAGAGATTGTGGAGCTCCATCTCTTTCCACTCCTCACCCCCTATAGTCATAGTTGCTAAGCAACATAGAGACAATGTCTTCTCACAGCAGTAGTTGCTAGAAGATTATCCAATTCTTCATTTTATTAATCTTAATAAAAAAACCTCTAATATTATCACAAAATATTTTGGGTATGCAAGATACTTTAGGGTGGATACAGATATCTGGGTGGGGGGGGAGAAGAATTGCTATGTTCTGGAAGCACACTCGCCACGTTCCTGTCACACATATTGAAACCTCTGCAGGATGGAATCCGGGGAGAAACTGCTTCTTCAGTGGAAACAGCCCTGAGGTCAGACTAGAGTACCGACTGGCTGACACCTGTGGCACTATAGGGCTGCCAACTCCAGCTTGAGAAATTCCTGGAGATTTGGGGGCACAGAGCATGGGGAAGGTGGAGTTTGGGGAGAAGAGGGAGCTCAACCAGGATGTGATGTCATACAGCCTTCCCTCCAAAGCTGCCACTGATCTCTGTGATCGGTTGTAATTCCATGAGCTCTACAGGCCCCACCCGGAAGTTGGCACCCTAACTCTTCATGATCAAGAACCCTTAGATCTGCTGAACTGCCTTCACTTACATGTGCCCAGCAGGCAATTCCAGTCCTCAGGTTAGGAACCAGGGACGTAGGTTAGGGGGGCGGTCTTGGGTTCAAACCCCTCCCATTACATGTCTGGCTTGCTTGAAACAATGCATGGAATGGAACAGCCGGAAAGCTCTCAGTCACCGAACCCACCCTATAAAAAACCTATACCTACATCACTGCCAGGAACTCTTAGTAGTTCCTCCACTCAGCTCAGTGAGAACAGGTTCTACTTGAGTCAGAGACTCTCAGTGTCTGTGCTTACTAAAGATTTTCTATTCCCTGGCTCCGTCATCCACCACTAGAGAGATGGCAACCAAGAAGTCAGAAAGTAGTTGAGGCTGGGAAGGGCAGCCACGCAGGAGCTAGAAATGATTTTTAACTGTACGAGATGCCACAGGATTGCAAGTTCACAATAATTCATCCCAGGAGACTAAGATCAAGACAATTCATGCCATACCCCATTGCTACGTGCGGTGGTGAAATCTGGACAATGAAGAAAGCTGACAGGAAGAAAATGGATTCTAAGTGGGCTGCAGATCAAATCACAGCTGAGCTGTCCCAGAAACTGGTTAGTGCTTGGATGGTGTTGGAAGAGAAAGACTTTATGCTGTTTCCTGCCTCAACCTACAGAGGGGGTTTCACTAGATAGCCAGTGACTAGACAGGGACCTAAGAATTGTCACCTTTATCGTGCTGGTTCTATCCCTTTGATATTAGACTGATACTCTCAGGGACTTCCTTCCTTCCGCCTTCTTCTCGAGATCTCTCCATCTTACTTTCACCATGCCTAGAGGAAGGATGGGTGCTCCGTGCATCCGTCACCATCCAGCTAGATTAGGATAGATTAGTGAACCTATCTACCTACCTTTCTATCCAGAATGGAGTTCACTAATAAATACTCTTTTTATTAGAATAGAAACTATAACTGACTCCGAGTTTCTTTTGTGTAAGCTTGCCACACATTGGGATCCTTCATGCGTACGTGCACGAGGTAAGGCTTCTGCTGTGCTCTAAGCCTCCCGGGCACTCTGCTAAATATGAAAGGAATAAACTCCAAATACCAGGAGTAACAGATGGGAGACCACTGAGGAAGTCCAGGGTTGTGAAACACAGGCAAGCCATGGCAAACCATCTTGAACTGAAAACCCTGCCGGGTCGCCACACATCAGCAGCAACAGCACTTAACACATCCACCTCCAACCATCAGGCAAACTGCGGCCTTCGTTCAGGTGCTCCGGAATGAGAGCGGTTTTTCCTCACAAGCACAAACAGCTGTCCCTTATCGTCCCCTTCTCCCCTCCGCATGTCCATTACTCGTTCTCTGCAAACTCACTCTGACCCAATTTCATCTAGTTCCACTCGCAATCCCAATAAGCCATCACGGACTGCAGAGCGACATCATTTTCGTGAGCCGGAGCTGACAGAAGCCATGATTGCTTTTGCTTCCCCTTATTCCTCCGCAGGCGGACGCAAGGCCTCCTGTCTGAGACCTGTGATGGCTGCAGGGCTTTTATAGAGACCAATTTCATGCAGATATCGTTGCTTTCATCAGGTGAGGAAGAAGAAAAGTGTATTGAAGTTGAGGGGCAAATCGAGGGCCCCGGGGGACAAGAGGGATAAATCAAGAGGTGACCCGAAGATCTTTTTTTATCCCTCATCAGGAAACAGAGGTGTGCTAGAAATGAGAGAGACATTTCTTCACACGCACTAAAAGAAACATCTGCTTCTTTTATTTCAAATATTGTCACAAACAGTTGCACATTCGGAGAAGTTTTGCTCCACTGTGAGGCCTCTCAATAAGCAATAAGGACAGAGCAAACTTATCAGGGTAAAGACCAATCAGGCCAAACTATTGCTGAACCAATCTGGATGCAAGATTGTGCACAGCAGTTTCTGCCAGGACTTACAGACTGCTTGAAAGACTCAAAAGCAGAATGGACATGGGTGACGGGCAGGTAGAACAGAGACATGATCACATGCCTTCAAAGCTATATGTTTTTTAGGAAGTAAACAGGCCTGGTGGGGTTTTTGCCCAGCATGGCTTCAGATTGACTGTTGGAGATTTGTTTGGCTGTGCAGGTTATTTTTAAGGTTGCTTTGGCAGTAGCTTCCATTTCAAGTACAAGGATCTGCACTGTGTTACTGAAGTTAGGCTGTGGCAGCCATTTTGTTATTGTGCCCAGCATGCCACGTCAGAATTCCAAACGTGCCTGTGTCCAGGGATGGAACTGCCTCCTAGCACCCGACAGTTTGTTCTCTCCTTGTCACAGACGCCCACCCAAAGACCCCAGAGCTCCCTACAACCAGCAGCCCTACCCTCAGACTTACCAGCAGGAGGAGGGGCCTCCAGAAAGCCAGAAGCTGGGAGAAACTGCAGAGAAATGTCAGGAGGCTCTGAGAAGCAAGAACCAGCCTCAGCAGTTCCAGGGAATTGGGTGGAAATAGCACAACCCTGGCCAAGCTGCAATCAGCAGTCCTCTGCAGCCTTAGAGTGTGAGGCGGGGCCGGCACAACCCCAACCAGACTTCAATCAAGGAGGAAGGCCAGGAAAGCTGAAAAGCAGTCCCAGGCTAGAATGACAAGGCAGACATCTCACCAGCCACTAGGAGGCTGGAGCAGGAAGTTCTCAATAGCGAGGGAACCTCCTGAGAGGAAGGGAAAAAGGGAAGAGGTTGGGCTCAAGCTTGCAGGAGTATTTTTAGCTGCCTGATGAAAATAAAAAAACTTATAAACAGAAGCCAGAGTCATGTCTTGTTTGATCCAAAAGAGTAGCCGAGCTCCTACAAGGTCAAGGCCCTGCAGGGGTGGCTGGCAGAGGGGGCACTCACAGCCTGCAAGCTCAGAAAGGTTGGGAACCCCTGCAGAGTGGTATCTCTGAAACAAAACACCTGCAGGCTAATTCTTTGCCAAGGGATCCCAGCAGATAAGACGCAAGGGAGGTTACCAGAACAAGAACTGCATGGCCAGTGGTGGGATTCAGCAGGTTCGCATCACTTCGGCAGAACCGGTTGTTAAAATGGTTCTTGTAAATAACCGGTTGTTAATTATTTGAATCCCGCCACCAGAACCAGTTGTTAAATTATTTGAATCCCACCACACTGCATGGCGGATAACCGGAAGAAAAGCCAGCAAGCCCACTCAAGGTCTTGGCTCCGGAAAGAAAAAGAAGAGTTTGGATTTATATCTTGCAGGGTGCCTCTGAAGATGGGGAGACTTCTCAACCGTAAGGAGTCTCAAACGTCTTCCTTTCCCCGCAAAGGCACATTGTGAGGTAGGTGGGTCTGAGAGAGTTCTGAGAGAACTGTGACTGGTCCAAGGTCACCCAGCAGGCTTCATCTGTAGGAGTGGGGAGACAAGCCTGATACTCAAAATTGGAGTCCGTCTGCTCTTAATCTCTACATCACGCTGGTAAACATCTGCTTCCCCTCCACCCCAATTTGCTTTCTAGGCTATTTCCATTCAAGATGCATCACTGAAGCCTAGTCCATGTATTACCGTGAATGCACATACTTCCTAACTGTACACGCATACATCTGTTTGCAAGAGGAAGCCAAAATGTGTTCACTTTACAAATGAAACCAGGGACTGGTACTGGGGAAAATGTGGGGTTTCAATCAAATGTTGACAGTATATGCATTGACTGGAACGAGAGAATTACTCAACATGCACGTAAAGAAAAAACAAGTGCACACCGTACAGCAATTGGACATTCATTCTCTGTAATGTAGGGTTGCCAGCTCTTGGTTGAGCATACTTGGAGGTTTTGGGGTGGAGCCTGAGGAGGGTGGGGATTGGGGTATAATGCCATCGAATTCATCTTCCAAAGCAGGCATTTGCTCCAGATCAGCGGTTCTCAACCTATGGGTCATCCTTTGGGGGTCGAACAACCCTTTCACAGGGGTTGCCTAAGACTCTTTGCATCAGTGTTCTCCATCTGTAAAATGGATAAATGTTAGGGTTGGAGGTCACCACAACATGAGGAATTGTATTAAAGGGTCGCAGCATTAGGAAGGTTGAGAACCACTGCTCCAGATGGACTGATCTCTGTCTCCTGAAGATCAGTTGCAATAGTGAGAGATCTCCAGCCACAACCTGGATACCTCCCTGTTTTATGTGGTAAGTACTGGAGTTTGGCAACCCCACTGTAACATGTGAACAAGGCTATTGAGAGGTAAGTAAGGTGTGGGGAAAATGCCTGCCAGAGAGTCCACTCAATATTCTATTCAGCTGGCACAAAGAGGTTTTTCTTAAGCAATAAGTTGGCAAGACAGGGATGGAAACAAAATGACTGCCTTAGCATTAGACTAAGTTATCTGAGGGAATTAGTTGAATTTCCATGCCTAATAAGAGTGGGGTGGGATGAAGGCCCCTGGAAAGGTCACTGCCTGGCATCTTCATCAACATAGCCAGCCTCAGCCCTGTCCAGGATCCATGACCGGGCAGGGCCAAGCGTGCAACGTTCCTGTCAGACTTCATCGTTTTGGAGACTAATTAACCAGTGAGAGTTAAAGGTCAAAGTCAAAAAGGAGAATCTTGCTTACTGCTTTTTTCTGCCCTGTCGAAAGGAGGCCATCACCTTCAGACAGCTCCCCTCCCTTTAATTTTCTCTCATCTCCTTCCTCTCTTTGTCTCTCCTCTGAGTAGAATACTCAGGCTGTTTTGGCATCCAGTCGCTAGCAGCATCTTAAAACTATTCTCCCCGACAATAACGGAGCCAATTATTGTATTTCAGGGGAGGAGGGGGAATTGCTGAAATAAATTGCAAGGAGTCCAGGAAAAAGCGGATACTTCTTCACATACCAGCCCAAGAGCGGAGCCCCAGATTCGCCCTTAATGAACTGTTTCGATCAGACTGAAAAGCCGCCTCTCTACGGATTCTTCCATAGGAAGACGGGAAAGCTGGCAGGCCGCTTTACCGAAGCAGTCTAGAACTTTCTTTCCAGCAGAAGATCTTTGCCTTAACAGTACGGGAATGAGAGTTTATGCTCAAGCAATTTACCTCAGTTTTGAAAGGGAGGTTGGTTTGGCACAAAGGCCACAAAAAAGCCATTTAGGAAAGGAAGCACAGTCCTCCTGTTTACCAGACTGAAGGTGCTTGTTTGAAGAAGAAGATGGCAGAAGCAGTCCACTAGCCCCATTTAGAATATCAGGGCAAGGCCGGAATCTGGCATCAAGCAGGCCAGGTGCAATTTGTGTGGGCCAGCAAATATCAATGGCAGGTCCTTTCCCCTATGTCAGCATTCAGCCGTGTTGCCTCCCCACCCCTGTGGTTTCCTTCTATGCTAAATCAGATGACAGAGAGAGAGAGGTTATATGCGCAGCAGCAGGAAGAAGCCGTTCTTGGCAAGAGAAATTCAGGTGTTCCGTCTGGTTGCTTGCCAGCCACGGCTTCCCAAAAGTGTGACTGGTACAGTGCCCGTTTGCCAGCTATACTTCTTCAGTTAGTTACGGCTCACTTTTCTCCCCCAGTGTAGCTTACAACATCATTCTTAGTTCTTCCCTTCTGTTTCACCCTGTGAGGTAGGTGAGGCTGAGAGAAAATGACTAGCCCAAGGTTACTTAGCAAGCTGCTGTGGTACAGTGGGAATTCAATTTGGGGCTCCCAGACTGTAGTATGGCACTGAACTGAAGCCACTGAACTCCACTGGACACTGCCTTCATATGAATAGCTGTCCTTTGGCTGGGAAGTCTATGGTGGGATGGAGGAGGAAAGAGGAAGACTGGGAAGAGAATGAAGCCAAACAAGCTTGAGATGAATTGGGGGAAGGAAGCTGGAGAAAGCAAGAATGAGAAGGAAATGCAGCAGCTAAGTGGAGGTGCTAGAGACCCAGCGTCAAATTCCTAGTCAGCCATAAAGCCCAGTAGGTCACCCCTAAACAGTGGTGAGATTCAAATAACTTAACTGGTTGTTTACAAGCACCATTTTAACAACTGGGTCTGCCGAAGTGGTGAAACCTGCTGAATCCCACTACTGCCCCTAAACCAGTGGTGGTGAACCTATGGCACTCCAGATGTTCATGGACTACAATTCCCATCAGCCATGCTGGCAGGGGCTGATGGGAATTGTAGTCCATGAACATCTGGAGTGCCATAGGTTCACCACCACGGCCCTAAACCTTTAATATAACTCAAGATGGGCACTTAGAGTATCTGGGATCTTGGACCCCCCAGGCTTACATTAGTATAGTTAATTCCTTCCCATTCCATGATGGACCACCTTGCCAAACGTAATCCTGTTTTTAGACCAAAGAAAACCAGTTTTGACTGCACCAAGTGTTTGTCATGGTACTTGAGTCAATAACTGCTACAAGGTGAGAAGAACTATCATTTCGGTAATTTTCTGATTGTTAATGTTAGCCTCTGACATAGGAGATGGAGTTTTACTCGAGTTAGCTAAAACAGTTAATCAGTCTTAGAGACAAGGCTGGCTTAGGTCGGATTGCGTTGTCCATAAATATCGAGGGGTTAGATCTGATTTTTCTCCATTGGAATTGTGTGAATTTGCTGACCACAGGATAGTGGGCAAGTGTTAACAACCCCACCAACATCTTGTTACAGCAAGGAATTCTACACATGTTCTAAGGAATCTACTATAGTCTAGTTCAGGGGTAGGGAACCTGCGGCTCTCCAGATGTTCAGGAACTACAATTCCCATCAGCTGATGGGAATTGTAGTTCCTGAACATCTGGAGAGCCGCAGGTTCCCTACCCCTGGTCTAGTTAAAGTACAACTAGCTACGTTAGACCAACTTGATTGCTTTTTATTGGATATGTGGAATGGTGTGCTGCCATGCGGTACGCTTTCCCTTGTATTTTTGCTTTGTTCCCCTTTTCTCTCCCTTTTGAATCCAATCACCCTTTTACTTTCTCTTTTACAATAAAGTTTTTTTTTCTATAAAGACTTTTTTGGCTTTGTCTAGTACAGTATATTTCTCAGGGACTCTTTTCCTTACATGCTTCACAGACACCATGTAATTGTCTGTAAGGTGTTCTCCAGAATTTACACCCTGTTATTTCTGCAGGGGTCTAGTAGTGTGCTAGACAGAAACCTTCTTAGCGGTCAGTATAGATGTTTTCAGGAAGTCCATGAGTGGTGGCAGCCTCTACCATGTTCATTCCAGGGATCCCTTCAAAAGGGAGCCTCCCAAAGGTACTTTCCCCCCTTACCTCCATCACAGCAACTCTGGCCCAGTCATTCTCTAGCAGCCTAGCCCACTTCACAGGATTGTTTTGAGGCGGGGGGGGGGGGAGTTGCCAGCTTTGGGTTGAGAAATACCTGAAGATTTTGGGGGTGGAGACTTGGGACGGTGTGGTTTGAGGAGGACAGGAGGGGGTGTGCGAGTAATTAATGTCCCTGGCTCAGTTTCCCCTCCTTTCATCACTGGTCCATTCTCTGAAGTTGCCATTTTTTCAAGGAAAACTGATCTCTATCACCTGGAGGTCAGATATAATTCCAGAAGATCACCAGCCTATATCCGGAGGTTGGCAACTCTAGCAGTGGCGAAGCTACCAGGGGAACAGGGGGGTGCGCTGCACACTGGGCGCGGGTTTTAATATCATATGGGGCGGAAAATTCCCCAGACCCCTTCCCCTCAAGGCTCCCCTGCGCGGCTCCTCACACTTATACAAACCGAAAGTAGGCTGAATGAGCTAGGCACCCTGGTGGGGACTACATTTCCCAGGGTCTCCGGGGAAATGTAGTTCCCACCAGGACCTTTGAAGCCTGGAAGGGAACAGGCCTGTTCTCCAGCCTGCTCTGTTTCTAAAGT
Source organism: Sphaerodactylus townsendi (assembly GCF_021028975.2). Lineage (NCBI taxonomy): Eukaryota > Metazoa > Chordata > Lepidosauria > Squamata > Sphaerodactylidae > Sphaerodactylus > Sphaerodactylus townsendi. The sequence continues at coordinate 100,882,420 of NC_059430.1, forward strand.
AAGTGTGTGGGGGGGTGAAAAAGCCAGAGTGCGCACCGGGCGCACTCTGACCCAGCTACGCCTCTGAACTCTAGCAGAGCGTAAGCCACCCTGAGTCCGTTGGAGGACATGAATTCTATAAGTTGCACTGTAGGAATATGTAGCAAACTCCTGGTCTGTATGCAAGTGCTGTCAAATCAAAGTTGACTTAGGGTAGACAAGCCAGGAACTTTCAAGACCGGTGAGAAGCAGAGGTGGCTTCCCATTGCCTTCCTCTGCAGAGCCTTCCCCGGCAGTCCCTTAGTCAACGACTGCTTGGCTTCTGAGCTCCAACAAGATCAGACTATGCTATGCTCCCTTCCTTTCACCGCTAGTTTGTAGCATCTCAAAAATAAATCTGAGTCTTGTGGCTCTGACACATTTTTTTTATTTGGTCATGGGCTACAGCCCCCTTTGTCAAATGCCCGGAAGCTTCTACTGAAAGAAAAGCCACAAGGCTCTTGTTTATCTTTGCAGCTGCAAATTAACACAGAGATCCCTCTGGAGTGAATACAACATGCCTGTAACAACATCCTTTGTTGTGGCGACATGAATGTTGTGTAGACAAAAACAGGGACTGGGCAGGAGAGGTCGTTTTGCTCTCCGGCTCTGGAAGTAAATTGACTTGAGCCAATAATGGCCTCAAGAGCCCGGTTTTAAAGGGATCGCAGATATGAGAAGTCCCTCTTGTCTCAGAGATGACGCAAGGGCCGCTGAATGCGCATCTTCTTGGGAAAACAACAGATATGGTGCTCTTTTTGCATCAGGTTTTCAAGAATTAATGCTCCCCCTTTCTCTGTAGGTGTTCAACCTATTTTTTATTCCAAACTGGGTTGCCATCCTCGAAGTGGGGCCTGCAGATCCTCCCAAATAGCAATATCTTGAGACAATAAAGTTCAATTGCTCTGAAGGAAATGGCTGCCGTGAGGTTCCTGCCTTCTCTTGAGGCAAAAAGCATATGGTTTGCTCTCTCTGGCAGACAGTGCAATATAGCGGTTAGAGTGTCAGTCTAGGATCGGGGAGACTCAGGTTCGAATCCTCACTCTGCCATGGAAGCTTGCTGGGTGATCTCGGAACCGTCACATGGTCTCAGACGCATTGACCTCATAAGGTAATTGTCAGGACAAAATGGAGAGAACAATGTAAGCCTTGCTGAGTCTCCTCAGTGGGGACTGAGGAGGAAGATGGAGAATAGAGGAAGTGCATAAAATAGCATGTGAGCATGTAGAGAGGCCTCCAGTTCTTTTGGCCTGTGGCCCAAATCAAGATGGTACCTATTTTAGATTCACTCCAGATGAGTTAAAGAACGACTGCCATTTCTCCATGGGGTCAGACTTCCTGGAGAGATATGTCAGTTATCCAGCGCAGCATGTGTTATCCCAGGCTGAGAAAAGAGAGTCCCTCTGGGAGGCAGATTCAATCTGGAAGGGCTGGCTAGTAGAGTGAAGTCTGCCAGAGTTGTGGTGATATTTGGGGAGAGGGGGTGTTTGTGAATTGCACTGCTCAGCTAGCAAACAATTGCCTCTAGAGAGAAGGCAATGAACCTGACAGGAAGCCCAGACAAGTGAGCATACATCTGGGACCTGAATATGAAAGTGAGCATACACCTAGGAATTGAATATGAAAGCCGAATATGAAAGTCATGAGCAATCCCACAGACTTTGGCTTCATTTGAGTTCATGGTGAAGGCAAAGGGACCAAGCTAACAGCTTCATAGCAATTGTCTTCATTCACTCTTGAGTTTTGACTGGATAATATTTGAAACGCACCTCTTTCTGGAACATTCCTCACCGCCACCGTTTTTGTTGTCTGCAGCTCTAAATATAGGTACTTCTTTCTAACAGATGAACCTCAGGTAGAGAGCTCCTCAGCTAGAATAAAATTTGTTACTCTTTAGCGTGCCACTGGTAGGATTGCCAACTGTGGGTTGTGAGATTCTTGAAAATTTGGGGGGTAAACCTTGAAGAGGGCAGGGTTTAGGTAATGGAGGGACCTCAGTGGTGTATGATGCCATACAATTCAGCCTCCAAAGCAGCCATTTTCTCCAGGGGGAAGTAATCTCTGTAGATCAGTTGTTATTCTGGGAGATCTCCAGGTCCCGCCTGGAGGTTGGCGATCCAAGCCACCAGACTCCATCTTTGTTTTTCAGCAGCTGCTTTGAACTGGGGTTGGAAGGTGGATAGAGTGATGGCACCAGGTCATGTTCTTGGCAGGCCTAAAAGACAGCAAAGGAGAATTGGTGAGGCCGATTACAGAGCGGACACCTGCTGATGGCAGGGTTGAAGAACCTGCCTCATTAATAAGAGCCACCGTGGCATAGTGGTTAAGAGCAGGTGCTCTCTAATCTGGAGAAACGAGTTTGATTCCCTGCTCTACCACTTGAGCTGTGGAGGCTTATCAGGTGAACTAGATTAGCTTGTGCACTCCAAACAAATGCCAGCTGGGTGACCTTGGGCTAGTCACAGTTCTTTGGAGCTCTCTCAGCCCCACCCACCTCACAGGGTGTTTATTAGATAGATAGATAAACCTTTATTAGGCATAGAGGGGTGTTTATTGTGAGGGGGAAGGGAAAGGAGTTTGTAAGCCCCTTTGAGTCTCCTTGCAGGAGAGAAAGGGGGGACATAAATCCAACTCTTCTTCTTCTGCTAAAGTTATACAGGGCCAGAGATATGAATAAGGTGACATCGTAAAAATTGTCGGTGTCCCATTTCCAGTGAGGGCCTGTTTCTCTCCCCCACCTCTTCCCTTGCAGGCCCTCCAACTGCCAGAGTTTGGTTTCCTTCCTCCCATGTTCTGTTCTGGTTTGTCCATGGCCCTTCTTCATACCCGTTCTCAATTCCTGCTTTCTGTTTTGTTAATTTTGGGCTCCTTTTAGAAACTTCAATTTCACTTTTTTTCATCTGGCCCCCCTCAGTCCCTTCCGCCAGATCTTGGCGTTCTCCAAAGAACAAAAAAAATTGCCTTTTTCTTCCCCCTAATGTTTCCTTTCTTTTATGAAGGCACGCTTACCCAAATCAGACCCGGCAAGGCCTATAATTACCAACCTGCTTCCAAGAGCTCTCTCTGTTCCTTTGTTTCCATCAAATTGTCTCTTTTGGGAGGTGGAGGGAAGAAAAAAGAGGAAAAAATGCGGGGCATTCTTTCTCCTCCCCCATTTATGTTTTCAAATCCATTATTGAGACGTCGGCGAACAGTCTTCTATGCTATCCCCGCCACTCGTCTAAACAAATTCATCGAGGCAGCCGGCGCGCACACAGCCCTTTCTTCCTCTCGAAAAGAAATCCCTGGATAACCCATTTCAGTTGTAATTCTTCAGCAAAGATCACACTGTCCTTAGGTCTCATTCTTCAGCAAGATGCAGTTGGGGTTGGAGTTGGGGGAGGCACTTGAAAACATCATTGTTTCAGATGTGACAGTCCCACCCACCAGTTTAAGGGGAGGAAGACAGAATCGAAACAGTGCTAGATGATGAGAACTGGCAATATACTCAACGTAGTTGCACAAGTACATCAAAAAGAGATGTTTCAGCAAAGAAGGCTTTGATTTCTCCTCTAGAAGGCAAATACTTGCAACATTTAGAGTGTTGGGGCTGATTTGGAAGCAGGGCAGGAGCAACAGTGGCGTAGTGGCTAAGAGCAGTGCACTCTGATCTGGAGGAACCAGGTTTGATTCCCAGCTCGGCCGCTTGAGTTGTGGAGGCTTATCTGAGGAATTCAGATTAGCCTGTACACTCCCACACACGCCAGCTGGGTGACCTTGGGCTAGTCACAGCTTCTCGGAGCTCTCTCAGCCCCACCCACCTCACAGGGTGTTTGTTGTGAGGGGGGAAGGGCAAGGAGATTGTAAACCCCTTTGAGTCTCCTACAGGAGAGAAAGGGGAGATATAAATCCAAACTCTTCTTCTTCTTTTCAGACTTACGCTTTGCTCCTTCCAGGGCCAAATCCTAAAAAAATAGTTCAGCAACTTTGCAGTGGAAGCCATGTTTGGACTGGCCAATGAGGGGGCTGGTGTTTTTAGATGCAAGGCAGCCAACCTCTGCCAGCAGGGCCTTCTCAGTAGCTGGTCTGGGTTGTAGTGGCATACTTATTCCCAAGAGGCCTTGCTTCCTTCTGGAGGCAAATGAAAACATGCTTGTTCTGGTAAGACTTTGGAAGCCTGGCCACAGTTAAGTTGGAAATCTCTGTGCTGCTGTTTTTCCATTGCTGATTGCTTATTGCTTATTGCTTGGACTTTAATTAAATGGACTTATCTGTTGTTTTTTCATGTTTTATGAAGTATTTTGGAAATGTACTTTAAGGCAAGATAGAAGGAAAGGGGGACAGATAGATCCATCAGTGACTTCCAATTATGATGACTATTGGTAGTCAACCTCTGAAGCCCATTCCCTGTGCCAAGAGCCAACATCAGGAGAAGGCCTTAGCCGCTGTGTCCTATATTGTTGGCCCTCCAAGGCAACTGTGTGAGACAAGATGCTGAACTAAATGGGCCACTGGCCAGATCTAGCAGAACTTATGTTCTTATAACAATAACATTTAAGAATGTTTATCCCTACTATGACTTCTTCACTGAGCTCCCAGTTCCACCTCAGGCTTGCTCCAGCTTCCATGCACCATCCAAGATACCATCTAATGGAGAGCAGAAAGCAGCCAGGCAAGGCAATCTCCCATTATGCCTCAATCAAGGTCAGCAAAGAATTCCAAAGAACGTCTGGCTTGGGTAGTGTATTGGCCTTGGGTAGTGTATTGACCATCCCATTTCTCAAAGTGGCCAACCAGTTACTACAGAGGGCCAACAACAGGGCATCCTTAAGCATTTTGCCTGGAGTGTTAATGGTAATTTATATGGGATTTTACCTATTCTTGCCCTCAGCTCCAGCATCTGCCTTCAGAGCCCCTGGAATGGAAAATGCAGTTCTGGAAACCAGGATTCAGGTATGGGTCCTCCCAACCCTAAGCTGGTCCACAAGCTGAAGAAAACAGACCCATTCTGCTACAAGCAGGGTCCATTCATCCACCCACCTGAAGGCCCACTTCCCAGAGTCTAACTCACACACAAGAAGCAGGAAGGTGTTTGCTAAACAACATCCCAAGATGAGTTTAGCAAATAAGCCAAGCCATACCCTGTAGGCAAAGGTGCACATGTGCACACACCTCTCCAAACATACCAGGGTTATTAACAAGACAAACTAGATGGATTTTCCAGACCCCCTTCCCTCCTCCCACCCCGCAACCAGACTCAGATCATAAAAACAAACTGGGGATCTTGAATGGATCTTCCCAGAGTCCTGTAAAACTGAACTAAAGTCACATGGTGGCCCAGTTCCAAGGAGGGTTATATGGGGAGAAAGGGGAGATTTTTTTTTATTGAAATGGCTAATGGAGGGGCAAAATTTTGATTGGCAAAAATATGCAAGGGGGGGAGAGTTAACTCTTTTCTTCCCTGTGCAGCTGTAATTCAACTCAGGAAGTCACTGGAAGACCTGAAATTTCCGCCACACTGAGGGTACAAAAAATCCCTTCCCCGTACCTGGCTTTGCACATCCTTTTTCTGTACACCCTGTTCTCACTGCCACAGACAAAGGAGGCAGGATAATTCAAGGAAGTAGATGCTTCAGCTCTGCCATCATGCCATCCTCTCTGCACATCCATCCCCACAGCGCCAGCTACAAAGTTTTCCTCCCAAACTCAGTCCTAGAGGAAACGCCAGCATCCCTTGAGTGCTGAAATATTTTCCTTCCCACTGCTGATGGCTCAATTATCAGCATTCAGCTCCTGTTTGCCCGCAGATCCCATAATCAACGTCTGCGTGTGTATTCTGGCAAAATTAATCATAATTGCTGAAAGCAAGACACATCACACTTGTAACTTTGGTCCTTTAATTAGGACTCCGTAATTGGATACAGCACTCCCTGTAAATCCAATTACTCAAGATTAGAAAAACGGCAACCAGTCAGACAGAAGCTAGCCGAGGATGGGCCAGTCACTGACTTTGGAGGCTTTGACCGCAGAAGCCAATGGTCAGGGCCTAAGAGAGCCATCCCATAACCCAGATCTGGAATACGCATTCTTTGAGCCAAGCACCTTGTGAGTGTCTGTTGGGTATTGCTCCTCTTCCTCCTCCTCTGCTCTTGAAGTTCACTGTGTAGTCTGAACCCCACAAAGGCCATCCCTAATGTCAGGCTACAAGGTCCCAATTAGGGTTGTCAGCTCTGGATTGGGAAATTCCTGGAGATTCATGAGTGGAGTCTGGGGAGGAGAGGGACCTTATAGGGTATAATGCCATAAAGTCCACCCTCTAATGTTACCATTTCCTCCAGGGGACATTGTAATTCTGGAAGATCTCCAGCCCCACCTGGAGATTGGTTACCAAAGGTTTCACTGTTGCATTCAGTGCTCCACCCTCTCCTGTTCACTGTCGTGTTTGTTTTCCTGTTCCTTCTGCTCTTCTCTTCTTTTCCATAGGAGATTCTGTCCATCTCCATCATCCCATTGGCCCTGCCTTAGTTCTAAGGTCTGCCCAATTTCCCCTAATCCTCCAGTGCATCAAAATACCTGATTTCCCTTCTGAAAGCAGGTAGCATAGCAGAAACCCAAGTCCATTTCTAGTGAGCTCTGTGATTATGCAAGGGATTGTGGCCAGATTTCATGCCCTGAAGAGTATTGCTTTTCAAATGTCCACCTGGGTTATCTGCACGGGAATAGTTTAATAGGCAAAAAAATCCAAATCCTCAGCTTGAACCTTCTCCCTGTCGGCCTCACCTCACCCCTAAAGGATGGGGATAATAATGCTGACTAACCTACCTGAAAGGGTTAAATTGGGAGGGGGGAGGGATGAGGATTTCAGGATATCACAGGAATCAGAAACCCCGTCCTCCAGTCTGAGCCTCATTTCTGCCCTCAGTTCAGCAGATGTTTGCCAGGAAGGGTCATGGAAGGCTTTCAACATTCCCAATCGTACTACAGTGCTCTCCCCGAACCCTCCGCCTCCGCTATAAAAATTAAACGGAGGCTTTTTCTAAGCATGTAAGCTTAAAAAAAAAAAACTACAACGAACCATCTTTTTTTTTAATACCCAAAGATAAAAACCGTAATTGTTTTAAATGAGCGCTAGGTAATTTGGAGTACATTATATGGGGTTTTGGACTATAAAGCCCTTCTCCTGCTGAAATCTCTTGGCAATGTGTTCAGGAGGCTGGTATGGGGTTGAGGGAGGGTTTGCTTTTATTTAAAGTCAGGTTGGGAGACAGGAAGCACTTGTGTTCTTAATTTATAGCATCCAGAGGGTTTATTTTGCTTGCTCTCAATTATTTCCCACTAATTTACAAAGAGCAGAGCGAGGAAACCACTTTTATAAATGCCACACTTCTCAGAAAGCTGCCGTGGGTTCCCAGGTTGATGGCAGAGCCTTAAAAGCATGCAGTAATATTTTGCCGGTGTTTAGGAGAGCTGCTAGTTTGACCTCTGGCTATTTAAATTGCTGATCCGTTTCTGCCCCAGTACAGGTAGTGCTTCCTTAATGGTTTCATGGCCATTTCATTTAAATTGCTGTGAAGCAAATTAACCCCTCACTGAAGATTTCTGAACTGATCAGACAAGCAACTCAAGAGTTGAAAGCTCAGCACTGCAAGAGCAGAGCTGCATCCAATCAAGATTTGCGATAAGGTAAGCTTTGCAAGAGGTGAGTGGCCCTGTTAAATTTTGTACAGTCATGTATGCCAGTAGCCAAGCTATTTCAAACAGCATGATGGGCATATGCTTTAAAAATATCTGAGTTTCAAAATTCAATCTGTTCAGCATTTCAGTACCCTTGCGCTCTGAAAAACAAAGTCAAGTATGATTTATTTGATGGTTGGGGCTTCCCTCAAAAAAAAATCCCAGGAATTGTGGTTTGGTGAAAATACAAAAGGTGCAGCAGCAAACAGTTTTCAAAGTTTCTAACTAGGAATTTACGGCATTTCTATTTCTTTGTAGTCTTTCTCTACCTGAAGATTCCCAGCAGGTAGGGGGAGGAGAGCAGAAAAAAACACTTTACTCAAATAAAAGCCATCACCCAAATCCCTTCCCCTAATTAAATGTCACTGGTTTCTAGCAACATGTTTGCCTTCAATACATGAAAAGTGGTCTGTGCTGGACAGTTGGCCTAGTCAGACTAGAATCCTGGTAGACCTTAGTTCAAAGCTCCACTTCTACCACGGCAGCTTGCAGGGTGACATTAGGTTAAACTCTTAACCGGGCCTATCTCACAGGGTTGTTGTGAGAAAATGGATGAAAGAGCAATATTTGAAACTGCTTTTGAGCCCCAGACTGGGGCGGTGGGGCGGGGAAATGGATATAGATAAATGCTCAAAAAATGTATCCTTTGTCAGGCAGACACTAAGGCAGAGGTCCCCAACATGGTGCCTATTGCTTACTAACACCTTTACTGAGAGCCGGCGTGGTAGTTAAGAGCAGTAGTGGTTAAGAGCAGGTGCACTCTAATCTGGGGAACTGGGTTTGATTTCCCACTCTGCCACTTGAGCTGTGGAGGCTTATCTGGTGAACTAGATTAGCTTGTGCACTCCAACACATGCCAGCTGGGTGACCTTGGGCTACTCACAGTTCTTCGGAGCTCTCTCAGCCCCACGTACCTCACAGGGTGTTTGTTGTGAGCAGGGAAGGGAAAGGAGATTGTAAGCCCCTTTGAGTCTCCTTCAGGAGAGAAAGGGGGATATAAATCCAAACTCTTCTCCTCCTTCTCCTCTACTGGTGCTCACCAGATGTCTTTAGGAAGTGGGTGAAGCCAGGTGGGAGGTTTGATTGGTTGTTTAGATGTTTTAACATATTGCTTTGGCGGCAGCTGCCGTCACAGCACAAGGATCTACACTTTTCTTTTTTTACTGAAGTTAAGCAGTGGCAATCATTTTGTGGCTGACATCACCTCCTGCAGCAGCCATTTTGTTGCCCTGCCCACCATTCCACATCAGAATCCCAAATATAACCACAGAGGCCAAAAAGTTGTGAACCCCTGCACTAAGAGAAGGCGGACCTCCTGGCTGCCTGCTCTTACCCATTACACCGTGCTGGCTCTCTCTTTCCCACTTTGAGGTCCCTTCCCGCTCTGATGACCCTTGAGGTCCCTTCCCGCTCTGTGTCTTTATGTGTCATTTATCATTTCCTGAGATAGGGGAGTGGGCGAGTGGCCTTCGACTGCAGAGAGCCATCAAGGAAGGAGGCCTGTTTGCACTTCTTGACGGGAGCACCCCGACCTACCCACTGGCAACTGGCTGCACAGTCCAACCTTTGGTGAGCCACAACATGAATGGGGAGAACTGGTGGATCAATGGCTTGTTCACACAATCAAAATTGCCACAATGACTCTCCCGAAACAGCAAGGCCTGTGCAGACAGACTTTAGCCGGACCCTTTTCCAGACAATTCTGCATCATTCTCAAATGCCTACCTTCCCCTCTGGTCTCAATGGACTAAGACTGTCTCAGTGGACTAAGATTGCCAAGATTGATACACCTCTGAAGATCCCAGCCACAGATGCAGGTGAAACACAGGCATAGCTCCAAGGGGGCGGGGGCACGCAATGCACTGGGGACGTGCCCCTGTGTGGGTGTGGCAAGGGCGTTCCGGGGGCATTCCGGGCCGGGGGCATTCCAGGGTGGGACGCGGCGGAGGATACGCCGGTGCAACAGGCGCTTTTCTCCCTTGCTACGCCTCTGGGGTGAAATGTTAGGAACAAGATCTACCAGACCACACACACACACAACCCAGAAAGCCCACAACAACCAGCTGAGATTGCCAACTTTGGTCCTTTAAATTAATTAATTGGTCCTTTAATTAATTGCTTCCCAACTCCTGGCAGGGTAATGCCTGGAGATCTGGTGGTGGAGCATCACGTAGGTCAGATTCAGGGAAGGAAAGAACCTCTTTGGGTATAAAATGCCACAGAGTTCAGGCTCTAAAGTTGCCATTCTCCCCAGGGAACTGATCTCTGTAGTCTAGAAACAGGTTGTAATTCCAGGAAAATATCTAGGACCTGCCTGGAGGCTGGCAATTCTACAGCTGTCGAAAATAATTATCTTGATTTGCTACCCCAAACCCTGGGTGAAGCAGGGCATCAGTCAGAAGTCCCTGGTCTTGTCTGGACATAGAGGGGAACAAGATGGGTGGACTCCCTTCAGCCTTGGGTCTGGCTGCAGTGGCAGTCCCCTTGAAAGCATAGTAGAATCAGATACTGAAGTACATTAATGGGTTGTCTTGTGATTATATAAAGATACCCAAGTTGCTGGCCGAATAGAGTCTCAAAGTCATGGAGGAGAGATCTGTAGCTGCTCACAGAACTAAACGGTGCCTCAAATTTCACAGGAAACACACCTCTGATTATCAAATGACAGAATTAAACCAGTGATCCTTTTAAAGTATCTGGAATGTTCGATATTTTCTGGATTTTATGCCTAATAAAGGTTTTTGGATTGGATTGGATCAACCAGGGTAGACTGGCTCTTTAAATCACTGGGTGGGTCACTGCCCTGGTGGTCCACATAAGGTTACCAGATCTGGGTTGGGAAATTTCTGGAGATTTGGAGAAGGCAGGGTTTAGGGAGGGGAAACACCTCAGTGGGGTAAAATGCCATAGATTCCACCCTTCAAAGTAGCCGTTTTCTCCAGGGGATCTGTTGTAATTCTGGGAGAACTTCAGCCTCCACCTGGAGGTTGGAAACCCTAAATGGACTTTGGTGGACTTTGGTGCTGCAGCCTAGGTCCAACCTGAACAGGCCTTGCATGCTGCCTCCACTGACTCCAGAGCCACTTCACTGTCCCAAATCACCCATGGGCCAAACCACAGAGATGGTTGTAATTATCATGCACTACTTTGAGCTTCCCTGGAGGAGAGGTCATAGCTCATAGGTAGTGCATGTGCTTTGAACACAGAAGGTCCTAGTTCCAACCCCTCATATCTCTGCCATAAAGTGTAGGAAACACTTTTGTCTGCCCAAGTTTCTTGAGGGCCTTTCCAGATGTAGATGGACAAACATCCTCACTCAGCACAAAGCATAAGAACATCTGGCTGGCATCGTATGAGAAAAGAGTGCTAGTGAGAGAGCCTGCTCCAACCAGGGGTTAGAAAGCTCCCGCGAGTGAGCCAAGCTCCGTATTCCAGGCAGAAGCCAAACAAGATCCAAAACAAGATCCTTTTCAGCAAGACACTGATAGAGTATCTCGGTTCCTCTCCTCCCTAGTTAGATTTGCGGCAGGATACACCACTCTGCTGTTCCCCCTCCCCCACACCTCCCTCTCAAGCAGTTATGGCTGCTCTCTGCTACAGAATAATGATGCTGACATTTACATTTTAAAGGGAGGAAGAGAAGTAGGGGCCTCCTTCCGCTCTTGAAGGATTTGTTTCACATTTTCATGATGAGGCACCACTGCCATTTGCAGAGGAAAGGAGGGGGAGCTTTCCTGTCTCCCTCTGCCCCCTAGCAAAGCAATTCTCTACATGAAACTGTCCCAGTTACGGAAAAAGGGAAGATGGAGAGGTCCACTTTCCCCTGGCAGCATTTCCTTTTTCCAGGGTGTTTGTTCCGTTTGTCAAGCTCCCACACTGGCATTTGATCTCAGCTGAGCAAAAAGTGTTTGGGATAAAGAAGTGGCAGGGAAGGAAGCGGCAATTCCTAGGAGGGCGGGGCAGTGTTCATTCTGATGCCTCTTTTTGCATTCTGGTCAGACACACACCCCCATACCACTCCTTTCTGCCTATGTGAGTGGGGCCACCATAGTAAGCAAGGCAGGTGTACAACAGGTAAAGACCAAAGTAATTACACCAATGCATACTTATACTCACAAAATGAGTAATATTTAAACCGATAATAAAGAAGGAATACAATTCTGTCGTTGTTTTCCCGGTAACAACTCAAAAGATTATTAATAGCTAAGCATGTGGACTATTTGGCTATAAAACCTCCAGATTTGGTTTTTATTTCGATTATTCTTTTTCAAGCCATTATAGTTCCTGTAAGGTTTATCTTTCTCCTCTAGGAGTAAACTTATTCCCCTGAAGCAAATATTGCCCAATTTTCACTCCACAAGGCTCTTCTTAATATAGTCTTTAAACTGTACACTTTGGCATCAAGATCCATTATGAGTGGGGCAGCTGCCTGTTCAGCATATGGAATAGTCACCATTTTGTCTAACTAGGCTCTTGAATTGAGTAGTGGCTCAGGCTCCACACTGGTTGTGAATACCAGGACCCCAACTCAACATCTGAACCAGGGAGCCGCTCAGCATATGGTGAACAGAATGTTTTTTGGTGCATCAGCACTGACGCTGTGCATCCTTGGCCTGGAAATGTGGATTCTTTGGTATGGTATTGCCTGACGTCATCAGAACTCCACAGCTAAGACGGGTCAGTATTTGGATACGACACCACCAAGGAAGGCTGTGCAGAGGAAGGCCAGGGTAAACCACCTCTACTTCTCACTTGCCTTGAAAGCCCCTTGCTGGGGTGGCCATAAGTCAACTGAAACTCGATGGCACATACTTGCAACATGCTTGGTCTGAACAATGGGAAGTGTCCAAATTCCAGTTCCCCACAGGGGTCTGCAACCTGCGGCTCTCCAGATGTTCATGGACTACAATTCCCATCAGCCCCTGCCAGCACATGCTGGCAGGGGCTGATGGGAATTGTAGTCCATGAACATCTGGAGAGCCGCAGGTTGCAGACCCCTGCCCTACTCCAAGGGTAGGGTGTGTGGGGCGGTTGGACTCATATCTCAACTTGGAGGATGCAGTCTCCATCTCTGAGTTCCTGAAGCCAGTCTCTTGAGCTGGTGAACACCCAGAGGGTGTCTGACAGCGGATGCTATCATTGGCAGCCATCCAGGGGCTTCCTCCTCCCTGCCAATCATAGGGGCAATGATGTGCACACACAGACGCACACCTGTTCTGGAGGCCTGGCCTCATCTATAGTCCCTGGCAGGGGAGTTCTCTTGGCTAGGTTCCAGCTTCAGACTCTGAAGCACAAATCCTGGAAGCTGAGGGACACACTTGTAAGCCATGTTGGAGATTCCTAAATACGTAAAAGAAGGGAGGGAGCAAATAAAATAGTGCCCTCTTTCCCCTATTTCTCCAATCACCGATTTCCCCCAGGCTGCTTTGAGCCACTTGTGCGAGAGATTTTTTTTGGCTGGGGTCTTTTTTTCCTAAAAGCAAATTGGGAGAATCATTTTCGGTCAAGGAAATGAAGCAAATCCAGCAGAGTAGCCCTGATCCATGCCCCCTCCCCACCCCTGGAATACCTGATTTTTGTGACCAAATTCCTTTACAGATCCCAAATGTCACCTGCACTTTGATGCTCCATTCAACAAGCACTTGTGCTGTGTATGGACTGGCTGTGCTTTCACTCAGTTGTAACAGGAAGGTACTCTGTGCATACTCAGAAGAACCCTCCACTGCAGAACACTCTTAACCTCAAAGCACACAGAAGCATACTCACTCTCTCTCTCTGGCCCCCTCTCATACACAACACACACCTTTCACCCATCCTCTGCCACTAGTCATCACAAGGGAGAGGAATTTGCTCAGTGAAACTCGGCCCTGGAAGTTATCACGGAAGTTACCTTTTCCTTCCCTCCCCCTCTGCCATCCACAGCACTTCATGGAAGAGCAGGCTGTTCAAACACGCTTTCCTGGCGTTTCTACCATAATACAGGGCACGTGCTATTGATTTAATGGCAACTATTACCTCCAGAAATTGATCTGATGTTTTCATTAGGCTAAACAAAAATTTAACACAGGTTTACACCAGATTAGCTCACTGGAGATCACCTCCCCGCTTCCTCGTTGAAGGATGATTTATTCCAGGGCTGGCAGGAGATGAGATGAGAGAGGCCTTCGGCATGCCCAGCTGCCTTCAGGGGCCAAGCATGAAGGAGGCTTCACCCAGCAATGCAGAAGGGCTGCACGAAAGGAAGGAGAAAAGATGGGCAGCTGATGGTCCTGGGGGTCAATTTCAATCCCACCTCCACTGTCTTCCCATCAGGTCCCCAGCAAGGCTGCCAGATGCTAAGAAACTTGCTCTCCAGTAAGAATGATTACCACTCGCAAGGAAAGGCAACACATGCAGTGGTGGGATTCAGCAGGTTCGCACCACTTCGGTAGAACCGGTTGTTAAAATGGTGCTTGCAAACAACCAGTTGTTAAATTATTTGAATCCCACCGCCAGAACCGGTTGTTAAATTGTTTGAATCCCACCACTGAACGCATGATTGGTGTTTGGAATATGCTGCCATAGGAAGTGGTGATGGTCACTAACCTGGATAGCTTTAAAAGGGGCTTGGACAGATTTATGGAGGAGAAGTCGATCTATGGCTACCAATCTTGATCCTCCTTGATCTGAGATTGCAAATGCCTTAACAGTCCAGGTGCTCGGGAGCAACAGCCACAGAAGGCCATTGCTCTCACATCCTGCATGTGAGATCCCAAAGGCACCTGGTGGGCCACTGCGAGTAGCAGAGAGCTGGACCAGATGGACTCTGGTCTGTTCCAGCAGGCTTGTTCTTATGCTCTTGAGGCTTGGAGATCTCCCAGAATTACAACTGATCTCAAGGCTACCACAATCAGTTTTCCTGGATAAAATGGCTGCTTTGTAGGATGGAATCTATAGCACCATACCCTGCTGAGGTTCCTCCTCTTCCCAAACCCTACCTTTCCCAGGCTCCCTCCCCAAATCCCTAGGCATTTCCCAACTCAGAGTTGGCAATCCTAACAGAGTGACTGATTTTCCCTTCTCCCATACGGTAAGATACAATGAATCAGTGGGAATTCACCTCACAAAGAGCCATTTCCCTGAGCCTGGATTCTGCTCTCTCCAGAATTGCGTAGCTGCAATGGGGACATTTAGGACGGCTCGCCCCAGGCGCCACCATTGCAGCCATGTGGCAGGGGTGAGGCGTGGTGTGGCATGGCGGGGGTGGGGCATGTTGGGGCGGGGGCACGCAGGCAGTTCATGCCAGGCCTAGTTCCCCTTCCCTTCATCACTGGCTCTCTCTATATATATATTTAAAAATAAAGTGACAAAGTGTTTGGATTTATATCCCTCCATTCCCTTCTGTAAGGAGACTCAAAGTGGCTTATGATTCCTTTCCCTTCCTCTCCCCACAATAGGCACCTTGTGAGGTAGGTGGGGCTGAGAGAATTCCGAAGAACTGTGACTAGCCCAAGGTCACCCAGCAGGAATGTAGGAGTGCGTAAACACATCTGGTTCACCAGATAAGCCTCTGCCACGCAGGTGGAGGAGTAGGGAATCAAACCCAGTTCTCCAGATATATTGCAGCAAGAGTTGCAATATATTGCAGCAGAGTTGCAGCAAGGAGGGGAACAGGTTGCATGTTTGAACTGGGATCAAATCTCCACTTCGCCATGAAGTTCATTGAGTGACTCTCTCTCACAGCTAACCTACATCACAGGGTTGTTATTAAGAAAAACAGGAGAGATCCTCAATGTCCACCACCCTGGAGCATCCAAAGAAGGCAGCACCATTGGGGATGCAACCACACACCCACTCCCTATCCACCAACATCCAGAAATAATTTGGGCTATTGGCTGCCATCCTTGGGTTGATCAGGGCCACCTCTGTCCTCGCCACTGAGGACTTCTCTTGGCATGGTGACTTTAATCAAGCAAAGATGTCTTAAAGGAGCCATCTTTTCCCTTTTCATGGCACACAACTTGACTGGACATTGGGGGGTGAAGTTGACTGGACATGGGGTGGTGGTGGTAAAGGAACAGCAGTGGTGTAGTGGTTAGGAGCAGGTGTACTCTAATCTGGAGGAACCGGGTTTGATTCCCCGCTCTGCCACTTGAGCTGTGGAGGCTTATCTGGGGAATTCAGATTAGCCTGTGCACTCGAACACACGCCAGCTGGGTGACCTTGGGCTAGTCACAGTTCTTCAGAACTCTCTCAGCCCCACCGACCTCACAGGGTGTTTGTTGTGAGCGGGGAAGGGCAAGGAGATTGTAAGCCCCTTTGAGTCTCCTATAGGAAATCCAAAGTCTTCTGCTGCTGCTGCTTCTGCTTCTTTATTCGGGGGCAGGAAGCCTTTTCTGTTTCTTGCTCAATATAGTTTCTCTAGTCAGACAAAGGGACTCATTCTCTCTCCACCTCGACCCTAGGATTGGTAGCAGCCTGTCCTTTTGGCACACCTTGTCATCTCTCACGCCCCCTCCCCTCAAATTACACTATACTGCACCCGCAGGAGACAAGCCACACCCCCTGTCTGCTCCTACCTCAGTACTGTCTGGCTTGCACACCTGGGATAGTTACCTGCCCTGTACTGCACAGCACATGAGAGCAGAAGAAACAGGACACAGAGTAAGGGATTCTCCCTGACATTTTCATTTTGAACAGGAAATCACAGATGCCCAAAATTAAACCCAAAGTAGTGCAGTTTGGCAGCGGCAGGTACATCCGGAGAGGTCGTTAGCTGCTCATGTGTTTCCATCCAGGGAAGGAGCAGGTCAGGAAAATCTGGTCTGAGATCTACGTCCATCAGCAGGAAGGTTTTTACAAGAAGTAACACTCTGCTGCTCTCACGAACCCCTTCCCACCCCATGAAACTCATCTCCCGGAGAGAAAAAGAATCAGCAGGTAGGCTATTGACATCCCGCTCACCTGCTCCAATTCTCCTAGAATTATCGAGCAGGTCTCCTCGCCAGCCATTGAGCGCCGTTCAATAACTAGCCACCACTTGGGTGTTGTCCAAGGTGCTAATTAAATTAGGGAGGCTACAGATTGTCCTCGGCAGCAAACCAGGCACTGAGAGGGTCGCCACCGCTTGGTTCAGGTCCGGAACGGGCAGGAGACGGGGAAGGGGTGGGCAACGAGGGTCAAAGAGCTGCTGCAGCTCAATTAAAGACTGGCTAACGCAGGCTAAAGTTGGCAGCAGCCCTGTGGGTGCTAAAGTAAAATCCCCCAAACCAGGAAAACAAAAATGACAAGATAAGGGGGTTTTTATTAGTACCAACCAACTGACACATAACAATGTGCCAGTTTTCAGATTCTCCAGAATTCTTCATCAGGCTGGATTTTACAAAAAGAAATTTAAAAGCAGTGCAAGTCACCACCCACTCCAGAGCTTCCTTTGTGTCCACAGGCTGTGGGGCGTAAGGAGACTTCCCTTTTAGGGCGGCCCACTTTACCTTGCCTGATTAGCCTGGTCTTGTCAGATCTCAGAAGCTAAGCAGGGTCAGACCTGGTTAGTACTTGAATGGGAGACCACCAAGGAAGCCCAGGGTTGCTCTGCAGAGACAAGTAATGGCTAACCGCTTCTGAATGTCTCTTGCCCTGAAAACCATACAAGTCTCACCATAAATCAGCTACAACCTGAGGGCGCTTTCCAACACTTCACCTTACCTTGATGGTTTTCAACAGTAACCCAATGTGCAGACATCTAACAGGTAAGGTTTTTCCAACTTCAAGATGAACACAATGGAAGGAAATGTTACCTGGTGAATAGCTGCATGTCAAACTACTCATAAAAGCCTTGGAGCAGGACCTGCTAAAAGTTAGCAACTTCTCCTGGAGCAACATAGACCATCAACAGAAGCATCACAAGAAGTTGTTTTTCATGGAAAAGATGAGGCGGGAGAATGCAGGGCATGAAAACAGCCATTCCAGTCTCAGTATGGGAGACACAACTCCATCGGGGTGTTGGGGAGATCGATGCATTTATCTGCAATGAAGATTCATAGAATGGAGCATGGAATACTGGGAAGAGAGCAGATTGCTTTGAAGCCCCAGCGGACGGAGCTTTCTTCTTGCTCAGGAGGCTTTTCCTCCACCTGGGTAGGTTTTTCCACCAGAGAAAGACCCTACACTGACATGCACGAAGTCATAAAACACAATCCTCTACCAGCAGAGTGAAGGCAAAACAAAATTCAGATTCCGGCAGAGTTGTTTCCTCCCTTCCTCCTTTTAGCTCCAATCCATCCTCTTTCCTTGTTATGATGGGTTACCAGCCCACAACCTCCTCCAAGTGCATACAATCCTTCTACGTGCGTAAGTGTGTCACTACGTGCGTCACAACCAACTTGACTGCAGTGAGGGGCCTTCAAGAGAAGGGAGAAGCAGAGGTGGTTTGCTATTGCCTTGCCCTGCAGAGCCTTCCTTGGAGGTCTCCTGTCCAAGTACTGGTCCGGTTTAGCTTCCAAGAACTGACAAGACTGAGCTATATAGGATCACCTTCCCTCCCATGTTTCCCTCGACTGCCCATGGGGTCCTTTGTGAAGCAGAAGCAGCTCAGTGAAAAGGAAGAGTCTTGGACAGCCAACCGGGAGAACTGAGTGGGCATCTGGGGCAAAGAACGAGGGTGGGAGCTAAGAGCAGCCCTGTCAGCCTGGGCACCCGCAGTGCCCTAAAAAGATGCCCCCAGGATGAGATTTCTCCTTGACGCAAACGGTCATTTTAAGGATAGATCTTGTAACTGTAAGCAAACTCTGCAGCCCCGCCTCGCTCAGAGGACAGCCACATCTACACAGCACTAGATATTGTGCGACAGCAATCATTCACAACTGGATTGTCTTGTCCACGCAGGAAAATCCAATTACACATGATTGCTGCAGCCCAGTGATAATACAATATCCTCCGAAGCAGCAGAGAACAAGTCTCTGGCCTCTTCCGTGTGACATCCCGTCAAGGTACCTGAAGAGCACAATCATGCGTTTCCTCCGCCGCAGACAAAAGATGCCCACTTCCTTCCACCTTCCCTCCCAGGACTTGTTTTTCAGACACCTGTCAGTCTTCACCGCCCTTTTCTGAAGTCCTTTTCGATTTGTCTGTGTTCTTTTTGAACAGTGGTGCCCAAAACAGGACAGAGGTACTGGGGATTCACTTTGCTGACCCCAGAAGGATAAGAGGCTGAATCAACCTGAAACCAATTTCCATCAGGATCAAACTCGGGTTGTGAGCAGAGCTTTGACTGCAGAACAGCAGGTAACCACTTTGAGCCATGAGGTAGTGCCCACCCCAAAATGGCTGCCTCAGAAAGTGAAGCCACACGTATGTAGGAAGCTAAAGCACAAGAAAGATAATTTTATTGTCGAAGGCTTTCATGGCCAGGTTCTGTCATGATATATAAAAAAGAGATAAAAGTTCACTAAAGGGTCATTTCAAGTTAGCAGAACTTTGTCAAACCCAGAGGCCGGAGACAGTCAGTCTAGGGGCAAAGGAGCAGTTAACCTTAAACATGATTGGTGGGTTCAACTGTAACTCTAGACCAGCCATTCTCAACCAGGGTTCCCTGGTACCCTGGAATTCCATGAGCATGTCCCAGGGGTACCGCGGCAACACTACCGCCCCCCCCTCATTTTTTTGGTGTCTCCCACCGGCGCCAGCAAGGACATGGAGCTGGCCCATGGGGCAGGGCCAACCACAAGGTCAGCAGCCATCACCACCCCCAGTGCTTCCCTTCACCCTGGGAGGGGAAGGTGGGGTGTGTGGCAAGAATGGGCAATGGGAGGGGAAGGTGGAGGGTGGCGGCAGGGGTACCATGAGATATGAAGAGTGAGGTCAAGGGTACCCTGACCTCGAAAAGGTTGGGAAACACTGATCTAGACCAATGAGAGGCTGATGCCTGGGCGGGGAGAAAGTATCCTGTTGGATGTATGCATTGTATATGCTATGCTAAGTTCAGTAGAGATGGAGATAGAGACTGAGTTAAGTTCTGTGTGTGTTGAACTATTGTTATTGCTGAAGAGTTCAGTATAGTATTATAGTCTTATATAGATTAGACTTGTGTAACTTTGCAACTGCTAAAGTAAAAGCCTTCCTATGGAAAGAACATCTTGTGTGGAGAGTATTCTTTTCCAAGTGTGATAGAGGGTTGCAGTGAGTGCAAGAAGACTAAAGACCTTCTCATCTTACCAGAGTAGCTCTGCTTTAAACTCTGCTGATAGAGTCAACTGGTTCTGGTGGGTTTTCTGGGCTGTGTGGCCGTGGTCTGGTAGATCTTGTTCCTAACATTTCGCCTGCATCTGTGGCTGGCATCTTCAGAGGTTCATCATGAAGAGAAGTCTGTTGTACACTGTGTCCAGTGAGAAGGGAATGTTTAGTGGGGTATATATTATCCATGTCCCAGGGTGGGGGAACCAATCAGTAAGTGTTTGGGTGGAACTTGCGATGCAAAGGTGTGGTTGACTGTATTGTATTGTATTGTGGGTGGGGTTTTTCAGTCCAGGGAGTGATTCACATTTGCATTCCCTGCAGCAGCAACAGTCTTCTCTTTGTGATGAACCTCTAAAGATGCCCGCCACAGATGCAAGCGAAACGTTAGGAACAAGATCTACCAGACCACGGCCACACACAGCCCGGAAAACCCACAACAACCAGATCTCCAATGGCTCATTAGGGGGGCTAACTTCACCCGGCCACACCCACTTTTAAAAAATACTTTGCAGGTACCAAGAAAAATGTTGGCATGTACTATTGCACCCATGGTCACCATTCTACGGGCTCCCACTCTAACCACTATACCACATTTTAATAATTGCCAAATACCTACAGAAATTAAGCAGCATTTTTCCCTGCCATTTATTCTGAGGAAATAAGAGCTCAGTGTCTGCAAGTCTGATTGCGCTGAAAGGCAAAAGAGTAGGACCAGTTTTAAAAAGTAAAGATAACCTGCTCTAAAAGCTCCCACAGCCAATAAACCCAGAAAAAGCTTTAAGGTCCAGACTAGCCCAAATCCACCTGAACACGGCCAGCATCACAACATCTTGATATTCTAATTTCTTTGAAAGAGATTTCAAACTGAAAGGAGTTTCAGGAGAGGAGTCACGTTGGTCTACAGCAGAAGAGCAAAAGTCAAGCCCGGTAGCGTCTTAAAGACAAACAAGATTTCCAAGGTATAAGCTTTTGAGAGTCAAAGCTGCCCTCGTATCTGACAAAGGGAGTTTTGAAACCAAAAGGAGTTAATTTTCTATTAGTTAAGCTGGTCTGGGGTGTAAGAAGAAAAGAAGAAGAAGAGTTTGGATTTATACCCCACCATTCCCTTCTGTAAGGAGACTCAAGGTGGCTTACAAGCTCCTTTCTCTTACTCTCCTCACAACAGACACCTTGTGAGGTAGGTGGGGCTGAGAGGGTTCTGAAGAACTGAGACTAGCCCAAGGTCACCCAGCAGGAATGTAGGAGTGCAGAAACTCATCTGGTTCACCAGATAAGCCTCTGCCACTCTGGTGGAGAAGTGGGGAATCAAACCGGTTCTCCAGATTAGAATCCACCTGCTCTTAACCACTACACCACCTGAGGATGGAGCAGATTAAAAGGCAAAGGGACACAAGAGGGTTATATGTGAATGGAAGGCTGGTTTTCCTACCAAGGTAACTGTAGGGCTCTCTGAAGAAACACAGTGAACAGTGCACTGATGCATCCCCTAGGTTACACCAGGCCTCCCTCTGGTCAACTGTTCACTCCTTACCCCTTGCTTCTGCAAAAATGAGGAAGATTGTTTGTTTCATTCCATTGTATCTAAAGAAGTGAGCTCAGATTCACCGAAGCTCATACTGCAATGAATATTGTTCATCTTTTGAAGATGCTGCCGGACTTCTCTGTTGTTTTGCTATGACACGGCTAGCATGCTAAAATCGTCAGCTCCCTACCAGCCATCAATGGCCCAGCAGGAGAATGGTATCTTTGCCACCAGTTGGGTTCAAGCAAAGACCCCTGAAGGACTCTCGCCCAAACAGATTCAGGTCACTTCCTAGGCATTCCACAGGGTTCACTGAATTGTTTCCAGCGACGTTTAAATTGGCTTTGGTCTCTTGCCAAGGCAGTGAGATTATTCTGATCACGTCCGTACAGGCCAAAAGATTTATTGACCAGTCTCTTCTCCATCACAATCCAGGCAGAATTTCTCCCCAAGCTTCTCAGCGCAAAAGTGGCAGGGAAGAATAGAGACAAGGCAAAAGGGGGGAGGGAGAGAGAGACGCCTTCAATTGTCTCATAATTAAGTGTCTGGAATTGGCCCTGGCTCCGTGCAGCATAAATGGGGGCATCTGAGGGCGAGAGAAGGAATGGATTTTGTGCAGGGTTTTGTCTGGAGGTTGCGTGCAGGGAGCAGCCCTCTTCTAACCCATTACCTGCTCCTCCCACCTTCCTGTCTCTGAGGTGACAATCAAAGGGTCAAGTAACATCACCGCTAGGGAATAGATTTGGCCCTGGGGGACTACATTGCTGATCCCTGCAAATACCGTTGCACGAAGATACAGATGTTTCCAGTAGTACCTAGATAGGAATAGCTACCCTACAGATTTTGCTTCCTGCAGGGATTTACCCAACCTGGAGTCTCTGTTAGAAAAGCTGCAAAACATTTCTGACTTTTTAAATTGTGCCGAGGCTACATTTCATTTTGCTTGTTTTATTTTGACGAGGTGTTCAAAAGAGCAATTCATTGCTGAGAGCAGACCTGCTTGAACGCCACAGTCCTCTTAGCTATAAAGCCTATCCTCTAAACTCACACACTGGGACAGGTGGGTGGTAGAGGTCATTACATCTTGAGGAGGGATATTTGTGCCTGTTTTTATTCCTGGAGATGATGTGTGTCACTTTCTCAAATGGGAAGGAACTTCCACCTAAATATCAGGAAAAACTCGGGGAGGGGCAGGAGGGCGAGCTCTGAACCGTGTTAATGGGGTCTATGGCACTTGCAACCAGGTCCTGCCAGAACGTGGATTAACGGGGAGAACGAGCGCCAGAAACGGAATCTGCCACGCAAGCAATGGGGAGGTCATCCCTCAAACCTGGTTAGTTTGTGTTCTGAAACCTGGCTAAGACGGTAGTGGAGATTTGACCAGTAAAGGCTTCCTGACAGTGGAATGCACTACCTCAGAATGTGGTGGAGTCTCCTTTTTGGAGGTTTTTAGAGATAGGCTTTGTCAGCAGTGTTTTGATTGTATGTTTCTGCATTGCAGGGGGTTGGACTTGATGGCCCTTGGGGTCTCTTCCAACTTTATGATTCTTTGATTCTACAATTCCCTCGCATGTGCACCTCCGTGTCTGATTTACAGGCCTGTTCACACATCTCCAGCTTTAAGACCATGGACAGAAAGGACTTTGGATAGCTTACCAGCCATAGTAGCTGGACCAAGCTCTGAGCATGAGGCAGCCATTGACGGCCCTTCAGGGAGCATCATAGTTCAGTGAGGAGGCGTATGTTTTATACAAACTCTGTTCAGGTTCAACCTCTGGCTTAAAGGACCTCAGTAAGCAGGGCTAGGAAAGAGAAATGCCAGCACTTGGAACACACGAGAGCAAATGTTACCAGGCAAAACATGCCCCAGGAATGATTACTCTTAATTTACAAATACAGTTTATCTTTCAATTTTACCTTTTAAATGCCCCATGCAGAAGAATTGAACCTACTTAGCTGTCTGCAGGCCCTCTGCACTGGAAACTCCCAGGACTTCATGGTTTTTCATGGTGGCACTGATGGTTCCTTGGCCCACCCACAGGTTCCTTTCCTTCCTTCCTGCTTTACAGCTACAGGGGTTTACCCCCCAGGATTTCCAGGGCTTAAGCACAGTGCACAAATTAAGTAGCGTAAATAAACCTTTCCGGATGGCTATGTGCAAAGAGACCCTTGTCAGGTTTTTTCCCCCCCACCATCTGCAACAATCACAAATGCAGCGTTATCTTTCCACAAGGCACCAGCCACTGGATTTTAAAAGAAACAAGATTCAAGGACTCGCTTTGGATGCCAGGCTAAAAACGGCAAGCTCTTTATACTGGAGAATTCACCCTCTACAAATCCCCCTGGCATTGCTTTAACATTTTGGGCTTTGGAACCAGGGTGGGCGGGAGGGGAAGCTTGGCTAGCGCACCTTAAAATGTTTGTTTTCCTGCCCTACACCCACCACATACACAAAAAGTGCTCTAAATTTGCAAACCATTTTACTGGCACTAGAAGCTTTCCTGGAGCTGTGCTGCCCCCTGCTGCTGCACAGGGGGAAAGACACGTGGCTTCAAAAATACTCCCAAATCCTCAACACCTAGATAAAAACCATGACCGCGGCTGCTTAAATATCCTTGTTAACCTTTAAGATGCCACAAGATTCCTTCTTTTTGCTGCAACAGCGTAACACAGCCATGCTGCCGGGATCTGTAGACTTCAGCCAGCAAGAACGCTACAAGAATAACTGCTGCCACCATGGCGCGTGATTTGGGGTGGTGTCTTCAGGTGTGGATGCTCATTTTCACCAAGATTTTGGGGGATCAGAGGTGATAAACCTGTTCTCACTAAGCCCCAGGAGGAAAAGATCACTATAGGAAGCTCTATACTACAAAAGGCCAGTGGATTGCTGCTCCGTGAGTGAGATCGGCCTGCGTTCCCCCTTTAAATTCACCAAGTGCTTCCCCCTTGTGGTGCTTGATAGGACTGCATCTGTGGTCCTGGGGAAACCCAGCAAGATCCTGAAGCCATGAGAGGCTCTCGTGCGCAGGCCCCTTTGAAGAGAACAAGCCGAGCAGCTCGGATTATATCCTTAAAGTGGAAGTGACGACTTTCTGCTTGCAGCCGTCCCCCACGGCATTAATCACAGATACATTTTTCCTCCATGGCAGCTGCCAGATGCATTAACATAATTAATTATATTAGGGGCTGGTGGATTAGCTAATTATGAATATGCCGATGTTTTGATTTCCCTTAATTAATTTGTTTTGTTTACAATGCAGCAACATCTGCCTCGGGGTCCCACTGGACTGTATCAGGAATAAGACAGAATGCGTCCCTAGGTTGGAATGGGGAATTCTTCCGCAAGAAGCAGCCTCGTTTAAATGTATCTTGTTTCTTTTCTTTTCTACCAGCCAAGTGTTTAAATACAGATTTGAAGGGGCTGAGAAGCTCTCGGGTACAGAAGCTCTCTTTTCTACCTATCAATATATCCATCGTACGCATTTTCTATCCTAAGAACATTTACTGAGAGTCCGCAGCAAACATCGCTTTAAGCTGCCGTCCATAAAACCGATTAATGCAGCTGAAAGGTTTGAGTAACCTGCAATCAAAAAAGACTACTATCTTCTCCATAACTTTAGTAAGGTCAAGGCGACACAAAAGCTAATGACAGGGAGACAAAGGCAGGTTGAAGGAGGAGAAGAATAGTTTGGATTTCTCCCCCCCCCCCCTTTCTCTTCTGTAAGGAGACTCAAAGGGGCTTACAATCTCCTTTCCCTTCCCCCCTCACAACAAACACCCTGTGAGGTAGGTGGGGCTGAGAGAGCTCTGAAGAACTGTGATTAGCCCAAGGTCACCCAGCTGGCATGTGTAGGAGTGCACAAGCTAATCTGGTTCACCAGATAAGCCTCCACAGCTCAAGTGGCAGAGCGGGGAATCCAACCCGGTTCTCCAGATTAGAGCGCACCTGCTCTTATCCACTACACCACGCTGGTGGGAATAGTGTCCAGCCTCTGGAAAACTGGGTGGCTTCCAAAAAAGGAGGGCAAAAAATGTGTCTTTGCCATGGCAGCAACACACACACGAGCACATCAGTCCTCTGCTTCCCCTCCCCCCCCATTGGGGTCTCACAAAAGCAGAAGTTCAATTGTGCTGACCCACTCCATCCAGAATCAATTCAGAGCCATGCTACAACACAGCCGCCGCCACCTCCCCCACGGTTTACCCTGCGTTCATGGAAATTGAACTTTGAGTTTGGAGCCCAGTCATTGGAGTGATCAGGTTGGCACCAGAGGTCCCAAAACGAGCAGGACCAAAGGCTCTGAAGTTGTTGATACAATCGAGAAAGCTGTTTCTTACAAGCTGCTCTTTAGACTGCCCCACAGTCAGCAGTAAATAGTTTAGTATCTGGAAAAAATGGCTGTCATTCTCAAGGGCTGAGTCTATCCCTCAGGTTCAATGAAGGAATTGACCTGAGGGAAAACATACATGGAACTTGGCGTGTGAAGTCTGGGAGAGATGAATGAGTAGCAGTCCTGGCCCAACAAATAACATCATTCTTTATTCCATCATTGGTTGAAAGCAGTGAGGACCATAGGAGCAGCAACAATCCCAGAACATTCATCTTTACTTGGGTAGCAAGAAACTGAGAGCCAGCGTGGTATAATGGTTAAGAGTACATGCACTCTAATCTGGAGAACCGAATTTGATTCCCTGCTTTGCCGCTTGAGCTGTGGAGTCATCTGGTGAACCAGGTTAGCTTGTGCACTCCAACACATGCCAGCTGGGTGACCTTGGGCTAGTCACAGTTCTTCAGAGCTCTCTCAGCCTCACCTACTTCACAGGGTATTTGTTGTGAGGGGGGAAGGGAAAGGAGATTGTAAGCCCCTTTGAGTCTCCTTATAGGAGAGAAAGGGGGGATACAAATCCAAATTACTACTACTACTACTACTACTGCTGCTGCTGCTGCTGCTGCTGCTGCTACTACTACTCTTCTACTGATCTGAGTGATACTCCATAACCCTGGATGAAGAAAGAACTCAGGGCAGCTAGAGCAAAATGGGTGCTGGCATTTTGAAGATTGTGGAACAAACCAACCCTTGAAGATTCCTGTGCTCTGGACTTAAGAACACATCCTGCTCTGCACTGTATTATCATTCCTCAGGGGATGTTTCCTGGTCTATGCAAGGCGCCTGTGGAATTAGAGCCAAACATTAGTTCTTGTACAAAAGTGTTGCAGGAAACAGTACCAGGGCTTTGAATGGGCGACTTCTGAAGTCTAATGGTATCAGTCTCCTGACTTGGCATTCTGCTGTTTCCTTTTTAGTTCCAAAGGGGAACGTACCAGATGTTTCAATTTTCACTGGTTTCTGGACGAGGTGTTCCCTGGGAGCCAAGACCCTAATATCAGAGACAGGAGAGAGCAGTCCGATTGCTGCCAACGCTGATAGAAGCTGTGCCATCGAATCTGACACCAACACAGCAAAGTGGTTCTCAGATGGTTCTCAGTAATTACAGCGTACCCGTTTGGTGAACCTTTGGCAATGAACGCAGGATCCAACATTATATTCCTTGCCCAAACAGAACGAACAATTATCATGGCCATCTGCAAAAAAACACAATTTGCTACCACTGTAAACACTTTTTGAACATAAATCTCTTGCACCACAATTTGTGCTGGTGAGCCTGAAAAATGACACCCATAAGAAAGGAAAACTGAAAGAGAATGATTAAGAAGAAATCGTAGCTGAATATTCAACGAACCAAGGTAGAAGTTTCAAATGACGCTACTGCTGGACCAGTCTGAAAAAACACGGTAGGAACGTACTGGTCTGTCCTCTAGATAGGCACTCCAGTGTCAGGGAACTGAATCAGAACTTCTATCGTCTGAGCTCTGAAACATTGAAGGGATACACTTACAAAAGCCACAAAAGAAAATAACGTGTTTCTTTTGGCTTACTCTGCAAAAGTTACTGGAAAACCATATTTTGAACTAACTGAATCCAGTTTAGTCCAGCTGGCTCAACCACATGTAATGGACAAGGACCAGGTGCACAAATGGCTGGCTACATCTCTCTCCACATTTGGAAACCTACAGGAACTAATGCAAGTAACGGTGAGTGACTGATAAGAAGGTACTATCTCCTGAAAAGTCCTGGAAGCTTCTCACATGTGTCAAAATGGATGCTAGGGGTTTCATCCACTCAGCACACAGATCTCACACAATGTAGCAGGGATGACCCTGGTTGGTACTTAGATGAGAGACCACCAGGGAAGTCCAGGGTTACTATGCAGAGAGAGGCAATGGCAAACCACCTCTGCACGATTCTTGCCTCAAAAACCGCAAGAGGGGTGGCCATAAGTTAACTTGACAGCAATTTCCACTACCACAGAGAAATGGAACTCTTGGATCACATGCACAGATGTAAGATTTAAAGGTCACCCCCCACTAGT
Source organism: Sphaerodactylus townsendi (assembly GCF_021028975.2). NCBI lineage: Eukaryota > Metazoa > Chordata > Lepidosauria > Squamata > Sphaerodactylidae > Sphaerodactylus > Sphaerodactylus townsendi. The sequence goes on from NC_059430.1 coordinate 100,910,318, forward strand.
CTGTGCCAATGCCAGAAAACCACTTTGCTGTTTCACTGGGGTGGGGGGTGGCTCATAACATTGATGCTCCAAGCAATTCTTGGGTTGCTTGTGGGGTCAGCCTGGTTCTGATGGATGGGCTCAGAACAGGCTGAGCAGCGGGACTTCACACCCAGGATCCCAGGACCTGTTCTAAGATACTGGAGTCAGAGGAACCCTTAAGAGAAGCTCCATGAGCAATACTCAAGCTCAGTGTTATGTGTTATCCTGCCCGCTCCTCCAACAAGCTCTATTCAAAGTCACATGGCAGTTCCTGTTTTGTTTCAGCTATGCACTATACCTAGTGCCTCTAGATGGCCTTCTCAAGCAACTAATAATGTTGCCAGATCGACCCATGGGGAGGCAGGGCTCTGTTTTAAAACAGTGATGCCTCTACCAATTCTGCCAACTCTTGGGGTGCCCAGCAGTGCAGTGCCAAAACAGGGAGCCCATTTGCTGCATTGGCTCAGTGTACCCACAAGGACATGCAGTAAGTAAAAACTTGTCTGGACTTGACCGCTCCAAATCAGCCTTGCATAATGCCTTTCTGACACCCTTCCTGAAGGGTTTAAGCAAGCACAATATCCCTGCCCTGGAGAGCGCTGCCATCTCCTGCCCTGGTCCATACATTCCATACATACTACTCCAGTCCTACTGACTCAGCACTATGTGTGCGTGCTTTGATTAGTGTGTGCTTGTGCCCCCATAATCTCTTAATAAAACTGTTAAACTTTATTTGCTCTCCTGCAGAATTTCTTGCACAAGCTGATTCCTGTAAACATAGGCAACCAAGATTCCGAGCTGCCCCAACCTTTTGCCAAGTCAAGAGTCTGCTCTCACTAATTCCCCATTCTTAAAGGGAGAGACTCCCACCATTTTTGATAACAACACGTGGACAAGAGTGAGAAGGGAAGGGTGGGGGAGGAAGCACTGCTCAGCTTGAAAACAATTAATTACAAATCAAATTTGGGATTTCTTGTAATAAACAGATATTTTTAAAAAACCTTTTCCATTGTATTGTTTCAAAGGTGCTGTGTTAAAAAATAACTGTATTAAATAGCTTGCTTTTGTAATTACAGATAACAATCCTCCTCAGGCTTGATAGAGGAGAATTATAAAAGTCTGCAGGGTTTTTTTCCTTACCAAATGAATAAATTCACACTGCAAAATGAAGGACTATTTTTTTGGGGGGTGGGTGGGTTGGTTGGTTAAATAATTCCAACAAATTGTTTGTTTAAATTACAAGAGACCAACAGCTGAAAGATAAGGCTTTTTCTTCTATCCCTCAGTTTTTATTTCTGTGTTTCTAAAGCAATTAAAATTAAGATGCCCCTCCTTTTAGCTTTTGGGACTTTTCTTATAAACAATCTATGACATCACAGAATCTTAGCCAATGGTTTTAGGAGCCAGAGGGGCTAGTAAACAACTGACAGGACACTTCTCAGCTGTCCCCACCCTGAGGCTACACCATATACTTCCTTCCAGTCTCCATCCATTATTTTTGTAGCCTCCTGCTCTTATTCTCAGACTCCATTTCCAACATCTATGAATTGCAGCCACCTGGTGTCCCATGGGCATCAATTTTCCACCCTCTTCCCTATCAGATTTTTAACCCATCTTCTGAGATCTCCAAAGATTGAAGCGATGCAAAGCTCGAAATATGACTCCTTTCCCTGATGAAATTTCTAATTGGGAGAAGTGGTTTTGCTCATGTTTAGGGTCTGTCATATTTGGGATTGGTAAAGGATTTTCCAGCAGGGAAACTTGGTCTTTGAGCGTGCAGCATCTTGTTGAAGGCATCTGCAGTTCTTTGCTATGCAGTAAACTTTCCTTGGTATATCAACACTACTTCTGCAACATGCCAGGGTCTGGGTTAAATAGGATTGTTAGAATGACTTTGCTACTAGAAGAGGAGGAGCTTGGATTTATACCCCACCTTTTTCTCCTGTAAGGAGACACAAGGTGACTTACAAGCTCCTTTCCCTTCTTTCCCCACAACAGACACCTTGTGAGGTAGGTGGGGCTGAGAGAGTTCCAAAGAACTGTGACTAGCCCAAGGTCACCCAGGAGGTATGTAGGAGTGCGAAAACACATCTGGTCCACCAGATAAGCCTCTGTCATTCAGGTGGAGGAGTGGGGAATCAAACCCAGTTCTCCAAATTAGAATCCACCTGCTCTTAACCACTACACCAAGATGGCCAGCCTAATGTAATGCTAGTAGCCAAATTGGAAGGATACAGCTGAAAAACTTTTTCCAAATTTCACTTAAGTTCCAGGTGTGCCCAGAGTTTTTTTTAATACACAACATGTCTGAACAAGAAGAGACCCTTGTAAAACCACAATAAAAGCTTTATTGCGTTGAAAATATTCAGAACTGTTTGGCAAAATGGAAACAAAAACAAAAATCTGCTGCAATGGCATCTTGTATTCAGACAACAAAACTACTACCTACTGTCTCAATTCTCACTTTTCTTGTTGGGTCTCTCCTTCCCTCTCTCACTTGCCCACACTTTAATTCCACTTCCGGACTTGTAAAATACAAACATACCTATACTTATTAGTGAATACAAAATTATCACCAGTGCTCTGCCATCAAATTCACTGGGGAAATGTTCTGAACTTAGATTCAGGCTTGCCAAAGGAAAGGGATCTTGTGAATCTTGAATCAACAAGATTCTTTTGAAAAACAGAATACTGTTTTTAAAGTCTTTTTAAGAAGCTGCAAAAGTAATAAAAGGCAGATTCAATATTATGTCTCCCCTTCTCATTTTTTTTCTTTTCCCCAAAATAACGTTTAAATTGTGCTAAAAGATGGCCGAACCATTTCCAACTCCTTTTCATTAAACTGTACCTTGACCCCCAGGCCTGAAGCACAGACTGTAATGGTGACAGGTTATTTTTAGGTAGACCTACCAGAACCTGACTGCTTGTATAAAACCTTAATGGTTACTCCCTGTTTCACTTACTCTCTTGATCACGGGCCACAATCACGGGCCAAATGAATTTCTGTGTTATATTGCCCACTCCTGGGGTCAAGCCAAATCTTCTTTGAAGCCATTCAGTTCTCCTTGATAAGCAGCTCTTGAGCATTTTGTGACCAATGTTCAGATAATGCATCCCCAAAGCTCATGCTCCTTATCTAGAGATTTATAGAGCTGCTTAGAGGACAGATTAAGTAGCAGGGGACTGTGTTTGTCCCCCCAGGGAGGACAGAAACCGCTGGATGTGGGCATACCCATTGTCATCATTTTGATAAACTGCTGGGAACTCTGCCCCAGTTAGAGCCTGGGACAGCACAGGGGGAGTTTCTAGTGACATTGCAGGTTCCTGGTTTGGGGTCGTATGGGGCTGCAACTGTGTCACATACTGGATGAGAGATAACGCTTCCTCCATGAGAGAATCTGCAGCAACAGGTGTGGCACTGGGGATCTGGAGCAGCGATGGAGCCTCGGATGCTTTGGCAGGTGGCACAGCTTCGGGACAAAGCATACGCAGCAAGAGGGAGGCGTCCAAGACATTTGCCCCATGCCCTCCATCCACTCCACATTGATTTGGGAAGACTGTCTCAGAGGGAGGAAGACCAAGAGAGTTCCCAATGCACTGCGGATTGTGATCCGCGCAAATCCCTGCCTGCTGCAATTGGGCTCCCAAGGTTTCCAGCATCCGACTGCCCAACTGTCCCTCGAGACAAGGGGGATCACATTGCAACTGGAGAATAATGTCTGAAAGAGACTGGCCGGTTCCACCTCCAGCTGTTTCTTGGGGCAAAGAGCAAAGACCTCCATGGACCATCTTGCTGCCCAGTTCTTCACTGAAAAGTGGTTTGTGCTCTGGAATAACTGCGACGGGGCAATTACATCCCCAGAGAGGCTCGATGAGGGACAGGGGTTGTAGTGGCTGCATCGGATGCGTGTCCGCTGGCGAAAGAACTGGAATGTACTGGATTTCGATGTCGTCCTTAAAAGTGACGCTCTTTCTTCTGGTTTTTGGCAAGGGGTGAGGCGCAGTGGGAGGTCTCTTGGGTAGAATCAATCCCAGCAACAAGGAAGGGTGGCATGGATCCAGTCCTATGGAAACAAAGCAAAGTAGGGGAGGGAAAAAATATCTTCATCTCATTTTAGTTACAACCCAGTGATACAGCTAATTTGTTAGCCACTTTGGTGGCCTTTTGAAGGTGGAACAGTAGGGTAAAAATCTTGTTACTTATATTTAATAAGTCTAGAGGAGGGAGGGGGGAGGACAGCTTAACTAAGGTACCCATAAGGATTACTAGTTTGAGCTTCACATAGCTGAAAAAGCGAGCTATGACTCACAAAATCTCATATGGAAAAAAATGTTGTTAGTCTTTCAGGTACCCCATGCTTTTGTTTAGTAGAACTTCAACAGAACAAGGAAAGACAGCTAACCTTCAGGAAAAAGCCAGGCACTAAGGGCAAGGAATAATATTCCTATGGCCAGAGAAGGACCTGTACTCATGTGACTGATATTTTTTGCAAGACAAATTGAGAGGGAAACTAAATTTTTCTGAACGTTTACATATCATAACCTTGTAAGATAGTCTTTAAGCAGAGTGGCAATTATCTAGTTTCTGCCTTAGGAGGAAAAAACAAAAAACATAAGTGGCACACACTGTTTTAGAAAGGTAACTTGTACTGGGCTTACTTTTTAGTCCCCCCCGCCCCCAATCATGAAGCACAATAATCATTCTCATGAAACTCCACTTATATGAAAGACCTATTTGCCGCTCTCCACTACTTGGCCTGCCTGCTCTCACAATAGCCCTGTGTAAATAGCACACTCCAGGCGCAATGTTTACTGTCCTTCTGCAAGGAGAAATAAAAAGAAGTCACCGTTTCCAAATGTTGACAAAGACATTTTAATACCCTGCCCCAGCAGAACAATATAATTCTGACTCAAACAGCACACAAAGGTCACCTTAAAAGATTCATGAGGAAAACAGAAGGCTGGGCCTATCATGAGCATGGTGCTTCTTATTGGTGGCCAGAAGACATTCTGCAGCATCCTCCCAGTTGCTCTGAGCAGGCAGGGTTACTTTAAATTCCCTTGCAGGATATCTGTTGCAGAGAGTGGAACCCCTCCAAGTTCCTGAATGTGGCTCAGCAATCAAGGCAAAGAACAGAAAAGCCCAGAGAGATGAACTGCAGAAAAAACAGGTGTCCTACTCTGAACCAGTTAGACAACTAGCAGCTTTCAGGATTCAGTGATACAACTAGAGGGAGAGGGGGGCAGGACACTTTGAAGCCACCAATAAGGACCATTCCTTTCTCCAACAGGGCTGGAAGGTGTCCTGCAAAATGGGGTGTTAAAAAAAAACCCTGTGTATTTCCATTCGGGGTGGAAGTGGAAAGTGCCATGAAGTCGCAGCTGATTTATGGAGATTTCTTACAGCAATGGTTCCAACCTGTTTTGACTTTCATATCCCTTGGCAAGCCATTTTCCTAAAATTGTACCCCCATATTAACAAACCTCTTACATAATTTTTCATGTACCGCCAAATGGGTACCCTGGGTTGGGAACCACTGTCTTACAGGGTTTTCAAGGCAAGAGACAAACAGTGGTGATTTGCCATTGCCTGCCTCTGCAAAGAAACCCTGGACTTCCTTGATAGCCTCCCGCCCAAGTACTAAGCTTCCAACAGGTGACAAGAAGGTGAGTCTGAGCAGTTCAGGCCAGGGTCATTCTGGACAGCATGATTTCTTTTTAAAAAATAATTAATGCAATTTATGCTCTCATTTGTACTTAAGCTATAAACCACCCTGGGGCTCTGTTTTGTTGGCATGAAGGAAATTAATAAGAGCGCAAAGCAAATAAATATAAATTAAACTTCTTTCCTCAGACTGTTGACAAGACCTTTGGAGAGCCACAGAGAAAAAAATCAGGGTACAGCGATTCTTCACATGTAGTGGTCAGAATGAGTGGCAAATGGAAATTTGCTCTGCTGTGCAGAAATAGACTGGTTTTAATCTACCTAAGGCAGTGGTGGGATCCAAAAACTTTAGTAACAGGTTCCCATGGTGGTGGGATTCAAACTGTGGTGTAGCGCCAATGGGGCTGGGCGGGGCACGACAGGGGCATGGCCAGGCATTCTGGGGGCGGGGCATTCCTGGGCGGGGCTGTGGCAAGGACGCAGCCGCTGCGCCGGTCCTTGGGTGGGAAACAAATGCACGCAGGCGCAGGCTGCCACACACGCCGGTGCACCTCCTGCTAGACTGCTTCAAGTTCTGCGCGCTACTTCTGAGAGGAGGGGCGTAACTAAGGCAAAAGTCACGTGGCAAAATCACCAATTAGTAACACAAATAATTAGTAACCTACTCTAGGGAACCTGTGAGAACCTGCTGGATCCCACCTCTGACCTAAGGTATGAAAGGGGGGATACACAAGCAACTTCTTTCCTGACAGCGGCTGCTGCCATCTTGGGAACCCAGGCCCATTGGGGGCAAAGAAAATGTCCGACAAAAGTGATCCCACACAGGCTCAGCCAGGCATCGACTCTGATGCGTTGTGACTTGGGAACAATTGGGAGCAGATCCAAAGCAGACAGATTCAGGGGCGGGGAGGCAGCAACTGGCCCCGTTTCTGCAATCTGGGACTGGCCCCTCCCCCGTGAGTGAGATGAAACTTGCTGAGCCCCAGAAGCCTTCAGGCACTTGTCTGTCTTGGAGCATTTTTTCTTCGATGAAGACACTGCCATAGAAACTGCTATGGCAGCAGATGGCTTAGCGGCAGCAGATGGCTTAGATGCCAGTTTAATTTTTCCTTTCTTAGCTGCTTGCTAAGAGTAGAAAGGAAGGAAAATGAAGAAAGGGGGAAGAAAGCCAAGCCAAAAAAAATGCTGTTAAGTATAAGAAACGAAGAAAAACAGAGATTCAAACAGAGGAAAAGGGAAAAAACTGAAATACAAGAAAATTTCAGACCAAGGAGGTAAAATCTGAGGTGACTAAAGCAAAAGACAAGTTTGTAGGGACAGAGAGGAGCCCTATTGTTGGTGCTAGGTAGGAAAGGAGAGAATTGTGTAGTGGTTGGAGTGTTGGGAGACCCAGGTTTAACTCCTCTTCTACCATGAAAGCATGCTGGGCGATCCTGGCCCAATCCCACTCTCAGCCTAACCTACCTCACGGGTCGCTGCAAGGATAAAATTGAGAAGAGGAAAATATTGAAAGCCACTTTGGATCCCCACTGGGGAGAAGTGTGGGATAGAAATGAAGGCAAATGAAATAGACAGATAGACAGACAGACTGTAAGGAGCTACTGAAAGATAATTTGAATTAGTTCTGTCAGCATTCTGGACGCTCTACCAGCAACAGAGAAAGAAAAATAACTGAGGGAGAAGGAAGGAGAAGAAGGCATTTTAGGATGACCAATCAAAAGAAATTCTGCTCACAATTCAGGTAAAGGTCATGAGTGCATATCTGCCCCATTAACCCAATTTTATCTTTAAAGTTCCTAGCCCTTGCTCTTGCAGGAAAGAGGATAAAAATATGTGCATAATAATTCCGACCCCTGAACTTCAATACACACAAAGGGATTTCAGTGGGGGAACATGGAGTTCCATACCATCAAGAACAATCTCTTTTGCTTCGCAGACAAATGCCATTCCGCGTATGCACATGCGTGCACACACTTATACACCAAACGAAAGACAACAGGTCTTGGAAACCTAGGACTCTTTCATCCCACTCCTTATACCCATCCCAGTGTTAGCATTCTTTGCCAGTTTACACCATGTAAAATTAAGACATCAGCACATGGGGCCAATTGTCTAGGTCCACAAGAAGTTGTTCCGGCCCACGGTCACCAAACAGGCCGAAGATATTTCCCTTCAGCCACACTAAGAGAAACTTTAATCTCCCGACAGTGGCATGGTGAAAAGGTTTTCCCCTCTGTCTTGTGCGTTCTGCCTGGTGGAATCATCAAATGACAACTAGTCTGCTGAAACATGAGCTTTCTTTTGTTCACTTGCTATCCAAACCCTAGTACTAACCACCTCAGAAATGTCCAGCCTGCCTTCCTCCCTTCAATCTTCCCTCTTCTAATCTACTAAAAGTATTCATACCTTTCATGAGGAAAACAAGAACTGGCATAAACAAGAAACATTGCTATAGTAACAAAAGGAACACAGCGTACAGAGCAGTGGTGTTTTGTTCCCTGGTGTGTGTGTTTCAGATGGGTATCTCTGATGGTTCGCTCAAAGCTTCTATCCTACCACACGAAACCTCAAAAATGGAAGAAAGTTTGGGTCCTGGTTCCTACCTGGGCCACCCAGTGGGTGGAGTTTGGAAGGTACCGGCTGGTAAGCTGCTAAGGGCACCATGAACATCTCCATTTGGTCGCTGTCCACAATGCCGTATCTCTGTCTATTGTTCAGATAAGAATAGAGCATGCTGTAAGGGCTGCAGCCTTTTGTCGAGCTAGGGTGGAATTTTATCAAGGCCATCTCCTAAAACAGCAAAGGGAAGAAAGAGAAGCAGTTGATAAGCAGAGCTGTTGTAAGCTGCCACTCCTACACTGTTTCAGCTTCTACTGATGCCACAGGTCACAGATAACAGCACATCCAACAGGGAAGAGAACTGCTCACTGGGTCTGGGGGCTTGATGGATCTTGCTAGCCATGTGGTCACCCAGCTGGATGGCAGGTGCTAGGCTGAGTACCTTGGCTAGCTGCTTCAATTATGGCCAATTCCACACAGAGGACTGAAGGCAAATGCTGTGTCCCCTTGGCCAACAGCAATGGAGGGGGGGGGGCTCAAGTTTTGCATAACACCAGCAAAATACCTGAATGGTGGCTGCTCCATCTATCACCTTCTGTCCCTCTCTTGATGGACTAAGACACCAAGGGACAAAGAAGGCGGCGGTTTCCAGATGTGACACTAGTAAAGCCCTCATCCCCATATACTGTTATTTTTTCTTTAGTTCTTTCTAATTTTGTTTGGGTTTTGTTATGCAGCTGCCAGGTCCTGTAGAAAGCCCCACCTTCTCTAGCCAAGACAGGAAGAAGACTGGGGATCTAGAGAGAGGTCCTGCTTCCTCGGGATGTGCTCATTAGCACTACTAACCCAGTGCCAGAGATGCGACTTACTCTCCTAAGAGAGATATGGAATGCTCAGTGGTGGGATCCAAAAATTTTAATAACAGGTTCCGATGGTGGTGGGATTCAAACAGTGGCGCCGCCACACACACGCACCTCCAGTCCCTATTGGGCAGGGAGGTTGCTTTAGTAACCCCTTCTCGGCACTCAGAAAAACTTAGTAACCACTTCTAGAGAAGTGGTGAGAACTGGTTGGATCCCACCTCTGGGAATGCTACATAAATCCACAGGCAGGGGAAAAAGTCATGGAAAACTATCACTTTTGTGTGTGTGTGGTCTGTGAGTGTAAAGGGCCATAAAGTCGCTGCTGACTCAAGGTGACCCCAGCAAGGGTCTATCAAGGCAAGTGGTTAAGCAGAGGTGGTTTGCCATTGCCTTCCTTTGCAGATCCTTCCTTGGAAATTTCCCTGCCAAGTACCGACTCTGCTTAGTTACCAAAATCTGATGAGACTGAGCTATACCACGCTGCCTTCCCTCCCATCACTATACATAGAACAAGGATATCAGTATTGGAGCACGTGGCTGCTGTTAGCAGGGGCTACCTGGGCCGAGCAATTGAGTCGAAACAACAAAAGATCAAGTCTCTCTTGCCATTTTTCTACAGCAAACTGCCTTCCTCTCGCCGAACCATTTCGACTGTGAAATGATCCAGGTATCAGCACAGGCTAAAGTGGTGAGTTGGATAGGTAGAAGGTGGAAAAACAGCATGAGGGTGAAGGATTAAAAAGTCATCGTCATCGCGCTCCCCACCCCCACCCCCGTGTTATTTTTCCTTTCCAATCACAGCTTCAGAGGTTATACTGTATCAAGAAGCAACACCTCTAAGAAGGAATCAGGGGATTACCTGTAATCACAGCTACATAAAGCCCCACCAGACATTAGTTAGAAACTTAGCCTACCTGAAGAAAGGGCTTCAATGTGTAAGAGTATCAGAGCCTATCAGATCAGAGAAAATAATGCCTTTTTAGACAGGGATACCTTGGTGTTGGCTGGCCATACGCTGTCCAAATAGGCCCAGACTTCCTCTGGGAGAATAAAGCCCCTTGATTGAAGTAGATCAGGTACAGCCTGGAAGAATCACAAGAGCAAGCAGCAGAGAAATTTGCATCCCTATAATCAAAATTGCCTTTTTTTTTGCAGCGATCCTCATTGAGTTATCACACAGAGCTCTCAGGATTAGACCGGAAAGAAAACCAAGATCTCCAGCAATTTCACAGTTGAGGCAACATATGAACTGGGGATTTCATGGCTCGCAGCTTACGCTCTTGGCTACTACAGCGCACTAGCGCGTTTACGATACCACAGCAACATTAGAGTACTTGAGATTTCAGCTTTCCTAATCTGAAAGGCAAACACACACACAAAACCCAAGTTTCTTGCTTTACGGAGGACAGCATATGGGTGTTGGCAGGCACATGCTGCAAGGAATGACAGAAAAGAATCTGAGGTCTGTTCCTTTTGTTTCCCAGCTGCATTCCCTCCGTTAGACCAGAGACAGCTGCCAGGAACCCTCTGCTGTACTCCGGTCTGGTCTCAGCTGACAGCTCCTGCCAGCTACCAATGGCTGCTGCTGAGGTCACAGAGGGAGAAGGCTGCAGTCAGGCATTCCGACATCATGCTTGGACTCAGGCACCACTGAAATTACATTTTGATTGATATTTGTATTAGGTTTTAACTGCTATCAGCTGTTCCACGAGCCAGCTCTTGATGCTGAAAAGGCTTATTTAGCAGCTGCTTCTCCGATTGACACCTGCTCCACCCCTCCACCTTCCTGGTTTCATTCAAAGTGCATGAAATCTAAGTCAGCAGCACAGACTGAAGAATGAAGTTCCTCAACAGTTTTATGCTGCTTTGCAGAAAAGAGGGATCTGGTTTAAGAAACAGTGAAATTGCAACAAACTCAGCAATACTCCCCCTCAATGAAAGCGGAGAGGAAGGGCGATAGAAAATGCTGCTTCTGTAACCAGGTCAACTGTGCTCATACCTGAAAGAGATGATAGCTAAAGCCAGAGACAGGATATGCTTTTGCTGCAAACGGCTTCAAACTGAACATCTGAATAACTCCTCTCCAGATGATCGAAATTCTAGACTGATTCCTGACCCGCAGCTTCTTGGGAAGGCTAGCTGAGACAGAACTAAAGAACACATGAGAAAAGGAAGAAAAAGAAAAGTTGGATTTATGTCCCCCCTTTCTCTTCTGTAAGGAGACTCAAAGGGGCTGACAATCTCCTTTCTCCCCCCCCCCACCCCATACACAACAAACACCTGTGAGGTAGGTGAGGCTGAGAGAGCTCCGAAGAACTGTGACTAGCCCAAAGTCACCCAGCTGGCGCGTGTTGGAGTGCACAGGCTAATCTGAATTCCCCAGATAAGCCTCCACGGCTCAAGTGGCAGAGCGAAGAATCAAACCCGGTTCCTCCAGATTAGAGTGCACCTGCTCTTAACCACTATGCCACTGCTGCTGGTCAGCTGCTGATAAATCCTGATCAGAAAATTAGGTCACCTGTACCTAAATGTTTTCTTTTATTCCTTGCATAACTGCACCATTGTGTTCTCTCCATGTTTGTTTATTGATTGATTTACATAATTTACCCCACTGTCTCACCAAAGGGGAACCCAAACTGGCTTACAACATCCATACTTCCCCCATTTTATCCTCATAACAACCCAGTGAGGTAGGCTAGGCTGAGTGTGTGTGACTGGCTTAAGATCACCCCGCCAGTTTCCATGCCTACGAGACTAAAGGAGAGTGACATTCAACATGATGACACTTTCAGAGGGTAGCTATGTTGGTCTGCAGCAGAGCAGCTAGAGTTGAGTTCAGGAACACCTTAGAGACCAACACGATTTTCAGGGCATTATAAGCAGTGGTGGGATTTAAATAATTTAACAACTGGTTGTTTACAAGCACCATTTCAACAACCGGTTCTGCCGAAGTGGTGCGAACTGGCTGAATCCCACCACTGATTATAAGCTTTTGCGATTCAAAGGTCTCTTTCTCAGATACCACGTGATAGGACCAAAATGGCTATGCTGCCTATGATGTTGGTTTTCGTGTCAAGTGTTGCTCCGGTAGGTGATGTGTTAACAGTTATCTTGTAAAATCTACCCAACAAACTCCAGAGTATGGAGTGACCATATGCGTGTTAAGCAACTTTAACAGGTCAGAGGCAGGGGCCCCATTCGGTATATAAAACTAACCGTGCTTCTGCTTTCAAGAAACTAGCTTTTTAAATTTCAGAGCTCTGTTCACACAACAGATGAGTAGCTGTGTTGGTCTGTAGTAGAAGAGGACGACTCAAGTTCAACAGCACCTCAAAAGGCCAACAAGATTTCCAGGGTATAAGTTTTTTGAGAGTCAAAGCTCCCTTCGTTAGATACTGCACACTGGCAAAGCCGGTCCTTAAACAACTGCAATGGCTGCCGGTTGAGTTCCGGATCATTTTCAAAGTGTTGGTGTTAACCTTTAAGGCCTTAAGCGGTATTGGACCCACATATCTTCAAGACCGCATCTCCCCATATTGCTCTCAACAGCTCCTCCACTCATCGGAGAGGATCTTTTTGATGATCCCCAGCCCGAGCGTTATCCAGCTGGCTTCTATGGCCTTGGCTTCAACTTGGTGGAACAAGCTACCAAGCGATGTTAGGCCCCTGCGAAAGTTAACTCAATTCCACAGGGCCTGTAAAACATGGCTGTTCCATCGGGTCTTTATCATTTAGCCAACTGGATTAAACAGAACAATGTCATCTTCTTTCAGCCTCCACGGGAGGGAATAGAGAAGGTGTTTTTTTATTCACCATCTGTTTATTATTGTTTAAATATTATAATATGATAATGTTGTATTTTAAAGTTTTAATTATATATATTGTGAATTTTTATGTTGCAACCCACCCTGGGCCCTGTGGGGAGAGGGTGGAATAGAAATTGAATTGAAAAAGGAGGGAAGGAGGGAAGGAGGGAAGGAAGGAAGGAAGGAAGGAAGGAAGGAAGGAAGGAAGGAAGGAAGGAAGGAAGGAAGGAAGGAAGGAAGGAAGGAAGGAAGGAAGGAAGGAAGGAAGGAAGGAAGGAAGGAAGGAAGGAAGGAAGGAAGGAAGGAAGGGAGGGAGGGAGGGAGGGAGGGAGGGAGGGAGGGAGGGAGGGAGGGAGCCATAACTGGGAAAGGTAGCTTTGATTCTCAAAAGTTTATACCCTAGAAACCTTGTTGACCTTTCAAGTGGTACTGGACTCATCTCTTGTCCTCACAATGAGTTGCCGAGTAAGCAGAAAAGACAGCAGGAAGTGGACTTCTGACCTCACTGGTCGATTCCCCACTGAGGATTAGATGCATGCTCGTCACACAAAATATCCAGGTTTCCAGCAGAACTTCCCACTGCACCAGCGCTGAACACTTTCATCCCATTTCTGCCCCCCCCCCCCCCAAGCACACATTATTTTAGAACCTGCAAGAAAAGTAGACCTTTTAAAAAAACACGTGGGCAATATGGAGCAGTGGGGAAGTTGGGGAGGGGGGTGAATCTGGATTCGTTTTTCCCGCCACTGGTAGTGACGTGGAGCCTCCCATCCAATGAGAACGCAGTGGGCTGTGCGCGATGCACGTGCAGCCTTTTTTTTCGCGGACCAGAGATCCATGTGGATACGAAGCAACATGGGGCCGGTTTTGACTGATTGACTGAGTAGAAGGCAATGCAAAGCAGTGCTATACATCATTTCCATGTGGATCCGACTACATGGAAGTGCGCGGAAACAGGGCTTTGCTTTAATCACCCGTTTCTTCATTTCCACATAGGGTCGTTCTGCACATGATCCGGAAATTTGAAAAAAAAAATCCCGCCCCAATACAACGCAACAGCCAATCAGGATAGCCCCTGAGCAGATCGCATGTTCAATCCGCCTCAGTGGGGAATCCTTCATTGCTGCTGCGTTTCTGCGAACATGGATCATTTGTGGGGCAGAAGCTGCAGTGGGGATGCTGAAACCGTGCTGAAAAGATCCCAGTTTTTTCCAAACCAGTTTGTATCTACATTCATTTTTTTGGTGGGGAATCAACCATTGTCCTGCTTGTGACATCCACTTGTTCACAAGAAGACAAGCCACCAAAGAGGCTAAATTTGCCATGCTGCACTGATTTCATGTTGATTTTACAGCCAGCACCCTGAGCCCTGGATGCTGCTGTCTTTAGCCAACAAAACAGCTTGTTATTCAGTGCTAAGAGCAATAAAAAGAGGGCTATGTCCCTTGAGGAAAAGGGCTTCATGTGCTGAGATAAAATTCCATTTGCAGAGAGCAAAATTCTCCTGCAAAAGCTAAAAAGACAACTGGAGACAAAGGGGCAATGTTTCCTAAACTCCTGTTTTGTGCCAATTTGATTGATCCTAATTAAAGGAATTACTTGAATTTTATTCTTACTCTGTGATTTTGCATGGACCAATGTGACCATTTATATATATTTTTCCCCATCTGAGCCAGCCTGTTACTCAACTGGCCTCTTTCTGAGAAGGCTGCGCTTTGATGGTCAGAAAAGGAAAACCAGCAAGTGATGTGGCAGCCAAGAAAGCCAATGCAATGCTGGACTGTATCAACAGGAGTATGGTGTCTAGAGGGATGTAATTGTAGCTCTCTATTCTGCGTTGGTTAGACTTCACCTGGAATATTGTGTGCAGTTCTGGGCACCGCAATTCAAGAAGGATATGGACAAGCTGGAACGGGTCCAGAGGAGGGCTACCAAAATGATAAAAGGTCTGGAATCCATGACCTATGAGGAGAGACTTAGGGAGCTGGGTATTAGTTTGATGAAGAGAAGGTTAAAAGGTAACATGATAGCCATGTTTAGATATCTGATAGGACGCCATGTTGGTGAGGGAGCAAGCTTGTTTTCTGCTGCTCCTGAGACTAGGACCAGGAGTAATGGGTTCAAGGTGAAAGAAAGGAGATTCCACCTAAACATCAAGAAAAACTTCCTGACAGTAAGGGCTGTTCGACAGTGGAATGCACTACCATGGAGTGTGGTGGAGTCTTCTTCTTTAGAGGTTTTTAAAGAGAGGCTGGATGGCCATCTGTCAGCAATGCTTTGATTGTGTGTTCCTACACTGCAGGGGATTGGACTTGATGGCCCTTGGGGGTCTCTTCCAACTCTATGAGTCTTTGATTCTAAGTGTAGCATCTGTGAAGATCAAAGAGTCACTCATGTAGTGGAAGCAAAAGTAAAAATGGAACCTCATAACGTGCATTCCCATATTATATGCCTTCAAACGTCCCTCGCCATAAGGAATGCTTAACAGCTTAAAATAATCATGCAACTGCTGCTCCATCTTTAATTACATAGACCTTTCATGTGCACTCCCTTTCTGGATTAGCCAGAAATTGATGACCTGCTCAGAGAGAGTACTACAACCCCCTTTCTCAGTGCATCCTTGCGTCTATCAGCAATCTCTAATTACAAGCAGGAGTGACTGTGTGAACTGGAAATACCTGCGTAAACACCACTGCAGTCATTTTCATAAGCACGTAAAGTGTAGCCCTGTCTAATTTTGCAGATGTGCTCTTTCAGGCAATATGCCTTCTGTGTTTACTCCACCTTTCCTTTCTCATGTGTTCCCATTTGCCCCACTTCCACTCACTCTCATTTGCACAAGTAATGATAAGCAGCCAGCATATGCCCCCAACTGCCCTTACGGATGACACTTTTTTTTCAAACTTCTGGAAAGCTGGAATGTTCACAGCAGAAGCGTAGCTCCAAGGGGACAGGGAGGCACGACGCACCGGGCGCGTGCCCCTGTGGGAGTGTGGTGAGGGCGTGGAGGGGCGGGACAGGGATGGCGGACACACCAGTGCACCGGGCGCTTTTCCCCCTTGCTATGCCTCTGGTTCACAGTCATTCCATAACACCGCAGAAACTAAGCCAATGATTAGCAGCCCTATTATGCCCCATGCCAATCGAATTATTACCAGCTTGGGATGTCCTTTTAGCTCCTACCTGCTTGAGCTTTGCATTGGTGCCTATTGTTTCTGTTTCCATCCATTTTATTTTTACGCTTATTTCATTTTGTAATCTGCTTTGATTCACCAGAAAATCAGGATAAAAACATTCTAAGTAAATTGAAGCAAAAACTCATTTCAATATACTGAAGCTCCTACAGTCACTGGTGAAGGATGTTTGGAAGATAGGAAACTCTATTTACCTGTTTGTTTGCTTTCTTTTCCCATGTTTCATTGACATTGAAGGGAAATGGCAGAAGTCACGAATATTCTGTAAATCTAAACATTCTATGCCTTGATGGAATGCCTCATTTGTATCGTTTCTTCTAAAGCAAACATATAGTAAAAGATTTCCCAACCCTAGTATTTCCGTAGCATTGCATGAAGTAACAATGGGCAACTGAATTGATGCTCTGTTAAAATAGCTAGTAGTGGCCATCTTCAGGTATTTTGTGCTAGCTAGTTTAAAATGTGTGTGTTAAAAAAGTTTATTTTTAAAAAGTTTTGTTATTTTCAGAGATTCCAAATTCCATGCGAAAGTCCACAGAGTTGAGAGGTATAAACCCAACAGACCTGTCTTCCTGCAACCGCCTTTCTCCTCCGCCTGAGTAGATAGTGTTTGACTGCAAACATTTGGAGACATTTGTTTCCTGTTCTAAAATATGCTTGCGTGTAGGTGGCTTAAATCCTCCCTCGCTGTCAGCAGCCATCTGTCCTGTAAAGCCAGAAGGATCAGGTCTTATTTATATTTTGTTTCCACTTTAAAGGAATCTAGATCAACTCCGCAGAAGCCACGCTGCCAATGATCAAATCCAAGTGACCTCTCTTGGATGTAAGTGTAGAGCCTCCCATTTTTTCCACAGTCAGATTCTGAAACTGAAAACCTGTCTGGCTAAGTGTCGATCAACATCCAGCGCTTCAAATATTCCTATAATCCCTACCAGCAACACCTGCTTGTTCCAGAAAAGATGCTCAAAGCAGGGCAGCTTTTTCAACCAAAGCTTGCTAAAAGCAATCTAGTATTACGTCTGGATGAATCCTGACACAACCCTTTTGGCAGCTTCTCCTGCATACATCCTGCTGAAATGAATAACAAGGAACTGGGCCAAAGCCCAAGGATCTCTCATTCATTTAAGCAAGTGTTCACTTGAAAGAATCCCAGTGCACTGTGCCTGTTAAACCCTTATCACAAGAACCAGACTCTCTCGGTACAAAAATTCCCTTGGCCTTGGAGTGATGAGAAGCGACATAATTTGGGTCTCTAAACAGAGCGTACGAATCGTCTTTGTTGCCTCTGTTCTTTCAAATCAATCTATCTAGACCCGTTATCTTCTTATGAGTGTATGAAGCTGTCTTATGACAAGTCAGATCGTTCACTGATCCAGGTTGGGGCGGGGAAGATGGGAAGAGCTCCTCAGGGTCACAGGAAGAGAACACCCACTACCTGAAATTCTTTAATGGGAGATGCCAAGGATTGACTCTGGGACCTTCTGCAGGTAAACGAAGGCCCATTAACCACTCACCTCCTGTGGTGTGGCTGTGAGCTTCAAAATGGAGCTTCCCTGCTGCTTTCTGGGCAAACGAGAATGATCTAGCAGCAAAGCACCCAGCAGCCACGCAGATCCGCCCCCCACATCCTGATGCTCTCCCTGCTGTAGTTCCTGTTGTTGTGTGGGTGGGGACAGCAGGGAAGAGCAAGCAAAGCCATGGACAGCAAAATGCACACTATTTGCCTTAGCTTTGGGGGGGGGGGAGGGGGGGGAGTCACACTTTCCCAGCATTTCAAAGCCATGGAGCTTCAGTTCTTTGAGTGCCAGAGAAGGAAAAATCTCTGTGTTACAGGGAGATTCCTCAAAGGGAATCAAGGCTTACTATGGAGACCACATGGACATAAATCGTCTATGGCTGTGTTCTATTGTCTCATTGCAGCCTCTTTCCCTCTTTTTCCAGTTCACAGGCAACATTATTTTGGTAGTGATGGTTTATACATGTCACAACAAAGCTGCTAACTGTAATCCTCATTCCCACATATACCTTTAGTGGGCAGTACAAATTATTTCCACAAGGCATTGGAAGAGGTTTTGAGAGACCGGGGAGGATTAGTCTGCCCAAGAATAAACCATCAAGTGTATTGGCCAAGTTAGCTTACCAGCATCATGCAAGAAGTCCAAATCCAACATGTGACTTCTGTGGTTATCTCCAGAGTATCTCACAGATGCTGAAGCAGTTTTAGGATGAGAGTTTTCATCCTCAACCAGATGTGATTCCTTGGGGGAACAAAAGCAAGGTAATAAGCTACTGCATCCTTACTCTACTGATTAAAATTTACCCACCAATTAATTAATCCTTGCTTTAGTTAATTAAGTTACTAATGATACTAGTGAAGGCTTGTTAACTAGTAGTTGTACTTCTACTGCCTAAGATACCATCTTTGAATTAAGAGGTTGACTTGGGTTTTTTAATTGCTGCTTTTTTTAAGTAGGTTGCTCATTTTTAATGGATTTTACAGTTTTATGATTTTACCATATTTTATTTGTAAGCTGCCTTAAACAGGTGCTCTAAAGTGACAGCAGATACATTTTCTAAATAATTAAATTGCACAGGCCTCATTCCCAGATCCTGGCCAACATCTTCTAGAATATTGTAGGATATCTAAATTTTAGCAGAGTAAAACGGAAGAGACAGATTCTCAGTTGCTTTTCATATATAAGTTTACTAACTACAAGGGAGGGTTACATGGAGATAAAATAAGAAATCCTTTCTTTCCTATTAAACATCTATGTTACTGTACATTTGGTTACATCTTGTTAACTATGTGCTGTCCTATATGTCCTCCTCTCTCTTTCTCTCTCTCTCTCTCTCTCTCTCTCTCGTGGTCTAACAAAGAGACAGAGTTAGCTTTATAACTTCAGATGTATGTGATCACTAACATGTAAGCAAGGGCTATCTGACTGACCAATAGCTAATCAATAGATCAGGTCATAAACAGTGGCTTCAGCAACCTGTTTACAAAAAAAAACAGTTAACCCTTTTATGACTGAGTTGTGACAGACACTTGCAAAATCCCAACAAATATTCTGTGGCCCTCACAGCCAGTCCAGCAGCAGTTCCTATCCAAAGAAATCATCCATGTGAACTCCAAAAGAGAGCACTATGATACACACTTTTAGACTTCATGCCCCTCACCTCAGAGTTCCTGGATCTACAGCACAGCCACATAGCCCTTTTTTCTTTGCCATTTGGCACTATTAAGGAAAACAGGGGGCACGAAACTCATGGGGGAGAATCCCATCTTACTGGTGGTGGGAAATCTCATCCCACCTACCCCCACCCATTGTGAGTCCACACCTCCCGCACTCCTGAGCCCCACTCATTTCCCAGCTAGCCCTGAGCTTCTCTGAGCAGGCATGGTGAGACCTCCTCCACTCCAGCCCTGGTCTCTTGTTGGATCTCCCCCAGAGTTGCTTGTCCAGAGCCAGAGGGGGAGGCCCACAAAACTTGCAGAGAGGAAATCTGTTGGTATTTGCAAGTAGGCCCGTCACAACTCAGTTATAAAAGGGTCAACTGCTTGTATGTAAACAAATTGATGAAGTCACTATTTTATGACCTGGTCTATTGATTAGCTATTGGTCAGTCAGACAGCCATCGCTTACATGTTAGTGAGCACGTACATCAGAAGGTGTAAAGTTAACTTGTTTTCTTTGTTTCAAAGGAGAAGGCCACATGGACAGAGAGAAGTAGGAAGGAAGAGCAAGATGTCGTCTTCAGTGTATAGTTAGTACTGTAAATATGTAACAGAGCAGTACAGCATTTGTTTGTTTTACCCTACCCCTTTTAAGTAAACTTAGTAAACTTTTATATAAAGCAACACAAGGTATCTCTGGCTTTCTGCTTTCCCACTGGATGCTGCTTCCGCATCTCTGCTAATAAGTATCTCTTTTAATTTGGCACTATTAATGTGGCACTATTTTAATTGAATACCCTTCAAAATTCCATCTTCCACTCCCCTGCTCACATTCCACTCCAGCTGCAGCCAGATGGGTCTGCAAACAGCTCCTCGGCACTGCTGCCACCACTAATGGGTCTGCCAATGGCTCCAAGGTTCCACTGCTGCTGCTGAATAGCGGGTGCGCACCTCATATCCAGATGGGGCAGTAGAGATCAGAGACAGCCCCAAATGGTAGGTGCATTCAGGCGGATTTAAATCCCTCCCGGGTTTTAATTTCAGATTTTTCTGCAGATCTAGGGGGTCCCCCAAGTCTGCAAAGGAATCCATTTGGGGTGAGTGTGCCCCCTACCTGCAGATTTCAGTATCTTCAGGCAGCAGGCACACTTCTGAATTAGATATACAGAGGTCAATGCAAGTGGGGCAGAGATGCATGGCCTCGCATGCTTGTGTGCTTCTGCTAGATCTAAAGAGGCCGGTTGGGAGATGGGGGCAGTGAATTCGTTGCCTCCACTCCTCACCAGTTCATTGTGCAGAATGTCTGACAATGCCACAGATTCGCCCTTATGGCATTCCATTGACATCTCCCAGCAAGTCAGATCTCAAGATCCAATATAAGATTCAGCACAAAGAACGTACAGTTGGCTGTGGCTTGCTTGAATGCTGAACCTACTCACAACTATTTCTTGGAACATCAAGTCTTCATCTGTTTCTCTGTGTATCTCTATGATTCCTTTATGGGTGAATTTGGTCAGGCAGCACCTTGGGGCTTCGCGTTCTTCTTTCTCTATAACTTCTAGAGCCTGCAAGGAGCAAGGCATAGGTCAGAGAATCTCGAAGCAGATACCTTGCATGTTATGTTTAAGGGTGTTCATCTAAGATGCTTTCAGGGTATGCCTAAAAACATATCCTGCCAATGTGATATTTATTTATTTCATTAATGTCCTGCCTTTATCTCCAATGGGGACCCAACAGTGGCGTAGCGCCAAGGGGGTGGGGGTGCATGCAATGCACCAGGCACGTGCCGGTGCAGGGGTGTTCCAGGGGTGTTCCAGGGCGTGGCAGGGATGCAGGGCGCACGCGTACCCCAGGAGCAGTTCCCCCTCGCTCCGGTCCTGGGACCCAAAGTGGCTTAAATTTCTCTCCTCTCCACCATGTTATCTTCACAACAATCATGTGAGGTAGGTGACGCTGAGAGGGTATGATTGGCCCGAGGTCACTCAGTGAGCTTCCTCGGCAGAGTGGGGATTTGGACCTAGATCTCCCAGACCTTAATCTGATACTCCAAACACCACACCACACCACACTGTTGTTCCTTAACTACTTGTCAGGGAAGACAGGTTTAGCAGCAGCTGAACAAGTAACACACTCAACGGCAAACATGAATCTGTTACCGCTCAACATGTGAAACAGTTCTAAAATAAGATGCTCTCAAAAAATGACATTAGAAGGACTCTGAAGAAGTAAAAAATTCCATGGTTGCTAAACTTCTATTATATTTATATCACATCGCCATGACACCTAAGGCACTGTATATCCCCCTTTCCCTTGGTGGTTTTCATATCTGAACCCAGTTTTGTTTTGGGTGGATACAGAGGCATATGGGGAGAAATAGCGCCTGGGGACAACTCCTTCCCCAGGCACCCACGCGTTCAGAAGTGGGGCTTGGGGCACCAAGCCCCACCCCCAGCCTCTATGCAGGCCAGCTTTTGAAAGCTGGCCTGCAAGGAGTACGGCTTGGGGCGGAGCCGCACCCCCCGCGCTCCAGGACAGGAATCGGGGCGGGGATTGGTGGTGCCGAGCCTGCATGGAGGCAGAGAGCAGGGCTCGGCACCCCTAGGTCATGCTCCTGAATGTGGGGGGCACAGAACCACATCCCACACCCCGCCTCTTTGCAGATCATCTTTGCAGGATGGCAGGAGACAGTCTGCAGGGGGAGGGGGAGGGGCTCGGCGGTGTGCAGCTGGGGTGCATGCTTTTCACCATGTGGGCTTGGCACCCCCCCACATGACTGAAAGGCATGCGCCCGGGGACATAGGTGACCCCATATCCCTAGGGCAGTACGCCACTAGGTAAGATATCTTCCCTTTCAATCATTAAACAGGCCCAAACCTGTTTACTTTCAATAAGACAGGGTTGTACTCTGTGCCTTCCAAACATAGCCAGGGAAACACTTCCCCTTTTCTCTTTGTAAAGAAGCTGCCCTGAAGTCTAGTTTTCCAGGCACAAAAAGAGCAGCAGGGTTTTCCCAGGGTACCCAAAGGCAACTTACATGCTTCCTCTCTCTAGCTCTCCACTCTGCTAGGTCCTCAGGTGCCAGCTCTAGAGCATTCATCTGAACGAGCTTCTTCGGAGAGATCATCCCAAGTATCACCTTGCAGAAAAGATGCTGGAACCAAAGTAAAACCAAAACAAGTAATCAAAAGCATCCTTTGGCATTTCTACTTCCTTATGAGAAGAACAATGCAAGGAAACTGCCTGTTTAACTAGGAAAGAGAGTATGCACAGGGCTCCCAAATCAATGCGTTCTGACACCTATATGCTGCACTTATCAGTCAGAATCCCTCTCCAGCCACCTCCGAACTTAAAACTCTTTCTGGAAAACTTGGGACTGCAAAAACAAAAAACCCTTTCCATTTCCATCGTGTTATGATGCTAATTCCAGCAGCTGGAGTAGCGAACAGACATCAAATCAAGATTTTATTGCTACACATCAAGCATCACACCAAACAAAAATTCCGAGGAGCTCAAGCATACCAACTGGTGCAGCCACTAAAGAAACCTACTTATGCAGCTAGCAAAGATATTCACAGAGCAGTCCTAAGCAGAGCTATGCTCTTCTAAACCATTGACTTCAACTGGCTCAGAAAGATGTAAGGGTGAATTTCACCAGCAGTGACTAAACGCAGCTGTAAAGTTTAAAGAAGGAACCAATAGAGAATAAATTTGTTGAAGGCTTTCACGGCTGGACTCAACTGGACTCATCTTCAGAAGATGCCAGCCGCAGATGCAGGTGAAACGTTAGGAAAAAGATCTACCACACCACAGCCACACAGCCCGGAAAGCCCACAACCACCAACAGACAATAACTTTGGTAAGGTATTGGTAAAGTGACAATAACTTCACCATAATTTTGTCTTTGGTTACTGAAGAATATTATTAAAGAGTTTATAAGGCAAACAGTGGGAAACTGATCTATTTGTTCATTTATGCATACTATATCTGACCTGGTTTTTTGCAGACTTCAGATTGAAGAGCAAGCTGCGATACTTATTTTTGTAATGTTGGTCAACACTGCAGGAAAGGTTAAAGAGCGCCTTCTCCACCTTCTTTGCTATCCTCAGAACAGCATCTTCTTGTATATTGAGGTCAGGAGAATCATCCAACCTGGCAAGGAACGTGTTGTTATCAAAAAAAGCTATCTTCACAGACAGGCCAGTTTGCAAGATGCTTGTTCTGTTCATTTTAACTCTCAAATGAAGAAGCCAGAAATACTTATCTGAGACAACGGAATTCAAAGCTTTGGTGCTTAAGTTAAAGCTCTAAATGGCTAGGGACCGAGGGACCTCTTGCAGTGGCATACCAGGCCTAAATGGCGCCCGGGGGCATGACAGCCTCATTGCGGGCCCCGTCCCTACCCCCCACTTACAGGAGCCAGCAGGGGGCCAGGCAGTGGTGGGATCCAAAAATTTTAGTAACAGGTTCAAATGGTGGTGGGATTCAAACAGTGGCGTAGTGCCAATGGGGCTGGGCGGGGCACAACGGGGGCATGGCCGGGCATTCCGGGGGTGGGGCATTGCTGGGCGGGGCCGTGGCAAGGACGCAGCCGCTGCGCCAGTGCTTGGGCGGGAAATGAATGCACGCAGGCGCAGGCTGCCACGCACGCCGGTGCACCTCCTGTTAGACTGCTTCAAGTTCTGCGCGCTACTGCTGAGGAGTGGAGGAGGGGCAAAAATCACGTGGCAAAATCACCAATTAGTAACCCCCTCTCGGCACACACAAATAATTAGTAACCTACTCTTGGGAACCTGTGAGATCCTGCTGGATCCCACCTCTGGGGCCAGAGGAGGGAGGGACTCGGGGAAGCTCTGAGGGGCATCGCAGTGCCAGGCCAGCTCCTGTGCTGGCCTTGGCCACGGCACCTGCCTGGGCCACCCACTGTGGCGCCCGGCCTCCCTGCAGGTTGGCTTCTGCCCTCCCCGGGGTCTTGGGAGGGCAGGAGCCGGCTTGCAGAGATGCTGGGAGCGGGGAGGGGCACCCGGCACCCTCCCCACGTGACGAAACGGCGTGCGCCCAGGGAAATGAAATGCCCCATGTCCCCATTAGTGGCACACCACTGACTTCTTGGATCAGACTGCCACCTCCTGTTCTGTTCCACTTGCTAGTTAAGGCTATTTACATATTTATTATACATTGTTTTTAATCCATCTTTGTTCCGTTACAGGACTCACAGTAGAAGAGGCAGACAGACACTTTACCTTTTTTGTAGGACCTCCCTCAAGGAATCAACAACTTTAATGCGACTCTCTTCCTCAGAAAGTTTAGACCTGGGAATCAGAGCTAGACGTCTTTTGGGTCTCTGAATACCCTTTTGGGTCACTGGTCTGATGTCATCTTAGAATAAAAAAAAAGGAAGGAACTTTACAGAAATGAAATTGTCATGATGACCTAGTGCTGAATGTGATTTGTTCCCTTCCATTGTCACTGAAATGCCATAAGATGATTGTATCAGGATCAAAGGCACAAATTGGACAGCGTCTGTGCCATCATACAGGACAACACAGTCACCTCTTTGGAGAGAAATGAGAGCCATACACTTTAAGCCTTCCTTCCAAGAGTATAGCAGAAATCCCTAAGGAGTGCAAAGACATGGCTTTTGGCATCTTGTCGCCTACTGACAATAGGTGCTGGATTGCTGGTTCTGAACCTAACCCAGTACGGGATAGCTGGGCTCAAACTAGGAGTGGGGTGGAGTATGTTAACCGAAATATAGTACCATGTGAATGCTGATGGTTAGAATACACTGGATTTGTAGGGTGATTGTATCAAGCCAGATTTGCCTCTCCCAGCTTGTCATCTGAATTTTATGTTAACATGCTCCACCCTACTTCCAGCTCAAGTCCAGCTACCACGTTCTGGGTTAGATTTTTCAGTACAATTTCCCATTAGATGTCAAAACTAGCAGTCCAGCACCTACTCTATGGCAACCACTGGAATATTTTTAAAAGGAAGTCCTCAGCTGCTGCAGTAAAATGCAAATTCACTCCCAGTCTGCCTAAGATATTGCAGCAGCTGAACTGGAGTGCAGAATTTAGGTTTTCTCCTCTTTCCTCTGCAGAATTGCAACCCCTTCAGAAATAAAATGCAAGATCTGAATAGAGTCACTGAATGAAAAACAGGAAGCCACAATGTTCCTTGACAGCTATTCTTCTGCGTATAGCCTGCAACAGTTTATTAACTGTGATGGGCCTTTTTAGCTTACTGCTAGCATCTTGATAAAGTGTTCAAACAAAGATATTGCCCTCTTGCACTCCTTTCCCCAGGGAAGCTACAGTTGCTAGTAGCTCCTCTTCACTTGGAAAAACATGACAGCCTAAAACATTTTAAGCACAGAAGCCTTAACTGCCTCAGACAAACTACAGCTAAGCACAGTGTTTCGTCTGCTACTTCTTTTAAAAAATGCAAATTCTGCCCTGATAAAATCCTCTACTTGTTATTTCTGATCGCAGGACACAAAGAAATGGCTCCATAATGGTAGGCCGGTGAGTTAGCTGGCCACCAAGGCCAGCAAAAGGATTCTCATTCAGATGCAAAGAAGCCAAGTGCCAAAAATATATCAATTCTGGAATATGACTCCCAAGGCTTAGAGAAACAGATATAACTCATTTCAAATCCATGTTGTTTCCTCCTTATAACTAATAATTCAAAATAATTAAATGTATTGTCTGGTTTCTGAAACTTTATGTCCCCATGTAACGGCTTATGCTGATCACACAGGCATTTTTAAACTACTTAGGATGGAGGGCAGGGGGAAAGGAAAGAGAGAGACACACACATCACTAGCTGACACTAGTTGGCTTCCACCCAGCTGTTGCCTCTGCTATACCAGCAGCTGGGGCTTTGGATTTATTCCACCATTCGGTGGTGTATGTCCAATAAGCTCAATGGGGGCTTTCCAGCTTTAGGGAGCCTTTTTTGTATTCTTTGCCTCTTCTCACCGCTGGAAAGTCCCCTTGGGAATGGCAGGGCAGCTGTGACACCATGTCCGAGGACCCAGCCCTTTGGATGGGGCTGCCCACCAGTTATACTGCAGCATTTTTGGTTCTGGATCAGCCAGAACTTTTTTTCTGTGTCCTCCTTGCTTAACCATCTCACCAGCAACTCCTTAAAATATCTCCAGTTTATGATGTGCACCATGCGCTTTAGTATCTAAGTAGCATTTGGTCTCTACCCTTTGTCTGATGTAACACAATCACACGTGAGTTTGGGTTCGCCTCAATTCTTGCATGTGTGGTGCCCAATTGAGATAAGGATTGTGGTGCATGTTGAGAAGGGGCTTCAGCCTTCTCCCTGTGCCATTTTCCCAGCCTGAAAACATGATGGAAGGTATTAATTGGGGAAAACCATGCGTTCCCGGGGATACACTTCCATATCTCATTGGCTCAAAAGCAGCTGCCAACCAGTGTGGTGTAACATACACACTTGGATCAAGAAGATCTGGGTTCAAATCCTCTCTCAGCCATGAAGCCCATGGATGACTTTGGGCCCATCACTGTCTTTCAGGCTGACCTACCTCAAAAAACTGTTGCTGTGAGAATAAACAGGACAAACCTCATGTGATGAGGAGCCTAAAAAAAAAAGCATTGAACATGGACTAGCAGAAGTTTGGCAGCTGAAAAACTAGGGCATCTTAAGCAATTTACCTGAATAGAAAGGCTGGCGCCAAGTCACCTCCGTTGAATATGAGCAGCCTTCATTTTCTTCATTCCGTGTTGGGCTGTGACCTTGACTTTCCTGGTATTGCAAGAACTGTTTTATGAACAGGTAGATGGGGAGGAAAATG
The DNA here is from genome assembly GCF_021028975.2 of Sphaerodactylus townsendi. Lineage (NCBI taxonomy): Eukaryota > Metazoa > Chordata > Lepidosauria > Squamata > Sphaerodactylidae > Sphaerodactylus > Sphaerodactylus townsendi. The sequence goes on from NC_059430.1 coordinate 100,937,426, forward strand.
GGAAGAAATGAGTGGCTTCATAAGGCCTTTCATTCATTCATTTCATACTGACTTTCCTGTCAGGTTTCTGGGTTCCCATGAATGGCCTCTTCATCTATTAGTTCTCTCTAATTTTCCTCTTCCAAGTCAGAAAAGCAATACAAATTTTGCTTTCTGTTTCTCCCTTAAGTCAGTATGGCCAGGGGTGTGTGCTCTATGCTAAACCTAAACACATAGGCCGTTTCTGCACGGCCAGGAGGTGCCCCCAAGCCGGCAGGAGTTCTGCCGGCCTGGGGGGGGCTGGAGTCCGCTCGCGATCTTGCTAGCGTTTAAGGGGAGGCCGACAGGCGGCAGGCGGCTCCGCATGGAGCCGCCTCTGCGCCCTCCCCCGCCCCACTCACGGTGTCCTCCTCGTCGCCTGCGGGGCGTCGCAGCCCCGCCCACGCTGCCCTCCGGCCCCTGGAGGTCGGAGGACAGTGTGGGCAGGGGCCTGCGCGGCAGTTTCCAAGCAGGCGACGCAGGAGACAACGATGAAGCTTGAGGAAACGATTTGGAAGACAAAGCGTCTTCGGCGGCCTTGATTGCCACCATCCACAGGGAAGAGCGCTCCTCCCCAACAACAACCCTTTAAAGGGTTGTTGTTTAGGCAACAGCGCTTGACGCCTCTGGGGAGTGGAAGGAAGCGATTCAGGTCGCCCGCTGCTGCGTTACGCTTACGCGCGCTGTCAGGAAATGGCGACCTGAAACGCTTTTGCCTGCGCCAGGCGAGTCATTAATGGGCCGTGCAGAAACGGCCATACATAATTAGCAGTTCTCTGCTACAGTAACCCAGATTTTACAACAGAAATGCGAAAATCTGCAACATTTGTAAATTATGCAAATTCACTATTTTTTACTATTTCTTTGAGCAGCTTGTGGCGGGGGGGGGTGGGGGGAGCAATGACTAACACCTAAATCCTATCTCTTGGCCAGCATACTTTATTAGCCATTACCTATGTAATAAACAATAAGCCCCGTGCCTCAAAGACTTGGAACACTGCATGTTCTTTATAGGACAAATCTTCTGGTTCTTGAGGTCTTAAACCTTAGAATAAGAGGGTTTGCTGCATCCAAGGCACAGCCAAAGATGGCTGCCCTTGTGTGCAAAGGAAGTGAGCCAGCCATCACATATAACAGTGGTGGCGAACCTTTGGCACTCCAGATGTTATGGACTACAATTCCCATCAGCCCCTGCCAGTAATTGGCCATGCTGGCAGGGGCTGATGGGAATTGTAGTCCATAACATCTGGAGTGCCAAAGATTCACCACCACAGACTTAAGGACTTAAAGATCATGCATTTAAAAATTTTTTAAAAAAAACTATAGTGGCAGATTTTGTCACCACATATTCACATTTATTTCTGCAATGAGGGTCAGAACATGGACTACAGTGAAAACGTCTCACATGCCACATCCACTTTGATGGATACCATTATTATTTAACAGGACCATCCAATCAGGTCAAAAGTCAAGGAGAATGTGTGAAGAGGAATGGATAGGTGACAAACCTTTTTTTATGCCATGGTATCTAAGGCAGAAAAGTGTCATTCACAACCCCCGTTCCGCTGCCATACACTGCCATCACAGCAGCGGTCCCTGACCTTTTTGAGCCTGCAGACACTTTTGGAATTCTGGCTCAGTCACAAAATGGGTGCCATCAAATGGCTGATGCAGGAGGCGGAGCCAGCCACAAAATGACTGTCAGTGCTTACCTTCAGCCACACCATGAAGATCTTTGTGCTTGGGTGGCTGTCAAAGCAACATATTTTTTTTAATCTGTGAAATCAATCGTATCTTTAGTGGCCAGACAGAAACCTTACTGAGTAGTATATGTAAGTTTGCCTGACCTCTTCCTGCAAATTCAACTTTTGCTCTAAAAGATCTATGTACCCAAACTTGACGCTGCTACAGTAATAATGACTAATCATTTTACTTTGTCACTACATTGTGCTGCAAAGAAAGGAGAAAATACCTCTGCTGTATCCAGTTCTATTAGTCTGTCTAAAACAAGCATTTCAGAGTTATGTCTGGGAGTTCCAAGGAGTTTGACTGTTGATCCAGATAATTCCTGGAGGAGAATGGAAAATCAGTTTTCAAATAAAACAAACACTGAAAAAGATAAGCCTTTGGGAGGGGTGGGGTACTGTCAAAATATCCTTCATGATCTCACAGTAGTCTCAGGTAACTTATGGCCTAAAATCTTGCAAAGGATTCCACATTTGGCACACAGAGCTTTGTCATGCTAGCTTGGGAAGTTTCCACACATGAGAATTAAAGCAGTTCTTGTTTCATCTGGGGCTGTAGCTCTAACCCTGACCAGAATGCTCAAATGTCTTCCTTCTGCTTTTTCTGTGGACATCAACAGAAGGAAAGAGGCTCAAAGGTAACCTAAGATTCATGGATGGAAATACTCATAAAGTTGCTTTTGCTCTCCCCTTGACTGCAAGACACGGGTAAAATCTACATCAGCCAGAATGTTCATTCCATTTAATGTCTGTTCCACTCACTATCATAATATCTGTATATTCACACAAGCAGTAAGACAGAGGTGAGATGGATGTTTAGCATCATAAACAAAAACGTCCTTTGATACAAAACAGCTGGGCTGTCTAAGGGCATTCAGAATCTTCAGTTAATTAATCTCACCTGTTTTTACAAACTGGCAACTATGCCTCTCACTCACAGACCTGCCTATTAAAACTGGATTCCACCAATTAATCAATCAAAGCTTTATTTGAATGCCAGTTAAATTGCAGACTGTCTAAACAGGTACAGTAAAGGCTTTTGTTCTTTTGCACATCTTTTCCTGTACACAGCAAAGCATTGGCTACCTTATTTCACTTAACAAACTATATTGTGCATAACTCACAGCTCAGCCCTATGCCCCAGATTCTACTACCTTGCCGATGCCAGCATGGTATACTTTGCTCTCTCAGCAGACAAAATGCCACCCAAGATCCAACTCCAAGCAGCTGAGAACACTGCAAATGTACTTAAATTCACAGTGAAACGGCCAAGATGCACCAAGATCAAAGCAACATGCCGACACCTCCCCTACTTTGTGCCAGCCATATATGGAAGCAGTCAAGCAGAACACATTGACAAATGGCATATGCAGAATTCATGTCAGGTGACTGGCATTTGGCTTTCCCCATCTACCCACCCATCTTGTTGCCATGGTCTCCCCCTTTTCCTCTCCCCATCATTTTTAGTATATTTTGAAGCCAGCTGGAGCTGAGGCATGAGGTAGTGGGTCTACGGCACAGAAGCTCAAGAACGAAAAGGGGTCAGAAAAATGGAAAGGAAAGAATGTGAAAGATGACCAAGAACAGTAGAAAATGGAGTTGTACACTGTAGAGCAGGGAGGACAGAGAGAAAAAAAGAAACTTGAAAGGGGATAAGAAAGGAGAATGGAAGGTGTCAGAAAGCAAGGCAAGCAAAGTTTACCATTCTTAGGTGATGTGTTTATTGTATTGTAAATTCCATAGAGCTACTGTTAGGCATAGTTAGATTTGTTTTAGGTTTAGTTTAGTGATATGATGCTGTATTTTTTAGATCAGTCACTAGACTAGGCTTGTTGTAATAACGTGGCTGTAGATTGGTTGGGGGTTAATCTTAGGCTTCTGTAGTCTTAGGCTACAGAAGGGGAAAGCTGCCATCTATGCTTATTATGTCTATCTATGTTGATTATGTATGTTGTTATGATTATTGTTGCCTTACAGCTTATGATGTTATGTTTATTGATATTCTTGTTGTTTACAACATTATGTTTCTTGATGCTATGTTTATTGCTGTTTTGTTGCTTGATGTTATGATTAGTGATGTTTGCTATTATGCTGCTGTTGTTCACCGCCCTGAGCCCTTCAGGGGAGGGTGGTATACAAATCGAATAATACAATACAAAGAGGCACCAAGAAACGCACCAGATCTTGAGACTGCTGCTGCTGCTGCACAGTATGGAGGATGGTAGCTGGCAAAATCAACCACCAGGATCAAAGCAGGGCAGACTGCAGATAAAGGTCTAGTGGGCTGAGATAGCATAGGCTTGCACGAATGTGGTCAAACTACCAGATGTGTATGTGCTGACAAGTCACAAGCAACTTGCAGTGGCCCCTATAGGGCTTTCAAACGCAAGATACTAAGAGAGATAGTTTGCCATTGTCTTCTTCTGCATAGCAGCCCTGGAATTCCTTGGTGGTCTCCCATCCAGATACTAGCCAAGGCCAACCCTGCTTAGTCTGGGCCATCCAGATCAGGGCAAAACTATCAGTTAGCCCCAGAAAAAGCCCCAAGCACTGCTTAGTCTTGCACTGTTAACCTTAATTACTAGGAATGGCCACCATACATGCTGAATAGCTAATCCAGACTCCAAACATTTCACTTCCCACCCACACACAAGGCCAGCCTTCCACTGGATTCATGAGTTCATTCCTGCTGCCTGCTGTTACTCATCCTTATAGTTGGGGATGTGGTTCAGTGGCTTTGTCCTCATCCTGGGCTGTTTGTGCAAAGCGCTCCCTTTTCCCAACAAATACCCTCTTTTACGGTTTCCACCAACAAAGACCCCTCCCTAATCTGTATTCCATGAATACATGCTCTGAAGCCAGGGAGATATAGCCCCATGCCACATGCTCTATCATTTGATACGTAGGTGCAATGGTGGGATCCAAAAATTTTAGTAACAGGTTCCCTCGCCAGCCCCCCCTCAGCAAAGGGGGCAGAGGCATACCCAGGCAAACCTGAGCCCTGGGCAAAACCTGAGTTGGATGCTCCCCCCCCCCAATGGGCAGCCACCCCACCACGACCCCAAAAATTTTTTTTGCATCAGGTCATTTCTAAATCATTATCACATTATAGAAAATGCCCCAACTCACAAATCTGAACACAGCAATGGTGAAACACACAGGTTCTTTGATAGAGACTGGTGAGATAAAAGGTACGAAAGGCTGAGAATCAATGAATTGCAGTACCTGAAAGGGATTAACCCAGTTCAGGGAGTTACATTATTAGTTGCAATTGCCATATGGAACCTTCACGTTCAAAGGCAGTATGCCTCTTGGGGAGGCGAGGGCGTGGAGATGGAAAAGCGGACCCAATTAGTAACCCCCTCTCGGCACACACAAATAATTAGTAACCCACTCTCGGGAACTGGTGAGAACCTGCTGGATCCCACCTCTGCGTAGGTGTCCTAGAAGCAATCTATACGTAGCTTAGGAGAGCTGTGAGTGGCTGCAGACTTAGTCGGTATCATAAGCTGCACAACAGCTGTGTAGGCATGTGCAGGGGGGGGGGGGGCAGAGAGACTATTTCTCTCATGGAGTTCAATGGCAGCGTTTCTACTTACACTGGCATTTTTGCCAGAGACTGGATCTCAGCTCAAAAGGCTTACAATATCAGTCAAGCCCCTAGCATGCACACCCTCCCCTGTGCTATCCTTATTTTGCCACATCATCACCTGGTTTACACTGGAACATTCTCAGCAGGGCGCTACACAAGCATATTTCTAGATACCACCATATCTCCCATTACTCTGGCATGAGACAAGATTAACAGTACAGTTTAGGATTATGCTGCCGAACACCTGCACAGAAGTTTGAAAAATGCTGCTGCACGTTCTCTTTGGTCGTAAGAGCTTTCTTATTTAACAGAGCAGTAGCGCAGTACCAAGCCAAAGGTTACAGTCTATTAAAGCTGCTGCTGCCACAGCATGAGAGGTAAATTGAATGATGGCACTATATCAGATGAACGTACAATGGAAGGAAGTTATGGTGGCACCGAATGGTCTCCTGATGTCTAGCACTATCCCCCTCCTGATTTATTAATTATTAATCAATTAGGACCAGAGTATTTTTTCCTATTCATTCCACTCAGTCACGACTGGAGCTAGACTTGAGTCCAGCATCACCTTAGAAACCTACAAGATTTTCAGAGTGTAAGCCTTCCAGAATCAAATCTTCCCTTGATGCTCAAAATGCTTACGTTTCACGAATCTTGATCTCTCGAGTGCTATCGGACTCAAATCTAGCTCTTCTACCGCTAGAAGCACTTCATGTGGCCTCAAAGCACAGCAAAAATGTATTCACCTCCACTGCTCTCTCACTCTCTCCATCTTAGAACAAAGAGAGAACTCAGAAAACATTTACCTTTCATGACTGGCACAGTGCACATGCCAATAATCAATATGTTCATCCCCAAGTTAATGTTTCTTACAAAATCTGCAATCAACTAAATGGTGGTACTTGAATGAGGTTAAATGCGTACTTGGCTATACAAAACACAAGCTTCTAAGAATTACCGGTATATCTGTTCAAGCTCCATTAAGTTCGATGGGATTCATCAACTGCTTTGAAAATAGCAGTCATAATTCTTCCCTAATTGGACCAGGTGAGTGAACAGGGTTTTTTTTTTCTTATATACATAAGGGCAACTTATTGTGGTTATATATTTCAATCCAAAGCAAATCAGCTTTCTTCTGCAAGCTTCTTCAGTATCTAAATATGCATTGCCAACCAACATAATGAATTGGTTCTGAAATGTGTGAATATCTTAACACATGAGTGACATGCTTGGCTGAGAACCTTGGTCACTCATACGGTTCTCCAACATTATTGTTCACACAGACCATTCATATTAGCAGTTATTCACAGGTATTAAAACATGGCCATCTCTTGATCTTTATCTGTATTTTGGCAGTTGTTCAAGCAGGAGAATTCTACCAGAGGCAGCTTCTCTCCTATTAAAGTTCTGGGTGGGAGATGGTGTGTTGGCCATAATACTGTTCTTTTTTACAACTCTTAAAGCGAATGCATTTTTATCCATTGAGCTTATAATTCTACTCCAGTCTAGAGATGGTAAGACATGCAGAGGAAATCAAATTCTGCATTTGAATACAGGCATAATTTCTTTGATCCTCATCAAGGTCTCTCAAACTGAGTGCCCCAAAGTAATAAAGGAAGAAAAAGGACATACGTAAAAGACTGTTTGCACACCATGAGGTCGATGGAGCAGGAGCGGGTCTTCCTTCTTGGGCAGAAAGAGAACACACCAATTAAAAATCATATTTTCAAACTAGACCCACCCAATGTTTAGCTGGCTCTGACAACAGAAACAGCCAAAAGGTTCCCTCCCTATCTTGATTACTCATCAATGTCAACCAGGAGCATCCCTTTCAACTGTTCCATTTCTGCATCACAAAGGCAACAGCAATACACAAAGGCCATCTCACCAGTTAAGTAAAGCAAAGTCCAGACAGCACCTTAAAGATTACATTAAAGCTCAAGATGAGATTGTGAAAGCTTACAGAACCCACAAGGGCTCCGTGAATGAACTCCCTCTCTGCCTCAACACCTCCTTTCCTCCCTGACATCTTGTAATCTTCCCCCATAAGATTCCCAGATTCAGCTCCACATACCTGAATAAATGAGTCATGTCTCACAAAAACTCATAAGGGTATTAATGTTGTCAGTCTTTAAGGTTCTCCTGGATTTCTGTTTTATTTTGCAACTCATAAGGGTATTAATGTTGTCAGTCTTTAAGGTTCTCCTGGATTTCTGTTTTATTTTGCTAAAACAAATAGGGCTACACCACTGAATTTGCCTCATTGGTTGCCCCTAAATTACACAATTTCCTCTCTCTTGATGAGCTTAAGGCTGTACTGCAAGACAGTCAGTGTAGTATAGAAGCTGAAAGTGTCAGACTAGAATCTGAAAAATCCAGGTTCAAATCCCCATTCATGCCACGGAAGCTCACTGAGTGACACTAAGCCAGCAGTGGCGTAGTGCCAATGGAGCAGGGGGGCGTGACACCCCGGGCAAACGTGGGTACAGGGGGAGGGACTGGGGAGGGGCATGGCAGGAGCGCAGGGTGTGTGCGTGCCCTGGGCGCAGTTCTCCTTTGCTCCGCCCCTGTAAGTCAGTCACACTTTCTTAGCCTAACCTACTTCACAGATTAAAACAAAGGAAAGGAGAATGATATAAATTGCTTTGTGTCCCCACTGGAGAGAAAAGCAGGGTACAAATCCATTAAATAACATCTTCATACTGGTTGCTGTAATTTTTGGGCTTGTTTTTATATAAAACAAATATGGGAGAAGAGATAAACTGAGATTTTTCAACTAATATTCTACCACATTCTATGGTGATGGTATTTCATACGTTAGGGCTAGCCCTGAATGCGGTGATAAGAGAAAATAGACTTCACATTTTCAAAAGAGTCAAAGGGCGTTTGTGCATGTTTGGTCTTTTTGGGTCAAGTAGACATTACTTTTGAACCAGATTGTGTACATTCCCCGCCCCTTTCAGATGTCACCACGTGACTGATCAGAGAAGCATGCAGTTTCCAGGAGTGGGGAAAGTGCAATCGTTCCCATGCACAGAGTGCACCAGTGTGCCTTTTGCTTCCTTCGGCTTATGCACTCCTCTCCTACCCACGCAGGAGCAGTTCCCCCGGCATTTCCAGGGATCAGCGGGGCCTCCTTTTTTAAAAATAAAAAGACTTTTGATCTGTCACCCCTGCAATATATCATTGAAACATTGGCGGATTCCACATGAGCCAAAAACAGCAGTGTGAAAACAGTGGTGTGTAAATCCTTTTACAACGTTTTAAACCATTTTACCCCATTTTCACACCGCTGTTTTTGGTCCATGCGGAATCTGCCTTAGTGTTTTTAAAAGAGAAAGAAAAGAAGCAGCAAAAAACTTCCCAACCCAGAAACAAAAGGCCAGGGGAAATGGTGGCTTGGGAGAAGCAGCAGGCACCTCCTCGTGTGTAAATGAGGAAACATGAGGAGACCCCCGCTGCAAATCAGAGAGCCACCCAGCAGAGATGGTGAGTGCACAAAGGGCCACTGATTCAGCTCTATTTAGATTTCCTATTTCACCACAATTCTTAACCCAAGTTCAAAGCCAATTAGCAAACCCTAGTTAACAGGAGCTGGCTAATGTCAAACTACAGCTAACTTTTGCAAATCAAAGCAGAGTTACCTCCTTTTAAATCCACTGGAATCAGTGGGGTTGGAAATGTGCAACTCTGATTAGGATAGAACTGCTAATTACTATAACAGACAGCGGAAGGACAGTCTTGGTTACTTTGCTAATCTCTTAGATGCAATTCCATCTCCACCAGGCTACTGTGCTCATTTCACACTATCCCAAGCCCAATCATGACTACCTATAAATACAGTAACTGTGATCATACCCCCACAAGACTTTCTTTTGCTGCTTGAGAGTTCACACGTTCTTCTGCACTGCTGTTCTCTCTACCATTTATCACTGTCTCTTTTCTGACCTCACTGTGCTTGATATTTGTCACATCACCTGGAAATGGCTGAGATCCAGACGGTGAAATACCACTGCTGTGACCTCCATTCTGCATCTTTTGGGACGTGTTTTCTTCATATGTGGTATTCGTGGGATCTCCAGCATTTATAACTTCACCCTTTTGAAGCTTAAACCAGAAACCATAGTTATTTTCCTTCCTAGGCACGGGCCTGGTTTCGTTTAGAGGATCTAGTTCTTCCACAGTCCCTTGTTCCTGGACACCTATTTCAGCAGATGACTGTACAGAATACTGAATCATGTTTTTTCTAGGAAACCCATCTTTCAAATCTAACTTGGGAGCGTTCCCTGGAAGGGATGAAGCAAGGTAAGGTTCAGTCTCACAGTCAAGAGGCAGTACAGATGAAGAAGCAGAGCTAGTTTTGGAAATCTGCACAGTTTCTCCGGGAGATATATGTCTGTTTATTCTGCTGGATGGACTAGTACTACCAGTAGAGGTTTCTAACAAATATTTAGATACAGGCATATCTATTTTGTGAGATGATTCTTTCTCTGTTTGCTTTGTATTTTCTCCAGGCTCTATACATTTTACAGTAGGTTCAAAAGACACAGGATTCTGAATATCAGGAATCAGTGCAAAATCTTCCCATAAACTCTTTGCTCCTTTTCCATTCCCTTGAACATGACAAAAGCCTGCAGAAAAATGTTCAAGGTTAGGTTCTATATTTGCAAAAATATCACACAGTGTGAAGCTACCTGGAAAACTGTTTTCTCTTTCTGCTTTGTTAATATCAGGACCAGGATTTGTTTCCTTACTGAGTACTTTTTCAGAATTGTTCAGTTGCAGGCCACTATCCACTTTTTTGTTTTCTGGCACAGACGTAGGATTTGAAAGGCTCCTTTGGATTTGGATGGAGTGTTTAGCCAACATGTCATACAAGCCAGCTTTCAGTTTTTCAAAACTAACTCTCTTCTTGGCTTTTCTTCTTTTCCGTGGCGAACCTTTTGTCTTTGAGGACATTAAACAACATTTGTGGCTTCCCTTTAATTCACAGTCAACATTTTTCAAAACCACGTAACAAGGTTTTATTGTCGTATTTGTTATATTACTACATGACCCTTCAGAGGAGCTGTCAGCCAGTGTGGTCTTTCCTTCAAAATGCACTTCGGCCATTTCGATTTTTCTGCCGGCAGGATGGCAAGAGAGATCCTCTTTGGATGCTAAGGGTTCCCCTTCTTCGGTGGTCTTCACCATTGGGATGGCTTTCACAGCCACACTGTTGTTTCCCTGAAATGCAGTTACTGCAGCATGTTCTTCTTTGTTTGTTTACAGCCTTCTCATTCTGGGACAGGCTGTGGCAGCTGTGGCATGAAAAAAGAGAGAGTGTTCATTTTGCCTGGCCGCTGCAGCATCAGTAGCAATGAAAGACAAGGTGCTGCCCAGCCTCCCACCCCCCCCCCACCCTTTCATATCTTTCCTGATCATATGACTGAGGATCAAACAGCACACGACAGCAGATCTAAATCTTGAAAAGGGGTGTGCTCCAACCACGAATAAAGCAAAAAGTGGGGGATGTAACTTGAAGTCTGATAGGAGAACATGATGACAAACCTTCCCCTGCTCACTACAGCCCCTGACCACTCCAGCTTTTCCCATCTAGCTCACTTGCAGCACTAGGCCAAAGGCATAATGGCCATAGGGGTGACCCTGAAGAAAAAAACGGGCTGGGGTAAGGTTCAACAAATCCCACGCTACCCTTTTGCATGACTAGGAAGAATCCACACTTAAAGAGACAGGCCTATCACCTCCATAAATATGGAGTGGTTTTATTCTAATTTGATTCTCATTCTACCCTGGAGTCGTAGGCTGATCAACATTTAAACAGAAAAATTAAAAACGCAATCAACTGAAATAATCCCATATGCATATCTCCAACCATTAAACAACTGTTAAACCAAAAATGTACTTGTAACACTTTGATGAAATGCTCAGGTAAACCTCCAAAAGAAGCAAGAACAAACAGGAGTCTTGTGTCATTTTAAGGATGAAAAGATTTACTTTGGTTTAAGCTTTCATGACCTAGAATCCATTTCACTATGAAATGAATCCTCAGCAGGCAGAATACACATATCACATTAGATAGACAGCTAGATCACACAGGTACACAGTCAGCTTTGCTTTGCTAACATTCATAGTGGATTAGAAATGCCTGATCTGGGAAATGTAAATATACTTCTGGAAGAATTATAATTCTCCCTTTTCCCTTTCTCTGCTATCAGAAAGCTTTAAAAAAAACCCTGATAATTATTATTGTACTATGCCACTGCATCCTTACAGCAATCTACAGCCACAAGTTTCCATCTTTCATTAAAAAAAACCTCTGGTACTTTTTGTTGAGGTGATTTAAAGGAAAAGGTACACCTATGCAACAAAAAGAGATTTTTCAAAAATGAAAGCTGGGAATCCAGAGACACTAGTAGATTGTGGCAAGAGAGACCATTTTAAAGTTATACTGAAACAGTGATCTAATAAATCCCTCTAGTGGCTTGGAGGGAAATGACACTAAAGTGAACAGGATCTTTCAAAATGTGCACTTTCCCCAGCATGGAAATATAATTTGACTGCAATCTTTAAAAAAAATCAAACTCAATTTAGGAAGAAATAGGAATTAGGAAGGAATATAACTGTGAAAGAGAATTGCAAGGTATCTGACAAAGTGGGCTTTCCTCCAAAATAGTATCTGACAACATAAATCTATTGGCCATTAAAGTGTCATCAGACTCTTGTATGTTTCTACTGCAACAGATTACTATGGGGCAACTCTGGAATTTGCTTCAGTGGAAAGGAGTTCAACAAATGCAAAACAACTATTTGGAATGTCCCTCTACATGACCTTGACGATGAATGTTTTTGCCTCTCTCCACAGTGTGGGTCTTGGCATATAGGTGCTGTGATTATCTGCTATGCAGATACCTTTTCTGTAGTGCACCTGCTATCTGCTTGTGACAGACACATGGATTATCTGAAATGATCTAAGAAGATCTGAATGGTGGATGAGTCTTTGGGAAAGAGACAGATAACCTTTTCTGCAATCATGGAAATTATTGTTAGAACAGTTCTTGGGAATTAGAATGCAACATAGGGTAAGAAAGATATGCAGGGATTTGGATTTCACTGCTAGGAGCAATCAAAAGTATTTTGATTGCATATATTCATGTTAGATTAAAGAGCATTTGAAAACTAACTGGCAGGCAAAGGAATTCAGAACTGGGATGTGTCTTGAAAGCTGCATTACAAAAGTGTGAAAAGTCCCTTGTAGTTAATCCTGACGCCATTGAGCCACTATGGGCTAGAAGTATCTGATTTCAATCAGAATATATTTGATTGCCTTTTGTATCAGAAGCAACTGGTGGACCAGAGGCAGTATCCTTCTCCTAGAAATCCAAAAGGTGTACAGGAAAGCCAGCATGCACAACACAACTTTTCACCTATGTTTTGTACCTGTTAAAACCACAGGTATTTTGGCAATATCCAGAACACCTAGGCCTGTTTCTTACATCACTATGTACACAGTCTGAGCCTTGTCAGTTTTCTCTACGATTAAATTTCTCATTTTCCCCTACTGTTTTGACCCCGGGATTATCCAGTTGTCATTTTATCCTTCAATATAGATGTCTTCTAAAATGTCATCAAGATATGTAAAGCACACAAGAAATTCTTTTCTCAGGATACTGCTGCTTCCCTGATATCTATTTTAAAGGTACTTCTGAAATCTTGCCAATCATAGCCATACAGTTCATTTCTTTGGGCATTCCATTTTTTTCCAAGGTTTATATAAGCCCAGGTACGTTCCTATCTTCACCTATTCAGAGTTAGTGCCAAGTGTTCACTGATATTCTCTTTCTCGCAAATATAATCATTAGGCTTGTTCCTATCATTACTGCATCTAACTGGCTGCATGTTCCTGTTCACTGAGGTTGTTAGAAATACCATATAAAAAGATCTAGTTTTTATTTGAAACAAAATAAATTGCAGTGACTAAGGTAACTTGAGCAGCAAATTGAGCTGAGATCTACATCCTCATGCTGTGCTCCCCTCTTCCCAAATGTTATTCCTGTCTACTTATCCCATTATTTGCACTGAAGTCTCTTTCTTCATTTTATGTTTCATTGTCCACAAATCCTTCCTAAAGCCACAGATCACAAAAGGGTTAAGCAAGGATCACAGAATGGAATCTCCAGGCAACCCCTGAAAAACATTCTAGGAACCCTACCTATCTGCGCTTGGACAAGGGACTCACTTCTGTACACATTGGATTCAATATTTAGTGCCCATTCCGGGCACACAGCTCCTACTTGTGCCTCAGAAAAGAGATCCTTCATCTTTAACATAGCCTGGAGATGAGAAATTCCTAGACATCTGGAGGCGGAGAATGGGAGGGCAGGGGTTGGGGAAAGCAGGAAGCTCATTGGGTATGGGTTGCCATACAGTCCACCCCTCAGAGCTTCCATTTTTTCCCCAGAGGAACTGATCTCTGTAAGTCTTGAGATCAGTTGTAACTCGAGTCTAGATCTCCAGGCCTCACTTGCACGTTGGTAAACTGAAAAAGTGCGCACTGACACCACAAGCGTACAAAATGCTGGCCGTAACCTTTATTTCCAGGCTCGGTACAAACTATATCTATTTCTTAACAGTACCTTTTAAAGTGCCTGTCATATCTAAAGCTGCATCGATTTCCACCAATTTTCTCACCAGGACTTGGGCGAGAACCCCAAAAGGTGCCAGTATCCCTGAACAACAGAAAAAGCCCTCTTCTGAACCGCTAAAGGTCATGAGGGATTCTTCATCACCCCACGTCTTTCTTGCACCTTGACTTCTGGAAGATCCCCCTGGAAAGCCCCACATCGGAAAGCACGGAGCGGGATTGGTGACATGGAGCCCCACCTACTCCCCTGTTCGACGAAGCGGTTGCTTTCCTCTTCACTCAGGCCGCCTTTCCATTGGAGGTGCGAAGAAGGCAAAATGCTCACGCGCCCGCCTCCGCCCGAGGTGTCTGCACGTGCTTCTCTCGCCCTTCTCCTCCGCACCAAAGGACGGACGCGTCACAAAGGGGCGGAGCTTATCAAATTGTTTGACCGTTGAGCCGATGAATGGTGGGCGGGGCCGCCTGAGGGGAATTTCTCTGTCCCCAGGGCTTGGCCAAACCTCCTCCCTGTTCAGTACGATGAAAGAGTTATGTTTTCAAAACATAAGAACGACTTGTCCCTGTTTAGAACAAATGACTTCCCCATTGCACAAAAGAAGTTAAGAAATATTTATTTTAGTATTGTTATATGCCAGCTATCAAAAAGGTTTCCAAGCTGCTGGCTAACACAACGCACAAAAATGGACATTCACCACACAGGCGTGGGGTTTTTAAGTTGTTTCAAACTCGGATGAGAAAGCTCCAAGTCTTAAAAAACAGCGTATGCACCAGTGGTGGGATCCAAAAATTTTAATAACAGGTTCCGATGGTGGTGGGATTCAAACAGTGGCGCCGCTGCACACACACACCTCCAGTCCCTATTGGGCAAGCAGGTTGCTTTAGTAACCCCTTCTCAGCACTCAGAAAAAATTAGTAACCACTTCTAGAGAAGTGGTAAGAACTGGTTGGATCCCACCTCTGGTATGCACCTACATCAGGGGGGTCCAACTCGTGTGCTTCAGATGTTCATGGACTATAATTCCTATCAGCCAAATGGCCATGCCAGCAGGGGTTGATGGGAATTGTAGTCCACGAACATCTGAAGCACAAGAGTTGGACACTTCTGAACATCTGCACATTTCCTGGTGGGGCCTAGAATTATAACGGGATATCAATTCCCCTGGAGAAAATGGCAGCTTCTGGCACCCTGCCAAGCTCCCTCCCCAAACCTCCAAGAATGGCCCTGCCCAAAGTTGGGAGCCATGGTTAATAGAAGCAAACATTTAAACAAGACCACCACACCCAGCCCAATCAACGGCCCAGAACAACAGGTGTCATCCCAGTCACCCACATCAACATAAAGACCTGGAAAATAAACATCTTTATTAGAGGGAGAGGGAAAAATTCATCTGAGATACAGAATGCCCCTGAGTACTTCCAGGTAACCAGAGGGGCCATGGGAATTTTGTAAGGTTAGGAAACCTGAAGAATGGATTTACACTGCAGAGCTTTCCTCATTTCTGCCACTGGAACTCCTGGCAGTGGAGACAGGAGGAGGTAGCATTGAACTCTCAAAAGTGTGCAAGACCCAGATGAGGCCATTAAGCCAAAGTAACTGCTCACTCCACGCCTTGGCAATCTTTCTCCTCCTGTTGGAAAAGACTGCTGACAAAGCTGAAATCACTCTGAAATCACTTTCTAGTTACCCCTGGCAGTGGGTAACAGTTTTGGAGGTCCCACCGAGATTCCCTGAACTCTCAGGATGCAACGAAACACAGGAGCTGGTCAGAAGCTGCACGCCACGCTCAAGACCAGAGGCAAGATTCTTGGAGCACAACGCGGGCCGCCCAGAGACGGGGCTCCTTCTTTCAGGCTCTGTTTCCATCCCAACCTTGAAACCCTTTGCTTTTATCTAAACTTGACTTGCTTGGTGCTGTAGACAGCTGAAAGGTGACATACCTTGAGAGGGAGAAAGTCCACACTGTTTAAACTGCTGGGTGGGGATGTGTGTTAAGTGCAGCTATAAATGTTGCAAGGTACCTGTAAAGTTCAAAAAATTCTTCCCATCACAACTGAGGGGGTGTAACTCAACTGTCATTGCCCAAATGGGCAAATAATGGTCTCTCGCCTTTCCAAGCAACTGATACCGTTTCCCCAAAAATAAGACATCCCCTGAGAATAAGACGTAGTAGAGGTTTCACTGAAGTGCTAAATATAAAGCATCCCCCAAAAGTAAGACATAGCAAAGTTTTTGTTTGGAAGCATGCCTGTCGAACAGAACACCAGAACATGCAGCTGTGGAGCGGAAAAATAAGACATCCCCTGAAAATAAGACCCAGCACATCTTGGGGAGCAAAAATTAATATAAGACACTGTCTTATTTTCGGGGAAACACGCTATTTCATCAAGATGGAATTAAATTATCATCTTTAGCATCAAGCTCCCTCAACAATTCCTAGGAACAGATTGATCCAGGCTGATCTATAATCTGCATTTTGAAAAAAAACAATTATTAATTTGTATCCTACCCTTTCCCAACTGTAGTCAGGCTCAAAATTACACTAGAATACACATCCAAAATCTCTGCAAACAAGTTCCAAAAACAGAAGTCACTGAAACACTCTGAATACTCAAAATTGAGCTGTTTGTGACTGTTGAAGATGAATGCACACTGAGGAATGTGGTGTAGCTGGAGGAACTGGAAACACGATTCTTCCAGGGGATTCTAGATGTGTCCTCCTCTGTCCCAGCATAACAACAGCTATGATCTGAGGCAGAGGGCAGCTTAACCCTAAACTATGACGCATGGGGACTGCAGAGCAATGCTAAACCAACGAGTTGAAATGCTTATGTGCCAGCTTACAAACAGGACAGGAGCCAAACCACTTGACACATTCTGACCTTTGCCACCCATTCTTTTTTGTGCAGATCTGCAAATCCTGTATTCTCAATGTTCCAATATTCTCAATGTACCATTTTGCCTTGAAATGCTGTGCTGTGCAGGGGAGCTGGACAGGATTCGGATGTGTGGATATGCTTCTTGCAATAAGTGTAAGAAGACACTAGTGCATTTGATTGTTCAGCCAGATGAACAACACTACCATTAGTCCAACACCAACTTGTGTCACTATCCAGAGGTGCCAACAATATGCCTGCAGCCGCCAATCTGTATGCGAGGCAGCATTTCAAACTTCTACTACGCCTCCTGTTTAAAGATAAGGCGCTGGTATTCAAAGGACATAAAAGAGCAGCCATGATCGATTAGAAAAAGGGTACATCTAAACATGAACCATCTAAACATGGGTATCTTTCGCAGGTTCCTTTGCCCTTAACATTCGCTGCTTGACCTTGATCTCCACCCCCACCCTTTCATTAATAAATATCAGTCATAGCTTTCAAAGACAGCCAGCGTGTAGTGCTTTAAGAGTGGTGGAATCTAATCTGAACAGCCAGGCTTGATTTCCACTCCCTTCATATAAAGTCTGCTGGGTGACACTGGACCAGTTACAATTCTCTCAATCCACACAGAGGAAGGCAATGGCAAGCTACTCCTGAAGTCCCTTGCCTTGAAAACCTTACAGGGTTGCCATATGGCAGCTGTGACTGGCTGGCAAGAAAAAAAATATTTTTCACAGATGTACTCAGTACCTTTAATGCTTTGCAAAACTGCCTTCCATACTCTACAAAAGGTGAATACAGTAGACTCTCAAATATTGGGGGCAAGGTTCAATTGGCCCCTAATAGCAACACAACCAATTTTCCCATAGCATTTAGTGATGTCGTGATGATGACAGCAATGGTATTAAACCAGGCTGAGACATCATGTGATCAGACCACGCTCCACAAATATGTGAAATTGCAAAGTACAAATGGTGAAGATCTGCTGTAGCACCTTGATATCACATGAAGACACCACCAAATTGCTTTTGGTGGGGGGACCTGTGATTATCTTGTTAATGTTCCAGCTCTTCACACCCTGACAAACCTAACCTCTTGAAACTCCACAGCCTACCATATAGCACATTTGTAGCCTCCTACAAACTCAAGGCTACATGTATAGCCATTCCTTTTTGTTTTCCACCAGTGTCTTCAGCTGCAGTCTCACAATATACAAAGGGCTCATTGTGGCTAAGCTTCAAGCACTGGTTATTTTTTCTTCATTTGGTCCTGTAGGTTCATCACTGGAGCAACGGGCTGGTGACTGAAAAAAGGGTTAATCATTCTGAAACTCATCCTGAACTGATTGTTGTGGGTTTTCTGGGCTGTGTGGCAGTGATACACCTCTGAAGATGCCAGCCACAGATGCAGGCAAAATGTTAGGAACAAGATCTACCAGACCATGGCCACACAGCCTGGAAAACCCACAACCATCAGTTGAATCCAGCCGTGAAAGCCTTCAATAATACATCATCCTGAACTGTCCCTCTGTGCAACTGCCACATGCAAAGAGCCTGGATTAAAATGTGTCACATATGGCATGAATGAGCGACATGACTCAGCAATCCCTGCAGTTCCTTCAGCAGCAGATTTAGGCATGCAAAAATCTTGGCTACCATTGGAAGGGGGCATTATGAAAGCGTTCAGTGCATGACTGAGTAAATCCCACATGGTTCCGAGATGCTTCAGGGTAGTGAAGAAACTGCGCCTTTTGCTGGAAAGTGCTTCTGATGAGACATCCAATGAGAATACCTTGTACACCAGTCTATACGTGGAAATCAAATCTCACGTACTTGTGCGTTTTTGACATGAAAGAACAAAATATGAACAGGACAGAATGGGCTTCTGATCTGTCCAGTAAAGCCATTCACATATTTCTGCCCTTATACAAACAACCACAATTTGTGATTGTAACAAATTCACTGAGAAGCAGGGAGGAGACTTTATACAGGTAAGAACTTTATTGCACCGTGTTCGAAGTGCTGAACCAGAAATTGTGCCTGTTGAGCCTAACAATGAAGCTCTGACATTTCTATTCTATGACAGAATGTGCACCCTTGTGCATTTAGAAACAGCCCTGCCTTCTCAGTTCTGTTGAGATTGCAATAAAAGCTAATATACCATAATACAAAGTAAAACTGAAGGGGAAGAAAAACTTATACATGAAAATAATTTTTAAAATGTTTTATGTTTGGGGAGGTTTTTTTCATTCAGATGCAACAATTTTAGTCATAGTAAAGCCTTGTCTGGTAACAGAAAAACGGCACATTCTAAATTTTGCAACAATGAGGATTTACTCATAAGAACAAGTTGTACCTTTATTTGTACACAGGGCAAGAACCAATCTTGTATCTTTAGAATTTGCTATCAAGGACTCTATTTCCACATAAGCACTTTTTGTAGTATTGCAGTCCTGCCCCTAATTGTGTGTATAGCACAATGCCACACACATACCCCAGTACATATATTTTAGACAAAAAGAAGGAATTGTAGTTTTAGACTTAAATCTGTTAATCATCCAGATTGGTCAGCATAATATCCATCAGAACTAGTTGTAATTTAAGCACATGTGGAAATGAAAGTCCATGATCCATTTTCAAGACTTGAAATGTTGAGGCTATATTAGTCAAAAGTCAATCATATACACTGTCGATGTGGAGGATGGCATGGCAGCAACCATGATGGAAAGGTTACCAGCCTAGCTAATGAAAGAGCTGATGTTTGAATCTATGTGAGTCCAAAGGGCAAAGAAATCTTGATTCTTAATTTCAAATGTAGAATTGGAAGGAGGACATGGGTTTTGCGGAGAGCCAGAAATGCAGACCCACCATAAAATTAAATACTGGTCTTGTCTGCACACATGCAACATCTTGTAACTGCCTTTTTAAATGGAACACCTAAAAACAGCATACGTTTATCATAAACGGTTTATGAGGCCTTGGTGGTGTGTAACTGACATCCCTTAAGAACCTGTTGAGAAGGTCAAAACAAGGTCAACCAGTGGTTAATGGGAACCAGGAATGAGACCAGGGTGGGGGAAAATATACCCAGACGTTGACAAAAATGCCAAATGGGCACCAGAGCCCTATTTGAAATAGCCTTGATTTGTGTTTCTTCCTCTCAGAAGCAAAGGTCACCCAGACAGCAACCACAGGGCATGTAGGACAGAGATGTCCTTTTAACTATATTGCTTACCTGGACACTGTAAAATTTGGCGGCCTGGTGCTTTCTATACATATCGGCTAAGTTTCAAATTTACTTCCACATCAAGGTATTTGCAGCAGTGCATTTGTAACCAAATGGTGGGCAACACTTCAGGACTGAGATGCAAAATCTGCAATCACATCATCTGGACACCTACACAATCATAGGAGCTAGAACTCCAGTTTTAAGCAAGTATAAGGCTCCTCAGAATTTTGGAGAGAGCACCAAGAAGTCAGAGTTATGTTGCCCTCATCTCTGATGGCCAGGTGCTTACCTGTAAACTGAACAATGCTTAAAAAGATTATCCAGTTAAGAGAAAGGACTTTAACCCAGCATGTTGGTAAGCCTAACTACCACAAACATCCTGTCAGCTGCAAATTGGACGTACAAACTCCACTATTTCTAAATGCATCCAACTGAGCTTAAGGCTGCTGACCGCTTACATATAGCTACAAAGACACCACTTCAATTCTACCTGTCAGCACATGGAAAGAAAACAACCATTAAAAAACCAAAACTAACCCCCATACCAGGACATAACTGAGGGGTGCTGTTTCATTCCAAGATTATGATATACGCACAACCTTGATACTCTTTGTTTTTCTTGAGACATAAAATTGATTTTATTAGGGTTTTTTTCTCCAAAAAGTTAAAAATACAGAAGGTTCAAAGAACTCTTTTTCTCTTGGCAGATGATCAGACTGCAACATGAAAAGGCAATCCTTCACTGAAATGTTTTGTTTTAATTTTATTTTTTATCACAATCATCATCATTAGGACAATGGCTGAGGAGAACCGACTCCACTGCCATGGCGAGGATGTCGTTCAATTCCAGAGTTACATTTTCAGGTTCCACGAGTCCAGAAGGACAACCATGATAGCATAAAGACGACTTCACGGAGGGCCTTCCCCTTACTGTATGATGCAGTGGCCATTGGCATCTCTGAAGCGTAATCGCATTTTCGGCCGGTATTTCTCAAGGTAAAGCAGCTGTTTGGAATTGAAAGCTCCCCTCCTCTTCCTGAAACAGAAGCGCAGCCAAGGTTTAGACCTATATCTAGTAATGAAGTTAGGATTTAATGGTGTTAGCCTCTCCCCCCACAACATGACAATGTTCTGGGAACTTCAGTTCTTACATCTTCAGTACTTACATATTCATTCCACGCTACTGTATTTGGTGCTTTTGGGAACTTTAGTTCCCAGAAAGCACCAAATACAGTAGTGCGGAATGAATATGTAAGTAAGCTGGATGGAGCTTGGCCATCTCTAGATAGAGTGTGCATTCGGGGGCTCCTCTGTTGAGTCAAGGTGGTTTCGCAAATACTGAGGACACTCTTCTGGGCTAGTGTGGTATAGTGGCTGAAGTGGCTGACTAGAAGCCAGGGGATCCAGGTTAAAATCTCTGCTCTGCCATAGACCACTTTCTCAATGACCTTTGGCCAATCATACATGCTCAGACTACTGGCTTTCTGAAGGAACTTGAGCTAATGCATACAACGAAAGATATAACAAACCAGTCCCAGATGTTTCGTGGAATTACCCAGCTGCTTGCAATATGGGGCACATTTCCATGGAACTGACAATGAACTTGATGATTTTCACAATTTTTTGCCCACAAGGGAGCTGAGCAGCCTTTAACCAATCCTTAATGTCCATGCTGTAGAACAAAAGAGCTGTCCAAGCCTGGATTTAAAAGAGAGGGAATGCAATTTGAACTGAAATTCACAGCAAGATTCCAAAACAGGAACGAACATATATTCCCATCTTCTCTTAAAATCAGGGGCTTTCTTCTACCATGCCCCAGGACAGAAAGCTTCACAGACTACGCTTTATCGTTTTTAGCTAATACAGTACTTCTGATTACAAAAATTGGTGGCAGTTAACTAATGAGTTAGTCATCGTCCATTTGTCCATAGTCCCAGGTGGGTATGAGGACAAAATGAATAGAACATGAGCAGCTTTGCATCTCTCAGTGGGTAGTTCATCCACTCATTTCACAGCCGAGTAAGGATATGAACCTGAGTCTCCCTGGTTCTTAGTGCCCTAGGCAACTAAAAGGTGGCTGAGCATCAGGAAAATTCTACTCCAGAGGCCTTTTTTTCCAAACAGATCAAAATAGGGGAGGCATGACAGAGATAAAATTGCTATGAATTATTTTATCTATTTGGAGTAAAATGCCTGCGTGGGCTGAGTGTTCTGAGAGAACTGTGACTGGCCCAAGGCCACCTAGCAGCTTCATGCGGAGCGGCGGGGAATTGAAGCTGGTTCTTCAGATTAGAGTCCATGGCTCTTAACCACTATACCATGCTAGATCTCAGACAAAGTTTTGCTAGCTCAAAATGTATACTAAGATTTGTATGCAAGACAATCTGCCACATTAGAAAATGGGCACTGCTCTATATCTACAGACACATTTAGGGCTCAAATCCAAGCCACGTTTCTGCATCGTGAAGGTTCTACCATCTTTACAAGAATGGCAAGACAGAGCCTTTCTTGGTCAGTGCAACTATAAATGAAAGTGTTGCTGATAGCCATCCAGGGCAATATAAAGGGTCTTTTATCAAAGCCCTATGTTTAACAGTGCAGAAGATAATGGTTTTACGAAGGTGGCACCTGAGTAAGATTCTTTAATTGTTAAAGAGAATCCAGGGGGGAGGCAGGCACGGGAACCTCACAGAGCATTTCATAAGAACATAAGAAGAAGCCTGCTGGATCAGACCAGAGTTCATCTAGTCCAGCACTCTGCTACTCGCAGTGGCCCACCAGATACCTTTGGGAGCTCACATGCAAGAAGGTCCAGGAAGATGTGGCAAATTAATTCACACATCTCCTGACTTTCTTCCCTGAGATAGAGTATAGTGAGATTAAAATAAAATGCACATTGTGGCCTGTCTCTTCTGCTAAAAAGCAGGACAACAGGAAGGGATAGCCCAGTGTGTCATAAGAACATAAGAACTAGCCTGCTGGATCAGACCAGAGTCCATCTAGTCCAGCACACCCTGCTACTCGCAGTGGCCCACCAGGTGCCTTTGGGAGCTCACGTGCAGGACGTGAAAGCAATGGCCTTCTGCTGCTGCTGCTGCTCCTGAGCACCTGGTCTGCTAAGGCATTTGCAATCTGAGATCAAGGAGGATCAAGATTGGTAGCCATAGATCGACTTCTCCTCCATAAATCTGTCCAAGCCCTTTTTAAAGCTATCCAGGTTAGTGGCCATCACTGTCCTGATTTATTTGAGAAGGCTGCTGTTTCCCAGCTGAGACAGAGAGTGGAACAGCCCCAGAGCGCAACAGGAATAAGACGCCACAGAGAGACCACTGGTATTTTTGATTCAGAAAGAATACAACAGCTTCCCAATAAGGCAAAAAAGGAGGAAGTTGTTTCTTTCTAGTCTGGAGCTTGCTTGCATGAGTGTCTGACTCTCACCAGCAAGAAGCGAGGCCCACTCTTTCACCCTACACATCCATTACAGGCTCAGCAAAGCTATGAAGAAACAGTAGCAGATACTCAGCAGACTCATCACAATGGAGAATAGCTCAATTTTAAAAACCTCTATAGAAAGAGAGAAGGGGCAGCATGTGGGGAGAGGGGGGAGCCCAGTCCTTGTCACTTACTGCCTGATGAACTGCACAGCATCCTCGTACTTCATTCCACATTCAATGAGAGCAAGGGCGACCAGAACTGGGGCTCTGGAAGAAAAGGAAAATCAGCACTGATTTAAAACAAGTCAGTTGAATCTTCAAAAACACAGTTCCAATCATTGCAAATGTCAGCCCCAAGACTCTGGGCTCTTTCCTCTACAGAACAACACTGGCATGCTTTATGTAACGCTGCTAGTCCTGTGCATGGTGCAAATCAATAGCCTTTCTGGGCGCCCAGTATGGAGCTGTGTTTGCACATGAACGTCTATGTATAACACAAGGGCGCCCCACTGGAAGCCAATGACCATGTCAGCCATTTCACTGAGACAGCAGGTCTTCCTGGAGCCCCGCCTGGAAGCGTGCCTGGACATGGAGGAAGAACCAGGCTCAGACTCCCATGTTGGTGCAACAAAGCAGGTTACATACCTTAGCCCTTGGGGGGGGGGGCACTACAGAGACTCACGATCCTGCTCCTTTCAACAGCGAACCACATATGGCTTGATCAACCTCTCTAACCAGCTTGTCAAGCCCCCGGGCTCTTCTTCCCCACGCACCTACTGCAAATAGGGCCATTACCCAATTACTTAAGCCTTCCCTGATTTAATCACAAATTTTAGCTGAGTAACTGTTTTAAATGTGCGCCACTTTTGAAGACAAAGGCAGATGTGGGTGGCACACACATGCTAAAAGGCATTGCCTTAGCAAAGGTGATCCTCTTCAAAAGAGAGGAAGGCTTTTTCCAAAATGCCACCTGCGTTCTTTTGTAAATATTCATTTTTCTTTTTTTTTTAAATTAACAAGCCCACAAGCAAAGCAAAGCAGAAATGCCCCCCAACAAGCAAGTAGTGTTGAGTGGTATACTATCCCTAAACATGGATGTTCCATGTAGCCATCATGCTGATAAACAATTGACAGACCAGTTCCTCATATAGTAGACTATCCTAATTCCATTTTATTACTGAAGACTGCAAAGCACAAGTATCACGAAAAACTATGACTCAGTAGAGATTCCATCTTGCTCCAAACCCAAAGCTATTAAGATAGTATCACAGTAAATACACCCTCTGAAATACCTAGAAACTAAAAATGTAACAAATTAAAACTATTCCTAGAAAAGATTGATTGTAATGATGTAGCCCATTTCTATTATTTGTTTCTCAGAAACATTAACTTCTACTGGGGAAAAAAACCTATACAGTTAATTTTTCCTTCCGTGTTTCTAAAACAGCCTTCTCCACAATGCAGTCCATTTCACTTATTGAACAAATGATCAACCTTTTATAGTTTCTTGCTGCAGCAATCTCTTCTCCCAACATTTAGCAGCTTCTAATAAATGAAACTTCAATTTCCTGTTTCTAGCCTAGTCCCTTCCAGTTAAGCTCTGCTGGGTCTGAAGCAGAGGTGAGTGAAAGGAAGACCCAAATCTACTGCCAGACATCACCTAGGACTCAGAAGCTATCCTTGCTCTGTGTCCTCTGGCTTAAACAGAAGCCTCAGTGTCCTCTGGCTTAAACAGAAGCTTCTGCCCCCCCCCCCAAATTTCCAAAAGGATCCCATCCATATGAGCCCTGCCCCCATCTCTTTGGCAAGCCATCTTGTCAGCTGCAATCCCAGCAACTCTGCACTGGTAAGTAAGAAGCCTGACAAAGTTTTGTTTAAAAATGGCGGCTGGGGGGGGGGGGATTTCTCCCCCTTGGTGGTAACCATGATAATGATTTAATGATTTAATGACCAGGTCTTCAGGTGGCTTATTTAGGAGATGATGCATAATAGTCTGTACTTCCTCAGACCAGAATGCCAGTGTGTGACACATATACTGCCATGGGTAGCTGCACCTGGTTCTCCCCTCTGGGGGAAGCCTTACTTTGCAACTGGCAATACCTGAAACTTTGGATGAAGAGAAACAGCTCTCTCAAATCTCAAGACAACCCACCTTGTAACTCCAGTTATTTCTGTTACTTTGCCTGGTCTCTTGCTAGTTGAGAAGGAGGTAGCAGTGGCCAGAGATATGCCTTTCACCAGTTTTGGCTGTTGAACCCTGCAAAGAAGATCTCGCCACTGTGGGGCACACCCTAATGAAATTGGACTACTGCAATGCACCGTGCATAGAGTTGGACTTGAGGAGTGTTTGGAAGCTACAGTTGGTATAGGAGGCTGCAGCCAGAATTATAAGGACCATATCACTTCAATCTTTTTACATCTACACTGATTTCTAATTAGTTTTGGAGTTTTGGGCCCATTTCAAAACACTGGTATTGACCTTTAAAGCCTTGGGACCAACATACCTGAAGGGCTACTTATTCCCAAATGAACCTAACTGATCTTCAGGGGGCTAGATGGATGGCACTTCAAGAAAGGGCTTTCCCGGTTGTGGCACCAATATTATGGAATTCCCTCCCCAGGCCACCTGTCCTGCTCTCTCATTGCTTTCTGCCAGCAGACAAAGACTTAGCTGTTTCATCTGGCTTCCCTCGCTAACTCTCCTTACATGTATGCATTTTAATTGCTCTTAATTACTTTTATATTGTGTATTGAAGAGCTTGTTTTAATATTTGATTGTTTGCCACCTTGAGGACACTAAGCTTGGTGGAAAGATAGCTGTTAGAAGCTGCTCTGAACCCTGCTTTGCCAGGAAAGGTGGGAGGTCAAATAAAATTAATTTTTAAAAAGTCACAGAAGGAGCATGGCAACTCCACAGTAAAACTCTGCCTCCCCGCTGAGAACACTATTACAACCACTACTCCACAATCCCGCTGTGGTGGTGAACCTATGGCACTCCAGATGTTCATGGACTACAATTCCCATCATCCCGTGCCAATTGGCCATGCTGGCAGGGGATGGTGGGAATTGTAGTCCATGAACATCTGGAGTGCCATAGGTTCACCACCACGTAAGGCTTTACCCATATTTGTTTGGATACTTTAGTCTGAGGACAGGCCACAATCAAGATTACTACCAGGCACACGATCGCACCAGGAGTGGGGGGGGGGGGGGGGGGCATTAAATTAGCCTTTGGGGAGAAATTTGAACACTGAAGACAACATCTTTGTTTCCAGCTTTCAACAATCTGAATGCCATTCCAGGGTGCAGGGATGGATTTGTTCATATTGCCTAAGATTAATATGGACAAATAAGGCTGGGCCTGTCTTCAGGACAACTGGCTTAAGAAATCAAATAGAAAGCTTTATTGTCTATCTATACTCTGTTTCACATAAAGATGTTAATAGGGTTGTATATTTCTCCCCCACAGAACTCAACATGCCAGACATTCTTTGCTGTAGAATGCTCCGCCTGGGTCCTAGTGCCTACCAAGGCTTGCTTCCCCTCATCCATTTCAAAGCGTGGGGACAGTCATTCAATTAACTACAAATGCTGCTATATCAAAGTACTATGTTCAATAACGCACAAAATAATGGTTTTGACAAAGGCAGCGTGTAAAAAAAATAATGGTTTTGACAAAGGCAGCATGTAATAATTCTTATATTCATTCAGGACTATTTTCTAATGCAGAAGCATACAATTTTCTCAACTCTTGTACCTCAATGACCATACTAACATCTTTATCTGAGACAGAATATAGTGAGTCAGTCCATTATCATTAATGAGCACCATTAATAAATGCTACACACTGAACTGCATATTGCATGGCAATATTCCATATACTTAAATGTGCTGTGTCATCTACCAACAGCATGGCAGAAGGCCCCAAGATTACAGTATACCCTGAGTCACCTCTGCAACCCTAGGAGTGTTAGAGACATTTTTTCAATTTCATACAAACCCATTTGCAATAAAGGCTGCCCAACTTGCTGGAGTTTACAGTTACAATGGGAATGGTGACACAGTGTGGTCAACATCACCCACAAAATGGCTGTCACAGGAAGTGAAGCCAACACAAAATGGCCACTACAGCTGACTTGCAGTCACTCACTGAAGATATTGAGCTGTGGTGGCAGCTGCTGCCCAAGCAAAGCACTTTCAGACATATGCAAAGCCATTAAAATCTCAAATGGCCAGTCAGAAGCCCAGCTGGGGGGGGGGGGGCTTTGCACAGATCCTGATCCTAACATGGATCCACTCCGCATTTCCCACCCCCTCAGGTTTTTCGAGAATCGCATTATATGTGATTCTTTTGTTTTAACGTGGTTCATGAGCAAATGGCTGTGGCTATGAGCCACGTTAAAACAAGAGAATCACATGTAAAGTCATTCTCTAAAGCCCCTTTTCTGGCTCCCATCTGCGGAGCCACACAGGGGAAACGGGCCGTATCATGGCCCCGGGTGTGTGTGTGTGTGTGTGTGTGGAGGAAAGGGGGGGAGGGGAGGGGGGGAAGCACCTTCATGCGAAGGCGCATGCCCTAGCCAACGCGCTGGCTGTCCACGGGCTGTTTTACTGGCCCATGTGGAAAGGGCTGAAATTAGTTATCTGTTTGCAAAAAAAATTATTAAAACAATATGTTCAATTTAAAATGTATCCTGTTAAGAGCAGCTTCTGCCTGAAATGCTGAAGAATTACTATTAGAGTTATGCATAACCTCATTTCCTGGCTCCACCTCCCAAGGCAGCCATTTTGTGGTTGCACCCATTACTATGTGTCAAAATTCTAAAGATGCCCACAGGTTCGAAAAGATTAGGGATTCCTGCTTTAAAGGGACATTGTACTAGGTTCAACATTCATCCCAAGATTTATAATCAGCCTGGACCCTATTGATCACAACTCCCTTGCAAAGGTTACCATATTAGCAAGGGACCAATACCTGATCCAATATGAACAAACTGCAGTTACTAGGCTTTTCATGATTGAGTTTCAGTTTTCGAAGTGATGTGAGTTAATAGGCCTTGTATTTTCTGGGACCAACATACAAAACTGACAATCAACTTTCTGACGGACAGGCAAACATGTGTCACTACACAGTTACATTACACTATTCGACTGGTTGATTCAACAGAAACAAACTGGGCCAGAAACTTGACATTATCTCCTAAAACAAGAACTTTACCTTCCCAGTCCTGCAACACAGTGTACAGCAACACAACAGCCAGGTTCCTCACGAAATTTGGTTTTCAACAGGTTGAGCCAGTCGTCCACAATCTCATTGGGGGGTGGTGCTCCATCATCAAATGGCCAGTCCTATGAAATACAAGGAAAGTATTACTTCCCCTAAACAACTCTACCTGTGAATCCGTTTAATAACGTTACCACATACATACATGGGGGGGGGTACATACACGGGGTGTGTGTGTGTGTGTGTGTGTGTTTGTGTGTGCGTGCGCGCCAAAAAAATGGGAAAATGTGCCCTCAATTGGTTGTTTTGAGTTTTCTGGGCTGTTTGGCCACGGTCCTGGTAGTTTTTGTTCCTAATGTTTCACCCCCATCTATGGCATCTTCAGAGGCATGTCACAGTGAGATGTGCCATGGAGAGAAACATATCTCACCATGACATGCCTCTGAAGATGCCAGTCATAGATGCAGGTGAAACAACACTTTGAACTTATTGTTAAGGGTGAAGTTATCCAAGATGGTCAGGTCTTGCCTCCTCTGTTCAGGCAAGGCTATGCAAATTTTTGCAATGGCTCTTGGACAAGGAGGCTGAGCTTCTCCAGATGTCCCAAAGCCCTGCAATTTTCCTAGCTTAAGTAATTGTACCTTTCCACCTCATCCTAATCGTACTTTTGGATGGGTTCTGGATGACTTCACCCACTGAAGAGAAGACACTTTCATGGTAAGTCCAAAGTGTCATTCTCCTTCAGTGGGACTACACTCATCCAGGCTGGTTATGGACCAAAGCTTTAACCAGGGAGGCAATACTTTTCTGTTAGAATCAGAACTAACATTCCATCTTATTCCTGCTTCTGGAGCACCTGGAGCACGACACCTCTGCCAAGGGTCCCTTCAGCTGATCTACATTTGTCCAGGCAGTATATGCGAAGCCATATTACCCCATGCTGCCCACAGGGAACACTTCAGTCCTCCAACAAATCTGGCGGTCCTTGGCCCAAAGGGTGTGCAATTGGCCTCAACCAGAATCAGGGCAGTTTCTGCCCTGGTTCCAACTGAGTTGAACTCTCTGCCAGCTGACACCAGGGCCCTGTATGATCTTGAAATAGTTCCACAGGGCTGCAAGTCAGAGATATTCCACAGTGCCTTTGGCTGAGGCCACTTCTGTGTCCCAATGTCATCTTGCCAGCCTCCCTCCAATCCATAATCATGATGCTTTTTGCGTGGCCCCTCCCTTGACTCAGCTTATGCTTAGACAACCATTGAGAGTCTGCTTGTGAGCGGGACCGGGTGTTCTTTTGTAGGTTTAAATCTGCTGCCATCTTGGGTTTTTAAGGATAAGTTTGTTCAGTGTATTTTTATATATTAGTTAACTGTTTTTAAAATGTTTGTACGCCACCTTGAGCCCAATGTGGTTGGGGAGGGCAGGATATAGATTTTAATAAAATAAATAAAATTTCTTGAGCCTAATACCCACGTATCTTGGACAGTCGAGTATGATTTGAGGTTAAAATGGCCTGAGGAATTACAGTTCCCAGGAGACCTTGGGGCTCACAAGGTCTCCTGGGAAGTATAGTTCCCATCAGGCCGTTTTTACTGAGAACAGGCCCTTTGAAGCCTGAAAAAGTTCTGAAAAAGGAAAGGAACTAAGGTAAGTGTGGGAAGAGGGAAAGGGGGGCGCTGAGGGGGGCCATGTGGGGTGGAAAATTAGAATGCGCAAAGGGCGCAGTTTGGCCTAGCTACGCCTCTGGTAGGAGGATTTATCCTTAGTGGCTAATCAGCCTGGGTGCTTGTTCCAGGACATGGGACGTCTGCCAATTCACCCCAAGATCCACGAAAGGGGTCTGAGGGACAGATGGACACTTGTGTGACTCCCAGGTGTCCTCTCCCTGTTGAATCTGTCTTCTGTGTGGAAGAATTTTTCTTTCATTTTCCTTCCCTCTCTCCCTCCCCCCCCCCGGCCTGAGAAGACCTTCCTGACGTCTTAGAAGACTTGTCCTCACCCATTTCAGTGAATAAGAAACTCTACTATGAAAATTCAAAGGGTTTCAGTTTCCTTTCCTTTCAGGTCTAGGAGCTATAGTGATAGCACTGTCCTGAATAGCACGGCTATTCAGACTGGAGAAGCTCAATCCCTTCATGAGCCCTTGCAAAAATCTGCATAGCCCTGCCTGGACAAAGGAGGCATGACCTAATCAACCTGGATGACTGCAGCCCTACTGAAGGAGAACGTTAGGAGCAAAACTACCAGACTACGACCATACAGCCTGGAAAACCCACAACAGCCCACTGAATACAGCCATGAAAGCCTTCAATAATACAATGCCCTCAGGTTGTCAGAAATATTGGAATGCCCCATGCTTCGAAGTATACAATTTCTGCAGCCTGCGTTGAATTGTGCAGCTCTAATACACTGTTTTAATATTAATTTTACATGCATTTTATTTTAAATTGCTTTAGGTGATATTTATATTTGTCACTCAATTAGCTGTTAAATGTTCAATGTGAGCAGGTAAATTAAACTAGGTGGAAGTGTGAAATTGCTATTCTGCTTTAGTTGAAGCCATACCCTCCAACCAGGGATCTTCAAACTATGTCCCTCCAGATGTTCAGAGACTACAATTCCCTACCACGTGGCCATGCTGGCAGGGGCTAATGGGAATTGTAGTCCATGAACATCTGGAGGGACATAGTTTGAAGACCCCTGTTCCAAACACTTGGACCTGGAAAAAACACTAAACATGCTTTCAAAATAACATTACCAATTTTTAATCGTTAGTTCATATTTTACTGGTGCAACGCATGGCAAGGTCGCTCTATCTGAATTTCACAAAACTGTTCATGAAGCAAAATGAAGAATCAGAAAGTCAGCTCCAAGTAGATTAGAAATGTAAAATGTTTCAGGAAGCAGCAAAACCTGTTACCATGTAATCCTTAGTAACTTACAATTCTAAATCACTCTGCCTTCCCAATGACCTCTCAGCAAATTAGGAGGAGAGGGAATGACTGTCTAGTTTGCCAGGGAGCTCCAAGACAAAGACAGGATTTAGTCCTCGGTCTTTCACATTCGAGAGCAAGGCATTGCTATTGTGTCCCTTTGAGTTAAGTTCCAAGGGGCTGGTTTGCTTCCTTGTTCTGAAGCTCAAATCGGTCACTCCAACATATAACTCTGTGTTCACTGGATCATAAAACAGCATACAACCTGTCATATCAGGTTAGAAAAAAGCTTGGCATTTACAACACCAATTAAGTTTAAAAATCAGGCTGAGCATGTGAAAAAAGAACCCTATGTGCTTTGTTAAATGAACAACAGTTCACTCCTTTAAAGGCCAACATTTTACGTTTAAAGATTTTTAGAAAGCAATTTAAAGCACTACTATTCAGTGTCTAGTGATTCTAGTACGGCTCATTAGGTCCCACAGTATTTAATTTTCAAAACAGAAGAGAGCCATTTTAACTGTGACAAGTGATGCTTTCAGGAAACTCATCTCTGACATCAATGGGTTTTTTTAATCCTTTTAATCCACTTAGTTGTCTTCTTAATTAGCCAAATTAATAAACCAATTACACCAATGCCCAGGCTACCAGAATTTCATGAAAAAGCTTGATGATGGCAGTCAGTTTCCTACATGAACCACACCATTTCCCAAACCGTGGTTTCATGGTCAGTGGTATTGACCATTGTGGATGTGAGCTATGGTTGCATGTCTAGAAATAATCACTCCCCATTTTCCCACCCTAGAACTCTACTGGGATCAGGCTTCACTGATTTGTGCAGAAATCTTAGGTTTAAAATGCTTCCTTGCTATCAGCATTTGGAAGGCAAGGCAGATAGGACTGGATTATCATGGGCCACAGACAGGTACCCTGTTTCTCCGAAAATAAGGCATCCCCTGGGAATAAGAGGTAGTAGAGGTTTCACTGAAGTGCTAAATATAAAACATCCCCCGAAAGAAAGACGTAGCAAAGTTTTTGTTTGGAAGCATGCTCGTCGAACAGAACACCAGAGCATGCAGCTGTGGAGCGGAAAAATAAGACATCCCCTGAAAATAAGACATAGCGCATCTTGGGGAGCAAAAATTAATATAAGACACTGTCTTATTTTCGGGGAAACACGGTAGTGGTTTAGTTTTGTATTGGATGATTCTGTCATAGGGTTTAAAAAAAATTTTTTTGATGTTGTTACTTACCTCTATACTTTGATTTGTAGAACTGTGTCAATACAATTGAATATGCTTTAAGGCCCGGGGTGCCAACTTATGGCACTCCAGATGTTCATGGACTACAATTCCCATCAGCCCCTGCCAGCATGGCCAATTGGCTGTGGTCCATGAACATCTGGGGTACCATAGGTTGGCGACCCCTGCTTTAAACAAAACCCTGGAAATTGCAGAAGTTATTCTCAGACGCAGTGAAACCTTCCTTTTGGTGGCATGGAAGCTATTTCCTAAATGTAACCGTAGGTCACTCTGCCAATATGATCTTCTTTCTCACAAAGTATCTCCATTCCTGCTGCTCTGACCTGACCATAGGTCTGCTCATTGCAAGGAAGGGGATAATCATGAAAGTGATTAAACCTGTCACACTAAAGGAAATGCAGTGTGATAGCATGGTTACACAGCATCTTCAGATCTCAAACACCCAGGTTTGAATCCCCACTCTGCCATGGAAGCTTAGTGGGTGACCCTAGACCAGTCAAAGGCTCTCACCCTAACCTACCTCACAGGGCTGTTGTGAGGATTAAATGGAAGGAAAGGAGGACAACGTTCTGAAAGCAGTGGGGGGGGGGGGTTCGAAAGAGCATCTGTGATTAGACTGAATGAACAGCTATTGCTGATCATCCACAATGTATTCCACAATATATTATTGATTTGGATAATGGTCTGCTATATTGCACTATCCAAATAAAATACCCCTCTCAAACTTTAAATATCTTTTTTCCTCTCTTAGCAATGTCAATACACATCAAGGAGAGTCACAGTGTTAGACTAGAATCTGGGAGATCTAGCTTCAAATCCGCCCTCTGAAAAAAATGTACTGGACGACTTGGGACAGTCACTCTATTTCAGCCTAACCTACCTCACAAGATTTCTGTGAATATAAAACCGAGAGCCATGTATGCAAACCTAAGTTTGAGGGGAGGTGGGATAACAACCAGACAAATAACCACAGAGGAAAAAAGCAGGTCCTTGCCCCCATGAACATGCTGCCAGAAGTTCAATAATGAGAAACTGAAGGGGTGAGCGAAATATGAGACAAATAAGCAAACATCGGGGGTTTAAGATGTATTCTGGTAGACACGTTCAACCACAGAAAGCATGAGAAGGATTTGAAAGGAGAAATCGAAAGGCGCAGCACAAGAATTTTGAGCAGACATTCCAGATAGAACACAAGGACACTGAACTGAGTTCTTTTAAAGAAAAGAGCCAAGATCACAGAAAAAGGCATGACAGGAAACAGGGAAAATAGCATGGATCTTCCCTTGCAATGCCCAGCACAAGCTATCATGGGCTGAACGGGAGCAGCAGCAACAGAGCTCTTCTACCCAGAGAGCTCTTGCACAAGTCAGGTTATCAGCACGAGGCTGTCATCCCTTGATCACAGTTCCCAGATTAGACCTTGAGCACCACAATAAGACCACGATGACTCATGCTGCAAAGCGCTGGATTTTTTTCACAGCCTGATAGCTACACAAGCCAGCTACTACAGCTTGCCAGAATCGATGCCAGCATCCTGTGGACCTCCAAACCTCAGATGAAGGGAAGTACAAAAATCTCCACATTCAGCAACTGCTGTTTAAGACATTCCTACTAACATAGATCTACTGTGGTTTAATCGGGCCTGACCATCTAATGTTCCTCATTCCTTTTAGCTAGGGTGAAGAAATTACGGAAGCCTGTAAGACTAGCTCTGCAGACAAACCACCTTAATAGCAGTCTGGAAGGCCAGAAGCGATCTTTTCTGTGACTGTGCTTGTGAGCTTCCTACTGCTCAGCACCTGCCAGTGATTTTACAGTCTGGACCAATCCTGGTTCCTGAAGTAGTCAATGCACAAAACTCCTGTTGATGCTGCTGGTCATAAGAAGAAAATTCAGTCCTGTCTTTCCTGCATATTACATCAAACAGTGCAGACTATTCAGGAAGAGCTATTTTTAAGAGCAGCTACATTATAGTGACCAGGCATCCCGAATTTGGCAGGACACACCCAATTTTTAACAATTTCTCCCGCGTCCCTCCGCGTTGTAAAAAAGTCCCGATTTTTGCTGGCTCTCCTCGGCTGTCTCGTGCTGGTGACGGTGACAGGGGGTGCCCAACGCACCAGGCGCACGGCTATGGGTCACGTGGGGGGCGCAAAATTCTCCCCCGGCCCCTCTCCCTTCCCCCTCGTCGGTCTGCTGCTCAGCTGTGGCCTCCGGCTCCTCCGCATCCCAAAGAAGCCAAGCCGCAGCAGCCAGCCCGGCAGCCAGGCCAGAGCAATCAACTGTGAGAGCCCTGAGCAGCCCTAAGCAAAAGGAGCAATTGACTGCTCAACTCCCCTTCCCCCTCCCTGCAGAGACTTGGAGCCTGAGGACACACTCCAGTCTCCACAGCTAGCCTAGCAAGCACAGGAGTCGGGACTTTTTGTGGGCTGGGATCTCCGCTCTGGTTTTCCTTCGGCTGCTTTGCTCGCTGGTGGATGGAAGGAGAGGGAGAGAACTTCCTCACGATCTCCCCAACGAGGTGGGGGGGGGGTAAGAAAGATTGGGAGTTGAGAGGAGGGGTGTGTGTGTGTTGAAATTCATGGATGCTTTGTGTTGTTTGCTGGGGAAAAAAACAGTTTCGTTTTCTCTTAGCTCATCATGCAACGGCCCTTTTCCAGTCTTAATTGCTGTGTCTTTCAATGGCAATTCATAGGTGATGAACTTGAGCTGCTAAAACAATTCCCCTTCTCGTTTCTGTTGTTCTAAACCAAGGTCTCTGTTCTGGAATTCTGGAAGATGCTGGTTGAATGGGGGGGATGGGGGCTTTGGATTGTTGCTACTATTAAATGTTAGCTTAGCAGAGACTCTCAGTTCTTGCTTTTTTGCTTTTATGGTGCCTGACCCAGTTCAGTGAAGGCTTCTGAGCTTATGAAGAGTTTCCATTATTATTCTCAGAACACTAGAACCAGGGGGCATCCATTGAAAATGCTTAGGAGAAGAATTAGGACTAATAAAAGGAAACACTTCTTCACGCAACGTGTGATTGGTGTTTGGAATATGCTGCCACAGGAGGTGGTGATGGCTGCTAACCTGGATAGCTTTAAAAGGGGCTTGGACAGATTTATGGAGGAGAAGTTGATCTATGGCTACCAATCTTGATCCTCCTTGATCTCAGATTGCAAAAGCCTTAGCAGACCAGGTGCTCAGGAGCTTTCACATCCTGCATGTGAGCTCCCAAAGGCACTCGGTGGGCCGCTGCGAGTAGCAGAGTGCTGGACTAGCTGGTCTCTGGTCTGTTCCAGCAGGCTCTTTCTTATGTTTTTACTGACTGTTGTACTGAGAGACCTTACACTTAGTCCCCCTTCCAGTTTGTTGAAATAAGCTAGCCATATGAATGGCTGTCCCCTTCTCAAGGCTACCCTGGGCTGTTTCCTTTATGTGGCTTACAAAAGGCCAGAAACTTTTAAACGTGACAGGAAACCTTCAGGCTTCACTTTTGTCTACTAAGAAGACAAGAAAGATGTCAATGCAATCTGCTTATTGTAGTTGTGTAGCCCTGGAGGAAGAAGGTACATCAGTAGGTAGAAAGTTAAAGACCAGAATCTCCAAGATAGCATTCTCAGAACTGCCATCAGTTCCATGCACAGATCCACTGAGCAGGCAGAAATTAGGGGGCTCAATCCATGATGAGGAAGTGAGGCAAGAAGGAAAGTCTTAGATTTGGTAGGCACTGGGGAGCAGTGGCATAGCCACCAGCGGCCGAAGGGGTGTGCGATGCACCGGGCACATGCCTGAAGGGGCTGCCAAAACCTCAAAAATGCATTTTAAAAATATTTTAGTGTTTTTACTTTGTCGGCCTGCAGGGGGCACAATTTTTAGACTAGTGGCACCAAAATTTCAGGTTATCATCAGGTGACATTCCTGATGATATCAGCCAGGTTTGGTGAAGTTTGGTTCAGGGGGTCCAAAGTTATGGACCCCCAAAAGGGGTGCCACCATTCCCCATTGTTTCCAATGGGAGCTAATAGTAGATGGGGCTTCCCTTTGAGGGTCCATAACTTTGGACCCCCTGAACCAAACTTCACCAAACCTGGGTGGTATCATCAGGACAGACTCTTGCTGATACCAGCCAGGTGTGGTGAAGTATGGTTTATGGTTTACTATTAGCTCCCATTGGAAACAATGGGGAATGGGAGCACCCCTTTTGGGGGTCCATAACTTTGGACTCCCTGAACCAAACTTCACTAAACCTGGGTGGTATCATCAGGAATGTCACCTGATGATAACCTGAAATTTTGGTACTGCTTAACCATTGCTCCCCTGACAGGCACACTCAATTTTCCCCCAGATATTGGTCCCTTCTGGTCCCTTCTGAGTAGATTTAAAGGGAGAATCTGGGCCCCCTAGAGTAAAAAAAATTGAAAGTATTGTCAAAGGCTTTTACAGATGGATTCAACTGGTTGTCGTGGGTGTTCTGGCCGTGTGTCAGTGGTTTGGTAGATCTTGTTCCTAATGTTTCGCCTGCATTTGTGGCTGGCATCTTCAGAGGCGTATCACAGAGAGGAGTCTGTAATAAGAGAAGTCTGGACACAGTGTATAACAGACTTCTCTCTGTGATACACCTCTGAAGATGCCAGCCACAGATGTAGGTGAAACATTAGGAACAAGATCTACCAGAACACGGTCACGCAGCCTGGAAAACACACAACCACCAACAATGAAAGTGATACTGTTTGTGGGGTGGGTGGGGAATCTACCCTGAAACAGCATCATTTTCAATGTTGTTTAAACTAGGGAGCCCAGATTCTCCCTTTAAAGTGGATTTAAAAGGAGAATCTGGGCTCTCTAGTCTAAACAACATTAAAAGTGATGCTGTTTCAGGGTGGATTCCTCCACCCACCCACCCCCCAAACAGCATCACTTTCAATATTGTTTCAACTAGGGAGCCCAGATTTGTGAGTTGGGGCATGTTCTATAATGTGATTGTGACTTTGAGATGACACGGTGCAAAAATTGTTCTTTAGTCATAGTGGGGGAGGGCGGCCTTTGGTCTTGGGGAAGCCATCCACAGGGTGGGGGGCGCAAAACTCAGATTTTGCACCAGGCTCCATTTCCCCTAGCTACACCTCTGCGCCCAAGAAAGGGCTTTAACGAGGTTACGGGGGTGATGTTAGGGGGCTGCAGCTCTGCTGAGTTAAGGTATTTGAAAAAAAGGATCTGAAGCACCTTTTCTTATCGTCCATTCGGGTTAAACGGAAAGGCATGCCTCGGGGTATCGGGTCCCTTGACATGTTTTGTGCCTCCCGGGGACCCTGAGAGCCTGGGTAGGTCTGGCGGCGGGGCGCGAAGGTCAATGGTGTCCCACTTTACCAGTGTTAAAATCTGGTCACCTTAGGCTACATGAACCTGTGAAGATGTAACAGCTGGCATGAACTCAGATGCCTGTATTATCCTGCTCCACCCCTAACTTTCCCCTGCCTTTAATCTCTTTACTGCACATGCTTGTTTACCAACATTACCAGTTCAAGCAGGCTATATCCAATTTTGCTCCCTTGTTTTACCATCTATCAGAGCAGAAGGTGACAGACAGCTCTCTCCCTCACTCACACCTCTGCTAGTGAAGTCAATTTGTGTGTATGAAAAGATTTTAAAGTTAAATGAACACCTTTAGTTTTCCAACACTCACTGGTTTTTCTCCATCTTAATATTTAACCATGTAAGAGAGAAATAAAGATAGGAGTGCTGCATCTATAGTCAAAAATTTGTAAATAAGTGGTTAACTTCATATTATAGGAAGTATTATTGTCAGACAGACCATCACAGGCGTAGCTGGGCCAAACTGCGCCTGGGGCATACTCTGTGTTTTCTGCCCCCACCCCCGCCCCCACTTACCTTAGTTCAGCCCCTCCCCCTTATTTTAGTTCAGGCTGAAAAAGCGGCCTGTTCAGTTCCGGCTGAAAAAGTGCCCTGGTGGAAACTCGCAAGGTCTCCTGGGAATTTGGGGCTCGCAAGGTCTCCTGGGAAATGAAGTTCCCACCAGGGTGCTTTTTCAGCCTGAACTAAGGTAAGTGGGGGGTGCAGGGGGGAAGGGGGAGGAGTTGGGGGCAATTTTCTGCACCCCAGGTGTGTACTTGGTACGTGGCACCCCCCCATAGCTACACCTCTGCAGACATTTAATCAAAGTTTTGAGTGACAAAAGCAAAAAGGAAGTTGATTTTGCAGAAAACCAGATTTTTGGGGGGAGGTGGGGGGCAGAGATTCAGCCCATCAAGCCATTACAAGTAATCAGTTTTCAGGAACTACACTGAATACTTTCCCTCCTCTGAACCATTCACATAATCAGTTAATTGGACAACTGGCCTGCCAATCATCCAAGAACTAAAAAAGATGGGTAAGAAAGGAAAGAATGTGGACGGGTGAGAGCTCTGTGGTGGCCTCTCCAGGGTCCACTAGAGACTTGTCCCAGAAAATTTAGAGTCAGCCATTGCTTCCCTTACTAATGTAAGCAAAGCAATTCTGGATTAATGGCTTTCCAAGGACAAGTTCACACGAGACGCTGCTTAAAACACAACATGTATTTTAATTCCAGTAATTGGTCCCATTGAGAGAGGAGATAGCAAGAAGTATCGACTCCACCCTTCAAAACGAGAGCACTAAGTGGTTGCTCTTGCAAATATTACCAAACAGCCTGCCTCCTCTAGAAGTCAAATCAGGGACACAACTACACATCACTGAACATCTGGACTGGTGCAAGAAATTTTGGTGCTTGAGGCAGCAAAGCCAACTGTCAGTGCAGCAAATATGCAGAGTAGCATCCCTCCTCAAGCTCTAGTATTAACTTAGTTTCTGCTCTAGCCAAGACACAGTTTAGCTCTGTAACATTCCACTCACTTGTATGACCTGCTGCTGACCTTAGGAAATCATCCAAGCGCCAATCTGCACGTGCCCTTCCTGCCTACCACTGACCTGCTGCCCTCCAGCAAAATCACCTCCCTCTCATCACTCTCTGTGGTAGCAGGGACTGACTCTTAGGGTGGCCTTGCCTTGTTCTTGCTATTCCCCAGTAGCTGTGCATGCGCACATGCTCTCATGGAAATAGGCTACCTCACCTGGCTTTAAAGAGCAGGGGAGCAGAGAGTATGGCAGTTGGGTAAATCTCATTTGATTATGTCAACACATTAACAATTCTACCTTAAAAATGCAACATCTTTGGTGCCTCACACCTCTCTGGGGATTCAGACGCAACTTGAATTCTGCATTCGCTTAACTTCAGAATTCTGCTAATTACAAGTTGTTCAATAATCTAGAATCAGAGTCAATCCTGCACAAGGTGCTTCATCAGTCTTCAGCTTCAGATCAGCCCCCAACGCATCATGTCGTTCTGAAGCAAGAACACCAACCAGAGTAGAACACAAGCACATTCTGTCCCTCACGGCATTTCCCACTCAGAGCGTGAACAGGTACTCACTAGGACTTGGATTCCTTCCTTTTCAACAGGTGCTTTATCATAGGTGGCATCACAGACCCGCACCAAGGTTGTCACTCCATATTTCTTTAATTCCTTTGAAAGCAAAAGGAAAAATTAAAATTATACGCACACAAACACACCGCGCCTTCCTACTCACAATTAAAGATAAAGAAAGTAGAACATTAAACGGAAGCACAGTATACAACCCATACTGAAATATGGCCAGGAGTACTGATTAAACGGGCAATGAGCACTACAACATGCTAAGAAGCTTCCTGAGAGAATAACACGTCTATAAGAATGTGCTCCGCATGTGCCTATTGGAAGGTTATTCCACAAATGGGACTGTCACTACCGAGAGGGTTCTGTCCCCAAACCCTTAGTAGACACCAGCACTGAGTGCAGGGCCTCAGAAGATGGCACCAGAGAATGGGCAGATGCCTGTGGGAGCAGGCAAGACCTCGAATTCTGCTTTACCCATAACTGATGGTCAGCGGCCTTCAGGACAGCCTAAGAAATGGCACTTTTGAAATAGCATCAATTTAAAGGACTTCCCTTTTCTAAAAATCACATTGGTATGCATGCTTCTAAGGTCCAGGAATACCAGTGAGTAGAGAATGCTGAAGGGTTTAATAGTAAAAGGGAAGAGTGCCAAAAAGAAGAATGACAGACACTGAATGGCATATCTGAATGCATTGGTTAGGTGCTGTGCACTGTTATAGGAGGAAAATTTTATTTCACCTCGGGTGCCAACATCTAAGGTTGCCCTTGAAAAAGTAACATACTAGGGTAGAGCATCATGCCACAGGGGAAAAAATAACAGTAAAAAACCTTAATAGCAAGACTGGGATAAATTCGTCCTTACTCCCTAGTTTGTATGCAGAATACAGGCTTTAGGGCAAAACTGCCAGAAATGGTTACAGTGCAGCATCACTGAAAACATTATGAATGGCATACAAGCCACATCGGAAAAGCCACATCACCATTTCATTTTCATTAAATTTACTATCATCCTTGATGCCACGTACTACAACCATTCTTACTCTGAAATTGCTACTCTTGAGCTGCCCTAAGCCCATATGGGGAACAGCAGCCTACAAACTGAATAAAATACTCAAATTAAAACTAAAGATAGCTGAATCTTTAATGTGTTTCTAATCTGTTAATGTGTTTGTTATCATAGTTATACTTCCAAATCTCTCAAGCAACGATGTTCTAAACCTTCTCTTTAACAAGGCTAAAGTTGGGATTCTATGCAACTTGGAAACCACAGAAATCCTCTCTCTGAACTTGTGCCACATTTAACATTTTTTTCCAAGCACTAGTATGTCAGGGACTGTTTGTCCAAAAAAAATGTACGGGGTGGGGGCAGGAAAGGCAAGGCAAGGATATGGGATGACTGACAAGTTGATCCAAACAACAATGGTTAGGGTTTTGTGTACATGTGAGAACACTCACACAGGTCCCAAAGAAAGGATATTGCTCAAGCTGCTGCCAAGTCTATTGAAGGGCTTATGTTGCCTTCACTGACAAAGGGAGGTTTGACTTTTGAAAGCTTACACCCTAGAAATCTTGTTGGCCTCTAAGGTGCTACTGGACTTGAATCTTCCTCTTCTACTGCAGACAGATCAGCATGGTCACCCACCTTAAGTTGTCTTCACTGTATCCATGACTATGTGGCAGAAGCCCTGTTCTACAGGTTGAACTGTGCAGCATAGACATATCCTAACACAAGGAATATGCCAGCATAATCTCTTCACCTGATGGAATGGTCTGAGAAAACTTAGTTCATTAT
Source organism: Sphaerodactylus townsendi (assembly GCF_021028975.2). Taxonomy (NCBI): domain Eukaryota; kingdom Metazoa; phylum Chordata; class Lepidosauria; order Squamata; family Sphaerodactylidae; genus Sphaerodactylus; species Sphaerodactylus townsendi. Next base: position 100,979,625 of record NC_059430.1, read on the forward strand.
GAACCAAAGGGGGGGGGGGAGAGAAAGAAAGTGACCTTTGGGGCTCTGAATTAGTTCTAAGAATATCTCACTCAAAATTACACTGATTTTTCTAGAGTCTTGCAGTTTGGTTTCTCAATGCTGCTTCTAAAACCATGCTCTGGGGAAGAGGAGAGGCTGATGAGACCCTTCGGCAGCATAAAGGAAATCACACTGAAAGCATATCAAAATGCACCTCCCCTTAAAGGCCAAATACTGAGTATAGCAAGGATGGACTAAGGTTCAGACAGGCAATGAAGAACAGCAAAGTTAGCATTCCTCCCTCCCCCACCTCCTTTGAAAAGGAAGCACATGACTGCCTGGCAGAAACAGCCCTGAGACATTTCTGGTCTAAAGGACAGCCTTGTTCTCTAGCTTCCTAGTAATGTACTATAAGTAGTTTACTACTGGGGGAAAGCAAACATTATCCCCAGATGAGTTTTAGAACTTGGAAAGTGTTCTGTATTTTCCCCCTCCAGTAGGATTATCAGCTTAATTTTAAAATCTCTTGATTTACTTTAAACATACAACTCACTCAAGGCTGTTACAACATATTTATGACCTGAGCCTGGAGAATTCCAGGATGGACAGTCCAAATGAACAAATCATTTCTGGAACTGGCAGCTAGACAGACAATCCCTCAATTACCAGACATTTCACTGATAAACAGCAGCATTTATCTGGAGCAGAGGACAAGTCATGAGATCTACGAAAGGAGAGGGAGGGACGTAAGCAGGGCTTTCGGTTCAACAGCAGCCTTTTGGTAGTCAACCAACACAGAGATTGAACATCCAGCTCCATTGGATCAGTTAAGTAACTATCGTACTTTTTTCTCAACATCAGACGCTGCTTAGAGAAGGTTAAATTCTTACCCAAGGTCACTTCCTGGAGCTGACTATCCCAGGATTTCCTTATCTTAGAGGCCAACCAACCAAATGTTGCCACCTGAAAAATTCTCTCAGACATGCCCCTCCCCTTTCCATTAACAAATATACTGATTATTTTTTACTGTAAAAATGCACCATTTGAATTGCCCTTTTTCTTACTCTTTTTAACAGATCGGGGTGTCCAACTCTGGTGATTCAGATGTTCATGGACTACAATTCCAATCAGCCCCTGCTGGAATGGCTAATTGGCTCCACCAACAGGGGCTGATGGGAAATGTAGTCCATGAACATCTGATGCACCAGAGTTGGACACCTCTGTAACAGAGGATGATTACAACAAATGAATGATCACTTTGAATTATATACTTAATCTGCACTTGTACTTAAAAGACTGAAATGCATGTGATGCCAGAAACAGAGTTACCATGCCTTAGAGTAGTATTCCAAATACACTTGTCCTCGAAGCTGGAAAAGGTAAAGCACGTGGCCACCCTTTCAAGGAAATACTTTAAGGCAGTAGTAGGGGTTTTGGAGCCACGCATGACCTTTGCGCTCCTCTGGTCACTGTGGAAATCTCACTTCTTCTCATGAGCAACTGTCTCTAATGTTGAGGAGAGACTGAAAAGGCCTAAAGGGAACCTTTTCTCTAACTCCAGATTAATAAGGACTGGCTAAAGTCCAACAAAGTCCAAACTAATATGGTGATTTGAAAGGTTACAAATAGCCCCCTGTGCAAGCACTAGGTCATTGTCTGACCCACGGGGTAATGTTACATCACAACTTTACTAGACAAACTTTATTTATGGAGCAGTTTGCCAATGCCTTCCCCAACTGTCTACACTCTACCCCACAGCAAGCTGGGTACTCATTTTACCAACCTTGGAAGGATGGAAGGCTGAGTCAACCTTGAGCCAGGTACTGAAACCAACTTCTATTTGGATTGAACTCAGATTGTGAGCCGAGCTTTGACTGCACTACTACAGCTTACCATTCTGCACCACAGGGCTCTGTTAAACTTTTAAGTTCTCAAATTTTAAAGATTATTGCTATATATTTAATATTAACAGCTGCCCCTTATATTGCTGTGTGTATGCCTTTGATGGGATGGTGCACTAGGTACACAGAATCACGCAGTTCCTTTGGTGGATGGAGAAAAAGAATGACAGGTAGGCCTAGAAAATGCATGGGGATTTTATTTAAAACACTGCAAGCTTTACATCAGGTTCCTAAGGGCACTCTCTGTTCACCAGTCAGGTCTGCTGGAATGACAACATGCACAACAACACACCCATGGGGAAAGATTAACAGTGTTGTACAAATTGCCATTTGCGCTGCTTTATCTTTTCTTTCCCCTCAAACAATCTCCAGGGCTCCCAACAACACAATCTGACAGAAATTGAACTAGGGAAAGCTGCAGCTTTGAACTTCCAGACACGCTGTCCTGGCCAAAGGACATGCTCCTTATAGACATTTCCTTACCTCTGTGAATTTGTTGAGGGTTGCATTGGTTGGGTTGTGGGTAATCAGAAAGCGCATACTCTCATAAGTAATCTCCACTGGAGCAGGACGGTTCATAGTGGCAAAAAAAAAAGGTGTGTGAGGACAAGAAAAGAAGTTCAAACCTTGCAACGTTTCACAGCAGAAAACATTAAAAAAATCACTAAAGTGTCCAGAATTGATCAGAGCTTTCCTCGTTTACTTTGTTCTTCAAAAGAATTCTTCACTTCAAGAAAAGCAGGCTTGCTTTAGCATCAACTGGAACTCACAACTTCACCCTCAAACGCCGCAGGTGGCGTTCCTTCGAACTCTGCAGTCTCCCGCTATATGCAAGAAAAACAGGCAGCCTTTACTGCATTTAGGCACTGGTGAGGCACAAAAAAAATGCCAGGGGCAGGTCTTTTCTCCCCTTGAGCTCGGCCAGGTTTCACTTTTCTAGAGACACTAAGAAAAAGAGGTTTCCAATGTGCAGAAGATATCCCCATATATTTGAGGTTTTATATGTCTCAGTGTGTAGAATCTTCAAGGCAAAGCTGAATTATGGCACGTAGGACCCGGCCCCCAGTTCACTTGTCAGCCAGAGCGCTGTGCTGGGCTCGGCAGAAATCTGCCCTGATGCTCAGAATCGCCATAAATGTGTGGCGTGGATTCCAAAGGAAAACCTAAGAGGGAGAGGGGAAAAACAATCCATGACTTAGTGGGGACACAGGCAAAGACTACAAAACAATGCATGCAGAAAAGCATCAGTATACCTACCACACATTACAATTTCAAAGAGCAAACCTGCTTCTGAAACTGTTTTTGGATATACTCAATTGCACCTGCTAATGCAGTAAGACGACATTCCTGTGATAAAAACTCTCACTGTGACTCACCAGGACCAGTTCTCATATTATCCTTTTTTTGATGGTGGATTTTTTTCGGTGGTCGAGACCTTCAGGTTTTTAGTTCATACACTGTGTTATTTCTCCCCAGCATGCAGACTCAGGAGAAACTTCTGCCCAACCTTGTCACAGTCAGCCGTAGGCTTTGCAAGTTTTCCACTGAGCACACTACCAAACGTCACCCATGAAAAACAGTTACTGTCATAAGATGCTTGGGGAAAGTTCAATACATTGGATTCATTCAGTGCTAAGTCTGCCTTGACAACACAGACCCAAGTCCTGCCAGAATGAAGCAAGAGGCAGAGCTGTCCAACTCACATTTTCATAAGGCAAAGTGTTCCATGACGCACAGCGTTAAACAAACACCAGGAAATTCTAACCTGCCCTCACTTCAGTGTTGATTTTAACCAAGGTTATGACGTACACCTGCTAAGACAATGCACTAAGGAAGGCACTGCACTTCAGTAGCCTAGCTACATGATCAAGTTAAACATTCAAGTGGTGTCCGCTCCATGTCATTTTTGAATGTTTATGCAGATGTATTGCCCTCAGGCAGAAGTATAAACAGTAACCTGGAAAGGGCATCCCAGTCTCTGTGATGGATATTGTGATGTGCAAGATGGCATGTGGAAATTCTTTGATTCACAAATGTTGATGGGGAAGCAGAAACATCTGCAGTGGTCTAAAGGCAACCTAGCATCATGCTCCTATCACAGGCGCACATCCACATTGCTCTCATTTTTTTCACCAATCCTAAAGAGGCTTTATAAAATAGCTAATTGCATGAAGGTGTTGATAGAGGCCTACAGACATCCCTGCTGCGGTTGTTCTCCGTGGTCCAGTGGGGAAGATGCATGGGGTGGTAGATGCACAGATTTCATGGTAGAGTCAGTGAGATCCCCAGCCCATGCCTCCCTCATCTGGCACAGCAAAATTCATCCCTTCGGAGTTCATATTTCACAACACAAATCACATGCAAAGGTTCAGTAGGAGCCTTTGCCCACTATTCTTAAAGCTCCACAGAAAAGGTCTCAACAAATCCCAGGTGTCAGGTTGCCTAAGAAGTTAATTGCATGTAATATTTTCAGAAGTGATTTTATTATGAGGTTTTTATTACGACAGCCCCATATTTATAACAACACTTTTGACATGTTATAGATTCAATAAAACAGCAAGAAACTGAAGTGACTGATAATAGGTTATGGGGTAACAAAAATTAGAAAATACAGTCCTGAGACTTATGCCTGTTTTGTTTTGTTGAGATGGTTCCTACTGGCCAAGAAAGTCTGTCAAAACCTGTAACTGAGCATATCTTTAAAACCTAAACAGTGACCATTACATTTGCTCAACACCAAGTCAAACCACCTGCAACTCTTGTTTCTGTGACACTGGTTTCCCAGGGCAAGTCAACACTTTAATTAAGCTTCCCGAGGGGGGAAAAACTGGAATACATTCAGTCACTTAAAATAACAATAGCACAGCTCTTAGTCTAAGTGACTGAAACTCAAATGTGCAAGTAAACTAGAGAAAATTAACTAGATTCAAATCTAAATTCTTTCTCACAGAAGACAGAGGGTTAATAAAACACCATCCTGACTCCTTAGCAAATATATGTGCTTGCAGAACATCTACACTTTCTTTCTTTCACAAGAGGTTTGTACGTTGTTTCTATAACACAGAATCCAGCCATTTGACACACACCTGAAGAGTCCCCCATACCAGAAACTCTTAGAAACGAAGCTGAAAGAACTTCACCTAAAACATCTCTTGCCCAGTAGGCTACCAAATAGCGAGGTGAATGCAGCCCAACCCTGTCCACTACAAGTAGGGAGACTGTATTAAGACAGAAGCACATATTCTGTGAAATATTTAAAACTAGATTCTGAAGGAAAGCCTAAAAGCTATTGAGCAGTATAAAAGGTAAAGTTACCTGGCCTCTCTTCTTACTCTGGAAGCCCAAAGTTCTTGGAAATAAATGAGGATTCGCCTCCAAGGTGTAGTGGTTAAGGGAGCTATGCAAGATTGAAGATCAGAATGAGACACCCAGTATTCTACAACAGCTTCACAAAAACTACCATCTGACAAGGTTCCTCCTATTCTTGACTGCTACTTTAACATTCTCACCTTATCAGGCCAGCTTTGATTGTAAGCAGACTCACTCAGCTATCCGGCCAAAAAGAAAGATTCTCCATCTAGAATTCCTCAAATTCTTCTCTTTTAAATACTTCTCATTCCTGCCAGGCATGCAAAAACCTTACACGGCAATATTTTTAAAAAGTATTCCCACATTAGCAGATTCCCTCTAAAATCTTTCAGGAAAGCCCAGAAGAATCACAACAGGTGAGTCAGAACCAAGAATATCTCATCCTTTCAGCTCAACGATAATCAGCTTAAACTCACCATCTGAAAACAGGATGATGACCCATCTCTCCCAAAGAAAAACACAAAGGCATTTGGAAGTAAATCACTTAATCCTGTTTTGGGACTCGGCAACTTAAATAGCTATTGGTTAACCCTGCCATTTAAACCAGCAGGTTTTGCTCATGATGAAAACATCAATAAACATACCTTTTGTTGATGCTTAATGCAATTTACTGTTTAATAATAGGGTGAAACCCACTGGTAGAGATCAGGACCATCCTTAATACAATAATTCACAAAAGAAGTCTTCAAAAATTCATGTAAGTCCTTAAAATGTGTCCAACTGAATAGTCAGCCAATGAAACTGATATCTCATAGGGACATGTTGGGATTTGTCTGTGTTGCAAGGATTCAGAGCAGGGAACACCAGTCCTTACAGTTGGGTTCCTACACACTTTGCTCTGCCAGAACTCACACATCTGTTGAGTTTCAACAAGATATGTTCTGACACAAGCTCTTCCTTCTACGAAAGTACTCCTCCTTTCAGTGGAACTCACCTGGCCACAGGTGCCAGCATAATGGAAGATATGCAATTCACAGCATGCACACAATGCTTGAGTGTTCACTTTGAATACACTAACAATACATGTATGGTACATATATGTACTTGTGCTAGAGAAGCCTTGCAAAAGGGAGAAATATAAGCAATTCTCTAATTAGATGGCTAACTGGAAGAGAAGACAGAACAGATGCACATGCAGCCATTTTAAAAAATCTCTCCATCTAAGCTGAGCCACTTTGTTGATTTTTGCACAGATGAAGTGCCCTCGCCACTGGCCTCACTGTCAGACTACCAAAGTTCCCACCAAGCAGATTCTGTCTTTCCTCTATTAGTTCCTCGGTCTTGTTTTGAGGAAAAACTCCTCCAAGGCAGATGGAACGAAATGGTGTAAAAACCTGAAGTGGATTTTTTGTGTGTGTAGGGATTTCCCTAGGTTCAACCCCCAAGGCTGAATGTTGGACTGAACCTTTACACAGTGTAGACCTGAGCTGGAGAAGAGGGGGGGCAGACAAAGAATTGAGAGCTTATCCCAGAAGTGGAGCAGAAAAACTCTAGAGAGAAGCAATTAAGAAGAGAAATTAATAGACCAAGAGCTGATATTTATGGCTTAAAGTAAAAGTTCTCTTGTTACATGTTATGCTGACAAAGGAGGGAGAAGATATTGCTTTATTTTGACAGGGTGGTAGTGTGGCTCAGGCATGTGGGACAGTCATGCCATACACCAATGGTGGCGAACGTTTGGCACTTCAGATGTTATGGACTACAATTCCCATCAGCCCCTGCCAGCATGGCCAATTGGCCATACTGGCAGGGGCTGATGGGAATTGTAATCCATAACATCTGGAGTGCCAAAGGTTTGCCACCACGGCCATATACCCTTCCAGTGAATGAGTGAGGACTTTGTAGTTGAGATGTACTTCAGCAGCCAGGAAAATGGGACTTTCCAAATGCTCACAGGCATCTTCACACATATTCCAATACTTGCCCCAGTACTGAAAGCAGACACCGGAGTTTATCCCTGTTGAGCCCAAGGAAAGCGCAGCCCTCAGCAGGGCGTCATTTTCTTTATGGCGATGATGCAACAAAACAAGTGGATGCACGCAAGCCCTTCTTCACTTCAGATAAGGAGAAAGTATGTTTTCAACAAAGCAACGATAAGCCAAGTGAGAAAATGGAGCGAAAGAACTATATTTCACCTGGCCTTGGAAGAGGAGGTCAGCAGGAGAGACATTGATGAGAATGGTGGCCAGATGAACACACATGAAGAGTTTACTGACCTCGGTTCCTCAGTCAAAACATTGGCTGCTGGGTCACTTAATCTCCTAGAGATATTTCATTTTCTTTAAGCTGTAAAACTGAGCAGGCAAGGTGACCTGGATCATCTCAGTGGCAACGAACGTACAGAGATTTTCTGTTGCTGCCGAAGGAGCTGCTAGTTCAGGGACAGTGGAAAACTTAATCCAATTTTCTATTCCATCTCCTACCAAGAAACAGACCAAAATATACCCCTTTGCCTTTAAAAGCCCCCCAAGAAACTTGAATTTAAGAATGTTGCTGTAGCTGCTCCAAGGCAGTAAGAAAGACTGCAGCAGCTGCAACATCCCGAGATTGCAAGACACACATAGTTTGGAAAGGTTATCTGGATCACCTTCCCACATAGTGCTGCCGAGCGGCACGGCATCAAGCAAAAGCTGCTAATTTGTCAGCTAGTCTGAGAAGATCATGCCTCAGTGTGTGTGAACAACACCTTGCAGTTTAGTTTATCTGAATTCATTTTATTTCTTGCTGAATTCAACGCACAGTTGTTTTCCACAGGATTAGAATTTCTGTGAAAAGTTATAACCAGGAATTTTTTTATAATGCTCAGGGACAAGAATGTAACTTTCTGAGAGAACATCTGGAAGCTAATTTTTTTTAAATAAAAAGCAAAACTTGCATAACTAGTTTTGAAAGGAGCAACCAGGGTTAAACCCATGAGGGGGCAGCCCTCAACTATGATAAAATACTGTCTCTCCTCAGGAAGACAATGCATGCTTCAGCATTGGGCATGATTTTAAGAGCCATCAGCTTCTCATCAGTTTCATGCTACCAGTTTGCATGGATAAAGCTACCCTTTGTGTACACACAAAGATATGCAGGCCTCCTACTTTAACAGGCAGTTTGTCCTGATGAAACATACAACGTTGGCCATTTCCCCTTACACAGTTCTGAATTTGAGGCTCAATAAAACTGATCATCATCTTTTCTTCCCTTTTACATGTACATTTCTAGCTGCATGTTATTTAAAAGTCAACATATGATCCTTTTGCAAGCGATTCTTTTAGCAATGTGATTAGCAACATATGATCCTTTTAGCAATGCTATTAGGACTCTCTTTCTGTGATTCTGTCTGTTCTCCAAGTTCACATCCACTTGGAATCCTTAGGCACTAATATCACATTTCTAGGAGCTGGGCCAAACTGGTGCCAAGGATTGACCTGAGCAAACCTGTCACAAACCATACAAAAAACAACTCAGGAGAATCATGTTCCATTCACCTCAGACAACTGCTCAATTCTCTCCCCCACCCCCGGAACCATTTCTGTCAACAAAGTAGCTGCCCATTTTACAAGCTGGAAAGAAGGATGTGCATTATTTCAGTATGCCCATGTGGAATAGTGGCTACAGTTCTGGGCTTGGATTTTCAAAAACTGGGGTCCGAGCCTAAACTCTGCCATTCAGCTCATTTGGCAACACAGGAGCAGACACGATCTCTCAACCTAACTTGCCACACAGGTATACTGTGAGAGTAAAGTGGGTAAGAAAGCAGAATGTGTACTGCCCTGCCATCGTTGGAGGAAGGGTGCGATATGAATATGACCACGCAATCTCTCAGGGACTCACTGAGTCATATCAGATCTCTTATCTGGCCAACCACTGCATCCTCTTCTCTCCACCTCTTTCACTTTGCATTCTTGCTGCAATCCTACCCAGCTGCGGCTCCTTTTGATGATAATCAACAACTACACAACCACCTTCAATTTTCAAGCCATACTGTGCACACTCCACTGTTCAAGAATCACTCTCAGCCTCCACAATAAAAGAAAAATAAGAGTTTGGATTTATATCCCCCTTTCTCTCCTGCAAGGAGACTCAAAGGGGCTTACAATCTCATCCCCCACCCCCCTCCACAACAAACACCCTGTGAGGTAGCTGGGGCTGAGAGAGCTCGGAAGAACTGTGACTAGCCCAAGGTCACCCAGCTGGCGTGTACTGGAATGTACAGGCTAATCTAGTTCTTCAGATAAGCCTCCACAGTTCAAGTGGCAGAGCAGGGAATCAAACCCGGTTCCCCAGATTAGAATGCACCTGTTCTTAACCATAGAAACACAGTGAGGAACAGGGCAGACTTGCGTGATTGAATGGGTAGGCTTTTAACAGGGAAGAGACATGGGTCAGTGGCAGAGCATCTGTATGCAGAAGGTCCCAGGTTCAATCTCCAGCGTCTCCAGTTGCAATGATCAGATAGCAGGTGATTTGAAAGGCCTCTGTTTAAGATGATTGTGGAGACCCATAGCCAATCTGAGCAGACAATATGGACCTCAATGGACTGATGGGTCAATGTAGAAGGTAATCATCATATGTTCCATGGGTTTAATACAGCCGTTCTCTGGCCAACTCTGAATAAAACTCTGCAAGAAGTCTGGGTTTCTTAGAATTACTCCTCTCTGAATTCACTCATGCATGGGGTACAGATAAGCATGCTGTCAAAAGTTTTGGGAGTGGTTCCAGATTGGAGAGAAGAATTTTTAGTTGTGTTTTTATCCAGGAAGATATACCAGCAATTCTTACAGATAACAGTAGAGAAATGGGACAGACTCCTAACAGAACTATGACACTGCCCCTTTGGAGCTAAAGTCCCATATTTTTACTGAAAACTGGAATTTCCCTTTTTAAAAGGAGGCACCTGCCAATAAGGAGGACTGGAAAGTTCTAAGCACAAATGCTTTGAAGAATGGGAATCAGGAACAAGTCAAGTGGAATAGAGGAAGTAAGTCAACTGGGTGAATTTCAGAGTTCAAATAAATGACAAGCAATGAATTTTCAAAAGCAAATGAGTTTAAACCGATACAAGGAAATGCAGAAAAACTCCCATTTAACCATTACTTGATCCTTGTATGCCTAATCCCCGTTACCAACTGTTGGGGTGGGGGATTACAGAGCTGTTTACCACTGCTCAGTTCACCTGAGCCAGATGTTAGCATCTAACAAACCCCACCAACAAGTTTATATGAACTATGTCAACAACCATTCTGTGTACTCAATGACTAATTATTTGATGTCCCTCCAGGTTATACAGGCAATTAACTTAACACAATCTATTCAAACAGTTAGTTTACTATAATGAATTCCAACAACGTCAGACCCATTATGTAATTATAGAACAATTATTTTCATAGATTGAGGTATTTATTATATTTCCTTTCTGGACCTTGCTATGGTCATTTAGCTCAGCTTTCTGATAAAAACTGGCAAGTTATCACAGTCAATACCATCCCTATTAGTGTGTCTGTAAGAGATTCCTTCTCTTGGGCATAGCTTTGTTACCATGATCAGACTATCACAGCTATTTTAAAGGTATTTTTTCTAGTGGTCATCACTATCTTTGTCACCAATAACCAGAACTGTGTGATATTCCAGATGCAGGTATGCCACCATCTTATTGTCATTATTTCCAGCAGCATTTACAGACCAGCATATTTAGCCCAACCACTTGCCTATGGGAAAAAAGATGGGGAACTGTATGACTGATCTTCCTCTTTTCTATCATATGTTGACTTGAAAATTACATCTCGCATAGCTCAGTAAGACACATGTAGAGTATAGACTGAAGAGGACGTTTTAGTGCCCAAAACAGACACATCATTGCTAATAATTAAAGAAACTGAGATGGACTGTGCACCTAGTAAAAACACAATTACACTGTTAGTTCACAGTGACAGTTTTTTTAATGTATTTATTTTATAAGATGGACTATATACAAGATGAAGAAACCAGAACATCTAAAAAGACTTTTCTGACACTGTACTGCAAAAAGAGGAAAATGACAATTAACCTGTATTAATTTTTTTAAATTCTATGTTGGAATCAGCAATATGACCCTTTCCCGCTCAGGCAACAGTTAACAGCACAACATTCCATAGAAGGGCAAAGTACAAAAGCAGGGACAGCAGACAATATTAAGAATCAGTCTTAAGAAGAAGTTTTGAATCAGAATAGAGACTTTACATTAACAGTACTCACAAAGTTTAGCTGCTGCTTAAACTCCAGCATGCGAAAAAGAGGCATTTGAAGAAGTGGGCTTCAGCCTACAAAAAGCTTGTGGTGAAATAAAATGCTACTTGTCTTTTAACGTGCTAGTCTCCTGGGTTTTGTTTTGTTTTTTACCACAATGAAAGTCATTCATGAGCATCTTACTCCTGTACAGCCTTCCAACTTCCCCCCCACTCCCCACCCACCCACCCACCCGCTCTTCCAATCAGGGGCTAACCAAAGATAACATTTCTGCACTTTGAGTCAGATAGGGAGGTGCCTCTTTTTCCTCACTACTGCAGTTCTGAGTCACAAGCCACCCTGCTCATTCAACAAGAAGAGTGTGTGTGCTCCTCCTTTTCAGTTCACACATGAACTCCTGAAAGTGCCAGCTGGTACTCTTAGAGATAACTGCCCCACATTGGGAGGGGGAAGCAACATGGTGACTAAATAAGTGAAGGAAACCTGGGAGGCACTGCAAAATTTTTGGCACAGTGAATGCATACACTCTTACCTAGAACCACACGCATGCTTCCTTCTACCCTGACCTTACTGCATCCACTTCTCCATTTCTAGGCCTGTGCTCTCAATGCAATTTCACCTCCCCCCTCACCTTTGCCTCAATTCCTCTCCAAGTATTATCCCACCTTACCTGCCTGATCCTCACTTCCTAACCTTCTTAATTACCTACCCTGATGTGCACCATGAACCTCTAACCTCTTATGCTCATAGACTGATGGCCCCGCCCTACACCACTTCCTGCTACAAATACTTCTCACTGTTCATGTTCTGCCATTAAAGTTCATACTCAACTGCAGCTCCTGGTCAAAGCCTCACTTCCTTCCTGCCACCAAATTACTCACCAAAGATGTGGTTGTCTCTATTCACAATGCTTCTGCTCCATGTTTAGATGTTTATTTGTTTTGATTTCACTTTTCCAGTGGGGTCTCAAAGCAGCCCTCCCTTCACAACAACCCTGTGAAATTAACTGGGCAGATAATGTGTGACTGGTCCAAGGCAACCTGCAAACCACCCCCACAGCAGAGTAGGGTTTCAAACCTGGCTCTTCTAAATTGTTTCTGAACACTCTAAAAAAATATGCAACAGTCATTCTAGATTCTCGTCTGCATCACTCTAGTAGCCTGCAAGTTTCTTTGGACCATAATTATCAGCTCAAAACTACTTCCTCCTAGCAGTGACCAGTTCACCTTCCATTCGCAAACCCAATAACATGGAAAGAATATTCAAGTTCCTTCTTACAACTATACTCTCTCAGCCTGTCCTCTGTGTTTCCAAGATCTTGCAGCTTTCACCACCTCACTTATTTGTGGTTCACCCTAGAAGCCCCACCCCCAGACCATTGAATCTTCTTTAAACGCTTGTTATAATTTCCACCCCAACCTTTTGTCCAGCATTCCTTTACCATCCTGTCAATTTTGCTGGACCATCAAAAACAAAATGCCCACCCCATAAACATTGATGAACTATTCTAGGAGTAACAGATCAATAACAGAAATCTATCCATTATGGTATTTCTGTAATTTACACAGTATTCTTAGAGCACTTTGCTATTCGCCTCGTACATTCCCGGAACCACTTATGCTATGTCTTGGACCCTTGGGGTCTGGCATTCCCCTCTTATTGCAATGCCCCACCACCAGGGTCCTTCCCTCCCAGACTTAGCAGCTGAGTCTTTGACCAGTTCTCCCAAGGCTTCCAACCAAATTAAAAGGAACCCCCCACACACACTTGTTGCCACCCTCAAACTCTTAACAAAGGATACTGAAGAATGCCCCCAATAACAAATCTCATCTCTGAAGTTGAGCTCCACCAGCAGTTTCACCTCTTCCAGTTCCAGCATGACAAGAGACACTGCCCTTAAAATGCCCCCTAAACCTCCTAACTCAAATTTAGAAGTTCTCCTCCCCCCCCAAAAAACACTTTACAAGATGAAAATGAAGGAAGCTGTTAATGACACACTACCCACGACTGATCTACCCACCCCCCACCCCCAGCAAGCACTGCCATCCCATACACACTCCTTCACAACTTGAGTCTCATGAACATCCTGACCCCCTACAAGCATGGAAATAAGTCCAGGTGGAAAGCCATACCCTTCTGCAGCAAACAGGGGTGGAGGAGTGCCTCAAACAGTAACAAAACGCATTTCTGCCTAACCTTTCATGAGTCACAGCCCACCTGCAACCTCCGGCAGCATGACGCACGAGAGCTTATACTCAAATACCTTTCGTCAATCTGTATGGTGTTCTTAATCTCCTGCTTTATTTTACACCAATGGCAAATGCGGGGCGGGGGAGAGGACAAGATTTCCCCACCACCACTCCTCAAAAGCCATTCCCATCATTAAGCATAGTTTTCTCCACATATATGCCTATCCTGACCCCAGACCACCAGGCTCCCTCCTTGGCAACTGCCCCTTCGAAATGCCAGAAATCAACAGCCGAAAGCTTTAAGGCTTTTCTCCCCACCCTATCCCACAATTAAAAAAAAAGTTCAGCATCTTTTGCCCCCCCCCCACTGCTACAACACAAACCTTCATTCAACTCCCCCCCCCCTTTAACAGCTCTCCCTTCATATCCCCCACTTAACACCTCCTAACTCAAAGAAAGGGCACCCGAAGGCCGCACAAGTGGCAGCCCCCCAACCACGGCCTGGCCGGCCTCTCACTCACCGAGAGCATTGACTGTCCAGGCTCCGAGCGGGCCGGGCGCCTCCCACACGGCCACGCCGGGGAGGACCCCTCTGCCTGCGTCAAAACGCGGAAATGGGCCAGAGCCGCGGAAGAAGAGGAAGAGGAGGAACAGGAGGAAGGACGCGCGCGCGCGGCCGGAGACGACGACGACGACGTCGCGTAGCAGCCCCCAAACCGGACCTGACCGGCCGACGACGCGACGCACGCGCGAAAGGGTGGAAAAGACAGGCCGACACCCACCAACCACAAGGCCCTCCGGGAACCGGCCCCGCCCGCAAGACCCCTCGCGCAGGCGCACGCGGCCCACCCCACCCTCTGCCTGTTGCCCAATGGTACTGCCCGACCAGCCTCATCCTTCCCCCGCAGCGCGGAAGACGGTGGTAGTACCCCTCCCCTCGGCGATACCAACGTCTATCAGTTTTTATCTCGCCCCAAAGGAATGGTACATGTCCTTCCTCCTCCACGTAGAATGGTACGGCCAGAGTGAAGCGCAGAGAACACCCCTCATGGAACGATGGTACGCCCCGCTTATTCCGGAGTTAGCGCCGCGGTTCAGTTCAAAGCGGCGCCTTTGTGTTCTGAAACACTTGTGTTCGATTGATCGGTTATTTATACACTTTTACGAAGAAAAATCCTGAATAATTTCGAGTCTGTCAACACTTGAAAGACCTAACGAGTGAATATAGTGCTGTAAATATTTATTTATTTTTGGCCAGAATCCATTTTCAAGGATGCAGGAAATGCGACTTCTGTCGGTAACAGGGCGGTCATCTTAGAAGGAACAAAGTAGATTAATAGTGAGAGTCTCCGCCCCCTCCCCCCCTCCCCAGACAGTATTGGCACACATAGAAATTGTATGTACTATTTTGTTTTTATAGATGCATGTTTGCACATAATTGCCAAACTTTTAATAATTCCAGGGTGGATGTTAGTCTGCAGCAGCACAATAAAACAAAAATCCAGTGGCACCTCAAAAGCTAACAGAATTTAGGCTGGTAACAGCTTTCAAAGGCTAGGTGGATTCCGCGTGGGCCAAAAACAGCGGTGTGAAAGCCCTTTCAAACCATTTTACACTGTTTTCACACTGCTCTTTTTGGCCCATGCGGAATCCACAGAGTGTTCCCTCTATTTATTGGAGAGCTGGGCTCCTTTTAAGTGATAAATAACAGCTCAGTGGTTTAAGTCACTCCGTTTACAAAATACTCGTTAAGCAAAATAAATTAGAAGAGGAGGAGTTTGGATTTATACCCCACTTTTCTCAGCTGTAAGTCACAAAGCAGCTTACACATCCCTTCCCATCCCTTCCCCTCAATAGACACGTTGTGAGGTTGGTGGGGCTGGGAGAATTTTTAGAGAATTGGAACAAGATCACCCAGGTGGTTTTATGTGGATGAGTGAAGAATCAACCCGGTTCTCCAGATCAGAGTCCACTGCTCCTAAACACTACACCACACCACCTATCACGAAGATGTAGGATTGCCATCTCCGGGTTGAGAAAGTTGGGGCATGTTCTATAATATGATGGTGACTTTGAAACGACCTGGTGGAAAAAATAATTGGTCACGGTGGGAGAGGGTGGCCGCCCATGGGGGTGGGGGGGCATCAAACTCAGGTTTTGCCCAGGGCTCCAGTTTGCCTGGGTACGCCACTGCAGTTCTGTATAAATATGTATCTGATCACGATGTACCATATATTATGAGGGGGCAGGGTTGCCATCTCTGGGTTGGGAAAAAAGGTGGAGGTTTTGAGGGCGGAGTCTGAGAAGGGCAGAGTTTGGGAAGGGGAGGAACTTCAAAAGGTCTCATGCCACAGAGTCCATCTTCCAAAGTGGCCATTTTCTCCAGGTAAATTGATCTCTGTCGCCTGGAGATCAGTTGTAATTCATAGTGATTTCATAGTGGTATCAGACAATAATAATGTCACTATTACTATGAATTGCATTCCATTTCTGGGTTTATTTAGCACATTTTAACTTTCTTTGCATGTCTGGTGTCTCATTAAAGCAACTACATTCCTGAATCAAACCAAGAATCCATCCAATCCATTCAAGAATCCATTCAAGCCAACTCTGTCTTCAATACTACTACTACAACATGACAGCAGCATCAGCATCATTCTCCTCTTTTTCTTCACTAGCATCTGGCCTTCATAGGTACATACAGTTCCACAAATTAAGTGTTCCCTGAGATCGGGTGAGGCGACTTTCAAATGACGGCCATCAGTGGTGAAATGCATCCTTGGTGCACTTCAAGTGGTCCCTTAGAGACTGCAGTAGCATTAAGAAAGGAAAATACTGAACAGCCAGATATTTCTTTGCAGTTTCTACCATGTGTCAAAGAGGCAACTCACTATTCAGTTGAAATGAAACAAAGGTTAACAGCTTTAACAGCATAAGCAGCAGCAACAAAAGCTGGAACGAAGACCTCAGATGGGCATGTGGTTGTCCTTTCTGCATGCGTCGGGTGCACACAGTTTTGACAGATTGCAACCGCAGAGAAGAAATTTAGTGGCTGAGTTTTAACTTGAAAGCCTTTCAAGGGAAGAAAGAAAATGTGGTTTGCCACAAAGAAGGAGAAACCCAGAATTCTGAACCTTTACACATTTGTATCTAAGAACTTTGAACATTTGTTTTAAAGCTAACTCTAAATGTCTTTGCATTGTAACTGCCTCACAGTAGGTCTTTACCTCATACCAAAAGCTGGCGTACCCATGGTGGCAGTGCCAAGGAAATAGGACAGTTATAGGCAGGAAGCCACTCCAGTGATTATCCCTAAGCCAACATATTTTCTTTTCCCTATACCATAAGTGAATAGTTTACTGCCCAGAGCCCTCTGGGGATTGGGCGGCAGTGGCGTACCTATGCAAACTGGAGCCCTGGGCAAAACCTGAGTTTGATTACCGCCCCCCCAATGGGCGGCCACCCTCCCCCACCGTGACCAAACAATGATTTTTTTCCACCAGGTCGTTTCAAAGTCACCATCACATTATAGAACATGCCCCAACTCACAAATCTGAACACAGCAATGGGCCAAGCTACACAGCAGAAATATTTTTTAAAAAACATTTTCAAAATGCTTTCAAAATGTTTTATTACTGCTATGAAAACATTTTATGATATTGTATCCAGTCCCCCCAATTGGGGGAAACAGCATCACTTTCAATGTTATTTTAACTGGGGGCCCAGATACTCCCTTTAAGGTGGATTTAAAAGGTGAATCTGGGCTCCTTATTTTAAACAAGTGATGCTGGAATCCACCCCCAAACAGCATTATTTTCAATGGTGTTTAAACTAGGGAGCCCAGAATCTCCTTTTAAATCCACCTTAAAGGGAGAATCTGGGGTCCCCAGTTTAAACAACATTGAAAGTGATGCTATTTTGGGGTGGATTCTCCCCCACCCTGAAACAGCATCACTTTCAATGTTTAAACTGGGGAACTCAGATTCTCCCTTTAAATCCATGCTGAAGGGGGTGGATTTAACAACAACAACAATAATAATAATAATTAAAAAAACCTTTATTAGGCATTGAGAGAATAAAAGAAAGAAAGAAAGAAAGAAAGAAAGAAAGAAAGAAAGAAAGAAAGAAAGAAAGAAAGAAAGAAAGAAAGAAAACAAGCATTGGCAGGAAGGGGGTGGATTTAAAAGGAGAATCTGGGGAAATTTAGAGGGTGCCTGCTGTCAGGGGTGCAATTATTAAGATAGCAGCACCAAAATTTCAGAGTATCTTCATGAGCCCCTACTGATGATACCACCCAGGTTTGGTGAAGTTTGGTTCAGAGGGTCCAAAGTTATGGACCCTCAAAGGTGTAGCCCCCATCTCCTATTAGCTCCCATTGGAAACAATGGGGATGGGGCACTCCCTTTGGGAGTCCATAACTTTGGACTCCCTAAACTAAACCTCACCAAACCTGGGAGATATCATCAGGAGAGTCTCCTGAAAAATCTCTGACAATACAAAAAAAATCCCACAAACGAACCTGCATTTTTGGCACCCCCCACAAGGCGGCGCCATGAGCAACTGCCCACTTTGCTCAATGGGAGGAACGCCTCTGTTGGGCGGTATACCAAATCCCATTAATCATAATCATAATCATCTTCGAATTGACAAAATTAACATCTGTCAAATTCAGAAGGCAGCCCTGCTGGGATCCGCACGAATACTATGCCGATACATTACAACTTCCTAGGCCTCTGGGTGAGGCTCGAATTGTAATGAAGGCCAACAACCAGCTAAAGATCTGGCAGCTGTGAAATCTACCATAATAATAACAACAACAATATCCCTAATTGCTTGCGTGGTGGCCTTATCTTCTTCCTTTTCTTATAGCCACAAACTTTGTTTATGTGATCCAGAGGCAGGTAATTTTAAAAGTGATGTCATTAGAAAATGACTGGAAGTTGCCTGTGTCAATTAGAAGAATGTGGGGCGAGGGGTGTTTCTCAGAAAAAAAGGTGCACATACCCCGCCAACCATGACCAGCACATGATTCATAGGGAAGAGAGCACATAGGATGGGAAACTAAACATATTGCCATTTTTCATCAACATTTTCTCAATGTATTTATCACAGGGCTTTACACTTAAGATATGCTCAGCTGAAATGCTTTCAAATGTTTCCTATTCTTAGAATTCTTTCCACAAAAAATTAATATATGGAAAATATTACATCATATCTAAAAATCCAGTCTTACAGCTTGTAGTCCGAGGTCTCCTCTATGGCATGTAGCACTACTATGTCCAACCAGAAACAGCAACCACACTACTATTAAGAGCTGGATGCAGGGATTGTATCTTGCCAACTGTATCTTGCCTCACAGTCCAGGGTACTTCCTCCTGTAGTGTCAAACCCACCAGTACAGATTATCTTCTTAAACCCTGCTCTCTTCTCTTTTGCCCCAGGGCAAAATGGGTCAATTTACCCAGGCAATTAACTGAGAAGTTCTTTCTTTCTAACATGTGGTTGAGGTCCATTTTGTGGATATCATTTTAGGCTGCTGAATGTTGTTCATATACCCCTGCTTACTTCTGTGGTGTGCTTTAATACTGATAATATTTGTGCTGTTGTTTTATTATTTTAGCATGCTGTTTTTAACTTTTTTGGCAGGTTTCTACGGGATACGAATCAAATAAATTGAATATTACCAGAATAATCAATGAGTGGGATTTAGCTTTCTCCCAGGTGAGGCTATCAGAGTTATTGAACATTCATTCACGCCTGTGGGAACATGCAAATGTACGTAATGTCAAAGAGTTGGAAGGGGCCATCGAGGCCATCCAGTCCAACTTCCCTGCTCAGTGCAGTATCAGAGCATCCCTGACAAGCAATTCATTCAGCCACTGCTTGAAGACTGCCAGAGACCACCATTTCCACTGCTGTACTACTCGCATTGCTTGTAATTTTCTGCTTGTAATGTACATCCATTATCACAAGGCCTATCCTCTTGCCTGCAAGAATAGCTCCCTGGCCTCCTATAAATTACAGCTTTTCAAATACTTAGATAGCATTCACGTCCCCCTTCAACCAGTCTAAACAGTCTCAGGTCCCTCAGCCTTTCCTTGTAGGGCTTGGTCTCCAGGCCTTTGATCATCTTTGTCACTCTCCTCTGCTCCCACTCCATTCTGTCCACATTCTTTTTGAAGAGAGGTCTCCAGAAATCCAGAACTGTGATCCAGGTGCAACCTGACCAATCGAGTTTACAGCAGGACTCTGACATCTTGCGATCTGAAAGTTATGCACTTGTTGATACACCCCAAGACTGCATTTGCCTTTTTTGCTGCTTATCACACTAACTGATTGTATTCAACTTACAGTCAACTCGTACCCCCAGAGCTTGTTCACACACAGCTACCCAGACATGTATCCTCCATCCAGTATGTGTGCTTCTTATTTTTGTCACTTAGACGTAGAACTCTGCAGTTTTCCCTGTCGAATTACATCTTGTTCACGTCTTCCCACTTTTCCTATGTGTTCAGATCTCATTGAATTCTATATCTTCTGGTGTTTGCTGTTCCTCCTAATTTAGTCCCTCCATCCAGATCATTTATAAAAATACTGAAAAGTACCGAGCCTGTGGCACCGCACTTGACACCTCCAGAGGCGGATCTACAAGGGGACCGGAGGGTGTGTGTTGCACTGAGACTTTTTGGGGGACTCTCCTGATGATACCACCCAAGTTAGGTGAGGTTTAGTTCAGGGGGTCCAAAGTTATGGATTACCAAAGGTGATGCCCCCATCCCACATTGTTTCCAATGGGAGCTAATAGGAGATGGGGGCTTTGAGAGTCCATAACCTTGGACCCCCTGAACCAAACTTCACCAATCCTGGCTGGTATCACCAGGAGAGTCTCCTAAAGATACCCTGAATTTTTGATGCTGCTAGCCTAAAAACTGTGCCCCCTACAGTCCGAAAACTTAAAAAACACTAAAAAATACAAAAAATACAAACGAACATGGGGGGGCGCAAAACTCAGATTTTGCACTGGGCTCCATTTTCCCTAGCTATGCCTCTGGACACCTCCCTCCAATTAGATGGAATGCCACTGACGACTACTCTTTGACTGCACTTCTTCAACCAGTTTCCTATCCATCTAATTATCCTAGAGTCTAGTCTGCAGTGATCCAGCTTACCTAGCAGAACATCATGTGGGAATCTGTCAGAAGCTTCACTGAAAGAAAGGTAAACGACATTGATGGCTTTCCCACAATCTAGTAAGCTCATCACTCAATCAAAGTGCCGACCTGAGCCACTTAGAATCTGTACTGGAAGGATAGACTCAGACTTGACCACTCAGACTTGACCAGAACACTGCAGAGGAGAGAACAGGAACTTTAATGAGGCTTCAATGGCTGAGACTTTGGTGTGGAAACCTAAGGAAGGAATATTGATCATATCAGTATTCCAGCCTTCCCGAAAGAAGCTTAAGAGTGGTACACATGGAATCATCTTCACAACAACCTTGCAAGAACTGTTTGAATTTCATTTTCAGACCTGAGGAGAAAGTTAAATGCTTGATTTTCTCTATTTCACCACTGGAGAGCAGCAGACAAACGGCATTTGGCTCTGAAAGAAAATTCAAATCAGAGAGTAAACAGAGGAAAAAATATTGAGTGAAGGCACCCTGCATTTGTAAAGATTAATAAAGTTGTAGGTGTGCATTTTTCATGTGTGTTTTTTTTTCTTTTTCAGCTATATTCTCCATAATACAGTTTGTAAGGAGCTACTGCCTTGAGGCTCAAACTGCTTTGTTAATGGAGGAGTCACATGAATACCTCAAAAGCCCTATAATGAGACAATGCAAAATGGAAAAAGATGTAGTGCTAGAAGATGAAACCCCAGGTTGGATGGCAGTCAACTATTGGGGAAGATCTGAGGAAAACTATAAGTAGATCTGTTGTTAATGTCACAACTGGACTAAAGCCGAAAGGATATTCATTTGTAGACATGAATGGATGAAAAAGGAAAGCCCTAAGCTATTCAACACATATAATGAAAACATGGAACATGTGAAGGATAAGTCAAGGTAAACTCAAAATTATAAAAGGAGAAATGGAATATTTAAATATTGCAATCCTGGATGTGAGCAAACTAAATTGTACTGGATTAGGACATTGTCAGTCAGAAAATTATAAAGTTTTTCACTTGGAGAATAACAAACACAGAAGAAACAGAATTGTTCTATTAGTGAGGCAAGATGTAGCTTAGGCAGTCAGTGGCTATAATGTCAAGTCTAGCCAAAGGTTTTATAGAAAGCTCATCAATATAACCACCATTCAAGTTTATACCCCATTACAGATGCTGATGAGGAAAAAACTGAAAGCTTCTATGCAAGTATCCAAGAAGATTACACACCTAAACAAGATGAGCTCATAATCATAGGTAGCTGAACACAGAGTAGGAAACAAAGCAAACTCAAGTATTGTTGGAAGATATGGCTAGAAGCATGAAATGAAGCAGGACAGCAACTCATAGAACTCTATGAAGACAACAATTTGTTCATTGTCAGCATGTTTCAGGCAACCAAAGAGACAACAGTATATGTGGATATCACTAGACAGCCAAAGCAGAAATCAAGCAGATTACATCATTGGTAGCAGAAGATGGAAAAGTTCTGTCTGACTACTAAAAAAAGACCAAAAGGCAATTGTGGTACAGACAGTGAACTGTTAATATCGAAAATTAGAATAAAGCTGAAGAAAAATACCAAAACAAGTAATAGTTTCAAAATACAATTTAAGCAACATTTATGAACAGTTTAAAAACCATGTAAAGGACAGATTTGCATTTCTAAGTTCAAGTGAACATGAACCAATAAACTATGCTGGTTGTTGTAGGCTTTCCGGGCTGTGTGGCAGTGGTCTGGTAGATCTTGTTCCTAACGTTAAAAGAACTATAGTTGAAACCAGAGATATTATCGAGGAAGAATGTGCAAATACCATATACGTAGCCAAAAGAAATGAAAAACCTTGATGGGTGACTGAAGAAACTCTTAAAATTGCCAAAGATGGATAAGAAGCTAAAGTAAAAGATGACAGAAATAGAATCAAGAGCCTAAATGCAACATTTTAGCAATTGGCACTCCAAGACAAAGAGAACTATTGTAAGAATCAGTGTGAAGAAACAGAAGAAAATAACAAAAAAGGAAAAACAGGAAATCTGTTCCACAAGATACAAGAAAGCAAGGGGAAATTTAATGCACATTGTGGCATACACAAATATCAAGAATAGAATTACATTAACTAGACAGGACAAAATAAAGAAAAGATGAAAACAATGTACTGAAGAACTATACAAAAAAGATGAAAGGATGACATTACTTTCAGGAACAATCTATTGAAGTACAGCCTATTGTTTTAGAAAGTGAAATTAAAGTTGTGCTGGGAGAAATTGGGATAAATCACCAGGAGTAGATGGGATATCAATAGAGTTATTCCAAACCACAAAAAAAGAGTCCATCAAGATATTAACAAGAAAATGCCAACAAATATGGAAATCAAAACAATGGCCTTCAGACTGGAAATGGTCAATTTACATTCCAATTCCCAAAAAAGGGAGAGATCAAAGTCTGCAGCAACTTGGACAAATACATTAGTTTCTCACGTGAATACTCAAAAACCGACAACAGAGACTGTTACTATATATGGAATGAGAAATGCCAGATGTTCAAGCTGAAAAAGAAGAAACACTATAGATCATACTGTAAATGTATGTTGGTTACTAGAGCATCCAGGAGATGTTCAGAAGAAAGTCAGTTTGTGTTTCATAGATTACAGCCAAGTTCTTGACTGCGTACATCATGAAAAGCTATGGGTATGTCGCACCATCTAACTTGATGTGCAACCTGTATTTTAGACAAAAGGCCTCTGTTAGAACAGAATATGGAGAAACAGAATGGTTTCCATTTGGCAAAAGTGTTGGACAATTACGTATTTTATCTCCTTATCTCTTCAGTCTGTATGCAGAGTATATAAAGAAAACTGGATTCGATTTAGATGAGGGTGGAGTGAAAATTGGTGGAACATCAACAAGTTGAGATATGTAGATGACACCACATTACTGGCAGAAAATAGTGAAAACTTGAAATGACTGCTACTGAAGGTTAAAGCAGAAAGTGCCAAAGCAGGATTACAGCTGAACATTAAGAAGACAAAGAATTGATTATTGGAAAATTACACAACTTCAAAGGTGCAATGAAGAAACTGAAATTGTTCAAAATTTTCTATTCCTTACCTTCCTCATCAACCAAAAGGGAGACTACAACCAAGAAATCAGAAAGAGATTGAGACTGGGAGCAGCAGCCATGAAGAGGTAGAAAAGATTCTTCAGTATAAGGATATACTACTGGGGACCAAGATCAATTTAACTCATTCCATAATATTCCCTCTTACAATGTATGGATATGAAAGCTTGAAAATGAAGAAAGCTGACAGGAAGAATGTTGATTCCTTTGAAATGTTATGTTGGATGAGAGTATTAAGGATACAAAAAGAGAAATAAGTAGGTTGTACATAAAATCAAGCCTGAACTCTCCCTGGAAGCTAAAATGATTAAGAGTATCACCAGAAAAGGCAATAATGCTAGGAAAATGCAACGGTCACCTCCAGGCTAGACTATTGTAACTCGCTCTACGCAGGCCTTCCCTTGCGCCTGATCCAGAAGTTGAAACTGGTCCAACATGCAGTGGCACGCCTGCTCACAGGAGGCGCCTTTCGAGAGCACATCCAGCCTGTGTTGCGCCAGCTGCATTGGCTCCCGGTTGAATTCCGAATCATCTTCAAGGTGTGGGTTTTGACCTTTAAGGCGTTACGCGGCCTGGGGCCTTCGTACCTTCGGGACCGCGTTACCCCATATGTCCCTAGTTGGTCCCTGCGATCAGCAGAGGCCAATTTGCTAGTGGTCCCCGGCCCCTCAATGATGCGACTGGCCTCCACGCGGGCCAGGACTTTTACTGCCCTGGCCCCGGCCTGGTGGAACACCCTTCCTCCAGCTGTCTGGGCCCTGCGGGACCTTGGTGAGTTCCGCAGGGCCTGTAAGACCGTGTTGTTCCACTGGGCCTTTGGAGTGTCCAACCGCTGATGTGGTGCCCCCTCCTTGTTCTCTGCTCTCTGCTCTTGTGTTGTTCCATCAGGCCACCCCCCCTCATATTGAGGGGCCGCTCCCTTTCTGGGGGTAGGTTTTAAATTGGGGTTCTTTGGATGCCTCTTGCTTATTTGCTTATTTATCTATTCACTAATTATTAACCGCTGTTTTAGGAAGTTTTAAGATATTTTATTGCTTTTAATTGGATGGAGCCTATGTATTTGTTCTCTTATGTATGATTTGCTCCTTGTTTGACATTGTTGTTCACCGCCCGGAGCCCTTCGGGGATCGGGCGGTATAGAAATCGAAACAATCAATCAATCAATCAATCAATGAATAAATAAATAAATAAAATGTTGATGGCAGCAGGAAAAGAGGAAGACCCAACATGAGATGGATTGACTCCGTCAAGGAAGCCACAACCCTTAGGTTGCAAGACGTGAGTAAGCCTGTTAACAAGAGATCATTGGGGAGGACATTAATTCATAGGGTTGCCATGAATCAGAAGTGACTTGATGGCACTTCACATATACCCAGGGAACTGCCTTATACTGATTCAGACCCTGGGTCCATCAAGATCAGCACGGTCAACTCACACTGGCAACAGCTCTCTATGGTCCTAGACAGCTGTCTTTCCTATCACCTATCCCCTGATCCTTTTCAATGGAGATGACAGTCTCCAGTAGGGGCTGAAGTGTAATAGATTATGTCTCAGTCTCTCCAGCTCTGTTTGGGGGTGTGAAAAACTTTCATATAGAGTCTTATAGACCAGGGGTAGGGAACCTGCGGCTCTCCATATGTTCAGGAACTACAATTCCCATCAGCCCCTACCAGCATGGCCAATTGGCCATGCTGACAGAGGCTGATGGGAATTGTAGTTCCTGAACATCTGGAGAGCCGCAGGTTCCCTACCCCTGTTATAGACCATCACAATGCTAGTGACCATTTGCTGCTCTCCCTGACAATCAGCCTTCCTGGGGACCAGGTTGTGCCCCTTGGGAGGAATGTTGAGTCCACTACCTCCTACCCAAAAATTAATTGGCACTCTGGAACAGGGATGACAGGGGATTGAACCCAGGGCCCTCCATATCTCCTGCCCATGATCTGTCACTTTATTTTCATTTATACTTTTAAAAAACATATGTGTCTCTTTTGTGTCTCATCATTATCCAAAGCAGCTTTTTGCATCCATCTCCCCTTTTCTCATGATCTTTACAACAATTCCCTTGTGATTTAGGTGAGGCTGAGAGATTGTGACAGGCCCAGGGTCACCAGGCAAGCTTTCATGGCAGAGAAAGGATTTGAACTCAGATGTCTCAGGTCCTAGTCTGACATTATGCCACCTGAGTCCTCACATTGCTTCTCCTTCGCCCATCACTACACACTTGCTTGGGATGAGCTACTGGGCTTTGAACAGCTGTATGGGAAATGGAAATTATGTAACCAAGGAAGCTTTTCATAACACAGCATCTCTGTTCCAGGGAACCTGCTGAATGTCACTTTGTGATCCACTCATTTGAGGATAACAGAAAGGAGGCTAATGTAGCACAAGCAGAAGGAATATATTTCTGTATCCATTAATGGCCTTTTATGCATTTTCTCTGCATTTTAGCTGCCTTGAGTCCAATGAAATAAAGCAGGATTGAAAAGTTTTAAATAAATAAAATGCATGCACTTCACTTTCTCAAGAGACGCACTGCATTTCTGTAGTATTTGCCTTATTTAAACGTAGAGCACAGCCTGACCTGAATGGCCCTGGCTGGCCTGATCTCATATCTTCAAAGCTAAGCAGGGCATGTTTAGATGGGAGACCAACAAGGAAGTCCAGGTTTGCTATAAAGCCAGGTAATGGGAAATCACTTCTGCCACCTCTCATGACTTGGAAATCCTACAGGGTCACCATAAGTCAGATGCAACATGATAGAACTTTCCACCACCACAAGCAGAGCACAGGTGAAGGCACTTCTAGGGGGTAACAGAATTCCAAAGAGGCATCCTACCTTCCACCACGTGGAGTTTTAGCCAGCCCCAGAGGTAGTCTATTTCACTGATATCCTTTAATCTCTTCCAAACTTGATGGACACTTAGCCAGAGCCCTTTACTAGTGTTGCCCATTGCCCACAGGTAACTTGAATAGTGATTTCAGCTCAAAAGGAAGGCTCGGAAACAGGATTCTTAAAAAGTGGATTTTTACTGCAGCACCAAAGAATCCCCAATACAAAACTAGGCACAACTGAGCCGGGTAGGGGAGCATGCAGGGTTTTTTATAGGCAAGTGGGAAATGGGATCAAAGGGGAACAACAAGGAACACAATGCAGATCATCTAAAGACAAAGCTGGGTCATTAAAATAATGGACAAGATTCATGAATGGGTGCAGGGAATTCATGAATGAAAGTCAGTGAGCTCTTACGTAACCTTGGCAATGGCGGCAGATTGTGAAGCAGGAGGGTGTCTGTATCTAAAGGTCTGATGTCATCCAGAAAGGTGTCTTGGCTGAATGACTGTGCCCCATGTCTGGGGCTCTGCTTCAGCCGTTGGTAGAAATGGGGTTGCAAAACAAAAGACAGTGGTGACGCCACTTACTCGATTTTCCAGGGTTTGGGTATCATAACAATAGAGAATCTTGCATCCCATCTTCCTGAGTTCATCAATCTTTTGTGTTGCCAGGTTCAGGACTATTATTGCCCACGATGGGATTATTGTCCAAGAATGGTGGAGGAGGGAGGTACCCTATTCGCAAGTTTCTGAGTGCTTCCAGAAAGGTGCTTACAAACTGTAACCTGTCAAGAAGAAAATCTATCTAACAAAAGCATCTATCTAATAAGCAAAATAAACTATTTAAAAACAAAAAGAAAAATAAGAATTGTTTTTATTTTATTTCACTGCTCACACTATCACCCGTTGAGAATATATCCACAATTGTTAAGATTCCTTGCCATTCTTTTTGGCCCTGGTGAATCAACTGAACTGCTACAAAACATAATCCTGCCCTGACCTGGACAGCCCATGTTAGCCCAATCTCATCATATCTCAAAAGCTTGGTAGATCACCAAGGGATGCCTAGGGTTACTATGCAGAGTCAGGCAATTGAAAAACCTATGGGCGTCACTGTAAGTGGAATGTGATGTGACAAGAAAAAAAAAGAAGAAAGTGGGAGAACCAAAGTCTGTAGCAATACTGCTGTATCAGAACAATTTGAATGGAAGTGGATTCAGGTCATACTGCTGGGCGGGGGGAATATTCCTTCATTACAGTGGATGTGGGGGCCAAGTGGCTCTCTATGGTACATTTGATTGCTTGAGAACATGACCTGTCCCAGCTGAAGAGGATACTATAACAGATACAACACCTTGACATACATAAACTCAATACTTGAGTCATAAACAAATGATTTACAATTGTGACATTTGATTTACAATTGCGACAGTCCCAATCTTCACTTCTTCTAATGATCAATCCAGGGATAGTTCAATCCAACAGGTGAAGTAGCAAGAGGCTTATTAGAGGCTATAAAACCTCCGGATATGGTTTTATTTTGTATTCTTTATCAAGCCAATTAGATTATGTCAATAGACTGAAATAAATTGATATTTCAAATGCAGGTTCTTCTTAAAGGCCTAAAACTATTCTCTTGTGCCAGCAGGTTCTATTCAGAGAGCCTCTATATAAGCCTCTTGTTACTTCACCTGTTGGATCAATCCCTAGATTGATCATTAGAAGAAGTGAAGATTGGGACTTACAATTATAAATCAAATGTCACAACTGTAAATCATTTGTTTATGACTCAAGTTTATGGACGCCAAGGCATAGTATCTGTCATAGTGTCTTCTATACACCTACCCGGTTAAAATACCGGCTGAAGAGGAAGCAGGGGTATGATCATATGTGAAGAAACAGCAGTTTTGAGTAAGCCAAGCAGACATTGCTGGGAGTTAACTGAACTTTGGGGAAGTATGCAAGCTGGATCTCTCTTTATGTGGATTTCATGTGCAGTAATAGCACATCTACATGACGGAAAGTAGTATAGTGTAGTCTGATCACATCAGATTTCAGAAGCTAAGCAATAGTTGAACAGGAGACCACCAAGGAAGGCTCAGCAGATGGCAATGGGAAGCCACCTCTGCTTTTCACTTGCCTTGAAAAGCCTCTTTCACTTGCCTCGGAAGCCTCTTTTGCCATAAGTTGCCTCTGACAAAGGCACTTCATGCACACGCATAGTGTATTTGCTGCCCTACAGAAATGCCTCTGTGCCCCTACCTGTACATTTGTAAATTAAACAAATACATTACAAAGATTTACATTTTTGTCTAATGCCCTTCAAATACAATCTGTAAGAGCAGCACAATCCCATTAACTTCTCATAGCTCAGAGAAGCAGATAACTGAGCAACACTACATTGATTTGGGGCTCGAGGTCAGCGTTTTGGAGGTGGAGCCTGGGAAGGGCAGAGTTTGAGGTGGGCCATGGAGTTCACTCTCCATTTTGCGCTAGACCTGAACTTGGTCATTTGGCGATCAATTGTAATAGAAGATCTCCAGGGGCAACGTATACGTAGGCTACCTGGACTTAAATCCTTTTCAATAAAGTGTAGTAAGCTATTTCTTCATAAACATGCATAGGAACGTGGTGCGAGGCTACAGTGCAGAAAGGTATAGTAGTGCGCACTTTTATTTAGAAATAAGTCCCATTTACAATTGAAATACTTGTACCTGGACATAACTACTGTAAAGTCAGGATAAGGCCAGACTCTAAATCTGCGCAACAAATCGAACGCGTCCTCCGACACCTAACCATATGGACCCCCCCCCATCAAAAAGGCGCCTCTGGTGAGCATGCGCAGTTCCTCCAACGAGCACGCGCCCACTGCTCCTCTTTGTGCTTCCCTAGCGGGGCAGCGCTTTCGCGTGCACAGCGATACCCTTCCCCCGCCAGCTTTGTCCTCTCACAGCCTTGCTTGTTTGAAAGCGCATGCGTCCTTTGAAAACGCTTGCACATGACGCACGTGGAAAGGGGGCGCGCGGCGAGCAGAGGAGAAAGGAAGGCGGCGCCCTTGGTTGGCGATGTCGCGCCTGCGCAGTGTACCCGGTGCGTCGGTGCCATTTTCTTTTTGTTGTTCGCAGCGAAGTGGGTCCGACGCATGCGCAGTAGGCGGTTCGATCAGGCTCACGCAGGCGTAGTGTGGAGCTGAGCAGAGTGACGGTTGACGGCGGCCGCGGGGTTCGCGCCTGAGAGAAAAGGAGTCGGAGAAGCGCGAGGCGTTCCCGGTCCGGGTCTTCCTCTCTGAAGCGGGCCCGGCGCTCGGTCGGCGTGGCAACCCTGTTCCCTCGCGCGCCTTTGCCGCTCCTTCGGCCGCGGATGCAGCGCCGCGAGGACCTCGCCGCCGGCCGCCTGGGCAGGGCCCCGGCAGTCGGCCGCCTGGGCAGGACCCCGGGGGCCGCCGCTGCCTCGGCCGGCCTTCCGTCGGCCCAGGCCGGTGGCATGCCGCGTAGGCCCGGCCGGGGTGGAGGGGCGCGGGGGCCGCAACCTCCGCCCCTCCTGCCGCCCTCCGCCACCGGCTCGGGCGCGCCGGCCCCCACCTCCGCGCCCACCCCGCTGATGCCCGGCGCAACAGTCAAGGCCGAGCCCGAGAACAAATACCTGCCCGAGCTTATGGCCGAGAAGGACAGCCTGGATCCCTCCTTCACGCACGCCATGCAACTCCTGCAAGCCGGTAATTTCGTCGCCGCCGTCGGGCCCGCAGTGGGGAGGGGAGGAGATCCGAACGAGGCCTTTTGCTGGGCTCTTGAACACACGGCGCCACTTTCCAGTAGGGTGGGGAATGGTTACACGTGCCTCTTTTGTAGGCGCTTATAGCCACGTGTATACATCCTCCCGATGGGGTGGGTCGCCATTTCGTGTAAACGAATCTATGTATAGCTTTTGCCACGCTAGCGTACAAGTTTCGGCACTAGAACATGTGCCAGTGGCATCTGCGCACCAAAAAGTTATCCCGATTTTGCACAAAATGGCGATAGGGGTTGGTGCGCGCGCCTGTTAGTGCGGGTGCGCGTAGCTGAGTCGTCTGAAAAGAGCTTTTCTTTCTCTCTCACTTCCGCACGCTAATGCTCCCGACTTGAATAGTACTGAACTAGGAACGTGTTCCACGGGCCATCCTCGTTGTGTCCCTGTGAAGGTTGGTAGCACTTTTCCCGGCCCGTGGGATCTTTCTTGCACGTGGGCTGTGCCGGCCTCGTGTTGAACCCCTTCTCTTGTACTTGGAAGGACAAGTTTATACCAACCCTTTGATTATTTTCTACGTGCTTTTAAGCAATTGATGTATGTCTTGAAAAAGCGGAAAGAGACCCCTTAAATTAAAGCATCTTTTCTGAATAGTGAAAGAATTTGTTCTCTTGCAGTTTGCAAAACCTGCATTGTATGATCATCAGAGGCAGTAATTGCCCTCAAAAGATAAATCACACTAGTTACCATTTGCCAGCATTAAGTTTTGTACCCATAAGAATATACATATGGGTAAAATTAAGATTCTGAATACTTAAATGGTTGTGAATTTATTCCAACAATGCTTATATTGTTAAAAATATTGTCTATTTCTAAAAGGCTCCAGATACAACTTCCCCCAAAAATATTTGTGTGAAAAATTAAATCTTTTAAGTGTAAAACATTTATACTTTGGTAATGCTCAGAGGTTATATGAAAAAAACCTTTGTATGTAAGCAAGGTTACAGGTCAAGATTTTGTTTCTTTAGTCTTCAGTTTACCAGGCTAGCGAGATGCCAGTGTATATATTGGTATGGAGTGGGCAACAGAATAAAAGATAGAGAACTGGAAATAGAATTTGACTTTGCGCTGGGAACACGTCTGTAAGAGAGTTTAGTGGACGGGAACGAGGAATTATTGAGAAAGAAGGGGTTAAAATTACCATTGTTTTGCATACTTTTTAAAGAATCATGAGCAGGGAACTAAGCTTTAGAACAAAGAAGGGAGGGTTGCACTTATTAAATATTTTTATATATCACATTTTTTATTTTTTTCCCCTTTTTCAGCAATTAGGCAGTTTTTACTTCATGGTTTTTTTAAAAAAATATTTCAGTACACAAAAATAAGCATATGTTTAAAACATAGATTTTTATATATTATTCAGAACTTTCTAAATTTAATTTTAATAAATCAGATTACTTGTGTCCTTTCAATGTGTTTTCATATTTAATAATATACTTTTTATAAGACAAATTGCCTAAAATTTTCTTCTTTTGTGTTGGTTTAACCTTATTTTACTTATCTTACTTTATTTTTAATTTTCAGCTATATAATTAAAAATACATTCTGTTTTTCTTAACATTCTGACACTGATCTGTTAGGATGTTAGTTTTGCCATTACCACATATTTAGTTTACTCATCAATTTATACAAGTCTGGATATTTATCTGCCTTCCATTTTGCTGCATATATTACTCTTGAAATACTGAGTAATTTAAATTTTCCTTGTCTCAAAATAGTGTTATGTTTGCACTCACCTAAAAGCCTTCCTTTTTGCCCATGCTTACTAGGGTACAAACAGAAGAGATTGGTATAGAAGTGTTCAACTCTGTATGCAGATGTACTGCTAAATCCGTTGTAACTTTATTAAACTTTTTATTTCTAAACAGGGTTTTTGCTGCAGAATTTTTCTATTTTCCCCTCTTTTAAATCCTGCATTTTTATGCTAAAACGATAAAATTACTTTTATGTTAAAACAGTAAAATTACTTAAGAATTGATAAAAGTATTGCCTATATTTCAAAACATTTCCTTTTTAATATCATAGATTAGGTAGCGGATATAATATTGTTTTGTTTAATACAACAAATTTAAATTTATCTGATTTATGTGTTTAATCCTGAAATTAAAATTTAATGACATTTGGCATATTTACACAATTTGTAAATATCAATGACATAATTTTCTATTTTAAAAAGTTAAGCAGGACTAGAGGGGGACTGATATGTCCTTTCTGTCTTAGCTTATGTATTGTAGTTCTTGTTATCTAAGAGGTGAGAAAAAATAAAAGCTAAAAATGAAAGGGAAAGTGTTACATGTTTCATGTAGTCACAACAGGACTAGCAGCATATTTGGATTTCAATTGGAACTTCATAGCTATGGAAAAATTACTCTTAGTAGTATGTTACCATTTTTATACGCTGAATATAAACTGTGGGTAAGATCAGTCATATTGAAATTTGAAGCATTTCTTGTGAGTCTGCAGTGCACACATCACTAAACAGGTGCATAGTAGACATCACAGTATACATTATCTCTCTGAGCCAGGAGGACATTTTGAGTAGTTGATTCCCAGCCCTTGGTTCAGGGAGGCAGGAGATGGTCTTTCTTCCATTTCCTGTTTCCTTTCTGGGAGTCGCATGCTCCCGTTCTTTTCCTGCCTTATGTATCCCTCACCCAGGGAGAGCAGCATTACTCTGTCTCTTTCTGTTCCTTAATAACCCTATGTATCTTAACTTTATGTTCCTTCTTTAGTGCTGTTACACTGTTCCCTAGCCCTTCTAAATGTTTTCTCTTTCTTCAGTAATAGTGTCAGAGCTGGTCATTGACTTCGATTTCTTCCTGCTTTTCTCTGATGATGGGAAACAATTCGGGTAACAGCTTCCTATTGGAGGCTGAGAGGAAAACCCTGTTAACGGCCGCTGCACAGGAAATCTCACAGTGAGCCCCCTCCTGTTCAGGATCCAGTGCTCTAGTCAACCCTCAGGCAGAAAGTGTGCCCCAAAAACAGAAAGGAAGTGGAGAGTTATATGGCTGCCATTTTGCCACCCAAAGCAACATGGAAATGGAGGCTGCTGAATGCGGCTGCTTCAGCCATCCACCACAGTGCAGATCATAGGGCACAGGCTCAGAGGAGCCATTGTTGTTGCTGGCTGTGATCCCCCAAGGGCTCTCAGGTGAGCTTGTAAGCTTTATCAAGTGGTCCCTCAGGTAGGAGGGTTTGACTTTGAAGGAGAAAATGATAAATAGATGTCAAGGGGTGGGAGTGTGTGCTCAGCCTGTAGTTCAGAGTCCACCTGCTCAATCAAGCCCCTGGAGGCATGGCTATTAAAGCCTTGGCCACTGAATCCATTATTTCTAGGGCCAGCATCATCTCAACTAGAAAATTACTACAGCTTTTACTAGATTCTAATCGACAGCTCATTGAAGGTATCAATCACATTCTGAAAGCCACCTCCTTTGCTGCGAAGGCCCCCTGGATTCTCTCATCTTCTTGTCCAGAGCCATGGCCTGTTCAATAGAAACAGATAGAAACCTGTGGCTAAGGTCATGGTCCTACGATTCAAGGCTTTTATAGCAGCTTACCCCTTCTAGGGGATCATACTCTTTGGAACATCTCTGGAAAAAGTTCTGGTCAAAACCAGGGATAAAAAGAAGTCATTCCTAAATCTGTGGGATGCAATGACAAGAGACCCTCAGGCGGCTTCAACTTTCACTCACAACAAATCCTGCCCAGGTTTACCAAGGACAAGGGCTCGAATTGGAGTAATGCCAACTAGATTTTTCACAGACAATCGAATGACAAGTCCTTCCCCCCAAGGCAGTTTGGCAAGTCCTCTAAGGACAGCAACAACTCCAGCTCTAAGTCCTGACTATGCCAGCCTTACAGTGCAGGACAAACTGCTGCTTTTTCCAGACAGGTGGATATGAAATCAGAAAGATGTCTGGGCCCTGGAGGTAGTCTTCTAGGGCTACGCCATAGAATTTTCAAACTGACCGCCTCTGCATTTACTGAAATCTCGACCCCCAAGCATCGAGAAAAGGTTCTACGGACACAAGCAGCAGTACAACTACTGGATATCAGGGCAGTGGAGCCTGTCCCCATGTCAAAGAGTGGCATAGGAACGTATTTGATCTTTTTCACAGTCCTCAAAAGAAACAAGGACTAGAGAGCCATTTTGGACTTAAAATTTCTCAACAGATTCATCAAACGATGCCGTTTCTGCATGAAAATCCTAAGATCCATCACAAAAGCCATGCAACCAGGGAACTATCTACCGGAAACATACCTACATGTGCCTATTTTGCTGTCCCACCAGAGCTACCTTCGCTTCACAACCAAGGATGAACATTATCAGTTCACGACCCTCCCCTTTGGATTGTCAACAGCACCAAGGGTTTTTCAGAGGTACCCTATCTCTGATTATGTCTCTGCAGGAGACAGGGATTCACATCTACCTCAATGACCTCCTGGTCAGGGAAAGTTCCAAGGAAAGTCATCAGAGTCTCTCAGACAACAATCTGCACCTTACAAGAACACAGCTTTGTAGTGAACTTTCATAAGAGCTCCTTTACTCCAATCCAGCACCTTGAACATCTGGGAATCATTGTGAACACTGCCCACTGTGCCCTGTTCCTTCCAGAACCCAAGTCTTGGCAGGTTATGTAGATGGTTTCCTCAATCTTTGACGGGAGAAGGTATTCCGTATTCAGTCTCAGAGGCAACTGTTTACAGATTTTAGTCTATACAGTTGGGGAGCATCCCTGGAGAACCAACACACACAGGGATGTTGGACACCCTCAGAAGTGAAGCTCTCTATCAACCAGCTAGAAATCTGAGCCATATACCAGGCAATATTATACTTCAAAAACAGCATATGGGGTCATCATCTCAGCAAAAATTTATATAAACAACCAGGGGGATCAAGGTCATCCAAACTACACTATGAGGTACGAAAGATTCTGAATTGGTTAAAAATCAACCTGTCATTGATTCAAGCAGAATGTATGAAGGGCACCCTCAACATCATTAAACAGGAGAAATTAGAATCACAATGGTCCCTCAAGCATGTTGAGATTATCCTGCCTCACTTCGGCTAATTAGTCCTGAATGTTTTTGCAACCCTCAAGAATCAACAACTTGACAGGTAGTACGCACGGTACCTTCATTCACAAGCAGAGGGAATGGATGCCCTCACATCCATAGTTATTGCCTATGGTGTATTTTCTTTTTAAGGCAGTTGGTCTAACACACATTTTTTGTGCACAAATTTAACTACTGTAAAGGCATCTGTGTATGCCTGAGTGGAAAATGGAAATGATATAATTATATCACCTTTATATTTTGTACTGTATAGCAGTGAATAAAAGGAAGAAGTTTTGAAATTTATTCTTGGAATCTAGGGTGTTTTCATCCTTTTGCTTTCAGGTGCAGAATGGTGTGATTATTCCCAACAGGAAATGGCAAAGGAACCATCACTCAAGCATCCAGCAGAAACAGACATGTTACACCAGGGCCTCATGCTCCACCCAAACCCTCAGTGGTTCAGTTTGACTGTGTGGAAGTTGAACAGTCAAAACTTATCTAGTTGAAATACTCCCCAGAGGTGGACCCTCCACAACTTGGATAAATGGAAAACCTTGCAATGGTGGTATCAATTGAAGAAGGTTGATATATTAAAACCTAACATTCCATCTACACTGAAATTTCTGCATGACGGACAGTCATCAGGGTTCAAGAGAAGTATCCTCCAACAGCAAGTTGCAACGCAAGTTGATACAACGGTGGTGGGGCTTATCTCTGGAGGGGATGAGTCTGCCTACCGGGGTGAGGTGGACTGGTTGCTCTCGTGGTGCAGGGACAATAATTTGGCCCTTAATACCAATAAGACAAAGGAGCTGATAGTAAACTTCAGAAGGAACAAGTCAGAAATTCAGCCCTTGGTTATAAATGGGGATCAAGTGGAGCAGGTGGCTAGCTTTAAGTTCCTGGGTGTTATAATTAGAGAGCATTTGACCTGGGGCGTTCAGACTGCTGCGGTGGTTAAGAAGGCCCAGCAGAGATTGTATGATCTCAGACTTTTACGAAAACAACAACTGAATGAAAAACTGCTGGTGACCTTCTACCGCTGTGCCATAGAGAGTGCCCTGACATACTGCATCTGTGCATGGTTTGCCGGTTGCACAGTAGCAGATAGGAAGGCGCTCCATAGGGTGATTACTACTGCCCAGAGAATTATTGGATGCCCTCTCCCCTCTTTGGAAGAACTCTATAATTCCCGTTGCTTCAAGAAAGCTCAGAACATTCTGAAAGACCGTCTCACCCTGCATATTCTTTTTTTGAGGTATTACCATCTGGCAGATGATATAGGGTCATAAAAACAAGGACAACTAGGCTCAGAGACAGCTTCTACTCTAGAGCTGTGGCTATGCTGAACTCCATGATGTAGCGTTGACGTGGCTGTAGCTGTGTAGGGATGGTTGGAAGGGGATTGTGGAATGTGTGAGGACTGAAGAGGACTGTGGAAATGTGCATCGAGGGGGGGGGTTGTATTTTTGTATTTTTGTTGTTCATGCACAATGACATTAAAGTTTATCTCTCTAGCTAGAAACAGTCCTTCCCTTATACAAGGA
Source organism: Sphaerodactylus townsendi (assembly GCF_021028975.2). Lineage (NCBI taxonomy): Eukaryota > Metazoa > Chordata > Lepidosauria > Squamata > Sphaerodactylidae > Sphaerodactylus > Sphaerodactylus townsendi. The sequence continues at coordinate 101,016,805 of NC_059430.1, forward strand.
GGAAAAGGCATCTCTAAACATTCACATATACAGATCAAGGATTCATGCAGCTGAATCCACCACAAGCCCACTGCTTCCTGACCTGGAGCCTTCCTGCAGTCTTGACAGCATTCATGATACCCCCACATGAGCCAACTAGGGAAATCAATCTAAAGTGACTTCACGTGAAAACTCTTTTTTGAGTGGCTGTGATGTCAGCCAGGCAAATGTCTAAGATAAGGTAGTTCTGAGAACAGACCCTATCTTTAAACCCAAAGTGGCCACATATCTCAGGAATTTTGCCTCTCATCCTTTTGCCCTCTAGCCCATCTGATGCTAGGAAAAAGATATGCAGCACACGGGATGTTAGAAGAGCTCTCGTTTTTATGAGGACATTAGGGAGTCTGATTTCCTTTTCATTTATATCAGTCCTTCTCACCTGGGCAGACCTATGTCTATGGCAGCTATTAGCTCAACGCTAAAGGCATTATTGAGGCCTACAAGACCTAAAGCCTCCCTGTACCTTCAGGTATTATGATACATTCTATCTGTAGCTCTGCTACAAATGCCACCCCAACTAACCACGCCTCATTGGATGAAATACGCAGAGCTGCCACCTAGTCCAATATGTTTGTGAGGCATTGTAAGCTAAACTCTTATAGCTCAGCAGATGCAGCTTTAAGGTTCTGTAACATATATTGGAACAATAGATGATGACCCAGAGACACTGCTCTAGGAGGTTCCACTCAAAATGTCTTTCTGACTCAGAGGGGAACAGTTCATTGGGTAGTTACGGAGAAAGGACCTTCTCCCTGAAGAACAGGAGGACATCTAGATCTCTCCCACAGTCTTTTGTTCCCATTGTGTACTATCAGTTAGTTATACCTCTGGTGCTTACTATATCTTCTGCTTCCTGTATCATTGCCACAAATTCTTGTTCAAAGCATAAGCATTTTATTGTCATTGTGCACGCACAACGAAATTTACAGCAGCATTCCTCAATGCACACAATTTCATACTCATACCCCATCCTCACTTTCCCCTTCCTCCACCCATCCCTACACAGCCCCAAACACATCAACACGAAGCCGCAGAGTGTTTTGGGCTTTTTTTAGGCTTTGGGAATTATAGAGTTCTTCTAAGGAGGGGAGAGGGCAGCCGATAATCCTCTGTGCAGTAGTGATATAATATAATATGTAATTATTAGAAAGATCTGCTGTCAGAAGTACGTGAACTGGAGCAGGGGACTCCCAGAAAGGAAACAAGCAAATTAAAGATTTGATCTTGCCTCCCTGTACCAAGAGCTAGGAATCACCTACACAAGATGCCCCAACCCCCCACCCCCGTCTGAAGGGAGAAAGACCCTTCTCGGTAAGTATCCAGTGGACCCTTTTGACCAGAATCTCCTCTGAAAAGCAGTTCACCCACCAAAAAGAGAAAATAATTTTGGTGTTTTTATCTTCCCTCTAAATGTACAGGTTTTTCCTTTTGAAAAAAATAAGTCAGGAAAATTTTCCCCAGTTTTTTTCAGGGGTGAGACGTTCAGGCAGTCACATCTCTTAAACCAAGCTTGGTCTCTAATAGCAGTAGTATTACTGTATCTGGGCCTTGATTTCTCACCATGTTAATAGTTTACAAAAATGCCCATCTTTTTCCACGATCAGAGGAAGATTTAAAGAACTAACAGGGTTTGTTTAAAAGTATTTTTTAAGTTGTAAGAAAGGAGTTAAGTGGGTTGATTTTCAAGCCAGAGATTTCCATGTATCTATCCCCATCTCCTTTTCTAAAGACAGAGAAAGGCTTTTGTCATCACCCTTTCGTTCATGGCTCTGGGTATCTGCATTAGTCCTTGTTCCATTAGAACATAATGGAAATGCAGCCTTTGTCTCTCTAGTATCCTCCTCCTTCGTCTTGACAGTGTAATCGCCTCCTAGCCATATCGCCACAGTGCAGCTGCTGGTTTCAGGCTTTTCCTATATCAAGTGCTCACAACTGCATGGAAATTACTAGAATTTAGAACAAAGGGAAAAGGGGTGGTTAATAAAAGGGGAACGTGGGATCTGGCTTTATGAAATAATCAACCCTGTGCAGCAAAAGTACAACTTCTCTTTCTAATTCTTTTATTTTTCTGTGGTTGAGAATTTTTTGTATTTTACAGATCCTGTCAGCAGGAAGTCTTAATGTGCTCCGGAAAGCTCCACTAATAAAGTCTGTCCCCAGAGATAATTTCAGTGCCATATCTGTGTTACTCTGTTGTAGCAAAATAAAATTGAACCTCAGTAGCACATTAAAGACTAACAATAGTCCAATGTGTGCTTTTATGAGATGCAGCTCAATTTTTCTGATACAGTAGGAGAAATATTTACCTCAGTTTTACAAAAACTATTATATTTCACAAAATGCTGGAATAAATATTAGCCTTTAGGGTATCACTGAATCTATATTTTGTTTTATCACCAGAGATGTCTTTGCATTAATCACAAGCTTCTAGAAATAATAGAAATTCACCCAAAACTTTCCTGTTGTGATTAAATGTCTGAAAGTAAACAGTTGAAACCCAGGAAAGATGGAAGTGATTCTTGTTTGGAAGCCTATAGTCTTGACTTGGTTTAGGCCCATGGAGTTATACTGGATTCATTATAACTGCTGGAGAAGCAAGTTAACATAGCCACAAAATATTTCCTTCCAACTCATAGCCCAGATGATTGCTCCCCACTCCCCTACTTTGACTTAGCTGATCTGGCCATCTGGATCCTTTTCCACAGTAACATTGAGACTAAACTACTATAATGTACTCTGTATAAGTCTACCTTTGAAATCAACCTTGTAGACTCCCAAGTAGTGTAGAAGCTGCAGCTCAGATATTATTGGGAGCTAAGCAGTACATGTATATTACAATCATTCTGCAGTCACTCCATTGGTTTCCCATCAGTTACTGAGCTTAGTTCAACATATTCAACCAACAGTTCAACCAACATATATACATGACCTTGGACCCCCCTATCTACAGAGACTGTGTTTCCACTTGTGTCCTGTGGCAACCACTTTGCTTATGTAAGCAGGGCCTCTCTCTGAGTTCCATGATATCTTTCTTTGAGTGATTTTCTACCAATCTACTAGGGAGAATTCTTACCAAGAGAATTCGTCTCTTTCCCGCTTCCTGTGAAATTCACCCCCTCAGTTTGTTCCTGCCTCCAGGAAGAGCAGAAATCTTGTTGCCTGTGCTGTCTAGCTTATTAATTCCATTCCATTTCATTTTCTATTCTATTTTCTCCATTTAGCTTTACATTTCTTCTTTTTCCTCCCCCCCCCCCTCAATTGTTTGCTTCTCCTGGGCCTTGAACGGGAAGAGAGAATTCTCAGACCAAGATCTTTCATAGTGATCAGAAGGGGATCAATTCAGTGCAAAGATGGCTTCCTCTCAGAAGAAGAGTTGGAGGCTCAGTTTTTCTCAGTAGGTATGGAAACGTTTCCAGCAGGCATGACCCATGGGGCTGAGTCAGCCACACAGTTGGATCAACATCCATCACTTTCGCAGCCTAACAAGAAGCGTTCCAAAATTTCCTGAGAGGAGATGGCCAATTTTTTGCAGGAGAAGGGCTTTGTTCTCAAGAGTAGGGAATTCAGTTACCCATCCTCTGCTTCTCCTGACAGGGATTCTTGTCCCAGGGGAGTTTCTATGGAGGAATGGGGAGTAGCAAATGGCCAATCAAGGTGGCCTATAAGAAGCAGAGATTAAGTGCAACCAGAGATAACATTCCTGCTTGTGATAGCAATGCAGATTCCAGAGAAGGTGAGTTCTTTTCTGAGGGGTAACTGGAAGAGGAGTTCCAGGTTTCCAAGTGATTTGTTCAATTTTTTTAAAAAAAGACTATCAATATCTGCTGTTTAAGAACCTGGCAACTCTAGATCTAAAAGGCTGCCAGAGAGGAAAGAACTAACCGAAAATCAATACAGAAATCAGACACAAGGGTCACCAAGAATTCTTCCTCAACAAGTGCCTGAATAAAAAGTTTTTTTCATTCCCACAACAAAATCCTGGCAGTTGCTCCTTTTGTTCTCAACATACATTTCAACAACAGGAGAAACAGCTGGAACCAGAGTAGAGAGCCTTTCAAAAGATATGGGGGGATATGATTGAAGTCTATAAAATTATGCATGGGATAGAAAATGTTGACAGAGAAAAATTTTTCTCTGTTTCTCACAATACTAGAACCAGGGGGCATACATTGAAAATGCTGGGGGGAAGAATTAGGACTAATAAAAGGAAACACTTCTTCACGCAACGTGTGATTGGTTTTTGGAATATGCTGCCACAGGAGGTGGTGATGGCCACTAACCTGGATAGCTTTAAAAGGGGCTTGGATAGATTTATGAAGGAGAAGTCAATTCATGGCTACCAATCTTGATCCTCTTTGATCTGAGATTGCAAGTGCCTTAACAGACCAGGTGCTCAGGAGCAACAGCCGCAGAAGGCCATTGCTTTCACATCCTGCATGTGAGCTCCCAAAGGCATCTGGGGGGCCACTGCGAGTAGCAGAGAGCTGGACTAGATGGACTCTGGTCTGATCCAGCTGGCTTGTTCTTATGTTCTTATGAGCCTTTGGAAGGAGATTCTATTCCAGGGAAGACAAAGTGAGCCACAATGGCAGGTCAGGAAAGGCATGACTTGGAATCAGCTTTGGTGGAAGGAATGTTGGCCTTGTGCAAGAATGGATTCACTCTTGTGCAAACAATTGGGTGATTGAGGTGGTGACCAGTGGGTACATCATAGAATTTGTCACCCTTCCACCAAAGCTGATACTCTCTCCGCTCTCCAGGAATACCTGGAGGAAGAGTACTTCAGTATATAACTCAGATGACAATAACCCATCTAATGCATAGGTACACTGCTATGGGAGGTCCCAAAAGATGTCCTTTAACTCAAAGGGAGAATTACCAGTGGAAACTTAGCGTGAGCACAGGTGGCTATCTTGCCCTCCTGTATCATCATTTGAGTCAGTATATAGTTCATTCTTTCCTGCTCTTTATTCTTGCAGTTGTTTCTGAAAAGCTATTGAACTTCTCTTCTAAGTCTGTGTGAACTTTTATTGTTGTGTGAGTCGTTAAATAGTTCTACCGTATATACTCACATATGTCGACTTTTCCAGCACATTTTTGTGCTGAAAAAGTCCTCCTCAACTTATACGCGAGCCACCCGCCCATCGTCCCCTTCACTCACTCAACCATCTTTTTCTTTCCCTGCAGGCTCCGTTTCAGGGAAGCTGCCGCTCCGGGCAGCCTGTCTCTTTCTTTCTTAAAAGGGCGGCAGCTTCCCTGAAACCGAGCCTGCAGAGTCTGCAGGGAAAGAAAAAAAGATGACTAAGTGGGGGTGGGCGGGGGTGGTGGGCAGCAGCCTGCTGGGCACCCCTCAGGCATGCGCCCGGTGTTATGGGTGGCCCCAGCTCTTTCCTGCCCTCTCCTGCTCTGGCGTTTCCTTGCTTGCAAGCAAGGAAATGCCAGACAGAGCAGTCATCTGCTTTTTGGGTTTCCTTGCTTGCAAGCAAGGAAACCCCAAAAGCAGGCGAATGCTCTGTCTGGCGTTTCCTTGCTTGCAAGCAAGGAAATGCCAGAGCAGCCAAGGGCTGGGGCTACTGTGGGGATCCGGGGGGCGGGGGGAGTGATCCTGTAGGGAGTGGGCGCCCTGGCTCTTCCCTGTCCCCACCTGCTTTGGAGTTACCACCCTAGACTTATACCCAAGTCAGTAAGTTTTCCCAGTTTTTGATGGTAAAATTAGATGCCTCAACTTATACATGGGTCAACTTACACATGAGTATATACGGTATTTGACTTGTGTTCGAAGTTACCAAAATAGTAGAGAAGGGGGTGGATCCTGCAGGAAGGAGAATAATTCTTGTTCCTGCCTCCCTAATAGACTAGTGGGAATCACCCAAAAGAAAAATGTCCTCCTGTGCTCAGAGGAGAAGGACACTTCACGGTAAGTTTTCTGTGGTGGTTTTGCAAGTGCCACCATTGCAATGAGCAAGGTCCACAACTACCTGTGCATGTTCCTTGTCTTTAGTGTCCCCCCACCCTGTCGAATGACCTGCTTGAAATGGTCAGAAAGGTTCCCATACTCCTGGCATTTTGTAGAATATGTAAAATAATGACTTAGGTGTGTACTCTTTTTGGGAAGAAAATAGAACTGTATCATAGCAAATTGGTGAAGGAAATGCACTGTGGTTCCACTGGTGTTATAATGTTTTCTGTTGCAAATTTCTGGAATTCCTAGTCCTTTTGCATTTCTCATGAGAGGTATCATCTTATTGATTTTACTGATTTACATTGTGTAATCTGCTGGAAGTGAGATAGATAACATATAAATAATGTTAATTAATCTGTCACAGGATTTATTTGATTTGTCCACTGTTACTTATTCCCACCACCCCACAGCAAAATCTGTAGTTTTAGATGAGTTTCTAGGAACCTGAAATTGAATAATTGGTTGGTTAGTTCAAATCAGTATCTCATTCATTTGTATCAATGCTGCCTTCTGCTTCTTGGCCCTCAGGCACATGCATCGTATTCTAATACTAAAACTGACAAACACACCTGGGAAAGTCTCACTCTAGATCAGAGAATTTTGTACTGCTTCCTTCCTGTCAGTAGGAACACAGGTAGGGGACACAGCGGCTACTCCCGTGCAGGGGTGTGACTTGCTGACTGAGCTGTTTGCTTCACACACACACCGCACCGCCGGGGAGGGCAAGAGCTGGGGAGGGCAAGAGCTGGCTTGGCCGAGCCCTACCCCCTGCCGGCCCGTAGAAAGGTCAGGGGGCAGGGCTAGGCGCCTGCCCACTGCCGAGTCCCCTTGACTTCCCTGCAGGCCAACTTATGCCCTCCCCAGGCCCTGGGGATGGCAGGAGCCAGCCTGCAGGGATATGGGGGGGGGGGGGGACTCGGCGGCGGCCAGCACCGGTGCCTGTCCAAGCCTGGCCTCCCTACTGGCTCCCATAAGTGGGGCACACGGGGAGCTGGGTGGGAGGCGTGAGGAGGCAGTCATGCCCCTGGGCGCAATTTAGCTCCGGTATGGCACTTCAGTAGTGCACATCTCTTCTTATTTCCAAGTGTAGTTCTGACCAAGGTCTACTTTGTTCTAGTCGTCTCATTATTTCTCACCACTCACTGTTTCCCTCTCTGCTGCTGTCTTAGCCACCCTTTTAGTCAGCCTTTTCCTTAACCTTCCTAGTACTTCTTTCTCCATAGTGTATAAGAATGCTAAATGATATAATATGTGAGGTTTCTTCAGAGCTACTCACATTCACCCAGTTGGTGCCTACTTGCTTCAACTTCCTACCTCCTACCCATCCTTTAGTGTATTGTTTTCCCATTCCTCACTAAAAGTAGTGACTGCAGACTACTTCATTCCCTGAGCAGATGAATTTTAGCAAATCCATGACCGAGGCCAGAAGTGTAATACTGTTAAGATACTTGTGCTGTTTGCCCATTAACAGTGGATGCGTGTACATCCTGTATGTAAGTGCACACATCTCTTTATAACAAAGTACCAAGGGAACATGAGAGTTAATGCAGGTCCAAGGTGCCCCTCCCCCCCAAGGTGTGTGGTGGGGAAACTGCAGGGATCGTATGCAACTTGGTGTCAACTAATTTCTCTTGAGAATTGAGGTCATAGTTTGAGGGGGAACGAATTTGCCTGCATCTGCATGTCTGTGGGAGTACATAATAGACTGTGGCACACCCTATTTATCCCATCTATGGACTGCTAGTGAGATCAGATATAACTCTTATGTTATGCAGATTAATCCATAAGTCATTCTATCTGTTCTGAAGTCAGATTGTTACAGAGAAAAAGCCACCCTTAAAATAGAATTTATTTCAACTTGTGTCAGTTCATAAAACAGTTCTTCATCTGAAGAAAGCAGTGGGATTCCCCCCTTAAAATGTATCACACATAACTCAGAAATAGGTTTCTATGCATGATTAAATCTCATGGCAGTGCTTAACAGGTTGTAGTTAAAATCTCTATGCTGTGCAGAAAAAAATAATTCATTCTTGAATTTGTACAAGTGATCAGAGAAGCCTGAAGATCAGCTTCTTTCTTACCATCATTAGGTGTTGACTTAATCAAAAAAGTCCAACCATGTTACTTAGAAAGTACAAGTTTGCCAGTGCTTTTAGTTTGGTTTTTATACAGACACATAACTTCAGTTGTTTATAATAAGCTAAATATTTAAGCTTAGCTTATTATGTGAGATTTGTTTTCTTACCTGTGGTGAATAAGAGTTGCCACAAGATGTGAACATTTTACAAAAGGTTGGCTCTTTTAGGCCACAAATGACTGACAGTGGGCTAATGGAAGTTTTGTGTTAACTTTTGTGAACCTGTTTTGTATGGTTGCTGTAACAGCTAGTGTGTTGGGGTCATTTTTTGTAGGGCTTGGGGGGGTGGGGGCGTTTTCACACATGCTGAATAATGCACTTTCGATTCACTTTCAGTGGACTTTGCCGCTGGATTTTACTGTGTGAAATGGCCAAATCCACTTGCAAACAATCATTGAAGTGCGCTGAAAGTGAATTGAAAGTGCATTATTCAGCATGTGTGAAAGCATCCTTTAGTCAAAGAAAAATGGCTGGCTCAGAGAGGTTAGAAAGGCTGCTTCTTGGCACCATCTGTGAGCTTCTCTTGCTTGCAAATATGGTGTGTATATTTTATCTCTGGAAGAATAAAATGATGTCTCAACCATTGTGTGCTTTGTTTTGTTTAGAAATCGAAAAAATTCAGAAAGATGATACAAAGAAGGATGAGGAAGAGACCTATTTGGACTTGTTTTCCCACAAGAACATGAAGCTGAAGGAACGGGTTCTGATACCAGTCAAGCAGTATCCCAAGGTGAAGCCTGCAAAAGATTCTAAAATGGATGCCTATGTCCAGTTCTATAAGTATTTATTTTCATGTTGACCAAATCCTTTTATTGCTGTTGTAAATTGTTAAAACAAGCTGCATAGTTGACAACTTTCATTCTTTAGTTCTTTGTCAGGATTGAGACAGGATTTTTCTGGAGTAAAATAAAGAACCAAAAACAGTGTTCTCCGGCATTTTTTTCAAGTTTCTGACATGTTTATACCTAAATTTAAACAGCCAGCCATTTCCAGAAGTCAGTGAATTTGCCTTAAGGTTATAATTGCCGTCACTTGTTATTGCATGATAGATATCCTGGTGGTTTTATTAATAGGTCTGAAAAGTAGAAAAATAAACCTGTGTATATCCCTCTTTAGTTTAACTTTGTTGGGAAGATACTTGGACCCCAGGGTAACACCATCAAGCGGCTGCAGGAAGAAACTGGAGCAAAGATCTCTGTTCTTGGGAAGGGGTCAATGAGAGACAAGGCAAAGGTAAGGTTCCTGAGCCTGAATGGAAACTTTTCTTGTGGATTGTTTTCTCTGTATAAATCTGCACCAAAGGTGACTTTACTCCCCTATTTTACGGACGGCACACAGCTTCTGGGTACAATTGTACAGTGATGTAGTGAAAATTTGTTTTCCTTGTTGGAAAAATTAGTAAAGCCTTCATAAAGTTAGTTTCCATTTCTTATCACAACAAAGGTTGTATCGTTACTTTGCTCTGCGTTGCACTTCAAGAAGGCTCTGCTGTTAGAATGGAATTGTGAGTTCAAATCCATAACATTAAGGTCTGAAGTTCATATACTCTGTGCAGTGCTTCAGAGAACATTCTCTCTGGGTTGAGTTCTTGCTGCTTTACCTCCATACCTTTTTAAGGAAAATACCATGGTTATTTGTTTCATACAACACCACCAGAGCAGCTTACAGCATAGTAAATGTGTGCACAGATGTGTACATTTATTTTATTAGTTAATTTATAGACATTACTGTGAGATTTTTAGTCTAGTGATCATAGACCACGTTTCTTTTTTCTTTGCTCAAACTGTGCTGGGGAGGGGGCTGGTTCAGATTGTCACAGTTTGTCACATCCGTTGCCGAAAGGCCAGTAACCCATTTTAATCAAACTAATGGCTATGTATGGATTTTCTGTTCTTCAAATTAAGTACTTGAATGGTAAATAACAAATGGTGTGTTTGGAGTTCAAAGCCAAGCTATCTAGTCTACTATGCTTCAGTGTAGCTACTAAATTCAAGTAAACGAACAGCAACTGTTGGACATGGACGTCTAGCAGTGTGTGTGTACGTAAAAATGCAATTTCTGTAATGGACACTGTAAGTCATTTTTAGCATGCTTTTCCGCCATTAGGGGCTCAGTAAGTAGCCAGCTCAAAAGGAACTTGAAGAACAAATTCTGTACAACTTCATGTTGTGCTGCAAAAACAGCAATAAAACTTACCTTAGTCAAACAATTGTGAAAGGTACAAAAGCCCAGTAAAAATGTTTTATGATGTGATGGGCACTGAGTTGCTAGAGTTGCCTCTGAAGTCTGCCTAAGTCATGCTTTCAGCTGCTCATAGTCATGCTTTCAGCTGCTCATCGGAAGAGCAAATACCCTGTCCTAGTTTTAAGTTAATGTTCTTCCTTTCTGCGTAGACTTGACACCTGGGTATTTTTACTAGCAAACTTTGAACAGATTATCTTTCTGCAGAGGTGCATAATGAGGTGTAATAGGGTGATTCTCCCCCCTAAGAACTAGTTTAAAAAATTTAAGGCATGATTTTACTCAAAATGTGTAGTATGAAACATTTTTCTGTAGGACATTCTACGGCATGTATAATGGAGATCTCAGTATAGACTTTTGATACAACATATTTTCAGGAACACGTCATTTTTTAAAATGTGTTTTTATAATCAACGAATAAGCTATAATGTATTTAATGGAAATATGCTATTAAAGAGTTTACAGTTTGTAATTCTTTAAAGTTTAATGTGATCTACAAATATGCTGGTAGCCCTAAATATTACGACAGCATGAGTGTTTCTGTCCAAATAATATATTTTGTTTATGTAGAGTTTGTTGTCTACCTTTAGTGTTCATGAGGTTTTTTGGGGGGTGGGAGGGTCTCTCTCAGATTAAAATAGACTTGGAATTTTTGTATAGAAAACTTAAGACATTTATATTATAAATTCCATAAATATGCCAAACAGTAGTATTTTATGTTGCTATATCAGTAAAATAATAGATGTGGTTGAAAATAAATATGACATATTATTTCTTAAAGTTGAGTTCTGCTTGATAATTACTACTTTAAATCTGAATCATAAATTTGGCATTCTCTAAAAATCAAGGAAGTATCTTTTTAAAAAGGTTCTTGCCATTATATAATAATCCATGTGTTTCAGGAGGAGGAACTGCGTAAAGGAGGTGATCCAAAGTATGCTCACTTAAACATGGACCTGCATGTCTTCATTGAAGTCTTTGGGCCACCTTGTGAGGCCTATGCTCTAATGGCCCACGCCATGGAAGAGGTCAAGAAGTTCCTTGTTCCGGTAGGTAACACACTTTCCCTCAGTCTGAAAAGACAGGCTTGGTCCATGCAGGTTCTGTGGAATAAAATCAGCCAGAGTTTTATGGGGGCTTATTTAGAATTTTGATTTGCTAGAATTTTGATTTGCTTATTTAGAATTATGGGGGCTTATTTAGAATTTTGATTTGCTATATGCTGCTTCAGATTGTATGCAGTGCTCTTCATGAAACCATCACTGGTAAAGAACGGCGAACTCTAATTTGATCCCCTGCTTCTTTACATGAAGTCTGCTGGGTGACCTTGGGCTAGTCACAGTTCTCTCAGACCTACTTCACAAGGTGTTTGTTGTGGGGAGAAGAAAGGATAGTGGTTGTAAGCCGCTTTGAGACTCTTTAAGGTAGAAAGAAGTGGGGTATAAAAACTTAACAGGTGATCAGAAATTATAAAGCTACCAAGCTGTTAACCAGAGCCTGCCATTCTGAACATGTTACTCTAGTGTTTATAGATCTGCACTGACTTCCATTCTGTGCTGGTATTAACCCACAGAACCTTAAATGGTCTGAGCCAATTGGCCATGCTGGCAGGGGCAGATGGGAATTGTAGTTCATGAACATCTGGAGTGCCATAGGTTCGCCACCTTCCATAGCATGTGAATCCTTCTCCTAACACCTAGTAAAATCTGTTTTATTTATGTAAATGGGAACAAGGAAGGATGCCAGTTTGATTTTTGTCCTTGTTGAGGCTACATTTAGATCTTGCAAACTGTGGCTTCATTTAAACTGCAGTTAGCTGTGATATTCAAATTCTCATCTTCCAGCAATTGTTTGCTTTGGGGGTGCTGAACTGGAATTTCATTCAGAATTAGAGTTGGCTGGTGCCAGTTCACATCCTTTGAAGAGTTACCTGACAGTGGTCACCTGAAAAATCCCAAACCAGTTTCAGTGTCTGGCCTCTTTTGATTATCAGATCAAAATGTCTACTCTCCCTGCAGACCACTGGGTTTATTGAATGTGCTGAATGGGACATATAGTTAGTTTTCCCTTCCAAAAAGAGGCTTTGCCCTATTTTGAAAGACGACAGCTGTTAGATCCACGGTCTAACAATTTGAAGTCGACTGGTGATGCAGATAATGGGTTGTATCAAACTAAATTGGCAATTCTGTTATGGGGGTTGAATCCATGTTAAATTTTGTAATGCATGTGCATGATGTTGGTGTGAATGTATATGAAATCTGTTATCAGGAAAGTTACTTAATTGCTGCATGCCTTGCTGAGCTTTTGTATGGGTGACTGTGATTGTCTCCAAGGCGCATCCACTGCTATGTAACTGAAAGAGTGGGCGCTCAATGTTTGCTCCAGTCTGAAGTCAGGCCCTCTGAAGAAGGGATTCGCGCAGGCTTTGTGCAGCCTGTAAATGTTGGTGGACTTCCATGTGTGTTTAAAAGGGGGTGAATGTTTTAGTGATATTGCTATGTAGCAATCCTTGCAAAAACAGGTACTCATATTGAGGCCCTTGCTTGCCAAGCTGCCCCCCCCCCCCCCCACCCCCGGCAGCTTCCCTGCCTTGGATATGTAGCCATTTCAGTTCTGAAGTATCCCCTTGGACCAATCAGCATTTCTCGCTGTGGCGAATTCCGCACGGGCCAAAAACAGTGGTGTGAAAACAGTGTAAACCCTTTTACACCGTGTTAAACCATTTTATACCGGTTTCACACCAGTTTCACACTGATGTTTTTGGCCTGTGCGGAATCTGCCTGTGTTATCTCATAGGGTTTGTGCGGTGTGAGTGAGTCCTTGCTTCTCAACTGCTGGAACATTGAGCTCACTGCCTGAAGCGGAAAAGAGCAGAATGTATGGAGCAGAGACAAAAAGAGGCAACTTTGGTTGACTGGTGTCTTTGTCTTGGACTGAAGCCAGTTCCTGTGCTCTTGAGGGAGCCCATTTGATTAGTGGCGAGTATATTCTCTGGAAAGACTACAGAAATATTTTGCTATGGCTGTTGTGTCTTAGGCAGCTTTGGTGCTTGGCATTTTTCTTGGTACTCTCCCGCCAGAATAAAACACTGCTTCAAATCAAAGAGAGGTGTTTGCATTTCCTGGAAGTGAATTCCCCCTTTGTTTCATAGGATATGATGGATGACATCTGCCAGGAACAGTTTTTGGAACTGTCGTATCTTAACGGAGTGCCAGAACCAACACGTGGCCGAGGACTTCCTGTGCGAGGGAGGGGGGCTGTGCCTCCCCCTCCCCCTGTTCCAAGGTAAACAAGTGCAAGTCTTGTTGGAGATAAGAGGGTGCCAGCCAGTCTTGTAGCACTATATGCATGGCACTGACAGTTTGAAGGTGGGGAGGGATGGAAGCAATACAATCTTAAATTTGAATTTTTAAAAAATTAGCATATAAAATAGGACAGCCTTTCTGAAATGGTGTAGTATCAGAAAAATCATGCATTAGCTATTGAATGTCCCATTTGGTTATTGCATTGACTTACAGTGTGAATCTACCTGTGAGAAACTGAATATAATAACATAAGTAAATAAAATGGGGGGTGGGTTGAGTGATTACACCTTTGGCCACATTCTTCTTGACATGCAGCTGGATACCTGAGGCAGAGGAGGGGGTTCAACACGATGCTGGCCAACCTGGGTTCTCATAAATTGCAGGCCAGCTTCAAATGTTCTCTCCCTATAAGCGTATGCTCAGGTCTAGGTATTCTGCACCATGAAAGTGCAGAATTTGATGTACAGAATTTTGCCTTTTGTTCAAGAACATTGTTGTAGTTTCAGAGAGATGCTTGAATATCAGCATCATATTATCCAGCCTTTCAGAAATCAGAGGGTGTCAGGCATGGGGTTAGATACAAATTTAAGTTGGCAATTTGTACTGATTTCCCCCTTCCCTCTGCAGACTCCCCTCATACCATTCCTCAGGTCTCCTATCCTGTAGGAACAGGATTTGGTAGAGAGCAGTGAGCTGCAGTTGAGGCAAGGGGCAGGTGGAGAGTGAAATTCCATTCTGCCACTGGAAAATTACTCTGGATCCAACTTGTGGATTCCAAATTACTCTGGATCCAACTTGTGGATTCCAGTGACTAGAGGAGTGGGGTATTAAGTGCTGTGCACTATACCTTGCTGGGTCATAAAATCTCTCATCAACTCTTCTGTCTTTCAAGTGTGGTGTCTGTATCTTTTCCTGTTCTGCTTCTTTTAGTGTTTAGGGTTTTTTAAAAAAAAAAAGTTTGAATCTTAGAAGCAGACTCCATTAGGTAGGATTTCAAGTATGCACATTGCTCTGATTATGAAATTTGGGTCTTGTGTCAGGGATAGAGTGATACTGCTTCAGCAAAAGTAACCTCTTTTCTCCCATAAATACTTTGGATAAATTCAAAAGTTGTGAAGTTCATTATTTTATCTATATCTGTTCTGAAAAGTCTCTGTCAGCTGATATTCTAGTCTGGCCCAGTTCCAGATATAGTGATTCTGGTGGGTACATAATCTTTGTTGCTTATTCTGAGATTCTTCTTTGGCCACTTCTGACTGTGATTTATCCTCTCAAAGATCAAGGTTGCTAATAGTGAATTTTGCCAGTGATTTCTGCTAGGACTAGGGTAAACTTATCTGTTAGGCAACAGCTTTCTGACCCGACGGGGCCAGTGTCAGAGCATCTAGTGTACTGACTTGTGTGCTTGATTTCTCTCTCCCCTCCTCCCGCCCAAACTTGTAGGGGACGTGGCGTGGGACCTCCGCCGCCACCTCCACGTGGAGCCCTGGTACGAGGGGCCCCAGTGAGGGGTGCCCTTGTGAGAGGAGCAGCTGTTGCCCGTGGTGTTCCTCCTCTTCCAGCGGTGAGAGGCGCCCCTACCCCAAGAGCTCGTGCAGCAGGCATTCAAAGAATACCTCTTCCTCCCCCTCCTGCACCAGAAGCTTACGAAGATTATGTAAGCAACTGTAAAACTTTTGCACATTTCAGAACACAGCTGGATCCCAAGTGCATGAAAAGTTCACTTGACCAAACTGTCCAAGTGACACACTAAAGATCAGCCAAATCGGAAAAATTGCATTTGATTGAAAAATTCCATAAAAGCCCTATATGTTGTATTTGCCCTGGATAAACTACAATTAGTTCTTGTAAATGGTACCTTTGGATCTGCCTGCTGTAAAAAGTATATGCCCTTGAGAATGGACTGGGCTTACTTGCTGCAATGCTAGCAATATGAAGCAAAGGAGAGAAGAGCAGACCTTTTTTTACATTTCCCTGCCACCTGAACTTCTTAAAAAATGCTGCAGTAAGATTAGATGAGAACTCTAGGAAAAGGCTACTTAACAAAAGAAAGAACAGAAGTCACTTGATTGGAATCACTTGGTTAGATCCAACAGAGGTTGGGCAGAGCAGACACAGTCCTGAAATGTCTCTCTGAGAATTTGTAGAGCATGGAAAGCAAAATGCACCCCAGATTGGGGCACTGCAGCAACAATAAGGAATAAGATAAAGTTGCCTCCTCCTCCCCCTGCTTGTGGCTTCAGTGAGTGGAGGAGGGAGACAATTATGTGATTCCCAGCCCCCACCCCGCAGCCTGTCCTGGGTCATTTTCTGCTTGTTAAGACTGAGTTTCAGGACAAATGGCAGGCTGACTGGGGAAAGTGGAGAAAGATCTGCTCCAACTCATCCTGTCAGCTTCTTCACTGGTTGAGCCCACTCTGTATGATAAAATAATACCGTATATATTCGCATATAAGTCGAATTTTTCAGCACATTTTTTGTGCTGAAAAAGCCCCCCTCGACTTATACGCGAGTCAGGTGTATTTTAAAAAATATTTTAGGGTTTTTACTTTGTCGGCTGCCAGGGAGCACAGTTTTTAGGCTAGCGGCACCAAAATTTCAGGATTTTTCAAGAGACTCCTGATGATACCACTCAAATTTGGTAAAATTTGGTTCAGGGGGTCCAAAGTTAATGGACCCCCAAAGGGGGTGCCCCATCCCCCATTGTTTCCAATGGGAGCTAATAGTAGATGGGACTACATTTTGAGGGTCCATAACTTTGGACCCCCTGAACCAAACTTCACCAAACCTGGGTGGTATCATCAGGAGGGTCTCCTAAAGATACTCTGAAATGTTGGTACTGCTAACATAAATATTCCTCCCCTGACCAAAAATCCAGTTTTGAAGGATTTTAACTCTTGTGTTTTAGCTTGGTTGCTGGTTGAGCTAAGGTTTTTGTACTTTTAAAGTTATTGTTGAGACCATATTGTTTTTGTTGATCCTCTTTTCCACTTACAGAGCTAGTTTACTGTTTTTCTTTGAAATAAATATTCAAAAACATTCAACCTACTGATGCCTCAATTAATGTAATTTTATTGGTATCTATTTTTATTTTTGAAATTTACCAGTAGCTGCTACATTTCCCACCCTCGACTTATACATGAGTCAATAAGTTTTCCCAGTTTTGTGTGGTAAAATTAGGTGCCTCGACTTATATGCGGGTTGACGTATACACAAGTATATATGGTGGTTGGCCCCTTTGCAGAAGACAAAACCAACACAATGGTGTCATCCAAGAAAGTTAGGGATGTCAGAATATTCTGACTGCTCCCCAGGTTTCAGCAAAATCAGTTTGTAAATTTACCCGGAGCAGACAAAATGTTCAGAAACTGCATGATGAACATGCTCTCCAAGGGACACAGTGTTCAGAACATCGTGGGGAAAAGGTCTACTCTGCTCAAGCCCGAGAGCTTATAAGAGCACCAGAAGGGAAGATTTCGAAGAGTTGGGGAGGGTTTCTAAATTCTGTTGTGTGCTGACCACCCCACAGTTAATCATATAAGATATAAGAGCCACTTCACATATTAAGTAGCAGCCAATATGCCATCAATCAGATGTTGTGACAGTTGTAAAGTAACAGGTCTGCACCCCATAGCAAAACACAAACAGGAGAAAGATCATATGACTCCAGTGTAGTCATTCCCTCACTCCCCCCCCTTGTGCTTCTGAGAAGTAGCTGTGTACAATACATGTTATTTGCATTCATACATGGTGTTTTTATATGTACACCTCATATTGGCTCTTTTAAATGTGTGAAACATTCTTCAAGATGTTGCTTGAATAGCTGTCTACATGTAAGATAGAACAGTGGAGGTTCTACCCCCTTTCCCCAAATTTCTTCACTGACACTATGTAGAATGGCACTTTTTCCTTCTTGATTGTCTTCTTGGCTGTTACGACTGTAGGGATAACAGCTTCCTCCTTACCTCTGTCCATTTCAGGGCTATGATGACGCTTATGCAGAACAAAGCTATGAAGGGTATGAAGGCTACTACAGCCAGGGTCAACAGTAAGTATTCCATTGGAGGGTCTGATGTCTTTACTCTAACAAATATTTGAAGTGCACAGAGCATTTTGGCCTCTGCCCCAGGGTTGTGTGTGCCATGATGGAATGGCCTGTTTTCCCTGTATCAAAGAAGGCAACAGCAAATGGTGCTTGGAGAACTACTCAAAGGCCTTCACAGAGAGCTTTCACTATCAGTGGGCAGCCACTGGTATCTATCTGCTCTAGTGATCTTCTGTGTGTGTCTTCTTGATGAGACTCATTCCTAGCCTGTCTGCATAAATTCCTCCCTTTCCCCCTTGCATTGGGATTTCCAGTTGAAAGATTTGTGATGTAATCCATGCTAAGCATTGACTTCCCCAGCCATCAACAACCTTTTCCATAAAATTTTGCCATTTTTCCCTTCATATACCTCTCTTATGAAGAAGATTGTGACTCACA
Organism: Sphaerodactylus townsendi; assembly: GCF_021028975.2. Classification (NCBI taxonomy): domain Eukaryota; kingdom Metazoa; phylum Chordata; class Lepidosauria; order Squamata; family Sphaerodactylidae; genus Sphaerodactylus; species Sphaerodactylus townsendi. The sequence continues at coordinate 101,034,972 of NC_059430.1, forward strand.
AAAGTACATGTTGAAACAGATGTTGTTAGTCTCTAACATACAACTGGGCTTCTGTTTATCATTCCAGTACCATTGTCACCAGCCTCTTCTTTATCCAGTCATGGACTTTGGAAGCTGGCCCTGAGTTGCCACCATACACACCTAGTATATATACACAGTTAATGCAAGGAAGGATGATCCCCAAGATTAGAGAATTCCTGTCTGGGCAGTTGGGGCACATGTTGGCCCCTTTGGGTAGTGGAACACACTGAATAGCACTGGCAGAGATGTTTGGAAGAGAAACTGCTATCGCTTCCTCAAGCCATAACATTGCTGTCTTTTTTTTCCCCTAGGGAAACTGAATACTATGACTATGGACATGGAGAGACACAAGAGTCCTATGAAGCATATGGTACGTCCACGTATTTTTTAGCTGTAGCAAAGGTAACCTACAGCTCACTTGGAAACTGTTTAATTCTGTGTATACTGACTTCCATTCCCCCCCCGCCCCGCCCCCCACACACATTTAACACAAGTGCAAAATACAGCCTTCCCTGATTTAACCTTTTTGAGAATGACACTTGGGGGGGGGGGGGGGGATCTGTTTCTCCAACTGAAAACCAGCCTACTTAAATGATACTCTCGTCTGATGCTTTCAGGGTTGATAGCTTGATTGTAGAAGAGTGCTGTCAATAAAGGCTGTAGGATTCTCTCCTGGATATCCCAAGTGGCAGTGGCATTTGTCCTAAATTGTTATTAGGCTGACAAAAGCAGCTTCTTATAACCATATATGCAGATTTGCATAATTCTATTAGACAGGGATGGGAAGAAGGTTATAACAAAGAACTAAAGCTCTAGGAGGTCTTCTGAGGAAGTTTGCAGCCCATTACAAAATCTGTGTGTTTGCATTTGAAGCTGTTTCTTGGGATTGGTACAGAGCAGTTATGGAATTCTGTAACTGTATATGATGAAGGAGTAGCAGTGGCATAGTGGTGAAGAGCATGTATACTCTAATCTGGAGGAACTGGGTTTGATTCCCCGCTCTGCCGCTTGAGCTGTCGAGGCTTATCTGGGGAATTCAGATTAGCTTGTACACTCCAAAACATGCCAGCTGGGTGACCTTGAGCTAGTCACAGTTCTTCTGAGCTCTCTCAGCCCCACCTACCTCACAGGGTGTTTGTTGTGGGGAGGGGGGGGGGAGGGAAGGGAGATTGTCAGCCCCTTTGAGTCTCCTCACAGGAGAGAAGGGGGGGATATAAATCAAACTTCTTCTAAATGTGAATAGCTGGAGCTGTATGCCCGAAGGCCCCACATCATCTCATAAGGCTGCAAGAATGGCAGGCTATGCTGAATGTTTTGCTTGTTCATCACAATGTCCCTTGCCTTTCCCTTTTGGGCAGCAGTGGGTGCAGCTTTTTTGCCTCTTCAGAATGACTGTGACTCCGGTGGTCTGGCTTGCACAGACCACAGGTGTTCTGTGTTGCACAGAACTAAGCCCTGGTACGCTAGGCGTGACATTGCTGCTGTTAATTAGTTCAGTCACAGCAATTTTCTTTGGTGTCTGCTTTCCTGCAGATGAAATGAGAAAAATAAATTGTATGGGCCACTGCAGGGAACAGCAAAGAATGGTTCACAGCACAACTAGTGTGCCTGTGGGAACTCAACACATTTATTTTTCTGAAATTGGTCACCTATGGGGAACCAGCCAGGCTGAAATGCAGCCCTGTTTCTTGGAGGCTTTATCTAGTCAAAAAAGGATGGAAATCAACAGAACCAGTTTCCTTTTGTCGTGAAAGAAGCTTCATGTATTTTTTTCCAAAACTGTTATTCCAAATCAGTGTGTTATGTCAAGTATTACATTTGGGAAGAACGATTGCTTCCTCCTCTGAGGATTGTGTCATTTTTTTCTTGAATATTTGCAGTTTCGCAAAGGAACTAGGGTGATGGAGTGTGAAAGCAAGCAGCCAAATCCTTTTGTTGAAGCTTCTGCCTTTTCATAGGAAAAAGCAGCAATTTAAAAAGAAACAGCATTGAGAACTGTGAATGTGCATATAAAAGTCTCTGGGCAGTTCAATATTGTGCCATGGGACTATTGTGCTTTTCCAGCAGTTGACAAGGCTCTTGGTAATTGGCCAGTCTCTCCATGCTGAATAGGTGCATTGAGTGGTAGATGGTGCTGTCAAGTTACAGCCAACTTAATAGTGACCCCATGGGATTTTCAAGGCAAAAGATGAACAGAGGTGGTTTGCCTTTGCCTGCCTCTGTGTAGCAACTCTGGGAGTTCCTTGGTTATCATCTAAGCACTAGCCAGAGTCAATCCTGTTTAGTTTCCCAGATCTGATGAGATTGGGCTGGGCTGGGCCATCCAGGGAACTCAATACATTTATTTTTCTGAAATTGGTCACCTATGGGGAACCAGCCAGGCTGAAATGCAGCCCTGTTTCTTGGAGGCTTTATCTAGTCAAAGTTTGGTGATAATCCAAAATTCCTGTCTTGAGCCTTTCCTGGAGATCTGGTAGCATTGGGATATTGAAAGCCACAGTGGCTGCCTTTTTTTCTCAGTCCAGAATATTAAGGTGCTGTTTTCTTTTCTGCAGGTCAAGATGATTGGAATGGAACCAGACCCTCACTCAAGGCCCCCCCGACTAGGCCAGTGAAGGGAGCGTACAGAGAGCACCCCTACGGCCGCTATTAAAGCATTAATGAGGGGAAAATATCACATATGAGAAAACAGTTGTTTCTGATTCTTGTATCTCCCAGGATTCCTGTTGCTTTACCCACAACAGACAAGTAATTGTCTCCCTAATTTTTCTGACTCCCTTTTTCTCCCACCTCCATCCCCTCCATCACCGAACCTGCATTCTAGCTTCTGTATGTAGTATTTTAAAATGAGTTAGATATAGAAGACCGAATTCAATTTAAGTGTGTAGATTGCTTTTCTTTCTCTGTTTAGATATATAAACACAACTGTACCTTTTAAAAAGTTGAGTTAAAATGTTAGTTTCCAAAGTGACATGCTTGCTTAACAGTTATGAAACTAAAGTCTGTAACCTTTAAGTATTTTGTTGGGGTTTTTTTAGGCAACCCATAAAAGCTCTAGTTACAGATCCCCCAAAGTAGGCTACATTTCAAAATTCAGCGTTTTTTAATGACTTAAAAGCATAATGTAATAGTAATGACTTCCGCAGTTTAAAAGCAACCTCACGTCAAAACTTTGCCCTTAAAAGCAGATTGCTTGATTAATCTTCAGTTTAAATGTTAATAGAGAAAATCGTTATTAACAAATCAAACTATAATTTTTTTGTTGTTGCTTTCAATCAGTATAACTTTAAAAATTTAGGTTTGTAATGGTGTCATCTCCCTTGTGGGTTTTGAAATCTAGCTGAGATGGTAGTAGAAGAGGTTTTCCACAAAAAAAGTTGTTCTTAGCTTAATACTGCGTGAGGAACTTTTAAGAGAATTGGACATCAAGCTGCTCTGTAATTTTATATTGCTCTATAACTGCCCAGTGTTTTGATATTAGGAAGTATTAAATGAACAGTAGCTGTGCATTGTGTCTTTTTTTCTTTTCTTTTTTTTAAATGAAGAGCTGAACACTTGACCATGTTTGTAGTCTCTAGTAAAGCTCATGCTTAAAATTGGCAAAACTGTCAACGTAGGCATTCCAATGGCATGTTCAAGTGTATCTCAACATAAGCATTATGTTTAAAAAGGGACATTGCAGCTGAAAAAAAAGCCACCACGGAAAGAGCGAGCTTCATTTTGTACATAGATCTAAGTCCTACCTGGGTTTGTACGCTGTCCTCCCATTTTGTTCTTGGAAGATTAAATGCCTACTACTACATGTGTAAGCCTGCCTAAATAGGTAGCTAAAAATTGTGGAGATGTCTGCAGCAGTTTGTCAATAAAGTTTAGTCCTTTTTTTAATCAAAGTAAATGTGATGAATTGTCATTTTATTTTAAGTTTGGTCAAGCAGTAAAAAAAACTTCTTTTCAGTCAATTTAAATTAATGCTAAATGTCATGGTCTGTTTTAAAAACAAACATTTAAAATCCAAAGATGTTCTTAAAATGTGTTCCGAAACTTTTAAAATCATTGCCAAAATTGAATAAGTTTCATTCTTTTTTTTTCCCCAAAAAAACATTGTTTTTCACCCCCTGGAAGTTGAGGTGCTGACTCTGAAACTGAGCTTCAAGGAGATGGATCCCTCTTTCCTTTAACTGAACGCCGGCAGTCTGCTGGCACTTGTTCTTCTGCCTGCTGGGTCTCGTGCACCGAGTCTGTGGGAAGCTGCTTCTGCCCCAACCCCTTCCAAATGAATAGGAATTAACAAAGCAATGGCAATGCTTTTGCCCCCTTTCTCATCAGACTGTTCTCTGTACAGAGGCCAGAAGTGCAATATGTCGTGTGACATTTAGGGAAAACTCCCAAAGCCTTTAATGTTGGGAGAAAAAGCTGTTTTTCTTTGTCCCCCACCCCGCACATCTCTCTCTCTCTCCTCTGATGGCTGCCGGTTTTCAGAGTAGTGTTCTATTTTGGGTTCCAAACCAGTGACAAAGCACACGTGGTGGTGGTTTCTGCAGGCATGTTGACAACAGTCCATAGGGAAAGGTTCATAATCCCATTTTACTAGTAGCCCGCTTGCCCACACAAACACCATATCTGAGTTGGTAATTGTTGCCCAAAAGGGGTGGAGGTTGGGGGGGCAGACTTCCTAAAACTCCCTTGCCTGTTTGCCTGGAGGAAAAAAAATTATTTGCTGCAGATGACCAGGCAGTAAGTTACAAACCAGGCACAATGGCAGAATTAACTGCTGTGTAGGAAGGTCGGCTTTGTAGTCTTCCATTCTTGGCCAACTTTAAAATCAGATAATCACTGGGAAAGAACTGCTGGGGGTGAAAAAGAATCCTCTGTTACTGTCAAGCTGCTAATAGCAGTGCATGATTGAGGGAAACTACTTTTAAAAGCCACAAAAGAGTTGTATTTGTAGACTGTTATTTTAAAAAATGTAAATAACTGAATTTTCCGCAACGGTTTGGAGTCAGCTTTCAGGGCTTAATGTCTTGCTTGATGAAAAGATCGCCCAAAACCCCCCTTTTAAAGGAAAATTATCGCAGGAGAATTCAGGATGTCTTAAAGCTAACATGCACCGAAAAACTCAAAAGGTAACCTAAATGTCTGATTTTAATAGCGCATTTCTTTTACATAAACTGTGACGGCAACTTGCATAAACTTTATTATTACTGAAGAAATTCTTCACGTGTTAATTTTAATGTAAAATTTTGCAACAAAAAAGGCTTAAAAATAGATATTTAAAATACATCCACTTGCTTCTGCATAAATTAGCGATAATGTTTAATAATTGTGCCCTTTATCAATGCAATAGACGGTAACTGTGGGCAAAAAAGCCAAAAAGAATCAAGCCTTAAATATCAAAACTGGATGCAGCTAGTCCTTTGTTTTTGCCCACCAAATCTGTGCAGTTGTAGAAAGTAAAACACTGGCCCTTATTTACCCAATATTGCTGTTCACGATATTAAAGCATCCACTACTTAGATGTTTAAGTTGCATGTTTTCTTTCCTGGAATGTGTAAATTGCATGCAAGAGCACTATAAATTTTGTTTCAACCTGCACATCTTTCTGAGGAGACTTACATTTTTCTTTTCCCAATTTCAGGAGGTGGTCTACCATTGGTTGGGATGAAAGCGGCTTTTGCTGAGGATGAGTTGGGTATGCTATTTAACAGTTTCTGGGTTTCGGAACCAAAGATTTTGGTAATACCAATAAGCCAAATGTGAACAGCTAGCCCACAAACCCTGGTGGCCAGTTTCAGTATTGTTCTTACTAGGGGAGGGGGAATCAGGAATAGAAACACAGCTGAACATCAGTTCTGTTCACTCGAGATTCTGTGCCAAGGAAAACTTAAGATTTATCTGAGTGTACAATATGTTTGACATAATCCATTGGACAATTTGCATGATTGTGGTTTTATTACGCTCAGGGAGGGGGTTAAAGCTATGAGTTGCACTGAAACCCAACCACTGGAAATCATAATTGGCAGGCTTCTTCATGTACTTTTCAAGCATTTTTGCAGTCATAAGAATGTCTCTTTTTAAAAAAAAAAGACTTTGACAAAATGAATTATGTGTTCTATACTGCCTCCTACTTGTTTTCTGGCAAAGAGAGAGCTCTGATGAATATACATTTTACTTTAGAGAGAAATCTGTTCCCGTACTCCTGAATTGCTTGTGTGACTATAGTGAGCGTGCGGCACTGTCTACCCTTTGCACTTGGCTTCTGTCCAGTTGGCTGGTTGTCTTAAGGGGAAAATTAACAAGGATTACTTGATTTGGGAATGTCACTTGTAATAGTTGCATTCTCTCTGTGGAACAGAACCAGTAATTACCTGAGAGCTGAAGGTAGCAAACTACTTCAGATGATAAAAAAGTTACATAAATGACAATTGTTGGTGATTTGCTGGAAATGAGGCTATTGCATGGGTGGTACACTGGCCCCTTTGTTAACATTTTAGCCATTAAATAATGGTAGCACTCCCTCTGCTGGTTGTGAGAGTTATGAGTTCTCTGGGTTTTTAGGACTTGTTTGTATTCTTCAGGCACAAGTGAGTTAGGGTCAACAAGCTTGGCAGCAGCTAGTTATAAAAGGCATCACTAGGTTAAATAGGGAGGAGTGGGCTCACCCTGAATGCCTCTGACCAAGCTTATACAGCAGGCCTAGAAAAACTACCAAGTTCTAAAATATGGAATCCTAGCCCCAATTTGATTAGACCCAGTCCTGCATCCCAGGACAAAAAACGTAATTTCTGTGCCAAGAAAACTGAAGTTTTACTATTTGAATAAATTTCATGAGTGCATGAAGAATTCTTGTGCCTTTTAAGCCTGCTTCAGGTAACTCAGAACTTTGTGTTGTGCATTTGTGTTGGGAAAGGGGATGTTATTTGGTTCTACTTTCAGTTGTCTGGTGGGTTTTTTTAAATTTTGTGCCAGGGAATGGGGGGGGGGGGGGTTAAGTAGTATAGGAAACGCTTAGTGAGTTAGTTGTCCCTTAATGTGTTACGTGCAGATGCTGAGTATGTCAGTGGTTCTTAAACTTTGTGATGTGGAACACTAATGTTTTGGTCAGTCTTTGTATGTCCAGCATATTTTCTTCTCTCAAAAGGCTTTCTGAACCAACTTGTTTCAGTATTTGTCCTCACACTGCATGCAAGGAGCATGCACAGCCAGCCTGGAGGATCTTTTCACACCTACAGAGGCAACCTACTTTTCAGTTTCACAAAGTTTAATATTGGGTTACCTCTTCAGCATGTGGTAGAAGCTTTGAAGAATCCCCTGACTTTTCAGCATTGCCTTCTTAATTTCATCATGGTTGCATATTCTATCTCTAGTCCATGGGTCACAGTTTTAAACCACTGGCAGATAACTTTTGCAGTTTAGCAACAATTGGCTGCATGCTTTGTTACAATAATTTTTTTTTCTTTTCCCCCACTAGGTGAGTCCTCGCTTCCCAGAAAAATAAGTTGGAAGCTGCCGGTTAGAGGGCAATTCTTGCCAAGAAGTGATCTTTCAAGAATGTTACAAGTATCCATAGATCACAGCTGAGTAGATGCCTTGAAGATTTTCACAAGATTTGCATTTGGGGTCTGGTATTGTTGCCGTACTGGATTCAGTTTCCTCAAGATGGATGTGCCAGCAGTTAACCATCTGGGATGCAACGTACCTTTATGCTAGCATGATTATAGTGCAGTGCATTGCATTGCAAGTGGTTGAGGTATTTCCTCAGCAACTCATTAACTTCTCTTGTTGAGTATTTTAATAAAGATATTCCTTTTTTAAAAAAAAATCTCATTGTGTGTTCATCACTTGATCAGGTTGCATTGCTTTTTCTTACTGGCATGCTTAGACCTTCAACTTCTGGGATTGTTCTGTGGGAGTATTATAATTTGAAATCAAGTTGAGAGAAAATTCTTGAGCCTTTACATCAGTGCCATGAGTTGACTGCTGAATAACATGTTTGAGAATATATCTTGGGCTTAATCGTGATTATCTGCTTATTGTTTTATTTTTTAATGTTAATTTAATTTTTAATATTCAAGTACTTCTGGAAGACGAGAGATGGGCCAGAATTCCCTGCTGAAGACTCAGTAGCTCACCCTGCTAGCCATTAAGACTAGGAAGAAAAAGAAATCTGCTTGGATGTCCTTCCTGGTCTTAATGGCTAGACCCATGCTGCTGTAGAGCAACAAAGGAAACTAAAATGTATGGTCACGGATTCCACATGGAGCACAGAACATTTGAGCATCATGCTTTTCTTTGTTTGCATATGTCATTTGTCATCAACACAAACTCTTCATTCAACACATAGAGGAGAGGTAAAGTTAAAATGCTGGGTTGGCTTTGAACATACTGTACATTGGAAAAATGCTGCAGATTAAAAATCCTTTTCATGTATACTACATGGAAATGCAATTTTCATCCTTCAAGGCCTTTTTTTTCTCACAAGAAGCTGCGGAACGTTGGGCAAGAAAACAGCTTTATGTGTGAAAAACATGTTGTGTTCGACCTATTTTATTATCCCCACCCTAGAAGTTCTATCAATTTTTTAGACTTTTAGCGGAGAACTTTAGAGTACAACAGCCTGGGAGCACTTGTCCAAAGGCAAGCATAAATCTCTGCAAAGAAATGTAGATTGAGTTTATGTTTAGCTGGAGTCCAGTCCTGAAACACGTTTACATGTTCCAGAGTTGAGCACTGCTGCTGATGGAGTGCTTTTAAGCACATTCCAAGATGGCTTCTTCCTAGTGGCTATGATGAGGACTTCTTACCAGGCTTGCTCATTAACCTCTTGGGAGCTTTTATATTCAGTGGAATACTAACAGTAAGCATCCAAGGATGAACATATTGCTCGAGCTGGGAGAGCCTATGTTGAAGCTATTGGTACATGCCAGTTGCACCATGAGGAGGCAAGCTGAAGAATAAAAGCTGGTTGGGGATAGTTATGCCCACCACGCCTGGAGAGAAGCTATATCATGCATAGCTCCTAATCTATAAGTGCAAAACAGACTCAAGCTGACCTGTGTCCGTAATATATATGACCAGGTGTTTTCTGCTGCAACCCTTTGGCTAGCACAGCTGTGTGGCCCAGAAGTCAAATCTGGCCCCTTGAGAGGGCTCATTAAGTTGGTGAGCCAGCTGAGGCAACCTTCCCCCCCCCCCCTTCCACTCTGGATCTTGCCTGGCGAGCCCACTGTGGGCTCACCAGCTGAGGCGAACCCACTGCGGGCTCACCAGCTGAGGTAGTGCCAATCTGGGCTAGCGAGACTGTTGTAATCTTGTCATCTGAAGCAGCCACTCCACCCAATGCTTACCATATCCCCCAGTGACGTTCTGGGCTGCTGGGCCCACTGTGGGCTTGCCAGCTATGCAAGTTACCCCAGGCCTGCCCCAGTCAAGTCACATTTCCTCACGAGTTTGGCACTGGGTCTTTCTGGCTAGAATTGTGTGTCACGTTCTTCGTAGCTGATCACTAGTAAACATGGTTGGCCAGCAAGTCTATCATGAGGGGAGGCAAATAACAGGGTTAAAATAGTGCAGAGGTTTGAGGGGGGGTGTCAATCAAGACATAACAATGGAGAGAAGAATATGTTGGACTTAAAAGTACAGCTACTAGCCGATGGCGCAAATCCTTAAGTCATGCACACTGATTGGAGCCTCCCTATTCAAAGGCAATCTACCTTTGGGAACGAACAACGCGGGCTTGCTCGATTCCCAGACAAATAGCTGTGATAACACGTAACAGCATTCCTAAGCAGCAGGTGAGTGAACTGACCGGAGAAATCTCTGAAGCCAGCGCCTTTGTCCCTCCCGCCAGACAAAAGCCGAGCACGTGCTGGTCTTCAAAGAGACGAAGCTCCTCCCTGTTCCCAGCCGCTTCTTTGTTGTCTGGCCCAACCGCCTTTCAGCGAGCGCGTTCGGCTCCGGTTTGTCCTCTCCTGGCAGCCGTCCTCGGGAGCCGAGGCAAGGCGAGGAGTTGGGCCCCGCCCGCCATCTTGGCCCCTGCGGGTGTCGGAGCCGAGCCGAGCTTGCTGGAGATGGGTGAGCGGCGGGGGCAGCGCGCGTGGAGAGTCCCCTTGGGATGATTTGGCGGGCTCCCTCCTTGAACGGGAAGGACAAGCCAGCTAAGGCGGTGCTCGGCGGAAAGCGGAGGGGGCGAGGCAGGGCAGGACTCCGCTCGACTTCTGTCCGATACTATGGAAACAAGAAAAGGGCTCTGGGGAGTGAGGGGTTAACCTCACAGGTGTTTGGCTGGTGGTTCGGAGTCACGTTTGCGATTCTCTCGCTTCCCAGGCTAAGCTTCCCTTACCCTCCGCTTCAGCCTCACAGCAACCCTGCTAGGTAGGCTTAGGTAAACCACTGAGTGGGGATTTGGATTTGAGGCTCCTGCTGTGAGCCGTATCCTATCTGTTGCGCAGCATCCTTTTTGTTTAATGCTTAACTTCGCCTTTCGGGCTTCCACCTGCCTGTAGGGAGAAAAATGCCTTGTCCCTTTAAGAGAGGCTGAATAGGATACTTCCCAGGGGATGTGATTTACCTCCCTACTCTGAAAAGCTTACCTGCCCATTTTCCTACATGCTGCTTCTATTAAAATGACAGGCCAGTTTTTTTCTGCCAGGCCAGTTGGCAATCTTATTCGCACATTACTGCCCCTTTCCAGGACCAATATACGCAAAGCAGGTGAAATTTGGTCCCTAGGAGTGAAAATTGGATTTTTTTCAAAACAAACCTGTGCAGGCAGCAGATGTTAAAGTACTGATGTGACATTTCTAGCCACTTGGTGTGGTGGTATAATCTTTGGCCCAAAACTCTTGGCAGATTTGTGATGGCCATGTGGTTTCTGATTGTTTTTACCTGCTTGGGGAATAATGTTTACTTATGTTGTAGATAAAGAATTGTGAAAGATTTATGTTAGATCTTACCTTTGGAACTAATATTTATTTGATTTATTTTAGTTTTCGGTGGATAGTGTTACCGCCAATCCAGACTGTGCTGGCTGGGACAATGCTGCCCTGTCTGCTCCACAGGGCCTTATCACAGCACAGGAAACCCAAAAAAGGTTTTTTTAAAAAAATTCACCAAAAAGTCCCCCATGAGGGAGAATGGAAATACACCATGAAAATTGTGGCATATCTCTGCCAGCACATGGAAGCCAACCGGGTACTATAAGCTAACTGAGGTCCCCATAATGCCCCCAGCCACGCTGGCATAGTGTTTTGCACTGGCGGGCCTGGGCAGTTTTAGCTGCTTCAGGATCGGGCACCACAGAGCTGCGTGGAACTTGGCCACCAGGGTAATTTATTCTGCGGCAGCGCTTTTGTCCCTTGTGCTAGGGCACAGGTGTCGAATTCACGGCCCTCCAGATGTTCATGAACTACAATTCCCATCAGCCCTAGCCAATATAGCCAATGCTCATATTGGGAGGGACTGGTGGGAATTGTAGTTCATGAACATCTGGAGGGCCATGAATTTGACACCCCTCTGCTAGGGGAATGGGCACTCATGTCAACGCAGGGGTGTGCCAGCTCCAGAGGGAAAATATCCCACATCTCTGGATTGCACTGTTAATATATAGTAACAGAAAAGAGAGACCAACAAAATTTATAGACGCTATGTTTCTGCCCTTGACATCTCTGTTCATCCTGATTCTACCTGGCCCTTCCTGGTTACACCTGTTTCCCACCTCCCACCCCGATGTAAGTTATGATGGACGTTCATTCTTTCTTATATCTGAAAGAATGAGCTTTGACTCACAAAAGCTTATATCTTGGCCTCCAAGGTGCTATTAGACTTGAATTTTATTTATTTTAACTTCATTTTTAAACCACCTTCTCAATGGGGACTCAAAGTGGTTTCCATTGTTCTTCTGTTCTCCATTTTATCTTCACAACAACTTTGCTAGGTAGGTCAAGCCTTGAGCATGTGAGAATGGCCCATGGTCACCCACAAGCTCCCATAGCAAAGAGTGGATTTAAGCCTGTACCTACCACATTTTAGTTCACCACTAACTATTGTAGCTTGTTATGAAGGATATTAGCATACTAGTTTGACTGAGTTTTGAACTGGAAATATTCCAATGCAATTGTTGCCTCTCGAGCTCACTAACAATGCAATCCTACGCAGAGTTATTCTAATCTGAATCAATTCAAATCAGTGGACTTAGACTAGACTAGAGAAATACTTCAGAGGATTGCCGTGCAAGTACCATTGGGTGAATCACTGTTTCCCAGATCTCCCCTTCAAAACTGCAATAGGAGCATTGTGACGCCGCCACCATGGTTGCTTCTTGAAGCCCTTGAAATGTGTTGTGCAATCCCTTGTGTTACTATGATTGTTGTGACCAACCGTATAAGAGACTGTGGGAATGGATGGTTCTGTTTTATGGCGCTGTTTAGTTCTTCAGGGTCTAATCGAGCTTTCCCTTGCAGTCTGAAGAGGCACAGGGATCCTTTGAGGAGAGACATTGACCTTCTTTACCCAACTTCTGGTTCTTATGTGGTTATGGCTGGGGGAAGGAGGGGACCCAACCGGACATCCTACTGCCGCAATCCTCTCTGTGAAACTGGAGCTGCCGGGAGTGCTGGCCATTCCACCAGCTCCTCAGTCACCAGCGTGCGTTCCCGTACCAGGTGGGTGCATGCCTCAGAGCCTGTTGGGTGGCCCTTCTTTAGGAGGGATTCCATCTACTCTGGAAGTTTTTTCTGCTCTGACACTCATCTGAATTGGCCCAGTAAAATATACCAGCTCTCTTGCTTCATTTCTAAGTTTCAGTTCCATCATGTGGCCCTTGTAGAGTGGTGACTGTAGATATGAACTTAGTTTTCTGGTTTATACTTTGCCCCAACACAACCTTCTAGGCCAGTGATGGCGAACCTTTTCGAGGCTGAGTGCCCAAATTGCAACCCAAAACCCACTAATTTATTGCAAAGTGCCAACATGGCAATTTAACCTGAATACTGAGGTTTCCGTTTAGAAAAAATGGTTAGCTCCAAGGCGCGCGTTACTCAGGAGTAAGCTTGGTGGCTTGGCTTTGTAGTCAGTGGCTTTGCTTTGAAGCAACCATGCAACTCTTCCAACGGGTGTATCACGACCCTAGGAAGGTTTACTCAGAAGCAAGCCCTATTGCTGAGCTTGCTCCCAGGTAAAGGATTGCGCTTTAGTTGTTTGCATGAAAATCAGTGGGGTTTAACAGCGCTTAACAGGGTTACCTACACTGCTTCCCCAAAATTAGGACTTAGATTTAATGCTAATAATCAAGCCCAGCAGCCCAGGCCAGCCTAGATGTGTGTGTGTGTGTGTGGGGGGGACTCTGTTTGCGCGTGCCCACAGAGAGGGCTCTGAGTGCCACCTCTGGCACCCGTGCCATAGGTTCGCCATCACTGTTCTAGGCCCTAGGGCATACTGTTAAGACTCCAACTACTTTGTTCAACATGGGGATGACAATACTGTCTGGATCTACAAGTTACTATTCAGGTTGCAGAGGCAATCTTTTGGGCATTTAAAAGCACAGGAAATATTTTGCCAGGGACAGCTTTTCGCACATCCATCCCTACAGGTTGGGCCCTTTGCTAACTCCCTTTAATTTTAGTTAATGTGTAAGACTACTAACAATCATAAACCTTAAAATGCAATAAAATAGCCCTAATATTAACAAAGAAAACGGTGTAATAGCAGGAAGAAGTTTCCATAAAAATTTTCCTCGAACCTAAACCAGAATTGGATAGGGTGCAGAATCAGATATAAACAAGGTGCTGGGCGTCTAAGTCTGTAAAAAAAGAAAACCTGTGGAAGAGCACTCCCTTGCATGCTTTCTTGAGGAGGTGGAGGAGGAGATCTTTGTACTGTTTCAGGTGGGGCAACAGTGGAGAGGGCTCAGAAGTGACCTGCAAAAGTACGGATCACTTGGTAAGAGGGAGCAAGCAGGGACTGCTACAAAGAGTGCACTTTGCACCTAATTTTATGTGGAAAGAGGTGACCATTCAGATGAAAGGAGGACCACACGTCATGATGGGCTTCAGAGGAAGTTATCAATACTATTGAAAGATCCCTTCTTTGTATAGAGTGAGATTATTCACAGTAATGAGCTGGATTTTAATGGTGATTGCCCCAAGGCTGTGAAATAGCCTCCCTGAGGAGACCTAGGCCTGCTCTTTTTAAAATTCATTTAAAAGATTTCTGTTCTGACCTGCACTTTCCAGAACTTTCCATTGAGGCCATGGTTCTCTCACTGTATCTCATAAAGGTTGTTAAGCCTACCTGTTTCAGAGTGTGTTTGTCTGAAATGAGACTATGCCTGATGTGGCGGTTCCTAGAAGATCTGCGTTGGTTTTATTTGAATGTGTTCAATCTTTGAAAAGGCAATACGTTAACCTTTTGAAAAACTTAAGATCAATGAACCCTGGGTAATGCAAGCCAAGGGGGTAGATTGAGAATTCTTTTTCTTGTCTTGGGGAAAAAAGATTGACACAGCCAGAATGGGTGTGTGGGTGGGGAAATTAGACGGATAGAGCAAAGGCGAGGGAGACTGACAGATGCTGATGAAAGTAGGGGTATCTAGCTTGATTATGGGGAAGAGAGATGAGCAGCAGTGGTGTAGTGGTTGAGAGCAGGTGTACTCTAATCTGGAGAACCCGGTTTGATTCCCCACTCTGCCGCTAGAGCTGTGGAGGCTTACTTGGTAATTCAGGTTCGCCTGTGCATTATACATGCCAGCTGGGTGACCTTGGGCTAGTGTCATAGTTCTTCTGAGCTCTCTCAGCCTCACAGGGTGTTTGTTGTGAGGAGGGAAGGGAAAGGAGTTTGTAAGCCCCTTTGAGTCTCCTTACAGGAGAGAAAGGGGGGATATAAATCCAACTCTTCTTCTTCTGGATTATCCAAGGTCACATTCTGGGGCTAATGCATTCAAATGTTTGTGATTTTTCTTTCGTTTTAGTTTTTCTCAGATAACTTTTCTCCCCCTCTAGGAGCAGTTCAGGGACGGGCCTTTCCAGTCCTCCTTTGGCAACTCAGACAGTGATTCCCCTCCGGCATTGCAAGATCCCAGAACTGCCTGTGGAGAGGAGCATCCTGTTTGAACTGCAGCTCTTTTTCTGCCACCTAATTGCACTCTTCGTCCATTACATCAACATCTACAAAACCGTGTGGTGGTATCCACCCTCACACCCTCCCTCCCATACCTCATTGGTGAGTGTCTCTTGGCCCACACTTACAAAGCAAAATATCAAGAGCTGCACAAAACGATGTTTAAATTCTAAAAAAAAATAATTCAAGGCCTTCTGCAGCTTTATAGCCAAACAGAACTGCATTTCATCACCTGTCATCAGAACATGGCATAATAACAGGGTGTTGTTCCAGAGACACATTACCAAAGGCTGCTTTCAGGCATCGCAATAAATTCTCATTTTAAGAGAGGTTTGTCATTGTGGATCATATTCTCTTTCCACCTATGTCTCTCACTGGTTGGAACAGGCTCTGTTTTTCTCATGATACACAAACATAGATGCCTGGGAAAAATTGAGACCCAGCCCCATAAGCCATGAGTACTTAACTCTGCATTGCCAAGGCCTGTTCTTCGTCATTACAGCAAACTGGAGCCTAATCTAACTAGGTTCAATCAAGCCCACCCATCAGAGGAGGAAGGGTATGGAAGGCAGGCAAGATGAGCAAACTAGGATAGTGCCCAGCAGAGATAAATTTCTGTTCTGGTACCGTTTTGTGACAACTTAATGAAACCTAAGTAAACCAAATTATCCACATTTTATTATCTGTAAGTTGCACAGGAGAGTTCTCTGTTTGTGTCTCCTATCTCTTCCCGCTAAAGGAGATCAAGGGCAAATTGGTGATTAAGGCCGCTGAGGGAAATCCTGGCAGGCCAGTGCTCTGTGGGCTGCCCCTCCAGTTGGAGCCTCTGCAGCTCTTGGGCAACCTAGCACAAGGTGGGCAGGAACCTGCCTCACGTCAGGTGTGTGGATGCTGCCGGCATTGTCCCCCACCTCCATGGAGCCAGTGGATCTGTGAGGCCCAGCCAGGCACTCTAAACAGTGGCCGAAAAGCTTTCACCCCTGTGGGTCATTATTACAGACCCATGATCCTTGGCAAATACAGGAGAGGAAACCAGTTGGCTTGAGTTCCCACTCTTCACTGGAAACCCCAATGAATTTGGCCCCTCGCACACAGGCCAATTCTGTACTTCTGCCTTCTGACATAGCCTGTTTCATGATTCGCACTTCAGCAAAACCTCTACTACGTCTTATTTTCAGGGGATGTCTTATATTCGGGGAAACAGGGTAGGACTCTAGCTTTAGGAAAGCTCTCGTGGTTTTAATTGTTCTGCAAAATTTGTGGAACTGAGTTTCTCAGGAGGGCATTTTTATAAAGAGGATATGGTAGAAAGGGTCATCAATTTGCAGTAGCACTTTCAAGTCAAGATATGAACAGAAGCGGTTTGCCATTTCCTGGCCATTTCCTGGCCTGGATGCCCTTGATGATCCCTTTGTCCAAGTAGTAAACAGCTAAACCCTGCTTAGTTTCCGAGAACTGGTGAGATCAGGCTAGCATGGGTCACCCTATCAGGGCAGCACAGAGGAAATAGGGTGGTAGTAAACAGACTAATATTTAATTAAAGAGTTTTTCTGCTTCATTTTGGGGGGAAAGTATTACGTGTTTTTTATTTCATTGTCTTAAAATTTTGTAATCTGGTTTTATTGTCCTATTTGAATGCATCATATTGATCTTTATTGTATTGTTTCCCAAATCTATTTTCTGCCCTGAGCCTTAGCAAGATGGGGCAGACTATAAATAAGTAAATAACCTGTGATCACCCAGATCATATCTTGGTTGAGTGAGGAATTGAAACCATGGCTCCCTAATTCAGGGGTCGGGAACCTTTTCCCCTCAAAGAGCCATTTGGCTCACCACCAAATTTGGCTCACCACCAAAGAGCCATTTGGCTCACCCCCCACCCCCACCCACTCGCCCCCGTCCGCTCCCCCGCCGACTTGCTTGCTTGCTCGCTCGCCCTCCCTCCCCCCGCCCACTCACACACACACACACCCCCGTGGGCTGGAGATGTGCCCGCCCTGCTTCCTGCAGGGCGTGACCGGCGGCTTGGCCTCTGCCAGGCAGCGCCAGGAGAAGCGCCCGCCCGCCAAGCAGCGGGGCGGGCACGGAGCCATAAGCCCGCTGCCGCGGCCTGCCGCCCGGCCAGCAGCGGGCTGGAAGATGCCGCCCTGCTTCCTGCAGAGGCCGAGGCGAGAGCCTGGTAACTCGGTCTGCCTTCCGGCCGCGGGGAGAAGCGCCCGCCCGCAAACAGGCAGGCGGGCAGGGAGCCATAAGCCAGCGGCCCGGCTTGCCAGCCCGGCCACGGGCTGGAAGATCAATGCCCTCCCTGCTTCTTCCAGGGCGGGCGAAGAGGGGCCCGGCGGCTCGGCCTGCCCGGCCGCCGGGAGAGCACCCGCCCCGCAAGCAGCGGGGCAAGCAGGAGCCAAACCCCCCACGCGCAGCCTCGCCAGCCGTGGGCTGGAGATGTGCCCACCCTGCTTCCTGCAGGGCGGGCGAAGAGGGGGCCGGCGGCTCCGCTCATGGAGCCGCAGAACAGCGGCCGTGAAGAGCAGCATCGCTTTGACTCCACGAGAGCCGCATGGGTTCCCGACCCCTGCCCTAATTGTAGTTCAGCACCATAAACATACTTCCTGCTTCCTTTGCCATGAAGTTCTCTTCTTTGTGTGTTTATTATTTGATTCCTATCCTGCCCTTTCCCAGCTACAGTAAGACTCAGGGTAGCTAACAATAACAGTTACAATAGAATTAAAATACATACTATATATAAATTATACTTAAAAACCTTATTAGTTTAAAATTCCAGATGGTGCCTTTGAAACCTTAAGAGTTTTACGGGTGACCAGTTAAGGAATAATCAGGGGGAGAAGAAAGAAGGGAAAGGGAGGGGCAAAGACATGATAAAATGCAAAGGAAACTACAGGAGTGGGGGTGGGGGGTAAGGAGGCCAGCTAAGATTAAAAGTGGCGCTATCCTCTACCATAGGCTTGGCAGAACATCTCAGTCTTGTACGCGGACTGACCAGATTTGTTTTTTCTTTCTGCAGAATTTTCATCTAATTGATTTCAATGTCCTGGCGGTGACGACTATCGTTCTGGCCCGGAGGTTGATTGGTGCTATTGCAAAGGAGGTGAAGGAGGTAGAGGCCTGGAGCCTTTTTGCTTATTACGTAACTTGTGTCCTTGTTCAGCCCGTGATTTTCCCCCCTCCCCAATGGGGAGGGTGCAGGAGAATTTCCTTGTGGAGGATCATGGGCATAGTCTGCTTCCTGTAAAGAGGACAGAGCCACTGTCCAGCCCATTAGTTAAGATTCTCTATTCAAGCCCCGCTCACTATGCCCCTGAATGTAGAGGGATTTCTGAGTGTTAGCACCTCACTTTTGGAATGCCTTTCCCCCTGAGGCTGACTGAGGGTTGCTTTTCTTTCTTTCTTTCTTTCTTTCTTTCTTTCTTTCTTTCTTTCTTTCTTTCTTTCTTTCTTTCTTTCTTTCTTTCTTTCTTTCTTTCTTTCTTTCTTTCTTTCTTTCTTTCTTTCTTTCTTTCTTTCTTTCTTTCTTTCTTTCTTTCTTTCTTTCTTTTCTAAAGCACATACCTTTACCCAGGTTTTTAATTGAGGGGTTCCATCTCTTTTATTGACCTATTTTGATATCATTTGAAGTGTCTCACAGTTCCCCACACTGTTTTTATGCCCCTGGCTTGTTTTTAGCTGTTTGTTTTACAGCTGTGTTGTTGTATTTTGGAATTGCTTTAAGCAGGTCTCTGGAGAGGCAGCATTCAGTTTTTTTATGTAGAGAAGTAATCTCACAGTGTTTCTCTTGAGTAGAAGTTCTGAAGAACAGAGCTACTAGCATAGAAGCCTTTTCGTGTATATGTGTGTGTGTATACATATAT
Source organism: Sphaerodactylus townsendi (assembly GCF_021028975.2). NCBI lineage: Eukaryota > Metazoa > Chordata > Lepidosauria > Squamata > Sphaerodactylidae > Sphaerodactylus > Sphaerodactylus townsendi. The sequence continues at coordinate 101,053,970 of NC_059430.1, forward strand.
AATTTCTTCTTTTATATACTGCCTTTCTCCCCGAAACAGCTTATATCTCTCCTCCATTTTATCCTCATCACAATCCTGTGAAGTAGGCTAGGCTGTGTGACTAGCCCAAGGTCACCCAGAATGCTTCCATGGCATAGTGGGGATTCAGAGAAGGATTCCCCCCCAGATCCCAATCTAACACTCTCACCACTACACCTCACTGCTTTCATCAGCTAGGGTCAAGAGGAGCTGACACCCTCAGCAGGGCCTCATTCAGTGCTCTTAACTGGGATGGGAAGAGGCATGTCTAAGGGAAGCGCTTTGAAGGCCGGAACCAGTGTGTGTGTGGTGGTGTGGGGGGCAGGTTGGAATATGGCAGATCATTCTGTAAGGGGAGAAGAATTCTCATTGGCATCTTGCTCTTTTTCCTCCAGGCTTCTCATACAGGCAAAGTCTCCCTGCCGCGCTCCGTCTTCCTTGTGGTCACTCGCTTTGCTGTCCTTACTGGCACAGGCTGGAGTTTGTGCCGATCCATAATCCATCTTTTCCGGACCCATTCGCTGCTCAACCTCTTGTTCTTGTGTTATCCGTAAGTCCAGGCTGCTCTTCTGTTTCTGTCCTATTGTTGTTTGGGGGTGGGAGGTAGGGTGGGCAGGGTCAAACTTAGGTTTCCAAAAGCGTAACAGGTTTTCTGTGAGGCTGCAGTGAAAAAAAAATCACTAAAAATCACTGTATCTTTTCCATGCTAAAAAGTCACAGTTTTCTTCCGCCTCAATCTAAATTCTGTTCCCAGTAAACTGAATTCAGTAAAAATTGCTATACTTCTAAGCAAAACAAAATGTGCATTGGCACCTTGAAGACTAACATTATTTGTTCCAGCATGTGTTTTATTTATAGTACTGAACTACAGTTAGGGAAACATGGTTTCAAGTACTCACTTCATCAGATGCAATGTAGTTTTAAGGTCAGCCTCAAGGGGGAAAATGGTAGCATGCTAAGAAATAGGAAGCTATCTTCTGGCCTATAGTCTGCATGGTACACTACCGTGTAATCGAACTGGCAACAGCTATCCAAGGTATCTTTCTGAATGTACTTCTCACCATTGAGTCTATGAGCCCCTTCCCGGGTGGAGGGAGCCAAATCTACCTGTGGGAGCAGCACGTAGCCACTCTGGCAGATTTGCCCTCCTTGGGGCACTTACTTCAGAGGAGGGGTGATCCCGCTCCCCCTGCCCAGTGCTGGAACGCAGTGTTGAACACTGTATGAGAGTCTCAGTCTTGCCACTGCCGGCGTAGCAGGAGTGGGCCAGGGGAGGAGCCGACATTAGTTGGCTCCCTCCTGGCCTTTGGTGGCCGCGGTTAGGAGTTAAGCAGTCTTTGGGCTGATATAAGTTCATTGCATCCCATTGGAGGATCCTCGATGTTTGACTTTCCCAGCCTCCTCATGTCACCAGGAAGCCTCTTTGGAGATGGTGGCCAGGTATGCCCTCAGCTGGCCACCCAGTTTGTGGATGGGGCTGCCCATGCCAGAAGTGTTGAGCGTGGAAATGAAGTTGCAGGAAGAGATGCACCTTCCTCACTTCCTGGGAGCACTTGGCTCTGGCCCCCAAGTCAAATAAACCCCAGCAGATGTTCTGTGTGCATTCTCCCCCCACTTCCGGCTGGCCCCACCTCTCTTTCTCACGCCCCCTCTGTCCGCATACAGTTCCTTGGTATGACAGGAGGCACTTCTGCTTAGTATGCCTTCTACTGCCAGACTCTCAAGCTGTCTTGTAAGAAATAATTTCAACTACCAACTCCTCCCCTCCTAGGTTTGGCATGTACGTCCCCTTCCTGCAGCTGAACTGCGACTTCCGCAAGACGAGTCTCTTCTCCCACGTTGCCAACATTGGCCCTCGCGATACAGGGGATGCCAGCTCAAAGGGCAAGGACTACCTGTCTGTCCTCAAGGAGACCTGGAAGCAGCACACCCGACAGATGTACAGCACTGAGGCCATGCCCACCCATGCTTGCTGTCTCTCCCCAGACTTGATCCGCAATGAGGTGGAATACCTGAAGATGGACTTCAATTGGCGCATGAAGGAGGTGCTGGTGAGCTCCATGCTCAGTGCCTACTATGTAGCATTTGTTCCCGTCTGGTTTGTGAAGGTATGTGAGAGATGGGTTGCAACTTTGCTTTTGGCCTGTTAAATAACAGGTTTCTCAATAGAGATATGGAGCGTAGACAGATTCATAACAGGTAGCTTGATCTGTGGACACTAGCTATAGATTCCCCACTCCTCCACCTCAGTAGCAGAGGCTTATCTGGTGAACCAGATGTGTTTCCACACTCCTACATTCCTGGTGGTGACCTTGAGCTAGTCGCAGTTCTTCGGAACTCTCTCAGCCCCACCTACCTCACAAGGTGTCTGTTGTGGGGAGAGGAAAGGAAAGGCGCTTGTAAGCCACCTTGAGTCCCCTTACAGGAGAGAGAGGTGGGGTATAAATCCAAAATTATTATTATTATTTTGTAAATGGATCTTCATGTTCCGAGCCAATCTGCCGTGAATCTCAGCAGATGCGCAGTACCCAGCAAGGGAATCAGTTAATATGGGTTGCTGGCTGCCAGAAAAGTAAAAGTCCGGCATTCCACTGCATGTCTAGAATGCAGCCAGTCATTCCGTGGCTGCTAAACTTCCAGAAGAAACCAGCTGGTTGCTGTTGGGAGCAGAATGCTGGAGGAGGTGGTGTGATCCAGCAAACAAACTCTTGTGTTCTTATGTGTGTGTGGCTTGTATTGTCTGATAGATCTGAGATTATAAGTTTGAAACAAGCCAAAGTGAATTTGATGATTGAAGATGGGAACTTCCTAACAGGAACTTGCCTGCCACAATTCAACTTTTATGATCTGTTGCCTTGGTTTGTTTTTTTTAACAAGATTTAAAAGTGCTTGGGTTTGACATTTCAACATTATTGCCTTTACCCTTCTATCGAAGGCTTAAGATTGAATTGCTGTTGTTCTTCAAAGCAGACTTTGTCTCCTTTCTTGGGGTGACCAAGCTGGGAAGCTTTGCAAACATTTTTCTTTTTCTTCTTTTACATCACAAATGGCAGAGACAGGCCTTGGCAAATGTTCTTTGACTTTGGGAACCAGCCCCAAAATTCAGGAACCAGGCTTATTTTTCAGCGTTTGGGTTTTGTACTGTAAACAACAGTGGTTTTCCCCTTCCTCCTACCAAAAATCCAATCCTTAACTCTTCACAGTTTCTTGTAATTTTATTGAAAATGTACTCAAAGTATTGCAACATGTAAATACACATGTGAAAACCTTGGTTCCCATCAATGCAACAAAGTTAACCTCTAATCGGGACTTCTGCCCAATTTCTCATTATTGCTTTTAAAAGATTGATTTAATTGAATATTGGAGCAAGTATAGAAACCACCTGATCAAGAAATGAATTAATCTAGCACTGTCGGATCTGGTAAAGTTAGCATATAGACAAGTTTTGAGAAGAATATTCAGGTGCACTTTTATGTTATGCAAAGATTCAGCTGTAAAGTGATAAAATCAGCTTTGTACTTCCACTAAGGATGGCCAACCTACAACATTAAAATCAGGGCTGAATATACTAAGCTCTGCAATGAAATTTCTAGGTGCCACAGTGATCCAGTTCCTGGGATTTGTCCTGTCCTGGGCTAAGGTGAATATGTATTTGGTCAAACAGACTGGTAAACATTTCTGTGGGTAGGTAAATCTGTACAGAAGCCTCTTCTAGATTGCCTTAACCCCCACCTCCTACCCACCCCGCTCATTAGGATAGCGGCCCCTGGGACTTCCTGCACTCTCTTCTTCTCCCCTTTGCAGAGCACACAGTATTATGACAAGCGATGGTCGTGTGAGCTGTTCCTGTTGGTCTCCATCAGCACCTCCGTCATCCTCATGCAGCATCTCCTGCCCGCCCGTTACTGTGACCTCCTCCACAAGGCTGCGGCGCATCTTGGCTGCTGGCAGAAGGTCGATCCGGCACTTTGCTCCAATGTGCTGCAACACCAGTAAGCCACCTGCTGGTTACATCCCCCCTCCCCCATTCTGGGCATCATCCCTTTTGAAACCTTGCTTCAGGAAACACTCTCGTGGGGCAAATGGGCCTTTCCTCATATTCCCCAGCAGACAAGAGCAAGTGAGGTGTAGTGGTTAAGAGGAGGTGCACTCTAATCTGGAGAACCGCATTTAATTCTTCACTCCTCAGCCTGAGTAGCGGAGGCTTATCTGGTGAGCCAGATGTGTTTCTGCACTCCTGCATTCCTGCTGGGTGACCTCTGACTAGTCACAGTTCTTTGGAACTCTCTCAACCCCACCTACCTCACAAGGTGTCTGTTGTGGGGAGGGGGAAGGGAAAGGAGATTGTAAGCCCACTTGAGTCTCCTTACAGGAGAGAAACATGGGATATAAATCCAAACTCTTCTTCTACTTCTTTGTTGGAGTTTATGATTTTTCAAACATTCTTATTAGGGGATTCTTTGTACCTCCCTTTGTCTGCCTCAGAACCCCTATGCACTGCATTCTGCTTTGCTCTATCTTTTCATGTGGAAATCCGGCTAGACTAATTGAGTCTTGCGTTACAACATCTGCCCTCAGATACACCCAGCCCTCCCCTGCAACTGCACAAGTGATGGAGAGCAAGCAGGAAAGATTGCTTAGTGTTTCTGGTCTCCTCATTGTGGCAACCCCTGATAAGCCTCCAAAGAACATACCACTGGAATCTCCCTGGTCTGTGCCATCTGTATATATATTAGGATCGTAATGCCTTTGCTCCTTTCACACTGAGACTTGGGTCTGCATTCTAGGTGTCAATGGAAAACTCAAGTCAGAAAGTCTGGGGACAGGGCGAGGGTTGGTGGGGGAAGAAGCCTGGGAGCTGTCACTCTCTTCTTTTACATCCTGGCCTAGCTGGTCATGTTAAACCAGAGCTGACAGAGAGTAGAGTGGTATAGTTGCCAGCTGTAAGGTTCTGTTACTCCAGTCAATAATTGAGACTCAGGGTAGGGTCAAGAGCTTTATTGAGCTGTGTCAGTTCCTTAGCTGCAGAAAGCCAGAGCTGGGGCCCAGACGTTCGCAGCTAGAATATATCTCCAAACTTTTCCCACTTCCCCACCACCACCACCTGTTCCCACAATAGCATAAGACAATGAAGACAGTATCATTATGTGTTCCAAACTCAAGGACAGCGATAGAGCTCATTCCGGGCCTCCGGGAGGGGGAGGAATGAGGTATGCATATTTCACTAGTTGCAAACACAGCAATTAAAGTAGAATAGCCCATTAACACACAGATAACAGCAAGTGTAGGTGTGACCTCAGCCCCAGCCCACCGAAGCCAGGCCGGGCGGAAGCCAGGCCTGACACCAGCCCTTGTGCTGGTCTCACTTTGTATTGCCCCTTTAAAAAGCAGTCTGACGCGTGTTAAATGAACACAGGGGTTGTGAACCTAGGAATGATTTTTTTCTCTACAGACTATCTGGCAACTTCTACACAGAGACAGTTCTGTTTATGGTTCTTGTTGCTACTGCAAACATGTTTGCAGTGGCTACACAGCATCCACATAGCAGTTTCTCCTGCATTTTTCTTGCATCAGACCTCTAAGGCCACCTTTTACTCTCCTTCACCAGAAGGCTTTTAAAAATAACATTTTAATGACCTCAAAAAAACCTCCTAGGGCCGAGCTTTCATTTTTTAAAAAAGTATCTAGCCATTTTCGTTGTAGCCTTAGAAAGGAAAATGTGTAGATCCTCCAGTATGTAGGAGGGACATGGTAACTAGGGAAAGAGAAATGCAAAAATGCACACCTTCTTGACTGAAATATTTCCAAACAGATACAAAAATCATACTTGGGAAAGATTGCAGCAAAGAAACAACAGAAGCAGGATGAAAACAGGAAAATGTTGCATGGATGCCCCTCAAAACATTACTGTATGAAGGAAACTATGACAGAGCAAAATATGTCTGAGACTTTCTCTCCAAATTACATTAACCAGCGTAATATAGGGTTAGGAGTGATGGACTCTAATCTGAAGAACCAGGTCTGATTCTCCACTCCTCCACATGACCAGAGGAGTCTTGTGAGCTGGATTTATTTTCCTTCTCCTACACATGAAGCCCTGCTGGGTGACCTTGGGCTAGTCTCAATTCTCTCTGAACTCTCCCAGCTCCACCTACCTCACAAGGTGTCTGTGTGGGGAGAAGGGAAGGAGCTTTTAACCCACTTTGAGACTCCTTACAGGAGAGAAAGGCAGCGTATAAATCCAAACTCTTTGCTTTTTCTTTCTTGTATTCTCTTCTTGGTTTTTGTTTTATTTTATCCTACATAGATTTTGTGGGGGGGGGTTGCTTTCAGTGTTTTATTTTCTTTAGGTGGCAGTTGAGGATTTTGTAAAATCACAGTTTTGGTTTTGTAAAATTAAGGCTTTCATGCCTTTACATTTCATATCTACACCAAATAGTGCTGTTTTGTATGCCAAGTTCTGAGTGATACGTTTTATAGTGATAAGTTAGTTTAGCATATAGGTCACCTCCTCTCCTCATTTTTTTCTGTAGGTCTAACATTTCTAAACATGTCTAAAATTTGTACAAACGTTTGGCTAGCCTGGTGCTCCTTTTGTTTTATACGTTTTCTAGTATGGTTTAACAAGACTGTGACTAATTTTAATCTTATTGTAAGGCTCAGGATCTGGGATCAAAGGAGCTCTGTTAAATAAAAAAACCCAGGTGCTTCTGGGAAGCCTGTTACCACAGAGTATGGAGACCCATTTGTTCATGCCCATCAAGCTGTCTTTAAAAAGACACAGTGCCTCTGAACCCAAGAGTGCACTGAGCAATCATTGCTATTGTTTGCGTATAGAGCTGTCGTCCATGAATTTATCTAGGGTTTTTTTGAGCCACCATAGCCCACGGCTGCTGCCACGACATTTTGTGCTATAGGCCCAGGGGTAGAAGAAGCAGAAGAGTTTGAATTTAAACCCCTTCTTTTTTTCTCCTGTAAGGAAAGTGGCTTACAAGCTCCTTTCCTTTCCTCTCCCCGCAACAGACACCTGGTGAGGAGGGTGGGGCTGAGAGAGTTCCGAAGAACTGTGACTAGCCCAAGGTCACCCAGCTAGCACGTGTTGAAGTGCACAAGCTAATTTGGTTCACCAAATAAGCCTCCACAGCTCAAGTGACAGAGAGGGGAATCAAACCCGGTTCTCCAAATTAGAGTGCACCTGCTCTTAACCACTACATCACGCTGGTAGCAGTAAAGACCTGGCAGTCCCGGACAAAATTTTCCTCTAGATACTCTCAAGACAACATTTGGTTAATTGCTTCTGATTTCCCGCTGTTTCTTGTCTGCCATGGCAAAGATTGTCTCATTTAGAACAGCCCTCAGACAGAAACGGGCTCAAAGCTCTCTGATTGTTTAAAAGTGCCTGTCTGTCATGTTCACTCACACTCCATTTATGTATCTGAGCAAATGTTTGGAACGCATTCCCCATTGAGATGATAGTTGATTCCAGAAAAATTTTCATTGAATTAAGTTTCCATTCCTGTGTAGCCGTGTTCAGGAACGTTGTGGGGCAGAGCTCCATCTGAGCTGGTGCTTGACCTCTTTTGCAGGTGGACAGAGGAGTGCATGTGGCCCCAGGGAGTGCTGGTAAAACACAGCAAAAATGTCTACAAAGCGGTGGGCCACTACAACGTGGCCGTGCCTTCTGATGTCTCCCACTTCCGCTTTCACGTAAGCTTTTGGGGTCCTTGTTCTGTTGATGTTGTGTGTGTTACACAGGGATCTTTGTCCAGAAGTGTGTTCTGTGGCCAGGTTTCTATAAATCAGATGTGTGCCCAGCTTTGCTTCCTTAGCACAACTGCAGGGAGTGGACCTTTCTGAAAGGCGTGTCTCTGGCTCCTGCCATGCATTTGATACATTAGCACCTTTGCTTAATTTTTGCCAGGCCAGAGTCTGGGAAGGCTCAGCAAATCAGGAGCAGGGCTGGGATGTAGGAGAGTGTGTCTGTGTGTTAAGAGCTCTCAAGTTGCTTCCAGTTATGGCAACCTGTGAATCAAGGATCTCTAAAACATCCTATTATTTAATAGGCTTGCTCAGGTCTTTCAAACAGAGGGCTTCCTTCGTAAAGTCAGTCCATCTCATGCTGATCTTGCTTGTTTCCTGCTGCCTTCACCTTTTTTTAGCATTATTTTCTTTTCCCATGACTTGTCTTCTCATAATGCGACCAAAGTATGATCATCTCGGTTTCGTCCTTTTGGCTTCTAAGGAGAGTTCAGGCTTAATCTGATCTGGAACCCTCTTTATTTGTCTTTTTGGTGGTTCCCACTATCCCTAACGCTCTCCTCTAATCTCGCATTTCAAATTGATCAACTTTCTTCCTGTCAGTTTTCTTCAATGTTCAAGATAGTCTTGCTTTACTTTGGAACTAATGTTAATCTGCTCTCGCCTGCTTGTCCTCAGTTAGGCCTGTCCCATCAGATCTAGGAAGCTAAGCAGGGTCAGCCCTGATTAGTATATGGATGGGAGACCACCAAGGAAATCCAGGGCTTCTACGCAGAAGCAGGCAATGGAAAACCACCTCTGAACGTCTCTTGCCTAGAAAACTCTTTGCAGTCATCATCAGCCATAGCGACTTATCTAGCTGAGTCTCTGAGAAGTAGATGCATTGAACCGGGGGTGGCCAACCTACGGCACTCCAGACGTTCATGGACTACATGCTGGCAGGGGCTCATGGGAATTTATTTTATTTATTTATTTATTTATTTATTACATTTATATACCGCCCTCCCCCGAAGGCATGAACATCTGGAGTGCCGTAGGTTGGCCACCCCTGCATTAAACTGTCTCTCCCAAATGCCTTGCCTTGACAGAACTTTCCTGCCATTGAATTGCTACTAAGAAATTCCTAAATGGCTCTTCTGGCGCAGAGATGATTTCCCATTGCTGCTGCACTTGCAGGGGTATTTATGGCAGCAGTGAAGCATCCCTGCACATGGGTTCTCCATGTTTTCTTTCTTATTCCCTAGTTCCCACCAGTATATCTCCCATCCCGTGCTGCCAAAGGACTTTTTGCCAACCTTATTTTAATTAGAAGTAGCTATATTGCTATCTAGCTATGTTGTTAAAAAGCCAAGAGGCAGCCCCACCCTCCCGGGTGGGGGTGGAGTCAGGAAATGGCAGATACAAGGGGATAGTGAGGAGAAATGGCACACAGATACAGAGATCTAAAAAAACTTCACCTTCCCATTCACACACTGACCAAACCCTCAGGTACTAAAGCAGGGCCTTTGAGGGGCGGGTGGGGAGGGACATCATAGGGCAGGCAAAACCCAGAGCATGAATGAGTTCACAGTACTATCGTTCGCAGGGTTGTGGGGTGGGGGGGAACCCACAGCTCGGGAGCCAAGGCAGAGCTAACTTATGTGTAGAAACAGCCAGTGAATGCCACAGAAGTCCCCCTCCCCCCATAGCAGAGGATTCTGGGTAAAGGGAAGTGTTATCTCTGCTCACTCCACCCTGTCCCTGTTGTATCCTGGCCAGGTGTCTAGGACCTCACCGTTGCCTTGTGTGAATAAGGAGCAATCGTAGAAGATATGTGGGGGGAGGTGTGATGAGAGAAGAGCTGTCTGCTCATGCAGTGCTCTTCTGCAGCTTCACAACACAAGGGAAGATGGAAGGTAGTGAGTAAGCTCCCTTTTTGGGGAGTTTGACCTTGTTAAAGGTCACCTGAGAAACGTCTCAGCAACTCCAGGGTAATTCCCAGGCACTAAGAGGCTTAAAGGTTGCAAGGCCTTCTGGGCCTTTCAGCCATCAATATGCAGAGCTCTGGCTTTTCCGTAGAACCCACTTTTGTTGCACAAGTTTGTGACTGTCTTGACCGTGCATGTTTAGACAGCTCCTTGGGCATTTCAAACGTTTGACAGTCATCCCTGGGCCTTTCCAGTTCTTTTTCAGCAAACCCCTGAGGATCTTGAACATCCTGATTCTCCTGGAAGGGGCCGTCATCTTCTACCAGCTCTACTCGCTGATCGCATCCGAGAAGTGGCATCAGACCATCTCCCTGGCCCTGATCCTTTTCAGCAACTACTACGCCTTCTTCAAGCTCCTGCGGGACCGGCTGGTGCTGGGGAAGGCTTACTCATATTCTGCCAGCAGAGACAGCAGTCAGAAGCTAAACTGAATGCATCGCACTTACTGGGGTGTAAACACAACAGGAGAGCGAAAGCGGCCCCGGAGTTGTATCGGGGCAGCTGGCAGCTTTTCTGCCACCTGTTGTGCAGGATCCGTCCCGCTTAGCCTAAGAAACCTGCCCCAGGAGGCCCTGCCACCTTATGGGGGAGGCTGGGGCCCGTTCTCAAAGGGCGTGCAGTCGGGCCGGTCCTGAGCTTTGTAACTTTTTTTACCACTGGTTTTTGTTGTTGTTGTTGGTTTGATAATTGATATGATTATGAAAATACCTTATTTTTGTACTCCCAACTGCTGACAGTCTGGCTTATTGAGTGGTAAAAGCAAGCGGAGAGATCTGTAGCTCTTGCGTTAACACCAGCCTCCATGACTGTAGCTGCTGGTGGTTTCAGGGGACGAGCGTTGCCTTTGGTTTGGGTTTAATTTCTCACTGCACACGATCTGAAAGGACACGCAAGAGGTAGAGTCACTAAGATTGCTTCCACGTGGGGACAGAAGAAGAAGAGAAGAGATTTGATTTATACCCCACCTTTCTCTCCTTTAAGGATACTCAAGGTGGTTTACAAGCTCCTTTCCCTTCCCCTCTCCAGAACAGATACCTTGTAAGGCAGGTGGGGCTGAGAGAGTTCTGAATGAGCTGTGACTAGCACAAGGTCACCCATCAGGAGTGCAGAAACACATCTGGTTCACCAGATAAGCCTCTGCCACTCAGGTGGAGCAGTGGGGAATGAAACCTGGTTCTCCAGATTAGAGTACACCTGCTCTTAACCACTACCCCATGCTGGCTCTCAATGCACAATGGGGTGACACCCATTGCACAATGGATGCACAATGGTGACATCCCATTGTGCATCCAGAGAAAGGTCTTCTTTGTGCTTTCCCCTTGTGCCCACCATTCAGTGTAAATAATTGAAAAGTATGCCAGTTCTAGGAGGCTTTGGTGCTCTGTAGAGTAATGCACACAGCAAAGGTAGGGGTCCCTACCCAGCCATACTTCAAGGCTTCACAGAGCTGCGGAAAGTCAATAAAAGAGAAGTTCCGGTTTTTATGCCCTGCTTTTCTCCACATTTAAGAAATCTCTGTCTTTAAGGAGTTAAAATTTTATTTATTTATTTATATTTTAGACTTGTAGGCCGCCTCTTCCCCGAAGGGCTCGAGAATCCTGTCTTCTAGGAATTGCCTTCCCCTTCCCACAACAGGCACCTTGTGAGATAGGTAGGGCTGAGAGGATTTGAAGAGAACTGTGACTAGCCAAAAGTCACCCAGCAGGCTTTCTGTGGAGGAGTGGGGAATCAAACTGGTTCTCCAAATTAGAGTCCGCTGCTCTTAACCACAACACCATGCTGGCTGTCACAGTAGTTTAACATAATTACAGTTTGGTTTTAAGAGATCTTTTTAGGAAGCAACGGTTGGGCGGCGGGGGGGGGGAACGTAATATAAGTATGTGAAATGACAATGAGTGCAGAGCAGCAGACTAGGACAAACTGATGCACAACCTCATGTGCCAAATCACATTGTTCACGGCCCTTGCCGCAGTTATGATTGGAAGCACTAGGTTGGGCAGGTAGAGGAACACCTTTGAAAGCCTGGAGGTACAATTCATGTTGTCCTGTGTAAGCAGCCACCCACATGATAGAGAGTGTGTACGAATCAGGCTGCAGTGCGATTGATTGATAGCAAATAGACAGCAGCCAGAGCCCCCTCTTTGACTGAAGGATTTCACTGCAACATGGTGGCCACTGGCAGGAGTGGGACTTAAAAAGGATCAGAGGGATTCCTAGAAGACAGGATTCTCAGTGGCTAGTTTTTGTGAATGAAAAAGCTCATCTTCAAGAGCTTTGCTCCCTAAGCGTCATGGTGTGCCTGCCCCAAAGTGCCTCTGAGACTCAAAGGGGCTTACAAACTCCTTTCCCTTCCCCCTTCACAACAAACACCCTGTGAGGTAGGTGGGGCTGAGAGAGCTCCAAAAAGCTGTGACTAGCCCAAGGTCACCCAGCTGCCGTGTGTGGGAGCACACAGGCTAATCTGAATTCCCCAGATAGGCCTCCACAGCTCAGGCGGCAGAGCTGGGAATCAAACCCAGTTCCTCCAGGTGCACAAGTACCTGTTCAGATTGGAGGGCAGGGGCTTGTTGTTGTATCCTCCCAGATAGGGCCGTTTCATGACAGATGTAGTAGCCAGGACTCAGGACAACCATGGCTGCTGTGAGTATCGGGTAAATAGAATGCATCGAGGTCTCCAATTGGCTGGCAGTAAGTGTGTCTCACCCACTGTCCAAGATCCAAGTGTTTTTCCCTGAATATTCGCTATGCAAATGTGAGAGAGGCCAAATTAGTTTCTTTTTATTCAGAAGTGGTCTCACTTCTGGGGCTGCTGGATGCTGCCAAAAGTTTTAGAGGAAGAGGGCTACATCCTCACTTCCTGTTCGACTTACCAGGTTGGAACAGTCAAGATGGGATAGAAATGGTTTGGGGTTAGTGGTGACTGAGGAATTCTGCACATGCTTGGAGGAACAGGCTGAGCTTTAGGCAGCTCTTGTTCAAATCAAACATCTGTCCCTCTTGTACCACCAGGGCCAAGTGCCAGCAGAGAAGGGCTTGGTTGTGCGGAGGAGTGTAGTTCTATGGCAGTGGATTTTGCTTTGCTCTCTTCCTGCTGTGCTGCCTCTGGGCTCTTCGTGTTCTTCATCATATTGCCTCTGTGGCTTGCTGTTTTTCTCAGCCTTTGTAACTGACCAATGGAGCTTTGCCTCAAAAATTTATCTTGGACGTCTTGTTGGCCTTTATGGTGCTACTGGACTCAAATCTTGCCCCAATCCAGACCTTGTTTCTCTGTGTATCTGCAGAGTCAGAGCCGCTGGGCCTGGCCTGCTGATTCCACCAGCCTCTCATCCCTCCCTGTACTTGTCTAGCTGGACATCGGATGAGGAAAGGGCAGCTTCCTTTCGTTTCGTCCCTCCTCCGTCTTGGCAAAAAGTACCTGTTCAGATTGTGGCGGGGGCGGGGGGGGGGGGAGGGTTGTTGTTGTTGTATCCTCCCAGATTTGCAAAGGTTTCTGTTCCTGGCACTGTGTTGTGCTATCCCTCTACCACGGAGGCCTCCCACTTGCTATCTAGGCCACCAGGGCACCATCTGTCTCCAGCAAGATTATTGCAAATGAAAGAAGAAAAGTCTTACCCGGGGATTAAATATTTAATAGACGTGTTTCTTCCACAGGGAAGAGCATTCTTGCAGGCAGGGACCTGCTAGCTTCCCTTTGCACTGTTCCTGATGGTCCCCAGGCTGCCGTTCCTCTGTCCCTGGAGACCAGGCAAGCTAGCCTTATCTGGCAGCGTGTGAAGGACTGGGACCTGATTGCAGAACCGCAGTCACACCCGCGTGCCAGTTCAAGACCTAAAATGCTCCGCCCTTAGGCCCTTCATAGGGACACTTCCCTGTGTTGCTGACACCCTGGTGTCTTCCAAGGGATGACTAGGCTCACGGGTGCCTGGGAGCCCTGCCCCCTTAATCCCTATTCTCTTAATCCCGTTGGGGAGGGGACTCTGTGCTTGGGAGCACTCTCTGTTGTTACTGGCAGAGCCGAGGGGTTAATGGTTTCCACAGCAGTAGCTGAATGTCAGTTTGTTTCCAGGGTAATTAAAATGATCCTGGCCAGCTGAGGCTGCGTCCCTCGGGGCTGTGGAGCCATGCCAAAATCCTGAAATGATCTAATAGTTTTCTGGATAAGACAAGGCCTTTGGCTACCCAAATGGGAAACCGCTTACAGGTGTAGCAAAGGACGAGGGGCATGTTTGTACCTCACCCCTTAAGCTTCCAAAGAATTCCTTGTCCTTTTGGCAATTCTAAACCCCTTTAGGATAGCAGGACCTCTTATTTGGTTTGGCCCCCCTTTCTTTTAGACCCAAAATGACTTTTGCTGAGCACTGGAGGATGGGGAATTATCTTAAAATTTTACATCAAATGGTTCCAGGGTTTGAAACCTACCTCGGAGTCACCTGCTTCACCTGCACTCTATTGCGTCTAACCCCAGATGTGAGTTACTCTTACTTCGTGTGAAAAAAGCATTTGTTTGTTTGTTTATTATACCCTCCCCAATGAGGTCCTAGAGCAGCTTAGAACATAATTCTCCATTTTCCCCACAGCAATAAACCTGAGAGGTAAGTTAGGCATGACGAATGTGATGAGGAGAACGACTGACCCAAACTGGGATTTGAACCGGATCTCCACACATAGTCCAATGCTCTAACCACTACTTAGCACTCTAATTTCATTAATCATGGCCAGCAATCACTAAGCAAGTAAGGGTCCCTCTGCATCCATTCATTCCAGCACCCTGCTTCCAGCAATGATCAAACAGATAGATGCCTCTTGGGAAGGCCATAATCAGGGCACGATCACAGCAGCCATCCTTGCTATGTGATACTCAAAGGTATGCTGCTACTGATCATGGAGGTTCCAGGTTGCTATCCTGGGTGGTAACTGGCTAGTCCTGTCTTCTTCCTAAGAATGTGTCTACTGCTAAAGCCCAAGAAAGGCTCATCCCCACAGTTTTAAGGGCTTTGAAAGGGATCGTACCTGTTGCATCCCCACCGGAGAGAGAGTTGTGTGTGTGTTTACTGTGAAGCAAGTTGCCTTAAGAAGAAAAGTGGGTATCGCTGTTTAAACAAACAAATGCCTACCAACCTGAGCCCTCCCTTTGTAAAATGAATCCTTCCCACGCTTATGTAGCTGAGAGGGTGTGGTGTGAGAGGATGGAAAGCCAGCAAGTGCCCCAGATGAGCTGGAGAAGAGCCAGCCTACAAGTGCATGACTTCCCAGTTCTCCGCCGCCTCCCCACCTCCAAACCCGCCCTGGTCGAAAACCTGGCGTGGTCTCCAAACAATCGTTGCTGTAGCAGAAAATGTTAACCTCTGCCTCGGGGGCATTTGTACCAGATTTTGAAGCCACCGTCTACTACGAAGGTATCTTTTTGAACTGTTGCACAGGTGAGACAGGGCAAAAGTTCGAGGAACGGCTTTTGTTCAAGGAGTGAGAGTTGGGGGAGTTGCCAGCCAGAGAGAAGCTGCTCCCCAGCACAGCCACTAGTGGGCACCAGAGCATCATCTGTCTCCAAATCACAGCCAGTGAGGCGGCATCGTTCCTGCCTCAGCTCAGAAAAGGTGTACGTGTGTGTAAACATATATTAAAACGGCTGACAAAGCGGGGGATCTACCCAGTGCCATCCAAAATGGATCCACCTGCCCTGTCTACCAACAGGTGCAGGACCCATGTGCAACATGTGAGTACAACAGGAGTAATTCCTCTGGCTCTCTTTCTTAAGGGGCCCATTCCTTCCCCACTCCAAACGTGATCTCAAGAGATGGATTGCTCTTTGTACTCAGCTCACAAAGGCTGACACCCCCCACCCCCAAACTTGCTGTCATCTCCCAAGGCATTGTGCATGGATATGTGAAGAAGTAGGTACCTCTGAGAATGTACAGAGTTGCTGTGTGGTTTCCAGGCTGTATGGCCGTGTTCTAGCAGCATTCTCTCCTGACGTTTCGCCTGCATCTGTGGCTGGCATCTTCAGAGGATCTGATAGTAGGAAAGGAAAGCAAGTTGGAGTATATATACCTGTGAGTAACAATTAAGAAACGCCAGGAGAGAATGCTGCTAGAACACGGCCATACAGCCCGGAAACTACACAGCACCTCAGTGATTCCGGCCGTGAAAGCCTTCGACAATGTACAGAGTATTTTTTCTATCCCCACAATAAGCTTAGCCGTCTTCCTGTGTATCACGTTTAAGGGGCTGGGCGCCAGGGTCCAAAGGTAAGCTAGCCTCTCTTTTGAGAAACAAGTCAGGGAGCACCTGCATCATTTTCTTCCTACCCCCCATCCATAGCAGATTGGCTATGGGTGTCTCAGCATAGGAGTACTGCAGGCCTGCCTTTGCTCTTGGAGGGCTGATTTGTTCTCAGACTGAGCCATCCAGCTCCGTACACTTGAATCGGCATGTCAGTCTCCCATAGGGGATGGCGGCAACAAACCCCACAGGCTCTTGGAGGCTCTGCCAGGTTCTCCCTTTTTGCTTCCGGCCCTTCTTCCCAGACGAGATCTCCTAAATTTGTAATTAAAATTTTCATTGGAGTCCCTGGTGCTGGGCCAAGCTATTGTAGGGAGGGAGGAGGGGGGGAAGCGAACAGACTTGTTCTTCAACTCTTCGTCACATCTGGAATCCTGTCTTTCACACTGGGTCCTCATGCTTAGATTTGTAGCCAGACTCTGGGAAACTCTCGGCTGGGGGAGAAGTTTGAATGTATTAGGCGGGGAGGTTCCAGCCTTCTTGAAACTACTTGTGAACTTCGGAGCACCTCTGTCGAGTGGCATTCCCCGTCCCATCTTTGTGGGGTCCTTATGGGGTTATTCTACATCCAAGATCCTTTCCAATAGACCAGGCCCATGCCACAGATGCAGCACCATCTTCGACACAGCTGTTTGAAGGGAAGAATTCCATTTTTGAACTCATGGTATTAGATGCTGCAAAGCAAAATTTGCAGAAAACTGGTATTGATGCATTCTGTTCTCCAATGTTGTGACTGGCACACTGATTCTGTCCTGGAACTAGCAGGGGTTCTGCTAGATGTTGATTCATTCATTCTTAGAGAACCAACACTGTATTATCGAAGGCTTTGATGGCCAGAATCAATTGGCTGTGCGGCTGTGGTCTGGTAGTTTTTGCTCCTAACATTTTGCCTGCATCAACGGTTGACATTTTCAGAGATATGTCACAACAAGATAGGTTTCTCCGTGGTACAGTGTAGACTATGGTGGGGTATATATTTTATTCACTTCATGGGGGGTGGGATTAGAGACATATTTGCATGTGTCTGGGTGGAGAGAAACTTATCTTGCTGTGGCATATCTGTGAAAATGCCTGCCATGATGCAGGTGAAATATTAGAAGCAAAAACTACCCCGACCATGGCTGCACAGAAAAACCACAACAGCCAGAATCAACACTGATATGTGCAGCAGAGAAGTTAGGAAAGCAATTTTTCCAATGCAGAATTCACGTCCATATGACTCTGGGCTGCCACTAGCTCTCTGCTGATGGAGCTTTGTTTCTAACAAGAAAGATGTTGGGGGCTTGATTTGGAATTTCTGACCCCTGTTTGGGAAGCCCTCCCTCAAAAACCCAAACTCCTGAGCGGGCTGGGGGGGGGAGAAATTGTGATGAGAGAAGGGCTTGCCTGCTCACACATAGGACTATTTCCTTTCCAACTAGATTCCACAATGCAAATGAGATTTTAGTTCCAAAGCTACCAGGGTTTATTTTGCAGAGGCAGGGAAAGGGGGTTGCATTCACTGGCTCCTTTTACTTCCTGGTTCTCAGCCTGTCAACCTACTTTACTCACTTTCTGCTTACCCCCCTGTGATTTTCCACCTCCACCCCCCAGATTTCACACAAACTGCCCTATTTGTCAACATATTACTGTGCCTCATTTCCTGCATAGAAGATAAGTGTGTTTGTGGGCATTCTATGACATCACTGCAAGATCAACCAACAGCTCGGACAGGACTCTAAGGAGACAGGTGGCAAACAGTTCCCAGCCCCTTTTTATAGGCAGACGTGTCAACATCCTGCCAGGCAAGCTGCAGGTTGTTCTGTGTCCTTGGAGAAGAGGGCCCCAGGCAAGAGCCAAGTTTGCCTGGCCCTCTGCTGAATCCAGTTCTGCACAGCACCACTCGTGTTCTGCCTTGCAAAACAAATTCCTTACCAGCAAAGTCCAAAGCTTAATCAACAGACGAGTTGTCACCAAACAGACAGCACTAGTCTGGCCTGGCCTGCGTCTTGGCCTCTAGCAACAGCTTGATGGGCAGAAATCGGTAGGCGAAGCTGTGCGCAGCAGCATGGAGGCTAGCGTTATCGCTTGCTAATGTTTGCAGATCGATGTGCAGCGAAGGGCACAGCCGCAGTGTTGGCAATCTATTTTCTGCTACTGCTCTTGTTCTCCTGCCTGAACAGGATTCCAGACAGAATCAGCTTCTCTGGGAGGGCAAGAAACGAGAGGAAAGCAAAGGGGACAGGGAAAGGAAGAGGATGCTTTCCAAAAGAAAGGCAGGTTAAGTGCCTTCAATTAATTAAAGTGCGTGCAGGGCTTTGTTTCAAGCTCCACAGTGCCAGCTCCTTCTCTCCTCCCCTCCCGCTTGGCCTCGACCTCCACCCAGCCAGAGAGCTAAATATAGCTTACCACAATAATTAACAGAGGGGTTCAAGCGCAACGTTAATTTCACTCCCCCTACCAAGTGATACCACCAAGCCCCAACCCCTGGAACCAGCAGCAGAGGTCAGAACTGGCACGGTGTGGCAAATATAGAACAGGCAAAGCAATTGCATTTGGAGTTGCTTGCACTCGCTGCATCTGAATGTTCCACATTGGAATGACTGGATGACAGCTTGCAATTCACGGGTCGAGAAGTTTACTGGAGTTGGAATGTGCAGTCCTGAACACACAGCCTTGGAGAACGATCCAGTGAGTGTCTGGACTTTTGAACTACCTTCATGGTGAACAGTATTGTCAAGTCAACGTACAACTTAAGGTTTTCAAGGCAAGAGACAGAAAGAGGTGGTTTGTCAGGGCCTGGTCCTGTAACAGCAACCCTGGATTTTTGGTGGTCTCCCATCCAAACAATAATTGGGGCCACTCCTGCTTAGCTTCTGAGATCTGATGAGATCGTGATAGCCTGGGACATCCAGATCAGGGGTCTGCTACCTTAAGCCAATTGGAAACCCCACTATTTTTTGGCATGCTAAACTGACCACAATACCGTTCCCTTATTTTCACATTCCAGGAACAGTTGGAAGGTAAGTGATACTGCCCTTTGCAGATCATTGGTTGCACAGGAGACTTCCCAGGAACATTATACCTGCTGCTTGTAAAAAGGAGAAAGGCAAGATATACACATACTGAATACATTTAGTGTCTGTATTTTCTAGGCTTGCTATTCTCTAGATTGGGCCTGGGGTCCTCCCAGACGTACAACTGATTTGCGGACTACACAGATCAGTCCCCTTAGAGGAAATGGCCACTTCAGAGGGTGGACTATAAGAATTACATCCCTGGTCAATCTCCTTCCCAAACTCCACCATTCACAGACTGCACTGCCAGAGCCATCAAGGTGCAGTGGTTAAGATTCTAGGTGCAGGTGGATTCTAATCTGGAGAAGTGGGTTTGATTCCCCACTCCACCTGAGTGGCAGAGGCTTAGCTGATGAACCAGATGTGTTTCTGTACTCTCCTACATTACTGCTGGGTGACCTTGGGCTAGTCACAGTTCTCTCTGAGCTCTCTCAGCCTCACCTACCTCACAAGGTGTCTGTTGTGGGGAGAGGAAGGGAAAGGAGCTTGTAAGCCATCTTGAGACTCCTTACAGGAGAGAAAGGTGGGATATAAATCCAAGCTCTTCTTCTTCATCATCTACGGGAAATTATAGCAACAGAGTTGGTAACCAAAGCCCCTGCTAACCCTCCCTTTTATGGTTATGTTTATGCCCTCAATATCAAACAGTTCTCCAGATCTTGTCGCCAGAACGTAAGCAACACCACCAGTCCATGATTGGTTCAATTGCCTCCAAGTTCACCCAAAGTTCTTATTCTAGGACATTTCTAGAGCTGCAGGAAGCACCCCAGGAATTGTATTACTCTAAAATTTAAAATATATATATATCCCAGGCTAGCCCAGTCTCATCAGAAGCTAAATAGGGTCAACCCTGGTTAGTACTAGGATGGAAGACCCAATGGGCCTGGAAGTCCATGGTTGCTGCACAGAGCTAGGCAATGGTAAGCCACCTGTGCTTGCCTTGAAAACCTTATAAGTCAGCTTTTTACCACTAGCAGAATCAGACAAGTCGCAGTTGTCTTCTTTGATTCTCTGGCTGGGCCAGTTCTGTAATTTGTGCAAATCTAAGCATGTGGTGAGGCGAAGTGTAACCAGGGATCCTGATTCTGGATCCCTCAACCATGCTCCCTTCTCTCCTCTGCCTTCCTTTACCCACACAGAAAAAAAATTCTCTTCTAGCTAGGAATGCAAAGGCCCCTTCTGCATCTTCTGAAGAGAAACTGACAGCCTATTTGCAAATATCAGACTGGCCATGCTTCTTGCATCAGAAAACTTGGCTGATGGGAATACCAAAGCAAGATCAGACCCCGTTTGGCAGAGGACAGCTCTGCAAGCCATTTCATAATTTTTAAAAAATGACTATTGGAATTATGATGACAAATTCCAGAGGGAGTAACTGCATCCTACTGCAGCCAAAATAACAGGAGAGTTTTGCAGCATCTTTAAGACTTGACAAATGTATTGTGGCAGAAGTTGTTGTGAGCGAAAGCTCGTTTTGTCAGATGCAGGAAAAGTTCCTTGCAGTTGGCAGTCATATTTATACTCAGCAGAAGGAAGGGGGGATGCTGTTGTTATGAAAGGGCCTGTGAAATTTCACAGGCAGGGTAGTGGCAGTAAAGACTCTTCTCTTCCCTCCCATTTCCCCTTGGCACTCCCACCCTGTTCCCATCACTGATTGCTCTCCATTCCCTCTCACTCCGAAGCTTCGGCTCCCTGCCCCCTTTCCATATACGCCTCCCGACACATTTACACTTGTCACAGCCAATGAGAACAGGGTTGCCATCCTCCAGTTGGGACCTGGAGTTCTCCTGGAATTACAACTAATTTTCACACTACAGTGATCAATTCCGCAGGTGGAAACGGCAGCGTCAGAGGGTGAACTACCAGTGAGTCTATGAAAAATAAGTCCTAGAGTAACATCACCCCCTGCTGAGTTCCTTCCCTTCCCCAAACTCCACCCTTCCTAGCATTGAACCCAAATCTCCAGGAATTTCCACACCCACTAATGAGCAATCCTAAGAATAAAATCAGCATCGGAGGAACTTTAAACATATCCTTCAGTCCCCATCGTTGACACTAATGTTCCCCAAAGCTTTGGCCAAATCATGCTCAGTTTTAATACTAGCAATATGATACTAGCAATATAGAGCATCATACTTATTAGCATATTCATATGTGCTGCATGTTACTATGGCACAATACTGTAAAAATCAAATGGCAACCTAGTGGCATTTGCACGTTTCTCATTTCTATGAAGGGCTGCAGTGATGTAACGGGAGCCATTTTTCTGAACTGCACTGCCAATGTCTTGGGGTAGGCCAAGGAAGTCTCGGCCAGCCGCCAGCCACCACCCTCCACAATGATTTCCCGTCCAAGCAAACCCAAGGACAGCCCTTAGACAACAACTCCTCCCCCCCCCCCCAAATTCTCCTCCTTCCAAAGGCAGCCGCCATTTCTGCGTCAATGGATTGATGCAGCTTGGTGAGGAAGGGAGGGGGCCTTAGGACAAGGAAGCTTTCTAAGCCCTGAATGGTTGCCGTGGAAACCCGAGGAAAAGGTTACCACTGTCGTCATGGGAACAACTGTCGTCAGACACCCCCTACCATGGCCACCGCCTCCCACCCCTCTTCCTTCATCATGCAAAAGGGGAGGGGGAGCTGATGGCTGGAGATAGACAGAGAAAGAGAATCTCTCTGGAGGCGAAGAAAGGGGCATTGGAACATGTGAAGGCTGAGGGCCAGAGCAGGGATGCCTCGTGCAGCAGCCAGGGAGCATCTTCCATTCCGGAGCATTACGGTTCATGACTCTGGGCTGAGTGAAATCACAAGCAAGGTGCATTTGAGCCTGCACAGAATGCCTTCCACTTGCCCTGCGTAGGTCAAGGCCAGCTCCACGTGTTGCAGTGTGAAGCGGAGATGGCTGGAGGCCACTGGGGAGGGGTGTGAGAAAAGCTTTGCATCCTGAAATTCCTTCTGGGATGCAAAGCTGAAAGGGAGAGAGCAGCAGTCACACATCCTGACATGCTATAGTGATGAAACGGAGTTGGCTTGTTCTGTGCCGTGCCGCCAGGATATTTGCAATTTTGTGTTTAAATCAGCACTAGAATATAACGATAGCGATATAATGTTATAACAATACGTGTCACAAGCTCTCCAAATCCCCAGCTTTCATTTTTATAAAATGTAAGCCTGTCGTTCCTTGCGGAGATATGCCTTTCTCCTTATATCTCCTCATTGGAAAGGGCTAGAAGAGGCTTACTTTTTTATGTATGTCGGTATAAAGAAAATCTAGTTCCTATCTGAAAAACAATAAGCAAGTCCCCAGTGGTGGAAAAAATGACTGCCACAGGAATATCTCAGGGGAAAATGGCTACTATTTGGGCAGGAAAATCTGAATTTTCACACACACATCAGCCAGCCAGGTTTCCCTGTGTTATTTCAGAGCAAACCAGGCTTATGAGAGGTCTGAGAAAACTAGAGAAACCTCAGAAGGTACAGGAATGCACCACAATGCTGTGAGATGCCAGGGGAAAAAATGCTTCACAACAGTTGAACCTGGGGCTGATAATCTGTGTGGAAATGGCCTTACTATGTACATTTGTGTGTGAGAGTGAGCTAGCCCCAAGATAAATCTGAGTCAGGTCTGCAGTCTGAGCAAACAAATCCTCTCTGTCAGAGTTCAGACTTCATGCAGGTTGAATAACTAGGAACACAAGTACAGCATGTACAGAGTAGCTTTTGCTTGCTGCTCAGAAGTAGGCTAGACAGGTTGCCTACTTGGGTGGGCAACCTTCTACCCAGTGGTGGGATTCAAATAATTTAACAACCGGTTGTTTACAAGCACCATTTTAACAACTGTTTCCGCCAAAGTGGTGTGAACCTGCTGAATCCCACCACTGCTTCTACCATTGATCTCCATTCCCTGTCACAGCTCTATGTAGAAGTGAGGGAGAAGAAAGGAGCGAAACAGTGTCCTGCAGTGTCCAACTGTCACCTTCAGCAACATGATTACAAGTGAAGGGCACAAAGTTGCAGGGTGCTCTAGGATTCATCTGAAACTCTGTGGTTTTCACTCTCGTATTTCTAGCGAATCCTTGAGCATTCCACTATGCTGATGCCGTCATAACTGACTGTGCAGCTAGAAGTGGTGGCACGGCATTCTGGGATGCCATTTGGCTAAATCCGCCCTGACCTTGGCTGGCAACCCTACTCAGAAGTCATACATAGGGAGTCCCCACAGATTCAGGATATGATAATTTCTGCCCAAGCACCTTTATTTATTTCTTGCATTTATATCCCGCCTTATCTCTAGCAACTTTTTCTGACATGCAGATATCGCCCTGATATTCTTGCTTCTTCAGAACACCTTCCAAAAATGAAGAACACCCAGGAGACACTGTTTGTGCTTAGAAGAGGCAAGTTCAGGGCTTTGATACCTGTGAGGGGTAGAATTGGCCCATGGCTGTCCAGTGCCATCTGCTTTACTTCATCTTCAGATTGTCAACCTCCCAGTGGAGTCTAGAGATCTCCCATAAAGGCAACTGACTGCAGAGATCAGTTCTATTGGAGAAAATAGGCCCTTTGAAGGGTGGACTCTGCAGGGTTACCAACTCCAGATGGGAAGGTTCTTAGAAGTCTGGGGATAGGCTCTGGAGAGGCTGGAGTCTGAAGCAGAGGCGTAGCTCCAAGGGGACCGGGGGGTGCGACGCACCGGGTGCACACTGCTGTGGGTGGGTGTGTGGGCGTTCCGGGGGTGTGGCGGGGGCATTCTGGGGCATGGCGGGGAGGGAGCACTCCTGGGCAGGACAGGGATGGAGGACGCACCAGTGCACTGGGCGCTTTTCCCTCTTGCTACGCCTCTGGTCTGAACAGGAGAGGGACCTTATTGGGATATAATGCCATAGGATCCATCCTGTAAAGCAGGCATCTTCTCCAAGGGAACTGCTCTCTGCAGTCTGGAGGCCAGTTGTAATTCCAGGATAATTCCAGGCCCAGCCTAGAGGATGGCAAGGAGCTAAAAGGAGCAGGCACTGACATTAGTTTGCTGTCTACAGCTGACATTTTCTCCAAGGGGACTTATCTCTGTTGTCTGGAGATCTGTTGTCTAGAGAACAATTCAGGAGTTCACCAGGCCCTGCCTGTAGGCTAGCAATCCTAAGTCTATGGCATTGTACCCTTCTGAGGTCCATTCCCTCCCCCGGCTCTACTTTCAAATCTCAAGAAATTTCTTCCCAACACAAAATTGCCAGCCCTATTTGACCTGGCGGCATCTCCGCCACCCAGCACTTCGGAAATGGCCAAGGGCATTCTCAACATGTTTGGCCCATCCTGAACACAGCCTGGATACTTCTGCTTTTATTCTTATTCCCTTTGAATAAACCGTGTCTCAGTTAAACCAACAAGCCCTAAGCCTTGGATTCAGATCCTTCCCCCCTCCCTAGTACCTGAACCTCCCTCCCCCGCCCTGCCGCCCAAGACTTTTCACATCCTCTTCCCTGCCTGTCATGCCCACATTCACACACACAGCCAATGTTTCTCTTGTGCCTCCCTTTGCTGTTCCAGTCCTCTGACCCAGAAAAGCCCTTGATCCAAGCAGTCTCTGTCGCTCCCAGTTAATTCTCCTTTGTCTAAATGCAACGGGACGCAGAGAGAAGGGGATTAGCTGCGTGAGGCACATGAAGCCGCTCAGATGCAAAGCCTGAAGAAATATTATCTCTCGAGAAGCCTCCGCTCCGGACAGACATGTTGCCAATGGTAGGAAAAGAGAGGAAGAGCCAGGCCGATCTCTTCCAGGCCTTGGTTTTGGAGAAATGTTAGAACAAGACAGAATGGCTATCAGATACTATCTAATAGCAAAATGGCTCCCCTGCCAATCCAGGCAGTAAAATCGGACCACCCACAGACAGGGTGAGGTCTCTACACATTCAGAGTACTAGTATAAGGTTGTGAGCCTTATATGAGATTGGACCTAGGGATCTCCTGCAATTACAACTGACTACGAAGATCAGTTTCCTTGGAGAAAACGGCTGCTTTGGATGGTGGCTTCTATGACATTATAATCCGCTGTCCCTACTCTCCCCAAACCCCATCTTCCTTAGGCAGTACCCTGTTTCCCCGAAAATAAGACACCCCCTGAAAATAAGACGTAGTGGAGGTTTTGCTGAAGTGCTAAATATAAAGCATCCCCCGAAAGTAAGACGTAGCAAAGTTTTTGTTTGGAAGCGTGCCCGTTGAACAGAACACCAGAGCATGCAGCTGTGGAGCGGAAAAATAAGACATTCTCTGAAAATAAGGCATAGCGCATCTTTGGGAGCAAAAATTAATATAAGACACTGTCTTATTTTCGGGGAAACACGGTATCTCCAAATCTCCAGGAATTTCTCAACCCTGAGTTGGCAACCATAGTTCCAGGAGATATGACCGTAAGGAAGAAATACCAGGAAATATGGCAGAAAGAAAAAAGAACCAGACAGACGAGGACTGAATTTACTCCAGGTCCAGGAGCACAAAAATGCTGCAAGTAGCTAAGAGTCCAAATACCAGTAATCAAAGCAAGAGAAAAGGGAGAATAACTTGCCCCTGAGAATTTACAGAATCAAGATGGAGGGGATCTTGAAGGTGTTCCCTCTTCCTGCAATTCCTGGCAAGCTCCTAGTACGAAACTTAATATTTATAATTCACCCCAGCCAAAATGTTCAAAGGGGGTTGAGCCCTTTCCTTGCCGACTTGAACTTTTTTTTACCCTAAACCTTAAAGAGGTTTGTAGGACTCCAGGAAGTATGGAGCAAGCAGACAAGGTATTTTTCTCTCTTTCTCATAAAACAAAAACTGGTGGACTCCCAGTGAACCTAACTGGCAGCTTCAGAACAAACGGAAATGAATGTATTATCACAAGGTGTGGCAACAGCCATGCCTTTAAAACAGGGTTGAATAAACAGAGGACAGGTCTATCTGCAGCTCCTAGCCAGGGTGGCTGAATGGAACCTACAAGTCCAAAGGCAGCATACCTCAGCACTGCAGCTGCTGGCAGCTCTCCCCTTCATACTCTGTTGTCGAGCTTCCCCAGAAGCATCTGGTGGGACAAGGGTTGCCAACCTCCAGGTGGGAACTGGCCATCTCCCAGAGATAGTCTCTCTGGAGGAAATGGCTGCTTTAGAGGGTGGGCTCTGGTATTATGCCCCTCTGAGATTCCCTCCCCAAATTTCACCCTTCCAGGCTGTACCCCCAAACATCCAGGAATTCCCCAACCAAAACTTGGTGGGACCCTGTGGGAAGTGGGATTCCAGACTAGATGGGACACTCCCTGACCTAGCTGTGCTCTCCTTATGATCTAATCCATGCTCCACAAGGAGGCATTTCCGGTAAGGGAGCTGATATCTGTCACCTGGAGATCAATTGTAACAGCAGAAGATCTCCAAGCCCCACATGGAAGTTGGCAACCCTATTTGAGCAGGAAAACTTCCTTGCCAGGCTGTCCTCCCCAAGCAACAGTTTTCCTCAAAATGTCTCAGGCCACCTGTTATTTATTATTCTCCTGTTCAAAGCCCCTGAGGTGCATATGCCGAAAAGTGAAACATAATTTGGCTTTTGGGGGAGGTGACCCTTCCAACTTTCCCTTTGTAAAGGTCTTATTCCTTCAACTTTCACCTGGATGAAATACACACTGACTCAACTTTACGGCCGCAGGTATGGGGGCGGGGGTGGGGGGGTGACTCACTTCCCTTTTCTGCATTGCCCAATTTAGAAAAAAAGTTATCGGCACAAGGGATTGAGTGGAGCTTAATCAGATTCCTTGCTGTCACAATCAGTGGGCGGAGATGTGAATGCATAAAGAAAGGGGGCATCTTACACGAGAGGCCAGAAGGACCAGCATTCCAAGGCAAGAGAGGCATTGCATGAGTTTGCAGAGCATGAATGAAAACAGGATCCTGTCCAAGCCCGAGGAAAGGATCCTATCAGAGTGGGTGTGGACCATGATCAGTAAAGTAGGAAGCATCTGAATAGTTTACATAAACCTGTAAGGTTTACAAATTACTTTCTGTCTGGGGCTAACAGGTCTGAGTCCCTATTGAGTCCAAGGCAAATATTATCCTATGAATTCCAGCTTGGTATTTTTCACGCTGGAATCTCTCATCAAATCACTTCTGCCGAGGTACTGAATGAAGGGTGAGGAAACCTTTGCCTATCTCTTCTCTACTCCATACGGCTCAATGGTCCCCATGGTCAGAGACTAGGACAGTTTTGTGATTTCTGTCCCAGATAAATCACTGCCTTTGTCTTTGGTGACAATTCTCTAAAATAAATAAATAAATAAAGACTATCAGGTGTCTCATTGAAGCTGTCTTATACTATATTAGAATATTGATCCAGCAGAGTCAGTATTGCCTACTTAGACTGGTAGTGGCTCTCCGCGTCCCAGGCAGAGATCATTTCCATCACCTTCTGCCTTATCTGAACAGCTGGGGACTGAACCAAGGACTTTCATGCCAAGCCAGTGCTATATCACTGAGCCGAACCCCCTCAGTAATAAAATTTATATTATCACCAACATACCTTTAAGATACAATCCTTAATACAGAGTAATTATCAGAAGACAACTCTGTTATTTCACTATCCGAGACTTCATTTCAGTGGCTACGCTGAAAAATATCGAATTCTCAATCTCTTGTCATCCTTATGTTGAAAAAGGGAGGGTACTTGAATGGGAGACTACAAGGAAAGTCCAGGACTGCTACACAGAGGGAAGCAACGGTTGATTCCCGACTCACGGTTAGATGCGTGCTCGTCACTCCAAATATCCAGGTTTCCTGCAGAACTCCCCACTACACCAGCGCCGAACACGCATTCACCCCATTTCGGTCCCCCACCCCCCCACCTCCTCAGCACGCATTATTTTAGAACCTGGAAGGAAGTAGACCTTTTGAAAAAACGCACAGTCAATCTGGAGCAGTGGGGAAGTTTGGGGGTGTGAATCTGGATTCGAACTACCCGCCCTTGTGAGTGACGTGGAGCCTCCCATCCAATCAGGGCGCAGTGGGCTGCGCGCAATGCATGCGCAGCCCTTTACTATTATTTTTATTTCATGTAACTAGAATCCACATGGATACGTGGTGACATGGGGCTATTTAGAATGATTTTCTGGTTTTCTGCAACACAAAGGAACGCTACGCCTTGTATCCACATGGATACGAGGTGACAAAGCAGCACAGAAACGGGGCATTGTGTGCAGTTATTCTGCGCATGCTCGCGCAGACGTGGATCCGAAGTGCACAAAATAAAAAAATTCCCGCCCCAGCACAATGCAGCAGCCAGTCAGGAAGCCCCTGAGTGGATCGCGCAGCAGATCCGCGAACAGTGGGGAATTCAGCCCGGCTGCTGTGTCACCTGGAGCAGGGGTCGTTTGGCTGCAGTGGGGACCATGAAACCGTGCTGAAAAGGTCCCGAATCAAACCAAACTAGTTTGTACCCACTTTCATTTTTCCAGTGGGAAATCAACCAACAGTAAACCACCTTTGCTTATTCTCAAGTCCTGAAAACCTATGGGGGTCAACATAAGTCCATGGAACTTATTTATTATTAAAATAGGAAGGAACATGAGAGCTCAGCAGATATTCTTAGAATAAAGAAGGTAAAGCATCTCTGTTTTTGTCTTGGAAATTTTGGAGGACATTTAAACCTAGTTCAGTGGTCATTTCCTGTCCAAGAATCCTCTTGTCTGTATTTTTCTGCTGGAACTTCCTCCTTAGCCTCTGTAATGTCTCATACCTTTTCTGCTGTTGCTGAGAAATGCAGACTGCAGGTAATCACCTGACACTCACCAGCGTGGGAATCTTACCCCCACCCCGCCCCCAAGATGACTAATGCCTCTCTCATTCTCGGGGACTTTAGACAACCCTATTCCCCCAACAAGCTTAATCCATGCTACTGATCCTGGCTCAGGGGATTATAGTTTAGGCGCCAAGTTCTGAGGAAGCAGGCTTGATTCCATGAAAGCTGGTGCTAGAATCAAAACTTGTTCATCTTTAAGGCCCCACAAGACTCCCGCTAAGATTTACTTTTAGTCTCAAATGTCACTGAGGGGAGTGCAATTCCACCACGGCTTGTAAAGCAAGGAAAAGCAAGCTTTCAGCCTGAGCCACAGAAGTCACACTGAATCTGCAGATGTTGAAGTCAGGTTAAATAATGTTGGGTGGCCTCTTGTGGGACTAGAACCCAGGAGCTCAAGATCTCACACCTCAGCTGAACTGGAATAACTGGTAGAGGCACTGAAAGAAAATGCAGTTCTAGCATGGCTGCTATGCATTGACATTTATTTATTTTCTCAACTTTCTTAATCACCTCTCCCAGAACTGGCTCGGGGCGATTTACAGAATAAACAGCAATACAATAAAACTATCTCAACATACTTAAAAACCTGTAAAATTAAAACCTGAGTAGGGATCTAAAATTTATAATTATAATTAATCTAATTAAAAGTTAATAATTTAATAAATGCTGCTAACTGAACCAACCACTGTGCAGAGTGGTAATTATTTGAATCTCCAGGTGGTGCTTGGAGATCTCCTGGGATTACAACTGATCTCCAGGTGGCAGAGATCAATTCCCCTGGAGAAAATGGCTGCTTTTGAAGGTGAACTCTATGGCATTATACCCCACTGAAGTTCTTCCCTTTTCCAACTCCATACTCCTCAGGCTCCACCCCCAAAATCTCCAGGTATTTCCCAACCTGGTGCTGGCAACCCTAACCACTGTTTTTGCTAGTGGACAACACTCCCCACCAAACGGTGAAACAAGTGTGGCCCAAGTGCTAGAGTGCACCATACCTGAATTCCTGCCTGCCTTTAAGGGCTCCATAATGCAAGCCAGCCTGAAGGCCCAAATGTAGTGAGGGTTGAGTCAAGGGGTCAACATTGAGGTTGAATTGCATGAGGTTGAATTGAATCCAGCTCACAAGAGAATAACAGTGAATACAAACACCCCAACCACAAAACTAAGGCAAAACCAATCTAGAAACTAGACAAAAAGCAGTTTGACAAAGCAGAGCAGCAAAGTTTAACTAAACCAGAACAACCAGGACCAAAAATAAACTCAGAAGAACAATTTTTGAGGAAGAATAAAGTGCTGACAATAACCACAAACCCCTTTGCCTGAAGTCTACTCTAACTCCTTTCAGTGGC
The DNA here is from genome assembly GCF_021028975.2 of Sphaerodactylus townsendi. Taxonomy (NCBI): domain Eukaryota; kingdom Metazoa; phylum Chordata; class Lepidosauria; order Squamata; family Sphaerodactylidae; genus Sphaerodactylus; species Sphaerodactylus townsendi. Next base: position 101,084,203 of record NC_059430.1, read on the forward strand.
TTCTTTGTTCTAAACTGAGATTCTGTCGCTGTTGAGATTCTCTCTGCAGAACCCCAGTTCACCTGAATCCATCGTGTCTATGTTTGGGGGTGTTTTCATTCTTGTACACTTCTCCAGAGAAAAGACACTGGAGGGAGTCCTGAACCTTAAAGGCAAAACCCACTGCAATTCAGTGTTTATTTCTTAGATAGACTGCTTACGCTCAAACGTTTTTAAAAGTTTTTTTGTTTTTGTTTTCATTTTGTTTTGTTTTTAGCACTTGTGGCTACTGTTCAGTCCCCCATTTTCTCCTCATCCACCAGCAATATTCAAAGGCCAATGAACATCCTTATGTTAAGCTGCTGGAACAAGACCGATAAGAAGGTGCAAGAGTGTTACCCTGCCAGGCTACCTGCTCTCACTAAGCCTCTGCAAAAGACTTGCAAATTTGGCCTCTCACTTACCATTTGAGAATATGTTAAATTATTCCACATTGTAAGGAGCATGTGACACGATTTCATCTTACTTTAACAATTGCCGACCTATTTTTTAAAATTATCATTACAGAAACTTTGCGGTTCATCTTGTACCCTGTCGTTACCTCAGATATACTCCTTGCCTAGATATTGGCAACCCTAAAACTGAAAAGGGGATTCCCACTGCATGGCTGGACCTGCAATTGATTGAGGTCTGGCAGCTATTTGTCTGACTGGTGGAAGTCTGAAAATTATAAGGCTGAAAGTGTGAGTTCAAGTTTTTGAGACTCAATTGGGCAAAGAGTGGATGAAAAAGAAGACTGTCAAGAAAACTGTGCTAAGAAATAAGTTCTGGAAAAACTTGGTTCTCAGAGCAACCCACACAAGCATGTCTGGTGGGCAAAATTTACATTATATGTAAAATATACAAGTAATGGAATCGAACAGTTCCTGTACCTATATGGGGCATGTAAAAGTACCACTGTCAAAGTTAGAATTGCATTGCGTCTTCTTTGGGGTTTTGCTTTGTTTGGCTTAGTTGTTTTAAGCTGAAATTTGTTCAATTGTTTAATTCTTAGTAAATCTAATTATTTAATCAATCCTTGCTTGTAGCGCTCAGCGATATTGGGCATTTCCCCACTCTCCACAATTCCCCCTATGGTGCGCGCCCGGGCGTCCCCACGACCCCGCGCATCAAAAGGCGCCGTTTACAAGAGCACCAGGGATGCCACGCACTGAGGGGGCGCGACAGCGGCAGCGTCGGTGCGGCTGCGCTGTTGCCACCCCTGTTGTGGGGAGTGCGGGGGGACCCCGCGCTACTTAAGGAGAGTAGCGCGGGGCTTAAGGTAAGTAGGGAAAGGCCCATTAATTACATCAATATATTGATGCAATTACATCAATACGTCAGCTATATTAATTACATCAATATTGTCTATGGTGTAGTTAAGGGTACTTTTGAGATAGAACCTTCAGGAAGTGGCCGCAACCCAAACAGACCCAAAGTCACAAGAGTTAAAGTCAGTAAGAGACAATAGATCATTATGGTGTTGCATTGATATAGTATGATAGCACTTGCCAAGCTTTTCAAAGTCCTCCCAAAAAAACCCCTACAGTCAGTGGTGGGATTCAGCAGGTTCACACCACTTCGGCAGAACTGGTTGTTAAAATGGTGCTTGTAAACAATCAGTTGGTAAATTATTTGAATTCCCACCACCGGAACAGGTTGTTAAATTATTTGAGTTCTACCACTGCCTACAGTGGTATGGCAAACAAAAATGCCAGGGAAATGGCACCATGAGGGGCTGACAGTGAGGAGGTAGTGCTGATGTGAGCAGAGGTTTTGCAGGGCAGGAATGTGCTCACTGTTTCTTCTGGATGGTGTGCTGCATTCTTTGCAAAAAGGTAAGCATGATGCATACTAGACATGGGAAAGAGCAAACTAAGGACATGGGAAACTGGGAAACAAAACAATGACGCCATGATGTCGTGTAGAATATTTCAAAATGTCCTCTGGTGGCAAGGTGGAAAGAAAACTCCAAGTGGAAGCTGCCCTAGTTATAAACGCTAGTTATACAACTGGAGTTTAATTTTTCCCCTTTATACTCTTCCTTTCCCCCAATAGGGACACAAAGTAGCTTGCATCACCTCCTCTCCTCCATTTTATCCTTACAAGAGCCTTGTAAGGTAGGTTAGGCTGACAATCAGACTGGCCCAAAGGCACCTTAGTGAGCTTCCACAGTGAAGTGGGGATATTTAACATGGTGGTGGTGGTGGTGGAACGTGCCATTAAGTCACAGCTGATCTATGTTGACCTAGGGGTTTCAAGGCCACAGATATTCTGAAGTGATTTGTCATTTCCTACTTATTCATACCAACCCTTGGTCTTTCTTGGTGGTTTCCCTTCCAAATACTAAACAGGGCCAACATTGCTTAGATCAGGCTAACCTGTGAACTTTCCTTTTAAAAACCAGTTTGAAGAGCATGAACCCAAGTTTGTGCTTTCTGACGGGGCATTTTCATTGCTCTGGCAGTAGTGTGGAATGGCGGAGAACAGCTGCTTCCTTGGATTCTAATTGGACAGCTCATTCAGCTTTGAGGGGGGAAACCAGCCAACACACTGGACTCAGTAATGCCTTTTGCCAGGCAGTGGCTTGTCCTCAGCACTCTGCAGACACTGTCCCCAGTCACTGGGTCAACTTCTGACTTCCTCTCATGCCCAGAACATCCCACACACAAAAGCAGCCGTTGTCGGCCTCTGCTCTATTCTCTCCTCATCTGGGGAAACCCTCAATGCGCTTTCAGCCACATAAACATGGGAGTTGACCAAGAGTGACTTCTTGGCCTGCTAGCTTACCCTGCAGTGATGCTTTGTCACATGCTTGTAATCTCCTATGCAAATCAGAATGACCACAACCCTCTGCAGCTTCTTCTGGGAAATCCTAGAGGAGCTTCCTCTATTTGGGGCTGCTGGCAGCAGCCATACAATTCTGCTTGCCCCATTTAAGTGTGGCAGCATCCATATGGGATAACCACTTTTTGGAATGATTCTCTTAGAGAATGAATCGCTGCATTGGAATCAGTCGCTGGTACTAATAATTTTTGAGTGACGTTGAAGGCCTGTGTTAGGACTTGCATGAGAGACCACCAAGAAAGCCAGGGTCACTACACAGCTGCAGGGAATGGCAAACCTCCACCGCTGGTTTCTTGCCTTGTTAATTAAGTTGGCTGTGCCTTTGGCTGTGAAGTTGACTGTGGCTTTGATGGTACTTCATGCACACAGTTTTTGTGGCTATCTGTACCTAGTGCCCCGTATTCAGGAGCCTTCTTTGCAAACCTGAGAGTTCCTTGCTTGCTAGATAAAACCTGAGCTTACTAGATAAAACCTGAGTTTGATCCAGCAGTTAAATGGTCCATCAGCAGCAAGTTATTGTCTTAATTGCGTGTTTTCCCATTTCTAAAAGCAGTCTTTCTAAACAGAATAATCATTGTTGTGCATCAGACATGCACTCGGCTTAAGTGCAACAATTTGCACAATTAAACTGCCACTTTACTTCCTGTAATCCAACAAAAACATTCACAAGCCCTGCACGATCGTGATAGCTATCGCAGGCACAAATGTGTGGTTCCAAAGGACTCCCAAAGATTAGTGAAACAGGATTTCCCTTTAGGAAAGCCATGCTGATTTTTTTTTCTCAGTACAACCAGTTCTGCTAGAACATGGTAGCTACATTCCTGATAACTGCCACACTGTGCAAATTCTCCCACAAGAAATAATGAGATAGCTGAGGGAGATGTCACAGCAAAAGTGCATGCTTGCAGCTGAATCCTCTTGTAGTGCACCACAAAGCTTTCCCGATTCTTCCATCACGTTCTAAAAACTCACATTCTTGCAGAACTTATGGTATTCTCCTTCCTGGGTGTGTTTAATAATTCTATCTTTAATAAGTTTCCACCAGTTAGAACCGATTTTAAGATAATTGGTCTTTAATTTCCTAGTTTTCCTCAGGATCCCTTTGGATTTTTCTGGATTCCTCTGGATCCCTGGACATCTTTTTAAAAAAGATGTCCAGGAACAGGGCTGCCTCCCAGCATCTGGCAACATGTTCCACCTCCCCCGCCTTGTCACAAAAGCCAAAGACCCTGGAGCACCCCACAACTGATAGCCCCACCCCTGGATTTACCAGGAGCAGGGACCCCCAGGAAGCCAGCAGCAAGAAGGAACAGCAGGGAAATGGCAGGAGAGCCTGAGCAGCAAGAGCAAGCCTCAGCAGTTCCAGGGATCAGGATGGAGGCAGCTCAGCTCGAGTCCAGCTGCAATTAGTAGTCAGCAGCCTTAGAGAGTGGGACAGGCCCCTTCCCTCCCTTGCATGCCACCCCTCCCTCCCCTCCCCCTCCCTCCGCTAGGGTGCGTGGGACAGGTCCAGATGCCGGCACCCTCCCTCCCCTCCCTTGCATGCCACCCCAGGCAGACTGGAACAGCTCTGTTATGCAGCGTTGCTGGAAGACCAGGACCCACCCCCCTTCTGGGAGGCCATTCTGAGGGCATGGGGCAGCCATAGCTTCAATCAAGGAGAGGGGCCAGGAAGGCTGAAGAGCCAGTCTCAGGACAGCAGGGCAAGATAGATAGCTCACCAGCCACTAGGAGGTTGGAGCAGGAAGCTCCCAGAGGGGTGGGAACCTCCTGAGGGGATAAAAGGGAAGCAGGGCAAGAGGGAGGAGGTTGGTGTGGCGCAGGGGGTCAAGCTTGCGGGAGTGCTGTTAATTTAATTACCTGATGCAAGTAAAGAGGTTAAAGCTGGAGAGGTGTCCTGTTCGATCCACAAGGGTGGTCGAGCTCCTCTGAAGTCAAAGTGGCCTACAGGAAAGGTGTCAGTGGGCACCATAGTGCCCATGGGTGCCACATTGGCGATCCATTTTTGATTAACCTCACTTGTGAGTTTAAATTGGGTGTGAATCTAAATTCAGACCAAGGACTCATTCAGTGCTTCTGATTTGCAATCGTCAGCAGTAGTGACTCAATTTGTCCTGAATCAAGTCAGCAAAGATTTGGGGCGCTCACCTCGATAGCCCTACAAATTATGGGCTTGTCCATCTTGCCTCCAGCAGCAGACTGAATGTGAAAGGATAACACAATGGGAAGTCCTTGCCCTCTTCCCCAACTCCAAGCTGAGTGGGATGGAAGCGCACACAGGCCACATCTACAGGGAGGGTGCCCAAAAGTGCTCATGGCACTGCAGCAGTGGCAAGTTTAATGGGGACAGGTGGATGTACACACTTGGTCTGGGTGCTGCTGATTGCTGCACCTCCACCCTCCCCTTTCCAAGTTTGTGCAAAAGTACAAATGAGACAGGTGACAAGGCCAGACCCTGTGGCCCAGAACCCTAACTGGATCGCACCAGAATGCAACTGGGAAGAGAAATATCTCTTCAAAGGGCTAAAAAGAGGGAGAGGAAATGTGGAACTCCACACCCTCCCCGTTATGACTGTGGGTGGAACATCCACATAAATATTCCACACACAGCCAGCTACTTTGCAGTTCCCCCTTTAAACCTGATCAGAGGAGACTTTTCTTTGATCAAGTTGAATAGGTAAAGTCTCAGGAAGAGTACCAGTGATGCTCTGAATATTGTGTGCATTTAATGGGTGCAGAGTGCCACTGGTAGGACGTTGAGTGGAATGGATTGTAGGGACCACATCACTCCAGTCTTGGCCCATCTACACTGGCTCCCAGTTTGTTTCTGGGCGCAATTCAAGGTGCTGGTTTTGACATTCAAGCCCTATATAGTTTGGAACCAACACTCCTGAAGGATTACCTACTCCCTTGCAAAGCTGTCTGACCACTATGGTCATCTTCAGAGGTGTCCCCGCTTTCTGTGACAAAGTGGGTGGCGACCTGGGAGAGGGCCTTTTCAGTCATGGCACCAACAATCTGGAACTCTGTCCCCAGAGGGATTCATCTGTCGTCTTCTGTTTCCATCTTCTGCCAGAGTGTGAAGACTTTTCGTTTAGTTTGGTGTTTCCTCAGTGAACCCTCTGTCCAGACCAATGTTTCAGTTGCTCTTTTTATGTCTTTGTCTATGCTTCAGCTTGACTTTCAGGTTTTAATGATGTAGGTTTTGGAGGCGGGTTGATTTTAATATTATTGAAAATGTGATTTTTAAAAATCATGGATATTTTAATTTGTTAACCACCTTAGAATCATAAAAATTGGAATAGATCCCAAGGCGCATCAAGGTCAACCCCCTGCAATGCAGGAACACACAATCAAAGCACTCCTGACAACAGATGGCCATCCAGCTTCTTTCTAAAAACCTCCAAAGGAGACTCCACTACACTCCGAGGTAGTGCATTCTACTGCCAAAAAGCCCTAAGGAAGTTTTTCCTGATGTTTAGGTGGAATCTCTTTTCCTTCACCTTGAACCCATTACTCCTGGTCCTAGTTGCAGGAGCAGCAGAAAACAAGCTTGCTCCCTCACCAACATGACATCCCTTCAAAAATCTAAACATGGCTAACATGTCACCTCTTAACCTTCTCTTCACCAAACATACCCAGCTCCCTAAGTCTCTCCTATAGGGCATGGATTCCAGACCTTTCACCATTTGGGTAGCCCTCCTCTGGACCCATTCCAGCTTGTCAGTATCCTTCTCGAAGTTGACAAGAAGCCCAGAAGTTGACAAGGGATGGTCAAAGCACACCAGCTGTTTGTCAATGTCCTCCTGCAAAATCAACTTCCCTTGTCAACTTCACTGGTGCTCAGCTGTATCTTCTGAAGGTGACACAGCTCATTCCAAAACTGATGCAATTGAGCTGGGTGGCCCTTGTGAGGGCAGAAAGGTGGGATATGAATTTTGTAAAATAAAAGTTAAATAAAAGCCTAGTGTCCTCTACGCCCTCGTTCTCGGCGCGCTCCGTGGTATACAGAGGGGACTGCGCATGCTTATGAAATAGGTGCTTAAGCGCCCTAGAGCGAGTGTGGAGGAAATCTCGTGACGAGGCTGCGCGAACATCTTATAGGACGTTTATGAAAGCCTATGAGATGGCGACGAAGGAAGCGAAGAGGACTTTCTTCTCCTCCTCCCTCGCATCCGCTAGCTCTCGCCCGGCACAATTATTTCGTATAATTCGGACTTTAACCTCCCTATCAGAGAGGTCGTCAAATTCACAATTGAGTATTAGCTGTAGAGGCTTTTACTTGAAGCTTTTTTGCGGATAAGGTCGGCGTCGCTCCGCCATGATCTTTCCCCGCGTTAGCTACAATTAGTGAACTGGAATCCCTTGCCATCTTTAGAGGCCCTTGTTTGGCCCAGTTTTCCCTGCTCTCTGAAGCTGCTGTTGACAGGACCTTAGCTGCTGTTAGACCAACTACCTGTCCTCTGGATCCGTGCCCCTCCTGGCTTGTAAAAACCTGCAGAGTGAATTTCTGACCCCATCTGTTAGGTATCATCAATGGCTCCCTCGAGCAAGGAGTCTTCCCGGATGGGTTAGAGGAGGCAGTGGTCCACCCACTCTTAAAAAGACCATCGTTTAGATCCACAGGGATCTGGCCAATTACAGCCCCGTTTCAGATCTTTCGTTTCTGGGGAAGGTAGTTGAGAGAGTAGTGTTGGAGCAGCTTCAAGGCTTTCTGGATGACACAGCCGACTTCGACCCCTTCCAGTCCGGCTTCCGTGCTGGGCATGGGAATGAGACTGTTCTCGTCGCCGTCCACAGATACACTCCGATATTCCAGCTTGACCGGGGGGGGTCGGTGGCTGCTGGTATTGTTAGATCTTACCGCAGCGTTTGATGTGGTCGATCCGCGACCTTTTGACCCACCGCCTGGCAGCCTCCGGGGAGTCGCGGGGCATTGTCCTTCAGTGGATTGCCTCGTTTCTCCGGGGTCGGAGTCAGCAAGTGAACGATGCGGGGATTTGGCCTCCCGGAAGTGCCCGCTTGATTGCGGTTTTGAGAGAACTTTACTATCCCCGCTGCTGTTTAGCCTCCGTAGGCGACCCCTTGCTCAGCTGGTGCAGAGTTTTGGGTTTGCTTGTCACCAGTAGCGGTGACGAAACGCAGCTCGTTATGTTGATGGAGGGGGGAGCGGTTAAACGATACTACGGCTCTCCAGCACTGTTTGGAAGCGGTTGCTGGTTGGTTCGCGGCAGAGCAGGTTAAAACTGGGCCCATCGAAGCCGGAGATCCTCCGGCTTGGCCGCGAGGGAGAGGGCGGGTCGCCCAGCCGCCGGTGTGGGAGGGGAATATATTGGCGCCCGACCCCCTCCGATCGCAGACTCGGGGTCCACCTGGACCGTCTCTTTCAATGGGAACCCAGAACGACTTGCCTCTTTCACCCGGGTTACTTTTTCCCACCTCCGCCAGGCCCGGCCGGTAGCTCACCTACTCTCCCCAAAGGACCCTATACTGTGATCCATGCAGCGGTCACCTCCAGGTTGAACTGGTAAACCGGCTCCTACGGAAGACCTTCCCTTGCTAGTTGCTCCGGTCTAAAGCTGGACAACATACGGCAAGCCCAGCAGCTTACTCACAGGCAGCGCCATTTACGATCATATTCAGCCTGTATTGCGCCAGCTGCATTTGGCTCCCGGTGGAGTTCCGGATCATCTTCAAAGGTATTGGTGTTGACCTTCAAGGCCTTACAGCGACCTGGGACCCTAAAACGCAACTTCGGGACCGCATCACCCATTATGTCCCGGCACGGATACTTCGTTCCTGTGGAGGCCAATTTATTAGTGGTCCCTGGCCCCTCGATGATCTGGCTGAAAGCCTCCCGCACGGGCCAGGGCCTTCCACGACTCTGGCCCCGGCCTGAATGGAACGACCTTCCCTCCAACCTGTTAGAGACCCCTCTGCGGGACCTTAACGGAGTCCGCGGGGGGGGGCCACCAGCAAAAGCGAGTTGTTCCGCCAGACCTTTGGAGGGTCCAGCCGCTGAAATGGGTACCCCCCTCAGTTTGGCCCCTAGCTGATTCTACACCTGGGCCTTCCATCTAACGCTGGCTTCGCCACCTCCCCCTCGCACTTTCCTGGGGAGAATTTTAAAATTGGGGTTGGCGGACACCTCTTTTACTGCTATCGCTGTTTTAAAATGGTTTTAGTAATTTATTTATTTAACTGTATTTACATTTTTGTGTTGTACACCGCCCAGAGCCCTTCGGGGATGGGGCGGTTTAAAAGTTTAAATAATAAATAAATAAAACTTCCTGCATTCCATGTGGGGAAAAACCCCATGTGGAGTTTGAAAGGCAATGAGATTTTCCAGGCTGGGGCTGGGGGTTCACCCTGAGGTTGTGTCGACTTTGGAAATGCACAGAAAGCAGTGAGACATCTTTTGGTGGCTTGGCACGAGGTCAAGGAGATTCTTTTCTCCAGGCTAAGGCACATAGTCTGTTCTCGTCAGAATTTTTAAATACGCTTGTCGTTGACAAAGGTGCTGAGAACATTTGTGGAACCAGTTTCGTTCCAGTTCTGAAATATGTGCTTGTTTGCGAGATAATGGGTGTAAACTTGATCTAAATTAGTATCAGTCACAATCCATAAGTACCTTTGAAGTCAAAAGAACTGGAGTTCTTGCTAAAAAATGTGTAACTTTTTAAAAACAGTGCTCTTTAATTACCATGATGTTCTCCTTAACACATAAAGCAAAAGCCTTTTCATTTCTCCTGTTCCTTTATAGTCCTTTAAAGGAACTGTGAACAGAATCCAAGACCCATCCCAGATCTTTCCAGACATTAATTTTGCATACTCATGATTCATTCTGACTGCAGCCAGGGAATGTATTGCCACATTGGTCGTTTTCTTTCGCTGACTCTTTATATTGAAGTGGAAACCAGATTTTTTTTTAGTTCCTTTCAGGAGATTTTCAGAAAATGGGTTCAGTTTCTGTCTCAGTTCAGTGAGAAGAAAACATCTATGTGTAATTCTGGTTTACTTTGACTTCCCTGAAAGGTCAATTAACCATTTCCTCTGCATATTCCAGAACTTGAGCTGGTGTAGATATTGCTACAGCTGATTTCTTTTAGTAAATGGCTGCTCAAAGGGCTAGCAAGAGATTTCTAGGCACCTGAATGTGGTTTTGTGCTGTTTTTATGCCCCTGGCTTGTTTTAATAATTCTTATTCTATCGTTTTCACAGGTTTATTGTAATTTTTTTCTTTTAGTTTCTGAGCCACCTGGGACAGATCTCTGGAGAGGCAGCATCTCCATTTTCTAAATAAATAATAGTTAGGAAAAAGTGACTATGGGCCTTTCCCCACATACCTTAAGCCCCACGCTACTTGAGGAGAGTAGCGTGGGGTCCCCTGGCACTCCCCACGAGAGAGGCGGCGACAGCGCGGCCACCCCAACGCTGCCGCTGTCACACCCCCTCAGCACGAGGCATCCCTGGCGCTCTTGATGACCCCGCGCAGAGCACAGGGTTGTGGGGACGCCCAGGCGCAAGCCAGGGATGCCGCGCGCTGGGAATTGCGCACAGCGACAGTGGCCGAGGGAAAAGTGGGGACAGGCCCTATAATCTCTCCTCCACTTCCTGGATTAGGCTGCTCATACAAGTAAACCACTTGCTGATTACACCAGCATCCAAGCACTGAATGCAAATTCCAAGCCTTAAAGGTAAAGGTGCAAGCACAGGGTCATTACTTTTATTTTTTAGAGGTAACAGTCCAGATTTTGGGATCTCTGTTCCAAGAAACCTCTGCCCCTATGCCACTTTTGGGAGTTTTTGAGAATACCTGTTCAAAACGTTGCTAGTATCAGTTGTGAAAAATGCCAGGTTTCAGGCTCTCCTGTAACCATTTTATAAACTAGATCTCTGAATGTGAGGTCAGATTACCTGTCTACATCCAATGTGGAATCATCAAAGCAGACAGAGACTTGCATATTATGGCTCTTAGGTTGAAATGCATGGCCTATTATCTGCCTAACCAAAAAGGTAATGCCCTCTTTCCTTTCAAAACTGTGCAGAACAGTAAAGGAATACAGTAAGGGAAGATGGAATTTGAAACACTGTATTGTGAAAATTGACCCACCTGTGCTGAACACCAGAACATTTCCTTACTAAAGAGACCATCTACAAGAGCCCAATAAATTTCAGAACAAGTAAAGAAACACAGCACCAGTTCCAAGAAGAAAAAGGAGAAGAAGAAACCACACGCACCCAAATATAGACTGGTGTGGGGTCTGGCATGCTCCAGAGGATAGAAGTTACTAGCTGAAAATGAAAGTAATTTGTTTTTGCTGGGTCACAAGCTGAGTAGGGAGCGGGATGATTTCAGTGGCAAGCTCCAAACACAACCTATGCTCATTCATTGGAATACATCTGCATACACTTGTGCACACGTACAGAGTTTTTGTTTCTGTAGGGACAGAGGAGACAGAAACTACACAAGAATGAACCTGTTTTCATGTGCAAAATACAAACAGTATGTTAGAAACCCCATCACCTTGATTGCCCCGATACTGACTCTGCCACTTTAAAATCAATCTCTCAATAAGAAAAAAAAATTTATGAAGTCTCTTTTTTAAAAATAATCTGATTTAACATGAAATCCGAATCTAATGTAAATAAATGTAAAGTCTAACCTAGAAGCCTTTAAAAACTTTTTTGTTCACAAAAAAACTCAGTGTTTCTTTTATGGAGCACAGAGTGGTAAAACCTGTTTTGCTGCATCAAAGATAGATTTGGGGCAGAGACCAAGGTGGCAGGGGGGTGGAGGGGGGAGAGCCCTGCCTTTCAACAGCCATTGCAAGCAAGACACAACAGGCCACTGTGGTGGAAAACGCCATCAAGTCACAGCCACTTATGGTGACCCTGGAGGGTTTTCAAGGCAAGAGACTTACAGAGGTGGTTTGCCATCGTCGGGCTCAACCAGTGGTGGGATCCAAAAATTTTAGTAACAGGTTCCCATGGTGGTGGAATTCAAACTGTAGCATAGTGCCAATAGGGCTGGGTGGGGCACGATGGGGGTGTGGTCGGGCATTCTGGGGGTGGGGCATTCCTGGGCGGGGCGCTGTAGCTTAAGGAGGCCCCTTGCCAGCTGTGCCGATCCCTTGGGTGGGGAAACTTGAATGCACAAAGGCGCAGGCTGCCATGCACGCCGGTACACCTCCTGCTAGACTGCTTCAAGTTCTGCGTGCTACTGCTGAGAGGAGGGGCGTAACTAAGGCAAAAATCACGTGGCAAAATCACCAATTAGTAACCCCCTCTCGGCACACACAAAATCACCAATTAGTAACCTACTCTCGGGAACCTGTGAGAACCTGCTGGATCCCACCTCTGGGCTCAACCATAGCCAGGGCTTCCTTGGTTGTCTCCCAGTACTAACCAGGGCTGACCCTGGTTAGCTTATGAGCTGTGATGAGATTGGAGGGGCCTGCAACCTGTGGCTCTCCAGATGTTCATGGACTACAATTCCCATCAGCCCCTGCCACCATGGCCAATTGGCTGATGGGAATTGTAGTCCATGAACATCTGGAGAGCTTCAGGTTGCAGACCCATTAGCCTGAGCTATCCAGTCCAGGGCAACTCACATCTACCCAGGAACAACCAGCATTTACTTTTGGAAAGTTTTTGGAACAGTGTCTCCCCACCACCACCACCACCACCACCACCACCACCACCACCACCACCACCACCACCACCACCACCACCCCGCCACATAATGCTGCAGCAGCAGCCACAGCCTTAGCATACATCAAATTTTGAAATCTCCCCTCCCTTTCACAACCAGGGTGCCACGTGGCGGAGGAGACCGGGGAGGAGTCCTGTTTGAGGAAAACAATCCTCAAGTGGCTGTGCATGAACAGAATGCCATTTCTTTGGGCTATGGCTTGAGTCTGCAACGTCATGAGCGGCTCCTCATCCTCACTAACAGTGATGCAAACAGAAATGGATTTATTTCACAACCACCCCCAGTCTCCAAGCAGGTATCATTGCAGAATGGACACCTGGACTGCTCAACCACAGACGAGACTTTGGGGCGTTTTTGTTGCAAATTGGTTTTGTGGCCGCCACATCTGGAAGTGGTTACTTTGCAAAACAGGAAACTTCATTTAAAACTGGATGCCTTTGATTTGGTCGCTTAAGCCGCTGGTTTTAATTGTCCGGCCATAAATTAAAGTCACCTACCTTCCGTCGGTGGTTGGTTCAAGACCTGCGGCGGTGCACGTGGCTTTGTCATGAAGTGGGCATCTTGTTTTCGTGTATGGTGATTTGGGGACACATGTGCTGGTGACACACAGCTTAGTCATGAAGCAGGAATGAGAATCACCAAAGCAAGAGGAAAATGGGAGGCCGGCGCCAGTGGCTTGGTAGCTTTTGTACACCTTGCAAAGCACAGAAGAAAACCAGCCAAAGCTGTTTGGTCAGAGCGGGTGACCGGACAAAGAAGCACCTGACAGGGGAGGATGTTTTGCATCCACATGTGGCAATCACTGACATCTCCAACCAGCTCAAGAGACAGGAATGAGAAGGCTGGCTGACAATACCCAAGCTGGGTCTGTCATCCAGGGATGAAAGCACATCTGGGGGCCAAACTTGACATCTGGGGAGTAGCTGGCTGCAAACAGAAGCATCAGGAGCAGCCGAGGAGCCTGTGTTTACTCTTTGTATTGAGATGCTCCTGATTGTTCCTGGAAATGTCTCTCTGACGTGCATCACACCGTACATGAGAACTGTGATGATCCTGCAAGCAAACCCAGAATCAGGCTCACAAGGCCATTGGCTGCTGTCTGCTTCCTCTTTGCTCTTCAGCTCATTGGTGTGTGGGGAGGGGGTGTCTCATTTGTCAGGCTGGGCACATCCTCCTGTGCAGCAGAGCAGAGAGAGGAATGTCTGAAAGAGGGAAGGGAGGGCACTGGAGCAGGCAAGGGCCGCTGGAAGAGATAGTCCCCACCCCCAACCCCCAGCCTTGTTGATATTCTAGGCAGGAACGGTTCGAGCTGCGGAAACCATGGTTATAGGAAGCTAGGGACATGGCAGCATCTGCGCACAAGAAGCCATGTGGGCCCGGATCCTCCGTTCAGAGATTTCTTTCTCTCAAACAGCACATGGCTTTCACGCATTTGCACGGGAGACATAGACATGCTGAACAAGTTCTGCTTGTAAGCCCCAGAAGCTATCTTACTGTGAGCTGGAAAATGGATCCATCAAGCCCAGGGCTGTCTTATTTCACCAGCACCTGCTCTCCAAGTCCATGTGCAAAGAGCATCCTTTCAGACCCTTCCGCCCATAAGCTCAAGGACATGTGACTTCTATTTGCATCAACTTTAGACTGCCTTTTTCTGTTTAAATGGAAAGCAGCCATGAAGTGCCTGGCTATTTCCACACAGGGATTCCACCCCCTCCCTCACCCCATGGAACCCCTTGGAATGCAGAAAAGCCCCTAGATTAGATGGGAACGTTCACACAACATGTTGCTAATTCTGAGCATGACTTCTGCACTTCCTGGGCCTTTCCTCATTTAAAGTGGATTTTAAAAGCTATGTGTTGTCGAAGGCTTTCACGGTCGGATTCAACTGGTTGTGGTGGGTTTTCCAGGCTGTGTGGCCGTGGTCTGGTAGATCTTGTTCCTAACGTTTCACCTGCATCTGTGGCTGGCATCTTCAGAGGTGTATGACAGAGAGAAGTCTATTACACACCGTGTCTAGTGGGAAGGAAATGTTTAGTGGGGTCTATATTGTCCATGTCCCAGGGTGGGGAACCAATCAGTAAGTGTCTGGGTGGTACTTGCTATGCAAAGGTGTGGTTGGGTGCAATGTATTGCGGGTGGGGTTATCAGTCCATTTACATTTGTAATCACATTTGCATTCCCTGCAGCAGCAGCAGCAGCAGCAGCAGTATTGGTGAATGCAAATCCTGTGTCTGGGTGGAGTCCATTGTCCATGAACTTAGCATGCCCTTGGCCTTTGATTCTGGTGTTTTTAAGCATTGGTAGCCAAGCTTTGTTAATTCTCAGAGTCTCTTCTGGCTGCTTTCACACATGTGTGCAAAGTTATAGTATTTTGGCCATGCTGGCAGGGGCTGATGGGAATTGTAGTCCATAACATCTGGAGTGCCAAAGGTTCACCACCACTGCATAGCACGTTTTTTGCCTTCAAATTGTAGCCAACTTCTGGTGACCCTGTAGAGTTTTCAAGCCAAGAGGCATTCAGAGGTGGTTTGTCATTGCTTGCCTCTGTGCAGCAGTTCTATTGTTCCTTGGTGGTCTCCCATCCAAATACTAACCAGGACTGACCCTGCTCAGGGCCCCCAAGTTCTGATGAGATCAGTCTAGTCTGGGCTATCCAGGTGAGGGCACAGTAATCTAGGTATTACTGATTTTTTTTAAATCTCAAAAAAGCCCTTCAAAGTTGAAGGGAGAAATAGCAACCAGGGGAAAGTGCAGGGGGAAAAAACTACCATGTGGATGTATTGTCGAAGGCTTTCATGGCCGGATTCAACCGGTTGTGGTGGGATTTCCCGGGCTGTGTGGCTGTGGTCTGGTAGATCTTGTTCCTAACGTTTTACCTGCATCTGTGGCTGGCATCTTCAGAGGTGTATCACAGAGAGAAGTATCTTCCATATGAGTGGAAAAATGCAACTCTTTCCCTGTCTGACCCACACAGAGGCTATTGTGCCTGCCCCAGATCCTCACAGCGTCCATTTCCCCCCGCACCACCGGGGGCTTTTCTGGATTTTTAAAACTGACCATTGACACATCGCTATAGCATTATAATGTCATAATGACTTGATAGTTACGGATTTTTTTAAAAGTCCCCCACCTAGCATGGGGGTAATGGCTGCCTCATAGAACTGGAACAGGGGGAAATGTGGTTCATCCTGCTGCTTGGATGAATCAGCGACTGTAGCAACAACAAGGAAATCATGGGAAACTGTAGTCTTGTGGGAATGACCAGGGAGTCTGACTATGTGGCATGCTTCAGCAGTGATTCAGAAAACAGTTTTATTGCCCCAGGAAGGGGCAAGGTGCCCAGTGCCATTTTAAGAAGCACTAACACTGATTCACTTTGCTCAGGTATTGCAGAACTTAGGACATTTTCATTAACATATGGAGCTGCCTTATACTGAATCAGACCCAGTGGCGTAATGTGGGCAGGGTCACGGGGCGGTTGTCCAGGATACAAAATTCTTAGGGGCGCAATTTGCGGCCACTTTCCATCCCCCTTCCCCCCGGCTGTTTCCATCACCTTGCTGCCACCACTTCTGCCACCTTGCAAGGTAAATGGTGTTGAGAAGTGGGGAGGGGGTCCCTGCTTCCCCACAGCATTGGGGTACTTCCGTGTAACCTGGGTTTTCTTAGACTTTTTTTGCAATCTTTGCCCAGGCTGCTTTGCCGTGATATTTTAGGCAAGATCTCACCAAAGCCAGGCTGGCTGGTGTGTGGGTGGGCAGGTCTGGATTTCCTAGGCCCTGCTGCCTTCATAGAAGCCACTTTCCCTGACTCTGTCCCCGGGGCTACCACCATCACCACAACTGTGCCTGCCTCCAGGGGTCTTTTCTGAGGGTTTGTGTCTACATGATGGAGACTTGGGGAGTGAAAATGAGAAGAAAGCTGTCATCTGGAACCCCATGGCTGTATGGAAAAGGCCTTAGTTCTCAGTTTGGCTTCCTGACTGACTAAAAGCCCCTCATAAACTTCCTACCTCTGGGAAAACAGGAAGACATGAACTTTCTGCTTGCTCCTGCAGACTCCCTGCGTCTCTCTACTTCATTCCAGCTTCCTTTCCCATCTGTGCTTTTCCTCTCTTGCCTCTTCCATCCCTACTAATTTTTTTAAGCCTGAAGAAGTTGAAAAACTTGATAAAATGCAATGTTAAAATGCTTCATAGCCTTGTGGTTTTTGACTAAATGATAAATTTAGGTATTATTATATGCTTTAAATTCTAATACAGTGGAACCTCGGTTTTTGTTGGTAATCCGTCCGAAAAGAATCAATGAAAACCAAAACTGATGAAAACCGAGGCAAACTTTTCCATAGGAATCAATATGAATCCAATTAATCCGTTCTAGGCACTCCAAAAAACATACCAAAAACACATTTTTTTGGTGAATAAACATAGTGTTTAATGCTGAAAACAGTAACAAACAATAACACTAGGACCAGCTTCAGAGCCAGTGGACCAATGTCGCACCAGAAAGCTGTCCAAAAGAGGTCTGTTTCTGACGCCTCTTTAAGATTTGTCTGAAATGGGGCAAGACATTGTCTTTAATAAGTTGCAGACATGGCCTGCAACAGCTTTGTCCGGGTGATTTTTCTCCACAAATGCCTGCACCTTACTGCAAATTGATGAAAACCGAGGCAAATTTTCCACTCAAAAAACCGATGAAAACCGAAACCGATGAAAACCGAAGGCAATGAAAACCGAGGTTCCACTGTATATGTACCCTCTGTCACATTGTTGACAAAGAAGTTCTCACAGGTGAATTTGCTTTCTGGTGGTGAGAGGGGAGTGGGGGAAAAGGTATAAGAAATTATTTTCCATTCACAGTTCCAGGAAGTATTTCTCAGGACCTGACTGGTTCTCTGCTTAGTTTCCTGACCGGTTGGCTGTCTTACACAAATGCCTCACTTCTTAAACAGATCAGTCCAGGACCTTCTGATGAAGGTCAGCTATTTGCCATTCAGGATGCCTTGACTTCTTCCTTGGCTACTGGAACTTGCCCACTTCTCACGGTGTTGCATTAAATATGTTTCTTTCAAGTCCCAAGCCCCATCTTCTCATACTTGTGTGTAGCAGTTCTCTCTCAGACTTCTGTATGGGTCATCCTCCCACCCAAGCTCAGCTGTCAGCCTCACATCAGGTGGAGTTCTGTCCCTTTGCCAGACTTCTCAGCTCATACTCTACAAATAAAGTTCAGCATCACAATGCAAATATCTTCTTCTCTCTCAAGCCCTTGAAATTCCTCTGCTCCCAAGGGATAAAGGGAGGAAAAGAAACAAGGCAGCTGCTTCTTGAAAGTCAAGTTCTCCTCTTCGGCACCATGCATTCTCGTCCTCTGAGACTCTGGCCTCTTCTGGGCTTGAGAATGTGACTAGCTGGCCCCTGGGGCATTCACTTGCAAGGCACATCCCTTGTACAGTCAGCTCCAGAAGGCAGATTCCTCAGGCATCCCGTTCGTGTTGTTCCTGCACACTCTCAGACAGGAATCCCAGAGTGTCTTGGATACCTTCTCCTGGAGACACCAAAGCAAACACCAGGAGGAAAAGTGAGGGCAGCCCAAACAAATGTCCTCCGGCTCTCTCAGTGATGTAGGTGTAGATTTTTTAGGGGGGGGATTCGGGGAGGTGAGGCCACACCCCCACCTGCCCCTGGGGGCATGGCCTCACCTCCCCAAGCCCCGCCCCTGGCCTCAGTGATTATAAAAACAGCTCTCTGAGGCTAGGGACAGCAGACTCCCCAGCCCCCCACCTCGCCCCGCTCTACCCCAGCAGCTGGTCTCCAGGCTAGTAGCCGGCAGTCCCTTCTCCCTCCCCTCGAGGCAGAGGGGTAGCTAGGGAAAATGGAGCCTGGTGCAAAATCTGAGGTTTGCACCCCCCCCCCCCCATGGGCGGCTGCTGTGATGCTGGAATCCACCCCCAAACAGCATCACTTTAGATGGTGTTTAAATTAGGGAGCCCAGATTCTCCTTTTAAATCCATCTTAAAGGATGAATCTGGTGTCCCCAGTTAAAACAACATTGAAAGTGATGCTGTTTTGGGGTGGATTCAGTGGTGAGATTCAGCAGGTTCGCACCACTTCAGCAGAACCGGTTGTTAAATTATTTGAATCCCACCACTGGGTGGATTATCCCCCATCCTGAAACAGCATCACTTTCAATGTTTAATCTGGGGACCTCAGATTCTCCCTTTAAATCCATGCCAAAGGGGGTGGATTTAAAAGGAGAATCTGGGGGAATTTGGAGGGTGCCTGCTGTCAGGGGTGCAATTGTTAAGCTAGCAGCACCAAACTTTCAGGGTATCTTTAGGAGACTCTCCTGATTATACCACCCAGGTTTTGTGAAGTTTGGTTCAGGCGGTCCAAAGTTGTGGACCTTCAAAGATGTAGCCCCCATCTTCTATTAGCTCCCATTGGAAACAATGGGGGATGGGGCACCCCCTTTGGGAGTCCATAACTTTGGACCCCCTGAATCAACCTTCACCAAACCTGGGTGGTATCAGTAGGATACTATCCTGATGATACCACCTAGGTTTAGTGAAGTTTGATTCAGGGGGTCCAAAGATATGGACCCTCAAAAGGGTAGCCCCATCTACTATTAGCTCCCATTGGAAACAATGGGGGATGGAGCACCCCCTGTGGGGGTCCATAACTTTGGACCCCCTGAACCAAACTTCACCAAACTTCGCTGGTATCTGTAGGAGTGTCATCTGATGACAGCCTGAAATTTTGGTGTTGCTAGCCTAAAAACTGTGCCCTCTGCAGGCCAAAAACAGACTGCAGGCGGGGGTCATAAGAAGGGATGCCTCACCACGTAAAAAGATCCTTGCATGTCAAAAACGAGTGTGTCAGGGACATGATACATTACTACTGTATGTGTAAATGTGCCGAACACTTTGTATGCATGCTTTCTCTCGTCCAAATCATTCAGCGTAGGATTTCCCCCTCACGCACCGAATTCAAAACCCTTGTTTATTCTGAACACCAGCAGCAGGCAAAGCCACAAGGCAAGGGGGATTCTTCACAGAGAAACAACATGCAGGAAAAAGGTGAAGAACCCCTTCCTCTGCTTTTTCTCTAGTCAAAATCCCCTTGTGCTACTTTTCTTTTATTAGAAAAATGGAGTCACAGAGTAACACTGTTCTTGTTTGATGGCACTTCATTGGTGTCATGGACACACAAAAGGCCGTCATAGTGCAGGCTGACATTGGTTCAGGGCCCTAGGATTACCAGCTCTGGGGCAGGGGTGGCCAATTGATCATGCTGGCAGGGGCTGTTGGGAATTGTAGTCCATGAACATCTGGAGCACCATAGGTTGGCCACCCCTAAAACTCTTGAAGATTTGAGGGCGGAGCCTGAAGAAGGCGGTGTTTTGGGAGAGGAAGGACCCAAGATGGTACAAACCCTACCCTCCAAAGCTGCCGTTTTCTCCAATGGATCTCTCTGGAGATCAGTTGTAATCCTGCGAAATCTCCAGACCCTACCTGGAAGCTGGCAACCCTATTCCCTTTTTAGGACTAGTCGAAACCACAGATTTCATTAAAAGGCAGAAGAGGAAGTGCAGCTTAGTCACAGGATTTCCACAGCTTTCCCCCCCCCCTTCCTTTCCCTGCTGCTGGGAGGTTCCTGGCTTATCTTTGCTGGGCTTTCCCCACCCCACCCCCACCCCACCGTCCCCTTAGCCGCTGTGCCATCTTCCTGAAAACCACCCATTTTCTGGAAAAAAAACTATTGTTGGCTGGGAACTTCCTTTTGGAGAATCTCCCTCAGTTTTGTTTTCTCTTTTCCTGCAAATGAATCAACTCTAGAGAGTCCCCCAATTATGAACATGGACACACATGAAGCTAAATCAGACGTTAGTCCGTCAAGGTCATTATTGTCTACTCAGACTGGCAGAGACTTTCCAGGGTCTCAGGCAGAGGTCCTTCACATCACCTACTGCCTGGTCCTTTTAACTGGAGAGGTCGGGCACTGAACCTCAGACCTTCTGCAGGCCAAGCCGAGGCTCTTCCACTGCGCCACAACTCCTCCCCTTATGCCCACAAAGGGAAGACGTGCAACGCCAGGCACTCCGCCAACCTGCCTAGAGCAGCATTTTTTCCTGCAACCTAGGGTAGCACTTTTCCTGTAGGACTTCCCTTTTCTAAGCACCATATTAGGGCATGTGGTCAGAGAAAGCACAAGGCAATGGAAAATCAAGACTGCCAGTTCCCTAGTTAGGTGCAAGGACCTCAAGGTCAGCAAAAAGTCCCGAGGGCATGAAGCACCAGTGGGTATGGAGCATCAGCCCTCTGGGAGCAGCAGAAAGCTCAGAGCAAACTGTCAGGGCTAAGAAAGAAGGCTCCAATGGGATGCTTCTGAAGCCCAGCACTAGGCAGAAGCTGGCCCACATTTGCTCTAGTTTATGGAACGGCCACCAGATCTCTTTTGTGAGCTAGTGAAAATGTCTTATTTTCTTTCAGGCATAGTTTTTGTGGCTGCAAGTTTTTTGGACACATAGCAGCAGCTAGCAATTTAGACCCAAACTGTTAATGGTACCACAGAGCCATCGTAACAATCAGTGCCTGCTCTGAATCCTGTTCCATGCTAAGCTTTCAGCAAGTCATCAAAATGTTCAAAGCCATCCTGAGATTACAAATGTAGATGAAGAGGGATGTTGTCCTTGGGCACAAATCCCACCTAAAATACTTAAGAAGTTTCTTCTTCCTCTACCTTCTTGGACCAAGAACATCTGCACACCCCAAAATGTAGGCCAGGCCAAGACACCTTTCGGCAGCCTCCACACTGTGGGAATTTTAAACACAGCTCTTGCTTACCTGTAGCAGAGTCCACTGCTGCAAAAGCTGCTGCTACTGGAGTCATGTGGCTGACCATATCAAGCCCTTGCCTGCCTGCCTCAGCAACATGCTGTTGATCTGGTGCTTGTAAAACCACAGCAACACTGAGAGACAATTGAATGTGTTCTATGCAAAAGCAAGGGAGTGGCTATGACATTGTGCACCGGACCATACCTAGGAATTTCTTGCCACTCTGAATTTCAGTGTTATGCCTTCCCCTAAATAATCCTGAAATCTAAAGTTTGATTACAGGGCACTGGGGAGGGGGGGGGAGGTCTTTAGATTAAAGAATGACAGTCCCCAGATTTCATGGACGAGAAGGAATGAGCACGAGTTTTTAGTATGCAGTGTTATAGCACTATAGCAATTAAATGATTTGCTCAGGATGAGGGAAAGGAGAAGTGTTTTTGCATGGCAGGATTATCGATAAGGTTGCAAGAACAAACTGCAGGATGGCAATTTTTTCACAAGTGCAGGCAGACAGCATATTACCCTTCTGCTGCAGAGGATGCACATTCCCAGGAGCAGGAGGTGACCGTGAGCCATGCCGAAGATCAGCTCCAGGCAAAGGACAAGGCTTCCTGAAGACAAGCCTTTCCTCTCACAGAGAAGGAGACAGCCATCCTTGATGGGAAACTCAAGGGGGCATCTCTGGCTGTGAGCCATCTGCTGGGGTCCCCGCCGGACTCTCTAATCCCAGGGATTAGTGGCTGAATGGCAGGCGTGGACTTGTGGCAGGTAATCGGAGGGAAGGTTTTAGACCTCAAAAGACAGCCAATTACTTCTAAGCCTGCATTTGTTCCTGACCCAAAGAGGTGAGGAGCATGCATCTCCATATCCGAGCATGTGGAGGACAGTTCCACATGTGGAGAAAAGAAGCTCTAGGAAGTCACCTTAGTGCAGTCTTGCTTTTCCAAGTAATGGGAAGGGCAATGTGATCTACCAGGGATGGTTTCCTGGACTGCTTCCCAACCAGGGGCATACCAACCAGGGGGATATATGGGGTCAAATGTCCCTGGGCTGCAGCCATTTAGTCACGTGGGGGCGGAAAATCGCCCCACACCCCTCCTCCTTCCCCCCCAGGTCCATGCACTGACTTCAAGACCTGGTGTAAAAAAAACATTGTTTGGTTGTGGTGGGGGAGGGCAGCCATCCATGCGGGGATGGGCAGGTGCGGGTGGAAAAGATTTTGCACCAGTCTACATTTTTCCTAGATACACCTCTGTTCCCAACACACACCTTTCCCTCCACCTTTGCTTCCAAACTGGAATGCTAGTTTTGAGGGCATCCACGCAAGTATTCCCTCTAAGCATCCAGGTTCCAGGTGTTCCAATTCTCATGGTGTTCTACCTCGAACAAGCTTGACAATAATCTTTCTGCAAAGAACACATTGCAAGGGAGTTGGCACACTATCTGAACATGAAACCTCACATTTTTAAAGGCCCACCCACGTTGGCACCAATTTCCTTTGATCAGCACCTTGCAGCTGCCACTTCTCCTGCTGCACCCCCAGGCAGCTCTGGAAGGGCTTTAAGAAAATTGGTCATCACTGTAGCGCTATAACACTGTTAACAGTATAAGAGTATAATGCTGCAGTGTAGTAAATCTGTAGCAGCTGCTTTTTAAAAAACAATCATTTTTTGCCATATAAATGATCGTTTCTAAATGTATTGTTGAAGGCTTTCACGGCCGGATTCAACTGGTTCTGGTGGGTTTTCCGGGCTTTGTGGCCGTGGCTTGGTGGATCTTGTTCCTAATGTTTCCCCTGTATCACAGAAGGAAGTCTGTTACACATTGTGTCCAGTAATACACCTCTGAAGATGCCAGCCACAGATGCAGGCGAAACGTTAGGAACAAGATCCACCAGGCCATGGCCACACAGCCCGGAAAGCCCACCAGAACCAGTATCATTTCTAAAGGCCATCAAAATCATCCAGTGATTGAGCAGGGAAAATGGTGGCTGGCAGAGGAAAGGACATGAAAAATTCCCATGTGGATGCTCCACTGCTAGTGAAAATGCCTCTGCATTCACAGTGGCACTTAATGCAAAATCTGGACTCATTGGTATATGGGTGCAGCCCTGCACTGCGCTCTGCTTTGGCTCAGATACAGTCTTTTGTCCAGTCACTTCTGGCTAATATACGCCAGGTGAGATGCAGCCATCAGGCCAACTGGCAGCTTTGGAAATGGATTCCAAGGGTTCAAACCAGAAAGCTCACTGGATCAAGAGAAGACGTGAGCCAGCCTTTTGCTTGACACTACATCTAGATCTCTGCTTGTTTTTAAAGGCTCTAAACTGGACCCAGCATTTGCCATTCTTCTCTGGGCCTGTTGAGCTGCTTGACAACTTTTTGGGAACATTGGCTACCGATGTGGTAGCCAGGTGGACCCTTGCCTCAAGCTGAACATCTCCCACAGGATGGACAACTACGTCTGGTCTTAAACTAACCCTGGTTCAATTTTTACTGTCCCAATATCCTTTTGCAAAGGCCAATGGTGGCAGGAGGGCAGAGGTGGGATCCAGCAGGTTCTCACAGGTTCCCAAGAGTAGGTTACTAATTATTTGTGTGTGCCGAGAGGGGGTTACTAATTGGTGATTTTGCCACGTGATTGTTGCCTTAGTTACGCCCCTCCTCTCAGCAGTAGCGCGCAGAACTTGAAGCAGTCTAGCAGGAGGTGCACCGGCGTGTGTGGCAGCCTGCGCCTGCATGCATTCGTTTCCCGCCCAATGACCGGCGCAGCAGCTGCGTCCTTGCCACAGCCCCACCCAGGAATGCCCTGCCCCCAGAATGCCTGGCCACACCCCTGTCGTGCCCCGCCCAGCCCCACTGGCGCTACGCCACAGTTTGAATCCCACCACCATCGGAACCTACTAAAATTTTTGAATCCCACCACTGCAGGAGGGGTGTCACTGCCATGTCACTACTGAAGGGTATACCATCCCCCAAGCTCAGCTGATACTTGGAAAGACTCCTCTTCTGGCTAACGGGTAGGCCAGAAGGGATATCACTTTTCAGAGAGCATAAGGCTATACCCCAGGGGCAGCCACTATTCCTGACATGACCGTTGTATTTAAAAAGGGCTGCAGCCTATTAGTCACTGATAGACCAGCAGCTTACTCAGTGGAGAAGCAGGAAAAATGATATTTCCTGAAACTGCCCTGTTTGTAGTCAACTATATCCTCAGTCGGTATGTATTCTTGCCTTGCCTTGCTTTTAGGGGAGGGGGAAGCAGCCATGGGAAAAGTTTGTCGTAAGACTTTTGCTGTAAGTTTGCATTTGTAAAGCTAGAGATAGGGCGTTTCCCCACTCTCCACGATCCCCCCTATGCCGCGCGCTGCTCTCTGCATCCCTGGTGTGCACCTGGGCGTCCCCACGACGGTCCCCACGACAGTCATCAAAAGGCGGCGTTTACAAGAGCGCCAGGGATGCCGCGTGCTGAGGGGGTGCAACAGCGGTAGCATTGGGGCGGCTGCACTGTCGCCGCCCCTGTCGTGGGGAGTGCCGGGGGACCCCGAGCTACTTGAGGAGAGTAGCGCGGGGCTTAAGGTAGGTGGGGAAAGGCCCATAGTTACCACCAATTCCCTCCCTCACTCTTAACCAGGGGTCCTCCAAGTGGTGCCCGTGGGCACTGTGGCGACCACTGACATATTTTCTGTTGCCCACCAAGTGTTTTTTAGGAAGCAGGTGGGGCCAGGGAGAGCTTTTGGCTTCTGATTGGTCACTGGAGATTTAATTGGCTGCAGATTTTTTTTAAAAAAATTATTTTGGCAACCGCTTACACCACAGCGCAAGGATCTGCACTGCGTTTCTAAGGTTAAGTGGCGGCAATCATTTTGGGCTGGCTCCACCTCCTACGGCAGCCATTTCGTGGCATCCATTTTGTTGTTGCATGTCCACATGCCATGTCAGAATTCCACAAGTGCTCACAGGGACAGAAAAGGTTGGGGACCCCTGCTCGAAACACTCGGGTTCATATCACATGGAAGCTGCTAGTGGCGCCCAGCCCACCACGGCATCTGCAGCAGCCTCCTAGCCAGCACACAGCTTCAATCTTCCTCCTCCTTTGCTTCAGGAGGCCGCGGACCCCGTCTCCCCGCCGTGAGGAGATCCCCTATTACAGCAGCAGGAGCAAGGTCAGTCTGAACCCTGTCTACTCCAGTCGTCGAGGCCTGAAGGACTATTGGATCAGCCCTCAGAGGTACTACCCAGCAGGCAGTGCTTGGCGCACTTCGTCAAGGCGCCTCTTGGTCCTCCCTGGGAACACAGGAGTGTCGGAAGTAGAGTCTGTCCACTGGCCATGTTCCGGCCAATACAGGCACCCTCTCATGTAAGTCACATGGTTTTGTTTAGTAATTTTTCTTTATACCCCACTTTTCTTCTCAGTGGGGACCCAAAGCAGCTCCCAATATCGTTTTCCCCCCTTCCCTTGTATCCTCACAACAGCCCTGTGGTAGGTTAGGTTCACAGTGTAGGACTGGTGCCAAGTCCACTCGGCCAGCTTCTGGGGAAGAGCAGGGATTCGAACTTGGGTTTGCCTGATTCAAGGCCAGCCGCTAACCACACTGTAACCGATACACCTCGCTGATTTCAGAACATCAGACCACCAAAGGAGGGTGATCATTTGGGTTATGGGAAAGAGGGGACATTTCTGCAGGCAATTTGTGCTTGCTGTTTCACCCAGGTCTTCAGGTCTTCTCACAGTGTGGGTGCATCCGTGGACCCTTGACTCCTGGTATGGCCACACTGCAATTACTCCGACAGCCCCATTTATGCTGAAAGGGCAACCATCTTCTTCAGTTATTCCATTCGGATTCTGCTAGTCGTCCTCACTGAAGTGATAAATGGCACCCCTGGGTGGGGCAGGTAAGGGGGAAAGGTCACAGAGCAGTGGTCCACAAGAGAATTGCAAAACCCAAATGTTCCTGATTCATTTTGAGGAAAAGCAAGAGATACAGAGGGAGGTCTATTCCAAGTATGCACACAGCAATACGCACACGCCATTTCTGTGCCGCTCGGATTCCTGGCAGTTGTTAAATTGCGTAAATCAAACCAACCCCATCCCCCTGATGTATGCCAGCACTCCACTAAAGTGTTAATAAGCTGTTAGCTGTTGCTGGGTAACCGCATCCTGCCTTCCTTGTGCCCTAAGCCAATGAGTGTTCACAGCAGTGATGTCATGCTCCCAGCTCACATCGAATTGGCTGAGCCGGGCTTGCCATTTAATAATCTCCCAGGATGGTTACCTGGGTGAAGTTTTGTCCAGTTGGACTGATCCTGTTGCTTCCAGATTGGAGGAGATGTTCAGGGGCATTCAGTTTACCCCCCCCCCCCCACCCACACACACACACACACTGCAGGAAGCACTTAGCTCAGACCCAGTCCGTGGCAACAACACAACGGCAACAACAACACGGCAGGAGCTCACCTGGCACCACTGGCAAGGTTGAAGCCAAGTGGTCCCTGCAGAGTTGCCAGTGCAGCTGAGACTTTACTTGGCTTGCTCCCAGCCTCTATCAGCCCTCCCGGGGCTGTGGCTCAGGAACTGGCCACGAAGGCAACATGCAGTAGCCAGTTATGCCCATCCAGGTGTTCAGGCTCTCTCACAAATTGTGATCTGATTACAGCACACACAAACAGCCTTCGAGGGCTATAGCACCTGCGTTGGTGTTTCTTGGCCCCTTTGCAAACAGTTGCAGAGGCTGAACTGAGATTTGGACTTGAAACGCAGAATCTAAAGTTGCCAGCAAGCTTGAAAGGGCGGGGGAATTTAACGGTAGGTTCATGTGGAAATGGGCATTGGACGCTTTTCAGAGCATGGAGGTCAATCACATCACCTGGGAACAGAGGCGGAGCACTCACGGGAACATGTGGGGTCACATGTTTCTGGGTGCACGCCAGCTGGTCACATGGGGGGCTAGAATTGCCCCCCACACCCCTCCCCTCGGCCCTGCCCTGCCAGTGGTCCAGCCAGGTAAGTGGGACACGGAGGTGGAGGGGCAATGGCAGGGAGTAGAGTGGAGGGGCACCCAGATCAGGTTTTGCCCTGGGCGCCCTTTCCCCCACCTATGCCTCTGCCTGGGAAATAATATTCCATTCAGCCTCTGTTAAAGCAACAGGACTTATTTTTCTTCAGGCAGTTGGCAACCCTAACAGCATCAGTTTCATTCTGCTGCCTCAATTTTCAAGGGGCACATCATGGTCTGGGGCGCATTGCATTCCTGTTTCATTCCCTCCCCTCTGTGAAAACGTATGGGGGCCCAGACTAGTTTTTGAATACAAAGTGCCAGTTGGTGACGAATTAAATTTAATCCTGATAACTCAGCATTCAAGGGAGTGTGAAATGTTCAAAAAAGTTAACTATTTCACAAACCAGCTAACAGAAATGCAAAATGAGGGCCTGACTCCACCAAAGGCCTTATTTGACTGTAACCATTTTCCTATGGCAAGATATTTGGTTTTGGAGCAGAAGGTCAGTGCTGGCACAGACATGAGGTTTATGAAACTGTCACTTTCCACTCACCCTTAGATC
Source organism: Sphaerodactylus townsendi (assembly GCF_021028975.2). Taxonomy (NCBI): domain Eukaryota; kingdom Metazoa; phylum Chordata; class Lepidosauria; order Squamata; family Sphaerodactylidae; genus Sphaerodactylus; species Sphaerodactylus townsendi. The sequence continues at coordinate 101,112,176 of NC_059430.1, forward strand.
CCCATCTGCAAAATAAGGACACCATCATGACGAGTTTGGCCCTAAGACATCGGAAACCTGGGTCCAAACCCCACCCTGCCCTGAGGCTCACTGGGTAAACTTAAGCTGCTCAGTTTCTTGGATTTAATTACAATACTTGATGTTCTCCCACTTCCTACCCCGGACTCTCTGGTCTGCACAGTCGAAGGGGTATTGAGAGTTCTGTGCTGGAAGCTTTATCCCAGGCACACATGGTCCCAATTCACCCTACAAGTGGGGAGGAGGGCTTCGGCCTTCATGCCTGGCACCATTTTCCCATGTCAATATGGCCCTGAGGGGACTGCTTTTTGCCCTACTGAGTGTTTCTCATGCACTGAGGGAGTAAGTACTTGCCCCTCACTGGTCATTTCAGATTGGGAAAGAAACAGGAAGGCAACGTGGAGCCCCTTCTCCTCAGGTCCCATGGTTCTGATCCAAACTGGAATTAGGTTCCCAGCATGGAAGTCACACCAAACGTTTGATTGCATGAATCTGGGGCCTGGAGAAAACATAAGCTCCAGTTAGACCCACAGCCTACTCTACCTCATAGGGTTGTTGTGTGAAAAAAGGGGGAGAGGAGAATAATGTACACTACTCTGAGGGCCTTTGAGGAAAAATGGACAGATATGTAACTGATGAATCAACAAAAAGCAGTGTTCAAAATGCGCCAACTGTCACTCCTAATTGGAATGCCCCCAAAATTTACGTACAACCAGGACTGTAATTTTGATAATATGGACTGCCTCCTACAGCCACGCCACCCCGCCAATCAAAGGTGTTGTTCATTACAGGATTTGGAGAGGAGGGGGGTATCTTTTCTGAGCCTCCTGCTAGAATTAGATTCTTAGCCAACAGGAAAACAAGCTCCCAAATTAAGCCAGCAAACAGGTGGCTGCCTTGGCTGACAGGCAAAAGTGGGTGGGCTGCAGGGAGCAATCTGAAACAAAAACGTCCCTCTTGGTTTTCTGGCCTTTTTGTGGTCAGTGCCCTTTTATCCCCCCCCCCCCTTTCACTCTCTCCTCTTCTCCACTGCTTCCTACTCTGCGGTGTAACAGGAGCCTCCTCAGCTTCTTCCCCACCGCTGGTTCCACGCACAGTCTCAGATGAGTGGCTTTCTCCATCTGTCCCTCCTTTCATGGTGTCTTGAGAAGCTGCCAGGTCTAAAAGGAGCAGGGGATGGAGATGAGGGGGAAGGCAGCGGGCACCAGAGAACCTTGCAGCCATAGAGCGACACCACCGGGTGGCCAGGAGAGGCCCAGTCATAGCATCAGAAGGAAGGCTTGGCATACCAATTAAAGAGGCACAGTGGAGTGCTTGCTTTCTATGCTCACTCGTGTCAGGGCCAGGCCCTGGTCAAGCCGCCAGGGCAGCCGCTTGGGGCAGCACAAAGACAATGAAGAGGGTGCCGATGCAGCACAGAGACTCAGCTCAGCCCTGACAGTCAGTGGTGTCCCATCTGAGGCCTACAACCCCGCTGGGTTGGTCCGAGCCAAGCTCCCGATAGAGGCGACAGAATACAGAGGCCCTTTCTGAACAAACCAAATAAAACGTTTTGAGGCAGGAAATAAAACATTTCCTCCTCGGAGTTCGACATTTTTTTTCGCCCAAAACATTTTACTTCCTGCCTGAAAACATGCTGTTCCCTTGCAATTCTTCTTCGAAGATGTTTTGGAATCGTTATCACTTGCTTTAAAACGTTTCCCACTCCTCTCTGTAGTCCCCGGACTTCCTCATCCACGCCATTTTCTGAGCTTGTGCTGGCCATCTTGTACTGGTCTTCCGTTCATTTTTTTTAAAAAAATGTTTTTTGGGGGTCATGTCTATGCAGAGGCGAACCGGCAGAAAATGGCACCCAGAGGCAAGACCTGATCCCCCACTCCCAAGAGAGTTTTCCTCCAGCAAAACGTTTTTAGGGGCTTGTGTGGAGTGGAACTTGTGCAAGCCAACATCTGACTAGATTGTGTCAATTAAGAATGAAGGCTGATTGGAATGGCATCTCAAAGAGGAGAGGCCATAGCCCAGAGGTAGAGCATCTGCTTGGCTTGCAGAAGGTCTCACAAGTTGCCCTTTCTAGTGGGCATCTGAGGGCCTCTTTATTGCCAGTTCCTCAAAGCTTTACTTCCTTTGCACATGGAGGTTCCATTTTTCTACCATGGCTAACATCTGCTGATAGTCCGATCCCCTTCCACGAATTTTTCTTGCTCCCTTTGGAAGGCAAGTCACTCGTTTGATGATTTCTGTTGGCCAAATTAGGTACCTGCGGCAGGGAAGACGCATCCAGAGTCAAATCAGCATTCCCTGGAAAGTAGGGGCATTGCATGTCAAACAGATGCAGCTGGGCTATGTGGAGTCAGGCTGTTGAGGCAGGTAGAATGACGTTAATTGGAGAATTTTCTCTTTCTAGAGGGAGAGGCCCCCAAGTCTGGGCTGGTGGGGTGGGAAGACTGACAGCATTTTTATGAAGGAGCGAGGCAGGTGGTCCCTCCAGGTTAGAAGAGAGCAGATCAAAGCAGGGTTGTGAGCAGCCATCTGCCCTTTGAAACAACAGCAGGGGCGGGGTGGGACGCACCAAATAGCTGAGCAGGGGATGAGGCCCAAGACTTTCCTTTGCCTCCAGAGCCCATCTCTTCAGCACTCAGCTTCTCCTCTCTGAGGGTCTCAGTTGGTCAGCAGTCAAATCAATATATAGAACCTGCAGAATGAGCTGGAGCAGGGGGGGTGCCCCTCAGATCAAAGCTGTCCTTTTACTCTCCCACCCTTCTGAGTGTGTGGCCACAGCTGGCTCCATGCCTCTCACTGCTTCCTGGCAGGGCCCACCTTGGCCTTGTCTCTGTGCCCCAGATCAGATGAGATGCTGAGAGTAGTATGTATGGAGAGCTCCCCTCTTTTAAATAGCGAGCCCAGGGGGCCTCAGTTGGGATTTGGACCATGATGCTGTGGGAAAGACCACATCATCATGCCAGTTCCTTGACCTGAAACCTGCCGGTCAGGCTACAATTTGCCCCGCTGGCCACACACATACGAGTTCTGGTGTTCTGGCTGCTACAATGTGCCATGGATCAGCATGGTGATCAGCATAAGAGCCAGCGTGGTGTAGTGGTTAAGAGCAGGTGCACTCTAATCTGGGAAACTGGGTTTGATTCCCCACTCTGCCACTTGAACTGTGGAGGCTTACCTGGTGAACCAGATTAGCTTGCGCAGTCCAACACATGCCAGCTGTGTGACCTTGGGCTAGTCACAGTTCTTCTGAGCTCTCTCAGACCCACACCTCATAGGGTGTTTGTTGTGAGGAGAGGAAGGGAAAGGAGATTGTAAGCCCCTTTGAATCTCCTTACAGGAGAGAAAGGGGGGATATAAAGACAAACTCTTCATCATCATCATCTGCACCAGTCCATGGGCAGTAGCTTATGCATGCATGTGTGTAACTCAGTGGGATGTTTCACGGGTTGTGAAATGTATATTTGCAGGGCAATGCAGCCAACCACAGTGTGCTTTCAAACAGCCACCTGTCATGTTCACACTTTATGTTTTGAATGGAGCGATCTGAAGCAGAGATCCTCCCTCTTAAGTCAGTTGATGTCACTGGACTTAGAAGGGTGTAGCTGCACTCAGGATTGCACTTCATAAGTCTCATTACAGTGTTGTGGTTCAAATCCCCACTCTGCTAGAGAAGTTTACTGGGAAACCTTAGGCCAGTCACTATCCCAGCCTCACAAGGTTGTTGTTGCTGTGAGAATAACATGGAGGAGTAGGGGAGAGCAATGTTATAAGCAGCCTTGTGTCTCCTCTGAGGAGTGACATAGGTTATACATATCTAAAGAAATCCATAGTTAGTAAATAACTGCTGTTTGGAAAGCTGTCTGTGAAATAGAGAAAGATTTCCATTACAAGTATGCTCAATTTCTGGCATCTGAAGATATTTATTTATTTAGAAATATATTTTTTTAAATGTGCCTCGTTAATCGTAAATAAATACTGTATGTGTTGGGGAACTAAAATTCTGAAAGTGCTTGGCAGGGCTTGCTGCTAGGCCACAACAAAGGGGGAAGGCAGATGTCTTATAACTTTGCATGTCTGCTCCCCTTCATCCAATCCTGCACTATGCTGCATGGTGCTGTGCAGCACATTGGCCTAAGGAGAGCCACGAGACAAGCTGGACACCAGCCTTGGAAAACAGCAGGCGCAGCAGCGACAGCCACGTCCACCGCAAAGCCGTGCAAGAGTCAGAAGAGCGCCTGCAGGAGCAGATGGCTCTTTACTGAATTACAGTGCCGGGCGTGGCCCAAGGAGAGCAGATGGACTTGAGGGGGAGACTTGTAAACAGAGAGGAGCCTTTGCTAAGCCAGCTCCCAGTTCTGCCTATAAATACTTAACAACCTCCAGGCTTTCTCCTGTTATGAAACCAAAATCATTAAACTGCCTCCGGCACTGGGAAGGGGAGGAAGGGGAGAAAGCAACCTGCAATGAAGCTTTCTGATTTTCTGATGTGTACCCTTGTTCCTCCTGACCCACAAATGCATTTGCTTAAATACACTTTATCTCAATTTCTGATACAGTAGATGGGGAGAGTAGGGACGTGTACAGGTACGCAAGAGCCCTCAAGTTGCAGTTGACTTATAGGGACTGCAGCAAGGGGATTGCAAGGCAAGAGAGAAGAAGGGGTGGGTGATTTGCTGCAGAGCTTTCCTCGGTGATCCAAACAACCCAGGTCAGCTTCCAAGAGCTGACGAGATCCATCTATGCCATGCACTTATGGCGACCCCAGCAATGGGCTTTCAAGGCAAGGGAAAAGCAATGGCGGTTTGCTATTGCCGCCCCCTGCAGAGCATTCCTTGGTTTAGCTTCCAAGATCTGATGAGATCGGGCTATACCACCTTGCCTTCCCACCCAGAGGGTTTGTGTAAGAAGGTGAACGTTTTCAAGAGGTTTGAGTACTGGCAATATTCAAGATCAGATTATTTTTAAAGAAACCCAACAGCAATTTGGTCTGCGTTTGATCTGCGACAGCTCGCTCAGGCACGCAAATCACCCCTTGTCAGTCTTAAGATTTCTGTGTGAACCCGAGAGGTACATCTCCCAGGAAGCCAGTCTTTAGCATTTGGTGAAACTCTGGTGAGAACCATCTGTTCACATGAGGGCCGCTGTGGCTCTTGCTGTGATCCAGAACAAGGATTAGAACGTGTGCTGCGTGCTAGGATAGAAACACTAACCAAATTAAGATGCTGCCAGTGAATCTTGCTGCTGCTGGTTCTATTTCTGGATATGCAGCAGCCGCCAGTCAGAAAATGCAGCATTCGTCCAATTTGTGGACCTTAGTATTAATCACAGTAGTTTGGTCTCTTTGCTGTTGCGTAATCCACTTGATTTGCAGCTCAGCTCTGAACGCCTTAACCTAATCGTGAGTTATTTCCTCAGAAATAAGCAGTTACTCAGTCTTTAGATAAATAATTAAGTTACTCAGATCCTCCTCTGACATTAAAAATAAAAGCCACCTAAAAAAAAAAAAAGACAGGTGGAAAAATAAGCATTGCTCCCTCAGCAGGCGCAGTAAAAAATTGAAAATTCAGGTTTAGAGCCAGTGTGATTAGAGTGTCAGACTAAGGCCCCTTCCGCACAGCACAGGTAGAGCAGGTTGTAATCGGGCTAAATGAACCCACTCTCTTGTTTTCCTATTCGCATGCCTCCGTGCAAGCAGTGACCGGAGCCTGCAGAAACAATGCGGGTTGCTGTCATGCCTTCGCACAGAGGTGTGGGGTTTTTGTTCCTTGCCTCCCTCGCTGCATAGCTACATGGGCAGGCTGGCATGGACCATCACAGCCATGCTGACGCCTGTGACCCCACGTGGCTACGCAACTGCGAGGCAGGGAATTTTGAAAAACAGGAAGCGCAGCTGAGGAAAGTGCTTCCCGGGGCATACTTTTGCTCGCAAGTGGCTGAAATCCACATTAAAACTAAAGAATCGCAGATAGTGCTATTCTTGTAAAACCCATTTTTGGGGGAAACATGGGGCAGACTTGCACTAGGGGCAGGAACTGTGTGAAGTTCCCCCCAACAAACGGGGGTTTTAGGGTCATTAACCTGCGTTCATTGGCCCGTGCGGAAGGGGCCTAAAATCTGGGAGACCTGGATTCAAGTCCCCACTCCACCTTGATAATCACTGGATCATGGCATGTTGAGTTCTGTGGTGGAGGAATATACAATCTTTCTGTAAATCAGAGTATAGAACAGGGCAGGTAGGAAGCCAGAAGAAGAGAGAACAGGCCTGGATTAAGATGCACTAAAAACCAACCCTGCCAGTTTTTGTTGGAAGCAACACCAGGGGTCTCCAGAGACAGATGCCCAGCTATCTTAGGCTTGGTGACAATAAGTTGTACCAGCCTGATTCCGGCTGCCAGTTTTTTCCTAGTTTACCTTTCATAGCGACTTGACTGGAAAAATTCATCAGTTGATGTTCCCATGGCACAGAGATACATGTTATAATAGTCTAAGGGCTGCTGACCAGGCTCTTGGTAAACACCATGGAGTAGAGGGTCACCCTAGCCCTTATCTAGGACTATTTTTCCTTTGCAGATGGAAGAACCACTGGCAGTACCTCAACCATCAATACCTGGGCAAGAGACCACGCAGGTGTACTATCTGGAGGTGAACCACTGAACCCTGTCCTTCCCCACCCCCCACATGGCACTCAACGTCTTCGGTAAGTGATCCTAAACAAACCCTTCCCACTGCTGCAGACTTCCCACTGCAATTAGGAACCAGAGATCTGAATTCAGCTTTCTGCCTCTGTTAGCTGAATCCCAAACACTAGGGTGGCTGCCCTTGACTAACTTGGAATCCCGCCCATACATACTATTTCTCTCTCTCACTGTCAAATCACAGCTGACCTCTGGCAACCTAGTAGGATTTTCCAGGAAAGAGACTCACAGAGATAGTTTTACCGTTGCCTTCTTCTGCACAGAGACCCTTTCCTTTCTTGGTGGTCTCCTATCCAAATATTGACCAGGAACAACCCTGCTTAGCTTCCAAGATCTGATGAGATTGGGCTATCCAGGTCAGGGCTATCCATGCCTTAAACTGGAGATATTTTTGTGTGCGATTCCAAGTAAGGTGGGCACAGTGGGAAGTGGAAGTTCTGGGGCGCCAGGGTGGTATCTAGCAGCTTGCCAACAAAGAGAGTGGATGTCCAGGTTCCAGAAAGAGAGAAAGGAGGGTGGAGTTAAAAGCTACAGTCATTCAGGAGAAATGCTGGTGGTGATGAAGGGCTGCTCTGCTCAGATATCATAGCCGTTGTCCAAGTCAACTGGCACCAGTGACCTGTCAGGGCAGGGGTCCACCAAGGACTTTCCCTGTAGGTTGATGGGCCAGCCTGCCTTTGGTGGTTCTCAAAAAAACAACAGCGTTTCTGCCACAGCCAACCCTGAATGGCTCAGACTAGCCCAACCTCCACAGAGCTCAGAAGCTAAGCAGGGTCAGCCTTGATTAGAACATGGTCGAGATGCAACCAGCGGAGTCCAGGATTGCTGCATAGAGGCAGGCAATGGCAAAACACCTCTGCTAATCCCTTGCTTTGAAAACCCTATGGGGTTGTCATAAATCAGCTGTGACTTGAGGGCCTTTTCCACCACCATGACCACCACTTCTGCTTCCCTCACCACTAAGCTTGTGCTTGGTGTTACACCATGAGCCCCACTGGACGAAACTAAGGTTGGCTATCGTGACCCACCTCATCTAAACTGGTCTGCAAGATCCAATTTTTTCAAGAGTTAATTCCATAAAAGAGAGAGAGAGAGAGATGCTGAAGAGGTGCCCCCGGTACGGAAGCCCCAAATCTCAGGCTTTGAGGAGTCACGTTGCGATTACTCAACAGAGAGGGGAATTTACTCAGAACCTATTATTGCTGGCATTTCATGTACATCATGGAAAGTCACAGAAAGTCACACTTCATTCTGGGCTAAATATTTTGTAAGTCTGAACGTGCTCTTTGCATAATTCCTTGCCCAACTTGACTGAATCAAGCACCCCGACGTCTCACTGACATCACCAACCCCCGAGGATGTGACGCAGAAACAGGCCGATGCAACAGGAAACACTGCTCAGGTGCCCACAGGAAGCCGGGTCTCCGCTTTGTCACTTGACATTTCTAAAGTTAACAAATATGCCCGGAAGAAGAGAAGGGAGGGCTCAGACAGCAAAGTGTGTGTGCTCGCAGTTCAGTTCTGAATTGAAAGCAAATTGAAAGGCCATCTAGTCCAACCAGATAAAGGGGAAGACTTCTCTGGACAGAGAGTTCAACCAGAGTATATGCTCAAAATTTAAGATTAAGGCTGCTCCCATGGGGGTTGATGGAAGCCCCTGCAATAAATGAGAACATAACAGATCTGCAATGGGATCCATCCAGCCCATTATTTATCCCAGCAGCTGGGGGGGGGGTCTTTGCCAATGGGTGACAGGGGCCCAACTGCCCTGTACCCCCAGTGGGTGGGTGGGAAGACCAGGTTCTCAAAATAGCTACTTGCACCATCTGGGGCTCAGTTAGCCCACACGTGACAGCAACAGCCATCGATGCCCACTTTGTCCGCAGTTCAGGCTGCTGCCTCGGCTGCTTGTGATTGGTCCATCTGGGGTTCAAGCTTCAAGGTTCCAGGGATAGCTTCCTCCTGCCTTACACAGGGAGAAGGCAGTGAGTTGCTTGACCCTGATGGCAGGGATCCCGGTAAAGGGTAGTCATGTATTCTGGGCTCCACCCTGGCCTTGTGCCCAAGGCACTAAGACTGTCCCTGACAGCAGCCACTCTGACTCCTATGCGCAGCTCATCCTTTCCTGTATTCTTTGCTGATATGGCTTCTTGGGACTCATCTGGAGGAGCCTGGCAAACGCCTTGGCTGTGTTCATGCAGCTGGTGGCATTGCTATCCTGCTTCTGTTCACACAAGACTGATTGCAGAACAGGGCAGAAGAGTCTAGAATGTATTGTCGAAGGCTTTCACGGCCGGATTCAACTGGTTGTTGTGGGCTTTCCGGGCTGTGTGGCTGTGGTCTGGTAGATCTGGTTCCTAACGCTTCGCCTGCATCTGTGGCTGGCATCTGTGGCTGATACGCCTCTGAAGATGCCAGCCACAGATGCAGGTGAAACATTAGGAACAAGATCCACCAGACCACAGCCACACAGCCCAGAAAACCCACAACAACCGGTCTCTAAAATGCCTGCCTGCCAGCATGGGATTTACAAGCAGCTCCTAGCTGGCCACTGTTGCAAACAGATTGCCTGACCAGAATGAACCCACCTAGCCCAACAGGACTCGTCTCACCTGCACAGATACTGTACTTAAAACTGCCAGGAGATCACGGGATTTAAAGGAAGCAATGTAGCAGAAGTTCCCATAGGCTTAATTTGAAACCAGAGTTTAGCTGTGAAATATGCGGGGAAAAGAATAAGTATACATTTAGATATTTATACTCTGCTTCCCCCTTGTTGGGAACCATACCAGATTTCAATGTTTTTTCTCCCCTCCAGCCCTTTTATCCGCACAACAACCTTGTGAGGTAGGTTAGGATAAGAGTGATTGACTGGACCCATACAGTCAGCTTTGGTGGTAGTGTAAGCATCTAAACCTGGGCCTCCCAGTTCCTAGTCCAACACCCTAACCCCTACGCAATGCCGGTTCTGAGCACGTGCACAGGGCCATTTGCCATGGCCCACCCTGAATCTCTGTGCATGGTCAGGAGCATGCTTCTTCCCTTGTTTATATTTGCTTTCCGTGACCCAGGGCTGATTCTCCCACTGCTGCTCTGCCCTGGAGCAATCCTGGAAGTCCCTCACCGGCCTTCCTCCCGCCAGGCTCCAAGTGCCAGCAGCTGTTTGGGCTGGCAGCCTTGCTTGTCGCAGCCTCATGAATGGCTGGATTATGCTCAGCCCAGCCGAGCTGCCCCCCACCCCCCTGCCACGCTGTCATGTTACACTCGTGCCACCCCGGCTGCGTTTGATCGCTTCTCCGCAGAGGCTGCACCTGCTGAGAGCCGTTTGAGGGAAGAGGAGCGAGAGGGAAGGAGCAGGTGCTGCCGAGCCCGAGGAGGGGAGTGGCCCGCCTTTGAAAGCCACGGGCTGTCTGTTTGGGCGGGCAAGCTGCCGTCCCTTCTGGAGCGCTGGCCCAGCAGCCTCACAAGAGCAGATCGAGGCCTGTTTAGCTCTGCCCCGTTTCTGCTGGTGGCCAGTCAGGTAGTGCCTCTGGGAAGCCCAGGACAGGAAAGGGCCTTCGAATGCTGTGTCCCCCCAGAGGTGGCACGCTGCCTCTGCACATAGAGGTTTAGTGTAGCTCCCGTAGCTAATTTCCCTCGAGGGACATCTCCTCTGTGAATTGGGCTCTTTGTGCTGATGGCTATCCTTACCAAAGGGCCAGAAGAAGAGTTTGGATTTATACCCCACTTTTCTCAGCTGCAAGGAGGTTCTCCAGGCGGTTTACAAACCCCTTCCCCTCCTCTCCCCACAACAGGCACCTTGTGAAGTAGGTGGGGCTGAGAGAACTGTGACTAGCCCAAGGTCACCCAACAAACCCAGTTCCCCAGATTAAAGTGCACTGCCGATGTGGAGGAGTGGAGAATCAAACCCGGTTCTCCAGATTAGAGTCTGCCACTTTCAAGTACTGCACCACACTTGGGCCGAGCGGAAGCTGTCTTGATTCAGGGCCAGCGCTCCCTGCTTCACCCCTCCCTCTGGCTCCAGGAGATAAGGGCCGGCTGGCCACCTTGCCCGCTTCTCCCCGTCATCACTTCCTTTCCCCCCCATCTCCGCTCTGATTCCCAAGCTTTCCTGATGACCCTGGAATGTTACAAGCTGCTTTCCTGACCTCAGCCTGTCCCTGGGTCCCTCTTCCTTCCCCTCTCCGTTTCCTGCCTGCAAGTCTCCGCTGCCAATTCAGCTGCTTTGATTTATTCTCCACTTCCTTCATCCTGTCCTTTTCCTAGCATCGTGTAGGGCGAGGCCCTGTAGGTAGCATCGCTCTCTGCCTGCCCCTGTCCTCTCCCTCCCTTGAAGCAGACAGCTGGGTTCATCTGGGCAGGCTGGTTTGGCCACCTTTGGAGTGGACACTGCAGGCACAACAAGCAATGCCCTCCCTCCGCATCTTTCCTCTGCAGCCAGCTCTCCTTTTTGGGCCTTTGCCATGCTTTTTGCTACTATTCAGAGATTAGGGTTGCCAATCCTGGTTTGGGAAATTTGTGGAGATTTGGGAGTGATGACTGGATGCTTTAGGGCAGAGTTTGTGGAGGGGAAGCTGTTCCGCGTGGAATGGGATGCCATAAAAATCTACCCTGTGCTGTCCTTTCCTCCAGGGGAACTGGTCTCTGTAGTCTGAAGAGTTTCAGGCTCCAATAGCGGGAAAAGCTCCTGGAATCCTCTGGCATTCTGAAATCCCCCAAAGACCCATTTGTCTAAATGGAACATCTAAATGGGCCCACCGCCCCTGCGAGGAGGAGTGATTTCTTTAGTCTTGGATGGTCTGGCTGTAGAACTGGCTGTTGATGCAACCCCCTTGACAAACCATCAGAAACCTGGTCAGCATTAAAAAAAATCTAATCCAGTGTATGTGCTGGGTCCAAATAAATTGACTCATGGTAGCTACCGTGTCCTGAACACGACTATATGAGACAGCCTGCCCTCCAGCAGAGGGTGTCTCCTAACTGTTGTTAATGGAAGCATGAAAGGAGATATCCAACCCCAGATCTGAAAGACTCATCTAGTTGATTACTCAACTGCTGAGCTATAACTCAGGAATCTCCTGGTTTAAAGTCTCATTCCTATCCTGTCTCTGAGCTGACCTGGCTTCAGGTGAGCTACTCTCAACTCCATCTACAATGCAGGACAACAATGCTGACCTACCTTGCAGGAGCGTTGTCAGGATTACAGTGTCGTCAAAGCACCCTTTGGACTATTTGGTATTCCAAGTCTCAGTATGTCTCTACCTTGGTGGAGACGGGTGAAGTGATCACAGAAAAAGGAGGAAAAGATGAAGTTGTAGAGGCCCAGCACAGAAGGGGTTGTCAGAATGACTGCTACATGCTGGTGTGGCTCTCTGTGCCTTCTATAATTTGCAGCGATACAAAGGGGGTGCCTGCCTCCATTGAAGGTGTGCATGGTTTGATCTGGGGTATCCCATTCACATTTGCAAATCGCGACTTGCAAAGCTGCAACGGTCAAGAATCATATACAGAAGATTTCTTTGTGTAGCTGTCCAGTCATGAGTTTTCACATGAATCCCATAGGACAGCCAAGAGAAAACCGCTGAATACACTTGGTCCGAGGGCAGCTTTATGAGAGTCTGGGCAAGTTTCTCGCCCTTATGGCTATAAAGAGAAGCTTGGCAACGTCCTGTGAAAGCTAGAAGAAAGAGGACAGATAAAATAGGGGTTAGAATTCATTGCCCTGCGCCCTTCCTTGCCTTTTCGCATGACAACCAAAGGAGAATAAATTATGCAGAATGTTAAGAATGCAAACATATGCAAAATGAGCTCAGTTAGGCAAACTGGCTTGAATTTAATTATTTTCTACCAGTAGCAGAACTGAGATTTTCTTCCCATGGAATTTGGATGGCCTTTGGGCAGAATTTTAATTGTGTTTTTTTTAAGTGACAAGTTTACTAGTGTAAGAAAAATCCTCGTGAAAACCACGAGGTTTTTCCACAAGCAGTCCTGTCCCCTCCCTTCCTGGGGCTGCTCCTAGTCTTCCGCAGTGAGTTCAGCCGCTTTGGAATGTGTGGAACTCGTTTTCTGACGGCACACACGGAGCCACAGATGAACGAGATGAGTTCATTACTGGAGGGTGACTCACCCCCAAGCAAGCAGAGGCAAAACTACTGCCCGTGTGGACATGCCCATGAGAAGCAGAGTTGAAAAGAGCAGCTCACGCCTGGATTCCGATCCGGAAAGGGAGTCATGCGGATACAATCTCCACAGCAGCCAGCAGTGAACACATTTCTGGGTCAGCCGGGCCTCAGCCCTGCAGAAAGCAAGGAAGTTCCGTTTCCTTCCGCTGGTTGCGTCACCTGTACAGGAGGCTGCCAGCCAGGTCCTTCTCCGTGACCGTGGAGGGAGAACTTTCCTGTGCCCCCTTTCTCCACCCAACAGTGGCTGTGATGTCACCACCAGAAAAGGAAGCTCAACTCAGCAGGGACACCAGCCCCCAAAGAGAAGCCAGGCCTCGAAAGGGTGCCGAGGCCCAGCTCTGCATGCAAACAAAGCCCTTTGGCATGTGCAAAACCAATGAAGTATGACCAGACAGCATTTATACAGCAACTGCTTCCAGGAAAACACATCCCCACCTTGGCAGCAAGAGGCGTGTGCAGGAGCACACTGGGAAGTGAAAATGGCCCTGGAGCGAGCCAAGCTGAGTGGCTGTTCAACGGTGCTACAAGCCAGCATTGGAGGGGTCACTCAACTCAGCAGTGTAAACAGTGGGTATTAGCTCACCCACTGCTTCCTCCTGAAAACTAACAGCAGTGTAGGAAAAGTCAGCTGGTGAACTGAGACATGAGCTACCATTGCCAATGATAGAAGCCAAGTGTCCCTTGAGGATTGGGCAGAGTTGCTAAATGCATTGTCGAAGGCTTTCACGACCGGAATCACTTGGGTGCTGTGTGGTTTCCGGGCTGTATGGCCATGTTCTAGTAGCATTCTCTCCTGACGTTTCGCCTGCATCTGTAACTGGCATCTTCAGATCCTCTGTAGCTGGCATATTCAGATCCACTGCAGATCCTTTGAAGATGCCAGCCACAGATGAAGGGGAAACGTCAGGAGAGAATGCTGCTAGAACACGGCCATACAGCCCGGAAACCATACACCACCCAGAGTTGCTGAAGCTTGGCTGCGCTTGCAACTGGTTACCAGCGGGCATCTAAGGCAGTGACCCACCTTGAAATTTTCCTGTACCTTAACGAGGCCAGATCTACATATTTTTGAAAGAGAGGGCAGAAGTATACCCCCCCATACATTACATACATATTTTGCTTTATGTATAATCAACCAATAACTATTTTAAATGATATAATAAATTATGCTGACCTCTATAAACCGTTAATGAATAATTCCACTTTTCCATTATTTTGTATATCTGCAATGTTTGAATATTCCCTCAACCCACATGAAAACCCAACCAAATGAGAAAGTTTTTCCACGTAGCCTTTTCCCAGACATTTTTAAAAATGCAGCACATGCAGTTTCGACATGGGAAACACCAAACACACCTCGTGCTCGTTCCCAGCCTGATAAAGTATAGCCCAAGAAAAGCTTTATCTGCTAATCATCCTGCCAAAAGCTAAAATGATTAAACTGACACTAATGTACTTTAGTCACTGGGAAAGACTCACTGGAAAAGACAATAATACTAAGAAATGCTGAAGACAGTAGGGAAAGAGGAAGACCCACCATGAGATGGATTGACTCCGTAAAGGAAGGCACGGGCTTTAGTTTGCATGAACTGAGCAAGGCTGTTAAAGAGAAGGCTGGGAAGTCACTGATTCCTGAGTCAGAAGTGATGGCACATGACACACACAAGCAGGCCCTCCATTCTTGTCCCCCACCCCCCATCAAGTGTAAAATCAGGCTCTTTGAAGAAGAGCAAGCCTATCAGATTTGGGGCCAGGTTTACTCCAGGCCTTTGGCAAAACCTAAGCCTACCAGGCCCACTGTCAACATACAGTCCTTAAAGGGGGTGGGAAGAGAAGGAATTGGACGGTCCTGCATATGGAAGCAGGGAGAATGCTGGTGGGGGGAGGGAGGGAAATTAGTGAGGTCAAGGAAGGTTATCTGGCTGTCTACATCTCCCACTGCATAGAACTTGGCCTCTTTAAACATCTCCTCAAGAGCCTTTAGCTCCCCCTCCTCTTTGCCTGCCATGGTCTCGCCTAACTAATAGCTGCAGCTTCTCCTTTACTAAAGGCTGCGACTCCCCTCTAAGGAGCGGAGTCTGCCTCTCCCTTCTCCTCCTCCTCCTAGCAGCAGCGTAATCAGGGGAACAGGGCGGACGTGCTGCAGAACGAGGCATCTCTTCCATGCAACTGAGCCTCCCCCACCTCCTAGCATCTGCCTGTTCGGGTGAACGGGACACCCGTGCTGCTGAACAAGCCAACTCTTCCATGCAATTGAGCCTCTCCCACCTCCTAACAGCAGCCTAATTGGGGGGAATGGGGCACACACACTGCGAAATGAGCATTCTCGGTGGGGCATTTGAGCCTCTCCCAGCTCCTAGCCACCCCCTCTCTGCCTGCCACCTGGGGCACTTGTCCCCTTGTCCCCTTAGATCCGGTCCTGAAAGTTAAATGGCCAACCCACCTTGCTGGTGTGGGAACAGTGTACTCCGCACACCTCAGAACTCACTTGGCTAGCTTCTGCTGCTGTCTTACACTCCTGCTCTTGACCACTCGACCACAAAGATCAGTTCTTGTGGAGATAATGGCTGCACTGGACATAGGCTCTACAGCATTAGAAAAAGGAGAAGAAGGAGAAGGAGAAGGAGAAGGAGAAGAAGAAGAAGAAGAAGAAGAAGAAGAAGAAGAAGAAGAAGAAGAAGAAGAAGAAGAAGAAGAAGAAGAAGATTTATATCCCCCTCAAAGGGGCTTACCAACTCCTTTCCCTTCCCCCCTCACAACAAACACCCTGTGAGGTGGGTGGGGCTGAGAGAGCTCCGAAGAACTGTGACTAGCCCAAGGTCACCCAGCTGGGATGTGTTGGAGTACACAACCTAATCTGGTTCACCAGATAAGCCTCCACAGCTCAAGTGGAGAGCGGGGAATCAAACCCAGTTCTCCAGGTTAGACTGCACCTGTTCTTAACCACGACACCACGCTGGCTCTCCAGGCTTCACCCTCAAATCTCCAGGAAGTTCCAATCTGGAGTTGGCAACCCTGGATCATCTGTTTCCAAACAAAAACGTTTAATCAAAACCAGTTCCCCGCATATCCTCCATCGTGGTTATCTCTGGAAAAAACAGGCAAGGGGACTGTGTTTTTTTCCTCCTAGGACTAAGGACAGCCAGAGGGAGGTATGCACAGGCAGTTTTGATTATGCGAACCATGTGCAGGGATGGAGAATGATCGCCACCAATCCAACACAATGGCCCCAGTCTAAATCAGGACCCCAGAGTGGAAGAGCTGCAGCCGAGTGCCATATCTTCCATCACCTACAAAGAAGTAAATATTTGCTCAAATCCTAGGTGACTCAACAAGCAATCAAGCAAAAAAGGCCCTTTAGTAAACACTCTTACGCCATCTCAGTGAAGGCCAAAACAGTGTGGCGTGAACGACACAGCGCAGGGCACGTGACAAAAACTGATGACTGGGGCGGCGACATCTCTTTCCTCTGGCACCTTAAAAAATCATGAGAGCCAGTTCAAAAGTTGATGCCACATTACGTTTGCTTAAAACACACGCTCTTTGGGGTTTGCTGTCTCTTCTTTTCACAGTGATGCTTTCAGGCAGCGCCAAAACAATACACTCCAGTGCCTCTTTGCTTCCTTCATAAGGAAAGTCTTGTTTAAATGCTTTTGAGTCCTGCAGAGAGCCTCCCTTCCCTGCTACAACCACACACACTTTTGGGATCAGGAAGATGAGATTCCAGGTGCTGGAGAGGATGTGACTTTGGAGCCAGCAAGCATGAGGCCGGCCCCACCCCTCACGGCAGAAGCAAAGCACTCCATTGTGCTTTGCATACTAAAGGTGCAGGGCACGCTATTGTTTACAGTCCTGATCTGATGACCAGGCCGGGCTGTGGGGAGGGACCTTCAGCGCCAATCAATGCAGTGATCCTAGAGCTGATGGCCTGGTCTTTCAAGAGCTGCCATGCTTGAGGATATGAGCAGGCTGCCAGTGCTGCACAGAGTTGTCTGCTCTGGATTGGGGAATACCTGAAGATTTGGGGGGGCGGAGCCTGGGAAGGGTGGGGCTTGGGGAGAGAATTATATCTTCAACACGGTATAATCCCATGGAGTCCATCCTCTTAGGTAGCCATTTTCTCCAGCGGTGCTGATTTTGGTTGTCGAAAGAACTATTGCAATAGTGGGAGATCTCCTGGAGGTCTAATGATGGAGCACACTTCCTCTCCACCCCCACTCCCAAAATGCTGGATTAGGATTGTGGGGGGAAAAGGCAAGGCCCATCCAGATTGACATCCAAGGTTGCTGCTGGGGCGTTTGCGCTGCAGCACGACTCCAGATGCGGAATGTTGTACCTGAGCCTGAAAAGCCAGGCCAACTCTTGAAGGCAGACAGAACCTTCCTCAGGTGCATGCGGCAGTCTGAATTTCAAAGCAAAGAGGGCCGAGCTGCCCTTGAGCTACTGGTCTGGAATGCTACGGGAGCAGCCAGGTATGTCAACCTCAGAGCAGAGCCTGGAATTCCCCTGGGTTAAGTACTGACCCCTAAACAATAGAGATCAGCTCCCCTGAAGGACACGACAGCTTTGAAGGGCCATCTCTTTGGTAGGGTTGCCAATCTCCAGCAGGGGCCTGGAGATCTCCCAGAATTACAACTGGTCTACAGAAATCCATTTGCCCAGAGAAAATGGCAACTTTGGAGGATGGACTTTATGACGTTCTACTCCACTAAGGTCCATCCCAGGGGTCTGCAACCTGTGGCTCTCCAAATGTTAATGGACCACAATTCCCATCAGCCTCTGCCAGCATGGGCCATGCTGGCAGGGACTGATGGGAATTGTAGTCCATGAACATCTGGAGAGCCACAGGTTGCAGACACCTGGTCCATCCCTTCTGCAAAGGCTGCCCTCAGTCAGCTGCACCCCCAAGATCCTCAGGAAATTCCTGAGCAAGAATGGACTACCATAGGCACAGCTCACCTTTGCTTGCTCCTGGGCCAATGTAACTTCGTAGTTCACCCAAACAAGTGTAAGCACAGAAGAAAGTCAGTTGATCTCCAGGAGATATCATTCGCCTGGAGAAAAAGGCTGCTTTGGAAGGTGGGCTCCATGGCATTATACCCCATTGAAGTCCCTCCCCTTCCCAAACCCCATCCTCCCAAGGTTCCACCCCCAACATCTCCAGGTCTTTCGCAAACCTGGAGCTGGTAACCCTTCTGCCTGCTGAAATCTCAGGCTCGGTCCATCTGAACTGATGTAAGATCAGTGAATCTCCAGACCACTGGGTTGTGTGACGGTGGTCTGGTAGTTTTTGCTCCTAACATTTCGCCTGCATCTATGGCTGACATCTTCAGAAACGTGTCATGTTAAGATGTGTCCAATACATCTTACTGCTGAAAAACCCACAACAGCCAGTTGATTCTGGCTGTGAAAGCCTTCGACAATACAGTCTCCAGAACTTTTCTCACTTGGAAAGAAGTAGGCATGGATGCTCCAGTTTGAACAGGGGGGCTGTCGACAATGCCAACAAAAGGGAGCTAACTCTTCCCTCCCCACACACCACAATTGGCTTTTGGATCTGAAATGGCCACTCAGAGGTGGTGTTTGCACAGGTAGGAAAAATAGGTAAAATTCAAGCAGCAGGGGAAATATCAGTTCTGGAAAACCAACTGAGAAATTTCTGAAGGTCAAATCTAACAAAATGCTGTAAGATCTGTTACATATCTCTAGCTTAAAAAAATACCTGGGGGAGGCTTTTTGAAGCTTTCCCCCCTCCCTATTTTTTTTTAAAACCTACACTGACCATTTTCCCAAAAAATCGCCTGGTGGACCCTCAGAAGCCAGAGTGATAGCTAAACAATATTTATTTATTTACTTATCTAATTTATGTCACATCTTTCTCCACAATGGGAACCCAAAGTGGTTTACATAATTCTCCCTTCTACTTTATCCTCACAACAACCCTCAGAGGTAGATTAGGGTGAAAGTTTGTGACCAGTTCAAGGCCACCCAGCAAGCTTCCATGGCAGAGAGGAGATTCCAACCTGGGTATCCCACATCCAAGTCTGCACTCTAACCACTACATTACACTGTCTCTTCAATGATTGTATAACAATAGCTGTGCTTTTTCCTCATAAATTAACATTATATCAGTTTTGAAATTAGCATAATTTATATGAAGGGATTTTTATTTTGGAATCCACCCCCTTTGTGCCACAGAATTCATTCTATCTGGTAATATTTTTTTAGTTTGGAATCTCAATAGGCCTTATAAAACACCACAGTCCTTGTCCATGAGCCTGTTGCTAACAGTGGCTACCTAATAGTTTTTGTGGCTCTGCTACTCTCCTAATGAAACATCAAAGGCAAAACTGGGACAAGGTTGGAGGCAGCAGAGATGGGAGCCCTGGCACCTCTCTGAGAGCCAGCGTGGTGTAGTGGGTAAGAGCCTGTGCACTCTAATATGGATAACCAGGTTTGATTCCCTGCTCTGCCACTTGAGCTGTGGAGGCTTATCTGGTGAACCAGATTAGCTTGTGCACTCCAATACATGCCAGCTGGGTGACCTTGGCCTAGTCACAGTTCTTTGGCGCTCTCTCAGCCCCACCCACCTCACAGGGTGGTTGTTGGAGGTGGAGGAAGGGAAAGAAGATTGTAAACCCATTTGAGTCTCCTTACAGGAGAGAAAGGGGGGGATATAAATCCAAACTCTTCTTCTTCTTTCACTCACTGCAAATGGATTTTAAGGCATGTTGTAAATTAGAATCACTGTGTTGAGGAGTGGTTGGTCTTTATATTTTTATTCTACCCCTTCTCTGAGGATTTCTGGGTACGCATGTTTCCCTTCATCCATTTTACCCTCACAACAGTCCTGCAAAGTAGATTAGATTGAATGAGAGAGAGCGCTCCTGACTCCAGTGAACTTCAGGGCAGAGGGAGGATTTGGACCCTTGCTCATAGTCCAATACGCTAGCCTTTCTGGCACACTGGCTCTCTAGCCATCAGTCATAGGGAATAGCAACACCAAGGATTCAGTGTCAGGTTTCTCTTGCCAGAAATCAGGCACTTTTTATTTACACAATAAATCTCACAAATCTAAAAATCACATAGATCTTAAAAAAAAATTCTACACAACCACATGCTCCTGCAAACCAATCAAAATACATATGTTCTTTGTAGCCACAAACATTTAAGCAGACACAATGTCATTCCCCCCTCCCACTTTCCCGTTCTTTCACATCAGCGCAAGAATCCATGTTCCCAGACATCTACAGAGATGCTAAAACCCTCCTGGACATGTATAAGCTATCAACGCATGCGCATCTCTGCAGGAGAGGTCATACAATCTCCGTGCTCCTCGCTGGGCCTCTCCTGCTCCGCTCAACACAGCCACATTTCCACAACACAAAGGAAATGGCTCAGGCCTTTCCAAGTCGAACAGCTGCCGCCTTCTCTGTCAATCCCCCATTCATCTGATCCCTGCCAAACAGAGGACCGGGGGCTTAAAGGGACATGGAGGCATTTCGGCCACAATTCTGCTCTCTCTGCCTGGGGGAGCTGTCTCTGCACCAGGGGCTCTCTTGCCTGCATTCTGGATTTGACGGGAGTGCAGGGCAGCTAAAATCAATGACTTAGCTTGGAGGGACCAACCCGCCTCTGCGCAAATGCCCCACTTTAAAGGGAGATGCTTCCAGAATTGACACAGACTTGTATAATATGACTGGATAAAATGTGTCAAACGGGTTTGAAATTCAAATATCTTGCTGCAACATGTTAATGCATTTAAATATATTTGAATAAAATCAAAACAGCAATAGCAAGCTTAAGTACTGACAACCGAATAAAAGCTCCAGACAATGAATCTCCTTTTTTTAAAAAAAAAGCCATGATTTTGCAAAGCTATCCTTGCTTTTTCAAAGTACTGGACAAAACAGGCACCTTCCCACCTTTCCTGGGGAAACCCTAGTAGGTGTTGCTGTGGCTTAAGTGCCACCAAGACTGGAGAAGGATGGTCTGTCCCTTTAATAGAAGCTTAATGTGTGAAAATAGGCAGCTGAAGCTTTTCAGGGCATGGAGCGAAATCTTATCACCTTTAAAAATAATATCCTATTAAGCATCTATTAAAGGGATAGGGCATTATTTTCTCCCGGCAGCTGGGAACCCTACCAGTGCAGCCGTGGATGCAACGTGACATCAACAGGGCTTCCAGATGGTGGGCTTCCCGACACCTTTCCTGCCCCTGTCCCTGCTGTGGCCATTTCCAGTTGCACGCAAGAGAGAAAAATGGCTTCCATGGAAACTGCGAAGAGAAGATGGTTGCCATGGTGACAGGACCAGGAAGATCCGGACTTTCCCATCCACAGGGCCGCCATCGCAACTTTGCTGTGATCTTTCCCAGACATCACAGCGAAGTGGGCTTGGGAGAGATTTGAGAGAAGCTGGGGAAAACCGTGGAGGTGCACAGATGTGTCGTGATCCTGTGAGGATGGGGGGGGGGTGCTGGTTCCCAACAGCATCGATCTAGGAGGCAATTAATCCACACGGGAAAGCTCTAGGGGACAGACATGGAGAGAAGCCAGGCAGATGTACCCCTGTGGGGACTAACTTCTGTTTTTTCCTCTTTCAGCTGCCCCAGCGGAATCTCATGTGTTCTTCCACAGCCTGCCTGGCTACTCAGCCAAGAAGAATGCTTCTCCTGTGAGCCTCTTTCCCATGGGATGTGCCTCATTCTGCCTCTTCACCTCACTCCAGTAAAGTGATTGAAACCTTTTATCCTTTTTGCTGCTTTTCTCCTCCTTCCCTTAGTGATGGGGAACTGAGGGCAGGCCTTGAAGGCCGGAGAGTGCCGTGATGGAACTTCATGAAAGGCAAGTTCTGTTTATTTCAGATGGCCAAACAGGCCTGAAGCAAAAACGTCCTGTCCTTTTAAGAGAGGTTTCATGTGTGGAAATGAGCAGCGAAGTTGTTCATGGCAGGGAGGTCAATCACACCACATCAATAACATCCTACACAATAACATCTGTTAAAGGAACAGGACCTTTTTTTCCCTCCCGGCAGTTGCCAGCCCTCTCCATGGGTGCAAACTGAGACGGACTGGCAGGCTGCAGCCCCTATACATGGGTACTAGTCCCAAGGAAGAATTTGCCCTTCCCCAAAAGCAAGACACTTAAAAGTACAACAGGTGATACCTCACAGCCACCCACTTTCGACATCTTTGGATATCAACTCCAACCTACTGGGGCTGTTACAAGACTAACAAAAAATATTAGGGTTGCTAAATCCAAGTCTGGAAATATCAGGATTTGAAGGGGATGGAGATTGGGGTGGGTGGGGTTTGGGGAGAGGCAAGACTTCAGTAGGGTATAATGCTTTAGAGTCCATCCTCCAAAGTTGCCTTTTTCTCTGTCTCTGTGACCCCTTGGTCTGTTGTAGTCTCGAGACCAGTAATTTCAGGAGATCTAAGAGCCCCACCTGGAAGCTGGCAACCCTATCATCCATAGTAGAAATTTTACCTGGCATGTTTCAAAGGGCTCAATCCACCAGCAAGTTCTTTACGCAAGCCTGATTACAAAGGCTTGCCCAGAGCCGTTTCCAAATCAGTTGAGTGGAGGACACATCCATAAAGTGAAAAAGAATTAGTCTCTCACACAGCCATATTAGGCGGGCTAGTAAAACTGATTTGTGGCAAGTAAGTTCTGTACTTGCAGGCTGCACATTGCTGATTGTAAGGGCAGACACAGGCAATGGGAGTTTCTTCGGGATGATTTAGTTCTGAGAACAAGGGAGTGATTTTGTGCATGTGGTATCAGTTGACACAGAAAAGAAATGTTATCTGTTTTCAGATGGCAAATGCTAGAGGTGCGTGTGGGTTGAGTCAGGACCGTAACTGCAGCCATCCAAGGGGCCCCGACCTTCCCTGCCTAGACCAGCCCTCCAGCGGACAAAGAAATGACCTCGGTCCAGATCAAGAGGGCTGGCCTTATCTCTATCTTGCCTTGTTGAGAGCTTGCTGGCCAAAGCTCACACTGAGCTGCCTGCGATTGTATTGGCAGTTTTTGGTGGCAGGCCAAAGTGGCACATCACTTCTTTCCTTGCACTACACAGGAAGTGAAATTTGTCTCACCAAATAGTTTTGGAAACACGGAAGGGGTGCAGAATGTTGGGGGCAGGGGGAGAACAGTTTTCAAAGCCTGGGCTGGATTACTGATCTCCAGATTTATGACAGTGCACAGATGCACTAACAGGCAAATAAGTCCCTGTGGACTTGGTACAAGGCTCTGGCCTGAGAAGTGTGATGCGATAACGCAGGCAAGAGGATCTCTGAGCATGTGCAAAAGGCATTCTGCTCATTAAGGAGTCACCACGACCCTTCTTACATATCTGAAGTCTCCCCGTTTGGACTTCAAGACAGAAAGTCATGTTTCACAATTTCTCTCGTGATACCATAGATGCGGTCTTCTCAAACCGTCCCCATTTTGGGCCCCCAATTCCTAAGTCCCCCTTCAAAAAAAAACACGTTGATTTTGGCAGGTTGCCAGATCTGATAGCAAGCCCAGACAGTGACTGAGCGATGGCCACTGAACTGGCAAATTACGAGAGCTACTTTCACACTTTCCTATTGTGTGAGCATTAACACACAGTGCAATACACACAATGTGCCTAGCACTGGTGCTGAGACATCTCTTCTACAATATATCAAGCCTTGCATCCCAAGCCCAGTTAGGGCAAAGATGAACATGATGGACAGCATGCTGAAGGTGGAGAGGGGGCACATGTCTCATTGTGAATTGCTAGAGGAATTCTTTCCAGGTTTGTTTTACCTGCTCCCAGGAGATATCTTTCTACGCAAAAGCAGGGAAGAGCATCTGCCTGGAATGTAGAAAACCCCAGGTTCAATCCCTGGCATCTCCAATTAAAAGGATCGGGAGATGTGAAAGGCCTCAACCTGAGACCCTGGAGATCCACTGCTGGTCAGAGAAGATGAGACAGAACTTGATTGATTGATGCTCTGAGTCTTCATTTGTTGCATGTCAAAACACTATAGCTGATCTAAAAGATGTCTGTAAGGCTGTAGTATTTCATCAGTTCTACAGCAGTGTCAAATAAATCAGGACCTCTGCCTCACTACTACAGGCAGGGAACAACCACACATTGGACCAGAGCACATTAACTCATACACTTTGCATCAGAGCCTTCAGAGCCACCAGCAGCAACTCTGGAGACGGCTGACCATAGCTGCTGGTTTGTTGCAGCGAAGAAGGGAATGTGAAAAGTAGAACAAGAACTCTCTGAGCATCTCTGTGCTACAAAACAGAGTGTCATTGTGCATTAAGGATTCTGCCACATTATTAACCCTCTGCATGCTTAATTTTTCTCGCTGTCCTGATCCATGTACAGGAAGTGCGCTCTATGCACAACAATCCCAGTACACACAATTACTCTTTTGTCTCAGAAACATGTGGATTTTACAGCTTCAGCAAACAGTCATCCTGAAAACTGGATTTTAGGATGTGTGCATATGTGCATTTAGAAGTGGCAATATATGTACATCACCCTTTTAAAACTACTTGGCAGTTGCACCAATTGAAATGAGCACATAAAACATGCTGTCCTAGTGCAAAGGATAGAAGCATCAGAAATCTAATGCCTGAAAAGGACTATAATAGTCTTACATTACTATGCCGAAGAATGAAATTGAAGAGGTCATAATGTCCATTAGGCATTACTGACCTGTATGCCAACTCCATGCTCAGTAATTAAAAGAATGGAAACATGACTGTGTGGTACTAACTCCAGGTTGGGAAATTCTTGGGGATTCTGGGGAGCAACCTCTGAAGGGCGGAGTTTGGGGAGGAGAGAGAGTTCAGCAGAGGTGTGATACCATAGAGCAGGGGTGTCCAATAGGCCATGCCAGCAGGGGCTGATGGGAATTGTAGTCCATGAACATTTGAAGCACCAGAGTTGGACACCTCTGCCATAGAGTCTGCCCTCCAAAGCAGCTGTTTTCTCCAAGGGATCTGATCTCCGCCATCTAAACAGCAATTGTAATTCCAGGAAGTCCTCAGGTACCACCTGGATGGTGGCAACCAGTGTTGGGATTCAGCAGGTTTGCACCACTTCAGCAGAACTGGTTGTTAAAATGGTGCTTGTAAAAACAGCCACGTTAAATTATTTGAATCGCGTCATCAGAACCGGTTGTTAAATCATTTGAATCCCACCACTGGTGGCAACCCTACCAGGTGATCATCCTGTAGGCACAGTAAGCCACATAGAGAAGCCATAGTTTCCCATACTGCATAATAGCACCCTTTTGCGGAAACAAACAGATCTCCATCACTTTGTCTTTTGGTAAAGCACATGTCTGTGGATTCCTGGCTGACCAGATTATTTTGGGGACATTAGCACAAATTTGATTTTCCCAGATCACCAAGCAAAGCTTTTTTTCTCCCGAAGACTTGATAGCAGGGATTTTTGGAAAGGCTGGCTACCTTGATATGTACCAGTCACCATTGAAGTACTTTTATAGCAGAATCCAAAAGGTTCATGCATGAATTGGGGAGCAGGTACAACATGTTCCATATCCAGTGTCCCCCTATGAAATATTCTCTCCCTCATTGCCTTCCCAGCAAACATATAGGAACCCAGACAAGACATTAGCCATTGAGAAGAGGCCAGTTGGTTCTTGCGTTGCCATGGCAATTGCAGTGAAGCTCAGCTGAGGAAGGGCCTTGTGTGACCTTGTAGGTAGGTCCCAGAGGGGTTGCCTCAAAATGGGTGCACTCGCCCATGTATAGGTGTGCGTCAGAACACACAGCAGAAACACAGAGGCAGAGATCTGTCAAGAGACTATGCAGATAGACCCACCAGTTTGTTCCTGACAGAAGCTTGTCTTACAAAACAAGCTTGTCCAGTCAGGATTTACAGGGATTTTCATCCCATCCAAGGAAAACTGCAGTTCTGCGGTCTTGACAAGAAATCCTCCCAGGGACAGAGAGAAAAGGGTAGCACATGGGGGCCATGGCTAGGACTGCCCCAAAGGCAGAGTGGGACTTCAGAACAACCCTGGAGCAAATTGGACCAAGTGGTCCAACTAGAACTACAAGGATCCGTTTTCCTGGCCTCAGACCCGCCCTCGTTCTTGGCATTGAAACAGCAACCAAAGGTACCTACAGAAGGGGGGGCTGCCTCTTGAGAAAGAAGGCATTGCTAGCGGCAGGACAGGCACCGCCATTATGAAGAGCTGTTGCTTGAAAAAATGCAAGGTTTTGACACGACTTCCTTATGTCATGACAAAATGTAATGTTTCAGCAGAGAAAACAAGGGCAACTGTGAAGCACTTGGTTCAAATCTCACCACAATTGTGAACTTGCCAGGTAGCCTTAGGTAGACCAGATTTCCCTCAGCCTGCCCTGTCCCAGCTGCAACATGGGGATTATATCAAGCCATTTTATAGGGCTGTTATAGTCCTTGTATGGGATTGCATTCTAAACGGCACAATGAAGCATTTTGACCTCATATCAGGTACAAATAATGACCTGCTAAAATAGCCCATATCCAGCCACTCTTTCTGAGGTGTGTTGGACATCCAACAGAGGTAGCCTAGCCTCTGTGGCTGTATGCGTTTCTTGAAAGACATGTACGACTACCCTCTTCACAGCATCTTGTGGCAATGAGTTTCACAGGTTAATAATGCTTCATTAGGAAAAGATCTTGTATGTTAAACAATGCACCTTATCGTTTTTGCTGAGCCAGCATGGGTTTGCTTTGAGAGGCAGGATGATTCTCCCATTCACTGTAGCGTTGCCAACTCCAGATTGGGAAATTCCTGGAGATTTGTAGGGGAAGACTGGAGAAGGCAGGGTTTGGGGAGAAGGACTTCAGCACGGGCCACAAAGTCCACCTTTCAAAGCAGCTATTTTCTTCACGGGAACTGTAGTCTGAAGATCCATAAATCTGGGATGTCTCCAGGCTGCACCAGAAGGCTGGCAGCTCTGCATTCACAACAGTTTCTTCCCATCACATATATTTTCACAAACATCTGTCACGATGCCTTTTCTTGGTCGTCAGAGATTCTAAGCTCTGCAGAAGTGATTCTCCTTGCTGCAGACCCAACAAGTTCGTTCTTGGCAGCATTACTTCTTGGCTCAGTTTTGGGTTCCCCCTGCACTGGCACACAGAAGCTGTGTCTGCGTCGTATGCCCTGAGGTGTCTATTCTCCGAAGCCAAGTCTGTCACCAGAAGGAATGCCAATTAGTGCCAGTTAGGAAGGTGGATTCTGCCAGGTGGACTTTTGCTCCTGAGGAATTGGATGGCGACCAACTGCTCAGACTTCTCTGCTGGCCCAGACAGATGGCAGTGACTGGTTGGATTGGCCAGACCAGGGAAAACAAATGACCCTGTCCTCCCCACCCTCCCAAGTGATACAGCTGGGAACAAGAGAACCATCTTGCTAGGGTTACCATCCTTGCATAATAGGCATGGATTCATATTTTGAGAGCTCAGTCCACAATAAATATTGTTCTCTTTCGATCTGTGTCCTGCTCATGTTGACAGCATTTTCCTTCCATCAGCCCACGTAGGACCCAGGTTAAGATCCCCATGGTGCCATCTAAATCTGCTGGGTGACCTGGGGCCATTCATGCTCTTTCAGCCTAACCTACCCTATAGGGTTATTGTGAAAATAAAACAGAGGAGAAGACAACAATGTAAACTGCCTTGAGCCCCATTGGGGAGACAGGAAAGGCAAGGAAATAAATACATTGGCTGATAAAATTTGCCCACCAAACCACTGGTGGCCTTTTGAAGGACTTCTTACAAAATTGGTAATTTCTATAGCACCGTGATGCTCTATCAGTTTTTTAAGTCCTCCGAAAGAAAGGTGTTTGTGCAGAGAAAAATGCAGGGGGACTGACTGGTGACTGATGGAGAAAAGTGTGCAGAAAGCTCCTGAGTAGATGTGCTTTTGCCAGTAGTTTCAGGAGAGTAGCTGGGTTGGTCAGCAGTTGAAAAGCTAGATTCAAGCCCAGTAGCACTTTAAAGATCAATGAGATTTCCTGCATCTAAGCATTGGAGACTCAAAGCTCCCTTCATCAGATATGAAGGGATCTGATGAAGAGAGCGTATCTAACCAAGGGAGCCTGCTGTCTTGCAGTGTTTCTGAATCTGCAGTGTCAATGGATGCATAGCAGAGAATCTATGCAGTAGGAAAGAGCCAGTACATTTCATGATGTCAGGATCTTTCCCTGCATTTTGAGAAAAGAAGGAGGAGCAGCAGCAGTTTGGAGTCATACCCCATCTTCCTCTCCTGTAAGGAGACTAATGGTGGCTTACAAGCTCAATTCCCTTCCTCTCCCCACGACAACAGACACCTTGTGAGGTAGGTGGGGCTGAGAGAATTCCAAAGAGCTGTGACCAGCCCAAGGTCACCCAGCAGGAATATAGGAGTGCAAAAACACATCTGGTTCACCAGATAAGCCTCAGCCACTCAGGTGGAGGAGTGGGGAATCAAACCCAGTTCTCCAGATTAGAATCCAGCTGCTCTTAACTACTACACCACGCTGACTCTCAAGATGGAAGGACTGAGATGAAGCCAATGGACAGAAAGCCTGCACTCATTCACTGGGGGGTGGGGAGTGGTAACTGCTTCCACAGCATCATGCAGAATACATGGCAAGAATTGCTCCATCTGCTACCTTCTATTCTGGTGGGGAGAGCCATTGCTATAAACGTGCTGTGACCCCGGGGGTGAGGTTGCAAAGAGAGGAGGCAAAAACACACATGATCTTGGGAGAAGGGGAGAGAAAGAGTGAGCAAAGACAGCATCGTTCAGCCCCAGCTGAAGCCAGAATAAGAACAGCTGCATATTGACCTGACATTTGCAAAGGAGGCTTTGGGAAAACCACAACCACACAAAACAATAGCAGCGGGCCAGATCCATTGGAAACCTCCTTTGCAAGCACCTGTAGGTAGTAGAAACAAAGTAGGCACAGAGACCTGGTTCTACTTGTGTGCAAGTCCTTTCATTTTAACAGATTGATGGGGTAGTGGAATTGGCCCATTAGTTGCACAGAGAGGTGGAGCAGCCATCTTTGCTGGACGAGAGCCCAACTGGTTAGGCTAGCCGATCTGTTTGCTAAGCCTTTCCCAAGAGCTTTGGAGAAGCCAGCTTTAGGCAATTATATATTTGGGGTTAGCAATTATAGAACAGCATGGAATGTGTCGTTATTGTTATGACAAAGGGTGAAAGTCAGCTGGTTGGGCTGCTACAGATTACTGGGAAGAAAGTGGCCAATTTGGTATGTCCCACCTATTACATAGACTCCCAAAAGAGACAGGCCAGCTAGAAATGTAAGTTAGTCTCTTACACACACCCCACCCACTATCCTCTTTATACCGGCGACAGATGAGTTCCTGTCCCAAGAAGCTTACAACCTTTCTTCCTTGGGGGATAACAGGAAAGGAAAGGAGAAAAAGGGGGGCCAAAATAATACAGAAAGGGAAGGGAAAAGAGGAAAATACCCAAGTCTCTTGTGTCTTTGCCGGGGTGCTCAGCCAAAACCCTGGTGAAATCAGGAGTGGAGGTTTTGAGCAAAATGACATGTAGCTGGAGACAGCTATTCATTGCGTTTATGCAAATATTATGAAAAGCTCAGCCCTGGGGGGAAACGGCATCTTTTCATCACATCAACAACAGATGAAAGACATATTACATCTTTGGGGGAGGGGCGGGAGAATGTAGCTATGTTTTGAAAGGGACTTTCAGAAAGATCAGTGGGCAAATGGCGGACAAAACTGGGGCAGCGAAAGACCCTCGCTTGCCGTTCTCTAGCAACTGGAACTCACAGGCACACGACCACCAGCCATGGAGGTTCCATTTAGCTTTCTAGCTCACAGATCTAATCCATTTAAAGGCTATCTAATCTACAGGCCACCACCACAGTGAATTCCATGAGTCAATTATGCCGTGGGTGAAGTACTTTCTTTTGTCAACACCGCAACAGAAGGCTTCATTTCTTGGGGGGAGGGGGAGATTGTGTTCTTCTCCTCACATCCTTTGTAATATTTAACCAGCGAGACAATGCCGCGGCTTAAGAAAACACGAAGATAACATTGTTACATCAAAGGGAACAACTGCAAAATAACACTGTGAGCTGGATGCTGAGCTGCTCCAGGTTTTGTAATTTAACCATTGGAGGCTCAGCTTGGGGTGGGTGTGTGTGTGGAAATAATGAAAAGCCATCCTTCTCACTCCAAACTTGACGATGTGGCTTTTGAGCTATTGTCCAGCATTCTGAGCTTCGACTGTGTTCAGGTTTCTGCTCAGATGTGAAAATTAACCCAAGCTATCTTGAATTAGTTACAGACAGGGCTGATTCACACACTGTGAAGTCCTTGTAGTTTGCTTTGCCATGTGCTCCCGCTGGGTCTTATCGACCAGGTGTACACTGGGAGTTCCTGATTCTCAGGCCCGATTCAGATCAAGTGGCACATGGGGATCAGGGCTTAAGCCTCCCCCCCGCCATATTTCCCCCCAAACTAGAAAAAGCCCTGAAAAGCCTCTATTTACATCACCATGGAAACTTACATGTAGCCTACAGGTACACATGTTGCCAATCAACACATGAGGCGAACAGCAACTCCCTCGGGGTTGTTTCAGGTCATGAGAACAGCATAGGGTCTGAGTGAAAAGGTTTAAGCCCCCTCTCTCCATGAGCTATGATGTGATCTAAATCAAGCCTGAGAATTAAATTCTGCTCCAGCACTCCCAGATTGCTGACAAGAGCTGGGGGTGTACTTGGGGAAAGCATAGCATGCAGTGAGGCAGCTGTTAGAAACAAAACAGAAACCCCTGTTAAAAGGCAGCAGCACCCCCTCCCAAATACTAGGTGCGCACCCACACAAGGCGTCCATCACATCAATGTCAGGCAAGTTGGACCTTCGGTCCAATCCAGCAAGGCACTTTTTCTGTTTTATGGGGCAGTGCCTCACAACGAGTGACTGTGAATGAATGAGGGACTATCCAGTGCATTAAAAAACAAACAAACCACTGGAGACAAATGAATTCATCTGGCAAGCTTGGCGAGAGCAGCTTGCTGTCTGCGAGGGCTGCCATGGCGCACTACACCCTGCTGTCTCGGCTGGAGCAGAATTATAGGGAATGAGGCCATGGCAGCAGCAAAAGCACAAAGCCTGGTCTCACTGCAAGCACACAGATGCACACACACGCGCACGCACACACACACACACACACACCAGCCGGGTGGGTTATTTGTGCCTGCCACAATGCAGGAGGAGGGAGGATACAGATGAGGGAGGATGCAGATGCTCCCTGCCAAATGCGCAAGAGCCCTAACAGGTCAGGAGCCTGCTTTCACGTGCCTCCCTCTGGATAGTGTGAGAGGGAGGGGTTCCACTGATCTTCAGGTGCCATTTGAGCAGAGCGGGAGCCAGCATACACATCAGAAGCACGTTGTTTGTGCACGCTGGAATGTGTGTATGTGACAGAATGGGGGCACTGCTTTCTCCGAAAGAAGCTGCAAATGTAGGTCTGCACCTGCCTGTCTGTGTGTGTATGTGAGCAAGAAGGGGGGTAGAGAGGAAAGCAAGAATGGGGTGTGGAGAGGAAGACTCCAGATGGTGGTCCTGGATCATATTTTGCTCCTGTTTTTCCTCCAAGGAGGTCACGTACTCAAGCTCATTCCATAACTTACTCATTTTAACACTGATGGGCAGGGGAGACGGCTGTGGGAGTACAGAGTTCCCAGCAATTTTGTAAAGTTAATTTTCAAAAGCGCCCCCACCATTCAGATTGGGGCTGCAGGGAGGAAAGGATGACTGTCTCCCTTGCAAAACCACAGAAGAGGGAGTTTGAACCTCACCCCCCCCCCCACACACACAATTCTGATCCAAACCCCTGCACATCTGAAAATTAAATACTGAATAACACAGGGAACCCTAACCCTAGAGCTCTCAGTACACACAAACTTTTCCTTTGTACGGCCACAGCTTTGCCTGATCAGAGCGCATTTACATGAGACACCAGAGATCTGTGACCTGGTGAACACATAATTTTAATTTCATTTCTGTGGAGGACACCATTCCCCCAGCACCATTTCACAGACTGAAATCCTCTACCTTTTTTTCCTGTTCTAACAGGGGCAAGAAGACAGCTGATTTTCCCTCAGAGCACGCAGCGGAGAGAAAAGGGTTAAAAACCTGGGGCTGCCAACACCCCCACCCCTGCCACTCAAGTGTATGCTTTTAAAGTAAAGACTCTGGGAGAACAGAGGCCATATTTTCTGTGTCTTGTTCAGCGATGCCCTGCATTTCATGGCTGCGTGGAACACAGATTTCCCCAGGCCAGCTCCATCAATCTATCCAGAGCATCATGTTGCCTGCCAGTGGGGGGAGGGGGGAGAGGGAGAATGTGTGTGTGTTCGCACTCCATGAAAAGCGTGTATCTCTGAGAGAGAGAGAGAGAGAGAGAGAGAGAGAGAGAGAGAGAGAGAGAGAGATTGACTGTTTAGGCACATACACAAGAATTGGCAATGGAGGCACTGCACTCCACCCCAGAGCTCGTGCGCAATAGAGGACAGCGTATGTGCCAGTGTGCACGTGCCTATGTCCATGTGTCTTTTGTGCATGGAAGGGACTGTGTGAACACCAAGGCAAGGTTAAGAGGGAATATATCCCGCCCCCCACCCCCAGTGCGCTGGGAGCCCTCTGCAGAGGGAGCCCTGCATTTCATGCATTTTTCAAGAGAACAAGGTTAGTGGGTCATTTGAGCACTGGAGGCTTTTCTCCAGCTGAGATGCTTTGCTGCCAAAGCCGCCGGGCCTGACAGCTCCTTCACCACCAATGGGTGAGGGAGAAAAAACGTATGTAGGGACAGAAGAGTGGGAGGAAGGAGGGGAGCTGGCAGCGTGACAGTGACGCCGTCTGGCACCATGGGCAGGCAGGAGCCGGCCAGGCCGGAGCGCGCACACCACACACACACAGCCCCTTTGCAATTCTCTGAAGCTGGCCATTTCCACCAGGGCTTGGCCTTGAAGGCAGTTTTCAGTTTTTGAACATCTGCTGGGCTGTGGCTCAGTGGCAGAGCATCAGCTTGGCATGCAGAAGGTCTCAGGTTCAATTCCCATCCTTGACCTGAGACCCCAGAGAGCTGAGTCTGAGTAGGCACTGCTGACCTTGACAGACCAAAGGTCTGATTCAACATAAGACAGTTTCACAGGTCTCCTTTCCCTGCCCTGAGCAGGCTCTTTCCCAGACCATCTTTTCTCTAATCTTTTTGGGAAGAGCATCATCCAAGCACGTTATCAGGCATCGGGATGGTAAGACATCCCCCTATGTCAGAGCCATTTTTATTTCTCTCGGCCGGCTGCTCAGACCCACCATTTTCCCTTCTATGGTACTGGAAGCCTATTTGGAGATTTTTTTAAAAAAAGTGGTAGCTATTGCATAATAGCAAAATAATGTCTAAGGAGTGCCCCCAGCGCCATGCAAATGAAGTCAAGTGTAAAGAAGAAGAAGAACAAGAAGAACAAGAAGAAGAAGAAGAAGGAGGAGGAGGAGGAGGAGGAGGAGGAGGAGGAGTTAGATTTATATCCCCCCTTTCTCTCCTGAAAGGAGACTTAAAGGGGCTCACAAACTCCTTGCCCTTCCCCCCTCAAAACAAACACCCTGTGAGGTAGGTGGGGATGAGAGAGCTCAG
This sequence comes from Sphaerodactylus townsendi, assembly GCF_021028975.2. Lineage (NCBI taxonomy): Eukaryota > Metazoa > Chordata > Lepidosauria > Squamata > Sphaerodactylidae > Sphaerodactylus > Sphaerodactylus townsendi. The sequence continues at coordinate 101,145,763 of NC_059430.1, forward strand.
AAGAATTGTGACAAGCCCAAGGTTGCCCAGCTGGCATGTGTTGGAGTGCACAGTCTAATCTAGTTCCCCATATAAGCCTCCACAGCTCAAGTGGCAAAGCGGGGAATCGAACCCGGTTCTCCAGATTAGAGTGCACCTGCTGTTAACCACAACACCACGCTGGGTGAGCTGGGTGTTGCATGTACAGTTCACCTGCTTCCCAGGATGCATACCACTCTCAAAAGAGTGACAGTGACTCTGGCACACAGAAATGTCAGGCACACACATTAATTATGTTTATGAGTGTGTAGGTGGGGGAGCGCTGCTTGTATTCCCTGCCTCAGGCACCCAGATTTCTTGGGCTGGGCCTGTGCCCAGCAATTTCAAGGTGCAGCTTGGCAAACGGTCACACTTTCCCTTGTACCGAGCCAGATGTGACAAGGACATCCAGATACATGGATCTCTGCATTTCCCCATTCAAAAGGGGGTGAGGGATACACGTTTTTCCTGCAGCAATCAAAGCCCACGGATAAGCAGAACACATTGCATAATAATTAGAAAAATGGCATATCAGGCCATGTCCCTGCTACAGCAACAGAAGTGACTGGCACACCTCCACTTTGCTCTTTCCCTCCTTACCTGGCTGTTATCTGTCACCTTTTCTCCTTACATCACTCATTCCCAATATGGACACTGAATAGGAAGAATTAAAAGAACATGACGACCAAATGTGACCCAGGCTAAATAGGACCTCTCTGTCCAGTGGCACCATGTAAGGACAGACTGGCAGGGAGGCCTGATGCCTTGGGACCTTCATGCTTTACTTGCAGCTGTCCCAGAGGAGCCTGGCTGAGCTTTGTTGGGAACCCAAGGTTGGATCTTGCAGATCCACCTGTGGAAAGTACCTCCACTAGCAGAGCAAATGAGCAGGATCCAACCCACAGGCCTGGATTAAGTGGATCATTGGTCTGAGCCGGCTCAGCACCTCTGATGCTCTTTAAACGAATGTGGACAGGAGCAGGAGACAATGCTCCAATTGTACGGGAAACAGCACCTCAGTCTCTGTTAAAGTGTAAACACAGCAAATCAAGGTTAATTGTGCCGTGTTTGGTTCACACTCCTGCACAAATCTCTTAGGAAGCTTTAGTCAAAGTGTGAATACAGTCCCCTGAGTACCCTCCCTCCAATCCTTAGCAATTCACAACCTGTTAATGAAGTGATAGCTGTTAAGACTCACACTTCTTTGCCAGGGTCACACAACTGTTTTTGTTGGTCTTGTCCCAAACCTTTCGCTGTCATCAGGGTCAGCCTCTAAACTGCATTAAAGAGGAAACATGGGATGGGAGACAGACAATGTTCAAAATGATGATGGATAACCATTTATATCCTGCCCTTAGAGAAACTGCACTTTTACAGGCTAAGACAAAATTGGAGCTGACAGCATAAATATCGACAGAAAGCACGGAAAGGAAGAAAGGAAAAGACACCAGATGAAGTATCAGAGAAAGGGAGGATAAAGAGTCAAGGCCATCAAGGGATGAGAGAAACATCAAGGTGTAAGCCCACCCAAGTTTCATATGGATAGAACTTGCTATGGCTCAGAATGAAGACAGGGAGTTTGACAACTTCTGTCTGAGGAGGAAGAGGAGGAGAAGAGGAAGAGGAGGGGAAGCCATAGAGTTGCATCTGACTCCTGGAGATCCCATTCATGAGCCATTCCAGGCAAGAGGCAATCAGAACTGGTTTTCCTTTGCTTACGTACAGTGGTGGGATCCAAAAATTTTAATAACAGGTTCCGATGGTGGTGGGATTCAAACAGTGGCGCCGTCGCACACACGCACCTCCAGTCCCTATTGGGCAGGGAGGTTGCTTTAGTAACCCCTTCTCGGCACTAAGAAAAAATTAGTAACCACTTCTAGAGGTTGGATCCCACCTCTGCCTACGTAGCAATCCCGGTCTTTCTTGGTGGCCTCCCATCAGAGGCGTACCAGGGGGAAATAGCGCCCAGGGCAACACCTGCTCAAGTGCCTCATCACACGTGTCCCCGGTGCCCCACTTACCTCAGCCAGCAGGGGCAGGCGGCAGCGGTCCCCGGCAGCCTGGCAGGGCTGGGCTGGGCCGAGGGGTGCCCGGCAGGCCCATACAGGCACCAGGCCTGGGCAGAGGCACCTCTTGGTGGGAGGGGTGTGGGGGCGATTTTGTGCCCCCCACATAATCTAATGTGTGGGACTGGGGTCAATTGACCCCCCATGTTCCTCTGGCAGATACACCACTGTCTCCCATCCAAGTACTGACCATGGCTGACCCTGCATATGTTTCCCATTTCTAACAAGGCTAGGGAAAGCTAGGCTACTCACACTTCCAATGACGTGCCAGTTAATGAGATGCTTTTTGTCCCATGACTGCTCTCATCATTTGGCCTTCGTCACAGATCCTGCACTGCTTTTTGTCCTAGCTGGAGTCAGCACATGGATAGTCACTGTCCACCTGAGGTTGTCAGATGCACAGAATCGATAAGTTGATGAGACGACAGGCATCTGGATTAGACTACACCATAGGTGTGTTTCAAATTGCATAGGTGTGTTTCAAACCTAGAGTTCCTCGGAAGTTTAAATCAAGCAAATTCTGGGAAATGACAGGCAAGTGTTCCCGGAAGACATTTGGCTCCCAGTCGCTCATCTTCCCTTGCAATGTGTGGCCCCGAGGAACAGTGTCTGTACTCTTAAGGTTGCCAACTCCAAGTTAGAAAATTCCTGGCGGTCTGACGGCAGAGTTTCAGGAGAGCAGAATCTGGGGAGGGGAAGAAACATGGCGGGAAAGTGATTCCACAGAGTCCACCCTCTGAAGCTGCCTTTTCACCCAGGGAACGATCTCTGTTGTCTGGAGGTCAGTTGTAATTCTGGGGCCATTCCAAGCCCTGTTTGGAGGTTAGTGACCGTAAGGGTGCTCCAGTTCTCCCAGGGTTACAGCAAAGCCAAATAGACTTGGCCAGCGGCCCATGGGAAATCTCTGTCCATCCTATGTCTAGGCATGCCCCAGAACGCTCCTCAATGCTGAGGGATTCCTCAGAAGACAAGTTGATGTGGGAAAGGTTTGCAAAACCAGATGACAGTCATCGCTGCCGAGCGTAAACTTGTTTTTTAACCCCCTTTGTTCTGATATAGTTTCTGATCAAACACGTTTGGCAGGTTTTTGCCAAAGACACCCAATTGTTCTGGTTTTGTGGTAGTTGATATCAACATGGTTATGGTGGGGGACCAGGCCTCAAACTCATTGCCATTGCTCCAGGGTGCCTTCCTCAGCACAGGCCTCAGACGTAGGAACAGCAGATGAAAGAGCACCGTGGGTTAAAAGTTAGCTTGGCAAACAATGCCTTGCTAAAACAGCAGCCGTGCGTGCGCTGGGGCGTTTGAGCAAACAAGCTGGCCCTTTACGGCCCAGCTCAGACAGCTGATAAAAAAAAGGCAAGCTGCCACGCCTGAAAAGCAGCAGAGTGGCCCTGAAGCCCTTGAACGTCTCCTGCCTTCTCCTCCCTCCTTCCCGCTTCCCCTCCTCTTTGGAGGAAGAATATGGGGTACCACCCACTGCCATTGGCACAGAAGCATCCCTGGCTCTCCTCCACCTTTTCCCGTAGCTTTTTGCAGCTCTACAAGTGCACAGGGATCGGGTGAGGATGGGGGCATGCATCTGCCTTTGCAAATTTCAGCAGCTGAACCACCAACAGTCGCAGTTGCGTCAAAGAGCTCAAGAGCATGCAGAGCCAAGCGGCTCCTGCAATGGGGAAGGAGGGGGCATTGCAATGTTGCCAACTGCATGTTGGGAAATCCCTGGAGTTTTTGAGGTAAAACCTGGGGTTTGGGAAGGGGAGGGATGGAATGTCATCAAATCCACCCTCCAAATCAGCCGTTTACTTCAGGGGAACCAATCTTCATAGTCTGGAGATCAGCTGTAATTCTGGGAGATCTCCAGGCCCCACCTGGAGGTTGGCAATCCTAGCTATTTGGCTTGGAACAAGCTGGCATCCATGCCCCAGCCACTGTGCAAACTTATGTCTGCCTGTACTGCTGCCACTGACTGGTAGTGTTGCCATTGGCCCTTGTGGTGCCGCCAGTGCATGGTTAGCTCCCGGATGCTGGTGGCTTTCCAAGGCAGGGGCCTACTGGGAACTTTTCTGGTGAGTACTAGAGTCAATCCATCCCTGCATGTAAAGCTATGTAAATAAACCATCTGCAGCCCCTATTTCGATGTACAATTTGGCCACGGGCAGCTGAGGCAAGCTACTAGGCTGGCCTGAATTTCCCAACCACAGTCTGTCAATAGGGCTACTTGAGAAGATTACTAAGAGCGTCTGTGGCCCTAATTTCAAGAACCTGAAACCACAAAGAGAAATCCGTAGAATACACCTTCTAGAAAAAGAGGACATTTTCCTGCTACCTGGTTTTAAGCAAGAGCAAATGTTCTGCTTCCCATCAGACTGATGGATCAAACTCCATGGGGGCAGAGCTTGTAGCTTGTAGCCACTGATGGACCTTGCCTTCATGAATTAGTCCAAGAACCTGGGAGAGATGGTCCAGCCATCTTCTGAGCAGAGTTCCAGAAACACCATCTATACCACACAATTAATTCCAGCCCTCTCTCTCTCTCTCTCTCTCTCTCCCCCTCCCCAATCTTGTTCCTTTTTCTCCTTTTGGCATCCTGGAGCATGAGCTGCCGTTGCCATGGCTACGGATATGAACGTCTTCTTGGCAAAGATGCCTCCGTCATCAAAGTTTGCACAACACTCTGAGAATGGTGAGGAGGGGCGGGAGGAGAGCTCTCATGCAACAGCATAAGAATCCCCAGTTTTTTTATGATTACTTTGGCCTTGGGTCTTCCCAGCAGAGGAGGGATGCAAGAATTTCCTTATGAAATATGGCAGGAATGCAAGGCCTCTGTGAAGTTAGGGCAGCCGCATGGTTTTCATAAAACAAGACCATGAGGAAAGCATCCTCTTGTTAGGAGCCAGAGATAGGGAACTCTCTGGTATTTGTTATGATTGGAAGTCAGTGGGTTGGTCTTCCTTCTTGATCTATGTGTGTGAATGGGCCGTCGCGGGGGTAAAATCTCAGATGGGACCACTATATAATTGTGGGTACAGCAATATCTAGGAACATCCAATTGTAAATCAGCAAGACCTTGGCCCCTTCTGCGCATGCAAAATAATGCACTTTCAATCCACTTCCACAATAGTTTGCAAGTGAATGTTGCTATTTCGCACAGTAAAATACAGCTGCAAAGTGCAGTGAAAGTGGATTGAAATCAAACTCCATGTGGAACAGAGGACCTCATAGCATAGCTGGTAGCCACTGATGGAGCTTGCCTCCATGAATTATGTGAGGAAGGGGCCCTTGTTCATACATTGAAAATAGTTTTATCAGTCTTGTAATCAGCCTTGATTCCCAAGTTATAGATGTCACCCAGACAGAACTGCTCAAACCAGTGATGTCAAATAGAATCAATTCGCGCATTCAGCTGCTAGTATAGTATGCAGGAATCAGGCGAGTTAAAAGTGCATGGGCATCAGAGTAAAGTGGGTACACATACAAGGAAGCTTTAGTCAAAAGAAGCTGGTAAATGTCCACCTGATATCTTCCTCAATTGTATTAACGTTGCAGGATCTTCTGAAGATGCCAGCCACAGATGCAGGCAAAACGTCAGGAGAAAATGCTACTGGAACACGGCCATACAACCCAGAAAACCCACAACACTCTTGTGTTTCCAGCCCTGAAAGCCTTTGACAATGCAAGGGGATTTTTCTCCCCTTTTTAAACATCCAGCCTGACAAAAAGTTCTGGAGAACTCAAAAGTTTGCGTCCTGTTTTATGTTGTTTTCGGCTGGCCATAATAAATAGCAGGATGTGGATTTTTTTTTCCTCTATGGACCTGGAACCTCCATTTATTTATACAATTCCAAAATGTAGTCTGTGCAGAGGATTTTATTTATTTTTCTTCTTTTTTTGATGTTCAGAAAGTTATCTGTATAACAAGGTGTAACGTTTCTATCACCAAAAAAAAAGTCAGCCTGCGTTAACATTATCTTGAAGGCAAACGAGTGGGAGGGACCCACAGAAGGACAAAGACGGCATTGCAAAAGAAAACCTTTATTATCTCAGCAAGGAAGTCTTACCTCATGCGTTTGGTAGTAGAAAACAATTAATTTTATTCTCTAGGCCAGTGGTGGCGAACCTATGGCACGGGTGTCAGAGGTGGAACTCAGAGCCCTCTTTGTGGGCGCAAGAGCTGTCACCCCAGTTTGGGCATTCGGCAGTGGCATATCGCCAAGGGGACGAGGGGTGCGTGATGCACTGGGTGCATGCCCCTGCGGGGGCATGGCAAGGGTGTTCCAGGGCGGGGCAGGGGTGTTTTGGAACATTCCGGGGGCATTCCAAGGCAGGGGAGGGGCGTGGCAGGGGCACAAGGTGCATGCGTGACCCAGGTGCAGTTTCCCCTCATTCCGCCCCTGGCACTCAGTCTCTAAAAGGTTCGCCATCACTGCTCTAGGCATCACCTGAATGTGAGTCCCACCAAAATCTATTGGAGTGCTCCTTGCTCTTCCTAATGTGTTTAGGAATGGCAGGGGGGGTGGGGGTGGTTTTGAAATGAATCAGTTCAGCAGTGATCTGTTTTGCTTGCCTCCCAGCCCTACTACTGATCACCTTAAACTGGTTTAATCCTCTGCTGAAAGTTGCATTTACACAGTTGCCCTGAGATTCCTTTGCAAAGCTTAAGCCTCTCTGAAAGACTCCTTCACACCCTGCAGTTGTTCAGGTGTGAATAGCCAGGGACAGGCAGATTGCAGGACGGAACATGTGTCCTTTGTCTGGTAGTTTCATGGATTTATTTCTACCCTTGTGATGTATGGATAGCCTAGGCTAGCCTGATCTTGTCAGATCTTGGAAGCTAAGCAGGGTCAGCCCTGGTTAGTACTTGGATGGGGGACCATTGAGGTGAAGATTACTATGCAGCAACAGGCAGTGGCAAACTACATCTGTTTATCTCTTGCCTTGAAAACGCTTGGGGGTCACTTTACACACACAAGAGATTTTAATAAAGGTCATTGTGATGGAAAGACCCTCTACAATACTGGCCCTTCTGCATGGAGCGTGAAATGTGTATACTTCAGAGGAAGACAATGGCAAACCACTTCAGTTCATCTCTGGCCTTGAAAACCCTATGGGCTGTCTCTGAAGTCAGCTGCAACTTGATGGCACTCTTCATCACCACCAATGTAAGAACATGCAAAATGGAGCTACTTAGCTGTTGGTGGACAGCACCAACACCAGAATCACAGTACATGTAGTAATGGTTCCCAACATGAAGTACGCACCAAAGTATTGGGGGGTACATGAAAAAATTATGTAATGGGTTTGCTAATATGAGGGTACAATTTTAGGGAAATGGGCTGCCAAGGGGTATGCAAGTGGGGAAAAAAGTTGGGAACCACTCTTATAAAACATATCTTGAGCTACTGAACCACTAGAGCATTTGGACGCATTGAGGGTTCTCAAATTGGGGTCTGGGGGAGGTGGCCAAAAGTGGGTCACAGTTCTCTTTCAGGTAGCTCACAGGGCCAGAAAGGAGGAGAAGGAACCAGATGAGCAAGGAAGGAAACTCTGGGAGATTCAACTGCACATTTGGGCTTGACTTTCCCACAATGTGCAAGACAGCACTGAAAAGCAGCTCATGGCTTAGTACTGAATATTTACAAATAGTAACACAAATATATATATACTTGTTCAGAATCAGAACTACAAATAACTAATCTGAGATTCCTGCAGTTTATTTTGTTGCGGGGAGGAGGGAGACATGGTGGTGTTCATTTGCCAGCGGGTCCCAGCCAGAACTGTGGCGCGCGCCAGGAAGTGGGTCCCGGCAAAAGCGTTTGATAGCGGTCATATGGCGTCGTCATTACTGCGAATAAAAGCCGCTTTCAGTCATACTTAACAGTCTTTGGTCCCAGCCTAAGAGCCACAACATTCATAAATGATTGAAGAAGCATCTTCGCAAAATTTGTAAGCTGTGCGGCTTGTAGGCAGTGAGTAACCCATTTCCAAAAAGATTCACTCTATAAACATCCCACACTGAGGATGCCAATTTGTAAGACTTGCTTCAAATTTTATATGAGGGATGACATCAGCTGTGATTCAGACGGAACGGATGAACAGCCGCTTTATGTATGTACCTGAAGGTGCTTGGATTTCACCTTTATACGACTTTTGTTTGTAACGCCCGTACAAGCGGCGGTCATTACAACTTGAACTGTAAGGAGCTGTCCACCATTACGGGTGAGAATAGCCAATGGCACTGCTATATTTGCCAGCCGGAACCACTGCCGAACTTGGTTACTTACTGCCTGTGATAGCATGTTTGAAAATTTAGAACAATGACTGCAGCAAAAAAAAAAAAAGGGTCTTGATATCTCCCCACTATCAGCTGATCACCACATGACCAAGGTCAGTTCTCCTGGACAAAATGGCTGCTTTGGAGGATGGACTGATAGCATTACGTCTCTGCTGCATTTCCCCCCTTCCTAAACCCCACTCTGCCTAGGCTCCACCTCCAAAATATCCAGGTATTTCCCACAGTTGGCAATCCTAATTATACCATACAGTCTAAAGCAGCCCCTTTCTCCAAGGAAACTGATCTCTGGAGATTAGTTCTGAGGAACCCCAGGTCCAGCCTGTAGGCTGGCAACCCTGTGAGCACTCACACAAGCAACTTTGTGACATGAGCAATATAATGTGGTCAGGGGACTCACAGAAGCTGGCAATTCCCCCCTCCTCCCGTTGCCACAACCTTTAGAAACACTGAATTTTTTTGCTGACCACGGAAGTGAAACTACAATGTCTCCTCCCTCATGGAATTGCTCACAACCACTCCCCAACCTTCCAAAAAGTCCCTTGTTATTCCAGAGTTTACACTGACAGCCTTTGGCCTGAGGCATACTGTGGTGATGCTTTCAGTTTCACTTCTGAAAAGGGACTGTCATCACTAGCAGACAGAAGGAAAAGGGATTTCTGCTGGAAAGTTACAAACCCTCCAGCTATTTAGGAGATTGATTAGCATAATCTCATTTATCCTGGAAAGACTGTAAACTTCACCCAAAACTTTTTTTAAAATGTTTTCACGGACTGGAAGATTCCTTCTGTTGAATCCTGGGCACAAGGAGAATGCACTCTGCATATGCTCAGGGACACTCTCTTCCCTTTCTTTAAAAACAAAACTTCACATGTTCCAGAGGTGAGCCTTTCCCTGAAAAAAGGTCTGATGTTGCAGCCCTAGAGGCTGACACATCTGTACCAGCCACAGGTTTCTGGATGGGTTTCCCAGGGAGCCAGGATTTTCTGGTTGGAGAAGCAGCAGCGTGTGAAGGTTAACAGCTTTGACACTCCAGACCTGCTAATAAGGTCTTAAAGTTAACAGCCCATTACCACCGGAGGTGAGGTGGAAAATCTGAGACTCTCCTTTCAGCCAGAATCTTTCTGGAGGAGTTTGAATCTAAACTACACAGAAGTCTTTGGGCACCAAAAAGGCAAATAAGATTTTCTCTTTGTATCAGCTTTTGTGGCTCCATGAACATGTGGTGGTGGTGGTGGTGGAAAATGCTGTCAAGTCACAACCATCTTATGGCAATTCCAAGGCAAGAACCTGTACTGGTAATACAGGCGGTTTGCCATTGCCTGCCCCTCTATAGCAACCCTGGATTTCCTTGGTGGTCCCCCACCCAAATATTAACCAGGGCTACTCCTGTTTAGCTTCTTAGATCTGATAAGGGTGAGGTGTACACTACAATAAAACTGGGTTAGCCTTTAATATTCCACAAAACTCTTGTTTCAGTTGCTTTGGCCAGAAGCTAAGGGAAAACACAGGATGTCTGCCTTGGGGCTTTTCTCTTAAAAAGGACTATTTCCTGGAATTCTCAGAATGGGAGATAGGGAGGGTCCCGTCTCTCACTGAAAGGAAGTGGAAAGTCTTGAACAGTCTGGACACCCAGTGGAGGTAAGGTTGCCAACCTCCAGGCCAAGCTAGAGATCTCTCAGAATTGCAACTGATATCATATCTAGACTACAGAGGTCAGTTCCCCTTGGAGTAAACAGCAATCTCAGAGGGAGGACTCTACGGCATCCATGCTGAGCTTCCTCCGTCCAACAAATTCCACCCGCACTAGGCGTCACCCCCAAGTCTCCAGGAACTTCCCAATACAGAGCTGGCAACCCTAAGACATCTACACGGGGCCATTTCAAGGTATGTCATCACCCCAAACAAACCTCATGCCCAATCTCCCAGCCCAATTTTGCCAGCAAAAAAGCAGCCTCCCTTGAGCTCCGGGCTGCTGAACCCCTGCAAGGCATCCAGACCCACCTCTTTGTGCCACCCCAGGCAGCCTCTTTGGTGACTTGGCCACAGAACAGGTCTTGTCTCTGCAGTGGGCTTCTCAGAACAGGGATGTAAGGTTGACCGGGCAGAGTGGCCTGCTGACAACCGGAACCCATTTTTGGGCCATCCACAGCAGTTTCATGATTGGGACGTGACACCAGGCAGACAACTCTCTTGTCCAACAGTTTTAACTTCCTGTTTTGGTTGGTGATGGAAAGGGCCATCACCTGATGGTGACAACGTAAGGTTTTCAAGGCAAGTGACAAACAGAAGAGGTTTGCAATCACTCCGCATAGCAATCCTGATATTCTTTGGTCGTTTTCCATCCAGGTACTAATTGCAGCCAACTCTGCTTAGATTCTGAGAGCCGATGAGATCAAGCTAGCCTGAGTTCTACAGGTCTCTTTATTACCCATCTTCAATTATGTGCTCTTTAATTCATTTAAATTATTATTTTTGCATTGCATCTGTTGGCCCCACCTGCCTTGAGTCCTGATGGTGTTGGGTGAAAGAAAGACAGGAATGATCTAAATAAAGAATAACGTCCCACCCACTCTACACTGTGTTTAACCCAATCCTCCTGACACTATATCAGAAACATTAGGATGCTGGCAAAGCAAAATACAGGCTGAAGGGGTTGTGATTGTCCCCTGTGCCCTGAAAAGCTTTCGCTGCCCATTTCCTTGCAGGAGGCCTCTGTTAAAGGGACAGGATATTTTCCCTTCAGGCCTGTTGGCAGCTCTATAACATCGCTCCAGCCTAGCAAGTTTCTGAAAGTAGGGATGTCAAGTTCCAGGTGGGACCTGAAAATCCTCCAGTATTACTACTGATTTCTAGAGTACAGTGGAACTTTGGTTTTCACTGGTAATCCGTCCGAGAAGAATCAGTGAAAGGCAGAGCCGATGAGCTCCGAGACAGAAAACTTTTTTCCATGGGAATCAATGTCGCCGTCCAATTAAATTACAATCTAGGCATTCCAAAAAACATACCAAAAACACATTTTTTGGAGAATAAATATAGTGTTTAATGCTGAAAACAGTAACAAACAATAACACTAGGACCAGCTTCAGAGCCAGAAAGCTGTCCAAAAGAGGTCTGTTTCTGACGCCTCTTTAAGATTTGTCTGAAATGAGGCAAGACATTGTCATTAAACAAGTTGCAGATACGGCCTGCAGCAGCTTTGTCCAGGTGATTTTTCTCCACAAACCTTACTGCAAATTGATGAAAACCGAGGCAAATAGATGAAAACCGAAACCGATGAAAACTGAAGGCAATGAAAACCGAGGTTCCTCAGAAAATGGTTGCTTTGGAGGGTGGGCTTTACAGCATTACACCCTGGAAAGGGGCCTCTCCTCCCCAAACCCCACCTTTCCCAGGCCCCCCCCTCAAAAAAATCTCAAGGAATTTTCTAACCTAGAGTTGGAAACCTTATCCACAAGTGAGGTGTCTTTGTTTAAACAAGACCCTGTTATGCACAACACCACACAGGTACATTCACTGTACTCCCACTCACTGGTAAAGTTGCCAGCTCCAGGCAGAGAACTCCTGGATATTTTGGGGGGTGGAGCCTGGGGAAGGTGGAGTTTGGGGAGAGGAAGAACCTCAGCTGGGTATAATGCCATAGACTCCACCCTACAAAGAAGCTGTTTCCTCCAGGAGAACTGATCTCTTTCCGCTGGGAATCAGGAGATCTCCAGGCCCCACCTGAAAGATGGCAACCCTAATTCAGTGTCGCATTTAAGTGGGGCCGTTATTTATCTTTTGCAGTCAAATGTGTTGCCTGAGGATTTCTGCAGGCCAAATAGTTCTTTTAAAAGCCAGTTGTATATCGATCGGCTCAGCTGACAGGCTGAAATGCAAGCGGGGAAGCTTTCCTTGCAGTGATCTTCAGTGCGGCTTGCACAGGAGAACCAGCTAGGCGGGGATTGTGCATTACCATGGGCCAGCTTATCTGTTGCCCTGTAGGGTGTCCAAATTTTGGCCCCTTGCCTCCCCAGCAGGCCTGGTCCTCTGCATTGCTGGCAGACGGAGTGGGAAGGCATGCGTCCCTGCGTCGGCCTTTCCGCTCCTCTTCCTCCCAAGCTCCATTCTATGCTCCAAACCGACTCTCTCTGGCTCTCTCCCTCTGGGGCCGTCAGATGTTGCTGAAAGGGAACAATGCGACGTATTGTCCCTCCCGCCTGGCGGGCTTCAAGTCCCAGCAGCAGCACAACAAAAAGACACATTGACTCAGAAGGAGAAAGGGACCCATAGAGGCAGAGTCACATTTGGGGCTGGGGGAGGAGCAGCCAGCCACGACACAGAATTGCTCCCCACCCCTCCCAATCCCAAGCATCTCCGAGTCATCCGCAGATTCTTCTAACCAGATGCTAGCCAGTGTCTCCTCCCTTCCTGGAAAAGGTCTGGGACTCCAGTGCGAAGTAGATTCCAAAGGAGCTTGCAAGGTGTCATGGCCTAGGGCCAGGAAATTACTCCTAGGCAAGCTAACACCCTAGGGGGACAAAACCTGAGTTTGAAAGCCCCCCTCCCAGCCATTGTATGGGCTGCCACCCTCCCCCCCCATGACCAAACAATGATTTTTTGTACCAGCTCACAAAACACCTCCCCCCTCCCGTCAAAACATACATGGCTCTCTCCCCACCAACTCTTTTCCTAATTTCCTAATCTGCACAACCTATGGGTAGGTTGTTAACCTGAGAAAGTAACTCCAAGCCAGTGCAAGTGGGTATTAAGCATGTAAATCTCTCACAAATCACTCTCAGCAAAACATTTATAAACAAATGTCAGCATCATCTCTCCTACCGAGCACCTCCAGTTGAATCCTTTGCCCTAGAAACAGCATCGCACTTTCAATGGTGTTTAAACCCTGAAAGAACTCATAGATTCTTCTTTGTCAACCTACCTTAACAGGGAGAATCAGGGGTCCCGAGGTTAAAACAAAATTGAAAGTGATATGACAAAGGATAGATTCTCCACTACCCTGAAACAGCATCACTTTCCTGAGAGTTGGAGATTCAGATGAAACAAATATCAGATTCAGCTGAGGAATCTGGGCAAATTAGACACTTTCAGGACAAAAATTGTCCGATTATGTCCTACCCAAATATGAACAAATCTTGAATGCAAGGTATTTGGGTTTTGGGGGGGTATTTTTGGTGTTTTGTACAGGGAGCATTTTAAAGCTAACAGCACCATGATTTCAGGGCATCATCAGGAGACTGCTCAGATGATGATACCACCACAAGGATTTTAGCGATGTTTGTTTTCAGGGGCAGCAATAGTTTTGGACACGCAAATGGAATACCCCCATCCGCGTGTTTTTCCTGTGGGGAACCTAACCTGGGGTGAGGGGCTACCCATTTGAGGGACCATAGCTTTGGTCCCCCTAGACATGACTATCACCAAACTTAGGTAGCACATCATAAGAATAGTTAATAGATGATGATACCCACAATTTTAATTAATCACTAAGGGAAAAATACGCCCCTTCCAGGCACCCGAAGAAATTTGCCCAAAGATTCTTTGTTTTGCAGTGACTTTGCTCCATTGTAGCTAATGAGGAATTTCTGAGGGCAGGCTGCACATTTTCGAGAAGATAGAGAGCCAGACTTTCAAAGTGGCTCCAAGGAGGGTCTCCTGGTAGTAGCATCCAAGCTTGGTGAGCTTTTAGCTGGAGTGGAAGTTGAGATAGTTCTGAGAGAACTCAGCCCACAGGCTTTCATGTGCAAAGGCGAGGGGAAACAAAATAATAAACCTTTTGGGGGCCCATAAAAGATTGAACCCCCAGAAGCAAAGGTCTCCAAGCCTGGATGCTATTACCAGGAGGCCCGTCCTGGAGCCATCCTGAAAGTCTGAGCCCTGCCTCTATCTTCAAACTTGAGAATGTGCAGCCTGCCTACACTATCAGAAATTCCCCATTGGTTCCTGCAATGGAGCAAAGATGCTAAAAGCAAAGAATCTTGGGCGCATTTCTTGGGGTTGCCTGGAAGAAGTGTATTTTTAAAGCTAGTGACACCAAAATTTCAGGGTATCATCTGTTAACTATTCTTATGATGCCACCCAAGTTTGGTGAAGTTATGTTCAGGGGGACCAATGTTATGAGCCCCCAAATGGGTAGCCCCCATCTCAGGTTAGCTCCCATTGAAAACAATGGGGTTGGGGTCACCCCCTTTGGGGGTCCATAACTTTGCTGCCCCTAAACCAAACATCACCAAATTCGGATAGTATCATCAGGACAGTCTCTGGACGGTACCCTGAAATTTTGGTGTTGCTAGTCCTAGAGAAATGCGCCTACGGGAGGCCGGAACGTGAAAAAAAACACTTTAAAAAACTTAAAAAACCCACAAACGACCCTGAAATGCTGGCGCCCCCCCATGTGACCAAATGAGGGGCGCCCGGGGACAGAGGGTACCCCCTGTCCCTAGGCAGGAACGCCACTGCCTAGGGCTCTCCTTGAGCCACAGGATCAGCCTGCCTGGTGAGTGCCAGGGCTCAGCTTTAGAACCCGTGGAATCGTTTTTACAAGAGCAAGATGTGCCCTGTAAGTATGTACAGTTTCCTTTTGCCCAAGGACAAGATCAGGACATGGTGAAGCCCTGAAAGAGTGATACTCACTCTGTGGATTATGGACAGCCACACTCACAATCCCCGTCAACCAAAAGAGCTACATGACTAAAGGATGCCGTGACCACCACCCCAAACAATAATATATTCCTATAAAGTGACCCATGATATAGAATGATATAATATAGTCCAGTCTTATCGGATCTCAGAAGCTAAGCAGGACTGGTACTTAAATGGGATACCACCAAGGAAGACTCTAAAGAGGAAGGCAATGGCAAACTACCTCTGCTCAATCATTTGCCTTGAAAAGTTAGCTGTGATTCGATGGCACTTTACACATACACACAGTGGTGGGATCCAAAAATTTTAGTAACAGGTTCCCATGGTGGTGGGATTCAAACAGGTTCCCATGGTGGTGGGATCCCATGGGGCTGGGGAGCCGCGATAGGGGCGTGGCGGGCATTCCAGGAATGGCCGAGGGCATTCCTAGGCGAGGGGCTGTAACAAGGATGCAGCACAAAAGTCCTTAAAGGCGAGAGCGAATACGCTGCAAAGCAGCAGGCTGCCATGCACGCCGGTGCACCTCCTGCTAGACTGCTTCAAGTTCTGCACACTACTGCTGAGAGGAGGGGCGTAGCTAAAGGCAAAACCAGCATTGGCAAAATCACCCAGTGGTGGCTCACCTCCACTCGGCACACTACAAATGGTGGTAACCTACTCTGGGGAGCCTGCTTGGGAGGCCTGCTGGATCCCACCTCTGCATACACATCATATGACCTAGAAGTCTGAATAGCCCAGACTAGCCTGAGCTTGTCTCAGCAGAGTTGGTCATGGTTAGTATTTCAGATGGGAAACCACCAAGGAAGACCAGGGCTGCTAATTTTGTGCTTTGAAAACCCCATGTGGGGTTGCCTAAGTGGGGTCTGACTTGACAGAATTTAACTATTAAGTGGCCTTGATTTCCACTCCTCCATGTGACTTGTTTCCCCCTCCCATACCCTGTTCCTCCCAAAGACCTGAGTAAAATTGTAGCTTCATCTGCCATTACCTCCTGCCCCCTCCCACACATACACCCCCCTCATTGCAGCCAGCTCTGGACTGAAGCAATGGAAGGTGGAGGGAGTGGGAGCTGCGATGGGAGGGGGCAGGAATGGCGAGATGAGGTTTAGAGCCACTTCGATGCTTATGAGGAATAAGGTACACACATGAAGCCTGCTGGGTAACCTTGAGCTAGTCACAGTTCTCTCAGCTCTCTCAGCTCCACCTACCTCACAAAATGTCTGTTGTGGGGAGAGGAAGGGAAGGGAGTTTGTAAGCTGCTGTAAGACTCCTTACAGGAGAGGAAGAAAGGGTATAAATCCAAACTGTTCCCTTCTTCAAGTCAGAGGAATGTTACCAAAAAGTATGCAAGCCTTAAAGTGCTCTAAAAGTTTTTATTCAGCTGGGTGTTATAAAATAAATGTTTCCCTGTGTTTTAAATGTCCTGATCTGGCTGGCCCAGGCTAACCCAGACTCATCAGATCTCAAAAGCTAAGCTGATTCAGCCCTGGTTAATTCTTCTGTGGGAGACCATGAAGGAAGTCCAGAGTTTGTTACACAGAGATGCGCAACAGCAAGAATGTCTCTTGCCTTGAAAATTCTACTGGGTTGACTGACTTGATGGTACTTTCTCCTTCAAGTTTATTCTTACTTCTTCAGGAAAAGCAATGGTTAAAACCCCTCTCCATAATAATTTTTTAACTTGCAATCAATTTTTCTTTTCACCCCTGGTTGGTGTTGACACAAGAATGTTCACATCTGCACAACCTTGATATGATCACTGTGGACAATTTGTTGGTGTTAAAAAAAAAACAAATAAAACTGTCAGTTTCATCTTAGACCCATAGTAATGAGGACATTATCCCAATTTCTAAAGAACTGACTACTTTCCTGAAACATAGGGTGGGTACCACAGTGCTCCAGAGAGCTAGGAGGAAGGATGCTCTCTGAATGAGAATCCTTGCCTTAAACAATGTTGGCTCATTATGCATGTAACACTTATCTCAGGGCTCTTCGCTGTGCAGTGGGGTTGTAGTGGGATCTCCTCACGTTTCTCTGTTTACATGCAAGGAGACACTCCACTACCTCCTCCACAGTTTGTCTGCTGAACTCTCCCAGGTCTTCTTGTCCTGATTCTCTTAACTTTGCCATCAAGTCAATCTTAAAGGCACGCAGTCTCAAGTTTGCTGGCTTTGATAAAACTTTGAATTAGTTATATCAATATTGCTGTTGTTGCAGTTATATCAATATTGTAGCCCCTTTCCAAAAAAAATTCCCACCCCCATGAAAGAGGCGAAGCAATTCCCTGAACCACACTCTGCTGAAGGAGACTATGTCCTAGAACTGATATTCTCTCTCCTCTCCCCCCCCCCCCCCACACACACACATATACCTCCTGCCAGTGCTGCTGCCACGGGAGGAGAGAGAGGCTTATTATTTCAATATTCTTGTATTTGATCTACCATTATTTTGATAGATCTAATATGGTACAAATGCTTGAAGTTAAAATAAAATTTGAACCACCACCACCACCAGCCCCGATCATCAGAGAGGGTGGAAGTAGAGCAGGAGACACAGGGTGGAGCAAACAAGTCCAAAGCAAAGAATTATGCAGGGCCATTTGTCTCATCTTCCCTGCGAAGCAGAGGAAAAGGTAGCTCTTTGGCTGATTTTACAAACAGCAGAGATTATGGGATCTGCCGTGCACTGAGTGTGAGAGGGAGGAAAAGGCACCCATACAGAATCTCTGCCCTGAAGAGAATCTCCCTTAAGTGTGGGGCAGAGGACCAGTGTATAATCAGCCTTTGTTTCATAGGCTGGACACAAGAAAATAATACTTTATGAATCTTCTCAGAGAAGCAATATTGGAAACATAAATATGGAATTTTTATTTTGCTTATACATACAAGATCATTAGCTAGATCTTTTTATTATTAAAAGTCCTCTTATGTTTGAAGGACTAAATCAAATAACTTGCCCGCAAATCAGGTTTGGTTTTGCCTCCTCACATCACAGATGACCTCTGCACACCCAAGCATTAAAAGGTCAGCCCACTGGATCCCGCAATACCATTATGGCAAGGAGACGCAGCCAATAGCCTGAAGAAAAAAATATCCTGTCTCTTTAAAGCAGTTTAATATGTGGAAACAAACAGCTGAAGCTTTTCATAGCAAGGAAGCAAATCAAATCAGCTGGTAAATGGCATCTCATTAAATCTCTATGCCAAAGTTCTGCAATCCTAGCCCTATCACATTGCTTATTAAATGTCTATGACTGCATAGATTAACACTGTGTGGTCCACCTTGAATCTCAGTGAGAAAAATGGGCTATAAATAATATAAATAAATAGCATCATAGCACTGTAGCAATTCCTGAGATTGTTTTTAAAGCCCACTGGTCTGCATGGAGACAAAAGGTGGCTGCAAAGGGCGAGGCAAGGAAAGTACAGGGAAAACTGCTGAGGAGATCTCTGTTGCCACTGCAAAGGCTTCAGCGTCCATGGCAGCAACAAGACCTTCACAGAGCAGTCTCTGTAGAGAATTCTCTCCCTATAGAAGCAGCCCAGGGCCCTGGAGGCAATCCTGCCAAGTCTTGGGTGGAAAGCAAGTGGGAAAAGCTCCATTTGGCCTGAAACCCGCTTTTGTTTTCGTTATGAACTTCCCTTTTAATGAGGACGAAAGCTCGTCATGTGCAGCTGCTGCCAAAAAGTGACTGGGCTGCAGCCTTGGGAGGCGTGCCAGTGGAGCTAGGCCAGGAGGTCTCGGCTGCCCTTGCCGGCTGACCTCCCTCCCTCAGGGGCCAGATGGAGGCCTCCTCCTCCTCCTCCTCCTCCTCCTCCTCCTCATTCACGGCTCACTGGGTGAATGTTGGCAGCCAACCTGTTGCCATGCCGTGACCCAACTGGCAACACGCTGGCAAGTCAGGGCCAGCTTGGCCTTTACAGAGTGCAACCTTGTAGCAGCAGGGCCCCAGGGGAAAGATAAGGGATGTGGGATGATCCTCCCCCAGGTGACACCAGCCTCTCTCCTCTCAGGCTAAGCAGCAAGGAAATGAGGGAGTTTTGCCATTTCCCCTGCCTGTAAATCAAAGGACTGACAGAGGCACTAACTGGAACATGCATTCCATTTCTCAGATGGCTTTCTTCCTCCTTCCATACCAGACAATTCCTTGGTAGTCTTCTGTTTTGTCTTCACTGCATAAGAAAATGCCTCCAGTACAAGGAAGAAGCACAGGCAACATTTGCTTCACAGTGGTTGGAACTGGAGTTGTCAGTTCTTGCTTGGAAAATTCCTAGAGTATTAGAGGTGGAATCTAAGGAGGGCAGGGTTGCAGGACCCTCAGCATGGTATAACGTCAACAAGTCCTTCCTCCTAAGCAGTCACTTTGTCCAGGGGAACTTATCTCTGTAGACTTGAGATCAGTTTTAATTCTGGGAGGTCTCCAGTCCCCTACTGAAGGTTGGCAATCCTAGTGGGGATCCCACAAACTCTCCTCCCCAGTGCTTCATGGCATGCCAGTAGAGTTCCCCAGCTCTCAAAAGCATCTTTTATAGGCTGCAGGAGGGACTGTCACAGAGAAGGGGGGGGTAGAGAAGCCCCCGGCATGCTTGGAACATTGTGTATGGCCTCCATGATCCCAGCTGATGGGTGGTTGGTTTCCTTTTCAGTTGACTTTGTGTGGGGGGCGGGAGGGAAGAATCTATTGACGGCTCACCTCAAGAAGATCCTTGTTCCCAAATCCACATAGAATCGCACAGTAGACAAAGGCCATTTGTGTACTTGTGGTCTGTCCCGTAGTGAACATACACTACTTTTGAGTCAGATTCTCCCGAACTCACCACACTGCAGCTGAGGGAATCCCATGGTTTCCAAAAGTGGGAAAAGTGTGACTTTTCCTCTGCCTTCACAGGGAAAGTGAAGGAAATGGTCATCTGTTGCAAAGGACGGTGCCAGTGAAGTCCTGCTGGACAGTAGTCATGAAACAAACAAATAAACAAAAGGTGGCATGCAACAGAAACAAGGAAGAGGCCTGCAGGCAGTAGTTCCACTAGCTCCACCATTACATTAAGAGTGACATGAAGGGCTTTTTAACATTAGCAGTGAAGACTACCCATCTTTAATCCAGCAAAATAACACTAGACAAAGGTTGAGAAACAAAAAAGCAGCAAAAAAGGGTTGCAAGGAAGGAAGCAGGCGGGGGAAATGGCTGATCATCTCAGCAGGGTTTGGGCAGGGAAGAGACGTCAGCAGGTTCTAATGCTATTCAGTACACCTTCAAAAGCAGCCATTTTCTCCAAGGCAGCTGATCTTTGTAATCAGGAGACCAGTTGTAATTCCAGGAGATCTCCAGGGTACCCCTGGAGATTGGCAATCCTACTAGTTACCCTGCAGCTACAAGTACAGCCTCTCTTGAGCCCCAAATCAGTGGCAAAAGTCACATAAAAAAGCAAAAAGCAGGCTTCTAGTCCTCATTGCTAAGCTTCCTTTGAAATGGCTTGGGATGACTGCAGAAGGTAAAACCTTCCGTTAACCTTAATTTAGCTATGATCTTGCCACATGGGCTGACACTGCTCTCCGAGGTTTGGCCTCCTCACATGCATCTGGTACTATTGATTAAGAAATATGAAGAAACTGTAAAGATTATTGGCGTAATGTTTGTGGAGTTCTTTAAACTCTTAAAGTGCTATATGAATAATAATATACAAATAATGAAACTCATAATAATCATAGTAACAGTACAAAGGATCATCACAGCAGGGAATTTGGAGCAGGCAGAAGCCGCACAGTAGTACTGATTTGGTTCACCAAAAACCCCAGAAGTAGTATTAACCAGGAAATGTATCATGCATATTCAAGGCAGCTCTGAAAAGCTTGGCATTATTGAAGGGAATTCAAGCCATCACCCCATAGACAGCCCCCCTCCCCCCATTATCCAGGTGTTCTGGACAATTCAGCCTTTGTTATCTTTGGTGCCACCTTTGACAGGATAGCACAGCAAAGAGAGAGAACTGTTTTGCA
Source organism: Sphaerodactylus townsendi (assembly GCF_021028975.2). Lineage (NCBI taxonomy): Eukaryota > Metazoa > Chordata > Lepidosauria > Squamata > Sphaerodactylidae > Sphaerodactylus > Sphaerodactylus townsendi. The sequence goes on from NC_059430.1 coordinate 101,166,777, forward strand.
TTGCACAACATAAGTGGCTCTCCCCCCCCCCCCGCCCCACACCCCAATTGCCTTTTCTTAACCTATTCAGTGCCTTGGTGATGGCACTGAATTTGTGCTGACTGCCTCAGCCGCAGAAGTTGAAAGAGGGACGGTCTCTCCCACCACTTTACTTCCAGCAATTCTCTGAAACTTTTCCTGTTCTGACCCCTCCCCCATACCATGTTTTGAAATAATGGAACAAGACAATTGTTGTAAGGTAGTGGTTCCGAACCCTTCTTCGTTCGTGTACCTCTTAGCAATCCATTTCTCTAAAATTACACCCCCATAATAGCAAACCCATTACGTAATTATTTTGCATACCCCCAAATGCTCTGGTGCGTACCCCTGAGAGTATGCATACTGTTGTAAGGAAACAAGCTTGGAATGAGAGATCTGAGCCGGGGCATAGAATGAAAATTTAAGATCATATCCATATTCCTAGCTTAAGCAACTGTATTAACTAATTAGAAGAATGGGAAATGGTGCAAAGTTGTATTTTCCATTTTTAATAACTGAGGCCCCTTCCGCAAACGCAAAATAATGCATTTTCAAACCACTTTCACAACTGTTTGCAAGTGGATTTTGCTATTCCGCACAGCTTCAAATAGCACTGAAAGCAGTTTGAAAGTGCATTATTCTGCATGTGCGGAATGTGTGTGTTTTCAAGATGGTGGATGAAAAGCCAGAGGCCAGCTTTCTCTGAGGCTTGGTGAGGGTAGCAGGTCAGGCAGAACACAATAGTCACAGCCTCTCGTTGCCCTTTGCTTGAGGCCTGATGCAGTAAAAGACATGGGCAGCCCCACCCACAAGTCCAGGCGGCAGGCTGCAGTGCCGCAACTGTACCATCCCGCTGCTCCCCTTCCAAGGGGCTTTTCGGCAGTGCAGGGAAGCTTCAAAAGAGTGAAAGCCTCCCTGCTGGAAAGAAGAAGAAGAGTTGGACCTGACCTGCAAGGAGACTCAAAGGGGCTTACAATCTCCTTTCCCTTCCCACCTCGCAATAAACACCCTGTGGGGCTGAGAGAGCTCCGAAGAACTGTGACTAGCCCAAGGTCACCCAGCTGGTGTCATGGGTGTACAGGCTAATCTGGTTCACCAGATAAGCCTCCACAGCTCGGCAGAGCAGGGAATCAAACCCGGTTCCTCCAGATTAGAGTACACCTGCTCTTAACCACTACGCCACTGCTGCTCCCCACTCGGCTTCATAGACTTACGCCAGCCAAAAGGGTGGCGTAAGTCTTGATTCCAGTTTGCCAGCATAGTGCTTTGAATGGCCAGGAGGGAGCTGACTGATATTGGCTCTTCCCCCCAGCCATGCCCCTGGCCCACCACCGCTATGCTGGCATTGCATTCAGTACCGCATTCCAGCATGGGGCAGGAGGGCAGCAGTTGCACACAGGATCACCCCGCAGGGGTAAGTCCCTCTGGATGGGGCTCCCAGTCATTCATTCCTGCTTGCAAGCAGGAGTCAGAAATGAAGCACTTTGCACTCCAGAGGAGGACTTCACTGGACAGTCAGAAAGACAGAAGGGTCAAGACACTGGACATAATTTCTCTACTGCTCTGACACTTCCCTTTGATGTGTAGATCACTGCTCAGGGAAACTTCCTTCCTCCTTCTCACACCTCCACTCACGTGCACACTTCTCCATCTTGCAAGCATGAAGGCAGGATACATACAAACCCTGTAACTTCCCCTATCACAGTTAGACTGGATTAGGAAACTACATTTGCTCTCTCTCCTGTCAAGAATTGGAGTCCCTACAATAAATGAAGTATATTAGTTTGAATAGATAAAAGACTCTGAGTAATTTTGTTCCTGGCACACAGAAAGGCTAGATCGGATGGCTCTGCTATGCACACTGAAGCCTTGTGCACTCTGCTAAATTACCAATGCAGAGCCTAAGAAAGGCTCAGTACACACACACACCCACATACACACACACACACCCCTTCAAGGTGCCACAACCATTCTTAATGCTTCCCCACCAGTTCCCAGTAGGTGTAGGGAGAGGGGATGTGGACCAGGGACCCTGCCCTGTGTGTGTGTGGTCATTTATACACTTGTGGTCTCCTTCACATTGAATGTTCATTCACTTTGGTTTGGATTCTTGGATATGCACACATTTCCCCCTCTCCCAAACTCACCACACCTCTGATCAGAGAATCTCCATGGTTTCTGAAACCTCAGAAACCTTTCCTCTCTTTGCAAAGGGAATCAATATGTGCTCACTTTCTTCAGGGTTTTTCCTGACTTTCCACATCAACACAGCAGCAGTTCCTCTTGCTCTTCCAGGCACCACTTCAGAAGGATCAAAAGAACTGTAATTTCTTTCTCACTGAGGGTCTATTGCTTGCTTGAGCAACAGACCATTGAAATTCACCTAAAACTTACAAGGTCTAGCAGGTTAATGCTGGATGAAAGATGGCAACCCCCCCCCCCCTTTCCTCCAATGGCTGGAGGTTGCACAGATAGAACAAGGAAGTGGGGGTAAGTGCTGTGAAGTTGTATTGTCAAAGGCTTTCACGGCCAGAATCACTAGGGTGTTGTGGGTTTTCTGGATTGTATGGCCGTGTTCCAGTAGCATTTTCTCCTGACGTTTCACCTGCATCCGTGGCTGGCATCTTCAGAGGATCTGTTGCTGTGAAGTTGCTTCCAACCCATGGCAACCATCAGAATAAATGACCTCCAAAAGGTTCTAACTGTCCCCTTGGCAATGAATTGTCAATGAAGGCAAAATAAATGACTGTGAATCAAAATTCAGCAACATAAGTTCCAAAGGTGCCTGAGCACCACACGTTCCTGGGAGGATTGTGTCCTCTGAATCAACTTCCTGAAAACCTGTTGAAATTTCACAGATTCAAACTGTCATTGTCTGTTGTGCAGGCCAGGAAAATGTAGGTCCATAAGGTGCTGTCAGGTTGAAGCTGGCATATGGTGACGCCCAGCAAGAGGCTTCCACGGCAAGTGAGAAGCAAATGCTCATGGGACCTTTTCAACTGTGGAGCTGAAACAGAGTTCAGTCATGCAGCTGCTTATTCTCGAGCAGGTTGGATGCCAACAGACCTAATAGGGTTCCAGTATTTTGTTACAAGCAAAACAAGGCTAGACTCATAAATAATTTCCGCAAACAATTCCTTTAAGTTAGTCCTCCTGGTTAGGTTCTTTCTGTTTATCATCATGTACTATATGGTGGGGTAATTATTATGTGATGTTATAGGGATATTAGGATGTTATTTTACTGTCATGTTGTGTGGTGATGTTATGTTATGTTGTTAAGATATTTTGGACATTGTTATATTAAGAATTGTTATGTTGTTCTGATGTATGATGTTGATCATGTTTTGTTATGAGGGTTGTTATATGTTATTACATTGAGTATTGCTGATATTGAAATATTGAATAGAATAGAATAGAATAGAATAGAATAGAATAGAATAGAATAGAATAGAATAGAATAGAATAGAATAGAATCTTTATTGGCCAAGTGTGATTGGACACACAAGGAATTTGTCTCCGGTGCATATGCTCTCAGTGTACATAAAAGAAAAATACATTTGTCAAGAATCATAAGGTACAGCACTTGTCCATGGTTTATTGATTGTTGTTTATTACTGATGTTGCCGATGTCATGACCATTGTATATATACTGTATTATCATCTTGTGCACCACCCTGAGCCCTTTGGGAGAGGGCGGTATAGAAATTACACATAACATAACAGGTAACACATAACATATAACACCTACTGCTCTGCCAAGCAAGCCTTTCCTTGGGGGTCTTCTCGATCCAAATATACTAGGTGATCCTTGCTTGGCTTCTCAGGAGCTGCATAGGTTCAGGGTGGAGTACATTGCCACTTAGTCTAGAACAAGCTGCACTTTTTGAAGATGATGCTCCATAATGCAGGAAATTCACAACTAGCTTCCTCCAACCCCAATGACCCCTGCCATATGCCCACGGGAAGGCAAAAAGCCTCCAAAACTCCTGCTCAGTCTAACCTGGAAGAAAATTCCTTCCTGATCCCAAAGTGGTGATTGACATTTCCCTTGGTGTGTAAGAAAGGGCCACAACAGTCAAGCACTGACTCATCACTTTCTGCCCTCCATCTCATGATCCGCCTAAGTCAGGGGTGTCCAACTCTGGTGCTTCAGATGTTCCAATTGGCCATGCCAGCAGGGGCTGATGGAATTGTAGCCCATGAACATCTGAAGCACCAGAGTTGGACACCCCTGGCCTAAATTCACAGAATCAGCCATGATCCATCTGCTTAAAAAGGAGAGCCCACCTTTTGTCCAGTTCAACTTCCTAGTCCTCAATGGTGGAATAAAAATACTGGCTTTCCTCGCAGAGTTATCAGGATGTGTGAGATAGCTGTAGAAAGTACATTGAATGTTTCTATTGAAACATTCTAGTGTTAAGAGGCCAGGAAAGATCAGAAGTGTAAAGTGTAAAGGGTGTAAAGAGGCAGCTGGTCGAGAAGGTGTGAATGCCAAGGGAAGCCATGTGACATTCCAGCGCATCCTTATGTCAGGCACCAGACCCACAGGATGGGAATAACCTTTTCAGTGATTCTGTAAGGCTGACCCAAGTGACTGGTAAAATAAAAATCCAGTGGCATTTCTAGTTGGGCAACTTCAGAATTTACCTTGCTGCATTTGGATTTGCAGACATTTATTCTGCCTTTATGGAAAAGTCAGTGTTTCATTAAATAAATGCACGCATTTGGTTTCAAAGAAGTTTCAACTGCAAGAGAAAGAATACGGGATATCTCACTAGGTAATAAAACTGCTCCATTGGTACACTGTAGTACAGCAGTAAAAGCTCTGCTCACAAGTTGATTTCGATCCCAACAGAAGTCACTTTCAGGTGGCTGGTTAAAGGCTCAGCCTTCCATCCTTACGAGGTCGGTAAAATGAGTACCCAGCTTGCTGGGGGCACAATGAGGGGGAAGGCAACGGCAAACCACTCTGTAAACATTATGATGGCCAGTTCCACATAAACAAATAAAACATTTTGAGGCAAGAAATAGAATATTTTCTTCATGGAGTTCCGTGTAGTTTTCTGCCCAAAACGTTTTATTTCCTACCTGAAAATGTTTTATTTGCATGTTGTTCCCTAGCAATTTTTCTTTGAAAACATTTCCACTTGCTGTGTGACCTCTTTAAAACATTTTCCCGTGCTCTCATGCTGTATTTCCATCAGTTTTTTAAAAAATTATTTCAGGGGGTTGTGTCTATGCAGCTATATAGACACGAGCCCTAGAGAATCACAGCATGAGGGTGTGAAGCTTGATAACTACACATCTAAGAAGTTTTTTTTAAAAACTGGGACTACCACAAGAAGCATTTTCAAGGGGGTGGGTGAGGACAAATGGGTTTTTTAAAAAAATGTTTACAAAACATTTTCAGGGGCTTGTGTGGAATGGGCCAATGTGGCATCACCCCTTTACATCAGGTAAGACTCCCCTAGGGTGCTGGACTATATGGCAGTGTTCTAGCAGCATTCTCTCCTGACATTTCGCCTGTATCTGTGGCTGGCGCCAGCCACAGATGCAGGTGAAACGTCAGGAGAGAATGCTGCTAGAACACGGCCATACAGCCTGGAAACCACACAGCATCCCAGTGATTCCGGCCGTGAAAGCCTTCAACAATACAATACTCCCCTAGTTTGATTTATACTGATTCTTTGCTTAGTGCACCGACACAATTCTTCTCTGGTGGTGTTTATGAAAGGTGGATTTCCTTTTCCCTTTGTTCTCAGTTTTTGAAGAGGTTTGTGTGTCCATCTAGCCTTTGAGACATTTGATGACCTACCTGTTGGTGACTTTATTTTCTCCAAGAGGCTTCTGTGTTAGTTTCTTCTTTCCAGCATTCTAGGGTGATATCCTCTCTGGAGATTAATCCTGGGATAGTCACCGGAAATATTCAGGTTCCCTCAAGATCTCCTCACAGTCAAACCGTGGAACACAGATCAGCCCAGTTTCTGGTGCTCCCCCGCCCTTTTGTGTGGGATTTTCCTGGACCTACTTGTATATGCACCTTTTTGAAAAAACACACCAATGGGAGCTAATAGGAGATGGGGGCTACACATTTGAGGGTCCATAACTTTGGCCCCCATGAACCGAACTTCACCAAATCTAGGTGGTATCATCAGGAGAGTCTCCTACTGATACCACCCAGGTCTTGTTATGTTTGGTCCAGGGGGTCCAAAGCTATGGACTCCCAAAGGGGGTGCCCCTATCCCCAATTGTTTCCAATGGGAGCTAATAGGAGATGGGGGCTTCACATTTGAGGATCCATAACTTTGGCCCCCATGAACCAAACTTCACCAAACCTGGGTGGTATCATTAGGAGTGTCTCCTAGAGATACTCTGAAATTTTGGTGCTGCTAGCTTAACAATTGCACCCCTGACAGCAGGCACACACACACACACACCCCAAGGGGCAGGCCTAGAAGTCTTCACTAGAAACATGCTGCAGTGAGGATATTGGAACCTGGATGAAAAGGTGCCGATTCTTTTGAAACTTGGTTGTATCTAGATTACATTTTCAGTGAGAATTCGGCCTAGGGCATGAGCTGATACCAGCAAGCCACACTCAGCAAAGCATCTGGGATACAGAAAAAGAGGCCCAGATGCCGTGGTCATTCATTCCACCGTCACTGGCTGCCCTTTTGTTTTTAAAATCTAGCCTGGTGAAGGGTTCCGTGCAACTTGAAAGCTTGCACAACATTTGTTGTAATGTTTGGGTTGGTCTCCATGATGTGGCTTTCAGTGTTTTTGTTTTTAGCTTTGGTAGTTTCAGTTTCTCAAAAAAGGGGAAGGTTTGCTCCCTGCAAGGCCGCTGGGGAAGATTTCAAAGCCCACAGACAGAAGAAAGGCTGTATCTACGGTGAGCCCAGGGCATATCCATCAGAATGACAGCAAATCTCCAAGCTAGGAAGATCAATTTCCCAGGAGAAGATGGTAGTTCCAGAGGGTGGACTCAGTGGCATCACAGTTCCCTCCCCCAAACTTGTCTTCTGCTGGGTCGAATCTCTAATTTCCAAGAATTTTCCAACTTAGAACTGGCCATCCTAGGAACAACCCAACACTCTCTTCTGTCCAAAAACCTTTGAATTTTCCCCCACAAGTGAGTAGGTGTCAGTTAAAGAAATTTACTTGTGGGCACCATGGTACACAGAGCCACCCCACTGGGATCATGTTGCTAAAGCCCTGGATGGAGGGTATGGGAACAGCTATGCAGACAAACCCCAAACAAGGTTTAAAATAAACCCAATTCAGACCTTTTTTTAAAAAAAGATTTTAATCCCACTTTTTCTACAAGGAGCTTGGGATAATATACACATTGCTGGCATCCCCCATTTTAGATTCACATCAGTCCTGACATTAGGGTTGTCAACTCTGGCTTTGGAAATTCCTGGAGATTTGGGGGTGGGGCTTGGGGAGGGGGGACCTCAGCAGAGTATAATGCCACAGAATCCACCTGCCAAAGCTTCCATTTCCTGCAAAGGAACTGATCTCTGACCCCTTCCGCACATGCAGACTAATGCACTTTCAATCTACTTCCAATGCACTTTGTAGCTGGATTTTACTGGCAGAATAGCAAAATCCACTTGCAAACAATTATGAAAATGAATTGAAAGTGCATTATTCTGCATGTGCGGAAGGAGTCTCTGTTGCCTAAAGATGTGTGGCTTGTAATTCCAGGAGATCCCCAGGCCTGGCCTGGAGGTTGGCATCCTTAGTTAAGCTAGGAGAAGGGAGGGACGGAAGGAAGGAAGGAAGGAAAGAGCAGGGGACAATTGTTTAAGTCCTCCAGTGAGTGCACAGACCCAGGTCTTCCCAGTTCTAGCTAAAAAGGTGGTTCATCCACTTTCTTTGTGCATTATGGTGTTGTCAGCACACCTGGCACTAGAAAGAGTAGTCAGAGACAATGAAAAAACAACAGATTCCAACTCTAAAGAGCTTGCAAAGAAAATGGTGTGAGACAAATAGACACAGCCAGAGACACTGATGAGAGACAGAGAAAGAGAGAGAGGGTTCTCAAGCCAACCCACAAAAAGTGACTAGTCAAGATGGTAGAATGAGGATGTCACTGATGCCCTGCGGGGTCCCAGCTGGCTGCCCGCCATCAGCAACACAGCAGGGAACTAGCATTCTGCTCTGCTGCTCTGAAAGGGCCCAAGCAAGCTCCTACAAAGTTACTGTGGCCTGGCTACAGAGCTTTGGCTTGGGCCGGGCCAGAGGCAACAGGGGTGGGGTAGGAGAACGATTGTACCTCACTTGGCCCAACAAAATACCTTGAACGAGCCCTGGTGTGTGAGTGCAGATGACAGAAGGAAAGGGAATCGAAGAGATTGCTGGGGAGGGGTCATTCCCCCCCAGTCGGCTGCAATCTCTCTTCTCTGCCATTTGTGCCTTCAACCTCCCCGCTGCTTCAGCTTGGCTTTCTCCTGGCTGGAATTTGCTCCCTGGAGAGATCTAATTAGCTAATTCTGTTGCTATTTTAAAATCTCAATGGAAGTCTCTCCCTCCTCCTCCCCCACTTATCCCCGACCATCAGCATTCGAGCCTTTCCTCTTGCCCAACATCCAAGACACTTCATGAGTACCTCCAATGAATTAATCAATTGTGTGTGTTGGGGGTTGTAATCGGGTGTTGCTTTATTTCTAATGGCACAAGTTGCTTCAGTCAACCAAGGCTGATGATGGGGAGGGGAGTCACAATCTTTCTCTTGTATCAACCACCGGCTCTGTGTCACTAAACTCTTCAGACAGCCTCAGTCCTGTGCTGTTGAGCAATCTCTGCCTACAACAGTGCCCAAAGCCTTGGAGTAAGATGTGCCCCATGAAAAGATCAAATTTGCTAGTAAGCTGCCCCATTAGGACCACCAGCCTCCAGGAGGGACCTGGGCAGGTAACATCTAAACCTCAAAGATAGATGCCAACTCATGTGCAAATATATGCAGATACATTCAATTACTGAATAGATCAAAATTCATATGATCAACTGTGATTGCTTTGAGGGGGTGGCAGTCTCCCTTGGAAACTTCCAAAAAGTTCCCGATTGGAAATGCTGGATGAAGTGTGCATTGAGCCTTAAATCTCAAACAGCTCTGGCTCTTTTGACAGCCTTAACCTGAAATAATTATCTCTGGTGAGTTGAGAAGGGAGAAGAAGAGTTTGGATTAATACCCCACCTTTTTCTCCTGTAGGGAGTCTCAAAGCGGCTTACAAACTCCTTCCCTTCCTCTCCCACAACTGTGAGGTAGATGGGGCTGAGAGAGTTCTGAGAGATCTGTGACTAGCCCAAGGTCACCCAGCAGGCTTTGTGGGTAGGAGCAGGGAAACAAATCCAGTTCACTAGATTAGAGTCTTCTGCTCATGTGGAGGACGGGGGAATCAAACCCAGTTCTCCAGATAAGAGTCCATCTGCCCTTAACCACTACACCAAGTAGTGGTGGTGGTGATACATCCAAGAATCCTTGGATGCTGGTTTCCTGGCCAAACTATTCAAGATCATTGCCTGGGATGATACAGGGAGGCAGGTGCCAATGCATCACAGACATTTGGCACACTCCCAGCCATCACACTCCCAGCCATCAAAAGGGTCATCCTATTGGCCCCACTACCTAGCTAGATCCAAGCCCAGTCACCAGGGTGCTGCCTGGAAAGTGACTGGCACCTCTTGCTCCAGGTGACAAAATACTTTGGACTGACCGTGCAATGATGTGAAGCACAACCCCTTTCAACCAGGCACCTTCCATTTACTTGACCTGCTGATCTCTATACAATCTCACACTCTTGCCTGGCCAGAGGAACCAGTCTTTGCTCCAGACACTGACCCGAAGGGCAGGAACTCTGATCCCACTTCAAACCCGAGAACCCGCCCCCTTACCTACGTGCATGAAAGGGTGCCAGTGTGTAGTAGTACTTGCTCCAAGACTTCCATCCTGTAGTCCATTGCAAGATAGCAAGGGATCCTTTCCCGAAGCAAAATGACTGAACAGCACACCTTGACCCAATCTCTAACATGACAGATGTCATAAATTACATTCACTCCGAGTCAATGTAATTTACCGGGAGGTATATACAGTATTGCAAAATGTAAGTATGAGAAAGGCCTTTGGAAACCTGAGAAGACGGGGGGGGGGGGGGGCAGGCTGAGAATCATGCTGCTCAGAATAACTAAAAATAAAATGGAGGAGAGGAGAACATCGTAAAGGAGCAGCAGTGGCATAGTGGTGAAGAGCAGGTGCGTTCTAATTCCCCGCGCTGCCACTTGAGCTGTGGAGGCTTATCTGGTGAACCAGATTAGCTTGTGCACTCCCACACACGCCAGCTGGGTGACCTTGGGCTAGTCACAGCTTTTTTGGAGCTCTCTCAGCCCCACCCACCTCACAGGGTGTTTGTTGTGAGGGGGGAAGGGCAAGGAGATTGTAAACCCCTCTGAGTCTCCTATAGGAGAGAAAGGGGGGATATCAATCCAAACTCCTACTCCTACTCCTCCTTCTAAACTGCTTCAGGTACCCACTGCAGAGAAAAGCAGGGGATAAAGCGATTAAATTGATAAATAAATAAAACAACTGAGATACTGATAATGATTGCAAGATTTGTGGAGGGGTTTTCCTATAGAGTATTTGACAGAGGTGCTGGCTGATGAATAGGAGCTGCTCCAGGGAACTGGGGGCTGCCGGGGGTGGGGGTGGGGGTGGGGGCGGGGGGAATCCCTGGCAAATTTTCCTCTTGGTCCGCTTCACATCTGCCAGCCTTCCTGTTTGACTCTGTCCAGTAGCAGCCATGGAAGTGACACAACAGGGTGTGGGCAGTGAAGAGGACTACTGATTGCTTCCTCCCCCTACAGTAGGGGTGGTCAACCTATGGTGCTCCAGATGTTCATGGACTACAATTCCCATCAGTCCCTGCCTTCTTCAACAGAGGCCTGACTGACTCATTCAGGTCCACTGCACACCCATGCCCATTGTGAATGTGTGGTCTGTAAAAGAGCAGGGCGGAGGGTGGAGTGGAAGGAGGGAATTAAGGAGGGAATTAGGGAGGCCTTGGAAAGCTAATTGAGGGTCTGTGTTCCCCACTGCATAGAATTTCACATCTTTGAACATCTCCTCAGAAACGTTTACCTCCCCCTTCTTTTCTTCACTGGGTTGGATTCCCCGCTCTGCCATTTGAGCTGTGGAGGCTTATCTGGTGAACTAGATTAGCTTGTGCACTCCAACACATGCCAGCTGGGTGACCATGGGCTAGTCACAGCTCTTCCAAGCTCTCTCAACCCAACCCACCTCACAGGGTGTTTGTTGTGAGGCAGGAAGGGAAAGGAGTTTGTAAGTCCCTTTGAGTCTCCTTACAGGAGAGAAAGGGGGGACATAAATCCAACTCTTCTTCTTTTCATTCACTGTAGACTTACCTGACTAACAACCTCATCTTCTGCCTTACCCAAGAGTTGCACCTCCTGAGGCCCAGGGTCTCCTTCTCCCCTGACCCCTTACCTCCTAGCAGCGGCCTAATCCAGGGAATGGGGTGCACTGCAGAATGAACTATCTCTTCCAGGCAACTGAGCCTCCCCCACCTCCTGCAGCCGCTCCCTATCTGCCTGCCACCTGGGGCACCTGCAGCACCCTCCTAGAGCCATCCCTGCTTTTGTGATAAATAAACCCTGCCCAAAGTTCTATATGTATTCCTATTTCCTTCCACCCCATAGAGAGTTAGAATTGAGCTGCATAGAGGAAAATATTTTCTTTGCAAAAAGCAGCTGCTGGGAAGACCGGAGAGTGGAGTGCACTTATCAGAGGGAGGAGGGAGAGTTTCTCCCCTCTGCTTGCAAATGCCAACAAACTCACTGGGTAGGAACTGACCTTGACTGTGAGCGGCCCTGTACCTTCCATGGAAACAGGCAGGATGGGCATCTCGAAGCACGATGCCCAGCAAAAGACCACTGCACCGTCCGTCCTGCCACTCCAAACAGACGAGGCAGCTTGTGCCTTTGGGATTGCCAACCTCCAGGTAGAGCCTTGAGTTCTCACAGATCAGTTGCCCTTGGAGAAATGGCAGCTGCACAGCCTGGACTCTTCAACATCATGTCCTTGATAAACTATCTCCCCTCCCCAAACTCCATCCTTCCAAGCACAGATCTCCAGGAATTTCTCCAGCCAGCGTTGGCAAGTCCCTTTGGCTGTCCGGAAATATTACCTGGGTAGATGAATAGTAAATTCTGCCAAATGCCAGGCCCCAACTGGAAACTGACAGGGGGCACAGGACACAAGCGCTGCCCACAGACTTAAAAGTCTCTTCTTAACATCACTGCGGGCAATGAAGGGGCTATTAGAAGAATGGCTGGTGTACACAATGGCCCATATCCTGCAATGTACATCTGCCAATCATTTCACCTCACTGTCTTTCCCTGTAAAGCTGCCTTATACTTTATGAGGAAGAGGAGCAGGAGCAGGAGGAGGAAGAGGACAGGAGACTCAAGGTGGCCTACAAGCTCTTTTTCCTTCCTCTCCCCACAACGGACACCTTGTAAAGTAGGTGGGGCTGAGAGAGTTCTGAAGAACTGTGACTAACCCAAGGTCACTCAGCAGGAATGTAGGAGTGCAAAACCACATCTAGTTCACCAGATAAGCCTCTGCCACTCAGGTGGAGGAGTGGGGAATCAAACCCAGTTCTCCAGATAACCACTGCACCTCACGGCTCCCTGCCTGGTCCTTTTAATTGGAGCCTGGGAGCTTCTGCATGCCACCAACATTAGCTGGGTCAATGAAAGGTATATTTGGCACTATTGATTCTTCCTCTGGTCCTGCCCTGGACGGCCTAGGCTAGCCTTGTTTCCTCAGATTATGGAAGTTAGGTCTGGTTTGCTAGGCAGAGGCAGGCAATGGCAAACCACGTCTGAATGTCTCTTGCCTTGAAAACCCTATGGGAATGCAGAAGGTTGGCTGTGATTGACAGTATTCTCTGCCATATAGTATTCTGTGTACCAAACAGCGTTTTCCAAAATTGAATTCTATATGCAAGGCAAAAGAAGGCTAAAAACTCATTACAGCTTTGCCACACTCTTTTACCAAAGCAAAAAATGCATGCCGCCCCCCCTCCATTTTAGCCTCACAACAAACCTGTGAAGTAGATTAGGCTACAAGAGAATGATCGGCTCAAGGTCACCCAGTGAGTTTTGCAGAGAGCTGGGATTTGAACCTGGGTCTCCCCGGTTCTAGTTTTTCATACCAGCCACCATATCATAGTAGCAGAAGATGTCATTTGCCTTTGTCATTTGGCGACCATCTGGTACTGTTGGATGATTCCCAAGCCAGCATGCTGTAGTTGGGTGGTCAGAATGACAGCCAGCACAATGTAATGGTTAGAATGTAGGGCCGCAATCTGAGAGACCCAAGATTGAAACCCCACTCTGCCGTGGAAGTTTGGCCTACAGTCTTGGGACCCAAGCCACCTCACAGGGCTGTTGTTGTGGGAACAGAGGAGGGCAGAATTGTGTTATTATTTGATTTACATACCACCCTTCCCTTTATAAGCTGCTTTGCGCACCTGATGAGGAGGGGGGGAAAGCTATAAATATATAAATGACAAGGGGGATACTTGTGTTGAACCAGCCCAGCGCTTTTCCAGATAGCTACCTCAGGACACCCAGAAGATGAAGCTTTCCCTGACATGGGGAAAGGAATTTGAGAAAGCTTCCTCTCCTGTGGTTTTGTGTATTAAAGGCACAGCAACAGGGTTGTGGTGGGGGGAAGGACTGGCAACTGGAAGGTGGGGCCTGAAGGACAAAAAGGTCCAATCAAGCAAAGGCCCCAGAATCAATAAAGGTGGCAAAAGGAGTGATTGAATTAACACAGATAGTTTTACTCCCCACAGGAAAGACAAAACATGACCTTGTGGTTATATCAAACACAGCAACAGCTATTGTTTGACATCGCATGGCTGTCCTTGGCCCAGCAAAGACTCACCAGGCAGAGCTAACCAGCAGTGGCGGCAACACAAAAACATGGTGGATACCAGATCAAATGGCCATTAGCTTCCTTTTGTATGGGAAGCTTTCCTTTGCATCATCACCAGAACATTAAAAAATGCATTTTACTGTTCTGATGTAGCGGGCAAATAGGCCCCAAAGTAAATCACAGAAACATTAAAAAAAAAAATCCTTTGGGATTACATTAAGCAAACTGCAGCTGCCAAGTAAAACAACAACAACAATCTTTTATTAAGTATTTCCTTTTGGCAAGCAGTGAACGAACTGAACTGCAGCAAAAAAATAAAGAAAATATGATGTTGTCAGTTTTATCCTATATGCTAATTTCAGTTTCCTTTTCAATGCAATTGGAAGTAAAAAATGACTCAGACGCAGTCAGGAAATACACTAAAATTGACCCATAAATTATTTGTGGGGAGATGAAACACCACGGGGCAACAGACCTCATTAAGGCAAGGAATGCAGGGAGTATGAATTTATAGAAGATCGAAAACAAAGATTTACCCATTTCTTCCCCTCCCAGTCAACCTGCCCCTGTTTTTTTGGTTAATGGAATTAATTTTCAATCAACAAAGGAAGAGTGTTTATCGGCTGGCCCTTTAATCTGCTTTAATTGCCAACTTCAGCGGACAGTCCTGTTCGAAAACCCCAAATAGCAGCTGGGCTTTGTGCCAGCAGATATGCTGGCATTGCTTCAGGATACACTAGCATAACTCAGAGATACGCTGGCAGAGTGTTCTGTAGACATCTACCTAAACCATTTCAAGTTGGAGTTTAGAAGGAGGCTGTGAATCAGGGCTGGATCGTGGTGTCTAGTCTTTGAAAAGCCAGTGGCAGGTTCAGCTGGAACTCTTCATGAGAGTCTATACTTCTTACACATTCCCAACATAATACAAAATAAAGGAGTGTACTGACTCCAGCAGTCTTTATGTGCTGCGTGGGTTCTCATGCAGAAAAGCGTAAATTCTCATGAAACTTTCAAAGACTCAAAGCAGAAGGTATATTTTTAGGCACTAAAAACATCAACACAAGAAAATAAAAACTGCCTGGCTAGATCGGTTCAGCAAAGAACAGCATCCTCTCAGTCAGAGCTGTACAGATCCCTTTGAGATTTCACATGGGTACCAAAGCGATGGAAGGTCTCATCCTGCATCCTCAGTTGCTAGAATTCATCTGTCTCCTTTCTTTTTACATGGAAATCCTTTTTAGGCTGCAAAAAAGTGCACTAGTGCAAAAGGGAAAGGGAAAGAAACCACTGTTTTTAGGGTAAGTTTTTTTAGCCTCCAAGGCAAAGTAGCTGGAAGACCTATCCTCCATGGATTTGGTGGCAGTAAATTCCATACATCAAGCGCTTGTTACGCTAGCAAATTAGATTCCTTCAATGCACAGCTCAGCTTACCTGCTTGAGTTCTCTGGAATTATTTGCTCTCATTTCAAAATGTTCATTATTTACCATCAAAGAAGCATGAACTGGTGTGCAATCATTACAAAACCCTTCATAATGGAAACCACCATCAAGCCAAGCTGTAGGATTTTCAAAACAAGAGACACGTAGAGGTAGCAGGCCACTGCCTGCCTCTGTATAGCAATTGAGGATTTCTTTGGTAGTCTCCTATCCAAGCACTAACCAAGTCTGGCCCCAATTTGCTTCCAAGATCTGATGAGACTGGGTTAACTATTGCCTGCCTGGGCACAGCAACCGTGGACTTCTCTTGGTGGTCTCCCATCCCAGTGTTAACTAGGGCCGATCCTGCTTCGCTTCCAAGATCTGATGAGAACAGGCTAGCCTGGGCCATCCAGGCCAGGACAGAAAGTCTGCACAATAATAATAACCAATTAAACACAGCCATAACAGCATTCAGTTAAAAAACAGCCCAGGTGAAAGACAGTCAGAAAAAAAAACTGTCAAGCCCCAGGTAGGAAAGCCCAGGTAGGCAGCTGGAGAATCAGAGAAGAGAAGTGGATGAGGATACAGAAAAGAGGGAAGAGGAATGGAAACCGTTGAAAAATTATTTTAACTTGAAGTATAATGTATTAAAATGAGAGTTAGGTAACTACCCATATTTTATTATTTTCCACATAAGTTTGTATAATGATAATTTACTAATTTTTGGAAAGAGAACTCTTTAGAGTAATGAGTAACGAAGTATATGATATCAGTCTTTCAATTGGGGAAGAAATTATTTTAACTGTGTATACTAATCACTGTACATCGTTTCCTTTTCGGATTTGTTATATTTTCTTTTACAAGATCAAGTAGATATGTACATATACTACACAATGTACAGAGAATGAAACAAAACCTTTGTAGTATACAACTATTTACTTTAATAAACAAATTATTTTTTTAAAGAGACAGAAGTGGATGAGGGATGGCCTCTAATCTGGAGAACCAGGTTTGATTCCCCACTCCTCCACACGAGTGGCAGACTCTTATCTAATCAACTGGATTCGCTTCCCGCTCCTCCACATGAAGCCTGCTTGGTGACCTTGGGCTAGTCATAGTTCTCTCAGAACTCCCTCAGCCCCACCAACCTCACAAGGTGTCTGTTGTGGGCAGAGGAAGGGAAAGGAGTTTGCAAACCGCTTTGAGACTCCTTGTGGATGAGAAAAGAAGGGTATAAATCCAAACTCTTCTTCTTTTTTTCTTAAGACTTTCAACTTGCACAGAAGCCAGAACTGGAATCACTGTTCTCTGACAAAAGATGAGCACCTCACATGAGCATGGCTACAGGTAGCACCCCATGAACACTGCCCAGTGAGAGGCAGGAACAGACTAGCTCCCACTTCACTGGGAAAGCTCCTGGTGAGCCACTACTTCCAGGGGCACTGGGACCAGTGGTTCCTTCAATACTGATAGTGGAGCAGGATCTACTCAGCCTTGACCAGGGCTATGGTGGTGACGGCAATGAGTGTTGGCTCACACAGCAGCCTAGGACTGAGCAGAGAAGTTCCTGCAGCCCAAAACGGGGTCACTGGGGTCTGCTTGATCCCCAGAACTGGTTTAATATCCCACACCATCCCTGACGAAGCATGGACGACAGACGCCAACCCCTTTTTCCTGAAAGAAGCAAGTACTTCCAGGTCACTGGCTTCCCTAGACCATTGCTGCTACCTGTGAGTCCAGCAGGGACAAAAGATCCAGAAGTCACCTCAACCCATTGAGTTTGGCCTTTAGGCAGAGTGGAGTCCTATCTGGGAAAATGGATTCTCCAGCCACAAGCTGCTCCCGCCTCCTCCCGGATTAAACAGCAATTTCGCAAATCCCTCACTGGACCCCCCCCCTCCCCCCCCGCTTTTCAGATATTCATGCAGAGACTGAGCTAAACTCTTGGAATGGATGAAAACAAAAAGAACTAATGGCTATTGTGGTGAAACGGGCTTTCCTATGGTTTGCAGGCCCTATTTCGCTCTCAATTTGGTGGTAGAGGTGGGATTGAGATAGCCCTCTCCAGGGAAAAAGTGATAACTCTGGGAGAGGGCTATCTCCACCTCTGCCACCAAATTGAGAGCGAAATAGGGCCTGCAAACCATAAGCAAGCCTGTTTCGCCACAGATATGATCAGCACATGGATGCTGCTGCACTCCAACCAGCGCATCCAACAGGACAGTCTCCCCAGGGATGTAAAATGCTCTGGGGATAAAACAGAACTTTGGTGGTGAGGTATGTGCTAGAGCAGGGGTCGGGAACCTTTTCCCCTCAAAGAGCCATTTGGCTCACCCCCCCTCACCCCCCCCTCGCTGGCACGCCCCCCCTCCGCTCCCCCGCCAACTTGCTCGCTCGCGCCCCCCCTCCGCCCGCTCACACACACACACCCGCCTGCAGGGCAGGCGTAGATAGGCCCGGCAGCTTGGCCTTGCCGGCTGCCGGGCGAGTGATGCGCCCGCCCTGCTCCTCGCAGGGTGGGTGAAGAGGTGCCCGGCGGCTCGGCCGGGCCGGCCGCCGGGGGAACAATGCACCCGCCCTGCTCCTTGCAGGGCGGGTGAAGAGGGGCCCCGCGGCTCGGCTGATGGAGCCGCAGAACAGCGGCGGAAGAGCCGCATGCGGCTCGCGAGCCGTGGGTTCCCGACCCCTGTGCTAGAGGAAAGTGGTAGGCCTCATCCAGCATCCATCTGTCTGGAGTGCAACTGCTATAAAGCAGTGCCCTTCTCACACCCACCTACCTTAGCTTCTACAGGAGGGCCCGGTTGTATGAAGCCTAGAGGGGTGTGAGAGCATTCCACTCTCCCAGGCGATGCAGGTCAGCTTCTGTCCCAGGCACATCGGAGCTCAGCTTGTGGCATCCTGTGGGTCAGCACCAGCAGAGGTCTGGGCCCAATGGGAACTTGTATGTGGATGATGCTACATGGGAGCTGGTGACTTGAACTTGAGGCCTTAAAAAACCTTTCCTTTGAGCCACCAGAGGCACGGTGGTGGAAAGTGCAATCAAGTCACAACCTGACCTATGAGGATCCTTCCAAGGCAAGAAAAGGTGGTTGTGGATGGTTTTCCGGGCTGTGTGGCCGTGGTCTGGTAGATCTTGTTCCTAATGTTTCGCCTGCATCTGTGGCCGGCATCTTCAGAGGTGTGTCACACAGAGAAGTGTGTCACTTCTCTCTGAGATACACCTCTGAGGATGCCGGCAACAGATGTCGGTGAAACGTTAGGAACAAGATCTACCAGACCACGGCCACACAGCCTGGAAAACCCATTCAGCCAGTTCAATCAGCCGTGAAAGCCTTTGACAATACAAGAAAAGGTGGTTTGCCTCTGCATTATGACCCTGGACTTCCTTGGTGATAGCCCATCCAACAGCTAACCAGGGCCAACCCCACTTAGTTCCAAGATCCAGTATGATTAAACTAGTAGCTGGTCAACCTGGGCAGATTACACCACCAGATTACACCCACCACTAAAAAAGAGCTGGTTAATTCCGTGAAAAAGGTGTTGCTTGTGAACCTTGGCTATTTTGACCTTGGCTATTTTGCACAGAGCCATCAATGAAAACTTACCTGCGCACCTCTCTCTATTTCCCCCTCAAAACAACTTTTACAGATGACCATTTATTTGTTGATGGTTTCAATTATACCACGCTCTAGTCTAGGATAAGGCCCCTGGCCCAAGCTGGCCAAGCAAGCCCTAAATTGACATGATTGGAAAGATTTACCTGCACACAAACACGTCAAAGCGTGTTTTCTATTGGAGGGAACATTGCAACCCCCAGCATCGGGAAACCTGGCCCCAGTGAGACAACACATACTCTGCGTATGCTCAGGCACTCGATGTGGTTGCTCCCCGCGGTCCGACGCCCCTCCCTTAACCTGCCCCCTCCCTCGACGACAAAGCCCCTCCATACGCTGATGAACCTTCCCTGCCGCTGCGAAGACTCAGGGAGGGGGAGACCCCACCCCGGTTGAGCCGCCCAATAGGCGGTCCCCGCCGTGCCTGGCTCCGCCCGCCGCCTTTGCGCCCTTATTAGCGAGCGCTTTGGCGCAGCCCTGGCAGTGCAGCCGTCGCAGCGTGGCCGTGGAGGGGCTCTCAGCGCGGGCGTCGTGCCATTGAAGGGTGCCGGCCCCGATCCTCGCTCCCGTCGGGGGCTCCGCTCCGCCCCACCGCCACCGCCGCTCGGATTTGCCTTTCGCGCAGCCAAGAGGGGCGCCTCCCTCCCTCGACGGCCAGCCAAGCCCGGCTCGGACGCCCCGGCGCGCAAGCCAGCCCTGCCTCGCCCGCATCATGGGCAGCCACAGCTCGAAGGCGGCCAAGGGGGACGTGATGGGCCAACAGCATCCCGCCGAGGCAGCCGCCGGCGCCGCCTCGCCCTCCAAAGCCAACGGCCAGGTGGGGCTCTCTTCTGCCGGGCGCCTCTTGGCGGAGCCATTGTCTCCATTTCTTCCGTGGGGAGGGGAGGCATCGATCCTTTCTTTCCTCTGGAGAGGGGTCGGGGCTGGGGGAGCAGCTGGGTTGCCTCGACGCCCATCGCCTGCATGGCGACGCGCTCGCCATCTCCGCCCGTGCCGCGGGTCCTGGTGGCATTGTGCTCTCGGTGGGCTGCTTCTGCCCCCTCCCGGCTGCCCCGTCTCCCCCGGGGAAGCGGGGGAGGGCTGCGTGGCGTCTCGCCGAGAGATCCGCGGGGTCCGCCTTTGTTCGGCGCAACTCCCGGGCGAGAGAAGCCCCCTCCCCGCTTCCCCTCCCGTTCGGCTGTTGCGTGGCCGATAGCGGAGGAAACAAAGGAAGGAGCCGGATTGGGTGGGGAAGCGGGAGCGGCGATGCATTCCTCCGTGGAGGAGCAAAGACGGTCTTGGCTGGGGCGACTGGGCGGGGGGCTCGTATGGAGAGGGGGGGCACTGCTAGGGGCCCTTCGCACGTCCGGGGGTGGGGAGAGGTGGGAGAGCTTCATCTCGCCCCTGTTCGTTTTGTTTGAGGTCGGCCGCGGCTCCCCCCAGGGGTCTCCTTTGGAGTAAACCGCGCGTCGAGCTGCTTTTTGCGAGCGCCTGCGCTCCATGCGGTTGGAGGGTGCGCGCCTGGGGCTTCATTGCGCCAGGCGGGATCAGGTGTGTCTGTGGGGGGGTGGGGTGGGGCTCGCGATCGTCTTAGGCACGGAAAACACCCGGGCAGGCCCGCGACGAGCCTTTTTCGCGACTCGGGAGCCTTCCCGTCCTCGCCTGGCGGGTTAATCCCGTGGCCTTTGTCGCCCGGGCCTCCCCGCCCTTTGCAATGAGCTCAGGACGCTCGACGGAGCGCGGGCGCCGCCTGCTGGCCGTGCGAGACGGGTGGGCTTCGACTCTTTTTTCCCGCCTTCGACGGAGGGCGGCGAAGGAGCCTTCCTTGCACGAGGGAAAATGCACAGAGAGGCTTGCAAGCGTCAGCGGGCGCAATCCCTGGGATGCCGCTTCTCTAACAGTTCGACTGCAACCATCGTATGCTTCCTTTAACCGAAGCAGGGTTTCTTTCCTGCATTTCAGACTATTCGTGGTGGAGCATCCTGTTGCAACGGTGCCTACGTGCTCGGGCACTGCCTGAATTCTAATATTCCCCCCTCCCTTCCAGTGACAGAGAGGGATACTTGTCAACTGCCTGTGTGACACTTGTACTGATTTTGCCTGGAGTTGCTGTGACTTTTGCTCCTGAGTCTCTGTATGGGAAATGCGCCTTCCCCATAAGCTAAACGAATGAAATGCCTGATTTGGGATGTTTGCAGAAAGGTGGACTAGCAGAGCTAAGAGTGCTTAAGTTGGCATCATTCTAGAACTGGGTGGCTCTTGTGCCTGCAATGGGTGCTGCAGACAGGGGACTAATAACAATTTTCTGATCTCTCCTCAGGAGAATGGCCATGTGAAGGTAAACGGAGACGTTTCGCCCAAAGCTGACGGAGAGGCTGCTCCCCTCAATGGCAACGGGTCTGCCGAGCCAGTTAAAGAGGAGCCCAAGGCAGAGGCAGGCAGTGGGGATGCTATTGAGCCTGCACCAGTGGCTGAAGGGGCAGATGCCAAGCCGGAGGCTGCGGCTGCTGCCTCTGGAGCTACCAAAGAGACCCCTAAGAAGAAAAAGAAGTTCTCTTTTAAGAAACCCTTCAAGCTGAGCGGCATCTCCTTCAGGAAGACCAAGAAGGAGGCTGGCGACACATCAGCTGTGTCCTCCCCCAGCGAGGAGCAAGGAAAAACAGAGGCTAAGGGGGAGGAGAATGCAGCTTGTGCCGTTGCAGAGACAGAGGCAGCCAACGCAACCAAAGAGGAAGCCCCTGAGGAGAAGGGTGCAGCCCCAGCCGAAGCTGCCCCTGCTGTGGAGGCTCAGCAGGAAGTGGAGGCCCCAAGGGAGGAGAGCAACCCAGAGCAGGGGCCTGTGGAAGAAAAACAGCAACCTGTGGAGGGTCAGGAGGACAGGAAGCCAGAAGAGACCTCGAAACCAGGGGAGGCTGAGCCCAGTCCTGCACCTGGGCTTCCTGAGGCCAAGGAAGAATAGAGCCAACTTGTTGTGCACCTAACTTAAAAATTTAAAAAAAAACACAAGAGACTTTTTCGTGCCATCCTTCTCATTCCAGTAACCCCATGGAATTGCTGCCTTGTTCACACACACAACACGTCTCTCTCCTACGTTCAGCATAGAACTGACAAGCTTTTTCACCCCCAATTTTTTCCTTTTTTTTGTTTTGTTTTCCCCACTTCTTGTCAGACACTGTAAAGCTTAAAAAAATGCCACTGGGATACTTTTGGTACTCTGCACAGCCACCGTTGCCACTCGGAGCGAGCTTCCTTAAATCTTTCTTAAGACTGTACGGAGGAAGACTTCCTGGACCTAACTGGAACTTACTCAGTTTAATGAGACTCCAGATGTTAACACCAAGTTCTGGTCTCTTGGATCTTCTGTTTCTACTAACCCTCATCAGAGCAGCTTCTTTGTTTCTCAAAGCCCGATAAGCCAGCAACTGACCGTTCTTCCTCAAAAACGGATATTTCTCTTAATCTCTCGGTTTACATTCCTGGTTCTGAATTCCTTTAAAAGTATTTTGTGCTTTTTATAGAAACCAACAGTTTAAAAGCTAATCTGGTTAGTTTTTTATAATGTCTTGCTATTGGCTTAAAACCATAAAACGTGTAAGTCCACTGTGTTTAATTTCTCTTCAGAAGGAGAACTTCTTTGGGGTTTGGGAGGGGGGGACTTGGAAGGGCCGAGGGAGGAGAGGTAGGGTGGGCGAGTGCCAGCTATACGATGTGGTTTTTGTTTCCTTGTCTTTGTAAATAATTTTTTAATGACCCGACTTCTGATCTGCATTTTTCTAACTCCTAAATAAAAAGTTGTATGGGTCTTATTGTAACATTTGAAAGGAATAAATGGTGACCCCCCTGCCCCCCATGGGTTAGACTTGAGTCTTTTCATCCTTCACAGATTAGTTTCTTATGGCAGTGGTAGGTGTCCTCACATGTTCTCTCAAAAACTGGGACTTGGGTACCCTTTCCTGATTTCTAATTAGGTCTGGAAGGTCGGAGAAATACTCTGCATCTGCTCAGAGGATCCTCAGTCCCTGGCATTAGTTGTATTCTGATTAGCAGCAAAATTTATGCAAAAGTGATGGACGTTGCATTTGACAGCTTGCTTGCCAGCTGCTAAATTCATGTAACACGGGTGTCCAGGGGCTGATGGGAATTGTAGTCCAGGAACATCTGAAGCGCCAGAGTTGGACACTTCTGATGTAGCATATCAAAGTGGAGAGTGTCAAGGAGGGTTAGAGACTTTTAATGTTAAGCTAGTCAATTTCTGATCACACAACATTCTTTATCTTGAAATCCTCAATGTAGCCCTGTGAGGTAAACCAATATTCCCATATTGTGGGAGAAACTTGTCAGACTACCCAACTTCACTGCAGAGAGTGAGAGTTGGAAATGCAGTCATTTTTACTAAATCTCCAGCCAAGTTTTTGGTGCCTGTAACTTGCTCTGATAACTCTCAAGCGCCCCCCCCCCTCCCCCAAAAGAGCTTGTGCTGTCTTGAATCTGCTGTTAGCATTTGGCATTAAACTTGGCCTTGCCAAAGGTGCATCCAGTTCTGTATCCTAAATGAGTAAGGTACAGATTTATTAGCTAGTCACTGATCCTGGTCTGCAAGTCTTTGGTACTGAACCTGTGGTGCTTTATGGCCAGCCAGTAATGGTGTAAGTTTGGAATCCCTGCCCAGATTTTCTGTTTTGCCTTACTGCCAAAGCGTTTCTTGTACAACCTAGATACAACCTAGTGTTTCTGTATACTATCCCTTCCCCTCTAAAACAAACACTAGTTTTGCTACCTGCACTTGCTGGGGACTAATAACAATTAGCCTATAGCTAGAAAGCTGAAACATTGCTGTGGATTTTGGGGGCAGTGCTGTTTGGAAAAAATGGTGGGCTGTTCTGGGCGGGGAGGCTTTTAAAACTGGCAGCATTTTACCTCTCAATACTGCCTAGCGGCTAGCCACTTGCATTTTGCAGCCAGAGTCTGACCATCTTGGTATGAGAAGCTTCAACTTGATGCACGTGGCTGTCACAGCAACAACTGGAGATGCTGCTAGTTGAATGAAGCAGTAACCTGCCTTCAAACATTGCTGCAAAAGGAGAGGAAGGAAGTACCCTGTTTGCATAAAGAATTTTTGGAAACTGCTGATTAGTAGGGATTCAGTGTGAGCTCAGAATAGGGGGTTCTGAGCACAACAAGCTTCATATAATCTTCTATTCAACTCTTGTGCAATTTTCCATCACAGCCATTAATGTCCAGAGAAGGGTGCATGGTGCAGTTCAAAACTCACTGAGAAAGCCTTTTAGGG
Source organism: Sphaerodactylus townsendi (assembly GCF_021028975.2). Classification (NCBI taxonomy): domain Eukaryota; kingdom Metazoa; phylum Chordata; class Lepidosauria; order Squamata; family Sphaerodactylidae; genus Sphaerodactylus; species Sphaerodactylus townsendi. The sequence continues at coordinate 101,191,063 of NC_059430.1, forward strand.
TACACATTTAACTGATCCACAACCTTGGGGCACAGGATACATATGGCTAAACTGGAAGCCCTACTCCCCATTTAACTTCAGCATGTATGGAAAAGGGGAGTGTTCACACCTCTTGAGCTATGTGATTAGTGACTGCACCTTCAGAGGACAAAAGAAGCCTTCGCCGCATCAGGAAGAATGCCATCTGGAATTTTAATGCTGGACAGCAGGGCATAACCCCTGTCTGTTCTCTCGCCCCCTCCCCAATTATTTTTTCCCTGTCCTAGCACATTGCAGTGTTGGTGTATATGTGTAACTTAAGAGTCGTGTTTTGGTAATGGATGTACTGTCATTTCCCGTCCAGTTCCTTATAATGCACAGAAAATAGCCTCTGAATCTTGTGTCGTGTCAAAGTTTGGCTGCGGTGCATATTAATGTGTGGGGTGCAGTCCTTCTGCCACAGTGTGATCATCATCAGTCACTAAATAGTCCTATGAAAAGGCTTGTTCGGATTACTGGTGCATTCTTACCTATGTAGCTACAGAGGGATCTTCAATGTTCAGGCAATCCACCCCCTAGAGGGCACATTGCAGAATACACATCCCTTGACTGCAGTGAACCTCCAAAGCAAATGGCTGCCTGTTGTGGCAATGGGAATCCATGGACTAATCCAGCAAGGTTATTCATACAGCAAGTGCCTACTTGCACAGCAAACATCGCCCGTGCCACTTGCCCCTTTGGTTACCTGCCCTTGAGCTGCAGCGACAGCAGGGCCGATGTTCATTTCCTGGACTGAAGGAAACGATGGTTCAAGTTCCCAGGGAGACTAAAAGCCAATGCGGCTCCTCCTGGCCGGGCTTACAGACCGCAGGCGGTACCCACAGCAATCCCTTCCTGCACTCTTGGCAGCAAGCCCAGCTTGTGCACTCCCTCATCACTGGCTCAGGCACACAACTAGAACATACCTGTGCCAGCTCTCTGCAGTTGCTGTACAAGTGAAGAGGGGAAGCACTGTGGCCAGCTGGAACAGCTGCTCAAAACTGGAACCAGCTGACCTTTTCCCAGGCTGAGGAGACCGGGGGGGGGGGGGGTGCGGCGGGCAGCAGAGAGCCCTATTTCAGAAGACAATTCAGGAACCCCTTTGAGTCTGGATGGCAGGAAGGCTCTGAGGGCCAACTGCAGCCAGAACTATACAGGCAGTTAACACTGCTCTGTCTAGCAGGCTGCAAAACAAAACCAAGGCAGAGGCTGCCCCATTCCAAAATGCAGCCATGTGGGGTAGCAGTTCTGCATTGGAGCTCACTCTTTGCCCCCCCCTTCCTTGGAAACCAGCCCCCCCCCCCCCCCCCCCCCCCCGGAATCTCTTGCTGCTGTGGAGGCAGAGTCACTACTGCCTTGCCACAGATTGACTTTGTATTAGCAGAACAGGATGGTCTGAGATAAGGAGCCCACGTTACCCTTCCATCAATTCATAGGCCGAACTTCATTAAAAATGCAGGAAGCACTAAAACAAAGCAGCATAATACTACTTCTTGCTGCTTCTATGGTATATTTTGTTATGACTACGTACATCTAACACAGACTTTGAATGGCAGTTCTCAAGACAAAGATGGTTTGCCATTGTCTGTGTGTAGCAGCTCCAGATCTGCTTGAGGGCCTCTCATCCAAGTACCAACCAGGCCTGACCCTGCTTAGCTTGTGAGATCAGGTCAGAAGGGCCTTTTTGTTTTTTAAAGCAAGTTCTACTGGCATGGACCTTCACATAAAAAAGGTGGATTGTTCTTCCCAGGAGCCAGTCAGAAGAAGCTCTTTTGGGGCAGAAACCAAGAGGGCTCCTTGGGATCTGCTGAGGTGGTGGGTGAAGTACATGCTTAGGATCTCATGGAGAATTCCCTCAAATGGGACTTTTCAGCCAAAGAGCTCAACTTTTTTGCTTCCCTTACCAGCCTGAAATGCTGTTGCTTGGGGGTCAGGCTGTTCCCCACATTTTAAGGAGTCAGAGGTCTACAGCAGAAGGGGGAAATCTGTGAAAACTGCCCATCCCTTTCCCCCACTGAATCCAAGCCTCTGCGTCCATGCCAATGCTGCATCCCACTCACACTGCTGCCCATGGCCACTTTGAAAGACATACATCCCACCTGCCTGGGGAACCCGCAGTTTTTAAGTGTTGTCTATTGGTCAGCATTAGCCCCACATACACCCTAGAGCACAGGTCCCTTATTATACTACTGTAAATGAATGGAATCACAGTCCTGAACATCAAACTCTTGAACTAGAAGAACAACAACAGCCAGATAGACACCAACACCACACACGAAGTAGCCTTACACTGAATCACATTTCTGGTCCATCCAAATTAGTACTGTCTTCTCAGACTGTCAGAAGCTCTCTGGGGTCTTTCGCATGTCTTACTCCTTAACAGGAGATGCTGGGGATCAAACCTGGGACCTTCTGAATGCTAAGCAAATGCCATATCACTAAGCTACAGGCAGGGGGACATAGGGGTCAAATGTCCCTGGGCTGCAGCCATTTAGTCACGTGGGGGGCGGAAAATCATCCACCACACCCCTCCTCCTTCCCCCCGGGTCCATACACTGACTTCAAGACAAGTGCAAAAAAGTTGTTTGGTCATGGTGGGGGAGGGAGGGCGCCCATGCAGGGGTGGGGGGTGGAAAACTCAGATTTTGCACCAGGCTACATTTTCCCTAGAGACGCCTCTGGCTGCAGGCCCCTCCTTAAATGACTCCAGAAGTCCCCAGAAGACCTCAGGGCCTCCCCTTCCTCAGTACTCCTCTTTCCCCTACCCAGAGAGGTTCCCTTTGGCCACCCTAGGTGACCTTCTGGCAGGTTAGATACATCCTTCAGGAACTACCAGTCCAATTAAGTCTATGTTATTTAGTAGCATGAAGAGGACGAAACACCTGCCTAACAAAGTTGCTCTAATTTCTTGGGCAAATAATTTGGGGCTACCTCAGTATACAGGGAACATGGCAAGGGATGAGCTGAATGCATGGACTGGCGTGGGAAACTCTGATCGAGTTCAGAGCCTCCACCCCCTGCTCTGACCTCTCTACCGCGCCAAACAGCGAACAATTCACCACCCAAACAGAGATACAGACCGATTTTATTACAAAGATTTTTTTCTTTCTCCAAGAAAACGAAAATAAAAAGTTTCTTTAAAAAAAACCACAATATATATATCTTCCCCTCCCCCTCCCCCCACAAATACAATGATCTTTTCATTTCACCAAATACAAGTTATCAAAGAGCAGGAAGATCTGTGAGGAACTTGCGCCCAAGAGCCTTTAAAAACCAGGTAAACCGGTGGCTTAAAAAAATAAAACCCCTCTCCCCCTTCCCCTAGAGGGTGATATGGCCAAGGTAGCAGCATCGCTCGGGCTAGCCCGTATCATGGCACTTTTTGAAAGGACGCTGCCCAACACTGTGCCCACCCTGAAAGGCTCAAGGTTCACTTGCTGGCTTCTGCAAGCTGCCCCTTTTCCAAATATCAAATGAACATGGTGCTATTTTAAACAGACCAGAAAGCGACCTTGCCGGAGCGCTGTCTCTCACGAACTTGTTTGTCACGCCCAAATACACATTATGGGGCTTTCTGAGCTGATGAAAAAGCCAGGAGAGACTGGGAGAGTGCCCTGCGGAAGAGCCATGTCCTGCTGGCACAAGAGGCACAGATTCAGGAGAGATCCACAGTCAAGACTCCTTCCTTGAAGAAAATGCTTATTCCTCCTCGGAATCCAAGGGAAGTGATAGGTCCAGGGTCACCCCTCCTACAATCTCCTCCTTGCCCAAGCCTATTAGCTCACCCACCCTGTGCCCTTACAACACCTGCTTCCCTGCACAAACCAGGTGCTGGAATGCTAAGAGGCAGCGTCTGATTACAGCTGCCCAAACTGAGGATTCGTTCATGGGCACTGACAATTAGAACTCCAAGCTCCACCACTAATGCACACCCTCCCCCACCCCGCACCCCAAGTTTCCCAAAGTTTTATGGCTGTATCCACACCTCAAAAACCTATTCAAGAAAAGAGAGCAAACCAAACTCCCAGACCACAGAATTCTCAAAGGCGAGCTTCATCATTTCAAAAGGAGAGAAAGTGCAGGAGAAACTAAGTGAATCTGGGGGTTCCCTCCCCCCTAAAAACAAAAACAAGAACACGTTCCAATGAAGCAGTGGCAGGAACAGGAGATTAAGGTTCTCTCTCTCTCTCTCTCTCTCTCTTGGTGCTGAGCAGAATCCTCCCCATGGCTTATCCAGTGAAGGGCAGAAGGAAATGCTGCCCAGGTCTCTCTTCAGCTCCCCCTTCCCAATATATTTATATAGGAATATCTACAGAAACATATAAAATACAAATTCTGAAGGAACAGAAGGGGAGGGGGAGCAGGAAACCTGGGAACCTCTGCTCCCCATCTGTCAGCCTCTTAAGTGGATTTCGTCTCTTCCTTTACCCTGTTCAACGAAAGCAGAAGAAGGCGGTATTGTTAGCAGCGGCTGGTGGCTAGCGGGCACTAGCAAGGTGGTGGCCCACATTCCTGGAGGAAACTCAAAGATCTAAGCACCACCCCTTCCAAGCACATCCAGCAGATTCCTCAATTGTGAAGTCAGCGTTTTGAAAAGGTGATCACAGTGTGAACACGTGTTCTTTCCAATGGTGCCCATGAAGGAGAACAAACTACACCGCCACCAAAGGAGGCCTTTCACCTCACCCTGTAGTAGCCTCTGCCAACTGTTGTGTGGATTGAATATTCACCCCTGTGAGGAGGCTATTTTGTCTCTCTGAACATACATACGCTTCTCAAATGATTTTTGTTTGGGGAAAACTGCTCAAGCAGAGCCTGCTAAGGGCTCCACTGCCTCCAGAAGACAGGTGCTTCGTTCCTAGAAACCACAGCAGAGAAAAGGTCAGGATGAAGCCACATGGCTTCACCTAAGCATGACCTCGCTTGGGGGGTATGCTCTGACATACAGAAGAAATGCATGGAGAACCAGACTTGGTCCTCCCAAACGCCTGGGAAAGCTGCAACTCTGTCGGAGTGTATGAGGCCCCCACTAGGAACATGCTCAGCTTCCTGATTTTGTTACCTGAGAATGCAAAACATACAAGTGTTCTCAAGCATCTAGCAGGCCACAACTTGAAGCTAAGAAGGCTGTGCCCAATGTGTGGCAAGCCACAAGGTAGGCCAGAGCTACAGAAGTTGCCAAACTTATGTACTGAAACACACAGTTATCGGGTTGCACAAGGAGAAAGGGCCTAGCCACAAGAGTTGGCTACTAGAAAACACCAACATCTCACCCGGGGGGGGGGGGGGGCTGCGAATAGCAGCCCCAACACTCTAGGTAAGGATGTCTCACCCCTTGGGCTCTGCCATCTCCTCTTTGGCCTTCTCCTCCTCTTTGACTTCTGGAAGAAAAACATAAGAAACACATTTTTGTTTTGCCCCATAAAGAATTAAGTGAAGAACTTGCATTTATACAAAAAGGCTCTAACAGGCATAGTAATTAAAGCATTCATTTTCTCTCATTTACATTATTTTTCTGGCTTCCATTCTTTCTACTCCCTGGCCCAAGGACAAAATGCCACAGGAGTGCAGAATTCAGCTTCTTGGGAGCTGAAGAGGATGCCAAGCAAAAGCCAGAGTAGAAAGACAGAGAGAGAACCGTTTTTAGCTCTTCCGGCAAGGGAAATAATAAACGTCTGCTGAAATCTCAGAAGCTACGGAGAGGGACTGAAGACCACATCCACCGATTGAAGGTCACTTGCCTTAGGAGAGCTTAATGGGCTCGCAAAGTGGAGCTTGGCAGTGCAGTGAAAAAATGTTGGTGTTGGCCTTTGCAGGCCTAAACATTTGGGGCCAGGGAATAAGGGAAGGCCCGCTCATAGCTGACCCTTGTGGATGATTCATGAAGCCTGAAGACAGAGGAAGTGGCAGGCAGGACATTTGCTGTGGCTGCCCCACTCATTGGCAGTTTTCTGCCCAAGGAAGTCCCATACAACTTCTCCACCGGCTTTTAGGGGGGCTTTGGAGGCAAAAGGGGGGAGTGGAGTTGGCCAGGTAACCTGTAGAAAGAGAGTCCAGAAATAAGATGGTTGGGATCAACTTAAGGCCTTAAACACAGATAAAATGGATATTTTCAACTGCTAAAAAATATATATTCTCTTTCCAGTTTTCTATTCCATCCATCTTCCAAGGAGCTCTAGAAAGTATTCATGATTCTCTCCCCCACAAACGTGCCAGTTAGGTTAGACTGACACCAAGGTCACTTCCATTGTAGAGTCAGGATTCAAACCTGACGATACTTTAACCGTTACAACACCAGTTCTGTTTTTATTATTTTGTGTAAACTTCCCTGGGGACTATTACAGATCAAAATAAAGGGTTGTAATTAAGTATATAAATAAAACACAGTCACACACAGATTCACACAGCTGAAAAAAATGCCAGTTGCTATACCCTGTTCAGGATAAGGATGAGAGCTTGATTGTAGATCAATCCACCACTTCTTCCTGGAACTACTTCTTAGCTGAATGCTCTGCTGTGGTCCTAGTGCCTCTTAATAGGAGGTAGACCAGCCCTCTGAGCACTTGCAATTCTTACAAGTTGTTGTTCAGAGCAGGTAAATGTAGAAAGGCTTGTGTGAATGCATTGGAGTGTATGTTTGCAAATATTTAGGCTGTGTGACCTTGAGCCAGTTACACTCTCTCACCCTAGCCTACCTCGCAGGGTTGTTGTGAGGCTACACTGGAGGAGAGAATGATGTGAGTCACTTTGTTTCCTCAACATAACAGGTTCACAAGCCTCTGAATTTTACTGCCTTCCAATTCATTTCCGTGCCCAATTCATTTCACCCTAAATGATTTTACTTTCTCAACACAAGCACTTCAGATGCCACACTTTTGTGTACCCCACCAATTGCAGCAGGCAGCTACTTGAGACCGGGTCTTTTCAGTGATGGTGCCTAGACCTGACCATCTTTTTCAGTAGGTTGAGGATACTGACTAATCCTCTGCTATTCTTGGCTTCTATCTGAACTTCTGAAGTGCTGTGCACACTTTCAGGGAAGATAAGTTTCAGAAGATAAGTTTCATGCTGGTCTGCAGTTGAAGAGCTAGACTCATGTCCAGTAGCACCTCAGGGACAAACAAGATTTTCAGGCTATAAGCTTGAGAGTCAGATTTGATTCTCAAAAACTTATGCCCTAAAAACCCTAAGGTGTTTTCCAATGAAGCTCCTTTCCCAATGCACCGAAATGCCAAATATATAAAGTAATGATTGGTTTCAGATTCACCTTCACCTTTTTTCTCTTCCTCCTTCTCCTCCTCTTCAGTTTTCACCCGTTTGGCCTTCTTGAAGTTTGCCACGTTTTTGCGTCCACCTTCCCCTTCATCTTCAGAGTCGGAGAATTCTTCCTCACAAGCTATTCTCTTGTCTGAGGAGCGGACTGCAGGGCAGCAGAAAGAATATCAGCAATGCAAGACTTTTTGCTCAGGGAGTGGGGGAGTTAAGATTTTCAAATGTTATGGTCAACTATATGTAGGTACTGGAGTATTGTGGGGTTTCCAGGCTGTATGGCCATGTTCCAGTAGCATTTTCTCCTGACGTTTTGCCTGCTTCTGTGGCTACTGGAACACGCCCATACAGCCCGGAAACTCCACAACACTCCTGATTCCAGCCATGAAAGCCTTCGACAATATATGTAGGTACACAACCGCAGAGAGAAGTGTGCAATATCAGTTAATGGCACTGTGCTGCACCTTATCCCCACTAAGGAATATACTGGGCTGAACAAGTTGTGAGCCATCATGGTGCTTCGACTTATGGCAACCCTGTGAGTTAATAACCCCCCAAACACCTTCTAATTGACAGTCTTGTTCAGGTCACACAAACTGGCTCCTATCAACTTTCCCTAGCTTTTCCATGTGTGTGTTAAGCACACTAAAAAATTCAAAAGTTCTGCGCCAAGAAAAGCTTCGGAGCTCATCTCACCACAAAACTTCGGAGCTCATCTCACCACAGAACCACCAACCCGACGAAACCCAGCATGTTTGCCCGTCACAGAAGAGGCCAGTCCTTAGAAATTTCAAACTCTGAAAGCAGCTTAGAACATATTGTCCTTCAAAGTGTAATCCTCCATTCAATTTATTTTTAAATAGCACATTCAAGACCAGAGCCTAAACACAGTTTTTTGACATAGTGCCAGCAGCCCAAGACCTTATCCCGATTTCATGGCGAGGGGGTAACATGAACCTTCGCAGCCTCTTCGCTTCTGTTTGTTAGTTTTTGATCAAACCTGGCCTGCTCCGACACAAGAGCCACATCCGAGAGGTGGACCTTCCTCACTTTTACCAGACCTCTACAGAAATCCAGAGGTGGCTATTTCTCCTAGCCTGGGCTTGCATGCTTGAGTAGGGGAAGGAGCCCTCACCAGTTACAAAGGCACCAACAATCCTATATATTTTTCAGGTATCAAGGAGACCATGCGGGAAGGAAAGTCACTATGCAGACTAATAACAATAATGAAGTGTCAACAAGCTACAACTGACTTACAGCAACTCCCATGGGGTTTTTTTCCCAACACGGCAGATGAACAGAAGTGGTTTGCCTCTGCCTTCCTCTGCACAGCCACTCCTGTCTTCCCTGGTGGCTTCCCAACCAACTATGAACCAGGCCAACCCTGCTTAGCTTTTGAACCGTGAGGGCTCAGGCTATTCAAGCTGCTCTAGGCCAGTGGTGGCGAACCTTTGGCACTCCAGATGTTATGGACTACAATTCCCATCAACCCCTTCCAGCATGGCCAATTGGCCATGCTGGCGAGAAACTGATGAGGAATTGTAATCCCTCGCTTTATGCTGGAGATACCATGGAGGTGCGCCCTGTAACTCTAGGCAAATCAGCACTGGCTAAAGAACCTGGCATTGCACCACCTACAGCAACCCAAACTTTACATTTCCTACAAGTTTAGAACTCTCTGCCTCCAGCATTTGAGGCAGCTGACCAGCAACAAAATAGTCTGCACAATTACACAATTTAACCTCAACAGATCATGACGAAAAGCCTGATACAAACCACATCCTGAGAAAACCAACTTTATCAACTTACGCGCTATAACCTCTGCTGAGGAGTGCTGTCTTTCTAAGTGGGCTTTTTGGACCTCCTCAGTTCAGGCCATTTCAGAGTCCTGGGTCTGTAGCCAAGAAGATTATGGGTCTTGCCAAGGAGGTTCAGACCACTGGAGGAGAAGGATCAGCTGACCAGAGCTGCCAAACAGACTCCCAACAGCAAGTGGCTCTATACATCAACTCACACACAACCCCAACAAGAACGTCAATCTTCACAAGCCCAGCACTCACTGGAAATCCGTTTGTCGGGATCTTCCTCGTCTTCCTCTCCACTATCCTCCGGCACAGCATCCTCTGGGATTGGCTGCATCTGGACGCCAGGAGCATGGGGGAGCATCCTCAGGTTCTCAAAGAGGCGTTGCCTACAGCCAAGCAAAGATACACGTCCCACTACACACAAGCCGGTTAGGAAAAGGGCAGCAGCTGTCAACAGGCGAGAGAAGAGAGAGCTGCAGCAGAAGCTCACCAAAGCCAAGCAAGACTTACTTAATCTTCTCCAGGTATTCGTTGGTGTTTTGGTTGGTCATGTTGGAGGGACTGATGTGGAGCTTGAAGTCTGGGCCAAAGTATTCAAAGTAATCATTGTAGGGAAGCTCTGTGGAAGAGACAAGAAGCACACACTGCTGAAATGAGACTGGGTCCGCACCAAGGCATTTTATGCTGTGCACAAAGAAAAGCTACCAACTGCTTGTTGTGGGCTTTCCTGGCTTTGTGGCCGTGGTCTGGTAGATCTTGTTCCTAGTGTAACGCACTTCTCTCTATGATACACCTCTGAAGATGCAGGCGAAACATTAGGAACAAAATCTACCAGATCATGGCCACACAGCCCGGAAAGCCCACAACAACCAGTTGAGTCAGGCTGTGAAAGCCTTCGACAATACAAAAGCTACCAAAGCTGCTTTCGCATACACTGGATAATGCACTTCTAGTAAAATCCACTTGCAAATGACTGAAGTAAAGTGCACTGAAAGAGCATCATCAAACATGTGTGAAAAGCATCAGTGTGGGGGGGAAAACCTGGTTCAGATGAGATAGCCTCTGTACAGGGAAATGCAATACTGAATCTGCATATTATATTCAACTAGGCTTGTTTGTGCTGCAATGTAGGTGTTTGTTGTGGGGAATTCAATCTATACTGCAAAATTTCTCAACGGACAAGGTAACAGGCAGGCAAGCTAGCTGATGTTTTCTCTGCTATAAATCTATTAGACGGCATAACATTAGGTATCAATGCATCTGTTGTGGGAAGACCTAGCAGTGGAATCATAGAGTTGGAAGAGACCCCAAGGGCCATCAAGTCCAACCCCCTGCAATGCAGGAACACATAATCAAAGCACTCCTGACAGATGGCCATCCAGCCTCTCTTTTAAAACCTCCAAAGAAGGAGACTTCACCACACTCCAAGGTAGTGGATTCCACTGTCGAACAGCCCTTACTGTCAGGAAGTTTTTCCCGATCTTTAGGTGGAATCTCTTTTCCTTCACCTTGAACCCATTACTCCTGGTCCTAGTCTCTGGAGCCGCAGAAAACAAGCTCGGACCCTCACCAACATGACATCCTTTCAAATATCTAAACATGCCTATCATGTCACCTCTTAACCTTCTCTTCATCAAAAGTAGACCCCCAACCCTCATTTCTGAAGATTATGTAAAAGTCCGCAGGAAGGGAAAACCCCTACGTATACACATAAATTACTTTACCATTTGGGATCTCTGTGTTCAGTGCCACAGCAGTCTCGTATGTCCAGCACCTGGCCACGTTGCGAATTGTGTAGCCTCCACCTCCAAGCATCAGCATGGGCAAGTTAAAGCTTTTGATGAACTCCACACACTTGGCATGACCTACAGAAGCGGGAAGGGGGTCAAGTTCCTGGCAAGACACGGAGAACCGATGTGACAGGGGAGGGGGAGAGAAGCCATGCTGATCTGCACAAGATGCTGCTTGAAATATACTAATTTTGGGAGCACTGTGCCCCTACTGGACACTTCAGTACATCACAAGTAACTGGGCGTGCTCCAAAACAGAAAAAGAGGGAGCGGTCAGTTGGGAAGGGACAGCTGAAGCCTCAGAGATCGCGCAGACAGGAAAGACTGAGCTATATGTGCAATATTCGAGCGGAAGGGCACTGCTGACATTGGAGGGCATGTATAACATTGGCAAATGATCAAGTGAATGAGTGGATATGAGGACAGATCTTGGTTTGATGCAGGCCCTGGTTGGAGACTATCTTTGGGCAAGAAAAGGTTCGCCTCCCATTGACTGTGAGAAGAGCATCATTTTCCAACATGGGTCGCTGGTTGTTAATGATGTGTTCAACCAGTTTGAGCTGAGTGCCATATTTTAATGTTCTAAGCTTGTTGTAACCTGCCCAGAGCCCTTCGGGGATTGGGCGGGACATAAAGCCAATAAATAAATAAATAAAAGTTGCACCCTGACACATTCTGCAATGCATCAAAGATCCTGAGATTCACCATGTGGTGGGAAAATATATTGGGAAGGTCTTGAATAAGCCCCCGTGCCTCTCTACCTGCAGAAAATGAAATCCCCTCTTACCTTTAATGGTCAGATTAAAACACCCCAGCCTGTCCCCTGATAAAGAATCCGACCCACACTGCAAGGCAACAGCACTAGGCTGGAATGTCTCCATCACTTTAGACATAACCTGATCAAAAAAAGGACAGGCTGGTCAGATGCCTGCACAGGGCAGCATTGGAGCAATACAATGAAGCTGCAACAATGACGGAAGAGCCGCAGCATGCAAATGGAGAAGAGCTGGAGCGTGCAAATAGACCCTCAGTGAGAGGCACCAGAGAGAGAAGCTTACTGGCTTGAAGATGGCTTCATAGGACTCATCGTCTATTCCATCCCGGAGAGGGTAGTTGACAGCATAATATTTTCCTTTGCCTGCACCAATGTCCTAGTAGGGTAAAGTAAAGGTGGAATCATAATCATAATCTCATGTGATCTTTCACTCCCGCAAACCCAGAATAGCAAAATACATCACTTTAGACATCGTACTTTTTCAAGAAAACAACTGATCTGCCTTCCTCCTCCTCGGGAGTCAAGGCAACTGCACATACTTTTTGAGCAAGGCAGGGTACACTTTATGCAAGTGTGCAGAATCTGACAAATCAGCACTGGAGGGGTGGTGCCCAAGCCAAACCCATTTTCAAGACATTTAGGCTGGCTTCCAGCGCAAAATGTAATCTACCCCTGCAGGCCCTCAAGAAAGTAAGTCGCCGTGATCAAGCCCCTCTGTCTGACCTCAGGATACCCCACCAAGCAGCCAGGTCAGTTTTCGAAGTCTCACCACGGGACTGCTCAATTTGTCAAGCTTGCATAGGAGTTGGGAGCAGGGCTCATTCAAATAAAGTAAGAGATCCTCAGGATGCTGAAACCAGTCTCTCTTCCAATCTTTTCTCAGCATGATTTCAAAGATTACGGAGGATACAGCTATCTACTCAAAGATGCTATGAAGCCCGATGGGAGAATTTCAATGAGTATAGCATCAAATGGATTCTATGTCCTTAATGGACCTTAAAACCCTAAGTCATGGTTTTAGAAAGGGAGGATGCACAAGAAGAGGGCCACCCAGGATACACTTCCACCATATGGGGGGCAGGGGGGGGGGGGAAGGGAAGAGACTGTTCAGAAAGAGAAGTATAAATCAATTGGGGTTGCCAGGGCAGGTTCTGCTCCAGCCTCCATTCTCACCCGAAGGTCCCCAGTTCCTGGGAAGTATTCTCCATACTTATGAAAAGATGCCGTCATGACGCGGTCTGTGGTGTAGAAGGCCTCCTCCACGCCATCGCCGTGATGGATGTCTATGTCAACATACAGGACCCGCTGGTGGTACCTGGAGTGGCAAAAAGTTGTCCAAGCAGTCACCTGATGCTCAAATGATGATTTCTTGTCAGCACTTCTTCTGCATCATTTTGGGAAGGTTGTACTGCCAGGATCCCACTGCTTACAAGTTCCTTCCATTGGGGAGAGCTTCCCACACCAGTTGGTCTGCTAAGGAACCCCTGAGCCCTGCAGACAGTTCTGGGGAGCACTACCCAGATGCTACAGTTCGCAGTGCATTACCCAAGGGGCATTGGCCAGGTCTGTGAGGTCTCATCATCATTGTACGAGCAGACAGAATTCCCCAGAACACTGCTGATGCTTCTCCCTTCTGCTGTCTATCAGTCACATCACACAATGTTGCCTGTCTGAGAAGTTCTGTCTACCGTTATTTACTGCTCTTTATAAATGAGAAGCCCTTGGTGAATTTACATAGAGATTGAGCATCACCAGGAACATGAGCTAACAGTGACTATGCTATCCTAACAGACCCAAGCTGAGTTGATACACCAGTCAACTGGCTATGTAGCATGAGAGTCCAGGTCTGGAAAATGGGACATTTATATTCCCCCCACCCCACCACAAAGAAGCCACGCATAGGTAGGCTTTTGAAGATGGCGTTTCAAAGGCAAGCCTGGATCTCAGCAACTGGCTTTCTTGCAAAATCTAGAGTGGGAAGAGGCTGAACAGATGGGCAGAAGCAATCGAAATCACAAGCAAAGAAACATGAAGCTAGAAGAGGAAGAAATAAATATCCCAGTCTCCCCTTCCTGCCCCGCACAGGCACACACTACTAAAAATCACAATACACATGGGTTTAAAGCCATTTGGGGAGGCAAACAACCCCCAAAAGCAGAGGGTGGGTGTAATGCTGACGCCAGTAGTATCCAGGGGGAAAGAACCATCTTTCATAAGAACATAAGAACAAGCCAGCTGGATCAGACCAAAGTCCATCTAGTCCAGCTCTCTGCTACTCGCAGTGGCCCACCAGGTTGGGAGCTCACATGCAGGATGTGAACGCAATGGCCTGCTGCTGCTGCTGCTCCCGATCACCTGGTCTGTTAAGGCATTTGCAATCTCAGATCAAAGAGGATCAAGATTGGTAGCCATAGATCGACTTCTCCTGCATAAATCTGTCCAAGCCCCTTTTAAAGCTATCCAGGTGAGTGGCCATCACCACCTCCTGTGGCAGCATATTCCAAACACCAATCACACGTTGCGTGAAGAAGTGTTTCCTTTTATTAGTCCTAATTCTTCCCCCCAGCATTTTCAATGAATGCCCCCTGGGTCTAGTATTGTGAGAAAGAGAGAAAAATTTCTCTCTGTCAACATTTTCTACCCCATGCATAATTTTGTAGACTTCAATCATATCCCCCCTCAGCCGCCTCCTCTCCAAACTAAAGAGTCCCAAACGCTGCAGCCTCTCCTCATAGGGAAGGTGCTCCAGTCCCTCAATCATCCTTGTTGCCCTTCTCTGCACTTTTTCTATCTCTTCAATATCCTTTTTGAGATGTGGCGACCAGAACTGGACACAGTACTCCAAGTGCGGTCGCACCGCTGCTTTATATAAGGGCATGACAATCTTTGCAGTTTTATTATCAATTCCTTTTCTAATGATCCCCAGCATAGAGTTTGCCTTTTTCACAGCTGCCATGCATTGAGTTGACATTCCCATGGAACTATCAACTAAGACGCTTAAGTGACCTTCATAGTGACCTTGACTCAGGGAAATTGTTAACTTGTACAGCAAATGATGCCCAGAGCAGTCATAAGTACCTATGGATACCAGCTTTTGCCCTGCCCCCAAAGAACATCTCATAGCAAGAGAACCTCCCTTTGCAAAGCAGCCCGAAGGGGAAAATGACATTGCCTCAAGCCTATTTTATACAAACAGCAAGGAAGCTGGTTAGCCATTTCAAAATTCCTGGGAGGGAGGATTGGAATGGCAGAAAGAAATAGGCTGACTGAATGTTTCCCACTGGAAACAAAAAAGAGCATATCAAGAAAGAGCATATGCAAGAACCATTCTTCCCAGCACCCCATTTTCGACATGCAGGGAATTTTCTGTTGGCAGGACTACTCTATCACGTGACCCTCCACCAGCAGGCTGAAAATAGCAGATTTCAGGAACAGTTTTATTGTCACATCTGCTGCTGTTTAAACCATGAAGGCCAAAGAATGATAAAACCCAGTACTGAAGGGTATACTATTGACAAAGGGCGAGGCGTATTGTTTTCTCCACCAGAACTGCCTTTCTTTGGGAACTCTGGAGCATTCAGGTTGTCCTACATACTTGAGCAGCTCCAAAATGGCTAGGACGATGTCATTGACGTAGCAGAAGCCAGAGGCCTCGGACTTCTTGGCGTGATGCAAACCGCCTGCCCAGTTCACGGCAATGTCCGTCTGCTGCTTGTTCAACTTCACTGCGCTGGCTGCGAAGAGATTTGAGAGCCCGTGACAGAAGACAGGTTTGCAAAGAGCCCTCTGAGAAAGTCAGCCCTACTGAGTCAGGGAAATTGAGAATTCCACCAAGAAGGCAATCTACAGCTTGCACTGCTGAATTTAGGATTCTTATAATCCAGAGCAGGCATTCAGATTGCACAACAGCCACTGACCTAAAAGTATGAAAGTAATTCAAAAATCTACCAGACTCACAAGAGACCTTACTGGAGCATGCTTGCATGTACAAGAATTATGTATCTTCACAATGCCTCATAGTGTAACTTTTAAGCATCACGGCATCTCATGCACCCCTTAGCACAAGCAGTCCAGATTTTTAACTAATAATCATTATTGCATGCTGTCAAGTTTCAACTTATTCGTGGTGACCCCAGGACCATGTTTTTTTCCGGGCAAAAGATGACCAAGGATGGTTTGCTTTGCCGTCGGCTGTCCTCTGGACTTCCTTGGTGATCTCCCATCCAAGTACTACCTGTGGCCAACCCAGCTTAGCTTCCAAATCTCTGATGAGATCAAGTTGTCAAGGCTATTCAGGCTCGTATGATTTTTAACTACGTTAACTGCTCATGCTGTATATTTGTTGAGAATGTATACACACACCTACAACCAATTGTTTACAAACAGTGTCTATAATGACACTAATTGTGAGTGTCACTGAACACAACTCACTACTTTGACATCTGCAAGTCCCCTTCCAAGGCAGGAGGTAAAGTCAGAACACTTGTGAAACAGAAATCCACTTCGAAGAGGATTTCTCCCCCCCTCAAAATGAAAGTCCTTTTAATTACTAACACTTACCAACAGAGCCTCCTGTAGAAAGTTGACAGAATTCAAACAAGCCATCAAATACAGGGCAGTCTTCTCCAACATTGACTTGGGGGAAAGAAAGAAAAAAAGAAAGGAAAAATATTGACAAGACAAGTAGTTAAGTTAATTCAAAGAATACAAGTAGACTAAAAAGGTCTACAAAACAGGAACACTTTTGGATCAGCCTCTGTTTAAAACAAAGGTAATTCTTTTGATCAGGAAAACAACCGAGGGTGATGGGAAGAGACAGATGGGAAAGAGGAAGACGTGGAAGTAATACAAAAATGTTAAAGTGTCTGTAGAAAAGGTGAGATTTCCCCTTTAAACCAATACATATAGTCTAGATGTGAATTGCACAAGCACAGAGCAAATGCATGGGAGATGACTGCTTTACAGAGCAGACAACTTAGCCTTTCACAATTCAAAACATTACACTGAGGCATGGGGTGAGGAGGCTTGGCAACCTCGATACTTAGGAGTGACATGGAACTGAATGCAAGAACTCAAATGATCACAGTACATCTGTACAGTGGATCCCAAGTACTACACTCACACTTGTCAGTGTGGCAGGTCAGTATTATCCAAAATGTTATCATTCCTTATTGATTTGGATGGCTGATAGCCTTTATGTTTCCAAGGGGAAGAAGCGGCTTCCAAGAAAACCAGGGGTCTGACCCATGTCCATCACCATTTTAAATTTGTACGCCTGCTCTGCATTTTGCACAAAGTGCTGACAGGATCAGCTTGTATGCTCATGAGCCAAAACACCAGCTGGTGCCCCCCACCCCTATTTTATGTTTTTTTAATTTTTGTGACACCCATCCTGGTAAAGAGTTCCAGTAAACTGAAAAACTTGAACACTGTTTGGTGTCCTTTTGATTAGTTGGAACACTGCTTTGGTTGGATGTACACAAACCACTCCCTTTGCTTTCAATTTTACCTCAGACTGATGCAACTGTCTACAATTGCTCGCTACTGATTTTGAGAGAATGCTCTGGTTTTGTATTGTAATCCCTGCTCAACCTTGTCACTATTTCTTACAGTGCAAAAATCCCCTTTCAGACTACATATGCCTGCCCTACCCCTCTTGTTCCAGGAAAATTAGAAAACATATCCCTTCTAACTTACACCGTTGCATCTGCTTGCTGTATTCGGACATGTTGTCTGGGCGAATTGACCGCAGAAATTTGATGTAGTCGTCACTGTGGTATTTGGTCATTTCTTCAGCACTTGCTTTGTAAGGGCGCTGCAACAAGAGACCAGTTCAACGCTCCTTGGTAACAGCCATCCCATCCGAACACAGCTCAAGCTATCAGAAGTGCTGTCCACATTTATTTCAAGATTAAAACATTTCATTACATGGAACTAGTAAGCGAAGGCTTGGAGCATCTTAAAGACCACAAGGTTTACTACGCTAAAAGCTTTCATGGGCTACAGACCACTTCATCAGATACATAAAATGAACTTTCAAAGATTTATCTGAACACGAGTGGAAACTATGGGCAGAGAGATGAGGAGGACATGCTGTGCAAGTAGTATGCCTGCTGACATTTGTGCTAAACTCACACTAAGCTCTCTATAAGCACTCACAACATTTATAATTGGCAAAATCTACCTAGTTACATTCATTTAACATCTGAAGAAGGCAAAAAAGGTTCCAGTTCTATTTCTCACTTGCCACCAAATTACAGATTTAATTTTTAAGATGACCTAATTCTTCTGATGTATCAAGAACATTTGCTGACTGAATGTGGCTTCTTGAACCATATGTCTTTCCTCAGGTTAGGTATGGAATGTAAAATTAAACCTGTTAATTATACTTACATAGATTTCCATCTTTCTGTAAAGGCCATAGTTGAGGAGGAGGTTGTGCGTCATCCTGATTCTGTGGGGTTTCATAGGGTGGCCTTGACCATAATAGTAGTTCCCAATGTCCCCTGAGAGGTGAGATGAAAACAAACCAGTTACATAGCAAATTGCCGCAAGGAAGGAATTAACCCGGGGGGGGGGGGTGTCACTTGGAAGATCTAACTAGGCCCGTGGTGGCGAACCTTTGGCACTCCAGATGTTGTGGACTACAATTCCCATCAGCCCCTGCCACTGGCACTCCATCAGCCCCTGCCACTGGCACCATTTGCACTCCAGATGTCATGGCCATGCTGACAGGGGCTGATGGGAATTGTAGTCCATAACATCTGGAGTGCCAAAGGTTCGCCACCACTGAACTAGGCGCAACTTTCCACAGCCCTCCTGGCACAAAGAGGGAATAAGTGCCACTGGATGAAATGGAACAGTGGCCTGACGCAGGGAAAGGCAGATTTATGAGCACAACTAGTTGATACAGATAGATGAAAAGAAGATGAGATAAAGAGACTAAATTGTCCAGAAAGGAAATTTGTGCAGAGCACAGTAACTCCAATGGTTAACAGCACACATCTACACACATCCACAAGTCTCTCATTGTTCAAGTCTTAAGGCAGCTTCATATAAGGCAACCTTTATATAGAAGGCAACCATGCTGGCTGAGAGTGTCACTGTTCCCTGCTTCAGAAACATTAACATGAATGGTGGAACGCCACTACAAATACAGCCACTCCACTTCAAAAAGGAAAAATGACAGAGACCCCTTCCACACATGCAGAATAATGCACATTCGATCCACTTTCACAATTGTTTGAAAGTGGATTTTGCTATTCCACACAGTAAAATCCAGCTTCAAAGTGCGTTGAAAGTGGATTGAACGGTGCACATTCAATACTGTATGGACAGAAGGGACTCGAGGATTACAAGAAAAGGCAGCCAAGGGAATAATCAAAGGGAAGAGAGACACCGCAGCCACCTAGAGCCGAGAAGGTCTAAGGCTGTGGTGGCGAACCTATGGCACTCCAGATGTTCATGGACTGCAATTCCCATCAGCCCCTGCCAGCATGGCCAATTGGGAATTGTAGTCCACGAACATCTGGAGTGCCATAGGTTTGCCACCACTGGTCTAAGGGGAGCCTACGCTCCTTACCAAGAACTGGATATTGCACTCTGGATGGACTGCTGATTCTATCTGGTAGCCGCAGCTCAACTGGGACTCCATACAGGTGTACAAAGATTTGCAGCTGCATGCACACATTCAAAGTTGATGTAGGAAACAGCAGTGTACCCCCAGAAAACCGGACGGCCGTAAGGATGTCTCTCGGGAGATGTTAGCCCATAAGGAATTCTAAGACTCAATTCTTACTGAAGGTAATCTGACTTCAAAACTATGTCTACCAGCAGATGAAGCTCTTTAAAAATACAGCCAACCAAGGAATTTGGACCTTTCAAAAACTGCAAAATCATGTAACTGTAACCAGCATCAATCAAGGAAGTTACTCATCTTGGAAAACATGGCCATTGGTAGCGTGGAAAAGGGAGGAAAGAAAACCCATAATAGAAAGTGGCTTAGTTAAGAAGAGTTAAGAATTTGGATTTATACCCCACCTTTCTCTCCTGTAAGGAGACTCAAGGTGGCTTACAAGCTCCATTCCCTTCCTCTCCCTACAACAGACACCTTGTGAGGTAGGTGGGGCTGAGAGAGTTCCGAAGAACTGTGACTAGCCCAAAGTCACCCAGCAGAAATGTAGGAGTGCGGAATCAAATCCGGTTCTCCAGATGAGAATCCACCTGCTCTTAACCACTACATCATGCAGGTTTACCTTCCTCCTACTGACCCTATGTTAAAGAGAAGGTTCAAGAGGAAGAAAGAAAACAGTTTAGGCTGGAGTCAGTTTGACATCTGTTCCTGGTAAATTAGTAGAATCTATCATTAAAGATAAAATTATAAAACATGTAGAAAAGCAAGACCGGCTGAGAAAGAGTCAGCATGGCTTTTGCAGAGGCAAATCCTGTCTTACAAACTTCACTAAGTAGTTCCTTTTGGAGGGTGTAAACAGTGCATGTGGACAGGGTGAACCGGAAGTTGGACATTGTCTACTTGGATTTCCAAAAGGCTTTTGACAAAGTTCCTCACCAAGAGAGCTGTTGAGAAAACTCAGCAATGAAGGAATAAGAGGGAGGAAGTCCTCCTATGGGATTAAAAACTGGTTGAGAAACAGGAAACAAAAGGATGGGGTGCGTAAAATGGTGAAGTTCTACGAATGGAGATCAGCCGGGAGTGGTGGTGTCTCCCCAAGGATCCGTTTTGGGACCAGTGCTCTTTAACCACCTATTCATAAATGACCTGGAAGTAGAGGGTGCAGGAGTAGCGTGGTGGCCAAGTTTTGCAGGATGATACCAAATTATGTAGGGATTGGGTGGAGGAACCACAAAAGGATACTTGAAAGAGCTCCAAGCAGACCTTGATAGAATTAGGTGAGTGGGCTCCAGAAATGGCAAATGCAGTTCAATGTAGCAAAATGTAGAAGAGTGATGCACATAGGGGCAAAAATCCAAACTTTACATGCAACGCTACAGGGGTTTCCAGTGCTTTATCAGTCCACAGGTGACCAGGAAAGGGATTTAGGCGTCTTAGTTGATAGTTCCATGGGAATGTCAACTCAATGCGTGGCAGCTGTGAAAAAGGCAAACTCTATGCTGGGGATAAGTGGGAAGAAAGGAATTGAGAATAAAACTGCAAAGATTGTCATGCCCTTATATACAAAGCAGTGGAGTGCGAGCCGCACTTGGAGTACTGTGTCCAGTTCTGGCCGCATAGCCGTGCATCTCAAAAAAAGGATATTGAGGGAGATAGAAAAAAGTGCACAGAGGAAAGGCGGCAACTTAAAGGGCGATGATTGAGGGACTGGAGCACCTTCCCTATGAGGAGATGCTGCAGCGTTTGGGACTCTTTAGTTTGGGGAGGAGGCGGCTGAGGGGGGATATGAGTGAAGTCTACAAAATTATGCATGGGGTAGAAAATGTTGACAGAGAGAAATTTTTTCTCTCTTTCTCACAATCTAGACCCAGGGGCATTCATTGAAAATGCTGGGGGGAAGAATTAGAACTAATAAAAGGAAACACTTCTTCACGCAACGTGTGATTGGTGTTTGGAATATGCTGCCACAGGAGGTGGTGATGGCTTTACTCCACCTGGATGTAGTTTTAAAAAAGGGGCTTGGACAGATTTATGGAGAAGTTCGATTGTATGGCTACCCAATCTCCTTGATCCTCCTTGATCTCAGATTGCAAAATGCCTTAACAGAACCAAGGGTGATCGGGAACTAGCAACAGTGCCGCCAAGAAGGCCATTGCGTTCACATCCTACATGTGAGCTCCCAAAGGCACCTGGTGGGCCACTGCGAGTAGCAGAGAGCTGGACTAGATGGACTTTGGTCTGATCCAGCTGGCTTGTTCTTATGTTCTTATGAGTGTGGTCAGTGGGAAAAACCTAAGATTCCAGCAATTGTGAAAGTCCCCATCTTGAAGAAGAATAAGCATTTGGATTTATGACCCTGCCTTTCTGTCCTGTAAGGAGTCTCAAGGTGGCCTACAAACTCCTTCTCTTCCTCTCCCCAACAGACACCTTGTGAGGTAGGTGAGGCTGACAGAGTTTTGAGAGAACGGTGACTTGGCCAAGGTCACACTGAAGGCTTCATGTGTAGGAGTGGAGAAACAAATCCAGTTCACCAGATAAGAGTCCACCGCTCAAATAGAGGAGTACGGAATCAAACCCAGTTCTCCAGATTAGAATCCGCTGCTCTTAACCACCACACCACGCTGGCTCTTTTTTGTAGAAACACCCAAACACATTCCTGCCACCCCATTATGTAAAGCTGCCAGCATCACCACAGATAAAAGAAGGTACCCTGAAAAGTGTGGGAAGGAATCCAGACGCAGAGATGTGGAGAGGGGGGATTGTTCTTCATGTTGCCTTATAACTTATGATGTTACAATTATTGATGTTCTTATTGTTTATAATGCTATAT
Organism: Sphaerodactylus townsendi; assembly: GCF_021028975.2. Taxonomy (NCBI): domain Eukaryota; kingdom Metazoa; phylum Chordata; class Lepidosauria; order Squamata; family Sphaerodactylidae; genus Sphaerodactylus; species Sphaerodactylus townsendi. Next base: position 101,213,183 of record NC_059430.1, read on the forward strand.
TTATAATGCTATGTTTATTGTTGTTTATAATGATATGTTATAAGGCTATGCTTATTGATGCTAGGTTTATTGATGCTGTGTTTGTTGATGTTTTGTTGCTTGATGTTACGATTACTGATGTTTGTTATTATGCAGTTGTTGTTCACCGCCCTGAGCCCTTCGGGGGAGGGCGGTATATAAATCGAATAATACAATACAATACAATACAAATGTTGAGGAGCAGGTTTTTAAGGTATCACAATTTTCACAGCTGGGTTTGCAATACTAAAGAACATGCCCTATTAGTGTTGCTTCTCCCCACGGGAGTTTTCCTTCCCAGCCCCTCACTTCACTCATTTCTGTTACTTGGGCCCTCCATGTTGATCTTTGAAAACTTGCCTCCAGCCTCAAAGATAGTGCTAAATGAACGATCTCCAAAAAGCTGGACAGGAAAGATTTTGACACATGGACGATAGCTGTGGCTTTTTACCGCTTTTCAGGGAAAATAAAGAATTATTGACGCACTTATCAGTGGGAATGCAGAATAATTAAAGGTTCTGCAGGTCTGTAACTTTTCTGAGTTTCTCTGCTAGGTTTTGCTTGCTGCTCTTTCCAACTAGCATATGTGTCAAACTCAGGCCCTCCAGGTGTTCATGGACTACCATTCCCACCAGCCCCTGCTAGCATGGCCAATTGGCCCTGCTGGCATGGGCTGATGGAAATCGTAGTCCATGAACACCTGAGGGCCTGAGTTTGACACCTATGCCCTAGAGTATCCCTCTCACTTCTAGCCCCGCACAAGTCTTCACTCTTCTTCTACTCCAGCCGCTACCCACCCTCTGCCACCTTGATTTCTTCATTCTTACCCAATCCAAAGCCACCTTATGAGGCTCCCCTGAGCCCTAGATATAGGGAAGCCTCAGGTGTCCTCCAATAACTTATCTTGCAAGGACAGCAGCCATCAGCGCAAGCCAAGAGGTCCCGAGTTCAAATGTTGCCCCAGGAGCCACAAGCAAACCCCCCTGTATTTCAGCATCCCTCCCACTTACACTATGGAGATAAGACCATTAGCCAAGGCTGTTGTACAGGTTATTGAGGTCACATCTATTATACTCAACAAGTACAACCTAAACACTTTGGTATGATTACAAAAGGCCCATTTCTCTCCAAGGACATTTCTGGGGATGGTCTCTCCTCATCTGCAGATGACACCAAAATAGGAGGCTAATAGTCAGAATTCAAAATGACCTAGACAGATTAGACAGCTGGGCCAAAACAAACAAAATGAATTTCAACAGAGATAAATGTAAGATACTACACTTAGGCAGAAAAAAATGAAACGTACAGTTACAGGATTGGTGACACCTGGCTTGATAACACTACATGTGAAAGGGATCTGGGAGTCTTAGTAGACCATAAACTAAACATGAGTCAGCAATGTGATGCAGCGGTCAAGAAAGCCAATGCAATTCTGGGCTGTATCAATAGTATAGTGTCTAGATCAGTGGTTCTCAACCTTCCTAATGCCGCAAGCCCAAGTTCCTCATGTTGTGGTCACCCCCAACCCTAACATTTATCCATTTTACAGATGGAGAACACTGATGCAGAGAGTCTTAGGCGACCCCTGTGAAAGGGTCGTTCGACCCCCAAAGGGGTCACGACCCACAGGTTGAGAACCACTGGTCTAGATCGAGGGATGTAATTGTATCTCTCTATTCTGCATTAGTTAGCCCTCACCTGGAATATTGTGTACAGTTCTGGGCACAGCTATTCAAGAAGGATATTGACAAGCTAGAACGGGTCCAGAGGAGGGCAACCAAAATGGTAAAAGGTCTGGAATCCATGCCCTACAGAGAGGCACTTATGGAGCTGGGTATGTTTAGTTTGGTGAAGAGAAGATTAAGAGATGACATGATAGGCATGTTTAGATATCTGAAGTGATGTCATGTTGGTGAGGGAGCAAGCTTGTTTTCTGCTGCTCCAGAGACTAGGACCAGGAGTAATGGGTTCAAGGTGAAGGAAAAGAGATTCCACCTAAACACCAGGAAAAACTTCCTGACAGTAAGGGCTGTTCGACAGTGGAATGCATTACCTTGGAGTGTGGTGAAGTCTCCTTCTTTGGAGATTTTTAAAGAGAGGCTGGATGACCATCTGTCAGGAGTGCTTTAATTATGTGTTCCTGCATTGCAGGGGGTTGGACTTGATGGCTCTTGGGGTCTCTTCCAACTCTATGATTCCATGATCCTTCAGTTTCAGAGCCTTCATCACCAATGGTTCATCATCACCAGAACTCCCACTCCTTTTGCACTTTTTCGCCAATCCCAAATTCTCCACTCCGCCATCCAGCAACTCTCCCCTGCTTTTCCACTCCCGCCACCATCATCACCCTCCTCTACCATTTTGGTGTAGTCATTACCACACCAAATTAGGGCCTAGGAGACCCAAGTTCAAATCCCCACTTGGGTGACCTGCAGTCACCCAATCACTTCCAGCCTAGCCTACCTTACAGGGTACTGCTACAAGAAGAAAACAGAGGGAGGGATAGAATAACGTCTTAAGTCATTTCGGATTCCCCAATAGGGAGAACCCAGGGTAAATATAACTAACTAAATAAATAAAATTGTCACAGATAAAGTACTCATTCTCGCCCCTGCAGCCTCCTCTCTCCTAGTTTTCCCACTGCCCCTTAGAGAGTCTCCTGGCACCCCCCACCCAGCCTTCCTTCCAACCTACTCTCCACTCCTATCATAAGTTCTCTAAGCTCCAATTTCTCCAGTTCCCATCCACAGCAGAACAAAAACCTCCCTCTTGCAACCCCCAAATCCTGATTTCTTTGCAAGGCCTTCTTCCTGCACCTGGCACCCAATAGTTGCCCCCCCCCCCATGCTGACCCTTGAGCCTTTGCCACCATCATCACCCTCCCCTACCAGCTCGGTGTAGTCATTACCACATCAAATTAGGGCCTAGGAGACCCAGATTCGAATCCCCACTTAGGTAACCTGCAGTCACCCAACCACCTCCAGCCTAGCCTACCTCACAGGGTATTACTACAAGAAGAAATCGGAGGGAGGGATAGAACAACGTCGTAAGTCGTTTCGGATTCCCCAATGGGGAGAACCCAGGGTAAATATAACTAACTAAATAAAACTGAAGTCCTCATTCTCGCCCCCCGCTGCCTTCCCTCTCCTAGTTGTCCCACTGCCCCTCAGAGAGTCTCCCGGCACCACGCGCCCAGCCTTCCTCCAACCTCCTCTCCTCCTCCACCCCACCACAAGCTCCCTCAGCTCCAATTTCTCCCTCCCTTTCCCCGAAGCCTTCATCTTCACCCTCCCCCCCGCCCTCATCATCCCCTACTCCTCCGTTCCCCTCCCCCATTCCCCTCCTTGGCCCCTCCCCTTCCTCGCCAGGCCCCTCCCCCTGAGCCCCCCCTCACCCACCGTCGTAGTAGTAGCAGACTTTCCGTTTGGTTCCCTGAGTCAGCGCCATTTTCCACCTCCTCCTCCCGCCGCCTCCCGACCGCTTCTCCGTCCGAGCCCAAGTTCCGCCACGCAACCGAGCGCGCCCGGTGTGGAAAGGAAAGGCTCCTCCAGCGCTGGCCCCGCTCCCTTTCTAAGCTTCCTGGCCTATCGCACCGCCGACGGCTGTCGCATTGTCCAATCAGAAGTCAAAGGAGGCGGAGCGATTCGCGCCAACATATTAGATAGAATGGGCGAAGAGTTGCTCGGACTGTACCATTTCGTCGCAGGAGGGCGACGGGGAGGAAATGAGTGGATTGTACCATTTCAGTGGAAGGAGGGGAGGCTTCGCAGGGTGCGACTCCCAATGAAGAGACAGCTAAGGATGCAAAGTTGCACTTAGAATCTTGCTATTATTTGGGCGGGAGAAGCTAAGCAAGTACGTTCCGTCTGCCAGGCACCAAAACGTCCTCCCTCGGATCGTTTTCCCCAAGTTTCTTCGGATATAGTTTGCCAAACTGGAGCTGCCACTGCCAGATGATAAAATAACTCATGTGTCAGTGGCTGTGCATTGGTCACGGCGGCCTTTGCGATGCTTCCCGATCCCTTGGCCTCAGCCTCAGTTGCAGTCTATTTGGATCCCCTGGCTTTATTTCGTATAATTATTCCGATGCTTTTGATATCCCTGATGGTTTATTACCGTTTTCATGGCTTGGGACTGTTTATCCTTTAGCTGCTCGCTTCTGTTTTTGAAAACCACTTTGATACTTTGCATTTTGTGCTTTTAACTTCATTGTGAGCCAATGAAGTGCTTGTAGAACGACTGGACATAAATCTTTAAAATAAATAATAATAGTCAAAAATATTTCAAGCTTTAGCAGAGATTTGCCATGGATACAGAGGCAGGAAGCAGGTGGCGTCCCCTACCACACGGGTGCAAACTAGCCTCCTCCCATTTCCCCCCACACACAGATTAATTACGGAATTCATTCTCTGCCTTCCATTCTAAGCAAGAAGGATGCTTAGTTTGATTTCCTCACATATCTGAAAAAAATGAGCTGTGACTTACAAAAGCAAATATTGAAATAATTGATATTAGCCTTTAAATTCCACCTGGATTTTATTTCCCTTTCTCCTAATCAGCCTCACCACCATTTTTGTCCTTCCCTCCCCGTTTCTCACGATCCCCACATGCCTTCCTCCCAGCCTTCACTGAGCCAGGGTAGGGGAAAATCTGCAACCTTCTCTACTTGGGAGTATCCCTGCCAACGCTGAGAAGAAACACATGAAAATGCCTGGCTTATACTGAATCAGGCCACTGGCCCATCAAAGTCAGTGTTGTCTACTCAGACAGGCAGCAACTCCCCACGATCTTAGGTAGAGATCTTTCTGTTGGGATTTTGCAAGTGTCACAACTCAGCTATAAAAGGGTTAACTGTTTGTATGAAAACAAGTTGCTGAAGTCACTGTTTATGACCTGATCTATTGATCAGCTATTGGTCAGTCAGACTGCCATTGCTTACATGATAGTGAGCACGTACATCTGAAGTTATAAAGTTAACTCGCTTTCTTTGTTTGAGCAGACACGACACCACGACCATGAGCACGAGACAGCAAACAGGTACCAAGATGTAACTAAATATACAGTAAAGTAGATGTGGAAACAGGGAAAGAAAGGATTTCTTATTTTATCTCCATGTAACCCTCCCTTTATAGTTAGTAAACTCATATAAAAAGCAACTGAGAATCTGTCTCTTCTGTTCAGGGGTCAAATGTCCCCAGGCTGCAGCCATTTAGTCACGTGGGGGGGGGGCGGAAAAATCACCCCCCAGCCCCCTCCTCTTTCCCTGATGAGCTTATGCAAAAAAAGTTGTTTGGTCGTGGTAGGGGAGGGCAGCCATCCATGGGGGGCGGGGTGTGTGTGTGTAAACCTCAGATTTTGCACCAGGCAACATTTGCCCTAGATACGCCTCTGCTTATATATACACATCAATTGACCCTTTTCACCAGAGACTCTGGGGACTGGACCTGGGAACTTCTGCCAAGTATGTGCTCCACCATGATTCCAGACTCTTGCCCTAAGAAGAGATAAAGTATCAATTTCAGCACAAACCTAAACAGACACATAACTCATGGTCTGTAGAGAAGAACATTCAGAGAGAAAGGGACTGTATCTTGTACAACAGTAGAGCATCTTTGCTGGGATTTACAGTGCTGGGGATCATCCAGGATTCACTCCAGAACTTCGTTTTGGTTGCCATCGCTCAGCACTGAAATGTGTTGTTTGATAGTCACCAAGGAGCACATGCAAAAGACCTTCTCACTACTAAAAATGGTTATTATTGCCTTGGATTATTTATATTTATCCTTGCACAGGGTGCTTTGCAGAGCAACGTAAGCAAAACAAAACCCCAAAAAAACAAAGGTGGGGCTTTGCCCCAAAGGGCTTACAATCTAACAAAGTGCTGCATCTAGGATTATGGGGTGTGCATTCCCATCCCTGACAGAGTTGCCAACTACCAGTTGATGCCAAGAGATCTCCCGGAATTCCAACTGATTTCCAGGCTACAGAGATCCGTTCCCCTGGAGAAAGTGACTGCTTTGGAGGGTGGCATTATATATGTATAGCATTATATCCTGTGGAGGTCTCTTTCCTCCATACACCTTGCCCTCCGCAGGCTCCACCCCCAACCTGGAGTAGGCAACCCTAGATGGCCTTGTCCAAACAGACTTGGATCGTTTAAAGATGAAGCATCTATTAAGGCAGTTAAAGCCAGGTTTGGTTGGAGCCAAGCTTAGCCCCAGGACCATGTTTCTCAGTCTTGGAATACGTGAGGTAATGGAGGGAATAATCATCTCCCAGATGTATGTATCTGCAGCCTACCCAACAGAATAGGAGTTTAAAGGGAAAACCTTCCACAGCTCAGTGGGGGTAGCATCCAGCTGCACTGAGCCTTTCCAGACTATGCCAGCGCTTCATGCTCCTCATTTCAAAATGTCTTAAGAAGGGATTGACATGTTGGGAGTTTTGGTCAAGGTTGTACATCTGGAGTTACAGTCACACCTGGTGCTCGTACTGTCCCTCTGTGGCTGTGAAAAAGTCCTCCAGGACATGCTTCAAGTATTCAAAGGTGGGCCTCTGTTCTGGGATGTCTTTCCAGCACTGCAGCATCAGCTGATACAACTCATCTGGGCAGTTCTCGGGTGCAGGCATGCGGTACCCATGTTCCAGTTTCTGGATGACTTCTGGGTTGGTCATCCCTATGGTAACAATGCAGAGCACCGAGTCAGAAAAGGTTGAGAAAGACAACACAAAGATATACAGGCTGGGGACGGGGATGTACCCCAACCAAATTTGTGGGTATGCATGCATGTATGGGTCTGTGTAAAGTGCCATCAAGTTGCAATGCTGATATCTGGCAATCCTATAGTAGTAAACAAAACAAGAAACACACAAATAGGAACCAAAAGTCATATTACTGGTCATAAGAGCTTACAAAACAATATTTTACTCAATGTGTAAAGTGATCACTGATCACAGAAGTTTAAAAATTACTATACTTAGCATGTACATCTACATATTGTTAATGTATGAGTTACCCCAGCCCAGCAAATTATGCTAATAATTTTGTGTATCTGGTCAACAAGCAGTAATTTTGAGAAAGCTTTCCATTTTATGAAAGTGATATACTTGTAAATACAAGCTACTAATGTACAGTCACTGCATGTTTACAACATTAATGTATGTTGTCCCTTTAAACTCTATATATTTCCAAATAGTAGACCTAACAATGACCATTATATTAGAAAAATTATTGCCATATTGATTGTGAAAAAGAGATTAGGAGCTCTTAAAACAGAGCCTAGATCACTGAGAAGCTTACAGGGTCCAGGTTTAGCATTGTAAATATGGAAAATGACCATGCAGAATTACACTTCTGTCATAATAATTAGCAAATACTTTGTTCATATTATACCATGTTTTCCCATCATTTGTATATCAACCCCAGAGTTCTTTCATGGCAGGAGACGGACAGAAGTGGTTTGCCGTTGTGTTCCTCTGCACAACAACCCTGGCATTTTTTAGTGGTCTCCCATCTAATTACTAACCAGAGCCCATTCTGCTTAGCTTCTGTGATCTGATGAGATCAAGCTAGCCTGGGTCATCCAAGTCAATGTCAAACATCTCTGGGCCTCCTTAAAAGTTTAAGACTTACTTCTGGATTTTGGCATCTGTGGTTGTGATTGTATCAGCTTTGCTGGGACTAACTAAAAGCACAATGCAGTCTAGTCAGGTTTCACAGAACTCTTCCTCAAGCCCAATGTAAGAAACAAAAGGAAGGAATGGTGTTGGTTGGAGACACGAATAGAAGCTGCCCTTGTCTGCAACACATTCACCATTGAAGGGTGAAATGATTTAAATAAATATATAGGCTGCATAGTGTTTGTTATTGAGAAGTGAAGTTAGAACCAGGAGGTATATCCAACTTCTGGTTCTGCCGGTTGTCCATGGACCACGATGAGAATTATAGTCCATGAACATCTAGGGGCAGAGTTGGACACCTCTGTTGTACAACTCACTTCTCAATGTAAAGAAAGGAGGTTGAGAGAGCAAGGTGATTGGTTGAAACTGGGAAGTGATGATATAGAGTCTGTTGAACTGGGAGTGTGGGTATTTGTGTACAACTGGGGAGAAAGACAGCTGTTTATGCTGGAGACTGACGGGGATCAGTCTGAGCTACACTGAATCAGAGTGAGTACAGAATTTGAGAGAGACAAACTATTATGGGCTAGAACTGAGTGAGAGTCGGAGAGATTGTGCAAAACTGGGGAAAGAGACAGGAGGCTGAGCTAAACTGCATCAGAAACCTTGAGAGACTAGAAAAAGAACCAAATTCTATGATGGTCTGAGATATGTAAAGGAAAGAGTGGACTGATGTAAAGTGAAAGTCACCTCAGCAGAAGTTGTTGCCACAGTTTGCTTTATTTATTGCTCAGTTTATTTATTTCTTGAAACTTTTAAGCTAAATAAAATAACAAATAAAATTTTATTTTGTTAAATGTAACCTGGAATTCTGCTAGTAATTTCCTCAAGATAACGTAACCCTTCAAAATTGCTTTAAAGCTCGGACATACTACCTTTGGAGGAAATAAAAAGGGGTTTGGAATTAAATTCCTGAGGGCAGCGAAATATAGTTAGTTAAATATAGTTATATTTATTTGTAAAGAAATAAGAATAGGCATCACATAGGGTATTCCCACTATCACTTCTGGAGACTTTGGGTCTCCATGTTGTGTGTCAAAGGATGGGGTGGTGGGAAAGAGATTGGAAGCTGTACTTTCCCCATGACCCAAGGTGTGCCTGGCTGAACAATGGCGCTAGATAACCTTCATTGTCTTACCCTAAGGTGATTTAATCAGCACAATCACAGCAATTAGTATTCAGGTGAAAAACTTGCACCCATCCCAGCACTCATTTGCACCCATCACAACCATTAATCAGTATTCAGGAGAATAGTAATCAGGAGGATCTTGCATCCTGACAACTCATCAAGCCTCTCCCATGTTATTGTTGCAACCTTGGAAAAGTAATCAATTCTTTGTCTCTGGCCTTCTTGTCAGCTTACCTCATACTGCCTCAGGACCCGTTTCTAAATATTTGTCCTGTGGCCATTCACTGTGTGTTTGCCTGTATCTCTCTCTCAGATCTGCATGCACACCCCCATGTTCACATGAAGTCCTTTTCCCTTTCAGCTGCCACTTTCCTGCATCCCTTCTCTGCAAGACTGGTAAATATCATCCATACCTGAAACCCTATCCAGCTCCTCCCTTTCTCTCCTAGTTAGTTCTTGCATGCCTTGTGTGTGTATGTTTAGTGTTTGAAAATATATTCCTTGTTTTTCAGCCCCGCTGAACAAAATGGGACTGACATCTGGGTAGCGTTATGTGCTTCCAATTTATGGCAACTCTGTGAATTATTAATCTCCAAAACATCCTATCTTGAATAGCCTCGCTCAGGTTTTGCAAGCTGAAATCAGTTGCTTTCTTTTTTTGAGTCAACCCATCTCATTTTGGGTCAACCCATCCCTTTAGCTACTGCCTACAACTTTCCCTAGCATTATTGTCTTTCCTAGAGACTCTTATCTTCTCATGATGTGACCAAAATTTGATAGGTTCAGTTTAGTTATTTTAGATTCTAGGAACAATTCAGGCTTGATTTCATCTAGAATCCACATCTTTGTCTAATTAACTTCTGAGTAGTGTGGGCCAAAATACCAATAAGGGGCCTAGCAGAGGTTCTCAGGGTAGCACCTGGGTCATGGGATCCTGTTTCCCCTAAAAAGGCACTTCAGTTGGCTCAACAGGGCAATCCCATGCAGAATTATGCCAACCTGAGACTGCAGAAAGCAATAGGATTTATGTAGAAGTAGCTCTGCATAAGATTGCAGTGCAACTTTGGGCAAAGGGGATGCAAGAAACCTCTGGCTGGCCAAGTTTTCTAAAATCAGGAATAAAAAGAAAGCTGGTTTGTGTGATTTCTTTGATGTTTTACAGATCTGATTTATGGTTGATTGTTTTTGTATGCCACCAAGCTTTCAAGACTGGCAAAAGAGAAATCCAAAAATAATTATATCTTTTTTTTTTTTGGAGCTAGATTTGAGAACAGTAGCACTTCAGAATCAACACAATTGTCATGCTATAAGCTTTTGCAGGTCAAAGTCAACTATGTCAGCTTTGATTCTCAAAAGTTTATACCCCAAAAATCTTGTTGGTTTCTAAGATGCTACTGTGGACTTAAATCTAGCTGTTCCACAGCAGACCAACACAGCTGCCTTTCCAAACTACTTTTTTATTATTCATCAGAAGGGGTGATAGCAGTAGCGGAAGTAGTAGCAACAGCAGTACAAGTATTAGTAATAGTAGTAATAAAGTAGTACAAAGATTACGAAATATCAAAATGTGGGGCAGGGAAGGTTATCTTTGAATGCAGGGTGTTTTTCTACAAGAGGAAAAATTGCTGTATATTGCTACTAAAAAATTCTGACCTGGATAAGGAATCCGGCCGTAGGTGATGATCTCCGTCAGCAGAATCCCAAATGACCAAACATCTGCTTTTATGGTGAACGTCCCATAATTAATAGCCTCTGGGGCTGTCCATTTAATGGGGAATTTTGCTCCTGGAATAGACAGGGGGGGGGGGGGTGTGTGTTAGGCAGACATCAGTACACAATTGCTCCTTAGTGCCATTTCTGGTGCCTTGACTTGCTTTGGCCACAAGAAGGGGCTCTATCTCCACTTGATGCCAAAGACTTTGCAAAACAAGTCCACTTCCTTGTTGCCTGCTCTGGGTTGAGAAATACTTGGGAGATTTTGGTTGTGGAGCCCAGAGAGGGCAGGGTTTGGGGAGGAGGAAGACCCCAGCAAGGGGAAAGTGAGGATGGGGTATGAGTCTGAAATTGTGTGCATCGAGGAATGCTGCTGTAAATTTCGTTGTGTGTGCACAATGACAATAAATGGTTATGCTTATGATGCCTCAGAGTCCACCCTCTAAATCAGCCATTTGTTCCAGGGGAACTGATCTTGGTCAACTGGAAATAAACTGTAATAACGGGAGTAATAACTGGAGGTTGGCAAACCTACATTTCGCAGATTATTATAAACTTTCCCTAATTCAGACCTGCACACACATGAAAGAAATGGAGATTTCTATGCTTGTAAAATGCTGAAGGCAATATAGCCCGGAAACCCAGGCTACATATATAAGGGCTTCTGAGCATGGGCAGAAGGACCATAGAACACGACCCTTGCTGAGGCTTTCTGACCAGTAATAATATATCTGGCAACATGGCGTATAAGAGTTTAGTTTATGTTCAATATAACTGTAACAAAAAGTTACATTCTTTATTAAAAATGAGAGCTGGGAACGAGTGAGTTGTTTCATTATAATGTATAACTATAATGTATAATTATAGCAGTCTTAGCAATTACCAATAATTTGTAAAAGTCTGAAAAAAATCCCTCCAGTGGGGTAGGGGAAGCCATGGGAGAGGCTAAGGCAAGGACAATGACATTGATATGGTCAGGACCTGCAAAAATGCACACCTCCCAATCCACACAGTGTCCAGACACCTTGTATCTCCCAAAAAAAATTATACCAAACCTGGTTTGGGAAAGATCACGGCAAAGCTGGTAGATTGCCTCTGCATACGGGGAGTCTATTTAACTATCAATGAGAACAGAAAAAGGTAGACCTATTCTCCATTAACTCATAACATTCCGATTTAAATAATGGTAGCAACCACACCTTGTGGTAGCAACTTCCATAAAGTGATTTTGGACTTCAGTATTCACAAGATCCAACACTGTACAGTTGCCTGCTGTTTAAAAATAAGCCTGTCATTTTATTCTCTCCAGTTCCACTGACAACAAAACAGAGATAATTAAATTAAAGTAAGTAAAATTCAGGAATATCATTTCAATACTATTTTGCCCTTTGGGCTATCCAAAATTGTGATCCTTCCACAGCCACCCGTCATGACTGAACTGGGGTGGGGAGGAAATAGCCAGGGAGTTCCAAGAAAGGGAGCGGCTTCCTGTGTTCCCATCATGCACTGCAATGTGCAGCTCCAACAGCTCCTGCAGCTCCAACTCAAAACCACAGGCCCCCTCATACACCTCAGTATGTGCAAAGCACTCTTTCACACTTTTCCCCTCACACATACAAAGCGGCCTCCTGTGGGCTTTGGCTTCCTCTAAGACATGAGGCTGTTGCATCAAGCAAAGGCAAAAGCGAGAGAAGCAGAGGTGGTCTCTACAATGGATGTGGGAAAAGGATGCTCATGTGAATCCTCTGACCCAGGGAGGACAGAACCAGGAAAGCCCCACATGCCACAGAGCCAGGGACCCAGTTGCATAAGAACAAACTCCGCTATATGCACGCACAACTTTCCCGAGGCTTTTTCTTGCAAATAATTCCCCAAAATGTGCTAGCTTAGGGCTGAATAAATTTAATAAGGATGAGGAAGAGCTGAGCTATCTGCCCTGCCACTTCTGAACCATTTCCTCTGAGGTTCAGTCTTCCAGTGTAGCAAAGCTGACAGAGAGGGAAGGAAAGAAATGCCCACGTCTTTCTTTTTTTGCAAATGCTAATTCTGCATCAGCAGTGATGCACCAAGGAAAGCGCCTTAATGTTCCTCAAAAGCCACCCTTGCCTGGTAGGAAAGAAAATGGAGGAGGGGAGGGGTATGCCAAATGACACTGACCCTAGCAACTGGTTTTTCCCTGCCAGCAATTTCCTGCCCTTCCCAGGGCTTTGCTCCTTGTTCCCAGCAGTTGATTTGCAAAAGTCTGGGCATTCTGCCAGGTCTGCCCTACAGGCTCTTCCTCACAACTACCCTGTTTCCCCGAATATAAGACATCCCCAGAAAATAAGACGTAGTAGAGGTTTTGCTGAAGTGCGAAATATAAGGCACCCCCCGAAAGTAAGACGTAGCAAAGTTTTTGTTTGGAAGCATGCCCGACAAACAGAACACAGAAAAATAAGACATCCCCTGAAAATAAAACATAGCACATCTTTGGGAGCAAAAATTAATATAAGACACTGTCTTATTTTCGGGGAAACATGGTAGTTGTGAGGCCACGATACCTAAAGCAGTGAGCTTTGGCTTTTGAAAGCTTGTTTGATGGTCTTTAATCTTGCTCTTTTACATGGCCATGGACCTGAAAACACTACTATGAAGCAAATAGTCCTTCACCCGTCTAAGAAATGGCTCATGTTACTGTGAGTGGATTAGGGAATGTACACACAGGCAGCTGCCCCATCCAGAGCCAGATCACTAGTTTGCCAAGGTCAGTATTCCATACTCTGACTGGCAGCATCCCTCAAGGTCTCAGGCTGAGACCTTTCACATCACCTACTCTGCCTAATCCTTTTAACTGGAGATGCCAGGGACTGAACCCAAGACCTTCCGCATACAAAGGAGATGTTCTACCACTGAGCCATGGCTTTTCTGATACAGAACAGGTCCAGTGTTGCAGGAATGGTAGCTCCAAAAGCTATGGGGGTTTGTTTTTTACCTTTTACAATCACAGAGTTGGAAGAGACCTCAAGGGCCATCAAGTCCAACCCCCTGCAACGCAGGAACACACAATCAAAGCACTCCTGACAGATGGCCATCCAGCCTCTGTTTAAAAACCTCCAAAGAAGGAGACTCCACCACACTCCGAGGTAGTGCATCCCACTATCGAACCGCCCTCACTGTCAGGAAGTTTTCCCTGATGTTTAGGTGGAATCTCTGTTGCCTATGTTGTTCCCAGCATAACTGATAAAAATTAGGCAAGTGGAATAGGCAAAAATGTGAGCGAGAACATTTTATGGGAGATTCTCAAGGGTAGGGTTGCATGAGACAAGTCCTCAGTGAGGGTGCTACTGTGCTGTAGGGGCTCAGCTCATGGGGGCAGTGAGGGAGTGGCTCCCAGACCCATGCCAGCAGCAGCTGTGAGAGAACAGAGCTCCCTGCCAGCTGTGGAACAGCAGGAGAAGATGGGCCAATCTCACTTGGAGTGACAAAATACTTTGAACTCGCTCTGGGTGTGAGGTCTAAATGTCTTACACGTCTTGGAGGGTACACCAGCTATTGCTCCTTTGCTAGGCCAGGTAGGGGAAGAAGTAGAGTTGCCAGCTCTGGGTTAGGAAATACCAGGAGACTTGGGGGTGGAGTCTGAGAAAAGCAGGACTTGGGGAAGGATGGAACTTCAATGGGGAATAATGCCAAAGTCCTCCTTCCAAAGCATACATTTCACCCAAGGGAGCTGATCTCTGTTGCTTGGAGGAGGAGGAGGAGGAGAAGAAGAAGAAGAAGAAGAAGAAGAAGAAGAGGAGGAGTTTGGATTTATATCCCCCCAGATAAGCCTCCACAACTCAAGCGGCAGAGCTGGGAATCAAACCCGGTTCCTCCAGATCAGAGTGGGACTGCTATAATAGCAGATCTCTGGCCATCTGGAGGTTGGCACCCCTAGAAGAAGACACACCTTCTTGAGCAGTATACTCATCATCCTCTATCAGACGAGCCAGGCCAAAATCAGCAATCTTGCAGCAAAGGGTCTCAGACACCAGGATGTTGGCAGCTCGCAGGTCACGGTGGATGTAATTTTTCTTCTCCAGGAAAGCCATGCCTTCAGCTACCTTTGTAGGGGAAGAGGATGGGATTAGATGAGGGTGGAGCAGGCCAAGATCAACCTGGTAGAGTTGCCAGCTACAGGTTGGGAGGTTCCTGGAGTTTTGGAGGTGGAGTCTGGGGAGTGGAGGGACCTCACTGGTGTATAATACCACAGAGTCTGCCCTTCAAAACAGCCATTTTCTCCTCAAGAGAACTAACAGCCTGGAGGCCAGTTATAATTCCAAGGTAGCTCCAAACCCCACCTGGAGGTTGGCAACCCAAGGCTGCTCATCCATTCATCCAATTCAATGCTCTCCCCTCCATCTCCAAACCTCATGACAAGCAAGATTTCATCGCCAACTAATTTCTCCATCAATAATTATTTCAAGCTGTTTTAGCAGTTGTAGCTTTCGTCATAGAACTCTAAAACTTGTAGATTAGGGAGGGTGCGGTTGAGTATTTTTATGTGTTTCACCTTGAGATAAGCCTGGCCCATGCAGTACTATCTTTTAGGTGCCTGTCCAAAACATTTATTTTAACCCATGCTTTATCTTTCCAGCTGTTTTATGGTCAGAGGTCTGTTTTGTGGATACCGGTAGTTTTACAGTGCTTTTGTGCTGATAGACTTGTTTTAATGTCTTGTGTGGTTTTTTTCCCCAGTATTTCTTATTTATTATTTAAATTGAAAGCCGCCTCAAGCAGGACTCCGGTGAGGCAACACAGAAATCTCCTAAATAAAGTAAACCGCAACCACCTCTCAGATTAAAAAACACACTGTTCCCTAGAAGGGGAAGACACAGTGAAATTGGCTTACGTCTGTCATGTAAACATGCTACTAGCTTCTGTTTTGCAAGCAGAAATCCTGCTCAACATTTTTTCCACGATTGAAAAAATGGATTTCCAAAGAATGGTAACTCCCCTTCCCGTTTCCTAACATAACTATTCCCTTATTGGGTTGCCAACTCTGGGTTGTGAAATACTTGAAGGTTTTGGAGTGGAGCCTGAGGAGAAAGGGGTTTGTGGAGGGGCAGAACCGACATGGGGTATAGCGCTATACAGTCCACCATCTGAAACAGCCATTTTCTCCAGGGGAGCTAATCTCTGTCAGTTGGCAATCAGTTCTACGTCTGGGAGATCTCCAGGCCCTACCTGGGAGCTGACAACTCCAATTCCCTATCACCATGTCCTCCCTTGCTATCTTACCAGGTTTGGTTTTGTCCAGACCCATCTACCCCACTCTGTTTCACACCTGTGCTGCCTTATCCAGGAGGTCATAAATGGTTAACCGCAGTCCTTGTTCATCCTTGAGAAAGTCTACCAAGTTCCCTGCCAAGAAAGAAAAATGGACATCAATGCTGTGAAGTCACAGATGACTTAAGGCAACCTTAGCAAAGGGCTTTCGAGGCAAGTGAGAAGTAGAGGTGGTTTCCTCTGCAGAGTCTTCCTCAGAAATTTCCCATCCAAGTACCGACCCTGTTTTTCTTCTGAGATCTGATGAGATCAGGCTAAATTATGCCGTTTTCTTTTCCCAAGAAAGAAAAAAAAACACCAATCAAAACATTCAAAGTAACAACAACGGATGGCCTGTTGAGTGTATTTCCTTTCCTAGTGAATAATTACACCCTTCCTATACATATACAAACATATACAAAGAGCCTCCAGATAAGAGGACATGTATTTCAAGAATTCTTCTACTTTGGCATGCCTTTTTAGAAAAAAAAATCCACCATTGAATACGGGGGCAGTGTCTTTCTCAAGGAGCAGCAGTGGCATAGGAGGTCAAGAGCTCATGTATCTAATCTGGAGGAACCGGGTTTGATTCTCCGCTCTGCTGCCTGAGCTGTGGAGGCTTATGTGGGGAATTCAGATTAGCCTGTACACTCCCACACATGCCAGCTGGGTGACCTTGGGCTAGTCACAGCTTCTCGGAGCTCTCTCAGCCCCACCTACCTCACAGGGTGTGAGGGGGGAAGGGCAAGGAGATTGTAAGCCCCTTTGAGTCTCCTACAGGAGAGAAAGAGGGGGCTATAAATCCAAACTCTTCTTCTTCTCTTCTTCAAGCTTGCATACGATCCACCAGGAATGTCTCCTGACCAAGCCTTACTGAAATGAACAAGGTTTACGCTAGAGTCATACCCTGTGGGGATGGACAGACTGTGTACAGATGATTGCTTCCACATGAAGTCCCTCTTGCCCACAGAGAATACCAATGTGTCCTCCTGGTAGTGACTCCTAATGAGTGGAAGGCACTGGCTAAATGTGATTATCCTTCAGAAAAAGCCCTGCCATGATGAGACTACGGAGGGGCAACAGCAATTGGACTTTGCATGTCACTGAAAGTGGCAGATTGGAGACTAAATTATCACAGTCCCCAAGAAAGTTCTCCAGTGTCAGCAGCCCTACTGAAATGAACAACAGTTGCACAAGCCACGGCCATGGGTGGACTGTGGCCCATGGTAATCGGGGGAGGGGAACTGACATTTTGTCAAAATGGTTGCCAACCCCTAGGCAGGGTCTGGAGAGCTCCCAGACTTGTTCTCCCGGAAAAAATGGCTGCTTTGGAGAGTGGACTTTGTGCATTTATATCCCACTGAAGTCCTGCCCCTTCCAAATCTCACCCTCCCCAGGCTCCATCCCCAATCTCTAGGAATTTCCCACAAGAAATTGGTAACCCTCCATTTTGATCTTTATCTCATTTGCCAAAAGGTCTACCTACTCTGTTCTCCCTCCAGCTAGAACAGGGGTAGGGAACCTGTGGCTCAAGAGCCGAAGCATGCGGCTCTTCTGCCCTTGCACTGCGGCTCCACGAGCCGAGCCGCCGGCCCCACCCTTGCCCACCCTGCAGATAGCAGGGCGGGCACACCAATGGCCCATGGCCAGCTGGGCTGCACTGCATGGGCTTTACCCTCTCTCGCCACTGCCTCGAAGCGGGCCGGGCATGCTTCGCAGCTGGCGAGGCCGAGCCACTGGCCCGCAGTCCTTATTCTGTTTCGCCGGTATCTGCGGCAGCAGGGCGGACGCATCCATGCTCAGAATGAGCGGAGTAAAAGGTTAAAAAAACCCAATATATATAGTGTTATCTTTATTTTAAATGTCAAAAATTATTTGCAGCTCCCAAGTGTTTTCTTTTCCCGTGGAAAACGGGTCCAAATGGCTCTTTGAGTGTTAAAGGTTCCCTACCCCTGGAGCTGCAGGAGATCACGCAGAGTTTGCTAAGTAGGAATTGCTTGTCCACCAGGAACTTTTATCAGTACTCCAAGCTGGCTTGTGCTCATGCAGCCTCAACCATAAGGGACACAATTCCCTTTTTGCCTTTGTAAAATTATCAAAAATGTTAAATGCTTATGAGGGTTTCCAAGCACTTATTCATTCAGGGAGCAGGGGATAAGGGAGGGGGTGGAGAGTTCTTCCATTGTTTCTTCAAAAATTACCATTTGTGCAGTGGAAAAAAACCACACTTAATTCCCCTTTTTCATGTCCTGCCCACCATGCGGGTACAGGAACACACCAAAAATAACCCAGGTTTTGGCAAGAGGGCAAACTTTTGTGCATGTGTGGCCACGTGAGGATCTTTTTTGAGCCTTTCCTTCAGTTCCAATTCATAACCAAGCTCCTGCAATGGGGCAACAAACTCTTAGGAAAGAGCACAGATACAGTTCTGTTGCTTACTCCATTGAGGAGCAGGTGAGCTAAGCTGCCACCATTCTCACACTTTTGCACAAAGAACACCCTCACACACAAAAAAAAGTCAGAAAGCCTTGCACCAGGTCTTGAAATCAGTGTATGGACCCAGGGGGAAGGAGGAAGGATGTGGGGGCAATTTTCCGCCCCCCATGACCAAATGGCCACAGCCCCAGGACACTTGACCCTATATGGCCCCTTGGGCAATACGCCCCTGCTTCCAGATTACAGGGCCCACTATGAGTGCCTCATCCACGGTTTCAACCAGCATGGGCAGAATGCTCTGTCCAGATAATTTCTTGCTTCCATACTAGGATATCCCAGGGACTGTTCCACCCACCCCCTGCCTTCACTTCAACAGCATGCTGGAGGAGCACAAGAAGATAACCTTAACTGACTTAGCTCAGACCTAGGGCTTTGGGTTGCCAACCTCCCGGGTGGGGCCTGGAGATCTCAACTGGTCTCCAGACTCCAGAAATCAGTCCCCCTGGAGAAGACGGCTGCTTGGGAGGGCAGCTCTATGGCATTATACTTGCAGAAGTCTCTCCCCTCTGAAAACCTCACCCTCCCCAAACCTCACCCTCTCCAGACTCTACCCATCCTCAAAATGTCCAGGAATTTCTCAGCAAGGAATTGGCAACCCTACATTTCAATCTTTATCTCAGACGCCAAAACTTTTGAACCTACACTGTTCTCCTTCCAGCTAGACTCTCCAGGGTTGCTAGACTGCTGTGCACGGAGTGAGGCACATCTCCAGGAATTTCCCAATCCAGAACTAGCAACCCTAGAAGATCTTCCATATTGCATATGAAATCTAGCTGGCGTATGATAGCCTTGTTGCAGTCTGCCCAGGGTGTATCCAAAAAAACGAGATACAGCACACAAGCCTCCCCTCCCCCTTTGAGAAGAAGGAAACCCCTCCCAAATCCTCTGGCTATTCTTGTATCCCTGGCAGGCGACTCCTATTGCAGCTGTATCATGACAACTTTTAATTTCCTTCTTTCCTCATTCCTCTCCCCGCTCCACCTCCTTGTTGCAGATTTAGCAAAAGAGGCTCTTCATTATCTAAAACAGAGGTGGGCAAATTACAGCCCCAAGTCCACATGGGAACCTCACTTTTCCTCCAGTCCTCAAGCCGTTTAACAGCAGCAGAATGAGTTGTGCTCCCGATGCATTCTCCCAAAAATATATTAAATGGCAGGGGCTATTTGGAATAGCACTGCAGGCAAAATGGCCACACCTGGGCTTCCACCTGTTTCTGCAGGCTTCCAGTGCAATTCTAAGCAGAGTCACTCCAGTCTAAACTCATTGAAACCTATTGATTTCAGTGGGTCTAGACTGGAGTGACTCTGCTTAGTTTTGCACTGTTAATGTTGGGTGGTACTTCCTGTAGCTTGTGCTAAAAACAAGAACAGGAAGGCTTCCCAAGGTGGCCTCTAGCTCTAGCCCAAAACAATTGGCCATTCCTGACCCAGAGCAAGGGTAAAGCAGAGGAACTGGGCAGAGACAAAGGACAAATGAGACAAACTGGCACATGAAGAGGTTACCATCTTCTACCTTCATGCTGATGGACACTGAAGGTTTCTAAAGCTTGCTGAGGACACTAATGGTTCTTCAGTGGAGGACTTCAGGAAGATATAATATTATCTCATGTCCTCCAAAGTAGCCATTTTCTCCAGGGGAAATTATTTCTGTAGTCTGGAGATCAATCTTAATTCCAAGAGATCTCCAGGACCCAACTGGAAGTGAGCAACCCTACAATTGTGGTGCCCAGAACTGTGTTTACCACAATTTAAGAAGGATATTGACAAGCTGGAACATGTCCAGAGGAGGGCAACCAAAATGGTAAAAGGTCTGGAATCCATGCCCTATGAAGAGAGGCTTAGGGAGCTGTTTAATCTGGAGAAGCAAAGGTTAAGGGGGGCATGATAGCTATGTTTGAAGGGATGTCATGTCAAAGAGGGAGCAAGCTTGTTTTCTGCTGTCTCAGAGACTAGGACACAGAGTAATGGATTCAAGGTGCAGGAAAAGAGATTCCACCTAAACATTAGGAAGAACTTTCTGTCAGGGCTGCTCGACAGTGGAATTCACTGCCTTGGAGAGTGGCAGAGTTTCATTTTTTGGAGGTTTTTAAAGAAGCTGGATGAACATATGTCAAGAGTGCTTTGATTGTATGTTCCTGCATGGCAGGGGATTGGACTTGATGGCCCTTGGGTGTCTCTTCCAACTCTATGATTCTATGATCCTCCATGCTTAACACTCACATTTGTAATTAAACAGGCAAACCTCTAACACTCTTTCCTTACAAGGGCATAAATCCTGTAGCCCCTGACCCTGCCATGCCTGGTGCTCACTACAGATTACAGAAATGGGGTACTTATGTGCATTTCACATTTGGGATTGGTAGCATTGACATGAGAAACAGGAAAGCAGAGATCGGGGAAGGAATATCAGAGAGACCGAAGGCTTGCAAGATCAATAGGTGAGGTTGTGAACTCTCCCTTACTGGCAGTCTTCAAGCAGCAGCTGGACAAATACTTGTCAGGGATGCTTTAGGCTGATTCTGCATCGAGCAGGGGGTTGGACTAGACAGCCCTTTCCACCTCTATGATTCACAAGCTCAAGACGGTATGGCAACTTCGAAAAGAACAGGTTCATTTAACAGACCCAAAGCCTTGAAGGTCTGAGATCTGTAGAACTATAGCTATTCTACCCTTTCCGTTCCCCTCCCTTCTCTCCTTCCCCCCTTGTTTAACAGTTAAGGCACACCCAGGAGCCCTTCGGGAATGGGGCGATATAAAAGTCAAAATAATTAATTAAGCAATTAAATAATTAATCAATCAATCAATTAATTAAATAATTATTCACCCTCTCCATCAGTTCCTGCTCCCACCTGTGTTGTGATATATTTAGTTTTTCACTCTGTTGCAATTTTTTAAAAATTAAAATATTTGCAAAGGGTCTGCTAGTTAGTTCCCTCCCCATGGCTGTCCCCTCCCCAAAGCCCAGGATACAACAAGCAGAAAGCAGAAACCCTGCAAAAACTGCTGACCAAACCACTGTTGAAGAACATTTGTGCCAAGCCATACTTGGTGCAGGAAATGTGGAGGAAATCCCCATTTAATCAATCTAGGGGAAAGTCTTTGCTAACCCCACATAGGAAGGTCCATCCATCCCAAGAGTGAGCAAAGCTCTGCAGAGTGTTACCCCAAAAGAAAATCTTATTGGATGCCATTCTATGAGAAACCATAAAAATAAAATGCTCCGCCCTGGGCTGAAGGGAAGTACGCAGTGTGGAAAGAGGGGGCTGGAGAGTTGGAGGAGCAGGAGAGCTCAGCAGATATGGGATGCCATAAGATCCGTCCTTCAAAGCTTCCAGCATGGTGTAGTGGTTAAGAGCAGGTGCACTCTAATCTGGAGAACCGGGTTTGATTCCCCACTCTGCACTTAAGATGTGGAAGCTTATCTGGTGAACCAGATTAGCTTGTGCACTCCAACACATGGCAGCTGGGTGACCTTGTGCTAGTCATAGTTCTTTGGAGCTCCCTCAGTCCCACCTACCTCACAGGGTGTTTGCTGTGGGGGAGGGAGAAGTGAAAGGAGATTGTAAGCCCCTTTGAGTTTCCTTACAGGAGAGAAAGGGGGGGATATGAATCCAAACTCCTCTTCTTCTTCTTCTTCTTCTTCTTCCTCCTCCTCCTCCTCCAGGGGAAAAAATCAATGGAGTCTAGAGATCAGTTGTGATTCTGGGAGAATTCAGGACCTTAAGACTGGCAAGGGGTCCGCCACTCTAATTAAATCACCATTCTCACACTATTATTTCTTTATTTACATGTATTTTCAGATTGCCCTATACCTAAAGGTCTCTGAGTATGTTACAAGAAGGTCAGAAGGCTGACAGCCTTATGTGGTATGCTCAGAACATGCCAGATTCTGGAGCCCAGGAATGTGAAGCCCCACCCAGAGTGCGAAGGCAAGAAACAGGGCTTATCCCCTCACCTTTTTCCATGTATTCTGTTATGATGTACACAGGCTTCTGGGTCACCACAGCATACAGCCTCACCAGCCGTGGATGCTGTAATTTCTTCATTAGGTTGGCTTCGGCAAGGAAGGCCTCAGTGGACATGCTGCCTTGCTTCAGGCTCTTGACAGCAACTTTGGTGTGACCATTATAATAACCTATAGAGAAACAGAGTGAAGTTCTGACCCCAAGAATCCTTATCTGTCTAGTACAGTTTTATCACATCAACCATCCAAGGAGTTTACGATACTCTACACGGTATTCCCTTCCATATTGTATCCTCCTGATAAACTACTCGGTGTGGTATGCTATGCCAAGAGAGAATTACTAGTCCATAGTCAACCAATAAATTTCCTGGCAGATTAGGGATTTCAATTTGGACCTCCCAGATCCTAGTCCAACAGTCCAACCACTAGTAAACACTGCCTCCCTAATCCTGTCAACATTTTTCTCCAACTTCCATACTCGAATTAAAACTCTCATTATTGGCTCCTAAGCCAGTTCTCTCCAGAAAGAAAGTATGATCTAGAGCAAAGGTATCCAACTCTGGCGCTTCATGGCCAATTGGTCATGCCAGAAGGGGCTGATGGGAATTGTAGTCAATGAACATCTGAAGCACCAGAGTTGGACACCCCTGGTCTAGAGAGTCAGACTAGGATCTGAAAGCTCCATGTTTAAATCCCCACTCCATCATAGAGCTGATTCTGTCAAAGTTCCACACACACACATGCACACCCTGTATATATTTGGGGGTCCTTTCTCCCCCCATGAGCAGCATTTCAAGGCAAATTTGGGGGTGAAGAAGGAAGGGGGGGTGAAAAGAGGGAAGTTTTGCTTGCTCCACTGAAGGAAATTCCTTCAAAAAAGGGGGTTGTGTGCATGATCCAGTCAAACTTATTTTCACAATCGTAAGGGCTAGATATTTATCGGGGTTTTAAAAGAACAGACTCCCAAGCTGCTGAAATGCAGAAAATGCAAATGACCACCACCCTTGTTCCAGTCATCATCACACTCACCCATCCAGACTTCTCCAAACTGTCCAGCTCCCAGTTTCTCCACCAGTTTGAGAGTCTCTCGAGGCACCTCCCATTCATCCTGCCACCAGGGCTTCTGTGGCTTCTGGGTCTGGCAGGGTTTTGCAAGGAGTGTGCACAGCCCATCAGTGTGATCTGAAATCCCAGAGGCAGAAACAAAACAAACAAGGTGAAGTAAAGAGAAGGAGCAAAGGTTCTATTGAAGAGGTTCATGCGATTGTTAAAATGTTCACTAGTAAGAAAAGGTCACTAGGTCCTTTGAAAGGATATGAAAGATCATCAAGCCAATTGTATATCCCAAAATAGGGCTCTATACCACATAATCCAGATCACAGCCATCCAAAGACACAATGGGCGCGCTGCAGAAAGGGTAATGAAAGTATGTTACTGCAAAGACTGATTCATACATTATCTTCTCAAGGAGGTGACATAGGTATATGAGTGCCCCGCTGCCTGATCTGGATGGCCCAGGCTTGTCCAATCTTGTCGGATCTCACAAGCTAAGCAGAGTCAGCCCTCGTTAGTAACTCGGATGGGAGACCACCAAGGAAGTCAGAGGCAGAAAACAACTAACTACTTCTGCTTGTTTCTTACCTTGAAAATCTATGATGTCACCATAAGTTGGTTGCAACTTGATGGCATTTTCTGCCCTCTGCCTGTTCTAAAATTCCACAGAACGTAGCAAATTCCAAAAGAAAAAAGAAAAAGGTGTTCTGTCACACCTGAAAAACTAGTATATATTTTATTCCAGCATTTGCGCTCATGGAACAGAACTCACTTTGTCAGATGCAATGGATGGATTCTTGCTAGGTGGATATTGTAAACAAGTATATAAAAACAAACAGATAGCAGGCTGAAACATCCATGAAATGCAACACATGCAGTGTGAAATATAATTTAGTTAAATGCAAATCGAATCGAGAAAAAGGAAGGGATCAGTCACTGTTTAAGTTAAGCTAGTTAAGACCTGTACTGGGTGGGT
Organism: Sphaerodactylus townsendi; assembly: GCF_021028975.2. Taxonomy (NCBI): domain Eukaryota; kingdom Metazoa; phylum Chordata; class Lepidosauria; order Squamata; family Sphaerodactylidae; genus Sphaerodactylus; species Sphaerodactylus townsendi. The sequence goes on from NC_059430.1 coordinate 101,237,494, forward strand.
GTTCAGCAAAACCCAAATTTAGCATAGAAAATTTATCCACATAACCTTAGCAAAACTTGGGACACCCGACAGATGTTTACTAGCTCGGCATAATTAGAAAATGTTATGTTTTCCTTGATTTGTGTTAAATTTTACACAATCACTTTTCACCCTGTACACGTTGCATTGCATGGTCCTTTGGCTCCGCTGTTTGTTTTCATCCTCCTACTTAAAATGTCTGCCATTGCTTGCATTTGACAAAGTGGGTCCATGAAGGCTGATGCTGGAATAAAGCCTTGTTGGCTTTTAAGATGCCGGGATAACAACACGATTCAGGCTAATTTTCCCTATAGCAAACTAACATGGTTACGTGCTGGAATTCCAGATGGGGAGCAGAGTTACACCACTGCATCAAATACCTTTAAAAGCTTGATAAAGACCACCAAATATATTGGTAGCAAAAACTTTAGCAGATGACAGCCTGCTTTGCCAGAGGCAAGAAAGATAGAATCCCTCCCAGCTAGGATTGCCAACATTCAGGTTGGATCTGGAGAGCTCCGGGGATTACAATTGATCAGCAGACTCCAGAGATCAGTTCCCTGGAGAAAATGGCTACTTCGGAGCGGGAAGTCTATGGCATCACCCAGTGGTGTATTTGCCTAGGGACAAGGGGTACCCCTTGTCCCCAGGCGCCGCTCTTCTGGTCATGTGGGGGGCACAAAATCGACCCCCCACATGGCTAGGAAGATGGCAGCAGGGGGCGGAGCCAGGCTCCCTCGACTCTGCCTATGTCGATGGTAACATGGGCAGGGTCAAGGGCACTCGAAGACTTTGAGCACCCTCAACCCCGCCCATGTCATCATCAACATGGACAGGGTTGAGAGCGCCCGGCTCCACCGCCTCCCACCCAGCTGAGCTCCCAGCCAGCAGCCGGCAATCCCTTCTGCCCTCCCCTCCAGGGAGGCCAGAAGAGCCGGCCATCCCCAGCCTCGGAGAGCTGATTTTTATAAGCATTGAGGCCGGGGGTGGGGCTTGGAGAGGCCCCAATTTGTCTCCAGGCGCCATTTACCCCCAGTACGCCTCTGGCATAATCTCTCTCCTGAGGTTCCTCCAAAAACTCCACCCCCAAATCTCCAAGAATTTTCCACTTTGGAGCTGGCAATCCTACTCCCATCAATGGTCAGAACAGGCAGAGAAGGACAGAGAGGCCCCAGGCCTAGCCAATGTCTTTCAGCCTTACGTGTGTAATGCTCCACCAGCTTGTGCAGGTTGTCAAAAGGGATGCGAGGGGAGATGTAGAAGCCACCATTATCGAGGTTGCGGATCTTGTAATGCTTCACTACTTCCCCTTGGTTCTGGTCAAAGTCCCGCACAGAGAGGGAAAAGGATCCTAGGAAGATGCACGAGAAAAAGGGAAATCAGATTCTGGATCACATCTTTATTTTATTTCCTTCTATTTTGAAACGACTGTGCCTTACCAGCTAAGGGACGATTAGGCTCAGTGTTACCTACACTAGTTGTTGGTGGCTCTCCAAGGTCTTGGGAAGTCAGGGGGCTCTATCTTAGCACCTGCCACCCAAAATCCTGGGCACTGAACCTGAGATCTTTTCCTCGCACAGTAAACGGTCTATCACTGAGCCACAGCTGCCCTCACAAAAAAGTCACTACTGACATTCTTCCTCCTCTCATGAATTTTTTAACAGATTATTCTTCCTCCAAACGTGCTTTGAAATTTTGCTTTCAGTGAGAATCGGCAGAATGTCTCAGTTGTTACCACCTCTGCTAGATTGTATGGGGAGTTGCTTCAACAGTTGGGGTCCCAAAAGGAGATCCAGAGCTTGTCATAGGCAAATGATAACATTCATAGCACATCTTCACTGACCACTTTTCGATGGATCCTAGGCGGCCTGCATGGATTCTGTCCCCCCTCACCTCAAGAAGGAATTTCCCGTGTTGTTTTTTTTTAAAGAGGTGCCAGTACTTTTATATAAGATTGCAGCAATTTGCAGCAATATCCATCAGACTTGGGGGAGCCCCTCTCCCAAGGCAACATTACTCAGTACTGGTGAGTACTACCACAAAAAAAAGCCCTGGGAATCTCCAAATGTATACCCCACCTTGAACCACAAGGAAAGGCAGGGTACAAATGTTTTAATGAATTGATTAGACTCCTCAAAGAGGCCCAATTCTGGTCACTTCAACAAGACTGAGCTGCACTTTTGAAAGTGGCTGGGTTTGACTCAAGGAACATAAAGCATTAGCATCTTCTTAATGCTTCTTAATTGCACCAAAGGTTTTGTAAGATTACCATAACTCATACAGTTTATCTTTATCTCAAAGGACCCCAAAGTCTCATGTTTAGCACAGGAACTAGGAATTTTCCGACTGGAAACATGTTTATCAAGAAAGGTGATGGCAGTTTGAAACAGATTTCTCTCTGTATGGTGCACACTTTTATGCCACTTCGTATTGTTTCAAAAACCTGTCTGACTGTGTGCCTCCAGGCAAGCAAAACCTCTCTCAACTCAACTTCAGCTCTCTAGCGGTTTCTTAGTGTTTCCCACATTTCCTGGGGAAATAGATGATAGTTTAGCCTATCTGAGTCAGGAGTATGGATACCATCCTGTGCCCAGTCTCCATACGCCCAGTGTCACAAAGCGTTGTCTGTCATATGTGTGCTCATTGGTTACCTTTGGTGGATTCACTTTCTCGGATGAGAAAAGCACCATGTGTGTTGCCGGTCGTCAGGAGCTGACGTTCAGCATCCTTCCTGCTGATCGCTTTGAAAAACCACCTGCAAGAAATAACAAAGAACTTGTAAACGTCTTTCCCCGCCATGTAGTTTGTAGTCAAAGTAACTGAACTAGGTTTTTTTAAGCAACTACAACTATTGATTATTCAGATTTTTAAAAGTGCAGGAAAAAAATTCCCAAACAGAGAAACACATTGTTAAAAAAACTACAATCCCCCAGCCTGGCCCCTGCCTTTTTAATGCAGAGAAAAAGAGAGAGTTGCACCAATTCACAGATAAATAAACATAGTGGAAACTACAACAGGGATTAAAATTTCTGTTCTGCGCACCTGTTGAAGCTCTCGAAAGGTTTGAGCATGAGCATTTCATTATGAGGAAGGATTTACCATGCATATGAATAAGCTATGGCGCAAAGCAATTTGCTGAGACCTCACAGGCCCATTTAAGATTTGACTTCCAAAGTACATGTAGACTAGAAACAATTGGATGGGTTTTTGCTATATTTTGGGGCACGCCCAGCCACAAGACAACACTTCTGGTGTCCTCTCAGATTCATCCAAGTATTGCTATCCTTTTCCAGTTCCTCCCTTTTATGTGTAGAAAGGGATTGTAGCTTCGTCAGCAGACGCTGTAAGGTTGCCGGCCTCCAGGCCCAGGATGAAGTTTTTCCAGAATTACAACAGATCTCCAAGCTACAGAGCTCAGTTCCTTTGCAGAAAGTGGCAGCTTCAAAAGGTGGACATGACTTCTCTGATGAGCAAACTTCTTGCCCCAAGTACCCCCTTCCCTAACCTCAGCCCCCCAGATCTCCAGGAATTACCCAACCTGGATTTAGCAACCCTCTATGACACCCATGATCAGTGAAAGGGCTACTGAAAGGTGAGCCATCCCGACTCGCATAGTTCTTTCATTATAGTTGCATAACTCTGCCTTGGAACCCATCACTCTGTCACTCTCCAGGATGACAAAAGGGACAGAACTCAAGATATGGCATTTAAAAACAATGCTGTTGAGTATACCACCAGAAAAGCTTTCTAAGAAACTGAATGAACTGTTGGTTGTCATGGGCTTTCCAGGCTGTGTGGCCGTGGTCTAGTAGATCTGGTTCCTAACGTTTCACCTGCATCTGTGGCTGGCATCTTCAGAGAGAAGTGTGTCACTTCTCTCTGTGATACACCAGAGCAGCCTTCTTCTTTTGTTATGACATATTTCCAATAAACTAGCAATGCCCATTTTGAGGATTCTTTATGAAGGGATTTTGAGGATTCTTTATGAAGGGAAACCTTTGAGGGAAAACACAATCATTTCTAACAGACTTCTCTCTGTGATACACCTCTGAAGATGCCAGCCACAGATGCAGGCAAAATGTTAGGAACAAGATCTACCAGACCACGGCCCCACAGCCCGGAAAACCCACAACAACCAGTTGAATCTGGCAGTGAAAGCCTTCGACAATATAACAATCATTTCTGCTTACGGTTCTTGTTCCAGGCTGTTGTGTTTGACAACAAAGTTGCTTGGAATAAAGCCCACCTGCCCTGTAGTGAGGGACTGGGCTTTCCACCAATCTCCTTTCCTGGAATGGAAAAAAATAAATATTAATCATCCCCCTTTGGTGTGTAATTTAAGTTATACATTCTACAAGAGGTATTTCCACTGTTCAGAGTGAGTAACAGGAAAATCTAAAAACCCGTCCAGTAAAACTATCAAATGCCAAAAAAGGGCAGTAACGGTAGCTTTGTGTACATGCGCATTGCATCATGAGATGCAAGCCCACAATGCAAGTCATTCTGCTACTGAATGTGAAAATCAAGAGCTTTTGTTGATATGCCAGAGCTATTATAACTCTAAAGTGGGAACAGACTTACTCTTATTTATTTAAAACATTTATTAGCTACCTTTCTCCGGGGGCAGAGCTTCCAAGGGGACATATGGGGTGATATGCCCTGGGCGGGCTGCTGTTCGGTCACGTGGGGGTGGAAAATCGCCCCCACACCCCTCCTCCTTCCCCCCTCAGCCCGGCCCCACCACACCAGGCTGCTCCTTCAGCCAGTGGAGCCTCTGCCGGCTGAAGGAGCAGCCTGGCAGGGCCACCACCAGGTGCTCCTTGGCCCCGTCAGGCCCAGCCCCACCAGTCTGCCTGGAACCACTGCCACCTAAGGTAAGTGGGGTGCAGGGGGCACCCAGAGCAGGTGTTGCCCCAGGCGCCATTTTTCCTCTCTACACCTCTGCCTTTCTTCCTTGCAGAACTCAATGTGGCTTACAATACTCCTACTTACTCTTCCAATACCCGCAGCTGTTCCCCTTTCCGAAGCACCAAGTCTCCATCATGGGTTGATTGGTAATCGTATAATGCAACCACTAGATTATCTGAAAGGAAAATTAACACACCTCTTCAGAGCTGCTTGCCAGGGGAAGGAAAGTACTTCAAACACAGCTTGCATAATTGGGGAATTACTTGGAGATAATCTAACAGACATTTGCAAAAAACAGCTAGCCCTATCGCACAAACAACAAAAGCTGTCCCATGGGAAGGGGATGCAATATTTTTAGGGTGTGTTCTCTCCACCTCTCTTTACACCTTCACTCCTCATCACTACCAACCACTACAACAAATGCATTCTGGTGCCTGAAAGTTGTATAGTTCCTAGAACACCTGGCACAAAAACACCTGTCCACATGTCAAAGGGACTGTACATACATCTGTTGGTATTAATGAGCCAACATGCATTCAGAAATGAAACTAGGGACCAATATCTTGATCAGTGTTGGATTTAGAGTTACCAGCTCTGGGTTGGGAAATACTTGGAGAATTGGGGGGTGGAGTCTGAGGAGGGCGGAGTTTGGGGAGAGGAGGGACTCAGTGGGGTATAATGCTGTAAAGTCTACCTTCCAAAGCAGGTATTTTGTACAGCTGAACTGAATTCTGGCTGAATCCCAACCAGGAAATTCAATCTAGATCAAACCGAGTTTGAAAATAAACCACCTTTTCATTGAGATTTCAACCTCCCCACTGCAGCATGTTTCCAGTGCAGCCATCTAGGCCTATCTCAGATTCAAGAAATGTAACAATCCCCACTACCACGCAATCGGCTCGGCAGATCTCTCCTGATTGGCTGTCATGCCGTGTTGGGGCAGGACCTTTTTTTGCCTCCCGCAAAAGCATGCTCACATTATGACATCAGCACGTCTCCCCCACCCAAGTTTCTGGTTGGTTATCATTCTCTCGAGCTCTCTTGAGAACAGTGCTGCGCGCACTGATTGGTCGTAAGGCATTTGCATCACGCTCCACGGCGGGAAATTTGAACCAGGATTAGACCCCTGATTCTCCCATCCAAACTGGATTGAAGACGTGTTTTTTGAAAAAGTAGTACTTTAAAGCAGATTTGGCAAAGATGTGGGATGAGGGGGAGAATGAGAGCCAGAATCAGGATGAATCCTTGTTCGTCGATCAGGCAGTGGGGAGTTCTTCCTGAATCCTTGATATTTTGTGTGAGTATCATGCGATTAATTGACCGTGGGGAATCGGTCGCCTGGTGGGCCACTGGGAGTAGCAGAGTGCTGGACTAGATGGACTCTGGTCTGATCCAGCAGGCTAGTAGTTATGTTCTTATGAGATCAGTTGTAATAGTAAGAGATCTCCAGGCCCCACCTGGAAATTGGCAACTCTCGTTAGGTTTTATAAGGTTGCCAGCCTCCAAGTTGACCCTGGAGTTCTCACAGAGTTACAACTGATCTCTACACTACAGAGATCAGTGAGTGAACTCTATGGGCGACAGAGGTCCCGTTTCTCCCCAGTCTTGGCTAGGGTTGTCAGACACCTGGTGGGACCTGGAGATCTGGCATTTCAACTGATCTCCAGATGACAGAGATCAGTTCCCCTGGATAAATGGCTACTTTAGAAGGTGGACTTTATGGCACTATACCTCACGGAGACCCCACCCCCAATCCTGCCCTCCCTAGGCTTCACACCCCCCCCCCCAGATCTCCAGGAATTTCCCAAGCTGAAGTTGGCAACCCAGGCTTGTATTGTGTTCTGTTGTAATAGCAGGACATCTTCAGCTACTGCCTGGAGGCTATGTACATGCATTGATTATTACAGGAGAATAACTCAACCCACACATAAAGAGCAAACAAATGTACACTGTATACAATTTGTATGTGGACTCAGCGTAACTTATGAACGTGGCTTAATACTCAGGCATTCTTAACTCCATTATCAGAGTGCACCCACTGCGTATTCTGAGAATTGTAGCTTCCAGAACACCTGATAATCCCCACAATGCACGCAGGAGATGATGTAAACAGAGGACTAAAGATGGAGGAGAGGGAGGGAGGAGGTCATATATCTCCATCTTCATTTTATATTTGAGGGCTCTGGACTTTCCCCCAAGTTCCCGAAATTCTGCCCTGATAGTGGTAGAGGAATCCAATGATACCAGGAAATCTACAAAGGCCTTTAGCGGCATGGCAATCAGGACAGGGGAGATAGTGAAACCTTGAAGAGGAGAACTGGGAGGAGAAACCGCTTCATTAGACAGCAGAGGATTCCAAGCTTCGGAGCCATTGGCAGTCGGCCTCTGAGGGGGGAAACAAAGACCAAGTCAAGATCACGTGCCAGCACTTTTCAAGAGGGTGATCATCACATTTCTCATCAGGCAGGTTGCCAACAACTAGGTCAAGCCAGAACTACTGCTGACCTCCAGACAAAAGCAGTTCCCTTGGAGAAGATGGCTGCTTGAGGTGGACTGTATGAATTTATAACCCACTTAAGTCCCTTTCCTCCTCAAACCGCACCCTCCCCAGACTCCATCCCTTCAGTTTCCAAAAATTTCCCAATGCAGATTTGGCAAGTCTCATCTCCTATTCTTTTTGGAGGCATGGTCTAATGGAAAATTAATACAGATGCAAAGAGGGATGTAAGATTGATCCATTCAGTTAGCAGGCATCGATAACAGACCCCAGTGAGTTGTTGTTTTTAAAGAACGTCAATGGAGTTCAAATTGTCTCCATTAAAAATGAAATGAACAGTCATATAGAGTCCAGGTGCAACATAAATTCCAGGGTCTACCCAGTTGAAGAGAAAATGTGAATCGTGTTTGGATGACAGGTTAAGGGAGAAAGGACTTTTAACACTGAGAAGCCTGTAACATAATTTAGTTTTTGGAGCCAGGACCAGTGGAACGTTCAGGAACTTTGTACAAAGCATTATGGCAAGAAACCAATGCAGACATTTAAGGAAAGCTGTGAGGAATTTGAGCAGAAAGGTCTCTCACCTCTGACCTGGTATCTGGGTCGATTGGGTAGTGGCAAATCTCACAAATTTCAATATTTTCAAGCCACTCATCCTCTGAACTGTAGCAGCAACCCATCATCTCTGCAGCAGGGATAGGGGGTTGGAGAGGGAATCAAAGATACCCCACTTAAAATCACTGTTCAGTTATGGGCACGTTAAATTGATCAGGACAAGATGTTTAAAAGACCTACAGAAGGGTCCTGGAGTTCTTCCCGAACTACAACTGATTTCTAGATCTCTTCCTCTGGGGGAAAATGGCAGCTTCAGAGGACAGACTGTATGGCATCACAACCCCAAACCCCACCCTTTCTAGGCTCTGTCCCAAATCTCCAGGAATTTCCCAACCTGGAGCTGGCCACCTGGACAGATAGACTTCATAAGCATTAGAAGCTGCCTCTGGCATGATTTGTTATTTTGAGGGCCCAGAAAATGTAATGATACCAAGGCATCGTCAGATCCATCAGACCTCTATCAATTGACATGCAGAATAATGCACTTTTAATCCACTTTCACAATTGATTGCAAGTGGATTTTGCTATTCCGCACAGTAAAATCCAGATGCAAAAAGCACTCGAAGTGGATTGAAAGTGTATTATTCTGCATGTGTGGAAGGAGCCTAAGTGGTCCTTATTTAGAATCATGCCCACTATTGCTAGAATTCCAATAGCTTGGAATGGATTTAATAGCTTGCTACTGTCACGTAGCAGAAAGAAGCCAAAACATTATTATAAAGATAACAGACCTTTCAGTAATACAATAGTAAAATATAACAATGGTAAAGGTAAAGATAATTCTCTGTGGAAACATGGGGTGACATCACATCATGATATTTATTAGGCAGACTATGTTTATGGGGCAGTTTGCTGTTGCCTTCCCCGGTCATCTCCACTTTACCCCCCAGTAAGCTGGATACTCAGTTTACCAACCTCAGAAGGATGGACAGCCACCCGGCAATCTTGAGCAAGCTATATTTATATGTTATGTTAGATTAACTGAGTTCTTTCAAATCCAGGACCTGGTCTCCCCGACAATGCACATTCTCACTACAACAAAAAAGGATAAAGAGATGTTCTCTTGAGCAGCCTGGACCACATACAAGAGTGGAGCAATTATTATAAACTCCTTTGTAAACATTACAAAACAACTGCCCATGAACAACATTCTCTAGCACATCAACCCATGAACAACATTCTCTAGAAAAAGGACATTATTTGAACAAATGGGTGAGTATAACAGAAAACCCATACTAACAATAAAATTTGCAGATAGCCCAAGGATAGCCTGATCTCTTCAGATTTCAGAAGCTAACAGGATGGACCATGGCCTGGGTAGTGATTGGAGACCTCCAAGGAATACTAGTGTCGTGACATGGAGACCAGAAATGGCAAATCACCTCTGTTAAGTCTCTTGCTTTGACAACCCTACTAGGTCACCATAAATCAGCTGTCACATGATGGCAAAAAAAAATTCTGATGGCAAAATGAAATTTTTACATAGTGCTAACATAAAAGCTGTCCTACAAGGCAGTATAAATCACTGCATTTACAGATATGGTTTGTCATTTGATGAGTTAATTGGGAAGTCATAATGAAAAATAAAATTGAAGATTCCTGAACTGCAGGAGAATGGAAGTTATTTGTTGTTATAATAATCATGGTGGGCTGGTGACATGGAACCCACATTCACGAGGATAAACAAAATGGCTCCTCCTCTTCATGCCATTCTGCCACTGTTCTCAGTAATAGGTACAGCTGTATTCCCTGAGAAAGATTTTGGACCTTTAAAATTGCCCAGCAGATAGAAATTTAGCAAATATGCAGTTATATAGGAGCTTCTGTCAGAAAAACAGTGGCAATTCTGACTTCTCCTGAAATGAGCCTGCGTTGTTTTGTCAGTAAAATAGAAAGCTCTATCAACATAGGGCAGCAATGCTCTCTTTAGCTACTTCTGAATCTCTCAGTATTTGTCATGTATACCCACTACAAACACAGTAACTTGGACAGCCAGTATGGTGAAGTGGTTAGCATATCTGACTGGTTCGAGTCAGCCATGGAAGCTTGCGTGGTCCAGTCACACACACTCTGCCCTAACCTACCTCACAGCTTTGTTCTGAGGATAAAATGGAGGGAAGGAAAACAATGTAAACCGCTTTAAGTCTCCATTGGGGTGAAGGGTAGAGTATAAATAAAGTAAGTAAATAAACAAATAATCTTCCACTGAAAGTCACAGCCTAGTAGGCTTTTAATATTAGTATCAATGTCTTAATATTGACACTGAAAATCTCCATTTATCAATTAGATCACAGTTGATGCGGTTGCCGCCCCGGCGGCTCTCCAGCATTGTTTGGAGGCGGTAGCTGGTTGGTTGCAGCAGAGCAGGTTGCAACTGAATCCATCGAAGACGGAGATCCTCTGGCTAGGCCGCAGGGGTGAGGCTGGGGGTTTCCAGCCGCCGGTGTGGGAGGGGGTCTCATTGGCGCCGACCTCCTCCGTTCGCAGTCTGGGGGTCCACCTGGATTCGTCTCTTTCAATGGAGACCCAGGTGGCCCATACAACCCGGACTGCATTTTTCCATCTTTGTCAGGCCCGGCAGTTGGCTCCCTTCCTCTCCCGGGCGGATCTGGCCACTGTGATCCATGCAACGGTCACCTCCAGGCTGGACTTTTGTAACTCGCTGAACGCCGGCCTTCCCTTGCGTTTGATTCGGAAGTTAAAACTGGTTCAACATGCGGCAGCACGCCTGCTCACAGGAGGCGCCTTCAGAGAACACATCCAGCCTGTGTTGCGGCAGCTGCATTACTGGGCTTCCGCTGAATCTCCCAATCATCTTCAAGGTGTGGGTTTTGACCTTGCTAAGGCTTTTGCGCCGCCTGGGGCCCTTCGTGGACTGGGACCGGTGATCACCCCATATGTCCCAATTCGGCCTCTGCGCTTCTGCAGAGGCCGCAATCTGCTGGTGGGTCCCCGGCCCCTCTATGATGCGATGCTGGCCTCCACGCTGGCCACAGGACTTTTCACGGCACTGGCCCCGGCCTGGTGGAACACCCCTTCCTCCAGCTGTCATTGGCCCTGCGGGACTCTGGGTGAGTTCCTTTGCGAGGGCCTGTAAGCACCGTGCTGTTCCACCGGGCCTTTGGAGTGGCTAGGCTGCTAATATGGTGCTCCCCCTTCACTTGCTCACTGCCTGGGGCAGTTACATCAGGGTCCCCTCATATGAGGAGCCCCACTGCCCCCCCCCCCCATGGAGGTAGGTTTTAAATTGGGGCCGGACGCCTCCTGTTTATTATGTATTATGGTTATTCACTGTTTTTATGAGTTTTAAGTTATTTTATGGGATGGAGCCTATGTATTTATATTTGTATGATTGCTCCTGTTGATATTTAGATAATGTTGTTCACCGCCCGGAGCCCTCCGGGGATCGGGCGGTATATAAATTGAAAAAAGAAAGAAAGAAAGAAAGAAAGAAAGAAAGAAAGAAAGAAAGAAAGAAAGAAAGAAAGAAAGAAAGAAAGAAAGAAAGAAAGAAAGAAAGAAAGAAAGAAAGAAAGAAAGAAAGAAAGATGTTTAGCTTTTCTGTGGATTCTCACAATATTGCAATTTTGCATTACATTTAATTGATTGTTTAATTGTCATGGTCCTTTCTGGGGTTTCTCTACCATTGCATTGGTTTATTTTTGGGGTCCTCCCCCGTATGGAGGTTTCTGTGCTTGGTTTTTGTTATAAACTGGACATAAATTGGGGGCGAGGGAAACCCAGCTGGTTCATCAGCAGCTATCTGTGAATGTGTATTGAGTCACTCGAAAGAAAAGGAAACTTGAATTCCTGACCATTTTCGTCAGCAATAGCCCATGTAATATGATGACAGAGAGAACAAGCTGTGATATGGATTGTTGCCGGTACAAATCTGACATCTTCAATTAACAAACTTGGCAGCCTGAGGCAGGCCACTTAGTCCTACTGTCATCCCTCCATGAATCACTAACACAGCCCTATCTTAAAAGGTTGTTGTAAGAGTTACATAAAATAGACAGTGCTTGGACCACCCTAAAGTGCTATAAGTTGCCAAGTATTACTATTTAGGCCTATGTTGTCAAATATTTCATAGTATTTGCAATTATTTCACGGTTTGCATTGGGCCCCTCCCAAATTTTTCCTTCTGTCGCCTTTACTTTCTTTTCCTCTTTTAATTGTCCCTGATGTATATATTTTGGTACTGATGTCCTGGTATAATGTATATAACCAATACTTTAGTTTGATAAAGGTATTGTACATTACCAGCCAGAGTGGTGTAGCGGTTAAGAAAAGAGGACTCTAAACTGGAGAACCAAGTTTGATTCCCCAGTCCTCTACATGAAGCCTGTTAGGTGACCTTGTGCTAATCAAAGTTTTCTCAGAACTCCCTCAGCCCCACTTACCTCACAAGGTGTCTCTGTTGGGGGGGCAGGGAGGGAAGATGATTGTAGACTTTGAGACTGCTTTCGGTACAGAAAAGCAGGATATAAAAACTAACTCTTCTCATTTGTGTAATAGTAGAGGTTTATTTAATATTCTAATATATATCTTAAAGTGGAGCAGAGGAGATGTAGAAGAAGTCTGAACAGTAGCTTTAAAGGCTTTTAATAGACATTGCCCCCCCTCCCTTTTTTTCAGTTTGCACCCAACTTTTCAACCTAAAAATCTCCAAAGATGCACACAACATATTTGGAACAAGTACATTTGATACAAAATTAAAATCATGATGCAGTCATCAAATGAAACGTATTTGAAAGATGGAGATAACGTCTATTCATAACCTCACAAGACATCTCACAAAAAGAAAATGATTTACCCCATACTCAAGGATCCAGTGGAGCAGATGCAGCAGATCTCCTTCAGGAAGGAATCCCACAAGTGGGGGACCCTCTCCTGAGGTTCAAAACCACCATCCATCTTGTTTCCTTTCTGCATTACAAGAACCATACTGAATTTTGCCACTTACCTGTTACTTAGGAGGCCAGAAACCAACTTTCCTCTGATTCCCAACTTGAAAGGTAGAGATCATTTGATAGAATTCATCTTTTTTATCCAGAGCACAGGCAGCTCCTTCCACAACAGGGCGACTCAAACGATATTCACCTTCTATCTCTCTTGCCGCCTACCCTGCTGATTTCCATTCCTTTGAGGGCTTTGTGCAGAGAGCTCTAGAAGCTTGTTCTCAGCACTAGTGTGACCACAAAAAGTTCCAAAACTGCACCGAAAAACACAAAGGCTTCCTGCCAGCCTCAACCCTGACTCTTGCAATGCAGTTCTAGAACAGGATGGTGCTGTTGGCTCCATCTTGGCCTCTGAATCCACACTATGTGGACCACCCAGGGAATATCTGAGAGTAACCAGTTCCGGTGGTGGGATACAAATAATTTAACAACTGGTTGTTTACAAGCACCATTTTAACAACCAGTTCTGCCAAAGTGTTGCGAACCAGCTGAATCCCACCACTGGGTGTGGTAGACAAAACATCAAACTTCAACTGGGAGATCCTGGTTCAAATGTCCACATGACCACAAAGCTCACTGGGCCATTTTGAGGCAGTTCAGTCTCTCTCAGCCTAACCAACCTCACATAGCTAAGGTTGCCCACTGTGGCTTGGGACATTCCTGGAGTGGAGCCTGGGTTGGGGGAGGGGGAGGGGGAGGATATCCACGGGGTATGCCATAGAGGCCACCCTCCAAAGCAGCCATTTTCTGTAGAGGAAGTGATCTCTGGGGACTGGAGATGAGTTATAATTTCAGGAGTTCTCGAGATCCTACCTGCAGTTTGGCAACCTTAGTGTAGCAGCTTTAAAACTACAGATTATCATAACAGGTTTCCTGGGCTAACGGATGTCTCATTGGGATGAACGCAGTGCTGGATTTAACTATAGGTCTGGCAGGCTAAAGCATAGGGCCTCAAAATCTAGGGGGTCTCCAGCCAATGTGTATAATATTTTTGATGCTGCCTTTCATACACATTCTGTCATAATGCTCTGTAGTCTCTTAACAACCCTTCAGTAATTTTCAATCACTACAGTATTTAACAATAACATTTTATGTCCTTTAGAGAAGGAACTGTGAATTACAGAATGTTAAGCACCCATCATCATCCCCAGCTTTACTCAGTTTTGTTTAAAACACTCTTCCATCTTCCTCTAAGGGTGGGGGACTGGGAGGGGCCATGCAAGTGGAATAGCCTAGGGCGTCTCTACATCTACATTCGGCAGTAGATTAACATTGTGCATGTCATGCCCACACAGAGGCTTTTGTTATTTCCCCGATTCAGTTTCCCCATAGTTAGCATGGTTTTAGTTCATTGTTAAGTCTTCTAAGGGAGGGTATTTTAGTTAGCCACTGTCCCTTTAAGACATTTCCCAATAGGCAGTTTCCTTTCTTTACCCAGCAATCCCCTGTTTTAGTCCTAGCCAGTCAGAGTGAGGTGCTAAGGGTAGTTGGAGACTGGAATATTCGTGATGTACATATTAGTATATGGTGGTCCATAAAGCACAAGTTAAGTTTAACAGCAGTTAGAACTAGACAAAGACTGAAAGAACTGAAAGGAAGCAAGACACAGTGGACTTTCTTGAAAGCTGCCAAGAGAAGACACAGTCTACAAACCTACTCAAGACAAGCAAGTACTCTGATTTAGATAGACCCAAGGGAGAAGTTAGGGTCTTTATTCTCTCCAGTAATAAACCTATTGTTGAACTGTTGAACCTGGCTTGTGCCTCCCCCATCTATCCTAGCCAATTACAGGGCACCAAAAATAGATTCACTTGGGGGGCAGAACAGTGCATTTTTACACCGAGGGCTCCAGTTCTAGAGGGCTTGATGTGACCATAAAACCTCTCTTCTCCTTCAGCTTCTAGCCTGAGGAAGGTTATGGCAGACTTGAATGCTTGTACACACGTTGATGTCATTGTAGCTGGTCTCAATAAAGGAATGATGTGGACCATGGTTTCTTTCTCCATTTTGATTTGGACAATATTGCTGCAAACATCCTTTTGTTCCATGAATCATCCAGCTTTGAAAGTGCTGGAGGACTCTCCTTTTTGTTTCAAGAAGCAAGGATCAACGCGGGTCACTGCTGACGTCCGTAATTGCTTTGACATAAGAGCTTTTTCTTCCCATATAGAGCAGGAAATTCAAACACAGATGCAGAGTGTGGGAGAGAGCAAGTGGGTGGAGGCAGAATAGCTAGGTCAGAAAGGCTAGAAAAGATGACAGTACAAAAGAAATAAAAACGAGAGGGTGGGGAGGGAAGAGGCACCATTCATGTTTTAAACAAAGTACAAAACACAGGTGCATCATGGTGTGTGTGTGTGTGAGAGAGAGAAAGTGGGGGTCCTTTTCTATCTCTGCTTCCTTCTCTTGCCAAACCTAACCTCTCTGCTACTGAAAGGACCACAAAAGTACTGTTTGTGGCTTAAAGAGTCAAAACCCAACAGTAAGGGATAGGGAAGGTAGGAAATGGTGCAAAATATGCACATGTGCCCATTTAATGGTTGCAACCTTCTACTGAGTGAAAAAAGGAATAAAAAGATTTCCAGTTGAATCCCTTAAGATCCCCATTCGGCTATTACAACTGATTTCCACGCAATAAAGATCCGCTCCCCTGGAAAAAATGGCAGCTTTCAAAGGTGGACTATGCCATTATACCCTGTTGTAGTCCAAATCTCCAGATATTTCCTAGGTTCTGATTGGCTGTTAGAGATTTGGTTGGCCATACATTTGCTTTTGGCAGCAGCTGCCATCACAGCACAAGGCTCTTTACTACGTGACAGAAAGGAAGCTATTGCAAGCATTTTATGCCTGGCTGGCTCTGACCTCTGTGGTAGCTATTTTGTGGCAGCCATGGTGTGGCACACGCAAAATAATGCATTTTCAAACCACTTTCACAACTGTTTGCAAGTGGATTTTGCTATTCCGCACAACTTCAAAGAGCACTGAAAGCAGTTTGAAAGTGCATTATTTTGCATGTGCGGAATGAGCCATAACGTCCTGAAGGGGGCTTGTTTTTTTCAAGCTAAGGGGCCTTGAACTTGTATTTTATCACAGAATTAAGCCCACTGAGCCAGAAATATCTCCGTCAGCCAAGAGTTGTCCCAAAGGCTGACAGTCACATAAACTAGAAAGCACAGGCCATGTGCTCCAAAGGGTTTCTTTCAGAGCACACAAGAGAAAGAATGACTAGCTCAGAGGAGCCCTCCCACCAGTGTTTCTGAATGAGTCAGGAGACACCTGCGGAGAGCAACAAATGGGAGATCTCAGATAGGATTGCGGGGGAGGGGGGGCGTTAAGGGCCACACAGCTGCCAGAAGAACCTGAACTGAGTCAGGGATCCTCCACACCATTTTGAAAATGTAAATCATCTTCCAAATATGCCGTTCTGAGGGCCCATGCAGCAAAATGTGGGCTCAGAACCAGACAGAATAAATACCATGCATTTCCTTTCACTCATAAGATGCAAAGTGTCAGTTTGTGAAGCCTCAATTTGCCTCAGCTATCATCAGTTTAAAGGAGAAAACCCTGCTTGGAGGAAGCCGGTTTCTAATAGCAAAAGGACTGGAGCCAGTCAAAGTAAATTGTTCCTTGGTCTGTGAGCCTCAGTTCTGTCTCCTATGTGGCATGCCAAAGTCTGAGGCAACGAGGGGTCGTTCCTAGCACCTCAGCCTTGAGACCCCTTTAACTGGAGCTGTTGCCAGGGATTGAATCAGGAACACTCTGCTTGCAAAACCTATTCTTGTAATAAAATGCAAGTTCGGAGCCCCGTTAGTTTGAAAAAGCAAGCCCTCTTCAGGACATTTTTGTTTTGTCTCCAAAGCATCACAGTTACCTAAACCAGATGCCGCAAATTTGTTGAGCTTGTGGGATTTCCTAACAGGGTGATAACCACTACAAGAAATTTAAACTGAGCAAGCTGTGTAGAGGGGAAAGCGTTCAGTTCCATCTGGGGATGAATAATTCAAGCCCACAGATTAGGGTGAGGCAAGACCACAGCCATGTTGGTATACGTATTAGGCTGCTCAGAGCCTCCCTATTCTAAAATGCCCTTGGTGTCTTAGCCCTATCAACAATGGGGGCAGGGAAGGGACATATGCATTGCCTGACTAATTTGGCGTTAGGCTTGTGTGGCAGGAAGTGCAGCAGAAGCAGAATATCTCCCTGGCAAAGCCATCTGCAGTGTTGGATCTGACTTTGTCTGTGGGCTTCTTTTCTTTCTACTGTGGAGGACTCTGTGCCATCTAGTAGTGTGATGCACCAAGTCCTCCAGAGGAAATAGCTTCTTTAGAGGATGGACACTAAGGCATTATACTGAGGTACCACCCCTCCTCAAAACCCTCCCTCCCCAGGCTTCGATTCACTCTCTAAGAATTTTCCAATCCAGAACTGGCAATACTCATGTCCCTCCATTCATGCAACTGCTGCCTAGCTCAAAAATGGGTCATTTCAGGAAAGAAGAGGTATTGGCCTATTATGCCATGCTCCCACTTGGGGTAGCAAAAAATGTTAGGCCAGTCCTCTGCCTTCCAGGCATAATTCTGAGTTTCCATGTCCAATAGCAGTTTGACCTCCACTAGTTTTCAAGATGTTACACTGAATGCAATTCAGCAATTAACTTTGAACCTTCAAACTCAGAACAAAAGTTTCGGCACAAGATAGAGGATAACTTCCTTTATTTCTGGACAACAGGCCCAGCCCAGTCCCTCCACCCATTGTCAAGAAGGCTAGAAGCAAGTGGCGTCTTTGAAACATCATGCTTTAATAGGCCCACGATGGTGAACAATTACAAGCAGACACACCTATTGTATCCACAAGCTGCTGCTCTGATAGTATTGCAATTTTCAGATAGCAGAATCCAACTGATGCTGGAAGGCAAAGCAGGTAAATTCCAGTGAATATTGCAGCTGTGCTATGCAAGGGAATCTAGTACCCCAGAGAACAGAGTCAGAATTCAAAATGACCTGGACAGGTTAGAGAGCTGAGCCAAAACAAACATGAATTTCAACAGAGATTAAAAAAAATGAAATGCACAAATATCAGATGCTTGAAGACACCTGGCTTGAAGACACTACATGCAAAAGGGATCTGGGAGTCTTAGTAGACCACAAACTGTCAATGGTGTGATGTGGCAGCCAAGAAAGCCAATGCAATTCTGGGCTGCATCAATAGGAGAATAGTGTCTAGATCGAGGGATGTAATTGTACCTCTCTATTCTGTATTGGTTAGATCTCACCCAGAATACTGTGTACAGTTCTGGGCACCGCAATTAAAGAAGGATATTGGCAAGCTGGAACGGGTCCAGAGGAGGGCAACCCAAATGGTAAAAGGTCTGGAATCCATGCCCTATGAAGAGAGGCTTAGGGAGCTGGGGATGTTTAATCTGGAGAAGCAAAGGTTAAAGGGGGAATGATAGCTATGTTTAAATATTTGAAGGGATGTCGTGTCAAAGAGGGAGCAAGCTTGTTTTCTGTGGCTCCAGAGGCTAGGACCAGGAGCAATGGGTTCAAAGTGAAGGAAAAGAGAATCCACCTAAACATCAGGAGCAATCTGTCTACAAGTTGAGAAGGCAAGTACCAGCAGCTAAAGCAAAATACTTGGCTGTCTTGGGGGTTCTTGCAAAGTCATCAAATGACCCCAGCAAAACGAGGCACAAAACAGAACACAGCACATTTGCCAAAAAGCCCCCACCCCCTCCTTCCTACCTGCCATACATAAAGCCTTTCAGGTCCCAGGGGAAATTCCAGTTTTTACAACACCACAGCAGAGCAGACATTTATTCAATTTTCCTGCCTTGTTGCAGAGGTTGTGTTATTCACTGTAATGCTTAATGCACCCATCATGGACATCTGCTTAACAGATCCTGTTCAGGGCAGGATCCAATTGTAATCAACTGACAGCTTTCAAGCTATTAATCGCCCCAAAGTCTTGTCCCCTGGCCCCATTGCTTAATGCAGGCCTTCAGTGGAAAGGGGGCAGGCCCATGTCAAGTTATTTTGTCACCTCAAGCAGTGCTGCAAAAATTTGGTTTGGACCTGACTGATTCTGGCCCAGTCCTAGGAAGAGATGCTAGTTGCTTCCTGTGGCTGAAAGGGAGCAAAACCCCTGCCGCGCATCAAGGCCCTCTGTCTCATGCTATCCCTGACAGTCACCTGGGTGATTTGGCTGGAGAAGAAACCCTGGAAGAAATGCCTGTTCTTTTTCAAAGCACGTGAGGGCCAAAGCAAGGCCTAGGCTGGGACACAGCCAGCCCCTCAGCAAAGGGAGAAACGGCGTGAGTTGATATTCATGCGTGTGACCCCAATGTGTTTGAGGGGCATGGAGAGCAGGAAGGCCGCTTTGGGTGGAATGTTACATAGCAGGTCAGAGTCCTCTTCACAGTCCTCAAGCCCAAAGGTGGCATCGTCCAGCATCTCCTTGTGTTGGTGGCAGGCCTGTTCCACCTTCAGCCGGTGAATCTGGCCACGCAGGCCCATCAGTTGCCGGGCCAACTGGTGATCCAGGGCCTGCATCTCCCGCTAGACAAGAGGGGAAAAGAGGGTAAGGGTTGAAAAGCTCCATACTAAGGTTGGTTCCAGGGAGAAAAGAATGCTTTCCCACTCCCACACCACCCAAAACAAAACCACATTAAGGCATGACAGAATGCAACGTTTATAAATAACTAAAAAATTGACTTGGGAAGGCCAAGCATATGAAGACTTTTTGTTTGTTTTTCAGGCATTCCCTCACTAAGTGTTACTAGTCCTTCTTCCTTGTTTGGGTGTTTTTATACATATGTTTGAACTCACCTGGATGGCCCAGGCTAGCCTGATCTTGGAAAGTAAGCAGGGTCAACCTTGGTTTGTACTTGGATGGGAGATCACTAAGGAAATCCAGGGTTGCTATGCAGACACAGGCAAAACCAAGCCACCTGTTTGTCTCTTGCCTTGAAATCCCTACAGGTGTCATGATGGGATTTGATTAAACTTTCCATGTGTATATTTATATTTTATGTGTTTATATTTATTTATTTAAAAATATTTATGCCCTGCCTATTACCAAGTCTCTATTATGTTTTACATGTTTTAAACTCTCTCTCTCTCTCTGTGTGTGTGTGTGTGTGTGTGTGTGTGTGTGTGTGTGTGTGTGTGTGAGAGAGAGAGAGAGAGAGAGAGAGAGAGAGATGCTTTTTCATGATTGAACTCTTAATATTTGCCACTTTGGGGCCCTGAATAAGGTAGAAAGAAGGCATAAATTAAAAACAAACATACAAATGTTGCAAACACAGGACAGCAAATAAATAGTGGGTAATAAGAACTGCTTTAATTCTTAATAATTTCCTTGTGACATGATAATCTACACATTTTGTACTCACTTTAATACATTGTTTCTCTTTTTTTTCCAATAAGAGCTCTTTTAACAAGTTTTTTTTAATTTAGAAGTGCAATCAGAATGCACACCCAACTTAATTTTAGTGGCTTTCAGACCAAGCTCTTTTATTATTCCTTCTGTAAAATGGGTAGAAAAGTTGTTGGCCTACAAGGCTCTTGTGAAGCCAGATGTCATATAGAATGTAAAGTGATTGGGGGTGAATGTTCATCCCATCTGCCAAGGACAACCACAAAAAACAATGGTTAAAGCAATCAGAATGGATAGAGTGCTTTAGAATGATTAAGGGACTTCACATTCAATAACTTAGCAATCTTCACCACAGCCTTATGAAGTAGCTGGTTATTATTATCCACAAACTGCTGGAGGGAGGGAGGGAGGTTGAGTGATGCAGAGAGCCACCTTCTGAGTTCATGGTTGAGATGAAATTTCAACCAGGGACTCAGGGGCTCAGAGTCTTAGCTACTCCAAAGCTCCAGCACTAACACATTCAAGAGGGAATAGCTGTGCTGGTCTGCTTCTGCCAACAAAAACAGTCTTGTGGCACCTTAAAACAGTACTGAATGCACTGGGACAGAAACCTCTGTTCTATCCTTTTCATGATAAAGATGGCAGAAGCTTTGCGAGTTCATCAGCTGTTCCCTGGACCATCTGTGTTCTAGAATGCTCTGCTTGAGTCCTAGTGCCTACCTAGTTTTGTCCCCAAGGCACTAGGGCCCAAGTGGAGCATTATGGAACAAAGAAAAACCAGGAAATGGCAGATGAATTCACAAATCTCCTGTCATCTTTATCCTGAAAAGGGTATAGGTTAAGGGCAACAGGTCTCTTTGCTGCTGCTGAAACTAACTTCTGGCTACCTATAAGCCAGATAAGAAATACACATCAGGTGACACCTGGTGACCAACAGGAGTGATTCACTCCTGCTTGCTACTCTGCACCTGAATTGAAATTTATTTGCAGTCATAGACCAAAATCATAACCAGAGGTGGGATCCAGCAGGTTCTCACAGGTTCCCAAGAGTAGGTTACTAATTATTTGTGTGTGCCGAGAGGGGGTTACTAATTGGTGATTTTGCCATGTGATTTTTGCCTTAGTTACGCCCCTCCTCTCAGCGGTAGCGCGCAGAACTTGAAGCAGTCTAGCAGGAGGTGCACCAGCGTGCGTGGCAGCCTGCGCCTGCGTGCATTTGTTTCCTTACTAGCGATCGGCGCAGCGGCTGCGTCCTTGCCACAGCCCCGCCCAGGAATGCCCCGCCCAGGAATGCCTGGCCATGCCCCCGTTGTGCCCTGCCCAGCCCCATTGGCGCTACGCCACAGTTTGAATCCCACCACCATGGGAACCTGTTACTAAAATTTTTGGATCCCACCACTGATCATAACAATATCCAACACCTACAAATTACTACAGACTAAAACATCAGATTAACGTAAGTAATAAAATCAACAAGCCAAGGTCCTAAACTATTAAAACATTAAATAAATACATTATTATAAAAGTTAAAACCCTTCCTTATACTTTTTACAAATTATCCAGGCAAATTTAGCAGCCTCATGTGTCACATTTATATCGGTTCCAGCAACCAATACGGAAATAAGAGTCCTCCTGTCTCTACCTCCATATTTATACAAAATAGGATTAATTAACTTCCTTCTTTCCTGGTCTAAATTCTTACAGTTGAAAATAAGATGCTCCAAACAATTCTATAGAACCTGGCATAAACATTCTTCTCTTGGTCTTTTATTGTATTTGCCAATTAAGGCCACTGTTGGCAGGGCATTATGTCTGATTAGCATGAAACTTCTTCGCAGTTCAGGAACATCTAGGTGCTTAATATAAGAAGCACCTTTCTGAATTCAGAGCTGGGCAGTTCCATACCCTCTTTTTTGGACCTGGGGCTCCTTTCCACCACCCTAGGGAGGCAACATTCCATTTCCCCCCATCCCATCAGTACTTACCAGCTCCACCCGGAGCCATTCCAAGGCATCATCAATAGTGGGGAACCCACAAATGGTCTTCAGTTGCTCCTGGGTCTGGGATCCTTCCTCTACCTCTCCAACCTGTTTTTCTTTCAAGGTTTGGAGGGCTCCATCCTTCAGGCTGTTTTTCCAGGATGGGCTCTGCACTCGGGCCTTCCACTCCAGGTAGGAAGGACGGCGTGTTTGCAACTTCAGCTTGGCTGTCAAGGCCTTGACACTGTCCAGGTTCTCCTCTTCCCAGTTGGTCTCCTCTTCCCCCAACTCTTTGAACTTCACAAGGGACATAGCAGAGGTGTGTGGGGGCAGATTACAAACTGACTCATAGCCTTTCTCGGCTGGATATATATACGTGTGCGTATGCGCGTATACAAAAGCTGTTTATTCTTGGAACAATAAAGCTCTTGGAATTTAAAAAAACGCAGGAACTTTAATTATCCAAAGACTTTTTTTAAAAAACTGTATTATTGTCTCCAGCTAGGAGGAGACACCCTGTTCTTTGAAAGGAAGTTGCAGTAAGGACATGCAAGCCAGAAAGAGTGTAAAGTAATTTATCCCACTTGGCACTCCTCCTTTTCCCGACTCTGGTATCAGCGGAGAAAGGACATTGATCCTTCACCCAAGCATGAAATGGAGACAGAGTTGAAAGGTCACTTTGGCAGCTCTGGGGCAATTTTATATCAAATAAAGCCTTTCTTTTACCTACAACAAACATGCCTTGCAACATAGGAAAGTGGCAGCACCCCCTGCTGACTTATTACATAATAGTCATTTATGAACTTCAATGTAGCTTTAGGCTCTTCAGTTAGCCCTATCGCTCTGAATGAGATATCCATCGCAATCATATGTAATGTGTGAACCAGCAGCATTTCCTACGGCCATGCTGGCTGGAAAAAGTGCTGCTGTGGTTGTAGAAATGGCTGTTGATTGCTCTGCTAACTTCCATGTTATGTTTCTGAATGTAAAGGCCTTAGTATAGATAACTTTGAGAGAGTGGTAGGCACCACCATTGGCTCGGTGGCACCAGCCTGGTCGTGCTGCCCATTCAATTGGCAGGTGGATGAGAAAGGAGCTTTTCCTGGACAGGGTCTGCTAGGAAAAGGGCCTACCCACAAACACATAGATGGGCACCAGGAGAAGGCCCATTGGGCACGTTGGTGCCATTATTGGGAATCACTGGACTAGACAGACATATGCATAAATCCAGCAAAGTGATTCTTGGGGGCATGGAAAATAAAACAGAAGTCCAGATGCACTTTAGCCAGGCTAATTTGCACAATGAACCAGAGGACAGGAAAAATTGTTTCCTGCTTCCCCAGACAGGAAAGCGTCACTGAAACCTGGCGCCCAGCAGGCATGATCCACAGAGGCCTGCTGAAATTCTACAGTGCCCATAATAAGCCGCGCCTAGGGCCTAGCTAGAGCTCTCATTGGTTACATACCTCCAACTGGGCCTTAGGGCATCTGGCCAGGTCATTTTTAAACTTATTTGTTACTGCTGCACAGCTGCATTGCATTTAAGGTGGAATGGATATTCTGGATTGGACAGATAGGTGTGAAGTGAGCATTAATGGGGCCTCAGGAGACCATCTGGGGGCACACTCTTCATCTATCTGTCCAAGCCCTTCAGCCCTCATTCCTTTTTAACTCTCCTTGGTATATACACTGACAATCAAAGTCAGTATAACAGAAAAAATCCACCCCAACTAACACTCTGGAGTGGATGGCCATCCGGGCTCATATGAAAACAAAACAGATTCCAGGAACCTCTGAGAATCTGAAATAATGGCAACTTTCCACTTATTCTCAGCTGTCTCTGCAATGGAAATGTGGGTGTATATTTCTAGGCACAGGAATGGAGTCAGTAAAAAGCTCCTATCCTCCAATCTTCAAAGATGAGAAATCTAGATCTAAAACTTTCATACCTCCTTTTCCACTAACACACACACAAATATTCCCTCTCGGGAAGAAGAACCTGTGTAAGCTATCTTAAGTACTGGCTGTGTGGTAAGGCTCAGCTTCCGCCACCTGCACAACAGGGAGAGATCTATGGGGCTGGAACTGGTTCTGTGGTGATAAGAATGCTCTCTGCACATGTGTAGGAGGTGTGCTTGATCATTGGAATTGAATACCAGTCCCAGATCAAACCCTAGTTTGGCCTTGCATGGCCAGCTTTTTTTAAAAGTCTGGGTCGTAAAGAGGCTGTAGACATTTGAATACACATGAACACACCTGATGCTTATTGTGCAAAGGGTTCAGATACTGACTGCTGCAGCCAATAAAACAGAAGAGGCGGTATGCATTTGCATTTATTTTATTTATTTCCTGCTTTTCTCCCCAGCAGCTAAGAACAGAGGTCCCCAATCTTTCTAAGACGGTGGGCACCTTTGAAATTTTGACACAATTTTAAAAATCTACATAGCCAATCAAATCTCCAGTGCCCAATCAGAAACCTTACCATGCAAAAGCCTCACCTGGCCTCATAAACCTTCTAAAATCAAGGCCATGACAATGCCAGGAAAGGTGTAGGTGGGTGCCATGGTGCCCACAGGTACCATGCTGAAGACCCTTGGTTTAGAACAGCATTTTCCTATCTCCATTTTCTCACAACCACCCTGTGAGGTAGGCCAGGAAGAGTTTGTGATGGGCCCAAAGTCACCCAGTGAGCTTCCATGGTATTAGTGAGCATTTGAACCTGGGTCTCCCAGAATCCAAGCCTTACACTGCATTCACTATCCCAGGCCAGACGCTTTCTAGTCGGTTGGCAACACTTATGTGGCTTCCTCTCCTGGTGTGTTGTGGGGAAGGCTCATTTCCTCAAATCATGGGGCAAAATTGCTCAGCCAAAGCCTTATGGGGATGTCAACTCTCAGCTCTTGTGGCCCACAATGCAGTGGTTTGCATTCTGCATGATGGACACATGGGGTGCAGAGCTGAATTTGATGCCTTCATTTTCTCCCCCAAACCTTGAGAACCGCAGGAGACTTTAATTTGAGCCACTCCCTTTGGAAAAGTTAGATATTGTGGTTTGCCTGGCCTGCTTGCGAGAGCATTTTAAAATGCCACAAAGGCCGTTTTGTCTTCTCAGGTGTTGAAATCTCAATTTGAGGGCAATGTGCTTTCTCTGCAACTGCTGTTGGGTTTCTTCTTTTTTTAAAATGATCTTTTAAAAAAAGGTTGTTTCCACTGTTTTAAAAGTGGCAGCGGAATACTTATTTTAATAGCTGATAAAAATTCAGCTTAAAATAAAAGGACACAGATACCTCAAGAGCATGTTTGATACAAAAAAAATTGTGAAGTGCAAATAGTAAGCACACTCAGATGGTCGTTCTACGCACAAGAGGGGCCCCATGGCACTGTGGTAGAACATATGCTTGGCATGCAAAAGGTCCCAGGTTCAATCCCTAACATTACCAGTTAAAGGACCAGGAAATTCATGATGTGGAAGACTTCTTCTTTAGACTCTGGATAGCAGCTGCCTTGATGGACCAAGGAACTGATTCAATAGAAGGCAAAATAAGTTCACAGCACATAATATGTACAGTAAAACCTTTGAAGGATGTACTTTTTAAGAATGCAAGGTTAACACTTCCGTTCTACAGTAAGTTACCCAGAACTCCGCTGTGATCAGCTTCAGGGAGACGTGAAAAGATTCACAGGCCTCCAACCAGTGGTGGGATCCAAAAATGTTAATAACAGGTTCCGATGGTGATGGGATTCAAACAGTGGCATCGCCGCACACACGCATCTCCAGTCCCTATTGGGCAGGGAGGTTGCTTTAGTAACCCCTTCTCGGCACTCAGAAAAAATTAGTAACCACTTCTAGAGAAGTGGTGACAACTAGTTGGATCCCACTTCTGCCTCCAACTCCTCGATTTCACAATTTGGGGCAGCAAACGTTCTGTTCTTCCCCCTTCCATGGAAAACCAACGGGACTTAAGCACAGTTTCACCAGGGCTGGATGGGGTTGCCACGCTCCAGGTGGGGCCTGGAGAGATCTCCTGACACCACAATTGATCTCCAGCAGACAGCGACAAGCTCCCCTTGAAAAAATGGCTGCTTGCAGGGTAGCCTGTATGGCGTTATACCCCGCTGAGATCCCTCCTCTCCCCAAACTTTGCCCTCCGCAGGCTTCCCACCCTAAACCTCCAGGAATTTCTCCACCTGGAGCTGGTAATGAACCCTAAGCTGCTGGTTGTGAGTCTCCGGCGTTGCGTTCGCTTCCTGAGCTTCTCTTCCAGCATCATTTGCGCGCGCGCTCTCGAGCTTTTTCCTCCTCCGCCTCCTCTGGCTGCCCCTTTATCGAAAAATGTCCTTCCATTTGTCCAGGCCCTTGACGGCCAGCCGCCTCCAAACGCAGCGGGCGGGCGGGTCGCCTTAAGCCCCACACCCGCCCAGGACTGCTGGTCGCCTCTCCCCGCCAGGGGCGCGCGCAGATCCCGGGGCTCCCTCGCGCACGAGCCGCGCTCTAGCATGCTGGCGGGTCCTCTGCAGGGACAGCTGCCGCCGCCCTTGTGCCTGGATCTCGTGGCGCTCCCGTTGCCCCCGCCGCCCAAACACGAAGGGAGCGATTGCTGAGCTCCTGCCCACGCAGTCCCCTGCAGATCCTAGCCGGGGCCAGGAGGGGATTGCAGCGCCAACAGTAAGGTAAGGGAAGGGTGGGTGGTCGTAACTTCAGAGCACCCGAATTCATGGGCAGTGTAGGAAGCTTCCTTCCGATTTCTGGCATCGCCCTATAGCAAAGCTGGGCTGTTTATTTAGTACGTTGCTTTTCTGCCGGCTCTCCAAGCAGACCAAGGTAAAGGTGCTCTTCAATTTCATCTTCACCACAGCCCTGTGAGGTAGGCTGGGATGAGTTAGCAAGAACATGTGTGTGAGAGTGTGTGCATGTGTGTTGGCCTAAGAGACTTCAATGGCAGAAAGGAAATTTGAAAGGGGATTTGAACCCAGTTCTAGTCTGACACTATCATTATTTTGCCACATTGAATCTTGAGGGACTAAAGTTATAAGGGCTCAGTGGTTGGATGGTCTGATGTAGCTTTATGGCTTCACATGACTGACTCCCACTTGTGGGTGAAGGATCCTGCTAAGTTTCTCAGCTTCCTTTTTATACTGACCAACCTCACAAGGTTATTGTAATGTAGAGACTTCTTCCAGGCTGGTATGATTAAGAGCAGGGGTCTCCAACCTATGGCCCTCCAGATGTTCATGAACCACAATTCTCATCAGCCCCTGCCAGCATGACCAATTGGTAGAGCTGATGGGAGTTGTAGTCCATGAACATCTGGATGTTGGAGGCCCCTGATTTTGAGCCGGCCAAACTAAATGCAACCCCTCTACCTGGAGACTTGCCAACTTCTCAGTTGCCTTTCTAGTAGAACCTGTAGCCGCTTGGCCTGCAGACCTCAGCAGGCATTGACAGTTTACATCCCTGTGATGAAAAGCACTGCAGACTGCAGTTAAAGGCACATATGCGTGTTCACAATGTTTTCCTGGTCAGTCGGTAACTGTATTCCCCTTACATGCATCGGAACCCACCAAGGGCTTGCTGAACTGCTGTAGCTCACTGGCCAGCATTGTCCAAAGTTGTTGACAACTTGCTGGATTGTCATAATGGCACACAAAAATAAAAGAGGATGTGTAAAGTTTGCAGAGGTTTTTTCCATCTCTATGAAGGGAAAGGCTCGCCCACTTGTGGATTTTGCAATCCTCCTTGCAGTTTTGGAGTTTTGCAGCTTTTCGTCACAATCCAACCCTTATTGTTGGTTGAGAGGGAAGGGAGGTCCATATCCTTCCCTAAGGAAGATTCTCAATTGTAGATCACCTGTGCAAAGCGAAGAAGTATAAACATATGTAGCTACCTGAGATGAAACAATTAAGCTGGCAACCCACTTCCTCCTGCTGTGTCTCTTTGCCAGGAAGAAGATCACATGCTCAGTTGTGTACACATGAGATTGCTTCAAAGTAGTATATCTCTTAATGCTGGGGGAGGGTTTGCTGGAAAAACAAGAAGCAAAGCGTCTGTTTTCCAAATTCTCTCATATTATCTCGATGTTTGGCTCCAGAGGTTAAAAGGAATTGGCGTTTGTGCCTTCACTACAATCTTTCGAGTTGGATGTAGGTGGGAGAGAGAGAAACAGAGGTAGGAGATAGTGGGTGGAAGGAGGGTGAGACAGAGTTTCTTCATCTGACTTCCTTACTCTCCTTTAGTGGAAATAATGTTAACCAGGATTCTCTTCCATAGGTTTATTATTTTCTTTCCAGCATGGTTACCATGACCACAGATATCTGTGTATCCTTAAAGATTTCTTAAGTAAAAGTATAGCAAATTAGAATGGTGCAGAATTTCAAAGTGTAGGTCCAGCTGCCAAGCAATTTGAAACCTACACCTGGGCAACAAACCTCTTGTGAGCTCACAGAATTGTAGTCAACAGAGAAATGCACAGCATGGCCAGGTCTCCAAAATACCATCTAAGTGTTGCTTCCTCCCCCGCACCCCCCACCCCCACCCCTTTCCCTTCTGTAGGATGCTAGTGTGGAGGCAGCCCTTTGAAACAGAGGAAAGTCTTTTCCCAATTAAAACCCAGGCTCCATATTGTCTTTTTCTCAGCAGCCTGGTTCTGACTGACACTGTTTTCCTAGCAGGGCTCCTGTGCTTTTAGAAAGCAGCAGCACTGTGTTGGAGGAAAAGCTTCAATGAGGAACTTCTGCCCTGCACCATCTTACAGACACAGAGGCCTCTAAAGAAGGGGTCCCTGTGAAAAGGTTGCCCAAGGCCGGGTCAGGTACCTTACCAGTAATGCACCGAAACCAGCATTCTTTATCCAGATACTCTCAAACAGCTGTTATTTTTGTATTAAAAAGGGGAAAAAAGAAATGATAAAATCAGCTTTCTCTCAGCTCTAGACAGCTCCAAGTATAAAAACAATACAAGACTATTCAGCCTAAGGCAGAAAAACAACAGCAAGAAATCTCAAGAAGAATCCTTTATGAATGCATCTCTTTAGAATTATCCTCCTTAAAATGGTGTCAGGGGTTTTATAGAATTGGCTTATCTAGGTCATCTGATCTGTAATTAACCAGTTGGGTGTGGAATAGAGTCGATGAGGGAAACGACCCCCACCTGAGCATCCTTGGCAATTAAGACCTATCCGTCCAGTTTAGAATGTGGCCTTGTACAAGCCAATTCTGTTATCTAAAGAATAACACCACTTAAACTAAACACAAACACAGTTTGCAACTTTAGTGATGCCAAATGGTTGCATTGTAAACGACCTAGCAAAAACAAATGGTTGCCTCATAGAAGACCCAATATACAAGATAAATGATTTCTAAGTAAATTTAAAGGAATATATACACTTTCTTCACAGTCCCCAACCTTTTTCAGCTTGCATGCTCATTTGGAATTCTGACACAGCATGAGGGACACAGCAACAAAATGGTTGACACAAAATGGTTGCTGCAGGGGGTGGAGCCAGCCACAAAATGATTGCCACAGCCTAACTTCAGTAACAAAGTGTAGATCCTTATGCTGTCATGGTAGCTGCTGCCAAAGCCCTGCCTGGGGTCACCCACTTCCTAAAAACACTGGGTGGGCACAGAAAAGGTATAGGGGGCACTGTATTGGGAAATCCTGCTCTAAAGAAAGACCTTAACTTGGTTTTAATTCTGCTATGTTCTGGCTGTTTTAATGTGAATTTATTGGGGGGCGGGTCTCAGATTTTGCTTCCAGCTCATAGTCTGCCAATAGCAACCAAAAGGCTGCCCAAAATGGAGTCCAGTGCACCTCTGGCAGAGTTGGTCCATATCTATCCTAGAGGTGGTTTGTAGCAAAGACGTTTCTGTCCTGGAACAGTGGAAGGTGGACAGATGAGAATGTGGATCCTCTTCACACATTACGGAGTACTCAGGCTAGGCTTGAGTCTCCATCTTGGGTGTCAGACACAATACAATTCCTGTGAGTTGTGGCTTCTCCTCAGTTTCTGCACATTCCATGCCTCATCAGGATCAGGTCACATGGAAAACGGATTCCAGCCTGCTCTCCTTTGCCACTTTCCCAGCCTGAAACAGCTCCAGCCAGTACTATCAGACTCAAACCGACGGGACATTAGAGATCCCTTTTGTTGGATTCTTTCTGCATTTTTTATAATAGGCCAAGAGCTGCTGTGTGGCACCCCAATTCAAATCTGAGCTGAGGAAGAGAAGGGGACAGTTTATTTAAATCAACTCCTGCTGTTATTAGTCATAGGAAGAGAACGGACGGGCTGGGCCAACAGGGGTGTCCTTCTCTGTTCCCTTCCAGGCCTAATAGCAGCACAGGAGGCAGTTCTGACTGGCAAAACTGTACATGGGTGAAAACATTAGATTCCTCTTCCGCTGTCGTGTGAGCCCAATTCAAAATGGGACTGTGTGCAGCAGCCATTTGCCATTCAGAGATACCCAGAGTCACAAATCTCTCTCAAGAGTTGCATCTGAGAGCGGAAGTGGGAAGTCCCAAATTCAGATTCTGCCTCTGGCAGGCTAGGCCAACCACTTGTCTCAATCTGCCATAAGATCATTGAGAGAGTTAGATGCTTATGCTAAATGCTGATGGTTAATTATGATGCTTTAGAGCACAGGTGTCAAACTCGTGGCCCTCCAGATGTTATGTACTGCAGTTCCCATCTTGCTGGCAGGGGATGATGGGAACTGAAGTCCATAACATCTGGAGGGCCATGAGTTTGACACCTATGCTTTGGAGGGACCTTCATGGAAAGTATAATTTGGGAGCTCTGCAGATTTCACATGAATAGCTCAAAGCCTTACAAAAAGGAAAAGGAAACTGTATAGGCTGATGTTTAAATTGCAGAAAGAGGCCATTGGTTGTGCTTCCTGTTTACAGACACATCTGGGTTGCAGCAGTGTACCCAGCACAGGACAAAGCCTTGCCCTTTTTCAATGCTTTTGACGTGCATATCTAACACAAGAGCTCAGAGTGGAAGCAGAGCTGAGCTCTCCACATCAGAATTCTATAGTCAGGCTGCTTGAGAAATAAGTTTACGCTTAGAAAGAATTAGAAGTTATTTACTGCCAGAGAACTCTGCACTTGAAAGGAAAGGCAGAGTTAAAGCTTTTAGCTATCTGTCTAAGCTAGGATGGGGAAAAAAATTGTCCACCCTGAGGGCTGGACATGCATTCTACAGAGAGAGAGAGAAGGGAAGTGACCAGGAGGAAGGAAGCCCTGAGACTAGCATTCTGGGTAACAAAGCAACAGCAGCAGGAGTGGACAAAGGAAAGGTCAGAGAGCATCCTATCTAACCCTGTATTGACTCTCTGCTTTCCTCCCCTGGGGGTTCAAAGTCTGTGCTAGCATCAAGTGGCATTACCCAGTCCATTCCTTCCAGCGCAGAACATTTACAGTACTCAGGATAACACATGGGAACGGCTTCGCCCTGTTCTTGCTGAAACACATAATCAGCCTTATCTTTCTTTTGCCACAGGTTCCTCTAGCCCAGGCGGCCATCTCTAGGTCCTCCTGGACCACCCCGGCTGCTGCATCTCCCAGCCATGGAATTCGCAGAGCTGATCAAGACCACCAAAGTGAACAACGTGGTGCTTTCGAGGCCAGGACTTGCGCCAGTCAAAGGGACCTTGTGCATCACCAGCCACCACCTCCTTCTGTCGTCCCAGGCAGAGGGAAATGGGGAGCAGAACAAGATGGAACTCTGGCTCCTGATTCGCAATGTGGATGCTGTTGAGAAAAGGTGACACCCTATTCCCCCCACCGCCCCCACCCCAGCACCTGATCTCTTGGTGTCAGAGCTTAGCCATGTTGAACAGGGCTAAAACAGCTAAATTCGAGTCCACTGGCACCTTAGAGACTAACAAGGTTTTCAGGGTATAAGCTTTTGAGAGTCAAAACTCCCTCTGACCAATAGTGGTGGTCTCCTTGTGAAGGGCACTAATTTCCTTCCTGACTATCGTCTTTTCTACCAAAAGATGACAAGTCGGATTGTATATTAATCCGCCATATCCTGGACCTTCTTGAATTCTCTGCTTGGATCCTAGTGCCTTGGGAACAGAACTAAGTAGGCACTAGGAGTCAAGTGGAGCATTCTTGAACAAAGAAGATCCTAGAAATAGCGGATGTACAATGCTACTGTCATCTTTTGGTGGAAACGAGCATAGTTTTTGGCATGTAGAGCCTAAGAACATATGAAGAGTCCTGCTGGATCAGACCAGTGGTCCATCTAGTCTAGCATCTTGTCTCACTGTGAAGGATCACCAACAGGACATAAAGCCCAAAGACCTCCCTTGGTACTGGGATTCAGAAGTTGCCAGGCTCTGAATTTGGAGATTTCCTTCAGTCACCATGGCTGGAAGCCACTGGTAGTCCTGTCCTTCATGAATCTACCTAATCTTCCTTTACAGCTTTCTGTGTCTGTGGCCATCACTACATCCTCTGGCAGTGAATTCCACATTTTAATCACTCGTTGAGTAAATAAGTATTTTCTTTTCTCTGTACTGAATCTACGGCCCATCAAATTCATTGGATACCCTCAGGTTCTAGTATTTTGGGAGAAAAGTGTCTACTCTCTTGATCCTGCTTATAATTTTATAAACCACTTAACATGTCCCCGCAAGAAGGCTTGCAAAATGCAAGCTGCAGCTGGGGGCGGAGGGGAGCTTCAACTGTACGGTTAATTCAGGATAGCATTTATTTTCTTTTAAAAAACATAACCAGATAGCTCAGATCTAAGGTCCCACCAGCTGACTTCTGCTGACCTGCAACCACCTAGACTCATCCTTTGTGCAGCCTATGCAAATATGAGGAGACAGGCACACCTGAGTGTACCTTCCTCATAGGTCAAGCAGTGAAGTCCAAAGTGGGGTATTTCGGGAGAAGGAGGCCAACTGTTCTTCTTCTGGGAGGGAGAGCTGGCAGGCAGGTTTGCTCTCTGAATCCTCAATCACTGGGTTATTTACCACCTTCTCCTCCTTTAGCACGGCAGCATTTTCTGCTCCTTTTCACAGAAGCTTGACTTGGATGAAATTTAGTATGTGGAGTGAAGGGAAAACTTTCTCTGTTTACTTTCTTCAGTTTGGGCTGCTGGCTGAGAAAGGCACAAAAGGGCAGGGGAGAGACTGTAACCCTGTATGAGTTTGCAGAGTGGGTTGTGGAAATCGCCCTGGGGTGTTTGTACTCCTGAACAAAATGGAAGCAGGCTGGGATGCTTTAAATTCTGCAGCAGAGACCCAGATGCTCACCCCTTACACCTGCTACTAACGTCTCCTCTTCTTCCTTCCTGTGCCCCCCAGTGTTCAGAATCTAAGCTGGTATCAAAGCCCCTGGACTAACGGCTCCGTCCAAGAGAACAGGTTTGCCTTTAACCATTTAACTGCACTGCAGCCTCCTCTCTCCCCTTCACTGTGCAACGCTGAGAATTTTACCTTGGCCCTTGGAGGCTTCTGTCTCACCTGCCCCTCAGCTTGCAGTGATGCTTACTAGGTTGGCAGAGAATTTCTGCAACTTGCATTTTCCACACCTGCTTGGCACAGACTTGCTGCCGCATTGTGGGCCTATTTAGGCAGGGAGAAACATTCTTAAACTGTTTCATGTTCTGTTCTCTACCTGCCAGGAAGTGAGGACAATATAGTAGAAAATTCCATCAAGTTGCCGCAGATTTATGGTGGCCCCATAATGTTGTCAGGGCAATAGACGAACAGAGGTGGTTTTGCCATTGTCTGCTTCGATGTAGAAACCCTGGACTACCTTGGTGGTCTCCCATCCAAGTGCTCATCAAAGCTGACCCTGGTTTGACTCCAAGATGTGATGAAATCAGGCTAGCCTGGTACATCTAGGTCAGTGCTAGGACAGTATAGAGGGGAGTTTCATTGGAAGCATGGTTCCTCAGGGCAGCCTATCACATTTTTATCCCCCCAAGGAGCTCAAGGCAGTGGTATATGGTTTTTTTCCATTCTGCCCTCACAACAACCCTGTGAGACAGCTTAGGGAGGGGCTGGCCCCAGGTCAACCAGTATGCTTCACGGCAGAGAGTGGATTTGAATCTGGCTCTTCCTGAGTTTGGTCCAACACCTGAACCACTCTCACGCCTTTCCCTAACCTCCAAATATCTGCAACCTCATATGTGTGAACCCAAGTCCAGAGCTAGGAGCTGTCATTTGAAGAGGTGACTAAACAGTGACCTCAAATCCATAGCCCTGGGAGAGGGAGCTGCAGAGACCCAGCCCAGCTAAGGATATTTTAGGCCATTTTACTGACCAGATTTTTTTTCTTACCCTTTTCCTTACAAAGGTATAAGTGGACAAGTGGAAGCCATATTTTGCATAAGTGCTTAACAAGACTTCAGACACACACTTTTGTTTGTTGAACTGTATAGATAGAAGATAAGACAGATGCACCCTCCAGAATAACTTCTACAGGATTACCTAATAGTGTTTGTCTTTCTTTGTGTGAAGGTAGCCATCACCAAGATGGTTAAAGAATAGTAAAAACTTTTCTGTCTACTTCAGATGCATCTTTGTGGGTGATGCATGTGTCTAGACCACAGTGAGTCTCTGTAAACAAAACAGAGGGGTGGTTGTTATTCTAGATGAATTACTCTAGATTTAATAAAGTGTCATCAGGTACAGGGAGAGGGTTTTTCTC
Source organism: Sphaerodactylus townsendi (assembly GCF_021028975.2). Lineage (NCBI taxonomy): Eukaryota > Metazoa > Chordata > Lepidosauria > Squamata > Sphaerodactylidae > Sphaerodactylus > Sphaerodactylus townsendi. Next base: position 101,272,519 of record NC_059430.1, read on the forward strand.
TTTTAGGCAATTGTTTTGCTTTCTTTCTGTGTCCTTGTCTCCCCCAGAAAGCTCATGTGATTTCCTGCCCACATCAGATACAGAGAGAGGTTTAAATGATGCAGCTCTCATACTCACCCCTTTCTTTGCAAGAGCTTGCGTTCTTCCGCTTGCACCCGGCAGAGCGATGAGTGCGTTATTGCAGGAGCGCATGGCCACACTTTTGCATTTGTACACACCTGATGTTCTGCCTCTCCTGCTTGGGGAAACAGACCCCCAAACCCTCTGCTTTACCCTCTTCTCATGAGCTCTCTCACTCACTGCTGGAATGCACTACCTCAGAGGTGGTGGAGTCTCCTTCTTTGGAGGTTTTTAAAGAGAGACTGGATGGTCATCTGTCAGGAGTGCTTTGATTGTGTGTTGCTGCATTGCAGGGGGTTGGACTCGATGGCCCTTGGGGTCTCTCCCAACTCTGTCATTCTATTATTCTCTTGATGGTCTCCCAGCAGGCTTGCAAATACTTCTGGCACCATTACTCTCAAATGCAAGGACCTGAAAATTCTGCAGCTGGAGATCCCAGGCATGGAAGAATGCCTCAACATTGCCAGTTCCATTGAGGTGAGCGGAACATCCTTTCCGTGTGGCTTCCCTTGAACTCTGCCCAGGGAGGATTCTGGGAAGAGAAATGCCTCTGAACATGTGCAGTGTATGTGTGTGTGTGTGCATGTGTAAAATGCCATCAAATCATAGTTGACTCATGGCTATCCCATAAGGTTTTCAAGGAAAGAGTCTAATAGAGGTAATTTACCATTGCCTTCCTCTGCACAACAACCATGGCATTCCTTGGTGGAACCTCATCCACATACTAACCAGGTCCAACCCATAATTGTAGCCAATCTATACATTTGGCACTCTGGCTCAATGACAGAACAAGGAAGGGTTTTGCAAGCAGACAGTCCTTGGTTTAATCCCTGCTTGTTAAAGGATCTTAGGCAGTGGTGGGATTCAAATAATTTAACTACCGATTGTTTACAAGCACCATTTTAACAACCGATTCTGCCAAACTGGTGCGAACTTGCTAAATCCCACCACTGATCTTAGGTACCGGTTGTGGGGCAAGACTCCTCTCTGGTTGAAATGCAGCCAGTCAAAGGTCAGGTTGCAAACTCCAAGTAGAGAAATGCCTATAGATTTGGGGGTGGAGCTTGGGGAAGGTGCGGTTGCTCCATTCCCTTGACCTCCAGTGTCTGGTCCAGTTTGGGAGTAAAGGGTTTCCCTCTCAAGCAAAGATTTAGATCTCTTCTGGGAGTTTGCTGGAAGCAGGTGATCTAAATGGGATGGCGGCATTGCAAGCAACGCAACTGCCTGAGCCCATAGGAGTGGCTTGCCTTGCCTTGCCTTGCTTCCTGGGGGCAAGAGGAAGCCAGCGCTCCTGTTTCTTGCCTTTCTGTTTGCTGAGCATGAGCCGGGCCTAATAGGCAGACAGTGTTTGCCTAGTGATTTCCTTGTTGGGAAAGCAAACAGTAGCAGGTTGTCAGCAGCAAAATAACTGGTTTTCAGCTTGAGGCCCACTTCGCCTTTGAGTGAATCTTGCCTTGCCCTATGAGAGCTGCAAGGAATAGGAACTTCCTTGGGGACACTTTAGTTGCATATGGAGCCAGGGTTAACACCAGATAGTAACCTCATGGGAAGCCAGTCTTTCCTGCAGAGCATCATGCCTGATGGGGAGGGATGAGGAACCATGTGGGGCATTGAAACACAGGAAGTTGAGCCAGCATGGTGTAGTGGTTAAGAGCAGGTACACTCTAATCTGGAGAACTGGGTTTGATTCCCTGCTCTGCCACTTAAGCTGTGGAGGCTTATCTGGTGAACCAGATTAGCTTGCGCACTCCAACACATGCCAGCTGGGTGACCTTGGGCAAGTCACAGTTCTTCGGAGCTCTCTCAGCCCCACCCCCCTCACAGGGTGTTGTTGTGGGGGAGGGGGGAAGGGAAAGGAGATTGTAAGTCCCTTTGAGTCTCCTTACAGGAGAGAAAGGGGGGATGTAAATCCAAACTCTTCTTATACAGAGTCAGACATTTGGTGTATCAAGGCCACTACTGTCTACTCTGACTAGCAATGGCTGTCCAGGGTCTGAGGCAAAACTCTTTCACATCCCTCATTGGACTGAACCTGGTGCTTTCGGCATGCAGAGCAGATGCTCTACCCATGAGCCATGGCCCCACTACCCCACCCATGCCACTGCTGGAAATATAGTTCATCCACTTATCTGATTTCTGAGATTCCCACTTCCTACTTTCAACTACATCTTAGCACCCAGAAGGGCTAGAAGCTTGATACGTTTTAATATTGAAAACGGAACTGGCTCACAGTAGGTAGCATCCTATCACCAAAACCCATAAACTTCCCTCCAAAATGATAGCAGACACGAAAGCTTTGTTTCCCAGTTATGTGACTTAGCATCATAACAGAAAGAGAGGTAGTTCCATAAAACAACAAGGATGGGACTGGGTGGGAGATTCACAGTGTCTTCATCTCTCAAGGTGTCCGTGGCAGTTCTTCCCTTCCAACATGGCACCTGGCTGACACACCGCTCATTTCAAGGATCGGTGCTGCTGGATCCCAGTCCAGAGGCTGGAGAGAGAGTTTGTGCTGCTTCCCACAGAGCTTCATGCCTGTTGGAACTAGTGCTTTGCTGAGGAATCTACACTACTGCCTTCCTGCATTTTTTATTAGTGGGAGGGAAGAACTAGGGCACATCATGTGTTCCTGGAAAGCCAAGAGGCCAGCATGGGTCTGAGGATGGCCTCAGATGTTCACAGGGCTTACACACCTTCCTTGTTTCTTCCAGGCCCTCTCCTCCGTTGAATCCGTCATGATGACATACCCCTTTTTCTACCGACCCCAAAGCATGAAGCTGGAAAATGGGTGGCAACTTTACCCACTTGAAAAATACTACCAACAAATAGCCTCTGATGTGAGCAGTGTGGAATAACACTTGATAGTGGGAAAGAGCGGGTCCAAGGCATCTCAAGATGGGGGGGGGGGGGGGGTTTGGAAGTGTGAAGCAAAGTTGTAAATCCTCCAACCCATTTTATTTCCAGCCAAAATTCCATACAACCCTTTCTTCATCAGGCTCTAGAGAAGGGATCCCCAACCCTTTTTGAGCACAGTGGGGTGAGCACCACCAAATCTGGTCACCACAGGAAGCAGAGCCACACACACACACAGAAGAAGCCCAAGTTCAGGGAACATTTTTTTAAAAAATACACTGAGAAAGAGTGAGAGAATAAAATCACTGCCACCAAAGCAGTGTTATTTTAATCTGCAGAGTCAATCAGTCAATCAGATTTCCAGAGGCCAACCATGTTTTTTAAAATATTTGGCAGATGCCATGAAGCCCACGGACACTACAGTTGGGGAACCCTGCTCTAGAGTTTAAGAGTAGAACAAGGTTCTGCATCCCAGAAACACTTAATGCTAACCAAGGCTTTCCCTCTCACCTTACCCCCGCCCCCCCAAATATCTCCACTTCCCCCCATGGCACAGCAGACAATCCCACCCCACTAGTCAGTCTAATGCCAGCCTCCCTCCCAGACAGGCACCTGGAGGCTCTCTTCTGTCAATGAAGATTTTACTGTCTGCCTGAGTTACCCCCCAGTGGTTATGGTTCCAGCGGCAATTGATGATAGAGTACTGAAAAAGAGCGCCTACTTCCGCCAGGGGAGACGGTTTCCTGTCCTGAGCTATTATCACAAGAAGAACGGGAAGGTGAGTCCATCACTTCATTACCACTTTTTTTTTTGCTTGTCTTCTTCTTACTGAGGACACCACAATCATACCCCCCTCTTTGTGGTAGTGCTACAAAAACCAATTTAATCCAAACCATTATGGGACAGGAAAATGCAAAAGAACGCTAATGGCAAATGCCAAGATTCTAGTCCCTGCGACTGTGGAAACACAGGACCAATGAGGCAAGATACGTAGAAGATGGGAGAATTATGCAAACATGATTAATTTTACATAGCTGAATGCAAGACATTAGTCTTCTCTTCCATAATGACAGCCGCGTGCGTGATGCTTTGCTCCGGCAGGTGATTCTCCGCAGCAGCCAGCCTCTCACTGGACCCAACCGGAAACGCTGCCATGAGGACGAGCTGCTCTTGGGTGCCGTGCTGAAGCAAGGGGACCGCGGCTTCATCCTGGACACCCGCCCAGCACAGACAGCTAAGCAGGCCCATATGATGGGTGGAGGCACAGAGCACAGGGCTGCCTACCCTCACTGGAAGAGGTTGCACCGGGCCCTGGAGAGGTAAGCATACGAAATCCAACTGGGATGCAGGAGAAGCCCAGGAGCCGGTCGTTGCTGCCACTTCTGCAGAGGCTGATTGGGATGGGCCCAGCCAGCAGCAACAATGGCAGATGATCCTATATAAGCCTTGGTTCTCATTACCAGTGGCTAAGCTGAGAGGTCCCAGCAGCACCAGAGTGCTGCCACTACTTCCCTCAGGCAGTGCCCCACGTGGAATTTTCCCAGTAAGTTAAAGAGCCAATCCAACCCTGTGAGCACATGTCTGCTTTCCCCTAGATGGGGCCCTTTGGGAATATAGTCATATTAAGTAAGGGATCTCACAATTAACTGCAGCAAAACTGCTGTGAAGTCTGCTCCTGATGCTCCTTCGGGAAGGGAAAGGAAAGCAGCTCCTTGGGGAGAGGGAGGGGTTGCTGTGGTGACACATGGTGGCAGCTCCCTTCCCGCAGTGCCTTTTTATCCAGCAGTTGAATAGTTAACACATAAAGTTGACTTATATTGAACCAGACTGTTGGTCCATCACCGTCAGCATTGCCCACTCAAACTGGCAGCAGCTCTCCAGTGTCTGAGGTGGAGGTCTTTCGGATTACCTAGTTGCTGATCTTGTTACCTGGAGGGTCCCAGGGATTGAACCTGGACCATCTGCAGGCCAAACAGTCTGCCTCTGAGCCTTAAGCCCCTCCTGAAATGAGCTCACCGCTCAATTCGAAGCATGCAAATCACAGACAGCTCAACAGCAACTGGGCCTTTGACTTCACACCTACCTGTGCATGGAAGAAACTCAATGTACATTTTCCCAAGATAACACTTGGGCACCTCTGTCCAGAAACAAGGCAACTAACCCTCTCTGACTGTTGTCTTGTGTCCCGGTCTTTTCCTCCTTTGCAGGGGACGTCCCTTGCAGGAAAGCTTCACTAGGCTGGCGGAGGCATGCCTTGACACTTCCAACAGCATGGACCGCTGGCTGACTAAGCTGGAAGCATCTAAGTGGTTGTCTCACGTCAAGATGGCGCTGAACACCGCCTGTGTCGCAGCACAGTGCCTGGAGAGGTATGGAGGGAGATCCCCTGCTTTTCTCATTCCCCCTGGGAGCACCAAATGGATCAAGACTGGATTCAGAACTGCTTCAAGGAATGGAGGGGAGGGAGGCCCACAGGCAAAGGCTCAGGAAAATGTGTGCCCTCCCATTCTGACGGGACAAAGCCCTTAAGCAGTGGGGTGAACCCAAATATAGGGTGGAGCCACGTTATTAGGAATCAATGTCTGGACAGACTGGGAAGACCACCTGGACTCACTGAGAAACCTTGGGATAGTCATTCTCTCTCAATTAAACTTAAGGTTATTCGGAGGAAAAAATGGCATTACTCCATCCCTGGACTTGAGCCAGGGTCCTTTAGAAGGAGGGTGGGAATAGGAATGCCAGGAATGAACACTGCGGTTTTCTTCCAGAGAAGACGCTTGCATTCTGGTGCACGGATCTGACGGAACGGACACCACACTCCTGGTGACAGCTCTTGCCCAGGTTATCCTAGATCCAGACTGTAGAACTCTGGCTGGCTTCCAGGCGCTGGTGGAACGGGAATGGATCCAGGTAACTTTAAAAAAAACCTTTTAAATGTGAAGCAGTGGGGACGTATCTGAGGGCTACCCTTTCCTGGGTGTATCTGCACAGCCATGAGGACTAGCAACACTCTTAAAAAAGAAAATGAAGCTTGGGATGGCCTGAAATAGGTGCAGATAACATATCCCAAGGTTGCATGTATCTTTTTACCAGTCTGACCCCTTCTGTCAGGAACGGCCAGCTCTGAAATGTACCTCTATCTTTGTTTTCACAGGCTGGCTACCCCTTCTCCCTCCGCTGCACCCACTCGGCCTATTCCCATGCCCGCCTCAAGCAGGAGGCTCCCGTGTTCCTCCTCTTCCTGGACTGCGTTTGGCAACTCGGGCGCCAGTTCCCATTCTCCCTGGAGTTCAACGAGCGCCTCCTGCTGACCCTCTTTGAACACAGTTACGCCTCGCCCTATGGCACATTCCTGTGCAACAGTGAGCAAGAAAGGTGAGGTGGGAGCAGACAGACCACGTCAAATATGATGCTTCAGGGAAGCCCCTGGAACTGGGCGGGGCTGCTTTTGATTGATGTCCCCTTGGTATTATCATGGCAGACCACTGGTTTTAGGAAGCATGGGCTTATGCAGCCCAGTCTGTAGCAACCTTGCTGCCTTCGAGATATATTCCCAGTCCAGTTCAAGGGGCTGTTTGAATAAAAGCTGTGCAATTTGGGGCCCAGATTCTCAGCATTCTCTGGTGTGGCTCCTCAGATTTGGACCACACCCCTTTTTGCCATCAAATCATGATGACTTTCGGCAATGCCGTTAAGGTTTTCAAGGCAAGACATTCTGAGGTGATTTGCCATTGCCTGCCCCTTGCATTGTGACTGGCCTCCCATCCAAATACTAACCCGGGCTGGTCCAGGTTAGTTTCTGACATCTGATGAGACTGGGCTAGCCAAGGCAGGACACTTTTCCGACCACTCAAAATATATCTGTGAATTGCTGAATGTGAGATGCCCAGCAAAAACATTATTTTACCAAAAAATTTAATTGGCTCCCCCTGCAGGAAGCTTTGTGAAGTGAAGAAGAAGACTCATTCTCTCTGGCCCTCGCTGAACTGCAAAGGAGACAAATATAGGAATCCACTGTATGCACGCAACTCCCTGGTCATCTGGCCATCCGTGGAGCCCCAGAGTGTGTTGCTCTGGCAAGGTACGATATCTCGTTACTCTTTGCGACCCATTCCTAAATATGAACCCATGGGCCCTTTATGTAGGCATTCTTTGCTCAAAACCTGCTTTCCCCAACTTCCAGAATATTTCAGAACTTCAGTTGGAAATCCTTTTGTGTTTGGAGTGTCCAGCCATCAGGCCCAACAGGTTTTCAAACCCTTTCCTGTGATCATCAGGATTAAACTTGAATCACTGCTTCTGTAAGGGATTTCTAATGTTAAGTTTTGCACATGCCGATATAAGAGACATACAGATCCATATTTTTAAAAAGCATTTCAGGTCATGAAGCTTTAGAGATGCTTCTTTTTAAGCTCCTGCAACTCCTGGGTATGTCAAACTACTTAAAATATTTGTCACCCACCTTTCTCACACAGAGTGGGATTTTGGAGTGTGTCATTTTTGGAACACTTTTTGCCTTTCTAGAAAAATGTGTACCACTAAGTTCCTTACTACCTTGAAATGACATCTCTAGCAATTCTATTTCCAGCTTCACATTCACCCGGTTGTTCCCCTCCGGGATTTATGGGTGCAGTCCTTGAAGACCACTATCATCCTCACTGAGGAATTAAGAAAAACTAACTGCTCCCTTTCCTTCCTTTTTTTGGAAGTGAAAGAGAGCTGGTTTTTATATCATCCTTTTTATGTACCTTTAAGCATTCTTAAAGCATCTTACAATTGCCTTTTCTTACCCTCCCCACCCCCCACAACAGGCATCTTGCGAGGTAGGTGGGGCTGAGAGAACTGTGAGTAGCCCAAGGTCACCCAACAGGCTTCATGTGGAGGAGTGTGGAAATAATTGGAAAGACTCCAGATTAGAGTCTGCTGCTCTTAACCACTATGCCACGCTGACTCTCAGGGCTGGGGAAATGTCCTTCTAACCATAGTGTTTTCTACAGGCTTATTCCTCCGCTGGGTCCGTCCATCCCACTTTCTAGATGAAGCATGGGCAGAAGTGCAGAAAATAGCCGGAAACAGCCAAGTCCACACAGAACAATCAAGTGGGACACCACAAGAGCAGATTTCAGCACAGACTGATTGAGGAACCCAGAACCTGGGCATCAGAAGATCCTCCACTGATTGCAGAATCAAGAGACTTTGACTTGGTACATTTATCCGAGTCGCTGAACTGTTACAGCCAAACTTGCCAGTCGTAAAAAGCACAACATCTAGTTGTGTAGTTTAATTGACCTGGTTTCTAAATTGAGAAAGCCAAGCTCTGTTGCATAGAATAACTTTGACAAGCCAGTTTGGGCTTTCCCGATATTTACCTCTGAAAAAAACAACTACCCTAAACTATAGGAATTTTTGCCTCCGTACAGCCATAACTGATTTGCACACTGGCAACTGACCAATTGCAAGTCAGACCAGTGGTCTACCTAACCCAATACTGTTTACTCTGAAAACAACTCTCCAGCTTCAGGCAGGGAGGGGTCCTCTCAGTTGGAGATTCTGGGATTTACCTTAGAAATTCAGGCATTCAAAAGCAAGCATTCTGCCCTGATCGATGGACTCTTCCCTAAGGATCATTTTGTCAGGAATTAAGATAAAGTAACCTATACCCAGGGCAAGATGTATTCAGAGCTTCAATAAACTAATAAAAATTCTGGAACAGGCAGCCCAACTCTGAATTTTGAGAACCTGCAGAAATAAGAGTTTTATAAAACTTTCCTTGAACAGAGTACAAGAAACAGGCTCAGGTGCACTCTAATTTGGGTTGGAGAAAGAGTGTTTATTTTACTTCCTTTTGTAGTACTTCTATAAATATGCCAAAAGGGTAAGAAATCCACAGTCCCCATGAGGAAGCAGAGAGGTGGACCAGGCGACAAGCTGCAGTCGCCACCAGTGCGCACTCTGCCTCGTCTCAGGTGGCTCCACCGTGCTTCCCTTGGGAACAAGCCCAACCTCAGGCCCTGGTGAGATTAAAGAGCCCGGAAGGGCAGCTGTAGAAAGGGGGAGAGGAGTAGGAGGGAGCCTCTTCAGGCTTCGAACTCAAACTCAAAGTATTGGGGATCAAAATAGTGGATACGGACATAGCCGTCTTCACCGCCGCTGCTGTAGCTGAAAGAAAAACGAGGAGAGGTGAATCTGTTGCCTCAAAGGGATGTGGTTATCCAGCCCCCCATTGGAAGACAATGCCTGCTTTTTGGCTGCTGTGACACTTACCTCTTTCCATCAGGATGGAAAGCAACACTATTAATGGGCCCAAAGTGACCTTTGACTCTTCCAAACTCTTCCTCGACGGCCAAATGGAAGAACCTAGAGTGGCGGAAGAGATTTGTGAGGACAATGCAAGAGAAACAGCTCGGGGGGTCAAGGGGCAGTGGGGTCTTCTCTGTCCCTGATGCCCCATTATGGGACCAGCTTTCTGGCCAAGTCATTCCTAAGCAGCTGCCTGGGGCAGCAACAGGAGGAGGCCCCGACGCTCCCAAAGGCCCCTACTCACTCCCAGCTCCTCAGCAGGAGAGGAAGTGGTCGTATCCTCCTCCCAGGCACTTGCTGCTGCCCATCAGCTGTACAGGTTCGATATGGCCTGGCTGGTAGTGAGACAGGTCCAGGATGGGATCAGTGAACCTTGCTTGGGGGCCTGCTGGAACCATAGTTGGATTTTTTGGGGGGGGAGGGAATCAATCAATCACCACCCCCCTCTTGCAAGACAAATTTGCTGACCTGGCCTCAAACTTGCCGATCCTAGTGGAAGTAGTTGTCACATCCATGGCTTCCTGGCCACCACCTAACACCACCTGCCAAAGGGCAAACAAGGGGGAGGGAAACACATCTGAACAAAACCCTCCTTGGCAATAGGCTGTCGTTCAGCCACCGCAGCTGAGAACTGTGACCTGCCCAGGGAGGGAAACAGGATAGATTCAGAGCCTCTGAGGCCCATTCCATCCTATGCAGTTGTCCAGAGAAAGATGGGCAGGCCAGGAGACCAAGCAATCAACTGATGTCAGAAGGGCATAACCATGCTGCTTGGAAACAGGGATTGCAGCCTATCCATGTTTTCAGTTCTCAGCCTTGACACTTCAGCATAGAACTATATTTTTGTCTTCCAAGCCCAGATGAAGACAGTTGGGAGGTCACAAAGGAAGGCAAGGCATACATAAATAATCCATGCTGAGATGGCAGCAGAGAAAATCTCCCATCTTAGGCCCAGGAAAAGATCCTTCAAAAGCTACCAGGAGACGGCACAACACTAGCACAAGGGTATATGCCCAGGGGAGGGACACTTGCAGGTCTGCTCCGAAACGTACATGATCGAAGATGGGTGAGAGCGCAGCTGAGTTTACCGGCCGCTCGGTCCGGAATGTCTTCAGGTGCTCAAGCGTCGTGCAGTCAAACAGCTGTAAAGGAAGAAATAGTTCACCAGTTGCCCTAGCAGCGGCCTCTGCGGACACTATCCCAGTTAGGTTCATGGGCAAGGTCCCAACTGCTTGACCTGCAGACGCTGCAGCCCCTCTGCCACCACTTCAGGGTAAGAAAGATGCTTCCTCACTGTGCAGCAGTTACAAATCCCATCCTAGGACGGGCTGGTCTGTGTTTCCTATCTTCTGCCATGACACTGCACAAACCCAGGTGGTTCCTTGCGAACTGGACAATGGCTGAGCTTGGCTCCTAACAGGAGCGAGGGGTTCAAGAATAGTTGCCGAAGGTTGACTCATAATGTATCAAACACGTTTATCGAATACCCCACCGCATTTATTCATGTGGCTGAAGGTGGCCTTTTTTGGAACCGGACTGGGACAAAATTTCAAGTCGCATAAAATATTTGCATCCCTGCGCCCAACTCTTTCCCTTCAACAGGAGGAAAAACCGACTGCACCGGGGTGTTATCCTGCCACGACACGCGCCCGGAGCCTTTCAGGGTGTGCATGAAAGCCACACTTCTCACAATGCCTGCACACATCCCTCTCCCCCAGCAGATGCAGGAATGCCAGGCTAAGCCACAACCCCCATGTGGGAAGACGTTGGTGCATCACAGATCAAGGTTTTGTTTTCTTTCATGTCCCACTGTGCACCAAAACTATAAACACGGGGAGATTTTTCGTGTCAAGTGGCAGATGCTCCTGGGCTCTGCCCACAGCATCCAAGGGCACCTTATGCTCCCACATGCAGTGGTGGCGAACCTTTGGCACTCCAGATGTTATGGGGCCATGCTGGCAGGGGCTGATGGGAATTGTAGTCCATAACATCTGGAGTGCCAAAGGCTCACCACCACGGAGTTAGAGATTGAGGCAGGGAAGATGACATTTCCATTGGGCACGCGATGGCGTGGGACGCACCTTGGCTGTGTTGTCCTTGGAAGCTGTGATGAACATAGTCATGTCTCGGGAGGTCTGGATGTCATTGATCTGTTTTGTGTGCTCCTTGATATTCACGAGGACCTCCCCAGACTAAGGAGGAAGAAAAGGAAGTCAATAGACGCCAAAAGAGGGGAAATCAATTCCCTCAATTGCTATGGATAATTACAGCACTTTTTGATCATGTGTAATGTACTCCACATACACTCTTTTGTATGCCTTACGACAGCACTTCAAGGAAGGCCAGTGTTCACAGTCTCATGTGGCAGAGAGAAACAAGCAGTTTCCCCATTCTCACTCAGAACATCCACATGACAACCACTTTGAAGATTCTCAGTGTCTATCCTCCGCTCCAGAGGATACATCAAAAGCTCTCCAGGCAGCCAGGTGGGCTAATGATCAGTGGTGAATGCGTACATGCACAGCCTCCCCAAACCACCCACAACACTCTCTGAGCAGACCTGGGTAAATCTCTGCCCTCCCTCCTATCCTACCTCACAGATGAATTACCAGCTGGCAACGGTTTGCTTTGTGGGGGGATCTGTCTCAGGACAATGCTCTCTGCACTCACTAACCTTTCCACTGAACTGGTTCAGTTCTCCATTTTCATGCCCCACAATGATGAATTCTCCGAGAGGCCCCCACACAGCACTGGTGATTTTGGATTCACTGCATGGAATCTTCATATAAGGCTCGTTGTTCTCTGGGGAAAACAGAGGGCTGGTTTTAAAAATCCAGTAGAAACTCAGCTGCCCCTTGTTCCCACCTCTCCCAGTGGCCAGCCATTCTGTTGTTCAGAAGAAGGGATGGGAAAGTGCTGGAGCCCTGTTCCACTGGACTCCGGCTTCACCGGTCACCAACCAATAAAAAATCACCACAGAGGGAAGAGAGGCAGTGATCCCCCTTACTCTGACTCACTTCCTCCCATATGATTTTGATTTTTCTGTTTTTAATCCATCTTGCATTTGTCATGGGGGGGGGGGGATAATAAGAAGTTTAGCAGGGGGACGGGACAAGACAGAAACCATCATGGGTCTGAAACTTGCTCATCCCAATTCTTGTGCCTTCACCCAGAAGCCTCACCAATCTGGCTGGAGTCCCGCAGGTCAAAGAAGCTGACAAAACACTGGTATCCCATTTGCTTGTCTGTGGAAAACATGATGATGTTCCCTCCAAAATCAAAGCCACAAGTCCGGACAGCGGAGTTGGTCTCGACCAGAGCCAGCTGCTTGCCTAGGGGAGGATATGGCAGAGAAAGTCAGCAACAGTGAGGAATGTGAAAAATTGCCTTGTATGGAATCTAGAAGAAAAGGATTTTGGATTTATACCCCACCTTTCTCTCCCATAAGGAAACTCAAGGTGGCTTACAAGCTCCTTTCCCTTCCACTCCCCACAACAGATACCTTGTGAGGTATGTGGTGCTGAAAGAGTTCCCAAGAACTGTGACTAGCCCAAGGTCACCCAGCAGGAATGTAGGAGTGCAGAAACACATCTGGTTCACCAGATAAGCCTCTTCAACACAGGTGGAGGAGTGGGGAATCAAACCCGGTTCTCCAGATTAGAATCCACCTGCTCTTAACCACTACACCACGATGGCTTCAACAAAGAAGTTGAAGACAGAAGGCTGGGACCCTTCAAAGCCTACATTCAGCTCTCATTCATCACTAGAGAATTATGCCCAGGTCACCAGTCTCAGCCTTATGTGTGTTTGTTTATTCAAAAACAAGCCCAGCACTTCCCAAGTGGAAGAGCATCAGTTTATATAACCCCTGACATGATATAAAAATGACACAGGGTGGGAGAGAGGAGGCAGAAAAACACAAAATACGCTGATTGAAAATGATGTGAAAACTGAGCACACCAACACCCGATGCTGAACTTAGCAAAAGCTCGAGTTGCTACAGAGCTCAGAGAGTGGCCTAAAAATTCATGCAGAAGCTAAACAAGGCAGGATCTGGGAACAATCCAAATGGTGCTTCAGGCCCCAGAAGAAAGTACAGACTGCAGGTTAGCAAAGACACGGTGATGGTTGTTTCTCAAAGGCATCACAGCCAACCTCCAAGGCTTCAAAGCAGATGACCCAGTTGGAAAACTTTCTTTTAAATATGGTTACCTTGCTTATCCATAAAGATCCAGCATGAGTATCAAACTAATTAAAAACTGTAAAGGTGAAGCCTATGCTCTGTTGTTCAGGTCTCCAATTGTCTCCAGGGATCACTTACCCTCCCCACCCCCGTCCAACACACACAGTTTACAGTACTCTCAACAGCACCTTCCCATTTCCATGGAACACATCATTTCTAAATTCTACCTGTTTCGCAGTCCCAGAGACGACAGCTGTTGTCTGCAGAACCTGTTAGCACGTGCCTCGTGTCCCCTGAAGGAGCAGTAAAGGAACTCAAAAATGTAAACACAGACATCTTCCTGCAGGGAATGTACTGGACAGCTTCAATATCTAGGCAGAAATCTGATGCCATAATCAGAATGAATTTCAGAATATGGCAACAAAGGGAATTAGGGTTTTTTTTCTGGGTGGGTGGGGGGAGGTTTGCTGTCACTGCAATGTAGGGTAGTGAGTGCTCCACTAGGACTGGAGAGATCTGGGTTCACTAGGTAACTTTGGGCCAATCATTGGCTTGTTGTGAGGATGAAATATAAGATACCTTGAGCTCCTAGGAAAAAAGGCAAGATAAAATAAGAGATGAACACATAAATAAATATAATTGGAAGCACCAGAACACTTTTTATATTCATGTGTGCTAGATCATGGGTTTTTCTTAAAAAGTGCCTTTCAAAATACATTAGATGTCCCATGAAATACTCTTAACTGTTAACTTGGTTTAAGCTGGCACCATATGCTTGCACTCCCCATTCTCTCAGCCCACCTGCCAAAACAGGTTATTATGTATAAATGCAAAATGCTTATAGCTCTTCTGGTTGCTTTGTTATGACAGGCTAAATTTATCTCTCAAAATCTTCAAATTGTGCAGTGTAGTCCTGTCACATTTGGAGTAGTGTCTCCAAAATTAACAGTCTCTCAATCATTCAACATTCTCATTTTTTTAATCCAAAGGATACAGTCAGCATCAACACACCAGACAGCTCCAGTATGTCCATTGTATGTGCCCATCCTCTCACCGTTGACAGAGTACCAAACATTGACAATCTAGCAATAGAGGAGTTGCAGTTACACACCCAAAAGCAAGATCTGGCAAATAACTTAGAGAAAATTTCAAGCAACTTGTGGATTAGACACCAGACTATTTTGAAAGTAATCAAAATCTCATTAGGTGCTGAATTAAGGAGACATAACAGACACTGCATTTTAAATACTAACAAAGCTAACCCGCTAGACACCTGAAATATACTTTTCCCAGTTTTTTTCCTAGAGGTGTGAAACAGTTTTCCAGTTTAGTATTTTAAAAAAAAAAGGGAGGGGGAGAGAAAGAATTAAAAATATTTTTAAAAGAGTTTGCTCAATAAAGGACAGACTACGATGGATGAAAAATCTAATGATATGATCCACCAAGACAAAAACCAGACTTTGTAACTAAAAGGTATTTATGTTCCCTAGGTAGTACAGGCAGTTTATTCAATCTTAAAAACCCAAACAAAAAATTGCCACTGACAACTGATAAATTATTTAATTTTCTAGAAAGCCAGCTGAAACCACTGGGTAGCACTGTTGTCAAAAGTGTACAGATTACAACCATAATAAGAAACAGGTTTCACAACATCTGGGTTCATGTGGCAAAGGCCCTGCTCTGCTATCCTGCCCCAGATCTTAGCTCCTTTCAAGAACATAGTTACTAAGGAGATTTAAATGAGTAAAGGACTGACTGCAGAGGCAGCAATGCGCTTGCAGCTCTGTAGGTACTCAGCCATGGTAGACTTTAAATCAGCCGCATTTTGAGTAATAGCCAAAACCAAGTAAATAGCTGTTGCAATGCAGGCTGGACAACTTTCCCCCTATTCCATTATTCGTCCCTTTCCCAATAAGTACATGGATCCCACACTGCACATCGGCTGAAGGGCAGTCCCACGGGCAGCTCACTGCACTTGCCACTCGAGGTTTCAAAAGCATGTTGATGGCCAGATTGTTTTTTCCAGGAAAAGATGTAGCTGGTTTTCTGGAGATAACCAGCTCTTAGAAACACTTTCCACACACACACTTTCCACAAGAGTGTCCACCTGTCTGTGGCTGTGTGTATACATACATACGTACCTACCTATACATTCCAGTACATTATCAGCATTCTCCAAATAACAAAAGGATAGCATTTTGGATTGAAAGATGTAGAACAAAAATTCAAGAAAAGCTTACTGGATCTTTGGCCACTGTGAACAACAGGTCACCTTCTCTGTTATATTTGATCTGAGTAATCGCCCTCTCATGGCCCTGAAGCAGGATAGGTTTCTATAGAAAGGCAGATTAAACAAACAAGCAGTGAATATATTAGCTTTCTGGAAATGTGAACGTCAACCTGTAGACTGTTTTGTGATCCACAAAACAAATAAGCGTCACAGAACCTCCCTCCAAGAAACCGGGGGGGGGGGGGGGAGTATGAATGTATGTTACATGGTTCTCTCCTCCAGTTTATCCTCACAACAACCCTATGGAGTAGGTTAGACTGAGGGCTAGGCAGGCCCAAGGTCAGCAGAAACTGTTGGGTTCTTCCATCCTCCCTTTTATCTCTTTTCTACACGTAGGCATCACCTATTCTGACATGGTAGGAGCAGGCAACCCAGACACGCGTCTGGCTGTAATGCTTTCCCTACGAAAGCAAAATGACCCTGTTCGGTGCTAGGGTTGCCAATTCTGGTTCGATAAATTCCTGGATATTTGGGGGTGGGGCCTATAGAGGCGGGGTAAGACCTCAGAAGCAATGTGATGCCATGGAGTCCACCCTCTAAAGCTACCATTTCCTCCCGGGGAACTGATCTCTGTAGTCTGGAGATCAGTTGTAATCCTGGGAAACCTCCAAGTTCCACACGAAGGCTGGCGACCCTTTAACTCACTAACAGCACAAGCAGACCTGTCAACTCACCATAGCTACGGTAAGGCAAGGCCGGCGTCAACAGCACACGAGAAAGAAAAGGAAGTCAGAGCAGAAAAGTGGAGGTGGGAAAAGGCAAGCACGGCTCACTGGGCCTTACTTCCTGTTTCCTTCCCCTGACGCCGGAAGCACAGCCGTCCGACTCGACTGCCATAACAGGTAGCCTGAACTTCCGGCAATAACTGAAAATCGCTATTTACCGACGCTTCTTAGGGGTAGGGTTGCATGGCGAAGGAAGCATCTATGCGAAATGAAGAGAAGCGCCAATAACAACCGTGAAAGCGGCCACTCAAGTCATTAATCCGCCAGATTTCATAGTTATGGTGCCTGACGCGCGCAGTTCGAAACCAGAATTGTTCCTGAACTTTCAACTTTTCTAACGTCTGGCTTGCCAGACAGAGACCAGAAAGATGCTAGACCATAGAGACTGCCCAGGGAGAGCACCACTTGCATCCCACCAGTAATATGATGGCTTTCGGTTTAAGTGACGCTCTGCACCGCTGTTTTGCCGCAGCTCTGTAGCCGATCGGCATGGCGTCGCTAGGTGAGAGACCTATTTCCGGTATGGAACCGGGTGGGTGGGACGCGAGGCTCCTCAAGTCGCTGGACGAGCCCTTATTGACGTGGTTCTTCCCTCACAGCTACTGGTGTAGAAGTGTTGAAGTGATGGGAGAAAAACATAGAAATGTTAACAGTACTTACTTTCCTCTCAACCGTAAAATTACTTCGCTGCTTGAATAACATAAACGTCATCGTTTCTAACTTAGCACGTGAAAATGCATTGTTTGGAATATTTCAATTCCATTCAACCTTTAATGTCATACACGTTCGGAATATTTATGGAATTTAAATGTACAAATGCCTTTTTCCCCCAAACAAAATTGCAGGGGTGTGTTAATTCGCTTCCAATCCATGGTGACCCTATGAATTAATGTCCTCCAAATTGGCCTATTGTTAATAGCTTTTCCTTTATGGAGTCCATCCATCTCACATTGAGTCTTCCTCTTTTCAGGCTGGCTTTGACTTTCCTTGGCATTGTTTTCTTTCCCAGGGACTCATGTTCTCATAATGTGACCAAAGTATGATATTCTCAGTTTAGTCATTTTAGCTTCTAGGAATAGTTCAGGCTTGTTTGTCTTTGGTGATCCACAGTATCTGTAAAACTCTCCTCCAACATTACATTTCAAAAGAATCCATTTTTTCCCTGTTACCTTTCTCCATGGCTTACTTTTCACACCCTTATATATATAGAGGAAATATTATATAGTATAGGGAATAGTACAGCATGAATTAACATGATCTTGGTTGCCAGTGACACACAAGAATATTGCTCTTTCCCATTCTCAATTTCCTTCTAATTTTGATGATGGAGCCAAAGAACAGAAAGTCTTGAACAATTTCATGGCCAACCTTAAAGTTGAGTAATTCCCCAGCAGTCATTCGTTGTGTCTTTTTGATGTTCAGCTGTAGTCCTGCTTTGGCACTTTCCACTTTAACTTCCACCAGTAGTCATTTCAAGTCTTTGCTATTTTCTGCCAGTAATGTGGTGTATCTCAAATTGTTTTGACTCTCCCCCCAAATATTCACTCAACCTTCATCTAAATCTAATTCAGCTTTCCTTATTGTATGTTTTAAATATAGATTGAAGAGATAAGAGGGAGCTGCAAGCTGCTATGCTTCCTTAGTACACATATCTTTTTTGTAATTTGAGGGATGCAGGATGGAAATTAGAAAACAAAATTTGTTGTTGGAGGGGGAAGTACATCATTTGAACAGAAGATACCATCTTAACTGGATATCAACATATTTAGATAGCAAGCTCAGCTTTGTAGCACTGAAAACAGTGAACTCTTCAATATACACGATGGTGTATTAATTATAGGCGAAGTTATACTCATTCCGAAACAGAATATGTTTCATGGAAGTTTTTGGGTAATCTCCCCATTGCCAATGTTTCCTTTGAAAAACATTCCAAAAATTCCAGATAAGGAGAAATGTGCTATTTTTCACTCCTGATTTTCCTGTTTACAGCAACCCTGTGAGGTAGGCTAGGCTGAGGGATTGTGCCTGGCCAATGTAATTAATATCTACTCATCAGTAAGCTCCACTGAGTTGGGGTGGGGTGGGGGGCTTACTTCCAAGAAAGTCTGCACAGGATTGCAGTGTAACACATATTGGAGTCCATGCTTGGGCTGTGGGGAAGACTTTAACCACTTTCAAACACCTTTCACATTCCTCACTGTATTTTGGAAAAAAAATTGACTCTGCTAATTTGAGGGTTGCATTGCAGGTGAAGTTGCAGCTTTGGTCTTGGTAGCAGCTCTCTGGGGAGGAACCAACCCATTTCTGAAAAGAGGCACTGAGGGGCTAGAACAAGTGAAAAAGAAAAACTGGATACTGCAGCTTTTGGCTGAAATGAAATTCCTTTTTCTCAATTACAAGGTATTATATCCTTTCTAAAACTCATTTATTCTACCCAATCCTTTGAAAATTACCTAAAGCTGCAATCCTGTGTGCATGCTTACTTTTAAGTAAATCCCATTGAATTCAATGGAATTTCATTGCTAGTATGCATGGATAGAATTCTGGCTGTAACTCTAATTATTTCCTAACTCCTATAGAATCCTCTCTTATGTGTTTGATATTGGGAAATCTCTTTTGGAAAATTCCTTTACAATGTTTCCTTTCATGAAAACAGGATTAACTCCTATGTTGAAAAACTCCAGATCGGGGGCTCCAACTAGACTGGCATTTCTTCAATTGAAAATATATTACTTTAGTTCCATGCCTCCCTCAGTTTTATTTTCATAATCATAGTGGTGTCTTTCATAGAAGAGAACAATGAAAACCATGTTCTTGACATTAAGAAAAGTTATAGTAGCTGGAAATAAAGAAGGCTTTGGGTCAGCATTAAATGCACATTGTAGTAGTACTTGGCTGGAAGACCACCAAGTAAGTCTAGGGTTGCTATGCAGAAGCAAACCACCTCTGGACATCTTTTGCTTTGAAAGCCTTATGTGATCAGCATAATTCAGCTGCAACTCTGCAGCAAAACACACAAAAAAGAAAGAAGTCCAAATGTGGATGCCAGCCATGGATCATTGATGCCCAAACCCACATAATGAGTTGGGTGCTGTGTGGTTTCCGGGCTGTATGGCCGTGTTCTAGCAGCATTCTCTCCTGACGTTTCGCCTGCATCTGTGGCTGGCATCTTCAGAGGAAGATCCTCTGAAGAGTGATTCCGGCCGTGAAAGCCTTCGACACCACATAATGAGTCTTCATAACCTTTTCCTCCACTGCTTAAATCAAGACCAGATTGGATCTGGTATCCCAAATTTGCTGTAGTTTAAGAAACTATGAGGTCTAAATGATACTGTCTTGTATTTTGTCTTGCAGTATGCAGTTCCATTGGTGCTCAACCAGTGCGGCTCGCTCGTCTATTATATTACCTTGGCTTCCACAGGTTAGTCCTCCTTTACTGTAAGAACATTTCCAGTCTTTAAACGTCTTTGGCCCACTCAGAAACTCCAGTGTACATGGCCAGAGTGGGCGTTGCAGCACAGCTTCTGGGAATGTTTTTCATGTGTATCATTCCAGCAGGCATCAAAGCAGCAGTTAAGCTACAAATTGTTAAGCTACAAATTGGGAACCTCACTAAGTAGTGTTCTGTAAGCCATGGCCAGCACCCATCAGCATAATAGAGATAACAGACCTAACTGCCCAATACTGGTCTGTCAGGGCTGGTATTGTCTGCGACTGGAAGCATCTTTCACCCGTTACATCCTTTAAGTGGCAGTGTTGGGGATTGAACCAGGAACCTTCTGCCTGCAAAGCAGATCCTCTACCACTGAGCCACAGCTCCTCTGTTTCATGTGGTGTAGGACTCACAATACCTTGTAAAGTTGCAAGCTATACCACATTGACATATGGAAAGCACTTAACTGCTTTAAAGCACTGTGTTAAACACTAATGGGCACCTTTGTAGGCTCCTGAAATTTGCAGCTGCCCCAAATCCTGATGTCTGAGCAACTTTGATTTGACACTCTTGCCATGACATGACAACTGCATGGCCCAAGCTGGGACAGATCAGTGGGTGAGCACATTCCACCCCAAGTCTCCTCGATCATGATGTCTAAACTGCTGATCATATCCCCCCTCCCATAGCACATGGCTTGCCATACTTCCCTGAGACTGGCAGAATTCCCACTGCAGTGTGGCTACTCTCTGCTTCTGATGGTTTCTTCGTATAATTGCCAGAAGCTTTTCTTGCTCTACCCACTCCTTTGTTGACTTGAAAAAAAATTGAATCCTTTTCAGACCTGACCTTGGCTGTGCCTCTGTGCAATTCTTTGGCTCTGATGTTCACAGTGACGACAGGGAGGATGCTTGGAGAAGACATTGGCAGCTCACGTAGGTCTCTTCTTTGACCAAGTTGAACACAACATCCCTCTTTACATTTGCTACTTCATGCTAAAAGTGGGAAATGTTATCCCCCCCCCCTTTCCTATGAACAAATCCCGTTGAATCAAAATACAAAAAGGTATGTGAAATAGCATGGGAATGCAGAGTTTGGAAATTCTTCCTGCTCCATGATTCTCTAAACTTAATCCTCACAAGACAGATTTTCTGGGTTAGTAGAAAGGCAGACCAGGCACTGGAGATTTCTCCTGTCTTGGTGGGGGTTACACTCCTCTTGAAAAGCCAGATTCTCATTAGATAACCAGCTGGCTCAGAGTATTTTTCTCCAGCTTCTGCTGATGTGTCAGCTGCACCCATGCAGATCTAGCCACAGTGATCCATGCCTTAGTTACATCTGGATTATTGCAAATTTCTCTACTTGGGGATTCCCTTGAAGATTGTTTGGAAGCTGCAGTTAGTGCAGAAATCTGTGGCTAGGTTACTTATTGGGGCCAGCTACCTGAAGCATGTGACCCCAATACCTCAATAATTATAATACTTCAATAATTCCAATCTGCTCCCAAGCCCAATTCAAGATGGTGGTTTTGTCTTTTCAAGCCCTACATAACTTGGTATCAGGATATCTGAAGGGTCATCTCCTCTTATACGCTTCTGCTCAGGAATTATGGTTTTCTAGGTGCTTTATAATTGCCATTCTACTTACACTGTAAGCCTGTGGTGGCGAACCTATGGCACTCCAGATGTTCATGGACTACAATTCCCATCAACCCCTGCCAGCATGGCCAATTGGCCATGCTGGCAAGAGCTGATGGGAATTGTAGTTCATGAACATCTGAAGTGCCATAGGTTCACCACCACTAAGCCATCTAGAATTCTGCAAGGTAGAAAGGTAGCTAATAAATGTTTTAAATAAATAAGCTTGAGGATCCCTACACCGTTACCCCAATCTTCAGGTACTTTCAGCTTTCTTGCACCAGGAGACACTCAATCTGATCAAGGTGAGAGTATCTTTAAAAAAAACAAATCAGACAAAAATCTTATTTTTTCATACCTAATGAACACCTTGACCTTGCCTGTGGGCAGCCTGGTGTTATTGCTTTCACACTTGACACGAGGGCCAGTCACTTCACTATGAGCTACGCAATAAGCACAGAAGGATTTGGGCTTATCTCCTGCTTGTTTTCTTTCCCCAGGTGCTGCACTGGGGATGCTGCTGACTGGCTTGGGAGTGGCTCTCTGCATAGCTGAATCTGTGGATGAGAAACCATAAGGAGATGGTGATTGAGACATGGCTAATAATGACCAAGGGACAGGAAGCTCTGGCTCCACTCCTGGCAGCTTATGTGGTGGAGGATCTTGCCAGAGCATTCAAGGACTTGTGGGAATGTATTTTGTTCCTCCTTTCCAGATGCTCCTTAGAGCTCTTATCTGACTTGCATAGAGCCTTGCGGGAACTGAGCTTGGACTGTAGGGTTCCTATCAGCAGTGAGGAATGCAGGACGATGAAGGACAAAGGAATCGGGGAGGGGGATCCCTCTTTGGACTCAGGTTTGGAATGGAACAAGTTGATGTTCTGTTCACTTGCTGCTGTACATGTGCATTTTTGTAAATAAATTTAAGTGGCCATTGTCATTTTTCATCTCCCTAAAAAAAAAAAGCACATAAAAATCCATGGTAGTGGCTACCAGTCTGCATTTCAAAGCAGAAGTAGCCGCTCTGTTTTGGTTTTACCAATTTATTTTAGAAAATCTAGACAAAACAAGCACAAATCCATAAGGCAGAAGCTTTAAAACATCCCATCCAGGAGAAGAAAGCCTGTTGGGTCTCCATTCCACTGAGGTCACTTCTCATATTTGATAGAGTTCCCCTGAACCGGGTGGAAGTCAGGCTGTCATGGAATTTCATCCATCAAGTCACCAGCAGTGTGCTGAATCCAACGGGCCTTCTCCACTTTCTCTTTCTGTTGCATAGAAACATTTTGGAAAGAAACACGAGGATTATTGTGAGTTGACAACAAACATTTTTAAATAATAGTTTGGAGAGTTTGTGGTGTTAACTACTGGAGGGGGCTAAGAAGAGAGGAGGAGCAGGAGAAGGTGGTTTCAGCATAAGTGATTACAGGATTCTAGAATAAGTGGTGCTGTCTGCTAAACACATAAATGTCCAAAACGGAGCGTTCATTATTTCTGTTAAAACATTCTGCCGATGCACCATACTAAAAAGATTAATTACCTTATTGGGTTGCCGCATTGTAGTCTGAGGCATCACTTCCTCTTCTACCATCTCTGCAACTTTCTGAAGGGGGCAAAAATACACACAAAGCTCAGGAAAGAGCTGCATCACGTGTTCTCGAAGAAGCAGCCTTTAATTTCTGCACGCAGCAGGAAGAGGGTACCCTGTGACTAGTTTATTCTCAAAAGGCAACTGTTTTCAAGTGTTTTCAACTAATTCTAGAGGAATTACTTCAAACACTGTATTCAGAGACATGTGGCCTATAACCGCTCTTTGGTAGAGTTTGAATCTGTTTATGGTTTACCACAATGGGGGGAAAGTCTTTACTTCAAATTACATTAAGCACAATCCATAGCAATGTCTCCAGTGAAATCCTTTCGCTACAGCGGCAGAACACATGGCAAGAGAGCAGTCCCCTAACCAGTTGAACTCCAGTAGGTATCCAGGATTTTTGTTCAAAGTGCCACCTAGTTTCCTGAAGTATTTCTAACACAAACTACTCCCAAGGGCAGGACCCTCTCGGGCTTTTAACACCAGAATCCAGTCACCTCTTTGGGGTACCAAAGGTCCTATTAAAAATCCCAGAAGATTTTGATTTCACAGATACCCAAATGCATATGGCATACCTGGTCAATCGGGAATTCGACTTGTGTGTCTTCATCCTCCCTGACTTCCTGAGCTCCCTGCATTTCTTTCCTTGCTCCTTTCAGTTTGTAAACACTTCCTTCTTTGGGAGATAAATAAAAAAACGTCTTGTGAGCATTCTTGTACTTAATTAAATTCACTATCCAGCCGCCCAAAAAGATGAAGTGACGGTTGCTAGTTCAGAAGGGTTTTTTAATTGTTAGGGCAACTTCATGAAGAACAGGCCTACTGAAAAACTCCTTTTTCCAAGGCAGCCTTCCTCCCACATCCAGATGCTCCTCTTATAGAACCTCTCCTTAGTCATCTGGCCGATTGTTAGGTCTGTCAATGCGGTTCTTCCATGTACTCACTTCTAAAGGCAGCTTAGTTGGGAATAATTTACCAGAATCCAGTTTCTGCCTTCCTTGTCAAAGCTAGGCATAAATACTCCTACTTGTGAGATATTGCTGATGAGGGCTTATAATAATATTTGGGTGCTATCAAGTGTCAATCAACTCATGAGGATTCCAGGAATGGGGTTTTCAAGACAAGAGAGGAGCAAAGGTAGTCTGCCATTACTCTGCCTGGCAGCCCCAATCTTCCTTGATGGTCTCCCATCCAAGTACTAGCCAGAGGCCATGCTGTTCAGCTCTGGCAAGAATGGGATATTCATGCTGTTTATAATTTGCTAAACCAAACATTTCCTTTCTGTGACCACCCAGGTTCTGCACACCCCTTCACGAACGCTGCTGCTTTATCCTAGAAATCTTAAGCAAATGTCTTTTTACCTTGGTCTGACCACTGGCGAGAATTCCAGCTGATCTGCCCAACACGAACTGGCTTTGTGTAAATGATGCTCTCCTGCTTCTCTTCTTCACTGTGTAAATGTTTCCTGGCTTTTTCGTGTGGTGCCGGAGAAGAGCCTGGGCCGCTGTCCTTCTCCATAACTCCTGTAGACCGCACCCTTCGAAGATGCAGCTGGAAGTCCTATTGAAGGAAAACACTTAGGGGGTGAGTTCAGTTGTCCCTTGGGGCCAGTTACATTGAGGGTTTGTTGTTTAAGCACAATTGTGTGCGAGGTGGGACTCGACACCGTCCACTATTGCAATTCTCATATACAGAAGTGCTCCAGAGCTTATCTTCAAGGGCACATAAGTCATCACAGCAGATGTCTTTGAGTTATTGACTCACTCGCAAAAGGAGGCTATTTGCACCAACCAAGGTGAACAAAAATAACGTCTGAGCCTGCCGAAGGGTCTGAAGCAGGAAAGCTTCAGATGAGGAGATGAAGCTGCCTTGTACTGTGTCAGGCCATCAAGACTGGGTACTGTCTACTCAGACTTGGCAGCAGCTCTCCAGGGTCTAAGGCAGAGGTCTTTCACGTCATCTGCTGCCAGGTCCTTTTAACTGAAGATGCCAGGATTGAACTTGGGACTTTCCGTGTGCCGAGATGTTCAGCCACTGAGCCCCAGCCCTTCCCCCAGCCTCAAGCACAACCAGTGCGAAGGTGGAAGACTGACTCCAAACTGACTTTTCCCACTGAATATCTGAGTGCCAAAATGTTTTTGGGTGCAGTACCCTGTATAGTGTAACGACATTGGCTGTGTAGAAAATAAAAGAATTTTGTTTGATGGGCATCTTGTAGTAAGTTGGCATACTAGTTAGTCAGGCAAGAAGAAGGGATACTTAAGATTCAAATTCCTGTTTGCCATGAGTTAGGTTCGCAGGTTAGGAAAGGCAGCGCACAGTCCAAAAGAAAGCCACCATGGTTAACAAGAGAGGTTGAGGAAATTATTAGGAAAAAAAAGATGTCTTTTAGAAAATGGAAGTCCAACTTAACTGATGAAGAATACCAGAGAGAACACAAATGGTGGCAACAGAGAAGCAAGTTAGCTGTAAAGGAGGCAAAAAAGGATTATGAGGAACGCATGGCTGCGAACATCAAGACTAGCAACAAACAGTTCTTCAAGTACATCAAAAGCAGGAAGCCAGCTAGGGAAGCGGTAGGCCCATTAGATGATGAAGGAACAAAAGGTGTGCTAAAAGATGACAGGGAGATTGCAGAGAAGCTGAATGAATTCTTTTTCATCTGTCTTCACCCAAGAGAAGGTGAGGAAAATTCCTGCACCTGAACCAAGCTTCTTAGGAGGTGAATCCGAGGAACTAGCGAAGATAGTGGTAGACAAGGAAGAAGTTCTGGCAGCCATTGATAAACTAAATGCTACCAAATCCCCTGGCCCAGATTGCATTCATCCAAGAGTTCTTAAAGAGCTCAAGCATGAAATTACTGATGTTCTCACATTAATATGCAACTTATCCCTGAAATCAGGCTCCATCCCTGAAGACTGGAAGATGGCCAATGTCACACCAATCTTTAAGAAAGGGCCTAGGGGGGACCCAGGAAATTACAGGCCAGTCAGTTTGACATCTGTTCCTGGTAAATTAGTAGAATCTATCATTAAAGATAAAATTATAAAACATGTAGAAAAGCAAGACCTGCTGAGGAAGAGTCAGCATGGCTTTTGTAGAGGCAAATCCTGTCTTACAAACTTACTAGAGTTCTTTGAGGGTGTAAACAGACATGTGGATAAGGGTGAACCAGTGGACATTGTCTACTTGGATTTCCAAAAGGCTTTTGACAAAGTTCCTCACCAGAGACTGTTGAGAAAACTCAGCAATGAAGGAATAAGAGGGGAAGTCCTCCTATGGATTAAAAACTGGTTGAGGAACAGGAAACAAAGGGTGGGTATAAATGGGAAGTTCTCACAATGGAGAGATGTAGGAAGTGGTGTCCCCCAAGGATCCGTTTTGGGACCAGTGCTCTTTAACTTATTCATAAATGACCTGGAAGTAGGGGTGGGTAGTGTGGTGGCCAAGTTTGCAGATGATACCAAACTATGTAGGGTGGTAAGAACCACAAACGATTGCGAAGAGCTCCAAGCAGACCTTGATAAATTAGGTGAGTGGGCTAAGAAATGGCAAATGCAGTTCAATGTAGCAAAATGTAAAGTGATGCACATAGGGGCAAAAAATCCAAACTTCACATACATGCTACAGGGATCAGTGCTATCAGTCACAGACCAGGAAAGGGATTTGGGCGTCTTAGTTGATAGTTCCATGGGAATGTCAACTCAATGCATGGCAGCTGTGAAAAAGGCAAACTCTATGCTGGGGATAATTAGGAAAGGAGTTGATAATAAAACTACAAGGATTGTCATGCCCTTATATAAAGCTGCAATGCGACCGCACTTGGTGTACTGTGTTCAGTTCTGGTCGCCACATCTCAAAAAGGATATCGAAGAGATAGAAAAAGTCCAGAGAAGGGCAACGAGGATGATTGAAGGATTGGAGCACCTTCCTTATGAGGAGAGGCTGCAGCGTTTGGGACTCTTTAGTTTGGAGAGGAGACGTCTGAGGGGGGATATGATTGAAGTCTATAAAATTATGCATGGGGTAGAGAATGTTGACAGAGAGAAATTTTTCTCTCTTTCTCACAATACTAGAACCAGGGGGCATTCATTGAAAATGCTGGGGGGAAGAATTAGGACTAATAAAAGGAAACACTTCTTCACGCAACGTGTGATTGGTGTTTGGAACATGCTGCCACAGGAGGTGGTGATGGCCACTAACCTGGATAGCTTTAAAAGGGGCTTGGACAGATTTATGGAGGAGAAGTCAATCTATGGCTACCAATCGTGATCCTCCTTGATCTCAGATTGCAAATGCCTTAGCAGACCAGGTGCTCAGGAGCAGCAGCAGCAGCAGCAGAAGGCCATTGCTTTCACATCCTGCATGTGAGCTCCCAAAGGCACCTGGTGGGCCACTGCGAGTAGCAGAATGCTGGACTAGATGGACTCTGGTCTGATCCAGCAGGCTAGTTCTTATGTTCTTATGTTCTTATGTTCTTATGAAACTTACTGTATGACTTGGGGCTGGTCATTCTCTCTCCGCCTACCATACTTCACAAGGTTGTTGTGAGAACAGAATGGACAAGAAGAGAGTTGTGTATGCAGTCTGAGATAAAAATGCACTAAATGAATAATCATCATCCTAAACGACCAACACTGATGTGGATGCCGGATCAACTATAATTATATCCTATACCAGGGGTCTGCAACCTGTGGCTCTCCAGATATTAATGGGCTACAATTCCCATCAGCCCCTGCCAGCATGGCCAATTGGCTGATGGGAATTGTAGTCCATTAACATCTGGAGAGCCACAGGTTGCAGACCCCTGTCCTATACAGATCAAGAGCCTTATTTGGGAAAAAATAGAGGAAACTTTTTTAAAAATTTATCTCAGAAAATTATGATTTCCTAATCATGAAAAGTTACTCTGGTTCATGCCCAAACCACTTTGCAAGGATGATAAAAGTATTGCTTAAGAACTTTGATTAAAAAGCAACTCCAGATGCTAAGCCCTGCTCCTGACCTACATGAAAAATTATTGTATCAGCTCCCAAAGAAGCTTGAACACAGTCCCAATTTTTCGTCATTAAATCCCAGAACCACTCCTCATCTGCTGTGGCGCTTCAAGGAGTACTGAGTCACTGGCACCATCTTGAGAAGCCAAGTGGTGTTTGCCAGGCTGAGAACAGGAAGAGAAGGGATTCCACACAGAGGTGGGTGACATGTTTCTTGGCCTCGGGCCAACTTCATTTCAGCAAGAAGCAAGATCTGTTCATTGCCACCGCCACAAGACAATACTGCCGACGGCACTCAAAGCTCCCCAGAAGACAAAGGAACAGCAGTGTTCTGTCTCCCAGTTCCTACATCTATTCGGAATCAGTATCCTATAGTAAGAACAGGTGGGGAAGTAACCTGTAAGAATCATTCAATCCTGGATAAAAATCTAACACGAGGAAATTAATCCAGAGCCTTCTGTATACACCACACCTCCTTGCCCACTTCTTACAAGTATAATTCTCCTGAATTAGTTATGATTTCTAGGAATGGGATTCCCCCCCAGCATTCACCTACTTGTCGATTGCCGTTCCTTCTGTTATTGGGATGGTTCCTGAAAGCACAAATGCATATTGTTAGGGTGAGGGACCCTGGAGAAAAAAAGGTAATTATTGCATTCCCCAGCCCTGTTTTATTTGTTATTTGAGACAGTGGGATAACACAAATGCCAGCGGCAAACACGCAATCACCAGCAGAACACCACGGTTCAGGTTCAGTGTTACGATGCAGCCTCCTTCACCCACCGAAAGGACCGATGGATGATCTTCTGGGGCACCAGCAGTTCCACATAAGGCAGGTTCTTGTACTTCTCCAGCCCCACTGCCACGTAGTAGCTCCCGCTCACCAGTTCATTGCCGCAGGAAACGGCATTTCCATTCAGCTGGCACAGCCTGGCAGAGACAAAGCAGGAGCAAGTGGCTTTTGGAGGAAGACGACTCATTTGGGGAAAATAAGATCCAGTGTCAAAAATTAGTCCTGACTTTGAGAGTTTACTATAGATCTGAAATAAGATTAGGACAGGGGTCTGTGGCTCTCCAGATGCTCATGGACTACAATTCCCATTAGCCCCTGCCAGCATGGCCAATTGGCTGGTGGGAATTGTAGTCCATGAACATCTGAAGAGCCACAGGTTGCAGACCCCTGGACTAGGAAGTTCTGCTTACAAAAGACCTTGCTTTACAATCGATTTCCCTCTCCCAACAAATTTTCCCTTCACGGACCAGCAGTAAACCTAGTGTGCCAAATGCCATTGTGACTTCAGTACTTGAGTCAGACATCATATAGCTGTAAATGTATTTTCAATCTTGGAAACAGGTCCATGAATTGAGAATGGTGTCTTGAACATTCCAGCTACTGTTGTCAGTGCCCAACAATGGAATCATGAGACAAACACAAAGAATGCCAACCACTCCAACTAAAATGAGGCCACTCTTTCCTAGACTAGGAGGACTGTCTGAGTTTTCATATCTGTTGCAGGTACTTCACATTTTGAAGTGCCAGTGCTATCGCTAATAAACCACATGCCTTCAGTTTCCTTTAACGATAATAATAAAGATCACGACCTGCAGAAGAAAGAAACCCTACAAATAAATAGGGGGGATGTTGACACCACAGACATAAACTGGTTTAATAGTCATTCCTTTTCCCTCTGGAACCATGAGAAATGGATTTCAAGCAGAATTCTCAGCACCTTTGCCAAAGTACAATTAACTTTGAAGGATCGGTTTGTAGATCTGTTCAACAGGAATACATGAGAGTGTTGACTAATCCCAAATCAACAGCACAGATTCCAAGGTGTGACTGGGTGACATCCCTGCCTCTTGGAAGAGAAGCCCTACCTTAGTGCTGGAGTTCATGCTGCCACCAGGGCTCAAACATGCTAAGAATCTTCATGTGGAGGCCCCTTCAAGTCCATTCCAAGAAATGATGTGAGCATCAGACTGTCCACAGCTAACAGACAGCACAAATTTAGTTTCAAAACTAAGTAGAAAAGAAAGCAGTTGGACATATTTACTCAGACAACTCACTTCTGGACAGCTCCGCTTCGCAGGTTTGCCCTCTCTGACAGCAGGTCTAGGACGGTATGCCAATGCTGCAGGCTGCTCTTGGAGATGGTCAACCGGAACGGTGGGGTGAGCAAGTCCCCATTACGAAAAACACTTCGAAGAAGAAGCAAAAAAGCACTACTATACTGATGACACAGACGGATATATGGAACAGCCACACACACACTTGTTCAGTGGTGTTCCAAAGGAAACCCTGATGGTGCCATGCTGCGATTTCAGCATCTTCCCTGCACACAGATTCTTCTGCTGAGGAACCAAGCCTTGCATGTCTGCCATGGAGCCGAATGTGCTGCAGAGGGATCTGGAAGGCCACTCTCCCTGCGCCCTTGCAGCAGAGGCGTAACTCCAAGGGGAAAGGGGGGCACGACGCACCGGGCGTGCAGCCCGGTGGGGGCGTGGCAGGGGCATTCCAAGGTGGGGGCAGAGGATGCACCAGTGCACAGGGCGCTTTCCCCCTTTGTTACGTCTCTGCCTTGCAGTGCCCACTCTCACTACACTCATGCAGGTGTGTTCTGCAGAGGGGCATGCAGCAGGCCTTTCAGAGAGGGTTGCCCACCATTGTCACTGTCCTTATTCCAAGGGACAGGATCACTGGAATGCAGTCAGCAAGCGAGCATTGTTTGAACAGGGTCCACCCTAAGGGGTCAGGTGTCATGCGTGTTCTGTCTTGACACTTCCCAAATTTTTTCCCCATCACCACCACCTCACACCCATGGAACCGAAGCCTGCAGATCCATTTTGCTAATAGCAGTGTTCATTTCCCATGCCAAACAATCTTCTGATTATTTCCCCATCAAAAGCTTCCTTGTGCCGGAGAAAAGCACCAGTGTCAGGGAGGGAACAGATCCTCAAGATTCAAACTGTATTTACCACTTAACTGTCCCCAAAAGGAATTTTAAACAAATCAAAAAGTCACTCACTGTATAACGCAGGGCACATTCACCGGTCCCCTATATCTCTCCAAAACATTTGCCCTCCGGGAAATGACTGGATAGCTCTGAAAGCCAGACAACATCCATACATATAAGTACTGTTTTCAAGATGCCACCAACAGCAGACATGGCGCTTTGCAGAGAAACATAAAACAAATAAATTAGGTCTATGCCCCAAGGAGCTCACAGTGGATACTTTGTCAGTAAGATATCAAATACAGAGGAGAGTCAAGAGTAACAAAGGAAGATCTGAATTTAATGGAGAACCACCATACATGCTACCCAGAAACACTGGAAGTATTTGTGTGTTCCAAAGCAGAAACAGGATTATGCCTTTCCTAAAACTTGGAAATGGATCCCTAAGAAATTGATTGGCCCCCTTCGGCTCACTTAGAAACCTCCTGGCGGGCTACTGTTCTGGAGGGCACTGGTTGCCAGAAGGAAGTTGAGCCAAGTGGCCCCCTTAGATGATGGCAGTGGCTCAGAGGCAGCTTGATTTGGATCCAGACTGCAGCAACATGTACACAGGCCAGGACAGGCTTAGCTTGCTCAAGGGGTATTATAACATCCCTGTAAATGCTCCTGGGTTTTCTACACAAAACGGTCAGCTCTCAATCCATTTTGTGCAGTTCTGTGTCAGTAATGTAACGTGAAGGAGGCTGCAGAAAACCAGCTTCTTTATTCATCATCTTGCAACACTCCATATTTGTTTTTTTGTTTTAGAACTCCCCCACCCCAAAAAATGTCCTGGCCCCCATCATGGTCTGGGGGCTCCCACTGGATGGCTGAACTTATTCAGGAATGAGGAGGGAAATACATGCTGTATATGTACTTGCTGCCACACTAGAACCCTTCTGCACTGTTCAGTGATTTGCTTTCCGCAATCAGCTGCAAGAAAATAGTAACCAGGGTTCCACAAGTAGCTTGATACAGAGCAGTACTTCCCATAAGAAACAAGTAGTGGCCCATCTCAACGAGCATGATACGGCTGTGCTTTTATTCCAAAGTCCTGTTCAAATAAGGTTCTAATTGTTGTTGAGAATGTGATAACAGACTGGCTAAGCCCAACCTTCCAGCATGAACAGGAAGGAATGTCCTCGCCAACACGATTCATTGCTAAGACAGAGCATGTTTCTGTCACAAACCTAGGAACCCTGAAAGGCCTTCTTCACAACAGTTTGTAAGCAGTGTTACTAAGGCTGCTAAATCTCTACTCTTGTCTACACACAGCAGGTCTCAAAGGAGGCTGGAATGATTCCAAAAGGCTCTTCCTAGTTCTCATGCTTTCAACCCTCAGGCTGGAAGGGGCAAAGAGGGCAAATCCTTCCAAGGGCCGCCCTCCGTAATTCAGAGCTCTGCCTTCAGCTGCTAGGTCCTTTTCTCTCTTTCCCAACATACTAGAACTTGAGGACATCCAGTGAAGTTGATGGGCAGTTGGTGAGTAGCTTCAGGACAGACAAAGGGAAATGCTTCTTTACTCAATGTGGAGTTAACTGATGGAGAATGTGGTGATGATCACAAGCACAGAGAACTTTAAAGGGGGACCGGGCACATTCATGAGGAATAGGCTTATCAGTGACCACTAGCCACAGTAACTAAAGGAAACCTCCATATTCAGAGACAGTAAGCCTCTGAATGCTAGTGTCAGAAAGCAACATCGTGGGGAAGGCTTGGGCCTCTGTGTTCTTTCGTCAGCCCTCCAGAGTAACTGGTTGGCCACTGTTCAGAAGATGCTAGACTAGACGGACACTGCTCTCATCCAACAGGACTCTTCTTATGTTGCTACACCTGGGTAGCAACACACCCTAAGCAGAGTCACAGCTAAAACTGACCATTCATCTGGTTTATTTAGGAGGAAGAGGGGAAATAGAATGAAGGAGAGTTGGCGGAAGAATCCTACATTGCAGGACAAGTCCTAGGACTGGAAAAAAACCCAGTGTGGTATAGTGGTTAGAGTGTAAGACTCGAACATCGGAAATCTAGAAGTTTGAATCCCCACTCTACCGTGGAAGCTTACTAGATGACCACGGATCAGTCACACATTCACACTTTCTAACCTGACTCACAGGGCTGCCATTGTGATGATAAAATGAAGGAGACAGAACAATATAGACCACCTGGAATCCCCACAGGGGAGAAAAGTAGGGTATGAATGTCATAAACAAATTATCACCACAGCTAGACCTTACACAGACAACAGAAGTGAACATGCCCTATTACACCTAGATACTATCAAGCCAGCACAACAGACGACTCACATAAGCAAGCCAAGCCAGGCATTTCAGTGAAAAAGCGCACACACGCGCACACACAAATCAACCAACCTCCCTAGTCAACATATTCAAAAGGAATACTTCAGCTACAATCCTATGCATACTTATTTGGGAATAAACCCACCTGATTTTAGTGGGCCTCATTTCTGATTAAATCCGGATGGAAGCAACTGCACCACTATCGGTAAGTTTGGCAAATCTGGATAACCATGGCATGGACCCAGGAGGGAGTAGGACCCCATAGGATATACCTTGAACGTGACCCTGGTGACTGAAGGCACATTCACCGACATTATACAGCCTAATTCCCAATTGGTGACTGGAAAGACTGCCATTAAGTACTGCTTGTCAATGTGACATCGCCAGGCCCTGCCATGGTAGCCTGTGGGTTTGGGATGCTGAGGACCTGGCCATGCTAGGTGGCCTCTTTAGTGTCTTCGTATCTGACAAGAACGGACTGGGCACGCACAGGTGAGGGGGAGAGAGACTGGCAGCATTCTGGAATTGTAGGCCTGGGAGCAAGGTTTCCTCTTCTTCACTACTGTGCAGCCCCTGATAGTGGAGGTATTTTAATACCTATTCAACAACTGAAATTGATATTTTGTTCACTTTCTTTGATCTCTCCCCTGCCACAGTTAAAGCAGACCCACAGCAGCATGTAGCATTCCTCCCAAAAACTGGCCCTTTGTCTTCTTCCCAGGAACACACCTGTGCACGATCCTTCTTCTGATTCTCACTGAGCTGCTTCATTCCAGGATTTAGATAGCTGCAAAGTGAAGCGGGGGGAAAATTAACACAGTGAACCAAAAAGGGTCTGGTAGTCAGTCCTGGATTTGGATTCATGTCTCATTTCAGCCAAATCTACTTGGGAACAGTCACGTATGTCCTCTAAACTTGCTTTCCCCATCTGTACAACAGACAGTGTGCATGTGCTTTACCTGTCAAGTTGTGGAATGGATTAGCCTCAACAA
The DNA here is from genome assembly GCF_021028975.2 of Sphaerodactylus townsendi. Classification (NCBI taxonomy): domain Eukaryota; kingdom Metazoa; phylum Chordata; class Lepidosauria; order Squamata; family Sphaerodactylidae; genus Sphaerodactylus; species Sphaerodactylus townsendi. The sequence goes on from NC_059430.1 coordinate 101,306,929, forward strand.
AACCAAGAATGATTAAAAGTGACAAAAAGTTAGTTCGGTATTGCTTATTTGGCTGGTTTGTGATATACAAACACTAAATGTTTAAAAAGAAGAAGAGTTTGGATTTATACCCCACCTTTCTCTCCTGTAAGGAGACTCAAGGTGGCTTAAAAGCTCCCTTCCCTTCCTGTCCCCACAACAGAAATCTTGTGAGGTAGGTGGGGTTGAGAGAGTTCCAAAGAACTGTGACTAGCCCAAGGTCACCCAGCAGGAATGTAGGAGTGTGGAAACACATCTGGTTCACCAGATAAGCCTCTGCCACTCAGGTGGAGGAGTGGGGAATCAAACCCGGTTCTCCAGATTAGAATCCACCTGCTCTTAACCACTATACCATGCTGTTTGAGAAACTGACATTTGTCATCAGCTACTCTGTCATTTATAGTATAACAGTTGCAAACTAGAATATCTGAAAAATTATATTTCCCCCTCTCATACCTATAGTATTTGCTGCTTCGCAAGATATGCAGCTAAACGGTTTACTAATGTTGATTTGTTTGGGCAAAAGCCCTTACGCTGCTGTTCCCATTTTTCAGGCAGGGAACCAGAGGCTGGGGAACACTGACTTGCAGAGGTCTATGCCAGCAATCCATGGCGGAGACAGGATTCAGTTCTTCCAAATCCACTGTATAGTGGCACCATCTAAGAATCACTGCTGTTTCTAAAGAACTTACATTCCACTTTGTGAGTGATAGTACCTTGAACTATTGGGAAGGTTAAGAGGGGCAGTCAGCCCTGGATTAACCACTAAGCATAACAAGCATGTGCTTTGGGCACCCGGGAGAAAGGGGGCAAATGCAAGCAGCTACATGGAACTTGGTTTCAGAGAAACAAAAAGAAGAGTGCTCTTTTCCCTGGCACCCAACCACAACAGTTCAGAACAGTTGTTGCCAAACAGGTCTCTGGGGGGGTTGCTGTTTCCCATCCTGCAAACATGCTGCTGACACACATGAACGGTTCAATCTGTGTATTCATTGCAAAATGCAGAGTTGTCAGAGTGCAGACTAGGGGATAAGCAACGGACAGTCCAGGAGCATGATTCAGCCCCAGGGATTTCTCAGCTGGTCTTTTGCAGGGCCTCATGGGCATGCAGCCGCCACTTCCCAAGTCACAATTCCAGCAAAGGATCCATCAGAAATCTCCCCATTTATACAGCCAAGCCATGGCCTTGAAGGGGCCTCTTTTTTCCTCTCCGTGATGGAAGGACAGAGGTTTTGCTCACTCGGAGATGGAAAGGAGAGAGTGTCTCTGGGGTAACAAAGGGAGATGGCCCTGGCTGATTTTAACACTAGTGGGGGGGGGGGGATGGTTCAAGAGCCCCTTATGTGTTTGTGCCCCTCACACACAACCTTGATGTGCTTTTTTTTCATTACAGAAGGAAGTTAACTATCAGGGAGGCAAAACGCTTTGTACTTTAACAAGCACAGAAAGCAGCTAGTGGGTCAAGTCAATGTTGTTGGCGAATCAATCCTTTTTAATTAAGAGTATGGTTTCTGTTAAAAATTAATAGCAAACAATATCCTTTTTTTCTGCACACGGGCCAGTGTACTGTTGATCCAAGAATTCCAGACAATATAATAATTACTTAGGATAAATATTGAACTTTTGAATGACCTTGTAAGGTACCTCTGCTTGATTGACTTCTGCACTGCACATGGGGTAGAGGTGAGGAGAAAGGAAGCAACCGAAAAGATCTAGCCTCAAGCCAGCTGGGGAGTTCACAGCAGAGAGATTTGAACGTAGGACTTCCTGAATGACAGCATAATTCTGTGCCCTGTACCCACTCTCAAGGATGACACCAAACTCATATTTCAGCAAATGTCAGTTTGGCTTTTGTGGGTTTTCCAAGCTGTGTTGCTGTGGTCTAGTAGGTTTTGTTTTTAACATCTTTAGAAGCTGGCATCTTTAGAAGCATGTCATGATAAGTCGTGGTTCTCTCCACGGCACAGGTGGGTAGACAGAAAGAGGGGTGTGATCAGAGTGTGTAGCCCCAGGCGGGGAAGGGGCCCAAGAAACGCATCTTACCATGACATGCCTCTGAAGATGCCAGCCGCAGAAGCGGGTGAAATGTTAGGAGCAAAAGCTACCAAAACATGGCCACGCAGCCCGGAAAACCCACAATAGTCAGTTGGTTCTGGCCAGGAAAGCCTTCAACAAAATATCAGTTCCTTTGGCTAAACGCTTCCTGCCAGCTTTTCTTTGTTTTCATTGTGCCTTAAGTGGAACTTGGTACCTACCAAGAGCTCAAAATTATTCCTTGTGGGCTTCTGGATCAGATAGGCCACGAATCAAACAACCTCCACTCCTTCACATGTCTCACTGCTGTGAATTCCAGAGGTGAACACAGACAGACAAACTCTGCACTGAAAATAATGGCTGTGATGTACTCATGGCTCTGACATCACTGACTTGCTGGTGTCATAATCCCCACTGACAGCCACTGCCAGGGCAGGTATCAGCATATGCTGAGGTAGGGCAGCTGCCAGGACTTCCAGTAGGGACTACTGCTACCAACTTGTCCCTGCCCTCTCGCCAGCCATGCTGTTGGCCACATGTGCTGCCCAGCACTATTAGGGTAAGGGGCAAACAGCTTGGAGTGTCCATAGTGGGAGGGCTTGCAAGGAAGTGAGCTGCTGGGGAAGGAGGCATCTATGGGCAGCTGGGGAGGGGGTCACAGGTGCGTGGGCAGAAAGAGGGGTGTAATTAAGGGTGTGGCAGCAGGCAGGGGAGGGACCCAAGAACTGCCTGCCTGAGGCTCCCAGGCACCCCACAAAATCTGGAACAAGCCCTGGCCGCAGAGCCCCGCCCAGTTCCACAAGCATGCCAGCGAGAGCAGCGGGAGGCAAACCTCAATTTCATTGCAGGGAGGTTAACCCATTTGCTAGAGCACAATTCTCAAATTGGCTTAGTATAACCACCCCTCCACCTCATATGAGGCTCTTTTCTTCCTGTCTTCCAACACATTGTTTATTTACTCCAGAAGCATTTCAGTAACTAGGCACCAGACATTACAGATACCAAGGAAGGTAGAAGGTGGGAGGGAGCATTCAGGTGAAAACCAACTGGAGGGGCTAGAGTTATACACTCCAAAATGTCTCTGCTGCAAAGCAGCCTCTCCAGGATGCAATATACAAAGAAGTCACTGCTGCAGCACGTGGCACTGGGGTTTTTTATTTCTCTGCAGCATAATCTGGTTTCTATAATCCAGGCAATCTCAAGGTTCAAGAGATCAAACAGGCTACCCTCTTCCCTTCATACCAAGATAAGAAAATGCTCATTTTGCAGCAATGTATTAACAAATGCGCACTACATTTCCTGAAACTTTCCCAGTTCCGGAAAATAGTTTTAAAAGCACTTACAAAACTAGCCAGGAGGAGATGAAGGATGTCAGTTTCCAGGCAGCCAAGAAAACAAACAGCCCAGACCAATCTTTCAATCTAAGGCAGGGATTCACTGGTGTATCTCACACAGGGATAAACCTACGATAAGGCTCAGTAACTACCAGTAGCTGAATCTGACACCTGCAGCTGCAACTCAAGAACTTAAAAGTACCTAAACAGCAATTGGGGAAGTCCTGCACGGCTGTTAAAGTTGCTGTCCAGGATCTTTTGCTGGCCAAGCCACATTTTGCCATAATTAGAGAACAGGTGGAACCTTAATGAGGCTCCTGGAGAACAAATCCATATGTATTTATTGTCTGTGTTCACCACATATTGCAGCATATACCTAAACTTTGGATGAGGACGCCAGCCAGAACATGAGCAAAAGTCAGCTACAGCTAAGTGTTCCAGGGGTGCAACTGTTAACTCCCCTCCCGAATCTTAAGTGGGATCTCAAGGGAAAACAAAGAGCATATATTTTGGGAAAGGGAGAAATATCTGTAATCCCACCTAATGCTCAAATCCACCACCTGCAATACTGGCTTTTTTTGCAGCAGGCAGGTAGACTTGCCAGGTTCTGTAACCAAGTACAAACTGTAGGCAGGGCCCAGGGATGAAGTAACTTTTCCTGGGATGCAAACAAGCAGTCACCGAATGGATGATCTTCGTATTGCAAATGCATCCCCAGGAGATTCCTCATGAGGGAGGACACGCCGGTAAAAGCTTGTGGTCCAATCCACCCTCGTGACCCTCCTTGGCCCTCAAAGGTCTACTCACGCCAGCTTTTTGAACCGCTCAAAGCCCGCCGCGACATACTGGCACCCGTTGTGCAGTTCTGCCAGTTCAGTGATTCGATGGCCCTGCCTGGGTGTATAAATGCTCCGGATGGCTACAGGGGCTTGGATCCGGCTGGTCACGTCGTTCAAAAAGGCCTCAAAGGTCAGGAAGCGGCGCTGGCTGATCACAAACTTCCTGCCATTAAAGAAGGGGTCTCCGTTTCGAAAGATCACCACATTCTTGGCAGGAGGAGCCACAACTATGGTCTCAGAGGGCATTTCCAATTCAATCTGTGGGCACCAGGCTGCGCATCCAGAGAAGGCACTTGGCAAAGGTATAAGTAGCTGGACCCCTCCTCCTGCTAAGGGAGGTGGTGGAAAGAAACTCCAGTGAGTTTCCTCAGTTGAGCAGCAAACCCTGCCAACTGATCCCTTCTCCCTTTGTCAAGCTTGGTTCGGAGTGCAACTCTAGTGTTTCCATAGCATCAAATTCTGCCGGGAGGAGGAGCTTCATGGGTTGGCCAGGAAGATTAGAGTCTATATTGTATACAGTTCTGGACACCACAATTCAAGGGGGATATTGACAAGCTGGAATGGGTCCAGAGGACGGCAACAAAAATGGTAAAAGGTCTGGAATCCAGGCCCTACGAGAAGAGACTTAGGGAATTGGGGATGTTTGGTGAAGAGGTGACATGATAGCCATGTTTAGATATCTGAAGGGATGTCATGTTGGTGAGGGAACAAGCTTGTTTTCTGCTGCTCCAGAGACTAGGACCAGGAGTAATGGGTTCAAGGTGAAAAAAGAGATTCCACCTAAACATCAGGAAAAACTTCCTGACAGTAAAGGCTGTTCAACAGTGGAACGCACTACCTCAGAGTGTGGTGGAGTTTCCTTCTTTGGAGATTTTTTAACAGAGGCTGGATGGCCATCTGACAGGAGCGCTTTGATTGTGTGTTCCTGCATTGCAGGGGGTCGGACTTGATGGCCCTTGGGGTCTCTTCCAACTATGATTCTACTCAACAGAGACAGCAATCTTTTCCCAGCTCATAACTAATTTATTACTAAACCTGCAATACTATGAGCCTCATTTTAGCACGAGAACTTATTTTTCAATGGTGCTTTTCAGTTGTGCAATATATGACATAACTGAGCATGAACAAAGTTTGTTTTCTCTAATTCATATCATTGGACTAAGAATTAAAATATCGTTGCCATCAGCCTTGAGCCCCAACTACTCCCCTTTTCTGAGAGAATGTACTAATACGGTGTTATTAATACCATTCCATACCACTCAGAAATGTAACATCCAGTTACCATTGCATTAGAAAAGGGATGCACAGTCTTCATTTCACTTGCCAACCCGACAACCCTGCAAAATATCTCATCATTCCCATTTCATGATCATAAATCATGGAGCAAGTAAATCATAACAAATTTGCTGTTCAGTAAATAGTCCATGTCATAATAAACAATGACACATATAGAATCCATAACATTAGTAAGTTGTTTCAGGGCATCTTCCTGGAAATGAAAACCATGAGAAAACACCAAGTAGCCAAACGGAGTCAGCAGCTGGAGCTAGGCTTTGTTGCCAATCACTTGTACTTGCAGAGAAAGTATCCTCTCACGCTAGCCTACTATCAAGTCATGTTAATTCATTTGATCCCTTGTAGGATAGAAAAAGATAGTGTGGAGCAGACAGCTTGTCGAAGACATTTTTGTGGCCTAGAAACCTTTGTGGACTTTTTTGTAAAGTTGCTCAGGGTGACACATGGCCAGTTGGATTAATTCAGGCAAACATCCCTTTGAGAGTGTAAAGATAGTACTGGGCTTGATAAAGGCATGTGTGTGAGTATTTCTCCATATATCTTCCCATATTATTCATTCATAGATGGGTAAGCCTGTGGGAGTTATTTTTTTAATGTAATGCACTTATTGAGCAGCAAGAATAGATTTCCCAGAGATACATTTGGATATGCAACTATACCTATACAAATACTAGTTTTCATAAAACATGGAAATATTCACACCTTTTCCAAAACCTACAGCGAGCTGGCCAGGTAGACCTCTGGTAGCAGGGTGTTCCACAAAGCTGCAGCAATTGAACTTAAGATGGGAGCAAAGATGATAGAAATCTCTAAAGGACTTGATGGCAGAGTGTAAGTTAACCAAATTAATGCATAGAGACCTCCTCTAATTTTGCGGCTGGGGCAGTGCCCAACAAGATACAAAGAGTAGACGCCAGACAGCGAAAAAACATTTTTATTCATAAATAGAAAAAAGAAGAAAATGCATTGACACCCCCAACAAAGCCCCTCTTTTACTAGAGACTCCACTGTCCAAATATTGGACCAGTAACGGTGGCTAGTGGCAGAAATAACATAGGAACAGTCTGGCTGGACAACTGCACAACAGGGCTTACTTAAACACATACCTACCTCCACAGGTTGCAACCATGGAAAGTCCAGAAAAGAACTAGGGTTGAGTTGCAGAATTCACAGGGAGATTTTGAAGGTCTCCAAGGTGGAAGAACAGTGTTCTGGACACTGGCAACCACAAAGCTCTGGCCTACAACTTGACATTTACAGAAACAAAATTCCTTCTTTCGAGTGCCCAACATGCAGCGACAGTCATCACACTCTGGTCAAACACTAGCTGGTTTAGCAAAGCTAGCAAAACAGGTAGTTTCAGCTCGTGTTTGCCTCCATCAAGGGCTGCACAAATTCAGCCTGCAGAAATATCACTCTGGATCCCCAGCCACCGCTCCATCAGTGTGATCCAAAGAAGAACAGCATTTCTGTTGGTGTAGGAGGAAGAGGTGATTTCTACCCATTTTCCCCTCCTACTGCTGACTGCTGTTTTGCCCCCACCACTGTTCCTGAGGGTCCACTGACCTGCAGGAGCACAATTTTGGGAGGCACAGCTGCAGCAGGAGGGGGATGAGGGAGAGGGCTTTCTTTCAGCACAACTCCTGTCACACTCCTTAGGATGTAAACTGGTTCCACACAAGGCACTTGTTCATGATACACCCACCACAAGAACATCTATGGTTTGAAAAGTCTGCAGGTCAGTTTTACTGCTGTTTTTACGAATCTCAAAGTGGAGCACAATCAAGGTCCAGGGAGGCCACATGGAGTGGTTACCTCCAGACAGCAACCACAACCTGACTGCTGCCATGGAGGGACTTTTCTTTCACTAGCAGCTGGCAAAGGAGGGTGGATTGCCAAGTCTGTGTAAATAGGGAACAAGTCCACAGAATAGCATTCGTTACTCTTGGTTCCACAAGCTCCGTTTCAGGTTCAGATACTGTGATGGGGGAAGAAGAGAGGGGGGGAAAAGGAAATCAATTCTGAGGCAGTTCAGTCAAAAATGGTATCTTGTGAAAAGCACGTGGTACACAGTAGCTTCCAAAGTAAATATTAAACCTGCATGCTGCTATGTGTTCATCTGCTCAGTTTCAAAAAGAATCAAGTAGATGTGTGCACACCCACAGTAACATCTTCTTCCCCAACTACACCCTCTGTCAGTTTTAAGCATCTGTTCAATTTGAGTACTAGGGGTTGAACATCCTCAGATTTAAAGAAACACTGATGCCCAGGCCCCTTGATTCTCCAATTCAAAGAAAGATGTGCCCTAATGCATCTCTTGCTCATAGCAGCTCTCTGCTTGCAAAAGTAGCCAACAAACGCAAAGGACACAGCAGCACACCTGCCCACCAGTAGTTTTGGCTCTAGACATTTATGGGAGCATGTGAAGCCCCAGAATGCTTCTTACATTCTTACGGCTGACGATGGCTTGCTGCAGCCACAGCAGTTCCATGGTGAGGTGCTTTCGGTACTGCTGGAGGTCAGGCAGAGCTTGGGGCATCTCTGGCACTCCCTGGAAACGGAGTTCTGCACAATGAGAAATCAAAATTTAGGAGCCATCTCTTGTTCCTTTGATTCTCCATTCCCTCTGCACACTGATGAAATTTGGTGTGAAAGTTCTTAGGGGAACAGACCTGTTTGGGGGGGTGGTAGTGTTGATGCTACTTTGTGTAAAACATGTAAATGCTATAAAAACCAACTGAAATAGTAATTGCAGAGTGCACAAAAGTAGATTCCACAGCAGGAAAAGAGTTCAGATGTCCAAGGGAGTGGGCACTACATGCCTTACCGTGGCTCAGTCTAGGAGACTCCGTATCGAGGACAAGGCTGCCCCATTCAGATGACACATTGCTGCAGTCTATGCTTTCTGTATTCTCTCCTAGCAGGACATGGGCATTCCCCAGGGGCTCAGCTGCAGGATGCTCAGGATCCGGCCTCACATCACCAGCCCCTCCTTCCACTGCCATTTCATTCAGAAGCCGGCTCGGAAGCTGCATCTCACAGTCATGTTCAGTTTCTGTTTGTAACATCTCTTGACAACTAAGCTTCCGCTCCTTGGTGGGGGCACTGCCCTCCTTGTTGAATCCAGCTTCCTGGCCATTTAAGTCCATTCCTTGATTTGGTGTCTGGGCAGACTAGATCGAAGACATAAAGCAGGGACACGGACATGAGAGAGGACAAGGCCCACCGGGTGCAGAAGATATGACAAGGCCCACCAGGCCCAGAATGTGAAATATTCCAATCATGTACACAGCCTTCTCTCTAGCACAGAGACCAACAAAGTAACCCGAGTCTCCTGCAAGACCCACAAATACATAATGATGCCAACTTCCAGAAGCAAGGGTCGACATTTTGAGAAGCAGTACCAAATCATCTATCAATGCACGTTTCCATCCACAAAGGCTTCGACTGCAGCATATCTATTTAAACACTTTGCTATCTTTTCTACACTACACTCACATGGATATTCTTCTGAGAAGAGATAATTCTCCCAATCAAACTAAGTTCACAGTTAACCTATTAATGCTCAAATAATGCATTGTGAGGTAACTGCCACAAGATGCAAATCACATAATGTGCCCTCAAAGTACCCCCTCCAAATAAGAGGCTGCCCTCCCACCCCAGGATTCTTTGTTATGGTCTTACCTTCTTCTAAACTGCTTCTTCCAGGAAACCCTGTGCCTGTTCTATACATTGGTTAATGGCTTGACAATTGCTTCCTTAGGGACCATATTTGGGTGGTAAGACAGCACAGAAATGTCTTAAAAATGAAATTAAATATAAAACCTCCTTATACCAAACTAGGATACTGCCCAGTTTAGTTCAGTACTGTTGATTTTGATGGGTAACAGCTCTTCAGGGTCTGTTGCAGATATTGTTCCCAGTTAGTGAACTGCATTCCCCTGTATGCTGCATGAGACAGGGATCAATTTGCTTTATATAGATATCCTAACAGTGTCATTGTGGGCCTCTTCATCCTTATTTTATGAAAAATCAAGCAAACAATTCAATCGCTGCATTTTGAGAGGCCATTTCTGATTTTTCTACATTCCTTTCTGGTACAATTTAAAGTCTAAGATGTTAAATGAACTACTGCCTCCACCAACCCTTTTACCTTTGAGAGAAACACAGGCTTTGGAATCGAGTGTTGACTCCATTGCAGCTGACCTAGATTCCCTTCAATCTGCTTTACAATGCTCTCATATTCTCCTTTTAAGTGCTGAAACTTTTTCCTGATGAGGTGACCCCGTACACATGCCTGGGAAGAAAGAAAAATTAAACAGAACTGACCAACTTCTCAGCACAAGACGAGGCCACACAGATCAACTGACTAGATTAGAACTTTTCTCGTTGGGTGTGCTAGACTTTTAATAGTCACCTGACAAGCACACTTTAACATCACTTTATCTCCAAGCCTGAAAAAGTTTCACCTGGTGAACTTCAATATGTTAGGCTGTTACCCAGGGGCAACGGCAGCAACAAAGATACTGTTTTAAAACAAAAAAAAGTGGTCCCATATGTTTGTCTAGTGACCTATGGGAATACTATGAACATTTTTTTGCTCTCACTCTTCGGAGTGAGGCAGCTGCAAAAAACAAAAACAAACCACTAATGTTTTATCTATTTCACAGCATCGTTGTGACAGAAATATAACCACACGCCCTCCCTGGAGAAAGAGCATAATAAAATGAACATAATGAAATGAGGGCCTAAGAAACAAGGAGGAACAGACCCTCTCTTACTGATTTCTGTCCACCCCTCCCTGCCCCATCTTATTGTGTTATCCCACCTGCAGCGCCTTCACTCTCCGCAGAAACCGCTCTCTTTCCTCTACTGCCATCTTCCTCTTGACCACCTTCCAAGCAAGCACCGGCAGAGACCGTTCCCGCTGCCTGGGCAACCGCGCTTGCCGATGACGTTGTGAAGCGCGACGAGACACGGCCGCCTTGTTCCCTCTTGCAATTCCGGGGAATAACCTCAAGGTGGCGATGCCCAGCAGACGCCGGTGGTTGTCTGAGGGCGAAGCGCGGCGCCTTGTGTCACATTTGACTTGCACATTAATTTTGTTTAAAAATATTTCTCAAGGTCACAGCAGAAAATGCTTGAAGAGTTTGAAACCAGCACTTCACATCTGCTTTCAGTGGCAGTCTATCCCTCCTCTTTGTTTTTGGTTCAGCCTTAAGGTTTTGAGTGGGGACCTTGCCATTGCTTGCCTCTAAGTGGCAACCCTTAAGGGTGAACCAAAAACAAAGACTCTTCAAGCTTTTTCTGCTGTGGCCTTGGGAAAACATTTTATGACCATCATGCCCCCGTGATTGTCCTGCCCTTGTGTGATTTGAGCCCACTCCCCTACAATTCTTCAGTCGTCGCCCCATTCGAAAGAACAGTGATTGTTGCAGTCGTGCATTAATTTGAACTGATCCCTTCTCACCAGGGAATTCTCTTAGGAAATAGTCTGTTTCAGGCATGTGCATCTGAAAAGTAATGGAGGAGACTCAATGTCTGGGCCAAGGTCTGACCCTATCAGGCTCAGACCAAACTAATGCAGAACTGTGGGCTTTCTGGGGTTAATTCCCCCTCCCCCCACATACACACACACACACTTTTGTCTCTAGGCAGCATCCCCTGGGAAGCTGGGAGCATCTAATGGACATAGGCTCCAGAGGTTGATGGATTCCAAACCCCAGGTTAAAATAGTGGGAGTCAGAGTGTCAATCATCCACAGAGGCCAAGAGAAAGTATCTTGACCAACATAATTTAGTTAAGTCTATCATGCAGAGGAGGTTGGTCCTTTAACTTATGAGGAAATTTCTGGTGGGCTGCTGACAGCCAAGAACAAACTTCACAGCATTGTTCACACTATCCAGCCTCAGACTTGTCCATTGCTTCCTTGTGTGCTTCTCTGTTTCCGCTCTGGGGCAAATCTGAGTTGAACAGCCCCTGTGAGTGCAGGAAGCCCCACCGAGGCACAGGGTTGTCAAATCTAGGTTGAAACATTCCTGGAGATTTGTGGGGCTCACCTGGAGGTTCCCCAGGCTCTACCTGAAGGTTGACAAACCCACTGAGATACTTGACTTGCTAGGTCAACTTTAAATATGCCAAAGCTGCTCCTGCTAACCTGGCTGAGCCCAGACCCATGCTCCAGGGCGCCAGGTTTGTGAGATATCTGCCTCACTCATGCTTCTCCAGATAGAGAGTCCTGAGGGAAATGGGGAAAGAACCCACAGAACAAAACATCCCAATTACCAATTCTGGAACATAAATCAAAGTGAAACGGGCTACACTGGATCAACATATTTTCATTTAAAAGGTGTCAATGAGTCAATACAACTGGCTTTTGACAGGAGTGGAAATCATTCTTAAAAGGAGATGTAAACAAGTGTATGAGAACACTGAATTACAAGGGTCCTGGAGAGACCCCACAAAACTGGGGGTACCTGTCAAGCCCCAGATCTGTAAAACAATTCACAACTCTAGATTTCAAATCAGAAGCCTTTATTGACAGACATCGGCATGCCTAAAGAACTGGCTTCAGGTACAGCCTTTTATCCCCCTCCCTTCTCCTCACCCCATATTAAAGACAGAGTAAAACGTGACAGGAATGCTACAGCAGTTGCTCTCACAAGGTTCACTCAAAAGAGATAAGGTCAGGCGCCGGCACCTTGGTGCCCCTAATTTACTACAAGTTGCTAATTAAGAGTAGGTGGGAAATCGAAAGTAAAGTGAAGGTCCATTAACATAACAGAACACAGGCTGCTCTTTGATGTCCGGAAGCCCCTTCCTGACAGAACCCAATCTATTGGTTCATATTGCCCAATGGACAAACAGGTCTGTGCCTGTGTGACCTTTGACCTTTTGGATCCCTATTTGCTCACTCCAGGAATCAGCATTACTATTATAAAAAGGTTCAGTGTTCGATAATGATACACATTAAACTACATACTAATTTATTACATGGACATTCCATGTACTTAGAGCAAGGTTGAAATTCAGTAGCACCATAAAGACCAACAAGAGTTCCAAGGTGTAAGCTTTTGATAGTCAAAGGGACTCCTGACAGCTTATTCCTGAAAATCTTATTGGTCTCTAAGGTGCTGCTGGACTCGAATCCTGCTCTTCTTCTGAAGATCTATTGAGCTACCCAGCTGAAACTACTGCATGTACTTCAACACTCTATCTATTGGCAGCCTGGGAAGATCTTATGAAAGAGCCCCCCAAATCTATGCTTCACCCTGTTACCTTGCTGTCTTCAGAGGATCCCTTGCAAATACTCGCCAAATCACCCAGTCCGTTGTCACATAGCAGTTCACATTTCTAACACTTTTCAGATGGATTAACAAGAAGCACCTGGAGAGCTTGCGGGCTGCTGTCCCCACAGAAACGCCATTTTAATTCTATCATGCCACCTCACTGAATTTTCTACGTCAAAGAAAACCCTCTGCTACTGTTGTCAGTTTGTTTCCCATTAACCAAACCACAAACAAGGTTGCACAAAAAAATCAAAATTGTGTGCTCAGGACTGCAGCCTCAATAAAAAGGGAGCAGGGAGGGAGTCATGGCCAAATGGCAGAAACAACTAAATTCTGTTAATTGTATGGTCAAATTTCTTGAGAGTTCACTTAACAGTGGACAGAGGATGGTTCATGTGGGTAGCCCACACCAAGGCTGCTTTCACACACATTGGATCATGTACTGTCAATGCGGTTTACAAAATCCATTTGCAAATTATTGATAAGTGACACTGAAAGGGCATGATGCAATGTGTGTGAAAGAAACTTGAAACTCATGCCAAACTCCCCGGGAGATGGGGACTGCCCCCTAGAAGCAGCAGCACTGCATGCCCCCTTTGTCTCTTGCAATGTCAGAAAGGACCCCAAGGCACAATCCTGGGGTGCAGCAGACCAGATTCCACTTAGTTTTCTTCCCTTGGCATGTGCCCATTTCATTTCCAGGAGTTGGCTACTTCTGTGCTTGATTTTCCTGCAGGCAGTTCAAACCCAGGCCCCGATCCCTGCTTCCCCTAAATAGATCCAACAGGTTTCAACCTTCTTTCCCTGAACTATTCAGGGGCAGTGTCCAGTGTGTCTTCCTTTCTCAGGCCTGCTGTTTCTTTGCCAAGGCTTCCCACGCTGCTCAAAAGAAGACTCGGGCTGCTGTTTTGTTTCCACTAGGCCGTGGAGGTATCTTCCAGGTCGGGGTTTTCTGCCAAGTGCAGCTTTTGGCTGAAGTGGGGTATTAAGTGAAAACAGAGAAGCCAAGATCTTGCCCCCCTCCCCAAGAGTTCTTCAGACCGAGGCCTGTTTCTGCGTAAACAGTTACTATCAGAAGGTTAAATGTGTCATTCCCATACTACATCCACTGACAGAAGGAGGAATGAAAGCAAAGTCATGTCTTCATAAAGAGGGGACTGCCCTATTTCTAATTCTGCTTTACACTGTCACACAGATACATCCAGTTCCTTACTTTCTGCCATGGTGTAGAGTGGCCAATGGACAAACACCAGGAAGAGGCAACTAGATAGGAATGAAAATCTGTGGACTGAACTGAGAGGGGAAGAGGGAGCAGGTATAGCCCCACTTAACAACATCTGCAAAGGTGTCCCAGTACTTTCTCCCTCGAGTGAATGGCTGCCCTTCAAATGCAGGGATCAGCAAGAGAGGACCCTACACTAAATGTCTCAGGGCTGTGTGTTGCCACATATCCAATGGAGGGGAGGGGGGTTGTTTGTGTGTCCTAGCAAAATGCAAGCCCTCCCCTCCCCTCTTATCTGGTATAGTACAGATTCTGCTCACTGACTATATTTAATAATCAACATTTAGAGAGGAACTTCTGAGCATTCAGAGGGGTTCACACAGTTAACTTTGTGCTCCTTATCCAATGAAAAGCATCTTGCATTCTACATTATTAATAATCATCCTTCCAACAACCCTGTAAGGTAGGTCAGCCAAATTATCCTCATACTGCAGTTAGGAGTGGGCTTAAAGCTGCCAGTGGGGAATCAACATGCCTCCATTTTGAGGGCTGTAGTCCCAATCTAAGATCAACTGACTGTATTTTAGCATCAGAATAGAGACCTGGAGTTCATTCACAGAATTCCAGGCTTACATATAGTTTGATATCAGTCCACCAGAGAGATACAATGGTCTTTTCACTTGAGAAGGATGGCCCATCCAAAACCCCATCTGGATCACAGATTATCCCCTCCCTACTTTGCAGCATCAACTACCCCACTTTAGTCCCCTCAGGAAGGATACATGGAGTTGCTGAGCTCTTCCAACTGCAAAGAGAAATAAGAAAACCATCAACAAAGGCAAGCAACATTAAAACTGGCCAAGTTAGGGTTGCTAGCTGAGAGTTGGGAGGGATTTGGGGGCCAAGCCAGCCAAAAAGGCAGAGTTTGGAGAGGAAGGGGAGTTCAGCAAGGATGTGATGCCATAAAGTCCACTCTTCAAAGCGGCCATTTTCTCCAGGGCAACTGAAGTCCAGAGATCAGCCATAATTTGAGGAGAAATCCAGGCCCCACCTGGAGGTTAGTACCATAAACATGCAACTAGAGCTGATGTTAGAGAAGTGGAACAGAATACTGTGACATTATAAACGTGGTTTTTGCTTGGCATGTTATAGGGCACATGAGTGCAAAGAACTTCATATTAGTGGTATGCACTGTACATGGACGATATCTACATTTACTAAGTGTAATACACAAAATGTTGTAAATTATCACCTGCTCTTGTGGTTTAAATTATATTGGACAAACTTCCAGATAGATCAAAGTTGGGGTTTTAGAGCATGAATCAAGGATATGAAATAAAATCAGTGACGCTCCAGCGGGGTGGGAATTGTTTCATTTATCTAGCTTTAAAACCTGATGGGAAAAACATAGGATTTAATCAAAGAAGTGGATCTGGTAGAGGCTGTCTAGGGCCCCTTCCACACATGTAGAATAATGCACTTTCAATCCACTTTGCAGCTGTGCGAAATAGCAAAATCCACTTGCAAACAATTGTGAAAGTGGACTGAAAGTGCATTATTCTGCATGTGCAGAAGGGGCCTAGGAAGAAAGCTTTATAAATGAGACCACATTGGGAGGGGGAAAGCTTTGATCCACAAGGCATTAATCTGACCTCAACTAGAGGCACTCAGAGCAAAGCCTCTCCTTAACATCTCAGTGGGTGGGTAATCTATCATTTGCAAGAATGGTGGGGGAAACTGCTGTCAAGCCACAGCTGACTTATGGTGATGCTGTTTAAGGCAAGAGATATTTAGGGGTGATTTGCCACTGCCTGCTTCTGCGTGGGCTGAGAGAGTTTTGAAAGAACTGTGGCTGGCCTAGGTTAATCTCAGCCAAAGCTTGCTCTCTGTCACAGAAGTACATACAAACATGTTAACTGCTTAGGGAGATTCACTGTTTCAATCTGAACTATTTCCAGTCAACTGGTTATATGGATGTCTAGAATACCTTGGGTGAATGTACTATCAAAGGTTTTCATGGCTGAAATCAACTGGCTGTCGTGGGTTTTCCGGGCTGTGTGGCCGTGGTCTGGTGGGCCATGTTAGGAGCTAAAACCACCAGATCACGGCCACACAGCTTGGAAAACCCACAACAGCCAGTCTTGGGTAAAATCTGTGATATGGTTTCAGGCAGAAGAAGATAGGAGAAGAACAGGTAAAAAAGAAAAGACTGAGATCCTTGGCACCTCTTACATTTGTCAGTAGCTGGTCCAGATTCCGGTCAGCCACAGTTTTCTTCTGGTCTTCAGACAGCTCTTCCACGTAGACATCCAAGCTGAAGTGCAGACGGGCCAACTTCTCCTGCATCTCCCGAACATGTTCCAATTGTTCAAAAGAACATTCCTTTCCTGTGCCAGTCCAGAAGAGGAACACGGCCATTACCCTGTGCAGTCTCCAGGAGATACCCAAACAAATCTCCAAGTCTGTTTTCTTCACAGGAAGAATATACTCCTGGTGGGAAACTCAATTCTCATTGGTGACCCTTAGACCTTTTTTGCCCCTAGTTCACTAATTTTAAATATTGATTTTGCTTAAGTGTTTAAAAATGTTTTCTGCCATTTGTTAGTTGAGTAGCAGTCATACTATAAACTGACGTCAGTTTCAAAACCCACACATTGAACAGATGACAGGCAATGGGTTTTATAGTACAGCCACTTTAGCAGATGGACAGCAATTTGATCAGAAATTCAATCGGCCTCATCGGGGTGAGAAGACTGGTCTGGGACTGCAGAGACCTTGGTTCAAATCCTTGCTCATACATGAAGCTCAGTACCTTGGACCCAGCCTACTTCACAAGGTTGTTGATAGGGAAAAAATGTGGGAAAGAACTTCCATAAGCCATCCCAAGCTCCTTAAAGTGAAAGGAAAGATACAATGTGAAAAGTAAGTTACTGGGGATAACCACTCCCCTCCAATGAACACAGGACGCTACCTTATACTGAATTAAGTCCTTTGTCCATCAAGGTCAGTACTATTTACTCAGAGTGGCACCAGCTCTCCAGAGTCTCAGAGTCCCTTTCACATCACATACTACCTGATTTTTTAAATTGGAGATGCTGGGAATTGAACTTGGGACCTTCTCCATACCAGGCGGAGGCTCTACCATTGAGCCATGGGCTATCCCTGAACCATAGCCCCTCCAGTACCAGTAATGTTTCTGCTAAGACTTGATACTGATTTTGCTTTCTTCCCTACTCTGTCCCAAGAATGAACTCTAGATGGCCTGTCACATGCCCTTGTCACTAAGAACATCCAAAAACTCTGCTGGATGAGACCAACAGCCATTTTGCCCACGATTCTCTTTGCAAGAGCAATTAGCCAGATACCCTCAGGAAGCCTGTAAACAGGACATTAGGAGAGACGCCCAGTACCTCCCTCTCAGCTGCTGGCTCTCAGAGGCTAGTCTGTCTGAACAGGGGGGTTCTGGTTAGCTAGCAGGGCTCACAGCTCTCCAACGTATTTGGCCAGTCTGTCCTTAAAGCCATCTTGTGATTCAGAATTCTGCCCACTTCCTTTCAACTGTACTGAGCTGGTTGCCAGCCAGCTTTATTTTTATCCATCCAGGTGACACACAATAAGTTATTTGGGGCCACGCAGCAAGTGGCCAGACTTGATGTCGGATCACTCAGCACAGACCCCACCTAACTTTTGAGCTTCTAGCTGCTGTAACCTGAACGCACTGAAGTTGCCTCATTTTACCCTCACAACAATCCTGTCAGAAGAAGAAAAAAGACCAATCCATAGCCATAGTGAGCTCAACAGGGATTCAAACCGCAGCCTCCTTGTTGCCAATCCCATGCTCTGCCAGTGACGGCACACTGGCCAAGAGAACCTTCTAATGGCACAGCACTTACCGAACGCCTGCAGCTTCCCCGAATGGAAGTCGTTCAGCAGGTTCAAGAGCCCCCCCTCCATTTCGTACACGTCCGAGACATCCGTCAGGAAAGAGTGCTGCAGAGGGGCACCTACTGTGGTTCCCGTGCTGCCCGCAGGCTGGGGGGCTCGGGGCTTCTCTTTGTTTGCTCTGCAACAAAGGACAATAAGAGGCAAACCCAGCCTGGGAGGCAGCAACCAGCATCACTTCCCCTTTCCGTTCCAATGAGGCATGTTGCCAGCAGGACTGGCCCAGTGCAATGTGCTTCCTCCTGCTTCAGGGCTAACTGAGAAGGTATGTGTGGAAGGCAATGGTCAAAAGTTTTCCAGGGTTCAACCTGACCTCCTTACAAGGAGCAACTGAAGCAGCCCAAATGATGGGATGGCCTCATGATGCTGGGCTGAACAGCCTCTGAATGCTTCACTTTCCACACATCTCAGATTAACCCACATAAATCTAGACCAGGGGTAGGGAACCTGCGGCTCTCCAGATGTTCAGGAACTACAATTCCCATCAGCCCCTACCAGCATGGCCAATTGGCCATGCTGACAGAGGCTGATGGGAATTGTAGTTCCTGAACATCTGGAGAGCCGCAGGTTCCCTACCCCTGATCTAGACCAATCTGTGCCAGAGGAATAGAGGCACAGAGCAGAAGGAAGGTGCTCTACACAAGAGGTGTCCAATTGGCCATGCCAGCAGGGGCTGATGGGAATTGTAGTCCATAAACATCTGAAGCATCAGAGTTGGACACCCATGCTCTACACCTATGCGCATGCAATACGGAAACTTTAGCCAAGCTGAGAAAGTGTAAAGCATCACACCACATCACATGATGCCCACCAAACAAAGTCACAGGGCCACCTGTCCTCTGTGGGATCCATCCAAGTAGGATTGCCAGCTCCAGGTTGGGAAAATACCTGGAGGGAGGGGTTTGGGGAGGGGAGTGACTCCAGTGAAGTATGATGCCATAAAGTCCACCTTTCAAAGTGGCCATTTTCTCCAGGTGAACTGATTTGCCTGTAAATCAGTTGTAATAGCAGATCTCCAGCAACCCGCTGGAGGCTGGCAACCCTAGATCCAAGACATAGTTCTCTCCTCACTGGTTTATCCAAGCAATAATCGACTGAGGTAGGTTACAGGCCCAAAGTTCGCTTGGGGGAATTTGAATGTGTATCTTTCCAAACCTAGCCTGACATTCTAACCACTACACACACCACCTCTCATTTGTTTCAATGGGGGTAACATAAGTTTGCACCCTGTGGGCCCTGCCAAACTTGCCATCTGGGGAATCTGCCCACACTGTGTACTTCATCACAGAGTCACCTCTGAACAGGCTGATATCTGGGTCTCAAGCGGTGAGGTGGGGGAAACTGCTCTTCAATACACCATCATCAAAAAGTTTCAACACAACCATAAGGGATCCTCAGGTTATTTAAAATAATGTTTTCACAGAATTCCCAGATGAGTTTTGTTCTCAGAGGTGATGCAGAAGATTGCCAAAGATTTTTTTTAAAGGCCTCATACCTGGGCCCCTTGAGCCCCCCTAAGCATATGCAGAGGGTCCTTCCTTTGTGAAGGGATCAAGCTTTCATAAAAATGGTTTGAGGATGGAATAGCTATGAACAATCTAAATGCCTCTTTCTCAGGAAAACTATTTTAAAATCAGAGTAAGAGATAAAACCACAGAAGACACCCCCCCCCCAAAAAAAAACAACAACAACCCTACACTTTTTTTCCTGGCTTAACAACTTTCTGTACTGGTATCTTGCTAAGAAGTTATCTATCTGATATACCAATGAAAGCTTAAACCCTGGAAACGTTGGACTTTAAGGTGCTACTGGACACAAATCCAACCCTATCCAACAGGTTCCATGTTCAAATCCTCCTCACCAAGGGAACCTTTCAGCTCTGTTAGTCCTGAACTGACCTCTTGAACTTGGATCGTTGCTTCGGTGATGGGATATGAGGCATTCCCAGGGAGAAAGAGGTGCTCTTGCTGGCAGGGACCGGCAGCTTGCGTAAAGCACTAGTGGGCATCGGCTGAGCCAGGTGGGGCTTGGGGCTCCTCTTCTTCTTCTTCTCTTCCATCTCTCAATCGATCATGTGTCTCAGCTACCCACAGGAAGGCCTCAGGGTAGGGGGGCACCAGGAGCAAGACCAAAGTCGAACTACAGGCAACACTTCAAAAGAAACACAGAAAAAAGATGTTAGCCTTGACCTCTATGGACGCACCACATAAAGAGGCAGCAACCAGAAGCAGAGGGGCAAACTGCATGAGGAGGGCTGCTTGGTTGCCTTCATGTTCTAGTGCCGGGGTGGCGAACCTTTGGCACTCCAGATGTTATGGACTACAATTCCCATCAGCCCTTGCCAGCATGGTCAATTGGCCATGCAGGCAGGGGCTGATGGGAATTGTAGTTCATAACATCTGGAGTGCCAAAGGTTGGCCACCTCTGTTCTAGTGTGGTGTGGTGTGGTGTGGTGTGGTGTGGTGTGGTGTGGTGGTTAAGAGCAGGTGGATTCTAATCTGGAGAACTGGGTTTGATTTCCCACCTGAGTGGCAGAGGCTTATCAGGTGAACCAGATGTGTTTCTGCACTCCTACATTCCTGCTGGGTGGCCTTAGGCTAGTCACAGCTCACTCAGAAGTCTCTCAGCCCCACCTGTCTCACAAGGTGTCTGTTGTGAGGAGAGGAAGGGAAAGGAGCTTGTAAGCCACCTTGAGTCTTCTTATAGGAGATAAAGGTGGGATATAAATCCAAACTCTTCTTCTTCTACTACTCAGGAACTCTGCAGAGATACCTGGCTGGCCATGCTTGGAAAAAGGATACTGGGCTAAAGGCACTGGGCTCTGTAGGGCACTGAATTAGATTTTTACCTTTCTAATTGCAAATGCACACATACCCTACAAAAATGAAACCATCCTGAACTGGTTGAACCCTGACCTGTATGGCCCCAGCTATGTTGATCTCATTAGATCTTAGATGTTCAGCAAGGGTTGGCCTTGGTTAATTCTTGGATAGGAAACCGCTAAGGGAGTCTGGGGTTGCTACTCAGAGGCAGGCAATGGTGAGCTACCTCTGCTCACCTCTTGCCTTGGCATCCCTATAGGGTAGCCACAAGTCAGCTGCAACTTGATGGCACTTTCTACCACCACCAAACTGGCGGATTCTGTTCTTCCCTAAAAGAGGGTTTCGAGGGACACACTGGAAAATCTTTTCTGTGAGGAAGCTCCAAATCTCTGAACACAGTTCCCAAAGCAAGGTTCCTTCCTCCGGATCAATGTAAAAGATAGTTGAAAGGTGGAAACTCAGAACAGCCCATTTGTAAATGAGAGGGGTGTGTGTGTGAAAATCAGAGCCACTATGATGTTGGGTCGAGGACATGGAAGAAATAAAATACAGAACTTCAGACAGTGATGAGAACAGTCTCCTAAAAGCTCATGGCTGGGAATCTAAATGGGAGTTGGGGAGAAATCAAGCCAGCACCATTTGATGGTAAAGAGGCAATTTTGTCTGCCCACACTATCTATAATGCACACCTCAGAACCTTTTTCTATGACAAGATGCAGTAAAGGCCACTGCTAGATAAACAGTCCATTTAACAAAGATGGACAGGCAACAGGGATTTCTTAAATGGTGCCACTTCAGGTTGCAGAGGTGGAGACGCTTCTAGGATAAGTGTCCACTATAAAAACTTCTTTGAGCACAAAGTTAGCATAACAGTAAGAAAGTTCTGACCAGTTGGTTTTCTATATGGAGTGATGTGCCATCAAAAACAAACTTCTTCATATGGCGAGTGCAAGCACACAACCTTTTTAATTGCAGCCTATAACAGTTTTATAAATACACAAATCATGATAGCAAACACAACTTCCAAGGTCAGTGACAGATGATAAGCAGAGGTTCATTCCTGCCCTGTCTGTGGTCTTCCCAGGGTCATTAGTCTGGCCACTTTGGAAACAAAACTGGGGAAGATGGACCTTTAGTGTGATCCAGCAGGGATCTTTTTATGCTGCACCGCTTATCATCAGTCCAAGTCTTTATCAACATGGCCTTGAACAGAATTATGATGAAATCAAGCCTGGGCTTTGTCCTTTCCCCTCAGGAAAACTCCCCACCTTGCCATGCGGCCCTTCAACCCTTTGAAGTGGCCAGTTGGCTCCTATTTTTTGTGTTGGGTAAATTTCCACAGCCTTTCCGGTTTCTCCATCCGGAGATCAAAGCTAGCTGTCATGTTGGTGTGATTTTGCCTGTTGGAATTACAGGATGCAACTGCATCACAAGAATCATAAAGAAATATGTATAATTGCAATATTCTGTATTTTATGTTTTTTAAAAAATCCTGTGTTGGTCTTGGACAGTGAATAAATCTTGACTGATTGACTGGCTGCTCAGCCAGGACCCCATTAACCACCACAGCAGAAGATGACCAAGGCACAAAATTCCTCCCATTGTGGTTGCGAAGGTGGTGAGAGGTTCCAGTCTGCTCCTGAATCCCTGTTGTGACAACAAGGCAAGGTAGCCGCCCTGAATCTTGCCAGGGGCTGCCACAGACCCCTTTAAAATCCATGTCAAGTACCAGTTCATTCAAGAAAATGTAAACAAAACAGGTTTTAAGCTAGTTCAGGGGTTGCTATCCCAGAGTAAAAAAATACCGAAGTGCACCCCTGTACCATTAGCTTCCCCCTCCAGCTCTGTGAGAGAGAAGGAAGCCTGGTTGTTATGTAGGTACTTAGTTGAAAAACACATGTGAATCAGAGGCCAGCAGTCTCCTCTTTGACATGTTACCTTTCTAAGTCAAGGAGATTTTTTAAAATACAGGGAATATTCCAACATGTGACCCCCCCCCCCACCAACTCTAATATGGTACAGTCCCGTCACAGCCTCAACTGCCTAGTGATTTTGTAGTTCAGCAATACCTTAAATTATAATGCCCCTCCTTTTCACAAGAAATTATCTGCAGAAACGACATGGCTTGGAGCTTTTCTGGTTTAGCAAAGATTTACTAAGTAGCCCCTTTTCTACACCCTCACCCCTCAGTTGTTCAGCATTTGTATTCAAGGGGGGCACGTGGATTAGGAGATAGAAGGCAAAAGTCCCGTTGGTCTCCCATCCATGAACAGCAACTTGTTGCCGCTGATCTGTAACCCTCTCAGCTGCCCTGTCATTATATACATTGCATTCCTCCGATCCCTCTTCCCTTCAAAAGCCAGTAATGGCTGAGCCCAGTTATATACTACACTAGCGAGGCTCGGCCACGTGTTGCTGTGGCTTATTGCAGTGAAATGGGAAAGGAACAATAGCAGCCAATCAATTGCAGAGGCCAGCAGTACGTGCTCATGCAAACACGCAGCCTGATACTGTGCGATGTCATTGATGTGCATGCCTGCATTCCTTGGGGGGGGGGGGGATGGAAAGGCTCCCCTCCCACACATCTAGGCTGGCTGGTCATGATCCTTTACCTGGGAGTAAGTTTGGTTGGTGGCAATTGGTGTCGCTTCTGAGGAAACCCTCTGAGGGGCGCGACGCAGCCATTCAAAGTATGTCATGGTTGCTGTACCGAGCTTACTCCTGAGTAACGCGTGCCTGGTTTTCTTAACTGTAATCGCAGTATTCAGGGAATCTAGGGTGCCTGGCCCCTTCCTCCCGTCCCTTGCATGTCACCCCTCACTCTCTTCCCTCCCTCACTTCTCTTCCCTTGCATGCCACCCCTCCCCCTCCCTCCCTTCCCTTTCCCTCTGCTAGGGTGGGTGGGTCATATCAAGATGCTGGGCCCCCTGTCTCCCCTCCCTTGCATGCCACCCCTCACTGTCTCCCCTCTCTCACTTCTCTTCCCTTGCATGGCTTCCCCTCCGTCCCTTTCCTCTCCCTCCCTCTCTTCCCTTGCATGCCACCCCTCCCTCTCCCTCCCTTCCCTCTCCCTTGTGTGTATGTGTGTGTATGTGTTTCACTGCCTATGTACTGTTTTTACTGCTAATATCTGGCCATCTGAGGGAACATTCTAAGCAGCAGGAACATTCTAAGGGTGACAGTTACACACAGGCAGCTGCATGTCCTTCACCATGGAGTGCCAGGAAAAAGGCATTTTACCTGGGCCAGGTGTGAAATTTCAGGTATGTGAACATCTAAAAACACTCTCACCTGGCTCACTATAGTGGCTGGGAATTTTCAGAGGAATTGGCCCAGCAGTTACTGCGTTATACTATCATCAACAAAAACACTGTTAGCTTTTTATATATATAGATAGCCAAAGAATTGGAAAAAAGAAAAAAGGAGTCTTGCAGCACCCTACAGACAATTGGGTGGATTCTGGCAGAAGCTTCCATAGGTCCAGTTAACTGGATGCATGAAATGACTTTGCAAAAGGCAGCAGGAACACAAACTGCCGAGGGGAAGGAATTGCAAAGAGTGGGGCTGAAAGACTCCTAGGGCAATTCTATGCAAAACTATACAAGCACAATGGATGCTGGTCATCACCGTAATCAGGGATATAACACAGTCTACCCCATTACAGCAAATAATTTTACACCTCTCATGGTTAAGAAAGGAAATCATCTCCGTTAAGAAAGTGGTCCCCGATTCCCTGGTTATCACCATTAATAATTATTTATTTAGCAGCCAGTCTCCATCGAAAGGTTCTTTCTTGAAGACTTTCAGGCCAGCAACAGATCTCTGTTGCCCTGAGAGACGCCACTTCATGCTGCTGCCCTTGACAGCTTCCGCCCCACAACCCTGCGGCTGATCTTTAAGGTACCACAGAAAGACCCCTTTTCGCTTTTGCCCCTGCAGATCGGCAAAACGGCCCCGCTAAAATCTGTGAACGAGCCCTTTAAAATAATCCAACAGAGCAATCCCCCCTCCCACACTATAACGACTTCTCAGCTCAAGACTCTTCCGCTCGTTTCAGCATCCTGCAAAGGAACAATGAAAGACAGAGAGGGGGAAGATTGATTGACACGCGGTAGATTGCAGGGGGAGCGGGGTGGTGGGGGTTGCAGCTGGCTGCTGGGGAGTGGCGTTGCATCCCCCCCCCCCCCCACCAATATGCCCGCCTGTTTTCGCACAGGGAAGGCTAAAAGTGGAGCAGCTGCACTGCCCGTCCCCCCGCCCCCGCCCGCCTTCCAACGGGGCCGCGGTTTCCAGCGCGGGCAGGCCAAACTGACCTCGGAGCAAGCAGAGGCCAGAGCGGCGGCCCCGGTGCAAAGAGGACACCAGCACCGACCAAGGCCCGGGACCCTCCCCGAGCGTGCGAAGATCGCCTTTACCTTGGCGAAGGCCCGCGCCGTTCTTTCCCCCTCGTCAGCTTTCGTTGGAACCCCGACCTCAAGTCCTAGTCTAGTGGGCCTCAGGGCACGTGCAGAGTGCAGCCTCAGCCAGACGTCCCCGGCCTAGATCTGCTCCCCCTTCGTGCTTCTCAACTGCAGTCTTTCTCACGCACAAAGACTGCAGAGCTGCAACTGGGACCACCCCCTTTATGCCCCCTCCCCTCCCTGCTTGGTTAAGTTGCTGCAAAAAATGAAAGGTGTCACCTTGAGCCAAACTGGAACTACACTCTGCAGAATAGAAGTTGCCTTAGCATCAGGTTTAACCCAAGCTTCGTTTTAGCACCAAGCACTGAAACTTACCCAAGATGAGACAACTCGAGACATGACCAAAGGCATAAGTATTTTGCAACCCAAATCTTGAACTGGGGTACCCCACCTGAGAGTACCCGGTGCAACTCTCTTAGACGGTTGTGATTTGAATAACTTCAATCTTTATTTTAAGGAGGGGAAGCATATCAGCTCCCTGAACTTCTGTGTCTGCGTTAAATAGTTAGGAACCATACCAGAGCAGCCCTTTTCAAAAGTCAGTTGATTTCTTGGCATTCAAGTTTCGTTTCATCCCTACAGGAAAGGTTCACTGTGACACCAGGCTATGGCTGGGAATATCCCACACACCATCTAGAGCTGAAACTAGGCAGCTTCCTGGGAAACCCCATCTATCTATCCCACCTGGAACTCCAGGACTGAAGGAAGGTATGCTGTAAATGGGATTGAGAAATAGTCTTGCCCCTGCTTTGCTTGACATAAAAACGCTGATGAAATCTCTCTTTCCTACAGTGAAATGCTTAATTACAGCTAGAAGGAAGGGGGTGTATATTGAACACCAGAGGTCCCCAGTCTTTTAATAACAGGTTTTTCTGAGCATCAAAAAAAATTCCCAAACTACCTTCCAAACCATATTAGCAAATTTTGTTCTAACCTAGGAATAGAAGAGCATAGACTACGAAGTGTGTCACAAATGAAGTTATCAGCTAAGCAGTGCAAGAAAAATCTGATGAAATTAGTTTTGAAAAAAGCCTAAAACAGGTATTTTCTTTTAGGGAAGTGTTAGCAAGCTTCTATTTGGAGGACCATGTTGTACAGCAACCACCTGGGAATTCCTGGCAGCCAAGCCCAACCTGGTTAGGGTGCCAGGGCTTCTGACTAGTACTCTTCTTGAGATTGTACATCACTCATCCTGAAACTCTGTTAGCAGCAGGGTGAGGCCTGTTTAGCAGCAGGGTGAGCAGCATCAAGATAAACTCTCTCTGTGTGTTAAGGGAATCAATCAATCTGAAGCCAATGTATACCATAAATTAGTTCTGCACTCAAAAGAAGCCACTGGATTTATGTATCAGAAAACTACTAGCTAGCTGTTTCGGGAACTGGATAGTCTCAACATCCTCTTTCAGCCATGGGCCTTGCCTACTGGAACTCTCAGTCATTTGAGATCAGGGCCCTGCAGGACGTGGTACAGTTCCACAAGACCTGCAAGGCAGAGATATCCCACCAGTTAGTCTTGCCATCTTGCCTGGCCTCCCCTTGTTCCTCAGCTTATGCATGTCAAACTCGCAGCCCTCCAGATGTTATGGACTACAGTCCCCATCATCCCCTGCCAGCATCATGCTGGCAGGGGATGATGAGAACTGTAGTCCATAACATCTGGAGGGCCGCGAGTTTGACACCTGTGATTTAAACTGTTATCCCCCAATTGAGTCTGAAACTGAGAAAGGAAAGGCAGCAAACTTTTATGTATTTTGTAAAATGTTAAATTATTTTATTGATTTTAAATTAAATTCTTCTATTGCATAATGTATTGATTACTGATTGTTGGCATTTGTTGGACGAGATGAGTTATACTATTTGTAAGTTTTCTAAACCCAGCCTAGGCTGGGGTAGGGCGGGATAAGAAACTAAAAAAGTAAATAAAGTGTGACTGGAATGGAAGCCTGTTGTGTGCAGAGAAGATTAAGTGTGGTACAGTGATGAGAAGGCAAAGGAATCAAAATTCAAATCTCTGCTAGGCCATGAAGCTTGCTGCAGGACACTGGATTGGCCACTCTTTTTCAACATAACTTACCTCACCATTTGTTGTGAAGCTAATATGAAGACAAACCATATCTGCAACTCGGACTGCCTGCAAGGAGGTGGTATAAAAAAAAGTACTAGAAATAAATGTACAATATTAGTTTAATTTATATTGTAGTATAAACAGTAAGGTATCACCCTGTTTCAGCATATACTTAAGCAGTTCAGGGTGGAAAAATACCAGTTGTGTACCTGAACTGGGTCCCAACAACCTGGTTCTGAAGCTGAAGAATTCTGCCATTCTCTTAAGTCGCATGCCACCACTTCCAGATTCTCAAAATTTTAAAAAGTTTATCTCAGCTGTATACACACCATACTTTTTCAAAGCCCAATTAAGTCAGCCAATTCAAGATTCACCCATTTCTTTGAAAGAGCACACAGGAAAGCAATACAAATAGTGCAAGCCCTGTCCAAATGTTTATACTAATTGGGATGGAGTCTAGGAATAGCAAACTCCATGAGATTCAAGATCAACCATGCTGTTCAAAGTGGAAGGAAGAAAGAAAGCTTCAAACGTGCCATCGAGTTTATGTTGGTTTCTATTGGATACAAAATATATGTACAACAGATCAGGATATAGCCTATTTGTGCAACACCTGTTAAAATGATGTGAAGGTTCCCATGAAAGAGCAAGAGCAGGGATATATCTGAACAGCGGTGGCCAATTCCGGCCCAATAGTCAGCCAAGATGTGAGTTGTGGTCCCCCTTTACATCCACATCATTAGCTTTCTACCATCCCCACCAAACGCCAGAAGCCACGGTGATGGAATCACCATTTCCAATGAGGGGCCCAAGAAAATATAAGCAAACCCCAGAAAAGTGGAGGAAGTTGATCTGCTCGTTTGAACAGGAGGCTGTGCCAAAGAAATGCTGAAATCCGGTGGAAGGTGAAGTACAGGGAAGTCACTGGGTGACGGGCACAAGCGTGCCTTTCCGCTGACTGCTCTTACACGCTGGCTCCCAAAAGCTCATAATGCAACACATATCTGGTCTGCAAACAGCTTTGCAAGAATGGAATGCTAAGTCTTTAAAAAAGGGTCTAGAAAGGGAGGGAAGTTAACTTTCCAAAAAATATGTGGCAAGGGCGAACACACAAAAGATGAAATCTGCAACTGGTTGGAAAATCAGGAAGTGGAACAAAATGTATGACCGTAAACTGGGCCTCAAACAGAAATAAGCTGAAAAACCAACAGAGGAATTGTTAAAGGCTAAGCGGGACATCTTTTTGTCTCCTCCACAAGATTCAGCAGAAAGGATGGCCTGTAAAACTGCAGTTAAGGTAAAGAATTCGAGTCATTCCTGACAAGCTCCAGACAGCTGCAGATATGTAGTTCTGTGTTTGTTACCCAACAGTGTTTGAAAGGGAAGTCAAATTGTGTCACCCTGTCACTGAATACCAAGGCCCACGGAGAGGAAGATGCTGGGGTAAGGTACCCCCCTCCTGCCCCAGGGATATGCTCCGCACAAACAGGTGCGTGGACATTCGTTTTGTGCAAAACACTTAAGGAAGTAAAAACCTTTGGATTAAACCTTTAATACATACGCTTGTGCGTGTGTGCATATAAGCATAGAGGCAACGGTGAAGTTATAAGGCTATTGAGACACAGATTCTGGGAATAGCAAAGTCCTGGAAGGGATTGCCTCCTCTCCTTCAAACTGACAGGGCTTCATGGTCTTAGTCTCTCAGTTCCCCATGAAACAAAACCACACTGACTTAATTCTCTTTTTAAAAAAGTAAATCTCAAAATTAAACAACTCATAACATACCAAACTCCTGAGTCTCCTGTACTGGGGTTAAACTTTGGGGCTATATTTTTCCCCCTTGAAACTTTTACGAAGGGGGGGAAATCCCCCAAGCCCCTCTGATATCCACTTTTGCTTTTCATTTGCATTCACAGCACAGCACCCATTAAGCTTTAGGGGTCAAACAGGCACTGCAAATGTGAAACGGGTGAGAGGTTTGCCCCGGATCACCTGTCACAAGGTCTTTTGGTGACGCTGCCTTAAATATAGAGAGTCACCTGACACATACCAAAGTGGACTGATCCTAGTTTCATTCTGTCTTTCTCTAAAAAGTGGGGGTTACCCTGTGAACTTTGTGTCATATACAGATCTTTTAAAAAAGCAACCCCCTCAAAAAAGCTTTCAATATTGTAAAAAAAACTGTTAACTGGAGAATCTCAAAGGCCCAGGAGGGCTGAGCTCTCACCCCCAGCCCTGGCTTCAGGAAAGGTGACTAGATGAGTCTCTTGAAGTTTGCCAGTCAGCCTCCCTTCTTCCACCTTCACTCAACAGAATTTGCAGCTGCCTCTGCCTCCTCCTGGGCTTGTGCTGCTATGCTCAGTTCACCAAGGGTCTCAGCAGGTGGTCCTGCGCAGCAGCCCTCCTGTGCTGGAGGAAAGCATTCCCCCGCCACACTATCCTGGGGTGCCAGTTCATCTGAGCTGCCTGGCAATTGGTCCTTTGGTAGTTCCAGGGTGCTCATGCCAGCGGCTGGAGAAGAGAGGGCACACAGGTCCTGGACCTTCTTGTTCAGGTCATTGCGCTCCGTCTGCAGGGCTCGGCACAACTTCTCAAGGCGCTGGATTTTCACCTGGAGCCCTTCCAGCTCTTTGTCCCGGAGTGTTTTCTGCAAGGAAAGAAGAGGAAGAGCATCCAGGTCAACTCCAGCCTGCTTTCCAAACTAGTGGAGACCCTTCCCTCACCAAACCCACCCCCAACAACTCCTCTGAGAAGTTGCTCAAAGAAAGCCAGCCACTCACTTTCAGTGGAAGTGTTAATAAATGAACAGAGGACACTGCCACCAGTCAGCACTGGGTAACAGACAGACTGGGGGCCACTGCTACTATAATCAATGCCTCTGCCTTCACACCCACTGGCCTCGTCCTAAATGCCTGGGCCTAACATCCTTAGGCCCTGATCTGGAAGACCTAGGCCAGGGGTGGCCAACCTATGGCACTCCAGATGTTCATGGACTACAATTCCCATCAGCCCCTGCTAGCATGGAGTGCCATAGGTTGGCCACCCCTGAGTCCTAGGCTAATCCGATGTTGTCAGATCTTGGAAATTAAGCAGGATCAGCCCTGGTTGGTGCTTGCATGGGAGACCACCAAGACATTCCAGGAAGGCAATGGCAACCATCTTTTCTTGCCATGAAAACCTTACAGGGTCACCCTGCCAGCTTCAACTTGACGACACTTGCCATCATCAACATCCTCAAGCTTCATTTGAGCCCAGCAGAACTTTAGAGCCCAGCAAAATTTTCAAGGCATAAGCTTCTGAGAGTCAAAGTTCCCTTTGTGAGAAAACCCAAAAATCCTGTTGGTCTCTAAGGTGATGCTGGTCTCATGTCTAGTTCTTCTACTGCAGAACAACGGGGCACTCTCCTGAAACTATCCTTAAGCTAGTTTAACAAAACTTTAAGAGGAGAAAGGGGAAAACATGAGGGCAGTGATATTAATTCTCCTGTCCCAGGAGCTGGCCTATTTGTTTGTGTACTTTGGTCCCCATCTGAGTTTGCTGACTTACTCTGTGTGTGATTATTGGGAGGGAGGAGGAGAGAACAAGGTAAATCATTGTCAGTAAGTCACTCTATAGTCACCATAAAAGCTGGAAGTGACTTGACAGAACGTAACACACATGCTCCAGTGACCAGTAAACACCTGGGAGTCAGTCTCCAGGTGCTGCCTTAGCAGCAACAAAACCCAGATTGTGCATAAAGCAAAGCCTAATTGAGTGCATGCCCTGTCTTGGATGGCCCAGGCTAGACCAATCAGATTTCAGAAGCTTAATAGGTTGGGTCCTGGATAGAATTTGAATGGGAGAACACCAAAGAATATCAGGGTCGCTATGCAGACAAAGACAATGGCAAACCACCTCTATTAGTATTTTGCCTTGAAAACCCTACTGGGTTGTCATAAGTCAGCTGTGACTTGATGGCACGTTACATACCAACAATTCCGTGCACAGAACAGTCCAACAGCAGGGATAATGGATAAACTTCTACAGAACCACATAGCATGAGAAATATACAGGTGTTTCACTCTCTTGTTGTGAATCATTCCACCTCCCCAACTGAAAGCATGCGGTGTTCAAAGGCAGAACTGGTGTTCACGGGGCAAAGGATGTGGCCAATAAGTCCCCCCTTCTAAGTTTTGTCCCTACCTCTTCTGCCATTTCCAGAAGAGCCTTGTTGCTGCTTTCCCAGCGAGACCTGTACATTGTGGTCTCTTTCTCCAGCTTCTTGATCTTCTTTGTCATCTGCAGAATTGAAAACCGGGAAAAGACGAGACAGGAAAGAAACAGAATTAATGTAAGTCAATTCCAATTCAGATTTGCTTGACCTCAAAGGACAACAATGTGGCCCTGAGCATTTCTCCCACTTTCCCAGGCCATGGCAACTCCCCACATTCTCATCAGAAAATATGACAGTCAAGTCTGGGAAACACAGACACCACAAGCAGCCGTTGGCCTGGCACAGGGGATGCCTAAGGCAGCAGACTGGGAAGTGGATGAACGGGCACACCTCACAAATCAATTTTCCTGGGATTTATTTAGAAGCAAAGCAAATCTCAGCCTCTTCCCAAAGAAAAGATGCTTTCCCAACAGCTTGGAGTTGAAGCAGACAGGAGCACACAATACCTTCTCCATTTCTTGTTTGAAAGTGGTGAACACCTCACTGCTTTTGGAAAGGGTATTCTGAAACTCTTCAAACTTCTCTGTATAGAGGGCCAGCTGGAAAGAAGAAGGAATGGAAGATACATTTACTGTAAAGCCACAGCAATCCACCGAGGACGAGATATGGAAAAACCAGGAAACGGTTTGCTTTAGATTTTAAGGTACAATTTAACCATAGCAAAGTTCTCTACCATTCTTCCTGAGGGAAGAGATGGATATGTCTAGCACCTGGTTAAAAATTAAGCTACCTAGTCAGAAAAGCAGTTAATAGTGATCAAACCCAATTTGTTTAGAAAAAGGAGGCTACAGTCCCTTAACCTACCACCATTGTCTAATTCTGTCTGCAGACTGGCACAGACATTACTGCTCTCCCTTTCAAGCAGAAAACAGATCTGTCCTCTTTTCGGTCAGAGAAAAAGACAACCAAACATACACATACCTGCTGCTTAAGATGGGTCTCCTGTTGCTTCATCAACTCACACATTCTCTGGGACTCCACAGCCTCTTTTAACAGCTGCAAGAAAAGGAACAGCAGTGAAAAGTAGCAGCAAGAGGCATTCACTTGGTGCAGTAGTATGGTATCTTCTCTCCATCATACCATTCACAGAATTATTTAATGGGGGGCCTCCTGACCCAACTGCACCTGCTGGGAAGCACTACTGCCTGTGGTTGTAGAGCAGTGTAGGCTCAACTGAGAACTGAATGCTTGGGGAACAGAAGCATGTTCGTAGACTGTGTGCTCCTTTCCCCTAGATATGCTGTTACGAGGGTCCAGGGAGACCTAATCCAGTCAAATCTCTTGTACTCCTGCCTGTTTGAGCCAAGCACACAGATCCAGGTGAAGTGAGACTTGGTCCGGGATGACTGGGGAAAACCTGTGTGAACAGGAAGGCCCTTCTCCCTGGAGTTGGTGTTCTGTGGGTTTATGTTATTATTTAATTATTTTATATATACTTTATTTTAAACATTGTTTTAATGTATTGTCAAAGGCTTTCACGGCCGGAATCACTGGGGTGCTGTGTGGTTTCTGGGCTGTATTGCCATGTTCTAGCAGCATTCTCTCCTGACGTTTCGTCTGCATCTGTGGCTGGCATCTTCAGAGGATCCTCTGAAGATGCCAGCTGTATGGCCGTGTTCCAGTAGCATTTTCTCCTGACGTTTTGCCTGCATCTGTGGCTAGCATCTTCAGATCCTCTGAAGATGCAGGTGAAACGTCAGGAGAGAATGCTGCTAGAACATGGCCATACAGCCCGGAAACCACACAGCACCCCATTGTTTTAATGTTGGATTATTTTAATGTTTGGCAGCCTGGGGACCACATTGGGGTGAAAAGGCAACACAAAAATGTTTTAAAACGAATAAACCTCCTCCCACCTTCATGGGTTTGATCCAGGCTCAGGGGCTGCGTCTGATGTCTTCCCACCTCTGTGAGGTTAGCCTGAGTCCTGGAAGCCTGATTGGCTGAGATGCGAGGGGTTGCTCCCCATGGACTCATGGCATATTAGAGGCTCAGAGGTTGCAAGTGTGAGGAGGAAATCAGGGGGCAGAATAGGCCCATTGGGAGCTTTGTCTGATTTACGGGAGATGGGGCTCTGACAGGGCCACTAAGAGATGTTCCTGCCACAACCCCATGGGCTTTTGCCCTTACATAGCTCCACAAGGCTGGGCACTACAGAGTTTTGGGAACTGCTTGATAGTTAACTAAAATACAGAAAAGCTATAAAAAATGTGAGAGCATTTTTGATCATTCTGTGCTGTCCTTTACATCCTGCTGAGAACTAACAGTGTGGGGGGGGGGCGGGGGCAGGCGCGGGGTGGTGGTACAGATGTAAAAATGTCCTGATTCTGCAGGAGTGGGCAGGGCATATACTGGGGATCAGTCTCCCACAACAAAAATGGAAGACTGGAGTGCTGTGGGGTTTCCGGGCTGTATGGCCATGTTCCAGTAGCATTTTCTCCTGACGTTCTGCCTGCAACTGTGGCTGGCATCTTCAGAGGATCTGAAGATGCCAGCCACAGATGCAGGTGAAACATCAGGAGAAAATGCTACTGGAACACGGCCATACAGCCCGGAAACCTCACAACACTCCAGTGATTACGGCCGTGAAAGCCTTTGAGAAAAACAGAAGCCCTCCGCAAGATCTTCTGCACAACCCTCCCTGTGGAGCAGGGTGGAAATCTACCCTTCAACAAGGATACTCTCCTCCACCAACGGGAGACACCTGCAGTCCAAAACTTTCATGCAGAAAGATGCAGTGGTTACTTCGTGCCTAAGAATCCTAAAGCTCTTGCAGCTTCTCCAACTAGGAACCCACCACACCCTGCAAGACCTGTCCTCTCCTCTCCCTGACTATTATGTCTCGCTCCCTCCCAGGGGTTTCCTAACCTGTAATGAAAATGTCAGGTGTTTTCAATTATCTACAGAACTTTTTTCTCATACTGAGGTGGCAGCCAGGCTTGGGCCTCCTCAGACAACATGCAACAAAGACTCACAAAGTCCTTCTCTCGCTGGTATCTCTCCTCAGCCTCCTTCAGCATCTCCTGGGCCTGCTGGAGTTTGGCATCCACCAACTGCTGCTGCAAGTCCTTGTGTTTGAAGACTTTGTCGATGTGCTGTGGAGAAGTAACAGTTAAAAATAACCCTACTTCCTGGACACAGCCCCAAAATCAGTCGCTGTCGGAGCATAAGCATGAAAGCATTACTTCACCAGTAACACTTCAAGCCCTGATCTGGATGATGCAGGCTAGCTCACTCTCATCAGATTGTAGAAGTTAAGCAGGGTTGGCCCTTGTTAGTCCTTGGATGGGAGACCGCCAAGAAAAACCAGGCAATGGCAACCTCCTCTGTTTATCTTTATCAGGTTGCTGTAAGTCAGCTGAGATTTGATGGTGCTTACGTACATACAGTAATATTGCAAGGGAAGGGCCCTCCCAAGGGAATGTAGCATTTTTTAAGGGAGGTGAGTTACCAGATATATACTGATTTGTAATTACTAGAAGATTGTCCAATCAGTGTCCTCTGAAAGGTCCCACTACAATTCTATAAGCTGCATCAGAACCCTGAAACTTGCTGTGTGATCCAGGCTGAGCCCCACATCGAGCCTGTTGGTTGCCTACCTCCTCTCGAAGCTCGTACTGTTCAATCAGCTTCTTCAGGCGCTCAGCCAACTCCATGTTTTCCTGCCGCAGCTTGGAGTTGCGCTCGTTATGCTGCTCCATCTGCAACTGGATGTCATTGAGCGTCACCTGAAAATGGGAGGTCACCTCCTTCCGCTTTTCCTCTTCTTCACGGGCACGCTGGACGCCCTCCTCCTAGTGAGGGGAGGTAATATAAAGGTAATCCCTTGTGCAAGAACCGGGTCACTGCTGACCCATGGGGTGACATCACATCATGACAGTTACAGACTTTTGTAATGGAGTGTTTTGTCATTGCCTCCCCCAATCATCTACACTTTCCCCCCAGCAAGCTGGGTACCAATTTTACCAACCTGGGAAGGATGGTGAAGAGAAGGTGAAGAGGTGACATGATAGCCATGTTTAGATATTTGTAAGGATGCCATTTTGGTGAGGGAGCAAGCTTGTTTTCTGCAGCTCCAGAGACTAGGACCAGAAGTAATGGGTTCAAAGTGAAGGAAAATAGATTCCACCTAAACATCAGGGAAAACTTCGGATGATTCCGCATGGGCCAAAAACAACAGTGTGAAAACGGTGTGAAAATGGTGTAAAAGGGTTTAAAACAGTATAAAAGGGTTTATACTGTTTTCACACTGCTGTTTTTGGCCTGTGCGGAATCAGCCTTCCTGACAGTAAGGGCTGTTCTACAGTGGAATGCACTACCTCGGAGTGTGGTTGAGTCTCCTTCTTTGGAAGTTTTTAAAGAGAGGCTGGATGGCCATCTGTCAGGAGTGCTTTGATTGTGTGTTCCTGCATTGCAGGGGGTTGGACTTGATGGCCCTTGGGATCTCTTCCAATTCTATGATTCTACTCAACAGAGACAGCTCATAACTTTCCCCAGCTCATAACTAATTTATTACTAAATCTGCAATACTATGAGCCTCATTTTAGCACGAGAACTTATTTTTCAATGGTGCTTTTCAGTTGTGCAATATATGAAATAACTGAGCATGAACAAAGTTTGTTTTCTTTAATGCATATCATTGGTCTAAGAATTAAAATATCGTTGCCATCAGCCTTGAGCCTCAACAACTCCCCTTTTCTGAGAGAATTTACTAATACGGCTTTATTAATACCTTTCCATACTATTCAGAAATGTAACCTTCTTTGGAGGTTTTTAAAGAGAGGCTGGATGGCCATCTGTCAGGAGTGCTTTGATTGTGTGTACCTGCACTGCAGGGGATTGAACTTGATGGCCCTTGGGGTCTCCTCCAGCTCTATGGTTCTATGAAGGTTGAGTCAACTTTGAGCTGGCTACCTGAAACCAACTTCCATTAGGACTGAACTCAGTTTGTGAGCAGAACTGCCTCCAAGTTCCATATGGTATCTGGAAGCAGCATGGAATTTTTTTGGCTCAGGTTTAATAGACCTGGAAATGTTCCAGAAAAGCAAACAAAACACAAAACTCCAAACCCATACTGGTAAGGGGAGTGAGTTTTTTTCAGATTTGTTTGAAAATTT
The DNA here is from genome assembly GCF_021028975.2 of Sphaerodactylus townsendi. NCBI lineage: Eukaryota > Metazoa > Chordata > Lepidosauria > Squamata > Sphaerodactylidae > Sphaerodactylus > Sphaerodactylus townsendi. The sequence continues at coordinate 101,343,580 of NC_059430.1, forward strand.
TCAGGTCTATTAAACCCAAATCCAAAAAGAAAAAAAAAGGGGGGGGGGAAATAATTGGTGAACACCCCTAATGACTTCCACTAGTTCCGGTGGCTTTAAAAGAAAGATTAAAGGTCTGGGAGATGGAACTTTACTGCAGCTTACCACTCTATGCTATGGGGCTCCTCTAGTGAGAGGAGGGGGGGGGGGGAAGAAAGTCAGTCTCAGGATCCAAGGGCGGGAGAGTGGCCCTAATGAAATCACAAAAGAGGACATGCAGCAAGTCTGGGGTCAATCTGTAGTAGTTCCAAGTTCAAAGATTTCTCAAGCAGCAGGACTACAACTGGTCCCTGCCTGAGAGAATCACAGCTAGGCAGAATAGGCATTATGTCACTGTGGCAGTCAAACCAGGACGGGAAGACCAGAATTCAAATACCACTCTACCATAAAGCCCCTTGGGTGTCCTTGGGCCAGTTCCTCTCTTAGCCTAATCTATGGCAAAAGGAGAAAAAAACAGAAGCAGAGAGAGCCTTGCATGCTACTTAAGAGTTTCTTGGAGCAAAGTCAAGAGAAAAATGCAGGCTGACCAGCCCAACCAAAGGACGACATGGACCTGCGGGTCAGCTCACTGTAGAGCAGTTAGCTCAGGGGTATGCAACCTGTGGCTCTCCAGATGTTCATGGACTACAATTCCTATCAGCCTCTCCACCATGGCCATGGTGGCGGGGGCTGATGGGAATTGTAGTCCATGAACATATGGAGAGTCGCAGGTTGCAGACCCCTGAGCTAGATGCAGGTCCAGATAGAACTGCATTTGCCCAAATGAAATTGGCATGCTTGATCTGCTCCTTGCCTTATTGTCTTGGTCTTCCATTACAATCTCTTGAAATCAACTGGGAGGGCTTGAAACCAGAATGCTACCCTTGGCCAGTGCAGCTTAGCCTGGCAGGTGCCCTTGTAATTATCTTGTGTTGTCTTTTTGGAACCGAGGGCTGAGGCAGCAACACAAGCAGTACGGAATCCCCCCAGTCTCAATCTTTCAATCTAAAAAGTCATCTAAGACAAGAATGCTGTATGTGAATAAAGCACTGAACATGTCACAGCTCTGACAAGCAGGAATTGGCAACAGCAATAGGGTAGGTTGGCTTGGGGCAGGGCTCTCTTGCCTTGAGGGTGCGGTTGTGCCTCTGAAGCTCCCGGCACAAGCTCTCCAACTTGCTGCGGGCCAAAATCGCCTTGCTGTGTTCACTCCGTAAATGGTCCTTCTCCTGCACCAGCTGAGTCTGCTTTTTCTGCAAGATTTTCATCTGCTTCTGAGAGTTCCGGTGCTCTTCCAGCTGTAAAGACAAACACAGAAAGAGAATTGCATCAAAAGACCGACACCCGTGTAGCAGAAAAAAGATGGAGAAAGGAAAAGTGCTACAATCAAGGTGGTGGTGGGGGAGGGGAGTGCACAGTCCTATGTGGTCCTGCAGCACATCTTCTTGATTAAGTGACAATCCACTAATTCTGTTCCAGAGTCCAGATGGTCTGCTTCCATATTTTAAGCACCAACATCAACACCTGTATACCAGTCTCTGATTATCAACTACCCGACATGGCTAAAATGGCCTCACACCACTGACTTGGCATCACCACACTCCCTCTACCACGCTTGCCCACTGTACAGTTCAGATGGTCCCTGTGAGGGTTGCATTCTGTATGGAACTCGACTTTCACATGATCGCCTGTAATCTGGGAAGCTGATTCCACTCTGTGCCAGGCTGTAGGGAAAATCAGCTTGTGCGTTATTTGCGGGCAAAGGCCAGCCTGACAAGTGGCTTGTCTGCTTCCAAACTGCAGTTATTGAGGAGGCTGTTCTCCAAGTAAAAACAGGATAAAAACTGGAGGGGGCCCCCTGCCCTTTAGAGGACACATAGTTTGGCTGTGTGTCCTGCTTCAAGAGTCCAGTGGAAGGATCCACTTTCTCCAGATGCTCTCCTTCATCAAAGGAGATTGTTGGGCAGATCATCCTCACCTTCACACAGGGCAGTATCAAGCCTGAAACTCATGACCCTCCTACTACAGCCTAAAGCTGCAACGTCACTGTAAAACAAGGACTACAACTTAACTCTGCGGAGCACAATCATTCCACAGAAAGGCATTTTAAATGGCTTAGCAGAAGTCTAAGAGCACAGCCAGACACCTGCTCCCTAGGAAGTGAGCTTGGTGATCAATCACACTTCTGGAAGCACAAGAAATATCCGAAAGGGAAGCAAATATCTTTGCACCTGGATGTTACTGGCTTTCCATAAGACAGAGGTCTGGAACCTGTGGCTCTCCAGATGTTCATGGACTACAATTCCCATCAGCCCCTGCCAGCACGGCCAGTTGGCCATGCTGGCAGGGGCTGATGGGAATTGTAGTCCATGAACATCTGGAGAGCCACAGGTTCCAGACCCCTGCCATAGGAAGCTCAGGGAAATTGGCGGTTGATCCTCATCAGCTTTGTAAGGGTATGGCAAGACTGAAGCACTGGCTTCTTCTGCATGGTCAGTCCAACTCATGCAAGCAGTCACCTGGAGTGGCAACATGTACAGGAACAATCAGTGACTCAGGACTCAAGGCAACACCACAAGGGATGTAGAAAATAAAGGCTTGGAAAGTGCTGTATTTGGGATGGCAGAATATCTTGAGGAAAGCCATAAGGTCCTGCAAGAGCACTCCAAACACACACAAATTGCTAGGCACGCTCTGCTGAGTTAGCCACATTGCTATTTGGTGGCTGGCTTATCAGCTGCAGCTCATTTTAAGTTTCTGTCTTTGAAACAGACCCCAAATCATCAACGCAGGGTGAGATTAAAGGGAATCATAACACCTTCCTCTGAGCTATCAGATTTATCAGGAAACTAGAATGGGAAAAGATGCCAGCAGAAGCCCTATTCAGCTGCCCTCAGGACTGCCACCCCATCCGAACATCTTTTCCTCTTGCCCTGCCAGGAACTGACCAGTTCTGCATACTTCTTGCAGAGGGCTGCCAACCTCTCCTCTGATGTGCTGAGGGTGTTGAGGGTCTGCATCAGCAATGTGATCTCCTTTCCTGGAACACAAAGGGCAAAGCAGACACACATTCAGGGCACAATGGAATGAGGTGACAACCAAAGGAGAAAAGGAACTGAAATACGTATAGACCAACAGGAAAGATTTTCAAGGTCAGGGAGAGGTTCATGTGATACAGGAAAATATCATTCAGGGTGCAAAAACCCCACACACTGTCTCTGGTTATCCATCAAGTTTTGGGTGGGGGGGAAGGTAAAATAATAGAAGCACCAGTAATTTGTAGTAGAATTTTTAAATCTGCTTATATGTTTTTCACCATGTGGGAATACATCATATATCTAATTCAGAATATGACCAGGGGAGTGGATCTTCCTACAAACCTGGGAAAAGCCCTAAGTTTGCAGGAAGCCCAGAAAAGGGGAAAAATGTGTTGGGGGGTTTAAATTAAACAGTTTGCCGGAAGCCCAGAAAAGGGGAAAAATGTGTTAAGGGGTTTAAATCAGTTTGTAGGAAGCCCGGAAAAGGGGAAAAATGTGTTAAGGGGTTTAAATCAAACAGTTTGCCGGAAGCCCAGAAAAGGGGAAAAATGTGTTGGGGGGTTTAAATCAAACAGTTTGCAGGAAGCCCGGAAAAGGAGGAAAATGTGTTGGGGGGGTTTAAATCAAACAGTTTGCAGGAAGCCCGGAAAAGGGGAAAAATGTGTTGGGGGGTTTAAATCAAACAGTTTGCAGGAAGCCCGGAAAAGGAGAAAAATGTGTTGGGGGGTTTAAATCAAACAGTTTGCAGGAAGCCCGGAAAAGGGGAAAAATGTGTTGGGGGGTTTAAATCAAACAAAAACAATACAAAACTTCAAACAGTTCAACTTAAACATAAAGGAGATCTCAGCCACCCTTTTGGAGCTGCCTGGGAACCTCACTAAACATTGCTTAAGAGTGTGGTGGTGGAAAACAACAGTCACAGTGGTGGGAAGTTGCAGAGGTGACAGGAAAGCTGTGGGGGAGAAAGTGGTGCTGATGGGAGGGCAGGGGGCAAAAAAGAGGGAGGAAAGAAGACAGAGATGGGTGGGTAGGGGGGTGAACAACTGAGGGAGAAGTTGGGGAATTTCTCCTGCCCCATGAGTTCCTTGCAGGTCCCCTGCTTGTCCTACCTTACAAAACAACTATAGTAGCTGCCCTCAGTGACAGCACAACAAATATTAACCAGCAGGATTGACCACTGAAAAGCCAAAAGAACAACCATAGATTTGGGCAGAAGCATGTACTGAATATCACACAGGTTCTTTGTTGATTCTGAAACTTAGTTGTCTTAAACACTCAGCAACCTCAGCCCAAACCTCCATGATACCAAAAAAACAGAGCTAACAGCAATCAGAAAAGCCTGCGCGTGCGTTTTTGATGCCACAGAAAGAGTAGCAGAATGAGCAGAAAGATCAGAACCACACAAAAAAATAAATGACAGAGAGTGATGACTTATTTTTGTGGAACAGGATTGCCTTCAATCAAGAAAAAAACACATTGACAGTCAGGAAGGAATCAACCACCTACCAAGCCCTTTGGCCTTCTTTTTTTCCTGGGCTCGCTTCTGATCACGCTCTGTACCCTCATCATTGGTTCCCCTAGGGCTCTCTTTTTCCCCATTTATCTCAGGACAACTCTGTTCCTGCTCGCCATTCCGTGGGGACTCACTCCGGCCCTTTTCAGCCTCATCCAGCTCTACAGGTTCATTCTGCCCACTTTCATCTCCTGGACCTTCTTGGTTAGTATCCATACAGTAAGTGTTCAGGATATCCTCCAGCTGTCTGCTCAGTTCTTCAGAGACATCACAGGTGGCAGACTGGTGGGGCTGGGATGCCGCTTCCTCTGTCATAGATGCTGTAGGAATTACAGAGACACAATGTTACACTTGGACCCCTCCTTATTTATTTCAAACCTCTTTCTCAATAAGACTCGAGGTGGATTACACTAGCTGCGTTTCCACTCCTTTAACATGAAAGTATCTTCAAAACAAACAAACTGAGAGTTCTAAGCAAGCGGAGCCACACGTTAGAAAAGGTAGTAAATCTCCTTCACCCACCAGCCTCCCAACTATTGAACTTATTGGTTTTACAGATGGTATGATGTTAAACTGTGTTGCTGTTTAATGCTGTAAATTATCTCAAGTCTATAGCAGTGCAGGCTAAACAAAATTAGTCAGAGTTAACTGTGTCTACCAAGTCCTCAAATTTTCATGTCTTGAGAGGTGTTTGTACAAGGAGAGTGAGGAGTTGGGGAGAAGAATAATGTGTATACATTAGTGGCAGAACAAAGAAGGAAAAACTCTCTACCTCTAGAAAAATGGACACCATGAAAACCAGAAAGGGGTGAAATGCACAAACAGCCCCTTGTTAGTGGGAGAAATAAGCTGCTCTAAGCTTACATCAGAGAGCGAGATGTAATTTCAAACAAATTTAATTACTGCCAGGGCAACATGGCCTGTAACAACACAAACCCTCTTTCTTGCTTTGTTCTTCGCTTGCTGGAGTTTGACCGCTTCCATCAATCAAAGGCTTTGAGTTGTACGGCTCAGGAGGGTGTGTACATTTACTGCTTCCTGAAGACATTATAAGAGACTCAGCTAAGTCACTAGCATCTGGCCCCAGACAACAGTTTATTTTAGAAGGACTGGCAGGTAGTAGGACAGCTTTGTTTTCCCCATCTTGGTTCTTCATTGTATTACTCTTCCAAAGCCACTTTCAACAGTTCCTAGAAAAAGGAAAATACAAATTATTAATTTGCTTTAAGAAAGGTTGACTATTTTGGTGCCAATCATTCATCATATGGTATGGAAATAAATTTTATTTTTGTAGTTTATTTATTCACTTAATAATATATATCCCACTTTTCTCCTCAATGAGGACCCAAAGCAGCGTACATCTTTCTCCTCTCCTCTTCTCCATTTCATACTCATAAGAACCTTGTGAAATAGCTTAAGCTGAGAGAACATGACGGTTCCAAGGACGCCCAACAAGTTTCCCTAGCAGACTGGGGATTCAAACCTGAAGTATTGCAGATCCTAGCCTGACACTTTAACCCCCACACTGGCTCTCAAAAAAGATGACAGATAGCTGGTTCCTATGTTTACACCAGCTTTTATTGCTACTGTTTTACTTGTGGCAGCTCTAACATTTGTTTGTTTTCTGCTTAATGGTGAGTTGTGCCCGCCTAAGACTGGGAACAATACTTCCTGCTCTGGGTATACAGGAAACCAAGCAAAGCTGAAGGATTCCATACTATAAAATCAGGGCACCCCACTGATTTTAAGATTTCCCAGTCCCCATTACCCTTCCACTTGTGTCAAAGACAGAGGTCACATTCCCCCCATACAGTGCATGCCAAAGACCACAGAGGCCAAATTCCCGCTGAAAATTTAATCTAGATACAACCAAGTTTCAAAAGAATCGGCACTTTTTCATCCAGGTTCCAACATCTTCACTGCAGCATGTTTCTAGTGAAGACATCTAGACCTGCCCCTTGGGGGTTGCCTGCTGTCAGGGGTGCAATTGTTAAGCTAGCAGCACCAAAATTCCAGAGTATCTTTAGGAGACCCTCCTGATGATCCCACCCAGGCTTGTTGAAGTTTGGTTCATGGGGGCCAAAGTTCTGGACTCTCAGTGTAGCCCCCATCTCCTATTAGCTCCCATTGGAAACAATGGGGGCACCCCCTTTGGGAGTCCATGGCTTTGGACCCCCAGACCAAACTTCACAAAACCTGGGTGGTATCAGGAGGGGACTCTGCTAATGATACCACCCAAGTTTGGTGAAGTTTGGTTCATGGGGGCCAAAGTTATGGACCATCAAATGTGTAGCCCCCATCTCCTGTTAAGAACATAAGAACATAAGAACATAAGAACAAGCCAGCTGGATCAGACCAGAGTCCATCTAGTCCAGCTCTCTGCTACTCGCAGTGGCCCACCAGGTGCCTTTGGGAGTTCACATGTAGGATGTGAAAGCAATGGCCTTCTGTGGCTGTTGCTCCCGAGCACCTGGACTGTTAAGGCATTTGCAATCTCAGATCAAAGAGGATCAAGATTGGTAGCCATAAATCGACTTCTCCTCCATAAATCTGTCCAAGCCCCTTTTAAAGCTATCCAGGTTAGTGGCCATCACCACCTCCTGTGGCAGCATATTCCAAACACCAATCACACGTTGCGTGAAGAAGTGTTTCCTTTTATTAGTTCTAATTCTTCCCCCCAGCATTTTCAATGAATGCCCCCTGGTTCTAGTATTGTGAGAAAGAGAGAAAAATTTCTCTCTGTCAACATTTTCTACCCCATGCATAATTTTATAGACTTCAATCATATCCCCTCAGACGTCTCCTCTCCAAACTAAAGAGTCCCAAACGCTGCAGCCTTTCCTCATTAGGAAGGTGCTGCAGTCCCTCAATCATCCTCGTCGCTCTTCTCTGCACTTTTTCTATCTCTTCAATCTCCTTTTTGAGATGCGTCGACCAGAACTGAACACAATTACTCCAAGTGCGGTCGCACCACAGCTTTATATAAGGGCATGACAATCTTTGCAGTTTTATTCTCAATTCCTTTCCTAATTATCCCCAGCATAGAGTTTGCCTTTTTCACAGCTGCCATACATTGAGTTGACATTCCCATGGAACTATCAACTAAGGCGCCCAAATCCCTTTCCTGGTCTGTGACTGATAGCACTGACCCCTGTAGCATGTATGTGAAGTTTGGATTTTTTGCCCCTATGTGCATCACTTTGCATTTTGCTACATTGAACTGCATTTGCCATTTCTTAGCCCACTCACCTAATTTATCAAGGTCCGCTTGGAGCTCCTCGCAATCCTTTGTGGTTCTCACCACCCTACATAATTTGGTATCATCTGCAAACTTGGCCACCACGCTACCCACCCCTACTTCCAGGTCATTTATGACTAGGTTAAAGAGCACTGGTCCCAATCCAGATCCTTGGGGGACACCACTCCCTACATCTCTCCATTGTGAGAATTTCCCATTTACACCCACTCTTTGCTTCCTGTTTCTCAACCAGTTTTTAATCCATAGGAGGACTTCCCCTCTTATTCCTTCATTGCTGAGTTTTCTCAATAGTCTCTGGTGAGGAACTTTGTCAAAAGCCTTTTGGAAATCCAAGTAGACAATGTCCACTGGTTCCCCCTTATCCACATGCCTGTTTACATCCTCAAAGAACTCTAGTAAGTTTGTAAGACAGGATTTGCCTCTGCAAAAGCCATGCTGACTCTTTCTCAGCAGGTCTTGCTTTTCTACATGTTTTATAATTTTATCTTTAATGACAGATTCTACTAATTTACCAGGAACAGATGTCAAACTGACTGGCCTGTAATTTCCCGGGTCCCCCCTAGATCCTTTCTTAAAGATTGGTGTGACATTGGCCATCTTCCAGTCTTCAGGGATGGAGCCTGATTTCAAGGATAAGTTGCATATTAAAGTGAGAAGATCAGCAATTTCATGCTTGAGCTCTTTAAGAACTCTTGGGTGAATGCAATCTGGGCCAGGGGATTTGGTAACATTTAGTTTATCAATGGCTGCCAGAACTTCTTCCTTGTCTACCACTATCTTTGTTAGTTCCTCGGATTCGCCTCCTAAGAAGCTTGGTTCAGGTTAGCTCGCATTGGAGTGTTTTTTCCACTCCAGGTCCAGGAAAATCCTGTGATAAGGGGGGAAAGGAGGACCAGAAACGGGACTGATCTGTGTTCTGTGGTTCGGCAGTGGGGAGATTGCAAGGAAACCTGGATATTTCAGATGACTATCCAAGGATTAATTGCTAGGGGGAAATTGCCCTTAGTCTACATATAGTACATAATGAGTCACATTCCTTTTGTTGGATTTGTTGGGCCAGAGCCCTTCAGGGGAGGGGTGGTATAGAAAATCGATTATAAATAAATAAATTTTTAAAAGGAAAAAAATACTCCTCCTTAATATCAGGATCAATATCAGGATTTATTACATTACCTCAAAAGCTGCAGCAAATGGTACAATTCCAGCATAATAAATCACAAATAAAACCCATGCATACTTAAATCATAAAGTTCGCATAGTTGAAAATACCACATACAGTTTCATAAGATCAGTTCAAGCCCCGGTTAATAACATACGACAGATTTAACAAATCAAAGATTATCAAATTCGTATCAACCCTTGTTATATCCTCCTGCTGTTTTAGTGCACTCCTGTTCTAACTCCTGCCATTCACCCCACTCAACGACAAGTCATCTCCTGTTACTTACCTCCCTTTCACCCCCAACCACCTCAGTGCACTAAATAATTCACTGGCTCCCCCAACCCCACGACTCTCCGCCCACCAAAGCCTCAGGTTTTCCACTTCAGCCTCAGAGGCCCTGTACCCTCCTCAGCCCCCCGAAACTCACGCCCAAGTACATTCAAGACCCTCCGGCTTTTCCTTCCACTCAGTCACAAGGGCCATTATTACCTTTGTGTACCCCCTTCCCTCGGATCCTCCGCCTCCTCACCCCCCTCAGATACGTCACTCACACAAAAATGACGTCGCGGCCAGGCGTTATGACGCGTCCCCAACCGTCGTCCAATCAGGGTGAAGAGGAATTCGATCGCATCAAAGTTCTCCGCCGGCTTCCCTGGGCCCTCTCCTCCTCAGCTGCCGACCCCGGCTAGTATCGGATCCCCAAAAAACTCAGCGTCGTTAACTGGAAGCGGCTCTGCCCAAGGCGTGGGATTGCGCATGCGTGACCAACAGTTCCCAGCCAATCTCTTGGAGAGCAGTAGCGAGGCATGCTGGGAAACGCCGGTGGAAAAAGCGGGACTCGAGGCGGGAAGCACGGATGGCCTCTGCTACCCGGCATACTTCGCGTCACGGAAGAAGCTCAACATAGCGCGGTGGCGTGAAAGACTACAACTCCCAGCATTCTACAGGTCACGCTTGTCCCATAGGGGTTCGGTGACTGAATAAAATGGCAAGCTAAGGCAAGCAAACAGACAAAGACTACGCGAAGATCGCCAATTATTTCTCCTCACGGTTCATATTGAAGAGGCCCTAGCACCGGGGCATGCCTGTGACCAAGACAATCCCAGAGTTCTTCAATCTCATCCAATTTCCTAAATATACCACCAGCGGCTTCCAAAAATATATTTGTGGGTCAATATTATTTCTAGTTAATAAGTCGCATCCTGTCAAAAAGTCACAGAGAACCACACACCTAAGCCTTCAAAGCACACAGCTTTAGCACACAGCTTTAGTGATGATGTACTCTACTTGATGAGACTGAAATAGTGCCAGCCAAAATTACAGAGCAATGGAAGGGTCAATGCTCCCCTCTCGTTTCTTGTACCTATCATTCAAGGGCTTTCTGACGGAAGAAGTCTTGATACAACTGCAAGTAACCTAATGCTGCATTTTTTTTTCTAAAGACCTGGAAAAAATCTAGGGAAGTTGGAAAAAATCAAGGGAAGGTGATCAGATAGAGCTTGATAAAGAAAGGTTCCAGACACACAGCTTTTAAAATATATGGACGATATTTGAAGTTCTTGTGTTCACTATTTGAGTGTGAACTATACTTCTTCACTATCTTTCTTTCTTTCTTGGGTTTATAAACCACCCTCCCCCGAAGGGCTCAGGGCGGTGAACAGTACACAATAGAGCACAATAATAAGTTAAAATTCAGTAATATAAATTAAATACGGCTCAATAAAAATAAACCCGGCCCCATTAAAATACAATACAATAGTGTAATGTTAAAACAAGATGGCACCAAGTTCCGTTCTCCCAGACCCCAAAGGGGGACGGGCGGTAGAGTCCGCTTGATGTTATGAGATCATAGGGGGAGGGGCCCCAATCAACGGCTAGACTCTCCAAAGGCCCGGTGGAACAGTTCTGTCTTGCAGGCCCTACGGAATTCAACGAGATCCCGCAGGGCCCGAACAGCTGGCGGAAGAGCGTTCCACCAGGCAGGGGCTAGAGCAGTAAAGGCTCTGGCCCGGGTGGAGGCCAGCCGTATCATTGAGGGGCCAGGGATCACCAGTAGATTGGCCTCTGCCGAACGCAGAAGCCGATTTGGGACGTATGGGGTAAGACGGTCCCGCAGGTACGTAGGTCCCAAGCCACGTAAGGCCTTAAAGGTTAACACCAACACCTTGAAAATGATTGGTAGTCAATCGGTAACCACTGCAAGCGGCGAAGCACAGGCGTGATGTGTTCTCTCATGGCACCTCCCGTGAGCATACATGCCGCTGCATTCTGGACCATTTTCAATCTCCGAATCAGACGCAAGGTCCCAAGCCTGCGTAGAGCGAGTTGCAATAGTCTAGCCTGCGTAGAGCGAGTTGCAATAGTCTAGCCTGCGTAGAGCAAGTTGCAATAGTCTAGCCTGGAGGTGACCACTGCATGGACCACAGTGGCCAAGTCAGCTTGGGAGAGGAAGGGGGCCAGCCGCCGGGCCTGACGAAGATGGTAAAATGCAACCCGGGTTATATGGGCCACCTGGGTCTCCATCGAAAGAGACGAATCCAGGTGGACCCCCAGGTCGCGAACAGAGGGGGCTGGTGCCAATATAGCCCCCTCCCACACCGGCGGCTGAAAATTCCCCACCCCACCCTCACGCCTCAGCCAGAGGATCTCCGTCTTCGATTGATTCAGTTTCAGCCTGCTCTGTTTCAACTAACCAGCTACGGCCTCCCTTGAGTAAGGGAGACTCACTGTTCATCATATAAATTTGACAAAATTAAAAAGATAGCTGGCAGGTCAGTTACCTTTAAAGAGAAACTGCTGTTCAGATAACCATTTTACCATGGCTTATTGTTCATGTGTGGCTCACCCCACCATCTGGAGCTCAGATTTATTCCACATAAGATTTTTTTCAAACTTGCTTAACTTGCAATATTCCCCTGTAAATATTTACTGCTCTTTTCAATACAGTAATATTTCTGCTTAAAAGTTGACAAATCAGGGTATATTGGTGACACCTAATCAATGCTGATATTGTAGTATTTGAATACTACATTTTGCCTACCCAACCCTAGGGTGGAATTATAAAAAATCACTATCAGATGTTGAGCGTCTGGCCAACAACCCGACCCCTTAAAACCCCAATCACTATGGAAACAACAAAAAGAACTTCAAGTATTTCTGGTAAACCAGGCTGGAGTTCGGAGTCATGTTGCATGGGAAGAGGCTGAAACACTCGCCCAAGACCAGAAATGCTGGAGAGCACTTATTGCCCAATATGCTACTCAGCATGATGGATTTGATGACAACGAATATCACGTTTCAGCAATTCCATCCTCAGCTGTGAGCATAGCAGGGTATTTAAAATTATGGCAAACACATTCAATGTAAATTGGTAAATGATGGATCTAATTCAGTTTATATGCTACTGATGCTAACAGATTTCCAATGTCCAACATAGTCCAGGTATTGTGAGTAGTTCATTGGAAGCTCCAGTCTCATTTTTTCATTCATCTGGAAATATGGCAGTTCCACTTAATGGAAAAGGAAACACTTTATTATGGCTTTAGCTCACCCTTCCTCTTGGGAGCCCATTGCAGCACCCTGTGGGTCTCTATTTTATCCTTGCAACAACTGAAGTATATTAGGTTAAGAGAGAATGACTGTTCCAAAACTGACTTAAAATGTTTCACAGCAGGCAGGGATGTAAACCCAGGTCTCCACAGGACTGGCCCAGCACTCAAGTTGCTACACTGGTTATCTCTGGCACACAATAAAATCAACTGTGTGTAGGAACTTTAAGTGGGTTTAAGATGTATTTCTTACATTTGGCTATCTGGAATAGGGAGATATGTGTCAGCACTGTAGTACGTTCAGAATGTAGAAATAACTTATAATTGCATACAGATGAGAAACCTGAAAGATTCCAGCATGCTTCTGCATAGACCATGTACTCATCCACAATCAGCTGAAAGTTTAGGATGCCTAAATCCTATGGAAACTAATGAAGCAAATTAAGACATAGTTCTTTGTTCCATCACTGTCAATAACTAACTTCAGTTGCATTAGGTCCACGCAGTAAAGTACTAGGCCACTGCTGTAGTTAAATTGCTAAGTGTGAACCAATTGAAGCTGATTCCCAACAAGATGGAAGTAATGCTGATTGGGAAGGCTGAGGCTTTGGCCACTGTACAACCCCCTTTCAGTGGGGTTCAGCTAGTTAAGAGATGGGGTTATACTGGATCCAGCATTACTGTTGGAGAAGCAAGTTTATACAACTGAAAAATCTTTTTCTGTTAGCTTTGTATAGTCCAAAAGATGGCATCCTACCTTAATTAGGCCATTCTGACCACCTGGATTCATACCATGGTAAATTCAAGAATAACTACATGGGTTGGTCCTTGAAGTCACCCCAGGGACTCAAGTTGGTAAAGACTGCTGCAGCTCAAGTTATTATCAGGAATTTGGTGAAGTGTATTAACCCCTTCTGCAATCACTCCATTAACTGCCTATGAGTTACTGGGTTCAAGGCACTGCCTGTCACATATGAAGCCCTTCATAGCCTTAAAACCACAAATTTGCAGGACTGCCTTTTCTCTTATGTATCACCATGACAACGTTGATAATCTGAGCACGGCCCCCTGGGACTGCAAGATCAAATGCCCATATATAAGCATTCTTTGTTGCGTCCTCACTGTCATTCCACAAACTACATAAAACAGAATAGTTCAGGAGAAAAATTTTCATTAAGAGGGCTATAACAAAATGGTTCAGGAAGACACTCTTATAAAGGGAACTGGATTGTGGACGGTATAGTTCATATTACTTGTTTGCTGTACGTATTCTCCAATCCCCACTGCATTGTTTTTTATTGATCCAATACCATCTCTGCACAGTTTAATATATGTCTCATACTTTATGTGCTTCAGATTTCTGTAATTCTAGTTCTTTCACATTGATTGCATCAACTTACATTGTAATCTGCCTTGAGTCTTGGTGAGAAAGGCAGATAATACGGAAAACAAACTTGGTGCACCAGGGATGAAAATCAATATAATTTACAAAGTTTCAGACAAAGATTACGCGAAACCGGGTTTGATTCCCAGCTCTGCCGCCTGAGCTGTGGAGGCTGATCTGGGGAATTCAGGTTAGCCTGTACACTCCCACACACGCCAGCTGGGTGACCTTGGGCTAGTCACAGCTTCTCGGAGCTCTCTCAGCCCCCACCCACCTCACAGGGTGTTTGTTGTGAGGGGGGAAGGGCAAGGAGATTGTCAGCCCCTTTGAGTCTCCTGCAGGAGAGAAAGGGGGGGTATAAATCCACACTCTTCTTCTTCTTCTTCTTCACTAACTGAAGCTGCAGCATTTTATTTATATATTCAAATGGCTGAAAGTAGGCTTACAAGCTTCCAGGTCAGGAGTGGGATGGGGAGAAGGGGAGGATTCTTTTGGAATTAAAGCTGCTCTCTAGACTATGGAGATCAGTTCCCCCGGAAAACATAGCAGCTTTGGAGGTTGAACTGAGGAATCATATCTCTGCCGAGTCCTGGCAACCCTAGTCATGAGCCTAGTTAGGTGTTGAGGAAAACGTAATAGGCTTCCGTTCAAAATAACAGAATGCACAAATGTAAATCCTTCCTCCCATGCTTAACATCTTCTCATAATCTGGGAGAATTTTAATGCAAAGGGGACTGGAAAATGTGATGCACTGTAAGTATAACTGCATTAATAGGACTTTGAAACTTTCACAAAGAGCCATTTCCAGGACTCCACATGAACTGTTGTTGGTGTGGAAATATTCAAAGAGGAACGTCTTCCTCCAGACCATAAAATTTAGCACAGTATATTTGCTAATAACTTTTTCTGTGATGTTTGTAGAGTGGGAAATTATTCATTCAATGAACACATGAATATGTTCAAGCAGTAATTAAAAACAGACAATGCTTTAGATCTGGGGTGCTTTTTTGTTTTTGAATTGTAATTCTCATTTGGCACTGGAGTCCCCAAGAGAGAGACTAGGAGAAAAAAAAACTAGCCTTTTTCCAGGTATCCATGGCCAAACACAGCCTAGATTAAGAATTCAAATTGTTAATTTGCTCTTACTCAGAAATTAAAGCAGCCCAAATAGCCCAGCTTAGTCTAAACTTGTCAGAGCTTAAATGGTTAATACTTATATGAGATATCGCAAAGGAAGGCTGGGGTTGCTATGCAGAGGACAGCAACAGCAAACCACCTCTGCTTGTCTCTTACCAGATGGGTGGTAAGAACCTGTGGATGGGTTCACCATGAGTCAGTGCCATGTTTTTCAGATGCTGAAGCCTGATTTAAAGTTAATGGCAAAGGCATTCAACAGCTGGGCCATTCCCATGATGACTCTGTTAAACTGGACGGGGATACCTGCCATGTAGCTGAATTGCATGGGCGGCAGCAGCTCAGTTAAAAGATAATAGGGGGGAGCACAAAAGAAGAATGCTTTTGTTTTTGCCAATGGCACATTTAAATCAGGTCTAAACATTATGCTATAACGAAGACCAATGTTATCTCCAGCCAGAAATCAACATGCTAATCTTGGAGGATCGATTTAGACAAACTCCTGAAAGCTGAGTTTAAGGAAAAGTTAACAGTTCTTTATAGACTTTCTATGTTCATATATGGCTTTATGAACCTATAACATATATGGCCCTAACAAATTTTCCTCAACTTTAGGATCTTCCCCAAAATTAAGGAACACAACTAATTTTTCAGTTTTCACGATATTATATTTTTAATTAGCAGACAAGAGGCACTTACCGTATATACTCACATATTAAGTCGAATTTTTCAGCACATTTTTTGTGCCGAAAAAGCCCCCCTCGACTTATACGCAAGTGAAGTGTATTTTAAAAAATATTTTAGGGTTTTTACTTTGTCGGCCTTTAGGGGGTGCAGTTTTTAGGCTAGTGACACCAAAATTTCAGGGTATCATCAGGTGACACTCCTGATGATACCAGCCAGGTTTGGTGAAGTTTGGTTCAGAGAGTCCAAAGAGGCCACCCATCCCCCATTGTTTCCAATGGGAGCTAATAGTAGGTGGGGCTACATTTTGAGGGTCCATAACTTTGGACCCCTTGAACCAAACTTCACTAAACCTGGGTGGCATCATCAGGAGGCTCTCCTAAAGATACTCTGAAATGTTGGTACTGCTAACATAAACATTCCTTCCCTGACAGGCACCCTCAAATTTTCCCCAGATTCTCCCTTTAAATCACCCCCACCCCTTCTGAGTGGATTTAAAGGGAGAATCAGGGCTTACAGAGCTAGTTTACTGTTTTTATTTGAAACAAATATTCAAAAACATTTAACCTACTAATGTCTCAATGAATATAATGTTATTGGCATCTATTTTTATTTTTGAAATTTCCCAGTAGCTGCTGCATTTCCCACCCTCGACTTACACGCTAGTCAATAAGTTTTCCCAGTTTTTTGTGGTAAAATAAAGTGCCTCGACTTATATGCAGGTTGACTTATACACAAGTATGGTAATTGACTGAAGAAAATACCAGGCAACAAAATGAAATTGATAGACGCAATGGCATTTGAGATTTGTTGAGCCCTAACCTATCTAAAGCTAAAGTTTGTGGTGAATGATCGTTCTCTTACCTAAAGGATCCTGAAAGAGGGGCTTGAGCCCTGCAACATCTTACCAAATGATATTTCCCAGGATTTTTTAGAAGCAGCAGTGACATTTCATACAAAAACAACAGTCTATAGTACAGATAGCCCCAAACTTTAAAAGTGAAACCATGAAATCCTGTGCAGAGTTACTCCAGTCTAAGCTCACTGAAGACAGTGGAATTAGACTGCAGTAACTCCGCAAAGGATTGTACTATAAGTGTACGAGTCAGTTCTGTGCAACTGTCAAAGCTAACACAAATGCAAATACTTTAGTGGGTTAAACTGCAAACTCCGGTAGAGAAACTGCATACCTTAATCAAGTCATGCACAGCCTAATCTATAGACCCTACCGCACAGGGCTCGTGAGAGACAGTTTTTCTCGCTGAAGGGCTAGATACCAGTGTCCACATTGCGAGGGGGAGAAAAAAAAAACTTTCACTCCAGGCGTTATCTGGTTTGCAGTCATTGAATGCACAGATGTAGTTTATTAACTTCCTTGGCATTTTTTTTCTAAACAATGAGAAGAGTAAATCTGTTACAAAATACAGCCAAAGGCTTCACCTCCAATTTCATATCTACTTGAATGTCTGTACTAGAAGGCTTTGGGAACCCTGAATCCAGACCTTGGAAAGCAAGAAGGGGAATATGTGCATACAGTAAGGTTCTATTAAGACACCTGAAGGGGTCTCTTCCCCTACCCCAGAAATAAATTTATGGATTGCCTGATGCGGCTAACATCCAGCCTTATCCAAGTAGCTCTGCCCAGTAATAAGAATTCAATCAAGCAAGTGTTTCATACCGTACATACATGAGAAGCACAGCCATGTTTCTGGGCAGGACTGCTACACAGTACCCCATTTCTCTTATAAGAATTTTATAATTCCCCTGCTTCTGAAGACCAGATTAGACAAATATCTATGTGTATATAATATATAAAAAATACAGAACTTTGACTTCTTCATTTAGAAGTAAATGTACACAATATAGTTGTGAGCAGGAGGTAATTCTGAGAGAAACAGGCCACTTGGCTATTTGAATTAACAGAGTAAATTATGCCACCGAGTGTAACTAATATCACTCTCCCCAAGAAAAAAAAATCACGTCTGTCCCCATTACAACTGTCCAAGGGTATGGGGAGGTGGGGGGGGGGGGGGAACGACATGAACTGCTCCTCCCCCCCAAAAAAGAGAGCTTCCATAAGTTTTGAATTTTTTTTCTTCAAGTAAAGATGTAAGATGGGGTTTCTTCCACCAGTTTTCAACACTTCAGTCAGTAGCAAATGTAAGTGAAGCCTACCTTCACGGTAGTTGTGCTTCAAGTCCTTTTATCATGCACCTCTCCCTCATAGGGGACCTTTATGGGCTGGAGGGGACAGGGCTTGCTGCTTTGAACAATTCAAAAATTCCCCACCACCACCAAGGATAAAGTCTTGTGAACATGTGATGGGGTATGATGGGAGTTGTCCAACTTTTCCTGCATCGGATGTTTTTAACAGTGGGGCAGGAGGAAGAAAATTGTGGCCATCACCAGGCCCACATCACTTGAAAGGTGCTGTTTGGCAAGAAGGTTTTCCAACAAAAAAAAAAGTGAGGGCCAAAGCAGTACTTTTGGCAGATTAAGGAGTCTTTAATAAAAATTAACATGTGCAAAAAAGTATTTTTAAATAGTTGAGCCCAAAGCGTCCAGGGTTAGACTCCTCGGCTCCAGTGTGTGTCTTTTTGCCTTCTCCCAATGAAGAGTGTCATCTCTCGAGTACCCAAGTGAAGAGTCACAACATTTGAGGAAAAGCCACCACAGAAAAGGGGGGGAACACATGTGCTAGAAGGTGCAACGCGAATATACACCTCTTCTTTCATCCACCTCAGCCCCTGCTTTTGATACACCGTGGAGCAGCAAAAGAAAAGATATATTTACTGTGTGTGTAAGAATCTCTCTTCCTCATGAGAGCAAAGCATTACTGCCAGGTGTTGGTGAAGGAGAAAGCCATTTGTAACCGATGGAGTTGGCGCTTTACAGCCTTGCGCTCTGCAGACAAGAGATCGGGGGCTAGGAGACAGAAGGCTCTCCGTGGTTAACTTCCCAGCAAAGTTACGGTGTTTCCCCCCATATACACTCAGCACATGTTATAGCTGGAAGCCTTCCATGGGGGCCTCGGGTTGCTGGAAGATGAACTGCTGCTGGTTCTCATCTACCTGGGGAGCCAAAGCGGAGTCATCGTCCTCAATACCAAAATAGTGCTCAATCAGGTCAAAGGCCTTCTGGTAGATCTCTTGGTTTTCATGGCTCTGGAGGAACTCTATTTTATCCAAGCCTGGAGAAGAAACACATTTTTGCCCCCACAATTACTGAAAAATATTCACAGATTAGGATATAGTCACGTAAACGCTCTTTTAAAGTAAAGAAATTCAACATGGCCACCAATTTCACACCCACTCTCAGGCTTACCATATGCTTCCTCAATGAGGCTACAGTAAGGGTTGATGCCAGTGCTGCTCTGCTTGGCCTCTTGCTCACCCAGTCGCAAAATGTTCTCCAAGCCATTGAGAGCCACTTGAACAATCTTGGAGTCCATGACTGTCAAGAGGTCACAGAGTGGCTTGATGCAGCCCAGATTTACCAAATACCTGGAGAGAGAGGGATACCACATGTAGATCAGAGCCCTAACATTTAAATATTGCCTGTCAGCCATTCATTAAGTTCCTACATTGAAAAACATGCCAATGACGTGACAAAAATAGAAATTACATGGCCAACAGGCTAGATAAATCCCACAAGTTTAAAAAGCCAGTAAAATTGAAGCACTGAAGCTACTGGAGGGGGAAAGAATCCAGATGTCAAATTTATGTTTCTGAACTTGATACATCCCAGGTTTATTTTTTATGGAACTGTTGGAAACACAGAACAGTATCCATAGCTCAAAAATGTTGACCGGAAAAGACCTGCCAACTTACTTGATCTGCTCTGGGGTTCCACCAGATGTAGCATTTGTGATTGCCCATGCAGCCTCTTTCCGTGTCCGGAATTCAGCCTTTTGCAAAATCTCAATCAGCACTGGGAAAATGTTGGCATCTATGACAGCCTAGAGCAGGATGGGAGGAAGAAAATACATTACACCCCCGTACTGATGAACTTACTGCTCCCTCCATGCTATCCATCCACCAGGCCCGCTGCATATCAAAACATTCCATTGTCTTCTCTTGCTGTAGGCTGCCCTGCATAAAACTTGGGACTACCAGCCCCATGGAATTTTTGTCTCACATGTGAAGTTGTACCTGTATTTGAGCTCTGTTCCCTGCTGTGACATTGGAGATCGTCCAGCAGGCTTCTTTCCGGATGGATTCTTTGGGGCTGCTGAGCAGATGAAGGAGGCAAGGCAGAGCTGAGCAATTCAGAATCACCTAAGAAAGGAAAGCCATGATTATCTAGAAGATTGTTCTCCTAACCTACCCACACAGCACAAAGCACCTTCTCCCAGCACTTGGAAACAAAGACGTTTGCAGTATTTGCAACCAATTCCAGGTGCAAGAGACATTTCCCTATTCCCTCTATTATTCAGAGCCATCCCCTGAAATTAAGACAGCATCCCTCTTCACAATAGAGGGGTGTCTGATGGCATTTGCACAGCTTCTTACAGACGCCCAAACTGAATTATTCTCCTTGATCATTGCCAAGTTGCAGAACAAGACATTTGTACCACATTAACTTGGAAGGAAGATTATCCTGAAAGTAAGACCACCCCCAAAGTGAATGTTATGCATAAAGGCAGAGGATGCAAAAGTTTTTTTTAAACCTTGTAAAAAAGCAGCTATATATATATATATATATTGTTAAAAAGTAATCGAAATACAATAAACAGAGACTACAGTAGTAAATAATTACTTTCACTGTTTTGCACCTCATTACACTTTAACTGTTCCCATAGTACTGAATCATAATGTTTCATATTTATTAAAGCAACAGGCTGGCTTTTTAATCACCCCTCCCCCACCCATCAGTAGACCTATTAAAGCAAAGGCTCAGATTAACTGACCAACAGGCAGCAAAACCTGTGTCACAGTGTCACTTTTACTGCCACTGCGGCAAGCTTTGTCTAAAGAAGGGGGCCAATCTATGGCACCCCAGATGTTCATGGACTACAATTCCCATCAGCCCCTGCTGGCATGGTCAATGTACACATGCCCAGCGGAGGACAATTCCCATCTCTTTATTAGAAAGCCAAAGCAAGTTGACTCACCTGAGTCTGGATGTCATCCCCTGTCACAATATTGCCAACAGCTCGCAGAGCTGGGGAAGCCACCTTGTAATCCGTATGCCTGTGAGGGAAGAACAGAACATAGCCATTGCACCCCTGCATCATAAGGAACACTTCATTGTTATTAGAACTCATCTTACCTCCTCAACAAAATAAAAAATGTCTGATAAATTGTGCCAGTATAGATCCTTCCCATTCTATTCTACGGGGCACTGGTGTGGTTGGCAACTGAAAACAGCAATATACCTTGAAATGTTCAAGTTAGGCACAGCAACAGGATGCCAAGTTGCACAGAAGGAAAGCTGAACTTTGGTTTACTATGTCCACACCCAACTATGCCTAATGCTGCCTTGAGCTAAGAGGAAAGGCAGGGTATAAACCATAATAAATACACTCTGTCCAATGAACTAAGGGATTTGCAGAATGCAACATCGTGCCTTTATACACTGTGTCTTTACACTGCCCGACGCTTCTGTACTGAGATTCGCCTCCCATCTACAAAACTTGCATTTAGATCTCTAACTGGGCCAATGACTCCACTTAGGCTCCATGTTGGGGATGCTACCCTAAGGGGTAAAGGACTAATTCCAACTTCCTTCACAGGCTGGACACTTACATTAGCAACTCCACCAGTCGGCGACATACCCCAGAGTCTATTACAGCCTGGATTTTCTCATTAGGGCCATCTGATAGGTAGGAGAGCGCCCAGCATGCATCTGCCAGCAAGTCTGAGTCGCTGCTGAAGAGTAAGCGTGACAAGACAGGCAAACAGGACGACACCTACCAAGAAGTACAAGCACAGCAGAAAGTTAGTAAGGATCCCGTAAGATGAAAGAATAAGGGCTGATGACCAGCAGTGCATGTGTACAGCAAAGATTTACACACACCCAAAAGTTTTCGTATACAGGTGTCCCATTTAACAGAAATTAAAATCCATGGGTTTGCAGCGTTGATTGCGTTAATGGTTCCAGATGCAAGTCCCTTAAGGCTGGATACTACTTTTCTGCACAAAGGGAGAAAAAGCAAGCCCCTCTGGCTTCAATACTGCTCCCATCATCCCTCCACTAGTATGACAGCATAGAAGTGTACTGCGCAGGGTAGTCATGTTCCTGAGTGGTGCTAGCCCAAACAGAGATGGAGCGAACTTCTACCTAAAGAGGCTACACTATGTTTAGGGATGTGCTTTATAAAGTGAACAGGACTGCAGACTGCACCACTGGGTAATGCTTGTATTATCTGTTGCTGCATGTATCATCCTATTCCTACTGCACTGTTTCCTGCTTGTGTAATTCCATGTTCTGCATTAAGACTATAACTGTCCAATTTTTTTTGCATTGTGCAAACTTTCATAGCCCTAGTCCAACTGCATTGCTTACTAGACATGTCATCCTCCCACAGTTGAGTCACACTGTATAATCTTCTTCAATCGCTGTGGGAATTGTAGACTATAAACAAACTAAATTAAGGATGAAATAAAATTTCTTCCAGACGTGTTCATTCACTGCAGAGATTTTTTTTTACATAGGGTTAGAGTTAAGTAATATGAACCCTACAGCCCTGCACTTTAAATATGAAGCAGTATAATCCAGAATTGTTCTGTCTTGTTCTGCAGGTAAGGCTGAAATGTCTGGGGCAAGGGAGAAGGAAGTGATACACTTTCTTACATCTTACCTTTTCAAATTCAGGGGGTGGGTTCTTCCCTCTGCACAAATTCGACAAAGCCCAAACAGCATTTCGTGTCATTGTCAACCGGGTTGATTTTGTGAGGAGCCTAAGAAATATGCAAAATAAGTTTCACTCTCTTTGGCTGCACCTGTTTTTCCTGACAGCTGCCGTTTATTGTTATCAGACTGACTGTTCATTCCCACAGCATCAGAATTAAATCCATTAATTCTGCATATAATTTCACAATTCAGGATTTCACACCCTGCACAGCCATTTGGGATGAACCGGAATAGCTTTATTTCAAAGCTCAAGTGGATTTGACACTGAAGCCTCCAACAAACCAAGATAAAATATCTACTGCATTGTAGTTGACACTTATAAGGTTATTCTTTTTTATTTCACTTTCCCCTACAAGAGAGCTCAGATGAGTTAAATGGAATACAACATTTTCTCATCACTGCACAGCAAAGTGGCTCCATTCACAGGTAGAGGGATTTGCCCTACAAAGCCACCCCATAAGCTTCAAGGCACCTTAAGGGAATGGGGAATTTGAACCTGTTAACCTTTCTAAAAGAGGTGGGTTTCAATCACCATTTTCCAAAGAACGGAGATCTGTTTGCAGGAAAGGACAAGAGGCCTTCTAGATCCCCCCAGATAGAGGAGATCTCCCAGACTCACACCCCCAGACTCTTCAGATTAACTTGCCTTTTGCTAGACCAGTGTGCCACAAGCGAGCACTAACAAGGTGTGCCGCAAAAAAGATGCCTGTAGAACGATTACAAGTCAATCAAGCAAGAGTCAAGTTGCACATTACAGAATAACCTGTGTCCCCAACCAGACATCCCTAGCTGGTTTGGTCTGGGAAAAATCCCTTTCAAGTTCTCAGCAAGGCAATTAGTAAGAACCCTTGTAAAGAAAAACTATTGGGTCTACACAGAGTTCACTCCAGCCAATGAAATGTTTCCCACTCAATGCCATGGAAGCAGCGGAATGGAAGCACACACAAAGATGTAACCCCTGGGTCAGGACAAATGGCATGCAGTTTGGAAGACTCCTGGTGTTTCTATCCCATGCCTCAAAGACTACTCACAACAACAAAGGGGGAAGGATGTCACAGTTCAGGACGTAGTCGCGACAAGCAGAGCTGTCTCCAGCAATGTTCCCCAGCGCCCAAACAGCCTGGAAGAAGAGCAGGAGCTTCAGCATTCAGCCCTTGGATGGAGGGGAGAGGAGGCAACGGTGGAGAAGAAAGCCATTCTCTGGGCCACTCATTAGCAACCACCCCAAGACTCTACCAGCTTATGTCAGCTTTCTGTCTATGGTAACTAACAAAGAAAAGTCCTTTACGAACTCCATCCTCTGTACCTGAAATCAACCCCACAGCCCTACAGAAAGCTAATGCTAAAGTTTGGCCTGCTAGCAGCAGGAAATCCACCTGTAACTCCTTTTTTTTCATCCCATCACTGAAGTGGCCCCGCCTTCAGTGTTTTCTTGCCTCTCCATCTCCTCTGAATCTCTACATACACCAAGCATTAGTGATGTATGTGGCAAAGGGCCCACTTCCTGCCAACACCTAGGCACTAGCCTATCATTTCCCTGTCACAAAAACTGTACTGCGTCAATATCCGTTGCTGTTACATCTGCCCTGAGCAGTTAGAATGCCTGAAAATTCTATGATACTATTTCAGCTCAGCCAATGGCACACTTTTGGGCTGGAAGATTCACAGCTTTTCTTCATTTAAACAACATTTCACAACCAGCAGTCTGACAAGGGAAGACATCTGGCCGAGGCGAAATACATTTGAAAGAAAATCTTTCAGAATGGAGCCACCAACCACCTATTTTAAAATCTTCTAACTTTTCTCAGACCCTGAAAAAGCCTCACCTGCTCCTGGACATCTTCAATATCGGAGCTCAACAGCTCAATGAAGATTGGAACGGCTCCAGCCTCAATTACTATCTTGGTTTGTAGAGAGGTGCCAGAGGCAATGTTTGTTAGTGCCCACGCAGCTTCAAACTGAAAAGAAAAACCAGCAGCCTGTTAAAGAATGCCACCACAGACCCCAACACAACAGCTCTGCAGGATGAAGGGTCTGCCCAGAGTTTGGTTTCAGTGAGTTAAAACTGATTTGCTGAGGTGTTTAACTTAAGTACTTTTAGACGCTTTTCCTGGAAGTACCATAGTTCAGAAAATGGTCCTGGCACACTTTCTTTATGGCTGCATCTTACTACACCTCAAAATGATTCAATGTCTCAGTGGCTCATAGTCCTGTGGAAGTGGAAATGCATTCTCCAGAGTTGGTTTCAGACTGTATTCTCTTATATTGGAGATACATAGTCTATGGCACCTTTGGGAGCCCATCACAAGTTTTCTCTGATTGAGCTGATTTTTGCAACCAGGGGTGGAGTGGGCTACTTATTACAAAAATCCATGCACCGCCTGCCCAGAGATAATTGGACTGAGGATTGCAAAGATAAAATGTGATAAAAATCACAACATTCACAGAGGGTGTTAAGACTTAACAATAAGAAAACCTCAGCCCTTAAAATGCATACAAAGCTGTAGTTCAACTCTATTGGTTACATTAATAACTATTTTTTTAAAAAAATCTATCAAGACCAAAGCCCTTGGATAGGGTACTGGAGTTTACTTCATCTTCCTCCTGCCTTCAGCAACAGCATAGTTTCAGGGCATTTGTCTGAAATGGGTTTCTTATGAGGTACCACTTTGTGATTAATTCCTTGGCAATCCCATACAACATGTTGAATCATAAAGTTTATCAAGCTCTTCTGTGCAAGAGCAGGAACTACTTGGTTTCCAAACAGTTGAGAATCTAGCCAACTAAACACAAAAGCACATTTCCCAGACTCCTCACCTGTAATGTGCTATTGTCACTTCTCTTGAGGAATTCAACAAACCTGTCCACTACTCCCTGAGAGCTTATCACTTCATCAATTGGAGGATTTGGCTCTGAAAAGCAAGGGGGGGGGGGAGGAACACATTGTAATACAATCAAAGAAGTCATATTATACAAATATAAAATTAATATACCGAGATTAAAATTCACAACTTAATTGTTCTGTAATTAGTTATACATAAAATTTATTAAAATGTTTGAAGCATCTGCTTTTTTATGGAGCCATCAGAGCTTGCATTGCAGCTAGAATTGTGCTCAGACAGTTTGTGTATATTTCCACTGGGAGAGAAATCAAGATCAGAACACCTGGAAATAGACTTTGTTCTACGGAAAGTAATATTCAAAATGATTATTTTCCTCAGATTGCAGTATTCAACCTCATATACACATTTTCAAATCTCCTTTAAAAGAAATTCCCTTGCTATTACATGTGAAATCACCTTATTGGTTAGGCTAGTTTTGCACAGTACATCAACATGTCAACACAGTATAGCTGCATGCAAGCAGGTACAGCCTAGCAAAAACTTGTGTAAAAGTTTTAAATTCAATTCAATTCCATCTTTAATGGCATATATATAAAAGTTTTCATTGTAAGAGTGATTTCTAAACAACCAGAATTGAACCATTAACCCTGATCTAGTCTTGTTTGAATAATCCCACTCTTATTACAGCATTATCTTCATAGATTATCTTTTTAAAAAAAATGAAGACTTTTCAGGTAAGCCATTTCAAAATGTTGGGCATTTTCAGGTCGCTACAGAAATACCGTGTATGAATCTTTGTTAAGTGTTTAAATATAAGAACAGCCCCCATATAAATGCTTTTTAAAACTGCATTTACCTTTAGAAAGCAGTTTCCTGAACTTCTGGGTAGTTACTAGCTGAAGGTCAGGGTCTTCTGAGAACAGCATTTCCACCATCTCTCTTGTGATAACTCCCTCCTAAAAAGACAACATACCAGATCTAAGATGCTTCCCAATGAATCCTAGCCTCAGATTTAGCATACTTAGATGCAGTATCAGCAACATTCAGCTTCTCAGAAACAGAGACGACTAAAGTGGGAATAAGAATGGAGGAAAGAGTTGAGCTAATGTATGGTCCTCTTCAGAATCTTCATCTTCCACTTCCTGCAAGCAACTGAAAAAAATATCCCTTCAAATCTTAACAAAATGGCTACACTCATGCTAAGTTAATATTACAACCTCATAAAAGCACACTTTCTTTACATGGGGGGTCTTAAAGAGGTCTATCTCTGGAAAACCCCAGGTCTGGAAAATGGGTGTCAGATAGACATCTTGGATAGACCACTTGTGGTTGTGCTGACTGACATGATCTGCCAGTTTGTTGTGGATGCCTGTTATGTGGATGGCCCACATGGAGATGCTGTTGGCTACAGTGAGTTCCCAGGTCCTCATAGCCTCCAAACAAAGGGCCATGGACCCCATGCCCCCCTGCTTGTTAAGATAACACATAGTATATGCATTGTTGGTTTGGATTACAACTTTCCTCCCACTAAGTACGTCTGCAAAGGAGATGAGGGCAAAACGTACAGCACGTGACTCAAGATTATTTATGTGTAAGGAACAAACCCTCTCATTCCAGTCTCCGTATTCTCCTGCTTCTGCAGTGAGTGCCCCAGCCCTGGAGGGATGAATCAGAAGTGAGTATGTCCTGAGGGCACCAAGCCCCAAGGGAACCCCCTTAGAAAGGTTATCCATGTTGAGCCAATGGACCTAATCACAGCACAAGGAATTGAGAAATGGTGATGAAGAAAATAGAGGGGTGGAGATGATGAACCACAGCTGAAGTGGCACATGCAAACACACGTATGTGTGAACACAGTAGTGGTTGATACCATCAGACACAAGAGTCTTTGGATGGCAACAACTGATTGCCTACATTGTCATTTAAAAGAGCAGGCAACATGCATTAATTTCAATGCCCTTTCCCGAGGGAAGAAGGCTCTGGATGCTGAAGAATCTAAAAACAGCTCCAACAAAGGGGGCCAAGGTCACAGGAGTAAGTTTGGATTTAGCAATGTTAATAACAAATCCTATGTGTTTAAGTAATGGGTCAGTGTGGTAGATTAGATTATGTTTGGGCAACTGTAAATGTGGGTCATTTGTTATTTGTTACATGTTAATAACTGCTTCTTGTGGTGTTTTGCTATCATGGTGTTAATATTTGTTGCTATCTTATGTGTTTCAATGGTTTTATGTGTGTTTTATGTTCAATGTTTTTTTAAAAGAAGAAAATTAATAAAAAGTATTATGTAAAAAAAAACCCACATCCTAGGCTATGGCATGTTGCGATTACAACCTTCACCTGTGAATGGAGCTTAACTTCAGAAGATGCTGTAATCAGCCAGTCATCCAAATTAGTGAAGACTGAGCAACCCAGCGTATGAAGGTACGCAACTACCACAGCCATACACTTGGTAAAGACCTATGGTGGCAAGAAGAGAACTAAGGGTAGAGAGGGCACACCCTCCCAGTCATGTGACAGTTTGAGCAGGAAGGGGCTGTCACGTCACTTACTGTCTGGGAGGGCCACTCTCTTCTGTTGCTAGGGCTAAGGAAGAAATTGTTTCAAACAGCAGGCCTGCACAAGCACAGTCCCATGTGGGGCTGAACTGAAGACCAAATGTGAACCAGAACTTCCTCGGTGGTCTCCCATCCAAATACTAACCAAGGCCGATCCTGCTTAGCCTCCAAGATCCAACAAGATTAGGCTAGAATGGATAAATACTATTTGGTTCCTCTTCCTCCAAGATGTGAGCTGACAAGACTTCTTCCTCCTCCAGTAGCCTATGTTGGATCCAGTGTCATTTGGGTACTCCCTTCCACCCCTGTAATGGCTATTCTCCGCTTGGTCACTATGCAGCCTTGACCAAAGTTATCTATGAATTGGAATTGCTGACTTTCTTCTTCCCTCCCCATTTATTTTCTCTTCTGTATCATCTGGATTGTGTTATAGGCAACTACACTGAACAGTAGGCCACCCTTAAACAAAGTGGCAAAAAGGCAGGAAACAAATGCAGTAAATAAACACCCAGTCTTTCAGGACAGTATACCCCAAAAGGCATCCTGAAGTGTTAATGCAATGAGAATGTTACAAATGAAAAACAGCCTTTCAATAATTACTTACCCCAGCAGTGGTAGAGCTAACGAATGAATCAGCCAGGGGACTGTCAAACATAGTAGAATCTTCGCTAATCAGCTCCACATTTCTTCGTTTAAAGAGCTGAAATAGAAAACAGACTGCATTAAGAGGAGAACAACTAGGGTTGAGAAGGCTTACAGATATAAGTGATACACAGATTTCTGCAATTTCAAGCCTACAAGGAGATATGCAGGTCACTGAAGTCCACTCCACACTGGGACAGATGTATCATTTTTCCTTCCCCCAGGAGATTGCAGTGGACCCTGCACATATTTTCCAGTTCATTTCCGAAGTCATAAAAACTAGAAATTGGCCTCTGTACACTAGATTCTCTGGGTCCAAACTCTGTCACACCCTATATTTCACAAGAGTGATACACAATGCATGCAGCCCTAGCAATAAGCACCTTTGTAGCCATTGTATATCAGAAGCTAGCAATTTCCCCTACCTGTATGATGTAGGAACCCTGAGGGGCAGGCACACTGTATTCAGCCACTCCCCACAGCCCAATCACCCCAAAATACTGTTTATGGGATTGCAGCTCTAAATCACTAGGGACCAAGTTTTACTAGACCACATTTAGATTAAAAATGTACACAAGCTTTTAAGCACTCAACAGGAGACCAATGGTGCCTTCACAGTTTGCTACATCTATGTTCCAATTAAGGAATTTAGTCAATCTTCTTTTTAACTTATTAAAATCAGTTTAAGCATTATTAAAACCTCAGTCTGGTGCTTTCTTGAAATACTCAAGAAGATTGAGAACTTTCTTTGCTTGGACATATATAGTACAAGAACCAAAAATACAAACAACGGCACCTGTTGCTACCCAATACAATAATTGAAACTATCTACTATGCAGCTTTAATTCATGTATTTAAAACTGTACCAAATACAGCTTTAATTCATATATTAAAGGGGGGAGCCATTATTCATCAGAACATAAGAGGCAGAGTACCCTGCTGGATCAAACCAGTGGTCCATCTAGTCCATCCCATTTCTTACAGTGGTCAACCAGTTGTCCTGGAGGATCAAACAGGACATAGATGCCAAGGCCTTCCCCAGTGTTGTTCAGTGGTACAGCATCTGCTTTGCATATGCAAGATTCCAAGATCAAATCCCCAGCTTCTCTAGTTAAAATGATCAAGAAAGTGCCAATGTCCAAACTTTGACCTGAGAACTGAAGACCCAACTTTGATCCACTCTACTATTTTGCAAAGCTCCCCAGATACAAGACAAATCACAAATCCCACCCTGCAAATAACCAGCCAATGATCCACCTAAGCTACACAAATGTTTCAGGGTAATCAGAAGCAGTTAACTCTGACTGCCTTCTAGCCAAGAAAAACACATCTGTCACCCTACACAAGTACTACCTGCTGCTCCCGCTTCTGTTTGCGCAGCTGGATCCCTTCCTCCTCTCTTCTCCGTCGCATCTCCTCAGGATTCAGTGCCTTGTTTTTGTAGCTCTTCATTCTGTAGTTGTTCTCTTTTGCTGGGCTTGCCATGGTTTCTGCAGGGGGAAGAGGAAAGAAAGATGCCATATCTGCTAAGTCAAATGGAAACAGGTCTCTAGTCTTCGGTGCTGGCATTGGATTACACATGTATTCAAATGATAGCGGCTGGTGTAAATCATATAGCAGAGCTTGTACAAATCAATCGTCAACTGTTACACATAAGAACCAAGAAGTACCCTGATCAAAGCTGTGCAGCAGATCCCATTGCAAAGACAGGGTTTATTTTAATATATATGTTATTGATTTTATTTTTAAATAATAATGATATAATTATAAATATAATATATAACTGAATAAATCTTCACAGAGAATAAACATGACAAAACTTTCATAGACACCCCCCATATACATACACACATACACACATAGTATATACTCGCATATAAGTCAAACTTTTCCAGCACATTTTTTGTGCTGAAAAAAGCCCCCCTCGACTTATATGAGAGTCAGGTGTCTTTTAAACAATATTTTAGAGTTTTTACTTTGTCAGCCGCCAGGGGGCACAGTTTTTAGGCTAGCGGCACCAAAATTTCAGGGATTTTTCAGGAGACTCTCCTGATGATACCACCCAAGTTTGGTAAAGTTTGGTTCAGGGGGTCCAAAGCTATGGACCCCCAAGTTTCCAATGGGAGCTAATAGTAGATGGGGCTACATTTTGAGGGTCCATAACTTTAGATTCCCTGAACCAAACTTCACCAAACCTGGGTGGTATCATCAGGAGGGTCTCCTAAAGATACTCTGAAATGTTGGTGCTGCTAACATAAACATTCCTCCCCTGACCAAAAATCCAGTTTTGAAGAATTTTAACTCTAGTGTTTTACTTTGGTTGCTGGTCGAGCTAAGGGTTTTGTACGTTTAAAGTTATTGTTGAGACCATATTGTTTTAGTTGGCCCTCTTTTCCACTTACAGAGCTAGTTTACTGTTTTTCTTTGAAATAAATATTCAAAAACATTTAACCTACTGTTGCCTCAATTAATGTAATTTTATTGGTATCTATTTTTATTTTTGAAATTTACCAGTAGCTGCTGCCTTTCCCACCCTCGACTTATACGCGAGCTAATACGTTTTCCCAGTTTTTTGTGGTAAAATTAGGTGCCTCGACTTATATGCGGGTCGACTTATACACAAGTATATACGGTGTGTGTGTGTGTATAAAAAAGCGAGTCTTGACTTCTATCATTCTCCTGGAGGCGACCTCGGGCATCCTGATTGGGTGATTTCCCAATCCATTATCAGGGAGGCAGGTACTACTTTTTTGCTGCAGCTTCCTGTGATGGGTTGGGCATCCGATTTGGCCCCAGTTCGTTTCCTGCCTAGCAGGGAGTGCAGGTCTTGGAGCCAAGCTCCAATTCTTCTGAGTTCCAACCTTTTTCTTCACTTCTTCAACCTCTCCATCCTGTGTACCCTGTCTGCGTGAGTCTTTTCCGTCGTTTTGTTCAGTCTTCGTGCGTCCCCCCCTCCCTCGACGAGCTCCCGCCAAAATCGGCCGCCTTAAGATGGCCGCCACCCGCTCTTTCTCCCCCCCTCCTCCCGAGAGCTTCGCCAGCACAGCGGCGAGAGGACGAGGGCAGCCACCCGGTCAGGGTCACGAGTGCCCGAGGGATCGGACGCTTCTTCAGAGGGCTCCGCGTCCGCGACGGCAGCGGCTGCCCCACCCCCCAAGCCGACCGGCAAAAAAGCCAAGCCCAAAGGAAAAAAGGCGCGCAAGCAAGGCGCCAAGCGGCAAAAGCACCATGATGACATGGTTGCTCAGCCCGCCGATGGGAGCACCAGCGCCCCTCTCAGGGCCGCGGAGGGTGTCTCCTCTCGCCCCCCCCAACGCGAAGAAGTCGCAGACGAGGAAGGGGGGAGGCGCTCCAACGCGGACAGGGCAGACCAACCCTTCTCGGAGGAATCAGGAGAGGCTTCAGAGGCAGACGCTCCTGCAACGCCCAGGCAAGGTCGGGCAAGGGGGAGGGGGAGGAGCCATCCGGCAACTGGCAAGGCCCTGTCTCCTGCCAACGCCAACCCCTGGGCTAGTACCTCCTCCTCACATTTGATGAAGATGTTTACCAAGGCCTTCAGCAAGGCATTGGATAAAAGGGACAGGGAAAAACGCCACACCAAGGGAAAACACAGTTCCCAGCACAGTGAGAAAAGGAGGAGACCTGTCTCCAGCTCTTCCTCCAGTTCTGGCAGTCCCCGCCCTTCCTCCTCTAGATATAGGGACTCCCTTGCCATTCCAGGAGAGGAGGAATCCAGTGAGTCAGAGTCTGGTAATTCCTCAGACCATTTCTCAGAGGGAGGCGATCCCCCCATAGAGACCAATGAGCAATGTAAACGTTTTTTCAAACAAGAGAATTTAGCCCTCATGATGGCCAAAACTATAGCCACCCTCGAATTACATGATGCCGCAGACGCTGAGGACCCCTCTTCGGCATCCACCTCCAAAAAATCAGTCAAGGGGGTCCCGAAAGGGAGTAAGGACATCTTTCCCCACTCAGAGGAGACCCCTCAGGCTTTTCCTCTCCCGGAGTATTTCGAGAGAAGGATGAAGAGGGAATGGCTAAATCTGGAAGCTAGTAGATCCGCCCCAAACTTCCTTAAGAAGTTGTACGTGCTCCCAGAACACATCCATGCCATCATCCAGACGCCACTAGTCGACGCACCCGTGGTGGCCCTCCAGTCCGCAGGGCTCGTCACTAAGGACGGGGAGGGCACAATCAGAGATCCTTCTGACAGGCGAAAGTTGACGCCTTCCTAAACAGCATCCACGACAGGCTTGCCCTCACCATTAGAGCACTAGCACCATCCTCCACCATGGCAAGAGCAGCCATAGTTTGGGCCCGCAGGATTCTTGCCATCATTCCCCCAGAGTTCCAGGGGATTAGAGAGGGTGTGGAGAGAATGCTCCTGGCTGTGTCCTTCTGGGCAGATTCCACCTTCGACGCCCTTACGCTAGTTTCCCGCATCTTAGGCTTGGGAGTAGTGGCTAGGAGGCACGCCTGGCTCCGCCAATGGCAAGCCGACTTCCATTCCAAACAGGTGGTAGCCTCTTACGACTACCACGGCTCCCAGCTCTTCGGTAAAGAATTAGATGCTGTACTTGTTGAGTCCAAAGGCCACAAGAAAACTATGCCCAGGTATGTCAGATCCGACCAGGGCCCATCCTCAGCTAAGACTCACACAACCTTTAGGTCACAACGCACACTAGCGAGACCCTCCAATGATGGCAGACGGTGGTCTAACCAAAAC
Organism: Sphaerodactylus townsendi; assembly: GCF_021028975.2. Classification (NCBI taxonomy): domain Eukaryota; kingdom Metazoa; phylum Chordata; class Lepidosauria; order Squamata; family Sphaerodactylidae; genus Sphaerodactylus; species Sphaerodactylus townsendi. The sequence goes on from NC_059430.1 coordinate 101,376,947, forward strand.
TCCTTCCGTAGGCGCTCCTACGGCTACAACAATAACAATGCCTCAAATAACTCTTCCTTTCGTTCCACTAACTTCAGACAGCCAGGACGAGGCGGCAAGTCCTTTCAACCTGGCCGGGCAGCCAGATCCTGACCAGCAGGACATTCCGGTCGGCGGCCGCCTCCAATCTTTCCACCTTCATTGGACGGGCGGGCATGTCGACCGTTGGACCAGGGAGGTAATCACATCAGGTTACCTCATCGAGTTCTTCCGCACCCCAAAACCCCACTTCCATCAATCCCCGGTCCACAAAAACCCCATAAAAAGAGAAAGAACTCTAGACGCCATTCACCACCTACTCAAGATCAAGGCGATCGAGCCAGTTCCGTCCTCTCAACGTTTCTGCGGAGTTTACTCCCACTTTTTCACAGTTCCAAAACGCAACGGAAAATGGAGGGCCATCTTGAACCTGAAGTCTGTAAACAAACACATCCGTCTTCACCGGTTCAAGATGGAGACCCTCAGATCTATCACAGAGAACCTTCGCCCGGGAGACTACCTCTCCTCTCTGGACTTGACAGAGGCCTATCTTCACGTGCCGATCAACCCCCTTCACAGGGCGTTTCTCAGATTTGCAGTGGGCAGCCAGCACTACCAATACAAGGCTCTCCCCTTCGGGCTAGCCACCGCGCCCAGGGTTTTCACAAAAGTACTCCTGGCCCCCATCACAGCCCTCCGAGAACAGGGGATCCACGTCCACCCCTATCTCGACGATATCCTGGTGAGGTCCCCATCCAGGCAACAGAACTTGCAGGACCTCTCCACCGTCATATCGACTCTGACGCGGCACGGCTTCCTCATCAACTTCCAGAAAAGCTCCCTGAGTCCCAACACTCGCATGCGCCACCTGGGAGCAGTCATCGACACAACCCCTAGCAACGCTTCTGTTCGGTCCCTCACGACAAAGCAGTGAAAATTCAGAGACTTGTCTCCCTATTTTTAGCAGCCAGAAGAGCCTCCATTCTACAGCTTGCCAAACTGATGGGACTGTTCATCTCTGTCATAGACATGCTGCAGTGGGCGAGATTTCACGCACGGACCCTACAGAGGACTCTCGCCCATTTCAACAGCTTAATTATGCAAAAACAGGACCTGACGATTCCCCTCACACCTCAACTCAAGAACAGTCTAACGTGGTGGGCCCACCACAGAAATCTATGCACAGGCAAGGTTTACCTACCAGAAAATCGAATACAGGTCTTCACAGACGCCAGCCTCCGAGGCTGGGGAGCGTCCTGCGAGGGCCATCTGGCACAAGGCACCTGGACCCTGGAACAAGCCCAACTGCCAATCAACTTGCTGGAGATGATCGCCATCCGCCTAGCTCTACAACATTTACGCCCGCATCTGCAGAGGCATCACATCTTGATCAGAACAGACAACATCGCAGCCAAGGCCCATGTCAACCATCAAGGGGGCTCCCGATCCACACGTCTCCATCAGGAGGCATCCCGGATCCTCTCCTGGGCGGAATCTCACCTCCTATCCCTCACAGCAGAACACATCAGTGGAAATCTAAACGTGGAAGCAGACTGGCTAAGCAGGCAGACGGTGCTGGAGGCGGAATGGAAATTACACCCCAACATCTTCCATCTGATAAGTCAAAACTTCGGCACTCCAGTCATCGACCTGTTCGCATCGGCAGAGAACCACCAACTGCCTCACTTCATCACCAGATACTTCCACCCTCGAGCCAGGGACACCGATGCCCTGACCTCGCACTGGCCACCCAAACTCCTCTATGCCTTCCCTCCAATCCCAGTCATCCCCAAACTCCTGAGGAAGACCTGCAAGGAGAAGGCCAGGGTCATTCTAGTGGCTCCATGGTGGCCCAGGCGACCATGGTTTTCCTCCATTCTGCAACTCTCCATCGCTCCACCCCTGCGGCTTCCCACCCCGACAGACATGCTGACGCAGGGCCCAGTTCATCATCCCGATCCTCAATGGTTTTGCTTAACCGCTTGGAGCTTGAACGGGAATCCTTAATTAACAAGGGGTACTCCAAGAAGGTGGCCGACACCATCATCGCCTCTCGCAAACCCTCTACCATCAGAATCTACAACTCCTCCTGGAGAACATTCGTTCAGTGGGCCAACAAGCACCGTGCTAATCCTCTCCGTCCTACGGTACCTCAAGTGCTGCAGTTTTTACAGGAGGGTTTCGACAGGGGCCTGAGAAGCTCAACCTTAAGAAGACAAGTGGCAGCCCTGTCCACGGTCTGGCCCCATCTGCAGGGAGTGCCCGCTTCCAGACATCTAGACGTGATAAAATTTCTGAAGGGAGTTAGACAACAACAAACTCCAGTAGTCCATAGATTCCCTTCGTGGCGTCTGAGTACGGTCCTCAATGCCCTAGCTAAGCCACCATTCGAACCAATTCAATCCATAGGCTTAAAATGGCTCCGCATGAAACTCCTCCTCCTAGTGGCCGTCACGTCCAGCAGCAGAGTGTCAGAGCTATGCTTCTATCCATTAACTCTCAGTTATGTACTTTCCACAGAGATAGAGTGGTACTAAGGCTAGACCCATCCTTCGTTCCTAAGGTAGGATCCCTATTCCACATGAAACAGGAGGTAGTCCTACCCACATTCTTTCCCTTTCCTTCTCACCCGAAAGAAATACTCTGGCACAATCTGGATGTCCGCAGAGCACTCAAGGCCTTTATCCTTAGGACCGAACCCATCAGAAAGACTGAGACCCTGTTTGTCAATGTTTCGGCACCTAACCTAGGTTGTGCCATGTCTAAAGCGTCCATCAGTTCTGCCATAACATCCTGCATAGCAGAGTCTTACAGAGCCTCAAAACTTCCTGTGCCACTAGGTATCACAGCGACTTTCGACTAGAAGTCGCTGGCCCACTAATGCGGCTCTACGTCGCCAGGTCCCCATCGAGGACATTTGCAAAGCGGCCACTTGGTCCTCCCCGACCTCGTTCACGAAGCACTATAGATTACATACCTTAGCGGCTAACGAGGTGGCCTTCGGGCACAGAGTGCTAGAGCACATATTCGGGGACTAAGAGGCCCACCCCATAAGGGACACTGCTCGGGGAGGTCCCAATCAGGATGTCCGAGGTCGCCTCCAGGAGAACGGTCCATTGGTAGACTTACCCTGAAGAGGCCTTCTCCTGGACGGCGACGAGGGCATCCTGGCCCCCCCTGGAGCCTTTTCAGTTACACATTACAGTTTAAGTTAAGTTCAAAAAGCAAGGAGTAATAGGAACTCAGACCAAGTTTTAAGATAGTTTTTTGTGCTTCTACAGTTTGCTGTGTTGTTCTTCCTGTTGTGTTGTTTGTATACCGACTCTCTAATTTACTAGTACTGCTACGTTAGTCAAGTTTCTGGGGCCAAATCGGATGCCCAACCCATCACAGGAAGCTGCAGCAAAAAAGTAGTACCTGCCTCCCTGATAATGGATTGGGAAATCACCCAATCAGGATGCCCTCGTCGCCGTCCAGGAGAAGGCCTCTTCAGGGTAAGTCTACCAATGGACCGTTTTCTATGTTACATAAAGCCACTATTCAAGTAATATCTCTGTAAGGATTAGTCTTCTTTTAAAGATCAGAATAAATGAAACATCTGCTACACGTTAATTATATTAACTACAAATCAAACTGTTGCCCTTCTTACTTTTCAAAAACATCTATAGATATTTTTAGACATTAATACCATATTTTAGTTGCCTTTCTTCATAACATTTAGACATATCGTACAATTTGCATCCCTCATGAAACTCCTGTTTCGGTCATCTATCTGTTTATGAGACTAGTAAGCTTTGCCATTATAGCACATTCTCTCATCTTTTCTCTCTACATTTCTCAGTCAGGACAGGTGTCTGCTTTCCATCTGAATTCCAATATCACTCTAGCTGCAGTTAATGACGATAAGAATAATTCTTGTAGTTTTCCAGGAAGATTCTTTGGTAGGATCACCGATAAGACAAGTCTCTGCATCCATTTGAAACTCAATTTCCAGTATTTTGGATTTCTGCACGTACTTCCTTCCATTTTCTTTTACTTTTTTACAAACTCACCGCAAATGGTCAAGTGTTCTATTTTCTTTCTTACATTTCCAACAGGTTTCTTTCACATTTTTGCTCATCCTCGCTATATTTTTTGGAGCGGTGTACCATGTATAAAATATCTTGTACCAGTTTTCCCTCAAAGTATGATAGGTTGTAAAATTAATATCCTTCATACATAATGACTCCCATTATCCAAACCAATCCAGCTGCTTCATGACATAATTTAATATTAGGTACTGCCAGTCCTCCTCTTTTTGTCTCATAACATTTTAAATTTTATCCTATGTTACTTGCCATTCCAGATGATTTTTTTAATCTGGGACTGCCATTCCTTCAGTTTTATCTTTTATAGAGACAGGAAGTATTGATAAAAAACTCATCTTAACAGCTGCAGTTCTTCCCAACAATGAAAATTTTATTTAGACCATCTTCACAAATCTTGTATTTTCTTCTATGTTGTTACAAAATTATCTTTAAATAATGTATCATTTTGCCCCTTTAAATTAATTCCAAGTTATTTAACTTTATTTGAATAATATTACAACCAGTAATTTTGTCAATATCCTTTTCTTCTTGTTTTGTTACAATTCAAAAAAAGGTTTTCTTTTTATTAATTTTATATCCTGAATGAAAACCAAACTCTTGTATTTGGTCCATCAAATACTTAATTGATTGTTGTATATCATCTACATAACTTTTTATCATATATTCTTCTCCATTAACACTCAAACCTTTCATTCTTTGATCTCTTCTAATCTTTGTTGCCTTTGAAAGCTGATGAGACTTCTAAAAACAGCCTCATTCTTCGACCAAGTGTTTAGGGTATTTTGATAACAGCAATTCATCAGATTTTATTCTGGTTTGATATGTCTGCTTGGTATGAACCCTGAATGCATGTTGCTGAAGGGTCTTTTTCCTATTGCTGCACTGGTATTATAGTGTTTCAGCATACCTTGCCACATTATTTTAAAACTGATCTATTGTAAGGTGTCTTGATTAAGGGTATACACGTCTAAAAAAAAAAATGAAAGTTGAAAAGCTTTGAAACAAGCAAACTTCTGCAGGGGGTCTTGTAGTGAAACCAGTAATCCAGCCCAGCCCTGGAAAACCAGTTCCAGGAAATCTTTACACAGTGCAAGCAGGGTCAACTCTGCTTTACCTGCTGCTTTTCAGGACACTTTCCCTCCATGTCTCTTCCTGCTGCCATCTTCACCAGTGATACTGAAAGGAAGGATGTACAAATGATGGCCTCCCGTTCCTATAGCAACAAAGCATGTCACAAATGTAGGCTTGTGACTTCACTGCTATGTTAGGACACAGAAGGAAACAGTTGGAAGTTTCAGACATGCTCTGGCAACCACGAACTGGAGAACTGCCAGCATCACTTGTGACAACTGCAAAGCAGTGCTAGTCAATACCACCCACAACTGCAATGTCTGGCAAGGTCCTACCCTGCAAGGAGTCACATAGTCCAAATACTTTCCTCTCTACCTTCCTAGCTGGACCAACTCAGAATCCCTCATTTATGACTTTTCACTCTTCCAGTTCCACCGTGCAGCCTCTGCACACACACACACAAACTCCCAACAAGGCTTTTCTGTTTCTAGATTCTTCCCATGTTCTTAAAACACCTCTATGTCCCTCTCTGGCTTAAGCTCTCCCTTCAGTGCCCAGCTTCCCAGCAGACACCCCTCCCAGCCCCAGCTCAAGGCCCCAGCTCAAAGCACATTTAGTCATCCTGTCCTCTGCAGTTTGGCAATAGGGAGACAACAGATTGTGAATTCTTTTAGGGCTCCAGGGACCAATACCCAGTCTCTGTCCTTGAAGATAGGAAAGATTATAAGCCTACCTAATTCAGTCTTGAGGAAGGTCAATAGGCTCAGGTGTTCTTCAGCGGGGACCTAGGACTGCTGCACTCCCCAAGTCAGTTAATAAAATTGGCCTTGGGAATTCAGCACTTCTAGATTCAAAGCTTAAGCCACGGCCTCCTGGTCCTTGGCTCTCTTCCAACACACTGCATTGCCTCCCTCTGCTTCCTATCATGCTATTAATTGCTGCTGAGTAATATACAGACTCATATATTTAAAACTGGGACTCCCATTGTTGAGTCAGAGGGAGACGCAGACAGACAAGGAGATGCTAAGGGAAAAGACTGGACAAACATGGCTGTGTTTTGTTCACTGCTGTACCATACAAAAGGGAGGTCCAATCAGAAAGAGGCAGCTGGTAAGGAAAAGTGAGCATGGGGTAGCCAGCAAGGCTTAGAAAGTCACTTTATTTTGTCAGGAATTAGAAAAGACAGTAGAATAGCCTGTGTCATTATTAGGCACAGAGTTTTTAAAAAGTAGGGCTGTACCAGACATCCCTTATTCAAGACAAAAAAAAGGTTTTCAGGGGGTAGGGAACATCAAGTATTCCCACCACACCCCAAATTTTAGGGTTGAGTCCCACAGAAGATTTCCACGCACACAACAGTTCTTGTAGGAAGTACTAAAACTACTCCTCATTATCTGCTTGTGCCAAGTGAAAGTGATCATACCCTGCCACTTTTTTCATGCGCAACACTGCAGCACAAGACATTTCTGCTGGTAGTTTCAAAACCAGACTAAGTGAAATCACATGAACCATGTACATTTCACTGCTCCCATATAGACATGTATTTACTTTAAAATCACAAAGTGATTGGTGTTGCTGGAGCTGTTGCGCAAGGGGAATGAATGGTATGAAGTGACTTTTATTTTCCATGTACATACATCATTGGATCCAATCCAGAATATCAACAGATCTCATCCCCTGCAACAGCACCTTCATTTGTCACTTGGTCTCCAATCGAGCATTACAGCAGGATTACATGGTAGTCAGCCAACTCAGCTACAGATTTGAATCTTTTGAGACACCCCACATTGCTGCTTTCTTTTTGCCATTGGGCAAAATAATACAATGTGTGACAGATCAATACTTCAACTTTCGCCACCTAAAGCGAGTCCCATAAGCTCCATGTGCACCCCAGTGGTCCAAACTCTTTCCTCTGGGCTGGCAACCGAGAGCTCAGCTCTTATCTCCCAGAGGGCTGGGTTTGGCGATGGCGATGGGGTCTCTCGAACCACACCCTAAGACAGAAAAGCAATACTGTTTTTCTGTGGAAAATTTTTCCACATCTGATGAGACTAGGGCAATGTGCTCTCAAGTCATGACAACCCAGTCCACTGTGTATTCATGGCAACAGATGAGCAGAACTGGTTGACCACTGGCTTCCTCTGTATAGTAAGCCTGGACTACCTTGCTGGTCTCCCATCCATGTACTACCCTGCTTAGTTTTCCAGTTCTGACAAGCTTCAGCCACACTGGGCTATTCAACTGTGAGACAGGCTAAATGTGACTATATGTGAAATATGAAGAACTGGCAAAACCCATTGTAGTCGCCCATGGAGGAGCTTAGAACAATAAGGCTGGCTCCTCGATCTGGACCAAACTTTTTCCAGGCTTGTCCATTGCGTATTTGCCATCTTCTGCTAACATTTGGCAACAAGCCGAAGCAAAACAAAAATGGATTACTTCTTGAGCTGGGGAAAGCTGAAGAGTTTCCACATGCTTTTGGTTGCTCTGAACTAACTGATTTCAAATAGTTCTGAATCAGATTGTGCTTAACCTAAAATGAAACTCATAAGCAGTACAGAGCTGTTAATGAAGCAGAAGGTGCCATAATGACCTCAAAAGAAGAAAATCAAACCCTGCCAATGTAAGAGTGACTGTTACAGGCCTTTACTACATGAAAAAGTGTGTTAAGTTGTAAATTTTATAATTTAATTTTTTTCATATTATTTTATTTTTAGTATTTTATTATTTTTCCTTTATTTATTTATTTATTTAATTTTTATTTATTTATTTATTTATTTATTTATTTATTTATTATATTAAACTTCTATACCGCCCTTCCCCAAAGGGCTCAGGGCGGTGTCCATTAATTATATAAAATAGTTAAAATCCATTACACCCCAATCCCAGTTAAGAACCATATATAAATTATAAAAATTCAGATGGCGATTAAAATTGTTTCCCCTTTAAATGTAAACAAACAACACACGTATATGTGATTTTCTGTACATTTTTACAGGTATTCCAATAAAATAATCTGTACATAAAGCTTTCAATGTGTCTGACTATAACACTTAAACTATAGTGTGTGTTTAAGTTCACCTTAATATTTCAGTTCAAATACTGTGACTTGGAAAAACCTCTGATATTTATATCAGTCATAAAAAAGGTATTTTTTGTTCTATTACATATCTTTTGTGTGGCTACTGAGGGAGAATGCATGTTTGGGAAATTTAAAAAGGAGTCAAACAAGTATGCTAAATCAGATCGTGTTATTTAGGGCATCAGAAATTTTTCCAATTCTGATTTTCCATGAAAATCCACATGGGTAGGGATCCAAACACACTTCAAGGGTATACAGGAGCTTTCATACGAGAGCTTTTGGCATGATGTCAGAGTAACATAAATGGTTTTGAGTGTTACTAATTCACAGGAACACAATGTGCGCTTCCTGTTCCTGAACATTAATGTCTAAGTGAAACCACCACACTGGACTTTTATGTGCTCAGAAAATATCAAGACTGTATTTTGGTTGTAAAATTGTACATATGAACCATAATTGCAGGGAATTTGAACATGCTGTTCCTGTGTGCCATGGGAACTTCCCAGACTGTTTCTCTGAATGTATATTCATGCTTTGAAACAAACAACCTATCCAAAGTCACTGAATATTTCATAACACGTCTGCCATGCATGCTTTTTCTCCTGCTCTCTCCCACTTTAAACTTCCCCCTCAGCTCGTTACACGGATCCATACAAATTTGGAAACTAGGCCCAAGAACATGCTTTTCAACCTTTCCACTAACACCATCACTTCTGCCTAGACAGCTACATTCCAAGGATTGCCTGGCTGTGAAACTCTTAGCACTCCAAAAAAGCAGCGCACAGAAGATAAGGAACCTGACACAGCTATCCTCAAGATGGTTCAGCACAGGCAACTGAAAACAAAAATGAATACCATCATTTTTTAGTTCTCAGGGGTATTTACAAACTCAGATGCTTTTGTCATTGGTGGACACCACTCCCCGCAGATGAAATGCTACAATTCCCCCCTCCCATTTCCAAGATAAGCTCATGAGTTAAATCAAACTAGCTTACTACAGAGTACATGTCATCATCAGCCCACAATACCAGATAAAGCACGAGTCATGAGCCATTTGGCAGTACACGTCACCTACAGGCAGCAGTCACGTAACGCTCCAACTATTCAACTCAAACCAACCAAGAATCAAGGATTCAGCAGGTGAATCTGTGCCAAGCATGTGGCAGTCACCACAGAGTGACTAAGATTGTTTCCCTTGCTCTTTTCCCACCAACTTTTGCAAAACTGTGAACTTCCAAAAATTTTCTATGCCAGCTGAGACCATCTAGCTGAGTATTCCATCTAGTTAAGAGGCATCTAGCTGAGATATTTAGTAAAAAAACACCAAGATTGTGAGAGCAACGAAATTTCACAGCAAGGCTTCAATGCAAATATTAAATTAAAGAACACGTGCTTATCTTGGTCTGAAGATTTTAAACCACTACTGTCCCATGAGATAGTTACATAAAGGAAGAGTCAATTTGATCCTGTATTTTTCACATTTCTATGTGAAAAATGCTTCAGAGGAAACATTTTTATCAACATTTAAGTGTTTAATGTTGGATGACAGAATAAAAATGCATCATCCTCTGTGTTCAACAACTTTTCAAAATTCCATATAAAGTAATGATGAAACTGGTCAGTGTGTAAGGGGGTTAACATGGAGACAGGATGATCTCACTATGACCAAATGTGATCACTTTTCAGGAGGATTTTGCTAAAAATATGAAGTCGGGGGATGATTTCTCTATTTTTTCCTCTAAGGATTTTTTAAAATTTCCACTCCCAAAACATGCAATTCTTCCATAATATTTATTTAAAAGATTTATATGCCACATTTCTGCCTAATCAAGGTCTCCAATATGCTATGTGCACAATATATTACTTAAAAATTCAGTTTTCAAAGTTTGAAGTTTCTCCTGATATTCAAACATATGGCTAGCCTTATTATGACTGTACGATGCTTTTGGTACTAATAAATGCATTTTTCATTAAAAAATCTTTTTGCTGTTTTAGAATAAGAAAAAATGAATTATACATAAGCTAAGGAAATTGACACATACTATCTCCCGTTAGTATTCAGCAACCTTATAATGCTGCTTGTACAAACTTTGGCATTTAGCTTAAATTTCATAAATATGCCAAATAGTGCAATTTTACAGGCTAAGTTATCAATGACACATTTTATACTATAACAGCAATAAAATAAAGAGTAGACGTGATAAGACTTGATAGACTTGCCTATATTTCTATTTTCCCCATGCCTTCAACATTTATATTCCCAAAAATCTGTTTACAATGTTGAGGAATGCCAGATGTTTACACTCAGAACTGCATCTAAGGTATCTTTGCCATTTACAGCTGGCCTAACTAACTGTTCTTTTCAGGATAATAATTTACTGTTATCAACCACACAAACCCCTTAAAGACACATGGGAGTGTGAGCATAGTAAAGGCCAATTTAAGGGCTAAGAAAAGAAAGTAACAGTCCAAAACAAACCCTGCTCTACCCATGTCGATTCTCAGCCTACGTTCCAGTCCCTCTTGACTACACTTCCCAAACAAGCCTAGGACACTGGAGAAAAGACCAGACCAAATAACCAAAGAGACAGCAGAAGCCATGATCACTAGAAGGGAATAAGCGGGTGGTAAAGGTAGGAAGAAAAGATGACCTAAAGCTACTCCAAACCCCTCTCAGAGGGTCTGCCAGTAAGTCACGCTGCTGGTCAGAGATATCCATTTCAAGTATATGTGTGTTGTCAGCATAATTTGATGTATTAAGTGTGCCACTGACACGAATAGCACATATTAGGTGAGCCTGTGAACGCAAGTTACAATTCTACAGTAATTCAGAATGTGTTTCCACTTTTGGAGTGATCTTTCCTTTTGTAAAAAGAGAAAGTTTCCAGTCATTCAGGTTTAGAAACATGGGGGCAACTACTAATGAAGTGGTAAAGGGGGCAACACCTACTGAAGTGGTAAATGTTTTTACTAGTTCAGGGCCCTCACCATAATTATAATTATGCCTCTAGAGTACCACAGAATGTGTTCCTCAATGCGTGCATGTGCAGGTCACAGAACCAAGAGATACCCCATCAGCCCACAATGGATCACTAGAGTACTGTACCTCTGCTAGCAAATCCTCTATTCAGGCAATTCATTTGATTGCCTGGTGTGGCCATCACCACCGCAGACAAGCTTACAATGCAACAACATCGACGGAATGTGCCCTTTTGCTGACCAGCCAGACTGCAAACAAGAGAAGAATGGAAAAGCATTTGACCATCTAAGAAGTCAAGCTATTGCTATAAATGGCCTTTCCACATGTTAAGTCAAAGCGATTCCCCAACATTGCAACAGGTGTAAGATGCCAAACCCCTGACACTGTGTCCTCCGTACCTCCTAACAAAAGCAACTCAGCACATGAAAGCCCAAGACAGATACAGGCAGGGCCTCAATCACACCTCGTGACCACAGCAAAGGGATACCCGGGATGTTACCTACGGCCACGACCAGAGAGAAAACAACATTACGAAGTCTTAAAAACTATCCACACAGCTAGAATTTTTCCAGCCTTTACATATCGTCCAGTGTGAGTGAGGTTTTGACAGACCCAATGAATATTTTCACAACTGCACCACAGCACATGAAATGATAGCCAGGGGGCTGTCAGACTAGAGATTGCCCAGTGCAGTTTGATTGGCACTTATTTGTTCCAAAGGGGTTCCAGCAGTTTGGTTTCTGAGACATGTTAAGCAAATAGGGCTTACCCTCACAGAATGCAGGGTATAGAACCATTACTACCCCCAACTTGCATGCTATTAAAATATCTATACACTGCCTTTCTTCTAAGCTCAGGGTTATGGTGTTGCTCACCAATCAGGACTTTCAGGTGGGCTGTATGGGACACAAAACTGACCTACAGGATTGTGGTCAGTTCTAAAGTTGCTGCAGAGGTAAGTCTGTTGTAGAATTTAAAAAACCTTCTGGTATCTTAAAGCACTAGCAGATGTATTGTGAATTACTATATTTAAAAAGCTTGCTAATCTTAAAGTGCCAGAAGACTGTAGTTTGATGGCAATTATAAATAACACTGGAGGACAATGTGAAGTGCTTTATTACTTGCAGCAGTCAAGATTCACACTACTCATAGGTAGCAAAGTGCTTTTTCAACACAAGGTCAAGAAGCCTACAGGCAAATTCAGTTTAGGTACTGTGTCACAGCTTCCAACCACAGGCAAATCATGCAGTGACCCTTGAAACTTCTTCTCTGTACATGTGCTAGCCAACTGTACCCTGACATACAAATAGAAAACCCAAGGACAGCCTTGCCTTCTTAAAGAGCTATTGAATAGACCATGGTTTTAGCTAAAAGTACAAGACAAACTCTAGGCTTTAAATTATTTGGCAATTGCACCATTCCAAGACAACACTCAGGTATTTTTCACAGAAATAAAGGGAGAGGACCCCAAGATCTCTTCCTTCCTTAAAACCAGGCACTGAAGCTCATAATATATGGATGTGCTCGCTCTTTTGTCTGACCTGTGGCCTAGCCCGAGGGATGAAGGTTGTGTGGTAGAGGTTCTTTATTTTGCTCCGAGGCTGCTTCTGATAAATGCGAGGTCTATTAACAACAAAATTGCTACTCTCCGGGATTACCTTGGAGAACAAGCTGTCGACCTCAACTCAAAATTGACCCATGAAAGGGTCAAGAACTCAAAGAGATGCAATTTTAATTCTTACTGTGCTTCTGCTTCTGATGCACCCACCAGTTCATAGACTAAAGATCCACCCCCAATCCTAGTTGTCACAAAAGTTCAAACTCTCTGTCACAGTCTAGCAAGGAAACACTGCAACAAAACAGGATCTCTTCCTAGCATACCAATTGTATTACTAGATGACTAAAGAATTTTATACTAGACATAACACCCTTCGAATGCAGTTAAAATCCAGACAACAAAAAAAGGGAAAGAATGGGAAAAAAAACTGTTGAAAAGCTGGGAAGATTTACTCCCATCCTTCTCTTAATAAACAGGCAAAGGTAACCAACAGCCAATTCTTCCATTACAAAGACAGGACAGAATTTTGCAACCTCCTTCTCACACTCCAAAGTCGGCCTTGCTGTGCGCAAACAGGAGCTCAGCTGCTGTCTCAGAAGAGCTCACAAACACTTCAGACTGCAGATTCTTGAAGAAAAAAGTTGTACAGGACTTTCTAGTATCTACATAAGTTGTTAGAAGAAACAAGAATTGGAGAAACTACAGCAATTTAACTATATAATACCAGAAAACATGAAGCATCTGTCCCATCTGTCCTTTAGGAAAGAATGCAAAGCAAAAATATTTTGCAATGCCTTTGTGGGGTAAATAATTAGACTTTCACTGTCATATATTGACTTGTTTTAATTAGGATGGGATTAGACTTTTATTATCATATTAGACTTTTTCAGCTTCTGGTTAATACTTAATAGCAATAATTAGACTTTTATTGTCATATACTGACTTGTTTTAATTAGAGTCGGGTTTTGGTAGCCATTAAGCCCCCCCCCCCCCCCCCCGCTTTGGGTGGAATGGGAAAGCAGAGTGCACGTGTTTCAATGTAAGTAAAACCTCTGTGTGTAATATGATAATTACTAAAAAAAAACCCACGGTATTACACATTCTATCGAATTAAAGCTACAGTCAAATGAATGAATCCTCCTTTCATACTCACCCAAGAACCATTTCTCACCCTAACACTGGCAGGACTGAAATTAGTATTTTCGAAAAATAGTACATTATCCTAGAGGGCCTGAGTACCCAAATGCTGTGGTTGTTACTTCCCTACATCAAATTTTTACAGATTAGTAAATAGCAACTTGCTTGGCCACCTGTAACAAGTAAGAACTGGAAGACTAGGCAGAAAACTCTTGTTGAAAACTAGCAGCCCCAATGGGGTTCCCTTGGTGAACAAGAGATTAATAAAGTCTGGATGTGAACAAGTAGACTGGTAAAAAAAATTGTAGACTAATTTTTGTATCTGTTTGTGGTGCCACTTTGCAAAACAGTAATGCAAGATAATTCAGACTACAAATAATATTATAGCCTTTGTTATACTTCCTAAACCAAGGGTACGAAGCAAGCAATAAGACAGCCCAATCTAAGCCACTTGTTTGAACTGGTACAAATGGGCCATCTAATTTCATTATCACTGCAAGAGCAAAAAGCTATAACAGACAAATCCCCTTAGAAAAGGCTTTGAGGCCTTGGGGCAACAACAATTCAGAGGCAGAGCATACATGTCATATAGAAGGCCCCTGGTTTCAATACCAGTGTATGATTATTGTATTTTTGAAGTATCCTGATCAGTGACTGTATAAATAAATAAGTAAGTAATAGCAGTGTATAGACACCAGGCAGTCAAGACTAGAGAGTGGCAGTGCGTCAAAAAAGACAGCACCACTTTAGATACAGTGATGGCCGACTAACACCAATGTTCACACTGCCTCATGAGAACATGCAATCACACAATACACATTGCAAAGTTATCACTAGAATCCCTGTTATGCATATGTGTCTGGATTTACTCCCTGCTCTTCTCAACCATAAGAAGTCTCAAAGCAGCTTACAAACTCCTTTCCCTTCCTCTCCCCACAACAAACACCTTGTGAGGCAGGTGGAACTGACAGAGTTCTGAGAGAACTGTGACTGGCTCAAGGCCACCCAGCAGGTTTCATGTGGAGGAGTGAGGAAACAAACCTGGTTCTCCAGATCAGCTGCTTATGTAGAGGAGTGGAGAATCAAACCCAGTTCTACTCTTAACCACTTTTCCGCGGAGGGGAAGGCCGGGAACGAAAGCTGGAGTGACTCAAGGAATTGCCCAGCATCCCTAACGTCATATGAAAATACACAGACCGAGGCATCAATTTACAGCACCGTGACAGAGTCTAGCCAGCCAACCCGCCCTCCTCTGGACTGCTGGGAAAGAAGCAGAGCAAACAATGGACCCACACTTCAGGGCAAGGGGGGGGGGATTAACTTTGCCCCCTTTCCCAAGGCAACGTACTGCCCCCCCAGAATGCAGGCCAGGCTCTCGGTCGGGATGGGGGCGCGACCGGAAAACCAAGAAATGTGTGTGTGGCGGGAGAAGCAACTCCATCCGCCCCCGGCCACCTTACGTCGCGCCTACCACAAAACTGGCGGTCCAGAGACCCAGAAGCCGAAAGAAGCATCGACACCCCCACCCCCCCTCCTCCTCAAGAAGGGGAGGCCCAGCGCCACTCAGCAGGACAGCAGAGACTAACGAAAGGTTTCGCTAGTCACCTCACACGGGGAGAGGGCTGTCAGGCCGCCGCCTAAGCCGGAGAAGGGGAGCCTAAGGCGCCCCTCAGGAAAGGCAGGCTCCGTGTCTCTCACCCATGCCTGCGAGCCTCGCTCTCGCTCTCTTGCACGCGCTTTCGTTCCCTCCCTCCGGCAGCAGCTCCGGCGACGACAATATGGCGGGCAAGGGAAGCCAGGCCAATGAGCCGAGGCGCCTGCGAGGGAGGACGGGGGCTCAAGAGGAAGCCGACGGCGGCCGAGGTGGGACAGAATGCCTCGCCGATACGCGCCTCTTCAACCAGCCGTCTAGCCACGCCCCCTTAATATAGAGGAAGGCGTTCGAGGAGAGGGAGGGTGCGGCTCAGCTGAGGATGGGCCGGGAGGGGTGTGGCGGCGGTGTCTCAGTGGCAGAGAGTCTCCCATACGAAGCAGGTGGAGATTTAAATTTGTGTCCCAGTAAATCTCCCACGTTCTTCTGGTGCCACTTTACGTGTGCACCAGAGGCAGCTTTGTGGACAAAGAAGGCGTCTTAATAAAGTCGTGGGTGCAAATATGTCTTAGTACACACGCTCTCCCTCTCTCTTTGCTTCACTATGTGCCTGTGTAGATATCCCGTATTCTCAATGGGAATCCAAAGCGACAGTCTCTCCTTCCCCATTTTATCAAAACAACCCTGCAAGGTATTGGGGGGGGGGGGGAGAGGAGGAGTAGGAGCGGTTCAGAGGTTGATATCCGAGTTGTGCAGATGCAGTTGTCTGGGCTGGTAGAATGAAGCGGGGCTCAGTTGCCAAAAAACAAAAACTCCTTGCAAGGAGAAAACTAAACGTGGAAAGAGGTTCTCACTGTCCTCTTCTGCTGCAACACTAGAGTTCAACTTGAAGGGAACTTACTAACCTTAGGGCAGCATTTCTTTTAAACACCTAAGCTTAATAAAAAGTTTTTGAGAACTTGAAAGCTCACATGCTGCTTTGTTATTTTAAGCGTAACCTACTGTAAACCATGTTTCTGATTCCAAATATGCAAGGACTGTCTAAGATTCAGTAATGAAGGGAAGATGCCTAGAAATACTGAATTTTTTTGTTATATATTATTGTATGTACATTTGATGGAATGCACACAGATCGTACTATAGTCCTGGGGCTCTTTTGGATTAATGGAAAATGCCACGGAGTGAATAACAGAGTGAATAAAATATTTTGATATATACATTTGATATATACATATATACATACTATGGAAGCTTACTGGGCAACCTTGGACCAGTCACACAGTCTCAGTCATGACCCTGGCTAGTGTTTGGATGGGAGACCTCCAAGGAATAACGGGGTTGCAACAAGAGCCAGGCAATGGCAAACCACCTCTAATGTCTCTTGCCTTGCAAACCCTTCGGGGTTGCTGAAAGTCAGCTGTGACTTGACAGTACAAAAAACTTGTGGACAGCAGATTTAATGTTTCTAAGGTACCACAAGCCTTCCTTTTAAAAAAATGTGTAAATAAGCTTATACGTGTAAAACATGTAAATAACTCTTCTTAAATGTTTTTTAAAATTGTTAAATATTTGTTTCCTGGCAAAACCCACAAATTAGTCCTTTCTGCTAAGGATCCAGGGCCCAATACAATGCGACTTGTTTTCGTTCTTTGATTCGTTAAGCACAAGACATTCTTCCTGAATTTTTTAGATCTGTGCCTGATGTGACATGAGCAGGCATCAAAATAAGATTACAGGTGGAGCTCTCATACAAGTTGGGATTAGAGATATCAGATGTGAATTAATACCAATAAGTCATTAAGTACATAAATGGCTCCAGGTGCATTCAGGCATTTATTTTTCTTTATTTCATTTACTTCATTTACACCCTGCCTTTGTCACTGAGACTCAAGGTGGATTACAATATATATATATAAATTCAATCAACAACATACAATTGAGGCACAATTTGCATGCCAGTGTGCACAGCCTTCGCATTCAAGTCCAGGGGCTCCTAACCAAACCATTTAAAACAAGATTACACCTTTCTAAATCCACTGAAATCATATTTATACCCTACTTTTCTCTCTCTCTCTCTCACTCCCCCCCACAAGGGCCCAAAGCAGCATACAACAGTGTCCCTCCTGCATTCTCTCCCCACACACAAACACTGTGAGATTACTTTGGCTGAATGGGTGTGTCTGGCCCAAGGTGATCATGAGAGTTTCTGTGGTGGAATGGGAATCTGGTTTTCCTTGAGAGCCAGCATCATGTAGTAGTAAAGAGCAGGTGGATTCTAATCTGGAGAACCGGGTTTGATTCCCCTCTCCTCCACATATCTGGTGGAGTCATATCTGGTGAAGCTGATTTGTTTCCCCCCTCCTACATTCCTGCTGGTTGACCTTGGGCCTGCCAAAGTTCATTCAGAACTCTCTTAGACCCACCTATCTAAGAAGGTGTCTGTTGTGGGGGGATAAAGAGAAAGGAATTTGTAAGCCCCTTTAAGTTTCCTTACAGGAAAGAAAGGCAGGGTATAAATCCAAACTCTTCTTCTTCTTTCCCGGATTCTAATTATGCACTCTAACCTCTAAACCAGGGGTAGGGAACCTGCGGCTCTCCAGATGTTCAGGAACTACAATTCCCATCAGCCCCTACCAGCATGGCCAATTGGCCATGCTGACAGAGGCTGATGGGAATTGTAGTTCCTGAACATCTGGAGAGCCGCAGGTTCCCTACCCCTGCTCTAAACCATGCTGGTTATCAATGGATCTCTAGAAAATGTAATTCTGCAGTTGAACAGGGTGGCTATGCAATTCCTGGATTAAATCTCACCTTATATATTTGTTCATTCATTTGTTCAAGGATTCTAGGTTCGAAGGTACTGGCCAATGACTCTCTTATTTAGCTGTGGTATGAGTATGATAATTGTGTCATACCTGACAAGGATATTCTAAGGCTACTGACCTGACAGAAAATGTTAAAGAGCTGAAGTGTTCTGTCTAAAATAGTTAGGAACATTATGCAGAGTTATGCAGAGGCAAACCAGCTATGAACTTCTCTGTGTGGGGGGAGGGGGGACTAAACTGGCCGTAATTTGACTGCAAAAAAAGTATGATTCTTTAAAAGTACCTTTTTCCTTGTCTCAGGTGTCAGAGCTGCTTTAAATTGTAAATAGAATAGAATAGAATAGAATAGAATAGAATCTTTATTGGCCAAGTGTGATTGGACACACAAGGAATTTGTCTCCGGTGCATATGCTCTCAGTGTACATAAAAGAAAAATACATTTGTCAAGAATCATAAGGTACAGCACTTAATGATTGTCATATAGGTCTAGTAAGCAATCAGGAAACAATCAGTAGTAATGAAAACATAAAATGTAAAATCATAAAATAAAATAAAATAAAATGTCAGCACAGGCTATAGTCATACAGTCATAAGTGGGAGGAGATGGGTAATAGGAATGATGAAAAAAGTAGTGCAGTAATGATATAATAAGTATATAATAAATAGTTTAACATTATCGAGGGAATTATTTGTTTAACAGGATAGCCACATTGGTGGCCCTGATGAAGGCAGGACGGTAAGATATACATTTTGTAAATATATAACCACACAGATCTGCATTTATCTCCCACAAACACAGAGAAGAGGGGTGAATCTCCCAAACATCCAAATGTGTACTGGACCACCAACGAGAGGCCTGCAATTCCCTTAAAGAGGACCCCTGCCCCAGGGCTTATTCAGATTGTTCCTTCTGCTTACCTAAAAACATGTCCCATTATACAAAGCCTGAATAAACATACATCGAAGGGCTTGAGCTGTGTTAGTTTCTAAGAGTTAGTTGCTTACATGGAAATCCTCCACACCCTCCAAATCCTTAATGTTCATGAAACTAGCTTTGGCAAGGGAAAGACATTCTGCATTTGAACAGCCACACTCTCCTATCACTTACTTGTCCCAGGACTGAGTCCTGGGTTCAGATTCTGATGCTTCCCTCCCTCCCTTCATGAATGAATGAAGCTGAACTCCACCAAGAACTCCCTCACAGAAACATTTTAAGGTGTCCTTTTATTAAAATGTGCGTCACTGTTCTGTGTGGCTTGCTTTGCTGTTGTCCGGCTGTCAGCGTGTTTCCTGGGACAGCCGCCATGGCCTCAGGACTTGAGCCTGACCTGGGGGAGACTTCAGGTTGTTCGTGGCCTGTGGCTCCCACCCATGGCAATGTAGACGTCAATGGGAACGTTGGGCAGGGTCAGGCAGTGGCACCCTGGACATCTTCGCAGCTGCCTGCCCAAAAAGAAAAAAGGGACAGAGAAAGAGATTATCCCCATGTTTTTTCTGTGCCTCTGATAGGTCAATCCACACATAAGATGGAAGGCAGAGGCGTATCGCCAAAGGGGACATATGAGGTTAAATGTTCCCGGACTGTGGCCATTGTCACCCCCCACACCTCTCCTCCTTCCCCCGGAGTCCATACACTGACTTCAAGACCTGGTGCAAAAAAAGTTGTTTGGTCATGGTGGGGGAGGGCGGCCGCCCATACCGGGGTGGGGTGGAAGACTCAGATTTTACACCAGGCCACATTTCCCCTAAATACACCTCTAATGGGAGGAATGATGAATGTGACCAGGAATGGGACATCATAAGAAATTAGCATTTCATTTCATGCAAAGTAGCAGTCCTAGTAGTCCAAACTTGTCAGAACTTGGAAGCTAAGCAAAGTAGGCCACAGAGTACTTGAATGGGACAGTACCAAGGAATACTGGAGTTGCTACAGCGAGAAAGGCAATGGCAAACCATTTCTGCTTGTCTCTTTCCTAGAACACCCCAAGAGTGGGGTTGCCATGAGTTGTGGTTGTGACTCAACCCCATGCCCTTCTTGCAGATGTGAGTTTCTGAGCTTTATCATTACGGACCACGAGTTCAACATACAGGGATTGGTCCACATGATCCCTTAGGTTGACCTCAGACTCAAGGCTTATGCTGTTCCCATTCTTTTCAAGGGGACTTGGTTTCCCGATGGGTTATGCCCAAAATTCAC
This sequence comes from Sphaerodactylus townsendi, assembly GCF_021028975.2. Classification (NCBI taxonomy): domain Eukaryota; kingdom Metazoa; phylum Chordata; class Lepidosauria; order Squamata; family Sphaerodactylidae; genus Sphaerodactylus; species Sphaerodactylus townsendi. Next base: position 101,397,494 of record NC_059430.1, read on the forward strand.
CAGATTCTTTACACAACAAATGTGGGATTCACTACTGGGGAGGCAGAAAGGGTCACGGAGGTACATAGCTTTAAAAGGGGATTAGACAGATTCCTGGAGAAGAGGTCTATCAATGGCTACCAGCCTTGGTCACTCCATAGTCAGAGGCAGCAATCCTCTGAATCCCAGTGCAACACCAGGAGGCAACATCAGGGGAACAGCCTTGCCCTCTATGTCCTGTTTGTTGACCCACCATGGCAACCAGTTGACCACTATGTGAAACAGGTTGCTGGACTACATGGACCACTGGTCTGATTCAGCAGGGATTCGCTTATATTGTTTATGGGGGAAAGGAGCACCTGGATTTTCCACTGAAAAGGTCAAAAGGGACTCAAGGTAGATCTGCTTTAAAGAGGGTACACCCTGCTAGCAGGACTTTTTCTTACACACAGTACCCCTAAGGGCTGCCCAAAGGATTTATAGCCAGCTTGTCTAATCTCATCAGATCGTAGAAGCTAAGCAGGGACAGCCCTGGTTAGCAGTTGAATGGGAAACCACCAAGGAAAGTCGAGGGTTTGCTGCAGAATCAGGCAGTGGCAGACTACTTCTCTTCGTCTCTTGCCTTAAAAACTCTATAAGGGAGGGGTGGCCAACCTATGGATCTTCAGATGTTGATGGACTGCAATTCGGGCTGAAGGGAATTGTAGTCCATGAACATCTGGAGTGCCATAGGTTGGCCACCCTTGCTATAGGGTCACCATAATCACTTGACAGCAAAAAAACCCCCAAACTTATGTGGAGTCCCTCCACTAAACCTACAAGGTTCAATGCCCAAAGAAACTTTTAAAAAGCCATACAGATTCTATAATGTGAATTTACAAGTGAAACCGTTTATTATAGGACTGTTTGCTTTTGCCCTGGCCTGGGTGGCCCAGGCTAGCCTGATCTAGTTGGATCTTGGAAGCCAAGCAGGGGCAATCAATGAAGTTCAGGGCTGCGACGCAGGGGCAGGCAATGGCAAACCACCTCTGAATGTCTCTTGCCTCAAAAATTCTACAGGGTCACCAAAAGCCAGCGGCGACTTGATGGCACTTTCCTCCATCACCACCACCACATTAGCTTTTAGCATCTATTAGAAACACCCTTTAGGTAAAATAAGTCAAACAATGTCTTGTTCCTCGCAGTCACTTGCTTAATTGACTCTGCACCTTGCAAATTAACTTATTCTAGTGTTAGGCCATTCACTCTTCCACACCCCAGGTTCCAGCTTTGTTCAGGCTAAGCATTTTTTGCTGATCTACTGTCAGATTTACTCTGAAATTATAGGGCTTGGTGGTTGACCAGAGGTAATTTGGTCCTGAAAGATTCGGCTGTTGATTACTACCATTTCTCCAGGGATGCTGGAAAAGTTGCCAGTGACAAATTAGGAACCGGGTGCCACTTCTGCCCTCCATTTTTAGGCTCACAGTGCAAAAAGCTACACAATACTGTAGGGATCTGCAGTATGTGGCTATGGAACCTAACATAGCTGTTTTAAAAAGAAAATGAAATCGGTATGTTAAGGTTCATGGGAGGAGGGGGATGTGTGAAGGGAATGGCAGGCAAAGATGTTTTATGGGACCAAAGGGCTTCTTAGAGATGCTTAACAGGAAGGGGAATGACAGAATTGAGCAGCTGCCGGTAATCCAAGAGTGAGCCAAGCACAGATTTATTCCAATGTACTAACTGGAACAATCACATAAGGCATGCCTGTGTATTTATTACCTATTGTGACATCTCGCATGGGCCATTTCCTTATAAAAGACTCACAGCAACCATCATGTAGAAATTTTATAGATTGCTAATCACTGTGCCAGTTATCAAGTTGAATGTTATCGGTTATGAACATAGGCATTCTTATATCGGCTCTCTGCGTCTGAATGTGCACGTTGTTCTCTGTGGCAAAAGGATGTTAACTCCCATGATAGCTAACATTCTGCTGTTGTTGCACAGAACAGCAAGCATTCATGGGCACAGCCATCATTCTACATTTACCCAGTCCTTACCTCGTTGCAGTGCGCTCAGGGGCAACCGGCTCCTGGGTATCAGGGGCAGTCGCCAGACTGGGAGAATCTCCTGCCTCTATGGGAAATCTCCGAGCTTGTGGGGTCTCTTGGGAGCTCATGTCCGAGCCCCAGACCTATCTGATTAACAGAAAAAGGATGAGTGGGGTAAGCCCCCACCACCCAGGAGCTCCATATCAGACCCACACACCTGCCCTCCTCATAAGTCCATCTAGCAGAGTACACAGTGCTAGCAAAGATGGGTAGCTCTGCGATAAGGTATACAAGATAGGAAATGCAAAACTCTCCTGGGGGAGCGGAGGGGTACAACCATATCTACATTGCTGATTGTAGGTGGTTAGAAGTCAGTAGGCCTTGATCTGGATGGCCCAGGCTAGCCTGATCTTATCAGATCTCAGAAACTAAACAGAAGGCCACCAAATAAGTCCTGGGAGCAGGAGCAGGCTGTGGCAACCCTTGAGAACCCTACAAGATCATTATAAGCCAGCTACAACTTGATGACATTCTCTACCACAACCAGAAGTTGGTGGACACCCAGTTCAGCCTTGCTGTCCATCTCTAGGGAAACAACAGAGGCTAGCCATTACAAAAAAAGAGCCCTTCTGCCCAGGTCTGGGACCTTTCCCTTCTGATTGCAGTAAGTTTGCCCACCTTTTTTCCTTAAAAAAAACCCCAGGAGGTGTGTCTTTGAACAGCAGCTTCTCAAGCAGAAGTAAGGCAGGAGAAGCTTTTCCTAGAATTAGGGAAAGCTTCAGCAGTTTCTCAGAGAACCAGCAGAAGACACAAAGGCCTTCCTTCCCCTTAGATGTGTGTTTCTGCCTTAAAACTGAATGATGTCCTCAGGGGCACATGCTCATTTGAGAACAAAGCCCAGGCATTCCAAAGGCGTTCAAGACATGGGACAGGCCTGACTCAAGTCAAAACATCCTGTGAGACACAATGGGCTCGGCTTGGCCTTCAGGACCTTGTTGTCACAAGCCATACCTGTCAAAGGCGGAGGAATGCTCCCTAGAGTCCACTGGGCAGCTTGAAGGAGCCTATTGCAAAGGACAGGCTCGGTTGGAGCCCAGAGGGATGCAGCAACATGGCTGCATTGTGACCTGAAACTGCAGTGCTTACATCACAATGCATCGGAGAGCCTTGAAGGACCAGGCCTGGAACTCTCTGGACCCTTGGCTTCTAAGGCTTGGGAACTCCCACTGGAGACCTTTCCAGGCCCCGTGAAAACCAACTGGAGAGTGCCTCTCCCTCTTCCCTGGCATCTCCTATTGTAGCCTTCTCCTTGTCTCTCTTATATGCTCCTGTACTCTTAAAGGACACTCAAATGGGGTTGGGAGCAAACAAAAGAGAATTCTGGGGGGCATGGATGTCCAAATCTATGAGCGAAAAAACTCTGTATGGTTTGTTCTCCCCTGACTTCAGCCTTAAAAAGAACTCTTCTCACCACACCAGCATCAGTAAATTTTATCACCCTCAGCTTCAGGTAAGAGCTTGCTTCCTCCTAATGAGTGTGTTGACATCAGCTGAAACGTTAGCATGGGATCTCCAGCAGTAAAAGATACAGAATTTCTAGCCATTTGCCCTTCAGGTAGCCCACTTCCTTTCCCTCAGCCCTTAGCCATTGCAGAGGTGAGATGTGAAAGTCTGGTCTTCTTTTTTGCTTTTGTCTAGGTTTGTGTGTGTTTATATGAAGACACCCAAGAAATTGGATTCCAGGGTTCTGTTCTTCTAACAGTTGCTCTTTCCACAAGCCCAAGGGAATTTCTTCCACTGAAACAAAATACCTCTTGTAGAAACAAAAGGCTGCTTGGACCAGAATGGATCTGAGCTTCAAAGATTGCTAGGCAGTGCCTCAAAGAATGCTGGGCAGATATTACAGGCGCAAATGGTGCAGGAGGGTTTAGGAAGAGAAATACGGTGCAATAAATCATGGGTCAGGATCATGACCTAACTAACACTGATGAACATGGAGGGAGAAGAACAGGTGTTCTAGACTGGAAATTTAAATGCCAGTATCAGACACAGGGCATGGAGATGTCTGGTAGAAATAACTTTAAAGTTCCCAGACTCCTTTCTCGCTTTAAGACAATTATGGCCACTGGCTGCATGGCCAATATCCAGGATGGCTTCTGATTTACCAAGCATCAACATCAGCCCAGGGATCACCTGCTGCCCCTGATTCCAAAGGCTACCGACAAAATTATTCTCCTGTTGTGATCTCTTTACTCACTTCTGTAAAAAAAAAATCCTCAAGTCATTGAGACTTTTCACTTTACAAAATAAGTTAACTAGAGAGGGAAAGTTATGATACCATTATGAATGGAGTGTGGCAATGCTTTTAATACAAACAAAAATGCTGTTTTACTTATTGTAGAACAACAACCATAAGGTGGCCAGTAACAAACAGCTTCCTCAAAGGACTGGAAGTTAAATACATGGAAGCAAACCATAGACTAGCAGTGGCGTTAAAAGCACATCTTCTGTTTTCTGGTATCCAGAGGTCAACTTTTACAGCAGTGATTTCTTATTCTTACTTCGAGGCATCTATTTCGCGCATCAGACTGCCGAAGAAGGGCCTGACAGACTCATCCCCCCCTTGTTTTTATGTTTTGTGTGGCAAAGCAACACCACTTAGCTCTGGGAGATTTTGTCCAGTCCTGCGTAAATCAGATCAATTTGGTTCACAACAGACTGTTGAAAATTAACTAGCTGTCCTTCCAACCGGCACCTCGGCTTTATATCTCCTTTCGAACAACTCAAAGCATTTTAGCATCAGAGGTAGGTAAAGCTTAAAATACAGCAAATTTGAAGCTTCAGAGCTAATCTAAGATTTGAACCTGCATTTTCCCATTCTGCTCTCTGGCCATACCATCATGCCAGTCTTCTCTGGACTACTCTTTCCAACTGTGAAGAAACCTAGTCCACAGACTGATTCCCCATCACACTCCACAGCTGCAAACTCTGTGGGAATTCCCTCACCTGATAAGAAAGAGGGTTGAGGAAATCGGAATACTTACTCTTAAGAGTTGCCTGATGTAGCTAGACCCCAACCCTGCCACGCAGTCTCAAGCCAGCAGACTCCCATGATGGGGGGAAAAACAGAAACTTAACTGTCCATGTTCAATGCTAATAACTAGCAGGCCTACCTACACTACACACTACAGTAATCTCTTACCCCAAGGCCACCCAGCTGTAGGCCTCTTGGCAGGTTAACCCATCACTGTTGAGAGATCAGTGCAGGGCCAGTTTTTTGTCCTTTGGAGAAGTATGAATGGCCTCTTCCCATTGGTGCAAACCCACTACCTCCAGCTTGTGGCCTTCGGGTAACACAAGGTTGCATCACAATGACAGCTCAAAGTTTTAAGATGTCCAACCTCAGTTTTCGCCCCTCATCAAAGGACCTTGTCTAGGCAGGAAAAATGATCTAGCATCCTGGGCTGCTACTTATGCAGGCCCTGGTCTGGAAGGAGAAGGACAGTGATGTGTGGACTTTGTGATGACATGATGCCTTGAGAGGATGACCGATGAGCAAGTTAAAAACACGATGGAGGAGTTCCTTCTCTCCCATGGTTACCAAGTGGGCAAAACCATTGGAGAAGGGACATATTCAAAGGTCAAAGAAGCTTTTTCAAAGAAACACCAGCGAAAAGTGGCCGTGAAAATTATAGACAAAAAGGGAGGACCAGAAGGTAAGCTGCAGGAGAAGAGCACAGGGTAAGCTCAATAGGCAGGTGATCTTGCTGCCAGGTACCTTGGAACAAGGCTCCACTATATTTCCAGGGGACATATTCTTTTGATGGACACTTCCATTGCAGAGTCGGTTTCTTTCACAAATGCAGACAATGCTCTTGCAAAGAAACCCTTTCTAGAAAGAAGATGGATTAGCCCTGCAGGTGTATGCATAATTAGATTTGACTGGGTTTTTTTCCAGGTTGCTGAGAAAGTTCCTTTGCAGGGTTTGTTGTTTCTGCAGCCTTCTCCCCCAGAGCACATGGTCTTGGCCATGCATTCCTCTCTCACAAAGATAATGAGAGCCAGCGTGGTGTAGTGGTTAAGAGCAGGTGCACTCTAGTCTGGAGAACCAGGTTTGATTCCCTGCTCTAGCTGTGGAGGCTTATCTGGTGAACCAGATTAGTTTGTGCACTCCAGCACACGCTAGCTGGATGACCTTGGCCTAGTCACAGTTCTTCAGAGCTCTCTCAGCCCTACCCACCTCACAGGGTGTTTGTTGTGGGGGGGAGGGGGAGAAGGGAAAGGAGATTGTAAGCCCCTTTGCGTCTCCTTACAGAGAAAATCCAAACTCCTCCCCCTCCCTCTTCTTCTAATGTTTGCCAATGTCAATTGGCTACCACAATATTTAACAGCCCTAGAACAATCTGAGGCATCTTCAGACTTTGTTGGAAGACATGGGGGAATCTTTAATTATATTGCTGCATGGGAGCTGCTTTTCATTAGTATTAGCATATAGGGGGGTCCACACACCACTGTAGGGTTTGATAGAATTTTCCATGGTAAAGACCACCCAACCAGCACTTGTCCACATGGTGGGGGCTAACTTACATGCAAGCATATAATAAACCCGTTACAGAACAGTTATACCAGACATCACTAGCACCAGCTTCTGCCAAAACTGATCCAGAATTCATGGATATTTGAAGGGCACACTTAGTTTTGCATCTGACTGGGTTTGGCTGCTAATAGAAGTTCTCCACTGTTTGGGGCAGGGCTGCTCTTTCCAATTTTAGCAGCAGTGTGCAAGATTCTTAGGCCAGTTCAGAAACTTATTCTGGGCCACACTTCAGATTAAACTGCCACGATCTATGCAAAAAAAAATTATTAGCACATGATAAACTTAAAAGATTGAAAGGTGACTCCTCTGAGACAACTTTACAATTGCTTGACAAACAGGTTCCTGCATATTTCTTCGGCTTTTGAAGACAGCATATATTCTGATTATGCTGCAGTTAGTGGTTAGATTGACCATGTTGGATCTTAAGGCTGCAACTTGGCTTGGGGTAAACCCCATTGACTAGAATGGGACTTACTTCCAAGTAGAGATGTCTGTCTCCCTCTCTCAGCTTCAGTGGTTCTAATTTCACAGCAGCCAGTGTTTTTTGCCTGCTGGAAAAGATCCCAAGTCACTTCAGATCTATTGCAATCTAGCCAACAATCTTTGAAGAAGAAGAGTTGGATTTATATCCCCCCTTTCTCCTGTAGGAGACTCAAAGGGGCTTACAAACTGCTTTTCCTTCCCCCCTCACAACAAACACCTTGTGAGATAAATGGGGCTGAGAGAGCTCAGAAGAACTGTGACTAGCTAGCCCAAGGTCACCCAGCTGGCGTGTGTTGGAGTGCACAGGCTAATTTGAATTCCCCAGATAAGCTTCCACAGCTCAAGCAGCAGAGTGGGGAATCAAACCCATTTCCTCCAGATTAGAGTACACCTGCTCTTAACCACTACGCCACTGCTGCCCCATTGCTGATGATTTCCTTCTTCCCATCAAACCAGGTCAATGACACTTAAAGTTTTTTCTTGTGGTATCACAAGAGGCAAGAAAAGGAAACTCTCTACTGAACTTTCAGAATGGTTATATAAACCTTCCTCTCTAAATTGCTTTTTAGCATATAATCTAGATACTGAGGTATGCTAGAGGGGAAGGGAAGAACTAAAGAAATGATAAATGCAAGTTTTTACACACAGTTTTAAAACTTTTATAAACTCTTAATTATTTGCCTTGTTTGTTCCCATAACCCTGTGGTGCAGAACGGTAAGCTGCAGTTCTGCAGCCAAAGTTCTGCTGACGACCCGAGTTTAATTCCAACAGAAGCTGGTTTCAGGTAGCCAGCTCAAGGTTGACTCAGCCTTCCATCCTTCTGAGGTCAGTAGAATGGATACCCAGCTTGCTGGGGGATAAAATGTAAATGACTGGGGAAGTCAATGGCAAACCGCAACATAAACATATTCTGCCTAGTAAATGTGTTGACTTGGGGCTTGCACAGGGGACTACCTTTACTTTTCTGTTTTTTGTTGTTCACATTGGATGTGTACTTGACTAATGGTGTTAGCCCCCTTAAGCTAGGAAAGGCTTATAAATCCCCCTCCACATGATAATTAGTTTAGTGACCTTTTGCTCCTCTTCCCTACTGCCATTTCCCTCCCCATGTCACTCTACATCTGGAGTCTGCAACCTGCGCCTCTCCAGATGTTCATGGACTACAATTCTCATCAGCCCCTGCCAGCATGGCCAGTTGGCAGGGGTTGATGGGAACTGTAGTCCATGAACATCTGGAGAGGTGCAGGTTGCAGACCCCTGCTCTACATCATTTACACCATCCACTGCAACTCTCATTTCTTTTCTGGAAGAGTCTGCAAGGTCATAAGAAAGGCACCAGTTTGTTGGCACCATGATGACCCCATCCAATGTTGGCTTCTCCAGAACTGCATTATTCCTTTTTCAAATTCCATCCTGAATGGCCCAGGCTCACCCAATCTTGTCAGATCTCAGAGGCTAAGCTCTGTTTAGTATTTGGACAGGTTATCACGAAGGAAGTCCAGGGCTGTTATGCAAGGGCAGGCAAATGACAATATTTGTCTCTTGCCTTTAAAACCACACATGGTCGTCCTAAGTTGGCTACCAAACTTGATAGCACTCTCCACCACCAGAATCAGGAACACAACAGCAGAAGACATGGTGTTCCTCTTGGAGTAGACAGCTTTGTAGAAAAGTGAGTCATGACTAAGCAAATAACTGATCTACTAATGACCTGAACTTTCACAAAACATCACAATCAGAGCATCCAAAAATCATGATTGAGGCGTGACTATGTTCTCCTTTAGTCAACCAAACATCCACTGATGCACCAGGGCCAATTGTTCAGCTATGACTTTTCAATGATAAATTATTCCTTAGACCAGCTCTGCCATTTTCCTTTCCAGAGTTTATCGAGAGATTCCTTCCTAGGGAGCTCCAGATCGTCAAGCGCTTGGATCACAAGAACATCATCCGCGTATATGAGATGCTGGAGTCCACCGACGGGAAAATCTACCTGGTGATGGAGCTGGCAGAAGATGGCGATGTCTTTGACTGTGTGCTGCAAGGCGGGCCTTTGCCCGAGAGCAGAGCAAAAGCCCTCTTTTGTCAGCTGGTAGAGGCAATCCGCTACTGCCACAGCTGTGGTGTGGCGCACCGTGACCTGAAATGTGAAAATGCCCTCTTGCAGGGCTTCAACCTGAAACTGACTGACTTTGGATTTGCAAAACTGCTCCCCAAGAACCGCAAGGAGCTGAGCCAGACGTTCTGTGGCAGCACTGCCTATGCCGCCCCCGAGGTGCTGCAGGGTGTGCCCCACGATAGCAAGAAGGGTGATATTTGGAGCATGGGGGTGGTTCTCTATGTCATGCTCTGTGCCAACCTGCCCTTTGATGACACAGATATCCCCAAGATGCTTTGCCACCAGCAGAAGGGGGTTTCCATCCCAGGCCACTTGGGGATTTCAGAGGAATGCCAGGACCTTCTCAAAAGCCTGTTGGAACCAGACATGATCTTGAGGCCTTCCATTGAAGAAGTAACCTGGCATCCATGGTTAGCAAACCCCTGAGAAGAGGACCATGTCCAGAACTCTCCCCAAATAAAAGGGGACAGGCCGTTTCCAAAATGCTCACATATATTTTAACGTTATGCTCAGTTTTGTAGTCTATCCTTACCCCAACCTTTATTCATGTCTGAAAATGGGGTGGGGAAAGAGGGAGAAAAAGTAGATTGGCAGATAGTCTTGCCATTCCTCTCAGATCAGGGATTAGATTTACCTGTAATATAAGCACTGGCCTACAGAGGTCCAGATGTTTGGAAACTAAACCCAGGGCCACCAAATAGAGAAGACCGCATTCTTCTGCAACCTTGCAAGGGCACCTACCTCCAACCCTCTTCCCAAGGCTGTATTGAAGGAATATCAACACTAAATTAAAAGGGATACAGTAAATAACAGAAAGGTGTGGATGCCTCCTCCACAACTCTCCTTTACAACTTCGTATGGAGGATTACACTATAGGTCCATGGTGGCGAACCTTTGGCACTCCAAATGTTATGGACTACAATTCCCATCAGCCCCTGCCAGCATGGCCAATTGGCCATGCTGGAAGGGGCTGATGGGAATTGTAGTCCATAACATCTGGAGTGCCAAAGGTTCGCCACCACGGCTATAGGTCTTGCTGCTGACACAGAAAATACTCCCTTACTTTCAGTTACATGCCCCTAAGAAATTGTCTTCCACCATCTGGTCTTTACACAAACAGATATTGGTCCATTCCAACTAGTAATGGTTTTCAGGCTCCCTCTGCCTGAAAACGCAAGGGACTCAATCCAGCCTGCAAAGTACTGAACTTGGGCTCTGCCTAGCAAGATAGCACATACATCCTATCAGTCTCTGCAGCTCACCCTGGTTGGGGAAAGGGACACGTGCAACACTGGAGGTGCAGAAAGATGCTCAGAAATTCATGTCCTCAGAACTGTGGGAGCAGGGTCCCCTGGGGAGGCAGAACACACCTACCAGGGATGGAAGTGGTCTGCAGGTGGCAGAATTCCCAGATCCTCTACAACTGAGGCCCAAGCAATGGCTGAGGAACACAATGCTCCATTTTGCTCACCGAAACCCAGAATGGGAATTCCTTAAGCAGTTATTGGACTGAAGGACACGCCTCAAGCAGCCAGGCGGGCCCCACATTACTCCCAGCTTCTTCCTCCTTTCTCCCTAAGCCCCCCAGAGCATGTCTGGAGAAAGAAGAAGAAGAAGAGTTTGGATTTATATCCCCCCTTTTTCTCCTGTAGGAGACTCAAAGGGGCTGACAATCTCCTTGCCCTTCCCCCCTCACAACAAACATCCTGTGAGGTAGGTGGGGCTGAGAGAGCTCCGAGAAGCTGTGACTAGCCCAATGTCACCCAGCTGGCGTGTGTGGGAGTGCACAGGCTAATCTGAATTCCCCAGATAAGCTACCACAGCTCAGGCGGCAGAGCGGAGAATCAAACCCAGTTCCTCCAGATTAGATACATGAGCTCTTTTCCTTCCAATTCATATTCCCAGCCTGACCTTTCTGCTCCTCCCATAAATGTGCAAAGGCAAGATCTCCAAAAGGGTGAAAACACACAACACCCACTCCAGAACACACACCCTCCCCACCCACCCTGCACAACACATTCTGGTGCAGAGAAAAAGAGATGGACGCAGGCAGGCTATTTCTGTAGAACTCCTTTAATTGCTGTTAATGGCCAGTCTGTAAAAGGTTCAGGAGAAAGTCATTATTACAAAACTAACAGCTGTTAGAGTCACTTGTTTGCCCCCTGCTAGAAAACTGCCCAGGGAGATGTAGTATAATTTAAAAATAAGAAAATATTGCACAACCAAGGGGGAAAAGGGGAGCTTGGGGGAAGGGGAGAATCCTAAAGGAGAATGAAGAAATCAGAGCCCCAACACTTTCTCCCAGTCCCAAAGGGGGCAACAGGTCCTTTCAAGGGAGTAGTCTTCCTGGAACTCAATTTGGCTCTAGGCTATGAAGTCCTGCCCTGTCCTCTCTTAAAAGCAGGCTGAGCAAGAGCCCAAGAACTTCTGCCCAAGTTTGAAACTCAGCTGCATGACGTAAGACACAGATGTAAAGCTTGATACAGTCTGGTTTCCATGTACTTGCAGCCTAAACACCAAGACATTCTTTAGCCTGCAACAGTAGCAGGTTCAGGGGTTCTCCAGTCTTCAAGAGACTGGAAAAACAGAACACAGCAGCCTTTGTGACCTGTCCGAACAAGTTGTGAAGCTTTGATGGGCCCTAAAGACACAGCCAAAAAGCAGCTTCCTTGGCAACATTTTGTCTATTCTTCTTTAAGTGCTGTACCAGCTCTGCAAAGGAGCAGGGGAAATGCACAGGCAACACATATCACATTCCCTATCCAAACTGCTGCTATGAAACAAGACTGAAGATGTGTTTGGATTATGCACAAACCCTGTGCTGTGCTTACAGCGGCCAGCGAGCTTCAAAAGCAAGCCTCTCCCTCTTCCCTGAACCTTTTAACTCTGACCCTTGCATTCAGTTTTTTTCCCCAACAGCTTTGTTTTTACGGACCAGGACAAACAAGATCCTGTGAATGAGCCCCCACTTGATCAGAAGCCTCAGTGTGCCCGTAGCAGCTACACATTCTGACAGCTGCTACAGCCACTCACAAAGAACCTCGTCACAGTGTTTTTTTGGTGCCGCCGCTTGCTCACTTGAGTCCATCAGCAATCCCTGGCCAACAGAAAAGGAGGAAAGCCACAGTAGCTTTCTTCTTACGACAGCAGAGAGAAGGAGGGAGCCAGAGATTGCTGAAGGGAGGCTAAGCAGGTGAGTGAATGAGCAGCCAAGGATGGATGCAGCTGCTGTTGGACTGGAGAGCAGTGACACCCATCCAGAGGCTTCTGACTTGAGAGTTGGTCAAAACCTGCAATGTGAACACAATGTGAGTCGGAAACAGGCCATTTTATTGCACAGGGGAAAGGCAGGTGGTGGAGTACAAAGGGACATTTACTGTGCAATCCAAAGGAGAGGGGTGAAGCTGCATTGGAAGCAGCAGAGGGGTTGCGCCAGCACCACCGGCGGTGCACAAAGTGGCACAGACATCAGCACAGAGGGACTTATTTTGGTGATGGGACAGCGCAGCGCCAAAAGCCAGAGGTTTCCCCGCTGGCATCACTTCTGCACCACAGGATGCTGCACGGGCATGGACAGGAGCGTTCCAGGGGCGTTTCAGACCAGGAACACTCCTCTTCAGTGACACAGAATCATGCCACCAGGGGTAGTGTAAGCCATATCCCTCTAGGGCTTTCCTGGGAGAGAAAGCAGTTTCTCCTTCTCCTGCGGCCGCTGCGTCCCCAATTGCCTCTTTGCAGGCAATGCTGCATCAATGTCCCCAGCTGCCGTTCTACGGCCCTTTGGATCAGGTTGCCTATTTACATTTTCTGTTGTTGCTACATGGAATTGGGAGATGATTTGTTCTCTCATGCTGCCCCATTCATTTCAGTAGTACTGGCTTAGGAGAATTTCCTAGCAGATTGTACCCTAAGGAGATAAAGTCTCCACTTTGGACCCATATTTTAAAAAGCGTCTCACCAGAACTGTTTTTCCATTGTTCTTTGACATATCTGCAACAGGCAGGAGGAGGAGGAGGGATACGCCCTCCTGTACAATACAACTTCCTCCCCACACAAAAAAAGAAGATGCCAACAGAAGGAATGCAGAGATAGAAGGAAGAGCTCCTTGGAGACGGTTCAGCCAGATGGGCATGGCTATTCTGATGGCTCTTGGGAAAGCTGAAGCAAAGCCCAGCACAGCAAGGGAGGTTTTCCAGATGGGCCTGAGATGAATGCCTGTGGACAGGGATCACTGGGTGCTGCTGAATGGCATCAGTAGAAGGGAAAGAAAGAGAAGCAAGAGGCTTTGGCAAACACCAACCCTTCAGAGCAGACCGTGCCACTGAAGCAAGGCTAGCAAGGCAACTGGCCAAGAGGAACCAAGCTAGTGATGTTCCATGAGGGCTCTTCAAAGGAAGGCACAACCCAAGGGGGACACCTCCTGTACAACTCTTAGTGATTTCATGGCACCTGTCGTAAGAGACGGTTCCCGTTAGGTTGAACGCCGGATTCCGCACAAACAGTTCTTTCAATGTTTAAAAAGTGCTTCAAGTCCTGCGGGGAAGAAGAAAGAAGGGGCTGGGAACGTGGCAGGGAAACTGAGGTAGGGAGATGTTCCAGTTCCTGGGAAAAAACTGAGCTCTCTACGAGGGGAAGCAGGCAAGGGGTCGAAAGGACACTCTGTGGCCATGCTACAGGTTCTCTCCCCTTACAACTGGCTTGCGGGTCACAACAGAAGAGGGATTTGCCCTCGATCCCCGCCCCCCAACAAAACCTTGCTGCATTTCTGTAAAGTCACACAAAAGGGAGCACAGCCAGCAAACGGGCAGCCTACGGAGCAAGGGAGAACAAGAGTTTCTCTTATCGGTGCAATCAAATTCAAGGACACTCTCCCGCACCCCACTGTCCAGCCATCCCCCGAAACTACCACCACTCAAGCCAAAAAGAAAAAAGAAAAAGAAAAGAAAAACTAAAAATCCACACTGCGGAAGTTCCAAGAGTACTTTTAGTCCAGAGGATCCACTGGAAAGTTGCGCCCACCGCCGCTTTCTACATAGACACATCCCAGAACAATGCTTTCCAGCACCCCCTCATGTGATATCAGCCACTTTCGGATCCAAATGTGACGTGGTCCAAGATCCCCCAACAGGGTTTTTTTTAGCAGAGGTGAGATGCATCCAGCCTGGAACACATTTACACAGGAAGAGAGACCAGTTGTTTTGTGATTTAATTCACATTGGATGGTGCAGAGGAGGGGGTGGGGCGGGGGACGAGCCCAGGATGCACAGCACGGGGAGCAACGGTGACTACTCCCAGTTTTCCCATTCTTCATCTTCCAGCTACAGACAGGACAGAGAAAGCACAGGGATATGGTGTTAGATAGGATGTCCAAACAAGGAGTCACAGGGCTTTATACTGTGGTGCAGTGGTAAAGAGCAGGTACACTCTAATCTGGATTCCCTGCTCTGCCACTTGAGCTCTGGAGGCTTACCTAGAGAACCAGAGTAGCTTGTGCCCTCCAACACAAGCCAGCTGGGTGATTTTGGGCTAGTCACAGTTCTTCGTAGCTCTCTCAGCCCCACACACCTCACAGGGTGTTTGTTGTAGGGGAGAAGGGAAAGGAGATTGTCAGCCCCTTTGAGTCTCCTTACAGGAGAGAAAGGGGGGATATAAATCCAAACTCCTCCTCTTCTATAAAATGCTGAAGTGGATTATAAGATGCCAAACTGATGAGTCAGTTAAAGGCAAATGTTCAGTGCCACTGATCCACATTTGATTATGGTGACTTTCATGAACCAAAGCTCACTTTGCCAGACTGGATCCAGGAAGCTTATACCCTGTAAAACCGTTTTGGTCTTTAAGGTGCTACTGGACCTAAATACAGAAGGAAGACAGCAGCCTTCTAATTAAAAAAAATTAATTGGCTAGTCATCTGCCTGTTAGCCAACTGCATTTAAAATCACCTTGTACATTATCAAAGACTCACTACTGGTATATTTTTGGAGATACTGAAAGCAGCACAACAAAACTTAACATACAGCACAGGGGAAAGTACCACTGAAGGTAAGAAAAAAGGCCAGATTTAAAATGTTACTTTCTGTTCCTCACTGCAGTAACACAGTGGAACCAGAACAGCTTCAGAACAGATGAACTCTTAATATACAGATTCTTCCTTTCAAACTTGGCCTCCCTGAAAAATCACTGTAAACTTATTAAACTGATCCAAAGCATGCACGACACACATTGGATCACCAGTGGATGGAGGACGGGAACCAAGAAGAAGAGTTTGGATTTATACTCTGCTTTTTTCGACCATGTAGATTCTCAAAGCAGCTTATAAACCCCTTTCTTCCTCTCCCCATAACAGACACCTTGTGAGATAAATGGGGCTGATAAAGTTCTGAGAGAACTGTGACTAGCCCAAGGCCATCCAGCAGACCTCATGTGTAGCAGCGGGGAATCAAACCTGGTTCTCCAGAGTCCACCACTCTGAACTGCTACACCATGCTGGCTGACACTGCCAATCAACAATAACACCTACATTTCAATGCACCTACACCATCCCCCCCCCACACCTGTCCCATCTTTTATTTGCAAAAGAGGGACACTCTTCTGTCTCAAGTGCTTTACAGCCTCCCTTTCCACCAGAAGCGGCTGCTGCCGACACAGCCCAGAGGAGGAGGAGGAGGAATACTTGATTGATAAATGCCAAACGTCATTTTTATACCCAACGTGGCTTTTTCCCTGGACTTGTAAATCTGGCTGAGGCAGAGAGGAACACAGGAAGGGTGTGCCTAGAAACTGAGCCGATGGATTTGACTGTTCTAAGAGGCACGTTCAGCAGAAACAGCAAAATAATAATAATAATGCACATTTCAGACAGAAACCAGTGTTCTTGCCAGTAAGAGTGAGAGAAGCACATCCACAACCAAAAAACCTTTCAGGGACTTCTCTCACATGCCTCCTTCAGAAAGAAAGTCACCTCCACTACCAGGAGCTTTTGGAGGGCCTCCTCTAGACAGGCTAGGCCAAGGGTCTGCAAACTATGGCTCTCCAGATGTTCATGGACCACAATTCTCATCAGCCCCACCACTTGGCCATGCTGGCAGGGGTTGATGGGAATTTTAGTCCATGAATATCTGGGCTAGGTCATAAGGCACTGTGGTCCACTGCAAACACGTACCTCCTCGGAGACATCCACCTTGGAGAGTGCCAGCTGCACCTCTTCCTCTGTCATGTCCAAGTCAAAGTCCTTTTCCCAGTCCTCGCTGATATCCGTGCTGGAGCCTGAAACAAAAGCAGGGGCGGCCTTAGTGATTCTGGGGCCTGGAACAAAATCCCAGGATGGGGACCCAGGAGGTCACCCACCCAGGAGCACCCCAAGGAGTGGTCCTCACCCAGAGAAAGGCAGGCAACACCACCACGCTTGCAATCCAGCAAATGCCTGAGCCCTGGACTGCAAGCTGGTAGATGCACAGGTGGGCACAAGTAGCTGTGGCTGGGTACAGGTTGTTGCCTCAGTCGCCACTGATTCAAGCAAGTGTGATCACCTGCTACCATAAGAGGGTGGCCGGCCACAAACAGCTGCTGCAACCCCAGCTCCATAGCAGCCTGTTCTTCCTTTTCCCCCGCTGTGAGGAGGGGCAGGCCTAGGACCCTTTTCAGAGCCTTTTTTGTTGCTAGTTTGCTTATGACCTTCAAGTCAGGCATCAGGCTCTCGGAAGCTGCCTGATAGCGGATTGCCCTGGCTGCTACCAACTAAAATGGTAAAAGGTCTAGAATCCATGCCCTATGAGGAGAGACTTAGGGAGCTGGGTACGTTCAGTTTGGTGAAGAGAAGGTTATGAGGTGATAGGAGTAATGGGTTCAAGGTGAAGGAAAAGAGATTCCACCTAAACATCAGGAAAAATATCCTGACGGAAAGGGTTGTTCAACAGTGGAATGTGCTACCTCAGAGTGTGGTGGAGTCTCCTTCGGAGGTTTTTAAAGAGAGGCTGGATGGCCACCTGTTCGGAGTGCTTTGATTGTGTGTTCCTACATTGCAGGGAGTTGGACTTGATAACCCTTGTGGTCTCTTCCATGATTCTATGATACCCTAAACTCCATGGCCCCTGTTACAACTCCAAAGGGCAGAGAGGTAAGTGATGGCGGTACTATGGCAGATGGGCAGTCAGGGGCACTCCAGTGCAGCCCCTCCCCTAACATAGGCCCTGCGGTACTTTCACAGCCCCTGAAAACGAGAGCTGCTCTAGAGGGACTCTCCCGGTCCACCTTCCACTATGCAACACAAAGACCCGTCGCAATACACAACACACAATATTCTCTACTGTCAGAGCTGCATGGATTTTAACACATTTACAACTGCACTGCATAAACATGGAATGTGCATATTCCAGAGTCACGGAGGATGAGCAAACGTTTGTAAACAGACAATATTGCAAAACCCACCCCTACAAAGACAGAAATGCACTCCAGCAGTGTCTGCACTATTTCTGAATCCCACCTTTCTTCCCGTTATTGGAGGGCGTGGATTTCCCGCTGTCCGAGTTGAGCTCGAAGACTCGCAGGTCTGTGGGCCCATCTTCCCGGGCAGTTTCTATCCTGTTTGCCGGCTTGCTCTCAGGCTGCTCCTTGGGTTTCCCTGGAGAAGGCTTCGCATCCTGCAGGGCTGGAGGGGGTTGCACGGGTTCCTCGGGCTTTGGTGATGAGGCTGGTTCTTCTGCACTCGCCTCCTGAAGCCTCTGAGAGAGGTCTCCTGCCCCAGAGAGCTGGGCTCCAGTCTGTAAAGGGGCGGCAGGCACGGCCAAGGGGTTTGGGATCTGAGTCACCAAGGAGACGCTCTCGCTGCTTTCTGACGGGGTTGCCGCTGTTGGGATGCTCAGCATAGCCCAGCTTTCCACGGATGCCTCCAGGGTCGGAGTGACGCATTCTGTGGAGATGGGGGAAGATGGCTTCATCTCTTGGGAAGACTGCAAGCTGACATGGGATTGGGGAGCCGGTGATGACCCAAGAAATTCCTCTGTGGCAAGAAGGGGAGGGGGAGAAGAGCAGCCAAAGGGTTTGACTGACAGCACTATCAGGCAGTACACAGTCCATGTAGAAAGCACAGTGGAATGATTAGAAGGGGAAAGCCCTCTTTCTTTCAATCCCCCCCCCCCCCCATCTGAGACAAATGAAAACAGAAGGATGTGCGCTGGACCTAAATCCGAACACAGCAATTGCTGCTCAAGAGATTACCTGGAAAGGTGATTAGTTTTCCCTCTCATCAGCATGATTATATCAAGTCAGGCCTATTATGTATGTCATTTATGAGGTCACAGGGCAAGACAAGCTCCAACATAGTCACTACTAATATATTTTGGTCTCCTGCATCCATAACAAGTATTTATACAGTGCTACAATAGAAGAAGAAAAAGAAGAAGAGTGTGGATTTATACCCCACCTTTCTCTCCTGTAAGGAGACTCACGGTGGCTTACAAGCTCCTTTCCTCTCCCCACAACAGACACCTTGTGAGGTAGGTGGGGTTGAGAGAATTCCGAAGAACTGTGACTAGCCTAAGTTAACCCAGCAGGAATGTAGGAGTGCAGAAACACATCTGGTTCACCAGATAAGCCTCTGCCATTCAGGTGGAGGAGTGGGGAATCAACCCGGTTCTCCAGATTAAAATCTACCTGTTCTTAACCACTAAACCACACTGGCTCTTTCCTACAATACACGTACTTGAGAAAGCCCATGAAGAAAAGGACAAGGCAACATACTCCAGTATGCCTGGCAGCCTTAGGAACAGCACAATGCTTGCACAGGGTCTCAACTAACTACTGGCCCTGATAACCCATACCATTTTAGTTGGCCAGCAGCCATGCAGTCTTCCATCTCATGGCAATCAGGAACACCCCAGCCAGATGATGCTGTAACAGCTGGTTCCTTCATATTCAACCTTAGCAGATGCAATGAAAGATTTACGCCCAAGTCCAGCCACAGGCTGAGTACTTTCGCACATACCAAACCTAAATTATGACAAATCATTTAGCCCTACTTTCTTACTGAGAATCAATAGTGACCGCAAATTTTTAACACAAAGCAATAAAGACAGTTTGAAACAAAGCTAGTGCCATTATGCAGCTGGGAAACAATTGCAGCTCACTTACCCTCTTCCTCCTCCCAGCCTGGCTCCTCAAAGTGAACGCTCTGCTCAGCCCGCTGCTTCAGGGCCTCCCTTCGGACTTCCTCCTGGGTGAAAAAAAAATCCTTTGGCTGTCAGAAACTGCTCTAATAGGTCCCCTGCTGACTAGTAAGACAACACATAGCTTCTTAGTGTCACAAGGCTTTATGGTATCTTTGGCCATGCAAGAATGTCTGTTATGGAACAGTACTCAGTGTGAGGACATTTTGGAATGGTGATCCATGAACACAGGCAAGGAGGGGAAGCCAAATCGGAGCTGCACTTCCAGGGATTGCTAAACTAGGCAAACCCAGAACACAGCAGAAGGCATGGAGAACCAAAGGCAGCAGCAATGCCCTGGAGAAAGTGGGGGAAGCTACATTCCTTCAAGAATGGAAATTTGTTTCGCTTTGGCTTTGAGAAGCCTCCTATCATAACAGGAGAGACAGCAAACAAACAGGCCATCTCCTGACTGCCAGGAAGGCACCGTGAGATCCACATGTCAAAAGAAATGAGCTCTATGGCTGTTTTCAAAGCCCCAAACACAAATACTCCCAGTGTCAGGTGAGAGGTTTGCTAGATCACCAAGTGGCATTTTGTTCACTGTGTTACCTGGCAGACTTTTGGGCCACCAGGAACTCTCTCTGTTTAAAAGGGTATTAAGACACGGTCAAGCAAAAACCCAGAATGCTGATCGCCCTTTAGACCTGAAGCCCTGCTTAGCCTCAGCTGCACTGGACATGCAGCCTTCTCTGTCACTGCCATGAGATCACCAACTTGGCAACACTGATTTTTCAGGCAGCTTCTGATGCTTTTGGATGTGCCCTCTCAAGCCTGTTGCAACCTATGCTGGGGGGTAATAAGAATTGTTGCGAGGCTTCCAGAAGCCCAGTCTCCAGAAGCGTAGCTGGACCAGAGTGCGCCTGGTGCACACTCTGTGTTTTTCAACACACACCCCGGCGCCCTGCCCCCCCCGCCCCTCCTTACCTTAGTGCAGGCTGGAGAAGCAGCCTGTTCCCTTCAGGCTGAAAATGGCCTTGTGAGAACTACACTTCTCATGAGACCCTGGGGCTCGCAAGGTCTCCTATGAAGTGTAGTTCCCACCTGGCCTTTTTCAGTCTGAAGGGAACAGGCTGCTTCCCCAGTCTGCACTGTTTGACAAAGGCAAGTGTGTGGGGAAGGTGCCACCGGGGGGGGGGGGGGGCGCACGTACTGCGGGGGCGATTTTCCGCCTCAGTTGCGTGCCTGGTGCAATGCGCACACACAACACCACCACCCCCGGTCCCCTGGTAGCTCTGCCTCTGCCAGTCTCTTCAGGGACTCCACTCCATAAGCCTGCAAACTCTGCGGGATGCATACACTTTGTATCTGAAACCACTCAGACCAGATTTGGTATCTACTCACAAGAAAGTTGTGTAAGGCAGGGTGTACGTGAAAGGAAGAAAGATGCAGACAATTACAGTCCTTCCCAGCACGCAGGGTCTCTCTCTCTCAACACATGGTGAAGAACTGTTCCTTCAAATAACCTTTTGTGCCACATGTAATGATAGCCTACATCAGAGCACATCCACATGCACACCAGCTTTTGCCCCAGGGGAGCTCTGCAGTCTTACCTGCTCCAACTGATGGACTTTATAGAAGTAGCGCTGCCAGAACTCTGAGTGGGACACAGCTACCGGGACCTGGGATCATTGGATAGAAACAGAGGAACAATTACAAAGTGAGGACTTAATTGATACAGCTTGCCTTAAACTCAGTCATGCATGGAAGATCTCCTGCACCATCTCAAGCTAACTGTAACCACAGAAGTCTAGGCTTAAAGAACAAACCTGTGCTGGGCCACCTTACCATTTTGGTGTAGAGCGAGCGGATGGATGGGCTGCTCCCCAAGAGTTCTGAGATCTCCTTTTTCTTCTCTTCTAGGTTGAAGCATGACAGCCAGGCCTCAAAGAGTTCAGAAGGTCCTGCAATGATGGAACCAAGATGGTCAAACCAGAGATGCAAGTAACTGATGCACACTCAAAAGAGCAAAGGTGTAGGAGGAGACACTCTATGACACAACTGTAGGCATCTACCTAAGAGTCCAAAATGCCCTGCATCATAGTCTATTACTCCACCCAAAAGAACCAGAAGCACCAGGAAACTGCATTCTTTCTATCACAGAAACAGTAGCGTGATTCCAGCCAGAGAAGCAGTGGCAGGAGGGAGCTGGTTTCCCTGCTCCAATAGCTAGTTATTATTATTATTATTATTTATTGGGTTTATAGACCAGTTGTTCTTGGCAAACAAGAGTGCTCCAGCCTACATCATCGGCCAGTAAGTCATAGGCCACAGGACAGTTGTGCCATCTCTCTCCAAACAGGGGCAGAAGCCCAACTGGATATAAATGCAGTGGGTCAAATAGATCACTCTCTTCCATTCCCCTCACTCTCCTTTCCTCATGTATTTTGCTTTTAATTGCAAGCAAGGCTGGTGTCTCCACTCATGGGCGCTGCTCTGACAGACAATCACCTGGAAAAGCAGGATAAAAATGTGGCCAGTAGCAGTGCTTTTTGACTGACAATGGGGAGAAAGGATATGTGCACTTACTGTCTGTGTCATGGAAGTTTGTTCCCAGTGAGGATGAAAGTTGGCCTCTTTATCCCGCACATTTCTCCCCAGCTGGGACCCAAAGCAACTTACATCATTCTCCCCTTCCATTTATCCTTGCAACAACCCTGTGGAGTGGATAAGGCTCAGTGTGTGCAACTGGCCCATGGTCACTCAGCAAGCTTCCATGGCGAAGTAAAGGTTTAATCCTGGGTCTCCCAGATCCTGGTCTGGCACTTTGCTGTCTCAGCAAATAAAACAAAGTCTGTCTGCTTTGACTGGATGACCAGTCCTTTGGAAAAGCCTTGCTGGTCCAGAATGATGTCCCTTCACTTGACGGTTGCCATCATTCAATTTTAAACCCCAAGGAGGAAACTGTGGACCCCAGAAAAGCAGGGAGCTGTATCAGTGAAGCTGTTCTGCTGCCTGCCTCTTCCCTCTAGATTTTGGTAAATATGGAAAGTCTACAGACCAGAGTTTGCATGGGCAGTTACAGACTAACCACACATACACGTGCTATGCTCACTGGCATGGCATGCAAAATGGCAAAGCGGGGACGAGCACAACTTTATGTGGACTTCCACCTGCCTACTCAGACAGCCCAAGAAGCAGGCAGGGGGAGTTCATGTTTTTGGGCATAGCCTGTTCTTCTCAACGCCTTTGTAAATGGTTGCAAAACATACAATTCCCTCTATTCCTCTGCCCTCCTGCCACCAACTGAGCCACACAGAGAAAACCCAGATAGCCAGGCCTGTCCTGCATGATCTGGGGCAGCTGCCTACACTGCCCCTTCTGGCCTAAAAAGGGAGACATTCACGTACAGCCATCCACAATTGAAAAACGGAGCAAGAGCTCATCCTGGTTGCCTGTGACAGCCTCAGACAGCTCAGACAGGAAGGAAGGATAGCTTTGTAACACTTTTCCCAGTTGGACAAACAGCCCTAGAGTAGTGTGGGGAGGGAAGAAGATATGGGTGGTGCAAACCTGGCTCTCACTAGAGACAACTGCTCTAGAATCCTCATTTATGTGAAAATTTCTTGCCCAGGCACTAGGCACACTTCATGGCCAAGCAGGAATTTGAGCCTGGGACCTCCCAACAGAACTCCATGTCCCACCCGCTACGCCAATCATTCAGTTACAGTCATGGACCAGCAGCCTTGTTTCCCACATACTTTGACTTCACTATACAGTTCTCTTAGGCTAAGAAGCTTCCTTTCTCTTTATTTCAGAATTCTTGTCAGTCCATCCTAGGCTTGGGTATATGAAGGCAAATGGCATGCCCTTTGCTGCTATTCAGTGGGTGCCTGGCCTGTTTTCCAGACAGCTCTCACACCATGCATCTCCCTTGCTCCAATTTTCTCACATCAGACGAGCCCCCGATTTACCATCTGGTTCGTTGCAATAGGTGGCTGGATCAGACTGAAGACTGTACAGCCGGGCCTGGAAGAGAACAGACAGGGAGATTAGTATAAACTAAAGAGACCACTGTTCTGTGTACATAAATTCCCATAGTGCAGGCAAAAGCAGATGGGGGTGGGGGTTGAAGCAGTACCTTGGCACTGTCATACAACTCAGTGGTCCCAGAGGGGGTTGCCATCAGAGTTATGACATCACAGTCGATAGTCTTGTCTGGCGAAGGGGCAAAAGTGTCCGAGATTACGCCCAGGAAGTTGGAGAGACCTTTCCTCACTTTCTCTGT
Source organism: Sphaerodactylus townsendi (assembly GCF_021028975.2). Lineage (NCBI taxonomy): Eukaryota > Metazoa > Chordata > Lepidosauria > Squamata > Sphaerodactylidae > Sphaerodactylus > Sphaerodactylus townsendi. Next base: position 101,421,139 of record NC_059430.1, read on the forward strand.
TGTGCCTGAAGAGCCCTCCGTCTTCTCAAAGACAAAAGAAGGGACAGGGATGGGGATTAAAGCAGAGGAACCAAAGATAGTGCTAACTTTCCAAGGCCATCATGTTTGGGCCTTGATGTACCACAGTAATACAGAGAACAGTCAAGCATCGAGGTGAGGGGATCTCAGTCATACAATAATCATTCCCAGCACCTCCCAACCTCTCCCCCTCCCACCCTTGCTCTGTCGCTCTCAGGGCCCACTCACAGCCAGCTTCTCTTTGACCACGCTGGCAGTGGCTGCAATGGTGCAGGCAGTGTCATGCTGGACCACCTGGCCAAACTCAGTCAAGTCCCGTTTCATGAACTCCAAGGCCTCTGTGGACTGCAGAAGAAACAGAGAGCAGGACAGACTCAGTGTAGTGCTGAGCACACCCACAGTGACTGCAAAAGTCATTTAAAATGGAAGCCAGAAACCTCTTAGTAAGGCAAGGGAGTGATCTTCAACAGAACAAACACTGCTAAGTCTAGAAGCACTATCCCTTTTGACAATTTCACTGCAGCTTTAGGCTCTTCAGATCATCTGATCTTTCGTCTTGGGAAGAGGTGGGCGAAAGACTCAGCAGCCCTAACTGGCTGCCCCAGGACAGTCCCAAGAGTGTGAGAGACACAGAATGTCCTTCTCTGCCCAGGAAGAAAAACTAGGCAAATTCCTTGACTCCAGCAAGGATACTTTATTCCTCTCTTCAATCTTTCCCTATAATGTTAAGTAGCATGAGCTGAGCAGCTGGCCAGGAACAGAATGGGAGGAGTGATAAAATCTTGCAATCCGTTACAGGTAGGTGACCCATCAGCCTTTAGATTGTGAAGACTCACCAGAAAGCACCCACAGCCTGCTAAAGCAGCTCACTATTGTCTACATAATCACCTGGCATAACAAGCTGTTATTATTCCCATTTTAATAGCTAAGGAAGTGAGACATAGAAATAAGTGACTTGCCCAAGGCCATTCCGCAATTTGTAACCAAGCAGGAATCAGAAGTTGCATCTCAGTACTCCAAGTCAAACCACCTTGGCTCGAAAGCCACATTGAAGGCCAAGCTACATGTTATATTTAACACGTGATTGCCACAGGGACTTGAAGCCAAATGCATCTGTGCGTTCCCCATGGCAACAAATTTAGAAGCACTGCAGGGGGCCGATTTGTGTTGGGATTACAGCACAGGTAGATGAGGAACTCTACCTTGAAACAATCCTGGGGGGAGTTATTTGCTGTGTCAAGGGATGTATGTGTACTGAACACAGGTTGAACAACACTTCTCTGTGGGGCCTTTCAGGTTAGGAAAATAGTGTGAGAGAGTATCTTGCTCTCCTCACACTGTAGATCAGAACTGGGCCCCTACCAGCACCCTGAAGTGAGTTTCAAGTCCCTGTAGTAACCACGTATTAAACACATAATATGACCTTGAGGCTTAAGTGTGATGTTGGCTGAGGCAAACGCTGCCTCTAACCAGGCAGTTTATTTAAACTGGACTGCTCCCTGTGCATAGCAGTCATGCCTTCTTCTGACTGGAAGAAGGTAGAAGAGAGCATACACACACACAGGAATCTATGGGGGTGGGGTAAGGTGAGTCAGTCAGTAGCAAACCAATTTCAGGAGTGTGCATATCTTTACTCTCCTGCAAGCCTACAAATGTTGACGCTCACACAAAGTAGCCGACTGACCAACCTAATTCCCAAACAGGAAAACAGAGGCTCAAAAGGATTATTTACAACCTCAATTTGAAGAAATAAGTGAAGCAAGTGAAAGCATACACCCCCAACTTGAGAAGCACTTAATGAAACATTCCCACTTTGGAAGCTGCTCAGTCATGCCTCACAAAAGACCATACAATTTGACAGGTACAGGCTACATCTTTCTGACAACATTCACATTCATCCATACCCCCGTTTGACAAAAAAACAGATTGTACCTACCTTCTCTTTGACAGTCTGAATGCTTTGCTGTAACCAGCTCCTCCACCAGCCTCCATCTTCCCTGTTACAGGACAAACACATGAAGCTGAAAGTGGGAATTTTACAACATAAACTCATGCCAAGGAATGCTTTGTGAACACCAGTTTATTCTCAACAACCCTATAACCATCAACTCTGCTTCAGAACAAAATTTCTTTTTAACACAACATCCTTTTCTGAAAGCTAGACGAATACTTCACATTCCCAGGCATTAGGTTCACATGTTTCAGAAGAGTCCATGAGACATTGTTATGTGTAATTACACCAAATGGCTAACTGGGGCCCTCCTTTCCCTGAGGATATTTTTGTGGTTGCTTCTCTTTCAGCAACATTTTCCAAGATCGCCATTTAGATGGAAACTTTTTTTTAAAGTAACTTAAAATTCTAGGGCCTAATTTTAGTCTAAGTGATTATTACATTCTGTTAGTAGCGAATGGGTCAAAACTGAGCACTAGTCATGAATAGACTGTGGATAATCACCAGAAGTGACCTGTGTGTCAAAATAAGAGAAGCAGTGACTTGTATAAAGGATATTACTGGGGCTGAAGCCATAAATTAAAGCTACAAACAAAGCTACTGCATATTTACAACTACTCCCTTAAAAAAAGATGCCTGAACGACAGAACAGATTACTACAAGTGCTCATGGCCCACAAGAACACATGAAATTGCCTTGTACTGAACCAGAGTTTTGGTCCATCAAGATAAATATTGTCAAGGCAGATTGGCAGCCACTTTCCAGGGTTTCAGGCAGAAGTCTTTCACATCATCTCCTACCAAACTCTTAACTGAAGGTACCAATCCCTGACTCTGGGAGTTGAACACCAAGTGGATGGTCTACCACTGAGCCATGGCCTCTCCTCTCCCAAACAATTCAAATTAGAGGCAATGATGCTCTATATTTAAATCATATAATTTTAACCTGGGTGAGAGAAAAAGAATGCAGTTCTGTTGAATTATTCTTTCCTCTCAAAAGGCATTTCTAAAGAATCCTTCTGAATTCTTCATGCTTGATTGAAAAATATAATTTTGCACCCAAACAAATGATTGTCACTGAACCGTGGAACACCTGTCAATGTACAAAACTGCTTCATAGGCTAACAGAAAAGCACCTCAAGGAAGCTCGGTTTAGCAATCAAGCTCTTTGGGAAGCCTGTTTATCCCCCTCTCCCTATACCTCTGCCAACTGCAAATAACGCAAAACACAGCAGTGCTTACTCACCCATCCACTGACAACGAACTTGAACCCAAGGCCCCTTCCCTTCTTTCCATCCCCCAGCCCATCTCTCACTTCTTACGTCCAACCCAAGCATTCAGAGCCCGCCCAACGTACAGTGTACCCCCCAAAGACCCGCCCCAGAGGCAAGATCTCCCCCTCATCTTTCCCCTACGGTCGAAGCTTCACAGAGGGAGCGGAGGAAACCAACTATGCTGCCTTCGAGGAGAAGCCCAGAGTCCCTCTGTACATGCTCAGGGGCACTCAATTCCGCCGGGATGCTTCGGGCAGCCTCTCTTCCTCTCCGCCCCACCCACTTCTCCCCCGATCCCCCCCAAGTAGTGGCACCGCCCCCAGCGCTCCGTCTGTTTCTTACCCTTCCGCCATCTTGGTCTCCTGACGTCACCACTATTTACTGACCTTTGACCTGCCACAAGACGCCCCGCCCCTTAAGGCCGTAACCGCTGTTTCCGGCATTTCCCGCACTTGTATCAAGAGGTTCCGGGCTCAGTGTAATCGTCAATCTACTTCCGGTTCTCTATCGAACCTGCAAACCAACTTTATTTCTATCGTGCCCTACTAGAGATCCAGCAGCTGCCCCGAATTTATAACGCTCTGTGCCTTTTTCGTTTGGGTATTATGTTTTTGCTTTGTACTCTTAGATTATTGCAATTTAACAAAACGCGGAAATAATGACTGAATAACATTTCATCTTGGGCCTCTATAGATAGAGATCGACGGGAGCTGCGTAGGTCCAAATGCAGTAAATGCCTTTTATTAAAACCAGATAAAAGCGCTTTACTGCAAGGCTTTTTTTGGCTTTTGATTTTGCTTTGCATCTATTTGCAGCCTCGGTCTGGTTTGGATTACAGATACGTGCTTTGAGTTAGCGAAGAGAGCTAGAGGAAAAAAATCTGCTAGGGGAAAATAACCTAGGCGAGATCGGATTTATACACAGCTAGGGAATATGCCTCATCTGGGCTTCCATTGTGTCTTGACCGAGAAGTCTGAGAGTTTAGACTTGCGGCTATTGTGTATATTTTCAGTTTGGATATTCCATTTTCCTTATTCTTTTTCGTGCAGCGTGCTACATGGTATAATACATCAGGTGTGAATGTTAACTTCATGCACTTGATGAAGTGAATTCTGACTTAAAACCTTGCGGCGGAATTTATTGTTGATATTAATATTGTTATTAGTTTTTTTTTTGATGCTACTGGGCTCCTGTTGAATTTTACACAGCACTACCTATTCAAACCTGGCTGGCAAAGCACCAAAAATGCTGGCAAAAGATTTTACTTGGAAAAGCTCCTTTCTCGCTTCAACACGCAACTTGATGAAGAGCACCGCAGAATCTGAATGCTTGTATAGTGCTTTGTGTTCCTTTGGTTGGTCCTAATGAAATGCCATGACTTCCCTTTTGGTTTTTGTATTTCCCTTTTGCTCAGAAGGTTGATGATTATGACAAGAACAGAGGGCCAAAAGCGTTTGCACAAAAAATGTTCAGAATTTTTTCTCACTTTTACCTGGCACTGGAAGGCAATTAGTCTTTCCTCTCTGCAAACTACAGGTATTATAGTGGACAAGGAAAGCAGGTGACAGTTGTGGCCAGGAGTGCCTTCTGGCAGCTTTGACTGGTTAACCAGTCGCAATCTTTTGATTTTGCTTTTTGGGACCAGTGCTCTTTAACTTATTCATAAATGACCTGGAAGTAGGGGTGGGTAGCGTGGTGGCCAAGTTTGCAGATGATACCAAATTATGTATGGTGGTGAGAACCACAAAGGATTGCGAAGAGCTCCAAGCGGACCTTGATAAATTAGGTGAGTGGGCTCAGAAATGGCAAATGCAGTTCAGTGTAGCAAAATGTAAAGTGATGCACATAGGGGCAAAAAATCCAAACTTCACATACACGCTACAGGGGTCAGTGCTATCAGTCACAGACCAGGAAAGGGATTTAGGCGTCTTAGTTGATAGTTCCATGGGAATGTCAACTCAATGCATGGCAGCTGTGAAAAAGGCAAACTCTATGCTGGGGATCATTAGAAAACGAATTGATAATAAAACCGCAAAGATTGTCATGCCCTTATATAAAGCAGTGGTGCGACCGCACTTGGAGTACTGTGTCCAGTTCTGGTCGCCGCATCTCAAAAAGGATATTGAGGAGATAGAAAAAGTGCAGAGAAGGGCAACAATGATGATTGAGGGACTGGAGCACCTTCCCTATGAGGAGAGGCTGCAGTGTTTGGGACTCTTTAGTTTGGAGAGGAGGCGGCTGAGGGGGGATATGATTGAAGTCTATAAAATTATGCATGGGGTAGAAAATGTTGACAGAGAGAAATTTTTCTCTCTTTCTCACAATACTAGAACCAGGGGACATTCATTGAAAATGCTGGGGGGAAGAATTAGGACTAATAAAAGGAAACACTTCTTCACACAACGTGTGATTGGTGTTTGGAATATGCTGCCACAGGAGGTGGTGATGGCTTGAACAGATTTATGGAGGAGAAGTTGATCTATGGCTACCAATCTTGATCCTCCTTGATCTCAGATTGCAAATGCCTTAGCAGACCAGGTGCTCAGGAGCAGCAGCAGCAGAAGGCCTTTGCTTTCACATCCTGCACGTGAGCTCTCAAAGGCACCTGGTGGGCCACTGTGAGTAGCAGAGAGCTGGACTAGATGGACTCTGGTCTGATCCAGCTGGCTAGTTCTTATGTTCTTTCTGGAGCAGTCAAGCTCTAGCCTCTGTGGTGCATGCCCTGGTTAAATCTTGATTAGGGCTGTACTTAAAAAGTGTTTGTATGCTTCAAGTGGTGCAGAATGCTGCAGCCAGGGTACTGACTGCAGTGGGTCATAGGGCTTATATTACTGCAGTCTTGACCCAACTGGTTCCCAGTTTGTTTTCAGACACAATTCAAGGTGCTCATGCTGATCTTTAAAGCCCTACATGGTTTGGCACCAGCCTAACTGAAGAACCACCTACTGCATTGTGAACCTGTCCAACCACTACAGTCATCTTCCAAGGCCCTGCTGCGGTTGCATCTGCATTCTAAGATTAGATGAGTTATAACTTGGGAGAGAGTCTTCTTGGTCATAGCACCAAAACCATGGAACACCCCCCAGAGAGACTTGACTATCCTCTGTTGCCATCTTCCACCAATAGGCAAAGCCTTTTTTGTTTTATTTGGCATTCCCTCAGCGATCCTGCCTTCCTGCTGTATGTTTAATAGCGGTTAATATTTTTGTATGTGTATATTAGCTTGGTTTTAATCATTTTCATGATGCATTTTTGTTGGGGCATAATGGTTTTTAAGATGTGTTTTAATATGTATTTTTTAAAAAATCTGTTAACTGCCTTGATGGCCCGGATGACAGCAGAAAGGTAGGGTATAAACTTGCTAAATAAAATAACACTACACCTGCGACATATCTGTCATCTGTAATCCTTTTAAATGACAAATGAATTAGATGCATTGGGGAAAAGCTCTTTCAGCTCAGTCTTATGCAAGTTCACCTGGAAAATAATTTCCACTGAGTTCCAGAGGACATATTAATTAATAAGCGTACAATAAATTGCGGCCTCAGTACTATGTAAAAATTATTATGAGCGGACATTCAATAATCACTCTACACCACAGAGTGATTAAAAATATGGTCAGGAAAATATTAAATGGAAATGGGAAATGTGCATTTATTCCATTGGGAAAAATCAGGCCGTCAGTCAGATTGGCTTCCACATTTGATGCACTTGATGCAACCCCCTTGGTTAACAGGCTGGATTTATGATCTCTCCCAAAGGGGAGAACTGGCAGTGCTTCTGTGCAGGACTCTTTTAATCTAGATATGTGAATTACTGATGAATCCTTCTGTTGGTTGCAAGCAAACGTGGGGGGGGGGGGGATGGCTCCAACGTCAACCCTTCTGTGTCCAACAGAACACAGCTGCTGCCCTAATTATTGCCTGTGAAAGCCATCTCAGGAAATACAAAGAAAGGGTGCATATAAACCATCCTTTGGCTACAAAGGATTGTGTTCAAAGGAAGCACCAGGTCTGTGTGTATTTGCGTAAGGCCATTGTTTAATTCTGGGAAAGGTGAATGGCTCTCAGCACATGCAAAGTGTATATCTCCCTTGCGTGTGGATTAGCAGAGCTGGCCTGTGTTCAAATCCTCATTCAGCTGTGAAGATCACTGTGAGGTCTTGCAGTTACTCTCTCGTACAGGCTTGTTGAAAGGACAAAATCCAGGGGAGGAGAATCATGTACACTGAGTTTCTTGGAGAAAGGATAGGATAAAATTGACTAAATACATAAATGAAATACTTTACTCTTTCTGTTCAAGAGGCTCCTGCATCATACAGACCCACAGCAATATTAATAACGTACCATCAAGTGACAACTGACTCATGGTTATTTCTAAACCATGGGTTTTCAGGACAACAAGTGGTTTGCCATTGCCTTCCTTTGTCCATAAATTCCAGACTTCTTTGGTGGTCTCCTATTCAAGTTCTAACTGTAACCAATCTTAGTCAGCTTCCATGCTGTGACAAGATATGGTTAGGGTGGGCTGTCAGGCAGACAAAGAGGATGAAATTCAGATCTGTAATACAAGTGAATCAGGAGAAACAGCCAGGGCTTTGAAAAATACCAGGAAAGGAAGCAATCTAAAGTCCAATATATATATATATATTAAGAACACAGCAACTCCTACTTGTCTGTCCCCCTTGAGGTGGTGTTGTAGAGAATTACACTCCAGTAATGACAAACATTCAAAGCACATAGTCACTGAGAGATTGAACTGTGAACCCGGATATCCCCAGTGCACATCTTATATCTCTAGCATGCTCAATAGCAGCCCATCCCAATGTCCAATCAGACTCTGACATTAGGAATAGGAAAGTGGGGTGGGGGGATGTCAAACCTTCAAAAAAATGAAGAAAGTTTGAACTGAACATTTGGGAAAAACTTGAAAGAATACGTTAAAGTTTGGGAGGCCAGCAAGATGAATGGGACATATGGGTTGCCTCAGCCAAAAGCCCAGTGAAACATCTCCATCTTATAGGCCAGTGATGACGAACCTGTGGCACTCAGAGCCCTCTCTGTGGGCACGTGCACACAGAGTTCGTCATGTGGGAGGCGGAAAATCACACACATACACCCCACACACATCTAGACTGGCCTGGGCCACTGAGCATGGCGTGTGGGCACCACGGTGAGCAGGGAGGACTCAGCTGGCAGGCCTGGTGCCTGTGCTCTGGGTGGCTGTTGCCTATGGGGGGGGGGGGCGCAGAGGAGGCAGAGATGCTAGAGAGGCACAGAGCAGTGCGCTCGGGACTTGCTGCAGGCTAGAACAGGCTGGCCCCTGCTCGAGCGGGTGGGGCGGAGGAAGAGGGAGCCAGACCTCAGCATTCAGGTTAAATTGCTGGGTTGGCACTTTCCGATAAATAAGTGGGGTTTGGGTTGCAATTTGGGCACTCGGTCTCAAAAGGTTCGCCATCACTGTTATAGGCCCTGCAGAACTGGTTAACGTCCCACAGGGCCCTGGTCTCTGCAGACAGAGTTCCATCAGGCTGGAGCCAGGGCCAGAAAAGCAGTAAAGAAAAAGCACCTGCAGCAAGTGCAAGTTGACTCTGGTTGAGGTCAACCGAACATCCTTGGGGCCAGGGATCACCAGGAGGTTGCAATGAGAGGACCAAAGAGTCTTTTGTGGGCAATATGAGGAAATGTGGTCCTAAAGATATGAGGATCCCAGGCCGCACAAGGCTTTAAAGATTTTTTAATGAGAAATACAACTTTAGTTTGTGTATGGTGCTTTTGATATCTATAATCAGATGGGGGGGGGGGAGAGGGGCATTTCTGAGCACCCTACCAGTCCTAATCATGATATCATAAACATCTCACTCATGGAGCAGAGCAAGGGTAAGATGGCTGCCAATATTAATTCAAGGGCTTTGATATCAAGAGGATTTGTCTGACACATGGCATTAGTCTTATTCCTCCCAAATTAAGTATGCATAGTTTCACACAGTGCCTTTGCTGCGGGTACAGCTGCTGGAATCTAGTTCGCAACACCCTAACCTTGAGATCAAGCACCTGGCTCTGGCTTCACAAAGAACTTGCAAATGCCCATACTCTGATTTCATCAGCAAACTGGCTAGATCACCATACACACTTTCACATTGCATTTCTTGTTATCACTTTTAGCATAGCTATACATTTGGTCAGGTCTGAAAATCTCAGGTTAGAAGGCTAGCAGACATTTGTGGGGGGGGGGGGCAGAGCTCTATTCAGTACCTATTTAGAACTACTGAATATGGATGGTGAGGGAGTTGCTGCAGCCACCTGTAACAGCTGTGGTATGTTTGTTCTTTTGAGGGAGGATGTGGGTAGCTACACCTGCAGCAACTTGATTGCTCTCTTGGAAGCTGAACATGAGTCAACAGTGTGATGTAGCAGCTAAGAAAGCCAATTCTGGACTGAGTCAATAGGAGTGTAGTGTCTAGATCAAGGGAAGTGATGGTCAGACCTTTGTGTTGGACAGACCTCACCTGGAATATTGTGTCCAGTTCTGGGTGACACAATTCAAAAAGGATATTGATCAGCTGGAGCATGTCCAGAGGAGAGTGACCAAAATGGTAAAAGGTCTGGAATCCTTGCCCCTTTAAGACTTAATGAGCTGGGTATGTTAAGTCTGAAGAGGAGAAAGTTAAGGGGTGACATGATAGCCGTGTTTAAATATTTGAAGGGTTGTCATATTTAAGAGGAAGCAAGCTTTTTTCGGCTGAATTAAACTGCAAAAAAAGAGATTCCACATGAATATTAGAAATAACTTTCTGAATAGAAGGGCTGTTTAACAGTGGAATACACCTTTGAGGGTGGTGGAGTCTGTTTCTTTGTGGAGGTTTTTAAACAGAGGCTGGATGGCCAACTGTCAGGAGTGCTTTGCTTGTGTGTTCATGCATGGCAGGGAGTTGGACTGGGTGGCCCTTGTGATCTCCTCCAGGTCTATGATTCTATGAGTGGGAATTCAAACCTAAGTATCCCAGATCCTGGTCTGACACCATTACATCACACTGTTTCCAGTCCCAGGTCAAAGTTCCAGGTAGAGATGTAGGATATGGGATAATTTTTTTAAAAAAAGAATAAAAGGATTAAAAATTATTGATCCTACTAGAACTTCAAATGAGAAACCATCTCAGATAATGGTTTTCCTGCATGTTCCGCTTCCTGATAGAGCCAGTGCTTTCTGTTCAAGGCTGGAAGTGCCGTTTGTAGGGATGAGCCCCGCGAACCCAGCAGAGCCTCAGAAAGAGCGCAGGAATGCCTGTGCCATCTGTGTCCTTCTGGGCGCACATGCTCACCCACCCCCCCAGGCCCCCCGTGAGTCACAGGTCATGAACTACCTGACTCACGGTCACCAGGTGTTCCAGACAAAGGGACAAAAGGGCGCTCGCCCCCAGGTATGGATTTGGCTTGACGCGAGCGTTTCCCTCCCTTGCGTAGAGCAACCCCAGCGATGTCATATTCTATATAATTATTCCAGCTCTCTCCCAGCCTCCTGAGTCCGCACTTCTTAAGAGCCCTAATTAAAGGTGCCAGGGATCAGCACATGGTAGAGTTGCCAGATCCACGGATCACGCTTCCTGCTGCTGGCTCTCTCCACCGGATGATATCGCTGCGTCTCGCCTCTTCCTTGCGACCCTCGCGGGCCGACTTCACCCATTAATGGGAAAGTTCCTGGTAGACTGCTGCCCTGAAGGACATTTGGACCTGGCTGTTGTTGGCAGCAGCAGCCACTGGCTTGCCCATTGCCTCCTCCTACACCAGCAGCAGCTGCAGAGGTGGGATCCAGCAGGTTCTCACCAGTTCCCGAGAGTGGGTTATTAATTATTTGTGTGCCGAGAGGGGGTTACTAATTGCGTCCGCTTTTCCATCTCCATGCCCTCGTCTCCCCAAGAGGCATACTGCCTTTGAACGTGAAGGTTCCATATAGCAATTGTGACTAATAATGTAACTCCCTGAACTGGGTTAATCCCTTTCAGGTACTGCAATTCATTGATTCTCAGCCTTTCATACCTTTTATCTCACCAGTCTCTATCAAAGAACCTGTGTGTTTCACCATTGCTGTGTTCAGATTTGTGAGTTGGGGCGTTTTCTATAATGTGATGATGATTTAGAAATGACCTGGTGCAAAAAAAATTTGGGGGGTCGTGGTGGGGTGGCTGCCCATGGGGGGGCATCCAACTCAGGTTTTGCCCAGGTTTGTGCAGGTACGCCTCTGCCCCCTTTGCTGAGGGGGGGCTGGCGAGGGAACCTGTTACTAAATTTTTTGGATCCCACCACTAAGCAGCTGGCTCAAACCTGGCAGGCTGCTGCACAACAGGAAGCAGCAGGCAAGTCTGTGGAGCCGCTCAGCTCAGCATGCTCCAGGGCTATTTGAGCAAGCCAGGCTGTCCCCCGTTATCAACAGAGAGGCTATTGAAGTTGGGGAGATTTTGATATTTTTTTATGGAAGACGCTTCCTGCTTACTTCAACCTATGCAGGGCATCATGAGACCCTTTTTGTGCCCTTCTGCTATTTATAGAGAAGACTGTCTCTACTGGCTTCTCTCTCTTCCTTTCTCATCTCTCCCTCCTTCCTCAGAAGGGATTTCCAGAGGAAATACGCTTGGCTGCTAAAATAGCCAGTGAATTCCCATCATCTGTTTGCAATCAGGATTTGTCAGCTTCACAAATGTCAGTGGGTCTGAATGTTTCCAGGCTTCCCTATCCTGGGAAGGGTTTTTCAATCCCCACTCGCTGCAATTGTTTTGTCTGCAATCGCATCCTCCCTCCTGGGGCTCTGGGGGATGGAGATGGGTTCTTGTGCAGTGGGTAGGTAGAGGCTGGAGATCGCCTGCTATTACAACTAATCTCCAGGTGACAGAGATCAGTTCACCTCGAGAAAATGGCTGCTTTGAAAGGTGGTTTCTAAGGCATTATATCCCATTGAAGTCCCTCCACTCCCAAAACCCCACCCTGCTAAGGCTCCATCCCCAAAATCTCCAGGTATTTCCCAACCTGGAGCCGGCAAGCCGACCAGCGGGGTAAATGCTGCATCCCAGCTAGCCTGCATCATGGCATAATTTGTGGTAGGGGCCCTATTGCTGTCTGGTCTGAGAATCCTGCTTCTCAACACATGTGGGGGGGGGGGAGCACCATCTGCGCCCTCATCTTTGTGCAACCAGACCACAAACCCAGTTTCTGAATGGAAAAAACAGCATCTCATTTATGCTTAAAGCTCTGAGTGGCAAATCTCTCTCCGTATGGAACCTTTCTGGGGTAGCCGCCAAAGACTGCAGCAGGCAGACCCAGGTGGAGTTCCAGGCACAGCCTATGCCCAGGGGTCTCTCAGCTGCCTCTTCCACCTGCCACCCTTGGCAATAGTTTTTCATATCCTCTTCCCTGCTTTTGCTCCTGAGCCAAAGCTCACAAACGAACTAATGGATATTTTTGAAACATTCTAAGAAAAAATATATTCACCAGCATAATCAAAACATAGGTACTAGTTACACATACTTTTCCTTTGCTTGTTAGGGTATACATAGTTCTAAAATAAAAACAGTTATTTCTTTAAAAGGGGGTGGGAGAATGAATGGCTTCATAAAGGAGACATTTATGTTTCGAGTGGGACTTTATGGAGGAATCCTTACGGGAACCCTGTTATGCAGAGCTATATTGTTATTCTCATATTATAGATGAATAACAGCTTGACCAGGACACTCAGCATGTTAGTGATAGTGGAGGCAAGGACTTCACAGTTCACACTCTTAGCAACTACAGAGGACCAGCCCCATCCAAGATTTTTACTCAGAGATAAATGTGGCAGATTTCAATGTACTTCCTTGTACTATGCTGCCAGCAACTAGAGTAGAATGATGACTGAGGAAACTTGGGTTCAAATCCCTACTCACAGTCCCTCTCAACCTTACCCGTGACTGCCCTGTCATACCACATCCCTCAAACCACATGACCACATGAAGCTCTTGACCTGCTTAAAAAATGTTTTTCCCCTGCTATTACGAGCTGACGTTTGTCATGAAGTGCTTCCAAAGAAAGAGAAAGGTGGCGTTTGCGGTGATCCAAAATGAATCTGTAGATATTGCATCTTCACCCCAGCGAAGGATGAAAATTCTGTGTTGAGAAATTCCTGAAGGGGAGGGGAAAGGAGGGACCTCAGTGGTATAAAAGGTGACGTTTCCCCTTCAGTCGGATACGATCCAATCGGACCTTGGGGTACCACTGCAAGCAGTGATTTCATAGGCAAGCCGCTTTTGTGGGGTAGTTTGCCATTGCTTTCCCCACTTATTCTTTACCCCCTAGCTATGAGCTAGGTACTCATTTACCGACCAAGCAAATGTGAGTGGCAGTGCAAGCACTTAACTACTACACCACACGGCTCAGTGGTATATAATGCCCTAAAGTCCCCCCCTCAAAAGCAGCCATTTTGTCCAGGAAAACTGATATCTGTATTTTGGAGATCAGTTGTCATCCCAGGAGGTCTCCAGACCCCACCTGAAGGTTACCTCCCTCCCCTCTCCAAACCGTGCCCTCCTGAGGCCCCACCCCCAAATCCCCAGGTATTTACTCAGTAGGAATTGACAATCCTACCTAAATAGATTCATGGAAGGGGGTCCATCAGTGGCTACTAGCCAAAATGATTAAAGGGGACTTCTATTTTCATAGGCAGTAAACCTCTGAGTCTCAGTGCTAGGAGGCGACATCAGGGGAAGGGCTTGATTTCTGTGCCTTTCTGACTTGATGTTTGGGGCAGCTAGTTGGCCACTGTGTGAAAAAGGATGCTGGGCTGTGTGAAGCACCACTGATCAAATCCCAATAAGCTCAGCATACTTCTATAGAGACTGGAAGTTCATTGGACCTAGAGTTGCTAGCTTCTGATTTAGGGATCCCTAGAAAAGTTGGGGTAGTATCTAGGGAGGATGAAGGGTGGAGTTTGGAAGCTGGAGGGAGGCTAGTGAAGATGGGATTACTTTCTGAAGCTGCCGGTTCCTTCAGGGGTACTGGTCTGTGTAATCTGGGGATCAGTTTTAATTTCAGGAGAATTCTAAACCTCACCTGGAGATGGCAACTCTAGCTGGCCCTCTGACATTCCCAGTTCTGGATAACTAGGATGAACGGAGTAAGATTGGGAGAATGAAAACAATTATGGGCTACTGTAGGGGAAAACATCTTCTCCTTGTATTCTGATCTGCAGAGATGACCTTTATTAAATATCTAATTGCTTCCCCATCTAGAAAACCTATCATGGTGAGCGTGACTCACTAGACTTTGTAACATGCTAGAAAATTACTGATAACGTCTGGAAGATCTTCAAGATTTCAGAAGAGTCAACAGAAGCTTCACAATCTTGACTGAGGCAGACAGGCATAGACTCAACCCCAAGGATCTAGGAGAGCGGGCATGGCTCAATGGTGGAACATCTGCTGGCACGCAGAAGGTGCTGAGTTCAATCTCTGACATTTCCAGTTGAAAGGATGAGGTCTGAAAGACCTCAGTTTGAGATGCTGGAGAGCCACAACCAGTTTTGAGTAGGCAGCACTGATCTTGATAGACCAATGGTCAAATTCAACATAAGGTAGCTTCATGGGTTCATGTGGCAGCCTAGCAACTGCACCAGAGACCCTAGCAACACTACCCCGCCACACATACCATACAAATAACACCCCTTTGACTGCACACCAATGCTAGCAGACCTCCTTGACCTCATCCTGCCACCCACACACAAGACAACAAGGGAAGGACCAAAGGTGGCAGTGGCACACACATGAATCCACTTTTCAAACACTCAGGGAAAGAAGCATGCCCATTCCAGGTGTATCCCTCAGCTGTCTTCAAAGTGGGGGAGGAAGCCCCAAAGAAGTCCATCCCAACTCCCAGGCAAGGGTTCAACTTTGGGGTGGGTAGCAACAGCTTAAAGAGCAGCTTTTTGTAAGAAGAAGAGTTGGATTTATACCCCGCCTCTCTCTCCTGTAAGGTGACTCAAGGTGGCTTACAAACTCCTTTTCCCTTCCTGTCCTCACAACAGACACTGTGTAAGGTAGGTGGGGCTGAGAGAGTTCTGAGAGAACTATGACTGGCCCATGGTCACCCAACAGGCTTCATGTGAAAGAGTGGGAAAATAAACCCGGTTCTCCAAATTATAGTTCACTGCTCTTAACCACTACATTAAACTGTGGACAAGAATGCACAACTGCAGATTCACAAAAGGCATTTGTGTCCCAGGCATCAATAATTTTGCTTAGCAACCTCCACTGGCTTCAGAGCCATTTCCACAGCACATCATCTCAGCAACCCTTGTTTTCTATATTCCCCTCTCCCCTTGCGTAGCCTGCAGAGTTTATCGCTTGTCAGGGGGTTTGTGGAGTCTATTGCCAGAACACAATGAGGCTTCCCTATTGCCAGAAAGTGAAGCCCCTCCCAGGGCAAGTCCCATGATGCTGAAGATAGCTGAGGTTAGCTGTTAGTGAAGGTGGATAGATCCCCAGGTAATTCATTTTTGCGCTAGTCCACATTATATCCCCACAGTTGTTTTGACTACACAGTAGTGGAGCAAGAGCCGTAGACACCCGACAAGGGCTTTGGAGGGAAGGAGTTAATTTTAAAAAACATAACAAACATATCATACCACAATATAAATATATTACTATGTATATTCATGAAAATGAAGAGAGAAAGAGAGTCTGGGATTTTGTAGTTTAGAAAAAGGACAGTTCACAGGTGACATAATAAGGGTTTATGAAACTGTGCATTTATTTAGTTTATTATACTTTGCTTTTCTCCAAAGGACCAAAGTGGGGACCAAAGGAGGTTCACATCATTCTCCTCTCCTTCATTTTATCCTTACAACAACTCTGCTTGGTAGACTGAGGGGGCATGATTATCCCAAAGTCAGCCAGCAAGCTTCTGTGGCAGATCTTCATCTGACACACTAACCAGAGTTTTTGCTCCAAAGCTTATTTAGTGTGGAGAGTGGTTAGGGTGTCAGATGAGGATCTACAGACTCTGTAGTCTGCAGCTCCATTGTGATTCCGGGAGAACTCCAGGTTCCACCTGGAGGATGGCAACCCAACCCTCCACCGGCAGCTGGACATATTTCGAAACAGGACGGACGCTGACTAGAATGGACCACCACGGCCCGTAACCTTGAGCAAACTACAACACCCAGCAGGCAGCGCGGCAGGTGTAGGCTTGGAAAGGGGTATGGAAACGAGCGCTTCTGAAGCTGGCGGCTTGGGCCCGCCTCTTCGTCGGCTCTTGGTGGCTCATGTGATTGGCGGCCAGCGCCGCTCAAGGAGACTGGGCGGCTCCTGAGAAGCGAGTGTATGTGTGGTCAGGATAGGTAGAGCTGTGCAGCGCAAGGGACCGGTTAAAAAAGGTGAGCGTGCAGAGAATGGAGGTTGCATGGGGTAGGCGAGGGAGGATGGAGCTTTCGCTGGGTGGGTGGGTGGGTGCATGTAAATATGCATGTATTGCATGGGGTAGGGGCGTTGCCAGGGTGGGTCGCGGTCCCCTCCCTGCTGTGCCTGGGGGTGTTGGTCTTGGGTGATACCCGCCTCTCACCCCCTCCCCGCTGTAGGTTTAAAGGGGAGGGGAGTATAGGTTGCCCGTTGATCACAAAAATCCTACCCCAATCGGATCATTTGCTCTAATGCTTAAGCCTGAGCTGCAGGGATCAGCCTCTGATGGTTTTCATGGGATGGAGCGAAATGTGTACGTTCCAGGTAAAGGGGGATGTGGGGTGCTCAGAGGCAAAAGTTGACAGTGCTGGAGATTAAGTCGGCCTTGCAAATCACCATTTGGTTTGGAAGTCCTCTGTTCCCCACGATCCTTGCAATGATTCTGTAAGAAAGAAAGTACCATCTGCATGTACTCAGGAGCACTTTCTGATGTTTTTCACTTTTCATGTGTCAAGGCTGGTCCTGGACACCAACTAAACCATCTTAAGAAGGTGTCACTCAGTGATAAGGGGACAGGAGTCTAGGTTGTTGTATTTAATACCTGTCTGGAGAGGTGCTGGAAATCACACATGCTTGGGAGGCTCTCCCATAATCCCAGACAGGTGTAGGCTGGTTGTGATTAGCCACAGAGGCAGGGAAGCCTTCACAAGCACTGAGGCGCATGCATTGCCCATAAGTCCTGCAAGGCTGACCTCGCTGGACAGCTCCAAGTTCTGGGACAGGAAGAAGGGATGAGGTTTTTTGCCCCCATGAAGAGCCTGCCTCAAAGGGGTGTGTGTGTGTGTGTGTTTGCATGTGCTTGCTGAGACACTTGCTCAGCTCTGTGGTTACAGTTCCAAAGGGCCTTCCATGTTAATCTGATGCAAAAAATAAGATGGTGTCGGGTGGCAATTTAAAGACTTGATAAAGACTTGATTTTATTCCAACATAAGCTTTCATGGACTAGAATCACTTTGTTAGATTTTCCTTCATGCTACTTGATAAAGCTTAGACTCCACAGTCATTTCTGGGATAAGCAAATTTAGCCAAACTACAGAAGTGGCCAAGTACAGTTGTTGTAACTTATTTTTCTGTGTGAAGTTTGCATAATTGCCTTTCACCCTGTACTTTTTGCATTTTAGGGTCCTTATATTTATTTCTTCCCATATAAATGTCTGCCTGGTGTGGATTCATCTAGTTGCTTCTAAGTGGGTGTTAGTTCATTAAAACCTGTAACATAAAATCTTATTAGTTTTTAAGGTGCCATATGACTAGGTGATACTATACTATGCTTGCATATGTTGACTGTCTCCCGTTTCTAAGATGGAAAAGGAAGCAACTTCAACTTGACTGGAAGTTGCACCATGTAACATGGAAAACGTTCCCTACATCCAAACATGTGATTATTCAGAGGTAAGAGGAATGCCCTCTGCACATGCTTAGGTACTCCCTCATATGCCTCTATTCAGCCCTTGCTTCTCCAAAACCCAACACTGTATATTTGTCATGATTTTCTGGTTGTCCTGTCTATAGCCGTATGCACAGTTTTGTAAGCTGATGATGACAGCATCTCCCTTTTTGTTCTGTGGAATGAGAAGGTGGAGGGAGGAAAAACTGTAATGTTTAGACCACTGGACTGGAAAAGCTGCTTTATCCCCATTCACCTAGCTGGCAAGCCCTCCTTTGAGCCAGAAAAGGTTTATAACTGGGTGTCAGGCTTGAAGAAGACAATGGTATCTGTCTGATCGCATGAATGGCATAGAGTTTGTTGACTGTTGTGGCTTCTTGATGCCTGTGTCTTCGTTCTCCTGCCTGCTGAATGGGTGCAATGGTACAATTGTGATTGTCAGCTTTATTCTGGTAATTACAAACAACCAAGAAAGAACCCCCTTCCCTTCCATCAGCGAACAGTTATGTAAGAAAGGACAGGAGAGGTGATTTGGGGGTTAAATTTTGGATGCTGAGGTAGTTCTGTCACTTTGTGGATGGCAGGATCTCCTTTCTTCAAGCGCTTAATTTATGAAAGACTGGCGAGATGGTTGCATTCGGGAGACTAGAAAAGTGGTTCCAAACAAGGGCAAGCTGGTTAGAACAGGGGATGGAACTTGGAGGGATGGTGGATCAGCACTGGATAAAAACATTGCAGGAGGAAAAGCAATGACTGTTTCCCTGAACTGCTTCTGTTTGGGGTCGATGTTTATTCTCTACTGGCTGTGCTGAAGATTCTTTGTTCCAAGGCCTGGTTGGCTTTTCCCTGGAGGGTTACGCTGCAAAAACCACATGGCTGAAAGGAGCTGGATTCTGCTTCGGTCCTAATGCCCTCTGTGCAAACGGGTCACCTTGCAGTGTTCTGTGTTCTCTGGGGATGAATGTTGGAGGGTCAAGATGTTAATCTTCTGGCAGTTCCAGCCTTTCTCCTCTGTGTCTGTATTCTGCAAGCCCGTTAATTAGGCCTCCTGCTCTAAAGCCTACTTTCCAATTCCATTTTAAGAACTATTTGATTTCCTCAGGTAGCTGTGTCTGTAATTGTGTGTGGGGGGATCTCAAAGCAAAAAGGTGTAGCATGGTTTTAAGAGGACTCAGCTTTCTTCCACTCGAGTTGAGCGTTCTTCCACTAGGAGTGCTCACGGGTTGCTAATCTATTATCATTAACAACATATGCCATAAATGTGCACGTTTCAGCTTGGAGTGTTATCGTGGGGGGGAGTAACATCTGCAGCAGATGTCAAGCACAGTTGGAGCCTGCTCTCCCTTATACTGGTCGTCTATTGACAGGGCTGTTGAAAATACAGTCAGTAGTGAATGTTTAAACGTGTTGGTTGCTTCTCAATCGAGGCAGTCATTTCCCCAGTGTTCATTTCTACCTCAGTGGCTGAGCTCATGTCTTGAACCCAGTAGATTCAGAGTTTCCAGTTAAAAGGGATCTTGGGTAGCAGAGTTTAGTCTGAACTAGAAACATTGTCTGGCTTGTGGTGGCGAACCTTTGGCACTCCAGATGTTATGGGCTACAATTCCCAATTGGCCATGCTGGCAGGGGCTGATGGGAATTGTAGTCCATAACATCTGGAGTGTCAAAGGTTCGCCATCACTAAGGCAGCTTCCTGTGTTTATAGGTCACTGCAACTGAACAGTCAAATATAATTTGTAAATGCAAAACAAATGCTGTTTTCTGTTTTTGTGTTACATGCCATCAAGTCACTTCTGACTTAAGGCAACCTTATGCATTAATTACAGTGGAACCTTGGTTTTCATTGCCTTCGGTTTTCATCTGTTTCGGTTTTCATCCATTTTTTCAGTGAAAATTTTGTCTCCACCACAAGCCAGACAATGTTTTTGTTGATTTGCCTCAGTTTTCATCGATTTGCAGTAAGGTGCAGGGGTTTGTGGAGAAAAATTACCCAGACAAAGCTATTGCAGGCCGTGTCTGCAACTTGTTTAATGATAACGTCTTTCCCCATTTCAGACAAATCTTAAAGAGGCATCAGAAACGACCTCTTTGGACAGCTTTCTGGTGCGACATTGGTCCACTGGCTCTGAAGCTGGTCCTAGTGTTATTGTTTGTTACTGTTTTCAGCATTAAACACTATGTTTATTCACCAAAAAATGTGTTTTTGGTATGTTTTTTGGAGTGCCTAGAATGGATTAATTGGATTTACATTGATTCCTATGGAAAAGTTTGCCTCGGTTTTCATCGGTTTAGGTTTTCATCGATTCTTTTCGGACGGATTACCAATGAAAACCGAGGTTCCACTGTACTTCCAAAATATCCCATCATTAGCAGCCTTGCTTGGGTCTTGCAAACTGATAGCCGTGGTTTCATTTACTGAGTCAATCAGTCTCATCCTGGATCTTTCTCTTTTCTCACTGCCTTTAGTTTTTTTCTGGCATTATTGTGTTTTCAGGTGAACTTTGCCTAGTACAGATTGGAAAAGCTGGAATTTCCAGAGATGTATTGTCTCCCTGTGTGTCATCATCTATGGCAGAGGGAATCTGTCTTTGCCCCAGATGTTACCCCCCCCCCCCCCCCCGAGTCAATTATCTGTGCTTGGGAAAGGGGCTGTGCGCAAAAAGAAAATTCTGATGTTTCCTTCCTGCTTTTCATTGGCAGGGTTAAGAAGTCTTGCCTAGCAGTAGGTGTGGGAGAAATGGAGATGCAGTCTTACTACACCAAACTCTTGGGAGAACTTAATGAGCAACGGAAGAGGGACTTCTTCTGCGACTGCAGCATCATTGTGGAAGGGAGGATTTTCAAGGCACACAAGAACATTCTCTTTGCCAACAGCGGCTATTTCAGAGCCTTGCTAATACACTACATCCAAGACAGTGGGCGGCACAGCACTGCTTCTTTGGACATTGTGACTTCTGAGGCCTTCTCTATCATCCTTGACTTCCTTTATTCGGGGAAGCTGGATCTTTGTGGGGAAAATGTGATTGAGGTGATGTCCGCAGCCAGTTATCTGCAGATGACTGATGTGGTCAACTTCTGCAAAACATACATCAGGTCGTCGCTGGACATCTGTCGGAAAATAGAGAGGGAGGCGGCCTTTTACCAAGCTGACAGCGGGACTGCCAACTCTGCCAGGGAGGGCACATCCTACAGCACAAAGAGCCAGTGCTCGGCTTCCGTTTCGTCCCTGCAGGAGAAGGAAAGGATCCCAGATTGCCAACGTGATCCTCCCTGTGGGGAATGCAGCAGCTGCCATCCTATCGAGCTTGTAGTGAGAGACCCTATAAGCAGTGACTCACCAGATGACACTAACTCTTCACTGCCCAAAGTAGTGGAACCAAAAGTGGAATTCGATGCAGACGATGTGGAAGTCGAGGTGGGTGAACGGGTGCCACAGTACCCAACTCCGTTGACCATCGAGCAGATAGAGGAGGGGCTTCATAGTGGCCAGGCAATGGATCTGGCCTGCAATAATTATCACATGAAGCAGTTCTTGGAAGCCTTGCTACGCAACAGTGCAACCCAGAGAAAGGACGATGTGGTACATCACTTTGTCCGTGGTTTTGAGGGAAGGTCGGAAGATGCAGGTGTCCCCATGAGTTCCATGATGGACATTCACAATGACTGGTATGGAGAGGATACAGGTGAGAGAAGAATTATATAGACCAGTGATGGCAAACCTTTTTGAGACCGAGTGCCCAAATAGCAACCCAAAACCCACTTATTTATTGCAAAGTGCCAACATGGCAATTTAACCTGAATACTGAGGTTTTAGAAAAAATGGTTGGCTCTGAGGTGCGTGTTACTCGGGAGTAAGCTTGGTGAAGCAACCATGCAACACTTTGAACGGGTCATGCCCAGTGGCCCAGGCCAGCCTATATATGTGTGTGTGTGTGGATTTTCCACCCCTCACATGACGAACTATGTGCGCACGTGCCCACAGAGAGGGCTCTGAGTGCCACCTCTGGCACGCGTGCCATAGGTTCCCCCCCACTGATATATTGGACTTCTGAAGTGAAAACTTTTTAAAAAACAAAATAACCCAACCCTTAATGCAATACTCTGTTAGGTTGTTTTGATTGGCCTTCTTAAAAGTTACTGTTTGTCTCCTGTTTTTGGATTGTACTATGACCAGGGCACCTTCCAGGTGATTTCTGTGTCACAAAATAGCTTTCTCTATGAAATGCGCATATTTTCACACTTCAGTATACAGGAGGGTATCTCGTTACATGATTTTTAAACATTTTAGAACTGCTTTTTATCCAAAATGATACCGGAAACCATCTGATCAACCCTTTCACAACTAAAACAAACCCACATTAGGGCTAATTTCTAAAAACAGAATGAATAGAATCGTCTTTGTTTTGATCTAGAATGTTAGGGGTGGGAAACCTCCACCTGAGATCGAACTAAAAAGTAAGGTTTCCTTTGATAAAGCTGAAATTTTGGAGAGCCTCTTGAGGGTTTATTCTCCAGTATTCTCACAGCACAACAAAAGAATCTGAATTTCAGTGAACAGTACAGGGATTATTTGATTTTTGGAATAATGTATACACTTGATTTGGAAACTCATTTTTTATTTAAAATTGGCATTGGAAATCAAATGGCCTGAATTGCTGCTGATAATTGTGACAAACCAGAAATTAAGGGTTACCTAAAATACAATGGTATGCTTTAAAATGTTTTAATCTTGTAACTGATCTTAGATTTAGATGGGCATTTTAGAGATAATGAGGGAAACACTTTTCTTTAAACATACTAATACCAGCCAACCCAACAGAATCTCTGTTCTGTAATCTTTCAGAAAAAAATCTTGGGTTTACATAACAAAGACTAAAAACAAAGATTTATTTCCAGTTGTGAAATCCATAGGAATTTGCTCAGGGCGGACCGAGTTGCTTTTTCTTTCTAAATAGGCCTTTCTCTGTTCTCTTGAAGATTTAGTTTTTACCAGCTGGGTGGAAGTTGGAATCTCTTTGCAGCAACAGGAAGGCTATGCAATTGCAATCTCAGGCAAAGGGAAAATGTGCTGCAGAAATTGTGTCCGCACACCTGGAAATAGTTGTAAGAGTGGTCAGACTTCAATCAGCTTGTAGTAAAACTGTACACATTTCTTGTTCCAAAGTCTGACTCAGTTTTTAAAAAAACCTTAAACAATAGTTTTATTGCATTTTGCATGAAACAATGCAGACTGAAATCCAGGGAAATGAAACATTGCATTTGTGAGGATTGTCCAGACAGTAGATGAAATGGAACGTGGCTATGCTTGTAAAGGGAAGAGGATTGAGCCTGATATATGTTACAAAGCTCAGAGCAAATCTCCATGTTGGTATTGATCAGAGGTTCGATCTTTACCAGCATGTGGCCCAGAACAGTTATAGGACCTGCAGATGAACAGCTCCTTTGATTCAGGCACTCATATCATATTTGAGTCTGCTGGATTTTGAGTGGATGTAAGAACTGGCAGAATCAGGGCTTCCACTAGTTGTAGCTTACACTAGTTGTTCCACAGGGCTTTCACTAGTTGCAAGCTTAAAAGTGGGATGAAAATACCATACGTTTTGAAAGGCTGGCATGGTATAGTGGTTCGACTGATGGGAAGGAATGGGGAGAGCTGGGTTCCATTGCCCACTTTTCTCTGAAGCTTACTGGGCAAGTTTGGGGACCACGTGGCTCATTTCTGTGTAACCCAGCTTACAGGATGATTGATTCCACTATGTAATTTTTTGCATTATTTTACATCTTCTGTAAATTCTTATGCTCTGTTTCAGCTTTGTTTTCAGATTTCTGCTATCCAAATCCTATTTTGTTATTTATTGGATGTCCCAGCCGGTTGACTGAATTGGTTTACACTGTTTACACTGCCTTGAGTCTCAATGAGAAAGGTGGACTATACATTACATAAATAAGGATAAGATTTGGAGAGAAGAAAAAAACTATGTGAATCATGCTGCGCTCCTTGGAGGAAAGATGGGATAAAAATATGCGCATCCAATGTGTGTATGTGTGAGTGCACTCACTATTAGCCACCCCGTAGGGTAGGTCATCTTGACCTTACAGGAGCTTGGCTTCCCTTTTAGAACAAGCAAGACACAACTCTGGCTTTTGTTCATAAGATCTGTATTTTTGTCAAGTAGTTAACAGCAGTCTGTAAGTATGACCCCTGCATCACCAATCTCTCTCTTTCCCTGATTCCCTTTTTATCCCTCTCAGGAGATTCCCCCCCTCCGGGAACTCCCTGCTTCAGCCTCTTATTGGGTCCTAGTGCCTTGGAAACAGAACTAGGTAGGCACCAGAACCCAAACTGAGCATTCTAGAACAAAGATGGTCCTGGAAATGGTGAATGAATGCTCAAAACTGATGTCATCTTTATCCTGAAAAAGGTACAGCAGCTGGTGAACTGCCTGTTGTGCTCTGCCAGCCTGAGACTGACTCTTCTGCTTTCCTAGCCTTCTTGATTGCAGCCTGGTTGGGGCTGTGCCGGCCCCATCCCATTATCTAAGACTGCAGAGAGCCGGTGGCGTACCTAGGCAAACTGGAGTCCTGGGCAAAACCTGAGTTTGATCCCCCTTCCCCCGCATGGGCAGCCACCCTCTCCCACTGTGACCAAACAATGAATTTTTCCACCAGGTCATTTCAAAGTCACCATCACATTGTAGAACTTGCCCCAGCTCACAAATCTAAACACAGCAATGGGCCATGCCACACAGCAGAAATATTTTTGGAAAACATTTTAAAAATGCTTTCAAAATGTTTTATTACTGCTATGAAAACATTTTATGGTGTTGTATCCAGTCCCCCCAATTGGGGGAAACAGCATCACTTTCAGTGTTATTTAAACTGGAGACCCCAGATTCTCCCTTTAAGGTGGATTTAAAAGGAAAATCTGGGCTCCCTTTTTTAAACAAGTGATGCTGGAATCCACCCCCAAACAGCATTATTTTCAATGATGTTTAAACTAGGGAGCCCAGATTCTCCTTTTAAATCCACCTTAAAGGGAGAATCTGGGGTTCCCAGTTCAAACAACATTGAAAGTGATGCTGTTTTGGGGTGGATTACCCCCCACCCTGAAACATCATCACTTTCAATGTTTAAACTGGGGAACTCAGATTCTCCCTTTAAATCCATGCTGAAGGGGGTGGATTTAATAATAATAATAATAACCTTTATTAGGCATTGAAAGAATAAAAGAAAGAAAGAAAACAAGCATTGGCAGGAAGGGGGTGGATTTAAAAGGAGAATCTGGGGAAATTTAGGGGGTGCCTGCTGTTAGGGGTGCAATTATTAAGATAGCAGCACCAAATTTTCAGAGTATCTTCATGAGACTCTACTGATGATACCACCCAGGTTTGGTGAATTTTGGTTCAGGGGGTCCAAAGTTATGAACCCTCAAAGGTATAGCCCCATCTCCTATTAGCTCCCATTGGAAACAATGGGGAATGGGGGCACTCCAAAGTTATGGACTCCCAAAATCAAACCTCACCAAACCTGGGTGATATCATCAGGAGAGTCTCCCGAAAAATCCCTGAAATTTTGGTGCTGCTAGCTAGCCTAAAAGCTGCACCCTCTGCAGGCCAAAAATGGAAAAGCACTGAAAATACAAAAAACCCACAAACAAACCTGCAGTTTTTGCGCCCCCCACAAGGGGCGCCCTGGGCAACTGCCCACTTTGCCCAATGGGATGAACGCCTCTGCAGAGAGCTGCTGATTACAACTTGGCTAGGGCTGTGCTATCGTCACCCTTTTCCATGGAACTGCTGAGGCCTGCTCTTGCTGCTCATGCCTTCCTGCCATTTCCCTGCAGTTTCTTCCAGCTTCTGGCTTCCTGGAGGTTCCTGTTTTTTGCTGGTGAATCCAAGGGTGGGGCTGCCAGTTGTGTGGTACTCCAGGGTCTCTCTGTGTATGCCTGTGACAAGGAGGAGAGTGGAACAGGCTTCCTGGTGCTGGGAGGCAACCCAGTCCCTGGACAATAGGGTGGGAGTTCAAAACTTTGCCCTTCTTAAACGGATAAAAGTTGTGCAGAAGCAGGCAGGTTAAATGATTTGATTTAAAACAACTAGTGCTTATAAATGATGTGAAACTGGCCTATGCTGAGTAAGTTTGCTTTGAGCAAACAGGTACAGATACTGTACAAATAGGAAGCGCTGTTGCTTCTAACATTTTTGTGTGGTTGATATGCTGCAAATGACTAATAATTCAGGCAGGTGGGCTTTGTCAATAGTTATATGGGTGTGGTCTCTGATCATTTTTTGCTGACCTGTTAGGCCAGCATGAACTTCTCCTTTAGTTCCTAGAAGTAGCTTCTGGGCATCTTAGGGTCCAGACAAGCTTAGTTGGTGATATGGGATTCAGATGTCTTTCATGCAGTAAGTACAGTACTTGTGTTGCAACCTGTGTTTCCCCAGTCTTTAGGTATACTCTAGTTCCTCCCTTATAAAGTCCCATTTTTCTCCATGGGCTGCAATAAGTGATGGTAGCAACAGTTCACAATGCATTTGATTCCAGTGCCCTGTTTTGAAACAACAGACACAACTCTTCTTTCCTCTGCCCCTCATACGGTTTAATGTCTTATGAAAAGAGGAGTTGTTTTTCTTTAAAGAATGATTTTAACATTTTGACCTCAGAACCAGCAGTAGTGATTGAAACGGTATCGTTTTCTTTTCAAAGGGGATGTTCTAGTTGTGCCAATTAAGCTCCACAAATGCCCGTTCTGCCCATACACAGCCAAACAGAAAGGAATTCTGAAGCGACACATCCGCTCCCATACAGGCGAGAGGCCGTATCCTTGTGAGATTTGTGGCAAACGCTTCACACGGCAGGAACACCTTCGAAGCCACGCTTTGAGTGTAAGTCTGGAACCTGGCTGAGGTCTACTAGAGGCAGTGTGAAATGTGGCTGTGTAGTGTGTGTGCGTGCGTGTATGTGTGTGGGGGGTATGTGTGCCATTCAAAGAGAAGCAAGAGGCATCAGGGGAAGCTTTCTTCTTCCTGAGAAATTCCTGCTCTAGGGAAGTGGAGCTGCAAAATTCAACCAAATTATAACATAATAAAATAACCACAAGAAAGCATTGAGCACTAATAATCAATCAGCAAACTCAAACTAATAAAACAGTAAATCAGTAGAAATCTTGAATGGCCAAGACCAGTGAAAGTACATGAAAGAGGCAAAGGTTACCAATTACTATTATTGAAATAACGGCATTTTTACATGACCTGTAAAGGAAAACAGTGAGGGGGGCCAAATTCCAAAAGTTGTTACTGCCATTGCTGGATTGGTTTCTATCAGCCACAGTCTTTCTGCACATTACCCTCGAGTCAGTTTATTTCTTCTGTATATGTTAAAAATATTGGTACGCACATTTGTGGACTGATTTGCAAGACGGATTTAAAAGTGTATCTGTTGATTTGAGTGGATTCTCTGCAATAGTTATCTAAGACTTCCACCCTAAAAATTTGAACTTTGTGTGTCCTCTTGAAATCACCGAGACTTTGTTTTGGAATGTCCCTTCGAAACTAGTTTTGAATTTACTTCATTTATACCCCACCATTCTTCGCAATAGGGCTCCAAAGCAGCTTACATTGTTCTTTTCCATTTTATCCTGACAACCACCCTGTGAGGTAGGCCAGGCTGAGACTGTGTGACTGTCTGAAGGTCATCCAGCAGATTTCCATGGCATAGCGTGTACTTGAACTTGGGTCTCCCGAAGGCGGATACTCCAACCACTGCTCCATACTGACACTCTCACACACTAATATAGAAATATGTTGAGGATTGATCTATCGCCAGGACAACTCAAGGCCACCTCTCAAAATCTGAGACATGCCATTGGATAACTCCCCATCCTCATGGGTGGTGGGTAAGCAGTCAGACTCCTCTCTTATAAGGGGTGCCACCAAACCACTGAATACTGGCATAAGAGCAAGACACTGCTCCTCAGAAAATGGATACCTCTCAGAGAGTTTTGCCTGAGTCAAGCTTGGACAGGAAGGAGGTTGGCAGCTGAACTCCCCCCCCCCCACCTGCCCAGTCCTAAGATGTGCCTGGCTGGACAATGGGGCTAGCTAACCCCCACTGTGTCACCCTAAGGTGATTTAATCAGCACTCAAAGCAGACCACTACTTACGTTATCTGCACCTATCCCATAAATCAGTCAGTATTCAAGATAATAGTCCAAGCGTTTTCTTGGGTCCTGATGACTCATCAAGCCTCTCCGATTTTGATGTTGGAACCCTGGGAAAACAAACTGTTCTTTGACTCTGGCTTTCCTACCAGCTTACCTCATACTGCGTCAGGACCTATTTTGGGGTATAAATATTGGTCCTTTGGCCATTCATAGTGTGTGCGTGTGTTGGATCTGTGCACGCACCCCCACTTGCATGTGAGCTCTTTCCTTTGCTTCTGGAAATGCTGCTTGTTACCTCTTCAGCACTGCTTTCCCCCAGACGTCCCTTCAAGACTGGTAGCTATCACCCATCCCTGGAACCCTGTCCAACTTCCACCCTTTTCTCTTAGTCCAGTGGTTCTCAACCTGGGGGTCGGGACCTCTTTGGGGGTCGGGACCTCTTTGGGGGTCGGGACCTCTTTGGGGGTCGAACGACCCTTTCACAGGGGTCGCCTAAGACTCTCTGCATCAGTGTTCTCCATCTGTAAAATGGATAAATGTTAGGGTTGGAACTGTATTAAAGGGTCACGGCATTAGGAAGGTTGAGAACCACTGTCTTAGTCAGCTGTAGTATGCCTTGTGTATGTATGTTCACTGCTTAAAACATCTTTCTTGTTTTACTATTTTTATTCTTTAATAATACAACCACCTGCTTATTTGAGTGTTCACCCAGGACTAACCTGGTATACATAAATTATTGATCCCGGGTATGATCCCTTCTTGCTCTCTGTCTGCATCAAATCCCCCCAACTCAAGTGGAGATTATCTCCTTAGGTGCAGAAACCATCCCTGAACCAGACTGCACTGTGGCATCCTGGGGCCAGGTCAAGCAGTCTGCCATCCTGCTTCCTTTTTCTCTTCCAGGTACATCGATCGAACAAGCCAATAATTTGCAAGGGCTGCAGAAGAACGTTTACAAGCAGCCTGTCCCAAGGCTTGCGGCGTTTTGGCCTGTGTGACAGTTGCACTTGTGTCACGACCACCCACGAGGATTCAATGCCCATCAACCTCAGTCTGATGGAGCCTTCTTCAGAAGGTCCGGAAAAAAGCGAGCCGGACAACGACTGGCCCATCTACGTAGAATCGGGGGATGAAAATGATCCACCTGATGACGACGACGCTGATCCAGACCCTGATGAAAAGCAGAGCCTGCATCGAGAGGTGCTTATGTAGCACCAAAAGGGGAGATCTTAATTGGGGGGTTTTTCCCTGTTATTTTTTTTTTACTTACAGCTGGGACCTGCATATTTATCCAGATTTGTGAAGGGGTTTTTTTTTGTAATATTAATAAATTCCATTTTGCTAGGACAGGTAGGAACAATGAATTTGGAATTCTGAATGGTTTTTTGAGTTGTTAGTGCTGTGCGCTACACGTTTTGGAAGGGATTTTGTGAGCAAGCAGAAGCCATGTTCCTTACAATTTTGAAGTACGGGGCAAGTCGACTTATCTTTGTAAACGATAATCTTCTTTGTGTGTTTGTTTCTCTCTTTCACAATTGTCCTTCTCCCTATCCTCAAAAGGGATGCTGTCCTCTTTATAAGAAAAAATTGAGACATCAGGTTTCATTTCTGGGATATTTTTCTAGCACTGTTACTCTCTTCTTCCTGCTATGTTACTACTAGTTCTTAATGTTAACTTTGGAGATATAGTATAGAATTGAACCAAAGCCAATGGGGATAAAATTTGGTTACATACACAAGCATATCCAGTAAGCACAGACTTCCAAGGCAATTACACACTCAGCTTAGTTTTCATGGGTTTTTTTCTCCACACCTTCATTTCAAGTAGGTTGGTCAGTCTTGAATTTTGGTAAAGATTCTGTCCTTGTTAGGTAGGTAAGCAGCTGCTTCACAAATAATGTAAACTGGCTAGCGAGCCAAAGATCCCTAGGTCCTGAAAAGGTTCATGGAGCTGGCATCACAAGAGACCTTTCCCAGCTGGGCCATGTGAGCACTATTAGACCCTTCATTTAAGGGAAAGAGCTTTCACTGACACTCTGCATGCAGAAGGCTCTGAGTTAGTATCCTGCCATCATCACTTAAAGAATCTCAGGTAGCTGGTGTTGGGGAAAGAGCTGGTGTGCTGGAGAGATGCTGCTAAGCAGAATAGACAATCCTCTAAAGGGACCAATGATCTCAATGTGCATAAGGCAGCTCTATATCTTCCATTCCCACCTTTTAGAATGAGCACCCAAAACTTCTTGTAGTAGATAACAAGACAGCTTTGTTACCATCCTGTTCTGACACACAACCTATTAAGCCTCTCTTTCAGCATTACCAACAATGCTGTGTAGCTTCCTTGCACATGTTTCCCCATACTTAATTGCTTTCTTGTGAATCTGAAGCACTGGGAGGGCTGATGTGACAACAGCAGGAAATCCTTCATAATACAGGGAAATAAGAGAGGAATAAATGCAAAAAGAGGATAGGATAGAAAGAAAGAGGCAATTCTGAACCCCTCAGTTCCTCCCCACCTGTCCATTTTTGTTAAAGTTAGCTTTCAAACTCTGGCTGCTTCTAGCAATACTAAGATTCTGGACACTGTTGCTGGCTGGTTATGCTTAATGGGCACAAACAGGCCTATCCCCTTTACCAGCCATGGTCACACTAGCCAGAGGCCTTCCAGTCCCTTTCCAACATGGCTCCTTTGCTGTGGTTTACAAGTCAGATCTCAAGGGACTGTTTGACTTGTGGATATGCTTTTTTCAGCAGAGAGCACCTTTCCTTGATGCTGTAAGCTCCCTGGAGTCTCCAGCATCAGGGGTAGACTTCTTCTGCTGGAGAAAGGTGCCTCTACTGCCTGATCAGATCCTTGGGACCCAAGCCTTTGCCGCTGTGCTCTGACTCACTATTGTCTTGTATGTGTTTCTGCTGCTTGTACTGATGGTAGAATTTGTTGGTTCTCAAGATGGGTTTCTGTATTTGTACTGTTTTCTGAATGTTTCTAGTTACAGTTCAAGTGTGGACTTTCCCTTCTTCTCACTGAATTAGGGGCAACAAAAATTGGCTTCTCGAAGAAAGCAGAGTTCACTTGGTTGACTTCTCTAGCTCTGTCAACAACCAACAAGGTGAAGGTAATGAAAGTTACTGAAACAGTAGATTCTGCAAAAAGTGTCAGATCTTCACAGCCATGTGTAGCCACCTTGGTCCAGGAAGTAATTCTATGCAAGCCTGACCAGATGAAGAAGTAACTCTGAAATCGCCTTAAGAAAGGGATTTTGTTCCTCTTATACAGTGGACAGACCTACAAAGAAAATGTACACGCATACAAGCTGTCTGTCCTGCTGGCTGCATTCTGCATCACTTGTGAAGTGTGATGGGTCTTGTCACGTACTACTTTATCTGTCTCCCAGGTGAAATATTAATTCTGTTGTGATTTCACAGACTGCAAGCAGAAAGGGAGCATGATAACACAAATGTAGCATTGTGACATTAGCACAAGATTATGTAGGATGAAAACCAGGGCAGGGGAAGAAGCAATAATTTTGTTTGGACATCATGATGTAGCAAAAGAAAGAAATGTACAATCTGCTTGCACCCATTTCCCTTGAAAGAATCAAGGCCCTCGAGTATCAGTCAAGAGAAGTCACTATATTTTTGTTGGGTTTGTTTACTAATGGGTGAGTCTCCAGTAATCGCATCATTCATAAACTGGTGCTAAATAAAGTGGTCCCACCTTAAAAGCAGTAAGCAAGCACTTTCCAAAGGACTCTATCAGCAACAAATAGGTTGGCTTTACAAACCAGTTTAGACTTGCTTTGGGCTCTGGCTTGAAAATAGATTCTTTCCATGTGTGGCTACCAGGAGCGTGTTGCCCACAGAAAGCCAGCTGGGAGCACAAGAAGTGATGCTAACCAATTAGCAGGAGCTCTGGGATGCTCGTCCTGTTTGCTGTTCTGATGGCTCGTCACTTGGATGACAGCTCTTCAGAGACCGCTCAATTACATCCACTGGGGACGGAGCATGGACTTGTGTGCCAAAACAACTCCTTACTTTTATTTTACACAATGTGTAATGGTCTGCTGAGGCATGTTGACAAGAAAATTCAAGACTTTTCTGGACGTAAGATCTGTGAGAGATATGTTTTACTTCGGACTGCTTCCCGTGATCTTTAGATGTTTTCTTATGTACTTTGTGAATAGGGAATGAATCTCAACGTTTCTATGTAGGGTGGGCGGGAGAGAAATTGTAGTCTCGTTCCAGTTCAGCCAGAATTCGGATTTTTGGCTCTTCTGTCTCACTTGATGCTTTTCGAGTGGACCCTGTCTGTCATGTTGTGCTTCATTGGAAATGATGCACTTCATTGGCTTGGCTGAGGTTCTTATAAATCCATTGCATTTCTTCCTCGGTTTGAGGATGTTTCCCTCCATTATAAAAACTGAAAGTATGGTGCAATCCTAAAGATGTTTCATGTTCTGCTCAAATAGAAATGGGTTTGCTTCTAATGTGCTCCCCCTCCTTCCCCCTCCCATTTTTTTGGAAAGGCCACGATCTCTCTAGAATGCTCTTGTCATTGCTCACTTTTGTTAGGGAGAAGCTAAGCTCCCCCCCTCCCCCAAACAGAAATTCTGTTTCTCTATGTGTAGTAGATGAATTAATAGCCTGTTGTACTGCTTGGTGGAACATTTGCTTTCTTGCAGCCCAATTCCTCGGTCCTTAAAAACACTTTTTTAAAAAATTGGATCCTGTTGATCATAATACAACTCACTTATACATCGGTTTCAGGGTTGCAGTTTTAGCCTTTGAGAAATTCATATTTATTTGGTTCACAATGAATGACAATTTTGAAGCT
Organism: Sphaerodactylus townsendi; assembly: GCF_021028975.2. Classification (NCBI taxonomy): domain Eukaryota; kingdom Metazoa; phylum Chordata; class Lepidosauria; order Squamata; family Sphaerodactylidae; genus Sphaerodactylus; species Sphaerodactylus townsendi. The sequence goes on from NC_059430.1 coordinate 101,454,238, forward strand.
GAAATCACTAAAGCTAATTTAACAAATGAAAAGTTATAATTTGTATTAATCTAATAGCATACACCTGCTATTAAAAATTTAGGAACACGGTCCTTTAAATCCCTGGTTTAATCCACTACTGCAAAAAAAGGGGGGAGGGATCCCCAATGCAAACCAAACTACTGTGAATGAACCATTGGAAAGACTGATTCAATTTCAGTTCTGCTCCTAAGTAGTTTCCATGTAAGTGAACGCCTGTTGTTTCATCCTTCACATTATGTATGCTATTGTGGGGACTGTCCTGTGAAATCAGTGGGGTAACAGCTGAATAAACTTCTAAATTACCACTGCAAAATTGCAATGGTCATTGCATTTTGCCTTTCCAGCATGTTGGTAAAGATGATACCAACTGAACCAGAAATATTTATGTAGCACCATATGCATACCTGGCAATTTATCAAACATGATACGCACAAAGACAGATCCCTGCCCCAAAGGAGTTTACAGTCTTAGAGCAGACAATGGGGAATCAAAGCAAGAGGATGAGGGTGGTAAAATGAAGGGGATTAGACAGATTTGAGGAGGACTGCTCTCTTAATGGCTACTAGCATGAAAGGAACCTCCGCACTCAGCTGCAGTAAGCCTTTGAATCCCAGTGCCAGCAGTCAGTATCAAAGGAAGGCTTTGGCCACTATGTCCTGTGTTTGGCCATCCAGAGTAACTGGTTGGCCACTGTGTGAGATAGGATGCTGAACTAGATGGACCACTACTGTCCGACTTGGGACATATTGACCTGAAGTTGATAGGGAGCAATTCAGAAGTTCATCAACTTTTCTAGTATAATCCTGCTTCTGATCTAAAAGCAGCCTAATAAAAATGCCCAGATGCTCCTTGCACATATAGACGCGAGCACACTGAACATGCAGCTGCCTCATTAACTGATGTGTCAGGAGAAGCTCTGTGCTCATGCGAAATGATCACTGAGGCAGTCTGCATCCCCTGGGAGTCCTTTACCCTTGAACAGCTGTGGAGCTTTCATTTACACCATATATAACTGTTAAAAGAAGGTGTACGCATCCAACAAAAGGCTGTTGGAGATATGGGAGAGAATTGCCTTTCATTCTTTTGCCTTCTGAACATTGTAATACAAAGCGCTGCTGTCCTGCACATCTCTAAGCAAGGACTGTTTCACCTTGAAATAAAGATACATATACTTTTAACAGGTTACAAGGGGAGGAGGGACTGCAAGATATCTGGGGTCTTGAGGATTCCACGTTTTGTGTAGCTCACAAAAGGAAAAGTAGAATTAACGTTCCATCACCAGCTGCCTAATTTCCACTGTCTCCCTTCTCCTAAGTTTTGGATCATTGTATGTTTGCATCCGGGCAGAAGAGTCAGAAATAAACCAAAGCTGAGAATCTGCAAAAAGTGTCACCCCAGCAGCCATTATGGCCTCTTAAATTTTTATTCTAGGGGTGGGGGAACAAATATAAAGTGCTTTTTGTAATTTTTGTTCCTACAGTGGTGCGTTTTTCAAGTCTTGGATGTTGAAACTGTCTATGTACTATACTTGTTTATATAGCTGTAGTCCTGTACTTTTATAGCTGAAAATGTGAAAAAAAATAAATATTAAGAGAACACAATAGTCACGGCAATGCTGTGCATGTATTTGTTTGAAGGAGACAGCTTCCTGCACATATCCATGTTGACGTTCTTTATTTAAAAAGGGCTGAAGTAGTAATATGACAATTTCCCCACTTCCACATTGTGCAGCTGTATTATCTGGCAATTTGCCTAGATCCACTAATGGAGAATTGCCATTGGAAGCCACCTTGACGTTTGTAGGTTGTAAGATTGTGCATGTGAATGCATATTTACTTTTGTTAGATTTCTATCCTGCCCTTCCCGGCCAAGACAGGGCTCAGGGCGGCGTACATAATTAAACATTCAATTCCATAAAATCACATATAAAATAAATTCATCAACCTAACTAAATTTCAGATGGCAAAGCAACGACTTAGACCTAGCATAACCAACCAATTTGTTTTAACCCAGACCTCACCGTCTGAGCATGAGGCAGAATTTGTCAACAGAGGGGGGCAACCCCAGATGACATAGAGCCGTGGTGGCGAACCTTTGGCACTCCAGATGTTATGGACTACAATTCCCATCAGTCCCGCCAGCATGGCCAATTGGCCATGCTGGCAGGGGCTGATGGGAATTGTAGTCCATAACATCTGGAGTGCCAAAGGTTCACCACCACTGACATAGAGTGTTGATGGTTAGCTGTTGGGAGGCCAGCAGATGGAATCAGAATAAACGTGCGGCCTCAACCAAAGGCCTGGTGGAAGATCTCTGTCTGCAGGCCCTGCTGAACTGTTTAAGGTCCCATGGGGCCTCGGTGTACGCTGACAGAGTTCCACCATTCTGGAGACAGGGCAGAGAAGGACCTGGCTCTCACCAAAGACAAACGCATATCCTTGGGACCGGGAATGCCAGTAAATTTTTGTTGGAGGATGAAGGTGTCCTCTGCAGGCAATATGGGGTGATGCGGTTTTGCAGACATGAAGGTCCCAGATCACTCAGGGCCTCAAAGGTTAAAACCCAAACTTTGAACCTGATTCAGAATTCCATCGGCAACCAGTACAGCTACTTTAGCACAGGTGTTATGTGCTCTCCCACCAATACTCCAGTGAGGAGTTTTACTGCTGCATTCTGGACCAGTGTGAGTTCCCAAGTCAGTTTCAGGCCTCTATAGAGCAAGTTATAGTAGTCTAATCTGGAGGTGACTCATCGCATGGATCACTGTCATTAAGTCAGGGTGGGAAAAGTAAGGGGCCAGCTGCCTGGCCTGTTGAAAATGGTAAAAGGCGATCCTCACTGCCCTCGTGACTTGGGCCTCTATAGATAAGAAGAACTCCAAAGACACACTGAGGCTTTCAACAGATGTGGCTGAATGTAGTGCCAAATCTCCAAATCTCAGCAGTTGAAAACAACACCACTGGACTGCCCTGCCCCCTGACCCAGCCACAGAACCACCATTCTCCTGGAGGTGACTTAGGGCATCTTAGCTGGGTGATTTCCTTCCCTTGTCCAGAGAGGCAGGATGTTGATTTTTTCCCACTTCCTGTTACGTCCTTGGCCTCCATCTTTGTTCCCCAGAAGTTTTCCTGCCTACGCAGAGAGAGCAGGTTTTTTACTGGTTTGCAGCCAGTTTAGGTTTTTTTCCTTAAAATTTAGTGTTTTTCAGTTAGTTTAGGGACTCAGCTAAAAAGGGCTTGGTGCAGCTTGTTTGCCCTAGGCCAGGGGTCGGGAACCTTTTTCACCCAAGGAGCCATTTGGACCCATTTTCCACGGAGGGGAGGGCACTTGGAGCCACAGATACTTTTTGACATTTGAAATGAGGATAGCCCTGTATATGTTTTTTTTTGCCTTTACATTTGTATTGAGTAGACAGTTGTAGTGTGTTGCTTGTGGAGTCCATGAGGTGCCATAGAGAAAATTGTATTTTATTTGCGTAGAGAACACATTTTGAACATTTTCTGTGGGGGGTGTGCGGGGAAAGGGTGGAGCCTTGTGGGCGCGTGCACTGGAGGGAGAGAAGATGCGGAGGGAATCCTTTTTTGTAGTGGATGGCTCAGTGGCGGCAGCTGCATGCCTGTTGTGGGAGCCATTGGGGCCACAGCTTGCCTGGGGAGCTGGGGTGAGGCTTGGGACACCAGGACCTCTGAGTGCTCCCTCCCTGCTTTTGTCCTCTTTCTGACTTTCCCTGGCACCACCTTCTCCTCCGTTTTCCCCACCTCGTCCTTTTTCCTTCTCCCGGTCTCTCATGTCCTTCTCCCTCTTTGTCTCGCTACTCAGTACACTGCCCTCTTCCGTGTGCAGCCCTCCACCTTTTATTCTCTCCAGAGCTTGCCAAGTCCTCTCCACCTCGGCCCCGTCTGGGCGTTGGGTTCCTCCTCCTGCTTCCCTCCTCCTTGCCTGTCCAGGCGTCAGTTCCAGTGCCTGCTGGTGCCCTCTGCGGCTGTGGCCGTCGTCCCGCTGCGCGGGCGCGACTTTCCTTGCCGCCCACCGCCCTGGCCGATTCGACCAAGTCTGCTGCCTCCACGCCACGCCGCTGTCACCTCGGTCCCATCTGGGCGTTGGGTTCCTCCTCATGCTTCCCTCCTCCTCGCCCGTCCGGGCAGCAGTTCCAGCGCCTGCTGGTGCCCTCTACGGCTGTGGCCGTCGTCCCGCTGAGCGGGCGTGGCTCCCCTTGCCGCCCGCTGCCCTGGCCGATTCAGCCAAGTCTATGGGCTCCACGCCACGCCGCCGCCAGCGGCCCTGTCCTCCCTCTGGTCCCATTCCTTTGCTGGCTGGGGCCAGGCTCGGTAGCTGCCTGACGCTCCCCTGCTTCTGCCGACCTTAGCAGAAGGAGGAGGGCTGCCGCCAGCCGTCTCCATGGCGCTTTCACTTGCCGGAGCGCCCGTGGTCGGGGGCTGACCTCTGTGAGGTCTGGGGAGGGGAGAGTCCCTGCTCCCGGACAGCTGTGTTGTGTCCGGAGCCGCTGTGCAGGGGTGGGGGAGCCGCATGCGGCTCCCGAGCCGCACGTTCCCGACCCCTGCCCTAGGCTCAGCTGCACTGGATTGCAAGGGATTCTCCAGCTGGAATGCGGAGTTTCTCCTTGCTCTCCCTCAGCCCATCCAGCAGCCAAACATGGCGCATCGGTCCTTTTCACCCCCACCCGATACCTTCTATCAGTCAACGGCGGAGGGGACGAGGGCAGCCACCCGTAAAGGGAGCCAGGCCGCCCAGAAGTACTCCGGAGCCAGCAAGAGCTCCGGAGCAACGACAAAGAAAGCGGTGTCCTCCGCAGCCACGGCTGCAGCGGCGGCGGCAGGAGGAAATGGCGGGTCCCGACAGGCGAAGAAGTCGCGCTGGGATGAGCTGCTGGGGGGATCGCCCCACAGGAGCGCCAGCGACCCATGTAGGGCCACGGAGGGCGAGTCTCCTCCACCGCAGCTGCATGATGGCTCCCCGGTGCCAGGCAACTGGCCGCGCCATGATTCCGGCCCATGCAGGGCCGATGAGGGAGTAGAGCGGCGGGAACCCTTGTCCGGAGAGGCATTGCCCACCAGAGACGAGGTGGATGGCCACAACAGCTGTTCAGGATCCAGGCAAGACCAGGAAAGGTGGGCAAGAGCCGCAGTCCAAGCTCTTCGGAGGGCAGAGCAACCCCCGGGAGGGCAGAGCAACCTCCCATTGGGAGGTCACGGCAACCTTCCTCCGGGAGGACAGGTCAACCTCCCCCCCCCTTGCCTGCGAACATGGCGGTTTCTGGCTCCTGGAGAGACGCCTCTCCAAGGGAACTCATGGGTTTCTTTAGAGAGGCCATGAGAGAAGAGATCACAAGGTTCCATAGGGGCAGGGAGCGTCACAGCCAAAGAGCTAGACCCAGATCCCCTTTGCCCCCAGAACACAGGCAGACACCAGTCCCCATCCAGGTCCCCCAGCCCCACTGCAGAGAGGGATCCCCTGACCATCCCAAGAGACAACTCAGAGGATTACAGCGAAGGGGAAATCGGGGATCAGTCGGATCATTTCTCTGATTCCGAGGAGACCCCCATAGAGTCTAGTGAGTGCTTTATGAGATTTTTCAAACAAGAACACCTCTCTGCACTAATGGCCAAGACCATTTCGTGGGAGGTTTTTCCACTCCCTGAGTATTTCGAAAGGAGGATCCGCAGGGAATGGTCGGATCTAGGCTCCAATAAGGGCTCCCCGTCTATTTTCAAGAAGCTGTATGGGGTCCCTGATTACGTCCATTACATGTTGCAGACCCCGATGGTGGACGCCCTGGTGGCGGCTCTCCAGTCAGGGGGCCTAGTGAGGGGTCCCTGAAGGATCCCACGGACCGCCGCATGGATGCCTTTCTGAGAAAGACGCATGAGAAACTAGTCCTGGCCACCAAGGTTCTGGCCCCATCGGCGACTGTCACTCGGGCCTCCATCCTGTGGCTAAGGAGGCTCCTGGACATGATCCCCCCAGAGGGTCAGAGAGGGCATTGAGAGGGTCCTCTTTGCAACGTCTTACCTAGCTGACTCCACCTTCGACGCCATGATGATGGTGACCCGTGGCTCAGCGCTGGCAACGGTGGCTCGCAGACACACATGGCTGCGCTCCTGGGCTGCCGACTTTCACTCTAAACAGGTGGTGGCCACCTACGACTACTATGGAACTAGACTTTTTGGATGGGAGCTGGACAATGTCCTAGTAGAAGCAAAGGACAACAAGAACAGGAAGACCTTGCCCAGATACATCAGAGGAGAACGTCTTTCTCCTCCTACAGATCGCATACCACCTTCAGGACCCAACGGGCATTGCCACGGGCCCCCAGAGACAGACGGAGGGCACAGCATCAACACCACCAATCCTTTCGGAAGCAAGGCAACTTTAACAACAACAACGCATCGAATTCCTTTCGTCCCAATTTCTGCCCTGGAGGCAAGACCGGTCAGCCCTTTTGCCCGGGTGGACTAAATCGCAGTTGACCACCAGAGCATTCCAGTCGGTGGTCGCCTGCATCACTTTCAAGATGCATGGGTGGGCGACCACGTCGACCGATGGACAAGGGAGGTGATCGAGACGGGTTACCTCCTGGAGCTGGCAAAAACACCAAAGCCGCGATTCCGTACTTTCCAGCGCCACTCCAGACTGGACAAGCTCCAAAGGACGGAACAAGCCATCCAACACCTATTGGAGATCAGAGCCATAGAACCAGTGCCATCCACGGAGAGATTCTTAGGAGTCTATTCCCACTTCTTCACTGTGCCAAAGAAAAACGGGGAGTGGCACGCCATCCTGAACCTCAAATACGTCAACAAGCACATGCGGTTGCACAAATTCAAGATGGAAACTCTTTGCTCTATCATGGAGAACCTACAGCATGGGGATCAGCTAAAGTTGCTAGACCTCACAGAGGCTTACCTCCACATTCCCATCACCCCAAGGCACCACAAGTACTTACGGTTCACAGCAGGGAGAGGCACACTACCAATACAGGGCGCTCCCATTCGGGCTAGCAACGGCACCGAGAGTGTTCTCCAAGGTTCTCCTCACCCCCATTATGGCACTCAGACAGGAGGGAATCCACGTTCACCCCTACCTCGACGACATCCTGATCCGGTCGAGCTCAGAAGTACAGGCTCAGCAGGAGGTCGGCAGAGTCCAGGAAGTCCTGACCAAGCACGGCTTCCTCATAAATCTGACCAAAAGCTCCCTCATTCCGTCGCAACAGATGGAACACCTGGGGGCTGTGATAGACACGTCTCGGAACGCCCTATTCATGCCTTGAGCGAAGATCATCAAGATACAACGGCTGACCAGAGCATTTCGCGCGGCCAGCAGGGTCTCCCTACTTCAACTAGCAAGCCTGATTGGCTTATTCATATCCACAGTGGACATGGTGCAATGGGGCAGAATGCATGTGAGACCGCTGCAGAGGTTCCTGCGAACACACCAGCCGCTGATCATGGCAAAGACAGACAAATCTCTTACTCTGACCCAGTCACTCAAAGACAGCCTCACGTGGTGGACTCGGCCAACCAACCTCGCCGGAGGCAAGATCTACCTGCCCCAGGACAGGGTACAGCCCTTCACGAATGCCAGTCTCAGTGGCTGGGGGGGCCTACAGCCAAGACAAATGCGCACAGGATCTATGGTCGTCCACAGAAGCACAACTACCCATCAACATCCTAGAAACCAGGGCAATATTTCTGGCCCTGAATCACTTCCAGGAGGAGCTGCTGAACAAACACGTCCTGGGAAGGACGGACAATATCACAGCAAAAGCATACATCAACAATCAGGGAGGCTCCAGATCTTCGGCACTGCACCGAGAGGCGAGCAGGGTACTGGCCTGGGTGGAGGCCCACCTACAATCCTTAACAGCGGAACACATTCAAGGCAGCCTCAACACGGCAGCAGATTGGCTCAGTCGACAACAGATCTCCGAGGTGGAGTGGAAACTCAACATGCAGATTTTCAGACAGATTGCACAACACTTCGGAATGCCAGAAGTGGACCTCTTCGCAACAGGAAAACCACCAGCTGCCAGCCTTCATGACCAGGTTCCACCAGCCTCGGGCGATAGCTACAGATGCTCTGACTTCGTCCTGGCCCGAAGGGCTCCTGTACGCCTTCCCACTGGTCCCAATCATCCCCAAACTCCTGAAGAAGTTGAGGACAGAACAGGCAGAGATCATTCTGGTAGCACTGTGGTGGCCGAGACGACCGTGGTTCTCTTCAATTCTACAACTATCCATTGCCCCTGCACTCACCTTGCCGCACCCGTGGACATGCTGTCCCAGGGACCAGCCCACCACCCCAACCCTCAGTGGTTCTGCTTGACCACCTGGCGCTTGAGCAGCAGGCACTGAAGAGGAAGGGCTATTCAGACAAGGTCACAGAGACTATACTGGCCTCTAGAAGGCCGTCCACGACCAACATATACAACTGCTCGTGAAGAGCTTTTGTCAAGTGGGCCAGAACCGCCCGCATCGACCCGGTGAGACCTTCGGTCCCACAGATTCTCCAGTTTCTGCAAGCAGGCTATGAGAAGGGGCTCTGGAGTGCAACCCTACGCAGACAGGTGGCGGCCCTCACAACGGTATGGTCCAAAGCTCAAGGGCACCAGATCTCTAGGCACCCGGACATAATTCACTTCTTGAAGGGTGTGCAGCAACAGCAGCCCCTGATTCTTCATCAGTTTCCTTCTTGGAAGCTCAACACGGTACTCAGGGCCCTCACGAAGCCACCCTTCGAGCCCATACGCACTATACCACTCAAGTGGCTGAGAATGAAAACCCTCTTCCTGGTCGCAATTACATTGGCACGCAGGGTTTCCAAACTCAGAGCCCTGTTGGTCAATCCCAATCTATGTTTATTCCTCAAGGATAGAGTTGTCCTTTGGCTGGACCCCACCTTTCTACCAAAGGTGGGTTCCTCCTTCCACATCAAGCAGGAGGTCATCATCCCCACCTTCTTCCCAAAACCATCTCATCCAAAGAAGGTCCTGTGGCATGGCCTGGATGTGCGCAGGGCCCTGAAAGAGTTCATTTGACAGACAGAACCCATCAGGAAGACCGAGGGCCTGTTCATCAACATTGCGACACCTGGAGCAGGAACACTGATGTCCAGAGCAACAATCAGTAGTACCATCAGGCAATGTATCATCGAGGCCTACAGAGCCTCACACATACCAATTCCACAGAGAATCACAGCACACTCCACACGATGCACCGCAGCAAATGCAGCATTCAGAAGACAAGCTCCTGTGGAAGACATCTGTTGGGCGGCCAAGTGGTCTTCCAGCTCGACATTCATCAGACATTACAAGATCCAGTCAATCTCGGCCACAGAAACGGCCTTTAGCTCAAGGGTCTTGGAGCACATCTTCGGAGACTGATCATTTCCACCCAAGTTCCAGGGACACTGCTCGGGGAGGTCCCAGCCAAGATGCCCTAAGTCGCCTCCAGGAGAATGGCCCATTGGTTCACTTACCATGAAGGGGCCTTCTCCTGTGGGGCGACGTGGACATCTTGGCCTTCCCTAGGATCATTCAGTCTCCAAGACCAAGATTGCGCTTAGCATTCTCTGTATTTTCAAATTTAGAACGTGTTGTTGGAGTTCTTCCTGTTACCCCTAGTACATAGGAGATTGTGACTGCTTTGTCAGGAGACCACTGGGGAACAAAGATGGAGGCCAAGAACATAACAGGAAGTGGAAAAAAATCAACATCCTGCCTCTCTGGACAAGGGAAGGAAATCACCCAGCCAAGATGCCCACGTCGCCCCACAGGAGAAGGCTCCTTCATGGTAAGTGAACCAATGGACCGTTTTCAATGGATTTAACCTTAGTTTGCTCTTTTCCAGCCGTGGCTTCCAGATATCTGGGGTGGCCATCTATCCACATTCTCACTGTGTACATCCAGCCCCATTTAAGTTGCTGGATGCATCTTTTTGCAGATGGGGACCAGCATTTTATCAGGGAGGAAGGCAGAAGTCATCATGAGCATGTCCTTGCCCATAGCTGGATAAAAACCATTGTCTTTAAACGGGAACTTACCAAAGGTCTTGCCTATCCTGACTGGCGTCATGCAGTTGCTGGGCACTCGGACAGAATTCTATGACAGCTGTATTCTGAGCTCAGGGAAATCTCTTGCAAGAAATGTACTGCTGACCATTAACACTTACGCCAAATGACTTCCAGTCCCAGAGCTGCAATGGAGGAAAAGTTGGCTTCCCTTCCTCACATGCAGAATAATGCACTTTCAATCCACTTTCACCATTATTTGCAAGTGGATTTTGCTATTCTGCACAGTAAAATCCAGCTGCAAAGTGCATCAAAAGTGGATTGAAAGTACATTATTCTACATGTGAGGAAAGGGGCCTTATGGAGTGAGGAAGCAGGGTATTTCTGTTTTCCCAATAATTTGCATGCCTCTCCAGGGAATTTTCATTTTATCATGTTTCAGGCCAGCAAATGCAGGTCTCTGTTTATGCTGGGCCCATATAGCCATTACAGAGGGCAAAATTGTCAGCTTCCTTAGGGACACCACTCCATAGGGAAAAATATGTTCCTGTCTTTGGAAAGCCCCCGCTTCCACACCTAGCATGAATGGCTACCTCTGGTTCTGCATCTTCTGCAAGCAAACTTCATGTTCCAGGTATTATTGGGAAGGAACAAGATAATTTAAAAACAAACCTATATATTTTACTTGATTTGGGAACTCAAAGTGCCTTACAATATTCTCTTCTTTATTTTAGAGTCACAACAGCCCTGTTATGTAGACTAGACTGAGCGTGTGACTGCTCCAATTGGGTCTCTGTCCTCTCTGCTGCTCTTATGCCCCATTTAAATGACATGCCACCCAAAACCCTCCTCTCCAGGAATCTGAATTCCTGAAAACTGGGTGCTAAACCCTTCATGCCAACTTAGTGAACCTCTGAATGCCAACGGGAGGAGGTGACATTGGGCAGAGGTATTAGCAGGCCCTAGGTGGAAATTTTGAATTGTATTGTAAAAGGCTTTCACAGCTGGAATCACTAGGTTGTTGTGGGTTTTCCAGGTTGTATGACCGTGTTCCAGGAGCATTTTCCCCTGATGGCAGCCACAGATGCAGGCGAAACGTAAGGAGAAAATGCTACTGGAACACTACCATACAACCCCGAAAACCCACAAAAACCTAATTTTATATTGCATTGCACGCATGCGGGGGGGGGGGGGGGCAACCCATTGCGTGGCAAACCTAAGGCAAGAGGAGCAGCCCCCCAGGCAGTTCGCAGTGCAGCACTCCTGTCGTGGCAGGTCTTTCTTTGTGCGCTGGGCGCAGCTGGGCGGCCACTCTGTGAAACAGAACGCTGCCCTGGATTGGGCCATCGGTGGGATCCCTCGGGGCGCCTCCTCGGCTCTTAACGCCCTCGAAGCACCGCCGTCGTCGCTTCCAAGCCCGAGTTCAAGGCGATCCCGGCGGGGCAGGCGCACGCCCTTCCGCTCGGGCCTTTGCGCTGGCGCAGCGTCTCGTGGGAAGAGGGCTGACGCCCGTGCAACGGGCAACGACAGCCCACTTCCCACGAGCGAGTGGCCATTCTCGGGGCCGGAGCCTGCTGCACGGTGGCTGCATCAGGCCCGGGAGGCGAGGGGGCGGCCTGGAGCAGTGCTCTTGGGGCCCCCGCGGCGGGCCAGTGGGCGTGCGCAGAGCTGCGAGCGAGGCCCCTCCGGCCGTGCGCCGGGCGTGAGGGGGAGGGGGCCGGCGGGCGGGCAGGCGCCCGGGGGGCTCTCCCTCCTTCCCTCCCTCTGACTCTGCCTCCTCCTGGCTCGCTCGCTGCCTGCCAGGCTGGCTCCTGCCGCCGCGCTGGCTGCTGCGTTGCCCCTTTAATTGTGTCCCCGGCCCTCGGGCGGCTCTCTCCAGCGCCCACGTCAGCAACTCCCTTTTGTTTCTCCGCCGGCTTCGGGGCGCCGCCGGAGCCCGGCCACGCTTCGCACCAGCCTCGCCGCTGCAGCCCGGCGCGCCCCTCTCCAAGGCAGCGGTAAGGCGACGGCGGCCAGCCGAGCGGGTCCTCCGGCAGCGCGGAGAGGGAGCCAGGGGGCGCCTCTGCTCGCCTTGGCCCGCCCGCCCGCTCGCCCGTGCTGTGCCTCCCGGGCGGCGTCGGCGTCGGACACCGCCCGCACGGGCCGCCGAGCCAGCCTCGCCGGGCGCCATCGGCTGCCTTGGGCTGGCAGCGACGACAAGGAGCGGGCGGGCACGAAAGGCAGAGCTGGCACAAAGGGCGGAGGGGGGAGAAGACGGGCGCGGGCGGGCACTGCGGCACCGGCGCCCTCCGGAGGCCAGGCGACCGGAGCCGTCCCCGGTGACTGGGCGGGCGAGCCAGGCGCCGTCGGGCGTCCTTGGCTGCTGCCGGCTGAGCGTGCAATGCCAGCGAGGAGGGAGGGAGGGCGCCCCCTGCCAATGCGGCCGGTCCGCCGAGGCCGAGCTGCAGCCCCGCAACGTCGCGCCTCCGGACGGCCACCTGGACGGCTCCGCCTGGTGGGGCTGCTGTGTGGGCTCTCTGGCGCATCTTGGAAGGGGGCGGAGACGGGCCGTCGGAATCCGCCCCGGGGGACGCCCGCGCCTCGGCCGCCGCTCGGCCCTTAGAGAGGTGGGCCAGGCAGCAAGTTCGCCTTGCTGCTCGGGCCTCCGACAGGGCACGGTGCCATCCGTCAGGGGCCCGGGTCCGGAGCCTTCCTTTGGCCTCTCCGAGGCAGGGATCCTGTCGGGACCAGCCAGGGATCGGAGCCATGGTCAGCCATTGTGCCTCTCTGACAGCCAGCCTGGCTTGCCATTCCCAAATTGAGATGTGTCGTGTGAATCGCTAACACGGGTCAGATTAGTTTAGACAGGGCGGCGGGAACCAGGGACAGATCTGAATTGGGGACTTTTTCCTATAACCATGTGATGATTAATTTTCATGTGACAGTTGGGCGATGGTGGAAAAGTTACTCTGCCTCTGCTGTCATGGGTAGAACTTGGCAGAGGTTGGGTCCTCAGAGAAGAATTTGATGTTGGGGAGGGGAAAAACCCTGCAGTTTCAGATTACCTGTGAACCAGCTGTTATTTACCTATATCCATGACTCAGATCTAGGGGTGCATTCCTGGCCCCCTCTGCTCCCCAATTTGTGAAAATTGGTAATTCATTTCACAGCCTCAAAAACCATGGCATTTAAATCGGCTGAGTTTACAGTGACAGGGTTTTAAGTTGGCTGATTGTTAGTAGTCTGTGGTTGCTTCCACACTGAGGTTATTATGCTCTGGTTTGGCAACCAAACCAGAGAAAACTCTTTTTGAAGCATCCTCAAGTGTTGCCTCCAATCATCCACTTTCCAGGTTTTGTCATGCTTTCATGCAATCTTTCCCAATCATGGTTTGATACGCTCTTTTAGAGAAATTGTAGTCAAGTCCCCTTTGCACACCTGGTGAATGGGACGGTGCTCATTTTCCAAGGTCCTTCCACATTGGCACAGTTTTCGTTGCATCAGTCCCACTGCCCAGCTACCATCCCCCCCCCCCCCACTCCTGTACCACTAGAAGGCTGTTTTCCATGTTTGTTTTTGATCAGTAATTGTGGGGGTACTGTAGCACCTTGACATTATGGCAATTTACTAGATCCTCTGAATTCCCCACTTTCACTTTTAAAAAATAAGATTCTAGCCCTTTTTGTTGCCAGTTAAAAGGACTAGAGACTTACTTCTTTAAAATGAAAACTGGAAATTCAGATCGCAAATAGATAATGGAAAAACAAATGTTACAGCTGCCATCTAGCAGTTGCTAATTTATTGTCAAAGGCTTTGATGGCCGGAATCAGGTGGCTGTGTGGGTTTTCCTGGCTGTGTGGCCGTGGTCTGGTAGCTTTTGCCTGCATCTTCAGAAGCATTTCACGTGCCATGTGCCATGGAGAGAAACACATCTTACCGTGACATGTCCCTGAAGATGACAGCCACAGATGCAGGCAAAATGTTAGGAGGAATAAACTATTGGACCATGTATTGTCGAAGGCTTTCACGGCCGGAATCACTTGGGTGCTGTGTGGTTTCCGGGCTGTATGGCCGTGTTCTAGCAGCATTCTCTCCTGACGTTTCGCCTACATCTGTGGCTGGCATCTTCAGAGGATCCTCTGAAGATGCCAGCCACAGATGCAGGCGAAACGTCAGGAGAGAATGCTGCTAGAACACGGCCATGCAGCCCGGAAACCACACAGCACCTATTGGACCATGGCCCCACAGCCCAGAAAACCTACAACAGCCAATTATTTTAAAAAGCCCTCCAGTGGCTTAGTGTGGGGAATGGTGGTCATGGAGAGCCAACGAAAGGGAGGAGGAAACTGCCTTGTAGAAACTCTGTTGCCAACTTAAGAACATAAGAACAAGCCAGCTGGATCAGACCAGAGTCCATCTAGTCCAGCTCTCTGCTACTCACAGTGGCCCACCAGGTGCCTTTGGGAGCTCACGTGCAGGATGTGAAAGCAATGGCCTTCTGCGGCTGTTGCTCCCAAGCACCTGGACTGTTAAGGCATTTGCAATCTCAGATCAAAGAGGATCAAGATTGGTAGCCATAAATCGACTTCTCCTCCATAAATCTGTCCAAGCCCCTTTTAAAGCTATCCAGGTGAGTGGCCATCACCACCTCCTGTGGCAGCATATTCCAAACACCAATCACACGTTGCGTGAAGAAGTGTTTCCTTTTATTAGTCCTAATTCTTCCCCCCAGCATTTTCAATTTATACCCCCTGGTTCTAGTATTGTGAGAAAGAGAGAAAAATTTCTGTCTGTCAACTTGCCACTGTGAATGCCTCTGTGTTTTCTAGAGCAATAAGAGCCGCATGGAAATTTGTCACCTTGTGGAAGCAGCCAGAAATCTGCATCTTCATGATACTAACAGCACAAACTTTCTGTTCCCCGGGCTCAGTCCCGACTGTCTGACCTGACTGGCCGTGGTATTCAGTTCAGCTCTCAGATTCAGCTCTCGGTCCACCAATATGCTGAATTGCTTCCTTTCTTCTAGCAATGCTGTGCTGTCCTGTGGCAGAAGTAGCAGCACTTTCTGGGGTCCCTTTGCACACCCCAGTCATGAAGTGGGGACCAAGTATTTTATTAGCTGTGAGTGCACAAAGCCACTGGGTGTTAAACCAGTGCCCAGTAATGTCTGCCTTTCTGCATGCCAGATTCAGCTCACTCCAAAATACATCTCATGAATTTCAAGGAGATTCGAGACCAAAAGAGGCATAGTGTAGGAGACACTTGAAGCGACTCTCTCTCTCTTTCTCTCTTTGTTTTTTTAATTTGACTTAACTGGGTGGAGGCTCAAAATTTTAACGGAACCACAATTGGGGTGGTGATATTTACTTATTAACTCCTGCCCTGTGGCCTGTTTTTCCCATAAGGGTTCCCACAGAAATACCTGTTTTCCCCTGAGCAGGAGCAAAGATAGTAGGGCCATATGTCTTTTCAGTTGGGGAGAAAGGGTTATTGATCGGGGGGGGGGGGGGAAGTATCTGCAGGAAAAAGGTTAAGCAACATTTCCAATAGTTGCTGCTGGAATCTAATTTAAAATCTGCCCCATCCCCACTCCCCGGGAGCATGAAAATTATAAACAGAGACCCCATAAAACTGGGAGATACTTCAAGTGACTTCATGCCATGTGTGGCCCTTCCTTCTTTACTGACATGTTTAAAATTGCAACCAGGATCAATCCTAGGTAAGTTTACTCGCAGGTAAGACCGATTCAGTAGCACTTCTAAGAGAATGTTAGGATTGCAGCCATCATGTCTCTTTTAAATAGACATTTTTAACAGTAACAGCTTTTTCATTATAAAAAAATGTTGGCATTTGTACATAGAAAATGGAGACAATTTATTCTCTTTTTCCAAAGGACCTTATCCCAGTTTGAGCATGGAGATTTCTTCTCACCAGTTTCACCTCCTGCAGCAGTTAAACGAGCAGCGCAGGCAGGACCTGTTTTGCGACTGCAGCATTTTGGTCGAGGGGAAAGTCTTCAAAGCCCACCGGAATGTGCTCTTTGCCAGCAGTGGCTACTTCAAAATGCTCCTTTCCCAGTGCTCGAAGGAAGCCAGCCAGGCCACCACAGCCACCTTCCAGGCCTTCTCCCCTGAAACATTTTCGGTTATCCTGGATTTTGTGTATTCAGGCAAACTCTCCCTTACCGGGCAAAATGTGATCGAGGTCATGTCAGCTGCCAGCTACCTGCAGATGACTGACGTTATTAATGTTTGTAAGACGTTCATTAAATCCTCCTTGGACATCAGCGAGAAGGAAAAGGATAGATATTTCAGCCTCTCGGACAAGGAAGTGAACTCGAATGGTGTGGAACATTTGTGCCTGTACGGGGCGAGCTGGAAGGTGGAGAGCAGCCCACCCCATGCGCACTTAAGCCCAGATCAAGGGACTTGTATAGTCAGTGGGAATTCATGGAGCAATTTCACCTATTACCCGTCCACTCAAAGGAATGCCCAACAGCTGTCCAAGCAGGAGCAATGGCAAGATTCCATGAAGAAAAGTAGCCGGCACATAGGATTGTCGCAGCCTGCAGATTGGAAGAGCAAACTGGAAGACCGGAGGAGGTTTTCAGGAGTCTCGCATGAGCCATCGGGGATCTACCTCGAGGAAGAGATGATGTCCAGATTGATTCAGGAAAGGGGATTCTGGTCACAGTGGCTATCAGTACAGTCAGGGATCTGACACACTTCCGAGAGGCTTGGCCATGTCGCAGCAAGAGCATGAATCCCCCCATTCTTCTGGCAAGTTGAAATCACCCAAGGGGGATGAGCAGTATCCTAGCATGCATTCAGTATTGGGATTGATGGGGAGCTGGGCCGATGGTAAGGATAGACCTTTAATGCAGATGTGTTATTCATTGACGGTTGATTATTGTATTATTTAAAAATAATTGCCAATAATGTCTGAGGCCGCTTGCATAGCCTAAGTATTATGTGGACTAATTCGGCTGGGCGCAATATAAAGTTGTGTGGTTCCAATGGTTTGGATTGTGGATAAATGCTTATAGAAAGACCAGGTGAAGTGGAGCATTCCCCACCTTCTCACAGCAAACTGCTGCACATCCAGAAAATCCTCTTTTGGGATCCTGGTGAGCAACACAGTATGAGGGTTTGATTTGCAACAAGTCCTTCCAGGATCTTTTCCCTGAGATTTACCCTAATGCATTTTTTTAGCATTTATATGCATGTGTGTGGAGTGGATAATTTATAAATCTTCTGGGGGAAATGGGACACATATTTTAAATCAATCCTTTCTTCATCAGTGTGAGCATGTATGGTCTCTGGAGACGAATTAAAGGGGCTTTCCCCACTACAGAAGGGAGCTAAGGTCGATTCGGTTCCCTTCAGTGGAGGGTGATTCCAGGCTGTCCCCAGAGCAACTGGAGTTGGGCCCCCTGGAACCAAGCTAAGTGGGGCGAGGGATCATCTTGGTGCCTGTTTCGCTCCTCGATCGTGATTGGAGCTTGTGTTACGGTGGGAAACATAAGTGTTCTTTTTTTTTTTTTACAGTTTACAGTTTACAGTTACATGCACTTTCTGCCCACCATGACTCTTCGAAGCTTCGAAGTGGTATCGACCTTGTTCCGGCAGAAAAGTGTAGTTTATAACTGCGACAAGGATGTTGCAGTTCTGGGGGGGGGGGGGGGGGGGGACTGAGACAAAACAATGTTGAGCTCGGTGGCAGTGGGGATTCACTGAGGCGAACCTAGATAGAAACCAGTTCAACTCTGTCAGTGCAGAAAGCCCCAAAGAGTCTCTGGGAGGACAGCATATACGTTTTCTAGATCAGCTAAGTAAATAATCCCTGAGTCCTAACACAGACAGAATTTGAATTCATATCCTCAATTTTGTGCACCCCATTCCAAAAAATCATATTATGTTGGAAGCCATTTTCCCAGTTTTCTTGTTGCCACTGGCTCGTGAAGAAGCTGCAGTTATTGCAGGAGATGAGTTGCGAGCTCCTTCTTGTACAAATTAAAAAGGGAAGATTTTTGAAAACCGATATATTCCACTGTTGAAGAACACAATTAATGGAGTGTCTTCAGAATCCACTTGTGTTTCTTGCTCCCTCTAGAAATATTTTATTAGCATATGAATTTGCAGTACTATCTTCAATGTGTCACTCATATTATTTAAAAGTCTACATGGTTGTTGCAATTAAACAGAACAGATTTATTACAAAACTGATTTAGGAACAGTTGGTCTTCTGTTGGAGGGGGACAGCATCAATTAAAATGCCTTAATTAATCAGTGAAAACCTTGAATACAAGCAAATCTTTCAGAGCACTTCTTGGGAAAGAAAGGTAGCACCCACCAGGTCCAGTGGGGTCACAAAGACATACAGCAAACAGCCACACAACAAGCCAGCTGATCAGTGGTAGCTGACCCTTTAAGAGTCAAGCTGTCTTTTTCTGGTGGCTCCACACTTTGGGTAGGTAAGAGGAGTGGATGAGGAGGTCAATATAAAGCCACTATTGGTCTTGCATGGGCATGCTCACGTAGAGTTTCTGGATAGAGGGAATCTATCCAGCATGGCTAGAACTTTTTAAAGGCTTGAGGGAAGAAATTGAAGAGAGGCAACCAGCTCCCATCTTAGAAAGGATTAGAGCTAGGGCAGGGATCTGCAACCTGTGGCTCTCCAGATGTTCATGAACTACAATTCCCATCAGCCCCTGCCAGCATGGCCAATTGGCCATGCTGGCAGGGGCTGATGGGAATTGTAGTTCATGAACATCTGGAGAGCCGCAGGTTGCAGATCCCTGAGCTAGGGGAAAGGAGGTGGAGTTGGGTGCTTTTTAACCTCCACCCCCTTTGGTCTGGGACCACAGGAAATGACTTCATACATGTTGGATCCTGGTACATAATGGCAAATTGGTGGGGAATGCAGGCACTGTGACCCATGCCTGTTTTGTGATTCCCCCTTTCTTACCCTGCTGACCCAACAGCCAGGTCTGACTTACTTCTGAACTGCAAGCAGTTACTGCTGTTTCAACTGATGCCCAAGCAATTTTACCCTGCTTCATCATGGCCTATACAGTGGTGGCGAACCTTTGGCACTCCAGATGTTATGGACTACAATTCCCATGGCCAATTGGCCATGCTGGAAGGGGGTGATGGGAATTGTAGTCCATAACATCTGGAGTGCCAAAGGTTCGCCACCATGGGCCTATGATGAGTTTGACCTAGTCTGGCCAGTGGTTGGTGAAGCATAAGGAGAAAGTGCTCGAAGATGTAACTCAACTACAACATGAGGCACAGGCCTGTTTGCCAGAGATGTACTCCAGGGCTTGAAGTCTGGCTATGTCCCTGCCCCAAGAGAATGTGGCCTGGCCACCTCAGCTATATGGCTGCCACTATTCCAGCTGACAAAGCTGTTTGAATGCATGAAGCCGCTTAATGGCCTATTTAGCCTTTATTTGTGTTTGTTGCCCCTGGTCTCTTCTTCTCCCAGTTGTCTGTGCCATAACAAACAACTGGAAAGTGGCGTTGGGTTCTGTTGTTTCCTTTTGCATGAGGTTTTTTCAGGAAGCAGAAGTATGAGGGCTACTTCACATGTAACAAAGGCCCCTAAATTTCTGCCACAGGACCTGTCAACAAATGTGCTCTGGGAGTTCTGTGCTTGGAACTTAATCCTTAAGTAAACTCTGGCCCAGTTCAGGTGGGGAGCATAGAAAGTGGGAGGCATAAGTTTTACCCTTGCCTAGGGTTGCCAGATCTCCCACCTGAGTATAATGATAGAGTTTCAGAGAATCCTAGAGCATTACCCTAATGTGATGACCTTACTGCTGAGTTTGCATCAGAAGTGACAGTGGAGCAGTGCTGAATTATATGTTTCTCTCCCCACCCCCACCCCCCACCCCGAAAGGTACTGCTGGTTGCCAGAACTGCCCCATGTTTCCAGCCTGAAATAGCTCCAGAAAGCTGCTATTTGGATGAAGTTGCAGCCCATCAGTGCAAGAGATTTCCCAATACAAAATTGTTCAGTATTTATACAGAACGGAATATGAGTTCCGATTTACTGTTCAAAACAATGTTTTCCCCAGTACAGTATTTGTTTCCTCTGTGGAAAGTAGCGGCTCCCAAGGCCTTTCGGGTTGAAATAACTATATGGGAGGGAAGGCTTGAGCTCCCTCCTGTTCCAAATCATGCCTGTACTTGCATGAGAATTCAATTCCAAGCATGGAACTGCCAGAGCACATCCATTGACAGGACCCATGGCAGACATGAGGAGGATACAAGGACGTTGTAACATGTGATTTAGCCCTGAGTTATTGCTGCATTCCAGTAGTGCCTCTGGTGGCACTGAGAAAAAGGGAAACTACGTGAGGACCCACTCCATTCTTTGGCCTTCTCCATAGCCCTGCAGGAGGTGGTAGAATCCTGCACCTATCTTAGGGTTGCCAATCTCCAGGTGGAGCCTGGTGACCTCCTGGAACTATAACTGATCTCCAGATGACAGAGAACAGTGCCCTGAAGAGAACAGGCGCTTTGGGGGGGAGGGGTGGTTTCTGTGGCATTATTCTTCCCTGAGGTCACACCCTCCCCTAACTCTAAACCCACATTTCCAGGGCTTTCCCAACTTGGAGTTGGCAACCCTACCATATCCCCATGTGGTGCCAAAAGACTTAGCAAGGAGGGAAAGTTTCTGGATCTTGTTTTATTTTTGGTGAGGCTTTTGTAGAAGATGCTGGCCCTAACAGATTGGGTCTCTCAGGCCGCTTTTGCAAAGCCAGCGCAAAAGGAAACAGCCCTCTCCCTGCCCTGCAGCCTCAGAAATGCCAGAAACTCATGGTAGAGGCACACACTTGTGATGAGCTTGTGACGTCTTGATCATAGAACTGATTGCATTCCACAACTGCATTATGCAAGCCCAGAATGTAATCATACCGGCTGCAAATGTAGCTGCCCCTTGTCAACAAATCAGTCTACTATAAGGCTGCAGAGCAGCTTGAAAGCCCCACGTAGGCGGCTCGCCAGGGGGTCCTGAGGCAAGGCATCTGTGTCCGTGTTTTTTTGCAGCTTGCCACAATAGTAGAAGCAGAATTATGCAGAATAAACATTTGCATGTTTGTTTTCTCTGCATAATTCATTTTAAAGCATTGGGTACACAGGCCTCTTCAGTCAGTGTTTATATCCATATAAGTTGCAGTTCGGCCACATTTTAACAGAATTGCTTTTTCTGAAACAGATGATCTGCCCAGGATGAGATTCAAGTGCCCCTTCTGTACTCATGTGGTGAAACGGAAAGCAGACCTGAAGCGCCACCTTCGTTGCCACACAGGAGAACGGCCTTACCCTTGCGAAGCGTGTGGAAAACGGTTTAGCAGGCTGGACCACTTGAGCAGTCACTTCCGGACAGTATGTATTTTCAAGCCCGCTGTGTCAACCACAGCCCTCTTCTCCCTGAATAACCCAAGTGTGACATTTAGAAGCATTCACAGTGGCTTCAGTCTGTTTGCAGGAAACTAACTTGATGTTGCCAGGAAGCTTCTAGGCAGATCAGCTTCTCCGAGTAGCCTTTTTTTCAAAGGGCTTTGAGCTAAAGTTCAAATAAATGGTAAAAGTTAATAAAACGTGGGCATGGTCCAGCCCAAATTAAGCCCTTTGAATTCAGCAGGAGAACTAACTACAAGCAAAAATGTGAAATGAGCAGAGCTTACCATTTAATTTTGCTGTGTAATGACAGGTTTATTTATTTATTTTATTCAATTTATACCCTACTTTACACCAAAGTCCTAGGGCGGCTTACATAATGTGGTTAAAAGCCCCATTAAACCATACAATCCTAAAAACATTAAAACATAAACATTAAAAACCACCATAAAAACCTTTAAAAACAGTAGCTAAAAACATCATTAAAAATCCCCATCTTTTAGTAGATTATGCTAAAATCAAACCTGGCCTGGTGGAACTCTTTGTGAAATGAGACCCAGGTCCTGTGAGACCTGATGCAATTTTGCAGAATCTGTAGGACAGAGTTGTACCACCAGGCCTATGACTGAGGACAGGAATGATTTTATCATTCCTGGCCTCCCTCCCCACTTTCCCTCTTCCCCCTTTTCCTTCCCCCATCCCTTTTCACTCTCCTCTTTTCTTTTGGTTGATTAGTAGTTTAGTTGTTCCTTTCCTTCTTGTCTATTAGCTCCCCATTTTTGTATATGTTAGGGTGCCACTGAGTTTTATGCTAATGAGATGTTTATTTTAATTGTTACGTGTGTGTTTTTAATTGGTATACATTCGCTGTGGCCCTTTCTATATAACTCATGCACATCTTGATACAGGCCTTACAACCACCCTGTAAAGTACGCTAGCATTAATATATCCCCGTATTGCAAATGCAGGGCGATGAGGCTGAGAGTGACTTGTCTAAAACCTTTTCCGCACATGCAGAATAATGCACTTTCAATCCACTTTCACAATTGTTTGCAAGTGGATTTGACTATTCCGCACAGCCTGGCTATTCCGCACAGCTGCAAAGTGCATTGAAAGTGGATTGAAAATGCATTGTTCAGCATATGCAGAAGGGGCCTAAGGCTACCAAGAACAGAGGTGAGCAAACTGTAACCCATGAGCCATATCCAGCCCTTAGGATCCTTTAGTCCAAGCTTCAGAATGCTTGTCCAGAACGTTGTCTAGTAGGGTGATGCTCCGCAAAAAAACTGTTCGATTGTTTCAGGGCTGAATGCCATTAAGAGCAACAAGGTTTGGAGAAACTGATGGCATCCCAATTGGAGCCCTTGGGCTGGAAATTTGCACACCCCTGACCTAAAGATGTTGTGGCAGAGATTAAATTTGAATCAGACCCTGTTTATCCAACCTCATCCTCTTAGGTACTGCGCTACACCAACTGCAACTTAAAACACAATGTCAATATATAGAACAGATGCTGAACCCTGCAGGGATAGGGCAGGATATAAATCAAAATAAATAAATTACAGTACAAGACTGTCTTCTGAGGTCTAGTATCTGTTCCTGTTTTTGTATCCGAACTTAAGTCAGCCTTGGGCATGATGAAGACATTGTGGGAGTCTCTCTCAAAACAGTTTTCCTAAGAAAAGGGGCTTCCTTCTTTCAAACGCCACTTTTTCTTTTCACTTAACTAAGCTGCATGGAATTTTAAGTCTCTTTATATTCATCATCATCATCCTTACCTTTATTAGGCATAGGATCTTATCTCTTTATATTGAGATGGCTGTGGCATGAAAAAAGGTGTTTTGCTTTTCTGTTTTGAGCAATAGTCAAGGATAACCATTCCAATCTTTGCAGATCCACCAAGCTTGCAAACCCATCTGCCGAAAGTGCAAGCGTCATGTGACTGAAATGACTGGGCAGGTGGTCCAGGAAGGAACGAGACGGTACAGACTTTGCAACGAATGTCTGTCTGAAGCAGGCATTGACAGCATCCGCATTGACCTGGACACAGAGCCACCACCCGAGTTCCCACTGGAAGAAGACAAGGAATCCAGCTGGAATTACGGGGAAGACAACAAGTCGGACATCGAGATTGTTGAGGATGGGTCAACTGACTTGGTAATCCAGCAAGTCGATGACAGCGACGATGAAGCAGAAGAAAAGGATATAAAAGCAAAAGCTAGCTAGTTATGAATAAACTGGTGAAAGCCCACATGTCAGAACTGAGCAGCGTGCAGAAGCAGAAAAGTCTGGCTGTAAAGTATTAATCCCTCATAGAGCCTGTGTGTGTGTGACAGGTTGGGAGTAGGTGGAGTTAGGAAGGCAGTCAGAGCTTCTGACAGGAATGTGAGGAGTTGAACTCTTGAGATCCAGAGTGAGCAAACATGTATAGTGTCTTTGAATGGACCTGTGGCGTTGGCAGTTCCCTCAGTTCTACCCACTCTGTCCAGAAGGTGGAATTAGCTCTGTTTTTAGAATCTGTGTTTGGAATTCTTCTCTCCCTAAGTGGTAGGGAGAGCCAGCGTGGTTTAGTTAAGAGCAGGTGGATTCTAATCTGGAGAACCAGGTTTGATTCCCCACTCCTCCACCTGAGTGGCAGAGGCTTAGCTGGTGAACCAGATGTGTTTGTCCACTCCTGCGTTCCTGCTGGGTGACCTTGGGCTAGTCACAGCTCATTCAGAACTCTCTCAGCCCCACCTACCTCACAAAATGTCTGTTGTGAGGAGAGGAAGGAAAAGGAGCTTGTAGGCCACCTTGAGCCACAAGAGAGAAAGGTGAGATATAAATCCAAACTCTTCTTCTAATCCTCTTCTATGGCTAAAGTATAGCCTCCCCCACCCCCACCAGTGCTGTCACTCTGCCAACACCACTGGTCTATTCACAGACATGATACACTTCTGGTCGCTCTGGGTCTCAAGAGTTCAACTTACATTCCTGTCAGAAGCTCTGACTGCCTTCCTAACTCTACCACTCCCAGACTGCCACTCACGTCCTCAGACTCTATGAGGGTTTAATGCTTTACAGTCAGACTTTTCTGCCACTGCATGCTGCTGAGATCTGTCACAGTCCCCATCTTTTTCTGTTGTCCTTCCCTTTTGTCTTGACCATACAGCCAGCCCATGGTTAACATACCATCTATTATATAGGCTTTCTATGACTTGGTCTCATTTTGCATGCATTTATGGACATGCTGTGTGTTTCCTTTCAATTTAGTTACTCCCAGGTATCAATATTTTATTACATAAGGAAAAAAATCCATCCCAGGATGGAATCATGTATGAAGAATTTATTGCTGAACTGCGACAATGACGACTTTTGATATAGCCTAAATGGATCTCTTCTCAAGTCTTTTTCAATGTTGGGGGAGTAGCACTAAATAAAGTTAACAACTTCATTGTAAGTTACTCTATTAAAGCTTTTGCAAGTGTGGTTTTTTTTCCTCCCATGCAATAATATGTGTTGTGCAGCACAGCGCTTGTGTTGTCAAGTCACAGCTCGTTGGTGACCCGAGCAAGAGGCTTTCAAGGCAAATGAGAAGCAGATGTGCCTTGAGCTGTTGCCTTCCTCTGCAGTCTTCCTTTGCGATCTCCTTTCCAAGAACTGGCCTTGCTTCGCTTCTGAGATCTGACTGAGACACAAAAATTTAAATTGTTCTGACTTCAGAGAGTAGGTAGACTTTTCAACAATGCTTGCAGGCAGACTTTTATTGACTAGTCTCTAGGTTGGATCCTCTCTCACACAAAGGATTCCACCCACATTAGCCTGTACATGATCTCCTCATCACTAAGAGGCAATCCTAACAATCAAGGCCTCTCTTCTCTCCCAGAGGCAGAGCTAAAATGCTCTGCCATACTACCAGAGCTACCCTTCACTCTGTCTTTTTGCTGAGCTAGACCTGAGTTATCACTGCTCTCCTCAAAAGCAGAACTCAACTCCTCTTTCACCTGTATTCCTGCAAGCATCTCATTCCCCTTCTTAAAGGTGTTTGGATGCTGGAGCAGCACTCCTGCCTGTCACACCTACTTTCTTTGGGATTTGGGGAGAGCATGTAAAATATATATCTAGTGCGTACTCTTGCCATGTACGAAACACAAAATGGTCAGTGACTAAAACCTTTAAGTGTCTGACTCCTAGAGGTGATGAACTCACAGCAATTTCCACTTTTTGTTCTCATATGCTCCTCTTTTAACCAATTCCTCGGTGATTGGTTAACCTCGGTCTCCACCTGCCCCTCTTTAAACTTCCAAGGATTTTGCTACATAAATGTGGCTCTGGCCATGTGGTATCTTACTGCCACATATGCAAGTTGCAGGAAATATAAATGCCATTCTTACGGCATAAGCCATAGCATAATGTGCAGTTCTTCTCCCATGTGCCTTATCAACAAACCTTTGAGTTTTACTGAAGACCCCCTCCCCACCACACACACACGGTTTCAAGGGTGAACTGAGAGTTCACGTACGAACCGCACTCTATGGCAGAACTAAGCAAGGGTGTTTGCCTTGTGTGGAAGAATTAATAGCATTTTGACCCCACACAGCAATACACTGGGGGAAACCTCCAGTTGGATGGCCAGCAGGAACCCCTAAGTTTTACCCAAACTGAACCTGGAGAGCAGGAATTATCTGTAGAAGGGATTCCAGAAATTGATAATGCATATCTTGCAGTTTGGGTATACCCGGGTAGATCTCAGTAATTGTACTCCAAAATACAAGCAAAGAGAGATAAAGCAATTGTAAACACACAAAATTGGTTGGCTGTTGTGGGTTTTCCGGGTTGTGAGGCTGAGGTCTGGTAGTTTTACCTTCTATCACCTGCATCTATGACTGGCATCTTCAGAGGTATGTCACAGTAAGATGTGTTTCTCTCCATGGCACAGTGTGGAATGACTGTGTTGTGGAGTATATGTTTTGTCCACCTCATGGGGCAGTGTGTGTTTGTATGAGGTGCATTTGTTGATGTCTGAGTAGAGTTCACTTACAGTTGCATTTACTGTTGCATTTGCAATCACATTCACAACTGCATTTTATTTATTTATTTTATTTATTTATTAAACTTTTATACCGCCCCATCCTCTAGGGGCTCTGGGCGGTGTCCGGTTTGCAAGTACATTAGCATGTGTCTGGATGGAGTTCATTTGCAGCTGCATTTTAATGTCTCTAGTTTTTGTTTTGGTATTTTTTAGTACTGGTAGCCAGGTTTTGTTGATTTTCAGACTCTCTTCCCTTTTGATATTATTCTAGTGTTTATTGATTTCAGTGGCTTCCCTGAGTCATCTGTCTAAACTGACAGCGAATGATCAGATGTTTTTGCTATGGTTGATTCCTTTGCCATCGAGACCAAGACTGCAGACTTACAATGCACAGGGTACACTTATATTTAGTGCTATGTGGAACCAAAGCTCTAATCTAGCAGTTGCAAAGGACAATTCTGCAGCAGTGGAGATCAGATGTGCTGGCTTACCTGAACTAGACTTCTAATATTGATTGTTTGAATTCCTGATTTCTGAGTCTTTAAAGTTGCCTCCTATGCTAGTTCTAGTGCATTGTAAAACCAGGTAAGTGAAGTATGTTATTCCCCACCCCCAAAACAAAAGAGAAGCAATTCTTTACATATTCAGTTATTTAAAAAATATACAGTCCAATCATGTGCCGAGCTATGTATTATATAAAATATCAAAGAATTACAAAGGTGAATCAAACTCAAACGGGGAATAGTTGTTAAGTGTTGGTGAATGCTGGCATGTCACTCAAAACATTGGGCATGTCACCTTTGACAGGTGTGCCACAGGTTCGCCATCATTGGGATAGATGGTTTTAAGATGGCATTAGATCAATTTCATTGATCAGCTACTAGCCATGTTGATTAAAGAGCCCTTCGGGGACGGGGCGGGATAGAAATTTAAAGTATAAATAAATAAATAAATAAATAAAGGAAACTTCCATATTTAAAGACAGTAAACATCTGAAACCCAACTGATTTGGCCACTGTGTGAAACAGGACACTAATGTAGAGGGGACCACTGGTCTGATCTGTCAAGACTCATGTTATGCCCAGATCCTCTGAAGATGCCAGCCACAGATGCAGGCGAAATGTCAGGAGAGAATGCTGCTAGAACATGGCCATACAGCCCAGAAACCACACGGCACCCCACATCTTACTTGGGTTTCTAATTGTAGTGTGAGAACTGCAGACTGTACTGTGACTTACTGGAAAAGTTTCTGTTGGGCTTCTAAACCAGCTCAGCTCACAGCAGGTCCACAGGGATGACAGCAGCACTGCCCCAGCCATGTGGCTGAGCATGCTCAAGTGCTGCTTTCACATCCCACTCTGCCCCTGTTCTCCAACGACTGCACTTTAAACCCCAACATAAATAACCATTGCTATGCTGCTTTCTCTTTCCCACATTTCGACGATTGCTGTTCTGAGGCCTATAAGAGAACCTTAAAGGAAGAAAGCAAATGGTTAAGATGTTAAATATGTCCTTGCGCTCCTTCACACGCACACTGCATTAGGGCCTCAGAACATAAGACCCTGCTGGATCAGACCAGTGGTCTGTCTAGTCCAGCTCACTGTTTCACACAGCAGCTAAGCAGTTGTCCCAGAAGGCCAAACAAACAAGGTCCGAAGGCCACAGCCTTCCCCTGAGTTGCCTCCCAGCACTGGGATTCAGAGATGTGCTACCTCGATCTATGGAGGCTCTCTATGGAGGAGCAGCAGTGGCGTAGGAGGTTAAGAGCGCGTGTATCTAATCTGGAGGAACCGGGTTTGATTCCCAGCTCTGCCACCTGAGCTGTGGAGGCTTATCTGGGGAATTCAGATTAGCCTGTACACTCCCACACATGCCAGCTGGGTGACCTTGGGCTAGTCACAGCTTCTCGGAGCTCTCTCAGCCCCACTGACCTCACAGGGTGTTTGTTGCCCTCTCCCTATAACAGGTGAGCACCCCTGAATGTGCATGGGAGGAGAGAAGAGGCAGCCGACTGCTGGGGATCTCTCAGTACAGGCCCGCATCAAGCCCAAAGTGTTTACAGAATATAACCTGCTCCTAGAAGAGTGAGACGCCCTCAGCTCTCTTCATCTCTGCTGCTGACACTTACTAGGCTAATTCCTTTATGAAATTGGGAGTGTATTTAGTGCCTTCAGCAAGGATAGACCAGTAAACAAGCAAACAGTAAAGGATAGACCAGTAAAGCAAGGATAGACCAGTAAACAAGCACCTGGCATCTTTTGCCACTAGCCCCAACGGTGAACATGCTATGTTTCGAATTCCAGATTATATTTAACGTTTACGTTATTTCAAATTTTCAAAAAAACCTCCTTTCTGCCCCTGTCATTTGAACACTGCAAATATACAGTGTATTTAATTTGCAGCAAGGAAACATCCCCCACCCCCTCCCAGCAGTCAGGGCACATCATGGATCTGTGTTGTGTTTGAAAAATCAAAATTTAACATGCAAGGACTGATGCAGACACTGCCACATGCTGGGTTCTTGATTTTCTTACAGAAATACATCTTGTCACAAAAATATTGAATTTGTACTGTGAGATGGTAGGGTAAGCTAAATCTCAAAGAGTCCAGCCAACAGGCTACATGCCCAGGCAGGCTTGCTGAAATCAATACTGCTGCCAAGGAAACAGCACCTGGGGGCCCAATCTCAATGCAAGCATGTTAGAACCCCCCTCCAACCCAAAATACTATACGCATACACACAAATGATCCACAGAATGCTCTAATTCCAGCCAAAAGGAGCAAAAACACACATAGACAGATATCTGTCTCCTTTTCCAAATTTATTTTTTAGATTGAGTGCAAGTTATTAGTTATTTGGCACCTCCATCCTTTCTTCTTCTCCCCCTTCTTGTATAAATCCTCCCCTCGCCAAATCCATTCTGCAGTTTGTTTTAATCAATGCGTGCTGTTATACTTGCACCCATCCTGGTTATTCTGAACATGGGAACCACACTTTGAAGGAGGGAGGGGGCGAGCTGTTTGTATTT
Organism: Sphaerodactylus townsendi; assembly: GCF_021028975.2. Taxonomy (NCBI): domain Eukaryota; kingdom Metazoa; phylum Chordata; class Lepidosauria; order Squamata; family Sphaerodactylidae; genus Sphaerodactylus; species Sphaerodactylus townsendi. Next base: position 101,483,718 of record NC_059430.1, read on the forward strand.
CTTGCCTGGGCAGAGAGGAGGAAGCATGCTCTCAGTCTCCCCTAACCATTGTTTATGCATATTACATTTGCATGGAACTCAGGCTGCACAGCTTCCTCTGGGGACACGCAAGGAGATGGGAAGAGGAGGAGACTGATTTAGTGGCAGAAGGCTTTTGCCAAATCCTCTCTGGTGGAAAGGATGCTGCAGGAAATTGCATCTGACTGACCTGATTTGAAACAACAAAAAGAGGTAGAAAAAAAGAGAAAGGTTGGCATTATCCAGGCTAGCACAGTCAGTCCATATTTTCAGAAGGCAGCAATGCTGGGTTGCAATAGAACAGCTAGAGAACAACCAGATTTTCAGGGAGCTTCGGCTCTCAAAAGCTTATAGCTCCACAATCTTGTTGGTCTCTCAGCTGCAACTGGAGTCAAATTTAGCTCAGACCATGCTGACATTCTTTGTACCGTCTAGTCCCTTGTCAAAAGAATTATTCTCCTATCTTCTCAGTTTCTGCTAAGAAGTCACCACCAGCAAGTATTTAATCTTTCCACACACATGAGAACATTCCTTGTGTGGTTCTTCTTCCACAAGGGCATCTCACAATGAGACATTCACTGTGAGACTCTCCGTTCAGCTGCTCCAGATACTTTCAAGTCTCTACAGGACTGTGGTCGACTAGCCCACCTTATCCTCTGGAGGAACAGGCCCTCAGCTTGGGGGTGTCTGGTACGTCTGTCAAGGCATGAAGATGGGCCGATTTTCTTCTTTTAGATGTCAATGATGACAAAGACCTCTGGTTTTTCTTCTTCCAGGACCTGCATGGCTGAGTAAGTTATTGCTTTGACCTCCGTGCCCTGAGGGGGAAGAAAGAAAAGGAAATTGTGCAGATGGTCTCATGGATTCCTGTGCAGAAAAATAGGGAGAACACCCTGGATACCAAGGAAAGGTCTTTTTCAGTCAAAGCATCCACATTTCTCTAGATTTTCTTCAATTATGTGTCCAATTGCATTTGTTCATTTAAACACTGTCCCACTTTCTCAGGCCCAGTACAGACAAAATGTCATCCAGTTTCCAGAGAGAGGTTTTACTCATGAGAGCACTCATGGATTTGTACATTCCTGCAGGCAACCCCCTCTTCCTTTCCATCGTTATCACAAAGTCTTAACTTCCTGCCAGCTACAGTTTATTTGTGTTTAGTCTATGATTACCTGTGGTCTAATAATAGCAGGCAAACATTTTTTTTTACTTGATTGGTATCCTAACTTTCTCTCCAATGGGGAGCTAAAGCAGCTAACAGATTTCTCCACTGTTCCATTTTATCTCCACTGGAACCCTGTAGGGTAGGTTAGGCTGAACGTGTATGACTGGTCCTAGGTCACCCAGTGAGCTGAAGAGGGATTTGAATCAGCATCACCCATATTCTGTACTAACACTCTAACTACAACACCACTCTATGCAGTCATCTTTAACCATTATTTTCACAACTGAAAGGGAAGGAAGGAATGTCCACACAAGAGAGAGGAAAAGGAATGTGTGGGGATTCCCAAGCAAGAAGCCATGTTTGGGTGAATGGGTTGTGCAACATCTGCAGTAGGCCCAAGGAACAACATTAGGAAGCATTTTCTGACTGTCAGGGCTGTTTGACAGTGGAATACGTTTCCTCGGAATGTAGTGGAGTCTCCTTCTTTGGCAGTTTTTAAACAGAGGCTGGATGAACATATGTTGGGAGTGCTTTGATTGTGTGTTCCTGCATAGCAGGGGGTTGGGCTTGATGGCCCTCGTGGTCTCTTCCAACTCTATGATTCTAACAGCAGCAGCATCTTTCAACTGAACAGAGAGACAATGCATTTCCCTCAATCAGTGGCACACACTGACATCTCCCCTTTCATTCTGAGAATCTTCTCCATATCAGAGGCACCATCTCTTCTTATTGTCTTCCAAAGGGTCTGGGGTAGTTATGTGAGTCGTAAGTTGCACTGTTAATTTCTTTGCAATATTTCCCACAGGAGACCCTGGAGATCCCAACAAAGCAGAGAAGTGAGGTAGCCGCAGGAGGTCGAGACACACATGGATGTAGGAGTTTGTGTATCAAAATGGCTAGTGGGCCAGACCCGACTTTAAGAACCAATAAGAACCAATAAGTGTTCATTCCACACACACCCCAATTTATAACATACCTGAGGATGTTTGTTCAATGAGAATTCTTCCCCCCACCTTAAAAACAGAAAAATTGAATGTATTAAAAAATCACCAATCTTTTTCAGGCAGATGACTGGAATGCCAATTGTTCTGAGGGTCTAAACAACAACCAGGGTATGACCAACAGCCAAGGCACTTGCCCCTGATGAACCAAACCACGAAGTCAGGGAGCCAGCACAGGCGAGCAATACTAAAATGAGTATTCCCCACAATCAAGCACCAGCTGAACCTTCAAGTCAAGCCTTCAAATCAAGCCACAACAGCTCAAAACCCAGAGTCAGTGGCAATATTTTTACAGGATGGCCACATCTGGAAAGTGAGAGATCCAGTATTGAACTCAGATCCTCCAAAGCAGCTAGAACCCCAGATGTGGCCCTCTCTCCCACTTTGCTGCTCTTGTTTAGTTTTACTCTATACCAGTGGTGGCGAACCTATGGCACGGGTGCCAGAGGTGGCACTCAGAGCCCTTTCTGTGGGCACGTGTGCACAGAGTCCGTCATGTGGAGGGGAGGAAAATCACACACACACACCACACACACATCTAGGCTGGTCTGGGCGCAATCGTTTACCTGGGAATAAGCTCGGTTGCTGGCAATGGGACTTGCTTCCAAGTAAACCCTCTTAGGGTTGTGATTCACCCATTAGAAGTGTTGCACGGTTGCTTCACCAAGCTTACTCCTGAGTAACGCGTTTCTAAACTAAAACCTCAATATTCAGATTAAATTGCCGTATTGGCACTTTGCGATAAATATGTGGGTTTTGGGTTGCAATTTGGGCACTCGGTCTCGAAAAGGTTCGCCATCACTGCTCTATACCCTGCCCTTCTCCCCAGTGGAAACCCAAAGGAACTTACATTGTTCCCCACTGAGGATAAAGTGAAATAAATAAATAGCTAAAATATTGTTTTGAGAAATGTGGGATATAAACAGAGGTGGGATTCAGGGGGTTCCGAAGGTTCTGTAGAACCTGTTGTTAAAATTTAAAATATCACTTTTTAAATACTTAAAATATTTTTATTAAGTATTAATATTTTAATAGTTAAAATAAAAAGTGATATTAAAAATATTTTAAATACTTTTTAACAGTCATTATTTGAATCCCACCACCATCGGAACCTATTGTGGAAATGTTTGAATCCCACCACTGGATATAAATTTAATGAATGAGAACTAAGGTCTCTGTGGAAAACTTTGCACTGCACAATACCACCTTGAGACCTCATGCTACACAGTGCAGAAGTCCTTTGGCACAGGAGAGATGTGTTCTTATTCCCTGAAATTCCAGTATTTCTTTTAAATTTAGTTCTGCTTACTCACCCAATGGATCTTATTTTGAAGCTTGTCTGGTCCATAGAAACCACTTTTACTTCCTACAAAAAAAGAGACAGATTTCCCCCTTTTTTTCTCATTAAAAAGAGTTGCTATTAAATATCTTGCCTTGTCACAGAGCTCTAATATAATCTGAAAAATGTGCCTGACATCTTAAATCTAAATCCTGTCTCTAATAATCCACAGCACAAGCATAGAGGAGTTCGGAGAGAGGTACTTCTCACCAGCAATTATCTCTGACTGATCCTTTTCCCCAGTTTCAGGATCTCCTACAACTTTTCATATAAGTATCCAGAATTGCATAAAGTATCCTGAATTGCCACCTAAATACTGCTACTGTACTGCAGGCGGACCCTCTAGTCCCCCAACCATGAAATAAATTCCTCCCTTTTCCTGTTAATGATGAACCCAAAAATCATCATCACAGAATTCAAGTTAGCTCACTTTTTTTGTGATTCTCAGCTATGTACCTGCCCTCTTTGGTCTGTATGAGTCAGATGGTATCTGCCTGATGCTAGCTTGCATGCTACCACTTTGCTTGGTCGACTTTGAAGCCTTCCTCCAACCTAAGGAATTTTATCCATCAGAGGAAGTTTTCAACCTTGGCCAAGAAAGCAAGACATTGCTAACTGAGAAGAGAACAGGGCCGACCCAACAGTTTAGCAGTGCAAGGCTAACGTGGCAAGTTCTGTGTCAACAGTCCAGAACCATCTTTAATAAACTGGAAAAGGTCCTCTTCCACAAGATAAGAAACGGCAGGAACTTACCCTGGGAATGAAAAACTCATCTGCGCTGAATTTATACAGCCATTCATCAAGAAAGTGAAAGAGAAGAGACAGCATGTCATGACCTGTTGGAACAGATGAAGAAGAGTTGGAAGACGAGAAGAGTTTTGATTTAAACCCCGCTTTTCTCAACCATGAGGAGTCCCAAAGCAGCTTACAAACTCCTTCCCTTCCACTCCCCACAAGGAGAGGTGGTTGTGCGCACTCCACAGTCAGTCACAGCACTTGGCAACCAAATATTTGATGTAAATAATTTGCAGTCGAAGTTATAGTGAATAAGGGTAGACTGCAGAATGATGCCTTCAGCAGTGGGGTACATGCTTTTCGGGTTCATCATTAACAGGACACCTTGTGAGGTAGGTGGGGAGAGGTCTGAGAGAACTGTGATTGGCCCAAGGTCACCCAACAGGCTTCATGTAGAGGAGTGAGATAATAAACTTGGTTCACCAGATTAGAGCCCGCACATTAAAGATAGAGAAAAATGGGGTATAAAAACCAACTTTTCTTCTTTGTGGCTTCTGACCAGGCACCCATTCCAATTGACAACATATTACTGAACTAAAGGAAGTGCTGTAAATGACAGCCAACGGTAGTGACCCAGTAAAGTTTTTAAGACAAGAGATGTTCAGGGGTGGTTTGTCATTGCCTGCCTCTGTGTAGCAGCCCTAGACTTCCTTGGTGTCTCCCATCCAAGCACTAACCAGGGCAGCCACTGCAGTAAGATGAGATCAGGCTAGTTTTGACATTAAGCACACTGAAAACTCAAGAGTGCTAACCAGTTGTAGGTAGTCACTCTGTATGTGCAGGCCCTGTCTAAGACACTTGCTTCAAGCCCTGAATTTCTGTCAAGCAAGGAGACAAATGTTTTCACTCCTCATCAGAAACCTGAGAAAACTAGTGGGAGGGGTAAAATTCCATGCAGATGGCCAGTTGATTCACAGCCCAACAACATGGATGCAGTCCTCAATCTAGTTGTGCACATGTAGTTCAGGGAAAATGTCACAGAGGGGATGGCCAAAGCCCCTTCTCCTGCCTCAAATCCCAGCAGAGAATTCACAAACACAGGGGGAAAAATAGGTCCCAAGTGGTTGTATGTACCCCACAGTCAGTCACAGCACTTGGCAACCCAATATTTGCTGTAAACATTTGCAAAGTTATAGTGAATAAGGGTAGACTGCAGAATGATGCCTTCAACGGTGGGGTACATGCTTGGCACACAAAAGGTTCCTGGTTCCATCTCAGGTGGCTGGCCTAGGAAAGACTTCTGCCCAGGGCCTCAGGAGATCTGCTGATGGTCAGAAGAGGCACAACCAAGGTTGGTGTACCAACGGTCTGACTCAGTACAGGGCAGTTGCATGCCCTCAGGAAGCCAATGCCAGGAGATTTCCTGTCTTTTGCTTCCCAGCGATCAGATCCAGGCCCACAAGCTCCTTCTTACCCTCAGCCATCACCTCAACTGTGTCCAGGGGTTCAACTGTCTCAGTGTCTGTCATATACCCAAACATGGACATTGCACATTGTTCAAAGGCTTCTTCCAGAGTGTCTCCCCAGGCATGCAACCTAAAGGAACAGAAGTATTCATAAGAAGCATAAAAACAGGAACTTGCAGACAAGAAGCTTGAGGACATCATACAGGAGAGGGCAGAGAGGCTTCCCACTTAACAAGAATATTCATCATCAATTTTATTGAAAGCCATAGGCCATTACAGTATTACAATATTGTTACATTACAACTTCTGAGCCAACTTGTTATTCCAACAGGTAAGAAAAAAAAGAAAAAAAATTCACTAAAAATCCATCATTGAACACTAAATCTTTCACTTTCCCCCCTACAATATGTCTGAATTGTATTCCCACCTAACTTAAACCAGTTTAGGGGTTGGTATTTTGCTTTATTACATTGTTGGAGCGAATCTTTGTAGCTGCCAAGGCGAATAGGCCAACCCTATAGGATATATAGGGATCCAAATCCGCAAGGAGAAGGTATAATTTGTCTGAATCATAATATACCTGGGACAGGGGATATAAAAACTATTCAAAGAAACTTAGCCCTAGGCTCCTGCGTTACAGGGGCAGTTCAAGAACATAATGAGAGTAAATCCTCTACTTCCTGTTTGCAGATACAAATTAAGTTGTTCAGCTGGTATTTTTGGCATATCTGCCTTCTAAATAATTTGTTGGCATTTGTTGAAATCATTAATGCTGTCACTTAAGCGTTCCTTATCTTAAACTGAGTAATGCCAGCAAGATAGGGGGGGCTCTGTGATGATCCTTTTAAAGGTGAGAATATACCAGGGAACTGAAAAAACTTGGAATGTAAAATTATATCTCTGTCCATACAGTTATCCCCTTTGAATATCCAGTCCGAAGGTGCGTTGATTTAAAATTGAGGTGAAGAGAGATAAATGATCTGGAACAGAATAGCTTCAGCAACAATATATTATTTAGGGAGGTATTATGTAATTCCGAGGCCTTAGAAGTAGTATCTGCAAACTTTGATTCCCAAATGAAGTTGGTTTAGTGAACTCTTTTTTAAGCGATATTTCAAGATTGCCAATTCAGCTCGAGGCACCAATAGAAGGCAAGCCGAGGTTTCTGCCCTGAGGAGGGCAGCTGGCGTTCCTTTGGGGAAGTAGCAGAATACGTTTAAGGAAGAAGTTTTGAATAGTTTCTATTTTATGTGGGACTTGTACATTCCATCCCCAAATCTCTATAGCATAGAGTAGCATAGGGTATAACTTTAATTTTAAAATTTTTTTGGGCTGGATCAACTATATGACCTCCTTTTTGTATGATAAAATCTCACTATTGCCCCAACAGATTTTTTGAGCAGCTGCTTTACGATTACTGCTAAATGGGCATTCCAATTTAGTGAAGGACTGAATGTTAACTCCTAAATATTTAAAAGTTATTGCATTGCTCTATAGGAATATTGTGGATGTTTCAAGCTGTATTTTCATACAGTCTTTTTCTTGAACACCATTACCTTAGTTTTGGAGTAGTTTATGGAGAGAGAGACCTCCTCTCTCTGCAATACTCACCCAAACCATATAGGGAGTCCTCCTTAAACCATTCCTTGTAAGGGTGAAACTGGGACCATATCATCTAGGCATTATGTAGAATTGAAATTTTCTGTTATTTTCCTAAGCGAGGGCAACTCTGGAAATTCTTAGCCGGTCAGTTTGGGAATTATGTCATTAATATAAAGGTTGAATAAGGTGGGGGGGCAAGTAAACAGCAGCCTGCTTGACTCCTTTCCCTGCTCCTAAGCCCATCTGTTAGAAGGCCTGATGTATTTACTCTGACTTTGATCCATGTGTCCTGGGTAAAAGCTCTAATAAGGGAAAAGTAAGCGTTTATCCATATTTATTGTTCAACCCTTGGTTTCCACCAGAGTGCTTTCTCTACATACTGGAGTCAAAAGCAGAGGCCAAATCAACAAATGCAGTATATAAAGGCTTCGTTGGGCCCTCTGTATGGCTGAATGAGGCTAGTTGGTGGTATAATACAAGGCAGTGATCAACTGTAGCTTGTCCCTTCCTAAAATCCTGCCTGTTGTGGATGTATTATGTGATTTTCAATTTCCCAAATCTTCTAATTTTTCCAAGGGAGATATTTGCCATATATTTTTTTAGAGGCCGTGTTCAATAGAGCTTATTGGTAGATAGTTCTTTGGGTCATTTTTGTCTCCTTTTATGTATAGGGACAATATAGCTGGTTTCCATCCACTAGGGAAATTACCAGTGATATTGGTAATCTGGAGTGAAAAGTTTGGCAGAATTGGTACCCACCAGGATGGGAAATGTTTTGAACACATCATTGAGATCAGATCTTCACCGGGAGCTTTCCGGTTTTTTAATAGAACTGATCAAGTTCTCTATTTCTTTCTCCCTTACTGAAGGCCAATTTGGAGATAGGCGCAGGTCATCAAAAGCACCCTTTCTTAACAAGAATATTAGCAATTTACAGGAAGGAAATAACACAACAAAACTGATAATTTTTTTGCCCCTTGAGATCTTGCCCATCCCAATCTGCAGCCTTCGGTGGTGTTACCCATACAGCCCCATAAAATCAGGATGTCAGATACGGAGACATACCAGCTACAGGATGCAATGATGACTTTTATCCCAAGCAGCTTCATTGTCTATTTGTGGTCCATGAGTTAAAATGTTCTTAATGAAACCTCCATGTTCAAAGGCAATGTACCTGTGAATACCAGTCATGGGGATAACAAAAGAACTTTGGCCTCCATGCCCTGCATGTAGGCTTTCCAGGAGGCATTTGACTAGCCTGTGTGGAAAACCGGATGCTGCACTAGACGGACCCCTGGTTTGGCTCAGTAGGGTTTTCATTTGACTCAAGAAAATAAGGTCCAACTACACTATCACTGACAAAACACAGGGCAATTTTACTTAAAATAGCTGTAGGCTGATCTCTCCATAAAAAGTATTCAAGCAGCTCACAATATTGGCACATCTGTCACTGCAAAATGTCAGTAATAAAACATACAAAAACACAAGCCACATAAACAATAAATAGGAAGGACTGGTAATTCAACAGCTGAAAAGTGGCATGCACAAATGCTTCTCCCCAGAGTAGGAAAAAAGACTGAACAAGTGGGGAATAGAGACATTTTAAACACATTTAACTTCATTACTCCTTTCCCCTTAGACAGCTTCTAAAGAAATCCATACTTACTGAACATCAGCTGTATGATCCAAATCTAAACAGGAATTTAAAACACAGAGGAAAATGAGATCTTTTAGGCAACATCCAAAAGCAAATTTAAGAACTGAGCCGTGAATGAATTACCCAACTGAAAACTGGGGACTGAAATCCTACCAGCAATACAATGCATAGCAAGTTCCACCCTAAACACTTACTGATTGGTTCCCCACCCTGGGACATGGACAATATATACCCCACTAAACATTCCCTTCTCACTGGACACGGTGTGTAACAGACTTCTCTCTATGATATACCTCTGAAGATGCCGGCCACAGATGCAGGCAAAATGTTAGGAACAAAGATCTACCAGACCAGGAAGTACAGCCGGGAAAGCCCATCACAAGCCAGATTGCCCCATGCACTATTACCTGCCCTGGCAGTTGGGGGAGGGGGGAGATATGCTAATTGGGCAAGGTCCCTGTCCCAAGGTATCTAGTGTCCATAATAGGGTTGGGGCGAGCTTCTTCGCAATAAGGAACCACGCCAAGGAGTCTTTTCTGATTAGGGCGAAGATGGCTCCCCCTCGGCCTCCAAAGGCTTCATTCACCCAGGCATGTAAGACGCCCCGGGTGCTCCGGGAAATTCCCCGTAGGCTGGTCCGGCGCGCTGCAAGGCTTCTTGAATCCGTGTTTCAAAGGCAGCCGGACCCCCACGAGGGACCCACGACCCCACCCGCGCGTGGGCTTTGAGTGCTGCTGGCAGCCTTGGGGAGACTCACACTCGTATTTCCTCTGGATGGGAGGATATTTGGCTTTGGTGCGTTTTTGCTCCTCGTTCAAGTTATAGTCGCGCTGATCGTCTGCCATGGCCTGAGTCATCTCCTCCTTTGCAAAAGAGGGCGGGGAAAAATGGCTCCGGTGAAGTTTGTAGGTGCCCAGATTTAAAGAAACAGCTTTTTAAAAACCCAACATACAACACACACACACCCCTCCGCCGCGAAAAAAACATCGCTGGAACCAGACTGTTATCCCGATCCCACGGACATTCGTGTAGTAGTAATAAATACTAACAATAGCCTTCCACAACAGGTTCCATGCAAGGATTGAGGAGGTGGCGCAAAACCTGGACTTGTGCTTTTATTTATTTATACCCTTAATTTCCAAGGCAGTTTACCTCATTCTCCTCGTCTCCATGTTATCCTCACAACAGCCCTGTGACGTAGGCTAGGCTGAGAGTGAGTGAGAGGCTCAAGGTCACCCAGAGATCTTCCATGGCAACAGTGAGGATTTGAACCTGGGTCTGCCAGGTGCTAGTCTGACATTCTCAACCATGTCTTCACTACACTGGCAGCGGCTACCGCAATTTGCACTGCCCTACTGTTGGGTTTGTTTGTTTGTTTGTTTGCATGCTTTCTGAACGTGGTTCTTGTTTTACTTAACAGCACTTAACTCACAAGCCGAGAATTTCTGTCCTAGTCTCCGTATGCTTGCACAATAACCATCTTCTCTCAGCATTTTCTCCTGCCCCACAACTGGCCTACGGTGGCTTCAAGTGAACCGGTTCCCCAGGCCAGGCATGCAAGGAGGATTAGTTTGGAATCAAACTCTGTCGGCTGCTGCTGCTGGGCGCTGTTTTGTGGAGAGCCCAGCGGAAGAAGCGGGGACCCCCGCCCGCCCGCCCGCCCGCCGCAGAGCAGAAGACAGGCGCTGCCCTGGCAGGAGTGGAACGCCCCGGGGCGGGGGTGGGGGGTGAGGGGTGGGGATGCCTCCCTCCCACCCCGCCTGTTTTTGCTGGAGCAGGAGAGTCACCCAGTGGCGTAACTAGGCAAACTGGAGCCCTGGGCAAAACCTGAGTTTGATGCCCCCCCCAGGCGCATGCCCAATGCAACCCGCACTTCCCCTTGTAGCTACGCCCAGTGGCGTATCTAGGCAAACTGGAGTTTGGCGCCACCCATGGGCAGCCACCTTCCCCACTGTGACCAAGCAATGATTTTGTACACCAGGTTGTTTCAAAGTCACCATCACATTAGAGAACTTGCCCCAACTCACAAATCTGAACACAGCAATAAGCCATGCCACACAGCAGAAATAAATGTTTGAAAACATTTTCAAAATGCTTTCAAAATGTTTTATTACTGCTATGAAAACATTTATGGTGTTGTATCAGTCCCCGATTGAGGGAAACAGCATCTCATTATTTCAAAGTGATGCTATTTTGGGGTTGATTCTCCCCTGAAACAACATCACTTTCAATGTTTAAGCTGGGGTCCTCAGATTCTCCTTTTAAATCCATGTGTAAGGCAGGGGGGGGGGGGGGATTTAAAAAAAGGAAAATCTGGGGAAATTTTGGAAGTGCCTGCTGTCAGGGTGCAATTGTTAAAGCTAGCAGCACCAAACTTTCAGGGGTATATTTAGGAGACTCTCTAATGATACCACCCAAGGAGTTTGGTGAAGTTTGGTTCAAGGCGATCAAAGTTATGGACCCTAAAAGGTGTAGCCCCCATCTTCTGGCTCCCATTGGAAACAATGGATGATGGGGCACCCCCCCTTTGGGAGTCCATGGCTGCCCCCTGAACAAACTTCCTAAAGCTTCCTGGGTGGTATCAGTAAGAGACTCTCCTGATGATACCTCAGGTTTGGTGAAGTTTGGTTCAGGGGGTCCAAAGTTATCGACCCTCAAAGGTGTAGCCGTATCTCCTATTCGCTCCCATTGGAAACAATGGGGGGACGCCCCGAGTCCATAACTTTGGACTCCCAAGCCAACCTCACCAAGCCTGGGTGATAGCATCAGGAGAGTCTCCCAGGCTATCCCTGAGAATTTTGGTGTGCTAGCTAAAACTCGCCCTCTGCGAGGCCAAAGAAAACACTGAAAATACAAAATACACCCTGCAGTTTTTTGCCCCACAGGGCTGTGCCCAGGGCAACTGCCCACTTTGCCCTATGGGAGGAACGCCTCTGTGAGTCACCCAAGTGGCGGGATGGGGAGCTGGTTTGGCCGCCCGGTAGTTCTGCCCTGCCGGATTCGGCCCCGCCCCCTTCAAATCTGGAATGCCCTTTAAAAGTACTTTTCACCTCCTTCTGCGGTGGGAGTTCTGAAGTGGATTAATTTTCTCCCCCAGTAGTTCCATGATTCCACCCAGTGGGGAGTGAACAGACTGGCTGTATTTGGTAGGAACCGTGGTACCGGTGAAGGTGGTAGTAAAAATGACTTGGCTGCTGGGGGATGGAGTGAACATGGGCGTGTAGGAGAGAGAGAGATCTTCTCTACAGACGTCATGAGGACCCCTCCCTCCTGCTGCTGCTGCTGCTGAGCAGGAGAATGAAGCAGGCAAGCTCAGGTTTAAAGGATTGTGGTTTTTGGCCGCCCACCCACCCACCCACCCACCCCTACATCTCCCACTAGCTCTGGCTCCCTCCCTCCCCGACCTGACAACAAGCAAGCTGCCACTTTTCGACTATCTGCAGTTTCTGGGTTCAGCTCAAGTCATATTCTGGGTTCAGCTCAGGTCATATTCAAGGGCAGCCCCATGAAGAGGCTGTTAGCAAGTGATCCTAGTCTCAAGTTTACATGGCATGGATCTATGCGGCCAAGTTTTTTCGAATCAAGAAGGGAGCTGGTTTTGAAATGGAAAAAGCTGGAAAACACCTCCCCATTTTCCAGAGCAGAGTCAGAGACCCTCCACCCAACTGCTCCTCAGCCTGAATGCTGCTGCTCCCCAGCCTTTTTATAGTTTAGTGGGGTCGGGGCAGTGCCCAGTCAGCCACCAACAGCAGGACTTCCCAGTCTGGTCAGGTAAAGTGGCTCTGCCTGGAGTGTCCCTCTGTGATTACACAACCTTCTCTTGTTGCTATAAACTGATGACCGTCTTCTGCAAGAATTATATCTGCCTGGCTGATCTGTTATTGGAGCCAGGCCACCACAACTACATCCACAATATTTTAATAAACATGCTGACTGTTTATTGTGTTTGTGAAGATGTATTCCAGTTGTTGGTTTTCAAGTTTGATACTGCCCTCTGCTGGTGCTACTCAGTAAAGACTCCTCATGGCACAGGTGCGCAATTGACAAAAATCACAGAAATCCACACCCCTTCACCACCCTGAAAGATATTGTAGCTCACAGGCAAACTGGAACGTTCTGGGTTTGTTTAAGCTGTTGCCCAGGCACAGTTTCTCTGGGTGGCCAGTAACATGTTTCTAAAAAGAGAATTGCTGGAAGACCGTCTGGACAAGCCTTGGCCAGGAAACTCTGCCTTATTGCCTCTGTTTTACTGGCCTGCGTCTGTATCACAGCCTGTCTTTCCCAGTCTCCCATGGTTCATGAAATGCCATTTTGGAGCCAGCTGCTGTATCATGGGAAATGAATTGGCAGAGGCAGGGGTAGGGGTAGGAACAGAGATACCCAGTCCGATTGCATTACCACTGGGAGGCCCAATTTGCCAAACTAGAGAAGCATTCTCTACAACACCATAAGCTTGGAGAGACTTTTGGATCAAAACAGCTAAGAGAGAAACACACCCCATAACACATGGGAAGATTCTAGATCTTTGTTAAGGTTCTTTTGGCTCTACTTTAGAACCAACGCCCGGTTGTCCTGCCTCATTCCCAGCCACAGAGAATCTGGTAGATCAGCCAATCCAATCCAATCCAAAAACCTTTATTAGGCATAAACAGGTAGATCAGCCACTTAACCGTCACAGTGCTGCTTTTATTTGTCCTCCTCATTTTCATTTAATTCCTGGCAAGAAACACACACCCACACACCCACACACCCACACCATGACAATGCTACACCTAACAGAGTCCCATAGCCTGAAAGGCTCTTCCAAGGCATCAAACTGTCCCCATATCCACTCAGGCCAGTACTATTATAGGATCTATTAACATCAGTTGTGCCATTTTGGACTCATCCATATGATTCTGACCATCAGTTCATCAAGCCCAGTCTTGACTATTTGGATTGGCCGTGGCCTTCCAGCATCCCAGACAGAAGCCATCCCTTCGCACCTGGTCCTTTTTCTGAGCTGGAGCTTCCAGGGCCTGGGCCTGTGACCTCGGATGCTCTGCCACTGAGCCACTGTCCCTTCCCACCAAAGTGTCATGTGCCAACAATACTCTTCCGCCTCCGCACAGGGCATGTCCTTCAGTCCCCTACATTTAAAAAATTCAGTCTGACAACATGATTGCAATTTTCAGAAGCCAGCTGGAGACCAACCTTTAGCAACACCCAGTTGGTTGTTGTTATCACCATTCTCCAAGAAAACAATTTCCAAGAGTGGTTCCAATGTAAAACATCTGAATCAGAATTCGTAAAAAAAAAGACTGCATTTCCAGAAGCCCGTCATGCCCTGAACGGTTCGACAATGAGACTTCGTGTTGAAAAGATTTCCTTTCTTGAAAACAGAATCAGGATTAAGCATTTAGACTCCCATTGACAGAAGTAGAGTTTGCACGCCAAAGGAGCTTCCGTTATAAGAACACAAGAAAGAGCCTGCTGGATCAGACCGGAGTCCATCTAGTCCAGCACTCTGCTACTCGCAGTGGCCCACCAGGTGCCTTTGAGAGCTCACATGCAAGTGAAAGCAATGGTCTTTTGCTGCTGCTGCTCCTGAGCACCTGGTCTGCTAAAGCATTTGCAACCCCAGATCAAGGAGGATCAAGATTGGTAGCCGTAGTAGATCAACTTCTCCATAAATCTATCCAAGCCCCTTTTTAAAGCTATCCAGGTTAGTGGCCATCCCCATATCCTCGTTGCTCCACCCCTCAACAACCAAGCTCCACACCACCAGACACCACCCTTCAGTGCCAGTTCCCTTAGATTTCATGCCTTCTTCTCTGCCCAGCACCTGATGATAGCATTGCCTGAATAATTGTAATTGCAGATTTTGTACCTGAAAGATGGTATAAAAATAAAATAACATTCTGTATAAGCATGTTTAGGGTGGCACTAACTAAGGGGAGTTCAGAAACTTGGGACAAGATTGTTAGGTGGAATTAATTTAAAAATGTACACTGTGCTTTTCTCCCCATTGATGACCCAATGAAGATTACAACATAATTCTCCATTTTATCCTGACAACATCTTTGTGAGTTAATAAGCTGAGAGTGACTACGTCAAATTAATCCAGCAAGTTTCCATGGTGAAGTGGGGGGATTCAAACCCCACTCCATATACTACTCTGGCATCTGCTGTAGTTTGATGTGGTAACACCATAGTGATAACATCAGTGGGTGAACATGCAGGCATGTTAGCGAAGAGATATAAGATAAGATCCACACCATGGTCTTTCTAGTCCAGCATTCCATTTCCCACGTTGGCAACTGAAATACCCCACAAGGCCTACAAGAAACCACAGGCCCAAGCCACCTCCTTGACCTCCTCCTGCCTCCTAGCAACTGGCACTAGGTTTTGATACAGCTGACCTGGCCACCTGGATCTACGCCACAGTAACATCAAGATTTGACTGCCATAACATCTCCCCTCAAAGTCAACTTGGAGACGCCAGCTAGTCCAGAATGTTGTGGCTCAGCTACTAATGGGAGCTAGACAGAGCAAGCATATTACTCCCATTCTGCAGATTGCTCCGTTGGCTGTCCATCTTGTTACTGGGTTCAGTTTAAGGTATTGGTCATCATATACCAGTAGTGGCGAACCTTTGGCACTCCAGATGTTATGGACTACAATTCCCATCAGCCCCTGCCAACATGGCCAATTGGCCATTCTGGCAGGGCTGATGAAGTATGATCATCTGGAGTGGGATGCTTCCCTGCAATCCTCTCTAAAGTCCATCATGGTCTTGGCCCCTCCTATTTGCAGGACCACTTCTCCCTCTATATTCTGCCACAACAACTTCGCTCAGGTCAGCAGGGCTTTCTGCAGGTGCTGCAAATGTGTAAAATCAACAACTGCCTACACACATTCTTTCTCTGCTGTGGCTCCCACCTTATGAAACAGCCTCTGAGGTCAGGAAAGCTCCCACTCTCCTGACTTTCTGCAAACTGTGTGAAACTGAACTATTCAGGAGAGCTTTTCTGCATGGGTAATAGGGTTGTACTGTACAAGGTGGTTTTACGAGCTTGCTTGGATAATGATTAGGGACTGTGGCCTATACTGATGTGTATAGCGCCATGGTGGCAAACCTTTGGCACTCCAGATGTTATGGACTACAATTCCCATCAGCCCTTGCCAGCATGGCCAATTGGCCATGCTGGCAGGGGCTGATGGGAATTGTAGTCCATAACATCTGGAGTGCCTATTGTAAGTAGGATCCTATTTATTTAAATGGTAATTTTAGTACCATTTACTGTGTCATGTGAATACCATACTTACATCACACTTCAGTTCTTTTTTGTGTTCTAGACTTCTAAAATCCTAATACATTTGCAATGGCCATCCCGCCTGTGGCCACCGAATAAAATGTCCACTCTTCTTTATAAATATGTAAGTGCCAACTGATTTTTGTTCCCTTAATTCTTCCCCATATGGCAGCTACCACCAGGAATATAAATTCCAAAATCCCCACAAAATCTATATCTCCTTTTGGTAGTGTGTACAAGCTTATAAAACAAAGTGGATGGCTTACGCGGTCCTAAGGAAAACAGGGTGGGATTCCAGTGTTTCTTCAAAGTAAGACTTTATTTATGACTGATAGGTAACATCAAGATTTCAAGCAAAGTACTGACAAAATAAAATCCAACTGAGCAACCAATACTTTGAGAACTTCACTCAACATAAATTCACTCTGACACTTTCTGGAAGCTTCTCTCTCTCATAGTTCTCTCAGACTCTGGCTTTATTTTGTCTAATAGTTTATTGACTTTCACTGTCTACACTGTGACTTTCTAATTAACTCTCTCACAGAGCTTGGACGCTTTATGACTTTTAACTCAGAAGCCATAACACATTCCGCCATGCTGACGCAGAGCTTTAACTCCCTGTGACTAGAGTTTTGACACTCCCAGTCCTTTCACTCGGAAATCCTGTCACCTTCTGCCAGGCCAGCACAGCCCTCCCACATGCACACTCCAGAATCAACCAATCATACCACTCCTTCATTCTTCTCTCACCCACATTTCTCTTTCCAACTCTGTTCTCAGTTTTAATCACACACACAAACATATTAAAATCATTACAGCATTGGTTACTCAAAGTCCTGTTTTGTTGATTGTATGGTCTATATGTGTAATCTGCTTTAAGTCCCTGTGAGAAAGGCGGACAATAGATAATGTAAATAAATAAATACATTGGGAAATAGGTTATAAAGGTCTCACCCAAACTAGTCAATAGCCATTGATGGACCTCTCCATTAACTTCGCCAGCCTCTAGTGGTCATCACTAATCCCTAGCAGTATGTTCTGCATGTGAATTATGCAGGTACACATTGTATACATTATAATGTTCCTAGCACGCTTTTCAACCAACATCAAGAACATGCCATAGTATTCTCCATTACTACATCTGTGAAAATTGGACAATGAAGGAATTCGCAGAAAGAACACTGATGCATTTGATAAGTGGTATTGAAGGAGATTTTGACAAATACCGTGGGCTGCCAAAAAGGCAGTCTAGATCAAATCAAGTCTGAATTCTCCCTAGAAGCTAAAATGACTAAACTGAGGCTATCATAGTTTGATGACATTATGAAAACACAAGATTCACTGGAAAAGACAATAATGCTAGAATAAGGTGAAGGCAACAAGAAAAGAGGAATATCCAACATGAAATGGATTGACCCAATGAAGGAAACTGCAGTCCTCCGTTTGTAAGACATGAGCAAGGCCGTTTTAGAGGAATTAATTCATAAATCAGAAATGAGTTGACAGTGCTTAATACACACACATGACCAGGACTGTATTATTTTCCTCCTACCATCTTCACCAGGCACCCCAAAATACCCAGTTTTCTTCCCATATTGTGTACAATGGGAGGGAGGGCAACCAAAATGATAAAAGGTCTGGAATCCATGCCCTACGAAGAGAGACTTAGGGAGCTGGGGATGTTTAGTCTGGAGAAGCGAAGGTTAAAGGGGGACGTGACAGCTATGTTTAAATATTTTAAGGGATGTCATGTCGAAGAGGAAGCAAGCTTGTTTTCTGCTGCCTCAGAGACTACTAGGACATGGAGTAACGGATTCAAGGTGCGGGAAAAGAGATTTCACCTAAACATTAGGAAGAACTTTCTGACGGTCAGGACGTGGAATTCACTGCCTCCAAGAGTGGTGGAGTCTCCTTCTTTGGAGATTTTTCAAGAGAGGCTGAACAGTCATATGACAGGAGTGCTTTGATTGTGTGTTCCTGCATGGCAGGGGGTTGGATTTGATGGCTCTTGTGGTCCCTTCCAATTCTATGATTGTCCAAACTAGGCTGCCCTTCCTCAGCCTTTGGCATACAAAGGACACGCTACAGGTCCTTGAAAGTTTTATTTCACCCTAGCGTAAGGCGGAGTCATGTCTCCCTGCCATTTTACACAAGCCAGAAACAGGTCTCCAAGAAGCCCCTGGCACTTTCAGCCACAAAGCCTTTCTAGAACCGTCCCAGGGTTCTCTCCAACCTGCCTAACCAGGAGGAAACAGCCGAGCCACAGACAGGCTGCAGCCAGTCACCACCCTTCTGCCTCGCCAAGGGGCGGGAAGGCGCGTGCGCACTTCGCCCCTTGAGGCCGCCTCTTCGACTCCGCCCCTCTACCATCGTTGAAAACTCGTGATTGGCTAGGGAGGCTTCGGCAGTCGCTCCGTGATTGGTTGGCGTTGGCGCGAACCATCTCTCGCAGTCGCTGAGAGGTGGATTTCCGCGGGGCGAAAAAAGGGCTCGGGAAACAATAGAGCGGCGTCGGCCTGTTAGGCGCGGGAGTGCGGGAAAGTGAAAGAACCTTCGGCGGAGCAATTACGGAGGTAAAAGGAAAAACAACGGAATCGAGCGGTCTCGTCGGCAGCGTTTTGTCGCCTACGCTGCGGAAGACAGTCCCTATCATGGCGGATAAAGAGGGTAAGCGGAGTGAGCGGCGCGGGGGCGCGGCTGTGCTAGGCCTCGCTCCTCCTCCCCCCTGTGCGCGGGCCCTCGCGGGTAACGTTTCAGCCAATTGCCACGGTTTGTTCCTTGGCCCCGCCCCCCGATCCTGGGAGCCGCCCAATCAGGTGCCTCCATCGCTCTCACCCGCATCCCTGTTTCCTCCGTCCATCAGACCCCTCGGAGGCTGTGGCCGTCATGAGGTGGGGAGGGCTGCCGGGTTGCTCAGGTGGGCGACGGCGAGGCCGTACCTTTTCTTCCTTGGCTCTGCGCTTTTTAGCAACAGGTGAAGGGGGAGGGAGGGAGAGGGCTGCTTCACCCTGTGAATTAGCCCGGCCTACTGCTAAAATGGCAGGCACGAACACGTGTGGGGCTTCTTCTAGATCCACGCAGTTTCAGTGGCACAGTGTAAATGGGTGCCATCCATTGGACGAGACTTCTGATGGGGTTAGGGTTACAGAAGTCTGAAGCAGCCATCTTAGTTATACTTGGCGTTTAAATTCTGCTGTAATGAGCTCTGGTGGCTAATACAACAACCCTGCAAGGTAGGCCAGTGATGCAGCTGAGGGACTGCACTTAGAGTTGTGGGCTACAGTCCTCCTCTGATCAGTTTTATTCATCCCGGCATTTAAATGCTTCTATACTGATCTCTAATACAACAATCATGTAAGGTAGGCCAGTGATGCAGCTGAGGGACTGTACTTATAGTTCTGGGCTACAGTCCTTCCCTGATCAGTTTTATTCATCCCTGTACTATCGCCGAGATAACTGAGAGATGCTTTAAGTGGGCCACATAGTTCTTAGCTGAGGTGATCACCAGAACCCATGTCACACCAGCACAGGACTTCCTTGTTACAACATTTCTTTAAAATGTTTGCAACTCAGATAACTGATTGTATGGGGTGGGGAGGAAACCTGCTTTTTTGCATCCTGTTTGAATGAAAGTATGTGGAATTTTATGTTTACTTATATAAAGGGTATGATGCTGCTGTTAAACTGAGTTCTATTGACCAAGTACTTACTGTTGTCTTAACAACAAACATAGTATTTCTCCTTGTGTCTAGCTACAGTCTGATAATTATTATTATTATTATTTATTGGGTTTATAGACCGCCCTCTCCAGTTGTGCTTCTTCTTTGGGACTCCCTACATCTTACGAGGGAGCTGTGATTGTTCATAGCTAGACTATACATAGCAACAAAATTTGAGGCGTAGGGAAACTTTGTAAACAACTGGTCTGAATATTCATGGATTCCCAATTGGTAGATGGTTTATGCTGAATGAAAGATTCTGTGAACATGATAGACATGTGTTTCAGGCATATATGTGTTAAATCTATGCATTCTTGTACAACTGCTAGCTGCTTTTGATGATGCAGTGGAAGAACGAGTGATCAATGAAGAATATAAAATATGGAAAAAGAATACTCCCTTCCTTTATGATCTTGTAATGACCCATGCTTTGGAGTGGCCCAGTTTGACTGCTCAGTGGCTTCCTGATGTAACCAGGTAATTCTAACTGAGCTTGTCTCATTTTGAGAAGTAAAAACATGCTTTGTTATAACTTTTAGTATTTTCTATTGCTTTTCATTTTTCAGCAGATGAACAACTCTGAAATTAATCATTCTTTAATCATGCTTTAAAATGAACTATCTTGAACATCTTGGAAATCCTTTACTGGATTCAGTAATGATAGGGCAAGTCATGATAGGAACATAGCCTGCACTTCAAGTGATGGCTCTGTTCAGTCCTCACCTATATTAGTGTGACATCTGTACTTAAATATTTTGCCCGTTCTTTCTATGAACAAGTGTTGATTGAAGGCCAATATAATCCCTTTTTCCTTTATCTTTTCTTTTCTAGAGTTGATGGAACTTTTTTTGCAAACTGTAAAGATATACTCAGATTTCAATTTTTCTTCTTACCTAAAATATCCTGAATACTATTCTTGGGTAAGCAAGAGAAATTGACTCCCATCTGAAATTATAAGGATGGAAATATAAGGTCCCTTTGTATTTGCATGAGTGATGGAACCAGGGACCATAATTAATCAGCCAAAGCTTTAACAGACACCAAACCTTCTCCTTTGACATTATTTTTTATGGTATTGCAGACCTGAAGGAAAAGACTTCAGTATTCATCGGCTAGTTCTTGGGACTCATACCTCCGATGAACAAAACCATCTTGTGATAGCTAGTGTGCAACTCCCTAATGATGATGCACAGTTTGATGCCTCCCATTATGATAGTGAGAAAGGGGGTAAGTGAACAAAATGGGAATATTTTTTGATGTCCACTTCAAATTTTTCTGGACACATTTGCACTTATTTTTCTGGATATATTTGTCTTTAGTTCAAAGTAAACTATTTCTGTTAAGATGGGGAAAACCTGAATGGAAAATGGGCTGCTGAGTGTTTGTGTTCAGTAAATGACTTTTGTGGAACCTCAGATGCACTTCATGTTTTGTGTTTCCTTGTGGTTTATCTTACTGGGACATTGTTTAAACACATTGTTTGTAATTGCATCTCCTGGTTCATTTGCAGTGGGCACAATTCTGTTAAAATTTTTGGCATGCTTAACCTTGTATCTTTTAAATCAAAATAAATACAAAAATCTAATAAATATGCTCTTAGGTCAGTGGTGGCAAACCTATAGCACCCCAGATGTTCATGGATTACAATTCCCATCAGCCCCTGCCAGCATAGTCAATTGGCCATGGTGGCAGGGGCTGATGGGAATTGTAGTCCATGAACATCTGGGGTGCCATATGTTTGCCACCATGGTCTTAGGTTGTGGTTCTTGGGTGAATTGACTGGGAATGTTCTCTAGTATTTTGTTGTCTAGAAATAATTTGGATTGTTTTATTTTTCCATAGTTAAGATACTTCTTCTTCTGATTTACTCCTTATTCCCCCCTTCACATCTAGAAATGTCCACTGAAGTTCTTGCTCTAAAAGTTTAAATCTCTTAGTTTGAATTACTTGACTAGAGTGCATATGATGTGTCTTTTTTATTTTCAGAGTTTGGGGGCTTTGGCTCTGTTAGTGGTAAAATTGAAATTGAAATAAAAATAAATCATGAAGGAGAAGTAAATAGAGCACGCTACATGCCCCAGAATCCGTGCATTATTGCCACAAAGACTCCATCCAGTGATGTACTTGTATTTGATTATACCAAGCATCCATCTAAGCCAGGTATTTGCCTTGCATTGCCCTTTTCACATATGCATCCCTAACATAGGTCTCATAAACTACAAGTGTTTTGCAGGAAAGAAACACTCTAGGTGTGGACAGTTACTTAATTGGTCTGTTACATAAGTATTCCTTTTCGTGTGTGTGAACAGTTACTTAATTGGTCTGTTATATGTGTTTTTTTGTGAAGAGTTACAGTGCTTATTTACCCCCACAGATGATTAGTTTAAATCAGGTGAAAACTGGTTGGACTCCTGACCAGGACTGTAAATCTTAATCAGTCCTGACAAAGTAATTTATGCCCAATATCTAGAGATTATTACTATGTAATCTTCACCTGATTTACACCCTTTTAAGCCCATTGATTTCATGGAATTTAAAAGGGTGTAACTCTGTTTAGGATTGCAAGAATCTCAGAACTGCTGAAAGCTGAATTAGCACTCACTGGTGAATATATGCTAGTTAGAATTCATGCTGGATCCTAATGTAGGGCAGGCTACTGTTGCCCTTTTTTTTCCCACTATATCCAAGCTGAGTGGGAGTGCCTCCTAGGGATTCTGTGTACTCTGGAGCAAAACTGATGAAGCCCTATACATGTTTTCCTTATTTACATTAAGTGGTTTTCTAAAGAGTAACCATTTTTCCACTGTGCTATATAAAAAGTAACATATTTTCAAATAAATGCATTAAAGTTTGTGATTGACAGGAGCTTAGAGCTCCTGGGGAGCAAAGCAAAGAAACTGCTGAACTATGTTGAGTGTCTAACTTATTTAGGAAAACTGAGTGTATATCCTAACAGGTAAAAATAGTGCAGGCCACTGAAATCAGTATCTTTGTACAGTTCTGATTGCTAAGGACAGTTTTGAACAGTTTCCTAGAGTGGAAAAACGGGTACAGGAGTTGGCAACTTCAGGTGTGAAATGAGAGTTCTCTTTGTATGCACATACTTTGAATGCACATACCATTCCGCAATGCTGCAAAGATGGATTCATTTAATGGACTGCTAATGCATCCTTTTTGCAGATCCTTCTGGTGAGTGCAATCCAGATCTTCGTCTTCGTGGGCATCAGAAAGAAGGCTATGGCTTGTCATGGAATCCAAACCTGAGCGGCCATTTGCTTAGTGCATCTGATGATCATGTGAGTGATATATGCATATGAGTGCTGGAAGGCTGCCCAATAAATGATGTTTTCTATCTGAAATTTTTTTTTTTTGCTTTCTTTAAGACTATTTGCTTGTGGGACATCAGTGCTGTTCCCAAGGAAGGGAAAGTGGTGGATGCTAAGACCATCTTTACCGGTCACACAGCTGTGGTGGAAGATGTTTCCTGGCATTTGCTTCACGAATCGCTCTTTGGATCTGTTGCTGACGATCAGAAACTCATGATGTAAGCAGTGCAGCTCTAGTTCATTCAAACTGAATTAGACTGATTTTTATTTAAAAAGGAGGTGGCTGGTATAGGTGTTAATAGCCGTTATCGTGACTGGTGTGTCTGTTAGTCTATCAGAAGATTTCTTCTCATCCTGAACTCTCTTATTTGTAGCTGGGACACTCGGTCGAACAATACTTCTAAGCCAAGCCACTCCGTAGATGCGCACACTGCTGAAGTGAACTGCCTGTCATTCAATCCTTACAGTGAATTCATCTTAGCCACAGGATCAGCTGATAAGGTATCAATCCAGCGCTGACAGAATATTGCTCAGCTCAAGGAGATGGGCTGTTTGTACATGAGACATAGTTGTGATGGGTGCCTCTAGGGCTCTTAGGTTGTTTTCTGAACCAAAAATTAATATTCTTATTCATTAACACATTTCTGGTTTTCTTGGTCAGACCGTTGCATTGTGGGATCTGAGAAATCTGAAACTGAAGCTGCACTCTTTTGAGTCACACAAAGACGAGATATTTCAGGTAAACTATTACAATGTCTACATCACAGTGTTTGATAAGGCAGCTCTAAGAGGGTGTTAAAACTGGTCCTATTATTAAAAGTACAGGCTGAAATTCAGGCTTATTTTTATTTTTGATTGTTGTGGGATAATTCAACTCTGATGGTGATTCATTTAGGTGCTGTCAAAGTGGTTACAAATTATTGTCTTTTTTACACATTCTTACATTCCTTGATGGGTAAAAGGAGAGGAGAAGAGTGAAAAAACTAGTTTTGTTATGATATTTAAAGGCTATAGTCAGTGAATTAAACACTGACAGTCATGAAGAGAGGGTTAAGGTATGTAGAAAGGTAGAGGCAGAAATAATTACTGTTCCTGTGTGGCTCATTGTATTACATAACTGCATTTATAATGGTTATGCCATCTGTAAGGCATACACTGAAGGCATCCATGGCCTTTGGAGTTCACAGAATAGTTGTTGGATTATAAAACATCTTTTAGCATAAGCAGTTGCTTCCTGAGGAAGAAAAACATACATATTTTAATATATTTAGGCAATATAAGACTGCATTCTACCTTATGAGGTGTATGTGGGTAAGAGTAAAGGTTAAATTGTTTGCAACCAAATGACAATTGGGTTGATATTTCTGCTCAGTAGTTACAACTCATTTTAACCTTCAGGTAGTCAAGCATTGCAGAGTATCTAATAGAGCAGTTTTCAAGAGGAGAAAGCCAGCATCAATGGTTAAAGATGGGAACAGCTGGCTAGCTTCTGTGTACAAGACAAGGTAGTTTAACTTTTTAAATGTCATTCTGATCTATACAGGTTCAGTGGTCCCCACATAATGAAACGATTTTGGCCTCTAGTGGAACTGATCGCAGGCTAAACGTATGGGACTTAAGGTGAGTTTCTCAGTGTAATGCAGGGTAGATATTGAGTTTTGCCACAAATACTTTCCTTGTATCTCCAACGTACTGTCTTATGTTTCAGTAAAATTGGGGAAGAACAGTCTCCTGAAGACGCAGAAGATGGTCCACCTGAGCTTTTGGTTTGTATACTTTTCATTTTGAAATGTATTTATCCCTCATTTTCCTGTCTGCTCAAGGCCACTAGTCAACAAATCTCATTTATTTATGTTGCTACTATTTTTCAATGTTCTTACCACCGTTTGCCTTGCATTTGGCTGCAAAATTGTGGGTTATGCTGGTTCCGATAAATTGGGTGTGTTGTTTGAGTGAAAGACTGGTAGCTGTGGCACCAGTAGTGCTGAAATTTGAGAAGGAATGGAGGATTGGGTTTCCTTCACCTTTCAGAGTGCATTGTGTGCTTTCTTTTGTTTCCTTCAATTAGTTTTTGCCCATTCTTTTCCATGAACCACAAGATGGGTGAACTCTCCCCACAAGTCCACCTTCATTTTTTCCCTGTTCCCGAGTGCAGAGTGCAAGGATGCTTCCCTAGCCGCCTCCCACTTCTGATGATGTCTTGAGGTGCAGTGAATTAGTTGGCTGTGGGGCAAGGGGAAGGGAGAGAAAGATGACTAAATAGGAAGGAGTTGTAATCTTGAAAAAAAAAATTCTTGGTCCCAGTGGTTCAAACAAAGGAAATTTGCACTACAGATTATTTTTCATTCCAGAATCCATTTCTGGATTTTATTCTTTAGGCAGCTGCTTGTGGATTTTCAGACAAACTCGTTTGAAGATTGGTGCCTGCCATATTAGTTCATCCTGATCCTGGCTGCTAAGCCAGTTCAAAATTTTTGTGATCCTGCTTTTGATGAATTCTCTATGTTGAGCCCTGCATACTTCAGTGACAGTCTCTTTCTCTCTCTCATTTACAATGTCAGTTTATTCATGGAGGTCACACTGCAAAGATATCTGATTTCTCCTGGAATCCCAATGAACCATGGGTAATTTGTTCTGTATCAGAAGACAATATCATGCAAGTCTGGCAAATGGTAAGTACTTGATGGTTGACTATTTGAGTGGGCAGTAGCTGCAAAACCTTGTGACGCTGTTTTAAGCTCTTGAAAACCTGGCTTTTCCAGTTCTTGTTGTGCTGTCGTTGTCCCCCTGCCACAGTTCTAAGCTGTGAGAAGTTCTGCTTTGTGTGTGTGTGCATGTTTTCAAAGATATGTAGATTAGGTCAAAATTACTTAATGTTGGACTAATGTGCAGTTAACATTGCATCTTGTAAGACAGGTTTTCAGTAACACGTGCTAGAGTTTGAATAATTTAATCTTTATGTGACTGTAAAAATTATCCCTGTTTTGAAGTAATTCTGTATTAATCAGAATTTTATTTGAGACTGCATTTTGTTGGAATTTTCCTCAGAATGAGAAACTGTTTATTGACCAAATAAACTTACCTTCTTCGGTCTTTTTATAGGCAGAGAACATATATAATGACGAAGACCCTGAAGGAAGTGTGGATCCAGAAGGCCAAGGATCCTAAACATTTGTTCTCTTTCCTTTCTTGCTGTTCTTTTCCCCCCTCCTGTTGATCTGTCCCTGTTGTTACCCACTTTTCTGAATGGTCAGCACTGGTGCTTGAGAAAGACAGGCACTGCTTTCAACAACCCATCTGTAGATACAGTCCATCCGTCTTGCTTCTAACCCAGAAAGTGAACAGTTGTTTTTGAAAGTCGAGGGTTTGGTGTGACATGAGTTATCATCACACAGTGGCTCTTTGATCATTTTCCTCTCCAAATGTCAGTTGAGCTAGTATGTGCCCTCTTTTGCCTCTGCTACAACATAAATTTTAGGGAGATGAGTTACTATCAGCGATTGAGGTGTGATTCTGTCATTTCAGTTAATACCTGAGCTTCCCCCATCACATCTTGGTCCTTCAGTGCTTTTTTTATGGGGCATCTCAGGATGTGGATATGAAAATGGTAGATCATATCTGCATGTCACTTTGCACACTTGGGTGTTTTCTTAAACTGTGTTCTAATGTTATACCTTTCCTTTGCTTTTTTGTGAAATGTTTAGGAGTCTGTCTTGGGGGACCACCAGATTGCTTAAGAAATTGTTTTCATTTGGGTAGTATACCACAGATGGCATGTCCAATAACCTGGAAATACACAGTGGTTGCTGCTTGTATGTGTAAAAATGAATTGATGTGTGAATGACATGCTCCTCCCCTAGCGTCAACGCCTGTCCTGCAAGGGTGAACTGTTCCACCAGCAGCCCATTTAACTCTTCGCAACCCCTGCAACTTGCTTCAAATGAAATAAATTTTGGTTTTCTATTTAGGATGTGATGTTTCTTTCTTTAACTTGTTTTCTCGGACCAAACCTAAGTTCAAATGTTCTGGATACTTAATGCATTACGGTTCTGCTTGTGCATGGAACAGTCTGGAGCATTTGGAAATGGGAGTCCCGATATAGGAGGCAGAAAGTATTTTGCCACAGGGATTTGAAGATTAAGAAAGCTCAGGATTAAAAGTGTAATGAATGATACCCACCAAAACAGAATCGTTGGTATTTGCAGGACATTAGCATTACCTATTGTAAGGACTTCCATGTGCCAGGAAAAAAAATAAGGAACTCTGTACATTGCCTGCAACTGGCAGAAAAAGTCTGTTTGATAGATACTGTTCAGATTTGGGCACCACTCGGGGTTGATTCCCACAGCTTTTAGTTGGGAATTATTTTAAACTTGGATTGTCTCCTTTGCCCTTGTGATTTGAAACAAGTCTCCCCACCCTCCAAACGGTGTGTCATCATACCTGTTACTTTACAGAATCTTGAAGGCATTCAGCACTCTTAGCAGATAAAAGCTTCTTGAGTTTCTTCCCTTCCCTGTCCCCTTTCTTTGTTTTGGGGAATAGGAAAGCTTTAGCCTACCCAGTCCAGGAATGCCAGCATGGTGTAGAGGTTAAAAGCAGCAGACTCTAATCTGAAAAACCAGATTAGATCCCCTACCTTGGGCTCATCACAGATCTCTTAAGAACTCTCACCTGCCTCACATGGTGCCTGCTTGGGGGGGGGGGGGGGGGGGGGAAGGGGATTGTAAGCTGCTTTGAGACTCCTTTCAGGAGTGAAAAGTGGGGCATAAAAACCAGCTCTTCTTAAATAGAATGTTTTGTCCCTATGAGTAATTAGCTTGGCTGCATGTTCATTGTGGATGGTGGTAGTAGTAGTAGAAGTGTAGTCTCAAGGAATGGTGGGCGCAAGAGAAGCCACTGTGTCAATAGTGTTTAAAGTACCAGGAAGCTGTTAAATTTTGCAGGGCCTCTGTCTCATGTCCAGGGAGTTGCAAGAAAGACAGGACTGTAGTGTTTTAGGATGAAGACAGGTGCTTCTCCAACTACTGCTGACACATGCCTGGTCCAGCTCTAGCAGTAGATTTCTGGTGACGGTACCTTGACTTTTGGGATAATACAGCCGTGGTAAACATTTTAGTCAATTTAGTCTAAAAGTGTTCTTGTATTTAAAAATTTAATTAAGGTTTTACTTCTATCTCTTTTTCTGTAACATGTCAAAGTTACCGGCAGACATGTACAGAACTAAGAATAACTAATTCTGTTAGGTGGTTTATACCTAAAAAGAAACCCAGTATTGGGAATTGCTTGCTGGAACACTGGCTTTGTACTATCTTCAGCTTCAAAATGTGCATAATGCTTATCAGTTGACCATCTAGTGAAAGTACCAAACTAAAGTTCATTCGAAACTCTTTTCAAGATAATAGAAGATGCAAACCATCAACTGTTGGCTTCTATTGGAATTCAGGCTTGCTTCTGTCGCTCTTAGTAATGAGACTGCATTTGTAAGTGTTTCTGGTGTGTGTGTATATATAATAAGTCCATGGCTGCAAATTTCAGTCTTTGTCTTGCTTTGCTTCTGACTTGCAGAGTTGTTCATATATTTCTAAGCAGTCTCTGTAAGGAGTGAAACTGGGTCAGCAATTGCTCCAGGAAATAACAATTCATGTGCAAAACCTGAATTTTAAAAGCTTTCTGTTTCGAGAAGAGCTGTTTGAAGGCAGCTCAGGCAACTTCTCTACAGACAGGATCTAAAAACATGAGAAGGTTGTACTGCAAATATGATGTAGGATCCTATGGATCTGCTTCAGTAATGGTGGTGCTTCATCAATGGAATGCACCATACACCAGAGGGGAGCACCGCAGTTAGTGGAGTCTATCTGCAGGAGCCAATTCATTGTGCTGTGTGGTGGTGAAAAAAAAGATATTTAACTAAAAAGGCTAGTATGGCCTAACCACCTATTCTAGACACAATATACAAAGGCAGAGCAGAAGAACATGCAACTTTAACCATTATAGTAATGAAAAATGCATATGCATGAGGTTCAGGTTGATTTCTTACCACACTGAGAAGAGAAACATAGAGTTGGAAACCTGCACTACTTAAATTATTTATTGTTTGGCTTTCTGGAGAAGTCATCGAAAATACTTTCCTCAGTGGTGCTAGGGCAGTGTTAGACTGTACCTGAAGTACTCTTGAAAAAAATGTCTGGCATTGGGAAATCTGTGTATGGTGCTAATTGCTAGCCAGTTGCCTTGAGTTTATGAAGTTAAAAATGAAAATGTTCTCATGGACCTACTTGTAAATAGACAGCTCCTTATGCAAGCTGGTCTTCAACTCCTCCAGTTCTTTGTTCTTGTGCTGCTGAAGTTTTACTCCGTTCTTCAGCTCTCGCAACCTTTCTTCCATCTCCTCTACCTGCTCCTGCAGACAGTGAGAACCATCAATGAGATCTTCAAACCAGCTAAGGAAGGTAATAGGCGGCCTCTGCTTCCTGCTCCTGTGGCCAAAGTGGCTACATTATTTTAATTGCTATTGGGGGGGAGGGGTGTTGCATTTTCCGGGGGGGGGGGGGGTTGGAAGTTTCATCTTGGAAGAAAAACTAGAAAAGGGAATGGTTCCTTTGCTCCTTGACTGAAATTTACACGACGTGGTACAAAAGAGCTGGGCTAAGAAATAACTCCATGCCTTTGGCAAATGTATTTTTTGCATGACTTTATTTTGATTTTGCTGATCGTGCTACTGTGAAAGCCACATAGGCTCTTGATGTTTCACTCCCCTGACTTAACCCCTAAGTGGTCTTTAGAGATTTTGGTAACCATTTTAAGCCCATCTGTCACAGAGCTTTGCCCCTTAACCCTGAGGGAAAGGGGTGGAACAGAAACAGCCCTAAACATGCCTGCAACACAAGTTACATGGCAGAAGGAAAAGGCCCTGTGGCTCCACAGAAGCATTGAAGGAGCAGGTGGGCAGTAATCACACAGTACTAGCTGTCCTCTCAGGGGTAGATGGAGGGTTTCCATGGGGAAAAGGTCTATCAGATGGCTAGGATCAACTAGCCAGCATGGTATAGTGATTCAGAGAAGTGAACTGTAATTTGGAGAACTAGGTTTGATTCCCCACTCTTCCACATGAGTGGCAGACTCTTATCTGGTGAACTCTTACACATGAAGCCTGCTGGGTGTCCTTGGGCTAGTCACAGTTCCCTCAGAACTCTCTCACTAGGAGCTTGTTGCAGAGAGGGGAAGGGAAAATGATTGTGAGCTGCTTTGAGTCTTCTTGACAGGAAGAAGATAGAATTGCTCCCATCCCCTGCCTGGTCTTATCTTTATTATTGGCCATAGTCAAACAACTGCAAGGGGTGATGATCTTAATACACTGGCTTGTGACTTCAAACATCACAGCAAGTCACAATTACTAAACCGTGCTGTAATGATTAAGAGTGGTGCACTCTAACCTGGAGAACTGGGTTTGATTCCTCATTCTTCCACATGAAGCCTGCTAGGTGATCTTGGGCTACTCAGTTCTCTCAGAACTTTTTAGCTCCCACCTAACTCACAACAAGTCTGTTGTGGGGAGAGGAAGGGAAGGAGATTGTAAGCTGCTTTGAGACTCTTTACAATTGAGAAAAGCGGGTTATAAGTCCAAACTCCTCCTCTTCTTATCTGGCCTGCAAATGCTCATTTGGTGCCAACTGCAGCCCCCGATTGTTGGCCCATCTACCTTTAGACATCCTGCTAAACCATGTGTTGATCCAACTCCAGCTTGTTGTAATATCTGGACATGCTCATTGTCTGACAATGAAGATTTCCATTCTGACATTTCCATGGCTGCTACACAATGCCTAATTTACAAGGAGTCTGACCCAGAAGACTGATAGAGCTGTCAAAATCCAGCCTGGGGTTGGGAGCAGAAGAAAGGCATGGTCCTCCTACATTTTCATGTTTCAATGCTGCAAGGTCTGGGCTTGCCTGGACTTGAAAATATGCTGCAGCAGAAGACCAGCTCAAATTAAGCTCTGCTGAGATGCATGTTATACAAGAGTCTCAGGGCTGCTGGGGAGGAGGGAGGGGAAATTCTACTTGGCTGAATGCCTAATGGACCACTCCTTCACGGAGGACCTTTGCCAGCCAGCCTGAGCACAGAAATAAGTATCTATTTGTATAGGTTCCAGGGAGCAATCTAATCACGGGGCTTAAAGTAAAGCCCAGGGAAGGAGAAAAACAGAACAATTCTCTCACCTTTTTCCCTTCCAATATGAGAAGAGAAGGGAATGGAGAATGCGAGAGCCTTCTTAGGGCTCTGAACTGAAGAAGAAATTAAAGGGAGAAGCAGGTTGAGTGTCTTTTCACAGCTCTTGCAGCATCTGGTTCCCTTCTGCCCATTTGCGAAAACCTGCCAAATATTCAGCGATGTGAGAAACGAGAGGGCTTTCTAGACACTAGCTCCTGCATGGTAAGGAGAAGGAAGAAATAAGCTGGAAAGAGAATGAACACTCTGAAATGGGTTTTGTGCCTCCTGACTACTGCTAGTCGCTGCTCTTCTTGCAAGAACTAGTTGAGAAACAAATTGTTAGAATTTTTTTTTTGCATTTTCTATGAGCCTCTATAAATAAACTCTGCTGAGGGAGGTATCTTTGTCTGAGGGGTGCCATGGATGGTGGTGGCAGCTGCAAGGGCTGAGAGGCAGGTGATTAGTCTGATAGATGAGATGGTTAAACCAGGTATGGTAAGCTTGCTTGAACCTCTAGGATTCTAGGCCCTGCAGAAGGAGTTCTCCTAGGAACAGCACTTTTCAAAATGGTGTTCTAACATTCAAATCGTTGCGTCAGGTCAAAAGAGGCGTCTGATTTGATATCTGGTGCTCCTGGAAACACACTAGCAGGGCCACACCCTTGTTTCTTCTCAGAGTTGAGAGACAGGCTGTCACTGAAGATTATGTTTGAAGGAGGAGATATGTAAGCCACAATCTTGGCATGTGTTCCAAATGCTTTGTAAAAGCATTCTCTATTCCGTAGGGCTTTGGGCTGAGGCTTGGTTTAGTTGGCTGTTCCTAACTGGGCACTTCAGCTTTTAAGCTGTGATTTTTTTCATACTGGATTTTTTTAAAGCTATGATTTTCTGACTTCTAGTTTGTCATGTTGAATAGCTGGCTGTAGTTGACTTTGAATAGTTGATTTAAACAGCAGAAGACCACAAAAATATAATAATAGAATCACAGAGTTGGAAGAGACCCCAAAGGCCATCAAGTCCAACCTCCTGCAATGCAGGGACACACAATCAAAGCACTCCTGATAGATGGCCATCCAGCCTCTCTTTAAATTTTAATATAAATCTCTCTAATCCATCTAAACTTGTGGTCATCACCAGTAGCAGGTTCCACCCTAATTATCTGTTTATGTAACTAGGGCATTTCCATCCCATCTTTTCCACAGGGAGCTGAGGACAGTGGGCAGAGTGCTTCCATGCCATTGAATTCTCAACTCTGTGAGGTAGAAGAAGAGTTTGGATTTATATTCCCCCTTCCTCTCCTGTAAGGAGACTCAGAGGGGCTTACAATCTCCTTTTCCTTCCCCCACAACAAACACTCTGAGGTAGGTGGGGCTGAGAGAGCTCCAAAGAACTGTGAGGTTCAAGGTCACCCAGCTGGTGTGTGTTGGGAGTGTGCAAGCTAATCTGGTTCACCAGATAAGTTTCCACAGCTCAAGTGGCAGAGCGGGGAATCAAACCCAGTTCTCCAGATCAGAGAGCACTTGCTCTTATCCACTACACCATGCTGGTAGGTTAGGATGAGAGAGTCTGACAGGCCTAGTGAACTTCTCAGCTCCAGAGGATTTGATCCTGGATCTCCACAACTTACTCTTATACTCCAGCCACTCCACCACACCGAGCTAAATGCATTTTAGATATCTGTTAATTAACAGATTTGGGCTCTCTGCTTTTGCAAAATACTAGTTGATATTAGTTGTGACTAATGTGCATGCACATAAACACTTGCACGATGATAAGCAAATGCTGCAAGCATGCTAAGGCTTCAAATAACTTGCAGCAGTTACGGTAGCTACACATTTCCTGCAGCCAAGAGGCTGTTCAGAGTAAGAGCCTCACCTCTCTGTCCCTATACCAAGTCATCTGGAGGCTAATGCTGAAGTGCTATGGATAAAGTTCGTACTGCTTGGCTCTTTTACACAACAGACTTTAATTTTTATTGCATCCAGGATAGAATCCAGTATAAAGTGAGTTAAGATGTTTACTCTGATCCTAGTCTTAAATGTTTGCTTCTTTTCAGTTGGTATATAGCCTTTCAGTTTCTTATCCTACAGTCATTGTGTACAAGACCCAAAGCACACACTTAATATTTTTTTCCTTGCAGCACTAGTGTCTTGCGGTTCTCAGTCCCCCAAGCGGCCAAAGAAAACCCTCTTCTCCTGAGCTCAATGTGCCCTATTCTTGTCCCATGTATCCCAAACCACACCCTAAATAGACACTGTAAAAAGGAAGCAGAATTCTCTTCCTCACTCTTTCAAAGTGCTCTGTTCTCATGAATACACTTCATGAACCCTATAATTGAAATCACCACTCTAGCACACTTGGGGAATATGAGGTATAGAGCCTGGTCTTCCACATGTTTTCTTGGAAGTTTGACCTGATTAAGGCTGACAGAGCAAGGAGTTGCAACCACAAAGGTTCGCCATATTATTTAAACCACTGTAACCTATGCAGAGTAGTTACAAGTAGTTACAATTGCATTGTTGGCATGCTAAAACTCCATAGAAGAGTTTGGATTTATAGCCCGCTTTTCTCAACTGCAAGGAGTCTCAAGGTGGCTTACAAACTCCTTCCCTTCCTCTCCCACAACAGACAATGTGGGGCTGAAAAAGTTCTGATTAGAGTCAACCTGCTCTGTTATGGACTACAATTCCCATCTGATGGGAATTGTAGTCCATAACATCTGGAGTACCAAAGGTTCGCCACCACTGCATGCTGGCCACCCTTGTAGATATTGTACTGGTATGCTAAATAAGAATGCATGGCTGTTAACGATAATCAGACAGTCTTGCTGATGACTCTTCCTGACTTTAGCACATCTCCGACTACTTGCTTGATCAACATGTGTGACCTAACTGGACAGCAAGGCACTTTCTATGCCTGTGGACTAATGATATGGAGGAGGAAGGCCGTGAAGAGACTTTGGCAGTTTGCCTTGACCCCAGCAGGTGTGTACAACTAAAGAATAGGGTGCCTAGAGCTGCTTTCTGGCTGTATACATGAAACTTTGGATTGTATAAGAAACACAATAATAATGTCCTCTTTTAAAAAGGCACAGCTGCTCTACGGGGGGTATAGAACCTTTAAATGAGACCCTGACTTCATGCACAGGGAAATTCTGTTCTCATTCCAGCATCACATTTAAATTGAGCCCAATTCCCACTGAATTAAATAAGACTTGTATCCAATAAAGTCGACATAAGATGGCAATCTCAGGCTTACTTGGGAGAAAGACCCATTTTGAATAGGAACAGAAATCTTGCTAAAATGTTTAACTAGTTTGAATAAAGTATTACCGAAGACAGTAATAGGTTAACTTTTAGAGAATATTTTTCCTGTTAGAGTTTAAAGATAGTCCCCTGTGTAAGCACCAAGTAATTACTGACCCACGGGGTGACATCACATGACGTTTAATAGGCAGACTATGTTTATGGGGTGGTTTGCCATTGCCTCCCCCAGTTGCCTACACTTTACCCCAGCAAGCTGAGTACTCATTTTACTGGACTTAGAAGGATGAAAGGCTGAGTCAACCTTGAGCCAACTACAGGGACAAAACCTCACTGTGCAGTCCTCATTAAATCTTGCAGCTCAAAGATTCTGAGTTCTACTTGGTGATGGAAAAGTGCCATCAAGTTGGAGCAGATTTGAGGCAATACTGTAAAGTTTTCAGAACAAAAGACAAACAGGTGTGCTGTTGCCTGACTTTCTGGGTGGTTTCCCATCCAAGTAGTCGACCCTGCTTAGTGTCCAAGATTTGATGAGCTCAGGCTAGTTGGGGCCATACAGGTTGTAGATCTTTGTTATATCACAGGCATAGACAGAGGCTGCAGCAACCTACTTGGCTGCCAGCTTGAGACTCGAACAGCAACTAAGCCTAAAAAATCATACCTTGTACTGAAGAATTTCTTCATCCCGTTTTTGCTTAATGAGTAGGATCTGTTCCTCCAGGCTCCTGTTTTGCAGCCATAGTTTGTTCACTTCTCCCTTCAGCGGTTGCAGAGTTTCTTTCAGTCTGTGGATCTCGCCCTGGGTCTTTTGCAAAGCCCTGGTGCTAGCTTCTCTGCGTTCCAAGAGACGCATCAGCTTGGGCTCATACTGTTCTTCTAGGCTCTGACGACTCTCTGCCACAAAGCTCTCAAACTCCATGGAAAGCCTCCTGGTCTCTTGCAGATAGCAGCTGTGCCTTCGGCGCCTAGGAACGTTCAAAAGCTGGCTGAACTGTTCCTTCTCTTTCTCACAAGTCTCTCTCAACTGGGACAGTTCCTCAGAGAGCTGGCTGACCCTGCTTTCCAGTTCTTCCCGGTAGACGGCGTACTGCGCCACGTCGTGTCTCCTGGTTTCCAGCTGATACTGGCACGCCACACATTCCCGTGTCACCCTAAACAGCTTCCGTTTCACTTGCCGAACTTCATCCCTCAAGCTGTCCCTTTCGAGCTCAACCTTGGAATGCAACCTGTAGGCTTTAAGGATTTCTTCGTGAGCTTGCTTGATTTCCTCCAGGGCTGGTTCCCGCAGCAGCATGAGTTCCTGGATAAGGTGATCCCTCTCCCTCTCCAGTTCTTCGACAGCCTCGATGCACTCCTGAAAACGTTCACCAAGTTCTTCGATGCTCATAGTTTGAGGCTCTGTAGCATATGACTCCTGGTCAGCTACAGGTGCCTGCAGCTCCACTGGGCCATCAAGTATTCCCATATCTTGTGAGAATGACACATCGATGGGCTCTATGTTTAACATCTCAAGACCATCAGCCCCATCAAGCTCCACAGATATGTTTGTACCCCCAGCAGCCAGCGCTGAGTTTTCGGCATCATCCAGTTCCACTTGGGGCTCAGAATTGGCCATTGCTTCCCTGAAGTGTGAAAAAATGGGGAGAGGGAGATGTGATAGCATCCTGAGCGTCAGTTCCCATGATGGACAGAAGCTATGTGGCACTGTAATAGACCCTGAGGCCTAAAAGGACACTCCCCTTAAGACATTTGTAAAACCTTGTCATAGCCATTGACTGTCACCTCACCACCATAACTTTCTAAGCAGTTAGGGACATCTCAATCCCTTTACTAAAAAGCTGAATTATCTGCTTCCTTGCAGTTAAAACTAAGAAGGGTGATGGTTGTTATATTCTGTTCCACATGAGGATGATAGTGGCTTGTATATTTCTCTGTCACAGAACAAAACAACTTTCTTGGTTGTAGAATGCCCTGTTTGGGTCTTAGTGCCTACCTAGCCCTGCTCTCCCCATCTGTTTGAAAGTCTGAAAGTAAAAATACATTGTGGCATAAAAGGTTTTGTATCAAAATACCATGTTCAATAATGCACAAAATAATGGTTTTGACAAAGGCCGTGTGTGTAAAAATGAGTGATAATTCTCATATTTGTTCAGGACTATATTCTAATGCAGAAGCAGACGACTTTCTCAACTGGTGCACCTCAACTGACTCCGAACTATCATCTTTCTGTGGAACAGAGTACAGGAAATCGGAAGCACATGGCATCTCAAGTTATTGCAAAAACTACTATCAAGATCGTAAGTCACAAAATTCTCAGGATTGAGGTACGTTTTTAAAAAATGATTCTTAGTGGCATGGAAGGAGGCAGGTGGCCGGCTTCATAATGCTCAGATCAGTTGTGCAGAATGCAGTAGGAAGGGAGAGGAAGGTTTCTCCATAGAAGATCAGCTGAACTCTGGTGCTGCCTGTCTGGAATATGCCCTTTTGTAGTGGAATATCTCTCAAGCAAAAAGTGGGAGGCCAAGCTTATTGGGGGCTGAAACTGTTACACTGTCAAATACGGCAAAGCTTGGGCAAACCCATTCTGGATGTGATAAGGCATGACTATGAATGATCTCATATGAGAGTAGGGGAACTTCCCCTGAGCAATGGGATCAACACTTGACATGGGTCCTCTACGAAAGCAACGGTTAGGACCAGCAAAGGTGGGACAAGTCTCCTTAGCAACCATGTGCACTGGCAGAAAATTCAACCCCAGCTTGCCTAGCTTTGGCTAACTCTTAAAAATAAATTCTGGACTTTGGGAAAACGTGAAACAGAGCCAGACTAACATGGCTATAGCCATTCTAGGCACACTGCAGAATCTTGCAGAAAAAGGCTAGTATTTGGGGCACTGGACATTGAGTGTGTGTAAAATGCTGTCAAGTTGCTGCTGACTTATAGCAACCTGGTAGGGTTTTCAAGCAAGAGATTAACAGGTGTGATTTGCCATTGCCTAGCATTCCTTTGTGGTCTTCTATGCAACACTGCTTAGCTTCTGAGATCTGTCGAGATCAGGCTAGCTAATACTCTAGAGTAGGTAGAGGACATATCTCAGTGCTTATAAATTGCTGCACAATTCTGAAGTATGACTCTTTCAAACTTGACTTTTGAGTCTCTTGGGAATTGCACTGGATTTGCTCTTAAGGTGGGTGTTGGCTGAAAACATGCCCTCAAAATGTTCCATCTGTTGAATGCAATAAGAGTATCTACATTCTTGTGCATTCATTATCACAGTCCTGCGAAGTCATTACTAGGAGTTCCATTATTATTGCAAATGGGAAATTAAGGCTGAAAGAAAGTCATCTGCATAAAGTCATGTAATGATGACTTGAAGTGTGAGAAGCCAAGTAGGGAGGTGGTGGTTCAGTGTGGTGCTACTTTTGTGCCTGAAATCCACATATTCCCACTGCGATTGGATGTAGTCCACCCACAGGAATCTTTATTTTAACATTTGCTTAAAATGTATGCACTTCCCACCTCTTCTTCCATGGGGGGCGGGGGGCAGCAATTCAGTATGAACATGTCCACCATGGAATGGACAAGACATTTTGTTGACAAGAGGCAGAAATCAAAATCTACAGTTCTGCATCAGCCCCTGGAAGTAAGAATGTGATAAAAACTGAATTTGTGACAATTTTATGCTCTTCAATAGTGACTAAAACCTACTGCCAGGATTGGTCCTATGTTTAATGGCAGGGCTTGACCCCTGTTCGACTCCGCCTTGGGTACCTGTGTAATGGCAGAACCTTTGAGGGTGGAAGGGGGTACCTAGAGGAAGAACACTGGCTGCCCTAGCTAAAGGAAATATCAGGGGGAAATGTCATAATGCTGTGACAAGTGGGCAATCAACGTGAGAGTTCTCTTTCTAGGCTTCTTGTAGGCCAGGGATGGTGAACCTTTTCGAGACCGAGTGCCCAAATTGAAAAACCCAAACCCCACTTATTTATCGCAAAGTGCCAACCCGGCAATTTAACCTGAATGCTGAGGTTTTAGTTTAGAAAAAAACGGTTGGCTCCCTCTTCCTCCACCCCACCCACTTGAGCAGGGGCCAGCCTGCTCTAGCCTCCAGCAAGTCCTGCGAGCACCGCTCTGTGCCTCTCTAGCATCTCTGCCTCCTCTGCGCCCCCCCCCCCCCAGACAGCAGCCACCCACACCACAGGCACTAGGCCCGCCAGCCGAGTCCTTCCTGCTCACTGTGGTGCGCGCACATCATGCTCAGTGGCCCAGGCCAGCCTAGGTGTGTGTGTGTGGGGGGGTGATTTTCCGCCCCCCACATGACGAACTCCATGTTTGCATGCCCACAGAGAGGGCTCCAAGTGCCACCTCTGGCACCCGTGCCATAGGTTTGTCATCACTGTTGTAGGCAGAGTGGAATTGAGAACTGGAAACGAAAGATTTTTTAAAATTGAAAATGTGGACAGCCTCAGCCGTCCAAATGAAGAGGTGTGCATATTATATAAAATGGCTGGGGATGGACTAAGATTTGGCATTGGGCACAAAAGGGTCGTGGTTTGTGAAGGAATGGCCTGCAGCTATCCTTGTGAGCTGCAGCTGTTTGCAAAAGGGATGGTTTGTTGGCATCACAGTGCTTGAGTCGTACCATGTGCTATTTGAAGGGAGAGTTGGCTCCCGGGTGGTGGAGGGGGGGGGGAGTGACTGGGAAAACTTGAAAAGAGTCAATGTGTTGGGGCTAGAAGACCAGCTGCAGCGGAAGGGGGGCCGAAACCACACCCAGTTGGTCAGCAGCCTTGGCTGCATCTCCTTTTGCCCAACTAGTGGCCCCCAGTGGAAGAACCACCACACCTTCCCTATCACTGCTCAGCCTCAGGGATCTCCAGAAAAGGGGGAGGGGAGGATTTGCGGGTAGCATTAAAGGTGATCTTGATTGACAAACATAACCCCCCCGTCTTTGGGGCAAGATCCATGGGAAAGTGCTCCTGCGCACGCTCCACTGCAATGAATGGACCGTTTCCACGATGCATGCGCAGGAGAACTTCCCCGGCACTGTTGCTTTCCTCTTGGGGGCGGAGAAGAGAGCCAGCCTTTCTGGTTCAAACTATCCAGCTGAGCGCCAGAGATCAACGATAATTTGTCCCCGTTCCCAAATAAGGCGCTCTTCGCCCCCCACCCCGCAGAGGAGCCGGGGCGCTTCTGGCCGCTGTTCGCCAGGTCGAGCTCGGGAAGGGGCGGACCGGCCACAGCGCGCGCTCCCCCCCCCCCCGGTCTGCTCCCCCCTCCCGCCCCGTTTCCTTCTGCCCCGCTCGCCTTACCTTCGGCTGGGCTGGACTTTGGCGTGGAGTGGGCTGCGGCGGCGGCTGGCTATTAATACGGCCGGTCCGAAACCGGAGCCCCGCTGGCCCCCTGCCTCGGCCTCCGGGGACCAGCTGCACTGCCGGCGCGAGGGCTGACACCGGATCCCTCCCTCGGGGCGGGAGAGGAGGAGGAGGCGTGGGCAGAGGCAGGGCTGCTGGCGGCTTGGCTGGCCCTCGCTCCCTTCTGGCAGCGGCAGCTTCGCCGAGCCCCCCGGCTTCCTTCGGCCCTTTCTGGGTCCCGCGCTCCGGGGAGCCGTGGGAATGCGCCCGCCCACCTGTCGATCTGTCCTGATCTGTCGAAGGCGCAAACCTTCTCTGGCCTGGGACGACCTTAGGAGTGCCCACGTAGCTCTCAACAGGCAGAGCGAGGGGAGAGAGCGGCCAGCGTCCTTGATCTAGGGGCCAAAGGAATCTTCTCTGGTCTCTGCCCCCAGGAGCTTACAGGCTGACCTGGTGGGGAAGGGAGAAAGAAGCCGAGCACTCAGGGGGACAGAATGGAGAAATGGCTCCTCCCTCTCAGATGGATATTTGGGCTCCCCCAACAATGCCCCAAGAAGCCCCCTCACCACAGGAGAGGGGAGGGGAGATAAACAAGCACCATCAGTGAAACAAGGGTCTAATGGGAGGGGGTGGCGGAGGTGTTTGGTGGGGTGGGTTTAACAAACACAATCCTTCCAAGGGGGATTAGCATTGCTGGTCTGAGCCCCCTGAAATACTTGCTCATTCTCTTTGCCTTGCAAACTGAGCCGGCTGCATAAGCCTCTTATTGCTGCAGCGGTAGCTAGCAGCCAGCCCAGCTCAGCCCTGAACGCGGGCTTCCTCCTCCTGCTCCGCCCCCTTGGCCCAACCATTAGTCTACGGATAAGGTTACTACTCTGGCTTTGCTCTCTTCACAGCTTTGAATGCTAGGTTAGACGTGCATGCTTGGAAATGGGCGTGGTGCACCTCTCCCTTGTACGGAGCACAGCTTTAAAAGGAATAAAATACTTTTTAAAAAAAGTGTTTTAAAAAATAGTACAACCCACGCACTTATCTCTATTTGCAGAAAGGCGTTTGACTCAATAGCGTAGGAATGCTGTTAACTGGAGAGATGTGGTGTGTGTATAAATAAATACCCACCTAAAACTGTTAAAAGGGCCAGCCGAAGTACAAGTACAGATCAGGCAGAACAGAGCCTTGTATGGCATGAAAATAAAGGGAAAGGGGGCAACTTGTGCCCTCGGCCAGGCTCACACACCTCTTCCTGGTTGATCCCAGGAATTATTCAGAGGGCGGAGACAAAGCGAAATCAGAGCCCTTGCTGGCTGCTCTCCTAAACCATGTGTTAGTCCTGAGGGTCTGAACTGATCCTCCCAGTGCTCTGTTTGTATGCATAACTAGGCAACAGCCTGCTGAAACAGAGGAAGGGGCAGAGTGGGTGAGGATGCTCAGGACCAACACCAGTTTCTCCACTGTAACAGTGCAGTTGTATGGAATACTGCAATACAGTATAATTGGATGTTCTTGTCCAACACAATGGAATTCTGCTTTCGCCTTTGCCTTTCTTTGCCACTGCTCGGCTGGAAACTGTTTAAATGGACAGTTAAATCAATTACAGAACCCATAGATCAGTCATAAATAAATAAACACTGTGTTTCTTAAACAACACATACTGTTCAGTGTTTGTTTAAGTAGACCTTAGCAATATTAATGGAGGCCAAGCCATTTGGACTAGCAGCATTTTTGCATTTTGAGCAATTTTGAAGAAGAAATGTTGGATTTATATAACCCCCTTTCTCTCCTGTAAGGAGACTCAAAAGGGCTTACAAATTCCTTTTCCTTTCCTCCTCACAACAAACACCCTGTGAGGTAGGTGGGGCTGAGAGAGCTCTGAAGAAGTGTGACTAGTCCAAGGTCACCCAGCTGGCATGTGTTACAGTGCACAAGCTAAGCTAGCTCACCAGATAAGCTTCCACAGCTCAAGTGGTGGAGCAGGCAATCAAACCTGGTTCTCCAAATTAAAATGCACTTGCTCTTAACCACTCACTCCACCACATGGGAAACAATGCGCACATTTAAGCAGTTTGGTGCTGTCTGAACAGGCCAGGCGAAGGGCTCACATTTGATGGTCATGGTTAAAGCACAGT
The DNA here is from genome assembly GCF_021028975.2 of Sphaerodactylus townsendi. Lineage (NCBI taxonomy): Eukaryota > Metazoa > Chordata > Lepidosauria > Squamata > Sphaerodactylidae > Sphaerodactylus > Sphaerodactylus townsendi. The sequence continues at coordinate 101,525,995 of NC_059430.1, forward strand.
TAAGTGACTGTAATGCATTTGCGTGAAATTTGTAACTTCTCTAGCTAGGATATATGGCACTGCCTCCTGTGTCATTTCCATTGAATTTAATTGCCCAAGGATTTCCCCGCATAGTTATGTGGATGTGTGTAGAGAGCGGTGACATTTGGATTTTCCATCTTGGGCACCAAAATAGCAGGAGCCAGCCCTGTGTAGAAACCTTGGTGTGGTAAGGGAGACTTGCAGCTACAGTAGAAAAATTGGCTTTTTGGAAAGGCCTGTGCCCAGAGCCACACATATTTTGCTCAATCTGTTGATGATATTAGCAGAAAAAGAATCCCTGCAAGCTTATTTCTTACTGTTCTCCTTGGCTTTTGTCATGTAAGTGCTTCAGGAGGTGGGAGGTTTTACAGAAGATTATTTCCCTTAACACATTAGAGCAGTCAGGATGATGCTGCGTTGCCTTTGGAAAGCGGTCGTCTTTCAGACTTGTCTTCCTCAAAGGGATGTTTTGATAATAAGATAACCTCCTGCTGTGTCTCTTTGGGACATGGGACAGCCTTTTATTGCAGGAATTCTTTTTTCATGGGGAATGTATATCTTTATGCCATGCCACACACGCTCATTTAAACACACTCAAGTTTCACCCTTCTTAATTTTGTCAGCTAATTTCTTTCATCACAAATTGACCCTTGATTGATTCTAGGCCTGGGGACTCATTAGCAGAGTATTCTGGCAATTTGAAATCTGTGCGCGCGTGCGCACACACACACGTGTGCTACTGGTATGGAAGTGAATTTGTATGAATTCACTTCCTATTTAGGTTTAGGGAGAAACATGCATATGAGCTTGGGAGGTGCTTAAAGATGAATGACCCAGGAATGAGCAAGAGTCCTGGTATGAATGCAGCCAAAGACTTTGGGGGAGACTCTCTCAGCTTGATAGATAATATGGTTGAGCCACTGGCTGTGAGAGAACTGATTCACAGGATTCAGCTGAGCTGCAGTTTCTGTTGCATTGTTTTAGTCAGTATCATCCAAATCTGAAATATGCATTGTGTTGCCAATCAGTGACAAAGAAAAAAAGATCTTTTTTTAACAGCAAGGGGCCATGTAATTTTTACTGCGTCTGAACTATTTTCAGATGCATACCATGTCTGAACAGAGAGAGTTGGGCAAGATTTCACCCCTGTCCCCATTCTAAACCACTAAGTTGTGCCCAGACCCCAAGGTCTGTCCCAAGAGCTTAATCCTTGAAACCTGTCAAAATGCCTGAGGTTTGATTTCAGGGATGGCAGCGCTAGGAGCGTTACCTTCCAGCTTCCCCACTCTGCCTCCCATATCTGCTCCGTACTCTGTCCCAATCTCATACGACTTTGCTCCATGCAGGGTCCATTATTTTGGTATCGCCATTTCAGGGGTTCAAAAGGGTCACTTCCTCCTTTTTTCACCAGCATAAAAGCTGGTTGGATTCAACCCTATGCGAACACAGAGTAATACAGAGTTTTAAAAGAATTTGTGCCTGAGAAGATTGGAACAAACGGGTGGGTTAAAACATACAATTGATCCTTTGCACTCATGAACTGCACTTGCTGGGAAGTCATCTGGATCACTGCTGAATTCATAAAAAGATCAAATTTCTGAGCATAGCAAAAGGAAAAAATGTTCTCACTTCCAAAAACTTTGTTGCTGTTCTTCTCCCCCTTCTCTTGTGGTTTGCTTCATCAGAATGGAACCTAGCGAGTTGCTAAAAATAGCTCAAAACAGAGAGGCAAACATTTTTGCCGCTCTCTAGCCCCCTCCTCTTTCTCTGTCTAATTTTATTTCTTTCCTTCCCTTTATAGATTGTCCTTTCCAGAAGAGTCTTCCACTTACCCTCCTCCTCTGTAAACCATGTCCTTAAAATAGTAATACTTCATTGTTAATGCCCCTGGTCAAGTTAAACCTAAATAAAGTTTTGTAATTGTAGAATCAGAAAAATAAAGAGAACTCTTGAAATCTGTGCTGAGCTCTGGCAAGAATTGCATGTCCCAGTGCAAGGAAGAGGAACCTCAGATGGTCCACCAAGGATAGACCTGTTCTTTGACAATTCCCATGAGTGAGGTTGCCAGCTCTGGGTTGGGAAATACCCTGAGATTTTGGGGATGCAGCCTGAGGAGGGTGGGGTTTGGGGAGGGGAAAAAGGAACTTCATTGGGGCATAATGCCTTCATGTACACCTTCCAAAGTGGCCATTTTCTCCAGGTGAACTCTCCCAGAGAACAATTGTAACCCCAGAAGATCTCCAGCTACCACCTGAAGGTTAGCAATCCTACCCAAAACAGTCTGTAACTGAAAATTCCTGCTGTGGCTTGGAGCAAGCAGCATGCAAGACTTGCTGCACTGAAGGAAGAAGAGGAATAATTTATACCCCACCTTTCTCTTCTGGAAGGAGACTCAAGGTGGCCTACAAGCTCCTTTCCCTTCCTCTCCCCACAACAGACACCTTGTGAGGTAGGCGGGGCTGAGAGAGCTCAGAGAGAACTGTGACTAGCCCAAGGTCACCCAGCAGGAATTAAGGAGTGTGGAAACACATCTGGTTCACCAGATAAGCCTCTGCCGCTCAGGTGAAGGAGTGGGGAATCAAACCCAGTTCTCCAGATTAGAATCTACCTGCTCTTAACCACTATGACTATACCATGCTGGCTCTCAAGAGAAGGTGGTGCTTGTCACCTGCAAATCTTTTGCCTCGTAGCTTTGCAGGGCATCCCTTTGTCTAAATGCCTGGTCATTCAGACAACACTGGGAGAAATCGCATCACTGGATCCATTTCTGCATCTGCCTGTTCCTCTCACTCAAGTCTGCTTGTTGTAGACCTTTTCATTTCCCTTGCATTTTTCTGTTCCACCTTCTTACAGCTTCATCAGGAGCATACCTGGCCCTCACTTTTCACCACCATCCCTGTCACTGAACAATAATGCTCTCTGATTAGGGTTGCCAACTTCCAGGTAGTAGGTGGAGATCTCTCAGGATTATAACTGATCTCCAGGCAATAGAGATAAATTCTCCTGGAGAAAATGACTGCTTTGGAAGGCATTATAATCCACTGAAGTCCCTCCTGTCTCTGAACCCTGCCCTCCTAAGGCTCCACCACCAAAATCTCCATGAGTCTCCCAAACTAGAGCTGGCATCCCCATCTCTGATTTGGGTTGCTCCATGCCAGCCACCAGGGAGCCAATGTGATATAGGGCCCCTCTGCACAGCAGAGGCAACTAGGGTTCGACTCGTGTCTTCGGAAATCGTTACCTGAGCTCGACTCCTCTGTTACTCCGCACAGCAGCTGACTCGTGTCTCCGGAGCCGAGTTCAGAGGGCGGGATTACCTCCTCGCGTCTTCTCCGCTCCTCATTCCCGATTGGCTGCCGTTCTATGGCGGGAAACGTGAGTTCACGTCCCTTTTTTCCCCGTTTACCGACGTAGGAGCTACGTAGGAGGATTTTTTAAAAGTCGCACTTCTCGCTGCCGCCACGAGTCTCCCGTTCTGCGCATGGCCGAAATACTGCACTGTGATTGGCTGGCTGGCAGAGTCGAGGCGAGGGAGATTCCGCACTCCGCCGGCTTCGGCTTGAGTGCAACCCGAGTTCGCCAGGAAGTTGTACCTCCCAGTCGAGCTCGAAAATTTAATGGTGAGGGGGAGCCGAGACAGACATGAGTCGAACGCTACGGCTGTGCGGAGTACTCGGGTCGGACCCAAGTCGAACTAAGGTCGAATCCTACAGTGCGGAGGGGCCCATAATAGTTAAGGTGCTGGTCTAGGATCTGGGAAAAGCAGATTTGAATCCCCACTCTGCCATGGAAACTTTCTGGGTGATTTTGAGCCAGCTCTTCACTCTCAGCCTTGACCCTGGCGAGTATTTGGATGGGAGACCTCCAATGAATACTAGGGGTGTGATTTGGTGGAGGCAATGGCAAACCACTTCCTAACATCTCTTGCCTTGAAAATCCAACGGGGTCATCATAAGTCAGCTGTAACTTCATGCCAAAAAAATAATACTAGCCACCCAGCCCCACTCTGCCTCCAGATCACTGAAGGAGGGCTTGCATATAAATCTGACACATGATTAAGACCTTTGAACTACTGAGCAGACTGGGAGAGGTGTACTAGACAGGAGGTTATGTGGTCATCATATTGAAGGCTTTTTTTCCTACAGGGTAAGTCAGGCGGATTTCTCTTTAACTTCACCTTCTAGTTAGGAGGAGAGGACTGAGATTTCTCATTATTTTCTTGTACTGTAGATTTGACAATCTAGTTAAGGATATGCCACAATGAAATGCCCCAGCCCCTAGGAAGGCTAGAGCTCGCACATATAGAATACTGATGTACTGAAGAAGAACACTTAGCTGGCAAATAGTTTGGATATCAGAGATCTGTCTCCATATTTGCTGTATGACATATTTTGCTATACATATGGGCTGAGTTACATATTTGCTGTGCATTTGGTGTATGACATATTTGCTGTACAAACTGGCTGAGTGCCATCCTGAATCTTTAATTACCTTTAAAAGGTCTTGCATCTTAAAATTAAAGAAGCTGCATGTAAACACTTTCGTAGCATGGCTGCTAGTTTCAAATTTGTTTAAGTCATTACATATTTGCTCTATGACATATTTGGGAGCTTGTAAGCACTTTTACCTGGCGCATTACAAGTGTCTTGTATCATGCATGTGTTTCTTTAAAGTGGTGTTTAACAGAAACCTGCATTGATTCTCTAGACTATATTGTATAATGTGCAAGAAGCTATATCAGTGCACCTGTAAATATTAGCATTTGTGGCTTTTGTCAAGGTCCTCGTACCTATTTATCATTTCAGTTAAGCAATAGAGATCTATTAATAAACAAACAGGTGTGTATCATTTAAAGTTGTTTATTACATCACATTACATGTACATTTTCATATGCTGTACAATTGATAGAATATGTTCATTTTTATTGTTGCCAGTTTGCATGTGGTCTTTATGTGTTTCTGATTTCTTCTATCTGTGGTTCCTTTTTGTTGTTAATAATATGTAAATCCAGCTCTGGCTGCTAAACAAGATTCCCTGATTATTAGAAGAGGTACATTTCCTGCAAACTGATATCTGCAAACATCAAAAACTGTTGTGACAAATCCTTTTGCCTTTGTTCTCTGTTTTCTCCCTTCCTACCCTATACCAGTTGCTAAAGAATTATAAGTATATCCACATCTACACTGCAGGCTTGTCTTAGTCTTATACCAGTTTAACAGCCACGTCCCCCGCTCCCTGCCCTCCCAGCCCCATCAAAAAAATTTTTTCTGTGGAAGTTTAAAAACTAACACATTTATTGACGCAGAAGGTTTAATGCACTTGAGCCGCACGCTGTTTTGCTGCAGATAAACCCCACTCCATAGATTAACATGGCTACTACACAGGAATTCTGGCTTTCTGCAAAGAATCCTGGGAACTGTAGTTTGCTAAGCATGTTGAGAATGCTGTTAGAGAGCCCCAGCCTCCTGCACAGAACCACAATTCCAGCCCCCTTGAAAACTGCCCCCCTTGAAAACAGCAAACCCCCATGATGTGGAAGCAACCCAGTTTCTATAACCCTAGCCCAGGGGTCTGCAACCTGTGGCTCTACAGATATTAATTGACTACAAATCCCATCAGCCCCTGCCAGCATGGCCAATATGCCGTCTTGGCAGGGGCTGATGGGAATTGTAGTCCATTAACATCTGGAGAGCCACAGGTTGCAGACCCCTGCCCTAGCCTAAATGCTCCCTGCCTTTTTTCCCAGTGGTAGGACAACTGCAGTTCCTTTCTGGGAAGCTTGCAATGAGGTGGGGAGGTCAGATCGTCCTAGAAGATCTTGCCCAAGAGGCCAATGTCAATTAACAAGCAGGAGCTTTTGATTCAGAGGAGCCTGGGCCTGAGTGGCAGAGGCTTAACTGGTGAACCAGATGTGTTTCCGCACCCCTACATTCCTACTGGGTTACCCTGGGTTAGCCAGTTCTCTCTCGGAACTCTCGGAGCCCCATCTGTCTCACAAGGTGTCTGCTGGTGAGATCCCAAAGGCACCTGGTGAGCCACTGCGAGTAGCAGAGAGCTGGACTAGATGGACTCTGGTCTGATCCAGCTGGCTTGTTCTTATGCTGTGGGGAGAGGAAGGGAAAGGAGCTTGTAAGCCACCTTGACTCTCCTTGCAGGAGAGAAAGGTGGGATATAAATCCAAACTCTTCTTCTTGTGCTAAAACTTTTTAAATTCTCTCCCTTCTCTTATAGCTTGATGTATGTGGGATATTTCCTGTCAGTGCTTTCTTTGTGTTTTCTCTCTGATTCCATCGGAGACCATCAATTATTTTTTGTCATAATACTGCCTGCAGGTTTTTTCTTCTTCCACCAGCTGCTGGAAGGTACAGTCTGAAAATGGTGCTTGGATCCCCTCCAGCTGGTCGGGCAGAATATTTAATTTGGCCATTATTCACTTTGAATGTTCCCACTTGGCTGGAGCCTTTCCTCCTAGTACCGAAGAAGCTCACTTCATCCATTAGTGAATATTTATTTATTTCAATATAAACTCCACTCAGGACTGAGGGTTGGGTGCACTGTGCATCAGCCCTTAACAGAAGAGATGCAGCCAAAGCCATTCGGAGCCGGAGCTGCATTTGTGGCTCAGCAGCTGAGCTATGGATTTTGCCTCTGCCCCACACATGCCCTGTGTGGCTTTAGCAAACCGCTCTTGTGCCTCAACTGCTCAGCAGTATTAGGGGACAGTGATGCCGGCCTACTTTAAAAGGTTGTTATAAGATTATGTCGACGAAGTGGTCTGAATCTTTTCAAGCACTATAATAAGAAATAAAATATCCTCTGACTTACTTGATCCATTGATGGGACAATCTTGTAGTCTGATTATGAGTGAACAGTTTAGGATTCTGTAATCTTCTAGCAATTATTAGGTACCTATGTATCATAAAATCACAGCTGACTAATGGCAACCCCAGCAAGGGGCTTAGACAAATGACAAGCAGAGGTGGTTTGCCATTGCCTTCTTCTGCAGAACAGCCCCCATCTTTCTTGATGGTCTCCCATCCAAGTACAGACCCTATTTAGCTTCTGGATATACCCGTGCTACCTCTCCTCCCCTAGCAACTGTTAGGCAATGTTATCTAGCTTCATGCTATGAAAAGCTTCAACTACCCATTTTCACTCATTTAACTTCTTCTAAAGTGACAATTCATCTGGAAACTTTACTGTTGCTGCTTTCTTATTGAAGCACCCAGATCATCTCTACATTACAGGCTTGAACTAGTTAGACATTGGTGCTAGGCTAGGAGCCTCCTTTGCATGTCACCCATAGTGCAGGAAAGGTAGAGTATAAATCATAACAGCTAAATAACCCTGTATAGTATTCATGGCAAGAGATATTTAGAGGTGGTTTGCCATTGCCTTCCTCTGCACAGTGACCCTGGTATTCCTTTGTAGTAGCCCATCCAAATACTGACCAGGGCTGACCCTGCTTCAATTCTGAGATCAGGCTAGCCTGGGCCATCTAGGTCAGGGTGTGTGAAGTGACCTACCAATCACTAAAAGAAGTCTCAACACCCTCTCTAAACTTCAGCTCCCAGAATCCTTTAGCCACGAAGTTAATTTGGCTTCAATTTCTTCACAATTATTATTATTTAATTGGAAAGCAATGTATAGACGTGGCACAGAAATAAACAGAAACTCTCCGCCAGATGTCTGTTTCAGGTAACCGGCTCAAGATTATCTCATCCTTCCTAGGTCAGTAAAATGAGTACTCAGCTTGCTGGGGGTGAAGTGCAGATGACTGAGGAAGGCAACGGCAAACCACCTTGGAAGCATAATCTGCCTGGTAAACGTGATGTGACATCACCCATAGATTGGTAATGACCTGGTGCTTTACCTTTGCCTCTACCAGTAGTTTGCATTCCATCCCAGGGCCTATTTGGACGATACATGATGCAGCCACCATGCTGAAATAAGTAGATCTGGCACTGGTCAGGGCTAGGCTGGGAGTCCACCTGGGAGCCTCCCTTGCACACCACCCATGGAGGGAGAAAGACGGGGCATAAATCTTAACAGTTAAATAATCCACAAGGGGTACAGAAAGCTTCAGTGAACTTGTGTGTGATTAAATTGGGGCTTTGTGTGTAATGGGCCCTGTCCTCAAGGACCACAGCAGGCTCTCTGCCACCCTTCCGCTATGTAACTTCTAAAATTAAATAGACCAGTATGGCTTCATGCTGGTGATAGATAGTAAACACAAGTGAGATACCAAGAATTAAACCGGAGACCTTCTGTAAAGGCTCTTCCATTGGACCACAGTCAGAGGCGTAGCGAGGGGGAACATACACCTGGGGCACGTGTCTGTCTTGCGCCCCCGCCATGCCCCTGCACCGGCGCGTGCCCGGTGTAGGACGCCCCCTGCTCCCTGGGTGCTATGCCACTAACCATAGCCCTTTCCCTAAATGCTGTCAAGCCTTAGCTGACTCATGGTGACCTGGTTGGGTTTTCAAGGCAAAAGATGATCAGAGGTGGTTTGTAATTGCTTGTCCCTGCCTAGCAACCTGGTCTTTCTTGGTGGTCTCCCATTGGAGTGCTCAGCAGAGTCAACCCTGCTAGCCTGCGTCACCCACATAACACATGAACTTTATTGTACCACTTCATCAAGTTTCCAGAACAGACAGTTGTCAACAGAGATCTCGGGGCTAAAGGCGAAAAACTTCCTGCCCCAGAAATGAAGTGATCAGAAAGCCATCAGCTGCAGCTGGACAGCTGTTAAAAGCACAAGAACCAGGCTGGAAACCAACGTCAGCACCTCTGTTATCAGCTAATGAGACTTGCAATCCGTCCTTACTTCTTCACTTCCATTTCGTCACTCAGCTTTGTGATACTGCAGGCCGAGGAGAGTCGGCCTGCAGTTGAGGGCCAGCCCCGTTCCCAACAAGATAAGGACACGCAAAGCTGTATAGAAACAAGTTCTGGAGAGAGAATTCAGATCTCATTGTCTGGGGGGAGGGGGAAAATCTGAATCATCGTGTTAGTACAGCTGTTGGCTGTGATTTTCCAAGGAAGCAAAGACCAAGGAAGCAAAGACATTTTTGCTTCTTGAGCAGACTCTCTTCATGCCCTATAAACAATCTTCTGAATCTCTCTCTCGCTCTTTCAAACATTGGCAAACAATTTTGTAGGCTGGAAAGGTGATGGTTCCTGCAGCCCTGAGATGTACATCTTTAGAATGTCATGGCGCCTTTTTCGCCACAGGAGGCCGCTAAGAATATGCTTTTTGTGCTTGAACAGCTGTCAGGCACAGAGCGAATGCCTGCCCTCTGGCTGCTCTCTTTGCTGCCACAATGCTCCAGTCGGTTGTTCCCCAGCATTCCCTTCTTCTGCTTTGTCAACAATGATATAATGTATGATTGCCCAATAATAAAATATATCCCCACTGCTGCAACCCTCCTGAGTGGCAGAGGCTTATCTGGTGAACCAGATGTGTTTCCTACATTCCTGCTGGGTGACCTTGGGCTAGTCACAGTTCTTCAGAACTCTCTCAGCCCCACCTACCTCACAAGGGGTCTGTTGTGGGGCGAGGAAGGGAAAGGAGCTTGTAAGCCACCATGAGTTTCCTTGCAGGAAAGAAAAGTGGGGTATAAATCCAAACTACTCCTCCTCCTTCTAGGGTGCCATATCTGCATTAGCTCCTTCTCTCCCAGTTTCCTTCCCATTTTCCTTTGCTTCTACCCCTTTCCCAGCACTCCAGTCTCAGGGCTCCCAGCTTCCCCGGGCATGCTCACGCTTGTACAATCCACCTTCAACCAAGGGTTGCTAACTCCAGATTGGGAAATTCCTGAAGATTTGGGGGTGGATCCTAGTGAGGGCAATATTTGGGGAGGCACCTCACCTCAGTGGAGTATAATGTCATGTAGCTAGGATTGCCATTTGCCAACCTCCATGCGGGGGCTGGAGATCGCCCAGAATTCTAACTGATCTCCAGACAATTCAGATCAGTTCTCTTTGGGAAAAATAACTACGGTGGAGGGTGAACTCTTTGGTACTAAAATTCACTGAGGACCCTTCCCTTCCCAAACTCTCATCATCCCAAGCTCCACCCCCAAGTCTCCAGGAATTTCCCAACCTGGAGTTAGCAAACCTACACCTGGTTTATTTTCCAAAGCAGCCATTTCCCCTGGGGGGACTGATCTTTATAGCCTGAAGATCTGTTGGAATATTGGGAAATCTCCTTCCCCCTCCTCTCCAGAGGTTGGCAATCCTATGTCAACCCTCTCATTCTCTCTGCCCAGTGCTAGGGAGATGCCTTGCCCTGACGGTTCCTCTTGTTTTTATTATTTTCTTCCGGCAGCATTCCTCCCCTGACACTTTGCTACTGTGCTTCATGTAACTTGACCCGGATGGTTTACAATAAAAAATGGTGGTCCTTGTGTACACTTTCCAGGACGGGGATGTGGAGGATGGCAAATGACAGCAGCAGGGTTCCTGTGTGGTTGGCAAGGGGCCGAGTGAAAAGTGGCATTTGCTAGAATTCCCTTTCTACACAAAGGGGACAGGGGCTCAGCTTTCCTCCCACGCTTGTGAGCACCTGGCTTGCTCTGCAATCATTAAAGTAATCCCGCAGTAGCAACGTAAATAACTGCCCTTTAAAAAAGAAGAAGCTTTATCTTGAAATTACTGAAAGACTAAAGGATTAGATTTGGTTGGGAAGGAGTAATGTGGCATCAGGACCCAGAAGCAATGTTAGGAGAAGGTCATGGACATTTTGGGCCTGCTGGTCAAAAGGGAGATTCAGGCAGCCCCAGATGCTAGTTGGAAGAGAAAGCTCCTTGAACCTTGCTCTCTGCCTTCTCCCCAGATGTGCCAGCGCCATGTTCAAACCGCAAAAACAAGCCTCCGGAGAAAGCCTTGCCATACCAAGAGTCACTGCTGCCTGTCCTTATTGGGCTAGGTGTGGCAGTACGGTTTCTTCATTTTTCTAGTCATGCTTGCATTGAACTCCATCCAGGAACCTGGGGAGGCACCTTTCCCCCAGAGGTGTGCCTGTGATTGGCTGCTGAGAACAGCATGTGGCATTTCCAGGGAGCAGGAAGAAGTCAGAAAGGACAAAGGTTTCCCAGAGCTACCTCCAAGTTCCCAGGCAGCCTGAGAATGTCAAGCCAGCTGGCTTTAGCAAGAAGGCATCTAAGAACAGCCAGTGCAGGGGAGGTCAGGTGGAAGGCTGGCTCAGATCCAGAGAAGTCAACCTTTAATTCTGTTATAGCTGATGTTGGCTTGGTGGAGAGAGTCAGTGGCAGGGTGGCCAGCTGGCCGTGGCTGGGGAAGTACAAGGAACATGACAAACTGTTGGGCATATATATAAGTTACATCTTGCTACCTATCTGCTGTCTCACATGATGTTGTCTATCTCGTGTCTCCTCTCTGGTGTCGTGTCTGCTCAAACAAAGAAACAGAGTTAACTTCATAACTTCAGATGTACTAACATGTAAGCAATGGCTATCTGACTGACCAATAGCTAATCAATAGTCCAGGTCATAAGAAGTGACTTCAGCAACTTGTTTACATACAAACTGTTAACCCTTTTATGACTGAGTTGTGACAAACACTTGCAAAATCCCATATTCTGTCACATTCACACTCTATAAAGTCCACAATTTTGGGTTTCTGGTTGAGAAGAAAATTGTTCTGAATATTCAAGTTGTGACTTTCAGAGATATTTGGAGAGTGGAGGAATAGTCAATGCCAGATATGTGAAATACACACCCTCCCACAATGGATTGGGAGACAGGTTCAATAGAACTATCCTTGAGACTGCATGTTGTCTGTTGCCACAAGCAGAGTTACCAGGCCCTTGTTGGGGAGAAGCAGTAAACACTGCCACATACTTGTATAATCGTAGTTTGTGCAAAGCCACAGACAAAAGTCCATTTGAATTGTAGAACAACAAATTGCTAGGTTTTAAATATTTAAAGTTTTTGGAGCAAAACCTTACATGCATGTTCCTAAAGAGAAAAAGCTAGATCCAAAAGCAAAGCTTGGAATACTGGTTGGCTATGACCAACATTCAAAAGGATATCGCATATTGAACCCTGAAACCTGTAATGTAGAAACCCTGAATGCTGTTTATGTGGATGAGAGCAATATCCTAAAAGCCTGTGACCAAGCAGATCACGTAATGTGAGAACCCAGCCAAGAGGCTAAGGAAATCACCTTCTCAGATTTGGTCAGTGAGCCATCTGCTGTACCCAGAGCCCAGCTGGAGGATTCCCAGTCAGAAGGGGTGGCAGAACAGGCCAGGCAAAATGAAGGAGAGATCTCATCTACTGTGAGAAAGTCAGAGAGAGCTAATAAGGGAGTTATGCCTAAGAGAAACAGTGACGGTTTGTTATACAAATTTGCAAACTGCGACTGAGCCCACAAGCTGGGAGGAAATGATGCAATTACTCACACCTTAGAGAAACAGGTGGATGAACTGGCTTCCTTGAAACAGAATCAAACTTGGACACTAACTAAACTACCATCTGGCAGGAAAGCGGTGGGTACCCAACAAAGGTTATGTTGGCCCAGAATGGCTTTTTGCTGCAGAGAAGAGACTCTTAGAAGTCAGTTGCTGAGTTAAGAAAGGGAGAAAGAAAGTTTTCGCTACTTGGCTGTGTGAATTTTTACAAGTGCTGTTTGGCTGGGACCGCGTAACAAAAGGACAGCTGGAGTCATGTCCACAAATGCAAACTACTCGATGGAAAGTGCTCCAGGCACAGCATCTTCCTCGACAGAAAGCATAAGAGGCAACGCAACCCACACTCTGGTACATGTGAGTCAGAGTCCTGGTCTCCCTTCACGAAGGAGAGTAGAGATAAATAATTTTATGATATGGTGGTGCTGTATGGAACAAGCCTTAACTGTACAGAATATTGATTATGTCTTAACACAAGACCCCCCCCCCCCCCGATGATCCAGGGAGCAAAGTTTAAAGCTGATGATGTGAAAGCAAAGTTCATAATTTCATCTACACTTGGGGAGAGACAGAAGCTGCACTCATTCCATGGTGGCGAACCTATGGCACTCCAGATGTTCATGGACTACAATTCCTATCAGCCCCATGCTGGCAGGGGCTGGTGGGAATTGTAGTCCATGAACATCTGGAGTGCCATAGGTTCACCACCACTAAACAGCTGGCTCTCTATGGAAAGCGAAACAAAATAGACATTTAATGCAATCGCCAAATTATGTGAGAACTCTTAGAAGAAAATTATATACCTCAAAAATGTCTTTGAATTGTAGCCTTGATGATCATTTATGAATTATGCAGGACTTAGCATTTAAGATCAGAGACTCTGAATATGAACTTAGAGATGATGGATTTCTAACTGTGTTGTTTGGGAGCTTACCAGCCGGATTTGATAATAAAAATATCTGTTCTGGAAGCAAAAGACCAACTGGATGTTAATTATGCAATAAGTTATTTATGTGAGGCAGATCTTGAATATTGTGAAATGCATTTAGCAAGGATTTTCCTGTCTTGAAGCTTGAGAATGCTGCTAGAAATAAAAATGATACAAAATGTTTCAGTTGTAGAAAAATGGGACATTTTGCAAGCCAGTGGTGGCTAAAAGGAAGCAAAGCAACTGACAATCCGTCTTTTCTGTTTTACTTATACATATATAAGTATACACACCCAACACAAACATCTGCCTTTTAGGGAGTATCTGACGGTCTGCCTTAGTGGATTTGATTGACAAAACCCTTGTTGATTTGTTATGGCAAGATAAAACAGAAGTCCACCTTAAAAACTAACAACAGTTATTTCATTATGGTTTTGCCCAGCCATGGTTTGCCACCTTGCTGGATTTAAAGAACGGTGCGTCTACTTGTCATGTTTTGGAAGAGAAAATATTATGGAGAGGATTTGTCAAAGCCTGAGAAAGAATTCTGGCTGACTTTCAGAAGACAGATCATAGCTCAGTAGCAGAGTTTCTGCTTGACAAAACCTGGGCCGTTTCCGCACGGGCAAAATATGACGTCGTCGCAACGGAAAAAGAAGCGGCAGAGCGAGAGCGTTCGCACGCGCAGCGGCGGAGGTGCGCAGTCGCGCCGTCGCGAAAACGCTAAACCGGCGCGAAGACGGTGTATTCAGAAAACGCTTAAAACCACTCTTTTTCCCCATGTGACGCATCGACGCCGCACTCGTGCGAACAGCCGCCACGGAGCTGTCGGCAAAAATGGCGTCGGGCCTGCACGGCTTCGCAAGTGCGCAGGCGCAACATCGCGAGACGCCGCTTCCGCAGCGCTTCCGTGCGAACCGTCACATTTCTGCGGGGCTGCGGACGCCCGCAGCTCCGCCTGTCTGTGTGAACGCTTTTTTTGGGATGCGTCGCAATTTGCGACGTCATCGCGTCGCTGCTTTTGGCCGTGCGGAAACGGCCCTGGAGAATTGCTGCTGATCAGAACAGATGATACTGGATTTGACAGACCAAAGGACTGACGGATCCAATCTTAACGGTGCCATCCTAACGAGAGTTACACCATTCTAAGTCCATTAACTTCAATGGCTTTAAGCTGTAAACCTTAAAGTGTAACTCTGTGGGGAGGGGTCACGGCTCAGAGGTAGAAGAAAAGAGTTTAGATTTAAAACTAATTTTTCTCTTCTGTAAGGAGTCTCAAAGTGGCTGACAAACTCCTTCCCTTCCTCTCTCAAAACAGATACCTTGTGAGGAAGATAGAATTCTGAAAGAACTGTGACTAGCTCAAGGTCACCAAGAGGCTTCATGAGTAGGAGTGGGGAAACCAATCTGGTTCATCAGATCAGTGTGGTGGACTCTAATCTGAAGAACCAGATTTGTTTCCCCACTTGCTTGGCATGCACAGCGTCCCAAGTTTAATCCCCTGGCATCTCCAGTTGAAAAAAAGAGTTTCAGCTGAAGTCAGTACTGGTTGGTATAGATGATGCTGCGCTCAATGGACCAATAGTCTGATTTAGTATAGAGCCGCTTATGTACGGTACTCTAATTTATTTTATTTATTTATTTATTTATTTTTTAAGCTTTTATACCGCCCCATCCCCGGAGGGTGTCCAACTCTGGCGCTTCAGATGTTCATGGACTACAATTCCCATCAGTCCCTGCTGGCATGACCAATTGTCATGTCTGCAGGGGCTGATGGGAAGTGCAGTTCATGAACATCTGAAGCGCCAGAGTTGGACACCCCTACTCTCATGTAAGCCCACGGAAATCTTAAACTGGAGCAATTCTGCACAGGAGTGCCTTACAGGGGCCTTGGAAGAGAGCATCCAATCTTGGCAACAGAGGGGTGGGAACAACATTTTTCAAAAGGCAAAAACAATATTTTTTAAAAAGGCAAAAGGCTTGCTTTTGAATGTTGTGAAAATGTGTCCTCCATTCCTACAACAGAAGCCCTCTGTAAGTGAAGCTCCATCTTTCAGCTTTGATGGCACAACCATACGAATACTTTCCTCAGAATACTTTCATAGTAACTAGTTTGGACAGCCAACGGAGCCAAAAGGTGGGGTGACAAACAAACAAATGTATAAACACATCCTGAGCAGAAACCCCCGTTTTTGACCTTGCAAAAGCTTGTCTCCCATCTCTGGGTTCTGTTCTCTGCAGTACCCCCGCCCCCCCCGCAGCTCACCCATGTAAAAGATGAAAGGAGATGACAACAGAGAGGCAGCCAAGTCTTTCCACATGAGGCAGTAAAAACTGTATCTTTATTGAGTACAAACCTGATAATCCAGACCAGTCTTTTGTACCACAACAAGTGTTTCTACACGTGCTGTCTGTTGCCTACCACTTCTTCCTGCCTTCATGCTGTTCTCGGGCAGAACCACTGCCTGCCAGTAATTCCCTGCTTGTGTCTCTCCCAGATGTTCCCGCCCGATCCTGTGTGTATGTGTGTGTTGTTGCCATGACTCTGGCTTGCATGTTTCCTTGACTCTGCATGTGTATGTATGCTTTCCATAGCTCTGTGTGTGGGCCCGCCCATCCTCCCAGCCCAGATGCCCAAAGACTCCTGGATCTTCCCAGATCTCCTGGGGCTTGTGATTGATATGAGTCAGATACTGCCGTCCTTGTTCCCATAATTTCAGGGTGTGGCGTTCATTTGTTCCTTTGTTCTCCTCCAGGCTGCCTTGGTGGAGGGGGTGGGGGTTGGGTCTTGGCATGAAAAGGACTCTTGCTTTAAAGTGCCGCGCAATCTTGCAACATCCGCTTTGCTGGCCGGGGAGGAGGCCAAACAACAGGGAGCCTACTCTAGGCCTGTTCATTGGTGTATTTCTCCTTGGGCAGTCACACCTCATAGATTGTGTGTTGCCTGGTTTCTTGCTCTATAGCAGCTAGTATTCAAACATCCCTGCTTTTCTGTCGTTCCCTTGTCCCGCAAGTGCAGGACAGGCTGGTGTCCTGCATCCAGGGCTGCTACTCCAAGCCGTTTCCTCTGGTTATCTATGGCAAGAAATGAGGTAGTTGTGACTGGAAGATCACAGCACCACAGAAAGGGCATGAGGATCAGGGCAGTGAGAAGAACTTTGAGAAACATGCACTGGAGGGTGGGTCTCTTTGCTTGTTTTGGGCTATCCACACCTTCCCTGTACCATCCTTGTATCCCATTGGTTGTACCAGGGAATTACCAAATGTGCCCTTCCTGTCAAGGAATCTGGGGCTTGAACCCAGCTCTGAGATTTAGGAATAAAATAGGGCTGCCGACTCTCAAGTAGTAAAAGAAGAAGAGTTGGATTTATATCCCCCCTTTCTCTCCTGTAAGGAGACTCAAAGGGGTTTACAATCTCCTTTTCTTCCCCCCCTCACAACAAACACCCTGTGGGGTGGGTGGGGCTGAGAGAGCTCTGAAGAACTGTGACTGCCCCAAGGTCACCCAGTTGGCATGTGTTGGGAGTACACAGGCTAATCTAGTTCACCAGGTAAGCCTCCACAGCTCAAGCGGCAGAGTGGGGAATCAAACCCGGTTCTCCAGATTAGAGTGCACCTGCTCTTAACCACTACACCACGCTGGCTCTCAGTAGAACCTGAAGTTCTCCTGGAATGTCAACGAAATGCCAGACTACATAGATCTACCCCTGGATGAAATGGCAGCTTTGGAGGGCAGACTATACGGGCTCCCATCCCCCTTGAGCTTGCTGTACTGACACTGTCCTAGGGTTGCCAAATACAGGTTGGGAAATTCCCTGCGATTTTGAGATTCGTGCCTGGGAAGGGTGAGGTTTGGGAGGAGAGAGACCTCAGAACGTCTGTCGTCTGGAAAATATGTTGTAATTCTGGGAGGTCTCCAGGCCCCTCCTGGAGGTTGGCAACTGCCAGTTTGCAATGGGTGGCAAACGCTTTTATGGCTGCCCTCTCTTTCTTGCCTTGACACTTAAGCTACTTCCCCTGATGTGCCTTCAGTGTCACTAGACCTTCCGCCTTCCCTTGGCTATACATGGAAATGGAAACTAAGCCAGAGGTTGACAGCTACAGCTGCCAATTCCAGATTGGGGAATGCATTGACATTTGGGGAGGGAGTTGAGCAGGGATAGGAAGCCTTAGAGTTTGCTCTTCAAAGCAGCCATTGTCCCCAGGGGAAATACACTCTCTGTAGTCTGCAGCTTTGTTGTGATTTCAGGAGAACTTCAGGCTGCACCTCTTTTGGCAACCTTACCCACAGCCTCGGCTCTGGATTGGAACAAGCCCAGTTTCTGAGCTGGGTTTGACTGCCCCATTACTAAACCCGGGACCTCTTTTCAGTAGGAAGGCTGAATTTTGATAACCGGGTGCCTCTGAGCATGTGCAGCGTGCCTATTCTGCTTTCCAAGGGAAACTCACATTTTCCCTGGAGGATTTTTGGAATTTGGGCAAAGGGACCAGGCTGGTCTCCACTGCCCCCTCCAAGTCACGTGCAACGATTTCAAATGTGTTTCATGCCAGTGTTTAAACACCTCAACTAACTATTGGCTCTATTAATACATTGTGCCTCTCCTTAGTACAGACGTGTATAACCTGTCTTGTGGTAGCAACCAGGACTCTCTGACAAGACTAAGAAGCTATGCTCAGCTTCCCAGAGCCCTTTACGACCAAACCAGCCCTTAGGGCATTGACTTCCCCCTCCCACTTCCCTCTTGTTTCCAAGAGCTAGATAAACACAGCCAAACTTCATAGGAAAAACAGAGAAATCATGGGCTGGGGAAATGCAAGCGCTGGGTATGTCCTGCTTACAAACAGATTTTGGCTGCAGGTGGGACATACTCAGCGCTTGCATTTACCCACACATGATCTCTCTCTTTTTCCTCCAGTGTCTGACTGTATCTAACTCTTGGAAACAAGATAGAAACGGGGAGGGGGACGTTGATGCCCTAAGGGCTGGTCTGGTCCTTTCTTGAGTGCCAGCTCCATTGAACTCACGAGGGCTTTCTGGTCCACAAATGTACACAAGGGGTCCAACCTGCACCTCATTTTGGTGCCTGCAAGCTGAACCCCATTGTCACACTTGACTCTTTACGTTGCCAACTTTCTTAGCGTTTTCTTCCCCTGTGCGCATTTGATGTGCAGATGTGGCTGTCCTGGGACCACAGCTTTGCCTGCTGTTTAAGGAGCCCTTAAAAGACACCTGGAGAGGCCAAGCCCCCTGGCAGCTCTTGTGGCCATAAAACTACCATTCACGACACTGGTCAGCTCATGCAATTGATCACAGAAATCCACTGAAGGGTCACCTTGGTGCCTCTGCAGGTGGGACATAGCGCCTGCCCCCAACCTGGTCATGAAGCCGGGAAATAGTGTGGGTTGGGGAAAGGAGGGACCACAGCAGGGTATGAAGCTCACCCTCCAAAGCTGCCCCTGCCCCTTCTCCTGGGGCAGGGGTCTGCAACCCGCGGCTCCTTCAGCCTCATACTGCGGCTCTGCGTGGCCTGGAGGTCGGAGGATAGCGTAGGTGTGCCCCTCCAGCCCTCCAGAGCAGCGCTGGAAGGAAAGGTGAGTGGAGGGGCCGAACCAGAGGTGGCTCCGTGTGGAGCCACCTATTCGGCTCAGTAGATCTTCGGTGTCATGGAAAATGGATCCAAATGGCTCTTTGGGTGGTAAAGGTTGCCGACCCCTGTGGGGAATGAATCTCTCATTCGGTGATCAGTTGTAATTCTGGGAGATCTCTAGACCCCCATCTGGAGGTTAGCAATGCTAGTACCCACCAGTCTGAATGTGTGGTGGACAATCCCCACAGAAGCTGAGAGAGAGGGAGTGATGAAGAGCAGACAATTTGGAAAACCAAGTTAAGTTCCCCATTCCTCCACTCAAAGACTGCTGGGTGATCTTGGAGCACAGTTCTTAGTTCCCTCAGAACTCTCAGAACACCGGGAGACAGGAAATGACAAACAACCTCTGAACCTCTCCTGCCTTGAAAACCCTACAGCTACAGGTTGCCATAAGTCAGCTGTGGCTTGACACCACACTCACAACACAGACAACCAGCCGATCAAGGATTCTGAAATGCTTCAAGGAAGCTAGATGGGGGTTCTGCCAGCTTCTTGGGCCTCGTTGCCAGTGGTTCAGCTCTGAGAAGGACCCCAGAAGTCTGAGTGAACCTGGCAAGCCCACTCTGGCTGATTTGAAGAGGCGTGCTGGGCCATTCGGTTTTCCCCAGCCTGGCTTTGTGCAGTCTCCTCTGTCAGCAAACTTGTGTTTATGCATAACAGGCATTTTTGTGCCTTCAATTGTTTTTGATTTCAGGTTATTTGCAGTGCTGGGGGATTTAAATATAGCATGAATCACATGCAAAGGAAGACAAATCCAGCCTGATTGCTCCAGGGGAGGCTGAGGCTATGCCACAGACTAGACACTTGGAAAGTGGCTCCTCTCTATGAAGGACTGGGGGGAAAATCCCAGGCATCAAGTTTTTCCCTTGTGGTCACGTTTGATATTCAAAGGCATCAGTGGCTCATTCAAATACCCTTTTGTCTCTCTGCCTAGGTCGGATGCTTCCTCTCTTGGGAAGACACAACCTAGTATTGCCTGTACCCACTCTGCTCTACGAGCATGGTATATTTTCAGCATCATTGTCATAGAGCTTTTGGGTGACTTTACCACTTCAGGCTACTAGTAGGAGAAGTTGTTTAAATAATTCCAATCTAAAAGCCCCTTTGGGAAAGAAATTCGCCAGCAAAATCTCACTGATGTTGTGTTTGTATAAGTACAGGAAGGATTTTCTGTGCAGGAGCTTCTATAATGCACTGCCGCCACCCCCCCCCACCCCCCGCATCCAGAAGTGGCACAGTCCAGCAAAAGCTCTACCACTTAATTCTACCAAACTCTCAATAGGGGCCCTCAGGTTTCCCATTGTAGATCAGCTCCCCAAATCTATGTTTTAGACATTAGAATAATAAAAATATGGTGCCTGCCAATCTGTGTAAATTTTGCCAATCGAGCATATGTGCATATTTTTGTTCTATTGCATAATTGATGCTATTTTTACCAAGTCGTAGGGAGAGGCTATAGGGCCATACAGGCTGCTGAAATCTTGCCTTGGCTCATGGAACATCATCAGGCACTGCCCATGCATTTCCAAGCCTAGTTTCATATCCACAGGGACAAGAAAGAAAGAAAGAAAGAAAGAAAGAAAGAAAGAAAGAAAGAAAGAAAGAAAGAGAAAGTCCACTTCCATATTCCAATGTGGGCCTCTGCACACCTAGTGCTGACAATAGAGACCACCAGAGGCTTAAACCTCTCCCTCCTCCGGCTCCGGGGAAGAAATCCCCCCTCCCAGATATAACCACAGAGTTCATTTCCAGCAGCTGTTGCAAATTATGCCAAACATCCCATGCAATCTCAGCTCTGCTGGTGGAACAAGTCCCTCACTGCTGGTCTCCTGGAGGTCCGATATGTGAGCCAAACTAGGAACACATTTCAGTTTCTGAATTAGAAGCTTTCTGAGAAAGGCCTGTAAAGAAGAGGCAGGAAGAGAAAGGAAGGCCAGGGGGCAAAAGAAAGCTGAATCCTGCCCTGCGTTGGTGGGGAAAGATAAAAAGGAGGCCAGATGCTGCCAGCTGCCCACAGCTTCCTCCTGGTCCTCAGAGGAGCTTTCTTCACTTGGAAGGATCCATGTCACAGAGAAAGAACCAGGGAGTTGGTTGCAGTCCATACCCTTTCAGCCCATAGCTCAGTCTCAGACCTGGTTCCAACATCATGTTGCACTAGCAAAAGCAGTGTCCGGTGGGACTTTGTATATGCCCAGAGCAGGAGTCCCCCTGGGTGCTATGGCACTTGCCAACACCTTTTCTGGCACCTAACAAGTGTTTTTAGAAAACTGGATAGGGCAAGCAAGGCTTCTGACTGATTATTGGACATTTGATTATCTATGCAGATTTGTTTAAAATGTTGCTTTTGCAGTAGCAGCCACTAGAATATAAGGATCTACACTGTATTACTGCTGTAGCAATCATTTTGTGGCGGGATCCACCTCCTTAGGCAGCCATTTTGTTGCGGTGGCCACCATGCCATGGCTGAATTTCACATGTGCCCGCAAGGCTCCAAAAGATTGGGGAATCCTGGCCCAATGTCTCGTTTGAACTGGGTTGTAACCTGTGCAAAGCACCTATGCCAAACAGCTAGGTTAATATGAGGTGCCATTTGAATGCAAAGTCCCACAGGAGGGTGTGTTGGCTTTACAGGCATCGTAAAGAGCCTCAGGGTCTATCAAAGGGATTGCTCCCTGGGTCAGTGTCTCAAATGTGAAAGGGACCCAGGGTGGCAACGTGACAACAGAGACAACTGGCAAGAGACCGGCGGCAACTGTGGAAAGGTGACACATTTCCAGCAGACTCCTCTTGGGAGTGGGGCAGAGGCCCTGGACACTGAAAACAGCAGTCACAACTTCTTCAGGCATGAGTAGGTGAAATGATCACTGCAGCAGGATTTGCAGATGGTTGAGATCCTGGGAGATCTACAAATGGTGTGCATTTGTACCATTAGCAGTTGGGTCCAATGCAGATTTGGGCTGCGATGTGCAGGTTTTAAGCCCCTGCCCGCCATTTTCCTAACCTCAAACGTCCCTGCCAGTGGGAACATCCAAGCAACTTAAGGCGCCTGGGAAAACGGCAGCTCCAGTGGACCGCGGGGGTTCAGGACTTTTGCACCGCCACAAGCCTGGTGTACTTTGTTCCCTGCAGCAGTCTTTTTACCAGTAAAACCTGCTTGCAAAATCTGCGCACAAATCTCCTGCTCTCCTCCAGGCTGGCCCGAAGGTGGGGTCAACCAAGGAAGGAAATTTCTACAATTCGTCTCATCTTTTTTGCACTTTTAGGTTTTGGGGGGCATGTCAAAAATAGCCAGTGCTGCTGCATATACAGCAACAGTGAATCCACACAATCTGTATGAATGCTTCACAAATAAAGCCTTGCTGTCTTCAGAACAAACCATTAGGCAGGGTCGAAGGACCTGGAGGTAGCTGCAGTGTTTGACAGTCAGACTTACCAGGTCTGAAGGTGCTCGTAAGATGTGAGCAGATCACCCAGACTATTTGTGGGTGCTGAACAGCGGTGAATACTTGCCAAACAGATTTGCATTGAGTTTTTCCAAACTGCGCATGTCCAAAAGTGTTGCTGGTTCAAACCAATCAGCATCCATTACTGTTACTAAGGTCTACTTAGATGAACACACCAAAAGGCAGGATTTATTAAACTACAAAATTTGTGCATGACGGATTTATTTGAACAATTTAACAGTAAGCAGAAATGTCTTGCTGCAGGGACTGGGGGAGCACAAAACTAGGCAGAGAAGGAATGTGCACGTGCAAAAAAGGGCAATGAGGATGACTGAAGGACTGGAGCACCTTCCTTGTGAGGAGAGGCTGCAGCGTTTGGGACTCTTTAGTTTGGAGAGGAGATTGAAATCTATAAAAATGTTGGGATATGTTTGGTATATGATTGAAGTCTATAAAATTATGCTTGGGGTAGAAAATGTTGACAGAGACATTTTTCTCTTTCTCTCAATACTAGAACCAGGGGGCATACATTGAAAATGCTGGGGGGAAGAATTAGGATTAATAAAAGGAAACATTTCTTCTTGCAAAAGCTTGATTGGTGTTTGGAATATGCTGCCACAGGAGGTGGTGATGGCCACTAACCTGGATAGCTTTAAAAGGGACTTGGAGCTTGGATTGACTTACGGAGGAGAAGTCGATCTATGGCTACCAATCTTGATCCTCCTTGATCTGAGATTGCAAATGCCTTAGCATACCAGGTGCTCGGGAGCAGCAGCAGCAGCAGCAGCAGCAGCAGCAGCCGCCATTGCTTTCACATCCTGCATGTGAGCTCCCAAAGGCATCTGGTGGGCCACTGCAAGTAGCAGAGTGCTGGACTAGATGGACTCTGGTCTGATCCAGCAGGCTCTTTCTTATGTTCTTATTTCTTAAGTCACTTGTGCTGCAATGTGTGGTTAGGAAACAACTCAATGAAGCAACCTGCTACAGGCCCAAACAGGGCAATGAAGAATTGACTCCCAGTTAGTGACTGGCAAACAGGATGTGAGCCCAACTGGTGGATCTTCAAGCATCTCTAATCCTAACCAGCTCTGGCCATCCTCTGCCTCATGCTTTTAGTTGCATCTCCAAGGAAGGATGCCAGATTAACATTCTGTCTAAAAATAAATTGTGTGGTGCCTGCATGGTTACAAAACAAACGTACAATGAAGTCATCTACTGATGAGGATCGGGGACCACAACATAACTGGAGGGACTCCTTGGGTATGTAGAAAAACATGGCTTGCTAAAATAACCATCGCATGCTCAGAAGGAATCTGAAGGGCACCTGAGTGACTGTAGAAGGGGGAGGCACAATTCACTTGTTCATGGCCAGAGCCCCTAGTGAATGTTGCAAATGGAAGATGTAGGGGATAGCCCCCCTCCAAAACAATTCTTTGCAGGCTTACTGTTTATCAGGGTTTGGCTGCTATATCATTCCATCTGTTACATTCAGAGGTGCCAACCGTAACGTTTGCTCTTGGAGAGAAAGCCTGCACATAGCTGCTAATAGATTGCAATGTGATTTTGGAATCTGTGGACCTGGAGGTACAGCAGGCAAATGCCTGATTCCTTCTCACCCTCGTACATGTTGTGGTAACACTTGTCATGTTGTTTTGCACATCTGCTGGGCAGATTAATCTTTCCAGGACTTGGCAGGAAGCACCTTCTAATCAAATGGAAATGTCTTGCAAAATGCTTTATACCAGCTTATTGAATGCAGTTACGCTTTTCCTTCCTTGGTTTTTCAGGAAAGGAAAAAAGAGGACGGGTTCCAGGTTGAGGTTTGCAATCCTCAGAACATACACTCAAGGTTAGGAGACACTGTGTTTATAATGGTTAGTGGAGGGGGGGGTAGGACTAGGGAGCTCAGGGTTCAAATCTTGAAGTTGGGCTGCTCCTTGCATGACCCTTGGTTTCTTACTCGCTCTCAGCCTAACCTGCTCCACAGGGCTGGAGTGAAGAAAAAAACAGGTGAAGGGAGAATGGTATAGGCCAGTGGTGGCGAACCTATGGCACAGGTGCCAGAGGTGGCACTCAGAGCTTTCTCTGTGGGCACGTGCAAACAGAGCGCAATAATAATAATAATAATAATAGCATCTAGGCTGGCCTGGGCTGCTGGGCTTGATTGTTAGCATTAAACCTAAGACCTAGTTTTGGAGAAGCAGTGTAGGTAACTCTGCTAAGCGCTGTTAAACCCCACTGATTTCCATGTGAATAACTAAAGGGGGGTCCTTTACCTGGGAGTAAGCTCAGTTGCTGGCAATGGGGCTTGCTTCTGAGTAAACCCTCCTAGGGTCATGATTCACCCGTTAGGAGAGTTGCATGGTTGCTTCAAAGCAAAGCCACCGACTACCACCAAGCTTACTCCCGAGTAACGCACACCTCGGAGCCAACTGTTTTTTCTAAACTAAAAGCTCAGTATTTCGGTTAAATTGCCATGTTGGCACTTTGCAATAAATAAGTGGGTTTTGGGTTGCAGTTTGGGCACTCGTTCTTGAAAAGGTTCGCCATCACTGGTATAGGCTGCCTTGAACTTCTTGGAGGATGGGCAAGAGTAAAGAAAAGATAAGCAGAAAGATTTCTTGGTCACATCTGGAAGAGCTCAGATTAATCTGCTTCTTGGCACCTCTATTCTTCTTGTCCAAGATGAGTGGTTGGTTGATATCAGGGAAATGGGCCAACAAAAGAAACACAACACAGCTATTCTCAGATATCGAGCACCATCATTACTCCAGTTTTCCTTTTGTTGCATGTCTTTGGAGCATGACACTCGTGCGGCCGTCATGGCCAAGAACATGTTTGTCAAGCTGGCTGAGCCTTTACCACACATCATTTGTTGTTGTGGCTATTGTTATTTTGACCAAGTGAATACCGAGTGAGACTCTCCCACACACAGGCACTGTAAGTTTTCTGTTTGATGTTATTCATACTCTCGGCTTCATGTCTGTGTATGAGAATTTTCCATTACATTGGTTTTTTAGAAAGTAAACACAAATATCACACAGCTTTGGGAAGCTGCCTGCGCTGATAGACATTATCTGAAACTGGAGGCCCTGATAAAGGGGCAGGATCCTCAACAACCTCGGTTTCTCTTTTCAGTACGGCATTTGCTTTCTTTTGACACTTGCAATTAAAATATACCAGATTTTTCTAATATAAATTCACCAGCTTCCATCTGTGGTTTATTTTCCTCAGCAGTTACAAATAAAGCTGTGGCTGGCTTCTCCCATAATGCCAAACCAGGGTATGTTTTAATTGCCTTTAATTTGTGAAAAAACAGTATTTGGCTCTCAGAGGATCATTCAACCCTGCTTTGTCTCAAGAAGTTCTCACTTCACAGTCTCTTCTCTTTCCTCTTGTAGAAACGTTGCGGCTGTCCCAACTTGCGGTGTTGTGTAAACGCAGCTCCAGGAATAAGCCAGGATGTCCATGTTAATACATCATACAAAACTGTAGAGAAGACTGGTTAATAAACCAAATTGTAATCCTGGTTTTACATCCTGGCTTGATAAATGCTAGGCTTTTTATTCACGGATACCTCAACTTTCTCCCTAATGGGAACCAAAGCGGCTTATGTAATTTTCCCCTCTTCCATCTTATCCTTAACCTGTAAGCAGTGGTGGGATTCAGCAGGTTCGCACCACTTCGGCAGAACTGGTTGTTAAAATGGTGCTTGTAAACAACCAGTTGTTAAATTATTTGGATCCCACCACCGGAACCGGTTGTTAAATTATTTGAATCCCACCACTGCCTGGAAGGCAGGTTAGGCTGAACACGGGTGACCAACCCAAGGTCACCTAGCAAGTTTCCATGGCAAAGGGAGGTTCAAACTTGGATACCCCAGATCTAGTCCATCACTCTAACCTACTATACCACGTAGGCTCTCACTAACCAATGATTTGTGGTATGCTGTTTCTGGGTAATCACTCTAAGCATTGTTATTTAAAGTGAGACAAGAGATGCAGCTACTAGCACAAAATCAGGTTTAAACATGTCATGATAAAGACTTGGTTCAGATGTGGCATCTGAAGAGAGTCTTTATCGCCACACGTTTGAACTCCCTGGGGTTTGTGCTCATATCCACACCTTCTGTCCTTTGATATATCTGCTGGTGGATATATTCTGCAGCTGCACCCACGTTTTTACTGGTTTCAGACCAGGTGATTTGTCTTTCAAAATCTTATACCCTGGAAATCTTTGTTGATCTTCAAGGTGCTACTGGAGTCAAATGCTGCTCTGCTTTTTACTAGCTTGCTCTACCAACTCTGCATTCCTCATACAACCCTTTTGCCTGTTCCACGTACTTTTTGTGCTTGCGTTAATGTGCTGCTATCATTTTCAGACCCTGTCGCGAACAGCAAAGATGCTTTTGCAGCTGTTCCAGTGAAAACTAAGCCAATTTGGTTTCACTTTCTTCTTGCCAGCTGTGATAATGGTTGAATCCCACAGATCCAATCCCATCTGTTTCCCACAAATGTTAAAAAAAGAGAGAGAGAGAAGGAAAAGGCAGTGTGGTGTTGGTTGGCCTCTAGGATGCTCTTTGTATTGGATTGGTAGGGCACTGCATGGATTTCCCATTGCATCCTCCAAGAAGGCATCCAACTGCCTAACATTTCAGCAACTCTCCCAGCTGGCATTTTCCAAACAGCCCATGTGGAGAGTGTTGGGATGCATGGCACTGCATGCACATTGCTGAAGTTCCACTCCTCTTTGCAGCACTGCGCAGTCTGCTTGGCAGTATCCAGGACATGCAAAAAGAGAAGGCAGATATTGCCACTGCAACTTTGATATATGTTCAACAAATGCCAAGCTGTAGTGCATGTTGACCTTTCACAGACAATAAAAAGGTGTCACGTTCTGTAACACTATACGGAGCAGCAGGTATTAATGTTTTAAGGAAATCAGGCAAGCTACCTGTGGTGGGTACCCAGTGCCATGCTCTTTTCTGTGCCAATTATGGACAGACCCATGAATACACATAAAGCTGCCTCATACTGAACCATATACTGCCTCACACTGAACCAAACCATTGCTCCATCAAGGATCAGTACTGTCAGACTGGAAGTGGCTCTCCAGGGTTTGGGGCAAAGGTCTTTTCACATTATGACAGGACTGGCTTCTACTGACAGAAAAAGCAGCCGGAGACGCCAACTTATTGGCCCATTATGCATGGAAAGCTTACCTTGGGGCTCTTCTTTGTGCAGTGAGTTTGTAATGAGCCCGCCTCATGTTTCTTTGCTTACACACAAGGAGGCACTCACTTCTGCCATGGAGTTTTTCTGCAGAGAACTCTCCTGGGCCTGATTCCCTTAACTCCGCCCATCAAATAATCCTTGAAGGCACAGAACTCATTAAACCTAGTAAGATTGCTGGCTTAGCCCTTTAAACTGCACTTATAGCGCCACTACTGTTCCAAAAAAATCCTCCCCTCCAAATAAAAAAGTAATTTCCTGGACCACAGACTGTTAAAGAAGGGGACTGTCCTACAACTGATATTCTCTCCCCCTCCACTTTCTGCTGCCCCCACCAGAGGACAGAGAGGCTTGTTATTTCCAAAAACTCTCTATTATTATTATATCAATACCCTGATACATTAATATAAGAATTGGAGGTCGGTGTGTTTTGGCTAAGCCCAGTGAGTGAGCTTATTTTCTGTGACTTGAAGCAGATGACAACATGGAAGGCCGGGGGTGAGAGGGAAGGTGTGGATGGCAATGTGAGGGAGTAGGAAGGCTGGCCACGAGTGGAGGGAAGATGTCAGGGGCAAAGCTGTGCTCACTGGCAAATATGTCCCACTCTGGTGAAAAAAAAAATTAAAATCATGCTAGAAGTGGTCTCGCTTGTTGTGGAGAGAATGAAAAGTGGGTCTGGAGGAAATAAGTCTGTAAAAGAAATTTTGCTGTGCCAGACATTTGCCCCCATTGCACAGCGGACACCTTGCACATAATTGGCCACTGTCAACATTTCGATTCAAGCTCCCCCCCCCCATTCATTCTGAGTCATAGTTGGATTCACCAAGTTCTTGATTTTGTGAATGGACATCAAACACGAACAAGAAAATTTTGCCTGTAAAGGGCTTCATTCCTTCTTGTGCCTTTCACAGCAGCCTGACATGCACACATAGATTTTCCTTTCATTTTAATCTCCCTGTCTGGAAATACTGTTAAATTTCCACAGGGCCAGCCAAGAAGGAAGCAAGCCTCATCTGAGACGGGCACATAAAGACGTACGACCTGCTGGATGCTTGCTCTCTGCCCTTCTTTGTGCCGGGCAGTGCCATCCACCACTTTCCCCCAGAGCCTGCACCTTCACCTAATTTCAAGATTGCTGCAAACAGTGTAGCTGCCCTTATCAAACTGTCAATGCAAGCCATTGAGATAGCTTTGTTTGGTGAACACTGGGAAGGACAGGCCTCAGAAAATCTCATTTGCCGAAATATTTTATTTATAGAAAACAAAAGGAACAATATTGGCAATCATCTTTGTTTTGTTTTGCATTCAGAAAAGAAGGGTAGCGTGCCTGGCAAGGACAGGACTTCAACTGTTCAGGGCCAGCTAGGCAGGACACTTGGAGGGCCATGAATAGCCCTATGGAGCAATTTTTAATAGTCTGGAGCAGCTGGACAGCTGGGGCCCTGGCACCAGTTTTTCTGACTTCAAAAAGTCCCTGGGAATTGCTGTTTGAATGTGGCAAAGAATAGCTTTGTGCACGTG
Source organism: Sphaerodactylus townsendi (assembly GCF_021028975.2). Taxonomy (NCBI): domain Eukaryota; kingdom Metazoa; phylum Chordata; class Lepidosauria; order Squamata; family Sphaerodactylidae; genus Sphaerodactylus; species Sphaerodactylus townsendi. Next base: position 101,555,220 of record NC_059430.1, read on the forward strand.
TTTTTGAAACCAGGGAAGCAAAATTTTAAAAAAACAAAACCCTTCATGCATAGCTGCTGCTTACTCACGAAAAATTATTGGGAGATCCACTCCTGGATCTTCCAGCAGCGTTAGAAATGCAAATGCATATGCACACACCCTCTCTTAGTGTAGAAGGGTTTGAACACGTGGTAGTTGGGGCCGTTCATCATTTGATCTGAGCGGGTAGAAAGGAAGGACGTTTGACACTGTATGAATGAAATGGAAAAATAGAGGTCATTTGAAAGAGAGAGACAATGTCTTTGTTACAGAGGAATTGTCGGGTGAAGCCTGAGGCATGGTTCTGCATCCTGAGCAAGGCGGGTCTTCCTCGTTATAAACACAGCCAAATGTGTGAGGCAGAGCCATGAGTATGTTATGTGGCGCATATTATGGTCTGTTTTAGAGGTGCCCCTCCCCACCATGTCTCCCTACTATTGTGGCCGGGGATGAAGGTAAGCCAACTGTAGAGAAAAAAACCTCAAACCCAAACAGAGATACCTTCTGGGATTTCCCCTATTGCAACTTAAACATGCAGGGGTCATTTTCTGCCTGCATTCTGGCAAACATCTTGAAAACAGGGAAATGAAAATGTCTGACAGTGCCTTGATGTTTAACTAGATAAGCTTTGTTTATGGGGCCCCAATTCCCACCCACACATAAAATCTTAACAATAACTGCAAGCCACATTGGTTTCTAAAATGTTTTAGACAGGCCCTATCACCATCATGGCTTTGCCTGGACTCTGTATAAAGCGCATCTTTCCCCTCCCCAGCCATGAGCCCCGTCACACCTGAAGGATTTTGTCTCAAGTCTGCTTTAGCTGTATCCCCTTAGATGCAGGTAACTGAAACAGCTACATGAGGTGGCAGATTTAGCAGCCTGAACAACTCAGACTAGCCTGAGCTTGTCAGAGATTGGAAGCTAAGCAGGGTTGGCCACGGTTACTACTTAGATGGGAGACCACCAAGGAAGAACAGGGTTGCTATGTAAAGAAAGGCAATGGCAAATAATTTCTGCTCAACTCTTGCCATGAGGGGCCATCATGACTTGATGGCGCTGCTATTTGGGGGGTGGCCAGCACACAGATCTGCCTCGTCATAGACCCAGCCCACTAGAACCCACAGCCTTCCCACCGCAATGCACAGCAAACACAGGGAACAGATGTCTCAGCCATGAAGAGTGACTTGACTAGATTTTGACTTGCCAATTTCCACGGTTACTCTGAGAGGAGAGGCACTTGCCAACAAGTTTCCTGCACTGTTTGTGTGTGCAAAGGCGGAAGCCGCCTCCTTGCTAATCTGCTTGTCCTCTGGCAGGGGTGATTTCATAGAAACCAGTGATAGCACTCACGAGGCCAGGACAATGCAAAATCACTAACATGGAAATAAACTGGGGATATCGCCAGGCCTGGATTTATGTGTCGCCTGCTGACCAAAGTGGGCAGATTAGAGAGGGGAAGCCTTTATGTTCAAGCACTCATGCCCAGAGTTAGCGCTGCAGATGGGGATAGGAAATAGCAGGATTGCTGGTACTGATATGAGGCTTCTTAGTCATTGGAGCCTGTGGAATGACATCTGGCTGTTAACAGAAGCAAGAAGCAAGGATGGGTTCTCGGGTTCAACTCCCGCCTGAAGCTCCACCCCCGTTTGTGTTTTTTTGGTATTTTTTAGTGTTTTTTGTTTTTGGCCTGCAGGAGGCGCAGTTTTTAGGCTGCCGTCCCTGGCATTGGAGCACTGCTTTTATAAGCACTGAGGGCAAGGGCGGGACTTTGGGAGGCGTGGCCACACTCCCAGGGGCAAGTGGGGGCGTGGGCCCCCCGAACCCCCCCATAAAAATGTATACCTTCGTCACTGGCAAAAAGTGTTCCAGGTCTTAGGCAGGATAGTCACTGGAAGTATTGGAAGCTGTGCATTGATTCATTTTGCGGAGGCCTGCAGAAGAGACATTCTTTGTGGATCATGCCCAGAGACGCCAGCTGCAAGGAAATGAAGAGGAATCTTGTGGGACCTGCATCGTTGGCATTTACTGTGGCACAAACTGCACACTTTTCTCTGTTTTGGCTGCAACCAACGAACATGGCAACCCCTCTGGACTTAGTTGAGCAGAAGAGCTTGTTTACAAATGTCTCAAAATGTAAAATGCAGAAGTGGAATTACAAGTTACGTCTGAATCCTGAAAGGACGAGGCTTGTGGTGTTAACAGCCAACTTGCATGTCCTTTGGAACCTACAAAATCCACTCTTGATCAGAGACTTGGTATAGAAAAGGTCTTTTGACCCACAATTTCTGTATGAGTGAAACTCTGGCTTCCTTTTTTTGTCACAACCTAATTATAGTTTGGTAAAATTTGTCATAACTTAATTGCAGTTTGGTAAAGTCACATTCCCATTGGTAAAGCCAAGTTCCATTGAAAACCAGATTTGGCCACCTGAACCTGTTCCAATTTATATTCGCTACTAAAGTCAAGCCAATGAAGTCCAGACATTCAGACTGGTGTAGTAGAGTGTTGGAGTAAGATGTAGGAGAGCCAGGCTCAAATCCCCACTCTGCCACAGAAGCTTACTGGGTGACCTCAGGCCAGTCATATACTCTCACACTAGCCTACCTCACAGGGTTGTTGTGAGGATAAAATGGAGGAGACAAGATCGATATGAACCATTTTGGCTTCCCACTGGGGAGAAAGACATGTATAAATTATATTAAAAACAGGCATACAACACTTTCTGCACTCTTAAAAGTATTTGGAAACATGAAGTATGATGACGAGTCTTAATTTGAGAGCCCAGTGTCCTATTCCAGAACTACAACTCCCAGAATTCTTGAGGGAAAGTCCCCTTAAACCATAGTGCAGATGTAATCATACAGCCCTGACTGAAAACCAGTTCCTCCAAGTTGAACTGTTTCGCAGCCTGAGGTAGGCTTGAGTGTTAATAGTTTTATGTGCCAGCTGACTTGCTCCTTTTTATGCCCAATTACATGCCAAGGTCCACAAAGGCACAAAAATATTAAGCTGCCATATCAGCATGTGTTTTTTTTCCACAGCACCTGGGGGGGGGGAGAGAGGAAGGAGAGAGAGAGAGAGAGAGAGAGAGAGAGAGAGAGAGAGGAGCCAAAACATGCCTAGACAAGAGACAAAACTGAGCTGCACTTTTGACACGCAGATGGCTGGGGTAAAAAATTAACCCAAAGCTGGGGTGGATTCGTTCTCACTTCTCAAGCCTCTCTCTCCAGCAGGTGCTCATAAATTAAGGGGTTGGAAGGCCTCATTTGCCGGACTCAGAAGTCAAGTGCAGGGGAATGCTAGGCGTGACCGTCCCAGTCCCCGCCTGGTAAAGGACCTTGCACTGGTGTATGGAACCAAGCCAGTGTTAATGAGTAATAGGGATAAACGAGAACTGGGGAAGGAACACATGGGTGGCCTTGGCGGGAAGTTCCAAGGCTGCCGAGAAGGCCCGGTGCAGAACTGCTGAGTCTGGAATGCAAGGGTGACCGAGGACATCTCAGAAATGCAGCTGTGCCATTTAACACATTCAGTGGCTACAGTCCCAGTGGGAAGACCTTGCGGCTGGTGGCAACCCCACTGCTTTATTTAGGTAATCATGCCACACTTTTATCCCCAGTGGGGACCCAAGAAGACTTACAACAGCTCTCTTACCTCCTCCATTTTATCCTTGCAACTACCCTAGGGATGCCATAGTGGGAGCTCTCCCCTCCTTCGGTCTAATGCTAGTGCACATACATCATTTCTGGAAAAAGCTGGAAGTGACTTGGCAAGCACTCTAGAATTTTGCAAAAACTCTCTGCTTTTACCATCTCGCTTGGGGTTGCTGTCTGCGGCCTGGCACCCCTACTGCAAGTTAAGCTGAAAGAACGTTACTGGCCCACGATCAACCAACGAGCATTCATGACACAGTGGGGATTCGAAACTGGGTCTCCCAGATACTGGGTGGACACTTCGATTACTATGGGCACTTCTGCACATGCAGAATAATGTACTTTCTATCCGCTTTCACAATTGTTTGCAAGTGGTTTTTGTTATTTTGCACAGTAAAATCCAGCTGCAAAATGCACTGAAAGTGGATTGAAAGTGCATTATTCTGCATGTGCGAATGTGCCCTGAGTCTCACTACCTTTCAAGATACTGCAGCTGCTACCAGCTGAGGGCCCCAGTAAAGGCTCTGGGAGGCAGGGAGGCTTTGGGCTATTGCTCAGGCATGCAGCTCCAAGGTCCAAAGTCTGAAGTGGAGAATGAATGGGAAGGATAGAATGTGAGGGAGTGATCACCTGCTGCCATTTACAAAGATTACAGAAGTATTATCTCTTAACAGCAACAACAAACACTCGACAGGAAGCAGAATAACCAGCAGACCAAGAGATGGATTTGGTCCTCAGATGAGAGACTTAGATTCCAGCCCTGTCTCTGACGGGAACCCATTTATGGCCCCCCATGAGGAGCTGCAGGCTTCAGAGCAAGCATCAATCCCTGCCTCTGTAAATCACAGGGCTCCCTTGCAAAGCTGATTATCAGCTGGCCATCTTGCATAGCCTGGGCCTATCGCAACACTACTGAGCACCTGGCTACTCTTGCGTGGCCTTGGACTGACTCACTGTCGATGTCAGTTCCTCATCTATAACACAGCAATATTGGTGGCCCCCCAGCTTTCTCCTTAATGGGGACCCCAAATAGCTTACATCATTCACCTCCATGTTAGAGCAACGCTGTGAAGAGTGGTGGAATGGCATTGCAATCTGGTTGAGCCTCTGAGTGCTCCCAGACTACACACTGTGGATAGGAACTATTTTTGCTGGCCGCAAGGCAAATTTTTCTTAGCTCTCACGTCCCCAGATATGGGGGACCTTCCAAATTTGACAGGTGGACTGGAAGGGTCTGGACCTTAGATCCACTAGTTCTGAAAAATTCCAGAACCAGCAATGTGAGTGAGCCACCGAGCTCTTGGAAACAGCCTCCCCTTTACCTTTGTTTTTCTTCTCGTTAGTCTTTCTTTCCTTTTTTTAAAAAATCCCTCTTATTTAAATCTCTCTTATTTTCTAAAATCACCCCAAAATATATCATTATTATTATCATTATTATGTTTGCCCATGTTTATTTTTTATTTGAAACTTTCTTTTCCTTTTCTGTTGATCTCACACACACACACACACACACACTTCTTAAAAAGAACAACCCTGTGAGGGAGGTCAGCCTGAAAGAAGGTCACACAAAAGCCCTGGCAAACCAGGAATTCAAACCTGGTCTCTCAGATCCAAGTGTGAAAAAAAAGTAAACCCACTGCAAACACCCCTCACAGTCCAAACATTTTCAGTTTCTTACTAGGAAATATTCTATCAAGAATTGTTTTTTTAAAACCCTGAGACGAAGACATGAGTTTGGGAATCTCTGACTCACAATTTTATCACATTTTTTATCCCTGCCTTCCTCCAAGGACCTCTGGACCGTGATATCTGCTTCAACCTTCTTCAATATTAACTTTCAAGAACAACTCTGTGAGACAAGTTAGGCTGAGAAGGAGAGGCAGGCACTGGGTCAACCAACAGGCTTCCTGGCAGAGAGAGGATTGGAAGCCAGACTTCCAATCTTAATCTGATACTCTAACCACTATGCAAAACTGGCTGTTCATGTCTTGTGCTACATGGGAGCAAGCAAATGGACACTTGAGGCTGAAATACTGACCAAAGCTGTCTCCAGACAAGCCCCAATTGAGACTGGGCCGATCCTCCTCCTGCCCTGAAAGTCAAAGCTCAAATGATTGCCACCCACTCCACCCCATGGGACCAGTAGGTGAGAATAATGTTTTGTGTGACTTGGGGCACTGGAAAATGACACAGTGTCTGTTTCCACTCTGCACATATGAGTTCCATAATAAGGAGGACCAAGTATGTGAACTTCACATTCTGCAAAACGCCACTTCCATACATCAAGTCTCCCAGCCTCTAACCAGGAAAATTCTCCCCCAGTGTTTTGAAGCACCTACAAGAGGGTGACATTGATTAATGCTGGCAGAAGCCCGGAATTGCAGTCAGCTTTGTAGTCTGAATTGTACTTTGTGGTGTTTTTAGCAGGACTATATATTGATCAATAAAAGAAAAAACACTTAAATGAGAGCAGGCAAGAGGCATAGATCAAAGGGGTAATGAAGAAGAGGAGTTTGAATTTGTAAGGAGATCGAGGTGGCCTACAAGCCCTCTTTGCCCCTCAACAGACACCTTGTAAGGTGAGGTAGGTGGAGAGAGATAGTTCTTGAATGAACTGATTGGCCCAAGGTCACTCCAGCAGGAATGTAGGAGCAGGGAAACAAATCTGCTTCACCAGATAAGAGTCCACCGCTTCCAGATTAGAGTCCAACTGCTCTTAACCACTACACCATACTGGAGTTCCCGAGGAAAGGACAGCTGAGAAATGAGAAAGCTGACTCAGTGCTTTCAAAAAAACTCTGGCTTTGGAGGCAGGAGGGAGGGAGCTTGGTGGCTGCGTCTCCCCATTACTGTCCGCCCCATTACGACCAAATGCTTGCACTGGGGACATGGGCATCCCATGTCCCCAGCAGATACTACTGGCAGCAACTGCTCCAATGTCAAGTGGCTTTGCAGACCAACCCAGCTTTGGGTCTCTGCTTCAAAACACCTAAACCTAAATCCTTCAGTCCATTCCTTGAACTCAGGAAAGCGTCAGCAATACTTCAGACAGGCTGCCACAGTCCCTCAGAGCCCAAAGCCGCTTTGCTTCAAAGTGGGGCCCAAACATTCTGTCCAGCTAAAGGAATGAACAAAAGGCCTTTAGTGAGGTGCACATGCTACCACCAGGCAGTGGCTTTATCGCATCACAGCAATAAATGTAGTGTGTCATTTTGCTGTCAAGTCATTGTAGCTGACCTATGGCAACCATGTGGGTTTTCAAAGCAAGAAACGCTTTGAAGATGGTTTGCCATTGCCTGCCTCTGATTTGTGCCTCAGGTATCCCTTTGAGGTCTCCCATCTGGAATTTTGCCGCCAGGCTGAGAGGTGTGTGACTGGTCCAAGTTTCACTCAGCAAAGCTGCCATGACAGAGTGGGATTTAAATCTGGGTTTCAACCTAGACATCTCTTTAATCACCACACCACACTGGCAACACAAGTACAGGAGGATCCGCTTTGTGCATAATATCTGGGGCAGTGCATTCTGAGCCTGGGGGTGCTTTGTTGCAGTTCCCTCTACCATTGACAGACTGGAAGAGCCATATACCAAGAGTATGGAAAGCTAGAGGCACAGTGCAAGAGACAGACAATAACACTTTCCTCATAAAGCGTGGAGGAAGAAAAAGGTGGAGCCAGCTTGAGAGGTGTCTAGGGTCTGTCAGCGCATGTGCATTAGGCTTAGGGTGCATCTGCATTTCTAATGCCACTGCTGGACTCTCTCCATAGAGAGTGGGAGGGACACAGTCCCAAAAAAATATTCCTTCCGCAGCAACAATGAAAAAGCAACCTGGTGAGGGAAAACTTCGAAGCACAGCCATTTTTTCCTGTCATGTTCTTAGTTGATACTTGGGCCTCCGCCACAATATAACTGGGTAGGAGATTCAGCATGGGTGTAGGGATTTCCAGAGTATTGGCAGAGCGGTTTGCCGCCTCAACTGATACCCCAGTTACTCCAGCCTTCCAGAGGTGGAGAGAGAGTGGGGAATCCGTGCCTCGGGCACATGTGTGCTCCCTGCGCCACTGCCGCAGGCAATCCCATCCGGCCTTCCTGCCCTGCTGCATGCGTAACTATCCTACTCTCAGCCTGGAATCCCCTCCACTGTTCGGGCTACTGGGGCGGCCAGTTGCCCCACTTGTCCCGTTAGGCGCTACGCCACTGTTCTAACTTTTACATGCATGAGCATCTCTATGCAATCATTAGTTGCTAATTTAGTACCTGCCCCTGTTTAACATTTAAATTTAGCAAAATGCGCTCCCCATGTTTTAAAAGCAGCTCACTCATTCCACAGAATATTTGCCCAACCAAAATTAATACTTTGTTTCTCATCGCTGATGATGATTTGGAGTTATTCTGGAGGAGAAGGCGGCTTTCCAGCTGGCGCAGGCCACCAAAAGTCAGTCGTTCATGGAAGGCTACCAAGACACCTGCTGTTGGCTGGAGAATAAGCTGGAAAAAAAGATGGTAGTTCAGAAGCAACCCCCACGTTAAAAGGATTACTGCTCTTGTCGTCCCCTGTTAGTGGGTGGGTGTGTGAAGATGAAGAGGACACGCGCACTTGTGTCTGTGCAGAAGAAGCCATTCAGGGGAGTTTGCAACCCTAAGGATACAAGAGAAGCACATCTTGAGCTGTGACAACAGCAGTGCATCCGATCCAAAGATGCTCTTGGGTAACAACACCAGATACAAGATGCACAGAAGCATCCCTGGGTTGTCAGCATCATGAAGAGGCAAGCATTTTGCCGAAAGATGCTGAGTCATGCACACAATCTCTTTTTCCAGTTTCCAGCTCACTCTGGCAATCTCCTGTGCTACATTAACCTCAGTCTGTTTATTAGCCAAGACGTTGATACAGCGCAAAGTCGTCATGTGAATTTGTCTTGTAGCCATAAATTGCTTACGTCACACCACTCCCACGCTTTCCACCTTTTAGACAGAGCCAGCGTGGTTAAGAGCAGGTGCACTCTAATCCTGGAGAACCAGGTTTTGATTCCCCATTTAATTCCGCCACTTGAGCTGTGGGAGACTTCTCTACCTGGTAGAATCCAGGATTAGCTTTGTAACACTCCAAGCCACATGCCAGCTGGGTGACTTTGGGCTAAGTTACAGTTCTTTGGAGTTCTCACCAGTCTCCCACCTACCTCCCACAGGGGTGTTTGTTTGTGACGGGGAAGGAAAGGGAGATTGTAAACCCTTTGGAGTCTCCTTACAGCAGGGATAAGGAGGGATATAAATCCAACTCTTCTTCTTAGACTTGCTTGGGTTGGGTAAACAAAGGAGACAAGGGAAGTTGGGACTTTTGCCATCCAGGCTGGACAGCTGAATTTTTAGCATGTTTTAAAGGGCAAGTGCTTCACCTCCCAAGCACTCTGGACTCCTTTGCATTTCATTTTTTTTAAATAAAAGGCTCCAATTACGTCATATAAGCATTGAAATCATACTCAGCTATGAGCTGGCCGACTATCATACCGTAAGTCTAGCTTTCAACAGGAGCTGCTGGGGAAAATCTAAGCAGAGACTGCGATGATGTGATTAGGCCTGGCAGAATTCACACAGCCCCTCTACTAATCTATATTTGGAGTTTGGATTAAGATATCTGCCACTTTGTTTCCCCTTTCTGGGCAAATTTATATTATAAAGTGCACAAAGTATGAGAATGCGTTTAGTGCCTTTCCCTCACTGCAGAAAGCAAGTGCTCTTTTGGGAGGGTGCTGGGAATTTTTGATTCAACATAGGTGTACTGTGGACCTCTCGCATGGGCACCATAAGGGGCTGGAGAAAATGCAGCATAGTCCTTTGAACTTTTCACAGCTGTAGGCTGGCACCTCAGCCATAAAATCCCAGTGATAGCATATAGGAGCTAACTTCTGGACAGAAGCTGGACATCGTCAGGCTGTATGGCACATTGTGACCCTCGGTAATGCCTTCTGGCTTGTACATTTTGGGCTTGGGCATATGGTCTGCATGCTGAGGTATGGGGAGAGAAATAGCTTCACAAGACCACAGAGGGCATGTGTTTAACTCTAGGTCACTTAGAACGAGACTTGTAAAACGCTTTTATGTGCCAGCTACAGTGTACCGCGAAAGCTTCCCCCTCCCCTCCTGGGCAAGGCAATGTAGCAACTCCCTATGCAATGCTGGATCTGGAGCCCCTGTCAAAAGTGGTGTGGGTGTGCTGCCTTCATTCTGGAGTGTTCTTAAGCCTTCGCCCACCATTCATCATCTTTGGGATCTGTTCCAATGGATAACCTACCCCTCTCCCACTCCAAAGGAGCTGCTATGGCAGTTTGAAGCGTGATGGAAAGCGGTGAATGTTTGTATACAGCCCGGGCACATTTAAGCATCTTGCCTTTAAGTCAGAGGCTGCAGGCCAGCCCTAACGGTTAAACGGAGCTATTAGCATTAGGGAGGAGTGAGCTGAGTCGCTGAGCTTCTCATTCCACAGAGGGTGTGGTTCTGTTCCTTGATCCCCTCTGGCTGCTTTGTCCCTGTAGACTGGGGGGCAATACAGCCACAGGAGTTTGTTTGCGGTATTACCACATTGCACTACTAATTAAACTAAGCTGCCAAAACATTTTCTAATCCCACATCTGAAAAGTCCCTAAATCAGAGGGAGGGCAAAATCCTGGCCACACCCAGTCACTCAGTGGAGCTTTTGCCCTGGTCCTCAGCAGCTAACCACAGTTTTGTAGAGAGGCAGTAACATTTTGGGGGGTGCACTGGCCAGGACTCAAGGACCAATCGAAAGGCATAAGAAGAAGAAGAGGGATTTATACCCATCCTTTCTCTCTCCTGTAAAAGGGACTCAAGGTAGCTTACAAGCTGCTTTTCCTCTTTCCCCTCTCCCACACAACAGACACCTGGTGAGGTAGGTGGGGCTTAGAGAGTTCTGAAAAAAATTGGGACTAGCTCCAAGGTAACCCAGCAAGAATGTAGGAGTGTGGAGACACATCTGGTTCTACCAGGATAAGCTCCTCTGCTGCTCAGGTGGAGGGAGTGAGAGCAGAAACCAAAACCCTGCTCCCTCCAGATTACAATCCACCTGCTCTTAACCACTACACACCAAAAAAATGCTGGATCATCAGCCCTATGTGGTCCACACATCTAGGTTAGGCCTGTGGGTGACCAAGCAGTTACTCTAAAGGGCCAACAACATGGCATATAGCCCTTGATGTTGTCTCTTAGCACTAGCATCTTGTAGGGTTCTACTGCCCTTTGCTAACCATGGCTAGTAGCCACTGATGGACTTTCCCAATAAATCTCTTCATTTCCCTTTAAAATGCTTGTGGCCATCATTATGTTGACTAGGTAGAGTTGCATGAGGAGATCAAAAGAGTCCTTCGGGTGCGGGTCTTTCACCTGCACTGGGAGCTCTGGGTTCTCTCCAGATCTTTCTGCATCCAGCAATGGCAAGACACAAAATAGTTAGCAACCTCCACTTGCAGAAGCTGCAGACAGGGGTTTTACCATCATCCATCCCCTGATGAAGAGTTCAGGTGGAACTCAAGAGTTTGTGTATTACTGTTTTGTGCTAGTTTCTAGTTGAATTCCTAAAAATAATTATTCCTTGTTTTTCCAGTGCAAGTTAACACCCAGTTTGGGTAGATTTCACTGCAGAGGGCACAAAGCTTCAAGTCATTCTCAGCTTGGACTGCAGCTGTTACACTTTCAACCAGTAATGTGTGATGATAGAGGGGCAGATGGAAAAATACCATTTAATACACGCCGAGTCCAGTCAACACTTTGAACAGGACATGGAGAGCCAGTGGGTACGAGTGGTTAAGAGCAGGGTGCACTCCCCAATCTGGAGAAATCGGTTTGATTCCCAGCTCTGCCCCTTGAGTTGCTGTGGAGGCTTTATCTGGTGAACCAGGATTGAAAGCTTGTGCACTCTCAGCTCCCACCTTACCTCTACAGCGTGTTTTGTTGTGAGGGGGGAAAGAGAAAGGGAGACTGTAAGTCCCTTTTATGGGCCTCCTTACAGGAGAGAGAAAGATGGGGATATAAATCCAAACTTCTTTTCTTTCTTCTCCCTTTTTTTTCTACCACAGAGGCTTATTGAGACCTACCTTTCTGGATGAGCTTGAATGCTTGGGAAAAATGGTTGCTACCCAGGGCTCTAGCTTCTGCCAATTCGCCGCTACCTGTCCCAGCTTCCTCCCTAACAGTAGTTCAGTAATGGGACTGGCTAGATTGGTCATGTCTCATTGTTAGTACTAGGCTGCCAATTTAGGACTGAGAAATTCCCGGAGATCTGGGGGTGGAGCCAGGAGAGCACAGTGGGGAGGGGAGGGGCTTCAGCAGAGTATAATGCCAGAGAGTCCAATCTGGAAAAGCAGCCATTTTTGTCCAGGGGGATTCTCTCTATATGGTTGAGGAATTATCTGTAGTTACAGGCGCATATCCTGGCAACCCCATCTGATTGAGATTCTCCTCCTTGATATTATAACTTGTTTTGAGCTCCCACTGAGTGGAGAGAAAGAAGCAGATTGAAAAAGCAATCTGATAGGGTAAATAAATTCTTCAAGTGATTAACATGGAATGTTACAAAACCTGGGTCTTAACATCAGAGAGGGATGTGCCGGTGCTTGGAGCAGATGCCCCATGAGTATATTATTCACTCAGCACGCTTAAAACACACTAACAAAGGGGTGATTTTTTAAATAAAAAGTATTATTTGAACCCTAACCTAGATATTTAAATGATCCTCAATTCCAGGTTAGATTGGCTAGCTTCCAGCTCTTAGCAAGGGAAAGCATCTCTGTAATATTGAAGAAAGAATACAGGGTCGTGGTCTAGATCTACTCAGACCACGGCCACACAGCCCGGAAACCCACAACCACCACTTAAATCCGGCAGTGAAAAGCCTTCGACACTCTGCACATGTTCGTAGGCACTGCTGCTTATTCCCCGTAAGTATGCTATTAACTTCAAACCGACATCCTAAAGTTCACATAAAAGTAAATGCCACTGGATCCAATCTCAACCTTATTCACGCGATCCGGATGTTAAATCTTTAGCCGTTTAACTTTGTTAAACGTGCTGAGCGGCATGGTGGACCCGTTTACCCCTCCTTAAGGCTCCGCGCCGAAAAAAAGAGATTCCGGGGCTGAACGGAGCCCATGCCTGGTCTGCTTCGCCGCTTCCTCCCCGGGGATCCCCCCTCCGAGCCGAAGCGGGGACTGGAGTCCCCGGGGGGGGAAGCGGCGGCGGCGACCGGCAAGCAGAGCAGGGCAGCTCTCGTGCGCCGGGGAGGCAGCGCAGCAGCAGCAGCGCGTTGGAGGAGGGGAACCTCCTCCACACCCCGGCGTGCTCGGTGGCCCCCGCCCGGCCGCCCCACACACCCTCCCCGTGCCCGGGCGCGAAACTTTCCCCGGCGGCTGCTGCTGCTTTCTGCGCCTCGGCCGATCGGGGGGGGGAGACCCGAGACAAGGGGAAAAGCAATTGGGGCCGCCACAGTGGGCAGCCCCACCGGGAAGGCGCCGTGGGGAGCCTTCTCTCGGGAACCAGGGCGCAGCGGCGGGCAGAGGGGCTCTTCGGGAGAGGTGCAGGCGCGCGGGCGGAGAGACTCTACCTCCATGGGAATACTCGCCTCGCCGCCGCCGCGGCTCCCCTGGCCGGGCCAGGCGTGACCCACCTCCCGCCGCCGCCAGGAGCAGGGCTCGGAAGCGATTTATGGCCGGCGACGGGCGCGCCTCCCTCGCCGCCAGCGGGAGCCCCCGCCCCCGTCTCTGCCCGCCCCCCGCTTCTTGGGAGATGGCCGGGAAGAGCAAGGCACTGGTGGCGCCCTCCCGACGACAATTCCTGGATTCTCATGCCGACAAGTATGGGAGTGCGCCTCTCCCGGCCGCGTCGCCCCCTGCCAAGAAGAAGAAATCCAAAGGCGGCTCGTCCAGCTCGCGCCGGCCTTCAGCCTTTCAGCTGGCTGCGCGGCAGGCGGGAAGAAGAAGCAGCAGAAGGGCCAGGCTGGGGCGCCTCTTCGCCGCGGGCAAGAAGCAAGAGGGGCGCCCCAAAGCCAAAGGTACGAGGGAGGGAAGCGAGGGCGAGGCGCTGGGGCCACACCCCCCGCCTGGCTAGGGGTGGAGCGCCTCTGTACATGCTCGGAAACTGGGAGGAGGGGGAGTAACTCAAACCAGCCCTTTAGGTGGTTGGGTGAGCACTCTTGCATATGGACAGTGTCTCTCTCTTTACCGATCAAGACTGTGGGACTCCAAACAGCGGCCCCATTTTGGCCCTCCTCCCCTGACTCAAAAGGAAGGTCTTAAACTTTTTTTTCCGAGGTTGTGCTTTTAGCCTCGAAGGCTGGTATGCAATCTTAGGGGTTCTGATCTCTGTCCCTGAGGCACATTTCTGGGCAAATTCCTGCCGCTGAGATTCCATGCCCATCTAAGCCCGGGTGTTAGAAAATGCTTGCCAGAAGTTGCCTTCTTATCTTTCTTTGGAATAAGTTTTTTTGGTTTATCCTTCCGCGCTTCTTGTTCACTCAGCTCCTTTCTTGTGGGAAACTCTCAGAACTGGGCCTTTCTTCGCCAGGGTTCGAAGTTAGCATTCCTGAGGTCACTTCCTATTAGCCTGGGACTAATCAGGCACCCAACCTTCTCTCCCACTTCTCTCCCTCCCCCTGCCAATCTGTGGTCTTCTTGCCTGGCTTCAAAGCAGCAGATTCCAAAGGGAGTGAGGCCCTCCCCTTCTATCTCTTTGCCCCCCTTTAAAATAAAAAAAATAAGCTTAATGCATCATTTGACTGTCTTTCAGCGGGTGTGGAAAATCCCTTTAGGGCCAGTGCTGAAGGGCCTCCAAAGTTGCCAGGTTATTGGAATGAGGGGCCAGCTGTGGGGGGAGCTTAAAATTGGGTGCCCTTTGGCTATTATGTGGGCAAGCACAGCAGGCTGCTTCCCGCCAGCAGTTGCCAGGGTGCCCCCTTCCCCTGCGGGTTGGGTCTGAAACTCCTCTGCCAGTGCTCTCTGCCACAAGGCTCGTGTCGGCTCACTGGGCATGTTCCTTCCCAGCTGTGAGTCATGAGGTCAGAGATCTTGGAGAGAGGAACTGAGCTGCTGCAGAAGTCTCTCCACACCAGGAGATTGTTTTGTTGAAGCTTGCTACAGCCTCAGAACCCACCCTAGAGCTGGTTTCCAGTGTGAGGAGGGTGGGGAGGAGGATGCTGTACAGTGCTGTTGAAGCGATCTTCTTCTGGAACCTAGAAAACGCTTCCCCTTCCAGCTTCTGCTGTGGTGTGGGTTTAAGAGACACAGAAAGCTGCCAGGGTGGTGTTAGATCAAGGGCTGGGATTCCCGCCATTTTGGTTCAAGAGGAATATCTGAGCTGGGAGGGATCCAGGTTTGAACTGTCTGATGATCCACTTGGACACAGCAGCCAGGGGTCTCTCAGAAGTTGGAGACTGTAGCGTGTGTGAGCAGGAGTTGAAGAGGTGGTGATCCTGACAGCGCCTAAGGCGAAGTCTGCTCTGCTGCCCTGGTCGGCCAGTACTGTCCTGTTTCCCTGGCAGGCTGGAGGCAAAACTGGGTACAAAAAAGCACACAGGCTTGTGCACCAGGAGAGAGGCTGCTTGCATACTCTGTACTTTGGCCACAGCTGAAGCTGGCTTGCCAGAAAGGCTGGCTCTAATCCAGTTCCCCGCACCAGTAGATGGGGTTGGAAAGAAGCGTCGCGAGGATATCCTGAGTCAATCTGGAAATTGTGCAACTCCACCTCCTCCTTTATCAGGAGAAAAGTGACTCTTGTGAATGGCTTAAATAAATAGATACTGACTGCATACATGCCAACACTATTCCCTTTGGCAGTGCCAGCACTAATAGATCATAATTGTAGTCTCTGCAAATCAGAAGTTGGAGAGATTGCCAGCATTGGATGTACTGTGAATTTCTCCTCCGATATACACTCATGCCAGGGATGGTGGTATTAGCCACCCGACCTTCCTAGAAAGCAGCTTATTCTTCCTCCATTGGGACATTTTGGACAAGATAGCATCACCCTCGGAAGAAAGAATCTCCTAGAAATTAGTCATCATGGAGAGCATTCATTCTCAGTGCTAATACTATAGAGAGTAGCAGTGGAATAGGGATTTTTTTTGGTCAAAATGTGGCCATCTTTTCTACCCTAAAAATTTTGCCCACTGAGGGAGCAGCTTTACCCTTTCGCCTTATAGCCAGTCATCATTGGGAAAAAAAAATCCAAATTAAATATCTCAAGCAAGGTGGAAGCATTAGTTTCGTGGGTTGGCATCTTTATATAAGTAGATTGGTCCTGAGAGGTGCTCTGGCCAGGGTGCCCATGACCTTCTGAACACAGCCTTTTGAAAAAGAGGGAGATCCCCAGGGCACTGGATCCAGAGGAAAATGCCTGATTGTGACATTTAATCTCAGTATTGCTACACTACCATTCAGATCCTGTTTTACGGGTATCAATCTGTGACACTGTAATTGGCTCGACATTTTTTTAGTGGAGTCTTCGTGGGCCTTCCGTAGAACTTGGTGGTTGTCGTATTGAAGAGTGAGGCTCCTTGTCGCTTTTGGGGCCTCACATGGCAGTGAAGTTTCCCTTTGTGCCAGCTCTGGCAATTTCATTACTTGAGAGAGAGATCCCACTGTGGCTCTGGACTCTAGGTCAACTCCTACTGCACACTGCTTTGCAGTCAGACCCTTGCAGCGGTAACAAACTGGAACCTGCTGTTCCAGCCGGGCCTTTCTATGCTCTCCTTTCATGGCCGCAGGTGTCAGTTGGCAAAATAGCTGGCTGCAACGAATTTGGCCCATCAGAGCATTTTCACGTGGGCAGCTTTTCCCAAAGCCCCCCCCCCCCGCGACTTTGCCCTCCACCCCCCCAACCTTTGGAGCCACTTGAGGCTTCTTGTAGCACTCCCATCCCATCTGCATTTTCGAGGTGTCTTGCTTTGCAGGGCATGGCTTCTCAGAGCTTGACATGCAATAAGATGCCCAGTAGGCAAACTGAATATGAATGAGAGAAATGCAGCAGCACTATAAGGGAAGAACGCAAGCAAATACCATGCCATGGTGGCTTGCATTGTGTGCAGGGAGGGAGCCTTTACCCACCCTCACCCAAGTGTTAATTGTCAGGCCTTTGAGTTCCATATATTCAGTTCTGGTTACCAAACTTCACAGCAGAGTGGTACGTGCCAGAAAGAATCTAAAGAACAGTGACCAGCGTTATCAGAGGGAATATGAGGAAAGGCTGAAGAACTGGCTTGCTGGGTCAGGCCAAAGACTTGTTTCTAGCCCAATGTCTTGTTTCTAACAGGGGGCAGCTGGAAGCCCCGGAAGAGCTTGGCAGGGATGGGCTGTCCCTCTTGCTTGTCTGGAGAAGAGAAATCAGGGACTGTTGCTTTCAAATGCATGAAATATGCATATGTAACCTTAAGAACTGTGGGATCAGTTGCCCTCCTTATCAGCGGCTTATCTCTTGTTGACAAGACAGACCCAGAAAGATTTAGACTTCTATGTATTGTCGCTGTTATTTGTGGATTAACTGGTTGTGGGTTTTCCAGGCTGTGTGGGCCTGTGGTCTGGTAGGATCTACTAATCCAGGCCATGGCCACACAGCCTGGAAAACCCACCACAACCAGTTGAATCTTCTGTTGGAATGGCAGAGCTGCTTGACTGGCAGGCAGGCTGGCTGGGGTGGGGTGGGGTGGGGTGGACTCTTCATCTCTAGAGGCCAAGTGCTTGGCTGGGGGTGCTTAGGTGGATTCATCTTTGAGACTGGAAAATGAGCCAGAGGGACTCTCCAATTCACTGTATACTGAGTCTGGAGACAATAATTGGTCTGTAAGATTCTCAACAGTGGGACATCCCCATTCATTCTGTCACTGAGAGTTTTAAAAAAATGTAGCACTATTGGGGACATTAGGTTCAGTTGGGTATCGTGAAACATCTGCAGGAGAAGAACTAGATTCTAGTACAGTAGCACCTTAAAGATGAACATTTCCAGGGCATAAGGTTCTGAGCGTCAGAGTTCTCTTGGTATCGGATAAAGAGAGCTTTGACTCTTAAAAGGTTATACCTAAAAAAATCTCGATGCGTAGGTGGATTCATCCTTGAGGCTGGAAAATGGGCCACTCCAATTCACTGTATACTGAGTCTGGAGACAATTGAACTCCAGTTTAGCTCTTCCACTGGAAACATTATTGCTATGATTTATGTTTTAAATTATACAGTGTTTTAAGCTTATAAGGGGCTTTGCAGTCTTTTATATGTTTGTGTACAAAATGATCCTGTGTGATGGGCTGTGGTTATTCATGCTGTGCTGATTGGGAAACTGAGGGTGAAACAGGCTGACGTCCTTTCATGCAGACGGAGAGGTGAACTTGACCATAGATTTCAAAAAGCAGTGCTTTCTAGACCAGGTTTGTTATTTACAAGATTGAGATAGTCATTAGGGTGGTGGTTCATTATGTTCCTGTGTCTTTCTGTGGACTGTATGGAGCAAGCAGTGACTGTTCTAAGAAAAATTAATGTTCTGAAATAAGGCACAGTTGCAGATGATTCCCTGGGAAAGACTGAAGTGTCAGAATGTAATAGTCTGTGAATCAAACAGTAAAAAACTTTACAAAACAATGAAACACAAGTCAGCTGTAACTTTCCTATATAACTGTGATGACTCCTGGTGCCAAAAAGTTCTTCTGAAAGGTTTACTGCTGCTGCTTGAAAGCCTCCATAGGAGTTGCTGGCGCAAACCTTGGGAACAAGTGAGTATATGAGATTTGTATGATCCGGTTTAATTGGGCTTTTTCAGAGATAGCAGAACCTGTGAATTGAGATCTGACTTGAGGGATACCTCAGGGTTTTGTTTTCCCCTGTGCCCTTCAATATTTACATGAGTCGCTGAAAGAGATAGTCTGGACCTTTGGAATTGGGTGTCAGCAATACGTAGAAGACACCTAGCTTGATATTTCATTTTCAAAACCTCTAGGTGCCCCTGTCTCTGCTTGGAACAATGCTTTGAGGCTGTGATTTGTTTCCAGATAGCTCATGGATTCGATAATTCATCACCGTAGCCCCAATTGGCTATGCTGGCAGGGGCTGATGGGAATTGTAGTCCATAAACATCTGGAGAGCTGCAGGTTGCAGACCCCTGGTAGCCTCTAGTGCGGTGATGGTGAACCTATGACACATGTCAAAGGTGAAACGCCATGACATTTTGGGTGACACGCCAGCATTCACCAGTACCTGACAATTACTATTTTCTCTGTTTGAGTCATTTTTTGTAATTATTTGATGTCTCATTACATAATGCATAGCATAATGATTGGACTGCATTTTTAAAAAAAACAAATGAACATGTAAATAATTGCTTCTCTTTCTTGGGTGGGGTGACTTGCCAGGAAAGTCAAGACAGTTTTGACAAGCTGAGTCCGGAAGGTTCGCCATCACTGTTCTTCTTGGCTAAGGTCAATAATTAGAATCTAGATAATGGCAGAGGTAATGCTGGTCCGGGAGTCTGACTTGTAGCAACTGGATTCCCGCTAGTCTTGGAATGATGGGAGGTGGCTTTTGCAGAGCAGGTCACATTTGAGGATGCCTGTGGATTCAGCCTGCTGTTTGAAAACAGGTTGGTGTGGGGCCGTTTCTTCTGTCATCTCATTTACCAGCTTTCTCTTTTCTTAGATTCAGCTCACTTGACATGCTAAAACTCTTGTAACTTCATAATAGGGCTAGCTACTGGAACATGCTTTATGTTGGGAGACAACCCAGGCACTGCAACTGGTTCAGAATGCGACAGCCTGATTATTTGTTAGGGCCCCAGCTTAAGGAACCCATCTCCTCCGCCGAAGTCCTCAGCGGTGAGACAAACTATAAATGAAATATATAAATCTTCCCTGTTTTAGAATAGCTTAATTAGATGCCGTTTTGTTTCCTTGTTCCGTTTAAGGAGCTGGTTGTGACCTTTAGGAGGGAAGACAAGATGATGCAGTCCAATTTCATCAGATGTTGGAAGCTTGGAAGGGAGACTGCAGAGGAAAACTCTGCAGAGGAAGGCGATGGCTAACTACCTCTGCTTCCCACTTGCCTAGAAAGCTCCTTGGTGGGGTCATCATAAGTTAGTTGCAACATGCCAGCACTTACATATACTTGTGTGGCTTTTAGTGCTCTTCATAGCCTAGGCCCCCATACCTGAAGGATGGTTCCTGTCCACACGAGTCAGTTGCTGTCCTCTGGTTGGCTTCTTCTTCTTGTTCCTACACTTAAGGTGGCCTGTTGGCATTTACTTCAGGAACTTGTCTCCTTTGTGGGAATGAGGAGTGGGTTGATGGGTGGTGCAGTTTCTTAGGGAGGACCTATAAGACCGGGTTGTCTTTTCATGGGGTCTTGGAGCCGCAGGCACCTTTCTTTACTTGAAGTAGAAATGGTGGTTCATTGGGGTTTATTGTGTCTTTGTAGTGAGTTTCTTTAATTTTGGAATCACAAGGAGCCAGAAGTATAGAAACGTGGGTATAAATATTTTCATAAAAAAAGAAACAACTGAATCAAACGCGATAATTTCATGTGCTGGTGACCGGCGAGCTGACTATGCACTCAGGGGCCTTCTCTGGATCAGGGTCAGTCTTCTAACGCGAAACTCCCTGTTTTTTCTGGACTGTTCTCATCTGGAAAGTGGTTTCACTTAGCATATGTGCTGTCACCCACTCCAGGCAGGGTTTCCAGTTATACTTCCTCCACATCTCATCCACCTACCCAGGGAAAGACTTTCTAGCTCTTCTTACCTTCTCTCTGCAGTCCATTTCCCTTGAGCCTCTTTACTTCCTTGCAGCTCTTGCAAGTGCCATTTTCAGACACTAAAATTCTGCCCCCCATTTTTCCCCCAAGATTAATTGCATTTTTTTAAAAAAAAAAAAATGTGCGGATTGTAGGTTTAAACAATGCATACACACATGTCTTGCAAAATAAATAATAATTTTGTGGCATATTCCTAAAGGCATTTACTTACGGGAGCTCAATTCCTTCAGGTGCCCTGAGTGTGTCCTTGCTGGGCAGACATTTTACATTGGAGGTTTGAAAATGTAAACATCAGGTTTACGGAGCCATGAAATGTAGTGAAATGCAGTTATAGTTTGTTCAAATCAAGTCAAGAAAAATTCTTCACTGGTTAACAACCTTGAGTTTTGCCAAGTTTCTGCAGAACTGGAAACATTTTGCAAAAGTTTCTCAGTGGTTTTAAAAAAAAAAGGTTAAAAAAGCTTTTCAGGGTTTTAAAAAAATCCTTTGCCCAGTCCCTTCCTAGTCCTGCAAGCAGGGGTTGATTGACGCAGAACTTTTCTTCTCTTTTAAAGTGCACCAAGATTCCTGTTTAGTTTTGTCCTGGGGGCCCTTACAGACTAACAATGTTTATTTCAACACAGGCTTTTGTGATCTCCGCTTTCTTAGATATGTGGAGGGATATCAAACTGGGGAATTTTCTTTAAGGGAAAGATTAAAAAGGGGTAGAAAGAAGGGATGAGACAGAGAGATGGGTATAGATTCTATCATGACTCTTTCAAATGATTGATTCCCTGTGCAAATGACTAGACTGGGATAAGCACAGTTGCAATTAACAGATAAGGAAGATGATGAAGTCGAACTCTGGGAGAGAGGGTCTGTCTAGGACGAGCCTGATAAGGGCAGCTTCCATCTGTACCGTCTCATCTTACTGGTCCTTTTCACCTGGTCCTTCTTCCCCAGAGAAAAGGGAGAATGCCCCACGTTCAGTGAATATAAGGTCACCCAATCTCCCCTTCTTCTGGCCTAGGGGGGGTATATGTGCAAAGGGTTGCCATCTCTAGTTCTGAGAGATCCCTGGAGATTTGTGGGCAGAGTTTGGAGAGGAGCGCAGTAGTAGGATGTGATGTCACCGTAGGGACTTTGTATTTCCCTAAACTCTATGGTGGTATGATGAAGCCGCCCTTTTCCCTCCAGGGAACTGGATCTCAGTAATCTGAGAGATCATCACGGCATTCCCAGGAGAACCAAAATGGGCTCCACCTAGAAGGTTAAAAATGCTATTCATGCACAGCCAGAAAAAAAAATACCATTCTTGTACACTGCTTCTCTTGTGAACATACATGCATTGTGTATCTTTAGTTGCCTGCTTCTTTTTGGTGGATTTTTTGTTTTGTAAGCAAGCTGTGTTTTGGGGGTGGTTAGGGTAATTGGAAAAGACTAATAGAGGAAGGTAAGAGGTGTGAATGGGAAAATGTACAAATTATGAATGGAAGTATATTCTATGTTACTTAAGAGGAAAGGGACATCCAATGAAAAGGTATAGCAAGATACACTATCCGTAAATCCCTCATAGAGTTATTATTCTGGGACTCTTTACCAAAATAGTCCTCTTTGGGGTGCGAGAAGAAGAAGAGTTGGATTTATGCTCCACTTTTCTCTACCACAAAGAGTCTCAAATTGGCTTATAATCGGCTTCCTTTCCTCTCCCCAAAACAGACACCTTGTGAGGTAGGAGGGGCAGAGAATTCCCAGAGAACTGTGACTAGCCTGTTGTCACCCAAACAGGACTTGTAGGTGTAGAGTAGGGAAATAAACCTGGTTCTTTAGATTAGAGTCCACTGCTCTTAACCACTATACCACACTGGCTGTCTTTAGCTATCTTCCTCCTTTTGGTGGATTTTTTGAGTTGTGAGCAAACTTAGTTTTGGGGGTGGATAGGGTAGGGCAGGTTTGATTCCCACTCCTCCTCATGAGCAGCACACTCTAATAGTCAATGTGTTTCTGTGTTCCTACACATGAAGCCTGCTGGGTGACTTTGGCTGGTTACAGAAAAATGTACCATTCTCACCTTTGAGTTAATCATATGAATCCTACTGAAAAAAAACTTTGCAGTGGAGAACTCCCTATCTCAGCCTAACCTACTTCACAAGATCGTTGTAAGGACAAAATGGAGGAGGGGAGGACTATGTATGCCACTCTGAGGTCCTAGGAGGAACTTGTGTGAGAGAAAAATGTAATAGGGAATAATAATGCAACCGTCTTAAAAAAGGTCTGGATGCACCCTTATAGCAGGCTATGCTGCAGTCTCAGGGATGCCCCAGGAAAGTCCTGCTTTTTGGGGGGTGGGGAAGCTAAGCTGACCTGATGGAAGTCAGGGTAGTAGAAACATAACCCTGATTTTGGCCTGGGTGGGGAAAGTCTCTGTGGAAAGTATGCAAGTCCCAGGCTACGAAGGGCTTTTAAGGTTGACTTCAGTGTGAGATTATAGTGGCTTCTTGTAACCTATGGTAAGTAAAATGGGTGAAAACCCTTGGGCGAAAACCCAGGACTTTGGCAAAGTAAAGAAGGACAATTCATTGTCAAAGGCTTTCACTGCTGGAATCACTAGAGTATTGTGGATTTTCCGGGTTATGCTACTGGAACACGGCTATACAACCCAGAAAACCCACAACACCCTAAAGAAGGACAGCAGTTTTGGAAAAAATCAGATCCAAATTAGGGATGTTCCAGCAGCCAAAGAGCCTTTGAAATATGCTGGTACAGCCGTACCTGTGGATACTGGGGATTACTAAGCCTGGAGCAACCCTTAGAATTCCCGGCCATGTCCGGGCCAGTGTTCAACCGCTAAGATTGTCGCCACATGGTTCTGGGAGGTGTAGCCAGATGAAATCACCCCCCCAGTCTGTCATCAACATACCCTTGGCTTCGAACAGGCAGAGTGTGTGGAGGACCACACCCCTTCCACCCTTTCAGCCCTCGTAGCTTTGCTGTTCACATCCTACCTTATGGGTAGGCTTGTAAGCTGGCTGGCCTTCAGGGCCCTCGGCTTCCCCTGAGCAGCTGCCGCCAAGTTGCCGTGTCTTTAATCCAGCCACATTCCGTGGTGTGGAGCGAGGGTGCTGCCCTGCATCAGCTTCTAGCACAGGTGGGGAGGGAAGAGCCAAGTTATTTCGCTGTTATTTTGAGGCTTCATTAGCTCTTTATGTCGCTTTGGGATGCTGCATTGCACGCCAACTCTGGATGGAGGAGATAGCTGAAGCATTCCCCTGCATGGAGTTGTGGTTTGCTTTCTTGCACTGTGGGAACTTTGCGAGTGTGCTGCCAGCAGTGGCTCATGCTCAGACCAGACACTGTCAGGAGCTGCCAAAGACTGAACGCCCCTGTACTTCTGATCCAGATTTGCTGTTCAGCTCCTGGAATGATTCTGATTTTTGTAGTTCTGCTCTTTGGATTTGATTTCAGTTCCAGTTGTGGTCTGCTGGGGTTGGAGAGACCTCAACATCTGGCTACAATGACTAAATTACCTTTTATTGGTAATGCTGTGAAGCCTATTAAAGCTCAACCAGCTAAGGACCTTAGCATCTACGACACTGGAGCCAGATCCCTTTGAAACATCTTGTGCAGTTACTATCCAGCTCTTGCATCACACGAGCTGTCTTTGTCCAAGAGCTGAATCCCAGCATCTTTTACACTATTGCAAGCAATCCTTCTCACCCACTGCTCATGACCACTTCCTTATGCTGTTGGGACTGCCCAGCTTTTCTAGCAGAACATCCCAGCTATGACTATGGCTTCCTGCTGAGCATTATGTTAGTTAGAGGATTTTAAATGCCACATTAACTTTGCATGCTGTGTAAATATCTCAGTTCCCCCCCGGCCCCATAGTTGAAAGCAATTGATTATTTGACTGGAATTAATAAAAGCACAGTTGGGGCATTATTATTTAAATGTTTTATTTAGACTGATCCAAAATTTTACTTGGAAGTTATTTTTATTGGAATATTTATAAAAGCTTTATGACATAACAGTGCCAACATTAAGTAATATTCCTTCCATTGCACGGTTTAAATGCTGAGAAAGACAGGCACTAAAACCGCTATGCTTTAATTTTAGCCCACACTAAGCAGTGTGCATGATTTTGTTAGGTGCGGTTTTTGGTATTGATCATTCGCTTTTTTGCAAACTGACATAAGTCGAGGATGGGTGGGATACAAAGGCAGAATACATAAATAAATAAAATGTTGGAGTTCTGTTAACTCCTCTCTCTTCTTCACAAATAAATAGACCCTGATGTTTCCCACGGAGGAGGAGTTTCCCATGATGGAGTCATTGCTGCTGCGGATGCTTAGACATTTGTGGGGCAATGAAGTGTCCACCAGACGGTACCAGATATGGTCAGGGAGGTAGAGAAATCTGAACTATCCTGTCCACATCTGGGCTTAGCTGCTTTGACTCTGATGTTTTCAGAAAGAGCAGACCAAAGCACATTCTGGAACCATCAAAGTAGGGGAGACTGTGGAAGGCCTTGGGAGAGAAGAACGTCCCATGGGTGCTACAGTTTGAGATCTAGAGCAGAGCAAATCCTCAGTATAAAAGCAGCCCATGTGTTTTTATTTCCAGTTAACTGTATGGGATGATGCATTTGTAAAAGTGAAGGCTGTTCCACCTGATCCAGGTGGTAGCAGGCACTGAAATGTGTAGGCTGAAGAAGCATTTAACAGCTGTTTTACTTTGTTGTGCATTCTCTGTTTCTCATCCTTCCTTTAGCACAGTGGTTCTCAACCTTCCTAATGCCGCGACCCTTTAATACAGTTCCTCATGTTGTGGGTGACCCTAAACCCTAACACATTTATCCATTTTTACAGATGGAGAACACTGATGCAGAGAGTCTTGGGCTTGACCCCTGTGAAAGGGTCACACCTCGACTTCAAAGGGTTGGGCGACTCACAGGTTGAGTAGAACCGCTAGGCACATCCAGTCTGCAGAACACCCTGCAGAGCACCTCGTTTTTGTTTTCAGTTTACAGGTGGGAGAAGGCCACAAAATCAATCCATGGAAGGGGTGGGGGCAGGTGGCCCAGATTTAAATTCCTCCGGATTCCACTTTCAGCTAGACAAGTCAGCTACTAATCTGGGCATGCTAGACGTATAGTCATATCCTGCTTTTCAAATATCTCATTTTCAAATATCTCAGGGGAGGAACTATGGCTCAGTGAAGCTGCTTGGCTTTGCAGAAGGTCTAGGATTTCATCCCCAGCGTCTCCACTTGAAAAGGGTCAGGTGATATCGAAAGACTTCTGCTTGAGACCTTGAAGAGCTGCTACCAGTCAGGAGTAGACATGAGTACACTGAGCATGAGGAGGACTCCAGGTCTTACTTTGGTGTGTAGCAGCTTTATGTTCAGATATCGCCTGTGCAAAAATTCAGACTCACTTGTTAGTGGGTCTGCAGTCTTGCTTTCTATCAGATAATGCATCATTCGCATTAACCTGCATAACTGATGAGGCTTTTAGGGCAACCATTTTATCTTCCCTTCAACCCTATGCATGACTGACCCAAATGAGCTTCATGCAGAGGCATAGCTGGACCAAACTGCTCGGTTCGCAATCTATATTTTCTCCCAAGCACTTCTCCCAATAGTTCTTTTTTTCCTAGCCTTTCTGCAGGCTGAAGCCTATTCAGGCTTAAAACGCCTGATGGAAGCTATACTTCCCAGGAGACCTTGTGAGCCCCAAGGTCTCTACTGAACTGTAGTTCCTCAGGCCGCTTTTAGCCTGTACTGTGAACAGGTCTTTTTTCAGCCTGAAAGTTCTAGGAAAAGGAAAGGAACTAAGGTAAGTGTGGGAAGGGAGGTGGCCACCAGCAAGGGGGCCACAGCAGGAGGGGCCTGGGGCACTTTCCACACTCCTGTCACCTTGTAGCCTTGCCACTGGCTTCATGTCAAAGTTAGGATTCAACCCTCAGTATTCTCTTTCAGTTCCAGTTCAGAGGAACGTTTCTGATAGAAGCACCCTATCAAGCTCTGTCAGCATGGCCAATTGGCCATGCTGGTAGGGGCTGATGGGAATTGTAGTTCCTGAACATCTGAGAGCCGCAGGTTCCCCACCCCCGGTCTAGTCTGATACCACACTGGCTCTCTACAGAGAATGTTAATCTCAAAACACCTGGGAAGAAGAGGAGGAGGAGTTTGGCTTTATAGCCCACCTTTCTCTTGTGGGACTCAAGGTGGCTTTACAAACTCTCCCCTTCCTCTCCCACAACAGGCACTCTGTGAGGCAGGTGGGGCCGAGAGAGTTCTGAGAGAACTGTGACTTGTCCAAGGTCACCCCGCGGGAATGTAGGTGTGGGGAAACAAATTCACCACCAGATAAGCCTCTCAAGGCCTCAGGTGGAAGAATGGGGATCAAAGCCAATTCTCCAGAGTCCACCTGCTCTTAATAATTATACCAGTCTGGGAGCCAGCCAGGTTAGGGCTGACAGAGACAATGAAGTCAACCCATGTGCTCCATGAGGCCCACCCCCACCTGTCCCTCCTTCTTCTGATTCATTAATGCATCCCCAAAGGTGAAGTCTTGGGGTATATTGAACCAAGTGCCAGCAGCCCCCCCTGTCATCCTCAGTCGAGGCATGAAACAGATTTCCAAAAGGGCATGTTCAAGCATGAAGTGCTTGACTCCGCCTAGTCTTGTACCTTGGCTTTAAAAGCCCTTCTCTCCTCAGCCAGATGTGTTTCCTGGAAATGGAAGACACTGTACAAGACTGTTTTACTTCCTACCCACTCCAGGTCTTCGTTTCAGCCTCAAGCTAAGCACTCCATCTATTTCATATGCCCCAAATTAAAATTTCTAAAGACCAATCGCTATTCCATTTGAGCATCTCAAGAAGGATCAGTGATGCTCTTCTTAAAAGCTGAAAGTGGAATCTTTCTGCTCAGGAAATTGCCTAGGTAGCCCCTCCCCAGGTAAGGTTTTTTCTAGCACTCACAGTCATAAACCCACCTTTTAATTAGGCTTGCAAGCTCTAATAGGAGTAATTGGTGTGGATTAGTCCAATAATGTCATAATTGCCTTCACTCTAAGTTGGGCATGTATTTACATTATTGCTGCTTGAAGTGAATTGATTACAAAAATCTAATATCGTTCTACAGCCATGCTCTTTACAATTGATATTGGGCCAAGCTTAGAGGCACAAATCTTTTAAGAAGGTCTTGGGCTTAGCCTTGGCACAGGTTTGAAGGGGAAAAATAGTCAGGTTTGTAAGTAAAGAGGATCAAATTGAATCTGATTTCTGAGTGACCTGGCAAAACCGAAAACTGGGCAGCTCTCTAAGGCTCTTGTCAATTGGCCATGGTGGCATTGATGGGAATTGTAAATCCATGAACATCTGGAGAGTCGCGAGGTTGCAGACTCCTGCTCCAGGAGAGCTGTTCTCTGTAGTCTGGAAATGAGCCGATATATCTGGAACTCTGCGGTCCCACCTGGAGGCTGGCATCCCTATTGAGAGAAAGTAGGGGATGACCCTAGAAATAGTTCCGTGAATTCCGGTTCCAGATGTTCACGGATCTGAGGATTTCATCAGCCCCTGCCACCATGGCGCCATGCTGGCAGGGCTGATGGGAATTGTAGTCCATGAAGTCTGGAGAGCTGCAGGTTGCAGACACCTCGTCATAGATGAATTCAGCATAGGCACCAACTGTTGGGGCAGCAATCGGAATGTCTGTTTGGCATGTGGTTGTTCTAAAGCAACCTGTGCACTCCAGGAAAGATTTCTAACATCTGTCTGCTAGAAACTGGCTGCATTATAAAACCAAGTGATTTCTAACCTTTCCAAAACCTTTGGGAAGCTTACTCCTGAAAATCCAGATGTTTTCAAGGGATGCAATTGCAAAAGCAGAGTTGCTTTATGTTAATGAACAGAGGAGATCTATGAGCAGATCTGTCTTTTCCCTTGCAGACCTGACGGATGGAAAACTGGTGTAGCAGTGACCCTGGCTTTGAGGCTTCTCTTGTTTTGTTTTAAATCCAGCCATGTTGCTACCTTTTTTTTGTCTTCATATGGCAAGGAATTCCATAGGTTGCATGCATGTTGTAAGGAAGGACTCTGTGAGTCGTGGTTTGTACTGGATCCCTCAGTTCGAGTATCTTTCCTCTTCCCTCCTCTTGGCAGGCTGTGGTTGTGCTTTCTCTTTCAATGCCTGAAACTCTTAGGGGACCCTCCTGCTTGGCACCACATTTCATCCCATAGTGTTGCTTTTTGAACTGCCCTCTCTCTCTGCAGCTGCCTGGCTGTGTTCCTCTTCTGCTTCTATTAGAGGAAATAAATTGTGGCCTGCAATCTCCATCCCCTTGCAGCTTGAGGAGCCAAAACCTAATCCTTAACACAAGACAGCCTGGATTTGGGGAACTGCAACTTAGATAAGTGCCTCATCCAACCACTGGGAGTCTTTTCCCTGGTTCCCTGCCCCAGGCAGCCAAATTCTAGCCCTGTTGAAAACACCTGTAAGCTTTGGAAGGCTGGCCTTGTATGCACTGAATGTTTAGTGTGTGAAAAATGCACTGCTTATCAGGAGGCAAATGTAACATTTCATTGTCTGTGCTAGGAAATCGGCTGGGAATTTGAGTAGGCTGAAGTTATGATCATTTCAGGCTGCTCCAGTGAATCACAGGGACTCCAGCAGGTAAGGCAGTCTGGCTCACTGCCCAAAAGTTCTTCACAAGCATGGATTGCCCATGGATTGGCACCACCCCTGCCAGATCTAGGTGGCAAAGCAGCACAGGTGGAGAGCACATCTAGGGTCTTGTGAAGTCACAAGTGCCAGTGGAGCCAAATTCTAATCCTATGTTTCAAAACCAATGCCCATGAGGGGCAACTCTCTTGCTGACAAGTGGGAGGTGAGGCACAGATCAGGGCAAGGGTGAATCCTCCCCTCCTGTTGGGAGACAAAAGGACCCTCAGAGATCAGGGCGGTAAAGATCCTTTTTCCTGCAGAGATGGTGGAGAGCTGGTGCCTGTCAGCAGGGCCAACTCTGAGCTAGATGCCTCCATACTATGAGGCTGCTTTATTTTAACATGAAACAGAAACTACAAAGTGGTATTCAAACCGAAAAGCAATAATAATGGCTTGGACTCACTAGATATTTCCACAGTTGGAAGGGACTTCTATTCATAGAGCAACACTGCCTTTCCACAGCAGAAATGCTATTTCTGTGAAAAGGGGGACTCCCTAGAAATAGCTGGGGGTGATGTGTGGAAATCGTTGCCCTTCCAGCTGTGGAAATCTTCCACAGGAGCCAGTCTAATGGCTTATATCCTTCCATTCCACTCAATAATATTGGAGGCCTTCCACCAACCTAAGGAGCCTTCTACCAACTTCAGTGGTTGTTCCACCTGAGGCAGACCTCTTGGGCTGAGAGAAGGGTCCATCTATTGCTGAGCGGAGTGGTACCAATAATTCTGAGTATTAATGTGACACATCACATTGAAAGCTGGTGTGGCACAGTGGATGGAGTATTGGACTAAACTCTGTTTCACATAAAGATGTTAGTTGCATATTCTTCCACCAACAGAACAAAGCATGCCAACTCTTTTTTGTTGTAGAATGTTCTGTCGACTGGCTGTCACCCGCCGAGAGCCAGGGGCCGGCTGCCGCTGAGAAGGCAGAGAAAGCGGCTGAAAGGGGGAAGGCAGAGAAGAAGGCAGAGGAGAGCGAAACAGAAAAGGAGGTTGAGAAAATGGCTGAAAGGGGGGAGGCAGAGAAGAAGGCAGAGGAGAGCGAAGCAGAGGCTGAGAAAGCAGCTGAAAGGGGGAAGGCAGAGAAGAAGGCAGGAGAGAGCGAAGACGGGAGAGGGAACGCCACACAAGAATTAAGTGGGACCCTCACTCGCATATAAGTCGAGGGGGGCTTTTTCAGCACAAAAATGAGCTGAAAAAGTAGACTTATACACGAGTATATAAGGTATTAGTCCTAACTGGCATGTGGGGCTGCTTCATTTCCGGCCCTGCTTTAGTTGCAATATACACCCCGCTGTTGTTCTGTGCTAGCTGCCACTACCTCTTAATTGTCCACAGGGGTTTCCAAATGTTTGTGAAATAATTTTGTTTAATCTGCAGAACTTGGAAGGCCAAGAGTGACATTTCAGAAAATGTGAGCACCAGGAATCCAGGGTCTGGTTTGAGCTGGAACTCAGGAGAGCTTCTCAACTAAACAAAGAGAGGTGTGTCTTCCGACCACAGCTCTTCCACCTGGAGACAAGTGCAAGAAATCCCCCCCCCCCCCCCGCCCTGCAATAGCAGGATCTGAGATCTGATTTTAAGACTCTCCAAATTGTTTTGTCGGAGTCAGATTTCTGTGCATAAAGGGAGGTTGTCTTTCTTAAGACATTTTGATAATTGATGTGGACTCTGGCACCACGGAGGGTGAGAGAGGAAGGCAAAGTGCTAAAGAGAGAGCAGTGAGAAAGGATTGCGCTTGTCAAACCGGTATAGGAGCCCTTGGGTTTCAGCATGTTTCCCGCAGCAGGCAAAGAGCCAAGAGACCCTGTGGCAAGGGCACATCTTGGGCAAATTTACTTGGGAGTAAATCGCATTGAACTCAGTGAGACTTACTTCTGAGTGAACCTGTGTTGGGTTAGGCTGCCTGGCCCACATCTCTTTCTATTGCTTTGGATGTGGGGATTACTTTGTCGGTCACAGCAGGAGACAGGCAGAAGCCTGCAGGGCCCAAAATCAGGTCTCAGCAGGAAGTAGCTGGCAACAAGTTAGCTTATTTCTGTTAATGATTTCACATCTTAACCTCAATTTCTGTCTTCAGCTCTTGTTTTCTTTTCCGTCTTTGGGGACCAGAGTGGTGCAAACCAGTTAGGCTCTTCTGGTTTCACCCGCTAACCCCTGATGACCCATAACTTGCTCGAGAGTTTCACTTAATCAGCTTTCCTCATTAAGCTTTACCTTCAATTCCTTTAACGGATTTCAGGCTGGGGGCCCTGATCTGGAGCAAGGGTGCGTGTACATGGCTGAAGCAACCACTGAGCCCAGTTTCAGGGTTATGCAAACTGGCCAAGTGGTGTACATCCGCCTTCTGTAAAATCAGCCTTGGAGGAATTTGCCATTATTGGCAAGGGATGGGGCAGTTGCAGATGTGACTGGGGAATAGATCTGTAATGCTGACCACCTGTGGATTACTGAGACTCTGTCCCATGACCACTGGGTGGAGCTGTAGGGCAGTGGTGGTCTGGCATGGAGGCAAAGGGGCCATTGCTAAGACACAGCTAGTGCTTCAAATGCAGAAGATCTTTGTGACACTTTTACGTAGCAAGACCCAGAAAGCCTTCTGGTTGCCTACCAAAATAGATGCTTTTGGGCCAGACTGGCCAAGGGCGCGGCTCAATATAAGGGACTTTTGTATATTCACTTGAAGGGTTGCCAAAGGCCCTCACTGCCTTCTGGAATTTTCCCAGGCAAATGCAAAATTGGTCTGTGTACACCTAAGTGCTGTCCATTTTTGACTTGGCTTGTGTGGGCTGCCTGTGTAAATTTGGCCTTAACATTTAGGGATGAAGGAAAGAAAGTGGAGAAGACAGTGGGATGTTGAGTAGGGTTGCCAACCTCCAGGTATTGCCTGAGATCTCATGGAATTACAACTGCTGTCCAGACAACAGAGAAAATGGCTGCTTTGCAGAATGGACTCTATGGCATCATACTCCATAGAGGTCCCTCCCCTCCTAATTCTTCCAAGCCAGAGTTGGCAACCTTTATTCTGAGCCTCTGTTCCTACTGGGAGTAAGCTTCAGTCCCAAAAGAGACATTCTTGCAAAGCACTATTTCCTTGCATCCTGTGTGCGCCAGTGAAAACAGTGGTGCACCGAGATCATGTACGATGGTTACAAATGGAATTCTTTGTTTACAAATAACTCCTTTGTAAATGTGCTTTTTTTACTGCTAATCTACTAGAATCTTTTTTAAAAATTGTTATTGTAAACAATGGTTGTATGACTGGAAAAGGACGGGGTTGATTGCAAAACATGGAGAGGTTGCCCCTATGCAATGCCAGTAGTGTTTGGACTCTTGTTCCTGAGCTGCATTTGAGAACAGTGTCTGTGATTTTGTCACTGGACATTCAGAAAGGCTGAATGGAAACCCAGTTTTTCTTCCTCTCACCCTGGGGACAGATGCCTAGGAGGTCTGGGAGGAAAGATCTATGTCCAGCTTGCAAGTGGGCTGCCCGCAAAAGACAGGGAAGCATTACAGAGTCTGGCCGTTTCCGCACGGCCATGGTGGGGGTTGGATTGGAGTACATGATGCCAACCCAACCCCCCTGGGACCATTCGCATGAACGGTGCCGGAAACTACTGGGGCGCCGTCGCCGCACTGCACCGTCGCCCGATCGACGTACCTTCCCTGCAACCGTCCGGCGCATCGCTGAGGCCAGGGGACATGCCCCCCCCCCCGCCCTGCGCGACCGCTCCAGAGTGGCAGGGCGGGGGGGGGGCCCTGCCTCAGCGATGCGCCGGACGGTCGCAGGGACGGTAAGTCGATTGGGAAAGGGGGGAGGGATGGCGCCTTCCAGCCTCTGCCGTTCGCACGGCAGTGGTTGGAAGCCGCTGTTTCCCAAAAGTCTCGCTCAGGGAGCGAGGTTGGGAAACAGTGGCTTCGCGTCGCTGGGGAGGCGCGAGGGCAGTGTGGCTGCGAAGCAGCTGCGCCCCCCATGCGAACAGCTCCCTGGGGATGGTGTTTTTGCCATCCCCAGGGCGCTGTATTCGGGCCGTGCGGAAAGGGCCCAAGATTCTTTGTGTGACTGTCAGGGGAATGCTAGCAAGCAAGGGGGCTGTTTTGATGTTAAGAGAAGCACAGAAGCTCTTGTCTTTCATTGGAGCATCTTCCCCAGACCCGTGCTTGGATCCAACAGTGTTTTTCCCCAGTCAGAAGGATTTCCACTTGTGCAGCATGACTTTCTTGCCTCCCTCTGCAGCCCAAAATGCCTTTTTTGAGCAATAGGGGAGCCTGTGAACCACAGTTTCTGGGCCATTTTGGTCTTCAGACAGTATAATCCAGGGTAGGGTTGCCAATCTGTAGGTGGTGACTGAAGATCTCCTGCCATTACAACTGATATCCAGGTGGCGGATCAGTTCTCCTGGAGAAAACGGCCACTTTGGAAAGCGGACTCTATGGCATTACACCCCATTGAAGTCCCTCCCCAAACCCCACCCTCCTCAGGCTCCATCTCCAAAATCTCCAGGTGTTTCCCAACACAGACCTGGCAACGCTAGTCCCAAGGGGAATTGAAAAAGTCACACTCCTTTTGTCTATGGAAATGCCTCACTGGATCCAACCCCAAGATCCATAGGCTTTAGAAGATTCCATTTTTTTTTCTTCTTCAGTAATGATCTTGTCTGTAGGATTGCTTCTCCCCCAGCACTCTGCCACGTCAGCTTCGCTCATGCCAACAGACCCTCCTGCAGGTGTTGACCTGCAAATGGGTGAAATCAACCACTGCCCATACCTGTGCTTTCTCCACCTTATGGAAGGGTTGCCCAAAGAGGTCAGCAAGGCTCCCACTCTCGTGACTTTCTGCAAGCTGTGCAAAACTGAATTATTCAAGAGGGTTTTTCTTCACAGGTAATGGAATTGGCACTGCACAAAATGGTTCACAAACGTACTTGGAAAAATTGATTGGGGACTGTAGTCTGTACTACTGTGTCTAACGTACTTTAAGTAGGATCCTTTTGGGTAATTTCTACGCTGTTTAATGTCTCATGTGAATAGTTAGGCTGTGCTTCAGTTCTTTCTAGTTGGTTCTCGACTTCTACAATCCTAATTTATTCCTTACTGAATATCCCATTTTGTTGGTTGGGTGGCTCGCTGTGTGTAATCCATCTTGAGTCCCTGTGAGAAAGGCAGACTATAAGTAACGTAAATAAATAACCACACCATTTTCACTTAAAATTCTACATAATTGCAACAAATAGCAATACATTATTTCATAATTTAGACTCAGATTTCCTTAGCTGGGGTAGTTCAGTGGGTGGGGTAGTTCAGTGGGTGGTTTGCAACCATTTGTTTTTATAGTGTTCTGCATTTGTATTTGATTTTTGCGATGCTTGTATTTGTATTTGCATGAACAATTTTTTAAAAGATAAATAAATAATTGTGATAGTTCAACTATTCTAAACTATTGTTTAATTATTATACACCTGCATGCAGAACTTTAATCTGAGGTAAGAATGAGAGAAGGGAAAAAAGTACAAAGAGATCAAAAAGTTAAAATTGGAATAAAATTGAGAGGTTGCTGCTCATCTACATATTTTCCCAAGTAAGAGGCTGCACTTTCCAAGAACTGGTGAAAATGTGTTTGGTGGAAGGCCAGAGAACCTCATCTAGCCAGCTTTAAACCAAACCTTTCTGAAGGATCAAGATTTGATGCTCGTAACACCTGAAAGACCAACAAGGGTATAACCTTTTGAGAGTCAAAACTCCCTTTGTTAGCTACCTCATGCAGGGGGCTTTGACTCTCTAAAACCTCTACCACAGAAATCTTGTTCTTTAAGTTGCTACCCACCTAAATCTTGCCGGGGGGGGGGGGGGATGACAGAGGCGTATCTAGGAAAAATGTTGCCCGATGCAAAATCTGAGTTTTCTGCCCCCTCACACCTGTGTGGGCGGCCGCCCTCCCCTCCCTTGAACAAACGTTTTTTGCACCAAATCTTGAAGTCAGTGTATGGACTCGGGGAGAAGGAAGAGGGGTGAGGGTGGGGAGATTTTCTACCCCCCACGTAACTAAATGGTCGCAGCCCGGGGACATTTGACTCTATATGTCCCCCTGGGCAATACGCCCCTGGGAGATGAAGCTCATGGGTGAGAATAAAAAAGTACCAAAAAATGGGTGGGTTATAAGAGTGCCAAAAATCCCAGCAACAAAATGGCAGAGGCATTGGCTTGTCATTCTCATGACTTTCAGTGGCTATACACTGTTGTCTAAATAATGAGGAATAAACAAGCTGAGCTTGATCTCCGAGAGCAGGATAATGGATTTAATAGGCTTAGCTGAGATCTGATGAGATGACTCTTATGAATGGAATGTAATAACTGAAGATTCATCTGTTCTCTCTGAACATATTGTAACATGCCTATAAAAAGGGACATACACCTGCCCAGAAATTCAAGGTAGTGGATGGGGTTGTCCTATTGGCAGCATCGGAGTATGAGTAAGAGGAGGGTGGGGGGGAATCAAATGATATTGTGGTTGAAGTCTTTTATACACAGGTAGAATCAAGGAGGGGATATGGGCACAGCTTTCCTAAAGCTGTTTATAGACTTTCCCCCCAAGAAAGCAAGGATTATTAATAATGGGAGACTTCAACTGCCCTGCCATTTGTTAGGAAGAACACTTCAATAAGTAGGGACTTTCCTATACGTTTCTGATTACCTTTGCTGACAACTACTACTTTCAGAAAGTGGATGAAGAAACAAGGGGATTGGCTATCCTTGATGTGGTCCCAGTCAATGGGGAAAGCTTGTTTCATGCAGTGATATTAGCAGGGATTTTGAGGAAAAGTAGTACCATCACAGTACTTCCTTGATTTTATAGATGGCGAAGGTGATTGAAGTCAGTTGAGTGCCTTGAACATCTGGAGAGCTGATTTGAACAAATTCAGCAAAAAGCCTGGTAGGATTCCTTGGCTGGATAATATATCAGGGAAAGGAGCCTGGGGAAAATGAACTAGTTAGGGTCACAAACAGTACCAGTGATAAAGAAAAACAGGAGATGTGGCTGCGTAAGGAGTTGGATGATGAGTTGAATGTCAGAATGGAAATGGAAAAGGGCTGTGGCTCAAAGGTAGAGCCCCTGCGTGGCATGCAGAATGTTCCAGGTTCAATCCCCACCATCTCTAGTTAACAAAGGATCTGGCAGTAAGTGTTGCGAAAGAATTCTGCCTGTCTTTGGCAATCCAAGAGACAAGACTAGAAGTTACAAGAAGGTGGATTTCCACTGAATATTAGAAGAAACTTCCTAACTTTGAGAGCACTTTGAAATTTGAATCAATTACTTAGAGGGTGAATGGATTCTCCATCGCAGGGGTAGGATAAAAGTCTGGGGTATTCTAACTCTGGGTGTTCTGCGTTGTTCAACCCCAAACAATGCAGAACACCCAGAGTTAGAATACCCCAGACTAGATGGCCTGTAAGGCCTTTTTGAACTTTTGAGGTCTATGAAAAAGACAGCAATAATTATTTAAGGGGCAAGGAGGGTACAGATAAGGGAATATACTGTTTGCAAGTAACTTGATAACTTGGCTGGTCAGGATTCAGGAATTCCACCTGGGTGCTAAAATGAAGGCAAAAAGAAGAAAAAGAAGAGTTTGGATTTATATCCCCCCTTTCTCTCCTGTAAAGAGACTCAAAGGGGCTTACCATCTCCTTTCCCTCCCCACCCCAACAACAAACACCCTGTGATGTGGGTGGGGCTAAGAGGTCCGAAGAGCTGTGACTAGGCCAAGGTCACCCAACTGCCATGTGTTGGAGTGCACAAGCTAATCTGGTTCACTAGATAAGCCTCCACAGCTCAAGTGGCAGAGCAGGGAATCAAACCAGGTTCTCTAGATTAGAGTGCACCTCTCTAGATTAGAGTTAACCACTACACCACGCTGATGAGACACAGGAGCCTTAAAAGTCTCTCTTAGAGCGCAGCTGCCTCATGGGCTCTGGAAGGTAGCCCTGTGTACCAGGACACAGTCATAGAAGATTTTAAGCTGTAGGTTGATTGATCATAGGAGGTTGCCAGTTCAAAACTCAGCTCAGCCATAAATTCTCTAGGGAGCCTTCGACAAGCACCAGCCTCAGTCCCTCAACTACAGAACCAGTAACCCTAGCCTACCTTACAGGGCTTTGTAAGGGTTACCATAATCATGTGGTATGAACTTTGTGCCACAAGTCCTTCCTTTTCCACTCAGAAAACCACTAGCAACAGCTTTCTAGGAACTGGGAGGCTGTTAGGCAAAGCCCCTTTGTGCCTGCAAGAGGCACTGCACAAGCAGAGCATTTTCTTGCGCCGGCACTGTTTTTTTTGGGTGCACTCTGCAAATTAAGCTGGACAGCGGTGGGGATGTAGTCCTGGGAAAGATTTCACTGCTCTCTGGATCCAGATATGGTTGAGGCGGTGGCCTATAAGCAGGTCACAGACATTTGGTTTCCAGGCAAGTCTGGACTGGAACCTTTTTCCTTGGAGTGGGGTAATAGCCCTGCCAACAAGTGACCTGCCTCTCCCAGAACGAGAGAGGGAGTGGGGGTGGAGTGGAGGCAGCGAAGCTATAAGGGCTGGGCCAGAGGCCAGCTTCCAGGCCCCTCCCTTTCTGTCCATTGTGATTGGTTTCAGGGCTGACCAAGTGCTGTGGGCACGGCTGCAAGCCGCAGCGATGGGGGAGCCGGAGAAGCCTCCTAGTGTGTGTGTCTCTCTCTTTCTGTGCCTGACTGGAGCCTAGCCAAGGAAGGGAAGGTTGCCAAGTTCAGTCATGTAGCACCCTGTTCCTCCTCCACCCGGCAACAGAAGGGTGGGGAAGAGAAGGGCAGGGTGCCTCTGCACTTGGGAGCAACATGGGCAATCCCTACCGCAAGCCAACCCCCCCAAAAGCTGGGGCCGGGCCTCTCTGGAGTGTTGGCCACAGTGACAAGCTGAAGACAGGTATGGGCTTGTGAGGCGGGAAAATGTGGGACAGAGGATGGGGGTGGCTGGTGGGCCTGGGAGACGGCTGCCCTGTGTGTTTGGGCAGCCTGTCAAAGAACCAAATTCCTGTTCAGTGAAAAGTTCAGACTCCCAGGACATGGCTTTGGAACACCTGCATCAGCCCCTCCCCCATGTATATACGTTGGGGCTGCTGTTGTGATGAGGGAAATTCACTCGGCACATGCGCAAAGGAAGGGTTCTTGTCACACACCCCAGAGCCAAGCATTGAAACCAGGTTCTGGGGCCAAATCCGTGGCTCAAATTAGGCCCTAGAGGTTGTCAGTGCATCTTGGGTCTGTCCCATAGTTTTGACATCTTTGTGTGTCCTGCTGTGTCCCCCCCCCCCCCACCAGTGCACAACTGGGGAGCTTCGCAAAGAGCTCCTTGTTGAGGGCACTGAATTATAGCCAGCCTTGACTGTTCAGAGCCAAGAGATGGTTGTCAGCTTTCGAGATCCACCTCACGCCAAATTCCTGTGAAGTCCGCCTCCTGATTTCATCCTGGTAGCATCTGCTAAGCTTTTCATACACGCCTGAACTAAAATTGTATGGCAGACTTCACTTGAACTGTGGCGCTCAGTTTTGAAGCATGTGTCTTATGCAAGCATTCAGCCTTTAGATGTGTGATGTAATTAGGAAGACAGAATGAAAAGTGGAGCTCGTGAAACCCCAAATCAGTGGCAGTTTAGGAGACCAGGCAGTCAAAGCCAAGGGGGTGCCTCCCAGGCAGATTCCCACTGCGGAGCTATTAATGCTTCAAAAGCTATTTATGCTTCTTTATGCTGTGTGACATTTAATTTATTTATTTGTTTGTTTCATTTACATCCTGCCTTTCTTCCCAGTGAGAACCCTAAGTTCCTTACGTCGTTCTCCTCTCTTCCATTTCATCCTCACAACAACCCTGTGAGGTAGGTTAGACTGAGAGTGCAGTGCTTGACTGTCCCTGAGGTCACCCAGCAAGCTTCCGTAACAGAATGGGGATTTGAACTTGTGTTTCCCAGATCCTGGGTTGACACTCTTAACCACTATACCAGTGGTGGCGAACCTTTGGCACTCCAGATGTTGTGGACTACAATTCCCACCAGCCCTTGCTAGCATAGCCAATTGACCATGCTGGCAGGGGTTGATGGGAATTGTAGTCCATAACATCTGGAGTGCCAAAGGTTCACCACCACGGCACTATACCATTCTGGCTCTCACATTCTGAGATTTACCAGAGTTGCCTGCAGTTTCTTGCAGAGTGAATATTCAGGGGTAAACCCGGCTTTGCTGCGGTATTGCTTGGGAAGTAGTGAATGTTATACCCTCACCCAAGATCCCTTATCCCAATGTTTGGCAACATTGCAGCCAGCCTGCTTGAATAGGAATTAAACGACAGTCTTCTGATGTGCTGTGTGGTTTCTGGGCTGTATGGCCGTATTCTAGCAGCATTCTCTCCTGATGTTTCGCCTGCTTCTGTGGCTGGCATGTTCAGAAGATCCTCTGAAGATGCCAGCCACAGATGCAGGCGAAACGTCAGGAGAGAATGCTGCTAGAACACGGCCATACAGCCCGGAAACCACACAGCCCCCCAGTGACTCCACCCGTGAAAGCCTTCGACGACAGTCCTCTGATTCTCCATATTTGCTGCTTGAGAAAGCCCCATGCCCCCGCCCTTTGGCGGTCATGGCTCAAGACCTCTGGTTTGTGGCATCAGTGGGGTGGCTTCTTGGCATTTGTGTGTGGCTCTGTGGCCTGCAAGGACTGTTGCTATTTCTCCTTGCTGTTGTTAAAAGGGCTGTGTGCCTTACTCCTCCTGAGGCCGTGTTGCTCCAGGATGTTGGCAGAGGCTCCTGGTAGGAATCTTGGGTGGCTGGAGCCGGTGGGAGGTTGTCGCAACCTTCCTGGAAGCCGTTCTCTGGGTTTCTGTTTGTGCTGCTTGCTTACCATGATTTGCCACGTAACCAGATCTGTTCCCTGTGTTCCACTTTTACTAATCTGGAATATCTAGCCCTGGGGCTACTGTGATGAAATGCCCCGTTTCATGCATCAGAAATCACTGGCAGAGGTTTGAGAAACTTTGCAAGGCCTTGACTGTGAGCGCAGCCCTCAAAACTGACCTCGTCAACTTCTTTGCCAACCCCCTGCTCCTGTGACATCAGCCTGAGCTACTTCCATATGGTGGATTTCCTGATTCCTGTTGCTCAAGCTGCAGCTAAAGGCATTGGAGCATATTTTTGTTTGGTTAATTGAAGAAGAAGAAGAAAAAGAAGAGTTTGGATTTATATCCCCCCTTTCTCTCCTGCAGGAGACTCAAAGGGGCTTACAATCTCCTTGCCTTTCCCCCCTCACAACAAACACCCTGTGAGGTAGGTGGGGCTGAGGAGAGCTCCGAGAAGCTGTGACTAGCCCAAGGTCACCCAGCTGGCGTGTGTGGGAGTGTACAGGCTAATCTGAATTCCCCAGATAAGCCTCCACAGCTCAGGCGGCAGAGCTGGGAATCAAACCCGGTTCCTCCAGATTAGATACATGAGCTCTTAACCTCCTACGCCACTGCTGCTCCTCAGTGGAGACCCAAAGCAACTTAACATTAGTCTCCTTTTCCTCCTTTTTATTCTTACCACAGCCGTTTGAGGTAGTTTAGGCTGAGAGCATGAGTGGCTCAAAGTCACCCAGCCAGCTTCCATGGCAAATTTGGGATTTGAACTTGGGTCTCCCAGACCCTAGTCCAGCACTAAAAACATTACACCACACAGGTTCTCCAGGAACTTGAAGCCTTTGTTGTTGGGTTTACACCTGTTGTTATTGTTGCCTTGCCTTTGTTGTTGAGCTGCAGCTTGCAGACACCTCAGGGCAGGGACCTTGTCCTATGTAGCATGGTAGAAATTTAAGAATAATAATAACCTATCAGTTTCAAAGCTGCGGAAGAGGAAGCTGTCCTGTGGCAGGTGCCCTTGAGTGTGCAACATTGGTCCCTGTGGGGAAGAGAAGGTGGAAGAGTGCTAGAGAAATTAGTGCCTAAGAAGCTCAATATCCTTTATACTTTTCCTAGCAACTTGGCGATGGGCGCTGTGTTTTGCTCAATGCATATCCAGGATTAAGGACCAAAGAGGTCATTTTATTTTTCAGGTTGTTGATGCTCTGTCGGTTAGGACATGTGATCGAGGGAGGTCAGAACTCCTAGTTTTGTTTTTTTGGTGTTGCTGCTGATTCAGGGAAGTGGAGGACTCCTGCCCCCACTCTACTGGAAATGGGAGTTTGTCTTTATCTGATGTTTATGTCCGGGAAAAACCTTGCAGGGAGGGGCTGGAGAGTTCATACCTAACTTGCATCATTGGGTGGTGGTCAGCTTATTCCTGGTCTCCAGCTTTTTAGCTCCACTTAATAATACAGGGTGCTGTTTTGATACAGTTTGGTGAACACTAATTTCCCTTTCAGTAAGGGGTAGATGATATAGGGCAGTGGTGGCGAACCTATGGCACGGGTGCCAGAGGTGGCACTCAGAGCCCTCTCTGTGGGCACGTGCAAACAGAGTTCCCCCACTACATCTAGGCTGGCCTGGGCCACTGCGTTCGATTATTAGCATTAAACCTAAGACCTAGTTTTGGGGAAGCAGTGTAGGTAACCCTGATAAGCGCTGTTAAACCCCACTGATTTTCATGCGAAGAACTAAAGCGTGATCCTTTACCTTGGAGTAAGCTCGGTTGCTGGCAATGGGGCTTGCTTCTGAGTAAACCCTCCTAGGGTCGTGATTCACCCATTGGAAGAGTTGCACAAAGCAGAGCCACCGACTACCACCAAGTTTACTCCCGAGTAACGCATGCCTCGGAGCCAACCTTTTTTCTAAACTAAAACCTCAGTATTCAGGTTAAATTGCCATGTTGGCACTTTGCGATTAATAAGTGGGTTTTGGGTTGCAATTTGGGCACTCGATCTCGAAAACGTTCGCCATCACTGATATAGGGCTTTCCCAGATGTTATCATACAGAGGAAATGCTGGGACAAGTCCTACCCACGGGTCCTTTGCTTGCAGGTACGTGACCTGGGCGTGGCCAGAGACAGAAGCATGTCCCTTTCAGCCTGGAGCCTACAGTAGCCGGCTCAGTGAATCAGGATCCATCCAGAATGTCTTTTTGTTTGTTTGAACAGGTTGTGTTGTGTTTTGGAAATTTCTGTAAGGTGCTCGGAGTCCCTCTGGGGAGGGAAATTGCATTGAAATGCTCAAACACATGGATCAAAATTAAGAAAGAGAGGAAAGGGGGCAGGAAGCATTGTAACAAACCCCCTCCCCACATACCTAGACTGGGTCTCCATCATGACTATGTTCCAGAATTTGGTGTCACATTAGGAAATGGCCAGCAAAGAGGTTTTTTTTTAAAAAATGGCAGTCGAGATGGTTGCGCATCCTCAGAGTTAGAGTTTCAGCTTGCAGGTGGAGTGTGGAGATCTGGAACTAGAACTGATCTCCAAATTACAGAGATAAGCATTCATAGAGAAAATGATTGCTTTAGA
This sequence comes from Sphaerodactylus townsendi, assembly GCF_021028975.2. NCBI lineage: Eukaryota > Metazoa > Chordata > Lepidosauria > Squamata > Sphaerodactylidae > Sphaerodactylus > Sphaerodactylus townsendi. Next base: position 101,597,869 of record NC_059430.1, read on the forward strand.
TGGTGGACTGTACAGCATGATTCATTAGTGACCCCACTATCCTACCCTCTCCAAGCTCTGTCCTCAAATCTCTGGGAATTTCCCACCCTCATAGTCAGCAATGTTACCTAGAATTTTCACTATGACACTGGTAACTTCCTTATCTCACTGTCTCTGAGAGTCAGCTTTTCCAGAAGCAATCTTTATGAGGGCCCTATTTCCAATTTTGTCGAACCCCGTGATCTTCTGCCCTAGCTTTCATTCATCTCGTCCCCACTTTGAGAAGCATCTTACATTCCGTTGAGACCTGGGTGAGCTTATTACTAGTGGTGGGATCCAAACATTTTAGTAACAGGTTCTGATGATGGTGGGATTCAAACAGTGGCGTAGTGCCAATGAGGTTGGGTGTGGCACAACGGGGGCGTGGCCGGGCATTCTGGGGGTGGGGCATTGCTGGGCAGGGCTGTGGCAAGGACGCAGCCACTGCGCCGGTCCTTGGGCGGGGAAACGAATGCACGTAGGTGCAGGCTGCCACGCACGCCGGTGCACCTCCTGCTAGACTGCTTCAAGTTCTGCGCGCTACTGCTGAGAGGAGGGGCGTAGTTAAGGCAAAAATCACATGGCAAAATCACCAATTAGTAACCCCCTCTCGGCACACACAAATAATTAGTAACCTACCCTTGGGAACCTGTGAGAACCTTCTGGATCCCACCTCTGCTTATTACCCCAGGGGGGAAAAAGAAAAGGACTCTGGTTCCTGGTTGGAGGTCAGATACATATTGCACAGGCTTCCTGTGCTGAATGCTGACGCCAGTTTGCTGAGTGACCTTGGCCATGACACTTCTGCTTGTTTGCCTGCATATTTTGGACTATCTCATTCCAAAATGAAACTAGGAAAATGTTGTGTGGTGCATGTGAGGCAGTGAATGGCAAGCCACCTCTGAACGTCTCTTTCCCTGGAAACTTCGTACGCGCACACGATACATATATTGCATTGCCAATATGTTGGGTTTTCCAAATCTGTAATGTATGCTAAACGATGAATGGGTCATACCTGCCCCAGGCCTGGATAAAAAGAATAATGGTGAGGCAGCTTTTCTTTTGGTTCTGCTGTAAGGGAAAATGGCAGTAACAGTGGACCACAAGATTTCTGTATGTGGCTGGGTTGTGCACAAGATTTCTGTATGTGGCCGGGTTGTGCATCTAAACAAGTACTCATTGTCCTTGGGGGAGAGAAAAGCTAGCCTTACTAAAATTCCTTGCTGTATGCATCCTCTGTACCTGTTGGTCCTACCTCTCTTGGCTATTTCCTTACCTCTGGTTGCTATTTCCAAAAAACCTGGCGCTTACAATAGCTCTGTGGGATGTTCAGGGATGTGACTGAGGGATTCAGGGATGTGACTGAGAACAAGGAAGATAATACAAAAGGCAAAAGAACCCTTCCACTAATGCCCCAATAAATTAGCAGTAATTATATCTGCATTTTAATCAAAGAAAAAATGGACTTTCTGATCCTGGATCTCCCATGTCATGCCTGACCTGGCACCAGATACAAAGACCTGGAGCCTGACATACTCACTGAATTCAGTGGGACTACTCTCATGTGAGAGGACTGACACTAGACTGGGGGTCTGCAACCTGCGGCTCTCCAGATGTTCATGAACTACAATTCCCATCAGCCCCTGCCAGCATTGGCCAATTGGCCATGCTGGCAGGGGCTGATGGGATTTGTAGTCCATGAGCATCTGGAGAGCCACAGGTTGCAGACCCCTGCATTTGACCTACTCTTTTTGAGTCTGTTATCTCTTCCCACTCGATTCCTCTGTATCACAGCCCAACGGAACCACAGCCCAACAGAAACAAAGGACTGGACCAGATTCAGAACCCTCAGTACATGTTGAGACAAGGAATCTGCCCAGTTTAGAGGTGACCTACAAGCAGGGAAGGGAGAGAGAAAGGAAAAGGAGTTTAAAATAGCATTTTTTTTCCTGTAAAGGGAAGAGAGTAGCAGGCACCCAGATTTGACCTTGAACTCTGGGTTCATTCCTAAAAGATGTCATGTTGCTCGGGTCCCCAAATTAATTTCCAACAATCTGAGTGGGCAGCCATAGAGATAACAGTGATAGGAGGGGCGTTAACAATGCAGTTCCAGCATGTTACTTAACATTGGAGCCCTGTTAAAAAAGAATTGGCAGTCCTCCAAGTAATCTCAAAACATGTGCAGATTACTTTTCCCTTCATTGCCAAGCAATCATAGCCACCCTTCACTTGGGAATATTTGGAAGTGCTTCAAGGTTAAAAAGCATTGTTTTGGGGACATGTCTCATTTCTAGAAATAAAGTATGTCCCACACCCATCTTTCCCCCCTTCTTTTTTTCTTTTTGCACCTAGGAAATAGCAGGAATGTCAACAGCTGGTTTTTCTGGGATGCTTTTAGAGTCAACCCACTAATTGAAAGCCTGTTTGGACTGTGTAACAAAAGCTTCAAAGAAACCCCAAAGGGTTTTAATGTCTGGCTTTCTCCCTCCTTTTGCCTGACTTTAATTTGCAAGAATCTAAGCACCTGGCTGGGGCCTCATTTCTTTCTTCTCTTTCACAACACACCTTAGAGAGCGAGAGTGAGAGTTTAAAAAGAGTTGGGGCACCCCAGGAGAAAGGGAGGAGGAAAGGAAACAATTAAATCTTAGTAAGGATCTCATTAACTGTCATAATTTTTACCCTCCCTTCAAAGCAATTTGGAAACTTTGGCTTAGCTGTATCATTTTTTTTTTAACAAGAGAATAGAGTTGCCTAAAAGTTAAGTGAGTCAGTCAAGAGCCTTCCTGAAATCAGTGTCATTATTAGAATCACAGTTCTGGTTGTACTTTTCTCTGTTTCTACCAAAGTTCAGCTGTGTGTTGACAAAGTGAGTGGAAATCACTTGTCTACACTACATCTGATTTTCAATTTGTTTTTTTTAATATTCCATTTTTTAAAGCTGCTATATCTCAAAATCAGCTTGGCAAACTGCTGGTAGAATTTAGCATTAGAAAGGGTTTGCATAGAAGGTGCCACAAAGAAAATTCTTTGACCTCATGCCCCATGCTAACAAATGGGTATCTCTTAGCTTCCCTTTCTGTCTTATATCTGTTGCTAGCTATTTTGGTGCTGTTGATAGTATCTACAGAGGTATACTATATGCATGTAATCTAGCAATTTATGTTTCCGTTCCCAAATGTGTAGTTACAACCTGCTTGCCTGGTGCGGCAAATGCACTTTTCACATGTTCAGAGGAGCTCTTAGTAGCTATTCATTTGAAAAGAGAGGTGGTAGAATTCAGCCCTGCCTAAAATGCGGGAAAGGAGGCGCTTGTGAGTTCTTTCAAGGATGAATGGGCTACTAGTGTGATAGATAGATAAATAGAAACATTTGCTCTCTGGTCCTGAAGTGTTTGTCGCTGATCCTCCTATTCTTGACATCTGGGGCCAGTGGCTCGCTTTTCTAAAATTATTGGAGACAAGGACCTGCCCTTTTAAAAGCACTTGAGCGTTTATATGGCGCTTTAAAGGTTATTATTAGTTCCCATGAAGCTCCCAATGGGGAGGGGTGGGGTTACAGGTCACATCTCTTTTTAGCCATGAAGCATGCTGGGCCAAGAGAAAGGACATCCCTTTCAGTTTCATACCACGCTCCTGGAAGTTGTTGTGAGAATAAAATGAATATGTTGTAACCTCTCATGTGATCAGGGTGAATGAGAGTAGGTATGCCCAGAGAGGATATTTGTGACTGGGAACTGAGTTGTCTCAGGTAGGCCTGAGGCCTGCTAGATATCGGCATGATCTGCTCAGATGAGATTGACTTGGAACAGTGAGTAAGAAAAAGGAACTGTAGTGACTAAGTCTACTGCGGGTTCAACAACAGCTGCATGTGTGAACAGGACAAAAGTGGGGACCTTGGCCAGGAGGGAGCCTGAAAAAATGTGGCGCGTGTTTCTGTTGTTCATGCCCCCAGCTCCATGACAACCGGCTGGAGGCCACAGAGCAAAAGAAAAATGTGCATTGTGTTGCTTCAGCATTTTTGCAGGGCATGTGGCCAGGATCGATAGGTGGGGGCAGGGGGTGCCCCTGCTACAAAACCTGGCTTTTCCTTGTGCAGGAGAAGGAATGAGGGGTGGTGCAGTCTTGAGCTTCAGGCGTAAGAAAAATGCGAGAGCCCTGATTAAATTAAGGCAGAAGGTTCTAAGTACTGAGTTACACAACTGCATGAAGGACCTCATCTGGGTGGGTCCCACGGAAGTGCATGGGATCTCCACAGAAACGTCATGCGTGTGTGTGCATGAATCACAACAGGACTGTGAAAGCCTGCAGCATTGTCAAACAGCTAACTAACATAATTGATGAGGCAAATGCACACTACACGTGTTCCAAGATACTTCATGGTTTTATTAATTTATGTCATTAATATCCTACCTTTTCTCCCAGGGGGGATCTGAATCGGCTTACATCATTTTCCTCTTCCCCCATTCTTGCCTAACAATCCTGCGAGACAGGTTAAGCTGAGAGTGTATGACTGGCCCAAGGTCATGCAGCAAGCTTGCATGGTAGAGGGAGGATTCGAACCTGTGTCTTCCAGATCCTAGCCTGAGTTTTTAGTCACTACACAGCATTGTTTCTGATGTTTAAATCTAACTTTCTCTCATCAGGAGTTCAAATCAAATTAAAAATGCAATTATAAAAATAACAGTTTAAAAAATAAGCAGGCAACTAGCTGGCCAGCCAACCGAGAGCTGCTCTACCAACTCAAGGCCCACCTAAATCACTTCACAGGTACTGGTTTTATGTGGCCCCTGAAGGCAGTTTTTGGGGACTGATCTCTGGTGAGCCTAAATCTTTTCTTTGTCCCTTTGCTCCTATCAGTTCTCCCTTTTCTCTGGGTGAGATTTTGTGCCCCCCTTCCCCCCCACACACTTTGACCTGTGCAGTCTGATGCTTGACATTTCCTTCCTTCCTAGTTTTGGTTGTCGAATGTCCTCCAGTTGACCAGAGAGGAACAGAAGCAAATGCAGTTGGCTGGTTGATTTTTAAAATTCCTCAGTCTCTTGGTCAAAGGCAGCTGACGCAATGTACAACCAGGTAAAAGCCCGTAAACGCAACAGGTCTATATAATGCAGTATAGCTGCCTTCAGGAAACAACACCCATGAACTAACAAACTGAGACAGTGAGACAAAGAGAGGGCAAAACTCAAAACAGACAACTGAACAACATGCCAAATGAACAAAATCAACAAACAGCCTGCATGGAGAGGAAAATGGCAGCCTCAGGTGTGAGAAGGAGTTCAAAAGGCAAGGTGGTATGGCAGAGAAACCGCTATCCTACTGGTGGCCCGTGCATCACTCCATAGATTAGATGCATTCATAGGCGAAGCTCTGTGGAAGATCTTTTCTGGATGGCTGTTTTGGGACCAAGTGGACTTCTCTCCTGGCTGCAGAGGTGAAAACCAGCACTTTGGACTATGCTCACAAATGAAGAGGCAGCCCCAGTGGTGGGATCCAAAAATTTTAGTGACAGGTTCCCATGGTGGCGGGATTCAAACTGTGGCATAGCGCCAATGGGGCTGGCTGGAGCATGACGGGGGCATGGCTGGGCATTCCGGGGGCAGGGCATTCCGGGGTGGGGCTGTGGCAAGGACCCAGCCGCTGCGCTGGTCCCATGGCGGGAAGCGAGATACCGCGCCAAGGCGCCGAGGCTGCCACTCGCGCCTGCAATGCACCTCCTGCTAGACTGCTTCAAGTTCTGCGCGCTACTGCGGAGAGGAGGGGCATAACTAAGGCAAAAATCACCAATTAGTAACCCCCTCTCGGCACACACAAATAATTAGTAACCTACTCTTGGGAACCTGTGAGAACCTGCTGGATCCCACCTCTGGGCAGCCCTATAAATCTTCTAGTGCCAGTGAGACAGACATGTTGAGGGTCTGTCAGCAATCTGTGGCTGCATTTTACACCAAATGACATTTCTGGATAGTCTTCAATGTCATCCCCACAAGCAATGCATTGCAGTAATCCAGTGGGGGTGCCACAGAGCATCAGTAAGTGTGTTCAGATCCTGTTTCCCATAGAAATGCCACAGCACTGTACCCACTGCAGTTGGCCAAATGTCCTATGTGCCTTAGGGGACACCTGTACTGCCTCTATGTGCCTTAGGGGACACCTGTACGCAGGGTTCCCAACATTATAAGCTATGCTTTCTTAGGTAGCACATGCAGATTAGCCTGAAGCCTTCATCCCTGATCAACAATTGTATCAGTCAATGGCACCTTAATGCCTGAAAGTTGGGGATTCTGTTCAGAGGCTGCTGGGATTGCCTGTATAATTGAGGCTGGAAGTTGTATCCTAAGGGGTCTGCTTGCAGTGACTTAATGGGGGTGAAAAAGGCCGCCTGGTATCATGGAACTGTTTGGATGTGTTTGAGGATATGAATATTCCCCTCATGTGCTGAGCATCTTCTGGTCAACTGAAAAGTGATTCCTCTTCTCATGTGTATTCACATGATTGCAGGTGGATATTGTGTTCTTTTTAACATAGCACAACCCTGGGCTAGTGCCCAAAACATTATTTCTTACATCTCCACTGAAACATGGTGCATCCTTATACCCCTTGACAAGGACCCTGCCTGTTTGGTAGGAGCCACGTTATCCACAAGTGTTGCATTTAGATGTGTTTCTCCCCTTCCCAGTCCTACCTTTTGGAATTCTACTAGTATAGGGCCTTTGAATGCCTCGGATATTGTGGAGACAGGAGAAAAACTATCACTTCCTTATCAGGATGGGTATGCTTTGCGCTCCACTGAGTCATCCTGGCAAAATGTGGCTTTTGTCCAAATGGCACCTGGTGGGAACAAAATGGTGGCATTGAGGAGGAGTGTCCTGCCTTTCCACACTGCCTTAAGAAGCAGAAGAGTAGCGCTCATGACGATTTTACCTGGTCTGCTACAACCATGGGCAGAGAAGGAAGCCAAACTTACATGTCACTCCCATCTCACTTCAACCCAGCAGTAGACTCTCAATGCCAAACCTCAGCCTTAGAATGTGTTATGCAAAATGATGGTGCCTCTGAGCATGGGTGGAGAACTTTTCCTTTAGTAATCACAAAAACATGCATATGTAATATAAAACAAAAATGGTCTCCAGGGACCGCGGGGCAGTCAACAGTGAACAAAGTGCAGCTTTGGAGCAAGATGGGAAAGGTGTGATATTACTGATTCCCTCTTAGAACAGTATCTTTGTCGCTGTGGCCAAGCCTTTGCAGGAGGAGGCCAGTAAGCTCTTTCAGATATGTGGATGGGTACAAGTGGCTCTCCTTGCTGGAGATCAATCTCTGCTGTGCAATGGGAATGTGTCTGCTCCCACTCAGGCAGCATCCTCTTCACAATGGAGCTGGAAATATTGTCTTGCTCCCACTAGGCTGGTGTGCAGGCACTGTTCTTGGGGCTTCTTCTCCTTGGAGATCTCCACGTGCTTTTCTCTGTACTTTGGTCCCCAGCTTCCTCATACTTTCTCTGGCTTTAAAAAAAGAAAGAAAAGGCTTTGTTTCTGCTGCCTCCCTGTGTCTGTCTCTTCCTTCTCAACACAGGAAGTCTGGGTTTAGGTGTAAACCTGTTTGGTGGCTTTTGAAGGAGGGTTGGGTAGAAGAGGCTGACCCAGGGAGCAGAGGCTAGGGATGATCCGGAAAAACCATGGAAGGAGGTGCTAATTCCATTATACCTGACTTGCCAGTCAAGTGGCCAGAAAGCTGATTTGTCGGATGCCAGAGGGGAACTCATTCAGGCTCTCCAGTCTGTGGCCAGGAAGGCAGAGCAGGATGGTGTAAGGAGTTCTGCTGAAGCAGGCATCTTCACTGAGTCTCTGTGCAGTTCCATTGACCAAACCCTCTCCTCATTGGTTGCTCTATTCTCCTGTTCAAACAAAGGTGAAAGGGGGCCATGCACTCCCCCAAAGTGGTCCTCAGATCCGTTAGTCTGCAGTTTTTGCTCCCCACTGTCACCCACAGCTGGGATGGCAGATTAAAAAAAAATGGTAGTCCGGATATAGGGTGATGTAGGTGGCAGGGGACACTGGCTCATGGAAGCTCACTCTGTGACTTTTCACAGCCCCACCTACCTCACAGGATTGTTGTGAGGATAAACTGGAGAAGGGGAGAATGATGTTGTAAGCCACTTTGGGCCCTGTGAACATATATGCCATTAAGCACCATCAAGTCACATCCGGCTTATAGTGATCCCATAGGGTTTTCAATCCAAGACATTAATAAAGGTGGTTTGTCATTGCCTGCTTCTGCTCAGCTACCATGGTCTTTCGTGGTGGTCTCCTATCCAAGTACTAACCAGGGCCACCCTGCTTAGCTTCCAAGCTCTTACAAGTCTGGAGTATTTAGGTCTCTCTCACAATAGATAGATATTATTATTATTATTGTTATTGTTATTATTATTAGTGTTGTTATTGTTATTATTGTTGTTGTTGTTGTTATTTATTCAGCTTAATAGACCGTCCAACCCCCAAAGGGCTCTGGGCGGTGTACAATGAGACATAAAACAAATACAATATAAGGTCTCATAAATACAATATAACGATAAAACATTGCAATTCATTAAAATACATTATAGCAGCAATTCCATATAGATAGATGGATAGATGTGAAAGTGATGTTTACATAAGTATTTATCTAGATACATGCATATATAAACATCACTTTCAGATTCTGGTTTTGTGCAACCAGTTGGAGAGCTTCACAGGTGTGCCTAAGGTTGTCAATAATATTGACATTATTTACCTTTCAGCTGAAACTGGGCTTACCTGTAGGTCAGAAATAGCAACCTGAAGCCTTGCCTTGCCTTGGGAGGGATTTCCCTTTTCTGAAGGGATGACCCGGAAGATGAGAGTGGAGACCTGGATAGCTTTTGATAGAGCCGAAACCAGTTTGAGAAAGGTTTCCTGCATATTTCTTTTGTACCTTAGTTGCTTCTGAGCAAACATAATCTGCAGGTTTGCAGCACAGTGCAAAAGCTTGCACAGCCTGTTTATCCAGGGTCTTAAAAGGGGTGGGGGGTGGGGGAGGTAATGTACTGAGCTGAGTAGCAATTTTTCTTTGAATTCTTCTTCAGCTTCCTGAAATAAACAATCAGCTGTCTCCACTATGAGATGCCTTTGGTGAATGTTTCCCTCCTGGTGGGCTTTTCTCTTTTGTTTTTCATCTCTCCTCTCCCCTCCCCTCCCTCCCTTCTGTCTCATTTTTCTCCTGAGTCAGTCAACTGGATTAGATGCAAAGGGTCTCCGAACGGCTGCCATGGGGGTAAGGCACATTGGGAAGCTGCTTGTGTTGCTGAGGCTGGGGTCCAAGCATGTGTATCCCCCAGAAAACAGCAGAAACCCTTGGCCTTGTAAGCTTCAGCAGAAAGCTAAAAATAACCAGGGGGTGGCAGGGTATGCCCTTAGCTGAGATGCAAGCATTAAAATTTGCTTGGCAGTAGTGGTGCTTCAAGTTACCTGTTTGCTCTAGCTCAGAGGTGTCCAACTCTGGCACTTCAGGTGTTCATGGACTACAGTTCCCATCAGCCTCCTGGCATGGCCAATTAGTACTTGGATGGGAAGCAAGCAAGGACATCCAGGGTTGCTTTGTGGAGACAGGCAATGGCAGACCACCTCTGCTCGTTTCTTGCCCTGAAAACCCTGCCAGGTTGCCATAAGTTGGCTGCGATGTGATGGCCCTTCGAATCATTTAGCTCATTCCTGGAGTGGGCGGCTAAGGGCTGAGCGGGCAGTCCCCATGTCACTCGCTACTTAGATGATTTGCTGCTCTTACCACTTAGGGAGAGCAGGCAGAAGTGCCTGATGGAAATGTCACATCAGGGATAACATGTGGCTGCTTTTGAGGCATTTTGGGTTCCGAGGGGCTAGGGTTTCTCCCCTTGCTCGGGGGAAAAACAGGAGGTTTCTCCCTGTCACCTCGTTAACTTATTTAGTTATCTCACTGGATACGGTGCGGGGAGTGTCTTGCCTGCCCCTTGACAACATAAGGAAAATTGTGGATCACTTACATTTACTAGGGAGAAAACAAAAATGCACGTTAGAAGAAATTCAAGTGCTTTGGGGGCACCTTAATTTTGCTTGCAGGGTGATATTCTGCGCCAGACTGGCGTGGGCCACTAGTGGGGTCTCCGCCCCCCATCATCACATCTGCCTTACAAAAGGAATCAAAGCTGACCTCGCCGTATGGGAAGAGTTTTTTTACACACTTTAATGGGATCTCCCTTTGGCAGTCCCGCATGTCCCCCGAGAGCACCTTACAGGTGCACTCTGATGTGTCAGGCAGCCAGGGTTTTGGGGTGTATTTCAAGGGCATACTGTGCAGAATGCTGCAGGGCAGCCCATCCTCCTCTGTGTACATTGGAAGAATTTTCTCATCACAAAATCAGCCCAGGACAACTTTATCTGCTTGCTTTCATCTCATCTTACCATATATAATTCCCTAAGTGGCAGTTGCCACCTTCCAATGATGAACCCCCCCTCCCCCAAGCGGCACGCAGTATTCAGTCCTTTGCGCCTATTGGTGGGATGTCTGTCCCTCGCCTGCCTTCCCCCAACCCAGCAGCAAGCCCGGCCCACTAGCCAGGGTGCTGGGAGGCCACCCTTCCTACCCTCGACAACCCTCCTGCCTACCCTCACCCTCCTACACTCCCCACAAGCCACCCCAGCCCACCCCGGTGGTAGCAGCACAGAGCAGCGGCAGAGTGCACAGCCATTGGTGTCCGTGGGAGAACGCCACAGGCCTGGGTAACCCCCCTCCCCTTCCCCAATCACTGAAAAGGTTAATTCGTGTTTATTTGTGGGGGCGAAGCCAGGCCGAGGCAGCAAGCCAAAATATGGCAAAATGAAGTTGGGTTGAGGTGGACAAGCAGAAGTGGATCGGCCAAGGCGTGAGTAGATGGGTAGGGGTACAAGAGAAAGCTTCCACTGGCAGGTGGTTCCCTCACCTACCTGCTTCCTAGAGCCTACTTCATTCCCACATGAAATGGGCTTTGCTGCTAGTTGATGAATAATTTCTGTCACATTTTGGAAGGCAATAAATATTTGGACTCCTGATCTTGTCCTTGCTGGATGGTTTCATGACTGCTGTCCACCCCCCACCCCTCATTAGCTATTTTGCTTGAATGTCATGAAAACAGTCCCAGAAATTCCTTGTGTTGTCTTTTTCCTAACCAGGTCAAAGTTGTGTGATGCACCCAAGTGGGATGTGTTGTTAGAGTTGTAGGGGGTGATAAATAGTTCAGGTTACAACAGGTGTGTGTATAAACAGCCAACTTATGGCAACCCAGCACAGTTTTCGAGGCAAGAGACTACTACCACAACAAAAGCCTTTTACTGGCATATAATAAAATACAACATTAAATAAGTTACAGAACATATTTTTAACAGTCTAAAAACACCAGAACTTGTGTAGGCTAGATTGGTCTTATGGCACGCTGCAAGAACCAATTCTATTGTGACTGGGTTCTGATTTGCCAAAAGAAAGACTGCCCTAGCTTTATTTATGGTTTTGTCAGCAAGAAACTAATAAAAGATGGGTTTCTTCCTCTCCAGAGGTGGTTCCCTTCCTAGCCAAATACTAACCAGGGCCTGGAGGCGTAAAATGGCACCCCTCAACCTCTTGCCCTTATTGATACATCCCAAGATTACCTTAACCTTTTTTGTCACTGCGGCACACTGACTGCTCATATTTAACCTACTGTCCACCTGTACTCCAAGATCTTGTTCTCACACACTATTACTCAGCAGTGTATCCTCTATCTGGAGAGAGTGGGGGAAAGAGAGAGAAAGGGGGAAGAGGGAAGGGAGAGAGTTTTGGTGGTGGGGGGAGCAGGAGGGGGAGGGGTCACCCACCGCCCCCACCTCCCAAGGCTGCCTCTGGTTGCTTTAAAGAAAGCCTCTGGTTGCTTTAAAATTAACTTACTTTCAGGGGAGCATTGCTGTGGTCGGGACAGACTGGGGGGTGTTCTTTCCCTGGCTTTGTCCCCACCCTGTTTTCCTCCTGGCCATTTTTCTCCCTCCCCACTGCCCCTACTGCTGCCACAAAAGTAACTGGTTGCTTTAAAATTAAGATGAATTTACTTCCAGGCCGTGAGGCTGGGATAGATCAATTGGGGTAGGGGCTCTTCCTGTGCTCCCGCCCAGTTACGCATCTGCCAGGGCCAATCCTGTTTAGTTTTCTGAGGTCAGATCAGGACAGACTGGACCATCCAGTACTTGGCCCAAACGGCTCTTCGTGTAGATGATGACCCTCTTGCATGTAATGAGGAACACATGAAATTCAAAAGGTCTCCCCAGAGGCAGCATGGGGTGCACATTGATACCTAAGATCATTGGAACGCAGATGTTCTGCTGCATAGTCAGAGATGGCCCTTTAAACTGCAGAGAGGCACTCCGTAGCAGAGATTTCTTTTGACCTGGGCATGCCTCTTGGGCTAGGACTGTCTGTCTTCTCTACTGCTCCCGGCCTTCTGTTGGCAGGAAATAAATTTCAACTAGGAAGGATAATAGTTTCAGAAGAGCCAAGAGGCTGCAGTTGGGGAATGTGCTTGAAGCAGGCGGGTCACTGCCCTGGAATTCTACAAGTGTAGCAATGAGTATCTTGCATTGCTTGAGCCGTGCGTGGTCCAGAATTCTCAACTTCACAAAACCCCAGTAGCCCAGAACAACCCAAACGCTTGAACATTAATGGATGTGGCATCTCCGTAGTAAGTATACACAGCCTTAAGGTTTGACTGATAACTGGCAGTTGCATGTGAGGTGACAGGTCATGTTAATACTTGCCCACTTATCACTCTGATGACTCCAGTATCCACTGATGAGTTCCATGTGAGAATGGGCCATCATAGGTATCACTGTAGGGATGGAGCTGAAGCTCTCTGCCCTTTCCTCTCCTACCTTGGTGGGGCTTTAGCCTGCCCTTCTGAACAAGTCCACACAATGTATTACTAAACCACCTGTGTTTGTCATCATCCATGAAATAAATGAAAGACTACCCTATGACTGTAAAGTTTCCCAGCCTGGAGGCCCCTCTAGTTCCTCACCCAATGTTCAGATCAGTGGTTGTCTTGGAATATGCTGCCACAGGAGGTGGTGATGGCCACTAACCTGTATAGCTTTAAAGGGGGCTTGGACAGATTTATGGAGGAGAAGTCGATCTATGGCTACCAATCTTGTTCCACCTTGATCTGAGACTGCAAATGCCTTAGCAGACCAGGTACTTGGGAGCAGCATCAGCAGAAGGCCATTTCTTTCACATCCTGCACGTGAGCTCCCAAAGGCACCTGGTGGGCCACTGCGAGTAGCAGAGTGCTGGACTAGAGGGACTCTGGTCTGATCCAGCAGGCTCTTTCTTATGTTCTTATCTTGTTTAATAGATACAGTTGGGACTGCCTTCAGTTGGAAGGGCATGTCCATGTCAAATGTGACAAGCATGGATGTCCATGCAGGGACTGCACCAGTTTATGGCTTACAGGTCCACGTGAGGGGCAGCAACTCATGACATGCAACCGTGTCATCAAAGTGAGTCTCTCTTCCTTCAGGCGCCTCTCATTATGGCTCAACCCTACCCTGCCCCAGACACTAGGGACGCTGCTGTCTGGAAATGTTCTGTAGGAAGGGTATGGGATTGTTCTGTAATCCAACATCTTAAGTATGCCCAAGATAGCTTCAGCATTCCCTCCCCCACCCCTGTTATTTCCACTCCACTCACTGCAAACTCTAGGATGGTGCATGAACAACAATAATAGTTGGTATCCTTACTTGGTAGCCTTTAAGTCAGCCACTGTAATTATCCCCATACTGTGGGTGAGAAGACTGAGAGAAGAGGGATTTGCTTAAGACCGCCTTGTGAGTCCCAGAGAGAAGTTGGCAAGCCCTGGCAGATGTAGGCCATGACCTCTGAGTCTTGAAAGCCCTGCACGTGTTCCCTGGGAACAGAAGGAGAAACTGGTTTAGTTTTAAACTGGAAGTGCCGGAAGAACTCCCCCCTCTGGGTTTTGTTCCCGTGGTGCGGTCAAAGATTTGGCCTTGAGCTCACAGCCCCTGCAAAGTCATGATCGAAGAGCCCGTCTAGAGCACAAGAATGCTTTCAAGATGATGCATCAGCTTTGCCCAGGCTTTTCTCTGGCAAAACAAGAGGGTGAAAGTGAAGGTTAAATGGAGCAGGAAGTGAGCGGCTATTTATGGACTTCATTTTGCCTCTTTGTTTGGATGCTCTGGTGTCAAATCAGCCTGGGAGAGAAATTTGCAAAAAATGTGGAGCTGATGGGAGGAATGCCTGAAGAAGTATGTGTATGGATTATAATTGTACTTTTTTTTGTTTATGTTCTTATGAGTCAAGTAGGAGAGGACAATATTGCTTCAGCCATGCCGTGTCTTTTCGAGAGGAGAGCAAGAAAGTACTGAGAAATAAATCAGCGCTACAAATTGATATTTACATGTCATTTTAATTGCACCCCCTCCCCCCCGTCTTTGGAAGTGTCATGAGGGCCCTGAGAACTCTCCCTTAAGAACTCCTTGTCTACCCACTATTGACTTGATAATTCTAGGGTCTTTTGGAAGAGAGTGTAAGAGTTGAACCTGTCTGCAGTGTGAGGATATCTCGAGCAGGGAAGACAGTCAGCCTGTTTACAGAGCTGCAGGCCCCGGGTGTTCCTGATTGTCCCCAGACAAAAACTACCTGGCCAGGTTTCAGAATCCAATCAGTTCACAATGCAGATCATAAGGCTGGGTTTGTCTGTTGCAGGAAACTAGCAGGGAGTCTTGTGGCAAGCTAAAGATGCGTGACTCTATTATGGCATAGGTGTTTCACGGGCAAGAGCCAGCATAATTGGAGACAACTGAGTGTTGTGCTGCCAGCATGCCAGAGATTCCTGCACTCTTCATTTCTCTGAGGCAGAAGAGAAGAAGAAGAGTGTGGATTTATATCCCCCTTTCTCTCCTGCAGGAGACTCAGAGGGGCTTACAATCTCCTTGCCCTTCCCCCCTCACAACAAACACCCTGTGAGGTAGGTGGGGCTGAGAGAGCTCCGAGAAGCTGTGACTAGCCCAAGGTCACCCAGCTGGCATGTGTGGGAGTGCACAGGCTAATCTGAATTCCCCAGATAAGCCTCCACAGCTCAGGCGGCAGAACTGGGAATCAAACCCGGTTCCTCCAGATTAGATACACGAGCTCTTAACCTCCTATGCCACTGCGGGATTATTTCCCTGTCAAGGTGTCTCACAGACCGCTAGCCCCCAGATGTGTTTTGCCTGCTACTGTGTGCCCAGCCAGTGTGGCTATTTTGAGAATGCCCCTTAAATTTTCAGGGAAGCCAAACCTGACACTGCTATGTGTGTGAGCATTTGCACCCAAGTTGGCATTTAGTACGTGAGAATTCACACACAGCGTGGTGTAGTGGTTAAGAGCAGTGGATTCTAATCTGAAGAACCAGGTTTGATTTGCCATTCCTCCACATGAGTGGCAGACTCTTATCTGGTGAACTAGATTTGTTTCTCTGCTCCTCCACATGAAGCCTGCTGGGTGACCTTGGGTCAGTCACAGTTCTCTCAGAACTCTCAGCCTTACATACCTCACAAGGATTATGTTGTAGGAAAAGGAAGGGAAGAAGTTTGTAATCTTACAGGAGAGAAAGGCAGGGTATAAATCCAAACTCCTCTTCTCTACACAGCACAAGGTCAAAACCCTGTCTTAGTGAACTGTTCTGTGAAAAGAACATTTGAGCAGGAACCCCCACGATCGATGGTCAGAGCTGAAGCACCAAGAGACTAGGTGTGCAAAAGCATTGGGTAGAAGGTGTGGCCTCAGCCTCAGATTGACAATTGGCCCATCCCATTGCTAAGACCGCTGTTGCTATGGCACCCTTCGCAGTCATAGAGTAGGCAAAGAACAGCTGCCTCAAAAAGCTTGCAGTGTGAATGGCAGGCCTGCAAGCTGGATTAGGGGCAGATGTACTGAGAGCTTTGGCTCCAAAAAATCTCCTGGGAGATTCCTCTGCATTGGCACCCCTTCAGTGATCTGGGAGGAAAAGAGGGCAGGAAGGCGATCTCCCCAGAAGTCTGCCTCCCAACTCTGCTTTCTGTCCAAAATGCTTCCTGTGCAGATGTCAGGAATTGAACCCAGGGGGGGGGGGGCCAAAAGAAACCCATGCAATGAGAGACCCTCCCAGGAACTCCCACGAGATCCTCCCACCACTTATGCCGAGGAGCTGCTCTGGATGAAGGAGGCGGCAGTGGGAGTTGCAGCTTTCCAGAATGTGGGTGGCTTCCACTGTATTGTCTGACCATGGGTCACTCTGTCTATAAGCCGAGCAGTTATGATGAAGGCTTAGAGGGGCAGTTCTTACCCTTGATCGGGGTGAGGGACAGAGAAGCAGTCAGTCAGTCCCCGCTCCTAGCATTCGCCAGTTTGCCTGTTAAGTTCAGATCAGTTTCTATTGGTGGGAGAACATCTTACACATGTTCGCACATTACATGACAGCACACCCAGACCATTCACTGCTCCAACCCTCAGCAGAAAGCCTCAGCTATCCTGGCTCCCTAATGGGTGTTCTTGTACGACATTCGGGTAACATTCATACATGACGTTGTTAGGTGTTCACTTAAAGGTGCCCAGTAGATGATTTCCTGTATGGAACCACCTGGCATTTACAACCTGCTACATGTTTCCTCCTTATTAAGATAAATTGGAATGGTAGCCGTGAGTTTTGAATTGAGCCCTTCTGTAACTCTTTGAGCAGTGCGGGATGGCGAGGGAAATCAGCATCATTTCCTCACTTGTGTGTTTGTGGAGGGTGCATGAAAGATAGATATAAGAATTTATCCGTTAGAGCCATGCTAAAATGCTGCCAGACACCTGGGCATCAGTGTCCAAAAGAGCTTTCCGCATGCCTGTAGGGATTCTGTTACCTCGTTGTGGGCCCCTCATGTGCCCCCTCCCCCCCTCCAGACGGTCGCTGCTCCAGAAGAATGAGCCGGCTTCCCTTCTGTCTGCAGGCCCTGCAGCTGCCCCGGCTTCTTGGAGTTTTCCTTAAAAGTTGTGAAAAGGCCTCGGCTCTTGCCGTATGCCAGATGGTATGGCCCTGACCTGCTTGTGTATCTTCTCTCTCGTGCTCTCTGATGAATATTCAGCTGGGGAAGGGGGTAGCTTTCCAGAGGGGTCATGGCAGGCAGCAGTGAATGGGCTGCATTTTCTAAAAAACAAAACAAAAAAGCTTGGGAGAGCAGAGAAAGAGAGCGAAAGAGAGAGAGAGAATGGGAGAACGAGGGCCATGAGAGATCTGGCTTAGGGTGGGGCTGCCAAACACCAATGGGTTGAAGGCGTGTTAGTGGGAGGAGAACCATGAGCAAAAGTAGGTTTAAATTCTAAAATGTTCTTGCTGCCCACCCAACCCTCTGATTTAGCCTGCAAATTCCACTGCATCAGTTGCTGTTGCTGACCCCCAATTGTCACAGCCCCCCTTTCAGGAATGAGCTCTGTGCTATCTCAGTACCTTTTCTACCTGCCCGTGGTTTTCATACTGGGGGGAGGATCCCAAAGTGTTTCACAGCTTTCTTGCACTTGGGTCATGAAGCCAGAAGGGAACAAGATGATCAGCGGGGGCTACATGGCAAATGTGGGTTTGCCTTGGCAGAATCTGAAAAGTGTCCATGGAATAACAGCCTGTTGCTTGGTATTAAGGAATATTAAACATGGAAAAATAAAATGTTACTTTGTCCATGGGGAGTGAAGCAGGGAGTTTGTGTCCCAAAAGCAAGGTTAGGAATGGATCCTGAAAAATAAGTTTAAAAGTGGGGAGCAGGAATGACCACAGTCAAATGCTGGACCTTCAAAATCCTTTCAGATGGCAAAATAACTACCTCCTACCCACTGGTAGTTTATAACCTCCTGTACTCTGATCGGGGGGTGAGTGTCGAGGGTGGGGGAGCTGATAGTGGATATTATGGTGAACTTGCAGCTGGTTTATGGTGACCCTGTAGAGCACAAGTGTCAAACTCTCAGCTCTCCAGATGTTATGGACTACAGTTCCCATCACCCCCTGCCTGCTGGCAGGGGATGATGGGAACTGTAGTTCACAACATCTGGAGGGCCACGAGTTTGACCCCTATGCTGTAGAGTTATCAGGACAAGAGATGCTTTGCCATTTCTTTGCCAGAGTTGGTTTGCCATTTCCTGCACCTGCATTATGACCCTGTACTTCCATGATGATATCCCATCCAAATACTAACCAGGGCCAGCCCTTCTTAGCTTCTCAGATCTGCTAAGTTCGGGCTAGCTTGGCTAAGGCATGATAAACCTGGAACATGCCCACAGTTGGGCCCATGGTGGATCTTGGCTGGGCTGTCCTCTGGTTCTCTTTTTCCCTTACACAGGGCCCCCACCCGATCAGCCTACCGGCGCATGCTGGCTCACTCCCAGGCTGCAGGGTCTTGAATACCAAAGTTGTGGCATCTGTTTTGCAAGCACAAGATCTCTGGTTCTGGCAATAGGGGATGGGAAAGCCCTTGTCCTGAGAACCAGTAGAGCCACTGCCCCACTGAAGGAACAGTACTGACCTTGGTGGACCAAGGGCCTGAGATGGCAGGAGGCAGCTTCATGTGTATGTGTTCAATACTGTAATGCCGTTCTAATGGCCACCCCACCCCGCTCTTAGGGCAAGCAGTTGCCAGCCATGTGTCATAGGACATTGCGCCCAATGGAGCAGGGCTGTTAAACATCAGATGATTCATAGGGTTGCCATAGATGGGAAGCTACTTGAGTGGAACTTAACACACACACTCACTCACAGTCCGGGAGAGAGCTGGTAGCGCTTTTCATTTCAACAGTATGGGGGGGCGGGGAGCTGATCCTGCCCCTGAAGCCTGTTCAGGCACCTGTGAGGTGGTTTTGTGGGCCCAATAAGACATCTACACCTCCTGTTTGAGAATTCTGGATTAGGCCATGGGTGCACAGTTTTTGTTAGTGGTAGTAGAAAACCAGAAACTCTCCATTTCCCTGGCTGGCACCTGGTCCCAAAAGGCAAGTAGACTGCTAAAGTACCATCCACCCCCCATCCCCGCAGGCTGATCCCAGTCACTGGCTCTTAATAGGAGCTGGCTTGCCCTTTCCATCTGCCTCTCTGCCATTTCAGTGGCCTGGGCTGTGCGCACGTGGAGATTTCTTTCTTCCCGGGGGAACGAAAGGACATTTCACATATTGCGCTGTTGTAAATTGGGGGCAGGGAAGCTGCCCCTGAAAATGACCCTAATTCTGGCTTCCTGGGTCCCGCGCGGCTTCTATGTGCCCCGCTTGATTCTTGTGCACCAGCCGGGCTGGTTGCAGCTGTGACCCTGCCTGGTGAGGAAACGTCAGGAGACAG
This sequence comes from Sphaerodactylus townsendi, assembly GCF_021028975.2. Lineage (NCBI taxonomy): Eukaryota > Metazoa > Chordata > Lepidosauria > Squamata > Sphaerodactylidae > Sphaerodactylus > Sphaerodactylus townsendi. Next base: position 101,617,267 of record NC_059430.1, read on the forward strand.
CAAAAATGTGTCTCCCCAGGACGCCTTGTCAGCGCAGGCCATCACGTGAGAAACTAGTGCCTCGTGTGTGGATCCATCCAGCTCTTACGCGCGTGTGATAAAACGGAGGGTCGGCAGTGAACGACCTGGTGCACGCGTTGGGGTTTCCAGGACACTCCAAACAGGTCGTCTGTCTGCACGCGCAAGGCCTGCCAAGCCGGGCGGGTTGGGGAAGCGGGGAAGGCGGGTGGGAAAACCCCGGTCCCGGCGCAGGGGGTGGGGCTTGTGCGCCCCTCCTTAGCTCGAGGTGCTCCGGGTGACCTCTGCCAGCCCTCCCCATCCCCGCCTTTCCGGGGCCCCGCCGCTGGCACCTCCCTCCCTCCCTCCGTCCCTCCCTCCCGCCTGGCCGCCCGCCCCGCAGAAGGATGCTGAAGGAGAAAGGGACGAAGCGGCGCGGTGGCTGGTGGCCGTCGAGGGGCTGCTGAAGGCGCGCGGCGTGCGGGGGGCACCTTGCCGAGGGCGGGATGGTGGTTTTCCTGGGCAGGAACTTGCCCTCCCTGCTGGCGCTCTTCAAGAAGAAAGGTGAGCGAGGAAGGCGCGAAGGGCGCGCAGCCCAGCCCAGCCTGAACTTTGCTGACTCGGGGAGGGAGGGGGCTCCTGGGGACGGGACTCCCCGGCCTGCTGGGTCGTGCGGCGTACTCGGGAGTCAGTCTCTCGTCTGGTTCTAGCTTTGGATTCTTCACCGGGGGGCAGAATCTAGCCCTGGGGGTGGGGGGCAGCGGCTTGGCGCGGGTCTGGCCCGAGCAGCGCGGGCAGGCGGGGTCTTTGGAACGGCTGTGCCCCCCCCCTCCTCATTCGGCGCGGGCGATGCCCAGCCTGAGAGCATCTCCCGCTATTCCCGGGCTCAGCAGAGGCTCCTGCCGCCTATTGTTATCCCGGGTGGGTGGGAGAAGTGGCCGGGGCGGGTCTCGAGATCTGAGGGTTCCTCCCCGGGCTCTCCTCTGCAGCGCTCCTGAAGCCTGGTTCGGCCTCCTGGTCCCTCCTCCCCAACCTCACGGTTTGTTTTTCTCGCCGGCTTCTGCAGGCAGAGAGACTGAGCGGAATCTGATTTGGCAGGAGAAGAGTTGGTTTTTACAGTCCGCTTTTCTCAGCCTTCAAGGGGGCTCAAAGCAGCCTGCAATCGCCTTCGCTTGCTGCACCTGCCTCTCTCTCTCTCTCTCTCTCTCTCTCCCCCCCCAACTGAAAACACATGATCAATCCCATTGCTGTGGGTTGCAAGAAGCAGTTTGTCCAGTGGTTAGAGCTAGCCTTGAAAGGTGTTGAAAGAGCCCTAAATTCTGGTGTTGAAAGAGCCCTAAATTCAGAAGTGTTCCCTGGGGCCCCAGCTCACCAGATTTCCTGAGGCAATCTGGTTTTCTGTTCCTGAAACATAGTTATAACAATGGCGATCTACCTTACAGGGTTGTTGGAAATGTTACTGGGACAATATTTAGGCTGGATACAGAACAGATTTTCCATCAGCTGAATGGGTCTTTCTTGCCTGTCTACCATCTGTAGGAAATGTTGCTTCTGGGGCAAGGAGACACTGAGGAATGACATGGGTAGGGGTCTGCAGTGGGAAGGGGGAACTAATGGAAACTATCGCTTTAGTTGGATGAACTCTATGATTTTAAATACTCCATGATGGAGATAAAAATTGGAATAGGAATGAAAGAGAGAGAGAGAGAGACGATCCAGGGACCTGGGCTTAAATGTAGTCACCTTCATGGACTCATTCAGAGACCTTAAGTAAGTTTCAGTGCTAACTAAACAGAGTTATGCCCTTCTAATTCCGTTGACCTTAAAGGACATGGAAGGTTGCAGCTCTGTTTAGGATTGCCCTGCAGGTCTCTGTCGTGTTTGGTGACTCTTCTGTAGGGGCAAAGTGTAAACAGGATGAGGCAAATTAAAGTGGTGAGTACCATGCAGTGTTTGAGCCACATGTGGTCAAGAATCCTCAGCCTCACAAAACCCCATCAAGCCCAGAACAACGCAAACACATGAGCATTAGCTAATGTGACTGGAGGGAGGTATTTGAACAAGAATGAGATGTTGGGGTTCAGTTGCATGTTCGACCTCGTCCTGATCCAATTGCTGACGATTCCCTGACTAGTGTATTTTGATGAGGTTATCCAGTATCAGATAGGGAATCCCAGCCAACAGGGTTCTCTCCTGTAGAAGCAAGGCTAAATGCGAATGTCTGTGGGCATGTGCAGAGTTCCTTTTCCTGGCCAGTGAGATTTGGGTCTAGGTTGAGGGGGAAATTGCAGGCAGAAGCATTCCCGGCACCTCTCTTTAGAATAACTGAACACTGAAATTGTGGGTATCTGTTTAGAGGAGAGCTTACCTGGAAGCCAGTGGAAGGTTAAGCAAGTATCAACAGCACACAGCATGGCACGTGGCTATCGTATCCACAGGTCGGGGTTTGCCATCAAAAAGAAACCCAGCACATCCACTTAGCCCTAAGGCTGTCTAATTAATAGCCAATTAATTGCACGAGAATCAATTGACAAAATCTGTATGAATTTGAATATGGCTAGACCGTGGTTGCAAAAGGGGGAAATAGAGATGATATCTTAGCATCCTTGGGCGATTCTGTTGTATGTGATTGTTATGCAGCATCCTTGCTATTGGGTGCTTTGGCCCTCCTGCATATTCACTCCCCCCACCCACACAGTACACGCACACTCTTGTGTGGCTTTCCGAGATTCCTACGTGGTTTCCTTTGCCTTTAAGAGTGGCGTGCATTTGGGAGGGAATCTGTGCTGTTTTGGTTTTGCTGGAGAACAGAGGATGGATGGGATGGATGAATATGAGAGAAAGCTACTCGCTGAGTATTGATCTTCCTGCTGAACTGAGAACAAAGATTGGCTGAGCGGGGAGAGAATGGCAGACTCCTTATCCGTGTTGAGTCAGCATCTCTAGGCCTGGAGGGGTCTCAGTGACCTTGGACAAACCGTTCAAGGAGATTGTTCTAGGGCTGGCTCAGCCAGTCATGTGTAAACAAGCAAACCCCAGCAATCCAATATTGCTAAGCCAATTCTGACTGTCCATTTTATGATGGGTCTCTCCAGATGATCTTGGGCCAGACAGCAGTGAGATGATCCCTTTTCTATCATAACCGATCAGCAGTAGGAATTTTTAGCAGTTCAGATTGCTGGCTTTGTGTGTGTTTGTAGTGGTACTGCTGAGCCCTGGAACGTCTTGATTGTCCTTTCCACTGTTGCCCTCAGGCAGAGCTACCTCTAAACTCCAGACTCCAGGGGCTTTCAGCAAGGGAAGCCCCCTTTGCTTCCAGCAGTATCTGTTGTTAGGCATTTGAGTGGTATCTACAGAGGTGAAAGCCCAGGAAAAGACAGAAACATTTTGGGGAGACATTTTTTTCCCCTTCAAGGACTTTTCCCAGTTCTTTCTAAATGGCAAAATCAAAAAAATTAAACATCACTAAATATGCTCCCTTGAAATTCTTTTTGGGAATAAGTGAAATGCTTTTAAAGACCAGATTTTATTCATTCAGTTAGTATGAGGATTTGTAATGCAGCCTACAGCATCAGAGAATGATCGTTCCTTTATTTTGAAAACATAAACATATGACTTATTTTCAAGAATATATTTTTTAATTGGATCAATTTTGTCCACAATTAATATTTTATGGTGGGACTGTTGTTGAAGAGCAGAAGGGTTGTTGCAGAGTTCAGGTTTATAACAGGTGTGTGTGTTTAACTCTATATCCAAATATGCTAGTGTACCCTTTTCCATCAAAAGATCTAAGTGCGGTTAAATGTTTTGTGGCGGAAGTTAAAGCAGCGGGTTTCCACAGGTGAGAACAATCCCAATCTGTAATCATTTATTAAATTTATTATTAATAATAATAATGAAATTATTTAAAACAACTGGACATGATCTTTCCACCCCCACCACCCCCACACACACACTTTGGTTTTTGGAAGGGGTGGGTTGGAGTTTATACCCATATTGTGGCTTCCATGTTACCCTTTGCAGCAGAAGACAGTACAATATTGGAAAAGTGGGGGGATATTGTCATGTTTTACTGAGCTGCACATTTTGTACATCTTTCCAGTGGAAACCATGCTATGGAGGAAATGGTGTTTTTTAATTTTTGCAAAAATTGAAATGCGTGGTGAAAGCATAAGCCGGAGAGAAGGGGCGGAAAGAGCTCATTTTTCCTGGCCTTTCCCTCTTCTTCCCAGATAGTTGTGCAGCCCGAACATCAGTTTCAAAAGATCTTGTTGCAGCGTTCAATAGCAGAACATTGGAGGCGCAGGGGTTTTGGGCGTGTTTGCAAGATATGTGTTTGCAGGGAGCGTGGTGAGCATCATTCCACCCACATTCAAGGTGGTTTATTGGTAAGAGGGCAACTCTGGCCAAGGCTGGGTTTTAAAGGGCCCAGTTGTACGTCCGATGTTGCAATCTCGTGTCCTCTGCATGCTAGTGAGCCGCGTATAGTATTTGCGTGGGGTTTGATTGCTTGTTGCTCTTTCTGCTGGTGGCTCTTTTAAGTTTCTGACCTTTTGTTTGTTTGAGTCCTGTTGATTGGGACGTGAGAAGTTTCCTATGACATTTTCCACACACCCCCAACAGTGGCCGCCCGGGGCACCTATCCCCACCCAGTCCTGTGGAAGCTATGCCACTTGCTTCACTGTTCTGTGCAGTATGTTAGACAGCTGGAGCCAAAGAGAATAAATATATTCACTGTAGGGGACTAGAAACTTGCTTTCATTTTTAAAAACAAAATGTACCGATGCTCTGCCAAAATGTTAAGCTGGAAAGACAAGCATCAGCCATTTGTGACTTGCTGGCTTCATCCCCTGGCAGTCCATAGCTGGTGTTCGCACAACTCAATGGGCCTGCCAGCATGGAGCTCAGAGGCTGGTCCCGTGGGTCACAGGGGAGGTGGAGATAGTCTTGGCAAGGAATGGCTTCCTGGGAGTCAGGAAGCCTTGAGGTTTCCTGCTCAGTAGCATTGCGATACCTTTTTATACTCTCTTATTTTAGGAATTTGCCTTTTTCTTTCCTGAAACCCTTTTTTCAATAAATCCAGGTGAATTTTTTTAAAAGAAAGCATTGGGATGGGCGTGAGTGGTGCGCTCTCTCCATACCAGACAGGAATAACAGCACCCAAATCCCCACTTTGGAAGCCACGCAACTATAGCCGCCGCCACTGGAAAAGGCAGATGTGTCGAACCACCTGATTTTATTGTGCTCAGCCTTTCCCCCTCCCTCCCCGGCCTGCCCCCTCCTTCTGGTAGGGAAATATGCCAAGTGCTGCCCTTTTAAACCAGACTGGCCAGCAGGCTTTTTGTGCGTGCGCAAGGTGCTCAGATATTTCTGGCACTGGTCATGTGATCCCACCCTGGGGTGCTTCTGCTGATTCAGTTCCCTTGTTTTAAAGGCACAGGCTTTGGACATACAGGGTGGAGAAGGGAGGGAGAAAGGCAGGTGTCAGATCTCACCTGTGTCGGTGGAGGGCAGGCAGGCTGTAAGGGGATCCAAACGGGTGTCATGGTTACAGGAGGCTGTGTTGGAGCTCAAGCCCAGCTGAGTCCCACGAGCTTCACTGGATACGTGTGCGTAATTTATTTGTTTTGGAAAGGGAGCATCCTGCCACCCAAACAACGTATAAACCACAGGGAAGACATTAAAAACTTAGCTGCAACATTCACTTCGGGCTACCATTTGGGAGCCATTTACTGCATTGTAGGGCACTTCCGCACATGCAGAATAATGCACTTTCAGTCCACTTTTGCAATTGTTTGCAAGTGGATTTTGCTATTTTGCACTGTAAAATCAATCTGCAAAGTGCATTGGAAGTGCATTATTCTGCATGTGCATAAGTGCCCGTAGAGATGGCAGGGGCCGTGACTGAGTGGTGGAGCACCTGGTCAGCAGACAGACAGTTCAGTCCTCAGCATCTCCAGTTAAAAAAGGACAATTTAAATCACTAGTAAGACAATTTAAATCATGGTTTTCTAGATAAAGACTCATTCTTGCTGGTATAAGATTAATATTTACCTCCAGATTAAGGTTTCATTTTTAGAATAATAACTTTTCAGATTAGTTTTTCAGTTATATCAAAACAGCAATGATTTGATATACTATTAGAAATACATAGATAGATAGTTGTGAAATTATTGCGAGTTGAACTATCTCCAGTGTTTTTTTCAGGCCACTGGACTTTGTATTTGTTTGTTGCAGTTTTTGCATGCCGGCCTGCCTTACCCATCGGTAGAGGAGCTTCATTACAATATTCCCAAATTGGATCTCTTTTAGAGCCTGCTGCCATCATAGATTCTCTTCCACAGAGAGGATAATATGATAAACCTCAGGCTATACACACAAAGCTTCCAAGACTTGTGGAGTCGTCTGCTCAAAAGGTTTCACATTTATTTCTGCTGCTTGCCTCTCCCTCCTCAAACTTAGCTCCTTGTGCAGATGTATTCCATCAGGAGTTAGTTCCTAAAGTGGCTGAGTGCCCCCATCTCTGTGTTATAGTGCACAGGTGTCAAACTCGCGGCACTCCAGATGTTATGGACTACAGCATCACGCTGGCAGGGGATGATGGGAACTGTAGTCCATAACATCTGGAGGGCCGCGAGTTTGACACCAGCATTATAGTGCATATCAAGAATGCATTAAATCCAGATGACTCCCTTAGGAACCTAGAAGATGGGTCTGTCTGCATGTCCACATTTCCAGACCACCATCATTGCATCCGGACCTTGATTTCTAGCCTTGGGCAGTTGCTATTTGCCTTGGTCTGCAGAGTGACAGCTGAGTCCTAGAAAGAACGGCCTGCCATTGACTTGTGGACAGGGTGTCATTCCAGTAGTTCTCGACTGGGGCTGGGGGAAGGGATGGGTTGAGGATTCTGGGATAAAATTGAAGACAGAAGGCTTTAAGGAATCCTGCCAGAGTTTCAGAGACTGAAGCCGTTGATGGTGTGAATGAAGTACCCGGCTAAGCTCCATGTTCTCTGCTTGCAGGTGCCACAAAGTCTGACAATGACAAGCGACTGAGTGTCCAGTACAGAGCAGGGACGGAACAGCCCGACAATGTCTTCTTCCCCTGCAACCGCGCTCCCCACCTGGAGGAGCTGCACATCCAGGCCCAGGCTGGGCTCAAGTCTCTGCAAAACCAAGGTATCATCCGTCGAATTGGGGCAGGGAGGGGAGAGGAGCTTCTAGTTTGGACCCCCTTGTCAACATCTGTTGTGCTGCGTCCCTGCCTCCATAACTAGTAGCCCTGCTCCTTCTTCTCTGCCTGAGATTGCCCTCTGCACTGGGAGTGGATGGTTGATGGGGCCTACGGGATACCCTTGCCACCAGGTTTGTTCTGCCCACCCATGCACATGCCCTCAAAAGGTGACCGGATCCTGTTGTGGAATTGTGGCAGGTAGCCACGTCACCCGCTGGGACAGGATTCAGTAACAGCAGGCCTGGTTCACAGTGCAGAAGGAGAGCTTCAGAGCTGCACGAAACTCTCCATAAGACTTGTCTAAAAATAACGCGAAGTGGGGAAAAGGAGAACATTTCTGTTCCCCACTTTAACAACAGAAGTCCAAAGATAGCGTCTGCACAGCCGGAAAGCTTGCTTATTGGTTGGCCCCTTTTCTGGGGTGGCAGCCGGGGTGGGGAGTTTCTTTGCTCCCACATATGGCATTTTGGGATGTTTTTCTCCCCTCCACCCTCACCAGAGATAAAACGGCATTGGCCAAGCGTGTGTTTGCAGTGATGTCGGGGTGGAGAGGTTGCAGGAGCAGAGCAGAGTCCAGTGTGCGTGTGGGGCGGCTGGCTTAGAAGGACACAGAACTGGGCCCGCTCTCTGTGCTGTCCTTTACTGTGGGGTCCAGTCACAGACAGGTGTCTCCAGAAGGCTGTTTGGGGACTCTCTTTTCCCAGGACTGCAAGAAAGAGAAGCAAGAGGAATAGCATCCCTCCCTGTGTTGCCCCTCCTCCCCTCCCCCAGCATTTCATCCGAGGGATCCTAATTCTGGGTTGGGAAATTCCCGGGAGATTAGGTGGGTGGAACCTAGAGAGGGAAGTGTTTAGGGAGGGGAGGGACCTCAGTGGGGTATAATACCATAGAGTCCACCCTCCAAAGCAGCCATTTTTTCCAGGGGAACTGACCTCTGTACTCTGGAGATCAGTTACAATTCTGGGAGATATCCAGTTTCCACTGGGAGGTGGGCAATACAGTTACAGTTGTGGAGGATCAAGATGGATGCCACCATTCCACAGGCGACTGACGTTCCTCCTGTTTCCTTCTAGAGAAACACAAGCAGACCAAACGGGCCTGGGATCAAAGCGACACCAACAGCATCCAGGTAAGCAGCTTTCCTCAGGGCAGCCTCCCAGAGATGCCCCACTGGGGTGATGGGGCCTCTGTCGGCTTGCCGGCAGCAGCTTCACCATAGTGCCTGCCTCCCCTTGGCTCAGAAGACCAGTCAGGCACATGGTGGGTGATTTTCCTGCTTCTTCAGCGGAGTCCGTGGTTGGGAGATCTATGGTTGTAGTGGCAGGGTTAGAGAGCTGTCTGCATCGTGAGTCGTGGCAGCAGCAGTAAAATCCCCAATTTTGCACCACTGAAGGGTGCCTGAGAGAATGCAGCAGCTTGGGGATCCTGAAAGAGGGTTGTACGTGTGTCCAGCTTGCCTGAGGAAGCGGCCTGGCAAATTGAGATTGATCTGTACCTAACTGGGAAGGTGGGGGAGGGTGTAGCTCTCTTCCTGGCTTTCCCTGTTATGTGTACCTTCGGCTGAGATCAGCTGCACTTTCTCCCTTTGCTTGGTTACAGCAAGTTCCCATGCAAACTATGCCTACCCTTCCCCCGTGCTGGGATTGTTCTCTCCCCAGCTGGCCCTGTCTGTGTCCCAGGTATGTTTACTTAAGCAAATGGACTGCTTCCATTTAATGTTTACTTGAGTAACCCTTTTGGGCTTCAGGAAGCAGAGCCAAGCAGTCTAGAGGGGGTCACCTATCTCCAGTGAAGATCATGGAGCCTTCCATTCTCAACCTTCCAGGTATCCTCAGTCTGGGAGTGTGATCTGTTAAATGCAAGCAAGGGTGCAGTCTTCAATTAGTTGAGGGAGAGCCAGCGTAGTGCGGTGGTTAAGAGCGGTGGACTCTAAACGGCAGAACTGGGTTTGATTCCCCACTCCTCCATATGAAGCCTGCTGGGTGACCTAGGGCTAGTCACAGTTCTCTCAGAACTCACTCAGCCCCACTTATCTCACAAGGTGTCTGTTGTGGAGAGAGGAAGGGAAGGCGGTTGTAAGTCACTTAGAGACTGCTTACAGGAAGAAAGGGGGGGTATACATCCAAACTTCTTCTTTATCAGCTACAGCTTTAATTACTGATTTGAAAAGTATCTTCTTAAAAATATCTTTCCTTTGCAAACGAGTCTGGAGTTCCAAAGCCAGTCACTGACTTGGGGAAAGTAACTCTCAAACTCTACAGTTTTTAAACCAAGACTCTGCATTCAGGGAGCCTAAATTCTAAGCCAAGAAAAGTAGAAATCGGTAATCTTGACTGAAAAGTGAGCAGTTACTTTCTGTAACTTATATTGATTGATTGATTTGATTTGATTTGGTATACCGCCCTATCCCCAAAGGGCTCTGGGCAGTGTACAACATAAGACCTCATACATAAAATCATCATAAAACACAAGTATCACAAGAGGAGCGAATTAATAACTAGTCAATAAATAAACCTATAGTTAATATTCAAGCTCCATGAACTATAAAATTTAATCCCATTAAAACAGCGATTATTTCATAACATTGGCATCCCACGAAAAACCCTTACTTAAACCCTCCCAAAAAGGAGGAGGGGGGAACTTGCCCTGTTTTGTACACTTCTTTTCTTTGCAAATGAAGGCATTGGGTGGGCGAGGGGGTGTCTGCAGGATACTGAAGCCCTTACCTTTATCAGCCCTGAAGCATCTTTGCTAGCAACTCTTCTGATGTCTCAGTTTTCACCAGATATTGCCCACATACTTTGACATGTATCTTCATATCTTCACGAGGGCTAGAAGCTTAGTTGTTTATCTTAACGATAACGAAAGTGGAAATTCTCGACTTTACAACTCCTGGATAGCAGAGGGGACTGTTTCCATAGAACTGCCACGATTAACCTTTTCATTGCCTTGCTAGCCTTTTCACATGCTTTGAATATCAACAAAACATTAGATAAGGCTGCTTTAGTTAAGAAGATGTATCAGGCATGTGCAAAGCACATTCCCACAATTATAGTCTTCTCCTGTCTTTGTCAGTTTTTGGAGTGAGCCCCAACAGATATTTGCACATATTTGTGAGGCCGGTTTTACCACTAATATGCTTCCACCACCCCCCTACCCCCACAAAAGAAAAAGAAAGGAAACTTGTTACATGCATGTTCTTCACCTCTGATATGCTTCCCCCCCACCCCCCCACCCCCCCAAAAAAAGGAAAGAAAAAGAAAGGAAACTTGTTACATGCATGTCCTTCTGTTCTAAAAGGAATATTGAACTTTTGGAAACAAGGCAAAAAGGGTTTAACATCAAAGTGCAATTGACTAGCAGCACCATCTAGTGGTCAGACATGGTATTTCTTTCTGCAACTGTCTCCAGTTTATTTCCTAGAGAAGAGAGGTCTGGCAGGAAGAGTCTTTGGGGGTAATTAGGATCTGGTATTTTCCCTTTGGAAGGGTTCCTGCTAGACTATGCATCTGACTAGGTTGCCTTCAAACTGCTGCTGAAGGTCTCAAATATCAGCAGAGTCTGGCAGTATTTTTTAGGATCTCGGGGGAATCACATTCTCCATTCTCTTCTTTTCTTTTGGACTCAACACAGTCTTCCCGCTCATCCACAGAGGGGGATAACCTCTCGATCCAAAGCAAGACTCCATCGTGCACGACAGAGAATTCAGAGGATGCGCTTTCTGTCCGCTCGGAGATGATACAGCGGAAAGGTACTACCGTATGCCGAAGGCCTGAGGGGAAAGGGTTGGAGGCATGGTATTGTTTACTCACTCACAAGAGCTGTATTGACATTGAGCAGGGGGGAATGTGTCTTCTGCTTCCAACTGGAATACTGAAATGGCAGCACATTGCAGAGATTAGAAGCAGTCCCTTGGAGAAAGGGCCACGGTGTAAATTTGAGGTGCAGGGATGCCCTTGCTTGCCATCTTCCAAGTTCTCCTCCCACTCCGGACTTGTCTCTGAATTCCTTTCATATAGGAGATTCCATGTGGCCAGGCGGGTATCTTTCTTCTGTTGCCCAGAGTAAAAATCTGGGCAAAAGACCTTTGCTGTGCTTCAGTAATATCCCTGAGCTGTGGGTCTGGCCAGTAACTCACAGAGTAAATAATAAAATAAAGCTTTATTGAAAGAAATGGCAAAAATAAATAATAAATAATAATAGTAAATTATTATTAAATAATAAAATAAAGCTTTATTATTAAATAATAAAATAAAGCTTTATTGAAAGAAATGGCAAAAAATCCTTTAAACAACAGAATTGCAGCTTGTGACAAAAGGGATACATAAAAACGAAGATGCTGGCTAACTGACATACTTACTGTTCCCTATCAGTTTAGATGTTCAGCATGACAAGGCTTAATAGGCATATACAAAGTTTCTTCTACAGGAACAAGAAGGGGGGAAGGAAAAAGAGAAACAGAAAGAGTTGAACATAAGGCACCCTTTACTCCCACTGGCTTTAACTCCGCTCCCCTCCTGCCTTGCAGGCTCCACTTTTCGGCCACATGATTCATTCCCCAAATCCTCAATGAAGGGCGAGAAGAGAAGGAGAGACCGGAGGACGACAGTTCTTGGCCTTCCCCAACATGTGCAGAAAGAGCTGGGTAAGTCCTCCTGTAGGCAAAAAAATGGGGCGGCGGGAGATTGAGGTTTTGCACTTACGAACTATGTTGCCATTTTAATCTTACCGGTCAGTTTAGGAAATGACTTTCGCCAGGTGTTCTGGTCGCTCACATTAGAGTTTGGAAGATGGAGGACCATTTGAGGAAGAACCAAACAAGCATACACATCTGCTTGGAATAATTGGTTCAGTGCCATTAATACACAAAGAACTTTACAGTGTTAGTTCTCGTTCTTGCAACCATCTCGTCAGTTTGTAAACTATTAGTGTTTTCCGAGTTGTATGGCCGTGTTCCAGTAGCATTTTCTCCTGACGTTTCGTCTGCATCTGTGGCTGGCATCTTCAGAGGGTCTGATGGTAGTAAAGCAAGTGGGGGAAAGAACCAGGGTGTCTAGGGTGGGGGAAAGAACCATTTTCATTGGTTAGAAGTGTTAAGGGTTGCAGGCAAAACGTCAGGAGAAAATGCTATTGGAACACGGCCATGCAATCAGGAAAACCCACAACACACTAGTGATTCTGGCTGTGAAAGCCTTCGACAATACTTTGTGAACGATTGTTCCATGAAACTGAGGCTGAGAACTAGTTACTTGTTCAAAGCCACCTGTAGAGTTTTATGTCCAAGCTGGGATTGGACCTCCCATCTTTCCAAATCCAACAGTCACTCCATTGTATTGTCGAAGGCTTTCATGGCCGGAATCACTTGGGTGCTGTGTGGTTTCTGGGCTGTATGGCCGTGTTCTAGCAGCATTCTCTCCTGACGTTTCACCTGCATCTGTGGCTGGCATTCAGATCCTCTGAAGATGCCAATACTTAGATCCCCAATAACGTCGATGTGGGAACTGCTGCTAAAAGCCATGTCCATACTCCTGGAAACCACCGCGAATCACTCCATTCATTGGTCCTTACTGTGGGGATGGAGTGGGAAGAAAGAGAGGTTGCCGGGTGACCCACTTTTTTGGGAGGCTTGAGAGTTCCAGGTTCCAGTCCTGCTCCAACTGGCTTGCCTTTAAAATCTGTGATTTCTCAATCCGTGCATGGGACTCTTTATGCTTTTTTCTTACCGTGTTGTCCTCTTCTGTCTCTCCACCCCAGGTCTGAGCAATGGATACGACGCGAAGAAACGTCCGGGCAGCATTGCTGTCAGAGCCAGCCCCAGCCCCCAGCCCCCAGTGAACAGAGGCAAGGTCTCCAGCAACGCGATCCACATTCCCACAGTCGATGGAAAATTAGAGCCCACCGCTGGCCCTGAAGGGGGCGCTCATGTCTCCCTCCAGACCTTGGAGCTGGAGGCAGCGGACCGTGCCCTCCAGCGCCATATTGATTGTGTCTACTATGATGACTCCCTGCTGGGGCGCAAGACAGCAGCCAAGCTGTCCCCCTTGGTCAGGCCCAAGTCTCTGGCTGTTCCCTGGATGACTACGCAGCCCGGCTCCCCGGACCTGATGCGCCCTGTCATGTCCATCTCCCCTCAAGGCACGTACCTGTCCAAGATTATTCCCAATGCTATCTTGCCACCCATGGTGGACGTCATTGCCCTTTCCAGCAACAAAGTGCGCACACTCAGCCGCTGCAGCCTGGCGACAGCCAGCCCGGCCTCGGTGCGCTCGCTGGGGCGCTTCTCCACTCCCCGCAGCCGCGAGCACTCCTCCTCTAGCGACAACTGGAGCCATTCGCAGTCCACCGAGACGATTGTCTCCAACACGTCCACCATCTCTTCCCATGGGGGTACCAACAGCCAGAAAACGAGCGAGGCTGGGCAGGACAGGCAGTCTCGAACGATGGCCAGGCCCGATCTCGACCAGCTCAGCGCCTACAGCTCCGTGAGCGGGGCCAGCTCCAACTACATCAAGGGTGCCCCCGCCTCGCCCCACCTCCTGGGAGTGCAGCCCACGGGGAGCAGCGGTCGGGCCTCACCCGCTTATAGCACTGGGAGCATGGCAGACGGATCAGACACCATCAGTGTTCGCAGCGACCGGTCCACTTCTCGCAGCGTTTCCCTCAGGAAGATGAAGAAGGCTCCTGCTCCACCGCGGAGGACCTACTCCCTGTCCCAGAAGGCCCAGCAGCTGGAGGCTAGCGGGGCTCCTAAGGCAATGGGCCTGCCCCCTAAGCCGGAACGCAGGCCCCAGCGAGAAAGCAGCGAGGGGTGGGCTGCAGTGCGGCTAGGAAGTCCTGGTTTGCCTGGGGAGGATGAGGTCTTCTCCCCATCCGCACAGAGCAAGACAAACAGCCTGGCCTATTCTGCTGACCTCTCTCACACAGGCCCCCTGCCTGCTGATGGGCAGCAGCTGTCCTCCAAGCAGAGCTCTCCGGACCACTTTGGCCGCACCATGTCGCCCTCCAGTGGGTATTCCAGTCAGAGCGGCACCCCAACCCTCCACACCAAGGGACTCCTTTCCCACACCTCCTCTCCCAGAAGCAAGAGGCCGCAACCAAAGAAACCAGAGAGGGTCTGTTCCCTGCAGTCCCCCGGGCCCTCCGTCTCCTCCTCCCTGACGTCTTTATCCTCCTCTGCCTCAGATCCAGCCCCTGCGGAGATCCAGCCCCCTTCCGGCGCTGCTCCTGCTCCAAATAAAATGGACAGGTTTGTTATCCCCCCTCACCCCAAGGTCCCAGCTCCTTTCTCCCCACCGCCCTCCAAGCCTCAACAGGCTGAGCCAAACACTGCCGATAGCCAGCCCTGTGCTTCATCCTCCACTAGCAAGGCTGGTTCGGAGCCGCCTGTGCTTTCCAAACCCAGCAATGGGTCACCTCCTCCGTCTCCTCCTCCTGCTTACCACCCACCGCCGCCCCCAGTGAAGAAGGCTGATGAGAGCCCTGAAGCGCCAAGCATCTTGGAAACTGAGGTGGATTCTCCTCAGGACACACTGTGGCCCCCACCACCCCCACCTGTGCCGGACGAGCACGATCTCTCCATGGCAGACTTCCCTCCCCCAGACGAGGCCTACTTCTCCTTGCTGCCTCTGCCAGAAGCACAGCAGGTTGCTGCAGAAATACCCTCCGTTGTAGCCCCAGGGGCTCCTGCCACTATGGAGTCGCCACCCAACCAAAGAGCAGTGTCTGCCGAAAAGGGCAAAGAGCCCGCCCCTTCGCCCTCCTTCTCCACGATGGTCTCCTCCAAGATTCAGCAGCAGGGAGTTCTAGATGCTGCATCACTGCCAGCTCCCACACCGGAGCCCCTTCCATCTGCGAAGCCTCCCGTCATGGGGGGAGCATCTGGATCTCAGCTTGGCCACCGAAAGGCCGCTGCCTCAGTATCAGCGGCACCCCAGCCCTCTGGCTTGCAAACTCAGCCAAGCCTCAAGAAGCCGGTTGGCAGCTCCCGCCCGGATCTGAAGAAGGAGCCCGCTTCCCGCAGTAAAAGCAACCCCATGCCAAAGGAGGACGCCAGCCTGCCTATCGTCACCCCTTCTCTGCTGCAGATGGTGCGCCTGCGCTCAATCAACATGGATGCCCACAGTCCTGTGGCAAACCCGGCTGCAGCAAAGCCGCCCGTCGAGCAGAACGGTACTGACCTGAGCGTCAATGGCAAGCCGGCACAGGCCGCCCCCAAGAAGCCTATCCGCAAGTCTCTGTCCTTGAAGGGCCCCCCATCGGCTTCCAAAGAGGTGTCCCCTTCGAACCCTCTGCACAATGCTGTGCGCTTGAAGGCCTCCACCTTATCTTCCAGGGATGCTCCTGGCCTTGGAACGGCGGAGAGGAAAGCCAGAAACCGGCTGACTCTGCCGACACCCTCCAAGGCAGCAACAGCTGCCTCTGGCGAGGCAAAAGAAGGCCAGCTGTCCCCCCTACACAAATCCCCAGCCTCTACAGCCAGCTTCATCTTTTCAAAGAGCTCCAAAAAGTTGGTGATTGAGACCCCGTCATCTTTAGAGGCCCAAGCCAACCTAAAGAAGAACCTGGTTGCCGAACTGATGAATGTCTCGAGCCAGCGGCCTGCAGCAGCCCTGGGAGTCAACCAACAGGGCTTAGGAAAGCCCCAGGCTCAGAAGAAGCCGCAAAAGATCCCCCCTCCCATAGCCAAGAAGCCTTCACTTGCACCAGGGCACCTGCCGTCGCCCCAGAGCCCGAAGCCACTGGGAGCGGAGGAGCTGAGCTCCTCCCTGTCTGCCATTGAAAACAGGACTAAGAGTGCAGGGAGTGAGAACCCGGCCTCTCCCGTGGAGGATGGTAGCAGAAGCCCTCTTGCAAGGCCGGAGATGCTGCTGCAGAGCCCCCCAGCACAAGGTAGGGGGGCTGGGCAGGTCAGAAAGAGGGTGGTCTGAGTTCTGCCAGGGCAGCACACACCTGCTCCTGGCAGCTCTACCTGGTGAAAAAGCCAGTAGTTTTCCACTGAGAGAGGAGTCGTGTTTCCTTCTTGTTGACATTGTGGCAGAAAGTGCCATCAGATTGCAGCTGATTTATGTTTACTCTGTAGGGTTTTCAAGGCAAGACAGAGGTGGTTTGCCATCGCCTGCCTCTGCATGGCAACCCTGGATTTCCTTGGTGGTCTCCCACCCAAGTAATAACAAAGGCCAATCCTTCTCATCTTCTTGCACCTGATGAGAATGGGCTAGCCTGGGCCAGCGAGGACAGGGCTGCTGTTGAAGTAGTCCCCCGTTACTCACAAGTTTTCTTTCTTTCTGCTTCCATGTTCCTCCAACAAGAAAATATATATACAAGAAAATATCTCTCTCTCTATATATATAACAAGAATATATATATATATATATATTTATATATATATATAAAAATGACATGAGACTGTCTGCTTATTTTATCTGCTTCCTTTGTCCCCCCCCCCTTTTCACCCCAATAGGGATTTCCAAAGTGGCTTGCAATGTTTCCTTTTCTCCCCTTTATCCTTAGTAAGTAGAAGAAGAGAAGAGTTTGGATTTATATCCCACCTTTCTCTCCTGTAAGGAGACTCAAGGTGGCTTACAAGCTCCTTTCCCTTCCTCTCCCCACAAGAGACACCTGGTGAGGTAGGTGGGGCTGAGAGAGTTCAGAGAGAACTGTGACTAGCCCAAGGTCACCCAGCAGGAATGTAGGAGTGTGGAAACACATCTGGTTCACCAGATAAGCCTCTGCCACTCAGGTGGAGGAGTGGGGAATCAAACCCAGTTCTCCAGATTATAATCCACCTGCTCTTAGCCACTACACCACACTGGCTCAGTAGATCAGGCGGAGGCTGGCCCAGCAAGCTGACTTTTCCCCTCTGGAAAATGGAACCTGTTTGAAGGAATGAACATTCTTTGTAAACATATTTTGGGGTCTGGCCCATGATTTATTTTGCACAGGATGGCTGATTCTTCCTGACTTTAATTCACTGACAACATTGGCCCTCTTCACATTCTCTTTGTGCTTCATGTCTAGTCATTGCAAGCAGCCACAAAAGGTTAGAATATTTTTTTTAATCACCATCCTGATATTTCAGATGACTGGGGAGCTGAGGGCAGAGAAAGGGAAAGCGTGATTGTGGTGGGTTTTCCAGGCTGTGTGGCCGTGGTCTGGTAGATCTTGTTCCTAACGTTTCGCCTGCATCTGTGGCTGGCATCTTCAGAGGTGTATCACAGATAGAAGTCTGTTACACACTGTGTAAAGGGAAAGAGAGTTGTTCTTTGCCTTGTCTTTTCTGGTCTCAGTTTCTGCTTTCTTGTTGGATGGAATCCCACATTTCCAAATTGAGCTGCTCCTAAACCAACTGTATTAGTATTGCTATTTTTTTTCAACATCACTTACTCTCATCCTTAATGATAGTTCTATTTCTTGTTCTCTTTAAATCTGGGAAGACATTCTTTCTCTTTCCTGTCCAGGTTCTTCTCAACGTCATTCCGTCTTCATATCTAGAGTTCCCTCTTTTCCTTACATCTATCCCTACCAACATTTTAGTTAATTTCAGAGTCAGCATGATGTAGTGGTTAGAAGCAGTTAACTCAAGTGTGGAGAACCAGGTTTGATTTCTTGTTCTTCCACATGAACGGTTTGATTCTGCGCTCCTCCACATGGAGTCTGCAGGATGACCTTGGGCCGGTCACTTTAAGCTGATTGTTTTTCCATTCAGGCATCTTTAAGAACATAAGAACGAGCCTTGCTGGATCACACCAGAGTCCATCTAGTCCAGCACTCTGCTACTCACAGTGGCCCACCAGGTGCCTTTGGGAGCTCACATGCAGACTGCGAAAGCAATGGCCTGCTGCTGCTGCTGCTCCCGAGCATCTGGTCTGCTAAGGCATTTGCAGTCTCAGATCAAGGAGGATCAAGATTGGTAGCCATAGATCAGCTTCTCCTCCATAAATCTGTCCAAG
This sequence comes from Sphaerodactylus townsendi, assembly GCF_021028975.2. Classification (NCBI taxonomy): domain Eukaryota; kingdom Metazoa; phylum Chordata; class Lepidosauria; order Squamata; family Sphaerodactylidae; genus Sphaerodactylus; species Sphaerodactylus townsendi. The sequence continues at coordinate 101,635,449 of NC_059430.1, forward strand.
CCCTTTTTAAAGCTATCCAGGTTAGTGGCCATCACCACCTCCTGTGGCAGCATATTCTTTACAGCCTTGCTCCTTTCTCTCTTTGCCTTTTGTCATTTCTCAAAGTGCTTCTCCTCAAGCCCTTTGTTCCACATGTGCCACCTTCTGTAAAACCACGCCCCCCCCCCCACCACCAATTACCCATGACTGTGTGACCCTTTCACCGGAGTCTTCATTCTCCCATGCAGGTATCTCCAAAAGCCCCAAGTTCTTGGTTGCCTTCACGCTCACCATTTCTTTGTGCTTTCACGCTGAGCCCTTCGGGGGAGGGCGGCCTATAAATTGGAAGCATAAGTAAATAAATATTTTTTTTTAATTGAGTGAAGGAAAAAATATTTTTCTGGTCATTTTCTTAACATCCATTCATGCCAATATTTTGTGTAGGTGCTGTGCCGGCCTGTAAGTTGGAATTGCAGTTGCTGTTCGGTTACTGTTCTTTCATCTTGAGGAGTATTAAACAATAAAGAGTCATCTCCATGTTTACTGAGTTAGGTCAAAAACTTCATCACTGTTGCTGTCAAGTGGTTTCCAAATTGTTTTCCTGTCGTTTCAAAATATGAATGGAATTACAAGACCATCTGCCCCGGGTGGACTGGCAAAGGACCACTGCCACTGCAGCCGTTTAACAAAGACTTTCTTGGGTGTAAGCACTGCTGAACACACCTGAGTAGAATTCTGAATATATCCACTTAGAATTATGCTCTGATTTACCTTGCTTGCATTTTTCTTTGCACATGCCTTTCCCTCCCTTTTTATTTACAGTTTGCACTGGGTTAAAAAAAATCCTTGTTGAACTGAAACACAAATGCCAAAGCAATGCCTGCTTTTTAAAAATTAATTGGTGTGCTCGGGGAGAGAATTGGCCCTGAAGTATTGAAAGTTGTGTGATGCGTCATGATTTTCCGAGCCTCTCTAAGGCTCAGTAGAAATGGAGAAAATTGCCTTTTCCATTCTCCAACCCCCACCCTCAGCTAGAAGAGGTGCCCAGGGGAATGTTCTTGATTCATGCTGAGCTTCGGATTGTTCTGGAAAGCAGGGAAGCCGTGTTGTTTTGCAAGCAGCTCACTGTGCTGTCTGGGAGATTCTCATCATGGAAGAACTGAGGGGGTGGTCTTCTCAGAATAAAAGTGCTCTCAGTAGTGCAGTGGAAATGAGCTTATAATTTTTTAAGTACCTCATCATTTCCTCCATTATACTCAAACAGACTGGTTTAGGAACGTTGCTATAAGCATTTCTCATTTTTTTCATAGTTAACAGCAGAATTCTTTGCTGTGCTGTTATTGTTTGTATTTTTCATTACAGCATGGTTATGACAGAAATTTTGGGGGTGGGGTTGGCTCCAGTAAAGTGAAGCGCATTCATAAAAGATCAAAAGTCAGTGCTCCTGTCTCCCTTTTAACTCTTTAAGAGCTAAGGGTGTGAGAGAGGGTTGGCTTTTGTGGGGTGGGGTGGGGGGGGGGGAGGCATTGCAGGGCACAATAGAGTTCTCATGAGGGACTACACTGCTATGCCATTGCCACAGACCATAGAGCAGATGTGCCATGAGAGTTTTAATGAGAAGTCCTCATAGAGCCCTTAAGAGTATGACACTCCTTTGTGTGTGTGGGGGGGGGAGGGAGAGACTGGTGATTTGCATAGTGATTTGTTGTGAGGAACAATTTCTGTGTTGGATCTTGTGGCTCCTGCTGTATTCTTACTTCACAGCTCCCTCTTTCTGCTGCTCTATTTGTTGCAGACTGTCTTGCCAGGAAAGATTCTTCCCTTCTTGGTGTAACTGGAATAAGGCATAGCCAAAAAGCTCATGAACTGTCTTTGGCATGAAAGAGGGACCAGGGAAGGTGTCTCTCAGTGTTCATAGTAGAAACCTCCTTCCTTCCACTTTTCGTTGGTGTCTGCCGCTATGGCTGGTGTCCTTTCCCCCTTTCTTTTAAGAATGAGGGCATGAAGCGTTGGTCCCCACCGCATATTTGTCTCTAGCCAGATCACACTGGCTCCATGGTGTCGTTGGGAGGCTGAAACAGAGGAGGGCAGTCATTGCTGACAGCTTTTTGTTAAGCAGAGGAGGGAAAAAGGCACCATCGCTAGCAAAAAGCAGGATTACCTCATTGGGCAAACATTTCATCCCTTTTTGCACACCCCAGTAGGATACTATTGGAAAATCCAGGAGGTGAATTATTAGAATTGCCGAGTGGCTTCAAATCTCTGCTGACAGAAGGGATTTCCATTAGCGGAGCAAGATTGCCTCACTTCTCTCTTCCTTCTGCAGTCCAAATTGTGCCCGTGAGAGCCTGCTTTTGGAACATGGGGGGAAACCCCTCCCCAAAGATAACCTCCCTGTTGTTCTGTTAGTCGAATTTCCATGGGATCCAGCCCTGAATCAGATTGCTGAAAGCGGGGGGCCTCTGTCTTCAGGGTCTGACACAGCTGGATTCATATCCCCCCTTTCTTTCCTGTAAGGAGACTCCAAGGGGCTTACAATCTCCTTTCCCTTCCCCCCTCCTCCACAGCAGACACCCTATGAGGTGGGTGGACCCAGCTGAGAGAGCTCCAAAGAACTGTGACTAGCCCAAGGTCACCCAGATTGGAATTCACAAGCTAATCTGGTTACTAGATAAGCCTCCACATCTCAAGTGGCAGAGCAGGGAATCAAATTAGAGTGCACCTGCTCACGCTGGCTCTCAGTATGGTCACATAAAGTAGGGGCAGTTCAGCCAAGCCCTGAGGGGCTGTTTCAGCTATAGGAAAAGGGACTCCCTGACCTTAGGGCTGTGTTTGTGCTGTGTTTGGGGTGGATATTATCAGCATTTGAATGTATTTTGCCAATACGTTCCAGTTTAGCCATGGAGCAGAATTCCAGCTTGCTTGGAAGCAGAACTTTTATTATTTTGAGCATGCAGAACTGAGAGGTGAAGACAGTGATAAAGCCATTTGGTAGAGTGGAATTTGAATTCAGATCTCAATGCGTGTCCTCCAGGGAGCCACACTGACTTTCTTCTTCTTCTTGCAGGCACGCAAGAGAAGACGGTGTAAGGAAAAAGCCTGCGTTACCCCCCGCAAGATACAGGAATGAAAAACAGAACACAAAACAAATCTCAGGGACCTGAGCAGGCCAGAAGAGGATCCCGGACATGGCAGCGAGAAAGAAAAAACCGCCTTAGCCTCTGATGGCCTTGATATTTATGCAAAAGTTGTGTTGGTTTCACTTTCTTCAATCATACAGCTTTATTTTACCACTTTAGCACACAGTTCCCTTCTCGGCTGCCCTTTCCCCTGTCTCGAAAGCTAAAGCCTTGAACAGGATTTCTTGGCTGGGTTTGCTGGTGTGCCCATCCTTTTCTCTCCCCCTTGGAGGGTTTTTGTGTGTGTGCGTGCATGAAAAGAGAACTTTTCAACAGAATACAGCTCCCCCCTTTCCCCTCTACCATCTGCAAGAGGAGAGACAGGCAAACCTGAAACTGCCCGGTGTGTTTCCCAGAGGGATCCTCCTTTTCTCTTTTTGGGGGGGTTGTGCCGTCAACTGGCAGGGGGTGGGAGAAAACCATCTGCCATCGGGCACCTAGAACTGTAAAAAACAAAAAGCACTTTTCAAAGCAAGACTGTACCACAGCAAGGACGGCTGTGTTGGAGGACTCCTGCTGGATTTGCTGAATATTGGTTAGGCCCCTGATCCTTTGTGCTTGCATCTGATGGATTTACAAATGGATGCCCCTGAGGGCTCTGCTGGCTAGCCTTGGCATTTGAGTGGACCACAGTGCTGTGCCGTGTATAGCACATGAGATTCCTTTTTGCAAACCAGTCCCTGTTATAAGCAGCTGATTTTGGAGGATACTACCCAACTCCAGCCTGAATCTAGGCCTGATCACAAGTCACAGTGAACACATGTACAACCCATGCGCGATGTACGCTTGGTTTTTCTTTACACATGCATTGAGTAGTTCTCATGCTCTATTTAGTGCATGTATAGTTGAAAGTGTGATTGAGGCTGTACCTTTATCTAGGTAATGGTCCCTAGTTTTATTTGTAAAGTGAACACATATTGGCTCATAAGAACAAGCCTGCTGGATCAGACCAGAGTCCATCTGGTACAGCTCTCTGCTACTCGCAGTGGCCCACCAGGTGCCTTTGGGAGCTCACATGCAGGATGTGAAAGCAATGGCCTTCTGCTGCTGCTGCTGCTCCCGAGCACCTGGTCTGCTAAGGCATTTGCAATCTCAGATCAAGGAAGATCCTTACAAACAGGCAGGTTATTTATATATGTGTTCACTGTAACTTATGAACATGGCTTCTGTTATAGCACAAATTGGGGTACAGTTGCTGTGGGGGGATGGGGAGGGGAGATCAGAGGAGTATATAGAAAGGTACAGAATTCTTCCAGTTCCCCCTCCATTGGCTTTCATGAATCCAGTTCTGTTGCTACCTCTGAGATGGAAACATCTGGTGGGAGGAGAGGATTGATCCTTTGGGGACCACATTTGAATTCTTTTTCTGGAAGACGGGAGGTCACGATGAGACACCTTTTGAACGTGTCTCCTTAAACAGGGCTAAGATTCCCAAGCTTCTCCCCAGAGAGCTTCTGAGGAACTCCACAGGTACCCCAGCACAGTTGGAAGCCCACTGCTCTGAAGAGTGAACATAGTTTTAGATGCACCAGGAGCTGCTGCCCATTCACTTTTGGTACCCTGGGGTGGTGTTCAGCCTGGGGAAGAGATTACTCTCAGGCCTTTTCCTGTTCCCCTTCAGCCAGCTGAGTTACAAAACTGCCCTCTCCTCCAGTGCCTAGAAAAAGGCAGACTCTAAAAGGGTGAATTTGGGATTGCAGCCCTACCAAAAAAACCCCCTCAGCATTCTGAGTCTCCCTGATGCTGCCGCCTCACCAAGTGTGCCTGAGGATGCAAGCCCTGCCAAGAGGGGCCCTCCCTAAGAAGAGATGCTCCTGGCTGCCTGCTGGCAGACAGAAGACCACCTGGTAGAGGTCAGGGCAGCTGTGAGAATGTCACACTTAGCAGAGGGACTTTCCAAGTGTACAGCTGAGCCTCGTTTTTCAAGCAGGCCGTTCCTCTTCTAGGCCAGACTCCACACTTTGAAGGCAGGAGAAGGGCATGCTTATCCTTGGGTTGGATAAAAGCATCTCAGAAGTGAGACCAAACCCCCTTCCCCCCTTTGCGCCTTTGTTTTCTGTTCTCTAGGAACATTAGATGTCAGATTTCTATACTTTTGAAAAATCCTGGGGTCATTTGCTTTTGATTTCCATGATTGTAAAACAGGAAATTAAATAAAACTACCTTTGAGAAAGGGAGGAGTACGAAGATGGCAAACTCCATTTTAAAAGAATATTTGTAAAGATGAATGATTAAAGCCTGCTTGCTGTCTCTTTTACTACTTGACTACAGCATTTTATCTCTTTGGAGTGAGTGGGTGGGCATGGGCAGTGGACATGGATAAGAGAAATCTCTGGCCAATCAGGGAGTAAAACCTTCAGAAAGGAAAGAAGAGCAGTAACAGCCCTCTGTGTCCCAAGAGGGAGCCAGATTTGCATGCAAACATCCCTTCCCCACCCCCAGAAGACAAGTCTGAGTTGCAATTCAGAAGGCATTCAGGCTTCCACCATGCAACTTTAGCTGCAAGGGAAAGGGGCTGGAACAGTTGAACTCCTGGACTGTTCGGGAGAGAGATTCTAACCCATGCCTTCAGGAGCAGTCCAACATATGTGTTGCCACCCACTGATTTTATCTGTAATCCGTTAATTTTAAGAAAGCCCCCTCCCCAAATGATGGTGAGTAGTATCGGTGATGATCTTTAAAAAGCAATACAACCTGTAAAACAGTCACCCCAGAAGACTTTGTTCAACTGTTTAATGTTCATCTGATTCACTACAGGGGGCACATTATAGAAATAAATACCAGAACTTCCTGCTTTGTGAAGACATTCCTGTGTAAGAACCGGCAGGGTTCAAGTCTTCCTATTTTGGGAATAGCTGAATTGAAGTCGGAGTGGACTTCTTCAACTCTTAGGAGGAGGATCTTCAAAGGGGAACTGGGTGGAAGTGGTGGGAAGAGGCTGGTTTTCTGCAATAGCCTACAGTACTTGTTGAAACTTGTAGTTCGTACAATATGTAACACTACATTTCTGTGGCTGGAATGCTACACAAAGACTCCAGATCTAAAATAGGATGGGTGATATGGAAAGGGCCATGGTTAGCTTCCTGTTCCACACGCCAGTACCATTTCCCCAATTTGAAGGCATCTTTTCTCAGGGTACATAAAGCAGCTTGACTAGGTGTGTGGTGGTAGTAGTAATGAAGAATCATTTCCAGCTCAGAAAATCACATGAAAAGGGTGATTAACCTACCTTTCCCCAGCACCAATCCACATCAGGACCCCGCCAACATTACTTTACAGGTTTGGGGTTTTTTTTTACATTTAGTGGTCAAAGATTTCCAGCACCCTGTCCAGTTTGACTCTGTCCTGCCCAGCATAATCCAATCCACTTAAACTGGCAGCAAATGCAACATGCCATTTTAAGACCTTATGAACTGCAAACTGTTTTGCCATTCCCTGAAAAATTGCTCCCTCCTGACTCTTTTCCTATTATTCTGCACATCCAACCTGATGAAGAGTCCTGTGGAGCGCAGAAGCCTGCTCACTGGGATACTGTGGTTCTAATAGAAATATCTTAAGACCAATTTCTTGGTAACTAGTTAAGAATCCCAGAATTCTACAAAGCCCTGTAAAGTCAAGCTGGGTCTACCTAAAAGACAAGAAGTCTCACTGTGGCATTTTATTTGAAGATAATAATAAATTACTTTGAATTTGGCATTTTTCAGGGAGAAGTCTAAACCACTGCTTGACAGAGGTCCTTGCCTCCGTCGTCTGCCAGCCTGTGTCCAAGCTAGACATAAGCAGCAACTTAAAAGAGGAAGGGAGTGGCACAAATGAATACATATGACCATACAGCTCCTCTACTGCTGTGACTTGCTCATTCACTTGAGGGCACACAAGTCTCCTTACTTTCTTCTCTGCCCCCTCCCATTCCCAAAATACTTGGAGGCAAACAATTTCCCTTGGCTCCCACAGTCCAGAAAATAAACAAATCTTCTTTCTTCACAGATAGGCATTTTTAACAAATCCATCTAGCGCCCCACTTGATTTCGATCCAAGTTGTAAATTCCACGGATCTGAGGCAGCGTGGCAGAGGGCTACCCTGGCTGGAAACACCAGGGAGGAGCTGTCAGTGAAGGATGGACATTACTTGATTGTTCAATGGACAAGGTGAATGAGGAAGAGCAAGAGGCCGGGAATGCGGAAGGGGCAGGCAGACATTCTTTAGCGGATGCTGCCACACGTCAGGGTTTTGCATGAGACGTTCCCCAGCTTGGTCATGAAGTTCTTCCCCTTCCACTGAGCCACGCTGTCCTTAGAGATCTGGAAGTCAGCCTGAGGGGGTGGGAAGAGAGAACAAAGAACAGTCAGGATCAAAGCTAGTGGGCAAGAAACATTTTTTTTCCTCATCCTGTCTACACTTGGCACTGGTAGTGGGCAAGGGGAGCCCTGGCTTCATTGGAATCACCTCGTGGCCTAATTCTGGAAGAAAGACTGGAAAGACAGCAAGGAACACCCCGGGCACATCTTTGTGCCAGCTCCAAGAGAAGCCATGCCTTGCAATCTATTCTTTTTCCTCTTCAAATAAAGAACCCTAATGCATGCCATTTTATTGGACTAAATTTGAAAGCAGACTAGGAGCCCTCCCCCCTAAAGATCCCTTCCTCTGCCCAACAGTAAATGCTACACAAAGGCTACCTGGGATTGCCACAGGATCTTCAGTCAATGACGACCACTGAGGAATAGCCTGGCCTGCAGATGCCACGGTAAGGCTGCACTAGCTACAGGCTGCATGAGTGCCCATCATAAAAAACCTCCTTACCTGCAGCTTCTCAAAGACTTTCTTCTTGGGCTTCAGCTCGTCATCCGGCTGGCCGCTCTCAAAGCCCTCCACAAAGACACACTCTCCAGGGCACGAGCCTACTGGGGGGTCTAGGGGCTCTATTAGGGAAGGCTCCCCGACACTACAGGGGGGGGGGGGGAAGCAGCATAGAAAGAATTAAAGAAGGTGGTTTCACTGCTACCTCTTCCTTCACCTTCCAACCACTCTTGCCCAATAGGTAGGACAAAGGAACCAGCCAAGAAGGCAGTGTTGGGGGTGTACAGAAATACTCTCTGCTGCCCCCCTAGTCCTTTTGTAGTTCTGCTATTTCCCATCCTCCAACCACTGCCCTGTCCCGCTTTCTGGATGTACCTGCAAGCACAAAGCAGCATGGCCTGGGATTCTACTCCTCTCATCTTCTGGGGTTTCAAGTTACACAACACCACCACGAGCCTATCCTGGAGCTCCTCTTTGGGCACGAATTCTACCAGGCCGCTGACCACAGTCCGGGGTTCAGGCTCCCCCACGTCAATCTTCTCCACGTACAGGGCATCTGCGTCAGGATGGCACAGGGACAGAGGAAAACAGCGAAGGTCCAGAGCCCTTAGAAGGCAATGGTGGCCCAGGGCAAATTGCCTGAGACAGCCAGCTTGAAACCATACTTCAGTCCTCTCCACTTAGAAGCCCAAAAACAGAAGCCCACCTGAAAGCAATTGTTCCGAGGAAGAAGAAGAAGAAGAGTTTGGATTTATATCCCCCCCTTTCTCTCCTGTAGGAGACTCAAAGGGGCTTGCAATCTCCTTGCCCTTCCCCCCTCACAACAAACACCCTGTGGGGTAGATGGGGCTGAGAGAGCTCCGAGAAGCTGAGACTAGCCCAAGGTCACCCAGCTGCCGTGTGTGGGAGTGCACAGGCTAATGTGAATTCCCCAGATAAGACTCCACAGCTCAGGCGGCAGAGCTGGGAATCAAACCCGGTTCCTCCAGATTAGATACACGAGCTCTTAACCTCCTACGCCACTGCTACTCCTTCTCCACGTACCTTCTCCACGCTGAGCACTTTGCCCACACGGAGGTCCACCCGGGAGGGTACCACCTCCTCAGGATCAGAGTTCTTCACAGGTCCCTTGACCACAGACTCTGTACAGGGAAGAGAAGGGGAGCAGCTATTAGGGAGACTGAACAAAGGGAGAAGAAGCCTTGAGGCAGAGGAGCTCCTGATGGATCCAAAGTTTATATGCCACCGAAGCCTGGATTGGGAGATCCCACCCTCCAGTAATGTAAAGGGAATGCCATGAGACTGTATGCAAGAACAGAAAGAACTGGGGAGGAGCAGGAACAGAAGTGGAATGATGGAGGAGATGGGATACAAACCAAGGAAAACATGAGGGGTGGAATGAAGAATTTCCTCTTTCCCTTCCCCTAAAATGAAGGTAAGCCTGGAGTTGCAGGGGACCCAAATATTTCAGAAAAGCACGTGGATGCAATTGACCAAGGATTGAATTTCCGAACTGGAATGAAAACTACGACAGCAGGATCTGATCACTTTCCCTGGAGAAAGTGTCCCAAGCTCCTGGCTATTACTTGGACAATCTCCAAAGAAAGAGAACCGCAAAAACAAGGTGGCCCCTTGGGATAGAGAGGCAACCTGCACTGCAGGAAGGATTCCCAGCAAAGTCTACCCAGATGGACCCTAGCAAGCAGCCAGCCACACCACGTCTGCAGTTAAAGCCACCCCTTTCAATCCTGACATGTTGACTGTTTCAACATGTGCAGTTCTGTGGATGGCTGGAGCGTGGGAGGAAACCTGGAACCTCAAGGATGACTTCTTGCTCCCCACCCAAAAAAGGCTGTAGCAGTAGAAGAACCTGCAAGTGCCTTTTTTGTCCTTACTAGCTTTGGTGGGATCAGGGTATGCAGAACTGGTCAGCTTCTTCATTTGGGGGCTGCTGAACTTCTCCCGGATGGGCTCCAGGAGCTTGTTCAGAGCCACTTCCACCGAGTTCTTCAAGTCTCCAGGGTGGACAACCTGTTGTGGGGAAGGGAAACAGAGATCCAGTTAGTCTCTTCCTTCCCCTTGTGACATGTTCCCCTCCACAACACCCCGCCCCCCCTGGCATGGATTGCCAGTGCCCTTTTGTCAGACCCCAGCTATTAAGCTCCAGCAACCCACGTGACATTTGTTGGCTTGATTACTAGACCCATCTTCCAACTGTCAGTCTCCACCACAGATTTCTGTACAATACAACCCCAAGAACTGAACAAGGGAGGGGTAAAAGCAGACACCCACCACTTCCAGGCCGTAGGGAGCTCCACTGAAGAGAGGTGGCTGCACTTTAGGGTGCATGATGGGATTTAAGGCAAAAGCGAGCGCACTCCTAAATCCAAAGGGGAGAACCGGGTTTGATTCTCCGCTCTGCCCCTTGAGCTGTGGAGGCTTATCTGGGGAACCAGATTAGCGTGTGCACTCCAACCCATGCCAGCTGGGTGACCTTGGGCTAGTCACAGTTCTTCTGAGCTCTCTCAGCCTCACCCACCTCACAGAATGTTCGTTGGGGGGGCGGGGAAGGAAAGGAGATTGCAAGCCCCTTTGAGTCTCCTTACAGGAGAGAAAGGGGAGATATAAATCCAAACTCTTCTTAAAATACACATTGTTAGAAGAAGCCTAGTCAAGGCATATTACTCTCCTGTTCAGCACAGTCTTCAGCCTTACTTCCATCTTCTTGAGAGAAATTTTAGATTGTAAACTCCTCAGCACAGGGACTTCTCTCCCCAGTATGCAAGGCACCATGGACACTGACATCCAGCAGGAGCCATGGCACAGTGGCAGGGCATCTGCTTGACATGCAAGTCCCAGCTTCAATCCCTGGCATCTCCAGTTAAAAGGACCAGGCAGTAGAAGGCGTGGAAAACCTCTGCCTGAGACCCTGGAGAGCAGCTGCCACTCTGAATTGACAATATGGAGTGTGATGGATCTAGGGTCTGATTCACTATAAGGAACTTCATGTGTGCCACTATATTTTGAGGAATATGGGTGGCAATGATGATAAACCAGACACACAGGCATAACTTTGAGCTACAGAAATGATGCCTGTTGGATGCAAAGTAGGAGTCAAAATCCCAACCTCAGGATCTCCTCTCTTCTCCCTGCCTTCATGAATCATAGAGTTGGAAGAGACCCCAAGGGCCATCAAGTCCAACCCTCTGCAATGCAGGGACACACAATCAAAGCACTCCTGATAGATGGCCATTCAGCCTCTGTTTAAAAACCTCCACAGGAGGAGACACCACCATGAATCTCAGCCCAGCTTTACAACTTGCAGTGACCCCACCAAGAAACACAGAGTAGGAGACTGGTCTCCCCCAGCACTCAACCGTATTTTAAAGCCTACCTGGCAGGACAGTTCAGGCTCCGATACAGGAGACCAGGATAAAGACAGTCCCCCCACCCCCCCATGCAAGCCGACAGCACAGCAGCTGCCCCCACCTCTGCCCTCAGCCCAGGGCATCACCTCATCAGCAAAGTCCTTCTCCAGCTCCGCATAGTTTGTGTAGGTTTTGTTCCCTCCCCATTTCTCATCTCTCAGGATCACAAACTCTGTCAGTGGCAAAAGGAAAAAAAGGAGAGATCCACATTAAAAGGAACATGGGGTACAACCCAAAATGTTTGCTTCAAAAAAAAAAAAGCTGACTTCTAAACTCAAACTAGACCTTTATTAGGTCTTCAAAAAAAGAAAGTGTATGGTATGCACCAGATAGGGTTTAACAGAATGACACGACGGATTAAAAAAACAGAAACATACAGGCATCATTGGTACAAGGAGGAAAGCCCAGAAAGTGATTTCAAGTATTAACCAGGAAGTTGGCCACCAATTGCAAAACCTTAGGGTCCTGATTATCCATAGTTCAATTTGGAATTAGGAGAGACAGGGCCTGCCAGAATTGGAACCTTCCAAAAGAAACTAGATCTGAATTCTGTAAATCTTGGGCAAGCGAACGGAATATGGTCTGACGACTCAACAGAGGTTGGGCAATGTACGCAACCATGCGTCTGGGGTAAGGATGTCTTAAATCTCTCTGGGGATAGATTAAGAAGAAACGTGTTGGTTCTTGCTCTCGTGATCACCCATGATTTGGTGATCACCCATAAGCTGAGCAGCAGTGGCGTAGTGGTTAAGAGCAGGTGCATTCTAATCTGGAGGAACTGGGTTTGATTCCCCGCTCTGCCACCTGAGCTATGGAGGCTTATCTGTGGAATTCAGATTAGCCTGTGTACTCCCACACACGCCAGCTGGGTGACCTTGGGCTAGTCACAGCTTTTTGGAGCTCTCTCAGCGCCACCCACCCACCCACCCTCCCTCCCTCTGGGCTGTTGAAACACACTTGAAAACATGTATGCAGGGATCACCTCCACATCCTTCCTTGTTCTTCCCCATGGCTAGCAGAAGAAGGCCAAATGCAGATGCTTGTGCGGGGGGAGAGTGGAGGAAGATGAAAAAGGGTCTCTCACCTCTGTCATCGTTTAGAGACAGGCCTCCTAGTCACTCAAGCAACCAGCAACGGTTCTAACCATATCAAGGCCCACAAATCAAGACCCTGCTCCTGCTTTTGCTGCTCAGAGATGGTTACCTGATTTGAGCGGAAAGAGCACGTGCTTGATGAAGGACAAGACACCGTTGTTCTCCACGTTCCCTGGCTCGCAGAAAGCTTTCTTCAGCTTCTTCTTTACATCTTCCTTACGGTCCAGAAGATCAATCTTGGACTCCTAGGAAAGAGAAGGGGGGAGGGATTCTTGTGGGACTGCCCACCGTTTGTGGAGCTGTTCTTGGGATGGGAGGTCCCACCAGTTGTTTAGAGGCAGAGGAATTGTGGGATCAGGATTCAGAACTAGGGCTTGCAGCCTTTAGCTGACGAACTAATTCAATACAAAGATGCTTCTCCTCGATCAGGGTGCAAGAGTTAAAAAGCAACGTCGAAGAGACATTCTCACACAGGAATGGATCAGGAATGCCTCTTTTACCACTTTTGTTTTAAAAAATATTTACAAGAACCATGGACAGCAGACACCGTTGTAAAAGAGGAATTCCTGATCCACTCCTGTGCGACAATGTCTCTTCTACGTTGCTGTCGGCTGTACTGCACTCCATGCATCATCTAAAAGCGAAGTATGCTTATTTTGCAGAGTAAAATTATTCATAAGTAAATATATGAAGATAGGTAAATTTCAGTGGATTCAAATCATTCTACAGTGATATGAAATCACAGAATCAGAGAGGGAAGGGGTCTTCTAGGCCAGGGGTCTGCAACCTGTGGCTCTCCAGATGTTCATGGACTACAATTCCCATCAGCCTCTGCCACCAGAGGGGGATTTTCCCTTCCTCTTCTCCTCCTTTCTGGCCCTCCCCTCCCTATGCAACCACAAGCACTGGGCGATCCTCAAAGCGGCTAGCGAGCACTACAGGGCAGTGTTTCTCTGCAGGCGCTGCTCTGGTTTTGTAGCCCCAGGCAATCCAACCTACCCACCCACCCTGTTTTAAAGACCTCCTCCCTGCAGGATTCAGCTGCTGCGGCTAGCAGCCAAAGTTTAGGGACCAACCTCCTCTGAAGAGCTCATCTTGCTGCCAGTCAGCCCGGGCACCATGGGGTTCATCAGATGGATGCGTTTGGCATAGCCCAGGGATGGGAGGCTCTGGAGAAAGACAAAGAGAGAGGCACAACACGAGCAACATCAGGGGCTGCTAGATCCTGGCACAGGAGTTCAGCTAGAGGGAAGGGATTCTCTTTGAGAGGAGGGGAAACAACTCCCTGAAGAGGACCACTCCCCTCCTCCCTCTTTCAAAGCTCCCATTTGTTTTGAAGAAGCCTGAACAGAAGGTCTTCCCATCTGGCCTGTCCCTCCAGAATTGGGAGTGGGGTGGGGCAGGAAGAGAGAGAAGGCGTGTCAGTTGCCTTTTGGATTTTTCTGCCTCAGACACCAGAATGGTTTGAGCCAGCCCAGGGCCAGAAGAGGTGGCCAAAAGACATCGAGCCATGATTGGTGGGCAAGGGTCAATGAGTCACACAAACAACCGAGTAGATAGGCCAAGCCTCGATGCCAACCTTTTCCGCAAAGGTGAAAATCTTCCTCTGGTCCACTCCTCCAAACTGTGCATCAACTTTCAAGTACTCTTCATCCAGTGCCTGTGGGGATACACAAATAGAGGGCTTCTGTGTGTGTATGTGTGTGTGCCATCAAGTCACAGCTGATTCATGGCAAACCTGCAGGGTTTTCAAGGCAAGAGATGTTCAGAGATGGTTTGCCATTTGCCTGCCTCTGATAAGAGAGTTCTGAAAGAACTGTGACTGACTCAAGGTCATCCAGCAGGCTCCATGTGGAGGAATGGGGAATTGAACCCAGTTCTCCAGATGAGAGTCCACTGCTCTTTACCACTACACCACACTGGCCCACAGAGGGCTTTTTCGCCAACTTATTTCATGCAGGGAAATGTTTATCTACAAACCCAGTTAGACACTTGTTGTGTGGCAGAAAGTTCCAGAGGTTAACTACAAGGAAAATAAATACTTGATTCCTTCACTGCAAGTTCACTGCGTGCTTATTTTCACAAATGTTCTCAAGTTCAAGCATGATCCTTCCTAGTTAGAGTTTGCTGTGGCCTTTATCCCAACGACTCAAGGCTGAATGAAGCAAACACGAGTTCTCCTTCTGCCACTCCAAGGACAAAGAGGCCTAATCCTTGCAAATTTCTATGCATGCGTCTGTTTGCATGTAGGCCTGGCCTGCAAACTGTTCTCCCCCTTTCCCACATGTACTTCTTTCCTTTTTTCCTCCTCAAGGGAAGAATTTCATGAACTGGCTCCACACGCAGGCAACCTTGAGGCTTCTGGGAGATCCTTGCCAATGCATGGGCACTGGGTGAAGATGCCCTCCCCCCACCATCAGCTACCTGCAGTCCTGGATAGAGGAGGCCACTCAGCAGCGGATGCTCTACTTGCTTCACCACTTCTGCACCCGCTTTCTTAGCATCGTGCTGGGTGACAACAGAGGACAGGCGGTAAACATCCAGTGTGTACTCCCTGGTGAGGAAAAACAGTGATTTACTGTGATGCAGAAGTGCCATCTTCTTTCACAAATCTGCTAGCCAACAGTTTTTCGGAGATGTGCTACCACCTTCCCTGACTGAGGATATCCCTCTCCCTTCAAATACTGGTTCTTCTGTGTTCACTTAGGGTATAACCACTGATCTCACCCAAAGAAATGAGTACACACAGTTCCAGACAACTGCAGCTGATGCCCAAACAAAATCTCTAGCCCCACTCATATGATGGGCTGGGATGCTTATGGGTCCATCCTGGGACATGCATTCTGCACAGACAAGTTTCCTACAGTGAGAAGCTTCCTGTTCCTGGGCCACTTCCTATTCATGGCTGCGCACTGCAGCATTCAATCAGAAGTGTACATAGCAGCTGCCTGGCCAAGGCTGGAACCTAACCTCAGACTTAATTCCATTGTGGGGACAATGGAATGAGTGCAGCAATTGTCTGCAAGGGTGCGCTGGTTTATTCTGCACCCATGCCATCACCTTGCCCCAGAAGGACAGAAGCCTTATTGAACCTTCAAATATTCTGTATTTAACTAAAAGATAACTCTGCTTAATGGGTACAAGATTGCACCGAGCTACAAGAAGCCCACATTCAAACAGAAGCACAGCCAAACAGCTTACTCAGTTTCCTTTGGGAAACCCAATGGCCCAGGACAATGGCTAAGCCCTGATTTTACTAGGCCACCTGAGAGTGAAGCTTCCATCTTCATTCACGTCCCTGCACATCCCAGTTCTTTCTCTGACTTCCTATTTCACAGCAAACCAGTTTGCCTTCTAGCCAAACTGGGAAATTATGGTTTGTTGCAAAAAAAAGAAAGAAAGAAAAAAGAGGGGGAGTCAGAGCATACAAGGGGACAGTCTTGTTAGTGCAGTGGTGGCGAACCTATGGCACTCCAGATGTTCATGGACTACAACTCCCATCAGCCCCTGCCAGCATGGCCGATTGGCCATGCTGACAGGAGCTGATGGGAATTGTAGTCCATGAACATCTGGAGTGCCATAGGTTCACCACCACTGTGTTAGTGTAATGTCAGACCTTGGTTCATGCTCAAGATAATGGACTGGAACATGATGCAAGTTTAAATGCAGGCGGCTGAGCATTGACTTGGGCTGCCAACAGATCTAGGGAAAAAGCATCCTGTCACTTCGGCAGAGGTTTAACGTTTGAAAATGAGCAAGTGGAGCTTTGTATGATATGGAGGAAAGTAACACTGCCTTGTCAACAACATCCTGTTAAACCTCTATTACTCCGACCTAGATAGTCCAGGCTAGCCGAATGTTCTCAGATCTTAAAAGCTAAGCAGGACCAGCCCTGGTTAATACTTGGACAGCAGACCACCAAGGAAGACCACTGTTGCTACACAGAGGCAGGCAATGAGCAAACCATCGGAGACCGTCTCTTGCCTTGAAAACCCTATGAGGCAGTGGAGACTCTTGCTCACGTCGATTGTCTGAGATTTGTGGGTATTAGGAATTTCTCTCCTTGGCTGGCCCTGGACAAATCTGAAAGAGACTCTCACAATTCTGTTGTGGAGCTTCTGTTGAACAATACAGATGTCGTGCTCTTGGAAAAGTAGCAAAATTTCTTTTACAAGTGACAGAACTTACCTCTAAGTCAGCACGTCCAAATTAAAGCTTACTCTGTCATCACCAATGTTTTTGAGCCGTAATTCTTGTTTTCATTACTTGCCAAGCAAGTGTCTGTACTAAATTAGCTTTAGAGCCTATTTTATATGCCTAATAAAGGTTGTTGTTGTTGTAACCCTATGAGGTCGCCATAAGTGGTCTATAACTTGATAGCAAGCAAAAAGCCTCTGCTAAAGGGACAGGACCTTTTTGGCATGGCCATGTGCTAAAAAAGCACCCTTCCTTGGTGGTCTCTCACCCGCTCCCCTTCTCGCAAACAGACTAACTTGCTGAGCTGATAGTCAGTCCCACGGACGAATCGGAGCTTCTCGAGAGGCACCCCGATGCTTTCCAGCATTGCCTTGATCACATTCTCATAATACTGGGTACGCAGCTCCAGCAACTCCCAGGGGGCCTTCATGTTGTCCAGGTAGGCATGGAGATCAGCAAATAGGATCGTCACCTAGAATTGAAATGAGTGTGCTTGAGCTCATGCCCCCGAGCCCTGCAGTTCCCAAACTGTGGCCTGGGAAACAAAGACACTTTTCCAGGTGGGCCATGAGAACAAGAGGAACAGGGAGATCTGGGAGAGAAAGTACTTGGGAAGAGGGCCTCTATGGCTAACCTGGACTTGTCACTGCAGAAATGTCCCTCAAATACAGCCCATTGCTCACTTATCTTATACACCTTATTTTTCACACTTAATACAGTGGAACCTTGGTTTTTGTCACCTTTGGAGTTCATTGGTTTCGGGTTTTGCCAATTCTTTGGGTGAAAATTTTGCCTCGGTTTTCGTTCGTCACTTCTTTTTTTGTTGGTTTTAGCTGGCGCGCATGCGCTAAATTTGCAGCAAAAACCGGTGACCCCCTGCTGCTCCATTGCTTGCAACAGGGATCCTCAGTTTTCGTTTGTTTCTGTTTTCGCCGAGGTTCCTTGGACAAATTAACAACAAAAACTGAGGTTCCACTGTGATTAAACTTGTTCCATGTTGACTTTGTTTTATGTTGTGGGGGAGAGCAGCACAGAATTACTTTGCATGCAGGCCTTGAAAAAGAATAATACATTTAGAATCCTTTCTCCAAGTGCCTTTTGAGAAGTCAAAGGATGTTTCAATCCAGTGTTTGTACACCTTGATGTCAGCAATGGTATTTGCTTAAATACTCAATGGAAGGATGCAAACAAAGAAGACAAAATAGACCACACCCCCGTCTGGAACCATAATGACCCCTCAAATGCTGTCAGTCCCCGACGACTTAGTATTTCCAAGCTATGTGTGCCTAAGACCATGCCCAAAAACCTGCCTGGCCTCATAGGCAAACATCTGTGCTTCACTGTCTTATAGTGCTTCATTGGTATTTGTCCAGCTGTGATGTCAGAGACATAGGATGGGAAAAGAGTGCTCCCTGCTGCCCAAGACACTGATGATGCTCCCAGGTTTTTATACAGGCAGGTCCATCCCTCAGTCTCCCATGTCCGTAACTGCACCTATTTCTTTTTACATCTGTGTAACAAGATACTAGGACAGCAGACACCATTTGTCTTCATTTCTGGTTGGCCCCATCTCAACCAAAAGGAACTCTGGTGAGAGTCTGTCAATGCTGCAAGTGTCACAGAGTGCAAGGAAGCATTGGACTCAAGATTCTGAACTGCTGTGTGATGCACGGCATAAGTACGGTTTGGAGGAGCAGCCAAAAACAAAGTGCAATCACAAACAGACTGCAAGGGGAAAAAATTCCTAGGAACTTAACAGGACTCTGATCGGATAAGCTGACTTGTGCTCTGACTGATGGTGCAACCAGTTAACTAACAGAAAGAGGAAGTATCTCTCTGAGAAGGCAAGGATTGAACAGCTTTTGGATTTCTACGTGTTAACATCAAATCCCTCAGCTGTGTGTGAAAATCTACCCTGAGAGGATTTCAGTCAGAAAATGAATCTAAAACGAAATATAGCGTGTGTCCGTGTATGCTGAAATATACAGAAAAAAGAACTGGAAGTGTATTTATTGGTAAAAGCAGAGGTGAAATAGTGAGAGAGACTTTCCTTAGAGACCATAAATAAAGGGTAAGAGGTATATATCTTCTGGGAGATAGAAGAAATCCCTAAGCCAGTTAGGAAGGGAATTATACTCAAAGGAGGATTCCCTGTCTGAGGTATTATCTCATGAGGGAGATTGCTGTAGAGTGTGTATCTAACAGTGTGTATCTAACAGGCTTTGTGTACTGAGAGAAAGGGTAGCAGCCTGTTAGAACCTAGTGTCCTTTTGAATCCATTTGTTATTAACATCCAAGAGTAACTCAAGACAAAACTGCACCTCCATAAAAAAATTCGACATCTAAGAAACCTAGAAAGTTTGATAAAATCCTGTGCCTGTGACAGAAACATAAGATTGCACATAGCTTACTCCTGCCTGATTTCCATTAGTTGATTTTCTCCATAGTTCCATCTTTGTTTGTTCAAAAAAATGTTCCTTCTAATTTGTTTGAAGCTGCATCAGTTCTCCAGTGACATTTTCAAAGGGATTGGTTTACAAAGAAAAAAGCATTCTACACCTTACTGTGGAACATACGACCAGAAAGGCTATTCAGTCCTGTGAGACCCAAAAAGGCAAGGCAGGAAACATTTGCCTTACAGTGATCAAAAGGTGTAGAGCAGCAGAGGTGTGTGTGTGTGAAATACGCCGCAAGACCTCCTCTCCGTCACTGCACCACTTGCCAAGAGCCAAGCCTCTGTCCAAGCCCATTCTTACCTCACATCCAGCTTTGAGGAAGTCTGCAATCTTGGACATGGGCACAAAGTAAGCTATGTGAGGCTTTCCTGTTGTGGCTGTCCCCCAATAGATCTTCAGCTCACGCTCTTTCAAGATGGCCTTCAGCTTGTCCTCTCCAAGAACTTCCTGAAAAGAGGGACAAATTCACCATCTCTAGGCTGTTGATGTGGGCATCCAGGTTATAAGAGTATTTGAAGAAAACACTGGATAAGGCATGCATTCAGTAATTCTCAAGTTGTGACCCATTCAAGTTTCATGCAAAGTCAAGGATCTACAGCGGAGACCCTTTATTGTATAATTATCTGTAGGATTAACTCTTGGTATTTTTATAGTATTTTAAATTAGTCAATGTTGAAGAAATGCATTCATAAGAGATACAGTAAATACAAATAATTTTAATAGTATTTTCTTGTTCATTATATCCACAAAAATCTAGGTATCTACCTTTTGCCAGGAGATTATCACTCTGATGTGGAAAATTAAATTAGAAGTCTATGGCTGCATCCACGCATGAATGGATACTGCACTATCACTATACTACAATTACCATTCCAAGCTTGACAGGTTATTCCATACAGGAAAAGCCAGGTGTGAATGACTGATATAGTACAATGACAACACAATATCCAATTATGCTGAAGGCAGCCTATTACTTTTCAAGGTCATGACTGTATCTCATCTTTGCTTTGCTCATCATGACAAGAGTAATCCCCAAGAAGACTCAGGATCCAACACAAAATTCACTAGGTGTCCTTGAGATATCGCTAAGACAGCAGCATCCACACATCTATTGCTCTGTGTTCACATACACCCTCCTTTTCCCATCTCAAGCAAGATGAAAGGCTTCTTCCTGTCTTTGGAAGCCTTCAAACGTCAGTTTTCTATGACATTGCAATGTGAGCAGTTGGATAACTGGAGTTTGTTTCTTTGTACAGAAGAAATAAATTGCAGTTTGACCAGGAGACATGGCAAACTGCGGTTTGACTGAAGATTTCCAAAATCAACTTCAAGGCAAATGCCATGCACAAAGGAAGAAGATAATAACAAAGCCAACAGGCTAGGTTCATGCCTGTTGTAAAGAACTCTGGTTGATCATGATGTGTATATATAGCTAACCTGTATAACAAGGTAACAGCAGGGCAATACTTCTGATAATCGAACAAAGTGATCAGCAAGTTTTTGAGTTCCATCAGATGCTCAAAACAAAAAAATGGGGGTGGGGGAGATGGGCAGAATAGAAAACCCACAGCCCTGCACTCTGCAGTCTTTTAAAAGTTGAGAACATACTGCAGATTTGCTTAGACTAGATGCCAGTGGCGAAGCTACAAGGGGACGGGGGTGCGCGCCATGCACTGGGTGCACGCCTGGGGGACGCGAAAAATCGCCCCCAAGCCCCTCCCCCTCCACGGCGCCCCCCCTTACCTTAGTTCCTTTCCTTTTTGAGAACTTTTTCAGGCTGCAAAAGGCCTGCTTGCAGTAAAAATGCCCTGAGGAACTACAGTTCCCAGGAGACCTTGGGGCTCACAAGGTCTCCTGGGAAGTATAGTTCCCACCAGGCCATTTTTTCTGAGAACCCGAGAGCCTTGTGCAGCCCTACAAGGATTCTCAAGAAAGGAAACACTAAGAAACAGGCCTGATGGAGAAAGGGAAGCTTGGCCTTGGAGAAAATATATGAAAATCTTGCACCAAGGTTGCAGGTTTGGCTAACTCAGCATACGCCTCTGCTAGATGCCACTGGATTCAGAACTGATACTATGGAAAGCTACTGGCAAAAAAGAAGTAGCAGTTAATCAGCCATCTAGCACTAATTGGAAATAGATGACAAAACTTGACATCAAAATAGCAACATTCAGAAATCAGCAGGGATTACCGGTATTTCAGTTTTACAAGATTATTTACTAGAAAACCATCATTTTTCAAAGAAATTTCAAAAAATGAGACTAAACCATATTACTGAGCTAGAAAGTATCAGTAATTTTGATTGAGTGTTAAATGAACAGTCAATTGGAGTCAAGCTTCTTTCTATCACCACAAACAGAAAAACAGCATAGCAAAACTAAGACGGTTGTTTTATCACAAATCACTGATGTTGCAAACAGTCACGGTGCTCACGGAAGGGCTAGTTCTTGCATTTTGCAGCCAACACACTACACACATCCAACAAATTACACGTATAGTTTAGATGCTCACAGAAGTTTCACTTTAGTCATCTGTTAAAGTAGATTCTAGCTCATAAAAGCTCTGATATGGGTAGCCCCGGATAGACTGATCTAATCAGATCTCAGAAGTTAAGCAAGGCCTGGTTAGTATTTAGATGGGAGATCACTATGGAACAGTAGGGTTTCTACACAGAGGCAGGCAATGGCAAAGCACCTCTGAATGTCTCTTGCCTATGAGGTCCCCATAAATTGGCTATGACTTAATAGTGATAAAAAATAAAGCCAACTCAAATAGTGCAAAATAAGCTAAAATATATATTTTATTACAGCTAAAATTCCTTATGCATTTTGCCAAGAGGCTTCTTCAGGGTAATATGTCATATTTAACAAAATAATTGAATTACTGAGTTTATAGAAATAGTTATTTTGTTAAAATTATATGGTAAAGAAAACATTATACTAAAAATTTCTGTTATGAGATCTGATAGTCTTTAATTCTCCTTTGTTGTTGCTGTTGCAGAAGCTGAGTGCAACAGTTATTGTCTGGAATGTTAATTGGTCCTAATAAATGGCCTGGTGATACCAGTGTTTTAGATCTGACAAGGAAGCATCAAGTCAGACACGACACCAGGACATCTGGCGTAGGGAACAGCATCTCAGTGATAGTGGTATATGATTAGGGATCACCTGCCGTTTGTATTGAGGAGCAACGGTACATAAACTTTGGTAACTTGTGGATGATTCACATATTACAGAGTTCATGTCACATATAAGTAGCCACCATAAGGACTTTGGATCAGATCTGCAGTCAGAGGGCCCAATTTGGAATCCAACTGAGGAATGTGGGAAAAGAAAGGCTTGCCCCCCCCTCAGCATCTTTTCCCCAACCTCATACTGTCCTGGAGTGTTCCTATTTGTCCTATCCATGAAACTCAGGGCCTTTTCAGGTAAGGAAATTGCCTAGGAGTGTAAGCACCTCTCCCTGCAAGCCTCTGCAAATTACATTCTCAGCAGGAAACTCCAATTTCTGTCGAAAGACTTCCTAATGTGTGAAATCGATTCTGAGTCAGACTACTCCTGCACTTCTGTGTTGCCTGCAGAACCAGAAACCCAAGGTAGCCTTCCACTCAGCCCTTCTGGCAAAGGTACCTGTAAATTCCGGGTGATCAGATGATACTTTTCTTGTGCTGTCAACTCGTGCCCCATCGTGCCAGCAGCTGCTCACCAACCAACAAGAGTCTGGGGGCTGAAAATACATGTAACAAAATACATGTCTGTCACAGAGAACAGCCAGCCTTACAGAAGGAACTGAGATTTCTTGCCCTTTTCCTCATTAAGCGTTATGGACATGGGGAGGGGGGACACACAATATGTGTGGTGGCGAACCTATGGCACTCCAGATGTTCATGGACTACAATTGGCCATGCTGACAGGAGCTGATGGGAATTGTAGTCCATGAACATCTGGAGTGCCATAGGTTCGCCACCACTGCATGGAGTCAATCCTGGAACTGGCTTTCCTAAGATACTTAGCTTGGACATACATATTGAGGGGGACAAGAGAAGGATTTCGGCTGGTGGTTTAAGCAGCACAAATTCCACCTCAAAAAACAACTGGAGGGAGGATAAAGGAGCGCAGATTGCTGGATTGCCCTTCTCGCCCCTTGGGAACTGGATCAGGCAGTCCTCCTCGCATTCGAAGGAACATAAGAAGAACATAAGAACTAGCCTGCTGGATCAGACCAGAGTCCATCTAGTCCAGCACTCTGCCACTCGCAGTGGCCCACCAGGTGCCTTTGGGAGCTCACATGCAGGATGTGAAAGCAATGGCCTTCTGCGGCTGCTACTCCTGAGCACCTGGTCTGCTAAGGCATTTGCAATCTGAGATCAAGGAGGATCAAGATTGGTAGCCATAGATCGACAGCACAAGAAGGACCTGAAAGACTCCTTCGAGGCTCCTTCTGCGGAAGAGGAGGAGGCTGCAAGGCCTCCCCAAAGCAAGTCCTTTCCTCCAGAGGCGAAGAAGCTCCACAGGCAATGGTGGAGAGAGAAGCCGGGGATCCCAAACTGCCTAGACGCGAAGCTTGTCCATTCAGCCTCCCCCACCCGAAGCGACCGCCACTCACCGACCTCCTTATCGCCAGGCTTTCGCCGGGTTGCATCAGCTTCCTCGCTCTCGGCGCTCTGCTACCCAGCCTAGCAGCGAAGCCTAACGAGCGGAGCACAGAAAACCTCGCTCCGCGGGCGAAGTGGGAGGGGCCTGGTCAGCCGCCCCCAGCTCAGTCAAGATGGCAGCGGAGGGTGAGTGAGGGAGGGTGCGTGAATGGAGGGCGGATACTTGGGGAGGGGGCGAGGAGGAACGGCCGGTCACGGCTCCGGGGGTACAGCAGCCGCTTGTCTGGGGGTGGTGCTGGAGACTTCTCTCGTGGACTGGGAGAATTCCGGTCTCTACTGGGGAGGGGGGCGTGTCGGTGAGTTTCTGGGGTTCAGGTCTCTCAGCCCCCACCAGCGTCCCTTCTTTTCATTTCATTTATTGAGACCCTGCCTTTCTTCGCAATGAGCACCCAAAGCAGCATACAATATCTCTTCCCTCCCATTGTAATCTCACAGCACCCCTGTGGAGCAGGCTAGCCTGAGTTTGTGCCACCACCCACCTTCCAGGATAGAGTAGGAAGTTGAAACTGGGTCTTCTTGAGCTCTAACCACTACACCACACTGGCTAAATGGAAGCGTCCATAGCAGAGGGGTGATGCGATCCCGGGTCTGCAAGATAATCGCCACCAGCTGGTGAAGGTGCTCCTCCTCCGCGAGCCCTAAGATTTTCCTGGATTTTTTAAAGTAGTGGTTTGGGTGGCTTTGCAAAAGTTGTTAAACCAAAACTTGTTAAATCAGTAAAGTGACATAAAATGCGTCATTTATAACTTTAGCATGGAAAATTATATCATTCGGCCTATTTACAAGTATGCTTTCTATTTTTTTTAATTTAATTTTTATAAATATGAACAAGAGCAGAAAAAAGGAAACACAGAAGCAACCTCAGCAAGATACTTGCAGTTACATCATAGGAAAATAGGGAAAGAGTGTTGAGCAGTACCGGTAAATAAGTGATGATGGCAACATTTAGAGTGATAATGAGCATTGGATGGTGATTATCATATAAATCTTCGCATAAATCAAAAGAAACCTTATAAAAATTTAATAAATAAACAATAATGTTATACAGTACCATACGCTAAATTGTGATAAATAGAATAGATTTAAAAAAAAAACTTGCAATGGTAATTACTATTACAAATGTCTAAAAGAGTTGTTCAATATTGAAAGTCAGGTTCACATATTATAATAATTGATCCATGATATATTTGAATGTTCCCTCCTTTAACTCTTTTCAATACAATATATCAAGATGATTATTAATAATTCATATTTATCATCAATCTCCTTCCCTGCTCCCCATTTTAAAAAGTAATAGAAATAGCATGTTTTCTATCTACCTTGAAATTATTTTATTGGTCTTTTGTTCACATGGTTCATTAATTTTGCCATTACTGCATATTTCTCTAGTTTACTTTCCCAGCCCTCCTGGCGTAGGCATTGTTCTGCTTTCCATTTTGCTTCAAATGTAAGCTGCCATTATCATTTATCTAAAACAATTCTTCCGAAATTTTTGGAATCTTTTTTGGCAAAATGCCCCAAAGTGTCCTCTTGGCTTCCATAGCAGGTTTAATTTTCTGGATTTTGTCACGTATTGCTTTCTAATGTTTTTTGTCTTTTCGCACGTCCACCACATATGATCTAGGCCCGGGTGTCATCCACCTCCTTACATTTCCAGCATTTCCCTTTATAGTTCTTGTCCATTTTCTCAAATACCTTTGGAGTAATATACCAGTGATAAAACATCTTGTACCAGTTTTGTCTTAATATATGACTGGTTGTAAGTTTTATATCTTTCATCCGTAAGATTTCCCATTGTTGGAAAGAGATTTCTTCCTCAAAACGTTGCATCCATCTGATTATACATGCTTTAACTATACATTCTTTTTCTGTGTCAAATTGAAGTAATAGCTTATAAATCTATCCATGATTCCTTTAAAAAAAATTCGCTGAGGTTGTATACACTTTGCCCAACTTCTTACTGTTTGCAATGTGCGTTTCTTAAATGAAATGTGCCCAGTATTTGATAAACTTTTGCCAGTGCTGTCACACCAAATGTATATTTAATTTTTGCTAGCTGAGATAGGAAAAAATAAATAAAAATTACATAGTTAACAAAAAAAGTGCTTTAGTTTGGACCCTCATACAGCCTTAATAAGTAGCACTACCATAATGTTCTGATATTAAATATTTAACTTTATAAATTCTTAGTTGTCTAATTATGTATTAGTATTAAACACTTTGTAACACATTAATTGTTCAAAAAATTATTTACCTCAAGGGAAAACATTTCTTCAAAAGGTTGTATTGAATCTACAAAACAAGTTTTCCCCCCCATTTAGAAAAAGGGGAAGCTTTTTCACTGCTATCCGTTTTGAGTGTGAAAAACCTTGCCTTAAGAAGCATTTAGCTCATTCTAAAGGAGTAAGTATTTTTTACAGCTTTTATTTCATTGTTCCCTCTAATTTTTCAGTTGGGAAAAAAAATTAGCAGCAGTCCTTGAGGGGAAAAAATGTGGGGAGAGAAGTTTCCTCCCTGACTTCACATCTCTACTGGTGTGGGGGAGTGTGAGGACTTGGCACAGCCTGACACGAGTAGAAAGGAGGGGTCTTGGGGAGGAACTGAGACACTCCCAAACTCTGTTGGGCAGATAAGAGCTCCCCTCCATCAAAACCTGCATTCAGAGTAAGTAGGATTGAAGGAGAAGGCCTGACAGGCCTGAGTGAGCCAAATAATAATCAGAGCATAACTTTTCATTATATTTTAGCTGGAGCCAGTATATTCAGTGACCTTAGACGAGACAGTAATGTATCCAAGATAAATTGTGCAGGGTGGGTCAGATCGATTTAAATCATTATTAAATCAGTAAGTTTTGACTTTAATCATTAATTTCTACCTAAAGACTGGTATTCTTGCTGGTATTAATATTTACGAGATGAAAGTTTCATTCTTAGAATAATAACTTTTCAGATTAATTTTGCAGTTATATAAAAAATTACTGATTTGGTTCTACTATTAGAAATACATAGGAAATTCATCTCACAACAATTTCATTTCATTTGGGCAACCAAGCCTTGTATTTCTTGGTTGCAGTGTTTGGAATTTGGCGTGCATACCTGCCTTACCCGTAGGTAGAGGAACTTCATTAAAACATATCCCAAACTTGATCTCTTTTACAGCCTGTACATTCTTTAACTGTTATCCTCCAGGAACAGAATAGTGTGATGAACCTCAAGTAATACACACCAAGATCTCCAGACTTGTGGAGTATTCTGCTCAACAGATTTCACTCATTGTCATTTTTACTGCTTGCCTTTCCCTCCTCACCCGTAACACCTTGTGCACTGAACCTCTTAAAACTTAGCACTTAAGAGGTAAGAGGTTGAATCTGTGTTCATAGATTTGCAAAAACAGTGGGATTAAGGTCTTCTTCTCAATTCTGTATGTTTATTTTGTCACATTTTTACTATAAAGAAGAGGCATGTTATCTCTGTAGAAATTCACAGTTTGGAGAACTGCAAAACCTAGCATCTGTGAGAATATCTTCTCGACTGACAAATTGCCCAAAATAATCTTATTGAAACCTCTGATATTGTGAATGAATTAATGGAATTCATTTATCCAAAAATTTAAACGTTGCATGAGTATACAGCCTCATGTTTCATAATTAAAAATGAATCCTTATTTCATGATGAATAACATTTAGACTATAGTGGCTCTTAAATAGAACACTAAACTATCTTTAGATAGATTTTTCCTCAAAAACCATTTTATTACAAAAATAATTTTAAATTTTAAAAATCTGATTAAAATAAAAATCTGATATATATTTTTTTTAAATCATTGACTTTTATCCCCCCTGAAATAGTGCTTATGTAGTTGATTTAATTTTTTTCATTGCTCTCTGTACATATTTATTTCTGAACTAGATCAGGCTGACCTTCACTATTGAAAGAAACACGAGAGACGAAGCAGACAATTTCCCAAAGTCTGGGATGATAACTAACTATAAGGGAACTAACATTTGCTAAGTATTAGTGTCAGCACAGTTTTGTGTCAACCCTGCCTAATTATAGTTGTTTGTTTCTGCCTGTAAAAAAATCTTGGAATCCCTGTTGATTCTGAGTGAAAGAAAACTCCCTGTTACCCCTGCAGTGAGCTACTTGATCTCTCTATTTTTCACAGTACAACCTTTATTAACAACACTCTCGGTGTTTCTTTTTGGTTCAGATTTCCAGTTGGTAAGCCCAGTCTCCCAGGGGTTGGAATTCCCTGTCAGAATCCAACCCCCCTATAGAGACATTGTCTGTCTTCCCCACCCAATCACTTGCAGCCCTTTCTGTTTTGCATGGCGGGGGGCATAAGCAATGTTTGAGCTGGCAAGGATATCTTAATACTCCCTCAAACTTCTGCTGGATGGAAGTAGAAGCCCATTCCATCTAGGATTTAGCCCACCACAGTGCTTGAAGGATGTCTCAAGGAAACCTGGTCTCCTCCACCATCTTACCAGTAATAAAGCACTAAGGGTTGGAATGTCCAATGACAAACCCTCCACCAATAAGGCAGCAGGACTCACTGTCACGCTCCCTTATTGGAAGAGGATTCGTTTGTCAGACATTCCATCCCTGCCCCAGAACTGCGGCACCTTGGTGGTGCTGCTCCAGAGAGTCACCAGTCCTGTCACCCTCCTCCCACCCCCAGTGAGCCTTCTCAGGTTTCCCCCACCCCAGGGCAGTGGAGCCTTGGTATTGTTGCTCCAGGATGGCACCAACCCTGTCGCCCTCTCTGTCCCCCCCTCCTGGGTTGCCCCACCCCACCCTGGGGCAGCACGAGCCCTGTCGTCCTCCCCCCCAGCAAGTCCTCCCCTATCTTCCCTCACACCCAGCCCTATCTAGGCCTGCTGTATTTCTTACTCTACAGTGGGCTTTGCTGCTAGTTTTGAGTAAGACTCTGGTAGTTATGCCTTCCCAAAGGGCATATTAAGCCTTGCTGTTTTTGCTTGCTATAGCCAGAAGTAGTTTCAATTCAACTTAAAGTGTAAAAAGTGGAACATAACCCTGAAATAGTTTCTCTCTCCTTCTAGGCATGTCTGAAACCACAAATCAGACTTGCTTCCTGTGTAGTCGCTGTCTCGGCTGCAAACAAATATAAATCTACAGCCGATTATGGGTGCACATCCCCCTCCCCCATCAAAAACCCAGAACAGCCAGTATTTCAAGTGTGTTTATGTGGGCATTGGTGTTCTGTTGACAAATAGCAGCATTAAGAACAATATTGTATTTCTCATTCTGTTTGGAGATTTAGGGAAATGGGTTGTGTAAACATCTGTCTGGCTGCTTTCTGCTGTTTGTTCTTTTTAGAACATACACACCCTGTTTACTTGTTGAGACTTATTTCCTAGAAAGCATGTTTAAGACCACTACTTAAATTTTGCCCAGTGAGTTACTGGTTGATTACAGTTACTTCTGCTACAGAATGGAAGGATTGAGAATGAGAACCAAGAGCAAGAGTCTGCGGCAATTGGGCTGCAACTAAAAAAAGCTGCCATAGTAACTGGTTGTTGTGGGCTTTCCGGGCTGTGTGGTCATAGTCTGGTAGATCTTGTTCCTAACGTTTCGCCTGCATCTGTGGCTGGCATCTTCACAGGTGTATCACAGAGAGAAGTGTCACACACCAGACCACGGCCACACAGCCCGGAAAGCCCACAACAACCAGTTGAGTCCAGTCATGAAAACCTTTGACGACACACTGCCATAGTAAATTTGTTAAGTTGCTGCAAGGGTCTTCCTCTGGAACAGGGGTGGGATTCAGGCAGACTCCTTAGCCGTGCTGGCTCTTCAAGCTTAATTCCTAAAGTTCAAGGCCTGGAACAAATCATACCCTTTTTGTTATCATGTTACAGCTTTTTGGGTTTAACTTTAGGGGATGTTCATTGGCAGCGCTTTCTGACCAGTCTGCCCTTCCCCACCATGTTACGTAGAAATGAGCTTAGTTTATTTCACTTCCAGGTAAGTACAGACTTTGGAGGGGAAAAGGCCCAAGTGAGAGTGGGCAAAAGATATCATTTTTTCTTAGAGGGGCATGGGATTTGAGTTAAGAAGGGAAGCAGGGGGGGGAGAGGAGCTTAAGCATTTTTTTGAGACTCCCCTAGCTCAGCTAGCTTCTTCTGCTTTCTTTTTGCAGGCTACTGAGATCTCCTTTGACAGAAGCAAAATCTGAGTGTAGAATTTCTTCTTAATTCCTGCTAGTCTGGAGAGCAGAAGGGTCATTTAAAAAGTGCAGAAGTGAGGAAAGAAACATGGCGAGCAGGTATTGCCACTCCCGCTCTTCTGGACTCTATCATGAACTTAAAGTCACTATTTTAAATGATTTAGTTTCCAGGAGCAAGAGGCCTTTTGGAGACTTTCAAGAGGGAGAGCAAGCCCTTCAACCAGATGTTAAGAAACAGCAGTGCGGCTTAACCTTCCCGTCCCAAAAGATGTCGCTGGCATCTGCTATTCCTTCATCTCCAAGCAACAGAATAGCTATTTCTCAGGTTTATTCCCTGATCCCCGATGGAGACTGTGATGACAGCGACATGGATTCCACCATACTAGAATTTTCCGATGGGGAGTTCCACGACTCCCCCTTGAGTGTTACCCTTGAAGATGAGGATCAGCTTTTAGCAGATGACCTGGAGACAGACACAAACAATATATTAGTAGAGTTCAGTGTAAAAGAAGTGGGCAGTGGGTTTCCTGCAGCATCCTTTCAAGACACTCAGCTACAGAGTGTTCCTAGCACCTTAGATGTGAGTCCAGAGCCCCTCCATCCCACTGGCCTTTCAATCTGCCCCAGTAGTGTTCCTCCTTACAGTAGTGCCCCTGCAAATCCTGCAGGAGCAACTAATGCCACTGTAGATCCTCAGAATCAAATGGGACTCAATGTGAGTCCAGACAGGCTTGGGTTTCAAGCTGCCGAATCAATTGAGGCAAGTTCTTGTAGCCTAAAGAGAGGGGATAGTGGATCTGGGATACTAGATAAGGGAGCTATTCAGACAGGAGGAGAGGAGTCATCACCCATATGCTGAGACCGCTTAAAAGGCTGGCAGAGCATGAATTTCATAAGTGTGGTGGGATTGAGTAAAGGCCTCTCTGAGAGGGACAGGCTTTCTCGTAAATAAGAGATCAAAGTTGAGGAGTAGCAGGAGAGAGTGCAGGCAGCCCACCCTGTGAGGAAGCATCAATCTCTGCCCCAGAGGTTGCATCAGACCACTTCATCACTGCCAAAAAAGAGGATCATGCAGAAGACCCCAGCCCTGAAGCATCTGAAAAATCCAGCCCTGAAGAATCCGAAGACCCCAGCCCTCATTGTTTCAAGAGGTCAGAATGTCTTCCCCTTTTACATGCAGCTTGGCTTGGTTTCTTAAGTAATTTGTGGTCTGCCAGGCCACACACTGACTTTTCTTGCTATCTGCTCATGGCATTCTGCTAACAATGGCACAGATGAAACGTCAAGGACTTGGGAGCTTTTCTTGGTGTTTTGATCTCTTCTAATCTCTGTCTTTTTAAACAACAGCTCTAAAATCTGACATGGCCTGTTTTGCTATCAGTGTTTGCAGTGGCTTGTGCCTGTAATCTTTTTTGCAGTGTCTTGTGTCTCTATGCCTTCTAGATGGTAGCAAGCACATAACTGTTTAATGAATTGGGTGTTGCATGTCTGAGAGGGCAGAAGGGCCTTCTGCATGACTCATGGTTGTTTGATTGAACTTTATTTTGATTTTTCTAAATTCTGTCTGTCCTGCCCTGGGGGGGGGAGGGGGGCTTCAGAGGACAGAGCCCTAGGCTACAGCCTGATGAGTGCCCAAGCTCTGCCCCTACCTCACCTCTGACCTTCCGCCAATGCCTAGGCATTTCTCTTTTGTGGGCCATGAGTCTGTGGCTGTTGCAGGTCATATTATACTTGGGGGTGGGGAGGGAGTGGTACTTTTTCCTTAGGCAGGATATTCCCTTTGGCCAGATGTCCCAGTGTCCACTCAAAAGGCAGGATCCTAACCTGCCCCTATATGTGGGCCTGGAGTCTCCTGATGAATGTGGCAGACTTGCCATGGTAACACTGACAGCACACAGTAGACAGGGACTGCTGCTGGCTCCCCCTCCTTAGAGTCTTAACCACTTACAATGCCTCAGTCGCCAGAACCCTCCTTCCCCCTTTGCCAGGAGAGTGCCTCTTGTCACAGTGTTACCACATCCGGTTTTTGGCAGTTACCTCCTGTTTGCTCTGCTAATTCTATGGCAGACCCAGGAAGCCTCTTTGACACCTGTCTCCATACCTTACCCTGTATGTATTTATAGCCTTTAGGTGTTGTGGAGTTGTGCAGCCCAATGGGAGGAGAGTCCTGAAGTCCCCGCCACTTTAAGGTTCTATCTTGAGACAAAAGTCTACGTTGCAGTTTGGCTGCTTCACATTCTTTAATAGTTTTGTATCATCCACATAGGCAAACACAAGTCTTCCTACAAAAGAGACATCATTTTATCCACAAGGTGCTGAAAGGCTCTAATGGTCCTTTGTACAAAGCCGTTTGGATTACAGCATAGTTTCCAGGTTGTTGCAAAGACTGTCTTTTCTTTAGATTCCTCTGTCCGTGATATCTGCCAATACTCTTTTGTCATGTCAGACGGTCACAAGTACTGCAATTCACAGATTTGGTCCACCATCCAGTCAATCCTTGGCGTGGGGTAGATCCCAAAATTTGAAATGCTATTGCCTACTCAGAAGTCCACACAAGTTCTCAGAGCCCCATTAAGTTTGGATACTAGAACTAGGTGAGCCAGCGTGGTTCAGTGGCTAAGAGTGGTGGACTCTAATCTGGAGAACCAGCTTCGATTCCTTGCTCTTCCACATGAAGCCAGCTGGGTGACCTTTGGCTAGTCATAGTTCTCCCCAGACTCAGCACATGTGGAGGCAGGCAAATTTGACAGTCTTTATTGTAGAGATAAGGGGTTTATAATCACTTGGTTTAAATGCAGCCAACATTCACACACAACGTTCCTAAGATATAGATAAGTTGGAAAATAGATTTGGAATAGAAAGGGGTATGGGATATATGGGTAATACCACCTGATCGTGACGTGAAGAAGATACAGGGTTCAGAGCCAAATGGCCAGCATTTGGTGCCAGGGGGCAATGTGTTGGACACAGCGACAAAGATGGAAAGGTGTCAGTGGCACTGAGCAATTGGCCCTTTGGAGGGTAGAATATTCATAGGGTGAAGAACTACCTCATGGGGTGTCAGGACAACCTTTGAGGGATGTTAGGACAACCTCTGGGAGGTGTCCAGAAAGTCTGTTTGAGAAACGATAGAGTGCATTGTAAGGTCAGAATAACTTAGTTACAGAAGGGAGTATCTGGGTTAAGATAACAAGGGGAAGCAATAACATCAGGAACCTTATTGTGGCTGAAAATGAGTATCCATTCAGCAGGGCTACTTTATCGTGGTGAGGACTCATTCTTCCTTTGTGGAGCTGAACATGTGCTGATATGGCAAGCAAGCTGAGACCATGAGTACAGGAAAACAATTCCTGGAAGTTTCTTGTAGGTAGACCTGGTTTTGCTAGAGAATGGGATCCCCATCTCTGCAACGCCAGCATTACCCTTTAGGCTGGCACGTGGGCAGAGATACCTGTAAATAAGCATTCCCCCCTCCCCCACTATGCCAGGGCAGTATGGTAACAAGGAAGCTGAAAGGATGATTTCTCCCACTACTACCTATCACCAGTAAAGCCTGGGGAACTTTTTACTCTGTATACACCAACAGATTTAGCAAAAAGTCCCATTATGGAGGAAGTTCTGAAGTGTACCCATTCAGCTTTTCAGCTAGACAGATGTCTTCAGGTGCCAGATCTGTAACAGGTGACCTAAAACTGGGCTGTCAACCAGGACTTCAAAGTGATTTGGATGGTGCTGGTCATTTAACACTACAAACTGTATAAACAGCTTCTGCTTTTTAAGTTCTTGCTGTCTCACCCACTGATTGGGAAAAAGTTTGTGCCACTGATGAAGAAAATACCTGGAACCTGTGAATATTAGATTCTAAAAAGGGTGTGGTAAATGGCCTCTTCCCTATCAAC
This sequence comes from Sphaerodactylus townsendi, assembly GCF_021028975.2. NCBI lineage: Eukaryota > Metazoa > Chordata > Lepidosauria > Squamata > Sphaerodactylidae > Sphaerodactylus > Sphaerodactylus townsendi. The sequence goes on from NC_059430.1 coordinate 101,669,322, forward strand.
ATTTCAAAGTGGTGTTTGACAGAGATCTCTGTCAGGATTCACATGCTGTGTCTTGGCTTTCATGTATACAAATGTGGGAGGCGTTTGATCTTCTAAAACTTGGAAGTACCAGGGAATTAATTGCAGAGCACCATAAACAATGGTAAGATGGTAGCCTTGAGGGAGGTGGGGTGGGGTCCAAGCTTCTCAATCATTTGCTTTTCACACACCACCTGCTAGGCAAGGATAACTTGTCATCTTCTTCCCATTAGACAGCGAATATTCATCCCAGAAGATGAACTCCAGTTGAGCAAAGAGAAATATGTTGCAAGTGTTCTTACCCACATTCAACATCCCAACATCATAGGTAAGCCAGAGGCTTAATGTCAAAGTGTGGGCCAGTAAAGCCATCCAAACATTCAGAAAGGTAGGTGGTCCGACAAAGGGTCTGTGGTGTCTTCTGCCTCCGCTGGGGCCTGTTGTGATCAGGGAGCACTTTTTCCTCCAGGTAAGTTTCTCTCTCTCACCCTTTTTCCCAACCATATTGAGTGTCAGGTCAAATTGCTGGGTGTTTGGTCTGATATTTTATTTCATGGTAATTTTTTTTTCCAGTCTAGTTGCATACTTTCTTAAGGACTGATTGGCTAGTAACCCTGAGCCTGACTTTCCTTTTTTTTGGAGCGCACCTTTCCTTTAAAGGGCTCAGGGCAGTTTTCCAGAAGGTAACTTCAATCTCACACAAACTCTGTGTCAACAAGAAATGGTTCCTGCTGTAGGACACGTGGTAGGCCAGGGGTTTGCAACCTGCGGCTCTCTAGATGTTCATGGACTACAGTTCCCATCAGCCCCTGCCACCATGGCCAATTGCACACCCCTGTGGTAGGCTTTTGTGGTTGAAGAGGGATTTAAACCCTGGTCTCCCAGGTTCTGCAGTCTAGCCTCTGCCCCAGCGCTTTTAAACATGGTTGCTTGGGTTTCTTAGTTGAATGCACTTCCTACCTGTTTACTTATAGATGCTGCCTAGGATATGGAAGCTCTTTCCTTGTGAGACATGCATCATGTATTACTAGCAGTAAAGCCACTTGTGCAAAAAAAATACAACAGACTCTAGAAAACTAATCAAGGGCAAGATCCTGGCTTTTCAGAGGGGGGGGGGCTAGTAGGGTGCCTGTGAAGATGAAAGAGTTCTCCCCATCTCCATAGGCACCTCCCCCTGTTTGCAAAATTGAATCTCGTATTTGCAAAGCGAGGAGAGAGCCAGTGGAGTACCTGTGAAGATGGGGAGCCCGTTGTGTGAAAAAATACAACGGGCTCTAGCAAGTGGGGATTCAAGAGAACATTCTCCCCACCTTTTTTCTTCTGTTCTTCCCCTTCTTCTCTGCCTCTCACTCTTCAGCCTTCTCTTAATCTTAATTTCCTCTACAACCTCAACTCTCTTTCTGCCCCCCCAACCCAGCTGTCTCTTTCTGGCCCACTACCCCAATTCTGTTTTTACCTTTCTGCCCTGCTGCCTCAGCTCTCTTTCTGCTCCCTCTACCCCAGCTCTGCCTTTCTCTCTTTCTACCCCAACTCTCTATGCTCTGCCTCTGCCACCCAACCTGAGCTCTCTCTTCTCTTTGTGCCCCTCCCCAGGGCTCATTCTTTTTCTGCCCCTACTCCAACTCTCTTTCTCCTCCCCCACCCCCAATTTTTGGTAGCATGCCAATGATGCTCTTGATGGGCATGGCATGGTCTCTGCTCCCAAACCCCGCTCTCACTTCCTCAGCCAGAGCTGTCTAGGTGCGGCGAAGCCTTCCCTTTCCCCCTGGGATGGCCTATTCAGTCTTGGCAGCTGGTGCCGGACTCACTGATGACTTACTCAAGAGTTGGCTCTGGCAAGGAATAGAACAGCCTTGCAAGGACAACAGAGCTTTAAAAAGTGTTACGATCTGAGTGAGAAGGAATCTGGGAGTTGTAGTCCTGTCAGCCCCTCTGTACATTAGGAAATTGCATCCTCTGGACTACCTTTCCCAGAGTCCTGTTTTTTCTGGTTCGTTGTTTGGAACATGCTGCTCAATTACATAGTAAATAAGACAAGATGGGAGTTAGTTGTGGGAAAAGGGGTTGGGACACTGTTCTTCCTTGAGTAGGGTTTGTTCTAGCTGGCTTTTTGGTCCTTTCTGATTGTGACCAGAAAGCAAAGAAGACAGCTGCTCCTCCTAAGGATGGTATGTTTAGCAGTTTCTGTGTATCGGCAACCTTTTTTTCTGGTCCCAAGTGCTGAAAACATTCAGTCTGCCTGTGAAAATGTTGAAATGTTACCAAAAAATAAACAGTCAAGGTATGTCATGGAGCACATCTTTGCCTTCAGAGAGGTCCCTAAATCCTTTGCATATCTGTTTAAGAAAGGATCTAAGCCAGTAACAGCTGGGAATGGCCTTAGCCTGAGACCTTGAAGTGCTGCTGCTGCCCCCGCCAGTCACGATAGATCAGGGGTCTGCAACCTGCGGCTCTCCAGATGTTCATGGACTACAAATCCGGTGTTGATGGGAATTGTAGTCCATGAACATCTGGAGAGCCGCAGGTTGCAGACCCCTGCGATAGGTAATGCGGGGCTTGATGACCCCAGTGGTTTGGGCCACTTAAGACAACTTTATATGCCCTTTCACAGTTCCCATCTGGTATTGGTGGAACTTGCACGGGGGATGTCTTGGTGCACAGTTGCTGAAGTTACTGGGAAAACACTGGAGGAGGGGCCCCCCCCCCCCCCGCCCCTATGTGAAAAAGACTTTGCAGCATTGTAAGGTTCGCAAAAGCACACAGTGGAATTTTTAGATAAGCCACTTCAGTGTTATTGTAACTGACTTCTCAAATCCTCTATCTTCCCACGCGTCTTGTTGGCTTACCCCGATGTTACATTCTTTCTCTTGCTGATAGCGTGTCCTTTCCTTTGCCCGAGTTGTAACAGTCATGCTGTTTTATTCCCAAAACACATATTCCTTGAATGAGATAATACTCAAGACTGTCCTGAGCTCTGCCAGCACCTGGGCTCAGTCACTGGTTTTCTTTCCATTAGACTAGAAACAGGGCAACTGAAGTCAGGGGTGCTTGGAGAGGCAGAGAGGCAAAGGGGATCCAGGTGTTAATGGCCCTGAAGGTCCGAGTCTCAGGTAAGATAATTGTCATTGTTTGATCAGTCATGCACTTTGAAAGTGTTAATATTACTGGAACAAAAATGATACTTCCTGGAGATGTACAACCTACCTCCTAGATATTTGATCTTGGCTTGTGGCATCTAGCCAGAGGGGTTGCTCTGCAGAGGGGGCTGTGGCTCAGTGGGAGATGCAGAAGGTTCTAGATTCCTTCCTTGGTGCTCCAGTTGAAAGAATCGGGTAGCAGGCAATGTGGAAGGCCTCTAGCAGACCCTGGAGAGTTGATGCCTTTCTGAATAGATGGTGCTTCCTTTGAGGGATCAGGAGTCTGATTCAGAACAAGGCAGCTCCAGAAGTAGTGAGGGTCCAACTGCCTTGACGGTCTTGGGCATCACCCCTCTGTAGACTGACTATGGGCCAGCTAATAGCCATCTTTTGAGCAAGGGGGGGCAGATGCAGAAGGGCAGCGCCAAATGTCCTTGGATGAGATTCTCATTTCAGTCTGACTTCAGAATTGGATTTGGAATAGATGGTGCCAGGGCAGAGGATCTTTGCCAGGAGAGAGAAATAGTGTGATTGTCCTGGACTTCTCTGGATCGTTTGAAATGTTTCTGGCTAAAGCAGCGATTGAGGGGCATTATGATACAGCAGTTATGTTCTTGTGTTGCTGACTGACTCCAGAAGGTGGTGCTGGGGTGCTGCTATCTGACCTTAATTGCATTTATGTGTGGCAACCTACAAGTGTCCATCTTGTTCTGTGAGCTGTTTGACAAGTCTGTTTCTAATACCAAACTTATTATTGTGGCCAGGAATAAGTCTTCCTGAGAATGGCAAATCTTGCCTCTGGCAGCACTAGGCACGGGCGCGGTGATGCAAAAAACCAGAGAACGTGGTTATGTGGTTCACAGTGCAAATGTGCTAAATAGACGGCCAAACTTAGAGGAGCAGCTCACCCTGTGTGCATTGGCTGGGTTTTGCCTCTGTGTGTCATCCCGCCTTCTAGTGTGTTTGTGACTTCACGCCATGTAAAGGCAAAGTCTTCCCTGCTGTTGGGTAATAGATGATATTGAGTATGGTGTGGAAAATACATCAGAGCGTAAATGCAGTGGGGTAGTCCTTGGCTTACAAGAGTAAAATACTTTGATCGCCATTCTTGTTTGCCTGCTACTGTTTCAGCTCCTTGCTGGTTCTTTGGAGTCAGAAGTTGCAATGGTGACCATGTTTTTCTGGTTGCATTCTGAGAGCCTAATCTTTGCATTATAGATGGCTGTGGAAATGCCCTTTAAAGACCCCTGCTTTGGGTAGCACCTAATAACTCATAACTAGCCTGATCTCTTCATAGCTCAGAAGCTGAGTTGGTGCTTGGTGGATGGGAGACCACAAAGGAAGTCTGAGGCTGCTAGTCTTAGAAAGTCTTATGGCAAATCACCTCTGCTCATTTCTGGCCTTGAGAACACCAGGATCCATGGGATCATCTTGAGTCAGGTGTGACTCTGCAGCACACTTAATCTTTTCACTTCCCTAGTGTGATCTCGTCACATAAGGTCAGCCCTGTTTAGCCCTTGGAATAAAGACCACCAAGGAAGTCTAGAGTTGCTAAACAGAGGAAGGCAACAGCAAACAATCTCTGTTCGTCTCCTGCTTGAATACTCGATGAGTTTCCATGAGTCAGGTGCAATTTGATGTCACTTTACCCAGCATGCTTTATTTGGGCAGTGGAATTCCCATTGCTAGCATCTTTCTGAACAGAACATGGTGCATAACCCACCTCCTCTGTACAGTCTTTAGGCAGCCAAATGTCAAAGAGCATCTTTACTAAAAAAAAAAAAGAGGTTAGCATTTTGTTGAGTGAAGGTCTTTCTGCCCTTGTGGTTCTCTACCAAAGTCTCTGATCTCTTTTGCCAGTCATTAGTGGCATCATTGGGTATGTCAAAGACTGCTCCTGCAGCCTGCTGTTTGAGCAACATTGGTGCTCCAAGTTCCATTCTTCACTCCAGAGAACGTTCAGTGGCTTCCCTTTAAATGGCTGTGCAAGCTTGATGCAGAGTGGAATCTCATTGGCAAAGTCTGCAAATTGGCATTGACAGATTTGCTTCACGGTAATGGAGCCCAGTTCAGTTGCCATTATAGACAAGATGTGATGGAGGCAAGGCTGAAGGCCTATTCCAAGTCTGAAGGTCCCACACACTCACTTAATCATGCAGACTGTTGAAGACATTAAAAATATCTCCAGTGCCTGTTCGGCAGTATGAGTATTTTTTACTTGGGACCTTCACAGCCTTGGGAAAGTCCACCCCCACCCCCACCCCCACTCCTTCTGGCTGCCTTTGCTCAGTTCAGGCTTATTTGAGTCCTCTCCTTTCTCTCTTTTCTCCTACACTTGCTTTTGTATACTTGGCCACGCTGCCTACATCTGTCCTTGAGAAGCTGGGCCTCTCTCCCTTCTCTTTCAAGCTGCTTGTATTTAAATCCCTGTGTTATGCTAAAAGGCTTTTGTTATTGTTGCTTCTCATTTGCAGTGACTCTTTCCAGCCTTGAGTCTCAATTCCAGAAACAGCTAAAAGGAAATTGAGTCCCCAGGTCTACAGGGGTTCTGTCTATAGTTTTGTTAGTTAAAGTACTTTCTTACTGACTTGTGACCTTCGTTGACCAGGCTAGCCCCCAACAGGACCTTGACTCTAGTTGTGTTTCAGAATGTGACTGGTTCCAAACATTTCCCACAAGCTGGGTGGGGAGGGGACTAGGGAGAGTGAGTGTAGAAGATGCAGAAGCATTTCTGTCCCTCTTTGAACTTAAGGCACAGACACTGGATCGTGGCATCTCTTCATTAACTTCTTGCTCTGTCAAATTGCAGAAGCTGTTAACGAATTGCACGAACTAATGGGGAAGGTAACTTCTGAATACCACTTCCAGGAGGCCGATCAGAGGCACCCGACAAACTTGACCATGAGGTAAGTTGCTCCTCCTGTTCTGGGCACCAGAATGGGGAACCCCTCAGCAAAGGAGATGGAAGCACTTTCCTCACCCTGCTCGAGAATTTTTTAATCTTCTTAGGTGCACATAATCAAGGGGGAAATGGCAGGTGTGAGGCAAGTGAGGGAAAGAGCTTCTCATGTGACTTTGCCCAGACCCAGCATCTTGTCTTGACTGTGTAGCAAACTGTCACGGAATCAAGCCTGGGAGAGCCATGCTTGTTTCTACAAAACCTTGGGTTCCTTTTTCCAGATACTCTGAAACCAGCTGAGTTCTCCATGATTTTATTGAAAATAAAAAACAGAAAATAACAAAACAGTCAATACAGATATTTCTCAGCTGAATGGCACCGTTCCTTCAGGCTTTTCTCAGCCCCCCTGAGCTCAGATGCTCACTCGAACTCAGCCTGGATCAGAATCTCCAAACCTTTGTTCTTTACTTCTCAGGAAAACTTCCTTCCTGCCATGTGGTCACCTAGCCTTTGATGTTTGGAGCAGCAATGGCGTAGGAGGTTAAGAGCTCGTGTATCTAATCTGGAGGAACCGGGTTTGATTCCCCGCTCTGCCGCCTGAGTTGTGGAGGCTTATCTGGGGAATTCAGATTAGCCTGTACACTCCCACACATGCCAGCTGGGTGACCTTGGGCTAGTCACAGCTTCTCAGAGCTCTCTCAGCCCCACCTACCTCACAGGGTGTTTGTTGTGAGGGGGGAAGGGCAAGGAGATTGTAAGCCCCTTTAAGTCTCCTACAGGAGAGAAAGGGGGGATATAAATCCAAAACTCTTCTTCTCTTCTTCTTCTTTGCGGCTTCCTTTTGGTTACCACCTTTTGGTCTTGCCTCTGGGCATCAAATAGCTTGTCAGGCTAGTGTGACTTTTTCTAATACAGTTACAGGACAACTTCATCACACAAACCATGCAGGAGGGCCTGCCAGTACAGTGTCCTCAAGGGGTGCAGATCTCTGGCTGGCCAGCGAAATCTGTGTTGCAGCAAAGCCAAAATGTGATCCTGAGCCTTTGCAGCACTTTAGAGGGAAGCGCGTCATCTTGCCAGTCTCCTGTTTAGATTAAGCCGAATTGTGGGCCAATTGGAGCAGCTTCAGGCCTGCCTGAAAGAGTCCTTTACTACCTTGGAAGCGAAAGTATCCAGGTTTTCCACTAGTACTTCCTCCTTCAGCTAGAAATGCTTGGAAGAGTGTTCAAGTACAGGTTTTTGGCATAGCACCTAAAGAAGGGAGAGAATGGCTGTTGTCAGGGATGGACAGGGCATGAATATAATAAAGTAAAAATAGAAAATATATCCCCCCCCCCCCCCCCCCGCCCAGTAGTGTATTGTGATGTGTGGCCTTCTCGGTCATGCCTTGAAGCAATGCTCCTTCATCGACTGACTATGTTCTTTGACATGCCCTAGGAACAGGAATGGGGGCAGTCACCATTTGTCCTAAAGTGCTTTAAAGCTAGCAGTGGACAGATCCCAGAAGCTTTTCCCTTGATGACTGGGAATAGTTGAAGTGTCGTACAAATAGGTCCGTGGCCCTCATAGAGGAAACCTGCCCTGTGCAGAAAGACAGACGAGCAAAAGACAAGATAACTAAGTTGCTGCATCCTGGTGCTATCCAGGATTCAAATAGAAGTAAATCTCTTGGATAGCATAGCTCCGTGGTGGACTACAATTCCCATCAGATGTTATGGACTTCAATTCCCATCAGCTGATAGGAATTGTAGTCCATAACATCTGGAGTGCCAAAGGTTCGCCACCGCTGGCATAGCTCATTTCTGATCTCCAGCAGCAATGGCTAATTGATGTCTATTGTGTGAAGCTTGTACGACCACATGCTGACATGGCTTTAAAACAAGGTTAATTGTATTCACAAATGATGGGTTCTGTCTGTGGGCACTTGTTAGGCACAATAAGTAACTGGCATTGCCTTCTGCAGTGGCAGGCTGCCTTGGAATATGAGACACAGGCAGGAGGCGGTAAATAGAGGAAGCCATTATGATGCCCTCCTTGCGGGCTTCCACTGCTGTTGGAGACACCGTGCTGGATCAGATGTGTCGAGATGGATTAGAAACGTGAAAAGTGTAGGTAGGATAGAAGCTAGGCAAGTCACATCTGCAGGCTCACCTGGCTTCCATCTTCCACCCCTCATGGTGTAGAGCTGGTGGATTCTAATCTGGGTTTGATTCCCCACTCCTCCACCTGAGTGACAGAGGCTTATCTAGTGAACCAGATGTGTTTGTGCACTTCTGCATTCCTGCTGAAATTGGCTGTTGAATCAAGCAAACTCAGTTGCAAGGCCATCAGTCGCTATTTTCGCACCAAAAGCCATTAATCTGTACCTGCTGGCATTAAGGCATTTAATGCTAAAATCACCATGCAATTACTATACGGAATCCCACTGTGGATACAAGCATGGAGCTGTGACATTGAAAGAGTTCACAGTTCTTTGGACCTCTCTCAGCCCCACCTACCTTACAAGGTGTCTGTTGTGAGCAGAGGAAGGGAAAGGAGTTTGGAAGCCACCTTGAGTCTCCTTACAGGAGAGAAACTCTTCTTCATCCTCGCACCCACTTTACAATTTGCATTAGAGCTTCTCTCCCTTCCTCTCTTTCCTCTTTCCCATCTCCCAATTCAGAAACTACGCCAAGCGGAGGAACAGAGAGATCCAGAAGTACAGCCTCGAAAAGTGGATGAGCCTGAACAAGCGTTACGGACGTCGTTTTGCAACCATCCCTGACAAGTTTGAACGCAGCCTTGCCCTGAGCCGTTAGAAGCCGCCTCGCTTCTGACGACTAAGCGGTGGGCTGATCTGCACTTTAAAAGTTATCTAACTGCTGACCATTCTTGTCTAATGATTTTTTTTAAATTATGTTTTATTAATTTTGTAAGCTAAGGCCAGTTTTGAATGCCATGTTTTTGTTTGTTTGGAGTTCTGCTGTTTTCACCACTCTCTCTGATGTAGCTCCCTTTGATATTTTATAAAATATTTTTACGTTTTAATAGTCTGACTTCTTTCCCCTTCCTCTCCGCTTGACCTAGACACCCCAGTAGTTTACATTTCTGCTCCTTCTCACTTTAATATGCAACTTATCCCTGAAATCAGGCTCCATCCCTGAAGACTGGAAGATGGCCAATGTCACACCAATCTTTAAGAAAGATCTAGGGGGGACCCGGGAAATTACAGGCCAGTCAGTTTGACATCTGTTCCTGGTAAATTAGTCAAATCTATCATTAAAGATAAAATTATAAAACATGTAGAAAAGCAAGACCTGCTGAGAAAGAGTCAGCATGGCTTTTGCAGAGGCAAATCCTGTCTTACAAACTTACTAGAGTTCTTTGAGGGTGTAAACAGGCATGTGGACAGGGGTGAACCGGTGGACATTGTCTACTTGGATTTCCAAAAGGCTTTTGACAAAGTTCCTCACCAGAGACTGTTGAGAAAACTCAGCAATGAAGGAATAAGAGGGGAAGTCCTCCTATGGATTAAAAACTGGTTGAGAAACAGGAAACAAAGAGTGGGTGTAAATGGGAAGTTCTCACAATGGAGAGATGTCGGGAGTGGTGTCCCCCAAGGATCCGTTTTGGGACCAGTGCTCTTTAACCTATTCATACATGACCTGGAAGTAGGGGTGGGTAGCGTGGTGGCCAAGTTTGCAGATGATACCAAATTATGTAGGGTGGTGAGAACCACAAAGGATTGCGAAGAGCTCCAAGCGGACCTTGATAAATTAGGTGAGTGGGCTCAGAAATGGCAAATGCAGTTCAATGTAGCAAAATGTAAAGTGATGCACATAGGGGCAAAAAATCCAAACTTCACATACACGCTACAGGGGTCAGTAATATCAGTCACAGACCAGGAAAGGGATTTAGGCGTCTTAATTGATAGTTCCATGGGAATGTCACCTCAATGCATGGCAGCTGTAAAAAAGGCAAACTCTATGCTGGGGATCATTAGAAAAGGAATTGATAATAAAACTGCAAAGATTGTTATGCCCTTATATAAAGCAGTGGTGCGACCGCACTTGGAGTACCGTGTCCAGTTCTGGTCGCCGCATCTCAAAAAGGATATTGAGGAGATAGAAAAAGTGCAGAGAAGGGCAACAAGAATGATTGAGGGACTGGAGCACCTTCCCTATGAGGAGAGGCTGCAGCGTTTGGGACTCTTTAGTTTGGAGAGGAGGCGGCTGAGGGGGGATATGATTGAAGTCTACAAAATTATGCATGGGGTAGAAAATGTTGACAGAGAAATTTTTCTCTCTTTCTCACAATACTAGAACCAGGGGGCATACATTGAAAATGCTGGGGGGAAGAATTAGAACTAATAAAAGGAAACACTTCTTCATGCAACGTGTGATTGGTGTTTGGAATATGCTGCCACAGGAGGTGGTGATGGCCACTAACCTGGATAGCTTTAAAAGGGGCTTGGACAGATTTATGGAGGAGAAATCGATTTATGGCTACCAATCTTGATCCTCCTTGATCTGAGATTGCAAATGCCTTAACAGACCAGGTGATCGGGAGCAACAGCCACAGAAGGCCATTGCGTTCACATCCTACATGTGAGCTCGCAAAGGCACCTGGTGGGCCACTGCGAGTAGCAGAGAGCTGGACTAGATGGACTTTGGTCTGATCCAGCTGGCTTGTTCTTATGTTCTTATGTTCCTGTTTTTATTGGCCTGCTTGCCCAATAGCGACTGTGTTAAGCAAGGTCCTGTTTATGGGGAGCATATCCCTGGTGACAGACTAAAGACCTCGAGCATAATGGTTTGTAATAGAGGCAGTTCATATCTTCGCCTACTTGTCTTCCAGTTATGAGAAGCTGAGCAATGGTCTTATATGTGTGCATAATTCCACAGAACAGCATCTCTTCTATTAATCACCAGAGCGTGGAATCATTCTGTGTCATAGATTTGGAAGGAACCCCAGAAGAAATGGAAGGGTATTCCACAAGAAACGTGGATTTGAGTGACAGAATTTATCCTTCTACAGTAGCTTCTAGTTGGTTGATTGCCAGATTTATAAGGGAGGGTGGATCTATCAATGACACTTTGCCAAGAAAGCTTTAAATGGTCTTGCAGTAGGCAGAAGCTGTATAACCTGGCACACAAATGCAAAGTCACTCCTGTTTTGTTCTCTCCTCCCCTCCCTCCACTTTTCTGTGGGACACAGCTTTCAGGCTGTCGTAAAAAAAATGCCGAAACTTTTTGTAAGGAGTGCACCATTGGTAGCATGCCTCTTGCAGGCAACATGCAAGGTCAGGGGTGTCGAACATGCAATTCATTGGGCTCGATCCAGCCCCTTGAGAAGATTTATCAGGCCTACGAGCCAGCTCCCCCACTCCTGATCTGACCTGGCAAGTCACCCCCCGTCATGTGCCATTCTGGGCTTTTGAGGTTGCTGTGGGGTTGCCAGCTGCCACCCCTTCCAGTCCTGACCACCTCCCCCAGTGCCATTCTGGGCTGGCGAGCCTGCTGGAGTTCACCAGCCAAGGCAGCCACCTCCCCCCCCCCCAGATTCCCCCCCAAAGTCTCATTTATGTCATGTCTGGCCCTCATAACAAATGAGTTGGACACCCCTGTATTAGATGTTTCATGCTATCGTTGTGCTGGCAAGCCTCATTAAAGTGTTCCTCCTGTTGTAATCAGTTGAGAAGCGACAGGCTGATCTGGCATCCCTGAATTGGTCAGCTTAAGAAAGTTACTCCAGGGCTCCTGGCTTAGTCCATATATGCAAGTTGAATTTATAAGTACTGACTGCTAAGGAGAGCCATCCTGAACATATTGGATTGGATCCAGACTGAATTTTCTGCTAATGGAAGGGGAGGCGTAACTTTCACTGAGTTTTGAAAGCAATTTCTCTTTCCTGCTGCAGACCTCCAGTTTGCCCCTCGTGTCATTCTTAAGGATCCCCTCCCCCCCGGAACAAAATTTTGCAGAATTCATTGGACTACAGTGAGAGAAAGGAGGCTGTACATGTGATCTATCAAGATCCTTGGTCTATCAAAATGCTTTCTGCCTACCGTGACTAGCAGCAGTTAGGATCTCCTATAGAAGCCTGACCGTTTTAACTGAGGCTGCCAGGGATTGAACCTGGGACACCCTGCATACAAAGTAGATGCTCCATGACTGAGCCAAGGCCCCAAAGGGTAGAAGATGCACAGATGGTGGAGGTGGCGGCAATGGCTTTGCTAACCTCATAACTTCCACCTTTAGCTGCTAAGACTCATAGGGTAGAGCCAACATAATAGGCCAGAGTCATGGCAACCCCCACATGGATTCCTGACAGCTCTCTTCCTCTAATGAAGTTGATTTTAAGTTAGATTTATCTTTAAACTATTTGTGAGACAACACAGGAAATAGGCACATGTTAAGAGAACAGCAACACTTGTACTACAAGAACTAGTATTGTCGAAGGCTTTCACGGCTGGAATCACTAGAGTGTTGTGGGTTTTCTGGGTTGTATGGCCATGTTCTACTGGAAAACACACAACACTAATAACTATTGAGCACAGTCAAAAACCTTGTCGCATTTGTATCTATAACCAGCTTTTCAGGCACCTGAAGTGGATTGCAATTACAGTCCATATTAATATGCAAGTAACAGTAAGCATCACCGTTATGGCCACTTGCAGACAGTTAAAAGAGTTCCTCCTTTGCCCAGGGGCCAAGACTGAAAGGAGCATTACCCTCCTTGCAACTGTCTGCTGCTTTGGCTGTATGGTTGCCAACTCCACATTGGGAAATTCCTGGATTGCTGAGTGGTTTGGGGACAGGAAGGAAAAGAGGTACCGAAGCCGGGTACAAAGATCCAGACAGTTTCTCTAGAAGTCGTATCATTCCAGGAGTTTGCCAGGCCCCACCTGTCTGTCTGCTGCAGCGATTCCTGCTGTGCTATTCCATTTTGGAGGGAGGGGGGCATGAAAGGCTCCAAATCGTCCAGAAGTTTGTTCAGGAGGTGTCCAGAAGAATTCAGGGACTGGATTGGAAGCCTTTCATCTCCTACTGTGTGTCTACTCTCCACATCGCCTCTTACTCCTGCTGTCTCTGATTTCTTTAAATGTGTTAGGCCTGAATTTTGAAAACAAACTTGGGGCCAGCCTTCGTGGAGCAGAAAAGGAAACTGGAAGCTACTACACACACATACATACACACACACCGCTTCTGGCTCTGAGAGAGAAAAGCTTGACCCAGTGGGGCTTCGATCAAGCCCTGTCCGTGCAGCAAAAGCCATCCAGACTGCTCACCTTACTGCCAGTGTCTCTTGGCATGAGGTACTTCACTGTTAGAAAGGGGTATTAACCGGTTTCACTGCTGCATACCTGCTGTTTTTGATCTCTGGTTGCAGCTGTGAGTTGTGCGGTAGAGCACAGAGGCCTTGAAGACGCAGGATGAATATATCTATCGGGCTGGCCTCTCTCTGTGTGTGTTCCTTTGCAAAGTCTCTGTCCACAAATAGTGTAACACTTGACTCTAGTCAAGGTCTGTTCAGCTCTGGTGGTGTTGAGTGACAGTAAAAGAAAGGTGCTTTTAAAGGGAGGGGAGTAAATAAATGAAATCAGCAGGTTGGAGGCAGGTTTTGGATGTTGCTGATGGCCGCAGAGTTGGGAAATGGAGCCTTGTCGATTCAGCCAGCCAGTAGGAAGGTTTCCTGCGCAAGCCCCGTTTCAAGATGCAGGAGATGCGCAAGAGCAGCGCCACAGCCTGACCATGGCAATGAGTCTTGTGCAGGAGAACTACCAGGGGCAACGCTCTTGGTTCATTAGTGGGGGTGGGGGTGTCATACAGGGATTTCAAAGTACAGGATGTAGTAGGGTTAGAAATGAATGGTAATCACAGGATGTGAAGGGAGGGAACCTTGCTGAATTGTGGCTTTGTTCTCCACACTGCCCCCTTGTGTCACCACTTTGCACACAATGCCTTGCTGAAGAGAAGATTGTGGAGTCTGCTGATGTGGGTTTTTGTCGTTCAGTTCCATTTAGTTTTCTTCCTTAAATTGTCAATTAAAAACCACATATTGCAGGAGGGAGTTTCTTATGCAACTGCATGAGCTGAATTGTCTGCCTGCAATTAGACCCCCAATCGCTCCCCTGTTGCAAAGTGCTGGAAGGCTGAAATGAAAGTATAAATCAACCTTCCTGCAGAGCTGTCAAATAGGTTCAGAAGCTCAGTGTGAATCTGTTTAGAACAGCCTTTTTACAGAAGAATGTGGAATAGTTTTTAAGCCATCTTGCCAGGCACTGCTTTTCACCCTTGCAACAGGAGAGGGGCTGTAAAATGTGGCACTTGTGAATTTGGCCTGTTTCTTCATCCACTACTGTATAATTTCAGTGAGTTCTGCCATGCACTGGGGAATGGCTTTGTTTTATATGTGGAATTATTTAACAATCAATTTGCATCCAGGCCTTCATGAGCCAGAGTGTGCCAGGGTCCAGTTTTGGAGTTTCTCATCCTCTAAGCACATCCATAGTTCATGTGTCCCTTTACAGGTCTCCATTTTGGAATGCCTTAGAATATGTGAATAATCGTTTCTTCTTTTTAACCATCACTAAGAGCCATACACATCTAAGAATTGGGGGGCTGCTTTCTTTGGCAGTGTTGCTGCAGTCAAGTCGTAGCTGACTTAGGGTGACACTGCAGGGTTTTAAAGGCAAAAAATGGAACAGAGGTGCTTTGCCATTGCTTGACTCTGCACTAACCCTTAGCTTCCTTGGTAGTCTCCCATCCAAGTACTAACCGGGTCCAACCCTGCTTAGCTTCTCTGAAGCGATTGAGCTAGATTGGGCTCTCTAGGCTCCTTGGCAGTGAGCAGGGCATTGATCACTGGGGATGCTGCAGCACCCACTAGTTCAACTCGGTCTGTTTAATGGTCATGAACAGGGAGCTGACTTTTGTTGTTGTTCAACAGTTTCCCTTATTTGCAAACAGTTCAGACCTGTATTGACGAAGGCTTTCACGTCCAAATTCACTCAGATGTTTCTGGGCTGTATGGCCATGTTCCAGTAGTATTTTCTCCTGACGTTTCGCCTGCATCTGTGGCTGGCATCTTTAGAGGATAAAGGAGAAAATACTACTGAAATACGGCCATACAACCTGGAAAACCTACAACATCCTAATTCAGACCTGTTTGCTTGGGTTCGTTTTCCCATATTCAGACAGTGTGAATGACAGTGCATGTTATTAACCCAGTTAGAGTCCTGTTCTTCCCCCCACCCGTCCTCTGCTCAGACCTGTTGCCCTTGTTGCTTTTCAAGCATATGAATAGTGAGTAAATCTACCTGTTTTTGTTGTCAGAAGAAGAAGAGTTGGATTTATATCCCCCCTTTCTCTCCTGCAAGGAGACTCAAAGTCAGCTGGGATGCTGACTTCAAAACAGGAATTCCTCTTTGTAGAACTTGCTGCTGTGATATGGTGTGAAATAGTACCAGGGGATGAATGTGTACTTCAGGACTAATCAAATGCATGAATCTGTGAAGCACCTGCCAAACTTAAGCTGAAATGGAAAATCACTCAATGCTTAATCATATATATCACACACACACACACACACACACACACACACACACACACACACACACACACACACACACACAGAGAGAGAGAGAGAGAGAGAGAGAGAGAGAGAGAGAGAGAGAGAGAGAGAGAGAGAGAGAGAGAGTCTTCTAACTGGAAGCCCACCTTATGCTTTTGAAATTTTGAAAACGTTGGGTGTGATTACCATTTTCCATGGGTGCAAATGTCTTTGCAGAGTAGGAACTGAATTCAGTGTCCCCCAACTTCACAAAAGCCATTTATATGGGCCACCCCAATGCCTGATGCTTGTCCTTTTGAATATAAATTATTAGCAATTTGTGTTTCAGCTGCTTACATTTTTGGTGTCCTTTCTGAAATCCATCCAGCCCCTTTAAAGCATCCACATATACGATATTTTATTGCATTCCTGATCATTTAAAGATCTCTGCACAGAGAGACTGTGGCTGTTTTTTTAATGGCTTGCAAATCCTCCTGGTGAAGCGTGGAATTACTTTTGGACTGCATTTGTCTTTGGCGTTTTCCCCTCCCCCCTCTAATAGCATTTATTATCACGTTTTTAAAAGCCTGCAATTACAGGAAATGCAGCCTATATGCCCCTTTCCTTCCCTTCACTACTCATGGAAAGCCAGTCTAAGCACTTAACATGCAAAGAGCAGGTAGGCTTTCCAGGAAATTGCTAGGGATGTATTTCAGCAGGACGTAAAACGCCTGTCCACACTACTAGAGAAATTCTCTGTATTTCCCCCCTGTAATTTTTGTATCATTGATCCCATTTGTATCCCGTCTTGCTTGCATGGAGCTGTGTATGTTCTCCCTCCCCAATTTTTTTCCTGGCTGGTAAGGCTGGGTGAGTCTGACCCAAGCTCACCCAGTGAGCGTTGTGGCCGAATGAAGATCTGTGTCCTGGCTTCCTGGATCCTGGTACATTGCTTTCACTGGTTTTTATTGGCACACAAAAGGAAAAGAGACGTGGCTTATTGGCAGAGCATCTGCTTGGCATGTCAAGTTCAATCTCTGGCCTCTCCAGTGGAAAGGATCAGGAAGCAGGTGATGTGAAAGGCCTCTGCCGGAAACCTTGGACATCTGCTGCCAGTCTGGGTACGCAGTACTGACTTTGATGGACCAATGGCCTGATTCATTATAAGGCAGCTTTGTGAATGCAGAGTTGGGTTTTGTCATGATGAAAGCTTGCCAGGTTCCAGTTGCCTTTCTGAGCACATCAGACTTGCCCAGATGTATGGATGCTTCTCAGGCCAAAGGGAACACTGTGGAGCACCAGGTCTACCTAAGCAGCTTGGTCCTGGAGACTGATGTGTAAAGGGCCTGCATGGGGTCCAGGGTATGGGGCAAGTTCAGTCACCTTAACTAGTAAAGAGTGAAGCAGCCTTTGTGGGCCCATCCACAGTACTGTAGCAACCACAAAGTTCTCCTCCCTCCAACTGCTTTTACTGCCCTTCAGAGCCTAATGCAACCTAATAAATCCTGACCCCTTTGGGTTGGGGGAAAGGGAAGGTGTGTTCATTTTGAATGCCAAGGAGCTCAGTGGTAATGTGGGGCTTTCTAGCTGCTTCAACCTTCCCAGGAACCCAGTGCTAGAGGCTAGGGAAAATGGAGGCCGGTGCAAAATCTGAGTTTTGCTCCCCCCCCCCCCCCACGTTCATTTGTGTTTTTTGTATTTAGTGTTTTTTCAGTTTTTGGCCTGCAGGGGGAACAGTTTTTAGGCTAGCAGCATCAAATTTTCAGGGTATCTTTAGGAGACTATCCTGATGATACCAGTCAGGTGTGGTGAAGTTTGGTTCAGGGGATCCAAAGTTATGACTCTCAGAGGTGTAGCCCCCATCTCCTATTAGCTTCCATTGGAAACAATGGGGGATGGGGCACCCCCTTTGGGAGTTCATAACTTTGGATCCCCTGAACCAAACCTCACCTAACTTGGGTGGTATCATCAGGATAGTACCCTGAAAACTCCCTGAAATTTTGGTGCTGCTAGCCTAAAAACTGTGCCCCCTGCAGGCCAAAAACTGAAAAACACAAAAAATACAAAAAACAAACCTAACATTTTTGCTCCCCCCCCCTCCCCACAGGCGCGTGCCTGGTGCTACGCACACACCCCTTTCCCCTTGTAGCTCTGCCTCTGCCCAGTGCAAGCCATGCTCCTCTTTCCTGTGACACTGTTATGGCACACAATGGCAATGGTTCTCATTTTGTTCTGATGCCCAAGAGCATCAACTGTTGCCAACCTTCTTTGAATCTCAGGACAAAGTGAGCCTGTGGGAGTGAATAGTTTGGCGGGTGCTTAACAGCCTTAGGATCATGGCCTTTGCTTGATCTGCTGTGCCTCTGGTGCCGGCTGTGGAAAGCAGAACCCTTGAGTGAAAGCGTCTCAGTGAAAGTTAACAACCATTTTCAAGATCAGGCAGCCGTAACGCAGCAGGGTTGAGCATGCAGTTCCCATGTGAATCCTACAAGGAAGAGGTCTTCTTCCAGGGCACTCCTATCAATTAGATGAGGACCAAGTTTAATGTAAGTGTAACCCTGAAACTTCATCAATATGTTTTCTCAAGGCAGGCATTCCCCTGCAGCCGAGGTTTGAAAAACAGACTTAGAAACTGTGCAAATAACTGGAAGGGTGATCTGTGCAGACCAATAAATAGCAGGATGTGCAGTTATTATGGCTGTAGAATTTCAAGCAAGAGATTTTAGAATGTGTCCAATGTCAAAAATTCCTCCCTGTGGAAAATAAACATATAAGAGAGATCTAGGGTATGCTGGAACTGCTAATTGTCTGAATACAGGGGACTTTTTTAAAAAAATTGGAGTATTCAAAGATACAATCCCCCCATGCTATCTGAAACAATATAATCCCAAGGATTCTAAACAAGGTAACCTGTTGGTATGTGTGGTAGACTCCCAATGAGGGAAAGTTTGGAATGTCAGGCGTATAATAGTGGACTCAGGATGCATCCAGAATAATCCAGTTTCAAGAGAAAATAAGTTTTGATTCTATTGTGAGCCTCAGAAATCTGGATAAGGTAGCCCCTTCCCCTGCCAAAAAAGCCCTGGTGGGCCAGTCCAAGGGCGACCAACCTTTGCCGCTCTGCTCTCGTTACACGCAAAGGAGCTTCATTGTACATTTAAAAACACAGTTTATTGCTCTAAGTTATCACAAAAAAAGAACCTTCCTGCCAATTTGCTTCCAGCCACCTTTCTAGCAAGAATCAAAGGGGAGCGAGGTTAGGAAATGTCTTGCTTGCTTCTGGTGCAGCCAGGTGTGCAGTGTGAATTAGAGCAGCACAGCAGTATCACACGCAGGCATCTCATCTGCAGCTTGAGCCGAGGCCCCGGCCAGAAAGGGATTTCATGCACTTTGAACACTTGAAGTGCTGTTTTAGTCATCTGTGCAGCAACATTCCTTTGAACAAGCAGATCAGCGCCATTACGGAACTGGGAACGGAGTCTGCCTGCAGACTTGGCTGCTCCTGAACTAGAAGAAGGCAAGGTGATGGGCTGAGGGGGAGGGAGCAAGAAGGGTAATGCTGTTGTATAACTGTTCGTAACAGAGTAGAACCATAGAGTTGGAAGAGACCCCAAGGGTCATCAAGACCAACCCCCTGCAATGCAGGAACACACAGTCAAAGCACTCCTGACAGATGGCCATCCAGCCTCTGTTTAAAAACCTCCAAAGGAGGAGACTCCATGCGAGAAGGAGAAGGCCACGTGATTTCATCAAGGCCGCATCATATCCCAGAACGATACTGAGCATTTACACAGCACTTTGCAGAGTTCAAAGCACTTCACGTCCGCGACGTCCGCTGTCCTTACAACAGTCCCTTATGCTAAGCGAACAGTAATATCCTCATATTACCCTCTAGATGCAGGAGTGGCCTAGGAATGAATGGCTTGCAGAAGGCCACCCGCTGAGTTTGATGCTGAGATAAGATTTGGGAAGGGCAGGGGGGGGGGCTGTAGCAAGATAACTATCTCATATCCTGCTGTACCAGTTAGTTTGTTCAAAAATTATTTTCTTTTGCTAAGTCGCCACAGAAACTTGAAGAGTCACTTTTGAAGTCTCTGTGACTACTTAGCAGAAGGAAACAATGTTTGGGCAAGCTGATTGGTACAGATCTCTTAACAGGATGTGGGATAGTTATCTCATTACAGGTCTGTCTCCTTTCTGTCCCTGGTACTGACTTGCAGAAATCTAGGCAAGAAACCGCACCCCCGCCCCTTTATGTCTACATGCCAGGAGAAAACTTTATCTTCTCATCTGTGTCTGTTTAAATAGCACAAGCAGAGGGCTCAAGACAAAAATCCACCCCTTTGCCTGGCTCACACCTCACTCTCTTCTTCATGGTGCTACATTTGCTGTTTCCAAGGCTGCCTCTGGCAAACATTGGGCCTCAAAAAGCATTTGAGGTAGCCAGATGAACCCTGGAGCTTGATGTTTCACCATCTTATTTCCAGCCAAGTCCAGGGAAAGTTTGCTCAATGAGCCCTGCTTGGACCAGTGTCCTGCGGCTCTCCAGATGTTCATGGACTACAATTGGCCATGCTGGCAGGGGCTGATGGGAATTGTAGTCCATGAACATCTGGAAAGCCACCGGTTGCAGACCCCTGGTTTGGATGCTGCAATTAGCAATTCTCACCACTGGGGATGCAGGGGCTTGAAGCATCCAAAAATCTACTTCATTCCTTTTGTGGGGGGGGGGGGGGGGTGTCTGCCTCTGCCATGTGTGTCTGTCAATGGCTGACCAACTACAGAGGGACTAGCTTTCAGCCATTAAATGCTGATAAACTGGAGGGGATGGCCTCCCTTCTGTCATTTTGATGGAATGACAAGATGATCAAAAACAGCAATTGGGTGGTTAGAGTAACTACAGCAGTAAGAAAGGAATGATGAATCCAAGAATCTGGACATGCTTTAACCCTTCTTTTAGTGGGGGGCAGATGCAGTATAGACTCCCTTCCCCTAATCCACCTCTGGAGGAAGAGTGGTAAAACAGCATTTCCATCTGACATGTAAGTTTGCGAGCAACTATGGCACAGCAGCTCACCCGTCGGGCTCAAGTGTGGGAAATGTGGGTTCAAATATTCACCCAGCCATGAAGATAGCTGGGCGGCCTTGGGTAAGCTGCAGCATCTCAGCCTGGCCTACCTCACAGGGTTGTTGTGAGATTTAAATTCTGTTCCAAGAGAGAGAAGTACAAACCACTGAACTAAATATATTTCCATATTTTGTCTTTTAGAATTCAGTTTTAAGGGATACTTTTAAAAGATGAAATCATTAAGGCAATGATACTGACACAATTCATTGTTTTGTGCGTGCATGTGTGCGCGCGCACACATATCTGAATCCAACAGCTTCCATAAATGGGAATGAATTAAATTTTAATTTACTTTAAATTTTGCACGCAAATTTGCATGAGAATCTGCTTGAGAAACGTAACCTTCGTTGGGCTTGTGTCTGGGGCTTTGGCCTCCCCATAAGGTCTAGTCACATGACTGCAGGGCAGAGCTGCAGAGCAGACAGCCCCCAATGATGCCAGGGTGTCCTAAGGAGACACAGAGACCCCACACTGCCCATTTTATCAACATCACACTGTTGTGAATGTAGATTACCGACTATGTTTTCTGGAATCAAATTGCAGCTGATCAGCAGCCTGTATCAAATCTTGCTAAGAAATGCAGAGAAGGAATCAGACCAAATCAACACTACAGATGACAAGATATCCTTTCTTTCTTGGGGAATATGGAAATTGTAGTTCTGCAAGGAGAGACCAGGGGTCTACAAGAGGTAATTTCTCATCCCATCTCTGGAGCTTACTCAAACCGGATGACTTCACACAACAGAAAATTCATTCATGACATTAGCAGCCATGAGATGGGGTACCTTCACAGCCTTTAAAGAAGAAATTGTCTGCGACTGCTAATAACTCTGCATTTTCTGCTTCTCAGCTTCCAGAAACATTGTAGGAAACAAAATGTTGAGCTATCTGAATTTTCACTTTCAATCCACCAAGGCTGCTGTTGCAGGCACTGGCAGTAAAGCATTCTGACTTTACTAAACTACAATTCCCAGGACTCTCTGGGAGAAACCATAACAAAGTGGTACAAAACCAATACAGATTTGTCTTGCACATGTGGTTCCAACATCCCAAGAGTAAAAGACTGGATAGTTTGATTCTTGTCTCTGGGAGTTGTCAGATCTTGCTGTTCCACAGAGCTGGGTTTTTGTTTTGTTTTTTTGCATACTCTGTTGATTATCCAGTGGGGCATGGGGCTTACAACACACTAAACATAAGTGGAAAATAGGAAACTCGCAACTGCTTAGAATAACCCATGAGAAGCAGGTAGTGAAGTCCTGAGAACCCAGGTGTGGAATATCATGTGCTTCTGTTTTGTTTGGTTTTTTAAGAAATAAAACTGAATGCCTGCAAATCGTTGTTTATGTTAAAATCACAAACGGCATGACTCTCGAGTGGAATTTGCAGCTCAAGTTCCTGGTATGGCCTGTGGTCAAAAGAAGGGCTTTCTCCCTTATTGTCATGAAGGAAGGGGCAAGCAATATTCTTTCTGAGAGTCCACAGCAGTATCTCCTGCTTTACGTGGAGTCGTGGTACGTGGTAAGCAAATCAGCAGTGAGACGGAACGTTTCCCAAGAGACGAATGTGGTGGGAAAGCAAGACAGAGAAGGTCACAGTGAAGGACTATACCCCTACTAGCCATGCCAACAGGTGAACATTGGTTGGTGGGCACATACCCTGGGGGAACTTCTCCAAATTGCCAGATGGGCATCTTCCATGGAAATGTTCCTTTCTCCCTTAACCAATAGTCTATGTCTATTGGTCCTTGCAGAGTTTCTCGACGTTAGGTTGGGTTTGTTGGCTTTTTCTGGCGGGACCAAGATGGAGAGGATGCTACCCACAGCCAGCAGCTGGGTAGGTCTCCTTCCAACAATATGACAACATTCACTTCCCCAGTTGCCAAATCTTGGAGGGAGGGAGAGAAATAGAGTCCGTCCATCAGTCTGTCATGCTTCAATGATGTTCACTGAGGGCTTGTTTTTTGGAAACTAGAAAAAGAAGGCGAGAGAAATAAGACAGTAAGGGGGTTAACTGGGCACTGAACCATCAGATGTTTGATGTAGCAGCAATCAAAGCAAATTCGACATCCATTTTACTCCAAAGTGTTAAGAGGAATTGACAGGCCTTGAATCAACCATGAAAAAGCTGAGGGGTGCCAGCCCATGTTTACATCTGCAATGGATGAGTAAAGAAACGTCATCATCAGGAGTCTCTAGGCCTGCTTTCAGATAGATCCGAGTTGCTAACCTCTTAGAGATTTGTTTATTTTTTTGTCAGTCATTAGCGTTTTAACCAATTTGTTAATTTAAGATAAATTTACATCTTAATAAAACCCAACTAAAGACAGCTTTGTTAATTGTGTTCCAGTTGGCTGATTAAAGGTGGCAGAGGGAACACCACTCAGCAGAGTAGTGGCTTGTGGGAGGCTAAGATTTATGCTGCTGGCTCAAATAGTCAGAAAGGGATGGTAGGGAGATAGAGTTGCTGTAGCCCCAAGCAAGAGGTGGCTTCCATCTTGGAGCCACTGATAAAAGGTGGAAGAGCCTTGGCGGGGGGGGGGGGGGGTCTGTTGCAGCTCTAGCCTAAATCTACGTCCTCCCCATCCCTCCATCAGAGGCCAGAGAGAAATTTCCCAGAAACCAGAGACAACTGCTGCCAGAAACACCTGTCCCTGTTCATATTAAATCTTCATACATTTGCATATGGATCACAAGTGTTCAGAAGAAAAAGCGTTTTCAGAGTTTCTAGACAGTGCAAGTGTTTGTTGCTGCAAGCACCATCTTTGAACAGGTGCAGCCTCTTTTAAGATGGTGCTCGCCAGCTCTCCATTTGCGAGTTGACAGCACCCACCCCCATTTTTTTTAAGCCTGACAGAGCAGGAACAGCAGTTTAATTGCCCCAAAAGCCTCTGAGACAATTAATCTAATCCATTTGTCAGCTAAAAATTGCAACATGTTCCTTGCCGTGATACTAGCAGGAAAACATATAAGATTAAAAAATACAATTGATCATGTCCCTTGTTCAAAGGAAAGTCCACTTTTGTTAGTTTTTTTCACCATTGCAAATGACGATGACGCACAGCCTCAGAAAATAACTAGGCACTCCCCACCCCCAGCCCAACGCCTCGACAACAAAACTTGTTCACTTTTGCAGTCCTGCTGGGAGACCTGGCGTATATACTGTGGCACCTTCAGCCTCATTTCAAGACAAAGTGGTAGCTGGGCAAGCACCCGGGGATCTATGATTGGATCTAGCAATTGTGTGTGTGTATGGGGGGAGGGGAGTACTGGATCAGGACCATGATGCTTTGCAGATGGGGCCTTTAACTACTGGAAATATCCTGGTGGCTATAAACAACAGATATTAAATAACATGAATAACGAATATAATAAACAACTATATTTTTGTAACTTTTGTTAATAGTTATGATATTTATAGACTTGATATTTATTGTTCTTTTTTTACATACAATAATTTTGTGGTGGCTGTTTAAACCCACAATTGGGCAGGTGCAAACTTTTTGTGCTGCTTGTGAGAAATAAAGTAATGTTGCTTTTACATTAATATAACCCGATAGGAATATTATACTAATCTTTTAGTAATAAGAAGCTTTTATTGAAAACTCAGGTGTCTACTGTTAAGGGCTGTGAAAGGGTTAACAAAATTATAATGCTTAAAGTTTGCTCTGCCTAGACAAAGGAGCTAAATCAACTGCAAAGATCAAAACAGGCCTTTGGCTGAAAAACAGGAAAAGGTAAAGGGCCTGTGGGTTAAGATTAACCTCACATGTTGCCTAAACTAAACTGCAAAATGTAGCTGTTAGACAGATGCTGAACCACTAGACTTAGATGTTAAAAGGTAGATAAAACATGGTAAAAGGGCAAAGATATATATAATGAGATACAAGGGGGCTTGCTATATACATATATATAGAGAGAGGAAAAAATGGGGCAGCTAATCCCTTATTGGTTAAAGGTGACATTTCAAAGAAACAGAAGTAACAAACTATTGTTGGAGAATGTATTGTCGAAGACTTTCACTGTCGGATTCAACTGGTTCTGGTGGTTTTTCTGGGCTGTGTGGCCATGATCTGGTGGATCCACCAGACCACAGCCACACAGCACGGAAAACCCACCAGAACCTATTGTCAAAGACTTTCACGGCCAGAACCACTGGGATGTTGTGTGGTTTCTGGGCTGTATGGTAGTAGCATTTTTTCCTGACGTTTTGCCTGCATCTGTGCAGCATTTTTTCCTGACGTTTCACCTGCAACTGTGGCTGGCATTTTCAGAGATGCCAGCCACAGATGTAGGCAAAACATCAGGAGAAAATGCTACTAGAACACAGTCATACAGCCCGGAAACCACACAACATCCCAGAAATAAGAATGGAAAAATTGGTGGTCACAGATGGAAACTAAACAAAATAAGGGCAGGCATAAATATGGGACGGGGACGTCGGAATAAGGGCGAAGGTACATGTAAACAGGGGCAGGACTTCACGTGATATGCTTAGGTGGATGAGATAGGATGTTTACCCCTGGCCCCCTGACCAATGGGGGAAAGTGGAAGGGAAATGCAGCCAGAGAAAGGGATATAAAACTTATAATCAGTAATTCTTGGGTGTGCCTACTAGCTTATATACCCGTCTCTTGCAATAACGTATTGTAATCAATAAAAACTCTAATAATCAGCTGCTTCACCAATTTGTCCAAGTTTTTCTTTAAGGGGGTCTTGAACCCACGTTTCTAACACTGCTGATGAAGCAGCTTAGAGCTGCAAAATGGGGAGAAAAGCCAGATCATCCCATCCTATTACAGTGGAGAATCTCCAACTTTTGAACACCTCCCCTGCAGTGCTGTTCTTTAAACTTACTGGACTTTACTGTTCTCCTGCAGCCTTTTGTGCATTTCAGTTCATTCCATTTTGTGGCCTTGTATGCTGTTATTATATTCCCTTTGCCTTCTGTTGTGCTTTTGTTTCAGACTTTTGTGTTTCCTCTAACTCTTACATACATGTTGATGCAGTAGCCAATTGTGTGGGTGGTTTTTTCTTATCTGCTGTTTATAGTTTCCTATTGCCACCACACTTTCCCCTTTGTTTCCTTTCAAAGATCCTGGTGGACCACTGCCATGGATGGCTTCTTGTAGAGTTGGCTACCTCCAGGTACATCCTGGCAGGGGCGGAGCGCTTACAGGGACATGTGGGGTCGCATGTCCCTGTGGGGGGTTGAGAATCACTCCCCACACCTCTTGCCGCACCAGGCCGCTCCTTCAGCTGTCAGAAGTAGCCTGATGGGGCCGGGCCAAGGGGTAGCCCATGGCAAGCTCCCATTGGCTAAGGTAAGTAATTTATATATGGTTTTAACTGAGATAAATGCGGAATGGATTTTAACTGTTTTATATATTGATGGACACCGCCCTGAGCCCTTCGGGGAAGGGCAGTATAGAAATTCAATAAAATAAAATAAATAAAAAAAATAAAAATAAGTGGGACGTGGGAGGGGTACCCAGAGCAGGTGTTGCCTTAGGTGCCCTCCCCCTGCCCCCCATGCCTCTGCATCCTGGACCCTACCAGTTATCACCACGGCCTGATGTCTTGCTCTGAGCCTGTGTATTTCCTTAGGAGTTCTTCATTTGGAGTTGTCATGTAGGGTTATATTCTGCAGCTGTGCTCAAAACCAGAACTTTTATTTTTTTTGGGGGGGGGGGGTGATCAGCTCCTCCCTTCTCACCTTGCTGCGCAGGAGCCCCTCACTCTGGTGCTCCGGGGTGCTGTTTTCAGACATGTTTTTGGCTTTCTCCTTGTTATTATTTGGCTCGTTATCTTTGATGATGTCGTACTGCCTGCAAAACAGGGCAATCACCCCTGATGGGAAGAAAAAGTGTCAAAGGTTAAATTGCAAGATCGGCTTTCCAAAAGGCAAAAGCTCAAATTCCATGGAACATTTGGCAGCTTCTACTTAGATTGTTCACAGACTGGGTCTTAGGGGCCTTTTCTCAGAGGCTTCCTTATTATCATGGAACAAATGACAAGGAAGCAGCAGATTCTCTTCCCTAAGCTCTTTTCAGCTTAGGGAACTATATCACCAATGAGAATTTTAAAGTGAGTGAGTGAGTGAGTGAGTGAGTGAGTGAGTGAGTGAGTGAGTGAGTGAGTGAGTGAGTGAGTGAATGAGTGAATGAGTGAATGAGTGAATGAATGAATGAATGAATGAATGAATGAATGAATGAATGAATGAATGAATGGGGGAGCATCATGCACTTTTTCTAAACTCCACCAAAGTTCATTTATCATCAGACTGAAAAGACATTTTTTCCTACCACCGTGAACAGAAGTCATCAATGAACTGCTTTTTAAGGATCAGACAGATAAACAGGCAGCAACCAATTTCTCAGCTATTGATGCAACCTTTTAATGCTGAAACAAATCTGCTCCCCAATCACACTTTTGCACATTTGGATTCTGATTAGACATTAGATGCTGGAAGCAGTTCTGCAGTCTTGGGGCCTATTTCCCCTCTCTCTTTGCTTTCTGGCTTCCCAGGTCCCCTTCAATATGCTTTTCAGGGGCTATCATCTCTTGGCCTCTTGTCCCCACTATTCCTTGTCCACCAAGCATTTCTTCCTGCCAATAGTGGACAGCCCTATCCTATCCTATCTGTAGACTCTGGAATTCGGCCCAGTTTTGATTTCACCTTCATGCCCCTTGTCTTCATGTATCTTCAGCCTGCTGATTTTCCTAGCATTCCTCCCGCAGGCCTCTCTCCCTCCCCCTTTAAGCATTGTGATGCTTCTTGAGAAATCCCCTTTTGCTTTGGCTGAGCTTTGCTTCCATTAAATCCCACCTTTCTCTTCCCCTTTCTTTATCCATTATCCTGCAGCAGACCCTTTCTTCGATAGTCATCCTTCAGGTTCTCTGACCCTTCATTTCCCGTTTTTTTGGAACCACTAAATATTTCTCAGCCTGCTCCACAAAACTGCCATGATCTATGGTTTTTCATCTTCAGAACTTGGACTGCAAACAGTTCTGACAACTGTATTGTCAAAGGCTTTCATCGCCGGCATCCACTGGCTGTGGTGAGTTTTCCTGGCTGTGTGACACAGTCTGGTAGTTTTTGCTCTTAATGTTTTCACCGGCATCTATGGCTGGCATCTTCAAAGGCATGTCATGGAATGTGACAAGTCTCTAAAGATGCCAATCATAGATGTGGTGAAATATGAGCAAAAACTACCAGACCAGACCACACAGGCAGGAAAACCCACAACAGCCTATTCTGACCACTAATATTGATGAACACTCAGTGTTGTTGCCGTTGACATCAGTTCAGCCAGTCAATAGTAGAGAACCCTCCAGGCTCTAAAGGCAGATACGTGTGAACTGTGTGCAGAATTGGCATGGAAACCTGCTTCAAACTGGCGAGACAGGTCAGGGGCCAGACAATTCACCCCGCAGGTGACCTGAGGCTGCTTTAAGGCAAGCCATCATAGAGGCAAAGGCTTGTAGCTGCCTGCTAAGTGGGGAAATACAAAGAGCAGAACAATGGAAAATTCCTTTGCCTAGCTTGGTTCTGCTTAGAAATAAAGTCTGGGCACTGGTGACAAATGAAAGAGACAGCAGCATCTTCCACAGCAGCCTCCATGCATCGGTGTGCTTGAATAAGCAACCTTTCTCCCCACCACTTGCAAATGCAATGTGACAGCTGTACCAAGGAAGGGCATTTAGGATGACATTCCCTGTGGCCCCTACTGCAAGAAAATGGACACTGCTGTCCTCTAAGGCTCTGTGCCTTTTGTGAATAGGTTGTAAATAATCCTCAGGCATCCCTTCCTTTAGCCCATTTGAGATATTTAATTTTGGATTCACCATTCCAGCATTCAAGGAGGAGCTGGAACAGCAAGTTCAGTGGATAAGAAATTGGAGATCTCATATGTTAAAATAAATGATAATGTGCAGGGGGGGGGGCGGTCTGTCATGATCATTCACCTGATGCTCTCAAATATGTATATACCACAATAATTTTGCCAGGAGAGGCAGTGTACAATGGGATGTGCTTAGGAAAGCCATCTAGAAGTCCTTTCCCATACATGTAGACTGGTGCACACAAAAGAGAGAGGGGCCTGATATTATTCCTAGGAGGAGAATGACTACTGTTTAAACAGTTAATCGGCCATTTTAAAGCACACCAACATTTTAAAACATGTTTTTTAATGTGAAAACAATCTATTCCACCGACACAAGGCAGTTCAGTAGCCTCACTCTTGCATTCTCAGAAGAGGTGGCCATCTTAGCAACACAGTTTGGATGGGTTTCACTCACAAATCCGTGCACCTGTCATGAGGTAAACCAGCAAATCTTTTGGCTGGAGGACTGACGGGGAGAAGGGAGGTGACAGTTCCCCCAGAAAAGGACATGGATGATACAGATTGTTTCCTCGTTGCTTTGCTGCTGTGCTCGGCTCACCTGAAGTGCCCCGTCCTCCTCTCTCTCTCCGTCATCTCCCCGCTCAGTTAAAGTGATCACAAACCTCAGGGGGAGAGCTTTTCTGCTTTCATAAATGTTTCATGCCGCCCAAGCAGCTGCTGAATGGAGCTGGGGACGCTGAACACAGAAGGCAGACAAGCGCAAACTCCATTTTCATTACCTCACACTGGGCAGGACTCAGCCAGGCAAGTCAGGATGGGAGCTCTTGACACGGCTTCAGCCCCAGAACCTAGTTAAAAGGCAAACTAAGACCAGGATATGTAAATAGCAGAATTGCTCAGAATGTGAACCTTGGATTGGGGTTGCCAACTCTGTGTGCACGCTCAGGAGAATCCTCCAATGTGCAGAAAGTACAATTTAGTAAACTGGCTAAAAGCAAAAATGGGAGGAATGGTCTTCGATGAGAACTGAATACACTGCAGGTCTGGGGCAGGGAATGCTGCAAGTGGATGAGAATCAGGAAAAAGAAAAGGTGGGGAGGAGGGAATTGGGTGAAGAAGAGCCTTCTCGAGCTGCTAAAAGCTCATGCGATTTATGTAATCCTAGTCATATTGCTTACTAGATGTCTTGTTCGATTGATTGCATTGACTTGCACTGTGTCATTCACCCAGACTAGTAGTAAAAAGGCAGACTATAAACAATGAAAATGAAGAAAAAATCTTGAAAGGCAGGAAAATGGCTTTCCCCTCCTTGCCCTGGTGGTTCAAAATCTTAGGGTTGCCAATCACCTGGTGATGGCTGGAGATCTCCTGGGATTACAACTGATCTCCTGGTAATAAAGATTAGTTCACCTAGAAAAAAATGGCTGCTTTATACCCCATTGAAGTTCCTCCCCTCCCCAAACCCTGCCTTCCTCAGGTTTCACCCCCAAAATCTCCAGGTATTTCCCAACTCAGAGTTGGCAACCCTAATGATCACCAAAGCATCAGTCTAGTGGGGATCTGCAACCTGTGGCTCTCCAGATGTTCCTGAACTACAATTCCCATCAGCCCCTGCCAGCATGGCCAATTGGCCATGCTGGCAGGGGCTGATGGGAATTGTAGTTCAGGAACATCTGGAGAGCCACAGGTTGCAGGGGGCATTCACAAACAGATAAGCCTGTCTATGTCTTCATATTGCATTGTTCCTTGGATGGATTATACTGCCTTTCTTTCATTGCTCTCTAAATGTGTAACCCAGTGTTACTGTATTGTTTAAAAACTGGTCTTTATTCCCTTATTTTATTACTTGATTTTGTAACTCACTCTGAAAACAAGAATGGTAGATCAGTACTAAAGTTAAATAAATATTCAATGACATTCCAGGTAATGGTAAATTAACTAAGAGTAAAGAAACTTAAAATATACACACAGAGAGAACCTATATAATCTATATATATAAAAAGCTAACCGTGTATGTGTTGATGACAGGGTACCTCAGTAACTGCTGGGCCAATTCCTCTGAAAATTCCCAGCCACTATAGTCAGTCAGGCGAGAGTGTTTTCAGATGTTCACATACCTGAAATTTCATACCTGGCCCAGGTAAAAACGCCTTTTTCCTGGCGCTCCCTGATGAAGGACAGGGAGGGGCCTGTGTGTAACTGTCACTCTTAGAATGTTCGTGCCCTTAGACTGTTCACTCAGATGGCCAAAGATGAACAGTGGAAACAGCACATAGGCAGTAACTTGAGTGGAAGTGAAACACATACACACACATACACACATGAGGGAGAGGGGGGGAGGAGGAGGAGGAGGAGGAGGAGGAGGAGGAGGAGGTAGTTTGGATTTATATCCCCCCTTTCTCTCCTGTAGGAGACTCAAAGGGGCTTACAATCTCCCTTGCCTTCCCCCGCTCACAACAAACACCCTATGTGAGGTAGGTGGGACTGAGAGAGCTCCGAGCTGTGACTAGCCCAAAGGTTCACCCAGCTGAAGGCTAGTGTGTGGGGAGTGTACAGGCTACTCTGAATTCCCAGATAAGCCTCCCACAGCTCAGGCTGACAGAGCGAGGAGAATCAAACCTGGTTCCCTTCAGATTAGATACGAGCTCTTAACCTCCACGGCCACTTAGAGGGAGGGCTGGCATCAGAGATAGGATCCAGCAGTTTCTCACAGGGTCCCGAGAGTAGGTTACTAATTATTTGTGTGTGCGGAGAGGGGGTTGCACTAATTGGTGATTTTGTCCGCGTGATTTTTTTGCCTTAGTTTCGCCCCCTTCTCTCAGAAGTAGCGCGCAGAACTTGAAGCAGGTCCTAGCAGGAGGTGCACCAAGCGTGCGTGGCTTGGCCTAAGCCAGCGTGACCGTCGTTCCCCACCCAAGGACCGGCACAGCGGCTGCATCGTACACCACAGCCCAGCCAGTAATGCCCGCCCTGGAGATGGCCGGCCACGCCCCCATTGTGCCCACGCCCGGCCCCATTGGCGCTCACGCTCATACAGATTTGAATCCAGCCACCATGGGAACCTGTTTCTAAAATTTTTGGATCCCACCACTGGGTGGCCTGCAAGGAAAGAGAGGGAGGGAGAGAGAAAGGGAGGCGGTGGGGAGAGGCATGCAAGAAGAAGAAGAAGTGAGAGAGGGGAGACAGTGAGCTGTGGCATGCAAGGGAGGGGAGGCAGGGGGCTCTACATCTTGATATGCAAACCCACCCACCCTAGCGGAGGGAAAGGGAAGGGAGGGAGGGGAGGGTGGCATGCAAGGGAAGAGAAGTGAGGGAGGGGAGAAAGAGAGTGAGGGTGGCATGCAAGGGGAGGGAGGGCAGGGCCCAGCATCTTGCAGTAGCTGACCACACCCACCCTAAGCGGAGGGGAAAGGAAGGGAGGGAGGGGGAGGGTGGTATGCAAGGGGAGAGAAGTGAGGGAGGGAAGAGAGGGAGGAAGCTGACTTGCAAGGGCCAGGGAGGGAGGAGGGCCAGAGCACCTAGATTCCCCTGAATACTGCAGTTACAGTTAAGAAAACCAGGCACGCATTACTCAGGAGTAAGCTCAGTACAGCAACCATGACATACTTTGAATGGCTGCGTCGCACCCGTCAGAGGTTTTCCTCAGAAGCGACACCCATTGCCACCAACCAAACTTACTCCCAGGTAAAGGATCATGACCAGCCAGCCTAGATGTGTGGGAGGGGTGCCTTTCCATTCCCCCCCCCCAAGGAATGCGGGCACACACATCACTGACATCGCACAGTATCAGGCTGCATGTTTGCATGAGCATGTACTGCTGGCCTCTGCAATTGATTTGCTGCTACTGTTCCTTTCCCATTTCACCACAATAAGCCACAGCAACGCATGGCCGGGCCACGCTAGTTCAATATAAGATGGTTCCTTTTGTTTGCCAGCAATGGAAAGATGAACTCAACTAGAAATGATGTGGGGAACACAGCCTGGTGCTAGGTCAAAGGTTAAAAGCTTGGTGAAGGCATACAAACGGAGGATTTTAGAGAAATTGATATTTTATCTTTTAAAACATAGTTTTAGCTTTTACATATTATAAATCATGACATTTGTATATGTCTTAAGTCTGTATCACCTTGAAAAATGAACTGAGAAGGAATGCATGAGTATTCAGGAAAAGAGAGAGATCAAAGGTTGAAGGGGAAAGAGCAGGTCATGATACATTTTGTCATCACTAAGAATGCTTCTATATGTTAATACTGGAATAATTTTCTAAGGATAGGTAGATCACTCACATTAAATGTATCTTAGTATAATCACAGCACAAGTATAATTACTTTGTACTTAATTTGATATTTTTATTGAATAAGCTTCTTTGTAACTCTGTACCATCCTTGATAAGGAGAAAGTCTCTCTGTGGATCTAGGAATGCAATAACTGTCAGCTTTAGAAATAACACAGATGTCTTTGGGACCTTGGTGCTCCTGTAGGATGTAGAGACATGTTAACAGCACTGTGAGGATTATGCTGTCTCTTGAGAAAGATTGTTATTTCAAAATGAATAATGGGAGAATATTAAAACATTTGGCAGTTTAAGTTTTAAAATGTAATGTATTAATTTTTTTAAAAAAATTGTCTGCAAAAGGGATGGATGTAATGCATAGTGTTTCGTGATGCTGTGGTGTAACTAGGGCATCACCCTGTGTAGAAAATCATTTATTGTTCTGCACAGTAAAAGATTGCATTCCTGAAAAACCTGATTCAGTGTTTGTTTCAGCAGTCTATTTTAAGTTAACAGGGCACTTAAGTTCTTGCTCCACACCATCCCTTCACCCCTATTTCAGACCATATGTGATCACTCATCAGGAACACCAGTTGCTCTGACCATTAAGAAGTCAAAATAATCACCACAACAATCGCAGAACTTCCTTGCAAGTTAATCCTGAGTTCAAGGACAGGGCCTGCTGTGAACACTGTGCCTTGCTCAAATTCTAAAATAGGAGTCCCCCTGGGATGGGTATATGAGGGAAGGGGGAGAAGGTGAGGGAACAGTCTGGGGTCCTTAGAATATTGCCCAAAACACTGACTGTGAATTTTCAGCTGGCAGGTGAGTTAAGGGCATTCGCCAATGCCACAGAGTTGAAGAGAGATCTGTGGCACTCGGGATTAAACAGGCTGTGTGGTGAGCTGTTATTTCAGTCCCAGGATTCAAGAGAAAAAAAAACGAAAACGAAAAGGCAAGGTTAAAAAAATCATACGGATGGAATGTATACCATGCTTTAAAAAAAATCAAAACTGTGCATCAAGAAAAGCTAGTTTCTGTGATATTAATACAAAATGCATACTGAGCAGAATTTATTCTGATAGGTTTTTTACTATTTTTGCATAATTTATTCTTGTTCTGCTCACCCTGAGAAGAAGCAAGGAGTTCCTTTCGGTGCACTGAAAGGTTACTGGAAATGTTATTTAGACCTTGCCAGTTTCTCAGACTTTAGGCAGAGCTCATTCAAAACGCGCAGGCCCCGTCTGCACATGCAGAATAATGCACTTTCAATCCTCTTTCACAACTGTTTGCAAGTGGATTTTGCTATTCCGCACAGCTGCAAAGTGAATTGGAAGTGGATTGAAAATGCATTATTCTGCGTGTGCAGAAGGGGCCTGCACTTTGCAGTCACAAGGATTAGATGCCTGCCAAGGCGTTCAGAAAGATGGATTCTGCAACCAGCGCTTTACCTTTTTGATTCGGTAGACCAATTTCAGAGCAATGTTCCAGAGCCCATGAAGGCCACTCATCTGATGCAATAAGAACAGATTTGCTGGTCGGAATATGGCAATGCAGAACACCCAAGGATCCCATAAGATCACCAGTTCACCTCCACGCATTTTATCCTAGCTTCTTGGCCCTCAAGAATACAGGGAAATGGCATCTAGACTGAACCCATGTTAGGTATTGTGCTGTTTGTGGCAAGTTTGTTCTTTGAATCTGGGCCAGTGTTTTAGACTGCCTGAGTCCAACCAAGAACAGGGAAAAAGGAAATTGTTAGTGCGGCTCCACAGAGGAAGAATCATAGAATCATAGAGTTGGAAGAGACCACAAGGGTCATCAAGTCCAACCCCCTGCCATGCAGGAACACACAATCAAAGCACTTCTGACATATGTTCACCCAGCCTCTGTTTAAAAACCTCCAAAGATGGAGACTCCACCACACTCCAAGGCAGTGAATTCCACTGTCAAATAGCCCTGACCGTCAGAAAGTTTTCCCTAATGTTTAGGTGAAATCTCTTTTCCTGCACCTTGAATCCATTACTCCGTGTCCTAGTAGTCTCTGAGGCAGCAGAAAACAAGCTTGCTCCCTCTACGACATGACATCCCTTCAAATATTTAAACATAGCTATCATGTTCCCCCTTAACCTTCGCTTCTCCAGACTAAACATCCCCAGCTGACATGAAGCTGTGCTCTGTTCTAAAACTAGGCTTCCTCCTTATTCTGATGCCTAGGATTAAGGACACAACAGGCATGTGAACAGAACTGTGTTCATGTGTGGGAAGGAATTCCTCTTGATCGCTGTAAAAGCAACAGTCCCTGTTTACAACCCAAAAGAAGCGGCTTAGCCTTCGGCACATGCATGGGCGCAGGGACTCCTACTGACCTGCCCACATAAACAAGACCACGACAATGATGAGAATCTCCCCTGCTCGCAGCTGCTGATTTTTCTCCCCCATCTCCTTCATGGTCACTTCATCTGCACAGGGAGGGAGGGAGGGAGAAAACAAAGATAACGGGATTTAGAGCCATTTCCAGCCTTCAGGGCATCTGGGGGAGGTGAACAGAGGCTTCATATCTTTGCAGAGGAGAAATTCTTGGAGAAATTTGCAGTTTGGCTGAGGATCCACAGGTTGCAGAAATTAGCAAGGCTTCTAGACTTGTTAGCCAGCCTCTGATGTGCATCTGAAATCTACATGTGCTGTGGTCCACAGACATGTTCTGGGAACTCGATGTTTTCCACGTGCATGGGAGACCAAGATGGATCGGGATTGTGGTACACAGGGGATAGGCCTTCAGACTTCACCCCCACCCCTCTGCATGCATGAATCAGCTCCAGAGAGACAGTGGGCAAACAGACATGTAGCCATAGCAACCTCCAGCCATTGTATATGCCACTCCCAATAGCTAGAATTCCTGTTAGGAAGCCAGGTAGACAGAGGACCAAATTACAAAGAGTTGAGTTTGCAGCCCTGTGTTCCCCCACAGTAGCTGCAGGGAATGCCTTTTTAAAAAAATAAATAAAAAGAACACCTCTGCAGAGGGAAGGAAGGCTCCTGCCTTCCCCCGAAGCCATTTTTCTATGCCAAAGCAGTGCAGCAGAGGAGTTATTTCCCTTTTAATGCTGGGGGGGGGGGGTATTCCATGCATGAGGAGAAAGTCCCCCCAAACACTGTTTCAGCGGGTAAAAATGGCCCAGAGGGAAGGCAGGAGCCCTCCCCCACTTCCGACACACACACACACAGAGGCATTCTAAGTCCAAACTGGCTCTCCTTTATTTTTTTAACAGCTGTCCCCCGCATCTGCTGTGTAGCTGCAGGAAACCTGAGTTGGCTCAGAAGAACTCAGAAAGCACTGTTTGTAAAAAGGAAACATGGCATTTGCCTCCAAGAAGAATGGCAGGTGTAGCTTCTGCACACACATCCCCCAAACAACCCCTATTACTGGGTCCAAGCCTGACCCACACAAAACTGCTCTTGGGATCCTGTGAAGGTGAGATGTCCCCTAAAGCAATGGTTTGCAGCAAGCACCAGGTAAACAACAGAAGGGCCCTGCTGGATGAGGCTAGTGGTCCAGCTAGTCTACACTGGTGTATCTAGGGGGCAGGGGGGTCATGTGGGGATGCATTTTGGGGGCCTGGCCCCTCTTCCCCTCTTGCCCCGCCTCAAGCCACTCACCAAACTCCCCTCCCCCCCTGCACTGAACTCCCACTGCTACCCCCCTACAAGTTGTCCTGGGGGCTGTCAGGGATGCATTCAGCCTGCTGCAGAGATGTGTGCCTGCTGCGGCTGCTCTTTCTTTGCATTTGGGCTGGGGTGAGGTGCACGCTTTCCCCCAGGGCAGGCTTCTGGCTCCTTCACTGGCTCCTCTGCGATGGGCAGCAGGGACCACCTGTGCCTGCCGCTGAGGGGTTTGCTGTGGCTGGCGCCCTTGCCCAAATGGCAGCAGCAAGTAGCACTGCAAGCGCGCCGTGCCCTGCAAAGCCCTCCACCAGAGCACCTGCCTGGGCTCGCCACTACTCTGTGCTGCCACCTCCGCCCTCCTGGCTGCAACTCCCACTGGTAGGCCCAGGTCCACAATAAGGCAAGCTGCTCCTCTGGTCCAGTACACTGGGGAGGGAAGCTGCGCTGCTTGCTTGCCCCGCCATCTTGGAGTGAGCCAGAAGCTCTCTGATCAAGTGCAGAGTGCTGCCTCGGACCTGGGGATGGCAGGAGGAGTTCAGCTGGGGACTGTTTTTTGGTGATACACCACAGCTAATCCAGCATCTTGTTTCACACAGTACCTAAAACAGTTGCTTTGGAAGGCCAGCAAACAGGGCACAGAGACTGATGCTTTCTCCTGATGTTGCCTTCTAGGGCAGGTACTCTAAAGTTGACCATTCATGGATGATAGGCTGGGGGAGGGGCTGTTGCTGGTGATGAGGGAGACAGCCCTGGTATAGGGTTCCAGTCCAAATGTACCATTTCCTTGGCATGTGGATTCTCAGCAAACCCCAAACCCTGTGCTTCCTCTAGGGCAGAGGTCCCCAACCGTTTTG
Source organism: Sphaerodactylus townsendi (assembly GCF_021028975.2). Taxonomy (NCBI): domain Eukaryota; kingdom Metazoa; phylum Chordata; class Lepidosauria; order Squamata; family Sphaerodactylidae; genus Sphaerodactylus; species Sphaerodactylus townsendi. Next base: position 101,706,674 of record NC_059430.1, read on the forward strand.
AGCCCGCAGGCACATCTGGAATCCTGATGTGGCATGGTAGGCACAATAAGATGTCAGTGGGCATCACGGACACGCATGGGGAACACATTGGGGACCCCTGCTCTAAGGTTTTTGGAGCAGGGCCCTCAAGAAAGTCACCCTCACAAGGATGTGCAAAATGAGGCTGTCCTCAGACTGTCCCTGGCCCTCTTGGATGCTCTATCCCAAAGGGCAAACACGTGCCAACTGGCCTTGTGTAAGGTTGCCAACATTCAGGTGGAACCTGGTAATCCCCCAGATTACAACTGATCTCCAAATGATAGAGATACTTTCCCCTAGAGAAAATGGTTGGTTTGGAGGGTGGACTCTAGGGCAGGGGTGTCCAACTGTGGCGCTTCAGATGTTCATGGACTACAGTTCCCTTCAGCCCCTGTTAGCACGGCCACTTGGCCATGCCTGCAGGGGCTGATGGGAATTGTAGTCCATGAACATCTGAAGAGCCACAGTTGGATACCCCTGCTAGGGCATTATATCCTGCTGAGGTCCCTCCCCTCTTCAGACTTTACCCTCTCCAACTCCACCGACAAATCCCCAGAAATTTCCCAACCCAGAGTTGGGCAACCTAGCCAGAGGTGGGATCCAACCAGTTCTCACCACTTCTCTAGAAGTGGTTACTAATTTTTTCTGAGTGCCGAGAAGGGGTTACTAAAGCAACCTCCCTGCCCAATAGGGACTGGAGGTGTGTGTGTGCGGCAGCGCCACTGTTTGAATCCCACCACCATCGGAACCTGTTATTAAAATTTTTGGATCCCACCACTGAACCTAGCCCAGCTACAGCAGTGGCTACCATTTGCCATCCTCTGGAGCCAGCTCTGCAGACCCTCCACCGTCCTGTTGAAGGTCCAAGATTGCCTCTCCTCCACACTGACCTTTGTTTTTGGAAGCCAGTTTCTCAGCTTCCCGGGGAGTTTTGAAGTGGACAGGTTCGCTGGCCGGACTCTGGCCTTGGATACTGATGGACTGCACGTGCACAATGTATTCAGTGTCCTCCTCCAGGTCCCACAGCGAACATGAGCGGGTCGTGGTGTTCACTTCCTGGATGAAGCGCAACATGCGCACGTCCTTTTTCTGCAGGGAGACAAAGTAGAGCACACCAGCAGTCAGGGCCTGCTCTTTTAGGGGCTCAGGCTAGCTTACAATATATGCTGGAACTGGGTTTGCCCAGCAAATTGACAAACAGTCTAATCTAAGCATCAAAGAATTAGCCTACAAAGATTACAATCGGAGTTCAGCTCCATAGCAGAATCAGTCAAAAGCCCTCAAGGAGAGAATTGCTTTCTTTATTTGGAAACTTTTGGTGCCACCTCTCCAGAGATCAGCTCATCTAGTACACAGCTCATTTAGTACACAGCCCATCCTGAAGGATGCAGAGGAAGATCTCTGGGAGCCCACACTGCAGAACAAGGACAGCAATAGAGGAAGCTCTCTGAGGGGTAGCCGCAAAGTGAGACAGTTGTAACCAAGGTGCTGGCAACAAAAATTGACCAGCCAACCAAAGTTGGCACACAGGGAGGGGCAGTCCTTCAACCACGTGGGGCCCAGGCCAAGAATGGCTGTAAAGGGCAGCTCCAGTCCCTTGAACTAGGCTTGGAAGCCAACTGGGAAGCAACTCTGCTGCTTTAATGTTGAGGGCAAAATCTAGTTCTGTTCAACAAACAGGCAGCCCTCATTCTGTGCTGTGCAAATGGAAGTTTCTGGGTCATCTTCAAGGGCAACCCTACAAACAATACACTACAGCAGTGTAGTCCAGAGGTTACAGGTGAACAGATCAGTGTTGCTGGGTCAAGTAGAGAAGACAGTCTGTGGTTAAAATTAACATGAAGCCTTCAAGTAACAGATACATTCAGCTTACCCATGAAAAAGGACTGTGTCCAGAAGGCTCCTCCCCCAACTTCTAACTGGATTGGTTTGTCCCTAGTCCTGACTGGAGGCAGCCACAACATAGGAGAAGGTCTCTGGAAAGGCTCACCTTTAAAATCCCATAGTCACCACAGCAACTGACTGGGAGTGGCGCTGCAAGAGGAAGGGGCTGGGCGCATTGCAGTGGCGGCTGGAGAGACCCCTGACCGCTTGCAAGAAGTGTTGTCCTTGTGAGAGGCCAAAAGTAGTGGAAATCTGACCTGCAGGCTGCCCGCAAATCTCTCTCCCATCTCAAATTTGAGGTCCATGCAGGCATTGGGTTGGGGCAACAGGGCCAAACCTGCTGACCCAGGAAGCAGGGTGCAACTTTCCCCTTAAATGGCTAATGCTAGCCAAACCCTGTGCAATGGGGCAAGTCAGTCCCAGCCAGAGCATCAACCTTCCCAACCAACACCCCCTCCACTTGGTCAGGATTTGGTTTCCTTGGGTCTCCTCTCATCCCAGTGCATGCAGGCTCTGGCTTAGGGTTGTTGTCCACCTGATGGGGCTTAGAAACATCTTGCAATTGTCTTCCGGACTACAGAGATCAGTTTCCCTGGACAAAATGGCTGCCTTGGAGGGTCGACTCTATGGCATTGTACCCACTGAGGTCTCTCCCCAGGCTCTGAATCTCTAGGAATTCTCCACACCTAGTGCCGGTGTAACCCCTATGCTAAGAATGAGATGACCCAGAAAGGGGTGGAGTCTGAAAAGAAGCAGAAGGCTGCAGAACTCATGAGGTTGGAGGAAGCAGGGCTACCAGGCTGGGACCTTGATAGATTTTTATAAGCCCTTAACACCTCGTTTAAGGTAACTGCAATGTTGTTGGGAACTAGTGGGAATGGAGTTGTTTATTTTTTTGCTATATTGTAAATTTTAGAATTTATTGTTTCAGGGTTTTTGTGTATGTAAATGGTGAGAGTTTCTCTGGGGACCTTCAACATCTTGAATCCAGTTCACCAAGCCTCTGGAGTCTCCATGAACCAACCACCAGCAGGAAGAATGGACTTGGCATTATCAAACTGTAATTAGAAGGACTTGGAATGAAACTTGAACAGGAGCTTGAAGTGTTAAGTTAAATGTTAATGTTTGATAATTGTCATAAAGTAAACCACTTTGTTTAAAAATTTAGTTGTTGCAAACTCCTTCCAAGTTCTGCCCCACAGAACCCACAAGGTAAGGTTTCAGCGGCACCCCTGCTTGGCCCGACGCTGACATAACCTATGACACCCACACACACACCCAGTATCAAAACTATGGATAATCTTAGTTAGTGGCTTCTTACATATAATAAAAAAGCATTCGTGAAAGAACGGAGAATCATGTAGATGATTCATCCTCTCCTATGGAAACTCTGACAAAGAGGACAACCTTTATAAACACCTCCTCTCCACATATACAGATATCCTTTTCCAAATGCTTTCATAATAATTGATGAACTACAGTCTCAAGTGCCACTCATTCTAGCAGAATTGTTAAAGAAGAATCACCCCGTGCATTTGTAGTCCGAAATTATCCAATAGAGCAACCAGAGCTGTGACAGTCCCAAAACTGGGCTAAAAGCCAAACAGAAATGGGTCAAGGGTGGATGAATCATCCAGAAGTGCCCAAAGTTGCTCTGCCCCCACCCACTTGATCACCTTGCTCAGAAATGGAAGAGCAGAAACAGGGCTGGGAGCTAGCAAGATCTTTTTTAAAGCAGGTCTCCCAACCGCTTCATTCAGGGCTCAGAAAAATTCCCTTCAGCCAGTGACAAATTTACATTCCCAAAGAGAGGAGGAGCTAAATTGGCCCAGCAATATTTAACAAGCTCCTATAGGAAAGGGTCTAACTTACAGGTGGTATTTGTCACAAACTCAGCAACCCTGGCCACATCTGTCAAGGGTGTGTATGTGGGGGGGGGGGGTGTCAATCAAAATCTCCAGACTACAGAGGCACTTCTGACAAACAACTTGTCCAGAAAACGATGTTTAAGTTGATCTGGATCAAAGAGTTTTTATCAGTGGAGACACTTAAGGAATATCATAGCATTGAACAAATGAATGTATGCAGCAGTGGGAAGAAACTGAACGGCTGAAACAGCAGAAACCACCTTTAAAAGCTGAGCAGGACAGGAGTCAAATGATAGAAAAGGGGTAGAGAAAAAAGGCCTTCTTCGGGGGTCATCATTACCCCTCCCCTTCCATTGACCTGTAAATTGGCTTGGTGGCATGATGTGCTGGATTCAGAATAGGGTTGCCAGCTTCAAGTAGGGAAATACCTGAAGATCCAGGTGAACTGTAATAGCGGGAGATCTCAGGCAACCACCTGAAGGCTGGTAATCCTAATTCAGAATGAACTTCCTGCCAACAACGCCCAAATACTCTCCCTTCCCATTTTACTTTCTGAGGAAGGGGTCATTACAAGGACAGAGGGTGCCAGGCAGGGGCGGAGCATCCACAGGGACATATGGAGTCATATGTCCACAGGCGCCTGCCAATCAGTAATGGGGGGGGGCAGAAAATCGCCTCCTACACTTTCCTTTCACCAGCACTGGGCCAAGAGTGCCTGGCAGGCTCCTGACCCTGGCCGGCTGCTGCCACCCCCCTACCCCCAACAGAGGCTGCAAGCAGGCGTGGCCTCCTATAGAGGTGGGGGGACGGGAGCAGTCAGGGCCGGGCCGGGAGCCTTCCGCAGGCAAGTCCTTGTTTTTGTGCCCACACACACACCTCTATTGGAGGTGCTACATCTCTGGTGTCAGGGTACTTTATGCTGCTACACCTCTGGTGTCAGGGTACTAAGGAAAGAACTGGACCTTTTCCATGCACATCAAACGTTGTCCTTGCAATAATATGGAACTTCTGATTCTGCCCTAAGAGAGGCCCATAAGAAGCAAAGATAAATAGAGCCGTGGAAGCAAGCTGACCTGCTGGGAGATGGCAAATCCAATGACCACTTCCTCTTCCAGGACATCCCAGGTCACCACAGCTGAGTTGGCCTTCAGAAGCTTGACTGTGACATTGACTGGAGCAGAGGGGCTGTCTGCGGGGAGACAGAAAGAGGGGGCAGGGAAGAGCTCTTTTATTACTGGAGTGGAGAAGCTCATTACCCGCAAGAGAAGGAAGCCGCAAGCATTTCACCGATGTGCAATTACCGTATGGAATTCACTGCTGCTAGATGTAAAATGGCTTGAGAAAAAAAGGATTAGACAAATTTCATGGAGGATTAAGTCTATCAGTGGCTCTTAGCCCCAACCACGGACACAGTCCTTCCGTTCAGAGGCAGCATACCTCTGAACAGTGGTGGCTGGTGCGTCCAAAGAATGTGCATCCTATAGGGCTGGATCCTATGGACCGATTCCACTAGCCGTGGTACTTCCTTCCAGTGGAGGTTCCTTCCACTTCAGGAAAGTGTTTCCACTGAGTAAAACAGATCTCTGGGATCCAAGCCATCATTCCCATCCCAGCCACCTGACCATTCCCACAGTATTGCTTCTCAGCTGCACGCACGCACACACACCCCAAACCCTTCTGGCCTGTTCCACCCCAGCAATCGTTACTGAAGCCCATCCTTCAACACAGGATGGAACCGCCATGTTCAGAGGAAGTACAACAGAGGAATGTTGATGCACTGCTGACCTGTTTCTGTGTTTTACAAAGGCACTTGGCTGATTATAGTTGAAAACATGGTGGAGGCCCAGGTAGACGCAAGTGGGTGACCAATGACTACAAAGTTCAGAACTTTTCTAAGCCCCTAAACACTAAACCTGGGCCGATTATACACTGCTGCTCCCCCCAGTGGGGGAATGTTTCCTTCAGGGCAGAGATTTCTATATTGACATGTTCTGTGTTACAGCACTGCAGATCCCGAATGCCCCGCAGTTAGTGACAGCAGGAACCCTTGGTGTTTTCCCTCGCTTTGAGGGGTCTACGTTTGGCTTTTATGAAAAGCACAACAATGTAATGGTCAGGCAGTTCACCTATAATTCTAGCAATTTATTCCCTACTAGTTGTGCTTCCAGAGTTACCTGGTTGGCCAGGATGCTGGAACAGACAGCCCAAATAGCATCAAAGAGGGTATTCCCTAAGTTCTCCTCAGTAAATCTGGACCAGAACACCAGTGGCAGAGCATGTGAATCCAAATCCTCAGTTCAAACCTCAACTAAGCCACAGTCTCAATAGCTGCCAGTTTAGTGAAGAGATTATTGTGTCAAGCAGGTTCAAATTCTCAGTCTGCTAGGTGACCTTGAGTCCATCATGCAGTCTCAACCCAACCTACCTCACAGGTTTGTTGTTGCAGGAGTAAATAGAGGAAGAGAGAACAATTGTGTAAACTGATCTGAGTCCTCATTAGGGAGAAAAGCAGGGTATAAATAAACAAATGAATACATGAAATAGCTGGCCATACTCTGAGCTAGCAACCTGGATATCCTGGCTAGTTGAAGCTCATCAAGAGCTGGGGTAGGCAGGGTTGGTCACAGTTAGTACTTGGATGAGAAACTGGGCTTGCAGAGGCAGGCAATGGCAAACCACCGCTGCTCTTGTCTTGTCTTGAAAGCCCCATGAGAGGTTGCCACAAACCAGTTGTTACGTGATGGCACACAATTTATTTATTTATTCTGAGTTAGGTTCCGACTCTGATGGCTCATAGAGGTGGCAGAAAGGATTATTGTGATCACATTTGCAAAATGCTTTGAGTGCCTAAAAGCAGCCCCATAAAGCCATCCCATGGAACAGCCAAGGGCTGGTACTTGGGCACAGTGCCAAATCAATGCACAGAAGAGAAGAGTTTGGATTTATACCCGGCTTTTCTCAACCTTAAGGAGCCTCAAAGAAACTTCCAATCACCTCCCCCTGCCTACAACTGACACCTTGTGAGGTAAGTGAGGTTGAGAGAGTTCTGAGAGAACTGCAACTAGCCCATGGTCACCCAGCAGGTTTCATGTGTAGGAGCAGGGAAACAGATCCAGCTCACCAGATTAGAGTCCGTCAGTCATGTGGAGAAGTGGGGAATCAAACCAGTTTTCCAGATAAGAGTCTGCCACTCTTAACCACTCCACCACAACCCCAGGGTAAGCCGGGGGAAGCTCCAGTTTCAAAAATACCCTGATGGTAGCACAACCCCCTCAGTATCCCACCCTTAGAGGTTAATGGGGACTTCTGTGCAGACTATAAAAAAAAGGCTGCTGGAGTTTGAGTGGCATTTTGGTAAACCCCAAATGGAGCATAGAAATTGAGTGGCCAAGAGAGGAGGCACTGGAAGGAGCTAACAAGAAGAGGTGTGAATCTGGAGCCACAGGTGAGAGTGTGGAGGTGGGACTCTCCCTCTTGTATTAATCATCGTATTCATTATGAGAGCCTGTGTGGTGTAGTGGTTAACAGCAGGTGGATTCTAATCTGGAGAACCAGGTTTGATTCCCCACTCCTCCACCCGAGTGGCAGAGGCTTATCTGGTTAACCAGGTGTGTTTCCACACTTCTACGTTCCTGCTGGGTGACCGTGGGCTAGTCACTTCAGAACTCTCTCAGCCCCACCTACCTCACAAGGTGTCTGTTGTGGGGAGAGGAAGGGAAAGGAGTCACCTTGAGTCTCTTTACAAGAAAGAAAGGTGGGATATAAATCCAAACTCTTCTTAGTAGTAGAAGTAGTAGTATTCCTGCTACTTCTGCTTTTAATTTTCCCTAGCTGCTTTGTAGCATATCACCAGCTGCATTCTACTTGTGCTTCATAGCACCTGTGCTCACCTTGCAGGTATACACCATGAAAACATAAGAACAGCCCTGCTGGATCAGTCCAGTGCTCCATCTAGCCTTGCGTCATGTCTCACACAGCAGGCAACCAGGTCCTCTGGAAGCTCAACAGCAGGGCATAGAGACACCTGTCATTGGGATCCAGAAGTTTACTGCTGTGAACATGGAGTCACAATGGAGTCCACTTTTAACTGCAATCACAGTGCACTGAAGAGACAAGTGCCACAGCAGGGAGATACCTGGCCATATCCCAGCTTGGCCAAGGATGTAGGTAAGGGTTTTTTTCCCCCCTCAGGTTCAAAACCCCCATTACATGTCCGAAGCTCCGCCCCCCCTCCCCCGTTTGTGATTTTTTTGGATATTTTAAAGTGTTTTTTGTTTTTGGCCTGCAGGGGGTGCAGTTTTTTAAGCTAGAAGAACCAAGATTTCAGGGATGTTTTGGGGGACTCTCCTGAAGACACCATCCAGGTTTGGTGAGGTTTGGTTCAGGGGGTCCAAAGTTATGGACTCCCAAAGGGGTGCCCCATTCCCCATTGTTTCCAATGGGAGCTAATAGAAGATGTGAGCTACACATTTGAGGGGCCATGAATTTGGACCCCCTGAACCAAACGTCACCAAACCTGGGAGGTATCATCAGGATAGTCTCTTACTGATATTACCCTGGTTTTGTGTAGTTTGGTCCAGGGGGTCCAAAGTTATGGACTCCCAAGGGAGTGCCCTATCCCCCATTGTTTCCAGGTATAGAAGATGGGGGTTACACATTTGAGGGTCCATAACTTTGGACCCCCTGAACCAAACTTCACCAAACCTGGGTGGTATCATTAGGAGAGTCTCCTAAAGATACCGTGGAATTTTGGTGCTGCTATCGTAACAATTTCACCCCTGACAGCAGGCACCCCACAAGTTTCCCCAGATTCTCCTTTTAAATCCACCCCCCTTCGGCATGGATTTAAAGGGAGAATCTGAGTTCCCCAGTTTAAACATTGAAAGTGATGCTGTTTCGGGGTGGGGAATAAACCACACCAAAACAGCATCACTTTCAATGTTGTTTTAACTGGGGAACCCAGATTCTCCCTTTAAGGTGGATTTAAAAAGAGAATTTGGCCTCTCTAGTTTAAACACCATTGAAAGTGATGCTGTTTGGGGGTGGATTCCTGCATCACAGGAACTGCCCATGGGGGGAGGGGGGATGTGGGTGCAAAACTCAGGTTTTGCACAGGGATTCATTTTTCCTAGCTACGCCTTTGCCCAGAGGGGAGGGCAGAAGGGGCTGCCAGCTGGGAGCCCAGCTGGTGGTGGGGAGGGCAGGGCAGGGGAGTCTGCCATCCCCAGCCTTGGAGAGCTGCTTTTATAAGCACTGAGTCTGGGGCTTGGGGAGGTGTGGCCATGCCCCCAGTAGCTGGTGGGGGCGTGGCCCCACCCCCAACCCCCCTACAAAAAATCTATACCTACATCCCTGGCCAAGAGCATACTTTTTAGGGACTGGCAGCCTAGAAATTGGAAAAATAAATAAGATAAACATTGTTGAATCTAATTAATATCCTTTAAAAAGCTGAAGGCTCCTGCTATTGACTTATTAAACATTAACCTGATTATTAGTAGACTTTGGGTGGAAAACATCGAAAATATTACTTTTGAATATGGATTCTTGTATTTCTTCCCCCCAAAACCAAACAACTCTTAAGAAAGGATAGATTCAGGGGCAGGGAGCAGCAGAAATTCTTTGCTTTTGTTATGATGTGACTGTAACATTATCATTACATAATTGTCCTGCCTATGAATGCTCCTCCGTTTTCTAGCCTGCTCCCATCCTTAAGACCCTGTGCCAACCACCCTGCATTCCTTAACATGGGATTCTGCCCCTTAACCTTAGACTGAACGGCTGCAATGAACCCCACTGCCCATTCCAGCCAGGGCCCATGGAAGAAACTGAAGAAGACGCGGGCAGACCTGCTCCCCCGCTGTGCTGATCCCTCCTGCCTGTGCTGCTTTCATTCCCAGATGTCATTAGAACAAGTCATTAAAAATGCAGTTGAAAACTGAATCGTATTTGGGACCCAACGTACGTGTGTACATTCGGACGTGCTGTCAAGTCTCAGCTGACGTACTGCAACCCAGCAAGGGCTTTTGAAGCAAGTGAGAAGCAGAGGTGGTTCTCTGTTGCCTTCCTCTGCAGAGCCTTCCTTGGCAGTCTCCTGACCCTCAATAGCTTCTGAAAGCTGACAAGACTGGGTTATATACCATGCTGCTTTCCCTCTCTACGTGGGGCCCTATGTGATGTGAAAACTCCCTTGTTAGAAATAAAAGAAACATCCAGCTTTGTCAATATAAGGATCTCAACATGAAGGGAGACCCCTGTGAGTTCCAGTGAGCTTTACATGCAGATCTGAATCGTTACTGGGTTTTGTAGTTCCAGAAGGACTGTGTCTGTTCTTCTCCCCCATCAGCCTTGCGACATCCTGGTCTCTTTTGACAGAAGCCCCAGTCTCACTAGGGACCCTTCTGCACATGCAGAACAATGCACTTTCAATCCACTTTCAATGCACTTTGCAGCTGGATTTTACTGTGTGGAACAGCAAAATCCACTTGCAAACAATTGTGAAAGTGGACTGAAAGTGCACTATTCTGCATGTGCAGAAGGGGCCCTCATTGCTTCTGCGGAAGATCCTTTGGTTTTCCCATGGGAGCTTGTGTTCAAGAGTGTGAGGCACAACAGATTTAAATAAATTCATTTAGACACTTGCAATAAACTGCAGACTTGGTCTCTTCATCATGCCAACTATGGAAGGAGGAATGGGGTCCTTTAATATCGGTGAAGACTTCTGATGAACAGGAAAGCTTAAACCCTCCTTTGTGATTTTGCAGTCAGCCTTAATAAAGGCATTGAGTGGCTGCTGTATTTTGATTGCATCTGATGAAGTGGGCTGGAAATCCACAATAAACCCACTAGGCTTTATCTGTTTTTCTGCAACTGACTAACACGGCTATCTCGCTGAGCTTGGAGCTACTGGTGTTCCTAATGCCATCAAGTTACAGCTGACTTATGGTGATCCCATAGGGTTTCAAACCAAGAAAGGAGCAGAGATGGTTTTTCATTCCCTGCCTTTTCCCATCACAGTGCTAACCAGGACCAACCCTCCATAGAGCTTCCTAGTCACTGGGGAATGTTAATAACATAAACCCCATTTACTGTTAGCCAGTGATTTTGCAATTGCTTCCTCCATGACACTATTCAAGGTCCAATTTTAAGAAAACATAGGCCCCTTCCACACATGCAGAATAATGCACTTTCAATTTTGCACTATGCAAAATAGCAAAATTCACTTGCAAACAATTGTGAAAGTGAATTGAAAGTGCATTATTCTGCATGTGCGGAAGGGGCCGTAGATGTGCTTACAGACCCATCCAGGCTCTAGCCAATTCATTATCTAGCACCCATCCAGGCTCTAGCCAATTCATTATCCTGAGGGTATCCATTTCTTCCCAGCCCTCCAGGATGGGAAGAGGAAATCCCCGAATTCACACCACCGCTCTGCATCATACAGCAGTATAATTGTGCACCTGGGCACCAGCCACAGAATCTCTGTATAGATAGGAAGCCAAGCTGTGGCCTTAATCCACAGCAACCCACTGGGATGCAAGCTTCCGTTTCAAAACACCTGCTCAAGCATGAACAGAAGTCCATTTTCACCCTTGTTTCCCTCCTGCGCTGTCTGGAGCATCTTTTTTAGAAAAGGAGCCACCTGCCAATTAGGCATCTGAAGCCTCCTCCAAACAGCCAGCAAGATGGGCCTCGCCGGTTCGGCAGCTGCTCCTTGCCTTGAGAGTTGCAGAGGAAGGCAATTAAGCACAGCACCAGAGGAGGATCTGTGACTGGATACAGCTTTGGACGTCAGTCTCCAGCACATGAGTCGAAGCCTCAGCTCTGGAGATGGCTTCCCATCACTGTTTGCTGTGTCAAAGGGTGAAATGTGTGGAAAACTGCCCAGCCGTGGGGAGCGTCAGCATTCCAGAGGTTCATTGGCCGCTCTTGAAACCAGCTTGAGTCCCGTGGCATTTGCACCGAAGCCAGACAGGCAGGGTTTTGTAGGTCACGTTGTTCCCTGTTCTGCAGGTTGCACAGTCAACGCTGGAAGAGGCTTCACGACACAGTTGTGCTTGGTAACAGGCCAAACTGTACCTGAGGTTTCAATAATCTGAGATTTTAATAAAATGAGACTTTTTTTTAACATTTCAGTGGTGTGCTTAGTATGTACAAACTTTCTATGTCCGTTCTCTTTTGCTTTCTCACATAGTGTCCTGTTCACTCAAGCGCTCGCTAACAGTAACACACTACAGAAGTTGATTTTTTTTTGTGATCTGTCTGCCAATCTAGGCATCCATAGGCTTAAATTTGATAGCATATTTGTCTTTGCGTGACTGTGGGGAATTCCCTCACAGGTTCTCCAAAGCTGGCTTTGCTTTTGTAGGTTGATATTTAGATAATACTTATGAAATTTTTCTCTTATTCATCTCATGAATCCAGAGGCGTATCTAGGGAAAATGTAGCCCGGTGCAAAATTCGAGTTTTCCGCCCCCCCCCCTCCCCCACCACGACCAAACAATTTTTTTTTGCACCAGGTCATCTCAAAGTCACCATCACATTATAGAACATGCCCCAACTCACAAATCTGAACACAGCAATGTTCCACTGGTCCGCTGAAAATGTGTGATTTTCCGCCCCCCACGTGACTAAATGGCCACAGCCCTGGGACATTTGACCCCATATGTCCCAGTGGGTGGTACGCCCTGCATGAATCCTTACAAGACACCTGAAAGGCAGGACAGAATAATATCACATCCTGACTGCCACTCTTGGCTCAGTTTCCACATGGAGGGATTCCCCTTGTAGCCCTCCTTGCCGTTGCAAATGCAGAGGCATTCACAGCAGCAATAGAGCATCCACACCACAGTTTTTCTTGCCCATTTCTTGGCTCAGGCCCCTCCCTCCAAAAACCACCACTTCTCACTCCATGTACTTGCATATCTCCCCCTTGTGGGGTTTTTTTTTAAGGAAAGCTGGAAACTGATGGCAATGTACAGTTATAATAACAATTGTAGCAATTTAGGCATTCCTATTTGTTTTTCTAAATCTTGAAAAATCAACTCAACCAAGGAACATTATGCAAGACTAATAACAGCAACTTGCGTAAGGTCATCCAACACATTCCTGAGCCAAGTAAGATTTGAGACCTGGGCCGAATTCCCACTGAAAATTTAATCTAGATACAACCAAAAAGTTTCAAAAGAATCGGCACCTTTTCATCCAGGTTCCAACATCCTCACTGCAGCATGTTTCTAGTGAAGATGTCTAGGCCTGCCCCTTGGGGGGGAGGGTGGGGTGCCTGCTGTCAGGGGTGCAATTGTTAAGCTAGCAGCACCCACATTTCAAAGTATCTTTAGGAGACCCTTCTGATGATACCACCCAGGTTTGGTGAAGTTTGGTTCATGGGGGCCAAAGTTATGGACCCTCAAATGTGTAGCCCCCATCTCCTATTAGCTCCCATTGGAGTGTTTTTTCAAAAAGGTGCATATACAAGCAGGTCCAGGAAAATCCCACAAAAAAGGGGGGGAGCGCCAGAAACGGGACTGATCTGTGTTCCACGGTTCAGCTGTGAGGAAATCTTGAGGGAACCAGGATATTTCGGGTGACCTTACAGTATTAAGGTCCTGTAAGGATTAATCGCCAGTGGGAAATCGCCCAGGGATTTCCTGGCATTTGCTTTTTGATGTCAAGTTGCAGCTGACTTCTGGTGACCCCAGACAGTTTTTCATTCAGAGGTGGTTTGCCATTGCCTGCTTCTGCATAGCAACCCTGGACTTCCTTGGTAGTCTCCCATCCAAGAGTTAGCCAGCTAACTGCTTGGCTTCCAAAATCTGACAAGATCAGGCTAGAATGAGTTATAACTTTAAAGTTGGACCACATCCTAAATTATAATAACCATAGTTTCCAAGATCTGACAAGATCAGGCTAGAATGAATTATAGCTTTAAAAGTTGGACCACATCATAAATTATAACAATAATCAGCCTCTGTGTAGCAACCTTGACTTCCCTAGTAGTCTCCCACTCAAGAGCTAGCTACCTAGAAGAAGAGTTTTGATTTATACTCCACCTTTCTCTCCTGTAAGGAGACTCAAGGGGGCTTACAAGCTCCTTTCCCTTCCTCTCCCCACAACAGACACCTTGTAGGGCAGGTGGGGCTGAGAGAGTTCTGAATGAACCATGACTAGCCCAAGGTCACCCAGCAGGAATGTAGGAGTGTGGAAACACATCTGGTTCACCAGTTAAGCCTCTGCCACTCAGGTGGAGTGGGGAATCAAACCTGGTTCTCCAGATTAGAATCCATCTGCTCTTAACCACTACACCATACTGGCTCTTACCCTGCTAAATTCCTTAACTCTGAGGAGATCAAGCTAGCCTAGGCCATCCAAGTAGGAAACAAAGGCAACAGGCCAGGTAGTAGTAAATAGGGTAAAATTGCTTTATCCAAGGCGTATTAAAGAAACTGGTGACCAATTCCCCTTTGGGAGATTGCAAGGCTGCTCCTGAGTTGCCAAAAACAAGATCCGTTACTTTCAAGAAGTACCAAAATGTCAAGATGTCGCTGGGGCTACGACTTGCTCTTCCCTGCCCAATGACCTTTTCTGCCAAGTGGAGAGGCCGGACTCAGAGTCCCCTTGGCTAACTCCAGAAAATCACTCTTGTCTCAGGAGCTGGAACTCAAAAACTCCTCTCCCATGCACCCCCACACCTTTCTTTAATTCTTTCTCTCTTTCCTGGGCCTGTGGGGTCCTTTTCTCTCACTCTGAAGCGGAGGTGTGGATATGAAAAGCTTTTGCGAACACTCAGAAACCACTCAGAGACTTTTCTTTGCTTCGGCACAGCAGGGCTCTCTCTGCTGCTCATAATTGCTTACCAACTTCGTGGAGGCTGAAATGCTTCCCCAAAGTGCTCCACTCACAAAGGCACAAAGGAGCGAGTGGGTGGTGTTTTGGACCCTCCTCTGCTATCAGGGCTTGAGTCATGCAAGGATGGCGGCAGCGCCCCTCCATGGGGCTCTGTGCCCAACCCCTCTTGTCCTTCTGCCATTTCAGAGAACAATGCCCTCCCTTCAGGTCAGCTTTTAGCTCTTGAAAGGGCAGTGTAAATTGCTCCAAAAGAAATCAAGCAGTTAGTGGGACTGGAGGAATTTGAACTGAAGGCTTCCCTTAAGACTTTGGGTGGGTGTAGCTGGAACACCAGAACAAAAACCTCTGAAAGCAGCTGGGGATCCAGTTCCATGCCCCACAAAGGAGATAATTCCTAAGAAAGGCTGGTGCAAAATAGCAAGTTATGGGCTGGCCATTTCCTGGATGTCAGAACTTTTGGAAAATCCTTTGCAGCCAGGGCACTCCACATGGTGCCCATGGGTACCTTGGCACTCTCCAGCACCTTTCCTAGTGACCACCAAATGTTTCTAGAGAGTGGGAGGGGCCATGTGAGGTTTTGTCCAGAAAGACTCCTGATTGACCAAGGGAGACTTGATTGGCTGTGAAGTCTTTTAAAAATGTTGCTTTGGCAGCAGCTGCTATCGCAGCACAAGAATCTTCACTATGTGACTGAAGGTTAGCTGTGGTAGCCATCTCCAGATCAGCAATAGCCATTTTGTGGCAGCTGATTAGGGACTGCGCCCATCACACTTTCCAAAAGTGCCTGCAAGCCCAAAAAGTTTGGGGACCCCTGCTTTACAGGATCATTTGCCTTGTGAGAAGACAGCATCTGTAACTGGGAGCAGTATTTTGTACTATGAGTTTGCTGGCAAGGAGGAGTCAGGAACTCAGACCAAAGGCCAGGTTGCTTGCTTTGGGAATGTGCCATGAGCACCACTCCAGACGCTCACAGTCCAGGACAAATGCCAGGCTCATACAAGGTCTTACAGTCAAAGCTTTCCACAGCTACTCCCACCTCTTCAGATGGCCTCATCTTCACTTCCTCCCATTCTGCCATTCTTCATGCTCTGCTCCACCCATTCTCTCAAGAGGCTCCTGGGGGGTGGGGGTGAAGCCCCAGGTTTTTTGTCTTTTGGTACCTCAGGCAAACTAGGATTTGGGGACAGTGTGACAGACAGAATAGCGAGATGTTTAGCAGGATCATTGCACTTCCTGAGCATTCAAAATGAGCAAGGTTAAAAATAAAAACAGGTCAGCTCTTCAAAAAAGCCCTCTAAATTCCATCACAGCAGCTATGAAAGAGCAGAATCAACAGATATGGAGATTCTGGACTTCCAACCTTTCCTTCAAGCCAGAAAAGGAGGCTCCTCTTCTCCCCCCCCTGCTTTTTTTTGGCAGCCCACAAAATCTGGTGCCCCAGGTGATTGCCTAGGTTGGCCTAGTGTTCAGGCCAGTCCGAGCCTACAGTCCACTCAGCTCATACCTGGACTTCAGAGACCATGAGGTGGGCAAGTCTACTCTCATTCTCACTGTTGCCACAGCCTGGGGTCAAACGGAGGAGGTCCACAGGTGCCATGAGGCTCGGCTTGCACCAGGGTTGTTTTAATGGGTTTTGAGAATCCAGGGGTTCAAGAACTCCAGAGGTCAACTAGAACTGGAGATTCCAGCCTCCAGATGGGATCTGGGAACCCTCTGGAATTACAGCTCATCTCCAGACTGTGAAGCTCAGTTTCCCTTTAAAGAATGGATGCTTTGGAGGGTGTATGCTTTCCCCTTCCCACGCTGCCAAAAAGCTGCAGGGTTGCTGTGCCGACCCCACCTGCCTTGACGTCTGGATTGGACTGTTAAGCAGATCTACAAAGTACCATTTTGTACTATGGGACTTATTCTGGGGAAGAAAAAGAGTTTGGATTTATATTCCCCCTTTCTCTCCTGTAGGAGACTCAAAGGGGCTTACAATCTCCTTGTCCTTCCCCCCTCACAACAAACACCCTGTGAGGTAGGTGGGGCTGAGAGAGCTCCGGAAAGCTGTGACTAGCCCAAGGTCACCCAGCTGGCATGTATGGGAGTGCACAGGCTAATCTGAATTCCCCAGATAAGCCTCCACAGCTCAGGTGGCAGAGCGGGGAATCAAACCAGGTTCCTCCAGATTAGAATGCACCTGCTCTTAACCACTACACCACTGATGCTCTTTTGTAGCTTTGATAGGTAGAATGGAAGATCTGAAAATGGCTTCATTATCCCCCCCATATCAGGTGGATATAAGTATTTATCACAGAAAAGGCACTCTGCACATGTATTGAAATCCTCCCAGAGAAATGGACTTAAGGCTTCCTAGAAATCATACCCCCTTGTCTTTGAACTTTTGTCGTAAAATAGTTTTTTTCTGTTGTGTTGTAAATCCTACAGTTGAAATCTGCCTGAGCATTGTGGCGAATAGTGACCTGATGGTCAGTAACCTAGCAAGGGCTTTCAAAGCAAGTGAGAAACAGATGGCTTGTCATTGCTTTCCTCTGCAGAGCCTACCTTGGTGGTCTCCTGTGAGATCAGGGTGTACCATGCTGCAGAGGCATATCTAGGAAAAATGTAGCCTGGTGCAAAATCTGAGTTTTCGGCTTCCCACCCCACCCCACCCCACCCCACCCCATTCCCTTATGCCCTGCCCCCCTCTCCCCCCCGCCAGGCTTGTCTTTTTTGCCTACAGCACCTTAAAGACCAGTAAAATTTCAAGAGTCAATGCTCCCTTTCCCAGATACCAGCTTTTGACTCTCAAAAGCTTATATCCTGGAAATCTTGTTGGTCTTTAGGTGCTACTGGACAAAGATCTTGCTCTTCTATGGCAAGCCAACATGGCTGCCTTCCTGAAACTTCTTTCACTTATACTGCTCTGTAAAGAACCAAAGAGAAGTTTTGATAAGCCAGATGCCTCAACGACAAACATATCTCAAGCAGGTAAGCTTAGAAATATTCCTCTCAGAAATATCTTGTGCAATCTCACAAGCGCATTTGGGTGGAACAGCACAGGTGACTTGGCATGTACACAGAGCCATAGAAAGAAATGGGAACGCAAGCCTTGGGCACTTAAAAAGCAAGGGAGGGCTATTCAGTGACAGACATGGCGATGGAAACAGAGGCAAGGGCAGCGAATGGTTTGAAAGCAGGAATTAGAGACCATGCTATACAAGACCTATCATGAGCTTTCTGGTTTTGGATTGCAGACAAAGAGCAAAACGATGCCATTCGCTTCCTCAACTCAGTTTGTAATAGAGTGAGTAACAGGGTAAGTCTCCCTGCACGTTTTCTCAGCAGAGTGAAAATGTGGATTCTCCACACAGGGCTTTGATATCCTTCCTCGTGATAGAGATGCTACTCCAGCCACATTCATTAGCTTTGTATCATTGCCTGTTTTGTTCTGTTTGAAGGATTCAGACCATCAGTACTTCAGAATAGCTGGCTTCTAACAAAGCGTTTGGTAAAAGCAGTTAATTGTGCTTGGACAGCGGGTTCAGTGACTGGCCTGTCTCCTCACTGGCCCAGGAATTAATAAAGAAATCACCCACAGAGCAAGGAGGGAAAGGGATGAAAGGAAGTCGGTTACACAGCCATTGGGAAACACACACACGCATGCACGCACGCACTCACACACACACATCTCTTCCTCTTGTATATAAAATATTTTCTTTTAAAAAAAAATCATCTAACCTCCTTCCCAGAGGAGCCTTTGTTAATTGGCAGCCAGTGTGGTGTCGTGCTTAGAGGATTGGACTGGGGTCTAGGAGACATGTTTGAATCCCCTCTGCCATAGAAGCTGTCCAGGTGACAAATAATAAGCCAGTCACTCTCAGCCTAACCTACCTGATAGGATTGTTGTCAGAAAAGAGAGAAGAATGAAAAAAAAGCTGATCTGGGTTCCCACTGGGTACTAAAGCAGCATGTAAATGAAGTAAATAAATTATTAGACCCCTCTGTCTTATTAGTTGGCAGATTTCGAAGAGTTCCCAAATCGGAAAGATTTTGTCCTTGTAGGAGCAGCAGTGGCATAGTGGTTAAGAGCAGGTGCATTCTAATCTGGAGGAACCGGGTTTGATTCCCTGCTCTGCCGCTTGAGCTGTGGAGGCTTATCTGGGGAATTCAGAGTAGCCTGTGCACTCCCACACACCCTAGCTGGGTGACCTTGGGCTAGTCACAGTTCTTCTGAGCTCTCTCAGCCCCACCTACCTCACAGGGTGTTTGTTGGGGGGGGGAGGAGATTGTAAGCCCCTTTGAGTTTCCTACAGGAGAGAAAGAGGGGATATAAATCCAAATGTCCTCCTGCTCCTCCTCCTCCTGCTCCTGCTCCTCCTGCTCCTGCTCCTGCTCCTCCTCCTCTTCTTCTTCTTCTTCTTCTTCTTCTTCTTCTTCTTCTTCTTCTTCTTCTTCTTCTTCTTCTTCTTCTTCTACTGGGCAAGTAGAAATGTTAGTACAGACATTGTTCTGCTGCTCAAAAAAGGAGGACATAAGGGCAAAATATTGGACACAACTCCTCAAGCAATGTGATAGTTTATTGATCCTGCGTTTTCCAGATGCCTAGGGACCAGCAATTCCCTATCAAAGTTTTCGTCAGCATGGCCAATTGGCCATGCTGGTAGGGGCTGATGGGAATTGTTCCTGAACATCTGAGAGCCGCAGGTTCCCTCTACCCTGGGGCCTAGCACAGGGGTAGGAACCTCTCTGGCTCCAGAGATGTTCAGGAACTTCTGATTCCCATAAACTCTGTCAGCATGGCCAATTAGCCATACTAGTAGGGGCTGATGGGAGTGTAGTTCCTGAACATCTGGAGAGCCATGGGTTCTACCCTGGGGCCCTAGCAGAGAATTTCAAAGGAACCTCGGCTCTCAGATTTCAGAACTACAATTCCCATCAGCCTCTGTCAGCATGGCCAATTGGCCATGCTGGTAGGGGCTGATGGGAATTGTAGTTCCTGAACATCTGGAGAGCCGCAGGTTCCCTACCCCTGGGGCCCTAGCAGATGAACAGAAATTAAAATTTATCCTGGACAATTCAGATGCGGATGAATCTGAGTCAGTTGCAAAAATTTTAGCTGAGATAGTTGATGATTTTAAATAAGTTTATTTGGTTGTTTGTTTTACTGCATTTTGTGCTGTAATTTCATGATTAACGTACATGCCAATAAAGGCTATGTATGTATGTAAATAATCCATTGCTGCAAATTGCAGCCATAATGGCTGGCAGTTGACCTCTCGCGAACTAAGGCCGTTTCCGCACGGGCATTTAATGGCGGCCTGGAGACGGCAAAAACGCAGTCTCCAGGCCGCCATTCGCACAGGCGGCGCAGCTGCATCGCAGCCGCGCCACCCGACCGCCGCAAAGCCGGTGTTTCCCCAGAGCGCTCAGAAGCGCTCTTGTTGGGGAAACGCCGCCTCGAAGCCGCTGCCGAAAGTAGAGCGGCGGCAGGCACCCGGCACTGACGAGACGCTTCCCCACCGGCATCTTTACCTTGTCCCGGGCCTCCGGGCGTATGCGCCGAGGAGCCTGGGGACCACGCCTCTACCCTGCACCGCTGGAGCTGGTAGCGCCAAGAGGCCAGGGGAAGCGTGTCCCCGTGGCTTTCAGCGTCTGACCGGAGTTCCGAGGACATGTTGGTTGCCGGGTGGCAGGCGCCCGGCTCCAGCTCCGGCTGCCGGCTCGTTTGTACCAGGGCATCCGTCGATGCGGGCCGGTCCCAGCGTGTTAGATTGCGTCGAGGGCCGAAATGGTACCCGACCTGGCGGCTTCGCATTACGTCGCGGAAAGCGGCCTAAAGACTGTTCATGCAAGATGGCAAAGGATTTCTGGTTTGGTTTTGCACAGAAATTCTTGCAAAGCTCATCTTTGGTGTCATTCTAAAGAGAGCTACTCCTTTCCCATTTCTTTGGCATCAATGGACTTAGAAGGGTCTTAACTCTGTTTAAGACAGCACTGTTGTCTTTCTCAGGCATAAATTAAATATATATACGAAAGACTATACATTTCCTTTGCATAGGTGAGAGGAAATTACTGAAAAAATAGCAAACAATGGCCATCTTCTGATGAATATTTAGCTTTTGGCTGTGAAGGGATTTGAACGAACAACGTCCCTCAGCCACTATTTATTTATTTTTGAAGAGAATTTTTATGTCGCCTCTCCAGGAAATCTGCCCAAAGCATCTTACAAAATAAAACATGGGGAAAAATATAAAATAATAAAAATTATTATTTAAAACCCACCGTAGAACAACCAAATGGAACATAATAACATAGATAAATAGGCAGCTTAAAATGCATAGCAGTTGCCAGACCAAAATGTACTGCACATGTGGTGGTAAAGGATCAGCTCTTTAATTCAAAACCTGTGTGAATAGAAATGTTTTTGGCTTGGCACCTAAAAGAGAGCAATGTAGGTGCCAGGTGAGCCTCAAGGGGAAGGGCATTCCAAAGGCAAGGTGCCACTGCTGAAAAAGAAGAGTTTTAGATTTATACCCCACCTTTCTCTCCTGTAAGGAGACTCAAGGTGGCTTACCAGCTCCTTTCCCTTCCTCTCCCCACAACAGACCCCTTGTGAGGTAGGTGGGGCTGAGAGGGTTCAGAGAGAACTGTGACTGGCCCAAGGTCACCCAGGAGGAATGTAGGAAATGTTCACCAGATAAGCCTCTGCCACTCAGGTGTAGGAGTGGGCAATCAAACCCAGTTCTCCAGATTAGAATCCACCTGCTCTTAACCACTACAGCACTCTGCCTCTGGTTGTCAGTCTAGGGTTGCTGGCTCCAACTTGGGAAATTCCTGGAGATTTGGGGGTGGAACCTGAGGAGGGCGGGGGTTGGAGAGTTTATCTACCAAAGTAGCCATTCTCTCCAGGGGCACAGATCTGTTCAGTCTGGAGATGAATTGGAATTCCAGGAGACCTCCAGGCCCCAACCAGGACTGGATCTATATTTTTGAAGGGGGGCAAAAGTACAAATGGATGCCCCTCATATATTATAAAAATACTTTTAAAATATATGAGATGCGGCCACCCCTACCTCCTCTGTTGAAAGGGGCAGGCAGCCCCCCTGGCCACCCACCTAGATCTGGCCCTGGTCCCACCTGGAGGTTGACAGCTCTTGTTGCCACTCACCTCACCGTTGAAGGAGAGGGAACAGGAAGTAGGGCTGTGAAGCAGCTCTGAAGTAGCGAGTGGGACATTGTGGGAGGAGGCCATCCTTCACGACAGCAGGTCAACGGTCTGAAGCAGACCTGCAGGGGATAATTGCTCCCTCTAAGCTCTCTAACCCACTGGTCCACTAGAACTGAAGCACGGGAAATTTGGCCGTGGAACTGGCAGTCTCTCTTCATGCCATCTGGAATCCTTGCGGCAAAATGCAACATTTCTGTGTAGAGAATCCCAGCCTTTAAACCTCATAGATGGCCCTGTACAAAAGCACCAGTTTTGTGCTGCAAAGATACATCAGCCAAAGCTGAGTTCATGGTTTCTTCTTTATTTGCCCCAAGGTCCCACTGAGCACTCTCGAACTCTGCAGCTTTAGACTCATTCTTTTCTTTTCTTTCCTTTTTTTTACGCATTCTGCACAGTTCACTTCCCTCTTCCATTAACCTCTGAATAATGGGCAGCCATTCTGCAGTGGCATGAGGGACCAAGCCAAGAACGACCACACGGGCCTGAGGCCTGGTGTTATTACAGAGCTAAATCATATTCACAGGCTTTTAAAATGACTTAAAGATTACCTTGGCAATTGCCGTGAACAGACAGCAGTACAAATTATTGGCAAACATGGCAACGAAAACGGGGGAGAGGAAACTTTGCTAATGCAATTGCCCCAAAGTGCCAGATTCACTTTCTTTCTCCTTGCGGCTGACTGTCCCTCCCAATAATCCTTGTTTTTTCTTTTGGCTTTAGTTCTTTTGGCTGGACCAACAACATGGCTCTAATTAACTCTGTGACATTTGTCAAAAGATGTACACCCAAGTCTCTCTCTCTCTCTCTCTCTCTCTCTCTCTCTCTCTGTGTGTGTGTGTGTGTGTGTGTGTGTGTGTGTGTGTGTGTGTGTGTGTGTGTGTGTGTGTGTGTGTGTGTGTGTGTGTGTGTGTGTGTCCAGCTTAGGACTGCTGTATGTCATTCCTAGACTGTTGCCATCACAGGAAGAAGAAGAGTTTGGATTTATACCCCACTTTCTCAACCATAAGGAGTCTCAAAGCAGCTTTCAAACTCCTTCCTTTCCCCTCCCCATAACAGACATCTTGTGACGTAGGTGAGTTCAGAGAGAACTTTGTCTAGTCCAAGGTCACCCAGCCGGCTTCATGTCAAAGAGCGGGAAAAGAAACCCAGTTCTCCAGATTAGAGTCCACTTCCTCTTAACCACTACACCATGCTGGCTGTAGCATTTTGAAGCATTTGTGAATCGCATCTCATTGTCTGTGTGGACACTTAGAGTTGATATAGATCATAAGAATCCGTCAGCAGATGTTCCGCATGAGCAACATCTGCTATTAGCAACCAAACTGAGATTTCATTCATCACTGGGCAAACACTAAAAGATGTGGACATTTTGCTCTAAGGCAGTGGTTCTCAACCTTTCTAATGCCGCGACCCTTTAATACAGTTCCTCATGTTGTGGTGACCCCCAACCATAAAATTATTTGTGTCTCGATTCCAAAGACCATCGGGAATATGTGTTTTCTGATGGTCTTAGGCGACCCCTGCGAAAGGGTCGTTCGACCCCCAAAGGGGTCGTGACCCACAGGTTGAGAACCTTTGCTCTAAGGTGACAGAAATGTGGGATTCTGTGACTGTATACTTTTGCATATGTGTGTTTGTTTTGCATAAGGTATACTACTTCCATTCGTCATGAGCAGCAGAGCCAGTTTCAGTATACCCTGAGGTGGGGCAGATTTCAAGGTCCAGAGTTTCTGCTGAGGCCCACTGTCACAGACCCCCCCCCCCCACACACACACATCTGTTTGCTTCCCCTGCCTCCAGTCTATATGCCTTTCCTTCCCGTTCACTTGCAAGCAGTCCACCACCCATGCCCCCAGCTTCCTAGAGTTGATGGAGTGGTACACAACTGCACACATCAGCCAATGCTGCTGGGGAAAGGGTATGACTGTGGTGCAGGTGTCTGAGAGCAGAGGTGGTGTTGTGAGAAAGGGAAGGATTCACAATCATGTGGGAACACTCACAAGCAGAGGAGTATCTAGGGAAAATGTAGCCCAGTAAAAATTTGAGTTTTACACACACACCCGGTATGGGCAGCTGCTCTCCCTCACCATGACCAAACATGTCTTTTTTGCACCAGGTATTGAAGTCAGTGTATGGACCCAGGGGGAAGGAGGAGGGGCGTGGGGGTGATTTTCTGCCCCCCCATGTGACTAAATGGCCACAACCTGGGGACATTTGACCCCATATGTCCCCCTGAGTGGTACACCCCTGTTCACAGGCACTGGAGTACTTGCCTAGGGACATGGGGTACCCCTTGCCCCCGGGCACATCGATTGAGGTCACATGGGGGGCGCCAAAACATCCTCCTACACAGCAAGTGATTGAGCAAGCCCTAGCAAGCAGGCACTGAAGCAGCCGACTGCTCCCAGTGCCTGTCATAGCCCCGCTCACTCTGTACGGTGGCCTGGAGTGTCCAGGGGGCGGGGGAGAAATCCCACTGGGCTCCCAGGAGCAGGACTGGGGAGCTCCGCCTCCCATCCCTCTGACCCAGCATGCCTTATTCACCTTAAATTAAGTGTGGCATTACTCAGAAGCCTTCTTCCCGGCAGCCGGGCGCCAGCAGGCACAGGAAAAGGCAAGCTGAGCAGGGAGCCCAGCAGCAGCAGAACTGAAGATGATGCTGACGTTTGTTTGGTAAACCTTCAGATGGGGGGTGACTTGTGAGAGATTTACATGCTTAAAAGTTAATTCCCCTTGCACTGGTTTGGAGCTGTTTCTCAGGCTAGCAGCCTACCTCACAGGGTTGGTGTGATGACACAATTAGGAAAGTAGTGGGGAGAGAGCCATGTATGTTTTGTTGGGGGTGGGGGGTATTTTGTGAGCTGGTGCAAAAAATCATTGTTTGGTCATCATGAAGGAGGGTGGCCCCCTATGCCATGCCGGGCCGGGCTGGGGGGGGGGGCAAGCTCACGTTTTGTCCCCAGGCTCCCGTTTGCCTAGATATGCCTCTGTACAGGTAGATGGAAAGTGACTCGTAGGAGGGGCAGAAAATGAGTGCTATCTGCCCAGGGCCTCCCAAAGCCTAGAACCTGCACTGATGGGCAGGGACAGAGATGTAACAATGAAGCTGTTGATGCATGAGAATCCCATGAAAACTATTCCACCTCCTAGATTTCAACAGACATCGATGGCACCATTTTTAGGCCATTCTTTGCAACCATAAGGACTAGGAACTCCTTTGCAGGAATGCTTCAAGGGGTACTTTCTGCCCACAATACCAGGCTCAGCACCAGTTTTCTATACACATAGCCCAGCCATTTGGCATTGCAAGCAGGGCTGCGCAGCTTGTGAGACACTTCCCTGAATCTAGTCCACTAACCAAATGTACTGGGCCATTGGGGTCCTGATACATGCTTTGACATTGCTGTGTATTTGGGCCTGCAAAAACAGCATCATCATCAAGCCTGGGACTAACCACAACAGATGGTTGATGGGCTGTGTCAAGGGGGGGGGGAGGTCACAAGTTGTTTAGACGTGCCATAGAAAAGCGATGCGAGTCTTGTCCAGTCTCCTAGTATCCTGAGAATGCCCAGATTCAGAGATGGACGTGCAATACAGATCGACATCTTTTCCGGAACCCATTCTGTTGCCAGGAGTCTGGCTTTCAAAGAATCTGAAATGCTTTCGACAAGGATTTAGGAGGGGCAGAATGGGGAAGGGGTGAAAGATTGAAGGTGATCGTCGTGTCTTGAGCCTAGGGAGGCAGATGTTCTCCAGCCAAGTTTCTCAAATGACACCATGCCTGAATCCTAAGCAACTGGACCAAGACAACAAGCCCTACCTCACAGGTTCAAAATATTGGCCATGGCACTTGTACTCCCCTGGACATTTGCAAGAGCCATTTCTATAAGCAGCCCCCCATTGCAGGTATAGCCTTTGCTGCTGCTTCATCTGCTTAGTTTAAAGGGTCAGAGAGGTTTAGCAATCTTCCCTCTTGGCTCCAAAAGATAAATAAGAGGCAGCTCTCAGTCCCAATGGGATAAGCACTCCTAGCAGTCTATACAGTGACAATCTTGTCCACTACTACTTGGTAATAACTCCCAATTGAACTCAGTGGGACTTACCTCTGAGTGAACATGCTTCCTTACCAAGAAATGGCTTCCTAGTGTATCGTCAGACAAACACAACATTGTCATTAGAAATTATAATCTTAGGATTGTTCATAAAAAAACAGAAAGAAAGCCAGTCTCAAAGCCACACTCCTTGCCAACCTAGGAAACTGACTTTCCTCCCAGGCAAGGCTGGTTAGGAACACCAGATCCCGGGGACCATGGACAGCCTCGGAGGCCTGTGGAGCCAAAAGAGTAATGTGATGTCTTGAGAGTATAGGTGACATGGAAAGACACAGGAAATCTTTGCCTGGAGCCCCAGTGTGGCTCTTGACATCCCGCATCCCTGATGCTCTGCACATGCTCAAACATGAAGTAAAAATAGCTAATTTTATCCAGGGCATCTCAATGATGTGTCTCTCTCCTCTCCTCACCCCACCCCCCACCCCTTCACACACAAAAGGGATTCCTTCCTTGGGAAACTTGCTTCAGCCTTTCATATTTAGCTTTCCAAGAACTCTTCTGTTCAGGAGACTTTTAATGGTTTTATTGTTTGATCTATTTTGTTGTCATTTTAATCTCTCCTGGGGTTGTGTTAATTCTGACAAACTATTGATTGGAGGGGGGAGGGGTGTCCTATACTGTTGCTTCAGTTTTGGCACTGGCTACTGTTCTGAACAATTATTTCACTGCAGGTGTTCAGTCATCTGTTTCATTCTAATTTTTCTTACATTTTGATTTTTGTATTTCTACACTGCTTTTACCGCTTAAGATACAACAGAAAAGTGCCTCATTATTCTTCTCTGAGCCTGCATGCGAGGAAGCTGCACTTGGTTCAGGTTCAGAGGCATCGGCAATATGCAACACTTACTTAATGTCTGTTTCTTTAAGGAAGGACATGGGATTGAATGGGGGTAATAGTGGAATGTGCTGTCAAGTTGCTGCTGACATAGCAACCCCGTAAGGTTTGAAGGCAAGAGACCAGCAGAGGTGGTTTGCCACTGCCTGACTTTGCGTAGCAGCCATAGACTTCCGGGGGGGGGGGGATCTCCCATCATATGCACTAACCCTGCTTAGCGTCCAATATCTGATGGGATCAGGTCAGCACGGGCTATCCAGGTCCAGTCTGGGAATGGATGGGGAGTGTTTAAAGGGAATGGAGGAACTACAAGACCTCAGGCCAAAAGAACCTGCAAAAGATTCCCGCCCCACCACAAACAAATCTTCATCAATGGAAACCCCTAGTTACACCGCTTTCCCTCCCAGTCTACAGGCCCACTTCTTCCAGAGGTGGCCTTACTGTAAAGCAAGAGAATATCCCAAGAGATTGTGCCCAGTGCTTATAATGTTTTTTATGTGGGGGTATGCCATATAACATTCCTGTAGGAATCCCCCAGTATGTGTTGGACCAGTTCTGGACAACATCCAAATCCGCAACACATACATGATTAAGGAAGATGTATAAGTGCAAATCTTCAGGAGACCCAACTAAAACTGCCCTTCATTTCATCCTATTTACTTGTTTAGCATCAACCGGTCAGATCTGAGGTGAGCTAAGGATAAAGTGAAAGATGGCAGAGGAGAAATGGACAGTGATTAGAATTGCAAAAGCCTTTGGCGTGTGTGTAATATTCTCTCCCTGCCTTCTTTTAAGGACACTTTCATGAATCTTCAATGGTGTCTCCCAGACACTGGCACTTCCGGAGTCCCACGTTCCTTCGCATCAAGATCAGTCAAGGGCAGGCGTGTCAAACCCAAAGTCACCTTTAACGTTTGTATGTGTGTGTGAGAGAGAGAGAGACTGCAAGAAGCAGATGGACCCTAAAAAGAAAAAATCTGCCATGCCTAGACAGAGCGTGTCACCCCATTCAACTGGAGGACAGTGTTTGGCGGCACAAGACATCCTAGCAACCTTGTTTTGTTTTGCATGCTAGCTCTTCACCTAGTATCTTAAAAGCTACTCTTCCTTTTAAGAAGTGAAAGAGAGAAATGCTTTTGTGAGAGTAGACAAAGCCCATGGTTGCAGCCTGAATGAAACCGCTGGTCAGTGGGACAGCACATCTCACAAGCAGGGCTGAAACCGGAGCCAGGAGCCAGCTGTAGCTTTGCTTCTGAACTTTCTTTATCTGCAACATGCAAAGCAGCAGCACAGGACGAAGTGCCACTGAGCATATACAGAGTGACTTCTTTTAATCTGACATAATCATATCCTACAGATCTGGAATCAAAAGCAAGAGCATCTGTGACAGAATATATAACTATACAGTAGTGCTCATTTCTGCTCATCTCATTTAGGAATTAAATTCTGCTCATTTAGGTATTAAATGCTGGTCACCACACAGGGGGAAATTATTTACTTCATTTATAGTGCAACTTTCTCCCCATAGGGACACAAGGTAATTCCATCCTTCTCTGATCCTCCCTTTTAGTCTCACAACAACCCTATGAGGTAGGGTAGGCAGAGAGAGAGAGAGAGACCCAAGACCACCCAGCAAGCTTCCATGACAGAGTAAGAATTTGTTCCTGGATCTCCCAGATCCTAATCTTGCACTCTAATCACTACACCATGCTATATAGAAACATACACACATACAAAACACATGTGCAATGCTATCTTAGACAGGAAGCTACATCTCCAACCAAGTCATCCAGCTTCAAATCAGTTCCAGCTGTACAAATGCACTCCGTGTTTTACAACATATTTCTAAAATGAAATTCCGGTCAAAGGGCCCCATAATCCACTGTAAGGTACAGTCACCTTCCTCTCTTTCAAGCCATGCCAAAGAAACCTAAATTCTGCACTTAAAAGAAAGCTGGTGTTGAATATGTGATTAGCTTGCGTAATCATTCTTGCAAGATTATATGAGTTTACTTCACCATTGTGATTGCAAATGGCAGGGGTGGGTTGGGAAGCTAAAATGGGCCGGCAGCAGGCCAGGCTGAGTTGCCCCTGTGGTGCCACAGGCCACTCAGCTCAGATCTGTCCCATGGTGCAAACTATGGGTGCCAATCAACCTATTACCTTATCTTGGACCGCTGCCATCATTGGTGCCACTGGCCAAGTCTGAGCTCAGAGGTTCCAGCCCACAGGCAGACGTGCTGGGACTTGGTTCTGCTTGTTCCTGCCTGCCAGCAGCCCACTCAGAAGTTTCCCTGTGAGTTCAATGGCTAATCCTCTGCTGGCAAAACATACCCTTGATTATGTCCACTGTAGCCATGACAGCTAGAAAATTTTCAAAGGGGAATGTTCAAGATTTTTGAGGAAACAAGACTCCCGCTGTTGGAGTCTACATTTCTTGTGGCATTTGGATACATCTGGCTTAAGACACTTCTAATAAATCTGAACTGGTTTGAAAAAGATTTCATTAATACAGCTTCTGAAAAACAGGGGGGGGAAACCCAAGATAATGTTCAGAGTCCCCTTGCAGAGATCCCTTACAGAAATGTGGCATTCTGTGATTTGAATCCACAAGCAGGCCTGAATTTTCTTTATGTTTGTGGTAATCAACAGCTAATGCCTCACCTAAGTCCCATAAATGACCCAGGTAACCTGGGTCTCCTGTGTCAGATACTCTCATCCACTGAAATCTACTAGAAATCTACTAGAGCAGCCACCAGAACATCTCAGGAAAGACCAAGATGTTAAAATGTCATAAATGTCATGGACTGGCCTGCCCCCCTTTTCTTGAAATATTGAGACAGGTAATAAGAGAAGGGCCTTTTATTTGGGAAGAAAGGGGACTTGCTTTGGAGTTCTTTCAGAACTCCCTACTATAGAGTTCATGTGCCACAGCAAGAATTGCCAGTTTGTCTATACTAATATCTATTGCATTCTTTTGACAAGATTCTCAAGTGCTGGAGTTGTACTTTGCTGTACATATTGGTCTGACTTCATAATAATATAGATGCCAGACAGCCCAAAGGGCTTTCTGGTTATGCTTAGCATTACATACAAAATGACACACACACACACACACACACACACACACACACACACACACAGAGAGAGAGAGAGAGAGAGAGAGAGAGAGAGAGAGAGAGAGAGAGAGAGAATGTTAAATTGTTATGATTTCTTCTGCTCAGTATGAATGAAATTTGGGGCAAAGTTTTGCCATAGCTTGATCAGAGCCAGATAAAATGTTTCAGGACCATCAGATGACCATTTCGGTGCATTTCTTTGGCCTTCATACAATTTGATGATTACTCTGAGTCTCTATTACTCAAAGGGTTCAGTCACTAATGTGCCTAAGGCCTAAGGTGCCAAAGGTATTATTTTGTGAATATTCATCTTTCAAGCGGTGTCCCAGATTGCATACTGCAAATCATACCTCCCCTGTGAACATTTTATACATTTTTCCTTTTGCTAAAAAATACCAGAGCTGGACTTTATGGTCTACAGCTATCAAATGTCACTTACACCCACATGCTGACATAGTCAGGAGATCAAAACCCAATTCTTTCACTACCTCCAGTCAATATTTTTTCAAGATATAAATCTGTTAACATGACTCTGTCTGCTGAGACTGCCTCTCTCTAGTCCTTCTAAGTTCTCATAACAGAATTTGCTGGATCCACCTAGGATCCTGGGTCAGGTGACAGTGGAATGGTATGCCAAAGACCTGGAATGTTCATAAGATTTGCCATATTGTGTTAGTTTAATGGTTTACTTCCCACTCTGGGCAGTGGTTAGCATTATGGGATGTCCACTTGGAGGAGGGGATGGAGGTTGGTGGGCCAGGGCCCTATTGCATGTCCTGTTATCACAACAAATTTATCCATAAGCCTCCTTTTCCTCTGGACCAATGATGGGAGAAACTGCTGCTGACATTTGGGGCAGAGTTAGCAGTGGGGTTTTCAGCTGCCAACCACTTAGGCTGCCTTTATGAACTTGCTTTTCTGAACACTGACCTATATAAAGTACTTCACGAGAGAGCACTTTGGAATTGAACCAGATCTCACGTGAAAATCTTAGGACTCCTTCAAGTTTCAGGAATCCCAAACAGAACTGGGTCTTCACAGGAAGAATCCTGCTGGCTAAGATGATGGCCCATTTAGTCCAACACTTCACTTCTTCAAGTAGCAAACCAGATGTCATCCCTGGCAGCTGATTACAGCAACTAATCATTTAAACTGTAGAAGGAATAATCATGGAAGGAATAATTGATTTCTGTTCTCCAACACAGCTGAATAAGAGGAAAACAAAGGCAGAGCTGTCCTAGTAGGAGGGATAGTACTCCTAAAGCCTCTCTCAGAACTAAGTGCGGCTAGCAGTTGTGGATTAGCAAATCTATTCTGCACCAATTTGTCCAAACCTTTTTGCAAAATTTCCAGCGGTGCTATTTTGTCCCTTCAGAGCCAGTGCACATCCCCCCCTTCCCTTGCACAACCTCCTCAAGTCTCACGGATACAGCACGGGCTACTGAGGAAAGCTACTGACTTGGGGGTAGGGGTGTTCAAATGATGCAAGAGAATACAACAGGTCTGGGAAGTTCAAGAGAATTTCTTCATCAATAAATGAACGACACCCATTCTCGGCAGCACCGACAGACAGAGCGAGCCGGGGGCAAACAGTGACTAATGCCAGCACTCGTTCCCACAACACCCTCCCCACCCCCCCACAACCTGTTCTCTCCCCTTTACCTGCATCCACCAGGCTCAAGCTGGCCCAGTTGAAAGACACCAGGAGGGCTGCATTGATGTAAAGAAGCAATTGATCCATCCTCCAGCGGCGGTCCATTCTGCATCCACATGGGAATGGCTCGTTCAGCCCCGACGGTCCCGATCCAGCATCGAGGAAGCAGGGAGGAGAGAGCTGGCGACTCGGAGGCAACAGATCAGAGGGCCGGGGAGACGCGGGGCTGCCCTTCCCGCAGGGCTGGACTGGGCGAGCGCATTTCAGCACCACGGAGAGCTCCCCGGCGCCGCCGCAGCCTCCGGGTCGGTGGCTTCTCCGGCGGCAGGAAGGGGCGCCGCTCCCGCCGCCTCCTGCAGCGCCTTCGGCGGCCCCGACAGGCCGGCTCGGTCCCTCGGCCGGAGGAGCCCGGAGAAAGTTTCTCGGCGGCGGGAGGCGGCGGGGCTCCGGGAAGGCAGAGGCGGAGGGAAGCGGAGCTGCTGCTGGTGCTGCTGGTGCTGGCAGCGGCGGCTGGAGGAGCGGCTCAGTCTCTGCAAAACGCAAACGTGCCGCCCGCGGGCCGTCTCCACCATAAGGCGAACAGCTCCATTCATGGAAAGAAAGAGCGGAAAGATGCTGGGGAGGCGGTGGCGACGGCGGGGGTGGGGGGAGAAGAGCCCTCCAACCTTCCTCCTCCTCCCTTCAACAAGAGCCGCCCGTGAAGCCTTTCTTTGCTGCCCACATCCGTCTCCCTCCCTCTCCCGTCGCCCTTCCCCTCACACGGAGATTCACGCTCCGGGATCCGACAGGGGGGTCTTCAGCCCCTGCGCCCCTCGGCCCTTAACCTCGATGAGAGAACGACGCTCCTGCGAGGCGGGATCGCCCGGGTTCGAACCGGCGAGCCGACCGCGCTTCCTCGCGCCTTCGTACACACGCCAGACCCGCGATCCTTTCGCTCAGCCCTCCTTCCTGGAAGATGCTCCCTTCCGTGTTCTGTGCCTTGATTGGCTGGAGAGGCAGAGGGAGGCAAGGAGGCACTCCAGGCTGGGGGCAGCGGCAACTCCAGCCTCTCCCTCCCCAGCTGAAAGAAAATCACCTGCCACCCTTTTGGAAGAACGTAACAAAGCCAAGGGGGTAACTGTGCGGGGTGAGGGGGAAAGGAATCGCTGCAAGGGTTAACAAAACATCAGGGGACGTTGGGTTACATAATAACAGACAAGCAAAACCAGGCAGGTTTTCTTAGACATTCCTTGTCTGTGATTCTTCAAACTTGGTCTTACTTTTCCCCCTAAGGAGGTGAGCCAGCCACCCCAAATATCTGAAGGAATTTGCAGAGAAAATCAAAAGGGCCCCATTTCATTTGCACTCTTCAGCCAGCTACAAAGGAAAAAACAGGGGACAGACTCCCTGTGGAGATAACCCCCAATCCTCTAAAGGCACAGAGTGAGGGCAGCTTAACAAGGCCAAGGTGCTCAGAAGGGTAGTGGCCATGAAACGTAACACTCTCTTGGGTGAGGGACTCATTTCAATCCAGCTGCCAGCCTGGTTTGGGGACCATCTTGCTTACCCTGATCTGGTGACCTTCACTGGGAGACAGAGAAGATGGGGGATGGGGCTCTTATGGTTCTCCTGGAACTCCTGCCAATGTCAGCCATGGTCTCTTTCTGGACAGGCTAGCCAAGATGGGTGTCAGGGGCACAGCACCTTCCTCTCATCTTATTAGGCTAAATGGCACCAGGAAACTGCACTGGGAACCAGTCACGCTGCTCCTTGGCATTTCCACTGAAGACTCCTGCAGGGTCCCTCCCTCCATGCCATTTAGCATTGAAATGGCTGTGGGGGCTACATAGGGACTTAAAGAGAAGCATTCTCTCTCTCCTTTGTGGCTGATGAACGGAATGTCTTGAATAAAGATTTTTTTAAAAAAGACTTAGAATATGTATGCGTCCCCCTTTCTCTTGAGCATCTCTGCACAGATGCAGACATTTTGTGGGATGAAGGCCCATAAACTGCAGGTTAACCCAAGGCGACACTGAGATGAGGAGTTGTGGCTCAGTGGAAGAGCCTCTGCTTTGCATGTAGAACAGCGGTTCTCAACCTGTGGGTCGCGACCCCTTTGGGGGTTGAACGACCCCTTCACAGGGGTCGCCTAAGACTCTCTGCATCAGTGTTCTCCATCTGTAAAATGGATAAATGTTAGGGTTGGGGGTCCCCACAACAAGAGGAACTGTATTAAAGGGTCGTGGCATGAGGAAGGTTGAGAACTACTGATGTAGAAGTTGCCAGGTTCAATCCTCCGCTCCTCCAGTATAAAGGATCTGCCAGCAGGTGATGTGACCGAGGCTTTGAAGAGCTGCTGCCAGTCTGAGGAGGCAAAACTGTCCTTGTTGGATCAAAGGCCTGATTCCATGTAAAGCAGCTCCATCTGCATTCATCTGCATGCTCTTGCTTGACAATGCAGTCAACCAGCAATTGAGGAACCAGTTTGTTGGAGGGCTGGTGGCTCCCATCTTTGTAATACAGTTGAACCCATGTCTCCAGAGGTTGCCCTTTAGTTAACTTCTGGTGGTGGTTCAAGTGTGGCCTTTCCTAGAGAGGGGCAGGATTTACCCCTTGCTATCCAAGAATAGACTGGCACGCACAGCCTGGGGCTGCCTCTGAAGACCATTTGGACACTCCAGCCAGTTCCAAACGCTGCACCAAGCCTGCTAGCTGGTGTCAGCTATAATGCAGAATATCTCTTGCCAGTTTTTTTAAGAGAGCTATCCGTTTGCTTCAAAGCACAATTCAGAGTGCTGGCTCTTGCAGCCTTCAAAGCTGTAAATAGTCTGGGGCAGGTGTGTTTGGCCTGCTCTCCTACGAACCTGTGTACATAGTGTACTGAAGACTCCTGCAGGGTCCCTTACTGCTTAATCCTGAAGCAGACTCTTGGTCCACCAAGTACTATCCACTCAGTATTGTTCACTCAGCAGCTCTCCAGGGGCTCAGAGGTATTTCACATCACCTGCTACCTGCTCCTTTCAGCTGGAGATGCTAGGAATTGGATGCGGGACCTTCTGCATGCAGAGCAGATGTTCTGCCAAGCAGATGTGCTATGCCCCCTCCCATAACCGCCTGCAACTTAAGACCTCTAAAAACAACCATGTTTCTGTGGAAAGGTGGGTGGCAACCAGAGACAGCGTCTCTCCTGTCGTAGCAGCGCAGCAACAAAATTCGCTGCCCACAGTGATTCATCTCGTGCCAAGCTTGAGAAGCTTCAGGTGCCAAAAGAAAAAAAAATTACTTAAAAAAGTAATTTGAAATAAATTTATGTGCATGGATTTGTTGTGTGCAGTGTGGTGGTGGTGGTTTCATTTTAATTTCATGACTGCCTGTATTTCTGGCTCCTGGTTAAATTTGATAGGTGTGTTGTGGTTTTTCCGGGCTGTATGGCGGTGTTCCAGTAGCATTTTCTCTGACGTTTCACCTGCATGTGTGGCTGGCAGTGCAAGCCACAGATGCAGGCGAAACGTCAGGAGAAAATGCTACTGGAACACCGCCATACAGCCCGGAAAAACCACAACACACCAGTGATTCCGGCCGTGAAAGCCTTCGACAAGACATTAAATTTGATACGTTTGTCTCTAGGTTGCTCTGTCCTTGCTCTGTTCTTTATTATATAGAAGCTGCCATCATTTCATTAAAACTGATTTGTTTTTATGGTGTTTCATGGTGTTGTAAGCCTCACCAAGCCCTGACTCTGATGGCTCAGGCTCATCAGATCTCAGAAGTTAAGCTGGATCAGCCTTGGTTCGTACTTAGAGGGGAAATCACCAAGGAAGTCCAGGGTCACTACACACAGGCAGGCAAGGGCACCCATCCCCTGTTTGTCTATTGCCTTGAAAACTCTAGTTAGCTGGTTGTTGTGAGTTTTCTGGGCTGTGTGGCCATGGTCTGGTAGATCTTGTTCCTAATGTTGTGCCTGCATCTGTGGCTGGCATCTTCAGAGGTGTATTACAGAGAGAAGTCTGTTATACAGTGTGTCATAAGATACACACAAAATGCCTGGGTCTACTGGGTAAGTAAATTCATCTTGGTAGCTTCAGAGGGTAGCCATGTTGGTCCACAGTAGAAAAGATCCACGTTGGTAGCAACACAAAGGCCAACAAGACTGGTCTTAACTGGCCTGGTGAAAGGAACTTTGACTCTCAAAAGTTTATCCTTTAAAAATCCTGTTAGTGCCAGACCACTCCTATTCAGATGCCCTCACCTGTTGACCTTTACTCACAGGTATATATACTCCACTTGCTTTCCTTTCTTACTATCAGATCCTCTGAAGAAGCCAACCACAGATGCAGCCGAAACGTCAAGAGAGAATGCTGCTAGAACACAGCCATACAGCCCGGAAACCACACAGCACCCCAGTGTCTAAGATGCTAGTGGACTTGAATCTAAATTAATCTTGATGTCAACAAATTGAAATACATTCATCTGAAGTAGGGGGTTGTGGAACCATCTGATTTCCTCACTATAAACTCAGAGGTGACGTCTATATGGATATTTTGCTTTGCCAAATCCTAATGGCCTTATCCTGCATCCATTCATTCGGGTTTTGTTTTTTCAGAAACATTATAGGCAGCGTGTGTGTTTGCATTGGTATGGATGGAAAAGTGAAGATTCTTTCAGGACATGCCCACATCAAGGCATTTTCTTTGCCTGTGACCAGCATCTCCTTTTCCTCCACATTCTACTTGAGACTTGGGGGGGCGGGGGGGGGGCTTTTTAAAAGTCAGGAATTGACATACAACTGCAGAGCTGATGGGTGGCCATGTTGGTTTGAAGCAGCAGAAAAAAGCTTGAGCCTGGCGGCACCTTCAAGACCAACAAAGTTTCATTCCTGGTACAATCTTTTATGTTCATGCACACAGCAACTGGACTTAACCATTTTTGTCTGCTGCTATAGAGCTGGATAGCCCAGGCTAGACTGATCTCATCAGATCTCAAAAGCTAAGCAGGGTCGACCTGGCAAGTATTTGGATGGGAGACCTTCAAGGAATACCTGAATTAGGGGCAGGCAATAAAAACCACCTCTGAATGTCTCCTGCCTTGAAAGCCCCTCCGTGGTTGCTATAAGTCAGATGTGACTTGACACCAAAAAACATGGTATTCATCTTGAAGAAACCAGACGGGGGGCCACAAACCCTGGGATGATTTTGATGAGTTAAAAACCATAGGAATGGGTTTGTCCAATATATTTGGGCATTTTGA
This sequence comes from Sphaerodactylus townsendi, assembly GCF_021028975.2. Classification (NCBI taxonomy): domain Eukaryota; kingdom Metazoa; phylum Chordata; class Lepidosauria; order Squamata; family Sphaerodactylidae; genus Sphaerodactylus; species Sphaerodactylus townsendi. The sequence continues at coordinate 101,743,448 of NC_059430.1, forward strand.
ATGGGCCTCAGAAGCGCCTCAGCACAGAAGTCACAGGGCCGTGCTAACATCTGTGAGACCCATGTGCTAATCTCCGCTCTGTCGTGGAAGATCATGAAATGACCTTGGGTCAGTTGTACACTTTTTCACCCTTACCTGCTTCACAGGGTTGTTAGGCACAGGACATGGAGGAGGTGGATATAGATGGATATAGGGGTTCCCATGGAGGGAGAAATGGCAAGATACATGTGAAATCAATAAGTAAATAAATAAATAATCTGTTTCTCCAGCACCCTGTGCAGGTGGAGTGGAGAATGGGAGCTGTGAATGAGATTTGGGGTGGGGGTGGGGGGAAGTCAAAGAAAATGCAGGGAAGATTGTCCAGGGGACGCTCCATCACTGCAGAAACAAGAGCCACAGCAGACAAGTGGAAGCATTTTGAGACATCTGATCAGAATGGCCATAGCCTACTCCTGCCTCCCTGTTTCGTATTCTTACAACTTCATAGCAGCACCTCTAACACTTCCTACACAAAAGTTCCATTCCTTCTACTCCACATTCAACATAAACTGATTACCTCTCTCTGCTCTGCTTCTGCATTCACACTGACTTTAGATTAGTGCCTCAAAATGATCTATAAATATATATATATCAAAGATGAAGCTGTCAGCCTAATAAATAATTTTCACCTACTCAATCTTCAGCCTTTTATAGCATTAATAAGTTGCATTCGATATATTTGCACATTGCCAATCAACAAGGTGGGATTTCAATCTGCTAAAACAAGTTTACTGTCGAAAGTTTACTGTCGAATAAATAAAAGCAACCCATATTTTTTAATAAAAAGGCAATATAAACATTGGCCTTTTTATTGCTTATGGCACAGCAGAACAAACAAAAAATAGTTCTAGAAAAGCTTCAACAGGATTTGCCTTTCCAGCAAGCCCATCAATGAATTAGCTACATAAATTAATCAACTAAAACTGGGGCTGATTAATCCATTGATTAAACCAATTCAAACTTTCAACTGTAAGGAGAGAGAGGGGGAATCCCATTTAAAAGTGGTAACTCATCTTGAGCGTGTAGTCAGAACACTATCCCAGAGTGGACTCAAAAACAAATCCACGCCCACCCCCAGGTAGAGCTGAGAATTAAGCTTTGAAGCCAATTTAGGCTGCCAAGTGATATACATTGTCATGGTCTCTAATGGGAATCCTCTTGTGGGCCTGCCCACCGCTTTTCTTCCTGAGGAATTATAAATCCAATATTAATTGCAAGATGCGTCATTAGAGTCTCAGTGATCGTCAAGCAAAGCTTTTGTATAGAAGCTGAGCAAATGCCACATTTTTAGCACTTCTGTGTTTTGCTAGCAGGTAAGAAGGAAGAAGGATCCAGAACACGCAGAGAGAGAAAAGAAATGGCTCAATGTGCCACATAGATAAGAAGTCAGCAAGACAAATGATGGGCAGGTTGCTCAAGCAAGCAACGCAAGATACATGATGCAAATAAAAGCAAACGAAGAACTATCCATGAAGGGGTCAAGACTGGGTTAAAACATCAGGTGCCTGAAGACTGCTTTGAAACTTGTGGCTCTCAAGAGGCTCAGAAAGTGCCCTCGGTTACAGTTCTGGTTTGGCCTTGGCAGGATGTTTCTAAGGAGAAATTATGGCTTGGCCCACTGCAACTACTACCCTACTGGCATATGGGCCCCACAGGGCTGGCTCAAGGTTTTTGTGCCCCTGACAAACTTTAGCATATACACACCTTGATTCAATAGAAATAAAAGGGGAAAGTCCAGAATGAACATTTCGCTTACTAGACGTTCAAAATGAACAAGGGGAAAATAGTTAAGCTCTTAAAAGACCTCAATATACCATTAAGGCAGCTATAGAAGACCAGAAAATCTAGCAATCAGTTGCAACCATCCTTCTCTTCAAGCCAATAGAAGAAGAATTTGGATTTACACCCACCTTTCTCTCCTGTAAGGAGACTCAATGTGGCTTATAAGCTCCTTTCTCTTCCTCTCCCCACAACAGACACCTTGTGAGGTAGGTGGGGTGGAGAGAGTTCCAAAAGAACTGGGACTAGCCCAAGGTCACCCAGCAGGAATGAAGGAGTGCGGAAACACATCTGGTTCACCAGATAAGCCTCTGCCACTCAGGTGGAGAAGTGTGGGGAATCAAACCTGGTTCTCCAGATTAGAATCCACCTGCTCTTAACCACTACACCACACTGGCTCTCAATATTCTTCTTGCCTTTCTGACATCCCTAAAAATCTGGTACCCCAGGTCATTGTCTGGGTTTGCCCAGGAGTTAGGCTAGCTCTGTTGCCTTTTGCTGCGGTCTGGCCGGCCAAGTGGAAGAGACTAGAGGCAAAGAATTCCAGATCCAGTCGGTCATCTGTGAGCTGCTAGAACTTGATTTTCATATGGTATGTGGATTGAATCTGGATGATGCTTTATGGGGACAGCTCTTGGTATCCCTGTGTACAACCAGGGAGCCTGTTCGCTTGTTCCAACTCTTTGTGTGGAAGCCCCATTATAGGAACAATGAGCGATATTTCACAGCTGCCTGAATGGTCTAAATAGTGGGATGGCAAGGTCTTGTAAACAAACCAACAGGAAACAGCTGCTGAGCATACGGTTTGGTCAGCATGAAGAGAGTTTGCCTGCCTCCCCCAATTGAAGATCCAGTGATTCATCTGCAAGGGAGCAGAGGTAGAGGCATCTGCTGCAGGAAGTTTTTTTTTCAGTAGTCTCCATGCAGGATCCAGAACAATTTAAATGGCCCCAAACTGTGCCAGTTCTGTCCAAAGCAGGAGGACCTCATAGTGGAACAATGGGAACCAACCAAGCCACACTAGAGATCAGGGCTGGGAAATAGGTTTCTATGAAGGAGAGCAGCAAGCAGGAAGATCTGGCAGATACTTCAGAGAGAAGTTCCTAGCTACAAGTCTTACAGAATGGCAGAATAACTTGCGCCAGTGGCGTATCTGCCTAAGGACAAGGGGTACCCTCTGTCCCCGGGTGCCACTGATCTGGACACGTGGGGGCGTAAAATAGCCCCCCGCGTGACCAGGAAGACAGCAGGACTTCCTGCTGCCTCATCATCTTCTGGCCCCCTCTGCCCCACCCCTGTCATCAGTGGCATGGGTGGGGACAAGGAAGCCTGAGCACACTGCCCCCCAAACCTTTCCCCCCACCTCCTGGCTACCAGCCGGCAGCCAGCAGTCCCTTCTGCCCTCCCCTCTGGGGACAGCAGAAGGCTCTGTCCTCGGCTCCTTTGTTTTTGTAAGCTCTGCCCCAAGCCCCCCACCCCGACTTATAAAAGCAGAGGAGCAGAGCCTTTCAGTTCCTTCTGCTTGGAGCGGGGGGGGGGGGGGACACACGCCCTGAGAACAGCTGTCTCTGGGTGCCAGTGAAACCCCAGATTTCAGGATTAGGCAGTACTGAAAGTTGGAGCTCTTGTGAAGTGGCTGTTCTGAAAACTGGTGGTGAAAAGTACCCTCAAGTCACAGCTGACTTATGGTTTAGAGCAGACGCACTCTAATCTGGAAAACTGAGTTTGATTCCCCGCTCTGGCACTTGAGCTGTGGAGGCTTATCCAGGGAACTAAATTAGCCTGTGCATTGCAACATATGCCAGCTGCTCACAGTTCTTTGGAGCTCTCTCAGCCCCACCCACCTAATAGGCTTTTTGTTGGATGGGAGGAGGGGGGAGGATGGAAAGGAGGTTGTTGTAAGCCCCTTTGAGTCCCCATACAGGAGAGAAAGGGGGGATATAAATCCAAATTCTTCTCTTCTGCTTATCCGTTGCCTGAAATGCCCTGTGGATGGGGTCACCATGAGGTGGCTGTGACCTGAAGGAGCAGCAGTGGCATAGGAGGTTAAGAGCTCATGTATCTAATCTGGAGGAACCGGGTTTGATTCCCAGCTCTGCCGCCTGAGCTGTGGAGGCTTATTTGGGGAATTCAGATTAGCCTGTACACTCCCACACACGCCAGCTGGGTGACCTTGGGCTAGTCACAGCTTCTCAGAGCTCTCTCCTCCCCACCTACCTCACAGGGTGTTTGTTGTGAGGGGGGAATGGCAAGGAGATTGTCAGCCCTTTGAGTATCCTACAGGAGAGAAAGGGGGGATATAAATCCAAACTTCTCGTCGTCGTCGTCTTCTTCTTCTTCACAGAGAAGAAAAACACAGCCCCCTTTCCTCATATATGAAGGAAATCTGGATCCAGACTGAAAGTTCTGATGAAAATTCATGTTCCGACTCATTCATGGGCAATCTCCTTGCAGGAAGGTTCTTTGGACAAAAGCCAAGAGGCTCATTCCCCCACAGTCCCCCCCTTCTGCCTCCTGTCCCCAGCTGCCAAGGCAGACTCCGCCTGTCAGTTAAAAAACTCCCCTCCCAGCTCCAAGAATGCACCAAGAGCTTCCATGGAGGAAACAAAAGGAAACCAGCAACTGGCAAGAACTGCTCCGTGATCAGAGAAATGGGGCTGGTGAAGCAGTAAGCAGGCAGTGGGGCAAAAGGAACAGGCAGCCAATTCCACTCTTGAAAATACAGCCTCTGGGAAAAGCTGTCAATCAGCACTAGAGACGTTAGCCAGCTGGTCAGTGGTCAACCAACGTGCCCTTCTAAAAAGGAGCTAGGCTAGATAATATTGTCCCTGCCCCAGTAAGTGGGAAGGGAAGGAGACTCCAGTCCTTCCTAACTATCCTAACTATAACTGTCTGCTAGTCAAGGGCCATCGATGGGTCATAAGACTAGTTGTTGAAAGTGCTTGAAGGGGATCCAGGAGGGGGATCCAGGAGCCAAAGAAAGAGGAAGAAGAGGCAGATGTGGGGGGGAGGGGGTCTGGGCACTCCAATGCTGATGCTGTTGCCTATTGAAGAGTAGTTGTCTGGGCTCGGTTCACTCACCCTGTCTTATGCAAGTGCCAGGAAGATGCAACCCAACTTACCACAACCCCAGCAAGGGTTTTTCAAAGCCAGTGAGAACAAAAGGTGGTTTGCCATTGCCTCCCTCTGCAAAGCCTTCCCTGGTGATCCCCCATCAAAGTATCGACCCTGCTTAGCTTCAGAGATCTGACAAGGTCAGGCTAGACCATGGCACCTTTCCTCCTACTCACTCTGTCTATGTATAAACAAAGAAGTTATTACAGAGGGTTCTCGGTTTGCATCTTTGTGGGTCCGGCATTCATATCCAGCATGCACCCTGCCTCAAACAACTCCCAACAAACAGCTCACACTAATAATATCGAAGCTCCCTGTGCTGTTTGGGACCAGGCCCCAGGTGTGCCAATGCAAAGAATCAGGTCTGGCATCAATAGCATCTACTGCACTGCAACAGCAAGCCCTCATCCTCTCCCAAGACTCACCATCTCCTCAGTAGCCTAGGCCTGCCTGCTTTCTCCCTCTCCTTCCTCTTGCGCTCTGGGCATTTCCCGGGGGCTCAAGGCTTGAAGACATGACCTCCGCCTCTCCCTCCCTCATCCCACATCTCTGTTTGGGAAATGACATCAGCTTTACTTCAAAGAAAGGGCCCCTGGAAGTGGGGCTCAGTTGGTAACTTGATTCCTGGTGGGGTGGGGTTGCAGCTGTTTTTTTCCTTTGCTGGGCTTCCCCCCCCCCCCCCAGTCTAGCAACAGAGGCCTGTTTGGGAGGCTGCTTTGCATGGGATGGGAATTAGAGAAGACGGCCTTCACACACTTCTAGGCAAAAGCCAGCAGTGGTAGGAAGCTGAAAGGGTGGAGGGATTTAAGTTTCAAACTAAGGCCAGGGAGACCTGACAAACCTTGCTTGCCCATGTAGCTCCCTGGGCCATACTGGGCCAGTCCTCCCCCCCAACCACTTCTACCTCACAGGGTTGTTATGATAGGGAAAATGGCATAATTCAGTGCATACTTTCTGTCCTGGTTAATCCAGGGTAGCCTGATCTCAACAGATCTCAGAAGCTAAGCAGAGTCAGCCCTGGTTAAGAATACTTCTTCTTCTTCTGTTAGCCTCTTCCCTTGGAAACCCTACGGGGTTGCCATAAGTCAGCTTCAACTTGACAGCACAGTCCTCCACCACCGGGCTGCCTTGAATTCCTTGGAGGAAGGGCAGGATACAGATTAACTAGGTCCATTCAAACTGGAAGGTTTTGTCCATGCGGTTTCCCACCTGTGATCTTTTGGCAAGAAATCTGTCATGCTTTTCCCCACAGAGAATTTCTTGGCTGTAAAGATGAGGACGTGGGTGGGGCTTTTCTTGTAGTCTCTGGAAGATGGAGGTGCTGTCTGGTGCCAGCTGCCCTGGACCTTAGAACATAGGTGTCAAACTCGCAGCCCTCCAGATGTTATGGACTACAGTTCCCATCATCCCCTGCCAGAATCAAGCTGGCAGGGGATGGTGGGAATTGTAGTCCATAACATCTGGAGGGGCACGAGTTTGACACCTGTGCCTTAAAAAGAGAATGGGGGACCCTTGTTGTGGACAGGATTTAGACTTCATTATCCTGTTGGAGAAAACTGAAGGAAGAAAAGATGATGATGAAGAAGAAGAGTTTGGATTTATACCCTACCTTTATCTCCTGTAAGGAGACTCAAGGTGGTTTACAAGCTCCTCTCCCTTCCTCTCCTCACAACAGACACCTTCTGATGTAGGTGGGACTGAGAGAGCTCTGAAGAACTGTGACCAGCCCAAGGTCACACAGCAGGAATGTAGGAGTGCGGAAACACATCTGGTTCACTAGTTAAGCCTCTGCCACTCAGGTGGAAGAGTGGGGAATCAAACCCGGTTCTCCAGATTGGACTCCACCTGCTCTTAACTATTACATCATGCTGCAATCCTAGAATTCCTTAGTGATCTTCCATCCAAGTACAAGCCAAAGTCAACCCTGATTCGCTTCTGAGAGTTGACAAGATCAACCCAGCCTGGGCTATCCAGGCCAAGGCAAGCAAGGGGCGGGGTGAATTCCTAAACCTGCTACCAGAAGCTTGGAGAGACAGTTTCTGAAACTGCAACTAGTAAGCCCAGATCTAACTTTTCATGGGAATAAGGTGGCAGCCAGGCCTCCAAAAGTCTGCACAGACCCCTGGGGAAAAAATCCCTTTTTGACCATGCAAGCAGGATCCCAAGAGCATTTGAAAAGACATGATATGACTCTCCTAGGCCCCCAAATCACAAAGAGCCCAAGAATTTTGTTCTAAGCCTTCCAGAAAGGGAGAACAGTAAATTCTGTACTTTCTGGAGACCCCACAAAGAAACTGACCCTTGTGCGCCAACCTTCCTTTTTCACAGGCAGCTAAGGCAGGACACAAATTCTGACAAAAATTAATCTGGAAACATCCAGCTTGATGAGGAATCCTGGTAGACTCAAAAGATTGCACACTGTGGCATCATATGCTGTTGTGGTCCTGTCTAGCCACTTAACCCCATCCTCGCCAGACTCTGCCCCTGGATTTCTACCCCAACCTGGAATTGAATGAGAGATAGAGAAACCAGAGCAAATAAGATACACACACGCTATGCTGCTTGCTCACACTGTGAGATGCCTCTGACCAAGTAGATCTTAATCCATTCCCATAGCAGTCTCAAACTGCAGGGCCAGAGGTGGCCAGCCCTCTGCTAGTATTGAGAAGACCTTTTGTACACTCATTTTAGGCACATTCAAACTCATAGGTCTAACAAGTCAATTCTTGCTCTCCCAACTTGGCACCTCACTTGTGCAGGGCCAAAAAGGAGAATCCAGAAGGTGGCTAAGCTCAGCTGAGGGGCCTCAGCTTTTCCCCACACCCCAACAATGTGCTGAGTCTGAAGAAGGCTTCATTTGGTAGCCTGTTTTAGTCTCCCAATATTGCCTCTGTATCCCATTCTAACATGATGGGGAAACAGACACCTGGATATGGCTATGCCAGTGTGGTGTAGTGGTTAAAAGCAGGTGGATTCTAATCTGGAGAACCAGGTTTGATTCCCCGCACCTCCACCTGAGTGGCAGAGGCTTATCTGGTGAACCAGGTGTGTTTCCACACTCCTACATTCCTGCTGGGTGACCTTGGGCTGGTCACTGTTCTTCGGAGCTCTCTCAGCCCCACCTACCTCACAAGGTGTCTGTTGTGGGGAGAGGAAGGGAAAGGAGCTTGTAAGCCACCTTGAGTCTCCTTACAGGACAGAAAGGTGGGGTATAAATCCAAACTCCTCCTCCTCCTCCTCCTCCTCCTCCTCTTCTTCTTCTTCTTCTTCAAATGAAGAGGTGGGTTTATCCAGATAAGGGCTGGCTGAATGCTCAGGGGCACTCAAATGCCCAACCAGCCCTAAAGGGAACAGGAGAAAGAGAAGAAAATGCTCAAATCCTGGAGACTGTTGCTTACTAGTGGCAGAGGCCAATTTTAATAGCAAACAAGCAGAACTTGCTTTTCCTGAAGGGGCTCTAAGAAGCCATTAACTGAGCCAGCTGCTCCCTCTGGCAAACACACACAAGAGAGCCTTCCTTGTATTCTCTATGGGATTCTAAGGCAGGCAGAGGGCAGGAGAGAAAAAATAACATCCAGAGGAGCTGTAGGCACGGATCAAATGAAGAGAGTTGCTTGCCTCAGCCCTGTAAGGTGACTTAAGTTGGCATGGAAAAGGGAGTCACACCAGTCTCAGCAACCTTTCTTGTTGCATTGCTGAGAATCAAGCCTGAATTCTCCCTAGAAGCTAAAATGACTATGGAGGTTATTGTACTTTGGTCACATAATGAGAAGACAAGACTCACTGGAAAAGACAACAATGCTAGGAAAAGTTGAAGGCGCAGAAAACAAAAAAACATACAGTGAGACAGATTGAGTCAATAAAAGAAGCCCTGACCTTCAGTTTGCAAGACCTGAGCAAAACTGGTAGGACATTTTGGAGGCCATTGATTCATAGGGCTACGAAAAGCAAGTTGACTGCACGTAACGCACACAGTGAAAAAGAATAATTTGGATTTATATCCTATCTTTCTCAGCCATAAGGAGTCTCATCTTACAAACTCCTTCTCTTCCCTTCCACACAACAAACAGCTTTTGAGGTAGGTGGGGCTGAGAGAGTTCTGAGAGAACTGTGACTAACCCCTGGTCACCCAGCAAGGATCCCATGTGGAAGAGTAAGGAAACAAATCCACTTCACCAGATAAGAGTCTGCCACTCATGTGGAGGAGTAGGGAATCAGACCCTGTTCTCCAGATTAGAGTCCACCACCTCTTAACCACTACACCATGCTGGTTAAGAAGAGTAAAATCCTTCCTGGGAAAGTTCTCCTTCTCAAACACAGCAGCCTGGAAGCTCATAACCTAGTTCAGAAACAACAATGGGAAGTCACACATTCATGCACCAAGTTGCTGGTGCCAGGGCCATACAAGAGGTAGGACCCCTCTGCTTAAAACAGTTGAAGGGAAGCAGACCCCAAGGCTTGAAAGTCTAATAACACTTTCCGGGTGACTAATGGATGGGATTTGCTTCAACCAGTAAATAGACCTACTCACTAAATCACTTTTGCCTTGAATGCGACAGCCAACAGCCAATTCCTCCAGGCCACCTCCTCCGCTTCTTTCAAAAGAAAAAAAGGACTTAGTATTAATAGTGCACATTTGAATAGACCTTTCAAGCATTCAACGAATTTCACCAGAATCATTTTGTAATGATTATTACAACAATCCTAGATCAGTACTGTCACTCCCATATTAGAGAAGGAAAACTGAGAAAGCACAGCTTGCCTGCAGTCCAGCAGCGAGCCCATGGCAGAGGCAAGATTCAAACCCGGCACTCCATGATTCAGAGTTCCATCTCAAACGGCTCAGCCGGAATGCCGCCTGTCGCCTGGTTTTGCTTTTGAAAGGGAAATGGTGTGACCTTCATCAGTAAACAAGAGTTACAGTTTTTATGAACTGCGGTAAGAAATGTCCTTAAAACACACTGCGATTTTTGCAACTGGAGCTTAAGAATGTAATCCTGGCCACCCCCCATCTGATCTGCCTGTCAGATGTAGGGGAAAGAAAAACCATGTGCATATGTGAGTGGCGGGTCATAGAGACAATTGTGAAAGCAACACCCAGTACAGGCCAACCAGAGGTGGGATCCAACCAGTTCTCACCACTTCTCTAGAAGTGGTTACTAATTTTTTCTGAGTGCCAAGAAGGGGTTACTAAAGCAACCTCCCTGCCTGAGTGCCAAGAAGGGGTTACTAAAGCAACCTCCCCAATAGGGACTGGAGGTGCGTGTGTGCGGCTGCGCCACTGTTTGAATCCCACCACCATCGGAACCTGTTATTAAAAATTTTGGATCCCACCACTGAGGCCAACCCGGGTAGCTCAGCTCACCTGCCCACGAAGTAATTCTGAGGCTGACAGGCACGGCTCGGACACCACCGTGCCCTCGAATGCAGAAGCGAAAGGGATTTGCCGCCACCTGCTGGCACTTAATGAAACAGCAGCCTCAGGGCAAAGCCCGCCAATTGTAGGAAGATCCGATGAACAAAATCCTCAAATTTTGTAGAATCTTTCAGGAAGTGTATTAATGCCCGCAGGTCCCATAGCAGACCCATAGCTGGAGAATTTTCATTGACCGGGACAAATGAGTACAGTAGTGGTCAGGCCATCATTATTTGTTTGTTTGTTCATGCTTTATTAATAATCTGCCAATGTTGTACCTGAGACTCAAGATGGAGACTTGGTGTAAAGCAACATAACTGAATAGCATGAGGGATCTAATAAGCAATGCAACAGGTCTAGGATTACAAAAATTTAGAAAAGTGCAAAAATGTTTCAGATAGCCTATGCCGCTTTAAAATTAGGACCCTTCAACCCTGCTAACTACTAATTCTGTTCTAGCCCCTTGAATAGAGAATTCACATGTGGAAGATCTATGACAGGATTCACACCTTTTAACCTCAGCGCCTTCCCTTTTTTTTACATAGAGAATTTACACTTGAAATGGGTTTCACACCAACTCTAGTATAGATTGGAGGGGCAGGACAAATGCTTGACAGGGCTCAGTCCTCTTTTGCACCACTGTGGCTACGGGCCTGCCCCATAGGTGGTTAGTTCCACCTAGTTGGCATTTTTTACCAACAAATTAGCCGAAATTGCTCGTTAAACAAATGATGAATGCTTCTACCGAGGCTGCAGTAAGAAACACTTGTATGAATGTCAAGGGCAGGGGTCCTCAAAATGGTGCCGCTGGGTACCTTGGTGCCCATTGGCATATTTCCTACATTGTATCAGAATTCCCAAGGGGCCTACAAAGTTAAAAAGGGTGGGAATCTCTGTTCTGGCAAGAACCATTTGGGGAGGGAAGGTGAAAGCAGGACTTCTGGGCTATAAGCCATTGCTATGTTTGCTATTAATCCACTATGCAGAGCTTCATCCAGAGTAGTGTAATCCTGCACACAGTTAAGTATCATCCAGTGAGATTTACTTCTCAGCAAATGTGCATGGAATGAAGTAAATTTGCACAGAAAGTGGGATTAGAAAAGAAATTAGATGGTTTCATTGTACCTGTATGCTTGTACACTCTGATTATTCACAGATAGTAAAACCATTTCTGGTTAGACTTGTATTTTGGGTGTTTTTACACCCAGCTTTGGTTTTTATTGTACCTGTATGTTTGTACACTTTGATTATTCCCAGATCATAAAACCATTTCTGGTTAAACTTGTATTTTGGGTGGTTTTACACCCAGGTTTGGTTTTCAGTATACCACTGTTAGAACAACTTAAATTGAATCCCTTTTTGAAGGTATTGAATGCACTTGTGCTGGGGAATATTAAAACTCAAAAAGAAGGAAAGTTTAGTAGTTTAAAAAAACCCGTTAAAAATAAATAACTATCTTGCTTTTGTGCTTCAAGCTCTCTGAAGAGCCCTACCACACACCGGTCCCCTTCTCAACCTCACTTTTGGGGAGGGGGTCTAGACTTTGTGATAAAGAAAAGCATAGTTGCTTGGAGTGGGGGAAACGCGCCGTCTCTTTGATAAAGAAATGCGGCTTACTTCCATGCCAGGAAAAGTTTCAGCTGCCCATTTTGACTATTCCCTAGGTAGCCAGCAGAGGGAGCGCCAACATCGCTCAAAGGAGGGTGTGGCTGCCATTTAACCCTTCATGCGGTCCGCCATCGGCTGGGGTCAGGTATCTTCTTCTTTTCTCTGAGGATCTCGCCCTGATGAACAGTGGCGTGAAATGGAAGCGACGTCTTAGCCTGTGAAGGGGGCGGGAGGGGGCGGGAGGGGGAGGGGGAGGGGGGGTCGCCAGCTGAATGTCTGCTAGACGGGCAGCAAAACCACAAAACGAGTTGGCGGCCCATTGATGGCTGCTGGTCCTTCCCAAGCAGAGGCTGTTGCCATGGCGATCCCCTTCCTGACCGTCATTCATCAAGAAACCTGAAAGGGTCTTTGCATTTAACTCAGAGCATTTGCGCTTTCCTTAGAGAAAGTGGAGTCAGCAAGCCAAGTCTGGAGTTCCTTATCCCCCCCCCCACCCTCACCTAGGTGTTCTTTAAGTGTGTGTGTGGGGGGGGGGGGGGGGCGCAAGGTGATCAAAGAACCAGACTAACTATATTGGCATGTACAGCTTTACCCCCCATGCATACCAAATGGCTTCCCCTCAAATTTCCTTTCTCCAATAAAGCCTTCTATTGCTCCTTCACAGCTGGCAAAAAAGAATGGCTGCACTGAGGAGGTATCCACTTAGTCCTTCCTCGCTCCAGATGTCTGCCAGCAGTTTGAGGTACCCTGCCTCCAAGAGGGGCATCACTGGGTTGGGAACTGTCCAGAGAAGCCATAACTGTCCTGCTGTTTATAGCTGGTATCTGCATTGTAAGAAAGCAGTACTGCTTTAGACAAGTTCTCCCCCATCCCCTTGTATTGGCCTACCCTACAGGGTTGTTGTAATAAGTACCAAGATGAGATAAACAAAATGTTTTGAACACATGTACTGCTGCTCCACAGTACAATGCCTGCTTTGAATTTTCAGTGCCCAGGTGCTCCAGGTGGAGGGCACAGTTGGAAGAGTCTTCTGCCCTGGAAATCTGCTGCCAGCTGATAAATAAACAACTAGCCAAAGAACCAAATGGCCTGATTCTGTCTGGCAGCTTCCAGTTGTCACCCTGTGTGTGTCCTTGACAAATTCTACCACATGGTCAGCTCCTGTAGGCCTGGAGAGATGTCTGTCCAGGCTGGATTCCAGGGCTGTGAGGGCTTGAGGCCTTGATCCATTTGGACAAAGGGCTCCCATGTCCTGGATTCCAGGTCTGTGAGAGCTTGAGGCCTTGATCCATTAGGCCTCTGGGCAAAGGGCTCCCACCTCCTGGATTCCAGGGCTTTGAGAGCTTGAGGCCTTGACCCATTAGCCTTCTGGGCAAAGGGCTCCCACCTTCTGGATTCCAGGGTTTTGAGAATTGAGGCATTTGTCCAATAGCCCTCTGGGCAAAGGACTCTCACCTAAAAAAGCAAATCCAGATGCAAATTCCTTACTGTCCAAAAAGGGAAGTATTCAACTTGTGGGCTAGAAAGTGCACGAAAGTACACAAAGTAGGTATCCAGGACACAAATGCGCTAAAATAAATAACAATACATTGTGAGTTGGAGCAGGAGCTTTACCAGATTTGTTGCCAGAGTTGACAGTAACCACTGCATAATTACACAGGAGAAAACAGCACAACCAGCTACATTTTGGAAGAGAAGAAGAAAATTGCTACAGCCCACAGATACCACACCTGGTATCAGGTGAAGAAGAAGAGTTTGGATTTATATCCACCCCCACCCCACCCCACCCCACCCCACCCCACCACCACCCACCCCCGTCTCTCTTGTTAGGAGACTCAAAGGGGCTTATAATGTCCTTTCCCTTTTCCCCTCACAACAAACACCCTGTGAGGTGGGTGGGGCTGAGAGAGCTCCAAAGAACTGTGACTAGCCCAAGGTCACCCAGCTGGCATGTGTTGGAGTACACAAGCTAATCTGATTCCCCAGATAAGCCTCCACAGCTCAAGTGGCAGAGTGGGGAATCAAACCCAGTTCTCCAGATTAGAATGCACCTGCTCTTAACCACTACGCCATGCTGGCTTTCTCTAATAGTGCAAAGGGCAGCCAAGTGCAGATTCTGAAAGCAATTCTGCCCCTTTAAGACACTAGTCCTGAGCACACTCCGTGTCAGTAAGTCCGACTAAAATTAGTAGAAGCGGCTTCTGAATACTGTGTTGCATAAAAGGGAGAACCTGGGTGTCCATAGCTTCTTCTGTTGCTGCAGCTCTTTGCTAGAAAAGCCTCCACTAGTGGGATTCTTGGTGGTGGAAAGTGTGTCACTTTGTAGCCAACTTATGGCAACCCTGGAAGGTTTCCAAGGTACAAGGTGAACAAAGATGGTTTGCCATTTCCCGCCTCTGCGTAGCAACCCTCAACTTCTTTGGAGGTCTCCTATCCAAGAATTAACCAGGGCTGACTGTTTGTCTTTCAAGGTCAGACGACATCAGGCTAGCCTGGAGCACCCAGATAGGACAATGGGATTCTTTGCAACTCTTAAAGGCAGTGTTGTAGCACCAATGGGGTCGGGTGGGGCGCGACACCCCAGGCAGAGCAGCAGAGTAGGCGGGGGCATTCCAGGGCAGTGGTGGATGGTGCCGTGGCCAGGGGCGCAGGGTGCATGCGCGTCCCAGGCGCAGTTCCCCCTCACTCCGCCTCTGCTTAAAGGTAAAGAAGTCATAGAATCATAGAGTTGGAAGAGACCCCAATGACCAATAAGTCCAACCCCCTGCAATGGAGGAACACACAATCAAAGCACTCCCGACATATGTTCATCCAGCCTCTGTTTAAAAACCTCCGAAGAAGGAGACTCCACAACTCTTCAAGGCAGTGAATTGCACTGTTGAACAGCCCTGATGGTCAGGAAGTTCTTCCTAATGTTTAGGAGGAATCTCTTTTCTTTCACCTTGAATCCATTACTCCGTGTCCTAGTCTCTGAGGCAGCAGAAAACAAGCTTGCTCCCTCTACGACATGGCATCCCTTCAAATATTCAAACATAGCTATCATGTCCCGTCCCCCCCATCCCAACCTTCACTTCTCCAGACTAAACCTCCCCAGCTCCCTAAGTCTCTCTTTGTAGGGCATGGACTCCAGACCTTTTACCATTTTGGTTGCCCTCCTCTTGACCCGTTCCAGCTTGTCAGTATCCTTTGTGAACTGCAGTGCCCAGAACTGTACACAATATTCCAGGTGAGGTCTAACCAGTGCAGAATAGAGAGGTACAATTACATCTCTCGATCTTGACACTATACTCCTGTTGATACGGTCCAAAATTGCATTGGCTTTCCGGGCTTTCAAGTCATTTCAGGGCTTGCCTTTGCAACCTGACTTCAAGCTACTGAAAGGGAAGAAACAGGAAGTTTAGGGTCAAATGGCTACGTGGTTATTGTACTAGGCAGGGGAGAGAATCGCTTCTCCAAGAAGATGAAAAGGGTACATTTCTATAGGAAGAGAAAAAGCTCTGCCCCTTCTGGATTCATGACTGTAAGCTTCACTGTGTTTATGTCACCTTCCAATGCAACTGAACAGCAGACACTGAACAATAGGAGGCTGGATAGAATGACTTTGCAGGTTCTGGAAGGCAGCACAACAGATGTATTCTGAAAGAATTTCATTCCCTCATTCCATCAAAATGAAGCTCAGGATAGTCTGAAAACAGATAAACAGCAGTACACAGCAAAGAACCAAAACCAAGATACTTTAAAACATCAAAGACCGGCCCAAGCCTTTAATGCATGACATGCTCAAAGAGAAATCAAAGTCGGTGCCAGGCAAATCTGTTGGGGGAAGGCCGTCTCCAGCCATGGTGCCACAGCAGAAAAGGCTCTGCCTCTGGCATCTCACTCGCGAAGGTTTCCCCACTGCAAGAACGGTCTCAGAAGATGAACTCAGTGCATGTCGATGGGAGACAAGATGGTTCTGGTGGACTTGAAAGTCAACACATTGTTAATTGTCAAAGGGTTAGGCTTAATAAACACTATTGCATGGGATTGAGTCCTTCAGGTAGCCAGGCAGTTTATGGCTTCCAGGGTGGGATAATTATTCTGAATTGCTCCCAGAAACCAGCCTGATGTTAGTGAAAGTGAAAATTCTTCAGCACTTGGGGATTGTAAAGGTTAGTTTTGAGCTGCAGTCCCTGAACACTTTTCATTAGAAGCTTCACAGATTGTTACAGGTGGGTAGCTGGGGTGCAACTTCCAGATGGTGGCTGGAAATCTCTTGCTATTACAGCTGATCTCCAGGCAGCAGAGATCAGTTCACCTGGAGAGGAAGAGTTTGCACTTATACCCCACCTTTCTCTCCTGTAAGAAGACTCAAGATGACTTACAAACACTGGGGCTGAGAGAGTTCCAAAGAACTCTGACTAGCCCAAGGTCACCTAGAAGGAATGCAGAAACACATCTGGTTCACCAGGTAAGCCTCTGCCACTCAGGTGGAGGAGTGGGGAATCAAACCCAGTGTTTTGGTTGCAGCAGAAAATAATACTATATGTGATGTGTCTGTGGGTGGCGGAATTAAGGTTAGAATCACAGAATCATAAAATCATAAAACTGGAATAGACCCCAAGGGCCATCAAGTCCAACCCCCTGCAGTGCAGGAAGACTCAATCAAAGCACTCCCAACATATGTTCATCCAGCCTCTGTTTAAAAACCTCTAAAGAAGGAGATTCCACAACTCTCCGAGGCAGTGAATTCCACTGTCGAACAGCCCTGATGGTCAGGAAGTTCTTCCTAATGTTTAGAAGGAATCTATTTTCCTTCACCTTGAATCCATTACTCCGTGTCCTAGTCTCTGAAGCAGAAGAAAACAAGCTTGCTCTCTCTTTGACATGAAATCCCTTCAAATATTTAAACATGACTATCATGTCACCTTTTAACCTTCACTTCTCCGGACTAAACCTCCCCAGCTCCCTAAGCCTCTTTTCGTAGGGCATGGACTCCATACCTTTTATCATTTTGGTTGCCTTCCTCTGGACCAGGGGTAGGGAACCTTTAACACTCAAAGAGCCATTTGGATCCGTTTTCCACGGGAAAAGAAGACACTTGGAGCCGCAAATAATTTTTGACATTTAAAATAAAGATAACACTATATATATTGGGGGTTTTTTACCTTTTACTCCGCTCATTCTGAGAAGCGCATGGATGTGTCTCCCTGCTGCCTGCAGGGTGGGCAAGGATGGGGCTGGCGGCTCGGCTCGTGGAGCCGCAGTGCAAGGGCAGAAGAGCCGCATGCGGCTCTTGAGCCGCAGGTTCCCTACCCCTGCTCTGGACCCATTCCAGTTTGTTAGTATCCTTCTTAAATTGCAGTGCCCAGAACTGTTCACCATATTCCAGATGAGGTCTAACCAATGCAGAAAAGAGAGGTACAATTACATCCCTCGATCTTGACACTATACTCCTATTGATACGGCCCAAAATCGCATTGGCTTTCTTGGCCGCCACATCACACTGCTGACTCATGTTTAGTTTATGGTCTACTAAGACTCCCAGATCCCTTTCTCATGCAGTGTTGTCAAGCCAGGTGTCACCTATCCTATATCTGTGCATTTCATTTTTTCTGCCTAAATGTAGTATCTTTCGTTTATCTCTGTTGAAATTCATTTTGTTAGTTTTGGTCCAGCTCTCTCATCTGTCCAGGTCATTTTGAATTCTAACTCTGGGGTATTAGCTACCCCTCCTAATTTGATGTCATCTGCAAATTTGATTAGCATGCCCTCTATGCCATTATCCGTTGATAAAAAAATATTGAATAGTATTAGGCCCAGGACAGAACCCTGTGGCACCCCACTAGTCACTTCTTTCCAGGATGAAGATGAGCCAACTCCGGATTGGCAAATTTGGGGGGATGAGCAGGTGGAGCCTAGGAAGGGCAAAGTTTGGGAAGGGCATTCAGCAGTGATGTGATGCCATAGAGCCATGGTGGCGAACCTATGGGACTCCAGATGTTCATGAACTACATTTCCCGTCATCCCCTGCTGGCAGGGGCCAATGGGAATTGTAGTCCATGAATATCTGGAGTGCCATAGGTTCGCCACCACTGTCATAGAGTCTACCCTCCAAAGCCGCCGTTTCTTCCTGGGAAACTAATCTCTGTAGTTTGGAGATAATTTACGATTCTAGACAGTCTACATCCCCCCAGAAGACTGGCAGCCCTAGGTGGAGCACGGAATAAAACTGGAATAGGACAGACAGACATCATTCCAAAAACTATCTTATCGACCTCTGTGGGCCTCGCATGTCCATTAAAAACTTGAAGTTGGACATTTTTCCCGTTCCTTCGCCCTTGTGCATCTTTCTTTCATAATTTTAATATGGGATGTGGTAAGGTGGGGATGGGGGCCACCCCCCCCCAAAGAATAAAGTATTGTAGATGAGAAAATAAATATCTCTATTTTGTTTTGCTTTTCTCAATTTCTGTAAAAAAAATCCTTAAACCTGTTTTTGTAGACCCTAAAAATGTGTAGATTTTAGGCACAGTGCTTAAAGTGCCTAGCGGGTAAGGCGGCCCTGCCCTTCTGTGTTAGTCCAGGCCTGCTTGTGTTCAGGCTTCCAAATGTGCTCCCGAGACAGTTCCTTTCCAGAACAGAACCTGGCACGGAGGTGGCCGCTTCCATCCAAGTTGGCATCCCACGCCTGCCTTCTGCTAGGAACTCGCTGGTGGCCTGTTCCCAGCTCTTTGTGTTTCACTGGCGCTCGGATGTCACGTCAAGGCTCTTTGCTGTGCTGAAACGTGATCGTTCCTCTCTGGAGGAAATCCTAATCGTGACCTATCTGTGGCGGCTGATGCCAGCGCATGAAAGGCTGCGGAGGCTTCACACCGTGCATGAATAAAGAAGAACCTGTCGGGTCCCGCTGCCCTGCCTAACTGCCAGCCAGTCCTCCAGGGGCAAGAGGGAAGCATCCTTTCTCTGCCAGAGTTAATTGTCCTTTCCTCCCTGGTTTTGGTGAGATGCCAGTTTTTCAGGTGACCTGATCCTTTGCTTTGAGATTCCTTTCACATTGTCTGGGCTCACTTCCTTGCCTGCCTGCTGGGATAGAGCATAAGATGTGCACTGTTCAGAAAGCAAAAAAGAGAAGGATTCCCCAAGCCGTGCTCAGATTAGCATTTCCGTTCAAAAAGTTGATGCCTGTGAGTCTTTGGAGGCTGGAGTTTGCCTGCCTAACCTGGCAAACCCCTCCTCCAAAAAAAAGAAAAAAACCCCACAGAGGGGAAAAAGCAGCCTGCAGTTTTACACCCATGGCCAAAATCATCCATCAGGGTAAGGCAACCAGAAAACAGCCTTCCTACAGGGTCACAAAGAAGATCAGAGCGAGATGCAAATCCATTTTTAATGGACTTTATCTGTTTTTCCTAGCAGGAGGGAGCTGCAAAGCACCCTAAGTGGCCTGTATATGCTGCCGTAGTCTCAGCTGGCTTAATAAGTCTTTCTCTCTGCTTCAGGAATTCTGTAAATTAGGGCTTTGTGACTGCAAGCTAAGTAGCACAGGGAGGAAAAGGAAGTCTGAATGCTCAGGTACACATGAGGAACTTCACAGATGCTTGAAATATTTGGTTTCTGTGCATTTTTATTTTCTGCTCGCTATAATGTCGAAGGCTCCGGTTTCTATGTTGTCCCCGAGTCAGATTTTGCAGACTGCAGGAATTAGAGGTCATTACTTATTATTCCTGATGGCTCATTTCAAAGACAACTTTTCTCCTAAGTGCTGTGCATATATTATCTTTACAATTCTGCAAATTGAATAGTCACAACATTGCCCCCACGCCCCTCCCATGGAGAGGCGCCCCCACCCGGGCTGGGAGCCTGCCACGGGCCCGCCGGGCGCCCCTTGGACCAGTCCCGCCAGACTGCCTGGGACCGCTGCCAGCCTCCTCCACCTGCTCAGGTAAGTGGGGCGCAGTGGGGGATGGGGGTGTTGCCCCAGGTGCCACTTTTGTCTCAGTATGCCTTTATCTCCATATTTCAGAGGACTGGGTGGGGCAGGGGTGTGCCTAATGGTATCTAGAGGTTGATCTGAGATTCAGTTCAAAGTAGACCCTAAAGAAAGTCACTGGGGGCTTGCTGCAGCCATTGAGACTGTGAGCATGCTGGTACGGTAGGTCTTGAGGTTGATTATAACTGCTTGAGGACCACAACTAGCCATTTGACTCATTCATTTGGGTTTTAGGAGGGGCGGCCCATTTAGGGGCCCCAGTGAATGGTTTGAGGGTTATCAGTTCTAGCAGTATCTCTGAAACCAAATAGGCAAAGAGTGGAGGAATTGAATTGGTCCCTCAGATGGAAGAGCACCAGGAGCCCCAACACAATAGCCAGGACATAAGTATGATCAATAACATATCCCATTTTTGTTCTTTTCCTTCAAGAAGAACAGGATACAGAGGAGCATTCAGAACAATAGATGTGGCTTTTATGGACATATGTGCTGTCAAGTTGCAACCATGTATGGTGACCCTACTTGGCACTGGGGTCACCATACATTCCACTGTCAAACAGCCCTGATGGTCAGGAAGTTCTTCCTAATGTTTACGTGGAATCTCTTTTCCTTCACCTTGAATCCTTCACCTTGAATCTCTTTTCCTTCACCTTGAATTCTGGGTTAAGAAATACCTGGAGGTTTCAGGGGTGGAGCCTGAGGAGGGAGGATTTAGGGAGGTGAGGGACTTTTCAGTGGAGGTCACCCAGAGATCAGTTGCAATAGTGAGAGGTCTCCAGCCACCACCTGGCGGGTGGCAACCCTACTGCTAAGCCAAGGGAAATGCTGAAGTGGTTCATCCTGTTGCCCCTCTGCAGAACCTTCCTTGGCGGTCTCCATCCAAATACCAACCCGGCTTAGCTTTTGAGATTGGGCTATATCATACCATTCCACGTCCTCTCTAAAGTGACTTGAAGGAGAGACAAATATAGCAACAAACAGGACAGTCACCACCACAATTCTGCAGATGAGACAGAACAATCATATTGCGTCTTAGGAAACTGGCTCCATGCCTGCCCCCCGCTCTGACCTTGACCTTGCCAGGGCGTTCAGAGACAGAGGAGCATGTGTGCGTACGAATGCACCCTTCATTATGAAATGAATTCAATCTCTGCCGCCTACTCCCTCCCCTACCTGCCTAGATTTAGCAAGAGCGCAGGGACATCACAATGGGCTTTGTATTCCAGGAAACCTGGTTAGAGGTTTAAATTATACAAATGGGCTTTGGAGCAGCAGAGATTCTCATTATCTGGGCTTTGGCAACTAATCCCTACGTTCTCCCTCCCCTCCCCACAACTCTGCCTCCCCACAACACACACACTCTGTTGTTTTGGACCTGCAATGCCAGACTCTCCTTTACCTCGACTGTGTCTTTGCGCTTAGTTGGAGAGCATCCACTTCATAACACACTGGAATGAGATGGTGGGGAGGGTGACAACTGGGGAGGGGCAGGCGGATGAAGAAGAAGAGGATTTATATCCCCCCTTTCTCTCCTGTAGGAGACTTAAAGCAGCTTACAAACTCCTTTCCCTTCCCCCCTTACAACAAACACCCTGTGAGGTAGGTGGGGCTGAGAGAGCTCCGAAGAATTGTGACTAGCCCAAGGTCACCCAGCTGGCATGTGTTGGAGTGCACAAATTAATCTAGTTCACCAGATAAACCTCCACAGCTCAAGTGGCAGAGCAGGGAATCAAACCCAGTTCTCCAGATTAGAGTGCACCTGCTCTTAACCACTACACCACACTTGCTCTCAAGAGGCTTTGCTACTTAGCAAGTCTCTAAGACCCGGGCACTAGAATGGCCAACTCTGAGTTGGAAAATCCCTCAAGCTTTGGCAATGAAACCTAGAGAAGGCAGAGTTGGGGTGCAGAGGGACTTTGACAGGGAGGTGATGTCACAGACCTTCAAAGCAGCCATTTTTTCCAGAACTGATCTCTGTTGTCTGAGGATCAGTTGTGACTGAGAGATCTTTGCTATAACCCACCCACCCGCACAAACATGTGGACATGAATTCAGATTAACATGGGGGATTCGTTTGCATGGTTGTGCAGGGCACAGAAAAGCAGGATCTTCTACCTAGAAGAAGAAGGAGAGTGAGGAGTAGTAGTAGTTTGGATTTATACCCCAACTTTCTCTGCTGTAAGGAGACTCAAGGTGGCTTACACATTCCTTTCCCTCCCTCTCCCCACAACAGACACCTTGTGAGGTAGGTGAGGCTGAGAGAGTTCTGAATGAACTGTGACTAGCCCAAGGTCACCCAGCTGGAATATAGGTGTGGGGAAACACATCTGGTTCACCAGATAAACCTCTCAGGTGGAGCATGGAGGAGTTGGGAATCAAACCTGGTTCTCCAGATTAGAATCCACCTGTTCTTAACCACTACACCATGCTGGACATGAATTCCGATTAACACGGGGGATTAGTTTGCATAGTTGTGCAGGGGACAGAAATTCACTCTCTTCTACCTAAAGAGGTGACTGTGAGTAGAATGTTTTCAGTAGGAAAAGGATGGCAGCAACCTGATTTAAAAGGAACATAGGGAGGGATTTGGTACAATATTGGGGGCATGGGGCATCCTAAGTAAATACTAGCCGTACTAAATCAAAGGACAAATACATTCCTGATCTTAATTAACAGAGCAACAATAAGCAAACATTCGGCAGAGCTACTCCAATTTTGAGAGTCAGCAGGGTGAAGTGGTTAAGAGTGGCGGACTCTAATCTGGAGAACTGAGTTCAGTTCCCTACTCCTCCGCATGAAGCCTGCTGGTGACCTTGGGCCAGACCCAGTTCTCTCAGAATTTACTTAGCCCATGCAAAAACAGGCAACATCAAACCACCTTTGAACCTTTCTTGCCTGGAAACCCTTACGGGGTTGTCCTAAGTCAGCTGTGACTCGATCACACTGCAGACACATTCCAGTTTGGAGCAGGAGTTACTCTTTGAGCTCCATGTGATAAATAGTGCTTGTCCTGATCCAGGTCCTACCTGGAGGCTGGCAACCCTACCTAGTGCAAACAATCCTGGTAGGAACGGTACTGGATCAGAGCAAAGGAATTTTTTTCCTCGTCCTTTTGATCAAACAGAAGTCCAAGGAATCTTTTCTTTAACCCGTTTTCTTTTAGGAAAGGTGCAAATCATCAGCAAAATTCCAGACACAACCATAGTTCCGCTTAAAAACTTTTCTCAAGGGCCAGCCAAAATATCACGGAGCAGAAAATGTCACAGAAGTCAGAGCTTGCTATTTTGTAA
Organism: Sphaerodactylus townsendi; assembly: GCF_021028975.2. Taxonomy (NCBI): domain Eukaryota; kingdom Metazoa; phylum Chordata; class Lepidosauria; order Squamata; family Sphaerodactylidae; genus Sphaerodactylus; species Sphaerodactylus townsendi. The sequence goes on from NC_059430.1 coordinate 101,766,663, forward strand.
TGTTTCGGGTGATCCTTAAAAAAAGCATTCCAGGGCGGTTGCTTTAGAGACCCAAAGGCCACGTGTACCTTCTTTCCAGCTTTGCAAATGAACACATAGACATGACTAGCCTACATTGCACTGTGATGGTCCTTTCTTTGCCATTTGTGGTTCACTAGCGCCCTGGGAGAAAACACTACCAACTTTTCCAAAGGAGTAGCAACCTCATCCCCAGGAAGCAATGGTTCTTTGAAGAAGAGGGCTGGCTATGAAGAAGTGTATGAGAAAAGAATAGAGCCTTCTACACCTGCCAGCCTGGCCTCTTCCGCAGAGCTGTGTCCCTCTTTACATCTGCTCAACTTAAGCCTTAGAAAGGTGCGGCAGCCAGTAAGCAACAATCTGTGTTTTTCAAATCTTCAGGCTGGTCAAGCATTACTGGGGTTCAAACAGCAAACAGAAGCTGCAGCGTTCACTTTGAGTCTCCTGGAGAAAGGAGGGTCATCAAATAAATAAAAAGCACTTTTACTTCCTAGCCCTCAGATTCGCCCGGCTCGGAAGGTGGGTAACGTATGCCAGGAAGCAGAGGTGGGATCCAGCAAGTTCTCACAGGTTCCCAAGAGTAGGTTACCTAATTATTTGTGTGTGCCGAGAGGGGGTTACTAATTGGTGATTTTGCCACGTGATTTTTGCCTTAGTTACGCCCCTCCTCTCAGCAGTAGCGTGCAGAACTTGAAGCAGTCTAGCAGGAGGTGCACCGGCGTGCGTGGAAGCCTGCGCCTGCGTGCATTTGTTTCCCGCCCAAGGACCGGTGCAGCGGTTGTGTCCTTGCCACAGTCCCACCCAGGAATGCCCGGCCACGCCCCCGTCGTGCCCGGCCCAGCCCCATTGGCGCTACCCACAGTTTGAATCCCACCACCATGGGCACCTGTTACTAAAATTTTTGGATCCCACCACTGCCAGGAAGGTTGCAAATCATCCAACCTGCAGCCTTTTAGCAGCAAGCTGGTCTACAGAAAATTGTTCTTATGTCCAAGTAAAGGGAGTGGCTGTGATGAAGTTGGCATGCAGAAGGTTCCAGGTTCGATCCCCAGCATCTCCAGTTAAAAGGACCAGGCAGTGAGTGATGTGAAAGGTTTTTGCCTGAGACCTTGAAGAGAGCTGTTGCCAACCCAAGTAGATAATACCTTGGGGGATCAGGGGTCTGATTCAGTGTAAGTCAGCCCCATTTGTCCAGGGGACAGCCATGGCTCTGTGGAAGAAGAGCCTCAGTTTTGCTTGCAGAAGGTCCCTAGGTCAATCTCTGGTTAAAAGGACCAGGCAGTAGGTGATATGAAAGACCTTGGCCCGAGACCCTGGAGAGAGCTACTGCCAGTCTGAGTAGACAGTACTGACTTTGGGGGATCAAGGGTTAGATTCAGCACAAAATAGTTTCACCTGTATAAACTGCAAAGAGCTTCATTGGCTGAGTTCTGCACACCTGGCAAGAGAAGGTCTGCCTGGCCAGTCCCTGGTTCCTAAGTGCAACACCCCACTTCTAGCCTCTCTCCTGTGACCCTGGAGTGCCATGTTTCCCCATTGCCTGGTACACCTCACAGCAAATGTGCCAGTTCTTTTTCATTCCTTTATTCCATTTAAATAAATCTGCATATCATCAAAGCCTCAATATAGTAGTCTTGGTGATCCCACGTTTGCTTGTGTATCCCACAATTTAATCAGCAAAAATTATGCCTGGGGGGGGGGGGCGGGGAAGAGTCAACTTTCATATTTGATACTTTCTCTTTGGCAATATCACTTCCTAACGCTTTGAAAATTGAGCGCAATTATCCTGTGCCCCCTGCCAAAATCCATCCCACGCCCATTAATCAGTTAAGGCGGTAGCTGATTCATCTGCAGGGCTTGCAGCCGATTTACACAGAGTTTGCCAGAGGGATTTTCCAAGGGCAAATGATGCTCGAGGCCAACTCTCTTGAAAATTTGCCCTGCCAGAATCGGGAGAAATTCTTCTGTGGCTGCCATGGCAACTTGAGGGAATACCTGCTGATTTCCCTCCTCAGGGAGAAAGCAGAGACGCTGTTGCATCTGCTGAAGGGATCCCAAGAGGGCTGTTGTCAGTCCCCAGTAATTTCTGAGCATGAGAAACCAGAGGGAATAAATCCCCTTGAACTGAGCGGGATTTGCTTCTTCAAACTGCACTGCTCTTCTTAAAGGTTTACATTGCCCTAGTCATCCTCCTTTCCTTTTTGAATGTGCATTCTCTAAGACCCCCCCATATTTCCAAGGGGCCTGGGACCCGCCTTCCCCTCCCAAAAAAATCCCACTCTCAGGGCATCTGTGCTCTACTAAATGTTCTAGTGAAATAATCACGACTGCTCTCTCTCTCTCTCTCTCTCTCTCTCTTTTTCTCTGGAGGGCTTTGCAGGCTGACCATGTGTCCAGGCTGAAAGCTCCCTCTGCCTTCTAGAATTCAGGCCAGCCTGAGGGATTAGCATGGTTTTAGGGAAAGGTTTTTGAAATCGGAAATGGGGATGCTTTCAAATCGCTCTGCGTCAATCATTTTGCCGTCACTCATGCTGCAGAGGATTAAAATAGCTATGAAGATAATTATCGGGGGGGGGGGGTGTCACCTGCTTGAGAAGAAAGGGCATTAATCTTTCTCTGCCCAGCCTAGTAACATAGGGGATTCTGTCATTGACAATGGAGGTATTTCATCAAGGTTACTACAAGGTCTAAGATCAGCGATAAACAGTACTTTTCTAGCTTTCTAAATAGCTTGACAATCCCTCCACACAAAAGTTATTCTAATATTTTCCCTCAAAGGAACTGTTCTTCCAATCCAATCCAAAACCTTTATTAGGCATAAAACTGGTGTGTGTCAAGAAGGATCTGTTCTTTTAAACATACATGTGAAAATTAACTTTTAGGTATACCTTCAGAGGTTCAGGGATGTTTTTCTATAAACAAAAGGCTGCACTAATATAACCTTTGTTCTTAGAACTGCCGGGAGATCGGATGGATTATATTTTCTTTTATGGCAAAAGGATGGGACAAGCAGGTGCTAGTCACTTTTGTGAGATGATGACCAGGGTAAAATCGTCATGAATATTCTTTCTTAACTTCTGGGTGATGGGTCTATGAATAAGAGCGGTACTTACTTATTTCTGTCATGTGTGGTTTGCCTCTCTCACATGTGGTGTAGTGGTTAAGAGCAGGTGGATTCTAATCTGGAGAACCATATTTGATTCCCCACTCCTCCACCTGAGTGGCAGAGGCTTAACTGGTGAACCAGATGTGTTTCTACATTCCTGCATTCCTGCTGAGTGACCTTGGGCTAGTCCCAGTTCTCTCTGAGCTCTCTCAGCCCCACCTACCTCACAAGGTGTCTGTTGTGGGGAGAGGAAGAGAAAGGAGTTTGTATGCCACCTTGAATCTCCTTACAGGAGAGAAAGGTAGGGTATAAATCCAAACTCCTCCTTCTCCTTCTTCTATAGTCTGTTGTCATTGTGACTTATTTCAAATAGGGTCTGTGCTATAAACTTGCAAGAGGGATGGTATGTACTCAACCACCCTCAACATTAAAACGATTCAGTTGTGCAAAATATCATGGAGACAATTGGCAACATTTGGAACACTCCTAAGCACCATGTAGGTGCGCAACAGCGGTATGATTATATCACAGATTCAACTCCCCCAGCCCCTTTCTGTACTCGTGTGTGCAGCTAAAATACACAGAAGGATTGAGTTTAGGAGAACTAAGTCTGTGCTGGGTAATTTTTTTTAAAAAAATTCTCCAGTGATTCTGTTGCAAAAATCCTGAAAGCTCAACAGCCCCACCATTGAACTTCCCCCCTAAATGTTTATGGTTTTACCCAGAACTGAAAATGGGGCTGTAATTTTAATCACTCTATCGTTTATTTGTGTAATTTAGAGCAACGGATGCCTCTTCCTCCCATCTGTCCATGCCATCTGCTCTTTCTAGCACTCCTAAACAACTTTGGCCTTTGATTCGAGGCAATGCAAAGACCGAAAAGGATTCCTGGTACCGTCTTCAGAACATATTGGTGGTTCACCCAGATACTTTCTGTTCTTACTCTCTCTCCTCTCATCCTAAAGGGCTACGAAACTTGGGAAATGGAGATTCGAGTAGTGTTAACAACTGACCTGTAAAGGGATTGCATTTTGAACAGGGGCCAAATGAATCTTTGCTTATACAGTCATCCCTTCTGCATCGCTGGAGTTAGGGGTGTGGTACACCCTGTGAACTGGAGATCCGCATAAAAATTTTTGGCCCACCCTTTGTACCAGAGAATTAGTCTGAAGTTTTTATTTTTATTTTATTTTAGCTTTTGAAAAGAACTTGTATTTATGGTATTAAAATATAAAATATGATGATATTATACAACACTATACGTATATTTTATGCATTTCTGTGTTGTCTGCTGGCCTTCACATGTTGTCTGTGGCTTCCACAAAATTCCCCCAGGGTTCCCATTTAATTTCTTATGATTACCAGCAATATATCAAAACCGTGATGGGGAAAGTCACAATGTGGAAGGGATAACTATATGCAAGTTGGCAGCTTGCCTATATTAGGTATCTCTGACATGCAGACGTCCTGGAAGGAACAAAATTAAAAGAAACATCTATCTCAAATTCACTAGAAGTCCCTTGCCCAGTTGCCTGGAGTATTGCTTACTCAACAGAGCTGAATAAGATAGGAGGGTATCTGCTAGCCTTCAGCAACCCCCCACCTTTTTTGTTATGGAGATTGGAAGAAAAGCAGCAGAGGTGGCAAATTTTGCAGGTACAATAATTTCTGTCTACTCTTCAGGTGCTTCAATGGCCATTTTGACAGCAGAAAGGGGAGCACATTTTGTAAAATAAAAGTAAACAAATATTATGTGTTTTAATATGTAAGCCCCACCTACCTCACAGGGTGTTTGTTGTGAGGGGGGAAGGGCAAGGAGATTGTAAGCCCCTTTGAATCTCCTGTAGGAGAGAAAGGGGGGATATAAATCCAAACTCTAAATCTAAATTTAAGGCAATTCTCCGGTTCCCACAATGCTCGGCTCTGAATCTTTCACCCTTAACTAATACTGAACCACCTTCAGCCGAAGGTTGTATGAGAGATCCCCCAATGTTTAACTGTAATGGTTTTTAATAACTATATATTTAGTTGTATGGTATCCCTGCAGGGTTTCCGATTCCAAGTTGAGAAATTCCTGGAAATCTGGGGGTACATCCTAGGTGGAGTTTGGAGAAGACAGGTGGAGTTTGGGGAGGATGGGATATGATGCCGCAGCATGCACCCTCTGAGCTTGCCATTTTCTCCAAGGATTGCTGCTGTATGGAGATCAGTTGTTATTCTGGGGTATCTCCAGGCCCCGCTTGGAGGTTGGCAACTCTGTGGCCCATTATGTATGGAACACTTACCTTGAGACTCTTCTCTGCACAGTGGGCTGACTGCAGGGAGGGGCTCCTCACGGCTTTCTGTTTACACATGAGGAGGCACTCATTTCTGGGCATGCAGTTTTTCTTCTGGGCATGCTGTTCTCTTAACACCGCTCATTGATTTATTCTCAAAGGCACTTACTCTTATAGGCACAGATCTCATTTCACTTGGTAGTCAAGATTGCTGGCTTAGTCTTTAAACTGTACTTTTATCGATATTAATGTTCCAAAAATAACCATTCCACAAATGAAATAGCAAAGCAATTCCCTGGACCACACATTGCTAAAGGAGAGGACCATGATATTCTCTCCTCAAAAAACACTCCCTGCTGTTGCTGCTGCCACTGGAGGACAAAGAGACTTGTTATTTCCAAGCACACTTTGTTATTATTATGTCCAGATATTGATACATCAATGCAGAGGGTGAATAAGCTTCTTTTCTCTCACTTGAAGGAACTAGCAATATGGAAGGGGTGTGTGTGAGGGAGAAGGCATGGATGGTATTGGGAGGGAGTCTGGCTGTGGGCAAAGAAAATATGTCCAGGGCAAAGTTGTACTCACTGGCAAATCTGCCACTCTGTTGGCAAAGCAAAATTAAAATTGTGCTAGAAGTGGTCTCACTTGCTGCAGAAAGGATGAAAAGTGAAAGCAGGGTTTGAAGAAATAAATCTGTACACGAAATCTTGCAGTGAGTGACATCCCCCCCCCACACACACACACACCTGTGTCTGATGCAGATTTAAAAGAGTTTAATAGTGACATTCTGTTTTTAGGGACCCCTGGAAAGTGTAGTTCTGTGAGAGGTTCTCTAGAACTGACAGGTGTAGTCGTGCCACGAGGTCAGCGCAAGAACGAGACGAGACGCGGTGATAACATCTGGTGGAGAGCGCCAGCAGCGGGAGCCGCTTGTGGTGTCCGATGTGGTTCTAAGCGACTCTCAAGCCCGGCGTGCTGGTTCCTGGCACCTTTTATTATGATTCTAGCGGGGGCGTGTAGAAGGGCGGAACGGGGGGAAATCCGGGAGAGCGGGAGAGCGGGAGACTGAGAGATCATCATGTGATGCATGATCTCACCTGGCTGCTACGTGCGGAGAGGAGCATCAGCATCTGGGCCTAATCCTCACCTGGGGGCAAGACCATTGTCCCTTTGTCTGGGACACCCGGTGGTTGTGATCCAGGTAGTTCATGACCCGTGACTCATCGGGGGGTGAGGAGTGGGGGAGCGGTGCGACCAGAAGATCGTAGGAGCGCTGGTGTTCCAGCGCTCTACTTACGGTGCTGCTGGGTCAGCAGCTCATCCCTACAGACAGGCCCTTCCCTGTCCCAGGATGCTTTGGAGGAAGCCACGGCAGTTCTATTGGATCAATCTGTCCTTAGTGTATAGAGAAGAAATGCCTGAAACATTATGCCTGGATAGTAGCAGTTGTGTCTCTGATCCCTTGTGCATCCATAAACACTGTCCTGTGTGTTGACGTGACATCCGTGATCATATTTAATGTTCATGGTGGATTGAATGTCAGCTATAACCACAGGCCAGCATAAAAGAAATAACGGCGAATTCTGTGACAACACCCTTATAGAATGCCATACCATACATTTGGAGGATAACCCTTCCAGAGCTGTTGGGGGGAAAGAGACCTCCAGATTAATTAACAGGCTACTTTGATCCCAAATGGTATGAGCAGTACAGTTCTTTGGATTAGTTAATCCATACACTGGAGAATCAGAACCTCATAAAGATTTAAATGCTTGCAAACTTCTGGGTTACACAGAACGCATGGAACAGCATGGGAAGATTATACGTTTTCACCTATATTTGCAGAGAGCAAAGCTGCTGTGGTTTAGTGGAAGAGCCTTTGCTTGGCAAGTAGAAGGCCCCTGGTTCAATCCCTCACATTAAAAGGATCAAATAGCAGGTCATGCAAATGGCTTCTGTGAGGCCCTGGAGAGCAGCCGACAGTTTGAGTAGGCAAGAGTAGTATAAGGCACTTTCTGCACATGCAGAACAATGCACTTTCAATCCACTTTCAATGCACTTTGCAGCTGGATTTTACTGTGCGGAATAGCAAAATCCACTTGCAAAGAATTGTGAAAGTGGATTGAATGTGCATTGTTCTGCATGTGCGGAAGGGGCCTAAATAGGCAGCTGAAAATATTTTCACTTCCTCAGGTTCTGGGTGATCGTGAAACTGTTAAAACCATGCCAAATGGGAGTTCTGGGAGTAATGGTCAAGGGAAAAGATGATCCAAAGGGTGAGGGGGGGGGGGTTGGCTTTCAAACTTCCTGCTTTCTTAGGGAACCTTTTCCGCATCAACAACTGCAGAAGAATCCCTGTGCTTTCTTGGGTGCGCTCTTGTGGCTTTCCGGCCAGGCCTCTTAGTCCTCACCTTATCCCCACATGAAGTGAGAACACACTCAAGAAGATCCCCCAGTGTTCTCATTGCAGCTGCCCGAAGCAGTAGAAGGTTAGTCATGGGGGGCACACACAACATTTCAGGGTTTCTGGTCCACAGTTATGCATCTTCTAATGGGTGGGCTTCTGTTTCTGAGGAATTCCACAGCTCCTGAACATGGTTCAGTAGGGATGCCAGCCTAGAGGTGAGACCCGGGTATCTCTCAGAATTGCACCTCATCTCCAGACTATAAAGATCAGTCCCCCTAGAGAAAATTGACATTTTGGAGGGTGGACATTATGGCAACGTACCCCACTGAGTTCCTTTTCCTCCCCAGACTGCATCCCCAAATCTCCAAGAGTTTCACTGCCTGAATCTGTCACCTCTACCCCCTCCATCCACTGCTGCTGGCCAGGGGGACCTGGCAATCCTACAATATGAAAAACACAAGGTAAGGGAATGCCGAATCATTCCAAGTTCATACAGGCAGGATCCTGGAGGATCCAGTTCCTTCATGGGCTGCCCCGACGCCGATGGCAGACTTCTTCATGTCTCCACTGCAGCCTTCTTTTTTCCCTCAACCCATCCTTTTCTTCCCATTAGAACAGCAGGGCAAGAGCTGCTTTTGTAGGTAACAAATGGACCGCTGCAGAAGAATGGACTCTGCCAACAGGAAGGAAGTGAATCTGTCAAAGTCACAGCTAGTGCCGGGCATCCTCAAAAGCAGGGTCCCACTGGGAGCTTGACCTCCAAAGCTTCAAATTGAAGCTTCTCATATTTTGATTCTGTGGCTAATTCCAGATTATCCCTGGGATTTGGCTCTTCATCGGGAATCAGGTGTGTTCTGGCAGATATTAGATCTCCCCAGCTGGGCTGCCTCCAGTTCTACAGAGAGGAAGCTGTCCATATATAGCACACCGCTGGCTCCAGGATGGTGGGAACGAAGTTTTTGTACAGAAATGCTGGAACTGCACATGGAGATTATTAGATCTCCCTTTTGTGCAAAGAAAAATGGCATAATTGTTGGGGACAGCAGTGGGACTTTTACATTATTTATTCTATCTTATTTTTAATTCATTATTTTTATTATTATTAGTTTTATTTTCTTCAAAACTTTTATTAGCCACCTTACAGGAACTCAAGGCTGCTTTCAATGCAAACTGCAATAAAATACATGCAGCCGCCAATATTAAATCAATAATATAAAATTGTTGATAGGCAGAAAAAATGAATGCCGTCCTGAATAAAATTGTCTTACGCTGCCTCCGAAAGGTTGAGAGCAAGGGGGCTCATTGGACTCATTGCATATCTCCCAATAACCGGGGGGCTGCCACTGAAAAGGCCCCCTTTTGTGTATCCACCACACAAGCTTCTTTGGTCAATGGAAAGCCAAGAGGATTTCTCCCTGTGAACTAAGTTTCCAGTTAGGAATGTGTGGAGAAGATTTATACCTGACTTTTCTCCCAATGCAGACCCAAAGTGCCTTACAATATTCTCCCTTTGTTTATTTTATTCTCACATTTTGCATAGGTCTGGTCTCTCCACCCTCTGCAGCTGGCCTTGCACACAGACAAAATTTGTGTGTCAATTTCACTTCACTCTCCCTTGGATCTTCAGCTGTTCTGAGTGACACGAAGTTTGCAAATTTCAGAAGCAACCTTATTATCCAAGGAGCTCAGGGGAGGTTACATCATGTTTCCCTTACCTTCACAACAACTTGTGAAGCAGGTTAGACTGATGACTGATTCAAAGTAATTCAGTGAGCTGTGATCAGGGCTGTGATCTGAACTCAGATCTTCCCAGTCCTAGTCCACCACCAGTCCTAGTGGAAATCTGACAACACATTTCAGGCTGTCAGTTTCCCTGCAGCCAGCAAGAGAAAAATAATAGGAGAAGGGGCGAGTCATCAGTGATGTTGTGACATCACTTCTTCTGGGGAAACCCAGGAGTGGCCACGAGTCATTTCTAGGAATTCAGTGTCATGCCATCGTTGATGTTACCCCCACGTCCTGATGCCACTGAATTCCTGCTAGTTGCCAGCTTCCCTACTGGAAGTTGACAAGCCATTGTATATTTGCCAGATCTGACCATCACAGAAAGAGCCCGTAAAAAAAAAAATAGACAATCCCATGAACTTCCAGGTAACTATGATCATCGGCATCAAATGCCTCATTTGCAGGCAAGTCAAGCCCCTCACCAGATCATCTTGAGGAAGTGGTCCAGAGTCCAACTTGAATGCCATGCCAAGCAGCTTTGCAACATACGCTGGCTGTACCTTGCTAAATAAGCAATTGTTGCGTTGCAGATGGCAGCCACTTTTGCAACCTGCTAACTACTTGATCACCAGAGAAGGCTCACAAACCTCCCAGGGTCATGTCTGGGTTGTTAAAGAGATGCACTTGCCAAGCATAGACTCCCAGTCAGTCTCTGCTTTATGCCTGGCCAGTCACAGATCCTTTAAATAACAATGTGCATGTGCCAATTGATAACTTGGACTCATTGCCCGGGTTTGGCAGCCTCTTGTAATTGCAGCCCTGACCTGGACTGCGCTGAGCTAGCTGGATTTCATCAGATCGTGGAAGCTAAGCAGGGTTGCCCATGGATGGGAAGACTAACCAGGTGTTAGAAATGTGGGAGGTCCAGGGTTGCTATGCAGAGGTGGGCAATGGCAGACCACCTTGCCTCGAAAACCCTCTGAGATTGGCATAGATTGGCTGCAAGGCGACAGCGCTTTCCACCATCACATTGTGATCCCAAGATCTGCAAGGGGAGAGGAGTGTGGTTCTCATTAGGGAAAGCAGAAATGTGCATGTGCCAATTGATACTGATCTGAATGATTCAGTCATCATTGATGAATGATTAGTAAACCGGCTATAAGGTGCGAAGAGGTGACTAAGCAGCGATGTCAAAGGTTGTTTCTTTCCTATAATATTGAGCCATTTGAGCTGGAGGCAGTAACAGGTGTGATGTGCTGGGGGGGGACACTGAATCTGTAACAATAGAGCAGTGTGTATGCGCAGCCATCTTCTTCAAGCAGTCAGATATTGTGGAGCTATTGTGATGCTTCTAAACAATGTACTGGACCTTTGGCTCTCTTATAGCAAGCAGGGTGCAAGGCAAACCAGCAGGTGCGGGGAGACGGACAAACAAAAAAATAGAAACCTGCTGGGCTCTTCCAGAGAGAGAAGAAGAATAAGCATTTGGATTTATGACCCTGCCTTTCTCTCCTGTAAGGAGTTTCAAGGTGGCTTACAAACTCCTTTCCTTTCTCTCCCCACAGAGAGGTAGGTGGGGCTGAGGGAGTTCTGAGAGAACTGTGACTAAGCAAGGGTCATCCAGCAGGCTTTACGCAGAGGAGGGGGAAACAAATCCAGTTCACCAAATCTGCCACTCAAGAATCAAACCCAGTTCTCCAGATTAGAGTCCCCCAGCCTTAAGCACTGCTCTACGCTGCTGTTCTTACGCAGATCTTATTTGCTTCCAGGAGACTTTTATAATGCATCGTACTCTACGTCACGATTAGCGATCGGGTGAGACTTGGGTTTTTGGAAGGCAGCCAACTGTGCTGGCGACCGTCCTCGGACGGGTCTTTGGCGCAAAGTTGCAAGAGAACCCCCGTTTCTTTTTGTCTACGGAAACGGGGATCCCAGGTGGGCGTGGGTGTTCAGACAAAGCCCTTCTGCAGCTACAAGTTTCCAACAGCTCCAAGACTGGATGCCCCGATTTCCGTCTATCTCCCGTCAATCACTCCGCCCCCCGGAAAAATCCCCATTGAAGTCCCGAAGGTTGGGCGCCCCTTGCTCCTCGCCAGACTGTACCACCTGGCCCCGGGGGAAAGGGGTGTGCCGGGAAAGGGCGCGACGGTGGCCTGCCGCTTTAGAGGATCGGAGGCTCTGCAGGGCTTGTCAAGCAGAGCGCTGCCGTCGGGCAGGCCGGCCATACCCGCCGACCCAAACGCCGCCAGCTGCGCTCTCCTCCCCTCCCCCGCCTTGCCTTGCATTTCCAACCCCCACCCTCCCACCCCTGTCGCCCGTTCGCTAAACCCCGGCAAGCAGCGCCTGGTCGCGCTGGATTGAGCGGCTGTGAGGAGCACGACGGCGAGGCGAAGGGATGCAGCTGGCGCGGGCTTAGGAGCAGCAGCCGGTGCGGGAGCCTCCAGACGGTGCCCGGGCAGGCAGGCAGGCGCGCGCTCGCTCGCTCAGGTAGGGAGGACGGGCCAGCCCGCGCCGGTCCTGCTTGGCGCAAAGTTGGCGCACGGGGATCCTCTTAGGGAAGTTGCAGCCCGGGAGGGGGGAGACCTGAGTTTGCACGGCGGGGAGGGATGCCGAGGGGGGCGCGGAGCCCCCTCTTCGGATTTCTGTCCAGGGAAAGGACAGCTCCAGAGAGGGAATGAGTGGAGAGGAGGACGGGGAGTCCAGGGCACCTCCCGAGGGGAGAGAAAGAGAAGCGAAGAGGGAGGTCTCCTGCCACACACACTCAGGCGTCCAAGTGTATATAGCTTCGTGTCTTTTCACTTGCAATTGCAATTTTTGAGGGAGGGGGTCTTTACCCCATGCGACACGCAAAGGAGCGGGGCGCCCGTCATCCTATGTAGGCGCAAGAACCGACTGGAACCGAGGAGGGGAGATCTGCCACTCCCCCCCCCCCTTTGCCTGTCAATTGAACGCTTTGCAATTGCAGTGAATTGCAATTGGTTGGGAGGGTTTCTGTGCCTGTAAACTGTAATTTCGGGTTGTGGACGGGGGCTTCCACCGTGAATCTGAATAGTCCCCCAAAAGCGCAAGGGTGCGGGCGACTCTCCTCCCTCCCCCCCCCCCATTTTATCCATTCGTTGTTTGACAGTTGCTTATTGATTGCAGTCGATGGGGAGGGGCATAGCATGTGGGCATTGCAGTGGGGTGGGGAGACATGGGCGGGAGCTTCCGTGGAAGGTGCCACAACCCCCTGGGGAGAGAAGGCGTCAGGGATTTCCCGGCTGTCATCTCAGTGAATGCATTGCTTAATGCCGCCAGGTGGATAGGGGGGTTTAAGGAATTGCCAGGGAATGGAGAGCGGGAAAGATGCTGAGACTGCTGAGTACACCCCAACTGGTCCTTAAAACTGCATTATGGAATGGAAAGACAAAGTCCACTCCTGTCTGTCTGTCTCTCTTGCACATCCCTCCCCCCAGATTTTCACGCACACAACTGGAGCAGGGAATGCCGGGTGTTCGTTCCCTAGCGAGAGATGAAGAGTGGGGAGAGGCAAGTGGGCATTTCCCAATGGGGTGGTTTATCCCTCCTTGTGCACTGTGCAATTGGATGGTGCGTCTGCTTTTACTTCCTGCATTCCTTCCCCTCTTAAAATCGCAGATTTGGGTAGGACCTGCCTGTCTGCAGCCTTCTGTCGTCTCCGAGAGTAAGAAAGAGACAGCCCAAGCTCCTTCCTGGGCCTTTTTGCCAGAACATCACCTAAACCCCCCAGGTTCTAATTTTTATCAAACAGCAGACAACCATCAGTTTACAGCGTGGCTAACAAGCAATAAGTTTGCGCCCCAATGTGCGAGCACGCTTGCCCATGTTATTTTTCTCTTGATTTGTTATGCTGTAACAAGTATTTCCCATGCATTGCTCCACATCATTAATTTCTGGAGTTTCAGGCCCTGTGCTGATGGAGATCCCCAGTCTAGATAGTTTTTTAAAAAATAGATTTAACCAGAGTCATGCAGGAAAGATGCATCAACAACTATTAGCCATGAGAGCTATAGAGACCCGTGGAGAAAGGCAATATCATTGTGTGTACCACATGCTGGGAACAGAGAGGAAATGCTTTGCCTTCTCTATTTTGGCCTGGATCTACAGGATTTATATAATCAAATGTGTGTATTGTGAGCTGGGGACTTAATTTGCCTTCCTGATTCAAATCAGGAGCGCTGCACATAGGAAGAGGGGGTATCAGTATTCCCTCTGCACAGTTTTGAAGTGTCCCCAGGTTACCTATTTGTCCCTCTTGGGGATCTTCGCAGACAGATAGGAAACGCTCAATTCCCCTCTTCACAGGAGTGTACCGCCCAGGGGGACACATGGGGTTAAATGTCCCCGGGTTGCAGCCATTTAATCACATGGGGGGTGGAAAATCGTCCCACACACCCCTCCTCCTTCCCCCGTGTCCATACACTGACTTCAAGACCTGGTGCAAAAAAAGTTATTTGGTTGTGGTGGGGGAGGGTGGCCGCCCATGGGGGGTGGGGCAGAAAACTCAGATTTTGTACCTGGCTACATTTCCCCTAGACATGCCTCTGCCTCTTCGGGTCAGTTTCTGGTTGAGGAAATGGCTTGAAAGGAAAAGCTGGACCTCATTCTGTTTGTGTGCTGTGGTTCGAATCCAGATCAGGACTGCATGTGTTTGGGCTCTCTCAGTCCCAGCATGGAATTCACAGTTCTGACTCCCACAGACCCAGGAAAGGCCCTGGGTAAAATATCCATGTTGAACCACCACCGGAGAAGGGATTCTGACTCTCGGTCTAACCCAGTAAGGCAGTTCTAATACACTCATGTTTTTAAAAGGTTGTGTGAATTCAGGGTGAAATGTTTAAATAACCACAAAGCACCTCTCAGAAAAGTTGAGATCTTGTATGTGGCTGATTAGAAGAAAGCTCAGAGCTCGAACATCTGGAATGGATGGGGGAAAGGGTTATTTGTGTGAATCTACCCTTGATATGGGCGGAGATTCCTTCTTCCCGCCCTGCCTCTAATCTCAGTGGATAGATAATTTGGGGGGTAAGACATAGAGTTGCATATGCCTTGTTTTCTGTCCAATTTATTTTTGGTAAAAATCTGTGAACGTTTATTCCCAAGTACGCCTCACTGCATCCAGTAAGTTTTGAACTGCTTTTCTGCCACTGTTATTGTATAAAAACAGAAAGGCCCTGGGACTGGGTTTTCAGGGCTGAGGGCTGTGCAGATAGACTGATTTGCAGTTGCATTATAAGCTTTTTATAAAGCAGGTATGATTTTGCTTCCACCTACGCCCGTCTTGTTCATGTTGAATGAAGGACTGAAAAAAAATCTTTGCGCAGGAGTTGCAATTAAAGCTTCTGTGATTTCTTCAAAATTTGCTTCTGACACTGATTAAGTATTTCCATCATCTATAGATGGTTAATCTTCTCTTGGCCTTTGTAGGGGAGCTAAAAGCTGTTTCAGAAAGAGTATGGAACACTTTTGCTGCGTTCCATACTCCCATGTCGCAGTTTCAGGCTACATGATGGCATTAGAGATGTTTTTTGAAGGAAGAGGGGAGGTACCCTGCTTTTGAAATCCCCAGGGAAGGAAAGCCAGACACCTGACAATTCAGTGCTGGCACTTAGAAATATGATGTTTTTCCCCATCCATCCTGCCTTGGAGAATTTGAGCAAAGAATTCTTGTTCACTGGGGAGTAGCAGAGATGCGGTTTGCACATGATGCTGAACTGGCTGATAGCTTTTCTGTAGGGTGCCAGTTCAGACTGCCGATGAGAAGGTCATCTTCTTAAATCTTCCCTATTTCCTCACGTGTTATAAAGTAGGACATCACAAAGCAGATTATGCCATGTTTTCTCACTGGTCTGCTAGTTTTCTGCATGGGGTTGTTATTGTTTCTTCCCATGGAGCGGCATCCCAAAACACAGCTCTCCAGTCTGCAGTTCAGAGCAGTCCCAAAAATCCACATCTGTATGGCGTAGAATGGCTCTGAGCCCCCAAGGGCCTCATACCTGTATAGCGTGACATTTGATATGGATGAAGCGGACAAAGGTGAGGAGAGGGACATGACGTGCATTTCGCAACACTCTACTGAGGTAGGCTATTTATGTAACTTTCTTCAGAAGAGATCTGGATTCCAGCTCAACCCGGCTCAGAGCTTTATCCCTGGAAAAATTAAGTGGACTTTGAATAAGCAATTTAGTATTCGTTTCTCTTCTGCATTGCTGCACTCAGGAGTTCACATCAGGGGACCGTCAGAGAGTGCCAAAATGTGGCACCGAGATGGACCCGCAGTGTACGTGTGCATGTGCATGTGTGTTTTAGGGGGGAGGAGAGTGCTGCTCTAGATCCTGCAGGGGAGGGTTGTGGCCTCCATATCAGCTCCAGGAGGCATCTGTCTCCCACTGGTGGAAATAGCAGGGATGCGCTGTTCCTGCCATCAGGGCTCTTCTGTTATCAAGTCTTGCAGATTCATGGTGAGCACAAGAAAAAAGGGTAATATGCCCCACAAACAGCCACAACCCCCCTCCTGCTCTCCTGTCTTACATGGGGCTGCTCCTTTCTCCTCCTTGCCCAACCCCTTATTAGGAATCCCAAGCAGGAGGGAGAGGTGAAACACAGCCAAAGTGCTTCCAGGGAAGAAGAGTTTGGATTTATATCCTGCTTTTCTCAACTGTAAGGCGTCTCAAAGCACCTTACAAACTCCTTCCTCTGCCCACAACAAACACCTTGAGAGGTAGGTGGTGCTGAGAGAGCTCCCAAGAACTGTGACTAGCCCAAGGTCACCAATCAGGCTTTATGTGGAGGAGTGGGAAAACAAATCCAGTTTACCAGATTAGAGTCTGCTGTCCATATGGAGGAGTGGGGAATCCAGATTAGAATCATTACGGGGCCCCTTTACTAGGAAGCATTTATGGTGTTAGGTCAGGATGGGTTAACAGAACCCATAGCAGAAACAGCAAGATGCTTAGGTATCTAGGTATCTCTTTTGGCCATTCTTTGTGATCAGTGCAGGGCATATTAATGGTGTAAAAGCTGAAAGTGGATTTCTTGCTATCAACCCAACAGGCAGTGAATAACTGCAGATCTGAAGTCTTGTAGGGAATGGGCATTTAGCTGTTAAGCTATCTTGCTTAAAGGGAGTGGCATCAAATAGTTCCATTATCATTTGAATAGTTACATAATCTTTGAAGAGATGTTTGCAAGGCCGAATTGGATAAACCGTACATGTTTACTTCCTAGTCTCCCTAGGAATGTAGCGCCAGCATCTAAAGTGCTGAAACGTCGCTGATCGTTCAGCATTTGAGTATTGGAGCTTTAGCTCTTCCATCAGCAGAGCTAGAAACTTGTGAAACAATTTAATGAAAGTTAGGATTCTGAATGTGTTCAGTGGTAGTAGTAACAAAGAGGCTATGTGGGAGAGGAAGAAGGGAAGGGAAGGGAGGCCTGGTAGTAAAAAAGAAGCTATGTGGGAAAGGTTAAGGAAAGGGGAGGGAAACCTAGTTAAAGGGAGTGGGAAAGAAATAAGTCAGTTGGGACTGGTTAAAATGGTGGCTGTTGAAAATCTTGCAAGGGCAATTGTTGGTGTGGTCTGGAGCCAGGTAGCCCTCTCAGAAGAATGATTATGGCTGAGCTGGTAGCCAGTGAAACATGGTCCAGAAGTCAACCTGGCCCCCCTCCTTCCCCCCTTGCTGTTTTCAGTTTGAGGGGAGAGGAAATTGGCTCTACGGAGAACCCAGCTGTAGCCTGTCCACTAGAGGGTGCTGTCCAGCCAGCACTCAGTTCTAGAGCAAGAAGACTGGTGCTTTCAGATGTTGCTCTAAGGCAGTGCCAAGGGGAAAGCTGGGTGTTCTCATCTCCTCTTGAGGGGACGGTTAAAACGCAGCCGCCCTGCTGAACTGGGCCTTTTTTCCAAGCCCACTCGGAATCACAAAAATGGTTTGAAGCATTCTGGGTACGAGGACTGCTGATTCTGGCAGAGGGGGCTGGAACAGGTTGTTGAAATATTAATGAACCGAGCAACGTTGCTCTGGCTGCATCTCCGCAATCTTGTCCTCCTCTTCCCTGAAAATAAACCTCTTCTCAAAAGGGAGCTGACCCACTTCTGTTGCGGCTTCCGACAGAAAGGCTGTGCTTTCCAGCTGCGTTCTTCTCTCAGGGTGGGGCCTGAGGGAGCCACACCCAAGGTGCCGTATCTGGACCTCAAAGAATCACCCAAAAGGGGGTATTTCAGCAGGGCAGCTTTTCTTAGCCCTGCATGACAGCATCCATCTATCCAGACTCCCTGCACTGTGAGTTATATTCCAATTTGTGCTCAACTGTACCAATTCATGGGTATGGTGTATATCTGGGGAGAAAAATGTGTACTTTTACCAGAATTTGTTTTTGTTTTTTTGTGGCATTTGCAGATGAGTTGTTTTGTTTGTATAACCCTTACAATAAATGAACCTGATGAAGAGAAGAATCTCAAAGCACTCTATGAGTGTGTGAAGTGCTATCAAGTTGCAGCCGATTTATGGTGACCCCTCACGGGGTTTCCAAAGCAAGAGATAAGCAGAAGTAGATTGCCATTGCCTGCCTCGGTATTCCAACCCTGATATTCATTGGTGGTCTCCCATCCAAGTACTTTGTTTTTCAACACAAACTACAACGCACTACCGAGGGGTGCTAAATTCTCCCCCCTTTTGTGCCTCACCTCACGGTTCCTTTTTTCCCCTCAGTGCTATTCTGCCAGTCTGGAACCAATGTTAGAGCTGAACGGGTTTGGAAAAAAGCATTGAAGAGAACAGGTAACGAGTGGACTGACCCTTTAGGTAACTGAGAAAGCTCCCAGTGGGCTGTTGGCAGCCAGGAGAGGGCCAGGCGGGCCCCAGGGGTGTTGGCAGCAGGGACCATTAAAGAGGTGACATGATAGCCATGTTTCGATATTTGAAGGGATGTCATGTTGGTGAGGGAGTAAGCTTGTTTTCTGCTGCTCCAGAGACTAGGACCAGGAGCAATGGGTTCAAGGTGAAGGAAAAGAGATTCCACGTAAACATCAGAAAAAACTTCCTGACAGTAAGGGCTGTTCGACAGTGGAATGCACTACCTTGGAGTGTGGTGGAGTCTCCTTCTTCAGAAGTTTTTAAAGAGAGGCTCGATGGCCATCTGTCAGGAGCGCTTTAATTATGTGTTCCTGCATTGCAGGGGGTTGGACTTGATGGCCCTTGGGGTCTCTTCCAACTGTGATTCTATGGTTCATTTCAACTCTGAATGGTCCTGGGTAGTTTTAACTTCCCAGATTGTTTCTGGTAGCATGGTAAGGTGGAAAAAGAGGCAAAGTTTTGGTTCCCTTGTTCACATGCTAGGTTGCTCCATAAATAATAAACACACATAGATCCTACCCCTGCCACCATGTTTATTGATCCAAATGCCTGGGTGTCTTGCTGCCCTCCCGTGGCCACGGTTAGTGTCTGGCCTTCTCTGCCCAGTGAAAACCAAACACATTCCTCACCTTCAGAAGCTCAGAGCTATTATGAGACAGTCGATAAAATTATTTCAAGCACTGAAACAATCAATCAGTCCACCTCTCTGAATATCCTTGGTATTTCTGAGATGATCTTCCTTTTTGAAAAAATGCTCGAGTTAGGTGGGAAAGGATGGTAGCTTTTGTAGGTGAATAATGGCTATGGGTTATTATTAGTCAGCATTTAAATGGCCCTTCTGGTGTTTGGAGACCATCTTCCAGGAACTAAAAATGAATTATTATTGTCATTTACTTCTAGAGTTCTGAATGTCCTTTTGCATCTTACAAAGAGTCCATCTAGCCTAGCCTCCTGTCTCCAAGAACGCCTGGTGAGATTCCATATAGGGAAACCCACAAATAAGGCATGCCCTCTGAAGTTTTTCCCCAGCATCTAATAGTCAGAGAGGTACTGCCTCTGGACATGGAAGTTCTACTTAGCTATCACGATTTAGTCATTGAAAGACCTATTCATGATTTTGTCTCCTGCACTTTCCAAGACATCTAAGCTATCACCGTATCTTTATTTTATTCACGTCATTTATATCACGCTGTTCTCAATGGGAATGCCAAAAAGAGGCTGTACCACTGAGACACGACCCCTCCCCAGAGCCCCTAGTGCCAGTTTTAATTTGCACAGGAGCTGCACTCGAAACATGTGGCATGTGTGTTTTACGCAATTCTACTGGAAAACGAATTCTCAGCTTTATAACTCAGGTTGGTCAACCACAGTGATAGGTGTGCAAGTTTTGAATTGCTCTGGCTCGTTCCAGTTAGGTGGATCGGGGGGGGGGGGTGTCACTCCTCATTGCTGGTGTGGAATCTCTGACCTGTGCTTTTTGTTTTGGGGTGCATATGGATGGTCCCAGGTTCATTCCCCAGTATCACCAGTAAAAATTATCTCAGGTAAAAGGCTAAAGGAGACACCTTTTCTGCAGACAGCTATTGCTAGTCAGAGTATTGGGATAGCTAGTCAGAATCTGTATTAGGCAGATGTCTTTGCAGTAACAGGAAAACCATGACAGAGAGGACCACCAGCTGTCTGCTGATGGAAGCCCCCTGCCCCCCATGCCAATCCAGGTCTCAGAAATGTCTTTAGAGAATCAGGCTGGCATTTGGGGGCCTGGTTCCCATCAGCAGAAGGTAAAAGGATTCTAGCTGTCATTTCATTTCCTGTTCCTGCTGTCAAATATGTGCCAGGCACCATACAAGTTACAAAAAGAAGCTGGTCCTGTTCCAAGGGCTTCTCATTTGCCTTAGAGCGCTGAGGAGTTGGCAACAAGTTGGAGAAAGGCATGAAGAGAGAAATGGAAGTCCAGGTAAGCCTCTGGTCAAGAACTAGATTTTCATAGAGCTTTGATAAAATAATTCAATGATGCTTTAAAATCTTATATGCTCTGAATTGGAGCAGTCCATTCAATCCGGTTGAGAAATTTAGAAGATGTAATTAATCTGAAACAATGACTTGAGGAGTGGATACACAAAGCTACTTTATATTGAATCTATCCAGGTGGAGGCCTTTTACATCATCTGCTTCCTAATCTTTTTTTACTGGAGATGCCAAGTCTTGAACCGGGAACTTTCTGCATGCAAAGCAGAGACTCTTCCACTAAGCCACAGTTCCTCAGTAAAGGTTTTTGTGTTCTCTTTAGTCCAAATAAGAAGTCTTCTCTCAAGACCAAGTGGCTGTCTTTGGCTGCCTCTGTAAGAACCTGTCTAGAGCTGCTGCTGGTGTCATTTCCCTCCTTCCTGGTATCTTTCTGTGTTTCGTTTTCTTTAAAACTCTTTTTCCTGCCTTGTAATTGCACCTTCTGGGGCCAGCCCAACCTGATAGGCAGTGCAGGAAGGAATTCAAGAGGCACCAATCTCAGTGTGTATGTTTGTGGGGGGTGGAATTGCTCCAATTCTAGAAGAATCTCATTTAACATGCAAGAACACTGTGTGTTCTTATTTGAGTTGTAAAAAAATGGGTTGAAGAAAACATGGAAAATTATGACTAGGAAGAAGAAGAGCTGGATTTATATCCTGCCTTTCTCTCCTGTAGGAGACTCAAAGGGGCTTGCAATCTCCTTTCCCTTCCCACCCCCACAACAAACACCCTGTGAAGTAGGTGGGGCTGAAAGAGCTCCATAGAACTGTGACTAGCCCAAGGTCACCCAGCTGGCGTGCGTTGGAGTGTACAAGCTAATCTGAATTCCTCAGGTAAGCCTCCACAGCTCAAGTGGAAGAGCAGGGAACCAAATCCGGTTCCTCCAGATTAGAGTACACCTGCTCTTAACCACTATGCCACTGCTGCTCCTATTTAGAGCATCTATTTTGCATGCAGAAGGTCCTGGCTTCAACCCCCTCCCCTGTGCCTCCAGTTGAAAAGTCTGGGCAGTGGGTAATGCGGAGGGCTGTTGCCAGTCTGAATGGGATTCCAAACTGGACTGTGGGTCAGAGGCCCCAGAGCAGAGGGCAGGGATGCCCCCTCAGCTGCTGTGCTGTGTCTGTTAATTGTCTTTAGGAATCCACTGGATTAGGTAGATGGGAAAACGCCTTTGGGTGTGTGTGTTGCTCGCCCTCCCCCACTAGCGTGGAGCTTTCAAGTGGTGTGGCATTGCCTTGAAGTGCAATCAGAACATGCAGAGGGAAACACATGTGTCATTAAGAGCAGCTTTTAAACACACCCTCAGTGCAGTCACAGCAATATGACAAGCAGAAGAAAAGCCACCAGGAAATTTCCACCGACGCACAACAGCAGGTGGGTGAAGCTATAATTTTCCCTGCATGTGCGGAAAGTGGAATTCAGAAGCAGGTTTGGATTTAAAAAGAGAGGCCAGTGAATTGCTCTGTTAAGGTTTCCCTCTTCTGTGTCCATCCCAACAGCAGTGATGCTCCTTGGAACTTTTTGTGCCTTCAGGTTTTTTCTGGAAATGCCGGACATTTCAGATTCCAAGAAATGGACCAAAAAGGGCACACAGGCTCGGTGTAAGCTGTCTCTCACCTCTGTGGGGGGGAGGGGTTCTGTTTTCTCTGAATGCCCACCTCTCATCCTAGCCAATGGAAAAGGCACCAGTATGCAGGTTCCTTTGTGGGCAGAATACCGCTCCCTCTGAGCAGAGACTGCAGCTGAAGAATGAGGTGCCCAGCTGGAAAAGGGCGGCTGGGGAGAACTGTGGCCGGCCTGACTGCCCAAGGAACCCAAACATTGTCTCGCTCTGGGATTTCTAGCAATGTGGCAGACAATTTGAGGGAGTGGCACCACCCTGTGTCGCAGGGGTTTCTAGTGCAGAGCTTTTGGATCATGTAGCTTATGGGTTGGATCATGGGCCAGCAAACTGATTCCCCCCTCCCAAGATTTGGAGTGCTTCATTTTATAACTAAAGCACTGGACGTAGGTGGGGGCGGGGTGTCCGTGAGTCTACCATTCACTGCTTGCCTCATTTTCTTGCACGTTCCACGCCCTGTGGCTGACGCCATGTTTCTCCCAAGCTGATCCCTCGCACTCCGTGGCGCCTGCTTGCCAGGCTCATGTTTACATATACTTTCTGTACCTTACAGGCTCACTCTATGGTCTCCTTTAAGTTGGCTGGCATAATTGAAGTGAAAGGAAGCCCTTGTCCTGTGAAACAGTGCCCCAAGAGGATCCCAGTTCAGATCCTGGCGTGGCTGCCCACCAAAGCACCCTGAGAGGTGAACCTTCTCAAAAACACACAGACACACTTCAGGGATCATTTTATTTATTTGCAATGTGTCTCCCCAATCAGGGCTACACAACTAACAAATTATAATAAAAATACCTCAGGAAACAGGTTAAAAAGCAGTGCTAAAAAGACATATTTATTTAGCTAACTGGCCCATTTTCCCTGTCTGTTCAAAGTCTCCTCAATGGACATCTATAGTTTCTGTTAGTGCCTGGCTATGATCCTGCAAAGCTGAAAGAATCGTGGGTCTTTGGTCAGCAGGGCAGTGGTCAGGGTAAAGAACTCCCAGGAGAGCAGCTGGGCTCCCTATTGCCTTCCCTGAGGCCTGGTGGTTGGTTACCTGCATACTGTGCCAGACTGTATTTCCTTTCAGAAGAGGGCTACTGCAGGACAAAGGCTTGTTAACTTTAGCAGAGTCATGTATTGAGGAGGGGACTTGGCAGCTGTCAGATGTCAAGGTTTGCCTGCATGGGGAAGCAGTGTTAGGATTGCTAACTCCAAGTTGGGAAATGACTGGCACTTTAGGAGTGGAGCCTGAGGAGGGCAGGGTTTGGGGAGAGGAGGGGAGGGACCTCAGCAGGGTGTGATGCTACAGAGTCCACCCTCCAAAGGAGCCATTTCCTCCAGGGAAAGTAATCTCTTTTGTCTGGAGATCAGTTGTCAACTCTGGCCCCACTCTAGGCATTGTCTTTGCATTCCTACTGAAACAGACATTTCTGTTTGCTGACTTCATTATTTACCTCATTTGTCTGAGACCATTGAGTGTTACTGCTCCTTTAGAGTAGACAGCACTGACCTTATGGACTGGTGGGCTGCTTTGGGGTAAGGCAGCTTCATCTGTTCATAGGGTATCTTTGTGGAGTGAGTGAGACCAGATTACCTGAAGGACTGTCTTCTCCTGTATGTGTCTCCCCAGGAATTAAGATCTCAGGGAAAGACTTTCCTGACAGTCCCATCTATCAAAGAAGCTCATGTTGTGGGTTTTCAAGAAAGGGCCTTTTCAGTCCCTAGTTTAAGGAACAACCTCCTCAAGGAGGTGCTCCTGCCCCCTCTCTTTTGATCTTTAGGAGGCAGTTGAAGATGGTTTTATTTAGGACTGTGTTTGGTAAAGTCTAGTAGCAGTCCTGAACAGTAATTTTAAATTTTGTTTTTATGTTCTTAATGCATTATGTTTTTATGTTCTTAATGTATTTTACTCTCTGTGTTTTATCTATGTTTGTAAGTTTCCCTGCTCTCCATACAGTGGAATTCCAGATCGCCTTCAAGGTGTTGGTACTGACCTTTAAGGCCCTTTACGGCCTGGGGCCCTCATACCTTCGAGACTGCCTTATCCCATATGTCCCAACTCAACCTCTCCATTTGGCAGAGGCGAATGTACTGGTGGTCCTCCGCCCCTCTATGATGAGGCTGGCCTCTACCCAGGTCAGGGCTTTTATGGCCCTGGCCCCAGCCTGGTGGAGCACTCTTTCTCCAGCGGTTAGGGCCCTGCGGGACCTTGGCGAGTTCCGCAGGGCCTGCAAATCTGAGCTGTTCCACCGGGCTTGGGGGGGGGGGGGGCTGGCCACTGAGTTCCGCCCCTCTCTGATGGCCATGTACCATCTGTTTATTTTCAGCAATTTGTCGGCCCCCTCCCGGGGTTAGGCCCGGATGCCATCCACCAAATTGTGGGTGGGTTGTACTGTTGCTACTGTTTTAATTGGATTTTATGGATTTTAATGATGTTATTCTATTTGTCTTTTGTATACTGTTATTTGTTGCTTCCTGTCTGACTTGTACACTACTCTGAGCCCTTCGGGGATAGAGCAGTCTATTAAATTGAATAAATAAATAACAATAAAGGCAAGAATAAATTATTTTAATTAACCAATTCATTAATTAGTAGCAGTCTAGCAGAGTTCTGAACTAGGTTTGAATCCCCTTTCTGTCTCGAAATCTTCCTGGATAACCTTGGGCCAGTCACATTCTCTCAGCCTAACTTACCTCATAAAGTTCTTGTGAAGATAAAATGGAGGAGAAAAGGACGATGCTTTGGGTTTCCATAGAGAAAGGTGGGGTATCAGTGAAAAGAACAAACACAAGAAGAATCTATTGCAGAACAAACCATGAAACCCAGCCAGGGTATGAAACCTCATAGAACGACATTCAGCGGCCTAAAATGCTATCCCTAGAACAATCCTCAGACTAGACGATTAGAAAAAACAGCTTTGAAAAGGATGGAGCCTCTCAATTAAAAGTCTGACTGGACAGGAAGGTTTTGGACAGGTGCATAAAGAATGGTGAGGTAGGAAGAAGAAAAAGAAGAGGAGGAGGAGTTTGGATTTATACCCCAACTTTCTCTCCTTTAAGGAGAGTCAAGGTGGCTTACAAGCTCCTTTCCCTTCCTCTCCCCACAACAGACACCTTGTGAGGTAGGTGGGGCTGAGAGATTTCTGAAGAACTGTGACTAGCTCAAGCAGGAATGCAGGAGTGCGGAAACACATCTAGTTCACCAGATAAGCCTCCGCCACTCAGGTGGAAAAGTGGGGAATCAAACCCAGTTCTCCAGATTAGAATCCACTTGCTCTTAACCACTACTCCACACTGGCTCCTCAGGAACCAGGCAAGCTTCTGGGGAGAGGACATTCCAAAGAGGTATCCCCAGTTGGGAGGAAAAAACTATATCTGGTTGCTACATGCCTCAGTGCAAGAGGTGAAAACATAAAGAGCAGGATTTGGGATGAGGATTGTAAGATGATTCTGAATCCATTGAGAGAAATTAAGCCTCAGACTTGCTGGCACATCTGAGATGGCATACTGATGTTTGTTGGCAAGTTGAAAAATTTGGCCATATGATTTTGCTTATTGTTTCCAGTGGTTTGTTTTAGTTATTTTTATTGTTGGTTTTGTTCAAGCAATTTAATATGTGATTTATTTTATTTTTATTATAATTGCTGCTGTCATGTTTTCAGACAGAGAATCATTAATAAATAGGAGAAACAAAAGGCTGAAAAGAAGTTTATGTTGCAAAGCATTACAACAATTAGGGCTTGTGATATTTATCATTTATCATATCATCAAACTGTTAAAGATGTGCCCCAGGTTAACAGTGGGGCAGATTAAGGGGAAACACTCTTTTTCATTGAAGTACATCTGAAAAACTTGGGTGAAACATGGCATCTTAAAAGAGGTATCCCCACCTGTGCAAGAGCAGTGGAGGAGGAATGCCTCTTCTAGCTGGGGAAAACTAGGAAATGTAGCAGTATCTATTTAAGTCCAAAAACCAGGCTGTTTTTCTTTAGAACTGTTATTTTCTGTCATGTGCAAATTCATGTAGACCCAGTTGATTAAAACTAGTGTAATTAACAACGAAGGGTTATTTTTTTAAGCCACCTATGGACCTGATCTTGGGGATGAGGCGTGGCTCAGTCATCAGTACAGTTGCCAACCTCCAGGCGGTATCTGGAGATCTCCTGAGATTATAACTGATCTCTAGGATCAGTTGTAATCACTAAGATTAGTTCATCTGGAGAAAATGGCTGCTTTGGAAGGCAGACTATTATGCCCCATTGAAGTCCTTCCCTTCCCTCCCCAAACCCTACCTTGCTCAGGCTCCACCCCCACAACCTCCAGGTATTTCCCAACCTGGAGCTGGCAACCTTAGCCTTCAGTCCAGCGGCTCTTTCGTTGCGTGCAGCATTTGTCACTGGCATTCAGAGGCAAAGCCGCAGGGCTGGACCTGGCCTGAATGGCACCACCCGTTATCAAAAGGGGACTCTCTGCACCATGGTCTTTCTCATTTTGGAATTTCAAGCAAATTGCCTTTCTTTGAAAAGTCAGCTTTTGGGCCGGCTGCCGAGTCTTCAAGTGGTGCTGTTTCTTTGTGGGCCAGTGCTCGGGCCAGCCAAGCTTAATTGCATCTGCGCTGCCATTCATCTTGAGCAGCTGAATTTGTCTGAAAAATGGACAGCGGCCGCTGTGTGAGGAAGAGGAGAGGAAATGAGTCTGCTCCGGAAAGCCTTTTTTTTCCTTCCCCAAAAGGCAGAATCATCTGATAGCTTCAGGCTGGAGATCGGGTTTTTGATCAGCAGTGGAAATAGATCTGGCTCTCGTATGGATTTTTCATTCTTATCATTTTCTTTTGATAACCCCACAGCTGAGAACAAGCTGTCTCACCAGAATAAGAATATTGCTCTTTGTTCCTCCTGAGTGGAGGCCTCGTTTCTTCCAAGGGCTGTACAAATCTAAGGGAAGAGCCACTATGGGTATCTGAGGGGCTGCAGGTGGATCCCTTCCTTCTTTGAGAGCAGCAGTGGCATAGGAGGTTAAGAGCTCGTGTATCTAATCTGGAGGAACTGGGTTTGATTC
Organism: Sphaerodactylus townsendi; assembly: GCF_021028975.2. NCBI lineage: Eukaryota > Metazoa > Chordata > Lepidosauria > Squamata > Sphaerodactylidae > Sphaerodactylus > Sphaerodactylus townsendi. The sequence continues at coordinate 101,793,733 of NC_059430.1, forward strand.
TCAGCTCTGCTGCCTGAGCTCTGGAGGCTTATCTGGGGAATTCAGATTAGCCTGTACACTCCCACACACGCCAGTTGGGTGACCTTGGGCTAGTCACAGCTTCTCAGATCTCTCTCAGCCCCACCTACCTCACAGGGTGTTTGTTGTGAGGGGGGAAGGGCAAGGAGATTGTAAGCCCCTTTGAGTCTCCTGCAGGAGAGAAGGGGGGGATATAAATCCAAACTCTTCTTCTTCTCTTCTTTGGCCCATTGCTTCAGATGTGTAAGAAAGAGGCTGTTGGTTGGAGTCCCTCAGCCGTGGAACGTGTGAAATGCCACTTTGCAAATGATCGGAGATGCTGTCTTACTTATTTCTCCATCACACTTGCTCCAGACATGATTTCCCCCCTCAAAATAAGCCTGAGGGTAGAGCAAGCTTTTTGAGAGGAAGATGGAAGGCAAAGTTAGAACGGCATTGGTGTAAACTCCTTAATGGGGTTTAGAAGCATGTGCGCCCCAGGCGTGTGGGGGTGGGAATCTCCAGAGATGGCAGTTGACTCTTTTTTGCACAGTCCTTGTCACTGAAGGAGACCTGGTAAGATTACAAGGCTTTGTGTGGTGTTGCAACAGCCACAAGTCCTGTGCCACACTGCACAACCATCCCTGCCTCCCTCCCAGTGGTGATTGGAAAACCTTTCCTGAGGTCTTCAGGAGTTTTGACCCGCAGTCCACAAAAAGAGTGACCAAAGAACTATCTTTTGGTCATGTGATTCCCACACACCATAGATGGAAGGGGATAAGCTCAGATGGGTGTTTGTGTCGCTGAGAGGAGGGGAAGGTACAGCTTTTGAGGCTGCTGGGCACATTAGGTTTGTGCACCCATGCACACAGGAGAGAAGGGAAGGTGCAATTCCTAAATAGCTAACACACAAACTTGGCTGCTGTTTCTCCAAATGAGAAGTGCTAGTGCCAGACCTTAGACAGGGCAGACTTGCAGCTTCTGGGGTCTAATAGGCTGAGGATCATCAGTGTTGTGGCTCCACCCCCTCCTTACAGCGAGGATCCTTGGGAAGGAGAGGTTGGCCACCCTTGCTTTCTTTCACTCCCCCAAGTTCCCAGTTGATGCCCACATGCCTCTCTCCCAGTAGCGTAGCTACCACGGGACAGGGGGTGCGCATCACACCGGGCACGCCCCTGGGGCAGCAAAAATGTATTTTTGATATTTTTGTGTTTTTATTTGTCAGCCGGCAGGGGGTTCAGTTTTTAGGATAGTGGCACCAAAATTTCAGGATATTGTCCGGCAACACCCCTGCTGATACCAGCCAAGTTTGGTGAGGTTTGGTTCAGGGGGTCCAAAGTTATGGACCCCCAAAGAAGGTGCCCCATCCTCCATTGTTTCCAATGGGAGCTAATAGTAGATGGGGCTACCTTTTGAGAGTCCATAACTTTGGACCCCCTGAACCAAACTTCACTAAACTTAGGTGGTGTCATCAGCATAGTCTCCTGCTGATACCAGCCAGGTTTGGTGAAGTTTGGTTTGGGGGGTCCAAAGTTATGGACCCCCAAAGAGACCCCCATCTCCCATTGTTTCCAATGGGAGCTAATAGTAGATGGACCCCCAAAGGGACCCCCAAAGTTATGGACCCCCATCTCCCATTGTTTCCAATAGGAGCTAATAGTAGATGGGGATACCTTTGTGAGGGTCCATAACTTTGGACCCCCTTAACCAAACTTCACCAAACCTGGAAGGCATCATCAGGAGAGTCTCCTAAAGATACCCTGAAATTTTGATGCTGCTAGCCTAAAAACTACGCCCACTGCAGGCCAAAAACTGAAAAAAACACTAAAAAATACAAAAAACACAAACGAACACGGGGGCAGCAAAATTCCAATTTTGCACCGGGTTCCATTTCCCCTAGCTACGCCTCTGATCTCTCCAGTTGCCAGGGTGTTCTTTGGCAGCCTTTGTGTCTACCAATTTGGGGGATTTGGGTAGAGAGGAGGAAGAGTCATTTCAGCAGAAATAGGAAGATTTCTGTCTCTGGTGGAGACTCCCTCCTCCCTCCCCTGCCCCTGCCACCATTTAGGCACAGCTGAGATGCACAGACCTGGACATTACCTAGCTAATAGATACCACTGCAGTGGACATGCTTTACTGGCAAATGAACATCACAAAATGCCACGAAGGAATTAATATTTATATTCCGTATGCATAGGGGAAGCTGTTGCTTTATTTAAGTCTATTTTAAGGCACACTGTGGCTGAACTCCTGTTTCCTGAGAGATAACCTTTGGTGTTATTTAACCTCCATCACATATTGTTAGAGCTCGGAATGCTCTTGACATGGAGATGCGGGTTTGAAGAAGCATAACCGCCTCCAAGGACGAATGACATTCAGACAGTAATATTTACTTACTCATCTCTTGATGATTTCTGTTGGTATATTCCCACCACATTTCCATGGTTTCTTGCAGTCAGAATCTGAAACCTAACCCTGAATTTGAACTCCTGACATTCAGAACTTGTCTTTTTTTAAAGAAATAAAAGCAAATTTCTAGCACTAGAAGTCCAGTTTGATCAAATGAAATGACTTTTTTTTTGCTTGTGTGGGGAAGTGGTAAACGAACTGACGCGGTCTGCTCAAAATGGGATGTGAATGTGGACGTTCCGCTCTGACCTCTCCTTGCTTCCTCGTTTCAGTGTAAGGTTCTGGCTCAACCATGGGAAAGCAGAACAGCAAGCTGCGACCGGAGATGCTCCAAGACCTCCGGGAGAACACGGAATTCTCTGACCTGGAGCTTCAAGAGTGGTACAAGGGCTTCCTCAAGGACTGTCCCACCGGCATACTCAACGTAGAGGAGTTCAAGAAGATCTACGCCAACTTCTTCCCATACGGCGACGCCTCCAAGTTCGCCGAGCACGTCTTCCGCACCTTTGACACCAATGGCGATGGCACCATCGACTTTCGAGAGTTCATTATTGCTCTCAGCGTCACTTCACGGGGAAAGCTGGAGCAGAAGCTGATGTGGGCCTTCAGCATGTACGACCTGGACGGGAACGGCTACATCAGCAGGGAAGAGATGCTGGAAATTGTGCAAGTAAGGAGGGTGGACTTTTTTTCTGCAAGTGTACAGAGCCATAGTATAAAAAAATGGTATTCGTACCGTGTTTCCCCAAAAATAAGACCTACCCCAAAAATAAGCCCTATCGTGATTTTTCAGGGTTTTTGGAAGCTGCTTAAAATATAAGCCAGGGGTCTGCAACCTGCTGCTCTCCGGGGCTGATGGGAATTGTAGACCATGAACATCTGGAGAGCCACAGGTTACAGATCCCAGATATAAGCCCTATTCCAAAAATAAGCCCTACTGGTAGTTACAGATCAGGATGGTGTGATCCAGCAGGGGGCTCCCTGCCACTGAGGATGCAGCTTGCATCACATGTGACGGGGGAAGCAAGGGGCTGTCGAGAGCCCACCTTAATGAATTGTGAAGGTACCGTATTTTCCCTAAAACAAGCCCTACGCCGAAAATAAGTGCATCTTTTGGTGCAAAAATTAATATAAGACCCTGTCTTATTTTCAGGGAAACACGGTAGGTTGACTGCCTCTGGATGGGGAGCTTTTCTTTAGTCATCGTAGCCGTCACATCCACATGACAAAGTGAATTTAGTCATCATGGCCACATGATGAAGCGAATTTCATTATTTAGTTAGCAATTGATTGAATATGTTTACTTTCCTTTGTCCTACATCTACCGTTCATCAACTTCATTGGGTGACCCCAAAATTCTAACACTAGGAAAGGAGAAGATTTCTCTATCCACTGTCTTCACTCTGCGTATAATTTTATAAATCTTTCTCATTCACACAAAGTGCCTGTTTGGAACCAATGTTTGGCCAGAAACTTTTGTTGAAGAGTAAAAGGTTCCCCCCAAAATTAGTTTGGAATGGAAGGAAACATGAATAGAACAGGTGCTCCTACTGGGCCAGAGAAGTATTTCTTTCAAATGCTGTTGAGGTTACCTTTAGATAAATCAACGAAAGTCCAGTGACATTTGGGTGCTGTGTGGTTTCCGGGCTGTATGGCCGTGTTCTAGCAGCATTCTCTCCTGACGTTTCGCCTGCATCTGTGGCTGGCATCTTCAGAGGATCCTCTGAAGATGCCAGCCACAGATGCAGGCGAAACGTCAGGAGAGAATGCTGCTAGAACACGGCCATACAGCCCGGAAACCACACAGCACCCAAGTGATTCCGGCCGTGAAAGCCTTCGACAATACAGTCCAGTGACACCTTAAAAACTTTTATACCAGCGTGACCTTTCATGAGTCAGCTCACTTCTGGAAATAGTTTTCTGCCATTTTATTACAGAAGGGGAGGGAGGGGGGAAAAGGAGTTGGGGACAGAAAGAGGCTTGGTGTGAATTGCATCCCAGATCTTTCAGGCAGGAGTTTGTCTGCCAGGGACTGGAACAAATAAAGTTGTCAGCGTACTGGATGACAGGGAGAGGTCAGACCTTTAACCTTCTCTCTCCCGGTGTGCAGATAAACCGAAGCATAGGATAAAGAACTGAACCACCTCTTCAGATAGCCTGGTTTGACTCCAGTTTTTAGTCTTGTATAAAAAGAGAGGAGCCTCCTTCAAATGCCTCTTGAAACAGTTGATGGGGCTTAGAGACTCTTTTTCCCTCCTCAAAGACAACCATCTTTGCTCAAAGGGGGAAAGATAAAATGCTTCCAAGCTGGCTTTCTCTGTCCTTTCAGCTGAAGGGAATCTGGGAGTCAGTGAGGCTTTGGAGATGGTGGGTTGAGGGAATGGACAAGAGCTTCCCTTCCACCTGACTCTTTTGCCTAGCCCAGGTGACAAAAAGAGCTTGGATGTTCAACTAAGCATACCATTCAACTAGTCAGGGCAGGGGATATCCCATTCAAGCTCCCGTTGCCTGCCATCTCTTCAAGAGCCCCCACTTTATTCCCCCATCATGTCCTTAACCCAACCCTGTCAGTTGCCTAACAACCCTACATTCAGCACCTCCCAGCACCCTTTTTATGCTTGAAATTATGCTTCCTTTACAGCCCCAATCTTAGAGGTGTATTATAAGGCACAAGTTCACCAACCCTATGGACAGTTTGGTCCAATTTATATATTGACATATTAACCAGTGTGAAGACTTTTAAACTGAGGAATGCCATCTGCCTTTTTGGTTGATATCTTTAAATACAATGTAGATTTCTTGTTTACTTTAAAAAAGAAACCCTGCCACGCTCCCGGGAAAATGTGCCTTTGTTTCCTTCCTCCATTTGAAAATGTACCAAAATGTCAAGTCGCCTCAAAATAAATAAATAAATAAATTGAACTCCTGGCTCTGTCCATTTCAGCTGTCCTTCCATGATTAAAACTGGGAGTCCCTGATTAATCAACTGAAGGTGGAGTTAGAGCATCCTTAGCCATAATTGCCTACAGTTGGAACACGTGGGGACAACGCACTTACCACCAGTGGGTGCGCAGAACTCACAAAGTGCGTCCTGTGTGCCCATTGGCTGGAAGTGAGTCATGAACTCGCATTCCAAACAGTGCCCCACCCACCTGCCTGTCCCTCTTCCTGCTGGACCCGACAGCAGTCTCCCCATTGCCCTACAACCCTCCCTCCACTTCCCAGTCCCCCACCCACTGACTCCCACCCATCCCCAAATTCGAAGCTTGCCCTGCCCACCCTCTCCCAAGAGACTCACACTCATCGTCAGCCAGCTAATCAGCCAGCTGGTCCACTCCACCATGCCTTCAGCTGCCACAAGGCCCCACACTCAGCACAGCTTCACCAGTCTCCCCAGACCCCGTCTGCCCTCCCCCTCCCCCACCCCCCAACCCCCAACCCAAGCCGGGCCAATTTTTACCTTGGAGAGGGTTGATCACTGGAGTCATCCTCTTGCTGGGCAGGAGCAGCACTGGTGAGTGGGGCTGGGGGAGTGGAGAGGTGAAGCTCCAGTTCTCTTCCGTGTGGGGGTAGGGGAAGGGCCAAGTACGCCTCTGCTGGGATCTTTTCTTTCTCTCTTCTCCTTTCTCTATCTCTTCCTCTGGCTCCCAGCTTCCTTCCTCTCCACTCGTGTGTGTGTGTGTGTGTGTGTGTGTGTGTGTGTGTGTGTGTGTGTGTGTGTGTGTGTGTGTGAGAGAGAGAGAGAGAGAGAGAGAGAGAGAGAGAGAGATCCTGCCCAATCAGTCCCCCATCCACCCTTCCCTCCTACTCCCTTTCTAGAGCCCATTTTATTTGAACATAAAATGGGCTTTACTGCTTGTCTCCTTATAAACCTATTAAAGGTTGTAGTGCTAATTAAGGAGTGGGGAAAGCTTCAGCATCTGTCATTAGTTGCAACTGTTAATTGTGTTTATAAACGGTGCTGGAGTTAAGAGTAGGGTCGCCACCATCCTGGAGAAAAACATCCTCTCCCTTTAACAAAGGTTTAATAGGATATTATTTACCAGATCAGGTTATGCTCCATGCCTTTAAAATGTTTAATCCACACATTTTCACATATTAAGCCTCTGTTAAAGGACAGCACCTTGACCTGGACAGCCCAGCCTCAGTCTCAGAAACAAAGCATGGTTGGTCCTGTTTGGTATTTGGGTGGGAGTCCGTCATGAGGTCCAGGGCTATGATGCACAGGCAGGCAGCAGAGGCATAGCTAGGGAAAATGGAGCCCGGTGCAAAATCCCCCCCAGGGCAGCCGCTGTGATGCTGGAATCCACCCCCAAACGGCATCACTTTCAGTGGTGTTTAAGCTAGGGAGCCCAGATTCTTCTTTTAAATCCACTTTAAAGGGAGAATCTGGGGTCCCCAGTTAAAACTGCATTGAAAGTGATGCTGTTTCGGGGTGGATTATCCCCCACCCAGAAACAGCAACACTTTCAATGTTTAAACTGGGGATCTCAGATTTTCCCTTTAAATCCATGCTGAAGGGAGTGGATTTAAAAGGAGAATCTGGGAAAATTTGGGGTATTCCTGCTGTCAGGGGTGCAATTGTTAAGCTAGCAGCACCCACATTTCAAAGTATCTTTAGGAGACCCTTCTGATGATACCACCCAGGTTTGGTGAAGTTTGGTTCAGAGGGTCCAAAGTTATGGACCCTCAAAGGTGTAGCCCCCATTTCCTATTAGCTCCCATTGGAAACAATGGGAGATGGAGGTACCCATTTTGGGAGTCCATAACTTTGGACCCCCTGAACCAAACCTCAGCTAACTTGGGTGGTATCATCAGGAGAGTCTCCCAAAAAATCCCTGAAATTGTGGTCCTGCTAGCCTAAAAGCTGCGCCTTCTGCAAGCCAAAAACTGAAAAACACTAAAAAATACAAAAGCCCCACAAATGAACCTGGATTTTTGCCCCTCAGTGTGTAAAGGCCTCGGTGCAATGTGCACCACCATGCCTTTGGCCCCCTGGTAGCTAAGCCTCTGGCAGGCAGGCAATGGCAAACCACCTGTGAACATCTGCTGGAAAAGCTCTATAGGTTCACCATATGTTAGCTATGAGCCAACAACGCTTTCCACCACCAACGGGGCAGAATGTTTTTTTTCCTCCAGGTATTTAGCAAGCCTAGTTAGGAAACAGTTTCCTTTTAGGAGGAGTTGGGACTGAGATTGGCAACTGGAAACCCACATCCCTTCTTTGGCTTTAAACAGCCTTTTTCTAGGCAAGGGAGGAAAGCTTGTCTTCTGCTCCTTTTCATGGTCTCCAGCAGCAGCATTGTAGATGCCCAGAGAAACAGAGCTGGTCTTCACGGGAATCTAATTGGAAGGGAAGCAGGCTAGCAGAGATCCAAGATCTGAGCCGATTGCCTCCCTGGGATCCCCCCTATGTCAGAGAATCCAGACACCTGTCAGCTACATCAAATTGCGGCATTTCTTCTCACTCAGCCGGGGCGTGTACAGTAACTTGCTTCATGGGTATTCCATTTTTTCCCACAATAAGGCAAAATGAAACATGAATCTGTAATCCTGCTAGTGTCGGTGAGTAAAGTGCAATCCCCGATGGATTATTTTGAAGGGCAATTAGGCCTCAGACAGTCAATGCTCTTAAAGGAATTGTAGTGCATGAATGGGGTATGTGTGTGTATGAATATCTATATCTCCATAGCCCTACATTTGTCGACCGTTTTTGTTTTCAGGTCTTTGCAACAGCTCTGCACGGCATCGTGGGGTTGTTGTTCTCATTTTATAGGCAGAGGAATGGAGGCTGAAAGAAAAAGGGCTAACCAATAGGCACACAGTGCAGTGGCTTCTGCAGGGGGCAGGATTTTGTGGTTTTCTCATTGCTTGTACGCAGCAGTGGGATTCAAATAATTTAACAACTGGTTGTTTACAAGCACCATTTTAACAAACGGTTCTGCCGAAGTGGGGCAAACCTGCTGAATCCCACCACTGCTTGTACGGCTACGGATTATGTGCAGGTGGCCATTCCCCTCCCAAGAGTCATCAGAACTTTTGCAATATATAGGTGTTCTCTCTGTCTCTCTGTCTCTCTCTGTCTCTCTCTCTGCACTAGAATATTATATGGATATAGTGTTGTAATGATCAGTGTAACCAGTTCTCTGAGCTGTTAACTTAAACAATGTCTCTAACGCCTCTTGTGAATATATCTGGTTTTTTTCCTTATATCTCATCCGCAAGGAAAGGGAGAGAGTTTTTTTTAAAAAAAACACCATGAACTGGGAATTCAGGGCCTCCTATATCTTTTGTTACAATGGCATATTGATATAATTAAATTCTATTGCTGATTTTAAAATAAAAGCCACCCCCCTCCCCAGTGGTGGGGGAAGAAAATGGCTGCTATAGGGACAGGACCAGGGAAAATGGCTGCTACCTAAACCAGAAAATGCAAATTTCCCCACTCACACAGCAGACATGTAGGCTTGGCTGTGATCTTCCCCAAAACTTCTCAAGAACTGCATATTTAGAAAGATTAGAGAAGAGCCATGAGAAACACAAGGGGAACCCCCTGAGGGACACAAATGTTCCACTATGCTGAGGGAAAGCAGAGGTGGGGGTTTGCATCCCCAAAGCATTTACCTCAGTGTAGCTAACCCATGTGGAAATATCCAGAATCTGAGGTGTGACAAGACTTGGATTGTTTTTACAAGGAAGGAACCTTCCTGAGTCACTGCTTTCTCCCTGCACATGTACTTATTATATTTGTTCTTCATGTATGGAAATGCTCATGGTACAGGAACCCTGCTCTCCTTTGCTGTGGTCACTTTAATCTATAGGAAATGGCTGTGGCTCAGGGATTCTGTCTCCAGCATCTCCATGGCTGATTCCGCATGGGCCAAAAACAGCAGTGAGAAAATGGTGTGAAAACAGTATAAACCCTTTTACACCGTTTTAAACCCTTTTACACCGTTTTCACACCGTTTTCACACTGCTGTTTTTGGCCCATGTGGAATCAGCCCATAATGAGACAGTCGGTGATGAGAAAGACCTTTACCACAGACCTTGGGGAACTGCTGCCATTCCAAATAGATAGGAGTGACCTGGATGGATGGATGGATGGATGGATGGATGGATGGATGGATGGATGGATGGATGGATGGATGGATGGATGGATGGATGGATGGATGGATGGATGGATGGATGGATGGATGGATGGATGGATGGATATGGATGGATGGATGGATGGATGGATGGATGAGTGGATGGATGGATGGATGGATGGATGGATGGATGGATGGATGGATGGATGGATGGATGGATGGATGGATGGATGGATGGATGGATGGATGGATGGATGGATGGATGGATGGATGGATGGATGGATGGATGGATGGATGGATGGATGGATGGATGGATGGATGGATGGATGGATGGATGGATGGATGGATGGATGGATGGATGGATGGATGGATGGTCTCATTCAGTGGAAGGCAGCTTCATGTACATGTATACCTCAGAGGAGACATCCTGCCTCCCACCACTTGAAGTAGCCAGTTAAAGTTTTTGCCTCCTTATAGACTGGCTCACGTTCCATGTGCTGCTTGAAATGACAAGGTATGCTGTCGACTCATAATTACAGTCAACCAAGACATCATGTACTTATTTACTACTGACTTTATGTATAGCCCACCTTTCTCGCTTAGGCCCAAGGAGGATTCCACAGTGCTAAACAGTGCAGTGAGGTAACAGGAGAATCATAGAATCATAGAGTTGGCAGAGACCCCAAGGGCCATCAAGTCCAACCCCCTGCAATGTAGGAACACATAATCAAAGCACTGCTGACAAATGGCCAACCAGCCTCTCTTTAAAAACCTCCAAAGAAGGAGACTCCACCACACTCCAAGGCAGTGCAGTCCACTGTCAAACAGCCCTTACTGTCAGGAAGTTTTTCCTGATGTTTAGGTGGAATCTCTTTTCCTTCACCTTGAACCCATTACTCCTGGTCCTGGTCTATGGAGCAGCAGAAAACAAGCTTGCTCCCTCACCAACATGACATCCCTTCAAATATCTAAACATGGCTATCATGTCTTATCTTAACCTTCTCTTCACCAAACTAAACATACCCAGCTCCCTAAGTCTCTCCTCGTAGGGCATGGATTCCAGACATTTCACCATTTTGGTTGCCCTCCTCTGGACCCGTTCCAGCTTGTCAATATCCTTCTTGAATTGCATTGCCCAGAACCGTACACAATATTCCAGGTGAGGTCTAACCAATGCAGAATAGAGAGGTACAATTACATCCCTCTATCTAGACATTATACTCCTACCGATACAACCCAGAATCGCATTGGCTTTCTAATAAAGAGACATCTAATAAAGAATGTAACAGGACTAGGGTTAAAAATGTAGAGCCAATGCAACAAAAAAGTATCCATGATGTGTCAAAGAATGCAGAAAATGCCATTACAAAAGTAGAAAACAATGCAATCAGAGCTAGAGAATAATTCAATAAACAGATCATCCATTCCATAGACAGTGGTAAAGCCTACCAGTCAGTGGTGGGATCCAAAAATGTTAGTAACAGGTTCCCTTGCCAGCCTCCCCTCAGCAAAGGGGGCAGAGGCATACCTAAGCAAACCTGAGCCCTGGGCAAAACCTGAGTTGGATGCCCCCCCCATGGGCAGCCACCCACCACGACCCCCCAAAATTTTTTTTGCACCAGATCATTTCTAAATCATCATCACGTTATAGAAAATGCCCCAACTCACAAATCTGAACACAGCAATGGTGAAACACACAGGTTCTTTGATAGAGACTGGTGAGATAAAAGGTACGAAAGGCTGAGAATCAATGAATTGCAGAACCTGAAAGGGATTAACCCAGTTCAGGGAGTTACATGATTAGTCGCAATTGCTATATGGAACCTTCATGTTCAAAGGCAGTGTGCCTCTCGGGGAGACGAGGGCATGGAGATGGAAAAGCGGACCCCATTAGTAACCCCCTCTTGGCACACACAAATAATTAGTAACCCACTCTCGGGAACTGGTGAGAACCTGCTGGATCCCATCTCTGCTACCAGTCCAGTTCCCTTTATAAAAGTGGCTTCTGGTATCATAAGAACATAAGAACAAGCCAGCTGGATCAGACCAGAGTCCATCTAGTCCAGCACTCTGCTATTCGCAGTAGCCCACCAGGTGCCTTTGGGAGCTCACATGCAGGAGGTGAAAGAAATGGCCTGCTGCTGCTCCCAAGCACCTGGTCTGCTAAGGCATTTGCAATCTCAAATCAAGGAGGATCCAGATTGGTAGCCATAGATCGACTTCTCCTCCATAAATCTGTCCAAGCCCCTTTTAAAGCTATCCAGGTTAGTGGCCATCACCACCTCCTGTGGCAGCATATTCCAAACACCAATCACATGTTGCGGGAAGAAGTGTTTCCTTTTATTAGTCCTAATTCTTCCCCCCAGAATTTTCAATGAATGCCCCCTGGTTCTAGTATTGTGAGAAAGAGAGAAAAATGTCTCTCTGTCAACATTTTCTATCCCATGCATAATTTTATAGACCTCAATCATATCCCCGCTCAGACGCCTTCTCTCCGAACCAAAGAGTCCCAAACGCTGCAGGCTCTCCTCATAAGGAAGATGCTCCAATCCCTCAATCATTCTCGTTGCCCTTCTTCACTTTTTCTATCTCTTCTCTGCACTTTTTCTATCATTCCGTCATGGATTCCCTGCACTGCCGCCCAAGTCATTCAGCATAGTCTCTTGGGCAGCCAAATGTCACAGAGGTTGCCTGACCCAGACTGGCTTGGAACTGCCTGCAGTGACCAGAATGGCTGAAACTCCATTAAGTTTCCCTTGATTAACACATGCTTAAGCCCCTGGAGATGGATGCAAGAATAGCACTGGTGTTCAAAAGTGGACGGCCCATCCTCTGCACCGAGGATGCTGATGGTGGAGCTGGAGCAGCGAACGAGAGAGGGCAGAAAGCTCTCCTTTTCTCCAGCTTGCCTCTTCTTCTGCTGTTTGCATGTGGCGTGGCGTGGCGTGGCGTGGCGTGGCGTGGCGTGGCGTGGCGTGGCGTGGCGTGGCGTGGCTCTGGCCTTCTGGGGTCCAAGCCCATGTCTTTGTTAGCAGAACTTCCAGCAGCTTCCAGAACTGGGGATCAGAAGGATTTGATGCCCAAAGGAAAACTGGAACCAGGCTTGATTTCAGCTTCAAAGGATTTTTAACTGCTGTTTACTTTGGTGGGGGTTCTTTGGTCAGGGTGCGGGGAGCTTTTTCCCAAGATGCCTCTGCCTTTGACTTCCAAGCATGACAACACTGAGAACTGAATTCTGGTTGCTTCTGGATAAGGCTCCTATTTATCATGGGCTCTCTGTGGGAGGCAAAAAAGTATACCAGATTGTTAGCAGAAGGCAGTGAAGGAAGTCACAAGAACAGGGGATGTTGCATTCCTTCCACCACCGCTGCAAAAAGCAAATCAGAGCAAAACAAACCATTTTTGGCTTGAGCACCCAGATCAGCAGAAGAGATGCCAGCTGCAAACTCAAAGGAGCTGTGCAGCACCACAGCTCTTTGCTTTCCATTTTCTTTAGAAGGGGGTAGCTGTCCCTTGGCCCCAAGGAGGATTTACTTTCTTCGGTCACCCGGATCTTGAGCTCAAAAGAGGTCTCTTTTGCAAACTTGGAAGTGCCCAGAGACATTCTACGTATTTCATGTGAAACTACTCCTCAGTGAGTTGAAGACACCAGCAGTGTAAACTAGCAGATGGAAAACACTGATCCTAATTAAAATCTTTGTCCAGTTGAGGCCCCTTCCACACATACAGAATAATGCACTTTCAGTCCACTTTCACAATTGTTTGCAAGTGGATTTTGCTATTCTGCACAGTAAAATCCAGTTGCAAAGTCCATTGAAAGGGGATGGAACGTGCATTATTCTGTATGTGTGGTAGGGACCTAAGAGAGTTTACTGGAAAGACCTTAGACACATTACAGTCTTTCTTCTCATCTATAAAATGGGAATAGCAGTGAACATTAAAAATGCCACATAAGTAAGATGTCCACTTATTCCAACATCTTTTAAAATAAAGTGACCACCTTGTGGTTAGTTCTGGTTTGAAATTAATCCACCTGGATGACTTCCTAGGGGTAGGGTAGAGGGAACTGTGCATTGTAGCAGTCTGCCTGCCTGTCTGTTTGTCTCTATGGATACATACAGGAGTAGAATGGGGAAGCATTTTGACAAAAAGGAATGTAGAATATAATGGACAAGCCACACATGATCAAAATCAACTGGGTGGTAAGGCACCCAGGGGATATTGTAAACTTTTTAGTTCATAGAAAATACGACTCCAAGAAAATAAGAGAGTTTTGTAATTTTGAACAGCATGAAATTATTTTCACTTCCTCTCTTGTAATATGAGAATTCAGGATACCTCAGTGAAGCTGATTCACAGTAGAATCAGGAGAGATGGGGAAAGGGCCTTTTCACACAAAAGAAGACAGCTACGGGCTTAAGGTGATGTTTTGAGGAAGTTGGCGATTCATGGCAGTTTGTTCCTCTCAATTGCTCCTGGCCAGGATAGCCAAATAAAACCCTCATGGCCAGAAGCCCAGAGGCATCTATTTGGCTGACCACTGCTGGAAGCAGGATGTTAGGCTAGATGGTCCTTTGATTTAGTCCTGTGCAACAAGTTCTTAGGATGTTGGTGTAACCTCCCTATCCTGCTCTGCAGTGCCCTCTGCTGACAGCAGAGCAGTGTTACATGTTTTTGTAATAATTTGGAATTCCCCTTTGTTGTACCACTGAAATTTCTCATTCTGTAGGTTTGTCTGCTTCTCTCCCTGCTGCCCTTATTGGCCTGTCCTTCTGGACTTTGCCCAGAAAGTTGGAGGTTCCTTTCCAGACATCCAACCAATTCATACTGTGGAGGAGGGGATGGCTAGAACCAAGGGTTCGCAGATGCCACTCAGGGGGGCGGGGGTGCTGCCAGTTTCTCATCTGCTTCCTGGATTTGTTTTTCCCCCTTGGAAGCTTCTCCTCAATACTGTAAATGTTAATTACTAATTTCTTCAACCAGGCAATGCACACACCCTCTTGGGAAATCACATGCCAGGTCTTTAAAATACAGAAAGAGAGAGACTGTTTTGTTTAATCAAGTCTGTTCTGCTTGCTTTGGAGTTCTGGAAAGATGGTTACTTTGAACAGATGTGGGGGGCTTATCTTTAAATCCATAGACTTTAAAATGAGAGGCAGATACACTTCACAAGGGAAGGATACAAAGACGAGTTGATTAACTGTGCGCTTCTAGAAATTCTATGCACTCACCGTGCGAAGGACTAGAGCAGAGGTGCCCAACTCTGGCGCTTCAGATGTTCATGGACTGCAATTCCCATCAGCCCCTGCTGGCAGTGCCAGAGTTGGGCACCCCTGGACTAGAGCAAGCTGGGTACATAATTCTGAGCAGCCCATGTTAATAAGCCTTATGTCACAGGGTGCTGGCAGAGAACAGGGCTAAGTCCAGAGGCGGTTGTAAGCCAGGGAAAGTGGGTGTGTGGGCTGTCACCTCCCTCTCCTGTACCCCCATTAATAGTAGGACTTTTTGGCAAGAGCTGCTGATTTTCCTGTATTTTGCATGGGATGCAGCTGGAATTTGAATGTATATATGTATTTGCTGTCAAACTGCAGCCAATTAATGAGGACCTCTAAGGGCTCTCAAGGCAAAAGGCTTCAGGAGTGGTTTGCCATTGCCTGCCTTTGCATAGCAACTGAGGACTTAATTGGTAGTCTCCCATCCAAGTACTAACCAAGGCTGTACCTACTTAGTTTATGGGATCTGATGAGGTCAGGCTAACCTGGGCTATCCAGGTCAGGCCTTGAATGTACACGTGTGTGTGTGCGTGCGTGAGAGAGAGGGAGGGGGAGAGGGGGGGTGCCATCGAGTTTTCAAGGCAAGAGACTAACAAAGGTGCTTTGCCTCTGCAAAGCAACCCTGGACTTCACTGGAGGTCTCCCAGCCAAATACTAGTCAGGGCTACTTAGTTAATGAGATCTGACAAGATAAGGGAAGGAGGAGGAAGAGGAGGAAGAGGATGAGTTTGGATTTATATCCCCCTTTTCTCTCCTGTAAAGACACTCAAAGGGGCTTACAATCTCCTTTCCCTTCCCCCCTCACAACAAACACCCTGTGAGGTGGGTGGGGCTGAGAGAGCTCCGAAAAGCTGTGACTAGCCCAAGGTCACCCAGCTGACATGTGTGGGAGTGCACAGGCTAATCTGAATTCCCCAGATAAACCTCCACAGCTCAAGTGGCAGGGCGGGGAATCAAACCTGGTTCTCCAGATTAGAGTGCACCTGCTCTTAACCACTACACCACTCTGGTTAGCTTGTACCAACACCTGGAGCACCTAAATGTCTACACTGAAAAGGCCTTTCCGCTCTCTAGAAACATCCTCTTAGCTGGCTTTAGCTGTAGTTGTGTAGACATAAAACATCGTACAATCTGGAGGGTTTCCCAGCGTCATTCATACATTTGAAGAGCAAACTGGGAATAAAGAATCACCCGCTGCAAACCTCTCACGAAAGAGACCAGCCAGGCCTGGAGCTGGGTGTGGTTCCTGAGTCTGCTGGCCATCGCTGGGGGCCTGCCTGGGGTGGAGGTTTTGCAGAGGGAGGGATCCATGTCTCATTTTTCTTTCTGTTCCCTCCCCCCTTAGGCTATCTACAAAATGGTCTCTTCAGTGATGAAGATGCCAGAGGATGAGTCAACTCCCGAGAAGCGGACAGAAAAAATCTTCCGGCAGATGGATACCAATAACGACGGTAAATGAAGAAGGATTAAGACACTCCCCTCCTCTCTAAATCATGAGCTCCCAGTCAGACATGCTGATTAAATACAAAGTTGGTGGGTTGTATCCTGGAGGGGGGGAGCAGCCTGGTGGCCCTGCATGGTTGGAGGGCAACAAGGGAGGGGTTAAAGGATGTGCCAGGGGGAGGGAAGGGGAAACTGCCTGTTGCCGTCCTGTCCAGCAGGGAGCTTATAAATGAATTCAAAGCTGGCCGGGGGGGGGGGGGGGGTGCTAGCACACCAGGCTTGGGCTGCATGGCCAGATCCTTGCCTGACTCAGTGATGAAGTTTTTATCCCATGGGACCTGGAGACCCCAGAGTCATACTTAGCCCATAGTTAGCAGCTGCTTATTCATATATTTGAGGTTATTTCAGAGGGTGAAATCAATTTCCCTGTGAGCTTCTGTCTAACATTCTGCATTGAAAAGCAGCTGGGTGTGTATATGACCATATCTTTTTTCTATTGGCTGTCCTGAGCATCTGCTATGCGCAGGTATAGTTCTTCTGTACATGGAGGTTCCAGTTCAAAATCATGACTACTAACATAATGTGTCCCCCACCCTCACCTTTTCCCAAGGACAGTTCCCATAGGACCGTGCAGTTCCCTTTAGACCAGTGATTCTCAACCTTCCTAATGTGGCGACCCTTTAATACTTTACTTTATGCTTACTTTATACTGTAATACCACTCCACACCTCATGTTGTGATGACCCCCAACCATAAAATTATTTGTGTCTCGGTTCCTAAGACCATCGGAAATATGTGTTTTCCAATGGTCTTAGGTGACCCCTGTGAAAGGAGTCATTCGACCCCCAAAGGGGTCGTGACCCACAGGTTGAGAACCGCTGCTCCAGACCTAAAAATACAGAACAGAGGAGTAGGTTTGCAGTAAGAAGAGACTCTTGCAGGGCCTGAAAATGGAGCCATATTTTTAAAAATGTTTGAGAACTATCCACTGGTTTGGTAGGTCTTCCACTGACCAACAAGATTTCCAGGGCAAAAGCATTCAAGAGTCAGAACTCCCTTTCTTCAGTACAAATCCTGTCTGCCACTGAGAAAGTGCTTCTTATGGGCAGAGGCATTTGCATTTTATGGCCGTTCCTGTCCCACCTGGTCCCTGCAGTTCTTATTTACCAGCAAAGGAATAGAATGGAGAGGAAATGAGATGAGCCATATTTATTTAGAAAATCTATAATCTGCATATCATTTTTTTAAAAATTCTCAAAAGACAGGCCAGTTAAACAAAAACACAGTAAAAAACAAAGGACAGCAATGGTAACACAGCAATAATCTAGCAATACCCATTAAAATGCACCATCAGAAGCCACTGGCATGCTTAATCATTACATTGGTTTTTTTACATGTTCCTCCTGCTCTTCATCCAAAGGTGCTGTGTATCCCCCCTCTCCGATTTTTGTCTGCTCAATAGCCCGATTAGGGAAGTTTGTCTGAGAATTAATGACAGGCCCACGTTCATCTCACACATTTTGGGGCTGAGTGGGGATTTGAACCTGGGTCTCTAGGCCCTGTTTTGTGACTCTTTTCAAAGCCAGGGTTTTACTTACACCCTTTGTGGGCCCAGCTCTTGGGCATGGCAAATTTTGGCAGCTGAAAAAATCCATAAATGCAGGACCATGGAGCTCCCTGGCTGGCGGGTCACGTCTCCCCAAGTCTTCTGTGGCCTCCCACGTCTAGAATCATAGAGTTGGAAGAGACCCCAAGGGCCATCAAGTGCAACCCCCTGTCATGCAGGAACACACCATCAAAGCACTCCTGACATATGTTCATCCAGCCTCTGTTTAAAAACCTCCAAAGTCGGAGACTCCACAACTCTCCGAGGCAGTGAATTCCACTGTTGAACAACCCTGACGTTCAGGAAGTTCTTCCTAATGTTTAGGTGGAATCTCTTTTCCTGCACCTTGAATCCATCACTCCAAGTCCTAGTCTCTGAGGCAGCAGATGTCAAGCTTGCTCCCTCTTCGACATGACATCCCTTCAAATATTTAAACATAGTTATCATATCCCCCCTTAACCTTTGCTTCTCTAGACTAAACATCCCCAGCTCCCTAAGCCTCTCTTCGGAGGGCATGGACTCCAGATCTTTGACCATTTTTGCTGCCCTCCTCTGGACCCATTCCAGCTTGTCTGTCCTTCTTGAATTGTAGTGCCCAGAACTGTATACAATTCTGTCTAAGCTCATGCTGCCTGCCTGCTGACAAGTGCCCTTATGGCCGACTAATTTGTTTTGCTATCCTGTCTCTCCTTTTCAGGCAAACTTTCTTTGGAAGAGTTCATCAAAGGTGCTAAGAGCGACCCGTCCATTGTGAGGCTGCTGCAGTGCGACCCCAGCAGCGCCTCGCAGTTCTGAGCACCTCTTTGTCCACGCAGAAAACGGTGAGGCCGTCTCCCACAACAGCAGCACTGCCTCACGGGGCTCACGGCCTCCCTGCTCCGAGGAGACGGCCATCTTTCCATCCTCCCCAAGGGGAAATGGACACACTCCCCGTCCAACAGCACTGCCAGTATATTTCTTCTGACTGCCACAGTTTTCTGCTCCCCCCCCCCTCCCCAGCACTGTAGTTTTGTGTGAATGCTGCACCATTTCAGGTTATTAGTGGCACCAGTGGGGAAAGTGGAGCAGGAGGACTGGTCCTTTTTCTTGAGTTGGCACCGTTTGCTTTCCCAAAACACTCCTTTGTTCCGCAGCTGCTTCCTTGTTTGTAGCACATGATAATTACGGCTGCCTGTGATCTATGTGTCTTTGACCACCAGGGCAGAATTTAACATCCAGTGTTCAGCGAGTGAATGCTGCCTTGGAAAGGGGGGGAAGAAAAAAGCAGGGCCCCAAGTGCTCTGTTGTGCCCAGCTCTGGATTGCTCCCCCGTGACTAGAGGACTTGACCGTGCAATCCTATGCAGAGTTACTCCAATCTCAGCCTCTCGGTTTCAGTGGGCTTCCAGTGGAGTCATCTGGCATAGTACATTATGTTAAAACAAGCACAAATATACACAATGCTATAGTTTAGGCAGGGGGCTTTTTGTTTGTTCGTTCAGTGTAGAGTTAATATATTTGGCGTTAGTGGGGTTTCACTGCAGATAATCCTGTGAGGGACCGGGCTAAAAAATTGGCTAGCTGATAGTTATGGTCAAAGTAAAATGGAACTCAACGGGGCTAGCAGACCGACCAGGTTTCCTGGGCTGAAATCGTCCTTCTGTTTCTGGGGCAGGACATAATCCAAAGGGAAGGCTTGGCTCCAGCCGCACCCAAAGGAAGGGCTCAAACATTTGGCACAAGTCACCCGTCACTCAGACGGCGCCACAGAGGCACCCAGCACCATTTTTCCCTACTCACTCAAGGCCAGGGCAGAAAGGTCTTCCCCAGGACCCCTTTTCCTGCTAGACAAATATTTATCAGGTCACCACACTTCCTCTTCTTGCCAGCCAAGGATGATCTTCACACTACCCATGGGGAGACGCTCCCTGTCCCTGCTGGGCTAGAAAGGGTTTGGCAGGAAGCATCACGCCGCATTCAGAGGATCCAAAGCACTTTGCGCACAGAACCTCTCAGTGGTCCATAACACCCACCCTGAAAGACAGGCTACTACCCTAAACTGTTAAAACAGAGAGGGAGCTGAGAGGTGACCCAGTCTGGTGAGGCTACCCAGGGCCAGTTCCAGGTTTTGTGGGCTGCACAGCAGAGAGCTCCCAGCATCCTCTGCCCACCGCCAGGCCCCTTGTTCATGCCCTTCTTTCGTCTCACCCTCCTGCATGTCTCCCCCTTGCTTGTGTGTTCGTCCCTTGTCTGCTCACCAGATCTCCCACTGCCCACACTCACAGCTGCCTGCTGCCCTTTCCCCAGTGGCACCTGGCAGGGCTTGTGGCAAGGAGCATAGAGTGGTGGAGCACTGGCAAATGAGTGTGCAGGGGACAACAGCCACAGTGGGTCCTGGCAGCCCTCCCACCTCAGGGTATGCTGACACAAACCCTGAGGCCACCAAATAGGTTCAGGGCTCAGGAGGGATTTGATCCAGAGGCTTTCTAGCTTGATCCACGAACTGGCCCATCAGCCTCCCTGGAAAGTTCCTGGAGGGTGGGAGGAAGCAGCCCAGTGTGCTGGCACCACAGCAGGAGCCATGTGCCGAGGCTTGGCCAGTGACAACAACAACAACAGGAACTGGTTCACCCCTGACTTCGGTCACAACCACTGGCTGAGGCTCCCTTCAGGGCTGCTCAACTTAGCTTGGGCTATGGGAACTTCCTAGCCTGTCCTGCAGACTCATAGCAAAACCTCCCTCCCACACGTCACAGACAGGCACAACAGGGCACCTTTAGGCTGTGGTGTTGACTGGAACCAAGCGCCCTTACCCCTCCTCCAGCTGGCCCTAGTTCCTTCGCCTCCCTTGTGAGAGCACCAAATAGTAGCCCGCGGGAGCCTTCCCTCCCATTGCAGTTGGCAGAACAACCCCAGAGCACTTGTGTATGCTGTGCAATTCAATAAACACCAAGCCTGCCCTTAGGCAGGGATTCATCTGCAATGGTTACCTTGAAAGCCACGTGTTTCAATCTGCTAAGTCTGCTGTTGCGATTGGGGCTTTTAGTGTAGCTTTCAGCACAGCAGGGGGTGGCGTGGCAGGCTTCTGACATTTTCCTGAGATATAAACCAGACTGCTGAGCCAGTGTTTGTCGACAGGGATTGCTGTGGATTCCAAGGAGGCTGGGCAGAACTGACAGCACTCTGAAGCAGAGGCCCTCCATAGAAAGCAGACACTGCAGGGCAGGCTGGCTGTCACCCAGATCTGTCCCATATATGACCGTGCAGAGGCAGGCCTGGTATTAGCAGGAGGACACCTTGAACACACGAAGCTTCTTTATGGTAAATCAGACCGTCAGTCCATCTGGGTCAGTATTGTCTGTGCTGGGAGTCGCTCTCCAAGGTCTCAGGCAGAGGCCTCCCACCTGATCTTCTAAACTGGAGATAGCTGGAATGGAACCTGGGACTTCCTGCTTTCATAGGAGGGGCTCTACCATTGTGCCATTGAATCATGGTCCTGCTCCAACTTTGTACCGTATGGCAGTACTCAGGCTGCTTAAAGCTTCCATTGGCAACGTGGGGTGGGTGCTTTGGCCTAGCTCTGGAGCTGGGGTTGGAGTACTAACTACCCAGGCTCATGGTGGGAGGAGCAAGCAGAAAGTAG
Organism: Sphaerodactylus townsendi; assembly: GCF_021028975.2. Lineage (NCBI taxonomy): Eukaryota > Metazoa > Chordata > Lepidosauria > Squamata > Sphaerodactylidae > Sphaerodactylus > Sphaerodactylus townsendi. The sequence continues at coordinate 101,815,167 of NC_059430.1, forward strand.
AAACCTTGGGTGATGAAGAACATATAAACATCACAGCAAATTAGATTGTTCTTTATAGATGCCGGTTTCTCGAAGGGTCCTGCTCAGGGACAACACCTAAGTGTGCATGTGTCCTATGCGTCTACAGGGAGTGATTCCAGTACACATCGCATGAGTGTTAACCATAGAGAACTACAAGGGGGGACTGTACACACAATCACTTTGAGCAGGGGAGACCACCCAGCAGCAGCTCCACTGAATATGTGATTAATTTGCAGTGTTACTGGTGGTCCATGCAAATGAGTATCCAAGAGCCAAAGGGGGGGGGGGGTCAGCAGCTTGGGGTCTTCAAACCTCACCTTGTACCCTGAAAGATGTTGCTTCTCACCCACTCACCCAACTACAGATTTTGATCTGGCCAGCCCTCTACCACTTAGTCGATCAGCTCATTCAGTGCAAATTGATGAGTGTGCTTCCAGAGCCTCAATACGGATGCCCTTTTGAAATACTGAAGGCAGCATAGGGTTCTTTACTATTTTACAAACAAGTATCGCTTCTTATCAGAATGATAAGTTGGATGGATTTGCTGTTTCCTTTTCCATTCCCTCTTACAGAAACAAACTTCAACCCCTCCCCCAAAGCCACTCCAATTAAAATTGGCCCCTTGCAGTTGGTTGATTCAGCTACTGCTTGAAGCTTGCAGAACTGCAGTGTGGGCCCCCTGCCCCACAGATCTTTCACAATCACCTGGTTGGAGCTTTTCTACCTCCAAAAAAGTCAACAGCATCCTTGGCCCAGCTGTCTGGAGAAAGGCACTGCAGCTATCGATCCAGCCATCTTGGGAGTGCGCATCAGGGTGGGAATTGTGGGGCTTGGTTCTTTTTCACGCCTTCAAAATAAAGGGTTTTTCTGTTGTTGTCCTCAGTGCAATGGCCTGCACAGTCATTTCAGATGCTTACTGAGAACCAGGTTGGGAGTTCCCACATCTGGGCACAGCTGCTCCCTTTGTTCTTGAACAGAGTTGCTTGGAACAGATTTCTCAGCACCAGCCTCCATGCACTTATCATATCAGGAAAAGGTTTGGGAATGTGGAAATACAGGCCTCTAGCCCAGCCACGCCGGCAGCTGCATCCAACGTGTAGATCATGCAGGTCATCTTCCCTGCCAGACCCAGAGGAGCAAGAGCAGTCAATACAGAAGAGTCTGCCTGGGGCGGTCAGTGCCTGGTGTTGCTGGTGCTAGAGCCACACGGTCTCCACTCGATCTCGGCTCAGGAGATCACGGCCCTCACAGACTTCTCGGCTCTCAGCTTTGACAAACTGCAGCGTTACCTTGAAAGCAGAAGGATTGCACTGAGCATGAGAAAGTCACCACAAGGCCATATGCACTGTGGTGCATGTAAGAAAGCGGGGGGAGGGGGGTAGAACAGCACCCACACGGAGGCAGTGAACAACACCCCACCCGCACCAGCCTCCAAAGTAGCTATTTTCTCCAGGGGAACAGACTTCTGTAGTCTGGAGAGAAATTACACATCCAGGAAATCTCCAGGCCTTGTCTGGAGGCTGACCACGCTAACACTGAAGGGCAGTGACCACCTTTCCAGCCTGCACGCAAGAGATCTCACAGTGCCATCAAGAGGTCAAAATGTCTGGAGAAGCCATTTTCTGTTGTATTTTGCAAATTAGGTGAGACCAGAATTAATGAGATGCTAATGACAAGCCAGTTGCTAATTGCTAATTATTTGAAATTAGGCCAGATTATTCAGAAGTGTTTTAAAGGTCTCAGAGGGCATGATACTAAATTGGAATATTGGATGATGAATCCATAATATTTGAGACAGAGTTTTCAAGGTCAAGTCTTCCCAACGGAATGGAATGTGCCATCTTCCAGGGAATAGCTTTGGGGTTTGCAGGTGTAAGGGGCTACCAAACTTTGTTCTAGTGGGTGTACTCTGGAGGACAGAAGAAAATTGCACAGGGAAATCTCAGTGGGCTTGGAAGGCATTGGAAAGACCTACTGCCAGGGCCCCCAGGGTCAAGAAAGGCAGCAGGACAGAGTGAGGGAAAGCCTTACATTTTTCTTGCGAGCCCTTCTGCGGCAAAGCTTCAGGTTCAGGAGCTGGAGCAGGATCAGGAAGCATCGGATGCTGAAGATGATTTCTATAGACTCCAGGAGGAACGAAAGACCCCAAAGACACAGCGTGGAACTCTGCAGGGAGGCAGGAGAGGAGGAGGGCAAATAATAACCCCTGAGCAAAACCCCTAATCCAGCTGATTTGGAACCAGAGAATCACAATGGCACATGATCTTGCCCACTGTCCCCATTCTAACCAAACTGAAAACACAACCTCTTGCCATCCCATGATCAAGCTACATATCCCATGCCAGAAGGCATCACCTTCCTGCTGTATGAAGCCATGGCAGTGGCGTAGCGCCAAGGGGACAGGGGGTGGGGTAGCGGGGGCATGGCAGGGGTGCAGGGCGCATGCGTGCCTCGGGCGCAGTTCCCCTTAGCTCCGGCCCTGAGCCGTGGTGAATCTCAACTTCATGAGTCCAGAACTCTGCAACTCTCACCCCAGAGAGACTCATTGGTCCCCATCTTCCACCATTAATGAAGAATTTTGGTTCACTGACATTTCCTCAGTCCTTCTTGCCCAATGTTTTAATTGTCGTTTTTATGTTTTCATATGTATTTTAGCTCTGGTGGGTTTTTGTGTTGTTGGGTTTAATGGTTTTAAAATACGATTCCATTACATATGTTTTAATTTGTTAGCCATCTTGGTGGCCCTCATGAGGGCAGTAAGAAGGGATATAAATTTTGTACAATAAAAATAAATATCCAGCATCACCGGTGCCCTGTTTTAACTGTGGCCCCCAAGAAACCCTTGCAGCATGGAGAGATTCCTTGGCAAATAAGTTAGCATCAAAAGGGGTCCTGCAGGTAGGAAGTTTGGAAACCCCACCCCCAAGACCCTGAAACAATTACTGGAAATCCCTTAGTGACAGCCAGCATAGTATAGTGGTTAAGAGCAGGTGCACTCTAATCTAGAGAACTGGGTTTGATTCACCGCTCTGCCACTTGCACTGTGGAGGCTTATTGGGTGAACCAAATTAGCTTGGGCATTCCAACGCAAGCCAGCTGGGTGACCTTGGGCTAGTCACAGTTCTTTGGAGCTCTCTCAGCCCCACCCACCTCACAGGGTGTTTGTTGTTGCAGGGGAAGGGAAAGGAGATTGTAAGCCCCTTTAAGTCTCCTTACAGGAGAGAAAAGGGGGATAAAAATCCAAACTCTTCTGAAAACCCTATCAAAAGGAAGGCTATCTCACAGCCCCTCTGAGGAACTTGTTCTAATTTGCTTCCCTCAAGAGCTTTCTTGTAGTAGGAATCTTGCAGACAGCACTTACGTAGACCCGAGTGGGATCGAAGGGACACTCATGCACAATCTGGATGAAGTCCACGTCGGCAAAAGTGCACATGGCCAGCAGGGCGCGCCCATTGTTGACGAAAGTGAGGACGATGGAGACGGCGAGCCCCACCGCACAGAACAAGGAGAGGAAAGAGCTGCTGATGCTGAGGGAGAACACCACCCATTTCTGCAAGGGAGAGAACATTTGGTCTGCCATTCGGAACAAAAATGAGCACGGCTATCTGCAGCGGCCGGGGGGGGGGGGGGGGGATGTGGAGACTGCTGCCCAATTCCATGCACTTAAAGAAATAATATACAGGGGAAGGATATTCTGCAGGAGGATGGAAGAATCTGTGAGCTGGGAAATCCCATAGCTATTTCTTAGATTCTCGAGGGTTCCATGACATTTATGAAAAGGTATATTTCTGCTCTGCTACAGTGGACCTGGAAGATGGGGCAAGGAGAAATGGACAGACCCCTCTCTTTGCCCATTTCCTATCTGCAAGCGGTTTTCTAAAACACAGGACGAATGTGATGCTTCCAGCTGCGTGGGCTTTTGGCAAAAGCCACAGAGTTTTGAGGACAGGAAGGAATGCATTTTTGTAGGTCCCATGCACGTTAGCACCACAATCCTTGCCTCAGGACCCCTGCCACCATTTCTCCTCCACACATGTAGCATTAGAGAGCTTTTGAAAAATTCTATTCACTGATTTTAAGGTATAATAACACGTCAGATTCCAAATATAACTGGCATAGTGTCGCTTACAATGGGCAATTGACTTATTGCTATAGTTTGTCATTTACAGTCTTTTTAAACATCTGGCCCCCTACCCAGGCTTTTAACTAAAAAGGGGGGGTCCTCTTTCTCCCTCTTTTTCTGCTGTTCTATGGTTTGCTTCTAGCCTGAAGTCTGCTTCATGGATATTTTTGGGCTGTTCAGTAGTTGCTCCATGCTATGCCCTCTGCATCTGTGAAATATTGATCATTTCTATTATTTGCCATGGTTTTATGGCATTGTTTTGCTTTTGAGCCCAGACAGCAAAATCAATAGAACATCAGACTTTTAATCTGAAAGTCAAGGAATCAAGTTCCTTTTTTGGGTGTTAATGTTTTAATTAGTCCCATGGCACAGAATGGTAAGCTGCAGTAGTACGATCCAAACTTTGCTCATTATCTGAGTTTGATCCTGACAGTTTCAGGTAGCCTGCTGAAATGGTTGTTGTGGGCTTTCCGGGCTGTGTGGCCTTGGTCTGGTAGATCTTTTTCCTAACGTTTTGCCTGCATCTGTGGCTGGCGTCTTCAGAGGTGTATCACAGAGAGAAGTCTGTTACACACTGCTGAAGGTTGACTCAGCCTTCCATTCTTCTAAGGTCAATAAAGTGAATACCCAGCCAGCTGGGGCTAAAGTGCAGACAACTGGGGAAGACAGTGGCAAACCACGCTGTAAATATAGTCTGCCTAGTGAAGATGTGATGTGGCATCATCCTGTGGATCAGTAATGACCTGGTGCTTGCACAGGGGGCTACCTTTACCTTTCCTTTACCTGTTTACTGCTTCAAGCAAATCTCTGGAGGTTCAGCATACAAATAAAAATACTTTGATGGCATGTGGGAAGAACATAGCAGTTATTAGGGGGAAAGAAAGTGCAGTATAACTACTCTACACTCAGGCTCATTCCGCACATGCAGAATAATGCACTTTCAAACTGCTTTCAGTGCTCTTTGAAGCTGTGCGGAATAGCAAAATGCACTTGCAAACAGTTGTGAAAGTGGTTTGAAAACACATTATTTTGCGTGTGCAGAAGGGGCCACAGTCTGCAGTGACAGCGGCAAGGAAGAAAAGCAAAAAAGACCACTGTCTTGTGGATGCAGACGTAAAGAGCAAAGAACCCATCAGTGCAGATCCTCCAGTAAAAGGTATTGCTTGGAGGTATGCACTCAGTGATGGCCCCAAAATTCACATGCACAGTGCTATCGAATCTTGAAACATTATTCTATAGTTACATAGAGGTCACAACATGGAAGCCACCTGCTGAAGAGCTCTTTGCATTTCTTGAGTTCCTGCCACTGGAATATTTTACAACATGAGGAACTGTATGCTCCATCACCATATAGTGGTTATGAGCAGCAGATTTGAATCTGGAGATCCAGGTTTGATTCCCCACTCCTGCACATGAAGCCTGTTGGATAACCGTGGGACAGACAGTTTTCTCAGAACTCCCTCAGCCCCACCTACCTCACAAGGTATCTCTTGTGGAGGTGGGGGAAGATGATTGTAAGCCACTTTACTATTTACAGTAGAGAAAAAAGGAGTATAAAAACCTTCTCTTCTTCATCAACTGTGGAAAGGGCAGACAACAGAGTTGCCCATAACTTCAGACAAGCAACTTCTTGGCAAAAGAGAACAAGACATAGAGGGAAAAGACAAAGGGGATTTCCAGCTTTCAGACTCAAAATCAAATTGTCAAAAGTCAAAGAAGGGCTTCAATAAACAGCTCATTGAAAATCTGGAATGGCCTTGACATACAGGAAAAAAATGTCTCGCTAATGACATTTTTTGCCCCCCAAAGGAAAAAGAATGAAGATCCTTACCAGCGATTTCCGGTACATGTATCTGGAGAGCACAATGGCTGCTATTCCACAAGAGATGGTCTGCAAAGGAAATACAGATGTTGAAAAAGAAAGAAAAAATATAAGATTATGGCAAGCTAAATGTTGCATTAAGAACACATCGTATGTCTTCAAGTTCACATAAATTAAGTTTGCAAACATTATTTCTGATCCAAGATTATTTTTTAAAAGAGTTTGGAATCCAGCCTGATTAAGAGCTCTGGTGGGCTCAAAAGCTTGCAAATTATTTTGGCTCTTTGGCAGGTCCTTATAAAAGATATAACATGGATGTGTTCTTGTTTGTGAATTCTGAATGAACCAGTATGGCTGCTGCCCTAACCTAGATGGACCAGGCTAGCCTAGTTGCGCCAAACCTCAGAAGCTCAGCAGGGCTAGCCCCAGTTAGTACTTGCATGGGAGACCACCAAGACAGGCCAGGGATGCTACACTGAGGCAGGCAATGGCAAACCACCTCTGCTTGTCTCTTGCCTAGGAAACCCTGTGGGGTCACTATAAGTCAGTGGTGGCTGATGGGAATTGTAGTCTATGAACATCTGGAGTGCCATAGGTTCGCCACCACGGCTATAAGTTGTCTGCAACTTGATGGCACTTTACATAAACAATATGGCTGTTTACAACTTTTCCTGCTTCAAGTACTTGGACCTGATTTAAATGTGAGGTACAAGAACTTAGTCTCCATTGAATGTGGGGGCAAGAACAAGAGAGGCACACTTCACTAAGTTGCAATGAACAGTGACTGAAACATACACAGATAACAGCAAGTGCAAGTGTGACCTTGGCTCCAGCCAGCAGTGACTGACCTTAAGCCCTGACTTTGATACCACCTAGCCAGTGGTGGGATTCAAATAATTTAACAACCGGTTCCGGTGGTGTGATTCAAGTAATTTAACAACTGGTTGTTTACAAGAACCATTTTAACAACCGGTTCTGCCGAAGTGGTGCGAACCTGCTGAATCCCACCACTGCACCTAGCCCTTGCATACTGCTCCTTCTTCCAGCATTCAAATAATGTTTACCAGCATGGCCGACGTCACTGAAATGATGTTGGAGATGGCATACTGCAACGAAATGGAATCCTTAGGGTTGGCGATGTGGCGCAGCACCGTTCCATGAACCAGAGCACTGGCAATGAAGTTCAGGTGGCCAATGACTATCAGGATGAGTCCTGTTTTCATCAAGAGTTTCTGAGTGCTGACGGGGTCCAGATGATCTGGAGAAGATAAAGGGCTGTGTTTGTTTCAGGGTGGCATGCAATTCAAAGACCCAGAGCAGGCAACCTTTCGAAATAGATGATAGATAAGCAAAATACAGCCAACAGAATATTAAAGCGAACGCATCAAACACATGTGAGAGTCAGATCTTTCAAGGTGACCATGCTGGGAGCCATCAGGCTCTGGTACCCTTTTGATCTGCTATCACAGAACACTGATTGGCTTGTCAGAATTCTTTTTGCTTGCATCCTTATTCCCGTGGATTCATATCCTCCCTTTTATGCACAAGCTGGGAGGCAGGAGAACCCTAAATATTGCATCATGAGGTACACAGTACTTGCTCCACCTTTGGAAGGTCCCTAGTTGAGTTCCTGGCACCCAACAATTAAAAGGATCTCAAGTACCAGTGAAAAAACCTCACCCTGCCTCAGACCTTGGAACATGGCTGCTAATCAAAGTTTTGTTTTTAATACTTCTGAGTTGCAGCTGACTTTCGGCAGCTCACAGGGTTTTCAGAGCAAGAGCTGTTCAGAGGTGGTTTACCACTGCCTGCTTCTGCATGGCAACCCTGGATGTCCTCGATGGTCTCCCATCCAAGTACTAATCAAGGCCAATCTTGCCTGGGTTCCAAGATCTGACAAGACTGGGCAGGGTACACTGGGCTGGGTAGACTAATGGTTATGGAACACCCAGGCTAGTCCAACCTTGTCTGAGAATCTAATCAGGGTTGGCCCTTGTCAGTTTTTCTATTGGAGATTACCCAGGGAGTGCCAGGTGGCTACTCAGAGGCAGGCAACAGCAAGCCACCTCTGTTAGTCTCTGGCCTTGAAACCCCTCAAGGGGTTGCCACAGGCTGGCTGCAACTTGATGGCCCTTTCCACCAACAACAAAAAGTGGTATCTGTTATGTTTGCATACAGATGAAGAAGAAGAAGAAGAGTTGGATTTATATCCCCCCTTTCTCTCCGGCAAGGAGACTCAAAGGGGCTGACAAACTCCTTTCCCTTCCCCCCTCACAACAAATACCCTGTGAGGTAGGTGGGGCTGAGAGAGCTCCAAAGAACTGTGACTAGCCCAAGGTTGCCCAGCTGGCGTGTGTTGGAGTGTACAGGCTAATCTGAATTCCCCACATAAACCTCCACAGCTCAAGGGGCCAAGCGGGGAATCAAACCCAGTTCCTCCAGATTAGAGTACACCTGCTCTTAACCACTACGCCACTGCTGGTAAAAATTAAATTAAAAAAATATTAAAAAGAGATTGTATGATCTCGAGTATAGTCACCTGATGCAGCAGGCTAATAAACGCTGCTCTCCCTTGCACTTGGGTATACCGTTAAAACCATATACCATGGCCAAATATTTCCATTTGGTTTTAGAACCCAAATTGCGACGAGCCCTGACCCTTGCCAGGTGCAATATTCTCCCTTCAGCTACCACTCAGGGTAGAATACAGAAAGTGCCTTTCAATGAAAGATTTTGTCCCTGCAGTTCAGCTTACGAAGAATCAATCCAACACGTGATATTACACTGCCCGTTACACAGTTTAGCCAGGAATAAATATCTAAACCCGTGGTTAAAAACCCCCACTGATAATACTGATCTATCAATTGTGGTAACGATGCTGGATTGTGGTTCTGCAAGTGTATTGGAAGGGCTGGCTAACTTTTTGCGCTCTGTCATCAGCAAACGGTTGTAACTGTACTGGAGATTGTATCATTACACTGAGGTTGCCATTGTTGCTGGTATATTGCTGCTGTTGTTTTAATTATGCCATTAAAGGTTTATATAAAAAAATATTAAAAAGATGTTCACTGCTAAAATCAAGAGTAAAACATCAACCGTGAACACACACGGAGGTACCTTATACTGAATCAGACCACTGGCCACAAAGGCCTCTATTATCTAATCAGACTGGCAGTGCTTTTCCAAGGTCTCAGGTAAAAATCCTTCACATCACCCAGTCCTTTTAACTGGAGATGCCAGGGATTGAACCTGCTGCCTTCCACGTGCCGTGCAGGGGCTCTTCCACTGAGCCACAGCCCGTTCCCTTCGTCTCCCTAGTCACAAATGTTGATTGTTATTCATTGTAACAGAAATGTTAATAATTAAAGTTATTATTAATTAGTAGTGATTAATTTATTTCACAGGATTCTTGGCATAACTGGGATAAGGGTTTTGTCAAGACCTGGGTGTTCGGTCTTGCCGTGAATCTTCAAGAGGGAGTGGTGGATGTGGCATCTGGGGTCCCTCTGAGTGTTCTCGGCCTGCTCACCTTCGCTTTCCTGTCTCTGCTGCTTTGGCTGGCAGGCTTGCTTCAAAGTCACCTTCCCACAGGATCTTCTAAGATAGCAGTTATCTGCTGGGTGGGGTGGGGTGAGGTGCACAGGTGCACCTGCTTGCGAGAAACTGTTGCTGGCCTAATGGGCCTGGGGTGGGGCGAAAGGGCTGTGGTGACTTCTGCTGGGGCCTTTCCGCCTGAATTCAGACTGGACAATGATCCTTTTCCAGTGCACATCTCTACCGATTCTCTATCAATGAAAGAGATTTCATTCACACCGGAGTCTGCCTCATTTGAGGGATCTAGAGGACACGGCACAATCAGTGTTCAAGTGTCTTGTGAAATGCCAGATCCGTGCTTGCGACAGAGTTTTTATAGAGCTCAATATAGGGGGAGGCAACTTGCCGTCCTTTACAAGGTAATCAGTGGCTTTTGAGCCACCTGTGCTTCTGAGGACCACAGCCCCACCTCGTCTCCCACTCCCACAATCCATGCCTCTGTTATGTTGTCAGATCTGATTCTGTCTCCAGAGTGTGGTGCAAAAATTTGGGGAAAGGCAGGGAGGCCAAAGGTTAGAAGAGTCAAAGGTGAGGCGTAATGCAACCCAGAGCTACAGGAATGCATTCTTGGGGGGAAAACCCCCATGCCATTTGCATAGCTGTGCATTCCCAGCCTTCCCTCCTGTTCTGCTTCTGCATTTTTAGCACTTCCCCAGGGTGGAGGAGAAAAGTGGGTTAATGTCTTTGTCAGGCTGCAGGAGGAGAGTGGGGTGGGGGAGCACAGCCATTCTTCACAAGTATTGCCCTCAGGCTTGCGATGTGGAAATTAACAGCTGGAGCTTTTCATGGCATGGCAGTAAATTACAGCATTTGGTCAATAGTGTCCTATTAAAAAGACAGGATTTTTTGCTGGCTACGTAGGGACAACATCCCTCAGCTGTGCTAGGGGGTCTGCAACCTGCAGCTCTCCAGATGTTCATGGACTACAATTCCCATCAGCCCCTGCCAGCATGGCCAATTGGCTGATGGGAATTGTAGTCCATGAACTTCTGGAGAGCCGCAGGTTGCAGAGCCCCTGTGCTAGTGGGAAAACAGGGCAGCCAGTGCAGTGCAACTGACTCGCAGCATTCATAAACATGTAAATGACTATGCTTAGCAGTTGGTGTTCTGAGGTAGACTGCCTCTGAACATGGCAGTTCTTTTTTGTTATTATAGCTGTTAGCTATCAGAAAGATCTTTGCTAGCAACCTTGGAGAGGCAACGCTGGACATAATCCTTTTTGCTTTCGTAAATCTCCCTAATCTCTGTGTAAAGCCTTCTTCAGCCTGGTTTAAACATGACACGGCCTCAGACAAACCGGATGCCCATGCCAGGAAGCTGCTTTACACATGTAGCAGCATCATTTCCAGAAGATGTCCTGCAAGGACAAAACCCCAGAGCTGAGTGCTTTTGTTTTGCCAGCATTAAACTTCATGCTTGAGACATTCAGGTGAACAGGCTCTCCTATGTTAAAACTTCCCAACAAATAGAAAACCAGCACAGGCAGCAAAAGCTGTCTCTCTGCCATGCTAGCTTTCTAATTGCAGGAAGTTCTTTGTTGAGAGGAACATGCCAAGCCGGAATCCATCACCTGTAGTCTGCAGCAGAATGCTCCACTCTTCCACTGCATTCCCCAGTATGTGTGTGCCAGACCTCAGCCAGGCCTTTGCCAATCAGCATGATAAATTATGGCAATGGAGTCCATAAATTTAACTCAATATCCTGCTCTCCCTGGCCAAAGCAAGGCCCAGGGCAGCTAAATGAATTATGCATGGTGTGATATAGAAGAAGAGTTTGGATTTATACCCCCCCCCCTTTCTCTCCTGTAAGGAGACTCAAGGTGGCTTACAAGCTCCTTTCCCTTCCTCTTCCCACAACAGACACCTTGTGAGGTAGGTGGGGCTGAGAGAGTTCCAAAGAACTGTGACTAGCTCAAGCTCACCCAGCAGGAATGTCAGAGTGTGGAAACACATCTGTTTCTGCAGATTAGCCTCTGCCACTCAGGTAGAGGTGTGTGGAATCAAACCTGGTCCTCCAGATTAGAATCCACCTGCTCTTAACCACTACACCACGCTGGCTGTCTATAGTTGTGCAGTTGGGTGGGGAGCAGGAATCCTTGCCACTGTTCTCCAATCAAGTAACCAATCTGTGAGAATCAGTGGTAGGAAACAGCCTTTCCACAGATCTGGGCAGAAAGTTTCAGAGCAAACAATCCAGTGGGTTTATAGGGTTCCTTTGAGTATGTTGACTCAAGAGCTATAAGGAAGCCCTCTGCAAACTGAAATTTCCTTTAAAACAAGCCTGTTTCTTTAAAGATTAACTGCTTGTTAAAAGAGCAAAGACCGGCCCGGGGGGGGGGGGGGGTCATCTTTTTGTGAACACATCTCAAAGTCTGCAGATCATCAGTGACCTGATCGGGCGGGACAAGAAGGCTCAAGCAATTCAGGCTCCTTTTGCTGCCAGGCTGACATGCAGAGGTAAAGATGCTTCTCAAAAACCTGTGCCAACAAGTAAGTCTATGTTAGCATTTGCAGGATATTTCTTAGGCTGCTCCAATTCCTCCGGTGCTTCCTGTCATTATCCCGCACCCTACTGTGAAAATTTAGATTGTGCACTGTCTGGAGGCAGGGTCTTTTATTTCTTGGTTTTTCCTTCATTCTATTCATCCGCAAAGCATCTTCGCATCACTAGCACAATGCAAACAAATATTTTTCATAATGGCCATGACACCATTCCTCCAGTTTTTATGCCTGCTGATTCCAGGAATAGAAGGAGAAACTGGCCAGTGGACGTGCCCCCCAACTTGCCAGGTCACACTTGGGCAAGTCACTTTCCCCGACATTGGGACTGTCCATAAGAAAGAGCCTGCTGGATCAGACCAGAGTCCATCTAGTCCAACACCCTGCCACTCGCAGTGGCCCACCAGGTGCCTTTGGGAGCTCACATGCAGGATGTGAAAGCAATGGCCTTCTGCTGCTGCTGCTTCCGAGCACTTGGTCTGCTAAGGCATTTGCAATCCCAGATCAAGGAGGATCAAGATGGGTAGCCATAGATCGACTTCTCCATAAATCTGTCCAAGCCCCTTTTAATGCAGTCCTTCATGCATTACAGCATATTTCATCTGAGTTAAATAACACCCACTGCTAGCATTTAAGAACATAAGAACATAAGAAAGAGCCTGCTGGATCAGACCAGAGACCATCTAGTCCAGCACTCTGCTACTCGCAGTGGCCCACCAGGTGCCTTTGGGAGCTCACATGCAGGATGTGAAAGCAGTGGCCTTCTGCTGCTGCTGCTTCCGAGCACTTGGTCTGCTAAGGCATTTGCAATCCCAGATCAAGGAGGATCAAGATGGGTAGCCATAGATCGACTTCTCCATAAATCTGTCCAAGCCCCTTTTAATGCAGTCCTTCATGCATTACAGCATATTTCATCTGAGTTAAATAACACCCACTGCTAGCATTTAAGAACATAAGAACATAAGAAAGAGCCTGCTGGATCAGACCAGTCCAGCACTCTGCTACTCGCAGTGGCCCACCAGGTGCCTTTGGGAGCTCAGCTCACATGCAGGATGTGAAAGCAATGGCCTTCTGCTACTGCTGCTGCTCCTGATCACCTGGTCTGCTAAGGCTTTTGCAATCTGAGATCAAGGACGATCAAGATTGGTAGCCATAGATCGACTTCTCCTCCATAAATCTGTCCAAGCCCCTTTTAAAGTTATCCAGGTTAGTGGCCATCACCACCTCCTGTGGCAGCATATTCCAAACACCAATCACACAGTTGCGTGAAGAAGGTGTTTCCTTTTATTAGTCCTAATTCTTCCCCCCAGCATTTTCAATGAATGCCCGCCGGTCTTTGCTCTTTTAACAAGCAGTTAATCTTGAAAGAAACAGGCTTGTTTTGAAGGAAATTTAAAGTATCTCCCCTATCCTTTCTTTCTCCTCCCACTCCAATCCATGCAAAGGGTGCAGCAGGTTAACAGAACACTCAGTACTTGCCTTTTTCAGTTTATGAGCAAACGTACCTCTGTTTGTGCAAATAGCAGAGGAGAGAGGAATATTACCCATCACTAAAATCAATGGACTTGCACCCCAGACTGTGTTCTTGTTTGCGTGAATGAACACAGCCTCAGGCTCCCTAATGTCCGAATTCTTAGACTCCAGATCTCAGAATCCTAATGAGTCATGCATTGTTCATACATGGTTCATACACATTTCATTTACCAATAGATTTAAGGAGCATCCCCAGTACATGCCACGAACTGAACTGGTGATATTATGTTATAAAGCAAAGGGCCCAACTGTGGCCCTCCGGGTGTGCATGGACTACAATTCCCATCATCCTCTGCCAGCCTGGCCAATTGCTGATGGGAATCATAGTCTATGAACATCTGGAGGGTCACAGTGCAGTACCCCTGCTGTAAAGTGTGGCAATCCTAAGAATCTGGCTCTTGAGAGACGTGAGGGCAAATAAAGGGTGAAAGTTTTCAGGACTTTTAAAGTCTTCAAACCAACGTGCAGTGCCAGGTTTCTAAAACAAGAGGGACTGGTGTCCAACCTGCTTGCAAAACTCACTTTGGGACTTGTAAGCATTCCCCCACCCCTCCAGTTCTAGAAGAGTGAGGCTGGAGAGTGCTACGGGAAAGACACTCTTCATGTGCTGATCAGCATCCCTTTCTGTTAGTCCTTGACCTGTTGCAGGGCCTAGTTCTGCCACCAGGCTCAGGTGGGGTTGCCAACTCTGGGTTGGGAAATTCCTGGAGATCTGGGGGTGGGGGGAAGCCTAAGGGGGTAGAGACTGGGGAAGGAGCTCACTGGGAATGTGATGCTAAACAATCCTAACTTCTGACGTAGCCATTTTCTTCGGTGGAACTGATCTCTGCAGTCCAGAGGTCTGTTGTAATTCTGGGAGATCTCCACACATATGCCCCAGCCCCAGAGGCTGGCAACCCCGGCACAGAAGCTAGTGATGGTATCTAGTGGAAACCCTCCTGAACAACCTTTGCTGCCCTTTGATGGGCTCAGCCCATCTCCACAAGCAAGACAACCTCTTCGAACTGCTATAAAAGCTGTGTGGGATGGCCCGGACAGGTGTGCAGCAGGATTAAAAAGGGATTAGGCCGACATGGAGGAGGAGGAGTCCACCAATGGCCACTAGCCAGGTTTGTCAAAGGTACCGTCCATGTCCAGAGGCAGTAAACCTCTGAATCTCAGTGCACAAAGCAGCATCGGGGGAAGGCCTTGGCCTCCATGGCTTGTTTGTTGGTTCTCCAGAGCAATGCTGCGAAACAACTTGCTGGACTGGATAGGCCAGTGGGGCAATCCAGCAGGGCACCCCTTCCACCTTTACGTTATTATCCCTTGCAAAGTCTTGGGCTACACTGAAGCACCTCTCAGATGGCACAGGATTGCTCCAGCATCTTCTTCAAGATAGGCATCTCCTCCGAGAGTACTTTGTGCATGGCATGCTGTGACCCTCTTGGGGGGGAAGGAAATACAAGGCCTTGCCCACCCACCTTGGCCTTTAACCTCCAAGAGGAGCCCACTCACCCAGCCGACACATCTTGGCAGCTCAAGATCAGGCCATGGAGTCCTCCTCCCCGCAGTTTGCTGGAGCAGGCAGCCTTAGCGCACCTCGAGTTCGTGCTTTCCCCAGGCAGTGCCTGTTTCCCTGCAGCAGCCTTCTGCCTCTTCCTGCAGACAGCCTGCAATTTGAAATCAGCTCTTCCTGTTTGACTAGCTCCCTGGGCCCCAGAACAAAAGGCCAAACTCCACCATCTCCTTCCCCCAGGAAACGTGATTCACCTACCAAACCCCACCCCTCTCGAGCTCTTTGCTCCAGTCTCTCCTTATTTGCTAGTCAGGTGTGTCAGCTCAGTCTTACCTGCCACGAGGAGCCAGAAGCATTTTGAATCTCACTTTCTCAGCCAGCCTTTGCATTCTCCTTTCACATTTCTAATATTCATCCCTTTTGTCCTAGAGAAGAAAAACACAGATGATATTTATGTGTATTTCAAAACAATCACTGAAAAAAGTAAGGTGTCTTAGTGGGGGGGTCTGCAACCTGTGGCTCTCCAATTGGCCATGCTGGCAGGGGCTGATGGGAATTGTAGTCCATGAACATCTGGAGAGCCACAGGTTGCAGAGTGGTTCAGATCAGATGGATTCTAATCTGGAGAACAGGGTTTGATTCCCCACTTCTCCACCTGAGTGGTGGAGACTTGTCTGGTGAACCAGATGTGTTTCCGCACTCCTACATTCCTGCTGGGTGACCTTGGGTTAGTCACAGTTCTCTCAGAACTCTCTCAGCCTCACCTACCTCACAAGGTGTCTGTTGTGGGGAGAGGATGGGAAAGGAGCTTGTAAGCCACCTTGAGTCTCCTTACAGGAGAGAAAAGTAGGTTATAAATCCAAACTCTTCTTCTTCTACACGCGCCAAGTATTTGATAATCTTCTGACCTGCAGAACATTTAATGTACTTTTCAAATTTATTATATGAATGCAATGTCCAGTAGAAAACTGCCCATTCAATAACTAGTAAAAAGGTTTTACCTAGTTTGGCCAATGCTCATCAGCGTTTGGAACTTAGAGTCAGCCATAGTGAATGCTTAATGGGAGACCACTGTGAAAGTCTGAGGTTGCTCTGCGAGGAAGGCAATGGCAAACCACCTCTGCTTGCTTCTTGCCTGGAACACCCCATGGAAAAAGGCAACTTGGCAAGTTTTTCTTCTTTTCTACACACTGATTAAGCGAAATGTTCTACTATGCCAAGACGGCAACATGGTGCCAAAAAATGCTGCTCATATTTAAAATTGGGGGGAAACTTTAAAAAGAAAGCATTTTGGGATCTTTGCTAGGAAAATGGGCATTACAATTAGCAAGCGCCATGGGCCAAGTCAGCTGAACTGCCTAGCAGAGGGATAAGCCAGATACTTGTACAGGGTCCAGCTGATAGCATCTCTCATGAAAACAGTTGCAGAGGCAGCTGAACATTTGGAGAAGCTGTAGTTAAACTTCATACTCCCCATTTTCCCTCCTGGAATGAAGTTCCAGGAGAGATTTTAATGGTTGGTGTATTTGTGAGAAGACGCTGCTTGCAATCTGATTTTTATATGTTCACCCACAGTTGAACATGCGCAAAAACAGGCTAATGTCAGTCTTAAGGCAGCATCAGCTACCCCCCACCCCAAAAGTCTACCTGTAGCCCCTCTCAGTTTCTCTTTGCCTGTCAGGTCAGGAAACATGAACTCTCTCCCCCTGTCCTGATTCAAGCCCCCAAAGCCTAGCATCTTTCTAGCCCTCTGGCCACAATGGACTTAGCATCAGCTCTTCCAACAGGCAGGTGTCTACTGCATTCCTAGAAATATCAGCCAGCCATCACCCTGATTCAATAAAGGCCTGCTCAGGTGCCAAAAGAGGATGCCATTTCTTCACTTTGAACATCAGAAACCAGAGATCTATCTAGCATCAGGACAAATCAATCCAGGCTGGTGGTGGCGAACCTTTGGCACTCCAGATGTTATGGACTACAATTCCCACCAGCCCCTACAGCATGGCAGGGGCTGATGGGAATTGTAGTTCATAACATCTGGAGTGCCAAAGGTTCGCCACCACGGAGTCCTAGGCTAAATCTTCCACCAAAAGGTCAGCCACCCCAAACAGCTTCCTACACAAATCAAACCACAGAAAAACAACACATACACACAACCCTCAAATCGTGGCCTTGTGCAGTCAGATGCCGTAGGCGCAGACCAACAATTTCTTCAGAATGCTGGAGATATTTGCAGTGTGCATCAGCAGAATTTCTGGGTCTATGGACTGTATTGCCAAGCTCAAGAAAACATCCAGGGAGTCCATCAGAGGATGGTGGTGGGCACAACAGGATGTTCACATGCCACATCCTTTCTTCCTCTCCATCAAAACATCCAGTGGTAGTTACTATCAGAGGGAGGACACTCAACCACAGGCATATTGGCTTGGTCTCCTAGCCTGTCTAGCAACTTTTGGAGCACATCCCCATAACAACATTCTGATTGCTTTTACACTGGGTTTCTAAACAAGAAGTCAGGCAGAAAGGAGTGGAAATGGATTGAACTGGGGCAGGATAAAAATAGGTTTCTTGCCTGGCACTGTTTGTTGTTCTTTGCATGGTCAGCTGTACATTCACAATGATGGGCTTTGTAGCCTGCAGAAGAGTGACTGGAAATTGTCTACAGCTGGCTTTTCAGTGGAAAAACCTCCACTTCAGAGATGTAAGATCAGATTGTGCTTGCCTGAGGGGGAAGCGCTGTGCCTTCCCACTCAGCTCCTTTCAAATGTAAAGATAGGCTGCAGTAAACTTAAAGTCACCTGATGCGGGAAAGATGGGTGGATCACATGAATACTCAGATGCCTGCTCGAAGAACAACTGTCACCTGTTTTGCAGTCCTCCATGCCTCAAACTAATTGGTGTACACGAGCAAGTTGACCAGGCTAGGAGTGAATAAAACTGGGAGCACAATTAACCCTCCCCTGCCAAAAGATCCATCTACTCTGGCTCTGACATGAATGGCATAGCACCTTGCAAAGGGGAAGGTTTGGCCCAGGTGGCTGTTCTGCAGAGCTCAGGAATAGAGGAATCCAGCCCAAACAGTTGCTTAGTGAAAAATAAAGTTTACTAGCTATAAAAGAAGGGAAAGGTAGACTTGGATACAAACATATGAAGATACCTTTCTAACTGGCTAGCTCCATTAGCTAGCTTTGCTTGGCTATCACATGGCTAATCATCTACTAGAGAGCACGTACAGAGAGAGAACAAAGAATATATACCTATATCCTACCTGCGGATCCGCATGCGTCTCATGCTGGGGCTTATTGACCAATAGGGGTCAATTACCTGGTCACTGACTTTTGACCTCACTAATTAGCATGCACAACATTAACTCCTTCATTACTGGATTGTGTGACTGGCACTTGCCAAATACCAACACATGGAGTGTCCCAGGAAGAGTTTGTGGGCCAGTCAATAGCAGCAGAGCTTAATGGTATGCAAGACGTAGTGCCAGGCAAGTAGTGTTGTAAACATGCCCTCTGCTCATCATGGAATAACTAACAACAGTCCTCACACATCCAGGTTTTGGAAGGAGAAGAAGATTTCAGTGGGATTTCTAAGATCTCCGTGCTCTCGTTTTACTTTGCAGTAGGCCTGAAATCGGTTACTGACTAAATAAGATTGTAATTTTGGCAACACAGCCAGACTCAAAGAAAGCTTAAATCCCAAGGTTGTGACTGGGAACTTAATTGGCAACAATCCTCTCCGAGCAGCCTTTGCTTTAAACAGAGATGCAGAGTCACCTTCTGCCTATCGTGCTGACTATACCCAGAGGCACAGACCTCCATCATGCAAACCTTTCTGAATTTTGCAGAGTGGGGTGGAGGCGTACCATTGGGAAGTGGCGCCCAGGGATACCCCATGTCCAGTGGTGGGATTCAGCCGGTTCGCACCACTTCGGCAGAACTGGTTGTTAAAATGGTGCTTGTAAACAACTTGTTAAATTATTTGAATCCCACCAGTGCTCATGTCCCCATTAGTGGTACACCACGGGGGGATCCTTCTCCTATTCTGTGATTCCACTGCACAAAGTTAACATGTTTGTACCCCCCCTTTTTTTTCAGCTCATGTTTGAAGCCTTCCCCCAATCGAAGAAGCCTTTCTTTATTTTAAGCAACTTGTACATTGGAACATGAGCTACTTAAGTTGGAGGAAAGAGGATGGCTGAAAACATGCCACCATGTAGATTCACTGCAATCTGAATTCCAACCCAGTTTGGGATGTCTTGAAAGAGGAATCTGTCAGGAAACAGACTGGTGTGAGGAGGTCATGAATGATCCTGCGAATGCCAAGTTAGAAGAAGGCACCTTAGGCTGGAGCAAGGCTTAGCTGAGAAGTGGGGTATAGGATACAAGCCATCCTGTGTAGTCAGTACTTCTGACGAGTAGATAGGTGGGATGTTCAGGAGGGCCACTCCAGGTAACAGTCCCCAAAGATGGAAGGGGCTACATGGAGATCCAGAAGAGTGGAATTCTTAAATTATGACAAGAGAGCCTTTCCCACCTGTTCCCATCCCTTCTCAGTTGGTGGGTGCCCACTTGCAAAGTTAGGAGGTGAGCTAAGCAACTAGAAGAGTCAACAGGATAGTGCAGTAGAGTGACGTCATTCTTCAGGGCCAAAAGAAAACGTGATCCGCCTGCCACTCAAACACTACAATTTCGTAGTATGCTGTTGTCTCCACCATCATCACTCACCTAAGATTGCCTGCTCCAGGTGTTAAGAAATTGGAGATTTGGGGTGGGGCCTGGGAAGGAGAGAGATTTCAGTGATATCATGTCATAGAGTCCGCCTCCAAAACCACTATTTTCTCCAGGGGAATTGATCTGATTGATGTAACCTGGACAACTAGCCTGGACAGCAGGGGATTCCTAATGGCTGGCAAGCCAATTCTATGATTCCTAGAAGCTGGCAACCCTACGGCCCCACCCCATCCTTTGCTACAGTAAGAGCTGGAGCAAATATTAAGGATGGAAGCTTTAAGTCAGTGGTTCTCAACCTGAGGGTCGCGACCCCTTTGGGGGTCAAACGACCCTTTCACAGGGGTCACCTAAGACTCTCTGAATCAGTATTCTCCATCTGTAAAATGGATAAATGTTAGGGTTGGGGGTCACCACAACATGAGGAACTGTATTAAAGGGTCGCAGCATTAGGAAGGTTGAGAACCACTGCTTTAAGTAGACCCCTGGAGGGTTTAGTTACATTTGGTCCCCATTTGGAGATCATTAAGGAGACTCATATAGGCACTTAAGTCCTCAAGCTCAGTCCTATACAATTCTAGATTTTCCCCCCTTTCACGTTCACTGTCTCTCCATCCAAGGTCAAGTGCCCTAACCAATGGGAAAATGTAGTACAGATTTATTTGTTTGTGTATTTTTATTTGGCTAGGGCAGGGGTGTGCAACCTGCGGCTCTCCAGATGTTCATGGACTACACATCCCATCAGCCCCTGCCAGCATGGCCAATTGGAGAGCCGCAGGTTGCACACCCCTGGGCTAGGGAAAATCCCATAATCAGATTTGTCTTCTAAGAGCCACGGAGGCACCATGACACAACTGAACAACACCATGCTAGGAGACTCTTCTGCCCCCATTCATAACTACCAACTCTGTTGCTGCTGTTTCCAGAGGCCCATGAATCTACCAGTGACTGCTGCCAAAACAGAGTGACTCTCCCCATCGTGATACAACGATCATCCCAAAGGAAGCTGACGACTGCTGGGAACAATATTGGGCTCTGTGGGCCTGTGGCATCTTTCAGCAGGGTTGTTCCCTCATGTCTCCACGCCACACAAAGGTCCACGTCCCAGCATCACCAGCTGCACATTTGTAGTTAATTGCAGCCTTGGCGTGATTTTCCACACGCTCTCATCACTGTACATCAGGGACGCAAGCACAGCCTCTTATTCCCACCCCTTCAGAAGAGGTCATATCTCAGCTGACAGCCGCCCAAACTAGAGGTCTGTGTCTGCCTGGCTCTGCCTACCCCTTCTCTGAACGTGGTTTCCAAATTGGAATTCTGCCGGGCTCCCTTCTTTCTCTAGTTTTAGAATCGAACAGTAATGACAGCTATTTCCTCTCCTTGATTGCACTTGTTTAAATTGCTGCAGAGCTCATTAACTACACAAAAAAATATGCTGAAATATTTAGAAATTCCAGCCTCAGCTTTACAATTGGGAATCTTGTGCCAAGCTACAGGAATAGAAGCATTTTGCTGTAAAGGAAGATTTCGCTGTAAAGCACTTTTGGTCCTGAACACTATTTTGCAGAGGCAGCGTTCGCAGGAGTGAAAGTCATGTACCATAATGGAAGAAATGATGCAGCAACCAGACCAGATGCAAATGTGGCTCTAGCACTGCCTTGGGCTCACTGGGAATTGTATTCAATATGCCAGAAGTTGCCCCGTGCTAGAGAGGAGGGTTAGTTCATGTGACTGAGCAATGAGGAACATACTCTAACCACTGTAGAATTCAAAGGGCAAGCACGCAGGATGCTGTAACCGTGTTTCCCCGAAAATAAGACAGTGTCTTATATTAATTTTTGCTCCAAAAGATGTGTTAGGGCTTATTTTCAGGGGATGTTGTATTTTTCCCCCCATGATTTTGCGCCCCCCCCCCCCCGGTAACCTGTAACTAGGGCTTATTTTTGGAGTAGGGCTTGTATTTCAAGCATGTAGTAGTGCACTGCCGACCCAGCAGTGCCGTAGTAGAACGTTGGGACGCCAACGGACCTGCGGCCTTGCCGGTCGCATCGCACCCCCACTCCTCATCCCCCCATGAGTCACGGGTCGTGAACTGTCATGAAGCTCAATCACCGGGCGGAGGGAAAATGGTCTTGCCCCAGGTGAGGATTAGGCTCAGACAGCGTGCGGCATTCCTCCTCCGCAAGACGTGAGGCCAGATGAGATCATGCATCACATGATGATCTCCCGACCTCCCGCTCTCCCGGAACTCCCCAGTCCTCCCTCCTACACGCCCCCGTATAGAGTAACAATAAAAGGTGCCAGGAACCGGCAGACGGGAGACTCGGGCTAGGTGGAACACGGACTCCTCCGGTCTCCAGCTGCTGGCGCATCTCCCACCAGATGTTATCTCCGCGTAGATCTGCCTCGTTCTTTACGCTTGACCGCGCTATGGAGTCGACTACAAGCTGGTGCCGAAACCCGGGAATCTCTCGAACCTCCACCCTGCTCACCGTCGCCTTCGTGGGAAGGGCAGCGATACGAAAGTCCAGCTGGATCGGGCGCATCCAGGGACCACCGTTCCGGTATCGGCCTGTCCTCTGGATCGGGCGCGATCCCAGAGACACGCCAGTCTCTAGGACACTCTCTCGTCCGACGGAACACCCGGTGGAGTATGGGAGCTTGCAAAGCAGGGCTTTATGACAAGCACGTTGGATGAACTGGAAAGCGTTAACGAAATGCGTAGGGTCCCCGTAAAGAGAAGCGGGAGCTGGCGCCAAATTGGTTGAGGAGATTGAAGCTCAGTGTCCATGGTACCCAGAGGGGGACATTGAATCTTAAGGACTGGGAAAGAGCATCGGGCGCACTCTTCGCGAGACAGAGCCTCGCGCTAGCGCCCGACATGTCGCTGCTACTGGACCCGTGGAGACAATGTTTTTAATGCGCCATCAGCCTGCACGAACCCTATGGCTCCTTTGCTGTGGTAGACGCCCACTCCTTCGACTTTCTTTCACCTTCAATTTCAACCCCGGAATTTTCTCTATCCACTAAATTGGACGCCTCGTCCTCCTTCTGCCCCCCTGGCTCGCCTTCACCCATTTCAAACTCTCCCGCGGCTCAGCCGCCTCTCCCCTTGCTCGCCTTCATTTTCCTCCGAAGCCACTGCACCTCCGTCCGGGTATACGCCTAATGTGAATGGCGGCGGGTTTCAAAACTCTCGCAGAACGTGGTAAGCCACGCATCTGCAGAAGAAAGAAACCCCTGACGGAAGAGCGATGCCGATATTCTTGCATTGTGCCCCATCCACTTCACAGATACTGAGGGGGAGAATGGCGTCATCCGGGCGGGTTGTCGGTACAACGCCCCCTAAGCTATAACATCCTTACCGAGCTCCATAAAGCAATGCGGGACGTAGGAGTCACTAGCCCCTACGTGAGAGGCATGCTGGAGGCCATCGCCAAGGAACCACCTAATGGTCCCCAGATGACTGGAAGACTCACCTTCGCATGCTCCTGAGCCCTGCACAATTTGTGGTCTGGGAAAGTGAGGATTCCGGCCAGCAGATGCTTCAACAGAGCAGCCACCTCTGGCGGCTACTACACCGGGCTCAGCTTTCACGGTTTCGATGCTTTTGCCAATCCCAACGCATCAGAATTGTCCTGCTCTGAGGCCACCCTTTACGGTGCAGCCTTCTGGAGTTAATATTATAAAGGCATTTATCCAAAGTCCCCAATGCCGACCAGCCAAATCCCAGAGTTTCTCCTCCATCCGGCAAAACCCCCAAGAGCCCTATGCTGAATTTGTGAACAGGCTCCAGGAAGAGCTCAAGAGGCAGGTAGATAGCTTTAGGAGGCCCAAAGCGAGCTCCTAATGGCGCCTCGCAAAGGAGGCAACGCTTCCACGGAGTGCCGCCAGGGCAAATCACGGGCCTGGGCAAAAATCCTGAACTGGCTCGACATGCGTTAAAGGCTTCTGCCAGGACATTGGGTCCTCCGCTTCCACCAAGCTAGCCTCCTGCCGCAGCACTCTCCACCGGCGCGAGACAGTCTCAGGATGACTGCTTTAACTGCGGCAGACCGGGACACTTCCGAAGGAGTGTAGGCAGCCCGGTGGGGGGGCCTACAACCCCGATGGAGGAGGGTCCTCCCCCAGGAGGAGAAGGCCACCTAAAACCCGGTCCCCACGTTGCCAGAAGGGCTTCCATTGGGAGAAACGACATGCCCGCCGGGAAACTCCTCGCCCGGGCGTCTCCCCAGCCCAGGACCAAGGGAGGGAGGGAGTACTTCAGGAGCAGACCCAAAAGCGCCCAAGGCCCCTGCCAAAACCACCCCCCTCTCGTGGCATCTCGGCTGCGCATGCACCCAGCCCATCTCCTTTAAGTTCCCCCACGCAGGTTCTTGTCAGCCCCAACCCAGTATGACGCAGCCCATCCCTACCGGGACAATTGGGCTAGTGATGCCAAAGGACTCTGCAGCTGCACAGGGACTGTTCATCGTCCCCGGAGTGATCGACTCCACGCGCAATTCGCGACCCATCCCACCTCCAGGTCTGGACAAACATCCCACAGCGTGAGCTGCCCGCTGGAGCCAGCTGCGCTCAGCTGATTCTTCTGTGCCCCATGCGCTGCCCGCTGCCGACCCAACAAAGAGCTACGAGCCCCAGCAGCCAACATGCCGCAGCCTACACCACCGGCCCACCGGTGGAGACACCTATCGCGAGCCCTCGTCCCTATCTGGAGCTTCGCCATAGAAGCGATGTAAGTTCAAGGGCCTGAAGTGGACACCGGCGCTTGATGTTACCGTCTATCAGAGCAGCCGAAAGGTGGCCCGACTCCAGTGGCCAACCGAACTTGCCCGCGCACATCTGGGGGGTGGTGGGGAGACAAACCAGCGTGACGGAGCATCCGCCAGGGCTCACGGTCAACAGCTCCAGGACTCGAGCGGCAGCTCACAGTCCGCCTCCCCATCGTTCTAGACATCCCATGTCAATCTCTGGGGAAGAGACCTCATGGAGTCAGGTTAAAACGACTCTGGTCTGGGATGGAGAGTAAAGCCGTCCTGCGGATCATTGATTCCAATCGTGCCTTCCGAGTTGCCTCCTAATTTCCACAGGAAATCTGTTTCCCTCCCCTTTTCCTTCTGTTTTTTCGACCGGTAGAAGGCGGGAGGGCCACCATTAGCTGACTGGCCCTCCCTGGATTAAAATCTGGGCCCGTCCTGATACCGCAGCACTGTCAGTGACAGGCCCCAGTTTAAAAAGGGCTGCCGCCATTATGCGCCCTAATACCCAAACCCGCTTTGGGTTATAGAGCTGCCCAGCCTGGCAGCTTTATCAATACTCATGTTAAAGGCCAGGCTCAGCCGAGGCTTATATGAAGGAAGCGGTCTCGGCGGATCGCAGTTCCCCAAGATAATTTGATCACAAAATTTTAGCACCATCCAGCTTCCTGCATCAAAGGCCACCAAGTTGTCACGGTAAGTGCAACTCCCTTGCAAAGAAACCCCCCTTCCTTTCTCTCCTTTGTGTGGTAATGTGAGGAATTTGCCCCCTAATTGCCTGATTGCTTCATTCCCCGGATGCACCCATCCCCCCCAAAAGGTGCTTCCAAAGCCCCTTTGTGTTGCTGATTAAGCATGCATACCCACAATCCCCAGGACTTCGCCTATTCCCTCCCCTCTCGAGGCTCGGACCCTCGCCTTGACGCACCCTGATGACGGCTCTGAAGCCAATTCCCACCAGGGTCGCTTACCTCCTGCCCTCCCTGTCAAACAACTAAAGAAAGAGGAGTGTAGGCCCCCAGGAGGGTTGTTGCATTAAAAGCTTAACTCTTCACGGGCTGCAAAACAAGCCTTCTTCCTTCCCATATTAAATCTAAAACACTAACTTCCGATCCCAATCTCCCGCCATCCGCTCTGGGAGAATCTGAGCCTGGCGGGACCCGGCCCCCCCCGTAACCTGGGAAAGGGGGGTGTGTTCTCAGTCCCTCTTCCTACAGGTTCCCGTGGACTCCGGATTGGCCATGCACAGGCCAACTCCCATGGAATGGCGCCAGTGAGGAAACCAACCCCTATCCCGGAGATGGAACGCATCTCTCTAGAGGATCCCGCCCAGCTGATCCTGCAACAGGAACGCCGTCATGCTAACGCCAAAGACCCGAATGACCTGGGGAGACGTCAAGCAGCGACTCACCTCAGCCAGGCCCTAGCGCTGCTGCGCCAGCAAGACCACCCCGAGACACCCGGGAGAACCTCTGTGCCGCTCTCTTTCGGCGCATCATCACCACCAACTCAGCTGAATTCACCATCCTTTGCCTGCTCTGCTGCCTCCTGCCGATGGCGATCGGCCACCCCCTGGCAAGCTTTCACCAGACCAACATCTGGGAGCAGTTTGCTGCCGCTGCCAACGTCTCTATCCTTCTGCCTGGGCTAGTACCTAGGAGTCGGGGAGCCTGCTAAGCTCCTGCCTGCTCCCCGTCTGCAAAGCACCCGGAGACTTCCTAGCGGAGTCTGGGCTGAGCCCTCCTTCATGGAATGCCTCATCCATCAGATGCCCCTTCTATGAGCGCCGACTGGGGACCCGTCGTCCAGACCCTCCCGGCTGGCGGCTCTTTCCCTTGTCACCAAGAGCCCGGTGCAGCTAACCACGAAGGTCCAACCACCTGCGCCCAGCATCACTCGGAGCAACCCGAACGGGGAACCGACCCGGGCCCATTCGTCGGGCTCCGGCCAGTTGGAACTGCACACACATGGAGGACATTCCCCCCGTGTTCGGAGAACATCCTGCTCCCCAGGGGCTGGTTCTGGATCCTCCGGGGAGAGGACGGTTAACTACATTCCCTTCCGACTCACTTCTGCCGGAACTCTTTGCTGCCTCGAGTCAGCCTCACCATTGTCCTACCCCAGGCTCCACCCCGGGAGCCCGGACGCCCGCCAGCCGCAGCTCCATCCTGCCTTTCGACCCCTCCACAATGGGAGCCGCACGCGGTCAGCCCTCTCCGAAGCGGAGTTCGTCTCCCTCGCAACCTCCCTAGTGCGGGAGTCCCCGGACTCGCTTCCCTACAATGCTACACTATTGGCCGGCTGGCCTGTGCCCTTGCTTGAAGTCCATCAATCCTCTACCTCCTCCACCGCTTCTGGATGCCCTGGCCTCAATCGAAAGCAGCAGGAACTTTTCCGTCAAGCCGCACCCTAGACAATCGTGCCGCTATTGATTATTTGTTGTTGTTACATCACGCAAGGTTGTGAGAATGTACATAATATGTGTTGTTTTAATCTTTCTGATAATTCCCAGTTGATCCCACATGAAAGTGCGTGAGCTGCAAGAAGTTGTATCTAAATCTGAAGTATGATGTTTTTTGCCCCATTGGTGGTCAGCCCCTCTGGAGCTGGCTGTCGAGGAGGAGATGGTTGAGTGCTATTGTACAGCTCTGCATTGGTTTAATTATTGTGCCTTGTTATCGGATCTTGTTTAGTTCAACATGCGTGTCTAATATTGCCTGTAACATGTGTAAGAAGCCCCTCGCATTTCCTTTACCCCGCAACCAAGTTCTAATGTTGCACAAAGCAGCTTGGTCAACTTGAGTAAACGGGCGGAGGAGACAAAGCCGTCCCTTTTAAATCGCAGCCCTTAGCGCTTTCGACCCCCCCCATTTTCTAAAATGTAAAAAAAGGAGGAGATGTAGTAGTGCACTGCCGACTCCAGCAGTGCCGTAGTGCAGAAACGTTGGGGCATTAACGGACCCTCGCGGCCTTGCCCGGGTCGCATCGCACTCCCCACTCCTCATCCCCCCCCCATGAGTCACGGGAATTGCGTGGAACTGTCTGGCTCAATCATCGGGCGCCCAGGGGACAATGGTCTTGCCCCCAGGTGAGGATTAGGCTCCAGACAGCTGGGTCACGGCTCCTCCTCTCGCACGTAGCAGATGAGATCATTCGCATCACGCAGTGATGATCTCCCGACTTCAGGGCTCTCCCCGAACTCCCCCCCAGTCCTCCCTCCCACGCGCCCCGATAGAGTAACAATAAAGGTGCCAGGAACCGGCAGGACAGGGAGACTTCGCTAGGAACACGGACCTCCTCGGTCTCCCGCTGCTGGCGATCTCCACCAGAATGTTGCTCCTGCGTCTCGTGGTGCTTTACGCATTTGCCCGTGATCGACTACACAAGCATCCTCCAAAAATCCCAAAAAATCACGCTAGGGCTTATTTTCCAGGGTAAGTCTTATTTTCGGGGAAACAGGGTATATCATGGAGGAAGGCTGTTTTGCCTCTTCTCCAGTTGCAGGAAATGTTCGGCTATGCCATTTCTTGTTCCTCAGTGCCTGAGTCTACACTTGGGCTCTAAGCAGAGAAGATGTTTTAAACCAAGATGCTATCCATCAGGTTTGCACAACAGGAGTGTAAAGCATTGCTTTCAGTACACAAAATCCTGACCACCAATTCTTTTCAACTCTCCAAAGCTGTGTTATTCTACACTCCCAGCAATGTCCAGTGGACATATTATCCCATTACAATGCATTTGTTAGAACACATCCCTCCTGAACAAACCTACACATTTGTTTTACAAGTCGCTACATACATTCCTAGATTGATTTCCAGGAAACTATCCCTCCCATCTGAAGAAACTAATTGATTTGAAATGAAATTGAGAACAAAAAAAATTGCTTGAGGGAATATTAAACAAGTGTGTTTGATTGGATCCCAAGTATCAGCAGAGGAACTCGACCTTGGATTCAGTTGGCTCTTGCCAGATCTGATTGTCATTGGCCTATTGCCTTAGCAATGACAGAGCAGACACTACTTGCTCACAGAAGCAGAACTGAGATGGAGATCAATCTAAACTTTCCTTACATTAATGGCTGGTTTGTGTTGGCTAAATGTGATCAGATGCAAGGGAAATATGGGCTCAGAAGGATCAAATGAACAAGCCACACAAACCATAGAATAGTTGCATGTAGCAGGAACCACTCACCTCTGGTTCCTTCATTTGAAGCCCACCTGTATTCATTTCAGCAAGGCACAGATTCCATAAACTTTGAAAATGGTGGCCACAAGTGGCTGCAACTTGAGCACCTTCCACCATCACAAAAAGGTCCAAAGCAAAACTGTAGCTGCATGATCACAAGAAGCCTTTAGAGGGCAGCAAGCCTATATTCTTGCACCAAACTTGAACAAAGACTCAATGAAACAGCAGAAAGGAAGACCTTGGGGTGGGGGGAGCTGAAAAATACAGTGGGAAACCTATTAAGGGAAAAAGTATTACATTTTGGAATGTTTATGATTTGGGAATATCTAAATTTGACTTTGTGAAAGCTCAGTTGGAAGTTCGAAAAAAATTAAGGATTATATAATAATTTAATGAAAGTGTAAGGATGTAATGTTGAATTAAGTCTACCTATGTTGTAGGTGGCTTTTAATACTTTGTTAAAGTTAGAAAGTTATATTTTTCTTCGTTTTTCTTTTTTGTATGGATTGCATGTTTTGTCAGTCTTAATAAAGATCTTTTTAAAATTAAAAAACCACTAAAAATACAGGGGGAAACATTTTTTCCTGTTTTCTTATGTATACTGTACACATAGGCAACATTTTCAGTTGTTTGGTTAGATGTAAAAAAATTTGGAACAATATGCTCTAACGTATTTACTGATAATTAAAGAGCGCAGTGTTTTCAGTGTTAGTGTTACGAAGTTTCCAAACATGCTAGTAGTCCTATTGTGACTGCATGACAGTATTTCTGTCCGACGAGTACTTTCCTTTGGTTTCCATGGATTCACTGTCTACTTTCCATACCTCTCATATGGCAAAAATTTAAATCCATATATAGAAGAAGAACAGTTTGGATTTATAACCCCCTTTCTCTCCTGTAAGAGACTCAAAGGATCTTACCTTTCCTTTCCCCCCTTACAACAAACACTCTGTAAGGTGGGTGGGGCTGAGAGAGCTCCAAAAAGCTGTGATTAGCCCAAGGTCACCCAGCTGGCATGTGTTGGAGTGAACAGGCTAGACTGAATTCTCCAGATAAGCCTCCACAGCTCAAGTGGCAGAGCAGGGAATCAAACCCGGTTCCCCAGATTAGAGTGCACCTGCTCTTAACCACTACACCATTGCTTATGCATAGCAGCATAAGGTGCACTCTCTCTCAAGTACCCGGCATACTTGCAATTTTTCTTATACAAAACGAAGACACACTTTAAAATTCCACTAATATGCAGTTAGTGCAGTTTTACTAAGTTATTAATGATGTATTTCATGTTTAATCAGCAAAAACCTAGGTTTAATAGGAAAGTACTACATATATTTCAATTTTCCTCAAAATTTGTTTCACCTTCCCCTCCAGCCCCACCAGCCTCCCAAAAAATTTAAGAAAAAAAGGTTCTTTTCTGTGGCTTCAACATTTTTGAAGATTTTACAGAGCATTGATAAAATGCTGTTATATTTCCACCCTTTTTCTTCCAAGCTCCCAGGATGAGATGCAACCATGGGGAAATCACAAGAGCTGTTGTTTTTTTCTAAATGAACAGGATCAGTTTTGAGTGGTAACAGGAATCTTTATTAAAGGCGTTCTTCAGGCGTATGTTTAGTTGACATACGATGTACACGCGCACATTTATGTACAGTCTTGCACAACTCACAGAGCATCACCAAGCGCTTGAACCAATAAATTAAAAAAAGTCAAGGGTTGTTTTTTTTTAATTGTAAGAAAATGCCACTTCCCCAGAGCCACTTCAGATAGCAGTCTGGGGGATTTAAAACAAAAGCCAACAAAAACCAGAGCCAACCCCATTCCCACATGGCCCCAAGTGTGGAACAGAGAGGGCCCCTCAGTGTGCTTCTTCCCGGGAAGGGGAGGCCTCACACTCGTGCCTCGATGCACTCCAACGCCGAGACTATATCCTCTGGCCTGTGTGCCTCAACTTGGGCACACTGGCCAATGCGGGCACTTGGGCTCTCAGCACCTCTGGCATTGGGGGGAAGCAGGCAAGCAGCAGTCTGGGGACAGGGGGAATCACATTCATCTGAGGTAATGTCCGGCACATCATCCGATTGACTATCGGAGCTCTCCAAGTCACTGCGGATGCTTTCCGGCTGCGCTAGAGTGATGTCCCAGGTTCTGCTGGCAGCGCAGTCCTTTTGCACGCAGCTTTGATGGCTGCATAGCTGTTCCTGCTCCTCTACTTCTTCCTCCTCCTCGTTCTCTGCCATCTGGGTGTGAACATGCAGAGAGTCCTCTGTGCTGCTCCCGCTAACCAGTTGATAATGGCTTGGCTTGGTTTCTATGTCCACCTGGATCTCCATGTTGTTACACTCTCTGTGGGGGAAAGAGCGCAGTGTTAAATCAAGGTTACATTTGTTTCCAGAGCTGTCTTTTTATTCAAAAGTAGCCTCCCTATTCCAGCAGCTCTGGCAAATGAACAATGCCGCTATCACAACAATAAATCAGACTGTAAAATAATATAATGTATTCTGCGCACTTTCCCATTGTGTGCAAGGCAGAGTCAAGCAGGCAAAAAATAGCACATTGAATTCTTTCCTGTACATCACATTTTAACTCTTCCCCTTTAAAAGTCTCCCTGCACATGGAAAGTTACTGTGAACCCAGGTGAAATTCTTCTCCCCAACACACTAGCTTTTCATTGCAGGCACTGCTAAAGGCACTTTTCATTTTTTTAACACACGGAAAACAGAACATGAAATTTAGGAAGAGTAGCACCTTGTGTTTTGTGTACTTAATTTAACACAGATTTTCCCCAAAGACAGAGAGAGGAGTGCACTTGCATAATCAGATTCCAAAGATATTTGTAAACACAGTTTCAATTTAACCCCCTGAAGAATTCTAAATTAATTGTGGATCAGCTAGAAAATTCTTCCCCCAGCCTTCTTAAGAATGCATGTAGGAGCATGCATGTGTAGGAGCTCAAAATGCTATGGACTTTCAAATGAACAGTTATATCAAAGTTCATATCAGCATTGTCCTCCTTTACTCCAAAAATCATGCCCCCCCCCACACACACACATCAGTCTATCAAAACAGGTATTCTGGCATGTCTCCAAACCAAAGGAAGAGGAGTCCACTAGTTACAAACTAGCTTCTTGTATGTCCTCGCACAAATGAACTTGAAGTGGTTTCTGAGAAGATTCTCAGGTACTTTGGGTTCAAGTCAGCATCTTCAGTAGTGCCTAAAAAGGCAACAGATAGTGCAGTACTGTTGTCCCATGCACTCATTCATCCCTTCCCATTTGTAGACTCCAGCCTAGCCATCTTAATCTTGCAGCACAGTCAGCATTACGCTACAAAGAAATGAACAACAGAAGGGGTGCATCCTCCTTACTAGGTTACAGTTTCTGACCACCATTCTATCCAAACATTACTGAGAAACTGTCATCCAAAGGACCAAAGACAAACCACATGGAAAAAAGAAGGGGCAAGATGGGAGCTACGAATCTTTATAGCCTTTCTCATCATCATTCTGCTACCCACAGGAGGCCTTGAAATGACAGGTGCTGAAAGCTGAATTCCATAACAAAATTCTAAACACCATAAAAATAATGAGATTTACTCCTGCAAGTATTTTCAATCAACACCTGTGATGATTGTCAGAACTTGCACAGTTTTAGGCCACTCATATAGCCAATGGATCTTGAAAGCACACCATTATGCTTCTCACTCCCAGAACCATAACAAGTGACAGAAGAAGTACAGACACCTCCTCCTTTTCTGGGTAAGGAAAGAACTAGAACTCAGATGTTTAGTGCCTTACAAAAACAATTCACCACATCTAGGTTTATGGACAATTTCAAGTTTAAAATTAATAATAAAAATCAGTAGTTATACTGAAAGAGTCAAATTATCAGGGTCTCAGAAGGCCACACAAAATATTACAGCTAGAGCCACCCATTTCCACAGCTGTCAATTCATCAAACTGTCCAAGCTATAACCCCTTGACTTGCTTGTTTTGCTGCAACAAAAACAAAATGGGAAGGCTCCTTTTCCAAAGGATAATTAATGAAGGAATGAAGGTTATGGGCATTCTGCATTTCTGGGCCAACAAGACCAGAACTTCAAGTTAGGAGCTCTCTTCAGAGACAAACTGGGAGTCTGCAGACCATGGTAGGTGGATCAACATACCTGTCCTGGGGATTGTAAGAACTAATGATGGATCCTGCCATGGCACGCGTGCTGGCGTTGTCACTAATGGCTCCAAGGCTAACCGAGTCCTTAGGGAAGATCTCTTTCTGAACATCAGCCTGCACTTCCAGTCTGAGCAAAAGAAGAGAATTAACCCAGGGGGGCTCATTAGGTGGATACAAGTTTCCCCAGTCTGCCTTAAACCACGGCAGAAAACATTTTACCAGAGTCTTCTAAGCCATCAAGACAATGAGCTCCTCTAAAGGAGCCGGTAAGTTAATGGCCCAGTTTTAAGCAACAGGTTTTATATGGTCTTTGGCTTCATTTCACTGGAACACTTGGCTTGCCAGATTTTCTCCTGAACAGGATTGTCATGTCCATTCCCATGACTCATATAGTCACGCATACAATGATTCCAGTCACTGTATAGTTGGGGAGTGGTTGTCAAATTCAGGAGGGGGGGGCGGGGGGGGCTAATTATACTGCAGCCTGAATGAGGCTGGTTCAGAGAATGACAGCATGCTATATAAATTTAAGATTCAGATTCTCCCAGCACTGGACTGGACTGGAACTACAGGGCAAGTCAACAAAGTCCAAGACATTGAACTCACTATGACGATTTCTCCTCATTGGTGAGGATTTCACCTCCCACTTGTTCTACAGTCAGGGGCAAGCAAATTCTTGCACCATTTACCAGTTTAAGTAGGAGGCAGTTCCCCAATTCATGGCTTCCAACAGAAGAGAGGGGAGATCTTTTTTTTTTAAACATCCAGGGACTACTCAAGTTGATGTGGAGCAGCATGGAGTAAAAGAGAAAGGAGAGCACCTCCAGGAGAGCTGCCATTTGCTAAGGAACCCTTCTGGTTGTCAAGGTAATATTTTTGCTGAATTCCCGATAGTCCATGTCAAAACAAGACTGGGTGGGAAAGGATACCTTCTATTCCACCAATGAGAAGAAACCATCATGGCAAATATTTAGTTCTCCATCAGTGGAGGGGAGTATCCTTGTGAGGAACGTTTGAAAGTTGAGCTATCCCAGGTAGGAAGGTACAAGGGAGACTACTGGGGCACTTGCCCACCTACTGCTGATTCAGTGAAGGTGTTCATGTTTACAATGACTCACAAATGAAGATGCCCAGGTGATACTTCTCCCACAAAAATATTCTTCTAGGGAACCATTAAAATAAATATGGCAGAGATTGCCGTGCTTTTGATGGAACCTGGAACTCAATTGTGTGAATGAGGGAGATTAATACTTTAAACCATTTCCCCATGGCAGATTCTGATACACTCAAAGTTGAGGGACTGAACCAAGTTAAAATGACAGAGGTACAGAAGACTACAGTGGGAAAGAGGTAAACTTTCAAGGTCACACACAAGTCCAGGTTGTACATTCTTGGGCTCAGAGACAAACAGGGAGAAAAACTATCTCTTGCTTTCACTGGAAGGATAGATTTACTTTCAAAGTAAACATGGGGTCAAAGCCAACTAATTGCAGAGTTCTTGTGTAAGAACACCTTCCTGGTGAATAATATACTTAGTTTTAAAACTTCTTTTGGTGAAATAATGGCTATAAGAAAAGCCACTTACAGAGAAAAGATTCCAATAGGGATGTGTTTGAGCTGTTCAAAAAGGTTCTTTGTGTAGAACATGGTGTACTTTGTGAAGGCTCCATGTGGGGAGGTGGGGAGCAGTGGGAGGATTACTGGCAGAAACTCTCTTAAGGAAATGTTTAATGTAAGTTTGGGAGACAAGTTGTAGGTTTGTCTTTGCCAAGAATGTTGAGAATACAGTCATTTGCCTTCTCTTGGTAAAAGTGCAGATCCCAAACAAAGCTGCTCTGTAAATTCTAGTGTCACTCCATCTCCTGCTAAGGAGAAATCAAAGAAGTAGAGGAGCAGGAACAGCTATGCAGCCATCAAAGCTGCGTGCAAAAGGACTGCGCTGCCAGCAGAACCTGGGAACCTGCAGGCTTCCACAATACACCTTTTAAGACACCTGCTGATTATAGAGGTAGAAATTTTCTGCCCCATGTTTGGTGGGGAAACAGCAATGAACATGGCCTTTGACTTACGGAAGCTGCGCATTCTCAAAATGTATACGTTTAATGCCCATCTTAAATTTAAGGTGTGCCATCTGACTTCTATCGGGTGCCTTGAGTTAGGAGCAAAGGTTGGCAAACATATCTTCTGTTGACAATGAGACTGAATTAACCTTTGGAATGAATGTAGGCTCAGTTCACAGAACCGCCTTTTCCTTGTGAAATAACAGAGGTTAGGGCTAACTGATAGCGCCCCAAGCTCTGAAACCCTGTGAGCTGATGTCACTGCCACTAAGAATACCATCTTCATTCTCAAGAATTTCCATGGTATTTCCATGATGGGTTTGAACAGTGGTGCTGTGAGAGCATTTATGACTACATGTAGTTTCCACATTAGAAACCTGTGATTCCATGGTGAATCCTGATCTTTCGCCCCTTTAAGAAACTGCACTACATGATAGTGTTGTGACAGCCGCCATCCTTTCACATAGGGCATTGCCGTGGCTATGGCCGCAACCTGTCTCCTCAGGGACACGGAGCAGTCCTGAACTGATGCCATCTTGAAGGAATTGTGGCTGAGAGTGGAATACCATGGACGCCAGGGCTAATGTGGAGCTATCAAGATTATTGCTGCCCTCTGCTGGTAGATCTTGCGGATAAGTTTTGGGATGATCGGAATTGGTGGGAACCCATACAACAGACCTGGGCGCCAGTCTGATGATAGGGCATCTGCTCCCTCTGCTACCGGGTGAAGAATCTCTTGACTTGATTGTTGTGCAGGGCAGCAAACAGGTCCACAGCAAGATGGCCCAAGGTCATGGAGACAAGAGAGAAAACCTTGTTCAATTGCCATTCCACGTGCTGTACAGTCTAACAACATAGCCAGTCTGCCTGGATGTTGGTTACTCCCCAAATGTGTTCCACTGATAAGAGATAGGAGATTGTTCTTGGCCCAGGACTACAGCAAATGAGCTTCCCTGGGGAGTGCTGGAGACTTTGAGCCCCCCTGTTTGTTTATATATGCCTTGGCCCCAATGCTATCAGTGCTTTCAAGGACATGGGTGTTCTGAAGTCTGTCTCAGAAGTCTATCAGAGCCAGTCGAATGGAACTAAGCTCCAGCTTGACGGGCAGTGCAGCTTTGGTTATTCAGAACGGCTCCACAGCCCGAGAGGCTGGCATCTGTCACCACCTGTTGAGTGGAGAGAACAAGGTAGCACTTCCCCTGAATTATGTTGGACATCTTGGTCCACCTCAGTAGGCTTGTCTTGACTTCCCTCAGATCATTGATGTAGATGCTCATCTTCCTGGAGATCTGCCACTGATAGGGCGAAAAAGCTGCTGGAGTTTTCTTGCATGGAAACAACTCCACTGGACTATGTCCATGCAGGAGATGAGAAGTCCCATCAGGCTGAACAGTGTCATAATGGTGAATGAGATGCTGCAAATAACAGATGTGGCCAGTTCCCTGATTTTTTTGGCCTTCTTCTGGATGACGAATAGACAGTGGGACTTGGTGTAGATATCCGCTCCCAGGTGTTCTATTCACTGAGTGAGCAATAGCAAACTCTCTTCGTTGTTCCTTGCTCCTGGAGACACCTTAGTATTTTATGAAAATCCAGTTCGTCTTGAGCACAGGACAGAGACTTCACCAAGAGGTAAGGATGAATGTGTATATTCTATTCCCTCAGGCCCACAATGAGGGTGATCAGCATCTTGGTGAAGACCCTCAGGGTCAAGGACACCCCAAAGGGCAGCGTCCTGAATTGAAAATGTGCACCCTCCACAGAACCTCAAAAAATATCTGGTGACCTGGGAAGATTGGGATGTAGAGATAGGCTTATTTTAGGTCGACAGATGCCAGGGACTCCTCTGGCTGCAGAGTTCAGCAATTGAGCAGAGGGTTCTCCATATGGGGACACTGAAGAAGATGGAGTACAGTGCTCTCCCCCACTCCTCCAGGGGAACAGGCTCGATGGTTAGGATTTCTAGTAAATGTTGAACAGCTTGGGAGTTGTGCTCCCTCTTTTGAAGGTTCTTGGAAGAGAGACGAGAAGTAGTCAGTCAATTGTGTAGCTGGTTGAGGCGACCTCTATTGCCTGCTGGTCTGCTGGAGAATGAGTCTTTACCGAGATCCCATTTAGTCTGCTGCAGCCAGGCCATGAAGTAGCTGCAGAGAGTGTGGCTGTTTATTTCAAAGTTTTCCTCAGTATTCAGCTAATTTCTGCCTCTAGCTGGCTAAGACTAGGATATAAAGGAGAAAAGACCCACTAGGACCCAAAGAAAAAGAGCTGATGGAACAGTTAAAGGTCAGACTAGGGAGCTGCCTCCAACTGAAATTAGAAAAGGATGCAAGAGTTTGTGCAGCCCTGCCTGCAGACCAAATGGGAGGTGTAACCCTCAAGGACTCCCTCTGCCACAACTAAAAAAAGCCAAAATTATCCTATCTGGTTACAGCTTACGCAGCTTAACTTTAATACCTCCACAGAGCCAGAACAGAGGGTACTGCAGCATGACAATCACCTTGAGGATTGTGCAAAAGAAGTCAAGGCAGCGCACTATTTGCGACAGAATCACAAATCCCATGATAACGTGTGAATACACACTTAGTGTTTGGAGTTGAACTTACTTACCGGCTGTATTTCCCTTTCCCGCCCAATAGTACTCCGCCGCTCAAGGTGCCTCCTGAGAGAGCGGCAAAGCTGGCTGTCTCACTGTAGTTGCCCTGCATGACACTGAGGCCATCGGTAGGGCTTCCACTGGTGCTCAGCACACTAGTAAGGCCTTCAATGCTGCTCTCCCCAATGCTGGGATTCTTCAGAGCTCTCCAAGCATCTGCCACTAGACCAGGGAAAACAAATGTGACAAAAAGTGACCAAGATCATCTTACCCAATAGCTTGAAGTGCACACTCAAGAACATGCCACTGAAACGGCTAATTTAGAGTCTCTCTTCAAGCGGGGGGGGGGGGGGGCACAGGAGAAGGACACCACCTACAGATGCAACTAGAAATAGAGGGAAGGTCCTTCTCTCTGTCCAGGTTGTATTCTATTTCTTTCAAAGAATGACTTGACTATATTTAAGCATTTAAGACTTCACTTTATGGAACGGTTGGGTGGTTTCAAAATAATATTTTAAAGATCTGAGCAGATAACAGAAATATCATAGTTATTTATCCTTCCCAAGTTTGCCATGAAGGACTGGAATCAAAGCATGGCCCCACTTATTTTTTTACCTGTAATTGGCCCATCATCTTCATCAAATTCTATTTTGACTCCCTTCCCGTTGGCTGTGCTAACTCCACAGCCGCCGCCACGGCACAATGAAATTGGCACAACTCCATAAACATAGGCCAGCATAATAGGGACTCCAATACCTGGGAAAACAGGATAACTTTATTACTATGAATCCAATGAAGAAAGCTGCTTCAAAATACAGCATGCGCAGGCCACACTATAACATTTTTATCCAAGAACTATATTATCAATCCTTTGTGGAAGACATTCAACCCTTAGATCATGGCGAACGGGCACAGGACAAGTTTATGTTGCAAAGCATCACACACATTAAGAAATAAGAGTTAGTTAGGTACAGCATATAATGGGCTCAGCTTAAGATATTAACAAGAAAGACTGATTGTGAAGCTACACTGTATTTTTTCATGTGTGCAAACAGATTCTGCATCTGAAGACAGCCTTCTAAGAAAGTATTTTTATAGCTCTAGTCAGAAAGTTGATATTCCTGACTTTTTCCTCAAATGCAGGAATCTGTTCTACTTACAGATTTCTCAAAAGCAGGATAACCACAT
The DNA here is from genome assembly GCF_021028975.2 of Sphaerodactylus townsendi. Classification (NCBI taxonomy): domain Eukaryota; kingdom Metazoa; phylum Chordata; class Lepidosauria; order Squamata; family Sphaerodactylidae; genus Sphaerodactylus; species Sphaerodactylus townsendi. The sequence continues at coordinate 101,853,941 of NC_059430.1, forward strand.
TTCTTCCTTTTTCTCTTTTGGCCACAGGAAAAAAGACTAGAAATAAGCTGAAGACGCCTGCAGTTTCCCAGGGTGAGTTGTATGACTGCACTCAAAGGAACCACATATAGGTAAGCAACCTGTCTTTACTGTTTGTTTTCTGTGCAATCTCACAATTGGGAGACAAGTCAGCCTAATGTTCCTGGACACTCTGGAGAGATTCTCTAAATGTGAAACCAGGATGAATGATCAATGCAGAAGCAGCAGGTGTTACCAACAGTAATAAAAACATGAGCCAGAAATAAGCCATGGAGAGTTAGTCACTCAACATTAGGCTGGGGTAGAATACAGAAGAGATGATAATTTTATACCATGGCTAAAGTGAAAACAGGAAACAATCGCCAGTAAAAAAGAACTGTCTGTGAAAGAGTTCATAAAGCAAAACTGTTTATTTGCCCTAAGGCCAGATACAAAGGCAGTGAACACTGTGGTGGAGGAGGAACTATCATAAGATCATCTTTCAATGGAAGGACCCTGAAATTCCCCTGTGATAGTTTTAACAGAGTGGGAAACCAAAATCTCTTCAACCAATAGGGAGCTATGAGAATCCTTGCTGACTGATCCAAGCTCATTTTCACTATGATCTTGTGGAGCAGAGGGAAGGCATAGTAGAGGCAATGAGACCAATGCAGTTGGGAAGGCACCCCGCAATGACTCTTTGTTCATCCCTATCCTGGAACAAAACAGAGGAAGCTTTGCTTTGCCACTGGTGGCAAACAAGCCAAAAGAGGGAACTCCATTTTCCCAATGACTTGAAAAAGATGCAAGAGTGTACCTGATCGCCCTGACTTCTAAAATATTTATGTCCATCTTAGAGTGCAACCAACGCTCCCAAACTTCCAATGAATTTCAGTAAGTCCCTTAGCTGTTAAAGAGGTCTCCAGGGAAATGGTGAGATCATAAGGGGAAGTACCCAGGTTGATACCCTTAAGTAAATTGTCTTGAGAATGCCACCATTGAAGAGATCTGAGTACTTCTCTGGATATTGAAAGTTTTTGACCTTGGGGGTCTACATTAGGTCTGAACCTTCTAAGGAACCAATTCTGCAAACATTGGATGTTCAGTCTTACATAGGGGACTACTGAGGTAGTTAAAGTCATCAACCCAGGGAGTCTCTGGATGCAAATGGCCTTTTGAAATATGTTATTGGTAAAATACTGATCAAGGACTAAATGGCCTTGAATCTTGGAAGTGGTAACTAAGCCTGGAGGGAAACCTCACTAAAACTGTCCCAATTAATTTTTTCAAGGGTGTATAGGACTTTTCCATATTGATTACCAAACCCAAATTTGTTAGCATTTGGAAAACCAAATCTCATCAAGGCAGAAAGGACATTTAATATACTCATTCTGAGCCATCTTTGTTCCACACTTTGTATATTTCTTAAATAACGCTGAACTGATGAAGAGAAAAATCTGAGGTAAATGAAATACTCTCATGAAGAAGGTCCATTCTCCACAATGGCAAAGAGAGAACTGAGGGAGGAGCGCTCTGCCTCTGTCACATGACAGTTTGGGCAGAAAACAACACCACTCTCACATCAAGGTGAAGGGGAGAGCACTCCAAGTGCTCTGTGGCTTCTGGAAGCTTTCTAGTCAGTTCTCCACAGCTAGCCTGGGCCTGAACTGTCCCATGTGGGTCTGCGCTGAAGATACGACAAAAAGCCAATTTTGAGTGAAAGGACTCCCTGATTTCAAATGGCCAAAGGGTGCTCCCATGAACTGGGCAAGAATGCAATGGCAGAAAAGAATCTGTGCTGGTGTACAAACCTTAACACCAGGATTTAGAGTATCAGGATTCTTCCAGAAATAACTTGTTCAGATTTGACACATACAGAGCTCATCTACAGCAAAATGATCCATTTTATTAAAGCTATGATGCTATTAAGGTGTAGCTTATTCTGTCAGATGCTATTTTATGTAACTGCAGAACAGAATTTTCAGACCCTGCTGTGCCGTTTTCTATCTCATTGTTGGTTGGAGTCCAATTGGAGGAGATTGGTTTCTCCCCTAATTCATCTCTCATATCCAAGAAGGATCCAGAATTGCCCCTTAAAATAGACTCAAATGATTGAAGAGCATTCTTCAAAGAGAGGCCAGTAGCAGTTGTAGTGGTAGATGTGAGGTCAGACTAGATTTAAGGATGTAATAATAGGTATGTGAACAAAGATGAGGATGTCATAGTAAGAACTGACACAAGAACTAAGAGGATTAGAGAGACTGGTACCAATGCAAGGAAGAAAGTAGTTTGAGCAAGACACAGTTACTGCAGCTGAAGAAACTGATATAGTGGCAGGCAAAACTAAACAACCTGCCACTGGACACATTAGAACACAGGTAGTAAAAGCATGGATTCAGCAAAAGGCAGTGGAACCAGCAAAGGTGAATGACAAAGTGGCCAGACCGAAGGCAAACTGAATGATTGGGGGCAAATCAAATGAGGAAACTGGGATCACAGAACTGGGATGATGTATGCCATATGTACAGTTGGACCATGAATGAGTGGCATCAGTTTCCCCTACCAAGACCCCAAACCTGGACAACAGAAACAGGATGAGCCCTACACAGACAAGGCACAGAAGCATAGATTCGGGTTGAGTTTGGACTGCAGCAGACTGCCTACAACAGGGGTAGGGAACCTGCGGCTCTCCAGATGTTCAGGAACTACAATTCCCATCAGCCTCTGTCAGCATGGCCAATTGGCCATGCTGGTAGGGGCTGATGGGAATTGTAGTTCCTGAACATCTGGAGAGCCGCAGGTTCCCTACCCCTGGCCTACAACCTGCACAGTGGAACCGACCAACAGAACGAAGACCTGAAGGGCTTCAGAAGTAGAAACTAAAAGTTAGAGCCAGGTAAGTGCAGCAACAGACCCCAAAGGTTTATTTACTGATGCCTGTTCAATATCATGTTTCCTTTGCAGCTCTGAGGGCTATGGATACAATGGAATTAAAGAGCTTCACAATCTTCAGACTGCTCCATGGGGTATTTAATGGCCAACTTTGATTCCACGACCAGAGCAGTACTGCAGAAGCCACCCCAGCATTGCAGCTAGAAGACAATGTGGTAAAGCAAAGGTTGCCTTTAGGGTCTCAGTGAAGCCTGGACATGGCCTTCTACTGAAACAACAGGGAAGGCTGAGTCGAAGGCCTGTTTCCAAATTGAGATACACAGCTTGGATGAACAGCCGCAAGAAGCCTATCTGTGCTCTTTCCCCTAAGCAAATAAGGCAGCAATTATGTCTTTCTAATATAGAAACTATACCCTCACAACAAATACATTTATAAAATCTAACTCAGTGCACTGACAGAAAGAGAGTGAAGTAGTAGGAAGTCTAGCTCCATTAGAAACTAATCATATAGAAAAGTAAAAGCACTGCAATGACAAATTTTAACTGAACAGACAGAAGTCCAACAATTACAAAGGAGATTGCACAAACTCAGCAAAAACAGACTTGAAGAAAAACCCTCAGTGATTCTGCTTTTGTGGTAGGTCAGTTGAGGTCTGTGCAGGAAGATATCTGCCCCACAGATGCTCTCTTCAGGAACAAAACTGAACCGTGGGACAGCACAGAAAACTATTGAGAACTATTTCATGTAAAATATCAGAATAATTCAATTCCAATTCATGTCAACATCACAAGAGCTTGGGGGAGGGGTTGAAGCATTTTTAACCATTGTCAGACTAAAATGGTAACCAAAATATACAGACCAAATCAGCTTACCCACACTGACAGCAGCAATGACAGGAGATGCAATGACAGACAAGGTTACACCCCCTGTGATAGCCAGGTTCCTCTTGTGCTGGGAGGTTTTCTTTCCCTCATACCTGCTGTGAATCTACCATATGAAACACAAAGCACAATTTAACCAGGAAACAAATGCACCTTTGAATAGCTCACAGCATATATGACTTCTCCAGGAAGGGAACAAAAGGCTGGAGTGTCATGACAACTCACAGCCACATAGCCCATAGATGCTCAACGTAGCAGAAATCAGGGGTGATCAGCAAGTACTGGATATCCATAGCAAATGGTGCAAAACCAAATGGAGCTGTTCCTCTATCAGCAAATGCTATGTTTGCAATGCTACAAGGCACACAGGACCTGTTTAAAGTGGACCCATCACCAATCTCTGCTGATTAGCCAATGTAAATAGATGACTCCTTTTCATTCACGGGGGCGGGGGGGGGGGGGGAATTAACAGGTCCTCAAAAAGGACATTTCAGCATTGTAACCTGCCACAGCCCAAGTAGCTCTTATGCTTACCTTTCTCCCAACATAAACGGGGATGCCAATGACCATGGCTGGAATGGCAATGCCAGCAATAAGAGAAATACCCACTGGGGCACCAATCAACGTTCCCAGCTGCCAAAGAATCTTCTTTTTACGACTCCACGGCTTCTTGCCCCAGAATGTACAGCCAGAAGGACTACAAGAGAATTTATATTAAGCCCTTAGAAGGATGCAACAATTCAAGAAGATGGAAAGGGAGATGTGTGCCTACAAAGTTTTGATTAAAAAACCCTTTTCATCAGCCACTAAGGGTTTAATTTTGTACAAACTGAATAGCTAGTGAAAGACACTCCACATGCCCATTTTGTTTCCTCTCAAGACTCAATCTCCAAACAGGACAGTGTGGGGGAGAGAGCTCACCATTCTTGCTGTTACACTGCACCCACAACACAAAGGTGAAACACATTTGGAGTGGTGTGGGTTCAAGGCCATAAGCAAACAAGAATGCACACAGCTCTAGTAAGGCAGGGCAGGCTGACAGCATTTAGTTCTCCTACTTACCTGAGGTAATGCAAGTCTGAAATCTCCTTCATGCAGAGCCAACAGAATTCACAGCCACATACTGCACAGGTCATGTGATTACAGCTGCCATCATTCATCTTGATGATATAAGCACTGCACCGTGGGCATGGCTTGATATCATCTGCTGTAGAAAGGAAAGGAAGCCTGTCAATCTTTTATGGATTTAAAATGAAAGCCAATGGTGAATTGCCAGCCTTATTCCTTGAAACCATCTCCAAGTGAACTGAAAAACTGCTTCAAACAGGTCAAGACCCCATTTGTTTCAACACAACTTGCTCTGTTTATCATCTTCGTTTCAATCACTAAAAATGCAGAATACCCTAAGCCTTATAATAGTGCATATTCAGCTATTTTCACACATTTTAAACACTATGAACAAGCCTGCACTGCCAGACTGCCCTTTTTTAGTAGATAAATCTAAAAATGAAGTTTCATTTGGATTTCCCAAGTTCTTGTTATTTCTTGAGGAACATAAGCTTTGCAATTCACTTGAAACAACCATCTGTCACTTTTAAAAGGCATTTTTATCTGTACTCTTTGAAGGAGCAGGCTCTGTGGACACAATCGATTTAAATACACATGATGATATATTAATGTCTGTTAGGAAGGAAATATTCAGGTAACTATACCAGTTTATGACCACAATTACTAATATACTTGGCATCTCATTCATGAATCATATTTCTTGTTTGCCAAGACTGATTTGCTACCCCAGACTATTAATACCAGCTACAATGGAACATTGAGGTCTACAGGATAAAGATGAGACTGCAGTCCTGTTTTGTGCACAGGAAGTGATAGGAGGTTGCTTCCACTGGAGAAAATAGTACCAAATCTAAATAAGCATTAAAGAGTCACTCACAGCTTTTCTTAAAAATATCCTTTGGCACTATTAAACTTGGAATTTCTGTTTGAGAGCATTTTTATTGCCATAAACAAGCACTGGCTAAAACTTGCCTCTTTTCACCTGGAGACACTCCACTCCATGTAAAAAATGGACGATGGAGTAGCAGCAGGAGAAATAGAGGTGAAAATGGCCAACAAGGCAGAAGCAGGAGTAAACCTGTTACTGTTTTAAACATGGACGTGTTGTTATTTCTAAAATGTATTTATGCACCACCTTCTCCCCGGTGAGGAACTAAAGTGGCTCATATCATTCTCCTCTCCTCCAGTGTAGCCTCCCAACAACCATGTGAGTTAGGCTACAGAGTGTAACATTGCCTGTGAACACACTGGATCCACTGAAACCACTGTATGAAGTTTTCCTGTACTATGTTCCTGTGAGAGGGAATGTCACCTATTGTCTCCACTCCTCCAGTGTAGCCTCCCAACAACGATGTGAGTTAGGCTAAGGTGACAGAGTGTAACTGGCGCAAGATCACACAGCCTAAATATTTGCAAGTGTACAGCCAAATGCATTCACGCAAGCCTTTCTACGTTTACCGGTTCCAAACAAAATAAGAATCACAGGTGCTCGGAAAGCTGGTCTACCCCAATTAGGAAGCACTGGGTAGACCTGCCCAACGAGGGTAGGTCCATTCAATGCTTCTTAATGGGAAGTAGATCAGCCCTCCAAGCACCTGCCCTTCTCTTACATCAACTCTGGAAAGCTTTGTGGGTGTCTCCTTTAAAAAAGAGAGATGTGCACAGTATCACATGGATCAACAAACAATGACCATTGGGAGAGCTGAAAGAAGAGGAAACTCCTGCAAACATAAGGAAAATGGCGGCTGCGGCAGCACAAAGCCTCCTGAAACTTGCAGAAAATGGCGGGCACTATAAAATATATTATAGTGCTCTAAGGTGGGGGAGGGGTGGAAACTGAATGAGGGAAACCCTAGGACTACAGCAGAACATTCAGCTAAGAAGAAGTTCCAGGAAGAAGCCAGGAAGCAGCAGCAGATTGATCTTTATTCTGAACAAAGAACAGGAGACTGGGTAGATAAAGATCTTTATAGAACATGATCTTTACAGCACTGAGTAGATAAAGATCTTTATAGTCCATGTTGTACCAACATGCAAGGTACAATGTGTTGTTTCTAAAAACTTCAACCACCCTTTTCAAACAAGGTTTGAAACAGTACAGTCTCCTAGTCTAGAAAAATGACATGTTAATTGCCTACCATTTGTATAAGTATCCCTGATATTGTATTTGTATCCTGAATGGAGACAGAGCTGTTTAAGAAAGTGTTATAAACAGTAAGAGGTTAGTAACTTCTAGGGCCTAGGCTGTATTAGTCCAAACACAGACAAGCAACTAAACTTGAGTCCAAACAGGTAACACTTTTTCAAATAGGTAGAGTCAACAGGGCTAGAGAACCTCCAAACAGTACACACACACACACCCCTCCAAAGTCTGGGGAAAAATTGAGGAGAGTAAGTAACATAAAAGAGATCAAGGTCTGTTTATGGTAACTTGAAGAAAGCTTCCAATAACTTTTATAGATAGCTGGCCAGACCAGCTATTAGAGTTAAATTACTCAACAGAAAAGATACACCATCTTGCACACAACAAGACACTTGACTATGCCAAGATATGAGGCCCCACTACAATCTCAGCAAATGCTGAGAATCTTGTCCCAAACAGGTGAATCTTGTCCCAAACACTGATAATGCATTTGAACCTGGAAGTAGCATTGCATTTGTGCATTGCCGTTTTATTATCTTTTGGGGTTTATGTGACTATGGGACAGAGGCATATCTACAGAAAATGGAGCCTGAGGCAAGCTCTCAAATTGCACGCACCCCCTCCCCCCACATCTATCTTTTACATAACCACCATAACATCAGTTGCACCTTCCTTGCACCTTACAAATTAAATGCATCATAACAACACATGTCTTGGTAATGCCCTAATATGTATTGAAGCCATTAATAAAAGGACCCGTCTCCTTCAAAGCTCATTTAAAAAACATATTACAACATTACAATAGTTTTCCAATTAAAAAGCACAATCTGGCAAACTACCAAGTGTAAAATAAAAAATGAAGCCTTTCACCAAAAAGACCTGATAATTTGTAATTGATTAATGAACATGGAAATAACATATTGTCCTCTCTTTAAGGGCAGGTGTACAACCACCTATTTGAAGGCAGGGGCAACCATCCACTCTCCCAAGGAGGTCTTAACTGTTGCCAGGGTCCAGTCAGCCACATCTTCCCCCCTGCCCAGCATATTCAAGCAACCAGGAGGAGGACTTCAAATTGGTACAGTTGCAAGAGATGTTATCTGCAAAGTGCTGAACAAATTGGTCACAGCAGGCCACCAATAGATTGCCAGCTCCAGCATAAGAAATTCATGGAGATTTGGAAGTGAAATCTACAGTGTGTGGAGTTTGGAAGAGGGGATCAAGCTCAGTAGGGATGTATTACAACACCCATTTTCACCAGGGAACCTCATCTCTGCACTCTAGAAATAAGTTGTAATTCTGGGAGATAAAGGAGCACCCCACAGCCAAGGTTGGTAACTTTACAGTCCACTTCCTCCAACAGACAAGATCTCAGTAAGTCCCTGACCACCCAGAAGAGGTAGGAACCTTGTCAATGGGGAGAAAGCGGGGCTAGGTAAAAACATGGGAAGGGGGTAGGGAGGAAAGGCAAGAATGTTGTCAATGGGGAGAAAGGGAGGGGCTGGGAAAGGTAAAAACCTTGTGGAAGGGGGGAAAGAAGGGGGCTGGGGAGAAAGATAGAAAAGTGGGAAGAAAGGGAGGGGCTGGAGAAAAAAGTAAAAACCTTGTGGAAGGGGGGAAGGAAGAAGCCTGATGAGAAAGGTAGGAACCTTGTCATTGGGGAGAAAGGGAGGGGCTGGAGGGAAAGGAAAAAACCTTGTGGATGGGGGAAAGGAAGGAGGCAGGGGAGAAAGATAGGAACACTGTCATTGGGACAGGGGACGTGGGGAGGAAGAGGTTGAGAAGGGAAAGGAAGGGAATGTTGTGGCCTGGCATGGAGGGAAAGGAAGGGAATTCACAGGGCTGCGAGGCTTCCAGGTGGAGCCTCGACCTTGGCACGCCCCAACGCTCAGCAAGGGGGGGGGGGAGAAGGAGGGAGGGAGGAGAGAAAGGAAACTGGGAATGCCTGAGGTTGAGACTACCAGGTTGAGCCTTGACCTGGCAGCCTTGGTGCATGACAATGTCCTTACTCGGGGGAAGAGAGGGAAAGGAAGTGACCGCATGGAACAGAAGACGAGCCGCAGAAGTGGCAGGTGCCAGCTGGAGAAAAGAATGAAACTTCCAGACTCACCTGCCCACCTTTCTTGCTCGATCGCTGGCCTGCTGCCCATTCTCTCACTGGCAGCACTTTCCCTTCCTGGTCTCTGTGTGTGGGGGAGCGGGCGGGGGAGAGGAGCCTGGGGGCTGTGGCTCACCCATTTGCCTTTTTCGCTCAATCACAAACCTAACCAGCCCCTGCTTGTCTTTCCTGGTCTGGAGGGCAGGTGGCCAAATGCGCTCCCCACTTGACCAAAGGGAATGGCACCTGGGGCATTAGAGCCCCCCCCCTCCCGGCCCCAGTTCTCAATGTATGTAATGGGAAGCAACAAGGCAAGGGAATTTGACAGGCTAGTGTTTCTGGCCATTCTCCCAACCAACAAAACCTAGTTACATTCGTATGTTTACAAATCCTGAATCACTGTGCTGAATACCAGATCAATCCATGCAAAAATAGCCCCAATCCAGGATTTGATCCAGAATGAGGGCACCAGCCTGGCCTGCATCACAGAACTTAGCTGGATAAGATGAGGGCAAGCTTCTCTGTTATGGTTCTAGGTACAGCAACAACTGGTCAGAAAGACAAGTTACTGTCATCTTTCAGAATACCGTCTTCCTCTCCAGCTGCTCTGCTCAGCAGAAATCTAATTTCAAGAATTTGTGCCTGCTGGCAGACAAATAGGATAGGTTAGAGACTGTTAGTTACTGGCCACTCTGCTGCATAAGAGATCTCTCAACTATGTTTGCAAAAGAGTCTCAAATATGCCATTATAAACTCCCAAGACCAATACCCATTCTGAGGCTACCTCAACTAGCAACCACAAGGTGAAACCAGAAATAATAGCCTCCACACACATACATGACCACATTCTAGACTTGATCTGTAAGGTGTTCTGAAAGAATGTGGAGAAGTTAACACCATCCCTGTCATGGGCAGATCACTATTTGGTGTGATTTAGACTAATGGCTATTCTTAATCTCTGCAGGAATAGGGTCCACTCTAAATTTGGTTTCCTCAGACTGGGATGGCTTCAGAGGGCTTTGGAGAGTTTTCATTAGGCATGACTGACAGTTTTGTCAATGCTCTGGGGTATGGAGAATGACCAGGCAGTGGGCACAATAATTTATAGACATTCTTTCCCACTGAACAGAGGCTGCACGGGCTGCTTAATTTAGCAGGAAACTAGGTACAATGAAGCAGCTGGAAGTGGCTAGAATGTAAGATAAGGAAAACCCAGGTTGAATCTAAATCTGCATTTTCTGGATATTCTGGTAGCACTTTTCCCTTCTGGTAGCTCTTTTTCCTTCTCTTGGGCTTTCAGTTGTTGTGTGTTTATTTCTTACTGGGAATGATTCCTGTTCCCTCGTCAAGCACAACAGTTCTTATTGATTCATCACCTTTTCTTTTTTATTACTGTTTTTATACCAATGCTTGAACACCCTGTAAACTTCCGCAAACATCCATTGGGGGAGAAAGGTAGTATGTAATACTAAAAATAAATGTGTACCTGGTCCAGATTCTTGTCCATAACTGAGGCCTGAAGTGTGCTTTGTCCGTACTCGCAGTGTCTGTGCCCTTTGTTGACGGGCCATATCGCACGTTTGGTTTGGGTGCCATATCTGTTTGCAATGATAGCAGAACTCAGTCAGGCAGCCTTCTCTCTCACATGTCAGTTTGGGGCAGCTGGCACATCCATAGGCAATAACGGCATAACTGAGGGGGAAAAACAGCTGTTTACAGACCTGTTCAGAACTGAGACACAATACTGGACAGTGAAGTATATCTATGTAGCTCACCATTTTGTCCACTAGCTGCTTAATTTAACAGCAACACAACCTGGTCTAATTGCCTCACACTCAGATCTCTAAACACAAGTAAATTCTTTGGTGCAGTACACATCCACAACCTGATCTGAGTAATAATTAATATTTAACTAAAACAAAGGAGTGACTAGCTTGTTAAATGTTCTGAGCACAGGAGGTCAGTCATGATCTCATTAGACATCCTGTCTCCATTAATGTTTTAAGACAGTTTGTACTTGGAAGACAGCAATGCTCCTTCATCACAACTGGTAGAGTAAACTAATTTTCCTAGAACTGTACATGGAAAATAAGTACACAAGGAATCACTTAATAACTAGATACTGGAGGCCTAGTCACATAAATAGAGGTAACTGAAATCAGCTGTAGAATTAATATAAATTGAATAGCCTTTTTTCCTTTTGAAAATCCTTAAAACCTAGAAGCGAATAGCAATTTAAACCGATAAATAAAATTAAGTATGTTTTGTAGTAAGCCTAAGCATGCATCTTTGTGGGTCTATATAGGTCTAGAGCAGGGGTAGGGAACCTGCGGCTCTCCAGATGTTCAGGAACTACAATTCCCATCAGCCTCTGTCAGAGATGACCTGTGTGCTCTTTTAAGGACACTTTATTATGTTCTAGCACATAAAGAGAGAGAAACTGGAAATATTCCTGAACTTTTCCTTAGATTATCAAAGTACAAGTATGGCACCACAAAAAGGTTTCCTTGTATATCCGTATCTTGTTTTTCAAGGAAGGTCATCAAACTAGTTTACAACATTGTGAAACTAGGCATTAAAATCACCACTCCTCCTTTCCAACATCTTAGTACTTGATGTGAGGAATGATTTTGTCGTGCATCGACCGCCAGCATCTTAAGCCCAATTAAAGAAAACCTACACCATTACATTTCCAGACAAAATATTATCCCCAAACATCTAGGCCATTTACTGCATCTCATGTGCAAAAACCGTGGCTGAGCTAGATGTGATCAGCCTACTGAAGAGACGTCTGGCTGTGCTACCTGCTCATTGCCTACATCCTCCTTCAAGCAAACTAAATAGAAGGAAAGCAAAGTCTAAATACTTCTCACCTACTACTGATGATTATTACGTTTCTTAAAACTGAGTGTCTGTAACTAATGTTTAATGTTATGGGAACTAAAGGCTAACCTTTCATGCACTTCCTAGTATTTATATTTATCTGTTTCAAAATGTTTTTGTCTCATATCAGAGAACACTGAAGGTATGTAAAATACATCCCATAGCAGTGTAGTCATCTGAACTAATATACACCTAAGAATGACTATTCCAAAAATCACATCTAAAATAGCATTGCTAAAAACAGCTAAATACACTAAACACAAGAGAAGTCTTATAGTACCTTAAAATTAACAAATGTATTATAAGTTTTCAAGAAACAATAGGTTATTATTACTGGGCTGTATGGCTGGGTTCTAGTAGCATTTTCTCCTGATGTTTCGCCTGCATCTGTGGCTGGCATCTTCAGAGAACATGGCCATACAGCTTGGAAACCACACAACCCCCCAGTGATTCCAGCAGTGAAAGCCTTCAACAATACAATAGGCTATTATTTTGTTGATTTAACCTCACTATTTAAAATTCCCCATGAATCTACTCAGGTTCTGGCATATGTATCTGCCACCTGAGGATTCCCTTCATGTACCTGTCAAGGTGTGCTCTCTCCCACAAAAGGTTATGGCTTAAGATTTTTTGTTTTTGCTTCAAGAGACTACCTCTCCAGAACCAGGTACAATAAGAGACATATTGTCTTACTCTGTGGGATCAAGACCTACTTATACAAGAAAACCAGATTTTAGTTATTGCTAGTCTTTCCTTATACAATAGCTTAGCTTATTTTCTAAACCTTTACATATATGCCTAGCTAAGCTTTACTGTCTTTTCTACACTAAGGTTACCTACAATATGTCTTTTATACCAAAACACCATTAAAGCTGAGCAAGCATGGTATAGCCCCAAACAGCTTGCTGCCTCATCTTAACATATATTACTTTTCTGTTTTTGTCATGATCCATCAACCAGTTAAGCGTAACATTTGCACACACAAAAACCAGAAAACTTGCCACTGATTTTTTTAAACATGGTTGGGGAGAAGAGATATGTTGAGACTAGAGCACAGCTACTTTGAGAAGCAAAGCAGGTTCCTTTAACAAGTATCCCAGTTATCCCTACAGGAAGGCGGTGGCGGCTTTTGGATTTTATCAAAGCATATTAAATATATGGGGGGAAGGGAAAGGAGATTGTAAGCCCCTTTGAGTCTTCTACAGGAGAGAAAGGGATGATATAAATCCAAACTTTTCTTCTAAATATATGCCAATTAAAAAATTGGGAAACAATGAAGTTGTGTGTGAACATCAGAATAAAATATTTCAGCTAGATGTTAAGGAGATGCTTGATAAAATCAAGATTATATTACTATATGGATTAGTTCAAACTGGGAATGCTGAAAAATAGAACAGTAGAACAATCTTGCAGAACATGAGCAGTCTGAAAGAATACAAAATTCTTCTGTGGGCAACAGAAAAAAAATTTCACATGCACATTTTGTTTTTTTAATGGTCATGCAATTAAAACTGCATTCCAGTTTCACATGTAGCAGCACAAAATATGATAATTCATTGTTCACATCCTGCAGAACCGGAAGCAACTCTATTTTGCCAGAGTACAACACAAGAACCACCAGATAGAAATATGAAAATAGAGGCACATCCAAATATTCAAGAATGCTCAGCCCCAACAAGGTGCCATAACAGGTATCAACTGGAACTTCCACTCAGCAAAGGAAAAATTCTAAATTCTAGCCAGGGGACTGCAGCTAAAGACCTTCCATCACTTGACAATACTACTCAGCAGAGACATAGAACTATACCATGCAAAATCTAGTTTTCCAACCCTGAGCACATGTACTTTCTTTCAAATACTACGACTATCCACTTACAACTAAGGCTGTGATTAAACAAAAGGATGCCTTATGAACAACTCAGAAACAGCATGCCCAGAAATGGCTTCAAATTATTACGTGCATATCATTTACTAGTAATTTATTAGCATTGTATCTCATTTAGTAAACTTATTCTCATTACAGGTTGCACATAACTTTAGATAGCAACTCTCCTAGCCAGAAACTACAATGTCTATTTCTGATGCAAAAACTTGCTATGTGAAAACAACTGCTGTCTACACTGCTTTTTTTGTAAACCTGATAATTTCTTAACAGGTGGGAAAGAAGACTATGTCTGTCCAGCACATAGATAACACAGCTCTTATAATCAGAGCTGCTACTATGGAGAGGAACTCTTTCTGGGCAAATGACCTAACCATTATTCGGAAAACAACTGTTGCTGAACTACAAGTATTGTGTTTCACAACCAGATTTAAAAGGACAGCTGGTAGCAGCAAGCTCAATGACATGGTATTAATGACATCCCTTTTAGCCTTGAAGAAACAGAAACCCAGCAATGAATTTTCAAATTTAATCTGTTTTAATCCTCACAAAGTCTGCCTCTGAAATCATACTCTCTACAATTGTACAACATTTCAACAGGCTGATTGTTTGGGCTGAACTACAAATATTTCACCTGTTCCTCCACTTTCCATTAGCTATTTCTTCCTAAGTGCCAAACTGTGAGAGTAGATACTTGACTCTTTTTGCAAATTCCAGATGAAAGAATAAAATCCATGTTACTGCTCCTCTCCTCTGTTACAAAGATGCCTACTACCATCCTTTCACTTCTATAGGCAGAGTGACAGGCGACCACATGTCCCCACCTCGTTTATGCCCTGCTTTAATTTAATTCTGCCAACACAATGAATTGTTTTAATGTTCTGAAATTTCCCCAAGCCTGTAGGGAAAAAAATCAAAGCAATAAATGCCAGAGAGCAGCTTGAACTACAATAAAATGGTAGTTCAATATCTGTATGTAGATCTGACTGTGCACCAGAAAACCAGCATTACCATGGAAACACACACTTGTGTTATGTCTGCAGTTTACTTCCCTGTGCAGCATAGCTAAGCTTGCCAATTTATGGGTGGGATACAGAAGCTATCAAGATGCTGAATGCCAAGTTTCTTGGATTGCTTTTGAAGCCATTTCATAGTGAATCTGATCTAGGAAACCAAAAGGACAAAAGTGTGAGAAATGCAAAAAAGGTAGCCCAGTGCATCTAACAGGAACATCTTCACTCAGAAAGATCGCTGGCAGCCCTCAACTCCCATGCCTGATAGTATACATTCCTATCACAGTATAAAGTGATCTTCTACAGACTTTGAAGTTAGCCACCTAAACACCCACAAAATTCCCTATCCATCAGTTAGTTCGAAAGTATTTTACATACCTCATAACTAAATTGCCACCTATTGTTCGCATAGGTGATATGTAAAACTACAGCTGGATCTGTGCCATCAGTTAATGCTTATTATTCAGAACTGTCACAACTGCAAACAGCCTAAGATGGACCAAAATATGAGAAATGAAATGTTTGAACTGGTTTTTGTTTTATACCCCAAGCGATGTTTTGCACCAATTTAATATGTGAAACAGATGACAACTATATTCTAGCCGATTTACAGTGCAATCCTAAACAGAACTACCATCCTTCAAAGTCCACTGACGTAAATGGGCTTAGAAAAATGCAGCTTTCCAAAGGGTTCTATCAGTAAAGCAGAAAAGACCCCATACAGCATTTAGCAGATCTAGAGAGTATGTGATGGGACTACCTACATTCAAGTTCTGCTCCCTAATGCCTTGGGGTCATTACAACACTAATATCAACAACCATGATTTTTCATGAGATAACAAAACTTTCAGTTTAATGGATTTCAAATGTTAGTATGTTTGACAAATTCTACAAAGCCTTACCCAGAACTGACAGTCACTGCAATTTACCCTCCCCTGAGATATGCTGCACAGCTTACTAAATTAGCAACCACAACATCCCTTGCTTTAATCAGCATATCTTTAGTCAAGTGCAGAGGAGCCAACGGATAGTGCAATCCTAAACAGAACTACCATCCTTCAAAGTGGGCTTAGAAGACTGCATCTCTCCACAGGGTTCTGTAAGAAAAGCAGAAAAGATTCCATACAGTATTTAGCTGATCTAGAGACTAGCAGCACAAAATATCCTTTGTTCATATCCTGCAGGACTGGAAGCAACTCCATCTTGCCAGAGTACAACACAATTACTAAGTGCAAGAACCACCAGATTGAAATATGAAAATAGAGGCACATCCAAGTATTCAAGAATGCCCAGACCCATCAAGGAAGCAAGGTGTCGTAACAAGTACTTCTCCAACAGTTTCAATACTATGTCAGATTTGAGTCCAGTAGCACCTCAGGGTATAAGCTTTTGAGAGTCAAAGCTCCTTTCATCAGATTAACTTTTTAAAGGCTGATGTAAGAGAAAACAGAAGTGAAAGTAAAACACTCTCTAGTGATCTTAAATTCCATCTTGATTATCTGTCAGCAGCTAGACAGTTTCTGTTACTCAACTAGATGCTGAATTGTTCCTATTTATAAAAAGGCAAGAAATTGTGGGTTTTTCCCAAGCCTGTGTTTTGGAAAGAAGTTCAACAGAATTGGATCATCCTGTTTCAGAAAAAAACTATGCATTCTGACTTCTCACAAAACTGACAGGAACTGCTGACAAACCAGAGTGCATATGGTAATGGCGGGGGGGGGGGGGGGGGGGGCGGCAGAGGAAAGAATGTTGAATTGCTATTTCCCAGGGGAAGATAACACCCACATAAAACTTACCATAGTGCCGAGAACTCCACTTTACACATTTCTGGGACAGTTTTACATCTAAACTCCCTAAATGCATTTTCCAAAGGTCAAACTTTCAAAGTCTGTTCCAACTGCACAGATACATGTATTTATGAACAGAGTTCTTAGGAAAATAGCACAACTGATTCCTACAATTAAGTGGCCAAGAAGGATTACATGTTTGTTCTGTATTAATCAGAGACGGAGTACAGTATACTCAACCATTTCCTTCAAGGGAATTATTCCAAGTCAATAATGAATTATTCTCAGTTAAGGCTTATCTAAACCACATACCTCATTTTTCTTCCCTTCTTTGCAAATTTAACACTTACTAGAGAGGACTGCACAAATGTCCCATATCATATAGTTCTCTCAAGGGTCTTGTCTATTCACGCTGTATTTTGAGGTAATTGTTTCACGCTAGTAGTTCTCTTCTTTGACCAATATAAAACAGATCCCAACATAAGCACAAATACATGTAAAAAGTAGTTAGTTTTATATGCCCTTTACAAGTGGGCACAATTGACAAACCATTTTTCCTCCATTTATACACAGGGGCAGTAGCTTTAAGTAACAGCCCCATTCAGGAGAGGGGTTGAAAGAGCTTGGGAGGGCAGCAGTGTCTTGTGGGCGTGTTTCCCCCTTCTGCTATGTGAGGGCACCCTTGCCAGCACAGGGAGCAAACCGACCGGCATCCAAATGCCCCTCACACTGCAGTGGCAATGGTGGCGAAATTCAGATGTCGGCAAGAACAAGAACAATGCTGCTATCTGCTGCCGGGAGTGGGGACAGCCAGGGGGTTCCTGGGGGGGGGGGGGGGGGGGGCAACATTAGTGGGCTTCCACCTGAGATGTAGGCCAGGAGTGCAGCACCTGGGCTCTCTGGATTTGGATGGGGCTACCTGTGTCTTCTCTCTAAAGAACATGTTGGATGCAGTTATGCCACATGTTTTCCCTCTGTTAAATAACTAGTCTCACATACAACCAGAAAGAGGGCATCTCATACTGCCATATCCCTGAAAGTGACCCTCCCTCCTGAAATTAAGGTATAGACTGTAAACCCACAAGATGTTTTGGTGGTGGTTGTTTTTCAAAAATTCTGCAGTTTCAAGTACATCTTAGAGTCTAAAAATAATAGATGAAACTTTCATTTTCACTTTTGCTCAAACTCATTCCCTTTTAATATGATTAACCACTACAAAGCCCACAAAGCTGTTTTAAGAAGGTTGGCAAGGAAGAGATACCTGACCACATTCATACAGCGTTCCTGTTGGACAGTATGTGACTGATCAGTAGTGACTAAGAGTTCACTTACTGCTAGAAAATTCAGCTACTTCATGGTCTCCCCATAACTGCTTGAAAAAGAACATGCTAACAGCTAAGAAATAGAGTAACTACTTTTGTCTTCCTGGAGGAAAAAATTAAGCACAAAGCTCCTTTCAAAATAGCATTCTTCACATTCCCTTTGTTGACTACAAGGGTATATAGAATAACCCCTGCTTTTCTTTTTACAAGAAGACAAAGCAATAGCAGCAGTTAACTTTGCAAGTGAAACAGCAGTGTCGAAAGTTATGAAATACCAGATTTCTAACTAAAACACCAAAGATCAAAAACAGAAAAGGGTGGCTACAGCAAAAACATTAATCTTTCTCTACTCAACTGGAAGTTGTAAACTCTTGAACGCAGGGACTGGTCTTATGTACCCTGCAATACATAGTCAAAGTTGCTATAGTTGCTATGGGTACTATATACCTTAGACTACTGCAGAAAACACAATCGTGCTTCCTACAGCATAGTATGTATGTTACAGGTAGACATACAAAAATTATCCGCCTTTTTAGACAAAATTTGCTATCTCAATAGATGAGAGGGGCTACAAAGCCAATGCAAACATGATCAAAACTTAAATATTCCTTGGCAAGTGGAAAGTAGGTTGGTACTCTGCTGGAGTTTAAAATTCACTGCACATACAACTGGGAATCCTGACAGGGTTATGCATATTGTGCAAAGCTGGAGCAGGAGCATAAGCAGTCAACCCCAATTCCCATTTCAGGAGTGCTTAATAGGAGCCATATACAAACTATTATTCTCTCGGTCCCATCTGGGGGTGATAACACTGACCTGCCTTACATGCATTTTACAGATTGCTGAGTGTGAATACATGTGTTGTGCTTTGAAAAGAATGGGATGTATAAAGTGCCAACTGTTACAACACTATGACGCAGAAGTAATTTTGTTATAACAGAAGTTAGAGCAAGAACAAACTAGTAATGTTTGAAAATATAGATATTGATTCATCTTCAGATACATGCATCACGTCTATTCAGATAGAGTGAGCACCAGGTACCCTAAAAGTATTTTTTTAATTCTAGCTGGGCTTGCGTGCACATACATCTCTGCCTTGTTTTGATACACACTCTGCTGCAAATCCCAGAGCCCCAGGTTCAACTCTCCTTTCTGCCAAGTCTTCATGAGCGAGCTACATTATAGTATTAGCTCAGCTCATCCATTAGAGAATACTTCCCGAAGCATTAACCCTACTTAAGAGCCTGCCTGAACTGTTAGCTAAAAGAGGCATCTTAAAGCCACTGAGAACTACAAATGTGTCAGGCGCCCTTCGCAAAACGGCTTCTCAGTCGCGGGAAAGCAAGCGGCCTGCCTCACAGGGCCATCGTGAGGCCCACCCGTCCAGGCCTCTCACCCGCAGTCCGGGGCCGGGCACCACCTGCAGTCCGGGTCGGCGGCCAGGCAGCGGCGGAGCATGAACTCCTCATACTTGGCGACGAGGTGGGGCGAGTCCCACAGGAGGAGGCGGATGTCGGCCGGGTTGAGGCGCTCGCTGCACTCGGGGCAGCTGATGTTGACCCGCGACTCGGTGATCTCGATGCGCAGGTACTGGCGGAGGCACGAGCGGCACGAGCGGTGCGGGCAGGAGAGGAGGCGCGGCGCGTTGCCCGCCGGCTGCCGCACCAGGCACAGCGGGCACTCCAGCTCCGAGGGCGGCGACGACGGCGACGAAGACGACGGGGAGCCCTCGCCCTCTTCGCAGGCCCCCGCCCCGGCACACGCGGCGGCGGCGGCGGCTCGTCCTGCTTCACCCAGGCCGGCGGGCAGCTGAGGCGGAGAGAGCGCGGGTGAGGGCAGCTCCGGCTCAACCGCTGCTGTCACCGCCGCCGCCGCGGCGCTCTTCTCCTCCTCTGCCGCCGCGGTCTGGACGGGCTTGGCCTGTAGCGGGTCCGGCTTGGCCTTGGCGCGGCGCCGGCGCCGGACCCCTCCTCCGGAGGCCGACGACGAAGCGGCAGAGGCGGCGGCCGAGAAGACGCTTTGGAAGCTGAGGAGGCGGCGACGGCCTCGACTCCCCACTCCTCCTCCGCCGTTGCCACCGCCGCCGCCGCCCCTCACCGAGCCGGTCTTGGGGCATTTGGACGGCGGGGCGGCCGCGTGGATGGAGGTCGAGCGCGGCGACTCCGAGTCCTTCTCCGAGCCCATCGCTGCGGCGTGAGACGGACAAGAGGCAGCGGTGGCGGCGGCGGCGCCCGCTCCGCCTCTGAGGTAAAATGAGCGAGCGGGAGGGAGGGAGGAGGCTGGGAGACGCGAGGCACAGGAGGCGGCGAACGCGCATGCGCGGCCAGCTGGCCGCTCACCCAACCGACCCACTGACTGACTACGGAGGTAACCTAACAGCCCTCCCTGCCTCCCCCCGCGCGGCTACGCAGGCGCAGTTTTGTCGACGCCCCCTCGTTTCTCCCTTGTCAGTCCTTTCGCAACGCGCATGCTCCATAGGATGGAGAAAGCCAGTAGGGAGACGGAAAGGCAGCAGCACGAGCAAGTGCGACGAGGTTTCTTGCAATTGCGCTGCGTGTATGTAGATTACTATGACGCTTCTCGGCGTATACGATACGTACTCGGTCCTAGAGGTGCATAGGATGAGGCATACTCTTTGCGCGCTCGTGTCTGTGCATGTATGCATATAAACGGATTTCCTTACACGAGTAGGTATGCACACGACACGTGTGAAGGGGGAAAGCGTCAAGATAAAACCATTTACAGTGCAATTCTAAGCACAGGTTACATCCTTTTAAGTCAATTGAAGTCAGTGGGTTTAGGATAGTATGGCGAACCTGTGACACGTGTGTCAAAGGTGACGCCCCAACGTTTTGGGTGGCACACCGCATTCACCAACATCCAATAACTATTCTCCCTGTTTGAGTTTAAATAATTTGACATTTCGTTATTTAATACATATTTAACACATGATTGGACTTTCAAAAAATGAATATATAAAGAATTGTTTCTCAGCGGTGCGGGTGTTTGTTGTGAGGGGGGAAGGGCAAGGAGATTGTAAGCCCCTTTGAATCTCCTGCAGGAGAGAAAGGGGGGATATAAATCCAAACTCTTCTTCTTTTTCTTCTTCTTTTGTTTGCAGGTGGGTGGAGTGACACACCAGCAGAGTCCAGTTAGGCATTTTTAACACACGGAGGCCAAAAGAGTCACCATCACTGGTTTAGGAAGATGTAACTTATGGACTGAACTGGTGAACTTTTATGATCCAAAGTTGTAATTGTTATGCAAATTCTTGTGGGATACAGTGCACAGTTATGTTCTTTTAAGTCTATTGAAGCCAGTGGGTTTAGGAGGATTAACTCTGTAGGGACTGAACTGGTGAACCCTTTTGATCCACAGTATTTTTTATGCAAATTCTTGTGGAATAAAATATCATTTCACCACATGGTGCTGATCAACTAAGACAAAAATAGCTTCTAAAATGCTACGGGTTCTTTAAATGGGTTCTTATTTCCAACTGTACGGGTTCTTAAAACGGGTTCTTATTTCCAACTGTATTCGGGGGGGGGGGGAGCACTTTAAGCCTGTCACTTTTCCCTAGTGGTAATTCTTATTCTTGCTTCATGTCCTTGGGTGTCCTTTTCTTCGCTGGACTCTCTGTACTGGCAGTTGTTATTTTGGGAAGCTTTGCATGTCAATGACCGTAAATAAATTTAAATTTAAGACAGGAAGCTTTGCATCCTTGAGTTCTCTACTTGAATTATTAATTACATGAAGAGAGAATCACAATGTAAGTCATCATACCACCTGGCACTTGCAATTGTACTAAGAGCCTGGAAGTTATGTTGGATCCAGCATTACTACTGGAGAAGCAAGTTAATGCAGCTGCAAAAAAAAAAATGCTTTCTTCTATCTTCATTTAGCCCAGAAAATGACTCCTTATCTTTAAAAAAAAATTTTATGTGTATACAAAAAACAAACATATGGGTCAATCTCTGACATAGATCGTCATTATAATTTTACACTATCACATATGTACAATCTTTAAAAAGATAAAAAATATATTAAAAAGCTAAATAGACTTCCTTGTTGTAGTTCATGAGTTAATTTGCCTTTAGAATATGAATCCTATTTCATTCAGTAATCCATATCTCATTTTAATCTCTAGGTTTCTTAGTAAGAGCTTTGCTTAAATTTTTCAGACTTAATTTTTATCACGATAATCATCCTATATCCAAATAATTGACATTTCAAGGTAATTAATACAAGTTCATCCTATGCAATTATAACATTAATTAGAATCAAATCAAAAAACAGATGACAAGATCAAGCATACAAACAAAAAAAATCATAATCGCTATGCTTATCTTGACCTGCCTGGTCTGGCCACATGGATCCATACCATTTAAGGCTATACTACTGAAATGCACTCTATCTAGGCTTGCCCCTAAAAGCAACTAGGGCAGTGGTTCTCAACCTTCCTAATGCCGTGACCCTTTAATACAGTTCCTCATGTTGTGTTCCCCAACCCTAACATTTATTCATTTTACAGATGGAGAACACTGATGCAGAGAGCCTTAGGCGACCCCTGTGAAAGGGTCGTTCGACCCCCAGATTGAGAAGCACTGAACTAGGGAATGCCAGATGATATGGAACACCACAGCACAGTTTCTGTCAAACACTAGGGGGAGTATCATTATGCATGTCACACCTATCCTGTCACACTCATCAAGTTTTTGAGTTCAGTTCAAAGTGCGAATGGTCCTGAACCCACATACCTGCAAGACCGTTTTTCCTACTATATACCCCCATCATGACAACTTTGAGCAAAGTTTATCTGAGCAAAGCCTTCTGAAGATGCCCCCTTCACACAGGTGTGATCAGCAACTGCCTATATATGGGCATTCCACCTGCTTACTTGAAGAAGTAAAGATAAGCTCCACACTTCCACAGACTGTGAAGAACGGAAATGTTCAGGAGGGCATATTTATTAGGGGATTAAAATTGCAGAATAGCCGAGGAGGGTGCATTTAGAAGGGAAAAGATTCTCACAGTGTTCAGTGTATCTAACAAAGGTATCTGATGAAGGGCACTTTTACTTATACTCTGGACATTTTGTTGGTTTTTAAGGGAATCCCATGGCACAGAGTAGTAAGATGCAGCACTGCAATCAAAGCTCTGTGCACGACCTGAGTTCAGTCCCAGCAGACTGACTTGACTCAGCCTTCCATCCTTCCAAGGTCAATGAAAACCATCCTGTGATGCTGTGCTGTGGTATCACCTTATGGGTTAGTAATGAACCGCTGCTTGCACAGAGGATTATCTTTACTGAACTAAATTCCTGCTCTTCTATTGCAAACCAACATGCCTACCCATCTGAAACTATCTTTATGGTCTGTATCATCTAGTTTTTACCTTTCTACCTTTGTACAATGCACTTTCTGCTTTGTTTATGGTGTGTCATGTCTTCGTTTTCTGTTTGCATCATTTTCTAATTTTGTAATCCCAGTCCTGTTACTTTGGATGCATTATGTTGTTAGATGGGTTTAATCTTTTATCATTTGCCTTGATTCTTGGCAAGAAAGGCGGTTTATAAATGAAGTAAAGACATAAATGTGCTTGACAGTGAATGGTGCCTGCTTTTGTTGGCATGTATTGTGTGATGTTAATAAAAATGCAGCATTCAAGTTTTATTTTAAAAATACAATACCAGTGAGTTTGAACATGCACTGGACATGCTTGAGAGGTGTTGGCCAAATCTGCCATTCATCTTTTGGCATTTTGTTACAAATCAGAACTTGATTTCAGAGATTCCCAGAGTTAATCTATTAATAAAAACAACAGTCCACATTGTGTGCACCTTTCCCATTCCAGGGAGTGGTCACAGCCAATTTTGATGCTGCTAGGAGACATGTCATGTCTGACCATATTAATATTCAGCACCTCTTATGCTAAAATTAAACGCTCCTCAGGAAATTCACTTTCTATTTGCATCTCCAATAAACATATTTGGAATGTCAAAATGTTTAGAGCCAGCAGTGGTTAAAGTGTTGGACCAGGATCTGGGAGATCCAAGTTCGAATCCTCACTCTGCCACAGAAAGGTGACCTTGGGCCAGTCATACCCCCCGCTATTCCCTGTATATCATCATGGCTGATCACCACTGTGTTGTATCCAGTCCCCTCCTGTGGAGGGGTGGGTGGGTAGAAGGTCTTTTCTAAGTCACCATCTGTTGTAACGCAATGTAAATTATTTTGGGTTTGAATTATGAGATTGTATTTATATGGTTTTATTAGAATTTTATCTTCTGTACACCACCCAGAGCCCTCCGGGGGTGGGTGGTGGTGGTGGGGGTGTATCAAATTTAATAATAAATAAACAAACAAACAAATAAATAAATAAGAATACATTCCTAGCCTGACCTTCCTTTCAGGTCTGTTCTGAGGATGAAAGGAGAAGAGACCAATGCAAGTTGCTTTGGGTATGAATGAATAAATAAATACATGCATACATATTCAAGGAAACAGGAGTCACAAGAGACATGTGGGCACATTCCCATCCAAAAGGCATCTGCAGCTGGAATGTGGAGCAGTAGGATGTCAGTTTACAAACATACGGTGTCTTTTCTCTCGCCCATCCAATTTCTTTTCAGTTCATTTCAGTGCTTTCGATAAAAGATGAAGTGTTTTTTCTACAGGGCCAAATCTAAATTTTTGGGGAGGGGTGCAAAAGTACAAAATGACACACACACACACCCATATATTATACACATATTTTAATTTTAAACGAGAGAATAACGTATGCTGACCTCTATGAACTGTTCATGAATAATTACAGTTTTACATTATTTTATCTATCTATAATATCTGGATATTCCCTCAACCCCTCTGCATTCATAAAAACCCACCCAAGGAGAAAGTTTTTCAGCCTAGTTTGTTCCAGGCCAGTTTTTAAAAATAGAGCGCACATAATTTTGAGAGGGGAAATACCAGACACACCCCACACTCCTTTGCAGCCTGATAAAGCACAGCCCAAGTAAAGCTTTATCTGGTAAGTATGCTGCTAGAAGCTAAAACGACTAAACTGAAGCTACTATACTTTATTGCAGGGGTCCCCAAACTACGGCCCGGGGGCCAAATCAGGCCCCCGGAAGACATTTATCCGGCCCACTGGGCAGAAGCGGATCTCCCCCTTCTCTATCTCCTTTTCCCCAGGTTTACAAACAGCATTAAGCGCGGGCGACCCACTGCTCATTCCAAGCGGCCGGAGGGGACCGTACCAATGCGGCAAAGGGGGGAGAGAGAAAGGTGGCGGAGCTTCAGGGCCGGATTGGAAGGGGACTGCGGGGTGGGGGGGCCTCGGTCAGGGGCGGGTCGAGGGCAGATGGATGCCCCCCCCCGCGGGCGGCACTTGGTCCGGCCCCCGGCTGGGCTCTGGCCATGCGTGAACTGGCCCCCTGTTAAAAAAGTTTGGGGACCCCTGCTTTATTGGGTCAGATATCCTGGCAGCTGGCTCATGGTCAACTCAGCCATCCATCCATTCCTTGGTCGGTAAATGAGTACCTAGCTCATAGCTAGGGGGTAAAAAATAGCCGGGGAAAGCAATGGCAAACTACACAAAAACGGCTTGCCTATGAAATCACTGCTTGCAGTGGAACCCCAGGGTTGGACACGACTGAAGGGGAAACTTTATTATACTTTACATCGGAAAAGACTCACAGGAAAAGACAGTAATGTTGGGGGGAAAGAAGAGAAGAAGAAGAAGAAGAAGAGTTTGGATTTTTATCCCCCCTTTCTCTCCTGTAAAGACACTCAAAGGGGCTTACAAACTCCTTGCCCTTCCCCCCTCACAACAAACACCCTGTGAGGAGGGTGGGGCTGAGAGAGCTCCGAAAAGCTGTGACTAGCCCAAGGTCACCCAGCTGGTGTGTGTGGGAGTGTACAGGCTAATCTGAATTCCCCAGATAAGCCTCCACAGCTCAAGCAGCAGAGCGGGGAATCAAACCCTGCTCCTCCTGATTAGAATGCACCTGCTTGTAACCACTACGCCACTGCTGCTCTCCTTGAGATGGATTGACTCAAGGAAGCACGGCCCTCATATTTTATCATTCGCCTTGAGTGACCTGAGCAAGACTGTTAATGAGAGAATGTTTTGAAGGTCACTGATTAATAAGTCAAAAGTGACTTGATGGCATATAGCTCATGTGAATAGACCCTCTGTTCTTCTTCCGCCCCTTTCCCAAGCTGTAAAATCAGGCACCTATCAGATGAGGGGGCAGGTCTACTTGTGCTTTTTTGGCAAAGCCAAGCATAACCCAACTCCCAGTTTTAAAATGTGGGGGAGGGTAAAACCTGTCCTTTTCCCCTCCACCCCATTTGACTCCAGGCTGCTCCACAAGTCAGCGTGGCCGGAAGGAGGGGCCCATCAGGCATGCTAAACTATTAACAGCCACCAGCACCCAAAACTCTTCTCCCCCCTGAGGGTTTAGATGTGCCTTAAAGTCGCCCCAGGAGTCTCGTGCCCAAAACCTGCCATAACCACTGTCAGTGGGAGCAGGAAGACAAGGAATTGGAAGGTCCTGCAGGTGGAAGAGCAGAGGATGCCTCCGTCAAAGGAAAGAGGGAGATTTGTGGGGCAAAGGAAGGTTACCGGGGGATCTATGTCTCCCACTGTGTAGAACTTGACATCTTTGAACATCTCCTCAGGAACCATTGAACATATCCCTTCTCTCTTTACTCACCATAGTCCCACCTGACAAACAGCCGACATCTTTTGTCTTACCAAGGGCTGCAGTTTCCCTCTGAGGCCTGAGGTCTCCTCTCTTTCCCCCACTTCCTAGCAGCAGCCTAATCAGGGGAATGGGGTCATGCACTGCAGAATGAGCCATCTCTTCTGAGCAATTCAGCTTCCCCCACCTCCTAGCAGCAGCCTAATCAGGGGAATGGGGCACCTGTGCTGCAGAGTGAGCCACCTTTTCTGGGCAGTTGAGCCTCCCCCATATCCTGCCACTGTCCCCTCTTTGCCTGATGCCTGGGGCACCTGCCCCCCTCTTCCCCTAGATCCAGTCCCACATTTCTGCTTGAAGTATTTTGTATAATTTAAAAGTTTGCCACCCGCCCTTTAGGATCAACAAAACCACAAGCACTTTTTCTTTTTTTAGAATCCAATTTAATACCAAATCTCAAAGCTTCCACCCCAAAGGTTGTATGAGGCAGGCCTGATTTATCCCAAACAGGTGGCAGCCCTAAGCTGCTTCCTTGTGCAATCCAACAACAGGTTCATCCTTCCTGGGAAAGCAACACTGCACACAATCATATCTCTGGTTTAAACGAAGCCCATCCAATTGGATGCCCTTTTCATACTTCCTTTAGAACCTTTCCCGGATTTACAGTCCTGGGGGAATCCCAGCTCTTTCCAGCTTAAACAACGAGGAAGTGGAAATCAAGAATAGCTTTCTGATGTTTGTGAATGACCTCACAGGATCACGATACAATCAAGAGTCAGTTTAGACAACAGTATTAGCTCTGCCACATTTGGGGGCACAATGGAGAACAGTTCCCAGGCTCTTTGGAAACTCTGTGGCTGTAGTTCAGTGACAGAACATCTGTTTGGTAGGCAGAAGGTTCCAGGTCCAATCTCTGACATGTATAGTTAAAAGGGTATAGTAGTAGGTAATAATGTGAAAGGTCTCCACCTGAGACCCTAGAGAACCACTGTCAGTCTAAGTAGACCAGACTCACCTTGCGGGACTGATGGTCTGATTCATTATAAGGCAGCTTTAGGTGTTGGTTCATTTGTGCTCTCGGCCAACACCCTAAAGGGCATCCTTGAGGCTGGGGGTCCATTATTGCTAAAGAAACAACCACCTGTAGGTGGAAGATGTTAAACAAGGAAAATTATTTTGCGGAACAAGAATAAGGGATGAGTCTGCCTTTATATGTACTATCATTAAGACACATTACCACAAGTTATCTTTAAATGGAAGAGATCAGTTTCCCTGCAGAAAATGGCTGTTTTGGTGGGTGGAAGATGGTCTCTATGGCATTAAAGCCTACTAAGGTCCCTACCCTCCCTAAACCCTACTCCCCCCATGTTTCTACCCACAAATGCATAGGAATTTCCCAACCTGGAGTTGGCTGTCTCAAATATTATGCAGACTGGAGAGGCTCTATGCATGTGCAGAGTTCTGTTCAGCAAAAAAGTAGTCATAACCAGCTCACCTGGGATCTAGAGTGCACAGCTTCCAGCTGAGTTTAGGATGACATCCTCCAGGTGAGCTTGGAAGCACCAACACCTCTGCCAATGGAAACTGAGTTCCACAATGTCCAGCCTGTGGGACTTACATTTCAGGCTGGAGACAGACAGTAATTTTTGATAGAGAGATGAAAGGATTATGAAACATCACTTTGGACAGTGTGCACTTCCCTTCTCTTTGTTCCACTGCCACTTCTGATCAAACAATTTTCAGAATGATTCGAAAATCTGCAAAGGCAACAATCCTTTTTCCAGCCCACTAGGCGGGGGGGGGGGGGTGGTCCATCTGTCCCCAGGCTCCAGAAAGACAGATGGAGGAGGAAGGAGAACTGGAGGAAGGGGGAAGGTAAAAATTAGCAAAACAAAGACAATTATGTTTGTTGTTAATGTATAAAACAGAAGATCTAGATTTGAAGGGGGGCACTGGTGAGGGAGGCCAACTCAGCTCTGTGACCTGTTGCCTTCTGACCAGAGCCCAGCTCAGCTCCCTTCTGCTCTTGGAGTTGGGGCTGTTCTTAGGGTTGCCACCCTTCAGGTGGTGGCTGGAGTGGTGGAGTCTCCTTCTTTGGAGGTTTTTAAACAGAGGCTGGATGAACATATGTTGGGATTGCTTTGTGCGTTCCTGCACGGCAGGGGGTTGGACTTGATGGTCCTTGGGGTCTCTTTCAACTCTATGATTCTATGGAGATCTCCTGGGATGAAAACTGATCCTCTCCAGGTGATAAAAATCATTTTACCTGGAATGTGGATTCTATAGCATTATACCCCACTTAAGTCCCTCCTCTTCCCAAACTCTGCCTTCCTCAGGCTTCATCCCAAAATCTCTAGGTATTCCGCAAGCCAGAGCTGGCAACCCTCACTATATTCCATTGCTACAGGCCTTTTCCTTCCAGCCTGCCTTTAATAGAGGAAGTGAGCTGGCTGGCTGGAAGAAATGTCTGCAGTGGCAGAGCAAAGGTGGGATTCATTTCCCTTCACCTGACCCTTCTTTTGAAATGGCAATCTGATAGCATCATTTCCCTCCCACCCACACACTTTATAGGTGCACAAATGTGGCTGCCCCCTGCCCCCCATCTCATTTGGCTCTTAGTAGAGATGCCCAGGATAGAACCTTCCATATATTCAACATGGATTCATGCAGGGGTCTGCAACCTGCGGCTCTCCAGATGTTCATGGGCTACAATTCCCATCAGCTCCTGCCAGCATGGCCAATTGGCCTGCCAATTCCCATCTGGCCATGCTGGCAGGGGCTGATGGGAATTGTAGTCCATGAACATCTGGAGAGCCGCAGGTTGCAGACCCCGCAAGTGAGTTCTTAGCAAACCACAAGATGAGGTTAATTCTTGAGTCATAAACTAAATAAGTTGACCCAATCACAGGGTTTTCAAGGTAAGAGGCAATCTGAAGTGGTCTGCCATTGCCTTCCTCTGCCTAGTAGTGACCCTGGCATTCCTTGGTTGTCTCCCATCCAAGCACTAACCAGAGACCATCCTGCTTAGCTTTTGAGATCCGATGAGATCAGGATAAGTTGGGATACCTGGGTTCCTGGGTCATGTTAGGAGTTATTTGACCCAAGCTGCACAAAGGGAGATGGACCATTTTTTTCTTTCTCACCCCAAAGGTGGGAGATACCATTTCTTAAATAAAAGAGACTCAAATAATTTACAAATTAAATTTCCATAATTTTACTGAATGTTTCTCAGTATAGAATGTGGTTGGAACATGCACACGCCCCATCATATATTGGGAAATCCAGACTGGTGAGGAAAGCAGACTTGCATCATTAGTCAGGCAAAATGTGACAGTCTGGATATGTAGCAACTAGCCCTGGGGAAAACCTGGCTGAGATTAAAAGTATAGTTCTGACAAATCCCTTTCCATTAAATGTGGGAGTATCATGTGAGGGAGTGTCAGCCTTGATTCTGCAGGGGCTGGGAGGTCAGCAGGCATCCCTGAGGTCTGCCCCTCTTGACAGGTGTTGGATGCTTCCCAAAGGTGCCTTCAGAAAAAAATGCTGTAGGGCAAGCCACCAGTTAAATCCTGGAGCAAATACCAGGATGGTTCAAAAATAAATCTTTTCTGGTCTGGTAACGCTGGAGACGGTAAAGCGTTTATGCATTAGTATTCATGCCCAACTCCTCCCTGCTGTGGCTCCGGAGTAATTAAAAGATTCAAGAGAGCAGATCCAGGAGGGAATGGGAAGTTCAATTATTCCGGGTGCAAGCAAAGCCAAACAGCCCCTGTGGTGCCATAAGGGCTGCTTGGTTTGTACCTAGCTGGCGATCACAGATGTAAGATTGCTCATTACTTCCTTCCATGACACACCCAGCCAGGTCTGAGCCAGTCAACCCCTCAAGCACTGCAGATGTGCTGGATCTTGGCTTGCTCATGAATGCTAATGGCCCCACAAGATAAAAGGCTGGCGTGTCCTGGGAGCTGGGAGCACACTATCCATTTACCAAAGGGCCCCTTCTCCTTTTGTTGCATGTGGTGTGTTAATTTAGGGACACAGTTCCGCTTGGAAAGAATGTTTTGGCTCTGAAAGAAGCAGGTGTGTGTTCTCTTTTATTGGGGTGTGTTGGGAGAGATGGGTAATCAGCTGTTGGGAAAAGGTGAACTAGGGAAAAGATGAACTAGGGGAGTCTAGATGAAGGACTAAGAAGGTACATTTTGAAATGTTACAAAATAGTTTTCAAGTCCTGCCGTACCTGGAAGACCAACAAGACTCCAGGGTGTAACTTCTCAAGAATCAACGCTTCCATTATCTCTCGACAGCTTATGCTAGGGGTCTCCAATCTTTTTGGGTCTATGGGCACCTTTGGAATTCTGATAAAGCATGGCTGCCTCAGGAGGCAAACCCTGGCACAAAATGGCTGCTGCAACTTACCTTCTGTTACTGTGTCATCAAGTTACCCAGTGTTATAGCAGCAGCTTCTATCAAAGCATTGTGTTTAAAAATCTGCACAGCCAATGAAATCTCCAATGGCCAATCAGGAGCCTTGTTAGGCAGAAGCTCCACTTGGCTTCACCCACTTTATAAAAACACTTGGTAGGCACCAGGAAGGGTGTCAGTGGGCACTGTGGGGATCTCTGGCTTATACCCTGAAAATGTTGATGGTCTTTAAGGTGCTGCAAGCCTCAAATCTTGCTTTTCTTCTGTGGATCAGCAAGGCTACCCACCAGAAACTTTAAAATTATGCAAGTCACTCTAACAGTAAAAAAAACCAACACCACCACTACGATTTGCACTGCAAACAAACAAATGGGATTTTTAATGTTTCTAAATGGAAAACCCCCTGTATCTTTTAGAATATTTTAGTGCTTCCCTGTTTTGAAGAGTGTAGGAACATAACCAAATCCTCTCAGCAAGACCAGACAGGTTTGATTTCTTACCTAATTAATAGGAATTCCCAGTTGAAACCCCCTGCTTTTAATTTTACAGACAAGCATACGTAAGCATCATCTTTATTATGTATGTACATTTGAGTTCAGGCCCTGTGTCTGAGAGTAAACTCAGTGTGAACAAAAAGTTTGTGCCTTTCCAGGTAGCACAAAACATCATAGCATACTAGTTGAGAGTAGCAATCTATAGCCCAGAACCAGCAAATGACAATTAAGGCCCTTCATGGTCTGGGGCCCTCATATCTTTGAGACCGTCTTACCCCATATGTCCCAAGTAGGCCTCTGTGATCGGCAGAGGCTAACTTTCTGACCGTCCCCTGCCCATCCATGATACGGCTGGCCTCTATCCAGGCCTGCCTGGTGGAACACACTTCCAGCTGCAGTTAGGGCCCTGCGGGACCTTGGTGAGTTCCACGTTCCACCGGGCTTTTGTGGAGGCCAGCCGTGGATTGCCTGCCCCCACCTGATGCTTGTATTACGCCACTCCATTTCCCCTCCCGGCTTTTAGCTTTAGGTTCAGACGCCATAGTAATTAGTATGGGTTTTCTGATGTTGCTGCTGAACTGTGTTTTAAGGGTTTTAATGTTGCTTTAGGATTTTGAAATGTATTATGTATTGTTTTGTTGTTTCTTGTTGTACACCGCGCAGAGCCCTTTGGGGGTGGGCAGTCTATCAAATAATAATAATAATAAGCAGCAGCAGCAACAACAACTAGAAACTAGATTTGCCAGCAAATCTCCTGGTCTCGCCCCCACTTTGCTGGATACAAGAAGTAGGGTTGCCCAGTGCCCTCAGCAGGAGATGGGGTGCCAGTAGAGTTGCCAGATCCAGGCTGGGAAACTCCTGGAGATTTGGGGATGATGCCTAGAGAGGCCAGATACCTCAGTGGGGTACAGTGACCTAAAGTCACTGATAATTTTTTTATTGTGTGTGGAGGAAACTCTGACTGTTGCCTTCATGCTGCTGCAGATCAATGTAGAGACAGCTTACCACTGCAGGCTTATTTGATTGATTTACACCCTCCCTTCTGGCCTTGCGGGAGAAACGAAAACAGTTTGATTCCTGAAGGTCTGGCACTAGTTTTTAATGCTTTGAAGGGCTCCTGTATGATGATAAAGCTTGTTTTGGAGTGTTTTCATAGCATGATTTTTATTGGAGGGGTTTTTACATTGCAAACTGCCTCCTCGTGCATCTTTTTTATTATGAAAAGGTGACCTCAGTATGGCCTTGAATACATTTTTTTCTGCCATACTCTTAGCTCTGAATGTGTCACTATTGTGCAGATGTGAAATGAACAACTGGAGAGGAAACGACAAAGCGTTTTTGTTTATAGCTTTTGTTTAACAAATTGCTCCCCCCCCCCATCTTGAGAAATCCCTCCCCTTCCTCCAGAAGCCTAAGTAGGACATTCCCATTAAGGTTTAGCAACCATCAAATTATATGCAATGTGCTTTTAATGTAATCAATTAACGCTTCATGGATACAAGAGTCAAATCTGGTCAAAATATTTTAATAAAACTGTGTCATCAAGTTGCTTTCAACTTACGGTGACACAGGATTAGAGGCCAAACCACACTGGGTTTAAAAAAAAATCCAGGTCCCCACACTAATCTGCTTCCCAACTCCAACTAGGCCAGGCAGCAGCATTTCCACAGATACTGAAAACATCTGGATGTGCCACTGGTCAAAGCAGGCTAGGTAAGGTGGAACCAGGGATCCATGTGGCAGTCTCAGCCCTTCCTCTCCCTCCTAGCCCTGCAGGAACTGGAGAGTAAAACCTGCACCATCGTTTTGGTCATTAAGCAGAAGGAGCAGTTATTAATTTGCTCCATTTTGCAGTGGTCATCTCAGCAGCCATGCTAAGGGGAAGACCCTGCAGGTTGAAGACATTTGTTCTGTTCCCCTTCCTTCTAGGGTTGCCAACTTCACACTAAGAAATTCCTGGAGATTTAGGGGTGGAGCTTAGAGAGGAGATCTGGGGAGAGGAGACCAGAGGTGGTATAAATAATGCTATAGGGCCCACCATCCAAAATAGCAATGTTTTTTAGGGGAACCATTCTCTGAGATCTGAAGATCTGTTATAATTCTGGGGGATCTCCACGCCCCATTTGGACATTGAAGGCATTACTTCAAGCTTGTGAGCCCCGACCCACCTTCCGGTTGCCGTTAGAGCTTCTCTTAACAACTCTGCCCACACATGGCAACAGTTGTCAACATAGGAAAAGAAAATCAATTACACGATGGAGCTTTATAAAGAGGAATTTAATCCCCATCATTAGGAAGGGTTTTCTTCCTAGCCAGAAGACATCAGAGCTGAGCCCTGTATCCTATTTTCTAACAAAAGGACCTGGTCATCTTTGGAACAGACTCCCTGAAGCAGGGGCTGGGTTTTCTTGGAAGTTTCTGCTTTGGGGCTACCCCCTTTTTAGAAATTAGCCTTTAATTTCCAGCTATTCCCTCATCGCAGACAACCCAGAGATTTCCTCTTTGATTGAGAATGATTTACAGTAACCCTCTTGTCGTTTTGTGGGAAGCAGGGCAGGCAAGGCCTTTCATGTTGCTACTGGCAACGGTGTAGCCTTTACTTGAAATCTAGCAAAAGGGAAAGTCGGTGGTGAGGGAGGGGGGAAATAGAGCTAGTTGCCATTATTGTGCAGGGGTGCTGCAAGGAAGATGAGTAAATCGAATTGCGACATGCTATATAACATATGTCGCAAATTCTTCAGCGTCAACTGCTTCCCTAAAATTTCAGGAGACGAAACCGAATCCTTCCATTCTAAAGAGTAATTTCTAGTTTAAGTAGAAGTTGCTGAGAAATGCTTGCAAAATAAGAAATTGCATTGCCTGAGGTAGTTTTCCCCATTGCTGCTGCTGCAGATAATACAGTAAAGGAGCAAGGGGGCTTTCACCTGGCAAGATTCCCCAGTTTCCCTCTCCAGCATGTCAGGATTAGCCACACCCAGGGGGCTTTTCCAGGCTCCCACACACACACAAATGATCAACTGAATGTCATTCTATCAATATAACATCATACAGATCATTATGCCAATTTCTTTGACTTCCAAACTTTCTCTCTTTTTTTTAAAGCATGTACTGGGTGGAAAGGTGGCAAGGAATAGGTTGCTCTGGTCAGCTTTCAGAAGCTAGGACAGTAAGGTGATCACCTCTGCTTCTCACTTGCCTTGAAAGTCTGTTTGCAGGGATCGCCATAAATTGACTGCAACTTGAAGGCACATACTAAAGTCTTTACCGCCTTGTAGCAGAAACATGCCTTTCTCTTTATCTCTGCAAAGAAAGAGGCTAGAGACTTTTTAAAAAATGAACGCTAGGAATTCAAGGAATCAGATACACATATTTACATGTATATTAACAGACCAATATTCAATTGCCAATTTAAAAAAATAACAGTGGGGAAGATTACTCTGCTGGGACAATGTCAGGGAAAACAGCTACCATGTGGGCAGGGCAACCTAAACTTGCCCTCCCATTCAGGCTTCACAGAGATCTTTGCCAAAACTCCTCAGCAAAGCAGGTTTGACAAAGATGGAGGGAAAGCATGGAGAAATAGGAGGAAGGGCACAAATATAATACAATGCTGCCAGAAAAGCAGGAAAAAACTCCGTTCCCAGCAGCCTTGAATCCAGGGTAAATAACAAATGCCGATATGTTAGAAATCAAGCCACTAGTAACTTCAATGTATAGTTGTTTCACTCAAGAGTTTTGCTTCAGTTTGGCCTCCCAACTGAAACTTTTTTTTGTATTTTCTCTTGCTCATTTACTAGCCAAGTTTCCCCCTGCATTGACTCATTTACGTCATTGGCACCCAACTTTTCTCCCCAATGGAAACCTTACAATATTCTCTCCTCCACTTTATTTTTAAATATTCCTTTTGAGAAAGAACAGTCATGCTTTTGTGTGCCACGTGCATGGGAGGTGATCACGTGTGTGTGCAGTGCATGCACACATTTTTCCTGATCCCCCAGCCAGGTTAAGAGGTTAAGACTGGCAGACTCTAATTTGGAGGTCCAGATTAGATTCCCCACTCTTCCACATGAAGCCTGATAGATGACCTTGGGCTAGTCACAATTCTCTCAGACATCTCTCAGTCCCACCTACATCATAAGTTGCCTGTTGTGGGAAGGAAGACAATTGTAAGTTGTCGAAGGCTTTCATGGCCGGAATCACTGGGGTGTTGTGTGGTTTCCGGGCTGCATGGCCGTGTTCTAGTAGCAGAGTGGGCTGACGTTTCGGCTGTATCTGTGGCTGGCATCTTCAGAGAATCCTCTGAAGATGCCAGCCACAGATGCAGGTGAGGAGAAAATGCTACTAGAACACGGCCATAGAGCTCGGAAACAACACAACACCCCAGTTGTAAGTTGCTTTGAGTTTCCTTATGGTAGAGAAAAGCAGGATATAAAAATTCAATTATTCAAATCGGTGTCATTTTTCCTGCCTCAGCCGTTCGCTGCAGCCACCCCCTCCAATCGTGCTAATCTGTCATTGTTCCTTCTGAAGCCTGGCACCCAAGAGGTGATCTGCTCGCAGCCATCCCCCCCCCCCCCGGAAACTGATTTCTGCAATCTGGAGATCAGCTATAATTTTAGGATATCTCTAGACCCCAACTAAACCAAGCAGACACCATGGGGTACTATAGCCAATCACAAAATGTTAGATGAGCACCAGGTAAGCCTTCTCCCACAATGTTTCTGAATGGGTGTCCCCTGCAGAAACCATTTTGATGCCTTCCTACTCTAAGAGAGAGAGAACTCCAGAATGGAATGCTTGCTTTGAAGAAAAAGCAAATAGGGGCCAAGAGAGTCACTGGCAAGCATTGCTCTGGAGAACACAGTTTTTTTTGGGGGGGGAAGGGTGGCCTCTCATTGGAGGCATCTTCAAGGAGTGTTGGGAATTCACTAGCTTTGGATTGGCTGTTCTGAGCAGGGGTGGGATAAACTAGGCAGGTCATAAGGCCCCCACCAAATATAGGACTATAGTCTAGCCTTGAGATAGTAACAGCACAGCAACCTGACTAGCCCATACTATCCTGATCCTCAAAGCTCAGGAGCTAAGGAGGGTTAGCCATGGTTAGTACTTAAATGAGAGACTACCAAGGAATATCGGGGTTGCTATGCAGGGGAAGGCAACAGCAAATTGCCTATGTTTTGTCTCTTGCCTTCCAACCTCTATAGGGTTGCCATATGTTGGCTGTGACTTGACAGACACCATAGAATCAGGGAAGAAAATATGCCTGAAGACAGGAACCTCTTCAGATCTCTAGCTCCAAGTGGCAGGGGTTCACAGACCCCTGTTATCTGGAAGCAGGAAACGAGGTCTTTGGCTAAGAAACTCCTGAGAATTGTTCTCATGTGAATAACTAGCTGCAGCTGTGGCAATGAGTAACATGTACTTTTCAAGGAAGACACACCCCTCCATCTGTTTTTGAGCAGGGCAGGCTTTCCAAAGGATCTTTTAGGGGCATTTTAATCAAGGAAAATGCATCTCCCCCTTTACAGAAGGACAAGCCACAGAGTTTTCCCTGGAAGATACATACTCTTGGAAACTTATGCATTCAGTTTGGCAATGGAGATACTCACTGATGTCTAGTTCAAGTAACTAGTACAGCGGGGATTAAGCTCCTGCCATTGTACTACTGCCACAAAATATCTGGGCTCTCCCTTGTCTTGCATGGAGTCTGGGAGTAAACATAGTGCTGCCTTTGTTTAGGACTGTCTACCCAAGAGCCAAGATGGCACCCCCAGATATGGCTTCCGCTGCCCATTTGCTTTGTGACTTTTGGGGATAAAATCCAAGAGCCTGAATGTAATCGGGGTGGGGAGAGTCCTCGAGATGTTCCCCAATAGCTGACTGACTAGTGAGGGTCCAAATTCATCCTAAGCAGGTATGCATCACTAGGGTTGCTAACTTTTGGGTAGGACCTGGAGTTTTCCCAGAACAACTGATCTCCAGAGACAAGCTTTCCCATAGGAACTGCCAGCTTCAGAAAATCAACTCTATGGCATTTGTTCATAGTCTTATCAGGAAGTTATAAGCTTCTGCCCCTGTGCTCCATACTTGTTCAATGAAGTAGAAGAAAATGGGGGTGGCAGAGCAACAGGGTAAGCGCTATAATGGGTACTCAAATTGACATTACAACATCAACAATGCTCTAGGAACTTCCCCTAATCTCTATGGACTGGGGAAATTCCTAACATGTCATGGGTGCCTTGGCATCATTTCCAGGTACTTGCCCAGAAGGAATGTCACAGTATCAGCACCACTCCCCCTTTTCAGGCTCCGAGGGGTTGCCAGCATAGTGCTGACCTAGTGCTGATATAGTGCTGGCAACCCTGCATTCCTGCTGAGCTTCCTTCTCAGGCACTGCCCCCAAATCTGTAGGCATTTCCATAGTCAGAGCTGGTAACCCTAACAGTCATATACCTTTCTTTGACAAAAAGTTTTTTTACATCTCAGGAATTAGCAAACTCTTTCTGTGACCAAGCAGGGAGCAAGCCTTTCTGATTCTTTGGAAACTGAAATAAAACAGTATCCAATCCCTAAAACAAGGAACTGAACTTGGCTTTCTGCCATCTCCAGGGTGGACAGATGGCTCAGAAGGCCTTGCCTTCATGTCTGCAAGGATCACCCTGGTTGGCTCCCCCAGCACTGTACAAGGCTTGGTATAGAATCTTCCAATACTTTCTGTTTGCACCTACCCCACCAGCAGCCATTTTGTAATTGCCTGCATGCCCCACAATAGCAGTTTTGTTGATGAACTCACTAGCTGTTCAAATTCCACAAGTGGCTGTAGTTTGATCTACTGGACCTTTAGAAATATACAGAGCTGGGAAGCACATTGGGTGTAACAGGACACAAAAAATAAAAGCTGTACAAGAATAATCAAGGAGACATCCAGGATCATGAAAATCAAATTCCTGAGCCCTGGGCATACCCTGATCCTTTTGACTGCCGGCCAGCACTGACCTTGATATTTTCATACTTCTCTCTGCAACCTGGAGGTCTAGAAATTTGCCTTTGAAACACACTTCCTCCAAGGGCCAAATTGTGCATTAAGGGCCATGTTCCACAGCTGATCTTCAAAAAACTGTTTAACATTATCTGAAAAGGCAAGCATCAGTCATATGAATCTTGTGGGAATAATCAGTGTACTCTGTGTACTCTCTCCACCTCAGTAGACATACTAGCCGACTGAGACAAATGGATGCAAAGTGCTCTGCAGCATACTATATAAATATTAAGCATTACAAAAAGGGGAAGACCTTTGATATTTGGTGAGGGGGATAGATTTGGCAACCATAACCATGTAAACTTTCAATTCCAAAGAACTGGGTACCTACAGTGACATTAGTGGAAGAAGGGGTGAAAAATTCCAAGAAAACTCTGCAGCCTTATTAAAAATAAAAAAACAAAAAGGTGGAAGGTGGTAATGCTTTATCGCTACAAGTAAGAGGCACTTTTTCAACAGAGTAGGGCTAAAAGGGAATAGCTTGCCAACCTCCAGGTGGGACCTGGAGCTCTCCCAGAATTATAGCTTACAGGAGTAAGATCCCCATGAGCAAAGGCAGCTGGGGGTGGTGGTTGGGGGGGGGGGGTCTACTGAATTCTATCCTTGCTGTGTTCCTCTCCAAACAGTTGCTGCTAGGCTCCACTCCCAAACTGCCCAAACTTATAATAGCAACCCTAGAAGATTGGGTTTTTTTACCTGCTTAGGACATCCTTCTTATTCTATTCTCAACTCTGCAGTGCTCCTGTTCCCCAGCCAATTATCTTCTCCACCCATTTTCACAATCTGCCCCTCTCAGCCAATGACATTCTCTCCACTGTGCTCCTGAATGTTTGCTGTTTGCCATGGCAATGGTTGCTTTAGCAACAGAAGGGGGAATTCCCTCCTGTGGTCCTTGCACTCCAGCATCACAGCCACCATCACTACCAAGGCCAGAATGCAATTAGGTAGGCCTCATGACATCCTGCACAAATTCAAATGCTGGGATACACAAAACAAACAAAAAGGGGGCCAGACGTCAGTTCTGCCCAGAGACTGGAGAAGATAGAACTGCCCCCAAAGCTTTATTAACCATGCAAAAAATAAACAGACCTTTACTATGTACTCTTTTGGATCACCTTCAAAGCTTTGCCAGACATTGCTCCAAATAGGGACACACTCAATCCCCCCCCCCCCCCCAACACTGAGGTTTATGTTTCTTTGAGCAAGTTTCTTACACTGCTGGGAAAATGCAGGAAATGTTACATTGAGGTAAAAACCCAGAAGCTGATATATGGGCTGCCCAATCCAGAAATATTAAAACATTACCTGTTGACGTATTTGACTTTATGTAATCCTGCCTCGAGACTTGGTGAAAAAAGCAGATAATAGTGTAAATAAATGAATATATAAAAAAAAAGGTAGGGAGGCAACAGCAGCAATGAAAAACAGTGCAAAATATCTCCCTACCCCACTCCTCAAAAAGGGCATGCCTTGACTAGGCAGCAATGGCAAGCTTTAAGGGGTGGGGTGATGACTCGGCATTTTTAAAAATATTTTGGTCTTGATGTAAAAGCAAAATAGAGCAATAAAAAGAAGAAAAAAATTAAATGCTGCCTTTCATTCTGATGAGGAGCAACATTTAATGATTAAATTCTAAATTCACAAGTTGCTCAAGAGTTTGAAGAAAGGTCAGCTATAAAGAGGCTTTTGATAAAAGGAAGGCACATTTAATCAGTGAGAAAGCAGGTGGTTTTTCAGTGTGAACCTATAAGAAACATCAACTGTATTTTGCCCCATCTTGGGATGAAATTTCATACCAGGAGCCTGTCTGGTCCATAAGCTAACCCCATTGACAGGGGAGATGTCCGCAAGACAGCTAGATGAGAGTGTTGGTCTTTTAGGGTGGTCTTATTGCTATCCATTAGCCATCAGAGCTCACAGTAACATCAGTGACCCTTCCCAGCACTATAAGGGTGCACAATGTTGTTTCTACTGTGGCATTCTGGCATCTATAAACACGACCAGACAGATTTGTGGAGCTCTGACCCTTTGGAACAAGCATCACGGAATGCAGCTGGGTTTGTTTCTGAGTAATCATGTCGAGAATCAGGCTCCAAGAGTGCATCATGGAATGTGGACTGGAATAGAACATGATTGAACCTCTCACATGTCCCAAAGCAGTTCTCTTGGAAAGCAAACTGGTGGAAGCACACTCTCGTGTAAGGAAGTATGCCTCCAAACATAAAGGAGTTTCTAGCGAACAGGAATATTGAGGGCCAAAGGATCTGCAGCCAAGGCAATCTGCCTTCACAGAATGCAGACAATGCAGGGCTGTGCTGAAGTTTTTTGCTGGGTCACCACTGCAAGGGCAGCCTCCAAACATCAGCACAATAAGCTGCACTGGGTGATCTCAAGTACACACCAAGAAGCATGAAGTTCAAACACTGCAGCATTGTGCAAGCTTTGCATTTAAGAAAACTCCACATTTACACAGGTTCATATCCAGGAGGGGTTTAGCAAACAAAATGGAAGCTACACAATGCTGCCCTGATCATACAGTAGAGCATTCAGGTTGCTCCATTTCTATAGTCTGAGCAACCCTTCTAACTATCTCTCTAAGACACAGATCCCCAGCCTTTTGGAGCTTGCAGGCACAGTCGGAATTTGGACATGGCATGGGGGAATGCCGTAACAAAATGGCTGCCACAGGAGACAGAGCCAACCACAAAATGATTGCCAGTGTAGATTCTTGTGCTATGGTGGCAAGCAGCTGGAAAGCAACATTTTTTAAAATCTGCTGTGTCAATCAAATCTCTAATTGTCAACCAGAAGCCTTGCTTGGCACAAGTCCAACCTGGCCCCATCTTCTTCCTAAAAACACCTGGGCACCAGAAAAAGTGTTTGCCAGGCTCCATGACACCCACAAGCAGCATGTTGGGGAACCCTGCTCCAAAACAGTGTTGTTATAATTACACTGATAGCAGATAAAGTGGGAGCTGCTTGAAGCAGACAGAACAGCAACTTGCCCAGGCCCACCGAGACTGCCACTCAAAACAGCCCCCAGAGCCAGGCCCTAGATCTTATTAAAGCCTGGTTTTACAGTGTTAACACAAATTGGAAGTTGCTGCAGATCTGCGGAGGCCAGCTGACTGAATAGTTTTTTTTAAAAAAAAAGAGAGATAAGTACTTGAGAGTTGGCAAGACTTCATAGTTGCGATCTCCAAACCACAAATGAGAATGTTACCTGTTACCTGTTTTTCTAGAATCTGAGGATTTCAATCATTCCTTCAAATCCCAAGGACTATGCATTTTGTGAGAAGCCACTGCAAGTACCTCGGCTAACAAGAATAAGAGGGGAGCAAAAAGGGTCTTCCTTTCTCCTTACCATTATCCCTCCCTCTTCCCACGCACACACACACAGACAGCTCAGGTACAAATTTGCATCCATTTTATTAAGGCAGCACATGGTCTCTAAAGAATGGAAGGTGAACAGATGTAGGGCATAGCTAATCATTAAAAGGAGAGCTCTTTGGCTTTGGCCTTCAGTGCTGGAGGGGATACTAGTCTGGAGTAGGAAGGCAGGAAGCACCTCAGATAGAAGAAAAAAAAATAGATGCCTACTGTTGAATTCCTATTGAGAAGAAAGCTGGAAAAGCTGCCCCAGCCAGATCAGTTTTCCATGAACTTCCGACAGAAGCAGCAGTTTCTCCCCCAATCCTGGATTTAAAACTGGAGGCAAATGCAAG
Organism: Sphaerodactylus townsendi; assembly: GCF_021028975.2. NCBI lineage: Eukaryota > Metazoa > Chordata > Lepidosauria > Squamata > Sphaerodactylidae > Sphaerodactylus > Sphaerodactylus townsendi. Next base: position 101,896,292 of record NC_059430.1, read on the forward strand.
AACTCACATCCCTGCAGAGCAGTCCAACCCATCTTCCTCCACCAGTCAGTGCTCTGGGCATGACTAAGCAGTTTCTAGTGCATTTCAGCACCAGGAATGCCAATCATATTCATGCACAGATATGAGGTGTGACTAGATGGAAGAAAGGCCAGAATGGCAAAATCACAGACACAGCAGGTAGCCTCCTTTGTGGCTGGGTACTTCTGTGGCCTTGCTGGAACATTTAATTGATTTCTTGCAGTACAATGTTTGGGAACTGTTGCAGTCCATTTGAAGCAAGCTTCTAAATCATCTGAATTATCAGGAGAAGTTAACAAGAGCCTGAGATGCTTAAAAAAAATTTTAAACCCTGCTGTGGAATCCAAGCTACAGACATCTGGTGTCACAATCTGCAACCAGCACTTGTGTTTCAAAGCTACCAAGATCTTCCTTCCCAAATCATATTTTAATGTGCATTTACTGTTCTACAAAAATATTCATTTCTTCAGATAGACACTCCTCTTTGACATGATTCTGATATCCCCCACCCCAATACTCCTGGCTTTCCTGATTCTGTTAACCCCCCTTTAAAAATCCTACATTCCCTGCCCATTTTCCCAAGGGTATGGGATAAGGGTGATGGAACATGCAGCACTTGATGGTGTCCCGTCCTGTCCACCGCCTGGGTTCATTTGGCTGAAATGAAATGAAGACAAAAAAGAACAGAAACAAAATAAGAGAACAGACCAAAAATAAAAGACCTCCCCAAAAATGCCAAGGGCAGACAGGCAGAAATTCAACAGAACCAATGGTAAAGAAAAGTTTTAAAGCTCTGACTTGGAGAATTGTCCAGCTATTGCTGAAGACAGAATTCTGGCCTAGATGGACTCTTTGCCTAACCTGTAAGGCTATTCTTAGCTTTTTGCTTCAAAGACTGTGAAGCAAGAGCTCTCCCCTCACTATTAGATTACATCAGCCCCTCATTTGGCAGATCTGAAAAGATTCTTCTAGAAAACTGTTATAGCTCCAAGAATCTCACAGAATTCTTAACTCACAGAACATCAGCAGAGACAGAAAAGAAACAATTCTGTAGGGACTAGAAACTTGCATGCCTGATTCAATCTGTCTCCTCAGAAGACACACAATTTGCACCTCTAGCCTAACACCATGATTCCCTGCTGGCTGGGGTGATGTAGGAAAAAGAACAAGAGCAGGCCAAGTGTAAACAAGAACCTATTTCGGGGTCCTTATGGAACTGATTCTGTGACATGACCTTCTTTCTAGGAACCAATAAACAACATAAGGCTCCAATAAGCAACTTCTGATTACTTGTCTACCCAAGAGGTTATCAAAATCCCACTGGTTCTGGACCTCTTGCAGGAGGGACACGACCAAACCTTTTGATGGGATGGGGTTGGTGAGTCCATAGACCATGAAGCTGACTAGCGTTTTGCATTTACCTACAGAACTTCAGTTACAAATGCACAGTCCCCTCTGCTTAAACCACAAAATGCTCCAAGATGCCATGAATAACAGGTACACACTCTGCTGTTGCCTGAGCAGCCCACTTGCCTACCCACTCTAGAAGTAAAGTCTTCTAGTCCGCCACTTGAAAGTGTCCTTCAAAGAGAAGAGAGGCTAGTTCAAAGGGGTCACCCAGAAGCAAAATACGCTTAAGTAATCAAGTGAGGAGAGGGGGAAGAAACGACAAGCACAAAGGAGCGGGGACTGAGGAACACCCACTCCGCAGCATTCTGTCGCTTTGGTGGCCCTGATCGACCCAGCACAGAAAAGAACCAGATAACAGACAGATTAGGGGCCAACGAGTACTCTCACTGGGATCCCACAGAGACTTCCACACAGGCCAGAGGTTGAGCCTGTTTAGAGCCCTGGCAACCGAAGAGTTAAAATCCATGGCAGGCCAAGACACAGTGGCTGGCAAACAATGCACAGGAAACAGATCCTCCATCACAATGTCTCAATTGGAGACCCTCAAGGGCCTCTCTGGAAGATCCCAAAGACAGGTCAGCACCATGAGAGAATAAACTGGGCCACTTCTAGGGCTGGAAGGATCCATGCCACAGGAATTTCTGTCCAAAGACAAGGCTGCTGAGAGAACAGGGGCTCCTTCCTCTTCCCATTTAATTAAAGACTAGCAGCTGACCTTTCCCTAAAAGGAGACCAACCAGATCGGCTTCCAAAGCAAATCAGCAACCCAGAAAGACAGGATGAAGTCCACCTGGGCTTCTTGGTGAAGAACACCTGCAATTTCTCCTGGGTAAGCACAACCCAATTTGAACTGTGGTGCCACTAAAACTGTCTAAGGCAGTCACAAACAGAAAACTACAGGCTGCCTTGAGACCTTAGCTACCAAAGGCACAGTTGCATGCCCACAATTCAGTTTAAAAGCATACATCCTCACCTTATTAATTAGTCCTCTTTTTATCAACTCCTGCAACACATTTGACTAACCCACTAAAAGAGAAAAACCAAACTCCAGGTCAAGAAAAATCTGGACCTGTTTCCTGAAGAAACTGCACAGAATTGCCAATTTTGCACATTGTTTGCTGGCTGCACAACACATGCTCTGGTCCAGCTAGCTTTGAGAAGCATATGAAGCCCAGCACCTAGGGAATCTCCCTTCCTAACCATGCTGCTTCTACCTTGCAAGGAGGGCTAGAAACAAGACAGAAGCCAAGAAGAGGTTTGGAACTGAGGTTTGGAACTGAGCGCCAGATACCAATATTCTGCAGTTCAACAAACACAGAGGCATACTACTCTGGGTATATATCCAGTGATGCATTAGTTACACATCATCTTAGTCCAGTCAAAAACAAGGTGTTTGCACAGCCAGTCGGACACTGTCTTCTTGCAAGCATCCACCCTGAGGTCTCTGTGCAAACTCCAAGCTGAAAACAATATATTTCCTGCAGTTACACAGTGAAAAATGCAGAGGCTGGCCAGCACGCTCCTTCCCACCGCAGTTGATCCATGACCTTCAGCCCTCCTACGAACATTGCACCAAACCACTCCGGTATGAAGGCAGAACAAAAGAAACTGCAGCCTTTTGGTTTTTTTCCAATTTAACAGCATCTCCGGGGCAAACACTAGAACAGTTTCACTTTTGACTGCAGAGAGGCCGTCAGCTTCCAGCCTCAGAAACTGGCGTGCTACACCACTGCGCCCCCTGCAGGTTACCTGAATGCACAGTCCAACTGTTTTTCTATACATCAAAGATATATACATATAGACACACATACACAAGTTAGGGAGTCAAGGTTTTGTTTAATGGAGGCTTTGCAGAACCTTCCTCCCTGGATGCACTGCAGCCTCTCCTACAACACTGTCTCTCTCTCCCTCAAGCTGACTCAAGAAGACAGGAAAGAAGGAAGCACCAGAAACGAGAGGAGTCCTAAACAAACATAACGAGGTCTTTACATGTGGCTTTCGAGAAAGCGGCCAAGATGCTAGCAAACACCACATCAGGGGACTGGGAAGCATCCACCGCTGTGTGGATCCCACGTCGGGTGTAGTACTCAACGAGTGGGGTTGTCTGAGTGTGGTAGGACTTCAGCCGAGCTTTCAAAGCTACTTCATTGTCATCCGAACGGCGTATCAGAGGCTCTTCAGTCACCTGGCAAGAACAAATGCAGATGAAAACAGAGTCTGGGCAGTTCAGTTTCTCTCCTGTGGTGAAGTACCCTAAGCTTCGAACGAGTAGATTTCAGAGCTAAAAGTACCAGGCAATTAAAAAACTGATGCAACTCCAGATGTTGTCAACCTCCAACGTTGTACAGGTGACTCTGAGGAAGGATCAAGTGCTTCTCTAATGCAAATGAGAACCAGCCCGAGACATTTGGTGGATGGTGCAGTTCAGATGTCTGAAGGAAGAGCTGCATCCCAGAATCCCTTGCACTGTTGCTGGGGAAACTTACAATACAGACAGCATATTTAAATTCTGTATTATCCTACAAAATTCTTCTTTCCAACTTTACTCTGGCTTTGTTTATGTGAAGAGGCAGAAAGATGTGCAAGACAATGAAGCTTTAATTTCTGAAAATCTTATTTAATAACCCCAAACTTCCGCAGGCGCAACTCACATGCTTCCAAGCATACTAGTGAAGCCACAGGATCTAGAATTTTAAAAAGATGAAATGTAAGAGTCTCAAAAGCAGAGAACCACCCAGAAGCATAGCTCCAAGGGAATGGGGGGGGGGGCACACACCAGGGGGCACCCTTGTGGGGTGTGTGGCGAGGGCGCGGGGGTGGCGTTCCAGGGCGAGGGCATTCCGGGGTGGGATGGGGCGGACAATGCACCAGGTGCATTTCCTCCTTACTATGCCTCTAGAACCACCCCACAAAACCCAGCTCAGCTTACAATTATGATTTCAGCCAAACAGTCAGCATTAGTGTTCCCTTCCAGGAAATGGAACACTAAAAGTCTGTCAATGGGAATTCCACTGGCATCAAATACATTTTGATTGAGAACAACCTAGCCAAGGAGGAGGGGGAAAGAGTTTGCATTTATACCCCGCTTCTCTCAACCACAAGGAGTTTCAAAGCTGCTTACAAAATCCTTCCCTTCCTCTCCCCACAACACGACCCCTTGTGAGGTAGGTGGGGATGAGAGAGTTCCAAAGAACTGCAACTGGCCCAAGGTCACGCAGCAGGTGTCATGTGTAGGAGGGTGGAGTGGTACACCAGTGGGGAGTGATTTACCAGATTAGAGTCATGTGGAGGAGTGGGGAATTAAGCCCAGTTCTCCACATTAGAGTTCAAGAGCACTACATCACACTGGCTCTCAAAAGCAAACTGGCAGCAGAAGTCATATGGATTGCACACAGCCCCCTGAAGGTACCACAAAGATTTAAAGCAATAAAAGGAAACCAGGAGAAACCCTCTTAACTAGGTCACATACATCATCCTTCATGTGGACTTTAGGAGGATTGAATTCCTCATGGTATGAGCGGCCACTTGCTGGATGGATCAACCTGGAATAGATCACAGCAAAGTATGTTACAGACCCACTACTCTTTCATTTCTAGAATCAGCTTAGTTCCAAAGGCCATACTAAAGAGGTTCCCATGAGATGGCAGGAGTCACAAACTTTCATGGGGTTACAAAGGAGGCGGCAGCCACAATTATGTTATTAAAAGAGGCCAGTTCAAAACAAAGTCAAGTGCAAAGGGCAGCCTGTTCACTTGGCACGAGTGTGAGACACTTCCACAATGTTGCAACATAGTCAAAATGTAAAGTCTACCCTAGGATAAACCTGGTGGACATACAATCTTATGCATGTAAAGTCAGCTCTGACCCAGAGTAAGTTTTGTCTTTAAAGAGCCTTGGGGCTCCTGGTTTATTTTGCCGTTGCAGAGCAACACAGCTCCTCTTTGGAGTCTTCATATTTGGGTTCAACTTAATGATTGTCCTGAGCCATCCAGAAGAACGAAAGATACGCTTTTCCCCACAGAAAGTAGCTCTTACCGTCCCGTGATCCTCCGAATGAGTAGGGAGTCAGCAATGCTGAATTCAATGACAGAATCTAGATTCTCTTTCCTTTTCTCCACAAGCTCGTCAAGCTGGTAACATTTCGAAAGGGGAGGAAAGAGAAACAGAAAGTTTATTACGGCACAGAGGGTGACTTCAGACTGTCCTGAAAAGGAGAGCAAGGCTCGCAGGATTGCTGCTCAGCAGGGGAGCCCAAGACCATGTTGTATGAGAACACTCGGCTGGGGATTTGCAAGGGGCCTTTGCCCCTTTGCAAACAGAACTGTAAATGTGCACTCAGCAGGAAAACACCTGCCTGCTTGAACTGCTCATAGCACTGTTTCAGTAGCATTGCTATAATGCCCACTCTGCAAGGCTTTTCTTTTCAGCTATTCCTTATTACTTTGCTCTGAGTAAGGGGGCCTTTGAAAAAAGACAGTTCAGGGGTGACTCAAGGCACTTTGTCACTCAAAGCAAGGGGCACCTACTCTCTCCTGTGCCCACACCACCTCTGACCGGCCCCAAGTCTAGCCCCTGCAGCACTGGCAGAAGAGCTAGGTTTGGATCCAGTAGCTTCAAGCAGGATTGCCGCCCCTCCCCCCCAATGCTGCTGATGGTAGGGACAGTGTCGGGCCCCTGCTGTGTATCCGTGCTCTCCTCCACTGCTTTGCTGCAGGGGATGGAGTGGCTGGAGGAGTGGGCCAGACATTAGTTACACTCCAGAATGGGCCTGCCCATTTCCTCCACACTAGAAAAACTAGTTCTGAACTAGCCTGGGTTCTGCCAGCAGCCTATCACCTCCTCAAAGTAGCCCCTTGGAATAGCTGCAAACCCTACGATGGTGTCAGCAAATTCACAAAAGGCCTCTAAAGGCGCACATTCATACTATAAGCCTTCTCGAGGAGATAAGAGAGCAAGGCAGAAAACACACACCAGTTAAGAGTGACAATAAGGAACTAACTAGGTTGGCCTAAGCCAAATTCCAGGAAGCTGCCTGAGGAAGTTCAGGAGGGGCATGCTGCTGTCACACATACCATTTCTGCTTGCCGCACCGTGCGGGGAAAGCCATCCAAAAGGAAGCCATTTCTGCAGGGAGGAGTTTCCAGGTTTTTTTCAATCAGCTCCACCACCATCTCATCGCTCACCTTACAGTTATCAGAAGCAGAAAGAGAAAAAAAAAGACAGGAATGTGCACCTCACTGCTGCAATGTCAACCTGAGCTTCCGGACCACCTACCAGATGGTGGACCACTTACCAGCTGCCTTTCCCTATGCCAAGTCCCTCCTGCAAACACTTAAAACGTGATTAAGCAACTATCAACTAAGAGTGTGGTTAAGTGTTTTAAGCAGGGTTCGCTTCTGTGCTTACTTTAAAAAAAGAAGAGTTGGATTTATATCCCCCTTTCTCTCCTGTAGGAGACTCAAAGGGGCTAACTCCTTTCCCTTCCCCCCTCACAACAAACACCTTGTGAGGTAGGTGGGGCTGAGAGAACTCAGAAGAACTGTGACTAGCCCAAGGTCACCCAGCTGGCGTGTGTTGGAGTGCAAAGGCTAATCTGAATTCCCCAGATAAGCCTCCATAGCTCAAGCAGCAGAGCGGGGAATCAAACCCGGTTCCTCCAGATTAGAGTACACCTGCTCTTAACTACTATGCCACTTGGGTGCTATGTGGTTTCCGGGCTGTATGGCCGTGTTCTAGCAGCATTCTCTCCTGACGTTTCGCCTGCATCTGTGGCTGGCATCTTCAGAGGATCTGATGTTGGGAAAGCAAGTGGCGTATATATATATCTGTTGGAGTGTCCAGGGTGGGTGGAGAAACATTGTCTGTGAGTAACGAAGAAGGCAACCAGGTCAATAGTTGAGGGCCCTCAACTATTGACCTGGTTGCCTTCTTTGTTACTCACAGACAATGTTTCTCCACCCACCCTGGACATTCCAACAGATATATACTCCACTTGCTTTCCCAACATCAGATCCTCTGAAGATGCCAGCCACAGATGCAGGCGAAACGTCAGGAGAGAATGCTGCTAGAACACGGCCATACAGCCCAGAAACCACACAGCACCCAAGTGATTCCGGCCGTGAAAGCCTTCGACAATACTATGCCACTGCTGCTCATTTTTGGAGTCTGCTTACAGATTACCCCCCTGCTCCTCAATACAAAAACACAAGAATCTCACAGCAATTGACTCCATGCAAGTTAACATTTTATGTTTCCTTTTTGGTATTTAGAAGCGTATATTATGGCTGGGCAACAGGAGGCACTTCATGGCCATCCAGCATACGTGCAAAAGCAAACCCACGCTGCCCATCAGGGCTCCTGCAGTCCTGGCTTTGAGCTTATCCTGTTCCATGTCCTTCCTGGGCTTGCAACACACCTGCAAAAAAGTTGCACCCCACTTTCGCCAAGTCCTGGCCCACCATCTTAAAATCACTATATGAGAGGACTGGAATCCAAAAAGGGTCAATAACTCCAGCACACCACATGTTCCAGACACCCCAGGGCCAAGGCCATTTGTCCGGGACAGCTGTAGTGTGAGGGAAGCGGCACTTTACAGCCAAATCTACCTGCTTTGCAAGCAACATTTCTCAGTGTACCTGCCATCCCTTGAGGGGCACTGTGGTCTAGAAGACGGCACAGACTAAGCAGGGAAGGGGGTGCTGCCAGATAAGCAGGCTGGAAACAACCTCTGGCCGCACTTGGCCCGAGTATTTAAAACATATTAATCTTATGTTAATTTAGATATAGGAGAACATTTCTGATGCCATGGGCGAGGACTGAGTTGCCATTATCTCCCATCCCAAGGTCTGGGGATGTGTCATACAACCCAGGCAGATTACTGGCTGTAAGGGTCAACATCCTTATCTAATCCCCACAGCTGCTGCCTCCAAGGCCTCTCCTCTCAAAGCCTGCTGACATCAGGATGAAGGCTGTGTGATCAATCACAACCTCACTCCAACAATGACAAACAACACTTGGAGGTTACCCAGTAGTTGCCAGGGAACGAAAGGAAGCCATTTGTTCTGGGTCCAGAGTAGTCAACAAGAACCACAGCGTGTGAGCAGGAAGGACCTTTACGAGGCCAACTCTTTTAATTTTCCGCAGGTTCAAATTGGAAGAGGGACCAAAAAGGTAAAACCAAAACTGTTACATATTTCAAAAACCAGTGATCTTTCAAATTAGAAACATTGAAGATCTTGACCAGGAAGGAAATATTAAAGCTACTGATCAGGGCCTAGATGAAAAGAAGAGAGGAACAATCCCTTTGCAACTGAGTTTCCTTCACGTTTAGCAACAAATAAACACACACACACTCGTGTGTATTTGCAAACCTTCTACTACACCAATTCATTTCAGCAGACAGAACCAAGCAGAACTATGAAGCAGAATGGATGGAGAAAAAGCAGCCCTCCATCTCTGCAACAAGGAAGGGAAAAAAAACTTCTAAGAATAAAGATAGTTTGAATGCCAAATTCCACTCCACAAAACCAATTCACACATCAAAATTTACAACCAGTGTGGTGAGGGGAATGTTCATATGAGGTTCTGAACTTCACTCAGCAAGTCTCTGCCCATCGTCAGCATGCCACCCTGGTCATAAGTTTCCATTCCAGAACACATAAGTTAAGGACTGAAGAACATCTTTGGGGAGGGGGCCGACTGCTGCCAGCCACACACGGCTTGGATGGGGGGGAAGGGAAGGGCATCAAAGTAGGAACTTCCTGTACCTACCAGCTTGCCAGCATCCATCGTCTCCTTCAGCCTCTTCCCCAGCTCTGAACCAGAGGCTACCATGGCCCTCAGCATGTCCCCTGTCGCCAAGTGACAAACGCAGTATGTTTCAGCTAGCCGGGGAGCCTGAACAAGGAAAAGCAGTGGAAAATGAATGAAGGCAAGGGAGGGTCAGGCCACATCTACACTACAGCTTCTGGGATGGAGGGAACACTGAAATTAGATGACTTTGTCCAAGTGCTCCTCAAGAATTTAGAACCACTGGTGGAAAAGTGACAACTGCAACAGGGCCTGGCAACTGCCTTCCCTCCAGCCAGCCATCACTTATGATGTCCCTGCAGCTGAGAGAAGGAAGTCACACAGCCAAGAATGGAGAAGAAAGCCTAGATTATGGTACGTTGTCTCACATCCTGCCTCCCTTAGAGGCCAGCCAAAAGCTCCTAGGAGGTACACAAAAAAAGGATGAAGTCAACAGCCCTCACTCACAGCATCTGGCACTCAGGTATACTGCCTCTGTACATGAAGGTTTCATTCAGATATCACTGGGGTAGACTAAGAAGTTCACATGATTCAGGACAAGCAGGACAAACTAAGACTACAGAGCTACAAACTCAGATGTGGTCATCAATGAGTGCCAGCTCACCCTTTGTATCTGCTCTGAATGGAGCCAACTGATAGCAGGTAGGAAAGGAACCATGACTCAGTTGTACCACATTGGCTTGGCATACAGAAGGTTCCAGGTTCAATCCTGGACATCTCCAGTTAACAGAATCACATAGCAGGTTATATGAAAGACCTCCACCTGGGAACCTGGACAGAACTGACGCCATTCAGAACAGACAAGACTGACCCTGTATTTATGAGACTGTTTCTCTCATTATTCCTCTCACTGAGCATTACACTCTTCAGGAGGACAACAAGCCTGTGATCCCTAGCCTGAATATTATCCAACTATCTTCGGCCAGGGCAAGAGTCTTTTTGGCTTCTGGAGCTTTGCTGGCTCGGGGAACTCCCTGTCTAGGGAAACCTGAGCCCTGCTGGACTTGGCGCAGTTCTATAGGGCTCATAAGATGAAGATGTTTCACAAGGCCTATGATTGAGGACATCAATGGTTCTTTACATCAGCTGGCTTCCTAACTCCTCACCCATCTTTCATCTATCATGCATATTCCTCACTCATCTTTCATCTATCGTGCATATCATCTACTAAAGTTATTAAAATCACTGAATGTTTCAGTATCACAGTGGTAGAACTGGACTATCAGTGCTGGTGGTTGGGTTCTGTTTCCTCCCCCTGACTACTTTGTATTTAGTGAACTCAGAAGGAACATTAAAAATGGCACCATGGCTCTAGATTTAGTTAGTTTATCATATAGTGTGACTACGTTTTATACTTGAATTACTGAGTTTTATATGAATTAATTTTTATGATTTGCATATCCAACTGTTGTAAGCAGCCACGAGCCTCACTTAGGGGAGAAATGGGCAGAGTAATAATTGAATAAAATAAAATTGATGGATCAAGGCTCTGATTCAGTGCAGGCAGCTTCAACTGCTCAGGTGAGCTGACGCCTGATACATCACTGGATGATTGTCAAGGTCTGCACTCAGAGGTGCCTGCAGCACAGGCAAAGCACCGAAACCTTGGCAACTCTCTGTACCAGGCAAGTGGATCATTTAGCTGCTTCCTAATACAAAGAGGTGGCCCAATAAAATATCACCTCAAGCACACAAGACCAAAGTAGTGATACTAACAGAGATACAGCAGGCAGCCTCCTCTGTAAGTGCTTTGGTCCATGACAACTTTGCATTAAGTAATTTCTTACACTGTCCCAGCTGTTTGGGAATTACTGTCTTAGTACAACATAAGTGAAATCGGCAGAAGAAAGCCAGTTTTGCAAGCAAGGTTTTTTTAAAAAAAAATCTTGAGAGATTACATCAGACATGCCATCGTGCCCCACCCAAGTAAGCACAAAGGGCAAGCTAGCTGCCTTGCAGTAGAGCAAAAGGAATATTACTTGGGACACAAACAGTGGGAAGGACTGTTCTCATAGGGTTAGGGAGTCCTACTCCCAAGTAGTTTGTGTTTTGGAAGGCCTGGTTTTAAGTAAAACAGCTGGTCTCAAGAGAGGGCAAGGAAATATGACAGGATATTTTACCCCAGCCATTTCTTTCGCATACCAGTCACAGGCCTGACCCTCCCCTCAACTTTTGCCACAGGAATGCGGCTCCCACAAGTAGCTTGCATCGCTTTTTGAGATAAAATGTGCAGGAAACACACATGCACACGAAGCCCATCTTCTCTCAAAAAACAGCAACATTATCTAGTATGCCCTACTTCAAGTAGCAGGGAATCACCAAGGCTCTGGCCTTACTTCTTCTTTGGATGCCCAGGGCTGGAAGAGGAAAGCACAGAAGATACACAAGGCAACCAGGATAGGAGTTCATGAGATGCAACCAAATCCATGGAGTACCAGGCCTTGCTCACAAAGGCAGGAGATGGAGGCCCACATTAGCTTAGTCAAAAAAGCACCCAAGCAAGGAGGCTACTCCAGCCAAACACCTTTCAAGTAAAACTTATTTTAGGAGTACAAATATTTACTACTAAACAAAACCTTTCAGGATCCTCAAAGCCGGTCCGTTAAAAGTAAACTACTTATCAGGTAACTTTGGAGAAGTTTCCCAACTTGCTTCTGCCATTGGTTTCCTCACTCCCCCGCAGGTGGAAGGACGACACTGCAGAATACTCCCCGGGGCTAAAAAGCAAAACCCGTATAGCAATCTACCCCAGAAGAGATAAGTTATATCTCCTGCTATGCTAGTTTTCTACTTGCACATACTTTTTTCCTTATTTAACACAAAGGTACGTTCAGAATTGGAAACCACGTCCTTGCAACCCATTCAAGCCGTCTCATTTTCCCTGCACGTGTGAACCGGCCTCAGAGTGCGAAGTAAGGGCTCGTGCGTGCTGGAACCCCCGGTTACAAGGCCGTCTGTACACGTGAGAAAGAAAGAAAGACGGCAGCAGCCCCCGCTGCCCCAGGTTCCCGACGGGGCCAACGAAAGCACCCAGGTTCCTTTAGCGGTGCGGGAAGCGGATACCCTAAAGCACCGAGGTCCCCTCACCTGGGTTCCCTTCCCGGCCCCGGGCGGCCCCAACAGCACAGCCCGGATGCCCTTACGGACCCCCCGGCCGAGGCTTCCCTCTCCGCCTTCCACACTAGGAGCCATCTCTGCACACCTCCAACTCTGCCCGACCGGGGGAAAAGCATGAGCCGGGAGGTCCGCCTCCCGCGCCGCTCCATAGGCCCGCCCCGAATTAGACATAAGCGCTAGCCAATAGGCTCGGGGAGCACACTATGTGTGTTCTGATTGGACAACGTCATGCCGTCCAAGGGGGCGGGATGCGGGCGTGCGCCTGCGCGCTAACCAGTACGCGTGTCAGTGGAGGTGGCATCGTTTTTTCACATGTACGGTGCTTGCTGTGTGTTGTTCTGTAAGGAGAAAGGGCCCGTGTTTATTCAACCCCACCTGAGCTGAGAGCTCCCTTTGGTGAATTGCAAAGTATTCTAATAGTCATCTGCACTAACGGTCTGGTTCACACGTGCAGGGCGCGAGGGGGAGATGGAGTGGCCAATGAGTGGAGAGGGCTCTTTGCTGTGGCGTGGCTTTACAAACCACATTGCAAGCAAAATAACATTTCTTCCTGCTTTCTGTTCGGAGGGTCTTTGTGATGCCAAGGGACAGCCAGTTCTGAAGTGGAGTCTGCCATCCCCTCCGTGTATGACCCAGCCCTGGGAAGAGGGAGAGGGGCGAGCCTTCTGTTCCTTTGCAGAGGCTTGGCTGCTGGCCGGAGATGCCGCCCCACAAGAGTCAGTAAACTGTACTTCAGAGTTCCTTGCATCCTTTCAAGCCATCCTTTGGCCCACATCTCCTGCTGAGTCTTGGCACTACTATGCAGTGTTGCCATTCCAAGCATCCACATTGGCTCGCCTTATGTTGGAACTTAACACATTCGGGAGCAGCAGGGGGCTAAACACCAAGGACAGGATGGAAACTGACTCTGCAAAAGTGACCCTTGCCTGGAAAGCAGTCAAAGGAATTATAGCTCATTGGTAGACATCTGCTTGGCAAGCAGAAGATCCCAGGTTCAGGTAATGGATGGTGTGAAAGAGTTGGAGGTGACTATGACGCCTCTGGCAGTGAGTGGTTGAGTTGCTTGAATCTCAGATGAAGGATTTGGGTTGGGCTGCTTGAGACAGACAGGAGCAGAGAAGGAACAGCTAGTCAGACCAGGTCACACTCTCCAATGGTCCCTGCCACTGCCATTCTGCCTTCTTCATCCTCCCCTCTCCCCACAACCTGATCTCAAGGGTTGCTTTGACACCTCTCCCTTCTTTCCTGCCTGTATGGACAACTGTTCATAATTCAATGATTCATCGCCACAAGTACAGTGCAATTCAGGTTCAAAATCAGCTGCCAAACCTTCAAACTCAAGGCTGAGTCTTTCAAGCCAGTACGACAGCTGTCATTCCAAGTAACGCTAGGGCCATTCATATAGATTTGAGACTTCACTTTTTGGCCATTGCGTTTTTTTCTAATATAATATTTACTCAGCTACTTTTTGCAGGGGGTTTAGCCCTGACATGGATAGCTTGATCTCAGATGCTAATCAGGATAGGGCCAGTTCAGTACTTGGATGGGAGACTGCCAAGGAAATCCAGGGTTGCCACACAGAAGCAGGCAGTGGCAACCACCTCAGAACGTATCTTGCCTGGAAACCCTACAGGGTTACCGTAAGTTACCTGTGAGTTGATGGCACTTTCCACCACCATTTGTTAAAAAGGTGTCCTTTGTGTTAATTGCAGTTCTTTGGGGTGCTGCAAAGCTTTCATCTGAGAATAGCAGCCAAAATGGGCAAAGGAAGTTTTATCCAGGGGTGGCTTACTTTTCTGAGGTCTTTTGAGGCTGGAAATCTATTTCCCTATGCATTATCATTTTTCCTTTCCTCCCAGGAGCCCCGCATGGGGTCCATGGTTCCCCCCTGCTATTTGATAGTTGCAACAATCCTGAAAGGTTGGTTAGGCTATGAAAAAGCATGGTTGTCAAAGGTAATCCAGCCATTGGGTATTTGAACCCACCTCACTGTGTTAGCCAGACATAGTAAACTCTACACTGCTCTGGCTCTGAAACATTATTAGCTGCTGAAAGCTACTCTGTCTCCTTTCACAGGAAAGTTTGAAATGAATGAGGAATGTAGGGCAGACCTCTCCCCCACACACAAATGGTTTGTACTCTGTGCCTCTGGCCAAATCCAGTGCTGTTCTGTAAAGGGCTTTCGATTACAGGATATGCTGCTTGCTGTAGAGAAGAAAGAACGAACCTCTGAGACTCCTGAAGTCGTAGGTTCAGAGCACAACTGAAGGTGCCTCTGGCACACTTGAATTTTAGGGCACAAAGAGTAATGAAATGTTAACCAATACAAATGCAACACAAAATGGATTTTGGGGGGTAGGTAGTTTAACCTGGAATATATCCAAGGGCAAGCCTTTGAACCTTGCTTTTATTTATGTACTACATTTTAAAACAAAATTCTGTCCTGCAGGGAGCTCAGGCAGGGTAGGCTGAGAGAGAAACTGCTTTCACATTAAGGTGATTATCTATGCAAATATGGAACACAGAGACATTCTTATTGGCAAGAAGGCATTCACCCAGTAGTTTCCCCCATGCTGTCCTCGACTCGGGCTGCTGCAGCCACCATTTTCTCCCTCTACAACAGAGGGCTTTTTATAAATTAAAAAAAATCAGGAATTGCCAGGTCATTGTAGCATTATAATAAATCATCAATACAATTTATTTGTTCTCCGCTTTCATTTAAAAAATAGATCTCTAGCACTTTTCTTTGCAGAGTTATAATGGAAAATGTGCATCCTTGCTCCCTTTCTATATTTGTGATGTTATCAGAGAAAAAGTTCTGAAATATTGTTTTTTGCAATAATGTTTTCTTATACATTTAGTAGTTGGGTTGGGAACAAATGCCCATCAATCATATCTTCTTGATGGCATGCATTTAGTACAATAAAAAAGGAGGAAATATGTTTCTCAGACATTATAATTAAATAGAATTGCCAGGTTTAGAGACAGTGCAATACCAATTACTAGATGCCAGCATCAGTCAATGAAGGGAAGACTATAGAAGAAGATAAAGAAGAAGAAAAAGAAGAAGAGAGGAGGAGGAATTTGGATTTATATCCCACCTTTCTCTCCTGTAAGGAGACTCAAGGTGGCTTACAAGCTCCTTTCCCTTCCTCTCCCCACCTTGTGAGGCAGACACCTTACCTTTGTGCTTTCTTTTTTTGCAGTTATCTGCAGCTTGTATAAGCTCTTCTGACATGCAAAGATTGCCATGCTAGACACTCTGATGTGAAAGTGACCCATGAGGCCTGTGTTAGAAATCTTTGTCTGTGGCCAGCTCATCCTTTTATCCAGAGAGAGCCAGCATAAGCAGGCATGAGGCAATTGCTCATTAAGACCTCCCCCACCCTCATACATGAGTAATTGAATTCCCTTGCATCTGGCAGAAGGAGAGAAAGGTGTGCGTTTGTGGGGAAATGGGAGCAAAGTTAGAATCTTCCAGAAAGTCCTTCTAAGCCCAAAAGATATACGTTCGCTCCCCTAGTAACCCCTGTCCCTTACTCCTCTTTCTCCTACCCTACTGCATCTCAAGTTCGTAGACTTGATAAGAAGCAGAATAATCCAATTACCACTGGAAGGAGGAAGAATGATCAACCAAAGACTCTACCTTCCCTTCTGACAAAAATTCAAGGATACCATCCCAGTGCTGGAGGATTGAGAGCATTTTGAACCCTTTTCCAAGTCAAAACAAAACAATTTGATAGAAAAATAAAAATTGAAGTTTAATGGGGAGGGAGCACTTGACATTTTCTAGTGTAGATTAAAAGGGGGCTGGATCAGCTTGTGTTCTTGATTGGAAGAGAACTTTTCTTGTAAGAGAAACTTTTGCTTAATCACTTGAGTTTTAATCAATGTGTTAATTGCATCTATAAAATTTCATAGGGATAACATGATGGTTTGGAAAATAAATCACTATTATGAACACATGAATACCCGAATCAGATTAGTATTGTCTACTCAGATAGCAGCTATCTAGGATATCAGGCAGAAGTCTTTCACATCATCGTCATGTGGGGGTGTGTGGAAAATTGCCCCCCACATATCTAGGCCAGCCTGGGCTGCTGGGAACGACATATGCGTACCACAGCGAGCAGGAAGGACTCAGCTATTTTGTGGTGGGGGTTTATTGGGTTTCAGAAAGTAAACGTTTTACTTCCCTCTCCCCCCGCGCCCCTCCCCCTTCCCGCCAGGCCCCCAGTGTGATAATAGTGTAATTATTTCAGGGAGATTATTAGCATTAAACCTAAGACCTAGTTTTGGGGAAGCAGTGTAGGTAACCCTGTTAAGCACTGTTAAGCCCCACTGATTTTCATGGGAAGAACTAGAGCGCAATCCTTTATCTGGGAGTAAGCTCGGTTGCTGGCAATGGAGCTTGCTTCTGAGTAAACCCTCCTAGGGTCATGATTCACCTATTTGAAGTGTTGCACAGTTGCTTCAAAGCAAAGCCACCGACTACCACCAAGCTTACTCCCAAGTAACGCATACCTCGGAGCCAACCATTTTTTCTAAACTAAAACCTCAGTATTCAGGTTAAATTGCTGTGTTGGCACTTTGTGATAAATAAGTGGGTTTTAGGTTGCAGTTTGGGCACTCGGTCTTGAAAAGGTTCCCCATCACTGCATTACAGCAACATCCAGATGATTCATCTGTCTTTCACACATTTTGGTTTGGTTGTGGGACTGGTTTAGAAAAACCAGACTGAATTGCTCTACTGAATGATCTCTGGCTACAAAAGGATAGTGACAATGTCTCTGTTAATTTTTTCACATCTATCAGAGCATTTGATATTGTAGACTATCAAATATTAAAACCCAGGGGAGGGTTTTAAAGGAAGGATCTACCGGGTGCCTTTTATTATGATATTACCGCTGTTTTAATGTAATTTAGTATATTTTAATGTTGGAGCTTTATGGGTCATTGTTGTTTTAATTGCATGGTTTGCCGTTTTATTTGTTTGTATTAATTTGTTGTGCACCGCCCGGAGCCCCTTGGGGATGGGGCGGTATAGAAATCGAAATAATAAATAAATAAATAAAATCTGTTGTCTAGATCGAGGGATGTAATTGTGGGATGTAATTGTACCTCTCTATTCTGCATTGGTTAGACTTCACCTGGAATACTGTGTACAATTCTGGGCACTGCAATTCAAGAAGGATACTGACAAGCTCGGGTCCAGAGGAGAGCAACCAAAATGGTAAAAGGTTTGGAATCCATGCCCTGCGAGGAGAGACTTAGGGAGCTGGGCATGTTTAGTGAAAAAAGGTTAAGAGGATACACAATAGCCATGTTGGTGAGGGAGCAAGCTTGTTTTCTGCGGCTCCAGAGACTAGGACCAGCAGTAATAGGTTCAAGGTGAAGGAAAAGAGATTCCACCTAAACATCAGGAAAAACTTCCTGACAGTAAGGGCTGTTTGACAGCGGAATGCACTACCTCACTGTGGTGGAGTCTCCTTCTTTGGAGGTTTTTAAAGAGAGGTTTGATGGCCATCTGTCAGGAGTGCTTTGATTGTGGGTTCCTGCATTGCAGGGGATTGAATTTGATGGCCCTTGGGATCTCTTCCAGCTCTATGATTCTTTTCCTGGTCTTTTTAACTGGAACTGCCAGGGAATGAACTAGAGACTTTTCTACAAGCAGAGATGATGCTCTACCAGTAAGTCACTGTCCCTCCTGAAGAAAATATCAACAATGTTTTGTTATTAGCCCCATTGTCCTGCCAGGCACATGTTAGGGCCAGAGGAAAAGTTCTGTGGTCAATTGCCTTCCTGCCCACAAAATATATCCCCAAACCCTCTGAGAGGCACACAAAGCATATATCAAAACCCTCTGAGAGGCATCCATTTTATTAACTTTATTTTATTTGACTTAGTATCCTGTCCTCCCTGATCAAAGCCATGCTCAGGATGGCTGACCCACATAGTACAGTCTTAAAAAACACAGATAACACATCATAATTTCTCAGATGGCAATTTAGCAAGCACATTACCCATATGTCAAAAACCAACTCTCACCCCAGTTTTAGAGTCCTAAGCGGGCAGAAGAGGAGTGGAATATAATCTTGAGGATTGGCCATGCTGGCAAGGGCTGATGGGAATTGTAGTCCATAACATCTGGAGTGCCAAAGGTTCGCCACCACGGGTATAGACTAAGGCAGCTTCAGTTGAAAGTCCAGCTAAACATCTTGGTCCTACAGGTTCTGCAGAATTGATTTATATCCCACAGAACCCTGATGTCTGCCAGGAGTGAATTCCACCAGGTAGGAGCTGGGGCTTAGAAGGCCCTGGCCCTCGAGGAAGTTGGCCCAATGTCCTTGTGGCTGAGGGCCACCAATAGATTGCTGTCAGAGGATCGAAAGGTCCTCCATGGGCAATATGGGGAGATGCAGTCCCAAAGATGCAATGGTCCCAGACTGCTCAAGGGCTTAAAGGTTAATGCCAAAATCTTGAAGACAATCCGGAATTCAACTGGTAACCCAATGCAGCCAGTAGAGTGCTGGTCTTGTATGTTCCAATGTGGAGTCTTGTATCCGCATTCTGGACCAGTTGTTGTTTCCGGAGCAGTCTCAAGGGCAGGCCAGCATAGAGCGAATTACCGTAGTCCAGCCTGGAGTTGACCATTGGATGGATCGCTGTGGCAAAGTTCACGTGGGACAGACAGGGGGCCAACTGCCTGGCCTGGCGGAGATGGAAAATGCCAACCTGGCTGTATGTGCGTCCTGGACCTCCATGGACAAGGAGGAGTCCAGAATCACACTCAGGCTCTTTGTGGTAGAGGTAGGTCTCTAAATTGGATGGTTGGAATCCCCACTCCGGCACCCCTCATCCCAGGCACAGGACCTCCATCTTCACTGGATTTAATTTCAGCTTGCTCTGATGCAACCATCCTGCCACAGCCTCCAGACACTGAGCCTGAATATCCTGGGTGGCGACCGGCTGACCCTCCATTAACAGAAGAGGCTGGGTGTCATCAGCATATTGATGACAACCCAGCCCAAAGCTCCAATCCATCTGTGCCAGGAGTTGGATGTAGATGTTAAATAATATCAGGGAAAGAATTGCCCCCTGTGGGTGCTGCTGACCTTCCCTCCCTGCAGTGCTACTCACTGTCCCCACTCCAGGAGAAATGAGGCCAACCAGTTCAAGGTTGTGGGTCAGAAGATCATAATCAACAGTGTGAAATGCTGCAGTTAGATCTAAAAGCACCAGCAGCACTGACCCATCTCAGTCCAGCTGGAGACAGAGCTCGTCTGTGATGGCATCTTGCTGTTATCCTTGTGGCTTTGTGACACTACTTAGTGGGAGAAGGAGGTCTGACTGCTTATGGTATCTAGCTGAAACATGGCCCTGCAGCCCACCATAAATCCACAGTCTAGCACAGGGTCTCTGTCAGCCTAGCCTCAAAGTTTATTCAAAGAAAAAAAAAAGATTATTCTGGAAAGCACCATCTCTGTGTTCGGGAAAAGAGAGAAGGAAACGCACGTCACTGTCACAATTCTACAACTGGAAGGGAGCAGAGGCATTTGGCTGTACTCCACAGTTTCAAAGGGGAGCCCTAGAGTCCGGCCCACATCTGTAGGCCTGTAGTTCTTGGACATGCAGGTGGGACAAATGCTATGTGTGGACAGCCTTGGTCTAGTCTCTGTGCCTGTTGGAAATGCATTAACCACCCCACAACAGCCTGTGGTAATGAATGTGAGAGTTGCCCTCCCCTTCCTTCTGGGAATTCCTCACTCTTCCAGCATGCTCTGGCCCAGAGCCTCTAGCTTTCTGAATGCAGAAGATGACAAGGGGGAATGCGAGGGGGGGGAGGGATGGAGTGCCTGGGCTGTGTTTGATCTCTTTCTTCCAATCAGATTGCTGAGCTCGGTTGCCAAGGCAACCCTTGTGAGGCAGAGATGGAGGGGGAGCTGCATATATAAGGGACCAGGATGCCTCCTGAGGGCAAGATTAGCTGGTGCTACTTTGCATGGTGTAGGCTTTGGAGTGGGGGGAAGAGGAGGAGGAGCAGCAGCTACTGCCGAAGCCTATATTTACTCTTGGGAGACTCATGGGCAAAATCCGTTTAAATGCTTTTTAAGGTGGGTGGAGGGGAAAAATAGGTGGTGCTGATGAAGGGATGGAGTCTTGGGGAGGCAGGGGAGAAGGGGTGTATGTGTTTTGTGATGAACTAGATGGATGGGCCAAGTCTCCCAGTCTCTCTGTCTAAGGTTGCCAACTCCAGGTTGGGAAACTCCAGGAGATTTGTGGGTAGAGCCTTGGGAGGGGAGGGTTTGTGGGGGGGAGAGGGAGGGACCTCAGCAGTGTATAATGCCATAGAGGCCACTCTTCAAAGCATCTATTTTCTCTAGGGGAACTGATCTCTGTCAACCTGGGGATCGTTTGTGGTTCTAGGAGAGCTCCAGGCCCCATCTGGAGGTTGTCAACCTATAATGTCTGTCTGACCATCATGGTAATGATGTGGGTCTCTCTCCTTTTGCAGAGATCTCAGATCCCCAGCAGCAACTGTGCCTCGGGGTGTTGCAAAAGCTCAGAGTTCACCGGCGAACCTCCCTGACATTACATCTAGCCACCAGGAAGGAGGAAGGCTTCGGGACCTGGTGAGGCCTCCTGTTCAGTTTTTGAAGGAACCCATGGAACTGGGAGGGGGCAAAGGCAGAGGAAAAAGCCAGAACATCAGACACATTTTCTCCACTCTGCACTCCACTTCCTACTCCTCACGACCCAAGCATGAGAGAGCCATTGGTGCACGGAGACCTGTGTTTGCTAGAAGCCTATTAAAAAGCTAACTGCAGAAACTCTTATATCCAAAAGCATTGAAAGAGTAGAGAAAGCTTTTCCATTTAGGGAAGGGTTTAGGACCCCATAATGGAGCAACTGCTTGGCATGTGGAAAGTCCCAGATTTAGTTCCTGGTGTCTCCAGTTTGAAAGGGTCAGATACCTGGTGATGTGGAAGACCTCCACCTGAGAACCAAACTACACATGATCTATTTTCATGTGTTTTCATGGGTTCCCCAAAGCCACGTGGCAGCTCCTTCTTAAAAATAAAAGGGGAGCCTAAGTGGGCTCTCTGCCTACTCACACCCAAGTAGTGTACTGTGCAAAACCCACTTTGGGGTGTTATTTCACCAGTTTTGCTGTTCTACATGCAGAAATATTCTAGCAGAGCTGGGCAGGGGGTAGAAATGCATTTTTCAAACAGAATCCAGTAATTGCCTGGTCTGTGCGCCTCCCCCTAGACAAATTATTCACAAAAATGAGAATTATGCAAATTACATCATTTGCATAAACTGTAGCAGTCACATAATTTGGGTTACTTGGGTGGATAATTTTTATGTATTCATCATAGTACAGTCCAAATAAATGAATAAAGCGACATTCTGAAAGTTGCCAGAAATCTGTTGGTTCTTCCAGCAACACAAACACATCAGACTTGACCCAGCTGTTTTTCTTTGGCAATATCTCTCATTCATTGAGAAAGCGAACAGGGTGTTTGAAGTGACTCAGATGTGTTTAAATGAGCAAGTGACTCAGATGTGTTTAACTGGGCAAGTTTCCCCATCCTAAGTGTGGGAAACAGCAACCAGCCTCCTGCTTCTATGATAATTGTGGGGAAACTGAATGTTAAATCATGGGGGTTGACATTATTCACAACCTTTTGTACCCAAGTTCAAATACCAGAGAGTGTGAGTGTATGAGCACTAGTATACCAGAGTGTGAGTTTATAGACATATGGTAATCCACCTGAAATAAAAGTAACTCAGGGAAAGATAGAGAAGATAGTGTGGTTTGACTGGTGTATCCATTGAATATTTACCTCAGTTTTAGTCAGGCACCTCAAATGTACAGATCTGAAAACTGGGTTATGACAAGATGAACCAGTTCTATGATAGCCAGTCCCACCAGACACGTAGCTCCAAGAGGGTGGGGGGCACGCCCCTATGGGGGTGTGGTGAATATGTTCTGGGGGCGGGGTGGGGGTGTTCCAGGGCAGGGCGTTCTGGAACGGGGCGGGGGCAGAGGACGCACCAATGCACCGGGTGTTTTTCCCCCTTGCTATGCCTCTGAGTCCTACACAAGCATGTTAACCAAGGAGGAAATTAAGACCCAAAATGGAAGGCACTCATGTTTCATGGAATCAATATAAGTTTAGTTTATCTGATTTTTACCCCACCATTTCCCATCCAAAGTCTGGTTCATGGTGGCTGCAAATCTGCAAATAGCCAATTTCTGACAAACCACTTCTTATTGCCTGCCCCCAAATAAACAGAGACTTGATCCATTTACAATAATTGATCACCTATCATAGAGGGACTGTCCTTCATCTCTGTCAACAATTAGAGTCACTATTTTGGGAGTCTCATCCAAAATTAGTGGAACTCTGGGGTAGGGGTTTTGAGGAACCTCTTATCAAAGAGACTTGAAATGAGATTTGGGGAGCACAACTGTTAACATCAAGCTGTCTCATAATTGATGAAACGGCATCCAAAGTATTAGATAGTACTAGATAGTACCGCCCATCCAGTAGTCTAATGTAGTCTTCGCAAATAAGCCTGAACTTTGCTGTAGAAGGCAAGGAGGCTCTCATTGTTATATATGGCAGATCTCCCCCAAGATTAGCAGATGTATAGCCAGAGCTCTGTCTCATATCTTTGGCCACCAAGCATCATGTAACCCCAAAGTTGTCCTGAATTGCATGTACAAATCTCAGTTTAATTCTACAACAAAGTGGGAAAAACATGTGCTGATAAAAAAAAATTGCTTGGCAGAGATAGAATACTTATCATTGACAAATATGAAGACAGAAATATGAAAAAAATTCAAACCACTGTTTAAAAAAGTATCCTTTTTTATTACGCATGGAAAACAACCCAAACTTGAAAGGAAACTCAATTTATGTTACATTCATTTCTATGTATTAAAGCTCACTTATAATTCAACTTTTGGTTCAGCAAAGATTCCCTGACGCTATATCTAATTCTGAGCATGGCCCCAGAATGCAGATCAAAAAATCTGCACACGAGGGCCATATACAGATAGGGGATCTCACTTTCTCTACAAACCTGGGGGAATGCCAAGTTTACAGAAGAACTCTGAAAAGTTTAAAAAGTGAGGAGATTTAAAATACCCGAGAGTTAAAGAAAAAACAAGATCTCACAATGCTATGTCGCAAGATCTTACATGCCATTTTGGGGGTTGCAAGCAACTGCAGTAGAAAATGCCGCAGAGGAAGCAGGTGGGCTGTATCAGCTGGCTTGAAGAGAGATGGCAATAGAACGATGACAATAGGAGAGATACAAGGGTAAGTGGGAGGGAGAGAGAGGTGGGAGTGCGGGAAGAGGGTGGAAGTGACAGTAGTATTAGAGAGAATATAATGGGGGAAGGTTGGGGAGGGAGAAGGAAGAAGAGGTGAAGTTCAAAGACAGGAACCAACAAAGGTCAATAGGGTGATGGGATATCTCTATCCCTCTGAGTTATTTGCATGCCCCCTCTCCCCAGAACACTGTATTATTCTTGTTATCATGTTACAGATGTCTGCTCAAAGTTCCTGATGATGTAAAAAACAACTATCTAATTTCTTTTCTTTTTCAGCTGTGTTGTTTACCAGAAAACAAAAGTTAAAAAAATTAAATTACACATTTCTGCTTTGGTTTTGCTTTCCAAACGGCACAGGAGATGGAGGAGCAGAGTTGCCTGCTCTGGGTTGGGAAATACCAGGACGTTTGGATATGGAGTCTGGGGGGGCGGGCAAGATTTGGAAAGGGGAAGGCCATCAGTTGGGTTTGGTAGAGTCCATCTTCCAAAGCTGCCATTTTCTCCAGAAAAAAACTGATCTCTATAGTCTGGAGATAAATTGTAACTTTGGGAGAGCTCTGACCCCTGGAGTGGAGTCTAATCACTATGAGGGAGAAGAGCTTGAATTTGGCCTTTTAAAAATTGGCTAGGGTAGTTATTCATTTATTTACATATTTTTGTCATACCCTGCCTTTCTCCCCTATGAGGCCCCAAAGCCACTTACCTTTTTCTCTTCTCCATTTTCTACTCACCACAATCCTGTGAGATCAATTAAGCTATTTGTATGTGTGTGAGACTCAGCCAGCGTCACCCAGCAAGCTTCCATGTGATAGTAAGGATTTAAAATTGGGTCTCTTGGAACCCAGTCTGATGCTCTAACCACTACACCATGTCAGTTAGTACCTGGTAGATCTAAAGGTGACCACTCTGTCACACCTCTAAAAAGTGTTTTCAGGGCGAAGAAAGAATTTTACTGGTTGGTAGGGAAGTAGAACTTGGATGTGCACAGGCAGTGAGTGGGAAGGCTGCTGATCAACATCTTCTCTGGGCTTGGATGGCTTGAGAAAGATCTTAACCATTCTTCCATTTTCCTTTCTTTTGCAGTGTGTTGCATACTTAAAAACTATACCCCCCCTTCTGACAGAGACTTGAGAAGCAAGATCCTCCCTCGGTGGTGACGATGAATGGCTACTTGGATGAACTGGACATCACAGTAGTGGAGGAGGGCTTTACCACCAAGGACCTTCTGGAGGGCCTCCTAAAAGAGGCTTCCCAGAGCGTAAGAGGCTCCTCATGCATTTCCCCCCTGCCAATAGGCAGTCAAGGTAGCAAGAAGGGGTCAAGTGAGGACACAGCCTGACTGTTCTCCCAGAAGTCAGCAGTGGAGGGACATGTCCCCCAAAGACAAGGGAGTTTCATGAGAATCTCAAGGCTATAGAGATATTTCTGTCCTTTAGCACTGAGGAAAAAATCCTTAAATGAGTATGCACAGTATGTTGTGAGACCTCTGAAGCTAGAAAAATTATTGAACACGAAATGTTCAAGGAATGAGGCTTCGGTTGGCGGTGCAGCCCTTGCTCTTTCACTTGATAAGGAGAATGATTTATGCACAATGAGAGTAATCATCCTGCATCTTGGATTTTGCATTACTTATTTAATTATGTATGTAAATCTTTATATTCTGTAGCTTAAGGCAGCTTGGAATTAAAACATTATGAATGCATTACAATTTAAAGCTAACAAAATAACCCCCCCCCCCCCCAGATAACCTTCCTCCAATCAAAAGATTGCCTGTGGGTTATACCCTCATGAATAGCCCAGACAAATAAGATGGTCTTGCAACCCTTCTGAAAATTTGTGTGGGAGCTGCAGTGGCAAAAGGCTTGGGCTCTGGTTGATGCCAGGAAAGCTACTTTAAACGGGAGAACAGCGAGAACGGTGAAGGTGACATATGCAGGGACATATGTGGGGAGGCCTTGGGTAGGTGGGTGCTCAGGCCATAAAGGGTTTCTCGGAAAACAAACTGGTAGCTAATTGTGCTGTTTTAAGATGAGTAACATATGTTCTTATTGGCTAGCCCCTGTCAATAATCAGGCTGCTGCAATCTGGACCAGATGCAGTTTCTGGATTGCCTTCAAGGCCAGTCTTAAGCAGAGTGCCATCCAGTGATCTTGCCACGAGCCTACAGAAGCATGGCCATGTCAGCTGAGTCTTTGGAGAGAGACAGGCAACCATACATGGCTGACAGAAAGTGCTCTTGGCCCTTTGGCCCATTGTCAAACAGCAAGGCTGGGTCTGTGACCACCCGCCCTAGCCCCACCCCCAAGCCCCAGCCCCTCCTGGCTGCCCTTCCCTCTGGGGAGGACAGAAGCAACTGGAAGCCTCTGTGCTGGGGCCTTTGCTTTTATAAGCTTGGGGGTGGGGCCATGCCCCTGAGCGGCAGGGACACCCCCCCTGATCTTATAAAAGCAAAGGCTCCAGCATGGAGACTTCCAGTTGGTTCTGTCCTCCCCAGAGGTGAGGGCAGAAGGGATTGCCGGGGACCCAGCAGCCGAGAGGGGGATGGGGCTTGGGGCTGGTAGCCGGGAGGGGGGCGAGGCTTGGGGGGGGCGTCCTCTGGCTTCCTTGGCCTTGCCCATGTTGATAGCACCAGAAGACGACAAGCAAAGATTTTCTGCTGTCTTACCGTCTTCTGATTTTGCGCCCCTACGTGACCAGATTAGTGGCGTCTGGGGACATAGGGTACCCCCTGTCCCTAGGCAAATACGCCACTGGTTGGGAGATCAACAAGGGTGTTTCTCCCTCGCCTTGAAAACCTCTTGGGATTACAATAAATTGGTTGTGACTTGATGGCGCTTTCCACCACCACTTAGACCCTGTCTGAGGGTTTAGAACCTGGAACACTCAGGCCTAGTTCAGTAAAATGCATTCAGCCCTCACTAGAGGTTGACCACATATACTATCAGGTGCCTTAGGTAATAACTATCCAAATTACTGGATATAACAATTTTAAAATAAATTGGGTGATTTGCCTCAGAAATAAGACTGCTGAATTTCCTTCATGGTCTCCAGGGTAGCCAAGAAGCCTTCTTTGTGGCAGATCTTGGAGATGTGGTGAAGAAACATTTGCGCCTCCTCAAAGCTTTGCCCCGTGTCAAGCCCTTCTATGCTGTGAAATGTAACCGCAGTAAGGGAGTGGTCCAGATGCTGGCAAGCCTGGGGGTTGGATTTGGATGCACCAGTAAGGTAGGAGCATCGTTAACTGGGCCTCCATGAAAAGGAATCTGGATTTTATTTTAATTTTATGCACTGTGTGGGTTGTAAAGAATTGCAGGAAGATGTAACTGGACGTCCTGCCCCCCCACCCCCCACCCCCAATACTTCTACCAGGTTTCTACAAGCACTCAGCAGCTTCCCCCTCTGACTTTTCTCTCAACATTCCCTCCTTCTGGACCCTCCTC
The DNA here is from genome assembly GCF_021028975.2 of Sphaerodactylus townsendi. Classification (NCBI taxonomy): domain Eukaryota; kingdom Metazoa; phylum Chordata; class Lepidosauria; order Squamata; family Sphaerodactylidae; genus Sphaerodactylus; species Sphaerodactylus townsendi. The sequence continues at coordinate 101,923,436 of NC_059430.1, forward strand.
AGACCTCTTCAGACAATTTAGTGTTGTTGTTTTTTAATGTTACATGTTTTACAAAAATCTTGCTTTTCTTCCTTGACCCGGATATCCCAGGCTAGCCTGATCTCATCAGATCTTAGAAGTTAAGCCAAGCTGTGGTTAGTACTAGGATGGGAGACCATCAATAAGAAGCTACACAGAAGCAGGCAATGGCAAACCACCTCTGAGGCCCCTTCCGCACATGTAGAATTGCACTTTCAATCCATTTTCACAATGGTTTGAAAGTGGATTTTGCTATTCCACACTTGTAAAATCCAGCTGCAAAGTGGATTGAAAGTGCATTATTCTGCATGTGCGGAAGGGGCCTGAATGCCTCTTCTTCCCTTGAAAACCCTACAAAGTCTCCATAAATCAGCTGCAGAGGCGTAGCAAGAGGGAAAAGCGCCCAGTGCACTGGTGTGTCCTCTGCCATGCCCCCGAACGCTCCCCGTCACGCCCCATAGGGGCGTGCGCCCAGTGCGTCTCCTGTCCCCGCCCCCTTGGAGCTACGCCTGTGACCAGCTGAGACTTACGGGTTTAAAAAGTCTGCATCTCTGGCGGGTTCCCCTGAGTATGGGGGTCCAATTTTTCTGCTTTTGTGTTTGTTGCGGAGTTCAGACACTTTATTATTATAGTGCAGGGGTAGGGAACCTGCGGCTCTCCAGATGATCAGGAACTACAATTCCCATCAGCCCCTTCCAGCATGGCCAATTGGCCATGCTGACAGAGGCTGATGGGAATTGTAGTTCCTGAACATCTGGAGAGCCGCAGGTTCCCTACCCCTGTTATAGTGAGTCGATATAAGGCATACACTATCCCCAGTGATGATCTGCTACTTATATAATGATCATAACAGCACAAAGCGGGAGAGGAGAAACTAATCTACATGCACAAGGAAGAATACATGCATTGTACTTTTAAGATCCTACAGCTGACAAGTACTAGTTCATACAAAACATTTGTAAAATATTGCATTGATGACAATAGCATTTTTGTTTTACAAAAGTAGGAATCCACAGGAAGCAGACAGAAAGTCTCAAAATGAAGAGCTGCTGTTAACCTGGGAGCTGTGTTGCAGGTAGTGGGGAACAGTCAGTCTCTGGCATACCTGGCTCCCAGGTCAGGAGGATTCTGTTCTGCATTGTTTGGCTTGAAATGCCTACCTTTAGCTCTGCCCACTAGCATTCCTGGTTGTACAGAGACAGGGAAGTCCAGAGCCTGTATGAACCTCACAGTGCCCAGAAAATGAACCTCTTCCAATGCCTTTTGCTGTCTCCCTTCAGCCAGAGCTGGCACTGGTGAAAAGTGTCGGAGTCTCAGTGGACAGAATCATCTGCACGGGCCCCTGCAAGCAGATGTCCCAGATCAGATATGCAGCCAGCCAAGGAGTGCAGCTGATGACTTTCGATAATGAAGTGGAACTCGGGAAGGTAGCGAGGAGCCACCCAACTGCTAGGTAGGCACACATGCCTCTTGTGGAGATAAGGGATGTGGGAGAGGGGGCTGTTGCAATCAACAGAAGAGCCTTCAGCAATATGAACATGAGTTGTGGAACTTAGACCTCAGAGTTCCATAAAGGTTATAGTTCCTTTGTTGAGATACAGCCAGGTTTCAAGGAAAAACAGTTTCTAGCTCTCATGGTTGTAAAGAAGATCCAGGAGATTAAGGAGAAGGCTAGCCTTGATGTTTTCACCTTGATATGTGAGCATGCGAGCTGGTGTAATGTCACAGGAGCAGTTGGGCTATTGTAGAAGTACACTAAATACTGTACAAAGCAAGCATGGTTTCTCCAGGGATGAACTCCTTGGGGCGGGGGACAGGACAGTTCTGTGAGTTTGCAGAAGAAATTGGCAGTACACAGTGCTGATTGGCAGTCATCAACTCGGCCTGGGCAGCCATCATCTCACCTACCTTTTCTTCCCAAAATTTCCAACCCTTTTAACACTATTATGCATTAAAAATAAAAATAAGGTAAGGAATAAACAATTAAATGAACAAATATTCAAGTGGTGCTTTAACAACAGGCAACCATTCTATTATGACTATGCATGGTGTAGCCCGTGTGATGTAGTGGCTGGAATGTAGAGCTGGGCTCTGGGAAACCCAGGTTCAAATCCCGTGAAAGCTCACTCGGTGACATTGGGTCAGTCAAGTGTGTGTGTGTGTGCGTGTATGTAAAGTGCTGTCAAATTGCTGCCGACTTATGGTAACCCCAGCAATGGGCTTTCAAGGCAAGTGAGAAGCAGAGGTAGTTTGCTATTACCATCCTCTGCAGAGTCTTCCTCAGTGGCATCCCTTTCAAGTACCAACCCTGCTTAGTTTCCAAGATCTAAAGAAGTCTTCCCCTGGACCATTCATACACTGTGAGGATTGTAAGAATAAAATGGAGGAGATAAGAATGATGTAAGCCCCTTTGGTTCTCCGTTGGATAGAAAGGCAAGGAATTACTGAAGTAAACAAATAAAAACATCCGCATTGTGGAGACATTGTAACTATCTTCACAAGAGAAAAAAAATCCTTGGTGACTTCTGTTCAATCTTTTGCTAAATGTCAGCATTTTTAAAATGGGAAAACATTCAAAAATGCATTCCCTACCCACATTCAAAAAGTGTGCCACCAAGAAGAGTAGGATCATGTGATTTTTCTGCCCAGATCTTGTAGCTGTAAGTCTTTGTCCCACAATGCTCCACTGTCCCACTGATAACCTTGTTCTTGGACATGAGGAAAGAGAAGTAATCAAATATAACGATAAGAAAAGGTGATTTTAAGAAGTCATCCTATATGTAGAACATGATGTTTTTCCCTAGCACAACCTGAGACAGTTTGTTCACTTCTGTTGGTGTGAAATGAGTAGTAACCCCTCAGCAGAGACAGTAGTAACAGTGGTGGTAAAAAGTGCCATGAAAGTAACTTATGGGAACCCCATAGGGTTAAGAAGGCAAGAGACAAACAGAGGTGGTTGCCATTGCCTGCCTCTGCATAATAATCCAGGACTTCCTTGCTGGTCCCCCATCCAAATTCTAACCAGGGCTGACTCTGCGTAGCTTCTGAGATCTGATGAGACTAGCATCCTGAGCCTGAGATCGGACAGTAGCTATAGCAGTGGACCAAATTCAGTGACACCAGTGGTGGGATCAAAAATTTTTAATAACAGATGGTGGTGGGATTCAAACAGTGGTGCCGCCGCACACATGCACCTCCAGTCCCTATTGGGCAGGGAGGTTGCTTTAGTAACCCCTTCTCGGCACTCAAAAAAAAATTAGTAACCACTTCTAGAGAAGTGGTGAGAACTGGTTGGATCCCACCTCTGAGTGACACCCTCCCCACCAATAATTCCACAGAATGATTTTGAGTCTGGCAACTGATGAGTCCAAGTCCCCTGGCTGTCCAAGTGTGACGTTTGGTGCCACCCTGAAATCCTGCCGGCATCTCCTAGAGACTGCAAAGGATATGAACATGGAGGTGGTTGGAGTCAGGTAAGCAACAGAATTTCATGCACTAGTAAAAAAGGGGATTTTGGTTTACTCCCTCTGGCTCGTGAAGGTGATCTGGCCGGCCTACTGGGCCTGGCCCTCCTTCTCCCTTCATACCTCCCTCCCTCACTGTTGATGCTACGGCCTGATTCTGAGAAGCCTATCTAAAACAAGAGGAGACAAACAAGGAGGACATATCAAGATAGGATGGAGGAGGACGACAGGGAGTGACTCTGCTGAAGAGAACGGAGAGGGACATGGCATGTTCACATCCAAGATGGTGGCTAGGGTTAGGTTCTTGGTGGTTTCCATGAGCAACAAGGGGGTGAGGAAGCTCCTTTATGAAGCAGGGGCTCAGGTCTGCAATGTGATTAATGTTTCCAAAAAATGATGTGGCTACCTACCTGCCTTCCTTTCTAGCTTCCACATCGGAAGAGGCTTTACCGATACTCAGATCTTCACTCAGTCCATAGCAGATGCTCGCTTGGTCTTTGAAATGGGTGCAGAATTGGGCTACAAGATGCGCCTCTTGGATATTGGAGGTGGATTTCCTGGTGCCAAAGAAGCCAAAGGATGCTTTGAAGAGGTACAAGGATATTTCAATACACTCTCGTTCATGTCGGGAATGAACAGGAAAGGCCCTTGGCCAGCTTGGAGCACAGGAGAGGAAGTTGGATCAAGATGGGCAAAAGCGATAGGGGGAGTCCATGGCTTAAAGTCCATGCTTGGCATATAGAAGGTCCCAGGTTCAATCTCTGGCCTCTCAAGTTAAAAAATAACTGGCAGTAGGTGATGGAAAAGACCTCTCAGCCTCAGATCCTGGAGAGCTGCTGTCAGTCTTAGTAGACAATATTGATCTTGATGGGCTGATTCAGTATCAGCTTCATGTGTTCAGTCCCTCCTAAGCCAAGAAGTTTCCTTGGTGGGCTTAAAAAAGACCTCAGCCTGGTGGAAGAGAGGCTTAAGCCCCACCCCCCCTTCCCACTTTTTCCTTTCTTAAACAGTTCTGGGGTGTTGCTGTTGGGGCAGACACACCTGTCCCAATCAGTAGCTGCAGAAACTACAGTGTCCCACACTTCTTGTCACCCATGGAGTAAAAGTTCTTCACTCATACACCAAAAAAACAGAGCCCCAGATGGGACTGATCAGTGGAAGCACCAGGGCAATGCAGATGCAAGACTTGTGCCTACCCTCAGGTGACCCAGCTTCCTCCTGGCAGAGTGCAGGAAAGGGTGCATATGCGGGGTGCACTGCACTTGAAGGGACACTGACCATTCCCAGGGTTCCCTGAAATACACTAGTCCACCAGTGTCATCACCACAAACACTCGGGCCATGGTAATGCTGTGCATTTCACCAGTATGTATTTGATTAATGATCAAGGAGTAATAATAGAAATATTGGTTTCTGGGTGGATGATATATTAAGGCACTAACTGTTGAATAGTGGCGGGACATGTCATCAAGTTACCGCTGACTTATGGAGGCCTTGTAGGGTTTTCAAGGCAAGAAGCATTCACAGGTGGTTTGCCATTGCCTGCCTCTGTGTGGCAACCCTGGGCTTCCTTGGTGGTCAACCACCCTGCTTAGTTTCCAAGATCAGATTAGCTTACCATGCTGGTCGGGCCAGCTGTTGAATAAACACCAAAAATGTGATATGTTTGATTTGATGAGTTTTAAGGGGAAGGAACCAGTATACAGGTTCTGTGGGAGTGCTAGCACAGCAGATTAAAGAGCATGTGTGCCTGGTCCCTACAGAAACATCAGGGAACCTGTGACAGAAGAGATGAGTGCACTACTGAACTTATGGCTCTGGAGAACAAGACAGAGTATTTGGTTGGAATTGTTTCTGCACGGTGGTAACAAAAGAATTTTGGACTCTTTTCCCTGCTTAATCAGACAACAACTGTGGTCAACTCTGCATTAGACCTGTATTTCCCAGAAGGCTGTGGGGTGGAGATCATTGCAGAACTGGGACGCTACTACGTGGATTTGGCCTTTACCTTTGTGGTCAACATTGTTGGCAAGAAGGAAGTTCCCCTGGACCAACCAGGCTCTGATGGTAGGTTTGGTTGCAGAATGGGACAGTCACCAAGCAGATTTTTCAAACACCGTGAGTGGTCTGTGCTTGGAGAGCAGTGGAGCCAGGCCTGAGTTCAGACTCTACTTTAAGAGCCAAGGGCTCAGCCCTGGAAGTTGTGAAACTATAGGGCTTCTGAGCATGTAACAGCAGCCTATTTACATATGGTAGGGGAGGGAATGGGGTCTTTCCTTCCAAGGTTTTTCTCACATTTCTCCTCACCCACCTGTGCCTCTTTTTAAAGGTAATTTCAACAGTTGTATTATTTAATGGTAAAAATATATTAAAGTGTTAATTTTAAAAAACTGCTGAAAAGACCAGATTGGTCCTCCTGAGCTAAGCTGAGATAGAGCAGCCAGGCTTAAGATGGCCCCTGGGCTGCCTGGGAAGGGCACACAGCCAGGGAACGAAGCTTACTTTTATTGGAACGCTGGCAGTGCCAAGCCTGGGCAGCTAGCAACAGAGCATGTTCCCCCCAATTTGGTTGACTTCAGTGCCAACAAAGAGCCCAGGTGCTGCTGGTCTGCTGGCAATCCCCCCTCCCCCGTTGCTTGTTGATCCTGAACAAATGCTGAAAGCCTTTAGATCCTGCTGTAGGTTCTGTTGGTATATCACAGGCATAGTTTGCCTGCTCCCAGCAACTTCATTTTAAGACCTTGAAGGTGCACTGTGGGAGCCACAAGGAGTGTATTTCCTTTCCACCTAAGCACTCACCTGTCACCTGGCATGTGGAAGCAGCGTTCTCTCTTCTGCCCACAGCACTCTCCCAGCTCAGGGTAAACTTGTCCATCTACAGTGAGATTCTGTGAATGAGCCCCTAAGTGGAAAAGCCATGGATTCAGGTGGGGATCTCAACCTGGTGGGAGAGAGGCTTAAATCTCCCCCCCCCCCCTTCCCACTTTTTCCTTCCTTAAACAGTTCAGGGGAATTGCTATTGGGGCAGATGCACTTGTCCAAATCAGTAGCTACAGTTTCGGACACTTCTGGTCATTGATGAAGTAAAAGTTCTTTAAAAAACTATTTACACCCTGGTCTTTCCTACAACTCAGGGCCATTTATTAATTCAAATTTTAAAAATAAAAAAGCAACTTCCCCAAAATAATGCTTGCATACCTACTCTAGGTTGGTGGAAGTTTGCAAAATTGTGGCTTTTGCACATAGTCAGAGTACAGAATGCAACCTACTTGTCACTGGTCAAGAGGTGTCACAATTTAAGGTGGAAGTACCACTATGCACAAGGCAGGTGTGGGCTTAGAAGATACAAGGGAGAAGCCATGTTAGAAGAATTTTCCAGTTAGTTCCAGTCAAGTTCACTGTTTTCTGATTTTCTGCAGGTTTTTGCCGCATACACGCCCCTCCCATGGTTACTGGTCAAAGCTGTCTTGTTAATTAGCTCCCACTGTTCAGTTGTGAATCTGGTATGAAGGGAACGCAGTCATATCCTGGAAAGTTCCTTGGATACTGCCCAGTAATTGGTTGAGGAGGTCAGGAAATTATGGCCAGCATTTTTCTATAAGTATAGCTAGACAAAATCATTTTTATCCCTTTACCCTTCCCTTCCTTGCTGCCAAGAAGATATACGTATTATGTTCTGGGACTCTTTGCTGTAAGAACTAAGCTGGGTTAGGATGCCAGTAAGTAAGAGACTTAGTCAGTTTCGTTATTTTTGTTTATGTGTTTCATTGCCGCTGAACTGCATGCCTTGTTTTAATATCATTTCTTCAATAAAGCTTTTTTTTCTGCTTTATGACATGTGTTGTTCAGGGAAGTTACAAAGACTAAACCCAGGTAAAGCTTGATTATGTTACTGCCCCAAGGCAGGGTCATCCTTGACAGATGCCCTCCTCTGTCAGACAGGGGTTCCAGTGTCTCAAGACATCACCAGCTTGCCCTGTATTGCTCTTCCCCTCTGTCTCCCAGATGAGGAACCTGGAGGCAAGAAGAGCTTCGTCTACCACCTGAACGACGGCGTCTATGGCTCGTTCAGTTCTGTCATCTTCAACAACACATGCCCTGTCCCAGTCTTGCACAAGGTAAAAGGATCTTTGCCCTTCAGGGTCTCACAAGCAGAAGCCCAGCCTCGCTTGGTACATAATCTGCTCAAATCTGTGGGGTGCTAAAGTGCCGGGGGGAGACTGGCTTCAGCTGGCAAATATATTGGGAAATAATACATATTTATATTTTAATAACACAAACGTATGGATATGTGAAGCAATAGTCTTAGTTTGTGGTTTTGATTGGTTTGCCTTCTGATGCTTCCAAGCCCTGATTTCTGGAGGGAGAACTGAGCGTGGGACGTTCTGCATGCCGAGCAATACGCTATCGCTGAGCTATGATCTTCCTCTCCTTCTCTCACTTCCTGCATATACAAAATAAATGAGATGAGGGAGAGGAAGATCATGGCTCAGTGCTAGAGCACCTAATTGGCATGCAGAAGGTCCCAGGTTTAATCTCCATTTAAGTACCAGGTGATGTGAAAGACTTTTACCTGATACCTGGGAGTGCTGCTAGCCAGTCTAAATAGACAATATGGACTTTGATGCGCCAAGGATTGGATTCAGTGTAAAGCAGTCCCATCTGTGTGAGTTCACATGTGAGACTGCCCTTAGAGAAGCAGCTAAGTAGTTTGTTGGGAACACAGTGGAGAGCTTTCTGATCTCCGCCAAAGATGCCCAAGGTTGATAAAGGGTAGAAAGAAAAAGCAAATATCAAAAATGACAAAGAGCAAAAAAAATCCCACTCAACTCTTGATCACTGAATGTCTTACTTGGTTTGTCATAAAACTCAAAGCACAACTCCTTGGATTGCTGTTATTAACAGATTTCCCCTTGGGTCCAAAAATAGTCCTTGGAGGTTATCAGAAATGGCTGGCCTGTCCTTAGCAGTGACTCCTGATTCCCTTTCCATTCCTCGATCTGATTGTCAGTTGACTTTAAACAAAAATTATCAAGGTTGGCAGTTGACTTTTTTGCTTCTGGCTTGCCTTGTTTGTGCAAGCAACCTCCAGGAAGCGGCTCTCTCAGCCAAACCCACCTAGCAAGGTTAAAGTGAGTATAAAACAGAGGAGATTGACACTTTGGGTCCCCATTGATCAGGAAGGTGGGGTATCAATTTATGTATCTGTCTAAAACATTTATATGCACTGTTCAACCCAAATAGGATTGAAATTTGAACTTTACCATTTGCTGGATTCAACCCTTAAACGGTTGGTTGCCTGGTGTTGTTTTGATACTGTTTGTTTGTTTATTTTATTTATTATTTGGTTTTATAATACCGCCCTATCCCCGAAAGGCTCTGGGCAGTGTACAACATAAAATTCCACTAGAAATACAATCAGAACAAGGGGAGCAAGAACTAAATGCAGATAGATAAAGTACAAATTACATAAGCTCCACTAGTTATAGAATAGCTAAAATCCCTTTAAAAACAGCGGTTAATGCAATAAAACGGCATCCAGCGAATTTCGCATTCCGAGTAGTTAAATTTCACATTCCCGAATAGCACCAAGCCATTGGCCAGGTTGCGTGGCGGGGGGAGTGGAGGAGAGAGAGAACTCAAATGATCAGAACTGTTGACAATAAATCAGTTGGTAGAGCCTGTGGCTCAGTATGTACAGAAATGGGTTTTGGATATAGAAATTCAGAATTTCAGCTATTCTGTTTCAGTGTCTTGTCCTCTGGGCTACAAGGAATCACAGATGGCCGTGAGCATTTTTACTGTCTGTTAACTCCCCGCTCCCAATGCAGAAGCTGTCTCCTGATCCCCCCTTGTACAACAGCAGCCTCTGGGGTCCTACGGGGGATAACCTGGACCGCATTGCAGAGGGCATGGAACTCCCTGAACTGCATGTTGGAGACTGGCTGATCTTTGAGACCATGGGGGCCTACACGGGACCAGCTTCTTCTTCTCTCAGCGGAGAGCAGCCAGCACGGATCTACTATGCCATGTCTAGGGTGGCTTGGTGAGAGGATTTCCTAGAACCCCTTGAGAGGAAAGAAAGCGGGTGGTGGAATCAGCTCTGCAGGGAAGGGAGGGATTGGATGTGGGAGGGGCCATATTTGCATCATATAGTGTGGATTCCAGTTAGGGTTTCCAACCAGGAGGTGAAATTACAGCAGATTTCCAGATTATATAAATCACTTCCCCTGGAGAAAACAGCTGCTTTGGAGGACAGCCTCTATGGCACTGTATCCTTTTGAGGTAATTCTTCTTCCCAAACTCCACACCCCCAACGCTCCTGCTCCCAAACCACCACCATCCCCAGTCTCCAAGAATTTCCCAACCAGGAGTTGGCAACGCTAATTTACAGCACACTTTAAATTCACACTGGCACAAGTCAGCACAATGTAGATCTAGTGAACAGCCAGATGTGGTGCTGAGGGATCCAGAAGTGCATCCACCTAGTGTTTTTTTAAGGGAATAGCGGCTGTGTGGGCCCTGATTCATATTGGCACCACGGCACGAAGGGAAAGCTCTCCCTCCCTGATGCTTTTGCCGGTTGAAACTGCACCCTTCCAAAGAGCAGATGGCTCTATTTAGCCCTTCCAGAGTCACTAACAGTTGGGGTAGGGTTGCCAACTCTTGATTGGGACATTCCTGGAGATTTGGAGGTGGAGATTGGGGAAAGTGGATATTGGAGAGGGGGAGGGACCTCAGCAGGGTATACTGTCAAACTTCCATCTTCCAAAGCAGACATTTTTTCCAGGGGAACTGAGCTCTGTTTCCTTCAGATCTCCAGGCCCCATCTGAAGAATTGGGGATTGGGGAAGAGTTGCTCTGGTCTGATTCAGGGGCCCATGCTGCTTGTGTTTCCATTTAACAGCTGCTGGGAATATGTCTGGTCCTATTCTAAGAGGCCAATCTGTGCTCCTTAAATGTCTCACCCTCTGCTATGAACTCCCCCAGTGGATGTGGGCAACTCCTCTCAGCCTTCTGAAAAATAGGGAGAGCAGAGCTCATCTTGATCGTAAATAATGTACATGAACTGTTTTGAACACCCAAAACTGCTGTATAAATCCAGTCATTAGTGTGAGCAGCAGTGGCTCAGCAGTTAAGAACAGGTTTGATTCCCCGCTCTGCCACTTGAGCTGTGAAGGCTTATCTGGTGAACCAGATTAGCTTGTTCACTCCAACACCCGCCGGGTTGGTGACCTTGGGCTAGTGACAGTTCTTCGGAGCTCTCTCAGCCCCACCTACCTCACAGGGTGTTTGTTGTGAGGGGGGAAGGGCAAGGAGTTTGTAAGCCCCTTTGAGTCTCCTTACAGGAGAGAAAGGGCGGGGTATAAATCCAACTCTTCTTCTTCATTATTATTATCTTTAAACTCTCAAAGGTTGTTGCTTACATCTCCTTATCCTCACTCAGTGGGGAGACTGGGGCAAATGAGCCCCAAATTTGGCCTGGGACCTTCAGTAATTTATTGAAACACATTTACTGGACACCTCCTCCCTCCCCCACATAACAGTCCCAAGACAGCTGCTATTTGCTGGCTCAGAAAAACAAGCTGGGAGCTGATTAGGTTCTTTTTTGTTTGGGTCTTGGTGCGGCCTGCAGGGAAGCAGTCCAACTCCTGCAGGGGAAGCTGCTCCTGCCGGAAGAAGAGGACCAGGAGAGCACATGTGCCCCATTGTCTTGTGGCTGGGAGATCACGGAGACCCTGTGCGTGACTCCTGTCTTTGCTCCAGCAAGCATCATGTGAGCTGCACATATCAGTCACCACCAGGGAGGGGAGACGGTCCTCCCAACAGATTTCTGCCACACTTCCTCTCTCAACAGCCTTCCTGCCTCCTTGAGTAGGAGCTTGTCCCCCCTCCCAATGCTGTGTGGTTTTTAAGTATGCAACATAAATCCTGTTCCTCCTGACGCATGGTCTTGCTGCTGTGTTTATCTGCATGCACCCACGATCCCTCACTACTATCCTGCGCTGGCCAGGATCCCCCTCCTTGAACCCAATGGGTTGGAGTGGGGTCAGTCAACCCTCCCTGACTCCTTTGGAAATTTCTAGCATAGCCTGGCTCATGATGGCCTTGTGTCTTCACCTCACTTGACAGCAGATATTCACAGGGGCAGGCAGGGGGACTTTTAAAAAATGCATTCTTGATGTCACTTTGTTACACTGTTTCCAGGCTGGTTCTAATCAACACATCCTCAAACTTGAGAACCACCCCGCCCCACCGCCTGTCCCATTTTTACATCTGTTTGCAGCCCACTGTTCATAAGGTTGCCTGGCAGAGGTGTTATAAGTCCTCTGGCTAGCTGCCACGCTTTATTTATTTATTTGCTTTATTTGTAGTTCACCTTTCTCACTGAGGTGGATCATATAGTGTGGCCCATTATGCATGGAATACTTATCTCGGGGCTTTTCAGGGGCTCTTCAGTGCACAGTGGGCTTGCAGAGGAATCTCCTCTCGTTTTTCTATTTACACATGAGGAGCCATTGTCTGCCTGCTCTGAAGCTAGCTTGCTGGTCTCAGTGGGCCTCTGCAGCTTTTCCTGCTTCTCTTAACTCCGCCTATCAATTCCTCTTAAAGGCACAGATCTCATCACACCCATAATTGCAAGATAAAGGGCACTGTTAAAGCACTTTAAATTGCATTTATATCGACATGCCTGTGATAGCAAGCATGTCAATATTGTAGATCCTTTCCTGGCGTAACCCCCACCAAAAAAAGAAAGAGGCAAAGCCATTCCCTGGACCACACACTGCTGAAGATGGGGACTTTGTACAAAATCCCCCTTCTCTTCTACACTCTCTCTCTCTCTCTCTCTTTCTCTCTCCCTGCCGCTGCTGCAACCAGAAAAATTGTGTTAAAATGCAGCCTTGTTTGAATAAAGTTGCAAAAAGCCCTCCTGATCATCAGGGAGGGCAGAAGCAGAGCAGTGTGGGGGGTGGGGTAAGGGCAAAAAGTGACCCTGCTTGTGTTGTTCTTATCAGTGTATTGCTACAAGTGTTGCACGGATCTGCAACCTGTGTGCTAAAAAAAAAGATGGGGGAGGTCATCACCTTTGGATCAGAACAGAACAATGCATTGTGGATATGTATTCCCTCTACCCAGAGGTTCCGAAAGAGCCCAGAGAAATGTTGGGAGTTTTTGGCAACAAATACAACTGTCAGGCTTTAGAAAAGCCCCTTGAATTGCCCTTTTTCTTCTGTGGTGGGTCCCTCAACTCCTGTATGAGGAACAGAAATCTACTACACCCCCCATTTCCTTTCACTGCATTTCCACTCCCAGGGAAAAGGTTCAGTTGTTGAATTTCAACTTGGCATATTGACATTAAAGATACAAGAACTCTGTGTACCTATGTAAACACCATCAAGTCGCAACTGATTTATGGTGACCTCAACAAGGGTCTTTCAAGGCAAGTGAGAAGCAGGGGTGATTTGCCATTGGCTTCCTTGGTGGTCCCCAAGTACTGATCCTGCTTGGATTCCAAGATCTGAAGAGATCCCCATCTGTATCATGCCATGTTCCCTCCTACAGGAGATCTACCAGAAAGAACAGGTGGCAACCAAAGAGATTTCCACCTGTTAGTGAATATCTGGTGCAGTTCAGTGTATAGCATCCTCTCGATTACAGATGCGTATGGATGTCCTGAATACTGTTTCCACACATACCCCAAAAGGAGTTTGCACAGATCTCTGTAGGAGGCTTGTATGCTTTTTGTTGGATCTGAGCTACTCCCTCACCACATCTGAAGCAGTAAGCCCCCACTGGCCACATTAAAGAGGAATGTCCATATCAATTTGCACTCATTCTGGGTGTGATTTATGGCTTTCTTGGAGTTTCCTCTTTGAACTGGAGGAAAAAATAAACTTGTTTTTCTCTTAGAGTTGCTGTGGGAAGCATCTGTGTGGACACTTTATGGCCTGACCAGCAAGATGGGTTGCCAACTCCAGATTGGAAAGTACCTGGCGGTTTTGAGGGTGGACTCTGAGCAGGGTGGGGTTTGGGAAGGGAAGGGACTTCAACGGGGCATAATGCCATAGAGCCCGCCTTCCAAAGTGGCCATTTTCTCCAGGTGAGCTGATCTCTGTCACCTAAAGATCAGTTTTAACAGCAGGAGATTGCCAGCCACTACCTGCAGGTTGGCAACCCTACTGGGAAGGGGGGCAGAACTATGCTCCATGTTCAAAATACTTAGGGGCAGCTTACTGTTATGTACAATTTCCCTTCCCCTTTTAGACATTTAAAGGGCTTGTCTCCAGCATGGCCCCCCAGGGAAACTAAGAGTGAGGGGAAAGGGTTGGTGGTGGTGGTCAGGACCGGGGGGCGGGGGGGGGGTTTCTGGTGGAATCGCCCATGCACCTGCACTTTTGCAAAGTGAGAGAAAAGAGAAGGAGTGAAGGGTGGGGAAGCAGCAGTGAGCAGTATGGAAATGTTTGTATGTTAGGCATGCTTTTGCACTCCATGTGGGTGCGGCCCTGGTTAAAAGCCGTTAATGTTTGTCCTTTTCTAAGCAGTGCAGTTTTGCTTACAGGTTGCAGTGGTGCTCCAGTTGAATGGAGGTGAGGAATGCTTTGAGGTTTGAGATGCTGGAGTCTAGTTGAGCTCTGGGGCCTTCCCACACTGCATCTGACCAAGTCCAAGGAGCCTTCCCCAAACCAAAGCTTTCCCTGAATAGTTGCTGGTGGAATTGTGTGGGTGTACCCAGTGGTGGGATTCAAAAATTTTAGTAACAGGTTCCAATGGTGGTGGGAATCAAACAGTGGCGTAGCGCCAATGGGACTGGGCTGGGCACGACGGGGGCGGGTCATTCCTGGGCGGGGCTGTGGCAAGGACGCAGGGCAAGGATACAGGGCAAGGACGAAGTTCCCCTTTGGCCCGCCTCTAGATTCAAATAATGACTGTTAGAAGTATTAAAAAAGCAATATACCAAAAGGCAGTATATTATTTCATTTTTATATAATTATATTGTTTGATTTTAAATAATAACATAAGTAAGGAGAGAAACCAAAAACTGTTTACAATTGTTAACATATTACAAACATATCTAATTGTCTATCTCTCTCAAACCCCCCCCCCAACTAAAACATCCTATATTGCCTCCCTCCTTCCCATATTTCCCTCCCTCCCTCCTTTCTACTTCCCCTTCAGAGTCCTATAACTACTTTATCTATTCCACTTGAAAGAAAACTAACGGGGGAGAGATCCAAAATCCTTAATCTAAACGAGTAGTTTAAACTCCTCTCTTTCCAATATAAATTTCAAGGGGAAAAAAGAAAATGAAAAATCTTTACCTATAATACTTTCCCAACCTTTATTCCAATGCACAAAAAAATAGAATTACCATATATTGTATTATTTCATACAGTTCATACACACGTGGGGGTGGGGGTGCCATGGGAGGCAGGGGGGCCGCAGGGCCCCTGGGGGGTGATTTTGCATCCCCCACTTGATGAGATTTGTTGTACGCAGGGACAGAGATTACCCCCTTGTCCCTAGTGGAGTTAATCATCAATAACCGGTTCTCCGAACTGAGAAAATTTTAGTAACCGGTTCTACCGAATAGGTTCGAATAGGCTGCATCCCACCTCTGGGTGTACCTTTCTGATTGGTAGGAGTGGAATATGGACTCTGCTTTAGCATCTTTTGGCGAATAAAGGCCAGCCAGATTTTGCTGCGTCATCAAGGCAATAAGCCTTTCCCACCGTTCACCCCATCAGTTACATTCTGGGCTGCTTCCACACAGACGACTCTCCATGTCACTCTCATTTCACAGCAGCAACAGGGCATTGTGCTTTCCCCAAAATTTTTTTACTGGCTCGTCCCCCTGTGGCTATCATTTCCCCAGCCAAAATGGGGAACTTTTTAATGAACCAGTAATTGAAATATTTGCAACAATGTCACAGTCTGAATCTTGTGACCTTGGTAAGGGGGTCGGCTTCCCAAATCAGAGGAAATGCAGCTGTCATTTCATCAATTTCTAATTTTGGGGGGGGGGTTGCAAATGTGTGTTGCTCCCTACATCTCCCCATATAATTATACTCTGCTGGTAGATGCCCCAGGGTCATAACTCCGCTTAAAAGATTCTGGAGGGAAACAGCTTTTATCACACCATGTCTTGTGAGGCAAGACTGCATAACAAAGCGGTTTGGAAAAAAAAATCCTCCGTCAGGCAATTTCCCAGATTGTCACCTAGTGTAGGCAGATGTCAAAATCTCTGCGCGCGTGCGCATTTTGGAATGGCCCATCCAGGTTGGAAAGAAAAAAAGGAACCAAGCATCACTCCCGGCTGCTGTTCCCTCTTCTGTGCTGCAGAGGGCGCCTGGCGGGGATGGAAAAGAGTGCAACACACAGGAACGAGACTCAGCGGCGGTGCTGCTTTCTCATCCGGGCCTCTAGGGGGCGGTAATCTTGAAACTCGAGTGCCGTTCCTCCCTCCCTCCTCAGTGGCGCAGGAGCTGCCCTAGTGTCGTAAACGCGAGCAGTGTGCGTGACGGTAGCGGTGTTGTGAAAGGACGGCAAGGACGCGGAAAGGAGCAGGTGAGGGGTGGCTAAACGAGGTTTTTAATGGCGCCGCTTTTGGGGAGAGGGGTCTGCTGCCAGGAGCTGATCTTCTGCCGACGCAGCTCTAAAATGAGGCGGACTGTGGGGACGCAGAGCCTCTGTATGCAGAGGCAGTCTACATCCGAGCGGAAACCGGGGGGGGGGGGGGCTGGTACTTTCTTGCTTCGTTCAGGAAGTAGGCGGAGGCACCCGTTTTGGAACATCTCGCCATTGATTTTAAAAAGTCTCGCGAAAAAGAGCAGAGTAGGGGGAGCTTTTCATTTGGGTGGGAACCAGCGGGCTGTAGTGGCCCATCCTGCCAATTTTGGCCCTCGACCTCCTCGTTCTTCAGTCTGTCTATGCCGGCCGGGAACTGGTGGGCTGCATCCTTCGCACAGCAGGTATGCGCTTTATTTTCGCACTGGAGATGCGCACCGTCTGTGGATGTTGCTATCGTGGGCAAACAGAGAGTAGGTATGTCGTTGCCTTGCACAGTTTCAGTGACTCTGAACCTATGCTCAGGAAGGAAGCTATTTTGACTTGCTAACTCCCTCCCTCCCCATTCTGCTCAGTGAATGTGAGCTAAACATATTGAATTGCTGCTGTTATAACTACTGAGGGGGGAGGGTTTGAGGTTTCTGGTCCCTGTGGAAAGGTGCGTGTTGGGTTACCAACATCCAAGTGGTAACTCTGTAATTGCAACTAATCTCTTGACTACAGAGATCAGTTCCCCTGGAGGAAAAGACAGTTTTGGAGGATGGACTTAATGGATGACAACTCTGTTTAGATCCATCCCCATTCTCCAGTCCCACCCTCCCAAGGGGCTGCCCCCAAATCTCCAGAAATTTCTCAGTGTGGAAATGGCAAGTCTTGAAGGGAGCAGGGGTTGGAGAGCCTAGCAAAAGGAGTGATCTAAGCCTTCCTTGTGTGTTCTCTGTGTCCCTGATCCTCTTCTTCTTTCCTTCCATACAGGATAAGTTCCTAGCGTCTACAGTTCCTACTGGCTTCTAAGAGCAGAGGCTGAGTAAGCAGGTAGGGTGTGATGCAGATTCACTCCTAAGTTGTCTGCCTGTTCCTTGGCAGAAGGCAGACTGCTATCCATCTAACAACATAGGACTTCAGAAATGACCAACACATGGCAACAGAAATATGACCACTAAGTTAGCCTGACCTGTCTTAAACATGAGGTGTGTTTGCTAAAAAGTCTTCCTCCTTTTTGTAATCACTGACCGCAACTAAAAGTGCACTTAAATTTAGTGGGAGTGTAGTGAGATTTCAATTCAATTTCACTTTATTACAGTCAAAGACCAGCAAATTACAGTCAGGGACCGACAAATTCTATACAGCAAATTGCAGTCGCGAATCAACAAATTCTATACACACTCTCAACCTTAATTCCCCGTGTAATTGTAATATATAAATACCCTAAAATCAACACTGAAGCCTAATTTGTTTCACTTGTCCCATACATACGGTAACTTAGCGTTAAAATACATTCAGTCCATAACTTAGCGTTAAAATGAATCCAATCTATAACGGCATTAAAAATAAATCCAATCCATAACTTAACGTTAAAATAAGTCCAATCCATAACTTAGCATTAAAATATATTCAATCTATAACTTAGTGTTAAAATGAATTCATTCCATAACTTAGCATTAAAATGAGTCACTTAAGTTAAAATTATTGTGGGAGTGTAGTGACCTTTCTACACCCCCAAAGTCCAGCCTGGCACACATGTTCCAGTGCATAAAGAGAAATTGAGGAGGCTCCTGTGTATGTTTGAATAACCACGGTAGGCAAGGCTTCCCTGGGTGAGACCAGAAGAAGAATCTTTAAAGGGTCTTTAAAGAGCCAAGAAAGAAATTCCAGACGGACTGAACCAGTGGTGGCATAAGACTCTGGTGGTGGTGGTGGCGGCAGCGGCATAGGGCTGATTTCTCTTGAAGGGATTTAAGAATTCCTCATTGAGGTCTATTGACTTGGAACTCAAGCCAGCTAGGCAAGTTCTCTGTGATGGAAAGGCGCCTTGAACAGGCTCATCGAGCACCACATCGAGCACCTTTGTGATGACTTTGTGGGCTAGGCAGCAGGTAGTAATCGTCAAAGTAGCAGGAGATTCCCCCCGCCAGTGAAATGCTTAATCCTTCTGCTGTTCATTTCCCCTGCAGTCAGGGTCCCTTCCAAAGCTTCACCAGCACTTGCACTCACCTGGGTGATCTGCTTTTAGAACCCTAGTGCCCATTATTGCTTTCTTCTACATTTCAGCCATGCCACTTTTGGACATCCAAGACAAGCTGGGCATTGATATTGACAGGTGGTTCACCATCCAGAGCGCCAAGCAGCCTTACCAGCGGGCTGCCGTGTGCCATGCCTTTGAGAAAGAGTGGCTGGAATGCTCTGACGGCATTGGGCAGATCCGATCCAAGACTGAATGCAAGGTGGAGATGGACGATCTCTTTGAATGCCTGAACAACTACAAAATGGTAAGTTGAGGGGGATGAGGGCACCTCCTGCAAGAGCTTGTTCCCGTAGAATGCTTGGGAGGAATGCTTGGAGAACGCAGTAGGGTAGGCAGTGTTGGATAAGGCCCAGAGGACACCCATGTTCAAACCTCTCCTTTATGGAACAGTGTGCCAATGAACCAATGGATCTATGATGAAACACAAAACAAACATAGCACACTAGAGCTGCATAATTGGCTCAGAAATATATTGGTATTTTTCTAAACCATAAATGCATTTAAATCACCATACAACCTACCCATCATCAAGTGCTTATACAATAATATCCTTATTCTACTCAATGTGAATAAATATTGTTAAAACAGTTCATGCATCTTTGAGGATATAGGCATAGGCTTTCCTGTTATCTAGGCTTTCCTACTTCTACAGGTAAGTCATGAACATTCAATGCGAATAGAAGTATAATCATTGTGGTATCGGTTAAATTATAGTGTCTTTTAGTCCTTTAACATATTCTTGATTTTCCACCCACGCTGTGATTCTTCAGAGTTGCGTGAGCTGCTGATGGAAAGCTTCTGGACTATCGCACACAAACCACAACTAACTCCACCTGTTTGGTGTTCTTTTCCAGCAAGTTGTCAGCTTCACCAATTAAAGGAATAATAGCCACATGTTTGGGAATGCCTATATCCTCAAAGATAATTTATTCACATTGAGTAGTATAAGGATATTATTGTATAATCACTTGATGATGGGTAGATTGTACTGTGATTTATATGCACTTATGGCTTAGAAAAGTACAAATATATTGGGGTGCTGTGTGGTTTTTCTGGGCTGTATAGCCGTGTTCTAGCAGCATTCCCCCCTGACGTTTCACCAGCATCTGTGGCTGGCATCTTCAGAAGATGCCAGCCACAGATGCAGGCGAAACGTCAGGAGAGAATGCTGCTAGAACACGGCCATACAGCCCGGAAACCACACAGCATCCCAGTGATTCTGGCTGCGAAAGCCTTCCGACAATACATACAAATATATTTATCAGCCAATTATGCAGCTCTAGTGTGCTACGTTTGTTTTGTGTTTCGTCATATGTCCAAACCTCTCCTTTGCCATGAAGCTCACTGGGTCGCCTCTGTTGGTCAAAATGACCTCAAGGGAGAAAAATGGCAGAAGGCAGGACATTGAATACCAGGCTCAGCCTCTTTGAGGAAAGGCAGAATCTGAACAGACTGGTGTAAGGACAACTGATTTCAGTCAAGGATTTAAACCAGAGTTTTCTGCTTGTTTTAGGTATTTCATAACTAGAACAGCAAACTAGGGGTGGTTAAAACCATCAGACATGCTGTTTTTAAAACCTAGCAGAGAGCATTCTGTGCTATAAGTTTATTTACTATGCTTAGTTTCCTTTTATCACTGAGACTTCAAGTGGGTTTCGCAGTGTTAAGTTAAATCAGTCAATATAAAGGAGCATCTGTTTAGCAATGGATTATAGAAACCTGAATAAGCATAGGATATTAGACATGATAGAGAGTTCAGCTATAAAGAAGAAACATAGTTTCTTGACTGTTTACATTGTGGAACAATCTCCCTAGAGAGATGGTCCTGACCATCTCATTTTTGATCTACAAGAAGCTGTTGAAGACAGTTTTATTTACGGCTGCAATTGACTAATCTAGTTTTTATTTTGTGGCAGTCCTAAGGAAATCTAAAGCAGGAAAAAAATCGAACAAAGAAAACAGGAAAAGACAATACAGCTACCCAAAAGCTGTATGATTATTAGCACAAGCACATTGGATCTTGAAATTTTAAACTGAAATTTTAAACGGACTAGGAGCAGCAGTGGCGTAGGAGGTTAAATGCTCGTGTATCTAATCTGGAGGAACCGGGTTTGATTCCCAGCTCTGCCGCCTGAGCTGTGGAGGCTTATCTGGGGAATTCAGATTAGCCTGTACACTCCCACACACGCCAGCTGGGTGACCTTGGGCTAGTCACAGCTTCTCGGAGCTCTCTCAGCCCCACCTACCTCACAGGGTGTTTGTTGTGAGGGGGGAAGGGCAAGGAGATTGTAAGCCCCTTTGAGTCTCCTGCAGGAGAGAAAGGGGGGATATAAATCCAAACAAAAACAAAAAATATTATCCGAGAGAATGTTACACAGTCTTGAAGTTCTGTCCACTGGCTCTTTTGGGGGGCAGTCTAATTGAGTTTTTAAATTGTGGCCTTCTAGGTGTTTTTGTTATCGCTTTATTTCCATTGTAAGCTGCCTTGAGCTTTGCAAGGTAGAAAGTCTGAAATATTTTAATTAATGAATAAATATTTTAAGTAAATAATTACCTTTACATTCAGAAATCATTATTTATTTTTAGGTAGTTCTCAAATTGTGTCCCTTTTAGAGTTGGAAGGGGCCATACAGGCCAACTAGTCCAAACCCCTGCTCAATGCAATCATCCCTAGCAAGTGTTATTCCATCTGCTCCTTGAAGATTGTCAGAGAGGGAAAGTTGACCATGTTCCTAGGCAGCTGATTCCACTGTTGAGCAGCTCTTACTGTATTTTTTCCCTATCCAGCCAACATCTTTACCCACTATTGTGAGTCCTATTCTCTGCTGCCAACAGGAACAGCTTCCTGCCTTCCTCTAAATGACGGCCTTTTAGATTCTTAATTTAAATTTCAAATGCCTCCTTGAACTGGTTCTAGAAAGCTCTGCTTCTTTCCCCAAATTTCTCTCTGTTCTCATCTCCCTTCTGCTGTGTCATAACTTTCCTGCCCCACAAATATGTGAATACTCTCAGCCAAAACCAAGAACTGGTGATAGTTGCTAGTCCAAGGTGATCCAAAGTAGCCAATATTTGTTGCTGGAGGACAGAGCCAGTTGCAGACATCCTAGGCATCAAATGGGAACCAAGGGTCCTCCTGATGATCATTACATGAGTAGCAGCAAAGTCCATTGCAGGGGAGATGCAGTGGTCCCCAGCAAAGGGTTGAAGAGGAAGCATTTCCCCCCACAAGGGGTTTTAGTGGGGTTGAGCTGGGCAGAGGAATGGGAAGGCTGGTGGCAGGCTCAGCAGGGCTGCTGACCCACCAGTCAGCCTTGTCTTTGGGAGATGGGTAAGGTTGGGCGGGCGGGCGGGCGGGCGGGCGGGGGGAAGTGCTGTGGGAGGTGGTGGGCAGGGCTTGTTTTGAACCGGGGTGATTGCTGTGGGTGGGTGGGAGACAGGGAGGGCCTGTTTGGGGCCAGGGTAGTTGCTGGGGGTGGGAGGAGGCAGGATCAGTTTGTTTGGGGCTGGGGTGGTTGCTGGGGATCGGGGGGAGGGCTTGTTTGGGGCTGGGGTGATTGCTTTGGGTGGGTTTGGGGATACCGGAAGGACTTGTTTGGCCCACAGATCAACTGATCTGTAGTCCAAGGAGGTTGCTGGCAGGGAGGCTAGGAGAGCTTGTGCAACCCTGGAGCAGCATTGCTAAGGCACTGGCTACTGCTTGGGGGTAGGGATGGAATGTCTTCTCCCTTATTGGTGGAGGGCCATGCAGGAAACAAAGGGCTTGCTCGAATATGTGTCCTGAACAGCAGTTGGCTAAGAGTTTGTCGTCGGACAGTTGAACCCTTTGCTAATTATGTATTATAAGATATCTGGAGCGACTTGATCATTTCTCCTATCTGGGACGCAGCCATCATACAAACATACATCTGATTATGTTATCCGAAGTTCAGATTTCACTTTAAACAGAGCAACTTGTTCCGCAGAAACAAACAAAATCCCATTTCTTATTTTTTGACGATTTAAGTCATTGATTTTTATTCCCCACTGCCTTTTGGGGACAGTTCTGCTTCCTGGGGCAGCTCTAGCTGGGTATTGATTCACTTTCACTTCCGCAGGGCCACTCCTGCATGGTTTAGTGATTAAGAACAGCTGGTTTCCAATCTGGAGAACAGGGTTTGATTCCCTACACATGAGTGGCAGAGTCTTATCTGGTGAACCAGATTTGTTTTCCCATTCGTACATTCCTGCAGCATGACCTTGGAGTACTTGCCATTCAGAACTCTCTCATCCCCAGCTACTTCACAAAATGCCTCTGTGGGGAGAGGAAGGGAAAGCAGTTTGTAAGCCCCTTTGAGTCTCCTTACAGGAAAGAAAGGGAGGAATAAATCCAAACTCTTCTTCCACCTCCTCCTTGCAGCATGGAGAACAAAAGCCTTGGCTTCTCCTGGCTGAGAGTTTGCATTTAGCAAGGGAGTAATTGGCCCCTTTTAAGGAAGTCACTGCAAGGAAGCTGGGAGTGAGAGCCACTGTTGCCTTTGTGGCTTTGCTGCTTGCAGGCTTTCCACTGGGGGCGCAGGAAGAGGATTGTGCAGGTGGGGGCAGGGGCCATGCTGGTGCTTGCTTCTACCTTGCATTGGATAATTGTTCTAGATGGCCTTCTGTGGTTGTCTGTCTGATGCCCTTCAGCTGTACCTTTCTTAGGGGGACTGTGGTGGCTTTCCGTAGCCTTTGTTTTCCACAGAGTAAATTTGGGTGCAGCTGGATATCATTTGGGAGATACATTATTGCTGAGCAGTCCACTGCTTTTTGCCATTGTCAGTTGCGTTCTGTTGGGTCTTTTGAGGTTTTTCTTTGCTGCACCGAATTTTCTCTCTGCCTCTCTTCCCTCTCCTGTCCACCTGCCACCTTTTCAGGGTCTGCTGTAAGCAAAGCAGAAATCCAAATGCCAGGCTATTAAGTCTAAGAGGACAGATTGAGCATCGTGGCTGGCTAAGCATGAACCTGGCAGATTGTGTTCATTTGCTGCCAAGTAGAAGTGTACAGGGCTGGGGGAGGGGTGCCACTTAAGGACTGCTTGCTGGCAGAATTTGCTTTTGCCCATCCCCCCCATCTCTTATCAGACATTGACAGATGTCCCTGAGATAAATGAAATTAGAACCCTTCAAGAATCAGAGTGGTGTTATTGATCATTGGAAACTTCTTGTCCCAACCTGCAGTGTGGGAACTTGTTTCTAATATCTCTCCACAGATGCCTTTCTTTTCTGCTGCTAAGTGGTAAAAGGGGACAGCAAGGCTCCTTGATTGTTGAGTGGTCGGGTTCAAGAGGGGATTTGGCAGATGCATTTGTATCTTGCACAGGGGAGCATTTGCTGGCATTCCTCCTCTTATGTCCTCGCCAAAGGGACACTCTTATCTTCCTTATACACAGAAACAGACACCCTGGTGATTCTCCCCTTTTAAGAGAAGAGGGGTATAGAGCTGCAGCACAATCCACAAAAGGGTCTTGAAGACCTGGGAGGGAGAGTCTGCTGAGGGTTGTTAAAATGAAGCCTTGTCAGGGGCAGGAACATCTCTCACACCTGTTTTAAAAAAACAAAACAAGCAGAAGAGTCTTGCCTGCTCTGTTCAGATGGCATCCACATTCTCCTGCCACTGTTTTTTATTCCTCTCACCCTTGGGCAGATCCGACGCCTGATGACCATTTCAGCGCAGAAAAAGAAGATGATAAAGGAGGGGAAGTACACCCCACCTGACTACCACACCGGAAAACTGGACCCCGACCCTTGAACACTTGCTGCAGACCATCAAGACAGCAGACTGAAAAGCATTATGCTCCCTGTTGGCTTGGAGTTGGTGGGTTTTATTCTACCAGTGCTATATCGGAGAACGCCAAGATTGAGTCTTGCTTTTTTCTTGTTGCTGTCCAACTCTGGTCCTGTGAATGCTGCAGTCTGTCCCACATTGAAATAAAATAATCTTTCCTGGTTCTCAAGTATTGCTCGCTGTAAGGCCAGGGTAGATAATCCGTTCACCAAATAGGGGTAGAGTGAGCCTGGCACCAAAGCTTCTGCTGTTGAAAAGAGCTTGCAGAAGCTACCTCGCACTGCCGTCTCATTTGAACCCACCTGCCATTGTCTACTTCCTCTGCATCAGGTCCCTTCTGTCTGCAGCCGCCTCCCCTCTCTGCCCCTGTTCTCTTACCTGGCCAAGCTTCTTGTGATGGAAGCAGATTGGAGGGTGCTCCTAAGGGTGTGATGGGAAAGGAATAGCAATTGACTGAGATGCCATCCAGCATGAGCCCCATTGAATAAATGGGATCTGCAGCCACTATCGGTACATAGGGTGTGCCATTTATGTTTTCTATCTCAGGCTGGCTTAGCCGCAATACATTTGCTATTCCTCCTCCACCACTTGGCCTGAGCATCATTCCTCCCTCTGCTCTCTTCTTTGTCAGTCTGTGGCTCCATCTACCTGGAGAGAGGTTCTGTTTCTTTTATATCCTGTTGACACTCATGAATTTACATACATGAAACTGCCCTATATGGAATCAGACCATCTGTCCATCAAGGTCTGTATTACTTACTCAGACTGGCAACAGCTTTGCAGGGTCTCAAGCAGAGGTCTTTCACATCAGCTCCTGCCAGATCCTGTAACTGCGTATCCCAGGGATTGATCCTGGGACCTTCTGCACACAAAGCAGAGGCTCTTCCACTGAGCTACAGCCCTCCTCAGCTAGCGTCTGCTTTTCTTCTGTGTCAATATTGTCTGTAGTGAGTTCTGTTTCTAATTGCTGTGAAGTACTACTGTTTCTTGAAGATTTTCCAATCTGTAGAACAGTTCCCAGAGAGCAATCCACAGGACACAATGCAGATGGTCTGTATATGTGGGGGTTCTGTCAATATGCTTACCATATGCCCTAGTTGTGGGTTCTGTGTTTTGAAGGAACAGAAGTTTGTATTACTGGCATGGAGTCTGTGCCATGGGATGGGTGAAAGGTACCTGGAAGTATGGTTGGGAGGAAAGGGGAAGGGGCAGTTCAGAGAGAAGGCTGCGCTGCCTAGTGTTGCTTGGGCAAGTCTGCATTTCTTCTCTGCAGACTGCAAAATGTGGAATCGAAAGCAGTTTTCAACTTCAGCAAAATCTTGTTTTTTTAAAAAAAAGCTTCTAGTCCTCACATTTATAAAAATCCTCCAAAGTACAGCTGCTTTGGATGTAGAGTTTGAATCTGTCTTGCCCTTATATCGGAACAGAAAGGGCTAGAGTCGTCATTTCATTTAAATTTTAAAAAGAAAACGAAAGCTGTGCTCCCAAGTTTGTGAGAAAATCTGTCCTGGACAAAAAGAAAGCCAGCAGAGGTCTTGCAAGAATACACCCTGAGATCTGGTGGTCATTTTGGAGCTGCTATGGGAAAGAATGAAAGGAAGCCACAGGACTTAATATGCGACACTGTAATGATATCTCATCTGCCAATTAACACTCCCTCTTTACAGTGAGGTGTGGGGGATGGGAGGCTGAGCAGGGAAATCTCACAGGTGGTTGTGGCATCAGAGTGCTGGGCTCCTTGACGGATGCTTGAGCTGTGAAGTCCTACCTTCATCATACCTCTAAATCTTCAAGAAACTGCTGGGAGATGTTAGAAGGAGCTTGGGAGGTAAGTGCTGGTAGCTGACACCCTTCTCTGTCTTCTGTTGCAGCTGCCTCAGGTAAAGTGTTCTGAATTTGTAATTGGAGATTACAGGTGGGCTGAATGAAGTCCAATAAACACCACCAGTGCAGATAAAGTGAAAGTGCTGGTAGTTGGCAGTGTAGTCTGCCAAGGGTTGAAATGTTGACCTTAGAATACCGGGTTGCAGTTCCTTGGAAACAACCAGTTCACAGTCTGTGGGTGCTATAATAACCTGCTTGGCTTGGCTCACTAGCTGTGCTCCTTCCTGGAAAAGCAAGAACTGGCAACAGTTATCTATGTGCTCATCACATTGACATTAGACTACTGCAAGACACTTAACATGGTGCTGTTTTTGAAGACTTTTCAGAAGCATCAAGTGGTCCAGAATGTGTAGCTGACGATGCTGACTGGGGAAGGCTATTGGGAACAGGCCTGTTTCCAAGCACAGCTGTTTCCAAGCACAGCTTAAAATGCTAGTGGTTTTTTCTCAACTGGTAGTGGTCTTGTGTCAGAGTGATTTCTGAGGTCTCTAGGGGGCCCATTCCTGTTGACCTAAAGAGAGTGGCTGTCAGGGATGGCCTCCTTGGCTGTGATGCCCTGTCAGTGAAACTCCCTATGGCCTCTATCAGGCTGCAACACATATTTTTGGTGCTGGGCATTTCTCTAGGCAACTGATGAGAGAAAAGGTGTTGAGATTTCTTTGCGTTCCAAATGTGATTTGTTTACGGTGTCACATTGCTTTTCAATTTTGGTGGTGTGTTTTACTGATCTTTTACTTGGTGGAGCTTGTTGTTTAAATTGCTTCCCCCACCCCCCATTATTATGTTACTTCAGGCCCTTTTTGCTGGAAGGTGCATAAAACACCGTATAGAAAGTTAAATTTAATTCAACAGCATCTGGACTGAACAATGTACTATGCCAGCTGCACCCTCACCATGTATTTACATTCTAGAAGCAAAAAGAACAGTGTTTGGTGATAGGTTAGTCCAGGGGTAGGGAACCTGCGGCTCTCCAGATGTTCAGGAACTACAATTCCCATCAGCCTCTGTCAGCATGGCCAATTGGCCATGCTGGTAGGGGCTGATGGGAATTGTAGTTCCTGAACATCTGGAGAGCCGCAGGTTCCCTACCCCTGGGTTAGTCCATGTTATCTGAACCGCTGAATAATATTGGCTTGTAAAATGTAGAACTGTCAAGCCTGTGAGGGAATTTTTTTTTCGTTTTTTGTGGGGGATGATTTTGGGAGAGAGTACTAGGTACTACCACAAAATGGCTGCTACTGTGAGGCTGATCACAAAATGGCTGCTATGACTATATTTCCATTGCAAGGAGGCAGGTTAGGGGAGGAAGCACCAGATAGTGGATCTATTGGTGGGAAGGGTATCGCCCAGCCTGGATATACTGGGAAAGTTCATTCTACATATGCCATTTCCAGGGACGTAGGTATAGATTTTTATGGGGGGGGGGGGTTGGAGGTGGGGCCACACCTCCCAAACCCTGCCCCCAGCCTCAATGTTTATAAAAGCAGCTCTCTGAGACCAGGGATGGCAGACACCCCTGCCCTGCCCCCCCACCCCCCACCAGCTGGGCTCGCAGCCAGCAGTCCCTTCTGCCCTCCCCTCTGGGCAGAGGCATAGCTAGGGAAAATGGAGCCTGGTGCATAATCTGAGTTTTCAATGTTTAAACTGGGGACCTCAGATTCTCCCTTTAAATCCATGCTGAAGGGGGTGGATTTAAAAGAAGAATCTGACGAAATCTAGGGGTTTCTGCTGTCAGGGGGGCAATTGTTAAGCTAGCAGCACCAAACTTTCAGGGTATCTTTAAGAGACTCTCCTGATACCACCACCCAGGTTTGGTGAAGTTTGGTTCAAGGAGTCCAAAGTTATGGATCCTCAAAGGTGTAGCCCCCATCTTCTATTAGCTCCCATTGGAAACAATTGGGCATCCCCTTTGGGAATCCATAACTTTGGACCTCCTGAACCAAACTTCACCAAACCTGGGTAGTATCAGTAGGAGACTCTGCTGATGATACCACCCAGGTTTAGTGAAGTTTGGTTCAGGGGGTCCAAAGTTATGGACCCTCAAAAGGGTATCCCCATCTACCATTAGCTCCCATTGGAAACAATGGGGGATGGGGCACCCCTTTTGGAGATCTGTAACTTTGGACCTCATGAACCAAACTTCACCAAACTTGGCTGGTATCATCAGGAGTGTCACCTGACAATAGCCTGAAATTTTGGTGCTGCTAGCGTAAACACTGCGCCCCCTACAGGCCAAGAACCTAAAAACATCAAAAAATTACCAAAAAAACAAACGAGGGGCGAAGCTTCAGATATATAATGTGGGGTTTGAAACTGAGAATCCCCCCTTACCTATGTCCTTGGCCATTTCTTCCTTTCCTTTTCTTGATCTTAAAATCTGCCCAACCAGCAGACCCGCCCTCTCCCCCCCCCCCCCAGCAGTCTCATTATCGTACATAGTGTGATTACTGTTGAGCTTGGGGAGGTAAGCAAGGTGGTGGCAGGAAATATTGAGTGTTTTGGTGCTTACAACTGCCATATTGGAGATCCGTGGGGTGGTAGATGGGGTGCATTGGAAGATCGTACTGGAGAGAGGGGATAGGGAACAGAGGTGGGAGGTAAAAAGAGTGTGGCAGAAGTTATTTCTTTTTCTTCGAGTCTGTTCTGGGGGTATTTTTCATGCCCCACTGCTGGTGTGCCTAAAACAAGTGCAGAATGAGTTTTCATAGAGGTTGTGAAACCTCAAGTGCTTTCTAGAGTTAATGGTCTGGGATGCTGAAGAGCTGTCATATCAAACATGTGTCCCAGGGGCCTTATCCAGCCCCCTGAGAGGGCTTATCAGGCCCGTGAACCATCTAAGGTGATATTCCCACACACACACACACACTCCCGATCTGGCCTAGAGAGCCATCTTTTCCCTTGGCCACTGCTGATCTGGGTTGGTGAGCCTGCTGGGGAGTTGCCAACCAGGGCAGCCACACACTCCCCAGCTCAGCTCAACCAAGTTACATTTATGTGATATGATCTGTCCCTTGTAACAAATGTGTTCAACCAGAGGCGTATCTAGGAAAAATGTAGCCCAGTGCAAAATCTGAGTTTTCCACCCCC
Source organism: Sphaerodactylus townsendi (assembly GCF_021028975.2). NCBI lineage: Eukaryota > Metazoa > Chordata > Lepidosauria > Squamata > Sphaerodactylidae > Sphaerodactylus > Sphaerodactylus townsendi. Next base: position 101,952,502 of record NC_059430.1, read on the forward strand.
ACCCCCATGTGGGCGGCCACCCTCCCCCATCACGACCAAACAAGGGCTGTGGGGGTGATTTTCTGCCCCCCATGTGACTAAATGGCTGCAGCCTGGGGACATTTGACGCCATATGTTCCCCTGGGCAGTACACCGCTGTGTTGAACACCCCTGCTCCAGAGCCAGGATGTCCTCTAGGCAAGGACTTTAGGCTCCCCCAGATTCCCTTCCAAGGCTCTGCCTCTGCAACTCCCAGAGTTCTTTGTACTCTCTCTGCTGCTGCTATGTTAGTCCCATGACTTCCAGCAGTTTAGGGGAAGGGTGCTGCCTGCAATTGTAAAAAAGACACAGAGCAACTATCTAGTAGCTCACCCTTTGGCGGTATCTCTACTGAAATCTGCCAAGCCAAGGGAGCTGGAGAACTTTAACTGCGTGGCAGGACACCTGACTGAACTGCACTGTGCCAATTTAAACGTGCAGAGTACCAGGCTGAGATCCAACTCCCTGCTGTCCTGTCTACTAGCCCAGAACTGTCAGCTCTCTTCTGTCAGGCAGGGGGGAAACTTTGCTTTCAAGCCATACCTGTCAGTTCAGGCAAGATGCAGAATTTCCTATGTGTTTGAGGCTGGCAGGCAGCTGGTTGCAAGTATATTTTTCTGCCTACATATGGTGGGTTGGTTTGGATGGAATGCAGAACCATGACTTATTTTAACTGGTTAGTTTGTGACACCAGGATTTGACTCACAGACTATCAGGGAATCTTGGCTGGTCTCAGCAAATCCTGGCTTCAGTGCCATCATTTCCCTACTCCCACCCCCTCGCCCCAGTATCCTACCTGGCTTCATGGCTCCTGTCTGATATAGAAGTGTCACTGGAATGATTTTAGTCCGTGACTTTGAACTGAGAGCTGAGTTGGAGACAGAAAGGGGGGGGGGAGAGGGAAATGAGAGAGCAATATGATTGGTTGATTCTAGAGTGTGCTGGACTAGTAGAATGTGACAGGATTTCAGAGTGAAAGGACTGGGAGTGTCAAAACTCTACCAAAGAGAGTTAAAGCTCTGTGTGAGCATGGCAGAATGTGTTAGGGCTTCTAAGAACCTTGTGTTGAGAGAATCAGTCAGTGTGTCAGAGTGTATACAGTGAAAGTCAGAGCCTCAATAACCTGTTAGATAAAATAAAGACAGAGAGTCTGAGAGAACTATGAAAGAGAAGCTGTCAGAAAGTGTCAGAGTGAATTTAGGTTGAGTTAAGTTCTCAGAGTATTAGTTGCCTCCGTTTGATTTTATTTTGTAAATATTTGGCTTGAAGCCTTGAAGTTACCTATCAGTTATAAATAAAATCTTTGTTTGGAGAAACACTGGAATCCCACCCTGTTTTCCTTAGGATCACGTAGGCCATCCACTTTGCTTTATAAGCTTATGCACGCTACCAACAGGAGATAAAGGGTTGGGGGCGGGGATGGTGGTAGCTACCATATGGGAAAGAATTAAGGCAACAAATATTAGTTGGCACTTGTTTATTTATAAGGAAAAAAAGAGTGGGTATCGCTTTTGGTGGCCGCAGGCCATCTTAGTCACTGTTTCACAAAAACCTTGACTACCTGTTATGTTTTTCCTCAGGGTCTGTGCAGTCGAACATGTAGGCTTACCAAACTCCAGGTAGTGGCTGGTGATCTCCTGCTATGACAACTGATCTCCAGGTGACAGATCAGTTCACCTGGAGAAAGTGGCCACTTTGGAAGGTGGTCAGTGTGGCATTATGTTCCATTGAAGTCCCTCTGCAAGCTGTGCTCACCTCAGGTTCCACCCTCAGAATCTCCAGTTATTTCCCAATTCAGAGCTGGCAATCCTAATCACAAGTTCTGTGCCGAAAACAAAATTCTTGCCTGATTCACATCAGGACAGCTGTGTGCAGGAACAGGAAACTGGAGCCCTTACTGTTTTCCAGGGACCAGCTGTGATAGTGGAGGTAGATCTTCAGTGGGGGTCCTGGGAGCCATGTCATGAGTAATGTCTGAAAAGCACAAACCGGATTTCTAGCAGTTATAGATTTCACCGAAACTCAGTTAAGCCCAGCTGTGTGCCTTCCCCTCAATTAATGGTACTCACGTTGAGATGTTATCATCTGAGTAGTCTCGAGGACTAGTCTGCTGCTGAATTCTTATGGTCCAGTTTTAAAACTGCGTGCAGTAGAAATTTGTTGATTTTGAAGGCAGGGGAAGGAGCTGTCTCAAGATGGTTGGTTAGCACTATGTATAGCACATGAAGCACCAGCTTGTGAAGAATAAATAGCAAGCCTTTTCTGAACTGGAAGCACAGGTCACATCATTGTGTCTTGGTGATACAGGATGGGTCTCATTATCTCCTCAGTGATGTGCTGGAAGACCCTCAAGACATGCCAGAGGTCGCCCTGAATTGCTGGCTGTTGTACTCTTCCAAGTTTCTCACTGAGTGCTAGAAGTCATTTCTCCTTACCAGGAACCTGTTAGGCTCAGTAGTTGTCTACTGGCAGCCGTGCCACCCCTCAAGAGGTTTGCAGAACCCTTACGATACACAGTTGTCAGCTGTTACTGTCCCCTGGATGACTATGCCTTCAGCATCGCCCATTCCTCCTGCAGTGCTGTATCTGCCCATGTGCCCCAGTGTGCTGTTCAGGCCAACATTGCTTCTTGCTTCCAACAGTTATGGCAGCCTTCCCATCACGGTCCTTTCCCCCAGCTATTGCTGTATGCCTTAGAAGCAATGAACCATCAGATAGAACTTTCTTGTAGGGCAGGTGGCCGGATGGGATACTTTTCCCATCCCAGGAATAGATCAACTCATGAAAAGTGATCATCGGTGAGAAGGCCTATGCAAATGCCCATTAACCTCACCACTCTTTAGATACAGAATTATGACTTCTGCTGATCTGGGACTCCTACTCTGCCTTCCCACAGCAGTTCCGCAGGGGTTTGCAACCTGCTGCTCTCCAGATGTTCATGGGCTACAATTCCCATCAGCCCCCGCCACCACGGAATTCCCACCTCTCCTCTCTGAAGACCTTGTGGCCATCTTCTGGCAATATTATCACTTGCAGCTGAACTTTCTTCCTTTGTCCTTACCACCCCCCCCCACCTCCACTGATAGATATTTTTTGCCTATATCCCCGAGAACCTTTGACATGGACTGAAAAGAATGGTGGCAGCTCTCCCTGCAAAATCCCATTTCAGGTTACAAGTCATTAGCTACAAAGGAGAATTGGGAGCTAGAAGTGGCACCCACACAAAGACCTCCTCTTTGGTACTTTTTGCCTGATGTGAAGGAACTTCCCCTCCTCCCTCCCACATGAAGCTGCCTGGAATCTGAGTAATAGGAGGGCTGGTTTGCAGAAGCATGATGCATTTCTATCCATGCCTCCGCTGGGAACCTGTGGATTCCTTTGGCTGGGAACACACGTGGTTTTCCCCTTAGTGTGTGAATGCCTATGACAGGTGCCCTCAGGAGAGAGACCCTGTTGGCATCTTTCACCCAAAGTTTTGTATGTGAAACGTGAGGCACAATCTAAATATCTGGCTAACAGTGCGATTCTGTGCAGAGTTACTCCAGTCTACATCCATTGATTTCAGTGGGCTTAGAGTGGAGTGATTCAGCGGATTGCACTGTACATTTCATAGAACACTAAACTTGCCAGGACAGCTCTTAAATTTTAAGCAAAACCACCCTGAACGTAAGGGTGCCTGGGTCAGTCCATCAGTAAAACCTTTATTGGCGTGGCAAAATATACACAACAAAACGCTCAAAATAAAAATGTAAATGTTTTTACATTCCCCTATAAGATGTAGATAAATAGCTGCCAAATATCTTGCTACTATGTCAGTTGCATTGGAATTCTTATCAGCCAAGAGGGCCTCAGTTTGAATATCTTCATTATACTTGTTAAGACTTTTGTAAATACTCTTGTTAGTGGAGCACGTTGGTAAGCGAAATGGTTACAGTTTAGTAAGAGTCGAGTGTCACAACCAAAGTAACATAACCGGTGCTAGAAGGGAATCTTTTGATATCTCCCCTTGGCAAAGTGGGAGGGAAAAATATTAAATCTGGCCATCATGAAGGCACATCTATGGGGTGTCTGGAAACACTGATAAAACTATTTTGGTTTTTTAACTTGTTGAATAACAATACATTTATTTATTTATTTATTTATTTATTTATTTATTTATTTATTTATTTATTTATTTATTTATTTATTTATTTATTTATATGCCGCCCACTTCCAAAGGGCTCTGAGACATTTTAATGAAGACACCAGCAAATTTATTGTGTTGTGCTATGGAAATTGAAACAGAACTTCTGAAGTATTCTTCTGTTCTTAATTCCAGAACAAGAAACTGGCGTTTGTATAGCTTTAATAAAACTATTCCTTGGGACATCCTGCCACTGAAGTATGAAAATGCCCCAGGTTGTAAACAGAGAACTGCAACCAGCAGGGTGCCTGTGAAGATCTCTCCCTATCTCCAAACCCACCCTCCCCACCCTCACCCCTGTTTGCAAAGCTGGTTCCTGGCATTGCAAAGGGTGGGGAGCCAGCAGGGTTTTTGGGAAGAAGGAGAGAGTTCTCCTCCTATCTCCATAGGCACCCCTTATTTGCAAAGCTGGATTCTGGCTTTGCAAAGGGGGGGGGGGTCAGCAGGGTGATCAGAGTGTCTTCCCCAGCCTCCTCCCAGCCAGCTGCTCATGTGGAATTAAGTTAAACAACCTCTTCATGTTTCCTATTTGGCGGGGGGGGGGGACTGGCCCAAGTTTTTCCCTGAATCTTCCTCCCCCCACTGCTACTTCTGCCAAATAAGAAGCCCAAAGAGGTTGCTTTAAGTTTCATTACATTTAACCTAGTTCCAGATAAGTGGTGAGCTGGGAGATGACTGGAGGTGGGACAAGGCCAGTGAGGGCGCCCCTTCCCTGACTTTGTCCCCACCCCCAATCTCTCCCTGGCTGCTTGCCTAGTACTAAGTTAAAAGACAATTACAGTATTTACAGACAGTTTTTCACTATGGGTGCAGCAGCAAGTGCGCACCCAGTCATCTGACGCCCAGGACAAGAACCTTGGATTGCCCCACTCATGTTACAACCCTGTCTAGTGACTTAGGTATAGATTTTTTATGGGGTGGGTTCGGGGGTGGGGCCACACCTCCCCAAGCCCTGCCCCTGACCTCAGTGTTTATAAAAGCAGCTCTCTGGGGCTGGGGACGGCAGACTCCCCTGCCCTCCCTGCCCCCCCCCCACCAGCTGGGTTCCCAGACAGAAGTCCCTTCTGCCCTCCCCTCCGGGCAGAGGCGTAGCTAGGGGAAATGGTGCCCAGTGCAAAATCTGAGTCCACCCCCAAACAGCATCACTTTCAATGTTGTTTAAACTAGGGACACCCCTCTGCGTGTCCAGACGCCTCCCTGCGTGTCCGGACGTCACTCCTGCATGTCCGGACACCTCCCTGAGTGTCTGGACACCCTCCTTCCTCTCCAGATGCCCCCATGCGTGTCCGGATGCCCCCCTGCATGTCCAGACACCCACCAGCGTGTCTGGACGGCTCCCATGCATGTCCGGACGGCCCTTGTGCATGTTTGGACGAACCCCCTGCATGTCGGGATGGCCCCCCTGCATGTCCAGACGGCCCCTATGCGTGTTCGGACGGGCCCCCTGCGTGTCCGGATGCCTCCTTCAGTGTCCGGACTCCCTCCTGGGTGTCCGGACGCCTCCCTCAGTGTCCGGACATCCCCCTGCGTGTCTGGACAGCCCCCTGATGATTCCGGACCCCTGATGATGCCCCCCTGGATGTTCAGACGCCCACCTGCGCATCTGGATGCCCCCTGCATGTCCGGATGACCCCTGTGCATGTTTGGATGGCTCTCTGTGTGTCCAGACGTCTCCATCAGTGTCCAGACTTTCCCCCTGGGTGTCCAGACGCCTCCCTGAGTGTCCAGACACCCCCCTTGCCTGTATGGACGACCCCTGTGTATCCGGACGTCCCCCCTGCATGTCCGGACGCCTCCCTGAGTGTCCGGACACCCCATTCCTATCCAGACGCCCCCCTGTGTGTCCCGACCGCCCCCTGCAGGTCCGGACCGCCCCCTGCGGCTCCGGACGCACCCCTGCATATTCGGATGCCCCCTGCATGTCCGGACGGCCCCCCTGCATGTCCAGATGACCCCCTGCTTCTCCAGATGGCCCCCTTCGTGTCCAGATGGCCCCTCTGCATGTCCGGAACCCCCCTGCGTGTAAGAACTCCCCCTTGAGTGGTCAGACGCTTCCCTGCGTGCCCGGACGCCCACCCTGCATGTCCAGATGCCCAACCTGAATCACCGGACGGCCCCCCGTGTGTCCTTACGCCCCCATGCGTGTCCGGACACCCCCCTGCATGCCTGGACGGCCCCCCTGCATGTCTGGACAGCCCCCTGTGTGTCCGGATGCCCCCCTGTGTGTCTGGACAGCCCCCTGCTTGTCGGGACAGCCCACTGCCAGTCCGGACGCCCCCCTGCATGTCCGGACTCCCCCCTGCTTGTCCAGACTCCCCCTTGAGTGTCCAGATGCATCACCTGCATGTCCAGATGGCCCCCCTGTGTGTCCGGAATCCCCCTGCATATAAGAACTCTCCCTTGAGTGGCCAGATGCCCCCCTGCGTGTCCAGACACCCATCCTGCATGACCAGACGGCCCCCATGTATCCTTACGCCCCATGCGTGTCCAGACACATCCCTGCGTGTCCAGACTCCCCCATGCGTATCCGGACGCCCCCCTGCGTGTCCAAACCCCCCCATGCATGTCCGGATTCTTCCCTGCTTGTCCAGATGGCCCCCCTACGTGTCCGGATGGCCCCTGTGTGTGTTCGAACGGCCCCCCTGCAAGTCTGGACGTCTCCCTCAGTGTCCAGACTCCTCCCCTGGGTGTCCGGACACAGAGGGAGGCGTCTGGATACCCGGGGGGAGTTCGGACACTAAAGTAGGCATCCGGACACACTTCACTGAGTGTCCGGACATGCCTCTTGCGTGTCTGGACGCCCCCTGCGTGTCTGGACACCCCCCTGAGTTTCTGGATGCCCCCCCCCCTGCGTGTTCGGATACCCCCGAGTGTCCAGACACTGCCTTCATGTCCAGATGCCCCCCTGCGAGTCCAGACACCCCTTTGAGTGTCCAGATGCCCCCTGCATTTCCGGATGGCTCCACTGCATGTCCGGACACACCCATGCATGTCCAGATGCCCCCCTGCATGTCCGGATGCACCGCTGCAGGTCCAGACATCTCCCTTGCATATCCGGAGGGCCCCCTGCGTGACCGGTAGCCCCCTCTGCATTTCCATAAGCTCCCATGTGTGTCCGGACGCCCCCAAGTGCCTGGAATCCCCCCTGCGTGTCCAGATGAACCCCTATGTGTCCAGAAGCCCCCTGGGTATCCAGACGCCCGCCCTGCGTGTCTGGACTCCCCCTTGAGTGTCCAGACTCCCCCCTGTGTTTCTGGACGCCCCCTGCATGTTCAGATGCCCCCTTGGTGTCCGGACGGCCCCTGAGTGTCTGGAAAACCCCCTGCGTGTCCGGACGCCCCCCTGCGTGACCAGACAGCCCCCCTATGCATCCAGACGACCACCTGCGTGTCTGGACGCTCCCCCTGCATGTCCAGACGCCCCCTGCATGTCTGGATGCCCCCCCCACATGACCGGACTCCCCCCTGCATGTTCGGACGCCCCCTGAATGTCTGGACACCCCCCCTTGCATTTCCTGACGGCCACCCTGCGTGTCCGGACTCCCCCTTGAGTGTGCGGAAGCCCCCCTGTGTGTCCAAATGCCCCCCCTTTTGTGACCGGATGCCCAGATTCTCCTTTTAAATCCACCTTAAAGGGAGAATCTGGGGTCCCCAGTTAAAACAACATTGAAAGTGATGCTGTTTTGGGGTAGATTATCCCCCACCCTGAAACAGCATCACTTTCAATGCCGAAGGGGTTGGATTTAAAAGGCGAATCTGGGGGAAATTTATGGGTTCCTGCTGCCAGGGGTGCAATTATTAAGCTAGTAGCACCAAAATTTCAGGGTATCTTTAGGAGGCTCTCCTGATGTTACTTCCCAGGTTTGGTGAAGTTTGGTTCAGGAGGTTATGGACCCTCAAAGGTGTAGCCCCCATCTTCTATTAGCTCCTATTGGAAAGAATGGGGGATGGGAGCACAAAATACAAAAAAAAACACAAACGGGGGGTGGAACTTCGGACATGTAATGGTGAGGTTGAACCAAGGAAACTCCTCTCCTTTACGTCCTTGACCCTGTCTGTGAGTCATCCTGCTACTTTAAGAACAGTCTCTGAGTTAGGTGCTGTTTTCCCAGGAAGAACCTTTCATGGCTGGGCAGGCAAGGGAGGAAGGCACTTCTTGTGGGGGTGGGGTTTGGGGAATGGCGGAGCCTCTGTTAAGGTCAAGCCTCCCTTGGGCACGAGTGGGTATCCTTGTTCCTGAGCAACCCCTCTTTCACCTTCCAGGAATTCTTCCCTCCTTCCATGCAACACACACACACACACCCAGCAAGTGCACAAAGGTTTTCCTTCTTGCTCTTTTCTCCCTAGAGTGTAAAAAATAGAGGGCAACATGGAAACAGCCTGTGGATCAATTGCATCAATATGGGCTTTTGGTGCTTTGCACAGCCTAACTCAATTCAGTTCAATTCTAGCATACTTTTAAACTCCCCCTGTGGGCAAAAGCTCTGACTATATAGAGTATTTTTATGCCAGCCTTGTCCTGGATAGCCCAGGCTAGTACTATCTCACCAGCCCTTGCAAGCTAAGCATGGACAGATCAGCCCTGGCTAGTCCTTGGGTGAGAGACCACCAAGAAAATATAGGGTTGCTCCAGAGAAGCAGGCAATAGAAACCACCTCTGTTCTTCTCTTGCTTTGAAAACCCACCAGGTTGCCATAAATCAGCTACATTTTGATGGCACTTCCCCCCACAATTTTTATGCAGCCTCTTTAGGGAACTTGCCCGAGGCAGCTTACAAAATAAAATGTAATTTTAAAAAATCTTAAAACGTTAAGGCTTGTTAATTATAAATCTGCCGTGAAAAACCCAGTCGGATCGTAAGAACACACATTGCTGAGCGGCTTACAGTGATCTCTTCAGGCTGAAACAAACTATAAAGATAGTGTTAAAAAGATCAGCCCTGTAGTTAAAACACTGCTTGAACATAAATGTTTTGGCCTGGTGAGGCTCCACCCTGATGTGGCTTCTCGTTTTCATTAACCATGTATTTAGAGTGGGGGAGGGAATCCCACTTTCTGTGGCATAAGAAAGAACAAATAAAGCAGAAACCAAAAAAAATGGCAAAGTGCAAGGTTGGATCATTTTCTGTGTGTGTTAATGACGCGAATGATAACTTGAAGCACCCTTGAAATATGAATGTGAATGTATGTATGCTGCTTTCACATCCGGCTGTACTAAGCTTGTTGGAGAAAAGTGATCCCTTCCAAGCTAGCTTTCTTTTTCAAAAGCAGCATTTAATTCCCAAGGTGGCAGGGACAGAAAAGGGCAAAATAACTGGTGGCGCAGACAAGAAGGAGCCAGGCTGTTGTGGTGTGAAGAGACTGTAAATATCTTGGTCAAAGCGCTCTTGTGTGTGTCTGCGCATTCTCTTTCAACTTCCAATCCTCATGCAGTGTTCAGTGTGATGCTCTCTTCCTCACACACTGTGCAGTCAGCAAGAAATCCTTACTTGGCTGACTGTGTTAATTTCCCCTTTGCCCGCAGAGAAAAGCAAAACAGTTAATTATGCCAAGCCTGCCTTTCTGCAGCTGTGTTCTTGACATGTGAACCTCGTTGCCAGAGGCTCAAAATGGCAGTTCGGTCAGGAAATAGGATCGTGTGGGCCTTTCGGTGGTCACATCTTGCTGTAGCTGCTCCACCTCGGGTTGCCAACCTCCAGGGTGGGATCTGGAGTTCTCTTGAAATGCAAGTGATCTGCAGCCTACATGGATCAGCTCCACTGGAGAAAATGGCAGCTTAAGAGGGCAGACACTATGGCATTTCTGCCAGGCTTGCTTTCCTCCTCAAACTCTGCCCTTTTCAGGCTCCTCCCCAAATAACCAGGAACTTCCCATCTTGGAATTGGCAGCCCTGAGCTAATTCCCACTTCAAGGCTGGCCCTGCAGCTGAAGCAACCCAAGAGCCCACCTCACATGCTATTAACACAGCAAGCAAGCCGTTTTGGAGTGCTTCAGCAGAAGCAGATCCACAAAATGCTTGTCTTCAGGCTTGAAATCCCTGCCAGCAGTTCAGCTCTTGAAGCAAGGCTTGGATTTAGGATTGTCAGATTAGGGGATGGAGCCTTGGAAGAAAGGGGTTTGGGAAGGAGCGTCAGGGGTATAATGCCATACAGTCATGGAATCACAGAGTTTGAAGTGACCCCAAGGGCCATCAAGTCCAACCCCCTGCAGTGCAGGAACACACAACTTCATCCTTCCAGGATGCTATTTTCTCCAGGGGAACTGATCTCTGTAGTTTGAAGATCACTTGTAATTTTGGGAATGCACCTGGATGTTGGAGGATTGCAGACCCTCAGTGGGACCAGATAGCAAGACCAGTCACCCCTCAATAGGTAATAGCTGCGTTGGCTCCTGGTATCCAATGTGGTTGGACTACCTCATCTATGTCAAGACCCAGCATGTTGTGGTTTCACCAACTCCCCCAGGCAACCACTTGCTTTCTCCTGACTGGATTGAGAAGAGAAGGCCCATGAGGAAAGGCTTTTCTGTTTGCAGAAAGAAAGATAACAAATGGTACACCCAAGGACTAAGTTCTGCACACCTGATAGGCCAGGGCTTGACAGTCTCACTAGTATTCTGTCAGGTGTCCCTCAGCTGCATAGGTTATGGGCCCAGGGGTAGGGCTGCACACTTGGGCAGGGTCCAGGATTCCAAAGGAACCTCAGCTGGAGGCTTACCGACCCTGTTTCTTCTGGGGGCCTCTGGGGCATAGAGTAGTAAGCTGATACACGGGATGGTTTCTATGTGTGGATATCTGATGTGCAACCAGGCTAGCTGTGCTAGTGGTCATACCTAACCAGACTAGCCTGATGTTGTTCAATCTTGAAAGCTAAACAAGGTTGGTCCTGGTTAGTTCTTGGATGAGAAACCACCAAGGAAGTGGTACCACACAGAGGAAAGCCTTGTGGGGTCACCATTGATCGTCTGTGTCCTGATATCCCTTTCCACCAACCAGGAACAAGCTGTTAGAAACTGTAGCCAAAGAAGCAGATCTGCTGCTGAAGCAGTACCATTGATAGGGTGTTTTCTTTCCTGCTCCTTGTCCTCCTTCATCTGGTCCCTTGGAAGTCCTGTACCTTTATAAAGAGCCACTCTTTCCCTTTGCTCAGGCCCCAGATGGATTCATTACTGTAATGCACATGGGTTCTTCCTGACATAAACAGGCTGTTCTGTCTATCCTTGCCATGGTTTGGTTGGTGGGAAACACGGGTATTCCCTTTCCTCTAGAACAGAAATAGCTACAAGAAGACAGCACAAATAAGCTGCTGAATACTCCCACTTTCCCATGCTGTGCTGAAGTTGTGTTTCTAACTGCAATTCTGTTGTCACATAAACACACATGAAGCTGCCTTATACTGAATCAGATCTTTGGTCTAGCAAAGTCACAATTGCCTAAGACTGACAACGACTTTCCAAGGTCTCAGGCAGAGGCCTTCCACCTCATCTCCTGTCACATTGGCTGTTGTGGATTTTCTGGGCTCTATGGCTGTGGTTGGGGAGTTTTTGCTCTTGACGTTTCGCCATGGCTGGCATCTTTATTTGTTTATTAGTTTCACTTAATATACCACCCACCCCCAAAGGGCTCTGGTATGTCATGGTAAGATGTATTTCCATGCATTTCAGCAGGGGTGTCCAACTCTGACCCCCCAGATCAGTGGTTCTCAACCATCCTAATGCCGCAACCCTTTAATACAGTTCCTCATGTTGTGGTGACCCCCAACCCTAACGTTTACCCATTTTACAGATGGAGAATACTGATGCAGAGAGTCTTAGGCGACCCCTGTGAAAGGGTTGTTCGACCCCCAAAGGGGTTGCAACCCACAGGTTGAGAACCGCTGTTCCAGTTGTTCATAGACTGCAATTCACAGTGGAAGCTGGCATGGGCTGATGGGAATTGTAGTCCATAAACATCTGGAGGGCCAGGGTTGGACACCCCTAAGGTTTCCAGGGACGCATGGTGGGGCCTGACTCAGACCATGCTAGCCCCTCCCTCCTACATCACATTCCTGATCTGAAACTGTCCCAGGGAGCCACAGTTTGTCCTACTGGGCTTCACATTTCCCAAAAGGTTGAAAAGTGGCTTCCAAGTGGCAGTGCAGGTCAAATCAATGCCATAAGTGGGTGGTTCTGAGCCCCTCTTCACTTGGACTGCATTCCTGAACAGACCCCTGGGCAGTGTAGAGCCTAGGTCTCAACTAGGCTTGCCAGCTCCAGCTTGGGCAATTCCTGGACATTTGGGGGTAGTGCCTGGGGAAAGTGGAATTTGAGAAGGGAAGGTTGCTTAGTGGGGATGTGAGAGTCCACCTTTTGAAGCTGCCATTTCCTCTAGAGGAATTGATCACTGTAGTTTAGAGATCAGTTATGATTCCAAAAACCTTCAATCTCCACCTGGAGGATAGCAACCAACTCTCAACCCATCCCAAGGACATCCCTGGGGAAAATGTAATGTATACACATGTCAGGCAGGAACCATGGCATCCAGGGAGGATGTGTTTCCATTTCATGGCCAGGCATTTCATGACTGGTATGAGGAGAGGGGGAGTAAGCTGGTGGAACAGTACTTTCACTTTGCCTAGGAAACCAAGCAGAGGTGCCCAGGACCAGGCAACTTTATCTCTTTCTCCTGGCCTTGAGTCTATTGTACATTCCTTTCTGGTATGCTCTTGTAGTCTGGGGTAGAACACAGGAAAGGAAAAGGGGATTGATATAATGGGGGTTGTGGAAGACATGTTTAGAATTGGCTTTTGACCTCTTGTCATCCAACGTCTGCCAATAAAGTCTTTTGAACTGAGTGATGCAGAATCTGAATTGAGAAACAGATCCGGGGCTTGACAACACAGACCCTAAGAAAATAGTAATAATGTGCAATAAGGTAAAAAAAAATCTCAATTATATTCAGGAAACTGATTGATGCTAACAACAGAACAGAGCCCAATCCCAAAGTAAACCTGATGTAAAACAGCCATGGGGAGGATGTAGCTCCTTTTGGAAGTATCTCCAGAGAAAAACAGTCTTTACAGATCACTGGAGTGTCATCAATGAGGGGACCAGTTGGGCTTCCAGGAACAGAGAGTTCCAAAGTTTGGGGAGGGACACATTATGATGAAAGTCCCTTCATGTGTCTCCCAATCTCATTTTGTGTAGACCAGGGGTGTCCAACTCTGGTGCTTCAGATGTTAATGAACTACAATTCCCATCAGCCCCTGGTGTCCTTGGGGCTGATGAGAATATGAATGATGAATTTATCTGAGGCGTAATTTGAACACCCCACTGTGAATCTGAGAAGGCACTTCCTAGGGATCTCAAACTGAGGGTAGGTACATGCATAGGGTTGCCAACTTCCAGGTGGGGTATACAGGCCTCCCAAAATTACAACTAATCTGAAGGCTACAGAGATTATTTCCCTACAGAAAATAGCTGCTTTGGAGGGTAGTATCATACCCCACAGTTTATATCTCTCCCCAAAGTCTGCCTTCCCTGGACCCAAGCCTTAAATCTCCAGGAATTTTCCAGCCTAAAATAGACAACCCTATCCTTTGTCCATAGGGCTTCCATCACTCGGATGTTGAACTCAATATTCCTGAAGGTTTTAAAGAGCAACATCAGCAACCTGGAAGCAGTTTGGGAGCCAGCATAATTTCTGCAAGTGGGAGAAAAGCAGACTCATATGGCAGGTCAACACCCTGGTTGCCGTTTATTGTTCTGCATAATTTTCTCTAGTTTGGCCAGAGTATTAAATTCTACTCCCCTCAGGAATTTTGTCCAGCTGATCTTTTGCCTCTGAAATCTCAGAGAGCATTGCTCTCTCAAGCACCACTTGGAGGCTGGAATGATGAGAAATTTGCTTCTTCCAAAGGGAAGATGCTTTCTTGAAGACACTTTGCTCTGTGCCTAGTGCTACATTATTATGTGTCTTCTCTATGCTCCTGGGCAATCAGTGCTGCACAAAGCCAGATCCTGGACCACCACCCCCGTCTTCTTGGTGATGAAAAATGCCTCCAAGCTGCAGCAGACTTATGATGGCCTCGTAGGGATTTCAAGGGATGGGACAAGCACAGATGGTTTAGTTTGCTATTGGCTGCCTCTGTGTAGCAACCCTGGATTTCCTTGACTTATCTCCCATCCATGTACTAACCAGGGCCAACTTGCTTAGATGCCGAGTTGTGACATAACCAGGCTGAGACATCCAGATTAGGGTCTCTGTCTACTTAAGGATGTCCAAAATCTGACAGTCTCCCCACCTTGCCTCTCTGCTGGGGCTCCAGCAATCTGTCCTCCCCGCTCTGTAAAGCTGCAATGACGTTGACTGACAGGAGCTCCGCCGGCAACAAGAAAAAGCTGCAAAAGCAGAAAAAGGGTTATGTGGGGGAACCAAAGCTCAGAAAACAGGGGAGGAAACAAACTCCAAAGAGCCTACAGGGAGAGGAAAACAGCGCTGTTCTAATCATTGACACAGGACAGGATATAAATAACCATTGACCCAAATGTGCTTCGTGCTTCATGTTCAAACACCAACCTCGGTCTGGCTGTGTGCAGATTCAGAGATGGTATTGTTTGCATCTCATTTCAGGAGAACAAACAAGAAAATAAGGCAGTAAGTGAAGAGGCCAGTTCTGGATTGTGTGCGTATGTGCAGGTGCTCATGAACAGCTACATTCCATGCCAGGACACCAGATGGTAGGGTTCCTGGGCAGAGAAGGAATTCAGGGTGGCCCTGCTAGTTTTAGAAATTGATGAGTGGATATTTTCTCTTTCTGCAAGGTGGAAAAAGTGCAGTGGACCACAGCCACAGGAACTGATGCCAAGGTGATAATTGCTTTTTTGTTAAATGAATCTCCTGTGAAAATTGGTGAGGAAAGGGCTGCATTGAAAACAGAGAGGAAAATATGGCCAAGCAAGTGTGTTTGTAAAATCCTCATCTCTTGTGGAGTTTGCTGATGCCTCTTCCGATCTGAGTCATCCAATCAAGCCCACTTCAGTTGGCTTAGGAAATATTTAAGTATCTTGAAATGCTCATGCTTCCCAAGAGGCTCTTTAGATCATGCTAAAATTTAAACAACCATTCAACATGGCACAAAAACCAGTTGACAACTGTGGTGAAAATTTGCAGGTGAATACTCTAAAAGATGGTGCAGCTGGGTATCAATTCTAGTCGAAGGAATAACATAAGGAGCTAACGAGAAGTTCCTGGAAGCGTGGGGAAAATCCACCAGCAGCAGCTGTGTAAAATACTTATGGATGTGGTTACGATTTAAGTTTTGGGTTTTCAGGGGGGGCGCTGTATGCTCATAAAGAGCAGTCATACATTTAAACTCGTTTTCTTTGCATGTGTTTTTCTAGAGAACTTACATGGCAGAAGCTTGAATGATCTGAGTGAAAGTTCTTAACCATCAAAATGGATCTTTTGAAAATCCTTTCAATGAAGAATCTTCTAGTGTAAATACTTTTGCTTTAAAAACAATTTCACACATATACCTGCTGTCTTAAAATCTTGCTTTGTCTTAATCTTGCCTGAAGCTGTAAAGTGTATCCAGAAAGAGCCAGGGAGGGGAAAGTAGAGGTGGCATCTTTACTATATGTCTGTCCTCGGAGAGGCCCTGTGAAAGCTTTTTACATTGTTTCCTTCCAGTGTGATTCATTTATTGACAGAAAAATGTTCTCCTACTTGTGTGCATCAGGCGGTATATAAAATTATTATTATTACTATTATTATTATCATTATACTATCAAGTTGCAGCCAGCTCATGGTGACGTTGTAGGGTTTTCAAGGCAAGAGACATTCATCAGAGATGGTTTGCCATTGCCTGCCTCTGCACAGCAACGCTGGACTTCCTTGATAGTCTCCCATCCAAGTATAGTGGGACCTCGGTTTTCGTCGATAATCCGCCTGGGAAACCTCGGTGAAATCTGAAACCAATGAAAACCGAGGCAAACACTAGAAAGCAATGGAACTGCATGGGTTGCCGTTTGTTGTCGCAACATTAGCGCGCGCACCAATGAAATCCGATGAAAACCGAAGCAAATGATGAAAACTTAGACAAAACTTTCGGGGAAAGAATCGACGAAAACTGAAACCGATGTCAACGAAAACCAAGGTTCCACTGTACTAACATATAACATACTTGGCTAGAAGTGGCTTCCTCTGCAGAGTCTCCCTTGATGGTCTCCCATCTAAAGACCAGCCCTTCTTAGCTTCCAAGATCTGATAAGATCTGAGTATGCTATGCCACCTTTCCTCCCTTCTGTCCCTCATACATACCACATTTCCAATTCCTCCTGCAAGGAGTTCAGGGTGGGTTGTTTGGGGTGGCATCTATAGGGCAATGAGTTTCCATGTTTCTTCAATTGTTGCTGTGAATGCTTCTTCATGTGCCATGACCAGTGGTGGGATTCAAAAATTTTAGTACCAGGTTCCCATGGTGGTGGGATTCAAACTGTGGCGTAGTGCCAATGGGGCTGGGCGGGTCACGATGGGGGCGTGGGCGGGCATTCCAGAACTATGACATTCCGGGGTGGGGCCTTTGCTTAAGGACGCAACCACTGCGCCGGTCCTTAGTGGGAAACGAGTGCGTGCAGAAGGCTGCCATGCACTTGGTGTACTTTCTGCTAGACTGCTTCAAGTTCTGCGCACCACTGTTGAGAGGAGGGGCGTAACTAAGGCAAAAATCACGTGGCAAAATCACCAATTAGTAACCCCCTCTTGGCACACACAAATAATTAGTAACCTACTCTCGGGAACCTGTGAGAACTTGCTGGATCCCACCTCTGGCCATGACTGTGCAGTGTCTATACGATGGTACCCCCTGGATTTTCCTTGCCCTGTGACTGTCCCCCCCCCCCCCGTGCTACTGAAGAGCTTGGGAGGGCTTTTCTTTAAACCAATAATTGACCCATCACTATAACATTATGCTACAGTGAAATATCAATAACCAATTTTAAGATAGAACAATATACCACTTGCACTGGGCTAAAAATCAGTCATGGATATATTAATAACCATTTAAAAAAAAAAAAACCGCTGGTGGCACAGGCAGTGGGAGGGAGACATCAAGGATGGAGGCAAGACAAATGGTGCTGATGCGCAAAAATGCACACTTTCCTACATTGCTAGAGCAAACCATTCTGGAAGACTGAGGGTAAACACATAAAGTAGACAGTTATGGGTTGGTGTCACATGGATGCTTTTTTTAAAAAAAACTCTACATTACTTTAGACAGGAAACCAGAGCAAAACCTGTGTATAGGAGCAGCCTGGGTCTATCTCTGTGAAACTGAGAAATAATAACTTGCCCTGAGCTTCACTGAGACATTTCACAAAGGAATAAGGGAATATGGAATATGACCTTAAAGGCTTGGATTTTGAGTGACTGCGCTACACTGGCAGAAGGAAATATTTCCTTCCCAGTGGAGCAGCAACAGAAAAAAAAGCTCAGATTGTTTTTAAAGGGCAGCTTCACACATGCATGTATGCTTGCCATGATCCTCACCTGCAGAGGACTGTGAGCACAGATTTGCATACTAGGTATAATTCCAGGATATTTCGGATAGATGCAGTTTCTTTTCCAAAATGCCACTTTTGGGGCTAAAAGTAAACTCACCAGTGTGGAAAAATGGGCCATCACACTCTTCCCCGTTGGGTCATTTACCACCCAGCTGCTTTGCACCATGGTTGGGGAAAACATACAAGTACCACATGTAGCCAAAACATGCACGTACAAACTAGCTCATTGACTAAGCCATAGCTACCTGCTTCTTGGAGCCAGTGAGTTTCTTTATGATGTGGTTTTAGGATTAAGCCCCTCTCTGCTGATTTGCAGAATGGGGTCCATTTGGGAACAGTGATGTACTTTGGATGGGTCGCCAGCCTATCAGCACCTATCACTTTTTTTCTGGGAAAATCAAGAGCCAGAGATGTGAGTCAATTGGGGCATAAAAAATAAAGAGCAGCGTACAGAGGTGGGAGAGTTAGCTGCAGTGGGGAAAGACTATAATTCTCATATAACCTAACAGTTCAAGCTTGTTTTAGGAAAACAAACACTGATCTGCCCAGTCAGCACTCTGGAGCGTAAGAGGGCCTGCCAGCCCCCTGTTGTCTGCCTGCTGCCTCTGGCGCTACCGAGTCTGGATGTGGAATGTATCCAGCTAGAGGGACCATCAGCCTGAAGAGAGATTGTCAGAGTTCTGGATGTGGTATGGCTTCCCGTGATGTACATGAAAATGGGAAGGCTTTCTCAGACAAGGCAAGTGTTATTCCAGCATAAATCCAAACTGATCAGCAAGGGGTGGGGGAAGGAGCTGAGTTATCAGAAATGGCATTTAGTTTAAGAATCCTGGCTGGTGAAAGATATTCGTCTGGGGCACTTTGCAAGCTTTGGGGTTAGCACGGTTCATCATGCTTCCAACCAGAACCAGGTTTTATCTTAAATGCAGCAACACATTACGCTGAAGATGTTTATAATTTTCTGGCTGGGAAACTGTCAGTACTGGATAACTTGCCCATTCACCAGTGCCCAGTCTTTGGCTAAGGCTGTCCTTTCCTAGACAGCTTTGGGGACTTCTTATTTCTCAGCCTTTATTGCAGTCAATAAGGTTGAGGTTGTTCTTTCCTAGAAAGCTTTGGGAATTTGTTATTTCTCAGCCTTTATTGCAATCTAGGAAGAGATACCTGACTCATAGAAGTTTGGCAGGAATTCAGTAGAGGTCCTGCACTGTTGCACGTCGCTCCTGATCTTGAGGACAGGTCTTTCTTGGATGTCTGAGACCCCTGTGTCAGTAGCTTCCTCGAAGACCACACCAGGCTTCTGTCGGCTCTGGTACCCTGTGTCGTTTTTATTTGGTTGCAGTGAGCCTTCTGATGATTTTTGATGAGTCTGGGCTTTGGGGCTTGCTTTTTAAGCTTTGTAGGTGACTCAGAGGAGGCGGCATTTTCTTTCCTCATTCGGTATTAGGGTTGCCAGCCTCCAGATGAGGCCTGGAGGTGCCCCAGAATTACAGTTGACTCTCAGAGTACAGAGCTCTGTGCCCCTGGAGAAAGTGGCTAATTTGGAGCAGGGTTGAAGCAGCTGACTTCTTGGAGCAGTCACACCTGTCAGCGTACTCTTCTGACAAGGACTGCTTTTTTCTTTTAACAGCTCATTAACATTGCAAGTGCTCACTTTAGGTAAGTCGACTGTTCTTTATGAGTTTTACCTTTCTGAAGGAAACTACATATTGAACTTTTATAAAGCTGAATTTTTTTAGTCCACCACAGTCGAGAGCAGGAGTCTCCAACACAGTGCCCCTGTGTGCTATGGTACCTGCCAACACCATTCTTGGTGCTTCCTAAGTGTTTTTAGAAAATGGGTGAGGCCAGGTGGGGTTTTTGCCATGCAAGTCTTCTGATTGGGCATTGGAGGTTTGATTGGCCTTGCAAGTTTTAAAAACTGTTTTGGCAGTAACTACCATCACCACACAAGGATCTTCATTTTATGCCTGAAGGGAAGCTGCAGAAGCTGCTTCATGGCTGGCTCTACCTCTTGTGCAGAGGGGAAGCTGCCAGGGGACAGGAGGTGCGCATTGCACTGGGTGTGTGCCTGGGGGGGGGAAAGAAAATCACCCCCACCCCCCTGCAGCACCCCCCACTCACCTTACTGAAGCAGCCTGTTCCCTTCAGGTTGAAAACGGCCTGATAGGAACTACACTTTCCAGGAGACCTTGCGAGCTCCAAGGTCTCATGGGAAATGTAGTTCCCACCAGGCCATTTTCAGCCTGAAGGGAACAGGCTGCTACTCCAGCCTGCACTGTTTCAGTAAGGTGAGTGTGTGTGTGTGGGGGGGGGGGGTGACAGGGTGCTACCGGGGGGGGCACAGAGTGCGCACCGGGCTCAGTATGGCCCAGCTACACCTCTGTTCCTGTGGCAGCCATTTTGTGGCTGCACTCACTTTACCAAGGAATTCTGACACTCCATATGATTAGGATGAAATTCTGCAGACTTTGCTAGGCTCACCCAAGATGCCTTCCCTACCAAATTGCAAGGAAAGAAGAGAAAGTATCCTATTTTACAGGCCATCAAAATTCTCCTTTGTGGAGTAGGTATCTGGTGTGTGTGTGTGTGTGTGTGTGTGTGCTTTACTTCCAATCCTTTCTTTCTCCTAGCTGTCAGAAAAGCTGCAGGCATACTTGGAGAAAATTAAAGGTGCCCACAGGCTCAAAAAGGTTGCGGATCCCTAGTCTAGAGTTAAGCTTGGTCGTGTTTGTGTGGTAGTTGTACTTGTACAGACTGCTTAACAACATTCACAGCACCTAAAACGTAAGAGAAGCTGCAGCTGTGTCCTTCCTTTGAGGCACTTCAGTTCTTGCTTGCCAGTGTTCAACACAGACAGCTGTCAGGAATAGGCTTTTAAAATGAATACATGAAACTGCCTTGTACTGGATCATACTCTTGATCCATTAGTCAGTTTTGACTACTGCAATTGAAAGCAACTCTCCAGGGTCTTAGGCGGAGGTCTTTCACATCACTTGCTACCTGATCCTGTTCAAACTGGAATTTGCAGAGGTTGAACTTGGGCTCTAGCACTGAGCCATAGCCCCTCCCCTATCACATAGTCTAAAACATCTCTTTCCCCTCCGTCTGAAAAATTTTGCACATTGAAACATCCAGCCTGAGGAACTGTTCTGGGGAGATTGAAAGATCGCTCACTGTTCTTCTGCATCTTTGTAGCTGACCCTAACAAAAAGTATTATGTGGATTGTGGTCTGTTTTTGATTTTGGACCAGAACAGCTGCTAACAACTTAGTTAATCTCTAAAGTGCTTCTGGACTTCTGTTTGATTTTCCTGCAATGGCTAGTCCTCTGGAATTGGGTGGGTTTTGCAAACCTTCTTTCTATTCACTGTTTGGTTCCTCACGTGAATCAGAGTTGTTGAAGAAGTCTCCACCCTCTGTCTGGCAGCGTGAATCTGAGCACCTACCTGAAGATCTGGTAGACTTCTGGATATGGGCATCCCATGTCACATGCAGATGACATCATGTTTGGAATATTGTGTACAGTTTTGGTCGCTCCAAAAAGGCATCACAGGGCTGAGCAAAGCGCAGAAAGGGGGCAACCAAAATGACGAAGGGGTTTGACAAGGAAAGGATAAGGACTTTGGAAAGTATGATGTGGGGGATGGGGTGGCATGTGACAGAGATTTATAAAACTATGTGGGATGTGGAGAAAGTGGAAGGAGATAAACTTTTCTCCCTCTCCCATAATTCTCTAACTTTAGGGCACTGAACAGGGTCATTCCAGGGACTTTGAATGTCCAAGGAGGCCTCCCCGCAATGGGGAAGCTGGAAAAACTGTGCCCAACCAGGTTGCTAGAAGGCTGGAAGATTACCCACCCACCCTCCCCACACTGCGCCAAGAAGCTGCAACCTGCCTTCTTGTCTCCCACCATGGGCAGGTGAGGGGCAGCGCAGTTAAGGAGGAAGAGAGTTAGTCTGGGGCTGCCCAGTCCCCTGCTGGGGTGATGAAAAGAGGGAGCAGTCTTCCTCCCAGCTGCCCACTAGGTTTGGGTGTGGCTCCCAGGGTAGACCTTGATACTGCAAAGGGCAACTGGGCAGGAGGTGGCTGTGAGGGGCGAGGGGGAATAACAGGGTCAGTGAATGCCCTTCCATCATTGGCTCCTAGGCAATTGCCTAGTAGGCAGCTGCCCCGCTCCTGGCATCCAGTGAAGTTGATGGGCAGGAGATCAAGGACAGACAATAGACCATGTTTCATACACAACACATGTAGTTAAATAATTCACTGCTGCAAGATTAAGAACAGCCTCTGCTTTAGGTGGCCAAAAAAAGGATTCATTCCAAGAGGATTGGTGCACAAGCCAGCTTCCAGGTTCAGAGGCTGTAGGCCTGGGAATGTACCCCATGGCAGTGGGCAACAGCAGAGAAAGACCTTTGCCTTCCCAGGAGCATCTAAGATGCCTCCTGGCTGTGGAAATCGGTGGTGGACCATTTTGCCTTGATTCTACCGGGAGCCCCAATCTCTCCCGGGGCCTGGTTCCTTGTCTGTTGTTGTGCACTGTCTGAGTCGGGACCCCAGGACAGTTTTTGGGAGGGCCCCGTTCTTTTCCAATAGCCCTCCTTTGGCTCATGTTCGACGCGCGCCAACAGGGGGCCGGATGTCCTCAGCTTCAAGGGGCATGGGATGGTCTCGATCCGTGCCGGGCCCTGTGGTTCCAATCCGAATCCGTCTGGCTGGCTGGGTGGGGCTCGTGAGCATCGCTTCTGGAAAGGGGCGGGGGAGGGGTCACCTCCGGCTTTGGGGCCAGCCAGGGCGCGCGCGCGCGTTGCTTGGAGAGCCGCGAGGGCCGGAGGGCAGCCCCGACTCTCTCGTTCAGTGCGTCACGCCGCGGGCCCTGGGCGGTCCCGATCCGCGCTGAGGGGGCGGCGTCTTCGCGCGGGAGGCGGGGAGGGACCGGCTGCCTTGCGCTGGCTGGCTGGCTCGCCCGGGCACCCGCGCGGCTCCTCCGCTGGGCTTTGGCATCCGAGCGCCGGCCATTGTGTGCCCGCAGCCGGGCTCTGCTGCCCCACCGAGGACGCCCGGTAAGGGGGCTGGGGGAGGACAGCCAGCGAGCGGGGCTGGGGGGCTTTTCGCCTTCTTCCGATGGAGAGCTGGCCGGCTGGCCGAGGGACATCGCCTGGCCTGGATCAGGAGCGCCTCTCCCAGCAGGGATGCGCGTCCAGCGGCGGGAGGCGAACGGGTGGCATCTCCGCACTTGCTGCTGCCGTTGCAGCCCCCCCGACCCAAAAGGTTGCGCGGGGACCACCAGGAGCGCCCGCCTTTGTATGCTCGCTAAACGCGCCAGCATGTATGAGACGCCTTGACACACACGTGTGCATGCCTTCCGCGGCGCATTTGGTGCATGCAAATGACAAAACATGCCGGATTCCTGGACCTTTGGGGAAGGGGTGGGTGTGTTCCCGAGATGGAGTAAAAAAGCGGGGGAGGGGGGGGGTCGACTCTCCTTCCTCGCCAGCTGCACTGGAGATGCTCAGTCCGAGGTGTCTGGGAATTTACATGCATGCATGGATATACGTTAATCTGTGTACACGTAGCCTGATCCATTGTGGCATTTCCCTTGGACATTTACAGAAAAGATGGCTTTGGGGTTGAAGGAAGCTGTCGGGTATTGTGTCTTTGTTCTCAAGGATTGTCCCTCTGATTTCATTGATTACTAGTAGGAAACCTTGGCTCTCTTTCCTAAAGCCTTATTCTTAATTGTCGTCCTCAGGCATGTTAATTGTGAGAGCAATAAAATGGAGAAAGAATATTTGTAGGTGCTGAATGAAATGACTATTGGTGCTTCTATCAATAATGATGATGATCATAGTAATCACATTTACTGCTCACTTGACTGTTGATTGCCCTGCAAAAAAAATAAATAGAGAGTTGTTATAAATGTGATTTATTTGACTTTTTTCCTGGCTATGCATGGATGTGAAATATATATCCCCCAACTGCTCAGTTTAAGAACAAAATTCCATTTAGTACCTGATAGCTGATGGATTTTTTTCTTTCAAAAGCTATTTTCCTGGGGAAGGGGGGGTGAGGATGGGGGGGGCACTGGATTTAGCCAGCTGTGGGCTTTGGTTTTTTAAAATTGTTGTACAGAGGCTTAAAAATACAAGGGACTGGAGCCTTGAATTGAGGCAGGCAGTTTCTTGCTGCTGGTGTTGTATTTGTGGTGCCTAAGATGGGGGACACATCTGCTCTGTCTCCTTTCTGCCCCCCTCCCCCTGAAATGAAACTGGAATCTCTTTAAGGATAGAAAAGGGAAAATCTGATGAGATGATGCTGGCCAAGCCCACAGGGCAGGGGCTGCATTTGAGCAATCCAAGGATGGAAGACAGAGATTGTAGATCAGCCCCGACTTAGCAGTGGCAGAAAAGGAAGCTCGTGATTCCAGCACAGAACAATCACATAGCAGGAGATTTAGGACAGGAGGTGCTGCTGTCTGTGGGGGAGCTCACAGCTTTAGCAAAATACCTGGAGCTCCAAATTGGGACAACGTCCACATTGCTTTCCCAGGAAACTGAGTTCTGTTGAAGTTGAACAAAAGTGTCGTTCTGGGATCAGTCCTGAGGTGTGTGAAATAACAATGACTTTGAACATATGCAGAAGGTCTTCCAGTAAATGCCGGCTGGGACATTGGAGCATCGCTTCTGGGTCAGAGAACATAAGAACATAAGAACATAAGAACAAGCCAGCTGGATCAGACCAAAGTCCATCTAGTCCAGCTCTCTGCTACTCGCAGTGGCCCACCAGGTGCCTTTGGGAGCTCACATGTAGGATGTGAACGCAATGGCCTTCTGCGGCTGTTGCTCCCGATCACCTGGTCTGTTAAGGCATTTGCAGTCTCAGATCAAAGAGGATCAAGATTGGTAGCCATAAATCGACTTCTCCTCCATAAATCTGTCCAAGCCCCTTTTAAAGCTATCCAGGTGAGTGGCCATCACCACCTCCTGTGGCAGCATATTCCAAACACCAATCACACGTTGCGTGAAGAAGTGTTTCCTTTTATTAGTCCTAATTCTTCCCCCCAGCATTTTCAATGAATGCCCCCTGGTTCTAGTATTGTGAGAAAGAGAGAAAAATTTCTCTCTGTCAACATTTTCTACCCCATGCATAATTTTGTAGACTTCAATCATATCCCCCCTCAGCCGCCTCCTCTCCAAACTAAAGAGTCCCAAACGCTGCAGCCTCTCCTCATAGGGAAGGTGCTCCAGTCCCTCAATCATCCTTGTTGCCCTTCTCTGCACTTTTTCTATCTCCTCATGATGTGGGTTCCAGCAAGATTTTTTATCTATTTATCATAAAATATATTTACTGAGACATCTATGCCCCACCTTTCCTTGTGATTCAAGGTAGCTCACAATAAGTCTTTTTAAATTTATTTTTATTTATTATTTATATTTATATAGCGCCCTCCCCAAAGGCTCAGGGCGGTATATAAAATCTACTTAAAATCAGAATAAAATAACAGGCCCCAAATCTTTTCCTACTTCCCTTAAAAGATGCTTAGTGTTCACACCCCCTTAAATGCCCTAACAAATGGGCAAGAATTTCAACAAGTCCTGAAGACTTGCAAGGAGGGCGGGCGGTCTCACCTCTTGAAGCGCATTCCACAAATCTGGAGCCACTTTGGAAAAGACCTGGGAGAGCTGACGGATGTAGGTGGGGCTGAGAGAGTTCCAAAGAACTGTGACTAGCCCAAGGTCACCCAGTAGGAATGTAAAACTGCGGAAACATATCTGGTTCACCAGATAAGCCTCTGCCATTCGGGTGGAGGAGGGGGAATCAAACCCAGTTCTCGAGATTAGAATCCACCTGTCTTAACCACTACACCACTTTGGAAAAGACCTGGGAGAGCCGATGGATGGTTCGTTAAAGACCATAACTGGTCCACAAGGACATATGGGAAGAGATGGTCCATTAGCCCTCCCAAAATTAGCCTGGTACTGTGCTCTTTTAATAGCATCTCCAACTGTTTCTCACATCTTTGCAAAGAAGTACACTTTCTATACAGAGGAAAGCACATTTCCTGTGATATCTGTGTGCATTCTTTGCATGTGAGCACACAGAGTCTCTCTTCCTGGCATTTACATCATATTGCTTGGGGAAATCTTTGTAGGACATCTCCAAGCAGAATAAAAGAGGATTGGGTGTTCTCTGCTGGGTTCATAATGTATGAATTTATGGACTTATTTCTATCACACTTTTCCCTCTGCAGAGAGACTCAAAGCAGCTTACAAACAGCTGTGTCAAATAGGCCCTGCACAATAAAAATGTAAACAAATAAAACACTAAGCCCAGCTAAAAAGAACTTAAATTGAATTATGGCTCCCCCTAGGAGCCAGTTTCATATGCAAGAATTGCACCCAATAACCACGTGGTATGCTAAAGAGAACTTAGGAGTATACACAAAGTACCTTTCTGTCATCACAATGAAGCCACAGTCTATCCCTCCAATATACAAGTTGCAGGTATCAAATATACCTGAAAAACATCTCCAAACTCCATTCTTCACTCATACACTTGAAAAAAGAGTCTACCTCTTTGGGTCTGCATGAGCCACTGGTTGGAAAGAGGCAAGCCCTAACAGCACAGAAACAACAGACTGAATGTGGGTCTCTGCATCAGGAATATAGGAGTAGCTCTGCCAGATCAGACCAGTGGTCCATCCAGTTCAGCATCCTGTTTCATGCAGCGGCCAACCAGATGCTGTAGAAGGCCTGTAAGCGTGGCATGCAGGCCAAGACTTCCCCTGTTCATTCCCCAAGCACTGTCATTCAGAGGGCTACTGCCTCTAAGTGTGTGACTAATAGCCATAAGTTCCTCTCTCCCTCCTGAATTTGTGCAGTCACCTTTTAAAGCTGGCTAACACTTTATCCCATGGCTTTGAATTTCAGAAGTTACTTCTGGAGTAAAGACCTACTTCCAGAAATTATTGCCCATCAAATTCATTGGGTGCCCCTAAGTCAGTGATGGCAAACCTTTTCGAGACCGAGTGCCCAAACTGCAACCCAAATCCACTTATTTATCGCAAAGTGCCAACATGGCAATTTAACCTGAATACTGAGGTTTTAGTATAGAAAAAATTGTTGGCTCCAAGGCATGTGTTACTCATGAGTAAGCTTAGTGGTAGTCGGTGGCCTTGCTTTGAATCAACTGTGCAACGCTTCGAATGGGTGAATCACGACCCTAGGAGGGTTTACTCAGAAGCAAGCCCCATTGTCAGCAACCGAGCTTACTCCCAGGTAAAGGATCACGCTTTAGTTCTTCCCCTGAAAATCAGTAGGATTTAACAGCGCTTAACGGGGTTACCTACGCTGCTTCCCCAAAACTAGGTCTTAGGTTTAATGGTAATATTAATCTCCCTGAAATAATCATACACTGAGTTATCACACTTGGCGAATCCTAACTTTGTGCACGCGTGCCCACAGAGAGGGCTCTGAGTTCCACCTCTGGCACCTGTGCCATAGGTTCGCCACCACTGCCCTAAGTTCTAGTGTTGTTGAGTTTTCTCCGTCTACTATGCATAATTTTATAAACCTCCCCAATTGTTGGCTGTTTTTTGAGACCAAGAAGCCTCAAAGCTGTCCTTTGTAAGGAATGCACTCCAAAATCTTGATCATTTTGTTTGTTCTCTTCTGCTCTTGGTTAAATGTCAGGAAGCAGAAAGCAGAAATAAATAGGCAATTCTCACCGAAGGCGGATGAGCAGCGAAGTCCCACAAGGATTACTGTTGTGATGAGGGCTATTTAATATGTTCTTAAATGATCTGGAATTGGGAGTGAACACCAAAGTGGCCATGTTTGACACCAGATTTGTAGTCGTGCCGCGAGGTCAGCGTAAGAACGAGACGAGACGCGGTGATTTCATCTGGTGGAGAGTGACTAACCCGGGGTAGCGCTGGTTTCCGTGTTCAAGGCGACTCTCCAGCTGCGTGCTGGTTCCTTGGCACCTTTATTATGATTCTAGTGGGGCGCAGTAGAAGGGCTGAACGAGGAATTCGGGAGAGCGGGAGAGCCGGGAGACTGAGAGAATCATCATGTGATGCATGATCTCACCTGGTTACTACGCATGGAGAGAACATCAGCTGTCTGGGCTGTCCTCACTAGGGGCAAGACCATTGTCCCTTTGTCAGACACCGGTGGTTGTAAAGCCAGGTAGTTCATGACCTGTGACTCCCTTACGGGGGGGATGAGGGGTGGGGGGAAGCGGTCACGACCAGAGGCCTGCAGGAGGCGCCCGGTGTGCAGTAGCTCTCTGATGCGCTACTGGGTCAGCAGACATCCCTACATCTCCTCCTTTTTTTACATTTTAGAAGGCAGGCCGTAAATGTTAGAGAGGCGATTTAAGAGGCCTTCGTCTCCCTCCATACGTTTGGCCAAAGCCTGGCCGAAGCGTACTTGTGCAACATTAGGGCTGGATCATTGCGTCTGCCAAGGGAAAGTCAAGCTGGGTTTCTTGCCTGCGTTACAGGCCATAAAAGTAGATATGCATCGAACAAGGCAGAGCTCCAATAATAAAGCATACAATCAAAACCAATGCAGAATTGAACAGTAGTACAGTATCTGTGGCAACTCCTTATGCACTTTCATATGAACTTCAACAAATGACAAACAATCATCATGGCAACCGCTTTATTAGAATTGGTGGACTTACATGAGAAGGCACAGAGCCAGAACGACCGAGCATAGTCTTAGTGTTACAGGAAATAAGTCAGGGGATTCTACAAAGGGAAGTTGCAGGAAACATGCTCCCGCTTGGCTAGAGCAGCCCGCGTCGCTCCGACAAAAAATTTGAAGGAAGGGAGGCAACCGTGGCTGTGGGCTTCCGGTGGATTTCCTGAGGCAGGACGATGGTGAAGGCGGCGGCAGCAGAGTTCCGACAGGCGGATGCAACAACAACAAATAACATAACTTCGAAAATTAAAGAATGCAATGACTGCCATGATCAGCTGGGTGACAGTACTCAATAAATCCTTTGGAGGGCGGCTCCAAGGGGCATCAGGTAGATGGAAACAGTAAACATAGCTAAACAATAAAAAGGCTAGGTGATGAAAGGAAAAGGGGGGGCAAGTGTTTCCATGGCTGCATAAATGTCCAATGCGGCTCTATGTTGTTTTGCCACCAAAGCGCTTTAGAGCGATGGTGGTAGAGGTCCATAGTTTCTCAAGAACATAGAGAGAGTTACTGATGAGTCTTTGTAGCATTGCGAAGTTCAGTGACTCTCCACGAAAGCAAGGCTTTCTGAGAGAGGCATGTTCCCGATAACAATCAATTGTGGCTGGAAACAGCTGGAGAGTTCCAAAAGGTTAGCCTATCAGGAGTGTTCCTGGCTGCAACTTCAAACTCAGTTTCAGAGCGCAGAGAGGGAGAGAGAGAATGGCAGCTGTAGATGAGGAGCAGCGACACACAGCGTCAACCTCCCCAGGCCATAGCTGCAGCTCCAGGCAGAAGGGACGAAAGCGTTGAAGCGGCGGCAGCCAGGTACTCCCAGATGTTGGGTCAGGTCCAAAACTCATCAGGGGTGGCGGCCTGCCACCGGCGCAGGAGGCAGCAGAGCGGAGCAGAAAGGATGGTGGCCGCCCGAGTTAGCAGTGATGATGATGATTACAAAGAGAGGCCGGCACAGAGATCCTCGGGCGTCTGAGGTATGCTTGCTGGCGCAGCGGCTCTTGAGGCTTGGCTGGCGGTCGCCTTGACATCCCCCCCCCAGGTCGGCGCCGGGTCTTTGGACCGTCTGGGCGTCGGTGGCGGCTTCCATTAAAGGCGGCACAGGCGGGATCACTCCAGAGAGATTCGTTCCATCTCTGGGATGGGGTTGGTTTCCTCACAAAGCTTCATTCCATGGGCTGGCCTGTCATGGCGTAGTCGGGATCCACAGGAGATCTGTAGGAAGAAGGGACTGAAAACACACCCCTTCCCAGGTTATAGGAGGGGCCGGGGTCCTGCCAGGCTTGAGAGCCGATGGCGGGAGAGGTCAAGATCAGATTTTGTTGGATTTTGAGTGTTTGATATAAAGAGACTATATAAGAAGGCTTATCTTGCAGCCTGGCGTAGGGGTTACTTTTAATGCTGCCTCTGTTGGGGGGCCGCCTACTCCTCTTTCTTTAAGTTGGGTGACAGGAGGGCGGAGGGTGGCGATCCCGATGGAAACTAACTGAAGAGCCGCCATCATCAGGGTCGTTGTGCCAAAGCGAGGAGTCCGAGGAAAAAACCTCGTGGGAGTGAGGGGCTAAGCGGACCCTGAGGGAATTGTGGGTGTGCATGCTTAGTACAACACAAAGAGGGCTTGGATGCTGCTTTTGGGTGATGGGATGCATCCGGGGAGACAAAGTAATCGGTAAGCTGATTAAGTGCAAATTTCACACACAAAGGGGAGGGTCTTTCTTTGCAGGAAAAATGTACTTACCGTGACCTTGGTGGTTAGCGAGAAGGCTGGAATGAGTGCTGGAATTTGTAATGAATTATCTTGGGGAGATGCTGCCTCGCGGGGAGCCGCTCCTTAAGAGGCTGGCCCACCGACAGAGGGCCGGAATAAGTCAGAAACCCGAGGAGAGCAACATTGTTGGAAGCCCAAGCGGTTTTATCGTGAATTTAGTGCGGCAACATCCCCCCCACCTTTAGAGACCTGTCCTAGCAGTGCTGCAATTCCAGGATGAGCCCAGATTTTCTATCCCAGGAGGAGACCAGTCAGCCAATTGGCCCTCCATGCCTTACTAGTTGAAAAATAGAAAGGAAGGAAGGGAAGGAGGAGGAACAGCTCCTGGGGCGGAATTTAGAATTGAATTCAGGAGACAATACAAAGTGTAACAAGAAGAAAAAAAAGGGGAAGGTTTTGGAAATTTGCCTTCCTGTAAAGGGAGACTGCTTGAAGCGGTTTAGGGCTTGCTTCCTACCTTCACTGTGGAGGCTGTGTAAGGTGAGTGTGGCTGAGAGCCCCCAGGCATTGTGACTAGCCAGGTGTTCCCAGCGGAGAGAAAATGTGGGGAGCAGGGAAAATAGCTCCTGGCTCCATATATAAACTTGTGCTAATTCCAATGTGGTATTGTCTTGGGCTCCAAACCTTTCAGGCGGGCACTGCTTTACATAATCAAAAAAGGAGAAAAACTTTAATTGAGGCACAAGAGCATAGCTTAGAAGCAATGGAAAAAATCCCCTCTGCCAGGGAAACTTTAGGGGTCTCTGAGAAGGGAGACAGGACATTATACAGAAATAATACATATATGGGCATACAGAGCACATATAAAGTAATATAGGGGAGGTTGCAGCTCTGATTTGGTCACTTGCTCTCTGGATCTTACAGAGGCGGATTCCTTTACAGGCTGCGACCCTGCTTTCCCTGAGGTACTGACTGATTTTGCTGCCACTGGGGCTTTGTGACTTAGGGCTTTGCACAGGCTCAGGAGGCTATGAGATCTGGTTTGCAGACCTTACACAGCTGGAGAGGGCCAAGGGGGGCTTCTTCTTCTGAAGGACTTGGGCTTAAGGCCATTTGTGCGAGCATCTTCCCCTTTCCATGCCTGTTGTCCTGTGGGTGGCTATGGGGCATTCTGAGGAAGGAGTTCAAGCTTGACAGTCCTCTTGCTTAATGGGAGCGGACTGGGCATAGTGCCAGAATGTTGCGTTCTCTTCCCGTCAGCATTTCTTTCTGTAGCAATTCAGTGTGGACTCTGCAGAGATTTTGAAATCACGTGCCACTCTGGGGCACTGGCTGGGCTATGGTGACTTTGGAAGTAGAAGAAGGGTTAGCAGGCAGGAAGTACTAAGCGTGAGGGGGGGAGCAAACGAGATTTAGATTAACTGAACTTAGATCAGACTTCGAGTGAAAGCATTGGGGCAGGATGATCCCGGATGAACTTGGCAGTTCCTCTTGGGATGTTTGTCCCTTTACCCTGGATGTGGATGGCTCCCTAGTGCGTGGGTCGATGACAACCCCCTGGGATGATGAACAATCCCTGTTCAGCGGCAGAAGCTTTAGCAAGACCAATATGGTCTCCGTGGGGATAGGATCACTACACTGAGCTGGAGCAGAGATCTCATAGGGAGCTCGAGAGGGAAGAGGTTTGAGGTCACGGACCTTGGTTCCCGGGCTGGGGAGATGCCAGTGCGGGCAGCCTCCCAGCCAGACATTAGAGACACCCTGGTCTTGGGCCTCCTGGGGTCTTAAGCCCCTCTGGGGGAGACCCCCCCTCCGTTCAGACTGCTTAGCAGACAGCCTACAATCCCCTTGCAAGGAAGTGTCCTGGCATTTGCAGGTTAAACACACTTTCGTCCAGGGCTGTCTCATGGCAGCGGAGGGCTAAATAGAGAGCTGGCTTGATGGGAAGACCCGATATCCTGGCAAACCTTAAGCATGTCCCCTAGAAGCCCAGTTCAGGGTTCCCTACCTAGACCTGCTGCTACAGGCACTCAGCCCAGGCCGTTCTCTTTGGCAAAGCTTAGAATTCGCCTAAGGCCTCCTGGGTGTCCAACCTGCCTCTTGAGGGCCTCCTGGAGCCTGTTCACAGATTGACATAGGGCTCCACAGGAAGCCTGCGAGGAGCGCTAGAAAACTTTGGGCTGGCCGTCGGTGCTGGGGTTTCAAAAGCATGGCTTGTATTCTAAGAAGCGACTTCATAAGGGTGGCCTCGGCGGAGTTCATTTGTGTGTTGGGGTTGGTAAGCTTACTTGTCATACCAAGCTACTTGGCCCAGTGTAGAGTGCATAGAAGCTGCTCCTCTGCTTATGCACTGCCGTGATTTTCGCCTTCCCAGATCACATACTGTCTGCGGGGTTTAAAAAAGCATCTGGCGAAAGGTGGTTTCCAGTCCTCGGAACCATTAGGTGGTTCCTAGGCGACTACTTCCAACATACCTCTCTCACATAGGGGCTGAGTGATTCTAAATCCCGCATTGCCTTGAAGACTCAGTGAGGAATATATTATAGCTCAGCAGGCGATTTTCGACAATAACCAGCCGAACAATACCATCCTCCCCTGGGGGTATCCGATGAAGTGAGCGGGGACATAAAGCGAGAATATGGTGCTCGTCTTCCGTCAAGGTTTCCTTTTAGCGATTAGTGGATTATCACAGCTCTGCGGTTTTGAAAACCAGCCATTACGATGGCGCCCGGCCAGATATAGCTTCCAGAAAATGAAGTGAACAAAGAGATTAGAAGCTGACGAGCAGCAGAGAAGTGAAGGAGGCAGAAGAACATTAGAGGCAGAAGGAGGACGAAACGTCCAATTTAGAGGATAGAAAATTCAGTGAAATTGAAGTTGAAAGGTCGAAAGGAGGCTGACCTACAGCAAGGGAGCCATAGGTCTGCAGGCTGATAAGCGACATAACAGTGTCTCTCCCGTCAATGGCGACACCTGCCAGTAGCTCTAATGTCACCGAAGTCGCCGATGTTTTCCCAATCCTTAAGATTCAATGTCCCCCCTCCAGGTACCATGGACATTGAGCTTCAATCTCCTCGACCAATTTGCGCAGCTCCCTCTCTTCTGAGGACCCTGCAGCGTTCGCTGCCTTTTGCTTCCTTCGCGTGCTTGTCACCAAGCCCTGCTTTGCAAGCTCCAGCCTCTCACCGGTGTTCCGTCGGACCGAGGGGAGTGTCCCTGGGACTCCGAGTCCTATGAATCACGCCGATCAGCGGTGAGCGATACGAAATGAGTGGTCCCTGGATCGCCCGATCCAGCGGACTTTGGTACCATGACCCCTTTGAAGCGTATTGACAGGGTGGGGATTCGAGAGTTGGTTTCGGCACCAACTTGTGATGCGTGCAGCGAGGTCCAGTAATGAAACGAGCGAAGTGGCGGTGATTTCATCTGGTGGAAGCGCCAGCAACGGGGCCCTTGGTTTCGATGTTCCAGGCGACTCTCCAGTGCTGGTTCCTGGCACCTTTGTATGATTCTAGCGAGGCGTGTAGAAGGAGGCGGGCAGGGGGGGGAATTCCGGAAGCCCGGGAGGCGGGGCGAGATCATCATGATGCATGATCTCACCTGGCTGCCTACGTCTGTGAGAGAGGAGCATCAGCGTCTGGAGCCTGTAATCCTCACCTGGGGGGCAAGACCATTGTCCCTTTGTCCGGGACACCCGGTGGTTGTGAGCCAGGTAGTTCATGACCTGTGACTCATCGGGGGATGAGGGGTGGGGAGGCAGATGCGACCAGAAGGCCTGGGGCCTCGGTGTGCCGGCGCTCTACTTACGGTGCTGCTGGGTCAGCAGTGCATCCCTACAAGATTATTCAGAATGGATATAGCAAGGATATAGCGAACTGGGTTCAATCTGAAGTTGTGCCCTTCCAGCATAAAATCTTAATTTGATATAGACACTGCTTGAGTGACTTGGGGTGGTAGTGAACAGACGGATGAAAATGGCAGCTCAGTGAATGGCAGCAAAAGAAAGAAAGAAAGAAAGAAAGAAAGAAAGAAAGAAAGAAAGAAAGAAAGAAAGAAAGAAAGAAAGAAAGAAAGAAAGAAAGAAAGAAAGAAAGAAAGAAAGAAAGAAAGAAAGAAAGAAAGAAAGAAAGAAAGAAAGAAAACTGCATGCTGGGAGTTATTAGGAAAACAGAACAATCAGAATTGTAATGCCCTTGTATACAACTGTGTGGTCTATAATTTAAAATACAGGGTACCATTCTGATCACTGTATCTAAAAAAATGGCTGTGCTGGGGAAATTGCAGAAGAGGTCAATAAAAATGATCAAGAGGTTGGAGCCCTTTGGGCTTTTTAGTTTGTAGAATAATTGACGAAGTGGGAAACAATAGAGGTTTACAAAAGGAGGGATCTGGGAGGGAACTTCTCATTCCCTGCAGCTGGTTGCTCTGGGAAACCTGTGGCTTCCCTGAGTTTAATAAACCCATACCTTAGCCCAGAGTAGTCCTATTGTGTGGATTGGTTATCCACACTTGTGTGGAAAGAAGAGCATCTGTGGCTATTAGATACGTAGATAAAAGTATGCATGGTTCAAGAAAGCAAATGAAGAGAATGTTTTTCGGTTCTCTCAGAATGTTAAAAATTGAAAGACAGTAGATTCAGGAAAGACCTAGGAAGTACTTTGTCATACAGTGTACAATCAATTTGTGGAAATCACTGCCATGGGATGGGATGTGGTGATTGGCTGGTAGTTTAGATGGCTTTAAAAGTAGATTAAACGTTTTCATGGAGGAGGGCAGGTCCATCAATGGCTATCAGCCATGGTGGCTGAAAGGGACCTCCGTGTTCAGAGACAGCACCCCTCTGAATGCCAGATCCTTGGGGGTAATAGCAGGGGTGGGGGCACTTAGGCCTTTGTGCCTCTGTGGTGGTTTTTCTGAGGCTTCTGGTTGGTCACTATGAGGAACAGAATATTGCACTGGAAGCAGAGGCAGAGGGCTCACAGGGACATGTTCCCAGGTGCACGCCAGCTAGTCATGTGGGGGTGGCAGAGAATCGCCCCACACACCCCTCCCTTCAGCCCTGCCCCACCGGGCTGCTCCTTCAGCCAGCAGAGCCACCACTGGCTGCAGGAGCAGCTTGGCTGGGCCGCCGCCAGGGGTCCCTCGGCCCTGCCCCATTAGGCTGCTCCTTCAGCCGGTGGAGGCTCCGCCAGCTGAAGGAGCAGCCTGGTGGGGCTGGGCCAAGGGGCGGCCCACAGCAGTCTCCTGTCAGCTAAAATAAGTGGGGTACTGGGTGGGGGGCACCTGGAGCAGGGGTTGCCCCAGGCGCCATCCCGCCTCCATGCCCCTGACTGGAAAGACCAAAGGACTGATTCAGTGGGACACTTTTTTACATTCTTACATTCACTTTGGCCTCAGAGGAATTCTTTCATTTTTGATACCATCAACTGCCAAAAAGACAAATCAGTG
Source organism: Sphaerodactylus townsendi (assembly GCF_021028975.2). Classification (NCBI taxonomy): domain Eukaryota; kingdom Metazoa; phylum Chordata; class Lepidosauria; order Squamata; family Sphaerodactylidae; genus Sphaerodactylus; species Sphaerodactylus townsendi. Next base: position 101,988,099 of record NC_059430.1, read on the forward strand.
GGTTCCAGATCAAATCAAGCCTGAACTGTCCCTAGAAGCTAAAATGCCTAAATGGAAGCTACTTTAGTCATATTATGAGAAGACAAGAATCACTGGAAAAGGCAATAACACTAAGAAAAGTTGAAGGCAGGGGGGAAAGAAGAAGTCTCAACTTGAGATGGATTGACTGACTGTATAAAGGCCTGAGCAAGGGTGTTAATAATAGGATGTTTTGGCGGACCCTGATTCAGAGGGTCTTCACGAGTCATTGACTTGAGGACACTTACCCATTATTTGTAGTCCTCTTTTCTCACAGAGACTCAAGGTGGATCACCCAATGCAAATCAATGTAATCAGGATGATACATCTAATAAGAAATGTAATACGACTAGGAATTGCAAAATGTTGAAACAGGGTTGTTGTCTGAATAAAGTATACGCAGTAAACAGGACACATTAAACAAAGATGAATATTACCTTAGTAGAAACGGAGCATTTTCCTGTGCAAATCTGGTACAGTGGTAGCTCTGTCCTTTATTTTTTAAAAAGGTTTCCTGAATTATTCTGTTTTGCATAGGAGGGTGGGAATGCCAGGAGGGTGGGAACCTTACTGTCCTCCTGAGGCAAGCCATTCCACAGGTTAGGGGCCACTACAGAGAAGACACGTGTACTGGCAGTTGTTGATCTTGCCCACTGGCACGGTGGCACCTACAGAAAACCCTGCTTAGGGGAGCAAAATTGCCACAGCAGCACACTGTGGTTCCTGATCAGGAGTTTGGGGAGCTTAAGCCCTCTGTCCCTCTCTTCAGGAATGACATACTAAGCTGAAGACAAGGGTGGCACAACTGGGAAATTGTGAGGGATAGATGGAAAGTGATGTGGGTTCTGATCTGGACATACCCCCTCCCCCCACACACATTATTTACATTTATGAGCCAGGGGAACCACTTGCCACACAAAGGCCTTGCCAAAGAGGAAACGGGCGCACATTGCAGGGGGAGGGGCGGCATTTTTTACAAGATGTTGCCTGCCTCCTTGGTGTTGTTTAGAAATGATTCACTTTCTGTGGGCTGTTCAATAGCCAGCCAGATTGGCTTTTAATACGAGCAGAAAAAGAATGAACTACAGTTCTAGTATCTGTCACAAAGCATACTTTGGGGAAAAAATTCTCTTTTTTATATCTCTCTTCCTTTTTAACAAGGTTCCAACCTCATTGACATGAAAGAAGATTTGAGAAGAATGGCTACAAAGGCCCTGGTTCTCAAAAGACTTCTTCTCTTGGTCTTGTGACCCCCCTGCCATTATGCCCCTCCACTTTTTAATATTTCTCATTGCTTACACATATAGAACAAGTGAGGTCTAGGGGATTCAGCATGGAAACTGGAACTGGGAACTAAGTTCAAATCTCCTCTCAGGCGTGATGATTATTTTCTGTGTGACCTACTTTACAGGGTCATTATAAGGATAATATAGGTGCAATGAATCATGTATAGAACTCTGAACTACTGGGAGGAGTGGGGGATAAAAATGTGACGCATATATGCGTTTGTGAAATCCAAAATATATTTCAGATTCTTCAGAATGTTGGGGATATACATCATTGGCATCTCCATTACAAAATATGCCAGTTTGCACAAAGATATTTTATTTGCATGTGTTATTAGGAGCAAATAAGCATGCTTTTACATGGTTGCTAAGCAGACATTGCATTTTCAGGGCACAGAAAAGATTTTGTTGTAAAGTATGTTGTAAAATATGGAGGTCTGCTTATTGTTGGTTTATTATTGGGGTGAGGGCTTTATCCCTGGGGGTTGGATCTGATGGCAAGGAGAGCTTGCAGGAGGATGTGTAGAAAAGAATTCCCTCCTCACTGCTTGAGTCTACGTGGTTGTGCTGAGGCCAATACAGCTGCATAAATGCTGGATGTGATCTCAGAATTGTGCTTTGAAATCCTCATCTGTACTGCCTGGAATCCTGGGAAACAGCTTGGAGATTGTGCAGGAGGGTTGTTGTGGTTTTCTGGCAGGCCTTTTGAGTTCAGAAAACAGGGTCAGATAAAGCTTGCTAACACATATTCTCTCTTTCTCTATGAGAGAAAATCACATATTAAAGATGGAACCCTCAGGATCAAAAGTCCATGTTGAACTCGACTGGGCCATCCACCCATGCTCTTTGAATTCACTCACTCTTTTATTGGCTGTTTTGTCAATTTGTAGGTTTGGCTGTTTCCAAGGAGCGGCAGCACCTCTGAGCCTGCCTGTTGAGTGGGGCAATGTCTTCCTCCGATGAAGAGACCCTCAGCGAGAGGTCATACCGGAGTGAGCGGTCATGCAAGAGTGAACGGTCCTACCGAAGTGAGAGGTCTGGAAGCCTGTCTCCCTGCCCACCAGGGGACACCTTGCCCTGGAATTTACCCCTCCATGAGCAGAAGAAGAGGAAGAGTCAGGACTCTGTGCTAGACCCGGCAGAAAGAGCTGTTGTCAGAGTAGCTGGTAAGAAAACTTCCATAGTTCTATCTATCTATCTATCTATCTATCTATCTATCTATCTATCTATCTATCTATCTATCTATCTATCTATCTATCTATCTATCTATCTATCTATCTATCTATCTATCTATCTATCTATCCTAATCTATGCTATCTATCACAATATCTATCTATCTATCTATCTATCTATCCTATCTATCTATCTATCTATCCATCTATCTATTCCATCTATCTATCTAGGGGCTATCTAGCTATCTAGGGCTATCTATCTATCTAGCTAGCTAGCTAGCTAGCTAGCTAGCTAGCTAGCTTTTATACCGCCCCATCCCCGAAGGGCTCTGGGCCGTGTACAACATAAAAGGAAACAATGTAGGCAGTTAAAACATTTAAAAGCAGTGACAACCGTAAAAACATTTCTAATAAATATAATAAATTACAATAAGATAGATGGCGTTCAGCAATCTACTATTATAATTCCCTCCCCTCCCCTAAAGGGGAGGGGAGAAATGGCGTCCAATATTCCAATCTAAAAATTCCCTCCCCCCTCCAAAAGGGAGGAATGGCGAGTCTGAGATGACAGTTGGCCCAGGTGTCAGGGCCGGGGGAGGGGGGCACCATCAATGCCGAAGGGTAAGCCATTGTAGGTCCACACACAACATTCACCCAGGTTTGAATGGCCCAGTCTCAACAGAGCTTGGAAGCTAAGCTCAGGGTCAGCTCTGGTGGGTACTCAAATAGGAAACTACCAGGTTAGTCCAGGGTTGCTACCCAGAGACAGGCAGTGGCAAACTTTGTTCATCACTCACCTGAAAACTCTCCAGGATATTGGCTGCAAATGCAATTTGATGGAACTTTCCATCACAAAGTCTTCTTCACTTTGCTTCTATAAGCCTGGACATTGTGCTGTTGAATCCAGTGCTTTGAGTTCTGGGTTTCTTTATTCAGTTTTCTTTCTAGGACTCATCCAACACTTCTATAGTGTTCTAAAATGCTACAAGCCCTGGAAGTGTCCTAAATCCTGATTTCTTTTCTGGGATAGAAAGGAAAGCAAATGGAGCTGTTGCTAAAATACAGTTTGTTTTATAATGCAGAGATGACCAAAGTATATTTTTTGGAGGGAAGATATTTTCTAAATCATGGTTCATGAGCCACAAATTTATTTATTATTAATTTTATTTACTTCATTTATAGCCTCCCTTTCTTTTCAGTGGGCAAGAACGTGGTTTTACATCAGTCTCATCTCCTTTTATCCCTACAACAACCACTCTGTGAAGTACATTAGTCTGGGATCATATGACTGGCTTAAGGTCACCCATGGTGGAGCAGGGATTGGTTCTCCCTGACCCTAGTCTGAAATTCTAATGGCTACACATATTCATAGGCAATCAGACTCCATAAGGTGATGTGTGGTACCATCTAGCAATAAAAGTATTGCATTTATGGGGCATGAACACTTGAGCACAGTCAAGGCATGTCTTAGAAAATCTAAAACGAAATGGAATGTTATATGTGGCCTACCTGTGTTTCTTATAACTGCTGTAACAGTCCAGCTTAGCTCAATCTTATCTGGAGGAACCGGGTTTGATTTCCTCCTCCTCCTCCTCCTCCTCCTCCTCCTCCTCCTCCTTCTTCTTCTTCTTCTTGTCAGCGCTTGGAAGCTAAGCAGGGTCTGTGTTTGGAAGGGAGACCACCAGGGAAGACTGAGGCTGCTATGCTGAGGCAGGCAATGGCAAACTACCTCTGTTTATCTCATGCCTGGAAATACCTCATTAAGTTCCTTTTCATGTAACTCAGCAGCACTCTGTACCTTACCTACCTATCTCTCTTACGATGTAAAGTCACTCCCCATCCATTATGACTGGTACTGTATAACTGCTTGCGGACACAATTGCTTTAGAGGTCTACCTTGGCCCAGGGTCCACCAGTTGGGCATGTCTGTGAGTTGTGTATGTGAGAAGCTCAAGGCTTGTAAGCCAAAGCTGCGTCAGTAACAAAAAGGTTGTCTGAACCTCAAGACGAGGACAGAATGAGGGACAAATCTGCTTTGTAGCTAAACGGCTGGAAATGCACTGGTGGCAGTGGGGAGGGAAGGCACTGTGGTATGGCCCAATTTTGTTAGATTTCAGAAGCGAAGTAGACGCCGAACAACCCGCAAACCACCTCTGCTTCTCCCTTCTTTGGAAAACCCATTGCTGGAGTCGCCATATGTTGGTTGCGACTTGACAGCACATAGATACATTTATTTGTGGTGACAATGACCTCAGGGATGGTATAAAGACCTAAGTTTGGTTGACAGAATCCACAGTTCCATTGTGTTTTTCCTGTGGATGTCTGTGAGGAGAATGCAGTGGTCCTGCTTTCAAGGGTGAAGTGGGATGACAGACCACGATGTGGGGCTGGCTTGGAAGACTCCTGGATGGAGCCAGGAGTTGGAAACCTATCACATTAACCGATTTCTGGGAGGAGCCATAGATGATTCCATTAGGATTTCCTCTACCTTTGGACTAGATAAGAGCTTCCCAAACTTTGCATAGCAGAGATGTACAGCAGAGATGCATAGCAGAGATGTACAGCAGAGATTGCATAGCAGAGATGGAGGTATGTTGTGCTCTTGAGGACGTAGGGGAACCCCCTCTGGCACTCCTTGTCTTCCTGCTGATGCTCAGTGGAGCAGTTTGGAAAAGGCATTACTTGATACAAAAATGTTACTTTCGGCTAAAAAACCAAAGTGATGGCACTGCACTGCACAATGCTCTAGGAATTCTCCCCATCTCTAGGAATTCTCTGTGGTAAAAACTATAGAGATGTCAGCTATTAAAAGTGGAAGTGGATGCTCTCACATTTTAAAAAAATCTGTTGTAAAACCATAAAATTTTTGTAACTGCTTGAGTGTCTAAAGATGTTATTTATGGTTTTTAATAGAGGACACATCAATGCACTGGTGTACTAGGCCCGCCCTCCATTTCTCCTTGAGGTTCCTGCCTGCAGACTGGCAGCCCTATGTTTGATGCTATTGCCACCTGTCTCTCCTACCCCGTCTTTCCACCTGAGCACAACTCCCATCTCATGTATTTTATTTATTTGTTTAAAAATATTTGTTTAAAAATATTTAAATCCAGTATACCATGCCAGATTGAGAGGGAGAGAGAGAGAGAGAGAGAGAGAGGGAGATCCTAACCCCCTAAGGAGCAGCAGTGGCGTAGGAGGTTAAGAGCTCGTGTATGTAATCTGGAGGAACTGGGTTTGATTCCCAGCTCTGCCGCTGGAGCTGTGGAGGCTTATCTGGGGAATTCAGATTAGCCTGTACACTCCCACACACGCCAGCTGGGTGACCTTGGGCTAGTCACAGCTTCTTGGAGCTCTCTCAGCCCCACCTACCTCACAGGGTGTTTGTTGTGAGGGGGGAAGGGCAAGGAGATTGTAAGCCCCTTTGAGTCTCCTGCAGGAGAGAAAGGGGGGATATAAATCCAAACTCTTCTTCTTCCTTTAGCCAACTCTACCAGTCAGGGCTGTATTATCCATAAGGCTGACTAGGCTGAGGCCTAGGAGCCCCACAGAAACTAGGGTCTCTCAATTTGTGTGTGTGTGTGTGAGTGGAGTCACTGTTAGCCGTGCCCTAGGGCTTCAGCCTTTCTGATAGGTGTTGACTGAGTGACTGTGTGAGGCACTTGAAAGCAACTTGCAAGGCACACTCGTAGTCAGCTGAGGTTTGTTTTGAATCAGTGTGGAGTGAGGCAGAAGGAGACAACAGGCCAATAGTGCTCTAGCGTCAGGGTTGTGATGTCATGCCGCAGCCTCCCATTATACCTTCATAAGCAATATAGTCTAGTCATGACTTTGATCTGGTGTGAGTTAGTAAAACTGTGAGTAAAATTCTTCAGGAGACTCTCAAAATGGATATAGGGTTATGTAGTGCAGGTTAGTACCTACCATGCCAGGGTCAGGCTGTCAGCTGTAGTGGGGTGAAAGATTGACGTACCAGAGGGGGCCCAAAGTACCTGAAAGCCTTAGGACTCAGCCATGGGTTAATACAGATCTGCAACTAGCGGATCTCTCCTTCTCTTTGTCTTTATTTATTACACAAATGCACACTGCCCCTCCCTTCAGGTGACCTTAAGTGGAGACTTATTGGCATGCAGAAAGTCCCACATTTAATCCCTGGCATCTCTGGTTAAAAGGAGCAGGCAATGTATATTAAGTGCTGTTGCTTCCAACTTATGGCAACCCTATGAATTAATGGCCTCCAAAGTGTCTTGTTGTTAACAGCCTTGCTTAGGTCTCACAAATTGAAGGCTGTTGCTTCCTTTATAGAGTCAGAACTATCTCACGTTGAGTGTTCCTCTTTTGGCTGCCTTTTCCTAGCATTATTGTCATTTCCAGTGATTCTTGGCTTCTCATAGTGTGACCAAAGTAGGATAGTCTCAGTTTAGTCATTTTAGCTTCTAGGGAAAATTCAGGCTTGACTAGGCAGTAGGTGATGTAAAAGACCTCCATCTCAGACCGAGGAGAACAGTTGCCAATACACAATATTAGCTTTGGTGGAGCTAGGGGTCTGATTCAGAGCAAGGCAGCTTCATGTCCTCATATGTGTTTCCCCCGGCCGCCCCTGACAGGCTGCTTGCCGTGAGTCATTAAAGGCTATTGGGAGGGTCTTTCCTTTTGCATTGTGGGATAAATAGAGCCGCCTTACTGATCAAACCCCATTCTTGTCATAATAAATTATGTAAGACCTTTGAACTTACATTAGTAATAATATTAATACTAACTCCTATTGACTCTCTAATTCTCTTCACTTTTGATGAGGGCTTGCACAAGGGACCTCTATATGAGAATTAGGAGACTAAGAATTTTCAAGGCAGGCAGCTTAGTGTGTATCTGGCAAGTCACTTACTCGGGGCCAATTCACACATTACCAAGTCCACATGGAGGACAAGATACCAGGCATATATCTTGAGGTTTCATGAAGACTCAGGTATATGACTTGAGGTTTCTGCTGGAGTCATGGCCCACGTGGGGAGTGATCTTAAGCCTTCTGTTTGCACAATTTCCCCAGACTCAAAATGTCTATTTGCCCACTTGGGGAAACTTACCTGGAACCATCAGTACATGTAAGTTTCTCCAATAAGCTAACAGCTAGTGGCGTGGTATTACCTGACCTTCTCAGATCATCATGGAAGCTGAGCATAATTGGTCCTTGAATGAAAGATTGCTGAGGAAGGCCGTGGCAACCAGCTTTTCTTCTCCCTTGACTTAGAAGCCCCTTGCAGGAACTGCTATGAGTCACTGGTGACTTGACAGCACTTATGTATGTACATCAGGCTGTTTCAGGATGGGAAAAGGGAATGTGGGAGAAGAAGCACGTACCATTTCCTTTTGGGCTGCAGTCTTGATTTGAATTGGGCCCTCGTACCTTTTGAATGGAGATCCTGGCACAGAACTCTGGGCCATCTCTTTGACCATCTGCCTGCCTGCCATGAGGTTTTGCAATGTGTGAGTCAGCCAGGCCATTGTCAGCAGGTCCATAAGGCCAGGTGGAATCCTGTTAGCCTCCTTGTGACCCTGGCTGAACTGGGGGAAAGATGGTTATTCATTGAATAAAAGTGGCCACTGCGTAATGCTGTGTGTATGTGCTGTCAAGTCATGGCTGATTATGGCGACCCTGGAGGGCTTTCAAGGCAAGAGACATTCAGAGGCAGTTTGCCATTGCCTGCCTCTGGGTGGGCTGAGAGAGTTCTGAGAGAACTGTAACTGGCCCAAGGTCACCCAGCAAGCTTCATGTGGAAGCTTGGGGAATCAAACCCAGCTTTCCAGATTAGAGTCCACTGCTCTTAACCACCACACCATGCTGGTGCCAAGACTGATTTAATGTCCTCTGAAGAGGTTGACCACTGACTGCGAATAGTAAACTTGACATTTCCATGAAAGCAGGAAGGAGGGGGTTGTCTAAGTGTGTTTCTCCTCCTCTGCTCTGCGGTTCTACTCTCTGATCTCTACTCCCGTATCCTCTTGGCACATTCGTCCACCCCCTTTTCTCCTGCAAGTAGATCCGTCTCATTTCCATATTAGCAACCAGCAGAAGTGGGTTTGTTTCTTCTTCCTAAGGCTCTGCTGGAGAAAACCCTCTCAGAGAAAGACAGTCCCTCTGGAGTTCTTTGTCTGTTCTCCAAACAATCCCTTCCCTGTGGTTTGCTCCTTTGCCTCTTACTCTGGTGCACAATAGAAGCACAGCAGGGTGGAGTGAAGTGGCCACAAAGGGAAACTTCATCAACTGGCCCAGCAGTGTCAAGGGAGTGGTGGGGCCACCCAGTGCCTCTCAGATCAGGCAGGCTCTTGTTGTTGCTCTACATGTCAGAGGGCCACCTGGGTTCCTCATTTGCTGCTGAACTGCCGTTATAATGCAAATTTCATTATCACTTTCATCTGTAGCAGACAACAGCAGAGAAGGCTATAAAGAAAGGGGTCAGCTCCCTCACCCCTAGGCTTGCTGCTATGGGCCCAAGAGCTTTCCCCCTCCTTCTTGGGATGGGGGCGGGGAGAAGAGGCCTCAGGCCTGTGTGCTGTGTTTTGTGTGCATATTTGTAGACCTGTGTCATGTGATGGTTAGGAACAGACTTCCAGCACTTGTCACAAGTTCATTCTCACCAGTGGGAGCAACATCTGGGACTGGGATTGTGGAAAGAGCAACTGCTTTGAGCAGTTTTGTGTTGCTCGCTGAGTGGGGAGGTTTCCGGGCAGCCCCATTGTCCTTGTGTCTAAGATCATTTATTTAAAACGTTGTATCTTGCCTTTCCACCCAACTTTGAAACTCTCTGTTTCTCAAGCTTCTGAGGCAGAGTGGAGATTTAAGGTCTCCTAGATCATGGCCTGACATTCTTACTCCTATACCACACTTCTAGGGGGCACCTCTTTTCAGCTGTATCCCTGACCCACTACCGGTATTTCCTCTTTCTCTTAGTAGCCTCCATAGCTCCTTTCCTTTACCTTGCTTCTGTCTTTTCTTCCCACCCACCAACCAGCCTCATTTTATCTGCTACTCTGTTTTCAGTTTTCCCTCCCTCAGGCAATCTCTCCCTGGGAAATGTCTGAGTTGTGTGATGGCTGCCGGCATTGATCCAGAGTAGACCAAGTTGGGCTGGGCTGGGCTGGGCTGAGTGGAGTGGAGGCTGTTATCACCAGACCAGACCCAGTTTAGGTTTCAGATTTTCTGCAAGTTTGAGACAGCCTTCAGGATTGTACAGCAATCACCCCCCCTCCCTAGCAAATCCATCTGTGGGGGCCATGGCCTTTCCTGGCTCTCAGTGTTTTTAGAAAGTAGGTGGAGCCAGGTGGGACTCCTGGCAGTAGGGCTTATTATTGGCTGCTGGAGATCAGATTACCTGTGCAGATTGAAATAATGGCTCAGTGGCAGTTGCCAGCTCAGTGTTGGTTTTATTCTTTCTTTCGCTCCTTTTCCCCAATGTATTTTCCAAAAGTACTCCTCTTTTCCTCTGCACTTAGGTTTTCTCTCTGTGTGTGGCTCCACCTCCCAGAGCAGCCATTTTGTACTTGCAGCTACCATCCTGTCAGAAATTCAAAGGTGCCCATAGGCTTAAAAGACTGGAGACCCTTTCTTAACCATACGCCCTGTGGCATTGTTTGGGATTAGTGGGTCTATGAAGGAATGCCAAATGAAACAAAAAAGTATTTCCTTACTAGTGGAAGGCAGCAATACTGGGAAGGGAATTCCACAGTTTTGATGCCGTAATCAATAAGGCTCTTCCTTGGCTGCCTCAGAATACTTAATGGAGCTGGTGAGATCTGTTTCTTTTCATATATTCAGGTTGAGCAGCATGGTTAGGTAGGAAGCAGGCTGTCACCCAGAGAGACAGCACTAGTCTGGAAATAGCAGTGAAAATTTCCCACAAACCACCAGGCCTCCTTGGAACTTGCCTGCGGAGTTTCTAAACCTGGACTTTTTTTTTCTTTCCTTGGCCAGATTTGGCATCCAGAGGTTTCTTTAAACTGCTTCTCATACCAGCTATCCAGTGTATGATACAAACCTGATCAGAGAGCATATTAATGCCCATAGCTAAGTAAATGCAAATATCTGACCAGTCTTCTCCGTCTTCTGAGCTTCCTGGGAACTGATTCCTTGCAAATCTTCTCTGTTTTCCTTTTTGCAGTGGAAATGTCATATTCTGTTTCTCCCAGGAGCATCTGCATGGCTTAGGAGAAAAGCAGCATATTAAATGTGCAGAGCAAGGTGACTCCTCATCCTGTTAGGATCTTTTGATTTTTCAGCCCCAGGAGCTGTTTGCTTTAATGCACTTCAGCATCAGGACACCCCCTTCCTTCATTTAGGAGGCCAGGAGAGGGTCTGTGGTTCAGGGGAAGAACCTTTGTTTTGCATTCTGAAGGCCCCAGGCAGAGCCGTAACTCCAAGGGGGCTGGGGAGTGTGTGCGCGCCCCTGTGGGGGCATGGTGGGGGCGTTCCGGGGCATGGTGGGGGCGTTCCGGGGCATGGTGAGGGCATTCCGGGGCGGGGGGTGGGGGGCGGAGGACGCACCAGTGCACCGGGTGCTTTCCCCCCTTGCTACACCTCCCAGAGGCTGTCTAGAATGGTCTTGTGATCATAACTGGAGGCGGAGTCACAGCTTCTGAGACCTAGGTATGACCTGGTTAGTTAGTTGACTGCTGTGTTCCAATAAACACAGTTTTTAACCACTAGCATCTCCTGAATTAATCCTTTCTCTCCATAAAGGTATAACATGGTGTAAGAAACTGGCACATGTTTGAGGGCATCATGGACATAATTATTCAATAAAATAAACTGAAGCCTGAAAGTGAAGTACCCTCACCAGAAAAAAAACAGTGTAGACAATACTGACCCTGATGAGCTAATGGTCTGATTGGGTATAAGGCTTCATCTAGGGAAGGGGCTTGGTATTTTAAAAAAATGTACTTTGTATTTGGAAGGGCCCATGTTCAATCCCCAGCTCCTCCAGTTAAAAGGATCTGGCAGTGGGAGACGTAAAAGACCTCTTCCCAAGTCCCCGAAGAGCCACTGCCAGTCTGAGTATACAATACTGACTTTAACAGACTGAAAAAAAAATAGTCCTTTTCATGTGACAAAGTTCAACTGCTGGAAATAAGGATATTACTGCTGCAGATTTTGAAGGAGTAGAAATATGACCTTCCAAGGCTTTCTGGTTCCAAAGGAAAGCTAAAGAGCAAATCATAGATATTGGAAAACGCTGTTTGATGACGGTCAGCTAGGCTGGGTCAAATTAAAACTTCTACAGCAATAGAGGCTGTGGATATTCTGCTGCACACTAAAACAGCTGAATGCAGGAGGTTGGCAAATGAGCAAAGACTTAGTTATTCTCCCAACGTTTTTAAACTGAGGGCTCAACTCTCCCTCTACTCTGTACCTCAGAATGATGACTTTATTTTCAACAATAGCAGCCAGTTTTAATGTGGATCTTAGGCCGCTTCTGCACAGAGGCGGAAGCGGCCGGGTCGGTGTAGTCCACGCCGACCCGACGCTGCTGGGACCGTTTGCACGAACGGTCCCAGGAAGAACTGGGAAGACGGCGCTGCTGGGCGCTGGGACGCCTCGGCCAACTTACTGTTCCTTATGCTATATCCGGCGCGATCATTGGGGTCTGGGGACACTTTCCCTGCTCTGGCGCTGGGACTGCTCTGGCCGCTACAGGGCAGGGGGCGTGTCCTAGTCTCAAGCGACGCTCGGGATGGGCTCTAGGAACGGTAAGTCGCTGGGTGAGAGGAGGGGGAAGGCGCTTGGAAGCCGCTGCCGTTCACACGGCAGCGGCTCCAAGCCGGCGTTCCAAAAAAACCACTCTGGGGAAGCGTGGTTTGGAAACACCGGCTTCGCGCCGGTTGGGTGGCATGAGGGCGGCGCAGCTGCGCAGCAGCTGCGCCCCCTGTGCAAATGGCAGCCTGGGGACGGCGTTTTTGCCGTCCCCAGGCTGCCATATTCCGCCCGTGCCGAAAGGGCCTTAGTTACGCTTTGTACATTTTAAAAATTCGGCTGATTCCTTCCTTGCTTAACTTTCTTGTTGGTTTTATTTTATCTTGTTGCTTACGGTTATGTGTTTATGAATGTGACTTCCTAGTATTTGTGAAATTTTGTTTTGATATTTGCCTCTGGCAATTCTGGCAATTGGGTTTTCAGGTTGAGGGGTGGAATATAACTGTGTGAAATTAAGGAATAAAAAACATATAAAGAGAAATTCGTTTTGTTCTACTGGGGAAAAAAGAATCGAATGGAGAGTAAGAGGACAAGCTTTTCTGTTGCCCAACCCCCCTCCACCCAAAATGTGGAGCTGTGTTATGTTTGGCTTTGCTAAAAGCCAAGAGTAGATCTGCCCCCTCATCTGATAGGCTTGGCCTTCCTCAAAAAGCCTGATTTTACAACTTGGAAAAGGAGAGATATGTTTGGTGTTTTCCATGTCAAAATTATGTGTGCTGTATTGAGAAAAATGTCTGGGAAAAGGATGAAAAACTCCCTCCTTGGGTTGGGTTTTAATCAGTGGTGGGATCCAAAAAATTTAGTAACAGGTTCCCATGGTGGTGGGATTCAAACTGTAGCATAGCGCCAATGGGGCTGGGCGGGGCACGACGGGGGCGTGACTGGGCATTTTGGGACGGGGCATTCCTGGGCAGGGCTGTGGCAAGGACGCAGCCGCTGCGCTGGTCCTTGAGCAAGAAACAAATGCACACAGGCGCAGGCTGCCACGCATGCCGGTGCACCTCCTGCTAGACTGCTTCAAGTTCTGCGCGCTACTGCTGAGAGGAGGGGCATAACTAAGGCAAAAATCACGTGGCAAAATCACCAATTAGTAACCCCCTCTCGGCACACACAAATAATTAGTAACCTACTCTTGGGAACCTGTGAGAACCTCCTGGATCCCACCTCTGGTTTTAATGGGTGCAGAGTGGTTGAAGTAATATTCAAACATTATAGATAGATAAAATAATGTCAAAGTATAACAATTCATTAACAGTTCATATAGATGAATATAATTTATTCAATCATTTAAAAGAGTTGTTGATTATATACATTGATGATATATGTATATATAATGAAAAAAATGTATATAATATGTGGGGGGTGTCATTTTGTACTTTTGCCCCCCTTCAGAAATGTAGATTAGACCCTACATCTGAAGAAGGTTGATTCAGAAGTAAATCCCACTTTATTCAATGGTGCTTATTCCAAGAAGTGTTCTAAGATTGCAGCCTTTATTACTCTTTAACGTGTCAGTAGTCTCCTGTTTCATAAGGAACAATATTAGGACCAAGAGTTTTATGTTGTCTGTCATGTAGATCCTTGCAGTCCTTCCTGGGTTTTAGAGCACCTCAAAGTTTTCATAACCCTTATCTGGACGGCCCTGACTAGCCCGTTCCTGACAGAAGCTAAAGCAAGGTCATCCCAGGTTAGTACTTTGATGGGAGACCTCCAAGGAAGTCCAGGGTCATTATGCAGAAGCAGGCAATATGTCTCCTGCCTTGAAAACCCTACATGGCTACCAGAAATTGGCTGCCACTTGATGGTACTTTCCATCACCAAGTGTTAATAACTACACTGTGAACTTCTTCATCTTCACTAACAAGGTTGAAAGATGTGTGGGTATATAGCCCATAAACTGTGCTCGCAATTCTTGTGAATTCCATGTTGCTACACGATCTTCCTTAGTCCCAAAACTCCCATTTCTAAATGTTATCCATGTTTGAGTTCCCCAGTAATTAATATTTGCATATAATTAAATGAATTGTAACATAGACACCCTTTGTGTCTTCCAAACCAACCACTTGTCTAGCCAAGCAGAACTTCTGTCCCTTGGTCCAAAAATTTTAAAATTTCTAAGAAATGCCCTCCCCGCCCATTTTCTGGGTTTTCATCAAGGCCTTCATAAATGCATATATGCATAAATAACCCACAAAGAAATGCATAGGTACAGGTTGAGGCTTAATCCCAGAGGACAATGTTGGTGGGGAAGATGGTTTAGGAACAGAAAGAGAAAGAATCTCATTACAAGATGTAATTGCAAATTTTATAACTGTAGTATCTCTCTCTCTCTGCCTCTCTCTGTGATTAAACTTTATCGTGCTGTGGCAGGGATGCCCTAGTACAGTGATGGCGAATCTTTTTGAGACCAAGTGCCCAAATTGCAACCCAAACCCCACTTATTTATCGCAAAGTGCCAAACCGGCAATTTAAGATGAATGCTGAGGTTTTAGTTTAGAAAAAAACGGTTGGCTCCCTCTTCCTCCGCCCCACCTGCTCGAGAAGGGGTCAGCCTGCCCTAGCCTCCAGCAAGTAGAAATCCACATCTAATCAGTCGTGCCTCTCTAGCATCTCTGCCTCCTCTGCCGCCCCCCCCCCCCGGCAGCAGCCACCTGGAGCACAGGCACCAGGCCCGCCAGCTGAGTCCTCCCTGCTCACCGCGGTGCACGCACGTCATGCTCAGTGGCCCAGGTCAACCTAGATGTGTGTGTGTGCGGGTGTGTGTGTGATTTTCCGCCCCCCACATGATGAACTCTGTGCGTGTGTGCCCACAGAGAAGGCTCAAAGTGCCACCTCTGGCACCCGTGCCATAGGTTCGCCATCACTGCCCTAGTATGTGCAAAAAGTGTTGATTTGTTAGTATTTTCCCCACAAGAAGAATCCTTTCTGTCATATGTATATTTAAGATTGACTACTTGACAAAGCATAGAGTGGCAAGAAATGGGGCTAGAAAGGCTCAGTAAGTCAGGCAGCACAGTACCTCTGACCATGATCTCCATCATAGAGGTTTTGTAGGGTTGCCAGCAACTGTTTGGAGAGAAAAAAAAGTCTAGACCCTGTAATAGTGCCTGAATGGGATGTTATTTCCTAGGACCAGGTGCTGTTATTAACCGCCATTTAATTAAAAGCTTCAGCTTCCCCTATTTCCATACATTAAGCTAGGGGGATGGGATAGGCCATCCTTTCTTACAGCCAGTTGGCAAACTTATGGCTTTGTGAATGAATGAAGAAAGGAAGGGGGAAACATGTAGATAAAAAATGATATGGAAATGATAACTAATCATAACTAATAATAACCTTGAGAGCAAAATAAGTATATAAAAGGTCCAAGACAACAGGGAGAGAGAAATGCCAGTCAGACTGTATTGAAATTGTACAGATACCAACTCTGTCTTTGCTTCATTATATTCCGTACACATTTGTGTGCTCACATACACACACACGACAGAGCTTTACTTATTTTAGGCACAGGTTGGCAACTGAAAACAGGTGATATCACATGGAACTGTTCTGAAGATAGATGCCCCATGGAAAAAGGAAGAACTCCCTTATGCTCTTTGAAAAGCTGATGATCTGAAACAAGAAAGATTTCTCAAAGTAAAATAAATGAAGTTCCTTAAAATAAGGGGTGAAAGAAAGCATGCCTCAGTGAAACCAAGGAAAAGCTTTTGAAAAATGCTATGAAGCGTGATAGATAATTGGGGGAGGGGCGCTAAATAGGTCTACTCAGAAGTAAGATCCATATTATTCAATAAGGTTTATTTCAAGGAAAATGCCCATAAGGTTATAGCTATAGATTGGTGGAGCTTGTAGTCTTTATCTTGTTTTGTACTGAGTGTATTTTGATTCCTTAACTCAAATGGAAGATTTGGCATCATTGAGAGGGAAGTACCCCCATCCATTTTTAAAGCATCCAATATTTTTGTTTTGGTTTTTGCAAATGCATGTTCAGTGATATTCAAAATCCCACTATACAGCTGTGTGTACTCAGCAATGTTTAAATTGGGAGAGGGGATCACAAAGGGAGGTCGAGACTTCACAGGCCTTTATTTGGTCCTGTAAGTAGCAGATATTTAAAATTATATGAATATCCTGTAAAAGAAGTTTTGTGTCATGGAAGACCGTAGTCAGACCTGATTCAGTTATAAAATTGTAAAATAGGAGGCAACTGCAGAAATGAAAACAGTTGTAAGATGCAAAAATGCAAAAGGCGCATTGAATGCAGTTTCATAATAGGATGACCCCAATGCATTTTGTGTCAAAGCTCTTCCTCAGGGAATCTACAATGATAACAAAAAATCTCACATTTAAAATCTTATGTTAAAATACAAGATAAAACCATACAAATAACCATACAAGTACCAGTCATAGCAAACTTCTAACCTTGCATTTATCAACAAAATTTTAAAAACAACCACTTCTGTAAAAAATGGCTTGTGCAAAGAATTGCTTGTATAAAAAACAAGAATAAGTGGAAAGAGAAGGGAAAAACAAATTACTTAACAACTTTATTGTCAGCAACACTTCAGAATAATACTTTAGTTTATTATTCTGAAGTGTTGTTGATGGTAAAGTTTCCTTTTTCTTCTTATGCTTGTTTTTTATACAAGCAATTCTTTTGCACAAGCCATTTTTTGCAGAAGCGGTCGTTTAAAAAAATGGTTAGTAGCAACTATCAGCTTAGTAGTTTGCGATGACTGTTATTTGCATGTTTATTTGTATGGTTTTATCTTGCATTTTAACATAAGATTTTAAAATACAAGGTTTTTTGTTATCATTGTAGATTTCCTGAGGAAGCACTTTGACATGACATGCATTGGGGTCATACTATTATTAAACTGTAGTTTTTATTTCTGATTCAGATGTAGTCATTCACTGAAGAAGCCCAAGGGATCTAGTTAGCTTTCCTATATCAGATCATTAATCTCCTGGCAAGAGATACACCTCAATAATTTTTGGGGGGCTTATTTTGGTTATAGTACACAAGGAAAATTATTACTAGAGAATCTTGCCTTCATTTTATCTTTTTATTCAAACATAATTATTTACACTTTTAACACGAATTAACTTAAGTAAATACCATCCATTGATTTTACACAGGTAAGGAGAGCGATTACTTGAACCCATGAGTTATTTCTTACCAAAAGCGAGTGGGTTACAGGCAAAGAGCATCTTTGAAGAACACATTTCCGAATAATTCCTGTATTCTTTCCTGTATCAGTAGGTTTTCAAAATCATCTTCCAACAATAGCTAACTCCCACCTGATAAGGATTCACAGTCTTAGCTACTATCTTATAACTTCAAACACCATACACATTTATCTGTATTAAAGTGTCTTCTTCAAATACATCAAAACTATGTTAGTTCATTCTGCAAAAATAGGGATTACAAATTTCTCATCCATGTGACTATTCGTTGGACTTCAGCCAATATATCCCATCTTTGAACTCTACCTTAACTTCTGTATCGAATTGGACATTAGTGCCATTCTGAGATAGTTCTTTCATCTGAGCCCAGACATATTGTAACTACTGATATTAATTATACTAATTCTAATCTACCATATCACTCTGTTTGTTCTTTGTCTATCTACAAGGCTGTTCTATTGTGGGTCTCCAGACTCCCTATCTGGCATGTCTAGCCAAGACATCAGGCTATCTCTGCTTCTGGCCAGCAGAAGCATCCTCCATGGGTTTTTTGTCAAGACTAGCAACTATTCCCCTATATTCTTGGTTATACATCTGACGTTTGGTTGGCTACTTTTAAAATTGAACCCTTCTGACATTCAAGGCACTGCCTTCTATCAAGAGCTTCTGGCTCACCCCTCCAACATGAAGCCAGTGTAGGGTTCCTACCTCTACCTCCCACATGTCTACTTGCTCTCTGTGTTACTCAGCCTCTGCAATTCCTCGGCCCTGTTGGAGGATTTCCCTCTGCCCAACTGACACATTCTTCTTATGATGGAGGCACCTTGTTAACAATATGTGACTTGCCCTGGATAATGTCACAGTGTTTGCACACAACAGCTTAACCAGATGGTAGGAAACAGCATTAACATAGTATAATAAAAATAATTATGTATACAAGGTTGCTAACTAGTTGGGGAATTTCTGGACATTTGTGGAGGAACCAGGGAAACACAGGGTTTGGGAAGAGACTTCAGCCTGTTATAATGCCATACAGCCCACCTTCCAGAGCAGCCACTAGATCTCTATTGTAATCCTGTGACATCTCTAGGCCCCACTAGGAGACTGGCAACCCTAATAATATCATATAATAGATTTGGATTTAAAACTTTGTCTTGGCTAGGCGGAGTCCAGTCAAAGCTCAGCACTTGCCTGTTTCATCCTCATAACAATCCTGTAAGGTAGGTTACGCCAGGAAGAGTGACAATCTCAAGATCGTCCACTATGTTTTACAGCAAGTGGGTATTTGAACCTGGGTCTTCCTGGTCTTAGTCCATCACTCAAATCACTGCACCACAGAGGTTTTGGGCTCGCTGTAACAAAATAACAAAAATATTTCTCCATCTGTCATATTGTGAATTAGTTCAGAATCTGTGCTGTGAGCTGGCAGTCCCTGAGCCAGAACTCAGCCTCAGTGCCCCATCTGTAGCCTGGGCCTAATAATTCTTATCTAACCTACAGGGGTCCTGGCATGGATGGCCCAGGCTAGCACAGTCTCATTGATAGCAACCCAAGGGGTTTCAGCTAAGCAGAGTTAGCACTGGCTGGTTTGTAAATGAATGGGAGACCACCAAGTCCAGGGTTGCTGCACAGAGGCAGGCAACGATAAACCATCTCTTATCACCTCTCGCCTTGAAACCTGTATGGGATCGCTGTAAGCTGGCTATGACTTTTGCACTTTCCACCACCACCACCACCATATGCAAGGCCAAAGGAGATAAGGTTTGCAAATATGAGCTGTGAATGTTGTCTGTGCAACTAGATGGGCCAGATTTAAGGTTTTGTGGCCTGGGAATGAAACTGCAGCAGGGCCCTCACCCTTGCTTTCCTTCCCAAACACTGCTTTTAAAGCCTTTCCCCCCCAGATCGGTTTTTCTTCTGATCAGAAGAATGGTTGGGGGGGGGGGGAGTGAAGGGGGGAGAGCAACACTCCTCTGTTGGCACTGAAGCATTACTTTAATTATCCCCCTTTTTCATAGATATACAGTGACAAGTGCTGAGCTTTTGGCCTTTTCACAAGCTCTGTATAGACCTAGAGCCTGATTGTTTTATCTTCACACCTTCTACAAAAGGAGCAACTGGCATCTCACCCCCTCACCAAGGGGCCTGCTGGGAAGGCGCCCTCCCCGTGGATTCACCAGTGCCCCTCAACTGGGCCCGCCAAACCCAGCTGCCAGCAGCGAGTGAAATGGAAGAAGGCGCTTTCCCTGTTGCCAGGGTAACACAGATGGCTGAGCAGCCATTCTCCTGGTTGCTATGGTTCCAGGTCCATTGAGGGTGTGTGACTTTCCCTCTGAGCTTTCCCCCGCCCTCTCCACTTGCTTACAAGATGCCCCGCAGAGTGAAGGAACTCCCCTCCACAAAAGTCTTGAGGTTTAAACAACTCTCAGTCTAGCCTGAGGAGGCCTTGTCTTCCCCAGGCCTGGTTCACACCGCCATACACCCTGTTCACACATGAAGCAAAATGAAGAGTAGAACACTGGGATCGGAGAGCTGACTTGGCAAATTTAGGCTGCAAGAAGAGGGCTCACATTGATAAAACCATCCCCAAATAGAAAACATCACAGTAAAACCAAGATTGAAGGAAGTCAAAGCTCTCACTCTGTGGTGCTAGTTTTTTGTTTGCAGGGTTTTTAAAATTTTAAAATGCAAAGGAGCATTCAGAAGCTGAAGCGGCCATCTGTAGTCTATTCTGCTCCCATCAGGGCTTTGCTACCCATTTTTCTGGCATGTGTGACCCAGACCACATTTTTGTTTGGTTGCAATTCTTATTTCATATTGCAAGGACTGTTATGGGGAATGTGTTGGGAGGCAACTTGGGGGATACAATGGGAATGGCTCCCAACCTATGCCGTAAAGCTTGGGGGAGGGCATTTAAACCCTTCTCTCCCTGCCACCTGGTATGGATTCTAAGTCCTGTAGTGCTGCACTGGTAGGAGATTTGGGGCCTAACTGTGCAGTACACAGCTCCTTAGCCCCAAGCCCCCAGACCAAGTGGTACAGTGTGGAGAAAGGATGTAACCCCATTTTCCTTATCCTCCCTTACAGCATGACCATTCTGTGCTTATGGAAGGCAAGTGGGGTGCCTCCTGTCCTCTGGGATCAATAATTTCTCTCTTTATTTTCATCCACTCACTTGAGGCTTTTACCTTCCTGCGTTTCTCATATGGAAGGGAAGAAGCTTGTACTTTTTTGCAGGTCTGTGGACAGCCCCGTGTCACTGTCTTACCATCCCACAGATATCTATCATGTGTGTTGCTGGTGGTAGAAAATGCCATCAAATCACAGTCAACTGTAAGGTTTTCAAGGCAAGAGACAAACAAAAGTGATTTGCAATTGCCTGCCTCTGCATAGTTCCATAGTGGTTTCCCATTGAAGTATTACCCAGGGCTAACCCTATGTAGCTTTTGGGATATGATGAAATTGGAATAAGCTGGGCTATCAAGGACAGGACAGGAATTATATTGCCCACCCTGAGTGTGTGTGTGTGTGTGTGTGTGTGTGTGTGTCCGTGTCCCCAGGGGAAATTCTGTATAAGCTACATAGACATTTTTATCTTCCACCTTTCCTTACCTTGCTACATCTCAGGGCTGCCTGAAAATCCCATGAAGAGAAACTTAAGTTCTTCCTTTGAAAATTAGTTCCTTGATGTGTCTAATGGATTCCTGATTAATGTAGAGCTGTATACACATCCTTATGTCTCACTCTTATGCAGAAGTAGCCCCGCCGCTTGTCACTTACCCACTTTTCATGTCTTTCCTTTACATCTTCATGTCATCAGAACTAACTAAGCACACAGCAGTCAGAAGCACATCCCCCCCCCCCCACTTTCTGGACAAATGTTTTAGATCTTGAATACTTTTCGTTATTGTTAAATCTCAACTCTGCCAATTCTGTAACCCCTTTTTCCCTTGAAGGAAGTCAGTGGACATTTTGTCTGTTCTTGCACTGCTCCAGTTTGTCCACCAGATGCCACTCAAGCTCTTAATTTATAATTAACATTTTTATCCCTCCCCTCTTTGCTGTAGTTGCTGCTTGGCCCTCTTCAAATGTTACAATTTTTTTTTTTGCTCCAAACTGTTCCATGTTGGAAAAACACAGTTGTGACAAATGCATCTCTTTTGACCTTTTCAGCTATACTTCATTGAACATGGGGTAAAGGCCAGTGTTCCATTGATGGGTGCTCTGTTTTTGAAGTTCTGGGTAGGCAGCATGCGGTTTCTGGTCCACCTATCAAAGACACCTAGTGGGTTGCGTTTGGCTCAGGAGGTTACACTCAGAGGTGGGATGCAGCCTATTCGCACCAGTTACTAAAATTTTCTCAATTCAGAGAACTGGTTATTAATTATTAACTCCACTAGGGACAAGGGGGTAATCTCTGTCCCTAGGTACAACAAATCTCATCAAGTGGGAGATGCAAAATCACCCCCCAGGGCCCCCTGCGGCCCCCCTGCCCCCCATGGCACCCCACACATGTGTATGAACTGTATGAAATAATACAATATATGGTAATTCTATTTTTTTTGTTCATTGGTATAAAAGTTGGGAAAGTATTATAGGTAAAGATTTTTCATTTTCTTTTTTCCCCTTGAAATTTATATTGGAAAGAGAGGAGTTTAAACTACTCTTTTAGATTAAGGATTTTGGATCTCTCCCTCTGTTAGTTTTCTTTCAAGTGGAATAGATAAAGTAGTTATAGGAATCTGAAGGGGAAGTAGAAAGGAGGGAGGGAGGCAATATAGGATGTTTTAGTTGGCGGGGGTTTGAGAGAGATAGACAATTAGATATGTTTGTAATATGTTAACAATTGTTAACAGTTTTTGGTTTCTCTCCTTATGTTATTATTTAAAATCAATCAATATAATTGTATAAAAAGAAATAATACACTACCTTTTGGTATATTGCTTTTTTAATACTTTAAACAGTCATTATTTGAATCTAGAGGCGGGACGAAGGGGAACTGCACCTGGGGCGCGTCCTTGCCACAGCCCCGCCCAGGAATGCCCCACCCCAGGAATGCATGGCCACGCCCCCATCGTGCCACCCCCCAGTCCCATTGGTGCTACACCACTGTTTGGATCCCACCACCATTGAAACCTGTTACTAAAATGTTTGAATCCCACCACTGGTTACACTCTATGTGGATATAAAATAGTAACAATAATGCCTTAGTTACTCAAGTTATTTTCAGGATCAGCTAGCTATAGAGATACTAATATTAGCAAGGCCAAGTAATCTAAATAGCAGAACGTCTTTCTCAAGATCCAAATGCTTGGGAAACAGCGAGGACGTGCTGCTGCGTTTTATTGGAAAATGGAATGCCCACAGTGGCCTTGGTCAAAACACAAGGGTAAAAAACAAAACAAAAACCCTTTCGAAAAGAGGTGTCATAAATATCATGGGGCTTCCATACATGGGTGATTGATTCCATTTTGTTCACATTGTTGTTATGATGTCAAAGCCATTCATAGCTGCAACAGAGACTGAAAGGGGATTTTCTTCATGTTTTCCCTTGCAGTCCCTTTCTCCCTTACAGCAGGTGTTTTGCTGTTTTAAAAAATTGGTATATATTATGAAGTATGTACCACAGTTCCAATTTATTTATTTTATTTTATTTACATTCTACTTTTTTCTCCTATGGGGATCCAAAGTAGCTTGCATCATTGTCTTCTCCATTTTATTCCCACAACTACCCTTAAAGGTAGGTTAGGTTGAGTGTGTGTGTGTGACTGGTGCAAGGTTACCCAACAAATTTCCATGGCAGAGTAGAACTTGAGACTTCCATCTCCTAGTCAGAACCACTACACCACACTGATTTTAAAAACTGTGCGAAAGGGGAAACAAAGCTGGTTGTGGGCAGAACGTTGCACAAAACCACAGTTTCCCATTCGTACTCTCCTGGAATATATTTTAGTCCTGTTCACAAGTTACAGTGAACACATGTATAATCCACATGTATAATCCCCACATGTATAATCCACTTAATTTTCCTTCCTATGTGTGGTGTGTAATTCTCAAGTTACAGTCAACACATGTGGAGCAGAATGTGTGACTCAAACTCTGCATTCCAGGGACTAGCCAGTCCCAGCTTTCATTTGTATAAAATATATATGTTGGCCCTTTTGTGTTAACAAGTGTACAGATATTCACTCTAACATGTCAACAGGGCTAGTGGTATGTGGTGTAAGGAAAGATCCTAGCAAAGCAGGCTTGGAAATGGGGATTGGAGTCAGGGAAAACCTGGAAGGTGTAGTAGGAATGCATGACAGTGGGACGCACAACCTGCGCCCGCCTGCCCACCTGTTAAAGGTGAATATGGATCCAACTACCACTGCTTTTGCTGGTGTTTGTAATGGTAATTTGTTACACAAGGAGTTCACTCAGTGTTCATCATTAGGACTAAAAGGTTCTTTTATTGAGAAGGTTGGGATTTTCGGTCCTGTAGGGAGGCACAGCCTTGTCATGGGGGCTTCCACTCTGCTGGGTAAAGTGGAAAGGGCCTGCAAAAGCAGAGATTTGTGGGGGTTTTTCTTTGTTAGGGAGGGGGGTCCTGTTTCCCTTGGCTTCCTTCGGAGTCCTCTTGCCCTTCCCTTTCCCGTAGAGTTCTGGATCCTTGCCTGACGGCCTTTCCCTTGCTCCGCTTTGGGTTGCAGGTCTGCCTTATTTTCTCTGTGTTAGTTGCCGGGTCCTTTCCGCACATGCAAAATAATGCACTTTCAACCCACTTTCACAATTGTTTGCAAGTGGATTCTGCTACTCCGCACAGCTGCAAAGTGCACTGAAAGTGGATTATTCTGCATGTGCAGAAGGGGCTTCAGCTCAACTTCCGAGGGTGCGTCTCCCAACGTCCCCGCACCTGCCGGGCTCTAACATGGCCTATTCGCTGCTTTCGGCCGGTTCCTGCCCCGCCAGGCTTCCGTGCCAGACTTGGGTTCTTCCAGGTCCGGGGGAGGAGGTGGTGGATCCGGTTTTGCCCTCGCAGTACCCGTGCCGGCCGCCGGGCGCCCTCGCTGCTTGCCGGGCCGAGACAGGAGGGAAGCGGACGCGGGGGCCGGCCTGGGCCTCCGTGACAGCAGCGGGTGGAGCTTGAGCCGGGAGGCCGGGAAGAGGCGGCGGCGGCGGCAGCGGCGGCGGCGCTCCAGTGGCCGGCCTGGGAGAGCGCCGAGCGCACGGCCGCCGCTTGCCTGCCTTCTTCCCTCCTTCGCCCAGCAGGCTCCGGACAAAGGGATCATCGGCCGCGCGGGCCGGGCCCCCGCCATGGCCGCCTACGTGCCGGGGCAGCTGCCGCTCAACCGGAGCCAGGAGAAGGAGTTCGTGCAGGCGTACGAGGATGTCCTGGAGCGCTACAAAGGTGGGCCGGCGGAGGCGCGCAGCGGCTTCGGGGTGGGGGGGCATCTCTTTGTGCATTTGGTGAGGCCGGCGGCTCTTTCCCACTCCGGTCTCTTGGACCGGGATCGATCTCTGGGATCTCGGCCCCTTCTTCAATGCCTTCGCTACTCCCAGGCGGAGTAAATGGGGAATGGAGCTATCGCCCCCCCCAGCCTTCTTAGCCCGAAGGAGGCTAAAAGTAGACCGGCGGGGGCGACCGGCTGTGCCTCCTGGCCTTGGCGTGGCTGTCAGACCGCTCAGCTGGGAAAGTGGCCGCCCTTGCCGGGGTGGTGCCAGTGCCGGCTGGGTCGGAGGGGCTCCCCTGGGCACTGGCCTGGCTGTGGGCCGGGACTCGGGAGCCGCTCTGCCCTTCTTCCCAGCCACAGCCTCTGTCCGTGCCGGCTCTCTTCTCTTCTTCCCGTCCTGTTCCTGCCCAGCCCGAGCAACGTTGGACCCGCTCCTAGGTGCAGCTCAAGGCGGTGTTTCCTCCTTGCTTTGCGTCTCTGGATACACCAGTGGGTTGGGGTGGGGGGGGGGGCGCAGACAGGAGGCCACCCTGGACAGGCAGAGATAATGAAAGTCCTTTCCCAGCCCTCCCCCCTTGCTCTGGAGGGCCCTGAGGCGCTACCTGACGTGGTGCCGGTTTGAATCCCCCCCCCTCAAATTTAAGGAGGGCCATGAATTGAACAAAGAAGAACCTAGCGGTGTTAACACTCAAGGGAACCCCTTCTTCCATGCTGCGTTCCTGTCTGGGGCAGCCTCTGCCTTGCCCAGTTCCGGCTCTAGCCTGGCATGCAGGAGGGCATCAGCAGTGAGCTGGCGCTTTCCTTCTTGCTGTCGTCGCCGGTGTGTGTGCCTGTTCCTGTCCGCGCATTATTATTAGCCTGGCTGCTGCCGTTTTTCCGCTGGGAGCCAGACTCCAACCCAAAAGGCTTCTTCTGCCGGTGTGGAAGTTTCACAGCCAAACTGCACACAAAGACCAGCCCGAGTTTCCTTTTCTCTTTCATTGGGGGAAGATCCTCTTGGTTGCTGTGCTTCTAAAACTTCTCCCTAAGCCTAAGCGGGGCAGCTTTGCACAAACTTTTTTTCCTTGTAGCAGGGAGAGAATTGTGGTAGTGGTTGTACCTGCCCAAACTGCTTCTGTGTTTAAGAATAACCACAATGACATACCTTGCCCCTCCCCCCATGTACTGTCTAAATTTTGCCGAGTTGGCAGGCATGATGATGGGGAATTAGGGACCTGAAACTAGGAAACAATCTGGGAGACATTAAAAAGTAAGCATTTTTAGTTCATGGGAATTTGGGCATACTTAATTATTCCATTGGATGCTTAATTTCCTCTTCTTCATTGGCAACCCTTGCATCCTATTGGAAGGTTGCTCTTTGGGTAGACAGTGGAAGGGAAGGTTAAACCGTCAACTTCCCAACGCGAAACTGTGTGCTGGAGTGAATATTTGTGGCTAGTCAAACAATGTGCTGTGGTTGTTTTCGGATGTTGCCAGTTTTAAGAACTTTGTGTTCTGTACTGTCATGACTGCGTTGGTGGTTCTGTATCAAAACCAGAGGCTACAGGATTTCAAGTGCCCGTCCAGGGCCTTGTTTGGCTGCACTGGCAGGGTTGGCTTGGCCTTGAGGGCAGGAGTTGGCTTACATCCTCTTTCTGTGCCTGTTCTGAAAATCCCTTTGTTCCCTTGATGGCCTGTAGGTAAAGTACCTTCAGGTTGCAGCCAACATATAGCAACCCCATAGATTTTCAAAGCAAGAGATTAACAAAGTTGGTTTGCCATTTCCTGACTCTGCGTGGCAATCCAGGACTTTGTTGGTGGTCTCCCATCTAAATACTAACTAGGGGTGACTCTGCTTAGCTTCCAAGAGTTGATGAGATGGAGGAAGCATAGCCTCTCGTATCTCCACATCTCTTTTTCCCCTCTCCTCAGTCAGGCTTCAAACTCTTTGGGACAGGGACCCATAAAATGCTTTACTGCTGCTGTAAACTACTGTGTACATGGATAGCAATCTGTAAAGAAGAATGGGTCTTTTAAAAAAGAGACCTTTCGGGTTCCTTTTCAAGTAATGCTTCATTGTCGTAGAAGCTTTCTGCTGGATTAGATTAAGAATTCCCATTTGATTTTTAAAAGAGGGCTAGGCAGAATTATAGAGGGTGGTCACACTTGCTGAGCAGAGCCTTGAAGTCCAGCAGCACTTCTGCTTCTGAAAACCAATAGCATGAACGCATGAAGCTGCTTTATACTGATTCAAACCATTGGTCTCTCAAGGACAGTATTGTCTGCTTTGACTGGCAGTGGTTGTCCAAAGGCTGAAGTGGAGATCTTTCACATCATCTACCGCCTGATGTTTTTAACTGGATAGGCCGGGGATTGAATCCGGGACCTTCTGCATGCCAAGTGATGCTCTACCCCTGAGCCTCGGCCCGTGCCCACAGTTGTGGCAAATTGTGCCTTGCATGTGGACTTTTTGGGGACATCTCACTTGCTGTGGTTGCAGATAAGATGCTGGGTGATGGGTCAGATTTAGGTTTCTTGTTGCGATCTTCTGCAAGCAAGTATTCTGAGTAGCTTAAGGTGGTGGTTGTGAAGTCACAAGTAGTTATAACTTTTTCAGAAAGCCCCCTTTCACCCCAAGTTCTGTAAACGTGTCCTTGAAAGTGCCAAGAAGGGAGGTGCAGGATGAAAGTGGAGGAAGACTCGTTCTAAACCAGAAAGACCATTATTAATAGCTGGCAGGGTGGTGGGGGAGCTCACATCCATCTCTGAAGTGAGCCGAACAGACTGGGTTCTTTTCTTGTGCTGCTTTCATGAGCAAAGAATTGAATAAGTTATAAAGCCAGGGTGGGCTGGGGGGTTGAGGAGAGCGTTTTATGGCTTAAACATTCCATTTGCTAAGCAGGCATTGTAAACAAGAGGATTCCCAGCTGGGCCCAGTCCCTTGTAAGATCAGTGGCACTGATTGGCTGTCATTAAGCAGCATCTTTCATTTCTTTCTAGCACATTTTTATCCTTCCCCTTCCTCATAGAGCTCAGAACAGCAGATGCAGTTTCCTTTTCATCCATTTCTTTCTTCATTCTCTTATTCCTTCACTAAACCCTGCAAGTTAGATCAGACTGAGAGAGAGTGAGTGACTGGCCCCAGGCCCACCAGGAAGTCTCACGGCAGGGTGAGGCAATGAACCCAGATCTCCCAAGTTTTGGCTTTCTAACCCACATGCTGCATTAGGCTTATTGGCCAGAGCACTGCATGGATTCTCTCTCTCTCTCTCTCTCTCTCTTTTTTTGAATGTTCTTTATGGTGCTTGTTGGAAAACTGCCTTGCAAAATATGCTAAATCCAGCAGATGCATTGGATCCAAAGGCCGGTTACTTATGGGATGAGGAGAGGGTGTTTGGGTGCTCTATAAGCTTGAGACAAGCCGCGGCAAGTAAGGCTTCAAAGTAGAATATTTTCTGTCACCCTTTTGGAATGTTCCAAACGTTCTCTTTGGTGAAGCTCCTCCTTATGTTTTTATGGAATTTTTAAATTAGCGAAGCTTTGTGCTGTCTTTACAGGGCTGGTCTTGAAACCAGCCCTTTGGAGCGCCCCTTGTTGCTCTTTAGGTCCTTTTTTTAAAAGAGGGAGAAAGAGACTTGAGTTGAGAGAAGTTTACACATTACATGTAGAAACAGGGAAAGGAGGGAGGCCTGCTCTTCTTGTTCCACTAAGCACAGGATGAAGCTCAGAGAGTGCTGAGCAAACCTCAGTTTTCCAGGTCCAACCTAGGTTCTTTCATGGGGCTCTTGCAGGGCAGGGCTGGGAAAAGGCACTCTGACATTAAAATAAATGGGTTTGTCAGATGCTCCAGCCCAGCCTCTAAGCTGCACAGTTTGGGGGCAGAGAAGTGTGTTGGTGCCAGGATTTGGGGGCAGGTCACCCTCTGGACCTTTTAAGGCCAGTAGAAATGGGCAAGTAGACAGAGGATCCTCTTGTGCTCCTTCTGAACTGTCTGGGTGCAAATGTAGAATGGCAATGCTGTTGAGCTATTCTGTCCTGTGGGGATGACATAGTCTCCTGGAATCTCTAGCAGCATGCCTGAGCATGGTGGTGGAGTATGAGTCTGTGACTATCCACCATCCAAATAGGGTAACACATTATAGCATATATCCGTCATCCAAAGGAGCAGGATGCACTGGAATATATTATGTTCTGTTTATCAAAGTCATGAAGGAGATGTCCACCTGTGGCTTCTAAAGGGAGCACCTTGAGAGACAGTAAACCTCTGAATACCGGTGCCAAGATGCAGTATCAGGGGGAAGGCCTTGGCCTCTCTGCCCTGTTTGTTGGTCCACCCACGGCAACTGGCTGGCAATGCACAGAACAGGTTGCTGGACTAGATGGGCTGCTGGTCTTATCCAGCAGGGTGCTGCTTATGCTCTTATTTCTGCATGCCACGTGTGGCCTGACAGGGGATGGCGGCCACATGCTGTGCTATTAATCCCTGTCCTGTTGGGGAGTTAATGATTCTCCAGGATGGAAATCCAGTCCAGTAGATTTTCTAGACAAACAGGGAGGTTCGTTCCACTTACTGCAGACAGATTATAATAATATTGTGCTCCCATGCCAAGCAGCATGTGTGGGACTGAATGCTCTAGTCTGGATAGCCAGAAGGAAGTTATCGTCCAGGCAAACGTGATGCTGAGTATACTGTTTTGCAATTGGAACTAGGTAACCGTGAAGATGGGAGCACCTGGACAGTAAATTATTGAGCCCAAAGGTGTTGTCTAGGCACCTGAAAGCTGCCATTCGTGACCAAAGGCTGTAAAGTAGGAAATGCTGCCCTTCAGGTCTCCCAGATGTCTGAACATTTGGTGCTGGAGCCTCGTAATTCAAAACGGTTTCCCACTTCTGATCCTTCTGAACTGTCTATGCCCTTGTTGCCCAGTTTGATCCCTGAGCTTTCTCCACTAGGAGGATCAAGTTCAGTGCCAGACTGTGAAAAATTCTGCCCGAAAATCTTCTCTTCAGCTGTTTTCTTCTGCAGTTCTTTGCAAAATTCTCCTTGGCAGTGTTGGTTTGACTGTATACTGCAAACAACTTCCTTAAAGTTGGACAGTTCGTCACATGATTACAAAGCAGTCATGTGATCTTTGCCCTTTGCAAATCTGTCATCGCAAAAAATCTCTTCCTTAACAGAATTCTTGTTGCTTTGGGAAGTGGCAGGGCACTTTTGCTTTGGGGCTACCTCTATACCTTTAATGCCTCTAATACAAAAGGATTCATTTGTGTGCTCAGCTGCTGGTAATTTCCACTTAGCATTTCTGTCCTCATCCCTTTTGCCTTACAAAGATAAACACCATTCCTTTGTGGTGATGAAGGAGAAAGTCATACTCCCTGTCTGTAGGAGTTCAGTTTCTAAAATCTTGCTCTTGTCAAAGATGTGGCATCTTTCTTCGCCTTCTCTCTCCCCCCCCCCCCATTTTGAGGGAAGTCCTCTCTGCCTCCCACGTTGTCGGCAGGGAGTGTTGAAGCAGAAGCTGGCATTTCACACCTTGACTTGCAGCGGGTGGGAGAGAAGTTTTATTTCAAGCGCTACATCCTCATGTGGCACATCTGGAGAGAGCAACTGCCTTGCTTTTTATGATTATAAGGATGTTGAGCCCTGACCTGGCTAGCCCAGCCGAAGTTAAGCGAGGTCATCCCTGGTTAGTATTTGGCTGGGAGACCACCAGGGAAGCCTGGGGTTTCTACAGAAAGGCAGACGATGGTAAAGCACCTCTGAATGTCTGATGCCTGGAAAACCCTGCTTGATTGCTGCTAGTCGGTTGTGACTTGACAATTTAAAAAAAAGCATTCTGAACTGTCAGTAGCCACTGGGTTATATGCAAAGCAAATAATTGATTTAATAGGTCCTTTTTTGGCCATTTCCCCTTCTCTTCAGAAATGACAAAAATACAACAGAATCAGTAGTACATTTTTTCTGAATGACACTAAAATGTTGTGACCAAATCTGGCAACCGGCCAGATAGCTTGGTTTGCATGGAGCTGGATTTTAATTTTTTATAGCATGCATCAGGGTTGAACTTATTATCTGGTGGTGCAAAGTGCTACCAAGGTGTAGCGAACACATGGTGACGCCATAAAGTTTTCAAGCCAAGAGATGAGCAGAGGTGGTTTGGCATTGTCTGCCTCTGCATAGCAAACGTGAACTTCCTTGATGGCCTCCCATCTAAGTACTATCAAGGGCCCACCCTGGTTAGCTTCTGCGATCAGGATAGCCTGGTCCATCAGGTTATTATGTAGGGGTATTTCAAACTTCAATCATTTTGTTGCGTGAAAACTCTTCTATTGTGCTTTTTTTTTTGAGGCACTGGATTTTGTTATGTTGTCTACTCAGTAGTTGCACTGGATGATCAGAATGGAAGAGTTGAGTTAGCCTTTGTACTTCATAGTCTCTGGTAATGAGAATAAAGACAGTGTCCCTTGGGTCATGCTGAATGTCTCAATTGGATCCACCTATGCGAACCTGATTCGGATATGATGTTGGTAGAATAGGCACACCCCTCCACCCACACACACACACCCCCACACACACCCCACACAATCACAGCCTATGGAGGAGGGGGAAATGAGAATGGCTGGAATCACTGGAGTGTTGTAGGGTTTCCGGGCTGTATGGCCATGTTCCAGTAGCAATTTCTCCTGATGTTTTGCCTGCATCTGTGACTGGCATCTTCAGACGATCTGATGGTAGTCAGATCCTCTGAAGATGGCAGCCACAGATGCAGGCAGAACATCAGGAGAAGATGCTATTGGAACATGGCCATACAGCCAGAAATCCCAGAGCACTGCAATGTGGAAAGTAACCAACATCTCTGCCCAAGATTCTGGCTTTGTCCTCTAGCTTGATATGCAGCCCACCAGAAGGAATTGCTGAGTAGGCTGAATAAAGCCTTTTAAAAATCTTCTGTCTCTGGATCAGCAAAAAAAAATGTGCAGTGGGCAGAATATCTAACTTGATCTAAGGAGACCTGCTTTGAATTCCCTCTCACTAAAGGTCCTTGGACTGAATACTTCTTCATGCCATAATTGTATCTCCCCCAGCTTTTTTTGTGACCACAGAGCAGAGGGAGGACCAT
This sequence comes from Sphaerodactylus townsendi, assembly GCF_021028975.2. Taxonomy (NCBI): domain Eukaryota; kingdom Metazoa; phylum Chordata; class Lepidosauria; order Squamata; family Sphaerodactylidae; genus Sphaerodactylus; species Sphaerodactylus townsendi. The sequence goes on from NC_059430.1 coordinate 102,020,037, forward strand.
GCTCTATGGATTAAAATGTAATACATTGGTGTGTGGGAAGAGTAATCAAACCCCTAATGACAGTGACCCATAACTAACAGGCTGGGCGCTGGCTCCACTTCAGAGTTCTTTGTGTGCAGTTCAGTGGTTTAGTAGAGCAGGCTGTGTAGTGGTTTAGTAGAGCACGCTGGTTTAGTAGAAGAAGAGGGCAGGCTGTGCTGTGCTGGGGAAAGCCATGGTCTTTCAGAATCTCCAGGATGTTAGCCGGCCCAATCTGCAGTGGCCCTGTATCTATAGTGGGGTGTGTATGCGTGTTGTAGGGTGCTTCTTGGGCAACCACAACCTTTTAATTATATTTTTATTACATATTTTTATTATTATATTTTTATTGTAAATTTACTTTAGCTTTCCTTGAAGGAGCGTGGGTCATTCTACTTCCCCCATCTTTAGGCTAGTCACAGCTAAGAAACAGGAGCTAGCAGGAAGGTGACACCACAGATGAAATGCCTCAGACTGAACCAGACCCACAAGTCCACCAAGGCCAATGTTATCTAGACAGACTGCAGCTCTGCAGGATCTCAGGCAGAGATCTTTTCCATCACCTTTTCACTGGAAGTGGCGGGGATTGAACCTGTGACCTACTGCGTGTCAATCAAAGGTTCTTTTACTGAGCCACAGCCTTTCCCCTCTGGGCTTCATGCATGAGTGGGGATTTAAACCTGGGCCTCTTTTGATCCAAGCTGGAGCCCCTGTCTGCGCCAAGTGACCACTCGACTGCTTCCATCTACTGAAGTAGCCACCTGCTCACTGTTCATCCTTTGCCTCTTCCATTTTTGAAGTTTCTTTTGCCCTCTTGGCACGGGGCGAGAGAGATTTGTCACTCCTTATGCTCTGCTGGCCCATTCTTGTTGGGCCTGGGCCTGGTCGCTCCCTTTTTGCCGCCTGAATTCTGACGCAAGGAGTTCTGGCGTGGCAGGCTCTGGGAGGGGAAGGTGCTTCGCCAGGAGCTAATTGAGAAAGGCTTTGATCTCCTTTTCCCGGAGGATTTACTGGATGGCCTGAGAGCAGAAGTGCTGAGAATTGGCAAAGTCCGTGGCTCCTAATTAAGTAGGGCTCCCCTCTCACGCTGCGTTCATGCAAGGGAAGAAGAGCCAGTGGGGCCCAGCAGGCACCGAGAGACCCGTCTAAGCCAGGCCTGCTCTTAACCTGTGAGCCTCATAGATATGAGGAAAGGGCAGAGTTCAGTACTTTCCATTACTTGGCACCAGTCTGCTCCTGCTCACCTTGAGGTTGGGGGCTGAGGACTTTGTGTGGGGCTCTGAAGCTCTAACTGCTTCTCGCCTGAAATCCTGGCTACCAGAGCTTCTTGCTCACCTACTCTCCAGCTTATCTTTACACCTGTGAAACTTGCTGGTTTAAAAAGCAAACAGGCGAGGAAACTGGGAGTTTCAAGGTGTGGAATTCTGAACCTGCAGCATATTGTTGGTCTGGTTTGTCTGAGGCTCTTGGAGCTGTCTGCTGTGCTGGAACCCTTCTGTGGCTCATCTGTCTTCCCCATGCTGTTGGCACACAGTAGTTGGGGTTGGAGGGGCTGGTGAAAGGAGCGCATGATTGCCCTGATTTTTAGGCCTGTTTTCAGTCGTTCTTCTGGCTGTCTGATTCTTCCTCTTGGTCTGGACCCCAGAAGATCTGCTGCTTGGTATAACCTCTTCTTAGCCACTTGGTGGTTGGCTAGTGGAGTCAAGTTGGCAGGAATGCTTCCTTTTTGCATTACCTTCTTGCTTCTTTCCCCTTGGACCCACTCTGTGCTTTGTACTTTGCCGAGAACTGCGTCACCTTCTTCAGACTCCAGGCTCTCTTGCCTTGGCAAGCTGTGGAACTGATTTGCTGTGGTTATTAACTCGGCTTGGGCTGATTAGCGTCCTGAGCTGGCAGTGAGGCAACAGAGAGAGGATCCGTACGCCCAGCCCTCAAGCGTAGCAAGCAATTTCCCACAGCTCCCCAGCCAGAGCTGCACTCCCAGATGGGCAGCGTAGAAGGATTTGCGCATTCTTGCAGGACTGGCTATGTCAAGTTCGCTTCTCATTCCAGTGTTTTCCCATCACCCTGCTTGACTCTAAAAAAATGGCTTTTGCAAAGTCCTTTCTGCTTGCAAGATTAAAATAGTGCGAGTTTTGGGTTCGTGGTTTTGTTGTGAAATGGACAGTGAGAGTGAAGAGCCAGGTGGAGGGTGGGAAAATCTGCCCACTGTCTGCTTTGGGGTGTTTCTCTTTGTTTCCCTTGCCTTTCACTTTCAGGGGCAGAGAAAAAAAGGATTTTTTCCTTGATCAAGTGATGAGTTTACTGGATTGTGGGAATACTGTCAGTGTTTTGTCGAAGGCTTTCGTGGCTGGATTCAACTGGTTGTGGTGGGTTTTCTGGGCTGTGTGGCTGTGGTCTGGTGGATCTTGTTCCTAACGTTTCACCTGCATCTGTGGCCAGCATCTTCAGAGGTATATCATAGAGGGAAGTGTGTTACACACTGTGTCCAGAGAGAAGGGAATGTTTGGGGTATATATTGTCCATGTCCCAGGGTGGGGAACCAATCAGTAAGTGTTTGGGTGGAACTTGTTATGCAAAGATGTGGGTGATAGTATATCAACTGAAGATTCCAGCCACAGATGCAGGCGAAACGTTAGGAACAAGATCCACCAGACCACGGCCACACAGCCCGGAAAACCCACCACAACCAGCTGTCAGTGTTGTTTACCTGGATTTCAGTGGAGCTTTTGATGCAGTTCCCCGTGATTTTCTGATGGGTAAACTGGAGGACTGGAAACTGGACTCTGGGATAGTTAAGTGGATAGGGAACTGGTTGGAGGACCACACCGAAGTATTATCAGTAGCATTTCATTTGATCGAAGGGAGGTGTCCAGTGAGAAGCCTCAGGGCTCAGTAGTGTTCGATATTTTTATAAGTGAGCTGGATGAGGGGGTGGGACTCCTCATTAAATTTGCAGGTGACACCCAACTGGGTGGAGTAGTGAACGCCCTGGAAGATAGTTCAACATGATCTGAACGTGATGGGATAGTGGGCAAATGTGAACAAGACGTAATTCAACCAAGATAAATGCAGTGTTCTACCTCTGGGTGACAAAAATTAGAACATGCACACTTGACGAGGATGTGCTTCTGGGTAACTGTAAACAAGATCTTGGGGTACAGATGGACTGTAAGCTAAATATGAACACTCGGTGTGAATCAGCAGCAAAAAAGGCTAATATGGTCTTGAGGTGTATCGACAGGGGCATAGCATCCAAATTGCAAGATGTTGTAGCCTTCCTGTATGCTATATTGGTCAGGCCACACCTGGAGTAGTTGTGTGCAGTTCTGGAGGCCTGATTTCAAAAGGATGTGGACAGTATGGAGCAGATGCAGAGGAATGCAAAGAGAATGATCAGAGGCCTGGAGACCAAGCCCTACGAGGAAAGGCTGAGGGACTTCGGAGAGTTCAGTCTGGAGAAGAAGAGATTGAGGCTGGATGTGATTGCTCTCTTTAAGTATTTGGAGACTATCAGTTAGAGGAGGGCAAGCAGAGGATAGGACTCACAACAATGGGTTTAAAATTATGCATGGAAAGGTACCAGCTAGATTTTGGGAAGCGTTTTTTATAGGAGTAGTTCAGCAGTGGAATCAACTGCCTGGGGAGGTGATGAGCATGCCTCTTACTGGCAGTCATCAAGTTGTGGCTGGATGAACACTTGTCAGGGATGCTTTAGGTTGATCCTGTGATGAACAAGGAATTGAATTAGATGGCCTATATGGCCCCTTTTAACTCTATGATTTTAATTGGAAGTCATTCAGTTCTGCAAGCCAGATGAGAAGTGGGGAGTTTTGTGATATGCTTGGCATTTAAAGACCCAACTCCCCCAGGAGCTCCATTCAGGACAACCAGTGATGGCCCCTGTTGTTAATTGACCATGTAGGACTTCCTATAGGCAAAGGGCTCCAGGAACCAGTAGCCTTGCTCCAGTTAACACTGGATGAATCCCTTCTTCTGGCTTGACCAACAGTTAGTGATGGCAGAGTTATTGCTGGAAGATCATGTAATAGCTAAGCCAGGGGTGCCCAGATGTTCATGGACTATGATTCCCATCAGTGGGGCGCCAGAGTTGGACACCCCTGAGCAGTGCTGTGTGAAAGAGGTGGTGCAGATGATTCTGCAAGAGGATCTTGTTGCCCGTAAAACCAAGGGAGGCACACCCAGCCTGTAAAATTTAAGAACCTATAGGTTCAGCCAAAACAAATAAAATAATATTGCAAATATATATTTATTAAGAGCAATTTTCTCTTACTGGTTGACACACGAACACACACTGGAAGTTGTGTAACCAGTAGCAGCATGGTTGCAACATGTTTATTTATGTGATTGATGAGAGCTCCAGGGTATGTTCAGACCTGATTTTATTTTTATTTGTATCTGGAGACCCCAATTATGAACTGTTTTACATGCAAGCTGCATTGACTGTTACAAAGATTATGTTTATTGATTTGTATGCATTGTATACATTGTATTGTGACCACTGAAGAAAGCCTTGGTAGTTTTTATTATGACACCAATTTTAACTGTTTCATGTGATTCTGCATATGTATGACATTTACTTTTTGAGGTTTATATTTTTAACTCTTTTAAAGCACGATTGCACTTAATGATATATATGTGTAATATTATTTTTAATTATTTCGGTGCAACCTTTTAGAGAATCTTTTTGCCCCCGTTCTCTGTGCCAAAGAGGAGGAAAGCCAAATGGTTGATGAGGTTAATACAGGAAGAATTGGATGATGCCTCTAAGTGTGAACCCTCTTCGCTTCCCTGGTAGGCGCATGGCCCATTTTCCAGTTTTGGAACCTAAAGGAAGAGGGAATGGGTTACATGTCGGGGCTGAGCAAAAATTTGAAGCAAGAATAGACTGGCTCTTTAATTTGGCAGGAAATATCCCAGCAGTTAGAACCAAGCTGTTGCATGAGTTGGTTTACAGCAGGGGTCTGCAACCTGCGGCTCTCCAGATGTTCATGGACTACAAATCCCATCAGCCCCTGACGTCATGGCCAATTGGCCGTGCTGGCAGGGGCTGATGGGAATTGTAACCCATGAACATCTGGAGAGCCGCAGGTTGCAGACCCCTGGTTTACCTATGCCCACTATGCAGACCACTGGTTTACCTATGCCCACCTATGCCCACTTTTGCTGAGGTCTAAGCCTCAGCCAAGCTGCCCCTGTGGAGCTGCCAGCCCACAGAGGCTGCATGGTTTCACCTGTCACATTAATATCCTCATCTGAAGTACCTAACCTGATGCTCCCTGCTGGAATCTTTGCCAAGAGGTGGCTGCTACTGTTCTCCTGGGACTTGAAGGTGGCTTGAAAGAGGCATCTGTCCCTGCTGTATGCCCACCGATTCCACTGCTGCCAATGATCTTGAGTGGAGACATTATTTTTGTATTGCTTCTTGAGGCAAATCAATATGCACTACTTGAAGTGAGGCTCACCCTCTCCCCCACTGTTGGTGTGTTCATGGAGAAAGCAGAATGGTGGTTTCAAATGCACTTGCCTCGTCGTTTTGAACTGATGCCCAAGTAGGAAAGGTTGCATTTCATGCTTCCTCCAATTTACTGTGCAGGCCTGCTTTTGGCCATAAAAAGGGATCATTTCTATCTGAGACTGTGTTCCTTTAACTCTGTGTTGTTCTCGGTGTTACCTGAGTACTTTGGAGTTTAGGAGTACTGTGGAACCTCCTCTGCTTCTTGAAGTCAGTTTGCAGAATGAGCTGGTTCTGGGCGATCATTACCAGGAATATGTTTCACAGAAGCTTAATATCTCATTTGAAAGTGCCTGGTATTTAATGAGTGATGCTTAGCCTTTAATATAGTAACATCCAGCCCCATCTCCCCAGAATAAAACATGATATCGAATGACTCAGTTTATTCATTGTGATATTGATATGCCACTTTTCCTGTTGATCACAAAGGCTCAAGGTGGTTAACCAAAAAAATTTGCCTGCAGATACCAGAGAAATTTAAAAGACTAGAAAAACACATCGGTATAAAGTTCTAGTGGGGAGCCATGTTGATCAGTGGTAGGAAAGCAAGATTCAAGTCCAGTAGCACCATAGAAGAAGAGGAGGAGTTTGGATTTATATCCCCCCTTTCTCTCCTGTAAGGGGATTCAAAGGGGCTTACAAACTCCTTGCCCTTCCCCCCTCACAACAAACACTCTGTGAGGTGGGTGGGGCTGAGAGAGCTCGAAAAACTGCGACTAGCCCAAGGTCACCCAGCTGGCATGTGTTGGAATGCACAAGCTAATCTAGTTCACCAGATATGCCTCCACAGCTCAAATGGCAGAGCGGGGAATCAAACCCGGTTCTCCTGATTAGAGTGCACCTGCTCTTAACCACTACACCACTGTAGTCTTGCAAGGAGCTTGGGCTGTCTTGTGCCTTGGAAATCTTGTTGCTCTTTAAGGTGCTATTGGACTCAGATTTTGCAGATCTATGCAAAGTTATGAGTATGATGCACCTGATGGTTCTTATGGGAGGCACACAGTGTAAGGGAGTTCTATCCATCACCTTGGATATTCCATAATCAGGTTCTGCCTCTAAAAAGAACTGGCCCATGCTGTATCCAAATGGACATGTACCCTGGCAGGATCCAAGATCACAGGCAGGCATGGAAGCACGGCTCCAAAGCAGGCAATTTTTTAAGGTATACTTTTGACACGAGAGTGTGATGCACTAATCCCAGGCACACATTCAATTAGACCATAGGTGTCAAAATCATGGCCCTCCAGATGTTATGGACTACAGTTCCCATCATTCCCTGTGAGCATCATGCTGGCAGGGGATGATGGGAACTGTAGTCATAACATCTGGAGAGCCACGAGTTTGGCACCTGTGAATTAGACCCTTGAGTGTGATGTCCATCAGCCCGCTCCTTGTTTTTTGGTTGGATTCCTATTTGCTGGGTGCTACCTGGGAAAGAGATATTTCATCTGGGATTTCATCCTCAGTGGTGGCTGCATGGTGTAAGAGAGCACTTCTCTGCTTGCTGGCAGAAGCCATTGCAGGTGGGGAGAAGGGGGTTCCTAACATCTCAAATGCCATCTCCCATTTGCCCTCCCCTCCCCCCAAGGTCAGAGTGGCCTTCAAAGTTTATTAGGACATAGTGTAAGAATCACTGGGGTTAACTACTGAACTTCATGGTTTAATATATTATCTCCTAGTGACTTGCTGGTGGCACATTAACTGGAGTGATTCTGCTGTTTTTGTCAGAGAACTTCAGGCTGCTTTATTAAACAGGTTTGGAAGTCTCTTTTGGCAGGTGTGCATGTGTTAACAGATTCTGCACCAGGCCTGTGTGTGTCCCCCCCCCCCCCCCCCGCTCTAAGTTTGTATGGAGAGTGCTGCCATCTAGATGAAAAATTGCAAGCAAGCCCTGTCCCTTGGTTTCAGAGATGTAGCATTACACTTCATAGCTGCAAAGTCCATTAAATAGATTTTTATTTTTTAAAAAGATGATCTCTGGCTCCTTTCATGTGAAGATAGAAAAGGGAAAGTTGTGTCTTTGTGCTGAGAAGGGCTGGAAACTTTTTTTAAAAAATAGGGGGAATTTCAGAAACGTTAGCACATAGATCAGTGGTTCTCAACCTGGGGGTCGGGCTACTTTGGGGGTCGAACGACCCTTTCACAGGGGTCGCCTAAGACTCTCTGCATCAGTGTTCTCCATCTGTAAAATGGATAAATGTTGGTTGTGGGTCACCACAACATGAGGAACTGTATTAAAGGGTCACGGTATTAGGAAGGTTGAGAACCACTGACATAGATCATTATAATTGGTACCCTGTAGTACAGTGGTAGTGAACCTTTGGCACTCCAGATGTTATGGACTACAATTCCCATCAGCCCCTGCCAGCATGGCCATAACATCTGGAGTGCCAAAGGTTCGCCACCACGGCTGTAGCAATATATGCTGATTTAAAAAACAAAAAGGCTGAAAAAGCCCTCTGGTGGCAGGAGGCAGTGGCTGGGGTAGCTGATGACAGAAAATGGTATTGATCTGGACAAGATGTACACAAATTTCAGCCTTTCAGTCTGGCCAGCATAAAAATACATATTGACCAGGCTGGAAAGATCTAGGCCATTTCCATCTTTTGAGTCGTCTCATGGTGTAGTGGTTAAGGCAGGGGTGTCTAACTCTGGCACTTCAGATGTTCTTGGACTACAATTCCCATCAGTTGCTGCTGGAATTGTAGTCCATGAACATCTGAAGCGCCAGAGTTGGACACCCCGGGTTAAGGTGTCAGACTAGGATCTGGGAAACCAAGGTCCGAACTTCCGCTCTGCCATGAAAACTTGCTGGGTGATGTTGGGCCAACCACTACTCTCAGCCTTGACCCTGGCAAGTGTTTGGATGGGAGGCCTCCAAGGAATACCAGGGGCGTAACTTAGAGACAGGCAAAGCTGCCAGATGTCTCTTGCCTTGAAAAACCCTACAGGGTCTCCTTAACTCTGCTGTGACTTGATAGCAAAAAGCCTTAACAAAAACAAGTGACACAGAATTAACAAGTGTTTAAACTTTGAGGTCTCTTTTAAATTTATAGCTCAGGCCAAATGACCCCCCTGCCCATTAATGACTCCTGTTTTTGCCTATGTTTTGGCATAAGGTTGCCAGTCCTCAGTTTGCAACCCTTTGGGAACATTTTGAGAGTGGAACTGTGGCTGCATCATGAACACTGCATCATGAACACTGTCATGTCAGTGAGTGGAATTGATGTCACATTGTCATAAACACTTTAGGATTTCCCTCAATAAATATGCTAAATACCATAGAGATTTGGAAAATGCCTGGGGTGCACCTGATGCCATGCCATCACTTCTGCCCACTTTTCCAGAAGTGATGTCATGGTGTTGTGCTAATGTCCTCCCCCCATTATTTCACAGAGCAGTCTGAGAGCCGGAGCATGGGGGTGAGGTGAGGTGGAGCTTGGCTGTCCCTGTGGGCAATCTGGTAAGGCTATTGAGGGAAGATTGCAACGAAACGGGAGAAAACATGGAAAACTGATGGTGGTGTGCAGATGCTCCAATAAACCCAATCCAATGCATGCCAAATCTGAAGCAAAACCTCGGTGTGGAAATAGCCTACGGCTCTTTCAAAATGGCACCAGATTGCTTCTCACGTTTGGATGTAGCGCTGCTACCGTGCATTGGAGAGGAGAGAGGAACATCTATAAATACAACCTAGTGTCACTCATGGCTCCTTCCTATGACCCTCTGCACCATTGCTGTGGTCACTTATTTTGCCTCTGTAGTACAAGAGGCACCCTCAAGCCTTGCAGGTTGCTAAAAATGCCCGGAAACAACCAAGACTGGACCAGATTTGTAGTTTGGGCAGCAGCGGGCAGAGGTCAGTTTTCTTCATTGTTTGTGTGTCTGGGATTTCATCGAAGGCATGATTCTGGAAATACAGGTGCTAGGGCTCAGCTGCATATAGCACGTGCATATCGAGAAGCTTTCACAGGCTAATAAGCAAGCTAATAAATACCCACCAACACTGTCTTATATCTGTCTTATATTGCTGACAATGGCTTCTTGGAGTTCAGCTCTGATAAACCCGGCCTGGAATAAGCTGTACGTTTCTTCTGCTGGCCCTGCAAAAAATAAATAGTTTTTTAAAAAGAATTTTGCTGGAGATGTGGCCAGGCTTTTTTCCATGCCGTTAAGCAGTGCCTCTTTAGAGAAATAATCTATTTACTTTTTCCTCCAAATGAAATATGACTGTTCATCCAATTTCTGTTTCCTGTTTTCCTTCAGTGCAGACCTTGCATCCTGCCTAGAAACCTTTGGGGTCTGATTCTGGCTAAAGAAATGTCAGCAGGGAAGGAGAGGCGGAGCTTCTTGAATAGCATCCTGGAGTCTCCTCTTCCCCGCTCCCAATATGTTGTATGGCACTTTTAACCTGAGGGAATCCAGTTTTCCAGGCCTGGAGCCAAGTTGCTGGGCTACTTGAATACCCGCGCATTAAGCAGTGTTCTGAGGAACCAGGGAGCTTAAATTGTGTAGACTGTTTCTCTGGAGCACTGAAGGCTTTTGTTGTGGGAGCCTGGGGTGCACGCATGCTCGTTGTTCATGGGAACTGGCTGTGGACTTTGCTTTACAAGGGCTTTCTAATGGGAAGCGTCCCTTCAGAGGCTATTGGTTCTGCAGCAACACAGGCCCTGAATCTATATGCAGTTGCAGCTCTTGGCCTGTGGTGCAGCATTGGCCTAGGTCCGTGGTGGCGAACCTTTGGCACTCCAGATGTTATGGACTACAATTCCCATCAGCCCCTGCCAGCACGGCCAATTGGCCATGCTGGCAGGGGCTGAGGGGAATTGTAGTCCATAACATCTGGAGTGCCAAAGGTTCGCCACCACTGGCCTAGGTGAGAGGGTATGGGGAGACTGCTTTAACTGGGGAGTCTGCTTTAACTGAGTGTCTTGACCCCAGGACCCTTCTGAAGGACTTCTGCATGCTTGGATAGTTGGTAGTATCCATATGGTTAATCACCCCTTCCTTTTGGCCACGGGCCTTGACTGTCTCTATCCAAGGGCCTCTTCAAACAATCAGATGGGTTAAAGCTTTGCTTGAGTTGTACAGCTGTCAGTGTAAGCTGGGAAGAGGGAGCAAGTTTGAATATTTCCTCCATCAGCCCCCCCATTCTTTTTGTTCTTGGAGGTGCAAGTGGAAAATCTTGGTCTGTTGCTACTTATGAGCATTCCTCTTTATTAGTGACATGCTTTTATTCCTTTAATTTGCATGTCTTGAGCCAGGAGTGGGGAGACCGGATTAATAATGCTTATTATTTTTTATCCCTCTTTCCCGCTGTTAGATTACATACATTTGAAAAAAGTAATAAAAACAGTATAATACATACAATACATTAATACGTTGGATCCCCTTGGCTCAGAGTGGTATGCTGTAGTATTGCAATCGGAGCTCTGCTCAAGACCTGATGGAAGTCAGTTTTAGGTGGCCAGCTCAAGACTGACTAGGCCTTCCATCCTTCCAAAGTTGGTAAAATGAGTGCACAGCTTGCTGGGGGCAAAGTGTAGATGACGGGGGAAGGCAATGACAAACCATCCTGTAAACATAGTTTGCCTAGTAAATGTCACCCCATTGACATCACCTCATGGTTCAGTAGTCAGTAGTGACCCAGTGCTTGCATAGGTGATCACCGGTACATATAAGCAGTCATTAAAGCTGGATTGCAAAACTGACGAATAGAGAAATTATAATTTAATACAGAGGACTGCCATAGGGACTGGAGAATTCCTGACATTGTAACTGATCTCCAAACTGCAGAGATTCGTTCCTCTGGAGGGGAAAATGGCTACTTTGGAGTGTGAACTGTATGGAATTATTTCCTGCTGAGGTCCCCCCCCCCCCCCCGGATCCACCCACAAATCCAGAGTTGGCAGCCCTAAAATACATACAACTAACAACGCAAGGAAACAAGACTAGGAGAACTGCACTTTGGTTATTTTAGTAATTTACTTCATTGTTTTTATTTGGATATTATTAATCTGATCAGAAATTGTGTTTTTTTTTCATTCCCTCTGCTTCTTGCATAATGGTAGCTCTGTTTTTTGATTGTAAATTTGTTATGCACTGCCATAATGATTTGCCAATAAAAGATCCATTTTAAAAACATTCATTGAAAAATAGAATGTTGGAAAAGTGGGTGTGTTCATTTACATGCTAGCTTTCTAGGTTCAGGGAGGAATAGGCGTGGGGTTTGGGTAGGATTGCCAGCTCCAGGTGGCACCTAGAGATCTCCCACTATTACAGTTGATCTCCAGATACCCAAGATGAATTCCTCTGGAAAAATGGCTGCTGTATGGCATTTTACACTACTGAAGTCCACCCTATCCCCAAAACTGGCAGCTCTAGTTCTGGGTATGCATGAGGAAGCATTCCAGCTGTTGCTTCCCTCCTCTGTGCTTGCATCCACACTTCACTGGTATATTGCAGTGTCCTTTCAATTTGGCAATCATTTGCAACTGGATTATCCTGTATGGACAAGTCAGTCCAGCTTTGAATGATTGCTGTAGCACAGTATGCAGTGGCATGTCTGCCAGCTCCTATAATCTAGCCCAAGAGAAACTTAACTTCTTGATATTTGTCAGTACAGGACAGAACTCTGCAACTGGGAGCAGGCTTGGCTGGCTGTTGAGGTTGCTGGGGGTAAAAGAGGTTGTCTCTTTATTTTTGCAATGGATTCTGCCATCACCATGCAGTTGCTTCATTTCTTGGGTGGGAACTGTGCTGGTGGGTAGGCTCTGGTTTAGAGGTGGGGATGGTTGAGAGATAGAATTCTCCCCGGTCACGAATGTAACAGCAAGTCCAGCAGCGGCGGCGGCATAGTTGTTAAGAGCAGGTGCACTCTAACCTGGAGAACCGGGTTTAATTCCCCGCTTTGCTAGTTGAGCTGTGGAGGCTTATCTGGTGAACTAGATTAGCTTGTGCATTCCAGCACACCCCAGCTGGGTGACCTTGGGCTAGTCACAGTCCTTTGGGCTCTCTCAGCCCCACCTACCTCACAGCGTATTTGGTATGGGGAGAGGAAGGGAAAGGAGATTTTAAGCCCCTTTGAGTCTCCCTACAGGAGAGAAAGGGGGGATATAAATCCAAACTCTTCTTCTACTTCTTCTCTAAAGGGTACCAAAGCCATGCAAAAAGAATTGTGCCCCAAAAACTTATTTTGTGCTTTTTGCGTGTTGCCCTTTTCGGCCTGTGCATTTTTCTTTTGTATTGTTCTGGAATGCAGTGAGAGTAAATTATATGCTATTATTAGAAGAAAACCCCCAAAGAGGCGTGTGTCTGTTCAGCCCAGTCTGGAGAACTTTGGAATTACTTATAAATCGTCTAAAAAGCTTTGCCTCTTTGCTGTGAGGGAGGGTGGAACGAAGTTGTCAAATACCTGCTTTGTTCCAGCCTGGATGGGCCTGCTGAGGAAGGCGGAGCACTGCAGTGCTGGCATGACTTGGCAGAGAGTTCCACAGGGCGTCTGTCGCTAACTCAAAGACTCAGGATAACCTGTACATGCCACAGAACAGCTGGACTGTGTCCGGCTCAAACCGCATGTCCCCAGTTGTGTGTATAAGCTTGCAAAAAAAGCTGTGGTGGTGGGTGGCAAGAGATATAGATTGGGGGCAGGTTGCTGAGAATGGGAGGGGAGGTTTACTTCTAACCACTCATTCCAGTTTGCTGATTAGAAAAAAAACACCCTTGCTAGTTACTTTCAGCCTCCAGAACAGCAATAGAGTTTCCCTTACTTCATCTTATTTATGTTATGCTATTTATATCCTGTCTTTCTCTCAGGTGGAAACCAAAGTGTCTTTTCTACTCCTCCATTTTATCCCCTCTACAACCATGCGAGGCAGGATAGGCTGAGAGTGTGTGACTCTCTAAAGGCCACCAGCAACTTTCCATGGCAGAGCAAGGATTTGAACAGAGGTTCCAGTCGAACATGGGGACCTCATTTGGCCCCTTGAGGGGACATCAGGCCTGTGAGGCTGCTGAGGTGAACCCCCAGGCTCTTCAGACCAGATTAGGAGTGAGGCAGGGGATTGCCTCAGTTGGCTTGCAGACCAGATAAGCCCGTGGTGGCGAACCTTTGGCACTCCAGATATTATGAACTAAAATTCCCATCAACCCTTGCCAGCATGGTCATGCTGGCAGAGGCTGATGGGAATTGTAGTCCATAACATCTGGAGTGCCAAAGGTTCGCCACCACTGAGATAAGCCCTCCCAAGGCATCGACTCCATCCTCTGCAGGGTCACCAGTCCAAGCACCCCCTCAATGCTGTTTTGGGCCCAGCCAAGGCAGTTGCCACCCCCCACACCCATCTGGGCCCCCCACCCCCACCTGCTCAGCCAAGTCACATTTATGGCATATCTGGCCCTTGTAACAAAAGAGCTTGACGCCCCAGCTCTCAGCACTACACCACACTGGTTGTCAGTCTCATAGCCATTTTCTTTTGCAAAGTCCTTCTGTCTCTCATGGCCCAGGTCTATTGCTTTAAGGAGCTGAGCTCTGGGAAAGTTTAGTCTGTTCTGGCTTCTGTTGATGTTGTAAAAGTTGCGTTTCTTTACCTGTGAGGCCAAGAAACAAATCCTGCAGCCGAGCATCAGCTTTATGGAGCTGGTGTAACAATACCCGTTTGCTGTACAGTCCTGAACAGAATTACACCCTTCTAATCACCAGTTCATCGCTGACCTCAGTGGCCCAGGCTAGCCTGATCTTGTTGGCTCTCAGAAGCTAAGCACGGTCAGTTCTGGTTAGTACTTGGATGGGAGTCTACCAAGGAAGTCCAGGGTTGCTTTGCAGAGGCAGTCAATGGCAAGCCATTTCTTGTTAAGAAAACCCTCTGAGGTTGCTGGAAGTCAGCTGTGACTTAATGGCACTTCCCACCATCACTAATAACCAGCACAATGTTGACTTTAGTGGAATTAGAAGGGTGTAGCTCTATTTAGGAGTGCACTGGCAGAGACCAGGCAGTCTGCGGTTAGAATCTTGCCTCCACTGTGAACTCTCTGTCATTTCTTTTGTAAGTCATAAACTTTGATCTCTTCTGCTGCAGGATTAATTATGGGGTTATGGTAATATACACGGATGGAACTCTGGGATGCTGTAAAGCAAGTATTCTCAGTATTGTGCAGGAATGCTCAATGTCTTCCACCTGAAGTAAGATTTTGACTACACCGGAGTGGCACTTTTTTCTGGGTTTTTTTTTCTTCTCCCCACTGCTATCATGTTTCCCCTGAGCCAAAAGACAGGCCATACCTCTTATTTAGACCAACCACAGTAACACAAAACTATACAAGGCTTTGCGCTCTTCAGAACTCTGCATGGGGGTTTGTGTTGGAAAACAAAACAAAACATGGGAGGGAGGGAGGGAGAAACAAGCCCTTCCATGCCATGCTTTTGAGACCCTGATCTTCTGCGTATCTTGTGTAGAACGCTAAGCTGACTTCAGTAGTGCGGGGAAGTTCTTTATTAAATTTAGAGTTCACCTTTCTCTTTGAGACATAATTTGTCACCTGCTTTGAAAGTTGATATAGTGAATACGATGAAACATCTAATAAGCAATTGACTAGGACTAGGGCCGCAGAAACTGCTAAGCATGACAGCAGCCTGAATAGCCATGACAAACCCGGTCAGAGTTTGGAAGGAAAGCAGGGTCGGCTCTGGTTAGTACTTGGGTGGGAGATGACCAAGGAAGTTTAGGTTGCGATACAAAGGGCAAGCCATGTTAAACCATCTCTGAATGACTCTTGCCTTGAAGACTCCACAAGTGGTCACTGTAGGTTTCAGCATGATGGCACTTTATTAGACCTGATACTGAATACACATATGATGCAGAAAAATTGTATTGCAGTAGAGGAGGAGGAGGAGGAAGAAGAAGAGTTGGATTTATATCCCCCTTTCTCTCCTATAGGGGCTTACAATCTCCTTTCCCTCCTCCCCCCAACAACAAACACCCTGTGAGGTAGATGGGGCTGAGAGAGCTCAGAAGAACTGTGACGAGCCCAAGGTCACCCAACTGATGTGTACAGGTTAATCTGAATTCCCCAGATAAGCCTCTACAGCTCAAGCAGCAGAGCGGGGAATCAAACCCGGTTCCTCCAGATTAGAGTACACCTGCTCTTAATCACTATGCCACTGGTAGTGGGAAATGCAGAAATCTACTACCACGTCTACAGACAGTCTTCCTCCTCTGCCATTCCAGCAAGCCCAGCCTAAGGCATACAACCGTCAGGAAGGAAGCCATGCTGTGATAACTGGGTAATCCAGCCAGCATGCAGATTATATATATATATTTAATAAACTGCTTCCCTGAACTATTCTGTAATAATGTAGCCTCCCTGAGCAATCCCATTTTGCATAGTTTTGGTTTTGAATGTCCAGTCTGATGGAGAATTCTGGAGAATCCGAAACACTGTGTTTTTGTTAATATGGCCGGCATTGATAAAACATGACTTTGATTTTCAGAATTTGCTTTGGAGGGGTATGGTTTCTCCTGAGATATGGCAGATCTCCCATCTGTGGGGTAGCAATCAGGGCTGAAAACCTGTGTGGATTTTAGAGCATTTAAACTCTAAGAAATCTCCCCTTGCTTCAAGGTAGCACTGCTGTCCTTTACCTGTTGTGCTTCTCTCCTCTTCTGTAGACCCCTGATAGCAGTGTCTGGGTTTTTTTAAATTGGAAGGAGCATATGAATCTGTCTTGGCAGCATTATGATATTTGTAGAGTATGGGCTCCTCTAGGCACACTGGCTCAGAACTTCTATGTCAGGTGGGGTGTGTGTGTGTCAGGGGGTCTTTCTCTCCCTTCCTCATTTTTCTTGTGTCTCCTTTGGAGCCGAGGCCCAAGGAATAGACAGACATTTCATCTCCCCCCTTCCCCTGTCAGCTGCTTTAGATGCCCCTGATTCCTGCTAGGAAGCGCCTGGTGCTGCTGGAATGGAAGATTTTGGGATGCCGAGAGCAAAGAGACAGCTGAGCGCATAGTAGCTCTCCCAGAAGCTGCAAACATTTCCCCCCCTCTCCAGTCTTCCAGAGACGCGCACCCTTGGGATATTGAGGCAATATCCTGTTCGAGGCAGACAGCCTCAGGTTTCCAAAGCCAGCTGGAGCAATTTCTCTCTCTCTCCTTTTCTCTCTCTCCCCTTACCGTGGCATTCCAGACATGCTTGTTTGGCTGGGGGAGGGGGGGGGAGAGTCTCCTAAGCATGAATGGGCCTGGTGGCAGCAGGGCGGGGAGTTAACTGCTGTGTCGCTGGGCGGGAGTGAACAGTCCGGATGCGGAAGTGCCTCGCTAGACTAATAGCTTGCAAGGGAATCTGATGACTTAGGCTGGGCTTGCTGGAGTGGCAGAGGAGGAAGGCTGTCTGTAGACGTGGTGGCAGATTGCTGTGTTTCCCACCTCTGAGCATTTCTCCCTGCTCCAATCAACCGATTACATTTTGCATTGTCCCTTTGCCATTCGCCTCCTTTCTTTGCAACACTCCCCCCGTCCTTCTGACTGGGATACGAGGACTTAGGGGTCTGTGTAGTCATACTTCTATCTGACAAAAGGACCTTTGACTCCCCAAAGCTTATATTCTGAAAATCTGACTGGTATTTAAGATGCGACTGAGCTCAAATCTTGGTGCACATGTGGAAGCTCTTCGCATGGACACTCAAGGCAGATTATATAGTGGATGTCAAATCAATATGCCAGATCCAACTTCAATCAAGTTGGAACTGCCAGGTCTGGAGCCTTCCTGTGCACTTCGAGCCTTCCTGTGCATTTCTCCGGCCTGAAATGCCCTTCCCAAGGCCAGACCAGAAGATTTTATTTGCTCAGGCCCTTGTGACTGTGCCTGGCTTTCAGAGACAGAGTTTGGCCCTGTAGTGTGTGAAGGAGCAATAAAAATCCATTTTACAGAGCATCTTACTAAGTAATCGCATTCGTTCCTCCCTTATTTGGAATCCAGGAAAGACTTTCCAAGTGAAAGTATGGGCATTTGGGGGTGGGGGGGAGGAGGTGGACTTGTAAGCTGATGGGGTCTGTTGGATGCAAGACGTGGGGAAAGCAGAGGAACACCCACTGATATGTATTTAACTCATATTTTTAAGGTTTTACTTTACACTCTGCTTTAAAACAAGATGCAAAGGTTCTTGGAGCTTCATATTTTTCTGCTCACATAGATCACAGCTGCATCGAAGGGAGTGGACTTTAATATACTGAATGCCGGTTGCAGCTACCCACAGATAAAGTAAAGCTAATCAGCACATTCTCAGAGGCACTCTTTTCTTCAGCAACACAGGAAATGTTCAGTTCCCAGAAGTGCATTGTTCCGTAAATGTAATTAGTAACAACAAATGGATACAGTTTCAAAGTTATAATTGACATACACTGTATGTTGACTTATATTTAACATTTAAGCTGTATTAAAGATTCTGTACTGAATCTTTTCTCTAAAGAATCGCTTCAGTTCAACCATCTGCCTAAGGAGAAAATATATAGGGCATAGAATCGATGTAGCATACTTTTCAAAGGTTTGTTTACTTTGTTTGAATATAGTGAATTTAAATAGGCATGTTTAAATGCATGTGCTTTGTTTTAGGTTGTTTCAGCTGTATTTTGGATTTTTGCTTGTTTGTAGATTTCTGTAGTCCAAACCCTATTGTGCTGGTATTTGCCTTAGTATGCAATCCACCTTGAATATCAGTGAAAAAGACAGACTATAAATAATGTAAATAAATACAAATATAAATTCATTAATATATTATTAGTGTTATTCATAGTCTGCCTTTTGCATGGACACTCAAGGCAGATTATATAGTGGATGTCAAATCAATATGCCAGATCCAACTTCAATCATTTTAAGTTGGAAAATTTCTCCCAAAAATTTCCAGTGGAAAACGTTCTGAAAAAGCCCCCATGCTGATAACCCCCTCCTTTCATGTTTTTCTTGACTGAACCTTGATACAGTAAGTGGATCCAACCGGCATATTGTGTTCTGGCCCATGCAGCACCTGGGACGCCTCCACACATGTAGAATAATGCACTTTCAATGCACTTTGCAGCTGGATTTTACTGTGCAGAATAGCATAATCCACTTTCACAAACAATTGTGAAAGTGGATTGAAAGTGCATTATTCTGCATGTGCGGAAGGGGCCCTGCCTAACTAAGGGGAAGGGTGTTTCTAGGTGTGCGTCTCTGGGCATGCGCTGCAGGCCTTCATCCCCTTCCTCCTCCCTCTCTGATTGGGGAATAAGGGCACTGCGATCATCTTGTCAGTTTTGGTTTCCCCAGGGCAGCGCTTGGCTTTCCTGAAGAGCCGCTGGAGAGAGGAACTCAGCAGGGCTGCGCCTCTGATCTTTCCTGTGCTCTCTCTTCTCTCACTGCCGTGGTTCTTGCCGGGCCCTGACCTACTTTTTCTTCTTACAATCCAGCACTTGTGCATAAAGGGAAGTGAAGGAAAGAGTCGAAGAAATGTTGAAAAGTTTCAAGTTACTTTTATTCTCTTGTTGGTGTGTGGGGCTGCAGGCTTGAAACAGTCGATTGGCCCAGAGAAGAGGCTCTGGAGGGCCTGGTTTGGGTCATGCATTAAAAGATGCATGCCCCCCCCCCCCCCACTAGTAATTTCAACTTTGCTGAAATAACCATCTGCTTCCCTTCCTTGCTAAGGAGTCTTCCCCCCCCCCCCACTCCTCTCTTTTATTTGGGGTCTGAGAGAAACGGGGGAGGGGGGCTTTCTCTTTCTCTGCACAATAAACTTGGATCTCAACCAACCTGTTCTCAAGAGCTGCCTGTTTTCTCTTGGGAGGCCGGCAGTGTTCTTGTGGCAGCTTGTGAATAGCAGCAGGATGTGGCATTAGAGCAGGGAAAGCGGGTGGCATCCAGTCCCTCTTGAGAGCCGTCCCTTTGTCTGAGTAATCCCTGAACCTCCCTAGCATGGCATTGGCACAGTCCTTTCCATGGCAGACATCCGGCTGGCATTTACTTTTGGTAGGCACACAACCATGGCTGTTTAAGTCTATGTTTAAAAATACGTGAATTAAAATGTACCTGACCTGGATGGCCCAGGCTAGCCCGGTCTCTTCAGGTCTTGGAAGCTAAGTAGAGGGCGGGGAGACCTCCAAGGAAGCCGAGGGTTGCCACGCACTGACAGGCAATGGCAGGCTACCTCCTTACATCTCTTCCTTTGAAAATCCCATGGGGATCGCCCAAAAGAAGTTGCAACTTGATTTTCCAACCACCAAATTAAAATGTGACTCAGTCCCCTTCCGCACATGTACAATAATGCACTTTCAATCCACTTTCAATGCACTTTGAAGCTGGATTTTATTGTGCGGAATAGCAAAATCCACATGCAAACAATTGTGAAAGTGGATTGAATGTGCATTGTTCTGCATGTGTGGAAGGGGCCTCAGTAATCCAAATTCTGTGATGAGTAAAACTACATTCTGGAGCTAGTTTATATTATGTTGATGTATTTTGATTAGATTAGATTTATACCCTACATTTTCCCAGTCAGCCCTGCCTCAGTTTACAGAGCATATTATATTTGGTTGTGGTGGGTTTTCCGGGCTGTGTGGCTGTGGTCTGGTAGATTTTGTTCCTAACGTTTCGCCTGCATCTGTGGCTGGCATCTTCAGAGGTGTATCACAGAGAAAAGTCTGTTTCACACTGTGTCTAGTGAGAAGGGAAAGTTTAGTGGGGTATATTGTCCATGTCCCAGGCTGCGGAACCAATCAATAAGTGTTTGGGTGGAACTTGCTATGCAAAGGTGTGGTTGAGTGCATTGTATTGCACGTGGGGTTATCAGTCCATTTATTAAGTACTGGTAGCCAATCTTTGCTAATTTTCAGAGTCTCTTCTTTCTTGTTGAAATTGTCTTGGTGTTTGTGAATTTCAATGGCCTCCCTGTGCAGTCTGACATAGTAACCTTCTGAATTGTCCAGAATTTCAGTGTTCTCAGATAAAATGTTTAACACACGTTCTACAACTGCAGATTTTTTGAGATGGTTAAGCCAACTGTGTCTTTCATGCTCCTTACTGTGAGTCTGAATGCTGCATTTTGTGTTTCCTATGTAGACCTTTCCACAGCTTCAGGGTATGCAATAGACTCCTGCAGAAGTGAGAAATGTTGTGTTTCTTTATGCACCTGTCTTTTGTGTTTGTGTGTTGTGTGTTCAAAGAACTCTGTGGCCGCCCTTTCCTTTATCTCAAACTCTGGCAATCCTATTTGATAGCTCTTCTTCCTGGCCAGATTTTGTCAAGTGTTAGGGACCCCTTCGAAAGCTTATCCTAGTTGTTATAAGGGCTAGTAACTTGTTTTGTGCTGGGTTTCTGTATCTGGGATCAAGACACAGGTAAAATAGAAGTGTCGTAAACTGTGTTGCTAGGTTGGGAAATTGTTGGCCTGAGGGTGACATCTGGGTCTTCCCCTGGTCTTGGGGACTCTCCTACTCTTCTATGGTACTTCTGCTGCTGTGCAGTTTTTGGAATGATTGACCCATGAACTGCTGCTGCTTAACAGCTCAAGGGCCAGATGAGAAGTTCCTTTTGGGCTTGATGTGGCCCCTGGGACCCCTGCTGCCCTGTTGGAACCTTCTCTACCTGGTCCACTACAAAATGAATCCATCCAGCTTCCTGACTGGGGCTTTGCATCTGGGGGATTCCCTCCCCCAGCCAACTATACAGACTGTCTTTGCCCTCTGGAGGGGAGGGGCCCTCTCTCTTCACAGCAGGTTCCACCAGGCCTGGAGCAACCTTTCTGGCCTCCCTTCCGCTTGGCTGCTCTTGAGCGGTCAGGTCTGCTCTCACTCACTCGGTGGAATAATGACTTCATCCCCCCCCCTCTCAGTTTTGCTGCTTCAGATCAATAAATCAGACTCTGAGTCAAGGCAGCTTGCCTCATTGGCTCAGTGGTTCTGTGCCATTCAGGTGGAAGGTCTGGCTGTGCTCTGCCTCCTGTGTCTGCCTTTATTGGTCGTTCTCATTTGCTAAGCAAAGCAGGCTTGGGAGAATAATTCCCAGTGTTCTTAGGCAGAGCTCCGGCGCTAGTTGGTTCTGTTTCAAGTCCAGTCGTGGCACCTTTTTTTACCTTAACTTATTTATCTCTTTTAACCCCTGCATTATTTTTTCTTTTCTTTTGTTTATGCCAATAAAAGGTGAATGAATTAATGAAAAAGTCTAGTAGTGACCAGGAACAAATGGGTTTGTGTTCAGGAATTGTGGTATTGAGTGGATCAGCACCTACTCACCTCGCCAGGCCAGGGGGTATCTGCTCACTAGCCTGGACATGTCGAGATCTTGCCCCATATCAAAGGATGCTGCTAAGAAATAGGTTGAGATTACCATGCAGAAGAAATAGGTTGAGATCACCCTAGGGCAGAGGTCTGCAACCTGCGGCTCTCCAGATGTCCATGGTCTACAAGTCCCATCAGCTCCTGCCAGCATGGCCAATTGGCCATGGTGGCAGGGGCTGATGGGAATTGTAGTCCATTAACACCTGGAGAGCCGCAGGTTGCAGACCTCTGCCCTAGGGTTGTCAGCTCTGGGTTGGGAAATTACTGGAAATTTGGGGAAGAGCCCGGTGAGGGTGGATCTTGGACAGGGGAGGGACATCAGTGTGGTATAGAATCAACCCTCTAAATCAGCTACTTCCCCTTTTGTAGACTACCTACTGAAAACACATGCAAATAGAGAAATAATAGTAGAATTTGAGATTTAAATAAAAACAGCGGATTGGACCAAAATGGTTTTATAAGAAGGGCTGAAAGTGAAGAACATGCTGATATAAGCACCAAACTTGATTTGAGTTTGGATCCATAATGAGGTAGCTGGAAGTCACCTTTTATATATGTAGTAATGTCTTGAAATATGTTTTTTCTTCATTATCATTACTTTAGCGGGGGAGGGGAGATTAGATTTGGGTTTCTTTTCTTTTCCTCTGCATGTGTTATTTATATGTGTGAAATAATATTTTCAAACCAAACTAAAGCAGTCATTTTCCCCAGGACAACTATTCTGTGCAGTTTGGAAATCAGATGTAATTCTGGGAGACCTCCATGTCCCACCTGGAGGTTGGCAACCCTAGATCACCTGGGTAAGGGAGGCTGATTGCAAACCATGTTGAAGACACATCCCTTTACTCCCTTTCAGGCCAGTGACAATCTGGATAAGGGGATGGAAAAGGGATTTGTTCCTGACCTTCACTTTTGGTCCTCAGACTGAGCAGAGCTATAGGTCTGAGCTATCCCAAGGAGATACAAATGGATATGCCCCTTTGCTACCTGACACTCCATTCTGTGGAGTGTGTATATTTGGTGGGGGCCACCGAATAATGGCTTTGGAGCACCTGCTTTTTAGCACAGCAGTCTGCAGACACTGGAGGAGAACTGAAGTCTCTTGGATTCCTGGGCAAACAGCTGCTGTCGGGATAAGTGGCAATTGGTTTTCGTTTCAATTGTCAAGGAAACCGATCCGATGACTGTCGGGTGTCTGTCTGTGCTGTGAGGGGCTTCCTTCTTATAAAGATGACCCTGTTCACAGTGCTCATGTATTCTAAGTAGGACAAGGTTTGAACAAAAGCAGTCACCTGCATCCTTCATATTTGATGTGCATCTTTTCTACTTGGGTATAAATATTGTCCTTACGAAAAGGCAAGGACAGTGTACTTTCTGCATGTGCTCAAGGCAAGCTGTTGCGGATTCCTCATTTAAAATGCTGAGCAGGGATTAATTCAGTCTTGTACTTGGTTCCAGAGCCTGTCTCACAAATTATGATCTAACTAAATCATGAGCTTTTATGATCTTTTTAATTTGTTTTGCTTATATTTTTACTGTGTTCTTATATTTTTACACTGTAAACTGCTTTGAATTTCACAAGGGGTAAAGGCAGCTAATGAATGTTTTAAGTAAATAGATAAAATAATAATAATAATAGTTAAAAGAAGAGGAGGAGGAGGAGGAGGAGTTTGGATTTATATCCCTTCTTTCTCTCCTGTAAGGAGACTCAAAGGGGCTTACAATCTTGTTTCCCTTCCCACCCCTGCACAACAAACATCCTGTGAGGTGTGTGGGTCTGAGAGAACTCCAAAGAGCTGTGACTAGCCCAAGGTCACCCAGCTGGCATGTGTTGGAGTGCACAAGCTAATCTAGTTCCCCAGATATGCCTCCACAGCTCAAGTGGCAGAACAGGGAATCAAACCTGGTTCTCCAGATTAGAGTGCACCTGCTCATAACCACCATGCCACTGCTGTGGGAGAATGCTAATGCCAGCCCTCCCTCTACTTCCCTTTCTAAGTGAATGTGGGAGCTGTTTAGTGGGGGTGGGGGGAGGAGGAGGATATGCCCTTGCTTTCTGTTGGAAGTAGAGTTGATGTCTCTGAGTTGGAAAGTACCTGGAGATTTGGGGAGTGAAGCCTCGGGAGGGCAGGATTTGGGGATGGGAGGGACATCATTGACATATAATGCCATAATGTCTCCCCTCCAAAGCAGACATTTTCTGTAGAGCAGAGGTGTCCAACTCTTGTACTTCAGATGTTCATGGACTAAATTTCCATCAGCCCCTGCTGGCATGGCCTGGAGACTGGTAATCCTAGTTGGAAGCTTTTACAAATGGGGAGCAGGGATATCCTAAAATACCAAATGCCCTTCCCCATATAGCCCCAAGTTCCTGAATGCCCCAAAGAATTTGTGGATTTGGCACCCACTGAGAATCACTTTTGCAGAAATCTATAGTGATATAGTGGATTGAAATTGGGGGCCTAACGATAATTATATTGGGTAATATGTTTGTATCAGCCTCAATATACCAGCCTAGCCTGATCTTCATAGAGCTTGGAAGCTAAGTGGACGTGGTACTTGAATGGGAGACCACAAAGTAAGACCTGGGTTGCTACGTAGAGGAAGGCAATGGCACATCACCTGTGCTTATCCCTTGATTTGAATTTATTTGAATTTTAATTTGTATACCGCCCTCCCCCGAAGGGCTCAGTGAACAGCATCAAAATATAAGACATCATAACATAATACAGTACATAACACTATAATGCAATAACAAAGCTAATCATCGCAACAACAGTAAACAATTTCAGTAGACCCATTAACAGTATCAATAAAATTAACAAAATCAAATTAACAGTACATAACATCCCCATCAAGTAAATCCAATATTTGCATAGGAAATCACAATAACAGTTACATAATAGCAATATCAAAGGGAGCAATATCACAGGGCAAAAATATCATAACATCACAACATCTATAGGGCGACTCTCCGAAGGAGGCTGAGAGGACCCAAGCCACGTAGAGCCGCAGTACAAGGACGAAAGAGCCACATGCGGCTCCAGAGCTGCGGGTTACAGACCCCTGATCTATAATGATAACAGCAGCATAACTTGTTCACAAGTAAACATAGATGGCGACTTAAACAACTACCCCCATAACCTAGGATTAGCAATTTTCACTATAGTGCTAGTCTAATATATCATACTAAAGCTAGTAACTAATCAATCTCTTCCCGCCCTTACCTAACACTACCCATAATCACTAACAATAAACAAATTTCCTGACTAACACTGACTAAATACCAGCACTACCTAAAAACATCCAAAGCTATCTGCACTAACCAAGAAACAATGTCCATGACCTCTGGAGATGACTCTCTTCAAAAATTCCCTCGGGATCCGCCACCATCGCTGCCTCTGCCGCCATGTTCTCGCTGGGCACACCCAGCCTTGGCTGTTGAGGGAAAGTCCCTTGGGTGCTGTATGGGAACCCCTGCCACCTTGCCTTGAAAGCCCTATGAAATGGAACTTCATGGGGTCACTATATGTCACTTATGACTTACGACTACACACTTTAACTAACGTGTTTGCCTGGTGCTCAGCTGGGTATACCAGTGGAACAGTCTATTGACTCCAGTTGCGTTTCGTTGGCAAGGATGTTTGCAATTCCAGCTGAAACACATAATGTACATAACGTTAGCACAGGGAGGCAAATGCATCGTGGTCAAGCCTGAACTATGTGCAACCGTTGGGGTTTGTCCATGCCTCATATCTCACATTTAGCCTGTCTAACATGATCGATTTGAAGTGCAGCAGCCCAGACAACTATTGAGAAACAGATTATGCTTACATTCATGGGGTGGAAATTTTTTCAGAGGAAAATGTAGCATCGGAAAATGTCGGTGTCCATTATCTTCTCATTCTGGCCCACTTTCTGCTGAGTCTTTAATGGAGAAAAGGGGAGAGAGGGAGAGATTTTGCAACAGCAGCATTTAAGAGCTTTTTGTTTTGAGTGGATAAAAATAGTGTGGTATTCCGCAAAGCTTCATATATGTACATTACATAAGGTGATCTGTTGGTAGCCACAGATGCTTTTAAGAGCATAAATAAATAAATTAAACAAAACCCTCTCTGCCCATTGGGACGTTTCGCCTCTGAATGCTTCTCACTCAGTCTCCCACGCAACGTTGGCATTTCCAATCCAAGCAGAACGGCCTGCTCAGTGCCCTGAGAGGTTCAGCTGCGCCCCTTCCTCCAGATGATGTTCAGTAGGCCATGGTGTGGAGGCTGGGGCAGCCATTGCTAAGGAGACCAGCGTAGGAGTTGCATAGTAGAGGGGGAGGCTGGCTCCGCATGGCCACTTGCAGAGGGGGAGTAGGAGAGAGTGGCTGAAGAAGCCGGGCAGAGGATTGGATTAGGGCGATTGGAATAGAGGCTGAGCTACACATGTGTGGAAATAGAGGTGCGAAAGTCCTGAACATCACCAAAGGGCAGCCAGATTCAGCATCCCGCAGAAGGGATGCATTTGAAGCTTGTTTGCAAACACATGGTTTGATTTTTCTGCCCTTTCACTCTGTATTTAAATATTACATGATCAGACTCTTCTGATTCTTGCATGACTGTGTTTGGATGGGGGGGAGTAAAGATATGTATTCTGCTCTTCAGTGGTGTAGTGGTTAAGAGCAGGTGCACTCTAATCTGGAGAACCAGGTTTGATTCCCCGCTTTGCCACCCAGTGTCCCCAGGTGCACGCTATTGGGTCACATGGGGGGGCACCAGGCACCGTCCGCATTAGCTACCACCATAAGGAGGGTGGGGGGCGCTTGGCCAGGTATTGCCTCTGGGTGCCACTTTCCCCTGGTACTCCGCTGCCAGTTAGAATTGCTTCTCTTCATCAGATTAGACACACAACCATGAACCTATTTTCATTACCTGGTTGCAAATTAATATAATGTTTGTGTCTCATCTCTCAATTGGACAGCTGTAACATCTGTAGGCCACAACTTTGCAAGCCCCATGCTTGTTCACACATCTTCCAAACTCCATGGCTTTTAGCCACAATATGAATTTAGCTGCAACCATAGCAACACCTCACAACGGGATGTGAAATTTTAGTCACAGATGCTAATATATGAGATTTCGTCAGAAAGAATGATGTGGGAATTCTCTGACCAACAAGCACAAAAGCCACTATCGTATGTGCGTTGACTTTTTTTGGGAAAAATTATCACGAATTCCTTATTTTTCTTCCCTTTATGCCAAACTATGTTGAAAAGTTGAAGTGTAATTGTGAAGCCTTTTTTTAAAAGTCTGGTTTTCCTCAGTGATTCCTCTTTCACTATGTTTTATTTGCCCTTTTTATGTTTTTGTATAGGAATTTTAACTTTGGTTTGAAGTTTTCAAAATGTTTTTTAAAGTTAATGTTTTTATTATGTATGTTTTTAATCTATTCTCTGTCTTGATGGCCCTAATGACTGGGGCGGGGGGCGTGGGGGGGGGGGCGAGAGCTGGGTGTATATATGTCCACAAGTTTATTTATTTATTTTATTTATTGTTTAAACTTTTATACCGCCCCATCCCCAAAGGGGAAGTTACTGCCAAATAGCCCAGGTGAGCCTGATTTTGTCAGATGTTGGAAGTCCGGGGTTGTTACGCTGAGGCAGGCAATGGCAAACCATCTCTGAATGTTCTCCTGGAGGCAGAAAGCATCTTGCTTGGGTTATTCCTCACCGCATTGTCAGGGAGGCAGGAAATAATTTTCTGTCACTTCCTGTCCTGAGACTCAAAGCCATCTTCCCTCAGTATTTTATCCTGCCTCAGCAGGGAGAGCAGCTATTCACATAGGCTCCTTGTGTGAAGTGTTCTTATTCTGTGTTTTTTGTTTTGTTTGTTGTCATTTTCATCAGTGTTTGTTTCTTTCTGTTCCCTTCCCTTGGTAGTTTAGTCAGAGTGCAGGGAGTTGTGTTTGTTTTGTGGTGGATGTGGGCCGCTAGGCCTCGATTTTTCCCGCCTGACTTTTCACTCCAAGATGGTGGCTCGTTCCTTCTTCCCCCATATAGAGGCCTTGGCTAGATCCTGGGCTGAGGGGACCCGAGCTGCCAAGTTAAGGGACCCGCAGGCATCAGCAGACATTTTCTTGCCTGGAAAATTCTACTGGGTCACCATAAATTGGCTTTGAAAGACACTTTCCACCGGGATACAAAACGAGAAAATGTGCCTTTTACAGTGTGCCTTTTGATTCACCTGATAAGAGTGGGAAACATTTTGAATTGGAGATGCGATGTAAAAGGCAGATTAGCAAAAGTCAAATTCCTGGTCTTGCTTCAGCCATGAACACATTTTATAGCTCTTTGGTGAGCTGCTGCTCTTTCAATGTGCCCCCTGCCCCGTTTGCAGTACGAGTATGAGAATAATACCTGCCTACTTTGCAGGTAGTCTTGCTCGTGCTCAGTCTTGCTTGTGAAGGTCTTTCAATGCAACGCTTCTTTCCTCTTCCCTCTGCTTGTATTTAATTTGTCAACGACAGTGCTCTCAGATAATTTCTTTTCTTTTTGTGGCTGGGGTCCTTCTTATTTTGCTCGCCTATCTTTTCCGATGCTGTCGTTTCTCCCTTAAATCCATAGAGAGTTCCTGGTGTCTCAGCCCTGTGCCTCTCTGTGTGCACAGTTGGTTTTAGGGGGTGGTGTGTGTGTGTGTGCGCGCGTGGAACCCTATACCTCCTCTTCGCTCACAGATGGGACCTTTCTAATGTGTCACTGCTCTTTTGCATAAAAAGGAGGGAGGGGTGTGAGGGGGGCAGGGGCTAGTTGGCTGGCACCCAATGAGGTTTTAATGCACACTTCATCAAATAAGGAAACACAAAGAGGGCCGTAGTAGCTCGGGGAGGCCGTGCCGGTGACCTCACCGCTTCCAGAGTGGGCAAAGTGCAGTTCTGGTGCAGCTGCTGGTGCATTTGGAGCAGGACAGGGAAGAGGCAGGCAGGGAATACCTTGAGGCTTCACGGATCCACTCTCAGGCCTTTGGGTCATGATTGTGGCTCCCTCCAGCTGAAGGATACAGCAGGCCAATGAATACCCAGAAGTATCAGAAGTTCTTGGATGGACTCAACAATCTGAAAGGTATGTGCAGGCTTCTATTGCCTTCCCCTTGAGTTCTGGGATGAACAAGTGGCAGGATAGGAAGGGAAAAAATGAACACAGGCTGTAGGCAGATAAAGAGGTTGGATAGAACTGTGCATGGTTTGAGGCATAGATGATCCCACAGTTGCCCCGTGTCCAAAAGGTTTTGTGGCTTTTTCCAAACGCTACAAAAAGCTGCCAAACCTCTTCAACCCAGGTGGGACTAGGATGAGTGCACACACTGTGAACTGGGATGCTTCTATCAATCCTTCAGCCCGCCTCCAGGAAGAAACTGGTTTGCTGGGAGCTGGGCTTCACAGGAAAAAAAAAATTCTCTTTTTACCTGAAGGAAAAAAAGTCCACCCCGTGTTTTCAGGTGGCAAAGCTATCTTTGGTCGTGGAGAAATCATGGGCAAGGCCTTGCCCTGTGCAGGCCTTGGGGGCTTGCTTTGTTCCCAGCTTCCGTCTCTCCTCTCAAGTTTCTGTGAGGTGGAATTTAAATGTGAAGTGAAATGTGAAGTGCACCTTGTCCGGGCAGTGAGACCTTTGTGGGAATAGAAAAGGATCAAAAAGGCTTTTATGTGTGAAAAACAAACAAGCAAAAAAGGAAGCCGCAGTTGTTGGGAGGTTGGCGGTTGTGGGGGGTGAGCAAAGAGGGAAGGAATTGTTTGGGAGGAGGCTCGCCTGGCATCTTGAGAGGGTCTTGAGAAATAATAAAGCCTTTTTTAATCTGTCTCTCTGTCCCTCCGCCCCCCGCCCCCCATTCCTTCCCTCTTAATCAAGCTTCTTTGCTAAGCTCTGCTGTCTCTGGGGTATCGACTTTGGGGGCGTGTTAAGTTACATTACGAATGAGGCATTCTTGACAGAGGGGGGCAGGTGATGCTCCTAAATGCGATCCGTTTGTTCCCCAGTTGTAACAGCCAGGAATGCTCCTCTGTGGCTCCCTCAGCGTCCAGCATCAGTTATCCCCCATCTGCTTCTCCAGAGGATGAGCAAAGAAAAAAAAGCAAAGTACCCATATGGAAGGATATTTGATCTGGCTATGTCTGTGTCTTGCTGTATCGGAGACTGATGGGGTGGAGCAGGGCCTGCTTAATTTTTTTTTAATTGCCAATGTGCATGCTCGTGCATGCATATATGAGAGAGGGACTACATAGGTGCGTGCTAATTTGTGGTTCGGCACACCTTTGTCCATCTTACATCAAAACATTTTATGACATGCCAGACCGTGTAAGGGCGGAGGCACTCAGATCTTTCTCATCGTACCGGGAATGCCAGATGACGGGGACTTCGCTGTGCCAATATGGGATTATGAATTGCCTCCTAGTTAAAGCTAGGACTTGATTAACAAGGTGTGTGTGAGATTGGGGACCTTGGTTCAGATCCTTACTTGCCCATGATACTTAATAGGTGACTAGTCACTCTGAGAGGAGAGCCGGACTGAAACTCCTTGGAAGAAAGGGTAAATAAAGAAATCTTGAATGGAGTATTGGTGAGAAAAGGCATCTGTCAATTGGGTAGGGATAGTGGCTCAGAGTGGTACAGGGTCTGCTTTGCATACCAGAAAGTCACAGGTTCAATTTCCAGCAACTGTAGCTAAAAGGCTCCCATAGGAAGTCATGTGGACGGCCTCTTCCTGAGACCCTGGAGACCCGCTGCTGGCCAGAATAGACAGTACTGACCTTGATAAACTGATAGTCTGCTTCAGTATATGGCAGCTTTGCATGTTTATGGGCTGCTAAGGTCACTCAGTCTCAACAAAACTGTGGAGAGGGCCAGCACATTTAGTGTCTGGACCTCCTGGGAGCATTTGTCTTTTCTCCTTCCTTGCTGCTCTTGTGGTTATTTCTGCCATGTTTCTCAGGCTGGTTGGTGGAATATTGCTTCGTAGCAACTTGATAGCTGGAACTGGGCAGCAGGCTGCACAAATAAAGCCCCTGAGCAATAGAAAGAGGTGTCAGGAAACTGCTCTAGGAAAGGGAAGAGGCAGGCGCTTGGAAGGTTGGTTGGGGGGTCAGAAACACAGCGAGCAGCTTATTTTGGGCAAGGGATTAGGTGGGGTGAGGAGACAGCTGAGTTTGCCAGCCCCTTTTGTGCATTGGGATATGTTCATCTGTCGCAGAAGACAGAAGTAGCCCTCCCCCCCTTCCATCAGTGTTGCCAGAGGGCCCGAGAGAATATTGCCTCTTGTCAGGGGGTCTCATTAGTCAACTTGTACTGGTGTTGCTTTCCTGTTGACCTAAGAACTCCTAGTTGGGCTTGTCATCTCTCCTGCAGAGTTTAGTGTGGCTCAGAGTCATCTTTTCCCTTCTGCCTAGTCCTTGTTGGGACTGAGGTTGGTTATGGAATTCTCTGGGAATAATTCCTATGCCAGCCAGCGTGGCTATAGCATTGGAAGGCAAGTTCAAATCCCTGCTGTGCCATGGAAACTTGCTGGAAGACCTTGGTTGCACACTCTCAGCCTAGCCATTTTCACCAGGGTTGTTGTCAGGATAAAATGGAGGGGCAGTGATTTGGGTTAGGGTTCTGGGTTTGGAAATACCTGGAAATGCTACAGGTGAAGCCTTGGGACAGTGGAGTTTGGGGAGGAGGGATCCTCAGCAGGGTACATTGCCATACAGTCCACCCTGCAAAGGAGCCATTTTTTCCAGGTGAACTGATCTCGATCGTCTGGTGATCAGTTGTACTAGCAAGAGAATTCCAAAATCTACCTGGAGGTTGGAAACCCTAGGCTTGAGTCCCCATTGGGGAGCAAATCAGAGTATAAATAAAGATGAATAGTGTGGATTTGTAGGCCTTCTGAGTTGGAAATGCGTTGATGCATTTAGAACAGGGGTGTCCAACTCTGGCGCGTCAGATGTTCCTGGACTACAATTCCCCTGGCCCCTGCTGATGATGATGGGAATTGTAGTCCAGGAGCATCTGAAGCACCAGAGTTGGACACCCCTGATTTAGAAGAACCTTCCTTTGTAAGTAGCCAATTTTCTGGTCACCTGAGACCAACAAAAATTGCCACAAGATGACCAGGCAAGAGAAGCTTTTGTAACTTCAAAAGCTTTTAGTTTGTTTTCTTTTTTTGATCCTCACTGTGCCACAAATGATTGACAGAGGGGATTCTGGAAAGGTATGCTAGTGATTGTGCATCTTGAGTCCTTCTGAAAGAGGTGGACTATACATGCTGTCAAATAAATAAAGTGGTCTCAGGTGGGCAGTCATGTTGGTTTGCAGTAGAAGAGCAGGATTCCAGTAGCACCTAAAGGCCAGCAGGATTCCCACGGTATATGCTTTCGAGAGTCAGAGCTCCCGAGAGTCTTCAAGATGCTACTGGAGTTGAATTTTGTTAAAGTGGCTACTTATAGTTTTGTATGCCAGTGACAATTATGAATCTGTTTAAAAGGCTGCAGTGAAACGTTTTCCAAAAGTTTCCTGCTTGGGCTGGGTTCTGAAACTGTCTGCAGTGCTTCTGACATATGGCATGTCAGGCACTGAATCAACTCTGCAGATTCCATTTCCAAGGCATGCATTTATTTTCTCAGACTTAAAAACCTTGTTCCCAGCATGTGGGAAAGCCACTTTGCATGTGTTCAAGGGCACTCTTCTCTCTCTCACCAGTGTCTGTGCACTCTGGGGCCTTCCCTGGTGATGAAACCCAGGTTCCAGGACTGAAACCTGGTTGTCAGGAATCCCTCTGTGGAATCTTTCTCGGCTGGTTGAGGTGTTTTTGTATAACAAAGGTGACTCCTGTGTTTAGTTTAGCTGTGTGCCAAAGGCTGACAGTCACCTTTCTGGTGTCCTGCCTCCTGCTTCAAAAATAGTTAGTTGCTTCCAAGTCACTAGCCTTCCAGAAGAAAATGTGGCCCCTTTGTACTCAGGGCCTTTAACTGCCAGCTACCCAAGCCTGTAGCTTTCAGGAGAACAGTTGTGACTTCCCTCATGCCCCCACATACTATCTGCAGCTGGTGTTGGGAATCAAGTGTAAATCAAACACTCATGCAGTCAAAGAAAGCAGAGAAGCAACTGTTCAGATTTAATGGCAGGCTTGGAAAAATCCCCCATATATAACCCTCCCCTATTTCCGGACAAACACACACACCCAGCAAGTGTGTTCCAGTGAAGCATTGGTACCAACAGCCTTTGGGTTTTCAGCCAGCTGTCTCTGGTTCCATCTTTGTGCCTTTAGGAAATTAAAAGTGTTAAATAATTATCCTCAGACTGTTGCTGCTTTCAAGAGCTCACGTCGAGGGTGAATCTTTATATCCTGCCCTTCTCCCCAGACTAGATCCAACTGATATTGCTTTCCAATTTCTGCACTCAGCAAAGTTGGCTCCTGCTGCTTCTGAATAGGTATCTACGCTGGCTTGGAGTTAGACCCTTAATGCACACGTAGGGGGGTCCCAGTTGGAGTGTGGCCCTGGGCCAGGTGCGGAGTCTTTTGATGTTGCCCCTTGGGCACTGTTCCTCTCTTGTCCTGTGCCTGGTAGAACTTCATGCTGTGTTTTTGGAGCGGACTGAATAAAGACTATTGGCACCTGAAGATGAGGAGTGGGAGGGAGCCTTGGCAGAATGTTGGCAGAGAGAAGCTGTATTGCTGACGTATTATTTTGGGATTCTGCTGTTCAGCTGGTCCCTGTTGGTTGTGGTCAAATACACTCCCTAGGAGTTGCTCCTGATGACGTCGGAGCTGCCCTCTTTCAACAAAAGGACTTGTTGGCAGCACGTTTTAGTGTGCAACAAGATTTAGGCGCATGCTTGATTGGATGGAATTTGGGCTGAGTCGCCACCAGGTCTGTCTCAGTAGCTGCTCCTCTTTTCAGTGGCTGTTGCTGAGAACTGGTCATTTGGCGTTTGAGCTCGGCACCAAAAGAAACAGCTGTAAACTGTCAGAGGAATCTTTTGTCACTTGTTGGTCCAATCAGGAACTCTTTTTAGGGTGGGTTTGGTCACTGTTTACAGCTTGTGCGCTGACCAAATAAAAAGCTGAAAATCATTCATGTTGACTGGTGGAAATCGTTCCTAATCCTGTTTTGCTTGCTGTTTTGGGGAAGTTCTAGGAGTCTGGCTGATGGGGGTAGAAGCAGTCTTTCTGGTTGAGTGGAGTTGGAGGAAGCCACCTGCTGTCATTAGCACCAGCAACAATTGTGGCCCAGGCATGCTAAAGATCAGGCTTAATTTATATCCAGATTCCGCTGCCAAATGACTTTAGAGTGCTGGTTCCCAGTCCTGTGATACATATGAGGAGACAGTGTTTCTGAACCCATATCAAATGCCTTTTCTTTATTACTGAAAGACTGGATTGGGCTTAGGGGTTCAGGACTTTCTATGTCAAGCTTTGTGGTTTGTGGGCAAACTTTTGCTTTGGCACTTTGGTTATAAATGAGAGAATGGATGAGTGACAGGTTGGGTGGAATTTCCCACGATTCAGATCTAGGGAAAGTGAGTAACTAGTCCCTGTGTAGGAAGTGGTTCTAGTTTCTTGGAAAGAAGCAATGGAGATCATGTGTGTGATTCAGTAACTAGAGAGCTGAGTCTAGATCTGTCAATAGGGAACCTACACCCATTGGTTTTTAAATTTTTTTGGCAATGTTACATATCTGCTTTTACTTCCAGTAGTATTTGACAAATGTAATTTGTGTGAGAACCTTTGGAGAGGTGGAGATAGAGTGGGTAGCTGCAGCTATCAGGAATCTGGTTCAGGCTGAGGTTCCGAGCCTTGAGTTTACCATATATCGTACCCAGAAAAAATACCTTTCAGCACATGTTGAGAGTCTTTTCCTCACCACTTAATGACCCCATGACTTTAGGGCTAATGGATCATCTTACTCAGACAGCAGCTCCAGCAACTCTTAGTTCAGAATCTATTCATGGGAATTGTTTTATTGCTCCTGTTGAGCTTTAATCTGTTTGATTGTGGTGGGTTTTCTGGGCTGTGTGGCACTTCTTTTCTTCCCTTCCTTCCTTCTTCTCTCCCATATACAGGCTTTAATGGTCTCCTGTGTTCTCTGAGGTTGGAGATAATTTGAGGAAAAGCTGGCATGGATCTAGGGTGTTGTGGGTTTTCCGGGTTGTATGGCCATGTTCCAGTAGCATTTTCTTCTCACATTTCGCCTGCATCTGTGGCTGGCATCTTCAGATCTCTGAAGATGCCAGCCACAGATACAGGTGAAACGTCAGGAGAAAATGCTGCTGGAACACGGCCCTACAACCTGGAAAACCCACAACACCCTAGTGATTCCAGCCATGAAAGTCTTCGACAATACACTGGTGTGAATCACTAAAACTTACATTAGAAATTTCCTGTATTTGGTTTCATTGGGTAGCAGCTATTATTATTATTATTATTATTATTATTATTATTATTATTATTATTATTATTATTATTATTATTATTATTATTATTATTATTATTATTATTATTTAAATTTAGTATACCGCCCTATCCCCGAGGGGCTCAGGGCGGTGTACAGATAAAACATCATCTAAAAACATACATTTATATGTTATAATTAAAACAACAGTCGTTTCTAAAAGCATCATCCTGCGTCCTTACAAACCCTCCTAATGAAAAATAATGGGTCCTGGTGGTATTAGGACCCATGGGGGTAAAGAGGAGGGGGCAGGGGCACCCTCCAAAGGCCCGGTGGAACAACTCAGTCTTACAGGCCCTGCGGAAATCCCCAAGGTCCCGCAGGGCCCGGACAGCTGGAGGGAGAGTGTTCCACCAGGCCGGGGCGCCAGAGCCGTAAAAGCCCTGGCTCGAGTGGAGGCCAGCCGCATCATTGAGGGGCCAGGGACCTACAGTAAGTTGGCCTCTCCTGAGCCCAGAGGTCGAGTTGGGACATATGGGGTAATGCGGTCCCGAAGGTCACAATCCCCTAGCCCACAGGTAACAAGTTCCTTCTAACTTAGCCTGCAGAGAGGAAGGAGCTGTTTGGTTAAATAGTTATTACAGGGTTAGTTAGTCTCTTCCTCCATCCCCAGCTACTTCCTTGCCCCATAAAACGTGAGTGACTCTCTCCTTGTGTCTCTTCTTAGCATGCCAGACAATGTATAAAATTGTAAATTGCAGTTGGACAAACTTCCCTGCAAACTTCCTTCCTTCTGCACATTTTATCAGTCTCTCTAATTCAGCCAGGGCTGCTTCTTAAGTATCCATGCTCCATGCAGTGGACAGATGTGTGGAAGGAGACATTCTCAGTGTTTACATGTGTTTGAAGTGTTCCATGGGCTATCCAAAGCCTGAAACTCAGCTCCGTTGCAGGGACTTTGGGGGGTGGGGGGGTGGGTTGGTGTATGTGTGCCAAGGAGAGGGAGTTTTGAGACAGGCTTAGATGCTCAACACCAGGCATGTGTGTGTGAACATGAGAGGCCTGTTTAAAGCGCTCTGCTGTTTGCTTCATTGAAGCTGTCTGAATAGCCCTGAACAGCCTGATCTTGTCAGAGCTTGGAATCTAATCAGGATCTGTACTTGGGTGGGAGATCATCAAGGAGGATTGGAGTTGCTATGCAGAGGTAGGCAATGTCAAATCACCTCTTGCCCTGAAAACCTTGTGGTCTTGTGGTCTCCACGAGTGGGTTGTGGCACACAATTCTTGTTATTACTTGCCTTCTTGAGGTCCTACAGGACTTGCCCATCTGCCCTGCGGCTGCAATCCTGTGCCTCTGAGAGTGGGGGACCATGCACCTGGGAGTTCCCAGCAGTGATCCCCCAACCGCTGTAAAGGCTGTTGATTGATGAATAGGCGTGGGGGCACAAGGAGCCTTTCTTTGCTGTTTTGGGTCATCATCGTAGCTTTGGAGTCATTGGTGAAAACACCATCTGCCCCGACCATATGTCCCTCCCTGTCGTCATGTTTCCTGAAAGATGCTTGCAAATAGCATCTCCCCACCTCCCCCACCCTTCTGGCCAGTGGTGAGGGGCTGTGCTTGGTTCTGGTTCACTTTTTCTCCGATGCTCTTAATAATGATTGTGTCTGCTGGGTGTGGGTGTGCACTGAAATTGTTTTGGTAGTCAAATGGGTTCATTGGCAAGGAAGCTTCAGCATAACGAAACGGAGTCCCTTGTGCAACATGCATCTGAGAACCACGCTTATGAAACCTTACCCCCTCCGTATACACAAAGATTGTATCCTTGTTCCATTGGTTAATTAATTTGCAGTAATTACCAGCCTCTGGCTGTCTATGTGCAATTGCTAATACAGTTTAGATTTGGCATTACCCCAGTGAGGAGAAAAAAATCCATCCTATTTCCTTCTGTCCAGAATGGCTGGTGGCAGTGTGTTTAATAACATCACGTTCAGGGATGCATCTGGAATGAGGGAAGACAAATGCCCACCTTTTGACCACCCAAAAGGAGGTGGGATAGCATTAACAGGCAGCCCAACAAGCAGTGGCTGTCTTAGTTTTTCTTTCATCCTACTGTAGTTCCTGGTCAGAAACTGTTTGCATGAGCTTGAAGCACTATGGAAATCTTGCAAACCAAGTTGCACCAGAAGCAGCGGCAAGCCTGGTAAAAACAGCATGAGAGCGGCAAGTGATGTTGCTCTCTCTGGAAAGTGATGGCCCTCGTATTGTGTGTCTTTCTGCAGTCGGAAGTGGCTGGCAGAACACACACCCCCCCCCCCATGTTTGTGTTTTGCTTTGGGGCAGTCATGTGACTGGGGCTTCCTTGAATTGGCTGCAGTTTGAGCCTCCCAAGGTGGCTGCCTCTGATAAGGGGACTCAGCTGGGGGACTCTTTGGAGCTGTCCAAGGGTGGGGCCGGGTTTCGCTCTTGGCCTGGTCTCTTGTAACTGGGTAAACACTTCGCTGTGCAGTTGGGTGGGACACACCCATCCGAGTAGAAGGCTCCCTTCACAGTGGAGAAGGGCAAGGAACAGCCTCTATCATTTTCCCAGGAACTGGCCCCTGTGAGAGCCGAGGACTGTGCGGTCCCTGTTTTCACTTGCAAAGCTGATTTTGAGAAGCCGCTTTCTTCCTCTCAATCTTGGACCTTCAGTTTAGAGAGAAGAATATTGGCCAGGTGGGATTTATAGTCCCTGAGAACACCTCAGCAAAGCATTTCAACCCCCTCAGAGGGGTCATACACAGCCACTGTTAATTGTAACCCTCCTTCACCCCATCACAAGGCAACCCCCCCCCCCCCGCCGCCTATTCAGCCTAGAACAACATGTGCCACATTCATGTCACAGCAAAGAGTTGCTGTCTACAGGCATCTTCTGCCTCCTGGACTGGTTAGTGTTTGGGTCCAGCATTTTAACAAGCAGCCTAACTACTAACCCAAATTTTTATGTGACTGGCAAGAGTTAAATTCTGTCCTTTTTGCCAACATCAGCTGACCTTCTCCAGCGCTGGCTAATCAGTGGCAGGTTACCTTGACGCCTTTCTGTGTGCGCTCCTGCGTCAGCCAGCACTTTGCTTCCAGGTTCCAGCGGACCTCTTTGCTTACCTGTTACTAGGGATTTAAGGCAAAAAAAACAAACAAACACAAGCTGCAGGTGTCAAAATCTGAGAGCTTTAGGAGACCTTACCGAAGACCTTGAGGGCCCTAGAAGGGATGCACATATTGGGTGTGAGCCGGGCTCAGGAAGCTTTTCTCCCCATGAATGCAACTATACAGGCAAGAAAATGTTACTCTTTGACTTGTCCTGGGGGACTCTGCAATCACACAAGACCTGTCTTAAACTGGGCTGCCATGCATACTAAGTGAAGCAGCCACCCGTGCCACCTTTTGGCTTTTCACAGGAAATCAGCCCTGTTCACACAAGAAGCTGTGCAAGTGCGAAATCTCACAGGCAAGGGCTTTGGCCTGGCCTGCATCACATTTAAACCAGGCCTCCATTTGTGGAGAATGAATGCGTCTGGAGAAAAGCTTGGAGGTTTCCTCCTAGTCAGAGAGAGCCAATACAGGAGGTGGAGTCTCTGGCAACATTAGCAAGGGGCTTTTGATGCTGGGGTGATGCTTCCTGTTCTGGGGCAAACTGATGTCAAGCTTGCTTTATGTGCTAGAATAACTCCCTCCTCTGCCAAATATAGCTCGAGGGTCCTTAAACAGCGATACAGCCGGATAGAACAATGGTACTGCTATCAAGTCAAGCTAGAATTTGTGCAGCTGTTGAAATTAGATGTTCACGTCATGCGTCAACTCCTGAGAGTCGGCTGCTAAGACATCAATGTGGCATCTTGAAGACCAACAGATTTATGGCATCAGCTTTGATGGACTACTTCATTAGTTGCTATCATCAGGAGCATCACTGATTACAGAGGAGCTATAAACTATTTTGCTGTGGTAAGACCTTTGCCCTGACCTGGATGGACCAGGCTAGCTTGATCTCGTCAGATCTCAGAAGCCATACAGGGTTGGCCCCGGGTTAGTACTTGGGTGGGAGATTGCTGAGGAAATCCAGGGTCGATACACAGAGGCAGGCAGTAACAAACTGCCTCGTTCATCTCCTGCTTTGAAAACCCTAAGGGAGCATTGCTATAGTTCTGCTGTGGCTTGATAGCACTTTCCTCCACTAAGACCTTTGCAGATGCAGCTTTTGCACAAGAAGCTAAAGGAATTACGTGGGACGCCTTCGTCTTTCTGCATGCGTTGTCTGAGTCCCCAAACTTTACCAAGCATTGCTTTTGAATTTACCTCTTGTGTCCTGATCCCTGGAGAGGTGACTGCTTTTCCATCACGCAGAGAGAATTTCCTTTCCTTGGAGACATCGCAGAGAATTGTTGGGAAGCCCAAATTGTTTTTGGTTGGCTTCTGGTACCCAGGCAACATAAAGTGCAGTTGCCCATATTGATCCTATGCTGAGCATATTTTGCTAATCGAAGGCCACCCAGACCTCAGCCCCTGCCCCATTCCTTCCTATCACGAGAGAGCGCAATGCACAGATGCACAAACACTGCTTGTTGGCTGCTGCTTGTATCGGGAGATGGCGAAGATTTTCCTTGTGAAATGAAGGGCTTCTTTTCAGCTAGGGTCACTGGAGCAGTATATGTCTGCAATATCCCTACAGTGACCGCGATTCATTTGAGCAGGCTTCTTCCTCTGTGTGTGTGTGTGTGTGTGTGTGTGTTTGGGTTTCAGTGGGTGGCCTGTTTGCGTGGAGCGTGTTGTTAAAAATACACACGGAAAGCGGCGGCGCACCAAGCAACAAAGCATGGATAGTTTCCCACAAGGCTCACATTTTCATATTTCTCTTTGCTGCCAAGTAGCCTTTGGGTTTAGTGTTAGAATAACAGGCTTGTTTGTGAAGACACCGCTGCTTTTGTCCTGGTGACAAAAAGACCTTTTTTCCTGCCCCCTCATTCAAGACTGCCTCATCCCCCCCTCCTTTATTTTTCTTTTGCCTGGCTTTCCTCTTCCCTGAGCTCCTGTGGGAAGGTGGCAGAATGAGGCTTGGCTCTGAAATGCCATTGGAGGACCAGCTTTTCAGGGGGATTCCTTGAAAGCATATGAAGATGTTGAAATGTGGAGTTAACATTGCAGGGGAGGAGCAGGAAGAAGGGGAAAGGGGGTGGGGCGAGAGGCTTGTTCCAACGGAATTATTTTCTTGACATTGGTGGCAGCAACAAAGATTCGTGGGTGATATTGTTTAGAATAGATCCATTCTGAGCTGTTTTGGACCAGCGGAAGATCCTTACTGGGAAACGGACAGGAGGCTTGTGACCTGGGTAGTGGTCCTCTCAATATTATTTGATCAATAATAATAATTAATAATTAAGTGCCGTCTAGTTGCAGTCAGCTTACAGTCTCCCTGTAGGGTTTTCAAGGCAAGAGACAAGCAGAGTTGGTTGGCCATTGCCTGCCTCTGCAACACTGGACTTCCTTGGTGGTGTCCCATCCAAGTACTAACCAAGGTCAACCCTGCTTTAGTGTTTGAGATCAGGTGAGATGGGACTAGCTTGGCTCATCCAGGGTCTGGGCTGCATGTCTCAGATGGCTTCAAAAACAAGAGACAGTGAATCTAGTAGCCTCTGTTGTATCTTGTAGTGATCTTCATAAGTGCCATGTATCATGCTCAGGTGTCTGTTTCTAGAGTTATATTGCTTGTGCAGTGTGCCATTGACCACTCTCTGAAGCAACTTTACTGCCCTCAAATCACAGATTTTGGGCACCTAAAGCTGCATTTTGCTTGTTTCAGAAGGGTCTTGGCCAGTGGTGGGATTCAGCAGGTTCGCACCACTTTGACAGAACCGGTTGTTAAAATGGTTCTTGTAAAACAACCAGTTGTTAAATTATTTGAATCCCACCACTGGAACTGGTTGTTAAATTATTTGAATCCCACTACTGGTCTTGGCTCTGTGCAATCTTGTCACTGGGGAGATTTCTTCTGCACTACAAAGTGGGTGAGTGGCTGTGTCAGGAAGGGGGAGATGTTAACCAGATCTGAAGCAGAAAAATCTCTGGGTGGCAGAAGGTGGAAATGAAGATGAGGATCCACTTCATCATGATCAGGAATCCTGTGGGGAACTCTCCACAATCTGGCAATTTCTAGGCCTCTGATGGAAATGATGAGTTTCTCAGATTAGAGGCCTTGGAGAGCTCCATAAAAGGCCCACCCCTTTTTTCCCCTTGGAACTTAATTAATTCTCTGTCCTTCTGTGTCTCCCTCACCTCCAGATTTCTACCTCTTCCTGTCCAGACAGCATTTTCCTGTGCTCCCTGGTGGGTTCCCAAGTTCCCTTATCCAGCTGGTTGGTGTGTGTTATGTGTGTCTTCCTGGGTTTCTTTCCACACCCCAAACATCTCCACACGCATCCTTTTGCTGCCAGCCCACGTCTCCTTGCAGCTGCCTGAGCCCTCACCCCCTTCCTTGGCTGGCCTGCATTGGGGTCCTTCATTCCTGTCTGCCTCCATGACTCCCTCATGGCACTCCTTACCGAAATGCTCCTTTTTAGACCTTTCTCCTCTGTTTATCACAGCTGACAGCATCACTTTTTGCAACAGTCTGAATGTGATATACGCATCTGCCGTCAGGAAAGAGGGTACAAGCCGAAGAGGTGGAATCTGGTCCCAGAGAGCTTGTGGAACTTTAGCTGGCATGGGGAAAGGAAAGAGTGCAGGTTTATGAGCAGTGGAGAAAAGGGATGTATGGGATCAAAGCCAGACTGAATGATGAGCGGGAATCTGAACAAATGCCCTTTCATGTACTTCATCCTTTGTTTAAGCTGCGTGTGGGTGA
This sequence comes from Sphaerodactylus townsendi, assembly GCF_021028975.2. Taxonomy (NCBI): domain Eukaryota; kingdom Metazoa; phylum Chordata; class Lepidosauria; order Squamata; family Sphaerodactylidae; genus Sphaerodactylus; species Sphaerodactylus townsendi. The sequence goes on from NC_059430.1 coordinate 102,062,173, forward strand.
GGGAGGGGGGAGGATTGAACCGAAAGATCCAATGAGAAGGTGGGATAGATATACATTTGTAAAGAAAATTAAAACAATAATTACAGTTATGTCAAAAGACTAAGAAAACAAAATTGCACTGATAAAATTACACGCCTTAATCTAAAAAGCATATAAACAATAAATTTTAATAGTTATTATAAACACTAAACATGATATAATAAAGAATATGGAATGATAATTATCTTAATAGTGTGACACAAATAATAAAATATTGCATATAGTATCTCATAAACCTGATAATGGCATTAAACAGTACTATAGGATTGGTTATAACTAAATAAAATAGATAAAAAAGACTGATAATATTAGTTACTGTTAGAAATTTCCCAAGATATTTTTTATAACTTAAAAATTAGGTTCACATATTATTATAATCCATTCAAAATATATGTGTTTTAAATGTTTTCTTCCTTCTAGATCCCTTTTCAATATAACATATCATGAGCATTTTTAATAATTTATGTATATTATTTCATCAACCTTTTCAGCTCCTTGTTTATAAAGAGTAGTACAAATGATATAATTTCCGTTGGAATTCTTTAATTGGTTTTCTATTCATAAAGTTTGTTAGCTTTCTATTACTGCATATTCAGATAGGCTCATTCCGCACATGCAGAATAATGCACTTTCAAGCTGCTTTCAGGGCTCTTTGAAGCTGTGCGGAATGGCAAAAACAGTTGTGAAAGCAGCTTGAAAGTGCATTATTTTGCGTGTGCAGAATGAGCCCTAGTTTATTTCCCAGTCCTCTTAGCATGGACATTCTTCTACTTTCCATTTTGCTGCAAGTGTATCTGACTATATTGAAAAAATTCCTCAGAAATTTCCGGAATGTGTTTTGGCAGAATGCCAAGTAGCGTTCTCTTAGCATCCATATCAATTTTTAAAAAATCATGTATTTCATTCCAATATTTTTTCTTTCTACATGTCCACCACATGTGATACAAAGTACCATCCGCTTCTTTACATTTTCAACATTTCCCTTTGTAATTTTTGTCCATCTTCCTGATATCTTTAGGAGTGATATACCACTGGTAAAACATTTTATACCAATTTTCTCTTAATGTTTGTCTGGTTGTGAATGTTATGTTCTTTGTCCACAGGGTTTCCCGCTGTTGGAAAGATATTTCTTCCTCAAAATTTTGTATCCCTTTTACTATACATGTTTTAACTTGCTCTGTTTCTGTATCAAATTGAAGTGCCACTTCAATTTGGCATAGATTCATCCTAATAAGGATTCATCCCATGGCACTTATAGATTCATCCTAAATAGTGTTATTTTTGCTGTGATGTCACCTTTTCAAATTCAGTCAACTCTCTTATTGTACCTCTTCCAGTGTGAGCACATTCAGAAAAAATGTGGGATTGTGGAGAGAACTGAAGAAAGCAGAGGGCAACCTCTGTGTTTATCTAATATTGCATCTTCACATAAGGCCACATGTAGGTTTCTCTCTCCTAGCAGTATCTTCCTTGTTGAGAAACTACAAAGCATCCAGAAGTGGTAATGTGAATACATCTGTCTTGCAGGTGAGGTGAGGCCTGGAAAAATTTGCAAGCCACAGGTGTGGGATCATTACAACTGCTTGAAGGGTCAGTGGCTTGCGATTTTTTTCAGGTCTTGCCTCACCTCAGTTAACCAGGTACTTTGAAATCATGTTGGTCCCACTTGTGAAAGATCATTCATAGGGGCACTCTCAAGACTGTGAGCTCGGGATTTTGTATGTGCTGTTTTCACACAGCTAGTTTGTGGACGGGTGTGGGTAATTTCTGTCTTTCCAGCACTAGTGGAAAACCTGTGGCCCTAGTAAAGGGCTAGGATCTGGGCGACCCAGGTTTGATTCCACACTCTGCCATGCAAGCTTGCTGGATGACCTTGGGCCAGTCACACATTCTCATCCTAGCCTACCTCACAGGGTTGTTGTGAGAAAAATAGAGGAGGAAAGAATGACGTGAGCTACTTTGGCTCCCCCATCAGCGAGAGAGGCAAAGCATAAAGAGGTCAAATAAAATAGAAGCAAATTCTGCAAGTCGTTTTGTTGTGATATGCTTCCTTTGGTCAATCAGTCCTGAATTGTAGCATAGACACACCAGTGTAGAGTATCTAAATCCTACATCAAATGCCCAGGGATAGCACGACACAAGACTGCAGCATGAAGGATGGACATGCACATGTGGATGCATGTGGGGTCTTTGCTGGAGCTTGTGGCTTGTGCACTCTTGGAATGCAGGTGGAGCTGTGGAAGTGGCTTCCCACAGGCTCTGCTGGAGCTGCCTGGATTGTAATAGGCACGACGCAGTAGCCCAAGGCAGGTGGTCATAGCGGCAGGCACGTATCGTGCTAACCCCACTGTGCTTGCTCTTCACTGCTCCTGGAAGGAGGTCTTGAGCTGGTAGAAGCCTTGAAAAATCTAGGTCATAAAAATGTAGCAAATAGTTTGCTCTGAGAAAAGGAAAACCCGGAGAAGATTCCTGGCTTTTTTAGGATTGCTATTGTGTGAGCATCAGAATGCTGGTGAGCAGTCCCAGTTCCAGGGTTTGGGAAGTCCTGGCCTGACCGTGCCCAAGGGACCCTTTCTGCCCACCTCCAAGCCTTTGTCATGCCTTTCTTTCCATCAATCCATCTACCTATGTGTGTTTCCACCTGACTGTGAATACCTGTCCTTCTCATAAGCCCATGGTGGCGAACCTATGGCACTCCAGATGGTCATGGACTACAATTCCCATCAGCCCCTGCCAGCACAGCCAATTGGCTGTGCTGGCAGGGGCTGATGGGAATTGTAGTCCATGACCATCTGGAGTGCCATAGGTTCGCCACCACTGTCATAAGCCCTCCCATCACCTGCACTCACACCTACCTGCACCACATTCATCCCCTTTCCGTAGTAGCCCTGGCTCATGTGTGAAGCTGCTGCTGCAGCGACCAGGAATGCTACTGCTGGTCACCACCTGCAGGCACTTCCACACCAACACTGGAGTGCTGGGAGCATGGATGGGGGACTGCTTGCAAGCAACAGGCAGTGAAAGGCATGTAGACAGGTGGCAGGAGAGCTGGACACCTTTTTTGGGGGGGAGGGGGGTAGTTAATGACATTGAGCCTTACCAGAAGCCCTGGATCCTCGGCATCTGCCGCATTCAGGATATGCTGAGGCCAGCCCTGCTTGGAAGCTGCATTGTCAGGAAATTACTGGGATTAGTAAGGAGAGAGACCCTGTGTGGTGCAGTGGTGAAAGTGTCGGAATAGAATCTGGGAAACCCAGGTTCTAATCCCCACCCTGCCATGGAAACTTGCTGGGGGATCTTGGCCCATCAAGCACTCTCAGCCTCAACCCTACCAAGTATTTGGATTGGGAGACCTATCAGGGGTATGTCACGGAGGCAGGCCACCTCCGAAAGTCCCTTGCCTGGAAAACCCTGTGGGGTTGCCATAAGTCAGCTGTGATTGTATGGCACAAAAAAGGGAGAGAGACAACCCAACCCAAATGATTTGTGAACTGTCTGTGGTAGATGAGCTGCCAGGCTGCAGTTCTGATGGGTCAGAGAAGCTGGTTCTGAGTTCACAAGATGAAGAGAGGCAACCAATCTCCTTTGGCTTTAAAGCTGATGGAATGATGGAGCCCTTGGGCAGGTTCTAGTCTTTTGGAGAACCTGAGCAAGGAGTGATATCAGATCTTGGAAGCTAAAAAGGGTTGGCCCTGTTCAGAATTTAGATGGGAGAACACCAAGGAATACCAGGGTAGCCATGGAGAGGCAGGAAATGGCAAACCACTTCTGAAAGTCTCTTGCCTTTAAAAACCCTGTGGGGTTGCCCACCCCCCCCCCCACCCCACCCCCCACACTCATTGTTGTTGTTTTTTGTCAGTGGAAGGTGCTGGAAGGTGAAGGGGCAGCTTCTGAGGCAAATCAGCTCCAGACTTCTTTCTACTTGGCTGTAAAGATCTCCAGTCCTAGTGAGAAGGATCTTCATGTGTGCATCTTCAAACTGTTGCTTCAACCTCACTAATGAGGGCTTACATATTGGCGGTGGGGAGGGCAGAAGTTTACATTGTATTTTAAAAATCCTGTTAGCTGTTTTGAGGATCTTTTTGGATCCATTCCACATGCAGGTTACATATAGTGAATATTTAGATTCTAATCCAGTAGCACCTTAGAGACAAACGGCAGTTTGAGGGTATACACTTTCAAGGGTCAAAACCAGAAGTGGGATCCAACCAGTTCTCACCACTTCTCTAGAAGTGGTTACTAATTTTTTCTGAGTGCCGAGAAGGGGTTACTAAAGCAACCTCCCTGCCCAATAGGGACTGGAGGTGCGTTTGTGCGGTGGCGCCACTGTTTGAATCCCACCACTATCGGTACTGTTATTAAAATTTTTGGATCCCACCACTGGTCAAAACTCTCTTTGTCAGACACCAATATATGTATAAAAGTTGTCTTTGGGGAAGCCCTGGTCTCTTAGCTGGCCCCATTTGCTCTGGGTACTAATAGCTGGTTATGGGGAGTTCCACAGGCTCAGCCAGTTCAGCAGGTCTTACCAGGAAACTGTGTGATGTGTCAGTACAGGGAAGGATACCTGTATATCCGCTAACGTGACATATCCGTGGAGTGGAAAGGTGGCTTCTAGTAGAACCCCATTTTTCTAATGTAATGCAGTCTCTAATCTCAATGAAGAACGCTGACAAGAAGAAAGTTGATTCCTTTGAAGCATAGTGTTGGATGAGAGTTATACGGATACCGTGGGTCGCCAAAAAACCCCCAAATCAGATCATGCCTGAACACTCCCTAAAAGCTAAAATGACTAAATTAACCCTGTCCTAGCTGTTCCTAGCATGATTGTCTTTTCCAGTGACTCTTGTCTTCTCATCATGTGAACAAAGTATGTTTCTGAATTCAATTCAAAATGTTTGTTATGGCCTTTAAAGCCTTTCACAACCTGTTGTCCATATAGCTACAAGTCCACATATAGCTACAAGTCCACCTATCCCCTAAAAGATAGGTGCACTCCATACCCCATTAAAACCCCTGACAAACAGAATGGCCTTTTAGGCTCTCCTGAAAATTTCTGTAAATGGTGCTCCCTCCTTCCTTAGAGAGTCTATTCTGTAAAGCGGGAGCTACAGTGGATACGGCATAGGCTGTGCTGGATGCCAGGTGGACTATCCTCAGCGTGGAGGAAATCCATAGGTGGCATTGGTTCTTGGAGACAAAAGATGGTCTTGTAGTTATGTGGACTTGTAGCTATATGGACAACAGGTTGTGAAAGGCTTTAAAGGCCATAACAAACATTTTGAATTGAATTCAGAAACATACTTTGTTCACATGATGAGAAGACAAGAGTCACTGGAAAAGACAATCATGCTAGGAAAAGCAGAAGCCAGCAGAAAAATACCAGTAGGAAGACCCACCACGAGAGGGACCGACTCAATAAAAGAAGCCGTGGCCCTCAGTCTGCAGTTGACAAGAGGACATTTGGGAGGACATTAATTGATAGGGTTGCTCTAAGTTAGAAGCGGCTTCGTGGCACTTAGCACCCACACACAATGAAATCTCTTGTCCTGTGTTCTACTGCACACATTGTTTTTCTCCATGAATTATTTATGCAGATGATTTCTTTTTATAAAGTGCTTCCAAAATATAATAATTCCAGAAGGCTGGCTGTGTCTAAGATTCACAGGGTTTTATTCCAGTATAAGTTTTTGCAGATTAGAGCCCACTTTATCAGAGAGATGCAAACTAGCGGGTCTCCTACGAGGATGTTATGGAAAAATGGCTCCAAAATGGCTGTATCAAGGGCTACTAAAATGCCTGGAGTACAGGATGAGATGTAATTATGCAAAATTTTAATGTAAATCAAGGTAATACAGAGGTCATTCACAGCAGCAGAGTTGGATTAGGATCTGGGAGATCCAGGTGTGAATTCCTGTGCTATGGTGGAAGCTTGCTGGGTGACCTTTAGCCAATTGTACACTGGCTAACCTAACAGACTTCACAGAGTTTCTGTGAGAATAAACTGGAGCAAAGGAGAAGACATAAGCTGCTTTGAATCCCCATTGGGGAGAATGGTTGGCTATAAATATATAGCCTACCTTTCCTCGTGGCTCAAAATGGCTTACAAATCTCAAATTAAAACTATCCAGAATAAAATAAAAACTTCAATAACCCCAGCTCCCCTAAAAGATAGGTGCACTCCATACCCCATTAAAACCCCTGACAAACAGAATGGCCTTTTAGGGTCTCCTGAAAATTTCTATAAATGGTGCTCCCTCCTTCCTTAGAGATTCTATTCTGTAAAGCGGGAGATACAGTGGATATGGCATAGGCCAGTGGTGGCGAACCTATGGCACGCGTGCCAGAGGTGGCACTCAGAGCCCTCTCTGTGGGCATGCAGGGGGAGCGGAAAATCCCCCCCCACACACACACACATATCTAGGCTGGTCTTGCTTCTGAGTAAACCCTCCTAGGGTCGTGGTACACCCATTTGAAGCATTGCACTGTTGCTTCACCAAGCTTACTCCCAAGTAATGTGTGCCTCAGAGCAAACTGTTTTTTTCTAAACTAAAACCTCAGTATTCAGGTTAAATTGCCATGTTGGCATTTTGCGATAAATAAGTGGGTTTTGGGTTGCAATTTGGGCACTTGGTCTTGAAAAGGTTCGCCATCACTGGCATAGGCTGAGCTGGATGCCAGGTGGGCTATCCTCAGCAGGGAGGAAATCCATAGGTGACATTGGTTCTTGGAGACAAAAGATGGTCTTGTAACTATGCGGACTTGTAGCTATATGGACAACAGGTTGCGAAAGTCTTTAAAGGCCATAACAAACATTTTGAATTGAATTCAGAAACAGTGTGAAAGCCCGTTTAGCCTACATGAGGTGCATTCCTGTAAGCTAGCCCCTGACAATCACATCACCACATGCTGAATCAATTGCAGTTTCCAGGACACTTTCAAGGGAAGCCCAATATTCAGTATGTGGTAAAACAACCTCTTGTATTTTATCAGGAGGTCTCAAGATGCTATAGAGTTCACTTCTCCCAACTTCCTTCCAGCTTTCACAAATATGATGTACTCTCTGCCGCCATCTGCAGGCCACCAAGAGAATTGCCATTCAATGGCCTTCAGCCAGGCTCTTAGAAAAGAAAAGAAAAGAGAAGAGAAGACCAGAATCCGTGTCTTAATTCAGTCAAAATGGACTGGGCAAAATTCACCAAATCTCATTTGTTAAAGATATTCAGATCTAGACATCCCCTCCCGACCTTTGTTTTATACCTCAGTAAGTGTGAGCAAAAATATGAGGCTTTTCTAAGGTTGCAAAGATTGTGGCAATTGAGTGTGTGGACGCAAAAGGGACAAATAACTGTGTGCTGTTTCGACACCAGGCAGGCTTGTTCCCTATGAGCTTTCTGCGTTGTCAGGGATGCTGTCTCCAAGAAGGACTGGCATAAGCAAAAAAACTGAATAAGAAAAGCCGGTTGAACCTCGTGAGATAAAGAGATTGCTGATGCATTGCTGAAAGCAAGTGGCATTTTTCCAGCTTTGCCAAGATTTTTTCCCCCCACTCTGGGCTTTTCAATTTAGTCAGTCTATTGTGAGCATGAGAGAGCACCCTGTGAGTATTGCTGGAAAGTTCAGAACTAGCATATCATACAACCCAGGCGGGTGGGAATCCCTGCTGCTCTTTGATGCTTCCCTTGCCCTTGAGGTTAAAGGACTTTGCTTTCACCACTCCCTTTATCTGTTTGGGGATCAGTGGCCAAGCTTGGCTTCATTCCCCCCTTGAAGAAAATGCTAAAGCTTTCCTGTGGTGGTGTGCTGCCCCATGGCAGTTCATTTGAAAAGAAGGAGAGAAAGAAAGTAGTAGGGCCCAGTTTTCCTTAGGCCATAGCCTTAGATCTCCCCACCCTCCACCACCAAGCAATCTTGCATTCCCTTTCTTTTCAGTCACAAGAGCAACTGGGATTATCTCTGCCTTTCCTATCCTTTCACTGCTCAAGTGTACTATTCTGGATGTGTAGAGAGCCCCATTGTAAGTGTCTGGGACATTTTTCAGGAATAGAGAATATGGGATTGGGGGGTGGGGGGGTGGGAAAAATGCAGTGCAATCTGGTAGAGCCACCTCAGGGTGGTAGCTTGAAGGAAGATCTTGTGTTTGGGAGGAATGTGTTCTAGGACCACAGGCACGTCCCACTCCTGTAGTGGTGTGGTAGGAGTCAGGTCAGTGGACCAAAATCAGGGCAAGTGTCAGATGCTGATGGCTGGGGTGGATACTGGGCAGCTGCATCTTGGTCCTTGTCAAGAGCAAAGCTCTTCTAGGCCTTTTCAGAACATGCTACGCTAGATCAGACCAAAGGCCCACCATGGCCAGCATTTTGTTCACACAGTGGCCAACCAGCTGCCTCTAGGAAGCCCACAAGCAAGATGGCTGCAACAGCATCTTCTTACCCATGGTCCCCAGAAACTGCTGTAAAGAGGCATATTGCCTCTGAACGTGGATGGAGCAGGTGGCCATCTAGTAGCCACTGGTAGCCCTGTCTTCCATGAATTTGTCCACTCTCCTTTAACTTTGTGCTGTGTGAAGAAGTACGTTCTTCTTTCTGGCTTGAATCTTCCACCCTTCAGTTTCGGTGCATGACCCTGGGTTCTAGTATTATGGGAGAGGGAGAAAAGCTCCCCTTTCTTGTTGCGCAGGTCCCTGGTCAGGGACAGTAGAATAATTCCATGTGTAGGTACAGCTTGCAGTGGTCTATCTCTCAAGGGGCAGGGGGTCATTTGACTCAGGCCCCATGCACCTGGGTCACCCTGACCCCTCTCCCTGCTGCCTAGCGAGGACGACAGGAGCAATGGGGCTGTGCTTCTTGCATGCTCCTTCCCTCTCAATCTTGCGCCCCTCACTTGTGGCACAGCAGCAGCAGGTCAGGGTCAGGCTGCCAGCAGGAGGCTGAGCAAAGCCAGAAGCAGCGCCCCCCACTTTCACCTCCAACTGCAACCCTCCCCCCCCCCGTCCCAAGCAAACCTTTTACTCCCCTGCTCCCAGTGCATTGCTACTTGACGAATGGAGGAAAAGATTTGTGGGGGGGGGGGGTATTGGCAGCCCAATGGTTGGGGTGGCATCAGGAATTCGGTGGGGGCTGGGTGCAGTGCCATGCCACTGACAGGTTGGGGTGAGCGAAGATAGCTTAGCCACTGTTCTCTCTCTTCACCTGCTTGAAAAGGCAATTTGGCTACTTGCTACCTCCAGGGTGTGGTTCTTGGCCTGAGTTCCACATCTCTAGTGGCAATTATGCTGATGAATGTGACACAGTTCAGGGCAGATGCACTTGCAGATCAGAAGGGCTGTGCCACCATCGGGAGCTAGTAGGATCTGGAGGAGAGCCACACAAGGACAGAGAGAGGACCAGCATTCTGCGTGGCATTCCTTGCTCTTGCTTCCAGCATCTGCATTTAACTATTTGTTTCATTTATACCCCACCTCTCTCCCCAGTGGAGACCCAAAGTGGCTTATATCATTCTCTTTTCAACAACCCTGTGAGGTAGGTATATGCTGAGAGTGTATGACTGGCCCAAGATCACCAAGCAAGCTTCCATGGCAGAGTCCGGATTCATTGACGTGTAGAGCCAGCGTGGTCTAGTGCCCTCCTGGAACCACAGAAAGTGGATGTGGACAGCAGCTACCACACATGTTCAAGGACAGACTTCAACCCCAAGGTGTGAGCCATTCTTCCTCAGGGCCTTTTTACATCTTTAGCCGGAGTGACACTGACCAAAAAGAAGTATTCATGAGGGATGCAATCATCAGTTGCTCCTACCAAGAACATTCTAGCCTATCTCTTCCACCATGCTGAGAGTCAGCATGGTGTAGTGGTTAAAAGCAGGTGCGCTCTAATCTGGAGAACCGGGTTTGATACCCCGCGCTGCCACTTGAACTGCGGAGGCTTATCTGATGAACCAGACTAGCTTGTGCATTCCAACAAATGCCAGCTGGGTAACCTTGGGCTAGTCACAGTTCTTCAGAGCCCTCTCAGCCCCACCCACCTCACAGGGTGTTTATTGTGGGGAGGGGGGCGGAAAGGAGATTGTAAATTCCTTTGAGACACAAGAGAGAATGGTGGGGTATAAATCCAAACTCCTCCTCTTCCTCTTCTCCTTTTCCTTCTCCTTCTTCTTCTAATGATGGACTATGATCTTGGAGACCCAGGTTCCAATTCCCATGCTGTTAAGGAAGCTCACCATGGGTAACACTGGGACTAGTTACTGACTCATGGCCTAGTCCACCCTACAAGGTTGTTGTGAGGATAAAAATGCAGGAGGAAAGAACCTTGTACACTGCCTTGAGCTTCGTGGAGGAAGGTCTGGATAAAAAATATCCTAAATTCAACGAATGGGCCTTTTTACATCTTTAGCCGGAATGGCATAGGTTAAGGCCTCTCCAGTCCCAAATGGGTGGCTTGAATGCAATGTATTATCCCCAAAACCAGTAGTGGTCAGATCTGTCCTAAGCACCACAGCACCACAAAGCTGGTATGGGTGAGTGTCCTGTAGAGGAAGTTGTTCTTTGACCAGGCACATATCTACTCTCTATAATGCAAAGTGAGGTGCCTACTCAAAAATATTTGCATAGTAGAAAGTTGAACAAGTGAGTCAAGCCGACACATGACTGGGAAAGGCTGCAACCGTTCGTAGCTGCTTGCCATATGACCTTATGGAAAAAACCGTCCTCCCAAATTGATGAAAGAAGTGCCTTCTTGTTCGAGCCAGTTCTTCTTGCCTGAAAATATTCTCCAGTGTGCCACACATGTTGCAATCCTTCATTCGCTCTTGTATGTTTTCTGATCCTTGAGAATTATGCACTAAAATTAATCTCCTTGCCTGGACCCAATTTTGTTGGTGGAGCCCTGACCTGGCTAGCCTGATCTTGAAAGATTTCAGAAGCTAAGCAGGGTCAGCCCTGGTTAGTACTTGGAAGGGAGATCTCTGAAGAAGTCCAATGGTTGCTACTGAGAGGTGGTCATCTCTTGTTTTGGAAACTTTATGGGGTCTCCATAAGTTCACTGTGACTTGGTGGCAGCTCCCACTCCCACTGTTGGTGGTGGAAAGATATGCAGGCTTTTGAGCTGCACGTGCCTCTTCAACTGCAGACAGGACAAAGGCAAGAATACTGATCTGTTGTTCGTTCGCTGCCTGAGAGAGGAGTCCTGTAGCTCAAGATTGTCCACTCTTCTAGAATTTTTGTGGTTCCAGCTTAGCCTCAGTAGGCCTCCAGTTACCACTCTTCCTTTTATGATATAATGTTGGTAACCCTGCTTTTCTACCATGAGGCTCAAAAGCCGTGTCCCAGACCAGATTAGCATCTGCAAGGTGCCACGTCTTCTCCCTTCAGCCCATACCCCACCTCTGCTGAAACAATTCACTGGGACTGTAGGATTTTAATTGTGATTTTTCCATGCTCATAAGCAAAACCCTTCAGCGTGAGAACTTTCTGCCTATTTGGGGGAAGGCCTGTTAAATGTATCCCACTTGGGAATCTTTAAAAAAAAACCCAAAAGAAAAGAAAAGATAGATTCCCATGTCTCACTGCTTTATTGGCTTGGCCAAGCATTATAATGATGAAGACCGAGACTTTTACATTAATGATAATAGTAATAATAATAATAAATAATATGCAGTCAGAATTATGCTTTGGAACAAACGGACTCTTGAAAAGAGGAACTGATGCTGAACATTTGAGATCATTGATTCCGGTAAGTTCCCACTGGGGTTCTTTCAAGTCCCAGCCCATATGTCCAAAAGTCCGTTGTGTGGCTGACAGAATTTTGGCCTTTACGGAGCCCTAGTCCTGCTGAAGAGTGTGAGAAAGAAAGGAAAGCATAATTCTCTGCATGGTGTCTTCAAAAACAATCTCCATGCTTCCAGATTATTGGCAACACCATTTCCCCCGTGGGTCAGTTTGCCACTTATTGGAGTAATTGGGAAACTGTTCAGAACACGCTTCAGAGGAGTTTCCTTGGGAGTTAGCTATCTACTCTGGAAGCTCTTTCAAAAGAACAGTGGTGTTTGAAGGTCTTGTGTGCAGTGCCTGAACAAGCAGCCTGAATCCCTCCACTGATACTTCAAGAACATTTCTTCTGAAATGCGCTATGGTTGTTTTTCTGATGTCCGTTTTTTGAGTAGTCATTGGTTGTTAGCAGCATAAGTATACAAGATGTAAGCAGTGGACAAGTGAGCAACCCATCCTGCAGCAAATATGAATGGGTGTGTGGCAGCTTTCTGTGCCCCCGTACCCATTTTAATATGAATGGGTGTGTGGCAGCTTTCTGTGCCCCCGTACCCCTTTTCTTAGACCAGAAGTGCTGGGACTCAAGCTGTGTCCTTTGGAAACCCTTATTTTCTGACCCCGAAGTTTGTTTGTTTATTGGATTTATATCCCACCCTACCCCCAGAGGGCTCAGGACAGGTTACAACACAACTTAAAGCATTCAATAAACTTTAAAATATAAATAATTAAAACCAATTCTACAGAATATTAGAGCAATTAGAACAACACTAAGCTGATAATTAAAACCGATGGCATAGGTCAGTGGTGGCGAACCTTTGGCACTCCAGATGTTATGAACTACAATTCCCATCAGCCCCTGCCAGCATGGCATTGGCTATGCTGGCAGGGGCTGATGGGAATTGTAGTCCATGACATCTGAAGTGCCAAAGGTTCGCCACCGCGGGCATAGATTAATCCTTCCCGCCTTTCCCCCCCCCACCCCCCGAGCCCAAAAGATGTTCTGCTAAATTCAGTTGATCCAGCTGGCTAGTTAGGAAAGGCCTGGTGCCACGTCTTTCAGACCCTGCAGAATTGACATAATTCCCGCAGGGCCCTAACATTACCAGGTAGTTTCTTCCACCAGGCCGAGGCCAAGGCCATAAAAGTCCTTGCTCTTTTCGAAGCCAGCCAGATCTCTCGGGCTCAGGATCACCAGGAGGTTCCGCTCTGACGAGCAGAGAGGCCTTGTAGGGTGGTGTGGGGATGCAGTTTTTGGCTGTGTGGGGTGGGGTCTATCCCAGCCATGTTTTCGGTCTCCTGGGTCTGAGGCAAACAGCCCAGCCTGCACAGACTTTGCTCTGCAGGGCCTGAGGGTTACTTGAAAGTGTCAGTGTAAGCCTGTTTACTGAACTTGGCTGCGGTGGCTTGGCCTTGGGGGAGACTCTTACACCTGCTTGCTGTCCTTGACAGAAAATCCCTCCTGGCCTCAGCCAGATCATTTCTGCATCTGTGCTGGTTTTTTGAGGCTTTTTGCCCTGTCTGACTAAACAGGTGTAGTGAAAGATGTTTCCAAGGGGCTGAATGGTGGGCGGGTGAGGATGTACAAGCTGAGCAGGCTCGGAAGGGGGTGTGGACCAGCCCGAGACGCCTAGCTGAGCTTTTACTGCCCCAGAAATGTCACAGTTGGCTTTCTTGTCTGCCTTTCCCCTTGCTCCCGGCTTGCAAGCAGGGAGTGGGGAGGCCTCGTGGGGCGGGCTGCATCTCCTCTGCTTGCCGGTGCTTGCATGAGGGTGTGTGTGAATGGGTATGTGTGATGCTTACTGCCACCTCACACGCTGCATGCGCACATAGTTGTGTGGGGCAAGCACACTGCAGCCAAAAGACAAGAGGCTTGGCGAGAAGCAGAGAATGTTTCCAGGAACCATTTAGTGGAATCCCCCTCAGTGTGAAAAGGGAACCAGAGATTTGTGGTTAAAGATAGAGCACTAAAGGTTGGAAACCATTTGTGTGTTCGGTGGTGATGGCTGAATATGGGTGAGCATCAAGACATGGAATCTGATACAGAGTGAAGGAGGCTGCAGCAATTGAGGCTGGAAAAGAACGGAAAGCCTGAATGGCAGCTGATTCCCAGGGGATGGCACAGTGTGGTATAGTGGTTAAGAGCAGGTGCACTCTAATCTGGAGAACCGGGTTTGATTCCCTGCTCTGCCTCTTCAGCTGTGGAGGCTTATCTGGTGAATCAGACTAGCTTGTGCACTCCAACACATGCCAGCTGGATGACATTGGGTTAGTCACAGTTCTTCGGAGCTCCCTCAGTCTCACCTACCTCACAGGGGTGTTTGCTGTTGGGGGATGGGGAAGGGGAAGGAGTTTGTAAGCCCCTTTGAGTCCCCTTACAGGAGAGAAAGGGAGGATATAAATCCATTCTTCTTCTTGGACCTCGCTCCTGAGAATTGCTAGGGTGAAACCCCAGCAAAGCATTTATTTATTTATTTATTTATTTACATTGCTTATAGCCCACCTTTCTCACAGGGACTCAAGGTGGATAATGCAGAGTGAGTCAATAAAATCAGCAGAATGGGACATCCAGTAAATAATTCAATAAGAATTTGTATTGTCACAATCTGGAATCAACCAGAAATCTGAAAACAGAACTAAAGCAAAGTGTTATTTATTAACAAGACAAGTTAAACAATGTGAAACCTACATAGTAGAAACCTTCTTATAGCAAAGGGGCACAGGAGCTGTGCACAACAGCACAGACCACTTTTGCCCAAATAGTTTTATAAACCATTTGGTACGGTATACCCTGTTACCTGTGCATAATATCCCTCTTGGACAATTCCATGGTGCATTGTTCGCAGAAAGGCAGGAGAGTGGGAGCCTTCCTGACTATCAAGCAGACCATTCCATAAAGTGGAGGCCACAGTGGAGAATGCACATGTACAGGCTTGAACTGGAATTGTGCCAAGTGCGCGTAGGCTGGGCTGGTGTGCCACTCCTGTTGATTTCACTGAGATGTGCACAGGTGAGCATTAGTCGGACTGGGGTGTAGAACATCCTAGGTGGCCAGAAAGTGGCTAGCTTTGGAGGTCTCCTGGAGACAGCAAGGCTCCTGTTGGCTTCCTAGTCCCTGGGGAAGCCTGGCTGGAAGTTGCCCAGTGGCAGAGGGAAGCTGGAAAGGATTCCCTGGACTGGAGGCCACAGGGATGCCATCCTCCATGTGGACCCCTAAAATTACAGCTCATCTCCAAACTGCAGAGATCAGATTCCCTAGAGAAAATGGCTGCCTTGGAAGTTGAACTCTATGGCAGTGATGGCGAACCTTTTTGAGACTGAGTGCCCAAATTGCAACCCAAAACCCACTTATTTATCGCAAAGTGCCAACACGGCAATTTAACCTGAATACTGAGGTTTTAGTGTAGAAAAACGTTTCAAGACGTGCGTTACTCGGGAGTAAGCTTGGTGGTAGTTGGTGGCTTTGCTTTGAAGCAATGGTGGAACTCTTCCAATGGGTGAATCACAACCCTAGGAGGGTTTACTCAGAAGCAAGTCCCATTGCCAGCAACCGAGCTTACTCCCAGGTAAAGGATTGCACTTTAGTTCTTCGCATGAAAATCAGTTTAACAGCGTTTAACAGGGTTATCTACACTGCTTCCCCAAAACTAGGTTTAATGCTAATAATCTTAGGTTTAATGCTAATAATCGAGCCCAGCAGCCCAGGCCAGCATAGATGGGGGGGGGGGGGACTCTGTTTGCGAGTGCCCACAGGGAGGTCTCTGAGTGCCACCTCTGGCACCCGTGCCATAGGTTCGCCATCACTGCTCTATGGCATTGTATCCTACTGAGGTCCTTCTCTCCCCAGAGTTTCCATTCTGGGTTTGGCAACTCTACACTCGCTCTCACTGTGGTGGCCAGGAGGACCTAAGAGTCTAAGAGGCCCATTCCTTAAATAAAGCTCCACAGCTGGCTTCATAAACTCAGAGGTTTATGTTTGAATGTAGTAGGGCTTGGTGCTTTTCATTTGCTGCAGCTTCTTGCAGTTTGGACACACCTGTGCTCCTCCCTGGTTCCCACACTGGGAGGCCCTGAGGGAAGAGGGCAGGCAGGTTACCGGCCTATGTGAGAACGACGGCTTGGGGAGCAGAGAGGCCTACTCAAAGGGAGACTCCAGAACTTTACACTTGTGAATGAACCTTGCATATTTGTGCGTGGGGGGGTAGTAGTGGTGAACCTGCTGCCTGCAAATTCCTCTTTTGTTGGCCTCAGTCATCTAGACACCCCTCTCCCCATTTAACAGGCTTTGGCCAAACTGCCCACTCTCCATGGCTAACAATGGATGGAGCCAGCATGGAGTCAATGGTTAGAATGGCAGACTAGAATCTGGGAGATTCAGGTTCAAATCACCGCCATGGAAACTTTCTGGCTGACCTTGAGCCAATCACAAATTCTCAGCCTAAACTACCTCACAGGGTTGTAGTGAAGATAAAATTTAGAAAATGAGAATAATGCAAGATGCTTTGAGTCTCCATTGGGGTGAAAGATGAAGTGGAAATGAAGTAAATAAATAAATATTTCTCAGCCAGTGCTGCTACTAGAAAGGGCAACATTTTTCCTTTCTGTTCCGTATGAGTTAACATCATCCACCAGAATCCTGCCTGGGTTTGAATCATTGCTGGTGTTTGCGATGTTTGTGGTGTCTTTTGTCTTTTCTGCTCTCCAAGAAGTCCCCAACCCCCCACAAATGAGTCTCCTAGATTTCATTTGGCAGGAAGTATGGCTGATCCTCTCGGGTTGTCCTTTAGTTATTTAGCAATTTATAACCATGGGGCCTGCTTCCTGGGCTTTCTTTGGGTCATCTTCAGGATAGTCCTGGTGGGGTGAAGCAATAATATCCACTGATAGTTTCATAGCTGGAGAAATTTGACCTTGGGCCCATACAGTGGGGTCAGCAGCAAGAAGCCACTGGAACAGATCTGAACTAGATTCTCCATTTGTCAACTGAGATGCCTGAAAGCTCTGTACCTTAGCTGTGGAAAAGTAAGTAACTGGCAAGGTCACCTGGAAAGTGAAGGGCTTTGGGTCATCTTTCCTGCAACATTCTAGTTGCCAACTAAGGCAGGTTGTTAAATGAATCCATTTCAGTTGTGGGGCTACTCAGATAACAGATGGAACTCTGTCTGACTCCTAGGTTGTCTAGCTTTTCTCTTGTGTCTGGAATCTACTGCTGGTTCATCCCCATCCCTGAATATGGAAGAATCTTTCTCCCCTGTGGAAGAAGAGGAGGAGTTTGGATTTATATCCCCCCTTTCTCTCCTGTAAGGAGACTCAAAGGGGCTCCTTTCCCTTCCCCTTTCCCACAACAAACACCCTGTGAGGTGGGTGGGGCTGACAGAGCTCCAAAGAACTGTGACTAGCCCAAGGTCACCCAGCTGGCATGTGTTGGACTGCACAAGCTAATCTGGTTCATCAGATAAGCTTCCACAGCTCAAGTGGCAGAGCGGGGAATCAAGCCCAGTTCTCCAGATTAGAGTGCACCTGCTCTTATCCACTATACCATGTTCTAGCATGGTGGAAGAGATAGGCTTGAATGTTCTTGGCAGGAGCAACTGTTGATTGCATCCCTCACAAATACTTCTTTTTGGTCAGTGTCACTCTGGCTAAAGATGTAAAAAGGCCCTGAGGAAGAATGGCTCAGACCTTGGTGTTTGAGTCTGTCTTTGAACATGTGTAGTCGCTGCTGTCCACATCCTCTTTCTGTGGTTCCAGGAGGGCACTAGAAACTCGCCTGTTGCATTTGACTGCTACTCATTTTATCATGATTTATTTCTCAAGAGAGTCAGAAAGTTGGGCTGGCAATCAGGGTTTGTGACAGTAAATCACAGCTGCCGAGGCTGCTTGGCTTTGAAGGAGCAGGGAGGAGAAACCCTCTGCAGTCTGACTGATGAATCGTGTCTTCTTGGGCAAGAACGAGCATGAATGACTCAGTGTGTCATGAGTGAGGGGGATATTTCCTTGTTCTGTGGAATGAAAACTCATTTAGAACGAAAATCCTCTCCCTCCACCCTTACCCCATATTTGGTGTTGGTTGCATTTATCAGTGGAATAAATAGTTCAAGGGAGCTTGAGTTTGAGGAGGAGTGTACATTTTCAGGGGTTTATTTTGGCTGGACCAGCTGTGAGCTCCTGTTGTGGAAGCCAGGGGTCTTCTGTGACTGTAGGAAGACTCACTCCCAATTGTGGACCTGTTGGGTGGCTGTAGGCTAGCACCATCTCCTCTCTGTCTCATGTATGAATGGAAGAAGGACCTTTTCTTATAGCGTTGTAACTGTCAGGGCCATAAGGCCAACACAGCATTCTACCCATTTAAGAGACTTGAGTAGATAATCATAGAAACACAGAGTTGGAAGGGACCTCAGGGTCATCCAGTCCAACCTCCTGCCCAATGTAAAAAAATTCATAACAACCCCCCTAAATATCCCCAGAGATCCCTGTTTCATGCCCAGAAGGTGGCAAAAAAAAAAAACTTCCAGGATCCCTGGCTTGGAGGAGAATTGCTTCCTGACCCCAAAGCGTTGTTTGACATCACACTGGGTAGGCAAGAAAAGGCCAAGAGAGTCAAATACTGCTGCAACCCTTCCTGCCTCCCTCTCATGAACTGTCTAAGTTCGCAGAACCAGCAGTGCTGTCAGAGGGTCATCTAGTTTCTGTTTACACTCCTCTAAAGAGAGATCATCCAGCACCTACTCAGGAAGCTTATTCCAATGAGGAACTTCTCTAACTGTAAGGAAGTTCTTCTTAATATTTAGCTGAAAACTTTTTTGATGTAATGATAAATGGTTCTGTTGCTGGTTTGATCAGTGGACCTGGCAAAGATCAGTGGACCTGGCAAAGGCAAAGATCAGGATGTTAAAAAGTTTCTAGTACATAGCGACTCTTTTCTGGAAAGGGGTGACATCTTTGTTGCCATCCATTTCCTTTATGGTGTGGATGCAGAGAAGGCCAAGGGAGTATTAACAGCCAGAAAAACAATACATCAGTTGTGTCTGTGGATGGGACTCTGACCAGCTCCACAGAAGATGTGGTGTGAAAAGTACACAGAGCATCTTTCCCTCTGTGGGTCTTGGGAATCTTTTAACAAGATTGGGCCCAAAGGCTCCAGAGACAGCCTTCATCTACACCACAGGTGTCAAACTCGTGGCCCTCCAGATGTTAATGAACTACAATTCCCATCAGCCCTTGCCAGTATAGCCAATGCTCATGTTGGGAGGGACTGATGGGAATTGTAGTTCATGAACATCTGGAGGACCGCAAGTTTGACACCCCTGATCTACACAGATATCCACTGACAGAAATGGGTTATGTGGAAAGCTCAGTAATATTGGTGGTGGAAAATACTAATAAGTCACAGCTGACATCCAGTGACCCCCTGTATGGTTTTCAAGACAAGAAATGGAAACAGAAGTGATCTGCGATGATCTGCCTCTGTGCAGCAACCCTGAATTTCCTTGGTGGTCTCCCATTCAAGTACTAACCAGGGCCTACTTTGCTTAGCTTCCAAGATCTGGAGAGATAGGCCAGTCTGGGCCATCCAAATCAGGGCAGTGGTACATGAATGATATATAAATACATGTTTCAACAGCATCCTATAATCACAGCTCAGGGACTTCATGGTGCCATGGCAGAGTTTTGAATTCTGGGGACCTGCTTGGCAATGTGTGTAGATTAAAATTAGACTACATTTAAAGTTGTTGCAAACCTGCCAGTTCCCATGAGTCAGGGATTAGGGTACAGATCAGTTTGATTTAGAAAGGGTTCGACTCACAGAGAATATTAAATATGGCAGCCAAGTGGAACCTTTACTGGCAGTATGACTTGGTTTACCAAGATAAATGGATGTGTTTGTGTCTGTTGTTCCCATTCCCTTCTTGTAAGTGTTGTGGGTCATTGATTGGCTACTGTGAGTTGTTGGACTAGAATGGATCCTTTTTTGTGTTTGAAGCCTGAGGGCAGATTTTGGCCTTGACTCTTCCCATTTAGGGAAGGCGCTGTTTTGATTAAGCTGCAGTTTATTTTTTATTATTAATTTTAAATAATTTGTATCCTACTTTTCTCTTTAGTGGGGGCCTAAATCCACCCCTTCCCCATTTTACTTTTGCATCAACCCTGTGAAATAGGTTAGGCTGAGCATGGCTGATTATTCACCGGTGCTCTGGCACGCGGTGGGACAGGAAGTGCATCGGGGCTGAGAGAGGAGGGAGTTAGGGCAAGATTGCTTGTCCCAACATGCTTCTTTTTGCCCTGCGCGTGCTTATCTTTTTCCCCAGGGAAAGCAAGAGCACTTCTGGCGCAACTTTTCTCACCAGAGCAGGGTGCGGCCAGGGAACACTGCCAGTGGGTAACTGGCCTAGAAGTGACTGGTCCAAAGTCACCCACCAACCTTCCATCGCAGAACTGAAATTCAAAGTTGGATGTCCTGGATCCTGGTCATATACTCTGAACTACTGCAACACTCAGGGAGGATGGATTTTTGGAGGATTGGAACTCTCTTCCTGAGTCAACCTTTTCACTCCTTGGATTCCTTGCGGTATTTTTAAAGGGATGATTCTGGCTTCCCAAAGGACTGTTTTATTTGTAATATCCCTCCTTCATGTTTGAAAGAACTCTACATTCTTGTTTCCTGAGTCTATCCTTGTCATCTTGTACTTTCTTAATAAAGTCCTGGAGCTTTGGTTTCAGCTGCCACCTGCACTTACTTCCCTTCTGCCAAACTGTCCGCAGTATGGCCCCTGCTCTGCTTCCTCCTTCTCCTTCGCAAAGCAGAATTTGATGCTGCCCCCCCCCCCCCCCCCAATTGCATTTTGGTGTTTTTGTGGTGCCACCTGGTGGTCAGTAGAAAGACCTGACAAAGGGCTGCAGAAGAAAGAGCAAAGTTACTGGGTTTTTCGGACAACTGCTCCAGGGTATCGGAAGTCTTTCAACATGCATACATTATACAGATGTAGGCCGATTTGCATAGTTTCTCATAGTTTGCACTGTTATCTCACCCTTCTTTCAAAGAGCTTTGAGTGGTAGGCGTTTCTTCCTTCTTCCATGCGAGGTGCCTTAAACAGAGAATGAGTGGCCCCAAGCCTTCCCTTAACCTTTATGGTAGTGCCGGGATTTGCATATGAGTCTTCCTCCCCAGTCCTTGTCTAATAGTCTAACCACTGCATAACACTAGCTCTCTCTTTTACCCTCAATTCATTTTACTATTCTGCATAACCGAGTCCCAAGGAATACCAAGAAATCCTGCAGGGCACTTAATTCTTGTGCTTGGAACCTGGGATACTGCCCCAGCACCGCTCCGCTGCCTCTGAGAAT
Organism: Sphaerodactylus townsendi; assembly: GCF_021028975.2. NCBI lineage: Eukaryota > Metazoa > Chordata > Lepidosauria > Squamata > Sphaerodactylidae > Sphaerodactylus > Sphaerodactylus townsendi. The sequence goes on from NC_059430.1 coordinate 102,083,318, forward strand.
GTTGAACACTTTTTAAAAAGAGCATTTTTTTGCAATTATGAAGGCTGAAAATTTGCTTGGTAGGAAGACAGAAGATGAATTGACTGTTGCAAGTTTTCTGGGCTGTGTGGCCGTGGTCTGATGGTTTTAGCTCCTAATATTTTGCTCGCATCTGTGACTAGTATCCTATCATGACATGTCTCTGAAGATGCCAACCATAGATGCAGGTGAAATGCTAGGAGCTGAAACCACCAGACCATGGCCACACAGCCCAGAAAACCCACAACTGGCAGTTGATTCTCGCCATGAAAGCTTTCAATAATATACGGAAGGTGAACTGTTTGGCCAGGACCACACCTGGAAATTTGTGTACATTCCACCACGCTGCATCATATGCACCGTCCTACATTTTGGGAATTGCACAAGAGAACTGGGGAAGGGAGTGTTGGACTTTCTTTTGGGATCATCTGGTACAGAAGAATACAAGCCTTCATGGTCAGCATGTGTCCTTATCAGGCCGTTAACTCAGGTACCTACCTACCACCCCCCGAGTCAGTCATCCCAGGAAGAGAGATTGCTGCATCTATTCCAGCCTTGATTAAAGTCACCAAAGTTTTCAGTCTACATAATTAAAAAAATATGCCTCCCTGTTCATACAGGACACATAATGGTAGTTGAAAAAAAGAAAAAAAGAATTAGCTCTTTTCCACCTTATACATGCTCCTTGGCCTGATCACTTAGAGATGTTTCTTGGTCATCACAGGGGACCAGGCAAATGGACCTGTGACTCAGCTATGGAGTATCTCCTTGGCATGCAGAAGGTCTCAGGTTCAATTCCTGGTATCTCTGGCTAAAAACAGTAAGAATCTTGTATAGGTTGTATAGTCTGAGTAGATGCTACTGGTCTTGATGGACTGATTTAGCATAAGGCAGTTTCTTGAGTTCCTGTGTTTTTTTCTCATGCCTGATCTAGTCAAGTCACTGTCCAGGGCCAATGGAAACATTAGCTGTTATCTCTTCCTGTCTGAGAGCTGCTTCCGGGGTCCCTTTTTTTCCTTTTAACACACAACTTAAGACTTAGAATTAGAATTAGGACTGTGTCTCTAATGGGTGCTGATTTCACACAAGCTTCAGATTTTCCTCTTTCCCCTTGGACACCAGGGGTGTTTTCCCCTGTCTGTAGTGCTCTGGAGCCCAGACCTGAATGACCCAGGCTAGGCAGATCTTGCCAGATCTCAGAAGCTAAGCAGGGTTGTCCCTGTTAGTTCTTGGATAGGAGGCCACCAAGGAGATCACCAGGATTGCTTTGCAGAGACAAGCAATGGAAAATTATCTCTATCAGAGGCAGAGCTAGGCCAAACTGTGCCCGGTGCGCAGTCTATATTTTCTGCCCCACACCCTCCCCGCGGCAACTCCCCCCCCCCCCACGGCTTCCTTCCTTCCCACACTTACCTTAGTTCCTTTCCTTTTCCTAGAACCTTTTCAGGCTGAAAAAAGGCCTATTCACAGTTCAGCCTTAATTCAGCCTGATGGGAACTATACTTCCCAGGAGATCTTGTGAACCCACCGCTGCGCCGTGGGGGGGGAGCGGGGGGAAGGGGGAGGGGCCCGGGGGTGATGTTCTGCGCACCCCAGGCGTGTGCACGGTGCACCCCCATTCCCTTGTAGCTCCGCCACTGATCTCTGTTCATCTCTTGCCTCGAGAACCCTATGGAGGGTCTGCATCTGTGACTTGATGGCATTTTACACACACACATCCAGCTCATTGGGTGTCCGTCTGATCCTGAACTAGCTTTGCTCTGGAAATGCATACATGTGCAGACAGCCACTGGGAGACTACTATGAACCGTGATGACAAAAGGCTGATGGTATGCATGTCCGTTCCTTTGAGAAACAAGGTTTGTTTCAAGCTGGCCTGAATTAGTAAAGCCAGTGAATCCAATGAGCAATTCATTGGCTGGCTTTGTACAATATGATCTACGTCAAGTCACCAGGTGTATCGAGTTGGCTGTCTTTTGAAGAAGGGCTTGGAAGAGGTAGAGGAGAGGTGGGAAGTCTAAGAAGGGAAAAGGGATAGGCAGGTCACTCACCCCCATAATACAGATGGGGTGGTGGTTGACGTAAGATTAAGAGCAGGGCCTTCCAAGGTCACACTCTTACACAGTTTGTGACAGTGGCTCTGATGGGGTTTTGGTTCTTGCTTCAGTGACCGGATGAAGTCTCCATCACATTCAACTTGGGAAAGAATAAGTGCATGGCCGGTGGGGGAGGGGACTGTGTATTTTCCTCTCTCTGTTTTGGTTAGTCTGAATTGCTGGCAGCCTCCTGGGTCTCATTTGTGAGCCGTGATGCTATGTCGGGAGCAGGGCGCAACTGGAAGTGTGACTCACTAGACAAATGTACAGTAAACTGTACCATCTGAGCCAGAGTGACTCAGCTCTGAGGTGAAAGAGGCAGCTTTCAGAATATTGCTTGCATTGTGAGGGGCAGAGGAGTGAAGGATGGCTGTGCATCAGCTGCCTCTGAGCTGTGTGTTTGAGCCCGCTGGCCGGCGGGTGCGACTGTGGCATATTGGTCTTTCTGGCACAGATTGCAATCTGACACTTCTGACTCAGCACTTATATTCCTTGGCACCTTCACTTCTTGCCCCCTTTGTGTTTTATAAAAAACATGTTTCTAGCCCTCATACTGGTGGGAATATTATGGGGAAAATGGTGCAGGAGGAGGTGGTTTGCGAGGCCGCTGCTTTTGCTCATAGGCCAGATGAAAGGCACCAGCCTTAGAGGCTTCAGGCAACCAGTGGTGACCGCTTGTCTGGGCTGCAGAAGCCAAGGAGGGGTTTGTGGGTGCCATGTGGTCAAGGAGTCCCTGGATCCAGAGCTCATGTTGGTCATTTCCCTAAAAGAAAGCGAAAAGAAGCTGCCTTTCTTCTGTGGGGGCAGGGGGCATTCTGGGAAACTCTGCTCCTCCCATTTTAGCTGGCCCATTTGGAAGCACTGAGGCCATGTATGGTGTGCAAAGTGGATTGCGTGACTTTCTTGCTTTTTGGATTTCACCTGATAGAATTCTCTGTAATAAAGGATCCCTCTGACCATGCACCAAGTGCCATTCCTCAGACCATTTGATGCTCACAGCTTGTGGTCTCCACAAGGACTGGAGTCCCAGCGGTTCTGTCTTTATAAATACCCTCCTGTGAGTAAAGGTAACTTACAATGTTAATAAAATACGTTTAAAAAAACACACCAGAAAACCAAATTTAAAGTTACAGTTTCGGACTGTTTTAATTAAATGCAGTCCTAGATAAAACAGCCTTCAGATGCCTTCTAAAAATGAAAGTGAGGCAGCTCCCTGGTCAGACTCGTGCAACCTACAAACCTCTGACAGCCATTGGAACGTCACCTGTCAAAAATCTTGGGCGATGGATGAGGTTAGCTAATTGGGTGTGTTGCAGAACAGGTTCCTTTGCCTCCAGTGTGCATGCGCATGTATCAGAGAAAGAGAGAGTGAATGTGCAAATGTGTAGTTTTGACCTCAAGATTGACCGGTTCTTGGCACATTTTTATGCAGAACTTAATCAAGTACTGCTGTTAACTGAAGTTAGAAGAATACCTATTCCTAGAATGAAATCCAGTAAAGCAAAGTTGGGTTAGAAAAGGGAACTTTTTTCTCCCTTTCTCAGAATACTAGAATTTGTGGTCATCCAATGAAATTGATGGGCAGCAGAGGAGTATCTAGGAAAAATGTAGCACAATGCAAAATCTGAGATCCCCCCCATATGGGCGGCTGCCCTCCCCCACCACGACTAAACAACTTTTTTTTGCACCTGGTCTTGAAGTCAGTGGATGGCCCCAAGGAGAAGGAGGAGGGGTGTGGGGGTGATTTTCTGCCCTTCCCCCCACTTGACTAAATGACCGCAGCCTGGGGACATTTGACCCCATATGTTCCCCTGGGCAGTATGCACCTGATAGGCAGTAGACCAGGGGTCCTCAAACTTTTTAAACAGGGGGCCAGTTCACTGTCCCTCAGACTGTTGGAGGGCCGGACTAAAAAATACTATGAACAAATTCCTATGCACAAATGATTGTAAAATGTTTGATTTCACCTTTCAGCCTTTCTGTCATGGTCTATTTTTAGAACAGTGACCAAAGTATGTCAAGTAAAGGGTGGGCTCCAAATATTGTTGGGGAGGCTGTGGAATACCTTCCCCTGTAAAAAAAAAAAAAGCAGAACTTTCCCAATGAAGCATTCCATCTAACTCAGGATCAGGTATCTTCCTGGGTTCTTCCTCCCTAGAAGCCACAGCGGTAAAGTGACCCGGCCAGCCTGGCTGCTGATGCCAATGGGAGGAGGGAGGAAACAGGAAAGCCTGGAGGAGCAACACATGGAGTAGCTGAGAGGGAAGGGCGGAGCAGGCATTGCCACATGTAAGGTTTCCAACTCTGGGTCAGAAAATTCATGGAGATTTGGGGGTGCCATCATGTAACTGCAATCAACAGCCGTTGGGGCCGGTTCCTCCTCTTCCTCGAGCCCCCACTGCACATGAATGGAGCCATCGCTGCCATGCCTGGCGGGCCGGATAAATGCCTTCAGGGGGTCACATTTGGCCCCCGGGCCGTAGTTTGGGGACCCCTCCAGTAGACTGAGGACAGACAAAACTATCCCAATGACTGATGAAGATGTGGAATTTGCTGCTGGAGGATGTCGTGATTCATGGGGGATAGATCTATTAGAGGCTACTCGCCATGGTGACTAAAGGGAACCTCCACGTTCAGAGGCAGTCGACCTCTGAATCATAGTGCCAGGAGGCAACATCAAGGGAAGACCATGTCCCCTATCCCTAACGGGTTGGCCATTGTGTGAGACAGGACGCTGGACCAGATAGACTCTTGGTGTGATCCAGCAGGACTCTTTGCGTGTTCTTATGCCCCCTAGCCAGATGTACCGGGGGCAGAAACTGCTTGTGAGGGATGGAGAGTAAGTGCTGGACATGGAAGCTGTCCTGAGCACATCCAAAGTTCTGCCTTCCATTGGGATCCTATGTGAGAAAATGCAGGCACTATGTGTGTCTCGCCCCATGGGCTGCACACCTCTGTTTATGTTGCCGCATCCTCTTCTACCCAGGAGCTCCACTCAGTTTGCACTACGCTGCTGCATCATGGCTAATCCTGTGGCAAAGGAGGCATTCTACATCTGCATGGTGATGCTCATGTTTTAATATGAGTTCGGCGTGCCCCGTGAGTCAGCCCCCGCTTTGAAACACTGCCCTTGGCGCTTCTTCTTGGCTCAGGTTAGTCATAGGAGCGCATGAACCGATGAGTAAGACCTTTCAGCTGTCTGCCTCAGAAATAACACTGGCTTTGACTGGCAGCATCTCTCAGCCCCTGAGTTGTGCTCTTTCCGAATTCTGCCACCTGGGAGCATCTGCATTCAAACGGTTGCTGCTGCTGCTGTCAAATGGATGACTTGGCTGACCATGAAAGCGATACCCTGCAAAAAGTAGGAGTGGCTTCAGACTTGGGAGATGTCCCAAGTGTGCTTCTTTGGGGGAGTCTGTAGGGACAGGCAGCTATTACATAGAAAACTGGTCAAATTTGTTGCAGGGTTAGAGCAGGAAGAGGAAATAGGTAACTGAATTAACTGGCTCATTCAATCCACCGAGATTGTCACTTTCAACCCATTAAATGTGTTGTTATATCCTGCAGAACCATCCCCCAAAGAGAATAAAGAATGATCTCCCATACATACCTGAACACAAACTGCCTTATGCTTAGACCAGGAGTGGCCAACCTATGGCACTCCAGATGTTCATGGACTACAATTCCCATCAGCCCTTGCCAGCATGGCTAATTGGCCATGCTGGCAGAGGCTGATGGGAATTGTAGTCTATGAACATCTGGAGTGCCATAGGTTGGCCACCCCTGGCTTAGACCATCAGTCCATCAGGGATTGTCTACTGTGACCATCTGCAGCTCTTCAAGACCCCAGATTGAGGTCTTCCAGATCACCCAACCACCTGACTTTTTGAACTGTCAATGCCAGGCATTGAACCTTCAAATTTCTGCCTGCCAAGCAGACGCTGCTCCACGGAATTGTGGGCCCTTGCCACTAGTCTTTAAACTACAACAACATTCCAAGGTAAACATTTATGCCAGTTAATAATTGTAAACTCTTGGGCACAGTCAAACAGAAGTGGGAGGTACCGTATGTAGAATTTCACAGAACCCTGGCTGAAAAACACTCTCCCAAGAGCTTTATAGGATCCTGAAGGGGGAGATGTGGATTGGGATGTGAGTTTTCATCATTCCTCCCCCAGGTCACTGCTTGCAGCAATGCTCTGTGGTTGGGGTGTGGCTGCTTTCCGTGGTGTGTGTTGCTAGGTTCCTTCTCCACCCCTTCCTTTCTTGGCCTAGGAAAGGTCCTCTGAAGAGTCTCCCAAATTCTGTCACAACTTAAAATGTGAAGAAACACTTCTGTGCCTGATGGCGGCATTGAATAGGCCGTTCACAGTGGCTTCTCCCTGCAGTCCTGGCAAGCTGAGGGCCAGGCAGTGAAAAAGCCCTTCTGCCTGTCACAGTCGGTCCTGTGGCCATCTCTTTTCCGTGCATTTGCTCTTGTAGGGCATTTGCGTGCCAGCATGAAGAGACATTGCCATGGACTGGAACATTTCAAGTAGCATTTGGTGTGTGATACATTTCTCTAACCCTCCTTGTGAATTTAATGACCATAAACAGCAGAGTGCATGAAAATACCCATAGACGTTTGCAAGTCCTTAACAGTCTTGCTCATGCATTTTCCTCTGCCAAGGCTGGGTGAATTGTGGTGTGTTATCGATTTTTTTCCCCATAGCAGCTCACTCTAATGCTTCAGTTCATAGACCAAATGTGCTGAGTTCTTTCTTTTCTTTAAGGGGGAAATGGGGAGGGGGGTTTAATTGCGTGGAATTAAGTGCCATCCCTTTTTGCTGTGGCCCATACGGTATGCTTTCTGCAGGAAGGGTTAGCCTTTTAAAGCTCAGCAGACAATACCCACCATGCATCTCAATGGCAGTACTGGCAGCCCTTGTCTTCTGCCCCAGGGGGTAAGAGGCTGGGGACCGCAATCTCCCCTCCTGGTGCATCCTAATAACAGAGATGACCAGCAAATGAATTTGACACAAGGAGTGGCTTGTTCCTCTATCTGCTCCCTTTCTATTGGCTACTTTTAAACCAATGATTTCCTTTCATTCTCTTTCTGTTGAAAGAGATGCTGTGTGCAGGGAATAACTAGGCTATCATTGAGCGACTGAGAAAATTGTATGCTTCCTGATTAGAATATAGTCCCCAACAAATATGAGAATTATCATTCATGTTTACACACTGCCTTCGTCAAAACCATTATTTTGTGCATTGTTGAACTTTTGATACAAATGCATTTATGCCAAAATGTATTTTTTAAACTTTCAAACGGATGGAGGGGAGTAGAGCTAAGAAAGCACTAGGACCCAGGCGGAGCATTCTTCAACAAAGAAGGTCCGACATGCTTTGTTCTGTGGTGGAGGAATATACAGCCTTACTATCATCTTTCTGTGGAATAGAGTATAACGCTGGCATTTGGAGGTTTAGTTCCTCCGAATGTGGAGGTGCCTTATAGTGACAATGGCTGATAGCCACTGATGAACCCATCTTCTATGAAATTATCTAATCCTCGGTTAAAGCCATTTTCCTTCTCCGTTAGGCCTACTTTCTGCCTTCCCTCCCTCATGGTTGGAATGTGGCCTACCTGTTTCTTTAGTCAGAGATTTATGGCTGTGTATGGTACTCTGCCCAGTACAGACATCACCTTGTTTGAATGGTGTCCAGGAATATTGTCTTGCTTATTTGGTGCTGGGTTTTTTTTTGTTGTTGTTTCTTGGTGTAGTGGCTGAGAGAGAAGGAAAATGGCTTTAAAAGAGGGTTAGATTAGATAAATTCATGGAGAATAGGTTCATCAGTGGCTACTAGCTAGAAAGGAGAGGGGTGGGTAGGCGGGTGGGCTGCGGTGAGACATTTTCTGAACTTGTCCAGCCAGTTCAGAAATGAGACAGGAGCTTTCTTGATTTAACTGTTCTCTACGAAGTGGAATAGATGCTTAATTGAGGAAATGAGAAATATGATTACTACCAAAAAAAAGTCCCAATCAAATTTTGTGTCTGGGGCTTGTGAGTGGTTTTTTTTTTTTCAAAGATTGAAGGTGTGGGCAGGGATAGAACTTTCGTTCTGGGGTTTCTCCAACCCGTTTACTGGTACTACTTCAACAGACGATCCATTTTTTGTTATTCCGTCCCCTCCCCTCCTACACATATTGTTACACTTCTGTCTGTTCATTGTTTAGTAGAAAATTGACACTTCAGAGGAAAAAGAAGGAAGGCTCTTTTCTAGAAAACTGGAATACCAGGTTTTTGCAACAAATCATATTTAAATGGGGGAGTGGGACCTTTTTGGTCTGCTGTATCAACTACTTCAGTCCACTGTGTACACCAGGTGACATTGGGCTGTTTGCTACAGAAACTTCTTCCCTAGTGGTGTGGATGCATGAAGTTACCTTAAACTAGCCCAGTTCGCACATTACAGTAAATGTATATCCAGGGGCATACCACCTAGGGGGACATATGGGGTCAAATGTCCCTGGGCTGCAGCCACTTAGTCACGTGGGGAGGGGGCGGAAAATTGCCCCCCACGCGTCTCCTTCTTCCCCCCTCATCCATACACTGACTTCAAGACCTGGTGCAAAAAAAGTTGTTTGGTCAGGGTGGGGGAGGGCAGCTGCCCATACAGGGGGCGGGAGTGGCGGGGCAGAAAACTCAGATTTTGCACTGGGCTACATTTTCCACAGATACACCTCTGTGCACATCCAATCCATGAACTGTGTCCACTCAGTTTTTCTTTATATACTTGTGAATCAAGTAATTCTCATGTTACATTCAGTGCATGGACAGCTAGCTGAATGTGTGATTACGACCCTGGTGTCCTTTGTCAAGAGAATGCACTTTGGCTCTTTCTTGCAAACAGATGTATACACATGCCTGCTGGATGTTCGTGCCTTCTCCTGGAGGAGGAGGACATCTTGGTGGGTGATTTCATGCTCCATTCTCTGGGGGGCAGGAACGTCAATCTTTTCTAACTTCCTGTCTTTGCCGTCGGACTCCATTTTGAGCCAGTATTTTTCCTGCCTCAATCAGGAGTGCACGGACCTCCAGCCGCTCCTAGCAAAATTAGTGTTTGGAACCTGTTGGTGTCTTGTCTCATGGTCTTTCGATGTCTAGTCTTTCCCTTCATCCTCCATCCCTTGGTTGTGTGTGTGTTTGGGGGGGGCAGTAGTAATTAGGGGTGGTAGTTTATTTTTCGCACTCTTTTTTGGCTCTTTCAAGATGGCGACTCCCGCCTTCTCTCCTCTGAAGAAGAGATTCATTAAGACCTCCGCTGAGGCCACCAGGGCAGTGGCAGCCCGATCTAAGAATTCCCCCTCAGGCAGCTGCTTGGCTAGCCGAGAGGTGGCAACAGAGCCCGTCCAGAAGGCTGCTTGGCCCATGTGAGCAGGACTCCCAAATCGCACCAGTACAGTGGAACCTCGGTTTTCATTGCCTTCGGTTTTCATCGGTTTCAGTTTTCATCGATTTTTTCAGTGAAAAATTTGTCTCGGTTTTCATCGATTTGCAGTAAGGTGTAGGGGTTTGTGGAGAAAAATCACCCAGATAAAGCTGTTGCAGGCCGTGTCTGCAACTTGTTTAATGACAATGTCTTGCCCCATTTCAGACAAATCTGAAAGAGGCGTCAGAAACAGACCTCTTTGGACAGCTTTCTGGTGCGACATTGGTCCACTGGCGCTGAAGCTGGTCTTAGTGTTATTGTTTGTTACTGTTTTCAGCATTAAACACTATGTTTATTCACCAAAAACATGTGTTTTTGGTATGTTTTTTGGAGTGCCTAGAACAGATTAATTGGATTTACATTGATTCCTATGGAAAAGTTTGCCTCAGTTTTCATCGGTTTCGGTTTTCATCGATTCTTTTCGGATGGATTCCCAACGAAAATTGAGGTTCCACTGTAGTTATTTTAGTTTAACTACCTGCAGCTTTCAGGTTGGAAGCCATTTCTGAACAAGGGACCCAGTGGTTAAACCTGAAGTCCTCTGCATGCAAACCAAGGGCTCTGCCAAGGGGCTGTTTCCCCCTCCCCAGAATGAAATGGGTGGCCTTCCATGTGGTAACTACCTCAGATACCACTAAAGTCTCTTGGGGAGGGAGCATGAAAGACAGACAAGTCTAAGCCATGAGGCACAATCTGCTGAGAAGCCCTTTAGTACAAGCCTCATGTAAGCGAGCTGGACATAGTAAGAGCTCATGCAGAAGATCGTGCAAGGGGTGGCGTTGTGCCCCATTTTTATTAGTAGGGGAAGGACCATGTTAGATACTTCACCTTGGGCACCAAAATGTTTTGATTGAAAGTTCCCCTTCTGGCATTTGCCTCAGGGACACCCAGATCGAAATCTCTGGGTTTGGGGAGGAGAGGAACAGTCCTTGCCCGATAGCATTGCTTGGACCACGCGTGCTTGCAAACGCACCCCGGAGTGCATTTTTCACACTCGCACAGTATGGAAAACAGAACATTATTGACTTGTTTTTAGTAACAATCGCTGGCAATTAGGTAGCCCTTTCCAAGTTTTCTTTCTCTTTCATCAATGAAAATGCCCTTTTCAGAAACAACCCCCCTCCCGGGCTACTCAGTGTCAGGTTGTCTCCAGACCAGCCCCTTTGGGAACAATCACGTACTGTCTTCCTTGGCAAGGCTGTCTGCTGCCGGGTGCCCCAAATGTATCTAGTGTGAACAAAAGTGGCAATGTTGTTCCTCGAGGCCTTGAGGGACTCTCAAAACATCATTCCCTTGCGTTTCTGAATTGGCAAGATAACCTGTGGATGCTGCGTTAGCCGTGTTGTTTTGATTTGGCCCAAGGGTGAAACTGACCACCATAACCATTATCTGTATGTTCAAAATGCCTGCCATTATGATTGCTTGTGCGAAAGGATTGTTCACTGCAAAGACGCTTAGGGCTGCATTTTGTCTCTCCGCTGTGCACAGAGGAGCACTTTTTACTTCTGCAGTTATTTTATTGCTTTTATACTCTGCCCAGTGGGGTCCCAAAGAGGCTCGCCACGTTTCCCTCTTCTCCATTTTATCATTGCAACAGCCCTGTGACGTAGGCTAAGCTGAGAGTGACAAGATCATGCAACAAGCAGGAATTTGAACCTGGCTCTTGCAGATCCTAGTTTGATACTCTTCCCTTCCTCCCCCTTGAGGGATCCTTGTCAGTAAAGGCCTAGCTATTAAGAGAATGAAATGATATTTGGTCCTCTTTGTCATTTCTTCTGGAAACTTGGACGCATGTGTTTTTTTTTCTCACACTCACGACCAGGAAGGATTCTTTCTTCTTGCTGCAGAACCGACTGCTTATTAACTTCTTAATGCTTCCCCATCCATGTGTGACTTTGCTCTGAAGTGCACCTTCTTATGAGGCATGTGGTAAGCAGATGGCTGTGCCTTGTGGCTGAGATTTGGCTAACCTGTTATGGTTCAGTCTGCGAGAAATGGGTTGTGCAAACGGAAGAGGGGTGGATGTCACCTTCAGGACCAGCTGTCCAGGAACTGAAACTCCTGCTGCGTATAGTTGCTAGAGAGCATTTCTTTTCCCAAACAAGTCTGCATGGACAGTGGGCATTCCGGTGGCCTTAGGAATGGAAATTTGAGAGTGTGACGTCGTCCCCTCTTAGCCGCGGTAGTGGGGAGCTGAAATCTGTTCATGTCATCCCGTTAGTGGATGCCAAGGAAAGAAGTTTGAGTCACACCGATTCTCACTTTCTCCCTCTTCCCGTGCTTAATTTTTTCCCCAAAGTCTGCAAGCCCTGCCTGCCTGGCTGTTCTTTCTCTTTCGAAAGAAAGAAAGGAAGGGTTTGCTGCTTCTCCGTGGGGCCGTGAGAAGCGGGAAGAAGGGCTCGGGCATCCTCCTTGCAGAAAGTCTTTTCGTCCTGTGCTGTCAGCACTCTGCTCTTTCTCTCTTCTTGGAACTCTGTGCTATTTCTGCCCCCTCCCTCCCTGTTCCTCCTCGAGTGATGCTGCAGCCAGTTGCTTGTGGCCTCAAGAGAAAGGAATGCGAGGATCTGCGATAAGGAGGTTGAGGCCGGCCGGCCGGCAGGACTGGGAATTGGGATACAAATGCCGCTTCTGAACGGGGCGTTCCTGCCCCCCACGGTTTTCGTCTTGAGCCATGTTCTTGGAGTTGCCGGCGTCTTGTACTGGACCAAGTGGAGGAGGGAGGAAGGTACTGTTCTTTGTGGTGCAAGTATATGGGCGCACATTCTTATGTTCCCGTTCCCAGGCTTGATCATTAAAGTTTGCTTGAGAGTGTGAGGTCAGGGACTCTGTAGAATCTCTAGCTGGCCTTCATAATGGCATTCGCTGAGCTGTTGGGCACTGAAACCTACTTCAGCTGTCAAATGGCCAAGATGGGGGACCCTGGGAATTGTAGTTCCTTGGCTGCAATTTGCAAACGTCCTCTGCTCCCTTCCAAAATGGGAATTCCCTTGGATTGCATCTCTGACTAACACTTCTGATATCACCAATGTTGGAGTCAGAACTTATTTACAGTTTTATAATCATTACTGAGGGAGAGGGAAACAATCACTCAAACTTGCCAACTGTGTTATTTGGCTTGGGATATATTTTGTCTTGCCTTCTATTTCTGCTCTTTGTCTTCCTGAATGGGAATGTTCTTGGAAAATTGTTGTTCTGAAGTGTCTATGTATATATATGCCTGCCTGCTCTGTATACTTTCAACAATGCATTATCTGAGTACATCTCCTTAAGTGTTTTTCCCTTGTTAGCATAATATTTAAACTGAGTCTGGGTAAGGGAACTCTGATTTGGATGGGTCAGGCTAGCCTGACGTAATCAGGTTTCAGCAACTAAACAGGGTTGGCCCTGGTTATACTCGTTTCACATGAAGATGTTAGTTTGGTCAGTTGAGGTGCAGCAGCCAAGAAAATGGTATGCTTCCGCCTTAGAATATAGTCCCCAACAAATATAAATATCATTCATTTTTACACATTGCCTTCGTCAAAACCATTATTTTGTGTACTATTGAACATGATACTTTGATACCAGAGCATTTATGCCAAAATGTATTTTTACTTTAAAACAGATGGGAAGAACAGGGCTAGGTAGGCACTAAGACCCCGGCAAAGCATTTTACAACAAAGATGCTCCGGGATGCTTTTCTTTGTGGTGGAGGAATATACAATCTACTACCATCTTTATGTGAAACAGAGTATAGTACTTACATAGGAGACCAGCAAAGAAGTTCAGGGTTGTTGTATAGGCAGTGACAAATCACCTCTGTTAATCTCTTGTCTTGGGTGCGGGAAGGTCAGAAAAGCTCAGCAGACTTCCAAGTTGCCCAGAACTGGAAGGAAGACTTATCGGTCCCAAATACAGCTTTAGAGCAAAGCAAAAAATGCCCGGTGATTTTTTAAAAGAAATTTGTTTCCTAATGATTTTTAGTGCTTGCAGTCCTCAGTTCTGTGTTAGAAATGCTGTGCTTGAAAAGCCCTTATTGGGGTAAAGAATAAAAAATAAACAATGCCTTCTTTTAGAGCCCTTGTCCTGATATAGTGGGCTGGATGTGAACTCTCTCCCCTGCTCCTGGGGGTGCTGCTTTTTTACTTTTGGGGAACCGGTTGATAAGAGCTGGGTTTAGCAGCAGGGGAGAGGGACCAAGCTGAGTTTTGTGCTGAGAGGCTGTCGTAGGAGGCAGTGCTGACAAATCTATAAGCCCTGCAGTGTTTGCGAAGCACCCTGGCTTGAACACACGAAGCTGCGTTACACTGAATCAAATCATCGATCCATTAAGGTTAATATTCTCTACTCAGGCTGGCAGCAGCAGCTCTGCAGGGACTCAGGCAGAGGTCCTTCACATCCCCTTTTCACTGGATGATGCTGGGAATTGAACCAGGGACCTTCTGCATACTGAGCAGATACTCTACCACTGAGACTCAGCCCTGGCTTTCGAGTGACTCTGCTCTCCCTTTTTGCGCTCTCTCTCTCTCTCTCTCTCTCTCTCTCTCTCTGTGTGTGTGTGTGTGTGTGTGTGTGTGTGTGTGTGTGTGTGTGTGTGTGTGAAATGTTGTCAAGTTCCAGCTGACTTGTGGAACTCCCATAGGGTTTTCAAATTGCAGGTAACAAGTCAATCCCATGGGCAAGAGGCTAACAACAGTGGTTTGCCATTGCCATCTTCTGTGCAACAACCTTGTAATTGTTTTGTCGAAGGCTTTCGCAGCTGGATTCAACTGGTTATAGTGGGTTTTCCAGGCTATGTGGCCGTGGTCTGGTGGATCTTATTCCTAACGTTTCACCTGCATCTGTGGTCGGCATCTTCAGAGGTGTATCACAGATGCAGGCGAAGTATTAGGAACAAGACCCACCAGACCACGGCCACACAGCCCGGAAAACCCACCAGAACCAACCTTGTAATTCCTTGGTGGTCTCCCATCCAAGTAATAACCAGGACGGACCCTGCTTAGCTTCTGAGATCTGACCAGGCAGTTTTGCTAGCTGCCTGAAACTCTCCAACTGTGGAAGGTTAAACATTGAAAGAATGCAATGGAAGAATTTGATTCTTAGGGCATGGAGACCTGGAGGAAAGATGGAGAAAAAGAACACTTAAATCACTTTTAAAACCATTTTGCTCAGTTACCTGTTTAATAGCAGTGAGCAAAGCCTTTGTTAACAGAATAGCTTTGATTGAAGACTTTGGGTGGTGGCAGCTGGGGGCAGGATCATGGTTGCCGTGCTGGTAGTGACTGAGGCTTTGAAGCAACAGCATGTGTTTCCTGGTTAATCCCTTCCCTTGCCCTTGAACCCACCAGTAAGCAGGAATTCTGTAGCATCCCTTGTGTTAGAATCTTGTGATTCTAAACAGACTTGGCAACTTTATGGTGCCCAGCTATGGTTGTCAAAAATTTTAACAAGATGAAGTTCTGTGAGACACTTCAGAATAGATTTTTGATTCTGCTTTTCTGTCCTGGATGAATTTTCTTGGTGTTCCATGGAGTCCGTCTGGTTGCCCTAAGTTTCCTCTTGTCTCCTCCTTCCTACTGTAGGGCCAGACCAGGTCACTGACAATGGCAGCTTTTCTGTTGCCTCTGGCCCTGAATTTGCAAGGAATGTGAGACAGTTGATTGGTTATCTTCTGGGCAGGCGAGGGGGAACATGGACAAAGGCCGGGCAGTAGAAAGCCAGCCAGAGAAGCTGTGGCCGAGTTGAGGAGACGGTACTAACAGGTTGCTTATCGGAAGGACTCTCTGGAGAAGATTAGCCAGCTGGCGATAAACTGGCAAGGCCTTAATGTTGTTGGTAAGGAGGAGTGAGGGAATTATTATTAGCTCATGGGGTAGTGTGTGGGGGAAGGGCTAATCTAATTAGAATCCGAGAATCAACCAACACAGCAAAGCAGGAACACAGACACTTTGGCGTGGAGAAAGAGCACCAGGCAGAGACCTCTCTGGGAGAAGATGCCGGCGTGGATTCTTGGGTGGCTGCGGAGAAGATGACTGGACTTGGGACGGGGAAGCTCCGTTTCTTCTCTTGCTGGCAGTGGAGTACGCTCACACAGGCCGAAGGGGACTGACGAGGAGTTATATTTAGAGGGCGGAGAGAAGGAAGAGGAAGACGATAAAGCACGCTGTTATCTCAGTTGTGGACATTCCAAACCATCAGCCTCTAAAAATGGGACAGTGTTGAGCTGGGCGGAAATGGGCCTGGAGCAGAGTTCTGAACCTTTGGAGATGGGGGCAGTCTTTGGATTAAGTTAAAAAGAAAGAAGACTATTACGGGGGCAGAGGCTGTGGACCCAAGCAGCATGAATGCAGAAGGAAACGAGGGCTCCATTGTTCTCCTTGGGTGGCACTGCAGTTTGTACAACTGCTGCCATTGATGCCGGAACTTGGAAATAGGGTTTGAGGGAGGAACTTTGACCACCTTGTTGTAATCGTGGGAGAGACGGCGGCTAGACTGCAAACGTCCACGTGTGCATCTCGCAGCATCCAGGTCGCACGTGGGGCTCAATGGAAAGAAGTTTTTTTCTCTGCAAAACTCGCCCCCCGTTCCTGGTCACTGAATAGCTGTGAGCGCTCCCAGAGCGTTCTGCATTTGTGAAGGCCCCAAAGAGCCCATTTTCTTTCAGTCACTCTTTTTCCAGGGTGTGTGATAGACTCACCTAGACCTGTATATTGTGCCGTTTACCTCTTATTGGGTGAGGAGGGAAATTTAAACGGCCCGTTGACAATTGGGAGGTGGGGCGAGGTGGAGCTCTTTGTGGGCTGAAGCAGGATATTGGCCAATCTCCTCACCATGGCTGAGTCTGCTTGGTGGAGTTTAGGCATCGCCTCGTGGACTCCTGTTGTTTGAGGTTTCTTTGCCTTTGTGAGATAAGAGCGTTCCTTTTGTTTCAACGCCGTCTTGCTCGTGGTTTGAAGAGCTACAGACATCTCGGGAGCTTTCCGATGAAGTGAGTCCTGTTCTCAGAAGGTGCAAGAACAGTGTTTCTGATCTGAAGGGACATTTTGGAATGATCTTCTCAAAGGGGGAGCATGTGACCGCTGTCCCTTTCGCCAAGTAGCAAGTCGTGGTAGCTGAAGCCACTGGTGATCACACAGGAGGCTACGTTGAAAGGGAAACAGGAAGATGACAGAGCTCTATGGTATGCTGAGGAACTGAATCCGTTCAGGAGGCCAAAGGGGGGGTCATGTGGCACATCTTCAGAGGAGAGCGGGAGCTGAAAGCCCACCTGGCAAATCAGATGTGCTGTATCGGTTAGTATGGCTCGTCTTTGACTGTTTTCGAGAGGGGAAGTTGAAAATTGGGGTGGTTCCCTGAGAGAAAAGAGTCCTCCCTGGTTAAGCATGTTAGGGATTGCAACCTCAGACTCCTATTATCCTCCTCTGACTCATGTGTGGGGAATGTTATCAGTGGCCTCTAATCAACTTTCTGGCCTTGAAATGTTAAGGGAACTACCTGGGAGAGCTTTCAAAGCAGAGAGGACCTTCCTGATTCACATCAGGGAGGGGGAAAGTTGAATTATGTTGCCATGAAGCTTCCTTCAGTCCAGCTCAGAGAGTCCAGAGGTGGCCCTCGTAAAAGGGAGAAGTGAGGTGGGCACCATAAGACGAGGCAGGGTGGAAGGTAGTCAGAAGTGACCTGCTGGGAAGTTCTTCCTTTGGCATGAGTGGGAATGCTGTCATACAATTACTGTTCATTTCAAGGGAATGCCCACAGGAGGACTTCTGAAGAGTTGAGAGTCAGCATTCTGTGGAGTTACAGTATCAGGTTAGGCATACCCTGATCCTGTTATGAATCTCACATATACTCTCAGCTTAGTCTACCTTTCAGAGCTGTAGTAAAGGAGAGCTGGGGGAAATCAAGTGTGCTGTCTTGGCCTCCATGAGGGAAAATTTCCTGAATTATGCTTCAGGTGACTAAGAAAAGGGGTTCCCATTTTCAAATCTTGGGTTAGAAGCTCATCTGCATATTCAACTGTGGTAGGCACCCCTGCTTACCACAAAGATGGAAACTTAGATGCAGGCTAGTGTGTTGTGATCTAGGGAAGTCCCCTCTCCAGATTTTCTGGAGTGAGGAGTTATAAATAGGTGAGTTGTTACAAATAAGTGTAGTAAAACTGTAAAGTTCTGACAAGAGACAAGAGACATTCTGAAATAAAGAACGAGCCCCTTCTCTGTTTTTACCAATTGGGTGATCTAAGTACTGAAATGAAGTGTGCAGCAGCCAGTGATTTGTTATTCTGGAAGCAGAACACCAAAATTGTCACAGAGACAAGGGTGGCAAATTGAATTTGCCAAGACTGAAGCGAGATGGGGCAGAGGACTGGGACATAGAGCTCGCTAGGGCAGCGGTTCTCAACCTGTGGGTTGCGACCCGTTTGTGGGTTGAACGACCCTTTCACAGGGGTTGCCTAAGACTCTCTGCATCAATGTTCTCCATCTGTAAAATGGATAAATGTTAGGGTTGGGGTCACCACAACATGGGGAACTGTATTAAAGGGTTGCGGCATTAGGAAGGTTGAGAACCACTGCACTAGGGTGTTGTGGGTTTTCCGGACTGTACGGCTGTGTTCCAGTTGCATTCTCTCCTGATGTTTCGCTCGCATCTGTGGCTGGCATCTTCAGAGGATCTGATAGTAGTAAAGCAACTTGCTTTACTTCCATCAGAGCCTCTGAAGATGTCAGCCACAGATGCAGGCGAAACATCAGGAGAGAATGCTACTGGAATACGGCTGTACAACCTGGAAAACCCACAACATCCTAGTGCCATGGTGGCGAACCTTTGGCACTCCAGATGTTATGGACTACAATTCCCATCAGCCCCTGCCAGCATGGCCAATTTTCTGGCAGGGGCTGATGGGAATTGTAGTCCATAACATCTGAAGTGCCAAAGGTTCGCCACCACGGCCCTAGTGATTCGTGAAAGCCGTGAAAGCCTTCGACAATACATATCAAGGCCCATGGAAAGCTCATGAAAGTTTCCTGGTTTTTCGTAAGAAAGGGTGGAGGGACATCCCAAATTGCAGGGTGGAGGAACATCCCAAATGACTTGAGAAATGCCTAATGCATCTTTTTATTTGGACCGGTTCTAGCCCCACTAAGGATACCGGGCAGGATCCCACCCTTCCATTCTTATCAACAGTGGTGCAAGGCACTTTCCTCCTGAGCAAGAGACACGGGGACCTCTTACTGGGGGGGGGGGGGGGGGTTCCTTGTGGATCTTTGGGATCCAGCACTTTGTATTCTGGGGTGCCTAATATGGGAGTGCTGAGGAGTAGATGAAGCTTATTTGGAAACAGCTTTCTGCAAGGTTGAAAGGAAGACACAGCAGGTGGAAGATAATTGCAGATTTTATTATTTAGCTATTAGTGGCACCTTTTGAGATTTGGAGGTAATTTTCATTGTCTGAGGCATACATTCTTCCCGGACCTCCATTATCTCAGATTTAAATAACTTGAAGGCATCCTGAAGGGATTAGACCCTCTTTATCCCCCCCCTTTTGACAAACCCCCCTCTCCATAATTGCCAGGTTTCCTTGTTGGGCATTTTTGGATTTCCCAGTTATATAAATAGTGAATCTGATAGCATTGTGCTCACTGTTCCTTGTCAGCGCAACATCTACAACTTGGACAAAGACCAGGATTCACTTCACCTCTAGACAGCACCATAACAGTGCCCAGTCACAGACACTGACCGTCTCGAGGTCATGATGGCCTGAACACTCTTAATAGCCCGGTCAGGGTGAGGGTAGTTGAAGATGCCCTAGATTTCTCTGGCTGTTTGCCTTCCTTTTCTTACTCGATCTTACTTTCTACATTCTGGGCAGGAAGGTGACTACGGTTCTCTCAGTATTAAATTATCTTTTTGGCCCTGTTTCTCCACCCATAGTGTGTTGCTGGTGCGGGTGGGGGGTGGGGGTGGGAATGCTCCTCATATATTTGCTGATGTTTTAAAGTTTCACCTTAGAAATCAGTGCCAGCATCTGCTATAGTGAAAAGCCCCTTGATATCTTGACCAGAGCTGTGCAGAGGGAGAGTCTTTGATCAGTGAGTGATCACCAGGGCTGCTGTATGCAAAGCGGAATGAATTTGGGCTCTCCTGTGGCTGCAGCCCGTGGATCCCAATGACAGAGAAACCGTAAGTCCAGGCAGAGTTGGATTTACTCTAGACATCAATGTTGAAATGGGGGCGGGGAGTAAATGCCCAATTACAGAAGGACAGAACAGGGGTTATATGTAAAGTGGCATCAATGTGCATGAGTTTCACAAAGTATCATAAGCAGGAAAATGGCTCTCCTCTAAGACAGGTTTGTTCCCCAAGGAATTTACAAATTAAATTCTGACAGTAGTAGAGAACAATGAAAGTCAGGGTGGGGTGTATAGGAAAAGGAAAGGCCAAGGGAACTAAGAATGTCCCTTAATTTTGCCTGTTTTTCTGTCTCCTACTTTCTATCATGCTGATTGCTTTTTCTGTGGATCTTGACCTGTACTCCAGTTCTTGGGCATGATAGGTCCCTGCTGTTACTATGTTGTGGATGTCAACCTGAGATCATGCAGGTGTGACTTGTATAAACAGTGGGATGGTTTGAATTGTCTTCCTCCAAATGTTGTTGAATGCTCTTCTCAGGGTCACATGACCCAGATACAACAGAATTCTCATGAATAGATGAGAAACTTTCATATCCTTTGAGTCTGGCAACTATTTTTCAAAATATTCAATTCAATTGATTCCCCACTCTGCCGCTTGAGCTGTGGAGGCTTATCTGGGGAATTCAGGGGGTTTAAAACTTTTTTTTAAGTTATTAGCATTTAGTGAAAAAGCTAGCTATCCGAAACAACTGGTCCTTGCTCTTCCATACTAGCGTACACTTAAACCCCCATGTCAGTATATAAGAATGAATGTGTATATGTGGCAGTCAGAGGCGGAGCTACCAGGGGCGAGTGGGGGGTGCGCATTGCACCGGGTGCACGCCTGAGGGGAGGAAATTGGCCGCTCCCCCCACACTTACCTTAGTTCAGCCTGAAAGTGCAGGCTGGAAAAGCAACCTGTTCACTTGAGGCTGAAAACAGCCTGGTGGGAACTACACTTCCCATGAGACCTTGCCAGCCCCAAGGTCTTATGGGAAGTATAATTCCCACCAGGCTGTATTCAGCCTCAAGTGAACAGCCCATTTTTTCCAGCTGGCACTTTCAGGCTGAACTAAGGTAAGTGTGTGCGGGGGATGGGGGGTGGGCGGAAAATGCATAGTGAGCACCAGGCGCAGTATGGCCCAGCTACACCTCTGGTGGCAGTTTAAAAATGGAAACCTAAATAAGGAGAAAGAGTTGTATTTGACTTTCAAATGAGAAACTTAGGCCCCTTCCGCACACGCAAAATAATGCGTTTTCAAACCACTTTCACAACTGCTTGCAAGTGGATTTTGCTATTCCGCACAGCTTCAAAGAGCACTGAAAGCGGTTTGAAAGTGCATTATTCTGCATGTGCGGAATGAGCCTAACAGTGCAAGACTGAACCAAACCAATAGCATAAATGTAAATCAAAGAAACTTTGTTCCATTCATGTGTTTGAGTGACAGGTGCGTGAATTCTGATGGGTCACCGGTCTGAGCTTGATCGTTGAAGTTGCCCGGAGTTGCTCTTCAGGCATTTTCTGTGTTGCTCCTGTTCTCCACTTGTGGGACAGTGGAGGGCCCTGCCTCTAAAACCAAAGCTTGTCCTTTGGATCTCTTCCTATTTCTGCTCTGTTTCTTCTTGCAAATGAGAGGACTCACCTCTTGGTTGGGGAACATGCAGTTCCAGTCTGGCCAAGGGAAGTGGATGCTGGGTACTGAGGCCCTCATACAAGCTGCATGTTTTGGTGGTTAGAATGCACCTGGTACTTGGAGCAGCCTGGAAAGTTCAAACCTTTCCAGGTGTCCTTGGGCTGAGCTTGAGAGCCTAAAATAAATATTAAATCCCTAAAATCCAATGAACCAAAATACAGTGAAAGAATAATCTGCTAATTACCTGCATTGTTTAAGGCTCGAAAAGGCCTCCTTGATGCAGACAGATGCGGCGGTTTTATGCATTTCATGAAACCTGCACGCTCAGGAAAGGCAGCGAAAGGTAGGTTACTTGGCCAGGTAGAACAGCAAACCCCCTCTTTAAGCTTTTTGGCTTTTCCTTGAAGTTGTTACACCCTTACTGATTTTCTTCTCTCTAAGTCCCAAAAGAGGCTTGCAGATGGTTTTGCAGCACAAATGCAGTCCGAGGCGCTCCTTGTTTTCTAATGAGCTGAAAGGCTAACCTGATCTCTTCTCTCTTTCTGTTCCTTTTCAACAGATGAACGGGATCGAGTCCAGAAAAAGACCTTCACCAAATGGGTGAACAAGCACCTGATGAAGGTAAGCCTGGTTTTAGCTCGCTGGCTAACGTGCTCCCTTTTTGTCCCATCCTGATATTTGGTTTGCAAAACCTTTATTACCTCTTTTAAGTCCCCTGCGGCTAACCCCGTGCGATTCTCTCCAGAAGGAAGAAGCCTCCACAGATCCTGGCATCCAGATTTTTTTTAAAAAAAAACATGTTTTCCAGCCTTTATGGCTGTAAAAACAAACTCTGAAGCATGACAACTCTGACATGGGAGGGGGCAAAGGTTTCCTTTAATCAGAGGGTGGGTCTTTAGTACCGCTCACGACTCATGACTCCTGTCCACCTCCCCATACCAAATATATGTAATTTCAGCATTTTTCTGAACCTCCTTCCTTATGCACATTTCAACTGAGCTGTGAGAAGTGTTCCAAGAAGATTTCAAGGCCTCTGAATGATTTTCTCTCCTCTTCCACAGGTGCGCAAGCACATCAACGACCTCTACGAGGACTTGCGGGATGGCCACAACCTCATCTCTTTGTTGGAGGTCCTTTCGGGCGTCAAATTGGTAAGTTTCCCAGCCCCTTAAATATAAAAGCTGTCTGACTACCTAGGAACAGATCCCCCTCCTTGGCCCAGATTCCTAGCCGAGGACATATTCCTTCGATCTGGGGTACATCCATGGGTCTGTTGATTTCCTTATTTCATAGTACTTATATTTTCTTTAGAAAATACCTTCTTCCCATCAGATAATGATCTATGTATAGGAAAAGTATATATGCTATGTTTTGGGACCAGGAGTGATGGGTTCAAGGTGAAGGAAAAGAGATTCCACCTAAACATCAGGAAAAACTTCCTGACAGTAAGGGCTGTTTGACAGCACTACCTCAGAATGTGGTGGAGTCTCCTTCTTTGGAGGTTTTTAAAGAGAGGCTCAATGGCCATCTCTCAGGACTGTTTTGATTATGTGTTCCTGCATTGCATGGGTTTGGACTTGATGGCCCTTGGGATCTCTTCCAACTCTATGATTCTATGTTTTAGAGATGGCAGTCAGGATGTTTGGGTACATGCATTGCCCCTTTTGCCTGTGCAACTGAGACTTTGGGGTTCCCTAAATCTATTACCTGTTGCTGTCAGGATTTGAACCTGCAGTAAACCTGAAGCTTAGGACTGAGAAATAAAGCAAGGATTCTGTGTGTATATGTGTGTGTGTGTCTGCAGGAAAACCTGCAAGAGAAAATAGAAAGTGTCCTTGCTTCAACAAAAGGGCTCCAGGTACACAGATTGGTTTCTACTCCCATGTCCCCCTCTAATAGATTTATCAGTCTAAATAAGTAGACTGTCTTTGCCCCCTCTTTTCTCACCTGTGACTCTGCCCCCCTCCTTACAAGTCCTGCATAGAGCAATCCTTATCATGTTGCTGGGGGGTTCTTCTGTGTACATGTGCACGCATGTGTTCTGCGTTGCTGAATGTGCAAAGTTAAATACAAGGGTTTCATAAGGGGTCAAAATAAACGATACAGTTTTTAAAGCGTTCCCTGAGCTTAACATGTGTTCCTCACAGCCATACAGCAACTTTTGGGATTTTTAAAAAAGTGTCTAAATGGGTTCAGAGCAATGTCACTGGGGAGTCCGAGCTCCTGCCTTCTCCCCAAGGCATTTTACAGAGCAAAAAACATGCCAGAATTATTTCCCTGATTTTCCTGCTCCTTGTGGAGAATCTGTGAACGTGGAGCAGCAGAATCAAGGAAATAATCCCCCAAATACAGTTTCTGCACAAGAAACTGGCTTGGGGGTAGGGGGGAGGCAGGAGCCCTTTCCCTGCAGTGCCGTTCTGAACTTGTTTGGTCTTTTCTTTTTTCTTTTTAAAGGAAGCAGTTCCCTGCATTTTTTTTTTAAAGGAAGCAGTGCGGCTGCAGGGAACCCACGCTGGGTTCAGGGAATCCAGATCCAACACTTTAAAAATAGTAAAGTTTAGTTTGGCCCAAAGGCAATACTGTTCATTGTCAGACTGGTGCTGTCTCACCAGTTGTTCACTGAATTGAGTGGGTGGTACTTTGTGGGCTGGGCTCTTGAGTCAGAATAAAGCCCTGTGCAAAGGTTCAGATGTGACTCTTCAATGGCGGACAGCAAGAGCAATGACTGATAGCTGTCCCCTCCAATAGGAAAGGCCATCTCTTTTTCCATAGGACCTGTGACCTAAGTCTGTGACTGTTTGTATTGCCTTGAGCCAGTGGGAACAGGCTTGCTAGGGGAAGGGTAGATAGGTCCCTGAAAGATAACTGGAAAGTTTCTGGAGGAGAAGGTGCTGAATTGGTACCACTGATGAGCCTCTTCCAGCATGTACAGAAGCTGAGAGCCACCATTCCTGAGAATGTCTCTTGCAGTGCCCTCAGGACAGCTGGGAACGGCCTCAAAGAGGTAGCTGGTGTCTCCCATGTTGGTGGGAGGGTGGGGGGTTCCTCCTTATGAGCTGTGCCCTGATTGTGAGAGACTTACTTCTGAGCCCCTTTCCAGACTCTTCTCTTAAACTGAAAGACTGATCAGATGTTTTTCTCTTGAATGTTTGCAGTAGAAATGGAATGAGTTAATTCTTCTACTTAAAAAAAACCCCTGGAGGATGGAGGGCAAAAGGGGAACCATTGTTTGCCCCCCTGGTTCCTCCTATGCCTTTTATGCCTGCTGCATTTTGTTTCTTTGGGCGTGTTTGCCGTTTTTCCCCCTTGGTGTTGTTCGTCTGCCGTGTCTGTTAGCCAAAGGACTCTGCTGAGCAGAAGAGCCTTCGCTGGGTGAGAGGGCCATCCTGGTGTCGCACGAGCAGTGAAGACTGCGAGGAGGAGGAGGAGGATGGTGACGGAGTATGTCAGTGCCTCTGAGAGCAGAGTCGGCAGCTGCTGACACTGGGGCGCAGTCAGATAATCCAGGCGGGGCTGGGGTATCTGTTGAAGAACAAAGGAATTAATATTCATTTTTAGTGTAACAATTCCCATGTACTTTAGAACGTTCAAAGCAACCCCACGCACAGTGTTACTGCAAGCCTGTAACACAGTCTTGTATTAACTCCATATTGGAGATAATGGTCTGGATTCAGTTAACCCATTCTGCTTCTTTCTGCCAGAGCAGATTGCCTCTGCTGGCAGAATGGATCTGCATGCGTCAGCTCCATGCAGTGAGTCTGAGAGCAGGTTGCCAAACCAAGTTTGCCCTTCTAAAGTGCCCATGCTTTCACTTCCAGGGGTGAAGAGAGACACAATATTTTTAGATCAGTGTGGCAGCTCATGAAGTGCACACTTTTTCTCTCCAGTGTTGAGTTCTGGCAAAAATGGCTCGACCACGCTGGCAGCAAAAGGTGATCTGGATTGGATGCCATCCCCTGTGACATCACAGGGAACCCTTTACCACCCGTCCCTGGAGCAGTTTTGCAAATAAAAAAACATACACACGTCTCCTTTTTAATTAGTAAGGCGATAAATGAACAGATCAACACAGAAATGTTTGAGCAACAGGCTGGGAGGGAAATGTCAGAGTTTGAAACCTGCAGGAGAGGAAAGATTGATAGCCCAGCTAGTGTTTGGTTCATTGGGATGTATGTCTGGTGCTTCAGCTGTGATATTGGGAGACCTGAGACTCCCTTAGGGTTACCAACTTCCAAGTAGAACTTGGAGTTTTCCTAGAATTACAGTGGATGCCCAGACGACAGAGATCAGTTTTGCTGGAGGAAATGAGCTCCCTCACCTCCCCAAACTCCACAGTCTCCTTGGTGTCACTTCCAAATCTCTAGGAATTTCCCTGGGCTGAACTTTGCTAACCCTATTCTCCCACAGTTGCAAAAAGGGGTTTCTTCCCTCCAGACCATTGCATTACAATTTGCTGCCCTTTGCAATTTGGCCTTCCCCCTTTAGATACAACGACCCACATCTTATTGAATGGAAATAAAGTCCTGTTGAAAGCTACTGTGACCAGCTTGTAAGTTACAATTTTTATTTAAGTCTGCAGGAAAGTCCTATTGAAAGGTGTTTGTATTGTGCAGAAGGCAACAGATTTTTGGCTCAGGGCAGTCACCTGACCTCCATGTTCTTTTTCAGTATGGCATCCTTTTCTGGACAAACCAATTTTCTTATGGTACTGCATGCATGCTGATAATGTACATACAGTCTTAAAGCTGATCTCAGGCACCAAGTGCAGAAGGGAAACATTTGGGGGAAAGAAAAGGATGGCTGGAGGTTCAGAGTGGCAACCCTTTGTGTGCCATTGAAGAAGCCAGGAATTTAAGTGCAAGCGAGACTGAAGTCAATAAGCAGAAATCTTTATTGATAACAGCAAGTACCTGGCTTTCAGAAAGCCAGTTCTGCCAGACCATGAGAATACAGTTGCCTTTATTCCCCCAGACTTCCTGCCATAACCCCCCCCCCCTCCCAGTTACCCATGGAATGTGAGAATAATACAACAAGGAATTGAGCATCTCAAGGCCAGTTCAGTGATAGTTCTCAGCTACCTGCCACCTCCTCCCGCTGGGAAGGCACCAGGGTTGCTTCTAGTTAGCCACAGTTACAAGCATCAAAGGAAAACAAAAGGAAAGGAAAAGGTCCATGAACGTATCAGAAGGTGAGGGCAACTGCCCCCTCCCCACAGCCAGGTGTGAATCCACACACCCTATTCCCCCTCTTGGATGGCAGGAGAAAGACATCCTGACAGCAACAATTGTCTTATGCAGTATATTGGTCAGTGGACTCTGGAGAACCTGCATCTTTTGAAAAATTGTGTGTTTCTAGACCATATCATTCCAAGGAGAGAAGTGAAAACATGATGCCTTGCCCTCTCCCCTCACTTGCTCTTAGCCACAAATATATTATGCAGCCCAATCAATATTGACCGTCAAGTCAGGCGGCTTCAAAAAACCCAAGTATCTTATTTAGTTATTTTATTTATCTAAAAAAAATCTTCCTTGCAAAACTCTATAAAACAACAATTATTTTTAAAAATGCAAAAGACCACGATTTAAAATCAAAATGACTGCCAATAAACAAAAACAAAATTAGTCAAATGTAGTCCCAAATAAAATGAGGATGAAATAAAACGTCTTCAACTTTATTTGCTCAAGGTGCAGATTGTACGTTATCCATACACACACACACCCCAAGTGACATGGGGCGAATTTCTACCTGGGGAGGTGTGAGTCTGAACTTTCACTGGATTATCTCTGTGCCTACCCTGGTGTTGGTAGCTGATTGTGGAAGGAATACTAACCCACCACAGCGTGAGTGCATGATTGTCTGTTTGCTGGAGTTCCTGTGCACTTCTTCAAAAAGTGTGATATTTTCACGCTTGTAACCAGAAACACGATTGGCTTAGATGCTGCATATGTACGCGTGGACACTTAATCATGGGCACATATCCGTATGGGGGTGTATACATGTACACCGAGGCACAGGACAGTGCCAGGTCTCTCCCCCCTTCCCCAATAATGATGTAACCTGTTATGATGAATATAGGAATGGTTAGGAGGTCAGTCAAATAGCCTGTTCTGCATGTGTAGACAAACTCACATCTTACCCCACGGGTGTTGTGTGCCTGCTCGTTCATAGCCAGAGACCAGCTACAAATTTGTGCATGCTGATTGCTATGTCTGCATTGGGAATCTCTCTGCCTGATCTCTGCAGAGGATCAGTGGGCGGGGCGGTGGGGGAGCAGTTCTGGATTTAAGTGCCCTCCAGGCAGCAGGTCCTTTCACAAGGAACGCATCTGCCACACTGCCTTGCTCTGGGGATGGGTATTTGAACAGCTTGGCTTCCTTTCTTTCCAAAGAGCAAAAGGCTTTTGGTGATTAAAGGAGTTGAAAACAGTTGCCTTAGTAAAACATTGCTGCTTCAATTATCTTAGCATTTCCTTTTTCTCGTTGTGTCTTTATCATTCTGGTTGATTATCTTTTCCTCTTCCTCTCTACTGCAACATCAGCGACAGGAGCCCTGAGGCTGCAGGGAGGGGCAGCTGAAAGGCATTGGAGTCCCTTGTTCAGCTGTCTTTTGGGGTCCTATATCTCTTATTGATTGATTTGCTTCCCTCGTCCCCCATTGGGGAGCACAAACAACTTATGATGTGAATGTATGCCTGGCCAGCAAGTCGAACTGATTTATGGTGACCCCAGCAAGGGGCTGTCAAGGGAAATGAGAAGCGGAGGGTTTTGCCCTTGTCTTCTTCTGCAGATCTTTCTTAGCTTATACGATCTGATGAGATCAGGCTATACCGTACTATCAGCTATGCATACAAAATGAAAGACACATATTTTTAAAAGTATGATTTCAACAAGAATATGCCACTCAATCGACCCTGAATCCAGCTTCACTGAGACACAAGCTCACCCAGCGTGGTGCTGGCACATGCCGGGCTGATGGCCAAGATCTCTTGGGCTTGTGCCTATGGCCAAGTCCAAGCTTGGGCTTGCATGACTTTATGGGCAATCTGAGCTATCACATGCGGTGGAGAGATGGCTCAGCGCCTCTTGTGATCCTACATCCTAACATCCTCTCTGGGGATCCTGGGACAACATGCAGTGCAACAGCAGAAAGTCTTGGGCTGGCCCCAAACCCTGACACATAAAGCAACAGACTTCTCTTCTCCCCTAAGGAGATAACATTAATTGTCCAGAAGATGCTCCTTGTATTTTACAACCTCTCTCCCTTCCTCATCCTGCGTTTTTTATTTGGCTGTTCCGCTTTAAAGACTGTTGCTTTGTCCTAAGGTATGGGATGGACGAGGCTAGTCCAGTCTTGGAAGCTATGTAGGGTTGGCCCTAGTTCAGACTTGGATGGGAGACCACCATGGTAGGCAATGGCAAACCACCTCTGTTCTTCTCTTACCTTGAAACCGTGCAGGATCCTGTGACTTTTGACATTTTCTGCAACACCATGCTGATACTCTTAAGTCTCCCCACTGAAAAATGGTGCCCCCTTTTGTGGTAGGATTTCAGCTATTGGGGATGCTTAGAAATTAGGTAGTTTGCTGTGTCTGTTCTTATTACTTCTTATATTGTGTTCACAGCTCTCTGTTGAGCTCAGTTGGCTCAGATTGCTGAATTGCCCAAAGTCAGACCTGCTTGGCTGAATGCAGTCCATTTGCCACAAGACCTGCCCTCCAAAGTTTCTTTTGCAAGGCCTAACCCTGGCATGGGCTGTCTTGAGAGCATCCAAAGGAAGGGGCAGAAGGGTGGGGGTCTTTGAAGGTTGAGACTGAGATGTGGGCCTGTAACTTGAAGTGGGCAAATGCAAATGGTGTGTATCTTGTGTGTCTTTCTTGGAACTTGGGGGAGATCTTGAGGAGACCCCCGTATAAGAACATAAGGTGAGCCCCACTGAAAGAATAGTGCTTGATCTAGTCCAGCATCCTGTCTTACACAACTGGTGGTCAACCAGTTTCTCTTGGCTTTCTTGCAGTGTTGCCTCCTGGTACAATTTTTTTGAGGTTTACTGCCTCTGAATGTGGATGTTCCCTTTAGTCACTGGTAGACATGTCCACTGTAAGTGAGAGCCATTAGTTTCCTGCTCTGTGGGCAGTAGTGTCAAAGAAATCACAATGTTCCTAATACTTCCTGATAGATTTGCCTCTCTCGCTCTTTCCTGGCTTGCTTTCTGTAGCCTTGTTCACACGCTAAGGGTGCCTGGGCCTAGCAACTTATGTGTGAGGTAACTGTGTTTTGGCTCAAGCTGTACAACCTGGATTGGTCGCCTGTGCTAGAGAGAAGGTTTACTGGCAGCTTGAGATTTCAGAGGAGAGGCCCGAAGGAGCCTCTGCAGTGGATACCCCTTGGCAGAGGAGAAATGCTTTTTTTCTGAGCGATGGAGGGCCCACCCTATGGTGAACTAATGTACTTTTCTGGTGGGCTAGTTGAATTGAAGCTGTGATCTGTGTCTTGCAGCCCCGGGAGAAGGGCCGGATGCGGTTCCACCGATTACAGAATGTGCAAATTGCCCTTGACTTCCTGAAGCAGCGACAGGTAAGACCCTGCTCCTTCCTCTTAGCATCTCCTGGACATCTTTTATTTGTGAAATGACAAAGTTTCTTTGTGTTTCAGTGGATAAATTGTGGCATCTCATACCCTGAGGGATTTTTTTAAAAGGAAAAAGGTGGCAAAAATGGGAGAGTTGGAACAGCAGGTGTGAGGGCTTTAGGATTTCCAGTTCTAGGGTTTGGAAATTCCTGGGGATTTGGAGGTGGAGCCTGGTGAGGGCATAATTTAGGGTGGGGAAGGACTTCAGTGGGGTATGATATGAGAGGAGTCCACCCTACAAAGTAGCCATTTCAGCTGTAAGTCTGGGAGATCTCCAGGCCCCACCTAGAAGTTGGTAACCATCAGGGGGTACTGTGGAAAATCCCACAGGATGAGCGCAGGAAGGTTTGGAAAACTGCACCTGCCCATCAGTGCTGTGGTTTCTGTTTCTGGAAAGACCAGGATAATGTGGTTTTGGGAAGGATGGGGGGCAAGTTGGAGAAGCCATAGAAGGCGAATGTGTGGACTTTCTGAAAGACCCAGCTCCGGTTTCAGAGCCAGAGTGGAGCAAAACAGCTGGTGCTTCTGGGAGCCATTAAAAACAATGCCTGGTTTTTTGTCTCCTTGCCAGAGAAGTTTGACCCTGAGGGTGGTTCTGAATTTGCTGATGAAACTCCTGCCCCCGGACTTGGGCAGAGCTGCCTTTTCCTATCTATTCTGTCTTAACATGCCTGTTTAAGAATGTAGGTGATGAGCAGTGGGATGAGATTTATGGGGTTTGGATAGAGGCACGTGCCCTATCCTGGAGAGTGTGAACAGCTTAATGACTCCTTGTTAAAAAAAACACACACACAAAAAACCAGTAGAGTTTTGCTGGAGGCACACCGTGCAGACATTTCCCCATCTTGGTCCCCCAGCCTCCTAGGACAAGCAAAATTGCTCACAAATGCTTGCTGAGGCACATCGTAAGCAGAAATATCGCAAACACTATAATTAACGAAGGGGGCCAAGCAACTCCCAGTCTCTTTTCAGATTTCAAATGGCAAGTTCCTAGGTCTCATGTTAACACCATAAAATGCGCAGGATGGATGGATGAGGTGTGGAAAGTTCTCCACCTCAGAAATGTTTTTGTGTTAGGTTTTGAAACTCACCAATATCTTGATTTAATTTTAGGCATCTGGTGTTTTCCTTTTCAATTGCTGGGTAAAAGAAATGCATTTTGTAGCAAACCTTTAGAATAAATGCATTCTTTGGAGTGGCTTCCAGTTAATACAGAACACACAGACTAAAACAACAAGGTACACAATAGCACAGAACTCCCTACCCAACCACACTTTGCATTTTTGGTCTGTTTATGTTAATACCTCAGAAATCTAAACAAAATAATGTAATAAAAGATTATTGCAGCTGTCTTCATTGACTTGGAAATCCAATAGTGTTACCTTTTAGGATAACAGTTTAATCCACTAATCTACTACTCAGTGTCTACTGAAATAATTCTTGGTTATTATAATGCATGGTTTAATCGGTAAATAATCCATTATTGTTTGATGAATAGCTTTTAGATGGGGATTGTGGGCTCTGCAGCTTTATGTGTTAGTAAAACCAAACAATGTATGAAATGGTTACATAGCATGATATTATATGCATTTATTTGTTCTGTGTGAAAGTGATTTAAATTGGTGAATTTACAGCTATTGAATAAAAACAGTCCAAAAAACAGCAACAAGAGCCTTCCTAAACGATCCTTTTCAGGTGCCCGGTGCCTCCCAAGTGAAAGCTGCCTTTGACTGTCGCGTATTTCATGGGACTACTGAGAAATCCCTGTCCCTTGAAGCAGTCCTATGTACCCCACTCCTTGTGGGAATGTGCATCAAGGGCCTCATTAAGCTCTTCCTTTGACAGGCAAGTCTACCTGGAATGAGGCTGAGATCACTGGTATCCTTGGGTCCAGTTGGGAAGGGTTGCGGCAGTGAGAAGTCAGCTGCCCCAACCAATTGGCAGGAAGTCACCAGGGAAATGTTCAGTCCTTGGTGTTTTCTGCATTGTGCTTCCAGCCAATAAAGACCTGAGGGATATAACTTTTGGAATACGAGGAGCAACCATTCGGTGCCACTTTTCTAGCGAAAACGTAAATCTTCTGGGTCTTCTCTGTCCTCATCCAAAAGCTACTGATCAACTAAAAACAGATTATTTACCTATGGAACCATGCAATATAATAACTAAGTGACAACAGGGGACATCTCAGGCTGCCAGATCCAATATGTGACACAGCACAGCCCCTGTCCCCCCCCCTGCTTGAAAAGTGAGGCAGTTTGCTGCAGAGCAGACAACTGGAAGGCAGTGCCATACCGGGGGTAAACTGCGCCTGGGGGCATGACTGCCTCCTGGTGCTGCCCACCCCCCAGTTCTCCATGCCCCTCTGCCCCACTTACGGGAGCCAGGGAGCCGGCAGGAAGGCTGAGGGGGCGGGGCTCAAACTGGCGCCATGGCAGCAGGCTGGCTGCTGGGCTGCATGCTGCTGAGCTCCGGTCCCCGGCCTCCCTGCAGTCTGGCTCCTGCCATCCCCAGGGCCTGGGGAGGGAAAACGCTGGTCTGCAGGGAGACATGGGGTGGGGGCAGGGCTTGGCGACATGTGCCCAGGGACATGGGATGCCCCATGTCCCCATTAGCAGTATTCCACTTCTGGGAGGCATGAAGGAAGACAGGTGCAGGAGGGTAGTCTAGTGTATCTATGACAGAACCTCGGACCACAAGGCCCTGAGGTCTGCTGCTGTTTTGGACAGATAGGAACAGCATTCTTTCTACTACCATTTGTGCCTTTATTTGAAGATCCTATGCTTCCCTCCTTCAAATGATAGTTGGGATGACACAAATGCTAAAGCTGCACAGCACCTGGAATGATCCATGCATCACCTGGGTGCTGCAGTGTTAAAATGTGTGTGTCATATGACCCCATGTTTCCCAGGTCATCATTCATGGCCAAAAAGGTGTCAGAAGTATTCCTTAGGAACTTAATTGTCAGTTAACTAAGTGTCTGTGTTGATCCCAGGGTTTGTGGTTGCATGTGAAATTCCGTTTGATGTATTTTGCCAAAAGATTCATACACACACACATGTGCTCCATGAGTTTGAGCACTTGGGCAGGTCGTTTGGACAACCTTAGCATCTCAGTTTGGAAGATGTCCTTCACCTGTAGGCTACCAATCTTGATCCTCCTTGATCTGAGATTGCAAATGCCTTAACAGACCAGGTGATCGGGAGCAACAGCCGCAGAAGGCCATTGCTTTCACCTCCTGCAGGTGAGCTCCCAAAGGCACCTGGTGGGCCACTGCGAGTAGCAGAGAGCTGGACTAGATGGACTTTGGTCTGATCCAGCTGGCTTGTTCTTATGTTCTTATGACTCCTCTTTTCTCTGCCAAAAGATGTAGGCAACATATTCTTTCTCATGCTGGACCCTCAGGCAGTTATGGTCTTTGGTTTTATAAATAGAGCTGGTTGAATAATGCAAGGTGTCGGTGAGTCAAGTTTGGGCTTGTATTTGATACAATCTGTAATCTTTTTCAAAACTAACATTTGAGGTGCTGATGGGATAAGGGAGATCTAAATTAACTGGTGTGCTTTGAAATAGTTGGGTTGAGGCCCTAATAGAAATGTCTCTTTAAGCTGCAATGCATGTTTGGAGCAGGAAGTGTGTTAAATGAGAATATTGGGGCACATTTTGAGATGAGGGGTGCAGGGCTAGTGCCTACTATTGAGTATTTCTGAATTTAAGGGAGGAGACATTTTCTCAGTGGTCTACATATGTAATATCTTGGGGTCAACACCCCTGGTATCTCCAAAGATTTAAGAAAAGACTTTGGAGAGCTGCTGTCATTATTAAAAGTAGACTAAATTGGACTAAATGAACTGATGGCCTCATTTGGAATGAAGAAGAAGAGTTGGATTTATATCCCCCCTTTCTCTCCTATAGGAGACTCAAAGGGGCTTACATTCTCCTTTCCCTCCCCCCTCACAACAAATACCCTGTGAGGTAGGTGGGGCTGGGAGAGCTTGAAGAACTGTGGCTAGCCCAAGATGACCCAGCTGGCTTGTGTCGGAGTGCACAAGCTAATCTAGTTCACCAGATAAGCCTCCACAGCTCAAGTGGCAGAGCGGGGAATCAAACCCGGATCTCCAAATTAGAGTGCACCTGCTCTTAACCACTATACCACGCTGGCTCTCAGTGAAGCTGTTGCAGTTGCATGTAAGTTCATTGTTTGAGGGAGGGTTCCAGTCCATCAAACTTAGTGTTAAATGGATCATGGCAGACTTATGTGAAAGTGTGCCCCTGGCTAGGGTTGCCAATCTCCAGGTGGTAGCTGGAGATTTCCTGGAATTAGAACTGATATCCAGTTTAGAGATCAATTCCCCTGGAGAAAATGGCCTCTGTGGAAGGTGGACTCTATGGCATTATTATATCCCACTGAGGTCTCTCCCCTCCCCAAACCCCACCCAACCCAGGCTCCACTCCCCAAATCTCCAGGTATTTCCCAATCCAGAGCTGACAACCTTAGGCCCCCCTGCACACCTGTTTGTTTAATGCTTGCTTGGGAAGATTTAGAGATCAAAAATATATCCAGACAACGCCATCTTTCATTACTGTGGCCTGGAGGAGATTCAAAACATCAGCAGAGAAAAAGACAAGTGGGGAATGTGGAGAGGACGTGGCAGGTTTGCAAAATGTTATGAAAACACAGGAAGGGTTGGCAAGAGAAAGAGAAATCTAAATTCTCTCACAAAACAAAGCTTAAATGCTGCCCAGTGAAAGTTACTGGCAATAAGACCAGCAAAATAATGTTTTCCAGTGCTGTTTAATTAGCAGCTGGATTTGCAACTTCAAGAAGGTTGTGGTGGGAGACGGAAGTTTAGTATTTTAAACCTTCTTAGCTTTAAAAGAGGTTTAGACAAGTTCACAAGAGGGGTTTATGTGTGTGGGTGTCTGTTGATGGCAATTAGCACTGGTGATCCAGGTGTGTTGCTGTGACCATCTTTGCGGGAAACAGCAACTAACAACTGCTATAAGACCAGTAATATTCAAAGTATGTATGAGTCCTACAGAGAAAAAAAAGCCCAGCTTGGCAGCAGTTCTTTATAAGCTGAGGATCTTGGGAGGGGGGAATTCCCTGACATCTCCAGTTAAGATACTATAAACTGGCAAAGCAAGGTGTTGGTGAATTTTTGCCTGAGGAGCTACAGGCCCGCACACACAAAATATTGCACTTTCAATCCACTTTCACAATTGTTTGCAAGTTGATTTTGCTATTCCACCCAGCTGCAAAGTGCATTGAAAGTAGATTGAAAGTGCATTATTCTGCGTGTGCGGAAGGGGCCTTAGGGAGCCATTTGAGGAGACAAATCATGAAAACAAGGCTGTAGCCATTCTGTTCTCCCTGTGATCTCCTGGAATCACCCACCTGGGCACTGTTGGAGCCAGAGTCCTGGACCGCATGGACCTGACTTTCATCCAGGGCAGTGCTTCCTTTGTTTGCTTAACCTCAAACTTTGGTATAAGTGAGGAGGCTGCAGAAAGTGTTTGGACTGATGTCACAGATTAATTATACTTCCTTTCTCCAACTTGCTGCTCAAGGTGACTCACAAACATTTTCACTTTGGTTCCCTTCTAGGTGAAGCTGGTGAACATTCGCAACGATGACATCACAGACGGGAACCCAAAGCTGACCTTGGGGCTTATCTGGACGATTATCTTGCACTTCCAAGTAAGAATTTAGCTTCCTTCTTATGGGGACGGAGATTGACCTGAAAGAAAGAAGTGCATTTTGCAGTCTTGGCAGTAACTTTTGAATCTGCATAATAAAGTGCCCCTTTAATGATTTTGCCAGGTGACCCCATGAGACTGGCGAATTAGCATATTCTAATGTTATGGAGATAAGGGCCATTAGAGTCAGTTTCCATGCCAATAGTAGCACCCATAATCAATCCACTGATGACTGACTTTGACCAGCTCTTAGATTGGCACTGAGTTCACTTGAAAAGACATTGGAGCTTAAACTGTGGGTCAGGAGCCCTAAATGGGCTTCAAGTCTCCTCATAGGTGGATCATGAGACAGGGTGGTGGAAGAAGAGGAGGTAGATGAGACGGGAGGCTTTGTGGCAGACCTAGCTCTGCAACGGTATTTTGTGCAAAATGGCCACCTTATACCTGGGTTGCCAGCTTCCAATTGGGCAAATCCTGGTGATTTTGGGGCGGAGCCTAAAGAGGACAGGGTTTGGTGAGGAGAGGGCAGGGTTTGGGAAAGGGAGGGGCCTCAACAGGGAATAATGCCATACAGGTCACCCTCCAAAGCAGCCATTTTCTCCAGGAGGCCTGGTCACTGTACTTGGAGATCAGTTGTAATTCTGAGAGATCTCCAGGCCCCACCTGGAGACTGGCATCCCTGTATCACCTGTTACTCAGTAATGCTGTATATTTATAAATACTAAGCACGGAGAATAATTTGCAACCTTGCTCAGTGATATTGAGGCTTCTGTGTGTTATGCTGAGGAGGAGGGACGGAAGTGCGTGAAGTTAATTTCCAAGTGGATCCTGAAACGTAAGAGTAAATTTAGAAGGCGGTTCCAGTCCAAAATGTTTGGAAGCTGCTACTCTGCATTGTTCAACTGGGGTAGCTGATGAAGATTTTTATAGGGTTGGAGGGGAGTTCCTTTGAAGTGTTGATCAAGGAAACTGGACATGACTGTGGGGTTGGTGGCTCATTGGTTGTGTTGTGCCTTCAAAGGGATTTTGAAATAATGTTTCCATTAGCCCTAAAACCCTGGGATTTTGCTCGTCATCTGTGACTGTCCCAGTTTCAGGGTCAGGGGTTATGTTTGAATCCATGTTGGGCCACTTACCTTGGGCCACTTACCAGGTGTTGTTATTTTTCCCCAATAGGGGATGTGCTCTTAGCCTATGAGAATGCTTGTTCTACTGTGGCCGTAGCAGGGGCGGGGTGGGGTGCGGGAGACTGAACTCACTATTTCCTTGCCTTGAGCAGATCACAGGATTTGAGCCAGATCGTTGTGCAAATTGACGGTTGCATGTTTTATTGTATTGGTTTGAAAGACAGGGTTGTTTTCCCCCGTTCTTCTGATACTGACCTAGATGTTGTGTGAGAGCATTGTGAGACGGCATGAATTGCTTTTGAAATAAACTGAGTGACAGAAATAGAACCGCTTCCTTGGTATACTTGGTGATCTAGGGTAGGGGCACTGTGTCAGGTGCTGCGCTGGGGTCGCTCGTGGGATCGGGGCACCAGCAATACCACCCCCATGGAGGTAGCCTTGGCTGCTCCTGTTTCCCATGGGCCTGTGTAAATAGCCCTTTGTCTTCTCCCTGTCTCCGACAGAGATGAGATTTTCCTCTTTGCAGCCTTCTGCTCAGATGAGTTTTGAGTGGCATTCCTGGTCGATCAGATGCTTCTCTCAGGGTGACGGTTGTGAGGGGCACTTGCACTGCACATGTGTCAGGTGGGGTAACCCCATCTGTTGGCCCCCCTTTGCACAATGTCACCTGATGTCTGAAGGGACCAGAGTCTGTTTAGTTTGGGAAGGGGCAGCAGTGCCTGAATTCAAAGCCCATGTGTGCCATTGAGTTTGATTTTGCTGAGGGAGGTTCTTTCCACATCTGCTAGACATGGACTGGATGAGTGAAATATTTTTTTTTATTATACAAAGCCTACTGCTACCATTGGTGTTAAAATGGATGACAGTAACATGAGAATTTAGAATCCCAAGACTCCCCCCAGCATGTATTGCTTTTACTAGTCTCGTGTTCACAAACTTTTTAAATCTGGAAATAATCCTGCTGCACAAAGAAGCCATTTGGGCAGTGATAAATAAATCATTAGAAATGAAGTTGGGGGTGGTCTTCAAGTCACCCAGGTGTTTTGGACAGAAAGACCAGATAGAAGATACTTGTGGAAAGATATTGGAAATGCAAATGAAGAGGAGGAGTAGGAGTAGGAGTTTGGATTTATACCCCTCTTTCTCTTCGTAAGGAGACTCAAAGGGGCTTACAATCTCCTTTCCCTCCCCTGCCCCACAACAAACACCTTGTGAGGTCCCAAGTGATTTTTGGTCCCAAGTAATTTTTTGCAGGATTTCTGGACCTACTGAGGGCCTTAAGGTTGCCAGCTCCAGGTTGAGAAATTCCAGGAGATATTAGGGGTAGAGCTTGAGGAGGACAAGGTTTGGGGAGGGAGAGAACTAAGCAGGTTACAATCCCATAGCGTTCGCCTTCCAAAGTAGCCATTTTCTCCAGGGAGGCAGACCTTTGTTATGATCACCTGTAATTCAGGGTGATCTGCAGATCCCACCTGGAGGTTGGGCACCAGAGTGTCTGAAGCCCAGCTTGCAACAGTTGTCTTCCAGCCCAGGGTCTTTGCTGTTCCTTGGGGGAACATGAGCCATTTGAAGGCTAGAGCTTGAACTGCAGTTGCTGAGTTGACTATAAAGGCAGGTGGGCAAGAGTCTTCTCAGCATCGAGGCAAGACCTGGCAAATCATGGGCCTTTGTGCTGCTTTCCAGTCACAGAGTTCACCGGGCTGTCCAGCCCTGAACAAACCCACAGTGCAGACCCCCATGCCCAGATCCTGACCCAGTTGGGCAAGTCAATCCTGAATCTAGTTACGGTATGTCTGTGGTTTCATCAAGTTGTGAGTTTCTTCCCCTTCCCTTGTGTGAGGAGCAGCCAATGAAACGGGCAAGGGCCCAGGGCGAGAGAACTTGGAGACGTCACAGTCTCATCTGCGCATCCAGCCATGCATCCCTCCTCCTACCGCCAGGCTTGGCCCTGATTCAAGGTTTCTTTAGTTCCTTGGTCAGGGGCAATGAACTGAGAATTCTGCACACAGCAGGACTGGCAGAAATCTCTGTCCCTATTTACCCCCTCCCCCTCAACTCTTCTTTGCTTTTGAGCACTAGATGGCACTGGTGCATTGAGAAAGAAAGAGAAGGAGAAAGAGGGAGGGGGGAGAGAAAGGGAGAAAGAGAGAGACCTGGGTGTTGACTACAGAGGGTGAGGCTGGCAAGGAGCCCCTGTGCACATTCAGACGGCTGTCAGTCTCCTGGTGCCCAGGAAGTGCTTCAGGGTTGCTGAGCTCCACCAAATTGGGATGGAAAGGGCTGCCACTCCTGACGGCAGAGCTCAAGTAGAGCTTTAAATGCCTGCTGCAGATTCCCTTTGGCACTCGGTTGCTTGTGGCGAAATCCTTCCCTCTCCATCTGGAATTAAGGGAATTTATTCTGGCCGCGAAGCTCGGTAAAGCCCACTTTGCCCGTTCATCCCCCCTGCTCTTAAAATGTCCTCCTATCCGTCTTTTCATCTTGGCTGGCTAAATTTAAAAAAGCATTCCCTCCCAAGCTTCAGCATGCAACATTAGGGATTGTCACCTTTTGCCCTCCAGGGAGGAAATTAATTGGGAGCAGAACTGTTTTTAATTTAGCTGTGATTTATTTAGCTGTGACATTGACAGCGCAAGCCCAAGCTGCATTTACACCCTTCAAAGACTTTGGTAGACTTAGAAGGGTGTAACTCCGCTTTGAGTGGTGCTGTGAAATATACCTGGATTCCCAGATATTTAAGCAGAACCCTGCCTGGAGTTACTTTGCAAAGAAAACTTACATCCGCTGCAGTTGTAAAATAGGGTCAGCAGGTGTATTTATGAAGGAAGTTTGTTCAGTACTGTGTGAAAGTTGTCACGGAGGCGGGCACACGAGTGTGGCTTTTTGTGGCCATTGTTCTCCGGATGTAAGGGAGGAGGATGCATTCCTGTTGCCCAGGCAATTGGGTTGCTCCCTTGCTTGCTGCTCTGCCCTGACAGATTCATCAACCGGCTTCAGGCAGCAAGACTTTCACCTGGATTCAGCTCAAGCCGCACATAGTTCTCTGGGATGAGTTGGGACAGAACTGAAAGTTGAAGCTGTTGGGAGGGAGAAATTCTGAAAGGCGCCCACCTTCAATCCTTGTCCTGCCCCACCTGCAGTAAATGCATAGCTGGATGGGGCAAGGAAGTGTTCCTGGCCCAGTTGCCTTGGCAACCAGGAAGAATCCCCTCCTCCCCAGCCTTGAGCAATTTCTCACCCCTTTGCAAAGGGCTGTGAAAAATATCTTGGAAGGGTGTACGTGTTTTGTGGGTGGGGATGTTTACAAAGTGTACCTGCTCCCATGTCAGGTTAATATTAATTTATTTGCCGTCTTTCTAAAAAATAAAAGAAGGATGGATGGATGGATGGATGGATGGATGGATGGATGGATGGATGGATGGATGGATGGATGGATGGATGGATGGATGGATGGATGGATGGATGGATGGATGGATGGATGGATGGATGGATGGATGGATAAGGAAGAATGTCCTTTAGGAAGTGGAAATCAACAGCTCCCATTGATTTGAGATGGGGATCCTACCCCAGTAGCTGTCTTAGGAAACCAGATGCTCACTCAGCCAATGTGGAATCGTCCATTTAATTTATTGTTTTAATCAGGGGTGTCCAACTCTGACACCCCAGATGTTCATAACTATGATTCCCATCAGCCCCTGCCAGCATGGCTTGGTCATGCTGACAGGGACTGATGGGAATCGTAGTCCATGAACAACTGGGGCGCCAGAGTTGAACACCCCTGGTTTGCATCAAAAAAATGCAAATAGACTTGTTGCTCAACCAAGTTCATAGAAGAGATATGACTTCAGGGAGCCCCCCCCCCCCAAAAAAAAAAAAACCTGGGGAATCTCCTCTCTTTGGCTGGTTGAGTACTGAATGCTTGTTGCGTGCCATTTTGTTCAATACCCAAAGGATCCTGAACATTAAGGGGGAGCTGGTGCTGCACTTCATAACTTTGTGAGAAGATAGTAAACAGACCCTGCCACACATATTAGTGTGTTAGATCAGATCTTAAGAATGGGCTGACCCATGAATAGGGCACTCTTGCTCTTTTTTCTGTATGCCCCCAGAAATGAAATTTTGGCCCTTGTTAACTATGGACACTCCCGTACCCTGTAGTGGCTAGTATCTCAAGGTCTTGGGGGCCGAGCCTGCTCCTTTGTGTCATGGAAACTGCTGCAGGGGGGAAGTAAAGGCACAGGGTCTGAGATGGTCTTCACTGGGCACTTGCCTGCTGAATTCACTTCCAAGGGGGTGAGCACTGGAGCTCTGCTCCTCAGGTTTGAATGATGGGCTCAAAGAATTGATGGTGAAACTCTTGTTATTGTGGTGGAAAGTGTGGCAAGTTGCAGCCAACTCATGGTGTCCCCTTGGGGTGTTTTCAAAGCAAGAAGATGTCAGAGGAGGTTTGGCATTTCTGCCTCTGCGCAGCAATTCTGGACTTCCCATCGGAGTACTAACCAGTACTAACTAGGATCTGGCTAACTTGGGTCATCCAGGTCAGGGCAAAGAACCCAAAAACCAAAGGAACTCTCCCCAACCAAACAAAATGCAAAAATACCCACTTCGTACATTTAATAAAATTTGAAAATATTAATATAATAAAAGCATTAATTCTAAAGAACTAGGGAACTGTAAGCAGGCTGAATTTATAAAGGAATGAATCCTGCCTGCAAGTTTAAAATGGTTGAGGTCTGTGCTTGGCGTTGAAACCAGTTCCTGAGCTGGGCTATGTTTCCAGTTGAGCCCCCACTCCCCAATTTACCCTGGCTACTGGCAAACCTTCAATCTGTGCTTGCCTGAGCAGCTGACTCCTTCCGTTCCAGTTCCGGGGGGCTCAGTGCTCTTCTCCAACATCTCTGCTTCATTCTAAGAGGATGGCATGAAAATGGTTAACGTACTACAGAGCTTCAAGGGCTGCACACACATCTCCTCAACCACCAGCTCGAAAGGCTACAGGCCGGGTGCCCGGCTCCACTGAGGTTTATCTTCTTAACCCCTCCATGGATTGATTGATCCATTGCCTCTTTGGTACTGAATGCAAAGGTTGAGGGCAATTTTTGGTTGGTTTGCACAGCCTGTCTCCTCTCTGAAAATTATTTCTTCTCTCTCCCTCTTTTTAAAAATGCTACATTCACTCATCATCTCTCTTCCTGCTGTTGTGCTGTTTTGAAATAAAAACCTTCCCCCCCCCCCCAGATTTCCATCTCTCTGTCTTCCCGCCACACCCCTTGGCGTCCTCCTCCTCCCCCCCCCTCTTTCCCACTGTCGCCTCCCAGCCTCTGTCTGGCTTTCTGTTTGCCTTACGGAGGGGAGCGCTCCCATTACCTCATATTTGGAGAGAGAAAGCTGCAGCCAATCCGCTCTCCCTCTGCTTTTAGGTCAAGTGATTTCTGAACTGCAGTGAGATGCTTTGAATGTGTCTTCCTTCCTCCCAGCCTCGTAAGATGGCTGGCTGAAGCAGCCGCTGCTGAACGGGAGGATCTCAGGGTGTGTACGTACGTGTGCGCGAACTTGTGTGTAGGGGATTGCCTGCGGTACTGTGTGTATTTTTTTTTCCCAATGTGCATCTGATCTGATGAAGCGGAGGCTGGGATTTATCCTGGAGCCCGGTGCCAGCTTAGCTGCATTGTCGCCTCTCTCTTGCGCACCAGGGAGATGGGGAATACTCTGGGCTGTGTTAAGCAGCCGAAAGAGCAAGCTGGGGAGGGAGGGCACCCTCCCCTCTCCCCCAAGAGGAAAGCGCATTTCAGACGGAAGAAGAGGGGGAAGAAGAGGACAGTGGTGGCGGCGGCGACAGAGGGTGCTGCCGACTTGGCGGCCCAGGAGCCCTCCAAAGGGGCTGAGACTGTCGAAGAAGAGGAGGGATTGACAAAGTTGGGAGCAGCTCCCTCGCAGGGGGCAGGAGAGGACCTTGTCGAGAGCTTGCACCAAGGCACCGTGTCGCACAGGGAGGAGGCTCCTCCTGCTTTGGAGCCGGATGGTGTGGAGCAGGGGCATGTGGTCCAAGTGCGGGAGAGATTTCAAGGGAGGCTGGAGAAAATCCACCTGGTGACTGAACGTTCGCCCTCCAGTTCTGGTGCTCCAGGGGATCTTCTGGAAGACGGCACCACTGTCATCGCTCGGTTGCTGGACAACCCAGCAGAGCAGAACCGCAAGAAGGCTGCCAGCCGGCTGGTTGCCTTTCAGAGGCCCACTGCTGGCAACATTCTGGTGCCTTTGCAAAGGGAGCCTTCCACAGTAGGACAACAGGAGAATGGTGAAGGCACTGTCGTGGTGTGCAGGTCCCGGGAGCAATCCGGACTGGAGGCAGTGGCAACTGTGGCCAAGGACTCCTGTGCCGCATACACCAGTGAAGATGGGAACGACAGCCTGTCAAGCGCCACGTGGGGGGCTTCGTGGACTGCAGAGAAGGGCACTCTCTCGGAGCTGTCCACGCCGTCGCCCATGGTGGACCAGGTCGGAAACCAGGCAGTGGAGAGGCCTCAGTGGCTACCATCTTCTCAAGAAAGACCTTCCGGGAAGTGGGAAGAGGGTACTGGGGCAAACCTTCCTACCTCCCAAAGCAAGTCTTCCTGCAGCGAGTCAATCTCAAGCACTTTCAGGTACTCTTCAGGCTACGGGAGTGACTCAACCCAGCCCCTGGTCAAGACTTCTGGCAGGGACAAGAACTCTGCGTTGATCTGTGAAGATGGGCCTGTGTTTTTCCAGGGAGCAGAAGTCCCAAAAGGGAGGGTGATGGTGAAGAAGATGAAGCCGCCAGCTGAAGGAGGGGTCAGTGCAGGCTTATTTACTCTTCTTCAGGGTCTGGGGGTTGGAGGAAAGGTAGGGCCACAGCATACAACCGTCTTAATGCTGCTGTGTTTTGTGACAACTGCAGCATCCTGAGGCAGGGGGGTCTGGGAGCAGCACCCTTGGGGGGTTTTTTCCCCAAGCCTTGCTCCATAATTCGGGCACATGTTTCGGAGTAAGAGTTACTTGCAGGGGATCAGGCAGGGGATTTCTTTTTGCAAAATGGCAGAGGGCTTTCCCTGCTGCAGGCTGCAGTGTGCTGGCGTAGATGCATGTCGGTTCTGCTAACTTTTGGGAGATAATTTGCAAAGCTGCCGTATCAGCAAGTGTTTGAGAGCGGGGGGCTGACTGAGGGAACTTGATTTTCAGGGGAAACACTCTGCCCATGCTCCAAGGAGCTCCTCTACTCCAATTCTTGTGCTCCAGACCTCAGACATGATGTGAAAAGGGACCTTGGAAAGTCTCGACTGAGAAACATCTGGGATCCACTCCCATATTCTCTATTGGAGAAGTTTGGAGATAACCCCAGTGGTTTTGGGTGCTGAGCTGTGGGGAAAATGTAACTCTGGGAGCCCTATTCTCCGTACCTGGGTGTTTTTAGATAAATGTGCTTTTACTCTGGGGGGGGGAGGGAGAATG
The DNA here is from genome assembly GCF_021028975.2 of Sphaerodactylus townsendi. Classification (NCBI taxonomy): domain Eukaryota; kingdom Metazoa; phylum Chordata; class Lepidosauria; order Squamata; family Sphaerodactylidae; genus Sphaerodactylus; species Sphaerodactylus townsendi. The sequence goes on from NC_059430.1 coordinate 102,127,601, forward strand.
TACTCTGCACATGCTCAGCAAGGTTATCTTCCTTAAAACTTTATGTATTCTGGTGCTGAGGTCTCATGGCAGAGTGGTGGTGAGCCCACCGTTTCAAATGAAGACACGGGCTGTTTTCCATCTTGTGACAGAAAGTCCGGCAAGGAGGTACCCTTACTAGGTTTGGCGCTTTAGGCTTCGGAGTCTCAGTGATGAGGGATTTTTTGCTTAGTGTAAAGGGTTTTTTTGCAGCCAGAAAAGTCCCCGATTTTCCAGGGTTTTGCCTTAACCTCCTGCTTGGTCCAGGTTTGCTGTTCTATGTGGCTGATGGTCTGGTTCTTTAGCATGCATTCTGCTGTCCAAACCCTATTATGTGCAGTAACTGCTAATTGAACTGGAATGCAGAGCCGTGCCAAGAATCAGTATAAAAAACCCAACCAGCTGGGGAATTCTACTTTTTTTGGAACTTTTTAAAAAAATAATTGGGTTGTTTCCCTCTTGTTTAGAAATCTCTCTGGAATGTAAGTTTTAAGGAGCATTATTGTAAGTCGGGGGCTACTCTCTGATGGAGAGTGGTAACAGCCAGATAACTGGGGGGAGGGGGGTTGTTGTATCTGCTACCAAGCCAGTGTAAATTTTACCTCTGAACAGCTCACTCTAGAATGCCAGATACATGGACAGCTCAAGGGCTGCAGTGAGGAAAAGAGCATTCTGCACATACTCAGAGGACATGTACTCCCCAATATTACTTCCAAGTGTTAGAAACCAGGTCTCATTCCCGTTGTGTCCTGTATCAAAATGGTGCAAAGGCTTCAGACTTCTCTTGCCCATCATAGCCCCTTGAAGGACACCACCGTATAACCAGCAGGGGACTGAAGGTGTGGCAGTAGATCAAAAAGGGGTGTGTGGGGTGGGGGGAAAGGAGCTGTTTATGGGTGTGTGTTTGTGTCTCAGAGTAGTTATGAAACTGAAGGTCTCTTGGTCCCCAAAGCAGAGCTAGTCTGGTTGTCAGCAAGTGTTTCCTAAGAGTAAGGTACCGTGGCCTGGATGGACCACGTTAGCCCAGTGTTCTCAGATCTCCGAAGTCGATCATCTCAAGGACAGCGCAGTGATAGTACTCAGCCACCTGCCGCCTCCCCCTGCTGAGACGGTGGCAGTTTAGCTACAGTTACAAGCAACAAAGAAAGGAGAGATCCGTTAACACATTAAAGGTGAAGACACTTTCCCCCTTTCCACAGGCAGGTGTGAGTCCTTTCAGCTTGTCCCATCCTGACAGCCGCAACTTGATGGCCCTTTCCTCCACCACCAAGGTGCTGCAGGCCAGTGGAACTGTGGGATTAGAAGACCATTGAGCTGAGGGAGTCTCTGAGAATGAAATAAAAAGCTCCCTCTCTTCTTGAGTCTTCTCTCTGCCAGATACCCAGTGTTTAATTATGGGCTGGTGAGGTGTTGAAGCACAAGGAGGAGGGGAGTATCTATAGGGCTTATTCATTAGCCTGGGGAAATATTACGATTTCCGCACATTCAGTTGACTTAGCAGCCAGTCCAGGCCCTCCCAGTCTTGCTGATTTGGGAAAGAGTGAAAGCTTGAAAGGGGGGTGTTTTGTTGGTTCGTGAAGAGAGAGCAGGCTGCTGTTCCGGGCAGCTGTACTACATGATCTTAGAGGTGTATGCCACCCCAGATCCCTTGAGAGAACACAGAGTCCCACTGCTAGGTTGTATGCCACACCCTCAAAATATATCTCTTCTTCCCTGCCAAGGTACTACTTAGTTATTTTGCACCGTCTTGTCTCTTCCCAACGTGCCTTGGAGCATTTTTTTTTCCTCTGGAAACTGTTTTTTTCCAGGGGCCTGTTCAAGTTGGCAGAACCCAGAAGGAACAAAACGATGAACCCAGCCACTAATGAGTCTCTTCCAAGGAAAGCCCTGACCTCAAATGGGGTTTTTTGTCACTTCTGAACTCCACAGGTTGCAACATGTGAGAGGCACAAGGTTGAGAATTGACTCTGGCTTTGAAATAGTCTGGTTCATGTTCTCAAGAGTCAGAAGCTGTTGGCATGACCCATGACCAAGCCCCAGTCCTGAGTCACTCATAGGTGTTGTCAATGGTTTTCATACTTTGTTTGGGAGCCTCTCAGTGAGAGGATCCAGGATAAACCCAAGAAGACTGCTTTGTGCCTTCAGTGATCTGCTGCTGCATTGGATGAGTGTTGGTGGTCTCTAGGGCATGCAGATTCCCTCATGGTTCTGTGCTGAGCAGTGGGGAAGCCCACCTAGTCTGGCTGACATTTCTCCCAAAATAAAGTTTTGCTCCAGAATCCTCTGCAACGGACACAACCTTTGTGGCTGATGCCTGGGGTCTCCTTGGGAGCAAACACCTATGTGGACACAGGGTTCCCTGAGTGGTCTGAAAATGCTGACTTGCATGGGAGCTGGTTCTGGAACGTAGAACAAGGTGAACCAAAGAGACCTGATGTTGCCAGGGGACAGATGGAAAGATGTTGGCTCTCTGTTGACTCACTTTGCCCTCTTGAATGGGCAGAGAAATCAAATGGTGATTTAAGATCAAGGAAGTTCCACATCTGCTTTGGCTAAAATAAATCTTCCTGGAGACAGAAGACAGATATTTGGCTGCCTTTGTATCTTAAGCAACATCTCTTCCTTGAAGGGGCCACATTTTTCCAGATTGAGCTGGAAGATACTGGATAAAAAAACAGCATTTTCTTTCTGAGATCTCAGGGGAGAGTGATGGTGAGCCCATTCTTTCAAACGAAGACATGGCCTGTTTGCCATCTTGTAACAGGGAGGAGAAAAAGAGTAGTTTAGATTTATATCCCCCCTTTCTCTCCTATAGGAGACTCAAAGGGGCTTACAATCTCCTTGCCCTTCCCCACTCACAACAAACACCCTGTGAGGTGGGTGGGGCTGAGAGAGCTCCGAAAAGCTGTGACTAGCCCAAGGTCACCCAGCTGGCCTGTGTGGGAGTGCACAGGCTTATCTGAATTCCCCAGATAACCCTCCACAGGTCAAGTGGCAGAGCGGGGAATCAAACCCGGTTCCTCCAGATTAGAATGCACCTGCTCTTAACCACTATGTCACTGGTGCTCCTAGTAAGGAGGTATCCTTACTAGGTTTGGTACTTTAAGCTTTGGAGTCTTCGTGAGGGGGGATTTTTTGCTTTGTGTAAAGCTTTTTTTGTAGCCCAAAAAGTCCCTGATTTGTAGGATAAATCTACTTGCCATGGGTCCCATTGCCTCTAGCCTGGTTGGCAAAACATGCTGCTTTTGTGAGAGTCGAGCGGGCAATCTATTGAGTTGTCCTGCCAGGAGGCATCAGGTACCCAAGAGGACTGAATACTTTTAAATATAGAAGCCAGTTTCAAATTTTAAGGTGCCAGACCAACCCAGTACACAAATCCCTTTATCTAATTTAGGCATACTGAAAAAGAGGCTGAATATAAAAAGAAATGACAGATCTGTGCTAGTAAAGCCATATTCTGCAGTGTAAATAAATTATTCATATTTCTGGTTTAGTTGTTGAATTCATTTTTGCTGCCCACATGGGAAGGACAAGGCGGATCTCTGAAGCGCCACTCTCAAGTGCTGGAAATCTCAGCCGGGATTCTCCCATTTTCATCAGGAACTGGGTGTACACTTTTAGATTTATTTCTCTAGCCATAAAAACTAGAAATGTGGGTCAATTTTGTTTTTCATTTTAAGTCTACTGCCAGGCCAACCCAGGATTCCTGTATCCAATTTGCCCAATACAATAACAATATGATAAATACCTGGCCATATTGCTGGGATCTACACATATATATGCCTGTACATTACAGCATCCTCGGTTCTTAGGAAGAACCTGATGCATATGAAGGACATCACTGGCTGGTGGCAATGATTAATAAATGCATGGTTATTTATATCTCACCCGCAACCCCCAGCATAACTGGGCTTAGGACAGCTTGCAATATAAACAATACATGCATAATAGAACATTTAAATTTAAAACCACACATTAACATTAAAATACAACTAGTAATAAATATTCCTACATTGGTGCTTAATCTCAGAATCTCAGAAGGATGGTTCAGTCTGGCAGCTAAACAGTAAATCATACACTGGAGGGATATGCTACCATAAACTGAGGGAGGAAGTTGAGGCCAGGGTTTAATTTCCAACATACTATTATAAATTACCATACTATATTATATACTACATTATAAGTTAGTATATATTATTTAATTTAGAAGAGTTTGGATTTATACCCCACCTTTCTCTCCTGTAAGGAGACTCAAGGTGGCTTACAAACTCCTTTCCCTTCCTCACCCCACAACTGACACCTTGTGAGGTAGGTGGTGCTGAGAGAGTTCTGGCAGAACTGTGACTTGCCCAAGGTCACCCAGGAGGAATGTAGGAATGCGGAAACACATCTGGTATATCAGATAAGCCTCTGTCACACAGGTGGAGGAGTGGGGAATCAAACCCAGTTCTCCAGATTAGAGTCCACCTGCTCTTAAACACTACATCACACTGTTTATATCCCACCTTTCTCAACAAAACTCAAGTCAGATTACACAGTATTAGTCAATATGATCAACAGGATGAAACATCCAGTAAACAATAGGGTTTGGATTTAAGACACCTGAAACAGAGCGAAGACAAAGCATAATCATGTTCAATGAAGCAAAAATTAAATATAGAAGCACATTTACAACGAGCATGTACTGTACACAGTAGTATATTCCAAGTTAATACAACCTGCATTTTTTGCAGCTGTATTAACTTGTTTCTCCAGCAGCTGTGTGGGATCCAGTGTAACCCCTGGGATATTGACAGAGTCACCAAGGGTCATCTGTGCCATGTTGAAATGTCCTTCAAGATCTCCTTCCCAACTAGCACTACTTCCATCTTGACTGGGTTCAGTTTCAATTTGTGTACTTTCAGCCATTTGACCACAACACTGAGGCAGTGGCTCAGAATCTTACCACATCTCCAGCTGATTTAGAGAGAGGGAGGGGGAGAGAGAGGGGGTGTGTGTAGGCCTTTAAAATTGGAGGGATATGGTGATATCTATTAAATTACTAACATGAGTCATGATGTCATACTCCGGTGACGACATGAGAAGACAAGGCTACCTAAAAAGACAATAATGTTTGGAAAAATTGATGATATGAGATGGATTAATGCAATAAACGGTTTTCAGTTTTCAACACCTGAATGAGGCTGTCAATGTTTTAGAGGCTATTAATTCATAGGACTGGCTTATATTAATAGAATGTAACACAAACATGCACAACTCAACCTACTGAACAGAAGAAGAATTGGTTTTTGTACTCCACTTTTCTCTGCCTTTACGGAGTCTCAAAGCAGCATATAATCGTCTTCCCCACCACAGGCACCTTGTGAGGTAGGTAGGGCCAAGAGAGTTTTGTGATGAGTCCAAGGTCACCTAGTAGGCTTCATGTGAAGGAGCAGGGTATCAATCCAAGTTCTTCAGTTTAGAGTCCACCGCTCTTAACCACCACACCATGCTGTCTCAGGGGCTTTCCCCACTACAGAAGGGAGCTAAGGTCGACTCGGTTCCCTTCAGTGGAGGACGATTCCAGGCTGTCTCCACAGCAACTGAGTTGGCCCCCTGGAACCGAGCTAAGTGGGCGGGATCATCTTGGTGCCTGTTTTGCTTCTCGGTCGTGATTGGTGCTTGTGTTACGGCGGGAAACGGGAGCGTTCTTTTTTTTACAGTTTTTACAGTTTAAAGTTTACAGTTACATGCGCTTTCTGCCCGCCACGACTCTCCCGTTCTGCGCATGCCACAAAAGCGGCTCGTGATTGGTTGAACAGATGAGGTGTCATTTCAATGCTTCCCCACTTCGAAGCTTTGAAGCTTGTTCCAGCAGAAAAGTGTAGTTCATAACTGCGACAAGGATGTCGCAGTTCTGAGCGGGGGCGGGAGGGAACTGAGACAAAACAATGTTGAGCTCGGTGGCAGTGGGGATTCACTGAGGCGAACCTAGGTAGAAACCAGTTCAACTCTGTCAGTGGGGAAAGCCCCTCAGACAGCCATTTTCTGCTTCCACATGGTTTTCAAAGATAACCTCACACAGGTGTACTCTAATCTGGAGGGGGTCAGTGCCGAGATCTCTGTGACTAGATTCCACTAGATTGTGAGGAAAGGCCTCAACTGGCAAACGTGGCAGGCACTATGGTGATTTGCCTCTCTGACTGTGAGTCTGGGTCAAACTGGAAGGGAAGAGGAGTGAACTCCACCCAGAGTCAGCAGTCTCCCAGACCTTGATCCGAGCTTACGCCGAGCCACAGCTTTTTAACATTGTCTGGACTGAGGTTCAGTTTATTGGTTAAATGGAACCTGGCTGCATGATTCAGAGCTCTCTGGCTAGGCCTTTTGCACAGTAGAATAATCCACCTGGAAATGGAAGACAGATATTTGGCTGCCTTTGTCTGTATGCTAAGCAGCATCTATTCCTTGAAGTGGCCACAGTTTTCCAGATTGAGCTGGAAGATATTGGGCAAAAAAGCAGCATTTTCTTTGTGAGGTGAAAAATCTATGCAGAGTCAAACATTCATAATTTGAGAGAAGTGAACACCAGGCAGATCCCAGACAGCTGATGGAGCTTAAGGTCACCCAGATTTTTAAATTTTTATTTTATTTATAGTCATACTTTTTCACTGACTCTCACCTGGATGGTCCAGGGCAGGCTAGCCTGATCTTGTCAGATCTCAGAAGAAGAGTTTGGATTTATATCCCCCCTTTCTCTCCTGTAAGGAGACTCAAAGGGGTTTATGATCTCCTTTCCCTTCCCCCCCCCCCAGCAAACACCTTGTGAGGTGGGTGGGGCTGAGAGAGCTCTGTAGAACTGTGACTAGCCCAAGGTCACCCAGCTGGCATGTGTTGGACTGCACAAGCTAATCTGGTTCACCAGATAAGCCTCCACAGCTCAAGCGGCAGAGTGGGGAATCAAACCCGGTTCTCCAGATTATATCTTGTCAGATCTCAGATGCTAAGCAGGGTCACTTGTGGTTAGCGCTTGGATGGGAAACCACCAAGAAAAGAATTCCAGGTTTGTTATGCAGAGCAGGCAATCACAAAGCATCTGTAAATGTCTCTTGCTTTGAAACGGTATAGGGTTGCCGTGTCATCTCCAACTTGATGGTACTTTCCACTACTTTTTTCACTAATCATTCTAGTAAAGCAGAGCTGCCATACCCTGGACTTTAGAGGTGATTCTGATAACTTTCTAGACCCAGGGTGCTCCTTTAAGAGTCAGCGACGCGTGGTGTAGTGGTTAAGAACAGGTGGATTCTAATCTGGAGAACTGGGTTTGATTCCTTAGGCCTCCCCCTGAGTGACAGGCTTATCTAGTGAACCAGATGTGTTTCCACACTCATACATTCCTACTGGGTGAACTTGGGCTGGCCACAGTTCTGCCAGAACTCTCTCAGCACCACCTACCTCACAAGGTGTCTGTTGTGGGGAGAGGAAGGGAAAGGAGCTTGGAATCCACCTTGAGTTTCCACATTGTGTCATTTGTAATGTTTAGCCTCAGAAGTCTCATGAGCCACACCCCAATAGCTCTGTATATAGGAAAGCATCTTTAACTCCATGTGTTTATAGAAGGACATGCCTCAGTTTTCAGAGGTAATGTATAGGATTTAACATGGTTGCTTGTATTGCATTTTGATTTGATTTTAAACCAAGCTTTTTTTTAAAAAAGGCACTCCCTGTAATTGAAATGTTTAAAAAAAGAACTAGACCCCATTTTTAATTTTTAATTCCAGTATGAATCGGGCAAAAATAGATTTTAATCCCATTTTGCCCATATAAATGTCTATAGTTGCACTGTAGCTATGGAGAATTGGTTTTTGTAGAGAGTCTGTGCCTTCTCCAAGGATTAGATCTATTTATTTCTAGTGTTGCCAGATCTCTTGGCCAGGGCAGGTGCCGTGGGGGAGAGAAGAGACTTGCTTTTCCCTATAGAACCATCTTGCTTCTGTGAAGTCTGAACTGTTTTGTCTTGTGGGGATGATACTGTTCTCTTGATGCCCTGGGCGGGAGGGGAGAGCATCTATATTTTCCTCCTCCACTGGAAAAAAAAATCCTCTCAATATATGCCTCGTGATTTATTTTCGTTTTAATTTTACCAATAGCCAGCTGCCTAATATGCCCTTTCAGACAGCAAGCTTTTATCTTACCTTCTTTCCCTGCGCAAGGATTTGTCCAACCCTTTCCCCTCTCTCTCCTTCTTTAAATAATTCCAAGGACAGATCCTTTTTGTGGGAGGTGCCCCGTCCCTGCAAAAGCAGCATCTCTGTGCAAGACATGCCGCGTTTGAAGCTGGTGAGGCAGAGAGCAGCCATGAAATTAACATGATGCTCCAATCTGAATTGGCAGGGAACGGCTGGTGGGGAGGGGGGAGACGGGAGCCAGCACAGAAGTAGCAAAGGAGGGCGGGTTCGCTAGTGCCTGCTAGGAAGGTGAGGACTAATATCTGATATCTCATGGAGGTTGGGCCTTCTCACAAGATGCTAGCAGCCCTTGGGATAGCAACACCAGCATGAGAGACTAGGCTTGAAGGGGAAGAGCTGGATTCTCACATCACTTGACCATCGGTGTTGGTGGTCCCGCCTTTGGGTGAGTCTAAAACTTGCCTAAGGCTTGATGTGGATGGCCCAGGCTAGCCTGATCTTGTCAGCTCTTGGGATATCAGCAGGATTGACCCTGGTTACTGCTTGGATGGAAGACCTCCAGTGAGTACAGGGGTCGCTATGCAGTGGTAAGCAATGGCAATTCTCCTCTGTTGCCTTGAAAACCCCTCAGGGTCATAAGTTGGTTGTGACACTTTCCATCACCATTTAGGCCCTGGTTGAGGGTTTATGACCTGGAACACTCATAGGTGTCAAACTCGGGGCCCTCCAGATGTTATGGACTACAGTTCCCATCAGCCCCTGCCAACATCATGCTGGCGGGATGATGGGAACTGTAGTCCATAACATCTGGAGGGCCGTGAGTTTGACACCTGTGCTCTAGGCAAATTCAATGAAATGCATTCTTCTAATCTCTTGCATTGAAAACCCTGTGAGGTTGCCATGCCAGGTGCCACTTGAGGGCAAAAGTGGCCTCCCTGAAGAAGGTCTCCTTCAGACACACCTGATTTCCTCTTCACCCATCCAGTAATCAGCAGGACCATGCTAAGCAGAGTTTCGCCCTTCCAGCTCTGCTGAAGTCTTATGGTGTGACTCTTAGGGCAGAATCATGCACTTTCAGTCCACTTTCACAATTGTTTGCAAGTGGATTTTGCTATTTCACACAGTAAAATGCAGCTACAAAGTGCATTGAAAGTGGATTGAAAGTGCATTATTGTGCATGAGGGAAAGTACCCTTAGGATGGCCCCGGAAGTTGAAATTAGAATCAGGAAGTCCCCAGTTCAAAATTTACCTCAGTTTGAAACCTGTAAGTTAGGAGGAGCAGTGGCATGGTGGTTAAGAGCAGGTGCATTCTAATCTGGAGGAACCGGGTTTGTTTCCCCGCTCTGCTACCTTAGCTGTGGAGGCTTATCTGGGGAATTCAGATTAGCCTGTGCACACCCACACACGCCAGCTAGGTGATCTTGGGCTAGTCACAGCTTTTCAGAGCTCTCTCAGACCCACCCACCTCACAGGGTGTTTGTTGTGAGGGGGGAAGGGCAAGGAGATTGTAAGCGCCTTTATATCCCCCCTTGAGAAAGGGGGGATATAAATCCAAACTACTCCTCCTCCTCCTCCTCCTCCTCCTCCTCCTCCTCCTCCTCCTCCTCCTCCTCCTCCTCCTCCTCCTCTTCTTCTTCTTCTTCTTCTTCTTCTTCTTCTTCTTCTTCTTCTTCTTCTTCTTCTTCTTCTTCTTCTTCTTCTTCTTCTTCTTCTTCTTCTTCTTCTTCTTCTTCTTCGTCTGACCTTTGCTGCCTTTCCCTCTCTGACCACATCAGCCTCTTTGAATATGAAGACTGATGTTAACCTACCTTATAGGGTTATTGTAAGGATTCTGGCAAGGAGATGCACATGAGATTCTTTGAACACTCTGAAGCAGAAGACGGGTGTGGTGTTATTTCCTCTTCTGTCTCCCTGTTCTCCTGAATGGAAGAGCCAGGTACCAGGTTTCTAGCACAATGAGCTATCTGTAGTATGGAAACATAAGCCAAGGTTAATGTGTATTAACCCCCAGCCTCCTTGTAAAATACCTGGAGTCAAGGTCATTAACTGAAATCAGCATCGGCGGGAAGTCTAATGAGAAAGTTTCACCCAGGGCACATCATAAATACATGGAAACAGTTGCGGCAGGATGTTGTAATTGCCTGAGTATCATTTACCCGGCTACATGGAGGTCTGTTGTTTGGCTGATTTGCAGACATTCAGAACAAGAGCTAGGATTGCAAGCTCCGTGTTTCAAGCGGATGTTTGCCGTCGTCTCCTGCTTATAAGCAGTCCCTGGAGGATCTGGCTACCTTCTATCCAAAGACAGATTGCTGAGCTTGATGGACCATTCATTTTACGGTCAAATGTTCCTGGCTGGACATCGCCACTGTTCTTATCCTTTGCCATTACATGAAAAGCCTGGAATGATGTTTGGTGCCTGGTTATTTTAGTGGCCCAGAGTCCCTGAAATCTTTTTTCCTCCCATTGGCTAGGGATGCATAGACATTGAATAATCCGTCAGGGCGGTGGCTGTCTTTACAAGGTGCGGAGCTGTCCTACAGTAGTGGAAGAAGAGTTAGTTTTTATACCCCACTTTTCTCTACCTTTTTAAGGAGTCTCAAAGCAGCTTACAGTCACCTGCCCTTCTCACAATAGACATCTTGTAAGGTAGGTGGGGTTCTGAGAGTTCTGAGAGAACTGTGACTAGCCCAAGCTCCCCAGATTAAAGTTCACCACTCATGTGGAAGAGTGGGGAATCAAACTCTGATCTCTAGGTTATTGTACGCTACTTTTAATCCTTATACCATGCTGAGTCACCAGAAGCAAATCGGCTCCCTGTCTTTTCAAATGTGCCAGCTTGTGCCAACGTGGTGTAGTGGTTAAGAGCAGATGGATTCTAATCTGGAGAACCAGGTTTGATTCCCCACTTCTTCACCTGAGTGGCAGAGGCTTATCTGGTGAACCAGATTATTTTCTGCACTTGGGCTAGTCACAGCTCATTCAGTACTCTCTCAGAACTCTCCCACCTCCTACCCAAGGTGTCTGTTGTGGGGAGAGGAAGGGAAAGGAGCTTGTAAGCCACCTTGAGTCTCCTTACAGGAGAGAAAGTTGGGGTATAAATGCAAACTCTTATGATGATTATTTGGGATACAAAAACAGCATCATTTTACACTTGCGCTTGGCCCTTTATGCAAATTGCCCTTGGGCATTTTGAAAGGAAGGATCACCTGATGTCAGTGTACAAAATAAAGGGAATTCACCTGAATTATTTGCAGCTTTTTGTGGAAGGCTCTTTGGAACTAGAAAACGTTCATGAAGTTGTTTGTTACTCTGGGTGGAAGGTTGCAGGGGGACTTTGGGCCAGACGTTCTCTGACCTGCCTCACGGGGTGTATCCGTTCTCTGCATTCTGGAAGTCAAAATGGTTTTACTTCACAACATAGCTCAGGGCTCTGTGGGGGCTGGCACTGAGACTCTGCAGCTTCTGGTACTGGAAGGCCCGTTTGGCCATTAAGAGTTTGACAGTAATTTTAACAACACTGTTGTTCTGGAGTTTGTATCCCACATTCCCAATTCAACAAAATCCCCAGGGCAAAATCCCCAGGGCAAAATCCCCAGGGCAATGAAGCTAGACAGGGCTATTCAGTCTATATAAAAGACATGAGCTACACCTGACATGGGATGGCATGTGAATCTGTCTGATAGCACAGGAGAGAGTTAACACTTCTGCTTGCTGCTGTTCTGCACCTGGGAAAGGGACTGTGTGGGATACGAAACCATCTATAGCCAAGGACGGGAAGGATGCTATGATAGGTTTCAGTCCTGTCCCGTTTCCCCCGTCCCCCAGTGATCTAACTATGCAGAGTATTGGTTTTTAAAAAGAAAATTCATTTTCCGCTTAGCAGAGGTATAGCAAGGGAGGAAAGTACCTGGTGCAGTGGTGCATCTTCCGCTCCAGTCCTGCCCTGGAACGCCCCCACAGGCTGCGCGCCCAGTGCATCGTGCACGTCCTGCCCCCTTGGAGCTACGCCTCTGCCACCTCTGCCACTTAGACCTTTTCAAATCTAAAATGCTGCGTAGCCACTACTTCCACTTTGCTGCAAACATTCTGAGACGTGGTCCTTGGGAGGAATGATCACCACCCTACTCAAAACTTGGCAAGACATATAACAGCACAGTCGGCGTCTCTGATCCCATGCGAGTGCCCCTCCCACTTCCTGCACAGCCATGTAGCAAGCCTTGAAGGCACTCGGTAAGATAAAATCGTTCTTGCTGATAACATAATTAAAAAATTAAACAATTTTTTAAAAGGCAGATGAGATCAGTGAGCCAGCAGTAATAAAACCAGCTTAGCTTGTAGCTGAGCAGAACAACCTCCTTGGGGAAAGGTTCTGCTGTGCATTCCATTTGTTGAGGGTGTGAGGACTTCTCAGTCATGGCGCTGCACGTGTGGATAGCTCACCCTGGGGACACTTGCCTCACCCCTCTTAACTGTTACAAAAAGGATAGGAACTTGCCTTTTCCTCCCAGCTTTTAGTAGCCCCTCAATAGATGTTTGAGCTCATCCGAGCTTGGAAACTTATTAGGATAAGCCACGGTTAATACTTGGATGGGAGACCACCAAGGAAGACCAGGATTGCTGTGCATAGAAAGTCAATAGCAAACCACCTCTCCTTGTCTCTTGCCTTGAAAAGTCCTTGAAGGGTTTCCATAAATGGGTTGCTGCTTGATAGCTCCACCTCCTCCTGCTCCTCCTCCTGCTCCTCCTCCTCCTCCTCCTCCTCCTCATCATCATCATCATCATTAATGGCTGCTTTGCTGTTTCATTTTGCACCTGACTTTGTTCATGGTTGTGTTTTGAATTCTGAACTTTATTGGATTTTGAAGAAGAAGAGTTGGATTTATATCCCCCCTTTCTCTCCTGTAGGAGCCTCAAAGGGGCTTACAAACTCCTTTTCCTCCCCCCTCACAACAAACCCCCTGTGAGGTGGGTGGGGCTGAGAGAGCTCGGAAGAACTGTGACTAGCCCAAGGTCATGCAGCTGGCGTGTGTTGGAGTGTACAGGCTAATCTGAATTCCCCAGAAAAGCCTCCACAGCTCAGGCGGCTGAGCGGGGAATCAAACCCGGTTCCTTCAGATTAGAGTACACCTGCTCTTAACCACCACGCCACTGCTGCTCCTTTAATTCTTCATTCTTTGAAATCTGTGTTCGGTTTCTTAGAGAGCTTTATCATACAGAAGTATTTTGATAAACTGGGATGAGAAAATGAATGCACTTCCCTTGGGCTGACTAGACTGGATAGTTTTGCTGACGTTCGTAGTTTTGTTTGCGATGAAGATGGCAGATTTGTAGAGTACAAAAGGCATTGGCCCTGGGAAATTAAGTCTTCATGTGGATCGAGGTTTTTATAGCATGCCACCTCTACTCTTGGCTGACGCTGTACTCTGACCTCAGTTATATAAGTCAATCTGAAGGGAGTGAAGGGCAGGTGGAATGGGTGGCTTTGGGGACAGGAAATCAGTTTGGTACTCCCTCCCCCTATAACTCCATATCCAAGACTAAACTTTGATATCTTGACCACTGATTTGTTTTGCAAGATTAATATGTTGTTATTTGATCCCAATGTTCTCAGAAGCAGTTTACAACATATTAAAAGAAGACAGGGTCTATTTCCCCAAGGGCTTGTCACTGTATAAGAATACTGCGCCAGGCTGCTTGGAAAATAGTGTCTGTCCCTAGAGGGTGATGTCCCGGCACCAGCAGTAACAGTCTCTGGGAGGGTGGACTGCTTATTACACTTTTCATAAAAAATTGATGCCTGGAATGGGAGATTGAAATGGTACACTCCCCCATCTGTCATACAGCACAGCCAGACAGGAAAGTCACCTCCACAAACTTCATGCCTCACTGAAGTAAAATTGTACCAGTGCACATTAGTGCTTGTGCTAGAGTGTTCTTGGTGGCTTGTATCTTCCTGTTGTTCACCAGAACGTCATGTCCAAAGCAAGTAGCCTCCCTTTCATATTATTCTACAGAGCAGGGGTCTGCAACCTGCGGCTCTCCATAGACTACAATTCCCATCAGCCCCTGCCAGCATGGCCAAGTGACCATGCTGGCAGGGGCTGATGGGAATTGTAGTCCATGAACATCTGGAGAGCCGCAGGTTGCAGACCCCTGCTGCAGAACCTGCTCACCATTGAAATGCTACTGACTCATGCCTTCCAAAGACTTGCTCCAAGTGAGATTATTACCCTGCGCTACATGGTCTTCTTCTCTTCCAGATCTCTGACATCTACATCAGTGGCGAGTCTGGAGACATGTCCGCCAAAGAGAAGCTCCTCCTGTGGACCCAGAAAGTGACGGCAGGTTATGTGGGGCTGAAGTGCACCAACTTCTCTTCCTGCTGGAGTGATGGAAAAATGTTCAACGCTATTATTCACAGATACAGGTATGAGCCACCTGACCCCAGTAGCAGAGCAGCTCCACAAATAGTACCAGTTCTTTAGCTGAAGCAAGCTGTTCTGTAAATTTTGACCAGATGGAGGTGCAAATTCCAAGTTTTGATTTTGAAGTTTGATATTTGTGGATCCTTAAAAATGATCAATGTTTAAAACAGTTCCCACAACTTAATCATTTTACCCACATGTCATTTGACTCAATCTGTGCTGGAACATTGGGTTTATCTTTGTGGTAAATTTCGTACTCCAAGTTCTGAGTATTAGGTGTGTTCCTGCTTGTCCAGTAATCTGTGTTGGGGTATCTGTGTGCCTTGAGGTCTTTTTCCTAGGAATAAGCCCCACTGAATTGGAACATACTTCTGAGTAGACATAATTAGGATTGCTTCAGAAGTGTGTCTTTCCAGACTTTCTTGGAATCTTGGTGCCCTGGAGGGAAAAAAAATCAGTTCTTGGCTTCCTAGGGAATTGCTTAGCAACCTCAGCTTAAGTTCCCAGTTGTGGAGGAGAGAGATTAAAAAATGCAGTTTTTAGCGGTAGTTGGCCTGTCTTGGACCATGAAATATTTTGCCAAAGGGCTTATGACGGGTGTCCTCTTCTCCCTCTTGCCTTTGCAGAAGTTTCTGGCAGCATCAGTTTATGAACTCACAACCTTTTTGCTGTTTCCTGCAGGCCAGATCTTGTGGATATGGAAAGGGTGCAGATTCAGAGTGGCCGAGAGAACCTGGAACAGGCCTTTGAGATTGCTGAGCGGCTTGGGGTCACCAGATTGCTGGATGCAGAAGGTGAGAGGGAAGACAGTGGAGCTGAAGTTCTGTCATTAGGGTTGCGGCATGGCCTCACTTAGGTGTTCAATGAGATTCATATGGATTCATATGGATCTTTGACAGAAGATCTCTAAATCCGTATGTCCACATCACATTTGATGGGCGAGATCTGACTGTCCTTCACACTGGTGGTCACTGAAGAAGGATTAGATGGCAGCTCTGTGATTAAGTGGAATGTTGGTTGGTTGGTTGGTTGGTTTATATTTATATTTCTAGTATTATATTTCTGCCTTTTTCACTGGGACTCATGGTGGATTATACAGAGTAAGTCAGCACAATCAATAAAATGGGACATTCAGTAAAGAAGAAGAGTTTGGATTTATATCCCACCTTTCTCTCCTGTAAGGAAACTCAAGGTGGCCTACAATCTCCTTTCCATTCCTCTCCCCACAGCAGCAACCTTGTGAGGTAGGTGGAGCTGAGAGAGCTCAGAAGAACTGTGACTAGCCCAAGGTCACCCAGCAGGAACGTAGGAGTGTGGAAACACATGTGGTTCACCAGATAAGCCTCTGCCACTCAGGTGGAGGAGTGGGGAATCAAACCCATTTCTCCAGATTAGAATCCACCTGCTCTTAACCACTATACCACGCTGGCTCTCTTAAATAGTTAAATAGGATTTGAGTTGTAGAACCAACCAGAAATCTAAAGAACAGAACTGAAGCACAGCATGAAAGTTAATGTGACATATTAAATGATGACAAAACAGAATCCAAACTATACACTATAGTACAGACCGTAGTCCCTAATAATTTGTCCAAGTAACTTTGTCAGGCATATGTACTGTGCTACTCTATTGCCTGCATAGAAAAGCCTGCTTGAATAATTCAGAGTAAAAATAAAGCCAGGAGAGTGGGAGTCCTCCAGACCTTCCCAGGCAGCCCATTCCACAAGAAGGGGCCTCTGAGCAGACTAGCCCATGTTTAAAACCACGGCACTGTCTTTCAGGTTTATGCCTCTGCACAGAGAACAATTGGTGGTGCTCAAGCTGAGTCAGTTCTTGCCTGCATTGACTAATGCTTTTGTGAACAAAGAAATAAGAGATTAGGTTAACTGGATACCAGGTCATCTACTTTTGTTGAATTTCATGAAAGTAAAAAGATTAATACTTTCATGTTTGTCGTTCTGCTGAGGACATCCAGTTGAATGTCAAATCTTAGAGCTGATCTGTTTTGCTACCTATGCAGAGACAGAGCCTGTTCTTAGAAACCAATTTACCTATGCTGCAGAATGCTTCCTATGCTTCCTTCTCTCTGTCCTGGTCGCTTCTTGTGTGTTTGTGGGGAGAAGGGAGGGGAGATTGTGTTTGTGTTGTCAAAGGCTTTCACAGCTGGAATCAACTGGCTTTTGTGGGTATTCTGGGCTGTTTGGCCGTGGTCTGGTAATTTTTGCTCCTAGCGTTTTGCTCGCATCTATGTGATTACAAACGTAACAGCAAATGCAACTGTAAATCAACTCTGTTCAGACACATGCAAATGTTCCTTCCCCCCTATGAGGTGAACAAATGTATATTCCACCATACAATCATTCCACACTGTGCCATGAAGAGAAACACATCTCTCCGTGACATACCTCTGAAGTTGCCAGCCATAGATGCAGGTGAAACGTTAGGGCCACAAAGCCTGCAAAACCCACAACAATCAGATTGCTTGTGTATTATGTTGGAGGACTGAAGGTCTGAATGTTTCATTTGCAGCCTGACACAGTAAATAGCCTAGGAAAACCAATATCCTCTGGATCTGCTGTGCATGAAGAGCACTTGTCTTAATGGCCAATAAAACAGGAGGTAGCATTCACACCTTCCTTCCTTCTTACTTCTTGTGCCCCTTCTTGTTTCAGATGTGGATGTCCCCTCACCAGATGAAAAGTCTGTGATAACTTATGTGTCTTCAATTTATGATGCCTTTCCCAAAGTCCCAGAGGGAGGAGAAGGGATCAGTGCCACCGTAAGTTCTATTGCTGCTTGTTCTGTCTGGTTTGAATCTCTTATTTGTTGGCCAAGTGAATTTTGGAGGCAGTTTGGTCCAAAAACATTTCAGAGAATAGCAATAGAGGGCGTACATATGTGGAGAGATTACCTAGAGGACCAGGAAGCATGAACGTTGGCCTTCTACTATGCAAGGAAGAGTGATATATATTTATGAAAGAGGCTTCCTCATCTTCATAGAATCACAGAAGAGAACACAAGGTGGAAGACACCCCAAGGGCCATCAAGTCCAAACCCCTGGCGTGCAGGAAGACACAGTCAAAGCACTCCGACATGTGTTCATCCAGCCTCTGTTTAAAAACCTCCAAAGAAGAAGACTCCACCACTCTCCCAAGGCAGTGAATTCCACTGTCAAACAGCTCTGACGATCAGGAAGTTCTTCCTAATGTTTAGGAGGAATCTCTTTTCCTGTACCTTGAATCCATTACTCCGTGTCCTAGCCTCTAAGGCAGCAGAAAACAAGCTTGCTCCCTCTTCGATCTGGCATCCCTTCAAATAGTTAAACATAGTTGTCATGTCCTCCCTTAACCTTCACTTCTCCAGACTGAACATCGCCAGCTCCCTAAGCCCCTTTTTGTAGGCATGGACTCCAGACCTTTTAACATTTTGGTTGCCCTCCTCTGGACCAGTTCCAGCTTGTCAATATCTCTCTTGAATTGTGGTGCCCAGAACTGTACACAATTACATCCCTCAATCTTGACACTATACTCCTAGTGTCTTCAAATACTTAAAAATATGTCAGGATGAGGAGGGAAGGTAGATGTTTGTACTTTTGGTGCTGGCAGGAGGGAAAAAAGGAGGCGGTTGAACCTGACTGGGCAAAAAGATGCTGTTATTCATTAAAAAAACTGTATTCTGAGGGAGGAAGTTCAAAGGAAGATGGACAATCACCAGTCAGGGAGATTTTTCCAGATATAAAATGTCTGATCCTAGATAATGGAGGAGGAAAGAGCTGTGTATGCTGGCTTGGTCTCCTTAGAGAAAATGTGTGTGGGGTAGGGGTGGGGCGCGCGGGTGGAATTGAGGGACATTAGAAAAACGAGGTGACCCATTTTGTTCCTTTTCAGTTATGTGGGCCCAAGTCAAAACCTGGTACATTGCACAACGCAGAACACAATAATGTGGGTGCGTGTGCACACATGCTGAGGAAACTGACACTGTGGTACCGGTAGCAATGATTTAGTAGTGATGGAGGCATCAAAATATCCCACCTTTTGTCTTCCTGATTAAAGCTCTGCTTCTTACTGGTTCCAGTTTCTTCTCAATGCTTCTCAACAGTCTTTCTGCACAGACATGTGCCCAAAACACTATTCAGTGGTGGTGGGAAGTCAAGTCGTAGCTGACTTAATGGTGACCATAGGGTTTTCAAGGCAAGAGAAGAGCAGAGATGGTTTGTCATTGCCTGACTCCATGTAGTAACTGTGGTCTTCCTTGCTGCTTTCCTGTCCAAGTGCTAACAAGGTCTGGTCCCTAGTGATAACTATGTTGGAGAGCCATTCCTGCCCCCCCCCCCCGATAATTTAACTAAATAGAGTGGTCCACTGCATCAGAAATCTCCATGTGATCCTTCATGATTAGCAACGAAGCGTTGGCCTCTATCCCTCCTAAGATAGAGACCATCCATCAGAGCAATGTGGACTTGAAGCCACATTGAAAAGAATCAATGGCAGGAGTGTCTGTCTGCCATGAAAACCTGCCACTACCCATTCATTGTCTTCTCCCCAAACCGCAAGTTTGAAACTGGTCAATAGTTGTTTGGATCTTCTTTAGATAAATTGGGTTTTGAACAACAATGTAGCAACATCCTTGTTTGAAGGACCAGAAAGACTTCTCTCTGTTAGGGATTTGATTCATTATCTTAATGAGTGGAACTCTAATTTATTTTTAGAGGATTTTAGAAGCCAGGAAAGTTGACCTAGTTTACAGTCAGAGGGTTAGTATCTCCAGTGGTACAAGAAATACAGCCAACAAGAAAGAACTCTGCCAGCATCACACAGATCGATCTGAAACTGTCCATAGCAACTGGACTAGAAGGTGATCCCGACCCATCTACTGCCTGGCTATTTTTCAAGTTATCTTTCAAATCATATTGGATCAGAAGGATTTTATCTGTAAATAATCTTACCAAATCATCCCCGTTGTATGGCCAGATCACTGTCACCCAAGGAATTCATTCTAGGAGCCATCAGATCCTAAACCAGATTTCAAATTTAGCTGGATAAGTTGCAGTGGAGAAAAAAAATCCAACCATCCCCACCAATTAATCAACTTTCAAATGAGCACTGTGACATGATGGTGGTAGTGGAGGAAAATGCCTTCAAGTCACAGCTGAATTATGGCAATCTTGTAGGGATTTCAAGGCAAGAGATGTTGAGAGGTGGTTTGCCATTGCCTGCCTCCATGTCACAACTCAGGTATTCCATGATGGTCTCCCAATATGATGCTACTTAGCTACTGTGACCTAGTGAGATCTGGCTATCCAGGGCCATCCAGGTGTGGGCATCCTGTAACATAGCATCTCTGACTTGGTGCAGGTTGCTCGTTGAGGGTTCTGAAGCCATCATCCTTCTCTATTAAGTTCTCTCAGCAAACGTACCAAACCAGGGAGGTGGGAGTATTATTTATCAGTGGAGAGAAGGACGCCAGGAGGTGACCATCAATTGCTCTTTTAAGGAACAGACTCCTAAGCCCCATTTCCTCAAGTCCTGAGTGTTTAGAAAATCCCCATGGCTATCACATGTCTCCGCCTGGTGACATTATCCTTTTGCTTATTCCCAGGGGGTAGCAGACTCTCTCTGGACAGTAACTGCTGCCACCAACAAACCTGAATGAATATCTTGCTAGATAGATTTGTACATATAGCACACTGGCATTGCCTTTTTAAAGCACTCTCTAGTTGTTGCATCTCCTGTTTTGCTCATATTAACTGGCACAGGACCAATCTATTTCATTTTCATGCCTTAGGGACTCACTGCCCCTCCCCTTTACCATTCCTTGATAACAAACAAACAAAAATAAAAATACACAGTGTATGTTCGAGCATCAGGCTGAGCAAGAATACAAAGAGGTGAAAACAAGTAATTTAACATTTCTTTTCTCAGCTTGATATTTTGCCTGTTCTTTATTTGGGGAAGCTTCCTTTAGTAATTCATTTTGTGTAAACGGTACTCCTCCTACTACTTTTCACAGGAAGTGGACACACGGTGGCTCCAATATCAGAACCAGGTGGAATCGCTCGTCTCTTGGATCAAGCAGCACACGATAATGATGTCTGACAAATCTTTTCCCCAAAACCCTGTAGAGCTTAAGGTAGGCTTTGGGTACATTTTCTGCAGAAAATTTGTCACTTACAGCGCAGCTAACTCTCCAGGGAACAATTTCTGGGAGCCTCTCTCCCATCTAAGTGACCAGGATGGTCCTGGGAGATTTGGGCGGGCTTGAGATATGGGACCCTGGGGGCAAATCCTCTGCCCAGTCTGTTCAGACAATCAGTTGCAGACGCTGAAGCAAGTAACCTTTTGTATAAATGTTCAAGGAGTAGATCACAGGCTGAGCTGCAAAGAACTGCTTATTGTTTGCAAGAACTCTTCCATCAAGTATAAAAACAGTAAGCAGGGTTTGCAGTTCCTGTTCTGTGCAGAGATCACAGTGTACAGAGAAGCTTAAGAATGACCTAAGCAAAAGACGCTGTTCATTCCTTGCTCGTAGACATAGGTCGTAGACATAGCTTGGGGAAGCAGCCCGGGGATAACAATTGTTGAGTGTTGGCTGTGCAGAGAACCCTCAGGAGAGGACAGGATGTGTGTCAAGTCAAACCCCAAGTCAAACCCCACCACCTTACAATTTGCCCATCTGTAAAACTGGAATAGCAACAATTTTTAGGAGTCCCTGCTATTGCAAGGAGAGAGTTACTAGTGGTGATTGGCCCAAGTGGTCGCATGTTAAAGAGGTAGGGAAGTTAGAGTGAGACTGACTGAGTCGCTCAGAACCTCAGGGAGAAATTCCTTCTCACCTGGGTTTGGCTTCCAAAGAATATGTGAAGATATGACCTGAGTGATCTGTTCAGACAAGCCTCAGGATCGCAGAGCTCCTTAGCTTCCATGAGTAGTTGTTTGCTGTGGTTTATCTTTGATATGTGTGGTAGTGGTGAGGCTGCTCATGTCTCTCTGAAGGCCATGGACTGGAGTTGCACAGCTTTGATTAGAACCCTGGACAAGAAAAACTTGGTGATTTTTGTAGTCTCCTGACTGGACAGACAAACGTTGACATATAAAAGAAAAACTTGCAAAAATCTGAATGTTGACAGAAGCTGGCCATGGAAGATCCCATAGAGAGGGATAGATTTTAAAAGAGCTAAAGGTAAACAGGAGCGTCAGAAAGAAATGAAATGTAGGAAGAACCTTGCTGCACTGCTTGCTATTCGCTGCCATAGGTGAACACTTACAGAGGCCCCATGAGTGAGGATGCATGGTGTTTTCACAGAACAAATCAGGAAACCAGGGTGGTGATTCCCTTTGTGTCTCAATTCTTGCAGGCACTTTATAATCAGTACATACACTTCAAAGAAACAGAGATCCCAGCGAAACAGCAAGAAAAAAGAAGTATTGAGGAACTGTATAAACTGCTGGAGGTATGTTCTTGGATAGACCCAGATGATTAATTGTATCCTTGCTTGTAAAAAAAAAAAATCACACTGTTCAACGTTAGCTTTGCCTTTACATTTTTCTATTTTTTTAAAGTAGGGCAAGCAGACTTTTGTGTCCCTGGGCTTGTTATTTTATTTCTTTGATTTAATTATTTACAACTGATATCTTGTGCTCATGATCCAGAGCCTATGGGATAGGGTGCAGTAATTAATTTCCTGTCACTGGAGCAACTGGTATAGTTAAAATCTGAGGAAAAAAATAAAGTGGTATGAAGCTGACATGTAAAAAAAGCCCCTAGTAAACTCAGGGCCTGAGTAAAAAGCAATATTTTTTGCCCGGTCCCAACAGCTACCAAGGCCAATCACCAGCTGTGCCCAGCTGTGAGGGAAATTATTCTTGGGGCACCTTTTATGGACTAGTTAAAACGTACTAATTGGATCTAAACCGTACAGTCATTTTAAGTAGGAAAATGAGGCAAACAGGAGGGTCAAGGAGACTGGAAACCGAGCCATAGTGAGGGAGAACTGCGCCCAGGGCATATGTGTGCCCTGCGCCCCTGCCACACCCCCTCCATGCCCCTGCACGTGCCCAGTGCATGACACCACCACTACCACCCCCGCCCCCTGGGCGCTACGCCACTGACTGGAAATGTAGGAAGTACAGTGGAACCTTGGTTTTCATTGCCTTTGGTTTTCATCGGTTTCGGTTTTCATCTATTTTTTTAGTGAAAAATTTGTCTTGGTTTTCATCGATTTGCCTTGGTTTTCATTGATTTTCAGTAAGGTGCAGGGGTTTGTGGAGAAAAATCACCCGGACAAAGCTGTTGCAGGCCTTGTCTGCAACTTGTTTAATGACAATGTCTTGCCCCATTTCAGACAAATCTTAAAGAGGCGTCAGAAACAGACCTCTTTGGACAGCTTTCTGGTGCGACATTGGTCCACAGGCTCTGAAGCTGGTCCTGGTGTTATTGTTGTTACTGTTTTCAGCATTAAACACTATGTTTATTCACCAAAAAATGTGTTTTGGGTATGTTTTTTGGAGTGCCTAGAACAGATTAATTGGATTTACATTGATTCCTATGGAAAAGTTTGCCTCGGTTTTCATCGGTTTCGGTTTTCATTGATTCTTTTTGGATGGATTACTGACGAAAACCGAGGTTCCACTGTATTTTACTCATGTAAAATCCAAATCTAATCAAGCAACGAACATAGGTCTTTCATTAGTTATGCTGAGCTAGTTAGCCCCTGTAACAGTTAGAGAGTCCAGGTTTTGAAAACATAGTTAACACCTCTAATGAGCAAGAAATCCCAAGTCATTCCTCAAGTGGGATGGGTGTGGGGGAGGGATTAGCATGAAGTCTTGTAATGAATCCCAGTTCAGTAGTTTCACGATTGAGTCTTCCTTCTGATTTCTTTGGTTGAATAATTAGGTATTTCAGGTCTGAAGGAAGGTCCAGAGAGACTGAGAAATTCTTCCAGTGGCTTCTGAATATTCAGAGTGTTAATGTCATTGGTGAAATGCTGCTGTGTAAAGCGCTCTTCCCCTGGTTGCCACGTACCTCTCTAGAGTGGTGGAGATGCTCAACCAAAGGTCTCAAATGAGTCTTGCTGGCCCACTTTTACCACTTCAAATGTGAGGGGCCCCTTTTTGAGCCCTGCTTGCTGTAAACTATCCAGTAAAAGTCAGCAGTCATATTCCTGGGAGGGCCATAGAAGATGATGGATCAGGCCCCTCCCTCCAAGCAAACTGCCTGCAGTCCCTGTTGCTGACCCACTGCTCCAGCCAGTTCTCTTTGGATTTAAACCTGGGGTGGGGTGGGGAATACTGTAATTGGGGCCTCTCTTTTTTTGTTGATCAGAAATTGCTTCTGGCTAACAGTTGCCCTAAAAGGTAGCCTTTTAGATCAAGCAAGAAGTGAAGGAGATCTTTGTACCCTTCCTTAAAAGCGTTCTACCTTTGACTAAACGTTTTAACAGAGAGCCTTTCTCAGCTAGGCATCTTGAGCTGTACGTAGCATCTCTTGGAATCAAATGTAGGCTTTTTTGGTGGGGAGCCGGCTGAGCTTTGACAAGTCAATTGTCAGATCCCCAGATAGGCTTTCTCTGCATGGTTGTACCCTTGCAGTGATTTGGATTCCTTTTGGGGAGAGAAATGGGACCAAGTCCTGATCGTCAAAGCCTTTGGCCAAGTATCCATTCTGCCAGTGGGTGTCACATCAGAGGGTTGGGCACAAAGCGCATGAAGTTTTAGAAATGTCTTGTGTTCTGTCATGAGCTTATTTCTAATGGACAAGGGTGTCTGTATCTGCCCGTCATTCCACGCCAGGTTCTTGCTCTGTAGTGCAAGGTTAGACCCAGACTGGCTCTGTCACCTGGACTGTATCAAGCATCCTTTCTTAAGGATTTGTCCTCAAATCAAGTTCACAGTCAGATTTCCCTTTGTTGGGGATCTGGTTATGATTCTACTTACAAGCTGTCTCAAGCACGTCTCTGGAGATGCAGCATATATAATTCTCCACATTCTGCATCTTCTTCCAAGACAACAGAGAAAGAAACTCTGCAATGGCTGTTTTGCAGTTTTGTTAAGATACAATCTATCTGTTGCATCAAATAGAAAGTGTTTGACATGAAAAACTTCGTTATTTACTTGTTCCAATTCGGTGTTTTGGGGGATGAGGCCTTCCCAGAGGACACAGAAATGCCACAATGGGCCCTAGACACCAGCTGCTTTTCCCTTATTTTTTTCAGACTTGGATTGAATTTGGCCGCATTAAGCTGCCCCAGGGATATCATCCCAACGATGTGGAGGAAGCATGGGGCAAGCTCATAGTAGAGATGTTGGAGCGTGAGAAGTTACTACGGCCAGCAGTGGAAAGGTGGGTAACGAACTCTAGATATGAGCAGTGTGATGTGAGAATGATGATAGCAGCACTTGTGAATTGCTTTGTCTGGTCATAAAGTAGTATTCAAAATAAGCAACCCCAATTATGAACGTTAGGCTTGACGACCACCAGATGGTACCTGGAGGTCTCTTGGGACTGTATCTGATCTCCAGGAGACAGAGAAAATGTCCACCTGGAGAAAATGGTCACTCTGGATGGTAGACTTTATGGCATCACACCCAATGGAAGTCCCTCCCCAAAACCCATCCTCCACAGGCTCCACCCCCAAAATCTCCAGGTATTTCCCAACCGGGATCTGGCAACCCCACATAACTGTATAATATCTATCTTATGCTTGGTTATCTGAAGTTAGTGCACTTAATTAAAACCGGACTATTGAAGAAGAATAGTCCACTTATCTATTCCCATACAAACCTACCCATCTGCTGTAGTCATGTTCGGGTCGCCCCGCCATCTGAGGCTAAATATGTAAATATTTGTTGCTTATTTTAACCATATTGTATTTTAGATTGTTGTACAGCTGCCCTGAGCCCTTCGTGGATGGGTGGGGTACAAATTTAAAAACAAACAAGTATTAAAGAAAGTATTAAATTTAAAAACAAACAAGTATTAAAGAAAGGTAACCCAAGCAAGGGCCTTCTCAGTCGTAGCACTGAAACTTTGGGACCCCACCCCCATCCCAGAACATCAATCTGTCTTCTTCTGTCATTATCTTCTGCCAATAGGTGGAGATTTTTAAATTTTCTGGCTTTCCCTTCTCTCTGTTAGGGCCTTCATGTGTTGTGTTTAGTTGTTTTAAATATTTTATGTATGTGTATATTTTAAATACTTTAATATTTGACATGTTTTAATGTTCATTGCCTTGAGGACCCTGAGGTGGGCGGAAGAAAGGCATGGAAATGTTTCAAACGTTTTAAATAATGAAATATAATCCACCAGGGACATCCCCTGTATTGCGGATGAAAGGGATGTGCAGATTCAGCATCTTTGTGAGCCGGTGGAAATCCAGGCTCTTGCAGGAGATTTGCTCAGGAAGTGGCCCTAGTAGGATGTATTCCCTGGACGTTGAAAGGAGAGTCTGGGTACCACACCGGACTTATCTGTTCTCAAGCTAACCTGCTCACATGCCTCATATTTGACACTTGCTGAGCAGCAGGCAGCTAGGTTGGGTCACTTGACTTATCATGATTTATAAATTGTTAGTTCAAAGCTACAGGGATTTACTGCAGTATGAAAATAATATATATGTATTTTCCAGAAAATGTTCTGTCCCATTTATCCCCTAAATAAAGGACCTGAAGCAATTTAGATTAAAGCCATAATTCCAAACAGCAAAATCAAAACGATAAATTTACAGAGCAGGAGACAAATGCTGTAGTCCCAAAACATCCTGAAATGCCATCTTCAACAGCGCAAAGTGGAATTGTGACGTGGGCTTAAGCAGTGGCAGTTCCAGGCACCTGCTGAGACAAGCAGAATTGCTGAATGGGTTCAGATGGGGAGAGATGATCCTTCAAGTACATAGCTCTCAAGTTATTAAGAGCTTTAAAAGTGAGGACCCCAGCTCATGTCATTGAACTCAGAAACAAATAGACCACATTGGTGTTCAAAGTGACTAACCCCAGTAAGGAATTAGGCTTCCTATGTTTTAAATCATTTAAAGCTAGTGAGGTGTCTTCAAGGGCAGCCCCATGTCAAGCACATTACAGCAATCAATGTTGGTGTGGCATAGATCAGCATGGTTAGAAGGAAGATCACTTTTTCTGCTAGATGCAAGTTAAAAAAAATTTTGGCCCCATACTTATTTGTTTTTAAAAAAAGAAGATTAGGTCCAAAAAATCTCCTTCATTCTTATCTGAGGCTGTTGAAAGCCAGCGGCACAGTTCCACTTAGAACAACAGTCGTGTCCCCATCATCCCCTCTGGATTCAGGGTCAGCGTGCTGCCCCTCAACTGTGGATTTGGATACTGAAGACATTGAAGTAAAACTCTCTGAAAGTTTGATTGAACCGGGTGAAATTTGCTAGGCAGAGCTTGAATTTTCTTTTTAATTCAGAGGAAAGTAGTCAAATGAATGAAGAAAAGGCAGCAAAGAGTTTGTAATTGCAGGAGGGGAATAAAGGCAGTGTTAACTGGCAGATTCTCTCAGTGCAGGTTGGAATTGCTGCTACAGATTGCAAACAGAATTCAGAATGGGACTCTCAGCTGTGAAGAAAAACTCACCCTGGCAAGAAACACACTGCAGGCGGTGAGTGTTGACATTTCCTTGTTGACTGGTGTATTTCTAAGCCTTCTTCAGACTATGCCTACTGCCAGAGAATGCTCACCCATGGGCCCCTGCCTTACCAATGCAGGCGAGCAAAAATCCATTAATCCTCTCGTGGGGAAAAACTGCCTTTTGTCAGGTCTGGTTTAGTTCAAATCAGTATGCCAGAATTGATTCTTTGTTCCCTTGATCCTCGGTCTCCAACCCCCAAAGTTAATTATGTTCCTCAATATCTTGTTTCTGCTGGAAGTGAGTGAGGTCTCCTGGAGTTTTCTTTAGCCCCTCTTTTCCAAGGGCTTCCTCCACCCATATCTGTTTCTCATTCTGTCCTTGTTGTTTCCCGGGGTGCGTCAGCATTTCATCCCTCTGCACTTAATGCCCTCTCTATCCCATCTGTACACCTTCCTTTCCAGGCATGTATCCTTGCACATTTCCATGACAGGGGAACTGAATTAACCTTTCACATCCTCCACCCCCACTGCTGAGTGACGGTTGAGTTGCTAGCTTTCCCCCCATGGCTCAGTTGGGGTATTGGGGAACATTCTATGACATCAAACTTCTCCCCCACGAAATACTGGTGAAATGCCACGACACCATTGCATCTCAGCGATTGGCTGACGGGGGCATATTCACCATCCTTGCCTATCAAGGGTATTATCATGCATCTTGCTTTAATAACCTCAGATCCTCTTTCTCCAGGATAAAGCACACCTGGAGGCAGGTCAACTGGTGCAGTATGAATCTGACGTCGTCATGTACCTCCAGGAGTGTGAAGGGCTCATCCGCCAACTCCAAGCAGATGTTCAGATACTCCGGGATGAAAACTACTACCAGCTGGAGGAGCTTGTCTTCAAGTAAGGAGTGTTGGTGTGTGACTTGCTGGGGCTGGTAATTCAACAGGGAGTGCGCTATGTGCTGGGAGGGAGGGAAGGGGAGCTTGGGTTTATTATGTCTGCCTTGCTAAGGAGCCCGTTCCACCAGGTTCTCCTGCCCAAGCCCAGTTGCAATGAATGGGAGCTGCTTGAGAGTTTGCTCTGCTCTCGTGCAGTTCCTGTTGCTCCAATCGAGATCACCCAGGTGATATTCCTGGTAGACTTCTCTCTGGTCCAGTATCTCTCTGCTTCCCACACTCTGGAGCTTAATGATTCATGTGCATGAAATTTTGCTTCTTGGTGGGCTTGACAGCAGTACTAAGACCATTTACACTGGAGTGTATCTCCCCCGATCTGTATGGGAGATGAGGACCCCGGTTCCACATTTAGGGGGCAGACGATGAAAACCTTCCAGGTGGGCCCCCAGCAGAAAAGATATCCAACCCCTTTCTCAAAGCGCTCTGCGGGTGTGATCTAAGAGAGCAGCAGTGGCGTAGTGGTTAAGAGCAGGTGTACCCTAATCTGGAGGAACCAGGGTTGATTCCCCGCTCTGACGCTTGAGCTGTGGAGTCTTATCTTGGGAATTCAGATTAGCCTGTGCACTCCCACACATGCCAGCTGGATGACCATGGGCTAGTCACAGTTCTTCTGAGCTCTCTCAGCCCCACCTACCTCACAGGGTGTTTGTCATGGGAGGGGGGTGGGAAGGGAAAGGAGATTGTCAGCCCCTTTGAGTCTCCTTACAGGAGAGAAAGGGGGAGATAAAAATCCTCCTCCTCCTCCTTCAGTATGTCCATTATAATGAGAAAGGAAGTGGGACAGTGCACCAATGTCAAAGCGAATGAAAAATTTCACAATATAAGACTAGTTGTTCCAAGTGACTGTGTAATTTCAAAACAAGCTAAACAAATTTAATTTAACCAAAAAACAGGGAGCTATAAACATTTCATCAAAGAAACTTGTTATTTTCCAACTAATTTTGATTATGACCAGACAAGGAAAGACTATACTGATGGTTATGTATTTGAAACTGATTTGACTATTTACTTTGCTGAATTGAAGCTTGAGGAAAAGCCCTGTGTTTATAGCGTCCTATTTTTTGGTTACATTAACTTTGTTTAGCTTGTTTTGAAATTACAAAGTAGTTGTGACTGCTAGCCTTATATTGTGCAATTTTGCACTCGCTTGATGTTCTAAGTATGGGCAGAAGTGGGAGGAAAATCCTGGCTCATGTGTGTCTGGGTTCTGGCCTCTTTGGTTGACTTCTTGATGCTATGAGCAACAGTCCGATTTCCCTCCTCTTGGCTCTCTCCCAGGATTGTCCGGCTTCAAGATGAGCTTGTTACCCTGAGGTTGGAATGTACCAATCTTTACCGGAAGGGGCACTTTTCTTCCCCATCCTCCCGGGACCTGCTGCAGCCTTCCTCCTTGAACACCATGCACCTTAAGGCCGAACCCTTGCTGAAGGGAACGCACACATCCACCACTGCCTCTACCTCCTGGTTCCGGAAGCCAATGACCCGCACCGAGCTGGTGGCCATTTCGTCCTCGGAAAATGAGGGCAGCCTCCGGTTTGTGTACGAGCTGCTCTCTTGGGTGGAAGAGATGCAGGTGGGTTGGGGAAAAAAGGTAGACTGGGTAAACAGGGGAAAAATACAGTGAGACTATTGCTAGCGGGGAGGCGGGAACTCTTTCTACCCATGTTCAGACTGGCCAACATTGATTGGTTGCCTCTTTGGGGCTGGCTTTCAGCTGATGCAGTGAGTGTATATGGAAGGGCGACTGACAGATTTTTTATCTCATTTTGTGGTAATTTTTAACTTGATGGAAAGGGTGTTAAGTCACAACAGACTTATGGCAACCCTAAGGGGTTTTCAAGGCAAGGGACACACAGAGGTGATTTATCATTGCCTGCCTCTGCATAGCAACCCTGGACTTCCTTGATGGTCTCTCACTAACCATGGCTGATACCGCAGAACTGAGATCTGACAAGGTTGGGCTAGCCTGCACCATCCCAGTTATGGCACTAAAGCCTACAAAACAGTATCAGTGCATCTTGGAGGCTAAGGGGGAATTTCTTGGCTCTATCTTCAAACTAAAGAGAGACTACAAGCATGCTCTGGTTGTGGAGACTCTTTTCATGGAGGGAGTTGCACCAATGGAATCACCTGCCAGGAATGCTTCACTATATGCCCTGTAAAAGATGATCATGGTCCATGAATGTTGGTGTATCAAAAACAAAATTCATTCACTGAGATGGGGCAGAGGCAAAAAGGCAGTCCTTGATTATTCAGGCTAATATTGACATGTGGCTGGTCCCAACTGTTTAGGGAAGAAGCATGCTCAGCAGGGTCTGGTGTGTGTGAAAGTGTAGGAAACAATGGGGTGGGGATCTTTCTGGCCAATGCTGATTGACTGCCACTTTTTGGTGCTGTTTTCAGATGAAGCTGGAGCGGGCTGAATGGGGAAGTGACTTACCGAGTGTGGAATCTCAGCTGGAGGTGCAGAGGCATGTCCATACCAACGTAGAAGACCTGGGCTCCAGTGTGAAAGAGGCCAGGATGTACGAGGTGAGCAGAAAAAGCAGTGGCAGATTTTTACCCCACTTCAACAGGTGGAGATGCAGAAGACAAAGCAGCCATTATTATAATACAGTACTAGCAAGGAAAGACTTGGAGAACGTGGATTTACTCATAGACTAGGGAAGGGAGAGTGCCTTGCTTCAGCTTCTAAGGAAAATAATGGCTGTTCTGTGCAGCCACTGGCCCATTTTGCTTACCTCGGGGCTCTTCACTACGCAGTGGACTTGTAGTGGGGTCTCCTCATGTTTCCCTGTTTACTTGCAAGGAAACACTAACTCCTTGCTGCACAGTGTGTGGCCTGAACTCTCCCAGGCCTGCTTTTCTCTTTCCATCTATCAACTCACTCTTAAAGGCACAGATCTCATCACACCTTGTAGTTTCAAGATGGCTGGCTTTGTTAAAGCCCTTTAAGTAGCAGTTATAGTTATGATCCCCACACCACCCCATGAAAGAAGCAAAGCAAGGGGACCATGTCCTAGAGGTGATATTCTCTCCCCTATTCCCGACACACACAGAGAGAGAATTCTTGCCACCGCTGCTGCTGCTGCTGCTGCAGGAGGAGAGAGAGGCTTGTTATTCCTATGTTCCTGTATTAGATCTATCATTATTTCAATAGATCTAATATGGTAAAAATGCTTGAAGATGAAATAAAATTTTAAAAAGCCCTCCCAATCATTGGGAGGATGGAAATAGAGCGGGGTAGTTGGGATGGCTTTAAGTGTAGGGAGGACGTTTGGGGCAAAGCTGTGCTCACTGACAAATCTGCTCTTTTTTGTTACTTTCTTCTCCTAGGGTAAAATGTCCCAGAATTTTCGTACTAGTTACAGAGAGACGCTGGCTAAGCTGGAGACTCAGTACTGCAAGCTGATGGTGAGTGTCTCTTGTTGGTTTTTATGTGTGTGGCCAAGAGGGTCTTGGAGTACTAGCTTCTCTTTTGAAAAACCCCCCCCCCATTAAAAACTTTTCAAAGCAGAGGAGGGGACACATAAATTGTTCCAGTCTTTTAAAAACATGAACACACATCCTCTCACGTACTAAATTAACCCTTTCTGTGTGTGTTTATATATCTGAGGGCTCTTCCTTCCTTGAAAATTCTGCTTATGAAAGCATGATTTTTCTCAACCTAGGAAAATATAGTTCTTCCCTTAAGCAACACATATGCTGCTGTGTATGGAGACATGTGCAAATTTGGGTATAAGCAGCTACAAACAATTGAACCCCCCTCCCACACCATACTTGGATTCCTCAGTGACAACTTTTAACTTGGAAAAACATTGCTTCAGAAGCTACAGGAACAGCACTGTGTCCTTCTGCATCTGTGTCTCAAGGGCACAATGTGACATTATGGCCTTTGGAAAGGGACTTGCAAAGAATTGAAACCCAACTAGGAATCATCATGCAGGAAGGCCGTGAGCAGGGGCGTATCTGCTTGGGGACGTGGAGTAACCCATGTCCCTGGGTGCTACTAATCTGGTCACATGGGGGGTGCAAAATCAGCCTCCCACGTGACCAGATGCCTTCCACCGCAAAGACAACGAGGCAACAGGAAGTTCATGGTGGAAGGCACCTGGTCATGTGGGAGGCTGATTTTGCGGGACCAGATCTCCCCCCCTCCCCCCCAGTAACCAGAGGCAGCAGGAAGTCCTGCTGCCTCATCCTCTTCTGGCTCCCTCGGCCCTGCCCACCTCGTCGTTGGGGCTCTGCAGGGGATGGGGCTCCGTGACCCGCGGGGGGGATGCCCAGAGGAGGTTTTGTCCCCGGGCACTATTTCCCTCCCATACACCTCTCGCTGTGAGAATTAGTTAGATGACGCTTGGCTGTGGGCTGATCTTGGAAAGGTATTCGGGAAGGTGTGGGGGCTTGCAAAAAATGACCAGAGATGTTGTGGAGGTACCATACCCCATCCTATCTCTGCAGGAGACATCCAGCTTCCGACTGCGCCACCTCCAGAGCTTATACGGGTTTGTGTCTCAAGCCACCACAGAGTTAATTTGGCTAAATGAAAAGGAAGAAGAGGAGCTGGCCTACGACTGGAGTGACAACAACCCAAATGTGGCAGCCAAGCGGAACTATTTCTCAGTGAGTGGAAAAGACTGGCTAGGCTGGTGTTGGCGTTACCAGTGGTGTGTAAAAGTGACATCACTGGGCAGGCTCCACTAGAGATGAGAGCAAGCAGAAGATGGATAACCACAATAGTTTTGTGTCTTGCTGAACTTTTGGATTTGGGAGAAAAAAGGGCTGTTAGGGCAGACTGAACCAAGCTTCCTCCTTTTGTTTAATGTTCAGCTTCTGGTTCCTTCTGATCTCTATATTTTGTGGATCTTTGTGGGTCTTTGTGGAATTTGTGGGTCTTCGTGGAATTTGGAATCTTTGAGGTAGCATGATCAGCTTGTTCTGATCTTGATGGCCCGGGCTAGCCCAGTCTCGTCAGATCTCAGAATGTGGGTTAGATCTAGTTAGTATTGGGATGGGATATCACCAAGGGAGTCCAGGATTGGCAGACAGTGTCAGAGCCACCACTTGTGCATCTCTTGCTGTGAAAACTGTCCTGTGTTGTCATAAGTCAGCTGTGGCTGGATGACACTTTCTAGCAGGACCAACTTGTTCAGGTTAACGTGACATTGTTCTCCCCCAGCTTAACCCACAACTTCTAAATTCTGAAGACTCAAAGAGGTGTTTCCCACTCTTGCGCTGCCAGCCTTGCTGAGATTCTGGTGTTTGTTTTTTGTGTCTCAGTGTTGCTACGTTCATCATAGATCTTAGCGCTTTCCCACAAGCATGCCATTTCGCTGTCACTAAACCTCATAAGAGCCCCATGAGAAAAACAGGCTGATGAATAAAGGAGGAATCAAGGGGCAGCTAGAAAATTGAGTGATGCACCAAAGGGATTTCCCCCCCTCATTTTGTTGCTAAAGGCTTTTAGGCAAGCAGTGGTGGTGTGAAAAACTATGACTGAGACTTCTGGCCATGCGTCATCTCCGTCCTCACACCCCTCCCTCTGATTTTAGACAGAGAGGGGCCAGTGGAAGTCCCAGTGTTGTAGCAGCAAATATTAGACTCTTTGCACATCTCTGGTCTACAGGAGCTCACAATGCAGCTAGAGGAGAAGCAGGATGTGTTCCGCTCCCTGCAGGACACGGCTGAGCTGCTATCATTGGAGAATCACCCAGCCAAGCAGACTGTGGAGGTAAGGGGTGACGGAGGGGAGGGGAATGTGTTGGAATGGGGTTGGCACGGATGGGAACTTCTGGTGCATTTAAGCCAAGAAGAATATCTTGAAGGCTTTTTTGCACATCATGTAGCAGCCAGTGTGTGCTTGTATATGTTTTTGGGAGCCACAGCCAACTGTACTTCTCTGGCATGTGCAACATTAAAGTATGCGTTGGTTGCACATTGACAATGAAAAATTTCAGTTGTGAAAAAGCAGTGTGCGAAGTGATCATTTTGCTTCATCAGATTTGTTACACCAAATGCTCTAGTGCCCTGCTCAACTAGTAACGGGAGGGGGTGGGGTTGTGCACAGAACAGAGGCGTCTTTGAATGTTTCTTTTGTGTTTTAAAAGCACCTCTCAGGTGAAACCCTCATAGTAGCCTCTCCAAGTAAATCTGTAGAAATTACTAGCGCCCCACCCCCCACCCCATTTCAGTTGTGACTATCCTGCTTTCCCACACCAGCATTCCATGAGCCATTTATGGCCCCGTTACTGGAAAAAGAACAGGAAATGATTGACAGCTCTTCTGGGCAGGTCCTCAGTGGACAGCCATTCTCTATTGTTCCAAAGGCCACTAGTCTGCGATTGGGCAAGCCATTCATTCCATTGTGCTTCTTCCAGGCTTACAGTGCAGCAGTGCAGACTCAGTGGCAGTGGATCAAACAGCTGTGCTTGTGTGTGGATCAGCATGTGACGGAAAACACAGCTTACTTCCAGGTATGGGCAGAGTTGAAAGGCCCCTCAAAAATTGGGGGGAGCACTCAGTGGTTGAGAAATGGCTGCTGCAGCACCAGCTCGCTCTCAACCTATAAGAACTGCAACCCACACCCCCAGTGCTGCTGGTTAGTTTTAGCAGATCTTCAGCTGTCCCTCCCAATTGAAAGAGGGGTTTGGTGGACTCAGCCATCCAGAGCCAAAGCAGCATTAACCCTTTCCTGCCTGCTTTCCTACCAATAAAAACAGCAGGGAAATGTTATTCCAAGTGGGTTTTCTCCCCTCCCCCCCCCCGCCCCCCAGCAAATCATCCCTGTCCTGAACTTAGCCAGAATTCTTTCTCTAATAAGGTAACTGATAGGAGAAAGTGGCTTCTTCCCATTTCTGGGTTTGTTTGTTTGTTGATTCTGAAAAAGCCCACTGTGTAGAAAGGATTTCTTTTTAAAAAATTTTCTCTTTATTATTCCATACCTTACAGAAAAATCTGAACAATTACAATACGAATCAGTGAGGCCCAGTGACGAAGGGAGAGAAAAACTGCACCTGGGGCATGAACTGCCTACATGCCCCCTCCCGCCCCCGCCCCCCTCCTGCCCTGAAATACCCCTGCCCTGCCCTGCCCCTGTCCCCAACATGTGACTGCAATGGCGGCGCCCGGGGCGAGCCACCCCAGATGTCCCCATTGCAGCTATACCCCTGGTGAGGCCAACAATAATAAATAACCTGCCCATGTTAAAATCATTCTGTCAAGTGACTGGCCCTCATGATAATCACAAAAATCACATCAGCAAACCACCTAGAAACATGACAGGAATCTCAACAGAATGTTATGTAGAAAGGATTTCTTCAGTCGTGTGACGTTTGTACTGCAGCTCCAGTTTCTAGTCAACTAGTGTTAGAAGAAACCTGTTTCTCATCTTTTGGTCAACGGGTAAACCCTTTGTGCCCTTGCAGTTTTTCAGCGACGCCCGGGATTCAGAAGGGTACTTGAAGAGCTTGCAAGACACTATTAAAAGGAAGTATTCTTGTGACCGTAACACCAGTTTGACCCGCTTGGAGGACCTACTCCAGGATTCCATGGTGGGTGCTCCTAGGAAAACTCCTGAGATCATGCTGACTTGGTGTCATGTGCCATAAAAGCTATGGGCCTGTTAGTGCACCCCCAGATTCTTATTTGAAACTCTTTGTCTTACCCTGATTTTCTCTCTTGTTCTAACCCTGTAACTAGTATTCCTGTTTATCAGGGAATCTCTAACCGGTTTGGATGGGTATGATGGTATGGAGACCTGAGTGTGGCTATTTGCTGTGTGCTTTTAAAAGATGTTCAGCCTGTTTTGCCTTTCAGCTGTTTCACACCCTGCATTGCTTAGCTCCCCGGATGTATTGCCTGTGTTCTCAGGAACAACTGAGCATGGAGTTTGAACCACTGAGCCTGCCCTTATTTTATTTTATTTATTTTGCTGGCTCTGCTTGCTGCTCCTAAAGGTTTCTTGAGGACTGAGTCAGTCCATTGATCTGTGTATCCTGCCTTCGACATGCCTTCGACAATACATATCCTGCTATTGTTTATCCTGGCTTTCAGTGGCTCTGTAGCATCTTAGTCAGAGAACTGTTTTCCCCCAAAACCTGCTGTGCCCGGAATCTTTTACATGCCAAGCACATCCTCAGATCTGATCTGTGGCACGAAAGCGGGCAGAAGCTGTGCAGAAGTGATATAGTCCCTCCCCCTAAGACATTAGGCGACTTACGGCAACCCTAATGACCCCTAAAATGCCTTACAATTGACAGCATTGCTCAGGTCAAGAGCTTTGGTCGAGTCAATCGGTTTCATGTTGGGTCTTCCTCTTTTCCTACTCCCTTGAACTTTTCCTAGCCCAGGGGTCTGCAACCTGTAGCTCTCCAGATGTTCATAAATGACAGGGGCTGATGGGAATTGTAGTTCATGAACATCTGGAGAGCCACGGGTTGCAGACCCCTGTCCTAGCCTGAGATTAACAAGCCAGTAATTGAGGAAGTGGAGATGGGCAAAGGGAAAGTAGGTTTGGTGACAGTGAGTTGAACTGGGAAGGCACCGAGTGGTTCAGGGATATTTTTGGTAAAGTGAAACAGGGCAGTCTTTGCTGGGAGAAGGAGAGAGGATCAGTGAATGGAAAGGGGAGGTTGCTTGGTGCCAATGCATCTAGGCATCAGGGTAGGGGAAGACAATGAAAAGACTCTGATGGGGGAAGGCTTGAATGGAAAAGGCAGGAAGATATATTGAAGGCTGAGTAGGGTTAGGTTTTCCTCAACTTTTCAGGAAAATGTTCTTAGGGTGGCAGCCATAGCCATGAAAGATGTATCCCTGGAGCTGAGGGATGAATGCATTAGCTCCACACATTCTCTGTCTCTATTTTTGCGAAGGCTATAAAGTCCTTTAGCGATGTAGTCCCTAGAACAGTAATACTTGTTGACCATGAAATCCAGTACAGGGCAAGTTTGGCCATGCAGATTTTCCAAAGGGCGCTCTGAAATGAAAGCTTCATCCCCTATGTGTGATGCGTCCTATATCATAATGAATGAGTTAAAGTTGTATTTCTTCCAACCATGCTCCCCTGGGACAGGCACAGGTAGCTTATTTTTAAGCACTCTCTCTTGCTCCTTTCTCTCTTTCTCTCTTTCTCTCGTTCTCACTCTGTCTCTCACTGTCTGTCTCTCAGGTTCTTTACCTCTTAAGTAAAATAATCTGCATTCTTGAACAGTTTTTTTTTACCCATTCAATTCCTTGGCTATTTTATAGCCTTCTTTCACAAAGATTAAACTTTTTTTTTCATGTATTTTCATTGAAAACGAATGGGCTTAGACTTTTGGCACAGGTTGCAGATAATACTGACTTTGGGTCTAGTAGTAATCTGGTAATTGTGCATGCTTCATTGTGGGGGGAGGGAGAGGATGACGGATAACTAATCCTCTTGTCTGGAATAATATTAAATTTGGTTGATGCTGAACTTTAATACTATTCATCATAATGCCATATTTCACACCGCACGCTTCCCCCAGCTTGGAAAAACTGTCACAATCACTGTTTTTAGCCCTTGAGAAACCAGACCAGCCCTTGAAAAATTCCTCTTTCTCGGGCTGCAGGAACTGCTGAAAATTCTCAGGGTTTCTCAATATCCTTCCCCAAAAATGCTTTTTTCTTTTGTTTTGTGCAGGATGAAAAGGAGCAGCTGATCCAGTCCAAGAGTTCCGTTGCCAGTTTGGTGGGCAGGTCCAAAACCGTTGTCCAGCTGAAGCCACGAAACCCTGACCATGTTTTGAAGAACACCATCTCTGTAAAGGCAGTCTGCGACTATCGCCAGATTGAGGTGAGTGAATCAATGCAGCTGAATGGGGACTATCGCTTTTGGAGGAGTTCTTGGATCAGGCATGGTGCATTTTCGGAGATCAGGCTTAGAGCATTAAAAATGTTAAGAAGCTTAATGAATACAGTCAAATGAGAGAAAAGCATAAATGTCGTGTTCAAGCACTGAGGCTGAGCAAAGGTACAAAGAAAAGGTGAAAGCATTCGGATGTTCCCGTTTCCCTCTCCATCCTCTAAGATGTGAGATGGTTGACCATTGTACTTTGGCCAGATCCATTAGCATATGGACTAGGTTTTTAATGCTGCATTTAAATGTATAAATTGTATTGTTCTGTTGCATTGTTTTTTTTATTTTGGACAGACAGCATAATTTTTTCTTAATAAAATAATAAGCAGTAAGAGCCAACATGGACTAGGTGTAGTAGTTAAGAGTGGCAGACTCTAATCTGGAGAACTTTCTCATCTGGAGAACTTTCTCAGCCCCGCTTACCTCACAAAGTATCTGTTGCGAGGAGAGGAAAGGAAGGTGTTTGTAAGCCACTTTGAGACTCTTTAAAGTTGAGAAAAGTGGAGTATAAATCCAAGCTCTTCTTCTAAAGAAACCTGTGCTTAGAACTTGATGGCTTATTCTGTAGTCCTCTCTTTACTGCCAGCTCTGGTTTGCAGCTAGGTTTCAACTCTCAGGCAGAGTGTTGTCATTGTTACTGAAATATTGGGGTAAATTCTTGGACAAGGAAGCCATCTCTTCTCACCCTGCATGGTGCACTGGATTGCTTTTTGAGAGAAGGGGGAAAGTTGCAACTGGAACCTGACTGCAGTCTTGCATTTGCTTCCTACACAGATAACCATCTGCAAAAATGATGAATGTGTTCTGGAAGACAATTCCCAGCGGACCAAATGGAAAGTGATCAGCCCCACAGGGAATGAGGCCATGGTCCCTTCTGTTTGTTTCTTGATTCCCCCACCCAACAAAGAGGCCATTGATGTTGCCAGCAGGTAAAGGAGCATCTGGTTTTTTTTCCTTTGAGTGATGTCAAGCTATCACCCATTAAGGGTTACCTTTGGAAGATTTCTTGAGATTCTGTGCTGCCATAAGCGAATCTTGAATTCTCTTCAAGAAGGAAAAAATTCTGTAGAGGCCGTGTATTTTACAAGTTGCTTGCGTGATGCTCACCAAAATCTGGAAACCTGGACTAATTATTTATTTAAAAATTTATAACCTGTCTTTGCCTTGACATTACAATTCTAAATTTCAAAGTGTACAAAGTACAATGAACCCCTCTCCTCAAGAAAATGCCTGTAGTTTAAATCCCAGTAAAAGCTCTCTCAAATTAGACACTTCCTAAAAACTTATGACGATGTTGCCGAATCGTAAGAACTATTCTTTTCTCCATAATGTTCCCAGATCTCTATGTAGGTATAGCATCCTTCACTTTGTCAAAAGCTACAAACATTCTTTTGCCTTCTCACTTAGACAACCAAACATGATTTTTGTATCTAGCAATTTCCAGTGGGGATGGGGCTTGTTTCTAAAATGGCACACTCAGTTGGCTTTCTTTCTCTCTTTTCTTAATTTGCCAATTGGAATTGTCTGTGGTGTGAGAAACTGCCTTAAGTGGATTCCACATAGACCCAAAACAGTGGTGTGAAAACGATGTAAAATGGTTTAAAACAGCATAAAAGGGTTTACACTGTTTTCACACTGCTGTTTTTGACCATGCAGAATCCACCAAAAACTATCAGGTTAATGAATCCTTCTAGGTCCATATTGCCTTCTAAGTCTGGCAGTAAGGTACCTCTCCCTGACCCTCCAATCCAGACCATCCTGAGTAGATTCTGAGCAAGATCCCTGAACTTAGGTTTGAGGGATCATACCCAAGGAGCTGAATGCCTGCCAAGTTGTGTCAACTCCCTTTGTAAGGCCTGGTTTTTCTCTCTTCCTTCTTAGAGTGGAACAGCTATATCAGAAAGTGATGGCGCTGTGGCACCAGCTTCATGTCAACATGAAGAGCCTTGTCTCCTGGAACTATTTGTGGAAGGACATCTCTCAGGTGCAGAGCTGGAATGTGGAGAAGGTAATGGTGACCCTCTTTCTGCTAACATTCTTACTCAGGACCCCCTTTGTCCAGATAGGTTTAAAAGTCACAAGTTTGCCACCTGTGACTATGTTAAGGAGAGCCCTGACCCTTTTCAGAGACCTCATCAGACAGGGCAGACCAGTTCCTAATCAATCTCCCCGTATTTTCCTGAGCTGTTGGGGTAAGGAACTAAATATCACTGCTGGAGCCAGCTCATGTAGCAGTCAGAGTGTCCGACTAGGATCTTGGAGAACCTGGTTCGAATCCCCACACTACCATAGAAGCTTGTTGAGTGACTTCAGGCCAATTGCAGACTCTCAACCTAATCTACGTTATGGAGTTGTTGTGAGGATAAAATGTTGGAGAGGAAAATTATGTAAGCCGCCTTATGACCTCATGAGGGAGAAAGATGGAGTATAAATGATGTAAATAAAGAGTACTGCTTCGCCTTTCAATCTGCTATCATGTAGCTAGTATATAGAGGTCGGGACCTGACTGTTTTGTGAGTGTGTAGTTTTCCTCATGGAGACAATTTATCTCAGTCAACACGAATGAATGAAACTGAGTTAACTTTTAGTTCAAACTTTGAATGACGTTGGAATGATTTGTGTTCATGGATACCCCATTTCTCAAAAAGACCTCTTGATCCTTCATTCTCTTCATCCTTCCAGTTCTCTTAGGAACAACCTACTTTTCCAGTCAGCTCACAGCTAAATCTCCTTCACTACTAGTGAATCTTTTAACTTCTGTCAGTTTCCCATCTATGTTCCATCCACTCTCATGGGTTGCACACTTGCACTCTGAGAAAGGCAGAATGGGACCCGTCTGTCACAGTACTGCCACAGTTTCCTGAGGGAATTCTTTTGACAGCCGAGAAGAGGTTTCATCTCACTTTTCTTGAACAAGGCTGTGAAATCTGCTTCCCCTGGTAGGCATCTTTCTTAAGGTCTTTCTTGGGCAGATTTTAATGTTGCTTATTTATACCAGTGCTCCTGAACATTTTAAAATATACTGCTTTTTTTAAAAAATTCACTATTAATTTTTTGAATCTGTTTCATTATTTTTTTCTCAGAATTAAAACATAATACAAAAAAGGAAGAGAAAAGAAAAAAATGGATCTACATTAATAACCAACTGAACTAAAAATACCAGTTACAATTCAAAATATAATGGAAAGGAAGGGGAAAAAAAAACCAAACCTGATACATACATTTGGCAATCCTTTCATACTAACACACTTGCTGAAAATATATATATATTGATTTATGTTATTGTACATTAAAATCATTTTACTAAAATGTAAACTTAACACTATTTTGTATGTTATAATATTTAAGATAAGACTCTCCATTATTTTCAATTTATATTCTGGACTTCTATTGTTAATTTTGTCATACAGAAGTATTCTCTTATTTTAACTTTCCAATTCGCTTATGTAGGAACTCTTTCACATTTCCATGGAAAGGCATCAAATTACACTTGTTACAATTTGGAAATAAATTCATATTGAAATAATATATGTTAGAGAAGTATCAGAGGCAAAGCGAGGGGAAAACACACGCACGCACCCTGCACCCCTGCCGCAGCGTCGCCAGCCCCGGAATGCCCCGGGAACGTCACGCCATGCCCCCTCAACGGCCCAGCCACACCTCTGCTGCTGCTCTGCCCAGGGCATCATGCCTCCCGTCCCGTGGGCACTACGCCACTAAGAAGTATACATTAATTTTTGCTGTTATACATCAAAATCATATCAGTAAAATATGAACTTGTGCTTAAAGAATGATAGGCACCATTCTAAATAATATAGGGAAAAGGAAAGAAAAAGACAAGTTGATGGCTTAGTACATAAGTTTGGCTGTTCCTTCAGACTTTCATGTATAATTAGCTCATATTGAGATTATATATCATTATCTATATGGTATTTTTAACATTTCAGTTTAGATTAATATCCATTTTTATATTCTTTAACATAAGTAAAACAGATTTCTCATTGCGTTTCCAGCATAAACTCTGCTTTTAATCCTTTTTCTTGTAAATGATCTAGGTAAATGATCTTCAAAATATCCTGGAGGATTTTTCTCTGGAAATTGTTCTTGAAATTTCAAAAGAGTCTATCCATTTTCTTGCAATTTCTTGGGTGGGTGACCTTTTATATTTACTGGTGGCTTTTCTCTAAAGTCAGTCCTGGAGTCTTCATCTTCATCTGTAAGAAATCTTCATCTGTATGACATGTTGCCAATTGTTTTGCTTGATTTTTAAGTTTTATAATAATTTTCCCTGTAGATGGGAGCATTTCTAAAGCAAGTAAAATTTTCCAGTTATATTTCTGCTTCTTCTTTCAAGGGAATTTGTCTTAGAAAGTTAGGCTCCCTTTCCTTCAGGACTATTCAACAGGTCTTGAAAGACTGATATATCAATCTTCTTTTCCACTAATAGTTCTCTGTAGGTCTGCTCAGTATCAAGATCTTCACCAACTGGGATATATTTTCGTGGGATCTCAACAAATACTTTTTTGAGATCTGTTTCACCTGCTGTTTCCTTTTCACAATATTCTTCTCTACTGGCTGTTTGCTTGGCAAAAAAATTCCAGTCGGATCTGAATGGTTGTCCCTGTGTCTTGGGCATTCTTCTGACATTTCCATTGAATATAAGCAGGTTCAAGACAAAACCCTGTCCTATACTCTGTAGGTCATTCTTTGATTGTCCTTTGATATTGGATTTTGATTGTTGAATTCTTGTTTTAAACTCTTAAAATCTTGCTTCATATTAAGTTCTGATGGGCTTATTTGCAGGGAGATTGGCTGAACTTTTTAAATACCGGTATCTCCATTCCAGTAGATGGCAGCAACGTATAAAAGTAAATGAGGCTTTTCAATTGTACACAAAAAGTATTAAAAATCTAAAAGCAACTGTAATGTACCGGAACAAATAAAAGTTATCAGCAAGACTGGAGAGAATGATTGTTTACTTTTAAAGAATGGAACAAGATAATAGCTGCTTCTGTTCCCACGGTCAGCAAGAAACAGTCTTAGGATAGGTATGAAGCTTTCTTTAGCTGAACAATTATAAATTTTTAGTGTAGCTTCTCCCTAAGCCTCCAACAATCATTCACCTTTACAAAAAGGTCTCTTGAATGCTTATAAATCTTTTCAAAAAACCTTTATCTCCACGAAACACAGTCAGAATTTATCTTCACCAAAGAAGCTCGAGTCAGTGAAGAAATATGGGAGAAGAGGCTACAGAGAATGAACTTACTGCTGTTTGTGTGACAAAACTATGAAGAAGATGAAACGGGGGGAGGGAGAAAAGGGGGGAAATGTATTGTTTGAAAATGTATGAAGAAGAAATTATTATAAACTGCAAAACTAAAATGATACAATAAATTTTTTTATTAAAAATATATATATAATGAGACGGGGGGGGACCCCACGCCAATTCTGCACCATCTTTGCTGCTGGTGCAGTTGTGCAAGTGTGCGTCTCTGAAACTGCTGCATCTGTGCATGGCTTCAGATTGATCAAGGCCTTTGTGTCTCCTCCTCCTCCAGCTCAGGGTCTTGCCCTTGGTAGAGTGCCACCAGTCCATGAGGAATCTGCAGGTGCACTACACAGACTTCCTGGAGGACAGTCGGGATTCAGAACTCTTCTCTGTGACCGACCGGCTGCGCCTGGAGGAGGAGGTAGAGGCGTGCAAAGAGCGTTTCCAGCAGCTTCTCCAGTCGATGGAAAACGGTGAGCCTCTCAGAGCTGGAGTATGATGAGAAGTGGCCCCAGGAGAGAGCTCCTCTTTGGGTCAGGATGGGCCACATCTGGTCCCTACTTCAGTCCGAGCCAATCCCTAGCGGTGCTTTTGATATTTTAATGGAGATACGATAAAAGATTTGCTGTAGGAAGAACATTTGTGTTTTAAAAGTGAGCATGGGTTTATTCCCTGCATTGGGTTTGGTATGTAATTTTTCAGGTACACATGAACATACATTCTTTCTAACAATGGAGCCCAGATCAGCCAACCTGGCTCTAGTCTGATTTGTCCTCTGCTGTTTAGAGGCAAGAGGACTTGTGTCTGCCTATGTTGTCAAGGAGAAGGAGAGGCCTTAGTGTGGTTGCTGTTTCCCAAAGGGGACAGGGAAGAGAAGCTGCCACTGCGCTGTGTGCCCCCCCCCCCCAGTCCTCTGAAATTGTGGCTTTTTGTGTCATAAAGCTGCTTGTTCTTTGCTCCAGTGGTTGTTCTGGACATGTTGATGGGGGTGGACTTTGGTGATAGAGTTCCCCTTTTTCCTGTGGATTTGGGACTATGAAGCAGGCAGAGCTGAGTCCCTAATGCTGTGCAGTAGCTGTGTTACTCTAATGCTGTACAGTAACTGTGTTACTCTACAGCCACTAATGTTGTAGAGTAACTGTGTTACTCATCAGTTAAGTCCTGTTCAACAAAACATAAACATGACAAGTTTCAGGGCTCAGACCCTCTTTCCTACTGACCTTTTCAATTCAAGTCATGTTCTTAGATTTCATAGGCCATCTCTCCCTTCCTAGGCTCGAGGTGGCTAATATCAAAACAGCCAGTGTGGTGTAGTGGTTAAGAGTAGGTGGATTCTAATCTGGAGAACCGGGTTTGATTTCCCAC
This sequence comes from Sphaerodactylus townsendi, assembly GCF_021028975.2. NCBI lineage: Eukaryota > Metazoa > Chordata > Lepidosauria > Squamata > Sphaerodactylidae > Sphaerodactylus > Sphaerodactylus townsendi. The sequence continues at coordinate 102,172,267 of NC_059430.1, forward strand.
TCCTATACGTGATTGCCCACTCCTATACGTGAGTGGCAGAGGCTTATCTGGTGAACCAGATGTGTTTCCGCACTCCTGCATTCCTGCTGGGTGACCTTGGGCTAGTCACAGTTCTTGGGAACTCTCTCAGCCCCACCTACCTCACAAGGTGTCTGTTGTGGGGAGAGGAAGGGAAAGGAGAGGAAGGATAAGCCACCTTGAGTCTCCTTACAGGAGAGAAAGGTGGGGTATAAATCCAAACTCCTCTTCTTCTTCTAAAATACATATAAACAATATAATTAAAAATCGAAAAACATTCTCCTGACCTAACCAATCCATCCAATTTCCAAGAGTCAGTATAACAATTCTATAGGGTGTGGTCACCAACATCACACAAAAGGAAAGAAAAGGAAGGGGAAGCAAGGGTTGCGAGGGAAGAGTTGGATTATGGGGGAAGAGAGACCTTGACAGACTGAGGGTCTGATTCAGTACAGGGCAGCTGCATGTGCTCACATCAGCTCAAAGTATCACAGTTGAAGCTCAAACTCTGCTCCTCAGCTAGCAAAACAGGTCAGTATGTCATACCTCTGTGGGCCTAGATTCCACTTTTTTTGTCTGCTTTTATTGGAAACAGAGGACAAAGATGAGACCACTGCTCGAACGTACCTGTCTGAACTGAAGAACATCCGCATTCACCTGGATGAATGTGAGCAGCGGCTGGTTGGGACCATCCGGACGCCGAGCAGCACCAGGACGGATGGGGATGCTTTGCAGGAGAACACTTTCCGGATCGCTGAGCAGCAAGTGAGTATTTCTCCGTCTGAAGTCGTGGGATTCTGGTTCCCAGCAGCTTTTGCTGCAACAAAATATTGTCGGTCTTATAAGGTACCGCAAGACTCTTGTTTGCTTTTGCTTTCTCCCCACAGCGATTGAAGGAGGATTTGAATCATTTGAAGGATGACGTGGAACAGCTTTCTGAGAGATGCAGCATTTTCCTGCATAAATCTCCAACAGGGTCCAGCGCCCCACACCTTCGCTCCGAGCTTAACCTGCTGGTAGAGAAGATGGATCACATCTATGGGCTTTCATCCGTCTACCTGGACAAGTGGGTTCTTTTGCTCTCAGATCAAGAGAGGGACCTGTGTAGGGTGGTGTTGAGAGGGTTGCCAGATCCAGGTTGGGAAATTCCTGGAGATTTGGGGGATGAAGCCTGGGTAAAGCAACCATTTTCTTCAGGCGAATTGATCTCTGTTTTCTGGAGATCAATTGTAATTGCAGGGGATGTCCATGCCCTGCCTGGAAGTTGGCAAGCCAAGGTCTGAGAAAGCCCAAGTTAAAACCCCACTCAGTCATGATGCTGCTAGATGATCCTGGGCCAGATTGTCAGTAGTCTGATGTCAGTAGTTTGCAAAATAGTTGTGAGGATGAAGAGGGGAAAAGATGGTTTTGGTCGTAGCTTCAACTCCTTGGGGAAATAATGCAATACGAGATGAAAGAGAAGGATTGGACATCATGAGGAGGGAAGGATGATCAGAATGGAATGAGGAGGGCCTGAAAAGTCTTGGGGATGGACAGTTGTGAGATTTTACATTTGCAAAATATGCAGCGAGTTCCATAGAATTCCAAGAAAAAGTCCCCATGGCTGCAGAGTGTGTGTTTGCTGGAGCTTGCAGCAGCTTCTGCTGCATTCTGGCAGGCCTCTGGATCCAGCTGAGTTCAAATTAAGGAGGTTTATGTTGTGGGTTTGGGGGGAGAGAGAGAGAACTGTTGAGTGCCCTGGAGCTGTATCTGCCTTGGAAATATCTTTGATTATGATGATCTTCTCCGCTTTGCAAGACATGGGCATATAAAGGGCACTCACCTTTAGTTAAAAGGAATCTTATTTTCTTTCTCTCTGTTCAGTGACAGTGCATTTAGGTCAAGTTACCAACCATTCCACCCCCAATTTGTGCCTTGTCTCAGCAGCTTCCATGAAAGATAGCGCACTAGCAGAATAACACTAATGAGTATTGACGTGTTTTGTGCAGCTGTTTCCTTTAATTATCAGAGGGACAGTTTTTTATTTACTGAATCGAAATTCTCTGTTGTATATTTCTGCTCAGAGCATTATGATTAAAGAAAAGGCCTTGCTGTCAGAAATGCTTAGTTTTTGGCGAATGGGTGTGGGACTTCGACATTTCTGCCAGGGTGTTTTGCAGTTTGATCTGCCCGGAATGACAAACTTTTCCAGGTGGAGAACATCTGCTGTAGCTTCAGCAATGGTTATTTCCCTTTCCATCTGATAGGCTGAAAACTGTGGATGTCATCATTCGGAACACACAAGGAGCTGAGTCCCTGGTCAAAGGGTACGAGGTTAAATTGAGTCAAGAAGAGGCTGTTCCTGCAGATCTGGATGCTATTCGGTCTCACCAAGCTGCCTTACAGGTGGGGGGCCTGGAAGCAGAATCACTTCAAGCTTACTTGTACGGTAGAGCTGGCTTGCAAGGTTCTGACAACCCACTGGATCCTTCTCTGCCCTTGGTAGCTGCTGCTTCTTGCTGCCAAGCAAACAGCAGCAGATTCAGCTAGATCCGGCAGACTTTGTTTCTCCTTGCTTTTTCATGCCTGGTGCCAGCTTCTTTGGCAGCCAGGTTGGCTTGCTTCTGCAGCGGGGGCACGTGGGGTGGTGCGCTCCGAGCCAGTAAGCGAGAGAAGCCTCGCATTGCCAGCTTCTTCAAATATCTCTTGCCTCTGCCAGCTCAAAGGGTAAAGAGCATTTTGTATCAATAGATATAATATAATATAGATAGAATAATATTCTTCCTTGACCCAAAAAGTCTGTTTAAAAATAGTGTTTTTTTTAATTAGTGAAAGATGTCCATCCATGAACCATTGCAGATTTTTCTTTAACATATTATGACCTAATGAAGACACTTGAGACTTTCGGGCAGAGCTTTGGATGGGTAGTTATTTGAAATCCCTATTCAGCACCTCTTTCCCCCTTCATGAGCTCCCAGTTCTCTACACACACCTACTTCCTGCAAATAGTAAACAACTGTACCTTTTTCTAGCTTTGTGGGAGCTGTTCAAAGCCCAAGAGACCCTTTGCTTCCCTCATAGGAGCATTGCTGTGTCAACATTCCATCACCAATCCTTTCACCTCAGCAGTTGGAATGTTTGTAAATGTTTTGTAGCATCACAGCTAAACAGACAACTAAAGGAAAGTCATAGTTCCAGTTTTTAACTTTCGGGTGACGTTATTTTTTGTGTTTTTATTTTTTTATATATTAAAGCAATGGGTCAGAGAAATGAATGAGAAGAACACGGTCTTTGCAACATTGGAAGATGACTTGTCGAGAGCAAAAGTGGTGGCCGATCAGCTGTTCTCTCTAAAGCAGGAACGCAGCCCTGACGTGGAGCGCTACCAGGAGAAAAGCGCACAGCTTTGGGATCGCTGGCAGAGGGCCAGCATGCAGCTTGAGACTCGGTAAAGGTTGCCATTTCCTGGTAGCTGCTTTCTTGTGTCAAGCTAGAAGTTTGGGAGGGGGCAATTGCACCTGGCTTCCATGGGTGGCATCCTCCCTGTGTTCATGATCAGTTTTGCCCATCTAAAACCTGGGAAGGGGAGTACTGGAATCTGCTGCCTTTCCGGGCAGCAGTAGCAGCTGTCTGCTCCCATTCTCTCTTTGTTTTGTGCCCTTGCCGAGAAGAAAAAGGGCTCTCCTATAAATCCCATGCATTCAGTTACAGAGGCTGTCACTTCTGACATGGGGCTGTTCAGCCAATTCTAGGCCAGAAGGAGACTCCAAGGTCTTTTACGCTGTCTTTTCCCTGGACTCATTAGGAAAAAAAATTGCTCCTAGCAAGAAACAGAAAGAAAGAAGGAACATGAGGAAGAGTGTGTACATGGAATGTTACAACAAGCGATAGTTTATTTTTTAAAATCCTGCACTAATCAGCACTATTAAACTAATAAAATATTGATGCATTGAGAAAGCAATTGATGAGCTAAGAGAAGATGCAGGAAATCTTTGTGGTCGATGCTGTTCCTTGATGACCCTTGTCATCGTTCCTCTTGTGTTCATTACCAGGTATCTTTGCCGTTTGCAAGCTCCTAAAGCAATATGTAATTGCAAGCCTTGCTAGTGACATGACCTCAATAGCCCAATCTTATACGAACTCGGCAACTAAGTATGGGCCGCCCTGGTTAATCCTTGGAGACCACCAAGGAAGTCTAGGATTGCTACCCAGAAGCAGGCGATAGCAAAGCACCTCTGAACCTCTCTTGCTTGACAGCTGTGCTGTGGTGGTGGTATTACCATAAGTCAGCTGCAACTTGACAGCAATAATTTTTTTTAAAGTACAAACCTTCCTCGAGAGAAGAGTCTGCCTGGGATCTCAGTCCAGCCCCTGGAAACTTCTCTTCCCTTCCCCAGTCTTAAGCATCTCATTATGGTTACCCCTTGACTGACTTCTCCTGGATGTGCAAAGGGCTCTTTAACCCACTTCTTCCCCAGCATAAGCATCAATGGAAGCGTTGGAAAAACTTGTGCAGGTAAGTGAGCAGCTGCCAAATCTTCTATTGCTGCTTATACTGCGGGAGGTGGGTTAAAGAACCCTTTGTTCACCTTGGCTTTTGAAGGAGTCAGGGACTGAAGCTAAGACTGTTGGGCCTTCACCTTTTGCTCAGGATGAAGCCCCTGTGAAAAATAAATTGCGAATCCAGACTAGTTTCTCTGACACGGAATTATGATCTTAGTGCCAGATATCCCAGAATTCCACCATTCCTAGCTTGTGTTGATAGACTCAATCCAAGCTTATTGCTCTCATGAAAGAACTTAAAATTCACAGCTGGTCTACCCCACTCCTCTGTCCACTTTTTAAATACACTTAAATCTTTTGACAGCCAATCCGAACTGGAGAGCATTGAGGAAGTGCTAAGTACTTACCGGAGCTGTCATGGGGCACTCATCCAGTGGATCGAGGAGACCACAGCCCAGCAGGAGCGGATGAAACCTGGACAAGCAGAAGACAGCAGGGTCCTCTCTGAGCAGCTGAGCCAACAAATGGTAGGCTTGATGTAGGGAAATGTCAAGGAAGGGGACATAGCACTGGGTCAAACTCGCGGCCCTCCAGATGTTATGGACAGCAGTTCCCATCATCCCCTGCCAGTTGGCAGGGAATGATAGGAACTGTAGTCCATAACATCTGGAGGGCCGCGAGTTTGACACCTATGGGTTAGGCTTTTTAATTCATGGAACGTTCATGGGAGGACGACATTTGCCGAAGTCATTCCTGCGCGAAAAACTTTGTGCTGAAGGCTCCCCAAATTTGATGGGCAAATAGTCGCTGAATGCTTTGCAGAACATCCAGTTGACCACATTTCTGAGATGCAAAAGTATTGGGCTTAGAAAGGGGCAGAAACTTAGTTTTTTATTACTCAGTTTTCCTTAATTGTTATTGGCATGTGTCCGGGGGTCACCGCGATGGCTCGCCCCGGACTCGCCCAGCTGGGAGGCGGGGCTGACGACGGGCCGGCGGCAGGACCCGGCAGCGGCTGGCAACCGGACGAACAAACCAGCGTAGCGCCGGGCCGCAGGTTGCGAACCCGGTCGGGAGAAGATCGCCACGGAGCAGCGCAGCTGCGGCTCGTCGGGCCGGCAGCGGCTGGCAGGGACGCGACGCAGCTGCGGCCGGGGAAGCCATCGAGGACAGACGGCCGGGCCGGGAACAAGGCCGGGAACACCCCCGAGAACGGGGGAAGGCTAGATAAGGGCCGAGCCAACGGAAGGGCGAGGCTGGTCGCAACGGGTCGAGGGAGGGAGTTGCGAAGGCTGGGAGTGGAAAACGCGAGCGTGGGAAAAGCAGAGAGAGAGAGAGAAGGAGAGCAGAGAGGTGGACAGGAGAACGGAGAGAGGGAGCGGGGAAGAGGAAGAAGGCGGGAGACGAGAGAACAGAGGAGCGTGGGAGAGAAGAGGGAGAGAGAGCGGAGGAGACACCGCGGAGCGAAAGGGCACGGGGGAGGAAAGGGAGGTTGGTCAAGGGGACAGACGCCCCCTCACCCGAGGGGCGGCAGACCCCAGCCGCGTGCAGAGCACGCCTCAGGCAGGGGGAGGAGGGCTCTCCCCCCCCTCCCTTGGCGGCCACCCTGTGGTTTCGACAACTGACAGTGCGAGCCCCAAAGTCCGGGGCCATTGACGAGGAGCACATCACCTCGGTTAGGGACGGCGGGACGGTTTGTCAGCCCGGACCGCAGGAGGGAAAGGGGGAACGCCACAGCATGTTTGGGCGAGACCCAAGAAGCTTGGGCACACCAGAGAAACATGTTTGGATGACTTTATAGAAATGGATGGTGCAGGGTGAATAACCCTGACTACCCTGATCTCATCAGAACGTGGAAGCTAAGTGGGGGTCAGCCATAGTCAGTACTTGGATTGGAGACCACCAAAGAAAAACGAGGGTGGTATGCTCATGCCTCAAAACCCCCATGATCCTGGGGTCACCATTAGTTGGTTGTGACTTGGTGGTACACAATTGTTATGGCACAGCCATACTTGAAATACCATCTACCATTCTTGATGCTTTATTTATTTATTTTTTAAAAGAGAGGTTGCTAAGTTGAAAAATTCCAAGAAGTGCAACAAAAATTATTAGCAAGTTGGAGCACCTTCCTCACCAGGCAATCTGTTTTGGGCATTTGGGTTTAGAGAAAAGAGACAGCTAAAGGGAACGTGAAAGTGTAACTAAACTGAGGGCAGACAGACAATACTAACTCTTCAGATACTGCATAATTAACATGAGGTGCCACCAGATTCAGTAGCTTTTGGAAACAGTTTGGACAAATTCAGATCCAACAGATTGATAGCTGTTGGCCACGGTGACGAAATGGAAACTGCCAGTGGAGAATTACTTTTGAGTTCTAAATGCTGGGGACTGAGACTGTGGGAGAGTGTTGCCTTCATGCCTTGCATGTAGGGATTCCCTTCTCTTGAAAATATGATTCTGCCCCTAGATGGCCTTTGTGGTTGTGCTCAGCAGGGCTGCTCTTGTGTTCTTAAAGCCAACAGTGATTAGAAGGAAAGATTTCTCTTTCTCTGGGAAGAGCGAGGATTATAATAAATATTCTTGTTGGCAACATGAATGAAATATTTATATGGACACTGTTATGTGGGGGAAGGGAAGAATGGATGAGGAGACCAATGACCAAAAGGTCTGGAATGTTCTGGAATGCTGGTTTTGACAGTCTTTTTATTTTGAATTTAAGGCCCTGTTTGCTGAAATAGAGGGAAATCAAACCAAGCTGGATCAGTGTCAGAGACTCTCTCAGCAATATTCAGCTGCTGTCAAGGTACAGTAACACAATGTAGCAGTGTAACATCTCTGGTGTAGAATATCTGGCACAATAGCAGCGGAACATCTCTGCTGTAGAATATCTGGCACAGTAAAAATCTAGAGAGGGGAGATAGAACAAGGCAGTTTGGAGAAAAGGGTTGATATCTGTAGTTAGCTCCAAAACAATCCAGTCTCTCTGGGCAAAGACAGCTATGCTGTAAGAGATGCTGAAACTGGTTAAAGGTAAAGGAAGAAAAATGTTGAACTGTGTGGAGAGCAAAAAAGCTTATGGAGAATAGTCAACCGAGATTGAACTTCAGTGATTTGCATCTGGACGTTGCTCAAAAGGAGGCCATTTCAGAATAAACAGAGCTGTTCTTTTTTACTTGTGACCATTTTGTCCTGTCAGCCATTGCAATAACGGACTGTGTGAAAGTGTGCTAATTGAATGTTAAAGGGTTGAATTCTCCCAATAAAAGGGGGAAAATGCTATTTGGCTTGCAAAGGGAAGCAGTAGGTATGCTGCAAGATACCTGAATAAAGGTGATGAGAGGTAATTAGACACTGAGAAAATGAAGCTGGGTGGCCCATATTCAGTATAAAATGTGACAAAAATATTTAAAGAGTGGCGTTAGAAATGAAGGGAAAGTTATTATGAGTATTTTTCCAGTCTTAGTTGTGGATGAAGGTTTTAATGGGAGCTAGATGAGAAATTCTGTGGTAAATGACTTCTGAATTGTTGTCAGATAACAGTTAATTTACACCTTGTGAAAGCTTCAAGATTGTGGAAACTTCATGGTGATTTGTTTTTATTCCCAATTCACAAATCTAGTTCCAGTATCTCCCATTATTATGTCTAAAAGAATATTAAAAGATCAGATCCAGGACCAGTGTCCCTGCTACCATGTTGTGGCTATGTCTCACATTGCTGCCTTATAAACAGTGTTGGTTAGGGTCAGGTAAATGTCTGACACAAAAAGGGTTAAGATGGAAGCTGTTTGCAGGCAGACCACGTGTGCCAAATCCTTCTTGGGAGGGTAGAACTGCTCAAAATTGGAATTTTTTAATCTACAGACATGTTCATTGATAGCTTAATGGCATATGTTTATTTTATTTCATTTTTTCCCCTCATGAGAAGTTACTGAAGCATGAAATTTCCAGTTCCCACCCTGTAGAACTAATATTTTTGTCACCTCTGTATTCCCAGGACTATGAACTTCAGCTTATGACGTATTGTGCTTTTGTGGAGTCGCAGCAGAAGTCTCCTGTAAAGCGCCGGCGCGTCCTTTCTTCCTCAGATGCCATCACACAGGAGGTGAGGCCCCTGCCAGCCCTTTCCGTTTTTGGCATATGGAACTGAATGGGGTGGGGGAGGCAAGGGGAGTGATTTAGTTCCTTAGACAGACAAGCTGCCTCTCTTGAAACATGCACTCTTGCTTACTCCTAAACACATGTGTAAAAGTTTCCTCCCTCGCTGTCTTTTCCATCAGCCACAGAGGCTCTAAGCTCTAAGCATCAGGGGTTTGAAATACGTAGACTTCTTGGAACTGCTGGTTCAAATCCCTACAGGGGTCAACCCAGCTCTGCTGCCTGCAAGGTAAATCTAGAGCACCATGCAGTTCACTGTGTGTGTGGATCTTTTGGGTGAGCCCAAGGAAAAGAGACACAGAGAGAGAGAGATTGAAGGACCTCTTTGCTCCATGTGGAATTTAGGACTGTTGAGGAAGTTACTTTTGAGTTTCTGGAAGAAGTTTGCACTGTAGAGAACTCCGAGGTGATCTCTTCGCTTTCCTAGTTGGTTATTTGTTTTGCTCCCTGATGGAAAGTCTAATTATAAAGTTGTGGTATTTAAATGACATGGGTTTTTGGTTACAAATCTCCCACTGTTCCCTGGAGGAGCTCAGAGCAGTTTGCATAGAATTCTAGATGGTCGTCATCCAAGTCATGGGCAGACCCGCTTGATTTCTTCAACTGTGTCATAGACCATTCTCTGGACTTTCTTTGTGCAGAGGGTGCCTTTGGTGGCATTCAGTGTGTCAGAATGGCCTTCTCACTGGTGAAGCTGTGGCTGAAAGGAATCGTAAGCTAAGTGGGAAATGCCATCAAGCTTCTACGTATGTCAGGAGGCGCTACCCTTTGCGTTGCACATAACAAGCACTGACCAGTTTCAAAACAGTGTTTTAAGATGACTGAGCAGTCCTATTGCATGCAGCTCCGCCTTTTTAAGACTGGCTCAGCCAAAATCTTGACCTGGCTAGTCTGCTGCTGCAAACAAATAGAGGTCACAGCCCTGATGATTGGTTGCTGGTAGTCTAGTTATGGTCTGCCTTTCTCTTCCCACCTCTTTGTGTCCTATGCACTAGGGAACAGGTCTCCTTCTTTTCCTTTTTCTCTGTGGTGTTTTGTTCCTACTTGAAGAACTGGCTGGAGAAGGCCAGGCAATCTCATATTTCCTTTTATAGATCTGTAAAAAGAGATGTGGTTTTGCATTCTGAGACAAACAGCACAGGATGTCTGTGTTTACTTGCTGTTTGGAACTTGGGATGTGTTCGCATCTTCCCTGGGGAGGACAGAGAAGGAGCCCTTGTTTCTTGAGAGTTCAGAGTCTGACTTGGACTCTTTTGCCAGACATTTCCTCCTTCAGTCCTTCTGCCTTCTTTGCTCTTTTTTTTTAACCCTTGTAGGCTTTTCACCCATTTGCATGTCCCAAAGTTGTTAACCTGTCTAAATACCTATCAATCTGGGCAGGGAGAGGCAAATGAGAAGTTTTGTGTTTAAGAGTAAAATGTGTTTGTGTGTGTGTGTGTGTGTGGGAGCATCCATTGCCACCATTAACAGGCCCCTTTCCTTGTGGTGCTTTCTTCTCCCCACCTTCCTCCTAGTTTATGGATTTACGGACACGCTATACAGCCCTGGTCACCTTGACAACACAGCACGTAAAGTATATCAGTGATGCTCTACGGCGCCTGGAAGAGGAAGAAGTAAGGATGTGATTTTTAAAAATGATTTTATGATGCCTGTCTTGTAAATCAGTTGTGGCCTGTTGGACCAAGAAGCAGTTTTGGGAGGTGGTGGTGGTGGATCATCAAGATGGGAAGAGCTAGAAACACAGTGTTGAGGAGTGTTACAAAGCACTCCAGTTCTTGTGAACAGGGCACAACAAGTGTTCTGAGGTCTTCTCTTCAGCTCTCTTGTCCCTCTTCTCCTTGTTCACCCTGTTCATCTTCCAGGGTCTGCTGCTGTGTTAGCAGCCTACATGTGCTAACCCCTTCTTCTCCATCTTCTTGGATTCTCTGTATCCTCTGTGGCCTACTTCAGTCTGAGCTCACATACCCTTTCCCCTAGCCTGGAAGAAAATCCTCTCTCATCCCTATACAGGAAACCTGTACACATAACTTATGTGGGTTCAGGACAGTGGGCATAGAGGGGGGCAAGTGACACATGAAGCTTCCTAATATGCAACTAGACTCTTGGTTCAGTCAGTATTGTCCACTCAGACTGTCAGATTGGGCCCTTGTAACACGCTCTGTTCAGGGTGACTCTTGAGACTGCTCTGGAAACTTTTAAGTGGGACAGAATGGGACTCCAGGGAGGGCACATATCCAGCACCTATCCAACCAGTGCTCCACCAGCTATACTGGGTGCAGGTGGAGTAATGACTCAGGTTCATGGTTTGGCGGTTAATCTTCAAAGCCCTTAATCTTCAGAGGCCTTCGTATCTGTTGGGCCGCTTCTCCCAATATTACCCCGCCCCCACCCAAGAGTTCTGCATTCATCCAGGAGCAACTTGCTGGTGGTCTGTGGATCGAAATCTATCTGGCTGTCCTCGACCATAACCAGAGTCTTCTCAGCTGTGGCCCTAGCCTGGTGGGACACTCTTCCAAATGAGACTCGGGCCCTGCAGAACTTACTGCAATTCTGCAGGGCCTATAAAACTGAGATGTTCCCCCAGACCTATGGTTGAGGGCAGCAACAGTGTCCCATCTAGCTGGCCTCCTTCCCCCTCCCATTCCTCCTTTGTTCCCTCCTTTCCTTTTACCATCTTAGAAGTTATTTTTATTCCCTAAACGGAATTACATTTTCCCCCTGTGACAGGTCCCCAAATTGATATTTCAGGGTGCCGTGGGATATTGTAGGCTTTTAATTTATGAAATATGTTTTAATTGTGGTTATGAGGTAAGCCGCTTAAGCATGACTTGTCCTGGAAGGACAGGTTATAAACAGACAGTTCTCCAAGGTTTTAGGCAGCATTTCTCATCAGGGTTTTAGGGTCTCACATCACCTACTGCCAGATCCTTTAACTGGAGATAGTGGGGTTTGATCTTGGGACCTTCTGCATGATGAGCAGATGCTCTGGCACTGGGCTATGGTCCCTACCCTACTGAGTACACTAATACACAGGGGAGTCTGTGAGTCTTGTAGTAATTTTCCAAAAAGAGTACTTTCAGCTTGCTACATGTAAAAGAAGCATTTTGCTGTGTGGTTGAAAAAACTAATGCGGATATTTATATAGATATATTCCATGTATTTTTCATTTTCTCCCCTCCTCCCTCCCCTTCCAGAAAGTGGTAGAGGTGGAAAAGCAGGAGCATGTGGATAAAGTGAAAGAACTCCTGGGATGGGTCGCAGGTTTCAAGCACTGTGCACAGTTCAAAAGCATCACTCCCAACAGCAAAGAATTGGGAGATATTGAGAAGTCCATTGTTGAGCAGCAGGTATGTATTTGAAGGGCAGGGGGCACTTCTGTGTATACTTTTGGCTTCCTTGCCTTTTGGCTTCACGAGATAAACTCGTGAGATTTATTGTGGAGCATATTTCATTAGGAGCTGGGTTGCTTTCCAGATGTGTGGATGTCTGCCTCCCTTGAGGTCCTTCCAGCACTCTTGATCCTCAGCGGTGTATTTCTGTTCTTGCCTTTCTCACTGGTTGGCTCTCTTTCTGTTCCTTAACAGGTTCTAAGTGAAGAACTAGGCTCAAAGAAGGAGCAAGTCTCGGAAGCTGTCAAAACCACCCAGATCTTCCTTGCAAAGCATGGCCACAAGTGAGTTTGGGAGGTGGTCACATAGACTGGGAAGAATGCAATTGTGTGGCTTGCTACAAATTTCCCTGCCACAAGGTGTGGGGGCAGCAGGGCGGGGTGGGGCAGGGCAAGGAGTTCAAGCTTCTAGTCCTTGTTTTTTAACACACCACACTTCTCTTCAGCGCCAGACTACTTCATGCTTTGTTGGCTAATAGTGGTTTTCCTGAGAAAAGAAACCTTGGAAACTGAAGAGCTAAGATTCAGACAAGTGTCTGAAAAGGGAAGATGGATCCTGTTGAGTTCAGGGGAATTCATCTTGTTACTGAGAAGATGTTTGACCCTAACCCTAGAGGGGTAGGGATGGCTGTCATGCAGCCAGTCAGTGGGAAGGGAGGATTGGTGGCTAAGTAGTACAGGACATGCCTTGTATTTATGAAGTCCGAGGTTCAACAAGTGGAATCTTTAATAGTTTTGGTGGGGGTTGTTTGCCAACAAGTTGCCGCTGACTTATGGTGACCCTGTAGGGTTTTCAAGGGAAGAGATGCTCAGAGAGAGTTTGCCACTGGCTGCCTCTGGACACAACCCCGGACTTCCTTGGTGGTCTCCCATCCAAGTATTAACCAGAGCTAACTCTGCTTAGTAGTCAAGATCTGTCATGATCAGGCTAACTTGGGCTATCCAATAAGGTCAATACCCACAGGGGGAAAAACACATCCAATAAGTTGTTGTACACTATATCAACCTCAAAAACAAAACTGTATCAACCATCAAAGAGTAGAGGCACAAACAGCATCAGTAAATAAATGAACTGGAACCACAATGCAATATAACAATGTCTGCTAGCCAACAGTTTTGAGACACTGGCTGGCAAAGGTTTCAGGTTCTAGACCCAAAGGGCCCTAGTTTAAATCTGGTGGGAACCAATGTGACCACTCCTCTCTACAGTATCCTGTGACTCCTAACCATCACTGGTCCATATCCCACAGCCTGGGAAAGCTAAACTTTTATAATGAAACATATAACAATGGAGCTGGAATGTGCAAATATTGTTACAGTTCAGGTTCTCTGTGGCTACCAATCTTTCAGCCTATATCAAGACATGTGCTTCATCTCTTTCCACAGGCTATCTGGCCAGGAGAAGGAGCAGATTGTGACTCAGTTGAGTGCCCTGAAGGAGACATATGACCAGCTGTGCAATGACTCCACAGAACAGCTCCAGCAACTTCACAGCCACATGGCCCAGGAGACAGCACATAAGGTATCCCTCCTCTCTCCATGCCAGGATCTCCCTATCTGGGATACTTTTCTCTCAGCTGCGAGAGAAGAAATGTGCTTGCTGCACAGGCCATCTTTTTCCACAGCCAGATGGTATTTGATAAGTCCATGGAAGTAACCACCATTCCACTCAGTTCCAGCTCTTGTGTTCTGAATGGAGATCCCTTTGACAAGTTGGTTTCTCAAGGCTGAGCTGAGAGGATGTGTTATGAACATGTTGATGCCTTGAAGGTGGCAAAGCAAAGGTACCAAACTCCTCACCTGCATAAGGCTCTTGCAAAGGTAACAACGTTTGAGGCCAAGGAGAAGTTTGGTGGGGGCAGTTTCTCTCATAAGTAGTACATTGATGGGATCTGCTTCTTATCAATAGCTTCTAGCTCCTTAGTTCTGGAAGGAAGCAATATTCTTCTCAAAGAAGGACTTTGGCCACCCAACCTGGTTTCCTCTGCAGTGGTTTGAAATAGAGTATGCTTCCCATTGATAATCTGAGACTGCAGAACTTCAAGGTTGTGCCTTTCCTTCCTTCCTTCCTTCCTTCCTTCCTTCCTTCCTTCCTTCCTTCCTTCCTTCCTTCCTTCCTTCCTTCCTTCCTTCCTTCCTTCCTTCCTTCCTTCCTTCCTTCCTTCCTTCCTTCCTTCCTTCCTTCCTTCCTTCCTTCCTTCCTTCCTTCCTTCCTTCCTTCCTTCCTTCCTTCCTTCCTTCCTTCCTTCCAGCACAGTTTTAAGTTTTAATCATTAGTTTTCAGCCAAAATTACAGGAGGTCTTGCAGAAGTTCTTTAGGAGAAGATTATAAGCAGTGGCATCAAGGGAAAGAGGGCCACTTCAGAGGCCTTGAAAGATTGGGCAAGGGGCAGCAAGGGGCAGAAGTTACACAAAGTGATTTAATGGCAAGTGAAGGAAAAATGTTGCATGATGAACAGGACATCCAGTGATGTTTATTAAAGAGTTGGCAGGCAAATAGTTCGCATTCGTGCCAGAAGTGAATAATGGGAAAGGGCCTTATTCTCACCTCTGTGTCCCCAGAGGAAAAACCATCCTTCAGTCCTCCACCATTATAAATCCTTCACTGACCCAAAATACCAGATGTTTCTTTTCCTCCCTTTTTGACCGCAATTTTGTGCTCCCCCCCCCCCTTCCCGGCACCAAACTTGGCAAGAAGTCTTTGAACATTAATTGTACCTGTTGTTGATTTGTTGCTGTTCTGGAGTCTGTTCTGGGTGAATATCCTTAAATCTTATGTGTATGTAAGTGTCATATTCATGTGTCTCACTGATAATGTTATCTTTGCGTGGAATTGTTTATAATGCTTACACGCTTCCATGTGTTTTGAAGCACCAGCAGACCAACTTGACCAGGTTGACACCATTTATGAACTTTGCTTGGACATCTTCCTCCAGTAAATCTAGCTGCAGGAAGCCCAAGGGGTCTTGCTTTGTCCACAATTCTTTCCCTCTTGTATTGTATTAGAAATCAGAATACTTTGATTCAGGTTTCCCAGTGTGGGAGAATTACCGCGTGAAACAGCAGGGCTCTAAACAAAAGATCAACATGTGCAGTATGAAGGGGTGGCTGCAAAGGGATGTGTGTCTAAGATGGCACACTGGAGTCTTCCCCAGTTGAATGTAACCATGTTTTGGTTCGATTTTGGTGCTTCATTATCACAGACAGCCTTGAGGGGAGATCTTCTAACACTCTTTTGCTCGTGAAAAAGAGAGCGACTCTTGGTTGAAAGTGGTTGTCTAATTTAAGGTGTACGGTTGGAGGCTAAGAAAGCACCCAGCCTCTTCTGTCCCTGCATTGATTGAGCATGATGTGTCCCTGTATGGTTTGCGTTTCATGTTGAGTTACCATTCAAATGAGTGGCCGTCTTCACTTACAAAATTTTGTGGTGTTCACTAACAATTCTTGAGGTCCTGCAAAAAAAAAAACAAAATACGTAACGAAACCCTCCACATTCATTGAAAGGAGGAAGAAGTTCTCTGTGTGTGGAGTGGGTATTCTTCTCACTTTTTTGTGCCAAACAAAACAGTCGCATGCCAGAAGCTAACCCCAAGCTTTTACTCTGTGTGTGCCATTCGGCTGAGTTGCTCCGTAAAGGCTCTGTCTTTCACTGCTCATGGCAAACCCCACCATCCTGGTAAGTAATCAGCCTTTTATGACTCCTGTCCTCTTTTCCCCCCTTTGGTGCTTGTTTTTAATATTTAGGTGTGCATGGGTGCAGACTCTTGACTCTGGAGTTTGAATGTTGGGAAAAGTCTTCCAGGTGGTCTCCAACCATGCCAGGCTGGGCAAGGAAAAGTGGGAAGGATCTTTGTTTAACTCTATGGCTAGAAAGAACATAGTCAGTTCTGGGCTTCATGTGAAACCTGTGAATTCTTCCCCCTGCTAGTTCAAAGAGCCAGTTTGTCTGCTGGATCTTTCAGAGATATTCAGAGAATAAGAAGAATTTGGATTTATATCCCCCCTTTCTCTCCTGTAAAGAAAGGGGTTTACAATCTCCTTTCCCTTCCCCCCCCCCCCCCACCCGCCACTGCCCACAACAAACACCCTGTGAGGTGGGTGGGACTGGAAGAGCTCCAAAGAACTGTGACTAGCCCAAGGTCACCCAGCTATCATGTGCTGGAATTCACACGCTAATCTGATTCACCAGATAAACCTGCACAGCTCAAGCGGCAGAGCGGGAATCAAACCCAGTTCTCCAGATTAGAGTGCACCTGCTCTTAACCACTATACCATGCTGGCTCACTTTACAGTCAGTGAGTCACCTGAAGTGGTTTTCTAAATGTGGGCTGAATATGAGGTAATGCAGTCTGAGAATTGCGGAGGGCATGGTGCTGCCACAGGTTCTCCAAAAGGTTTGGAAGGGAGTGGTAGAGCCATCTTCCATGTTTGCAAAAGGCCCCAGGTTCCATCTCTGCCATCCCCAGTTTGAAAAGGATCAGGTGATAAGAAAGACTTATACCTGACACTTCAGAGAGCTGCTACCAGTCAAGAGTAGACAATACTGACTTTGATGGATGATGGTCGCATTCAGCATAAAGCAGCTTCATGTGTTCATGTTCCATTTTTTTCCTGGCTGTGTGTGCCACTTCAGTTATAAATCTGCCCTGAGCAGATTTAGTTCCTGAGAAGTTCATAGATGATAGCCCAGGGGTCTGCAACCTGTGGCTCTCCAGATGTTCATGGGCTACAAATCCCATCAGCCCCTGCCACCATGGCCAATTGTAGTCCATGAACATCTGGAGAGCCGCAGGTTGCAGACCCCTGTGATAGCCCATTTCCATCTGTTATATAAATACACAACCAGCCATAATGTTGTTAGGAACCCTTGATCCCCAGGATAGCTTTTTTTCTGCCTTAGATTTTTGCATTTTATAAGACCAGAGATCCTTCTGAAACCCAATCAAGGATGTATTGTACTCCAAGAGTCGCTGTTGCGTGGTTGGTAAAAACAACTGGATGGAACGGCTGTGCCATCTTCTGTGGGACTTCCACTTTCCTTCTGACTCAGGGTTGTTGTGCATGTTGTCTAAGCATAACCAAGTTAATGAGGAGCTGGTGGAATGCATGGTTGGCAGGAGGTGTGCATCTTCCCATCCTTCTCCCTTTCCCTTTACTTCATGTGGGAATTCTGTATTGTGGTTGTTTGTGCAGTCTGTCTTGTTTTTAGGCACTGTGGTACTTGCATGTCTGTCACTCCCGGTGTTCCCCCTCTTGCTCTCCATTGATCTTTCTGTGGAACGGTGCAGCTGCTTCGTTATTTCTGCTGCCTTCGCTGCTTCGCTGCTTTTGATGGGTGTCCGAAATGTCTCAGTGATGCCACACATGCCTGGCTAGATTGAGCTGCAAAGTGCCATGACCTTGTAAAACCAAAAATTTACTCTACCCCTAATTTTGCTTTGTGATATTAAGCATTTGGTGAATTCCTTTATTCCCTTGGGGAATCTGCTCTCTAGCACAGATTTGACTTAGAAGTCTGAGACATCCTTGGACGTTGGGGTGCATAAGGACAACTCCTTTTTCTTGTGGCTTCTTCAGTTCTGACTTTAATCTCTCCCCCCACCCCTCCTCTTTTGTTTTTAGGGAACTGAGATTATCGCAGGAGTGCTAGACCTTGGCACCATGGAAGTCCTTCCTGTTTTTGGCGCCATGCAGAAAGGTCTCATAGACCAAGAAACAGGCCTGATCCTGTTGGAGGCTCAGGTGATCACGGATGGCCTAGTGGTTCCTGATACCAACGAGAAGCTCTCTTTAGCTGAGGGGCTGGCAAGAGGCCTGATAGACTGTAGAACCCATCAGATACTCTGGGAACTGCAAGATGTCCTCCAGTTGGTCAACAAAGCTGACTTAACAGGGAAGCCACGTCTTCCTCTTATGGCCCTCATGGAGGATGGCATGATTAGTGAGAGCATTGGGCTGAAAATCTCAGAAGTCCAGCTTGTCACCGGGGGTTTTATGGACTCTTCCAGCCATGGGAGAATTGGGCTAGAAGAGGCGCTTCAAAGAGGCCTTGTCACCACTGGCTTTCACAGGAAACTGACATCACACTTGAGCTCTTGCCGGGACTTGATCGATCCCAATTCAGCCAGGAAAATTAGCTTGAACGACCTGATGCACCAGTGCATTCTTCACCAGGAGACGGGACTGAGGTTGCTGCCCATCAGACAGCTGCCGGGAGGGATGGTGAGCTTGAAATCAGGAAGCAAAGTTAGCATATTCCGTGCCGTTCAAGAAGGCTTAATAGAGAAGCAAGTGACAATGAGGCTGCTGGAAGCCCAGTTGTTTGCTGGGGGCATTGTGGACCCCAAAAGCGGCCACCGTTTGACAGTGGATGAGGCCATAAGACATAATTTGATTGATGAAGATCTAGCATGTGCCCTTCTAGTTAGGCAACTTCAGACAGGTGGCATTATTGATACAATAACAGGGGAGAGATTGTTGCTAGATGATGCGGTAAGGAAAGGTTTTGTAGCGCCCAGAATTGCTGTAGTGATCCTGGAATCTCTTTGGTCATTTATGGGTCTTCTGTGGCCTGAGTCAGGTGAGATTCTCCCTGTTGTGGATGCCTTGGAGCAAGGTATCCTGTCATCTGAGTTAGCCCATAAGATTCTTAGCAGGAGACATTGCATCAAAGCGCTTTATCTCCCTGAAACTAGAGAAATATTGCCCTGGAAGAAAGCTGTGGATTGTGGGATCCTGAGCAGAGATACCGCCAAGAAACTGAAGTCAGTCTGCCTTCCTGACATGATGCCAAAGATTCCTGTGTCAGACTCCCCATCTAGGAACAAAAGAAGCCTCCTTTCCTCTGGCATCCAAATGGACCATGAAGACCAAAGTAAGTTTCCACTAAGAACAAGTGAAGAAAATATGTTATTTTATTTGATGACACACAGTTACGTCAACGTTCACAATGGTCAGAAATTGCTTCTGGTCGATGGAGAATTAGACGACTTTTCTGAAATGCTTGCACCAGACCAGAAAAATGGCAGTGACGCTCACCTATTTGAAGCTAGCAAAATCCACCCCTCAAAACTGGATAGTCATGAAGAGGATAAAAGGATAATTTTAGGAGCCAAAGTCTGTGATGAATTAGCTTCAAAGGCTCTCAAGCCTTCTTTGGATATACTAGAAAAAGAGTCAAACATTTCTCTACCTAATGAAAGGGCAGGGATGGAAGATGCTGGAGAAGGCGTGAATGCGAAGAATCAGGAGAGAGAAGCTGCAGAAGATTTTAAGAGTGAAATGAATGAGTTAAACATTTGCCTACCTAACGAAAAGATAGAGATGGAAGACGCTGGCGAAAATAGGAATGGGAAAAGGGAAGCTGTTGCTACAGGAGACTTCAAGAGTGAAATGGATGATTCCAAAAGAGAACAAGACCGAATGATTCCCCAGAATGATGAAGCAGAAATATCAGAGTACATGTTCATAAAGGACTCTGCTATTGAAACACAACCCAAAGATACAGGAATCGCCAAAGGAGGCCCAAAGTTTGCAAAACCGTCAGTAAGAGAAAAGGTGGTTTTCAGAACTCAAACAAGAATCCCTGAAATGGAGGGAAATAGTAAGACTGAGGATTCTAGTGTGTTCACTGATGTTTTGGAGAAGGTGGAGGAATTACCGTACTTGAAAGAGAAAATTCTGGATAAGGCGACTTTTCCAACAAAAGATGGAGATTGCGAGGCTGCCCATTTCTTGAACCTGAAAGTCGAGAATGGATCACCGGAAGCCCTCGTCAACAAAGCTGAAGGAAAATGCTCAGAGGAATGTGTTGAAGAACGATTGTCAGGTGTAAGAGAAGAGTCAGTTCGTTTCCATAACATTGAGAGTTCTGAGTCACCAGAACTATCCCCAGGAATGGGAAGAGACAGTACTCTGAAGATGCTGTTAACACAGCTCCAGGATGGTGGGATCATTCATGAGCAGACAGGCAGGAAGATGCTTCTGGACGAGTCTATTGCCTGTGGTATTGTACCTAGCCATACAGCTGTCAAATTGATGGGGGCGATGCAGATGTTTGGTGGCTTCTTCGATGCACAGACTTGCGAATCATTAACCACAGAAGAAGTCATTGGTGAAGGGCTGATGGATGAGAAATTGCTTCAGAAGGTGCTGGCCTCTGACCAAGCCATCAGCGGTGTCGTAGATCCACTCACCAAAACCCTATACTCTGTCAAGGATGCGTCTGAGGTTGGCCTCTTGGACAAGGAAACAGCTGTAAGACTTCTGGAAGGTCAGGTGGTCTCTGGTGGCATCGTTGACATCAAACGCGGCAAGAAGGTCTCTGTCACGTTGGCTTCCAACCTTGGCCTGATACATCCGTCCAGTCAGGAGGACCTTAAGAAGTTAGAGAAAGCATCTAAGGGGAAAGGAGCCCAAGATGCAACCCAAGAGAAACTGATAGCTTTGCAGATTGAAATGTGTGGCATCTTGGACCCACAAACTAAAAATCCTTTGACAGTTATCCAGGCAGTAGATAAAGGTCTCCTGAGTAAGGAGAAAGTCTTTCAGCTGTTGACCAAGCAGATGGCTGAAGGAGGAATCCTTCACCACAAGACAGGCATGAGGCTTTCATTAGAGGATGCCATGGAGCATGGATTGATTGGCAGGGACTTGTACGAAGAACTCAAAAAGGCAGAAAGTGTGTGTCTGCACCAGTATACTCATCCAAAAATAAAGAAACGGGCGTCCTTAACTGAGACCACATCTCTGGGACTAATTAGTCCAGATTTTCAAAGCAAAGTGCAAGAAATACAAGCCTCAACTGGAAGTATGTTTGACCCTGTTTCCTGCCAGAAAATTACTTTGACTGAAGCTGTGAAGGAAGGATTATTGCCCAAATCAGTGATGGAAAACGCCATACTGTCTTCTGGAATGAAGCGTGCAGTCGTTCACCCAGACAGCTGTAGATTGGTCCCCTATTCGCAGTTGGTTAGGAAGAGTAAAATCGACATTGAATCAGGGCAGAGGTATTTGGAGGTGGTTCCATTTCAAGAACTGAAAGATGAAGTTACTGGAGATATAATTCCATGTGCTCAGGCAGTGAAGCTGGGGAAGGTAGATCCCATGGTTGCTTTGAGGTTGCTGCAGGCTCAAGCAGACACTGGTGGCATCATGGACATTTTCACGGGCCAGAGATTATCTCTGGCATCTGCTCTGGAACAAGAAGTGATGGATGAAGATATGACTGCAGCCATTGCAGCAAATCAGCTGTTGGATGGAGGGATAGTTGATGCTGAGAGTGGAGGCAGAATAGCATTGAAAGTGGCTATTGAGAAAGGCATCGTCAGCAAAAGGCTAGCCAGTAAAGTTCAAGAAATTGTGCAACACACCCCTGATCAATCTGAGCACGAAGACGTGGGTGAATGTGACGATTACCAGATGTTGATACAAAATGGTACTTCAAAGATGGAAGCTTTGACCGTCTGTAATTATGATGCAAAGAGTAACAATGAGAAATTGGGAGTGGCATCTGAAGCAGCAGACTATGGCACAAATGAAGATGCCCTTAAAGATTCGTTGAAAGGAATTCAGGAGGCGTCCAAAGAGATGGGCCAAGCTGTGCCACATCCTGTCCCACTTACTTCAACTTTAGACGGTTTAGCTAGCCAGCTTTTAGGAGGAAGCGAGCTGGCCCCAGAGCTCTCCTCAATGTTGGACCCAGAGGCCATGAGAAGGACCCAGAAAAAAAATAGCGGGAGGAAAAGCAGGTTGAGGGGGAAAGAACCCCGGAAAGGGGAGATAGAAAAGCAAGGCAAAGGAGATCGAGCGATAGAAAAGAAACTAGAAAGAATTGTGTCTCTGGAGAAGTCTGAAATGGGTGGGATGAGGAATGTGGCAGTTAATGGGGATCGAGAGCAAAGGGAGGTGGCATTTGTGGGAGACAGTGGAGATCAGCAAGGGTGTGATACTGCAGCTCTTGTAGCACAGGGAGGTATGCTGTTGGAATCCCTGGAGGTGTTGGGATCGATGGAGCTCAATTTGGCAGGTCATAGAAGGGGAGAAGAAGGTTGCGTGAATGTGAAGGAACTGGTCACTGTTCCAAAATCAAAATCAAAGAAGCAGAGCTCAGGAAAAGTACCAGTTGCTGATACAAAGACTGAACAACTGACCCCAGGATTTGAAGCCCTGGGTACTCATATCTGTTCTGAAATTGATCTTAAAACTACCAAAAAGAGGAAAATGAAAAAGACCAGAAAGGAGGTTTCTGTCCCAACAGAACCAGTGTTGTTGTGTGAATCTTCTCAAGAGAAACGATCCTTTCCTGTACCAGGTTCTGAGGAAGTTTTGACAAAAATAGTCAAAGAACCATTGATCTCTGAGATTCAGAAATCCATCATGGAGAATATATCTGGAAGTGGGGCAAGAGATCTGGTCACCCAAGATCAATCTGCTACTCGTGAGAAGGACAATAATGAGACTTTTGAAAGAGAACAGAGACAGGTTGAAGAGAAAGAAGACATTGCAAATACTCTGAAAGTGAGCACTCCTCCAAAGAAAGACACACCCAGGGAGTTGACTGAACAAGGCACGAGAATTGATCACAAGTCGTTGATGGGAGCAGTAGAGGTCCTTGAACCAAGAGCATCTCGAGAAAAAGATAAGGAATCGCTTCTACCAAAAGATGACCAGGTCCCCAGCACAATTGCCATGGGTGATTCAGAACCCCTCGAGGCAAGGAAACAAGCCCTGCAAAACAGAGAGATCACCAAGGACAAGCCAAGTTCTTGTCCTTTTATTCCACCACCCATACAAGAGCATACAAACCAGGAGATAACTAGAGATGATGAGAGATGTGATGTTCCAGGGCAGAGCATGGCTGCTGAGGCAGAGGAGACATGGCAGATGTGCCCTGATGGAGGCCAGTGGTCTGGACTGACGATGGAGATGCTTCGAGAGAGAGGGCTTCTAAGACACGAGAGAGATGTTTCCAAAAATGTCGCTGCTCAACAGAATGCAGACCTGGAAGTGACCCGAGAGAGCAGCCCACCTGGCACGATCAGAGGAATAGAAGAGAGATGTCAAGTTGCCTCCAAGCAGTCTTCCAAACCTGCTAAGGTAGGTAGCTTTATTAAAATTAATCTAATGAATGCATTTTTGGTGGGCTGGATAGGTGGCCAATGTGAAAACATATTTTGGACATACACAGGCAGGTGTCACACTTGGGCCTCCATCCTTGGGTGCACCCTAATTTTCATCATCCTTCTCACTTGTTTGGCACCCTGAGAAGTCAGGCCAGCTGTGAAGAAACAGGCAGAAGGGCCAGGGTGGGTGGAAGCCTAAACTCCCTAATTCAGGTTGGTCTTCCTGCCTGTCTGTGTCTCCTCCAGATATGGGAAGAATGCTTGCTCAGCATATCTGTCATAGTGATGGTCAGGTCTCTTCCTAATTATTTTGATTACAGATGTCACGTGTAGGTAGGGTTATTAATTTCCAGGTGGGGCCTGAAGATCTCTCAGAAGTATGACTAATCACCAGGCTACAGAGATCAGTTTCCCTGGAGAAAATGGCTGCTTTAGTGGGTAGACCCTATGGAATTGTACTCCACTGAGGTCCATCCCCACCCCAAGCCCCATCTCCCCTGACTTTACCCCCAGATCTTCAGGAATTTCCCATCACAGACCTGGCAGACTTACATGTTACTGAGAAATTTAAGAACCAAAATGGAAATGCTGAAGGTTTCTTCCATCCAGGGATGGGATTTTGTGGTTTCTCCCTCATTGGTGCTGATACAGTTAAAGTGCAGCAGCAATGGGGTCTCTGGTTTCCCCTCTGCCTGCCCCTTCACAAAAAGATCTTTACAAATCTAAATGTCAGCCAAAGCCAAAAGAAAAGTCTTAATCAGATGTTGGGAAGAAGAAGAGTTTGCATTTATATCCCCCCTTTCTCTCCTGTAGGAGACTCAAAGGGGCTTGCAATCTCCTTGCCCTTTCCCCCTCACAACAAACAGCCTGTGAGGTGGGTGGGGCTGAGAGAGCTCCGAAAAGCTGTGACTAGCCCAAGGTCACCCAGCTGGCATGTGTTGGAGTGCACAGGCTAATCTGAATTCCCCAGATAAGCCTCCACAGCTCAAGCGGCAGAGCGGGAAATCAAACCCGGTTCCTCCAGATGAGAATGCACCTGCTCTTAACCACTATGCCACTGCTGAAGCTAATAACAAAGTTCTGTGAACCACTCTTAAAAGAGAATTCCACAAGATAGTGGCTACTTTCGAGGAAGTTCTGCTCCTTTTTCTTTTGATTTTTTTAAAAAAACAAAATTTTTGTGAAATATTGTTTTTAAAATTGGTATCACAGAGCAAAAATCAAATAAATTGTCCAGCTCTTACATTAAGGATCCGTGGGTAAAAGTTTCTAGGGCTCCTGTCCAAATTTTTTTTGAGATTGACTAGTATGGTAAGCAGAACAGAAACAGAACAATCTGCAGTTTGTGTTTTGTGTCTTCCACTGCTCAGGCTCTTTACCGCAAACAACTTTGCCTGGATTGTGATGAGAAACTGGTTGCCTTGCTGTCCAGGGTGCGCAATATTGAGATGCAAATCCAGCAGGGCCAGCTTGCAGAGAGGAGCGTAGCGGCACGGCAGGAATTGCTACCCCAGGCTGTGGTAAGAGGGATCCTATCTTAGAACAAATTCTGCCTCTGGCGTCTATTAAATGGGCGTGCTACTGGAAGGGGGGAGGGAAGCATCCCCTTGGTTTCCATACTGTAAAATGGTGGTGAACCTTTTGCACTCCAGATGTTATGGACTACAATTCCCATCAGCCCCTGCCAGCATGGTCAATTGGCCATGCCGGCAGGGGCTGATGGGAATTGTAGTCCGTAACATCTGGATTGCCAAAGGTTCGCCACCATTGATCTAGGTGAAGGACTGGGTATTATGATGACGTGTTTAGCCCATGTGGGGTGAGAAAACAGCCCCACCATAATTATGTGGGCTAAGAAAATATGTTGTACTTCTGTTGTTTCTCACAAGAATGTGTAGTTTTTGCAGATCATTAATCTCCATGGCAGTCTGTTTCCACAGTGTTATGTGTATTGTATTGTTGGGTCAAAAGTATGTGGATTGCCCAAGGTTACTCAGGGAACTGATGCCCTTGTTGAGTCTAGGACCTCAGTCTCCTGGCCACTGGATCACAATATCGTGTTTGATTCTTTCTTGATTCAGCTGTTTGGCACTGGTCCATTTTCATGCTTGGCCAGTGACAGAGGTGTGAAAGCCGTGGAGTCTACTGTTTGGACTGAATCAGAAGAATTTGGCTGGGGCTGAGCAACTCTGGAGACAGGCAGAGGGAGTGTTAGGATTTAATTTGTTGCGGCCTTGGCAGCCTTTTTAGGTTTGCTTGTGTTTTGGTTGAACTAAAAACGTCTTGCCTTTTAGGCCTTGGACACAGAGCTGAAGAGCCTGTCAGCTCCAGTGAATCAGGAGCTGGAAGAAGTGAAAGGAATTGTGTCCAACCCTCCTCCTGAGATCCCTGAGCAACTTCTGAGGGCTTTGGAGAAAGATGCCAAGAACCTTCAGAAGTTTTTTGGCTCCGTGAGCGAGATCTCGGCCTCTTGGCTGCTAAACCTTCGCACTGCAGCAGAAGCTGAAAAGGTACCGCCTGTCTTATAATTCAGTCCTCAAGGGTTATGCTTTCTAAAGCCAGGAACACCAGAACAGGGGTGTCCAATTGGCCATGCTGGCAGGGGCTGATGGGGATCATAGTCCATGAACATCTGCAGTGCCAGAGTTGGACACCCCTGCAGTAGAGTTTTTCAAAAGGGACTCCAATTCTCTAGAACACAAATGCTTTGTGAAATGCAGGGTTCTTCTTAACTGTCTCCTGATGGGGACAAGTTCTGCTTTTGCCTTTAATGTATGCATCTGAATTTAAGGATATTTGAAGACTGGAAAAGTGGGTGATTCTCCCCCTCCCCCATGTTTTGTTGCCTGTGTGACAAAGATGTTTTTGTGGAAAACATCTTCGTATATGAGGTTGCCAACCTCCAGGGGGAGCCTGGCGCTCCCCTGGAATTATAATTTATGTCAGGGATTATCATTATAATTCAGATGACAGAGATCAGTTCCCTTGGAGAAAATGAGTGCTTTGATGGGTGGACTCTATTGCATCATACCCCACTTCTCCCAAAACTCTGCTTTCCCTCGGTTCTACCACCAAATCTCCAGAAATTTCCCAATTCAGAGTTGGCAATCCTATCCTTATGGCAATTATTACACATTCGGTGCATTGAATAACTATTTGGGTGTAGCTTTTTTCCCCGAAGTTGTTCACTTGGTTTAAACTTCATGTGAACTCATTCACAAGAGAACTTGCTCGCAGGAACTTGAGGTGTGTGTGTTTTTGCTTCAAAAAGAGGCCTCGTTTGGATCCGTCGTCTGATGCCTGCCAGCTGAAATGGTTGACATGTTTGGCTAACCTTCTGTTCACATTTTAAAGCATTTGGCCAACCTCTTGTCTGCATTCTGTGGTTTTAATGATGCCCTCTGCTTTTGTTTTGAGGCCAATGTTTTAATGCAGCATGAAGAGCTCCAGAGCAGACTTCAGGAGCTGCTAAACTGGGTGTCTGACACCAGCCACATGCTCAGCCATCTTGAATCTCACATCATGACCGGTGCCGACAGCTTGAACTCTTGCCTTCAATGCTACAAGGTAGTTAAAGCAACACTGGATGCTATTTGCTAAGCGTGACTGGTGGGGCTACAACTCCTCCTGTGGAAGGAAAGTTATTTAATCCCTTCCATTTCCTTGATCTCTTGTGGGTGTCTCTGTTGTGGTTAGGGGCTTTAATCTCTGTGCTCTGTCACAGGGGGAGTAGAATACCTGCCAGCTACCTGTAATCTACAAAAAGCACATTTTTATAAGACAGCTTCCCAAAATCATTCCGGTGCTGTACTCATCCTTCAAATTGTAGCTGTCAATGAAAGGGATTGCCTGGGAGGGGTTCATCCGAGTAGAGGCTGCTTGATATTGATAACCAGTGTGTTATAGTGGTTAGAGTGTTGGGCTGGGATCTGGGAGACCTGAATTCAAATCTCAACTCTGCCATGGAAGCTTCAGGGTGTCATGGGGCCTGACATTCATCTCTCCACCTATCCTATCTTTGCAAGGGTGGTTGTGTTGTAAGGCCAAAATAGAGGAGGAAATCATGATGTTGAAATCTCTCTTGAGTCCTTACTGGGGAGAAAAACTGAGTTATAAATAATATTTCAGGCAACCACCCATGGCATCTTGATCGGCCCAATTAGGTGCCAGCATCTTCAGATTCAGATGCAATGTTTCTGGACATTTTGATGAGTGAAAGGGACCACATTGAGAAGAAGGAGGAGGAGAAGAAGAGTTGGATTTATATCCCCCCTTTCTCTCCTGAATGAGACTCGAAGGGGCTTACAAATTCCTTTCCCTTCCCCCCTCACAACAAACACTCTGTAAGGTAAATGCAGTTGAGAGAACCCAGAAGAACTGTGACTAGCCCAAGGACACCCAGCTGGCATGTGTTGGTGTGTACAGACTGAATTCCCCAGATAAGCCTCCACAGCTCAGGCGGCAGAGCGGGGAATCAAACCCGGTTCCTCCAGATTAGAGTACAGATTAGGCTTTACCTTCTCCTCCACCCTTTTCTCTTTCCACCTCATACCTCATCTTTCCTTTCTTTTCTGTATCTCCTGGGCTTTTAGCAAGAATCTGTTTTTATTTAACACCCTTACTACCCTGTTTCACTTCCAGCATTGTTGTAGTGGCTAAGAGTAGTGGACACTTATCTGGTGCACTGAATTTGTTTCCCGCTCCTCACATGAAGCTCACTGGATGACTTTGGGCTAGTCACATTTCTCTCAAAACTCTCTCAGCCCCACCTACCTCACAAGGTATCTGTTGTGGGAAGAGGAAGGAAAGGAGCTTGAAAGCCACTTTGAAACTCCTTAAAGAACAGAAAGACCAAACTCTTCTTCTCTTTGCATCTTGCAGGGCTTTTTGCTGGGTTGTGAGTGTGTAGGTAGGAGGTCTCAAAGGGAGGTGATGTCTGATAGCAAGTGACAGGCCTCCCATTCATCTAGGTTTCTACCCTTCTAAGCAACATTTCCTGTGGGAGACACTGCAATTGTATGTGACATATTGTGATTGTGATAAGTGATAGTCTGACCTTAAAGTCTGACCTTAAAGCGTGACCTAATATTTTTGCCTTATGATGGCTAGCCCAGGCAAGCCCTATCTCATCAGCATTCAGAAGCTAGGCAAGTGTCAGCAGTAGTTAGTACTTGGATGGAAGACCACCAAGGAAGTCCAGGGTTGTTAATAGAGGCAGGCAATGGCAAACCACTTCTGAACATCTCATCTCTTGCTTTGGAAGTTCTGTGGGGTAAGCATAAGTTAGCTGTGAAAAGTTAGGTAAATATTAGGTTAAAAAATTGGGCGGAGGGGATAGTAACCCCAACAAAATATTCCAACTTTGAGTATAATATTGAGGAGTACAAGGGATGTTTTGGATGAGAGAACACCGACTGCTTCTAGTATCTTTGGCATATGTAAACTCTGCCAGCAGAACAGATTGGAAGCAAAGCGTAACTCTTCCAGCCTGCAGCATGTCCTCAGTCGGGTTCAATTCCAAGACACTGTGACCCTCTCTCAGTGCCACATGATCCCTGAATTCAACCTGCAGATTGACTCCAAATAGTTTTCTTCCCTTTTCTCTAGCTCTAATTGTCCCCTTCGGAAAACTTTATTCCATCCAAATATTTTTCTGAAAGTCCTTGGCAGCTCATTCAAACATGCATAGAGTCAGCAATCTGCTGTCTGTGTGCCTCTGTTGCTGGGGCTTTCCAAACCTTGTGGACATGGTGACGTCAAAAGAACGGAGTTTTGAGAAAGCAGGATTTGATCGCTGTTGACAGATGATAGCCCTAATCAGAAGCCAAACTATATTGTCCTTTTCATGCAAGGGAACTGTGAGGAGTGCATCGGAGTGTTATGGCAATGATTCAGCCCCATTGACTTGTGTTTTTTCTCTTTTGTCTTTTTCTCCCTGTTGATGTGAGCAGGAGCTGAAAAAACCTCTTGCGGATACCAAAGCTCAGCTTGATGCGGCCGCCTTTGACATCCAATTCTTCATTTCTGACCACGCTCAAGACTTGATGCCCGAGCAAAGCAGACAGCTGTTGAGGCTGCTCAATGAACTGCAGGGGTCTTTCCGGGACCTTTCGGAGCAAGTGGCCGCCAGGGTGGAGGTCCTGCAGGTCTGTCTCCAGCAAGCGGAGCAGACAGATCAGGTGACGGTGGTGGAGCAGCAGACTCTAGTGTGTCCGATTTAACAGGGAGCAGTAGTTTTTTTTGGGAGGGGGATATTTCTTTTTAATGAAGTCTGCACCATCTTTGCCCAATTTTCAATGTTTATCCCAGTACAATTAGTGTACGAATTCACAGAGCTTTGGTTTTCCATCCTTTATTTTTTTTGGTGGTGGTGGTGGTGGTCATTTTTCCCCTAAGGAAACGCCTTTGGTTTTTTAAAAGGAAATTGCATTTCAACCAGCTTTCTCCTGTCTGATTTTTGCAAAATATTGATCTGTGTTTAATGGCCCGCTCCCTTCTTCTACTGCCCTGTCAAGAGTAGGAGTGGGAAAGACGTGGAGGAAAAATGAGAACTGACACAGCTAGGCTCAAATGTGAACCAAGGTTCTCAGTTCTTTCCACTGTGATGACATTTAGGCATGCAAACATAAAGGATGACATTCAAGTAGGGTACAGGTCTGCCACTTTATAATAATATATGAAATAACTCTTGGGGTTGACTGCAGTTTGCCCAAGATTTTAAGCATAACGTGTTACTGTCAGTATTGATACCATTCTTAGAAATTAGATTGCGAGACTACTTCTGCTTCTCAGAAAATAGTGAGTTCAGAATGTGTCCTGGAGACTTGGGTCTGCTTCTTGACAGTGAATAGGATGTAAGTGTAAAGGGGCTGTGGTGCTCTAACCTGTTCGCTGTCCTGCAAGCCCATTGATCCTTGGGGTTCCAGTAATTTGGGGAGCCTCAGAGAGTAACCAGTTTAAGTTTGTAGTGTAGAAGCTGTACCAATACTGAGGAATCTGACTTTCTTGGAGGACTGATTTGAAAATGGAGAGCCAAGCTTGGAACCCCACACCTGCACACACATTCATGCTTGGGCACCAGATTGGGATGAGGAGGCATCAGCTGCTGGTCCCTGAATTGTATATTTCAAACATCTGGCGAGCTCTGCCCCCTTTGAATAATGGATACTTGCAGGGAGGGGGAGTGTGCATATTGTTCCTCTTTGCTTGCTCAGCAATCTTGCTCTTCCAGTCCACCTAACTGCCTGCATGCCCCTTGCGCTCTCTTTCTTCCAGACACTATTAATACCGAGTCACGTTTTGATTAACAGTTATCATGCTGTAATGTTGTGCCCATTCTGCTTCCTTTTTGTGTGTGTGTGTGTGTGTGTGTGTATTAACCGGTTTGCTTTGCCTTTTCAGATTCAGTGTGCGAGAAGATTTCACTGTGCTGCCGAAGAGTGCTTTTTAGGGAGTGCTCTACCCCTTTCCCCCTCAAACTGCTTCTGTTGTTTGGCTTAAGGACTGTCAGAGAAAAAAAAAGCTATGTTTCTTGTTTGGCACAAAGTTTGTATGTTTTGACTCCTAAGGCGCCAGGGGAAAGAGAAATTGCACACTGGTCAAAAGAAGAATGGTTCGGGGTCACACATCATGCTCAATTGCTCCGCTGGTGCTCCATTTCTGTACACCAAGGGGACAGTCCAGGACTGTTTGATGCACTGACCAAAGCACATTCTCTCTCCTAGTCTCTTTCCATCTCCTTCTTGGATTGTAGCCATTTTGTGTGGCTCATTGTTCCTTTTGTTCCCAACTCCAAAGCAAAAATTGGGTCATTTGCTTTGCTGTTTTGGTAGCATGGGTTGGACTGTTTTGCTTCCAGGGGGAGGTTTTACATTTGGATTCAGTCCTGAGGTAACATTGGAGAGAAACACACATGAAAAATGTTGCCTCAGATTTTGCAGGAGTTCGGCAACCAGTTCCCATCCTTCTGCCCACAGGTTCTTTCTGCAACAGACCCAGGATTTCTGCATTTCAGGATAGCTGTTTTCTTGCCATGTCACACTCTATGCATTGAAGAATAGCTGTAATAGCAACATCAGACCAGCCTTTGCTGAGGGGGCTGCTTACAAGAAATTGGGGCAAAAGAAGATGGAAGATGCTAAATGACCTCTGTTGTGGGCAACCTCCACTTCTTTCTGCCATGGGCCCAGACTTCCGTCTTGTCCAGTGGCAGATGGAGGGAGGAGATGGGGGAAGGCAGAGAGAGGAGGAGAGAGAAGGTGTCTTTCGGCCTCTTGGCTTCTGCTGAAGTCTTTTCTGTTTTGTAAATTGTTTGGCTTGGCTGCAGCACTTTAAACAATAGACATTTTTAAAGCTCCTTTCTTCCCTCCACCTTAAAAAAAAAATTCAGACACTGCAGGAGCAGCAAGCTATACGCAGCCAGAAGCTGGAAGAGTTGTGCACCTGGATGAGTCAGGCTGAGACGTGCTTGAGGGGTTCTCAGCAGTCAGCGACTGAAGGGGACCTCCCCACGCTGCAACGAAGACGGGGTGAAGTTAAAGTAAGCACCCATATTTGGACTGGCCTTGACTGCTGCATAGAGCATCCCTTGGTGGAAGGCAACGCAGCTGTTGTTTTTTCCAATATATATGTAATTTTATTCGTTTATTTTCAAATATGACAATTAATATAAAGATAAATGAATACGGACTTATAATCTTTGTCCTAATGAAGTTCTGGACACACATTTTTGTCTTTTCTTCTCTATTTCCCAATAAAATTACAAATCCCAAAAATACATAATTCCCTTTGCACCCTCCCCTTAACCACCCTCCCCACCTTCTGCCCTCTCTCCCTTATATATAATGTGTGGCCATTTCCCCTTCAGAGAGAAAGAAAAAACCTTTCATCCTACATTTTCTAACTTTTAAATCTAACAGGAGAGAAAAAAATATAACCAATATTTCATAGTATCATAAACCTTCCCACACTTAATGTTATAAAATACACAATATAACTTTATAAAATAAACAATACGTATATATATTAACTGTTCCGTACAATGTTAAATCTAAAATTCTGTTATCTAACTATAGCACTGTTATGTTCTATCTAGTTATTACAAACATAAAAATATTTAATAACAACAGAGCTCTTTGTAACAGACCGGTATGGCAGGAGCAGGGTGTGCCAGCTCTCTCACATCAGCATGGGACTGCTGTTGTGGGTTGGCTTGAACTCATAAAGCCCCAGGGCATCTTACAACCAGTGCTTCTGAGCATCTGCCGTCTTCCTTCATATCCCACTGGCATTCTCTTTGACCAACCTCAAATGCCCTTTTAATAAAGGGTGTACATCAGCCAACCCTGCACCACAAGGGCACGAAGAGAGGCTTGTTCAGTGAGTGCCCCCCGTCCAATTAAACTGCCTCCCCCTTGACCAGTTCAGAGAAGTTCCTTTTCTTTTACAGGTGTGTGGGGGTTGCTGTTAAGCAGGTGGAGATAATATTTGCATGTTGTTAGCTTGCTTTTGATTGGAAACATTAGCTAACAGGGGTGCTGCAAGGATGGTTTTATCCAATGAAGCGACAGTGCTGCTGTCAGAGGGGAAGAAAAGGAAACTGTAAACTGCTCTGCCCTTCCTACCATAATGTAGCTTTTGTCTATTAAATTATAACTTTTCACACTACTGTCAGTATCTCATAAAGATATCTGTATTCAGTGGACAGCCTAATTATTCATCTGGATTTCATTATTCTAATATGAAATTTAGTGGCATTTTTAATCTGCTGTTATTCCTTGGGGGCATTGGCACCAGGTAGGCTGTCAACATCATTTAAATAAGCAACTGGGAGACATTTTTGGAAGTGCGTAGCCATTCTTTTCATTGATACCCCTAGGATCTGCAGAGGAGCATGAACAGTCGGACAGCATCCTTTGCGAGTGTCTTGAAAGCAACGGAAGAGTTCCTGGAGGAGAACCGGACCAAGCTGGATCCAAGGGAGCTGGCATCCCTGCAAGACAAGCTCCAGGAGGCTAAGGAGCAGTACCAGTCCCTGCAGGAGAGAACAGAGGCAGCCCAGCAGGAGTTGGAGGATGCTGTGAAGACTGTGGAGCAGCAGCAAACAGAAAAGGTGAAGTGTGTAGGGTGCTGCTGTGAAATGCAGGTCTCTGTTTCTGTGCAGAAGCCGCCACCACTCTGGGAGCCATGTGCCTAAGATGACAGTAGTTAAATGTTTTGTGAAAGGATTTTGTGAAAGATGAGCTTCACCAGCTGGTCTTTGCCTTCTTCCTGCCTCTACAGTGGAAGATATCTCATTCCACAGAGATGTGCACTTACGCAGATCCTGTCCATCTCTGTGATGTTTAAACAGGGGGCCTTTCTGATGACTTTGTACATGGCTATCCTTCAGTGTCCTTACATGCTTTGGTCACATTTTTGATTCCAGGACAGAGCTGCCAAAGACCTGGAAGAAAACCAGCATAAGATTGATTCCCTTTTGCATTGGATGGCATCCCTGGAGCAGCCTAGGGTGATCGCAGAAAACAAATTGCACTCCATGGGGCAAGCAAATGGTGGGCATAGAGAAGGAAGAGTCCTAGATGTTCCCGATGGCCAGTGGATGAAGGCAGGTGGAGCAGAAGAGGATCTCAGTTTCCACTATGAGAACTTGAAGGTAGGTTTGTGGGATCTTGGTCAGGCAAGGATTATGCTTAAGACCCAGGTTCAAGTCTCAGCTCACCCTTTTGGGATGTCCTAGCACCAAGTCATTTCCTTCCAGCCTCAGCTTCTCGGTCTCTACTAATTGCCAAAGCTGTTGAGCATTTTATGCTTATAAGAACAAATCTTATTATAAGTTAAATATTTGGTACAGTAGCTCTGCAGGGTCTCAGGCAGATATACTCGTTTGCTTTTTTGGGTAGAGGGAAGATTAAACCTAAGGTTTTAAACATGCATTGAAGAATCTTCCCTGGTATTAATATCAGGCTGACAGGACGGTAATTATTAGGGTCCTCCTTTTTCCCCTTTTTGAAGACGGGGATAACATTAGCCCTTTTCCAGTCCACTGGGACTTCTCCTGTTCTCCAGGAGTTCTCAAAGATTTTAGCAAGTGGTTCTGAGATTATCCTAGTTTCCTTAGACATTTCCTATTTTTCCTCTTCATTGGAACTGTTTGAAATTGTGCCTTACTGAAATCTGCTTTCTTAAAATCTAGAACGCGTGTATGACTTCACTTAGCATCCCCTTTCCCCTGTATAACATGATGATCCTCTGTATTTCACTGAGCAAAATGAAGCCTGTGCTGGTTGGAGCTCACAAAATGGAGCTTCCGACAGCTATGGAGATCACTTCTCTATTAACGGTAGCTCAAGAAGAGTTTGGGTTGTGTGACTGTGCAGGCACTGAAATTAACTGGAGAAGCATCTTGGTTTTCCCAGGTCCGGCACCAACAGCTCCTATCTCAGCAGCAAGATGTCATTCTGGCCACTCAGTCAGCCCAGGCCTTTCTGGACAAGCAAGGCCACACTCTGAGGCCAGAGGAGAAGCAAAAGCTGCAGGGGAGGCTGGAGGAGCTGAGGACCCAGTACGCCACAGCCATGTCCCAATCAGAGACGCAACTGAAGCAAGCTCAGGCACTCCAGGACGAGCTGCAGAAGTTTCTGCGGGACAGCGGGGAGTTCGAGGCCTGGCTGGAACAGGCGGAGCAAGAACTGAAGAGGATGCACGGGGCTGATGGGAGCCTGGAGAGCCTGCAGTCGACGCTTCGCTGGCAGAGCGGCTTCTCTGAAGACGTGATCTCTCATAAGGGGGACCTGCGGTTTGTGACCATGTCAGGGCAGAAAGTGCTGGATGCGGAGAAGGTGGCGGCAGCTGTTGGTAAGCCTCTAGGACCTGAGGTTTTAGCCACTGGAACGCTTGTCAAGAACAAGTTGGATGATGCCACCAAGAGATATGGCGTTCTGCACTCCAAGGTAGGTAGAAAGGACATCATGCCAGGCCAAAGTGATACATAGAAGGGCATAGGATCATCACCAAACCTTAGCATGTTTCTGCTGTACAGTCATGTATTTTGCTTTGGTGTGGATGCAGACATCTCTGTAGTTACATAACTTTGGTGACAGCAGCACAGAAGAAGGTAGAATCGCTAACATTTTATGCTCACTATATTCACCCAAGCATGCTCTCTTAGCTACACTATCCATGTATCCCCCCCCCTTTGCATACTTGCGTTGGCTGAATTTTTTTGCATCAGCAGCTTATCACGACTTTATCCTATAATTCTCAAGTGAGATGTTCTCCTGAACTCTTTGTAGGACGTCTTCAACCAATAGGGAAGTCATTTTCCATCCAGCCAGAATAAGGAACTGCCTTCATAGAGAGTGTTGTGTGTTCTGCCTTTAGTTTTGCATGGTTGACTCCTTTTTTTATTAGAGTCCCTGTGGTTCACTAATGTGTGTTGTTTAGAAGAAGAAGATAAGAGTTTGGATTTATACCCCATCTTTCTCTCCTGTAAGGAGACTCAAGGTGGCTTATAAGCTCCTTTCCCTTCCTCTCCCCACAATAGACATCTTGTGAGGTAGGTGAGGCTGAGAGAGTTCCAAAGAACTGTGACTAGCCCAAGGTCACCCAGCAGGAATGTAGGAGTGCGGGAACACATCTGGCTCTCCAGATAAGCCTCTGCCACTCAGGTGGAGGAGTGAATCAAACCGGGCTCTCCGGATTAGAATCCACCTGCTTTTAACCACTACACCACACTGATTTCATATTTGAATGAAAGAATTGTTGTAGATCCAGAACATTAACTTTGCTGTTGAGCTGGTGCCTTCACCTGAAAAGTTCCTGGATCACCTTTGTGCCTTTTCTGTCCCTCCCTCCTCCCTTCTTGCAGTGCACTTCACTGGGCTCCCATCTGAACATGGTGCTGGATCGCTCTAAGAAATTTCAGGATGTCTCAGAATCTCTCCGGACGTGGTTGCGAGAGAGCGAAGAAACTGTCTCGAACCTTCTTTCAGAACCCATCTCTTCTGATCCAGCTGTTTTGCAGAAGCAGCTGGCCAATGCCAAAGTAAGGAAGTAGTCAAGCATTTCTATTCATACCTTTCAGGTGTTTTTGCTTAGTAGACTAAAAAAAATCCAACTCCAAACAATGCAGCTCTGTCTTTTAACCAGCTTGGAGGTACTATTAAATATAATCGTGTTGTATTGTGACTTACTGCAATGCCCAGGGGCTGAATTTTTACCCCGGGGAGCAAAGGACAATTCTTTGCTGTCATTTCAGGTTGAAAAAATGGTACTGGAGAAGGTTTTAACTGCCTCTGTTCCTCCCATCCATTTTCCCTGTGCACTACATACTTAAAAGAAGGGGGGGAGCACACATGTGATTCCTAGCATTTCCTTTGGTAGGACTTGCACCCCCTACCTGAGTGGCTTGATTAAAGATGGGGTTTTGGTCATGGAACATAGTTTCTCAGTCAAGATGAACGCCTCTAGACATGTGCAGAATGCGTTATGCTCAACAATAGATACCCTCACCCAAGTACATTTGGGATTTGAGTTTTGAAGCTGCCAGGTCTCCAAGCATATTTGACCTCCATCCTGACGCCCATTTTTACGAATTAACCACCAACTTTTTTGGTAAATACCTGCTCTTGCTCTGCACTTACTTTGGTCCTTGATTTCAACAGAGTCTCCAGGAAGACCTTGCAGAGCATCAGGTGCCCATGAAGCAGCTGGAGAAGGCCATGCGTTCGCTCTTGGAGATACAGGAAGCCCCCTCTTACACCTGACCACCGAGTCATTCAACAAACCACTGGTAATAACAGAAAGCATTATGTGTGGTTGTGATGTGTCGTTAAGTCACTTTCGACTTATGGCGGCCCTATGAATGAATGACCTCCAAGACATTGTATTTTTAACAGCTTTATTCAAGTCTTTCAGACTGAGGGTCATGGCTTCCTTTATTTGGTGGATTAATCTCATGCTGGGTCTTCCTTTTTTTCCTACTGTCAACAGCGTTTCCTAGCATTATTGTCTTTTCCCATGAGGCTTGCTTTATCGTGCTATATGCAATGTATAACAAGAAGAAGAGGAGTTTGGATTTATATCCCCCCTTTCTCTCACCTCAAGGAGACTCAAAGGGGCTTACAATCTCCTTTCCCTTCCCCCCTCACAACAAAACCCTGTGAGGTGGGTGGGGCTGAGAGAGCTCAGAAGAACTGTGACTAGCCCAAGGCCACCCAGCTGGCATGTGTTGGAGTGCACAGTCTAATATGGTTCTCCAGATAAGCCTTCACAGCTCAAGCGGCAGAGCGAGGAATCAAACCTGGTTCCTCCAGATTAGAATGCACCTGCTCTTAACCACTATGCCACTGCTGCTTCTCTGTTTAGTCATTTTAGCTTTTAGGATTGTTGCTGAGGGTCAAAGATGGACTGTGATGAGAACTTTCTGGGAGATGGTCCCTTATATTGATTCGTGGAGAGGGGAGGTTGTACCTTCTAGATTTCCTGTTTCAGGCACCGAATTGTCCTCCATTGTATACAGATGTGGCACTTCTGAGCTACCTTGACACTGCTCTTGCATTGCTGAGCTGCTTTTACAGGCTGAATTCCATGTAACACGTGGTCTGTTTGGTTAGATATCCTTGGCATGATAGTTTTGAACTCCCTCCCTGGTTCAGCGTTCACGGGATCTCTCTTGGCTTCCTCAGATTCCATCGTAAGCCGTTTCCAGAGTCTGTCCTGCCGGATGGCCGAGCATTCGGACCTCTTGCAGAAATCCATTGCCCAGTCGCAGAGTGTCCAGGAGGGGCTGGAGACCCTCCTTCAGTCCATGGCGGAGATCGAAAGGAGCCTCCAAAAGAGTGACGTAGCTTCTTTCTCATCCTCCTCCGTCCAGGAGTCCCTTGCCACAAACATGGTGAGCCACTTTGCTTTGTTGTGTTCGGGTTAGTCAATACTGTTAGTGCTGAGTCAATACTGTATAACCACAGCCAGTTCTCTAGACAGCTGGGATCTAAAGCTAGGGCTTTGCACTCCAGGACTTCTTTATAATGACTCAGTCACCTGAATGCCAAGTTAAGATTGTTTGGTTTCACTGAAATATGCCTTGCTGCTATTCACTTGTACCTAATGGAAATCTTGCAAAGCAAAATGTAATGGATACGTAGCCCTACAAGAAGGGAACTGTAGCAGCCTGGATAGCCTGATCTTGTCAGAATGTGGAAGCTAAGCAGGGTCAACTTTTTAAATATATATATAATTTTGTATTGGTTTTCAATTAATATAAAAAAACCAGTCATTCTTACATAGTTTACGTATTATTGTATATGGAGGAGAAGTTATACAGAAAAAATATCATAATAAAAAGAAAAGTACAAAAATACAAAAGTTCCTCTCTTTTTCTTAAGGGGAGGTGTACAGTATATTAGGACTGAAACACTGTTATACAGTATCATTAACTACTATAACATCCCGTTTTTAAATCATCTATTTCCCACTAAACTGTCCCCTCTCCTGTAAAATTGTTGTCGAGGAACAATGTACAAAACAAAATAAATTTTAAAATACTTATAGCTTGTACTTGTAGCTCACTCCCAGCAGGGTCAACTTCAGTTGGTTCTTGCATGAGAGATTTGCAGGGAAGATGGGTTGCTATGCAGACAATGACAATCTGCCTCTGCTCATCTCTTGCCCTGAAAACCCTGCAGTCCTGGAGTCACCCCCAGTCAGTGGTTACTTGATGACGCACAGCTAAAGGAACTGTAAATAAAGCCATCTTCATCACAGTGGATTGAAAACCTGGGGGAGATCCACTTGTCAGGGATGATTGACATCACTGGAAGTTGCATGTCACCAAATTCTTCCAGTTACTTAATCTAAAGGTCTTGAAGTCCCCCTTAGTTGTAAATAAATGAATACTTCCAGAACAGGCTTATTGTATACTTGTAGCTCACTCCCAGCTGGAGGAGAAATGCAGAATTCCTTTTCCTCCAAGAGCTTATATTTATTAAATCTTATATTTAGATCTTACATTTATTTTACCTCACCTTTCTCCCCAGTTGAGTCTTCCCCAATCATTTCCCTCTCCTTCATTTTATCCTCACCACAAACCTGTGAGGTAGGTTACACATTGTGTGTGGGTGTGTGACTGGCCAAGGTAACCCAGGAAGCTTTTGTGACTAAGAGAAGAAGAAGAGTTTGGATTTATATCCCCCCTTTCTCTCCTGTAGGAGACTCAATGGGCCTTACAATCTCCTTTCCCTCCTCCCCCAACAAACACCCTGTGAGGTGGGTGGGGCTGAGAGAGCTCTGAAGAACTGTGACTAGCCCAAGGTGGCATGTCTTGGAGTGCACAAGCTAGTGTGGTTCCCCAGATAAGCCTCCACAGCTCAAGTGGCAGAGTGGGGAATCAAACCCAGTTCTTCAGATTAGAGTGCACCTGCTCTTAACCACTACACCACGCTGGGGGTTTAAATGTATGTGGGCGGGTTCGAATGTGGTTTTCCCAGATCTTAGTCCAACACTTAAACAACTGCAGCCTAATTCCCTTACCAGTTGGTGTTCCAGCTTGAGATCTCAGTACTGTATTTCATTTCTGCTGGTTGGCGGGCATCCCCTTAGTTAGGAAGCAGGAATTATGGCTTTTGTTAAACTTGAGGGCAAGGAATGCACAATCTGTTGTAAAGTTGGAGCAACGCAGATTCCTGTGAAAGATTTTGCTACCTGGCTTGCTAAATTCCTGTTAGAATAAATCAATATGTATGGCATCTCCACTCCTGCATAAGCCTCCATTAAGATGTGGAATTCACTGCTAGAGGTGGTAGTGTTGGCCCCAACTCTAAATAGCTTTAAAAAGAGATCGGACCAGTTCATGGAGGACTGCAGTGGCTACTAGCCTTGGTGGCTAAAGGCAATTTCCACATTCAGGGGCAGTATGCTTCCGAAGACCACTTCTAGGAGGCTATGTTAAGGAAATATCTGTTGTTGGTTCTCCAAGGCAACTGGTTTGCCATTGTGTGAGAGAAGATGCTGGACTGGATGGACCCACCAGTCTGATCCAGCAAGGTTGCTCTTATGTTCATTACAGCAGAGAGTCCCGGCATGCTTCCAAGCTGCTTCTCATTTTGAGCCAGGGCCTTTTGATTCCAGTTGGTGCAAACAGGTACTCCTTCCTGTTCTGGTCTATATGAATGTACCTGTCTCTGCGTCAACAGAAGTTGAAGCAGGACATTGCCAGGCAAAGGAGCAGCCTGGAAGCCACGCAGGAGATGGTGGCCCGGTTTGCAGCAACGTCGGACAGTAGCACGGCAGCAGCCCTGCAGACCAAGCTAGCGGAGGTGACCGAACGCTTCGACCGCCTGCGGAGCCAGCAGCAAGAGAAGGAGGATGCTCTGAAGGACCTTCTGCCCAAGGTGGAGCAGTACGAGCAGCTCTCGGAGAAACTGCAGCAGTTCATGGAGAGCAGAAGTCGCCTGCTGGCCTTGGGGAACCAGCCAGATCATGATATTGCTCACTTCTCTCAACAAATCCAGGTAGGAAAGCTATTCCTGGAGAGTAGTGGGTGGAGCTTATGCACAATTGAGGTTTCTGGCACAGGCTGTGGCATCTCCAGTAACTCACAAGAATCTCTGTTAACAGGGCTGGGAAAGGCTTTTGCTAAGAACTTGGAGAGGGGCTGTCAGCAGCCAGAAAGCACAGACAATGACTCAGAGGCATATCGCGGGGGAAATGGCGCCTGGAGACAACTCCTTCTCTGGGCGCCCCCAAGCCCCACCCCACCCCCTGCCTCCCTGCAGGCCGGCTTTTGCCCCCAAGCCAGCCTGCAGGGAGGGGAGGGCTTGTGGCAGGCGCCCAGAGTGACCCCATGTCCCTAGGCCATACACTTCTGCAATGACCAGAATAATAATGCAATGTTTATTTATTTTCTAAAAATTTTGCATCCAGATACAACTCCCCCTTTTCCGAAAAAGAACATCTACAACCTATATCTTAATAAATAGTCTGTTGATATACATAGCTCATTCAAGTCATAGGATTGAGCTGTTGCGGAGAAAAGCTTATCATGGCAAAGAAGTTTTCTGAGCCTGCATTCTGGGCCGTAGGCTCCATGGGGATGGCAAGCTCTTTTTCAGCATTTCCAGTCCCAGAGTCCAGCTGTGTAGAATAGGTTCTAAGGCATCAGCCACCTTCTGCCACCTGCCCACATGGTTGGCCTGGGCCATGTGACTTTGTAGCCCTCTCCCTGTGGTGAATGCAGCTGTGTCACCAGAGATGCGTATTGAACTGTGCTTTCAGTTCCAAAGCTTATGTTTCCTCCCTACTTTTTCCCATGTTCTTCTTCCAGGAACTGAATTCCGAGATGATGCAGCACCAAGAAGACCTTGAGACACTGGAACGCGTATCTGCAGAGCTGAACTCTTGTGGTTTTGTGGTAGCAACCTCTCCCCAGCACCAGGAGAAGGTGCGCAGTTTGCGGAAAGACTTCCTGCAACTGCAGAAAGCTGCAAAAGAGAGGTATGATGGGGCCTGAGCTCAGGGTGGGGGTGACAAGGGTGCAGCATTTATTAATTTGATTCATTTGTGCCACCCCTTTCTCCCCAGTGGGGACCCAAAGCTGCTTACATCATTCTCCTCTCCATTTCATCTTTACCACAACTCTATGAATAGGTTAGACTGTGAAACCATAACTGGCCCAGAGTCACTCAATAAGCTTATAGGGGAACTGCGCCCCTGCCACGCCCCCGTCTGCACCGTCACGCCCTGGAACACCCCCGGAATGTCCCTGCACTGGCCTGTGCCCAGTACAAGATGCTCCACTTGTCCCCTGAGCACTACGCCACTGGGGCTGAGTGGTGATTCAAACCTGAGTTTCCCAGATACTAGTCTGAGACTCTTAATCACTGCAACACACTGCTACACTTAGATGAGCTCCAACCATAGAATTTTAGAGGTTGAAGAACCTGTAGCCATAGTAAAACCGAATACTACCATATCCCAAACATTTTGTACTCTACACGCCTCAAAAGAGGTGATATTATTTGCAGAGTTGAGCTGGATTTGAACGAAGGACTATTACTGTTGGTTGTGCTTGCACTCATTCCATTTCCTCCTCTTGTTAAATAGGTTTTGTGTCAAAAACCTGCAAACCTGTTTGACCAGAGGCAAAAGAAATGTGTATCACAGGCATAGAATCATAGAGATGGAAGGGACCGTACAGGCCATCTAGTCCAGCCCCCTCCTGAATGTAGGATCATCCTAAAGCAGTGATGGCAAACTTTTTGGGCTCGGTGTGTCAGAAATTTGGAAAATGCCTAAGTTGACTCTGCTGGCATTTCACATCCCCCCACCCTGAACAAAAGAGAAACAATTATTACATATTAATTAGGTTTTTTTAAAATGCTGTCCAGTCATGAAACGTTGAAGAATTACGAAAATGATTTGAGCAGGGAGAATAGTTGTTGGTGGGTGCTGGTGAATGCCAGCACGTCATCTAAAACACTGTGATATATCACCTTTCACACATGTGACTTCACTGCCATCACTGACTTAAAGTATTATTTTCTCTCTTTTTTTACGAATATAAAACACTGGTTTTATATGTCAAAAGGTTGCAGGAAGAGAGCCAGTCATTTTGAAACCATCTTCTACAAAACATTTGCCAGTTCGTTACATAAAAGACACTATATGCAATATAAAAGCAGAAAACAATCCATACTGTAAAAATAATTTAAAAACAAAAATCTTTCCATTTAAAATACCTCCTCTAACACAAATACATTTTGACATGCAAGCAAAGCTAAACATATTGCACTCTTTAGTATAGCCCACTAAGTGACCTAAAGTATTCTTGACAAGTTTTCATCCAGCTGCCACTTGAAAACAGCCAAAAGGCAGCAAAGACTACACTGGACCTCCAGCCTAAGAAGGAATGCACCGTGTGTTTCCCGGTGGCTGCCAGCAACTCTTTGCCATCTCTTCCACCCCTTGTCCGCCCTTCGAATTGCCTTCTAGGTCTTGCTCAGAATACCAAGACTTCTGGCTTACTGTGGGAGTAGGTGTCACCACGATTAGGGTCACAATTTTTAGCACTGTTGCAGCTCATTGAGATAAAGTACGTTTAGCACTTTTTATCCCTGAAAAAGTGGTACCCAAGTGTTAATTTTCCAAAGGAGATGGAGTCAAATATTGGAGCAAGGCAAGGAGTCAGTCAGGGTCCAGGTCTTCAAACAGCGCCAACTAGAGGGCTCAGTTGCCATAGCTTTTCGTAGCTTAGCTTGGCACCCAGGCGATTATCTGTCTTTTCTGAAAGGAAAAAAAATCAGTTTTTCTTAATGATCTTCTGCAGAGCCCCCTGGCCCCAAGCAGCAGTTGCTACTGCAGCCACAGTTCTCGGCAGGGTCCTTGTCACCATAGGTGGAGTCTGAAGATGCCAGCCAAAAATGCAGGTGAAACATTAGGAGCAAAAACTGCCACCCCAGAAAAAACACATCAGATTCAAACCCACTTTCTGCTTTCTCCAGCTTTCCTCCGGCTAACTGGCAAAGAGTCTTTTTTAGTCTTTAAGCCTTTACAAAGTGCGAATCTGAGAATGATCTTCTGAGGGTGGAAACTTTGGCACTAATCCTGGGGGTGCAAGGTGCTCACAACTAATAACCCATGCTCACAACTAATAACCCTGTGAACTGGGTGAGAATGAGAGAGAGAGAGAGAGAGAGAGGCCCCAGGCCACCCAGCAATGCTCTAACCACTCCATCACGCTGACTCTTTAGCTGGAATTCCCAAAAGACTCTGCCTCTTGAAGACAACCAATAGCATAGTCAAATGGAAGCCATGCTTTTCCGGCTGTGTCAAAGTCCTTTTCTTTCTCTGCAATTGCGAATGAATTAAAACTCTCCTCCCCCAACATACGCCACTGCAAGAGAGAAGGAGATTGAAGTCACCTAAAACTGACCTTTTGGAGATGAGAAAATGCAGGGAGGGATTGGACAAACCTCTGTCCTCTCTGGGTGTTTTCTCAGCTTTATTGGTAGGTGTGGAAAGACAGGAGGGAAGGCAGCTGCTAGTAGTTGGGCACAATGCAGATTCAAAAGTTTGTCCACCCAACCAATGTTGGTGGGTGGGTGGGAATAATAGCTGTGCAGGGGTGT
This sequence comes from Sphaerodactylus townsendi, assembly GCF_021028975.2. Classification (NCBI taxonomy): domain Eukaryota; kingdom Metazoa; phylum Chordata; class Lepidosauria; order Squamata; family Sphaerodactylidae; genus Sphaerodactylus; species Sphaerodactylus townsendi. The sequence goes on from NC_059430.1 coordinate 102,216,561, forward strand.
GTGTGGAATAATAGCCTGATGAGTGAAGAACAAACCAGACTTATACCCTGATTCCCAAGAAGGTGCCTTTTCTTGTCAGTCTGAAATGTGCTGCCTCCAGAGAAATGTGCCAGCGTTGCAAAAATTATAGCAACAAATCTTAGTGAAGTCTTCAAATGTTAAAGCCCTTCAGTCATCCTCATGGCAGCCCTGTAAGGTAGGCCAGTATTGTCAGCCCTGTGTTGCCCTTTGGGGATGGGGCGGTATAAAAGCCTAATTAAATAAAAATAAATAAAAATAATTGTTTGGGAATTCACAGCTGTGACGTGAGAGTCTTAACTGGGTGGTCTATGTTCACAATCATTCATCACGGGTGCAAGCTTTTGAATAATACAGGATTCCTTACCAGGCAGAATGTGTCCTAGCAGAGCCCTATGGAAATGGGGGTGCACAAAAGAAATCTTCCTCGCTTCCTCAGCCTTCTTCTTTCTTCCCACCTCAGCAGTTTTGATTTGGATGCCAAGAATCACTCAAATCAACAGGGTGGTCCAGCATTTTCTTTAAAGGAATGTGGACGTGGAAGGAAGATAGACTCTTGAATACAACTTCTTGTAGAAGTGTCTGGTTTTTCCCTTTGGTACCCCAAGACAATTTGGGAGAGGCTTGAAGCAAAAATAAAAACAGGGACAGACTGGTCATTAAACTAACAAGGAGAGTTCCTAGCAGGCCACTGCCCTAGATTGTTGCTGGCAGCCGGGAGCCACTAGAGCCAAGCTCCAGGAGTTCTGCTTAGTACTGGAGGGACTACTTGGCCTGGCTGGCTCCAGGGTCGTCTTAGCTTCCCATCCCATGACTGTTTGGGAGAGTAAGCAATCATTCATTGACCTTCCTGATTTCCTCTCTGTGCCCGCTTCAGAGAGAAAGGTGCATCATCGTGTCAGGAACAGTTGGACGAGTTCCGAAAGCTTGTTGGATCCATCCGGAAGTGGCTGAAAGAAACAGAAAGGAACATCCCAGCCGTCGAAACCTCTTTGGGCACCCATGAGTTGGAGAAGAGGCAGCAGCAAGTTGAGGTGGGTTGAGCGCCACGTCGAGAACTCTGTGTGGGTGGATGCAGGGAATATCCCACCAGGCGGCAAAGGGCCTACCACACCCTGGGAAGAAGGGCCAAAGCTGGCTGGCCGGGGGTCAAGCTTCACTGTGACCAGTCTCCATCCAGTTCTGGACTTCCTTAGCAGAGAAGGATCCTCCCAAGTGCTCTGTGGGGGACTCATTTGTTCTTTGCAGGAACCCTGTAGCCAAGGCGATTGTGTTTTCCTGTTTGTTTCTACTCGGAACAAACAAATAATTCACAAATCTGCCCCAAGGAAGAATGAATTCTGAGAGCTGTGTAAATGATAATACATTGTTATCAGTGTTCTTAGTTTGCAGAATATTTGCTGCTTCTGGTATCCTTTGGGGATGAAGATGTGCATGGCACTTCTTCTCCTCCGCCCCCAGCATTATAAATCCTGTTGGCCCATGTGTACCCCTCATTTCTGTGGCCTTCAGAGATTTCACCAGTCATTGGCCATGCGCTCAGGCCTACTTCATATTGTTAGGGGCCAGAAAGTTTCATTCCTATTTAAACAAAACTGAGAGATACACATTATGGCCCATCATACATCCAGGTCTTTGTGTGTGCCTTGAGTTCTGACATCTGACTATGTTCCATTGCTAGCTTCTCTTGGACGAATGGACGGAAAAGGGAGCTCTCGTGAGGGATATCAACTGTAGAGGGACAGCCTTGGAGAGTTTGATAGTTGAAATTACAGCTCCTGATGCACAATCCAAAACAGGTGAGACACTCCCCTCCAAAACTGCTTCAGTACGGCAGTTTTCATCTCTTTTTTGATGAGTTATCCTGTTTTCAGTTGCTCATGAGATAGAATTTATGCAAGCCACAGCAGTTTGGATTTGGAGGTGGGGGGGGGTTTGATTTTGTGAAGATCTGAAGGACTCCTGGAGTGGAGAACGAGTGTGATGTAGTGGTTAAGAGCAGGTGGACTCTAATCTGGAGAACCAGGTTTCATTCTCCACTCCTCCACATGAGCGCTGACTCTTATCTGGTGAACTGGATTTGTTTCTCCACTCCTACTGTCCTGCTAGGTGACCTTGGGCTAGTCACAGTTCTTCACAACTCTCTCAGCCCCACCTACTTCACATGGTGTCTGTTGTAGGGAGAGGAAGGGAAAGGAATTTGTAAGCTGCCTCACACACGTTTTGTATATAAAACTCCCAGGGGCACCTCCCAGGGATTTTCAAATTTGTACCTGTTGGTCCAGTCCATGAATGCTTCTTCTGGCAGAAAAACTCTGGTAGTTACCAAGGTGCCACAAAGCTACTGCTTGTACTTTCTGGGACTGACTGTTGCAGCTCTGTCTGGAATTAGGGTACTAAGACCTCTCTCTGAAGGAATGCCATTTCAATAGCTGAAGAAACAGCCCAACAGCATCCTGGCTGGGGCTGCCATTGTGATCTTTCTCGCTGGCAATTTAAAACCCTCTTGGGAATTTCAGTGGGAGGAAGTTTTAATTTTCACTTCCATTCCTTAAACGTCCTTTTGGGACGGTGACATCACAGCAGCTGTTGTGTTCTCTTCCTGGAGGTGGTTGGATGGCAGAGAGAGAAGCATGGAAAGTACTGCATGGGAAAGGGGAAAAGACCCATTGGATGGTTTCCCCAAGTGCAGTGCGAGAAAAAAATTAACAGGAATGCTTCTGGGGTTGGACTAGACCATTCTGAAGCATGTGAAGCCTCCCTGCGGTTCAGGATTAAATCTTAAAACAGGATCTGTCCAGACTAACCCTGATGTGGATTTTAGCCTTGTTAATAATAAGGGTGATAAAATACTGACTTATTTTCAAGACAACAGGTGAACAGAGGTGGCAACCTTGGACTTCCTTGGTTGTCTCCCATGTAAGAACTATGACAGGTCCAGAGGAGGGCAACCAGAATGGTAAAAGGTCTGGAATCCATGCCCTGCGAGGAGAGACTTAGGGAGCTGTTTGGTGAAGAGAAGGTTAAGAGGTGACATGATAGCCATGTTCAGATATCTGGAGGGATGTCATGTTGGCGAGGGAGCAAGCTTGTTTTCCACTGCTCCAGAGACTAGTGACATGCTTGGGCTAGTGCGAGTTATTCAGGCTGCTGTGGCCTTGTTACTGGGGAGGGGGGAATCTTATTTCTGGGTTTCTTGTTTTGTGTGTGAATAACTCATTTAAGTGGGAGAGGGAGAAGGAGGAAGGTTTCTGAAGTTCTGTTAAAAGAGGTTGCTGCAGTGGCGAAGCCACCAGGGGTGCGGGGGGGTGGGGTGCGCAACGCACCAGGCGCACCGATTCTGGTCACGTGGGGGGCGGAAAAATCTCCCCACCCCCCGCGGCCCCCGTGCACTCCCCCTGCGGTGCCCCCCCCCACGGCGCACCCCCCCACTTACTTTTAGGAATGGAACATCCCAGAGAAGAAGCCTGCCTGAGTTGCCTGGACCTGGTGTAGTTCCTTTCTGGTGTAGTTCCCACTAGGCCCAGGCAACTCAGGCAGGCTTCTTCGGCCTGCTCCTTTCCTAAAAGTAAGTGGAATGCTGTGGGGGGCAGGGGGCTATGGGGGGTGGGGGCGCCGGGCCCCTCCGAAAAGCCAGAGTGTGCACTGGGCGCACTCTGGCCTAACTACGCCTCTGGGTTGCCGTCTCTTAGTGGACTGGCTTTGGATGTCTCTCTGTTCATCATCTGGCTGGAGGAAATGGAGGCAAAATGTTATGCTAGTTAAAAACCACACGATCCCATCCCTCACACAACCCTCTGAGCGGGAACATGCAAGTATAGCTGGTGTTTCTGGGTGTGCGTGGAAACCAGGAGCTCTTTGCTCATTGCATTGGGTTCATATAGCACTTGGATATGTCTTGATTTGGGAGTGGAGCTTCGGAGACCAAACCAGGGCCTGTCGTGGAATGTTGTGTCGTCTTGTGCTGTGTTCACTTTGTTTTGTGATTGTGGTTTGCTCTTTCAATCATTCCCATCATTTCCTGCTGAATTCTGACCTGCTCAGCTAGCTGCCGAAAAGCCTCTTCTACATAGCTGGCCAATTGCAGGGTCACTGCCTCTTGTGAGGTGGTTCCTGGCTCTGTGAGAATTGTTCTTTGGTATCTACCTGATTGCCTAGGGTTGTTCTAGGGCAGGTTGCAAGACCTTATTGCCAAGATTGCAGCTCACCTGTCTGCACCTGGCCTTGATCATGCAGAGATTGCAAGGAGCTGCCTCTTCTGCAGCACACTTCCTCCACTGTGCAGTTGCGATGAGTGGCAAGGTTCTGCACGTATTTTTGCCATCTGGGGTGGAAGGCTTCTGTTCCCCTGCCCCAGTTCCTGCCACTGGCAGGCACTGTGAGTGGAAACTGCCCCCTGAACTGAAAACATTCCCAGTGTCTTCTGGGTGCCACACTTCCTGCTGATGGTGTGAAGGCAGCATGGCATGGGGACCTTTTCATGTACTTTTTCATGAGAGCCAGCGTGGTGTAGTGGTTAAGAGCAGGTGGATTCTAATCTGGAGAACTGGGTTTGATTCCCCACTCCTCCACCTGAGTGGCAGAGGCTTATCTGGTGTGTTTCCACACTCCTACATACCTGTTGGGTGACCCTGGACTAGTCACAGCTCATTCAGAACTCTCTCAGCCCCACCTACCTCACAAGGTGTCTGTTGTGGAGAGAGGAAGGGAAAGAAACTTGTATCTCCTTACACCTTGAATCTCCTTACAGAAGAGAAAGGTGGGATAAAAATCCAAACTCTTTTTCTTCTTCTACTTCTGTGTGAAGGCGACTTCCAGGTCAGCTCCCTGTCCCGAGGCAAAGGATCTTCCTGGGCGGCAAGGATGTAAATAGTTCATTTTGCAGTTGGTCCAACTTTGTCCTTCTGACCTTCTGGGTGGTGGTCTAGTCACAAAGGACACTGCGTGCCTGTGTTTTTTTACTATCTGTATCACTAACATGTCTGTCTTTGTCGTTCTGTCTGCCTCTGTGTCTGTCTCACTCAGGTTCTGTGGTGGCCACTGCAGGAAGTTCTGTAGGCAGTGTGAATGGATATCACACCTGCAAAGGTGAGAGAGCTAAGCCTGTTGTTCATGTGTGGGTATGTGTATCAATGGGTCTCCTGGAGGTAATGCCACACACTTCTCTGGGAAGAGCAGGACAATAGGAGTAGCAGCAAATGTAACAACAGAAAAATAATTTAACAAGTTAACATAATACAAAGCTCAAGAATCTGAAGAAGTAAAAATGAGTTAGAATCATCCTGGGCCAAACTATTGGCTGTAACGTTATACAGATGATAACCTTTAAAATGAACTGGTAAATAGAATCATAAAATGAACAATAGCTCATATCCTCAGCTTCCCACTTCCATTAATCCATTTGCAGTTGGTGTGAACAACTTTTATCCATCTGGAGTGTTGTGGGTTTTCCGGGCTGTATGGCCGTGTTCCAGTAGCATTTTCTCCTGATGTTTTGCCTATATCTGTGGCTGGCATCTCCAGAGGATCCTCTGAAGATGCCAGCCACAGATGCAGCCGAAACATCAGGAGAAAATGCTACTGGAACACGGCCATACAGCCCGGAAAACCCACAACGCTCCAGTAATTCCAGCCATGAAAGCCTTTGACAATACGTTTTATCCATCTGCTCTCTGAAATAGCCACTCAATTCTGGCCAGCATTATATAGAGTTTTTAGAGGGATATTTGTTTAATAGGCTTAGATAAAGTTATTTCAGCTTGATATGCCAAGGCATTACAGAATCTTCAGATGCCATTTCAGATTAACAGGGAAGCAGTCAAGGTGGAATTCCGGTGTTGGGCACCTTTCTGTATGAAAAATGGGCTCATGACAGCCACATTTCTCAATTCAAATAGCAAGTATGCTTGAAAAAGCAGAGGAAAAATGGCATGGATCAACCCAATGAGCATAATAAAGGACAGGGTCATGCTAAAGAGCCGAAGTGATATCAAAATGGCTTTTCTGTCTAAGGAAGTTATCTGTCCTCAGATCAACTCTGGGCAAACTTTCCAGTCCCAAGTAAAAGACAGAGCAAATGCACTCTCAAAGTTGTTGAAGTCTGCCCACTGCTCCTTAGTGAAAGATGGTGGGATTTCAAAGCAAATATTGAGAATTTTAGGAAGAAAACAAAAAAGCTTCCCTGCGTAAGATGGATATATTGAAAGGTGCAGGAACCCACAAAGGGTCTCTCACAAGCTCTATCTCTGTATTCACTGAATTTCCTGCCATTCCTCCAAGTCGTGGTATCTTATTCAGGTGCCCAGCTGACAAGCAATTTTGGAACCACCTTTTCTGTTTTTGCCTTTGCAAATGAGTAGCTTGCTTTTGTATATAAAGTGTTCAGGTGAACTGTGTGTGAATGACGCAGTAGGGGTTCCTAAGGCCATGATGTGTCTTAGTTCATGTGAATACCTCTCTAGGCTTTCATCTCTGCCCCAGCGTCACGGGACATGACTGAATACTGTTCCCAACATATATTCACCTTCTCTTTTGTTTTAGATTTGACCGAGATCCAGTGTGACGTCTCAGATGTGAACCAGCACTATGAAGGCCTTGGCATTGCTTTACGGGAGCGCCAGGAAGATCTGTCCACCATGTTGGCAAAAATGAGGGACGCCCAGGAAGAGGCGGGCTCTGTGCTGAAGTGGCTGGAGTCCAAGGAGCAAGCCTTGTCGGCACCGGAAGGGTCCTCCTCACTCACAAAGACAGAGGCAATGAAAGCTCAAGCAGATCGTAACAAAGTACGCAGCTATTTGTTTATACTTCATTTTCTACCTTCTCACCTAAGTAGATTGTGAGAAGAAGGGGCTTCTTGTGGAGAATACCATATGGATGCCTAACATGGCTTTGGCCCCTACAGTTTTGTACATGAGGCTGATCTGGCAGGTGGTGGTGTGCAAAGCTGCTGTTTATAATCATTTTCTTTTCTGGTTCTGGGGTGGGGCAGTATTCAGCCGATGGGTTCATAGGCTGGGTGTTGAGCAGAGATGCTAAGGGAAGAAGGGGCTTCACTTCAACTGAAGGGAAGATCAGCAAAAGTGGAAACTTGACTAAGATTGGAGCCAAGGTTTTTGACGAGCTAAACCTTTTGCATCAACTGTTTTTCTCTCTTCCTCTCCATGCTCCTACCTTAGAGTGTATTGGGTGGGGGGAAAGCCTGGCCTTGGGGAACAGCCGCAGGGGAAGGCTTGCCCCATAGCAAACCACTGGGATTTGGCACTTGCAGCAGTGGAGTAGTGGTTAAGAGCAGGTGCACTCTAATCTGGAGAACTGGGTTCGATTCCCCACTCTGCCACTTGAGCTGTGGAGGCTTATCTGGGGAACTAGATTAGCCTGTGCACTCCAGCACATGCCAGCTGGGTGACCTTGGGCTAGTTACAGTTCTTTGGAGCTTTCTCAGCCTCACCCACCTCACAGGGTGTTTGTTGTGAGGGGAGAAGGAGATTGTAAGCCCCTTTGAGTCTCCTTGCAGGAGTGAAAGGAGAGGTATAAATCCAAGCTCTTCTTCTTCTTCCCCTGGGGGGCAGGCAATGCTGCATAGAAGTAGGAGCAGGTCAGGAGGACCGTTCTGTAGCAATGCAGTCCATTTGTTCAGTGTCAGTCCCCAAGTTAGCTCTGTCACTCTCCCCAGTGTTGGGGAAGACTGCAGCATATTACACCTGCCTGTCTCCTTAGTGGCAGGGAGCCCCTGCCTAAGGTCACCAGAGCAACCTGTGCTTGGATAGGGTTACCAGCTCTGAGCTGGGAAGTTACTGGTGAACTGGGGCAGAGCCTTTGGACAACAGAGTCTGAGGAGAGATTCATCACATTCGTAAACAGATCAGTGGTCATTCCAGGAGATCTCCAGGTCCCACCTAGAGGTTGGCAACCCTAGGAACAACAGCAGGGAATCCCAGGCCCGAGTTCAGCTGAACAGGGGATTGCTAGCCAGCAGCTTGGCTTGAAAGCTGTCCAGCGGGCATTGTGGCATTGCTAGGCAGCAAGCCTTCTCTCGGCTCCTGTTTTGTGGTTCATATTTTATAGCCCAGGAACCACAGGGTTGGGAAAGGCTGAGGGAATATTAAAACCTTAAATATTTAAAATATTTTTATTATGCTGTACTCACAAAAGTTATATTAAAAACATTTACAACCATTAAAAATTGTGGAAATTTAATGGAAATATAAATCCAGGAATTGCATATCCAGTGACACCCCTCCCCCCCAAAAAGGGCAGTAAAAGTGCATAAACTGTTACGTAGGTTGATCTAATAGCACATTAGCTATTGCCAGTATTGACCTGACACAGTTTGACCCAAAGGTCTTCATCAGAAGTCAAATATATAGGGAGGGTGTGTGTGTGTGTGTGTGTGTGTGTGTGTGTTTGTGTTTGTGTGTACACACACACACACACACACATTATAAATAATTTATTCCAATAGTGCTAAAATAACCAAACTGATAGGAAGGGTTTATATAAGTCTGAAAAAAATAATTAAGAAAAATTGTCAGATACATAATTTCAACCTTGAGAAAAATTATTTTTAACTGTAGTTGTACAAGTAACGATTACTCACTCCAATCAAATGTAGGTCTTATAATTACAGCATATTTTTCTTAATTATTTTTACCTGACTTATATGCAATTCTTCTTGGTTGAGTTATTTTTGCACTATTGTAATATATGATTTGTAATTTTGGGTATATAATTTTTTACCTCTGAAGAAGACCTTTGGGTTGAAACACATCGGGTCAATATAGGCAACAGCTTATGTGCTATTATTGTGGGGGTTTAGGTATTACTGGAGATGTAGCTCCTGGATTTATATTTCCATTGAATTAAATGGTTGTAAATGTTTTTGATATAATTCTGGAATAAAAATATTTTGGATATACTTAAGGTTTTAATATCCCCTCAGCTTTTCTCAGCCCTTTAGTTCTAGGCTCATTTCAAAGGTTGGGTTTGTGTTTCCCTTTGTGAGTTGATCCTTTGTAGTACTACCACCCTGATTCACATGGTCAGGAATTTTAAAAATAACGCTGTCGTTAAGAGATGCAGCCTGGTCCTTCTCTCTTTCTGACAACTCCATGGAATTATTCTCATGGGTGTTCTCAAATTGTGTGGCCCAGCAAAGACCTGTGAGAGTGGCCATCCCAACCCCTAAGGAGGGGTGAATTGGGCTCTTGGTTGATTAGTTCAAGCGGAGGTCTCAGAGTTCTGCTTGCTCTTCTTCTGATGAGTCCTGGAAGGATTGCTGTCATCTGAGTTTTGGGAGTACTTGCATGCAAGCAGCCTCTGGTCTTCCCGTTGCACACTTGATGTGAACCTAGCATGGCTCATGTTCTCTGACTGTGAAGAGTTCTGCTACTGATGAAAAGTTCCATCCCCAAAACGCCCAGATTGATAGTTCCTGCCCATCCCCCCACCTGGGGGTTTCTTGCAGCTCTGGGGCAGGCCTTTTTGTTTGAAACAAATATAAAAATAAAATCTGCAATAATATTATTGTCCTTTGCACCTCCCCCCACTCCCTCCCAATAGGCATTTCTGTCTGAGTTGGAGCAGAACTCTGAGAAAGTTCACAAGGCTAAAGAAAATCTCTCTGGACTCCTGGAGAAATATCCTGAATCCCCAGAAGTTGGAACCTGGAAGAGACTGCTGGAAGACCTAAGTATGTCGCCCGGTGACCTCTGACCCCCCCCTCCCCAAACTCACCCAGGACTAATCAAAATTCAGCCCCAGTTTTAATCTCAACAGGAAGGCAGAGTTCTGTTCAACTTGAAGTTCATCTAACAGGGTGGGCGGGACCTTTTTATGTGCTGCAAGAATTGTAGGATAAGAAAGAGTAGGAAACAGGCCTAGGAAGTGAAGGGACCCACTGGGGCACAACTCACCAGCATATTATCCTGTGCAGGGCTTTCAGGAATGAATAGAAAATGCCAGAATAGCACAAGCATGCTCTTTTGCCTCGGCATATCCTTCCCTGTCTGTGGTAAGGGAGGTCTTCTAAGAATTGTGTTCACATAAATGGATGTAAGCATCCACGTTCTCCCACTGCCAGCCCCCACATTTAGGGTTCTGAAAATTAAATCTCTTGAGTCGCAGTGGGAACATTTTTATTCTAATGTCAATAAGGGACACTGAGCTCCAGCGTGCTGCTCCTATTCCCTCCTCACCATACCCAAAACTGCCCGTCCAGATAGGAAATGAATGTGAATGGTGGATATTCAGTATAAGCAGTCTTGTTGTGTTGAACAGTTGTAGGTTTTCGGGAATCTTTGTTCAGTTGCCAGTGAAATTGAAAGGGTGATTCCTTATAATATTTAATATAGTGTTGCATTCCCCATAAAAACACCTGTGAGCAAAATCCTACTGTCTAGTTTACATGGGAGGGAAAGTAGCAAAATCCTGGGTGCAGTGGTCTCTGAAAACTTCCCTAGAGCTTTTCTAGTGTTGCAGTTGTGTGTGTTAACTTGGAAAAAAGCCACATATCAAATCTAAAAGGAACACAGAAAATACTGGCTGGCTGTGATGGTGTCTGGCTGCTCTGTAAGGGAACAAAATATTTCTCTTCCTGACTTGAATGGCTAGCATGGAAGAAACCAAGGAAACTGTTACAGCCAGCTTCCGCTCACACATGCTGCTTTTAGGAAGTCAGAGCCGGCCAATCTGTACCAAGTGTGTCAGGCAGAGGAGAGTCTCAGTGAAATGTTCAAGTGGGAGGGATTCTCAAGCAGGATGTAAGAAGAGGGATGTCACCGGTGCACAGGTGTTGCTTGTATGTGTCTGTAATGTTAGCAGGGTATATACTCATGTGATCCCACTGGCTTGCAGAGGAGGATTTCCCAAAACACTGTGCTGCTTATATTTTCTGCAGAGTTTTGCAGATCTTTCCACAATGTTGGCCCTGCTCGTCCCTTGCATTGGATTTCTGGGGACTCAGTATTGACTGAGATAGAGAGAGAGGGAGAGAGAGTGTGTGAGTGAGTGAGTGAGTGAGTGAGTGAGTGAGTGAGTGAGTGAGTGAGTGAGTGAGTGAGTGAGTGAGTGAGTGAGTGAGTGAGTGAGTGAGTGAGTGAGTGAGTGAGTGAGTGATTCCACATGGGCCAAAAACAGTGGTGTGAAAACGGTGTGAACACGGTTTAAAACAGTGTAAAAGGGTTTTCACACTGCTGTTTTTGGCCCATGCGGAATCTGCCAAAGAGAGATCTGTCCAAGGCTTTCAGCAAGCTGAGACAGTTAGCAGAGAGTTCTCATCCTCCTTTTTTAGTAGCCCTTTCTCTGCTTTCTGGTCTTCTATTGAATATTGTCAGTGTTTCCCACTGGTGTCCCACTCCTGTCCCTTCTTCCATCGCATGTGCTAGTCTTTGTGTGCCTGCAGAGGTATGTGTGTATGTGTGTGTGGGGAATGGCGCTCGGGCCAACACTTGCACCGCCCCCCGGTGCTCCCCCCCCCCCCCGTGCGCCTCACTTACCTTAACCTTGCTGGGCTTCCCCTGGGGGTGGGGTGAGGGGCACCCAGCGGCAGCTCTGCCAGGCTGCTCTTTTTTTCTGCTAGCTGAAGAGCAGCCTGGCGGGGCGGGTCTGAGGGGAGGGGTATAGGGGGGGCAATTATCTGGGGCCCCCACACATGGCCAGCTGGCATGCACCCAGGGACATGTGACCCCACATTCCCCGTGAGCACTCTGCCTCTCTGTCTTTTGAGAATGTTTCTGACTGGCCCAAAAAGGTGTGTCCGAAATGCCTGAGTTTCTGAAGACTTCCTGATAGATTTAAACTGCAGAGATATTTCCTATTACCGTACATTGCATTTCTGCCAAACCTACGGATAGCTATTTTGGTGAAAACTCATGATACCCTGTTCAACATTTGACAATTTGAATGTTTATTAAACAAGAATTAATATTTGTAATAGAATAATTAAACTACTTGGTATTCAAAAGTCTCCCCTTAAACTATTTGTTAAACTGGCTTCTGTTTAGAATTGGTTCCATCTCTGTTTATTCAGAGGAGGCACTCCCTGTTTGCACAGGAGCTGGGCCAATAATTGGGACTGCATGGAAACTTTCCAAGAATAGTCCTGCAAGCTACATTTAAAAGAGGTCTCTGCCCGCAGAGGCACGTGGCTTGCATGCAGAGGGACTCCAATTCTGTTCCCTGCATCTCAATTTAAGGGATCTCAGGTTAAAAAGGAAAGGCAACATTGTGTGAACGTGTATTGTTGCATTCCTTTCCACTGTGTACATTTACTACAAACTTGCATTGATTTGATGCCAATGTGAACTATCATGGCTGGCTCCCAAAGCATCCTGGGAATTGTAGTTTTGGTGAGGGTCTGAAATGTTGAGGACTCCTATTCCATTTCACAGAACTGGAGATTTCTGGGGATTGAAAATGGCTACTTAAACTACCTTAATCCCCTATCATAGGTACATCGTGGGTAGCTTCTAGAGCAGGGGTACCTGATCTTTTTGAGCCTGTGGAAATCTGTAGAATTCTGACAAAATGGCTGCCACACTGGGTGGAACCAAACACAGAATGTCAGGGAGTGAGGATATGCAGTCTAATAATAATGCTTCAACATTTCAGGTAGAAGCTCTGTAAAACAGGATGCCTTTTTAAATGAACATGTTGTTTTACAACTGTTTTCTTGCATGCACATAGCTTACCTTCAGTTTCACAGTGAAGATCCTTGTGTTGTGAGGGCAGCTGAAGCAACTTTTAGAAAACCTGCAGTCAGTCCCCAGTGGTCAGTCAGAAGCCCTGTTGGGTCAAATTCCCATCTGCTTCCTAAAAACACTAGGCAGGTACCAGGAAAGGTGCTGGCAGAGGTTTTGGCACCCACAGGCACCACGTTTGGGACCCCTGTTGAACAGCTTATAGGGAGTGTGAGTGGACAGTGCTGAGCTTTCATTTCAGATAGGCATGTCAGAACCTGCCAGTCATGGGAGAGAGCAGCAGGGTCAGGCTCCTTCCTGAGCAAGAACATCAGATGAGACAAGATTAGAAGTTGCAGCCGGGGCAAATTCGCGAAGGCAAGTTGTAGAACAGGGAACAGGCGAAAAGAGTAATTCAGATTCAAGATGCAGAGGCTCTTGCTTAGCCTTAGCTGAAGGATGCTGCAGAAATTTTCACTAGTGATGACACTGCTGGTGATGTTCCCAACCATTTCATTTCTGGCATTCAGATTCCACATGGGCCCACGTTAACCAGGTGACGGTGGAGCGGCAGCAGAAGCTGGAGAAGTCGGCCAGTGAGCTGGCTAGCTTCCAGGTCGCCGAAGGCCAGTTGCGGCCCTGGTTGATGGAGAAGGAGCTCATGATGAGTGTGCTGGGACCACTCTCCATCGATCCCAACATGCTGAGCACACAGAAACAGCAAGTTCAGGTGAGCTGTGAAGGCACATTCATTTCTGCTTTCTATTGAGGGTTGGAAGTTCTGAGGTAAATGTTCATTTCATTATGGGGGCAGGAGCAGGCCTGAGCTCAAGCTGCTGTGTGGGTCTGGCTTCCAGAGCAGTGCCACCCAGTTCCTGCCTCGGCCCCTCCATATTAACTGGCCTCATGCCAGTGGACCTAAAATCCAATTTTCAAGGGTGCATTTAATTAGCAGGGGGTGAGGAAACAAGGGTTTTGAGCCAGGAGCAGTTTCAAGAGCCAGGCACCCCATGCCACGCCACTGCCAAAGGAGGTGTCACCATAAGCTGCATTTATGGACAGAGGGGGATATGGCAGTTTCCCCTCTCAGCCGTAATCAATTGACACCAGAGACCAATAGAATTCTACCCTGCCCTATAAAGTTTCCATCAATCTGAGCTGTTCTCAAGATGCCTCTTCCCTCTCTCCACACCATGAGCTTTGTTTAAAAATTCTCACTACCAGCCCCGCCTGCCCATTTTTTGTACTTCTCTCCCTCCCTTTGGGGTTATGAATCATGTTGCCAAGAAGCCTGAATCCAGTCAGACACACAGAGAAGGGGGAAAATAAAACATCCCCTGGCTAGCACAATTGACTGTCATGCTGCAGTTTGTTTATATGATCGAGAACAGCAGCAGGACAAATAAGGCAGACGAGTGGAATGTTTTGTGAATGCCATCATCATCGCCATCAGGATTTTTTAAAGCGGAAGTCCTGTTAGAAGGAGAGTTTCTTCAGCTTCTTTGTAGACACTCCTTGAAACTGCAGATGGTTTGTGTCTTCTGTGTTGTTATCAGCCAGCTGAAATCCTTCTTCTTGGCTCACCCCTTGATTTGCTGTTTAATTTACTGGCCCGTTGAGGCTGTGTATCTTTACATCTCATTCAGAGTGCCAGGAGGGGGCCCTAAACAAGGGTGGCAGTTTACCCCTGAGCTGGAGAGAAGTTTTTTCATGCCACTCACTGCTTAGATCAGCAGTTCCCAAGGAACTCCTCAGTGAGAAAATCAGCTTGGTGATCAAGAAGCCTTGAAAGGCGGAAAACCTACCTTTGCCCATCTTCTCTGCATCCGTCAACTATGGGGGGAACTGAGTATGCCTGGGGGTCATGCTGTAAGGTGACCTGTGATGGGAGATGTCATTGGGAGAAGGCCTTGGCCTCTGTGTCCTGGTGTTCGCTCTCTGGAGTAGCTGGCTGGCCACTGTGTGAGACAGGATGCTGGACTAGATGGACCACTGTTCTGATCCAGCAAGACTTCATTCATTCATTCATTCATTCATTCATTCATTCATTCATTCATTCATTCATTCATTCATTCATTCATTCATTAGACTTGCTGTGCCCCCCTTTTCCAGCAGAAGCCGGCTCTGGGTGGCTCACATATGTAATAAAACACAGTACAAAATCCATAAAACGTGCCAATCAATTAAAACAATAAAATCAGTCTCCTACTGATGGTGGCAACAATTTCTTATATCTGGTGTGATTTCTGGCCCCAGTTTCGCCTAAAATTTCTCTCTCACCTACCCTCATAAACATTAAACCAATCGGGGTGGAGAGGAGGGGTGGATCGGGAGGCCAGCAAGATGGAACTACCGTTGCTGCCCAGCGGAACATCTCTGTTTTACAGGCCCTGCAGAACTGATTGTCATTGTGTTCTTAATATAAAGACTCAGAAGGCTTGGCATGTGGCGTGAACCAGAAGTTCACCTTAGTACGTGTCTCAGAATCCTTTGCAGTGAACAGGGCTCTTTGCCAGATGAATCATTGTGAACAGGGCTCCTCCCTAGAAATAGGATCTGTTGAGCTTCAAAGGGGTGCGTGGTTCCAATGCCACCGGTGCTGATTGTGGTGTAGAACCGTTTTGGTAATCTGCTGGCATTTTTTTTAAAGCTTTGCTGTAAACACTAAGCCAACTCTCGGTGTGGTCTCTCTTTCAGTTCATGCTGAAAGAATTTGAAGCTCGCAAGCCCCAGTATGATCAGCTGAACAAGGCGGCCCAAGGAATCCTCGCCAGCCCTCATGAGGCGTCCCCGTCCACTGACCGCATGCAGGACGATCTCCAGGCCATCAACCAGAAGTGGACTGAGCTCACAGAACGGCTTAACTCCCGTTCCAGCCAAATCAACCAGGCCATTGTCAAGAGCACCCAGTATCAAGAACTGCTTCAGGAGCTGTCTGAAAAGGTGAAGGCTGCCGGGCAGCGGGTGAGTGGTCAGTCTGCCATCAGCACGCAGCCAGAGGCTGTGAAGCAGCAGCTGGAAGAAATGAGTGAGATCCGGTCCGATCTGGGGCAGCTGGAAAAGGAGATCACCGAAGCTCAAGTGCTTTGTGAAGAGCTGTCTGACCTCATTGGAGAACAGTACCTGAAGGAGGAGCTGAAGAAGCGCTTGGAAACTGTGGCCCTCCCCCTCAAAGGCTTGGAGGACTTGGCAGGTATGAAAGGAAGTTCTCAGACCCAGGGCGATTAGTACCCATAATTCAGTGCCTAGGATCCAAAATCCCTCAGTGGTCCATAGCTGGCAAGACTAGAAGGCATCAAGGACTCCCAAAGTTCCAGCCCTGACATCCAGGCCTTTCCAAGGGAGACTTTGATTTGCCATCAGATATACACAGCATAGGAAGCTCCAGGCCATTCCACCCTTCTATGATGCTCATGTTGATTCTAAGTGTACTCCTAAAAAAGTAAAATGGCCTACAGTCTCTGACCCACAATGGAAATCAGATGCTGGGATTCTGTGAGAGCTGCTACATTATAGACATGTTCTCTGACTGATAGCATGTTTTGGTCACATAGGTTTCCTTAAATGTACTAGACTCCCATTTTGCTAGAAGATGCTCCTTTCCAATAACCAGAATAATCATGTGCATTCAGTGGACAAAATGGCATTGGGGCTCTACCTAGTTCATGAAATGTATTTATTTTATTTAGAACATTGCTCTGCCTCATTTTCACCCAACCAAAGGTCCCCCAAGGGTGGCAGACCCTAAAATATTTCAGATATGATTACAAGGCATTAAAAATACAAAAATTTAAAATATTTTAAACAAATAAAACATAAGAAAAACACATAAAATGCACAAACAGAGAGGAAGGCTGTTAAAGACAAAGAGAGAATGAGAGAGGGAGACAAATCTCCCTGGCTAGAAACGTTCAAAGTTTTTGGTGCCATGACTGACAAGGCCCTAGCTTAGTTGCTTTCTGTCTTCAGATGATGGGGCCCCCTAAAGCAGGGCCACTGAAGATGACCCAAGCGGTCATTTTTAACAGTGAACATCTAACGTTTTAACAGGAAATGCATTTTTAACTGTGTGTCCCCTCTTCCTCCATTTTCTAGGGGACCGAATGAACCGTCTGCAGATGGCACTTGCAAGCTCTCAGCAGTTTCAGCAGATGTTTGATGAGCTCCGTGCTTGGCTAGACGACAGACTGAGGCAGCAGGCCCAGAGCAGCCTGATCTCAGCCAAGCTGGAGAGGCTACAGTCTCAGATCCAGGAACAAGAAGACTTCCAGAAGAGCCTCAACCAGCACAGTGGTTCCTATGAAATGATTGTAGCAGAGGGTGAATCTTTGCTGCTATCCAGTCATCCTGGGGAGGAAAAAGCCAATTTGCAAAGCCAGCTAGTGAATCTGAAAGCATCCTGGGAGGAGCTTAGCAAGCAAATAGCCAGCCGGCACTCCAGACTCAAAGATTGCTTGCAGAAGGCTCAAAAATACCAGCGTCATGTTGAGGACCTTTTCCCATGGGTGGAGGATTGCCAGTCAAAGATGTCTGAGTTGGAAGTCACCCTGGATCTAGTGCAGCTGGAAGCCGCTCTCCTGAGGTCAAAGGCTCTGCTGACCGATGTGGAAAAACGGCGCTCTCTTTTGGAGATGCTGAACAGTGCAGCAGACATCCTCATCAACGCATCCCAAATGGATGAAGATGATGTTCGAGATGAGAAAGCGAGGATCAACCAGAAGATGGATGCCATTACCGAAGAGCTTCATGCAAAGACTGGGTCCCTTGAAGAAATGTCACAAAGGCTTAAGGAGTTCCAAGAAAACTTTAGAAACATTGAGAAGAAGCTGGAAGGGACAAAGCACCAGCTGGAAATCTATGAGGCTCTAGGCCCTCAGGCTTGCAGCAATAAGAACCTGGAGAAACTGAGAGCCCAACAGGAGGTTCTCCAGGCACTGGAACCCCAGGTGGATTATCTGAAGAACTTCACTCGAGGTCTGGTAGAAGATGCTCCGGACGGATCTGACTCTTCCCATCTGTTAAGCCAGGCTGAGGTTGCCCAGCAAGAATTCAAAGTTGTCAGGGAGAAAGTCAATGAATGTTGCATACTGATGGAGAGCAAGCTCGAAGGGATTGGGCAGTTTAATAACCATGTCCGGGAGTTGTTCTCTCAGCTGGCTGATCTCGATGACGAATTGGATAGCATGGGCCCCATTGGGAGAGACATAGACAGCCTTCAGTCCCAAGCAGAAGATGTCCATGAATTCTTGACCAAGCTTCAGAGGCTGAAGATAGACATCCAAGCTTCCGAAGAGAATTGCAGGCAGATGTTGGAGGACGAAGGGAGCCCTGATTTAATAGGGCTGAAACGTGAGCTGGAGACCTTAAGTAAGCAGTGCGGCAAGTTGACCGAAAGGGGCAGAACTCGCCTGGAACAGGTGGAAATGACGTTGACGCGTGTCAAAGACTTCTACAATCAACTGAAGGAGCTGAACCACATGACGGCCACCGCGGAAGAGAACGAAGCATTGCAGTGGGTGGTGGGGACAGAAGTGGAGACAATCAAACAGCAGCTTACAGATTTCAAGGTAAGAATCTCACTGTCCTGTGTATGGCTGCGTTTAAGCTAGGGGTGTCCAACTCTGGCGCTTCAGATGCTCATGGACTACACTTTCCATCAGGCCATGCCTGATCTCATTGTTTCTTGCAGTGTTCTATTTTGGGGGTGGCGGGAGGCTATTTTATTCCTAAAGTTATTTTTTATGGAAAAGCTGCAAACATTGGTTGCCTCAAAGAACACATATGGCTGGGGGAAAATCGTACATGTTGAATTCTGTCTTGGCGAGTTTTTCTTCTCAGTGCACCTCCACATGGTCACACATAGGGATCTCTGCATTCTTTAACTGTTTTAGTGGCCCCTATGCTGCACACTGTGTGAATACAATATGTGATGGTTAAAAATGTGTTTGATATGAGTATCAAACATCTTGTGGTATACCCCAGTTTTCTGACTCCCGATTGTATGTATCCAATGCTGAACAGCCTTCAGCTTCCTTCCATTCCTAGGCATTTAGACCAATTAAGAGAGATGAACAAGGAAACGTAAGCCCAGTGAACCTTACCAGTGGAAGAACCAGCACTGCCCTTGGTGTCATCTCTGCTCTGACCTTGCTTCCGGTGGTAAAAGATGATTTTGCCACATCACTGCCTGGGATGCTGTTGAATCATTCAACCGTTCCTGTCGCAGATACTACAGACTTCCCTGGTCCGGGCTGCTGTTGTGCCTCTGCATGAGTCACACCTAAATCAATGACTCATGCAAAAATAACAGAGTAGGAGTTCATATTCTTAAGCCTTCCAAGTTCAACCTTTTCAGCTGTCAGAGTGAAGAGTGATTCAATTTTAAAATTTTCTGTGTGGGGGGGAGGGCACCTCTGATATTGGTGCTTCAAGAAGTCCCTGACTCTGCAGCAGCTGTTATTGATGCATTGTCAAAGGCTTTCACAGCCGGATTCAACTGGTTGTGCTGGATTTTCTGGGCTGTGTGGCCATGGTCTGGTGGATTCACCAGACCACAGCCACACAGCCTGGAAAACCCACCACAACCAGCTGTTATTGACTTTCTCATGCCTGCCATTGGTTCTGAGCAGCTTCAGGCATGCTGTTTTTCTGCGTGTTGTGAAAGACGGGGAATGTTAACCACCTCTTCGAGGATTATTTATTTATTTGGTTCAGTTTATACGCCGCCCTCCCCAAAAGGGCTCAGGGTTTGATTGGTCCCTATTGGGCGTGTGGGGCTTCCATCACACTGACTCACTTGACCGCAAGACATCGGTCTCCTAACCTGGATGGCTTTTGATTAGAAAACCAAAATCAAGCAAACTTTGTCCTTGTGTTGACCTGATGGATATGGAAACATACGGAAGGGCTGGGACTCTCAAGATGAGACAGAGAGAGCTGAGATACTTGAAATTTCATTGCGTGCCAGACTATTGGTTGATCTCACTCTCCGAGATCTTAAGCAGAGGATTTTTCCCAGCACTTGTTACTTGAGATCTGGGAGAGATGAGGTGCAGGTGGGAAGGGTAAGAAGAGGGTTGGCCTTGTCTAGTGCTGTCTAAAGGGATCAACAGACAGACTCAAGATTGCTTGGCTGTGAATGGTGCTTTGCTACTGATTAGCAGTTTATTTGATGATGGAAAGACTTCAAAGTGGGAAAAAATACAATCTCATTGGTGGGCTGATGAGTGGCTTCCTGCCCTTTCCAGCTCTTGTACTGTCACTCTGTGTTCCCAGCTCTTTGCGAATCAGAACCAGTTATGTTCATTATGCATATGTTTGCTAACTGTGCATAATATGCTATTTCCAGGATCCCAGGTTAAAAAAACAACATGCAGGGAGGAGGAAGGGGGCCATTTTGTCAAACAGGAGTGGGCAGGAACTAAAAAAAATGTAAAGCAAGGCACAGAAGATGACTCTGGCAAACATTTCCCACTGCTGGAGCTTCTCTTGTGCGTCTCCCGAGCTTCTGAGATTTCACCAGGCACATTTGCAAAGACTCTATAATTACTAGAAATTAGATTTGCCGGAATACGTGACAGAGTCAGCCTGTCTCCAGTGCAGCAGTTTTGCAAATGCTCATAGCAAGATGTGAGGAGTGAAGGAAGATAGCTGAATCATCTGCTTGTTTTGGTGAACCAGAGTTAGTGATGTCCATAATAATAATAATAATAATAATAATACCCAAAAACATTGGACAGCTCTTTAACCACCTCCATATTAATAAAATCTCCACCTGTCAATTACAAAAGGTCACATTGCTTAGATCTATACATATACTATGCTGATACATTATGACATCCTAGCGAGCCAGCATGGTGTACTGGTTAAGAGCAGGTGGATTCTGATATGGAGAACTGGGTTTGATTCCCCACTCCTCCACCTGAGTGGAGGAGGCTTATTGGGTGAACCAGATGTGTTTCCGCACTCCTACATTCCTGCTGGGTGACCTTGGGCTAGTCGCCGTTCTTTCAGCACACTCTCAACCCCACCTACCTCACAAGGTGTCTGTTGTGGGGAGAGGAAGGGAAAGGAGCTTGTAAGGAGAGGAAGGTGGGGTATAAATCCAAAATCATCTTTTTTTTTCTTCTTGGGAAGAACCAACGTGCATGAAGGCCAACACCAGCTAAAGATCTGGCGGCTGTGATTTAATATAATAATAACAACAACTGTGTGTTGTCAAGTTGCAACCAATTAATGGGGATTTCAGGACCATGGAATGTTCACAGGAAGAGAGGACTAGAGGTGGTTTGCCATTGCCTGCCTCTGCATAGCAACCATTGCCTGCCTCTGCCTCTGCATAGCATAGCATGTCTTCTTTGGTGATCTCCCATACAAGTACTTACCATGCGTAGGCTCTCAGTTCTGATGAGATTAGGCCACACTATGGTATCATGCTGGCAGGGGATGATAGGAACTGTAGTCCATAACATCTGGAGGGCCGCGAGTTTGACACCTGTGCATGATTATAACCTGTGCATGAATCTGCACTGATTATCAGTTATACTAAAGAAATATAAAGTACAACTGGAGATAAAACAATCTTGAATTCACCCAATCTTTTCATCAATCACATAATTATTAAATTTGAAATTAATTGTCAATATCTGTACATATTAAAACATAAGATATGCTTAAATTTGTTCACTTATACTTTGAAGTCATAATAACAACTTTTAAGTGTGGATGGAACTTTACATTTTATAATACTCAGAGTAGGACTCCCATTTTGCTCTAAATTCATGTCCTGATCTTCTGTTCACAAAATTAGTTTTGCCATGCCATTTTACCTTCCCAACTCTCTTGCGTGGGAGCTCTGTCTGCTCTCCAGGTGGAAGCAATGGTAATTCTTTCTGCAGTTTTTAGATACAGAAATAGTTCTTGTTGGTGCTTTGGTAAGTTTTTTGGTAGAAGACTTTAGGGTCCATTTGAAATGTGATCTTTAAGATTTTTTTGCATGGATTAATATCCCATTTTTTAAAAATCTTGATGCAAGTCCACCCCACATGGAAGAAAGAGCCAGCCTCTGAGATCTGATGAGAAAGGGCTAGCCAGCACTATCCAGATCAGGAAATCAGGAATGTCCGTATGTTCCCATTCCTCCGTATCAGTTTAAATTTTTGCACTGTAGCCCCTTTTTTTGAACATATTCAGCTTCTTTCTGCTGAGTCAGACCTCTGATCCCTCCAGCTGTCCAGGACCTCAAGCAGAGAGAGCCCCCCCCCCCTCAAAACCAGAGACCCTGAGTAGACAGTGGCTTGATGGCACTTCAGGGGAGTGAAATTGGGCCCTTCAGCATCCAAAGCATGACCTTTGTTGGTGCGCATCTGCACCACCCCAATCCTGGCATCCTGGTGTGGGAGAGTTCAGAGGGGAGAGGTTAAGCTGTGCTCCTTGAATTGGACAGTAAAAAAGAAACCTACCCTCGGATTTGCCAGTGTTTTCCTTATAGAGGCTTGGGGGAGTGGAGGAAAGACCGCAATGAGCACCGGAAGCTTCTAGTCCCCAGCGTTGTGAAAGTTTTGTGACTTCTTTACTGTCTTCTCGGGTTACAGGAGGGTGACGGGGTGGGGTGGAATCCCTCAGCCTCTGTTTTGCTGAGTTCACAGGAAGTGAAAACAAAGTCAGGAAAGAATCTGTCTCAGTCAGCTGGATTTACACCACAGGGGTTTAGTGCTTGGAAATACTGGCGGGGTCTTCTCCCTGGGTGGAGTGCCGTGCCGCTTTGTTTTCACTGCTTGAGAGGGCTGCATGGCCCTTCTCAGTGCCAAGCACACTGTGTGGGCAGGCTGAGTTTATCTTGGCTCCTTTCTCCCCCTTTGCCACCTCATAAACATGGCTTAAAAGTCTACTTTTAATCTCCTGCCATGGCGGGTTCCCCTATTGCGGTTTTTCTTTTCTTTTCTTTTTTAATGGGAATATAATGAGGTTATGTATAGGCAATGAAAGCCACTGCGCCATGGAGGGGCTGGACCCTTGGGGCTGCTGTTGTTGCCGTGACCTCGTCTTTCATTGCCCCTGATCCTGTCAAGACTGAAAAAGAGACTTGAAAATTGAAAAGGGAGAAGGGAAAGGGGGGAAAAGCAGCTTTGAGACCAGTTTCAGTTTTTTCCCTCAGCTATCAAAATAGCCGTTTTGTGTCTCTGCGCCTGAAAATGAAGCAGGTGCTTGGTGGGTGGTGTGAGCAATGCGCAGACTTCGGTGTAGCATTACCTCCTTGGCCACCATCCACTTGCTAGGCTGTTCTTCCACTCTCTGAGAGAATCTCTTTGTATCTTTGGAGGGTTTGTCACCCAGCAGTATCTGGTTTGGCTTATTTTCCTGTGGCCGTGTGGTACTTACAGCAGAATCCATCTTTCTGTCGTGGTGTTTGATGGAATCTCTTTTTCTGAAGGCTCTGAACTGGCTGTCTGGAATTTTCTGTGTCATCTTCAAACTTCTAGGCCTTAGTTTTGAACCCTTGCCTAAAAAGAAGGGGTACTTTACAAGCTGTGAGGAGGGGGGCAGCTGAATGACTGTCAAAATCAGTCATACAAGACCTTGCACTGGGGGGTTGCACTGAGCATGCCAACAACTGCAAAAAACCCCCAACGCAACAGACCCCCGCTTTATTAAATATTTCATTTGGCAGGAACAGTAAAGGAACAGAATGGCAGAAAAGGCACTAGGAGCATTTTTAATGAAGAAAAATGAGTTTGTCAAGTTTGTCAAGTTTGCTAATCAAATTTGCAGAGGACACCAAATTAGAAGGGGTAGCTAATACCCCAGAGGACAGGGTCAGAATTCAAAATGACCTGAACAGATTAGATAGCTGGGCCAAAACTAACAAAATGAATATCTACAGGGAGAAATTTAAGGTTTATATACTTTCGCAGAAAAAAATGAAATGCACAGACACCTGGCTTGACAGCAGTACATGTGAAAGGGATTTGGGAGTCTTAGTAGACCACAAACCGAATAGCGTGATGTGGCAGCCAAGAAAGCCAATGCAAGTCTGGACTGCATCAATAGGAGTATAGTGTCTAGATCAAGGGATGTAATAGTACCACACTATTCTGCATTGGTCCAGCCTCACCTGGAATACTGGGCACTGCAATTTGAGAAGGAGATTGACAAGCTGGAACGGGGTCCAGAAAAGGGCAACCAAAATGGTAAAACATCTGGATTCCATGCCCTGTGAGGAGTGGCTTAGGGAGCTAGGTATGTTTAGTCTGTAGAAGAGAAGGTTAAAAAGTGACATGATAGCCATGTTTAATTGTTTGAAGGGATATCATGTTGAAGATGGAGCAAGCTTGTTTTCTGCTGCTCCAGAGACTAGGACCAGGAGCAATGGGTTCAAGGTGAAGGAAAAGAGATTCCACCTAAACACTAGGAAGAACTTCCTGACAGTAACGGCTGTTCAATAGTGAAATGCACTACCTCAGAGTGTGGTGGAGCCTCTGGAGGCTTTTAAACAGAGACTGGATGGCCATCTGTCAGGAGGTGAGTAGATTGTGTATTCCTGCATGGCAGGGGGTTGGACTTGATGGCCCTTGTGGTCTCTTCCAACTCTGTGATTCTAAGTTTAGCCAGCATTCTCATTTAAGTTTCCCCTTCAATGTGATTGGAGGTAGAAATCATCGCCAGCACTGCAAACCTGACATAGCAGTTTACGAAATAATTATGTGGCAGGGGGAGACATGAAGCACCACAGGGTGCTCGATCTCATTAAGGGTGAGGTATACACTGTGGGCTGCCAGGAAGACAAATAAGTGGGTTCTAGGTCAATCAAACCTGAACTCTCCCTGAAATCTAAAATGACTAAGCTGAGGCGATCACATTCACCTTATGAGAAGACAGGGCTTCCTGGGAGTGACAAGAACGCTAGGGAGAAGGGAAGGCGGCAGGAAAAGAGGGAGACCCAACGTGAGATGGATTAACTCTATAAATGAAGCCACAGCCCTCTGTTTGCAAGATCTGAGCAAGACTGTTGAAGATGGGATGTTTTGGAGGGCACTGATTCATAGGGTAGCCATGAGTAGGAAGAACGTTGGCAGCACTTAACATGCACACACATACAGCGTTTAGAATGAGATGGGAGATGAGGCAGGAGCAGACTCCAGACAGGGAGCCAAGCCTGACAGTTGCCCAGGCAATGACCTAGCCTTGACCTGGAAGTATTAGTAGCAGATTGTGCTGTGTCTTGGATAGAGGAAGCTCCTCCCCTACAACTCTTCAGCCTCCAATGGCTCCCAGCAAGGGCTGCCCAAGCACAGACTAGAAACTCCTAGAATCCTCTCTGCACCTCCCTCCTGCTTATCTTCCAGTAATCTCCAGGCTGAAGGAAGGAGTGGGGAGGTGCTTTGTCAAGAAGGGTGGGGAGGCATGATCAGGACAGTGCAAGCAGTGGTGTTGATCTGTCAGCCCCTTGACCTCTGTGCAAAAGGGCTGCCCGTGATTCGTGCCAGAGGAAGCGTCTGGGAGTTACTGAGATGTGGCAGAGGGAGAGTCCAGATGGCCAGTTCCGCTTTATCAGAGCTCTGTTTTTAATCTGCAGTCAAACCATCCATTGGCTAATCACTCCAATTATTTGATTAACAGTGCAAATTACCCTGCCGGGGGGGGGGGGGGCAACAACAGGGAACAAAGGCTCTTTTCGTGACCAGGAAATGCACTGAGCACCCTTCCAGGCATGAGAAAAAGGTTTATGCCAGGCTCAGCCTGTATATTTCCCCTGTCTTTTTCTCACACTGGGAAAATGGCTGTCCTGCACTGATTTAGTGTCAGGAATATGGCAGGTGCTTTACAGAATGCTCAGGGAACACCTGAGAGTGGTGGATGATATGGAAGAAGACAGGTTTGAGAGAAGAGAGAAGGAAGAGGGAGCAGAAATTACTAGAAGGGAAGAGCTTGGAGTTCTTGAGAAGGGTATACTGGATGAAGGAGAGCGATGAAGGGGAAGGGAATTAGCAGAAGGGAAAGTGTTCTGGGCGTGGACAGCACCTGGATGGGGAAGGCCCAGAGGCAGAGAAGGGTGAAGGAGAGAAAAAGGACTGTTAGCCCCTTAAGCATTTATGTGAAGTGGAGGGGAGCATGACAGTACCAGCAGTAAGGGAAGCTGGTGAAAAAAATAGGGGATCAGGGAAGATGCTGCCCTTTCCTGGGCATTAAGAACATAAGAAAGAGCCTGTTGGATCAGACCAGAGTCCATCTAGTCCAGCACTCTGCTACTCGCAGTGGCCCACCTTTGGGAGCTCACATGCAGGATGTGAAAGCAGTGGCCTTTTGCTGCTGCTGCTTCTGCTGCTCCCGAGCACCTGGTCTGCTAAGGCATTTGCAATCTCAGATCAAGGAGGATCAAGATTGGTAGCCATAGATCGACTTCTCCTCCATAATTCTGCCCAAGTCCCTTTTAAAGTTATCCAGGTTAGTGGCCATCACCACCTCCTGTGGCAGCATATTCCAAACACCAATCACGCGTTGCGTGAAGAAATGTTTCCTTTTATTATTCCTAATTCTTCCCACCAGCATTTTCAGTGGTTGTCCCCTGGTTCTAGTATTGTGAGAAAGAGAGAAAAAATTCTCTCTGTCAACATTTTCTATCCCATGCATAATTTTATAGACTTCAATCATATCCCCCCTCAGACATCTCCTCTCCAAACTGAAGAGTCCCAAACGCTGCAGCCTCTCCTCATAGGGAGGGTGCTCCAGTCCCTCAATCATCCTCATTGCCCTTCTCTGCACTTTTTCTATCTCTTCATTCCTTGGCAGTTTGAAAATATAGTCAACATCCCTTCCTGCCTCCAATGTTCCTCTCTTATGTTTCATTAAATAGTGGTTGCCCTGCTCTGCCTGGCAGTCGTTCGAGTCCTGAGAAATGCACGGACTCAGCAATGACTGAACAGCAGTCTGCTCATACTCAGAGGCATGCTTCTCTCAAGTTGGTCTGCCAGTGTTCCTACCACTCCACATGTTGTGTGGGAGCATCATGGCATTAGGAAAGGGACCTGGGGCTGAGCCCTGAATTTTCCTCCCCCTCAGTTGTACACAGACTGTAACCCTACCAGGAAGGGCCCCTGCTGTGGAGGGACTGAATAAAGTAGATTGGGGGTGTTGAAGATATTGGAGTTGAGATGCTGCCTGTTGAAAGTCAGTTCCTTTTGAAGTGAATGGCCTGTTTTGTTTGGGAAGGAAGCAGCAGCGTCCTGTTGGAAACAGCGTTTTGCATATTGGCACCCCTAAAATAAAAAATGGCCATCTTATCCCCAACTCCCTTTCTTCTCATCTGTTCCGTTGCTGTCCTTTGCCAGCTTTGTAGCTAAAGAAACAAAAGGCACCCTGGCCAGAAGGGGGTTGAAATTGAATGCAGATTTTCCAGGTGGTTTCATCCATCAAAAAAAAAAAGAAAGAAAGAAAGAAAGAAAAGGGGGAAATCTGAACAGCACCTGCCTGCTCTTGGCAAAAAGGGAGCTTGACTAACAATAGAATCATTGAGTGGGGGAGGACAGGAGGGAGGGGAGAGAGACTGGCTTTGCCCCCATCACCTTTGCAAAATAATGTCGCTAGTCCCCCCCACCCCCGCGCTCTCTTGCTATTCAGATTTTGCATGAGGAAGTTGCAGGCTGGCTTAGGAGTCAAGGGGGCACATTGGATGGCATACAGCTGGCACTGGGCGGCATTCTGGTCTGAAAGAAGACAGCGCACTCGCTAGACCTGGTTTGCAGTAGCTGCTTTGGCCTTTGTCCAGCATCTCACGAGTCAGACAGGGCGATTGGATCCTCTATGGTTGCCAACTCTGGGCTGAGAATTTCAGGAGATTGGGAAGGTGGAATTTGGGGAGGGCACCATTTTGGGATGTGAGGAACTCCAGTAGGTATAATGTCATAGATCCCACCATCCCAAGTGTCCATTTTCTTCAGGGAAACTGTTCTCTGTCATCTGGAGATCAATTGTCATTCCAGGAGATTCCTGTAATTCTTCCACCTGGCAGTTGGCAACCCTTCCCAATACCAGTTTTTAACAATCATTCACAGAAAATAGACTGCTAGTTCCTTTACTAACTAAGCTCGAAATGATGTGGAGCATTTCCTGCTTCTTTGTGAAATGCCCTTGAATGAAATGGGTGAAACCAATTGGCCATGCTGGCAGGGACTGATAGGAATCGTAGTCCATGGACATCTGGGGCGCCAGAGTTGAACACCCCTGCGTTGAACATTTGGTTCAGGAAGGAACACCCAATCCAAAGAACTGTAACTTAATTTTTAACACTAGAAATAACAGATACTTGGCAGAA
The DNA here is from genome assembly GCF_021028975.2 of Sphaerodactylus townsendi. NCBI lineage: Eukaryota > Metazoa > Chordata > Lepidosauria > Squamata > Sphaerodactylidae > Sphaerodactylus > Sphaerodactylus townsendi. Next base: position 102,244,563 of record NC_059430.1, read on the forward strand.
ATGACAGATTGTGGGAACTAGAGGGTGAAGGAGGTGGTATTTGTAGTGACAACTCTTCTTTGTGCGCGTGCACAAGACATTTAGAAAACGTGCACTCAGGGACAAATGATGCAACAGGTTGGTTTCCTCAGCAAATGGACACTGAAGTTTTGTGCATAATTCTGGTCTGCTGAGATCTGCTGAGACCCTGCTCTGTGCAGGGTTGCCGGTGGTGCTTGTTTTGAAGGCTCAGCTCAAGGCATTCCTCCCTGTTGTCTCTGCTTGTGCACCTACCGCATGTGGATTAGCAAGCCACAGTGGAGACACTGCTGCACAGCTCTTTGCAGTCCTTCTGGACCTGCTCCCTTCTGACTTTGGAGATTTCAGCAGACTCTGCAATATCATCTCCAAGGGCATCCTGCCTCCCCCCTCCCCCCGGACCCTCACAGGGGATTCTGGAGCATGCAGGTTGTGCTTGGATGCTTGTGCAGTTGAACCAGTCCCGAGTGCTGGTCACACCCTGTCATGCGTGACTCCGTAACTGAGGCCGTAAAACGTTTGCTTTTTCTTTGCAATGGATGCTGATCCAGTTGCCAAATTTGAGCCTAGATGAGCGGATTCTAAGGATCAAACTCTACGTAATGCCTCAAGTTCCATTTTTGCAGCTCTGGAGCACAGGTGTCAAACTCACGCCCCTCCAGATGTTATGGACTACAGTTCCTATCATCCCCTGCCAGCATGATGCTGGCAGGGGATGATGGGAACTGTAGTCCATAACATCTGGAGGGCTGCGAGTTTGACACCTGTGCTCTGGAGTCTTTGCTCTGTATGTAGCTGCTGTGCAGAGCCCTAATTTGGATTGGGGCCATGATGTATTTGGGGGTGTGGTAGGGTTGCCAGCTCCAGGTTGAATAATATCTGGAGATTTTGGGGGTGGGGCCTGGGGAAACTAGGATTTGGGGAGGGCAGGAAGCTCAGCACGGTCCATTGCCAGAGTCTACATTCCAAAGCAGCCATTTTTCCCAGGGGAACTGATCTTTTTTGTTTGGAAATCAGTTGTAATTCTGGATGATCTCCAGCCGCCACCTGGAGGCTGGCGACCCTAGGGTGCAGCCTGCCCCCATGCTGATGTCTCACCCAGTCACAGTGCTGAAGCCCTGCAGCTTTCCCTCCAGGAGCAGATCTTTAGACTGGATTTTGCCGGCATCTTTTGGAGCGTTCTCCAAATTAGAGTGCACCTGCTCTTAACCACTACGCCACTGCTGTTCTCTTAAGGCTTGATTAGAGTTGCCAAACTAAAGGTGGTGGCTGATAATCTCCTGGGTATTCAACTGATCTCCAGGCAACAGAGATCAACCCACCTGGAGAAAATGGCTGCTTTGGAAGGTGGATTCTGTGGCAATATACCACACTGAAGTTCCTCTCCTCAAACCCCACCCTCCCACAGGTTTCACCCCCAAAATCTCCATGAATTTCCCAACCTGGAGCTGGCAAGGGTATGCTTAGCTGTCTTTATTTTTGTTGGGGGCCGTGGCTCGGGTGTGGGCAAAGTGCTGCCTGAATGCTTCTTTGTCATTCTGGTGTCTTGAATGGAGCGTAGTGCTGGCCGGGGAAGAGGGATAAATCCGTCCTTCCTCATTCTTCCGGCTCGCCTGATCGGGTGGCCCAGCTGGCAATATTTTTAACACATCTCTGATGTATGCTGGCTCCGTTCAGTCCAGTTTTGAACAGCTGGGGTGGGGAGGGGGCTGGGTGGAAGGTGAACATGGCAACTATTTTCTTTTTTCTTGTTGACTCTTTTCCAGCCTCTCCCCACCCCTCACCACTACCAGAGGCTCCTGCTGCTGCTGCCTTGATATTTTGAGCAGCAGCAGCATCACTAAACAAAATGCTCCCCCTGCCAACTGTTCTATGTTCTTTAAAGGATGCAGTGATGCTGTAAACAGAGGGGTGCAGCGCCAAACCTGGGACTGAGGGCTATTCTGTCCATGGAGACCACTGCATGTGTTCAAGACCAGCTGGGTTGTAAATTGGCTGTGTTTCGTGGGCCTTCTGCCTCTGGTACCACCAGTGGCTTCTGAAGTCTGCTGTCACTCTTAAGCCAGTGTGGTGTAGCGGTTAAGAGTAGGTGTACTCTAATCTGGGGAACCAGATTTGATTCCCCACTCTGCCACTTTAGCTGTGGAGGCTTATCTGGTGAACCAGGTTAGCTGTGCACTCCAACACCTGCCAGCTGGGTGACCTTGGGCAAGTCACAGTTCTTCACAGCTCTCTCAGCCCCACCCACCTCACAAGGTGTTTGTGGCTGCGGGGGGAGAGAGGAAAAGGAGATTGTAAGCGCCTTTGAGCCTCCTTACAGGAGAGAAAGGGGAGATATAAATCGAAACTCTTCTTCTTCTTAAGAATCCAGTGCCAGCATTAAAGTTAGTACCTCATTACGCAGGAACTAACCTTTTTCATCCTTATTCTGCTTCAGACTGCCTGCAGCGTTCCTTATCCAGCCTGCTGGATCCTGTTTCCAAAGCTTTTTCTTTCCGTTTAAAATAGCATCAAGAATATGCATTTCCACCTACTCATCCTTCCCTACAATAGCTGTCATGTTTGGGGTTGGGGAGGTACATGTGTTTCTCCAAGCTCCGCACAGTCCTCGCCTGTTCCAGATCCCACAGAGATGATGGTTCAAACTCCTCCCCGCCTCACTCTTTAACTTTTGGTGGGGGCAAAATGTGTAGGGCAAACCAGGGTCTACATGTGTATTAAACTGTCCCCCCACCCCCTCCAAATCACCCAGTATAATGAACTTGGGAATGGGTAGTATGGACCAGGAAAGCAGAGCGGATGTTAAAGGGTAAAAGGAAACCAAATCCTGCAAGTAGGGGATAGAATCATGGAGTTGGAAGAGAGCGCAAGGGCCATCAAGTCCAACCCCTTACCATGCAGGAATACACAATCAAAGCGCTCCCGACATATGTTCATCCAGTCTCTGTTTTAAAACCTTCAAAGAAGGAGACTCCACCACTCTCTGAGGCAGTGAATTCCACTGTCAAACAGCCCTGACTGTCAGGAAGTTCTTCCTAATGTTTAGGTAGAATCTCCTTTCCTGCATCTTGAATCCATTACTCCATGTCCTAGTCTCTGAGGCATCAGAAAACAGGCTTGATGCAGGCACCGTATTTTCTGCTCTGCAAAATGGGAATAGGGGAAGAGGTATTCTATAAGTTAAAAGCTATTTTTAGGGACAGATAACTGAAGTGAACTGGTTGCTAACCAGTGCAGTTGATAGCTGTTTAAACGTATATACCCCGTATGAAGTAATTTCAGTGATACAGAGAGAAGAATGGTAAAGAGTTTAGTAAACCGGCCAGCAGGCAGGGTGGGGAGCTCTGAAGACTTCCCACACTGGAAGGTTCCCAAGTATTTTTACTGGAACATCATAAATCACTGTGCCACCACCTTCCCAAAGGGTGCAAAAGTCCTGGCACAACTGAGGAGTTCAGTAGAAAACATAGAAACAGACAGCTGGAAGGGACCTTGATGGATGAGGCCTCAAAGGTCATCTAGTCCAACCCCCTGCACAACACAGGAAATTCACTGCTCCTCCCTTCCACTCCCCCAGTGACTCCTGCTCTATGTTCAGAGAAAGGTGAAAAAACTCCAGAATCCCTGGCCAATCTGGCTTGGAAGAAAAATCCTTCCTGACCTTCTCTCCTGTAAGGAAACTCAAAGGGGCTTACAAACTCTTTTCCCTTCCCCTCTCACAACAAACACTCTGCAAGGTAGGTGAGGCTGAGAGAGCTCCAAAGAACTGTGACTAGCCCAAGGTCACCCAGCTGGCATATGTTGGAGTACACAAGCTGATCTAGTTCACCAGATAAGCCTCCAGAGCTCAAGTGGCAGAGCGGGGAATCAAATCCGGTTCTCCAAATTAGAGTCCACCTGCTGTTAACCGCGACACCATGCAGGCTCTGCTAAGAAACCGCTGTAGTTCTTCCTAGTGTTCAGCTAAAACTGTGTTAAACTTTCAACAGTTTTATAGTTAAAGGAAATTAGATATATAGCTGACTGTATTTAAGGTTTTGCTTATGGTGTCTCCCCACTTGTATTAAACGGAGCCCTCGTGACCACGACAATTTGGGAATAAATAACTGTAATTGGTGGTGACAATAATTATTATGTGGCCAGCGAATCAATGCCACCATATGCGCCAACTCCAAAAAGGATATCACTGAAGTGGCTGGAAGGTTTTTAGTGTCAGGTTTCTCATGCTTCTTGCTAATAATGCAGAGGGGAGGATGCCGTAAATAGCTTTGTGTCTGTGGAGGCGCTCACCAGTGAGAAGCTCCTGCATTATGTCGGGCAACACCATTCCCAACTCGGAAGGATAAAAGCACATCAGTGCAGAAGATGTGGCTAGACCTCCGTGGCTTGCCAAAAGCTTTGTCGGCAGAAGAATTTTGCTATTGTTCATTCTGAGAAAGGGTGAAAAACCTGATTATCTGTGACCTTGGCCTGTTGGCAATACAGCTTGTGTATTGCAATACAGCTTGCATATTACAAAGGTAGATTTTTAAGGACGCATATGGTGAGGCGGGAAGCAGAGAAAAGAGCCCTTACACTGGGGGGAGGGGGCTAGAAAAAGAGAGTCCTGAAATTTTGCATAATCAAAAAAAGGCCCGCAATACCATCTGTTCCTTTGGGATTTGCTGATGGGGTCTCACCTGTTCTCTGTTCTCCCACTCACTGATTTGTGCTTCAAGCGGGTCTCTGGTCTCTTGTTTGGAGTGTGATGGGAAGGAGGCTTCCAAGGATAAGGTCATGTCAGGGTGGCAAGCCGACGCTTCTGAGTAGTATTCCTCAGAGCAGTGTTTCCCAACCTTTTCGACATCACGGTACCCTTGACCTCACTCTTCATATCTCATGGTACCCCTGCCACCCCCCACCTTCCCCTCCCAGTGCCCCTGCTTGCCACCCCCCACCTTCCCCTCCCAGGGTGAAGGGAAGCACTGGGGAGGGGGGTTCGGGAATTGGCTGCTGACATTGCGGCAGGCCCTGCCTCCTGGGCCAGCTCCATGTCCTTGCTGGCGCCGGCAGGAGACACCAGAAAAGTGAGGGGGGGCAGTAGCGTTGCCGCGGCACCCCAGGGTACCTCAGAACCCTGGTTGGGAATCACTGCCTCAGAGAGAGGGTTCAAAGATGCCCAGAAGAACCAGGATGAGGCCAGAAATGCCTACAGTGCCTGCAGCATGTAAAAGAACAATCAATAAGAGTGCTTCTGAGAATGTGTTGATTGCCTGTGGTTCCCCCCATCCAGCCGTGAAACTCACTTGGGGTGATAGGCAGAAGGGAACAGCTGTTTGTCAAATAGCTAAGCTTCCCTGCTCAGAAGGCCAGACAACTATGAGCCAGCCCTCTGACAAGTGGTAACCAAGAGTGAGTTGCTTAAGAAAGCAAGCCAAGCTGCACATTACAAAGGAAAGTCAGCCAATTCTAAGCCTGTTCTCTCCCTCGATACTGCATCATGTATTTTATAGAAGAACGTAGAGGGGCTGAAGGATTTCAAATGTACCACCCCAGTGATCCTTTCAACATCTGGTCCGGTGGGTCTGGCTGAGTACCGGAGAGGGGGGCTGCAACAGAGCAAGAGCAGCCCACCTGTGGCTGAGCTGAGCTGCAAAGTGGTAGCTTCCACATTTGCACCTACAGCTGCTCTCTGGTGGTCCTGCCTGCTCCAAGGCAGTGTGGCCAGCAGAGGGGGGCAGCTGTATCCGGGGCCTTGGGGAAACAACCACCACCAAAGGCTACTTCGCCAGGTTCCAGTTGTGGAAGTCAGTCAGCCCTTGGGCCTGCAAGGGGGTGGGTGGGGGTGGCATTTCCTGCAGGGCCCATCCCAGAACGGGGCCGTGAGCAGAATACTGTCAGTCCTGCCAACAAGAGCAGCTGTTTACTGAACAGTCCCAGGAAGCAGCCCCTTCGGATGAGGCTGCAGCAGCCTCTGTTACGAGCACCTCCCCCAGTAAGGTCTGAGTCCTCAAAGGGATGGTGAGGGTGATAAAAATTAAGTTTTGGAGGCGAAGGCCACTCATGGGGGCCCGAGGCTACCAGCCGAGGTAATTTTTAAAAATTAATTTATTAAAATATTTAAACCCTGCCTTTCCTTGTGGTTGAAGGTGGCTTACAATGATTGTTGAAAGACCATGAAAACCAGAATCAAGTAACAGGCCCTAAATGTCTCCCTCCCTCCCTGTATGATAGGTGAAAGAGAGTCCTGAAGTGGAAGACAGGATGAGGTACAGAGAGAGGAAGCTTCCTCACCTAGTCTTATGTTTGGCTGGGAGCCCCACTGGGCCATGAGGTGTACATGCGAAGGCAGTCATGAGAAGCGTGCTGCCCTTCCTGGGCCAGCCACCTGAACTGTGTCACAAGCTAGTGACTCTCTCCCTTTCTGTTTGAGTTGGCTTGGCCAGCACATGGCTCTCTTCTGTTGCATGGAGAACTTCTTTGGCCTAATGGGGTCTGCAACTTGCAGCTCTCCAGATGTTCATGGACTACTAATCCCATCAGTCCCTGCCAGCATGGCCAGTCCCTGCCAGCATGGCCACCTTCCCTTTCCTCCCCTTCCTTGTATGCCTCCCTCCCCTCCCTGCATGAGGGTGGGTGGGCCATGTCCAGATCCCAGGCCCCCTCCCCTTCTCTCCCTTGCATGCAGGGACTGATGGGAATTGTAGTCCATGAACATCTGGAGAGCTGCAGGTGGCAGACCCCTGTGACCTCTTTGTGAGATTGCTGTTGCAAAGAATCGATTGAGAGGCAGCAGTCATAACGTGCAGAGCTGAGGTTTTCTGCCAACACGCCACAAAGGTGCACCAACTGTCACTAACATAAGAGCGGCTGCTTTCAAGAGAAGGTGCAAGGGGTCGTGGCTCAGTGGTAGAGCGTTCGCTTGGCATTCAGTTAGTCCCAGGTTCAATCCCTGACATCTTCATTTAAAGGATCCGACAGTAGGTGATGTGAAAGACGTCAGCCTGAGACCCCGGGATGCCAGTCTGTCTGAGTAGATAATGTTGATGTTGATGGCCCAAGGGTCTGATTCACTGTAGGGTAGGAGCATGTGTGCGTGCAAGCCAGACAGTGGCTTTAATAAACGGCTGTCGCTTCAGCTTTGCTCAGGAGCAGGCATTCTTCATTCAGTTCCCAGGAGTCATTCCTCTTTTTGCATGGCTGCCGGATGTGACCCTTCATGTCTCAAGCCGTCAGTTCTTCCTGTACATTTGCCTTGTGGATTCACAGGAGCCATTTGCAATGCTTAGCACAGGAGACCTCAAACAGACAGGGAATTCTCTGAAGATAGCACCCAGCGTTTTTCTCTAAAAAGACAAATGTGAGAGGGAGCCTGACTGTGGGATGAAGAAGAGTTTAGATTTATACCCCACCTTTCTCTCCTGTAAGGAGACTCAAGGTGGCTTCCAAGCTCCTTTCCCTTCCTCTCCCCATGACAGACACCTTGTGAGGTAGGTGGGGCTGAGAGAGTTCTGAGGGAACTGTGACTAGCTTATGGTCACTCAGCAGGAATGTCAGAGTGTGGAAACACATCCGTTTCTGCAGATATGCCTCTGCCACTCAGGTGGAGGTGTGTGGAATCAAACCCGGTCCTCCAGATTAGAATCCACCTGCTCTTAACCACTACACCATGCTGGTTCGGGATGAAAAGGGTTTAAACCTTCCCCTTCCCTACACCATTTTCCCATTGAACGCCAATGGTATTTGCCCATTGGACGAACACACTGGTGCCCTTATCGCTGCAGAAAGAATTTCTTTCTGACAAAAGGTAGCCTACGCACTGGGTGTTTTCACTGAGACCCAGCCTACGCAGTCCACCGAACATGTAAGGCAGCATAGTTGGGACCTCCACAACTCTTGGCATTTTGTTCAGCCTCCCGGATCAGGCAACGGAGTCACGCGCCTGTCAGGCATCAGTAGCAGCAGGTGGGACTGCATTTCAATGTGATGGGTCACAAATGGTGTCGACCCTGTGAGGCGGCCTTCCCTGGGTGTGTTCCGTTTGGACTTCTGTGGGAGGAAAGAGTTTTGCAGGGCATCTTGGGAAACTCTCCAGTGCCACAGAGCTTTCCACCGCTAATGCCAGCTGTTTGGATAGGGCCACCTCCCAGCTAACCACAGTCTGCAAAGAGAGAAGAAGCTTTTCTTCACAGGGAAGCAGGCTTGTATGCTGTCTGACATGAGACTGGCTGGAAGTCTGCCGTAAGCCAAGCAGATAAAAGGAATCTCCCTGCAAAACAGTCACGTCGGATTATCCTGGCAGCTTTTTGTCTAGGGCACACTTGGATCCGAGGGTTTAGCCTTATGTCACAGCTATACCCCGTGCCCGCAGAAATGTCAGTTTTCGTAGGGGGAAGCTGGTGGATCTAGGATGGAAAGCGGCTGCAGTGGAGGAGGAAAGATAAGAAAATCCTTTGTGTTCCACAAGGCTGGCGGAGTGAGCGAAGGGGTGGGTTTTAAAATAAATTATATAAAGCTTGCCTCTCGCGGAACGGAGAAGTGGGGGCAACGAGGTGCAGCGTTCAGCTTTTGAATTAACATAATCCAGCAAGCTCAATGCTGGGAGGACCATAATCCTACCCACTATTGAAGCATTTACGGGTAGAAATCTCTAACTCCAAACCTTTGCTCTGGAGCTGTCAAAACCGGCACGCTTGCCCTTTGTTAAACTGTAGCAGCGGAGATTCCTAGGTATTCGGGAGAAGCCACTGCCCTTTGACAAAAAGCCAGCCATTGAGACAGATTTATGGACTGTCAGTGGGATTCTTTCGCCAAGACAGCTCAGTAGTGTCTCTGTGCAGGACCCCTCCAAATACCTGGGAGACCAATCTGGGAAGAATTCTGCCACTCTGCTCTGCTTGTGGTTTCCCCAAAGTAGCATTTGATGGGGATGGAATGATGGCTTGGGTGGACACCTTGTTCAGTCCAGCAGAACAAACCTCTGTGGCTTTTGGAAGTCTGGATTTTCACCTGAACCTGTTCCCCGAGCTGCACTGGGTTCATATGAATGAATGGGGTTCGTGTGGGAGGTGCCTTCCAGCCACTGACTAGCCCCAGGCACCTCACAGATACCTGGGTGGGGAAAAGAACAAGATCTCTTGAGCCCAGGCGTTCTCATTTTGGAAAGGAAGCCCTGGGAAACAGTGGTTTGCTAGCGTCTTACCTCCAGCTGCTAAACTGCATTAAAGAGGACCTAAAAATACCCTTTCAGTTTGCCTCCTGATGCAGCTTGCCCATGCAGGCCTTTTCTGTTGTAGCCTGGAGGAGAGCAGTTGTTTGGCAGAAGGTGGGGAGCTGGGTGTTTGCAAACAGGGAACAAGAGGCACCGGGCAAGGCCTCTGATGAGAACACAGATTGGGCTAGATTCACATAGGTGTCAAACTTGCAGCCCTCCAGATGTTATGGACTACGGTTCCCATCATACTGGCAGGGGATGATGGGGACTGTAGTCCATAACATCTGGAGGGCCGCAAGTTTGACATCTGTGGCGCTAGAGAGTGGTTGTGGTTGTGGGAGGGTGTGATATTCCCCCCAGGTCCTTCAACAGTCTATACCGCTCAGCAGTCTTAGCAAGGTTTAAATGGTCAATTCACTGATGGGAAGGAATTTTGATCGGCATGTGAGATCAACATTTTCTGAGCTGGCTTTGCTTCTAGCAGGTCGCTGTCACAGAGGACTGAACCACCAGTGGAGGGGGGTTTCTCTGGAGGAAGGAGACTTTCCTAGCTGCAAGATGTTCTGCAGGAAGATGCCTCCACTAGTGGGGTGAATAGTGAGGGAAAGTGAAGTGGTGTAGCCCAAGGGTTCTTCAACTTGTGGCTCTCCAGATGTTTATGGACTACAGTTCCCATCAGCCCCTGCCAGCATGGCCAATTGGCAGGGGCTGATGGAATTTGTAGTCCATGAACATCTGGACAGCCACAGGTTGCAGACCCCTGGTGTAGCCAGGGGTGGGATTCAGCAGGTTCACACCACTTCGGGAGAACTGGTGGTTAAAATGGTGCTTGTAAACGACCAGTTGTTAAATTATTTGAACACCACCACTGGGTGTAGCCCAGTTGGAAACTTAGCAGGGTCAGTAGTTCGTTGAGAGACCACCAAAGGGAACTCTACAGAGATAGGCAGTAGGAAACCATTTCTGCTTCTCACATCCCATGAAAACCCCTTACTGGAGTCACTGTAAGTCAGTTGCAACTTGGCCACACTTAGGTGTGTATGTAGTGGTACGTATGTGAGATCCAAGCTTGGGAATGAAGGAAAATAATATGGCAGGCAGGTTTTTCTTTTTTCGGTACTTGGTCGTAAGTTTCAGCCTTTTAAAATGCCACCCATTCTGAGGTTTCAGTAGCAAGCAAATATTACTGAACATAACTGATTAATAGCTTGCTTTTGAGATGAGTAATCAGCTGAAAATCCGTATTGCATCTTGGTTGAGAAGCAGCTGCCGTCGGAGCGCTCGCTGGCACAATTCTCGAGTCCCTTGCAAACATCAGGCGAGCAATGCTCTCAGCTTTATACTCCTATCTGCAAAAGGGGGATAATGGTACAGGCCTACTTTACAGGATCGTTGTATGGATTTCTGTTAACATATCTGAGAAATGCTTTGAATGCTGAAAGCTCTGCCCAAATGGCTAAAGTATTTTGCAGAATCACTTAAGATCAGTTCCTGGATACATTTCAGCCTACCTCTGAGACCTGCCTTGGCTTAGCTGGGGTACGTATGAATGAAGGGGCCATCTGACTATGTGGAGGCTGTCTTTCCCACACTTCTGAGCCATTGTGACTTATACCCCATCCTATATATGATTAAGGGAAAGAGGTGCTGGGCAGTTCTGATTTGCAGCCCCCCCAACCCCTTCCCCCACAAATCTTGTGAAATGCTGTCCTTTGCAAAATGGAATCTTATTTCCTATTTGCCTGAGAAGCATGGGTCCTTTGTGGTACTCAATTGGTCAATGATAAATATAATCTCCAGAGCACGTTTGGGAAATGTGAATTTGAGCTTTGCTTGAATCAGCTTTCGAATCCTTTGCTCAGCAACTCAAGGGTAGGTCCGCAACTGAATTATGGGATGAGCTGTGCTGTCAGTAACTCACTCCCCCCTGTTTTCCCCGCTCTCTTCCTTTTAAGTGGCTGCTAGGGGATACGGTGTCAGGATGCTATCGCATCAGGTAACTATAGTTCTGATCTCTTGGTAGGTCTCTGAGCATGCCAGTGACCCAGAAAGATATGTAGGAAAGCCAGTCCTGGATATGCCTCATAAATATTAAAACTGGACATGGCTAGGTGGCTGGGGGAGTAGGGGAAAGAAGTTTTAGAAAGGCCCTAAAACACATAGTTGTCATTACGTATGCAAGACCATGATCTTCTTTGAAAGCAGTGCACTGGAGTTGAGAACACTGCCTGCCCACAAGGTCCGCAGCTCCGCAAAATGTTGCTGCAGGGTTAGAGAAGAGAGAGTTTGGGTGGCAGAGCTGTTCACCTGTGCCAGGTCTCCTGATGTGTAGAAAAGCTTCAGAGATGTCACGGGATGCTCTCTGGCCTGGCTCGGACGCAGAGCATAGAAGCTACAACTGCCATGAGGTGAAGAATTCAACCAGCACAGTCCTGAATGCTCCTGAGGGCAGGAGCAGAGCCCATGATGGAGAGCAGTTCCTTTTCCCTCAGACTGTGGGAGTCTGTCTGAGCTAAACTGAGTCAGAGTGCGTAGGAACCTTGAGAGAACAGATATGGAGTTAAATCCTAGGATGATCTCAGAGGTGTAAAGGAGAGAGTGGATTGACCTGAAGTGAAAGTCACCTCAGCAGAAGTTGTTGCCTCAGTTTGCTCTATTTATTGTACATTGTTCCTTGAAATGTTTAAGCTAAAAACATATGGCAATAAAATTTTATTTTGCTAAGGATAATCTAGAATCCCACACTAGTAATTTCTTCAGGACCATGTAGCCCTTCAAACTGCTTTAAAGCTTGGACACACTACTTCAGGATGAATTGTAAAGGGGTTTGGAAATTAAATTCCTGGTGGCAGCAAAATATAGAGAAGAAGAAATAAATATTATTTTGCACCTATTATATTTTATTTATGATCGCAGGTCGTTTCTGGGTAAACGTCTATTATTTGCATACAGCTCTCAGGGCCTTCTGCTAAGTCTCAGAGCAGTCCTAGCATGTTTACCAAAGCTGTGTCTTGGTTATGACAACCTTGACTACAAGACGTGTTTCCTTATCCTTACCTGGACAGTGCTCCAATAAATTTGCAATTGCAGGATCAGCTTCTCCAAGATGCACAGAGCCCTCGTTGGCTGCATTGGAGATCACAACATTGTGGTGAACAACATTCAAACCTAGATCACTGGGCACCAACCAGTTCTGCATGTTCTTGTCTCAGGAGAGGAAGGGAATGGTTCCCTGGCATTGGACATTAGGTCAGGTTGTCCGCAGAGCCGTGACTGGGGAAAATGGAGCCCAGGACAGACTTTGAGTTTTCCGCATCCTCCGTGGGCCCCCATGCCACACCCCCACTCCCCATTTACCTCCTGGGCCCAGTGCACTGCCTTCCTTCCGCCTGTATTTTTTTACTTTCAAACAGGTGGTTGGGGGGGGGGGGAAAGCCCCTGGTTGACTCTCTCCTCAGCCCAGGAACCGGCTGGGGAGCTGCTGAGGCCAGGGCCGCAGCCCAGCTGGACTCCTGGGGCTGGGGGAAAGCCCTTGGCTGCCTCCCTCCCCAGCCCAGGGACATTGTGCTGAGGCCCAGAGACGCCCCTCCTCCTTCCCGGAAGTGTGGCAGCAATTTTTCCGCCCTCCCACGTGACTTCCATGGGGGCGCCCGGGGTGTTTGTCCCCGGATGTCCCCGTGGCAGCTATGCCACTGGTTGACCAGGCAGGTAAAATTCTCACCATGACCATGATGCTGTCTTGTTAGGATCAAGATTAGTCTTTCCAAAAGCATGAAGTCTTTCATCAGGACAATCCTGCTCATCCCCAGAACTCTGGCTGGAAGACCTAGAATGATGTGAAGTGTGACTTTTTCAGTGCGTGACAGGATAACAGCCATCGTGGTGCACATGCTGAGCCAAGTGCTAAACTTTCCCAGTCTAACTCAGTACTGGAGGAACATAATTAGCTGGAAAACTGATGTTCACCAGATCAGTGGTCTTTTGCAAGCAGTGGTCTTCTGCAAGCAGGTTAAAATACCTATTCTGAGGGGTCTGCAACCTGCGGCTCTCCAGATGTTCATGAACTGCAATTCCTATCAGCCCCTGTCAGCATGGCCAATTGGCTTGTCCTCTCGCTTTAAGATACTGGAGAGGTCAGAACAACTTTTCTTGTGAGTTCTGCCAAACAAGGATGGGTTGCCAAAGGACAGCATATGACTGAGAGTTAGAACAGAAGGCTCTTCATAGGTGAATCTTTTGGCAAATCATTCAGTGTTTCGGGGTGCCTCTTTTGTGCCTGGTTGTGACACCTGAGAACCAGGTGGGTGGAGAGCTTCATATCTAAATTTACTCTCTGCAGTAACAAGTGTCTAAGCCCAATGGTAATCTGGAGGTGGTGAGTGGGCTGTGTATTTTGTTTCTCAGCCTGATTCTCAGAAGTCCTACAGACAAGCAATGGGTAGAGGTCAGCACATTGTCTGAGGCAACTGTGCCTTCTGAGCCTGGTGGCGGTGTCTCTGTGAACTTGCTAGATACTGCCAGAGACCATGACTTCCTGCCAGAAGAATCAAGACAGGCAGTGTAATCTCTTTCGTGGCAGCTTGAAGTCTGAGTGGGCCTCAGGGTTTCGGGGCGTCCTCTTGGTATTTAGGCACCAACCTCAACCCCACATGGAACTCCTGTTAAATGTGGAACATGCAGAAAAGTTTTCTGTCTTCTGGAAAATTTTCAGGGCCGGATGGGTTGTCCACAGGCCCCAGTACTGCCTGTCTGAAAATACAAATGGAAGCCTTCAACATTTTATTGCCACTTAATCCTGTTTTTTCCCCTCATCCCCACTTCCACATATTCTTAAGGAATCTTAACCTGCCCGCTGATTCCATAATTGGAATTCAAGATAATGCTTTTGTGCTCCCGAGTTCTCCCTCGTGGAGCTCCTGGTTCCCACCTTTCCAAGGTGAACTTGATGTTCTGCTGATTATGACAAGCAATTCTTTGCTCATCCTCAAGAAAATAGCTGGCGCTGAATGTGTGTGGAAATCATTTTTCTTTCCAGTTGTTTTTTTTAGAAGAAGAAGAAGAAGAAGAAGAGTTTGGATTTATATCCCCCCTTTCTCTCCTGCAGGAGACTCAAAGGGGCTTACAATCTCCTTGCCCTTCCCCCCTCACAACAAACACCCTGTGAGGTAGGTGGGGCTGAGAGAGCTCCGAGAAGCTGTGACTAGCCCAAGGTCACCCAGATGGCGTGTGTGGGAGTGCACAGCTAATCTGAATTCCCCAGATAAGCCTCCACAGCTCAGGCGGCAGAGCTGGGAATCAAACCCAGTTCCTCCAGATTAGAATGCACCTGCTCTTAACCTCCTACGCCACTGCGGCTCCTTTTACCAAAAAATTTGGCAAGGACCAGAGGTTAGTAGCAACCTTGCATTCTGCCAGGACAGAACAGAGGATGCTAGAAAACGGGACATGTGATTATGTTGTCTCTCCACATGGCTGATATGTCAAGATCATGGCTATCCAGATAATGTGGCACATGGTGCCTTGGGGAAGATACAGTCACAAGAGATGACAGTGTGTTCATCAAGGATCCTTTCGAGAAGAGCTTTATGGGTCAGAAATGCAGGCCAACTTTGTGGGCACCTGTCAGGTCTGGAAGACAAGGGAGTCAGTCCCTGCTAAAGAACAGAAGGTGCCTTCCTGGGGCCCTCAAGAACAGGATTTTGCAGTAAGAAAACTCCCATGTTTCTCAGCGTTTTTAAATTGTAAAGAGGTGCTCAAGAGTGATTAGACATTGCCTGGAGAACCATCAGAAGCAAGGGAAGAGGATCAGATTGTCCTGGCTTGTGGGAGACGGGGCTTTTCGCAATCCTTGCCTATCTATTGGCACACCTTTCACGGAGAGGAGGCCCTACCATTGATCTAAGCTGCTTCACGGAAGGGAATTGGAGCTGGGCTTTCCTACTGAAACTTCAAGACATATTTCAGATGCTTAAATGCCAAAGTCCTCAGAATCTTTCCAAGAAAGGAGACCAGCGGTGTGTGTATGTGTAGTTGCTGGCATCTCACATAACTTGCATGGCATCCAGGAGGCATCTTCAAAGCTGCTATTTCAGACTCAATATAGTTATTTTGTGTGATGGAGGGTGGAATTTTTTGGGTTGGGGGCTGGCACGGGAGGCTTTTTTCTTTTCCTGAGGCTGGGAGGGAGGCAGATGTGGCAAGGATGTGAACGTTGGATGGCGCGCCTTCAGTTGTCACATGACCCGATGAGGAAATAGCCAAAGAATTTCTGGCTGCAAACTCAACACATCATTCTTTATAAGAGAAGGGAGGGAAGCCTTGCATGGAATTCCTCAGATTCTTCTTACAGGAAGGCTGGGGAGCGTTAAACCAAGGGGGAGCAGGAGTCTGAAGAGCCACAGTGGCGGGTGGGGTGTGAAGGGGCTGCTTTGGGGAAACGGCTGGCCCAGATGGTTGTTACAGCTGCACACAATTATTAAAGCCAGACTAGACTTTCTCTTCGGCAAGTGTAATGTCTGGATGTCTGCCGCACGTTTGCAGCTACAAAAAGGGGATCTTGGAATGTGTATGGAAATGGGAACGTTGGCAGGCAAAACTCTAGGGGAGAGGAAGGCTTTGCTGAGCTCTGCCGCCCTGGGGAACTGTGTCTGTTTGGAAGAGCCGGTGGGTTGGTTCAGTGAGATTGGCGGTCTGAATATGCCCAGCATGGATAATCCAGGACACTCCAGCAATCCATGGAAAGCAATCCATGGAAAGCAATCCATGGAAAGCCGAAAGCAACTCTCTGGTTGCTCACTTTCCTTCCTCAGGCATTTAAAACACACTTTGATTAAAAGGAAAAGCTTGTCCCCCAGTTGGGTTCTTGTGTGGAGTGCAACAGACCTCTGTTTGCAATATCCTGTGCTTCAGCTGGCTTAGTTGAGGAGGGTAGGCAGAATAGGTGGAAATGTGATTCATTCATATGTGAAGGGCATGAACAACATTTACACTGAAAGTGAAATGCACTCACCATCATTCCCTCCCCCCCCCCCATTCATGTTGATTTGGTTATTTTTTTAAATCATAATCTTATAGGACATTACGCCGTCTTGAATGTCTGCAATGATGCTCAATAGGACCCTGTTGGTGATACCCTGTTTCCCTGAAAATAAGACCTACCCCAAAAATAAGCCCTAGTATGATTTTTTTGGGATTTTTGGAGGATGCTTGAAATATAAGCCCTACTCCAAAAATAAGCCCTAGTTACAGATTCCCCAGCGCAACTGATCTGGTCGCGTGGGGAGTGCGAAATCATGGAAAAAAGTAAGACATACCCTGAAATTAAGCCATAACACATCTTTTGGACCAGAAATTAATATAAGACCCTCTCTTATTTTTGGGGAAACACAGTAGTGCTGTTGAATAATTGGAATCTCTTTGTATAGCAAACTTTGCCCCACTGATGTTCTGCAGAGCCAGCGTGGCATAGTGGCTAAGCGGGGTGGACTCTGGAGAACTGGGTTTGATTCCCCACTCTTCCACATGAGGGGTGAACTGCATTGTTTCCTTGCTCCTCCACATGAAGCCTGATGGGTGACTTTGGGCTAGTTACATTTTATTCAGAACTCTCAGCCCCATCTCCCTCACAAGGTGCTAGTTGTGGGGAGAGGAAGGGAAAGGAGTGTGTAAGTCACATCGACACTCCTTACAGGAGATAAAAGCAGGGTATAAATCCAAACTTTTCTTCTTTATCTATACCAGATAAGTTTCTGTTCATTTAATACAAAGGGGAGACCTTCTCTGGGCTCTGTGAATGGTATTTGCATCCCAAACCTTGACAGAACAGGCCATAGCTCAGTGGTAGAGTATCTGCTTGGCTTGGAGAAATTTACGGGTTCAGTTCCTGGTTTGGCATCGCCAACTAAAAGGACCAGGCAGTAAGTAATGTGAAAGAACCTCTGCCTGAGACTCTGGAGAGCGGCTGGCAGTCCGAGTAGACAGTACTGATCTGGATGGACTAATGGACAGATTCAGTATAGGTAGCATCATACATTCTGTGGTGGACGAGTCAATGCAGATAGTTTGAAACCTGGCAGTGAACAAGGGAATTTGTAGGCATTTGATCTGAGTGCTCAGGGACTGGGGCCTTGCTGTGAATATCTGTGCAGTATTGGGCCAGGGTTGGAAGGTTTCCTCTTGCATCGTCCCCCAATTTCATCGTATAAAATGTTTTCTTGGATTTCTGTAGATCTTGGAAAACCTTGTCTTTGATTATGGGGCTTCATTTCTCCAAGGCAGTTTGAGTCTGCTGTGGAAGTTGCCCTCAGATCCATACTCTGAACTCCCATAGTTGTGGGGTTTGGCCATGGTTACTGAAGGAAAAGCAAGCATTTTGCACTTTCTGATAAGCGTGGTGTATCCCTGCTTCAGAAGAGGGAGGTTGTGGGAGCCGAGCTGCCCTGGCTCAAATTATGCCTTTCGTTGCTGCAACGTTTTGCTGAGAACAGTTTGCCAAACCTCAGAGCAATGTTGCGTCGGTCTCCCCTTCTGTGAATTCACTTGTGCAAACCATTCCCACATTCAGACCTCGTCTCTTCTGCAGCACCAGCTGGCAGGAAACCTTTGGCATTTCCTCCCCAACTGTCCCTCCCGCCACAAAAAAATTGGTAGCTTTAATTGAAATGTCTTGAAAATGAAAGCGTAGTTGCTGAAGCTGGCTTATGTACAGTTTGGTCCTAGTGAAGAGCAGCCTATTAGCATTTCCTTCATGTGGCTTTATTGGGGGAAACGAGTGACAAGTATCTTGGAGCTTGAACTGTGTCTAAAACTGCTTTTGCCTGGGGGAGGGTGCTCCTGTGCCCTTCCACCAATATAGGACTTGGCATGTTGTAAGAAATAGCTGAACATGACTTTAGAACAAGGTGTGGATTGGTAGCCTAGATAGTGTGCCTGTGTTAAGTGTGGCTTTGTAAATATTTACCCCAACGTCACAAAAATGCCCTACCCACAGGGGTAGCTGGTTGTGTTCTGACCTCTAGGCCTGGCAGCCTCTCAGGAGGAGGAAGTGAGGACATTAAAGGTGGTGGTTGAAGTAGGTTGTACCCTTTAACACAGGGGTGTCCAACTCTGGTGTCAATTGACTGTGCCAGCAGGGGCTGATGGGAATTGTAGTCCTTGAACATCTGACGCACAGAGTTGGTCACCTCTGCTTTAACAGATTAGCCTGTGGGTGGTTAGCTAATGAGGGGGAATGAGAGGGATTTGGTGCTCTAGCAAAGCTCCCTTGTTTTGTGTCGCAGCCAAGATGCCACCACAGCCACTGAGCGGCCGCCCATATGACCCCCACCCCCCAGTGACGCTCTATTAATAAGTTCATTAAATTCCCTGCTGTCCTTTCTTGGAACAGTCTAGTCAGCAATTTTAGAGAGTCAAACAATGTATGCAAGGCCAGGGGACCTGGCTACAGTAATTAAATCCCTTTGTAAAAAAAAAATGCCAAAGCTTCAAGCCGCCTGCCAAGGCCGACCCCCTGGGGCTGTTAGCCTTTGGCCTGTGCCTCTAAGCCAGAAGGTATTGAGGAGGGGGCGGGCTTTGTTTCTTTGGCAGCGAGGAAAATGCACTCTGCACATGTTCAAAGGCAACCTGCAGTTCATGCACGTTCAAAACTTGCATGGACAGCCAGCCCTGCCTGAAAAGTATCTTTTTGGCCACGGGTGTGTGTGTGTGAGTGTGGAGCTGTGCTAGCAGGAGCGACAGCTTTTCTGCGCCCCCCCCCCCCCAAGTCATTGCCCGCAGCCTTTCAACGTCTCCGCTTTTAATGCTGGAACCGGGGGGCAGTCGTTTGGCAAACTCATTGAAGCCCGCGGCGTGGGGACCTCCTGCTCTGCGGGTCAGGCGTGGGCACGGGGCGGAGGGATCGAAAGGCGACCTTCGCGGCGTCTCTTTGCCCGGGGCAGCCAGCAAGAAGCCTTCTGTCTGCTCCCCTCCCCGACTGTTTTGGCCAGGGCCGGCGAACAATAGCCGTCGGGGCGCGCCAGGCGGGCTTCCTCTCTCGCGGGGCTCCCCGGCTCGGTTTGCGCGCCTCGCCCCGACCGTTGTCGCTCCGATTCCCCGCCCCCCCCCCCCCCGGCTGCTCTCTCCGCCTCCTGCCCGCTGGTCTCCGCCTCCCGCTCGCTCCCCGCCCCCTACACCCTCCCCGCCCGTCGGAGTTAGCGGCGCGCTGGCGCTTGCAGCCTTGGGCTTCGGAGCGGGACTGGGGCTCCCGTGGGGGGGCGGGTCGCGGCGCGGGGCCAGCAGCCCGCCAGGCCCCCTGCAAGGGCGCGGAGGAGGCGGAGGCGGCGCAGGCGGAGAGGCCGGCCCGCTCGCCCTGCCTCGCCCGCTCCATCCGCCCTCGCCGCGCAGCCTTTTGTTCCCCCGGCAAGAAGTTTGTGCTGGAAGGAGGGCCGTGACAGCTCCGGCTCCGGCTCGCTCGCTATGCAGCCCCAGGCTCGGCAGAGGCGGGCCGGGCTGGGCCGTGGGGCGCCGCACACAAAAGGCTCCAACTAAGTTCCCCGCGGTCGGGCGGCGGCGACGGCAGCGGCGACCCTCCAGCTCTTCATCCCCCCGTCGACCCGGGGAGATCCCGCGGCGCGCGCAGGATGGCAGCAACCGAGAGCGGCGCGCGCGGATCCAGCTCCCCCCGTCGGCAGCCGGCGGGGCGGCCCGGCAAATGAAGGCGGGCTCGGGCCGGCCCACCCTCCGCCGGCGGCGGCAGGCCTTTCCGTCGGAGGCGCCCTCTGGCCATGCCCAGATGCGGGCGGCGGGAGCAGGCGGGGATGGCGAGCAGACGGGGCGCCCCCGAGCCCCCTCGGCCGGCCTGCCGGACTTGGTGCGCCTGAGCTGCGAGGAAGCGGCGTCGCCGTCCGGAGGCAGCCGGGAGAGCTCCGGGCGCGGCGGAGGTGTTGCGTGCGATCCGGGAGCTGCCCTGGCCGGGCCCGGCTGGGCCTTTGTTCCCGAGCGCGACCGGGGAATCTCTGCGGCAGAGGAGCTGTCGGGCTCTGACGAGTCGCCGGCTGGCCAAGAATCCCTGGAGAGCCCTCTGCTGATCCACCCCTGGTCCTGGACCTCAAGAGCGATGGGACCTGCCCCTAACCTGAGGACTTGCAGGGCCAAAAACCTTTTTCCTTGTGTTTTGTGGAATACAAACCGCAGCCTCGGATCCTGTTACATTTGCTGTTAAGGGTTTGTTTTAGTGCTTCTAAAAAAACTGCCTACATTTTGCCTTGCTGTGGGTGGAAAGCGAAAAGAAAACGATGTGAGGGTGTGTGGGACTTGCTTTCCATTTTTAGAAATTTATTCAGATTTTTTTTCCTTTGAAGTATGGGCAAGCCACTAAGCAGGCCTGACTGTTTAAGGCAGAGTCCCGCTTGCTTGGGAAAAGGAGAGGATGAGGATGGGTATATAGAAGACTGTTACGTTCCTCAGAGGTCCATCTATGACACCATGAGAATAAATGAGCAAATAGATCAGGGGTCCAAGCTCAACCAGCCCTCTAAGAGTACTCTCGAGAAGGGAGATGTCAGTACCATATCCAGCAATGGGACTTTAGGGGCCTCCAGCAGCTCTGACTCAAAGGTGCCCGAGGGCAAAAAGTTAGACGAGAGAGTCATTTTTGATGCTCTGAAACTCAGCAGTGATGCCCCCAAGTCAGCTCCCGCGCCACCCAGGCGGCGACCCAACCCGGAGAAGAAGGAGAACGTCAACAGGAGGTCCTGGAAATCTTTCATGCCCCCCAATTTCCCCGAGTTTGCCGAAAGGATCGAGGCCTCGTTGAGCGAAGTCTCTGAAGCTGGCGTCTCCAACCCATCCTTGCAAGAGAAACAGGACTCGAGCCCACTGTTAGAGAGCCCCAAGCAGTCGGGCCACGGAGAATCTATGTCCGAGCCGTTGACAATGGAGCACGTTTCAAAGCCGCCCGGAGTTCCTGAAATAAAGGTGGTGAAGCAGCTAAGCGAAGCCTTCTGCGAGTTTTCTCAAGACGAATGCCAGCCCATTCTGCAACCAGACGACATGGTGGTTGACCTGACAGGTGGCGGCGGCAAACGGTGGGATCACAGGCTCACGAGCGCAACGTGGCCGCGGGTCTTGAAAAATGCCATCAAAGCAGGCCTGAGCGCCGGGCGCCATGACACCTTGGAGGCAGACGACAGCGACTGCGTCATAGAGACGGTGCCTCTGTCTCCTTGCCTGAGTGAAGAGCTTCTGGATCCAGAGATGAGTATCCTCATTACCCCCAATCTCCGAGAGAAAACAGAGTCGGAGCTGAAGTTTGAAGAAGACGAGCGGCTGATAATGATGGAGGTTGAGGAGGTGTGGGAAGAGGATGTCGGGCTGTCAGAAAGAGAGAAGGCTGCTGAGAAAAAGAATAGCGGCTTGACAGATATTTCAGAAGAAAGGGAACAATTAAGTGCTCCAGCGACGACAGTCGTGGAAGCGGGCGAGAGCTCTGCTGATGTCCAAAGGACCTCCAACCACCCATCTCCCTGGCAAGAGGGCTCAGATGACTCACGTTTGCTGCAGCCTGTGATCTGCGCTCCAGTTCCGCAAGACTTCAGTGCTGCTCTCGCAGAGGGTGGCATTGATAATGCCTGCCCAGGTGACCCAGAAACAGGCCACCTGGAACGAGAAGAGTTTGCATCTGGATTAGAGCCTCTTGCCCCAGAGCAGCTCTCGGACACAGATTCGGTACAGATGTTTCTTGAGCTGGAACAGCTTTGCATGGATGAAGATGATGGGGAAGAGGCAGTTTCCGCTGACTTGGAAGTTCAGGACAGCAGTCTGTTTTCAGAAGAGTTGGACCCCCAGAAGGACTCGGAGCAGCTGTCTGAGAACTCAGCAGAAACCTCGCAGCACTTCCTTCCTCTCGAAGTCAGCGCGGCAGACTCGGCTGTGGTGTCCGACCTGGAGGACTTCGATGCCACGTATAGCTCCCAAGTGGCAAGTACAACAGAGCCAACCCTTTCAGAGTCTTACTCGGAACGGGAAATGTTTGGGGACTCTGAAAAAATGTTGTTTTTCAGTCCTCCTGTTGCAAAGAATGCTGCATCCCAACACTCACTCTCTTCTCTACCAGGTCACATAGAGGAACATGGGGCAAAATCAGTGAAAAGCTATAGAGCCAAAGGGTTGTTGGGTTCTCCAGTGGTTTCAAGTGAAGTCTCTTGCTGCAAAGAGACACCTCCGTGTGGTCAGGTATTTACAGTGGGTGGGGAAATCGAGGGGCAACTGCTTCCTGTTGCCTGCTGGGGGGCAGAGGAGGCTTCCCCAAAACTTGATGAACTTTTTACAGCACCAGAGGAGCTGGACTCCCAAGCAGATTTTGGTCTGACAAAAGATGTGAGCACCAAGGAAAGAGGGCTGGGCACAGGTGATGAACCGAACCCTTCCGAAAGAACTGACTTCTCCAACTGGGATGTCCCAGAACTGGTTTCTGAGGATGAGGTTGCAGAATTGGACAAAGAGAACATCCCTTATGATAGCCAGGTTAACAAAACTGAAAATGTAGGTAATTCTTGGGTGCCTTTGCAAAGTGTTGTGGTTCTGGGACAGGACTCCAGAAAGCCCCTAAACCACTCAGGTTCCTCTGAGGACCTGCAGGCTGAAGATCCCAACCCTTGGGGTGAACTGGAGCAATGGGCAGGGTTAGTGGGTGATAGAGAAGTCTCAGCCAGCACTGTTTCTCTTCAGCCACAAACGCCAGAGATAACTGAAGAGGTAATGTTGGGCAGTCCAGCTGCAGAAGTAGGCTTTTTGGAGCGTGGAGTCCTTGAGTTGCTTTTTGGGCAGGGTTGGGAAGACAAAGGGGAAGGTGGCTTTGAGCTGATGTATGAAAATACCTCCTCTCCACTTGGTGTGGAGTTTGTGTATGCTGTGCAGCCCAGTGCAGAAGACGTGGCCTCCTCAGTCAGAGAGGAAGCTGCCTCTGTCTGTTGTATGCCTAGTGACCAAGTTCCAGACACCTTTCCAGATTGCACTGAGGACCTCCTGGCCGCAGTGGGGTCCCCTGCTAGTGGTCCAGCATCTACTGAAAGTCCCATGTTATCATTTCTGGGAAGTTCTACTCCAGATTTGGGGGCATCTTTTCTGGACGCTGACGAGGACATTTGTGGAACAGATGGTTTTTTGACGGGCACTAGAATGGCTAGTGCAAAAGCCTTCACCTTGGCACTACCAAGCCCCGAGGAAGCTTCTCTTGCATCTGTACCATTCTGCCTGGAAAATCAACTTACTCGGTCTCCAAGCCAAGAGGAGCTGCCCTCCTGGGAAGAGACTACCGGTGCCATAACAGCCAGCTTCTCTGAGGAACTCATCCAGATGTTACCTACTCTTGGTCTCCCTTTGCCTTGGGATGCAGGAGACCTGGTCACTGCTACAGAGCTGCCTGACGTGGAAGATCGCTCTTCTGCCCTAATCCCTGAGGTCCTATGGAATACAGTTAGTAGCACGGAAGAGGAGCCTGCTTCAGGAGGCCTCGAAATGGATGAGGAGACAGCCTGGTCTGTGCTAGACACGGATCGGCCTTCCACCTCCTCCTCGCTTGCTGCTGAACAGCCTCCTGCTGGAACAGATGGATTGGTTCCAGATAATGAGGTATTTGTTTCTCAGTTACCCACACGCTGTTGTGTGGGACATTGAATCACTTTGGAGGGAACTGGAGAGGAAGTGGGGAGTTAATCCACAGTTAACTGACTGAGGCAATTTGCGGAGAACAAAGCTTGCTTGACTTGTTTCTCTCTTTGAAAGCTTAGGGGGTGCGCTTCCCTTTAAAGGGGGGGCTGTCACATTGTCCAGACAGACATGATCTTGGGGGCAGTGGTTTGGGGGAAGGGAGGTGGGAGAGGCATACAGAGGAGGGCAAGCCAACCATTTGCAGGCTTCTGACAGATGCTTTCTTGCCTTTCTGCCTGTTGTCTCACACACTGACTTTTAGTCACGTAATGTTTTGCCCGAGCGCTTGGAAGCAAATTTCATTTTCTTTGCTTAAAAGAGTTTGATTAAGTGAGGGTAGCAGTGGATCTCATTGCTGGGGAGAATAGGGATGCTGAGAGGGAAATTGCGCAAAGCAGATTCGATCTTAAAAAGCATTACATAAAAGCCAAAAGCCAGTCCTTGTTCAAAAATTCTCAGGGGGGCGGGGGAGGTCACCGACAAATTTGAAGCAGAAATTAGAAATCTCTTCTAAAACAGCCGTTTGTGACGAGAGGTTATGCAAAATGTGATTATGTTAGCGATGCCTTATAAACGGCGTGGGTTTTCTAAGCTGTTGGATACTGATTTCGACAGTTGTCAGCCAAGCTAGTGTTTAAGTTTTTCTGTCTACGATCTTGGCTCAGTAGCAAGTTCTCAAGCATTAGGCAGTTAAGTATGCTTTTTTTTTTAAAAAAAAGCAAAACACCCAGAGGCCTGAGAACCCATTCACATGGAAAATAGCTCCAACTGAGAGCAAAGGCTGAGTTGAGGGTGGGGGTGGGGGGGTGGGGATTCAGTTTGAAATGCTGACTCCCCTGCCAAAACGGACCCCCCCAAACCAGCTCAGTTGAATTCTCTTTCCAGGGAACCTTTGCTATGGTTTCATTGGGTGGTTCAAACGAGGGGAGGAGTTACTGGATATGAAAAAACTCATTGTCAGTCCACTGGTGTTCAAAATGGGCTTTGCGTGAGATGAGAGAGGCAGTTCTCCAGTTTGGGAATTCCTCCATGTGCAGGGGAGAAAAAAGCACTGTGAAATCAACCACTGTGAAATTGCACATTTTGTAGCTGCTGATGGAGATGGCAGGATGTCTTGAGAGTGTAGTTGTATGATCTACATAAAAACAACTTTTGAGTTCCCACTTGGGCATCATGTAGATTCTGGGCCTTATACAAGTGAAATAGAGAGTGCCGGGATTGGGTCAGGAAGGCTTAAGAGGTAGAAGGATTTGAAGGAAGGCAGCCAAACATCTTTAATGCAGGATTTCCAGGTGGCCTTAAAAGAGCGAGTAAATAGCCTTAAGCTACTAGATCTTAGGCACGTTTATTCAGAAGTTCCAAATCCTTCTGGATTCCATGAGACTCTGCTTCCAAGTAAGTGGTTGCAGAAACACCTTGAGAACTGTGCACACTGTACACTGTCTCAGCGCCTCCAGATATTTGCACAGACAGCTTGCTGATTGTGATCGCTTTAATTAGCGCAGGCTTTTGTTTTGTAGAGCCTTTCACCTTGATCCTGTTAAAAAGAACACCTTGGCTTCATTGTTCCGGGGTCTTGGCTGTAGGACTTTATCTCGTTGTATTTGTTGTTAGCCTCAGGAGTTCTGATATTTTTGGACTTGGGGGGAGTTCTGTGGGCCAGAGCATCCCATAACCTTCCTGAGATCTGAGCTTGGGCCTTACATATTGAAACTGGGTTCATTGTACCTCATTGGCTCAGCTCCTCATACAGTGCTTAAAGCAAGCCAATCGACAGTATGCCTTCTTCCTTCTAACACATTGAATAGCAAATCCTCTCCTTCCCCCATACCAGAATTCAGCTTTCTAGTTTCTTCCTGTTTCCCTTTATCCTTAGCAAAACTGGGTTTTATAAGCTGACAATTTCCTTGAACCTACACTCTGGAATTCTCTGGGCGCTCCTGTGTTTGAAGAACCACTTCTGCTACTGAATATTTTCCGCTGAGGCAGTTCTCAAGCTCAGTTAGCTTTTATTTTTTTGACGCCCTGCCCAATCTTGTTTCTGGATCGTACCCACCCAAACTGTTGCAGCTGTTCCCTGGTTGCGTCAGGGGGCTTTTGCACATGGATTTTACAGACATGCCTCTTCTGTGTTAGAATTAAAAATAAGTTTGTGGAAGTTAAGGCCCCCGAGTGTTTTGGAGGCGGTGGCACGTGCCAGCAAAGGGCTTGTGTGCCTGGATTATCAGCTTGGGGTCCTGTGGTGTGTGTGTGTGTGTGTTTCTGGAGGTTGTAGGAGGGTTTGTTCCATTTATATATATATGTGTTTGTAATGTGAAAGAAGCAGAAGGGGACGGGGAGTCTGCTGCCAAGCTGCTGTCAGTCCCCCCAGCAGTGGGACAGTTGTAGGGCTCTGGATAGTGTCTGCACTAAATATACTGGCACACTTCCATGTTTGGAGACAAACTACAAAAGGGAAATCCATTTCCTTCTCTCTCTTTGTCTTTTTCTCCCCCAACCCCCAGTCTTGCTGTTTTGCATCCCTTCAGAAATAAAGCGGCTGTCCTGTGCGAGGACCCCTCAGCAAAACTAAATCCCTTTGCTTGACCTCAGGGAGCGATTTGGACACAGTTGTTTTTGGAAACAGCTGCTCAATGTTTGGCTCTTTAAAAAAAACAACAGTTGCTATTTAGGTACCTCTGCCTGTCGACAGAGTGCTTCTAGGGGTCGGTTCTGGTTGTCGTTTCTTATTTAATTTGTATCCTTCCCTTCCTCCAAAGAGTCTGTGTGATGCCCGTTTATCCTCACAACAAACATGTGAGGTAGGTTACACTGAGTGTGGCTGGTTCCTCCAAGTCAGCAGTTCTCAATCTGGGGGCTGGGACCCCCTTGGGGGTCGAACGACCCTTTCACAGGGGTTGCCTAAGAATCTCTGCTTCAGTGTTCTCCATCTGTAAAATGGATAAATGTTAGGGTTGGGGGTCACTACAACATGAGGAACTGTATTAAAGGGTCGCGGCATTAGGAAGGTTGAGAAGCACTGCTCCGAGTCATCCGTTGAACTTCATGCTTTGACTGGGATTTGAACTTGGGTCTTCCCAGACCTAGCTCCTTTCAGAGCCCTTTCACTAGCAGAATGCATGCTTTGCATGCAGAAAGGCCCCAAGACATTGGGTAGCAAGTCCCTTACCTAGCATTGTCAAAGGCTTTCACGGCCGGAATCACTGGGGTGCTGTGTGGTTTCCGGGCTGTATGGCTGTGTTCTAGCAGCATTCTCTCCTGACGTTTCGCCTGCATCTGTGGCTGGCATCTTCAGAGGATCTGATAGTAGGAATTCCTACTATCAGATCCTCTGAAGATGCCAGCCAGAGATGCAGGCGAAACGTCAGGAGAGAATGCTGCTAGAACACAGCCATACCTTACCTAGGTTGGAGAAATACGTGCTGAAGAATGTGTGGGGAAATATTTCCCTGCTTGGGATACAATATATTCTTCCAGTCTTGCTTCTCGCTATTTTGTGTGTGAGGAACCTTGTAATGCCTGACCCACAGAAGTACCTGGTACCACATGTGTGGTTCAAAAACATGTGGACTAAGTAGTCGTACCGTAGTAGTCTCTATTTATGGCCAATGACCAAATACCATGTGGGCATAACACAGCAAAGCATTTTAACTACTTTCATCTGCACAGAGATTGTGTGCTCAACATGATTGGCATTATATTGTCGAAGGCTTTCAGGGCCAGACTCAACTGGTTGTTGTGGGCTTTCCGGGCTGTGTGGCCATCCTCTGGTCTGCCAGATTACTGCCATACACCCTGGAAAGCCCACAACAACCAGATGATTGGCATTGTATTGAATTGCTGTGTATTGCTAGGTTCCTCCAGAAAGGCAACTGATAATCTTGTAAGTAAAACAGAATATAGCAGGGAGAGAATGAGACTGTGACAGTGGACTGGGGCGGCGGGGGGGGTGTGTGTATCTGTGGATAGCATATTTTGGCCTGAATAGTAGTTGCTGGGTTGTTCTTGGCAGAGCAGAGAACTCTTGTCATAATGGGCAGTCTCTCTTGCCATAAAGAATGTGCTTGCTTTTCAGTTACACAGGGCTCTTTATTTGGATGATAAGTTCAAACGTGTGTGCTCTTTATCCCAACATATGTTGGCCCAGCAAGAAGAAAACACTGCCTTCGGAAAGATTTACAAAAGGGATTTAGAGAAGGGATCCACAGTGAGGAGTGGTGACCTGGGGCCAGCTGGAAAGAAAATGACCTGCTGGGCCAATAAATTTAAGGGTAACTGCAGGAGTGGAGTGGCCTATGGAAATGAAAGGAGACGCGAGCATCCGCCTCTCAAGTGCAGCCAGGCCTTTGAGACTTAAAGGGGTGTCATGATGCTGTGGGTCAGGGGCAGCCTTACACCTTGAGCTGCGTTCAGTTCGTAGCCCCTGCGTCTCTTCTTATTTACTCGGTCCTGCATAAAGGACCTTGAAGATGACTTTGAGAGCGATTGGGCCAAAACTCTTACAGTAAGCAAGATTCTGGTTAAATCAAACCATTGGCCTTCCCTTTCTGAAGGCTGATCCTTCTTGCCATGGGAAGGGAATGTGAATTTGGCTTGAGCCTCTGGTATTTGGCAGCCCTGAGCCACCAGGACCACGTTCTCAGTCGCTACATACAGCTGCTGCTTTTCATTCATGCCATGTTGCCTATATGGGTTTGGCCAGTCCTAGGAAGTAGGCGATTATTGTTCCTATCAACTGGGTGGGTGGGGGCAACTGAGGCTGAAATTGTCTGTGGCAGCAATTTTAATCTAAAGCCCCCAACCGACACATATTCTGTTCTCCTGCTACACTAGGTAAAGATTGGCAACAAGCATCAAGAATGGGCCTCGGGACAACAAAGGGAGTAGAGAGGTCAAGGCTAGAATGGATGAGGCTTTGCTTGCCAAGTTGGTTTTGATGCCCAGGGAGGGGAGGAAGCCCCAAGACAGGACTTGGAAAGGACCGCCGTGACATTAAGGCAGGGAGTTCATCTAGTCAGTCTTAGGACACCTCCAGTGCACAGGTGCTTTGGCACGTAAACGTGAAGACCTGGCTAGATTGTGTGAGCAGATCGACGGAGACCCTGAAGTGACATGTATGAAGTTGCATGTTTGAATGGTTTATTTCACTTCATATGCATATATATATTTAGCACTTCATATGCATATACATATGTGTGTGTGTGTGTGTATGCATATGAAGTGCAATAAAGTGCTATCTATCTATCTATCTATCTATCTATCTATCTATCTATCTATCTATCTATCTATCTATCTATCTATCTATCTATCTATCTATCTATCTATCTATCTATCTATCTATCTATCTATCTAGCACTTTATTGCATATATATACCGTATATGCATATGAAGTGCAATAAAGTGATATATATGTATGTATGTATGTATAGAGCACTTTATTGCATATACAGAGAGAGAGAGAGAGCTCTCCCATCAGCTACCAGCACAGAGCTTTTCAATGGACTCAGTTCACACACGCAACTGAACAATCAAGTGTGAGAACTGAATCATGACCAAGCATGTCTGATCTGGTCCTTGCTGTACCATGAGCCATTTTTATCAGGTGACTTTCAGGGATAGTGTTACATCAATGGTGGCCAAAGATTGGCATACTTGGCTGGTAACTAGCATGCAGATTTGTTGTGACGCCATCTGTACAGTGCAGACTTCCACTTGGAAGTGTCTCCTGTGTCGGAATTGGCGGCATGTGCAGCTCTTCTAATTCTCGCCATTAGACTCTCCCTTGCTCTGATTTTGCAGCTCGTTGGTATCATGTGTCTTGCAGCTTTGGCTGTTTGTCATTCCACAGAGTCATTCGCAGAGTGTTCAGACATCATAATGGTGGTGGTAGTCTAGTTTTTCCCCCTTCCCTGTGTGGGAAAACTGTCTCTGAGGCTGCATCTTGCTTGTCAGCAGGTATTGACAGGCGATTGGAGAATCTCAGATTTGAATCGTCCTTTGCGAGAACAGGATTGTATCTGGCTCTCTGTATTTTTTTCCCGGTGCTAGGCTCCCTCCCTTTGTTTCCAGACCCTTTTGTTTTCAGATGCTCTTTTTTTTCTTCCCAGAAGGCTTTCAGTCTGGGAATGAGCCAAATACATGGGAAATTCTCAGATAAGCAGGAAATGGATTCATCTTCCCCTCTTTGGTAGTAGTTTGTCTTTTTTAAAAAAAAGATGCACTGCCTGTATTGTTGAAGGCTTTCGTGGCCGGAATCTCTATGTGTTTGTGCCATGGAGAGAAACACATCTTGCTGTGACATACCTCTGAAGCTGCCAGCCATAGATTTGGGTGAAACGTTAGGAGCAAAACCTGCCAAACTGCAGCCACGTAGCCTAGATCCACACAATCCACAGCAATCACATGCTCTGCTTTGCTTCCCAGTTTCAAGGGTTTCAGTATGCTTCTGATGGTGCTCTCAGACATATAAAGACTTTGCTTTCCAATACTGTATGACTTGATTGTGGATGCCTCATACTCGTGAATCCAATTTTTCTGCGGCAGGAGAGACCTGTTGGCTGTGTTACCCTTCAAGCCCCGTTGGCTGTGTTACCCTTCAAGTCCTCAGTGCAGATTATTGGGCCTCAGTGAGTCCCTTGAGACTCTTCCCACATCTAAATGCTATAGACGTGGAATCGGTCTTGCCCAGCAGGTTGGATGGTCTGGATTTGCAGTGTCGCCCTGTGGTACCACAGCCCTTAAGAAATAGTATATCCTTCTCTGGCCCAGGAAGTGAAATACACTCCAGATTCCGCTCTGTCGGTATCATTACTCCTCAGCTGAAGATACAGAATGCCTAAGAGAGCCAGCGAGGTGTAGTGGTTAAGAGCAGGTGGATTCTAATCTGGAGAACCAGGTTTGATTCCCCTCTCCTCCATCTGAATGGCAGAAGCTTATCTGGTGAACCAGATGTGTTTCTGCACTTTTACATCCCTGCTGGGTGACCTTGGGCTAGTCATAGTTCTCTCAGAACTCTCTCAGCCCCACCTGCCTCACAAGGTGTCTGTTGTGGGGAGAGGAAGGGAAAGGAGCTTGTAAGTCACCTTGAGGCTCCTTACAGGAGAGAAAGGTGGGGTATAAATCCAAACTCTTCTTCTACTCTTGTCTTCTATTGGTAAACTATAGGCTTCCTTCTCTTCTGCAGTTCCTTTTGCTGCCAGGCATCTTTCCTGGATCAGTTGTAGTGGAAGTAGGGTTGCAAGGTCCAGTTTGAGAAATACCTGGAGATTTTGGGGTAGAGTATGAGGAGGGCAGGGTTTGGGGAGGGGTTTCAATGGGGTATAATGCCATAGAGGCCACCTTCCAAAGTGGCCATTTTCTCCAGGTAAACATATCTCTGTTGTCTGAAGTGGGCAATCTCAGGCTACTACCTGGATGTTGGCAACCCTAAATGGAAGGGCGACCACGAGAGTTTGCAGGAAACCCTGCATGTCTGTGGCTGGAGGTGGAAGCTTGCAAACTGGCAGTATTCAGGGAGTTCCCAAAGGGACTAAGCTGCTCCTTGCAGATGTAGGATAATAGGCAATTTGGTGGGTTTAAGCTGCTCTGGGGCCAAGCCCTCTCTTTCAGCCTTCACTTTATATCCCTTTGTAATGCTATACTGATGCAAGCAACAGCGCTCCCTCAGAGAGGCAGGATGAAAATGTGACATGTTTTGTTTCACAAAGAATGCTTTCTGCAGGAAATGCACATCCCTGTTGATTTTCTTCTTGCTTTTGCTCAGGCGTTCCAGAAGGAGCAAGTCGACCCACTTCAGCTGAAATTGCAGCAAGTCAACGGGCTTGGGCAGGGACTCATCCAGAGCGCAGGGAAGAATTGTGACGTTCAGGGACTGGAACATGACATGGAAGACATCAATGCCCGCTGGAACACCCTCAACAAGAAGGTGAGGGGCAGTCAGCTAGGCGGCTCTTCCCAGTTACTGGCCAGGGCCTGTCAATATGACAAGCATGGTGGGGATATATGTTACCAGGATACATTTGGGGTACAATTGGTTGGGGTGGGCTGCCTAAGTTTGCCCCCCAGGCCCCCTGTTTCTCAAGGGCAATGCTCCACATTTCCCTAGAGTAGCAAAATCAAATTCTTGGCTTAGGGACTAACTCTATTCCCAGTTATTCAGACAAAAGCTTTCACCTCTTTGCATGGCCTCATCCAGGAGTTTTTTTTTTCAGTCACAGAATGTGACGGGACGCTGTGAATGAGAGGAAAAATGTCTTCGTGTTGCATGTATTACATAGCATCAGAGATGGACGTGAGGCTCCAAAGGGCTACCTAAGCAAGCAAGAGAGGACCTGCCCCAGGGATTTTATCAGCATCAACTTTGATGGGCAGGATAGCAAAGGGAACAGAGGAGAGAGAGAGAGAAGAGTAGCACATAGCAGCAAGACGCCACACAGACAAGGAGGCTCTGGGTTCAGGTCTCCACTTAGCTGAAGCTGAGTGAGCTGGCTTTGCCTTCTACCTGCAAAATGGCAGTAAACATCTTCCTCAGGTCCTGCTTATGAGGCAGAGTGAGAATATCTGAGGCTGGGAGTGCCCTGAGTGAGCTGCTGTGCATGTGTGTATATGTGTGATTAAAAAGGCAATCAGTCAGGTGCATGCCTGCTTTTTGAAAAGAGGGGAAAAACTGCGGGAGTTCAACTACGGACTTTCCAGCGTCTCACATAGCTCAACCCCGAGTAAGAGTTTTTGCTGTGAACTGGTCTTTTCAAACAGTTGGTTAATCGATCCCACTCTGTGTGTGTGTTGGCCAAATGTAGGTGGCTCAGAGAATTGCCCAGCTGCAGGAAGCCCTATTGCATTGTGGGAAATTCCAAGATGCCTTGGAGCCTCTGCTCAGCTGGTTGGCTGACACCGAGGAACTCATCTCCAATCAGAAGCCTCCATCGGCAGAGTACAAAGTGGTGAAGGCTCAGATCCAGGAGCAGAAGGTGAGTGAGACTGCCGTGAGGAGGGTGAGCCCATAAGTTCGCCTCCAGGAGACACAGCTGGTCACTTGGAAGTTCAGGACCTTCCATGATGCCTCTTAGCCATGTGTGCTGAATTTGCTGACCTGGCCACACTCAAAAAACATTGCAGAGCAGAAATCGTTTAAAGCAACTTCCTTTTGGAAGCTCTGATCTTAGAGTCATGGAATAGGTAGGTCCCAGTAGTGAAGAGTGAATGTTTTGCTTGGCAGATAATTGAAGGGAAACCAAGAAAAGGATTTCAGAAGAGGTGCAAGATGGAAAGAATAGTAGAGGGGAGAATTCATTTTTCAGGCACTGGGGTAGGCAGAATGAGAATTGCTGATTTATTTAGGTCTTTATTTTGCTTCAATCGTTCCTCACTTTTCTCCCCCATGGAGACCCAAAGTAGCTTGCAAAGTGGTTAATGCTCATTCCTTTGACCACTTCCCAATGCTTCACCCCAAAGCTGCTCCAGCGCCTCCTGGATGATCGGAAAGCTACTGTCGAGATGATTGAAGCAGAAGGTGGAAGAATAGCACAGTCAGCTGAGCCAGTGGACAGGGAGAAGATAATTGGGCAACTGGAGAGTCTTGGAAGCCGCTGGGCAGGCCTCCTCAGCAAGGCCTCAGCCAGGTAAGCATAAAATGAGCAGGATGCAAGATTGGGGGAGGGGGTGGGGGAGTTGAGGTCTTAATTTCCCATTGAAATACAACCTCTCCCCACAGCATCCTCAGTATTCTTTGCTCTGAAATCTGCTCCTTCATGATGCAAGATCCTAATGCCAGATACAGACCCTTGAAGCACTTTTGCACAGTCTGTCTGGTAGAGAGATGGAATCATGAGAGAGAGAGAGAGGTCCCCCCCCCACCCCACTAGCCTGCTGTTGTACTGTGAAACTTGAGTGGAGTGGGGACAGTTATGAAAGCTCAACCTTTCCACCTTCATCAAACAGATGGGCCCTTTCTTGCAGAATCCAGGTTCTGAATTAACACTGTTTATGCAGTTACCAACCTGGCTTTCAGCAGGAAGATTCTTGTTGGAAGAGGCAGTGGCTCAGGAGAAAAGCCCCCGCTTGGTATGCAGAAGGTCCCAGGTTCAATTCCTGGTATCTCCATTTTAAAAGATCCGATAGCAGGTGACATGAAAGACCTCAACTTAAGACCTTGACGAACTGTTGCTGATCAGAGCACACAGTAATGTCTGCGGCAGACCAAGAGTCTGACGCCGTAGGAGAATGTTTCTTGGGGAGGTTAAAAAGGCACATGGTTGAAATTACCCAGAAAAGGTTGCAGGCCACGTGAAAAGGGGAAAGGGAACTGGCAGGAAGTATGGTTTAGTGAAATCATCACTGGAACAGATGGAGTGCTGACATGGAATCCAGATTTTCTTTGTCTAGCAACAAGATCAAAAAATGAGACCAGCTCTTAAGCACTTTAGCTCATTCTCCATTTCTGTTTTTTTCATTTCCTACTGCTATGTCTCCCCTCGCTCAAGACTGCTGAGATCCCACCAGCTCTGCTGTCTTCGTATCTCCACTGCCCCAATTGACACATATTTCCCAAGCATCCAATAACAATGAGAGAGAGAACCAATTATGGTTCTTTTCACTGCTAATGGTAGTAACAGATAGAAAAGATGTTTATGAGGCCACCTAAACTCAGAAAAATAGTAGAACAGCTGTCTTCTCTTGCTGTTGCTTCTAGGAATGATGACTGGGAGAATATGGAAGTTAGATCAATGTTGGAGTGTTCTGGAGTTTCTGGGCTGTGTGGCTGTGTTCCAGTAGCATTTTCTCCTCTGAAGATGCCAACCACAGATGCAGGCGAAATGTCAGGAGAAAATGCTACTGGAACACGGCCATACAGCTCAGAAATCTCACAACACTCCAGTGATTCCAGCCATGAAAGTCTTCAACAATATGTAGATTAACATTGTCCCTCCCACTCCAATAGACTGGGTGCTATCCACTACCTGCAGCTTGTCAGATGGAATCTTGGTCTCTCTTGTCTAAGCACAAGTGTTTAATAAGAATTTTCAGAACAACTGAGTTTTGCACGACACACGGCAAGTGCGTCTTGCTCTCATAAGGCTGGCTGGCAGAGGAATTGCATGTTCAGTGCCAGTGGCACTGTGCTCACAGTGGACTGCTGCGGAAACTGGATACAATTTGGCAGTGGCGAAGCTACAAGGGGGAGGGGTGTGTGCCGTGCACTGGATGCATGCCTGGGGGGCACAGAAAATCACCCCCAGGCCCCTCCCCCTTTCCAGCGCCCACCCCACGGCGCCCCCTTGCAGCATCCCCCCTTCCCAGGAGACCTTGGGGCTCACAAGGTCTCCTGGGAAGTATAGTTCCCATCAGGCTGCAAACAGGCCTTTTGCAGCCTGAACAAGTTCTGAAAAAGGAAAGGAACTAAGGGAAGTGTGGGAAGGGGAGAAGGGGAGACGCCCGGGGGGGGGGGTATAGTATGCGCACCGGGTGCAGTTTGGCCCAGCTACGCCTCTGCAACTTGGTCCCTACTGTGGTCTATAATTCCAGTTTGTCATGTTCATCCCCCAGCATCTCTAGTGAAAAGGAGGAGGAGGAGTTTGGATTTATACCCCATCTTTCTCTCCTGAAAGGAGACTCAAGGTGGCTTACAAGTTCCTTTCCCTTCCCCTCCCAAAACAGACACCTTGTGAGGTAGGTGGGGCTGAGAGAGCTCCAAAGAACTGTGACTGGCCTAAGGTCATCCAGCAGGAATGTGGAAGTGCGGAAACACATCTGGTTCAACAGATAAGCCTCTGCCACTCTGGTGGAGGAGAGGGGAATCAAACCCGGTTCTCCAGATTAGAATCTATCTGCTCTTAACCACTGCACCATGCTGGCATCTCTGCAGAGTTCAGTATACCTCTCCTTAAGACCATCGAGAACTGCTGTCCATTGGAACTAGACCATCTGTTCCAGAAGAATACTTCCATTATATCTTTAAGCATTTAAGCTGTAGGGCAATTTCTTGCAGGTGCTGTTCATGGCTCTTCAAGCTTATTTGAATCTAAAGAAGCTCCTCTAAGAAAAAATCTTTCTGAGATCTGGGACCACCATTCTGTGTCTTGAGCAGATGGAGTAATTATAATTTGGAGACTGCTCCATTATGTGCCTTTGAGTTTTGTCGACACAGTTTTAAGGCTACGAGGCTGGATTCAGTGAGCCTCTAGATCTCCAAAAACCTTCACAAAGTGTGGGAGTAGAAACAATCAGGGGGCATTTCATTGCTTGACTTTTTTGGAAATGCGAAATGTGCCTGTTTGGATTTCTGAATGGATTTGTTTGCCTTTTTACCACAGGCAAAATCAGTTGGAGGAGATCTTGGTTTTGGCCAAGCAGTTCCACGAGTCGTCGGAACCCATCTCTGACTGGCTGTCTGTGACAGAAAAGAAATTAGCCAACTCGGAGCCCATTGGGACGCAGACTGCCAAAATCCAGCAGCAGATCAGCCGGCATAAGGTTGGGGAATGGTAGCCGAGACTTTGCCAAAGGCAGGGGGGGAGGGCTCTCGGGCAAGTATATTTAATGCCAGGAGACATGAACCCCTGAATGCAATCATGTGTGCGATGGGAGTCAAGATGAGTTAGTTGGAATTCAGCCTACAAAGACCAAAAGTTTGAGTGATTGAGCCTCAGAACTCAACTTGAGTAACTAGTAAAAATATCACTATCCAGAATAGTTAGATCTCTGAGCTCAGAGCTTTTGAGCATTCTGTGATGTCAGAAGCAGCTTGACCAATAACTGGGGTTTAAGTGTATGGGAAGTTTTGCAGGAAACCATAGCGGCTCTCTTTGGGCATGTTCTCTACTCGGCGCAAGTGGATGTCTCAAAGTCCCCTTTATCTCCACAACTTAGAATTTATGCTACGAAAAAGCCGCCTCACTTCTGTTAATGAGTTTGACCTCCAGAACAGAACGATACAAAAAGTCATTTCTTCACCCCCTCTGTCATTTAGACCATTTATTTGGTGTATTATTTGACGTATTGCAACTTATATTTTTATCAGCTGTCTCCATCATTCAGTTTTGGTTTAGAGTTCTCATTTACTTTTGTGTTGTTTTTTTCCTTTGTGTTGGTTCCATTTTCAAATCGCATATTCCTGTCCATTTTGTGTTGTCTTTTTTTTCCCTTTTCTTCCTTTTACCCTCCCCCATTTCCAGGCGCTAGAGGAAGAGATAGAGGGCCAAGCTGTGGCTGTGGCTCAGGCCGTCGAGACTGGGCAGTCTCTGGCCTCTCTAAGCTGCAGAGCCGAGCGGGCCTTGCTGGCAGACAAACTGGACCTGCTGGAGTCTCGCTATGACGAGATTTGTGACCGGTGCGGCCGGAAGGCTGCCCTTCTGGATCAAGCCTTGGCTAACGCCCGGCTCTTTGGGGAAGACGAGGTGGAGGTGCTCAACTGGCTAGCGGAGGTTGAGGACAAGCTCATCTCGGTGTCCGTCAAGGATTACCAGCGGGATGTCCTGCAGAAGCAGCATGCCGAGCAGCTGGTATTCACCGCTTCTTTTCCCCCCATCTCCCACGATGCTGTGTTTAGGGTTCTTGTTTCTGTTCCTTTATGTTGATGTTAACTGATGCCAGCCAGCCAGGATAGCGACAGATCCGTTCATGTTATCTTGGTAATCCACACAACAGCCTTGTGAGCTTGATTTAGGGGTGGCCAACCTATGGTGCTCCAATTGGCCATGCTGGCAGGGGCTGATGGGAATTGTAGTCCATGAACATCTGGAGTGCCATAGGTTCGCCACCACTGGTAGCTTAATTGCAGCTTCCCCCTTCATTTGTCACCTGCTAAATAGTCTTTTTTAAATAATTTTATTTATTGGTTTTCAGTTATAACATACAAAGAGTAAAAAGAGAAGAATACACACTAACTGGAAATAACTGCATTTAAAACAAGTTAGAAACAGATTACTACTTATATATACTAAAAGAGGGGAAAAATGAAATGTTTTACATATCAATTCAGTTCCAAATAAACCAGAACCTTCCTGTCTTCAATTCCCTCCACATACCCTACAAAAAGAAAACATATGATTTAAACCCTCCCTTCCCTCTCCCCTTACTCTAATCTGCCCTCCCCTATCCCATTAACTAATTTACAGTACTTCCCCTTCTTACATTTATTGCACATTATTTTAACCAATGTAGCTAACTGGATATAAAATATTACTAATCTGTGGAATAAGAAAAATCAAAAGAATGTGCCTTCTTTGACCTGAAAATTCAAACCTTCTTACCGAGATTTCAACTGAAATTAAACACCATTGTTACTACTTTATATGTCTAACTCTAGGAGGCCTGCCAAATAGTCTTGAGAAAGGCACCCTCTGCCGAGTTATTCGTGCCTGGAAAGTACTAGGAAGAGAGTCTCATAGTATGTGTGTCCTGGTGAGCAAGTGTTGCCTCCGCACACTTGCCGGAACTGCAGAAAATATTTATTTCTTTAGAAAATAAACCTGCTGCTGGACCTGCCCAGAGTGGGTCACAGCAAACCCAAGAAACCAGGATCAACAACCCAATAAAACAGAAGCAAGTCAGGGCAGGGAACAGTAAATGAGAATGGCAGCATGACACCCCCCCTGTTGCCACTGCCTCCTTTGTGTGGAAGGGCTTGACTTGATCACGGAGGCTGGTTCATTTGCTAGGAACAGGTCTTGTGGCAGCTTGTACTTGGCATGTTTTTGGCTTCTTAGAAGGGTGGAGCAGAGAGAACAGGGAGGTTTATCATTGTCCATGCCAGTGGCTTCATCTGACTTGGCTGACTCACTGGCAAGGGAGGAACTGCCTCTGGAGCTGTTCAGATTCCTCTCCAGGCTTGTAAATCCCGATGCTTATAGCCGTTCCCCAAGTAGGATTCTTCTGTGATGACCAAGCCCTGAGTAGGGGAAGGCTTTGGAAAGACTGTCCCCACTGTGTCTCAATCTGGAGGTTTTTTCAGTTGAAGGCAGCTCTTTATCCTTGACCGAAGTGGAACACAACTTTTGGCAATCATTGGAGCATCCAGCACTTTCTCCTTCTCTGCTGTCTAGCAAGAGCGCAGACAGACCTGCATGGAAGAGAGCCAAGCAACTCTTTTGACTGTCACCCTCACCCAGTTTGTATAGTGCAGGAGTGGATTTTTCAGCCTGAGGGCCACTCAAAATCTCTTCCTTGTCGGACACTACCTCTTCCTGTTTCAAAAGTGGCCATATTCCCACACTTCCACTCTGTGGCACTCAGCATATGAGCTAAGCTACCTTTTACTCTGGGAACATTGGCCTGCTATCCAGACTTCAAGTCTGGGAGGCCAGTCTCCCAACACTGAGGGTTAGCTTAGTGAAAACATCCCCCGAGGCTGACTCTTGACCTGTGGTTTGTCCATCCTTGGGGTGGCTCAGTAGCTCAGGCCTCAATGGTAACCCATTTTGGTTCTCTTAAGAGTCAGGCGGACATCCCCAGGTGAGCTGCTGACTCAGCAGTTGTTTGTTCTTCCCATTTAGACCTTGAACGATGAGATCCTGAACCGCAAGAAGAACGTAGACCAGGCCATTAAGAACGGACAAGCCCTTCTGAAACAAACCACAGGTGAGACCAGGAAGTGTACTTGACTTTGCCTACATCCTCCAACAAAAATGATCAAGAGTCAAAGACCCTGGGGGGCAAAGTCTGCAAAAATTGGGCCAGAATTTGCCCCTAAAATTCTCTCCTCTTTCTTTAAGTACATTCCAGTAAGCAGGCGGTGGAAGGGGGTGATGGGAGTCGCAGATTTTTCAAAAGAAAGATCTACAATGCAAAGCATCCACTGCTTTAAATAGAAACAGCCATAACCCAAATGATAGGGCTTGTTCAGTCTAAAACCCTTATGTATTTCCCCAGGGGAGGAAGTGCTTCTCATCCAGGAGAAACTGGATGGCATCAAGACCCGTTACTCGGACATCACCGCCGCCAGCTCAAAGGCTCTCCGCACGCTGGAGCAGGCCCGGCAGCTGGCCACGAAGTTCCAGGCCACGCACGAGGAGCTGACTGGCTGGATGAGTCAAGTGGAGGAAGAGCTGGCCTCTGGCGGAGGGTACTCCCCCACTGGGGAACAGATCCCGCAGTTCCAGCAAAGGCAAAAGGTAGGGACTAGGCTTGGTGACTTGGTAAATCTGAAACACCAAAAAAAAACCCTGAAAAAACTCTTATTGGATTTTTTTCAGGTTTTTAATTTATTGATTAAAAAACCTGGTCTTATTCAGCAGAGCCGAATAGCCTGGGAGCCGATAAAGTCAACCATGATTCTGCTTTATTGCTTTTACGCAGCACAGACCAGGGAGAGCAGGCCAGCAGAGGCGGGGGAAGAGTGGGCCTGATACTTCGTGCCGGACTGATATGCAACAACCCTGCATTCAGGATCTGTCTCCCACCTTTTGGGTTTGGGGTTTTGTAACCAGACTATTTTCGGTAAGAGCCTAATAGAACTGATAGATGTCAGCTGTATTCGGCTTTACCGAGTTAAAAGAACCTGAATCCCGAAATTTACCAATAGATTCTATCAGTGCTCAAGCCTAGTTGAGAACACCTTCTGTGGCAAAAAGTTGTGCTGCAGTAAAAGAGATCACCTTGCATTTTATGGCCATCCTCTTGAATTCATTTATGGGAGGTTGGGAGTGTGGCTGGTGAGAGGATTCGTCCATGTGCTGCTGTCAGGGAATGCTCTTCTCCCCTTTGTCTCTGTGGGAACCATGATTCCTACCCTTCTGCTGCATCAAACTTGACACCTGCTATTCTGCTGCTCAGTAGGTGGTGAGTTCCCCCTCTCTGGCAGTCTTCAAGCAGCAACTGGACAAACACTTATTAGGAGTACTCTTGGGCAGAGGTGGCCAAAGCATGACTTGTGAGCTGCATGCATCTCTTTGCCACATGATATGCCAGCGTGGTGTAGTGGTTAAGAGCAGGTGGATTCTAATCTGGAGAACCGGGTTTGATTGATCCACTCCTCCACTTGAGTGGCAGAGAGTGGTCCGCACTCCTACATTCCAGTTGGGTGACCTTGGGCTAGTGGGTCTGCAACCTGCGGCTCTCCAGATGTTCATGGACTACAATTTCCAGCCCCTGCCAGCGTGCCAATTGGCCATTCTGGCAGGGGCTGATGGGATTTGTAGTCCATGAACATCTGGAGAGATGCAGGTTACAGACCCCTGGTAGTCACAGTTCTTTGGAACTCTCTCAGCCCCACCTATCTCACAAGGTGTCTGTGTTGGGGAGAGGAAGGGAAAGGAGCTTGTAAGCCACCTAGGACAGTGATGGCGAACCTATGGCACTGGTGCCAGAGGTGGCACTCGGAGTCCTGTGGGCACATGCACACAGAGTTCATCATTTGGGGGGTGGAAAATCACCCCTCCACACACACACACACATCTAGACTGACCTGAGCCACTGAGCACAACGTGCGCGCACCACAGTGAGCAGGGAGGACTCAACTGGCGGGCCTGGTGCCTGTGCTCCGGGTGGCTGCTGCCGGGGGGGGGGGGCAGAGGAGGCAGAGATGCTAGAGAGGCACAGAGCGGTGCGCGTGGGACTTGCTGGAGGCTAGAGCAGGCTGGCCCCTGCTCAAGCGGGTGGGGTGGAGGAAGAGGGAGCCAACCAGTTTTTTCTAAACTAAAACCTCAGCATTCAGGTTAAATTGCCAGGTTGGCACTTTGCGATAAATAAGTGGGGTTTGGGTTGCAATTTGGGCACTCGGTCTGAAAAAGGTTCGCCATCACTGACCTAGGGGCTCCTTACAGGAGAGAAAGGTGGGGTCCTAACTCTTCATCTTCTTCTCCTAGCCAGGGAGTCTGGTCAGGGGAGTGGGTCTCCCCTTCTCCCAACCTGTCTCCCACTGTTCATGTCCTTGTCTTTGGCTGCGCGGTGACTCTTTGCTATGGGGCAGGGAAGCCAGAAGGGCTGGCAAGAGCTTGGGCACAGGGGTCAGGGACAGACATGGCCCCTATCAATCACATAGCCTTGCCAAAGTATCAGCCAGATTTTAAACAACTTGCTGCAAAGATGGAGACTCGCAATATTGCTATTATCAGCAATAGCCAATAACTGTGATTAGCAGTATCTGTTTTTACCCCTTTTGTTTTTATTTTTGGCACTCGTTAATGTTAGTAAAAACTAATAAAAATGATATGCATGAATAGTTATTATTACATAGGTGTATTTTTAAATATTTACGTAAAAGGTTTGTCACAAAATGGGCGTGTAACAATAGAAACGTGTGTGCAATATTTGTTTATGTCTTGTGGCTTTCAAACATCTGAAATTTATTCTGTGCGGCTCTTAGGTTAAGCAAGTTTGGCTACCCCTACTCTAGTGTGATCGTATATTGAGTAGATGGCTTGTATAGCTCCTTCCTGTTCCGTGATAAGTGGGAAGTGCTGTGTTCTTTGGCAGCAGAGTTTTTTAATTCCTCTCCTGCAAACAGGAAATGTAGCCCGGATCCTTTAACAGCAAGCAGCAGGCCCTGCCTTTGACCACCCGCAGAGGTCCTTCCAAAGCTAAAACCTCCCTCTTAGACAAACTGCGAATGAGTCAAGCTCATGGTCATGCATGGTTGGGTTTTTTTCCCCTTTCTCAGGAGCTAAAGAAGGAAGTGATGGAGCATAGGCTTATTCTGGATACCGTGAACGAAGTGAGCCGGGCCCTGCTGGAACTGGTGCCCTGGCGTGCCCGCGAAGGCTTGGATAAGCTTGTCTCTGACACCAACGAACGGTACAAGCTGATCAACGACACCATCAAGCAAAGGGTGGAAGAAATAGATGCTGCAATACAAAGGTCCCAGCAGGTGAGTCTCGCCTCCCCTGTGGTACACAGAGGTGCTGGCACTGGTTTTTCTTTAGCTGTCACAGCTAGACCTTGCCAACTGAAGTGGGAATTGCAACCAAGTGGTAGAAAGGAATGGATGGAAGCTAAGGATAGCATCTGAGGGCAGCTGAGTCAGGGTTGTGCATTCGGGGCATGGGTTTTTTTGATCGTTGATCTCCCAAACCTCAAAAATATTGATATGGGTGACAGGTCGCATGAGACACTTCTTCTTTGCAAGATCTGGCAGTCTTAAAATGTAGGGATTTAGGTGCACAATAATTTTTCATCTGCTGACCGCTACCTCCCTACAGTACTAGAGAAAGAGTATTTAGTGGGCTGGTAGTTGTCTTGAACTCAGATTTGGACAAGGTGCAGATGTCCTGTCAGAACATGACTGGAAACTTGAAAAGGTGAAAGGCAAGCAATCGAGCAAGATTAGATTCCAGTAGTACCTTAAAAATAAACAAGGGTTCCTAGATATCTGATGAAGCAACCTTGGACTCTTGGAAGCTTTTACCTGAGAAATCTTGTTGGTTTTTAAGGTGCTAATGGGCTCAAATCATGCTCTTCTACTGCAGGCCAGCATGGCTTCCTCCCCAAATTAATCTCTAAGCAAACAACCAGTATCTTGTTGACTTGTTGACTTTCTATTCACAATCTCTTTGGTATCGTGCTGGACTGTTCTCTTAAGGAACCCTTAAGAGAG
Source organism: Sphaerodactylus townsendi (assembly GCF_021028975.2). NCBI lineage: Eukaryota > Metazoa > Chordata > Lepidosauria > Squamata > Sphaerodactylidae > Sphaerodactylus > Sphaerodactylus townsendi. Next base: position 102,287,987 of record NC_059430.1, read on the forward strand.
CCAGCATCAGCCAACTTTATGGCTCATTCCGCACATGCAGAATAATGCACTTTCAAACTGCTTTCAGTGCTCTTTGAAGCTGTGCGGAATGGCAAAATCCACTTGCAAACAGTTGTGAAAGTGGTTTGAAAACGCATTATTTTGCGTGTGCGGAAGGGACCTAAGAGAACCAACATGCCAACCAACATAAGCGTAGCATTAGGACTGCCCATATTTGCATGCTGGGTTTATCGCCTTGTCTTTTGCTAACCTTGCGATGTTTTTCTCTTCTCACTACAAGTATGAGCAAGCAGCAGATGCAGAACTTGCTTGGGTTGCAGAGACCAAGCGGAAGCTGATGGCTCTCGGTCCGATCCGCCTGGAACAAGACCAAACCACTGCACAGCTGCAGGTCCAGAAGGTATAAAAAGCCTAGGAGGATAGATGGGGGATTCTCAAGGGAAAGGGAAGAATAAAAAATGGGCTGTTAAGCAGAGGTGGATGGCAGAATGGAAGGACAGCTTGTCTTATGCAGGAAGGTGGCAGAGGGCCACGGACTTTTAGGCTCCATGCTGCCAGAGTATCAGCTGAGCTGATCAGCTCCATTGCCATGTCTTAAGGTGAGCACATGGGCTACCAATGGTGCCAGGATTGGAACTGTGTTTGCTTCTGGGCCCCATGCAGCTGAGGAGGCAGCTGGGTGGAGCAGATGATTCAGAGGCATAGCTGGGCCAGAGTGTGCCCACTGTGCACTCTGTATTTTCCGCCCCTGCCCCCCCTCCACAGCGCCCGCCCTGCCCCGCCCTTCCACAATTACCTTAGTTTAGCCTGGAAAAGTGGCCTGTTCCCTTCAGGCTGAAAACGGCCTGGTGGGAACTATACTTCCCATGAATCCTTGGGGTCGCTTCTCCAGCCTGCACTATTTCAATAAGGTAAGTGGGGGTGGGGGGCTAGTTCCCCCCCCACCCCCAAAGACATGCGCCCGGTGCAACACCCCCTTCCCCGGTCCCATGGTAGCTCCATCTCTGAGATTATTATGAACACAATCCACAGCATTTCGGTTGTCATTTCATATAGGACAGACCAATTATAAGGATGTGTCTTCAACGTGGTGGATGGTCTCCAGCTATCTGGAGCAGCTGTAGAATTGATATAGTACAGAGCAAGAGAGTAAGAGGGAGTAAGAGGTAGACAATAATGCTAGAAAAAGTGGAAGACAGTTGGAAAAAAAGAAGAGTCAACCCAAGATGGATTGACTCAACGAAGGAAGCCAGAACTTTCAGTTTGCAAAACCTAAGCAAGGCTGTCAATGATAGAGGTCATCAATTAATTGGGCAACTTTGAGTTGAAAGCAACTTGATAGTATGTGACACACACACAAGATCTTGACAGACTTGAACCAGTGAGCTTTCCTAAGTGGTTGTTATGACATGTCTTTGGTGCAGACAAGATGGCAACGCTCTGGCCAAAAGGGTGTCCTGTAAGAGATACAGAACTGTTTGCGTATCATGTCCTGTTTGCTTCATCTGTTTTCTTTTGTCCCTGGTTTACCTTGGCAGGCATTTTCTATTGACATAATTCGGCACAAAGATTCAGTGGATGAGCTGTTCAGTCAGCGCAGTGAAATCTTCAGCACTTGTGGGGAGGAGCAGAAAGCCCAGCTACAGGTAAAACTACCTCTTGAGAATACTGTAGGAGAGTGGTCCAGGTGTTTGTAGTGAAACCAGACTGACCTAACTGAACCAGTGCCTGTCTAGACCCATCCCTTAAAATTATGCTTAAGAAATACAGGTGGCACAAAGTGAAATACAAGACCATCTTTGTACATCACATCCTAATTCAGAGGTGTAGCTGGGTCAGAGTGGGTCCGCTGCGCATTCTGTGTTTTCTGCCCCTGCCTCCCTCCCCTTCCCTTGCATGCCTCCCTCCCTCCCTCACTCACCCCTCCCTCCTCTTCCTTTGCATGCCACCCCTCCCTCCCTCCCCTTCCCTTGCATGCCACCCCCTCCCCTTCCTTTGCATGCCACCCCTCCATCCCTCCCCTTCCCTTGCATGCCACCCCTCCATCCCTCCCCTTCCCTTACATACCACCCTCCCTTCCTTCTCCCTCCGCTAGGGTGGGTGGGCCATGTCCCGATGCCGGGCCCCCTCCCTCCCCTTCCTTTGCATGCCACCCCTCCTTCCCTTGCATGCCACCCCTCCCTCCCTCCCTCCCTCCCTCCCTCACTCACTCACTCACTCACTCACTCAATCCCTTTCCTCCCTCCCCTCCCCTTGCATGCCACCCTGACCTAGGCAGTTTTTTGCTGCAGTTCTCCTCCCTCCAAGGAATTATGAATCCAAATAAGAGAGTGTCATGATGTGGGCTCAGGTAAAGCTCAGAGCAAAGAATTAAATGGGACAAATGGGATGGAATGTTTACATTCAGGCACAGTTTGAAGCTCTACATCCAATGGAGCCAATTCATGAAGCTGGCCCTGAGACCCAACATCCAGGAGAGGCCCGTACACTGGCCTCTTCATTCCGATCTCCCCTTTCTCCTTTAGGAGAAGACAGAGTCTCTCGCAAACCAGTATGATGAAGTCAGCCACCTCAATTCAGAACGCTACGCCCGCCTGGAGCGGGCCCAAGTCTTGGTGAACCAGTTCTGGGAGACGTACGAAGAGCTCAGCCCATGGCTGGAAGAGACGCAAGCCTTGATTGGGCAGCTGCCTCCACCAGCCATTGACCATGAACATCTCAAGCAGCAGCAGGAAGACATGAGGGTAAGCAAGCCCTCGGGGGGCTTTGATAGAAAGCTTGTGGGTGAAATCCAAGCAGGGCCACTCTTAACTCCAGGTATGGGGTGGGGTGGGGGGGTGTTGTTGAAACTCATCCTCCAGGCAAATCCTTTGATGTTGTACTATGGAAAGACTACCATGCTTTTAGGGAGGGGGTTAGCTGTGGGGGCTGGTGGCAGTGAAATCGGGTGGGATTTCCGCAGCCTGGTTAATTCGCTAAGACAGCTGTATGCATCCTGAGTAAACTGAGAAGTACAATAGTAGAGTGTGGCTCTTCTAATGGATTAGAAACTGGTTGAATGACAAGAAGCACAAATAAGAATCAGTGGACACTTCTCAGAACTGGGGGGAAGTGAGCAGTGAGATCCCCCCAAGGATTGATCTTGGGGTTGGTGCTATTTTGTTTGTTCATAAATGAATTATCTGGAAATGGGGTGAGCTGTGTAGTGGCCAGATTTGCAGATGATACCAAATCATTGAGGATGGTGAAAACTAAAGTAGGCTATTAAATAGTTCCAGGAGGATCCCTCAAAATTATAGTAGTGGCCAGCAGTGTGGCAAATGAAGTTCAGTGTTGGTAAGTGTGAGTTGATGCACACTGGAACAGAAAAAAAATCCTAATTTTATGTATAAGCTGATGGAGTTTGAATTGGCAGTGATCGGTTAGGAAAGAGAGCTTGGGTTCATTTACATCCTGCTTTTCCTTTTGGCACAAAGCAGCCCACAAATTATAATTTAAAAGATTACAATGTCAAAGCAACTACAACTTCCAGTATCCCCCTTCCCCGTGCAGTTAAATATTTCCTTATGGTGGATAACTTGATAAAACTGGTCATCTAGATATGTGTCGGTGATGAAGAAGTCAAATTATTTGTGGGAGATAAAATTGTTGAGCTCTCCTTCCGATTTTCCACTTTGTAGCAACTGAGGGAGTCCATTGCTGAGCACAAACCCCACATAGACAAGCTGCTGAAAATCGGGCCACAGCTGAAGGAATTAAACTCAGAGGAAGGGGAAATGGTGCAGGAGAAATACTCTCTGGCTGAGGCCACGTACTCTCGCATCAAAGAGGAAGTCCGCCAACGGGCCCTTGCGCTGGATGAGGCCATCTCACAGTCAACCCAGGTTGGTGATCACGTTGTTTGTTAAGATCTTGAACCTGCAGCCTTCATGCATCGTTATGGCAGGGCAGGGACCAGGTTGGAGAAGTTGTAATCCCTGGTTTTATGAGGAGAGGGGAGTCTATCGAACAGCATTACTGCTATCTTTTGAGGGGACACAGTTCCCACAAATGCACTAAAGCAGGGAGCAGCAGTGGCTTAGTGGTCAAGAGCAGGTGCATTCTAATCTGGAGGAACCGGGTTTGAATTCCCACTCTGCCACTTGAGCTGTGAAGACTTATCTGGTGAATTAAATTAGCTTGTGCACTCCCATCACATGCCAGCTGGCCAGCTGGATGACCTTGGGCTAGTCACAGCTTTTTGGAGCTCTCTGAGCCCCACCCACCTCACAGGGTTTTGTTGTGAGGGGGGAAGGGCAAGGAGGTTGTAAGCCTCTTTGAGTCTCCTACAGGAGAGAAAGGGGGGATATAAATCCAAACTCCTCCTCCTCCTCCTCCTCCTCCTCCTCCTCCTCCTCCTCCTCCTTCTTCTTCTAACTCTGTATTTTGCCCCCCTGCAAAGTAGGGTAAGGGTGCGGGGAGCCTGCCTTAAGCCTTTTGTCAATAAACCTAGCAGTCTAGAAGGGATCACATTTGACTTTGTTGTTATTACAAGAAGATCTCTGTGGATCATGTTGAGACGTGTGTGGCAGTGGGTGGGCTAGGGAGCAGAGTCAGTATTTCCCCTCTTCTTCCCTCCCTTCCATTCACATTCTAGAGCAGAGGGACCATCCCTGGGACTCAGCCTGAGACAGTTTCATATGTCCCTGTCAGTGATTTGCCATTCTCCATGCCAGAGAGGGCAACTCTTTACTGTATATAGGCCATTGAAACCAGGTTTTCTGATTTCGGGGGGGAGGCCGGTGGAAGAGATCCATGTCAACCAAGAGAAGACTTGGTGTTTTCTAAAGAGGTTGTTATGATCAACAGCTGAGGGGTTTGATGTTTCGATTTAAAATGTGCCTTTTACCTTTTAAAAAAATGAACTCAAGCAAGCAGTCACACCCCCGTTTCTCATCGCCTCATGTCAGCTATCTAAAGCACCTGTCTTGCATGCCATTGTTTGATTTTAGTTGGCAGAACGTTTCACTCGTAAAACTAGTCCAAGTTTTGTTCTGTGTCTCATCTGTGTTAGAATTTTGTTAAAAGGGAAAAAAACACAATGTAGTGGTGTTTAGTCACTCTTGGTTGAAGCTCATAATAACTCTGAGTTTTCCCTCCACCACCATCTCACATCTCCTCACCCCTCCCAATGTGGAATGTGTTCTCTGTTGTGTGTGTCGGGTACCTGTTGGCCTGCTCCCTGCGTGGTCTTCTCATTTCATTGTTGTGTTGGCTACATTCACCATTCAGATTGCGGAGGTAAGAAACCCGACCGTCGCATTTTTTTACTTAGAAAAAAGTTCATCCTCATGATAGTAACCTTGCTCCCATTCTTTGCAAAATCGTTGATTATGCGTAATTTGTTGCCATCTAAGTAACTTTGGTTTGCGCACTGGTTTGGAAAGTAGGGGGGGAAATCCTCTCTGTTGGTTTTGGAAGTGTGGATTCTGATGTTAACCAGTCATCAAAAAGCCCCCCTTCATTGCAAAATCAGAAATGTTTCAGACTATTCGGAAAGAACGGAAGGCACCGACTGTTGTGAACTGTAGTGGAAATGTCATTGCTGAGACTAAGCAAGACCTGCAGTCTTAGGCAGGGAGAAACCTTTCCAAACTCTGCTCCTTGAGAACCACTGAAGATCCTTTCAAAGCATATGCTCTGTCATTGAGCCATCCCCCCCCCCCCCGCCTTAATACATTGACTTTCAGCCTGAAGAACAGGATAGGCCACATTCATTGTATTTATTATTTTATTGGATTTATATCCCACCCTATCCCCGAAGGGCTCTAGGCAGGTTACAACATAACTGAAAACATTCAATAAGCTTTAAAATATAAATCCCAATATAAATATTGAAAACCAATTAACATAATATTAAAATAACGCTGGACTGATAATTAAACTGATGATATAGATTAGTCCTTCCCGTCTTTCTCCCCCTTCCCCGGAGACCGAAAGATGTTCTACTGCATCTGAGCCCTTCAGGGGAGGGCGGAGTACAAATCAAATAATGCAATACAATACATTAAATCAATCCAGCTGGCTAGTTGGAAAAGGCCTGGTGGAACAGCCACGTCTTGCAGGTTGCAGTGATTGTGGTGGTAATTTATAGTGGCTTGCTGAAGACCAGTGGTGAATTTGTGGCTGCGAGGCGGATTTCCTTGCTCTCCCTCTCAGCTGTGACTAAGGGGTTCCGACCTAACCCAAAAATTGTGCCTAAACAAAGTATTTACCCGTCCCTGCTTACCTTTTTAATCTGGAAGAGCAGTTTGGGCACTGTGGAAGCAAAATAAAGAGTCTGTTGAAGTTTTTTTTTTAGGGATCCAAACGTTAAGATCGCTGTGGATGCCACTTCTAATTTATTTGCTTAGTGTGTTTATAAACTCACCATTCTCCAAACAAATGGGACCCAAGGCGGGTAACAAAACATCAAAAGGCATCAGAAGATTAAGAGCATCCAGCCAGGTTAAACAAACAAATTGTATTCGTTTAAAATCCTTCCCGCTGCTGCTGTGATCATGTGACTTGCTCCCCAAGGCTATCTTGAAAATGTTTTGGAGCTCTTCTGAAAATGTAACAAAGATGAAGTTTGTTGTAATTCAGCCAGGAGATCCTTCCCTGAGGCCTCCCAAAAAGCCCATGAGTGGGCCTAAGTGGAAAGAATGGTCCAGCTGTGTGTGTGTGTCAGTTTGAGATGGATTTCCCTCCAGCTGTGGCTTTTTCTAGAAGCTGGACTTGATAGTGAAACTGGCCAAGGAGTCCAGGTGACTTCCTTCCTTCTAAAGTCACACCTGTGCAAAGAAATAGTCTTGGTGAAGAGGCACGATTGTTTTATTTTATTTACACATTTTATACCCCACTTTTCTGCTCTCATCAGGACCGCCAAGGCGGCTAACGGATTAAAAACATGCAGGTCTTGAAAAACATTAAAAATCAAACAAAGCTAGAATACACATGGAAAAACATAAAAAAAACCAACATTTAAGACAAAGGGGAGGAAGCAGGGCTCATTGGAAGGATGTCAAATGAAACAAAAGGGTTTGTCTGCTGGTGGAAGATGACGACAGGAGGGGACTGACAGTTACAGAAGTGGTATAGGCCTGGTCAAAAAAAAAAGGTAACTTTCTTGAAAAGAAAACATCCCTCTGGAGTGACTGTCCAGAAGCAATACTGACAAGGACCTCGAGGCACAATTCTGGATGTCCTTGTCAATTAAAAGGGTATTTCTGAAGCTGTGCTAGCTCTGAAACCCCTGTTGAACCTATGTGGTATATCCCCATGGTTAGGTATTGGAATGCACCGCCTCTGTTGCGCCCTCTCTAACGTTCCCTTCTTGCCCTTAGTTCCATGACAAGATCGAGCCAATGCTGGAGACGTTGGAGAATCTCTCATCCCGCCTGCGCATGCCCCCACTGATCCCAGCAGAGGTCGAAAAGATTCGTGAGTGCCTCAGCGACAACAAAAATTCCACGATGGAGCTAGAAAAGCTGCAGCCATCCTTCGAAGCTCTGAAACGCCGTGGGGAAGAGCTGATCGGGCGATCCCAAGGAGCAGACAAGGACTTGGCCGCGAAAGGTACGGGGCCTGAAGCCCAGGGACACTTGGAGATTTTGTGTGTGGGTGGGTGTTCCTTCCATGTGCCATATCTATTAAGCAGGTCCCGTATGTGGTGTCAGATGTCTCTTGTCTTCTGAACGGTCCTTTTCTGGTAGTTTTGTGATGTTGCTGTCCTCCTGTCTGATCTTTCAGTAATCCAGGAAAAACTGGATCAGATGGTGTTTTTCTGGGAAGACATCAAAGCTCGGGCTGAGGAACGTGAAATCAAGTTCCTGGATGTCTTGGAACTGGCAGAGAAGTTCTGGTACGATATGGCTGCCCTCCTGACCACCATCCGAGATACCCAGGACATCGTCCATGACCTGGAGAGTCCCGGGATTGACCCATCCATCATCAAGCAGCAGGTGGAAGCTGCAGAGGTGAGGAGGGCAAAAGCAAACACCACTGATTCTGCTTCAGGCGGAAGGGCCATGCACAGTCTGTTGTTAACTTTCTAAATAGCACAGGACTGCAGGAATTTCTCACATTACATGACTTTACAGGAAAGTGGTTCAGCAGTGGAATCGACTGCCCAGGGAGGTGGTGATCTTCCCCTCACTGGCAGTCTTCAAGTAGTGGCTGGACGAACACTAGTCAGGGATGCTTTAGGCTGATCTTGCATTGAGCAGGAGGGTGAACTGTATGCCCCCTTCAGACTCTGTGACTCTGTAACTTTGCAAAGCATTGCTTAAATATGGAAAGAAATCCTCCAGCACAGGATGTCTTCTCTTGGAATTGGAATGCCTTCCAAAACTTGGGCCCCTTAAAAACCAACCAGATTTCCAGAACGTAAGCTTTCAAGCTCCTTTCATCAGTTACCTGAAACGCTGGAAATCTTGTTGGTCTTTGAAGCTTCAGTTTTGCTCTTCTAATTCAGGCCAGCCTGTCTTCCAAAGCTTGTTTTTGTCATTTCCATCTTCCGTGTTGGACTGTTTGGCAAAAGGCAAAAGGCTTGTTTCTTCTGCTTGTGCTGAGCATCCTTGCATTCTAGGCATTGGAGAGCTCCTTCCCCATAATTCAGTGTGTTCAAATCAAAATAGCTGAATAGGTTTCCACCCTTAGTGTCTACCAGAGGCGTAGCAAGGGGGGGAAAGCACCTGGTGCACTGGTGCGTCCTCCACCCCTGCCACGCCCCGTCCCACCTCGGAACGCCCCCGTCCCGGAACGCCCTTGTCCCACCACATCCCCACAGGGTGCGTCACGCACCCCCCTGTCCCCTTGTAGCTACGCCTCTGGTGTCTTTTTCAGCTCTGTGAAATCTCTCTTCAGTAATTTCAGGCATCATCTGGCCAGTGGTTATAGAGGAGCAAGTTGTACTGGAGCTTGTGCCCCTCTTTCGTTAGACATTAACCCAGTGAAGAAAAAGGGGTTGCTGGCAACTGTGTACTTGAGGTCACTCTGACAGTTCAGCCGGCATTTGGGAGCATAGTTTTACTATTAAACCCACCACCTGCTGTTGCTCTGGTCTTCCCACTAGACAATCAAGGAGGAAACGGATGGTTTACATGAAGAACTGGAATTCATCCGGATCCTGGGGGCTGATCTGATTTTCGCCTGTGGTGAGACAGAAAAGCCAGAAGTGAAGAAAAGTATTGATGAGGTGAGTGGAAATGTCTGTGCTAATAACCCAAGGGGATTCCTGGGCCAGATGCATTCTTCTTTGAGAGGGTGCATTCGGCAGTGTTTTGTTTCCCCCTGGATCCACGCAAAGTGGCTGTGCATGACCCATGGATCTGCTTTGCACATTCAAATGAGACACTGTGAGCACATCAGGCCCTGGGCCTTTGCTCCAGACAGTGTATTTTGTGGGATCAGGAGAGCAGGAAAGAAGCTGGAAAGAAAAATGTATTCCTTGCTCATGCTTAGCAAGCAATTCATCACATCTACTGTTCAGATAGGCAGAAGATCAGAGCAAGCAGAGCAATACCCCTCCCTCCCCTCCACTAAAAAAATCTTTAGGAGGAAAGTTCTAGAGGACTCTTGGGAAGTAAGATGAGTTGTCAAGGTCACCCTGAAGTGTTTTCCCAGGTAAATGTTTCCCATCTCTGTACTGAGAAAGCAAACTGCCGAAGGAGATTGCACCTGGTGAATTTTCTGGCAGAGGTTGGTTGGGTGCTCAATTCTCCCTCACCCTCCAGCTCAAACCCTCTGGGCCCGAGACTTATAAGCTGCTCCAGGGCCACTGAATCCCTCTTTTTCCCTTGCAGATGAACAATGCTTGGGAAAACCTGAACAAAACCTGGAAGGAGAGACTGGAGAAGCTGGAGGAGGCCATGCAGTCGGCGGTGCAGTATCAGGACACGTTGCAGGTAACAAAGGGTGACTTGGGAGGGGGCGATGCATGCAAAGTCAAAGCTGATGCATTAAAGGCAGGAAGTGTTACTTTCTGTCTCAGTAAGGCTGCCACCATTGCATCAGGTCCCGAGAAGCCCCATAGGCATAAAGAGGACTTAGAATGAGTTTAGCAACAGTTACGAACTGCACAAGCTAAACGGAGCCTCCATGGTCAGAGGCAGCGTGCTTCTGAGAACCAAATGCTGGGAAGAGGCTGCAGAGCATTGTCCTGACTTGTGTTGCTCAGTTTGCTGGAGTGGATGGAGTGACCAATTGGTCTGGCTTAGCAGTGGGACGCTAATCTAGAGAACCTGATTCAGGTCCTCATTCCCCCACATGAAGCCTGCTCGGTGACCTTAGGCCAGTTAAAGTCTTCTCGGAATGCTCCCAGCCTGTGTGGAGGCAGGCAAGGGCAAACCACCTCTGAACCTCTCTTGCCTTGAAAACCTTACGGGGTCACCATAAATTGGCTGTGACTTGATGGCGCCTTCCATCTTGGCTCCCATATATAGTGCAAAATTGCCAATGCCTTGATAGAGCAACCACTGGCTGCTTTCTTCTCCATCTGTGGCTGTGTTCATTTTCAGGCTATGTTCGACTGGCTGGACAACACGGTGATTAAACTCTGCAACATGCCGCCGGTGGGCACTGACCTCAACACTGTCAAAGAGCAGCTGAATGAAATGAAGGTATGTACTGGGCCCGAGAGGAGCTTGGGGATGCTGTGACGGTAGTTGAGGTCTAGCACTTTGAAGTTTCCCACTTGAAGAGCAAAGTGGCAGCCAGACCTGTTAAAGGAAATTTTCAAGTCTCATATGAAAAAAGTAGAAAGATACAGCAGGTATCTTTTTTAATGTTAACGTTGGAGGAAATTGTTTAAAAGGGCTTTGCAGATGATATTATGCACCAGCTACGATTTGTAAGGTGTGCCAAATTCATAGTGATTTTTGGTGTTGTTCACAGGAGAAGGGTTCATTCATCCACAGGTGGCAGAGTTGTTCCGTAGTTGAAACCCTTTTGGGAAAAGATCTTTGTGATATCCTGAGTATGAATGTGGAATGTAAAGTACCATGGAACTCCGTGCCCGTTTTGTTTTGTCAAATGGAGAAAAAGTTGGAGAACATGCATGGGTGCTTATTTAGCCTAAATAGCTTAGACTAGTCACTAGCCTGAGGTTCATGTTTGGACGGGAGACCACCAAGGAAGGCTGGGGCTGGCATGTAGAGGCAGGCAACAGAAAACCCTTTCTTCTCATCTCTTGTCTCGAAATCCGCTTGAGAGGTTGGTTGAGACTTGATGGCACTTAATTATTAGTTATTCACTTGGAAACGTGAGAGTAGCAAAAAGTTTTCTCACTGCAGAATAAAAACGAGGTTCAGACAAAGGTACCCAATTCAGAAATGTGGCCAAGGAAATGCTGATATAGCATGATGATGGATAAACATTTCAATTTGCAGACAGCTGAAAGAAAAAAAGTAAAGCGCATTCTTAGGATTTGTTTGTGCAAAGATAGAGACCATTCATAAATTACTGGAATGTAGTAAAGCCAGAAGAAGAGGTTAATATTAGCTTGGATGGATGGATGGATGGATGGATGGATGGATGGATGGATGGATGGATGGATGGATGGATGGATGGATGGATGGATGGATGGATGGATGGATTGGATGGATGGATGGATGGATGGATGGATGGATGGATGGATGGATGGATGGATGGATGGATGGATGGATGGATGGATGGATGGATGGATGGATGGATGGATGGATGGATGGATGGATGGGGGGTGGGGGGGGGGGGGGGGGGGGGGGGGGGGGGGGGGGGGGGGGGGGGGGGGGGGGGGGGGGGGGGGGGGGGGGTGGGGGGGTGTGTGGTTGGGTGGGGGGGGGGGGGGGTGGGGGGGGGGGTGGTTGGGTGGGGGGGTGGGTGGGAGGGCTGCGGGGGGGGTGGGGGGTGTGGGGGGGGGGTGTGGGGGGGGGGGGGTGGGTGGCGGGTTGGTGGGGGGGGTGGGTGGGGGGGGGGAGGGGGGGGTGGAGGGGGGGGGGGGGGGGGGGGGGGGGGGGGGGGTGGGGGGATGGGGGGGGGGAGGGGTGGGGGGGGGGGGGGATGGAGGGGGGGGTGGGTGGGGGGGGGGGGGGGGGGGGGGGGAGGGGAGGGGGTGGGGGGGGGAGGGGGGGGGGGGGGGTGGGGGGGGGGTCCTCCATTCAGCAGAACTTCCTCACTGTCCCCCCCCCCCCCCCCCCACTGATGGAGTAATGTGTGCTGTAAACTGCAGGATTATGGGGCTGGGAAGGAAGGCAGCATTGTATAGTCTGATCTTATCAGCTCTCAGAGGTTAAGCAGGGTCAGTGCTTGGATGGGTGATCACCAAGGAAAGCTCTGCAGAGGAAGGCAATGTCAAAGCATCTCTGTTTCCCATTTGCCTTAAAAAACCCTTGCTAGAGTTAATTGAGACTTAATGGCACTTACATACATTACATGGGACGGGCCACCAGTCTTCTGAACTAATCGAACATGAACATGGAAGCAGATGATTGAGCCCTTAGTTGCCTCTGCTAAGCTCTGTTTGGAACCCGTGGATTAGTTCGTTTAATGTAATCTACTGAGCCATGATCTGTGCAGAGCTTTAAAGTACTCTAATAAATTAAGGGGAGGAAATTGATCAATGACTTTAAAGAGCCATGGAATTTATCCAACTTAAAATGATCTAATTAATGTATATAATAAATAAATGTGATTAAGAAGAAACTACAATCCTACCAAAATCCAATATTGATTCAAGGTGAGTTTAATATATTTATTATTATTATTTATCTTAATACACCAGAATACTCATATAGTGTTTGTAGTTAAGGGCTGTCATTGGTATGTGTGGAGTATCAGAACTAATTTGTAGATTGCAGGTTCCTTTGTGATCTTGTATAGAGAAGCTTCCTCCCTCCCTCCCCCCCCCCCACCCCCAGGCAATGTTATTCAGCATGGATTAATGAGTCATACTGGCCAAAAAACTTTCCCCCCCTTGTTGTGGATCCTAGAAAGGATGTTAAAAGTCAGTAAAAACTAAGGCAGAGCCTTGGGTTTAATTTAGAGGGTACAAGAATAGTTTTCTTAATGGAAATGAGAATCTGAAGAGAGCCAAAGGAAAAGGAAAGAAAATAAGAGCGGCACTTTTTCTTTTGAAGGGAGAAGAAATTGGAGGGAAATGACAGAAAAGATCACGGAACAAAGAGATGGAGACCATTAACAGAAGAGAGTGAAGGGATACAATTGTAAAAATCCAGAAAATAGGGGATTAACCACAGATATGTGAGGCTAGAATAGAAAAAGAGAGAATGATGGCCAGGAGGGAGTAGATAACTTCCAAGGGAGTTTATATGAAATATAATGGGGAGGAAAAGAACTGATGAAACTTACGACTGGGCTAGATGGAAAGAAGTAGACCTTGAATCTAGAAAACCTTAACGTGAAGTATCTTAGAAATGGCATCTCCTTGTACCTCCTTTGGAGGACACTTGGTCCTCTGATAGTAACCTCCTGATGATCCCTGGCCCCAAGGACATTAGGTTGTCATCGGCCAGTGTCAGGGCTTTTTCGACTCAGGCACCAGCCTGGTGGAACTCTCTGTTGGTTGACACCAGGGCCCTGCGGAACCTTACCCAGTTCCATAGGGCCAATAAGACAGAGATGTTCCACCAGCTTTTGGTTGAGGCCACCCATCAGTCCATATTGTCCATCTGAAGCTGACCTCCCCAGTTTTTAAATTCATTTCCAGCTAGCACATTTGCTGTGCAACTCTTCATCTCTTTCCCCTGCTGGAACATTTTATAGTAAAACGATTAGATCGGGATGAGGGGTGTTATAAGGCTTGGGATCTGGGACTCGTATTGACATAGCCATTGTAAGTATGTATGAAATTTTTAGAACTAGGTTATTTATTATTGGAATTTTAATGCTCATGTTTTAATTACTGTAAGTTCCCCTAAACCTGATTCTGGCCAGGATGGATGGGGTAGAAATATAATAAAATAAATACTAAAAAGTACTGTGAAGTACTGGAAGAGTCTGATTTGCAGAAATTAGTGGTTTCTTTGAAAAAATATTCAAGCATTTTCTACAATTACATTTTGGCCTTAATGAGGGAATAGAATTTCTATGTTTGGATAAACTCAGGTTTGACAAGAGCTTTTTTGTTAGTTATTAGGACATGAGTTAAGTATGTTTTATACAGAAACTGGAACTGAAATGTCTTACCAATTCAGAATCAAGGGAAGGGTTTTACCAGATCTTCATTCAGCAAGTCTGAAGAAATCTGAAATGTCTCATAGTTGATTCTTTATGCAAAAGAGAAATGGTGTTGAAGGGGAACTCTTCAACACACAGTACACACAGAGAGAACAAAGGCATAAATACTGTACAGAAATAAATGTTCTTCAGTTTTTGTACTGTAATTGTTGGAATGATTAAGGGAAGTAGCAAAGGATAATACTTTAATATTAATAGATATGAATGACTTCAGTGACTCAATTTAAAAAAAGTTTTGAGATTAGTCCTTTCTGCTGATACCATTTTGCTGTTAAAAAGCTTCAGCATCTTTTACATGACTAATGGGGATCATTAATGCCCCTAAGACTGTCTGGATGTAATGTTAATTTCTATCGTTTGAAAGTATACAAATTGTTCCTGAATGAAGGTTCTGTAAGGAACTCCAAGGGATCGAATAAGTATGGCAATAAAAGAAAACATTAAGCTATCTTGGTATTTATATTAGGAAGGACCTGAATTAGCTGTATCAGGACAACTATGTTCCCATGGGAAAGAAAATTAAAATTGATTTGGAACGGGGGTGGGGTGGGGGGATAAAATGAACCTACCTAGATTTTATTACTTGTTCAGTTGAATCCCTCTTTGAGTATTCAAGATTGCCTCCGTAGGTTAGCAGAAATTACCAAAACTGTGAGTAAATTTGTTCATTCTCCAAAAGTTGAAACAGGATAGCAGGGAGTGATGGGGGACTGGTTACAACAGACATTTCAAATTGATGCATTAAGCAGTTTAGTTAATTTGGATCAAAGTGAACTTTCAGTGGGGAGAAAAATAACCCGTGGATTTATATGGAGCAATGAGGGACGTCAACTCCTCTAAAACTGTGGATTAGCTAAAATATGAAAAGCAGTTAATTACAGATTCCGTGATTCCCTCAATGTAGGTCAATTCATTACAGATACACATAAGAACCAAGAACATAAAAATTCACTTTGATCCAGGAATGTAATTTTTGGAATCAGAAGTTTGTCATCAGCAGTTTAATCCACATTACCTAACCAGGGACCTTCACAGAATGGATAAAGAGAGGCTCTGTAAGATTTACGATTGGGCAAGGATTCTCAGTGACGTAGGAGGAAGTGTATTTAAAAATGAATGGCTTCAGGCATCCTCTTTTTCAGTATGGTCATGTTAGACATTTTCATTTTTGCCTCAAAACCAAATAAATCTAGTTTTTTTTAAAAAAAAATAGAACACGTCAGAAAAATGCAAAAATGATGACTACTCGGTTATGTGATACCTTATGGAAAATAGTAGTAAATATAGGAAGCTGTACTTAGGGTGGATTTAGCAGGACCAGACTGTAATCTAGCCAGTCATGAATACGGTCACTTTTCCTTGGGGTAGGATTTGACCCTAAAGGAAGCAGTTTAAAATACTATGTATTATATACTATACCTCAAGAGATAAATAATATGCAGGTATTAGCCACTGCATGCTGGAAACATTATAAAACAGGCCCCAATTTTGAATGTGACTGGTGGTGAAAAACTGCAGCATCTGGGGACCTACTCCTAAATGCAGTTGATACAATTAAGAACACACAAACTTTGTCAGAAATACTGGTAAGCAGAAGTCATAGATTAGTTACAATGAATTTCTTAGTTATGACAACACTGTTAGCTAGCTTATGGAAATCATTTTGAATACCTAGATTAAAAGGGGGCATGAAAAATTTAAGGATTGCTGGAACTTTATGTGATATGGCATACATGAATTCATCAAAAGGAAAACGATCTGTCTCTGTTTTTCTGTGACATGGGTGGAAATGATAAATTATTGGAATACTCTGGATAAGCCAAGTCCAAGTCGTGCATTTAATATTTTGTATATTATGAAGCACTCTTTGCAATGATGATGTGGATGAAAAGATGGAGAAAAAAACCCGCTGTTCTTATTTCATCTTCCACAAATAGCACAAACTGGAAGGCGCTTTGCTGGCCCTCGGCCAATTTCAACATGCCTTGGCCGAACTGGTGGCGTGGTTGACACACACGGAAGAATTATTGGATTCCCAGAGGCCTATTAATGGTGACCCGAAAGTCATTGAGGTGGAGCTGGCAAAACACCATGTAAGTGCAAATCTCTTATTTGGGGCCTTTGCTAAGTGGTACAGCCCTGGTTCTGTTTGCATATGTTCCTAGGCTGGGTCATTGACATTCTTGCTTAAAGTGGCCTCCAATAAGAAACATCTTAGAGAACTGCTCTAAGTTCTCAACAAGGATAACAGCACCAACCTAATGAGAAAACCCTTCCTTCCCTCTTTTCATCTTTTTTCTTTTGGGTCACGAGAGCTTGTAGTGTAGCTTCCTCAGCTTGTAGTGTAGCTAGTGTAGCTTCCTCAACTTGTGTACCTCCTTGCTGCTGTGATGTTACAGCTTCACCAAACTATGCTTGAAGAATGCAGGCAATATTTTGAGAACACCAATTCTGGGGGGCATCCAGCAGATAACCCTGATAGGTGTTTATTTGGATTGGTGAGTCACCTGGCCTCTTTTACTGGGACACTCATTGCACAGAAGCAACAGTGTTTAGCCCCCAGTAGAGACATTGGTGATGGTAAAGCCCAGAAAACAGTTTGACTTGTCCTTGGTTTTGAGAGCTGCAGAGTGCAGGAAGCCTCTGAGATAGGTCTCTTGAAAGGAAGGCTATCTTCAGAATGAGGGTCCTGTAGTACCAGCTTGTGGAGCTTGGAGGTGTTTATCTGATCTCCTTCGAAAGCCTGGTGGAAACATACGCTGATTTAAAGTCTGTCTTGTTTTCTCCTCTGCTCCCGATGACGTATGAAGGTGCTGAAAAATGATGTGTTGGCCCACCAATCTACAGTGGAGACGGTGAACAAAGCTGGCAATGAGCTCCTGGAATCCAGTGCCGGCGATGATGCCAGCAGCCTCCGGAATCGACTGGAGATGATGAATGCCTGTTGGGAGTCAGTGCTGCAGAAGACCGAAGAACGAGAACAGCAATTGCAGAGGACTCTTCAGCAGGTGAGCCATATAGCCTGGCACAAGAATTGATGCCCTCTTACAGTTTCACTTATTTCTCGCTAACGTCCACTAAGGGATGCCTTCTACCTGCACACACTCAGTCACTGTCCAGCAATTTGCAATTTGGAACTTGGTTTCTTTTGGAGGCTAAGAATTGTTGGAGCCAGAGTCTCTCAAAAGGTTTGTCAGGGTTTCTTTTATGGTGTTTGGTGACCGGTGCTAAGCTGAAGAAGGAAGAGGCTGGCTGATGTTTTACGTTGCTTCTTCTACATTTATGTCTCTCCCTTTCCTTAGAAAATCCTGGCCCTTGCCTTGAAGCTTACGGGAATAGGTGGAGTTCCAACTTTCAAATCGAGAAACAATTTGTGATGCGCTTTGCATTCTTTTGCAGGCTCAGGGTTTCCACGGTGAAATTGAAGACTTCATCCTGTGGCTCACGAGGATGGAGAGCCAGCTGTCGGCATCCAAACCAACAGGCGGGTTGCCAGAAACTGCCCGGGAGCAACTGAGTGCCCATTTGGTGAGTTGGAATGGCTGAACTGGCCTCAGTAGCAGCCGAGCTTGCCTCACCGTTAATTCAGGATGAAAAGACTCTATACCATAGGTGTCAAACTCGCAGCCTCAAGATGTTATGGACTACAGTTCCCATCATCCCCTGCCAGCATCATGCGAGTTTGACTCACTACACTTGATCTTAGCCAAAAGCGATGTTTGACACCTGTGCTCTACACGGACATATGGGACCTAAAAGTTCCAGAAGGTGGAAACACGGAAGTTCAGGATTTGAGTCCAATAGCACTTCAGAGATGAACAAGAATTCCAGGGGATAAGCCTTCAAGAGTCAAAGCTCCTTTTACTTTATTTTATTATTTTATTTTTCTTCCAGGCCTGTAGCTCCTGGCCTTGTTTCGCTCATGTACCCCTTAGCAACACATTTTCCTAAAATGTTACCCCCATATTAGGAAATCAGTTACATACCCCCAAACACTCTTATGTGTACCCCAGGTTGGGAACCACTGTCCTGGGCCGGCCTTCCTCAAATGGGTTAAAGGCAGCGTACAACGAAGACTATATGACGTCATTAAAACATTGTACAATATAACTCATAAAATTTCATAAATTCCTATAACACATACACCTTGGCACTATTCAATTTAAGAATAAAATCAATTCAATCAGTACCATCCCCGCACCAATATCTTTATCCATCATGTTGTGGGGAGGGGTAAAAAGGAAGTGGAGGCCCGCAAGATGGAAACTGTTGCTGTCCTCAACCATTGGCCTGGCAGAACAGCTCCATCTTTATAGGCCCTGCAAAATTGCAAAAAATCCTGCAGGGCTCTGGTCTTACTCGGGAAAACGTTCCACCAGGCCAGGGCCAGAGCTGAAAAAGCTCTGCCCCTGGTTGTGGACAGCTGGATTGTTTTAGGGCCAGGAGCCACGAGTAGATTGTTGTTAGCTGAGCACAGAGGTCTTTGGGGGACATATATGTATATTGTCAAATGCAAATAGGAATGTAGATCTCTGAGCCCTTATATCCCAGTGAGAAGGTGGGAAGGGTGTTGCAGACAAGGGAGTCAGGATACAAAGGTACACTGCAAAATGCAATCAGCTCAATTAGAGTAGGATAGAAATGCCCCAGGGTGTGTGTGGGTGTGTGAAAATGGGAACATCAGCTGATGTGCAAGGTTGCAGTCCACGAAGAATCTTTGTGACTCTTAGGTGACCACACAGAGACTGTTGGAGTGGGAGGCTTGGAGTGCTGTTGGAGCTTATAGCAGAAAGTCGCAAGACAGGCCTTTAGACCAACTTCTAGTGGAAATTAACAGGAACTTCAGAGCATCTGAGTTGGGACAGGTCACCTTATGGGACAATATGGGAAATGTTTCTTATTGTCTCAGTTATGGACAGGATAGAACTGTGTAGCTAATGAGCAGAATCCGAAAGCCATAAAGGATTCCTTTAGAAGGGGAAGTTTTGCCCAAATGAGGAGTGCAAGCAGAACTTCTGGAAGAAAAAAGTAAACTGACGACTAGACAAGCAAAAAACCAACAAACGTCACTGCAGACAATAAGACAAAAAATGTACAAGCAACACTAATATTCAGCATTTGTGAATGTGCTGGGAAGCCGTCATTGAGCAAAATTCTTGGTAAAATTAGACATGGCAAAAGAAGTCAGTAATGCAGACTGTTTACCCCTGTTCCTGTGTATGCTCAGCTAATTAACATGTCCTCAGAAGCCCCCCTTGTGTGACATGCTTTCAATGGTTCTTTGTTGTAGGAGCTGTATGCCCAGTTTAAAGCCAACGAGGAGGTCTATAGCCAGCTCTTGGCAAAGGGGCGACTGATGCTTCTGAGTCGGGATGACTCTGGATCCGGATCGAAGACAGAACAAAGTGTGGCCCTCCTGGAACAGAAGTGGGGCCTCATCAGTACAAAGATGGAAGAGAGAAAGGTAGCATGAAAGAGGGTGTGAGGTTAGGGTTGTACCCAATGTTCTCTGTAAGCTGTGTGGCTGCGCAGATATCATTTTGGCGCCATGTAGATTGGGCAGCCGCCAGCAGGGGGAGCTTTTGCGGAGCTCTTGCAGGTGGCTCTGTGCTGCTCAGTGGTAGGGAACTTCCATGCAGTTCCCTACTACAGTTAGAGGGACTATTGTTTTTACCAACAAATTACTGTTTAAAAATGACCCTGGGCAAATCAGCATCTAGAGGAAACCCCCCAACTACCTTATATACTCAGTCAGGCCCTTGGCACATCTAGCTCAGAATGGTCTCCGCTGACTGGTAGCAGCTCTCCAGAAGTCTCAGACAGGGAAAGGTATTTTTTTCCCCCTATCACCTGCGAATTGGAGATGTGGAGGTTGAACCCGGGACTTTCTGTATGCAAAGCTGGTACTCTGTCACTGGACCATAGCCCTAGTGCAGTCTCTGGCCTGTATAAGGGAAAGGAAGAGAGCCTGTGTGGAGCCTCCCCACCCAGGAGATGTTGGAACTTGAGTGATATTTGGCCATGGTGGTGATATTAAATAGTAAACTACAGAAATTTCAGTAAGGCCCCTTCCGCACATGCAGAATAATGCGTTTTCAAACCACTTTCACAACTGTTTGCAAGTGGATTTTGCTATTCCACACAGCTTCAAGGAGCATTGAAAGCAGTTTGAAAGTGCATTATTCTGCAAGTGCGGAAGGAGCCCACGAGTCTGGGTTAGAAGTGTGGGAAGACTAGCTACAGTCATCATGCAGTGCTTAATTTAAGGGCTGGGGCAAAGTCCAGTTTTGGAAGCCAAGAGGAAACAGAGGCCCTTTTCAGCTCCTACCAGACTTCCCAGTCTGGAGCACAAGGATCTTTCCCATCCTACTGAGAGGTTGCCAACCAGAAAGTAAAAAGCTAGTCATTGTGGTCAGGACATTCTATTCTGTCACTGCTTTTTATCCCAGAAAAGGGGCAGCGGCTCAGTCGAGCAGCATTCACTTGGCATTCAGAAGGTTCCAGGTCCAGACTGGCATCTCCAGTTAAAAAGATCAGTTGCTAGGGTGAGGTGAAAGACTTGTGTCTGAAACTCTAGAGAACCACTGCCAGGCAGTGGACAATTCTGACCTTGGACTGATCGTCTCAGTCAGTATAACACAGTTTCATGTGTTCAGGTGCGCAGTATCTAATGTGTATGGTTTGCTACCCATATCTTCTACAAGCAAAGCATTCTTTCTTCAGGACTGCGCTTAGGTTGTCCAAACAAAGGCATTTTCCTTATTGAACTGACAAATTAATTCTGGAAATGTTTCCTCTGTTGAAGGGGGGGGGAAATCATCTCTTTGGAAACAGGGTGTGTTCTCTGATTGAATGGAGGAGGGACCTTTCAGAAAGACAGCCAGTGTGACAGCTTTTGTGAACTCTTTCTCACTTTGTCATCTTTCCCTTCAGTCCAAGCTGGAAGAGGCACTAAATTTGGCCACTGAGTTCCAGAACTCCCTCCAGGATTTCATCAACTGGCTGACCCTTGCTGAGCAGAGCTTGAACTTGGCCCCTCCGCCCAGCCTTATCCTCAGCACCGTGCTGTCACAGATAGAGGATCACAAGGTAATGCCGCCCGGTACTTCTTGCTAAAAGTGGAGTGGGATTGCTGCTTGAGTGGGATTTAGCTGAAATATTACAAACAGCATAGAATTTCTGCAAGCATTTGTGTTTGAGTCTACAGTTCTGTCAGGGGTGCGGAATTTAGACTGGAAATTTGTTTCTAAGATTAGTTGGATGGTATGTCTTATGTTTTCTGATTGCCCCAGAGGACGTCTGCTACTCCTGGTTTTGGTACCCAGCCATTTCTGCAGATAATTTCAAATGGGTAGCCATATTGGCCTTCAGCATGAAAGCAAAATTTGAGTCCAGTGGTACCTTAGAGCAGGGTTGGACACCACCGTCTTAGAGACCAAGAAGATTTCCAGGCTCTTAAGAGTCAATGCTCAGGTATCTAATGAAACTCTTGGACTCTTAAAAGCTTGTACCCTGGAAAGCTTATTCCTGCCAGTTTTTAAGGTACTACTGGATTCAAATCTTGCTCATCTACTTCTGCAGGTAGGTGCTTCAGTCTGTAGAGTCTTCCTACTGCATACATGGTGTGTACTGTCTTCACAACAATTTTGAGAAGTTGGTTGCATTATTCCCTTTGTTCAGATAGGGAAACTTCAGCTTACAGAGCTGTAGAAGAGGTGGGATTGGCACTTCCAAGTCCCCAACTCTCTAGCCATGCTCTCAGTAGACAGCCTGTAGAGTACATTGAAGCTCTGCCTTCACTTCACAACTTCCATTCCAGACAAATTTACTTCTTTGTGTTATGTGACACCTGAGGAAACCCAGCAGGGATTGTGTCCATTTTCTTTCCACAGGTCTTTGCAAATGAAGTCAATGCGCACCGGGACCAGATTATCAGCTTGGATCAAACTGGGAACCATCTGAAATTCCTGAGTCAGAAACAGGATGTTGTCTTGATCAAGAACCTCTTAGTCAGCGTCCAGTCACGTTGGGAGAAGGTCGTCCAGCGTTCAGTTGAGAGGGGACGGGCTCTGGATGATGCTCGCAAGCGGGCAAAACAGGTAAGTAGCATGTTATAACCAGAAAGAAAATCATTATAAAATGATGTATAGATGGTATCTGACGCCAAAAAAATTGGCAAAAATGTATAAAGGTATAACTAATAGATGTTGGAAATGCCAAAAACACGAGGGATCTTTTTCATATATGGTGGTTGTATTTAGAGGCTAAATCCTTTTGGAACATGATACTTAAAGAAATGCAGAAAATTCTGAAAATAACAATGAAGAAACAGCCTGACATTTTTTTACTAAGATTAATAGGAGACAATATCCCAAATCAATACAGGCTGCTTTTCAAGTATATGTGCAAGGACATTCGACACCCAGATATGAAGAGAGGAAAAAAAGTATCAACCAAGGAAGCTTGGATACAGAAGATCACAGAATATTCAGAAATAGCAAAATTAACAACCTTAGTATAGAACAGTAATACAGAGAAGTTTGCAGAAAACTGGAAACCTTTTAACAACCTATTGAAAAAATCGGTAGAAGAGAAATAATCGCAGGATTTGAAATTTTTTTTAAAATTGAGATTTAAAAGAAAATATTCTGAAATAGAATATTAGAAATGATATAATGTGTAGCTGATAAATTGTTTCATTTTAACTAGATGCATGAACCTAGAATGAATTATAATTCAATTATGAGACAGCGGGAAGTTATTATTTGGTTATTTTCTTGTGCTCTCTCTCTCCTGGTTTTTTTTGGGGGGGGTTTGTATTTCATGTTCTTATTTTATATTGATGTGGGGGGATGTAAATGTGTTTCTGGGTTGTTTTTGTTCTTGTATATATTGAGAAACTAAAAACTTTTGCTCACTTTTGCTGGTTGCTCACTTTTGCTCTTGGTGCACGAAGTGTGACAGTACACAGGAAGCAGTAAAGAAAGCGCTTAAGGTGAAGCAGGATGTATAAACGTCCCAGGAGAGACATCTTCTAGGCTTGGGGAGCAAAATGACTGAAGGGAGAGAGGGCCAAAATCGTGACTGAGCATGTGAAGAAGGAGCAAGAGTTTAAGGAGGATGGCAGAGGCGTGGGGGGGATGGCGCCTGGATCAAAACCTGATCTTGGCTCCACCCCCTGCACCCCACTTACCTGGCTGGGCCGCTGGCGGACCTGGCGAGGCCGAGGAGTGCCCGGTGGTGGCCCAGCCAGGCTGCTCCTTTGGCCAGCAGAGGCTGTGCTGGCTGAAGGAGCAGCCTGGTGGGGCCGAGCTGAGGGGAGGGGTGGGGGGCAATTTTGCCCCCACATGACCAACTAGCTCACGCCCAGGGACATGTGACCCCACATGTTCCTGTGAGCGCTCCGCCTCTCAGGGATGGTGAATAAGGAATCCAGGTTGGGCAGATAGCTTTTACCATGAGAACTGGGAACTGGATGCAGAGTGGCAGTGGAGGCAGTACACAGACTTGTGGGGGAGACTGACCAGGAGAAGAGAGAGACCTTTTTGTTAGCTCAGGAGTTTTGTTTGGGGGGGGGGGGGGGCCCCAAGAGGCAAGACTGGCAAAAAGGAGAGCAGGCAAGAGGTGACTAAAGCCAAGATGCAGTTTTAGCCCTAGGTGCTGAAGATGAATTTTGAAAAACTGCAACATACCTTCTAAGCACATTTTTTTTTTGTCCCTTGGGAATCATTGCAGTTCCACGAAGCTTGGAAGAAGCTGGTCGACTGGTTGGAAGATGCAGAGAATCATCTGGACTCTGAGCTGGAAATTTCTAACGATCCTGACAAGATCAAGCTGCAACTCTCCAAGCACAAGGTTAGAATCCAGCTTCTTGGGACAGGGAGACGGCAGTTCCTCCCGGACCATTTTCCAGGAGATCTTCAGGCATGTAGGTCTGGTTGCTGACATTCTGGCATTTGTCTGGTCTTCCCAGATGATCAGGAGCCCAGATTCCTTAACTGACAGAAGCCATTCCTTGTTGAAAAGAACCTGAGTACACACTCATGCTGTGTGAATGTAGCAGGTCTTGCTAACTTAGGGATTCTGGTGCAAAACAAAGTCGGCTTTGCCCCACTCTCCTATTCCGAAACTGTAACTGTCATGTTGGTAGTCCTGCATAGACCAGCAATAGAAAAGATAGAATATTTTTAATAGAAAAAATATTTAATAGAAAAAATTATCCAGTATGGCCGGGAGCTTTGAAATGCATTTCCCACAAATGCAACTCAGAAAAATGCAGCTCAGATAAGTTATCTGGACTCCAGAAATATCATTTCTAAAAATGATTAGCTCCACATGTGTTTTGTTCACATTAAATAACATTCCAGCCTGTATTTAAATAGGTCCAACCTCCTAACAAGAGTATCAAATGTGAAATGTTGTGATACCCCTTCTGCCTTGCAGGGAGTTAGTAGTTGCTGCCTGATCCCTTGCCAGAGGCTGTCCAAGGAGTCAAGTCCTTCCAGTCTCCCTTGCCTGAGTGGTGCTTTCACATGTGCTGAATAATGCACTTTCAGTATACTTTGCAAACTGGATGTTACTTCTGAAATGTCAAAATCCACTTGCAAACAATTGCTAAAGTGCATCCAAAGTGAATTGAAAGTGCACTATTCAGTGTGTAAAAGTGCATTGCAAAACCGGAGGTGTCTGGGATTGAGTCAGGAACTTCCTACTTCTTTCCCTTAAACACAAGGTGACATTCTTCTTACACAGGCACGGTGGCTGTTACTGCAGAGAAACCACTGAGCTGTCCTTGATGGGCAGCCTCTCCCAAACTAAAATCTGAAGGGGTGTGGACGTATTTCTCGGTATCTGAACTTGCTACTTCCTTGTCCAGCCTAATGCATATTGTGTATTTTTAATTTCTCTTTTCTTCTCTTTCTCCCCATCCCCCCGGAAAAATGGTCAGGAGTTCCAAAAAACTCTAGGTAGCAAACAGCCTGTCTATGACACCACAATTAGGACAGGCAGAGCCTTGAAGGAGAAAGCTCAGTTTCCAGATGACACCCAAAGCCTAGATCATCTTCTCGGGGAAGTCCGAGACAAATGGGACACCGTGTGCGGCAAATCTGTGGAAAGGTGAGTGTCTGTAGGACCAGTATCCTGGGTAGGCTGTTGGAACAAATTTGGGTGCTAGAGCATGGAAGCCAGAATCACCGGACCATCTTGCTTGTGGGGGTATATGCATCAGTAGCAAGGGGGCTGGAATATTTGGGGTTCAGAGGATTTGCAGTGCTGGTAGCAGATCCATTCAGGGCAGTTGCAAACATTTTAATCTGATTCCTCCTTCACTTGTGTTTGAGGCCTTGAGATATGTCGCAGCCAGAGCCTCAGGATCAGAAACATTCCCGTGTTCACTGAAGCACAAGCCAAGCTCAGAGCAACTCCATATTTCACAAGGAAATAGGCTACTATTGGGATGTCTGAAACTGGGATGTCTTTTTATAGGCAGCACAAACTGGAAGAGGCATTGCTTTTCTCCGGGCAGTTCATGGATGCCTTGCAAGCTTTGGTGGACTGGCTGTACAAGGTGGAGCCACAGTTAGCTGAAGACCAGCCAGTGCATGGGGACCTGGATCTGGTCATGAACTTAATGGATGCCCACAAGGTAACAGTTAGGATGAGCAATCTACAGAGCCGTGGGTCACCGAATCTAGTCATCTGGCATTACCTCGTCCAGGGTGTCTTTCTGGTCAGTGTGCTTGGGCTGCAGCCTGCACTGATGTGCCAAAGCCCTGAACTTAGAGGGTTCAAGGAGCCTACAGAAGTGCAGCCATGTTGATACTACTTTTCCCTGCTTCTCTTGCTCCCCCACCCCTTTGTGATAGGTTTTTCAAAAGGAGCTCGGCAAGCGAACAGGCACGGTGCAGGTACTGAAACGTTCTGGACGGGAGTTGATTGAGAATAGCCGTGACGACACCACGTGGGTGAAGGTGCAGCTGCAAGAGCTGAGCAACCGCTGGGACACCGTCTGCAAGATGTCTGTCTTGAAGCAAACCCGGCTGGAGCAGGCCTTGAAACAGGTGAGAAGAGAAAGCCACTGGCTCTTGCAGGCCTGCATTGAATCTCTTTGGTGTTTGGCAACACAGCAGGAAGGCGGAAGGGAGGTTGGCTTTAGGACCCCGTTTGCTGTTGCTGGATGCCTTTTTGTGATTCACATGTCCCAAGGAAGCTTTATGTTACTTGTTTGGAGTCTAGCAGGTAAACTTGAAGCAGGGGAGGAGGGTACTTCTTTACTCAGGGAGTGTTTATAATGTGGAATATGCTGCTGGAGGATGTAGTGGCCACAGGTACAGAGACAGCTTTGGAAGATCAGACCAATTCATGAAGGATAGATCCATTAGTGGCTATTAGCTACAGTGACTAAAGCAGGGGTGTCCAACTCTGGCGCTTTAGATGTTCATGGACTACAATTCCCATCAGCCCCTGCTGGCACGGCCAATTGGCCATGCCAGCAGGGGCTGATGGGAATTGTAGTCTATGAACATCTGAAGCGCCAGAGTTGGACACCTCTGAACTAAAGGAAACCTCCACGTGCGGAGGCAGTCAGCCTCTTAATCCCAAGAGGAAACATTAGGGGAAGGCCTTGGCCTCTCTACCCTGTGGTTGGTCTTTCAAGAAAACTGGCTGGCCATTGTGTGAGAGGGAATGCTGGACTAGATGGACCAACGATCTGGTCCGTCAGAGCCCTTCTGGGTCACTCCAACAGGTGTGGCAGCTAATAAGCTTCTGTCCAGTTGCCCCTTTTACCCAGCAAGCTCCTCTCAACGGAGCGATGGCCAGATGAGCAGGTTGTTTTCAGAGAGAACTCTGACAACCTGATGCTGGAGAGTCGATACCTTGGCAGAGCGGGTTGTGGTGGTGGCTTCGATGTGCTGGGCGAACCTCCCTGAGCCTTGTGCCTGAGCACTGTCCAGAAAGAGAGAATGCTGAGAGCTTAGTGGCCCATTGGCTGAAGTACCCCTGAGACTCTTCTGATGCCTTGCTTCCGGGAGAGGATTCAGCCAATGCCGTTTCTTCCCAGGCTGAGGAGTTCCGGACCGCTGTCCACATACTGCTAGAGTGGCTCTCTGAAGCAGAGCAGACCCTCCGCTTCCGAGGGGCTTTGCCTGATGACACCGAAGCTCTGCAGGCACTCATTGATGTACACAAGGTAGGTAGTTTTTCATAGGATAACCGGTGTGTGTGTGTGTGTGTGTTTGGTCCTGGTTTTAGATGCTCAGGGGCACTGCCATGTATTGTGTTTCTGTCTCTCTTTTTTGCTCAGGAGTTCATGAAGAAAGTGGAAGAGAAAAGGATGGACGTGAACTCTGCCGTGGCAATGGGGGAGGTCATCTTAGCTGTGTGCCACCCCGACTGTGTCACCACCATCAAACACTGGATAACCATCATCCGGGCCCGGTTTGAGGAGGTGAGTTACCTGGGGTGCCTTTGCCGTTCATGGAGAGACTGACATTTGTAAGGTGGTTGGCATGTTAAATGGAATCCTCTTCCTTTCTGGTTCACATACATTCTGGGTACTTTCTCACATGCTGAACAGTGCTCTTTCAGCTCATTTTCAATGCACTTTAACTATTGTTCGCAAGTGCATTCTACCGTTTCGCACAGGAAAATCCAGTAAAAAAAGTCTAGTACTGACACCCACCATGGTGTCCATGGGCAGCATGTTGGTGAACTCTACCTTAAAATAGCGACAGCCTTAACATGCGTACAGCTCCTCTGGTTATAACTGACACATACCTTTTTTTAAAAAATTCTTTCTCTCAATCCGAACTCTATTAAAAACATCGTTGCTTACCATAGAAAAGCTGAAATTATATTGAAATAGATTTTAAATTACAGTTATCCCTTCCACATTGCTGGGGTGAGGGGCACGGTGATCTGGAAATCTGCATAAAAAATTTGGGCCCTCCGTTTATGTGGGTCAGCAGATCAGTGTTGCACAGGATCATAGGGTTACCAAAGACCCAAAACGCTCATCAGTCGCCTGAAATCAAGAGATGTGAAGCTCAGGATTGTTCCAGATCCAGGGTATTTGGAGGGCTCAGTACAAGCGATAGGAGGAAGACCTTCCCTCTTCAGAGGATGACTGGCTTGACTCAGTGTTTTGGCTCCTTATTGCTGAGTTCCATCAGCGCCAACGGCTCTTCCTCCTCACTGTCTTCCGTGGCAGGTTCTCACGTGGGCGAAGCAGCATCAACAACGCCTTGAGGCGGCGCTCTCAGAATTGGTGGCCAATGCTGAACTTCTGGAGGAACTCTTGGGGTGGATTCAGTGGGCTGAGACCACGCTGATCCAGCGGGATCAGGACCCAATGCCGCAGAACATAGAGCAAGTGAAAGCCCTCATCGCAGAGCACCAGGTGAGTCTGCCCCGATGGTTTCTTCTCTGCCTCCTCCCTGCTTTTTTGTTCGTTTTCATCTGTGTGTTCATATGTGGCTCCCATTCATTGCCATGGGACTTGACAGGGATTGCAGACTGCTCTCTGTCTGTCTGTCTGTCTGTCTGTCTGTCTGTGTCTGTGTCTGTGTCTGTGTGTGAGAGAGAGTGTGAGAGAGAGAACATAATCTAATCTAGGAGGCAGTTTTAGGAGGCAGATCAAGGGGTGTTACCTCACAGCTTCCTCCTTTGTGGGCAGTCAGCCGTCCTGCACCCATGTGGGTCAGGCCACAACTGGCTACCCCATTTCATTGAAGATCTTGGGATTATATGAAGAAATGTGGCAGTAAGGAACATGGCTTCCTAGAAATTGCAGTTTTGCAAAGTATGTCAAAGAGTACTTGAAAATACTTGAGCAGCCCCTGCTTTAAATTAGGTATCAGAAGAGGAAGGAACCAAATGAATCTTGATTGTCCACAGTTGGTGTTGAAAGTTCTCTCAGAGCTCCTTGATCTGCCCCACAGAAGGAGTATAAAGTACACAGTAAGAAAACACACACTTCTCTGAAGATGCCAGCCACAGATGCAGGCAAGAGAATGTTACTGGAACACAGCCATTCAACCGGAAAACCCACAACACCCTAAAACACATACTCTTTCCCCTTCCCTTGGGTCTTCTTTTTTTAAAAAAAGTTGTATTTTTGCAGTCCTTCATGGAAGAAATGACTCGAAAGCAGCCAGATGTTGACCGAGTCACAAAGACGTACAAGAGGAAAGCCACTGAGCCAACGCATGGACCTTTCACTGACAAATCCCGAAGCAATCGTATGTTGGAACTTTAGCTGCCTTGGGAAGGGGGGAGGGGTTGGGGACTGGGACTCACTTGCCTGAGAGCCACATAGGCCTACAAACTGAGGGGCCCCTGACCTGGCTTGCGAGGGAAGTGAAATTGAGGGCTGGGGGTGGGGACACTACTCTGATTATTTGGTTTGTCCTAGGACTGAACCTCACTTTTAAAAACAAGTCCTGTACTCCTGAGCTCTACCATCTACTCACTCAGATGAAGGTCTGCAGTGGGAGGGCTTCATCTTCTAGAGCAGGGTGTTGAACTCCTTTGTTGCGTGGGCTGGATGTGACATAAATATAACTTGGTCAGGGCGGGCCCTGGAGCAGGGGGTGGACTGCCTCAGCTGGCCTTAGAATGGCAGTGGGGTGGGGGGGATAGGATGCCTGGACTGGTGAGCCCTCAACAGGGTAGAATGGCTGCCTTGAGAGGGCCCTGTGAGCCAGTTGAGGGGTTGCCTTCGCTGACACACAGGCCTGATAAGCCCCCTCAAGGGGCTGGATCCGGTCCCCAGGCCACATGTTTGACACCCCTGTCCTAGAGCATCTCATCAGTTCACATCCTAATTACAAAGCAGTCATTCTCCCCCATCCCCAAAAGAAAGAGCCCGTTGCCATTTGCTGTATTTTTAACAGGCTTTCCAGTCCGCTGTGCAAATGGGGACATGACGGTGTTCAGTTTTAATGCTCACCCCTACAATTCAGCCTGCTGCCTTGACCAGAATCTTTTCATTCTGCATCTCCCTTCTCTTTGCTCGATTTGCTCAATTCCTTTCCCTGTTTCTCTGTGTTTCCAGGGAAGTCCTTGAGCCAGACCACCCCTCCTCCCATGCCCATCCTCTCCCAATCAGAAGCAAAGAACCCACGGATCAACCAGCTGTCAGCCAGGTGGCAGCAGGTGTGGCTGCTGGCCCTGGAGCGTCAGCGCAAGCTCAACGATGCCCTGGACCGGCTAGAAGAGGTAACATCCCCCCCATACACACATACCCATCCCTTTCTACTTTGCCAACACGCATAGAGTGGGCGTACGCAACAGGGCTCATTTCAGCAAGAAACAGAAACTGGCAGCAAACAACCACCCAAACGTGGAAGCAGAAGAAGCCTGGGGCAGGCAAAATGGCGACTGGGCTCAAGGGAAGCAACGGGACACCTCCTCGTGTGTAAATGAGGAAACTTGGGGAGATCCCACTGCGAAGCTCACAATCTCACAGAGAGCTGTACACGTACAAAGAAGAGGATGTTATGTCGTGAAAGGCAGGCTGTTTACTTGAGGAATGACAGCTCACCAGAATATATGCAAAGCGTCTTTCTTTAGGAATGTGCATTAATTTTTCTGCCAGTGCAAGTAACCAAACCTAATGGTACTTTGCCGTTGGCCTCCATTGATGGCCAGTCCAAATCAGTAAGCACAAGTGAAGTAAGCGGAAGAAAAACAATCAGCACTTTGCAGAGAAGGGTTTTAATTTCATCAGCAGAGCTCCTTGAATCTTGATCATCATGTTGGTTTGCTGCGCACAAGCTAGATTTGCCTCCAGGCTGTAGCAGGGGTGTGACTGCATGGAAATGGTTTTGTGGCCAGCCAGACTAAAGGGGTAGCCTCTCGTGAGTCTCATCTGTCTTTCAGAAAGAGCATTCCCCACCAGTCCTGCAAAGTAGGCTGGCTCATGACTTCTTGCCTTGTATGAGACAGAAGCTGGACGGGCAGGTCCACTTTTTCTGTTCCTCAGTCTCCTCTATCGTTCTGAGCAGGCCTAAACCACTGCTGCCTCCTTATCTCAGAGCAGGGCAACTTTTGTTCCCATGTTTCTCCTCCAGAGGAGACTTACAATGAATGATTCTTTCTCTTTTCCAGTTGAAAGAGTTTGCAAACTTTGACTTTGATGTCTGGCGGAAGAAGTACATGCGCTGGATGAATCACAAGAAGTCACGTGTCATGGACTTTTTCCGACGGATTGACAAAGACCAGGATGGGAAGATCACCCGGCAGGAGTTCATTGATGGGATTCTTGCATCTAGTAAGTTGTTCAATTTTTCTCTGAACTTGGGCAGCAAATTTGAAATCACTGATTTCCCACTTGTCAGCGCAAGCAAAGCATCCTTCACTGTATGCTGAGAGGATTGTGTACTGCTTGGTATTTATTGCAGACTAGACCCAGCTTTCACCGCTGACTATTGGGGCATTTTTGTTGCTTTAATTGGCAACTGAATATTATTATATCATTGTTACCACTGCACCTGTCAAGTTCTCTCAATTTTCAGCTTTTATTATTATTTTAAAAGAAGGATTCTTACCCTTTTCATTGCGGAGCTGTGTCTTTCCTCTTATGTCTCCAAAATGAAAGAAACTAAGGTTCTTTTCTATAGTGGAAGCTGGGAAATCAGAGAACCTGATTCAGATATTGTTATTAAATATTTAATGGCTGATTTTAAAAAAACCCTGAAAAATCCATGGGGCTGGGCAGGATGAACAACTGGTGCTGGGAGGCTGGGGGCAAAGAAAATGAGGAGAATCTGGCCTGTTGGCTGCTGGATGTTATCAGAAGTGGGGAAACCATACAGTTCTGTTCTCATGGTTATAATGCCTCTGCCTCTTACATCACTGAGGCCCCTCCCGCACATGCAGAATAATGCACTTTCAAGCCACTTTCAATGCACTTTGAAGCTGGATTTTACTGTGCGGAATAGCAAGATACACCTTCAAACAATTGTGAAGGTGGGTTGAAAGTGCATTATTCTGCATATGCGGAAAGGGCCTGAGACTGATGAGGGAAGCCCCTTGGGGTCTCCATTAGGAAGAAAAGCAGGAGATAAATCAGTAAAAAATAAAACTAATTTTTGCTGAAGGATTCAGTGGGGGATAGGGATGGTGGTGGTTGCTTGCCATGATAGCCAGAAACCCGGCCTCCTCCTTCAGAGACCATGCATGTCTCCAGCTAGTTAGGGCTAATTGCAGATGGGTATATCCCCCTGTGCCCTGCTTGATGGAGATTCTTGAGGCATCTTTCTGGTCGCAATTGGGAGAGGAGATTTACTGTGATATTTGAGGACCAGTCCTACAACACGGGGAGTCAAGGAGGTTCAGCATTAACACACGTTTTGTTCTCTCTCTTTCAGAATTCCCCACAACTAAGTTAGAGATGACTGCCGTCGCTGACATCTTTGACCGTGACGGCGATGGCTACATCGACTACTATGAGTTTGTAGCTGCTCTGCACCCCAACAAAGATGCTTACCGGCCAACGACGGATGCAGACAAAATTGAGGATGAGGTAAGAAGTTGATCCAGATGTGGGAACCCAGGGGAATCCGGCAGGGGAGAGAATATGTAGCTGCTCTGGGTTCTGTAGCAACAAACAGCATGTAGTTTCAGCTAACAGTAGTAGCTGTGGGTCATAAATTTATCTGGGATGTTCCCACTCATGAAAAGCCAAGGGCTATGGGATTTCATCAGTGGTTGATCTTTCCCGTTTCACATTTGGGTCAGTGAGTGATTTGAGTGCAAAACCACACAGGCAAAAAGTAGATCTGGACTGTAAAGGGAAAACAAGTTCGTCTCCCCTGGGCTGGAGGACATCTTGTGGGTGGTTCCCACTGTCCTATTGGAGAGGCAGGAAGTAAACATTTTTCCTCTTCCTGTTGGGCAGGGACCGCCCCAATTTTCCTCACTTTAGTTATAAGGATTGCAACTCATTATAAATATGCTGTGCGGAATCCACTCTAGAGGGTTGGCAGGGAGTTTTATCCAGCACAGCACTAAGTAACCATTGTGGCACAGAAACATGGGGTGGGGTGAAATTAAATGGGGGTTTGGGGGCAGGACTTGGAGGTGCTTTTTCAGTTGAAATGCTGCCTATTGACCCATTGACTGTAAGTCAGAATGTACCCTGCACTCAGTCTTCTTCACAGGGTCCTCTAACCTGTGTCTGCAGCTTACTCCCCTTCCATGTTCACCTCATGTGCATTTATTGTGGGTGACAGTAAATGTTATGATTGTTGCTCATCGGGTGACACCATTCTGGGAAGAAGGCCAGAAAATTCTGCAGTGCTGTATCTCTGTATCTTTTGGCAGAATTCTTCCTGTCTCTTAGGGTTAAAGCCCGAGGTTCCAATGCAGCATAACAAGGCTAACCTTCATTTCCACTTCTTTTTTTCCTTCCCCCTCTTCTGATCCAAACAGGTCACAAGGCAGGTGGCTCAGTGCAAATGTGCTAAGAGGTTCCAAGTGGAGCAGATTGGAGAGAACAAGTACAGGGTAAGACAAGGGAGTTCAATTAATTCTACAACAGAGTTGGGCAGGTGACAGCCTTCAGGGGCCTCCTCCAGCCTACGGATGCTTTTCACCTGGCCATTGTGATATTGAACTTAATGCTTGGAAGTATTGGCTGACCAGGCTGCAGTACCTGGCTACTAGATTCTTGCTTCTCAAGAGGTGCTAAAAGGCTCAAGGGCCCTCCCAAGAACAGCAGATTCGGGAAAAGGCCTGCAGCCTGGTCTCCATCTTGTTCTGAAGTCTCCAAGTTAGATATTAGGGCTGACAGGGGGAAGACACCCAAGTCCTCAGAATATGTGGCCTCTGGGCTGAAAAAGATTTCCATCTCCCACCCTTCTGAGTGATAGGTGGCTTCAGGCAGCTCAGACATTCACAATGTGGCTACATTTCATCTCCCACACAGCAAAGTGCACAGACCTCCATGGAGGTGTGTACAAAGCCCTGATTTGAGTTGTTTCTTAAGAGAGGAGGAGGTAGAACAGTATCCTGAGCCCCAGAAGCTACAACCTGGTGGGTGCATGGTGAACAGGATGGATTATGTTTGTTCCCAAGAACCAAAAGATCCCTCCTACCAAGTCAGACAAACTGTCTGTGTATTCCATCATCCTGTTTCTAAGAGCGACCTTCCAGCTCTTTCTGGGAAATTCATGAACAGGGAATACATTATTTTGTTCAGGCAGTTTCTGTGCTGCCTTTCTGTCCTCCAGAGATATCAAAGAGATCTTAAAGCATAAAACAAGATAGAAATCCTAGAAAACATATCTACTTAAAATCAAATTAAATCATCATAGGATATCAGTAAGCACCTTTCAGAGGCATTCTGGAGTAAAAAGGAGAAGATTGGAATCCAGTAGCATCTTAGAGACCAACAAAATTTCCATGGTATAAATGTTCAAGAATCAGGGCTTCTTTCATCAGGTACAAGTAGGAATGGAGATATCTGAATCCTTGCGTCCCAGATGGAAGCTGGGAGGGGTGTTGCAGAGAAGGAAGACGGGATGCAATGGTACCATGCAAAATGCAATCAGCTTAACTAGAACTAAGGTGAACATGAGCATCTGTGGTGAGATCTCCATTCCTACTTGTATCTGAGCAAAGGAGCTCGGGCTCTTGAAAATTTATACCCTGGAAATCTTGTTGATGCTACTAGAGTCTAATCTTGCTCTTCTTCTACAGACCAACACATTTACTCACCTGAAACTATAGATTAAAAAGTATTTCAGTTTTTTCAGAAAGACAATTCAGGCCTCGTTTCCTTAGTCAGGGAGTTCCCTTGGGCGCCATTTCCCCCCAATACACCTCTGAGTCCCACAGACTGGGTGCAGCTGGCTGACGAGGCCCTCCAAAGATTCCTGCCAGTCTTGCTTCAGACCACTCAGGTTCCTTCACAAAGACTGCAGTGTGGGCAAGATAAGTCTGGACTGATGGTCCAAGCCATTTAGGGTTTTAAAGGTCAAAAACACAACTTGAATTTGTCCTGGAAGCACACTTGCAACCAGAGCAGATTACAGGATTACAGTTTGATTTACAGATTACAGTTTGATTTGTTCATCATGGTGGATAGCAGGAGCTTGAACTTGTGAACAGTCTTCATTGGTAGCCCCACACTAAGTGTCTTAACAGTAGCCCAATCTCAGTGTCACTGACTTTGGTGTGACAACAACCAGGTTGGCTTTCTGTAGGCCATATTAAAAAACTGGAAAAAGACCCACCTAGACTACTTAATTTCTCAGCAGAATGGTTTCCAATTGGCAAAGGTATTGGACAAGGATGTATTTTATCTCCCTGTCTCTTCAATCTTTATGCGGAGAATATCATAAAGTAAACTGGGTTAGAGTTACATGAAGATGAGCTGAAAACTGGAACTGAGTATTGTAAACAATGTGAGATATTCTGACAATACCACATTACTAGCAGAAAATAGCAAAGACTTGAAGCTACCACTGCTGAAAGTTAATGGGGAAAGTGCCAACACGGGACTCAGTAGTGGAGCTACAAGGGAGCGGGGGGGGGGGGCATTGCACCAGGTACATGCCTGCCCCCCCAAATTACCCCAACCCCTCCCCCCGTGGTGCCCCCCGCCCTCCCTTATCTTAGTTCAGCCTGAAAGTTCAGACTGAAACACAGCTGGAAAGGGCCCTAGTGGGAACTATGCTACCCAGGAGACCTTGTGACCCCCAAGGTCTCCTGGGTAGTGTAGTTCCCACCAAGGCTTTTTTCAGCCTGAACTGAACAGGCCTGAACTTTTTCAGCCTGGGGTGGCCGTGCGGGGAGGGGGGTCTTGGGCGGGCAGAAAACATAGCATCTGCCCTGGACGCAGTTTGGCCCAGCTACGCCTCTGACAGGACTACAGCTGAACATCAAGAAGTCAAAAGTAATGACTACTGGTGAATTACTCAGCTTTGAAGTGGACAATGAGGAAATTGAAATTGTCCAAGACTTTCTGTTTGTTTGCTCCATCATCAACTAAAAGGGAGACTGCAACCAAGGAGTGAGAGGGAAAGTGATATTGGGAAGGGCAGCCATGAAGGAGCTAGAAAAGATTGTTAAATGTAAAAACGTGTCACTGTCAGCCAAGATCAAGTTAATTTATGCCATAGTAGTTCCTGTTGTGATGCATGGATGTAAAAGCTGGATGATGAAGAAAGCTGACAGGAAGAAAGTAGGTTCACTTGAAATGTGGCGTTGGGTGGGGGGAGTTTTAATGGATATTGTGGACAGCCAAAAAGACAAATAAGTGGGTTCTAGATTAAATCAGGCCTGCGCTGCCCCTAAAAGCTAAAATGACTAAACTGAGGCTATCGTGCTTTGGTCACATTATGAGAAGAAAAGAGTCACTGGAAAAGACAGTAACGCTAGGAAAAGTTGAAGGCACCAGGAAAAGAGAAAGCCTCAACATGAGATATATTAACTCGATCAAGAAACCATGACCAGCAGTTTGCAAGATCTGACCAAGATTGTTATAAAAGGATGTTTTGGAGGACATTGATTCATAGAGTCAGCATGAGTCCAAAGTGACTAGATGGCACACAGCCGACTTGTGCCACTTTTCCTCCCAGGAAAACCTGCAAAGCTCTTACAGCTTCATACACCTTAAAGCTCTTACAGCTTCATGCACCTCTGAAGATGCCAGCTACAGATGCAGGCATAATGTTAGGAACAAGATCTACCAGATCATCCACACAGCCCGGAAAACCCACCCCAACCACTCTTACAGTTTGTCACCAACATGTGGTATTTGAAGATATTCATTCCCTGGGCAATTTAGTTCCAGGATCCTGCCTCTCTGTCCCTAACTCCCTCCTTCACTATAAACTCTCCAAGATAGTGGCAAGAGCTTCCGTGCTGTGGCAGTGAATTCCCTAAGTCCATTGTGTGCTGTATGAAGCAGTACTTGTCTGTTGTCTGCTTTATGTTACAGCCCAATCGCCGGTTTCCAAAAATGCTCCAAGCATCTAGCTTTTGTGTTTCTTTCTGCTTTCTTTCAGACTGCTGTTCTGGAAACAAACCCAGATATGGCTTTAAAGCCACCTGGGTTCCCCCTGGGCCTTGGAGAAATCTGGGTTTAGCTTGGGGCCAGGAGTCCAAGCATATGCTTGGGGTAGCAACATTTTAGGGGAGCCAGTGAAATCGCTGTATGTGTGTGCATTCAGGGAGGTGGTCCCTCATGGTCCCCCAGGTGGCCAAATACAATGAGGCTGGCTCAGACTGTGGCACAAGAAGGATGTCTACTCCAGCTGGTGCACGTCTTCTAGAGTTTTTTTAAATTTTGGTCTGTTTAGAGATAGACTGGGAAGGTGCCTTAATAAATTAAGCAGTGTGAAATACACCGAAGGAGGTACTTGTAGGTGACGAGACACAGATTACGCATATTACACTGTTAACCCTATATGATGTTTTCTCTCCCCCTTTCCTTCCTTCCTTCCTTCCTTCCCTCCCTCTCTCTCTCTCCTCCTTTTCCCCCTTCTTGTTTGCATCCCTTCTCCTTCATAGTTCTTCCTCGGCAACCAGGTACAGTGTGCCTTGCTATGCTGCCTTCAAGTGCTTTGGTAGATTGCTTCCTTTAAAAGCATCGCATGTTGCATATTTACGAAAAAAAGATCTTTGTTCTGCTCTGGGTGGCTTCTGCTTATCTGAATGTTGTGAGAAGAGCTTGCATATATTAACTTAGCCCAGATCCTGGTATACAATGATGAGGGTGACAAAAGGCAACACGTAACTTCTGGGACAGGCACAAATGCTGGGACAGCGGCATGCACAACTGGCCCGGGCCTTTTCTTTTTTCCCAGATCTCAGGTCTTTCCCAACATTCTTTAACCTACCAAGTTGAAATGTTGCTGTACACACACTCTGCCCCTTGATCAGAAACCAAGCGGGCCCAAACCTGCTCCTATGCCTCGGAAGGCACAAAGCAGTGACAGTTTCATTCCAGCATGGTGTAGTGGTTAAGAGTGGCAGAAAACCGGGTTTGATTCCCACTTCTCCACATGAGCAGTAGACTTTTATCTGGAGAACTGGGTTTGATTCCCCACTCCTCCACATGAAGCCTGCTGGGTGACATTGGGCTAGTCACAGTTCATTCAGAACTCTCTCAGCCCCACTTACCTCACAAGGTGTCTGTTGTGGGGGGAGATGTTTGTAAACAGCTTTGAGACTCCTTACAGTTGAGGAAAGTGGGGTAGAAATCCAAATTCTTCCTCTTCTTCTATTTTAAGTGCACAAACATTGACAACCTTTTCCCATTGCACCCCATGATTCTGGAAGGTTAATTCATAAATACCTTCAGCTTCAGGAACTGCATGCCCAGAGGCTGCTGCTGGGCTGAATAAAACAACTGATTTGCAGGCCCAGTTTTGGCACCTGCACTTTTCCCACAAGATGAATAATAGCACTGGGGAGTGGGGGGGTGTTCATTAAGAAAGCAGCACAGGGCAAAGGGGTTAATATCATCCCTGTGCAGTTAATATTCTCCCCTCCCCCCAACCTGGATGGCCCAAGCTGTCCGGATCTTGGAAGCGAAGCAGGGTTGGCCCTATTTAGCCATGGATGGGAGACCACCAAAGAAGTCCAGAGGGCCAGATGATGGTAAACCACCTCTGTTTGTCTCTTGCATCAAAAACCCTACAGGGTTGCCATAAGTTTGCTGCAACTTGACGACACGTTCCACAACCAGGCCAGTGTTGAAGCCCTGATCCAAATTTTTTTTTCTCTCGTGACTGCTTTTAGAAATATATTTAAAGCGGCAGGAGTTCTGTTGATGGACCTTTGGTCAGTTCTCAAGCTGCCTCTTCCACAACCGTGTCTGAAACGGCACATGTGGTCCTTGTGGTTCTTCATGAGTTGGCTTTGCCTGCATAGAGTGGGATCCCAGTGCCAGCGAAGGCCTCATTCTTTGAAGTGTTGCAGAGGGAATGGTTTCAGGCCTCCTTGTACAAAAGAGTTTTGAAGCCTACTCTGTATACCAGCATCTGGATCATTTCAAATTCATTTCTCCATTGCTTTTGAGATACAAGCGCTGAATTCATGTGGATAACTTTCTTCCGTAATTATCACTAAATCTTCAGTCTGTCTGCATGTGTCTTACTTAATAACTCAAGGCTACAGGAAGGCAAATGGAAAATTGCTTCTAAACTCAACTTAATTTTGGTCCCAGTTTTACATGCAAAGTGTGGGAGTCCCAGCAACCTGTAGAAGAAATCCATTTAAATTTGTTTCATGAACTGCATCCTGCCTCAGTGTTGATCAGATATTGGGGAAGTGTGGCATGAATGTCCTTGATATGGTGAATTTATTTTGTCTGATCAGTTGAATGCGTAACATCCTGAAAGAAACTTGAATTTCATGTAGGAAACATCTTGGCTACATCAGATATTGAGCCGAAAATGTAGGAAGTCTCCACTGTATATAGTTAACTTTTCATAACTTTTGTCATATAGGAAAATCCAGTTCCCGACTGCAAAATGTGGTCCAAAACAGCCAGCTCTTGAGTAACAGGGCTGGGAAAGAGACCCTCTTAATAGATCCTCAGCTGGTCCAGGTAGATAGTTCTGGACTAAACAGGCCGTTGGGCTTGAGAGTTTTGTTTGGACTGGGCTGCGAAAGACCTACTGGCAGTTCTGTAGGAAGGGTTCATAACTCAGTGGTATGGTAGAACACCTGTTGTGTGTGTAAAAGACCATAGCTTGGCATTCTCAGCTGATAGGAGGATAGTGAAACCCTTCTGTCCATTGTGTAGTATAAAAAGGAATAAATGAATATCTCTGAAACAGGGTGATAAAATGTTTAGCACATAACACATATAGCAGCAGAAAGGACGAGCAGAGAACCTGGAGATGCTATCTGGGTCTTCTCATCAAGGAGATTTTAGACTTTTCAGGATTGTTCGCTGTTAAGAAGGATTTTGAGATTTGGCTCTTACACCTCTTGGGGACCTCATGGTGTGTCTTTGGGGTGCTTTTCTGATGGCCCGTTCCAAACTGTGAACGTTAAAATGACTTCAGATGGTTGTGGGAAGGGTTTTGCTGCCATTTGGGAGAAGGCTGCAATCCTAGAATTCCTTGGCTGATTTCCATTTCCGTAATCAGCTGGCTCTTCTTCAAAATGGACTGTGTCAGGAGGGTCAGGAGGTTGGCCTCCCCCAAAGGATCGCATTCGCATCCTTTTGAGAGGACATGTCTGGGAGGCCATCCTTTTCACTGGCCAAGCAGTGGTAGGATGGGCCCAAAGTGCAGAGAAGCACCTTTAAGAGGAGAATTTGCAGTAAATGCAAAGCAAAGTTGACATATTTAATGTTATAATTTGAAACAGTGCATTAAAATGCACTGTTTTCATTTTTAAAAATTACAGAACACTCAGTGGGATTGCAAATTTCCCAAGAGATGGAAATATTTTGCCTTTCCTGCTGCAGTCCCTTTTACAAAAGAGCCTTGCACCCACCCCGCCCACCCCTCCCCCGGATCTTTGGATATCTTTATGAACCAGTTTTCCAAGCTTTCTGCTACTTCCACAGTTTGGCGATTCACAGCAGCTGCGGCTGGTCCGTATTCTGCGCAGCACAGTCATGGTTCGTGTTGGTGGAGGATGGATGGCCCTGGATGAATTTTTAGTGAAGAACGATCCTTGCAGAGGTAAGGACATTGTGTGCTTCTTAACTGGTATTTTTTAAAGGGTGGACCTGAGAGCTGCCAACACTGAGTTCATGGAGATTTTGGGGGTGGAACTTCATGGAGATTTGGGGGGTGGAACTTTGGGAGGGCAGGGTTTGGGGAGGGGTCAACCTCAGTGAAATATAATGCTATACAGTCCAATCTCCAAAGCAGCCATTCTCTCTGGGGCAGGGGTCTGCATATCAGCAGAGTTTAAAGCGGAGCTACTCTGGTAAGATGAGAATGTCTGTAGTCTTCTTGCACTCACTGCAGCCTCCTAGCACTTTGGAAAAGAATACTCTCCACGCAAGATGTTCTTTCCATAGGAAGGTTTTTCTTTAGCAGTTGCAAGGTTACACAAGTCTATACTATACAAGACTATAAGACTATACAGAACTCTTCAGCAAGAACACAGTGAACATACACTGAACTAAGCTCTCAACTCACTCACAGTGAACTTAGCATATACAATGCATTGCTTATACATCCAACAAGGATACTTTCCCCCTGCCCCAGCAACAGCCTCTCATTGATCTAGAGTCACAGTTGAACTCACCAATCATGTTATAGGTCAACTGTAACCACTTGCCCCTAGACTGACTGTCTTCGGTCTTACTGTGTTGGGAAAACTTCTGCTGACTAGAAAATGACCCTTCTGTGAACCTTTCTTTTTTATATCATGACTTCAACCTGCGGCTCTGCAGATGTACATGAACTACAATTCCCATCAGCTCCTGCCAGCATGGCCAATTGGCAGGGGCTGATGGGATTTGTAGTCTATGAACATCTGGAGAGCCACAGGTTGCAGACCCCTGCTCTAGGGGACTGATTTCCATCATTCAGAGATCAGCTGTAATTCTGGAGATTCTGGTAGATGTTGGCCACCATACTCTCAGTGTGAGATTCTACATGAACTGGAAAAGATTTGTCAAACCAGCCGGTCATCAAAGCTGATTTAGAAGCAGGCAAGGATCTTTTTCGCAGGGCACAACCCATCAGGAATTTGCACTGTACTCATGGTATGGATGTTGCCCAGGAGCACTTCCTGGTGGTTTGTGCCGCTGTGTGAATTAATGAAAGGAGGAGGCGAACAGTTCAAGCACCGCCATATTTTATCAGCTTGAAAATGCACTCTCCCCTGAGTCTTCAGGAGCTGACAGAATTTCCATGAATGTAGAGGATGTGGTAGGTAATCAGGGGTTTGTTGCACTGACGGCGAGAAATGGGGTGCCTCTGAAACCCCACCATTTTTGCATCTGTATTCTTTTCAGGCCCCACTTTAGCATTCCAAAGTGACCTCCCTGCATGCCAGTGTGCAAATCTTTCTCCTGTCTTTCTCCTCCTTTCCCTCTTCTCTGACCCACCATTTTGTTTTCCTGCTCTGTCTTTCCTTTGTATCTGGTGTATTTTCTTTCTTCTAGTTCACCACCCTGGGAGTAAAATAAAACGCTCTGATTCCAGCTCCTCGATTGCCAGTCAGTCTCCAATAGGTTGGCGGTTTTCTCTTGGTTTTCGTCTCCCTCGCCTCCTGTTGGGAATGGCTTTGCTTCTCTAACCTGGCTTGGCCTTTCCCTGGCCCCCTTCCCTCGCTCAGGAGTGGTGCAGCAGCAAAGGACAGAGAGAAAGCACTGGTGGTTGGTAATCTTGGGGAAGGGCAGCGCTCAGCTTGCTGGGGACATGTTTTTTTTGCCTCCAGAGCTGCTTGCTCTTCCCTTAACACTTATGCAACCCCTTCCAGTTGCACCGTCTCCTTCATGCTGTTTTATTCTTTCAGTGGCTGGCCCTCGGGGCTTTATGGGGGATCAGGGATGAGAATCTGGGCATCTGATGCCCAAACAAGAAAACATTCCCTCGAGTTTCCTTAACTCCCTTTCCTGGCATTTTCGATAGTAGAGCCCCTGCCACAGTGCATGGGTCTATTGACCTCCAGGAAAGCTCTCGTTACCGTCCCTCTTTGCTCTTGGCAGTCTTGGTGCTGCTTTGGAGCACTCCTACCAGCCTGGGCTTTCCTCTGCCTGCAGGTTATGCCTTCACGATGCTGTACTGAGCTGCTTTTTTTGGGAGGGTGAATGTGGTATAAAACCTCACACCTCAATTTTGGCCTTGCAAGGCTTTGTGCGTGGTGTGGCTTACCTAATAAAACATGTTCCTTGTTGTGTTTTTATCTGTCTGTTGGTTTTTCAAGACTGCAGGATGCACTGAGCGTTTTAACCAGCAAGCAGAGATGCTGTTTCTTGGTTGCAAATGTTGAAATTTCCACCCTACTCTTGTTTGTTATCTTCTCATATCGTGGGGATTTGGGTGGCCAAATGCACAAGGCTGGGTTGAGAGCTCTAGGTGATGTTCTTCACAAAGACTTCTTACAACTTTAGCCAAGCAAAACCTTTCACATTCTGGGGCATAAGCACTCTTGCCAACCAGGACTGTATTAATTCATGGCTGGGCCCCTGGGCTTTCAGGTATTTCGGGTCCCCTCTGGTACTTCAGTCTTTCACCCCACTACAACTGACAGCCTGACCCTGGTTTGGTAGGTACTACCCTGTTTCCCCAAAAATAAGACCTATCCCGAAAATAAGCCCTAGCATGATTTTTCGGGATTTTAGGAGGATGCTTGAAATATAAGCCCTACTCCAAAAATAAGACCTAATTACAGATTCCTGGCGCAGCTGATCTGGTCACATGGGGGGGCGCAAAATCATGGACATAAATAAGACATCCTCTGAAAATAAGCCCTAAAGCATCTTTTGGAGCAAAAATTAATATAAGACCCTGTCTTATTTTTGGGGAAACACGGTACCGTAGATCACAGTACATAGCCCTATATCCATTTTGAGTGTCTCCTGAAGAATTTTACTCACAATTGGACTGTCACATGATCAAGGTCATGACTAGACTGTATTGCTCATGGAGTTGTAATAAGGGAGGAGGTGCCATGACACCATAACCCTGATGCCTGAGCGCTGTCAGCCCACTGTCTCCCTCTCTCCCTTTCCCCATTGTCTCAAAACAAACCTCAGCTGACTACAAGTGACCCTTGCAACTTGCTCTCAAGCGCCTCACAGACTCACTCAGTCAACACCTCAGAAAGACCAGAGTCCTAGGGCACTTCTAACAGTGTCTCAGCAAGAAATATTGATGGACCCCTAGGCTTCGGCCTAGTCAGCCTTATGGATAATACGGCCCTGTTGCCAACTTGTCTTTTGCACTTCGGGGACAGCAGTTCCCAATGCTGAAGCAAGAGTATGGAATACAGAACTCTTTCCTGTCCCACACCCCCACAGTTCCTCTGATAAATGTCAGCAAGTAGACTGTATCAAACACAACTTGTTGTCCCATGAGTAGTATGT
The DNA here is from genome assembly GCF_021028975.2 of Sphaerodactylus townsendi. Lineage (NCBI taxonomy): Eukaryota > Metazoa > Chordata > Lepidosauria > Squamata > Sphaerodactylidae > Sphaerodactylus > Sphaerodactylus townsendi. The sequence continues at coordinate 102,332,262 of NC_059430.1, forward strand.
GCTGTGGGGCTGGAGAAAGAATATGAGTGGTTGTGTTGACTCAGAGCCAAATGACAAGTGAAAGCGGCCGAAGGCACATCCTGTGGATGCTGCCGCCATTTAGAAGCATTTGTAGTTCTTTAAAAATTGCCACCAGTCTAGGTCAGGAATGTGACGGCTCCAGGAGTTCTCTACCCTTCATCTTTTTAGGTGCAGAAATTGTCTCCCATGGGTGTTTCTGCACTTGAGAAGGTTGGGGGCAGGGGGGAAGAGCTGCCACATGCCTGATCTGGATTCGGACTTAATGGCAGTTTTTAAAGAACGACAGATGCTTCTAAAATGGCGTCCGTGGTCACAAGGTGGACCCAGAGTTACCAACACAAGTAGGCTGGCCTTAGATGGGGGGGCGGGGCTGCATGAATTGCAATGAGTCCAGTTTGTGCTCTGCTTGCTAACGTCTACACCCAAGATAGCTTTCCCCCCTCTTTCCAACCAGCTTAGTACTTTCTAGGTAGTGGCGTGTCAAACTGAGAGAGCCAGAATAGTCTTCCTGTGTTGGGGGGGGGGGGGTGACATCAGTTGGAACTAGGAAGAAAGGATGGCTCTCTCCCCTCCCCAGCAGGGGGTCAGAAGCATCTAAATTCAGCACACATTTACTGTGTTTTTCCTTCCTTCCTCGTAGCACGTGGAAGAACTAACCTCGAACTTCGAGAGAAATTCATTCTCCCAGAGGGAGCTTCTCAGGGAATGGCGCCATTCCGCTCCAGAGGTCGCAGGTCCAAGCCTTCCTCTCGGGCAGCTTCCCCGACACGATCCAGTTCTAGTGCCAGCCAGAGTAATCACAGCTGCGCTTCTATGCCCTCCTCCCCGGCCACACCTGCCAGCGGGACAAAGGTAAGAGCCTTCTTCAGTCTTAACAGAGAGGCTCCTTCACTCGGTTATCTTTTTTAACTTTCTTTCTCGAGATCAAATGGGCAGACTCGGTCTTCCCTCTTTTGGCAGCAGCACACTTTTGGCAGTTCAGGGAATGCCCCAGGGCTCTGCCAGGCAGTAGAAACCTGCCAGACTTCTCCGGAAGGCAGTTGCTAGTTGCCCGTTGCCCTTGAGCTGAGTTCAGAGGCTGGTGAGCAGAACAACCTTACTCTGCAGGTCCCATGCGGCAAGGTGAATAGTCTGGTACAGGCACACTCCCCCACACACACCAGGGTACAACAGAGATTTTGGGAAGGTGTGATAGCATCCAATCCCCAGAATCAACACCTGTGTGAATATTTGGGGAAAGGTATGATTTGGGCATCAGCATCTGGCACCTGCTGATCGGTGGATGCCAGCAAAGGCTTAAACTCAGCACCTTTGAGGGACTTTTCAGAGTCGCTTCTTTCCACCTTCACTCTGAAACCCTCTGCCACACGCAGGTAGGTCGAAAAAAACAGCGAGTTTCTCTCCCTTCCTCTCCCCTCCAAATTGTTATCTGTTTGTGTGTGTGTCTACTTTTTTATTTGGGGGACATTTCTGATTGGTTTCCTGTCTTTCTGGGATGGCAGGAATTCCCACCCCACACCCCCAAAGTCTGGTCACTGCCAAGACGGCCACATTGACCCCGAGGACTTTGTGTGCCTCCTCCTGTGTGTCTCCTCCATCTCACTGGGCCAACGTATGTGTGTTTTCACGACCCCTCTCTTGCTTTTTTTAATTTTAGAATTTACTTTTATTTTTGTTTTGTTTCTTTCCTTCCATCCTGGACACTTTCTTCTCCTGCCATTCTCTCCCCTCCCCCATTCCCTCAACCTCTCTTTGGATTCTCCATTTCACAGACTCTGCATCACTTCACTCGCTGTTATGACAAACCCTGGTTGGTAAACAGCAAGGCAGGCACCCCTTTGAGGGCCTCCGATGGTGCCGACCTGCACTTGTCCGCTTCTGAGGTAGAGTATGGCTTCCCTGGGGCAGTGGAGCAGGGCGGCCGGCGGACTTCTCCTCTTGTAATGCTTTCCTCGTTCATTATAACAGCGCTTGGTTAACCCTCCTCTAATGCTCAGGCTGTTGCCTTTTTGGTAGGTGCCTAGGTCAGCTTTTTTTTCCCCCTTTCAAAGAAGGCCTTGACCTGGACGGGCCAGACTAGCCTGATTGCATCAGATCTCAGAAGCTAAGCAGGCTCTGCCTTGGTCAGTACTTGGATAAGCGACCCCCAAAGAAGTCCAGGGTTGCCATGTAGAATTAGGCAATAACAAACTATCTTTGCTCATCTCTTGCCTTGAAAACCCTGCAGGGTCACCATAAGTCCCCTGCAACTCAGTGGCATTTTCCAGCATCATACGCAGAAAATATAGAGCATGATTTGCAAACTGTTGAATTGGTGAATATTTTTCAGATAATACCCCCTCTCCCCCCCCCCCCAAAAGAGACTCAGGCCTGTTTTTACACTATGAAATGACTGGAACAAAAGATTAAAGAGCTTCCTACTGAAGTTACTCTTCATTTAGAAGTGATTTATTAATGCGGACATAACACCTGCAAAATCAGCAACAGCCAGATGCCATGCCTACTTGAACTGTGGTCATTTAAGCAGCTTTGCAGGCCGTGGGAGAAACTGGGTGTTTCGGTAGATGAAGCCCTCCTGGCTCGCTTCCACATAATATCATAGTGCTTTTGTGCACCTTCCAGCTTTTCTGCAGTTTTCCCTAAACCCACTTGACTTTAATTTTATTTAAAAGCTTGCAGCAAAGCGGGGGTAGCTTTCATGTAGGTGGGAAAGTCTGGATCTTTCCCAGTCCTGTCAGCCTCAGTACAAAGGCAGGAAGGGATCCTTAGCACAGCTGGTTGACCCCCCTTTCCAGTTGTCTCCCCTCTGATTCACTCTGGAATTGGCATTTAGCAGCTGTCTCTGCATGGGGGGCAGGGGTGGTTGGGATCAAAATCTACCTTTCCTCTATTACTGACCAGCAAAGAGCTCCAAAGCCATGCATCTAGGGCAGGGGTCTGCAACCTGCTGCTCTCCAGATGTTCATGTACTACAATTCCCATCAGCCCCTGCCACCATGGCCAATTGTAGTCCATGAACATCTGGAAAACCACAGCTTGCAGACCCCTGATCTAGTGGGTGAATCCCCCTCTATAAGTATCATTTTAGGACCAGTAAAAGGTGAGGAATTATCCTTCACTTATCTATTTGGATTAAATTGAAATCAGTGCTAAATGGGAGGGGGTCCTTGTTAACGTTCAAATCAGTCAATGCAAAATATAATGCATTTTTCAAAAGAAAGACCATCTGTATTTTTTTTTCATTTTTCATATCTTATTAAAGTAACGCATTGGAGTTCAATTAGTGTCAGAAATAAACCACCACCAATTATCAATATACCCTCACTAGTTTTCTCCTGCTGACTGAGCAGCAAACATGGGCCTGACCACCGAGTCATATGCTGGCCCTCGGCCCCATATGTGGGCTTTGTTTTCTTACTGACCTTACAAGATGCTGTGTGGGTTTGCAGAGCTCCTTCTGCAGGTTCCTCAAACCTGAAAAATAAGCCTCTAGTTGACCCATCTGCCACTCACACCAGTTTTGGTGTTTCTGCCCCTTTCTTCAGTCTGCTAGAAAAGCAGAAAACAGGCAGCAGGAGGCCGTGTGGTTCCCTACCTTGTATGCTTTCTGTTTTAAGAAACTCTCAGGCTGCAGCCTTGTTACCCACCCACAGGGTAAGTTGCTTATGGCCCATGACAAGGGCATGCAGGCAGGGACAGAGCAAGGGGGAAGTGCGCCCGGTGCATGCGTGCACACACCCTGTGCCCCTCCAAGCCCCCCGTCCGTCCCTGGTATGCCCTGGAACACCCCACCATGCCCCTGGAACACCTCTGCAGGGGCACGCACCTGGTGCATCGCTCACACCCTTGGCGCTACGGCACTGCACATAAGCCTTTGCAGTTAGGGTGAGACCCTCTTCCTGTTTGCTCCACAGGTGGAACTGTGCTAACCTTGCCTTTAATTTAGCACCGCCTTCCCCCTCCCAGTGGGGTGACATCCCAGAACTGGTCCTGCTGTGGTAGAATCTGTCAAAAGCCTTACCCTCTCCCCAGAGAACTCTTCTACCCTGTGTCCTGCTTCTTCACGGAGCTTCACTTTCACACAGCTTTTAAAAAACAACCTGAGAGGTTTTTAAGGAAACGGTGTGGCCCAGAAGACCGTTCCTTGACTCTGAATTGTGGCGCATTCTTTGCCACTCCGGAGTGCCCCCGCTCTTCCTTTTAGATGGCGTTCTGATGTACCATCTGGCTTCGGGCGGTTAAAAGGACTGAGAGGAGAATGGCGCTTCCTCAGGTTTCTCTCTTGCTCCACTTCCCGTTCAGCTGAAACACCTGAACAGCCAGGATGAAAGTGGGGCAGGACAACAGGACCCAATTTTTATTAGAGTTCAAAAGTACTAGTGAAACAGAAGCTCCCCTTAAAAATTTTTAGTACCCCCATTATGATTCAGTCCTTTGGGGACCTAGTTTTTTAAAATCACTGCTTGGGCCAAGCCCCTGGTTTTACTTGTTTGCTATGGTGGCTTGGATCCACCTGTAATGTGCATAGATTAAAAGGATTGCTGTCCACAGAACCAACCTCCTCTCCTCCCTCCTCCTGCTTTAGCCCAAAAAGCGAGTCCCCAGGAATCACATGACAAACAAGTCTGAGGCTGACAGCGGGAGAGGGCAAATCTGTAGAAATCTTCCATCCTTCCATTCATGGAAATCCTCCACTGGATCCGAGCCTACATTTCTTGCTGAATTATGTGATGATGTTTGAACTGCTGCCTTGTTGCTTAGAGCGCAGATTTTCCCTTGGGCTTGACCTGTTTTCAGACATTATCCTGGCTCAGGCTTCTCCACTGAAAAACTCTCCATATTTCTTTGTTTCAAGGTTACTCCATCTTCAAGTAGTAAACTGAAGCGACCCACTTTCCACTCGAGCAGAACTTCCCTCGCTGGTGATACCAGCAACAGCTCCTCCCCAGCTTCTTCTGGGGCCAAAACTAACCGGGCAGGTAAGCACCGTGGGAGGCCTGAAACCATCCCCATCCATGAACTGAAGACACCTCGGGCCAGTCTCCTACCTAACATGCTTGTAAAAAGGATGAATGAGCTGCTGTGTGGGGAGTGCTTTAAACTCTCAAAAGGTCACATCGTGTCATTGTGAATCGACTGGCCCTTCAGAGGAAGGGCCCTGGTTTTCCTATTTTGTTTTGATTTAATGTAATTTGTTGGGCTGAGTGGTTTGGAACTTCCCTGAGAGAGCAGTGACGGTGTCCCAGACACAGCCTAGGCATGCAATGCAAACGATCTAATACAAGCAAAGACACAGCTGCCAATAGCATCGGCTGCTCCTGCACTTCGAATATCATGAAGGAGTTATGCCATTGGGCTGGTTCCATTCTGCTGTGGAAAGGGCCAGCTGGCCTGCTCCACATTTGTCACGTATACTGAAACGTCCTGGTTCCAGCAACCAGTAGGATACCAGCAGCCATGGCCTCTGGCTGAAGGGGTTGGGGTGGGCAGGGGGAAGCAGAGGTACCAGTTGTTAGTCCCTCCCAGTCTTCCAGTGCAGTGACATCATATCTGGTTTAACTTTCAGATCCTAAAAAAACCACCAGTCGCCCTACTAGCCGTGCTGGAAGCCGTGCAGGGAGTCGAGCCAGCAGCCGTCGAGGCAGCGATGCCTCTGACTTTGACCTTCTGGAAACACAGTCGGCCTGCTCAGACACATCAGAGAGCAGCGCAACAGGCGGGCAGAGCGGTTCCCGGCGGGGACTGGCCAAGCCCTCCAAAATCCCAACCATGTCCAAGAAATCTGCCACTGCCACCCCCAAAACTCCAGGCCCCAAGAGATAATAGTGCATTCTCACATGTCCGCATCTGCACACAGAGAAGAGAAACCTGTGTCCACTTTTTAATCCTGCTTCATACATTGGATGTATATTTATTCTACACGGGAGAAAATTATATTGTTAAAAAGTGTAAAAGAATAATTGTGTTATGAAGCTGCCTTATTTTGTTCTGTTTATTTTTTTTCCTTTGTAAGTTACTATTTTTTCATGTGAATATTTATGTAGATAAAAAAAACTTGCCTTCTGGTGACCTTCTTTTGCGTTGGGGGGCCCAGGAAAACGAATTGAAACGTGGAAGAGAATACAAGCAAGCAAAAGGTCATGATGTGAAAATGTAAGAAAAAAAGAAGCAAAAAAAATTATAAATAGGATTTCTGTGCAGGGCAGGAGACGATCCTGCGTTATCTTTTAGGATTATTTCCTAAATGCATCTTTATAAAAACTTGACTTGCTGTCTCAGCAAGGTAAATTATATTTAAAAAAAGCAACACCTGAATATCCAGCAGTGTTCAAGGAACTCGCTTTTTTCTTTTTCCTTTTCCTAAATCATGGATACCTCAAAAAGAGAGAAATGTGAGGTGAGGGGATCTGGAACTTCTGTTTCCGATTTTTAATAGAAAATCATTGTGGTTTTACCTGAAGATCACGTGGAGTGCGTTTGAATAAAATAAGTAAAACAAAATTTTGCACATGCTTTGTTTCTTACGAGGAAAGAAGTTCACTACAAGTGCTGCATCTAGCAAAATAAAAGTACTGTCAGCAGCTGAACTTTTAAAGAGCAACTAACCTTATGTTTTGTGGGGGCTGCACTTAATGGCTGTCAAGAAACATCACCCTGGTGTGGTAAATCTGGGGTGGGATGGGGTTGCAAGATGATCTTTTAACAAGGGGACAAAAAGGGGGAGTTTTCGTGCCTCATTCTCCTGTCTCGCCACTGTAAAAGACTGACCACTTTTTAAGTTCATGAACTGCTATTTAACTGCATCGTTTCCTATTTATTGTCTCAACTGCGAAAATTCCACGTCGGACCAGACTGACATTTGCGGGTTCTCCACTCCAGAGAAGAAAAAGCTGACTTCCACGCGCAACCGTCGCTTGTTCTTGGAAATGTTTCAGAGTATCACCAGCAGCCCACTTGCTAGCAAGGCCCTGTCTTGCTTTTTGTATGCTCATTTTTCCTTTGTAGAGGAAATTAAATTATGCGACCATAAATGGGGGAAGGGAGTGGGGGGGTGGCTCTTTGGTCTTCCTGTATTATTAACTTTCGCTCTTGGCCCACTCTGACCACATTGCTGTGTGATTCTGTCAGTTGGTTAAATTGAGCCAGAACTCTGAAGCTCTACCAATGAATTGTTTAAAAAAGAGACACTTTTTGTATTAAAATTGCTTGCAGTTATAATAAAAAGACCCTGGCCTCTTATTGTCTGTTTTTGTATCACAGTATCTTTTTTGTTATCTTCCATAAGATTAAAAGAAGAGGTGGAGTTTGGATTTATACCCACATTTCTCCTGTAAGGAGCCTCAATGGGGCTTACAATCTCCTTTGCCCCTCCCCCAACAAACACCCTGTGAGTTGGGTGGTGTGAGAGAGCTCAGAAGAACTGTGACTAGCCCAAGGTCACCCAATTGGCATGTGATGACGTGCACAAACTAATATAGTTCCCCAGATAAGCCTCCACAGCTCAAGTGGCAGAGCTGGGAATCAAACCCGGTTCTCCACATTAGAGTACACCTGTTCTTAACCACTACACCACGCTGGCTTGAATTGTTTACTCTGTTCTGAAAATCAACAGCCAAAATCTGATGTAATGAGAGAATTCCCAGGAAAGTTTGCCATGTCTGCCTTCGGTTGCAGCAGAGAATTCTGACCAATGTTAAGAGGTGGATTGCAGCCACTCCTAAGATTTTGCGCATCTGAGGAAAAATGCTGTCCTGTTATTTTTTCAGCTGGGACTTTTTGGCCTGAGGACATTGTGCCCAGAACTGTATGCAGAAAATCCCAGCCCGCCCACCTATTACTTTAAAAAACATTGTTTTAGTATCCACCTTGAGGATGACCTCCATCATTCTCGAGTGCCGGCTAGTCCTAATAAAGGGATTATTCCAGTGGTTGTGGTGGTAGAAAGTTCCATCAAGCTGCACCTGCTTTATGATGACCCCACAGGACAGGGCCAATTAACCATGCTGGCAGGGGCTGGTGGGAATTGTAGTCCATGAACATCTGGTGAGCCGCAGGTTACAGACCCCTGCCATAGGATCTTCAAGGCAAGAGCTGTTGATAAGTAGTTTGCAATTGCCTGCCTCTGCGTAGCAACTCCCAATCTTCTTTGGTGGTCTCCCATCCAGGTATTAGTCAGGGGCACCCCACTTAGCTTCCAAGATATGACAAAGACGGCTAACCTGGACCATCTAGGTGAGGATAGAGTGCATGTCCTGTTCCTTCTATTTTAGAAGCTCGGTGCACTCAACCTGTGCAGGTTTTTGTGCCAGAATTGAAAGGCGAAGCATCATTTCTGTGTAAAATATTAAGGGAGGAGATTTTGCCCTTGGCTATTGCCCAGAATACTTCTGGGACTTTGTGTCATAATCAGCCTCAGGCAAGGATATTCAAACTGAAATGGTGCTGGGGCTCAACCAGTGGATTGTGGTTACCTACGTGGTGTGAGAGTTGCACTATACATGCTCAAGGCATTGTCTTTAGTGCTCGAGTGTTGCAAAGATGTGTACTCTCAAACTTAAGTTCCAGGCTTAAGCCCTGTGATTGGGCAGACTGCTGGGAGGATACGACGACAACCTCCCATCACTGGTTTACAGAATTAGTTCTTTAGTTGGGTGGAACTTGTAAAGTGTGCTATAGAACAGTGGAGGGAAAATTATGGCATAGTGGCTGTGCCTCTCCTCAACCCAGCTTTTCCTACAGCCTCTTGGATGTTTGCCAGGTGCCCTGGGCCAAAACTCCTGAAAAGCAGATGAGCAAGTGCAAGAAAGGAGCACCTCTACTTGGGGAGGGGAGGGGGATTAAAGGGGACTCTGGCCCTTCCTGTTTCCAGCACTAGAAGCCCTCAAAAGGGGATGAAGGCCACATATGGCCCTTGGAGTGGAAAATTTGTGATGCTATGAGAGGGGAAATTGTTCAATGATGTTTTATTTATTTAGATATACCTTGTTTCTCTCCAGTCAGGCAACAAAGCCACTTATTAGTTCTCTTCCATCTTGTCCTCACAACAATAATCTTGTGAGGTAGATAAGACTATGAAACTGTTTGACTCGACATCACCCAGCAAGCTTCCCCCCACAACAAACACCCTGTGAGGTGGATGGGGCTCAGAGAGCTCTGAAAAGCTGTCACTAGCCCAAGGTCACCCAGCTGGTGTGTGTGGGAGTGCACAGGCTTATCTTAGTTCCACAGATAAGCCTCCACAGCTCAAGTGGCAGAGCGGGGAATCAAACCTGGCTCCTCCAGATTAGAGCACACCTGCTCTTAACCACTACGCCACTGCTGCTCCGCCTGGTTCCTAGTGCCTACCAAGCCATGCTTCCCCTCATCCATTTGAAAGTGTGATGATAGTCATTCAATGAACTATAAATGCTGCTGTATCGAAGTTCCTTGTTCAACAACATGATTGTTCAGGACTGTATTCCAACGCGGAAGCATGCAATTTTCTCAACTGCTGCATCTCAACTGACCAGAAGCGTTCCTCCCATTGGGCAAAGTGGGCGAAGTTGCACAGAGCAAGCAAGAGCCCTGTGGGGGGGGCTTTTAGGTTTGTTTGTGGGATTTTTTTGTATTTTCAGTGTTTTTCCATTTTTGTCCTGCAGGAGGGCGCAGTTTTTAGGCTAGCAGCACCAAAATTTCAGGGATGTTTTGGGAGACTCTCCTGGTGCTAGAGTATCACCCAGGTTTGAGTTCAGGGGTCCAAAGTTATGGACTCCCAAAGGGGGTGCCCCATCCCCCATTGTTTCCAATGGGAGCTAATAGGAGATGAGGCTACACCTTTGAGGATCGATAACTTTGGACCCCCTGAACCAAACTTCACCAAACCTGGGAGGTATCATCAGGAGAACCTTTTACTGATACCACCCAGGTTTTGTGAAGTTTGGTCCAGGGGGTCCAAAGCTATGGACTCCCAAAGGGGGTGCCCCATCATCCATTGTTTCCAATGGGAGCTAACAGAAGATGGGGGCTACACGCTTTGAGGGTCCATAACTTTGACCCCCTGAACCCAAACTTCGGCACCCCAAACCTTGGGTGGTGGATTTCCATTAGGGGAGTCTCATAAAGATGCACTTTCTGGAAAGTTTGGTGCTGCTAGCTTAACAATTGCACCCCTTGGGATGAAAGCAGCAGGCACCCTCCCAAATTTCCCCAGATGATTTCCTTTTTAAATCCCCCCCCCCGCCTACTTTTGACATGGGATTTAAAGGGAGAATCTTGGAGGTCCCCAGTTTAAACATTGCAAGTGATGCTGTTTCAGGGTGTGGGAGAATCAACTCCTCAAAAATAGCATTCACCACTTCCAATGTTGTTTAACTGGGAACCCCAGATTCTCCCTTTAATGTGGATTTAAAAGGAGAATCTGGGCTTCCTAGTTAAACTCCATTGAAAATGATGCTGTTTGGGGGTGGATTCCAGCATCACTTATTTAAACTAGGGAGCCCAGATTCTCCTTTGAAACACTGAAAGTGATGCTGTTTCCCCCAATTGGGGGTACTGGATACAACACCATAAAATGTTTTCATAGCAGTAATAAAACATTTTGAAACCATTTTGAAAATGTTTTCAAAAAATTATTTCTGCTGTGTGGCATGGCTTATTGCTGTGCTCAGATTTGTGAGTTGGGGCATGTCCTATGTGATGGTGACTTTGAAACAACCTGGTGTAAAAATCATTGCTTGGTCACAGTGGGGGAGGGTGGCTGCCCAGGGGGGGCGCCAAACTCCAGTTTGCCTAGATATGCCACTGGGCGTAGCTACAAGGGGGGGTGCGCGTTGCATTGGGCACGCGCCTGGGGGGGCATCAAACTCAGGTTTTGCCCAGGGCTCCAGTTTGCCTAGTTACGCCACTGCAACTGACCATACTAACATTTTATCTGAGACAAAGCATATGGATCCCCAACTGGGCACCAAGGCACCTACCAAAGGCACCCAAGTGATTTTAGAAACTGAACAGGGACAGATAGGGCTTTTGCCAGGAAGGCTTCTGATTGGCCATTAAAGATCTGGTTGGCTGAACAATTTTTAAAATGTTTCTTTAGGAGCAATTCCCATGACAGCATAAGGATCTTCACTGGGTGACAGGAGGTCTATATAAGAAAATATTTTAAAAGAGTAGGTTCGTTTTAAAAGGCATCTTGTTAAAGTTATTTGAGATGTCCCTGTAACAGTGATTCATACTTTATTTCCTGATATGCCATGGTTGGTCTTGCGGCAGCCATTTTGTGCACGCAACCATCACCCTGTGCCAGAATTCCAAAGATACCTTGAAGGAGCAGAACAGTTGGAGACCCCTGCATAACACCATGCTTGTTTTCAACAGCTATGTCATCTTTTGCTGAGGAGGGGGGATTCTGTTTTGCTTTGCTTTCATCCTGCTGGTCTGGGCTATGTCATGCCTATAAATGCAGCAAACTATAGAAGGGGCGGCACAAAAGGGACAGGAGCAACCTACATGTACATGCTTCTAAAGAAGAGGAGAAAGCTACTCAGAGTATGAAAACTGCCTGAATTCATGACACATTTTTAAAAGAATACTAGGAATTGCTTGCTCCTGCCCAATTGTTTAAAATAATCCTGAAATTCGTTAGAAATCTACCTCTGGCTAAATTGATGCACAGAACCTTTATACTCTGGTATAGCGTCTCAGAAACACAGAGCTGGAAGAGGCTTCAAGGGTCATCTAGTGTAACCCTTTGGACAACACAGGAAATTCACAGGTACTTTCCTCATTCCCACAGTGACCCCTGCTTGATGCCCAGAGGAAGGCAAAAACCCTCCAGGATCCCTGGCTACTCTCAGGTTAAAAAATTATCTTAAAAGCAAAAGCATCCTGTGAATTATTCAAGAGTCACATCCAGAGAGGCTGTCCTGTGAAGAAGAAGAAGAAGAAGAAGAAGAAGAAGAAGAAGAAGAAGAAGAAGAAGAAGAAGAAGAAGAAGAAGAAGAAGAAGAAGAAGAAGAAGAAGAAGAAGAAGAAGAAGAAGAAGAAGAAGAAGAAGAAGAAGAAGAAGAAGAGTAGTTTGGATTTATATCCCCCCTTTCTCTCCTGTAGGAGACTCAAAGGGGCTTACAATCTCCTTGCCCTTCCCCCCTCACAACAAACACCCTGTGAGGTAGGTGGGGCAGAGAGAGCTCCAAAAAGCTGTGACTAGCCCAAGGTCACCCAGCTGGCGTGTGTGGGAGTGTACAGGCTAATCTGAATTCCCCAGATAAGCCTCTACAGCTCGGCGGTAGAGCTGGGAATCAAACCCGGTTCCTCCAGATTAGATACATGAGCTCTTAACCCCCTACGCCGCTGCTGCTCTTAACCCCCTACGCCACTGTTAAGTCTGCAGCAGCAAAATTAAACAGTCTCCTGGTACCTGAAAAGCAGATAACATTGTATTGCACCATAAGTTTCCCTAAACTAGAGCCCAATTTGTCAGATGCCGGGTTATTTTAGCTTGCTTTCCTCCCCAGTAGGTCCCAAAGCAGCTTTCATTGGTTTTTCTTCTCCATTTCATCCTCACAACAACCCTGTAAGGTAGATTAGACTGACAGTGTGCGACTGGTCCAAGGTCACCCAGTAAGCTATTTTTGAAAGTAGCCTCATAAAGTATTTGCCTTATGGGATGATGCACTTGTATCTCAAGAGATTCAAGTGCTGAATCCTCTTGGATTGCGCAATTCCATTAATTTATTTATATCATTTGTACACCACCTTTCTCCTCAAGGAGGAGGACCCAAAGTTGGTTCATATCATTCATATCTTTTCCATTTTATCCTCACAAAAATCTTGTGAGGTAAATCAGACTGAGAGCGTGTGACTGGTCCAAGGTCACCCAGCAAGCTTCCATGGTAGAGAAGAAGAAAAGAGTGTTACACCCCACCTTTCTCTCCTGTAAGGAGACTCAAGGTAGCTTACACGTTCCTTTCCCTTCCTCTCCCCACAACAGACACCTTGTTGTGAGGTAGGTGGGGCTGAGAGAGTTCTGAATGAGCTGTGACTAGCCCAAGGCCACCCAGCAGGAACGTAGGAGCGCAAACACCTCTGGTTCACCAGATAAGACTTGGGTCTCCTGGATCCTAAGCTGGCACTCTAACCACAATACCAACAACTTTCAGGTTTCTCAAGGGATTTAAAGAAGCAAATCGTCTTTACAGAAGGAGCCATGCCCTTTTCAAAGCGAAGACGAACGATTTCAACTTGTCTTTCCTTGGCGCCTGCTGTTGTTTTCTTCTTTCCAATATTCTACAAAAAAGGAGAGGGTCCCCTTCCCGCCCCCCGCCACAAGAATATTCGCTGGAATAAAAAGCTTGCAAGGACCTGCGAGCAAGAGCGAAATGTTGTTCGCGTCTCAGTGATGCCGCAGAGTTTCGGGGGTCAGGCTTTTCTGTCCTGCTCGCACCGGCTCTTAAGGAAGCTGACTTTTCTTAAAGGCAAGATGACTTTGCTCAAAAGCTTCTCAGGGAGAAGAGGGGGCTTCAAAGAAGCCCCCCTAGTCTGACAGTCTACCTGCGGGCCGGCTACACAATGCTAAACGAGCGCCCAACAAGTGCGGGTGCCCTGTGACATTGCAAACTGAAGGTGACAAGCTGCAGTCGCTGCCTCAATGGAGCACAGCACAAACGGCCTCTGCCCCGAGGAGCTTGCGACTCAACTCCAACGGCCTCAGCCGGGCCGCCAGCACATGCTCCGAGCCGCAGGCTCTGCCGAACAGAGGGCGAGGGCTGGGCCGGGCCAGTTCCCGCCCAGGTCGCACGTGCTCCTGGCCCAGTCCTCTTAAAGGGCCGCCCCGACGGCAGCGGCGAGCCGAGCGCGATGCGGCTCCTGCCGCTGCTCTTGCTGCTGCTGGCGGGCGAGCGCGGGGAGCGCCAGGGGGCCCGCCAGGTCGCCTCCTGCCCGCAACAGCAACAGCCCCCGCGACGGCTGAGCGGGCGCGACAAGCGGGAAATGCAGCGGGAGATCCTGGCCCTGCTAGGCTTGCCGGGACGCGCCGGGACCCGCCACTCGCCGCCGCCTCACCCCTCCGCCGCGCCCCTCTTCATGCTGGACTTGTACAGGGCTATGGCTAGCCAGGACGACGACGACGACGCACCCAGTTGGGCGCCGCAGCGGAGGGTGCTGGACGGCGCGGACACCGTCATGAGCTTCGTCAACGTGGGTGAGTCTCTGCTCTCCCGAGCCCTGCGCTCAGCTTGCCCAGTTGCTGGAAGAAGAAGAAGAAGAAGAGGAGTTTGGATTTATATCCCCCTTTCTCTCCTGTAAGAAGACTCAGAGGGGCCTACAATCTCGTCTCCCTTCCCCCCTTCCCCCCCCCCCCCACAACAACAACAAACACCCTGTGAGGTGGGTGGGGCTGAGAGTATGACTAGCCCAAAGTCTCCCGGCTGGCGGGTATTGAAGTCCACAGGCTAATCTAGTTCCCCAGATAAGCCTCCACAGCTCAAGTGGCAGAGCGGGGAATCCAACCCGGTTCTCCAGATTAGCGTGCACCTGCTCTTAACCACTATGCCACTGCGGCTGCCTCCGCATTGCTCCTCTGCTAAGGGGGCTGTTACCTTAGGATCGGGAGCGCTTCTGCCTGGAGGGAGTGCCGGTGTCTTCTGGCTTGATGGTGCACTGCGTGGCATCCGCAAGGAAAGGGCGCACTTCTCGTGCCAAGGGCCCAGCTGGCTGGGAACAGGCTGAGCGCAAATTTTTAGGAGGTGCAAGAGAGGCCGGCCAGGGCAAGGACGCAGCCTTGTTTGATGTGCTTTGACTCAGATAACCAAGGTTAGCAGGATGTCATCAACTCTGGAAAGCTAAGCAGGGCCAGCCCTGGTTAATACTTGGATGGGAGACCTACAAAGAACTCTGAGATTGCTCCACAGAGGCAGGCAGTGGCAAACCACCTGGGTGCGTTTTTTGCCTTGGAACCTGCATGAGAGGTTGCTAAGTAGGGGGGGCGCGCGCTGTGGCTCAGTTGTAGAGCATCTGCGTGGCATGGAGAGGGACCTGGGTTCAATTCCTGGCTTCTCCAGATAGAAGGACCAGGCAACAAGTGATGTGAAAGACCTCTGCCTGATGCCCTGAGTAGATGGGCCATCGGTCTGATTTCGTGTGAGGCAGCGTTACGTATTCATTAGTCTGTTATGACTTGACAGTGTTAAAAATATGCATTTAGAGCCCCTGGTTCTCACAAACACTCAAAGTGGATGATAACATACAGAAAGACAGAAAAGTGTATCCATTGGAAGGCACAATATAATATTGAATGACAATTTTGTCGTCTCTGCTTTCCTTGTTTCTCTGTAATGTTGTAAACCTGCCCTGCTGGGTGACGGGTGTAGTTCATTGTGGGGGCAAAGAGGAGAGAGGAAAGGCTGGTGCAGGGATGCTCCCCTCTGCTCAAGACAGGCCCTGGGAGCGGATTGAAGGAATGCTTTGCCACCTGCAGTCGGGATCCTAGTTGCTGCGCCATGCCATGCCATCGTGCATGGGCACGTGACCAAGCACCTGATGCAGAGCTGCAGGCAGAAGGCCTCGGGCACCTCTGTCTGTTTGCCCTAACAGGGTGGAATGGAGCATCAGAGCCAAACCAGAATGGTGCTGGAATCTAGTTGAGCTGGTTCCTGGGCCTCTGAATTGCTGATGGACTGAAACTCCCCATGTGAGCTGCTTTCAAAGCATTTGTCCCTCAAGCCCCATCTCTTAAATTGGGGCAATTTCTCGGCAGGCTAAGTCAGTGCCTGTTGCCATTTGGTGCTCAGGACAGAAAACTTTGTTTGCTTTCCCTCCTCTCCCCAAGTAATTAGCATAAGCCTCTGGGAAGTTGGTGAACAGGAGTGACCTGCAGCCGCCAGTATTTTCATGGCACTCCAGCCCTGGCTGAGGTGGCTGGCGAAGAAGACTGTCCACTATCAGGGCCTGGCCCTGCGCTTTAGCCGGAGGGGCAGTGGCTCAGTAATAGGGCATCTACTTGGCATGCAGAAGGTCCCAAGTTCAGTCCACAGCACTGCCAGTTAAAGGTGAGATAGCAGGTGTCCCTGACCTGGATAGCTCCAGCCTAGCCTGATCTCATCAGATCTCCGAAGCCAAGCAGGGTCAGCCCTGGTTAGAATTTAAGCAGACAACCTCCTCGGACACTGGTGGCGAACCTTTGGCACTCCAGATGTTCTGGACTACAATTCCCATCAGCCCCTGCCAGCATGGCCAATTGGTCCAGAACATCTAGAGTGTCAAAGGTTTGCCACCACGGTCCTAGGAATACCAGGATTGTGACACGGAGGTGGGCAATGGCAAACCACCACCGAACAGCTCTTGCCTTGAAAACCCTACAAGGTCGCCATAAATCAGTTGTGACTTGACGGCTCCAAAAAAGGGAGTGGGATGCAGGTGGTCTGAAAGACTTCAGCCTGAAGGCTCTGGAGAGCGGCTTCCTGTCTGAGTAGACAGTTCTTACCCTGATGGACTGTTGATCTGGTTCATTGCACAGCAGCCTCGTGGAATCATGTTTGTTCACAGAGGAGACCTGATGGGATGTGACTGTGAGAGGTCTGAGGGACCAACAAGTCTCTGAACTGTGTTTTTTCTGGGCTGCAATAAGTATCGGTAATATTTCTTTTTAAAATTCTTTAAACCTTTAATGGCATATATAAAACATAACATAACAACCATCACGATTAACACAAATTAGAATGCATCATAATAAAACCAGCTAAAATTTTTGCCACAGCTTCCAAAACCTCATGACTATTTAAAAGAAAAATAACCATCAGTTATCCCTTCCAGCCCCCACAAAAGGGGGGCTATTCCCTAAATAACACATAAAAGGGACAGTATAACATCATATGAGATACAGATTTTACACAATCCAGATCACATAAACATGTCCTATCTTTGTGGGGAACCCCTAGACGTCCTCCTTGTTGAAGGGAAGAAGGTTAGATATTGCATCTAGCAGTAATATTCCAAAAGGCTAATTGGGTGTTGTTGTTTTTTCAATTTTGCAACTTGTATATTGTGTTCAGGCCTTTATTCAGTGCAAGGAAAATTAGGAAGAGTGCTTCATTAAAAATTCTGCATTGGGCAGTGCCCATGCCCAGACTGTACTCTCATTCATGTACATGTACTGTTTCCTGCAAACAGCAGAGAAAGACTTAATACTATGGATTTGTAAGTGTTGGGAGTTCATTTCCCTTTTCCCAGCAGATGGTTTGCCCTGAAGCTAAAGGGAAATTCGCTAAATCACGAAGCTATCAGCTTTGATAGATACGAAAAGGACCTCCATGAAGCAGTAGGTGACATAATTGTGGGGAGAAGAATGGAAAAATAAATTGTAGCCTCCCTCGGAGGTGCCCACGTCTGTAGTTTTGCATACGGGACAAAAGACTTGAGCCCAGAGAAAGCAGGAAGAAAAGTTGAGGGTGTGCTGTTCATCCCCTTGAGCACCAGGGGCATCCCCACCCCACCCCAGCTCTGCTTTCTGCCTTAAGTGGGTTGCTTAACGCCTCCATCTGAGGGGCACTTTGCAGAGTGCCTCCATCTGAGGGTCTGCATCTCCATTCTGTGTTACTGTGAGCAAACAATGTCATTTGCAGAATCCACCATGGCTGGAAAACCACCATCTCTGTAATGGTTGACACTTCTGTTGCTGTTTCCCACATCTGGTAAACAGCAACAGAAGTGTCAACCATTACAGAGATGGTAGTTTTCCAGCCATAAGCATGTCGTTTAGATCACACTTTTGGTGGATTCTGCAAATGACATTGTTTGCTCGCAGTAACACATGTTTGCAGATCATTCAGTTCAACTCCAAAGTGAGAGCTGTCCTTTTTTTTTTTTTTTTTGGACAAATCATCTGTCTCTCTCGCTTACACACTTTGGGGGGGAAAAGAAAGTGGTTTCTTCTATCACATTTTGTTCCCTGTTCCTTTATAAGCGATTATTATTGTTAGGAAAAGCTGAAGGCAATGGGAAAAGAGGAAGATCCAACATGAAATGGACTAAAGAAAGGCAGCCACGGCCTTTGAGTTCACAAGAGCTGAGCAGGAGTGTTAACAATAGGATGTTTGGGAGAATTCATAGACTTGCCATAAGTTGGGAGCAATTTTATCAAATCAATTCATCAAATCAAAGCAATTCATGGACTTGCCATAAGTTGGGAGCAACTTTAAGGCACATAATGCAACTGTTAGGCTTGGTGTGGCAGGAAAGAAGGGAACATGGACAGCATTTATTGTGGACAGCAGAATAAATTATGACAATGGGGAAAAAAACTTATTTATTTCCAGTCCTCAAGTATTCTAGAACTGTGGACAGGGAAGGGATGATGGAAGAGAGAACTTCCAAGTTTTTTGCTCTGCAAACACGAGGGTGAGAATTAACCTAGACTTTGTTTTGGTGTAAGCTAGTTGTGCGTATTATAGACATAAGGCATGAGTTTCCAAATGAAAATATTCTACATTTTTGTAAGAATCGTTCTGCTTTTCCTTTGCTGTATGACAGAACTGTGTTCAGCAAAAATATATTTTGAAAGTCAAAATGGCAACAGAGTCCATGATGAACTAAGTGGAGGTAAGGGCATACCTGTAAAGAAGAGTACCTGCAGGCTGTTAGGTACTGTAGGACAGCCACCAGAGAGGCCAAAGCTTGCGGTGAGCTGAAGCTGACCAGGGAAGCTTGCAACAAGAAAAGCTTCTTCTGGTATGTGAGTAGCAAATGCTAGGTGAAAGAGGGGATAGATCCACTGTTGGGAGAAAATGGAGAAACTCTGACAGAGGGAAAGCAAAAAGGCCCAATGTCTATTTTGCCTCAGTTTTTTTCCTGGAGAAGAGAAGAGGCTCACCTAGAAATGGTAGTAGACAAGCCATGGCATCCAGGCTGCTGGTTGACACAGTCAGAGAGGCATCTGAGAAGCACCTAGCTGCATTGGATTAGTACAGATTTCCCAAGCCAGGTAGTATGCACCTGAGAGTGCTCAAAGAGCTTTCTATAAAGCTTACAGTCTTTGTCTGTCTTGTTTACATCCTACCTGTCTTGTTTACATCCAGACTTCTTGGAGGATGGGAGATACAACACAAGACAGGAGAAGGGCGAATGCTATTCCAGTTCTCAAAAAAGGGAGGAAGGATGACCCAGGAAACTGCAGGCCACTTAGTCTGTCCTAGGGAAGATATCGCAGCAGGTTTTAAAGGGATGAATCTCAAGCACCTTAAGGACTGACTACTTGGGGATCCAGGGAAAGTGAGTATGGATTTGTACTCAACAGGTCCTGCCAGACCAACTTAGTTCCCTACTTTGACCAAAATCAAGGGAATACTCTCCATGTTATTTACCTGAATTTCAGTAAAGCTTTCAACTGGGTTCTCCAAAGGACTGTGAACTGGACTCTAGGATAGCAAGGTAGGTAGGGAACTGGTTGGAGAACCACACTCAAAGAGTAGTCATTGGTGGCATTTCATCTGACTGGAGGGAGCCACAGGGCTTGGTTCTGGGTTTGATACTTTTCAATATTTTGACATGAATCGGTAGATAGACTACTCATTAAATCTGCAGAGGACACCCAAATTGGGAGGAGCAACAAACACCCTTTAAAATGGAGATAGAATTCAACAAGATCTGAACATACTAAAAAAGTGGATGGATGTGAACAAGATGTAATTCAACAACAAGGTTAAGTGCTGAGTTCTACATTTGGGTAACAAAAAAGAGGAACATGCATACTGGATGAGGGATACACTTCTGGGTAGGCTGTAGGCAAGATCTTCGGGTATAGGTGTACAGTAGGTTAAATGTGAACAATCAAGGTGATGCAGCGACAAAAATGGCTAATGCAGTCTTGGAGTATATCATTAGAGGCACAACATCCAGATCACAAGATGTCATAGTGCTGCTGTATACTACATTGGCCAAGCCTCATCTGGATTACAGTGTGCAGTTCTAGAGGCTTCCCTTTGAAAAGGATGTGGACAGAATGGAGCAGGTGCAGAAGGGAGCGACAAGGACGATCAGGACCTGGAGACCAAGTCCTGCAAGGAAAGGCTGAGGGACCAGGAATGTTTATTTTGGAGAAGAGGAGGTTGAGGCGGGATGTGATTGCAGTATTTGAAGGGCTGTCACTTAGAGGAGGGCAGGGAGCTGTTCCTGTTGGCAGCAGAGGACTCACAATAATGGGGTTAAATTACAAACAGAAAGTTAGAGTTGTGCAATAGTGGAATCGGCTGCCTAGGAAGGGGGTGAGCTCCCCCTCACAGGCAGTCTTTAAAGAGTGGCTGGACAAACATTTGCCAGTGATGATCTAGGCCAGTGATGGCGAACCTTTTCGGGACTGAGGGCCCAAATTGCAACCCAAAACCCACTTATTTATTGCAGTGCCAACACGGCAATTTAACCTAAATACTGAGGTTTTAGTTTAGAATAAACGGTTGGCTCCGAGGCGTGCGTTACTTGGGAGTAAGCTTGGTGGTAGTCGGTGGCTTTACTTTGAAGCAACCGTGCAACTCTTCCAATGGGTGAATCATGACCCTAGGAGGGTTTACTCAGAAGCAAGCCCCATTGCCAGCAACTGAGCTTACTCCCAGGTAAAGGATCAGACTTTAGTTCTTCGCATGAAAATCAGTGGGGTTTAACAGTGTTTAACAGGGTTACCTACACTGCTTCCCCAAAACTGGGTCTTAGGTGTAATGCTAATAATCGAGGCCAGCAGCCCAAACCAGCCTAGATGTGGGGGGAGGGGTGGCTCTGTTTGCGCGTGCCCACAGAGAGGGCTCTGAGTGCCACCTCTGGCACCCGTGCCATAGGTTCGCCACCACTGATCTAGGCTGACCCTGCATGGTGTTGCGTATCTTGGACGACACCTTGCCAAAGCAGCCACCAATCCCGGCCTTCTGGGAACATGTGATGCAGGTGGGGCAGGGATGCTACTGTCCAAGATTGACTCATTGATCCACCTGTGCTCAGTGCCTGGTAGGGATCAGCACCCAGTCAAGCAGTTGCCAGGTCAGCAGAGATCCTGCAGGAACAAGAAGATGGGGGGGGGGGGTTCAGTTGGATGATGGGTGGAGGAGCCAGGTCGATTTTCACAAGGCGTGGGTTGGCAGCACAGGCAGGTTTTGTTTACTTGGAAGGAGTGCAGTGGGGGGGGGGGTGCATTCTGGGGACAGCACATTGTTCGTTCTTGCCCTGGGCACCTTTTTATGTAGGTATGCCCCTTCCTGCATGGTTGGACTTCCTGGGGGTTGGACTGGATGGCCCCTTCCATCTCTGTGATTCTGATTGCTTCTCGGCCTTTTGACTAAGATCAAGTGTAGCATCTCTGTGATTCTGTGAGTACTGATAAATGTCTCTGTCCATGAATATGCAATCTGTCCATGCCTGTTGCCTGCAGGACAGGTTAACCTTTGTTGGCCTCACATTAGGGACATGTTCTTAAAGGCCTTTAGCATCAGATATAAACTGAGAACATTTTAGAAGCAAGATTCTGACCAGTTGCCTTGATTTTTCCAACAAAAAGAGCAGCTGTCCCAAGCTTGCCTTCTCAACCACAAGATGCCAAGAGGAAGCCGGGATTCTCTTCAAAGAGCTGCTTGCTAACCATTACAGCTATTTCTGGGAAACACAGAGAGCTTTGGGGAGCCACCCCTTTTAATGGCTTACTGGTGACCAAGGAATGAGGGGAACAGGCAGCCTTGACCTCAGAAACTATGTTGTCTTCTCCAGCGATTCCAAGAAAAAGCCTCCAAACTGGTGAAGTCTTTGGGCACAGTGCCCTGGGAACTTAACTTATGCTTCCCAGCACACATCCTCTGCCCGAGGGTGGCAGGGGACCTTGGAACTCAGCTTCTTCTGTCATTGTTGGAGAAGCAGCTGGTCACAGAATATCTCTTTCTGTATCAGTTTCAGTGGCTTTAACAGCCCCTGAGACTGGCCCTGTTTGGTACTTGACTGGGAGAAATCCAAGGCTGCTATGCAGAGGAAGACAATGGCAAACTATATCTATTCATCTCTTGCCTTGAAAACCCCATTAGTGAAACTTCATGGGGTTGCTGTGAGTCAGTTGTGACTGGACATCACTTAATTAATTATTATTACTGTCACCTCCAAACCTATGCTGACCTGAAGGGCAGCCGTCAGTATGGGAATGCATGCAGTTGGAGAGGCCAGATTCCTAAAATATTGCTGCTGTTGTCTGAAACAGGGGTCCTCAACATGGTGCCCATGGTTATGGTGGACCTTCCAACACCTTTCCTGGTGCCCACATGGTGCTTTTAGAAAGTGGGTGGGACTTTTCCCCAGCAGAGCTTCTGATTGGTTGTGCAGATTAAAAGGATTCCTGTTAAACAGAGCTTAGAACATAAGAACATAAGAACAAGCCAGCTGGATCAGACCAGAGTCCATCTAGTCCAGCTCTCTGCTACTCGCAGTGGCCCACCAGGTGCCTTTGGGAGTTCACATGTTGATGTGAAAAGCAATGGCCTCTCATACTTGGCTGTTGCTCCCGAAAGCACCTGGACTAAGTTAAGGCATTTGCAATCTCAGATCAAAGAGGATCAAGATTGGTAGCCATAAAATTGGCACTTCTCCTCCATAAATCTGTCCAAGCCCCTTTTAAAGCTATCCAGGTTAGTGGCCATCACCACCTCCTGTGGCAGCATATTCCAAACACCAATCACACGTTGCGTGAAGAAGTGTTTCCTTTTATTAGTTCTAATTCTTCCCCAGCATTTTCAATGAATGCCCCCCTGGTTCCTAGTATTGTGAGAAAGAGAGAAAAATTTCTCTCTGTCAACATTTTCTACCCCATGCATAATTCTTATAGACTTCAATCCCTTATCCCCCCCTCAGACGTCTCCCCTCTCCAAACTAAAGAGTCCCAAACGCTGCAGCCTTTCCTCATAAGGAAGGTGCTCCAGTCCCTCAATCATCCTCGTTGCCCTTCTCTGCACTTTTTCTATCTCTTTGATATCCTTTTGAGATGTGGCGACCAGAACTGAACACAGGTACTCCAAGTGTGGTCGCATCCACGGCTTTATATATAGGGCAAGTACTGACAATCTTTTGCAGTTTTATTATCAATTCCTTTTCTGATTATCCCCAGCATTAGAGTTTGCCTTTTTCTACAGCTGCCATACATTGAGTTGACATTTCCCATGGAACTATCAAATTAAAGACACTTCAAATCCCTTTCCTGGTCTGTGACTTGATAGCACTGACCCCTGTAAGCGTGTATGTGAAGTTTGGATTTTTTTTTGCCCTATGTGTGCAATTACCACTTTTGCATTTTGCTACATTGAACTGCATTTTGCCATTTCTTAGCCCACTCACCCTAATTTATCAAAGGTCCGCTTGGAGCTCCTCATAATCCTTTGTGGTTCTCACCACCCTACCATAATTTAGTATCATCTGCAAACTTGGCCACCACGCTACCCACCCCCCTACTTCCAGGTCATTTATGAATAGGTTAAAGAGCACTGGTCCCAATAATGGATCCTTGGGGGACACCAACGTGCGACTATCTCTCCATTGTGAGAATTTCCCATTTACACCCACCCTTTGCTTCCTGTTTCTCAACCAGTTTTTTAATCCATGGGAGGACTTCCCCTCTTATTCAGCCTTCATTGCTGAGTTTTCTCAATAGTCTCTGGTGAGGGAACTTTGTCAAAAAACTACTGGAAATCCAAGTAGAACCAATGTCCACTGGTTCCTCCTTATCCACATGCCTATTTACATCCTCAAAGAACTCTAGTAAGTTTGTAGAGACAGGATTTGCCTCTGCAAAAGCCATGCTGACTCTTGCTTCAGCAGGTCTTGCTTTTCTACATGTTTTATAATTTTATCTTTAATGACAGATTCTACTAATTTACCAGGAACAGATGTCAAACTGACTGGCCTGTAATTTCCCGGGTCCCCCCTAGATCCTTTCTTAAAGATTGGTGTGACATTGGCCATCTTCCAGTCTTCAGGGATGGAGCCTGATTTCAAGGATAAGTTGCATATTAAAGTGAGAACATCAGCAATTTCATGCTTGAGCTCTTTAAGAACTCTTGGGTGAATGCAATCTGGGCCAGGGGATTTGGTAGCATTTAGTTTATCAATGGCTGCCAGAACTTCTTCCTTGTCTACCACTATCTTCGTTAGTTCCTCGGATTCGCCTCCTAAGAAGCTTGGTTCAGGTGCAGGAATTTTCCTCACCTCCTCTTGGGTGAAGACAGATGCAAAGAATTCATTCAGCTTTTCTGCAATCTCCCTGTCATCTTTTAGCACACCCTTTGTTCCTTTGTCATCTAACGGGCCTACCGCTTCCCTTGCTGGCTTCCTGCTTTTGATGTACTTGAAGAACTGTTTGTTGCTGGTTTTGATGTTCACAGCCATGCGTTCCTCATAATCCTTTTTTGCCTCCCTTACAGCTAACTTGCTTCTCTTTTGCCACCATTTGTGTTCTCTCTGGTATTCTTTATCAGTTAAGTTGGACTTCCATTTTCTAAAAGACATCTTTTTTCCCCTAATAATTTCCTCAACGTCCCTTGTTAACCATGGTGGCTTTCTTTTGGACTGGGCGCTGCCTTTCCTAACCTGTGGAACACATTCCAGTTGAGCTTTTAAGACTGTGTTTTTAAATAACCTCCAAGCATCTTGGACATTTTTGACTCTCTTGATTTTCCCTTTCAGCTTCCTGCGCACTATCCCCCTCATCTTTGAGAAATTTCCCTTTCTGAAGGCGAATGTAACTACATTAGTAGTTGTCACTTGTTCGCATGCAGAGATACTGAATCTGACAGCATTGTGGTCGCTGTTCCCTATCGGCTCAACAACACTGACTTCCCGCACCAGGTCCTGGGTCCCACATAGAATTAGATCTAGGATCACATCTCCCCTGGTTGGTTCTACAACCATCTGCTCTAAGCCACAGTCATTTAGCATATCCAGGAATGTTCTCTCCTTACTATGACCTGAACATGCATTTTTCCAGTTTATATGGGGATAGTTAAAATCGCCCATTACCACGACATTTTTGCTTTTGTTGGCCTCTCTAATTTCTTTTTCCATCTCAGAATCCTCTTGTGCGCTTTGGTCAGGGGGACGATAATATATTCCTAATGTTAAACTATGCTTCACCCCTGGTATTGATATCCACAGTGCTTCTGTAGAGGAATCAGCTCCCCCTGCATTGTCTATTTTATGTGACACTATGCTCTCTTTGATGTAGAGGGCCACCCCACCCCCAATACGCCCTGTCCTATCCTTCCTGTAGAGCCTGTAACCTGGGATAACAGCATCCCACTGGTTCTCCTCATTCCACCATGTCTCTGTGATGCCCACTATATCAATGTCCTCCTTCAAAACTCTGTACTCCAGCTCCCCCATTTTAGGTCGAACGCTTCTACTATTAGCATAGAGACACTTGTATACTCTGTCTCTGTCCCTAACCTGGGATTTATGTGTTTTGCCCTCTAGCCTTTTGTAGACACTATCACTTATCACATTGCTATGTTTCTCACTTGTATGTGGTTGATTTAAAAAAACCTCCTTCTCTGTCTGCATCCCCATGGACTCTGTATTCCGAACCGAAGTCACCTCAGCTCCTGTCGGCTTTCCCCCAGGAATCAGTTTAAAAGCTGTTCTGCCACCTTTTTAATGTTGAGCGCCAACAGCCTGGTTCCTCTTTGGTTAAGATGAAGCCCGTCCCTTTTGTACAGGCCTGCCTTATCCCAAAAGGTTCCCCAGTTCCTGACAAATCTGAAACCCTCTGCCTTGCACCACCTTCTCATCCACGCATTGAGACCCTGTATCTCCGCTTGCCTAGCTCGCCCTGCGCGTGGAACAGGTAGCATTTCAGAGAATGCCACCTTGGGGGTCCTGGATTTTAACCTTTTTCCTAGCAGCCTAAATTTAGCTTCCAGAACCTCCCGGCTACATTTCCCAATGTCATTGGTACCAATGTGGACCACAACTGCTGACTCCACCCCAGCACTGTCTAACAGCCTATCTAGACGTACAGTGACATCCGCAACCTTCGCACCAGGCAGGCAAGTCACCATGCGGTCATCACGCCTGTCACAAACCCAACTCTCTATATTCCTGATGATCGAATCACCCACTACAAGGAGGCCCCCACCTCCCCGAGGGGTATCCTCAGTGCGAGAGGATAGCTGATCACCAGTTAAGGAAGGGATCCCATCTAAGGGAGCATCTTCCCCCACCTCAGACTGGCACCCTCTGTCACCCAGACTCTCATTCTCCATGACATCTGAAGAGATGTCACCTTGGGAGTGGGACCCGGCTGCTAGGTCCCTGAAAGCCTTGTTTGTTGCCCTCTCTGCCTCTCTCAGCTTCTCCAGGTCTGCCACCTTGGCTTCAAGAGAACTGACACGTTCCTTGAGTGCCAGGAGCTCATTGCAGCGAGGGCACACCCACGACTTCTGGCCTAGTGGCAGATAGTCATACATGTGACACTCAGTGCAAAACACTGGCAAGCCCCCACCCCCCTGCTGGCTTCCTGCCTTCATATCTGCTTTTGTTTAGATATTTAGATATTAAACTTTTAGTCAGTGCCCCTTGGAGCTATCTGTACCTACTATCCCTCAAGAAATGTCCTTATTAATTAATTAATTTATTTATTTTAAAAAAGAAAAAAAGAAATTGCTGGTTCCAGAGACTGAACTAAAGACTGAATGACTCACCTCAGGAGCCCCACCTTTAGCAGCCCAGGACAAAGAGTAACCTCTGTTAACCCCTGTTAAGCCCCACCTCCAGCAGTCTCAGCTCCTAGTAGCCTTAAGGAGAAAAAGAGATAACCCCTGCAAACCCCTGTTAAAAATACACTGTTTTAAAAGATGTGGCTTTGAGAAAAGCCCTCCAAAATGAACACCAGAGTCACTCTGTTCTTCCTGGCCCAGATGCCTTGTCCACTGCTGCTTCTGCCTGGAATGTTAAAGAGTTACTATTAAAATTGTACAAAACCTTGATCCCAGATTTTTTTGTGGTTAACCCCATCTGCTGCTGCTGCAGCCATTTTGTGATTGGCTGTGACTCCTATGGGAGCCATTTGTAATTGTGCCCACTGCCTTTTGCCAGAATTCCAAAGGTGCCCATAGGAACTGAAAGGTTTGGGACCCCTGGTCTGGGGTCTGGGAAGGTTAATGACTGTTTGCCTTCTGGCAATCCAAACACCAACTCCACTGCAGATTGCCACAGCTGACCCCTTCCCCCTCTGCCTTTTTGCACGCTTCATCCTCTAAGTACCTGGTTAGCTCCTCCCTCTTTCTGAGCCCACTGCCTCAAGCCTTTCTGCCCCACTGCCTCAAGCCTTTGCCTAATGAAACTGGCCTATACTTGTATAGCTGCTGTTTTAAATAATATATTCACGCAGGCTTGCAGTGGCTTTGAGAATGTTTGTTTTCTTTTCAGGATCCAGGTGTTGTCCGCTGAGAAATGCCTTTTTTACATTAAGGATACGATGGTCATTTCCACGCAGCAAAATTATACCTGTGTACCACTGTTTTTTTTAAACCTGGGTCTGTTTTATCCTGGGGTGTCCATTTGCATGGCTGCCCATTTTTTAAGGAAACTAGTGAAGACTGGGAGGAAATTCTCCAACTTGTTTTGCACGAGCCCGGGACTTCTGTATTCACTTTGGAAGCATATCTGAGCATGCCCGGTGTCCCGCTTTCTGATTGGCTGTTGTTTTTGAGTGGCAGCTGCAAGCATCTCTGAGCATGCCTGGTGGCCCGCATTCTGATTGGCTGTTGGTTTTGAGTGGCAGCTTGAATGAACATCAGGCAGGGAGATCAGGTGGCTGGGCAGAAAAAATAAACCGGTCCTGCTCCTGATTGGTGTTTGCACTGTAGCAGGCTCTAGCTGGCTCACCCTGGGTTTTTTTAAAAGAACCTCCAATTTGGTGGGTTTTGGATACCCTGGGATGAGGGAAATATTGTGGGGCAAACCTGCTTTAGGACCAGGAACCATGCAGAACTGCTGTATGGAACGAGGCATTTCTCTTGTTCAACCCAGGATATTTTGACCATGCAAAAATCCATTTGCCAATCATCAAACTCAGTCTAACTACCACCACAGTTTGATGGCTGTGACTTCCATCTGGTAGCCATTCCAAGTCACCTGTCACTGTACCATTACCACCTATGCTATTCTGGCTTGTTTCTATCTCTTCCCATTTTCAGTTGTCAAATCAGGAGTCGGTTTCAGGTAATATTTCTAATAAGAGCTGTATCCAGTTGGCTTTTGACACCCCCCCCCCACCTTTCAAAGCTCTTTAGTATGCATCTCTGGAGTTTCCAGGGCATCCAGACAGAACATCAGGGAGCCCAGGCAAGCTTTGGGGAGGGGGCATTCTCCTTCTTGCTCTTGGCTTCCTTGCAGAAAATTGGGTGGAGCTACTTCCCTTCTGTCTGTTTTGGCAAGCCAAACATCTAGGGGTACCTTGGTGGGGGAGCAGAGTGGGCGTCTGGGTAGGCCGTCAGGCAGTGTGGCTTGCCTCCTCTAGTCTGCTTTTAATTGCTAGCCAGGGGCATTTGCCAAAGCTTCTTCTGCCTTTGGTTTCCAGGCTTGTTTGTGCAACCGGAACGGCGGTACAAAGCTTGATGCATTTAGCAGAAGATTATGGTCAGCCTGATTCAGTGACAAAGTCTCTGTCTACCCAGAGTGGGGAAACTTGGTCTGTGGTTTTTCATATCGTGGCATGCTGACTCCTAAATCCCTTGGACTCCAAGGGAATATACTAGCTTGGGCCAACTGTGCTTAGTTTCTGGGGTCTAACAAGATTGAACTAGCCTGGGCTGTTCAGATCAGGATTATTTCAATTACTAGGGTCTGGCGTTATATATTTTGGAGCCCAGACCTGCAGGGAAGCTCTACCAGAGTTCTGAAATTTGCTGATGGAGTGATTGTAGGGTGGCCAATCTCCAGGGGAGGGCTAGCATTGTCCAGAATTAAAAATAATCTCCAGACTGCAAAGATTGGTTCCCTTGGAAGAAATGGCAACTTCAGAGGACAGAATGTTGGGGTTTTGCAAGTGTCTGTCACAATTCAGTCATAAAAGGATTAACTGTTTGTATGTAAACAAGTTGCTGAAGTCACTGTTTATGAAATGATCTGTTGATTAGCTACTGGTCAGTCAGATAGCCATTGCTTACATGTTAGTGAGCTTGTACATCTGAAGATATAAAGTTAACTCTGTTTCCTTGTTTGAGCACACCCACGAGCACAAGACAGCAGATACCTTGTTTCCCCAAAAATAAGACAGGGTCTTATATTAATTTTTGTTCCAAAAGATACATTAGGGCTTATTTTCTAGGGATGACTTTTTCCCCCCAGGATTTTGCACCCCCCACGTG
The DNA here is from genome assembly GCF_021028975.2 of Sphaerodactylus townsendi. Lineage (NCBI taxonomy): Eukaryota > Metazoa > Chordata > Lepidosauria > Squamata > Sphaerodactylidae > Sphaerodactylus > Sphaerodactylus townsendi. The sequence continues at coordinate 102,361,631 of NC_059430.1, forward strand.
ACCAGATCAGCTGCGCTGGGAAATCTGTAACTAGGGCTTATTTTTGGAGTGGGGCTTATATTTCAAGCATCCTCCAAAAATCCCGAAAAATCATGCTAGGGCTTATTTTCGGGATAGGGTTTATTTTCGGGGAAACAGGGTAGGTACCAAGATGTAACAAAAGTACAGTAATGTAGATGTGAAATAGAAAAGAAAGGATTTCTTATTTTATCTCCATGTAACCCTCCATTTATAGGTAGTAAACTCAATATAAAAAGCAGCTGAGAATCTGCCTCTTCTGTTCTGTTCTGCTAACACACACTCACACACAGACTCACACTCACACACACACCCAACACAGAATCCATGGCATCACATCTTGCTGAGCTCATTCCTTTGAACTCCACCTTTCCCAGGCTCCCCCCAAATCTCCGGGATACACACACATGCTGCAGTTCATGGTATTGTCTGCAGAATTTAGCTTCTTGATAATCTTGGCTTGTTTTTTATTTTAACTGCAAGCTTCCAGCCCATGTGGTTGCAAAAATATACTTGTAGTCCCAGTGAAATCTCAGAAGCCAAATGGTTGGGGTGAATAAAGTGCTCACTGGTTAAAGGAGAGAGGTGAAAGCAGAAGCTGAATAAATCTTGCAAAATAGTTTAAAATTATGTCATTATGTGCCATATGCTTAGTTGGATCCAGGTCGCAGAAATCAGATGATCTCATTGCAGAATTCTGATTTTGACTACCTTAAATCAGCGTCTTCTAAGCCATCAAACCATGCGATAACACTCACATGTTGGCCAAGTGTGAAACATGGCATTTTGTTCCTCTATCTAGCTGTCTAGCTATCTTTATCATTAGATTTAGAAACCGCCCACCCCCAGAGGTATTATCCAGTATTATCAGATGAAATAAGGTGGTCCCTGTTCTTTGTTATGGTTTGTAGCAGTGTAAAGAGCAAACCCCGTTCATTTCTTTTGAAGAGCAACTCCCCCAACCCACTTTCAGTTAATCAAATAATGCCAGTATTTCACCTCACTCCATTTCAAATCCAACTCCTTCTGCAACTGGGGCTTGGTTTCTCCTAGGATGGGAGGGGGTGGGACCTCCAATAGGACCCCACTTGTCCTTCTCCCCTTGGAAGATACATGCAGAATAATCCACTTTCAATCCACTTTCAATGCACTTTGCAGCTGGATTTTACTGTGCGGAATAGCAAAATCCACTTGCAAACAGTTGTGAAAGTGGATTGAAAGTGCATTATTCTGCATGTGCAGAAGGGGCCAAAGGTTGATGCTGATAAAGAGGAATTGCTTGGCTATAATGCTGATGTCCAGATCAGTCTGTTGAGAGTGCCGATATAAATACTGAAGATTTTGCAGATGTAACAACGCATATTCCTTAATTCTTCCTTTTCCTCTACAGACAAAGCTTTTTAGTTAGATTTATTTTTGAGGCTCGGTTACTGATCGAATATTTTTTTCCCTGCCTCTCTTTCAAATATATTTTAAGATCCCAAATTCTTTGTGTGGTTCAGCACGCCACTATTTCCTTTTAATTTAGTATCCCAAAAAGGCTTCGGGACCAAGATAATTACAGCAGAGGTGTAATTTATAGAACAGAATGGTCCATGCGTATGCACAGATGCACACACATGCTTTAAAGTGGAACTAAAAATACTTTGAAAATGGCAGGGAGGTGAAAGACATCCTGCTCAGACCTGCAGAGATTTTGGAGCAGGCTAGAAAGTTTGGACGGTAAATAAGCTGAAATTCTGGGGAATACGTGTCGGTAGATTATTTTTTCCCCACATTCTGGGTAATGTTTAACTGTACAAGCCTCCTCTGGATTCTGACAGTTACTGATCTTAATTTTTAAAAAGCTACTAGGCCTCATGGTGGAAGTGATACATTAAAAAATTTGGTAGCATTAAGTTCCCTTCCTCACATGCAGAATAATGTACTTTCAATCCACTTTCACAATTGTTTGCAAGTGGGGTTTGCTATTCCACCCAGTAAAACCCAGCTCCAAAGTGAATTGAAAGCCGATTGAAAGTACATTGTTTTGCATGTGCGGAAGGGGCCAAACAATCAGTGAGAAACACTGAATATCAGGAAGGAAAAACGTACTGCTGACTCATGACAGCCCCTTCCACAAAGTATTCCAGGTGTGGGATGAGTGAGAGATGGTTTGCTATTGCCTTCCTTTGCATAGCAACTGTAGTCTTCCTTGCTGGACTCCCATCCAAGTACTGACTATGGCCAGTCCTACGCAACACGTAAGTCCTGACAAACTCAGGTCAAACTGGGCTAATCAGATTGCTCCCAGATGTCAGGAAGAAAGACGCAAATGAGAGTAGCCTGAATCAGTTCATTAAATCAGTTTCTCACATTAATGTCCATGTATGAATCTGTAAAAGCAAGGGAGATGTAAAAATATTTGTTGGATCAAGTTGGGTCAGCATAAGATAATGTAAGCTATAACATTTTGTCCAACTCTTCCCAAAGACGAAGGGAAAGGCAGCAGATTATTTTTAACACAGTGTTGGGGAGGCAAAGACCACAGCTGTTGCAGCTCCCGCACAGAGCACACATTTCTCCTCTAGCTTCGAAGTCTAAGAGCATTTCTTTTTAGTCTGCTACTTGGCCCTTCAGGTTAAGCAGGGCATTACCCCAGCATAGCTTTTCCAACCCACCATTTCCTGCCTCTTTATTTACCTGTCAAGACTGGAGAGTGGGACTTACTTAGGAAGTCAATGTTTTCTAATGGTTAGAGTGTTGGCTAGGATCTTGGGAGGTCCAGGTTCGAATTCCCACTCTGCCATGGAAGGTTGCTGAGTGACATGGACCCAGTCACATGCTTTCAGCCTAACCTACCTCACGGAGTTGTTGTGAGGATAAGAATGGAGGAATGAGGAACTGCTTTGGTCCCCATTGGGGAGAAAGGTGGGATGTAAATTAAAGAAATTGGGCTCACCTTTGCAGAATATGTCAAAGAAGTTTCTTCCTGCAAGGATTCCTTGTGCAGTTTTCTTAAAGGGGGAAGGGTGGGTGGAGATTGATCTACCCCAGGAACTAGGTGACCTTTCAGAAGTGTTGTGCCAAGTCTTCACTAATTCAAATTTTCTTGTGCTGGTAAAGAAAGTAAATGTTTCTTTTAACGCTTGAGAAGATTAATGTAATATAATTTGATTAAAATATAATTTGATTAACATAATGTAATAAAATTTGATTACAAAGATTAGCTCTTAGCAGTATAGTGAGATCTTTTGCTTTTGTTTATCTTTGCTGAGTTTTCCAGTGTCTGGAATGTATTTGAATAAGCTGCGCATAAGGTTTTTGAGCGGTCAGTTGTTCACCCACTGCAAGAAGGACAGAGGACAGATTTTCTTTGTCCATCTGGCAGGGGTGGAACTGGGGAGGATCCTACAAATTATCAGCAGCTGACTAACACGTTACTGGATGCAGAAGATTAGCTGGAGGAGAGCAAAACAATCTTAGCAATTGGGAGCTTCCCCTCCCTTTCTTGTTTGCTATATTTCTCTGTCACGCATACCCTATTGTTAGTCACTTTGGGAGCTCATTGAGGAGAAAAGTGGAATCCAAATACATTAAATAACCAAAATAATATTTCACCCATATGCTGTAGCTGTAGCAAATACACTTTTTGAAATGGTTCAGTTTCACTGGTAGTGTGTTCATTGGAAAGCACAACCAGTCTTCTCAATTGATTCTCAGAGCATGAATTCAATGAGAAATGGGGATTTTATTTACAACATGAAGCTGAATCGATCATGTAAAAACAAAATAATTTGAGGATTAAAATACTGATAATAATTATGACATAATAATCTGATTAGTAAGAATGTTTTTGATTAATAAATGACAGAGATTTTAAGACCTCGTAAGGGTTTCTCTAATAATGTAAGAGTGTTACATTGGGACCCATTAAGTAATGTGTATTCAATATAATCTGGGTAGATAGTTTCTCTGTTCTACTTTTATCTACTCTGTAGTATTTTTCTAAGTCTGTTCTGTCTAATATACTCTGAAAACTAATAAAATTATTTTCTTAAAAAAGGAAAGCACTATCAAGTTTCAACTAATAAGGAAAGTGCTGGCAAGTCACAACTGAGTCTTACAGTGACCTTTCATGGGGTTTCAAGGCAAGAGACATTCAGTGTTGGTTTGCCATTGCCTGCCTTCTGTTCAGCAGCCAACAAACGAACTATGAGGTATTGACCAGTAGCGTTTCTTCAGCAGGCATTGAAGCACCACAATAGAAAAGCTAGTTCTGGCAAAGCTGGCATTCACAGTCCCCTTTATCCCCAAAGCGAGCCCCTCTCCCATTTTCCCAAGAAGTTGTGAAAAACAATCTTTGGAGCTAAGGCGCCCCAAGGTCATGAGCAGATAGTAATAGAGAGCCACCTGGCTTCTTGCCCCACGAGATAACGGGTGTAACACTTTTCTCATGGGACCAGGGTGCCAGAGGAAAGCCTAGTTACCTACAAAGCTTGTGAAGCCATAAAGGAAAGAATGCCCCAAATGACAGTGGTTACATATATCTTTCAGCAGAATTGATGTGTTGTTTCAAGCAGTTACATTGAGTTAGGAATGCATCTCAATCCCATAGATACTATCCCCCTGACATCCAGTGAGCTGAGGTACTGCTGGTTAGACATGTAATTTTGCATGGCTGTTTATCATCATTCCATTGGGAGTAGTTTTGACCTTTTTGCAACAAAGTTTTGATGACATTAGCCAAAACCTTACCATGACTTAACCACACACTCTGCTTGGAAATGAAGTACCAAACAACGATTATGAAGCTACTGTACCAAAGCCAAAACTGCTTCAACAGGGCACAGATTCCAAGCCCTCCATATTTCTGTAAAAATCACGTTAGCCAATACAATTTCACAATACAGGATAGCTGTGGTCGCAAGCAGAAAAGGGGGCACATAACATTCTTCACACAGATGATACAAAGTCCTTGTGTTGTTCTGCAGCAAATACAAGGACTTGGTAGATGGAGTGTCCCATTGGCTGCCATGGAAAAGTTCCTGAAGGCCTCCATCTGTGGAACCATTGGCCTCCCAGAGGTTTCCATTTGGTTTCCCAGTTTTCAGTTGCACTGGAACTTTGCTGATAACCTGGCAATTTGATCTTCTGCGCTGGCATTGGATCCAACCTGGATGAACACCCCTTTTGCCTCCTGTCCCCATGTATTTGACCAGGGAGAGAGAGCAGCTGCATTTTCATGACCTTGCAGGAGCCCGATGTCCTTGCCATGGAAACAGGGTGGATTTTACTTGACAGGTACAGATGTGTGTGTTATGTGCCATTGAGTGGTTTCCACCTTACCAAAGAATTAGTGACCTTCAAAACCTCTTATTAACAGCCTTGCAAACTGAAGGCCGTGGCTTCCTTTATTGAGCCAATTTATCTCACAGATTATCTTTCTCTTGTCCTACTGCTGTCATTTCTTCCTGGCATTGTTTTTTTTACAGCGAGTCCTGTCTTCTCCTGAGGTGACCAAAAAGTACAATTATTGTTTTCTTAATTATACCAATTAAAATGAAGATGTGCAGGAAACAGCCTGGAGGGATGTGTTTTCTCTCTGTCTTTACCAGCCCCTGGCATACAAGTATAAGTGTGGCAGGAATTGATGCCCTTTGGCAAAGTCAGTGCTGCCCTGGGCTTTTCATCGGGAAAATAATTCTTTCCAGTTGTTTGGACTGCAGTGTCCATTTTAAAAACAGCCATGTCATAATCCATTTTCTGTCATAATCCAAACTTCTGTAAGAAAAAAGGGTAGCCACCCCTGAAAGTTATAAATATATATATTCTGTACCTTTAAGGCCCAAATACTGTGAAATACAGTTTCCTTCAATGATGCTTAATAAACACATAGGTATTACTACCTTTACGATGATATTTTTACTGTAAGAATAATAGTTTGTGTAATGTATTGTAGGGTTTTAAGAGTCTGCAGCTGTTGCACTGTAATTGGTAATTAGTAAGTGTGTTATATTGAGCACAGCTGCAGAGTGATTTTAAGCTATGTGTGAGTAGCAGCTATGGAATAAAGTACTATGTTTTGTTCCTCCGACTCCTGTTTCTTGAGACATGACAATTGGCGACGAGGATAAACTTATGACGAGTCTAGCAAGTTTTGTGAAGCAAGGACTGTGAGTAAATTATGGCCTTTCAAGGGCAGCTGGAACAGTTTAATTTGGAGTTTCCTTTGAAGTGGCAGAGTTATGAGGCCCGATTGGAATTTTATCTTCTGGCAAATGGTATAACAGACCCAGAAAGGAAAAGAGCCGTGTTTTTGAGCCTCTGTGGTGAAGGGGTGTTTGACCTCGCCTCAGCATTGATAGCGCCAAGAGACTTATCAGCAACACCGCTTGTAGAAATACTGACTGCATTAAGGAACCATTTCATTCCCCAACCGTCAGAAATAGCTAGACGGAGTGTTTTTTATAAACGTGATCAGGAGGGGACTGAAAGCATTGCAGATTATGTTGCAGTCTTACGGCGGTTGGCACAACAATGTAATTTCTCCAATTTGGAAGAAATGTTAAGGGATCGTCTGGTCTGTGGCCTGAGAGAGGCACCATTGCAAAAGTTGCTGCTGGCAAAGACAGACTTGACTTTTCAAACGGCATACCAAGAAGCCTTGAATTTTGATGGGGGGGGAAAGTACTATGTTTTGTTCCTCCGACTCCTGTTTCTTGAGACATGACAGTTTGTATACCCTTACAATGATATGTCTCAAACAGAATTTTTTTTACATGAATGTAAGATAAGTGTAATGTCTCAATCCATTTTCTGTCATAATCCAAACTTCTAGCATAATCCCAGAGGCGATCCCCCAATTGATCAGTGCTATTTTTTTAATGTTGTTATCATTTTGCAGATTCTCTAACAATCAGTTTGTACCCTGCATATGCAGACTTAATTGTTCATTTTTTTCCTTTGCACCACATAAAAAGTAGCCTGCAAACAGCTGTTGCCCTAACCTGGATGGCCACGGTGGCCCGATCTTAACAGATCTTGAAAGCTAAGTAGGATTAGCCCTAGTTCAGGGATGGCAAACCTTTTCGAGACTGAGTGCCCAAACTGCAACCCAAAACCCACTTATTTATCGCAAAGTGTCAACACGGCAATTTAACTTGAATACTGAGGTTTTGGTTTAGAAAAACGGTTGGCTCAGAGGTGCACGTTACTCGGGAGTAAGCTTGATGAAGCAACCATGCAACGCTTCGAATGGGTGAATCACGATCCTAGGAGTGTTTACTCAGAAGAAACCCCATTGCCAGCAACCGAGCTTACTCCCAGGTAAAGGATCGTGTCCAGGCCAGTCTAGATGTGTGTGTGTGTGGGGGGGGGGTGATTTTCCACCCCCCCATGAACTGTGTGCCCGTGTGCCCACAGAAAGGGCTCTGAGTGCCACCTCTGGCACCCGTGCCATGGGTTCGCCACTGCTGCCCTAGTTGTTCTTGGATGGGGGCCACCAAGGAAATCCTCAGTTACTATGTGGAGGCAGGCAATGGCAAACCACCTCTGCTTCTCTTGTCTTGAAAACCCCATTGGGTTGCCATCAGTTGGCTTCAACTTGATGTCACTGTCTGCCACCAAAATTCTGTCGCTTATTACTAAAAGAGAATGCTGTCTTCTTTTAAAATTCTCCTAAAACATCTTTTAAATGGTTTCTTTCTCTGTTGTGCCACACAGTTTTGAAAAATGCTACCTGTTCCATTTAAGCAGAAGGCAGCGAGGGGGGAATGTCTGTGTGCCACGGGTCTTTTGAAATCACAGCACATGTCTGGATTGGGACCCCCTTTCCACTTCTTGCCTCAAGCAGCTGCCAACATGAGTGGGCAGTTCTGTGCTCTTCTCTGGAGAGAAGCCCCTGCAGAGGAAGTTAGAGAATGTTCAGCTCTCTGTTGAACCGGCCTGTACCAAGAAAGTCCAGGAGGTTGTAGCAAAGAGAGAGATTTATTTGTGCATGAAGCTGTTGGTTTCAGATCAGCTTGAAAGCTCAGTGGCTGATTGGGGGAGATTCTGGCTGTCTTGAAACCCTCACATTCTTGTTGTGAGGATTGCTGCCTATGCCAGAAGAGAGCCATGAGCTTCCTGAATACAGATGGTGATCATAATAGATTAAAAGGAACAAAATTTTAAAGGGGGACATAGTTTTTCAGTTGCAGTGTGATCTTGGCTTCGTGACTTGCATTCTAGCCAGATTAAACAACTGCTTTGTAGGCCATCATCTCTCTCTTTTGTTACCTCCCTGCCATGTATTAGACAGCGCTGATTGCCATCAGTTGCCTTTTAAAAGTGATCCTCTACTTTTACCTTCCTGATGTGAAAAAAACTACAAATATTTTTTTAAATATTGACCTAACGGTTCTGAGGCCTGTGCAGAAGTGTGTTGGTTAATGTCACAGGCACTAGCCAATAGGCACCCATAACAACCAGTTTTTCACTGGTTTAAACTCAATTATGCCAAAGCCTTTGGAGCTGCTTTCTCCCCACACCTTGAGCAAAAAGAAAAAAGAAAAAACTCACTGTAGCTGATTCTGCACAGGCAACTGAAATGGGTTACATGAAGCCGTGTTGCCTGTGTGGTCATTTGCACTGTGGGCGCAGGGGCCGGCCAGCCTCACTGGGATCCCGGTGGCAGGAGGCAGCATAGTTCACACAGGAAATGCAGTGTTTCCGTGCGGACCACACAGCTGAGAATCCTCCCACCAGAGAATCCCCCACCCGAGAATCTACCCCCCCCCCCCCAGAATCTCTCCCATTCACTTACCGGCACAACATGGCAGCTTCCTATTAGAGAATCCAGCCTAATGATGGCCTCCTAAGGGAATGCACCATAATGGTGGACAGAAGGGGTGGTCATAGAACACTTCCTGATTGTTGTAGTTCGCACAGGCAAGCAGGAAGTGTTTGAAACCCAGGTTAAAGGGGAAAAGTTGCCGATTTAGCGACTTCCATTTAACCCGGGTTCTGGCAAATATAGTGGGTGAGAAGTGTTGGGGGGTAAGTTCTGTGGGAGCTTCTCCCTCAGAATTCTTTACAAAAGGACCTGAACCCATTTGGCCTGTGCAGAATCACCCTGTATTGACGAAAGGAACCAAACAATGCCACCAACTCATTTCCACAGCTTCTGGAATGTTATGTCTGTCTTCACCCTCTGTTTCTCTTTAGAAGGTATGTCTTGCGGCAACAGCACAGCTGTCTAGCCCTTCTTGCCAGGCCAACACCACTGATCAGGAAGTCCTTTCTGCATCCGCCCTGGGCTGGCTGTCATGCCAGATTTTTTTTTCCTCAAAAAAAAAAAGTTGTGGTGAACTCAGTAGCTGGAAGGGATGACTTGTAAAAAGACAGAGATGCATAATTAACATTTCAGCATTTGGTTTTGGGGCCGGGCCCTCCACAGCTCACTCCTCTTGTGTAAACATCCCGTCCGACCCAATGATCACAGTTAACGAAACAGCACGGAAAATATGAGCTGTGTGCAAGGCAATTAAAGTACTAAATAACATCAAGCGCCTCCAACCATTTGGGTTTCATTATTAAAGCTCATGGGTCTGTGGGCTTTTCGTCTGGGTTGTTTTATTAGCAAGTGCTCCAGAGAAAGCCATTCAATCGCCGGATTTTGAGCATCGCTGCCATAGCCGTAAGGTATATGGGACCACATTTTTGGAGGCCTGCTGGCTTTGATGTAGCTGTTCAGGAAAGCCTCCCATGAGCCCGTACGTGCGCTCTAGTGGTGCCAAACAAGGGCTGTGGTGATGTCCTGGTGAGGCCAGAGAACACAGCATTTCTGCCAGCTCTTCTGTCCTATAAAGGTGGCACAGCTCTGCTCTAAAGGTTTCAGGTAATGAAAGAATGGTTAGTGGGGATATTGGAGGTAGCCAGGTGGTTCTTCCCTCCTCGTCTTCAGCTGTAGCTACCTGCCCATGTTACATTCTGTGCTCCGGTGGCTCTTCCAATGCTTCTCAGTTTCATTTCAAGACATTCGGTCTCCCTAAGCTGGTTGCTTTCGAGTTTTTTTCAGAAGCTTGATGAGGGTTCCTCAAAAATGCCAGCCAGTCATGGTGAAGGAGGTCTGTTGAGTGACAGCTTTCTCACTGGTACCAATGCCCCCCCCCCCCCAAGAAGCTACTGGGGAGCATTGGGTTTTGGGGCACACTGTCATATAGCCTTGTGGAGGTCAAGTGGTTTGTCTAATGCTTTGTGGGTTCAGAGCTGGTGACATAGAATTGCCCCCCGAGGGTGGGACCAGTGTTGCTCCTGTACCCCAGTAACAGCACCGAACTCATATCTGATAACATATTTTGGCCATAGCCAACCGTTTTATTGACAGTGACGGAAGAAGCATGAGACCTGATCTGAACACTGGGCAGCCCAAGTGCTGCCCCCCAGTGAAACTGATATCCTTGTGCAGCCATAATGGAGGTCTCTAGGTGGAAGGCCTCTTGCCGGAGATCCGGTCTGTGCACCGCAGCAGCAGACGAACTCAGCTGCGTGGAAAGCCTCCTACTGAAGAACCCCTTTCTTGCTAAGGGGCGCGAGCCTCAGTAGCCCCCGCCGGGGCATCCTGACTCATGGCTTGCTCCATGCTAACCTCCTGAGGAGATTTCACCAACTAAGGGCAGAAGCCACAGGGCCACAGGGCTCTCTCACCCTTTCTGGGTGGCAATGGTGGCCGCGGTGACTCGCAGCCACTGGCTCTCTGCAGTATGCACGGAAAGGGCTACCCTGTCAGAATATACCCACCCCTTCTGTGATAGCGGTCTAAGCCCATATCAGATCAGTATTTCAAAGGGCAGCCAGACACAAAGAGAGGTTTAAAACAGTATGTATTGTCCGCTGACCTAACTCTGTTGTCAGTAAAGAAAAGCAGGTCTGTGTTGTGCAATAAATCCTGGGGTAACTTTTGAGAAGTAATTATCTGAATTCTCCAGCACTGGAGAAGCTTGCCCAGACATATTGCATTAGAATCACCCTGCTGCCAGTTAGGAAAACTCTGTCCTGGGAGGGGGGGGGGAGTTCTTTCATTATAGAGCCCCCCAAAGCTAAATAGCAATCTAGTGGCACTCCTGTAATCCAGTACACAGATGTCAGAGCAGCAAGAACATGTGAGCTTAGTTTTCGTTTGGCTTTGAGTTCTTCACAGAACTAATGAGCTTCCTTTACAATCCCCAAGGTGGAAAATGTTCTTTGCGCACCCGATGGATTTCTCAGGACTTCTGGCCTGGTGTCACTCGGCACAGGCCTGGTGTCACTCGGCACAGAGGCAGAATTGTTTGGAGAGGCAGAGGACAACCTTTTAGATTCATGTCACCGGTTCATGCCGGTGCCCTGTACTTTACTCTAAAGTGTCATTCGGCCACTTTACCTTTACTCTAGTGAGCCATCAAGTCACAACTGACTGATGACAGCCCTATCATGGGAGTTTCAAGGCAAGAGATGAATGGAGGTGATAGATGCTATTGATGCACCATTTTATAAACATTTTCTCCTAGTTGTAACCTGACTGAAGACAGTGATCCTGCAAAGGGTATATATATCTCCAAACATTCTGACTTAATTGTTTTTTAAATTAGCAGTTGGCATAGTGAAAGAGTGGTATATCGATATGTCAACTATGTTTTGCTGACAAACCACATCTGACATATGGTGGTCCCATGTGGGGTTTTCAAGGCAAGAGAAGTGATTTGCCATTGCTTGCCTTTACATCGTGGTCCTGATATTTCTTGGAGGTCTCCCATCCAAATATTTGCCAGGGTCAATCCTGCTTACCCTGTTTCCCCAAATATAAGACATCCCCGAAAAATAAGACATAGTAGAGGTTTTGCTCAAGTGTAAAATATAAGGCTTCCCCCGAAAGTAAGACATAGCAAAGTTTTTGTTTGGAAGCATGCCCGACGAACAGAACACAGAAAAATAAGACATCCCCTGAAAATAAGACATAGCGCATCTTTGGGAGCAAAAATTAATATAAGACGCTGTCTTATATTTGGGGAAACATGGTAGCTTCTGAGACATGACAAGGCGTTTGGAGGGGCCGGCCGCTGATGCCCCCTCCCCTTTCCCCCTCCTTTTCTTTACATTCTGGGTTCTCCGCTTCTCTGTTTTATTTTCCAGGGTGGATCTATGAAGTTCTGTTTTTATGATTGGATGCCAATATAATATTATTGATTGTTGTTTTAATGGGGTTTTTATTGTAACTATTGTTTTATTGTGTTGTTCACCGCCCAGAGCCCTTCGGGGGAGGGGCGGTATATAAAACCAATTATAAATAAATAAAATAAATAAGATCAGGCTAGCCTGGGCCAAGCCCTTACCCCCATAATATGTGTGAGGAGATGGCCTCCATAGGGACTGAGGCAGTGAAAATGCTATCTGGAATTCCTATTTCATTGAAGGCTTCAGCAATACCAGGGCTTCCTTAGGAAAGCATCACTATGTGGGGAAAGGCCTAATTTTGTCACGTTCATGTCTTAATTGTTTCAGTTGAAGTGGACAGAGGTATCTTCTATCAAAAGCCATACTGGAAGGAGTTCAGGTTTGACTTAACGCAAATCCCAACGGCGGAGTCTGTAACGGCAGCTGAGTTCCGCATTTACAAGATGCAGAGTGTCATTCGCCACGTCAATCAGACCCTGCACATCAGCATTTATGAGATCGTTCAAGATCACCCCAACAGGTACAGCAAAAGCAGTGCTCTCAATCTGTCTAATGGGAACATGGGAATTAATTCTGTTACTGAACGTTTAAATCACAGAAGAGCCATCAGCCCCAATCTACCAGGAAGTATCTTAGAATCATCTGAAGTGCTAGAGTTGGATACCCCTTCGGGAGAGGGATGGCACATCCAGGGAGAAAGCAGGCTTCTCACATGCACACAGATATTATTGGAAGAATGAAGATGTTTGGGGAGGGTGGGGGGTTAGGTTACAAAAGCATAATCACATTCTAGATCATGTATCCTTGCCAACCTGGCCATGGTCAATGTCTGGTTCTGATTTTTTTCCTAAAAGCCACATGTATTTAACTGTGTGTTCTGTACCCAAGCCCAAGCCGTTTTCTTATCCCCCTGCCCCAAAGCAGTTTCCTGCCATGATCCAAGAGGTGCACTTGGATTGGACCCTCATGGGTCATGCATGGGCTGCTTCAATGAGGCCTGGAGGCTTCTGGTGTTCCCCAGGACCTCTGGGGTCCATGCCTTCCTTGTTTCAAATTGACTCTTCTGCAGAGGCGTACAGCCTATAGGGACATTGGGTCACCCATGTCCCCGGGCGCATGCCTTTTGGTCATGTGGGGGGTTTCTGACACATGGTGTGCACCCCAGCCCCATGCCACCAAGCCCCGCCCCCCTGGCCTCTGTTCAGGCCAGCTTTTGGGCAAAAGCTGGCTTGCACAGAGGCTGGGGGTGGGCTCGGGGGCAGGAGCTTGCCCCTGAGCCCTGTCCCTGAGCAGGAGGGCGCCTGGAGAAGGAGTTGTTTCTGGATGCCATTTCCTTCTGATACGCCTCTGCTCTTCTGTATTCATTAATTCAGTTAAATGGTTTTTTTGTGGGGTGGGAGAGCAGAAATTTGAATTCTGCACTAAGAAGGAGAGCTGCATTTAGCTCTGGTATTAATAGCTTCAGAGATCTACACGTAAGATTTTTGAATAAGGACCTTTCTCAGTTTGGTTTTGGTGGGAGGAAGCAGAAATGAAAACGTTCACGTTCCGTTTCAGTCTCCTGCACTCACCTCCTCTCTCTGCTGGTCTAGAGAATCGGAATTGCTCCTTTTGGATCTGCAGGATTTTCTGGCTGGGATGGAGGGCTGGCTGGCTTTTGATGTCGCAGCTGCCAGTAATCACTGGCTGTTGAACCGCAAATACAACCTGGCCTTGAGACTTTATGTTGAAACGGAGGATGGTAAGGCCCCTGTGCAATTTTTAGCCTTTTGTTGTTTTTAAGAGACAAAATTGTTTCTGGCAAGCTGCAGAGAATAAGAGGAGGAGAAGAGTGGATTTATACCCCGCCTTTCTCTCCTGTAGAGACTCAGGGTGGCCTACAAACTCCTTTTCCCTTCTTCTCCCCACAACAGACACCTGAGGTAGGGGGCGCTGAGAGAGTTCTGAGGGAACTGGGACCAGCCCAAGGTCACCCAGCAGGAATGTAGGAGTGCGGAAACACATCCAGTTCACCAGATAAGAGTTCACCATGTGGAGGAGTAGGGAATCAAACCTAGGTCTCCAGTTTAGAGTCCTCCTGCTTTTAGCCACCATACCACGCTGGCTCTCTGGGAGAGCAGAATGTCATGTCCAATGTTGTTCCCCAATTCCTTTATTCAATGGAGCCCTGTACGTGTGAAGCTATAGCAGGGGACTCCAGCATGATGCCCATGAATCCTGGCCCTCACCAAGTGTTTTTAGAAAGTCAGAGGCCTAGGACAGTGATGGCGAACCTTTGGCACTCCAGATGTCATGGACTACAATTCCCATCAGCCCCTGCCAGCATGGCAAATTGGCCATGCTGGCAGGGGCTGATGGGAATTGTAGTCCATAACATCTGGAGTGCCAAAGGTTCGCCACTGCAGGCCTAGGAGGATGTTTGCCCAGCAAGACTGACCACTGGAGATCCGATCTGCTGTGCAGATTTTTTTAAAGTGCAAAGATCTTACCCTCAGTCTTATAGTCAAGCTTCATTTATGCAAGAACATGTTTAAAAAAAAACAAATGCTCATTTTGAAAGGCATCCTCTTAAACCAGGGGTAGGGAACCTGCGGCTCTCCAGATGTTCAGGAACTACAATTCCCATCAGCCCCTACCAGCATGGCCAATTGGCCATGCTGACAGAGGCTGATGGGAATTGTAGTTCCTGAACATCTGGAGAGCCGCAGGTTCCCTACCCCTGTCTTAAACAGAGCTTCTACCTGAAATGTTGAAGAGTTACTGTGAGAATTATCATGGCCTCACTCCTTGACGTTTTGCGGTTGGCTGCGCCTCTTGTGGCAGCCGTAATTGGCTTGGCCATCTACATCAGCCATTTTGCGCTTGCACACACCACACTGTGTAATAATTCAGAAGGGGCCCACAGGCTCAAAAAGGTTGGCGACACCTGAGCTGCAGGATCAAGAGGGGGTAGGGAGCCGGGGCAGAGGCAGAGGCAAGTGTGCTTAATTAACCCTACCTGAACACAGGGCAAGCTCTGTGCTATCCAAAGCAAAGCTAAACCTTCCCAAGCCTTTGATGGATTTAGAAGGATGTCGTTCAATTTTGGATTCCTCTGATATGCTCCATCTCTGTGACTGACTGCGTTTGCCAACCAGATTTCCCAGCCACGAGGAGGGTGCCCGCACATGTGCAGTGTGCGTGTAGGAAGCTGTTCGATGAGCTACAGGGAAGAGCCAATACGCTTGCTCACTCCCCCTCTTCACTCCAGTGCATTGGCCTTTGTATGCTTGTGATTAAAGAGGGAGGGGAGTTATTTGAACCTGGCTCTTGCTCTGTTTTCCTGCTAAAAACTGACCTGCCCTCACTAGGTTTGGTCCCTATAGGGCTGTGGTGGCGAACCTTTGGCACTCCAGATGTTATGGACTACAATTCCCATCAGCCCCTGCCAGCATGGTCAAGCATGGTCAATTGGCCATGCTGGCAGGGGCTGATGGGAATTGTAGTCCATAACATCTGGAGTGCCAAAGGTTTGCCACCACTGCTATAGGGATAGAATACAAGACTCCTCCCACAAAAAAGCACCTTATGTTCCACCAGAGATTTTCAGCCAAAAAGGGAGCAGGGGAAAACGATTAAATGACTGGCCTGGCCCTTTAATTGTGGCCCATCTTCTGCATTCAGTAAAGACAGAACACATAGTTATAGAGATTTATGGAAGATATATTGGATGCAGTTCTCCCCTAAAAGACACATATCCATAAAGAGGTTTCATGCACGGGACCATCTTCTTGTGGTGCGCACAGAGCTTCATTTATCATACCAAAGGAGGAAAATAATTTTCTGCATGTCAGGTAGTGCCAAAACAGTTTGCAAGCAAGCTTCTTAGTGAGAAATAATTATTCAGGCTTTCACCAAACTCACAGGTGCTACTAAAAGCATTTCTCACCTCTTCTTCTTCTGCTGGTGTGAGTGTGTGTGTGTGTGTGAGAGAGAGAGAACGAACCGGTTTTGAAGGTATGCATATCGGGCATCTGGATGGCCAGGAAGGAGGATTGCCGGCTGCTTGTATGATTTTGCTGTCAGACATAAACAAAGGCTCTGTTCCATGAAGCCAAAACCACTAGCAAAACCACTAGCAAAATACAATACTTTTCAAGCAGAAAACCCCGAGAAAATCAGGACTTGCTTTCCAGCAGAGAATCAAATCGAGATTCAACTTTAGTATTACAATCTTTCCCCCAAATAGTTATTTTCACTTGGGCAGTTGGCTCTGGGGAGGGTTAGTGGAGGAACAGTGGACTGAACCGATTCATCCTTTGTTTGCTCTGAAAATTTAAATGAATTCTGTGTGACACAATGTTTGCTTCAAGCGAACAGTAGAGTTTTGTGTATCTTGACAAAGGACATATGCCAAACGGCAATAAAAGGCAATCATTAGAATAATCTGTTTCTGTCTCTTTGGGGATCCTTGGCCTTAATAGTGGGGCTCCCTATACCCTGACCCCAGCCAGGTGAACCACACCTGTTAATGTAACATAAAGCAGTATTAACATAGTGGAAAGGGTTTGGTTTTTGGATTTTGTAGGGCAGAGCGTCGATCCTGCATTGGCAGGCCTCTTGGGTCGCCACGGGCCCCGTTCCAAGCAGCCCTTCATGGTGACCTTCTTCCGGGCAAGCCAAAGCCAAGCCAGAGCTCCTCGAGCTGTCAGGCATCTGAGGAAGAAGCAGCCCAAGAAGACAAACAGCTTCCCACACGCGAACAGACTTCCAGGGACATTTGGTAAGAAGCAAGCACCTGTATTGGGGCATTTCCAGACTTGACCGCAGACTAAGAAGGGAAGTGCCTCTCTGAGGCATTCATTGAATGAGTTTGGTATCCTCTCAAGAGTTACACTTGGCTCCAATTCTTTGTCCCTGTGTGAACTCAGAAAGGGCTGTAGCATGCGCATAGCCCTTTTTGCTAGATTAGGGTTGGCAGCCTCCAGGTGGTGCCTGGAGATTTCCCAATATTATAACTGAGCTTCAAACTACAGAGATCAGTTTCCCCAGAGTAAATGTCTGGTCCCGAGGTGAACTCTGTGGCGTTATACCACACTGAAGTCCCTCCCCTTCCGCAAGCACAACCTGTGCAAGGTGATGTGTGGCGCATACAGCTGCTCAGCACAAGTTAACCTGCAGCTCCTGAGCTGAGATTTATTAACAGCATATTAGTTCAGCCAGCAGGGAGAGCTGATCTTCTCTGGGCTCCTAAGTGGTACCCTCCCTTGAAGGCTGTATGCTTTTGTATGTATCCATGCTGGTCCCCAGAGCGTTGGCAGAGCCATTGGCACACACTGGAGCTCCAGACTCACGAAGGAGAATTGTCATCCCTTACTGCCTGTGGCAAAGCAATCTCATCATGCCTTGCTTAGTCCGGTGTCCATTTTTCCTTGTAAAGACAGTGAACTGTGGTCAAGCTGTCATCCTTTGATGCTGCTTTGTAACTCTTTCACCTAGATGACATTCAACCTTCTGAAGGGAAGCACGTATGCAGGAGAGAAGAGTTGTACGTCAGTTTTCAAGACCTTGGATGGCTGGTAATTTTTAAGGAGTGTTCTTTTTTTTTTCTTCAGCAGTTGTATTGATAACCAGGAAAATGGAAAAGCAAAATTCCGAACTTTTCCCTTTCTTGTTGGATCTTTCTCTCTCTTTCTCTCTCATGAACTCAAGACTGATTCACATGCAGCATATTAGTTCTGGTTGCTCAACACCTGTTAAACCAGCAATTCCAAAATGATGCACCACAAGAAATAAATTTAAATTAATATAAAGCTCCCTTTAAAATGAAAGCAGAGGAGGTTGCCTGTTGGGTCTCTGCATGGTCAAGCTAGGTGAGGGGTCCAAGCTTTTTCAGATTCAGATTGAAATCACAGCATAACAGGCTCCTGGTATTGTTTTCCTACACTGAAACACTGTTTTCCTACACTGAAACAGAGCCCTTTCAGGTTAGGAAACTTGTGTGTGTGTGGGGGGGGGGATTTGGGCCACTTGCAGTTAAAGAAATTCAAGTTATTTAGAAAGTCCTATAATCATCCATTGTAGAGGGTAACATAAATTTATATACATTGGCATAACAAAGGTGCACAACTTGATTGAGGTGTAGCTAAAGTTTTATTCAGGAACTAACATACTTGATAGTAACGAGGAGAGACAGAAATACAGTCCTATCTATACATCACTAATTGAAAGATACCAGCAGTTCCATTGTTAAGCAGAGTCACTCCTGTCTCAGCTTATTGAAATGAATTGACTTAGATTGGAGTAACTCTTTTTAGGATTGTACTTTTTAGGTTGTAACTTTCAAAAAGAAACAGGATATTGCCATAAGAACAGCAATCTGGAGACAGACAATGAATAACAGCAGAGAAGGTGCTCACCTTACTATTGTATCTAACTTTTCTTGCTGTCCCCTGCAGGGTCTTCTTTGTACAACAGACATCACCTATTCCAATATACTAAAAATGCAGTACAAAGGCACTTTGCATAGCTCCCTGGGATCAGGCTCTCTTCATGAGTTAGTGGCCTAAGCTCATTAGGGATTGGGAGCTAAGCAGGGTCTATCATGATCAGTACTTGGATGGGAGACCACCAAGGAAGTTCCAGGTTGCTACATGGAAGAAGGCATAGCAAGCCACCTCTGTTCATCTTTTGCCTTGAGCACCCTTCTTTTGGGTCTGTCCTGAGTCACTTGTGTCCAATGTGGGCACCTTTCCTCATGAGTTGGTAGGCTGAAGCTGCTTGGAGGAAGGAAGGGGCCCAAGTCTGCGCTGAAGCTCCTGTGCCTTGCCTTTCAGAACTGGGTGATTGCCCCCCAGGGCTACTCAGCCTTCTACTGCCAAGGAGACTGCGCTTTCCCTCTGGATTCCTGCATGAACGCCACCAACCACGCCATCCTCCAATCCCTGGTCAGTACCTGTTTGGGGAGGGTCATGGACCCTGGGGGAGAAGGGGTCTTCGGAGGGGCTGTGGCTAGCAGCATGCGTGCATCTCTTCCACTCCAGCAGGTTTTGAGGGGTTTGTAGTGTGTCAAAGAGCCACAAAATCTATTGGAACCCTTTCAGTACTAAGCTGAAAGAAATGTGTCCGTTCCTTGTACAACCTCCTGGGGCAACAATAGCATCCACGTTCTTTGGCTGGAGAAGAACAACTGCTTTTATTAGGAGAGTTGGAAGGTACGTTTACCTCCATTCAGGGCAGGTCCTTTTTGCTCTGGTTCCAGAATTGCTGAGCCAGTGTCATGCAGAGGTTAAGAGTGTTGGACTAGTAGCTAGAAGACCCAGGTTTGAATCCCCACTTGTCCCACAATTGCTCATAGAGCACCCTTGGGCCAGTCACAGTCTTTTAGCCTAGTCAACCTCACAAGGTTGTTGTGAAGATAAAATGGAGGAGAACAGAATGATGTAAGCATTGTGGAGAAAGGCAGGGCATAAATGGATTAATAAGTAAATAAGAAATGGGATGGAATGGAATGATTGGGGGTGAGGGGAAACATTCATACCAGGACACTATTGTGACTCAGACCCCCTCAGAGAGCCAGCGTGGTGTAGTGGTAAAGAGCAGGTGTACTCTAATCTGGAGAACCAGGTTTGAATTTCCACTCTGCCACTTGAGCTGTGGAGACTTAACTGGTGAACTAGATTAGCTTGTGCAATCCCATCACATGCCAGCTGGGTGACCTTGGGCTAGTCACAGTTCTTCAGAGCTCTCCCGCCACACCCACCTCACAGGGTGTTTGTTGTGAGCGGGGAAGGGAAAGGATATTGTAAGCCCCTTTGAGTTTCCTTACAGGAGAGAAAGGGGGGATATAAATTCAAACTCCACTTCTTCTTCCACTTTCCCTCTGAGAAAAACCCTTCTTCCTCTGCTGAGAGGATTTCCTTCCTTTCTATCTTTCGTGGAACTGGGCTGGGTGATCTTCACTCAAATGGGGTGTCCAAAAGGAATTACTGAGGCCTTCTTTGTTGATATTAATTCTGTGACGCTCCCCCAAGGAGGAGCCCATCTGGAGAGGCTAGGGTTGAGCGCCGCCAAGTTCTCTTCTGTGGTCTCTAGAGGGGAGTTGGCCAGGCTAAAGCAGATAAGGAAGCTCTAGAAAAAACTTATTTATGGGCTGTAAAGGGTGAACTTGCTGCATGCTGCCAAGATTAGTTAAAAGTTCTTGTGCACCACTACTGTTTGTGGGCGAGTCCAAGGCAGGTCTGAATCTGGGCTTTCCTCCAGTTAGCATTTGTACAAACAGGCCCACAGTTAACAGCGTGCACCCTCCACGCTTCGAATAATAGTTACTGTTGAAGTGACCTTTGAAGGCTACAAACTTTTGGTGGGGTGGGGGGGAGGGAGGCAGGGAACAGAAGGGCCAGGGTGTGAGGAGATATTAGCATCTCGAAACTGAGCCTAACATGCCTGAAAGAAATGGCTCACACATGTTTGGCAACCCTCAGCCGAGTGGAGTCTTTGAAGTTCCGAGCTCGCCCACTGACACCCCTTCGAGGACGAGGGGAGAGCTTCAGTCCCTGCCACTTTGGCACTGGGAGAAGCACCAGGCGGAGACGAGAGTCAGGCCTGCACGGAGTGGTCTCTGGGCCTCTCTGAGGCTGAGGGGGGCGTTTGGGAGGGATCTTTCCCACACGAGCACATGAAGCTGGCTTTGACTGACTCAGTCCCTGCGCCCCTCAAAGTTGGGTCAGGCAGCAGCACTCCAGGGCCTCAGGCAGAGGTCTCTCTCATCCCCTCTTTCAGGTCCTGGGATGCCAAGGATTGAACCTGGGGCCTTCTGCATTCAAGGCAGAGTCTCTACCCCTGAACTGTCAGCCCTCCCCTGACAGTAGCCATGACTGTTCTCGGGGGCTCCTCAGCAACCATCACAAACACGCATTGCCCTTACGTCTCCAACTTTCTGGGGAATGTATTTTTAATGGTTCCAAGAAGTTCAGGCAGCGTTCCAGGAGGCTTCCCATGAGACACGGGGCTACACCCAAAGTTAGCCTTGGCACTTCACACCTCTTATCCCATCTGTGCTCAGCTGGACTGGGGGTTCTGCTCCGTTGGCCTCTTGTGTTGTTTTTCTCCTCTGGCAGGACAGCTTAAAAGGATAGAGCGTGTTCAGTTGAGTGAACTGGTTACTTTGGGTAGGTATATATATTCAGTAGAGATAATCAGTGGCAGAGATGCGGAAGCAGTCTCATGTGGAAAAGAAAGATAGCCAGAGATACTTTGAGTTGCTTTTTGTCTAAAAATATTTTACTAGCTTAAAGGAATGGCTACATGGAATAAAACAGCAAATGCTGTACTGCTTTGTTACATATGTACAGTAGTAATCACAATCTAGGGCTACATCTTGCTTTCTGTCTATCTCACCTTGTGGCTCTGAACATGTGCTGTGAACAAAGAAAACAGGTAACTTTATAACTTTAGATATACTTTATAACTAACATGTAAGCAATGGTAGTCTGACTGACCAATGGCTAATTAATAGACCAGGTCATAGAACAGTGACCTCAGCACCTTATTTACATACAGTTAACCCCTTAGTAACTGAATTGTGACAGACCATTTCAAATACCAACACTTTGAGCATGGGAAAGCACAGGGGCATGTCAGATGAACGTTCATCCTGCAATTGCAGTGCCAGCTGTTGGGATATTTATTTATAGAATGCTTTTTCTCCCCAGTGGAGATCCAAAGTGACTTATCATATAGTTCTTCCTTCTTTCATTTTGTCCCACAAAAAACCCTGTGAGCTAGGTTAGGTTGAGAAAGAGCAAGGGACTGTCACTGGCCCAAGATCATCCAATGAACTTCTAAGCAGAGTGGGAATTTGAACCCGAGTCTCTGAGATTCTGGTCTAACAGACGGACCACTGTGCAACAACACAGCCTCTCTGTGCTTAAAGAGAGAGCCAGTGTGGTGTAGTGGTTAAGAGCAGGTGCACTCTAATCTGGAGAATCGGGTTGGATTCCCCGCTCTGCCACTTGAGCTGTGGAGGCTTATCTGGGGAACTAAATTAGCTTATGCACTCCCACCACATGCCAGCTGGTTGACGGTGGGCTAGTCACAGTTCTTTGGAGCTCACTCAGCCCCACCCACCTCACAGGGTGTTTGTTGTGAGGGGGGAAGGAAAAGGAGTTTGTAAGCCCCTTTGGGTCTCCTTACAGGAGAGAAAGGGGAGCTATAAATCCAAACTCTTCTTCTTCTTAAAGACATTGAAGTATGGATCAGAGTCATTACCCCTCCTGCCCCTTTCCCCTCTACTTCAGAGTTGATTTCACTGTGCCCCATTCAACTTCCTTCCCTCCTTCATTTAACCACTTCTCCTGTGCCTGCTGTGGCTGCCCCTTGTGCAAATTTGTATGGGGCATGAATCTGAATTGAGCAGACACGAGAGCCAAGAGTTTTTCCAGCAAGCTGGCAAGATTATTCTGCTTGCTGTGGTTCCAGCTGCTGTTTCCTAGGGGCAGAATTAACTGAAAAGAATCCCCTTGAACTGGTAATTTGTGACAGCCACAGTGCCAGATACACAAATTTGCCTCATACAGAGTCAAAGTGAAGGTCCTTTTAGTCCTCTTTCGTCTCCCTGCCTGACTGAAGAGAGGCGTCTCCCATACTCCTTCCCGAGGTCCTGCAGCTTGAGGTGCTACAGGCTGAACCTGCCTCAGTCCACAGATAAAGAATGTGTCCAGCCACTGAGCTATAAGCCCTTTCACTGCATCAACCCTGAAATGTGGTTTAAATCCCACTGCAATTCCAGGGGCAGCTGCTGCCCACTCTGCTCCAAGAAATGGGCATCTGAACCAGCTTTCAGCACGGATGCTTTGGAGAGAGTTTCCAACATAAACTGCAACTCGAGCTGCCAAACATTTTTTGAATAAATATTTTGGGGGAAAGTTGAAAAATCCCATACTTATTCAAACCTTGCGTTGGTAAACAAATACTTCATTGAAGCCTTTTCCGTTTCCCTACATTTGGATTGGGGAGAGGGGGGGCATTGCACAATTATTCTTTGGGTGAGTACTGACAGAGCCCCCCTTCCCTCCCCCCTGTGTCCCACTGCAGGTCCACTTGATGAAGCCAGACACCGTCCCCAAGGCTTGCTGCGCCCCCACCAAACTCAGCGCTACGTCCGTGCTCTATTACGACAGCAACAACAACGTCATCCTCAAGAAACACCGCAACATGGTGGTGAAGACGTGCGGCTGCCTCTGATATCGGGGGAGACCCTAGGGTTGCCAACCTCCAGGTGGGGCTGGGAAATCTCCCAGTATTAAACTGATCGTCAGAGATCAATTCCCCTGGAGAAAAATGACTGCTTTGGAGGGTGGACTCTACGGCACTATACCTCCACCCACAAATCTCCCAACCTGGAGCTGACCATTCTCAGGTGGTCATAGGCATGGCCGGGGGTGGGAGGGGGGAGCAATGGGGAAGCAGAGATATTTTGTTACAGGTGGTACCTGTGGCAGATTTGTGTAAGAGGAACTGATGGGATGGGATTGGTTACCTTCCCTCTTTCTACAACTTAAAGAACAGGCCCTGGCCACGGACTGACACGGAGTGCGACGGCCTGCCTTTGGCTAGTGATTGGTTTGTTCCTAGCCTGCACAAACAACAGGCCTCTGCCAAGGAAACTGAAACACGACCTGGCTACAGACATAGTTCTGTTTTGTCTTCTGTGCCAGAAACCTCCAAAAGATCCTTGCAGTATAAATTAAATTTAAAATACTAAATTAAGTTTAAACACCTGAAGCAGAAACCTGGTGGAAACCGATATGCTTGCTTTGCATAAATGTACTCTTGTTTGTATGCTTTATTTTGTACCTAACATGTTGATTTTTAAGAAAAAAATAGACTTCAATTTATTTTATTTTGCATGGAGCAGTATAAATGATGATGGACTCATGGGGGGGGGGGGTACTTGAGGGAAAAGATTTCCCTGCAGCCCCTTTTGTGGACATCTCAGCATGTGTTCAAACCCTTCTTCAAGCAAGAGGACCAGAAAAAAATCTTTCATTAAAAAAAACCCTGAAATTTTCAAGATCCTAAGCTTGAATATGAACAGATTCCTTGTGAGCAGAATCTGTCCCTGGAAGGCACTCAGATGTGTGAAAACATTTGCACAGGTCATGCCCATTCACAGCAAGCCACATCCTGTTGACGGCGCACACTGCAGGTCAGATGCAGATTTCGGTGTAAGATGACAAACTGAACAGTCATCTTGCATTCCACCACCTTGCCCAACTAGAATGCTCTTCTGTGCATGCGCATCTGAACCAGCTTTCAGCAGTTTGACCAGGGCAGGGGGAAGGGTCAGTAGCTGTAGTAAGGGGTCACAACCACTGAACCGATCCAAAGAAAAAATGGAAAACCGACAACAGTGACACAGGGACAAACAGCTAGGAATGTAGACAAGATAGGCTGGTTTGTTTCAAGGGTGGAGATAAGGACCAAGAGCAGGTCTCCTGCCATTTTACTGGCTGCGTAGTTGTTACTCATCCAAATGTGCACCTGCAGAAATTTTGTCTTCTACGGAGACGTTAAAGGGTTGAGCATCTCCCCTCCTGTTTTGCCTCCTTGGTCAAGCAGCTCTGAAGGGAAGAAGGTTGTAAAATAGCCTGCTCTATACCTTATGGAATGTTTAGCTCCCCATCTCAATTTGCAGAGGAGAACCCCAACTTCCTTCCAGGAACCACATATGCAAAAGGAGACTAAAACTTGCCCTCCTAGGCCCCCCCTGTCTCAGCACAGATTTTTGCCCCACTCCACTTTTCATATGGCCAAATTCTCTCCCTCAGCTGGTCCAATTTGGAGGGCAGAGGTGGCTCTTATCCTATCTTCTGGGCCATCAGGAAGTCTTGGAGGATACCCAACTCTGGAAAACACTTCCCAGCATTTCCTCCCCTGTGAAGGGTTTGGCCACTACTTTACCTCACAAACTGCCTCTAGTAGGCTGCATTCAGTTGTAAAATATTACTTGCAAAACAGAGTTAATGCAATAAGGAGGCAAAACACAGTTGCTTCTACTGAAATAAAGTTTACTTACTAAGAATAAAGGGTTAAGGGAACTTGGGAGAGAAAAACAAGAAAAGTCTTACTAATTTAGCCAGCTTGTCAGCCAGCTCACTGCTTAGATTATCACATTGCTAACAAAAAGACTACTGAACACGTGCAAAGTGTAACAAAGAATATATATATATCTAATGTCTATGTGCAGACTGGCATGTAGCCCATACCAGATCTGCCTGACCAATGGGTATCAATTATCTGGTCACTGACTTCTGACCTCGCTAACTAATTAGCATGCAACAATTAACTCCTCCATTACTGGATTGTGTGACTGGCACTTGCCAGATCCCATCAACCCACAAGTAGCATTTGCTTCCTTAAAAGTGCATTCAAAGCAGTGTTCGCACAGCCCTTCAGTTTGTGCCTTGGCCTCAGGGCTGAGTCTTGAAACCTGCCAATCCTTCTAAGTTGTGGAATGCAGGTGTGTTACGCAGGAGTGGAGGCACCTGCTGAAGTGATCTAAGGGTTGCTCCGCTATTTGGCCAGAAGTGCTTCTTTTTGCATGATCCTTCTTATCCATGAGTAACAACAAGCTGCCCCACTTCCCAAATTAGGGAGACCATGTACCCCTAACCTGGCTGACGCAAGCTCGTTCAATCTTGGAAGCTGAGCAGCATCAGCCCTAGTTTGTACTTGACCACCAAGAAAGTCCAAGATTGCTGTGTAAATGCAGGCAGCGGCAAACTACCTCTGTTTGTCTCTTGCCTTGAAAACCCCTTGGGGGCCACCATACTTCTGCTACAACTTGGCATTTCCCACTATATTGAGGACACTGGATCTTCGCAAAACCCACATCTAAGTCATGAAATACCACACCCTTTCCTTCTTGGAGCACCATGATTTCTGTGAATGCGACGAAAGTTCTTTTTATGGGATCCCTCTAATGTGAACGATTTTCATACAATCATTTTCAGGCATTACTGGTTGTCTCTCCCAACGGTGGTTTTCTTCTTGCCACTATGTCTTTATAATCTGAAAATCAAAATAGCTTTGTAGGGATGCCCAGATTGTGGTCATTTGCAGCCTCAGTACTCACACGCAGGCCGGATTTCCACAGGATGCTGGCTGAGGCAGATGCCCTTTCCTGCCGGACTTTGCACTCATACCACCCATGCAAATAGCAGTGTGATGCCACGTAAGAGTTTTCTGCACAGACGCCAGCCCACTTTCAGCAAGATGCCATGCAAGGGCTGAATCCCCCAACGAAGTAGCCAGCCGCCCTTTTCAATCATGCAGTTCAGTTGTGTTTCTAGGATACTGCCCTTCTGATCACTTTATGAAAGTAGCATTTATGCCTTTAACCAGTGATGTGGATGCAAAGGTGGCCTGCCCGGAATCCTGACCAGCAATTTCATGCAGGAGATTTTTTTGGAGATTTTAGGCTCCAAGAAACATGAAAGTAGTTAAAAAGTACTTAACTATCAACGGATCAAAGATCTTACAACTTTATCAATATTGGAACATGTGGCATATAGACTACACTTGTCTGTGGACTTATTTTTAGATATTTGAAAACCTTTTATAAATAGCTTATGTATGGATTGGCGATCACTGTTATCTTTGTATTTCCACTCATGTGCAGGGATTTTATTAAAAAAAGCAGATACTGGGGTTTCATTCCTTCCTTCCTCCTCCTCACAGCATGGTGTAGTGGTTAAGAGCAGTGGTCTTTAATCTGGAGAACCAGGTTTGATTCCCCACTCCTCCACATAAGTGGCAGAGGCTTATCAAGTTTGTTTCCTCGCTCCTACACACAAACTCTGCTGGATGATCTTGGGCTAGTCACAGTTTTTTTCAGAACTCTCTCCCTAGCTCATAATCAGGTAAAAAAATTAAGGCAAGATGGGAAGAAATTTCAGTCATTAAAAAAAGAAATGCAAAATATATTTCCACCAGCCATGACAGAGGAAAGGAACAGACAGTACAGACAGATACAGCCCATTAACCTACAGTTACGGAAACAGTCGACAATGTGGATTTTAGCAAAAACAAGTGGAATCTGATAATGCCACGCTCAAGTTGGTGGCCCAGTTGTTATTTTCTAGTGCTTATTATCCGATAAACATTCAAGTTTTAGCCACACCACCGCTGTTTCCACCCTCTCTACAGCAACCCATCCATTCACAGGAATGATTTGCACAGCATTGCCTTTGAAAAGAAACTCCCTTGACTCTTAAGGCTCAGCACGTTTGCAGCCAGAGGGGCTCCCCATGCCCCGTCTGCATAGAAACAGGGCCATTTTGCAATTCTTGAGCTCCTTCCCCAGAATAATTGCACTTGCCCCTGTCCTGTCAAAGGCCCAAGGCATCCCCCACATAGAGGAATACTGGGTGGCTCCCCCACCTGTCCCTCTAGCTCTCCCCACAGGGCAGAAGGTTGTGCAAAAGCTTCAGCGCTTAAAGCCATCGTTGGCTCATCTTCCTGCCATCTCCTTCCATCCAGCCAAATAGCTTGTTCCTCCTTTTCCCCCAGCAATTAGAGCACCACCCAGGCCTGTGGCTCGGTGTCCTCACTTCATCCGCTCTTGTGCATCAGTTCTCACGGAAGCCTGGCTAAGGGGCCAGCAGAACCCTGCTGGGGCAGAACAAATCGTCCCTTGAACTCCGCATTCACTTTCCGATGCAAAGCTGCTGGAATTTCACCAGCAGGGCCCCCTCAAGCCAATAGGCTTGTCCTGGCATCACAGCTTCAAAGGTATACTGCCTCTGGACACACAGGTTCTGCTTTTAGGGCTCTGTGGTAGATCTTCAGCCTGATTCGTTCTTCTTCTTCAATGGTCACTTTAGGCCGGAGGCCATGCAGCATCCTGTGGGAAAGATTCCCACAATTTACATCCTTCCTCTGTTTTTCTGGCCATGGATCAGCTCATTGGCCTTTGTGGGTCTGGATCCTATTACTGAAGAGGCATGCCTGGATTCCAGCTGCTCAGTTTTGTTGGCTCCCAAAGTAGCGGGGCGGGGGGGGGGGGGGGGGTAAGTTTAAGATCCAGTGCTGATTTCCCCCAATGTGTTTGCTGCAAAAAGGATTTTGGATTTATACCCCACCTTTCTCTCCTGAAAGGAACTTCAAAGTGGCTTACAAACGCCTTCCTCTCCCTATACAGGCACCTTGTGAGGTAGGTGAGGCTGAGAATGTTCAGAGAGAATTGTGACTAGCCCAAGGTCAACCAGCAGGTTTCATGTGCAGGAGTGGGGAAACAAAATCAGTTCACCAGATAAGACTCTGCCATGCACGTGGAGGAATAGGGAATCAAACCTGGTTCTCCAGATTAAAGTCCACTGCTCTTAACCCCTACACCATGCTGTGAGGAACAAAAGTGGGGGGGGGGGGAAGGGGACCAACCCAAACCCCAGTATCTGCAGGTGTGGGGAAACAAAATTAGTTCACCAGACAAGACTCTGCCACTTGTGCAGAGGAGTGGGGAATGAAACCCGGTTCTTCAGTTTAGAGTCCACCACTCTTAACCACACCATGCTGACCCCACACCACTGCAGTCAGGAAGCAGGCCTTGTGGCATGTCAACACACAGCCAATAGAACGCACCAGTGTCACTGCACAACCTCAATATAATAGCCACATCCAGACATCATACTAAGTTGCTATTCATTTCCAGTGTGCTGTGGTGGGCACAAATGCTCCTCTCTCCCCTGCCTAGGGTTGTCAATCTCCAGGTAGAACCAGGAGTTCTCCTGAATCATAGCTGCCCTCCAGAGGACAAAGATCAGAAGTTGGTAACTTCAGAGGGCCAATTCTGGGGCATCACAGCCCCAATGAAGCCCCTCCTCTACCCCTGCCCCAAATCTCCAAGCAAAGTTGACCATCTGATCCCCATCTTCTCATTCAAAATGCAAAAAAAAAAACCCTCTGGTTGTTCAGAATGTCCTGATGGAGGCAGCTGAGAAAAAGATTTGTACCATAAAACTGGGTTTTAACCCCAGTTTAGGATCTATCCAGAAGGCAACATGCAGACATCACAGGCAGGTGAAGATGGTTTTCATCTTCTGATGGTGGGGGAGGGGGAAGTAAGAGGATTCCGGGGGTGCACAGCAAAAAACCACACGTGAGTGAAGCCTGACAAGTGAGTGAAGCTACATCTACACATGAAGCTGCTGTATGGAGAACCAGACCCTTAGTCCATACCAAAGTCAATATTGTGTATTCAGAGTGGCAGCAGCATTCCACGGTTTCAGGCAGAGAGGTCTTTCTCATCACTGACCGGCTGGTTCTTATTAAACAGAGATGCTGAGGATGGAACCTGGGACCTTCAGCGTGCCAAACCGAGGCTGCCCACTCAGCCACAATCCCTCCCTAAAGTACAGCTGGGCACAATGCCCAAAAGTGACTAGTAAGTTTGAGTCTGGTCTGGATGCAAAGGCAGAAGCTGGATTGTGAACCACAGTCAACAGAGGCAGATGAGTATCTAAAAGACGACTT
The DNA here is from genome assembly GCF_021028975.2 of Sphaerodactylus townsendi. Lineage (NCBI taxonomy): Eukaryota > Metazoa > Chordata > Lepidosauria > Squamata > Sphaerodactylidae > Sphaerodactylus > Sphaerodactylus townsendi. The sequence continues at coordinate 102,391,337 of NC_059430.1, forward strand.
AGTAAGCCCCCTGCCCCAGCCAGGATGCTGAGCCACGGTTGAAGTGGATTGGCATTAAGCGTGCCCACACAGCAAGCAAACTGTGGTGGGGGCAAGTTCTTTAGCCTCCTTGCCTGCACGAAGAAAAGTGGGTCTTTGCCAGCCAGCAGTCTCCCTGTATGTGTCTTCAGTCAAGCCACAGTTCCATTGCACATCTTAGCATCTATAAAGATGTCTAGTAGATCCAATAAGAAAAACAACAACACCCTTAAGGCACCAGGCTTTTGCCCCCACCAAAGAGGGTCTGATTTCTACTTCGGAAATGAGCAGGAAGAGAAAACCTAAACTTCCTGCCCGCAACAGTCCCAACCCAAATCTCCACACCCACTCCAGGCTGCTTGCTGCTTTCAACCACACGGCAGAAGGTCCAAGCCCAGAGCCAACATACAGTTTGGCCCTAAACTCAAAGCCATAGTACAGCAGGTCTCAATAGATCACCTAATTCTGACCTTTGCGCTGAGGGAGGTGGCAGAGTCCAGGGCATGAGGCCCCCTTATAGTGAATCAGCCCATCAAGGTCAATATTGTCTACGAAGGCAGGAGGCAGCTCTCCCGGGTCTCAGGCTGGGTCTCTTTTGCATCACCTACAGCCTGGTTCTTTAAACTGGGACTGCTGGGGATTGAACCTTGGGACCAAGCAGAGGCTGTACCACTGATCTACAATTCCTCCCTTTGTTCTGTCAGCTTTTCCTGGAAAATCTATTCCCTGATTGCCCAGGGTTGACTTGGAAATGCTGACCCTCCATGCAGTTTAAAACTACTGTTAACATAAAGAATACTTGATCAACATGGCTGCTTAATCGACTAGACGGAGGCACATAGGAAGAGTGAAGTTTTACCAAAAAAATTATATTTTATGTACAGTCGAGTTTTGTACAAAAACACAGCTCTGTCAAATTGGCTGCTCCAAATAAGGACGGCGCACAAAGAGTCTCCTTCACGTGTCTGAATATTTACAGGTTCTAGTTTGGTCCAGGCACTTCTCCTGACACTCCTGCCCCAGAGTAAAATGGGGCTCAGTTCTGCATCCATGGGGTGTGGAGGGCTCCAAGAAGCTGCTTGAGTGGAAGGGACTATCTTTTTCCTTCTCAGCCTGTTCTTTCCTGCTAGTTTTCTCCTTGGGCAGCTATTCACACATATTCACCACAGTCCGAGATGATCACTTTTTGCTTTGGTTTTCCATCTTTGGTGCCTTGGGCCTTTAAAAAACAAAAGAGAGAGGAGAGATAAAGCTGGATTGCCAAGCCCAGTCCACAAGAGAGAGCTAGGACAGAACAGGAGTTAACAAAGCTATTTTAGGAAGTCTCCCTAGCTCAGGGGTGTCCAACTCTGGGGCTTTAAATGTTCATGGACTACAATTCCCATCAGCCCCTGCTGGCAAGGCTGGCCATGCCAGTGGGGGCTGATGGGAATTGTAGTCCATGAATGTCTGAAGTCCCAGAGTTGGACACCCCTGCCCCCAGACCATTTGTACTTTACCTTTCTCCTAAGGATGCCAGGAGAAGTATGCTTTGTTCCTCCCTCCTTCCATTTTATCCTCACAGCAGCTCTGTGAGGTAGGATAGTCCCAGGGAGTGCTGCCGGATTAAAACCACCAACCAAACTTCATGCATACCGGGGATCCTAGTGTGACACTCTAAATCAGGGGTCTCCAATCTTTTTGAGCCAATGGAATTCTGACATGGCACACTGGCCATCAAAAATAAAATGGCTGCCACAAAATGGCTGCTGCAGGAGACAAAGCCAGTCTCAAAATGATTGCCACACTTAACTTAAGTAACAGTGCAGATCCTTCTGCTGTGGTGGCCAAAGCAACATTTAAAAAAATCTACACAGCCAAGAACATTTCCAGTAGTCAGTCAGAAGTGTTGCTGGGCAAAAGCCTGGCCTGGCCTTACCCACTTCCTAAAACACTTGGTGGGTGCTGGAAAAAGTGTCAGCGGGTGCCGTGGCACCCATGGGCACCACATTGGGACTCCTTCTCTAAATACTACACAACAGCACTGCCCTCTGCCATGAACTCAGTCGCCTGAGCCCAACACCTGCTATACAGAAGTAATGCTACTAACTCTGGGCTGTTGGATAGCAACAAGGTAAATTACATTAAATGCTCTCAACACTTGAGTGTGAAGCATTGCCATGATCAAAAGCAACTTCAGTAGAAAACCAACCTCTATCTGCCGCACCACATCCATCCCCTCTGTGACCTCTCCGAACACGACGTGTTTCCCATCCAACCAATCAGTCTTGTCACAAGTGATGAAGAACTGAGAGCCGTTTGTGTTAGCACCAGAGTTGGCCATGGACAGCGTGCCTGCAACACCCCAAAGAACCCCATTAGAATCCCACAGGCACTTTTTGGAGGATTTTCCAACAGCTGAACAGGCAGCAAAGAGTAAAGCTAAACTCTCCACTGTACCAGCTTTGAAAATTCCTTCAGAGGATCCACAAAGCACCCCTCAGAGGGCCCACAATGCTCTGATTTGCTGTGGGGCTTGGCCACACTGCTTCCAACCTGACCAGACTCCCAACAACTGCCCAGACACCGTTTCAGCGAGGAGCATACCTGGCCCCACGTGCTTCAGAATGAAGTTTTCGTCATCAAATTTCTTCCCGTAGATGGATTTCCCCCCTGTGCCGTTGTGGTTGGTGAAGTCACCAGCTTGGCACATAAACTGGGGGATCACACGATGGAAACTGCTCCCTTTAAAGCCAAATCCCTTCTCGTGCGTGCACAGGCAGCGGAAGTTCTCTGCAATTCAGGGGATGAGAGGAATGGATTAAGAGATCAGAAGGATACAGTGGAAGAAGGAAGTAACTGAGCATTCTTTGGGCCATCTCAAATGTGGAGATACTTTACTTGAGGTCTGTTCTACCGCATTACTTATTGAAACATTTACACTCTGCTTTTCCTCATCATTCAAGGCACCGTACGATAATACTTAAAAACATTTCCAGATGAAACCAAAATAAAATAAACCCCAACATCTCTCTCTGCACCTTAAAATATGCCTGCTAAGTCAAACCCCTGAAGGTTTCCAAGGAAGAGGGCTCCCCTCAGCTCTTCACAAAATTCATTCCACAGAGCAGGAGCCATGCTGGAAAAGGCCTGGGCTCTGGTTGATGCCAGTTGGGGCTACCCTGAGTGATGGGCTAGCCAACTGATGGCTGCCGGAAAACCACAATTAGTGACAGGGACATATGGAAGGAGATAGTCCTTCAAATATTGGTTCTTCACATAGAGAAGGGGGTGGGAGTGAGGAAGCAGTTGTATTTATAACCTGAGCAGCTAATGCCCCTCAGAAAATGGGGCAAAAAGGACACCGTGAAAACAAGAAGCACACCTGAGCTTTGATCATGACAAATTCAAATCTATTGTTCTGGTTGCAACACACTATCAACGGAGTTGCCAGGTGATGAGGAGAGGGCTGACAAATCGTCCCCAGGGAAAGCAAGTAAAAAGCTGTGTTATCTTGCACTTGATTATCCACAATCCATGCTTAACCACCATAGCTCCTCCTCCACAGCTACCATATCCCAGAGTCATCAGGCATGCACCGCTCCTCATTCCCGTCTCTCCAGCTAGCCAGTCTGATGCCTTCAGCCTCTGCTGGGCTTTTGATAGCTGGCACTGCCAGCTTCCCTCACCCTTTGGGGCCTTCTCCTCTTTCAGCTTGCCTGAAGCTGTGGGAAACCAGATCTGCTGGAAGCCTCCTAGGCAGTTGGCCTGCTTGACACCCTGTTGTCTATGGCATCTCTGGGGCTTGGGGAGTGCAGGACAGCTCCTGCCAGGCTATTGCCATGCTATACAACATGAGGTGGCGCTTGGCTGTGGCAGATTCCTCTCGGTTGGAAGTAGGGCAGAGCAATGAGCTTGAGCATCCAGTCCAAAAACCTTGACTGTATTTTGATTCATTCCAGCAGTGCAACACTGTGATACTTTGTGTACACGAATGCAAGTGCCACTGCAGACCTGATGGAGTTTCATCTCTAGGCAAATGGAAGTTCACCCTTACCTGTGGTCATGGGTACAATATCTGATCGCAAGAGGATGTTTATGCGGCCGGCTGGTTTGTTGCCAATCTTGATGTCCATGTAAACCTGAGGGTTCGCCCTTGCTTTCTTTGTAGGAGGCTCACCCTAGGAGAAAGAAAACAGAAGGTTTATAGTTCACACTCACCTTAGCCAGGACTGGCGCTGCATTATCCCGTGTGAAGCCTTTTTGCAAATCCTGAAAAACGAGGTAAATGCTACATATTGCCACCATCAGCCCTGCGATAGTGACCTCCAGAGGCACTTCTGTATGGAGCTTCAGCAGCTCATTGCTCATAGCTTCAATGCTCTGCCAAGGAGCTCATGAAATCTTCCATAAGGTGGAGTTACAACATGGAGTACCTCTGTTCTGACCTGGGTTGCCAGCCATCCAACGTGGCATGCATTGGTAGAGATGGCACTGGCATGCAGCGACTGAGAGTGCCAAATCACCACCTGGCTGGCAGATCCTATACAGCCCTCCCAAAGTCAAGGAAGAGCCCCAGATACCTCTTGTGCTTCTGATTTGGCAGGCTCTGACCCTCCTTCTTCCATGTTCTCTTCCAGCGTCTTCCCGGAAAATTTCTTCAGCCAGTCATCATCTGACCATACTGCAAAAGAGAAACAAAAGGTGTTCAGGAAAAAGTAGAGGGAGATCCCACCAATGTTAAGCAAAACAATGAGATCTGTTTCTTAGATATGACTTGAAAACAAGAGTCTCCCAAGTTAGATATTTGCAGAATCCCAAGAAAAGATAAAAAGGAGAACTGCCCAGACTGCAGCATGAATAATCCAGAGTGATTTGCTTGGTGATAATCCAGCTGTTGAGCCCCCTCTTTAGACAGACCATGCTTAGAAGTACATGGATTGATCCCATTTGAAGAAGAGGAGTTTGGATTTATATCCCCCCTTTCTCTCCTGTAGGAGACTCAAAGGGGCTTGCCCTTCCCTTGCCCTTCCCCCCTCACAACAAACACCCTGTGAGGTGGGTGGGGCTGAGAGAGCTCCGAAAAGTTGTGACTAGCCCAAGGTCACCCAGCTGGCGTGTGTGGGAGTGCACAGGCTAATCTGAATTCCCCAGATAAGCCTCCACAGCTCAGGCGGCAGAGAGGGGTATCAAACCTGGCTCCTCCAGATTAGAGTACACCTGCTCTTAACCACTACGCCATTGCTACGCCACTGCTGCCAATTGGCCATGCTGGCAGGGGCTGATGGGAATTGTAGTCCATTAACACCTGGAGAGCTGCAGGTTGCAGACCCCTGAGTTAGAATGTCAGATGAAGGTCTGGGGGACCTGGATCCAGATCCCCATTCAGCCAGGATGCTCTCAAAGGGATGCAGGGCCAATCACTCATTCTCAGCTAGAACTACCAGCAGGATTGCTGGGACAGCCAAATGGAGGAGGGGAAATCTATTCATTACCTTCATGTTTGTCCCACCTTTCTTCCCTATGGTAAGTAAAAGCAGCTTACATTGTTCTTCTCTGTTGTATTTTTTTCCTCACAACAACCCTGTGAGTTAGGAAAGGCTGACAGTGCGTGACTGGCCCAAGGTCTCACAGCAAGCTTCCACAGCAGAATGGGGATTCAAATCTGGGTCTCCCAGATCCTATTACAACACTCTAGATCACACTCTGTGCGTCATCTTGACCTCTTTCGGTGGGATAAAAATGTCAGGAAGGCCACCATAGGACTTACCAGGCCGGGAGGATCCTTCCTTAATCCTCATTGGTTTGGCCAGGTTGACGCGAATTGTCCTTCCAAAGAGCTCAGACTCATTCTGAACAAGATGAAAAAAAGAGGCACAAAAACACTATAAGTTCTTCCATCTTCAAAGAAGACTGTTACGTGCGATCTCTTGACTCTTCAAAGCCTAGCCATTTGCTCACATGCATCTATTTTTAGGGAGGGTGTGTGGCTCAGAGCACCCAGCTGTACACACAGCAGACCTCCAGGTTCAACATCTGGCAGCTTCCCCAGTTAAATGCTCTCTGGCAGCAGATGTTGGAAAGATTATTCTCAACTTGAGACCCTGAAAAGCCACAACCAGTCAAAGACTCCAAGGGTCTGACTCTGCATAATGCCACTTCAGATTTCCACCTAGCTAGCCCATCCAATTGTACGAGTCCCTCAGTGATTTACATTCTAATTTTGTGGGAGTTTTAAGGCACATAATCAGATGCCGCACAAAATAGGGACTAGCAGGACAACATTGTCAGGCTAGTTAGTACACTGAATTAGTAAATGAAGACTGCCCCCCTCAACAACCTCCAGGGGCTTGAAATCCCAAATATGAAGACAGGCAAAGTGTGGCAGCTATTTGAATCATGAGATACCCCCTTGACAGGGCCTTGGAATTACAATGAATGCCCCTTTTTTTGGCCTGAATGACTCTTGTCGCCCTGGTTCTACTAACATTGAGGGCAGGGAACTCAAAGCAGATTTTTCAGCTGTCCACAAAACTGAGCATAAGAGGGACTTACCATGTTGTCGATTGCTGCTGCAGCATCCTAAAAAGAAAAAGATAACAGTGTTGGATTGCTAGGTGAATGGTTGAACATAGATTAGAACGCCCAAGCCGAAGCAGCATTAGGAGCAAAGGATAACTGTTTGCCTTTAGGAGCAATCAGAAAGATGCTTTGGGTGTGGTAAATAGGTTTAACTTGTCAGGATCCCAGAAATCCAACATTCCATTGAATAAAAAATCCCGCCTTCATAAGCTCAACCCTGGAATTTATAAAAGCCATGGCTTGAAGCGTAGCAACCACTCCAGAACAAGGAGCCACATAGATTGTCAAACAACTTCTAAGCGGATCTCACACTCCCGAGGCTTTTTCAAGACAAACCACTCAGCCAAAAAGGATGCAGCTTTCCCACAAGTCAATTTCAACCTTGCTGCTTCTCCTAGAAGCCTTGGCTGGTCACTTTTGTGAATAACAACAGAATGCATTTGCTGCTTCCTTTGTCCAACAGATCACAATCCATTGGAATAAACCACCAAAACCATGTTCCTTTTAGAACACGCCAGTAAGTGTTGGCCTTTGCACAAGCAATGGCCAAAAGGATGATTCCTGCCCACTTCCAGTCAGAACCACAAAACAGCAGCAGTCCATCAGCCTCTGAAAGGGCTGCATTTGGGAAGATGTACTGAAGCCTGACAGTGGTGGAGACTCTCAGTCTGCCAACCGCAGGTGATCTGGAACGAGCTTCCCTTACCCTGCCTCTGGCAGGTCTTTCAGCGTGCAAACCTGTTTGGCAAACCCACAGCTTGTAGCCTGTGGCTCCGAGACAAGACATTTTACCGGAATGCAACAGGCTGCCCACAATGTTCCTTGTTCAAATTGAGCAACCGACTCGTGGAAACTCAAGATGGATCCACCCAGCTTTTGCATTCAGTTTTGCAATCCCTCCTGCAATCCAGTCCCTCCTTCTTAGCACACTTTTCACCCCAAACAGTTTTTGTCGATGACAGTCTCATAATCCCCATTATAACCCTTTTGGTGGCCAAAAAGGACTTTCCACCCTCCTTTTCTTACCAGTGAAAAAGCTGGTTGGATCCAACATTGCACAGCTAACATGGAAACAATTCAGTTTCAGGTTGGCCTGCAGTAGAAGAGCAAGATTCAAGTCCAGTAGTATCTTAAGGAGCAACAAAATTTTCCAAGGTATAAGCTTTTGAGTTTCAGCACTCCCTTCATCAGATACCTCTGACACATCTGGAAACAACTGTGGCCAGGAAGTTAACCTGGGCATCAGGAATGGGCAGGAGTCATGATTCGGGATTGCTGCAGTTGCATCATCCTACAATGAGAAGGGGTTGGCCTAGATGACCTCTACATACTCTTTCAACTACAACTATGCAATTTTAATCCATCTGGTTGTGAGAGTTTCTTCGCAAGTGCACTTTAACATTACTGGCTTCTGCCCAAAAGCACATCATATAAGGTTTCCCTGATGGTTTGCTCAAAGGGCTCTATCAGTGGTGAACTTGCCACTGGAAAAATTAAAGAGAAATATTGCCAACAGCTAAAAAAGCCTTGACAGTTTATTTCCAATCAGTCTCTCCAGCAAGGCTTCTTCAAACTAGAACCACACCCAAATCAGCTGCCTCCTCCTGCTCATCCCCACCACTGATTCATTGGAAGAATCGGAAAGGGAAAAAGGATGTGAAAATCCAACTTCAGACTTGCCCTTGACTGCTCCTCACCTCAGCCAGTTCAAATTCAATGAAAGCGAAACCACGATGCTTTTCTGCAGAGACAAAAAAAGGGGTTGAGTTCCCTACAGCCTCCTGAACACACACAGAAACATGCACACACGATTATTATGAAAAGATCAGATGGTCATACAGTCTATCCAGCAGCCAAGCCCTGACACATACCCCTCTAGCTTTTTTGGAAAGGAGAGGAACTAGATCTTGCTTTCAAAATTATTATAACATGATTTATATTGTTTTATACAATAAAAGCTAAAGCCCAAAGAAAGACTGAATGTCTGGCAGGTTATCAATAAGCTGTTCAGAGAGAAACGTCATGCCTTCTTACAAGGAGAGAGCCTCAGAATTCTAAGGTGGGCTTTTTGACCATCAAGTGAACAAGGAAAATGTGCTCAGCAAGGGATTTTCTTTCCACTACTGAGTAGTTTTTTGTTATCAAGGGACTCAGACAACCCTCACTGAGGCTTGGGAAGCAATCCCAATGACACTTTGCTGGGACTAGACTACAATAAATGATAAGAAACTTACTTCTGAATAGACCCTCTTAAACACAAACTGTCCCTCATATTTTTGAGGGACACTTAGAAAACAAGGCTACAACAGATTTTTGGACATATCCTCTCTGGGAGAAGTATCAGTGTCACACCTTTTTTAAAAAATTGGGGCTAAATTGCTCAGAAGAGACCACAATGCAATGAGGTACTTAGTGGAATCACCACATTTGTACAATTTCACCCAGCTTGTAATACCACTAGGCCTATGGCTGAGGACAGCAGTGGAGTCTAGCTAGCTGGCCTCCCTTCCCCCTTTCCTTTCTTTTTCCTTTTTCTATTACTGATTGCATGAATGTATGTTATGGGAGACTATAGTTAAATTTGATATGTTTATTTTCTCTTGATTGATATTATGGCACTGTTGATACGAGTTTTATTGCTTTGGATTGTCCTGTAGTTTTATGTATAATTTTATGGTTTTGTCTAGTTGACTGTTATGAACCTCCCGGAGCTTGTCTGGGGAAGGTCGGCTTATAAATCAAATCAAATGTACAAATATAGAGTGGTGAGAGGGAAGCGCTCTCAAGTCTCAGTCAACTCATGGCGACCCCATAGAGTTTTCAAGGCAAGGGACAAGCACGGGTGTTTGCCATTACCTGGCTCTAAGCAGCAACACTAGACATCCTTACTGGTGTCCCATCCAAGTACTAAGCAGGGCCAACTCTCCATAGCATTTGAGTTCTAATGATAGTGGGCTAGCCTGGACCACCCAGGGCAAAATGCAACTGAGCAACTGGCAAGCAAATACTTAGGAATTCACACATTTTGATGAATTTTTTCCAGTTCTGTAGAAGCATGGAATGTTTCCCCAGCCCAGAAACAGCTCCTGCAAACCACAAAGACAGGCCTGAGTCAGATAAGAGGTTCAGCTCACCTGTCTCATAGTCAAGTGGGATCTGGATATCTGTGATGTCACCAAAGGGAATAAAAGCAGCATGCAGCACCCTCTCGTCCACCTCTTCTGCAAGCCCACCTGCTCACAGAAAACACATCATATTTGACAAGCATTATTCGTGCACCCAAGTTTCAAGAGAAGACTGAGTATACAACTTAAATGCTTATTGTTAAAATGTCAGGATACGGAATGATAAGTGGAATCAGTATGTGCATCTTGCAGCACGCATGACCATATGTACAGAACCCAAGCCCTGCCCTGGGAAGCTTACAATCTGCATTCTACAAAAGCAGAAGATTGCCTCCTGCTTAGTGGGGCAGAAGAACTCACCTGTGCATGATCAACCCCTGGCACACACTAGGCCCTCAACAACCACACATGTACAAGTAGCATACCTGAGATACCAAGCCCAGGGGGAGAGAGCATCATGCAATTATGTCACCCCGGGCATACCTGGTAGCATCACTTTCAAAGTGAGACTGATTCCACACACACACCCTCCTGAAAGCCAGGAAACCGAGGCTGCCCTGATGGGTCTCCACCACTGGTGACTACTTGCCTTTCCCCGGACCCTAAACAGGGATGAGCACAACGTGAAAGCACTTCTCCGGCCCCAGGGGTCTTCAAGGCGATCCTCAAGGCGGGGGGTGAGTCACAACCTGCCCTCACTCGTTCGCGGCTCCCCCCCCCCCCACACTTTCCACAACCATGCGAGGTAGGCCAGGCTGGGGACAACTATGAAGCCGAACTGCCGTCCTGGGAGCCCTCTGCCTACCCAGCCTCTCTTGCAAGGCTGTTATCGGGAGGCAGCCACGTGGGCCTTTGGCACTCTCCATGGCCAACACACCTTCCCTTCCGCGGGGCTTCCAGTGGCTTCGCTACTCACCCACGTACAAAACTCTCTTCGTAGAAGCCATGCTCCTTTCCCACAACCGCCCGCGACGCCCTCTGCTCCGGAAGCTCTTCTTCGCGTCTCCGGGAGGCCCCCACGTGGCAGGCGGGGAAGCTCGCGTGCGCTCCAGCCCCAACGCGGCATTCGGGATGTGAGGGACTGAGGGAAGGGTGAGACGGGCCTCGGAGCTGTAGGGTCAATTCAAGGCCGGGATTTTGTCCAACCCTCCCTCGCCTAGGGCTGTTTTAAGGGTCGCTTTACTATTTACATCAATCAGCTGTAGCTTTTACATTGTGTACTTCGCCTAAAGTTCCTGTGAAAAAGGTGGGCTATGAAAATGTACGTAAACGTAAAATACTTTAGAAGGGCAAAAGCAGCAATTTATGGCTAAATTACAGGAATTGTTTTTTAGCCACCCGTTTCAGTTTTTGACTGAACGATTTCATATTTTAATCCTAGAAAAGATTGGGAAATCTATTGACGCTAGAGGTGGTTTATTAGAGCAGGAAGCTTAGACTGACCGAGTGTAGGAATGGGAATAAATCTAAATAATAAATCAATCAAATTATTGTGCATTGGGAGATGCCATCTAGAATCCCTCCTCCCAGCAGCTGCTGTTACAGACACATCAGATGAACCAGACAGACAAGATGTAATTTTGAGATTGGTTTGACAAGAGGACTAGCCAGTTAAGGTATGCTCAAATCCAACTGTTCCTGCTATGTTTGACTTGCAATTCCAAATGATAAGTGGTCCATTGTGTTTGGGTCATGTGTGTGCATGTTGAGTACACAATCCCAAAACCTCTCAAGCATACAGAACTAGCTGTGCAATGTTCAGAGCTGGGTGTTCACTTTTCCAAAAATTATGCTTGTGAAAATCAAAATCTGAGGGATCAGTCAAAGGCTGCCGATTCCCAGTCAAGGCCCTGGGAGGTATCTGGATTTCCCAAGCGACCTGGAAGATTGCAGATGAGCATCACCTGAATGTATTGGTAGAAGGGCCGAATTCATATGAAGTTGGCTTATACTGAATCAAACTATTAGTACATCAGGGTTATTACTGCCCACTCAATCTTGCAGGAGCTCTCCAGGGTCTCAGGCAGAGGTCTTTCACATCACATACTACCTAGTTCTTTCAACAGGGGAAGCTAGGGATTGAACCTGGGGCCTTCTATATATCAAGCAGATGCTCTACCACTGAGCCAGAGCCCTCCCATATACATCTGATGAAGTGAGGATAAAGAGTGTATTAATGAAATAAAGCATTGTTCAAACATTATGACCTACATAGAAAGTTGTTTGGAAAGCGTGACCCTGAATTCAATGCAAACTACCAATCAATCAATCAATCAATCACACAGCTCCCATTTATTTCAATGCATCAAAGACAATGTCTGGGTCTGAAGATAAAGGGGAAAAAACAGCTTGCCAAGAATATGTTTGTTTAAAATTCCTTTATTGATAAACACTTTCCAGGCATTGCAAATGGGATTTTGTTCAATTAAAGCCAAAACCACAAATGAAAAAGTTCAATCAGACCACTTCATTGTCCTGCTTATGGAAGACAAAAAGAAGGCTAAACTTTGTCATGGCTATGAAAATAACAAATTGCATATTCAGGTCTTGGAAACCAAGTGTTGTGGTGAAACTTTGTTTTTAAGATAAGGCATATCAGAACATTTCCACACTGGGGGTTTGAAAATGATACATTGCATGGTGTTGGAGACTGCAGGACAAAGTTATTTCTAAACATCTTCAAGTTGATGCCTTCCAGAGGACCCACTTGGCTTCTTTACCACCTGTAAAGAGAAACAACATTTACTTCAACTATACCAGTGATGGCGAACCTTTTCAAGACCAAGTGCCCAAATTGCAATTCAAAACCCACTGATTTATCGCAAAGTGCCAACACGGCAATGTAACCCGAATACTGAGGTTTTAGTTTAGAAAAAACAGTAAGCTCCGAGGCATGCCTTACTCGGGAGTAAGCTTGGTGGTAGTTGGTGGCTTTGCTTTGAAGCAACTGTGCAACTCTTCCAATGGGTGAATCATGACCCTAGGAGGGTTTACTCAGAAGCAAGCCCCATTGCCAGCAACCGAGCTTACTTCCAGGTAAAGGATTGCACTTTAGTTCTTCGTATGAAAATCAGTGGGGTTTAACAGCGCTTAACAGGGTTACCTACACTGCTTCCCCAAAACTAGGTCTTAGGTTTTAATCCTAATAATCAAGCCCAGCGACTCAGGCCAGCCTAGATGTGTGTATGGGGGGGACTCTATTTGCCCGTGCCCATAGAGAGGGCTCTGAATGCCACCTCCGGCACCCGTGCCATAGGTTCGCCACCACTGATCTATACTCTCAAGCCTCTCAAATCCTGGTGCAACACAATACTCACCATAATCAAAATGCTTTAGGTCAGGGGTAGGGAACCTGCGGCTCTCCAGATGTTCAGGAACTACAATTCCCATCAGCCCCTACCAGCATGGCCAATTGGCCATGCTGACGGAGGCTGATGGGAATTGTAGTTCCTGAACATCTGGAGAGCCGCAGGTTCCCTACCCCTGCTTTAGGTAATGAATTCTCCCTACTTTCTCACTCTTCCCACAGAATAATCCTGTGCACGATGCTTCAGCTCATTGCAATTTTACATCCACTGGGGGATCTCTCATCTGCTACAATTCCTCAGTCATCCCTTCAAGCCCTTCTATAATACTGGTTTTTTAAATCCCTGCAGATTTTCCATGCCATACACATCCGACGAAGTGAAGTCTGACTCACAAAAGCTTATGAAGGAATAAACTGGTTAATCTTTAAGATGCCATGTGACTTGTATTATCAGGCACTGAAATATAGTTTTTAAGATAATTAAAAAAAAACAATTGAGTAATTAAATGCTGATCAACTTGATTTGTGCATGTATTTTTCTTTAAAAGATATTGTGATAGACATCAAATATACAATCTGGCAAAATCCCCGTTTTTCTGTAGGGAAGGCAAGTCATTTCTGCTTTTCAGAACTGCAATCCAACAATGTAGCAGAGAAGACATTAAACTGCCTGATCCTCTCCACTTACAATTGGCATCTGAGGGAGCCAGCCTGGACAGAACACTCACCAGTCTTCCTGGTTTAAGAGGTAGCAGCAACTATGCCCACTTTCTGGGCAGCTTCTTTCTTGGCCTGGTGTGCCTGCAACACTGCCACAGCCTCTTCCACCTGAGAAAGGGGGAAAAAAATCAAGCTTTCCATCTGACCTAACCAAGCCACCCAAAAGAGGCCCCCTGTATGGACAGAGTGGGTGCCAACATTACCTTTGAGCGGAGGGATTCTGGAGACTCCAACATGTGCAGTAGCTCTGAGTTGTCAATCTCTAGCAGCATTCCTGTGATCTTTCCTGCAAGGCTGAGGTGCATAGCTTGGATCAGGGGAAACAGACGTTCTCCTGGGGAAACAAAATTCATATTGGTCAGAGGCTCCCTTATAGACAGGCCAACAAGGGAGACAAAAATCTCAACTGCTACTTCCCTTAAATTCATAGCAAAGCTTCAGCCTTTTTTGAATTTCTGATGTTCTTATACAACACAAGCCTTTTCCATCAAGGGATTTTTGAGGACCCAACTCAGCCCTCCCCTAGCTTTCCAAACTGCATACAACTGGGACCAAGCCTCACCCCCATGAGGAAGGCTGGGAGAGGCAATGGCTGGGACCCAGGTACATTGCTCTGACTCAGCTGAGAACAAGACAGGCAGCAGCGGGGAGGGGTGTGGTCTGAAAGCAAGGTCAAGCTCAGTCTTAGGGATGGCCAGAAGTAAAGAGACCATGAGGCAGGACTGAGCAGCAAAAGGCAGGATGGCATCCCTTTTCATTTATAGCCTCCCAGGTGGATTAGATAGGAGATTGGAGGCAGGTTAAGTGGGGGTGAGGCCAAGAAATCCTATAAAAGGGAAGGCACCACACATGGCCGGGAATGAAGCAACTGATTGAGCTCAGACTAGTTCTCTTTAGATAAGCAGATGAACAGAACATTGCTCTACACATTTATGATCTTCTAATATTCAGGGTCATTTCTAATCAGGATATTGGGATTCTGAGCTCGTATCTTGTTCGTTTTGTTATTGAAACACCAGGTGGCAAAAGCTCATCAAATTTGCTTACACCAGATGCCTACAGAGCCTCAATATTGTCACGGAATCTCTAAGAATGAGGAAGAGCCTGCTTACCCAGCATCTGTTTTTGCTCCTGCGGAGGGGCAGCAGCCAGCATAGAAGCAGTTAAGGGCTCCTGTCCCTGCACGTGAACAGCAGGCTGTGAGGCCTATTGGAGGACAAAGAGGAAATCAGCTTTGACATGGAGCAAGCAAAAGGGGAAAGGGCTATTTTCCAATTTAACTACTGACACATCAATAAGTCAATTGCTAAAACCTTAAACAAGTCGCCTTTTGAAGGCATAAGGGATGCCGACAGAAGTAATCAGGAAAATGGGGCACCTTCCATATGAAGAAAATACTTTCAGTTCAAGAAATGTGATCAACATGTACGTGAGGAATCACGTTAAAAGTATTATACAAATTATTCACTTTTAGAACACTCAAACTTAGAAAAATAAAGGCTGAAGAAAGAACTGGACTATTTCCAGCAGTAACAGTGTATGTTGATTGGAGAGGGTCATAAGGACCATATATATCAATCCAATCTTGTTCTATCCTCTCTGGCGTCCCCATACATTTTGAGCCAGGATACCTGAAGGACCACCTACTCCCATAAGAACAAACCCAACCCAGTACTCTTCAAGGTGCTGCTTTAGGGACTCCAATCATGAGGCTAAATGGATAACAGCCCAAGAAAGGGCCTTCTAGGTTGTGGCTACAAAATTCTGCCACTTCCTCCCCAGGGAGGTTTGGCTCCCCCCACTATCTTATGCCAGTGGGCAAAAACAATTTTGTTTTGTTTGGCTTTCACTAATTCTTATTAGCACTCCTCCCTGTCTGTGTGGTTTGTTTGTTTGCTTTATTTTTAAAAATGTTATGTTTTGTTTTAATGTTCATCACCTCCTGTGTTTGCTTTATTTTTAAAAATGTTATGTTTTGTTTTAATGTTCATCACCTCCTGGAGGACCATGAACTGGGTGGAGAGGTGGCAAAAATGTTTTAGGTGAATCATAATTAAATGTCCTCCCTCCTGAAAAACTACCACCCACTCCATCATGTTACACAGCCTGTACTCCTCTGTATATGAATAACTGGACTGGACAGCTGCTGTCAAAGGGTTGTAGCTTCCTCAAAGAAAGAGAGCAGATGTGGAAACACACTTTCCATAAGCTAACACACATAGTCACTTGGTGACAATTTAAAGTGTTGTGTTTGTGTTTCTTTAAATGAGAGGTAAGTCGCAGAAAGAAGCCAAGTGAAAGGGAGATGAAAGAATGAGGTGATTGGTTGATATTTGAGAGAGACAGTTAAGTTTTTCTGGGAGAGAGAGAAGTCTGTTGAAAAGCAAGGGGGTGCAGCAAATAGTGTGATGCTAACAGCATAGAAAACAGATTTCTTATAATTTTCCTGGTGTTCTATAAAATACAAAACTGCCCCCAAAATAGGTAGAATACACATAAAAGGCTTGGTGTGACCATAAATGGAGTCAAATCCTAGTATCGTCAAACCTATTGGGAAAGAGTTAAAGAGTACACTTATGAGAAATGAAAGTCATCTCAGCCAGAAGTTATTGCCTCAGATTGTTTTATTCATTGTAAAGGTAAGATAATTTATTTCTTGTATCCATTAAGCTAAAGAAAATACATAAATAAAATTTTAATTTGTTCAAATTAATCTGGAAGCCTACACCAGTTACTTGTGAGCGTTTCTTCCTCAGGACCACATAGACCTTTGGAATTGCTTTAGAGCTCGGACACAATACTTTAAGAGAAATTAAAAAGAGGTTTGGAATTAAATTCCTGCTGGCAGCGACATATACCTTGGAAAGAAAGGAGTAAATAAATAGTATTGTCGAAGGCTTTCATGGCTGGATTCACTATTGTGGGCTTTCCTGGCTGTGTGGCCATGGTCTGGTAGATCTTGTTCCTAACGTTTCACCTGCATCTGTGGCTGGCATCTTCAGAGGTGTACACTTCTTCTCTGTGATACACCTCTGAAGATGCCAGCCACATGCAGGCAAAACGCTAGGGACAAGATCTACCAGACCACGGCCACACAGCCCGGAAAGCCCACAACAACCAATAAATAAGATTTTGCACATATATTTATTCACAACCCAAGAAGAGAGTGGTCATCCTATGCTCCATATGAAACTATGTGGTTTACTTCTGTCTGAACGACACTTTATTAGTAGTCTGAATTTGTAATATGGTGCATTAAAAGATGGCTTGTTATTTTGTTTTTAGGCAAGGTTGAGATTAGAAAATGCTGCATTCCTTCTAAGAAGTCCTCCCTTTGAATGCAGTAAAAGCAGATCAGAACTCAACTGGAGTTCCAAGTTGCAGCCAGTTTACGGGGATCTCGTAGGGATTTGAAGGCAAGAGATGAACAGGGGTGGCTGGGCCATTACCTACCTCTGCACTGCACCCCTGATTTTCCTTGGTTGTCTCCCATCCAAGTACTAACCAGGGCTGACTATGCTTAGCTTCTGTCTGACAACATCAGATCAGCCTAGGCTATCCAAGACCCATTTTACACTCTTAAGTCCCAGAGGGAACGATCTGGTCATGAAATGTCTGAATTTTATCACAAATGATTGAAGCTTATAGAAGGCACTGCTGAGTCAACCCCCACTCCTACCTGCAAAGGTTGTACAGTTGGGTGCGGACTGCGAACACTCGAGGCATATTTGTAGGGAGGAACTGCTCTGGGAGCCTGGGCAGCTACAGGAGGTCGAGGTGCTAAGTTCGGAGTAGTGTTGGTAACACCTGTTACAAAACAAGCAAACATGGTATGTAGTGAAGCTTACAGAACATAATGGAGCAAATAATATAAAGATCAGCAAACTTGCTGAAGCGTGAAATAAACTTCAAGCAAGGGGCTGTATGCCTGTCAGCTATTGATTCAGTTATTCAGCAACTCAGGATATAACAGTTCAGCAATTAAATGCACTTCCTGAACTATTCCCCCTCCCGTTCAAATAGCTACATTAAAAGGGTAATGTCTGTTATCAGAAGACTGCTAAAACAGTCCCCAACTATCTTAATTTTCTCTGCCACATCCATACTTTTAGAATTTGGGAATCCCACAAGGGCTCCTTCCTAGAAACATCCAGCATCTGCCTTCAGTAATCTACCCTGTTTCCCCAAAATAAGCCCTAGCATGATTTTTTGGGATTTTTGGAGGATGCTTGAAATATAAGCCCTATTCCAAAAATAAGCTCTAGTTACAGATTCCCCGGTGCAGCTGATCTGGTCATGTGGGGGGTGCAAAATAATGGAAAAAATAAGACATCCCCTGAAAATAAGCCCTAACACATCTTTTGGAGCAAAAATTATTATAAGACTCTGTCTTACTTTCAGGGAAACACAGGTAGTGGGGAAAGAACTCCAAGCCCAGTGACTTACCAACTCTTTGAGAGGCAGCAGAAAGGGTCCGATGGGCATTACCAGTTGGAGCTAGATGGCGTAACGACGGCCGTGGTCCAGACTGGCGCATGGCATTGGGCATTCCTTGGAAGCCTGGTGAAGAGCAGGGAATAAGCATAAGAATGGGACAAGCCCTACAAGAGCTACACTGTGGGGACATCAAGGCTATCTGACCTGCCATCCCAGACACTATGCATTTGCAGCTGGTGGTAACTGCCGGACACCCATCCCATGCATGCGATAAAGTGGAAGCAGCTAAGTCACTAAGAGGATTTGGGGCTCGGCATCTAGCCCAAACCACACTCTACATCAAATCAGTTGGACATGAACAAAACTCCCAGCAGTTACCGGATCTGTAATTTTCCAAGCCCATGTAAACAATCAATGAGTTTCAAAACTATAAGCACAATAAAGGAAGTAGATCAACATTTTCCCCAGACAGGATAGGGCCAGTCATATGATTTGTTAGCTGGGAAGCTTTGGAAAACAGAAGTCAGTCAAGCAACATGGTGTTTTAGCAGCTGCCACATACATGACAGGGCCTAGGATCTCTCGTTCAGCACTGATGGGCAGATCTTCTACCAGGGTCCAATTCGAACTCAGCCCATTCTATTTCTCTTGCCACTGTTAATACCTGTTCAGATTTGACAAGTGGGACCGTTACACATCAAATGACTAGTCAGAGACTACCCTCCTAGCATCCAGGTCAGTGGTGGCGAACCTAAGGCACGGGTGCCAGAGGTGGCACTCAGAGTCCTCTATGTGGGCACGTGCGCACAGAGTTCGCCATGTGAAGTGTCGGAAAATCCAATAATAATAACACACATCCAGGCTGGATTGGGCCGCTAGGCACGACGTGTATGTAACCCTGTTAAGTGCTATTAAACCCCACTGATTTTCATGGGAAGAACTAAAGTGCAACTCCTTTACCTGGGGAGTAAGCTCCGCTGCTGGCAATGGGGCTTTCGTTTAAAACCCTCCTAGAATTCGTGATTCTGTCTACCCATTAGAAATGCTGCGCCATGGATTTGCTTCAAAGCAAAGCCACTGACTACCACCAAGCTTACTCCCAAGTAATGTGTGCCTTGGAGCCAACCGTTTTTTTCTAAATTAAAACCTCAGTATTCAGGTTAAATTGCTGTGTTGGCACTTTGTAATAAATAAGTGGGTTTTGGGTTGCAGTTTGGGCACTCGGCCTCGAAAAGGTGCACCATCACTGATCCAGGTTATCTAGCTCATTGTCTTTGGGGAGTCAAAAGACTTAAGCCAAAGCAGCTTCTTTGGTTCACCTTGAGGTCTCCCCCCTTGCTGCCAGCGTGGATTGGGTCTCATCTGAGTCATCTGATTAGGTGCATAGTAAGTGGGTCTGTTCTGAGCCTGAAAACAGAAAATGTTATGTCCAGATCAATCATACAGAAAGATGACCCTACAACCAAGTTACACTCCCTTCTACCCAGCCAGCAAAAGCTGTGACATCTTTACAAAGCTGACTACGTAGTATTTGGCAGTTCAGTTATTTCATGTTATTAATCTCAACACCAAGCCAGCATTTTGAATGCAGATCCCCCCTCCACCCACCGACCCACTTATAGGAAGCCACAAGCAATTTTGCAGAACTTACCTGGGGCACTGCAGGCATGAAGTAGCCACCTGCAGCTGGCTGGAACTGATTGATGATAGCATTGGCAGGCAGAGCTCTCATCCCAGCAATGCGCTGCATATACTGGTTGGTGAGGTGGGCCTTCCGCTCCTCCTTCCTCTGTGCCAAAGCAACGTAGAGCGGCTTGGAGCCCACAATGCGCCCGTTCATTTCGGTTACGGCTTTGGTGGCTTCCTCCGGAGAGGAAAAGCAGACGAAGCCGAAACCTTTGCTTCGACCATCTTCCAGCATCACCTGGGGAAAGATAGCTCCTTATAAGCACGAGCAACATCTCTCAGTCATGGTTTGCTTAAAGCTAGGAGAAGCAACACAATGTAGGCATCCCATACGAGCCCCAACCCTTTCAGGAAATGTTAGTAAAGTCTCCACTATTGGGCTCAGCACTTAATTATCACCAGCAGAATGCTGCATGTTACTCAACTCTTTCCCAGTCCTAGAAAGCAGATGCCTGGGGTTGCTGAATTTAAAAGGTTTAATCCCCATATGGGTTACATCCCCCTTCCAGCCTTTTCAATCAGCACAGGTCCACTGAGGGGAGCAGACTCCCTCCTCACATTCCAGGAGTCAGACAGGACTGCAGAAACAGAGAGCAATGCTGCACATTCCCATGTACCTTCTCCTGGCAGTAGTTAGGTCCCAACCACTGGTTTTGACACACACAAAAACTACCTTAAACGTAATCAGAACATCAGTCTATCACGGTCAGTACAGCCTACACAGACTGGCAGCCGTTCTCCTGGGTTTTTCACACCACCTACTGCCTGGTCCTTTTTAACTGAAGAAGCTGGGGGTTGAACCTGGGACCTTCTGCAGGCCAAGCAGATGATCTACCTGTTTTTCTGTCACGGTATTTTTCATCTGAACTGGACAAGGCCACACAACATTTTCACAGCAGAACTGAAGAGTGGCCAAACAATCCAAATCACACATGTATATGCGCTTACACTCCTCACTCAACATCTGCCAGTAATCGGTCCTGCACATATTCCCTTCTTTCTCCAGCGTTACGGTGCCACGCACCCATGACATCTGCAGGCCCAACACCTTGAGAGCTACAAGGCATCAGCTGGCTTTCAGCTCTGAGGCATCTGTTTCCCCGCTTCCTGGCTCACTTTGAGATGAGCAGAGAACACACGAAACTGCCCTGCAGACATGTCTGTAGCTGAGGTGTAGGGACAAGCCCTCAACAAGAGAGGAAAGTGACTTGTCTGGATATCCTCGGCTTTTGCTTTAGCACCATGTGTCCCCATGCCCACACTGGTTCTTCCAGGCATGGGAAAGATTCAGGTGCAGTTTCCTCGCCACACCACCACAAGCTCATCAGAAGTCACGCAACAAGAACAAAGCCCATGTCTTTTTACTCCCTTCCAACTAGCTTCAACCTGCACACATCAACACCAGATTTTGTGACCTGGTCTCTAGAAGGAAATCAAAGTCCCAGTGAATTTAACAAACTAACATTGTTGTAATTATATTTCGGTCAGTAGTCTTCCAAGTACAATTTCGCAAGAGTTTTTAGGTCAAGTACTTCCAGCTGTGCAACTCTTCTTTAGGCATGTTTAATTTCATCATCCCTTTACCTTGGCACTTGTGATGGAACCAAAAGGTGAGAACTCCTTCCTCAGTTTCTCGTCATCAATGGTATCATCAAGGTTCTTAATGTACAAATTAACTCCCTGGGAGGAGAAAATCCAGAGAACACAGTATCAGAACCCAAGGTTAAAACAGTGTAGGAAGCCCTGTTAATATCCATTACCTAAAAGCAAAATCAAATGAACTCATCTCCATGTGATCTGTCAGTACACAACAACTCACGTTCTATCAACTTCTGGAAACAAAAGCACTGATATGTTTCAGAGCTGTAAATATAGGTTTCTTTGCAGAATCACAAGGAGATGCTAAAAGGTGCCTGGATTTGCTCTGCACTATTTTAGCATTGCGTATCCCTGCGACTGCACTGTGTAACAAGAAGGAAAATTCAGACGCAGTTTCCAGCCACCCACTTCTCCAGCTCTCTCCTAAGCTACAAGCCATCTACTGCTCCTACCATTCATTTACAACTGTCAAAATATTCTAAAACTGAGCGGTCCCTCATGGAAATGACATACAATTCTCACAGAGATGACACCAGAACTTCCTTTCATTTAACATATTACAGTACTTATGAAGATGAGAGTCCAGCAGCATACAAATGGTTAAAAGTACAGCAGACAGAAATGTCCTCAAATACGGATGAAATAAGCACATTTATTCCATGTGAGTAGAAGCCTGAGTTCATCAGACCTAAGAAACTAAGTAAGGTTGACCATGGGTAGTACTTGGATGGGAGACCACAAAGAAGGAATGGGGTTGCCATGCGGATGAAGGCAACAGTAAGCCACTTCTGCTCATCTCTTCCCTTGAAAACCTCATAAGGGGTCACCATAAGTTTGTTGAGACTAGATGGCAATTATTATTCTGCATATGAGAGCACATTTTTTTACCTGATAGCGACTGATTCTTTCCTGCTTCAACTGCTCAAACTTTCGTTTGAGTTCTGCCTGGCGTTCTACTTTTTTCTGTGCACGGCCCACAAACACCATTTTCCCATTGATATCTTTTCCATTCATTTCTTCCACTGCCTGGGGAAAAAGTCCAACACAGCACATGTTTGGTTCTACCAACAGCCCCGTTTATATAAACCATTATTCTCAGGCAGCAGCCCTGGAACTTTTCTTGCACCTATTCTCCCAATTGAGAAGTTTTAACATCTTTTGAATATCTAATTTTTTGGAAGACTAACAACAGAAATCAGAAGAGTATTTACACATGTGGTTGGCATGCCCAGCTGCCTCTATCTTTTAGAGAAGATTTCTAAATGAAACTGAATGTATGACTGGAATATTACTTAGAAACCTTTCACTGAGTTTTGAGAATCTATTCTTAATTCGCAGATTGATGGTTATAATTGCTTTTCTTTTTCCTAAATCCTAAGTTTTGATGTAACATACTATATTGTAATTTAGGGGGGAAAGAAACAGTCTCTTGTGAGTGGTCAAAATGCTCACTGGAAACAAACAGAAATTCCTCTTCTATCTAAGTATTATATCATTAGATAATCAACCAAAAGCCACCACTGAATAACTGCTGAATTTGAAGTTTGAAAAGTCTACTTTAAAGTCCACAACTGTCTCAATTTTTCTTGCAGAGGGAGATGCAGAGGAGCAGGTCCTCTGAACGCTGATGAGTATCCACACTATTTTGTGATAACTATAGATGGACTTAGTTAAAAAAATTTTTTTTCGGTTTTCCAACCCCAAAGCAGATAATAGTTTAAATTAAAATGATGTTCAATAGCAGACTCTAAGTTCCTGCTGTGGAAGAGGAGCTGTTCATACCTTGTTAGCTTCTTCATGCTTTTCAAAGCTCACAAAGCCAAACCCTTTGGACTTCCCAGTAGGGTCTGTCATGACTTTCACACTGAGGGTCTTGCCTGTTGCCGGAAGAACTGAATTAGCAAAGATGGCATGCAGCAAACTTCAAGGAGAACCTTTCAAAATGGAAACCAGTGCTTTAGGGACCATTTCTTACCCCCACAAAAAGTCCACATTAATGTTTTAAAATGACTGAGTTACTCTGAAACCCAAAAGTTAGTTCCTCTTTAGAGAATCTATCTCATCTTCTTCTGCTTTACAAAATTTTCCCATCATTCCATTGCTCGAATTCCATGGCTGGGAGCTCACATGTTCCTCACATATTCCTTTAAGGGCAAATTCTTAATAAAATCTCTTTGCCTTCAACAGTATCCCAGATGACAGCCATAGAATGTTGAGGACCAACTGCAGGAATCCTATTATATAAAAAGATAGCCGTGGTGGCAATGACTCACTTCTAGCCAATTACCACACACAACTCACTCCCAGCCAATCGCCACACACACGGCTTAGGGATGGGACTTCTACAGAACAGGTTAAAAAAACAACAGTGGAATGTTGAAATTACTCACTCTCTCACACGGTCACCCTTCTCCCCCACTGCTGAATAATTACAGTCACTGTACCATCTGCAGTTGCCCGAGGAGGACCAGGCACGGGGATTCAACTCCTGACCATCGCAACTGCATCATTAACTCTTGCGTGGTGATACAGGCATCCAGGAAGAGGAGGAGGAGGGAGCTGGTGATATGGGACCAAGGGGGAGGTACGGCAGGATGGGCTGGCTCCCTTGGTGCGTGCCTTAACCCACCAACAGTTTTCTAGAGCCTGTTGTATTTGTTCGTACAAAGGGCTTTACTGCTAGTATTTACCATATTTGCTGAAGAGCTCCTTGAGTCTCTCATCATCCATATCATCCCCAAAGTTTTTAATGTAAACATTTGTAAATTCCTTGGCTTTGGCTCCCAATTCTGCCTCTCGTTCTTTTCGAGATTTGAATCTGCCAACAAATCTGAAAGAAGAAAAGATCAAGAATTACAATAAAATAAACCCCCATCTCCTGCAATAGTGGAAAGGCAGAGCATGGTTCCAAGGGAAGGAGATAAGCAGAAATTGGACATATGATGGACACAGGGCAAGAAACCAAGTCCCAAGAGCACCCACCAAACACTGCTGAGCAGGGCAAGCACAAGATATTGGATCAAGCCTATCAGGTGGTAAATGAAAGCAAGTCCCTGCACCAGGAGGTGTAGGCTGCGGCTTGGGCAGGGAAACTCACCAGCCCTGGAGTAGAGAGGTAGCAGGCCAAAGTTTGGGCCAGGAGAACCAGCAGCCTTGTGTGTTAATATTGAGATGTATCATGGCTCATGCGGTAGGCTGCCGCTGCTTCTAGCCGAGACACTCACACTTTGCGGTCGTTCAGCAGCATGCCATTCATCTTCTCAATGGCCCGGTCCGCAGCATCCTGTGTCTCAAAGTGCACAAATGCGTAGCCCTTAGAGCCATTCTCATCACACACCACCTGCAAGGCAACCAGGCAGAGCTGATCAACAAAAAATATTCTCATTTGGCTTCACCTAAAACTTAACTATGTCAAAAATATTAGAAGGGCTTTACAAGAAAATGAACAAAAGGATGCAGCAATATCTCTTATACCAGCAACATGAATGAATTCACAAGAATTGCTGTTCAATGCTTACAAGCATGGCTTTCTACTCTCCCCACTCCCCAAAAATTCCTGGTCACCAATCAGCCTCTCTTAGTATGGAAGCCCTGTATTTACACCTAGGGATCATTTAAGAGTCTGGTTAAAATCTCATGGAAAGTTTTCAAAAGAGGAATCATTCAATCTGACTATTTTTGGGAACAAGGAAGGAAGATCAGAACACTAGTAGGGACACAGCTAAGGTATCTGCCAAGAACAAGTTTATTTTCCATCTGCAAGCCTGTAAAGTTGCTTTCCCCCCCCTACCATGGCATACTGTAGTTTTGCTTACACACCCCTCCCCAACACTTGACAGCATCAATACTTCCCCACATGATATCATTCAAGTTAAAATCCCACCAGCCCCCTGAGATGGAGGGCACATCAAAACAGGTCCTCTTAAAAGTTCAGGGAAGATGCCAAGTCTCACCTTGCAGGAAAGGATATTCCCAAAAGCTGAGAATGTGTCATAAAGTGCCTTGTTGTCTATGGATTTGTCCAGATTCTTAATGAAGACATTCCCCACCCCGGATTTCCTCAGGGAAGGGTCCCGCTGAGACCACATGATGCGGATGGGCTTCCCTTTGATCACATCAAAGTTCATGGTGTCCAGAGCTCGCTCTGCTGCAGGGTTAAAGGCAGTAAGGAAAAGTGAGGCTTTGCCCTGAAGATAAAGATACAAGACCCGCTCCACATGAACTGAGGTGTCCCACGTAATGGCCACCTTCAGGGCATGCATTGCCTTGCTCACACTATACATCTGGGTGACATTTCAGCTAACGTTTAGTTATTTATGTAGAATGTATTTCTGTGCTGCCTCTTCAGAGTACTGCTTAAGGCAACTTAGTTTTAAAAACTCACAGAATTTAAAAAAAATCAAGTTGGAGACATAGAACGTACATGACAGGGTACGCACGTGTTTGTCCAAAACTCAGTTAGTATGACCATGCAGAAAGAGATTATGAGCCCTGCAAGCAATAAGGCACGTCTACGTTTATATGAATGAGTCATAAATTGCCAGATTGTTACTAAACGGTAATACAAAACCCACAGCAACATATTTCTGTCTTCTCCACTGCTTTAGCCTCATCACCTTTTTGAAATAAAGCAATATTAATTGCCCTTCCCCAGCGAAAACCACGGAAGTCGTACTTGTACTACACAGGAAATCTTATCCACCACATTCTAAAGCTTCTGCAACTCTCACACTAATCCTCCTTCAGGACTCTATTTTTGTACTGAGTAGCTTATTAAAAGGACTGACACACTCCCATCAGGATTCTGTTCATAAAATTGAGAGGCTTGGGCAGAGGTTCATGCCAAACAGCATTCTCACTGAGCTGGAAAAGAAACTGATTTTTAACTGGGGTAGGGAGGAACCTTAAGCTAGCATGAAATTACGTTCCCCGAGGCACTGTTCAGCCAGAATGTATTATTTGTTTAGATATTTATGCACCTGCTTTTCATCTCCAACTGGGATTCAAAGCTGCTTGCAAGAGCATTTGGTCCTCCTCCACTTTAACCTCACGACCCTGTGAGGTAGGGTTGGGCAGAAGGAGTGATTGGTCGGTCACCTCTGAACCTATGCAGCAGCATGGAGATTCAGAACTAGGTTTTCCAGATCCTAGTCAAGCATGCTGACCACTATGCCACACTAGCTCTTAGAACTGTTCCTAAACAGAAAGAATCACGTGTACTTTTCTTGTATGCTTCTCCCACCCAAAAAGAACCTAGGGAAACTGCCAAAATAGCAGTATGTGGGTAAGGCAGCTTGAGTAACAGCAGAGGAGGTAACGAGAAAACAAATGGCTAAGGGGTGTGGCAGATGGGATTCAGCAGATGGGAATTCAAGAACTACTTCCACAGAACTTCTAAACCAAAGCCTCACCCTTAAAGCTAGACCTGCTCACTGTAGCCAAACTGAAAACATCGTTTTTTCTGGTACAGAATATTCTAAAAATTCAAATCTTGCCGCTGACATGAAAATTCAAATGTATTCAGGAGGCAGCAGTAAATGTACAGTATCATTCTAACTATTCCTTGAAATACAAATGTTCAGCTACAGTTCAGCGAGAAGGAAATAAAAAAGCTGACCAGTTTTCCAGCACAACAGCACAGTTTTCCTATGCACAACACGTTCATATGAAGCTGCCTTACACTGAATCAAGTCCTGATAGCAATTCTCCAGGATCTCCAGGGGAAATCTTTCACATCACCTACTATCAGATGCCTTTTGAATTGGAGATGCGGGCTTTGAGACTGGGCCCCCTCTGCATGCCAAGCAGATGCTGTACCAATGAGCCACTGACCCTCTGCTGCAACAGTGGAAAGGCAGCCAGAACCCCTTCAATGACTGGGAAAGTTCACATGGCAGCTCACGCAGTCTGACACACCAGAGGAAAAACAGTTTACATACTGGCATCAGCACCTTGAATTTGGCCTGGAAACACCAGGGAAGTGGCTTTAGTCAGCATAATATGATCTCACCAACACCAGATAGAGGTCTGCTGCAGCACTTTTACTAGAAGAAATTTCCAAATCATATTCAAGGACAGCTCCACGCAGAACAAATTACAATAGGTGATTGAATCTACAATAGATATAGCATGAGCAACAATGGAAAGATCTCGGTCTCCCAGCAACTGATGAGCCAGTCTAAGCTGGAAGAAGCGCTCTGGGCCAGTGCAGCCACCTGGAAATGCAGGAGCAGAATCCAAGAATTATTCCCAAGATACAAACCACATTCCCTTACAGCAGTGGTTCTCAAACTGTGGGTCGGGACCCCTTTGGGGGTCAAACAAGGCCTTTCACAGGGGTCGCCTAAGACTCTCTGCATCAGTGTTCTCCATCTGTAAAATGGATAAATGTTAGGGTTGGGGGTAACCACAACATGAGGAAATGTATTAAAGGGTTGCAGCAATAGGAAGGTTGAGAACCACTGCCTTACAGCATGAAAAAGAGGTCTGCCCTCTTGTAAGCCTGTAAATAGCGGAGGACTTTATCTGCTTCTCAGAACTCCCCAAATTCTGTTTACTGAACATGTGGCAGTGAAGCTCGGCTGGCCACACAAAGGTGAGCTGTGGCCGGAAACGGTCAAAGATTCACACCCCTTCCCCAAGTATTTGTACCTTCATAACACTCCCTCATTATCAATCATTTGCTAAAAGGAAAGAGGAACCATGATTAGAAGAACCAGTTGTCTTGTGTTAACTAAAGGAGTTCCATTACAAGTAGATCCTCACAGTCCAGCTAGTCTAATTTGGCAATGTTTATTTATAGCAGGAAGAGGTGCTAGAGACTCAGCTGGCAAGGACAGCAACCCCTAGAATATGCCATTTGTAACTGAACAGAGAGATCCTGCCAAAAAGAATCAAGCAGTATGAAACACAGAAGGCATGCAACAGTGGAGGAGTCAGAGGTTTCTACAGCATGCTTCATTGCAGAGTCAAATATGGTGGACCATGCCATGCAGAATTCTCTAAGACTGTGGTCCAGGTCTATTACAAGCTGCAGGAAAACAGATTTCTTCCATGTTTTAAGAATTCACACATTTGGACAGTCACAGTAGCAGACTGATAAGCTGCATTTGTAAAAACTTATTAAAATTCTGTCTTTGCTCTACACGACTGCATAATAGTCAGTCTGCAAGGCACAACAATTAAGAATTTGTGCTTCACTTAGGCCACACCTGGACAGCTCTAATTTTGGGGAGACCAGTGCAACACTGTACTTTTCTTTAGCAGTCCATGTGATGAGCAGATCTGGTGAAAGACCACTGGTGTGTACAGAATGCAGAATGGTTAACAGAGTCTGGTTATATGTTACAATTCATAAAGATGGTGAACAGACTCCTACTCTGCCCTTAAGCCTCCAGTAGTTTAATGTCCTTTGAAGGAGTTCATAGATTTTGTTGTCTCAGTCATTATGAAACATGGACAAGCACTACCATCTGCACAGAGCAGGGGTATGTACATGACTGCATGCCATCCACACAGTCACACTGAATTATGGAGCTGCACCAAATGCATCCAAAGCACAACAGGATAGAAATAAGACCCTGTCAATCCACCAGTGGCAAACAAACTGGGCTGGCTATCAAGCTAGCCAATAATGTACAGGAAAAACTTCAGGCATTTTTAAAATTGTCCCCTTACCACCTTGGTTTGGAGTGCAGTTCAACAGTCTAGTGGCTTCAGAATATCTACATAATCGGACTTTCTTCCTCCAACACAGATTGACAACATGCTGATGCCCAGACCTTAAATATTTTATCCAACCATTTTGGGGGCAGATTCCAAGACCTTTATCAAGTAAATATGGTTTCTGCAGAAGGCCTTTTCACCCTTATGGGCAACAATTCAGGATCAATACCAGGATTTTCCTCAGCAACCTCCACAGAAATTTGAATTGGTCGCATCAAATGCACTGGACATGGTTCATCAGATGCAGACGGCAACTTTCAGAAGGTAAAGTTCACTATGCTAAATTCATTGCCACAGTGTGAACTAGTCATTTGAATCTATCCACAATTAGCCCCTTGAGCATCAAGGAAAACAGTTTCCTTGATGATTTCAAACTATGTAAGACAACATCGTACCTCGCTCCTTTCAAATGACCATTTCACTAGTGCTGCTTTTTGATGCTGGCTTCAATAAATGCACATTAAGCAGAAAAACAGAGCCTTTTTATTAAATGCATGCTTTCTAGATAAAGTACAGCCTAAGTAACTCAAATAAACTTTGATAAGCCTCATATAAATTTGTAAACGGATGAAAACTTTAAATTCTCTCTCTCAGCCTCACCCACTTCAAAGGATTGTTATGATTTTTTTTTACAGGAAAATAATTAACATCACTCTGAGTTCCTTGGAGGAACAATAGGATAAAAATGAACTAGACAGACTCCTGATTCTTATGCAATTTAAGATTAAAAAATAAAAACAACCCTAGCAATTATCATGGAACAAAGGTGAAAAGTTGCTAGGTTAAATCATAGGCCCAGCTGAGTGAGAGTTGGTCATAGAAAGGCTATTCCTCAAAAGTTTATCTGATTGGAACAGCAGTGTAACTTTGGAACTCATTTAGATGATCGTTTAAGTGCAGTTGTTAAAATAATGAATTTGTCATTTTGCCAGTTTTCTATGGATGTCTCAAGAGACTGGTGGTCACTTTCTTTTCCAGTTCCAACGCAAAACTGAGTAGTAGTCATATACTGCTGTTGATTTTCACAACGTGGTTATCCCATTCCTGCAGTGCCCAGAGTATAATTTGTGCACAGCACCCCATGACCATTAGAAGAAAGGCCTTGTAGGGACCACTAGCAAACCTCTTCACCACACACCGCCCAAGTCTACCCAACTGAGTAGCATAGGTGCAGGGCCAGATTACCCAACACTTGGCAAAAAACAGAATGTACACGAGATGGGCTGGCTCCTGTGTGCATACTCACCGTCCGCTGGCTGCTGGAAGTTGACATAAGCATATCCCAGGGAGCGACGAGTGATCATATCTCTGCACACACGGATGGACAGCACGGGACCAGCAGGGCTGAACTTCTCGTAGAGCATGGCCTCCGTGACATCAGGGTGAAGGTCACCCACATATAATGATGCCATTGGGTAACTACTAGCAGCTGTGTTCATATTCCACTCTCCACATACACGCCCAGGTGCTACTGTTAGGTTTTTAAGTTTTAAAAAAATAAATTCTTTGAAAAAAAACCACTAGTTTGGAGAGAACTTAAAACCAGAGCTAGTCGGGGCCACAAAAAAGGTTGAAAGGGCTGCTGAAAGCTCTTCGCATTGGAGAAGCAACAGCAGCTAACACAAAAAGTGCAAATGTCAAAATGTAGTGTTTGAGAAAGGCTGGGACATAACCAAGTTAAATAGTCACTTAAATAATTTCCAATCATATATTTAAAAATAAAATTTATTTCACTCTCCCCTTGCAAAATATTCAGCTGAGGAATTTACTTCAAGTAATCACCGACCGTTTCAGTCTTAATATCTTACGTCTCTTCGATTAAAAAAATAACTCCAAAAAAACCCCTATATTATCTTAAACATCTATTTAGGGTGTTGTTTGCTCCATAAGACTTATTTATGCAACATACATAAAATGGATCCCGGCTCATCTGGGATGCAGCAAAGTTTCCAGTCGTCGCCCAGGAGGTTAAATATCTTAAAATTAAAAATGGCCAGCGAGGTCGCCAAGAAGGCTAAAAGGCCGGAAAAAGGGAGCACAGAAGGCCAGCAAAGCCCAAAAGGTGGACTGGGCGGAGAGGAGGCTGGAAAAGAGCCCCCAAAAAACGGGGGCAAAAAAGAGGGGGAATCTGGGCTGACGAAGCAGGTGGAGGGCAGATAGACCGATTCTTACTGGGGCAGATTCGGGGGGGGCGGGGGGCGTCAAAAAAAGCCTAAGGCAACTAACACAATTCAACGACCGCGGGGTGGGGTGGGAACTCGAACCACACACGAAAGGCAGCAGTTAAGCGAACAAGATGGGGGGGGGGGGGTTTAATGACCTCCTTTTAAGGGGAGGGAGACCCACACTGGGAGCTTCAGTGCCGGGCTAGGCGTGAGCAAGGCGAAGGGGACGAAGGCACCTCAGTCAGCCGCTCTCCCTTCCCTCCCTCCCGCGCTTCACTGTCCGTTACCCTCCTCCTGGGTCATCAGGCGAGATTTTTTCCTTTGGTTTTTCTCTTTTTTTGCTCTTTTTAAGGTTTTTTTTTAATTTTTAATTTTTTTTGTATGTTTCTTTCCTTCCTCTCCTCCTCCGAGGCCGCGAGCAAAGAGAAGGAGGCGTTGGCCGCGGAAGCCCCTTTATAGGACGGGCCGAGAGGGCCGCTGAGGGCGCCGCCGCCGCCGCCCCCGCGAGGCCTCCTGGGCCCAGGTCACCGAGACGAGGCAGGACGGGCAGCTCGAGGCCCGAGAGGAAGCGCCCGACGGCTGCAGCGCCGCCTCCTGGCCGGAGGAGACGAGAGCCTGGTGGGTAGAAGCAGCAGAGCGCGCCCCCGTGAGGGAATCCCACACGCACACCCCCCTCCCGCTTCCCTACCTCTCCTGGCCTAATCCTTTCCCACCTTGAAGTAAAAAGACCCCCTTCTCCGTACCCTCCCTCAAAGGATACCCCACTCAATTTTTTTCACCAAATAATATAACATAATATACAATATTATGTATATTAGAGAGCCCTTCGGGGATGGGGCGGTATAAAAGCCTAAGAAATAAATAAATAATAATATATAATATATATTATAATACATAGTAATACAGAGTCCTTTGGGGTGAGCGGATTATCAAATGTAATAAATTATTATTATTATTATTGTTATTGTTGTTGTTGTTAATACTAATACTGTTGTTGTTGTTGTTAATAATAATAATAATAATAATAATAATAATAATAATAATAAATACAACGTGTGAAGTAAATCGCAATAATATGATACAAAATGCAATCTCAGACGAATAGCCAAGGCTTTGCTCCTCTAATTTTCCACACAGAACCTCCCCCCATCCACCATCAAATCACAGATCCATTTTCACATCCACAGAACACATCCTAAAAATAACATCCAATTCTCCATCTGTGCCTCTGGCACCTGGTTCTGAGGCATGAATCGTCCTCATGATTTTAAGCCCACCAAAAATCCATTACCCATTCAAAGAATGCGGCCAATTGCCACTAGCTGCTAAGAGATCGGGAGCATGGATCCATGACACTGATCATCATGGATCTTAATTATTGTTTTTGTTTATTCAGGCTCACAAGATACATACTAGTACAGCTCACATCAATGTCCACAGATTGTACAATTAAAAAAACTGGGATCCAATGCTAGATATAAAGTTGTTTGGTGTTGAATCCATCACTAAAGGGAGAAAAACATGTGCAGAATTTCCCCCCAAAAGTGAATTTAGACATGATAAAACTGGAAATGTGGAAAAGGCAAGTTTGCCAACCAAAGATTTTTAAGAAGTCCTGTCCCTGTAACAGAGGCTAAATGAGATGTTATTAACCAGGTCATGTTATTGATCTCCCTGCCATGAACAGTTTCAGCTGCTAAATTTCACATATTAACCTTAATTCAAGGGGCAAGTCATTTTTCCCAAGGCCTGTTAGCAACGCTGCCTCTCTCCCTTCCTTATCTCTGTGTTTAACAATCTGCATGTGTACTTCCTCTTCAGAGGGTGTGTCACAGTCCAAACCAAAGGGACAGAAAAGAAACCCAGGGACAATAGCTGAGCAAATGAGGGATGGGTGCAGCTTGAGGAGGGGGTACAAAAGAACTCTGCCCCAAACAAGCACAAAAGCAGAAAGGATTTAAAAAAAAAAAATTAATGGCTTCAAAATGTATTCAATAGGTTTGTTATCAGAAATGCACAAGCGGCAGTCGCTTGCAACATTTGTGCAAGTTCAGTCCATGAGTCATTCCTTATTGTAAAGGGGGGAGGGATTACATTTTCTACCTGTGATTCCTTGCAAAAATTGTGCATTCCCCCAGAGAATGTACTGACCACTGGTGGTCTGCTTCTTGCAGATGAGGATGCAATCCGTCTAGACAAGATGTTAGGACAAGTTGGTGTGACAACATTAGGGATTTTTTCCCCATCAGAGGTGCTCTCAGGGGCGGGATACATTCCCAATGAAGTAGTCCAGATAGCTACTCCAAGAGCCGACTGCCTCCAGATGCACTTTGGGGGTTGCTACAGTTCCAGAGAAGTGACTTAGTCCAGGGATGGACAGGCAGGAGGGATGCAGCTCTGACTGGAGGCTCCATTTCAGGTGGGAAATTTTTTAGGTGGGAAAGAAGCCACAGCCGGATAGGGTCAGTGCTGCTGTTCTTGCTCTTGAGGCTGTTCAGGTATGTCATCACTTCCACCAAGCGTTCCCGAAAACCCACGTTCCCGTAGTCCACCGCTATGGCTCAAGCATCTAGCAACCCTGTTTTAAAACTAAAAGCACATATGTTGGCACTGATGGCAAACACATTAAACTGGTTACTCAGAATGACGGGTGGAACGTTGATCTAAGCATCATACAGGAGAGTTGAGCGGTATGTGAGTCGTAACCACAAAGAATCTGGAGCTTGCTCGGGCTGTCTGTCTCTTGGGTCCAACTGACAGTGAGTTCGCTCAGACAAAGACCCTGTGCCTCTTTCTATCCATAAAAGGCACATTGCAGGCTCATGCTGCCTCAGCGGTGAACCAGATATGGCCAGACAGGTACCGTAAGCACTGCATCTGTCTGCTTGTGTCATCTTTCCTCTCGGGTTTCCTGTATGTGTCCAGGGACAGCCCCAAGCTTCTCTGGGGTTCTGGGCAGGAGAATGCAGCAGCTGGCAGTCAGACCCATGCATGCCACTGCTCCTGACTTTCTGCAGCGGGACCCAGCCGGAATACAGCCCTTTTGAGAAATGCCCGCTGAGAAGGGCAGCCAGCAGGGCCAGCTGAGAGGCAGCTGCCTTTGCACCAGGCTAGATGCAGCTGTTGGGATCCAGAAGAAAGCCACACTCTCACTGACGTAATGCCCATTGGGCAAAGTGGGCAGCTGCCCAGGGCATCACCTTGTGGGGGGCATCAAAATGCTGGGTTCGTTTTTGTGTATTTTTAGTGGTTTTCCATTTTTGGCCTGCAGGGGGCGCAGTTTATAGGCTAGCTAGCGGCACCAAAATTTCAGCATATCATCAGGAGACTGTCCTTATGATATCCTCTCAAAGCTTCCAGGTTTGGTTCCAGGGATTCTTAAAAGCTATGGATCTCCTCTGGGTGTGTCTCTTATCCTTCATTGTTTTAAATGTAGTTAATAGAGATGGGGTTACAGCCTTGAGGGTCCATAACTTTGGTCCCCCTGCACCAAACTGCACCAAACCTGGGGGGTATCATTAGGGCAGTCTCCTGATGAGACCCTGAAAGTTTTGATACCAGGCCTTCAGAAATGTGTCCTCTCTCAGTTCCTAAAAATCTCTTCATGGACAGCAATTACAGAAAACTCAATGCAGGAGATTCTTGGGCAAATTTTCTGGGATGTTCCTGCAGGGGGCGTATTGTTGGATGTATCAGCACCAAAATTTCAGGGTATCATCTGGAAACTGTCCTTATGGTACCCCCAAGCTTGGTGCAGTTTGGTTTAGAGGGGCCAAAGTTATGGACCCTCAAAGGGGGTACCCCATCCCACATTCTTTGCTAAGGAGATGGGGGCTACCCTTTTGAGGGTCCATAACTTTGGACCCCCTGAACTAAACTGCACCAGACCTTGGGGGTGCCATCACTGCTACAGTCTCCCAGATGATACTCCTGAAATTTTGGTGCTGATAATAGTCCAAGAATGCCCCCTCCCTGCAAGAACATCCCGGAAATTTGCCCAAGAATCTCTTTGTTCTGCATTGAGTTTTCTGCATTGCTTGTCAATGGGGGTTGCAGGTATGAGGGGGGGGCACATTTCTTGAAGGCACAGTCCTTCAAAACTTTCAGTGGTCTCATCAGTGGGAGGCTGCCCTAATGATAATTCCCCCAGGTTTGGTGTAATTTGGTGCAGCCTTTAAGTAGCCAAAGTTATGGACCCTCAAAACTGTAGCCCCCATCTCCTACTATTAGCTCCCATTTGAAACAATGGGGGATAGGGGCACCCCCTTTGGGAGTCCATAACTTTGGACTCCTTGAACCAAACCTCACCAAACGTGGGGAGTCTCCTGATGATATGCTGAAATTTTGGTGCTGATATGTCTAAAGATGCACCCCCTGCAGGCACCAATGTCCTGGTGCAAAAAAAAAATGGTCGTGGTGGAGTGGCTGCCCATCCGGGGGGGGGGGGGGGCGGCATTCAACTCAGGTTTTGCCCAGGGCTAAAGTTTGCCCAGGGCTGCCTCGTTACACCCCTGCACACCCTTCCTTGACCTCCCATGGGAATTATAATCTCAGGAGAGGTGAGGAAGGAGTAGGGTTGCCAACCTCCAGGTGAGGCCTGGAGATCTTATGGCATTACAACCAATCTTCAGACTTCAGTGATCAGTGTCCCTGGAGGAAAGGTCAGCTTCAGAGTGTGCACTGAATGACATCACATCCTTGCTGAGGTCTCTCCTCTCCTCTCCCCAACCCCACCCTCTTCATGCTCTGCCTCCAAATCTCCAGGAATTTTCCAACCTGAAATTGGCAAGGAGGGAGAGGGGGAAGGCTGGGAGACTGGCTTCATAAGGGCTGAGAATAGAGGCCAAGGAGAAGAAGAAGAAGAAGAGTTTGGCTTTATATCCCCCCTTGGTAGGTGGGGCTGAGAGAGCTCCGAAGAACTGTGACTAGGCCAAGGTCACCCAGCTGACATGTGTTGGAATGCACAAGCTAATCTAGTTCACCATATAAGCCTCCACAGCTTAAGTGGCAGATCGGGGAATCAAACCCGGTTCCCCAGATTAGAATGCACCTGCTCTTAACCACTACACCACGCTAGCTGGGGCAGAGTACCTAGGCAGAGGAGGAAGGTTTAGGTGGCCTTGATCTCTTCCACTGTCATGGCTGAGGCCTGTTGAGGCCCCACAGAGAAAGACTCTGAAGAGTGCAGCACCCCCTGCCAACTCTGCCAACATCCCAGATCCTCACAGCATGAGTACACCCCCTGCTCACTGAGACTGCAACATGGAGCATTGACTGTAGTTCAAGTTCACACTGGTTGCCCTATGATTGATAGTTTTTGTATATCACACTTGCATTTCATATGCGGTACCACAGGGAGGTGCCATTTGCCTGCAGTTTTATGATCTATCGAAGGGCAGGTGGGGATTGTCGACGGGGGAGTATAGGGTAACCGATGCAGCATGGAAATTTTCAAATATGAACCTATAAATATTCATTTTTTTCAAAGTTTGCCCACACAAACAGCAGGCCCAGATTTTTTAAAAGTCAAACGCGCCACCAGACATTATTATCAATGCCCCTTTGGTGATGCCAAAACAATCCCTTGATTCTGAAGAAGGTATGGAACCTGTTTGGAGATTGCAAGAAATAATTGGAGGGCCACTGCAAAGTAAAAGCCTCTTTGCTTGCACTCTAAAAAAGACAAGTGTCTGGGCAGCTTGCCAAGGGAACACAACCATAATTGCATATGTGACTGGAAGAAGCCAGTCTCTGGAATGCACAATGGAATACAGGGGTCAAGAAAACATTAGTTTACACAGTATCATAGTTAGGCCCTTAATTTGCCTTGGGTCCATGGGGAGAAGAAAATGGAGGTTTAAATCTTCAGCCTCCACTAGGTTTCACTAATCAAAATCTGATGTCCTGTTTTCTTATTAGAAGGAAAAATTCACTCTTTTTTAAAACGACAGGTTGTTTGTTTCTCCTTCTCAAAATGCTAATAACAAAGCAGAGTTTTGTTCAGTAAACCCAGCGGAGGCTGAAGCAATAAACCTCTTTCTTCCATGTACAGCCCTGAGGCAAGTTGAGGCAGTCCAAGCCTGCAATTTGCATTTTATGGGCAAATGTCTGTTTGAGCATTCTAGACAGCAGCATGAAACGATCAGTATGCAAAGGAGCTATTTATACAAAGCAGACTCCATTGGGAAATTTCAGTGACATCATCTATTCTTAATAGGGACGGTCAAAGCCAACCACAAGCATTTCTCAGAAAGACATAACAGACCTTACCTGTGCCTCCAGTGGCACAAATAATTTTTTAAAATAATCTACTGTCATCTGTAAGATCTTTGCTTCTCCAGTTTGGAAGAGCCTTTGGAAATGAAAGAAGGGAAGACCATGCTTAGACTGTGTGCCCTTCAAATCGACGGAAAAGCAAACCAGTGGAACGTAGCCCTGGCTGCACACAGACCTCACGCACATATCTATTTTTTTACATGCTGAGAAGCTAGCTTCCTACACGCACCATGGAACAGATGCATTGGCTAACTTTTGGGTGTTTTATTCTGCGTGCGAGTACCATTCCTGTCATTTGAAACAGTCCTCAGAGACAAAAAGGAATTTTATTTACTGACATTTATTTCTAAATGAAAAAACATTCCTTTGGAAACGGTCTTTGATCCAAGCACCGGCCCCAACAGGTTCTGCTTGGGTTTGTATCCACACCAAAAAATTGGAGCTCAGAGGAGGGAAACTGTTCTTGCTACTTTGGTTCATCTGCTCCTCATCTGCTTCTCATGACTCTCCTCACCCCACAATGCCTTTGCAGTGGGGGCTTCTTGCGTTTCCTTGTTTACACATAAAGGCCGTTTCCGCATGGGCCAAAAAAGCCAGCAAAAGGACGGTAACGACAGCGTTATAGGCAGGGAGTGCGAATGACTGTCACTGCAGAAGCGACACTGCAGCAATGTGGCAACATTCCAGTGGCCCCACAACAGTTTATTTGAAAGTTGCTCACCGAACGTGTCTTTTCAACAATGCCGCTCTGCAGTCGGCATTGTGCAAAGCACCGGCCAGGAATCGGTGCCGCAGAGTCTACCCCCTCTAAGTCAGCCCACACTGACAGCAGCCATGATGGGGAGGGAGAACCCTCCCAGCAGCCATTGGCAGTGAGGTCAGCTGTGGCACATTCCAGGGGCGCTGCTGAGGCCGTCCGCCAACACCGCCAGCTGGCAAGCGAGGGTCAAAGGGTCCATGCCCTTGTTTGAGAAAGCACAACGCCTCCCCCAAAATCAAGAACAGACCTTCCTTCTGGGGCAGATTTTGTCAGATTTACTTACGGTTAACCAGTAAAACAATGATTCATGAAAAGCCAAATTCTAAATTATCTACAAAGAAATAAGAAAATTAAAATATAAAATAGAGCTTATTTTGACATTCCTCTATAAGAACTAAGGGTCTCCTATCCATCTGATATCCTGTATTTATTTACTAAAACACAAAACCGAACTACATCACTGGAAACTCTTTGGTCCTTACCCAACAGCAAATAATTCAGTTTCCATTTATTATCTTTTCCAGCCCATTCAGTCAAAGTAGGCCCCAGGATTTCATCTCTAAGCTTATCATATAGAGAGCACTTAAGCAACTTGTGTTCAAGCGAATCCACTTCTTCCAAGGAGCAACCACAAAGCCTCCATTTATAGGGGATTTTCTTAAATCTACCCTCTAAGGCAGCAGGTGGCAGGGTGTTACTTTGAGCAAATGAAAACATCCTTTTTTATTTTTATTCTCTAGAAAAAAATAGATAAGGTGCTGGTTTCACCTGAAATCTAAAGGTTTTAGGAGACAGATGTTCCGGAGTGAGCCTTAAATCAGATTGTCTCTCTATGTCATAAACCCTACAGAAAAAGGAGTTGAGGGAATAACTGGCTAAAATCTTACCTGGGAAACAAACATACATAATCAGGCCTCAAATTATTCCTTGTTTCCTTGGGGGAAAATAAATAATTTCACTTTGAACCAGAGTTAGTTGCTTAAGTGAAACAAAGCTGGTGTGTCCCAAAAATTTAATTTGCGTGACCCAAAATTGTAATGCCTTTCAGACTGATTGTGGATTTCTTATGCCAATAAAGGTTATGAAATGAAATGAAATGAGATTGTGGATTGCAGATTTTAGGGACACCAAACCCATACATTGCAGGGATGAAGTATAGAAGAGAAGCCCAGTTTGCACCATGATATTTGAATAAGATGATACAGAAGTCAAAAAGAAAGGGAGGGGGAGCCAGCATTTTACTTTTGTCATGTTTAGGGCCCCTTCCACACATGCAGAATAATGCACTTTCAATCCACTTTCAATGCACTTTGAAGCTGGATTTTACTGTGCAGAATAGCAAAATCCACTTGCAAACAATTGTGAAAGTGGATTGAATGTGCCTTATTCTGCATGTGCAGGAGGGGCCTGTTGAGGTAAGGCCTGATGATGTCACGGATGAGTCTTGTTACAGCCCTCATCCCCCATCAAGGACCATTCTTGCCCTTGTAAGCTTGCCAACCTCCAGGTGGTGCCTGGAGTTCCCCTAGAATTACAACAGATCTCTAGACTGCAGAGGTCAAATTCCCTGAAGAAAATGGCAGTTCAGAGGTGAACTCTGTGGCATCACATCTGTGCTGAGGTCTCTCCCTTCCCCAAACTCCACCCTCTACAGGCTCCACCCTCAAACCTCTAGGAATTTACCAACTTGGAGTCGGCAGTCTTAATGCAGCTGTTCATGTGCACCCTGCGGAGGCACAAATATAGTTGGTATTGCATAAACTGGTGAAATTGAGAAGAACAGGGGCAGGACTTGGCAACAATCCTGGATCTGTATTCTTGATCTTTCTTAAAAACAAAGAACACCTCATACGTTTGACCGAACCTGACTCGGTACTTCTCACATGCATTTTTTCATGGGATTCATTTCGAAACTATGACTATGGAAGCAAATGCATTGAGATCAACTAAGCCAAGTCAGACCAACCATTCCAGTAGCCCAGTTTGTCCTGTCAAGAAAGCAGCATGCCCACAAAAACCCTAAAGGTCTTGTTTTTGGCTGTTCATCTACACAAAGGAGGCAGATCAGTAGCCAAGAATGAATATACATTTAGCATCACATGAGAAAAGTCCAGACGAAGTCTAGGGAGTGCATCTTTCATCTGAACAGACTCGCGCTCTGCGGATCTGAGCTATATTGTCAAACCAATCTGAGAAATAGCTTGCACATTGGTGTTGTGCTCAAGGGCATATAATTAAGTTCCAGAGCCTCGTGTGCCACTGAAACCGGGATGGGGCACGGGTGGAATACAGCAAGATCTAGTGTGTGCTTCAAGACTGAACAGTCTGTGAGAAATCAGGCCTCAGAAGCGTGCTGTGATTTATTGAAAACTATTTTAATGAGGCTTTAGAAATGTGTCAGCTCCAGTTCTTTTTTTACTCCCCCAAGGCTTGTACGGCTCAATACATTATGTAGAAGCACTTGGGTTTACAGGCAAAAGGATGTGGGAGATGAAATACAGGATATATTTTAAAACTCTAAAAGCTGATCGGACTGGGGTTTTTTTAATCAGTGTCAGAAGTCGTAATATTTGAAATGCCCTGTGTCTAGACACTCCCCACTTGCCTCTCTCCCTTCTGAAGAGTGGGCAAGAACAGAGCAGGGCGTGGGAGGCACACTTTAACTGCTTGGACTATACTTGTGGTTTGCTGGGTACATCCAGTCTCGGTCCCTTGGCTTTGCTGTTTGCTGGCGACTTTTCTTCTTGCCCTCTATGATCTGCCCTCTATTGCCGTCTCCCCTGTTTCTCTTTCCCTCCTTTTGCACTCTCTCCAGCCGTTGTTGTGCATTTGATGATACTCTCAGAAGAGATGCAGCTCATATTTCCTCTCTGCAAGGTGTGGAAAGATAGCATCCCTGATCTCCAAGTCCCATAAAGCTAGTGTGATCCACAGTTATTGCATGTGGATACGGTGGTGATGGCACAGGGATGCACAGGGGACAAAGCCACAAACTAGCCCTCAGAAGTAATCCATGCTGTCAGGGGAATAGCTAAATTAGGTTAATTCAGCCCCGGTCTAGGAGAGCATGTCTTCCCTTCCCTTCTTCCCTTCCCTTCCTATTGGAATTGAATAACTTTGCACTGTCTCTTTACCTCAGATTTCAGAGGGGAACTAAAGTGAGTTACACTGAACACCTTTCCTTTCCACTGCTCTGGTGACACCTCTTTGATGAGTAGATTTGTACTCTCAGGGAATCTTCCTTCTGGCTGGAACATTCTCTCCATACACTCTTCTTCCTCCATCCTGGCATTATGAGGTCAGGACTTGCATCCTGCATCTCTGCCCATTCAAGCTAGTTAGACTAGATTAGAAAACTATCTCTACTCTATCCTGTCTAGAATGGAGTCCCTTGCAACACTCATATTAGTTTTGCAAAGATAAAGAGGCTCCATGTGTAATTGTTTCTTAGCAGCACACACAAACCAAATAGACTGTGCTGCATGTATGTGCCTTAGCACTCTGCCAATAGTATATTCTGAATCCTTCCCTTCTCCTCCCTCCCTCCCTCCCTTCCAGCTTCCCTAGAAGCTAAAATGACTAAACTAAGACTATTACACTTTGGTCACATCAAGAGAACACAAGACTCACTGGAAAAGACAATAATACTAGGAAAAGTTGAAGGCGACAGGGAGAGGAAGACTGAAGAGTAGATCGGTTGACTTAACAAAGGAAGCTACAGCCTTCAAGTGTGCTGAGCAAGGCTGTTATGGACAGGACAATCTAGAGGTCATTCTTTCATAGGCTTGCTATAAATTGGAAGGAACTTGATGTCATGTAACACACACAGAACTCTTCTGCCCTCATCTCAGCAAAACTGCACACCTCTTCACTTGCTGCCTTCTTTCCCCACTTCAAGCTCCATTTGAAGTCACACAGATCTTCTGATCGAAATGTGATCCCTGTGAAGTTTCCAGTGATTTGTGGCCAGGATACCCTCAAGGCCAAGACAGCTGCTGGGTGTCAGGCAAGCAGACCTTGAGAATTATGCACCACTGTGGGCAGAGGGATCAAGAAGGCACAGGAGAGCAACAGCAGGTGGGTGGGTGTGCCTTTGTCTGTGATCTTGGCCTCCTTCTTCCTGCACACAACAAACTACCATTATTTCTTGAAGTGCCAGGAGGGGGGATTTCTTAGGATCAAGTTAGCACAGAATAACCCTTTGTCCCAGCAACACTCTGATCTATACTCCAACTCTAAGGCCCCTTCAGCACATGCAAAATAATGCGTTTTCAAACCACTTTCACAACTGTTTGCAAGTGGATTTTGCCATTCCGCACAGCTTCAAAGAGCACTGAAAGCAGTTTGAAAGTGCATTATTCTGCATGTGCGGAATGAGCCTATGGCACATTCCTCCCAGAGTCATCTTCCTTCTTTCTTGTCCCTTTGTAGGGTCAGAGCAGACACAACCTCTGCACATACTTTTTTGGGCTTCTCCCTCTGCTAGCCACTTTCCTTTTTCCTTGCATTCTGCTAGCCTACTTAAGTGGTTGCTGGAAATCTCCTGAGATTACACCCAATCTCCATGGGACAAAGAAAGGCCCACTGGAGAAAATCGCCACTATGGAAGGTGGACTCTTATGGTCCTGTACCCTTTTTGAAGTCTCTCCCCACCCCAAACCCCACCCTGCACGCCCAAAATCTTCAGGCATTTCCTATGATTCTGGCAACCCTATGATTCCAGAAGCTTTGGAAGGACGGAGCGATCGCTCAATCAAACACCCAAATGGAAACTCTTGGCACAGATCCTTAGAGTTCCCAACCTCCAGGTAAAACATAAAGATCTCCTGGAATTACAGCTGATCTTCAGATGACAGAGATCAGTTCCCTAGGGGGAAAATGGCTGTGTTAGAGGGTGGACTTGAGGGCATCATACGTCACTGAGCTCCTGCTACTCCCCAAAGCTCACCCCCAAATCCTCAGGAATTTCC
The DNA here is from genome assembly GCF_021028975.2 of Sphaerodactylus townsendi. Lineage (NCBI taxonomy): Eukaryota > Metazoa > Chordata > Lepidosauria > Squamata > Sphaerodactylidae > Sphaerodactylus > Sphaerodactylus townsendi. Next base: position 102,434,686 of record NC_059430.1, read on the forward strand.
CAACCTGAAGCTGGCAACCTGTCTGACCTTGCCCCATAGTGGGATGCTGCTAGAAAAGTGGCAATGCTGGTGCAGGGGTAAATATTATGGAACACACACATATGCACACACACACTTTTACCTTTCTCCATGTGGTCTTCATGTTCCCTTGGGCTTTTTTCTGCCCTGCAGGAGATGGCAGGACTCAAGAGACCCAAGGCCCAGGACTGGCCACAATTCTGCCTGAATCCAGCCAAATCCTGTACACATTCCTGTGACTGTTTTGTCACTTGCTTGGCATCAGGGGAAGGATTCTAAAAGGAAACCAGGCTTGGCAGATGCCAGGAGACGCGCAGGAGATGAAAAGGAGCTTTCTTCCAGTTCCCGCACTCCCATGGCAGATGCCATGGGAGTTCTGCTTGCAGCAGCAAGGACAAGGCAGCTTCATGACACATGCAAGAATCTGAATGCCTTCCTCAGGCTGCACTGGTGTCAGGAAGTGCCGGCATGCACAACTCAGTATTTGGTGCCTTGACCCAACCACAAAATCCCCCAGGAGATTCCAAACCCAGAGCTGGCAACACTTTGTAACTATAGATGAGGATTCCTCTGTCAAAAAAACCTGAACCTTTCAATCTTCTTGTAGATATAGGAACCATGGATGGTTACAACAACAGCTGTAGCTCCCCTTCCTCTTCCCCATTTCTTTCTCCTGCAATTTTTTTCATGCATCTTTTGATGCCTTCCTCCTAATTCTCTGGTTGACCTTGCACACCCTCTTGTGGCTGCTCCCATTAATGAAGGGATCGGAATTAATCGATTAAGAACCTCAGAAGCCTTCTCCAGAGGAGAAAGAATGTCCCAACTGAGATATCATTCTAGGCACAGTGGGGAAAAGGATATTCAGTCAGGAAGCTCCCATTGCAGGCCGAAGGATGAAGCTTGGATGAAGCACCCCTTTAGTTGCAGCTGAGATAATTTCCTCATGGCATACGAAGACAACAAGCGCATCACAGAGTCCACCTAATCTTGAATCGTGGATTGTACAATGGCCAGTTACAACCTTGCCACCAGTGGTCCTTGCACTGGTGCTTCAGCTGAAGAGAAGATCAGTCAAGGCAAGCAAAGTAGCTTTAGTTCCACAGGGACTGATCTGTGCTTTGAGGAACCCCAATGAACCTCCGAAGGCAACCAGTCTGCTCTGGACCACAGTTTGAAAGCCATGGGACTAGGAGGGAGATGTGGGGACATTGGTCTCTCAATCTAGTTGATGCAAGGAAGCCCATTCTGGAAGCACTCTAGGAAGAAAAGCATCTCAGCAGGTGGAGAACGGGCCCCTACACAGCATTCTCTTTCTGCAAAGCTGGAAACACTGCAACCCTAGAGGGCTTTCTAAGATTAGCAGGCCTAAAAATAGGCCAAGCTTGGGTGGGATCCAGGGACACAAGCATAGATGGGAGCTTTCTCTGGTAAACACTGTGTGGAAATACTTTCCCCAGGGCCAAAAGTCACAGCACTAGATCAGGCAGAGTGAGAACTGTGGCTTTGGCACTGCCCTGCTCTTAGGGGTGGTCAGCTAATTGGAAAAGGAAGTGGTGAGCCATCAGCTTAATGCAGAGTGACAGGACATCCTTGTGGTACTGTTGGTCTCCTTCCAGAGCTTCCTTCCAGCACACCTTTGATCTGCTTTGTTGAACAAGGAAGGGAGAGTAGGTAACCAACTCCAGGTAGGGAAATTCTTGGAGAAGTGGGGATGAAGCTGGGGAGGGTTAGGGAGGGAGAGAATATCAGCAAAGTAGATGCCGTAAAAATGCCACAGATTTCCCCCTCCAAAATAGTCCTTTTGTGTAAGAGATCAGTTGCCATTCTGGGAAAGCATGAGGCCTCACCTGGAGGTTGGCAACCCTAGGATGGGAGGTTCAACCTTTAAGAACCCATTGCAGGCAAGTTAGCACAACCATTACCTCCTCTGAACCACCCTGCTAAGCACTGTCTCTTGCCATTGACTCGGACAGTGAGAAAATTGCTATCAAGCCTCTTCTCAGGAGACTATTGCTTGTGTGTATGTGTAAAATGCCATAAAGTCACAGCAGAAACCTCAGCAAGGGACTTTCAAAGCAAGTGAGAGGAAAAGGTGGTTTGCCATGGCCTTCCTCTGCACAGTCTCCCTTGGTGGTCTGCCACTGGTCTCCCTTCCAAACACTGACCCTCAGCTTCTGAGATCTGACAAAATTGGCCATGCTGCCTTGACTCTCCACTCCCTTACTTAGCTCTCTGTTATTCTTCAAACCCTTATGTTTAAAAGACACCAGCTTGTTCCCAACACATAGAGACGGGAAACTCAAGAAGGGTAGCAGACAACGTTTATTATAGAGGAAACACCCAGAAGGACAGCCAGTCCTTTCATTCATACAAATGTTGCTTACAGACACTGAAATGAAACTCCTCAGTTTCCATATGCTTCTGTGAAAGGACCAACCCAAAGGCTGGTAAAAGAGGATGGCACTACCATGTGGTATTCAGTTCTTGGAGAACTGAATGAGTGTCAGGAAGGGTGGCATCCTTCACAAACATGCAACAACGTGGCAAAGAAAGTTTTGGGTTGATGAGTGTAAGGCCTCTTCTGCACATGCAGGATAATGCACTTTCAGTTCACTTTCACAATTGTTTGCAAGTGGATTTTGCTATTCCGCACAATAAAATCCATCTGCAAAGTAGATTGAAAGTGCATTATTTTGCATGTGCGAAAGGAGCCTAAGTGTTGCATACTGGAACAAAGAATTCTCACCTTAAATTCATGTGGATGGGGTTCTAAACTGGCTGAGAGTGAAACTTTGGAGTTACAGTAGATAGCTCCATGAAAACATTGTATCACTGTGAAAAATACAGACTCCATCCCAGGGATTATTAGGAAAGGGATTGGGAATAAAACAGCCAATACAGTGATGCCCTTGCACGGAGCTATGGTGCACCTGCATTTGGAATAACATGTAAATTTCTGGTCGCCTTATTTTAAAAAAGCTGGAAGAAGAAATACAGAAGACAGCGACCACAATGATCCAGGAATCAGAGCACCTGGTCTATGAGGGCAGTCTCTGGGACATTTCCGTTTAGAAAAAAATGATGACCAAAGGAGGAAGACACAACAGAGGTGTAAAAAATTATGCATGGGGTGGAGAAAGTAGACAGAGGAAGGTATTTTTCTCTCTACCAAAATCCCAGAACTTAGGGGTATCCAATGAACTTGATGGGCAATAGGTACGGGACAGACAAAGGAAATATTTCTTTACTCCACAGGTAACTAAATAGTGGAATTAACCTCAAGTAGATTCAGTGATCACTTTGTAAGGAGGTTAGATAGATCCATGGAGGATAGATCCATCAGTGACTACTAGCTGTTTTGACTAAAGGGAACCTCCATAGTCATAGGCAGTATACCTCTGAAACCCAGTGTAAGGTGGCAACATCAAGGGCCTCCTTGGCCTCCATGCCGTGTTTATTGGTCCTCCAGGGCAACCAGTGGCTGGCCACTGTATGAGACAGGATGCTGGCCTAGATGTGATCACTGACCACTGGTGTGACCCCATAGGGCTCTTCTGACATACTTATGGGCTACTGCCTGAACAGAATGTGATTTCCAGTGGCATGGGTGTCAATTATTGTGAGACAGGCTGTAAGAAAGTAGCTAGTCCAAGGCTATCCAGCCAGCTTCAGGGTTAAGAGGAGATTTAACATCGGCCTGGTGGCCAAGACTAGCCCCCTGCGCTGTACCACATTCATTAAACACTGTTTGACCACTAACTGGGGAGACAGGCAGAAGGACATTCTGCACCCAACTGATTTCTCCTTAGCCTTTAAGTGAAACATTTTGATAGAGATGCCCTGATTTTATCCTGTGTGCACCTGTCCACATTCTTTTCCTGGCTCCTTCACCTGGCAAAGGCAGCAGGATCTCTTGTTTGCAGATCAAACAAGGAATCACCCACTCCCTCTCATGCACTTTTAACCCTGCAATCGAAACAGGGCTTCGATTCAACGTCAACCCAAGTTCTTCTGAGGAAATGCTTCCGGATTTCCTCCCTTCTGCTACTGAGACACCTGTGGTCAAGGCTAAACACATTATTGTGTTTAGAAAATCCAGAATCTTTGCTAAGAAAAGACAACTTCTGGGAAGCCTTTGTACCCTGACTGAGTATTTGGCATCTGTTTTTGTGAGCTTTGGGGAAGGGGTTATATGGAACACGGAGATCCCCTTTTTGAGCTATACAAATACCTCACAAACCTCCGTTTTCAGAAAGTTTTAAGACCAAGGCCCTTTCCACGTGCCCCTTAACATGGAAGAGGAGCCAAGGATTCTCTTGCCAGCTTCTGACCTCCAGGAGTCCCCTGTGCAAAGGGAAAATGGCCATGTTGATGGGGGACTCAGGGCCTTTGCTCAACCCCACTCCAGAACCAGCTATCCAAAACAGCAGCTGATGAAGTCTGAGACTTCCTCAGGTGTTGCCCACAAGTTATCAAATGTTATTCATGCAACGTAAGAACTGGAAAATGCCTCTCTCAAAAACAAGTGAATGTCAACAGCTAGAATGGGCACGAGAGAGGTGGAAGGGGTGAAGGAGCTGAGGTGGAAGAGGAACAACGTGTCCACAAGCTGCAAAAATGCAAGCAGAAGGAAGGCTTCCCCTTCCAGCAGCCTAGCCAAATAAGACACAACATCGACTATCTGAACACCTTTGCTTCCAGTTGTGGAAGGTACTGCTGATCTTCCATCCTCCAGGAGAGACTTTGATCTCTAGGTATCTGAAGGCTGTCCCAGCCCATCCTGCCTTTGGTGACTACTTGCTGTTCTGGGCCTGTTTCACCTGTGCTGCGCGCCTATGTTTCTGTGCCACACCATAGGGGACGTGGGCCGCAATTGTGCCCATCTCCTTTGCCCCTTCAATATGGAACATCTGGTCATCAAAGAAGATATGTGGACGGATTTTCTTCAGCAGGGGGCCCTTTGGGGCACCTGCTAGAAAGAGGGCTTCATCTGTTTCGAGCCCCCAGCTTCGGAGAGTCTTTAGAGCTCGGGCCCCTGAACTGGCAGCGCTACGGGCTGTGACGAGGTAGGTGCGGATGGGACATTCGAGGCGGAGGCCCTTGGAGTAGAACTTCTTCTGAAGCTTCCCAAGGGCTTCCAAGAAGCCTTTCAGTGGTCCCTGAGAAAGCAAAGAGGAATTGTCAGACTCTGAGTACACTGAAGCTCACAAAAGAAATGGGTGCCTCCAGCATTTGTGAACATCTGGGGACATCATAACAGCCACCACTATGGTGGTCGAAAGTGCTGTCAAGTCTCAGACAACTTACAGCCACCTCACAGGGTTTTTAAGGCAAGAAATGAACAGCAGTTTGCCACTGCCTGCATCTGCATAGGAAGCCTGGACTTCCTTGAGACAGAATATTCTGCCATGAATGTGCATGGCTTGTTCCTCTTTGGAGGAAACCATTGGGAGAGACCATCGAGAGGTCTGGAGTCAGGCCTCACCAGTCTAACTTTGTAATATAAACTTCTCCTACTACAGCAGCTGGTGGCCCCAACCCAGGTTGTGGAATAAACTTGCCAACCTCTGCCTAGAGATCTCCTGGGATTATAACTGATCTCCAGATGACAGAAATGAGTTCTCCTGAAGAAAATGGCTGCTTTGAAGGGTAGTCTGTATGGCATTATTTCCTGCAAAAGTCCCTTTCCTTCTGGAATCCTGCCCTCCCTGGGTACCACCCTCCAATCTCCAGGAATTTCCCAACCCTACCCGTGGAATATCCTCCCTTGCTGCCAGAGGCGGATCTACAAGGGGATGGGGGGGGGGGTGCGCCATGCACCAGGCACATGCCTTGGTAACACAGAAAATCGCCTTCAGGCCCCTCCCCCCTCCCCCGCGCCCCCCTTCCCATACTTACCTTAGTTCCTTTCCTTTTCCTATAACTTTTTCAGGCTGAAAAAAAGGCCTGTTCACAGTCCAGGCTAAAAACAGCCTGAGGAACTACAGTTCCCTTGGGGCTCACAAGGTCTCCTGGGAAGTATAGTTCCCATCAGGCTGTTTTTAAGCCTGAACTGCGAAAGGCCTTTTTTTCAGCCTGATAAAGTTCTAGGAAAAGGAAATGAACTAAGGTAAGTATGAGAAGGGGGGAGGGGGGGGTGCCACGGGGGGAGGGGCGGGGCGCCGTGGGGGGCAGAAAATATAGACTGCACACCGGACACAGTTTGGCCCAGCTACGCCTCTGCTTTCTTCGTTTGCTTGCTTTTTGGAAGGCCTATAAAACATTTATTTTTCAATCCGCCACTGAAGTGGACATTTTTCAGTCATTGCTACATATTTTTATTTGGCTTAGTCTTTAAAATGTACGTTCTGCCTCTGTTGTTGAATAAATCAGAATGGAAAAACATACATTTTAAAGACAAAACCAAACCAAAATAGCTAGCAATGCCCCCAAAACAAATAAACAAATAACAAGTTGCGTCGTGCATCCCAAGCGTGGGTGGGAGGCAGTGGTGGGATTCAGCCAGTTCACACCACATCGGCAAAACCGGTTGTAAAATGGTCCTTGTAAACAACCAGTTGTTAAATTATTTGAATCCCACCACTGGTGGGAGGCCATTTGCCTCAGATTTGGCCAATCATGGATCAGGCAGTCATTTTCTCCAGGGGAACTGATATCTATTGTCTGGAAAGCAATTATAAATCCAGGAGATCTCCAGGCACCACCTGAATATTGGCACCCTAGTTAGTGGGTTACACATGTGGAACAGATGCTTGAACTTTCAATTCAGGCATCTGGTTGCTATCATTATAATTGTGTTGGTGTAGATCTAATAGCCCTTTGTATGGGCTACTTTGCTATAATAAGTGACATAATTTTTCAATATCAGCAAAATGTATATGGATTATTTATTTAAATAATTTATACCCTGCCTGCTTCCCCAATGGGAACCCAAGTGGATTACATCATTCTCCTCTCCTCCATTTTATCTTCACAGCAACCCTGTGGGGTAGATTAAGCTGAACATACGTGATTGGCCCAAGGTTCTCCAGCAATCTTCCACGGCAGAGTAGAGATTTGAACCTGGGTCTCCCAGATCCTAGTCTGACACCCATACCACTAGACCATACTGGCCTATATCTCACCTGAGCAAGTGGTTTGTTCTCATATGCTTTCTCATGTTCAAAGAACTTGTCAAGACCGTGAGCCTTTACTATCTGCTCAGATTCATCTGAAAAAAGGACTGCATCCCCGTCAAAGGCAACACGCAGCTGGTTCTCAGAGATTTTCACATCTGTGCTTGGACTGAAGATAGTGGCAGCAGCAATCCCTTGGAAAAGAGAAAAGAGACTCTTGTGGCATTCCACTGATTTCCTGCTACTCTCTACAGGCAGGACTGACATTCTCTTTCAACCAACCTCTTTTTTTTTGTACATGCAATTTATTATAAAAGTAGGGGTGTCAGGGGTCAGCTACAGAAAATGACACCCAGGACAAGTACTGAAATTGTGCCCCACCTTGATTCTGCTTTAGTTTAGTCCTAGATTAACTAATAAGTGAAATGGATCTTAAAATTTTTAAAAAAATATAATCATGATATAAGTTTAAGGGAGAGAGTTTCTTCTATCTTACTTATTTCACCTCTTCAAGTTTTTCCTGTTGCACCAAAGTAACTCAGCACTACCCTCTACTGATGAGTATGATGATAATTCTGGTGGGGTAGTCTTGTAGGGCTGCCGGCCTCCAGATCAGTGGTTCTCAACATGTGGGTCGCAAACCCTTTGGGGGTCGAATGACCCTTTCACAGGGGTCGCCTAAGCCCATCGGAAAACACATATTTCCAATGGTCTTAGGAACTGAGACACAAATAATTTTATGGCTGGAGGTCACCACAACATGAGGAACTGTTGAGAACCGCTGCTCCAGATGGACCCTGGAGAACTCCCAGAATTACTATTGATCTCCAGGCTACAGAGGTCAGTTCCCCTGGAGGAAACGGAACCTTTGGGGTGTGAAGTCTATGGCATTACAGCCTGCTGAGGTCCCTCCATTCCCCAAATCCTGTCTTTCCCAAGTTCTACCCACAAATCTCTAGGAATCTCCCAACCAGGAGTTGGCAAGCCATGTAAATCTGCTGCAGGAAAAAAAACTCTAGCAGGACATCAAGAAGAAGAAGAAGAAGAAGAAGAAGAAGAAGAAGAAGAAGAAGAAGAAGAAGAAGAAGAAGCCGCCGCCGCCGCCGCCGCCGCCGCCGCCGACATGGCAGGGCCAAGGAAGCCAGAGGACCCCTCCAAGTCTCACCCCCCTCCCAGCTGCTGGTTCCACCCCAAGCCCCGCCCCCCTGCCAGCTTCGAGCCAGCACTCCCTTCTGCCCTCCCCTCTGGGGAGGACAGAAGCAACTGGAAGGCTCCGTGCTGGGACCTTCACTTTTATAAGCTTGGGGGCATGGCCCCTCCCCCAAGCTTATAAAAGCAAAGGCCCCAGCACGGAGCCTTCCAGTTGTTTCTGTCTTCCCCAGAGGGGAGGGCAGGAGGGACTGCCGGCTGCCAGCTCGGAGCCGGCAGCTGGGAGGGGGCAGGGCTCGGCGGGGTCACCCCAGGCATAGGGGAGGGGGCGCCTGGAGACCAGATGTCTCTGGGCACCATTTTCCCCTGGTATGCCTCTGGGTGCCAGAAAAGGTATTGGCGGGTGCCATGGGGTTCATGGGCACTACATTGGGGATCCTGACATACATGATAACATGGACAAAACAGCAACACCCATTCATACTCTGGGAAAGTGCACCATGATGGTCAATCAGGTAACAGCAGCCTCCACACAGGGGCTCAAGCAGACAATCACTCTACCAGAGGCAGATTTCACAGCCTGTTCTTCCTGAAGAAAATCCAACCATTTTTTCATCTTCCACCCAAAGGTTGACCAATAGTAGACTCACCCTCTTCTATGGCTTCACTCACTTTCTCACAGTCGGAGGACAGGTACAGGTTGGTGTGGTAGGCCTTCAGGTAGCCTATGGGGCTGTTCCCGCCAGTCATGCAGAACCGCTCAATGAAAAGGTCTACAAGGGAGAAGAGAGCCACCAGTATGCATCACCACCAGCCACAGGAGAAAACACAGTTATTCCCACACTGGCTGGGGGTACCAACTGCTCAGGCTGAGTCATCTAAGCTTTGCATTCATATTTTCCTCAGCATATGCAAATACTTTCTTCAAGGAAGTGTGGATAGCCTAGAAGGGGAAATCCCAGCAGCCAGCTCCTCCATCTCACTGTATGAATTTTGTGTTTGGGAGTTTTGGTGTGTGTGAAGAACAGGAGCAAACTGGCCCGTGGTGGGATTCAGCAGGTTTGCACCCGCAGAACTGGTTGTTAAAAGCGTGCTTGTAAACAACCAGTTGTTAAATTATTTGAATCCCACCACCGGAGCCGGTTGTTAAATTATTTGAATCCCATCACCGAAACTTTAACTCCCCAGGAAAGTGCCTGGAAGGCCACAGGGGATGCTGAATCACATGGCCTCTGGCAGCTCGACAGGGGCTGCTCACCCCACAACAGTCTGAGCCCAAGGCAACCAGCTCCTGTGGGAACTTGGCTCATGTCGCACCAGGGATGTCAAGATCCCAAGCTGACTCTGGGGAGGTAACTTGTTGCATCCCCTCTCTGCCCAATCCTCTTTCCTTCCCCAGAGGCCACATAGTTGGGAGTATATATATACACTTGTATTCACTGCTGGGAGAATCCTGGCAACTCAGTACATGCTGACAGGGTTGACAATCATTCTTTCTCACCCAGAGCCCTGCCAAGCGTGACTGTAGAGAAGAGATTTCAGAGTGTTCCTCATTTCTTCCATTTCTAGGGTTCTCTGGGATAGGGAGCGGAGGGGAATGAAGATGGAAAGGGGTCATTTGGGGGAACACACAGAAATGTTGTGAAATGTTTCTCCTTTGAAATAGTGACATTTTAAGATGACCTTTTCCTTACTTGATATGTATAGCCCCAAAACATCTGAGACCATTTTTGCAATTTTTCTGGTGTGTGTGTGTGTGTGTGTGTCTGAAGTGCCATCAAGCTGTAGCCGACTTATTATGATCCCACCAAAGGGCTTTCAAGGCTAGTGATTAAGCAGAGGTGGTTTGCCACTGCCTTCTTCTGCAGGGTCTTTCTTGGAGGTCTCCCTTCCAAGTACCAATCCAGCTTAGCTTCCAAGATGTGACAATATCGTGTGATACCATGCTGTTTTCCCTCTCAATATAGGCTTATACATGTATGCAATAGCTTATGCCATTATAAGAAGAAGGTGTGGGTTCATTATGACCCTAATCTGGGCAGTCTGGACTAGGCTGATCTCATCAGATGTCAGAAATTAAGAAGGGTAGGCCCTGGTTAGTATTTGGATGGGAGACCCCAGGAAGTCCAGGGTTGTGATGCAGAGGAGGGCACTGACAAACCACAACTAGCATGCAGAGCTACCAGTTCACCTCCCAGGGTAGTGAATAATCACTGGAAAATGGGCAGGCAGAAAAGAGCTGCTTCTGGGGGTTCTGGCTAGGGTTGCTGCTTTGGGTTGGAAAATTTCTGGAAATTTGGTATAGAGCCTGGGGAGGGCACTAGGGAGGGTTTGGGAAGAGAAGGGACCTCAGTGGGTTATAATGCCACACAGTCCATCCTCCAAACCAGCTGTTTTCTTCTGGGGATGTGATCTGTGTTGCCCAGAAACCTGCTGCAGTTCCAGGAAACCTACAGGCCCCACCTGGAGGACGGCAACCCTAGTTCCAGCTACTCACTGTAGTGGTTGATAGTATTGATCAGGCGAACTCCCACTTGGGCATGGTTGTTGGTCACAAGGACAACGTCAAAGAGCTCCTCACTGTCTGGGTACAGCTTCCGCAGTTGAGTGTTGACAGCTTCCAGAGCCTGCAAAACCAAAACATTTCTTCAGGTCAAGCCTCCAAACCACCCAGCCAAGAAAAATAACCCACTGGGGAGGACTTGCTGAAGTACCCGAACCCAGCAAACAGCCCTCATTTCCTTATGCACGCATACATGCAAGGGGAAAAAAGGATTAACTACATTTATTTATTTATTTGTTTGTTTGTTTGTTTGTTTGTTTATTTAGACAGACTCTGTCTTGTCTTCCTCCTCCTAAGAAGCCCTCAAAGTGGATCTCAATAACTAGATCTCAAGCAGCTTAGAAGCAATTCTGCAGGGGCAGTTGGCAGAAGCCTTTACTGCCTTAGCCCCAGTCTGGTGGAACACTCTCCCTCCGGCCATCAGGGCCCTGCGTGACCTTGGACAGTTCAGCAGGGCCTGTAAGATGGAGTTATTCCACGGGGCCTTTGGGGAGGCTAGTCTCTGATTGCCTCCCCTGCTAAACCCCCACATACCATCATAACTGGTTGTCACTGTATTACACCTAGTCCCCTCCCAGGGGGATATAATGTGCCATCTGATGTTAGGTTTCTTTATTCTGTTTTGATTTGGTATTTAATTAACTATTTTGAGAGCAGCAGTGGCATAGGAGGTTAAGAGCTCGTATATCTAATCTGGAGGAACCGGGTTTGATTCTCCACTCTGCCGCCTGAGCTGTGGAGGCTTATCTAGGGAATTCAGATTAGCCTGTACACTCCTACACACGCCAGCTGGGTGACCTCGGGCTAGTCACAGCTTCTCGGAGCTCTCTCAGCCTCACCCACCTCACAGGGTTGTTGTGAGGGGGGAAGGGCAAGGAGATTGTAAGCCCCTTTGAGTCTCCAACAGGAGGGAAAGGGGGGATATAAATCCAAACTAGTACTCCTCCTTCCCCCCTCCTCCTTCCCCCCTTCCCTCTCCCTCCCTCCCTCCCCCCTCCCCCTCCTCCTCCTTCATTGTTCTATTGTATTACATCTTTTAATGATTTTACCTCACTGCCCTGATTAATCCTACCCGGACGAGAGCTTTGGCTACTGCAAGATGTAATGTGTTGCCATCAGCTCTTCTGGAGGGAAGATTTAAGAATATAGAACGTTCTAAAAGGGTTTGTTCTTGTGATCTGGTTACGGTTGAAACACTTGACCATTCTCTTTGTATGTATGCCCTAAATATGATAAGATACGCATAAAATACATGAATTCCATTTTCTTGCAATGTTCTCAGAGTGTTACAAGACACCCAACCTCCTGAACAGCTCTGATGTACTCTTTTGTGAGACTGTTGCAAATTTTATACTGGAAATTATTAATTTTAACTGTGTTTTTAAATCTTGTTTTACTTGTTTTGAAATTTTGTCCTGTTTTGCATGCCAATAAAGGCTTGTTGTTGTTGTTGTTGTACACTGGCCAGTCTCTGCTAGTCTCAGGTGAATTAGACCACAGGCCTGTCAAAGTCAGTATTGTCTATTCAGACTGGCAGCATCTCTGCAGGGTCTTAGGGTGGAAGTCTTTCACATCACCTACTGCTTGGTGGGTTTTTTTGGTAACTGGAGGTGCTGGGATTGAACCTGGGACCTTCTACATGCCAAGCAGATGCTCTGCTAGGGGGCCACAGACTACAGATGGGGGGGCAGCTGTCCAAGCACCTCTCTCCTCTCCCAAGGGCCAGGTAGTTAGCTCTTTGGCAACCCTGTGGTGGTCACAACAGTGGCGCGCATGGGCTCAGAAAACAGTCTTCTTAGTGAGGAGATTTCCCACCAGAGTGTTAGTTTTTGAAAAAGCTAATAAACAACCCCAGACAGCTACTTTAAAAACTGGGGAAGTGAGGCTCAGGCCCCTTCTGCACATGCAGAACAATGCACTTTTAATCTATTTTCAATGCACTTTGCAGCTGGATGTTACTATACGGAATAGCAAAATCCACTTGCAAACAATTGTGAAAGTGGATTGAAAGCGCATTGTTCTGTATGTGTGGATGGGGCCTCAGAGACCCTGGAGGAAAATTCAGCCACTGGCTCCACTCATTTGTTTGTTTTTACGAAAATTATATCTGTTTTTCTGCTTTTACAAGGGCCACCAAGGCAGCTAACGACTGAAAGCAATCCATGGAACATATAATGCTCGACTGCCCCAAATATGAGGGAGCTAGGACCAGGCTTTTGGCTCTTCTTCCTGTTAAGTTTAAGGGATACTCTGTTGCTGGGAAGGTTATATTCCTATTAAACAATTCATCTTCTGTGATTTTAACTTCTGTAGCTAGGTTCCTTTTAGGAATTTTGGAATAATATCTGTGATGGTTTTATGCATGGAACATTTGTCTGGATAATGCTGGTTGTTATATTGGTATTATGACTAATAAAGGTTTTATGTATGTATGATTGAAAGCATACATGATAAAAATCACATCTTAAAACCATTTGAATCAACGCCTCTCCAAACACACTTTGGTAAGACAATTTTTCAAAACAATTAAAATACATACAAAACATTAAAAAAACCCACATTAAAACATGGGCCCCTTCCGCACACGCAAAATAATGCATTTTCAAACCACTTTCACAACTGTTTGCAAGTGGATTTTGCCATTCCGCACAGCTTCAAAGAGCACTGAAAGCAGTTTGAAAGTGCATTATTCTGCATGTGCGGAATGAGCCATGGATTAAGGAGAAGAGATTATTGAGGAAGTGCCAAATGAAACATCAAAAAGTTTTTATCTGCTGGCAGAAGACAGCAACCGAGAGGGATGGACAAATCAGCTTGCCAAGAGCATTCCAGACCTTTGGTGCCAAGACCGAGAAGACCACTCCTGGGTGGCTACCAGTCTAATCTCAGAAAGTGGAGGGTGCCAAAGCAGAACCTTTGAAGATTACCGTATTGGTCAGGCATGTTCAAAAGGGAGTAGCTGCTTGATAACATTGGTCTGTCAATTGTCTGGTTCCAGAGAAGCAGAAGACAGCCCCAGGACACACCCTGGCACTAACTGGCTCACACTCACAGGAACACCCATAAAGCTGCCTTATAGACCATTTGAAAATTGCAGTCAATATTGTCTACTTAAACTGGCAAAGGCGCTCCAGGGGTGTTATGTGGAGAGGTTTTGCATCACCCTATTACAAGACCCTTTTAATGGGGGATGCTGGGGATTGAACCAGGGCCCTTCTGCTACAAAGCAGATGTTTTAATGCTGGAAACCCTTCCTAAATGAAGCTGACCCTGTCAGGTCACTGGACCATCCAGGTCAGTGCTATTACACAGACTGGCAGCAGTTCTCTGGGGTTTAAGGCAGAGGTCTTTTGCATTACCTGATGCCTGACCTTTTTCACTGGAGTTGCTGGGTCCACGTGCCAAGCAGATGCTCTGCTGCCCTTCCCCATGCCTTGTCTGATTACACAACAAATATGTGCTAGTGCTCTCTGGCATCTAAGAAGCAGTCTTATAAATGGGGTCTCCTTTGACTGGGCATGACTTCCCGAGCAAAGGAAGGTATTTCTGAGCAGCTAACATGGGAGGCAAGTTAACTGGGGGAGGAACCTGGGACCCCCAGCACGCAAAGCAGGTGGCGCTATCACTGAGATACTGCCAGATCCTATTTAACAGCTTAGCTATGCCCTGTTCCACATAAAGACCTAAGTAAAATTGTAATTTCATCCAGCATTTCCTCCTGCCCTGCCTCCCCATGCTGCACACACCCCTTATCACAGCCTGGTCCAGACAAGATGACGACCGGGGAGTATGGAGCACGTGGGGAGGGAGCAGGAGAAAATGGCAGATTCTACTTAGGTTTTTTACGTAGAACAGGGTATAATACTTGCTTTAGCCCAGGAGTCCCAACCTTTTTGAGCTTGCAGCCCCATGAGGAATCCTGATCTGATATGGTGGGTGCAGCAACAAAATGGCTGCCACAACACGGCTGCCATGAAAGCCATATTGACTTCAGTCACCTAGTGGAAATCTCTGTGCTCCAGCTGCTGCCAAAACAACATTTTTTAAAAAAATCTTCACAACCAATCAAATTTCCAATAGACAATGAGAAGTCTTAATGGACAAAAGCCCCACTTGGCCACACATACTTCCTAAAAATATTTAATGGGAGCCAGAAAAGGTGTCAGTGGGTGCCTGTAGCCTGATATCTTGAACCCACATCCTGACTGGAAGAAAAAGTCTAATAAGTAATGGAACAGACCTTGGCAAAAGGAAAAGCTGCTCCAGGCAAGAGGGGCTCATTCTCGTGATCCAGCTGATATTTGACGTAGGCCTCCACACCGTGTTCACTGTAGATTTTCTCCTCCTCTTCCATACGGAATAAAGCTCTGGATGACACAGCAATCGTGATGGCATTCTGTGGTTTTGGCTTGGGAGAGAGGATGAGAAAACAGTTGCCAACACCATAAAAGACTGACTTGCCAAAGATTATTTGCTGTAACAGCTACATCAAAACTCCATGTATAGAAGCAGTATAGTTCCGAACACCAGGTGCTTAGGCCAAGCAACAGAAGAAATAGCCACTGCTTCATGCAACTCATTTCTGCTTCCAAGTGTTGGCTGGTTTCTGGTGGAAATTGTCTTTAGCCTCATTCAGAAAGGCTGTTCTTATGGTATAAAGTTTGGGACAGAAATAAACGATGCACCCATTCATTCATTCATTCATTCATTCATTCATTCATTCATTCATTCATTCATTCATTCATTCATTCATTCATTCATTCATTCAGCACAATGCGTGTGCCCTCTCCCCTTAAACTCCATTGGCTCATTCTGACCAATCTATAAATAGCGCAGCCCTCCTCCTGGCACAGTTGCCAAGACAAATGCATTGGAGGAAGGAGCACCATCTGGGGAAAAAGACTTGCCGAAGCCCCTTTAGGAGGGGAATAAGAACCTTGGGTTCCATTCTGAAAGTGACTCTGACCCAGGACAAAACCTGGACCTAGGACAACCAAAGGCTTTGTCTGCTAGGGTTATCAACTCTGGGCTAGGGAATTCCTGGAGATTTGGGAGTAAAGCCTAGGAGGGTGGGCTCAGGGGAGAGGAGGGACCTCAGGGGGGTATAAATAATTCCACAGTTCAAAGCAATTATTTTTTCAGGGGAACTGATCTCTATTGCTTGGAGATCAGCTGTAATTCTGGATCTCTTCACCCCATTGAGAGAGTGGCAAACTGTACTCAAGACTAGGTTCTGGTTGGAAGCGACTCTACCTCTCATCTCGCCTGCCCCTTTTCTGCGTCTGCTGCTTGGCTGCTTCCTCATTCCAGCCTCCTTTGGTTGGACTTCCAAACCAGCCCCCGACTCGCATGCCAGGCTTCCTCTGGATTGACCCTTTGATGAACCTGCTGGATTTGACAGCCTTGCATGCAGCAGGCACGGAATTCTGGGAGAGCTCAGCGAACATTCTAAAGGTGACAGTTGGAGACTGTAGCTCCCTGACTCCGACTGTGGAAAGATGTTGTTCAGTTTTATCTTAACTAAAGTTATATAAAGGCCTCTGACTGAAAGTTTAATACTGTAAATTATACTGGTTATTGGTAACCAAATTGTAACAAAATGATGAACTGTAAATGCATTGACATATAAGTGTTACTGTGTGCGTGTGCATAAAGTTTTTCTGTTTATGATTTCTGAGGTTAACAGGCTGGTCTTTACCAAGATGATTGTTCTTATTTAAAGTGGCACATAAGCTACATTCTGCTTGTTATTCTGCTTACAGGATTATATATATAAATATACCTGTTGACCTTCAGAAACTGTCCCAGACCTTCAGAAACTGTCCCAGCAGTGGCGTAGGAGGTTAAGAGCTCGTGTATCTAATCTGGAGGAACCGGGTTTGATTCCCAGCTCTGCCGCCTGAGCTGTGGAGGCTTATCTGGGGAATTCAGATTAGCCTGTACACTCCCACACACGCCAGCTGGGTGACCTTGGGCTAGTCACAGCTTCTCGGAGCTCTCTCAGCCCCACCCACCTCACTGGGTGTTTGTTGTGAGGGGGGAAGGGCAAGGAGATTGTAAGCCCCTTTGAGTCTCCTGCAGGAGAGAAAGGGGGGATATAAATCCAAACTCTTCTTCTGCTATTCCTGGGCCAGAACTTATGGGGTTTTGGTTGCCTAGTGCTGCCACAACCCCAGTCCCCCCATAATCACTAGGTGTCCATGAGACTAGAGTCACCACTGCCCTCCTAGACCTAACAGATGGGACAACAGCTGCACTTCCTGGAGGAAAGTCACAGCAAGGGAAAAGGCAGCATCCCTGCCATCAAATAATTGCATGCATCCACCAGCTGCCTTCCCAAACTTCCTGCCCTCCAGAAAAGGCCTCAATACAGCCCCTTTTAACCCCCAACCCCCACCACTGTGTGCATCTCTAGCTCCCAACTGGCAGTCTTTTTATTAGAGGCTTTGTTCTTCTAAATGGGCTTTGAACCAGGCTTTTGCCTCCTTGCTTCAAGTAGAGTTTTTGCTGCTGCTGATCACATGCTGATGTTGTGGGATTGGTCCAGGGTTGTCAACCTTCAGGTGGGACCTGGAGATCTCCTGGAGTTATACCTGCTTTCCAGACTACAGAGATCAGTTCCCCTAAAAATGGCAACTTTGGAGGATGCACGCCATTATGTTGTACCTCCACTGTGCATCCTTCTCTCCCCAAACCCTGCCTATACCTGGCTCTACTCCCAAAGGCCATTTATGCATGTACTACTTACCCCGCAGTGGGGTTTTCCCACAGTGTTTTGTGTGCACAGGGAATCTCCTTCTGTGAAGTGTCCCTAGCAGAGCCGACCCACCATTTTGCCTGCCCGTTGCTTCCTTGTTGTTTCCGTGCATCCTCCATTTGGGGAGGTTGCCTGCTGCCTTTTGTTCCCCGATGTCATTGGTGTAGCATTAGCTTGCTAGATTATGTCACTTACTTGTCGATTTCACTGGGTCTATCACTCCAGCAAAAGACCTTCAGTATGGAAAAGAAAGCAAAAGAAAGCCCTTCTGATCTTTCAGAAATGGCAGCCCAAAGAATGGGGAAAACTGCTGTGATGTGGGTGGGAGAAGGTGGGGAGGAGTGAGAAAACCCAAAGAATGCTGAACGCATGCTGATTTCCTTCACTTTCCCTGCAAAAGGAGAAGAAAAGTTGCACTTTCAGAAACCATGGTGATTCTCTGATCTGAAGGTGGAGGTTACTGTCCAAGAGGGGGAAACATGCGTGTAACCGGGAATCCAGTCCAAAGGAAATGTGTGCTCAATGCAAAGGAGAACAAAAGTGCATAAATGGCCAACATTTCCAAACATTTCCCAAACCGAATTTGGCATGTACATAGTTGTGTAATCTGCTTTGACTACTAAGAATGGAGAAAACGAAGAATTGAATTGAAAAAAATTTACATTGTTCTATTATTGCTATGTTAATTTGCATTAGGAAATCATGTCCTGTTGAAGAGTTTACATGCTCCTCTTTGAGTTAATTAAAACAACAACAACCCAAACCATCCACTTGGCTAAACCTGAACAGCTTGATCAAACTTGAGCTCCTGGTAGGATTCCAGCCACTCTGCATACAACAATATACCCAGCAAGGTGCCAGCTGCCATTAAATGGAAAGTCACAGCCCAAGGTTGCCAACCTGCAGGTGGGGCTTGGCTACCTCCCAGAATTAAAACTGATCTCCAAATGACAGCTCCTCTGGAGAAAACAGCTACTTTGCAGTAGGGATGCCAGCATCCAGGTGGGACCTGGGGATTCCCTGGAATTACAGTTTATCTCCAGGCTGCAGACATCAGTTCCCCTGGAGAAAATGGCAGCTTTAAAGGGCAGACTCTATCATACCCTACTGAGGTCTTGCCCCTCTCCTCTTCTTTCCCCAAACTCCACCCTCTCCAGACCCTAGCCCCCAAACTCCAGAACTTCCTCAACCCATATCTGGCAACTCTATGCACACTCCCAGTTTTCTGTCCCACTTTGAAGTTGGCCAGATGAAATGTTGGGTAATGAATCATTCAAAATAGTCAGTTATTAACCAGTTAGGGGGCTCCCAGCTAACCATAATTCTCCAGAATTAGCTGCTTGGGAGCCAGGAGTTACTCATTAACTAAAATATTATTTTAATAGCTCTTAAGAGGGCACAAGCCAGTTTGGCATCCTGACAGCGATGAAAAATAGCTCAGATCTCCTTTATGTGTGACACATTCCTGGGACCACACTCAGCCTGGTCTCCGTTTGCTTTTTGACCTATAAAGACCCTTCCTGTGCTCGCATTAGAGACAAGAGGCTCAGAATAACAGAACAGCATTATTTATTGTTTACATCCTTTATACCCAGACTTTCTCCCCAGCGGTGACCTGAAGTGGCTTCTGTTGTCTCCTCTCCTCAATTTTATCCTTACAAGACCCCTATGAGGTAGATTAAGTCTGTGACTGGCTCAAGCTCACTGTCAAGGAACTGGTCTCTCCACTTCTTGGCCTTTCAAATTTGGGTTCAGGTTTTTGGGTCCAGTTAGGTTACTGAAGGCTTCTTTGGGGGAAAATAATGTCAGGATGATTGGGAGTTTGAAGAGAGATAAGGGATAAGGAGGAGCCACGCACAGGTGCAGGTGAGATATGGGCCTGGGAACACAGGGAGTTCTGCACTCACAATTCCATCTCATTGGAGCAAGGAACCCCAGGCTTGGTGGAGTTGCTTGGTTGTGAATACGTGCCAGTTGCACAGGTACACAGTCACCGTCTTGGCAATACTCCTGATTGGCCAAACAGAATCAGGCAACCTGTCGGCAGTCTGGCATAAAGCAACACATAAAGTATTCATCTCTTGGGTCTTTCCTTCCTTCTTGCCATCCTTATGATTGTTTGTTCAAGCTTGTGCAACGGGAACACCTGCTTCCTGAACTTTCAGCTTGGAGTTCTATCTGGACCCTGGACCTTTGGTCTGACCAGATAACATCTGAGTCAAAGAACTAAAGTCTGAATATTACTTATTATTTTCTTCCCTGTTTTGCACTACCTCTATATATACTTCTGAGCATTTCTTTTAATAAACCTTATTAACTATATTCCTGTGGTCAGAGCCTATCTGCACCTTTTAAAAAGGGGCAAAGGTCCCCCCATATGTGTGTTTAATTACACTATTAATGAATTGTTGAGAATGTATAATGTCGAAATGTCTGGAACTATATGGAAAATGCAAAGGGAAAATTTTAGGGCATATATACAAATATATGGTAGATGATAAGGAATTCATGATAAGAACATTGAAACAAAAATGGGAGAAAGAAGGATTTCTAGACATTGGTAATACTGAAAAATTAATAGACAGTTGGAAAAATATAAAGATTGGGAAATATATGCAGTTAGAAAGAAAAGTGATATTGAAATGGTATAGAAACCAAAACAACTAGCATATATGATAAAAGGACTTAGTTCTAAATGCTGGCACTGTGGAGACCAAGAGGCATATTATAGCCATATGTGGATAGAATGTGCAAAAGTAAAAAAAATTTGGACAATTGTATTGTTATATATCGAGAAACTGGTGAAGATAAATATTGATTTAAATAATGACTTAATGTTCACGGGTGTAATGGAAGACAGAAGGGTGGGCAAACAATATAGTTATATGTATAAAATAATGATCAAAGCAGTCCATGCAACAATAGCCTTGGGCTGGAAAGAAAAGAAAAAATGGACACTTCAGAGATGGTTAGAATATTTCTGGGAACAAGTGACACTTGATGTTTTCGATATACTAACCAAAAATAAGACGTGGCAAGATAAACAGAATGAAATTTTGAAGATATGGATAATATACGTGGACTGGATGAGTCAACGAAGAAATATGGGAGAAGAGGCTACAGAGAATGAACTCACTACTGTTTGTGTGACAAAACTATGAAGAAGAAGCAATGGGGGGAGGGAGAAAAGGGGGGAAAGTATTGTTTGAAAATGTATGAAGAAGAAAATTACTATAAACTGTAAAATTCAAATGTTACAATAAAAAATTAAATTAAAAAAACTATTAATGGATTGTTAATGGATAATTACACTTTTACATCATTTTATCTCCCCAACTCTGCATACATTAAAACCCAACCCAAGGAAAAAGCTTTTCAGCTTAGCCTTTTCCTGGCAATTAAAAAAAAATACAACACACATAATTTTGACTTGGAAAACACCTAACATACCTCATGTTCTTCCACAACCTGATGAAGTACAGCCTGAGAAAAGCTTTATCTGGTAATTATGCTTCTACAAGCTAAAATGACTAAATTGCTGCTACTGTACTTTAGCCACTGGAAAAGACTCACTGGAAATATGATAATGCTCGGAAATGTTGAAGAAAGTAGGAAAAGAGGAAGACCCACCATGAGATGGATTGACTCAAGAAAGGAAGCCAACAACCCTCAGTTTGTATGACCTGAGCAAGGCTGTTAATGAGAGAATGTTCTGGGAGTTATTGATTCATCAGTCAGAAGCTATTTGATAGCACACAAGTGAACATCCCCCTCTTTCCCAAGGTATAAAAATCAGGCTGTCTGGGGAAGACCATGCCTATCAGATGAGGGATCAGGTTTACTCAGGGCTTTTGACAAAGCCAAGTGTAACAAAGCTTCTAGTATTAAAGTGGCAAAGGCGGGAGCAAGAGAAGAGTCCACCCTTTCCCCCTCTTCCCCATTCAGCTCCAGGCTGCTCCACAACTTGCAGCGCCTCAGCAGAGCACAAGGCGGGAGGGGGCAGGAAAGATGGGTGACTATTAATAGTCACCAGCCCCCCAAATTCTTCTTCCCATGTGATGTTCCTCAGGAACCTTTAGCTCCCCTCCTCTTCACTTGCCATAGTCTTGCCTGACTAACAGTTGCAGCTTCTGCCTTACCAAGGACTGTGACTCCCCCCGTGAGGCCCCCCCCCACCTCCTAGGCAGCCTAATCATGGGAAGGGGGGCTGTGCTCTGCAAAATAAGCAATTGAACTTCCAGGCAATTGAACTTCCTGCTGCCACCCCTTCTCTGATTGTTGCTTGGAGCACCTGCCCGCCCTGCCCCCTATGTCTGACCCTACCTGTGGTCGTATTTCAGCGTTGGGGCTTCAGTCTTAACCCAGTGACTTGGCCTATTTTGGCTATAGCTACCAAACAATTGTTGTGGAACTGAACTTGCAAGTATCCTACCATGCAGGGCTAACTTTTTGATTAACACCTGGCAGGGTTAATTTAGAAGGGATTGTCATAGCTGATTATCTTGGGCAATGAAGCTTCACTCGCCAGTATTGTGTGTTTTGCTTTTGACTTTCACCTAGCCCTAGAGCCTTTTTGTGGGATAAGGGGGCTTTGACAGTGAAAACAGCAAGCTTCCATGGAAGAGTGGGGATTCAGACTGGGATCTTCCAGACCACAGCCCAACACTCTAACCATTATATCAACTTCCTTTCTGGAGAGGATTCTTTCTTCGTGTAATTTTATTCCCATGCCAAGAAAAGCTGTCAGAACAGAGTTGCTGACTCCTGGTTGAGAAACTCCTGGAGATTTTTGAGGTGGAGGGTGGGGAGGGACCTCAGTAGGGAATATTGACAAAGAATCCACACTCTAAAGCAGCTCATTACTCCAAGGAAATTGAGCTCTTATATCTAGGGATCAATTCCAGGGGATCACCAGGCTCCACCTGGAGATTGGCAACCCTCTGTCTGGCAGCTCTTAAAGGCACAGCATCACAGTCAAACTATGGATTACCAGACTTGGCCAGGGGGAGGAAAAGTACAGAGGAGGCAGGGCACTCAAATAAACTTGCCCCAAGGGCAAACCTGTCCACCATCTCTACCTGCCCCCTGTTGATAGGATCCTTCTGGGAGAGGGGTGAGATGCCTCCCTCCTGAGAAAGCACGGGGGACGGGGGGAGGGCTTGCCTGGTACTCCCTTCACATTCATATCCCATCCATTGTAAAAATTCCCATTTCTCTATCCATTTAGATGAGGGTAGAAATCAGCTCTTAGGGTTTCTGCAATAGTAGAAAGCCAAACTGTCTTCCGCATCACGGGCAAACCAGGCTTCTCAGACCACAGAAATGCCTTCTGCTCTGACCTTCAGCTGTTGCAATGAGGGGAGGGGTGATTCCAAACAAGCCCAGTTTCTCCTTCTAGCAACAATCAAGGCTGTGCAAGGTCAGTCGGGTGTTTGGATGGAGGAACAGCCCCAGGCTGGCAGGAGAGGCAAAGGCCTAGTTGGAAAGATGCAAGGGTGACTCTGGATAATGAAAAAGCATTATGGTGTAGTTTCCCTTCATCTTACGATCACTTCATCTTACGATGAAGCCACGTATCTATAGTAGGTTGTCTTCCAGCTTTTTAAAAAAGCCCTTTAAATGTAATATCAATACCTCCCCCCCACACACACACACACTCCATGCAGGCTGGCATTCCCTAAAAAAAACCCAAAAACAAGAATCACAGCCTGCACAATATCAATATAAGGAATATTGATATTACATTTAATGGGCATTTTAAAAAAAACACCAGCAACCTTCAATCTTGCGTTGGACAGAGGAGTGACCCAGAAGGAGCAAAACCCCAAAGTGAGGGGAAACATCGGGGGGTTGCTAACCACGGGGCTTCCAGGATCTTCGGTGCCAAAAGTGGGATTTCAATTGTCAGAAATCTCTGCCCCAGAGCAAACTTACCCCTACTATGGGGCAGAGCCCCTGTGAATAATCGGCCTTAGTTGTCATTTTTGCCACCTCTGAACTTTCACCTCTTCTAAAGATTATTTAAACATCATGTGCAAGTTCCTGCAGGGTGAGGAACGTTGTGGGAAGTGATCCATGCATAACTGGTGTGGAAAGCATGCCTATCAGTTGCAGCAATGACACCTCGTGGGTTTTTCAAGACAAGAGATGAGCAGAGGTGGTTTACCATAGCCTGCCTCTGTGGTGACCCTGGATTTCCTTGGTGGTCTCCCATCCAAATCCTAACAATAGCTGACTTTGTTCCCGAGATTTCTAGCCTGGGCCATCCAAGTCAGGGCACATTTTGTTGTACAGGGGAGAAAAAGATAGGGGCAGACCTGGGTAGATTGCTGTCAGGGGGATTGTATCTAGTTGATTGAGATGCATAATCTGGAGAACTAGGTTATATTCCCCACTCCTCCACCTGAGTGGAAGAAGCTTATCTGGTGTACCATATGTGTTTTCGCACTCCTACATTCCTGCTGGCTGACCTTGGGCTAGTCACAGTTCTTCGGAACTCTCTCAGCCCCACTCACCTCACAAGGTGTCTGTTGTGGGGAGAGGAGGGGAAAGGAGCTTGTAAGCCACCTTGAGTCTCCTTACAGGAGAGAAAGATGGGGTATAAATCCAAACTACTACTTTTCTTCCTAACTCAATGTAATTGCTACAAGATAAATGTAACCAGGGGTGAAGTTACTAACCACCCTGCTACATATTACCACTGGCATTCTGGGACATTCTTTCCTTCATCTTTGCTTTATGGCTCCACATGAGTAGATAACCAGGCTTTTCCCTGACAATTTGGTCTCATGGGAAATGGGATTGTTTTCTTTGTCCTGTGGGGGCAGGATGCCAGGTGGCTCTATCTCTATCCATTGCCGATCTTGGGGCACCTTAGCTCCAAACTAACCCTTTCTCACATTCCTTGGGGAAATGGGTGTGTGTGTGTGTTTAACATTGGAATAAAGGGGATAGCAAAAGCCAGGTTCACCAGAACTGGCTTGGTGCTTCGATGTCTGTCGATAAACACTGCTGATCAACAATACAGAGTCAGCTTGTTACTTCATGGTTTGAGACCTAACAATTGCCCCTGTGATGTGAGAACTGAACACCTCTTAGCTATAATGCTGGAATTAAATGCCAAAATCTGAGGCTGACACAAAATGTTTTAGACCTCAAGGTGGAAAAGGCTGTTCTGTGATCTGTGCAACCCTTTTTGCTTTTTTGTAATGGTGTCCCCAATCCTCTACCCAATCCTTAACTTTATGGCAGAGCCTACCTTGGGTACTCCACCTGGCAACAACAGCTAACCTTAACCCTGCTGCTAGAGGACTTGGACATCTCACCCCACGAAAGTGGAGCTCTTAATTACTTTAACAGCAAATGGGTAATGAAGCACCCACAACTCAAAGAGGTGATAAAGAGAGGCCATGAAGCCTGAGTAGCCCAGGCTCATCAGAGCTTTGCCAAGGTTGGCTACTCAGTCAGTACTAGGATGGAAGACCACCAAGGAAGATCAGGGTTCCTATTAAGAGGAAGGCAAAAGGAAGCCACCCCTGCTCCTTTCTTGCCTGGAATGTCTCGGGAATGTGGTTGCTATGAGTTGGTTGTGACAGCATGTTCTTTTTTAACATAAACTGGTCAGGGCTGTACTGTAGCCTGGGCCCCCAGGCCATTTTCTCTGTATCCAGACAGCTGCATTAGTTACACACAACAAGGACCTGCCTGCCTTCCGATTGGGCACAACAGCAGGAACACACAATTCAGCCAGTAAGTTCTTGACCTGGGATTTGAAGGATGGCATGTTCCATTTTTGTAGCTGCGCTCCCCCCCACATTTCATCATGTATTCAGAACCCCTCCCTGCCTTGCAGGCAAGGGCAGCTGCTCCTAGAAGCATAGCACCCTGCTGAATGCCCACTATCTGAAATATGTCATTCATTCCAAGTGGGTCTGTGAATCATATGGAGCCACCTTATCAAAAGCCAGAGCACTGACCAATCTAGTCCGGCACTGAGTGCCAGCTGCTTTGCAAGGTCTGTGGCAGAGAAATCTTTCTGAGCCCCAAAACCCAAGTTCCTTAAACCACAGAATGAGCCTGGCCCCTTCCTTCTACTGGCAAAGCATATGTTCCGCTTCTCTGCTCTCCATCACACCTGCACAGGTAACAAGGCAGAGAAACTCAACAAGTCACTTAGCTCAGGATTTCTGCTCCAAAGATGAATTCCCTCTTTGGAGGTCTTCTCTTTACTTTTAAGTAAACACATTACAGTGCACACCAGACAGTCACCCCCCCCCCCCGCAATATGCATCCCATCAGTCCCTGTCCTGTTCCAAGAAGAGAAGGGTGGCGGGAAGTCTCCCTTACCAATTTGGGTTTCTTTTGTGGGGAGAGGTTGGCATAAAAGGCTTTGGAATCATCCCAAGTCTCTGGTTTTGGCTGCTCTCCAGTGCTGGTTGCTGTGCAGTCAATATCTCCTTTCTCTTCCGGGTGCCCAAGTCCAGCTGGGTCCATCTTCCTTGCTCCTTGCCCTTCCTGAGGAGCAAGGCGGTACTAGCAAGCAGAGTCTTTCTCTTCCCAGTTTAGCAGGGACAGCCGGTGAGGATGGTGCCTGGGATTAAAGCGCCAGTATCCTTGGATGCAGCTTGGCTTCAGAGAGAACGAATCAGGCAGCGGAGGAGGAGGAGGAGGTGGGAGTAGCGTTTGTGTCTGTATGTGTCTGAGTCAGTCAGTCACTCCTCCAGCCAGGAGAAAATACTTGATATGGGATCCCATGAAGCTCCGGGGAAGGTTTGAATGCCAAAGCTGCCAGCCGGCCGAGCTAGCTTAACCTCCTCGGGGCTGGATCTGCCGCATGAGGCGAGCTGTTTTCTTCAGGGGAGCAATTCCGTTCAGATCAACATGCCAAGGAAAGGAGCAAATCTCTGCGACAGAGGAGTTGGCTGCACCCAGCCTTCTGGCAAGGGCTGCTCTCCAAGCTGGAAGTCCAGTTGCAACGGACGTGGGCAATTCAGTAGCTACAATTTGTTTACAACAGACTCTGGGCAACCCACAAGCAGGGTGCAGCAGGAGTAGTGCTGATCCTACTGCTCGGCAACTGGTTCTCAAGATATGCTACCTCTGAACCCAGGGCTGGTCTTAGCCACAGGCAACAGAAGAAGCTCCCACAATTGTGCCCCTTCAAAGTGGGGGAAGGAGATCAGTCTTGGGCTCCGTCAGGTAGCTTCTGGTGGCCAGCGTGGTATAGTGATTAAGAGCAGGTGGATTCTAATCTGGAGAACTGGGTTTGATCCCCCTCTCCTCCACCTGAGTGGCAGAGGCTTACCTGGTGAACCAGATGTGTTTCCACACCCCTACATTCCTGCTGGGTGACCTTGGGCTAGTCACAGTTCTTCGGAACTCTCTCAGCCCCACCTGCCTCACAAGGTGTCTGTTGCAGGGAGAGGAAGGGAAAGGAGCTTGTAAGCCACCTTGAGTCTCCTTACAGAATAGAAAGTGGGGATATACATCCAAAACTACTACCTCTCCTCCATAGTAGCTCCCACTCACCCAGCAAGGGCAAGATCTGGGGTTGCCAACTCTGGTTAGGAAATTCCTGGAGATTTGTAGGTGGGGCTAGGGAGGGTGAGTCTTCAGTGGGTTATAATGCCATACAGTTCACCCTCCAAAGTGGCCATTTTCTCCAACGGAACAGATCTCTGAAGTCTGGAGATCAGTTGTAATTCCATGAAATCTTCTGGGCCGATCTAAAGGTTGGCTGTCTTATGAGGACCATTCCTTGCTGAAGCCCAGCTGGAGGGTGGGGTTGCAAAAAGAACATAAGAACAAGCCAGCTGGATCAGACCAGAGTCCATCTAGTCCAGTGGTGGCGAACCTTTGGCACTCCAGATGTTATGGACTACAATTCCCATCAGCCCCTTCCAGCATGGCCAATTGGCCATGCTGGAAGGGGCTGATGGGAATTGTAGTCCATAACATCTGGAGTGCCAAAGGTTCGCCACCACGGATCTAGTCCATCTCTCTGCTACTCGCAGTGGCCCACCAGGTGCCTTTGGGAGCTCACTATCAGTGATTTTGGAGTCTTGTCCTGGGCTTTTGCTCAAAGTCCCAAAATCACTAAGACAGCCACTTCCTAAACATGGAGGCTTTAATTAGTGACTGTGGCTAAAAGCTTTTAAACAGCTGTGTTTTATCTACTGTACTTATAAGTAAACCTTTCTCACTGAGTTTAGAAAGTTACAGAATGAGGAAAACAATGCAGTCAGGAAAGCAGTATAAGATATGTTATCAACAATGCAGCAACTAGATTATAAAAACTCAAAAACAATGTTGTTCAAACTAGATAATCCAAACAATAAAAACTTCAACAAACTACAACCCTTTTCCCTTTGTGCTTTGCTGTGTTAAGCCAGATTGCTGCTCTTTGTCTGAACCGGGAGGCCAGGTTGGAGTCAGGGCTGAGGCAGTCGAAGCTCTGCATCAAGAAGATTGATTCTAAGTGATGCCCGTCAGGACCTTTTACAGTGCAATCCTAAGCAGAGTTACTCCATTGATTTCAGTGGGTTTAGACTGGAATAACTCTGGCTGTGGTGGGTTTTCCGGGCTGTGTGGCCGTGGTCTGGTAGATCTTGTTCCTAACGTTTTGACTGCATCTGTGGCAGTAGTGAAGCTCCCAGGGGACAAAAGGTGCGCGACGCACCAGGCGCACAGATTTAGTCACGTGGAGGGGCACAAAATTTACCCGGCCCCTCCCCCTTCTCTCCCCAGCGGCGCCCCCCTACACACTTTAGAAAACCAAGCAGGCTGCAGAACAGGCCTTCCTGTTCTGGTGGGAACTACATTTCCCAGGGTCTCCTAGAAAATGTAGTCCCCCCCCCCCCCACACACACACTTACTTTAGGAAACCGAGCAGGCTGCAGAACAGGCCTGCCTGTGTGGGAACTACATTTCCCAAGAGACCCTGGGAAATGTAGTTCCCACCAGAACAGGAAGGCCTGTTCTGCCCTCCTCGGTTTCCTAAAGTAAGTGGGAGTGGGAGTGGATGCTACGGGGGGAGGGGCATGGGGGACGAAAAATCCAGAGTTAGCACCAGGCACAATCTGGCCCAACTACGCCTCTGATCTATGGCTGGCATCTTCAGAGGTGTATCATAGAGAGAAGTCTGTTACGCACTGTGTCCATCTTCAGAGGTGTATCACAGAGACAAGTCGGTAACACACTGTGTCCAGATACTGGTTTAAGACACCTCTGAAGATGCCAGCCACAGATGCAGGCGAAATGTTAGGAACAAGATCTACCAGACCACAGCCACACAGCCCGGAAAACCCACCACAACCAGTTGAATCCGGCCGTGAAAGCCTTCAACGATACATTGGAATAACTCTGTTTAGGATTGCACTGTTCATCTGCTTCAGTCTTAATGGAATGGGAGAGAGCAAGGAAAAATCAGGCACCGCTCTAAAACTTCACTCCTCTGGACATGGGAAACATTCCTCTGCTAGGGTTTGAAACCAGATCTGGAGAAAAGCTGCACCAACAAAAATTCCCTCCTGGTTATCACAGTGAAAGGAAGAGGTGAAGTCAACCCAAGGTACAATCTGGGGCACAGCTCCAAGGATCTTGCTGGATGAATTTCTCAGAAGTGGCTGCTTGTTTCTTGCTGGTCCTGACAGCAAAACTGTCAGTGAATTCCTGCCATCTGTTATGAGAGGATTTCAGCAAAATAATTCATAAGAACTTGAATGATAGTACCATAAGACCCTTTTTGTTTACCCTTAGGGAGGTTTTGAGGGCCCGGATTACAGGGAGATTCTTGCCTGTATTTCCTCTGCATAGGACTTGTGTGTGGCATGAGGAGCAGATGATTGTCTCCTAGATAAATAATCCCTGGAGGGTATTTGGTTATGCAACTCCGTCCAGCTTACGATATAAAAGGGTATTAATTTTCATGGCTAAGATACTCTAATTGATTCAGGTTCCATTTGCTTTAACTGATGCTATGCATGTGTGATTACCAGCTGGTCCCATGGCTGCCACAACCAGCACCCCCCCGCCTTTCTCTCCAATCAACATTGTCTGTCTTCAACAGTTGCCTGACAGGTAGAAACACAACAGGGACAGCTCCCCCCCCCCACGAGATACAACAATGGGGAAAGCAGCATCCATCCATCTCTTTTCCATCTCCTCTAGTTGGGAGGGGCCTCTCTTCATCTAAATCTGGCACTGGCCCCCGAGCTTAGCAACAACGAGGCTCTCATGTGAAGCATATGTAAGACAGAGCTGCTGCAATATACGTCTATGCATTCAGAAATCTGAGCTCAGCGGCTCTTCTTTTGTCAGCCATGCAGAGGCGTAACTCCAAGGGGAAAGGGGTGCATGCGATGCATCAGGTGCATGTCCCTGTTGGGGCATGGCGGGAGTGGCGGGGGCATTCTGGGGCAGGGGCGTTCCAAGGTGGGGCAGGGGCATTCTGGGGCATGGCAGGGGTGGAGGACACACCAGTCGGGCACTTTTCCCCTTGCTATGCCTCTGCAGCCATGCAGCTAGTCAAACATTTAATGCAGCAAGATGTGATTTTGGCCTTGGAGGAATCAAAAATGGACAGTCAGTGATGGCCTGGGCAAGTGGCCTGCATTGGCTCCAGCAGTGGAGCAGCCCTGAAATCACCATCTGGAGTACAGAAAAGGTGCCAAACTCAGGCTGCACCTGGTACGTTCAAGCCTTGGAACAAATCACTTGTAGTTCACCAGGTGGGCCTCTTCTGTTGCCATGCTAGCCAGACACAGGGCAAATAGTTGCCAACCTCCAGGCGGGGCTGGAAATCTCCTGGAATTACAAAGGATCTCCACAACACAGAGATCAGTTCCTCTGGAGAAAAAAGCCTGCTTTGGAGGATGTGCTCAAAATCCCACCAGTCCCGGGCTCCCCCTCCAAATCTCCAGGAATTTTCCAACCCAGAGTTAACAACCCTGGAAGTGGCTGTGATTGAGAAGATGGTGGAGGGGAGAAGATCTTCTGATCCACTTAGAAGCCTCCATGGCTGCATTTTGTTAAAAAGGAAACACCAGGAAATCCAGACCCAGCCCTGAGATGGTCTACCTGTATCTGGACTATACCACTTCAAAGCTACCGAGGAGGGGTGGCAGACACTGCTGAATCCTCCTCTACCCGTATAATTCTTCACACAGAGAAAACTCAGAAAGGATTCTTAGCCTAGTTTCCTTTGTATGGGGGGGCGGGGGTAGACATAGGAGGCAGAGTATGTTAGACCTGGGAGCTCCCACTTGTAAACTGAAGCGGTTTAGCCCAGGCATGGATTTACCTCCTCTTTGGAAAGTAGGCCAAATGTCTCCGACCCACCCAGGGAGAGGATCTTCCATGGCTCATGCTCATTGCAGATACAGCTTTCCGAGCCAAGCGATTTAGTTACAGGCCCTTTAAAAATAGACATTCAGCAAGCAGGCTGGGCTTCTGAAAAGAGAGTTGCTGGAGTTTCAAACCTGCCTCTTCTCCCTCAGTGCAGATGAAAAAGGCTCTGCTGTGGTTGCCCGGCTGGGCAGTCATTGTGCTTCAGGCACATCTGAAGCTCTTCACACTTGCATCAACCCCAACAGGCATTATCATACTATGAAGGACGGAAACATCTCACTAGAATTACCCAAGCTTTTTAGGTATGTATCACCTGTCTCTCTGACCAGCTCACAAGAGAGGCAAAAGAGCAATCACAAGAAAATCACACCAAAATGACTATGAGGCTACAGACCAACACAGCCAGCCACACAAATGACACCCTGCCTTGAGATGCACTATCACTACTGGCTATCCTGACCCCGCTCTTGATGGGTGCACAGCTAATGATAACTAGAACATCAGCATACTTACAGATAGGGAAGGGGGGTGTCTAGAACTGCCAACTCCAGCTTAGACACCTGGAGATTTGGGGGCAGTGCCTGTGGTAAGGAGAATTTGGGCAGGGATTTCACCTAAAATCTAGCAAAGGTGTCAAACTCAGGCCTTCCAGGTGTTCATAGACTATGATTCCCATCAGCCCATGCCAGCAGGGCCAATTGGCCATGCTAGCAGGGGCTACTGGGAATGGTAGTTCATGAACATCTGGAGGGCCTAAGTTTGACACCTGTGAATGGTATACCGAAGCTGCCATGTTATGCTAGGAAACTGCTCCTTATAGTCTGGTAGCCAGCTGTAATTCTGGGAAGAAAATTCCAGTCTCTACCTGGAATGCGCAGATTATCTTTCCCCAGTTTTTTTACAGAGCCTCTCTCTTGAAAAATGTAATGAGCAGCATAAAATTGCATGAAGCCAGAGTCAGCCAGAAATGAGACAACAAAAGCAAACTGTGGATAAAGTTATTTAATTCCAGGTCAAGATAAAAACTAGCACAACGTCTGGGCAATTGAAATTTGCCTGGTGTCTGCATGACAAAAAGCCAAGCAAACTTCCACAGGGAGGGAGAAGGGATGGCCACCAGAATAGATAGCTTTAATCCCAAAATCTCCCCTGTGATGTTTCCTCCGGGGGGGGGGGGGCAGATCTCTGTAGGGATATCAGCTGTGATTGCAGGAGAACTCCAGACTCTATCTGAAGGTTGGTAGACTTATAACATCAAGTTATAGTTACAGATATGCTCTTAGGACTTGCCCACTTTTCCTCAGGGTGTAGGGGGCAGTCACACTCACACATCGCAATGGAGGGTCAGTCTGAAGTTAGTCAATAAAATTATTTATGGGGTGACTCACTGGGTTTTGAGAGTTAAGGCAAGCTTTGGGTTTGAAGAGTTAAGGGCAAGCACCAGGTAATTACTGACACATGGAGTGACATCACATCACAACGTTTATTAAGCAGACTATGTTTTTGTGGTGGTTTGTCGTTGCTTTCCTCAGTCATCTACACTTTACTCCCAGCAAGCTGGCCACTCATTTTACCGACCTCAGAAGGATCATGGAAGAGACCACAAGGGCCATCAAGTCCAACCCCCTGCCTTGCAGGAACATACAATCAAAGCACTCTTGACATATGTTCATCCAGTCTCTGTTTAAAAACCTCCAAAGAAGCAGACTTTACCATTTTCTGAGGCAGTGAATTCCATTGTCGAACAGCCTTGACAGTCAGAAAGTTCTTCCTAATGTTTAGGTGGAATCTCTTTTCCTGCACCTTGAATCCATTACTCCGTGTCCTAGTAGTCTCTGAGGCAGCAGAACACAAGCTTGCTCCCTCTTCGACATGACATCCCTTCAAATATCTAAACATAGCTATCATGCTCCCCCCACCCACCCACCCCCGTCCCTGCATCAACTGCGTCAACTTTGAATTGACTACCAGAAACTGACTTCCGTCAGGATTGAACTCAGGTTGTAAGCAGAGCTTTGACTGCAGTCCTGACTCTGCACCATGGGGCTCTTGTTTTTACAGAATACCACCTGCAAAATCCTATCATGTTAACAGTTCCCAAATCCACTTTTGGGCCATCTTCTGAGCATTCTGTGAGAATCTCCACACAAGGTGAAAAAAACTTGAATTCAACGCTGCTTCACACCAACATGGCTACTCACCTGAATTTGCCTTCATGGAAGGTACTCAGACCAACAGTTGCAGGGGTGGGAAGGCAGTTTGGGTACAATCCTGCCACAGGCATGCCAGGGCCTTTTTAATGACAAGGGCGTGGGAAGTGGAACTCTTATGAGATGCTACTAATAGGAATTGTGTTCCTTGACAATGAGCACATTGCATTTGTCATGTGAAGCAAATGTGGGGGAAATGAGGCAGAAGGAAAGACAAATGAAGATCTTAAACTGGGCGGTCTTACTGGATCTACTGCCTGGTTGTTTATACAGAAGACGGAATGTGTTAGATGGCACAGAATCAAGCACCCTGAGACCCTTAATACCCCCCACAAGCCACATTTATGGATAATGGCAGGAATCTAGAGAATGCAGTCAGTTCTGTATACCTGCTGGGATTTTGGTTTCTTGTTCCTCCAAGTGCGTGTGTGTTAAAGGAAGAAAGATGACTGCTAGAGCCCAGTCAGCGGAAACATGACTGTGCTGATCCTTGACCCCTGCCTCTTCTTTCACACCAAAAATTCAGATGTTATCTAACTGCTGGAGATGGAACTTTTTTTTACTGTCCCGGGGGCTGATTCACAGTCCTTATTAGATGCACGCTGCAGTGGGGAGGGAGAAACCGTGATAAAAAGTTGCTGTATCTTTTTGGAACTGGAGTGTATCCGGCTCAATTTCTCAGTGGGGAATCCACCATGTACAGGCATTTTAGAGCAGGAAGAATGCTGATTGAACAAACCACATGCGGTAAAGGGGTTGAACCATAGGAACTCTTCACGGTTAGCACAAGCCTCAGAGGGATTTATTTATTTGATATGAACAGGCTCAGGGGCAGCTCACAGTTCCAACATATACAAATAAAATCAATCAGAAACATAAAATACATCAACACAGCCCAATTTCTGCTGGCTAACTAATAGGTGGAAGTCGATTGGGAAGGAATAGTAAGCATAAAAGAACATCCAAAGACAAGGGAAGAATCATAGAGTTGGAAAAGACCCCAAGGGCCATCAAGTCCAACCCTCTGCAATGCAGGGGCAGGGAAAGGGAGGCCAGTCAAGTTGGAACCCATTGCTGCCCTCAGCCTCCACAGACCGTTTCCTTTGTACTCCTGCTGAATTCAGATAACCGTTTTGCTACCTTCAGTGCAGACTAGTCTCAGAAACAAAAGCTAGGTGTAGTTTATTCTTCCTTTCATTGTGTCCACTGTAGCAACAACTCAGCTTTAGAATTCCAAAGGCATGAGTGCATGAATACGCACACAAACAAAACACCAAGCGACAGGGGATCTCAGCAGTAGGAACCTTGAGAAAGCAAAAACTGCACCAGACGGGCTTTCCGGTTGGCTTCCAGTGCCCTCTAGAGTCTTGCAGCAGCAATTCCACAGGTTTCTTTGTAAAAGGCTTCAGTGCAAGGTAACGTTTGCCCACCGACTAGGGATGTCAGCCTCCAGATGGGACCAGAATTACTGCTTATTCCTAGACTGCAGAGATCAGTTCTCCCAAAGAAAATGGATGCTTTCTAGGGTAGACTCTGTGGCAATGTACCCCACTGAGGACCCTGCCTTCCCCAGACTCCATCCCCAAATCTCCAGGTGTTTTCAAGCCTGGATCTTGCCGCCCTACCACGCCCGTTCCCCACCAGTAGCCAGGGGGGACCTGGCAACCCTACCAGAGAGCCTTTTTCACCCATCGTGGTGCAATCCCAGCTTTGCAACTGCTGTTACCAGGCCTTACTCCTTGGCTCACATGTTGGCAGCAATACTCACTTTTTAAAACAGCACCAATTTATGTCTGGACACCACATTGTCCAACAAACACACACACACCACTTTAAAAAGTCTTTTGGAAAACAGACATAAGCGGATTCAAAAGTGGAGGTGCAACCTAGCTTATAACCGATAGGGTTGCTAACTCTGGGTTGATAAGTTCCTAGATATTTAGGAGTGACATTTGGAGAAGATAGGACCTTAGCAGGGGATAACATAGAATCCACCACTCTCCAAAGCAGACATCTTTTCTGGGGAAACTGATCATTGTGGTTTAGAGAGATCAGCTGTCATTCCAGAAGATCTCCAGGCCTTACTTAAAAGATTTGCAACCATACAGATGGAGGCTATGGTACAGGGTGGTGGTGGAATTGTTTTTAAAGTCAAGAAAGACATCGGCTACTTCAGTTCTACATTTCTCTTTAAGCGCTCTTCAGCAGTGAAATCGTTATTTGTAAAAATTAATAGATTTACTTCATTATGCCTTTGTGCACAAGTTCACTAGCTTAACACAGGGGGCAGCAAGTTCAGAGTGAAGATA
This sequence comes from Sphaerodactylus townsendi, assembly GCF_021028975.2. NCBI lineage: Eukaryota > Metazoa > Chordata > Lepidosauria > Squamata > Sphaerodactylidae > Sphaerodactylus > Sphaerodactylus townsendi. Next base: position 102,470,157 of record NC_059430.1, read on the forward strand.
TTTTAAACGGCAGGTGCATTTTGTGTATCGCAGGAAACCACTTGTTTACAAGAAACACACATTCAAACTCTTTTCACATTTAAACTGCAGTAAAATGCAAAGGATTGTATTACATTATTGGGCTTAAGAATGCACTGTTAGAATGTCTACCTTCATCCTTAATAATGTGAAAGCTGTTAGTTCTCATTGGTGCCAAGAGGGGCCAGGTAGCCAAATAGAAATCTTGCATTCTTGAAAAGGGAATGCATACGATGTGTGGATTTTGAATACATGTGATACACTAATTCTTGTGTCCTACTTACCCTTTTCTGAGGTGGAATGATCGTGGGAGCTTGTTCTGTCTTCGTGGGAAGCCAGAGTAATGCTTGAACGGCTGTGGGAACTGAATTCTGAACTTTCTTAGGAAGATGCTGATCCAGTAATACGTCTGCTGGTACTTGCAACCATCAAAACTCTTCTGTTTCCAAGGGGTTGTTTCTCCTTTTCCTCCTCCAAACTGAACCTTTTTTGATTGTGTTAAACAGATGTGTCAAACTGTCATACTCACAGGGCTCCCTTCCACCGCTTGCAGGTTCTGGAGTAGTTTAGTGGTCAAATGTATTATTGCTTTCAATTTTAGCAGGTTCTGGAGTAGTTTAGTGGTCAAATATATGATTGCTTTCTATTTTAGCCTCCCACCAGTCTGGAAAAAAGAAATGTGCTTGGCTGGTGTTGTAGGGGAGGACTGTCCTAAAAGGTCCAAGTCCAGACTCAGAAATTCTGTTCCTTCATGGGCCAGAGAGGTAGAGACTAACAGAGAGTGGTTGAAAGGGATGGGAAAACTGAACCACAGTAATAATTTTTTTTATAAACCTCAGCTAATTTATAGCATTACAGACACCCGCTCTCCAAGTTAGGGTGTGCCAGTTCTATCGCTGCCCTGACCTGGATGGCCCCAGCTTGCCCAATCTCATCAGATCTTGGAAACTAATCAGGGTTGGCCCTCTTTAAGAAAAATAAGAGTTGGATTTATATCCACCCTTTCTGTCCTGCAAGGAGACTCAAAGGGCTTTCAAACTCCTTTCCCTTCCCCCCTCACAACAAACACCCTGTGAGATGGGTGGGGCTGAGAGAGCTCCGAGAAGCTGTGACTAGCTCAAGGTCACCCAGCTGGCATTTGTTGGTGTGTACAGGCTAATCTGAATTCCCCAGATAAGCCTCTACAGCTCACGCAGCAGAGCGGGGAATCAAACCCGGTTCCTCCAGATTAGAGTACATCTGCTCTTAACCACTATACCACTACTGCTCCATTAGTACTTGAATGGAAGACCACCAACAAAGTCCTGGTTTGCTACGCACAGGCAAGCCTTCTCGCCTTGAAGATCCCACGGGGTAGCCTTAAGTTGCCTATGATTCGATGGTGATTTCCATAAGCCCCAGTTCTACTGTTAAGGCCCAGAGGCAAGAAGAAGCCACCAAGTTGAACACATTTTATTTTTTTCCCCAGTTTAAAAAAAAATATAACACCACAGTTTGTAAACAATTATTACAATATTCAAAACCACAACAAACAGACTGAACACACACCCAAGCATAATCTTCAGTCCTGGAGGGGGATGCTGAAGGGCAGAGGTAGCAGGGCTGGGAGGGAAGGGGAAGGAGAAGCTTAGCTGTGATCTCCTGGAATGCTGGTCTGGAGGCCCTTCCCCCTGCAGTGCGGGTCAGCCTGTGGGAGAGCCCACCAGTCAAGCTCCTTCCCACTCCACCAGCCTTCTCTCGGTCATCTCAAGCTCATGAACTTCAAGGAGCACCTTCTTCAGGGCTGCTTCTTACATGGCTCTTCCCATGTTGGAGCTGCTGTCTTTTGGCCTCACTCACCTACATTGTACCCAGGACAACACTGGTTTTCATTACAGTTGCAGGCAAGAATCAGGTTGAGTGACGGGTGACAGCTCCACAAAGCCAATCTACCCTGGGTCAAACACAATCCAGGTGAGGAAGGGGTAAAAGAGAAGCAGCGTGCCAACTAGGGGATCCCGGTTCAGCCCTCAGAGAAAGGTCAGCACAGAAATGCCAGCCAGCAATTTCAACTGTGCTCCAAAAGCACCCTGGTGCACTCTCGATTCATCCCAGGAGCAGAAGAGGAAAAAGCAAAACTACTGTTTTCCTTCAGAATGCAAGAACGTTCTTCCAGCTCTGAAGATTTAGCCCTAGAAATAACAGTTTCTAGCAATCCCCAAGTTCGATGCATCACAGTGCTCCCAGTGCCACCAACAAAAATGCACCAGGGCTAATTTTTAAGAAGGAGGGGACGCTCAAACTAGATTGTCTCACTGGATGGTGAGTAAATCCCTTGGGTAGGGGTTACCAGAACCCAACAGCATTTCCCCCTTGCCAACCACTAACTCTTTTAGCCCTTTTGGAAAGCACATTCTTCCACCCTTCCTTAGCACAGGGATCTTCAACTGATTGATTGATATTCAAGTGTCCGTAAGGACAAGAGAATGTATATTTTCTGACAAACCACTACAATTACTTTGAGCCACTTCTGACCAATGGTAACACTTCCTTCTATAGCAAGTTATCACCCTTTTGCATGAAGGGAGTCACTGGGATCTCTTTTCCTCAATTTACAGACAGATGTTTTACATCTGCTCTTGGTTATTCATGGCAACAAGAAGTGGGAGGGAAGTAATTAAATGAGGAGGGGGGGAGGGAAGTGGAGTAAAGGGAAAGAACACGTTAGATGTGCCATTAAGGGCCATGTCTCAAAATTATGTTGCAGGTCACCAAAGGGAAGAGAGGCTCCATCGTGTTAGAGAGATTGGGCAGCCAAGCAGAACTTGAGGATTACAAGATCTTGCATCAAGAATCATGGATTTAGGCAGGCCACCAAAAGTAGGTTTGCTGGCATGGTCCTGGGGACTGGCAGGTATTCAGGGGGAAAAAAGCAGAGGATGAATGGTGGGGTAAGATGAGATGGCTGGCGCTAGAGATGTTAGGGTCAGCAGATATGAGATAAAGATTCAAACTTGATAGAGATTTGGGGCAAGGCTCAAGAATATTGCCTAAAATAACTTGTATGTGTTGTCAATGTCAGGTGGTTCATTTAGGGGACTCGGTTGGGCGGAAGAGGCCATGCAGAGAAAGCCCAACCTGCCTCAGGGGTGGAGTCTGCAGCTCTGAGAAGAAGGGATAAGAAGACGCAAGGCCAGGGAGGGGAGGGCAGGATTGCATGCCAGGCCCCTGACTCCTCTATTTCTGCATGTCACACTGGAGCAGGAGAACAATGGAAGGGTCACTCTTGGCAGCTTCCTTGAACTCCTCCAGGGTGATCTGGTCATCTTTGTCCTTGTCCATCTTGGTAAAGATCTTGTCGACACGTTGCTGAGGGGTCAACCCATCTTGGTTCATTCTCATCATGATGACAGTGCCCACCATCTTGTAGATAGCCTGAAGAGGGAAGAGAAGAGAAGAGGGCCTCTTTGCTACAGTCTGGCCAAGCAGCACAAAACACAATGGAGGGGAAGGGCATAAGATGACAACCTGGGACCCAAATATTTGAAGGACAGCTTCTGTCCATATGTTCCTGTGCACCAACTATGGTCTTCAGATAGCCAGACTGATAAGGATGGCCTGGCTGTCATCGACCAGAGCCCAGGTCTTTTCCACCATGGATCCAGCTCTGGTCTATGGCCGTTTCCCCACTTTAAAAAATAACGCTGAGGCAAAGTGTGCTCCTTTGGATCGCAGCTTTTGAGTGCGGGGTCTTGTTCCCCACCGCAGCTTCTGTCCCTTGGTCCAATGAACGTGGCAGTCATGCAGCAGCCAGGCAGGACTCCCCATGATCCGCTCAGGGGGGTGTCCTGATTGGCTGCTGCTTTGTGCTGCGGCAGATTTTTTAAGAATTTTTTTAAATGGACGAATCGACGTGTCCACGCTTTCCCGAGGAACCCATGTCTATTTATGCACACACAATATGCATTCATGCCCATGTGCACTCAAAACGACATGCGGATGTGGATTCCTAGTGTTAAAAATAAAAAAATTAAAAGCAGCTGCACACATTGCACATGCCCCCCATGCCCTGATTGGATGGGAGGGTCACGTCACTAAGCGACGAGTAAAATGGAGCCCTCTGGGCTACCCACTGCCCCGCGCTCCCTGCGGGTTTCTTCAAAAGGCTCTGTTTCGAACAGCGCCAGAAATGATGCGCGCTGAGGGGGCATGAGAGCAGAAGAATCGGGGCAGCTGCATTGTCGCTGCTCCTGTAGTGGGGAGTGCTGCTGGACCCCGTGTTACTTGCCGCGAGTAGCGCGCATCAAAGGGTGAGAGGGGAAACGGCCTATGACTGCAATAAAGTTTGGTTTGATTTGGCTCCAGGTCTGTGAAATGGGCTTCTCCTTAGGGATCTTCAGGAGTCACCACAAAGCTTGCCCACTTGCCAGGCATCTCTTAAGAGAGGGGAGGGAAGGAGGCATTTGGGGTCCAGTTTCCTTTTAACTATCATTGCGAGCTGCCTTGAACCACAAGGAAAGTCAAGGGACAAATCTTTCAGTAAATAAAATCTAGTAAATAAAATCTTAGTAAATAAAACCTAAGTAGAGCCTGATGGATTGGAACAGAGGCCCATCTAGTCTAGCATATTGTTCACTGAGTGGCCTACCAGTTGCCCTGGAAACCAAAGCAGGCATAAAGCAAGGCTCTCCTTGGCTGCTGCCTCCTGAAAGTGCTTGTCAGAGCTTTGCTGCCTCTGCATTTGGAGGCTCCCTTTAATCACCATGGCTAGAAGACATTGATGGGCCTCTCCTCATGAATCTACCTGACTCCCTCTTAAAGTTATCTATGCTCATGGGTGTCACCACCTCCACTCAGCAAATTTCAGTTTAACAGCTCCCTTATTGGGGGCGGCGGGGTGGGGTGGGTGGGCGGAGAGCACCTACCAAGCCAAGCACAAGGGCCAAACTCTCTTTCTAGATGTAAAAGCCAGACATGCCTCCATGAGGCCAGACAGGGTCCTTGGGAGACTAGGGACAGCACACAGAGGTCCTTGGGAAGATAACTACCCATTCTGGCACAAAATCCTTCTTGCGTGCTGCTGAGCCACCAATAAAAATTGCACAGGAAGGGTCCCAAGGAAATGCATACATAGGTAACATCCCTGCTGCCCTCTAGATACCTCGATGATCTCCAGCATCTCCAGGCGTGTTATCTTGCCATCACCGTCTAGATCATACATCTCAAAGGCCCAATTCAGCTTCTGCTCAAAGCTTCCCCGGGATGTAACAGAGAGTGCACAGATGAACTCCCGGAAGTCAATAGTCCCATCCCCGTTCTTGTCAAACGTGCGGAAAGCGTGCTGAGCAAACTTGGACGCATCACCATAAGGGAAAAACTGAAGGGAGAGAAGGCAGGAGATGGGTGGTCCTGTTAGCAACATCTGCAAGTGCCTGACAAGAGATATTACTACATAACTGTTCACAGGTTGGGCAAGGACTGGTCAGATAAGTATTGCCCATCAATTAGGTCAGCAACAACTGCAACCAAGCAACCAGCTAAGAATGTCTGATTAGAAGAAGAAGAGTTTGGATTTATACCCCACCTTTCTCTCCTGTAAGGAGACACAAGGTGGCTTATAAGCTCATTTCCCTTCCTCTCCCCACAACAGACACCTTGTGAGGTAGGTGGGGCTGAGAGAGTTCTGAAGAACTGTGACTAGCCCAAGGTCACCCAGCAGGAATGTAGAAGTGCAGAAACACATCTGGTTCACCAGATAAGCCTCTGCCACTCAGGTGGAGGAGTGGGGAATCAAACCCAATTCTCCAGATTAGAACCCACCTGCTCTTAACCACTACACCACGCTAGCTCTCAGGAGACTCAGATTCAGCTCCCTAGTCGCCATGAAACTCACTGGGAGATCACGGGCCAGTTATTCACTCTCAGCCTAACCTACATTATAGGGCTGTTGTGAAGATAAAGTGGGAGGAGGAAGAATTATGTATGCTGCACCTTGCAGGGAGGCCAGGATAAAATACGATAAAAAAGCAACAGAAATAGTTAAGGGAGGGATCTCCCACCTTTTGGTGCCTTCAAGCACCTTTGAAGTTTCGTCACAAAGTGGTGGGTGCAGCTACAAAATGGGTGCCACAGAAGGTGAAGCCACCTTCTGTCAGGGAGTGAGCTTTGCATAACTCCAATAATAACTCCTGGACCTTTCAGACAGAAACTCATACCATTAAAAACGAACTGATTGTTTTAAAATATTTCGCTGTATACACACAGCTTGCATTCAGTCACAGAATGAAGATACTGTTTGCTGTGGAGGTAGCTGCTGCCAAAGCAACGCTTTTAAGAATCTGCACTGCCAATCAGGGCTGTTTTAACAGCATTATAGGCACTTGGGCAAAACAGTACACTGGGTCTCCTACCTACACAACCACTCACAGGAATAAAATGGTTGATAACATTAAACATATATTTATTGTTACTTCCAACAAAATCAGTGTATAAACATGCTGGTGTGGTTCCAAGAGGTGACCGTGACACTAAATCAGAGGCAAATGCCAACATCCACTTGTTATCACAAAAATTAACATTAATATTGTTCATTATCTTTAGTAAAACACATGCTAAATGTTCATTTTTCAATAACAAATATTTATAGTGTTTGATTATTTACTGACAACAAGTCACAACATACATAGATTAACATGGGGCCCCTATACCCATGGGACCCTGGAGCAAACGCCCAGCATACCCATACATTAAGGCAGCCCTGTTGCCAATCAGAAGCCCAGCTGGGCAACAGAAGAAGATTTATACCCCCCTTCTCTCCTGTAAGGAGACTCAAGGTGGCTTACAATCTCCTTTCCCTTCCTCTCCCCACAACAGACACCTTGTGAGGTGGGTGGGGCTGAGAGAGTTCCTAAGAACTGTGACTAGCCCAAGGTCACCCAGCAGGAATGCCGGAGTGTGGAAACACATCTGGTTCACCAGATAAGCCTCTGCCACTCAGGTGGAGGAGTGGGGAATCAAACCTGGTTCTCCAGATTAGACTCCATCTGCTCTTAACCACTACACCACACTGGCTCTCAAAAGGCCCATCTGGCAGCTCCCATTTTCTAACAACACTTGGTGAGCACCGTGAAAGGTGTTAGAAGGTGCCAAGGTGGCAATGAACACTATACTAAGAGGCTTGTTCTAGATGAATGAATTCACACATTTTGACCATTCTCCAATTATGTGCTCCTCATGCAGGCTGTGTCTTTAGGGCACTGTGCAAGAGCATCCCCAGAGCCATTCATTCCCAGCCCCAGCCCCATACCTTGATATAGAGTTGCTGGAATTCCTCCAGATTGAGGATGCCCGTAGGACAGTCTTTCAGGAAGCCTTTGTACCACTGCTTCAGCTCTTGCTCATTAAATTCTGTGTTCCTCACCAGATCATCTAACATCTCAGGGGCCAGCTTGCTGTTGTGTTTGCCCATTGTTGGTTCTGGGGGGGAAAAAGCAATGTGTCAATGGTTCCAAAACACTGGTATCCTCTCTACTCTAGGCATTGCAAGGGGTACACGTCAGTTGTTAATCTGGAGGACTGCACAGAGGGTGTGTGCGCGCATGCGCGCCACATTCTTCAATCTGGAGGACTGCACAGTGTGTGCACGCACATCCATCACTGTGCCAGGGTTGCCAATGGACCAGAACGCATGACCTGGCTGCTCCTGAGCTTTCAAGAGTAGCTGGGCATACAGGAAATGGCAGGCAAAGCATTTCATGGCATAGAGATAAATGCTGGTAAAGCTTTGCGTTGCTTGACAGCAGCTACTTAGTGCTGGGGAGGGCGGGAAAAGGACTGGCCGGCTGCACAGGGCTCTCTTCCACCACAGCACCCACAGCCATGCCAACCTGTCTGTTCTACGCACTGAATTTTTACTGCTAGCAGCTGTTATTGAGGGTTCTGCATTTGGCAAGCCTTAAGCCTAGCAAGACGGAAAGGCAGATGGGCACTGCCAACTGAACAGAAAGGGAGCCAAGCCTTCAACAACCGAACCTGGGGCCAGCAGGTGAAGCCCTTCCTGGCCGGCAGCGAGTCAAACGCTGCCAGCCCCACCCAAAGATGTTGTGAGCCAGCCTCGTATTCCAGTCGCGTCCGTTACCGTACCACAGCTCAGCCCGACGAGGCAGGTAGAAATAAAGTGGGGCGGGCAAGGGAGAGGTGGCATTATCCCGTGCCCCAGGCCAGGCTAAAAACTGACCCATGGGCGAAGGACACTCCGCGACAGTGGCTGAGACTCTCCCCACCCCCTTCTTAGCCCCGTCCAAGGGCACGGACAAGCAATGCACCCCCGACCGCATGCACCAAAAGCGCCTCACAAGGTCTGGGATCGTCCACGCACTGAGCCAGGCCAAATCACTCCTTCCCACGGGCTTGCACAAGCGACCTGGTTTGAAAGCCGGCGAGTCGCGACCACGCACTTTGCCCTCGCCGGCGACCTCGGGCGCCCACGTGCGCAGCCCCGCCAGCCAGGGACCCGGTCCGGCCAAGGCCGCCCCCAAGCCCCGGCGTCCCGCGAAGGAATCTCCCCTCCTTCCGCAGCACCTCTCAGCTTACCCCGCAAGCGGCTCCCGCGCGCCTTCCCCGGCCGGTCGCTCCTGAGCTAATTGGAGGGCGGCGGCCGAGGCTAGCGGAACCTCCGGAGTGCAAAAGAGGTGGGCAAGCGCGGAGCCCCGAGCATGTGGAGAGGCAGGCGCGCTGCTTCCTTCCTCTTCCTTCCTTTCCTTCAAAGGCGTGCAGGTGACCCTACCCACGCTGGCGGTAGAGGATTAGCCCCCCGCCCCAGTAGGCCCAGTCCCCACCAGAGATCTGTGCCTGTTTGCCCTTGGCCACCCACTTCCTCGATTGTCTCTATACCAGTAGTGCAGTGGTTAAGAGCAGGTGCGCTCTGATTTGGAGAACTGGGTTTGATTGCTGGGCTCTGCCACTTGAGCTGTGGAGGCTTATCTGGTGAACCAGATTAGGTTGTGCACTCGAACACATGCCAGCTGGGTGACCTTGGGTGAGTTACAGTTCTTTGGAGCTCTCTCAGCGCCACCCACCTCACAGGGTGTGGGTGGGGGTGGGGGAGAAAGGAGATCGTAAGCTCCTTTGAGTCTCCTTAGAGGAGAGAAAGAGAACATATAAATCCAAACTCTTCTCAGGGGCGTAACGAGGAAGCCCTGGGCAAACGGTAGCCCTGGGCAAAACCTGAGTTGGATGCCCCCCCTCCCCATGGGCGGCCACTCCACCATGACCGAATTTTTTTTTTGCACCAGGACATTGGTGCTGCAGGGGGTGCCTTTTTAGACATATTAGCACCAAAATTTCAGCATATCATCAGGAGACTGTCCTTGTGCTACCCCCCAGGTTTGGTGAGCTTTGGCTCAAGGAGTCCAAAGTTATGGACTCCCAAAGGGGGTGCCCCATCCCCCATTGTTTCCAATGGGAGCTAATAGGAGATGGGAGCTACAGTTTTGAGGGTCCATAACTTTGGCCCCCCTGAACCAAACTAAAAATACCCAAAAATGAACCCTGCATTTTGATGCCCCCCACAAGGTGATGCCCTGGGCAGCTGCCCACCTTGCCCAATGGGCATTACGCCCCTGACTCTTCTAGTGCCAAGTTTTGGTTAAAAGCTGGACTGAAAATGCCTCCAGTTTCCTGAGCAGCTGACAGCTCAGCATTAGAGACCTCTGAGCCACCAGCACCCGTTCAAAGGCCAAGCCACAGGATGCCTGGGCCTTGTGATGATGGCAAAAAAATAATGCTTCCAAGCACGTGCAGAGCGCTGCTCCCTTCCAAACAAGTAATTGCAGGCAGCCCCCAGCAAAAATGAAATAAAGAGAAGTCTGGCGCCATTTTAAAGGGTGACTACATTTTATTATTTCAGCACAGACTCCTGTAAATTAGGCCTTTTTTTGTCACAAGAGCACAGGTAAAGGTTTTGGCAAAGGTGAACTGTGGGTCGTGTTCACATCTGCTTTACATTCTGCTCATTTTCACCACACTGCTTGTGTCTGCATACAGCTCTTGGGTCACTCTGCCCTACTATCCCCAAAGTGTACAGCCCCCTGCATCAGCCCTGCAGAAGAGATTCTTCCTCTAGCCCCCTTTCTTTGGTGTTTCCTTTCTGCATAGGATGAGTTTGCTGCCGACTCACTGCGCATCCTCTGTTGATTGTGTATTTCTGCATGGCCGGGGGTTGGACTTGATGGTCCTTGTTGTCTCTTCCAACTCTGTGGTTCTATGGAACACCACCATGTTTGGAGGGGAGATTCATTGTTTGTGTGTACAAATTCTCTCTACCACATGCACAGAGTTGTGTTTACAAGCAATGTCCGCATCTCCCCTGCAGACATTAGCATTGCTCAGGAAATCTTTGGCAAACTCACGAATTGCTCCTTCCCCTTTTCCTCACCAGCCCCTGGCTGTCATCCTGCACAACTCAGGCCACACACAAAGGGCTGAGCAAACTGCTCCTCATGACTCAGGTGGTCCCAGGCAGGAATTTCCCATCCTACACAGCTCATGGTCCTGCACAAGTAGCAAGTGGGAAGCATGCAACATTGCCAACCTGGATACAGGCTGCATTCACCATTATGGGATGGTATAGTCTAGTCTGCGCAAAGTGTTTGCTTCTGAACCTCAGCCCAAATGCACTCTGCAGTGACCTGCCCTTCAATCAATCCCAGTGCCTTTCAGTTCCTATGAAGGTTCTGAGAAGGGGCAGAAGAACTTTATTTGTCATCCTGTCTGGCAGAAGTATATTTGCCAGCCTGCTCTTGTTAGGATAGGCTTAGATCTCTTGCCTTGCTGCTTTAGATTCCTTCTAATGACCAGCTGCCCTGACCTTGATAGCCCCGGCTGGTGGGTCTTATCAGATATCAGAAACTAAACAGGGGCAATCCTGGCTAATATTTAGATGGGAGACCACCAAGGGATACCAGGGTTGTAACGCGGAGGCAGGCAGTGACAAACCACCTCTAAACTTCTCTTGCCTTGAAAACCCCACTAGGGGTCTGCACAAATCAGATGTGACTGGAGGGCCAAAGGAAAAGAGTCCAACTCATCAGCCATGATCTTCTGTACAATTCCTGCTCTCTGTGCCCCACCTGCAAAAGTGAGTGAAGTGGCAATCAGAGGCAGGGCTTTTTTAGTGGTGGCACCTCACCTTTGGAACACCCTGCCCCTTGAAGCCAGCTTGAAATCTCCCTTTAGTCACCAGGACAAAACCTTTATTTTTACCCAGGTTTTAAAGTGAGTGGTTCCACCATCTAGAGATTTCTTCTAGCTCAGTGGTTCTCAACCTGGGGGGCCGTGACCCCTTTGGGGGTTGAACGAACCTTTCACAGGAGTCGCCTAAGACTCTCTGCATCAGTGTTCTCCAACTGTAAAATGGATAAATATTAGGGTTGGGGGTCACCACAACACGAGGAACTGTTTTAAAGGGTCGTGGCATTAGGAAGGTTGAGAACCACTGTTCTAGCTGGAGAACGGGTTTATTGATATCTTTTAAATCTGCCAGATGTTGTTTTATGCTGTTCTATATTTTTGCCTTTTAAAAAAACTAATACTTTTATGGTGCTAGTTTTTACGATTTTATTTTAATATTCTACTATCTTTATGTATGAAGTAGCCCTGCACAGGAAAAAAATGAGGAAGATCCCATTTCCTTTGCATACAGAAGATCCCAGGTTTGATTTTTCAAGCATTGCCTTGGTTGGCAAAGACTTCTGATCCAGTGCAGACCACAGCCAGCTAGATAGAGCAGTCTTATGACTTCGTATGAGGCAGTGTCATATGAACTGCAGTTTACACATGCTCAAGGGCACTGTGTTCTTGTTTTATTATTTTGTACAAACCGAAGCCTTTTCTTATTATTTTATATGAACCAAAGTATTTTCTTTTCCTCTTTTGCATTTCTGAGACCACAGCAGGAAGAAGAATTCCATGCAAGTCTGAAGCTTACATCCAGCACTGTGAACCTTGATCAGTCCTTATTAAGGTATTACTATACTGTTCCTATAAATTTTGTACTGCATTGGCAACTGATTCTTCAAGGTAATATAAAGATTACACCAGAGGATTCTTCACATAGTGTTTTGGACCTTTAATGTCTCTCTCCCCCTCCTAAGTCTTTACTGGGGTGTTTATTTTCAGGATGAGATTCAGGAGCTGGGAAAGGAGGGGCAATCATCTCATTATCCTATTACATATAGCAACTGGTACTGAGGAGGTTGCCATGACAACAGTTGCACTGTAGCAAAATTATTCTCAGCGGCAGCAGCCAGCATCCCTGAGCTACCCGCCAACTCCTTCGTTTTTGTGTGTCTCCATGTTCCCCTTGTTTCCTACTTCCAGGGATCTGTTACTGCTCCAGCCGAAAGACACCACTCCTGACACAAGGTTACATCATTTGATCTTCTGGGAAAAGAACTTGAAACAGAAACAATATCCACATTTCTTCCCCTTTAAGCAACTTACTGTATTAGATTCTCTGGAAGTACTTCAAGCTGCACTTGTTTCCTCTAATTTTGGAACCAAGTGACATCCAGAGGAAATAGACTGTGATGCTCACAGAGACAGGCTGGAGGCTTGCCCCTTAAGCACCTTGCCTCCCCTAAACTGGGGTGATGGTGCTGTAATCAAGGGAGAGGAAAGACCACAATGGTCTTGGTACAGGATCAGCAAGAAATCCGTGCAATAAACAAGAGCCAGCGTGGCAGTTAGAGTGTCAGACTTGGATATGGGAGACCCACGTTCAGATTTCTATTCTTCCATTCTATTCGTCCATGCAGCTTGCAGAGTGACCTTGAACTAGTCCTATACTCTCAACCTAACCTTCTTACGGGGCACTCATGAGGATAAAATGAAGAAGGGAGAAAAAAATTATAAGCTGCTTTGGATCCTATTGGGGAGAACTGTGGGGTATAAATAGCTAACATAAAGTAAATAAATCAGAACACCCACCCCCCCTTTACTCTTTCTTCACACCTGCCATCTTTTCAGAATCCAGAAGAGGGAACTTTTAGGCATTCCATCCCCTTCCCTACCTCTCTATTTAGCCAGTCATTAAAATGAAGCCCCCTCCTCCCAAATTAGGGCAGCCACATGGAGATTTTCATCCATTCCAGTATGGAAAACAAAGCACTGTTCCTATATGTCTTCATGATTCTACTTAGTAAACATTCTAATAGACCCTCCCCCCCCTTTTTTTTTTTTGCAAATGAGCTATATTCTGCAACAAAATAGTCACTTTACGCTAGCTTTCTAGTGTTTTAAACAATGTACGTTGCAAAGAATGGCTTGCATAGCTGGCTTGCAAAACTGAGATTGGTGCTTTGTTTCAACTCACATTTCGGAAGGGCCTCTCTTTCAGAAGAAAGGCACAGACCCTGCATACATAAACCCCTAATACCTGCAGTTAGAAAAAGCTCCGGGGGGTGGATCTAAGAAGGATCTCTTCTTGAGCTAGTAGGCTGCCAGGATTGGGCTAAACAGAATCCTGCTCAACTCCCCCACTATCAGGCAGCTTCATGTGTTTACATATGTTTAGCAAAGTTTAAATTCACTTGCAAAAGAGGTAGTGTCACGTTAAAAGCCTTAGATTAAATAATTAGTAGAGGGAAAAGGACAATGCAAATTATCAAGTGGTTTTTACATCTACCCTATTGTGAAAGGCTAGAGCACGAAGGGTTCTGAACAAAAATAGATTACAAAAGGGCTGCGTTATCGAATCACGACTGCTGCACTGAAAGAATTTTTCTCCATCTGTTATGAGACTAGAACTGGAGGTTATCAAATGAAGCGGATTGCCAGTAAGATCAGGAGGGTGGTGGAAATTGTCAGCCAGTCACTGCTGACATATGGCAGGCCCATAGGGGTTTCAAGGCGAGAGATGAACAGAGGTGGTTTGCCACGGCCTGCCTCTGTGCAGCAACCCTGGACTTCCTTGGTGGTCTCTTGCCAAGTATTAATCAGAGCCAGCCCTTTCCAGCTGCCGAGATCTGGTGAGATCAGGCTAGCCATCTAAGACAGAAACAGGATTGATAAAAGAAATTGCTTCTTTATATTCCTATTAATTAATTTACAGAACCCACTGCCACAAGATATGGGAGGGGAGGGACTGGATTAACAAAAAAATGCTAAATAGAACTTCCATAATCAGAGGTATATATCTCAAAGACAGATGCTGGAAAGAGGGATGCTGTTGCTATCGGGCTTAGGGGCTTCCCGGGGGCATTGGTTAGAAAACAGGATGCTGGGCTAGATTGCATCTTAACAGTCAGATCCAAGAGGGATTTGCCCTGCAAAAAAACAAAACAAAAACCAGAACAAAACCCCCCACATTTTTTCCTTTGCAAAGTGTTTTGCATTGATTTTAATGAACTCAGCTGTTGGACAGTTTAACGTAAATGCCAAAGAAGAAAGAAGAAGAGTTGGATTTATATCCCCCCTTTCTCTCCTGTAAGGAGACTCAAAGGGGCTTACAATCTCCTTTCCCTTTCCCCCCTTCCACAACAAACACCCTGTGAGGTAGGTGGAGCTGAGAGAGCTCCAAAGAACTGTGACTAGCCCAAGGTCACCCAGTTGACATGTGCTGGAGTGCACAAGCTAATCTGGTTCACCAGATAAGCCTCCACAGCTCAAGTGGCAGAGCAGGGAATCAAACGTGGTTATCCAGATTAGAGTACACCTGTTCTTAACCACTACATCACACTGCCTATCATTGTGATAGGAAATCACAATGAAGGAGAAGCTGAGAAAAACAAGCACAAATGGAAGAGATCGTGTTTTTGAGGCTAATTTTGGGGTGGGATGCTTCCTGCTGAAAATGTGTTGAGAGTAAAACTGCATCCCCAGACAGACTGCTTCTCTGTTCAGGTTTAGCATCCAAATCCTTTCACCCCACTTGCAGTCACGAAGGAAGCTGGCCGCATGGACTATGCTGGCCAGCTGTGTGGCACACTCCGTTAGAATGAAGCAGGGGCTGATGGGAATTGTAGTTCATGAACATCTGGAGAGCCGCAGGTTGCAGACCCCTGGTATAGAAGCTGTGGAGCAGCTCTCCGCTTCTTCCACATTTGAGCCATTGAGATGCCTCCTGGCTTTTCCCTGGCTACACCCTGTTGTTGCACAGGATCCTTTATGCTGCTTCCTTTCCATCCCTGCCCCACTCACTTTGCCTCCTGCCACCCAAGTGGGTTTGTTTTCTGGGAATGGGTATAAATGTCTGCTCAACCCAGGGCACAAATCCTGCTGGTTTGTGCTTGACTCAGAGAAGCTCCATCCAGTTGACAAGGTGCGGAAATTGGTGATGGAGAGAGCTGTCAGCTTGCAGCCGAATTGTGGCCGTAGGGTTTTCAAGGCAAAAGACAAACTGGGGAGGGGGGTGTCTGCCATTGCCTGCTTCTGCATAGCAACCCTGAACTTCCTTGGACTTTGCGCTTCCGTCCAAGCCCGAACCAGGGCTGACCCTGCTTAGCATCCAAGATCTGATGAGATTGGGCTAGTCTGGGTCATCCAAAACAGGGCTGAAATTAGGCTCGCTAACACATGATGGTAAAGAGGCAAAAAGCACTCATCCGTGGGACTTTGCATGCAGCCCAGTTCAAACAAGATGTGCGTTGTTGTTTGCATGGGCAGAAGAGGAGACGCTTTTGCCTCAGCAGGCCTCCCACTGAAATCAAACTGTCCTCTCTCTTTGGGTCAAATACACAGGCCTTCTGTGCCACCTGGGGCAAAGTATAACCTTTTTTGCATGAGAGAACAGGAGACCTGCTGTAGTAGCCTTCCCATTTGCATGACCCTCCCAGCTGCTGAAGAGGATTGTTTGTGTTGCCTTTAACCCCTTGGTTTGTTTAGGGTAGGCATGGGGCCTGGGGACCAGATGCGAGCCAGCTGAGGCGCGGGCGCGCGCGCACACACACACACACACACACACACACACCCAGCTGCTCCTGATCTGGCCTGGTGAGCCTGCTGCAGGCTTGTCAGTCCAGGCATCCACTTGGTGCTGCTCTGGTCTGGCAAGGCCACTGTGGGCTGGCCAGCCAAGGTAACCATCCCCCAGTGCTGATATGGGCTGGTGATACTCATAGCACTCTCCAGCTGAGGCAGCCCCCACAGTGCCAACCACATCCCCCCAGTCCCTTCTGCGCTAGCAAGCCCACTGTAGGATCAACAGTCATGGCACGCCCCCCCCCCTGGTACTAATCTGGGCTGGCAGCCACCCCCCTCCACCCCTGGCCCAGCCAAGTCACATTTATGTCATATCCAGCCCTTGTAACAAATGAGTTCGACACTCCTGGTTTAGGGTTTATTTTTCCCTTTCAAGAAGGAAAATATTGTATTCTGTTTTGTGGCTTGGGCATTTCTGGATTGGGGAGGTAGAGGACGAAAAACATAGGGTGGTTAGAGGATGAGGGGGCAAGAAGCCAGGGAGCACCTGAGAGAAGGCAGGAAGTTCTCTGAACTCCAGTGGTGTCACGCGGCATCTTTTGACTCAGACCTGCCATGTATTGTAAGCCTTCACCTGTTCAACTCTTTCTCTGCAATCGTGAGGGAGAGCAGCTTGTGAAACCAAAACAGGAGCCAAGAGCTTGGTAAAAGTCACCAGGCCTTGTGCGTGACTTGTCAAAAATGGAAGGCAGGTAAGTGAGGTTTTAGCTGCACTCTAGCAGGAACCCTATGACTCAGCAGAGAAAACTGCAGTCTCAAATAACTGGAGTTCCTCCCCCCCTCTTCCCCCCAAACTGAACGATGGCACAGGAAAAGGGAAAAGGTTATAGCAATAGGAGTAATTTCTTTTAACACCAGTGGCCTCACTAAGCTCGATAAACAACTACAGACAGTCACACACAGAAGGACAGCACAGCTTGCAATGGGAGATGACCAACTACTCTGCTTTATCTGCCCAACAGATTTGTACATTGCACATCCAGGATGGGTGAAACCCCGGATGAAGCCCACAAACCAGCTTGAAAGGTTCAGATGTGCTTGTGCAGACCAGGCTTGCTGCTTCAAACGTAGAGGCAACAGCCCATCTCTCTAGAAGACCAAGCAGCAGCTAGAGACACTGCCACATCCTCTCTGCATGAATGGTCAGGAAGCCCCTCCCTGGTCCAAAACTTGCCTCTACTCTAATCTCACCAGCTTTCAGCAGCCACTCTAAATCCTTATCAGCAATGTTTGGAGCACAGTCTGCTTGAGATGGTTGCAAGGCTGGCAAGATAAGATGTGTGAAGTGCTTTGAACCTTCCAAAGAACTTCATCTATGCTTAGGATGACCACATTTGTCCTCCCTGGTTTGCTGGATCACCAAGGACAGGATTGGAGGACCAGGTGATTGGAGGACCATCTGGAGGATGAGAACACACAAAGCTGCCTTATACTGAATCACACTATTGGTCCAGTATTGTCCACTCAGACTGGGAGCAACTCTCCAGAGTCTCAGGCGAAGGTCTTTCATATCACCTGGTCCTTTTAATGGAGGATTCCGGGAACTGAACCTGAGACCTTCCGCATGCCAAGCAGATGATCTACCACTGAGCCACAGCCCTTCCTGATGGATGAAGACTCTACTGCGCAATTGGGTGAGTGTGTGTGTGTGGTCTTTTGTTGCAATCCTTCCATGGGAAATATATCACATCCTGCATGCAAGGGGTTGGATGATGGCCCTTGTGGTCTCTTCCAGTTCTATGATTCTATGATCTGCAATCTTGGGTCACCAGAAGCATTCGAAAATTTGCTACCTTTCCAAGAACACAAAAGCAGCCCCCACCATGTATGCATTTCCTGCTCACACAGTCCAATGAAAAGAGTACATCAAAAGACAGGGAAGGGCTTCTCGTGACTGAGGGTCTTCTGCCCTCTCTGTAAAATTTGCTCGTGCCTCTCTCACTTTGCTTACTCATTTCCCCCCTCCTTCTCTCCCTCATCTTTACTTAGGCTTCCTCAAGCGAGAGCCTCTTGATTATGTCTGCTTTCCCTTCATATTTACAGTGGTGAAAGCAAAGCTATTTTTTTTTGGGGGGGGGGGGGTTGCAAATTGGCATTGAAATCACAAATTGCCTTTTGGCCCCCTAGCCAGCAAAGAAGCTCTCACACTCCCTTTTCCATTTGGGGGAGGCGTGGGGACAGCCTAAGACAGCAATCTTCAGCAGACATATCCAGAGCTCCCACTGAAACCATTGGCAGATATTGGGGCGGGGGTGGAATGGGCTATCATGTGGCAGCCGACAGAGTGACCCCGTAGGCAACAGCCTAAAAGAGGTGGTTTGCCATTGCCTTCCTCTGCAAAACAACCCTGCACTTCCTTGGTGGTCTCTGGCGCTGCGTAGATTTTGAGATGTGAGCAGATCAGGCTAGCCTGGGTCGTTCAGGTCAGGGTGACTATTTTTGAGTAAAAATGCTGAACCTCAGGGAGAATCGGAGCTGAAGTCACCCCAGCCCAAGACCTCTTTGTGCAGGAGCTGGAAAATCCACAGAGGGTGAATTTGGGCAACAGTGCCCCAGAAATGCCCACTGCGCATGCTCCTTGGCAGTGACTAACCTAGAGGAACTAGCACTTCTTCAAATGATGAAGGGACTGAGCTCTGACCTTTCCCCCGTGGAGCTTTATCCTGTACAAAATCCACCACACCTATCCACACCATAGCTTTTCTATCTTACTATGGTGGGGTGGAGATAGGAGCATTATAGAGCACCAGTCCCAATGTCAACCTGACACTGTGCTTATTGATCTGTAGGTGCCAGCCAAATCTCTTCCTGTTTTCATAAACATTTGTGGACTCCTAATGTGAGGCTTGAGCCGAGATGAGGGTGGAACCTGCCCTGCTCTGTCTGTTTTTGATTCTGGGTTGGATGGTAGATTTGTGGTGGGGTTGCCATCTCTGGGTTGAGAAATTCCTGGACTTTGGTGGTGGTTATGGGACCTCAGTGGGGCATAATGCCATAGTCTACCCTCCAAAGCAGTCATGTTCTCCAGGGGAAAAGATCTCTGTCACCTGAAGATCGGTTATTCCACTGGGAGATCTCCAGGTCCTACCTGGAGGTCGGCAAACCCTACTTTATTATTAAACTTTTGCCGATTTTATCAATAAAAAACTTTCGCTTTTACTGGAAAAATTCTTCCTGCTGCCAGTGGCTTTAGCAACCTGTTGTGCTCTTAAGTTTCGTTAGCCATCATGAAAGGTCCTCCCCCAACAGAAAGCGTGGGATTAGAATGAAGTGATAAATGAGAGGCCTTTTCCTTAGCTTTACAAAGACACAGACAGTGGGCTTCCATTTGGCGATCTCCCTGGCCACCTATAGCAAATGAGACCTGCACAGAACTTGCCCCTTGGCCCTTTTAAAGTCATCAGTGTGCCACCAATGGCTTACTGGTGGTGTTGCCAATTCCAAACTGGAAAATTCCCGGAGATTTGGTGATGAAGCCTTGAGAGGGCGTGGCTAGGGGAAGGGAGGGACCTCACCAGGATTTAATACCATAGGGGGACACCTTCCAAAGCAGCCATTTCCCCAGAGGAATTGATCTCTGTTGGCTGGAGATCAGCTGTAATTCCAGGAAGCCTCCAGGCCCCACCTGAAGGTTGGCACGCCTAGAGAAAACGTCCCATGCCTTGCAGTGAGGCCTAATGTGCAGAAATGGGCAGGTGATGCTATTCATGGCATGGAGATAGACAGCATCCCATCTAGCCTTTCTCAAGGGCATTTTTTTCCTCTAGGCAGCCGGCAACCTAGGGTAAGTGACTATTTAACACTGGCCAGGGTGCTGGTTAAAAGAAAATGGGCAGGTAACTTTTGGAAGATTCTTTGCAAGCTGGACAGCAATCCTAAAGACACGGCTGGACATCGCCTCTTGAGCACACAGTCTGTGGATCTCTCCGTGCATTCAGTCTGACTGGCAAGACAGCACCCTCTCCTCCCCTGCCTCTCGCATCCGCAGAGGAGACCCAATTCTGACAACTGATCACAAACAATCTGAGAGATCCCACTGAATGGTCCTCATTCATCCGTTTCCTGTCCTTAGCGAATCACCCCTATTTCGTTTCGCTGGAAATCTTGCGGTTGCAGGCAGGCAAGAAAACCAACATCCTCTGCTGGGTGTTGAGAAGTTAAATCTCCACATGAGGGAGAGATGCACTTGGACTTTACAGTCAGGCCAGGCCGGCCACTGAAGGCCCAGAAGAGCTTTTGGTATGTGGGGGGGGGGGGCAGTGTGAGGGCTTCTGCACAGGTTGTGGGAACGAGGTGTAACCAGAGTGAAATGTTAGGGATCTGCACAAAATGAGCACAAAGGCCTCCCCTTTTCAGGTCTTTTGGAGAACTGTCAGGCTGCCAATTCTCTCCCCCTCCCCCCCATGCCAAGAGGAGGCCACATCATACCCCACCTCCTTCTCTTGCTCCCTCCCTCTGTCCATCTGCTAGTTCCCAAAGGCAGAACCCGTCTCTTCCGCCTCCCCTGCCAGCCGCTTGGAGATTTGATAAAAACGGAGATCCCAAATTGACAAAGTCCGTCTCTTTCTGAAAGGAGATTGAGGTGAGAAAAGGGATTTGGAGGGGAATCGGCTGCAGGGGAAGAACAAAACGCTCTGAGACTAACAAGCAAGGTACGAGAGAGCCCAAAAGCATACGAAGGAAGTATGTCTCTGAGCATGTGCTGACAGCTTTCCCTCCTCGCTATAAACATCCCACCTCTTCCCAATCCAAGGTTTTCCAAGGGGAAGTGAGCCAGAGGGGTTTGATGACCAGCCAATCAGAACCTTTTAATAAAAAAAAAACAGACTCCCCCCTCCTATTAGGAAGGACAACTTTTCTTACTGAATTCTGATTAGGGGGGTTGGGGACACTGTGATGTTCCCAGCCACCTACAAGAAAACATCACCCTTTAGTAAGGTGGGATTGTGCTGATAAGATGGGATTTAATTGCAGCCATGGGGACGATAATTAAATGGCATAGGTTTGGGGTTTGCCCTGCCTCCAAACAGCATCCTATCACCTCCCCCGCCCCCAGATGCTACTCCCAGACGCCTGGGGCTGTGGGGTCACTGGGATGCTGCTTACCTTGATGGGTCTGCCTGACCCCAGGGGGGGGTACCAACCCCAGGTGCAAAGGATGAGCTGCAGGAGGAGGAATGCCTAAGCCATCCACCAGAGGAGAGGCCGCCTGATGCTGCTGCTGCTGCTGCTTCTGATGCTGCTGCTGTTGCTGCTTGGTGTGTTTCTCCACCTGCTCTGCCTTGTGCTTTCGCTTCTCCGCCTCCTCTTGTATCACTATGTGCCCCTCCTAGCTTGGAGGAGGGAGGGGCCACTGGCTCAGCTCTCAGCCTGACTGGCTGAGACAAGTGCCAGTCATTGCCAAAAGCTCCAGGTGGAGGTCTTTGCTTGCCTGATTGTGCCTGCCAACTCAGGCCAAGGCCAAAAGAAGTGCTTGGGCATGGTGCCTCTTGGCATCGGACAAGTCCCAGCCTGGCAGCGCTGGGAATCACACTGGACCTTCTGTCTCTGCACAAGGGATGTAGAGAAGGACTGCAGAAAAACATGTACAGCTGACTCCGCCCCTCTGGGTGCATATCCAAGGTCACATCCTGCATAAGAAGGTATCCTTCAACACCAGGGTTGATTTCTAGCACCCTCACACCTTCTGCCCAAGAAGTTATCAAGGGCTAGGAGAACGTCTTGCTGAGATTCTCGGTTCTCTCTCTATCTCCGATCACAGTTTTTTCCTGCTGTGCTCTTACCCTCAATCCTAGATACAGCAGCAGTTAACAGGCTCAGAGAAGTATGGAGGGGTGTTCTCTGCATATCCTCAGAGACTGTCATTGTTATCAATTGTTATCAGTGATGATCTGGCACTGAAAAGGTACACTGGGGTTGTCTTGATTGAAACCTAGTCTTTCTTGGAGAGGGCACAACATAAAGATCTCCTGTTTTGCATCCCTCTCCCCAGTTTGGTATATTGGCTCAAGTACAAGTGTGGGTTAACATAATGGAGGGGGAAAGTACTGCTCTGGTCCGCCTGCTGCAGCTGTCCACAGACGTTGACTTGCACGTTTCTGAACACAAGCGGGAATGTGCTCTTGTTCAGCAGCAGGAGTGGAGATTCGTAGCCTAGAATACAGTTGCACGTGTGGAGGAGGGAGAATTCAGGGAGGCAGATGGGTAGGGGAGAACCTCCTAGAGCATCCTGGGAGAGACTGGCCAGGTGAGAGCCATGGGCCACAAAGGCAGAAGGAAGAGCTCAGAAATTCCTCTATGCTGGGACCCAGAGGGGCTTCAGAGAGCAGGAAGGAATTGTCTGCTTGTAAGCTCACACAAAGTGTGTCTCTCTGAGACCTGGGCATTCTCTCTCCTCACAGCCCTCCAAAAAGCCACCTTTCTTGTGAACGTGTCAATATTTATACAACCTTTGTGGCTGGAGTCCCAATCTCAGTCCCACTTGCAACCCTTCATGTTCCTCTCTGGTGGCCTCTTTTTGTGCCTCCTTCCTCTCCCTCAGGGTTTGATCAACTGTCAAAATTCGGACTCCAAGGGGGAGGCAAAGACCCCTCTTGTTTGTCTGTAAGGATGGCCCAATGTTATTCACGGATAAGTTAACTAAATAACGTACCTAGAGAAGATCCTACTTGCAGAGACATGACTCACACACGTCACTGTATATGCTGCGTTCTTCCGTGGGGTCCCCTCCTTCTAAGCCTAAATGGCAAAAAACATGTACATGAAGTCATGCCAGACTCAGACACGAACTCTTCCCACCCCTCCACCCCCAAGTCTGGGAGGAAAATGGAGCTCAGGCTGTTACCACAAGACACTGCGTCTCTCTGGAGTGCTGCTCAGCACCTGGTCAGGTAGAGGCCTCTCGGGCTACCCCACCCACCCTCCCCATCACCACCAAAGGGTTAAGGGAAGATGCAGTTTCTTTTGTGGGAAATCTGCCGTCATGATCTTTAAAAAGAGGGAGAAGCAGATTTCAGAAACAAATGTGAAGCGTTGCCATGACAACTGCCCGGGATATGCAGGATTGTCCCTCCTCCCAGTGACCTTACTGTTTTTGCGGCAACAGCAAATTCCAAAGGTTGCTGTCGAGGCCATTTCTGAGGGGGTTTCCTGTCCAACTGCAAGATAGCTGACTCTGCCTGCAGAGGGCAATAAGGAGCCCTGGGGGTTGACTGCAACCAAGTCCACTCTGAATGCCAGAGAGTCTGGTGGAAAGGCCCACCTGACATGGCAACATGACCTGCTTGCTGGGCTCCATGGGACCACCAAGCCTTCAGATGTGGGTTCTCACCTAGGGTTTCTGACCTCTAGGTGGAACCAGGAGATCTTTTGGAATTACAACTGATCCCCAGACAACAGAGATCCATTCCCCGTGAGAAAATGGCTGCTTTGGAGGGCAGACTCAATGGCATTATAGCCTGCTGATACCTCTCCCCTCCTAAAACCCTGCCCTCCCCAGGCTCCAACTTCAGATCTCTTGGAATTTTTCAACCTGGAGCTGGAGGCTGTACCCTTACTGGAGGGTAAAAGTGGGTTTGAAAAGAGGACTGTTACATAGGGTTGCCACATGAGTAGGGTTGTATGCATAAGCCACAGGGAAGAGAACACACTCCTGAAGAATATTCTTCTCATTCTGAAGCTCTGGTCTGTCTCCATCTCCAGTCTGAGAAGACTCCTGTCTTGCTGTTTGGTCATGTGTGTGTAGGGGCCTTCTCTTTGCTCTGAGATGATGCGGCCGAGGTCAATGTACTTAAACACAGGTCTGACCGTCCATTATGTAGAATTGAGATGGAGACCTGTTTTTAACTGAAAGTTGAGTTTGAAAGTGTGTGTGTGGGGGGAGGGGGACTCTGCCCCTCTCTCATCTTGCCTGTCTGTCAGGATTTCCAACCATTGGGACCAACCATTTCCAATGATTAGGTTGATCCTGGAGATCTCCTGGGATTACAACTGATCTCCAGTTGATGGAGATCAGTTTCCCTTAGGGTTGCCAGTTCAGGGACATATTTGGAGATTTTGGGGTGAAGTCTGAGGGAGGTGGCTCTGGGGAGGGACTTCAGTGGGGCATAACAATGTCATAGAGTCTACCTTCCAAAGTGGTAGTTTCTTCAGGTGAACTGTTTTCTGAAGATCAGTAGCAATCCTAAGACATTTTCAGCCAGCACCAGGAGGTTGGAAACTCAAATTCCCCTGGAGAAAATGGCTGCTTTGGAGGGTGGACTAAGGCATTATAGCCTGCTAAGATCCTCTTCCTCCCCAAACCCTTCTCTTTCCAGGTTCCTCACCCAAATATCCAGGTATTTTTTTCTCTCCAAGACTAGAGCAACTGTGTCAGTGGCAGTGATTCAGGCAGGAAGAAAAATGCTCATGAATCCCCTAAATGGTCTAGTTTGACAATTTAGTGTAAAATAGCTGATGGAAGACCACACTGTAGGTGCTTCTCTGAGCTACTTATATAGTTTGCAACTAATGAAAGATGCCTTTTAAAAATCAATAATAACAAAGCCAAATTTGAAACAGATTATACTAAAGAGAAGCAAGTAAACGCAGCAATATCAGGAGCCAGTGGCAGGCACACAAGAATCAGGAATTCACCAGTTAAATCTCACTGTGACAACACCCCCCCCCCCAAAAAAAAAGGGTGCTATCTCCTCTAACCTGGCAGGGAGACCCAGTGGAAGGTCTGTTAGGAGGAACTAGAGACAGAGAAATTTAGATGGGCAGAGGCCTGCCTTCAGGTTGCCCAGTCCTGGGCTATTTTAGGTTTTATCAGCCAAAATTTGGGGAAAGGAGGTGGTAGAGTTAATATGACACCACTGTCACTGGACAGATAATTACTCAGCATATGCCAATTTTTAGGGTTGCTAACCTCTGCGTGGAAGGCTAAAGATCTCCCAGTATTACAATTGATCTCTAGATCAGTTCCACTTCTTTGAAGGATGGGCTCTATGGCATTGTAGCCTACTGAGGTCTTCCCCTCCTCAAACTCCGCCTTCCCCGGGTTTTTCTACCCCCTCCCCAAATCTCCAGGTATTTGCCAGACCAGAGCTAGCAACCTTATCAGCCATGTTAACTTTCCTTCCAGTTCAAAGAGAGTTCTCTCCTACAGGAGAGAAAGGGGGGATATAAATCCAAACTCTTCTTCTTCTAAAGTGGGGTAGAGCTTTGGTATTGCTTTGAGCCATTGTGACTTGTGGTAATTAGTGCTGCTGATTTGAGAAATTCTGGAGATTTGGGAGTGGAACCTGGAGAAAGCAGGGCTTGGAGAGGGCAGCAACCTTAGTGGGGCATACCATTGTGCAGTTCACCCACCAAAGTGGTGTAGTGGTTAAGAGTAGGTGCACTCTAATCTGGAGAACTGGATCTGATTCCTCACTTTGCCACTTGAGCTGTGGAGTTTTATCTGGTGAACCAGATTAGCTTGTGCACTCCAACACATGCCAGTGGGGGTGACCTTGGGCTAGTCACAGTTCTTTGGAGCTCTCTCAGCCACACCCACCTATCAGGGTGTTTGTTATTGGAGGTGGGAACAGGGAAAGGAGATTTTAAGCCCCTTTGAGTCTCCTTACAGGAGAGAAAGGGGGGATATAAATCCAAAGTGTTCCTCTTCTTCTCTTCAAAGCAACTATTTCCCTCCAAGGGAATTGATCCCTGTAGTCTGGAGATCAACTGTAATTCTGGGAGATCATCAGGCCTCACCTGCAAATGGCCGACCCTAGTGGGAACCATGGACTATAACCGTTTTAATGAAAACAATTTGGGCCTAAAGTCAATACCACTTGACAGTGTTCAAGAAAGCACTGTTGTGGGAAGGAACCTACTTTGTGGGAGGCAAGGCTGGAAGGGACTGCCTCAGCCACCTGGCCTTGCCTCCTGCGCCAGAGGGCGACAGGTGTACCTTGATTGGGGTGACAAAATACTGTGAGCCATCTCTGGCATGAAGTGCTAGCAGGTTTTCCAGCCAAGCACAACTATCAGGCTTATGTAGGAGAGAGGGAGCTATCGTCAGTTAAACTCCCCAGTGATATTTTCTCTCCCTCCACTTCCCAGGATCCTCTGAAGCCTTGAAATATTTATGAAAGATTTAATTGAAACAGTTAATTAGCAAGCCTAAGGGGACCTCTTTTCCCCGGGGGAGAAAGGATCTGCTGCCTGCAGCCTAAGCAATCAGGATGAAGACATGAGGTTGAGGTGAGGTGGGGTGGGGTGAGGTGGGGGGGCAGGTTCCCACTTCCTGGGACCAAAAACTCATTGGTCACTTGAATGTTCTGTCCTCCAGCCAAACACACACCATTCCTGAAAGCAGAGAGGAAGGCTCTTGGAAGAGGCTCTGTGCATTTTGAAAACACTCACAGGTACCACTCCTTCCCTCTCCAGCCTGAGACATACAAGTACTTTGGGTACAGAACGAATACAGAGGACAGAGCAACTCGCACAGTAACATGACTTGTCCTTCTCAGTCCAATATGCTGATGGGAGTGACCTAACATTAAAATCTGCATCTCTGAACAATCCAGAGAGGATTTTTTCCTCCGTGATGTCCCATACCTTTTCACTTGTACACTGGCGTTGCCAGAACATGCATTTTAGGTGTGCTTTGAACAGCTGCTGGGTCTTCAGCAGTTAGCACCTGATAATATTGCTCTCAGGCCCATAAATGGGGGGAGGGCACCATTCCCACAACCTTCAAACTGGCACCAAACCTGATGTCCTTTCGGTTCCAGGCTCTGATTTTTTTTTTTAACCTGGGTGGGTTTTTAATTTTCAACACAATCCTTTGGAAAATTACACCCGTCTAAGGCTACTAAAATCAGTGGGCTTTGACTAGACTGGAGTAACTCTCACATGATTGCACTGTTTGTCATGTTGTTAACCTTCCCTTTGAACTGTTTATTCCTTAATATGTGCAGCTGCTGCTACTTTAATTTATTATTTTGCTGCTGGATTTTAGTATTATTCGGCCGCTTTATTGAATTAAGTTTATCATATTGTGATTATTAAATCTGTTCCTAATCTGGACAGTGCCTCAAGGACTCTGTTGAAAATGAGGTAGTAAAAGTATATTTAATAAATAAACTGTAACAAATACCAGCCGTGCTTAAAATGTATAAAACGGCAGCCGTCAAATAAAAGCCGCAGCACCACTGCACAATAACAACACAGAAAAACAGAGAGGGTGGGTGGGATTCAGTCTCCACAAGATGAAACAAACCGAAATGGTTTTGCTTGAGATCTCAAAGATGATTGAGAAGGCATCGAGCAAACGTATTTTGCAAGGGAGTCCTGTAGGCAGTGTGGCATCACATATAATGTTCTGTCTGCAGTACACCCCCCAGCTAGGCCTGGAGGGGCGTTCCAGGATGAATTCAGATGATGGTAGGGTTGCCAGCCTCCAGGCAGAGCCTGGAAATCTCCTGGGATTACTGCTGATCTCCAGACTACAAAGATTAGTTCCCCTGGCTGCTTTGGGAGGTGAATTCTATGTCATTATTATACCCCATTGAGGTCACTCTCCTCCCCAAATCCCTCTCTCCCCAAGGCCCAAAGCCAAATCTCCAGGAACTTCCAAACCTGGAATTAGCAACCCTATCTGGAGGACTTTGAGAGTCCAGGTTGGGGTTCTACTGCTCTTTTTTCAGCAGCAGTGGCGTAGTGGTTAAGAGCAGGTGCATTCTAATCTGGAGGAACTGGGTTTGATTCCCTGCTCTGCCGCCTGAGCTGTGGAGGCTTATCTGGGGAACCAGATTATCTTGTGCACTCCAACACACGCCAGCTGGGTGTCCTTGGGCTAGTCCTTTGGAGTTCTCTCTGAGCCCCACCCACCTCACAGGGCGTTTGTTGTGCGGGGCAGAAGGGAAAGGAGATTGTAAGACCCTTTGAGTCTCCGACAGGAGAGAAAGGGGGGCTATAAATCCAAACTCCTCCTCCTCCTCCTCCTCCTCCTCCTCTTCTTCTTGGCTTTCCCATTCTGTTCCATTTCTCTCTCGCAAGCCCGCTGGGATTGGCAACCCTAGTTGATGGGCCTGCTCACATATCAACTGTGGCCATTTAAAGTCCTTATGCAGCTTGGAAAGAAAGAAATGAATGTATGGAGCTGCCTTGGTCAGACCCTCGTCCACCTCCGTCAAGACTGAGTAGCAAGTGCTCTCTGTGGTGCCAGGCAGAGAAGGGTCTTTCTCAGATCCTGTCACCTGACAGCCTTTAGCTCAAATGCCAGTTGTTGAACTGGGGACCTTGTGCATGCAAAGCAGGTACTCTTCCATTGAGTTATGGCGCTGTGAAGGAGGAAGCAGCCACAGTGTGGCCATCCAGTGGCCGTAGGTCATACCCACATGGAATTTGCAAGCATGCTGTAGTCCCCCTGCCCATTAAAAAGATGTCAAAGCACATTTACATCATGGAGACTGTCTCACTTTCCTTTTGTCTCTTTTGTTTTTGAGATGCTGTCTGCTTGTTATCTCCCCCCCCCCTCAAATATTTCATAAAGTTTGTTTAATAACTTTGTTGTTGCCTTTCTCAGCTCCGCCTCCTTGTGGTTTTAGCTGCTGTGTTTTCAACTTACAATGTGGCTGAGAGTTTGGCAGTCAGATTGTTGTGATTGGGGCTTTTGCTTTTTTAAATGAACATGTCACCTGATTGACGGTTTTGACAAAAGAACCCTCATGTTCCTTTAACAAATGCGGACATTTTCTGAATGAACAATTCACTCGCAGGAGGGGAGGGTCTCAGAATAGCATCCCACAAGATGCAAGGAGCAAGCACTGGCATTTTGAAAATAAGAATTTGGAAGTCGGAGAGTTTTTGATGGAAGTTAACTAGAACAGTGGCTCTCAACCTGGGGGTCTGGACCCCTTTGGGGGTCGAATGACCCTTTCACAGGGGTCGCCTGAGACTCTCTGCATCAGTGTTCTCCATCTGTAAAATGGATAAATGTTAGGGTTGGGGGTCACCACAACATGAGGAACTGTATTAAAGGGTCATGGCATTAGGAAGGTTGAGAACCACTGAGCTAGAACAAGATTTGAGTCCAGTAGCCCCTCAAAACCCAACAAGATTTCCAGGATATAAGCTGGTGAAAGTCCAAGCTCTCTGAAGCTGCAAAATGAACAGAGATTTGTCTCTTGAAAGCTTATACCTTGGAAATCTGGTTGGTCGTTAAAGTCCTACCAGAGTTGAATCTTGTTCTTCTGCTACAGCCCAAAGGCTACCCAGCTGAAAATAGACTAGACAGATGTCAGTGTGACAATATGGGCCAAATCTGCATTTGAAGCAGCTTGAGTGTAAGGAAGAAACTTTCCTTCCACTACCTCCCACTCCTGTGCTAAAGGAACTGTGGGCTTAGTTTTTACACCTAGCTCATGAAATACTGCAATCTGGGCAGTGACGCGCACACACTCACGCACACACACAACTAAAGGGTTCCTCTGACAAAGTGATGAAGCTGTTCTACAAGCTTAGAGGGAACTCTGGGAATCAGGATGGGGTAAAATCAGAAACTCAGCTTTTTGAGGAACATAACACAAACAGTTGGCTTCGGGAATGAGTTGGCTGCAGCAGGCATCCCGTGATGAAGCATATAGTAATAATTCCCAACACTAGTATTTGAGTCAAAAATTTCATGGGATTTTTCTCAACTGATGGCTTCCTTTCTGGTACTGTTTCTGGTGCATGTTTTGATTCTAGGACAGAATAAAACTTGGTAATATGCTGGGGGGGGGGGGAGATCATTATTCAGAACTAGATTTCATTAAATAAAGGTTGATGCCCCTGTTGTATTTTATCCTCTCTTAGTTTCCCTTGTATCTAAACTGAAAACCCCCACACTCTTTAGCCTCTCTTCATTGGAATGGTTCTTCAACCACCCCTTGGTCATTTTGGTTGTCCTCTGCTTCATCTTTCTCAAGCTTTGCAATATCCTTTTTGAGATACAATTACCATAACTGTATTTTGAATGCAAGCATACTATTGCTCCATACAAGGACATTACAATACTGGCTGTTTTATTTCTCAGTTCTATTGCTCCGTACAAGGGCATTACAATACTGGCTGCTTTATTTCTCAGTTCTGTTGCTCTACACAAGGGCATCACAATGCTGGCTGCTTTATTTCTTAGTTCCTTTCCTAATAATCTGCACTGTGCAGTTTTTCTTTTTCACTGCTGCTGCACACCAAATTGACATTTTCATAAGCTATCCACTACAACCCCAAGGTCTCTTGCCCGTTCAAATCTCATCATGTTCAGACTCCATTAGCATATACCTAAAGTTAGGATTTTTGTTTGTTTCAAGGGAATCACTTTACCCTTACCAACACTGATTTTTATTTGCCTCTTTGTTGCCCACATACCCAATTTAGAGAAGATCTTCCTGGAGCTCTTCACAGTCAACCTTGGTTTTCACCATCCCAATACGTAATTGGAGGATGGAATGGCGTGATGACTCACTTCCCACCAATCAGTATGCAGGACTCACTTTGTTGTCCCAACATTCCAATCACTCCCCTGGCTGGCTTTCTCCGACCCAGGAGCAAAGCACTGGGGGGGAGGGGAGGGAGGAGAAGCCAGGTGGACAGAAAACCTGCCACCAACCCTCCCAGTCCCCCGCCCACACTCTTCCCCCATCCCACATCTAGAGCCCATTTTATTGAATTTTAAAATGGGCTTTACTACTAGTTCTGAATGATTTGGTATCATTTGCAGACATGGTCAGATAACTTATAAACAAATTAAATGGCATTCGTCCCAATACCAAATTCTGTGGGGTCCCACTGCTTACTTTCCTCCATTGCAAGAGCTGTCAGTTTATTCCTACTTTGTGCTTCCTGTCATTTAACCAATTGTAATCCATAATTGGACCCAAGATTTTATATATATTAGTTGTTCACATTTCTATTCCTTAAGAACCCTCAGGCATAAGTCATCTGGACCTAGAAATGTGCTAGCTTTGAATTGGTCCAACAGTCCTGGAAGTTCATCTCTTTTCACCTAAGTTTGACTCAGTCCTTCAGACACCCACATCTTCCCAGTGAAAAGAGAAGCAAAGAATTTGTTCAGTTTCTCTGCCCTCTCCCCAACTTCATTAAGCAATCCGTTGATTTCTTTGTCATCCAGTGTCATCCTTGGTTGGTCCCCTGACAGATTTGAAGAAATGTCTGAATGTTTTTAGGCAAATCTACTTATCACATTCTCTTTTTTTGCTTGCCTTGTTATTGACTTTTTTGTGTGGCCAAAATCTATGCTTCTTTCTGTGCCTCTCATTCCCGTGAGTCTGCTTTTGAGAGGAAGCCTTCTGGCTCATAAGTATCCCTCCAAAGCCCAAGCCATAAGCAAGGGCTTCAGAGAGAGACGGACTGCAGGGTCGGGGGTTATCAGAGCCCTGCTCAGATATAATAGAGCTAGATGGGCTATATGGCCCTGTATGTAGGGGGAGCATAGAAAATCCCCACCCAGAGGGTCCACAGTAGCTGTTGGCATCTCATTTGACACTTCTTTCCTTTAACAGACTGAGTACAAAACAGGCCCAAATTTGACCCTTTGCGAAATGCACAATCTGGACTTCCATGGAAGTAGACGTTGAGACAAAAAGGGCCCAAACAGACCACATTTCTCTGGAAGTTTGATGGAGTGTACCTGGCTCGGTTGTCTAGCCAGAAGTGCCTCTGAGGTAGGCTGACACTGCAGTGCTGGCACATCTACAGTTCAAGGCTAGTTAATGGAAGGGCTTACCCACTTTATCCGCACATCAGGACAGCAAGGTAAGTTGAACACATAAAGCTTCCTCAAACTGAATCAGATCCTTGGTCCATCCAAGTCAGTATTGTCTGCTCAGACTGGCAGCAGCTCTTCAGGGATTCAGGTGGAGCTCTTTCACACCATCTACCATAGAATCATAGAGTTGGAAGAGGGCCATCAAATCCAACCCCCTGCAATGCAGGAACACATAATCAAAGCACTCCTGACAGATGGCCATCCAGCCTCTCTTTAAAAACCTCCAAAGAAGGAGACTCCACCACCTCTGAGGTAGTGCATTTCACTGTCGAACAGCCCTGACTGTCAGGAAGTTTTTCCTGATGTTTAGGTGGAATCTCTTTTCCTTCACCTTGAACCCATTACTCCTTGTCCTAGTATCTGGAGTAGCAGCAAACAAGCTTGCTCCCTCACCAACATGACATCCCTTCAAATATCTAAACATGGCTATCATGTCACCTCTTCACCAAACTAAATATACCCAGCTCCCCAAATCTCTCCTCGTAGGCATGGATTCCAGACCGTTTACCATTTTGGTCACCCTCCTCTGGACCCGTTCCAGCTTGTCCATATCCTTACTGAATTGCGGTGCCCAGAACTGCACACAGTATTGTAGGGGTTCGCTGGCTCGTTGTTGCAACACAGTATTCCAGGTGAGGTCTAACCAATGCAGAATAGAGGGGTACAATTACATCCCTCAAGTTGAGACACTATACTCCTATTGATACAGCCCAGAATTGCAATGGGTTTCATGGTTGTTGCATCACACTGCTGACTCATGTTCAGTTTGTGGTCTACTAAGACTCCCCGATACCACTTGATCCTTTAATTAGAAATACTGGGGATTTAACCTGAGAACTTCAGCATGCCAAGTAGAAGTTTAATCACTACAGCCTGAACCCTCCTTTAAATTGATAGGATAAAAGACAGCGGCTACCTCAAAGTCACCCAATGAGTGTTACAGCAGACTGGGAGTTTGAACCATTCCATCTGATGTCTTGTGACTGTTTAGAGAAAGCTGTGGCTCAGTGGCCAAGTATCTGCTTGACATACAGAAGGTCGCCAGTTCAGTCCTTGGCATCTCCTGCTAGATCAGGCAGTAGGTGGTGTGAAAGACCTCAGTCTGAGACTCTGGACAGCCTCTGCCAGTCTGAGTAGACCTTGATGGACCAATGGTCTGATTCAGTGTAAGGCAGCTTCATGCATCATGTGTTTTCATTCAGCACACAGACGTCTCCAGAAAGGTCTCTGCATAAGACAAGCACTCCATTATTCATCTGAACTCTACATTTTTCTGGAGAGAAGAGCCCCTCCAAAAATGGAAAAAGGGAAGCTCATAATCTAGTGGGTAGTTAGATTCTGCATTATGATTTTCTTAAGAATCATGCTATCCCGGGGGGTGGGGGTGGGTGGGTGGGCACCGACTGTTGCATCACTGTAATGTCTTGAAACCATGAAAGATCAGAATCCTAGGATACAAATCTGGATCTTCTTACTGCAACAGGACCAGTCCTGGTCCCAGTCCCCAGGAGGGCACAAGATCCGCTCCAGGCCCCTTGCCAAAGATAAGAAAGTCTGGATCTGGTCAGTGCCTGGATGGGAGATGTCCCAAGACACCCCAAAAAACCTACACGGACACATACACACAATGTACACTACCCTGATTTGGATGGTCCAGGCTAGTCTGATCTCATCAGATCTCAGAAGCTAAGCAGGGTTGGTCCTGGTTAGTGCTTGGCTGGGAAACCATCAAGGAAATCCAGGGTGCCATGCAGAGGCAGGCAGTGACAAACCACCTCTGAGCATCTCTTGTCTTGAAAACCCTGTAGGTCATCATAAGTCAGCTGCGCGCTGATTACACTCTCTACTACCACATTTAGGAATATTTGCTCCTTCAACTTCTGCTCATGCACTGAGTATTGGTGAATAACACAGATATTACAGAAATGCCCAAGGTTTCCTGTGCCCAGCTGAATTGAACACAACGGTCCATTTTGTGAGAAGTTTTCACAGTTTGGGAAAATGAGGAATGTGGAGGCAAATATGGATTCATGTAAACATTCCTCTGAGATGCTGATCCATCACATTGGATCAACTGTGTTAAGGGGCTGCTGGATGCTGTTTAAGTCTCTGAAAAGTTGAATTCTGTTGTTGAGAGGCCAACAAAGTAGTACAGAGGTCATTCCTAGAGGAATGGGTTATTTTCCAACCCTCCAAACATTAGAAAACTGTACCTTGTAATGAATATGGCTGGACCAGCAGAGGGCGCAAAAGGAAGGCTTTGACGATCTGAATTAATCCTTCCTGGATTTGTAAAAAAAGAAAAGTATAATTGATTAAACAAAAATGGCAGATGAAGGCCCTGTCCTCCCTTTTTGCAACTTTTGGTCTCCACCGCTTCTTCCTTTGGGAAAGGATGACAGAGAGGAAGGCTGACCAAAGAGATTGACCAAAGGCATGAGGCAGAAAATGGCATTCTTCCCACTACTGCATGTGGGTTACCAACCTCCAGGCAGGGCCTGGAGATCTCCCAGAATTACAACTGCTCTCCAGCCTACTGAGATTTGTTCCTCTGGAGGAAATGAATACTTTGGAAGGTGTACTATGTGGCATTGTATCTTGCTGAGGACTCTCTCCAAAGTGTGTCCTCCCCAGGTTCCACCGCTAATTTCCAGGAATTTCTCTATCCACTGCTGGCAACCCTAAAATATGCAAGGGAGCAGTGCAAAGTACCTGTGTGCAGAAACATTTTGTTTCAGTGCTGCTGGCATCCTCATGCCCCGTGCTGCCTGTTCACCTGCTACTCAAGAGCTCCCCCTATCGCCTTTCCCAGGCAGAGCCGCTTCTACAGTTGCTCTCTTCTGATTGTGGCAGTGTTTGTTAGTTTGTTTACTTACATAATGTATAGTCCATCTTTCTCTCTGGGTCTCCAGGCAGATCACACAAGATGAGTCAATAAAATTGACATTCAATAAACAGTTAAATAGGCCTTGAGTTGTGGAACCAACCAGAAATATAAAAACAGAACAAGCCAAATGAATTGCTCGCATGAGGCATTACATGAAACAAAATGATGTAGCAGGATACAGATTATAGCAAGCTATACACAATAGTATAGACCACAATCCCTGATCATTTATTCAAGGAGCACTGCAGAGTGCTACCCTATTATCGGCATGGTAAAGTCCTCTTGAATAATTCAGTTTTGCATAGTTTGTGGAAAGCGAGGAGGGTGGGAGCTTTCCAGACCTCCTCAGGCAGTCCATTCGACAATGTAGGGGCTGCAACAGAGAAGGCCGGTGTATGGGCAGGTGATGATTTCGTCTATTTGCAAGCTGGCACCTGGGGAAGACCTTGTCCAGACAAAAGCACTTACTAATTGGACAGAATATCCTTTAAACTGGACTGTTACCCCTTGCCAAAGGCACTGTGAAGCTGCAGTCTTGTTTCAAGAGCGGCAGGGCAAAAGCCCAGTGCGGGGAGAGGGGAGTGCTCTTCCTTGCCAGTGTAACCCCTATGGCAAGAATAGGATGACCCAGAAAGGGGTGGAGTCTGCAGAACTCATGAGGTTGGAGGAAGCAAAACTATCAGGCTGGGACATTGATAGATTTTTATAAGCTCATAACGCCTTGTTTAAGGTAACTGCAATGTTGTTGGGAACTGGTGGGAAGGGAGTTGTTTATTTTTGCTATATTGTAAATGTTAGAATTGATTGTTTCAGGGCTTTTTTGTGTGTGTAATTGGTGAGAGTTCTTTTCAGGACCTTCATCTCGAGCCCAGTCCACCAAGCCTCTGGAGTCTTCATGAGCCACGCACTTGCAGGAAGAAATGGACTTGGCATTATCAGACTGTAGTAAACCATTTTGTTTAAAATTTAGTTGTTGCCAATTCCTTCCAAGTTCTGCCCCACAGAACCCACAAGTTGAGGTTACACCAGCATCAAAGTTTTAAATCAAGTCTCACAGCCCACTCTTCAAGCTCCAGCAAACTGACATAGAGCTGGTGAGTGCTATGCCCCTTCCAAACGGCTCCCTTGGAGGTAGGGTTGCCAACACTGGGTTGAGAAATTCCTGGAGATTTGGGGGTGGAGTCTGGGAAGTGTGGGGCTGGGTAGGGGAGAGACCTTGGAGAGATATAGAATCTACCCTCCAAATCAACCATTTCCTCAAGGGGACTGATATTGATTGTCTGGAGATCATTTGTAATTCTAGGAGATCTCCAAGCCCAGACTGGAGGTTGGCAACCCTACTGAAAGTGGATAGTGGTATGTCCAGCACTTGGCACCACAGCAGTCATACACCAGACAAAGTATAGCAGTGTAGTAGGCCTTGTAGAATTTCTTAGCTGCAGCTCAGTTTTCCATTCCAGCCATTCTCTGACTCCTCCTGGATTCCTCCTGTCCCCCTGGCTTTCAGTAGTGTATTTCAGATGCTTTATTTTGAGGCTGCAACCTCAGGGAATGGGAGCAGATGCTAGGTGGGGCCCTGATACACTTTGTCAATGTTTTGAATGAACTGGGCAACATGCACATTTTCCATGTGCAGACAGCTTTGCTCTGTGTAAGCAGAACCTTAAGCCTTTGAGGGAACGCGGGCATGTGCACCTGCTGACTCATCCCACTCCATCGCATAATTTTCCTCCTGTGCCAACCATCCAGAGATACCTAGGAGATGCATAGATGCAGCTTATTTTTCAAAGATAGCCTCCTGGAGCAGTATTGAAGATAATTCCTGGTAATTCGCATCCAGAGCCTCTCCTGCTATCTGCTCCCTGCCCCTCTATTCGGCAGACGTTTGCTAAACTAACACTCCTGTCCTTGTATTGTCGAAGGCTCACATGGCCAGATTCAACTGGTTGTTGTGGGTATTCCAGGCTGTGTGGCTGTGGTGTGGTAGATCTTGTTCCTAACGTTTCGCCTGCATCTGTTGCTGGCATCTTCAGAGGTGTATCACAGTGTGTAACAGACTTCCCTCTGTGATACACCTCTGAAGACGCCAGCCACAGATGCAGGCGAAACGTTAGGAACAAGATCTACCAGACCACGGTCACACAGCCCGGAAAACCCACAACAACCACTCCTGTTGTTGCTTGCAAAGGGCTTAATGTCTTGGGTTAGAGGCAGGCTTTGGACACTTTCTTTCATACCAGCTCCAAGGTGGGGGGGGGGGTCATGGGGTGGGGTAATACTCTATCACATGTCTCCATTCTTAAAAAGGCTTTGGTAGGCTAGTAGCTGCAGGCGTGTCTGGACTCCAGCAAACAATTGATACTTGCTCAAGGCTGATCAAAGAGCAAATCCACAGTCAACACTTTATGCCAGTAGTTCCAGTACGACCGCCCAGACATGGGTAGAAGAGATGTTGAAGGGTGGCAGATACTCATTTCCATCAGCAACTTACCATCAAATGTGTGCTTAAGCCTTACAGCTATTGCCTGTCATTTGAGATTGCTGAAATGGCACTGTACTGAAGAAGGGGCACTCTGCACATGCTCAAGGGAGTCATTTCCTGATTATAGTTGAGCAGCTTGGTGCAAATTAAACCCTGAGCTTGCATGCTCCTGTACCTGGAGCCAATGAACTTGTCAGGAAGGAGCCCGTCTGTCAGATATTGTACTTCATAATGATTTTGCGAACCTATGCGCCCACATTACCCCATTTATACTCAGCTGTGCCCCCCTTCCAATTTCTGTGACTACCAAAATAGCTTCCCTAAGGCCAGTTTTGCATATTCTCTAAAAAATGCGCAAACCTGTGGAAACAAAAAAAATCACTGTCTTCCCCAGGTGTGTCTTTGATTGGCTGCTCAGAAAGAAAACAGGTGCTGGAAGAGAAAATATAAGCAAGCATCCAGCTGACGACATACAAAGTAATCTCAAGTTCCCAGGAGATCCCATTGATGAGCCACAATCCTTGCTAAGGAAGGAGGTGGTGGGATGGGGAAATCGGCAGTACAGGCAAGACAAGCCAGAGGAGAAGCGGCTGGAGAGAATCCCAAACCTTGCCTCAAGGAGCCAGTGTGGTGCAGTGGTTAAGAGCAGGTGGATTCTAATCTGGAGAACTGGGTTTGATTCCCCACTCCTCCACCTGAGTGGCAGAGGCTTATCTGGTGAACCAGATGTGTTTCCGCGCTCCTACATTCCTGCTGGGTGACCTTGGGCTAGTCACACTCTCTCAGCCCCACCTGCCTCACAAGGTGTCTGTTGTGTGGAGAGAAAGGGAAAGGAGCTTGTAAGCCACCTTGAGTCTCCTTACAGGAGAGAAAAGGGGGTATAAATCCAAACTCTTCTTCTCTTCTTCAAACCCAGGTGCAAAACCACCAGAGGAGAGCAGCAGTAGTATGTTGGCCAACTCCCATGTTGGGGAAATTCCTGGAGGTTTGGCAGTGGAACCTAGGAAGGGTGGGGTTTAGAGAAGGGAAGGCCCTCAGTGGGCTACAATGCCGTACAGCCCATCTTCCAAGGCAGCCGTTTTCTGAGCTGGTCTCTAGAATCTAGAGATCAGTTGTGATTCCAGGAGATCTCCAGCCTCCAACTGAGGGTTGGAAGGAAGCCCCAAGCCGTGGGGAGAGGAGAGGTGAGGCTGTTAGGATCTGACCTGGTTTTTCCGAGGCACCTCCTTCCTGGTAGGTTGCCTCCATTGCACATGGATGAATCTTTTTTGTATGGCTGGCTCAGCAGCACAGCAATGACCATATATGGGAGAGATGCTGAGTTCTTCACAGCGGCAGCATCTGAAGAGGAGGGGGGAAGGGGGGTCCCTGGTGGACACTTTTCTGTGTCACTGTGCAGCTCTCTTTGCACACAGCTGGCTCCTCGCAAGCAAAAGGCAGTTCTCCTCCTTAGTGCAACGCGTCCTCCAGGCGCAGCAGGGCTCCCCCGGGTTGTATTCTGCTGAGCAGAGCTTTCCGAAGCAGACTGCCTTCTGAAGATACTGAGGGAGGCATCCAAAGGACACAGAGCAAGGCCGTGCTCAGGTGGGTCATGATCAAGAATTCACCTTTCTGGGCAAACAGTTTCACATTCATCATCCACGTCCACTTCACAATGGCCCCATCAAACGGGCCAATATCCCTTACCAAAGCTGAGAGACGATAACTAGGGTTTCCAGCCCCCACCCTCAGTCACCAGGGGGAGTAGTGGTGGGTAGGGTTGCCAGATCTTGTGAAGGATGCGGAGTAGCCAGAGGTGGGATCCAACCAGTTCTCTTCACTTCTCTAGAAGTGGTTACTAATTTTTTCTGAGTGCCAAGAAAGGGTTACTAAAGCAACCTCCCTGCCCAATAGGGACTGGAGGTGCGTGTGTGCGGTGGCACCACTGTTTGAATCCCACCACCATCGGAACCTGTTATTAAAATTTTTGGATCCCACCACTGGGAGTAGCTCCAAGTAGCAGAGTTGCACAACACGCTGGAACGTAGTAGGAACTTAGACGCACACAGCAGCTCAGCTTCACAGAAACGGTCCTACTTTTATTGTTCACAATGTTGTTATCACAGACAAAGTGCTCCACCAGGCAGTGCGGAGACCAAAGTACAGAGCTATGTACAGTTCATTCTTATATATGTTTCACTGTCCAATTACAGTTCAGCTGCCCAGAATGAGGGTGAGTCATATGACAACTGTCAACTAGATTTTGCTGATCAGACACCAGTTTGACAGTTCTCTGACAGATCTAGACTGGGAAACTCCTAGACATTTGGGGATGGGACCTGGGGAAGATTAGGACCTTAGTGGGGTTCAATTCTATAGAGTCCACCCTCCAAACATCTACTTTCTCAAGGGGAAATTATCTCTGTACTCAGGAGATGAGCAGTAAATCTGGAAGATCACCTGGTCCCACCTGGAGGCTGGTATCCCTGTAGCTTGCCCAAAATTGTCCTTGGGGTTTTTGACTAGGACAAGTTTGAGCAGGAGGCTTTGTAGTTTCCAGCATGGCTCACAGCTCCCGGCAGTGGTGTGCTGTGACAGGACCCCTGGCAGACCTGGGGCCTTACCTGGTCTGTGTAAGTGAAGGCAGTTGGCTTGCCAGCAGTGTGCATGTCTTGCCTTGGCCCATAGAATACAAGTCTGCCACTTGCAAAATGGGCAAGCCATGGCTCACACCTATAGGCAGCCCACCTGAGGCACACAAGACAGGAGGAACACCTGAAAAAGACAGGATCTGTGCTCTTGGGTATCAGGAAAGAAACTGAAGATGACAAACACCTTGCTTCCCCTCCCACCCCAATCTTTCCCCAGTACATCTGTCCTCTGGGAGCTTAAGCATGAGCCAGCATGGTGTAGTAGTTAAGAGCAGGTGCACTCTAATCTGGAGAACCAGGTTTGATTCCCCGCTCTGCCATTAGAGCTGTGGAGGCTTATCTGGGGAACCAGATTATCTTGTGCACTCCAACACACGCCAGCTGGGTGTCCTTGGGCTAGTCACAGTTCTTTGGAGTTCTCTCTGAGCCCCACCCACATCACAGGGTGTTTGTTGTGCAGGGGCAGAAGGGAAAGGAGACTGTAAGACCCTTTGAGTCTCCTTGAGGTGAGAGAAAGGGGGGATATAAATCCAAACTCTTCTTCTTCTAAAAGGTAGGAGCTAAGCCACTGAGCCTGGTTGAAACTGGACATCCCCAAGCAAGTCCTGAATGCTTCCTATGGCAGCGACCCTCAGTTCCTATAGCATGCTCTACAAGGGGCTGGAACATCCCCCTCCTCCCTTCCTGAGAGAGGGAGAAAGGAGCAACCCTCGTGTCTTCTTTCAGCACCGAGGTCGGGATTCACACCCAGATTCACATGCCGTTCCCCCAGAGCCCCTGCCGTTTGCTCCTCGCGTCAATATTCAAAGTAATTAGAGCACAGACCACCTCTCGCCTTTAAACACTTTGACAGGATTGAGCAGTGATGAATTTCGGGGTGGAGAGAGAGAGAGAAGGCAAAGCCTGCCTGTGATTGGCTGTCTCCGAGGAGACGCAAGACTGACTGAGCCACTGCCGCGGGTGATATGGGGGCAAGGCACAGAGACCTGGATGCATTTTGCCTGCCGGCTCGTCTGGTGTCCTTCTGAGGCCTGGATGCATCTGAGGAAGGAAGGCCAAGCCAGGGTGCCAAAGGAACAAGTCATCTTGCCTTGGCAGGAAGAGTGAGGAAGTATCCTGGGAATGGGCCTGTCCTGACTGTGCAGTTGTGTGTTGTCAAGTCCCAGTCAGCTCATGACTACTCCCCATAGGGGTCTCAAGAAGAAGAGGAAGAAGAAGAAGAGTTTGGATTTATATCCCCCTTTCTCTCCTGTAAGAGACTCAAAGGGGCTTACAATCTCCTTGCCCTTCTCCCCTCACAACAAACACCTTGTGAGGTAGGTGGGGCTGAGAGAGCTCTGAGAAGCTGTGACTAGCCTAAGGTCACCCAGCTGGCCTTGTGTGGGAGTGTTCAGACTAATCTAATTCCCCAGATAAGCCTCCACAGCTCAGGTGGCAGAGCTGGGAATCAAACCCGGTTCCTCCAGATTAGATACATGAGCTCTTAACCTCCTACGCCACTGCTGCTCCAAGGCAAGAGATAAGCAGGGGCATACTGCCCAGGGGGACGTATGGGGTCAAATGTCCCTGGGGTGCAGCCACTTAGTGACGTGGGGTGTGGAAAATCGCCCCCACGCCCCTCCTCCTTCCCCCTGGGTCCATACACTGACTTCAAAACCTGGTGCAAAAAAGACTTGCCACCCCCACCCACCCCAATTCACCAGGGGGAGTAGGAGTGGGTAGGATTGCCAGATTCAGTCTGGGAAACTCCTAGAAATTTGGAGATGGGGCCTGGGGAAGATTAGGACCTTAGTGGGGTTCAATTCTATAGAGTCCACCCACCAAACATCTACTTTCTCAAGGGGAAATTATCTCTGTACCCAGGAGATGAGCAGTAAATCTGGCAGATCACCTGGTCTCACCTGGAGGCTGGTATCCCTGTAGCTTGCCCAAAATTGCCTTTGGGGTTTTTGACTAGGGCAAGTTTGAGCAGGAGACTTTCTAGAAAATCGCCCCCACACTCCTCCTCCTTTCCCCTGGGTCCATACACTGACTTCAAGACCTGGTGCAAAAAAAGTTGTTTGGTTGTGATGGGGGAGGGCGGCTGCCCATATGGGGCACTGGGCTACATTGTCCCTAGATATGCCTCTGGAGATAAGTGGAGGTGGTTTCCCATTGCCAGCCTCTGCGTAACAATCCCAGTCTTCCTTAGTGGTCAACCAAGGATTAACCAGCTCTGACCCTGCTGAACTTCCAAATTCTGATGAGATTGGGCTCATTCAGGCTGTTCCGGCTTCTGCCCAACTGCAGAAGTAACCCAAACTGGGCGGAGCACTTCGATGAAGCAATGCTCCAGGATTCCTGTCCTTTCAACATCATACAGAATGCTGGAGCACAAATCATGCGGCTGAACCCCTTTGCTAACTCTGCAGAGTGTTTTGGTGCCTCCTGGGGTTCATTTCTATGGAATCATTCCAGAGCAGAGGGTATATACCCTGTTTCCCCGAAAATAAGACAGTGTCTTATATTAAGTTTTGCTCCCAAAGATGCACTATGTCTTATTTTCAGGGGATGTCCTATTTTTCCGCTCCACAGCTGCATGCTCTGGTCGACAGGCATGCTTCCAAACAAAAACTTTGCTACGTCTTACTTTTGGGGGATGCTTTATATTTAGCACTTCAGCAAAACCTCAGGGGATGTCTTATTTTCGGGAAAACAGGTATGGGGAATGGCAGCTCCTGTCCTGACTTCAGGGGAGTTTGGCCTCCGGGCCATGTGGAGAAAGACTCTTCATTCCACCTGTTGTGGGTTTTCCAGGCTTTGTGGCTGTGGTCTGGTAGTTTTTGTTCCTAATGTTTTGCCTGCATCTATGACTGACATCTTCAGAAGTATGTCACAGAGAGATGTGTTTCTCTCTGTGGCAGAGTGTGGAGCGATTGTATGGTGGGGTATATATATTTTGTCCACCTCACAGGAGGTGTTTGAGTGGCTTTCATTTACAGTTGCATTTGGTGTTGCATTTTCAGTCACATTCACAACTGCATTTGCATTCACACTTGCAAGTGCGCCACTAGCAATTGCATTTGCAACCGCATTGGTATTTGTCTAGGTGGAATTCATTTGCAGTTGCCTTTGAATGTCTCTGGCTTTCGGCTTTGGTGTCTTTTTGTGCTAGTAGCCAGGTTTCATTGATTTTCAGACTTTCTTCTTCCTTTGTTGAAACTGTCTTGATATCTGTGGATTTCAATGGCTTCCCTGTGTAGTCTGACACAGTAGCTGTTGGGAGTTATCAAGAATGTGTGTGTCTTCAAATAAGATCCTATGTCCAGTTTGGTGGAGCATTTTCAGCTGCTGCTGATTTCTCGGTTTGAATTAGTCGGGTGGTGCCTTTCATGCTCTTTGTCAGAATGGTGCATTTTGTAGTTTCTGTGTAGTCAGCTGCATGGGATGCAATAGACTCCTGTGGAGGTAAGTAAGGGGATCTCTCTTATCCTTTGCTGACCATAGCATTTGCCGTGTTTTTCTGGTGGGTCTGAAGACTGTTTGAAGGCTATGCTTTCCCATCAGTTTCCCCATTCAGTTGGTGAGCACCCTGTGGTACAGTAGAAACCCCTTCCCTGTGTTTTTTTCTTGGATTTTTTTTTAGCTCTTCTGATTTCTGTTGTGGAGTTGCCATTTGCTTGCAGAGCCCAGACAAAGTGATTCAGTTCACTGGTGAGAAGGTG
The DNA here is from genome assembly GCF_021028975.2 of Sphaerodactylus townsendi. Classification (NCBI taxonomy): domain Eukaryota; kingdom Metazoa; phylum Chordata; class Lepidosauria; order Squamata; family Sphaerodactylidae; genus Sphaerodactylus; species Sphaerodactylus townsendi. The sequence goes on from NC_059430.1 coordinate 102,513,640, forward strand.
ATGTCCACAGATCCGTTTGGCAGTTTACCAGAGTTTTGATCATGCCCCATTTTTGTTGGGGGTGGTGATTGGAGTTTTTATGTAGATATCAGTCTGTATGTAGATATCCTCTGTGGACTTTGTGGCCCGATTATTGGTTTGTTTTGCAGATCACCATTACATCCAGAAAGATCAGCTTTCCCTCTTTTTCTTTTCCCATGGTCAATTGAACGTTTGGATACATAGTGTTAAATGTGATCCAGAAGTTTCATCAATTCTTCATCAGTTCTTCGAGCAGTGGTGTAGTGGTTAAGAGCAGGTGCACTCTAATCTGGAGAACTGGGTTTGATTCCCCACTCTGCCACTTGAACTGTGGAAGCTTATCTGGGGAACTAGATTAGCCTGTGCACTCCAACACATGCCTTGGGTGACCTTGGGCTAGTCACAGCTTTTTGGAGCTCTCTCAGCCCCACCCACCTCACAGGGTGTTTGTTGTGAGGGGGGGGAGGGTAAGGAGATTGAAAGATCCTTTGAGTCTCCTTACAGGAGAGAAAGGCGGTGGGGTATAAATCCAAGGTCGTCTTCTTTTCACCATGGCTCCAAATTGTGAAAGTATCATTCATAAATTGGAACCATACCATGGATGTTTAGGGTGCTGCTTCCAGGGCTTGTTTTTCAAAGTGTTCCATGTAAAAATTAGCTATAACAGGGCTGAGGGTGTTCCTATGGCCACCCCATCTATCTGTTTGAAGATGTCATTGCCCCATTGGAAGTAGCTGGTGGTTAGGCAATGTTGAAGCAAGGATGTGGTATCATTTGGGAACATCTGGTTGATGAGTGCAAGGGTATCCCTTTTTTAGGACCTTACTGAACAGGGAGACCACATCAAAGCTGATCAGTCTGTCATTGGGGTTGAGTTAAACTCCACCCAGACACATGCTAACGCAACTGCAAATGCAAATGCACTTGCCAGTGAATTTGCTAAGGTGAATGCAAATACAAATGCAAAAGCAGTAAATGAACACCATTCAGACACATGCAAATGTGCCTCCCCCCTCTAAGATGAACAAAATATATATCTCCCTCCATACAATCACTCCACACTGTGCCATGGAGAGAAACACATCTCCCTGTGACGTCCCTCTGATGCCAGCCGTAGATGCAGATGAAAAGTTAGAAGCAAAAATGACCAGACCGCAGCCACACATCCTGGAAAACTCACAACAAACAGTTGATTCTGGCTTCAACAATGCCATTTGTTCCCTTTGCAAGTCTTGGGATTTGCATCTCGTTGAAAAGTTCATCTGCTTCTCTGTTTTGTAACTTGTCCCACATGTGATAGACTTCAACACAGAGGTGCCGACATTAGGTTGGGAAATTCCTGGGTATTTGGGGGTGGAGCCTGGGGAGGGCAGGATTTGGGGCGGGGCGTCAGTGGAGTATGATGCCGTAGAGTCCATGCTCTAAAGCAGGGGTCTGCAACCTGCAGCTCTCCAATTGGCCATGCTGGCAGGGGCTGATGGGAATTGTAGTCCATGAACATCTGGAGAGCCGCAGGTTGCAGACCCCTGCTCTAAAGCATAGGTATCAAACTCATGGCCCTCCAGATGTTATGGACTACAGTTCCCATCAGCCCCTGCCAGCCTTTGCTCTATGATTGCACAATTGCCCTGGAGGAAACAACTCCATCATCCCCTGCCAGCCTTTGCAATTGATATCTGTAGTCTGGAGAGAAGTTGTAATTGTAGGAGGATGGCAACCTTACTTCAGCTGCGGAAAGAAACCGTTGACATGTTCGGTTTAGGATTAACAACCATCCAGCGGGGTCTGGAGATCTCCTGGGATTACAAAGGATCTCCAGACATTTCCTAGAGGAAATGGCTGCTTCACGGGGTGGATTCTGTGGCATCACAATCTTACTGAACTCCCTCCCTTTCTCAAACTCTGCCTTCCTCTAATCTGCAGGGTTTCCCCCAGCCAGAGTTGGCTCCCCTACGCCCAGTTAGTGGGGTGTTTGTTTTGTCTGCTTCATCCCTGAAAACCTGTACTGGAGATTCTGCGGGACTGCATTTCAAATGTACACCATCCAAGGGCAAGGGTTTCTTGAATCAACAGCCTCTCAACCTGACAGCTATTTGGGATACGTCTGATCCCAGGCTCTGCCATCTTGGATGCAGTCAGACAGCCCTGCATCTGAAGAGTGTATCCCCATCCCCCCCCCCACACACACACACACACAACACACGCACAAAGAGGGAGGGAGAGGTTCTTACTAGCCATTGGGCAATTGATGCGTTCTGCATAGCCAGCTCACATGAGATGTGAAGAGCTCAGCAATGTTAAGTTGTCAGAGCCGATCAGCATCACCTGCGTTGCCACTGGCCTAAGATGAAAAATCTAGTTCAGGAGGCCAATGTGTTCCAATCCAGCCCCCACAGCAGGGGGAGTGTCCTCTCCAGCAATCCTGCTTTGGGAAGGGGGCCAAGACATTCTGCTTTCCCTTGTCTCTGGGTTGCAGCGAGCAAAGCGTTTGCCCTAGATTTCCCAAAGCGCTTCAGACCCCATTCTCTCAAATGGATGAGCCAGCAAAATCTCAACTGATGCAAATGATTCAGCCTCCTGTGTTCATTTCACGGGAATATCCATCCTAATTTCAGAATCCCCAGCAGACTTCAAAGCCATACCCATAGGGCTACTTCTTATACTCTTGAGTAATTACTTTGGTGCTCATATAGAAGAGGGGGGAGGGGGGGCAGGATCGCCAGCAGCTTATTACATTACAAATGGGATGGAGGGTTGGTAGAAAACCTTCTCCTCTCCTCCGTTTCTTGTGCTTCCAGAGAAAAACACTCGCTTTTTTTGTCTGTGGGGAATCCCTGTGCGGAACGTGGAAAGCCAGCCACGCAACCTGCACAGGCCAGAGTGGCCACGCCCCAATGTCTGCTAGCCACAGAAGCCAGCCTGAGTGGCACATGGCAGTGGTGTAACGTAGAAATGCTACAGTAGTCAGGTCACCCCCACACAGGCACCAGGGCTGACCACAGGGTTTTCATGCCCTAGGTCAGGGGTCTGCAACCTGTGGCTCTCCAGATGTTCATGGACTACAATTCCCATCAGCCCCTGCCACCATGGCCAATTGGTCCACTGTAAGGAAGTCCACTGCAGGGAAGTAATCACCCTCCCCATTCTCAATGGGCAGATTGAGAGGCAAAAACAGATTAGAACAAGGACTGACCCCAGCCCACCTATTGCCCTGCTCTTCCAGACACCGAAAGAAAGAGGAAGATGAGGAAGGCTTGCCATGGGGCGCCCAGTGGGACTGGGGCACTGCCTGAGCTGCTCCTTGCAGCGGCAGACTCTGGCACCATGGTTGAGGTGGTGATAGGGTTGGTTTTGGCACCTGTCCTCCCCTTGGCGATCACCCAGCTGTGCCTAGTGGATGGGCAGGCCCTGACTGGTACATCCCTTGCCTCTTGTTTCAGCAAACCAATGATTTATGGAATGAAAAGGGCGGGTCAAGCCCCTCAGCCCCGCCAACACCCTTTCCCTGCACTCTCTAGTCATGCAACGCAGCTGACATGACCAGGCAGTTTTGAAATACCTCTTAGACTTAATTGTTTCTTGCGCATAGACTCCTCCTGTCCTGAAGGCAGATATCAGGATATGTTGAAATGTGCACAAAACTTTCAGAACACAGTAGAATAAAGACATATGTAGATAAATTGTGGGCATATTGTAAGCATTTCTGTTGCTTATAGGAGCAGGGAAATGTCTGCGCAAAATTAGGTTTCTGTGTGTTTATGTTGTGTATATTTGCATGGATTATAGGGTTATAGACCTCCTGGATCATAGAAGAAAGTGGCAAGAAGGTCTCAAGTCTATCTGGAGGTATTACTTGATAACCTGTTTTACTATTGTCCTTGCACTGGATTATGTGGGAGTTGATGTCTCTGACTGTCTATGCCGGTTTGCAGCCCGTTGCTCTTTAGGCTGTGAACAGAGTCCAGAGGACTTTCCAAAACGGGGACTTGGACCAAAGAGGATCACAGCAGCTTAGCCTTTCAACACTCCCAAAACCTCCTGACGCTTGACATCTTGTACAAGACCACATGGTGAGTTTCATGGCTGTCTCAGGATTTGAACCCATGCCTTACCAAAAACTAGGTGGAGCCTGGAATTCTTCCAGAAATTACCACTAATTACCAGTTGACCTAGATCAGTTTCCCAGGAGGAAATGGCTGCTTGGGAAGGTAGGTAACCACTCCGCATTAAGCGCCCCCCTCCCCAAACCCCACCTGCTGCGGGCATCCCCCATTCATTTTGAGAAATTCCCTGAAGCTGGTGTTGGCAACCCCGTGTTTTCCAAGTCACGCACCACGACATGGAGCTTTCCAGAGGCCCTCCAATTTTTGCAAAAAGCACGCATTATCTCTAAGATATGATGTACCGAGTTCCAATCCACTAGGGATGGGTTATGCTCCCATTCTGGAGAAAGTTGGACGCTCCGAGACACCACATGTTTCATTATCCTACATGCCCAGAGCAGAGGCATAGCATGGACTATGTGACTTGAGCATAGCCCACCTCAAGGTTCAACCCCAGGTGGGTGGGATGGGAACAGATGGGGGCCCGGCTGGATGACCTCTCGGTGCCTTCCTTTCCATTCTTGGCATTGCATCTCCAGGCTTCCCTGGCTCGACTTCTCCTCCCTTTTCTCTCCCGCTGTGGAGAGGCAGACCTGAAGGGTGGGCTCGATGCCGCGAGGCAAGGGTTAACCAGCCCCGGCTTTCTTGCACTGAGGACGTCACAGATGTTTGAGAAGGAGGGGAGGGGGCGAGCCGTGGTCTATGGTGGTCTTTGTGAGGCATCGGAGACGGATCGCGGCAGCTGCACCAGCAACGTTGCCTTCCCGCGGCTGTCGGCACTCACAGAGAGGCTCCCCCACCCTGCCTGCCTTCCTTTCTGTCCAAGGGGCGCAGAGAGAGGGCTCCTCTTCCCAGACACCAGCAGGATCCGCAGAAGTCTGGGGGCCAAGATCCCCTCCTTCCCAACGTGCAGCCTCTCCCCCTCCACGATCTGTGCGCTCGCCTCTTCCTCGGCGGAAAGGTGGGTGCCTTTTCCATCAATAAAGGAGGTGGTGGAAGCCGAAAAGTCAGTGAATGGAGAATGGCTTTTGCAAAAAAAAGGGGGGGGGGGTTAGAACACTGAATCTTTCCAGAGTGCTCTGAAACAGGATCTTCCACCAAGCGTAGGAAAAACTGTCATGCTATGTTAAGTTGCATGAAGAAAGGGGCTGTGCCTGGCTGTGTGGGTTGGGGGGGGGGGAGCAGCACAGTGGGCTGTTGTGCCTCTCTGGGCACTCTGCATGCGGCTCTGCAGCCCCTCTGCCTGTTCCTTTCCCTGTTCAACAAAAATCTGGGCATCTCGCTTTACGGCATCGCCTCTCTTCTTCATCCCCACCCCACACCCTGTTTACTGGGGGGGGGGGGTGTCTGCTCGGCAAGCATGCAGGTGGGGCTGGGGCACTGTCTGCATGCGGAGCCAGGGGGTCTGAACCCCGTTTGCGGTACCCAACCGCAGATGAGGCCGGGGTCTCTCTGCTGTGTCGAAGGGGTGGAGTGCTTGTCTGTGCACCTCTCCCGCCAGACTGCACGCTGTGCTTCTGCTGCTTCAGCTGTTGCCCCTTTGCGGATTTTTTTTGATCTTCGCCTGCAGTTGCAGGAAACGAGATGCCAGCACACTGCCCTCCTTGCCTTGTCTCGAGCTGAGTGCCTCCTCGGCAAGCTTCCTTTGTGTTTGCAAGCCCGTCAGCTGTCCGCCTGACCAAGATTCTCTATTTGTAGGCTTCTGGAGTATAAATGGGGCTTTTGCCCAGAAGCCTCGCCAGTCCATTGGGACCTAATTTCAATGGAGTAGTAAACCAGGCTGGGTCTTTGGTTACCACGGGGATGCTGCTGGTGTGTGAATGCATGCTCTCTGGTAAGGGCTACCTCCCCAGCCTGGGGCGAGGGGATGGACTGCATTCAAATTGACCTTCACCGCTTTGCAATTCCTCCAGTTGACATTGGTCCAGGCAGAGGTCAAAGCCCCATGGGATGCTGGACTGATCTTCCTCCAAATGCAGCATCTCATTTCTTCTGCAAAACAGTTAATGGAAGCCCATCACTGCCTACAACCAGTAGCACCTGAGCGGTCTGAATAGGAGACAAGGGGGGCAGAGATAGGGTGGTGGGGACTAGTCTTCATGTCCTGATTGGAGGATCCTGGATGAGATGCAGCTACAGAGCTTTTTTGGGTATCGATATATGACAAGGGGCCTCCGGGTTATCTGTTGTGCACAGGTTTTCTGCAGAAACCGCTCTTTACTACTCAGCGTGCGTTAGATGTCCAGAGTGGATTCTGTTTGGGTGTATCAGTGCAGTTACTACAGCAAGCTTTACTCTGTGGCAACTCCCTGAGGAGAACTCGTAGAGGAAATTGGGGCAGCCGAGGAAAGGGGATGCACTCTGCATCCACACCTGCCTGAGGTTGATTCAGGTCACTCGTTGCTGGAATCTCAAGCAGGAGTTTGCAACCAGACATGCTTCACTGTCTGCGTTCAGACAGCCCCTTGGAGTGTGTTGGTCATCTTCTCCGAGACCATTTCCTTCCTGTCTGTTTGACTGGGACACCCGGCCGAATCTTGGGGGCTGTGGACTCTTTCCAAGCTATGGCCGAGGAGCAGAATTCAGGCTATAGTTGTGAGGTTTGAGCAGTGAAGCTAGAGAGCCCCAGAAGTGTGCATAAAGGCAGTGTACACCCCCAACAGACAAAGCAGTATAAAGGCTTCTTGCTTTTGGTGGACAGGAGGGAGAATTTCTTCAAAACAAAAGCTGATCTTCCTTCCTGTTGAATGAAGGCTCCATCTTCAACTGGTGCTTTGCTGGAGCATCACAAAGGCGCATAGCTAGGTGGGCCCAAGAATGAAACCTGTGCAAAGGAGCAACAGTCACAGAGAGGGAGGGAGAGGGAGGCAACACTGAAGGGGAAGAAGCTCTCCCTGCAAAGGAGCCCCTCCCCACAAGTCTTCTGAAGTGAGACAAGCCCAGGGAATTAATTCTCCTCCTTGGACTAATCAATTCATTCCCTCTCCGGACATCTTTGTCCTGGGCTATTCTTGATCCTAGCAAGGCACCACTAGTAGCATCCGAGAATCAAAACACCTGCAGGTTTTTCTTGGGCCCTATTTGCTGAATTTGGTTGCACGGGTGGTTATCCGTACAGTGAACCGGGAAGAACTCACTTGGATCCTTCGATTAGCCTTACCACTCCGTATGTTCATTTTCATGGCTTTGCCTTCAGGGGCTTCTGGCTGGGCAGGAACATGGGAGCAGCGCTCAGTGGCTGTAAGAGAGAAACTGCTGGGCTCACAAGGCTAAGGAAGCATTTCTTCCACCTCAAGGCAGGATGCCAGGGGCAGAGGCAGGCTGAACAAAGTCAGAGACGGAAGAACAGGGATGATGGGTGGGGCGGGGTTTTGGATTTGTTCTTCGCCCATTGCACTTGAGACTCCCCAGTAGGGTGACTGGCTTGAAAACAGATCTCCTTGGCTCAGACTTTCTGGCATCCTTCCTCCAAAGAAGCAACCGACTCCCACTTCTCCTCCACCCTGTGGTGTGTTCCAGTTAGGCTGAAAGCTAAAGTTGCTAACTCTGGGTTGATAAATTCCTGGAGATTTGGGGGTGGAGCCTGGGGAAGGCAGACTTTGGGGACAGGAGGGAGCTTTAGGATGCCATAAAGCCCACCCTCCAAAGCAGCCATCTTCTCCAAGTAATCCTTGTCATCTTGAGATCAGTTGTAATTCCAGGAGATCTCCAGGCCAAACCTGGAGGTTGGCAGTCCTAAGACCATGAGATGGTGGATGAGGTTGTGGGGAGGGCAAAATGCAGCCCGAGGGAGACAGTTCCAGGTAACTGGTTGGCATCTTGCAGGACAGGGTCTGGAGGAGCCCCGAAGGACAGCTGAAGGTGATCCGCCAGGGGTGTCAAAACTCGCAGCCCTCCAGGTGTTCATGAATTACAATTCCCATCGGTCCCTCCCAACATGAGCATTGGCTATACTGGCAAGGGCTGATGGGAATTGTAGTTCATGAACATCTGGAGGGCCGCGAGTTTGACACCTGTGCGCCAGAGTGACAAGCCTAGCTGATTCCTCCTTTGTTCAGACAGGGCCCCAGAACTGCCACTGACTCCCTCCCCCAGGGAAATGGCAAAGGGCTGGCTAGATATGCCAACTTCCCAGTGGAGCCTGGAGTTCTCCCAGAATTACAACTGACCTTCAGACTGTAGAGATCAGTTCCTGTGGAAGAAATGGGAAGTTCAGAGGGCAGACTCTGTGATATATCACAAATCCTCCAATTTCCCCCGCCACAGGCACCTTTCCTCCAATTTCCCCCGCCACAGGCACCTTTCCCATGATGGAGCTTTCAACTCTAGGGCCAGCTGTGGCTTAGTGCTTGGAATTTTGGCAGCAATGAAGCACAGGTGTCAAACTCGCAGCCCTCCAGATGTTATGGACTACAGTTCCCATCATCCCATCATGCTGGCAGGGGATGATGGGAACTGTAGTCCATAACATCTGGAGGGCTGCGAGTTTGACACCTATGCAAGGATATCCTCCGCCTTCCCCACAGGGGCCCCCAAAGGAGCAAGCTGGGACCCATCCAGACTCCTCCCTCCAAAGGTCAGAGTTGCTGGCCTTCAGGTTCATTCCATTCTTCCTTCCAAATAGGGTTGCCAACCTCAAGGTGGGTTCTGGAGATCTCCCAAGATCTGTTCTTATGGGGGGAAATGGTTACTTTGGAAGATGGCCTCTAGGGTGTTCTATTGTGCTGAAGTCTGTCCTTCCCCCAAACCCTGACCTCCTTAGGTTCCACCTCAAATCTGCAGGAATTTCCCAACCTGAAATTGGCAACCCTACTCCTCCAAGAGGTCTGCAGTTAATCCATTTGGGTGGAGTCAGGGACTGTGGAGGCCGCATGGCACACAGTGGGAGATAGTCTCCTGGGAACCAAGTCAGAAGATCTCTGGGCTTCCTCAGGTCTACCTTCACCAGCACACTGGGGCCTGGTTGTGCTGTAGATGGTGCTGCAGAAGAGCACTTCTGAACATGTGCAGAAGTGCTTTACTACAAAGCTTGCATTCATGCATAGAGATCAGGAGGAGCCAGGAAACAGTTTTTGGTCCTGGACTTCTGCCTTCCTTCCTTCCCCTGCCGGCCTGTCCCCCATTTCTCTTTTCTCACTCCAGTCTCTCAGATGCTAGTTTGTCAAGGGTTTTATCCCCTCCCTGAAATAATTTCCAGATCCCCCCCCCCCCGCCAATTCTGCATTCCTGAATAGTTATGGTGGAGGTGGGAAAATTAAACCGTACAAAACAAAACCTTTAAACATATGTAATTCTGGTCAGCAAAACGCTTTTGCAGAGAAATTATTTTTTAAAACTGTTGCAGCTGTTCCTCGTTTTGTGACCTGGGGGGGGGGGGAAATGGCTTGTAGCTCAGTGAAAGCCCAGGGCAGGGGTGTCAGACATGCAGCCCAGGGGCCAAATTCAGCCCATTATTAGGCCTGCGAGCCAGCTGAGGCAACCTTTCCCCCGGCTGAACCTGCTGCAGGTTTGCCAGCTGTGGCAGCTACCCTCCCCCCAGTACCAACCACCTCCCCAGTGACATTCTGGGCTGACAAACCTACTACAAATTCAGCAGCTCCTAATCTGACCTGGTAAGCCACGCCCTAATTCCAATCTGGATTGGCAAACTAGCTGCCAGCCTCCTCTCTCTCTCTCTCTCTCTCTCTCTCTCTCTCACACACACACACACACACACACACACACACACACACACACACACACACACACACACACACACACACAGAGAGAGAGAGAGCAAGTGCTGACCATTTCCCCAGTGCTGATCTGGGTTGGCAAGCCCACTGCAGACTCCCCAGCCGAGGAAGCCCCCCCCCCCAGCTGATCTGGTGAGCCTGCTGAACCCAACCCCACAAATCACATTGATGTCATATACAGCCCTTGTAACAAATTTCAACACCCCGGACCTAGAATTATTAACTCCCACTTGAGCAATTTCTGAAGATTTGGGGGGTGGAGCCTGAGGAGAGCAGGTTTGGGGGAGCATCCTGAGCTGGGTGTAATCCCATATAGTCCCCCTCCCAAGCACCCATTGTCTCCAGGGGAACTGACCTCTATACTTTGGAAAGCGGTTGTCATTTCAGGAGCTCTCCAGACCCCACCTGGGGATTTGCAACTCTAGAAGGGTCTCCTGGAGCCCTCAGGGTCACTTTTAGTCATGATTTGCCACCATCCGTTCTTTCTCCAGTCAGGGCAGTCTGGCTGTGGATAAAAGTCAAGTCACATCAAGAGGACACAAGTGCAATCCAGGGACCCAGCAGGGAAGATCTGGACTCCATGGCAAGGGCAACAGCTCAGGGGGGCTCTGCAAATGCAAGCCCAGGAGAAACAGACCCTTTCCTGTATTGTTGAAGGCTTTCACGGCCAGAATCACTAGGGTGTTGTGGGTTTCCCAGGTTGTATGGCTGTGTTCCAGTAGCATTTTCTCCTGACGTTTTGCCTGCATCTGTGGCTGGCATCTTCAGAGGCTCCAGAGGCATAGGAGTCCTTCCAGGAAATGGGTCCCTTCAGACTTTTCAGACATGAGAACACAAAGGGATCCTGCGTGCTGGCCCTGGTCCTGCACCCTGATTTTCATGTTAGGGTGCCAACTCTGGGTTGGGAAATTCCTGGAGATTTGCAGGTGGAGCCTGGGCAGGGTTGGATTTAGGCAGGGGAAGGAGCTCAGCAGAAGATAATGCCTCCAAAGCAGCAATTTCCTCTGTAGTCTGGAGATCCTTTATAATTCTGGAGGATCCCTCAACCCACCTGGAGGTTAGCCACCCTGATTCAAGCTTGCGTTTACTACTGTGTGTAAATAGGGCGCTTTCCCCAAGATGAAGAAACATGGGAAATGCAGGTCCCTGTCTATGCCAAGAGCCCCCTGTGCGTATTCAGTTACCTCTGTGAAAGTCAGATCACCTCAGACGGTCAAACCAACATGTGTAGGAATAAAGTGTGGCAGCCATCCCCTCAGGGTCACAATCCTGAGTACTGGGGAGTGACACTTATGGAGCAGACAAACTGACAGACTGGAGCGGGCTGGGGGTGGGTGGGCTTGAGGTGGAACTGTGCATGCTCGAAAATGGAAGTGGTCCCACTGAGGTGCAGTAGGGCCAGCATGAAAGAGATCATGTTTCTATTGAAAAATAGCTGTGGAGGGGCCCTCTGCCTTTGATCAAAGCAGCAGAGAGAGGTTCTGAACTCTCCACCCCCTCTTTCTGCCCCCCCTTCCAAACCGCTTTCACATTTGTGGTAGGAATGATAACATCTCCCCCTCTTTCACTCTAATGGAGAGAGCTTTGCCTGTCAAATGTTTATACCCTGGAAATCTTGTTGGTCTTTTTTTGGTATCCCGGAAATCTTATTGGTCTTGTTGGACTCAAATCTTGCTCTTCTGTTGCAAACCAATGCTGCCTGCCTCCCTGCAATTCTCTTTGCCCCTGCAAAAAACACAGCTGCCGTGTTGGTTTGCAGGGAAAGCTTTAAGCATAACCATAAGTGGTGTAGCGGTTAAGAGCGGTGGACTCTAATCTGGAGATCGGGGTTTGATTCCCCCCCCCCACTCCTTCACATGAGCAGTAGACTCTGACCTGGTGAACCAGATTTGTTTCCCTGCTCCTAGATTACTGCTGGGTGACCTTGAACTAGCCACAGTTCTCTGAGAACTCTCTCAGCCCCACCCATCTCACAAGGTGTCTATTGTGGGGAGAGGAAGGGAAAGGAATTTGTAAACCGCCCTGACTCTCCTTATAAATCCAAAATCTTCTTCAGCTCTTCACTTTGGACTGGTGTAGTCAAATTCAGTGCTCCACCTCTTATGGAGTCTTTTTAAAAGAGGCTGCCTGCTATGGGTGAAAATCAAGCACAGAGCTCCTTTGCAGAGGTATCATCCCTGGGACCCACAAGTGAGTGCTTTTTCCTCACCAGCATCACACTGAAATTAGCTGAAGATAACAAACCATAAGTGCCAGAAAAAGTACCATCAGCAAAGCAAGATGTCCAGTTGACCGTATGGAAAAGGAAGCATACAATGGGCTACTTACAAAAATGTTAACGTCAGATTTAAAAAGGAGCAGACAACACAGACATATAAAATTCCACGGCCAAGACAATTTAAACTATACAGATAGGGGAAAAAATGATTTCTGGCAAAAACAGAGCAAATGGTACCCGCTTGCCTGTTAGGGTTGCCATAATCCAAATAGGGCTTGGAGATCTCTAAGAATTACATCTCCAGAGTACCGTGATCAGCTCACCTGGAGAAATTGACTGCTCTGGAGGATGGACTCTATGGTGCCACATCCCTACTAAGGTCCCTTCCCAAACCCCACCCTCCCTAGGCTCCACCCCCAAATCTCCAAGGGTTTCCAGACAGCCTGGAGAGGGATTCAATACTTAAACAAGTGCTGGGAAGTCTCCAGTCTGCACATGCTCGTCTATTCTGTGGGGATTGCAAAAGATGATAATCCTGCTGTTGGAATCCCAACCTGAAGAGATCAAAGCTGAGAATAGGGATGGGCTGTGGCTCAGTGGCAAAACCTCTGCTTTGCAGGCGCAAGGTCCCATGTTCAATCCCCAGCAGTTCCAATTTCTTTTAACTGGACAATGCTGCACAGTCATAGAGCTTTAAAAGGATGGTGAGGCCTCTGTAAGAAGTGCTTCTCCTGGTAGTCATGCAGGATTCTGGAGCGCAGCTGGGGCTGATTCACACATAAATTCCACACAACCCCTTTGTGCCCAACCCGGTCTTTTTAATCAGACATGTGCTGGGAGTTCTGTGGTCAGAACTCCGTTCTCAGGTGTGCACGGGCCCCATAAAATGTCTGGAGAAGGGCCTCAAGCCTGGCCCCCCGCTCCATTTTCTTGGCCTGAATCAGCACCAGAGAGCTGCTATTTACCCCACAGGGAAAACTTACAGGGAGCCCATCAGTGGACATGCAGCTCCCCACCCCAATTGGGCAAATTGGGGGTTTTCTGGTCAGAAAAATGGAATAGGAGTGAAGCTTACAGCCCCTTTCCCCTTAGACCACAGTCCTGATCTGAATCAGGCCTATGTGCAACTGGAGAGTTAAGCTGTTAGTACAGAACTCTCAGTTATGTCTGATCAAAAGGACCAAAGCAGGCAGGTGATGGTCAAGAGGACTTCAAAAGGCGTGAATCAGCAATCAGGCACCAGATTGGCGGGATGAGCACTCCCACTACTACTTCTGAAGCCACAGGTGTAACAACCCGGTCAAGAATTTTGAGGTTCCTCATCAGCATCACCTCCATCTTGTTTGGGTACAATTTCAACTTGTTTGTCCTCAGCCATTAGCCCACAGCTTCCAGACACTGGCCCAGAACTCAGATGGTTTCCTCTGGGTACTTTGATTAAGAAATACAGAACTGGATGCCCCCATCTTATTAACAATCCTAAAGCTCCAGATGATTTCTCCCAGCTGCTGCTTATAAATATTAAATTGCACCAGGGGAAAAAAACCATCCAATCTTGTGACCCTCTCTTGGTCAACTCCCACGGGGCTGAACTTTCATTTCCTCAAGTCATAAGTACTACAGACAAACCAAAGAAAAGAACTGGCAAGCACAGTTGAAATGGGATTGATACTGTGATATGATGTGGGTATGGACTATAACCATGCCAACACTCGATGGCACAATCAGAGTTTGTGTTGACTGAACACAGCTGGACCAATTTGCATTTCAGAAAGATGCAGCAGCCCTTTGGCACAATTAGCTGTGGGTAACTAAAAAAAACAACCCTGAAGATTTTCCTAGCTGAGGAATTGTCCCTATTAACAAATTTTATGGAGATTTTCATTTACGAAATTACTCTTTGGCATTTCTTCAGCATGCCACAGATGCTAGATGACCTGGAAGATGTTTCCTGCTATGCTGATGACATTTTAAGTTTCAGCTCCACAGGCCCAATACAATGAAATGCTGATGGCCATGCTTCGAAAATTCCAAGAATCAGAGTGTCTTGAGACAAAGTGCATCTTTGCCAAATATATGTTTATGGGACATGGGATCACACTGTAGGCATCCAGGTGCTGTTCCCCCTCCTCTCAAAACAAAGATAATCAAAGGAAACCGAGAATATTTTTTGTTTACATGGTATTGTTGGAAAGGTCACCAGTCTTCCATGTTTTGTTTCAAGCTTGACTGCAGCCCCCAAACTACAGGGCTTTTTATCACCTGTGAAGAACGCGATGCTACCAAGAAGTAACTTTCAATATAGACCAGTTGAGCAATTCTCAAGCAGTTTAAACATTCAAGGCCAGAAGGACAGTGTATTTGTTAGGAAATACATTGTTCTGGGCAGAGGAATGGGGGGAAACCCTCTCTGCTCACTAGCATGTTTAAATATGGCCTTTTTTTCCGGACAGCTGCAGCATCTCAATTTCATTTGATTTGCAAAAAGTAATTTAAGTCTCAAGGGAAAAAAAATCAGGTTTATTCTGGGGGAAAATCAGTTGAAGAAGGAAGTTCAGTGTTCGTCTTAACACCACTCCAGCATTGTTGGTGCTTCTCAGTCGATCGAGCAGAGGATGGAGGACTGCAATAGAAAGATGAGGAATCTGAGCCCAAGGAAGGCCAAATCGCACAGACTGTGCTGAGTTAATGGCAGATACCTTGCCTGTACCATTCAGCACAAATCACAGCTTTTGGTATTTGCTTCCAAAGAAAGCATGAGCAGAAGTACAGAAATGAAAACCTGCAGCTTGAGTCCTTAGCAAACAGTTTTGATGGGCAGTTTAGTACAGCCATGGTTTTAACCAGGCATGGAGCAATAAAAGGGTTTGAATAAACTCAACAAAATAATGTACTGTGATTTGGACTGTAAATGTAGAAGGGTAAAGAATTGAGCCTTCTTCCCATTGCCTTTCCATCTGCCCTTAAGCTCCTTTGACTGTACTTAATTGCTAACAGCACATTGTTTTTCTCGTTCTTGGGTCCTAGACAACCTTTTGCACCTGATGAAATTGGTCTTTTGTTTATTTCCCAGGAGTTGTGCTGTTCAATAATTCTATGGCTTACAGCTGAGTAGTTAGGGTTGCCAGCCTCCAGGTGGCGGCTGGAGATCTCCTGCTATTACAACTCCCAAGCGACAGAGATTAGGTCACCTGAAGAAAATGGCTACTTTAGAAGGTGGATTCCCCTCCATAAACCCAACTCTCCTCAGGCTCCACCCTCAAATCTCTAGGTAGTTGCTAACTTGGAGCTGACAACCTTACCAATAGAGAAGAATGCCATTCCCTGACATCACAGCAGTGCTTTTCATGACATCACAGCAGTGCAGTCAGTGGCTGGAGATGGCAGGGGAGGTGTTTTGGGGAGGGAGCAGCAAATAATAGACAAGTAACTTCTACACTTCTGCATATTGTACATACACCACTTTTAAAACTAAAACATTCAATTAATGTCTAAAATAAGGTGTCACCTGCTTTGCCTTACAAATGTACACAAGGGCAAATAAACTATCTCTTGTAAAGACAGCTCTGCTTTGTTAGCTCATTTCCTGGTGAATCTATCCAGCTCTGATAAATGAAAGGGCAAAAATGTACTTCCTCCCAATTGGTTTTTTTTCCAGCAGCCCAAAGCTGGCTCAGCTAAGGGGAGCAATCCATTGATATTGTCCCATGGAAATAGTTAAGACAGTCTTTGTTGAAAAATGCTCAGAACCTGAAGATGAGTTCTGATTCCAGGAGGACCCCAGGCTCTACCTGGGGGTTGGCAACTATAGGTGCTGAGGCACAGGGTTTCCAGCAGGGCCCAGTGCTGCTGATGCCCCTTGCACACTTACGTGCTAACTCTCTGCTTCCAGTGCTTTCTGATGCATGCACTGCCTGGTGTCATCGGGGGAAAGAGCTGCAGGCAGCTATGAGGAAGGGCAGAGGGAGGACAATTAAGCTGGTTCATGAAGGACACACAAGCTGGTGGGGGTATCCAGGTGAGTGGGAGGAACTTCAGGCATGAGTGCCTGGTAGTTGTCAGAAGAGGCAAGGAGGCTCTGGGAACTGTCTGTCTGGAGGCCCTGAAAACCTGGAACTGTCACTGCAGGGGATGCATAAGAACTCTCACACCTACTCCCAGTGAGAGTTGACCTTGATAGACCAAAGGCCTCAGTAGAAGGCAGCTTCATTTAGAGGAGCTCGGTGTTAAAACATCTGGTCTGTACACGGAAGGGCCCAGGTTCAATCACTGGCATGTCCAGCTAAAGGGTTCAGGTAGCTGATGATGAGAAGGGCCTCCACCTGAGATCCTGGAGAGCTGCAGCCAGTGTAGAACTGGATAACCCAATGGTCTGGCTCTGCATCAGGTAGCTTCATGGGTCTGAACAAAGAGCACAGTCCCAGGCCCCTTGCAATGATGTTGCTCCTGCCCATTCCAGGGAGGCTTGGGCAGGAAAACGTCTCTGTGTGTAAAATATTTTCTGTTCCAAAAAGTCATTTGATAAGAGTCAAGCTAATGGAATTTTGAGGTGTTATCTTCCATACCCGCTCCATAGAGTCTGGCTTTCTGGAAAGATATCCATGCCTTCGAGAATGTATGAAGTATTCTCTTTTCACTGCCAGCCTCAGAATATCTGTGAGTATCAAACCGGGTTACCAACTCCAGCTTGGGAAATTCCTGAAGACTTGGGGGCAGACTCTGGAAAGGGGCTGAATTTGAGGAGGGGAGAGCTCAGAAAGCACATGATGCCAATAGTGGCCATCCTCCAAAGCTGCCATTTCCTCCAGGGAAACTGGTCTAATAAAGATGGGAGACAGTGGCAAACCACTTCCTAATGTCTCTAGCTTTGAAAATCCTATGGGGTCACCCTGAGTCAATTGTAACTTGAGGGTAAAAAAAAGGGGAAGGAACTAACTAACAGGGGCCAATGTGGGGAGATTGGCAAGTGAGTTACCCACCTAACTCTTGTTCTCAATCACATCTTTATATCATCCTATCACTAAGCTGCTAATTATCCTGATTTTGTTCACCAGTGAGGCAGGTAAAGCTGAGAGAGTGATGGACCCAAAGTCCATTTGTGAGGTTCATGATGTAGAGGGGGATTTGAACCTGAGTATTCCCTGTCTCCATCTAGCATTCTGACCATTCATGTTAATAAGATAAGTGATGGCTACAGCCAGATATTTTCAGGCTGACAATGCCAGGGGAGAATCTCAAATCTGTACCTGGTGGAGTCCAAGAGCATGCTGGAACCCAGTAGACTTTCCTTCCCAGAGCACTATGGGCAAGATTTTGGCTTTTCTTCTGGCCCTGGCTCTCTCTGGGGATGGCTGGACTCTTAAATGCTCTGGAAACACAGCCTTCCCAACTCAGGTCCTGCTGGCTTGCCGAAATGGCCATTATTTGTCCATCAGGACCAAACCAGAACTCTTTGTACCACAGCTTTGCATTTGACCATGATTTGTGCATAAGTGAATTGTGTCCAGAGATAACCCTTCCACTTCCAGCTTGAAAAATACCAGGAGATATGGGGGTAGAGCCTGAGGAGGTCTGGGTTTGGGAAAGGGGTGAGAGCTTAGCAGGAGTGTGATGCCATAGGGCATTTATGCACTTGTGGTCTCCTTTGCAGTGAGTGTACATTCTCTTTGGGTTGGATTCTCGGTTACACACACATTTTCCCCACTCCTGAACTCCCCGTGCCTCAGATCAGAGAATCTCCACAGTTTCAGAAATCTCTGAAAGCTTGACTTTTTCCCTGCATGGAAAGCAAAGGGGAACAACGTATATTTGGCTTGCACTGAATTTCATTGCTCCTCTCCACTTTTCTCCACCCACCCAACAGCAGTTCCTCCCACTCTTCAGGGCAGCAATTCAAAACAATCGGGAAAGCTTTTATTTATTAGTTAGTTAGTTTGTTTGTTTAACCGCTACTGGTCTATCGCTGGAGCAATAGACTGGTGATATATACATGCAATTTACATGGTCTGGCAAAATAATGCTAGTCTCAACAGAAAGAGCGTGCATCGCTAGACCCAACAGAAAGAGCGTGCGTGCGCACACACACAACAACAGAAAGCAACCTCCCCTGCTGGAGGTTGCACAGAGAGAATGGGTGGGTAAAATGGCAGATCAGTTCAGCTGGGTACACTTCACAGCAGGAGAATCCCAGTGACTTATCTGCCTAGGGACAGGAGGGGTACCCTCTATCCCCGGGTGCCACTAATCTGGTCACGCAAAATCCCCCCCCCCCACGTGACCAGGAAGATGCCAAGGCAGCAGGAAGTCCTGCTGCCTCGTCATTTAGGGCGCCCTCAGCCCTGCACATGTTGTCATCAACATGGGTGGGGCCAAGGAAGCCCGAGGATACTGCCCCCCCAGCCTCATTCTGCCCCATTCCCCAGTTCCCAGCTCTGAGCCGGCAGTCCCTTCTGCCATCCCCTTTGGGGAGAGCAGAAGGAACTGAAAGGCTCCGTCCTTGGCTCCTTTGCTTTTATAAGCGGGGAGGGGGGGGGATGCCCAGAGAACAGCTGTCTCTGGGCGTCATTTTCCCACCAGGCACCATTTTCCCACCATATGCCTCTGGAGAATCCTGTTTAAACAAAAAAAGTGAAGCTGATAGCTGCATGGTAAGCACTGCATGTCTAAAGGGCCATAGAGTCCACCCTCTGAAGCCTCTATGTTCTCTAGGGAACTGATTTCTGTAGTCTGTAGGTCAGTTGTAATTCTGGGGCATCTCCAGACCACACCTGGAAGTTGGCAAACTTGCTCAGAGAGCATTTAACCTGCAATCCACTGCAGGAAGGGCTCAGGTAATGGAGAGCATTCCTAACCTTTGTACTAAATAATATCTGTCTCAAAGCAGGTGGCCTGGCAATGCAAAAGATGACAAAGGAATTGGATGGGGCCAAGTATCCATTCCAGATTCCTTGGCCAGGTCTCCTGTTTGCCTGAAAGAGTACCCGGTGACCTTGATGAAACCATCACCTCCCTCTCTCTGGAGCTGGGTTTGGTGATCTCTGTGCTCAGGGTATCTACCAAGGACACTGAACTATCTGAGTCGCCTCAATCAGCACTTTGAAGGGGAACTGCTTAGCTCATGAGAACGACCTAAACTGATGAGGCATATTAATTCAATTCTCTCTCTCCCTCTCTACTGCAGGTTTCTCTCAGTTGATGAGGGGTTTTATGAACCCTACAGATCCTCCCTTCTTCCTGTAGAGGCTGCCAAAGCATCAGGAATTAAGGTAAAGTTGGCCACATCTGCTACTTTGAGGGCAGGGCTTTTGCTACGCTGCCAGAGGTGGGCGGGCACCTGCCACTCCACCACCGAATATCCCTCCAGGTGATAGAAATAAGGTTTGTGCACCAGAAAACTTGAAGTACCTCATACAAAAGCCAATAAAGTATTTAAATTCACAAATGCAGCCTCTCGGTTCTTCAATATGAATATATAACAAAGCAAATAGCAATGTACTCTTCTCCTTCAAGCATTGCAATGCTGTAACAAATCGAAGAATCTTATACAACACTTGGTAGCTGCCAAAAATAAAGCAAAGGTATGGCTGTGAGGCTCCAAGCACAGCTGAACACAAACTTTAAAGGGACCGTGCTCTAAAATGAGTCACAGGTTATCAAGGCCTAACAACGGCCTGTTTAAATGGGCCGTGGGCTGTCTACCTCCGAATAAGGTATGACTTTGTGGGGAAATTTCTGTAAGGCCCAATAATATGCTGTCATCTGAAGCTGTAAACAATAAAGATGATTACAGAACAGACTCTTCCATGTTGTCCTCACTTTCCCGGGACTGATTTTCTGCCTCAGCTTTCTGTTGAGCACCAAGACACAACTGCAGAAAGCTGGTCTGGAGACAATACTGAACAGTTTGTTCTGGAGTTATCTGGGGATCATTAGGAAAGGAATTGATAATAAAACTGCAAAGATTGTCATGCCCTTATATAAAGCAGTGGTGCGACCGCACTTGGAGTACTGTGTCCAGTTCTGGTCGCCGCATCTCAAAAAGGATATTGAGGAGATAGAAAAAGTGCAGAGAAGGGCAACAAGGATGATTGAGGGACTGGAGCACCTTCCCTATGAGGAGAGGCTGCAGCGTTTGGGACTCTTTAGTTTGGAGAGGAGACGGCTGAGCGGGGATATGATTGAAGTCTATAAAATTATGCATGGGGTAGAAAATGTTGACAGAGAAATTTTTCTCTCTTTCTCACAATACTAAAACCAGGGGGCATTCATTGAAAATGCTGGGGGGAAGAATTAGGACTGATAAAAGGAAACACTTCTTCACGCAACGGGTGATTGGTGTTTGGAATATGCTGCCACAGGAGGTGGTGATGGCCACTAACCTGGATAGCTTTAAAAGGGGCTTGGACAGATTTATGGAGGAGAAGTCGATTTATGGCTACCAATCTTGATCCTCTTTGATCTGAGATTGCAAATGCCTTAACAGACCAGGTGATCGGGAGCAACAGCTGCAGAAGGCCATTGCTTTCACATCCTGCATGTGAGCTCCCAAAGGCACCTGGCGGGCCACTGCGAGTAGCAGAGAGCTGGACTAGATGGATTCTGGTCTGATCCAGCTGGCTTGTTCTTATGTTCTTATCTTTATTATATTCAACTCAAGATGAGAGCATATTATTGGGCCTTACAGGAGCTTTTTCATCAAGTGGGAGGGAAAAGGAGGCCCCTCCCAGATGTGAATGCTGGGCATTTGGACTGACAGGAAGAGGGAATCCAGTGGAGCTGGGATGCTCTGGAAAACCACTGAAGATGCTCAGAGGGAGCCTGCCCTGTGGCACAGCCCGCTGTAAACAAGAGAACATAGAAGTGGTTGTAAGGTTTTAATGAGACCAGTGCAGTGAAGAATATGGGTGGGGGGCACTTAAAGCTCCTTTGCTGAGCTTCCCGCAGTCCTTCCCCCCACCCCCACATTCAGATGGACACACACAGAAAACTAGGCTTGCTTAGGTCAATTCCACTAAATCAGGCTTAGCTCCACGAGGCAACATGGGTCACAGAATTTGGTAGGCCCATGTGGCATGCTGGTTACTAACTCAGCTTGCCCTTGTGCCAAAGCTGGCAGAGAGGAAAGCAGAAAGAAGAGGGGGAGGGGGCATTGGTTGGCTCTTGCCCATGGGGTGGGGTGGGAAGACAGTTTTGCACCAAGCCAGGAGAAGCTGCTCTATAGGGTTGCCAATCTCCAGGTGAGGCCAGGAGCTCTCCCAAAATTACAACTGACCTATAGATTATAGAGGTCAGTTAGGGGAGGGTAGCCTTTTTCTCCTCCAAGGTCCTTCTTTGAGAGCCAGCGTGGTGTAATGGTTAAGAGCAGGTGCACTCTAATCTGGAAAGCCAGGTTTGATTCCCCGCTCTGCCACTTGAGCTGTGGAGGTTTATCTGGTGAACCAGATTAACTTGTGCACTCCAATTCTGCCACTTGAGCTGTGGAGGCTTATCTGGTGAACCAGATTAACTTGTGCACTCCAACACATGCCAGCTGGGTGACCTTGGGTTAGTCACAGTTAGGGTTCTTCTTCTTCTTCTTCTCCTCCTCCTCCTCCTCCTCCTCCTCCTCCTCCTCCTCCTCCTCCTTCTTCTTCTCCTCCTCCTTCTCCTCCTCTTCCTCTTCTTCTTCCTCCTCCTCCTCCTCCTCCTTCTTCACAAACCCTGCCCTCCCCAGATGCTCATCAGGCTCAACCCTCCAACCATGGGATTGGCAACCCTCCCTGGAGGGCTAGTGGGGAGGGAGGTGGGGGTTGCTGTTGTTGTTTTCTCAACTCCTTGGCTGTTCTTTTCCATTCTGTTCTGTTTCTCTTGCTCAGGTCTGCTGGTCATGGGCAATCTGATAAAGGTATTGGGTAAAGATTTAGAAAACTGCCCTCATTTCTTCTTGGATTTCGAAAGTAAGTCCCAGGCATGGGGTGGGGGAAATTTCTGTGCCGCTGGTAGCTGGAGTCGCTCTTCTCCACAAACATGGGGGCTGGGAGGGAGACATCCTTTGTGATCGATTTATGTTGGGTCAGCATCCTACTTCTGAGATGCAGCTGGCCTTCTTAGGATTAGGGCTGGCAATGATTCACACAGTCTGGCAGCCAGTGTGATCTAGTGGTGAGAGTGTTGGACTAGGATCTGGGTAACCCGGGTTCAAATCCTCACTCTGCATGGAAGCTTGCTTGTGACCCTTGGGCCAGTTACACACTCTCAGCCTAATTGATCTCTACTCGGGCTGTTGCTGAAAGGATAAAATGGTAGGGAGGAGAATGATGTAAGCTTCTTTGGGTCCCCAATAGGAAAAAGCAGAGGTATCAATGAAGTAAACAGAAGAAATAAAGGTATCAAGTTCTTTGGAGTTATCCTTTAGATTAGGGTGCCAGAGAATGATATGTCTAAAACATACCTCAGCATGGCTGAGAGGGGATTTGAAGGTGGGACTGTCAGGTCTGATCACCACTCTGTCCCAAAGTAAATAAGAGAATAAAGAGGACCTCTCTTGGGCCAGTAGTGAGTCATTCAAGGTCAGCTATTCTGCAAGACACGATTCAAGCCCAGTAGCACCTTAAACACCAAGGTACCGGACGAAGGGAGTTTTGACTCTTAACAGCTCGTTTCTTGGAAAGCTGATTGGTCTTTCAGGTGCTACTGGACTTGAATCTTGCTCTTCTGCCACAGGCCAACACAGCTAGTCTCTCCATCCAGCAAAGCTTCTTCTGTCACTCCCTTCCCAAAGAAGCAAGTCCAATTTAAAGGTGACAATGGCCAGGAGAGGGGCCCTGGTTCCAGTGTGGTGGCACGACTCCTACTGTGGCCACAATTGTAAATGCAGCAGTGCCTTCAAAATTCTGGTGTACGTTTAAATGCTTTTCCATCCTGTTTAAATGGGTCCTAGACAGGGCAATTTCCAACTCATCAGCCTCTGGCCCCTGCTGAACATGCGTGTCCCATGCGCCCTGAAACCTTGTTGGAGAACAGCGATTCTCTTCCCTCTCCGTTCCTTACCATTAATCTCTCTCCCCATCAGTCAATGTGCATCTCCACTCAGGGGCAGGAAGAGGCGGGAAGGACCAGTATTTACTCAAAAATGGAGTCTTGGCTTCTGGTCTCCAAGTCACTGTCAAGGGGGAACTGCTACATTATCTGCGCACTTGCCTACAAGGTGACCCTTGGTGTGGACATGGAACAGCCTTGCTTGGAGGCCAAGATTTGTAGCCAAAGGATTCTTTCTGCCACTGCAGTGGGGAGTGCTTTCCACAACCACGTTGTCCACAGACCCCTCCCCCTCCTTGCCTCCACTACCCATCATGCTTTTCTCCCTCTTGTCTCTTCTCTTGCAGGTGTCACATGGGGAACCTTCTTAAAGTGTTGACTTATAACGAGCTTGACCAAGGCCCTAGTTTTTTCCTTGACTTTGAACGTGAGAAGGGAAATTTTTTTTGCCTTTTATTTTGAGCCATGATTTGTTTCATTGATTTATTCATTCTTAAAAGTTGATTTATGCCATCTCATGTCACTTTGCCAAGCGGAGGGGAGGGGAGAGGGCAAGAGGTGCAGGAAAACTGGGCAGATGAGATTATGATACAGAGCATGGAGGGAGAAGAAGACCAAGACCAATGCAGGGGGAGCTGTTGCCTAGACAAACCTTCTGACAAGAAGAGGATGCTGGGCATGCTTGCCAATCTCCAGGCAAAACCTGGAGATCTCCTGGAATTACAGCTGGCCTCCAGAATACTGAAATTAGTTCCACAGGAGAAAAAGGCTATTTTGGAGAGTGGACTCCATGGCATTATACCCTGCTGAGGTCCATCTCTTCTCAGCTTTCCCAAGGCTCGTTCCCTCCCCCACCCCAAATCTCCAGGAATTTCCCAACCTGGAGTTAGCAACCCTAATGTAGTGGTGGCGAACCTATGTCACGGGTGCCAGAAGTGGCACTCAGAGCCCTCTCTGTGGGCACGTGCAAACAGAGTTCCCCCCACACACACATCTAGGCTGGCCTGGGCCGCTGGGCTCGATTATTAGCATTAAATCTAAGACCTAGTTTTGGGGAAGCAGTGTAGGTAACCCTGTTAAGCGCTGTTAAACCCCACTGATTTTCATGCGAAGAACTAAAGCGTGATCCTTTACCAGGGAGTAAGCTCGGTTGCTGGCAATGGGGCTTGCTTCTGAGTAAACCCTCCTAGGGTCGTGATTCACCCGTTGGAAGAGTTGCGCGGTTGCTTCAAAGGAAAGCCACCGACTACCACCAAGCTTACTTCCGAGTAACGAACACCTTGGAGCCAACCATTTTTTCTAAACTAAAACCTCAGTGTTCAGGTTAAATTGCCATGTTGGCACTTTGCAATAAATAAGTGAGTTTTGGGTTGCAATTTGGGCACTCATTCTCAAAAAGTTCACTATCACTACCCGAAGGGGAGGGGAAGGGAGGGCTGGTGATGTTTCTTAGGGTTCCAGAGACCAGTAGCTTGGGAGGGAGGGAGGGGGAGTTGGGAAATCCAGCTGCAGCTCTGCTTCTAGAACATGGGCCTGCAACCTGTGGCTCTCCAGGTGCTCATGGACTACAGGGGCTGATGGGAATTGTAGTCTGTGAACATCTGGAGAGCCGCAGGTTGCACACCCCTGTTCTAGAAGGTCCCCCAGTTTCTATAACCAGCAGTCCTGACACTGCAATTTGGCCTGGATGGTGGCCCTGATGTGAGTCCCAGGTGTGTTGTATGAGAGACAGCTCTCTTCTAAAAGAGGCTTTGACAGCCTCCTGAGCAACCTGGTGGTGCAGG
Organism: Sphaerodactylus townsendi; assembly: GCF_021028975.2. Classification (NCBI taxonomy): domain Eukaryota; kingdom Metazoa; phylum Chordata; class Lepidosauria; order Squamata; family Sphaerodactylidae; genus Sphaerodactylus; species Sphaerodactylus townsendi. The sequence continues at coordinate 102,538,517 of NC_059430.1, forward strand.
AGGATTTCAGTGGCACCCTGTGGCTCCTTCTCATGAGCAGACTCCAACCTGGGGACAAAGCCCCTGTGGGCCTGGGCCCCTGAAGAGTACACCACTGACCCTGCTCCTGTCACTCAACTGCCTGCAAGTGGAAGGATGTGCAGATCCTTAATCACGGGAGACCAGGACCATGACAACAGGAATCTAGGCAGAGGGCGAGTGGCATGAGAGAAGGGACCCTTGAGAGAGACTGAAGCCTCGGATAGAGTGGCGGGGTGGGCCACTCCTTGCCAGCGTTGCCATTGACTTGGTCTCTGTTTGGTTTCCATACTTCTGATTTTCTTTGTCCTGCATCTTTATTTTCTAACTTTCCTCCCGTGCAACCAAGAGCCACAAAGAAGGCCTGTGGACTCGCTAGAGAGAAGCTTGGCGCGTCCTCTCTCTTGCAGCCCCCAGCTCCTACCTAGAGTGCCCAGGCCCTTCAGGGACATTTTAAGAACCTGTCCCCTCTGTAAATAGCGTGTCCCAGGATCCCTGGCAGAGTTCTGAGCTCACATGTGGCAACTCCACTGACACCCCTGAGAATGCTGGGTTTGTTTGTGCTGTTGGGGCAGCCCTGAGTCCACAGAAGGATGTTGTTGGCACTTCCCCTCTCCTGTTAACCCTTTCCCCACAGCAAGCCCTACCCACTTCCCATGTCCACCCTGCATAGGCACTAGGCTGAACCCCCTGCTGGGCAAGGCGCCTTCTGAATGCTGTCTTTCTGGGTGGGTTTGGATGTAGATGCGCAGCCCACAGAAGCCGAGACGGCTGTGTGGAACCAGGTGAATGCCGTCCTGGAAGAGGCCCAGACCATTCTGGCAGAATTGCAGTCCTACACGGGAGCTGGACAAGAGATTAGAGAGGTACGTAGGGCCAGCTTCCACATACCCTGAGGTAGAGCAGTGCTGGGGACTGGGGGTTCTGGCAGGGCCCACTGGCACCCCCTGCCCACTTGCTTGCTTGCACTCAAGCACCCAAGCTGATACATGCACTGACCACTGGGGACCCCCCATGTGATGAAATGGCATGCACCAGGGGACATGTGACACTGCTGACCAGTGTTATGGTGGACAGGGCTGCAGGCAGCTGTGAGCATGGGCACTGGGAGTGACTTGTGAGCAGACAGGGGAAGGATGCCCAAACAGGTGGGTGGGAGGGAGGGAAGGAAGGAAGGCGTAGGCTGGAGAGTTTCTGAGGAAACTGGAGACTGGGTTGAAGTGAGAGAGCTTGTTGAGACCCTGTGTGCTCACAACCCAGAAGGAAACAAGCAGGCTGCAAGATCAGCCTGTGGGTCAGGGAAACAGTGTGAAGACCAGGCCTGGGAGATCCTTCTGCAAAGGGAAGAAGCCCCAGCACCTGGAAAGGGTGAGATGAAGTGGTTCACTGCTTGTTTTTTCCCCCTTGCAGGCAATCCAAAACCCCAGTGACTTGGAACTGCAAGAAAAAGCGTGGAATGCCGTCTGTCCTCTAGTGGCAAAGCTGAAGCGGTTCTATGAGTTCTCTCTTAGGCTTGGTAAGCATCTGTTTAAAATTGGGATTTGGAGGAGGAGGAGGAGGAGGAGGAGGAGGAGGAGGAAGAAGACCAGCTTCTCTCTCTTGTTCTGCACTCTGTAGATGGTATCTGGCTGCCCAGTTTAAGATAAGCCATTTTTCTAACTCAACTGAGCAGGGGATCTCTCATGCACCCTCGCAGGATAAGAGATTGCATTTACCAAACCTAGTGGGTGACTTTGTGCAGGTACAGGAGCAAGGTTGGAGGGCAGGCTGTGCAGAGAAAAACCTGTCCAGACTGTGGGAAGCAGAGGACATGGGAGCTTCATAGCTGACAGTGATGGGAGATTAGGTCTTGGAAGTCACCTGATTCCCAAGACTGGGTCGTTCTGAGTTGTGGCTTCAGTTGCCTTCATTCCCTTGGTGACCAAGAGAGCAGTGCCTGACATGGAAGGCCCTGTGTCTTAGGTAGGAGTTGGGTCTGGGGACGCTGCAACTCATTTCTGAGCTAGCAGATATTTTGCTTATTGGTAGAAAATCTGCTTGGTGTGCAGAAGGTCCCAGGTTCAATGCTCAGCATCTCTGGTTAAAAAGGTCAAGTACCAGGTGATGTGAAAGACCTAAGCCTGCATCCTCACTGCCAACCTGGGCAGATGAAATGGGCCTTGACAAACCAACAGACTGGTTCATTATGAGGTAAATGTAGTCCCCTGTTCAAGTACCAGGTCAATACTGACCCATGGGGTGACATCATATGATGCCGTTTACTAGGCAGACTGTGTTTATGAGGTGGTTTGCCATGGCCTTCCCCAGTCATCTATGCTGTACCCCCAGCAAGCTGGGTGCTCATTTTACCGACTTCAGAAGGTTGGAGGGCTGTGTCAACTTTGAGCTGGCTACCTGAAACTGGCTTCTGTCAGGATCGAACTCAGGTTCTTTGTAGAGCTTGGACTGGGGCTCCTAATGCCTACTGGAAAGCGGTACCATCCATTCGCTCTTCAGCCGTCCACAGTCTTGCATTCAGGCCTGAACTGTAGAGCTCAACAGCACGGAAGTGCCCCACCCCCCATACTTTGATCAGCAAGTCACCTAGCTGTGTTGGGTCTGGGTAGCGAGCTCTTTTGATCCTCTCTCCACAAGCTGGAAAGACCCAACCACCCTCTTCAAGGCTATGTTTGGTCTGGCCGTGTCTAGACTATGTGTGACGTGCCGTTTTCTGCCTTCTGTCTCTCCCAGAGAATGCTTTGCGGAGTTTGCTGGAAGCCCTCACCAGCCCTCCATATGCACCAACTCAGCACCTGGAGCGAGAACAGGCCCTAGCCAAGCAGTTTGCAGAAATCTTACACTTCACTCTCAGTTTCGATGAGCTCAAGGTACTGCTGGAGGGGGTCAGGAGAGCACCCCGCTAGCAGGATGGTGTCCGCAGACGGGGTCTTTGCCTTTAGTCACCCTAGTGGGGATGTCATCTCAGGATAAAATGCCACAGCCCTGCCGTAACAGTTTCTGAATTGCGCTTATGCAAACAATGTTGTATGCGTTGGACAGCTTGTGTACATGTGCTCACGCATGCACAAAACGCGTTCTAAATGATCGGAACAGGTGAGGTCCTGGCTTATGAAGTGCATGCTACGTTTTCTCCCATACCTGGAGAGAAGCAGCCTGTTTCACACTGAGCAGGCACTAAAAATCCACTCTTCTGTCTTCCTCTGCACACCAGATGACCAACCCTGCCATCCAGAATGACTTTAGCTACTACAGAAGAACTATCAGTCGAAACCGAATCAACAATTTGCACGTGAGCACATTTCTGCCCTTCTCAGTGTGGAGGGGGAAACTTTTGCACACACAAAAATTGGGAGAATGAAGCTGTCATTAGTGGTGAGCAAAAATGTCCCCCTCTCAGCACCTCGTTTCTTTTCCTGTCATGCAGTTAGATGCAGAGAGCGAAGTGAACAATGAAATGGCCAATCGGATGTCGCTATTCTATGCAGAAGCCACCCCCATGCTGAAAACTCTGAGCAATGCCACAACTAAATTTGTGTCAGAGGTGAGTGACAGCTCTGTGGAGAGGAAGATGCCTCTTGCTTTCAGGAACTACAAATCCCAGAGTTCCTTGGCTGACTGGGTTGATGCTGCTCTAAATATGTAGCTTGCAGTGAACAAGCTCTAATCTGAATAGTCCTGATTCGCCTGCTCTTGTCAGAACCTGGAAGCTAAGCAGGGTCAGCTCTGCATACACCTTTTTTGACAAAAAGAACTAAACTTTATCTGCCACGTGCTGGCCTGTCTTCGTTTGAGAATACTCCGTTGGGGTCCTAGTGCTCTTACCTATCAGAACTAGGTAAGCACTAGGACCAAGGTGGAACATTCTAAAACAAAGATGGTCCAGCACATGGCAGATGAAGTTACAATTCTACTTCGTTCTTTTTGTTGAAAAAGGGATGGGATGGGGTGGGAGACCATGAAGGAAGATGAGGGATGGTATGCAAAGGAAGGCAATGGCAAATCAACTGTGCTCCTATCTTGCCTCGAAAACCCCATTGTCCTGGGGTAGCCATGAGTCTGTTGCAACTTGATGACACACTATAATTATTTCTTAGGCCCCTTCCGCACATGCAGAATAATGCACTTTTAATCCACTTTCACAATTGTTTGAAAGTGGATTTTGCTGTTCCGCACAGTAAAATCCAGCTGCATTGAAAAGTGGATTGAAAATGCATTATTCTGCGCATGCGGAAGGGGCCTTAGACAAGCCCTAATGGCTGACTTCTGCCAAAAGGAGCTAATCTGTTGGTGTAAGCATTGAGGTGGCATTTCTCCCATCAGGTATGAGTTCTCTTTTTCTCGAGCTGGGAAGGATGAATTAGGAGATCGAAATGCCAATCTTGTCCCTTCCCTTCATTTCAGAACAAAACTCTCCCCATAGAGGACACGACTGATTGCTTAAGCACCATGGCCTGCGTCTGCAGAGTGATGCTGGAAACTCCGTGAGTTCTTTGCCTTCAGTTACTAAATGTAAAGTTTGCTTTTTGGCTCTGATGCCATTCTAGGATGGTTTGCAGCAAGATCTAAAACCACGCAACAGGCAAAAAGGAAATCCACACATTCAAACACCAGACTGAAAAAGTGCAAAATAAGCAGGAAGAATCAAAATCAGTCACCAAGGACTTTCCTTAAGCAAAAAGCCTCTGCTGGCCTGAACATGGCCCTGTCCTGAGTGGCCTAGGCTCAGAGGTGTAGGGGAGGGGCAGAAATGGGACCCAGGGCAACACCACGGTCCCCCGCACTGCACTTACCTTAGCCAGTGGGAGGCTGCTGCAGGCTGCCTCTCGGCCCAGCCCCGCCAAGCTACTCTTTTAACCACGGAGCCTCCACCAGTTGAAGGAGCGGCCTGGCAGGGCAGGGCTGGGCTGAGGGGAGTGGTGTGGGGGAAATTCTCTGCCCCCCTACATGACCAGCTGGCATGCACCTGAGGACATGTGCCCCCCCCCCCCCCAGATACCCCCCACATACTGCCTAACCCAATCTCATCAGATCTCGGCTAACCCAATCTCATCAGATCTCAGAAGCTAAGCAGCATCGACCCTAATTAGCATTTGGATTGGAAACCACTGAGGAAGTTATTATTATGTATTGAATTTAATATGCCGTCTCTCTCATTCCATGTTTGGGGCATCACGTACATAATAATATAAAATCTCTACAAACTTATAAATACTACACAAATCCAAGTGGCACTTACATATCCTGTCTATTGTAGTTTTAAAAAAAACAGTAACCCCACCAAGGTGTCTAGATGGACTAATAAAAAAGTTGGAATCCAATTTGAAAAACTGGACCAGATTGATGGGGGAGGCCCAGGTGGTTGACCGTAGCTGCCTCAACAACAGGCCTGGTGGAACAACTCTGCCTTACAGGACCTGCAGAACTGCGTAAGGTCTCACAGGTCCCTGGTCTCCTGAGACAGAGTGTTCCTCCAGGCTGGGGCCGGGGCCGTAAAAACCCTGGTTGAGGCTAACCAGATTTCCTTTGGGTTGGAGCCTAGCAGTAAGCTGGTATTCATTGAATGGCGAGACCTTTCAGTTGTCTGGGACCTAGAGGGGGCTGAGGTAGCATGGTGCAAAGAGAAGCACTTGGCAGGATCCAGATCTTCATCTGGCAGTGCCAACAAATGGGAAAATGTATTGTCGAAGGCTTTCATGGCCGGAATCACTGGAGTGCTGTGTGGTTTCCGGGCTGTATGGCCGTGTTCTGGCAGCATTCTCTCCTGATGTTTCGCCTGCATCTGTGGCTGGCATCTTCAGAGGATCTGATGTAGGAAAGAAAAGCAAGTGGAGTATATATACTGTGAGGTCAGATGGCCTCACCTAATGACCTCACAGTATATATACTCCACTTGCTTTCCTTTCCTACATCAGATCCTCTGAAGATGCCAGCCACAGATGCAGGCGAAACGTCAGGAGAGAATGCTGCTAGAACACGGCCATACAGCCTGGAAACCACACAGCACTCCAAATGGGAAAATGCTGGAGGAGCCTCTTTCCTGAATCTTCCTTCTCTTCTTTGCCACAGGGAATACCGGAGCCGGTTCACCAACACGGAAACCCTCCTGTTCTGCATGCGAGTAATGGTGGGGGTCATCATTCTCTATGACCATGTCCATCCTGTGGGGGCTTTTGCCAAGACCTCCAAAATTGATGTGAGTGGCATTTTGATTTTCATAGAAGCAGCAACCCTGTGCTCATCTGTTAGCCAGAAAGGGGGGGGGGTCATCCTGCTGATTGGGGCATTATTTGTCCCGCACCCCATTCCCAAAGTTATACATTTTTGGTATGTTTTATTAGGGTGGTGGACACCTCAACCAAAGTCACGTTGCAATTAACTTTCCCCTTCTGGATTTCAGAATGTCAGTACACATGGTTGCTTTCCTATACCCTGGGTAATGCACTTCAGTGATGGCTTGCAAGTGGATTTTCCTCTGTGAAACATGAAAACCCACTTTGAAATGATTGCTAAAGTGCATTGAAAATGCATTATCCAACGTGTGTGAAAGCATACGTCTCCCTTAGATTCTCTCCTCCCGCCCATTTTCTTCTCTCCTTTTGTATTAACTGGGGTTTTCTCCTTGTTTCGAAGCTTTTCTCTGCCCCCATTCAGAAGGCACACCAATAGGAATCTTTAGAGTGGGTTTTTCGAGTTGTATGGCCGTGTTCCAGTAGCATTTTCTCGTGACGTTTTGCTTGCATCTGTGGCTGGCATCTTCAGGTGGAAAAGCTTGGGTGAACAGGGTTGTTTTATTGGTGTCTCCAAGTGAATTCCTGTGTCTTGCAGTCCTGAACTCTTCTAGGTGCCTTGTCCTCACAAACAGGGGCCAGGGCCTCAGAGAGGCCAAATGGATGCTTTTGGGGTAGGGGATCTTAATATAAAAAATACTCCTCCCATGATGAGGGATTCCATGGTAAAATATGGGGGAGGACAATGTTCCTCAAGTATGCGGGTCAGAGTCCACTCAATGCTTTGAAGTGTTTAAAACAGAATTTTGGACATGATGGACTGGAACTCACTCGGCATGCAGTGTGATGGCATGGTGGAAGACCTGGGTGATCTGGTCACAGCTTTTGATGCTCCAGTAAGGAGCCAGGCTTTGCATGTCGGACTAGCTTAAGTTTCTCCTGATCACAGCCAAAAGCAGGCCAGCGTAAAGCAAGTTACAGTAATCCAGTCTGGAGGGGACCGTTGCATGGATCACTGTGGCCAAATCAGAGCTGGAGAGATATGGGGCCAGTTGCCATGAGTGCAGAATTAGGGAAAATGGAGGCCAGTGTAAAATCTTGGAGTTTTGCCAAGCCCCCATGATAGCTTGTGTTTTTTGTATTGTTTAGTGTTTTTGAGCCAGCTAGAAAATGAGCCTGCAGGGGGGCATAGTTTTTAGGGTTACACCATCAAAATTCTTTTCATAGTAATTCTTTAGGAGACTGTCCTGATGATACCAGAAAGGTGTGGTGAAATTTGGTTCAGGGGGTCCAAAGTTATGTGACTCTCAAAGGTGTAGCATTCTTTCATCTCCCAGCTAGTTCCCATTGGAGGAGCGAATTCAGGGCACCCCTTTTAGAGAGTCTATACAATCTCTAACTCCTGTCCAAAGTCTCTGCACCCACTGAAAGTTGAGTAGTACTATCAAGGAGAGTCCCCTGAACCTCCCTGAAATCTAGGCCAGCTAAACACAAAACTGCGCCCCCTGAAATCCGAAAAAAAACCAGAAAACAATAAAAAACACAAAAAACAAACCTGACATTTTTGCTGCCCCCCCCCCCTCCCCAGCCGCGTGCCCGGTGCAACGCGCGCACCCTGGCCCCCTTGTTGCTCCGCCTCTGAAAGTTCTCACAGCTAGTGCCTGCCAAGTAGAGTGAGTAAAAAAAAGTCACTTTGGCTACCTAGGGTGACCCTATCTCCCGTGATAACACCAGGTCCAGGATCACTCCCAGGCTTCTGGATAGATTTGGTGGCAATGACAAAACTTCGCTGTCCAACGTAGGCAGGCATGAGAGATATGGAGCCACTGGCCTCCCCCTCCAGCCCAGCCACAGGACCTCTGTCTTTGCTGGATTCAGCTTCAGTCGACTCACTCTCAACCAACCAGCAACAGCCTCTAAACAGCGTTGGAGAGCACCTAGTGGCCTTTCAAGATTTTGCTGGTGCTTGGTCCATGATAGCACATTGGTGACACCGCAGCCTCTGCATTGACATGGTTGCCTCAGTCATATTCATGTTTTAGAAAAGCCTCCCTACCAGCCATAAAGGTTTTTCTTTCTCTCTTTCCCTTGGGGATGAAAACGTCTCCCCTGAATATTTGTTCTCTCTTAGTGCACTGCCTCCTTTCTTGTAGCTTTTGGCTAACTGCTTCTCTTATTTGTTGTCTTCCTAGATTAGAAAGGATGCACTCCAAATCTAGAAAGAGACCTCCCCAACAGCACAGAGGGTCTCCTCAACGCATTGAGGTAAGATCACCCAAGAGGCTTCTTTGAGAGCCCCTTGGAAAGCACAAGAATCATCCGCTACCTTGCGAAAATTGAGGTGGTCCTAATAGCCCAGTTTGGGCTGAGCTTAGGAGATAAGCAGGGTTGGCTACAGTCAGTACTTAGATGCAATAGGCTGAGTGCCAAGGAAGATTAGGGTTACTTCATGGAGAAAGGCAGTGGCAAACCACCTCTCATCTCTTGCCCTGAAAACCCTTTGAGGAGTGGCCAAAAATCAGCTGCAATTCGATGGGACATTCTTCTTGGTAAAAGGCATTCACGGCTATTGGTTGAGAATTCCAGCCTTACATGGAGAACAGGGCATGGATTAGCGCATGGATTCCCTTGTGTATGTACGTTCCACCTTCCTTCTATCATAAATCTGAAAGTAATATGCTTTGGTTTCCCACGAGGTCTCCCATCCAGACTAAGTCCTACTCTTAGCTGCCAGTAGGGGGCAGTATTGGGCACCCTGGGAACACACCTTGGGAACCGGGAAAGCACGGACAATCTTTCCATCATCAGTTTGGCCAAGGTGCAGGTTCTAGTCCAGTTGAGGTACTTGTTGGGGTGGGAAATGGCGAGGAGTTCTGAACAGACACCTGAGGCAAGGGGGAGTTTCTGATTCCAACCCCAGCAAGGGCGGAAGCAGACAGGTGGCCATGTCGGGCCAGGGCAAGCACCAGCGCTATATTGCTCAGCTTGGCCAGTCTCCATCAGGGAAGGGGAGGATTAGCCTGAGCCTTTAAAGGGCCAAGCCCTCCTTTGTGCTGGCCATGTGCTTGTGGGGGTGGGAAATGACGAGGAGTTCTGAACAGACACCTGAGCTGCATGAAATAATGGCCCAATCTTGCCAGATCTCACAAGGTCCACCCTGGCTAGTATTTGGATGGGAGACCTCCAAGGAATACCAGGGTTGTAACACGGAGGCAGGCAATGGCAAACCACCTCTGAATGTCTCTTCCCTTGAAAAGCCCAGCAGGGGTCCCCATAAACCAGATGTGATTTGACAGCAAAAAATAATAACCTGAAACTGGTTCAATGGAGAGAGAATAGCGCAAAAATGTAATGTTACTAAGCATAGCAATTCAATTAGAACAAAAGTGACTTGCATCATTCTTCTTCAAGTTATCTTCACAACAACCCTGAGAGGTAGGTTAGGCCCAAGGTCACCCAGCAAGCTTTTTTGGTTGTGTGGGGCTTTCAACCTGGGACTTCCAGATCGTAATCCAACACTCCAAGCAGTACACCATGCTAGCTCTGTGTACATCAATTTCAGAGCCACCCTAATGAGATAGATCACTGTTGTTCCTCATTTAACAGATGGCGAAGTAAGGCTAGGGTGCCTTTCCAAAAAAACAGAGGCAAGGAAAGGGTTGACAGTATTCTCTGGTCTCCACCATCCCTCCAAAGCCAGCATTGTGTAGTGGGTAAGAGCAGGTGGATTCTAATCTGGAGAACCAGGTTTGATTCCCCACTCCTCCACCTGAGTGGCAGAGGCTTATCTGGTGAACCAGATGTGTTTCCGCACTCCTACATTCTTGCTGGGTGACCTTGGGCTAGTCACATTTCTTTGGCGCTCTCTCAGCCCCCCCTACCTCACAAGGTTTCTGTTGTGGTGGGAGAGGAAGGGAAAGGAGCTTGTAAACCACCTTGAGTCTCCTTACAGGAGAGAACGGTGGGGTATAAATCCAAACTCTTCTCTTCTTCTTCAAACCAGAGAATTTTGAATTCAGGCATTACTCACCCCGCCCTATTTCACCCTTACCAGTCCTCTGTTCTCAGCCAGAATTCTGCATTTGGGGTGATGTGCTATGACCATCATGGAGCACTGCTGACCAAGGCTCAAGCAAGCTTCCCACAAGGCAGACAAGGTGTATGTCTCTTCACCCCCGCTCTGCTCCTTCTTAGGTACACCACTCGGCACCTCAATGACGACACCACATCAAAGCAGATCCGGGCCTTGCTGCAATGAACGCCTCCTGGGAGTCAAGGTCAAGTGTCCTGAGTTCACTCTAGCAGCCTTGGGTAGAATTTCACTCCATCAACCCTATTACAGTTTTAATGTTGATATACATGCTATAAATAACCATTGGCCACCATATCCTTCATTTTGTAAAAAACAAACAAACCAACCACACAAAACAAAAACAAGAGGGGGGAGGGGGAGATTTTAAATATATATAAATAAAAATTATATATACATATATAAAATTATGACAGAGAATCCTACCAACTCAACCTGCCAGCTTGGTCCGCCTCCTGAGATAGCTTGGTGTTGAACTCTGACCAAAGCGTGACTCTTTCCCTCAGCCCTCCCGGCAGTTCTGTGTCCAATCCCATTTGCATTGTTGTGATCTGTCCTCTTCTCAACCCTTACAAGTTGCCAGAGTCTGACCAAGCTTTAGGATGGAAGGGCAGAGTTTGGCCGTGAGAGATCAACCCCTTGCAGAAGCCATCTTGGAACCAGGAGAAATGGTCTGCCTTGGAGTTCTTCTAGGGCCCAGAGGTGGTCCAGGGAAGTGGGTGGGGTCCCGGGGACTGGCAGCACAGAAATTGCCTAAGGTGTAAATAATGTCTGGAAAGTGACTGTTGACTGGGAGGCCCAGGTGGATTGAGGGATGGTGAACGGCATCATCATTAAAAATCTTCAGCACTGATTCCATTCAAAATGGCTCAGTCACACCTTTTAGATTTTTAATATAATTAAAAATCACTCACATGTTATTTTGTACATTTTTGTGTCAAATAAAAGGAGATGGAAAAATGATGTGTTGGAAGAGACTGCCCCAGTTGCCTGTTTGACTATGCTGACATTCTGCGTGTTCTCAGAGGGATTTCTTTCCCGTGATTTTTTCACCTTTTATATGCTTGTGAAACAATTATGGCTCCAGTCTGAAGAATACTTTCCCTAGGAGCAGTTCTCTTTTGAATAACATGGACTGACTTCCAAGGAGACTGGTTGAGCATTGCACCCTGTGTGAACTAGCTCAAGACAGAGGCAAAAATCCTTACCCATGGCCAAAGCCTTTATTTATGGGCAAGTATGCACATGTGATCTCCTTTGCATTGGGCATACAATCTTTTCGGATTTAATTCTCAGTTTTGCCATCTTCAGCAGTCATCCTGCCCTCAGATCAGAGAGTTAGGAAACCTGTTTAAGTGTAACCTTTTCTCTTCCTTCACAGGGAAAGTGAAGGAGATCCGTGTGCATAAGGCTTTCTTTGGGTTTTCTCGCTCCTCCCCACCTGCATCATGCTGGCAGGGGATGATGGGAACTGTAGTCCCTAACATCTGGAGGGCCGTGAGTTTGACACCTATGCACTAGACCAAGGATGCCCCATCCCCCCCAAAAAGGCAGCAGGCAACCTCCCCAAATGGAGGTTGCACAGAAAGAACAAGGAAGTGGTAGACGGGCAAAATAGTGGATCTGGCTCAACTAGGGACAATTTACGGGAGGAAAATCCGTGTGCAAACAAAAAACTGTGGGAAAAACCCACTACGAAGCAAACAGCTGCAGGGTACGAAGGGCAGGCATCGATGGCCTTTGTGTAAATCAAGCCTGCAAAGTTAAGCTGCACCTGCTACATGTGGAAAAGAGTTATCTTGCCTGGGGCCGTAGAAGATTCGGTCTAGCATACTTGGCTGACACAGAGATGTGTAGCCTAACTCTGCTGCCTCTGTTTAGTGGAAGTGGAGGGTGACAGTTTGCTCTGCTGATAGCAGGGTCTTAACCTGGTGCCAGTTTTCAGGGAACAGCAAAGCAGCCATCCCCTGAGCAGTCCAGCCTCCGCCTGCACTGCTTCTCTGTACTAATAGGTGGCTCTCGGAGACCACAAACCACCTCTGAGTGAAGCTCACTTATCTGAATGGGAGGCTGCTGCCCTACAGTCTGCCTGCATGAAAACTCCCTGCCGTTCCCAGCAACATCAGCAGACAAGCAGAAGAAAAACTGAACACAGACCAACCACTGTCTGTTTTGGAACTGCAAACACTCGGAGACCATTACGTAGGAGCCAAGCCACTGCAAGAGCTTTCCTGGACTCTAAAACTGCCTAATCTCTTATGACCAGTTCACACATTATTATTATTTTGAGGGGAAGAGGAGGGGTAAGAAGAAGAGTTTGGGTTTATACCCCACCTTTCTCTCCTGTAAGGAGACTCAAGGTGGCTTACAAGCTCCTTTCCCTTCCTCTCCCCACAACAAACACCTTGTGAGGTAGGTGGGACAGAGAGGTCAGAGAGAACTGGGGCTAGCCCAAGGTCACCCAGCAGGAATGTAGAAGTGCAGAAACACATCTGGTTCACCAGATAAGCCTCTGCCATTCAGGCGGAGGAGTGGGGAATCAAACCCAGTTCTCCAGATTAGAATCCACCTGCTCTTAACCAGTACTCCACGCATAAGATATTTATGCTAGAAACTGGAACACGTGAGCAACAGAGGCAAACACATGTGTCAGAAACAGAGAGCAGCAGTGGCGTAGTGGCTAAGAGCAGGTGCACTCTGATCTGGAGGAACCGGGTTTGATTCTCCGCTCTGCTGCTTGAGTTGTAGAGGCTTATCTGGGGAATTCAGATTAGCCTGTGCACTCCAGCCAGCACAAGCCAGCTGGGTGACCTTGGGCTAGTCACAGCTTTTCGAAGCTCTCTCAGCCCCACCTACCTCACAGGATGTTTGTTGTGAGAGGGGAAGGGAAAGGAGATTGTAAGTCCTTTTGAGTCTCCCATAGGAGAGAAAGGTGGATATAAATCCAAACTCTTCTTCTTCCTCTTCCCTGTGAAAACAAGCTTTCAGTGACCTAAATTTGCCCCGAGTAATACATGAAGGGGCTTCTAGACCCCTTTTACATAGTCACCTGAAAAGCCTGCTTCAACTCGCATGGAGACTGTGTCCCTTGTGAATGTGGGTAATCACACAGTGGGGAATGTGGAAGTAAACTCAAATGTTGCACTCTATTGAGCATGACTTTGCAGTTCACACCATGCACTGGATTAAGCACAAACTGCTGTCAAGTCTCACATGGGAAAATGCTTAGTTGAAATCAGTGGGTCACGTGAGTCGCTTGCTGTACTGCAGACCACTGTTGGGATAAATACAAAATGGTACTCTCGTTCAGAGGCTACACAAAGCTTGTGTGGGGCTTCGGAAAATAGCCCCAAAAAAAATATCACACCATTGTGTATAGTGAAGAGTCTGCCAAAGACTGCAAAGGATACTGAGACATGTACAAAAGTGGGCTCCTGACTCATGCAAGGGCCTTCTCAGGCCTTGGGGACTGGCAAGAGCTGACAGTCTGTCCCAGTCTGCACCCACCGCACTGAGAGGAGCAGCAGTGCCGTAGTGATTAAGAACAGGTGTACTCTAATCTGGAGGAACCAGGTTTGATTTCTCGCTCTGCCGTTAGAGCTGTGGAGGCTTTTCTGGGGAATTCAGATTTGCCTGTACACTCCAACACATGCCAGCTGGTGACCTTGGACTAGTCACAGTTCTTCTGAGCTCTCTCAGCCCACCCACCTCACAGGGTGTTTGTTGTGAGGGGGGGGGGAGGGAAAGGAGTCTCCTTACAGGAGAGAAAGGGTGGATATAAATCCAACTCTTCTTTTTGTGTTGCTGTGAGCCAGCATGGTGTAGTGGTTAAGAGCAGGTGGATTCTAATCTGGAGAACCAGGTTTGATTCCCCACTCCTCCACCTAAGTGGCAGAGGCTTATCTGGTGAACCAGATGTGTTTCCACACTCCTACATTCCTGCTGGGTGACCTTGGGCTAGTCACACTCTCTCAGCCCCACCTGCCTCACAAGGTGTCTGTTGTGTGGAGAGAAAGGGAAAGGAGCTTGTAAGCCACCTTGAGTCTCTTGCAGGAGAGAAAGGTGCAGAGGCGTAGCTGGGCCAGAGTGCTGTGGGGAGGGAATCACGCTGCCCCCCCCCCCCCAGCTGGCGCCTTTATGATTTCGCTTCTAGAGGTCTGAACAGGCTGCAGAACAGGCCTTCCTGTTCTGGTGGGAACTACATTTCCCAGGAGACCCTTGGAAATGTAATCCCCACCAGAACAGGAAGGCCTGTTCTCCAGCCTGCTCGGTTTTCTAAAGTAAGGGGGGGGGGAGAGAAAGGGGGAGGGACCGGTGGATTTTGCGCCCTCACGTGACCCAAATTCGTGCGCCCGGTGCGTGCCCCCCCTCCCCGGCCCCTGGGAGCTTCGCGCTGGAAAGGTGGGATATAAATCCAAACTCTTCTTCTTTGTTGTGATGGTGGTAGTGCTCACTTTCAGAAGGCCTTATAAACTGTTAGTGATAGATTCACTGAGGAGTTCTCAGCATACATTCAAAGCTCTTTGGAGCTACCTGGACCCATTTGGAAGTCACTGATCTCAGTTAACAATGGCACCAACCCCAGACCACAGGGAGCCCAGGGCTTCCAAACCTGAGGGTACAATTGTCCAAGATACTGAAGTACTAACAGCTTTTCTCTTGGAATCTTAGCACTTTCCCTGGAAAAGCACAGTCCCCAGGTGGGTGGTTCCTTTCCTAACTGCCACTGTCTCTCTCCTGCTCACTGCAGGGCAGGAGTCCAAATTCCAAGAAGTGTTTCATTGTGTGTGCAAATACACCTTTTGTGGATTTTGCCGCCAAACCCTCTGCACTTTCCCGCCCAAGATCCATTTCCATGAATTGCAGCGGTTGGTCTGAACCGGTGCAAGCCCTGATGCCTGACCCCAACATGAACTGGAGGCTGTAGGCAAAAAAAATAATAAAGTGGCAAGAATGGAGCAACTTTCTGCAGTTTTAATTGTAGGGCTCAGCATCAGAACTTGCAGAAAAGGACACTGAGAGAGAATTCCTTAGGGGTCTTTCCAAGACTGAAATTGAGCGGGTAAGCCACCTCTGGTTCAGCCCTGGAATGTGCCACCAGAATTGGCGGCGGGGGGAGATCCATCTAACAAAGAGGAGACTCTGAGCATACTCTGAGTACATTTCTCTCTCCCTTATTCAACCGCCTCCACCTGTAATTAGAGGAAGGAATTTTCAAGCAAGTTCTATTTAGAAATCAGCCCACTGGGAATTTCCACCTAAAGAGGCTGGTTTGCCAGAAAACCTAGTGGGATTTCAGGAAGAACCTGCATTGAGGGTTGCCAACTCTGGTACATTAAATTCCTGGATATTTGAGGGTGGAGCCTGGGCAGGGCAGGATTGGGGGAGCTGTGGGACCTCAGCGTGGTATAACGCTACAGAGTCTGCCCTCCAAATCAGCCCTTTTCTCCAGGTGAACTGATCTCTCTCTTCCGGAGATAAATTGTAATTCCAGATCTCCAGACCCCACATGGAAGTTGGCAACCCTATCTGCAACCACACAATGGCTAGGGACCCTTCCTCTCTTCCTCAAGCCTTCATTCTATGAAGGATGTGACCAGGAAGCAGGAAGAAAGGCTGAACACTCCAAATGGGGGAACTCAGCAACTGAAAACAGAAAGGAGCAAAATGAACGAGTGCCCACAGGATTTCCCAATTCTTCACTGATGCCTCCAATAGTGCAGCTACCTCAGAGTCCCGCCCAGTTCCATGCACAACCAGGACAGTCGTGGAGCACGTCAGAAGCCAGCAAGAGATTGGCATTTGCCCAGTTGGATGGGGAACAGGTGGAGGGAGGGGGGAAAGTTTGCATGGGGTGGCTTTCTTTCTCTGCTGGGGACAGCCAGGCCTGAGCCAAGGGTGTAAAGCTAAACCCGCAGGTGCTGGGGAGTGGCAAAGAGCATTTCAGAAGCTTACTGGAACTGCTGTTCAGCCCGCGCCTGTGGGTTTGCACCAGGGTGTGCCTTGAAATGAAGTTTCTATGATATGAGCAGCGCAAAACCTGTGCCGTGGATTCCTCTCGCCTTTTTTGCCAAATCCAGAATAAAGTACACTGCATGAAGGCACACCTTCTGGGGACCCCATCAGCTACAGAAGAAACACAGCATCGGACAGCCCCTTCGAGCCGGGGGCCAGCACATCAGAGAGCTTGATGCTGCACACCTAAGTGCCGTCAAGTTGCAACTAATTGATACCTAAGTGCCATCAAGTTGCAACTCCATCAAAAGGTTTCAAGGCAAATGAAAAGCAGAGGTGGTTTGCCACTGCCTCCTTCTGCAGAGCCTTCCTTTGTGGTCTGTCATCCAAGTAACAACCCTCTTTAGCTTCTAAGATCTGTTGAGATCGGGCTATGCTGTACTGCCTTCCCACCTGACTTTGATACTAAGAAGCTCATGACTGACAGAAGACTCAGACCAGGGATTTCTTGATTCTTTGCCATGAATGCTACACTTGCTATCTTAGTTAGGGTTGTATCTGTGAAGAAGTTCATAAATGCAAAACTCTGTATTCTCCTGCCTGTGTTGGAAAAAGCTGACATGTGTCTGAACTCACCTCCCATTCAAAAAGCATTTACTAAAAAGGTCATCACAAGAAGCAAAGAGTGTGAGCTAGCATCTGTCTGTTAGAACCCAAGGTGACTTGGTAGGGGATTCAAAGCCAGGCCGTGCAAACCACAAGGTGGGGCTCCATGAAAAAGGGTGGAACCCTGCTGAGTGTACTTACAATGTCTGGTCTGGATCCTTCCTTTACACATCTGTCTGCCTGCTGCAAAGATGTGAGTTTTAATTTTTTAAAAAGGCATTTAAGGGTAAGGAGTTTAAGAAACAATTAACACTATTTTTGTTTGCAATCCCCAAAAATTTCAACCAAAACCTCCCTTGCAACAGACAGAGCTCCTTTTGACTCGGCTCTACTGAAAATGCATTCCACCCAGTGAGAAGTTGCAACTGGTTTCCACCCTGCTTCTGTTTCGCCGAAGCCCTAGCTGAAAGGCTGCCTCAATAGCTGCCCCTGATCGTATTTGCCATTTGACTCTGTATTTGAGCCATGGTTGCTAATCCAAACAATGTCCAAGCTGCTCACCTGCAGGTTGGGCAGATAAGCTGCCCCAAGGAGTGCTAACATTTTGTCCTCTGCCACCAAATGGCACCTCCCTTCCCCTGCTTCACAATTCACTAGGAACTTCTTGTGCCCCAGATTCATTGGAATGAATGAGGATGGCTCAGGAACACGCTTTTCTGTTGCCTTTACTTTCACTACCTAAGGCCTTTTCTAGTTTATGGGTCTCTCTTCCAATCCTATCAGCAGCCCATGCTAAGTCAGTGGAACCTCCATGAGAAGAGGCAGTATATCTCTGAATACCAGGTATTTGTCTCTAGCAAAAGGGTAGGGCCAGCACAGTTATGCTGTGGGCCTCTTCGAAACCTCTGGCTAGACATTGATGGGAACAGAATGCTGGGACTAGAGGCACCTGGGACCAATCCAAGAAGGCAAGTTTTATATTCTTAATGTGTTGCAAGACACATTCTCAGAATTAGGAACAGTCCTTCCGGCAACACTGAAGAAAAGCTGCACCTTTGGAAATCCTCCTCTCGCTTTGATTATTAAAGCCACTGGAACTTCCTCCGGGATGGGGTTGGTGCAAACGCTTCCTTGCTTCAAAGCCTCCAGCTCTTCCTCCTCCTTCTCCTTTTAGGCCTTTGTTCTTCTGCTGAGCGGCAGCATTGAGGGGGAGGGAGCAGGAAGAAACTGCACCCAAAGGGTTCACTCCTCCTTTGGTGCTCACGGCAGCTTCCTCCGGTTCATTTGTGCAAACAAGACACTTGGTCCCGCAACCTACATTAGAAACAGACTGTGGTCTCCCTCTAAAAACAGTCCTTTTCAGCTGTGTGGATGTCCATTTACACAGCATTTCTTTTTGGGGGTACTTGGGTTGCTATCAAGGGGAGGTTTTGCTTTGGTTCAGCACCCAAATTGGAGGTTTGGGTCGTTGCAGGGAGGTTTGCCTTTTGTTTTGTTTGATGTCATACACATGTCATTCCAGTTTCCTGTTATTCCTGTTTTAGTACAATCTTTTTGGGAAAAGTTGCTGTCAAAGCATCTTTGCAAATCATGTAGAGGGGAAGGCATGCATTCTTGAAGGTTGTGCCCACGTTGGCCCCATTATCTCCCCCCATGGACAACATCCCCCTCGCCAGACCTTTAAAAAAAAACTGGCAATCATTGCACCAGTACGGTACAAAAATGTTCTATTTATTGCCATTTTACCTTTGCCTCTGAATTCCTATTTTTAAAAATGACTTTTCGCTCTGAGCATTGCATCAGAATTCAGAGGAGTGAGAAGAAGAGTTTGTATTTATATCCCACCTTTCTCTCCTGTAAGGAAACTCAAGGTGGCTTACAAACTCCTTTCCCTTCCTCTCCCACCACAACAGACACCTTGTGAGGTTGGTGGGGCTGAGAGAGTTCCCAAGACTGTGACTTGCCGAGGGTCGCCCAGCAGGAATGTAGGAGTGCGGAAACACATCTGGTTCACCAAATAAGCCTCTGACACTCAGGTGGAGGAGTGGGGAATCAAACCTGGTTCTCCAGATTAAAATCCGCCTGCTCTTAACCACTACACCACGCTGGTAGTTCCTGACCATAAATTATGTTATTAGACTATAGTACAATAGCAATTACTGATTTTCTTTAAAAACCCTAGTGGGTTTGTGGGATCAGGCAGTCCAGAGAGTTAAAACTCAGGGAAGCATGGGGCGAGGGACTACCATGTGGCTATTAGGCTGCCCCTGCAAAAATAGCTACATGGTGTGGAAGCAGGTTAGATGTCATCCCCAGCTACTTGGTACTACTACTGATGTACCCATGTTCTTCTCAATAGAACCCCACCCCCTTCCATTATTAGCTTGACTATGTCTTTCTTAACAAACCTAAAGACCAGGCTCCACTGGCAGGCCTAACCAAGACCCAGTCTGGACACTGTGAGGAACTGAGGTGAGGGAAGACTCGTCTGAGAACATGGGATACAGCTGTTTGACGCAGCAACTACCTTGGGGTGGGGGATTGTATCTTGGATTTGTATACAACCCAAACCTCTGGAGAGCTGTCAGAAACCCCTTCTCCCTTATTTTTTGACATCAAGTCACAGCTGATTTATGGCAACCGTGTAGGTTTTCAAGGCAAGAGATGCTGGGAAGGTGGTTTACCATTGCCTGTCTCCACCTCACAACCCTGGTATTCCTTGGAGGTCTCCCATCCAGGGTTGGGGCTGAGCGTTTGTGGCTGGCTCGAGGTCACCCATCTATCCCCCCTAAAACATCAATTTAGTGGTGTCTCACCTCCAAGCCTGCCTTGAATGCGGATCTGCTAACCCAGCAGCTCTTCTCCTTAATACCAAACACAAATTTGTCAAGTGCTGAGGAAAAGCTACTCTGTACAAGCTCAGAGACATCTTCTCTCATGACTTAGGATCACTTGAGGCCACTGTGCAAAACAAGATTCTGGTACAGAGCCTTGTGGTTCTAATTAAGCTCTTCCCTTCTCCATTTTAAGCTCTTTTCTTCTTCTTTTTTTAAGGTGACGGGGTGGGGGTGGGAGGAAACAATTACAGGCCAGGCAGGGAGGGGCGTGCGCTATTGTCTAATCCCAGTGTAATTAATGACCTTCTCTTTAGCCCAAGCCGGTTAGCTAAAAGTGGCTGGTGGTGGTTGGGTGAGTGCGCGGGCGCTTGAAGAGCACAGATGGGAAGCTGGCATTTGTCTGCGGATTAGCCACGGCCAGATGGAGCTAAGTGGCATTCCTAGTCTTCCCCCCCACCGCAAACCCCACAATACGCCATGCCCTGAATCTGACAAATGAGTGAAGTGCTAGAGAATTGAACAACCCATGTTTCGAGCTTGAAGAGGCAGGAGTCCACAATGATCTCACCCTAGCGCTTCCAGGAGGCGCAGAGACTCAGACCCTGCCAACTGCTTGCTGCCAAAGAGATCTACCTCATCCGGTTCCCTCAAAGACCCCAAGAAGCCCACAAGTAGCTAGGTCTAGCCAGCGGGTTGCTTTTGCACTAGCAATGTGAAAAATGGGTTTCCTGGGCAGCCAAACAAGCTGGGCGTGTAGGGTACAATGGAGGCTGTTATTTTGTCCCACCCAGTCAAGGTAGACTGCTTCTGAATGTGGAGGTTCCATGTTGAGCTATGGGGGCTTATGCTTCCAGGCTGATTCTTGTGAAATCCCAGCTGGACTAACACAACATCCTATGTCAATGAAAAGGAGGAGGTTGCGGGGGGTGGGGTGAGTGTGAAGAGAAAGCCAAACGGTTCCAATTTAGAGACAACCCTGCGATTCACGTCACAAGGATGTGAGAGAGCAGCGGGGCAACCTGTACTTATTTTGTCTTTATTTCCTACTTTTCTCCCTTGTAGATAACCCAAAGGGATTTATCACAAAATTCTTATTTCCTCCATATCATCTTCCCAACCGTAGCCTTGAGAGGTAGAAATGTTGTGATGAGCCAAAGGCCGGCTGGCAAGCCCCTGAGGCAGAGCAAACATTCAAACCCAGCGGTCCCAACTTCCAGACCAGCAGACTAACCGTTACTTTAGGCTGTAGTGGCTGTGCTGCTGGCTGCCCATTTAAAGAATACAGGGCACATCTCCTGCTTTCAAACAAAACAGGGGGAAAGTTTTGACTGTTAAGCAACAAAAATATGGGGGGTATAAAAGAATATCAGCCATAATTTAAAAACCTACAAGACTATTGGGGCATTGTGAAGCTTTGCCAGCCTAGGGCAAAGAGCCTGCTTCTAAATTCTAAGTGTGGAACAGGTTGCTGTCTGTTCAAGAGTAAGGGAGACACACCTTGAACATGCTCAGAGATATTTTACTTCTTAAGGCCATGTTGCCTAAAAAGAGGGGGTGTGAGGCTACCTTGACCCGAGTCTAAAAAGTGACCCGGGTTACAAGTTCACTGCCAATGGCTCCTCCAAGATGTCAGAAGACCCCCCCCCCCAAAAAAACTGGATACATATAAAAGCATGAGAGCCTGCCCCATCTACTGATGTCAGATAACGCAGCCTACCCTTTGAGGATAGAGCACCAAGAGTAGAAAAAAACGAAGATGGTGACCCCAAAATCAAACAGCAACTGCTCTCCCCAATTCCAACTTTCCATTCCACTTGTTATCAACAGGAACAGGAACCATTTCAAAATTATCCCTATTCCAGTTTGTTTTCTATGAAGTTTGAGCAGAACTTCTGGGTGAATTCCATAAAAACAAAAAGCAGGATAGAAATATTCTAGAAAATATTTTGGAAAAATGCAACCTCCCAGCAAAAACCTTCCCTGGATTATTGTAAATGCACAGTGTTCCCAGCCACTAGACTAGCTTCCCTTCATGGGGACCACTACCTGGTTTTGGAGTAGGGCCAGCTATGGCCCTTCATCCTAACAGAGAAGTCTGTCCCCTTTTCACTCTAGATAGCTTTGACACTCAAGCCTTCTCGACTTCCACCCTTGCAGATTACAACACCGTGGGCATTCTCTAGTCCAGAGTCCAGTGTCAGGCAGCTAGCCATCTGAAACACAAACAAAACCACTTCAAAGTTGCATTTTACTGCGATTGTATCTCAGTTTTGCCTTACAAGACAATCCAAGAATGACAGAGAAATGAGACATCATGGCAGGAGTGGGCAAACCTTTTGGCCCAAGAGCCACATTTGAGTCCCCCCTTACTTCTAAGGTCTCCAAGTCGAAGACTAGCTCTTTCTGTTTCCAGCAGTCATCTAACTTGGAGCCCCTGAAAGTGGGCAGAGATGCAGCAGCCCTCGAGCTACTGAACTATTATTTGGTCTTCCAAGCAATGCTGCTGTTTCCTGATGGGTGGATGCCCCAACAAGCTCTTGAGCAGCTTGAGGGGCAGAAGAAAAGCTCCTGCATGCTGAATTTGCCCCCCTGAGCCACTATTTGCCCATCTGTCAGAAACAGAGGCTTACAAAACAGACGATGTGGGGCGGTAATGGAGAGCTCATGCCCCACATCATTGTGGTGAGTGGGTGTTCGCCTTCCTCTCATGATCTCTGTCTGTGTGTCCCAGGAAGGTTGTCTTGGCTTCCCCCTGGCCCTAAGAGACACAGTGGTCTCAGAGTCCAAAGACACTGCTAACAGCTTTGCAATACAAAAATGTAATTGATGATCATCTTCACAATGCAAGTTAGAAAGACAAACTGGCACCAACGTGTTCAAACCAGCATTAGCTCGATTCTTTCCAGACAGTTCCAGGCTGGAGGCAAAACACCTTGGTGTATTAGAGGTCCCAGATAGGTGGGTTCCTTCTCCCTGGATCCATTTGCTTTGCATGGCACAGATGGAATCCTGCCCAAATCTAGCCTTTGAGGATAGCTGCCCGGTCTCTGAATTCCCACCAATGGCTGGGCTACGTTTTGCAGGCTCCCAAGTTCCCTGATGATGCTTCCGTGCATGTTCTGGTAGTCTCTGTGTCACTGCTCTGGACCTTTGCCGAATGGGCGCCAGAGTGCAACTTCTGTGACTTCCTCAGATGGAAAAGGTGCGACTTCGATTTTACGTGAGCTGTTGACACAGATAACACATAGAACCATTCAGGAGACTGATTCAGAAACAGCTGGATACATAACACCATTTTTCTAACTAATATGTATGAAACACATGGCATACACCCGAGTAGAGGCTGGAGCTTTAAAGGGAAATTAAAAAATAGAATAATGAAACTACTATTCTCTGAACTTTAAGCTGTGCAAATAATCTGTGCAATTTCATTCCCTGCGCATGCTGAACACTTCCATTTATTCAAAGCTCTGACTGTGTGGCTATCTTAGGCACTATCCAGCAAAGAAAAGTCAGCCCTGTGTCCTGATCTACATATGCAGTGGATTGAGGATGGAGTACACCCCGTCAGCCAGCAGAAAGGAATACATATGAGGCTCTCTGATACTTGAAAAAAAAACATTCCCTCCAAGTATTAAGTAATTTTTTTATCCTCCAAGGAGCTCAGAGTAGCTGATATATTGACTGACTGAGGTGGTACACGTCCTCCACAAGAACCTTGCAAGGTAAGGCTACATACTGCAATAGAATGACTGCCTGGCCCAGGTCAACCAGAGAGTTTCTGTGGCATAGCAAGGACTAGAACCTGGATCTAACAACTGGCTCTCATCAGGTACCGTTTCCCCGAAAATAGGACCTACCCTGAAAATAAGCCCTAGCATGATTTTTCAGGATTTTTGGAGGATACCTGAAATATAAGCCCTACTCCAAAATAAGCCCTAATTACAGATTTCCAGGCGCAGCTGATCTGGTCATGTGGGGGGCACAAAATCATGGGGGGGAAAATAAGACATCCCCTGAAAATAAGCCCTAACGCATCTTTTGGAGCAAAATTAATATAAAACTATCTTATTTTGGGGAAAACGCAGTAGCAGTAGAACTCTACCATGTAAAGAAGATTCAGCTAGAACTTCCTGTTTATAGACATGAGAAGATCCACTCCTGATGGACATCTGTCCACCCCAATGCAAAAACTGGAAATTGGGGGAATGTTGAAGGGTATTTATTTATTTACTTAATGTATATCCTGCCTTCCTCTGTTAGGGGCACCCAAACAGTCATACGTTGTTCTCTTCTCTTTCATTTTATCCTCACAACAAATGTGCCAGGTAGGCAAGGCTGAGTGTGCGTGACTGGCCCAAGATCACCAAGTAAGCTTCTTTGCCAGAGTAGGGATTTGCCCCCCCTCAAAAAACCCTCCTATGATTTTTTTTTTCTTTTGGAATGAATGACACACTTTAAGACCATTAACTCAAAATGCTATCTAAGTTTGAAGATAACGATACTTCCTGTGTAGATACAAACAATGTATTTTCAAAGACAAACTTGTTTAAATGTGACTAATTCTGCCCATAATTTATGTGACATACTGTCCGGTGACAACGTCCCACATGTTTGCAGTGTTGAAGATGGCTTCCGAGCCCAAATAATAGACTTTCTTTTAGAAACCAAAACTTCCATTATTCTTTCCTACTTTCCAGATGGAAACTAAGATTCACGAGGTTAGTTGCCTCAGTAGCAGCAATTTGCAGTTCTCTCTCTCAGTACTGAGTAGATATCTTCAGGACAGTAATAAGAACAACTTTTTAGAAAACTGGAAACCTTTTATGGAATACCTTTTGAAAACCTATTCAAACAGAGAAACACTAGCAGGGTTTGAAATCTAAAAGAAAACAGCAGAATGTATTAGAATATAAGCAAAACAAAAAAACAAACAAACCCTGAACTATTTTTTTAATTATATGCATGAATATAGATTTAACTTTCAATCAAAGATGAGAGAGCTGGGAGTCATTTTGGGTGTGTAATGGGTTGTATTTTGTTATGTTTTAACTTGTTTTTTCCTTGCTGTTGTTGTTGGCGCGTATGTATGTTTTTTTCATGCGAGAAAAAAAATTAGTATTCAGAGTAATGACTAGGCATCTTCAATTCTGTCAAAAACTGAGGCATTTACTCTTTTCAGTTTTATGAATATGCTGAACAGCACATTTTTAACATGCTAACAAAGTTACATGTGATACATTTTAAAGCAGTGCAATAAGTTTAGGTTTGAGGAAAAAAAGCAGGTACTACACATTTCTCAGTTTCCCACAAAATTTCACCCAGCATATCAATATCAACACCTATTCACTGATATACCAGTTTTTCACTGGGAGGTAGTTTGTACTGCAGAACCCAACATTCAAGCACCATTCCTCTGCAGTCCGAAGTGGAACCTCTGCCTTTTAGCTACTTTACACAAACAGGAATATGAGTTAGGAGAGTCCCAAGGAGGGAGTGGATGGTACTAGTTTAGAATGCTGTCCATGTAAAAAAAACTGATGCAAGGAAAAATCCAGCACATGAGGCGAAAGGGTTCTAGCCCAGCCGAATGCCTGAGTGCTAGTTTTCAATCAGCAAAGAGGTGTTTTTTAAGGGTAGCACTGGTCATTCGAAAATATAGCCAAACAGGAGCTCAGGTTGGGTTGCAGAGACCTAAAGTTTGAAGCAATGCATCCCATTCTACCACTTCAAAACCTGAACACCACATTGTGCCTCATTAGTAAATCAGGCCCAAATGCCACTCATGAGCTCATAAGAAAGAGCCTGCTGGATCAGACCAGAGTTCATCCAGTCCAGCACTCTGCTACTCGCAGTGGCCCATCAGGTGCCTTTGGGAGCTCACATGCCGGATGTGAAAGCAATGGCCTGCTGCTGCTGCTGCTCCTGAGCCCCTGGTCTGCTAAGGCATTTGCAATCTGAGATCAAGGAGGATCAAGACTGGTAGCCATAGATTGACTTCTCCTCCATAAATCTGTCCAAGCCCTTTTTAAAGCTATCCAGGTTAGTGGCCATCACCACCCCCTGTGGCAGCATATTCCAAACACCAATCACATGTTGCGTGATTGTGTGTTACACATTTTACGATGTTACTTGCAAACCAAAAAAACGTCGGGGTTGAAAGGACAGCAAAGAGCAAACTTTCCAAACCAAGCTCCCCTTTTACTAGATTCATAAAGGGATGGTTTTATGGAGTGTTTTTACAGAGCAGGCAAGAGACGCCGGACTAGATTTGGCAGTATCTGGTCAGCGCCCAGCTGTTCTAAGCACACAGTAGACACCTCCCTGGCCATATGTCTCCTAAACTATTAGACTCTTGCAGACTGTGTTCAGAAAGAAAGCAAGCAGGGCACCCACAGAAACCAAACCCATCTCCTGGCTCCTTTGGCCAGGAAGAGGAAAGATTTTTCTGCTACATCATGCTGGAAGGTGGAGCAGTATGGTAGGAAAGGAGGAAAAAACAACAGATAGCTGCTTATGACTGTGCTTACTTTTGACCATGCCCAGTGACTGCTTCTATATTTCAGTTGTTAACAATAACCTCGTGGTTCCAATTTGAGTGACAGTTTTGTTTGAGACACCCTTGTACAGTGGGCTTCCCCCCCCCCCCCCCCCCCCAGCTTCTAGCAGCCTGTGCAAATTGGGCTTTTTCACTCCCCCAACTGCAACCTCACCTTTCCATTCTCGGTCCCCAATAATGATTTTGTTGCACACCTCGCACTCGTGGCTTCTCCGCTTGTTCTCTTCAGGCTCAAGCTCCATCTTGATGGGCTCTACTGGCGACGGCCACCCCTTGGGAAGGAGCAAAAACAGACAACTTCAGACTAGGATTGCTTTGGCATTCCTCACCTTCTCTGAATCACTCTTGCTGGTGGGGAATTTTTTCCCTAAGCTCCATCTGGCCTACCAGCAGTGCCTCCAGCTCAGCAATCACACTGATGATGCTCAGCTATGCATCACATTGAACAAGCCTCTAGAAGCAGCCGTCTCTGTGTCAGGACAGTGTCTGGATGCTGCGATCAAGGGACTGAAGAAGCACATGCTGAATCCTGATAAGAGATGATTCTGGCTGGAAATGATTCTGGCTGGAAAGACTGAGATGGTGGAAGGAATTATGCTGCTTTATCAGTCTCAGATGGTTAGGAACTTGGGTTCTGATGGAAAAGGAGACAAGCATGGTGGAAAACTGCCTTAGACAAATCTTGCTAAGTCTAGCCTAGCTAGGGTAGCCTCAAGACAGGGCTACTGTAATACGATCTACACACAGCTGCCCTTGAAGACAACACAAAAGCTACAACCACTGCATACGGAAGTAGCTGTAATGTTGAAGGATGTTAAGAATTTTGAACAAAGAAGTCCATCTTTAAGGTCATGACACTGGCTAGTGATTTTTTTCTGATTCCAGTTTAATGTGTTTAAAAGCCTTTCATGCCCCTCATATCTGCGGGACCGTCTCCACCCCTGTATGTCACTATGGCAGTTCCGACCATCAGATCAGTTCTCTCTGTTCAATGCAGCGAGCACAGTCTTTGCATGGACTTTCTCAATGTCTGCTTCTGATTTTTGGAATGGGCTTCCAGAGTACCCGAGGAAGGCCCCAAAACAAACAGATTATGGCTTTCAGCATGGGTTGGGGGGCAGCACTACTGATAAACTAGCCTGGTGAACCAGAGCCCTCCTAGGATGCATTTGTTTAGTTTGGAAACTTCTCTAAGCTGTTTGGGTCCCTCAGGGGGAACAAAAGCATAAATGTGTATAAACAAATAAATAGTTGTGGGGATCCATCAGTAGTGAAGAATTCAGGTGGGTAGCCATGTTGGTCTCCGGTAGAAAAGATTCGAGTCCAATGGCACCTTCAAGAGCACCAAGTTTTCCAAGGTGTAAGATTATGAGAGTCAAAGCTCTCTTGAGCCTTGTACCTGATGAAAACAGCTTTGACTCGTAAAAGATTATACCTTGGAAATCTTGTTGGTCTTGAAGATGCTACTGGATTCAAATCATGCTCTCAATTAGTGGTAAAAGTAATGCTAGCAAAATACCAGTCATATCAGCAGGGTGTGTATGCGTGTGTGAGGAGAGAAGGAGTCCCTGAAAGAGTCATACGTTTCTGTAAGGTGAGACCTGTTGCGTCCTCAGGTACACATTTGCACACACCACATAATCCCTGTTGGCCACCCAGTGTCATCACTTGATGAGCATGAGTGTTGCACACTCAACTGTTTCCCAGACTACCGTCTCTCCCATAAAACTGATCTAGCTCCTGTCTGTAACCCAACTCCAATAGTTCTGAGGCTGTCGGCACAGTGTAGTGGTTAAGAGGAGGTGGATTCTAATCTGGAGAACCGGGTTTGATTCCCCATTCCTCCACCTGAGTGGCAGAGGTTGATCTGGTGAACTAGATGTGTTTCCACACTCCTACATTCCTGCTGGGTGACCTTGGGCTACCCCCAGCTCCATAAAGCTGCCCTTCTATTCCCATCAGCTTCCCAAATGCCCCAGATGCAAGTTCCCAATGCTCCCAGTCATGCGTTGGCCTGGGAAATGCCACACCCCCATTTTCCTTCCTCGCTTCAAATCCAGCTGCCTCTTTGTTACCTGGAGAAAGCTGTCCACAATCTGGATGGCAGGTTCCAGCACTTTCTCCTCCCACTGAGAGAGATCAGAGACTTCCAAGCCGTAGACAAGAGGAGCGTTGGGTCCGGGGCCTGTACAGAGAAAAAAACACTGAGGGTCAGCAGGGGCCCAAATCTGCATTCTTCCGTGGAGGAAGCACAGCATGGCTATGAGGAGTTTTTTCCACGATGGTCCACTCTTCTGAGACCCAGTCCAACTTATGAACACTTTCGAGAAGTAAGGAGTGGCCGAGGGAGAGGGAGACAGAGATGGTCACCCGGCCCCTCACTCAGCCTGGTTTTGGTGGAAAGTGCCATCGAGTGGCTTTCAATGTATGATGACCCCATGGGGTGTTCACAGCAAGAAACACACAAAGATGGCTTGCCATTGCCTGCCTCTATGCAGCAATCCCAAATTTCACTGCTGGCCTCCCATCCAAATAGTAACCAGGGCCAATTCTGCTTAGCTTCTGAGATCTATGATTGGGTCGCTAGCTTAAGCCATCCACAACAGGGCAAACTTAGCCTTGGAAAACGAACAGCAGCAGCTTTGCTAACTCAGGTGGGTGGGTGGCGACCTCAATGCAGGGACAGGTCAGAGAACAGTAAAGCCTCCTTGCAAGGGAGCAGTCATTCCCCAAAAGCAGGACCACCTCAGAATGGCACATCTGAACTCTCTGTTTAAAACAATGCACAGGAGGGTGGGTTGATCTTCTAGAAACTAAGATCTGGACACTCGGATAGTGTTTCCCAAAGGCGGGGTTGGAATCAGCTTGCCAAAGGCTACACTGGAAGTGAAGGGGAGACAGGGCCCATGGGATAGGTCTGCAGGAGCTGGAACACCCAATCCCACCAAGCCCCAGCAGCTCCTTTGCATTTCCCTCTGGCTACCCTGTGCCAAGTGCTGCCTTCACCTGCCAGTTGCCTGACCCAACTTCAACAGCAGTTAGGACAAAAGGCCTCCCAACAGGAGCTGGGTGCCAGCCTCTGAGCAGGTGATGCCGATTATCACCGAGACCACAAAAACCCAACCCGAGGCGCACCTGTTGGCTGCTCGGCGAAAGGTGCCATACAGCCGGCCTGCGAAAAGGCTCTCCACTCCTTCCAACTCCCCCTCCCCGACTCTCTTCCCTCCTCAAGTTTCTGCGCAGCTTCCCCCGCCCTTCTCCTGACCCCACCAGGAACCTTTCAGCAAGTGCTGGGCTCTCAGCTGCCAGCCCTGGCTCCGCTCCAGGACTGGAGTAAGCCAGGGAAGTCCTGCTGGCTCCCAGCCAGGGTCTGAGCAGTGAGCCAAGCGAGAGCTGATCAGATCTGGAAGGGCAGCTGTCAACTGGGCCTTTCGCTCTGGCTTGGGGGAAAGGAAGGAGCCGAGGGGGGGGTGGGGGGAGCTGTCTGGTTCACAGGAGAGCAGGAACTGGGCTCAGCAGGCCGAGGAAATAGTTTATTCGGGGAGGGGAAGCCTCTGCACTAAAACGCAGCCATATTCTGGTCAAAGCTGAATCCTGTGTTCCAGTGCCACACCCTGCACTTTCTCCTGCAGAATCGGAGCATGCACAAAGTGCTTTCTGGTCTCCCATGTTGACAGGCGGTCAGTGGCCATGCCCCGAAAGGGAAATGGAGAGCTGAATATCACAATGATCCAAGATCACAGATTCATGGTTAGACTTGGGGGCCTAAACCTTTCTGCAAGCCACACCCTCTGCCCAGGAGGGTAGCTGTGACTCAGCAAGGGAGGGAAGGGCACTTTGCATGTGCTCAAAGGCGCTTTTATTGGTGGTAGAAAGTGCTGCCAAGTTGGCAGTTGGCTTATGGTGACCGGATGGTTTTCAAAGCAAGAGTCATTCAGAGATGGTTTGCCATTGCCTGCCTCTGCTTCGTGACGCTGGTATTCCTTGGTGGTCTCCTATTCAAGTATTAACCAGGGCTGACCCTGGTCAGTTCCCAAGATCAGATCAGGTTAACTTGGGCTATCCAGATCAGGGCCAATCTTTATTAACAGCTCCTGTGAGAAGTGAGTTCTGGCAGAAAGCAGGTTCTGGAACAAAGTCCAAGTGTGCTCTGGCTTGAACAGCACTGAAAAAACATACAGGAGACAAGAAAGTGGAGCGAACAAAGAGAATGGCCCTCTTCTACAAGCGGAGCAGGAGAAAGAAAGGTGCTTCCCCACTTCTCTTTCTGCCAAAGGGATGCAAAATCATGGAATGACTCACGTTTTAAGAAGCGGTTCTTGACCCATTTGTTCTGTTTGCGGGCATATCGCCTGGTCACCAACTTCAGAGCCTCAATTCCTGGATGCGGGGGGGGGGGTACACAACAGGATACGTTAGTACTGAACCCAGAGAACATCTAGAAGAAGAAGAGATGAAGAGTTTGGATTTATATCCCCCTTCCTCTCCTGTAAGGGGACTCAAAGGGGCTTACAATCTCCTTCCCCCCCCCCCACAAACACCCTGTGAGTAGGGCTGAGAGAGCTCCTAAGAACTGTGACTAGCCCAAGGTCACCCAGCTGGCAGGCACTGGAGTGCACAAGATAATCTGGTTCACCAGATAAGCCTCCACAGCATAAGTGGCAGAGCGGGGAATCAAACCCGGTTCTCCAGATTAGAGTGCACCTGCTCTTAACCACTACGCCACTGCTCTCCTGCATTACTGCATGACACCTGCACCAAAGCAGGAAAAGACCCTGGGTGCACTCCGTGAGGGCTGGCAACTTGAAAGAGAAGCCAGACTATGTTCTGAGAAAGTTTTTGAAGGGGATTTGTGCAGGAAAAGTATTCTCAGCAAAAATGCTAGAGCAGAATTTACAGCGTAGATTCCAGCTGATTTATTATGCCAGGAGGTCTTCTCCTGCAGATCTGCAAAAAGCTCTGGAGGATTTTAGGCTACAAATCCCACTCATTTCCTCTCTTGCTATCAAATAAAAAAGCCAAGAGCCATGCTCGCCGGCCTCCAAACCAGCTCTTACCTTTATTTAAGAGCTGTTCGCTCTGCTCTGCTGGGCACTTGCCCTCTGTGACCAGGAATTCATGAAATTCCTTGAACCCAATGGACTGGAATATACCATGCTGGTAATCCTGGCTGAAGAAAAAGACAAAGCTGGCTGGTCAGGGTAACGGGTAACATGCATGTGCACACATTCCTCCATCTAGGCAGCCCAAGCAAATGGCACATCTGCTCAGTTCAACACGGGGCAGGTTTAAGAAGCGACCTTTCAGTAAAGAAGGAAAAAGCACGCTGGCGGGGAGTGGCTCAGCACTCTCTGCCACCCCCACTACAGCCTCGTTCTCAGGTCCCAGCTGCTTGCTCCTACTTCCTCCACTGGACTGACAATGTCCAAAGGGACAATTTTGGGGCATGGGGCTCAGGGGGCCTTGTTTTGTTCTGGCCCTGTGGCTGCAACAGCATCCTCTGAGACATACAAACAAAGCAGAGGACGCTCCTCCCAGCATTCCTCTCCCAGCCGGGAGAGCTTAACTTCTACACAGTAGAGGCAAAGGAGAGAGAAGAGAAAACACTGCGGTCCTGGGATTGGGAGAGGCCAGGGGGAATGTCCTGCCTGGGTAATGCAGGAGGGCAGTTGTGGTTGGAAGAGCTGCCACAGCAAACCATAATCCCTTACATGCATGAAGATGCCTTATCCGGAATCAGACCCTTGGTCCACCAAGGCCAGTACTGTCTAATCCAGGGGTTTGCAACCTGCGACTCTCCAGATGTTCATGGACTACAATTCCCATCAGCCCCTGCCGGCATGGGGCTGATGGGGATTGTAGTCCATGAACATCTGAGAGTCGCAGGTTGCAGACCCATGGTCTAATCCAGTGGTGGCGAACCTTTGGCACTCCAGATGTTATGGACTACAATTCCCATCAGCCCCTGCTAGCATGGCCAATTGGCCATGCTGGCAGGGGCTGATGGGAATTGTAGCTCATATCATCTGGAGTGCCAAAGGTTCGCCACCACGGGTCTAATCAGACTGGATGCTGCTCTCCAAGGTCACAAGTGGAGATCTTTCACATCATCTCCTGCCCAGTCCTTTCAACTGGAGATGCCTGTGATTGAAATTAGGACCTTCTGCATACTAGTCAGAGGCTCTTCCCACTGAGCCCCAACCCCCTTCCTGTTGAGTCTCTCTGGTGCAGGGAGCCTCCATTCAATAGGGAGCCCCTCTGCTTTCCAAAACCTACCACGAGAGGCGTAGCTGGGCCAAACTGCGCCCGGTGTGCAGTCTATATTTTCCACCACCCCCCATGGCCCCCCTGTGGCACCCCCTCTTCCCCCCCTTCCCACACTTACCTAAGTTCCTTTCCTTCTCCTAGAACTTTTTCAGACTGAAAAAAAGGCCTATTCACAGTTCAGGCTTAAAAATGGCCTGATGGGAACTATACTTCCCAGGAGACCTTGTGAGCCCCAAGGTCTCTTGGGAACTGTAGTTCCTCAGGCCGTTTTTAGCCTGCACTGTGAACAGGCCTTTTTGCAGCCTGAAAAAGTTATCGGAAAAGGAAAGGAACTAGTAGTGGGAAGGGGGGTGGGGTGGCACTGCAAGGGGGGTGCCAGGGGGAAGGGGGAGGGGCCTGGGGGCGATTTTTCATGCCTCCCAGACGTGCGCCCGGTGCACGGTGCCCCCCTGTCCCCTTGTAGCTCTGCCACTGCCTACCACAGAGTTTCAGCTTTGCCTCTATCTCTATCCGTGGCAGAAGGAGGGATGTCCCACTCACCAGCTTTCTGCCACCTTCTCCTGGTTGTATCGCCGGTGGAAGTCTCGCAGTTCCTCCAGCAGCCCAGCCGCCAACATGTCATCCACGCGCGTGTCGAGCCTTTCATCCAACACTGGAAAAGGTCAGAAAGAGGGTGGTCGAGAAGCTGGTCAGAAGGGTGCAGACTGGCACTTGGAGGAAAAAGGGAAATGCTGCCACGCTTGTGCCTGGAGGAGGCAGGACATTCATGTGTCTGGGGGCCCCAGAATGCACTACAAAGAACAGAAGGATCAGCCTCCTGAATTTCCCTTTCAGTCCTTTCTACCACGTCTGTGGCTATCTGGCCTGAAATCTAGAAATTCATTTCCAGCCCTGAAATATCCCAGGTCACCTTGAACACCCTCTGCAAGAGAGCCAGCCATATCAGCGTTTCCTCAGTGACTTTGGGAGAGATCATGAAGGTAAAAAAACAACCAAAGAGCCCCAACACTAAGCCCAGGAAAGGGACTATTTGGGGGTGGGGTGGGGTGGGAGAGTATATAAATAATGGAGGCACCAAGGAGGAATCCTGGGGATCTAGGATAGCTGTTTCCACCCCCTCCTTGTTTTTACCTGCCTGTTCTGCATAAAGCCATAAGATGCATGAGTTGGGGTACTTCAGCGGGCCCCCCAATGGGCCCCCGCCCTCCTCATCCTGCTGCATCTGCAGCAACTTGCTATGGGTGAAGCCTGTTTCTTCGTACACTTGTAAACTCCTGCAAAGAATAAACAGAGAAAGGCAATTCTAGGGACACAGCCTTTTCTTAAAACTCTCAGGCTTTAAAATGGGGCTGCCGGGTGTGTGTGTGTATGAGTTGGCACACAAGGAAGGTTGCCTATGGGCAGAGGGGCACTAAAGGAAGAAAAATCAGCACCAGTGAGAGAGAGAAGGGTTTGTGCTGTCCCCCAGGGCATTTGAGATGTCTTCTTCTTTGGGTACCTGGGATCTGCTAACAGCTGAGAACTCCCAAACGTGGCAGTTTTGCCATTCATTGTCCCGAGCACTCCCAAAGACTTCTCCTGAAGCCATGAGAGGTGAGGTGCCGGAAAGGTTGGCCTGGTCTCTGCAGCAGACACCTTTCACCCTCCCTCTGGGCAACACAAGAGTTGGGCACTCACAGCTGCTAGCCATGACAACTGTCCTGATTGGTGTAATACATTTGGGAGCACCAGCGAATGAAAAAAACTGTGATGTTTCAGAGCAACGCGCTCCCGGGGTGTACGTTTTTTATGCAATGCTTCTCACTTCAAAAAAAGGAATCCTCACAAAGCAAGAAATGCAACGGTGTAGGTCACTGCAAACGACTCATGGGGAAATGGCTATCAGCGGGTAAGCAGTCTAACGCTGCCTGTTCTGGCAAGGGGTAGCCCTCTTCCAAGGTTCCCCACTTAACTTGTACAGGTGCCATATCATGCCCTGAATTCTCCAGCATTCTGGAAAGGAAATCAGGCCGTAACCAATACCTGCCCTCTACTACTGGCTTGGAAGGCAGGAGGAAGGACCCCCTCCCCATTTCCAGGAGTACCTTCCCCCCAAGAAGTCTTGAGGCTGCAGATTTTGGCTGCGGTTTAGGCTCTTCTTAAATGCTTGTCCAATCCATGTGAACAAGGCATGTGTCTCTCCGCCTGGCCCCGGGGGAAGGCAGGGCTGGGAAAATCTGGCCCAGGCATCAAGTCTGGGCGCGCTGCAGCTCTGTTTCCCACAGTGCCAAACTATGCTGCTCAGCTGGTGTGGTGACTTTCTCTCGCAGCAGCCGAAGAAAAACCATCCGTTGATGGCTAAGCCTAGCCCAGGAGCTCAGGATCTGGCAGCTGCTGCTGCTTCTTGGGGTGTGAATCTTCACATTGGAGTGCAGTTCAGCTCCAGGGGAAGAGCAAGAACAGCTCCCTCGAAGCCCTGCAGGAGAGGTTCTTAAACTAGGTCAGGGGAGACCTTTCCCAGCCTTTCCATTCTTCAAACTTAAGCCAGGCAAATCCAAAGGAAACAGAGGGAGGCACAATCCGGGCATCACAGACGCATCCCCTAAACATCAGCAAGGCTGCAGCACACGGCCCAGTTTCTCTTCAAGGCACTGGAGCTCACAAACCCCCTGTGAAGAAGAACACACCTCTGTGCACGTGCAGAGTGCTCCTCTCACTCACTCTTCCATAACCTCATTAAGGAAGTTACCACAACTTGGAATTAAGCTATAAAATTCAGGTATGGCGATGGGGAAAGAAGGCCGCACGCATTTGTGGAGGGAAAGATCTGGTAACAGCTCCTAACTCTAAATAGAACCTCCATGTTTAGAAGCAACATGTTGGTGAAGAGTTGTTGCATTCCTGTCCATCTGGTGAGTTTCCCAGAGGTGGCCAGCTGGCCACTGCTGCAGACAACACAACGTGGTCTCATCAGTGGGCTGCTCTTGCGTTATGGTCTCAAGGAATGCTGGGGTTTGCTAGATCACATCCAGCTGTCTGTAAGTCCATCTTGCTCTCCCTGATGAGAACAGTGACTGAGAATCTCCCTGACAGCTGGGCTCCCAGGTGGAAGACTCACCTGGCCACCTTTCGCTTATCATGGGGGTGCAACCTGTCTGCCATCTCGGGATCCACCTGTTTGAGGAGGCGATGGAGCTCTTCGCCATCTAACTTCTCCAGCTCAACTTTCCGATCGGCCGCTCCTCCTGCTGGACCTGGAGTCTTCGTCTTCTCCTGTGGGAGATTTTTCTGGGTAATATCTAAATCTGCATCTCTCTAGAACAGGGGTAGGGAACCTGCGGCTCTCCAGATGTTCAGGAACTACAATTCCCATCAGCCTCTGTCAGCATGGCCAATTGGTAGGGGCTGGTGGGGGCTGATGGGAGTTGTAGTTCCTGAACATCTGGAGAGCCGCAGGTTCCCTACCCCTGCTCTAGAAACATCTCTCTAGAAACCCATAACACACGTTCCTGCAGGTGGGCTTCTACCTTGTCTCTTACTTCTTAGAACAGGGGTCTGCAACCTGCAGCTCTCCAGATGTTCATGGACTATAATTCTCATCAGCCCCTGCCAGCATGGCCATGCTGGAAGGGGCTCATGGGATTTGTAGTCTTTATTTTGTTTATTTATTTATATTTCATTTTTATACCGCCCTCCCCCGGAGGGCTCAGGGTGGTGTACAATACTGACAAATAAAAGCAAAAATACAAAGTTAAGACTTGAAGAAGCACAGAAGCCGCCCCACCCCCATCCCCACCTCCTTTTAATGAAGAACCACATTAAGCACAAAGCCCTACAAACTATTCTCACTACAATGGGCTTATTAATTATTTGTTTCCCCTGTTTATAATCTGTTTTCCGCTGAAGCAGCTTCCAACATTCTCCTCTTCTCCATTTTATCTGCACAACAACCCTGTGAGGTGGGTTAAGCCAAGAGATGCAACTGGCCCAAGGTCACCCAACAAGCTTCTGTGACAGAGCTAGGATTCGAACCTGAGTTTCCCAGATTCCAGTCTGATGCTCTAGCCATTACACCACACTGGCTGTCCAGAGTTCTACGTAATTAGAAAGCATGTTCCTTTCAAGAACAAACTGGGCAAAGCTGGCAACAGCCCTCAGTCACAAACAAAAACACCTTCACTTCAGTCACCGAAAGGTATTATGAAAAGTTAATCTGGCAATTAAGGTTTGTTTAATACTCAGATTTGTTCATGCTTGAAGGCTTGGGTAAGAGACAAGGCAAACAAAGGTTTTGAGGCCAAGAGCAGCGGCATTTGAATGGCAAAGTTTTGTAGGGATTCTTCGAACATCTCAAGGGGTACAGGAATCAATGAGATCCAGGAAGTGTTTCTTTTTGGGGTGTGGATTAGAAAATGCAGGGGAAGAAAATGCTCTTACTGAATTGGCCACTTTCAGAGAGAACCTATCAATATCTCCACACACACACACTGTGCCCCATCTCAGACCAGCTCAGCAGAAAACGGGAGTACCTCAGAAAGCTCTTTTTGAATTGACCCAAGCACAGCAAACTGAGCAGGCCAGAATCTCGAGGATCAGTGGAATCTGGGTGAAATTCTTCCCTATCTTGGATATATGGCCCAGTCAGGCACAGCACCCAAGGCTATGAGACATCCTGCCTCTAGTTTTAAAGCTACCTACGGGCCCACAAGCAATCTCCCTCCCACAAAGGCAAGCAGTTCTTACCCCTGGTTCAATTAGGACCTTCCAGAGCAAAGACTCGATATAATAATTAGTCCCCCCAACCACAACTGGGATCTTCTTGCGGGCAAAGAGGTCTTCAATTTGTACTGTTAAGGAATGGCGAGTGAAGATTGTGTGTGTCATCGCCCTACACTGGCTGAGAAAATGCTGCCCTCCCAGACACCCATGGGCCACCGAAATGAGGTGCCAAGAGTTAGCCTCCAAATCCTGTGCTCCGTTTTCAAAAACACAACCAATGCCTTCTCTTTTTCCAAAGGGGTAATTGAAGACACCACTCAGATGTGGGGTCAACTAGCATAACCCTTCCTCACCTCTTATCCTCTCCCTTCCCTTACTGATGCCAGACAGCCAATTTTCATATTGGTCGTGGTGGGTTTTCTGGGCTGTGTGGCCGCAGTCTGGTGGATCTTGTTCCTAACGTTTTGTCTGCATCTGTGACTGACATCTTCAGAGATGTATCACAGAGAGAAGTCTGTTACACACTGTGTCCAGTGAGAAGGGACTGTTTTAGTAGGGTATAAATTGCCATGTTCCCAGGTGGAGAACCAATCACTGTTTGGATGGAACTTGCTGATTGATTCCCCACCTGGGGACATGACAATTTATACCCCACTAAAACAGTCCCTTCTCACTGGACACAGTGTGTAACAGACTTCTCTCTGTGATACACCTCTGAAGATGCCAGCCACAGATGCAGGCAAAACGTTAGGAACAGGATCCACCAAACCGCAGCCACGAAGTCCAGAAAACCCACCACAACCACTTGAATCCAGCCGTGAAAGCCTTTGACAATCATATTGTCAAATGATACATGCAGAAACTTCATTGCTGGGGTAATAGCAGCCGTCACCTCAAGCCTGAGATCTAAAGTGCACTGAATGTGTTTATACAAGAAGGCATCAGTCCACCCTACAATAAGAGTTTTACTGTAGTGCGGCTGTCCAGAGATCGTTATCCCGGAATGCAAGCCAACTGTTGAACAAGTTTGCAAAAGTTGGGACGGGGAAAAATAGTCTTTGATTTGTTTTCAATTCCATTTTTATTTCTTCTTTCCAGTTGCCCCTCAAAATACAATTGAGGACTAGAAATCTCAGTTCTGATTTACAGAATTCTAATGGAAGATGACTTGCTGCCTACCTCTGCTCAACTGGGAGACGACCGAGAGATTTCTGGCACATCTACTAGGATAAGTCGTTTCCACATTTCCATTTTTGGTTC
Source organism: Sphaerodactylus townsendi (assembly GCF_021028975.2). Classification (NCBI taxonomy): domain Eukaryota; kingdom Metazoa; phylum Chordata; class Lepidosauria; order Squamata; family Sphaerodactylidae; genus Sphaerodactylus; species Sphaerodactylus townsendi. The sequence continues at coordinate 102,577,034 of NC_059430.1, forward strand.
CCTTATAACCAGCCCCAGAGTTCCTTTCTCCATCACTACTTGCCTGGAAAATGTTGCTTAGCAGCTTCTGGCTGCAATCTAAGGCCTTCTTCATTCTGCCCCATACCACTGACCAGGGCCGTATCTGCCAGAGGGAAATGGAGTGTCACATGTCCCTGGGTGTATACCATCTAATCACATGGGGGGGGGGGGAGGCCCAGGCCACACTTGCTGGCTCTGAGCAGTAGACTTGGGTGCCTCACCAGCTCCGGGCAGTAGACCTGGGCGCCTCACCAGTTCCGGATGATAGACCTAGACACCATCACCCAGGTAGATTCGGGCAGTAGAACTGGGGACCTCACTGGCTCCAGAGGGTAGAACTGGGCACTGCTCCGTGAGACCTGTGGGGGAGAAGGGCCCAGGGGGCAGAAAACTCAGATTTTGCCCCAGGCTCCATTTTCCTAGTCACGCCTCTGCCATTGACGTTACACCGGGGGGGGGGGGGATCTCCCCTGAAAAGGATATGAGGGCTGTGGCCTTGTTCCGGAAGTCCACCACAGTGTAGTTTGTCACCAAGGGGTCCACAAAACTGATCATATGATGCTTGCACAGCGCCTGCTCTTCTGTGGACGCTTTGTTGGTGATTATGTCCAGTCCTTGATATACCTGAGACAGGCAGACAGAAAGACGTTATGGCACAAGTCTCATTTCCACTAGGGGGGAAAAGCTGTGTTTGGGCTAAGCCACTCCTTACTGCATGCGGACTCTGTAAAAAACAACAACAACAACAACAACAACAACAACAACAACAACAACAACAACAACTGGTGTTGTGGAAACAAGTCTTTGTTCTCCGGCTGCTAGTTTTTTGTGTGAAAGGGTTTTATTTTGCACTGAAGAAAATTCAGAAACGTGAACCTCTTTCTGCTGTCTGAAGTGGTGCTGCTCAAACACAGGTTTAGCCATTCAAAGAGGAAAAGACTACTCAGTGAGTATGTATTAGTCCCCCCTCCCCCACCAAAAAGGTGTGCATAAAAAGATTGTACTTTGAAAGGCTGCTATTTGCAAGGGTAGACAAACTGTGTGGGGGGAACTGAGGTCTTTCCCCTTGCAACTTTCCCCTTTCCAACTTTCCACACTTTCACACACAGAGACACACACCGCATGAGGGGGAAAATTAAATACCCCCACTTCCACACTGGTCAATTTTGCCTGTTGACATTTTCTCCTAGTACTGCAGGAAATGAAACAATGTTGGATACAATCCAGACACCGGTTGTAAGACCTCGCTGTGTGTGACTGGTGAAACGTGCCCCAATGACCCAGTGCTCGAAGGTACACGGCCTGCCCAGGGTCAACCAATCCTGCTAAGACCTACTTTTCAGCATTCAGGCACTCTCATGGTTGCTCTGTGGGCACATCCAAACAGAACTCACCAAAGCACAGGTAGAATCCCCTGGAAGCCACAGCTGAGTCAAAGATACATGAACAAGGAAACATGGCCCGGCCTCAGAGACACCCCAAAGCTCAGACCGTCTCCAGAGTCTCTTTCGCATGCCAAGTGTAGAATAACTGAACCTCACTCAATTCTGCCCTGGGGATTGCTGATCCCCAAACTAAGCTCTACATATACAAAGCGACAACCAAGAACATAGATATCCAGAGCAAGAACAGAGTGTTTTTGGGTCATCCCTGCCTGACCACAACCTGGCTGTACAGCGTATGACTCTAGGCCCAAGATGAGCTCCAATGGGTGTATTTGTGCCAGTACTGCCAAGATGAGAAATTAATTGTGGAATATGTTCCCACAGACATTGTGAAGGATCACGTCTGGGCAGGTTGGCAGCGGCGCAGCAGAACAAGAAAGGGAGAGGCAGGTCAGAGCAACGGCCTCCAGTTCCCTCAGGAAAAGCTTTCCCTTCTTGAAACAGATTACGGGCCCTAGAATAGAACCCCAGACAGCAGGCTTAGGTGTAAAGCCACTATTGATGCCGGTGACCCAGGTAGGGAAATTGGTGAGCAGTTCAGGCACAAAAAAAGTAGAGGGTTCAAACCACTCAGGATAATGGGCAGGGGCAGATACTAGAGAACTTGGCTTTGTGATGTTCAATCTGTGGAAGCATTTCTTAGATACATTCACACCCAGATTCTGCAGAGAAGGACCTAACCCTGGGTTATTTTGATACTCTTCCCACCTGTCAAAATCATTTAATCTGACAGAGGGGATAAACCAAGAATCAGTTCATGGGTTATTTTCTTAGTACCGAAATCCTGGCAAAAAGACCAAAATCCTCTACCCAGACCAGCAGCTACTTCAACAGAGTGAGCTCCACTAGACACTTAGGTAGACCGGGTGGCATGTCAGACTAGGATCTGAGAGACGCAGGTTCAAATTCCCACTTTTAACAGGGAAGAAGGAAGAATTTGGATTTACACCCCCACCTTTCTTTCCTGTAAGGAGTCTCAAAGCAGCTTACAAACTCCTTCCCTGCCTCTCCCCACAACAGAGTTTGGAGAGAACTATGATTACCCCAAGGTCATCCAGCAGGTTTCATGTGGAAGAGTGAGGAAACAAATCCACTGTTTTGCACTGCAGTTCCTTAATTTTAAAAAGAAATGTATGCCTTCCCTGCTCACAGGCAGTAATTCCTAACACAGTGCCCACTAAAGGATTTTTGGTGACTGATCTTTGTTCATCCTCACCCCTTTCACATGCCTTCCATTTATTTCTTTATATTTATATCTGCATCCTGACCCCTTTCACATGCCTTCCATTTATTTCTCTATATTTTTATCCCACCTCATACCAGCATCTCTAAACAGCTTACACATGTTAAAAACAATAAAAAACCACAATAAAAACATCTCAAATAACATGTAACAATTAAAACAACAATAAAAATAGCCTTAAAATGACCCCCACCCCAGGAGCTGTAGAGGTGGATTTCCAAATGCCTGGGTGAAAAGGAAGGTCTTCACCATGTGCCTAAAACCATATGGCACATGGCAAATCTCCAAGGGTAGAGTATTCCACAGCCTGGGGGCAATCACAGAGAAACCCTCTCACATGCCCCGCCTGCTACATCTTGATGAGGGGAGGTGCCACCAGGAGTGCCTCTCCCTGTGACCTCAATGCCCAAGCAGGTGCATACAGGCACAGGTGCTCCTTCAGGTAGGCAGAGCCCAAGCCATTTAGGGTGTCTGTATGTCAGTGTCAACACCTTAAGTAGGGCCTGGGAGTGAATTGGGAGACACTTCAGTTCCTTAAGGACCAGTGTGATGTGTGTCTGGCCAGATGTACCAGCTAACAGCCTAGCTGCTGCATGCTGCACCAATGCCAGCTTTCGCGCGGTCTTCAAGGACAGCCCCATGTAGAGCACATTCCCTGCAAAGTTCTTCTTGTCATCTTTCACCCTTGTCCTCTTTCCTTTTCTCCTGCTTCTCTCACCTTACACATTCCTTATTTTCCATTTCAACATTTAATTCTCTCTCGGTTACTGCCCTTACAGCCCCAGGATATCTGATTTGGAAATGTTCTAAAGGCCAATGCCTAGGGTGGGACGGGATGCTTGGCTGACCAGATCTGGATACCTTCCAGTGGAAGCCAGGCTGTAGCTTGAGGGGCAGTGGGTGGTAAGCCTTGAATGCCATCTCCATTTGTCCTAGATACGAGAATGTGCCTGGACTTGAGTGGCCCAGGCTAGCCTGATCTTGTTAGATTTTGGAAGCTATGTACCTGGTTAGAGCCAGTGTGGTATAGTGGTTAAGAGCAGGTGGATTATAATCTGGAGAACTGGGTTTGATTCCCGACTCCTCCACCTGTGGCAGAAGCTTATCTGGTGAACCAGATGTGTTTCCGCACTCCTACATTCCTGCTGGGTGACCTTGGGCTACTCATAGTTTTTTGGAACTCTCTCAGTTCCACCTACCTCACAAGGTGCCTGTTGTGGGGAGAGGAAGGGAAAGGAGCTTGTAAGCCACCTTGAATCTCCTTACAGGAGAGAAAGGTGGGGTATAAATCCAAACTCTTCTTTTTCTCTTCTTAGTACTTGGATGGGAAACCACCAAGGAAGAAAGGAGTTACTGTGCAGAGGCAGACAATGGCAAACCACCTCTGATCATCTCTTGCCTTGAGAACCCTAAAGGATCACCATAAGTCAGCTGTGATTTGATGGCATTTTCCACAAGAGGCATGTGGTTTCTTGACACAACTCTATTATGACAGCAGTTCAATGTCCAGCAGGAAGGGGAGGGAAAATGCCCATTACAGGAAGTGAAAGTCAATATGAGTGAGCCAGCAAAAATTAATAAAGAGATAGCAAAGGGCGACAGTTTTACACCCCACTCATGTAAACTCAGGAAACACATAGGTTACGTTTAAAATACTTCACATTCACCAACTGCCCTCCCCAATAAAAAATTGTTGAACAAAAGCTGAGGGATTCGCCAGGAATGGCTTCAGTTGGATTCCGCCATCAGTTCCATTAAGACTTGATGATAATAAATAAGAACATGCACCACAATTTAATTCAAATGAATTAATATTGTGTGTATGCAGTGTCGTCCAGTCGCAGATAGCTCATGGCAGCCCATTGGGGTTTTCAAGGTAAGGGATGAACAGAAGTGGTTTTCCCTTGCCTGCCACTGCATAATGACCCTGGACTTCCTTGGTGGCCTCCCATCTAAATACTAGACATCACATTCAAGTACTAGCTATCCCATCCCAGTACTAACCAAGGCCAACCCTGCTTAGTGTCTGAGATCTGACAAGATCAGGCTAGCTTGGGCCATAAGGAGCTCCAAAAATTACCACATTATTTGACACTGAAATCCTCCATTTCCCTTGCCCCCACACCTGACATTTCATTGAAATTTTATTTTAAAAGTATGTATGAGGGAAGGCTAACCATTCTCAAATTTGCAAAAGGTACCTACAGATTCGACAAGGTGTGGAACGCCTGTTTGGGTGAGTGGAGAACTGATTTTCCAAATTAAAAAGCTGAATCATAAGATATGGCCCCTTAAGAAGTGGCTACTGATGCTGCATATGAACCTGCAGGAATGTGGGAGGAGGACATAATTTGACATGGTGTCTCCATCACTGTACTGAAGTGACCCCACTTGTGCAAGCAGGAGCCATTTTGGGAAGCAAAAGCTCCTCTTTCTTTAACTGTTGTCTTGCCCCGCCCTGTGACCAAAAGCAGCCAAGACCCCATCCCAGGAGATGGCTCTTCCAAAGAGGGCCCATTGTTCCACAGACGGGCGCACTCTTTGTCCGAGCCCCATCATTCATTCTGGCCTACACAAACCTCTTCAGTGCTGCCTTATCTTCAGACCCTGGCACTGCCCTCGCACAAAGGAGCCGGGTGCTACGAAAGCATCTGCTAAGCTGCTCTGAAAGGGCTTTGCAGACAAGCACGGGTCAGAGAAAGCTTCTCCAGCCTTGGCGCTCGCTCCCAGAGGAAGCCTGTCCTCGTGTGTGCCTCATGAAGACCGCCTTTTGGTTCAGAAAGTAGATTTCAGTGTGGAGAGCAGGACTCTGTCCTTTTTATGTTTGTCACTGTAACTTCAGGATTCAAGACTCAGGGGTAAGGGGACTTTTAATATTGTCGGTCCTCCCTACTCTCAGAGGACCAGGGTGCAAACCCAAATCAAAAAAGAAGAGTATAAAGTGAAGGGGGAAAAACACTAGTTACCCAGTACGACTCTGCAGAACGTGCTGTTCTGGCCTTGTCTCCAGGGATGGGCTTTGACAACATTATTTAGTCATGTCCAATTTGCAGAGAAGATTACCTACCTTGAGGAGAGGATAATTTGTCTTCCATCCAGAATGGAGAAATGCAACAGGCCATCTCCTTTGAGGCTGTACAATGCCTACTCTTTGAAATTCTTAGTAAACCTTTTTGGAGGGAAGGGGGCATTTTTGCCTTTTTAATGAGGCTGTACACCAAAGATCCCCAATGTAGCACCCATGGGTGCCATGATGCCTGTTGACACTGTTCCTGGTGCCCACCAAGTGTTTTTAGAAAATGGGTGGAGCCAAGTGAGGTTTCTGTCTATCAAAGCTTCTGATTGGCTCTGGAGATCTGATTGACTGTGAAGATCTACTATACTGTATCAAAATTCCAAAGTTGCCCAGAGGCTGAAATAGGCCGGGAACACCTCCTGTAAACTCTGCTGGGCCAGGGCCTCGCCAATCTCCTGCACAGGCTTAGCCCAATCCCATCAAATCTGAATGGAGCTGAAAGGGCCAAATGGTGCCATTAACTGGGAATGGCACCCATGAGTGATGAACAATAGTGCTTTCCTTGCAACAGCACACAGAACTGGGGCTCACTGCCCTCTCCCCCCACCTTTCATGTCAGATTGCTGCTTCTGTGCTGATTTATTAAAACATGTATTTGCCATTCACAGTAGGTGCAGGTACGTTTTGCCCTGTAAGCTCTATCAAGGATTTTAAACAGAGAAATGAAAATCAGCACTTATTGTGTGGGGTATGAGTGGAATGAGGAAAGGAAGGAGCTTTACTTACACACAATAGATCTCCCCCTTAGGTTATCTGAACTGCATTCAAAACCTCTGCAACTGAACCTTCCACTCTGCACCAGCTTCTTCTTGTGTAGACAAGGCTTTGGGTGACCATTAAGGACTCAGATAAGATTTGCCACCAGCTGGTATGCTGGTGGTGGTGGAAAGTGTCATCAAGTCACAGCTGAATTATGGTGACTCTGTGGTTTTCAAGGCAAGTGAGAGACAGAAGTGGTTTGCCTTTCCCCGCTTCTGCATTGTACTCCTTGGTGGCTTACCATCCAAATATTAGCCAAGGCTAACCCTACTAAGCTTCTGAGATCTCATGAGATCAAGAGCCAGCGTGGTGTAGTGGTTAAGAGCAGGTGGATTCTAATGTGGAGAAGCGGGTTTGATTCCCCACTTTTCCACCTCAGTGGAGAGACTTATCTGGCAAACTAGATGTGTTTCCGCCCTCCTACATTCCTGCTGGGTGACCCATGGCTAGTCAATGTTCTTCGGAACTCTCTAAGCCTCACCCACCTCACAAGGTGTCTGTTGTGGGGAGAGGAAGGGAAAGAAGCTTGTAAGCCACCTTGAGTCTCCTTATAGGAGAGAAAGGTGGGATATAAATCCAATCTCTTCTTCTGCTTCTAGCCTGGGCAATTCAGGTCAGGGCATGAAACTGGAAAGACAGCCATTTATACCAAGCGACAGTGTCTAGATATGCACCTATTTGACTGCAATAGTCAAGTGAACATGCGCTGTCCCATTTTCTAGCAACAGGCAAGGTCTTAAAGACAGGCCTTGCGGGGTCATGTCACTCCTTCTCCAAGAAATGCAGGCTTAGAGTTTCTGCTCCTAGCATAGACTGCAACTGGTAGAAGAAGAGTTTGGATTTATATCCCCCCTTTCTCTCCTGCAGGAGACTCAAAGGGGCTTACAATCTCCTTGCCCTTCCCGCTCACAACAAACACCTTGTGAGGTAGGTGGGGCTGACAGAGCTCCGAGAAGCTGTGACTAGCCCAAGGTCACCCAGCTGGCGTGTGTGGGAGTGCACAAGCTAATCTGAATTCCCCAGATAAGCCTCCACAGTTCAGGCGGCAGAGATGGGAATCAAACCCGGTTCCTCCAGATTAGATACACGAGCTCTTAACCTCCTACGCCACTGCTGCTCCCCTTAGGTACTCCTCTTAGGCTATTCCCTCCTTGGGGGCTTCTTTGAATGGACTGTGCTTGCAAACCTTCCACACAACTCCCTTTGTGCCATATCAGAGATGAAAGTGCTGTGGGAGGAGTCTCCAAGCAGGTGCTCCACCCTCAGAAGGGGGTGGAGCTAACTCTGCCTTCAAGATGGCAAAGCTAAACTTTGCATTTCCTCCTTGCTTTGCACTGAAGTTCACTTGGGAAGGGGGCAGCATGTCACGACCATAGTGCTGGTGCTTCTGTGAAGGATGGCAGTAGGAGCAGAGTCAGCAGAAAGTGAGGGGGAACAGGGCATGTGGATGTCATCCATGCCTGCTCTCATTCTACTTGTTGCTGCTTGTGGGGGGAGTGGGGGTTAATGCCCCTGCATGAAGGTGTTTGATTGTGTATTCCTACACGGAAAGGGGCTGGACTTGATGGTCCTTGTGGTCTCTTCCTATTCTATGATTCTATGTGTCCTTCCTGCAGCTGAGAAGTCTGGGAAGCGTGATATGGGGAGAGCCAAGAAATTCTGTGTTTGCCTCATGCCTGCCCTAGATAAACTGGTTGAAAGCACTAAGGTCAATAACACAGAGAAGAACAAACCTTGGGTAGAAAGAATCAGAAAAGGGAAGCCTTCTCCTATTAATTGTTGGGAATACATTGCGAGAAGCACCAAGGGTGTAAAATGTTAGCTTGGTAATTCTTCAGCTAGAAGATCAACAGGCTGAGAAGCAAGCCTGTAAGGTTTGTTTGACAGTGAAATATGCTGCTTCAGAGTGTGGTGGAGTCTCCTTCTTTGGAGGTTTTTAAAGAGAGGCTGGATGGTCATCTGTCAGGAGTGCTCTGACTGTGTATTCCTGCATGGCAAGAAGTTCGACTTGATGACCCTTGTGGTCTCTTCCAATTCTATGATTCTATTATTCTAAGCAGAGAATGGTTACTCCCCCAGCTAGATAAACTGGTTGAAAGCACTAAGGTCAATAACACAGAGAAGAACAAACCTTGGGTAGAAAGAATCAGAAAAGGGAAGCCTTCTCCTATTAATTGTTGGGAATACATTGCGAGAAGCACCAAGGGTGTAAAATGTTAGCTTGGTAATTCTTCAGCTAGAAGATCAACAGGCTGAGAAGCAAGCCTGTAAGGTTTGTTTGACAGTGAAATATGCTGCTTCAGAGTGTGGTGGAGTCTCCTTCTTTGGAGGTTTTTAAAGAGAGGCTGGATGGTCATTGAATACATTGCGAATGGTTACTCCCCCAGCTACCATGGAAGGAAATAAGCAGGGTGGTCCCTCCAAGGATCTGTACTGTAGGCTGGAGCCATCTCCGTGTTTCAGCCATGATCTGTGACCAAGGGGTGAATGCTGAGATGACGGACACCAAACGACTCAGGATTTAGACAGCTAAAGAGACTCCCAAAGGAGAACGGCAAGAAGATCAAGTGGAAGAAAGCCTGAAGTGATGCACCTTGGGGCAAAAAAACCAATTAGTTTTGGGAAAGACACTAGAAATAGCTTGAGCGGGCAGCAACTAGCCAGGTAAGAGAGGGGCCACAGAGAACTCTGACCCACTGCACGTGCTCAGAGGCCCCCTCGTCCGCGAGCCGCCCTACCTGCATGGAGTCCGCGCTGATGATCTCGCCGCCGAGCCGGGAGCCGAGCTGCAGCGCCAAGCGGGACTTGCCGGTGCCCGTCGCCCCCAGGATCACCACCAGAGGCAGTTGCCGCGCCGCCACCGCCATGGCCGGCTTGGGCAGCGACCTCCCTGCGCTGCTGAACCGGGAAGAGGAAAGGAAGGGGCGGAGCGGTGCTGGGGGGCGGGGCCGAGCTGAGTGGTCCCTTTCATCTCTAGGGTGGGGGCGTGGCCGGCAGCTCCTGGCTCGAATGGGGTACTCCAGGGGCATCTAATTGCTTGCTAGAGCGCCAGAGGTACTCGGGGACGGATGCACTCGAGGTGTACTTTCACATGCCCAGAGGCATGGGGAAGAGCACACGGGAAGAGCACACATGCTCAGAGGCACGGTTTCCCTTGGAGCATTTTTTGTAGTAACAAAGAGAGCAAGCGCTGGCTCCCTTGGCAAAGAATAGATGCTTTCTCAGTCGTAGTACATATTGAGGGATGCAAGCGCTGCCCAGAGTGAACTACCCGGGTTCAAATGTGTCTTTGTATACATATCTCTGGACCTCGAAGACCAGGCTCCAAGCCTTAACTCCACTTTGTGGTCTTGCCTTGGGCCATTCTTTCTCAACACCCATGGACGTGACACTGTTTTGTGACATGTGGGGAGGTGTCAAAGTGATTTCTCTCCCTCCCCGAAAAACCTCATTAAATTACAAAATCCGACTGGTTTAAATCTTCCCAAATGAGGGCTCTTGTGCCTATTTTCTCAGCAGCTGAAATGTCACCTTAATTGTATCATCATAACCAAGAATTAAATGTGGAATAACTTGGACTAGAAAGATGTGAGTTAATCTGAAGAGGGAGAAAAGTAGATACATCAGATCCCCAACCTTGTGCCCTTGGTTTACATACAAGTCCCATCTGAGCCTCTCCTGCCTTTGTTTTCCTTTTCAAAGATGATAATGAATGTTCCCCCCCTTCCCCTCCCCCCAGATCTTTTTCTTGTTGGTTATTTGGAATGGGGCTACATATTAGTTGAGAAGATGAGGGACAGTTTGCGTTGGGTTTTAGCGCCTTAGGATTTTTATTGTACTTTATTATGTGTTGTAATTTATTGTAGGGAATGTGGAATTTATATATTGTTATGTTGGAAGCCGCTCTGAGGCCACTACAGTGAGGGAGAGCGGGGTAAAAATCAAATAAAAATAAACACATAATAAATAAAAAGCTGGGAGTTAGGTCCTGTTTTCCACTGGGTGTGAAGGGCTGCATTGGCTTGGTTAGGATTGGGAAAAATGTGTGGCTAAGTTGTGGCTATGTAAGCCCTGTGCAAGTTTTGGAAAAAGGAGGTTCAGAACCTTTGAAAATGGACCACAGCGCTACTCAGCTGTGACCTTGTTCACTAGGGGAATTCATAAGAGGCCCTAGTCTATTGTTCTTTGGTACATGGATTTCATTCCATTGTAGGCCTGAAAACCTATTTTTCTTGATGGGAAAATGATGGCTTGTAGCTATGGTTGCCAACCTACCAATGGAGCCTGAGTAACCCCTGGTATTACACCTGATTTCCAGAGCACTTAGCTCAGTTTCTCTGGAGGAAATGTCTACTTTCCAGAGTAGTTTTCATAGCATTATACTCTGCTGAGGTCCCTCCCCCTTGCTCCCCCCCCCCTGCACCAAATCTCCAGGCATTTCCCAACACAAGATGGCAACGCTGTGTCCTAGCTGATGTGTCTGTTTATTGTATTGTGGAAGGCTTTCACGGCTGGAATCACTGGGGTGTTGTGGGGTTTCTGGGCTGTATGGCCATGTTCCAGTGGCATTTTCTCCCAACGTTTTGCCTGCATCTGCGGCTGGCACCTTCAGAGGATCCTGAACACCCCACTCTCTGTTTATGTATTACAACTTTTATACCCACCTTTCCCTGTGAACTTGTACAGATGCTGTAATGAAACCATTGGTTTTATCTGAGGTATCTCCTATCTGTGGGGTGGGGGCTGACAATGTGACAGAAAATTTTCTGGGTGGGTGAAGTGATGAGTGGGATTCACATGGCAACAATACTGAAAGTGAAATAATTGTATGTGGCACCCGAGTGGGATGCCCTTGGGAAGGGATGAAGAGATTACCTTGCGATCAAAGACCAGGAGAAAGGAACTGTTACTGTAGCAACAGAATAGTCAGGAAGAGAAAAAGATAGGAATACAGTTAGTTACCAGGGTGATGAAGCTATTGTCAAGGTAACAGAGGGGTTCTGTGATTTTCTGCCATGGCAACAGAGGGAGGGGAGACGGCTCTCCTAGCAACACACATCTCTCCACATGGCAACAAGGAGATCAGGGGTCCCCGGTTCAAAAGCGAGAGATGTTATTGGAGGATTATAGCAGCTATGGCGAAGCTGGCAGGGGAAATTTACTAGCCTGGGTTTGGACCCACCTTCTTGTCATTCTACAGCAAAACAATATGAAAAATATATGATGCTTTGGTTCACCCGGGTTTTTGTTTTAAGAGGTTTACCCAGCAGGGATAAAAATCTTCCTTGACTGCGTTAGTGTGTGTGTGTGTGTGTGTGTATACATATGAATGAGGTCATCAAGGAAAAATCTTCCTTGACTGCGTTAGTGAGTGTGTATATATACATATGAATGAGGTTCCAAAAATCCAGCTCAATGTAGGTTGCAATGGAATCCAAGATTTTCTGTTGTGGCAGGCATCACTAATCAGAAAATTGGCCACCAACTTCAGGAAAATTGTGGGAGAAGTAATTAGAACATCCTGGATCACTTTATATCTACAGCTTCCTTGCTATTTGCAATGGAAACAAAGGTTCTCTGCAGCAGGGATCACTCATCAGAAAATAAAGTTATGAGTCTCTACAGTGGTCACCAACTTGGAACATCCTGTCCCAGAGTAGCTCCAGAAAATCCCTATAGTATTTGCAATGGAAGCAAACATTTACTCATGAGAAGTCAGGAAGGTGCAAACAGCACAGACAAGGAGGGTGGAAATTATAATCCCAGTGACAAAGCAAAGGGGATTGAAAAATTTCCTGAGCCAGTGTTGTATAGTGGTTATAGTGTCTGAGTAAGATCCAGGAGACCCAGATTCACCTCTGCCCCGGAAGTTTTCCGGGTGACCTTTGACCAGTGATGTACTCAGCCTAACCTACTTCACAGGATTGTTGTGAGGATAAAATGGAGGGCAGGAGAATGACGTAAGCTATTTTGTGTCTCCATTCAGGACAAAGGGTTATGATGTTTGTAGTCAAAAAAAGGATGATCGCAGTTGCTGTTAACGTCATCCGGTATTGCGGCAGCTCTTTAGGCAGGAATAGGAACTGCTTGCTTGCTATTTAAACTATCATTAAATATGACAATTGCAAGCAAGCAGCTATGGGGCTGGTAATAGGGCACTCCTCTAGTGAAGTAAATGAAAATAATGTTCATGTTTCTGCTCCAGATCCAAACCCTCCCTGGAGCTACCCTCCAACCTGTCTTGGTTTGAAAGTGCCCATGCTTTTAAGGTATAGTTAGTGCCAAGCAGAATGGGATCGCACGCTACTATCCATCTCACATGGTGGGTGGTTGCCTATCCCTGGTGCGGCCTAGCAACATTTTAAAAGCAACCAGATTGATAAATCTGTAAGAATTTCGGTACAACCAGTTTCCTTTATGTTTTGTTGTCACAGATTCACACAACTACCTCTTTGAAATTTGTCTTATTAGCAAATTACCTTCCTGACTCTGATCAAGACCCATAAGAGATATATCTAGGAAAAATGGAGCTTGGAGATGAAGTCAGAATCCCCCCTCCCCCTCCACAGGCACCCAAGTCTACCGCCCAGAGCCCAGGTCTACCACCCTAGAGCCTGTGCCAGCGTCCAGGTCCATTGCCTGGAACTTGCGCCAGCATCCAGGTCTAATGCCTGGAGCTCGCACCGGTGTCCAGGTCTACCGCTCGGAGCCAATGCCAACATCCAGGTCTACCGCCTGGAATTTGCACTGGCATCCAGGTCTAATGCCTGGAGCTCGCACCGGTGTCCAGGTCTACCGCTTGGAGCCAATGCCGGCATCCAGGTCTACCACCTGGAGCTGGTGCTGGCACCCAGGTCTATGTGCCCCCGGGAACATGGGTTACCCCATGTCCCCATATGCAGTATGCCCAAGACCCATCAAACCCAGTATTTGGTTTCCAGCAATTTCCTACCAGATTATCTATGAGCCATAAATCTGAGGACCATCTCCTATATGTGGTGCCAAAATCTGATATACTGCCACTGTAGGAGGAAGTTCCATTCATTAGTTACAGAGTCCCTCCCTCCAAAAATCTGTGGAATGTGGTGCACAGGATTGTTACATGACTCTGAGTATGTGAAGTCCTTAGGCCAAACCTTCAAGGCTCCGGCAGCTGAGGAAAGCAAATTATACTTTGGAAAAGGGACTATAATCCAGTACCAGTGCACACAGAAAGTTCCAGGTTTAAATCCATTACATCTCTAATTATATGGTCTCAGGTAGCCAGGAAGGGCTCTGATTCAATGTCTGGGAAGCTTCTGTTTGTCAGCATAGACAACATGAATCCAGAAGTCCGCCTTAGTAGGATTTACATTTTTATATCCCATCTGTGCCTTCTAGCTATTGAAGTCTGGAGGCACATGACCTACATACTTTCTTTTGCAACATGACCTCCGAGTCCCTGCTTCTCATTAACCCCATAAAACAAGATGCTTTCCCATCTCCTCCCATCCCTATATTGCTTGGTCATCATGCATGTCAACATACCTCACTGGTATTGCAAAATGCATGGTTGGAATTTCTAGAGCTTCTCGCTGAAACATGAGAAAGATGTTCTTTACTTGGCCTTTTGCCTAGCTCCCTTTCCTGCACAAATACAGCTACATTTTAGAGAGGAATTTGCTTTCATTTATTATCGGGAATTATTATTTGGAGGCTTTGGAGAGCATTTAAGTCAAGCCTAAGCTAAAGCTATACTAGGGATCTTTTAGACAGAAAAGCAAGCTCGATATAGTTTAATATTTTCATATATAACACTGTTATTATATCAGGGGAGTGATATATTTGATGATATCCCTGCATTGTATAGTTATTTTCATGTGATCCCTGAAGGGGAAAAAAGTTTGCTTTAGTTTCACTCGCAGTTTGCTGACTGAGGTTGATTACAGGTACTGGATCCTGTGGTATCATTACAAACTAATTTTTGTCTTTCTCATATCAGCAGCTTGAATATAAAAATGAAGGTCTCCAACCCATGTGGGAAAGAATCTTGCAGCAGGCAACTCCCTCACACCATTCACTGGTCATGTCCCTCAGAATCCAGTCAACTGTGAGGGGCTGCTGCCAGTCCCCTGACCCTAGAGAGGTCACCAGCTTTTGGCAAGAATTGGTTTCTCTTGGGTATTCAGATCACCTAAATGGGAATGATAATGCTGTTCTGGGACACAGGCTTTCTCATTCCTGGGTTAGCGGTGGGGGAAGAAAGACAGAGACAAAACTTTGTCTTTTGCAACTCCTTTATTTACAAAGCCTGAGGTAACAAAGAAAGTGCTAAGTCCGACTGCACAGCCTTACAACTTAAAAGTAGGCTAGTCAAGGGATGCCTGAGAGAGCCTTGCCTAGAGACCAGTAAAGAACAAGGACGCCCTCCCAGCAGAGATAAAATGGCCATCCATCACCTTGGCTCTGCCTTTCCCTCCAAGGACACAAAGGCTGATGGGTGGGGAGAATTTGCATAAAGGGGGTGAATAGATGGCCTGACCCCAGCCAAAGCAACAAAAGCTGAGAAACAACACTTTTATATCAGTCTCTTCTTTCATGCAAGGGCCTAAATCCCTCCCACCCCCCATACACACACCCTGAAAATATTTCCATGTAGCCCTTTGTTTAGAAAGAAAGCGGGTGGGAGGGGGGAGAAAAGGGATTCCATTAATCAGAGATTCAGTAACACCTTCTATGTGAGAAATGTTTCTTTAGGGAACACACTGCAAGTGATAAAGGTGCCCTCCCTCCATTACTTTTGGAAAAGGATATCCCCAAATACAAGAACCCCACAAGCCCACCACTGTTCTCACAGCTGGTGTCTGAAAATTGAGACCAGCCAGGGGAATTCCCACTAAATGCTGATATTAGAAGCCATAAGCAGAAATACATGGAATAATTTGCAGGGGGGTAAGTAGGTAGGCAGAACTCTCCTCCCCTACCTTTCAGGGGAAAGCAGTTAAATTAATTTTTTAATGTATGTGGAGTACTTTTATAAAATAATGTTTTAAAAAAGTTGTACAAAAATACAGCATATTAAAAAAAGCCATCCAGTATAAACAGGCAGTTAAAACAATGGGATTCTACAGTATACAAAAATCTAGGTCAAACTACCATGTGTAGTAAAAAGTGAAGCATGAGGTAAATCAATTCCAAGGTGATCGCAGTGCATTTCCAGTGAAAACAGCTCAGTTGGATGAAGAAAGGGGACACACGTTCAGCAGACTTTGAAAACTGACCACCACCCAATTGTGGCAGATTTTGGCTCCCACTAAAGGACAGTAGAGTCTGATGTCAGACAGCTTGGAACCACAGGTCCCCATCTGACAGGAAGATTTGTTCATGCCCTGTCATAATTAAGAGGAACTGTTCAAGATCCCCGCAGGATCATGTCCTACTTTATGTTTCTCCTCCCAGGCAGAAGGATCTTATTCCAGTCTTGGAGAGGTATACCAGTTACAGCTTCTATCTTCTAGCAAATATCCAGAATTTAGGCAAAACCCAGCAGATTAAAGCCTCCTCCAAAAACTGCAGCTAGGATATTCCTTTGTTAGCAGTCAGGATCATCTTACAGGTCAACTCTAACCAAATTAGAGAGTGAGAGAAGGAAAACAGCAGTCCTCAGTAGTTGTGGGGGGGATTGTGCAAACAGATGCGGCCTCAGGGGACAAATCTTGCATTCCTCTGACAACAGCTAGGCTTAGCAATGTTGACTCAAGACCCTCCGTGGGCTTCTCACCCCTTCATCTTTTCTAGAAATTTATAACATCCAGTTCAATGAAGAGTTCCACTGAGCTCCAATACTTGTCCAATGTTTTACGTCAGTCTGGTTGGTCCTAATAAAAAACATTACTCAGACTGTGTTTTTGTCTCAAAGCACTGTGTTTGAACGCACGGCTGAAGAGGCACTCCCGGTCAATCCGGAACAGGAAGGCAGGAAACTCTGCATTTCGCAGAAGCCAGCATCTCATCCCAGGAACTCCAACACCTCAGCTTGGCCTTGCAGGAGTCTAGAAGGATAACACCTCCCCCATCCGCTGGGGGAACCACACATGAATGAATGAAGGGGGGTGGGGAGATACACAGAATGAGAACTAGTAAGACCTTCTGGAATGCGAGCCCTGTGCGTGTGCCAGCTGCAGTTTTGGAGCAGCAGTGTGGAAAAGGCCCACAACCATCACCACAGGAAGAAAACTGGGCAGGGTCTTTGGCATCTAATGTGTCCCCCTAAGGTGTGAAATCTGTTTCAGCAGCTGCTGCTGCTGCAGCTTCAGCCACTTTTTCTCTGCTACCATTTGCTGCTCCGTGCTGATGAGGGACTGCATGTACTCTGCCGCTTTGCTCAAGATCACCACTTTGGGGGTTTTGGGGCAGTTGGCAAGGCCAGGCACCTGGTCCCTCAGTGCCAGAAAACGCGAGCGAAGGTCATTGCGCCGCTTGCGCTCCAGGTAGTTGTGGTTTTTCCGCTTATTCACATCCTCGCTGTCTGAACTGGGAGCGCTCCCAGATTTAGGAAGGAACGAATGGGGGGAGAAACTCTCCACCACTTGCCCTGGGGACCTTGGGCCAGAACAGTCCTCTTCCTGGGTGTCCTTTGCCAACGTCGCAGATTGGGAGCCAGCCTCTGGAGGGGAGCGGGCTGCATAGTTGTGTTGCTGCTGGTGGATCGAGATGTGGAAACATTTCATGCATGGATCCGAGGGGTCAGCCCGCACTGTGATAGTGACTGGTTTCCTCACCAGTGACTGCCTCTTCTCCACCGTCACCACGTCTATTTCTTCCCCTTCTGTGCAAAAGACAAGTGAACACAGAACAAGCTGTCAAACTTCTGAAATTTACACATCGCCACAATCTCCCTCATGAACCTATCCAACCACTATGGTCATTTTTGGAAGCCCTGTTTGGGTGGCCCTGCCTTCTGAGACTAAGCGGCTGGCAACCCAAGAGGAGGGCCTTCTCAGTTGTGGCACCAAAACTCTGAACTCTCTCCCCAGGGAGATCCATCTGTCCCTTTCTGTTGCCATGCTCTATCAGTGGCTGGAGACTTTTTTCATTTCTTTTGGTGTTGCCTCAGAATTCCCTCCTTTCTGCCCATTGTTAATTGTCTTTTTATGTCTGTTATATAATTTAATTATGGCTTTACTGATGTGTGTCCACTGGTTTTCCTAGTTTTGAAATGTGATGTTATTATGTATACTTTAATTTGTTTGCCATCTTAATGGCAGGCCCTTGTGAGGGCAAAAAAGCAGGTCGTATGTTTTGCAAAATAAAAATAAAAGTATTTTGCAGGCAAGAGCAAGAAACTGATTTTGGCATGACTGAAATAAAATTGGAGGAGGCTGGAATACTACAGCGCAACCCTGGAACATGTTCTGACAGGCTTTGCCTCACCTTAAAAAGCACACAATTTAGGGCTCACAATATAAGGAGGTACACAGTAACATCCAACACATTTGGGGCAGGCCTCAGTTTTCAAGTCGAAAGGATCTCTTTGAGACACCCGACCTCAGTGTGCTCTCAATCCCGAGGTGCCAAAAACTATACTCTCAATCCTCACCTCAGGTAAGCACAGTCTTCAGTCTACAATGGGCTTTGAAGAAGGCATTTATTTTCTGAAATGTTATTCCTGCACACCTCTAGAAGCCCCTCCTTCTGGTCTTCTTTTGCTTCCTACATGGTTTCACAGTACATCAGGACACCCACAACAGCACATCATTGTACAATCTTCTGGGTGTAGTCCTTGAATACACTTAAGAATTATATGAGGAAAGAGAATCTTTGCCCTCCTCACCACCCTGGGGTAGATCTGTTCCTGCATGATGCTACCTTGCGGGGTGGGGGGGGGGAGGATATGCAAAGCAGGGTCGCAGACAACTTTGCTGTGACAAGCAAGAACTGCTAGCAGGCAAGCTGGGATGTTTTGTAAACTGAAGAGGAACCTTAGGCTATAGAGATTTATGGCAAGAAAAAAAATGGCTCTCCCCCTCCCCTTGGGAAAAAAACCAAGGCAGTTTATGACCTTAAAAAGCTTTGGGCTGCCGGCACACCCAAGCCCTTGCCATAAGAACACAAGAAGAGCCCTGATGGATCAGACCAGTGGCCCATCCAGCCCAACATCCTATCTCACACAATAACCAACCAGTTACTATGGAGGGCCAACAACAGGGCATAAAGGCCCTTGATGTGGCCTCCTGCTACTAGGATTGAGAAGTTTACTGTATTGAATGTGGAGAGTGTCTTTAGTCACCATGGCTAATAGCTGCAGATAGACCTGTCCTCTATGAATCTGTCAAATTCCCCAAAGGGAGAAAAGTAGTTTGAGACTCTCCTGTGGGTCAGTAGCACTTAAGGGGTGGGGGCTAAGTGCAAAAGGCTTTTCATTGTTACATGTTACATTGTTACATGGGAGACAGAGAACTGGTGGTGGGCCTGCCTCCAATTGCCACCCAAGCAGCCCTCGGGACAAGACACTACAAGTCACTCATGACTTGGGAACAGTAATCCATTCTTCAGTGTCCCTGCAAGGACAAAGATGAAATTCTTCAGGAATCGTGCTCCTCAAAAGGGAGAGGGATCACATTTCTAAAGCCCCCGGCCTTTGTCCTGACACAGATTGCTAAGTTGACAGAACTCCTGCCTGAGTTTTCTTTTTGGGCCGGAGGGAAGAGGACAAGAACTTCCATCTCAAGTTCCAGCTCATTCATGACCTCACAGGCCCAACACACCAGCCTCTATGACTAAGGGAAGGCTGCCCCGCCCCCAGGCAGTTCTCCCCAGGCAGGAGCAGCAGTGGCGTAGGAGGTTAAGAGCTCTTGTATCTAATCTGGAGGAACCGGGTTTGATTCCCAGCTCTGCCACCTGAGCTGTGGAGGCTTATCTGGGGAATTCAGATTAGCCTGTGCACTCCCACACACGCCAGCTGGGTGACCTTGGGCTAGTCACAGCTTCTCGGAGCTCTCTCAGCCCCACCTACCTCACAGGGTGTTTGTTGTGAGGGGGGAAGGGCAAGGAGATTGTAAGCCCCTTTGAGTCTCCTACAGGAGAGAAAGGGGGGATATAAATCCAAACTCCTCCTCTTCCTCCTCCCCCCCCCCCCCAGGACTTGCCTACACCCCCTCACAAGATAACATGGGGAGAAGAACAATCCCCACCAGGCTGAACAAAGTTTTCACTCTAAAGCTCTTTCTTCCATTCCAGCCCTCTAGGCTCTTTCATCCCCCACTGGAATTGTAAATGAAGTGGGCCTGGGGGGCGAGTTTCCTTTGTCCCCCGCAAACTTTACTTTACACTTCAGAGGCTGCTACTTTTCACAAGTAGTAAATCCTGCTCAGCCCAAGTCTCTCTCTACTCCCCCCACCACCTATTCAGCCAGAGAAAGGGACTCAACACCTCCCCACCCAGCAAGCAAAGAAAGAGGGTCCCCTCCAAGGCAATTTGCACAGAAGGCTCAAATAAGCCTCAAAAGCTACCCAGTCGTCCAATATTCATGCTTCAGATGAACTAGGGGGCCTTTTACAAAGGAGGAAGAAAAGAGTTTTAAGGGGAAAGGTTATCACAGTGGAGCACAAAAGGAATGGCTCTGAACCCATCATTCACTAGAAATCAAAGCAAAGGGCCCATTCCTGAGTTTTGGGAAGAAGCTGGCTGTTTAGATTTATTGTGCCTGAAGCTTTCAAAGGCAACAACTGCCAGTGAGTAAACTCATGATGACAGAAGGCAGATAAACCAGTATTGGCTAGCAAGGAAAATAGGGAGGCTCCGCTATAGGAGCACTGTTTAAAACGGGGAGTTTCCTCAATTGGCACAGATGTTTCTGTCGGCTGAAAAGTTTATGCAAGGTAAGAAGGGAGGTTGACCATCTTACAATTGTTAGTCGACTAATAATTCTCACTTGCCCTCAGCAACCAATATTGTTAAGCCGAGTTGCCTGGAGATTGATAGTCTGCTACTAGATGCACCTTAGACTACTGCTGGAAGACACTAGGATAGTTTAGTTTCTCCCTGGATTCTTGACTTTAGAGAGGATCATTCTGCAATGGAAGACACATTTTCCCATCCTCCTCCAAGAAACCACCTTTGTCAGGTCCCTTTGTCAAAAGCAACATTCTCCCTCCACATCTGCACAAAGAAACACAGGATAAGCCAGAACTCCATCAGACTGGTAGCAAAGCACAGCAGGATAGCATGAGCATTATCAGCTGGAACTGCTGTGCCTGTATCAGCTGTGTGAAATGGAGCCTTTCAGCCAAGCATGTAAGAAATGCTCTTGTTTTGGTCAGCTCATCAGAGCAGGAGATGTGAACACCATACAGCACTGTTCTAAAGCTCTGAGCAACTCACAAATACAACATTCGCTGAACCCAACAGAAGTTTCTCATTCATTCGTCACCATGTGACCCTAGTCTGCAAGACGATGGCATTTTGATAGAGACAGACTGGCACACAGCGGCAAGTTGCGCCAACTCAAATTACCCTCTTCTTCGTAGCTATTCAGAATTACAGGCCCCTTTTGCCCACCCAGACATCTTGCCTGCCTTGCCTAGGGTTTTCATGACAGGTTAGCACAATGCTTTTGGAAGGAGGGAGAGAGAGAGATCCTAAGGGCTGGTGGAAGGCACAGGTGGGTTGGCTGCATCACTGGCAATTGGGGAAAGAGCACAGAGAGCAGAAGAGCGTCCAAGGCATTAGCAGCCCATTCCCTCTTCCTGAGGAATTCTGCCAACGATTTAGGGAGGGGCTTACAAGAGGCTTTACCCACAGATTGTGTCCTAGGATTTTTCATTCCCCTTGCACGCTAACAAAAAATGGCTCTCTATCCCACCATCTGATGTGCCAGACTGTTTTCTGCAAGATCTCCGTCCTCCTGCCCATGAATGCCTTACACACCAACAACAACATTAAACATTTACCACTTGCTTTGCATATTGCAATTTCCTCCTACCAAACTCCTATGGTTGCGTAATATTGTTTTCCCACTAATAATAATAATGAAAAATCTTGGCTAGCAGGCCTTTCTTCCTCCGACCATGCTGGAAATTAGCCAGTGCAGGGCTTGGACTCTTGCTGCTCCCTCCCTGATTGGCTTGGACTCTAATCAGTCATTGAGCATGCATGGCCAACTCCCCCCCCCCCCCCCCCCAGCATGCTTATTGTCTGCATCTGTTGCTTTTTGTCTAAGGGGAGCCCATGGGGTTAGCTGAAAACAGCATCTGAGAAAGAAATCAATGTTGGAGGGGGGGAATATCATCCAGGTCAACAGAGAGACCTGATTAAAGCGAATCAATAACAGTCCCCACTCCCCTTTGCTAACAGAGATTAAGCCTCTCTAAGATCCGCCTATTGCTTAATGTAATTAAACCTTATACCCAATTTGAACAGGGCTGGAATTGAGAAGCAATCTTGGGAGTGAGTCACACACAGCCGTTGCTCACCCAGTGACTCAGCCAGGTCACTCAGTTCAAAGCTGCATCAAATTTCCTTCAATAAACCTTCCTTGGTTTATTGTATAGAATTTGTGTCCCCCCCAAACGACACTTAACAGTTTAATTCACCTGGCCATAGTTGATTTTTTAACCCAAGCCCTTTCAGTGCAGATATTTTAGTTCAATATCTGAGTTTAGTTCCTGTAATAACTTTGGAGATCCCCAAGCATTTTCCACGGAAGCTCACAAATAAGGGTCACTTGTATGCATCACAGTACCTAGTACTGGGAAACCATTTGTGCATTTTTCCCATTGTTTAGGACAGGGGTAGGGAACCTGCGGCTCTCCAGATGTTCAGGAACTACAATTCCCATCAGCCCCTACCAGCATGGCCAAGTGGCCGTACTGACCAGAAGAGCCTGATAGAGGTGGTTCAGGCTGTGGAAGATCTGAGAGCCGCAGGTTCCTCGCCCCCCTGGTTTAGGAGCTGGGCAGTTTACAAGAGTGAAATTTAGATTTCAAAGGGCTTTGGATCAAGCCACTTGGGGAAGGCAGAGGGGAATCCCCTTCCTTAGGGACTTACAGGAAGCAGACAGCTGGCTGGCATCCTTTCTACAGCTCCTGCCTTGAACAATTGGTGTGAATGGGCTCAGACACCAATTGGCTCATCCTCTTCCCCCGCCCCCACCCACAAGCTAGCTGGATATATCTTCAGACATGTTAACAAGCTCATCACCTCTTGGGACCCAGTTTGCATACAAGCAGGTTTAGCTTGGCACGCAAGAAACTGAGCAGTCAGCCCAGAAGTCTCCTGTCCAAGCCTCAATGCTTGTTAACCTTAAAAAGGAGAAACACTGTCCCCCAAGTATGTTGCCAGATCTTTACAATGACCTTGGTTAATACTCCAGCAAGTTCCTTAATATTTCTTGAAGTTCCACCTCCATTGCTTCCCTCCCCCCACCCCCCCCAAGCAGGAATTGTAGAACACACTTGAGATTCTTAGAGCCCCTGACAACCAGTGCACCTGGGATTTTAGGCACCCAGATCATTTGGCACTAAACTGAGTGGATTAAGTCCTCCCACTAGCCATTCACTGCTGATTCTACTCAACAGCAGCTCTATAGATCCATAACAGCCTCCAGGTGGGTTGAATCAATCCTACTCTGCAATAAATCTGACAATCCTTATATATCTTATAATAAGTAATGATGTTAGATACGTTCTTTTGTTCTTTCTAACAGGCAATAATTCAAAACAAAGCAATCCAGGGAAAGACTGTATGATATTATCAATAACCAGAAAAATTTAATTAATATTTTCACAGAGAAAATACCAACTCTACATTTCTGTTTATTGAGGATTACCAGATTCAGTGAGACCTTTACATGTTTGGTGCACAGTGCGACTGATTCAACCTTCAGGTGCACCAGGACAGATATGGTATCCTCCAGGTGGGATCTGGAGCCCTCTTGGAATTATAGCTGCTCTCCAGACTACAGAGACCAGCCCCTGGGGAGAAAATGGCAACTTCGGAAAGTGGACTTTGTGGCATCACATCTCTACCGATGTCCTGCCCTTCCTCAAACTTCACCCTCAAATCTCTGGAAATTTCCAGAGTTGGCAACCCTTTGGAAGTGACTTTAAGATTCTGTTTATTCACACAAGGGGCACAGCCTTGAGCCTGAGGATTTCAACAGGCATGTAAACACCAAGACAGCAACAACCCTTCCCGACTGGAACTCCAAAGGAGTTCTAGTGTGTCAGAAGCCCACTCCTTTTGCTCAAGAGGTGGCAAACTCTGCAAGGTTCCTAAAGCAGGGCTCTTCTCTCACCATCTGCAGAAACAGAAGTCTGGGGTTTACAGTTCCCCGCTGTTGCAAAACAAAAGCCTGCCTGGGTTCCTGCACTGGAGAAGGAAGTGCGCCTTTCTATAGACTTCATGGCAAGAGAAGCGCGCTGCTGCCCCTCTCTGCTTCCCTGGCCAGCTGGCGCAGGAGGGCTTGACTCTTGGCAAGCTGGAGGACCTCGCCTTTCTGGTCTGGGCGCTGCTGGGCTCCAAGGAAGAAGCGCAAGGGCTAGGCTCACAAAGTTGTGCAAGAGAGGCAAAGCAGCTGGCAAGCTAGGAGGACGGGCAGGCGGGTGCAAGCGGGGTCTCGCTCGGGTTGCAGGGCAGCAGCAGCGGCAGCAACCGGGCGAGCCCGTGGAAGTCCTCGCTCGGGGCCAGCAGCAGGCAGGTGCCTTCCCCACCCCCCGACCGACTTGCGAGCGCACGCCCCGCTTTCGCAAGGCAGCGCGACCCGGGAACGCAGCCAGCCCCACGCCCCGGGCTCAGCCTTACCCGAATCGCTCGGGCCCTCCGAGCCGGACGAAGCGGGCACTTTGCCGTCGGCCAAGGGGCAGGGGAAGATGGCGGCGGGGTCCACGCACTCGCCGCCCAGCCCCAAGTCCGGCCCGAAGGAGGGCTTGGCGGCGGGCGGGCCGGCCCACTTCTCGGTGGTCAGCGCTTTGCCCAGGCGCTCGCGGGCCGAGAAGCCGCTCCACATGCAGTCCCGCAGCACGAAGGCGCTCAGGTTGCCCAGCAGCCCGCCGGGCTCCAGCAGGTAGTCCCCCTCGTCGCGTGTCGGGCCGGTGCCCAGCAGGGGCGGCGTGGGCACCAGCTCGAACTTCTTCCAGATGTCCTCGCTGGGCTGCTGGAGGGTGGGAGGATCCTCCGCCTGCAGGTCAGCCTCTCAAAGTAGGAGTGGCTGGTGGAAGAGTCAGCTCCATCGCCGGTCCGCGTTGGGCACAAGCGAGGAGAGCCCGGCCGGCCACCCGCTTCCCCTTCCCACGTACAGGGAACAAACGGGAAACTGGGGCGCAGCCGCTCCTCTGGAAGAACCCTTGGCCCCCCACCCCCTTCTTAATCCGGATTCTCCTTCTGCCCCCAAGCGCGCTCCCGATTTCTTGTATAAAGCGACCCAGCCGGGATCGGAGAGCTCATTGTTTGAGCTTTGCCTTATACCGCGCCTGGAGTCTCTTGCCCCGCCCGCAACAGAAGCCGAGCCAATGATCGACGCCAGATTTGCAAACTGGGTTTAGCTCCGCCCTCCGGGGCGTGGCCCCGAAGGGGCGCGGGCACCTGGTTGAAGAGTGCCGCGGGAATCTGACAAACGGGCACTTTCTGGAAAAAAGGGGCCCTGGGGTCCAGGCTTGCCTGAACGGGGGCTAACTGTGGTGGGAGCAGCCCTGCGCTCCGCGAGCAACGCTGCTCACTGGCACGCTCTTCTATTTGTTCAAATTAAGCTTTACTTGGTACACTACAGGCTGTTGTTCATCCTCTCCTAATGCAGAGAACGAAGACAACCAAGCTAGCACAGAGTTAATGAATTAGTAATATAATTAGTAGATGTATTGTCCAAGGCTTTCACGGCCGGCTTCAACTGGTTCTGGTGGGTTTTCCGGGCTGTGTGGCCGTAGTCTGTTCGGTTATTTTGTTCCTAGCGTTTAGCTACCATCTGTGGCTGGCATCTTCAGAGGTGTGTCACAGGAAAACAGACTTTTCTCTGGCGATACACCTCTTGAAGAGGCCAGCTCACATATCCTTGAAACGCTAGGAATTCAAAAATCCACCAGACCATCGGCTACACAGCCCTGAAAACCTTCTATCTTTAATAGATGTTTCTCTTTACCACACAAATACAACAAGTCCTGCATATAACGTCTTTTTGATATATTTTCTTCTTGTAGATGGAATGTGAAGTTAAGGTTAGAAATTAGAAATGATTGTACAAGTAACTACTCCGAAATGGAGGAGTTGTCTTTGTGGGGGGGTTTATCCTTTCAAGAAAATTGTACTTGCCTTATTCATTTTATTGTATTTTTGAATTGACTTAAACTTTATTTAAATAAAAAGAATTTTACATGACATCAGCAGGGGCTGATGGGAATTGTAGTCCATGAACATCTGAAGCACCAGAGTTGGACACCTCTGGTTTAGAGTATTGGACTAGGTCCTGGGAGATCCAGGTTCAGATTCCAACTCTGCTCTGAAATCTTGCTGAGTGACCTTGTGCCAGTCACACACTCTCAGCTTGACCAGCCTTACAGGGCCGTTGTGATGATAAAATGGAGAAGTGGAGAGAACAATGTAAGCTGCTTTGATACCCACTGCAGAGAAAAGTGGGGTGTAAATGAATTACATAAATAAAATAAAACTCAACAGCAAAGAAAGTCTGTAGGTGGATTACACAACATCATATAAATTATGACATGAGACAATATTTAAAAGTTCTGTGTAAATTGATCTCTTTTGCACAAGGGAATGTAGTTAGGTTGAAGATTTATTCCCCCACCCCCAACACACATACCCCAAGGCCAACTCAGGAATTAAACAAAACTGCATTTAGGCTTAAGCCAGACTTAATGTTGGCTGCCACAGAGAGAATGGGAAGTGAAAACGGGGCTTGCAGAAATACATCTATACAAGAAATTCTATCCCAACAGATATTTGCCTGCACAGCATGGCATAATACACCCGAGTGTGTTGAAAAACTTGCATGCTCCCTTCAGAACTTTGAACTCCATTGAAACATGGCCTTGGAAAGCAGTAGAAGAAGAAGAGGAAGAGTTTGGTTTATATCCCCCTTTCTCTCCTGTACGAGGAGACTCAGAGGGGCCACAGTCTCTTGCCCTTCCCCCCCTCACAGCAAACACCCCTGTGAGGGTGGGTGGGGCTGACTGAAAGCTCCAGAAGCTGTGACTGGCAAAGGTCACCCAGCTGGCGTGTGTGGGAGTGCACAGGCTAATCTGAATTCCCAGATAAACCTCACGCAGCTCCAGGTGGCAGAGCTGCCAGGAATCCAAGCCAGTTCCTCCAGATTAGATACACGAGCTCTTAACCTCCTCGCCACTGCTGCTATATGCAATACATTACAATACAGCCCAACTTAGATTGGGTACTGTGCACCTATAAAGCTCCACACAAGAAGTGTCTTGCCTTGGTCAGTGTAAGGAATAAATCAAGTCTTGGTGGATTTAATATAGTAGTATTTCTTGCTTGGTCCCTGGAATGTCAAAGAATAATTTGTCTGGCTGAATCATAACTTGCTGTTGAACACTGACCTCAGCTGGTGATTTACCAGCAATGCACATGCAAGGGGATTCTTGGTGCCTTATCAGCAGACCTTTGGGTTGTAAGCAGGGGAGTACTACCCAGGGGAACATATGAGGTCAAAAGCCCCCGGGCTGTATCCATTTAGTCACTTGGGGGGCAGAAAATCCCCCCCCCCACACACACACACCTCTCCTCCTTTCCCTGGGTCCATACACTGACTTCAAGATTTGGTGCAAAAAAAGTTGTTTGTGGTCATCATGGGTGGGGGGGAGGCAGCCATATATGGGAGTGGGGACTCAGATTTTGCACCGGGCTACATTTTCCCTAGATGCACCTGTGGGTTGTAAGGTTGTGCTAGCAGATGCTAGATCAGTTACCTGAAAGCCAGTTAATATGGGAAGCAGTCCTAGATAATCTGGCATCAGAACCTGGCTTGTTGAGAAAGAAGGTGCCGCATTTTCACACCTGCATCAGCCAGGTTTCTAAGTATAGCACCAGACCAGACTCAGTGGTTAGGATATGTTTTCCTGTGGCCATGTTTGCAGACTTGCCATAGCTTACTAGATGAGCTCAATCTTAGATGCTAAGCAAGATCAACTCTAGTTAGTACTTTTATGGCAGACCATTAAGAAAGTCTAGACTCGTTACACAGAGAAAGGCAGTGGCAGACTGCCTTTGTTCATCTCTTGACTTGAAAACCCTGTGGGGAGTTACCATAGATTGACTGCGACTTAACAGCCCTTTCCACCACTTCACGATCCAATTCTCTTTAGCGGGCGCCCTGTTTAGTCTCAACATTTTGAGGACACTGGGATCCTCCAAGAGAGAATCTAGGGATTCTCAAAAGTAGGGTCCAAATCAAAAAGGAAGTCTATGGGGTGAACCACATTGAGTGGAAGAAGATGAACAGAAAGATCTGTTTTTGGTGGGGTAACGCTGTCTCCGAAGGAACAAACTTACAGCTTGCAGATGCTCTTTATAGCCGGATGAATAGGTGATGGAAATCCCATGCTGACTTCCCCAAACCAGCATATCTCCCAACTGGGCATTTCTTATTTATATTCCTATGCTTCTCTACAGTGCAGAAATAATGTCCAGAAATGAGTGCAGAGAGCATAGTGATGGTACTGGAGTCTGCCACATGCCAGCCAACATCTGCACAGCATGGAGCAACATGCCACTGATGCCTCCTTGCCTGGCAGACAAGGACAGCCCTCCAGCATTTGCTGATGTAGCCACATCCTCCTGATCTGGGGTGCCACCATTCCTACATAAAATCCTTCCCGTGGAATTAAGACTTTCCCCTGGCAGGAGCTTTGTAACAGAATCTGGCCCTGCAACAAACACTGCAGAAGTAGATTGCTGTCTCCCCCTGCAGGCAAGTTCCCTTTTGGCAGGCAGGCACCTATGAGGAAGGAAACGCAGCCACTCCAGTCACAGTTCTCATGAGCTTCTGGAGCACGTCCAGCTGAGGCACCCGTGAGAATGCACCTGAGATCTCTCCTGCAAAAAGGTTGGGGGCTTGGGAGCACTGACCTTTTGCCTGGCAAGGGGGGAGCAGATTTTGAGGCAGCAACGTGGGGACATGCCACTGCACCTTCCCCAAAGGAAGTGCTGTCATTTCCTCCAAACTGCTTACTGGGGAAAAACAATCAGGATCCCTTGTTTCAGTTCCCTGTTATGGAAGGCGAAGGTGATCAATTGGCCATGCTGGCAGGGGCTGATGGGAATTGTAGTTCATGAACATCTGGAGAGCCGCAGATTGCAGACCTCTGGCCCAGATGTACCAGCAGATCTTCATAGCATTTAGTCACCATCCTATGACCTTTCAAGCTGGGGTTTAGAACTGCACTGTGGGACTGTTAAGGGACAGGCATTTGGAAAAACAAAATAATGCTCTACTAAAGTTCTTCCTGGTCTAAGTGAAATTCCAGACTTTTTCAGATTGGCTGCCAGAAAGCTTAGCCACCAGCATTCCTGAAGAAGTAAACTTCCCACTCGGGAGAGGACAGGAACCTTTAAGAGCTGTTTGTAAAAGTGTTTTTCACTTGAATTCTGACCCACACCCCTCTTATTTAGATCTATCTCTGTAAGATGTATTTTTTCCTAACTAGCATCACAGCCCAGAGATCTGCATGTGGAAGTTGATGCCCCTGCATCTATCATTTGCTGCCGCAAGAATTGCACTAGCCTATCTTTGCAACCTCTCGTCCCCACCCCTTTCTGTACTAGAACTCAAAGAGTAAATGTTGCTGCTTTGGATGGACACACTGTGCATCAAGTGTAGTGAGTTATCATTTATGAACAGGTATGCTGGAATGTTGTTTTGTAAAGTAGTCTGACTACTGGGCCCTAACCTGGATGATCCAGGAGGTGACTACCAAGAAATCCAGGGTTGCTGTGCAAAGGCAAGCAATGAAAACCACCTCCAAACATCTCTTGCCTTGAAAACTCTTTATGATGAGAGGGAGGGTTGTTGGTGCCCTTAAGCTTTCCCAGTGACACAAGCCCTGAGCAAGTTTTTCTCTCAAAAATTCTAATGGTCAATTATGCTTTGACCCTTTTGTTTGTCAATATGCAATGCAGCAGCGAGAATGTGGTAATTTAGACTTTGTATATACACTGTGCATTTTCCCACTTTTATAGATACATTAAACAGTAAGAATGGTCTTTAGTTGTTCAAGCAGGCACTTCACAGACAGGAAGATTAACAGCTCTGTGAAAACATCAAAATATTTTTTCCCTAATGTCAGAAAATAAAATAATAAACTGGCACCAGAGGCTTGCAAAGTTTAAACAAAGAATCAAAAATTTTAATTTACAAGAAATAAATGGAAATTTTTTTCTGACAAAGGATAAAGTTGTAATTATTTACAAGAAGCTGACTTCTGAGAAGTTACTATTTTATAAGTTGTTTCAGTAACTTTTTGCAGTTTACCCAGGTCACTATCTCTAGTGCATAGGTGTCAAACTTGTGACCCTCCAGATGCTATGGACTACAGTTCCCATCATCCCCTGTAGCAGTGCCTTTGGCAGGGGATGTCATTGCAATCCATCTCGGAGGGCCACTAAAGATTGACACCACTAGCTCTAGTGCATTCAAGTTGTTACAGTCACTTAAATTCTTCACAAACTAAGGACCCACCAGGATAAGTATTTCATTTTCTGTTTGGCAGTCTAGTTAATGTACTAATGAAACTTTAATTTCTGCCCTCAGGTAAGTGTAACCTATGCAGTTCCTCAAACATTAAGTCTAAGTGGATATCCCACCCCACAGGACTAGTGATGGATCAAGGCATCAGGCTTTGAAATCAACGAAATTCCTTTTCTAACCACAAGATGTCAGTGTTTAGTTGGAGTTTTGTTTTTGGTTTCAGTCAAAAACAAGGAAAATAATTTTTGAAGAAAAAAATAGAGAAATCCATAAACTCCTAAAGTATAACAAAAAGGAGAGAAACATTAAATATGGAAAGTATCATTATAGGAAGTACAAGTACAATTATAGAAAAAAAGTGGAACAAGGCTTCAAAAAGTCAGAAAATGTTTTAAAATTGCATTTTAAAAAGTGCTTCCAAAATGGAACCAAATATTTTGAAATAAATAATACTTTGAAATAAATAAATAATAACTACAGCTATTGATGATGTCCAGCCTGTCAAGTGAATATCTTCCTTGCATGAATTGGATTTTGGTGCCCTCTTAAGCCACCTCAGCCATGGCCACACTTTGTAGCTCAGATAACTAGCCATGTGGCAACATTTATCTGGTCTTATGTTGTGAACTCTGCAAATGCACACAGGGAAATAAGAGTGATAGGTAATGGTGGAAAGTGGAAGCCAACTTATGGCAACCCATAGGGTTTTCAAGGCAAGAGAACAGCAGAGGTGGTTTGCCGTTGCCTGCCTCTGCATAGCAACCCAGGAATTCCTTGGTGCTCTATCATCTAAGTACTATCCAGGGCTGACCCTGAGATCTAATGAGACCTGGCTAGCCTGGGCCATCCTGGTCAGGGCATGGTGAAAGGGACCCACAGAAAGAGCTCTTTAGTCTAACAGTCAAGGAGGACTGGACATACCAGATCTGGGCCAGCCTTTTCCTGATGTGGCAAGTCGAGGGGTGGGATTTTCCCCCCTTAGTGCTTGCAGGGGAGAGGACACAGAGGGCATTTCTGTGCCATCAAGTTGAGGGAAGGAGGGACAGTCAAAATATTTGGATCTGTGATGTCACTGAAGTAACCTAATGTGCATGCAGATGTAGCAAAAGTATCAGCTGCCTTCAGTGATTGGGAAGCTAGGGCATGTTTGAGATGTCTTCTGATTCACAGAGAGAATCAGATTGTGGGAGTGGGGGGTGTTGTCTATGAAAAATAGACACAAGATGCCCTGAAGTCTCGTTCTGATGGGCCCAGCAAAGAGGATCAGTCTATAATGGCAGAGGTCTAAAAAAGACAGGGGGGGGTAGTATTGTAATTTTTACCTTGATATTGTAGGGTGGGCCCTGTTGATTATATGGGATGGAGATTGTATTGTCAACCATACTCAGAAGCCATTCCCAGTCAAGATTTATCCCTCCTGCAGAGCAGCTGCTATGCTGAGGTGAGGTAGCATAGCCTCCTCACACCACACACCTGAGGGAAGTCTCTTTCCTTCCTGGCTAATGACGAGTTGTTTTGTGGGCAGGTTGATCTTCCCTCTTACCTGGTCTTCAGGCAGATCCTGCTACTACTTCACTTGAAGCAGGGGTCTGAAGAAGTCCTTCTTGTTACCTGGGCTCTAACCCTGTTCCCCATTGATTTTAATGACCTCATTGTACCCGTTCATCAACTCTTTTGGGACACCTGCCCTATTATGAACCAGTTCATAAACTATGTAGAGAAAGGTACAAGGCCAAGAATGTCTGAGCCTAAAGTGCAGTTCCCACGAACCATGCAACAGGGAGAGAGACATGAGCTGACCTCACACGTAGGATTGCCAGCTTCCAGGAAGTAACTTGAGATTTCCCACTGTTATGACTGATTTCCAGGTGAGTGACAGATATCCATTCGCCTGGAGAAAGTGGCTTCTTTGAAAAGTGGACTCTATGATATTATAGTCCTTTGAAGTCCCTCCTTTAAATACTTAAATATAATTCCTTTAAATACTTAAATATCATTCATCCACCATGGCAAGCATTTGGTCCTTCGTGACATGGCTAGGTCATAAACAATACAACCTCTTGCCCCTCATTAGAGCTGTAAACCATGTTTGTGTTTACAGGAACAGAAACTGAATATCACAAGCCTATATCCTAGGACCTGACAGATAGATCTTAATCACACCTCCCTCTTCCTGGAATAGAGGGGAAGATGCTATTAAACACCCAGGCAAGAGAGAGAGAGAGAGATTCATTCTATTCCATTCGAATAATTCTCAGATAGATTCAACTCATTCTTTCAACTGCATTTGCTTTTTTATGTTTGGAACTGTCTGGAGCTGAGAGAAACTTTTCTTGTAATTTTCTTTCTTTTTAATAAACTCTTTAAAACTTTGTGGTTTGCCTGTTTTCCCAGTATGTTACAGGAAAGAGGGCGCCCAGCTCAGGGCAACCCCACTTTTTCCTTCACACCTCCCCTACCCTCCTCAGGCTCCCCCACGGCAGTTCACAGGTCCACACCCGGCTGCAGATGGCCCAGCTCAAGGCTAAGGAGGCCT
Organism: Sphaerodactylus townsendi; assembly: GCF_021028975.2. Taxonomy (NCBI): domain Eukaryota; kingdom Metazoa; phylum Chordata; class Lepidosauria; order Squamata; family Sphaerodactylidae; genus Sphaerodactylus; species Sphaerodactylus townsendi. The sequence continues at coordinate 102,609,803 of NC_059430.1, forward strand.
CCCCCTGCTTGCATGAAACTAGTCAATAGAGCTTGGCCATTCATCCTTATCTGCCTTCCTGAAGAGGTGAACTGTCTGTCCTAAACAATGCTTCTATTCCCACCATCCTTTCACATGCTGATATTATAGGAATGCGAGGGTGGGGGGATTTTGGGTTGAGCCTTTCTGTAACTTACAGGTATATACCAGGGGTCAGAGAGCCAAACTCCAGTTTTGGCTATCTGAACCTCTGGGCTGACACTGTTCCAATAAACCTCTTGAAACGTTCCCGAGTCTTGTTTGATGACAAGTAACAAACCCTAACACTACCAAAATCTCCTGGTATTTCCCAACCCAGAGATGGCTACCCCACTCATACGTGAAACTCATGCTCTCTTGAGGGCAACTGGGACCCAGGAAACAACTAGAATTGGCAAGTTCCAGGTAGAACATGGAGGTCTGCAGCCATTATAACTGATCTCCAGATATAGAGATTCGTTCCCCTGGAGAAAATGGCTACTTTGGAAGGTAAACTCTATGGCAGTGATGGCTAACCTTTTTGAGACCGAGTGCCCAAATTGCAATCCAAAACCCACTTATTTATCGCAAAGTGCCAATTTAACCTGAATACTGAGATTTTAGTTTAGAAAAAACGGTTGGCTCTGAGGTGTGCGTTACTCAGGAGTAAGCTTGGTGGTAGTCGTTATCTTTGCTTTGAAGCAACCATGCAACTCTTTGAACGGGTGAATCACGACCCTAGGAGGGTTTACTCAGAAGCAAGTCCCACTGCCAGCAACCAAGCTTACTCCCAAGTAAAGGATCACGCTTTAGTTCTTTGCATGAGAATCAGTGGGGTTTAACAGCACTTAACAGGGTTACTTACACTGCTTCCCCAAAACTAGGTCTTAGGTTCAATGCTAATAATCGAGCCCAGTGGCCCAGGCCAGCCTAGATGTGTGTGTGTGGGGGGGGAATGCTCCCCCCCATGATGAAATCTGTTTGCGTGTGCCCACAGAGAGGGCTCTGAGTGCCACCTCTGGCACCCGTGCCATAGGTTCGCCACCACTGCTCTATGGCATTATTTATACCCTGCTGAGATCTTTCCCCAAACTCCCTCCTCCCAACCTCTAAATCTCCAGGAATCTCTCAACCTAGAGTTGGCAGCCCTAGAAACCACTGCCAGTTTATCAAAGAATTCTGGAGGGATGAGAAGAGCAAAGATCCCAGTTGGTGTACTGCTTTGTTTCTTATCAGAGCTTTTAAATTATATTTAGATTCAGAACCTCTCTCACATGCATCCCATCCCAGGAATATTTATGCCCAGTACATTCTGGGTTTTGTAATAAAAGTTTTAAAGAGCACCAGAGGATCTCTCGCTATGCACGCTCTCTTTGCTACAGCTGCTTTGGAATTCAAGCCTGTGATTTCCTGACATCAGGAGAATCAGGCTGTGATCTTAGGGACACCTGTCCTGGGAGCAAGCCCCATTGAATTACATGAATCTTACATCTGAGTAACTTTCTCCCCTGAAGTCCAGCAGCACATTTATTATCTTAACTACCATTTGAGAAAATGACGCCCTGAAGACCAGGACAAATGTTTCTGCCATTCCATCCACAGCGGTCGGGTTACAGCCCCAAAACTCTGCCTGCTGCTTTATGGCCAGCAAGGTAATAGAAGAGAAGGCAGCCATTGTGCCCCCTACCTACAACAGTCTGTTGGCTGGGATCTGACACTGCAGAATTGTGCAGCACGGTAGAGCTCAAGGCCCATAAAGGCACATCAACGCATTTCACAGAGAAGATGCTCAGCTCAGCAAGCAATTTCAGTATTAGGCTCCCCAAAGAAATGGTTGCTGCAGGGAAGGTGTCACTTCTATTTGCAAGAGCACCAATGCAGCTGGGCATGGGGAGACAGCTGCACATCACTGGCATCTTAAGCAGGGTGACATCTAATCCTAGTGGGAGCAATGCTCGAAGATGAGAAGGTGACAGAAACTCTATACTACCTCTGCAAGCAGTTCTGGAGTGAGTGGCAGTGTAAGAGAGGAGGCTGAATTAACAGATGGCTAGAAATATATATGGCCCAGGGGGACTGGTGGGGGAAGGGAAATTGCTCTTGTTCCGATTGCCCATCTTCTGCTTCCAACTCCCCACTCACTCTTTTCTTTCCCTCCCTCGATTATGCACCTACCCAAGCTTTCCTGGCTGCCCCCTCAGCTGGCTGCCCACCCAGTCTTTCCTCGCTCCCTGCTGGCTACTTGCTTCATTCACATGTTCTGTTTTTCTCTTCATTCACCAGTTCTCCTCTCCCTTTGCAGCTCCCCACACTTTGTCTCCCCTGCAATCCATATTGTAGTATTTGCAGCACTGGTTTTCAGGTGCCATTTTGAGCCCATCTGAACACTGAAAAGCCTACCTGGATCTCTATCAACCCCCCCCCCCCCCACACACACACACCCATGTCTGTGCAGGCAGAAATGTTGTTACTGTTTCAGGGGGGGAATAGATTCCTCAAAGACTTTTTTTATTTTTCTGCAAACCTGGTGAAAAAGCCAGATTTGCTGAAATGTGTACTCTTGCCCTGGGTGGATTTTTATGTTTTTGATCTGCAGCGGGGGCAACTGGTACATAAATGGGATGTAAATGTATAATTCATTTCCATTCAGGGTTTGTTTTTCCCACTCAGCAGCTACAGTTTCTGTTCAGCATCAGCGATGGAAGTTAACGGTAGGCCCTTGTGACCAGTCTGTGCATCTGGAGAACTGATCTCCTGCCCATGAAAGCTTCTTTCACAATATTTTAGTTTACCAGGAATCTTGTATAATTTTAGATTGTCAGGAATCTTGTATAATCAGCAATTCCATGGTCTGACTAGAAATACACCACTGTGTGATTTAAATCTACCAGGGAGATAGCTATATTGTAGAGCAAAACAAGGCTTCTTGAGATTCCTGATAGTCCAATCAATTTGTTGCACAACAAGATTCCCACGAAAAAAAAGCTCTCTTTGTCAAATGCATGAGGTGAATTCTCAGGCAGCACACATACACACACAACTCGTGTGTGTGTGTGTGTGTGTGTGTGTGTGTGTGTGTGTGTGTGTGTGGTAAAGTGCAAATACAGAGTTAGATAAGTGGCATGTGGCTCACATTGTTCTCCTTTCCTCATTTTATTTCTTCCATTGGGGAGAAAAGAGGGTTACAAATGAAGTAAATAACAAATTTCCCTATGGAGCCATACTTTGATGCTATAGCACAACTCAGCTTGGACAGGAAGAAGCCCTTTAAAGGGCAGGATTTGGCTTTCCCCCTTCCTTACAGCAGCTAGAGATGGAGAAAGTGGGTAAGGGCCACTTTCAACCATTGTTGTACGTGCGCTAAGTGCAGTCAAGTCACTTCTGAGTCATGGTGATCCTATGAATTAATGACCTCCAAAATATTCTGTCGTAAACAGCCTGAGCAAGGTTGTTAACGAACAGGATGTTTTGGAGGTTGTAGTATTATTATTATTATTATTATTATTATTATTATTATTATTATTATTATTATTATTATTATTATTATTATTATTATTATTATTGGTATCAAGTGTCAGGCCTGGCTCCTGCCCTGCCTAGCATCAGCTGGCTGGAGCCAACATCACACCTGCACTTGCTGTTATCTGTCTATGTCAGGGGTCTGCAACCTGTGGCTCTCCAATTGGCCATGCTGGCAGGGGCTGATGGGAATTGTAGTCCATGAACATTTGGAGAGCCACAGGTTGCAGACCCCTGGTCTATGTTAATGGGCCTTTCTGTTTTAATCGCTGTGCTTTGCAATATAGTGAAGTCGGCTTCCTTGTCCCAGTCCTCTTCTGGGCCTGAAGCAAAGACTATTGCATGTCCTTGAAACACTTGTTCTCATCTCCGTATACTGTTATTCTATTCAACTGTGGGAAGATGGGTGGGGTGGGGGGAGAAAGAGCAGGAGAATGTTTGGGAATAAATGTGTCTGCAGAAACCAAGATCTCAGATCTGGCTTTCTACTGCAATGGTAACTGACACAGTTCAATAAAGACTACTGAATTCCTCTAGAACCTCAATTATTGACTGTTGTACATGAACCTTACATAAAGTCACATGTGAATTATGGTGACTCCGGTGGGGTTTTCAACGCAACTGATGTTCAGAGGTGGTTTTCATTGCCTGCCTCTGTGTCATGACTCAGGCATTCCTTGGAGGTCTCACCTCCAAATACTTGCCAGAACTGCCCTTGCTTAGTTTCTGAGATCTGATGAGATCAGGCTATCATTAATTCATACGGTCATTACAAATGGGGAGCTCGTTGACAGCACTTAATGCACATACACAATGAACACATGCAAGCAACTTAGAGTGGATCAGACCATTGCTTCCTCAAGATCAGAGTCTCTAAGGCTCTCCAGGGTCTTAGCCTTTCACATCACCTACCATTTAGTGCTGGAGATTGAGATTGGGACCTTATGCATGCCAGTCAGATGCTCTACCAATGAACCAAGTCCCCTCCTCTTAATCACATAAGATCAACATGATTAATCAGGGACGAAGCAGTCCTAAGCACAGGAAATATTTACTAACATCAGTAAAAATTATAACATGTTTAGGAGCCAATTTAGCCTGTAAAACTGAGTCCTGTTGGGTTATTAGCAATTAACGTGAGAAAAAGAAACTAAAGTTTCTATGAGGAGGCCCACTGTTACCGGTTTCAGTTAAGGGGCTGTTTGTAACTAAGCAGAGGTCCTGAAAGATAAATATATTGTACCTAGGCCAGGGAGGACTAGATCAACCATGTTAAATTGGAACGGTTTTAACTTTCTGCGACGTTGCTGGGATATGTAGTCTTTCCTTCTCTCCTGGGCTCGGGGACACCATGGACGAATCCAGATGGGACACTACAACTCCCAAGATGCTCCACAGAGAACCAAGCTAGCCACGGCTGACCCCAGCAGCAATTTCCCCTTGAACGGAATAAGGCCAAATCTATATAGTTATTAATATGATGTATTTAATTAGCTGCCATTTAACCGGCCCAAATGAACAGAGGCGTGCTTTCTAGTTCCCTCCAGGCTTTTTCACACCCCCATCCCCAAATTCTAACGATCACGTCGCGCGTTTACCGTCTCTTCGCGACTTTGACTCTCCCTCAAGCCCTTCTTGGGAGTTGTAGTCCACCAACTCCAGGAGATCCCATAATAGGTAACGTTCACGTTTGCTCCAAAATGACTACATTTCCCATCAGCCTTTAAGGTCGCTCTCGCGGACGGGAACACCAGGGAGTGGGAAGGATTCTAAGTTAGGGGCTCGGGGTACGAGATTACACAGCGGAAGTCAGTAGACGGCGGGCGCGTGTTTCCCCCTAAGCGTGATGGGAGTTGTATTCTTCTATCCGGCAGTTGTTCATAGATGCTAAGGGGCACTTGCCGAGAGAAGAACTACATCTCCCATGTGCTTTCCTGTCTTAGCGCCTCGCGGGCCGAGTTTCTGGGCCTTTTGCTGCTGTGAGGCGGCGAAAGGTGGACGAGAGCGCCTCGCGGTCGGGAGTGAGGAGGGTGGCCATCGTCGTCGGCTCTTGAGGTTGGGAAAGGATTGGGTTCGTTTTCTCTACCTCATGCCTCAGGATTGGAGAGGGAGCGGGGGCGCGGGGAGTCGTAGCGGGGTGGGAAGGCGACGACTGTGGGGACACGTCCTAAACCTTGAGGTAAAGTGGCTTACCGTGGCCGCCAGGCCCGCACCTCTAAAGTTCCCGAGTTTCGAACCTGGGAGGGACCGCCGACGTCTCTCACGGCTCCCCACCCCCTTGTATGCGGCGATGGTGCTTAATCTTACATTTCCTTTCGACCCCCCCCCCCCCCCCGGGGTTTTATTCCTGAACCTTGGCCGGGCGTGGATTTCTTTCCGTTAGAAGAGTCATTAGTGGGAGGGGGAGCCCATGCGGCGGGCGGGACAGCTCGTGCGGGCTGGGGGGAGGGGGGCACGATGAGAATCTCTGCATGGGTTGGATCGTATCCGGGTGCTCCCGTGTTAGGACTCCGGAATGAAATTCCTTGCGTAGTCTCCAGGCCCCTCCTTCTTGTTCCCAAAGTCGCAGTTGTCACAGAATCTACGCTATGCAGCCCGATGGAGAGTGCCTCATTTACTTTTTACATATTTCTGACTGGAACATTATCAGGATCCAAAAAAACTCCAGCAGAAGGGATTTGGTAGTGGTGGGGCTCAATGGCTGTCTAGAACCACACAGAAGAGGGTCGGATACGGGGTGTTTGATGTTGGCTGTGGTGGAGGGGTGGATGATACAGAAGCAGGATTGCCATCTCTAGGTTGGGAAATACCTGGAGATTGGGGGCGGGTGGGTGGGTGGAACCTGGAGAAAGCAGGGTTTGTGGAGGGGAAACGGGTATAATGCTGTAGAGTCCATCCCCAAAGCAGCCATTTTCTTCTAGGGAACTGACCTTGGTTGTCTAAAAATAATTTGTAATGGCAGGAGATCTACAGATGCCACCTGGAGGCTGATGACCCTAGACAGAAGAAGTGCTTAGTTAGTCTGTTCGCTTTGTAAAGTTTTGCTGCTTGTCAACTTTTGGGGGCATCTGATTGAAAACAGAGAAATGTCCGAAAATTTTATTCTGGCATGAAGAAGAGGAGCTTGGATTTATATCCCTCCTCTTTCTCTCCTGTAATGAGACTCAAAGGGGCTCACAATCTCCTTTCTTTCCCCCCTTCCACCAACAAACACCCTGTGAGGTGGGTGAGGCTGAGAGAGCTCCAAATAACTATGACCAGTCCAAGGTCACCCAGCTGGCATGTGTTGGAGTGCACAAGCTCATCTGGTTTACCAGATAAGCTCAAGTGGCAGATCAGGGAATCAAACCTAGTTCTCCAGATTAGAGTGCACCTGCTCTTAACCACTACACCATGCTGGAGTAGCAGGAGGATAGACCAGCCCAAAACAAGATAAGTCCTCTGTAGTGTTATTTTGTCAAAAGGTAAGTAATAGGCAGATGCAGAATTTTCACTGGACAAGGGGAATTTGAGTAACCAACACCGTCTACTGGGCACCCCTGCAATTCTGTGCTATTCATGCTATATCACATTAGATAAGCTCAGGATTTCCCCTTCCTGAACCTCACTTCTCTGAAGCATCATGAGAACAAATGGGATGAGGCTTGAACAGCTGTAGGTTTTGTGATTGCATGCAGGACTTGGAAATGTTCTTGAGAGCACAACTGGGTCACTTCAGTGCAGTTAAGAATAACTGTAATAAGAATATCAAGAGATTTCCTGATAGTTGCACATATGCCTTCATAAACCAGTTTCACAATGATGCCAGAACATGATGAACTGGCACCATATCTTGTAGGAACAGAACTGTGCATTTGACTTTCAATGACCAATGGGAGGAGTTTTAGAGAGTTTGGTGGCAATGCTTGTGATTTTGTTAAAGATTTTCCTGTTTTTTTGCCCATCATTTGAGCATTGCTTTCAGGTTTGATTTTAGCGAAATGGTTATTTGCCACCAAGTGTTGGGTCTTGGTTTATAGCCAACATGGTGTAGTGCTGTGGTGGCGAACCTTTGGCACTCCAGATGTTATGGACTACAATCCCCATCAGCCCCTATCAGCATGGCCAATTGGCCATGCTGGTAGGGGCTTGATGAAATAACAGTCCCATAACTATCCTGGAGTCTCAAAGGAATCCATCACATCACTAAGTGTGATAGTTAAGAGCAGATAGATTCTAATCTGGAGAACCCGGTTTGATTCCCTGCTCCTCCACCTGAGTGGCAGAAGCTTATCTGGTGAACCAGATGTATTTCCACACTCCTACATTCCTGCTGGGTGACCTTGGGCTAGTCCAGGGGTAGGGAACCTGCGGCTCTCCAGATGGCCAATTGGCCATGCTGACAGAGGCTGATGGGAATTGTAGTTCCTGAACATCTGGAGGCATGGGTTTCCCACCACCCCTAGGCAACTAGTCACAGTTCTTGGGAAACTCTCTTAGCCCCACCTACCTGACAAGGTGTCTGTTATGGGGAGAGGAAGGGAAAGGAGTTTGTAAGCCACCTTGAGTCTCCTTACAGGAGAGAAAGGTGGGGTATACATCCAAATTCTTCTTTTTCTCTTACCCCCGCCCCCTTGAGTTGCTTATCTGGTACCCGAAATGTGAATACCTATATATTTCCTACTTCATTCCTGCTTTATTCTTTGTCACAGGTGCTAGGACTTCGCTGATGTGATTGTATGAGTTACTATGGTTGCTTTTCTCTCAACAAATCAGTTGCTGAAAATAGATAAAATCTGTTAGAGAACTAATATAGTATAATGACTAAGAGACTGAATTGTGAATCAGGAAATCTCGTTGTGTTCACATGAATTGAAACTTTGTGCTTGCATTGAGGACAAAGAATTAGCCGCTGTTCTTACCTACTTAAATTGAATGGTGTTGCTTTCCCACACTGAGTCCAAAAAAGTAAAAATTGGCAGCATTCACTGAATGGGCTCAACAGGTTTGCCTTGAATTTTGTTATGGAGCCCAGTATTTCCAGCAGTGGTTTTAGGAAAATTCCTGTTGACAATTGTCAGTGGGGGAACAGAGCTTATTTATTGATTTGCTTCAGAATATTTTGTTGTATGACATAAAAAATAATTATGCACTAAGTTTTTGTTGCTTCTTGTTTAATGTAAAGTTAATTCAGATTAATTCAGCTTCTTCCTATATTGGCTCCAATATTCAATTAAATAGTTTTGAAAAGCAGAAACCCCTCTATTTTGTACAACACCTTTTGTCACAGCTTAGATAAAATAGAAAGAAACCGAAGAGTTTTGCAGTATCAATAATAAGAAATATGGTCCTTAAAGCTTACATTTTTAGGCAAGGCTTCCTCCAAGATGTGTTCTGATGTTGTTCTAAATTGTTGGGTGTTATCAGTTCCTGTTCTTCAGCCTCTTAAGCATTATGATTTGAGTCTGGGCCCAATACCCCCTTCCCTAAGGATTCAGTTCCCTAATATTAAGAGACTTGAGAGTCTGGTTAAAAGACTGGTCTGTAATGAAAGCAGTGAGTTTGGGGCTAGTTATTGAGTGACTTTGAGTTCACTGCAGTTTTTGCAAGAGCTGCATGGTGCATTTGGTTTATTGGGCACATCTGAACAGGCATTGACTTGGCCTAAAATTGATATCTACTTTTTTAAATAACGTGGCCATGATTCCCCTTCCTTTTTCAGAGGGTGGGTACTTTGTGCTTTGTCATCACTCTCACCCTTCAGCCAGCTTCTCGGCATGCCCTTACATGAAAGCTGAGAGCAGCCTCTTTTCTGAGCATGCTCAGAAGCAGTACAGTGGTCCTTGGAAATCTCTCAGGGCTAGATGTCCCCTTCTCCTGGGATTGTGGCTGGCTTTGTGCCAGGGACTAGATGTGTTTCAAAGGATTTGTCAAATGGGAGTTGTGATTTCTTTCTGCCGCAACTGTTTCCAAGGATTGGGGAGACTGAGCATGTGCTGGACAGGTCTAATTTTTCTCTGAGCCTTTGCCAGTTAATACTCTAGTATGTATTTTCCAGGGACTTACTAGAAGAAGAGTTTGGAAGAAGAGTTTGGATTTATATCCCCCCTTTCTCTCCTGCAGGAGACTCAAAGGGTCTTACAATCTCCTTGCCCTTTCCCCCTCACAACAACACCCTGTGAGGTAGGTGGGGCTGAGAGAGCTCCAAGAAGCTGTGACTAGCCCAAGGTCACCCAGCTGGCGTGTGTGGGAGTGTACAGGCTAATCTGAATTTCCCAGATAAGCCTCCACAGTTCAGGCGGCAGAGCTGGGAATCAAACCCGGTTCCTCCAAATTAGATACACGAGCTCTTAACCTCCTACGCCACTGCTGCTCCTAGGTGTTCTCGATCCATTCACTTGTTATATAATGTTAAAAGTTTGATTCACATGACGGTGTAGATTGGTGTGAAAGTGAAAGAGATGTGTATCTACAGCTTATAAAGTATGGTATAAAATCTAGTGTCAATTGCCTTGGTGATTAAATTTCCAGTTCCATTACTGAATAACATTGCATTCTACTTCCTTCTGTACGCATGAAAAAAATTGTACGTTTGTGATTTTAAACACTTAATCAGTGGGATCAGTCTTTCACAAATGTTACATAACATATTTAATTCTGTAAAGGATTGAAATTTAACATTGTAGTATTTTATTGATATTATTGGGAATGCTGAAGAATGGAAAGGAAAACCAGAGCACTGTTGTGTCTCAAATAATGGCTTATTGCCATTTTCAGAAGTAATTGGTTTCCACAATAGAGAAAGTAGCTGAAATTTTGTTTGATTAAGATACAGAGAAGTCGATAGTATAAGGTGGAGTTTTGGTAGCTTCCTTGTTGGGAGCAGCTGAAATTCCCTCCACTTTAGATCTGCAAATGGTTTTATGTTGCTGACTTATTTAGTACTTAGTAATGCTAGGTAGCAACTGCTCTGATCAGTTGAGTGATGTACTGTTTAAAATGGCTTTGAGTGTCTTGCTTTGAAGCAGTCACATTCAAAATTCTTTCTTAGTTTGTCATATCTTGGACATAAATTTTATTTTCCAGTGAGGGGCTAAGTTTAATGTTCTTATTCCCCCCTAAATTGTGTGTAACAGCCTTTTGGGGGCTTGGGGATAAGTGTTCTTTCCTGATTTGGCATAGTTTCTTCCACATATTTCAGAAGTTTCTACTTGTTTGGATTAGCTTGGCACAGAGAGGAAAGCATTGTCAGTATTTTGACTGTTTTGGATTATTTTGTGTAATTGGAATGGAAATAGCATTTTAAAATGTATAAATCACCTTCTGTGACTTGATCTTTGCCAGAGGCATAACTGAATGACTAGTGTAATCTTTTTAGCTGCTGTTGTGGGGATTTTTTTAAAGAGAGAAAGTTATATTTTTGCGAATTTTTTTGCTGGTTTTGTGATACAGACCATATGCAGTGTCTATTTTGATCTTTTTTATTTTTTGGGATCCAACTGCCTTGGCACTCCTGTGAATATTGTTTTCAGTGGCTTCACTTTCAGCAGCTTCCAGTTTCCTCAGGGTTCTGCTCATAAAGTTAATCCCTTGATCTGTCATGATCTCCTTGAAAAATAATGAGGAGCTCCTGGGCCATCACATTGACTATCACGCTTCTAAGAGCAGTGAGTTTTTGGTGTAGCCCACTAAGAGTAGCAAGTAGGTGGGCACTGGGACTGTTTGTCTAGAGCCCCTACCAGCTCAATGACTGCACTATCAAGTGGAACTTCTATTAATGGCATAAGTTTCATGGGCCCTCCTGGGTGCTCATTGGACTGAGACAACTGGCACTCCGGGCAGGATGTGTGTACCATCTGGCCTAATCTATCCATAGAGTTCTGAAGCAGCTTGTTAGGACTGTGGTCAAGCATATGAAAAATTATCCTGGGAAAAGCATTAGAATGTGGATTTAATTCCTCTAAAATGGTCGTGTCTAGAAATGCAGTTGCTCCACATAAACAGGACTCTTCCAAAACACAGATTGTTGCAGCATTCTCTTTTAAATAAGGCAATAAAAGTATATGTTTAGCTACTATAGTACAGATTATCTCTTTCTTCAGGATTTAACTCTTCCTGGGTGAGACAGCAAATGCTGTTCCTCAGTCAGAGCAGTCCAGTTTCAGCATGTTTAGCAACATACAGAACACAAGATGATTTTGTGGTAGCTACTCATCAAAGCATAAATGCTGATTTTACAACTATGCAGTCAGTTAGTACTTTGTTTACTAGTGTACATGCATGTCCTTTTTGTCTTCCTGGGGAATATAATGTTGAATAAGCTACTGCTTTGAAAAGATTTCTCTTGAATTTTCAGTCTACTTTCTTGAATTTTTTTGCTTGCCAGTGGTAAATTGACTTCTTGGCACAGAGCTTTATATTTTGCTTTTTCCCATGTGTTCCATCACATTAGAGTGAATTGCTGTAGTTTGTTTGTTTGTTTATTTATTTATTTAGTAAGTAAGTAAGTAAGTAAGTACTTTAGGCTTCTATACCACCCTGTCCCCGAAGGGCTCTGTTCCCATTATACTAATTCCCATTATACTAGTTCCCATTATACTAATATACCCATTATACTAGTTCCCATTATACTAATAGAGGGAGTGTAACTTGCTTAAGCAGTCTGGAATTGAGCAGTGCTTAAATTCAGTCTGCTCACTGGGATTACACTGATTCTCTTTTTGGAAGATACACTTATTTCAAGTGGTTCGGCTAGCAACTTCTAAGATGCTTTCCAAGATTTACAATTCTAGGAATATTTTCCTAATTCTTTACATGATCTTTAGACTTCATCGTGGCATACTGATTCTATCTGAGTTTGATTTTCTCCCAAGCTAAGTGAGGAGCTAGGTATAAGGAGGAGCAAATTTTCCAAGTAAGCAGATTCCAGCATGCTTAGTGTTAGTTCTTAAGGTTGTCAGGTAAAAAGAACAGGGTCCACTTGAGGTATTAATTGGAGGTGGAAACCTTTCGTGGTGCACAAACTGTCAGTTTTAGGAAGGGGCCATTGTTGTTCCATAAACATGCCTTCTGTGTGTGGCATAGAAAACTGACTAAATGTGGGCGATCTCTTTTGCACAAAAGCACACAAACAAACAAAACAAAAAACCCACCAACACATTATTTCAAAACAGGACTAAACTTTAATGGCAACACAAAGGCGACTTGTCTCTTACTCAGTCATGAGACATCACAAGCAAGGTAGGTCTCGAGGGGCAGATGATACAATGTACCCAGAAGCTTAGGGCTACATTATAATCTCTGTTCAATTATGGGGTGAAAAGATAATGCATGGGGTGTTTCCAGGATGGATAAAATTAAAACGTCCTTTGAGACTGGGATCTCAGTGGACCAGTTTGAGCAGGTGGTGACTTCTTGTTTTGAAAAACCCAGATGGATTAGAAGAGTTGTCTGCCACAAGAAGAGCGTTTGGCTGGCTGCCATACCTTGGGGCTTTTCCGTGTTGAACAAAATATGTTTTTTTTCCTTTTCAGGTTTTTTAAAAGGAGAAAAAATCTTTTGTAATTTTGATTTGCTGCTCTGACAAGTGATAAGGCAAAGGAAACCACTTGTCTTCATAGGAACCAATGTTTGCACCCATCTGTTCAAAGTTAAAAATAAAGGTGCACAGAGTATCTCCTGTTTCATCTATGTGCATTTATATGCAAGCCATTTGATTGAGGCACATAAAACACCTTTCTCAAATCTTGCTTTGTTTTTTTTTATAATTCCCTTACTGTTGGGGTTTCCATTTGTGTTAATGCACCTTACTTAGGTGGGTGCAAGGTGAGTGTAGGACTGAGGGCTGGTGTGTACAGAAAGTAGATTGTGTTGACTCTTATGACGCCATAACACTAATGTATTTTGGATCAGAAAATGAAAGCAGTTAGAACAGTGAATCTTCTGTTCCTATCCAGCGTGGTTCCCCCTCTAATTTGATGCTGTGTTCTGGCTCTTGTCTTGGGAATTTCCTGTAGTTAGCAGCCTTGGGCTTGGCTTACCTGTGTTAGTTATCTGGAGCTGTTTTGCCTTCCTGCTGTGCTTTCTGTGGTGTACCTGCTCTCTTCTGGTCGTATGCTGTGTATTGATGGTGGATGAAAAGCAGGAGGTTAACTAGTGGACCTTCGAGCTGTAGAATTCTTTCTTGTTTGCTTCTTTGTCCTGATAGCTCGGCATTCTCAAGTTAGTGCCTGTCATTTCAGAGTGTGCCCCCCTTCTGGGAGTTCAGGAAAGCACTTCAAATAATAACTGAGTCAGTTGCCTCATAACAAATGGGAAGGCTAAGTAGTTTATATAGTTGTTAGGTGTGACAGGTACTTGTGTGCAGTTCCTCCTACCTATGATAGGAAGCTTCAGAACATGTTTTTATATGCTTTCGAAATGGCAATATTCTACATTTGGAGGACTAGCACTTTGCGGCACACTATGTTTTATTAGAGATGTGAAGGTTGGGGTGGGGGGGTTCTAAGGACTCTTCTGGGAAATGTCCAAATCTATGAATGCTTATGTCCAGAGCCTGAAGCCATGAACTAGAGAGCTCTTTCTACAATCTTGAGAAAAGCCTTGTTTGTAGGGGGAAAAATCTGAAATCTTAAAATATGATTACTTAGGGGATTTAAAACCAATTCAAAATATCACTTTAGTGCCTGTACCTTTAAGAAAAAATACTCTCTTAATGGCTGTTATGGCTGCTGCTAGGCAACTACAGCAGTATTGTTAGCTTTCAAGCCTTTTGTTTCTGCCAAGAAAAGGACCTTCTCCATGGCTGTTTTGGCCTTGAGGGGACTTATTGGGACAAAGTCTGACTGGCAACCACCAGGTGACTTGCTGCTGTGCAACTTGGATGACACACCTGTTCAACAGCAGCTACTTCACAAAATCCATTGTGGTATAATTGTTTAGATTCCCACTTGGCCATGGAATTTACCCTGGCCGCACACATAGCCTAATCTGTCTCATAGGGTTGTTGAGAAAATGAATGGAAGAGAATGTTGTAAGCTGCTTTGGGTCCACATTGAAGAGAAAAACAGGATATAAATGTAGTAAATCTCTGAAATTCTGTTGCTGTGTGAATTGTGTTATATGATTATACTGATCCCCCTGAAGAAGCAAGGGTGAAATGCATAAGAACAGTATATCTGAATAAAACATGCTATTCCTTTTCTCTTGCAGAACTTTTTGATTTCAGAAGCTGAGGATTGCAGCCAACAATTATATTGTGTGAAGGAAGAGAAAATATCAAACAAGGTAGGCTTGCATCACCCTAGCATTAAAAGTGGGAAGAGCTTAGATAAAATTTAACTCATCTCCATGAAAAGTACTGTTCTTCAATGAGGCTTCAGTCATTCAAGCTGATTACAACATGTCCCCTTATCTCCTGGACAATAGGGCGGGGGGGGGGGGGGTCTGCCTTTCCAATTTGGATAGCCCTGCCCGTTGAGGCAGGCATTATTCATACAGTTCCTGAAAGGGATCCTATTTTTAGGAGCAATTTTTTAAAAATCCACTTACCAACAACCGTGGAAGAAGACAGGCCTATAAAGAAGGCTTCAACTCAGAGCCTAAAAAAATACCTTAAGGAGAGACCCTTTCCCCCCGAAGATCCAGAGAGGGGAACTTTGAAAAGCCAATGGTGCTGGGGCATTTTAGGGGGGCCTTTCACTCCTGTGGGGAACCAGTGGCCTGGATGAGGACTCATTACCAGTGTCCCAGAAGATGCTGTGAACAGTGAGCTAATCCAGCCTACATTGCTCCCCCACCACTTGCCCGTGCAACAGTGTGGCTGCAGGGAGCAAACCTTCTGAGCTTAGAAATTGACTGTAGTAAAGAGGTGTTGACCCCCCTTCCTAGGGAGTTGAGGGAGGACAGTGATGACAAGGGACTGATTCAGTCTACTTGGATCACTCCTTGAGAAGTTATGTCTTCCACAATCCTGGGTTCCAACAGGGAAGAGGGGAAGTGATTGGGGGAAGAGGCTAAATTGCAAGAGGACTCATCCCGACTATTCCAGGTAGACCACTTTGTCAGGCTCCTTTAAAAAATTAATTGCTACTCTGCATTACCAGATGAAAGAGGCTGTTCCATTCTGTGACAGGGAGAATGCGCCGAAGTGCCGCAGGAAGGATTTTTGCTCGTGTGATCAGAGCAGTAGCCTCGTCAGCTGCATTCACCACCAGATCTCTGCTGGAAGAGATCTGGAAGACAGCATGTGTTCCTCCTTCTCCACCTTCTTACAACACCACAAACAGGATCAGCAAAGGTCTGCGAGACCTGCAGTGTTCAACCAGTTAGGTGCACTGCAGTAGAGGAATGGGACTATGTACAAGCATCTTAAAAGTTTTACCTCTCCCACTAGTAGTAAAACTTAGATACATAACCAGCTTGAATGGCTGAAGCCCCACTGAAGGGGAATGCATGGGACTTACTGTGATGGTGTCTTCTCTTCAGTGAAGTGAGGTCATCCACATCCCACCCTTGTGTAAAAAAATAGAGAGAGGATGGTGTGCAGAAGAATATTTTCATTAACAGGAAGACCTATGTACAGTGTATAGGCTAGGGCTTTTCAATAAATAGAAAGGCCAGCCCCCTATTGTCCAGGAGAGAGTGTACAAATTTGCAAACTCTGCCTAAACTATTGGGGCCTAACCAGTTTGGATGACTCTCCCCACTGAAGAAAAGACACCTTCATGGTAAGTCCAATGTGTCTTTTTTAGCATTTTCATGCCTTACCACTTCCATTTTTAGAGTCTTACGTTGTTGGTTCTACTTCTGTGTGACATATTCACAATACAGTTAACCTTAGATTTTCTTCAAGCTCCCTTGAAATCCCTGTTTTCTGTTTCCATTGTTTTAATAGCTTATGAAGCATAAACCTATGCTGTGAACTTACTTGGGATTTCCCAGGAGAATCCATTATGATTGCAGCAACTGTTGTTTCCTAAAATTTCAATATGTGTGTCACTATACTCAGTAGTTTTTACATCCTGTTCTTAGGCATTCATCTACCCAACTTCCCTGTAGTTATGCTTGATTTTTCAATAGCAGGTCATAAATAGAATGAGTATCACTTCCTGAAATGCACGGACTATATTGATGGTGCTATGTTTTAAGTCATTTACCGGTATGTTAAAAAAGAAAAATGCTTCAAAGCTAAGGCATTGGGTACTGGTATGCGTAAGCATGGGTAAGCTTGGTCATATTTTATGGGGCTTTTGGAAATGGTGTGGAACCACAGTATGAAAAGTTGAGAGAAATATGCAGGCAGTATGTTAGTTAGGCTAGCCTATTAGTGCTCATTACAGCTTTGTAAGATCAGTCAGTATTTTTATCCTCATATAGAAAATGGCCAGGGACTGAGATTTAGAGAATAATGACTTGTTTCACCATAAAGTGAATTGGTGAGGCGACATTTGATTGCAGGTCCTCATAGGTGAATCATTACATGGACCTGGGTCTTTTCAAGTTACTTATAGGGAGGTGCAGCAAATTAAGGATGAGCTTAGTGGACTCACTTTGTGACAAGCTTAAACCTAAAACCTTAGCCCTGCTCTGGCTAAGTTGGCCAAAAGGTTACTTAAATGAACCATTTTGCACTTTATGTAGTCTCGGTAATAGTACTGGATATATTGCTTTTGAGAGGCAGAAACATCTTAGTAACAACTAGATTGAGGATTTAAATCTGAAGGAGGCTGTGGACTGAGGGGAAGCAAGATAGTAGAAACTAAAGAAGGGGCGATTATATTGAAGGACAAGGAACCATTTGGAGTGGCCTGTAAACTGGATAATTTGCGTTTTGCAGCCCGGAGCCCCTCGGGGACAGGGCGGTATAAAAGCTGAAAGTATAAATAAATAAATAAACTCTTAACTAGCCATTTTGAACAGAATAGGGAAATCTGTTTTCAGTGCATATCCTGAAGTGCTCTTTTCGTGGTTTAATTTTTGCTGTCATTGTCTCTTTAGCCCAAGAGGAAACAGCAAAAGCATCTTTACCATGCAGTTGTTGGGGAGGATACCTGGTCCGTATAAAGAAAGATGGAATAGATTGGCTAACATTTCAGTGAGGGCACCCCCAGTTCTAATCAGTTTTCAGCCACAATCAATTTGTCATAGGGTGTACCACACTTCAGTTGTTCTTCTTGGGAATCTTTTCCTACGTACAGAATTAATGTGAACATTAACACAAATGGCAGCTGTGCAAGATTGTATCTTCGTGGCAGTGATTCTCTGTATGGCGTTCATCGTTACTCTGAATATAGCAAAACATTCACATGGACATTTTCCCTGTCCACTCCTTACTATGACTGATATTCTTCCCCCTCCTTTAGAGCTTTTTCAGGCTGAACAAAAGACAGTGGTATATATATTACTATAGAGTTATAATGATATTTCTACTAGTTTCTCTGAATTCCCATCTTTTTTTAAAGCAAAAAAGTCTTTGTTGTAGAATTGTATGGGAGAAAACATTTATCAAAAATGAAAAGGGCTATAGATGTAGTGCTTTTAAAAAAATAAAAGCTGTGTAAAAGTAAAAAAAAGATTGTCAGATCCCTTTAGGGATATGTCGATTGCCAGTTTAAAAACCAGCATAAAAAAACTCTCTGGTGGCCACGGGTGGGGGGGGGGGTGCTGAAGAAGTAAAATGTTGCCAGTGTTTATGGGATATGTAAAATTGTTTCCCTTCCCATCTACACTGCATAAAAAACATTCTGATCTTTCAAAAAAGACTGTAACAAATGAAATTTGGAAAATTGCAGCAGAGGGAAAAAAACACAGAAAGTAAACAATTTGAGGATGATTATGGAACCAACTTCAGTTAATTTTTCTGGCAAATGTCCAGTTAGAAGTGACACCTCTGTGTATTTTTAGAATTTTTCACCACAAAAAATGTTCTCTTTGGGGTCTGTTTAGAGTCTTTTGTTTTTATCTCTCCCATATTTGTATCCTGCTGGGTGAATGTGAGGGCTGCAGAATATAGCCGACTCCAGCACTTGTGCAGGAGTGGGAGGAGAATGAAGATTTAACCCTTTGTAAAACAGTGTCTGGAAATCCCAGTTGTGGTGTTGCTTCTCCTCTTATAATTGCTAGGGAAGAATGTGGGAGTGTACAGCAGAACTACTGTGATAAGCCTCCTGATTTTTCCTTGCTTTCAAAGTAGCAAAAGTATTTATGGTTTAAGGGAGTCACTCCATGTAATTCAGTCAATGTATGCTTAACCGAACAGAACTTAAGCTCCAGTGTGCTTTTTGTTAGGTGAAAGTGATAAGCCAGACCAAGTACTAGCTTTATAGGGTTAGGTTTGCAGCACAGCCTTGGCAAAGATACAGCAGAAGCTTTTACAGCCTGCCTTGAGGATTACTTGAGGTATGTGACATCCATGTTCCATTTCAAAAATGGGCTCGGCATGCAAAAGGACTGGCTTTGCTTTTCATTTGCTAACCTGAATTAGAACTGTGTCTAGGGGTGGGTGTGGAGAGATGTGTTTTGTACTATATGTGTGCACTTCTGAAATGAGTTTTATATGTGCTTTGTAGTCAGTTAGTAACGTTAAACTGTAGGTAGGAAAGCTTTGCTTGTTCATGAATAACCAGGAGACTTTCATGTAGGAAAGAGTAGCTCATTTGTAGAAGAGGGCTGTTTTGGTTTGCTTTGCAGCCATAGACTACTTTTCTGTTGAAAGAGGTTACTTGACTAGTCTAGGTGTAAAATCAGCCTCACAAAAGGTGCCTCTTGAGGAGCTTAGTCATTCTCTACTTAGTTATACATGGGGGCGGGTGACTTTTTTTTGCTCAGCTGGAAGGATGGGGTATATCTATTAACAAATAACTTTGCTGTGTTCTGCCTATGCAAAATGGAACTCTCAAAAGACATTTGATTCTGTAGGGAAATTCTTTTTCATTACCAACATTTGAGACCTGGGAATACTTGGAAGGACTCCCAATTTTATTTTGGCTGCAAGAGGAGTACCTAGTGGCTGCTTGATTATGAGAAGTGTGTAACTTGGTTTACCCAGCATCAGGGCTTTCCATAGAGTCAGTATCTCATCCTTGGATCTAATGTGTAAGTGTACATCCATCTAAGTGGGGAAGATTTTAACCAGTGGTGGACAGTTAATTTTGTGTCTCTTCTAAACATTTGAGAAGGCTTCAGGAACCCTGGCCTTTTGCAGTTAGACTCTAAATGGCTTTACATATGCTGGCAGTAAGAAGAGAGAAATTCTTCTGTAATGAAAGAGCTCATAAGTAGTAGATTAAAGTTCCGCTTCAAAATTGTTGGATTTTGTTTTGTATTGGCATAGAGAAATGTACCGTTCTTAAACTTCTCAGAACACCCAAGTGAAGAAGCCTAAATGTGATACACCTTTTTGTTTGTCTTTCTTTTTGTGATGACAGGTTTGAGACAAGGAGGTAGCAGAGATGTCAAAAACAAATAAGTCAAAATCGGGATCCCGTTCCTCTCGTTCAAGATCTGGATCCCGGTCTCGGTCCAGGTCTTTCTCAAAGTCTCGGTCCCGGTCCCGGTCTGTTTCACGGTCAAGGAAACGCAGGCTTAGGTAAGTGCTGCTGGTTGCTTCTAATAGAGTTGTAATCATCTTTCTTTTTCTTGTGCACAAACTGGAGCTGTCCTGTGGAAAGCCCCTTGCTGGATTGCAGGTTATTTTAAATATTCTGCCCTCTCAAGTTACTGCATTTGTTGTCTGCCACCTCTTTCTATTTTTATAACCTTTCCCTCAAAATGGCTCGGGACTCAGCCACGGCAAGAGTAGCTTTTTAACCCTTCTGTCTCTTTTTTTCTTTTCTTTGATTCCTTTGGAGAGGCTTTATTTTTTGTTTGGTTGTTGGCAGGGGTTCTGAGAGAGATTCTGGCATGCTTGTGACTTTGTGGACTGTTGTAAATTATAGTTGCAGGTGAACAGATATTCTGAAGGGATTTTGGAAGAGTATCTCTTGCTGTGTGCTTAGATGAGCAGGGGTGAAGTCTGTTCAAGACTTCTGGCTTAGAGTTGTTGTATTTAACCCAAATTCCTTATCCTTGAGCTTTTGACAACTGGAAGTTGAGAATGACATAGTGACGCTAATATGTGAATTTTCTGTGACTCATGATGAATATTCTTGCCATTGAAATTTGGGTTAAGGAATTAATTTTTAATGTGGTTGCAGTTTCTCTTTGAGCCTGGACTCATTTAAGGAAAATATGAATTGTTCTTGATAATCCAAGGGAGCAATTTGCTGGTACATCATTTAAACTGAAACCTTTAGCCTTCTATGATGTTGGTTTGCTTTTCAGAAACACCACCTTCCACCATCTGATCATTTCAAACAATTAATACCCATTTTGTTTAGCTGAAATAACTGTAAAGGGGAAGGCCAAGACTCTGAATTGTGCTGAGCTGGATGCACAAGAGCCACTGTTAATAATTAGTGTGTGGTTTTGAGCAAGATACAGAAAAACAACAAAATACTAGGGGAGGGGGAGTAGGGGAAGAGAAAGCCAGATGGAGGAGAGGAGCTGAAAGACAAGTAATCTCTTAACAGCAAGCAAGAGTGTTGGGAAAAGATTCCCCGTAGTCTGGCTATGTCCAGCTACATTTAGGAGAACTGTGGTAAATGGAGTGTCAGCCTGGCATGCAGCATGTCCCTGGCAAGGGTCAGCTGTGGACATGGCTTCAGTCTTGTGGATGTCTTGGCTAGGAAGCAAAATGGAGGAGACTGGTGCACACAAATCATTTGGCAAGAGCTCAGCACACTGGCAGAGGTAGGTTTTGCTCAGTGTCTTGTGTCAGGAAGAAGCAGCTGTTGCTCTTGGGTGCTTGGTTTGGGTAAATGTGACTGATTTTTCTGGGAGTTTCTCCTTAACTGTGTTTCAAATCTAGTTGAGTTCTGAGGTGGTAGGAACTAGCAGTTTGCTTGTCTTTTTCATTCCACTGCACAGTTTGTGAACCTAAGATGCAAGTATGGCTTTGTGGCTCACTGTGAACTTCATAGCCCAACAGCAGTCTTTGGAAAACAATACCTGCCTCTCCACCTGTCTCCAGTGTCCACTATACTTCAGGTTCTATCTCCTTTCAAGTGATTTCTCTGGAATGGCCTTTACGTATTTTTGAAGGAAAACCTTTCAAGATCTGTGACTCTAAAGTGACAGAATGGATTTTGGAAGGAGCAGGCAGCAGGTTTCGTGGCAGTAATTGATAAGGCAAGGCAGTAGCCACCTGGGGACTGACTCTTGCATGCACTGTTTAGTGTTTTCTGAACACATCTTAATTGGCTCATTTTCACCACCTGCACCAGGCTGTATGCATGTCTCTTCCATCTAAGGTTACTGAAACTGTTTGCGAATGAAACAGTACCTGAGGTAAGTTTCTTACCTTTCTTCCTCTCAGCAAAGGAACTGTGTTAATGCAGGAGACAAGACGGCAACTTCTCTTATATAGATTTGTATTAAATGTTTCTGTTGCATGCAAACATTGCCTTTACTGTTCTAAAGTCAACATGTGTTTGTCTTAGTTTTTTAAATCCATTTAGCAAGTGGATTTCTTCTCTTTCCTTTTCCATTCTCCCAAATTCATTTATACACATCTTAGTTAGCTCCTCCTCAGGATCAAAATCTTACACCTAGTCATATTATTGGGCCATTTGAGTTAATCAGGGTTCCTCTGTATTGTGCAAAACACTTTTAAAAAGTCTTTAGTCTGTTGAAATTAATCCTTGTCATGAGCATGCTGCCAGTGAGGTTTTTGATAATGTTCAAATTGGGTGCTTGTTTTCCACCAAAGAGATGGCTTCCTCCAGAACTATTTTGTATCTGTCATCTACAGAGTATCCCTTATGTGCTTGAGAATTACATTCATACTTCTTGCACTGTGTTTTCTGGCCTCACTTTATTTTGATAAAAAAACAGATATAAATTTCTGCCAAGGTGGCAGAAGGGAGTGATGCACACAAAAAGGCTTGCACTGTTATTTTATTGTTAGTGGTATGGAATACTAAATGCCACAGTTTCCAAGTACCTTTTCTTTTTATCAGTTCTAGGTCCCGTTCGAGATCATATTCTCCATCTCACAACAGGGAGCGAAACCATCCAAGAGTATACCAGAATCGGGATTTCCGAGGGCATAATAGAGGGTATCGGAGGCCCTATTATTTCCGTGGAAGGAATAGAGGATTCTACCCATGGGGCCAGTATAATCGAGGTGGCTATGGAAATTACAGGTCCAACTGGCAAAACTACCGCCAAGCTTATAGCCCTCGTAGAGGCCGTTCACGGTCCCGGTCACCCAAGAGGAGGTCTCCCTCACCTCGGTCTAGAAGCCATTCTAGAAATTCTGACAAGTCTTCATCTGATAGATCAAGGAGGTCATCTTCCTCTCGGTCCTCCTCTAATCACAGCAGAGGCGAGTCCTCCAAGCGTCGATCCGTGAAGGATAAGAAGTCCTCTTCCAAGGATGCGCGAGGATCTCAGGGTGCTGGAGACAGCCAAGGAGATGACACCAAGGATCAGCCTTTCTCAGGAGGAACTTCCCAGGACGCCAAATCTTCAGAGGGCTCAAAGTCTTGGCAAGAAGTGGGCACTTATGGCACCAGCACAGCATCAAGGGCCTCTGTTGTGACAGAGCTGAGTCCAAAAGAGCGCAGCCCGGCATTAAAGAGCCCCCTGCAATCAGTCGTAGTGAGGCGCCGTTCCCCCAGGCCGAGCCCACTTCAGAAGCCCAGCCCAACTTCATCTAACCCTACCCAGATGGGCATGGGTCTGCAGAGCAGCAGCTCCTTTCAGGCAGGCTCTCATCAGTTTGAGCATAACTTGGCCAGCCTGAGTCCAACGAGGAAGAGCCCTTTGTGCAAAAGCCCCACAACAATTGGTTCCATTTATGGGGCATCTCAGAAGGAGGAAATGGGGTCAGCCTTCTCCAAGAGGCAAGCTGTCTTGATTCCTCCTGTTTTTGATGTGCTGAATGTTTGCCTGACTTTTCAGTTCATTAGTAGCTTGGCTTGTGGTTAGGCCGAGCCTAAGTAGTCTAAAAAGTTTAATTGAGACTCATCAGAAAATTTGGGCACACCTATTACGGGAACAATGGAGTACTTTCTGTAAGAGCAGACAAAGTATTCTAACGGTGTATAGTTGGCTATGTGGGTTTTAACATTGTGGGATCTTGATTACTTCAGGCATTTCTAGGCTTCTCTTTGAATGGCAGATTGCTCAAGATGACATGCATGATGATGTAAAATGACAATAACATGATTAAAGTTGTCTTTGTGAAGTCCGGCAAGTTTGTTAGGAAAAGAACCAAATACCCTAATTTTAAAATCCTTGCCAAATAATATTGTAACCAAATGGCTGAAGGCAGATGGTTGAGTGGCTTAGTGGACTTCTCCACAAATAGGTGCCACCCCTGAAAGACTAGGCAAGTCAGTTTTAGAAATAATGGTTCCCTCTATTTACACTTCAGTTTTGTATATAATTTTTCTCTAATGCCCAAGTACAGAGTATCTTCCTGAGAAACATATATCTCTAGGCACATTTTGCTCCTGTTGAAATAAATCTACAGTCTTGTCCATAATTATTAGTATAAGTAGGCTTTGAAAGGGGTAAGAAAAACATTTGTAAGATAAGTTTAGTGGAGGCTGTATACCATGCTAGCCATTTTTAGAGATGGTGGGAGCCAGAAGGTGTCAGAACCCGCCCTCTTGTTCTCCGTAGATGGAACAGATAGATAGAACAGTGTTGCTCTGTCCCAGAATGACAACTGTTGTTTTCTTAGAGGAAGAAAGCTGTCTAACTGCTGCAGGTTGAATGGCGCTTGGGGCTTCTTGTGCATATTTTAGATCTGTAGTGCATAGATCAGGGGTGGCCAACCTATGGTGTTCCAGATGTTCATTCCCATCAGCCCCTGCCAGCATGGCCAATTGCTGACGGGCTGATGGGAATTGTAGTCCATGAACATCTGGAGCACCATAGGTTGGCCACCCCTAGCACAGGTGTTTCATCAGACCTCCAGGATACAGTACCTTTTCTTTTTTTTTAAATAGGAAGTCAGATTGCCAGGCACAATTACCGGTAGTCTCATGTTTTAGTCCTGATTTTAGAAATCCTTAGATGAGGCTCGTAAAAGAATGGGCAGGATCTTGGCTCTCCTTAGGAATCCACTCATGAGCTCAACTTCTAGCTGGCAAATGCTGGTAACAACCTTCATATGCAGCAAAAATTAAAGCCGCATACAACTACTGAGACGGCAGCTGGTACATGTTCTTTGGGCAGCTATACTGTTTGAGCTTCATTGCTTGTTTTCCCAACCTCAAAGTTCAAGAAGAACCAGTAGTAAAACTATTAACAAGCTAGGGAAATACAGCCCTGCATTTCCTGTTCTCTGTAATTGACCCCAGCTCTTTCAAAAGCCTAGTTCAGAAGGAAGGATATTAATTTTCTGATATTTTGTGGTGATTTTTTGCTCTAACTTAATTTTGTGATGCCATTCACCATCCCCCCAGGGTGCTTTTGAAATCCATCTTGAATTGTCATTAACTCCCCACCCCCCAGATCATGCAGTTCAGTTGGGAGTTGCCAGGCTTAATGAGGTTGCTGATCTTTCGTGTTCCTCCTACCCAATGAAATATCTTCCCCGTTAACCTTTTTGCTTCTATTTGTGTTTTGAATTATTCCTAGCTTCTCTAGGAGACTTGCCTCCAAAATTTGAAGTAGCTTTTGAGGCTTTAATTTCCAATGTGTGTTACTTAAAAAAGCATCACAGTCCAAGGTGAAAATATTGATGGGTTAATTCTCCACAAACAGGTTTGTAAGTGAATACACAGGTGGGGTAAGACCTTTTGCATATTTTCCCCCGTTCTAGCTGTGGAAACAGGTTCTTTGCTCATGCTGCAGTTCCATTTTATCGGTGGTACTTAAGTTCTGTCTGTCCACCTTATACAGGACCTGTTGGGAACAGGTCTGTTTCTTAGCATTCACAGATGAAAGAAGCTAAACAAAGTAGTAACTTTACCAGTGACTTGGGGCCTCCCCGCAGTTCTGATCGAGCAACTTACAAAATAATAGTTCCTGACCTGTGTATATTTTGTCTCTGTAAAACAGGTACTTGGAAGAGCAAAAATCTGAGAATGGAAAAGAGAAAGAGCAGAAACTGATGAGTGTGGAAAAGGAGAAAATGAAGGAGAAGGGAATTTTCTCGGAGATAGGATTAGCAGATGGCAAAGCAAAACTGGACCCCTATGCTCCCAAAGCTGATCCTGAGAAGGTCTATCGTGGAAGCCAGTCCCCAAAGCGCTATAAGCTCCGAGATGACTTTGAAAAAAAGATGGCCGAGTTCCACAAGGATAGCCACTATGGCAAAGAGGAGGCAGATGAGCCGGACAAAAAAATGAAGGGCAAAGGGCGGAAGGATCCCAATTTTGACGAGGATGAGGATGATGAGCCCAAGTTTCTGTCTAAGACGGTGTCTGCCTCCAGTAAAAACCAGGAGGAAGATCGGGCGGGCAAGTGGGAAGGCCTGGTCTCTTTCTCAACCAAAGAGAAACAGAGGAAAGCTGAAGAGTTGGAGGAGGATTCCTATGCTGAGCAGTCTAAGAAAGAAGAAAGGCAAGCTGCCAAGAGAGCAGAGGCCGGTCACAGAGGTTTTGTTCCAGAGAAGAATTTCCGAGTGACCACTTACAAAGCAGGCCAGGAAAAAAGTGCTGCTTCTCCTCCTCCAAGAAAGGCCTCGGAGGGTAGAGAGAAGGCAGGTGCTCGGGGAGATGGCCTGGCCACTGGGAAGTCCTCCTTTTCAATTACTCGTGAGACCCAAGTCAATCTCCGGATGGATTCTTTTGACGAGGATCTTGCACGGTGAGAGGCTCCGCTTGTCTGTCTTTCCAGTGGAATAAAAGGCAAAGTGATGGAGAGAGAATCAAAACGGACAAACCACTTTATACTGATGTAGTAATCTAAAGAGAATAGACATGTAACGCTTAAAGAATGAACCATAGGAATGTGTTTTGAAACCTAATTGAACCATGCATCTGTCACTAAAGATGTAAATATAACCTTAAGGCCCAAAATCAGAATAGATGTCATGAAACTTGAATAGGAAGGGAAGAGCAGAAAATCACAGGTACCTGAGGATGGGGGACCGGAACTCCTGCTTACAGTTTCTCAGGAGTGGGGAAAATTCTGCCCTGAGAATGCTTACAGTTTCTGATTTTTATGCAAAACCCGTCATTCAAAGTGGCACTTGGCATGAACTCATCTGAGTCATTTATCAGCAGGTGAAACTACTAAGAGTTCTTAGATTATTTCTTAAAGCTATTTTGGATAATGAATTTGATCAGTTAATGAACCTGCTCGTAGTGAAGTGTCTATATTTGTCTTTCCTATTTTTTAAACAGATGATATAACCATAATTGTGCCGTAGTTATAAAACACAAAACATCAGATCCAGAATAACACCTTTTTGCAGAAAAGGTTGGAGTTCAGTCTCATTCAGCTGGTTGGGTTTTTACTCTAAATCAAGATGTGCTAAAGATCACCCAGATGTTCCTTGATTAGCACCTTGGCTAAAATGTAAAGGCTACATGTAAATGTTGGACCAGAGGAGCTTTTATTGATCCTTGCTTTCTTTTACTCCTCTATTCATTGGCTTCATGACCTATCACAGGACCTTTGTCTCTCTCCTCCCCATATGAGTTACTAAATTTGTTTATACCAAATGACATTCTGTCTCCTGTAAGGAGTGAACTTGCAAAAATATTTTTAATTCACTGCTTGGAAGAGGTTATGAAGAGAAAACACAGTTGTGCCTTTTACAGTGACCTCTGCTGAACTTAAACTTTTTGTTGAAAAACTGCTGTAAGACTATCAGATTTCTTTGAAGATGCAAAACACGTAGATAATTTTATCTGAGTAATAAAAAGTATTTTTCCCTATTTTGCATCATCAGCCTTGGCTTTATTTTTTATCTCCCATGACTGGTATGGCCCTTTTGTTTCTTTTTGCTTTATGGATGCTCCCTGTGTTGACTTTCCAACCTGTAGAACAGTGTCTGCTTTTTGGTATAACCTCTTCTATGAAGAAAGTGCAAAGACCTACAGATGAAATCTGAAATTTTTCTGTGAACCATAGTTAACACCTCTTTGGGCTCTGGATAAACTGCTTTAGAGGCGATGTGGATGGAAGCCATCATAATACACGATAACATTTTGGTCAGGTTTTCATCTGTTAACACATTCACTGATATGTAAAGAGAGACTGATATAGTAAGCTTGGAAGGCTGGAAGAATGAAATTAATCTGTTCATGGAAATCATACCCTTGCTCAATCGTTAAGTAGTTAAAAAATACCATATTTGTGACAAGGCACCATGTTTGCCTTAAATTAATCGTAAAGTGCTTTCAGTTAGAAAACTTTGGTTTGAAATATTAGGGCGCCCTTTCCCATGATGCTCCCCTGCCACAGGACCATCTAACAAACATTCTCCCCACAGATGACTGGGGAGAAGCGCAGCCAATTAGCTTTTATGGCAAGACAGCCTGCATGTATGATATTGAGTGGCAGCTGTTGATTAATTTGCCTTCATGGTAGCCATGCTTCTTTAACCCAAGTCTGTGTGCCTGTTTCCTCACCAGCCCAAGTGGGATTTTGGCTCAGGAGCGCAAGCTGAGTCGTGATCTGGTGCACAGCAACAAAAAAGAGCAGGAGTTCCGGTCAATTTTTCACCACATCCAGTCAGCTCAATCCCAGCGGAGTCCCTCGGAGCTCTTCGCCCAGCACATAGTTACTATTGTCCATCATGTGAAAGGTGAGTTGCCACAGGTGCATCTGGTGACCATGTGCCTGGCTGGGTTGTCAAGCCTGACTTCGAACTGAAGGGGTGTGACTTGCTGAGCTCATGAAGGGGCTCCATGCTTATTTCTAACAGGTTTCTTCTATTAATGAAAGTGCACAATGATTAGTGCTCAATTAACAGTTGTAAAGGTTTTTCCAGATAAGAACAGGAGTAAAAAACCTCAAAGGATCTTGAAACTGTCTTCTTGTGCTTTTATTTTTCTGACATGTTTGCATTTCCTAGCTATGCTGGGAGTGGAGGAGCAATAGCAACTGTCTCTCTGAGGCCAGAGGGAACTCAAAATACCTTAAGTTGCCAAAGAGCCAGCATTTTAGCGTCACATGTCTTTTATGGGGTATGCGTGCAGTGCTTCAGCTCCATTTGAGTGGGTTGCCATCTGGAATCACAGAACCCTTATCAATAATTCTGACCATTATGAAGCCTGACCACTTGTGAAGAGGCCAATTTGTGGGGCAAAATGCATTCTGGCCTCCAGCCTGTGTGTGGAGATGATGGTAGCTCTCTGGTGAAAAAAAAATAGCTTCTCCTGAACTCAGCAGTTAGCTCAACAGAATACTCTAAAGTGGGAAAGAATGTAGCAGACCCTCCTTTCTGCTTGGCCTCCCTCTCACAAGTGCCCCCTCCCAGAGGGATTGAAAAAAAATCTGAGGGGGTCACTTAACTGAACAGGACACATGTGGGGCCCCCACTTCAGGTATTCAGTCACTTTAGGTGGATTAGAATCCTATTACTGGATCCTGCAGATTTACTTCTTGAGCAACAATGCTGTCCCCTCAAGTAAGAAGCCTTCCCATACTCCTGAGTTCAGGAGTGTCCCTTGCATTAGGGGAGGGGTGTCTTTATCTGGAGTGGGTTTAGTGCAGCTGGTCCAAGGGGCCCAGCCACCTTTTTGAAGGAGAACAGATTCTCTCATAAAATGGTCTGCATCTCTTAGCAGTGAGATGAATCCTTTCTTCTTCTTTGTTTTTTCCTCTGCCCATTTACTTCTTACATCGTTTGCTTCCCTAAGGTAATTGAAGACTTGCTTGCAGAGTTCACTTTAATCTCATCCTAGTGTCTAAATGCAATATTAACTCTGTGATATGTTTCATCACTTCAAATTAACAGAGCACCACTTTGGGTCTTCGGGAATGACGCTGAACGAACGCTTTACAAAATATCTAAAGCGAGCGGAGCAGGAATCGGCTAAGAACAAAAGCCCTGAAATCCACAGGTAAGCGGGATTTGGCATGATCACCAGGGTTAGGGAGGGTCTGGGTGGCTTGTCATTTCTTAAATTGTCTCTGTTCTCCTAGTTTGTTTGTTTTTTACCTCCCCAAGGCACCAGAACTTTTATTTGTTTGTTTGTTTTTTATTAGTTTTATATACTGCCGCTTCCCCGAAGGGCTCTGGGCGGTGTACAACATAAAATACAACAAGTAACAAATGGAGCTCAGAGGCAAAATACAAATTATAAATTAAATAACACAGGCTCCATAAACTGAAAGCTCTAAACACCTCTTAAAACAGCGTTACAAACTTATCGGCGTCCACATTAAAACCCTCATTAAGAAAAAAGCCCCCCCCGGGGAGGGGGGGAACAGTGAGTCCCATTGGTGTTGAAGGGACCCAAGATGTACTTTGGGGGAAGTGCTATCACATCACAGCCAATGTTGGGTGACCATGTAGGTTTTCAAGACAAGAGGCAAACAGAGGCGGTTTGCCATTGCCTTCCTCTGTGTGGCAACCCTGGACTGCCATGGTGGTCACCCGTCCAAGTGCTAACTAGACCCTATTGGGCTAGCCTGAGCCAGCCAGTCAGGGCAGATAAGGCTAAGCAGCAGTAGTGGGTCAATCAGGATAACCCTAGAGGTTCATGGCTGAATCGGTGTTAGGCTTAGACCCCCTATATTGAAATTTACACTCTGTTCATCAAAGTCAACTGAACGTTGTGGGCCAGCTGCTGTTGGCTTCATGGCTTTTATGTCTGATTTGTCTGTTACTTGTATAACCAAAAAAGTGGCTTTCATATGGTGATTTCTTGTCCTATCTTTTTGTTTTTAGGAGGATAGACATTTCTCCAAGTTCATTTAGAAAACATGGATTCTCACAGGAGGAAACCAAAAGTTCCAAAGAAAGCAGCTATAAGGTGAACTACTGTTTTGATCTGTAGTGGAATACGCTGTGTGCGTGCTGTGGGCATGATCTTTATTTTTTTTTGAAAAAAAAGTGATATTTTTGTTTAACTTGCTCTCTACTTAAGTTTGTGTTTTTCTTTCAAGGATGGGCATAATTCTAAAAATGAACTACAAAGGGTTAATTTTTATTAAAAAAATGTATCAACAACCTTTGTGAAGTGGTTAGAAATATGGTAAAAATGACCCCAAAGTCAATTGAGGTTGAGCTTGAAACAAAAAAAGTGGATTTTTGGAAACAAGTGACCTTGATGATGGAAGAGACTTTTTGTGATATTTTGCTGCTTGTAAGTATGACTAAATCACTTGTATTACCCGTGATATTTCCAACCATGTTTTCCAAAAGACATGCATGTCAGAAACAGAGGAAAGTCAATGGAATCCA
Organism: Sphaerodactylus townsendi; assembly: GCF_021028975.2. NCBI lineage: Eukaryota > Metazoa > Chordata > Lepidosauria > Squamata > Sphaerodactylidae > Sphaerodactylus > Sphaerodactylus townsendi. The sequence goes on from NC_059430.1 coordinate 102,640,719, forward strand.
TATCTGAGCCAAATGCACCGTTGCTTAAAACAAATACTTTTCCTGCAGGTGTATTTTCTGTTGACTGCCATTGCTTTATTTAAAAATACAGCAGTGAATTAAACTTTTCTTGGATCTTTATGGACAGTAAAATGATTGCGAGTTCTTTATTTTAGTATCGTTTTAAAAAACTGAAACCAAAAAATACGGGCACTTTTTTGGGTTTAAACATTTGTCTGTTCGCCATCGTACATGTTTGCTGCAAAGTGTTGCTTTCCTATCATCTGTGTTTGCAGTTCTTCAAATTCACCCGTCACTTTTGAAGGATAATAGACTGCTGGAATGGATGGGGCCTTGAGCACTAGTTGTCAGTGCGGGCACGCACAAAGAAACACCTTCTTCAGGTGTACGGTCCTAAAGAGCTCCGCACGAAACCGAACTAAGCAAAATGTCGGCTACCCTCCTTAAGTTTTGCTGCTGCCATTCAGATACAGATCAGTTTCCGCTGGGGTGGCCAGCAATCAGCTTTGTTTTCTGAGTAGAAAAGAATCCTCCTTCACCTGTGGAAGGCAAAGGAGCAAAAAAGAGGTGCACGTGCAAAAATTGCCAGCTCCTGCTGTCTTTGAAAACAACCTTTGTTTTGACCAAAAATGTGCTAGCAACACGTGTAAGTAAAACCTTTAGTAGAGGGCTGCTAACCCTTTTAAAACTTTGCTAGTACTTGCCCCAATTGTCCAAGGCTTCACCTAATCATGGGCTTGAAAGATTCTGAATTGGGTCTAGAGACTCTCGAGATCCACTGTAACAGAAGCAGCTGAGCAAGGATGTGTAACAATTCAGCAGTTGTCGAAGGCTTTCACGGCCAGAATCACTGGAGGGTTGTGGGATTTCCAGGATGTATGGCGTGTTCCAGTAGCATTTTCTCCTGACATTTCGCTTCCATCTGTGGCTGGCATCTTCAGAGGATCTTCATATGCCAGCCACAGATGCAGGTGAAACGTCTGGAGAAAATGCTACTGGATCACAGCCAGACAGCCTGGAAATCTCACAACACTCCAATTCAGCTGTTACTGCACAGGTATCAAACATGACTGTACTGCCAGCAAGTTGTGTTTGCTCATTGAACTGGATCTTCTGACTGCTCTCTCATGTTCTCAGTTATTTCTTCCCACCTCTGCTAGTTAAATGCTAAACAAGAAAAGGAGAATGGGGATTGGGAGTATGTGTCTTTTTAATTTTTATTCTGGGAAACTTCTTTAAAGTGATCTCTGAGAATTTCTACATTTTCAGCTTGTGTGCCAAGTGCATAGGTGCTGCATGAATATTTGGTAATCATAGGAAGTGCTGTACAAATTAAGTAATTTGGATAATTTATTCATAATATCCTGCTGTCAAAGCTTGTTTCTAAGCAACTCAGGTGATTCTGCAAAAAGAAAGAACTAGAGGCAGGGAAAGGTGTCTGATGGTTGAGTTACAGGTGGGCCCTAAATAATAGGGAATTGCATCATAATAACCACGGATGCGTGTGGAAGGAGTAAACGATCAGTTCCAGCCCCTGACCCATGAAGCAAAAGCTGGATTTGATTTCCAAGTCTCCAAAAAGCCAGTGCATTTTCATTACTTTCTCTTCACCACCTTTGGTAATAGAAGTAGGCTTTTCATTTTTCTGTTGGCTTTTACGATACCACTGTCTGTGCTTCCATTTAATGTCTCTGAATTTGTGAGATGAAATTGAGCAAGTGCAAAATATATGGTCACTTCAGGGCTCTAATCCTAGACAACGCTGCAGAGATTGTAAGGGGAGCATGCAAATCAAGGCTGGCTCCCCCATTCATTCTTCACTGTATGCACTAGACTTCGATGGGCTGGTGATAGTGGAGTGAAGTTCATCTGCATGATTCCCCTTCTGCAGCCTGTTTGGGCACTACAGTTTCACCTCTCCCGCACAGAGGTTAGGTCTCCTTTTCCAGGCAGAGGTGAGGAATTTTGCTCAGAAAATAAGAAGCTTTCAAGAGCTTATAATCCTACCCCTTTGAGGTCTAACATTCCTCATTGTCCTGCCTTTGAGAGACTAAAGGGGCTTTGGTTGGCACTTGTTTGATAACAACTTATATTTGTCACAGAGAATAGTGAATGGGAGAGGATACGGCCTCCTCCTGACTTGCACAACCAGTCAGTGTTAACAGCAATGCTGTGTACTCAGCTTCAAGCTTTTCAGTCCCAAGCTGTGTGCAAAGGGTTGTAGTTTTGCAGGAACTGCTGGTGCCTTTGTGTGTAAGCCTTTTCCCTCTTCTTCTTGCAGGCTGAAAGCAAATATAAAGATGACCCTGTTGATCTGCGCCTTGACATTGAACGGCGTAAAAAACATAAGGAGAAGGATAAGCGGGGGAAGTCGAGGGAATCGGTGGACTCCAGGCCCTCAAGTCATTCGCGAGAGAGATCAGCAGAAAAAACAGAGAGGTCTCACAAAGGGTCCAAAAAGAAGTATGTAAAAGAGGAATGCTTCCCACACCTTTCTAGAGAAGGGTTGCGTGCTTATTGTTAGTAACACACATGAGGCTATGGATGATGAACTGAAATTATAAACTGTCCAGCGCAGGCCAGCTAATCCCAGTGTGGTGTGGGCCACTGAAAGCACCTGTATGTAATGGAAGCTGTTTCCTCTAGTTTCCACTGCAAAATGTGATTAGAAACAGTGGGGGTTAATTTGGATGCCAAGCCTGAATGGTGAAGGAGCCAGGTATGGCAAATTCACAGCTTCAAGCTTTCTGCCTTCAGAAGCTCAGTTGTACATTGACATTACTGGGGGCTCTGGGGTTTGGAGAGTGCTATGGGATGCACACTTGGTATTGAGAATACGTATGGGTTAAGATAGCAAAGGCGCCCTGTCAGGAAAGTGTGGAATCGTGTGCAGTTAAACACTCTTCAGGCCAGTATAATGCAGCAGTTAAAGAACTTACTTTGACTGAATTTTAACTTACATTCACAAGTGTTTTTGTGCTAGAAGGAGAAAACAGAAATCTCATTTTTATGTATTTATTCTTTCTATTTATATCCCCCCTCTGCCACTGCAGGGCTCAGGGTGGCTAGCAACAAATGTAAAATACAGCAGTTTGAAACATTCCATCCTTAAATCATATGATTCTAAACATCTAATAAAGTCTTCCAGTGGGGCAGATGTTGCCATATTTTTAAACTCTGCTGTTCTGGGTCTGGATGGCAAAAATGAGGAAGTGTTTGGCAGTAGGAGCCAGCCATAATAAAAACCATGGTGGGAACTCCAGATGGAAACCAATAAGCTGGTAGCATGGGAAACAGCATAGGAAGCTAGTCCATAACGATGGTACAGATAATACTGTCCTCTGCCATAGGTTTGGCAGAACAGCCTTGTCTTACGAACAGATGCAGAAGAGGTCCCTTCTTTTGTTCTGGAAGCTTCCTTTGCAAGAGGGATTTTGTGGTAGTTCCACTCACTATGCAAGGACAGTCTGAATAAAATCAGAAGCACATTCCTCTCCTGATGAATGCTTGTCTCTGTCTCTCTCTTTGCAGGAAGCACCGGCGTGTGCGGGAGCGATCCAGGTCGAGCTCCTCATCCTCACAGTCCTCGCCTTCGCGCTCTTACAAAGCCGAGGAATATGCCGAGGAAGCAGAAGAGCGGGAAGAGTCTACCGCTGGGTTTGATAAATCCCGCCTCGGCACCAAGGAGTTTGCCGGCCCAAACGACCGGGGAAGAGCTCGGGGGACTTTTGTAAGTTGCCCCTCTCGAAGAAACACTTCCTGAGTCATCAGCCTCCCTGCCAGGGCAGTGAATTAAAATAAGTTTTTAGCTGGCAAAGCTTGGTTGTGCACAAATGTCCCAGGACGGCAGGAGCTTGCATTTCTGCACATTCTCTCCCCACCTCCGCCCTCTTCTTCCCCTCTGTACCTTCTCCCATCTAATAAAACTCCCTCACTTCCGCATCAGAATAAATGAATTCATGGATTGTTTTAGCATCTTACTGTTGGTGCGCCTGACTTAGGTGGCCCAGGCTCATCAAATCTCATCTGATCTCTGATGGTAAGTGGAGTCAGCTCTGACTAGAGACCACCAAACATTGCTAGGCAGAGGTGCTCAATTGCAAATTATTGTGGTGTAGTGGTTAAGAGCGGTGGACTCTAATCTGGAGAACCCAGTTTGATTCCCCACTCCTACACAAAAAGTCTGCTAGGACCTTTGGGGCTAGTCTCAGTTCTGTCAGAAATCTCTCAGCTGCCCCTGCCTCATAAGGTGTCTGTTGTGGATAGAAGAGGGGAGGAGTTTGTATGCTGCTTTGAGACTCCGGAAAAGTAGAGAAAAATGGAATATAAATCTGAACTCCTTCGAATGCCCTGTGGGGGTCACCATAAATCAGCTGCAACTTGATGGCACTTTCCACTGCTGTTGTTGGCTGTACACTTCATAGCATGTGGTGTTCTGGCATGAAAATCTGGATGGTTGCTGACTGATAAAAAAAACAAAAATATCCTGTTGGGTGGGAAACACCAAATGACCCTCACGCCAGCATACAATCCCAGTCCTGAATCTGTTTATTTCTAACATTACTGAAGCACTTCTGGCAGCTGTTCATTCTTAGGTATTGGCAGGTCTTCAGTGTCAGGCAGTCCCATGGTCCTGGGAAGCACCCCTACCCCAATGGCCTGGCATATAGAGTTCAGCCCCTTCTTGTATAATCAAAGCTGCTCAGGCGAGGCTGATCGACCTCCATTTGCAGATGAAAAGGTGCTACATCAGTGGCTACTTTCTGCTGGCAACCTGTGCAGCTTCCTCCTCCTCCTTGACCTTTCCTTCCTTCCTCTCCTTGGTGCTCTCAGCTGCAGTTCCGAGCCAGGGGCCGTGGCTGGGGAAGAGGCACATTTTCTGGCAACAGCAACAATAACAACAGCAGCGCCAGCGGTGACTTCCAAAAGCGAAGCAGAGAGGAGGAGTGGGACCCTGAGTACACACCTAAGAGCAAAAAATACTACTTGGTAAGCTCTTGTAGGAGAGGCTAGAACTGGCCTGAGGGGCTGCAGTGGGTGAGATGCTTGTCCCTTCCTGGCAGTTAAAATCTCTGCGTGGTAGAGATCTAGAAATCTGTGGCATTGGGCTTCACTGTCTCATCACCCAAGGAACAATCATTTTCCCACTTCCATTTGTTATCAAGAAAAGGGGGGACTCAGCAGTCACTGGAGGCAGCTCCCAGCTTCAGCGGGAAGGGATTAAGATGAAGCAAAATGGGGGGGGGGGGAGGCTCCTGGCTGACCTGTCCTGGCCCAACTTTCCTTTGCCTTTGCTTATTGCAGCATGATGACCGTGAGGGCGAAGGTGGTGAAAAATGGGCAAACCGAGGCAGGGGCCGTGGCGGCATCTTCCCCCGTGGGCGGGGCCGTTTCCTGTATCGGAAATCGAACACCAGCCCCAAATGGGCCCATGACAAATTTAGCGGCGAGGAGGGAGAGATCGAGGACGATGAGAGCGGAGCTGAGAACAGAGAGGAGAAAGAAGTCCTTCAGTCCGTTGCAGAGTAGAAGCCGTGAGTCGAAAAGAGGGTCCGGAGGGGCTGAAGCGGGAGCTCCTCGAGGGGGTGGCCTCTGCCAGCCTGAACCGCAACTGATCCTTATTGACTAGTTGAATGTGTTTCTGTTTGTTAATTTTTTTTGTTGTGACCCTTGGAGGACAACGTGGAGTAAGTTTGTTCCCAATATTCTTGGCAATCATTTTCATTTCCCGAGAGAAAAGCAGAGGAGAAAAAAATGGCAATGGGAAAATTCCCTGATTTTATTTTTTGGTTTCTCCCTCCTCTTCCCCCTTTCTGTTTGTGGAGTTTTAAGAATAGAATATTTTTTTAAGCCTTGGTGTATAATGGAGACAATGCCAGTTAAGGATGCTTAATTTCAGAACAGCCTCTGTGGTTCTTACATATTAAACAATGATGCACGTGACTAAACACCTGAATATAAATTGTTGGGACCAAACTGCGTGTTCTTAGTTTTAAAGAAACTTCCCTCAGTTGAATTTGGAGTCCTTTCCCTTTTTAAGGAGTGTCCCTTGTGTGTTCCCTTTTTTGTTGAAGGAAAGTTGTCATGGTACAAAATTGGGGAAGACCTTCCCATCCCCCCATCCCCCAACTGCTCTTGGTGGATCTTAGCAGTATATTGGTCCTTCCACTCTAGATTTCTTGCTTACCCTCCTTGCCTCCAATTGTGAATTTGATCACTTTTCAGGGTTGCATAGTTTTCTAAGAAACTTCTGGATATATTAGGTTAACAGAAATCGTAGCATGAAATATGAGAATTTTTTCCAGTATTTTTATTAATCTTTTTATAAAGCAATTTTGACTCACTTCTGTGATGGCCATGGCAAGTTACTGGTGGTTGGTTTTGTGTTTTATCTTCAGCTTTAAATCCGTAGTGCTCAAAAAGGTGTTTGGCACAGGGGGCAATCTCCCTTTCAGGCCTTCTAAGCCAGCTGCAGAGAATGTTGTGACCGCATAGAGGAATCAGTCCTTGAAACTCTGGTTTTTGTGGTGCTTCTCTTTTCTCCCCTCACCTTCTCCTCTCTGTGCTATCAATTGAGCTCATTTTATGGGACCCAGAGCGGTTCTTGCTTAGCAACGCCTGCAAGCTTTTGTTTTGATTGTGCAAATAAAATTACATTAAAATGAACTATGAGCGAGTACCTTTGGTTTCTTTCTTTGCCAGTATTGGGCATTTACATTCTGTCAGCGAACTGTGTGTAGAGGTGTCTCTGCGACCGCTTCTGAATAAAACACACAGCTTTACACCACGAAAAACTGGTTTCCACATAGATCATGTACGTAACAAAGTCTGCTTGGCTACTCTTCTTGCTGTGTGTTGGTGCAAAAAGCGCTGGAGGGTATAGAAACAGACTCAGTCTTTAACCCCTCAAACTCTTTCCGGGCCCCACCTATAATTCTAGAAATGCCTTTACCTACTGGCTGTATATTTGCCTAGCCATGAGGCCCAGAAACATGTTTTGCTTTTACAGTACGAGACTTTATACATGAAATGGGTTAAACTGAAATCCTTAGGGAATAGATACGGCACAGAGAGCCCAATTGCTTTGTTCTGGAAGCTTCATTTTCCTCCCAGATTTAATTAAAACCGAGAGCAGCCATGCTCTTGCTGCCTGCAGGAGTGATGGAAGTGTGCAGCAAACAGTTTGGCAGCTCCATTGGCTCTTATCTACCAGGGCATCTCAGGGGAGGTGCTGCAAGCATGAGGAGCTTTAAGTGCCTTTATTTGTGCTACCTGAAGACATTGTGTCCCTTTTTCATCCGAGTGATATTTTTCCTAGGTTACTCTAGGAAAGTTCCTGCATTGCAGGGGGTTGGACTTGATGGCCCTTAGCGTCTCTTCCAGCTCTATGATTCTATACCCAGTGAGCTCTTCTGGGTAATTTGGTCCATCTCATCCAAATGGAGCAGTCCCTGCACTGCAGCTTCATGACTACCAGTTCAGCGGATACATTCCATGCAGCACCCGAGGTAGAGCTGGCAATCGTTAGGGCCTGTGATTGGTCCTTGATCTTCCCCGCATGGTGGAGAAAAGGCAGGTGCTTCCTTCAAACAGCTTGGCAGCTCCATTGGCTCTTATCTACCAGGGCATCTCAGTGAAGATGCTGCAAGCATGAGGAGCTTTAAGTGCCTTTATTTGTACTTTCTGAAGACATCGTGTCCCTTTTTCGTCCGAGTGATGAAGTTTTCTAGGTTACCCAATGAGCTCTCTGGGGTAATTTGGTCCATCTCATCCAAATGGAGCAGTCTCTGCACTGTGGCTTCATGACTTCCAGTCCAGCGGACACATTCCATTCACTGCCCGAGGTAGAGCTGGCAATTGTTAGGGGCTGTGATCTTCCCTGCATGGTGGAGAGAAGGCAGGTGCTTCCTTCACACATTAAGGGGTAAATGCATGCTGCCCAGTCTGCACCATGTGAAGTAGCAGCCCACTGATGTTTCAGGGGTTCACCTCTGATGCTTCATCAGCAAAATGCCCATATTGGACCTCAGACGGCAACTAGTTTTAATCCTTCAATTTTGCTGCGCCCTTCCTTCAAAGGTCCAGAGCAAGGTAGACCGAAAGCGTAACAGTGACTCCCTTTTTGAAAGCCAGCCCTGTCACAACTCTCTTATCCAATTCATAAAAGTCTTGGATTGCTTGTAGAGAATGCCCTTGGGCTGGGTTTGTAGGAAACTGTGGAGCAGCTTCAGGAACTGCCTTCCCTTGGGTGGATGTTTCCAGTGGGCAAGAGTGAGTGCGGATGTGACAGTGAAACAAGAGAAGGAGGTCTGTGCAGTACATAAAGTAAGAGCGGAACCTGGAGTTGTATGTGAGAGCAATGCTAAGTCATGGTGTTGCTCCCACCAGTTTGCTGAGCTGTTCTTTGATGCAAGTTTCTGCTGTTTTCTCAAGAGCTTTTAGGGAAGTCAGCATTCACAAGGCCTTCAATTGGAAAGGATCTGTCTGCCTTCCCTATTCTTAATTATGTTTCCTGGTAAGTGGGAGGGGTGTCTATTTTGAATATTATGCTTCTAGTTTAAACGGGGATAGCACAGTAAAGTGCACACCCCTTCGGAACCAGGTTTACACGTCCCAGCTGTAACAGTACTTGAAATAACAAGATTTTTCAGGTTTGGCAACACTTACACACCTGAGGCAGCTGCAAGCCTGGTACAAGCCCCCACTTGTAAAAGGCCCCACAAGAAGAGTGGGATTTCATAGAATAAAATCAGGAATACTCTGAGCAGTTTGATCTGAAAAGATTTCCTGTGCTGTATTTCTCAACAATCGGTTTTTATACCACTTCCGTAGAATCTGCAAGTGGTTGAATTGAGCTCACTGATCCTAAGGGAGGTGAAACCCAACCACATACGCATACAGGTGGCTTTTATCTCAAAGGGATTTTTTAAGTTTTTACAAAGCCAGCTAACCCTTCTCTCTTCAGAGTTCCTGGATCCGAAAAATGAAAAGAGGGCTCCATGTGTGACTATTATTTATTTGTTTGTTTGACTTTTAAACCGCCCACCCCCGGAGGGCTCTTTCCCAGTGGTGTGAAATGTGGGTAAAAACTACTGTGTTCTTCAGTAGGAAGCAGAGGTGCATGTTCTTGTCACAGCAGCAGGAAGCAGAAAAGCAGGCTGACGGCTTCATATCCAGCTGCAGAAATGTTTCCGGGCAGTGCAGCCTTCTTTTGGGCAGGCTACTTTGATCTCCTCCTTAGTTGTCAGGGAGAAGAAAACAGGTACTTCTACTTGTCTGGGGTCAGGCAAAGTTGGAATGTCTCAGAGCTGACATCATCTCAACCAGAAAGGCCTTGCTGGTGGCAAGGGGGAGGGGGAGCAGAGAGACTCAAGAGTACTGTCCTAAGGGAGAATGGAGTGAGCTTTCCTTCAATCAGAATGAGGGGGGGCAGTCGAGTGTTACTGCTGTCTGTACAAATGAGGTTTGTGCTTTATACATGGCAAAGAAAACACAGAACCACCAGCAGCAGCTTCTGTTGGGGCAGACCTTGAGGATGCAACGTGTGCTGAGCTAGAAGTGCCTTTCCAGAAAGCACCCCTTAACTCACATAATGATCAGGTTGGCAAATCACAAGGAATGGTAGAAGCCTGCCTGGTTTTCTTGCTTCTGAGCAGGGCATGGTTTATTGCTTCCCAACCTCATCCCCCAGGTACCAGTTTGACTCTAAGTGTCTCCTTAGATACCAGCATTTTAAACTGCAAGAGCTGGTAACTGGTTTCAGCTGGTAGATTGGGGCAAGGACTAATTAAATTTCTACTATGGCTAGCTAAGCCATTCTGAGTTCAGCTTTCTTTTCAGATTGGGAGAAATAAAAAATCAAAGTAGCAAAGCCTAGATGGAGAGGCCTTTCCTTCCCTCCCTAGCTGCCTTTGTAAGTGCCAACAGCTGAATTGCTTGCATAGAACTCTTTCCCACGTGTTTACGGTGCTTGATAAACATGATTGCAGCAAACCCCGACAAGAGTTTGAAGCTGGTCTCAAATCGTTGATGTTGGTTCTTGGGTGGCAGGCAGGAGCCTTCCAAGAGTCCAAGAAGCATTTCCCTTCCCCCACCGAAAGATGGACACCATTGTCGGTGGCAATGTAAGTCAGCCAGTGTTGTGTTGGTGTGCTGGACTAGAATGTGGGAGGTCCTAATTCAATTCCAGGTATGGAACAGGAAGCTGAAATGGACCGGTGTAAAAGGCATCCCGGGGGTCCACTCATCTGATGAAACCAAGAAAGGCATTGGCAACCGCCTCTAGGCTCAGTTGGCTGAGTTGCTTCCTAGTTGTTCTGGCAACTGACCTGAGACGGGCATGCTTGAGTGGCTGCCAGGACTGAGATTTTGCCTCTCTGGCATTGGGCTCAAGTGGCTGCATCTTCTTCAGCCAGGCTGATGACAGAGGCAACCCTCAGTGGCCGGTACACCCCTGTTCGAATCCCCAGTTTCCCATGGAAGCTTGCTGGCTTACCCTGAGCTACTCCCACACACTCAGCTTAACCCATCTCACAGGGTTGTTGGGAAGGTAAAATGGAGGAGAGGAGAATGAGGTAAACCATTTTGAATCCACACTAGAAAAGGGCATGGTATAAATGAGGTAAATAAAAATAATGTATGTTTAGAGAATCTCTTCCTACCATAGAATCATGGAGTTGGAAGAGACCACAAGGGCCACCAAGTCCAACCCCCTGCCAAGCAGGAACACGCAATCAAAGCACTCCCGACATATGTTCATCCAGCCTCTGTTTAAAAACCTCCAAAGAAGGCGACTCCACCACACTCTGATGCAGTGAATTCCACTGTCGAACAGCCCTGACAGTCAGAAAGTTCTTCCTAATGTTTAGGTGGAATCTCTCTTCCTGCACCTTGAATCTATTATTCTGTGTCCTGGTCTTTGAGGCAGCAGAAAACAAGCTTGCTCCCTCTACGACATAACACCCCTTCAAATATTTAAACAAAACTTCAAATATTTAAACACACCATACCGTTGACTGAGATGTCAGGATGCAGTTGGGTGTTCCTGAAACTCCCAAGGTACTGTGGAGAATGGAAGGTTGGTTTGAGGGGAAAACCTCATCCAAGGCTTGTGATGGTGGAGGAAGACCTCACATGGAACAAGAGGGAGGCAGCACAAGGATCAAGCAAAGAAAGAAGGTTGCACGCTGGGCAGGTGCTGGGGAGGTGGAGGAGGAATGCTTCAAATCCCAGCCAGTTCTAGGAATGTCAATTAACCTCATCCTGCATCCCAGAATCAAGCATGTATCACCCAGCATTGTGCTTTTTTAGGGTGCTGGGCAAGCCCACTTCCCTTCTGAATTTTTCAAGAGTGGCTGGCCTGTGACTGCTTCCCGTCGAGCCAGTTTCAGGCAGGATATGACCAATTCTTGTTTCTGTTCAACTTTTCTGTTTTTGAGCAATAAAAATGCAAAGTTTCTGTGTGGGGGTGGGGTTTTTGGGGATGAAGGGTGACTGCCGCAAGCTTTTTATGACTTCTCAATGCCCCACTGGGGCCTTCACAAGGGCTCCAAAACGGTACAAACCTCAGCCATACAACAAATAACTGGTCTCTGTGTCAACTGATGAAAACGTTGCTGTTCTTATAAGCTGCCTCCCCTTATCCCAGCTCTTTAAAGGGTCTCCTCCAGACCTGTTCATATCCCCAATTATCTATGGCGTGCACGTGCATGCACTAACAAAGCCCCAACAATCTGCCCAAGTGACTTGTGTGGCAGTATGCACAATCACATCATTTGGGGGAACAGATTGCAATCCAGTTCTGCTGAAGGCAAAAACACTTCAGCACACAACTCTGCAAAGCCTTTGTGCAATTTTATGCAAAATCTGTGAGAATAATTGTGTCAGAAGTGGCATGAAGGCTTTGGGATCTCTGTTACTTCTGAGTGCGTGGGGGGCTTATTCTTGTAACAGGAGTCTCAGCCTGCAATCTCTTGAATGGTTTGTTTATGCCCTGCTTTTCTCCCCAGTGGGGAGCCAAGCTGGTTTACATCATTCTCTTCCCCTCACAACAACCCTCTGAGGTAGGTTGGGCCAGAAGAATGAGGTCCCCCAGTGAGCTTCTGTGGCACAAGTCAAGATTCAAACCTGGGTCTACCAGATACTAGTCTAACAGTGTAAGCCACTGCACCACGTTGATTCATAATGGAATGAAAGACTGCCGCCCTTGGATCCTTTGAATCAGCAGTCAAGACAAGAATGCCTCTGAGCATACACAGAGTGTTTTCACCTTTTGGACTAACTGCCGTCATCTCCCAGGTATCTCTGTTGAAGAGGGCACAGCTGCCTGTCTGTGGTTGAACCGAAGCGCCTCTTTGTTGCGTCCTCCCGTAGGAAATGCCAGTCCTAGCCTCTTGTCTTTTCTCTGTTTCCTCTCCCTTTGTCAACATATAAACTCTTCAAGGTGGGGACATTTCACCTACTTGGTTGAGCACCATGAGCAGCAATGCCAGCCATATTTCAGGGACTCTGTTATAGACACCACATCTGTTTGGTTGGGGGGGGGGACAGAGGGGAAGCTGGTCAAATGCCACAGAGGGAGGGCTTTGAGGGGAGGTTTGAGCAGAGGACTTTGAATGCATCATGTACCTTCTCAACCATCACAAGGGTTTTATCTCCTCATTTTGAAGACATACAAACTCTATTCTCCTGGGCCTCTTCTCCAGATAGGGTTGCCAACTTTGGGTTGGGAAATTCCTGGAGATTTATGGGACGGAGCCTGGGGTGGTCAAGACATGGGAAGGGGAGATAGCTCAGGAAGGATGTAATGGCACAAAGTCCACCTCATGAAGCATCCATTTTCTTGAGGGAAACGGGTCTCAGTAGTCTGGAAATCTGTTGTAATTCTCCAGGCCTCATCTGGAGGTTGGCAATCCTATTCCCAGAGCAAACCACCCACAAGTACACACACGAAGCTGCAGAGGCGTACCAGGGGTAAATGGCGCCCGGAGACAAATTGTCTCCAGGACGCCCCAGGCTCTGCCCCTGCCCTGCCCACCTTGGCTCTGCCCCCACTGCCCTTGACCCCACCCATGTCACCATGGACATGGGCAAGGTTTAGGGTGCCCACCTCCCCCCCAGATTCCCCCAGCAGGACTTCCTGGTCACGTGGGGGACCGATTTTGCGCCCCTCACGTGACCAGAAGAGTGGCGCCCGGGGACAAGGGGTACCCCTTGTCCCTAGGCAGATACGCCACTGCGAAGCTGTCTCATGTTGAATCAGATGCTTGGTCTGTCACAGTCAGCACTTACTCAAACCAGCAGCAGATTTCTAGGGCCCTTTTAAATTGGAGATGTTGGGGATTGAACCAGATGCTGGGACATGCTGTATTCAAAGAGAGTGTCACTCAGCCACGGCCCCTTCCCATATTGTGCTGCTGCTTTCTTGACCCTGCCTGCTTTTCTGTACCCCTCAGGGCCTTGTTTTCCCTCCACAGACATCCCTAGCTTCCATGTTGATTTGACATTCTCCTGCCACTGTTGGGCTACACCAGACTCTCTGGGGGTAAACACGTCCACTGAGCCCACCTACCTGACTTGCTGCAGTTTGGCTGGGCCAGGAACCCGTCTTACTTGCTTGCCTGGTCTGAAGCCAGGGCCGTCCCTCTCTCTGTGTGCATCAGACTTGTCACAACGGGCCTGGCCCTCCCTGCTTCATAAAGGGAGTGACTGGTTGCCTCCTCTCACTTTGTCCAGGAAAGGGCAGCGGGATATATGCTGAGGAAGTCCACAAGAAGCAGACAGTTCGACCACCATGGGTATGTAGTGCGGATTTTCTCTTCCAATCCCACTTTGAGCCAGAGGTGCTGGAATAGTTTACGGTGAATAAGAGGAGTTTGGATCTACAGTCCACTTTTCTGAACCGTAAGGAGTGGCTCATAAACCTTTTCCCTCTCAACCCAAGACACCTTGTGAAGTAGGTGGGGCTGAGAGAGTTCTGAAGAGTTATGACTAGCCCAAAGTCACTCAGCTGGCTTTCTGTGAAGGAGTGGGGAAACAAATCCAATTAATCAGATGAGAGTCCAACCGCTCATGTAGATGAGTGAGGGAATCAAAACCAGCTCTTCAGATTAGAGTCCACCACTCTGAACCACTGCCCCTTGCTGGCTCACACTGTGCTGTTACCCAGGGTACTGTCTTTGGCAGGCTCTACATGTGCAGTCTCGTCTTGCACTTTAGCCATAGAAAATGGAGAGTCAAATATCCCTCACTATGTTATCAGTACTTTGTTACTGGTAGCCTCTTGCTTCTTCCACAGACTCTCTTCTAGGCAGCCTTTGGGATGCTGCTCTCTCAGCCCCAATCCTTCTTGGGAAGTAGAGATAATACTGGTCTACCTGACAAGGCTGTTGAGTGGCTGAACTAATATCTGCAAAAGCATGCTGAGAACTTAGAAAGGCATCGTAGAAATTATTATTATTATTATTTATTACATTTGATAACCTGCTCACCCCCAAAGGGCTCTGTTGCCTGTTTGTCTGTCATGAATGTATTTGTATGGGGTGTTGTGTGGTTTCCAGGGCTGGATGGCTGTGTTCTAGTAGCATTTACTCCTGACGTTTTGCCTGCATCCGTGGCTGGCATCTTCAGAGGATCTGATGGTAGTAAAGCAAGTGGAGTATATATACCTGTGGAATGTCCAGGGTGGGAGAAAGAACCATTTGCCTGTTAAAAAGTGTAAAGGGTGCAATATGTATTTGTATGTCTCATATTGCTGTTAAGTCGCAGCCACAGGGTGATCCCACAGGTTTTTGAGATTTTGAGAGGTGGTTTGCCATTGCCTGCCTCTGAGTAACAAAGTGGACTATCCAGGGTCATCTCTGCCTTGCTTCTAAGGTTTGATGAGATTGAGCTAGTCTGGGCTGTTCAGGTCAGGGCCAAGTTTTATCACTGAGGGGGATTTTAGACAGTGACTTCAGTGGGTTTCTGTCAGTTCTATGAATGTACAGAAATTGCTTTGGTAATTAGGTTCAAGTTAGTGAAGGGTTAGTGATTGCCTTTCAGTAGACTCAAAGGGGCTTACAAACTCCTTTCCCTTCCCCCTCACAACAAACACCCTGTGAGGTGGGCGGGCTACTGGCATATGCATGTGTGTGTATATGTATCTACAAAAACTTGGTGAGCTTCCAGACATGGAAGGACACTCACCTCTGAGATGGAGCAGTGAATAAACCAGAGGTAGAACACGTTGCCGAGAGGTAGAACACGTTGTCCTTGGCTGGTGGCTGGATCACAACCAACTCCCACAATGTGGGACGGCCATGATGGGCGGCTGCCACTCAGTCTCCGTTCCCCAGAGGTCCTGGTCCTGGTTGACTTTGAGGGCCAGCTGAGCGACGAGTTGAAGATCAAGGCCGGTGACATAATCTGCAAGGTGCATGCAGGCGCTGAAGAAGGATGGCTCCAGGGTGAACTGGAGGGCCGGACGGGGTTCTTCCCTCAGCAGTTTGCGCAGGTGAGTGAGACCTGATTCCACACACAGCATTTTAAAAGGTATACACCTCAGATGTATTATGTGTGCTTTTGAAAAAGGGAAGGGGGGGGGCAAGGCTGTGTTTGCATTTAGAAGGAAAAACAACACTGGGTGGGCATCCTGCCAGCAGCCAGTCATGCAAAGTCATGTTGTGTGCAAAATCTCTTTGCCAGCCCAGTAGCCCTTCAGGGGCAAAACTCAGAACGTGACATAAAGCACCTCTGAGCATGATGCGCAGCGTTGTCTTGCTCACCACTGGCCAGCCGAGCAGCCCTTCTGCCTGCCTGCCTGCTGTGATTTGATTTATTTCCTTGATTCATGCAGGTGTGTGTTGCCATCAAGTCACAGCTGACTTATGGCGCCCCCCCCCCCTTAACCCAAATGGGAAGCCAAAGAAGCATACATCATTCTCCTCTCCTCATAACACCCCTGCAAGGTAGGCTAGACCAAGAGTCTGTGACCAGCCCAAGGTCTCCCTAGCACCCATGGCAGAGTGGAGATCTAAACCGGACTCTCCCTTATCTTAGCCTTACACTCTAACCACTGCGCTATACTGTGTCCTCTTTCGTCTTTCAAAAGGAAGTACTTCCCGTCCTTCTCCCACCCCCCACGGCTTCTCCTTTAGCTGCTTTGCCTTCCTCTCCTCCTGACCCCTGCCACAAAGGAACCTAGCCGGCCATTTGCATTTGCCAGTGGCATTTCAAGCCAACAGATGCAAATGAATTCTGAAGCAACGCTGTTTTGTTTAAACGATGACCAGGAAGGAAGCTGTGTGTGGAGCCAGCTTGCCCAACCCCTGGGAAGACAGAGCAGACAGAGAGCGGGCATGGCTGGGTCCAGATGGGGCAATGAATGGGCACACATAGGGCCAGGCCACATAAAACCCAGATGTGGAGACCGGTACGGTACTGTTTGTTGCCCAAGCTGCTGCTCCCTGCAGCTGGCTGGGCTAGGGAATCTGAAGAACCTCTTTCCTTCTGCTGAGGGTTGGTTCAACGTACTTGGTTGCCCAGAGTCAAGAGGTAATGATTTAACCAAAGCCACCTTCTGCATTCCTAGGGTTGCCAACCTCCAGGTGAGGTCTGGTAATCTCTTGGAATGCCAGCTGATTCCCTGACAACAGAGATCAGTGCGCTAGAGGACATGGTTGTTTTGGAAGGGGGATTCTATGGCATTAGACCCCACTGAGCTCCCTTCTGTACCCCAAAGCCTGCCCTCCAGAGTCTCCACCCTCACTCCAAATATTAAGGAGTTTCCCAACCTAGAGCTGGCAACCCCATGGGTGGACTCAGATTTGTGTTCTGCCCAGTTTTCCCCACATTGAAATCCATCTGCCGAATCTCAACTTTGTTTTTTCTTAATTAATTTATAAATATTTCTGCCCATTGTTGCCAAAAAGACAAACAGTTCCAAAAGTCAAGCTAGTTTTGAACTGACCTGACCTGGTTTTTCTCAAGGAACTCGTGAACTGTGATTTTGTGAGGTTATTGTGAGTGCTTCTTAAAGCAGCCTTGTTGCCGCATTGAACTACAATTCCCAATGTCCTTTGGGGAGGAAGAAGAGACTATGTATTGCTCAGTCCTTGCTTTGCAGTTTTCAACTGCTTGCTGACCTCCCTCCAAGGGGGAGTGTCTCCTTGAGGCCACACCCCCACTCACCTATATATTTGGGATCATTGCACATGCTGCTTTTTTGCCGCCCTCGTCTGCTCTCTGGGATGGCCCCTTTGGTACGGAAACAGGGATTACTTCGCCAGGAAAAGGTGTGACTTTTATAGGAGAGGCTTGGATGCTTTCCTGCCCTTCAAAGGGCTGAGGGTGGTTTCAATGCAGGCTCAGCTCTTTCTGGCCCTTCGTATTTGGCGTAAGAGGTGGCTGCTGAGACTTGGGGACTTAATTTCCCCAGGGTGCAAAGCCTTGTGGGGAGGATGCCACCCTCTGCTTTGTTTCCTGGAAGGGATGGAAGCGTCAGGATTCCTGGGCCGTCACCTCCTCATTGGGGTCTCTCTAGGGAATTCAGCAGGCGATAGTGTCTCCCAGAGCTCTGAATGGCCTTGGAGGGACATGGCACATGCTGAGTTACAATGGAGCAGGTTGTGGGGCCTGGAAATTTCCTGAAACTACAAGTGGTGTCCCGGATTTAGAGATGAGTCCCTCTGGAGAAATTGTGTGCTTTGGGGGGTGGGGGTGGGTCAGTTCCTTGGCATTCTATCTAGTCCTTCCCAAGCTCCACTCTCCAAATCTCAAGGAATTTCCCATCCCAGAGGTGGCCACCCTAGCAAGGTGAGGCCGAGAGTTTGGATTCCTGGGTTCTTCTCCCAAAAGGGATCTGCTGGGCTGGACTATAGTTCTAGAGGTGAGACACCTGGTGTACTTGTAATGCAGACCAGGTGTACCAGGGTGTTTGAGCTGCTTTCTAGCCCGCCTTGATCTTTGTTGCTTGGCTTTAGCAAGCTAGTCTGGATGCAAGGAGAGAAGGCGGGATGAAAGGGTGATGGGCTGGACAAGGGAGATTGATGGGACAAGGGTAGATCTCTCCAAGACTTTCCTCTTGGTCTGTTGGGAAGTCCTGGGTCTGCTATCTTCCTTCCCCCACCACACGTGGCTCTATGCCATAGTGCCAGAGGCGTAGCTCCAAGGGGGCACTGGAGGTGGAGTGGGAGTTGCTTGCTTGAGCCATTTTGAGCGTGGCAGCCTGTGGGGTGTGTGGCGGGGGCATTCTGGGGCGTGGCAGGGGTGTGGTGGCTTTTCTCCACCTTGCAAGAAGAAGCAGCTTCGGCTGAAGCTCTTTCCTTCCCAGATTAAAAGATCAGGCACTCCTCGGCAGCCCTCTTTGGTGTCCAACCGACTCATTAGAGTTCTCCAGGCGGCTTATTCAAAGCCAGTGTTAAAGGAAAGCCCAGTCAAAAGTGAAATAAACCAAGCACAGCTGGTGGCAAGTTGGAGCAGCTGCTATGTTCATTGTGTGTGTTAAGCGCCATTGGGTTGCTTCTGACTTCTTGGGACCAACATGCCCTTCTGTTAACAGCCTTGCAAACAGGTTTTCTTGCAAACTGCCTTCCACCAAAAGCTCAAGAAGAGCAACCAGATTCTTACCTGGGGCTTAAAGATAATCAGCAGGACTGGCACTTGGCAAGAAGACTGTGTGCCATGGAAACAGTGCCCTCAGAAGGTGGGAGGCACCTAGATCTATGGGGCTGGGGCGGGGGAGAAGGTCTTTCCTCTTCAGACCTGCTTCTGCTCTTAGTCTCCTGTGCTGTTTTTTATTTGCCCTAGGAAATTCCAGCAAGTCTCCGAGCGGATGGCTCCCAGCGATGTCCCCGATCCATCCGTACTGGTAAGGGTGTATGAGTGGCTGCCTCCTGCCCTACAGGTTCAAAGGGGAACGTTTTGGGGACCAAATGTTCAAGATGTGACCATAAGGTATAGAAGATATTTGTTTTTAAATGATGGAAGCAAAGCAATTAGTTACAGGATGTTATGGAGTTTTGTGGAACTGCTGTGGATATCTGTGCAAAAAGAATGGTAGAAATGAAGGAGGTACCATTTCCATATGGTGATAGTTTAGGGCTGCAACCAGTGGTGGGATTCAAATAATTTAACATCCAGTTCCGGTGGTGGGATTCAAATAATTTAACAACTGGTTGTTTACAAGCACTATTTTAACAACTGGTTCTGCCGAAGTGGTGCGAACCGGCTGAATCCCACCACTGGCTGCAACCCTACTGAGCTGCCCATTCAAACCGATCTGATCTGGCTCTTCCTAAAGGAAGTGGGGTCCCTTGGGAGTGGGGTCTTTTCCTCAGAGATCCCAGGGCCTTGTCTCTCAGCTGCAGTGCCCGGGCTTCCATTCTGTGGAAGCGAGCTCAGAGGTTAGCTCCACAGAAGATGAGTATGCCACCATGCAAAGGAGCCCTTTCCAGACTCCACTGCAATGCCTTGCACTCAGCACTTCCAGGCACTTCTTTATCTTCTGAGAGCCGGAACACT
Source organism: Sphaerodactylus townsendi (assembly GCF_021028975.2). Classification (NCBI taxonomy): domain Eukaryota; kingdom Metazoa; phylum Chordata; class Lepidosauria; order Squamata; family Sphaerodactylidae; genus Sphaerodactylus; species Sphaerodactylus townsendi. Next base: position 102,660,219 of record NC_059430.1, read on the forward strand.
ACTGACTGCAACCTGTCTAACACATACGAACACAAGTAACTTCCTTATACTAAATAAGGCTCTTGCTCCATCACGGTCAGTGTTGCCCACTCAGATGGGCAGTGGCTCCCCAGGGTCTCGGGTATCACTCTCCAACTCGTCCTTTTAACTGGAGGTGCTGGGGATTGAACCTGGGACCCTTTGCATGCCAGTCAGATGCTCTACCCCTGAGCCATGGCCTCTTCCCAGACATACGTGTGGTGGATTTCGGCCTGGAAGTTGGTGGTGTGGGTATTCTTCCTGTTGGGGAGGGAATTGCTGCTGACGTGGCACCTTCTACGTTTGTTCCTTCTGTAGTCCATGCTGTGAAGAAGCAGCCGAAGCAGCGCTGGTGCCAAGTCACCTTCCCTTACTCCCCCGCCAAGGAAGATGAGCTGGCATTGTGCCCCGGAGAGCTGGTGCAGATCTTGGAGGAGGTGAGGCGGGGGTGGAGGGTGGGCAGCACGTTCAGATCCTCCCCCTGCCCCAGTTTAAATGGCTGAATTGTATGATGAGAGATGCACCCCATGGGAGGGAGGGCTTGGGTTGCTAGCCCCAGTCCAGAATCTTACCCTTCTTACCCTCCCCTTGTGAGTCTTTTTCATCAAGGGGTCCAGTATTGGCCTGGGAAGGCTGTCTGTCTGAAGGGTATTCGATTAAAAGAGATACTTATTAGCAGGGATGCGGAAGCAGCATCCATTGGGAAAGAATGGAGGCAGAGATACCTTGAGTTGCTTGTAGTCATGCCGCGAGGTCAGCGTAAGAACGAGATGAGACGCGGTGATTTCATCTGGTGGAGAGCGCCCTTCCTTAGCGGGAGCGCATAGTGTCCGTGTTCAGCGTGACTCTGCATGATACTGGTTCCTAGCACCTTTTATTTATGATTCTAAGCGTGTAGAGCAGGATACGGGAGCAGAGATTCCGGAGAGCCGGGAGAATGGAGAGACTAGGAGATCATCATGTGATACATGATCTCACACCTGGCTGCCTACGATGCGGAGAGAACATCAAGCGTCTAGGGCCTAATCCCTCACCTAGGAGGCAAGACCATTGTCCCAGCATCCAGGACACCCGGTGGTTTATGGAAACCAGGTAGTCTCTGACCTGCTTGACTCCTTCCAGAGGATGAGAGAGGTGAGGGAATGAGTCGACTCAGAGGAGGCCGATAGGAGGCCTTGGTGTACCAAGAAAGCTTCTACCACTACAGTGCTGCTCAGTCAACAGTGCATCCCTACATCTCCTCCCCTTTTACATTTGTAGAAGGGAGGCGGAAATGTTGGGGAGTGATTTAAAGGAGGCGGCTCTATCTCCTCCAAGTACGTTGCTTTCAGCCAAGCTACTTGGAGCTAGCAATACAACATTACTAGAACTTGGATTGCTGATGTAAGAAAGGGAAGGTTGAGGGAGTTTCATGCTATGTTACAGGCACATGTAGATATATATACATTAGATAGAGAACAAGATCCAAATAGGAGGGCAGCTGCCACAAGTCAAGCTTCAATGCATCCTGGCAACTTCCATGCACTCATATGAATCCTCAGCAATGACAAACAATCAATGCGGCACGATTAGAGGTGGTAAGACCCACTTCGCGAAGGGCACAGGCCAAGAGCAGCCCGATAGTCTTGGTGTTACAGGAAATAAGTCAGAGTTCCCACAAAGAAGTCACCGCTGAGGGAAACATCTCCCAGCCTTAGGCTAGAGCCACGTGCATCCTCCGGCAAAGGGGCGAAGGGGGGGGCAACCCACATGGGCAAATATGGAAGCTTCAGAGGTGCGGAGCCTAGAGGCTTGGGACGCATGGTAAGAGGCTGACAGCCAGAGAGTTCGCAGACATTTGGAATTACAACAACAACAAATAACATAACTTCTAAAAAATTAAAGCATACATGCTTACATGATCAAGCTGGAGTTACAGTACTCCAATGAATTCCTTTGGAATTCGGCTCCAAAGGGCATCAAGTATAGATGGAAACAATAAACATAGCTAACAACAATGCAAAGGCTAAGGATGAGGTAGAAGGGGACAGCCCATGGCTTATACATAATTATCCAATGCACTTGCTCTTGCTGTTTGGCCACTCAAAGCCAACTGGAAGCGATGATGGTAGTAGAGTCCATGGATTTCTCCAAGAAGGTGAGAGAGAGAGCTACAGATAGCTCTTGCTAGCATTGTACTAGGTTCAGTGACTCATCACGAGCAGGAGACTCTTGAGGAGTAGGCTGCATGTTCCTGATAACAATCAGGTAGCTAGAGCAGGCGGAGAGTTTGCAAAGGTTAACCTATCAGGAATGTTCCTGGCTGCAATCTAGAGCATCCAATAGTGACTTGAAGAGGAGAGAGGGAATGTGCAGCTATGGATGAGGAGCAGCGACACACAATCCAACCTCTGAGCCATAGCAGCTGGCCCAGGCAGAAGAACCCAAGAGAATATTGCGTAGTGGCAGCGAATAGGTGCTCCCAGATGTTGAGTCTAGTCAAAGCTCATCAGAATTTAGCCGCATTACCACCAGCAGGGAGGCAACAGAGCAGGCAGAGGATGAGTAGGCCGGCGAGTTGGCATTGATGATTTGCAAAGAGGGGCGAAGCTGCAGGATCGCCCGGCGTCGGGGTATGCCTTGCATGGCCGCAGCCTCTTGAGAACTTAACAGCTGGCAGTGCAGCCTTGACGTCCCCCCCCAGGTCATCGGGCCTCTTTGGATTTGCGTTAAGCGCTGGGCGTCGGTAAAGCGGCGTTTCCGTTGAGGAGCCGCTGTTGGGATCCTCCCAGAGGGATTCGTTCCCATCTCTGGGATGGGGTTGGTTTTCCTCACAGAAGCCATTCCATGGGCTGGCCTGTCATGGTGTAGTCCCGGGATCCCACAGGAGATCTTGTAGGAAGAAGGACTAGAAACACACCCTTACCCAGGTTATGAGGAGGGCAAAGGTCCTGCCGGAGCTTGGAGAGCCGATGGAGTCAAGATCAAGACTGCCTTTGTTGGATTTTAGTGTTTGATATAAGAAGACTATATAGAAGGAAACTTATCTTACGCAGCCTGCATTAGGGGGGGTTGCGCAATGCACTCTGCTGAGGCCGCCTACTCCTCTTTCTTCTAAGTTGTTTGACAGGGAGGGCAGAGGGTAGGCATCCGGCATGGAAGCTGGCACAGAGCTGCCATCAGGCGTGGCAAAGTGCGTCAAAGTCCGAGGAGCCTAGATGGGAGGAGGAGGGCTAGCCATGGACTCCTGAGAGGAATTGTAGGTGTGCATGCTTAATTTTACAACATGGGCAAAGAGGGCTTGGATGCGCTTTTGGGTGATGGATCACATCGGGAACAAAGCGTAATCAAGAGCCGATTAAGTGTAAATTTGCACACAAAGGGAGGTCTTTCTTTTGCAGGGGAAAATGTACTTACCGTGGACTCCCGGCGGTTAACGCAGAGTGGATTGCTGAGAACAGATGGTGCTGAATTTGTAATAGATTCATCTTGGGAGATGCTGCCCTTGAGACCCGCTCCTTAAAGAGGCGGCCTAAATAAGAACCGGAAATAAGTCCAAACCGGAGAGCAACATTGTTGGGGCGTAAGAAGCAGTTTATCACGTGGGATTTAGGTGCGGCAGCATCCCCAATTTAGGAGCCTTGTCCTGGCAGTGCTCTTTGCGTACCATGGATGGAGCTAGAATTGCTAATCCAGGGAGAGACCAGTCAATGAGTTCGGCTCCTCCCCGGCCTTTACTGATTGAAAAAATAGAAGGAAGGAAGGAGGAGGAGAGACAGCTCCTGGTGGAATTTAGGAGTAGATTCCAGGAGACAATTACAAAGTGCGACTTGAAAGAAAAGGTTTTGGAAATTTACCTTCCCCTGCAAGGAGACTTCTAAGTGGTTTAGATCTTGCTTCCTACCTTCACAGCATGGAGGCTGTATGGGATGTAGGTGTGGCTTTCGAGGAGAGCCCCGGGCATTCCATGATTCAGCCAGGTAGTTCCCAGGTATAGAACGTGATGCTCTGAAATAACTCTGGCTCCATATATAAACTTGTACTCATGCCAATGCTTAGTAATGTAAAATCCAAACCTTTCAGGGCACTAGCACACATAAATCAAAAAAGGAGAAAAACTTTAATTGGGGCATGGGGAGCATAGGCCTTAAGCAAACGTGGAAAATCCTCTCTGTAGGGGAGAACTTTAGGAGTCTCTGAGAAGGGGCAAGACCTTACAGAACATATATATAGGCATACGGAGCACATACAAAGTAGTGAGGAGGGATTACAGCTCTGGGCGGATCTCTTGCTCCTCTGAATCTTACAGGGCTACCATTCTCCCTTGGTGCTTAGAGCTCACGACCCTGCTTTCCCCTGAGGTACTGGCCGAGTTTGCTGCCACTGGGGAGCTTTGAGCTTAGAGGGCTCTTGCACACAGGGCTCCAGAGGCTATAAGAGGAGATCTGAGGTTTGAGAACCCATTACAGCTGGAGAGGGCCAAGGGAGCTTCTTCTTCATGAAGGACTTTGGGCTTAAGGCCATTGTGCTGGCATCTTCCCCTCTTCCATGCCCTCATTGTCCTGTAAGATTGGCTACTTAGGGCAATTCTTGAGGAGGGAGTTCAAAACGGCAGTCCCTCTTGCACTTAATGCAAGACGGACTGGGCATGGAGCGCCAGAATTGCGTTGGCTGCTCTTCCGCCAGCTATTTCTTTCCTGTGGCAATTCAGTGACTCTGTGGACTCTGCAGAGATTTTTGAAATCACAAGAGAGAGGCAGTACCACTTCGGGGCACTGAAGCGGAGGCAATGGTGACTTTGGAGTGATAGCAGAAGGGTTAGCAGAAAGCAGGGAAGTATAGACGTAGGGAGGGGAGGCAAGCAACGCAGAGGATTTAGATTAGCCGAACTTAGATCAGACTCGAAAAGGAAAAGCATTAGGGGCAGGATGCATCGAGTTTGAACTTCTGGCAGTTCCTGGCGGGATGCTTGTCCCGCACTCCTGGATGTGGATGGCTCCCTGGTGCTGCGGAAGTCGCATGACCCTGGGATGATGAACAATCCCTGTTCAGCTGCAGAAGCTTTTAGCAAGACCATTGCCAGAACCCAATGTAGTCTCCGTGGGGATGGGATCCGCACCACACTGAGCTTCAGGCTGGAGCAGCAGAGATTCTCATAGGGGAGCTCTCGGGGAAGGAGGTTTGAGAGTGCAGACCTTGGTTCCGGGCTGGGGAGATGCCCGGCGCAGGCCTCCCAAGCCAGGGCATTGGGAGCACCTGGTCTTTAGACCCTCTGGGGTCTTCACCTCTGGGGAGACCCCCCTCCGCTCGGGCTGTAGGCCCTCACCGGCAGAACGACCTACAATCCTTACGGAAGTGCGTCCTGGCTTGCTGCAATTGGAAACACTTTCGTCCTAGGGCTGTCTCTCATGGCAGCCGAGAGGAGCTGCTCTGGCTAGGAAGGCTGTCAGCTTTGATGGGCTTAAAGACCCGATATCCTGGCTTGAAGCCTTAAGCCATGTCGGCCAGTTCCGGGTTCCTACCTAGACCTGTGACTGACGTTGCTTTGGCGGCACTCAGCGGAGAGCATGCTCTTGTGGCAAGGCGCTTAAGGAGTTAAGCCGCCTGGCCTCCCTCGTTATCCAACTCCACCTGGTTTCTCTTGAGGGCCTCCTGGAGCCTGTTCACGCGAATCCGGCATAGGGCTCCTAGAGGCTTCTGCCGGACGCCAGAAAAGCTTTGGGCTGGCCGTCCAGTGTGCTGGGGACTTTCAAAAACACCTTGGCGCATTATCTCAGAGGCTTAATCATAAGCGGGTAGCCTCCAGCAGGACAATTTGTGCGCTAGGAGTTAAGTGAAAGCTTCAGAACGCGATTAAGGCTGGTGCGGGCGGTGTAGGTGCCGCCAGAGGCTGCTCTCTGCTTATGCACTGCTGTGCTGTAAGCGCCTTCCCAGATCAAGCATACCAGTGGGTTTTAAAAAGCATGCTAAAGGGTGGTTTGTCCAGGTCCTCCTGGAACCATTAGAGTGGTTTCCCTGGCGACCGCTTCCCAACACACATGCCTCTCACATAGGGGCTGAAGTGATTCCCTACGTCCCGCATTGCCTTGGCGTGGAGACCTCCAGTGAGAATGTCTTTGCTTGCTTAACCTAGGGGGGGCGGTACTTTCGACATTAACTTTCGGCCGAATGAGTGCCATCCTCCCCCCTCGCTATCTGCGTAATAGTGGGCGGGCACATGGCAAGGATACCGGGCATCAGCTCTCCGTCCAGGGTTTCCCTTCTTTTACCAGATCGTGGCTAATACGCTCTGTTAGGGTTTGAAACCCGCTGCCCATTACGCGGCTAAACCCGACGGATAGTCGCGGTAAAGCTTTGGTTTTTAGAAAGCCAGAGAGGCGGATGCGAGGGAGGAGGCGCTCGAAGCCGCTGGGAGAATTTGAAGGAGGCAGGGGAGCATTAAAGGCAGAAGCGTAGGACGAAGGCCCACCAATTGTAGAGTGATACAGAGAAAATTCCGAAGTGAAACTGAAGTTGAAAGATCGAAAGGAGTGGCGGCCTACAGCAAGGGAATATGGAGTGCCGGTAGGCCCAGGCTGATGGCTACATAACATTGTCTCCATTCGCCAGTAGACAGCTTACACCGGGCGCCAGCGCAGGCTCTGTGCGAAGAGTGCTACCGATGTTTTCCCAATCCTAAGATTCAATGTCCCTCTCCGGGTACTACCGCCGGACATTGAGGCTTCAATCTCGCCGACCAATTCTGCGCGAGCTCCCCTCTCTTTACGGGGACTGCAAAATGCCATGCTTCGCTAACGCTTTTAGCTTCGTTAACGCGGCTTGTCATAAGCCCTGCTTTCGCAAGCTCCCGCCATACTCTACCGGGTGTGTTCCGCTGGACGCAGAGAGTGTCCTAGGACTTCGAAGTCCCTGGATCGCCGATCCAGCTGACGGAAGCGATATCAAATGGGGTCCCTGGATGCGCTCGCATCCAGCGGACTTCGGTACCGTTGTGCCCTTTCCAGGCTTACGCTGGAGCAGGGAATTGGGAGGTTCGAGGATTCCCGGTTTCGCACCAGCTTGTAGTCGCGCTTAGCCAGCGAGGCCAGCGTGGAAGGTCAAGCGTAAGACGATAGACGCCGAGGCCGGTGATTTTATCTGGGTGGAGAGCGCCAGCACCGGTAGCTGGTGTCGATGCAGGTTCCGGCTTTAGAAACTCTGCCGCCGCGTGCTGGTTCCTGGCACCTTTTATTGCGATTCTAGCGGGCGCGGTAGAAGGGCGGAACGGGGAATTCCAGGGAGAGCGGGAGAGCCCGGGGAGACTAGAGAGATCATCATGTGATGCATGATCTCACCTGCAAGCTGCTACGCATGGAGAGGCATGCGTCAGCGTCTGGGCCTGAAATCCTCACCTGCTGGGGCAAGACTCATTGTCCTTTGTCCGGGACACCCGGTGGTTGTAGGGAGCCAGGTAGGTAGTTCTATGACCTGCTGACTCATCAGGGGGATGAGGGGTGGGGGAGCCGGAAGTCAACTGTAGAAGGCCGAGAGTCAGGTGTGCCAGCTGTGGCTAGCTCTGCTACGGTGCTGCTGGGTCAGCAGTGCATCCCTACATTGCTTTATATAAAAGTTTACTAATTTAAAAAGGAACATAAGAAAGAGCCTGCTGGATCAGACCAGAGTCTATCTAGTCCAGCACTCTGCTACTCGCAGTGGCCCACCAGGTGCCTTTGGGAGCTCACATGCAGGAGGTGAAAGCAATGGCCTGCTGCTGCTGCTGGTGTTCCCGAGCACCTGGTCTGCTAAGGCATTTGCAATCTCAGATCAAGGAGGATCAAGATTGGTAGCCATAGATCGACTTCTCCTCCATAAATCTGTCCAAGCCCTTTTTAAAGCTATCCAGGTTACATGGTTACATGGAATAAAACAAATAAATGCTGTACTGCTCTGTTACATATTTACAGTACTAACCATACACTTACATCTTGCTCTTCCTTCCTACTTCTCTCTGTCCATGCGGTCTTCTCCACTGAAATAAAGAAAACAAGTTAACTTCACACCTTCTGATGTACGTGCTCACTAACATGCAAGCAACAGCTATCTGACTGACCAACAGCTAATCAATAGGTCAGCTCAGTACAATATCACCTCAGTATCCTCTTTACAAAGAAGAAGAGTTGGGATTTATATTCCCCCTTTCTCTCCTGCAAGGAGACTCAAAGGGGCTTACAATCTTCTTTCTCTTCCTGTCCCCCAGCCCCCAACAAACACCTTGTGAGGTGGGTGGGGCTGAGAGAGCTCCAAAGAACTGTGACTAGCCCAAGGTCACCCAGCTGGCATGTGTTGGAGTGCACAGCTAATCTAGTTCCCCAGAGAAGCCTCCACAGCTCAAGTGGCAGAGCCAGGAATCAACCCTGTTCTCCAGATTAGAGTGCACCTGTTCTTAACCATGACACCATGCTGACTCAGTTAACCCTTTTATGACTGAGTCATAAAACACTTGCAAATACCAACACTGTCCCACAGTTTACCCTTTTTCCCCATGAAACATAAACAGGCGAGTAAGGCTCCTGCCAAAGTGGCCACAAGCCACCTCTGCATACTTCTGCACAGATGCCCCCATTCCTACCAACGAGCTTGGCTCTTTTGACTGAATATGTTGTCCCAAAAAATGGGAGTAATGAAATGTATCGGGTCACTTCAGGCATCTAATGGATGGGGGGCTTTCCTTTTTATTTATTTATTTATTTATTTATTAACCTTTAATAGGCATAGAGGGGGTAGAACCTTTAATAGGCATAGGGGGGCTTTCCTTTTTATTTATTTATTTATTTATTTATTAACCTTTAATAGGCATAGAGGCGGCAGAACCTTTAATAGGCATAGGGGGGGAACCTTTAATAGGCATAGGGGGGCTTTCCTATGGCTCTGTATCTAACCCCAAAGTGTTCTGGTGTTTTCCCTTCCAGTAGGGCCCCAGTGGGTTTAGGAGGACTCCATCTCCGTAATCAGCCTACTTGTCCAAAACTTGCCCAAACAATCTTGGGGACCGTTGCTATGTATGTAGGAAGAAGAAGAGTTTGGGTTTATATTCCCCCTTTCTCTCCTACAGGAGACTCAAAGGGGCTTACAATCTCCTTTCCCTTTCCCCCCTCACAACAAACACCCTATGAGGTGGGCGGGGCTGAGAGAGCTCTGAAAAGCTGTGACTAGCCCAAGGTCACCCAGCTGGCGTGTGTGGGAGTGCACAGGCTAATCTGAATTCCCCAGAGAAGCCTCCACAGCTCAGGCGGCAGAGCAGGGAATCAAACCCGGTTCCTCCAGATCAGAGTGCACCTGCTCTTAGCCATTACGCCACTGCTGCTCAGGAAAGTCTTGAGCCTTGTAAGGTTGCCCCAGAGCCAATTGGGGGACTCTGCAAGGACCATCTTTCTCTTCTTTGCAGATTGAGGATGGCTGGTGCCTAGGCAAGAAGAGCGGGCAGCTGGGAGCCTTCCCCTCCAACTTTGTGCAAGAGCTGGGCAGCCTTCCTCCAGGTGGGAAGTTAGATGAGGCTCCGGGGATCTCCCAGAATTACACCTGATTTCCAGACTACAGAGAACAGCTCTTCTGGAGAAAATGGTGGCTTTAGGAAGGGGTGGGGGTGGTGATTAGTGGTGAACTCTGTGGTATTATGCCTTGCCCAATCCCACCCTCTACAGACTCCACCACAAAATGTCCAGCAAATGCCCAGCCCAGATTTGGTGTTCCTATTGGAAGCGATGTCACGGTGGGAAGGCATGAATGATGGTGTCTTTGTTCCAGGTGGATCCCTTAAAGGAAGAGCTGAATTGAGAGGGGGGTATGTTGTATTGAAGCCGTGGAGGCAGGGCCTCTCTCCCTTCCCCTGTGTTCACTCTCTCTCTTCCCCCTTGCAATGTTGTTAACGGCAGGTCCAATTTTCCCAGACCCCAAATTGGGGGCAGCAAAACAACGGCCGAAGATGACAAACAAGACGTTTCTGCTGAATGCAGCTGAGGCTGAGAAGGTGAGTGAGTGAGTGGCTGCAGAAATGGGCTGCTGGGTGGTGAGAGAGAAAGGGAGGGAAGGGATTGAGACTCCCGGAGCCATTTGCAGTGCTGTAATTTGTGCAGATTTGCTGCCCCCTTCAGGGAAGGCCAGTTCCTGCATGCTGTACTACTGTCTCTGTGTTATATGCGGTCAGGTCGGTTTCGACTTAGGGAGACCCTATAAATTAGTGGTCATAACCTGCATGGCCCAGGCTAGCCTGACCTCATCTGATCTCAGAAACTTAACAGGGTTGGCCTTGGCTAATATTTGGATGGGAGACCTCAAAGCATAGGTGTCGAACTCGTGGCCCTCCAGATGTTATGGATTACAGTTGCCATCATCCCCTGTCAGCATAATGCATCTGGAGGGCCATGAGTTTGACACCTGTGCCTCAAAGGAATACCAGGATCATGCCAGGGAGAACCGTACAGGGTTCTCCACGACTGCTATCTCTTGCCGTCTTCACTGGACTGTCCAGATTAACATGGGCAACATTCTTGACTCTTTCCTTATTCGTTGGCTGGATCTTGCTGCAGCTGGAGATGGTGACAGAGAAGCTCGTACCTCCGATCAAAGGAGGCCCTAGGCCAGCGAGTAACAGCCCAGATCCACAAGAGGCCTTGCATAAAACCCAGTGAGTGAGGAAGACCAGAGTCTCATATATGTATTTATTTGGGGCTGGTTTTGTTCTGGGGACTTTTGGCTTCTGAGATTGGAAGAAGAAAACAAGGCAGTATCTCCTTTTCATCAGTTGCTCTACTAGGGCCTCTTTAGTAGGGAGCCAGTGTGGTGTAGTGGTTAAGAGCAGGTGGATTCTAATCTGGAGAACAGGGTTTGATTCCCCACTCCTCCACCTGAGTGAGTGGCAGAGGTTTACCTGGTGAACTAGATGTGTTTCTGCACTCCCACATTGCTGCTGGGTGGCCTTGGGCTAGTCACAGTTCTTTGAAACTCTCTAGCCTATGCCATCCAAGTCAGGGCAAAGTCACATTAGGGAATGCTGTGCCTGGAATTTCTGAGGAAGGGAGATAGCAATTTGCAACCAGTTGGGAAAGGGGTAGCTATTTGTAGGCTTGTATCTTGCGGGGGGGGGGGGGGGGTCTTGGAGTCTCAGGGTCCAGCATCTGGCCGGCGTGGAGGGTGATGTGCCCTCTGATTTCCTACAGCTGCAGGTGAATCACCGCAGTACTGCCGAGTCATGTTTGATTACGAGCCCCAGCATGAAGATGAGCTGCCACTCAAGAAGGGTGACTTGGTTCTTTTGCTGAGCAAGGTAAGAGTTGGGAGGGGGATTAGGAAGGGGTGGCAGGGGCCCTCATTAGGGTGGTTTGATGCTCCCATGAAGACCAAGAGCTACATTCCGGCTCAGCATTTCAAGAACATTTAAGAGGGGAGCTTCGGAACCCCCATTATTTAGTAGAGGTAGCGGTTGTCTTCTAAAAAGAGACTCAAGCTGGTTTGACATGGTCTTTGTAGACACTTTGCACTTGCCTTGGGGTGTCTTCCTCCTTGCTTGTTCAAGAGTTCAGCCAGAGCAGATGAGGGGACGACCCTCTCCCCATTCTCTAAACAGCTCCATCCCAGCACCTGCAGGAGGGAAGGGTCTTGTCATTAAACAGAGCGGGAAGGTGAAGAGCTGCTCATCCTACATGGGATCTCTTACGACTATTATTTCATGACAAACAAGCTCTGGGGGTTCAATTCTGGATCCTTCAGTGTCTGATCTAGTTAATCCCCAATACTTGAGGTTTATCTGGTCCCCAATTTCACACTTGCAGGGTGGGAAGAGAGATGGATGAAAGAGGCTGGGGTCCAGGGAAGAGTGTGTGCGTGCACATGTGCATTGGTTTGCACACCCCTGTGTTCTCAGAGGTTAATCTGGTTTCGAGGTTAGGGGTAAGAAAGCCCTTCAGCATTGAGTTCCGATCATCCCCCAGCGATGTTTCCTGGCTTAATCCTGTTCTGGGGAATGGCAAAGGAGATGGCAGGCGCTTTTCTGGAGGGCTCTTGGTTGCACCTTGGCTGGAGTTAATGATTTCCCTGTCTCTTTTGCAGGACACCTTGGATGAGGGTTGGTGGGAAGGGGAGATCCGTGGCAAGAGAGGCATCTTCCCTGATAACTTTGTCATGCCTTTGACCCAAGTGCCCCCAGGGGTGAGATGGCTGTTCTGTCTTTGGGGATCGGGGGGACAGATCAGAGCTCTGTGGGCTCTTGGTTGTATGGGTGGATGCTATGCCTATCATTGCAGAAGGCAGCTGTATGTTGTGGGTTCCCTCCCTCCACAGATTTGAGCTGGCTATGCTCCTCGCTGGCTTCTAAACTGCCCAGATGTAAAATCTGCACAGCCTATCCTGTGCTGGTTTTGGGGATGATTCCGCAGCCCCATTTGCTTTGGTCACCTGGCTCTTGAGAGTCAGCGTGGTATAGTGGTTAAGAGCAGGTGCACTCTAATCTGGAGAACCGGGTTTGATTCCCTGCTCTGTCACTTGAGTTGTGGAGACTTATCTGGTGAACCAGATTAGCTTGTGCAGTCCAACACATGCCAGCTGGGTGACCTTGGGCTAGTCACAGTTCTTTAGAGCTCTCTCAGCTCCACCCACCTCACAGGGTGTTTGGTGTGGGGTGGGGGAGGGAAAGGAGATTGTAAGCCCCTTTGAGTCTCCTTACAGGACAGAAAAGGGGGGATATAAATCCAAATGCTTCTCTTCTCATCTCTCTGCAGGTCAAATCCAAAGTGCCGATCAGGAGCAAAGACTCTGGTGAGTAGCAGCGCTGCCTGTTTCAGGCTACTGGCATTCGAATTCCCAACCCAAGTCTGTGGTCATACCTGGGGCTGCCAGCTTTAGTTTGATTTGGCTTTCTGCTGCAAGAGGGAAGCAAAGCGCCTCCTATCTTTTTTGTTGGAGCCCTGGAAAAGCCATCAATTCTTTGCCTCTGACTTTCCTGCCAGCTTCCCTCATACTGCCTCAGGACACATTTTGGGGTGTAAATATTATCCCTTTGGCCATTTGTAGTGTACATCTGTGTTCTGGATCCTTGTGTGTGGGTGCTTCCTTTTGCTCCTGTAAATGCTGGTCATTTTCCTCTTCAATTAAGAAGAAGAGTTTGGATTTATCCCCACCCCCCTTTTCTCTCCTGTAGGGAGACTCAAAGGGGCTTACAATCTCCATTCCCTTCCCCCCCCCACCCACAACAAACACCCTGTGAAGTGGGTGGGGTTGAGAGAGCTCTGAAGAACTGTGACTAGCCCAACGTCACCCAGCTGGCATGTGTTGGAGTGCACAAGCTAATCTGGTTCACCAGATAAACCTCCACAGCTCAAGTGGCAGAGCCCAGGATTCAAACCTGGTTCTCCAGATTAGAGTGCACCTGCTCTTGACTACTCTACGGTGGCTCTTTCCCTGGACGTTCTTTCAAGACTGATACCTATCATACATCGCTGAAACCCTGTTCAGTGTCCCTTTTCCCTTTGTCAGCTCCTGTGTGCTTCTTGTGTGTATACTAATTGCTTGAGATGTACTTCTTGCTTTTATTACTTAATTCTTTAATCAAACAAATTCTGATTATACAACCGCCTGCTCATGTGAGAGTTTTCACCCAGAACCATCCTGGTATATACGGGTTATTGATCCCAGTCACTCCCTCTCACCCTCTATTTCCAGCAAATTTCCCCAACTAAGCAGAGACTTCCTACTTGGGGTAACAATGGGAAGAGATACGGACAAAATATTTCCAGTGAAGCAGGGAAGGGTGTTTTTGTGTGTGATTCTGCCATGCCACTGAAAGCCAGTGGTTCAGAGTGTCAGACTAGGATCTTAAAGGTCCAGATTCAAATCTCCACTCATGCTACAGAAGCTTGTTGGGTGACTTTGGGTCAGTCACGCTCTCTCAGCCTAACCTACCTCACAGGGTTGTTGTGAGGATGACAAGGAGAGGAGAATGATCTAAGCTGTTTGCCTCTGAGGTGCCTCCCTCACACACTCTCAAATCTCCTTTGAAATGTGTTCTTTTAAAGCCATCAAGTCAGCAAAGAAGCTGTTCCAAGGCAATAAAGTGGACACAAGACACCTCGGAGACCACAAAGGTGAGTCTGGACTTCATGCAGGAGAGGAAAGTGCCTTTTGCCTTCTGGTGACTGCGGGAGGCCTTTGCCCAGCGACAGCCTCTGAACCTTTTCCCTGCTGTGCAGCGAGTAATTGTATCTGTGCAAAATGGAGCTGAGGCCCCGGCTGCAAGTTATGAACAGTTTGCAGGGTCTCTGCAAGACAGGTCAGACTTGTGGGCGAGGGCAGAAATACCCTCCTAGGGTGTAGGAGTCTCCACTCATCCTATGTCTGATCCATTCCACACCCTCTATAACAGTGATGGCGAACCTTTGGCACTCCAGATGTTATGGACTACAATTCCCATCAGCCTCTGTCAGCATGGCCAATTGTAGGGGCACAGCCTTGAACCCTAAGTGAGATGCACATTAATTGCCTGACTGAAGTGGAAGCTGTGTTGTGCCCCTTCCCACTCCCTGCTATTCCATTCTTTGGCCCAGAGATTTAACCCTCTCACTGTGCAAGCAGTGAGCCTTTTGAGGGGCTTCAGCTGGCCCCTTCCTAACTTGGGCTGAGGGGGGCTGAGGTCCCTTCCCTTGGAGCGCAGTGGTGGGTTGGCGACCAGGGTGCTCCTTAACTGGCACCTGGCCTGACATGTCTGCCTCTGCCTTCCGCCAGGCTCTGCTTCATCTGTGTCTGAGCTGGCACCCCAAATGCTGCCTGGGTTAATTTCACTTTAGTCTCCTTGGGAGCCCCGGTTCCTACTCCCAAGATGCCACAACATGCAAAGTGAGCATTTGTGTTTCCTCGAGTTCCCGTGAGAGGAAAATCCTTCTGCGCCCTGGCATGCCCATGTCCCAACCACTATATGCAGTGACATATGCCATGATCTGAGTCTCGCTTCCTGGACTGCAAAGGGAGCCTAAAAGTTTCTCAGGAGATTGAGTTTTCCTCACTCCCAGCCTGCTTTCACCAACTTTTTCTTTTCCTCATATCTGGCATGCCCTCCTGCACCAGTCCCAAGCATTCTTTTGCCCTCCTGAGAGACCCTGCCACCCTGCCTGCAGGCCCATTGAGCGTCAGTGTTTCCAGTAGCGGGCTAGGAGTGCCTCTGAGCATGTGCAGCTACCACTCAATTGACCATAACAAAGCAGAGATTAGAAAGGAAGATTGCTGGGCTAGAGAAAGATTTAAAAAACAGCCTCTGGTGTCCTGGAAGACCAGAGATGGCGTTTAAGCAGGTTTGGACGTATGGGTGGCATAGGGCAGGATTTACCTTGGGGGATAAAACTTCGTGTTAGGCTTTAGTCAGCTTCTCCCCACCTTGATTCTCCCTCAAGAGGATGTGCAAGTGGGTCAGCTGCTCCTTTCTAACCGAGGCTAGTATTGGGTTGTAATACGCATACTCCACTTGGCTCCTGATTGGCAATGACCTGTGGCATTCTGTACCACCTGGAGTATTCAGGGTGGCTTCAAGGGCAGGCCCCATGTAGAGTACATTACAGTAGTCTAGTGTTGAAGTAACTGGCATGAAGATAGAGTAAAACGTTTTTGGCTGCTGAATTGAATTGCTTCTTCAGCAATAATGCTAGGTCTGGAATATTCTCAAGACTTTAACCAAGTCTATAAAGCATTTGATACAGTAAGCCATGATTACTTATTTCAAATAATGGGAAAATTTGGGTTCGGGAATGGTTTAATAGAGGTAATAAAAGAAATGTATAGGAATAGTAGCTAAAACCAAAGATCCTACAAATGATGAATGGTCAGGAAGGAAGTAAAGATAGAAAAGAGGAGTTAAACAAGGATGCCCACTCTATCACCATCATTATTTGTAGCTCGCAAATGGAAATTCTTAGAAGATAGGATAAGAAATAATGGAAGAATTAATGGAGTTATAAAATTAATCAAGGAAAAGGCAAGGTTAAACTTTGCCTTTGCTTTGACGATATATTATTAATAACAATTAAACTCCAGTGGAAAAGTTGAATAATTGAAAATAATATTAAAAGATTTTTAGAAATACTCAGGGTTTTAGCGGCTGTAAGAAGATATAGACAAAACCCGAAATTCCTTTGGGAATACATATAGAAAAGAAAAACATTGTTTAGGAAAAGGAACTGGTGAAGAAGAGAATAAAATATCTTGGTATAACTTTAACAAACAGAAAGGAAAAGATGTTCAAATATAATTATGAAATGATGTGGCAGAAAATTGAGAAGCAACTAAAAGAATGGCAAGAGAAGAACCTATCAATCACAAGAAGAATACTGGCATTAAAAATATGTGTAATTCCCAAAAAATGTTTTACCTATTCCGCACTTTACCTATAGAGATTAAAAAGAAGCAGTTTGAAGTTTGGGATAACAAAATTAAATATTGGGTGTTTAATCAAAAAAGGCCAAGAGTAATGAACAAAATAGTATATACTCAGAATTCAGTTCTTTACATGGCCTTCTGTGAACAGTCGCTTTCCGGGGCTTGATACTGGGGCCCTGATGTCATCTTAATAACGTCTGCTAAACTTGCTGGGGGAAGTTGATGTCGTGTGTTCATAATGTGTTCATAATGACCTGGGATATTTCAGGGCTGAAAGCATGTTTCCAGACTGTAGAACCACAGGCAGTAGTAAAAGGGATTCAGGAGGAGGCTGTGGCTCAGGGGTTGAGCATCTGCTTGTCATGCACAATGTCCAAAGTTCAGTCCCCAGCTTCTGCAGTTAAAGGATCTTGCAGTAGTTGGTGTGAAAGACCTTGACCTGAGAATTGCTGCTTCTCTGAATAGAGAATACTGGCTTTGATGGTCTAATGCAGGGAGTAGGAACCTCGCGTGTTTCTCCAGATGTTCAGGAACTACAATTCCCATCAGCCCCTACCAGCATGGCCAATTGGCCATGCTGGTAGGGGCTGATGGGAATTGTAGTTCCTGAACATCTGGAGAGCCGCAGGTTCCCTACCCCTGGTCTAATGGTTTGATTCCAGGGGAAATGCTCCTTCCATTCTTTGTGTTGGGTTCTGATGGCCGGCACTCTGGATTATACAGAGAGAATCGTGGGCTGCAACAGCCACTGGTAGAATTGGATCTGGGGAAAATCAGTGTGTGTGTATGTGTGTGTGTTTTGGGGGGAGGGCTCACAATTTTATCAGTGGCTATGGAGATGGCTGAATGAATCCCTCCATTCCTTCCTTATGATTCTTACAGATCTTCAGGCATTGCTGTTTCCTCCACGTCAACCCCTGTGAGGAAAAGCGAACCTAGTGGGACAGGTAAGTGTTTACTCCCTTTCCCCTGCTCCCACCCAGCCCAAGTCAAAGGAGCATCTAGCTTTGGTCAGGAAGGGCATCTCTTGACACGACTTTCTGGTGTGCCAAAAGGGGGACTGAAAGAAGGCTGGCCAGGGGCTCCTTTACCAATGGCGCTGTGGCTGCATCTCTTCCCAGAAACATCTCCTTTTGATGCCGTCTTTGTTCCCAATGGCAAACTGAGCCACCCAACAACTGACCGCCCCAGAAGGCCTGGGAAGAGGCCTCCCAGCCAGCTGCCAGCAGATTCAGTGGTAGGTACCCCTCTCTTTTGCACCACTAAACAGCGCAAATAGTTTCACTGGGCTGGAGGTATAAGCCAGAGCATTTGTGCTTCCTGCAAAGGATGCTGGGATGCAATATTGACTGGATGTGCTGAAGTGGATGGTGTGAATTCCCTTTGGGAGGAGAAAGGGTTAATCCAGCCCTCTGGAGGAAGCAAAGATCTCTGACCTGGCGTTGGGGGAGAACTACTAAGCATGGGTAGTGGTGGGGCTTAAACAACTTTTTCTTCTGCTGTGGGGCTGCTAAAAGAAGGAGGGGCCACTGGTCAGAGTTAGAAGCCAAATGGTACAGGAGGGCAGAACTCTGTCCCTGTAGTGTGTGATTTGACCCTAAAAAGATCCCTACCACCACTACCAGCTTCTCTGATTTTGAAAATGCATCTCCTAGAGCCAACGTGGTGTAGTGGTTAAGAGCAGGTGCACTCTAATCTGGGGAACCAGGTTTGATTCCCCACTGCCGCCACTTGAGCTGTGGACCAGATTATCTTGAGCTGTGAACCAGATTAGCTTGTGCATTCCACACATGCCAGCTGGGTGACCTTGGGCTAGTCACAGTTCTCTGGAGCTCTCTCAGCCCCACCCACCTCACAAGGTGTTGGTTGCGGGAGGGTGGGGGAGAAGGGAAAGGAGATTGTAAGCCCCTTTGAATCTCCTTACAGGAGAGAAAGGGGGGATATAAATCCAAACTCTTCTTCTTAATGCCTGGAATGGAAAAACAGGCCCCTAGGTTGCACCTGTTTCATTTTCTAGTCTTGTGTTATAGGGTGCAGTGCCATGCCTAGGTGTGGCATGACCTGAAAACGGGTCTGTGTAATAGGGCAGGGATGCTCTGTGTTGCTGCAGTGAATACAGATTGGTAGCTGAGCTTCCACACAGGAGTTTTCTGTGCACTTTCCTGCCATTAGCCCCTTGTGGCTGCCAATTTTCTCATTGGGCTTAAAGAAAAATATTGTATTTATTTACAAAATTTGCACCCTGCCTTTCTGCCCTCATCAGAGCCAACAAGGTGGTGAACAAATTTAACATATATGTAATACAATCACATCTGAAAAAACATTAAAGACCACCAAAAAACCCCATGTCATTCAAACCAGAGCTAAAAGATTATGATTGTAACACACATCTCTATAGTTTATCTGTTATTTATTTATTATATTTATATACCGCCCTCCCCAAAGGCTCAGGGCGATAAGCTGTTGTAAGCTGCTTTGAACCACAAGGAAAACAGGAAAAAAAATGCGGTGTGGAAATGTTTTAATAGATAAAGTTAATAAATAAACATATAAAAACATAAACAACTAAAACATAAGGCAGGAAGGAGGGAACACAGAAGGCAACAAAAAAGGCTTTGCTCGCTGGTAGAAGATGGTAACAGAAGGGAATAGACAAGAAAGCACCTGCATAGAGTTCCAGAATAAAGCAGTACAATTACATCACTCGATCTAGACACTAAAAGAGCATGTGGAGAACAGGGAAAAATCAGGGAAGAAGAAGATGAGAGCAGGATGTCAGGAGCTCTCAGTTCAAAATACAAGCTTCAAAGGAGGATCTGTAAACCTGCAGAGGTAGCAATTCCCACCCACCTTTCTCCAGGTCATCCACTGTGCCTTATGGCCATGATTCATTCAACTATTTTCAAAAAGGCTGCTTGCACGCAGAGGTTTGGCCCTGGTTGTGCCTAAACCGGAGCAATGCTCTTTAGAATATCTGCATAATATCGAATTGTCTACTTTTAGTCTTCCCCCCCTGCTTCACTGTAATCATTCCCAAACCAGGAAAGGATCTCAATCCAAACATTTTTGCATGCTCTATGGATGAGAAAGGGTACGTTTTCATGGGGCCTGCCCACATCAGCACTATTTTGCTTCTGCCAGCCCCTCCTCCCCCCCCCCCGGGGGGCTACTGTCACTCCTCCCCATATCACAACAGAGATTGTTTGGGCTGTTAAAAAGGCTAATCAGCATTTCAGCTCTTCTTACGTGGCAGTTTTCTTGCAATTTAGGTGCTGAGCTACAGTGGCTTCCTCTTGATGCTGGCTTCTATTTTTAAACATATCTGTCCAGAGCTTCCTCCTTATTTCCTGTGCTTCTTCAAACTTCCTTTGATCTGATTTGGGAAAGCACAGACGATCAGGAAAAAAACTGTGGAAAGGCTACAAATAATGATATGCAAACTGCAGGAAAACATCCGGGACTGACCCATCATTATAACTTTATGGAGAGAGGGAAGTTACTCATTTTTTTTAAGCATGAGGGGCTCTCCAGTGGCACATGGTGGGGGGCAGGGGAGGTGGGACAGGCAAGTGCGGGGGGGGGGGTCCCTGATGGATGCTCCAGTACTGATGAAAAACCTCTGTGTTCCCAGCGGCAACAGAAGGAATATAGCCAAAGAATTCAGACGACACTGTTGGTGACCTGTTGTTATTCTGTGTATTCTCTTATTCCTTGTATTCTGTGGTGTGCAGTTCTCTCTTTTTAGCCATTCCACCCAACTCCCGTTTGTGCTGTGCAAACAGCTTACTGAGAGTTCTGCAGTGATTGTCTTTTTAAAAGTTCATTCCATCCTTCTGGGTCTGGCGTAGTTCACGATTTCCGGCTCTCCAGCAGGCTGTCTGGTTCTCTTTGTTCATGAATGCCAACCTGCTCTTGTTTCCTTTTCCAAGCACTCTGTGCACTGTGTACCTTGCCAGAGCTTTTACATTTTTAAATGATTGTTCTTTTGTATTTGTACTATTATAGATAAAATCATAACCTTTGGATTGCTGCAAACTCAGTAATGACCCCTCCCTTTCCCAAAGTGGGGGTGGGGGCGGGAAGTTAAGAAGTCATAATGAACCACTGATTCATGAGTGTGGGGACAGCCCCAGACAGTTCTGAAGTAGTGTTTTTTGCTGAAATTAGTGGAATGCTGTGTGAAATGCCATTCAGAACCCCATATTCACTTCTTGGGGCAAACAGCTAAACAGAAACCATGCAGTGCTGCAAAATGATTTCTCCTTTATCAAGTTCACAATTCTTTGCATTCCTGGAGAGTGCGGGAAACCATGGCCTTTTAAAACTGGCGTAAAACCATCTGGAGGCAGTTAGTGTGGTGTAGTGGTTAAGGTGTCAGACTAGGACCTGGGAAAACCAGGTTCGAATTTCCACTCATGCCTTGGAACCTTGCTGGGTGACTTTTGGGCCAGTTGCACAGTCTCAGCCTTGACCCTTGACCCTGGCTAGTATTTGGATGGCAGGCCTCCAAGGAATACCAGGATTGTGACCTGGAGGCAGGCAATGGTAAACCACCTCCCATTTTCTCTCACCTTGAAAATCCTATGGGGTCGTTATGAGTCACATGTGACTTGATAGCAAAAAATAAAAATTAATCTCTAACAAAGCGAATATGTGGTTTAATCCCTTACCTGTCCCAGGTTTAGTCCTTAGCATCTGCACTTTACACAAATCTCTGTATTGAGCCTGGAATAGATTCACAGAATAGAATCACAAAATCATGGAGTTGGAAGGGGCCATACGGGCCACCTAGTCCAGCTTCCTGCTCTATGCAGAATCTGCTAGACTTGAGCATCCCCGACAAGTCTTCACTTAGCTGCAGCTTGAAGACTGCCAGAGAGCAGGAGCTTATCACCGCCCCAGGCAGCTGATTACTGTACATTTTTTTTAATGTCTAAATGGCATCTTTCCGCCCATAATTTTTATACTCATTATTTCTAGTCCTATCTTCTGTTGCCAACAGGATCAGTTCTCTGCCCTCCTCTAAACAACCTTTCAAATACAATCAGGTACCTCCTCAACCTTCTCTTTTCCATACTAAATGTTCCTCAGCAGCAGTGGCGTAGGAGCAGCAGTGGCATAGGAGGTTAAGAGTTTGTGTATCTAATCTGGAGGAACCGGGTTTGATTCCCAGCTCTGCTGTCTGAGCTGTGGAGGCTTATCTGGGGAATTCAGATTAGCCTGTACGCTCCCACACACGCCAGCTGGGTGACCTTGGGCTAGTCACAGCTTCTCGGAGCTCTCCCAGCCCCACCCACCCCACAGGGTGTTTGTTGTGAGGGTGGGAACGGCAAGGAGATTGTATGCCCCTTTGAGTCTCCTGTAAGAGAGAAAGGGGGGATATAAATCCAAACTCTTCTTCTTCTCCTCAACCTTTTCTCAGAGGGCTTAGTAATTGCAATAACTTGCAGGTGACATAGAAGCTGGTAAAAGAATCTCCTTTTCCCTGTGATTTGAATGCTGGATCTCCTGTTTGGTGGTACATCCAGAGAATGTAGGAAAGGCCGTAGGCACAGAAAGTTTTTAAAAGGGATTAACAGTTTCATGGAGGAGGGGCCCATCAGTGGCCTTTTCTGCACAGCACAAATAAACTGTCTTGAGGACATTAAAAGAAGCATTTGGGGGAGAATTGCTTTCCCTGGCAGTGCCTTTTTTGGTCCGCGGTATGCAGACAAAATAGCCAAACAGGAGTTTTTAAAACGTCTGTGAGATGTTTTATTTGTGCTGTGCGCTGGGTCATGGTATATTGATGTAGTGCTCTTTCTTAAAAATAAAATGGTAGTTGCTGAAAATATGGAATGGCTTTTACCTGGTGCGTCTGAAGAGTTTGTAACTTGAATTTATCTGTACCTTCAGGATACCTGCCTATCTGCCAACTTTTCATCCTCCTGAATAAATGGGTCTAAGGCCACAAAAACATTAGTGTTGAAGGAGCCACAAGACTGTTTACATGAGACATCAGATGAACACCCTTCCTTCTGGAATGAGTCACAATGTTTGGCTGCCACTACCACAACATTGGTGTGGGGAATGGGGTCTTTGGTCACTTTGCCTTGGTTGGTGCCTGGAAATTATGCCTGGAGATTAGAGACCTCTCTCTGCTGAGGAGTTTAAGCTTCTCTCTGCACTGTTTCTTATTCTGCCCTGCTGTCCTTGTTTTTGCAGGTGCAGGAGCCACCTTTATCCATCCGAGAAGAGTCTCTGGCCCCAGCCAGTGAAATGCCTCAAATGGAGGACCATCAGACATCCCTGGAGGATGTCAAGATGGAGCTCAGCTCGCTGAAGACCCTCATGGAGCTGCTGCGTTCTCAGCATCGGTGAGGTGGGCTGTAGGTGGGCAGCTTTTATCAAGCAAGGAGGACCAAATGCTTTCAAGAAGCTCTGGGAAAGCCTCTCTTTCCCCTTGTCTGCTCTGGCAGTCATGTTACAATGTACGTGTTGGCTCCCTAAAAATAAGCAGCCAGTGAGCCCACACGTAGGTTTCTGGGCAGGTATCAAGGAAGTCTTGTTGGGAAGTCAAGGAGCTGGTTTTCAACTGGCTGTAGTACTGGAGGCACCAGTGCCCATCAGCCCATCTGTGTATCTCCCATTCTCCTGGGCATGGGGATGGCTGATTGCCTTTTCCAAACTGAAAGCAGTTGAAAATCTTTTTCAAGTAGACTCTTCCTAGTTTTGCTTCTGCTAAACACTTTTTAACATGTGCAGGCCCCAGGGCCCAGCTGGCAGTCTGGGGCTCACTGTGTTGCTAGCGTGAACCAGTCATGTGACAGGAAGAGCTCTCCCCCCCCTCAATCCTCTCCAGCTGCCTTGCCCCCTTGGAAGGTGTGCGGAGAGAGGCAGGAGGAGAATATGTGCACATCTTCAGCAAATGCTTTAAAAAGCCCCAAACCAGTGGTTTAATTGGGGATTGCCATCAAAAGGGGGAGGGGCTCCATGATCCCTCTGAGGGTCCTGACACGTGGGCTGAAAGTCACCACTGAAGGAAGCCTATGAAGTGATCAACCTTCAGGTACCACCTGGAGATCTCCCCCTGTTAAAATTGACCTCCAAGGGACCCAGATCCATTCCCTTGGAAATAATGGCTGCTTTGGAGGGCGGACTTTATGCCATTATATCCCTGTTGAGGTTCCTCACCTCCCTAAACACTGCCCTCCTCAGGCTCCGTCCTCCAAGTATTTCCCTACCCACAACTGGCCACCCTTTCTATGAACACGTTGCCCTGCTTGGAATCAGCCGGCTGCCAGTGATGATCCAGAACTGCTCCTTTTAAAGCCCCACAGTTCTGCCTGGCCTCTGAAGTACAGCCTTGTATGCGGAAGGGCTATAACCCAGAGGTTATGGTGGGGTGGGGTGTTGCTCCGCCCCCCCGGAAAAGACAAACAAGTGGCCTCCAGAATGTAGCCTTTTTCAGAGGCCATTTCTTCCTTAAAAATAAGAAAGGTGGGAAAGGCGACCGATGCCGCCTTCCAGCCTTAAGCTTTTCAGATTTTGCAGGTTTCTCCTGGCCAGAATTAGGAACTTAAATGCTGCAAATGCAAAAGAGCAAGGCCTTTGCTTGCAGTCTTTGAACTCTGGGATCTGGCCCCGGAAAGAACAGCTTTCTTGGGAGCTCTTCTGACCTGCCTTGGGGTCTAACACCACTTCATGGAGTTGCCAACCTCCAGTTAGGGTCTGGAGCTCTCTTGGAATTCCGTCTGATCTTCAGATGACGGAATAGTTCCTCTGGACAAAATGGCTGCTTTAGAGGGAGGGGTTATACTCCACTGAGCTCATGCCCCTCCCCAGGCCCTGTCCTGAAGACTCCAGGAACTTCCCAAGCTGGAGTTGGCAATTCTAGGTCACTGGTCGGGAGATGTTTCAAAACATATTTTTCAGGCATGTGGTGGGCAGAGTTCACGGGGAAAGGGGCTTAAGCTTCTGCCCATGCCACTTTCTCAATCTGGGATTGGTCCAGAGCAGGGGTCTTCAAACTATGGCCCTCCAGATGTTCATAGACTACAATTCCCATGAGCCCTACCACTTGGCCATGCTGGCAGGGGCTGATGGGAATTGTAGTCCATGAACATCTGGAGGGCCATAGTTTGAAGACCCCTGGTCCAGAGGATAGGATATTTGGCCAGTGGAAGGATTCCAATAATTTAACAACCAGTTCCAAAAGGACTCAGTGGTGGGATTACAATCAGTTCTCTGAATTAGACCAAAAAAATTAGCTACCGGTTCTACTGAACTGGTGCGAATAGGCTGAATCCCACCACTTTATTTGGCCCACTGCAACGTACTATACCCCTGTCCCCACCAGTTGGATAAGTGTAGCAAATGTCCCTGGAAATGTTTCAGATCAGTAAAACCCTTCTATGTGCCATTGTCCCTGTCTATATCAGGCCCCACAGCCCACAAAATGAAGCTTTCAAGACTCAAGTTCTGGGTGGATGGAGCTGAAAGAGCACTAGTAAACACAATCATGTGTAGCTGAGCCCTTGTAGCTGAGCTCCAGGAGCTCTTAGTAAGTGCTTGGGTTTCATTGCAGGGTGACACTCTTCTGATCTGCGCACATCTGGTGGAGGGGTGGGGTGAGAAGATTCTGCTGAGAGTTGGGGTGCTGTGGGTGGCGTGCCTCTTTTGAACCATTCCTGGCTCCCAGACAATTGTGTGTCTCCAGCTTTACATGTTGACAGGATCCACTGCTTGAAGTATGGCTGTAATAAAATAATGCATGCAAAGCAGCACCATGCCAATGGGAAAAATTCCATTTCAGTGTGTCCCAGTGTTTGTAATTAGCTAGCGCTGTTTCATGTGTCTCCCTGGGTGACCCTCTGCCCTTTTATCCCTCCCTCCCAATAAAACGCTTCCCTCTTCGATTTGCCCCTTCGGGTCTGTGGGGTTTCATGCCTTCCCCCCCCACTCTTGCAGGAGTGAAATGGAAGAACTGAAGAAGCAGCTTGGTCAGGAACAGTCTAAGAGGGCAGCCCTGGAGGTAAGAAATTGCAGAGGGAGTGGAAGAGGAAGGGTTGCTGCTCAGCCCAGCTGGAATCGATAAAATCCCATCTTGGAGAATGCTGATTCCTGTGTTTGCCAAATGGAAACGCTGCCCTTGCCTCATCCTTGTGTTATTTATTTATTGCAGGCTGAGATCGAGCAGCTGAAGCATTCCCTTGTCCATGACTGTAGGGCCGTGATCTCCAGGGATGGAGCCCCAGTCCTTGGTGCTGCCTCACCGGTGCAGAACTAATGGCTGCCTGCATTCTCCCCCCAAGCAGTGCTGAGGGTAGTGGCTTTGTTCTCCCTTGGCCTGGAACTGCTGGGGAAGGATCCTGTCTTCTGTTCTGCAAAGTCTAGGGTTGGGTCTTCCTCCTGTCCCCGATCAATTTTGTTGGGGTCCCAGTGTGAACTGCAAGGCCCAGTGCCATTCTCTTTCCCTAACTGAGCTATTTTGCTTCATTTGGGCTTGCAGGGTACTGAGAGCACTTATCTTGCCCCCTGGGATGGCCTGAGGGTGGGGTTGGCCTTGGCCCGGCACAGTTGTGATTAAAGTGCCCAGGCGAGTCTTGCAGGCTGGTGCAGCTGGGATTGGTTTCATCTTCCCCTTGCTGCTGCCTGAAATTTCTCCCTTCTTGAGCAGGCATCTGCCCACAGGCTCAGATTTGTCAGTCAGTTTGACACGAGGAAGGCAGGCCAAGAAGCCATTGTACATGTGGTGCATGGGAAGATATTAAACTGATTTCATTTGTGGTTTTCCTAGACACTTTTTGCCAGTATACTTATTTAGAGGAAGCTGTTAGAATCCACATATTTGTTTTTGGTGGGAAGCCACAGCGGTTAAATTGTTCTACCCCCTGTCCATTTTGGGGGTCCCCTTTTTGCCTTCTTCTACCAGGAAATACTTGGTGAAAATACCCAACTGCTGTTGTTTTTAGTGGTTATAGTATGGGGCGGGGGGAGGGGGGTGGTTGTTGGAAATCAGGGATGAAGAAACACGCCTTTTCCTAGGGTAGCTGCTGACGACGAGGCCAAGTGGCTGGAACTTGTTATGCATAGTTGCAACTTCCTCTTATTTTAAAATTAAATATTTTTATATTAAAAACAGACTGCTCTCCCTTTCTTGTGTGTAAACAGTCAGTGATCCACAAAATATGGATTAATAGGTCAGATTTTATCCTTCCAGCTTTCTTCAGTGCAGTGACAGTACATGTCCTTTTGATCCTTTCAGGGTGAGGCAAAGTAGCTTGGGGTTTAGAAAGCAGAAGAGGGCAGGCTTAAAATAGTGGGTTCTTGCCTAGGCTAGATCTGAGCCTCATCCAATCCTATGTGTGAGTAGGGGCGGAGGGATTTCTTCAAGGGGGCTTCCCTATAGCTATTTAGGATGGGGCAATTTAGCAGGCCAGAGGGCTGTCTCGTGACCAACTCTCTGCCTCCTTCACAGTTGCTTGCTGAAGCCAATTGATTGCAGCAAGAATATTTGAGGGGAGATGGGGGCTTGTGTTTAACCCACTCCCCCTGTTATTTCCCTGTACACTCTGAATAGCCCAGACTAGGCAGTTTGGCCATGATTAGTACTTAGATGGAAGATCATTGAAGACCAAAGCTTCTATGCACAGGAAGGTAATGGCAACCCACCACCGTTAGTCTCATGCCTTAAAGACCCAATGATGGGGTACATAATAACTCAGGCACCGTGTTATAATCAGGCGCCCACGTAGGGCTGCCCAGTTCCAGGTGGTGGCTTGAGATTTCCTGCTATTACAAAAACAGAGCTCAATTGACCTAGAGAAAATGGCTGCTTTGGAAGGTAGGTTGTATGGCATGATAGACCATTGAAGTCTCTCCTTCCCTAAAGCCCGCCCTCCCCCGGCTCCACCCCCAAGATCTCCAGGTATTCCCCAACCTGGAGCTGACAATCGTACTCCTGAGCTTTCTCCTAGCCTGCCCTTTTCTCTTTCCTTGTCCCTGCTTGGGAGATGCAGTACTTTCAGGCTTCACTTTGCTAACGGAGGGAGCGGCCAAAATCAGTTTGACTCTGCTTAATTCCCCCACCCTCATCCATTTGCAGAAATGCCAAAAAGATCGAAAGAACAGGGTTGATGTGGATTGCAGTGCAGATACAATTTCCACCACTGGGTGGTGCCACCTTGCCCCAACAACTAGGGCCAGAATGTCTGGTGGAGGAATGTGGGTCTGGATTCCTTCCTATGTAGCCCCCATGAGCCTTATCTATGATGATTAAAAGCCTATGCAGTATTGAGGGAGCATCTGCTCAGCCCAGCCAGCTCTGTCTGGATCCCATTGGCTCTGTGCTGACACTGGGCAGGGAGGGGGCTTTCAGAATCCCCAGATGTGCCGTGAAAAAAGTATTTCCTCCTTGGGAAAGGATTTAAAATCTTGGCTTATGCGAGGAAGAGAGAGAGGGCACAGTTGGGCAGATGTGGGAAATACAAAACCAGACTCTGGGTTTTGCCAACAGTCAAGGGAGCAGGAAAGAACTTGAAGTGACCCCCCCAAAACACCCACCCCATCTGATTTGACTCCCCCACCTCCCCCATGATGTGGGTGGTTTTTATTCCCCAACACACCCTCCCCCTGCATTCCAGGCAGGCTTCTGCCTGGCCCCTTACCCTGCAGGAAAACATCTGGCTCCAATTACAGGGGCAAAGGATGGGCTATTTTTATTAAGCCATGTTGGGGGGGGGGGTGCTCTACACTCCCCTTTCTTGAAGAACTGTAATCCCACACCACCACTCCGACCTTTTTTTTCTTTTCTAAAGAAAAAGACATAGTGACTTCCATAATTACAAAAGTGATGGTAAGCCTTTGATTTGCAACCCCTGGTGGGTAAAGGATCTATGGGCATATCCCCATCTTGCATTGTAAACAAAGTTTCTCAGGAGAAAAGCATTCAGAGTGGATTGATGCTGTACCCCCGCCCGCCAATCCAACTCCCAAGGCAAAGAAATCTTTGCCAGTCTGGATGGGTAGACTTGTTAGGAAAATATACTGGGAATGCGGGGGTGGGGGGGAGGCTCCTCAGCTACCTTGAACCTTTCTGGCCCCACTGGAAACAGAAAGGTTGAACCCGCATGAGGGCTTTATATAAGACACACAAACACCACAGCTCACCTGTCTTTCTCACTGTTCACTGTCATGGTTTGTGACTCAAACTACCAAGAACAAAGCTGGCGTATGGGGCAGCTGGTACAGCATCTCTGTGTTGCTAGTTGTTCCTTCTCCCCACCCCCCTTCCCACTAAAGCAGGCACCATGCAAAACCCAGGGCAGGACCTGGGGGTATGTGGCTGCTTTGGCTGGCAAGCCCCCCTCCCCCACGGCAGGTTAGAAGAAGAGTTTGGATTTATATTCCACCTTTCTCTCGTGTTCCCTTCCTCTCCCCACAACAGTCACCTTGTGAGGTAGGTGAGGCTGAGAGAGTTCCCAAGAACTGTGACTAGCCCAAGGTTACCTAGCAGGAATGTAGGAGTGCAGAAACACATCTGGTTCACCAGACAAGCCTCTGCCACTCAGGTGAAGGAGTGGGGAATCAAACCCAGTTCTCCAGATTAGAATCCACTTGCTCTTAACCACTACACCACGATGGCTTTATCAAAGCAATTGTCCTTCAGAGTCCCCTTGTCATGGGGCACAAATGCTGGTTTCTGGCCAACATTGTGCACTGGTAACCCTCCCTCAAATGCCCCCCCCCCCCATTCCAGCTGCCCCTCAGGTAGTTCTGAGATATGTCTTGGTAAGTAAGTTGAGAGTGGCTCATTTCTGCAGATCTCCTCAATCTGTCCAAGCAATACCAAGAGGCCAAACAGCCCCCACCCCCAACTGTCCATCCTGCCTGAGTTTGGAGATCAACTGATTGCATAGTCAATAGTAGTGGACTCTGCCAATGGTCCCTGTACCCGTCCCCAGGATGTCGGGCTGCCCGTTGCGCCAGATCTCCCGAAGAATCCGCTCACGCTCCTCCAGCCGCTGGGCCCGTTCCAGCTCTTCCGCCGAGGCGAAGACATTGACTGCGAGGGTGCTGTCGGGTGTGCCGTGCGGCTCCAGGGGTAGCTCCGTCATGGACAAGGGGGGTTCAGAAGCAGCATGGTCCACTGTGTCTTCCTCCTCCTCTTCATCATCATCTTCATCCTCCTCAATGAATTCCTGCAGGCTTTTGCGGGACCTAGCCGGGATCACATGGGGCTGCCACGAGATGTGGATGACCAGCATGCACAGGGTTAATACAAGTCCAAAGCAAACACCCAGGACAAAGTACAGCCCGAAGCTCTCGGGGTGATCTGGAGGAAGAGAGACAGAGAACAGGCAGAAACAAGAGCTGAATGGGGGCAGGTAATCCAAAAATGTTGGTATGGTCACAGGATTGCCAATCTCGGGGTGGGGTGGGGGGGTTCCCTGAAGATCTCCTAGAATTATAGCAGATTGCAGGAATTTCACAACCCAGAGTTGGCAACACTAGGAATGGGAAAAGAGGTGGCTGGTCCCATTAATGGTCACCTGCTGAAGAACAATTTTAGTCTCAGACCAGCTGCTAGGAAGCAATTGCCCACATCCATGCAGGGTTGCCAAACTCCAGCTAAGGTCTACAGATGTCCCAGAATTACAACTGATCTCCAGTCCATAGAGGTCAATTCCTGTGGATAAAATAGCCACTTTTGATAATGGACTCTGTGGCATTATACCCCGATGAGGTCCTTCCACTTCCCAAACCCCACCTTCCATGGGCTCAAATTTCCAGGATTTTCTCTAGCTGGGAATTCTACTCCCACACGAGTTGCTTCCTGCAACATTTTGGGTTGTGAAGCTGCCTGATTTGTATTACTGGAGGGATATCCTGGCAAGGACACAGCAAAGCATGATGAAGTCTTAAACAAAGCTCAATTCTAAAGAAAAAATGAAGTCGATATTTATTTTTCTCATATAGATATACCCCCTTTTCCCCACTTCCCTCAAATAATGGCTGCTATACTTCTGTGCACTCTGACTAGCCTAACTGGCAATTTTTCTATAGTTAATTTGGGGACCTGGTAGTTTTTTTGATTAATTTAGTTAAATGCAAACCTTGGCCTAGTCCTTAGATATCATCTCCTGGAAGGGCAGCACCCATGGGAGGGGACAGAGAGGAAGCTCCTGAACTACAAGGCTCTCTTTCACTCTCAGTGGAGCTGGAATATCTTAGGGCTGCTCAGCTGATGACTGCAAGAAACCTCCCCCTCAGGGAGTCGGCCACCCCCACCCGTCTCGGCACAAGGCCTTGCAGATTGTGTCTGAAATCTATCCCTTCCGGTATAGATAACAATATCCGGTATAGATCACAACCGGTTCCAGTGGTGGGATTAAAATAATTTAACAACTGGTTGTTTACAAGCACCATTTTAACAACCGGTTCTGCCGAAGTGGTGCAAACCGGCTGAATCCCACCACTGGATGTACCTCAGAGGTTGCTTGCTGGTGCCCAATCCTCTAAGAAGTTCCTTGTGGAGAAGAAGGTAGATGGGAAGGATTCGTCAAGGATGGCCACTGTCTCTGGGACCTGGCACCCATGCTTGTTTGAATCAGAACACAACAGCACTTCCGGGCCTGTGGGAGGATTGCCTAGCTGCATTTTCGCACATCCTATAGCAGGATTTGGCAAAGTGCAAGCCCAAGCCAGAGTTCGCCTGGTTTCTCCTCCTTTCCCCAATTCCTGGGAAAATGGAATCGTTTGTATCCTGTTCAGTTCAGAGCCCTATAACTGATGCCAAAGTTGTCCCTTACAGTTCTCAGTCCTGTATTGCATGGTTGACTCCACATGCCATTTTGATCTCTATTCCGATGCCAACAATGTCTCCAATGCCAACAAGTACCCCCTCTGGCTGGCTCCTGTGTTGGGGCATTCCAAGGTTCTGTTGGCTGTTTCCCAGAGGAATCCCCACTTGGCTTCTAAGGGAATAGGAGTCCCTAAGCCCCTGTTATCCTCTTCTGCTTTTTATTCCCCTATAATTCCTGACTTCCCTTTCTTGAGAGCTACATGTGGCACAAAGGTATGTGTGTATATTTGGGATTCTCAGATGGACATGGGTATTTGGTGACCGGTATTATTTTGATGGCTTTTAGTGTACTAATCGTTTACCTCAATAAAAGTTAGTCTTGTTGTACAGTATTTCTGAGTCTCAGGGTTTTTTGTTTGTTTGTAGCTTGCCCTACTGCCCCACTTCTCGGTCAGAGCTATTCCTTGATTTGTGTTTGCTTCACCTTGTCACAAGCTGGGTATAAACCCTTAGTCAGCAACTCCTGTCAAAATAGGAGGGTTTCCTGTTCTCCAGAATGAAAGACGGGATCACATTCACACAGACACAGGTCCAGCTCATGAATATCTTCCCAACCCCACATAACATTATTGGCCACTTTGGGTGTCTGTCAGAGAGAGAGGTCACATGCACAGGAGCTGAGAGACCTTGAGGTTTGAAGCAGACCCCAGGACATCCTGGGGATAATTTCCTGGAACAGAGAAAGTAGCCAATGCACTGAAACTCAATCATAATGATCCACACCAAGCCCATCAGTCCTACCTGGTGGTCTATGAAGGCTTCCACAGACCTACATTCAGAGGTGGGATCCAGCTAAGGGAGTTCTCGGCTACAGGTTCCCGAGAGTAGAGTTACTGAAATGTTATTTGTGCAGTGTGTGCCGAGAGAGGGTTACCTGAGTGGTGAGGATTTTGCTGCCCATGTGATTTTTGCCTAGGCGTACAGCCTCCTCCTCTCAGCAGTAGAGTCGCAGAACCCATTGGCAGACTGCGCCTGCGTGCAGTTATTAGACTTTCCTCACTCAAGGACTGGCGAAGCGGTTGCGTCCTTGCCACAGCCCCGCCCAAGAATGCCCCGCCCCCGTCGTGCCCCACCCAGCCCCATTGGCGCTATGCCACAGTTTGAATCCCACCACCATGGGAACCTGTTACCAAAATTTTTGGATCCCACCACTGCCTACATTTATGTACTCACCTCGGATGTGTGCATACGCCGCCATGCTGTTGCTCAAGAGCTCCATCTCCTCCTTGTGGGTTTCCATGGTAACTTCTTCAGTGGCACCTAAGAGGTGACAGGAAGCCATCTTAGGAAAAGGCAGCTTTTGCCCCATTCCACAGAATCGGGCCTTCTCCAGAGGGATAAGGAGCTCCCAAAATAGACTCTCCTCAGCAGGCTTCAGCAAACCAGTACAGGCTCCTCATTCACACAGAGAGATCCCTCCCCCACAGCTTTGGTCTTCTAAACAAAGAGCATTTTATGGTCTCAAGGACCTCAGAGAGAGGTTAAAATAACATCCAAATTTCTCTTAAAGGGGGAATTATATAGTTTACATCCCTGGTCATTTAAAAGTGTGAAGGGCTAACCAAGATGCAATAAAATGGCCTATTTGTACTCACCGCTGAGATGGTTAAAAGCTAGCAATAAAGGAGCTTTGAATGGAACCCGGTGCCGCCTTTAACCAGCCTAGTACTTTGAACCTCTCTGGGGCCTGTCACGAGATTCCCAGAGAGAACTGACCATGCCAGAAAACCCTGTGACAGTCATCCCAGGAAATGCAAGAGGGTAGGGATGCCCAGCACCGCAATTCCCTCACTGCGTGGTACTTCCAAGATTTGTTTGAGCTAGCTGAGATCTTGAAAATCTCCCCTATTTAATAATCCTGAAAAAAATGAGAGCAAATGGAGAGGAAGACTTAGCCAACCCTCTTAAGATTCATGGCAGAGTAGGGCTTTGAACCTGAGTTTATCAGGCACAGCCCCCCCCCCCCAGCCCCTGTGCCTTGCCCCATCATGCAATGCACTTTGTGCTTATGCTATAGCTCAGTGATGGTGAACCTTTTCGAGACCGAGTGCCCAAATTGCAACCCAAAACCCACTTATTTATCGCAAAGTGCCAACGCAGCAATTTAACCTGAATAACCCCCTCGAGCAGGGGCCAGCCTGCTGTAGCCTCCAGCAAATCCCACATGTGCCACTTTGTGCCTCTCTAGCATCTCTGCTGCCTCTGCCCCCCCCCCCCCGGCAGCAGCCACCTAGAGCACAGGCTCACCAGCCAAGTCCTCCCTGCTCGCTGAGATGCATGCACATCAAGTCCAGCAGCCCAGGCCAGCCTAGATATAGGGGGGCAATTCCTCCCCCCCACATGATGAACTCTGTGCATGCGTGCCCACAGAGAGGGTTCTGAGTGCCACCTCTGGCACCCGTGCCATAGGTTCGCCACCACTGCTATAGCTGTACATTCTTCCCTCCTGAACTGAATCGTAGTGAGCTCCCCTCCCCACAATACACTTCCTGTCACTCGGTAAGGGAAAGAAGCATCCTCAGCTGTGGGAAGATGATTTTCTGTTTGGAGACCGGACGTTTCCTCTTCCTCTTCCCCCTCCCTTTCTGGCACCACCGGTCAATCACTCAGGTCACATCTATTTCTAGCAGGCGGCGCGGACTTTGTGGAGTCCCTGGTGAGGGTGAGGCCATGCTCTAGTGTGGGAACTATACTGGAAAGATCAAGATGCCAAAGCAATGAAAAGGCGATAGGGAAATGGCAAAGAAACAGTATAGTTTGGGTCGGCGTTCAGCAGTGCAGATGCTAGAGAGTTACCCATGACAGTAAATGGCTCTTTCCAGGGAGGGTGTCTGAATTCAAACAGAGGGACTAAAAGATGAAGTTCCAAAGCAGATGAATGGAAAGCTGAAATATCATCAAATCCTGATGGTATACAGCAGGGGTCCCCAAACTTTTTAAACAGGGGGCCAGTTTACTGTCCCTCAGCCTGTTGGAGGGCCGGACTAAAAAAAAATATGAACAAATTCCTATGCACAAATGATTGTAAAATGTTTGATTTCACCTTTCAGCCTTTCTATCATGGTCTATTTTTAGAACAGTGACCAAAGTATGTCAAGTATAGGGCGGGCTCCAAATATTGTTGGGGAGGCTGTGGAATACCTTCCCCTGTAAAAAAAAAAAAGCAGAACTTTCCCAATGAAGCATTCCATCTAACCCAGGATCAGGTATCTTCCTGGGTTCTTTCCTCCCTAGCAGCCAGCGAGCGATTCGCCAGCCTGGCTGATGCCAATGGGAGTGAGGCGGAACAGAAAGCCTGAGAGCAACACATGGAGTAGCCGAGAGGAGGGCGGAGCAGGAATTGCCACATGTAAGGTTTCCAACTCTGGGTCAGAAAATTCATGGAGATTTGGGGGTGCCATCATGTAACTGCAATCAACAGCCGTTGGGGCCGGTTCCTCCTCTCCCTCGAGCCCCCACTGCACATGAATGGAGCCATTTCCACCATGCTTGGCGTTCGATGGGTCGGATAAATGCTGCCTTCAGGGGGCCAGCTTACTTGGCCCTCGGGCCGGTGAGGCTCTTGGGGACCCCTGGTATACAGAAATCAGGCTCTTAAAGAACGCTACTGTAAAATTGTGGATCTTCTTTTAAAAGTATGTCATTTGTTGCAAAAATCTTTCTCACGACAAAAAGATAGGAAAGTTACAAACATAATGCAGATTTTTAAAAAGGCACTGAATGGGGGAGCCAAGTAATTACAAGCCAGTTTGCCTACCCTGAGCTCTGAATAAGTGGCTGGAAGCTGATATTCAAGACAGAATGATGAAACACATAGAACTTGTAGCCCCTCCCCATTACTGTGCTTCAGATAACAAGACCAAATGGCCATGGTGTGGTTAAAGTCTTCTGATAACTGAACATTCATCAGATACTGAACATTTAGAATGTAGGGAAATTTAATAAATAGAAAAATGGTCTGTTCAAACATTTAGGCAGAGCAAGGGTACAAAGAAAAGGTGAAAGCCATGATCCCCTTTTTCGACACTTGACACTTGAAGTGCAAACAGGACAGGTTAGTTTTTCTTGAAACAGCAGTTGTTTTAAGTTCAGCATTTTCCTCTGTTCAGTTGGAATTTCTTCCCATTGTCCTTTACCACATGGGAAAGGTGGAATCCCTAGGCAAAGGTTTAGTGCTTTATGGCTTGCTCCTATTCAATGAAGAGAGCAAATGGAAGAGCGTTTCTTTCCTGAGCATTTATAACCTCCCTTTAGGAGAGTCCTTCTTTCCTTAAGGTCATTCCGATCTTCTTGCCCAAAGAGGAAGAGAAAACTTTATAGACATTTGGCTGTCTCCCTCTCTGTTCCTTTAAGTGCAACACTCTAGAAAGGTGTGAGATGGTAAACTCCCTCCTGCCTAATGCAAGTTTGCAGCCTAGTCCCAATTCATAAATGGAATGGTTGAATTACTGAGGTGAATTTTAGGGTGGAGGTCATTTTCCCACACCCAGATATAGACCTTCCAGGGGTATCTGGTTGGCTACCCTGAAAAATATAATGCCGAGCTAGATGGGACCACTGGTCTGATCCTGCTCTGCTACTCTTCTATTGTTATGGTTCTTTAGGGTCAGGGAATAAATCTGAGACTCTGAGGGGCAAAGCTGAACAGAATGGCTGTGCAGGCACTGGACTTGAATGACAGGAGTCCCCAACTTCAGCTAATTAACTCAAAATGCTTGGAATACTCCAAAATGCTTTACAGATGCTATATTGCCACAACCACACTGGGGCACAGTTTCCTTATTTGGACAAGTCATTCTTAGCCTAAGTTCCTCACTTGTATAATGGGAACAACTTTCCGTGCATGACTATTATGGCAGCAAACACAAGAAATTTAGCAAAGCATTTTGTAAATTGACTGAACTTAGTAAGAGAGAACAGGACCAAAGTTGCTTCCTCTGAGATCAGGTGCCAGTACCAAATCCTGGACCATATTAGCCAGCAGTGCAGTCTCCTGAGTTCATGCTGAGTCCCTTTTCTACCCTGTTAACAACACCTTCCCCACGTCAGCGCTTGGGAGCAAGGTTTCCTACTCAGAGGGTCTAACTTCCATGCCAACTTATCCCCTTGGTCCATCTTCCCAAAGTGAGCAGGGCTTGAAAACTGTTCCAAAAACATAAGCAAAGCTTCCTTCACCTGAGAGATTGCTCCCGGTATGGAAAAGGTCACAGCAGAAGTGAAGGCTTTCAGCAGGGCAGGAGTGACTAGGTCCTATTCCCAAGCCATTTTAGGAGTTGGTGTGCATTTGCACTGACTGTCGGGGTTCCTTCATCTGAAGTTCAGGGTTCAGTTCTGGAGGTGTATCTATTAAATAGCAAGTCCAAGAGAAGAAACTGGCAAGAAAAGACAGAGGAAAATGGGGAAAACTGAGTCAGAAGAAAGAATTAAACAGAAATATGCAGCGCCTCAAATGTTTAAATTCCAGCCAGGAGCGTCGCCTTTTCTCCAGGAAGGAGAGTCCTTGGAGTAAAGCTGTGAGTGGAAGGACTTTTCTAGGCCAGGGGTGTCCAACTTTGGCCCTTCAGATGTTCATGGACTACGATTCCCACCAGCTCATGGGAATTGTAGTCCATGAACATCTGGAGGGCTAGAGTTGGACACCCCTGTTCTAGGCTTTGCCTTTGTTTACAAAATGTTTATCATTGAAAGATGGGGCCTAAATCTTTAAAATATCTGAAAAGAAGTTATTTTAATACCTTTTAAAGAAATCTTTAAAATACCTGAAAAAATAATCAGATAAGCCTAATTCCCCCCTCCCCCAAGCTTACCTATTCCTTCATTCTGTCAAACTTCAGATTCCAAATTTTGGGGGGCTCAAGACAATCTCATTTAGATTTTGAGGTCAAGTTCCATGCACGTGGATGGATTTGGAGGCAGACAGGCCAGGGAGTTTGCAGGAAAAGGGCAAGTGTTTTGCAGGGACCCTCTGGGACTTTAGAGATGCCAGGTAGCCCCAAAAAATGACCAGCTCATCAA
The DNA here is from genome assembly GCF_021028975.2 of Sphaerodactylus townsendi. Lineage (NCBI taxonomy): Eukaryota > Metazoa > Chordata > Lepidosauria > Squamata > Sphaerodactylidae > Sphaerodactylus > Sphaerodactylus townsendi. The sequence continues at coordinate 102,697,468 of NC_059430.1, forward strand.
AGCCAATACCAGCCATATCTGCAAACAAACGCACACCTGTGAGTGGAAGACTCTGGCAGCACTATGACAAGAACCAGGCAACTGGACAGATATGGTACATTTGTCATCTCTCATGCGTGTGCAAATGTCATAGAATCATAGAACCATAGAGTTGGAAGAGATCCCAAAGGTCATCAAGTCCAACCCCCTGCCATGCTGGAACACATAATCAAAGCACTCATGCCAGCCAATCTTTTAAAACTCCAAAGAAGGAGACTCCACCACACTCCGAGGTAGTGCATTCCACTGTCAAACAGCCCTTACTTTCAGGAAGGTATTCCTGATGTTTAGGTGGAATCTCTTTTCCTTCACCTTGAACCCATTACTCCTGGTCCTAGTCTCTGGAGCAGCAGAAAACAAGCTTGCTCCATCTTCAACATGATATCCCTTCAAATATCTAAACAGGGCTATCAAATCATCTCTTAACCTTCTCTTTCCTAAACTAAACATACCCAGCTCCCTAAGTCTCTCCTTGCAGGCCATGGATTCCAGACCTTTCACCATTTCGGTTGCCCTCATGTCTGCTGTTTGTCCGTGCGTGTATGTTGCTAAACAGAGGCCAAAAGTTTCCGTCTAGATCAGGAGTGTGGGAGTCATTGCTGGAGGGAGTGGGAGGAATCTTTCTACCCCTTTACAGTTACCCAGGGGCTGAACTGGGTACTTTGTCATTGTCTTCAACGGCTCCTAGCACACACTTTTAAAAAATCTGTAGGAAGGTACAAAGGTTATTATCTCTGCAACGGCTTGTTGTTCTCTTTTGCCCGTGATATTCCATTTAAATGCTTACTCCTCTGAACCACTCCCCAACGCCTAGCATTTTTGCAGAAAAGAAAGGAAAAAGATGGTTTTAACAAATCACCTGCAAAAATATTTGTAAAACTGAAAAAAACAACAACCCAGGAAATGTTTGATTCCAGAGGACAAAGCACAGATGCTTTTTCTCATTAACTGTTTGTGATTTCGTTTTCTTTGTTCTTTAAAAACGAAGCAAAATAATAATACACATTATCCAAACTCCCTTGGTAGGGAGGGGGCTTTAAACGTCCAGCCCAAAGGCTTTAATCAAAACTATCCCATTGATTACAGAAATAATGTGAAGAACGCATCAGCTCCGAGTCTGCCTTTTTGTTTTCTGGTGTTGAAGACTGACACTGTCCTCCTTTTGCCTGTTCAGCTTAAAAGGTATCTCAGAGGTTCCCTCGTAAAACATGGTATTTCCAGAAAGGTTCTGCTGGATTTGGAAAGGGAGTGAGGAGAGGGAAAGGGGGAAGGGAGAGAAGAGAAAGGAATTTCAAAGGGAAGTAAAAGCAGTCGCAGATGACCCAGCAAATCCGGGCCTTATCCCACCCCCAGACGCCACCCGAACTGCTGTGATGATAAATCCATCTGAGCCGGAGGGTTTAAGCCGGAAACCTCTCCGGTTTGGTCCAGCTATGCAGAATGAACTGGAAAATGAGTAGAATGAGAGTCAGTGTCCTAAGCAGGACTGGCAACACTTGGCTTCAGATGACACGCCGGTTATTTGGCCCACTGCTATAGGAAAGCCGGGAGTGCAGAAACTGGCGCTAGGGTGGGGTTTCCAGTCAAAATCCAAACTACTGATCTACAAACCTGTTTTTAATGGCAAGATGTGCTAAAGGCAAGGGTGACTATGAACATGCACAGAGTGTTTGCCTCACATCCAACACGTCCCGGGACCTTCATTACAAAATAGCTTAAAACGTATTAAGTCCCCATACCTCCTCTCTCCAAAACAGCCGCTCTATTATCATGAAGCGACCCGAGCAACCTGTTTGAGGCTCATGATGTGACTTCTTAAAGTTTCAACAGTGGGTTTTGTTTGCATTCTCTGCAAAACATCAAAATCCAAAAGAGGTAGACAGCTTTGGGTTTCTGGCCATTTTAGAAGGGACATGGTGGTGAGGAAACCCCAAAGCTGGATAAAGTTCTAAAGGACAGGAGAAACCCTTTTAATACAGGGTTTTGCACAGGTCACTCAAAACCACTTTTCTTCAACTAATTTCTGTTTCCATCTAGTCCAACACGTCATTAAGATCTTATGGGGGACTTAACTGGAACCTGGGCTCCTGGCCAGTGAGCCTCTGAGCACGTGCGGGCTTTTCTTTTCCCAGTAACCAACTTCTAGACATTCCCACTGGTGCCAACGCCATGAAAGCACTCAGAGCAAGCATTTACCTGTCCTTTCCCAAAACTGAAACAAGAGTTCCTGAGGGTCCAGGGTCGTGACAGTGGTACATAACCCTACAGCTAAGCTAACCTGTCTCAAATGCCCCTTCCTGGAGGGAAACGAACAGCAGCCGCCTACAGTGTGAGCTTACCTGGAGCAGTGCCGGCAAACCGTTACCAGTGCTGTGTTCCTTCCATTCCCAGCCTCTGGCAGCAGCAAGGGGGCTCTGACAGAGGGACCGAGTGGAGGCCTCTCTTTCCAAAGGAGCCCCTTGAGTCGGGAGGGAGCTGCCAGTGGAAACTGCTGCTCACTTCCTTGCAGCTGGAAGAGCACAGTAAATAAAAGGGAGGACCAAGCTGGCTCCCTTTGGACTGCAAAGCCGCCTCCTCCCGCCGAGCAGGAAGCCGCGAGTGAGTGTGTGCGCGCTTGTGTGTGCCGAAGAAGAGAAGGCCTGCTGTTTCTCTGGGTCCTGGGCTCCCAGGCGGAGGGCCAAATGGCAGAGACGGGCATGGGTGGCACTTCTGGAAGCTAGTAATTTGAAGGTCCCAAAAAAAGACGTCTTTCTGGGCAGTTGGTGTTTGTTTAAGGGAACTGCGGTGCCCTGGAATGAGGGAGGCTTCCACAAAAGACTCCCTTTTCTCTTGAATTTCCCCACAGGTTGGCACTGAGGCCAGATGGGACGGCTTGTACAGTCAGCAGATATAAAACCCCTCATTTTGGCCTCTTCACGCCTGACCCTACACTCCACTGGGTGCACGCAGAGGTGTTGGATCTTACGCAACGTCTGAGCTGAGTTACACTGCTGAATTTCCTCCTGTATGGCTGACCACAGCGTTTCAGTGATCGGGGACTCTCTGTCCATGCTCAAAGACACCCTATTATGATTTCTTACCTTCCAAGACTGAGGTTGTGGAGGTACACTGGATTGCATTGTGAACCAAACGGTGCCATGGCCTTATAGGCAAGTGCCAAATTACATACTGCTTCTGAAAATTGGACCTTGCAGAGTATTACATGGTAAATTTAGATCAACACAGTAGGAGAGAATGTCAGCCATGTGGTCACATCACTTCCCCTGGAGTCTGGTGGTTGGCACACCCCACAAGGGTGTTCCCCCCCCTTTTTTTTAGAAATTGGCCTTTCCTGCTCCACTGCCCAGACTGTCACAAACATCTCCCAAAACTAGCCCCTGGAGAGACCACAACTGGGCCTCTAGCTCTTGCATGTTTTTCAAACCTAGGCCCTTCAAAGCTATCATTTCTGGAAAGCCAGATGTGGGAACAAAACTTCAGAAAAGCCACCAGGAACTGTCTGGTTCTTCCATGCCCCCTCCCCACCCCAAAGCTTCCTGTGCAGGGAGTGTGGGTCTCATGTCACCTGTATCCAGAAGCCTGATCAACAGGTCTCAGGCACGCTGGGGACAATCAAATGGGCAGGCTCCAGTATGCGGCTTAAAGGGAGGAATCTGTCAGTAAAGAACAGTGGAGAACCAGGTTCAATTCCCAGCTTCCCCACGTGAAGCCTGCTTGGCCTAGTCACAGTTCTCTCAGAACTCTCCCAGTCCTGCCTACCTCACAGGATGCCTGTTGTGGGATGGGGGAAGGAAGGTGATTGTAAGCCACAAACTCCTTACAGTAAAGAGGGGTATAAAGACCAACTCTTCTTCAAAAGACACTGCCTATTACATAGGTTCAAGGGATGAACTGGGGGCAACCTAAGCTTTGAATTCTTCAGTTAGGAGCCTGGAGGATCCCCTCAAAATTCTTTGTATGATCTGGGCTTTGTGGGTATGTCCCGGCCTTAATCTGAGCTGGGGCTGAGTCCCAAGCTAATGCTTCTGCACACGTGCAGAGAGCATTCCCCTACAAACCTTCCTACCTCTTGAGTCAAGGAAAGAGTTTCAAAGCCGCGTCTTTTAGGCAGCAACATCACTCCTGGAGTGGAACAGAGTCCTCTCCCCACCGCCCTGCATTGGCTGCTCCTGACTGGGGCCTCAGAAAGGCCACGTGCTCGCTTTGCAGCTGGGGCCCCGCTGCAGTTTGGCTGCTGCAGCTTTCCTGGGACCAAGAGCAACGACCGACTGCTCAGGTCAGCCGAAGTGGGGGAGTGGAGGCAAGAGCCGCCAGATCCTGTTTTTTCCCAGCAGAAACATCCCGACGGATGGGGACGATGGATGAAGGGAGAAATGCAAAAAATGTGACACATCAGCAGAGACGAGCCAAGCCAGGCCGACTGCAGTAAAACCAGGTCCCCCCAGGCTCTTGGCAAGGCGTCTGGCAGCTTAGCAGAGAGACGATTGGCCAACCACTAGCCAGAAGGTGACTGGGAGCGGAGGGGGGGGGGACACACTGAGCCCCTTCCTGTTGATGGGGGTGGGGAGGGGATCTGGTCCTATTAAATTGTGGATCTTTCCTCCTCTCCATGATAGCTCCCTTCTGGAGGGACAAACCCAATCTAAAACTGCAGAACAACGAAAGGGTTGACTGGCTAGAGCGGGAAGGGCTGTCCACATGGATTAGGAGTCCAGGCGTAAGTTGGAGATTCATCGCCACAAAAAGGAGTTGAAGCCCCCACCTTAGACGGGCAGTGGAAGGACCCTGGCCTCTGCTGAGCCTTGATGGACAGTTCAGAGATCAAGAGAATTTGCCCTCAACTGGTCCTGCTTTTAAGAGATCCTTGGTTCCCTCCCCACAATTATGCAGCTCTGTAAAAGTCCAGATAAACCTCACATTCCTGCCCTCCAGTATCTGGATGGCCTCCAAAAACTGGTTAATTATTGAGGCAAAGTAAAGAGGCTTGAAGTACAGCAAAAGGGCAGCAGAGGCACAGATTGGCTGGCCTTGCCAACTCACGTTTATTGCATTATTTATTCAAAACACTTATATCCATCCCACCCTTCCATCCTGTGAAAAATGGACAGAGGATCCCTCAGGGCCAAAGCTGCGATTTCTTAACAGCTGCCTGACCAGGAGAATTAGCAGGCAGACACCACACAATCCTGATGGCTGAATGCTTTGCAGTGGGCCCCCAAACCCCATAGATGAGGGAGGGAGTTTCTGCAAGCTCAGGGGATAGAAATGATTGATTATTTTGATGTTGTCCATCTGCTGTTATATGACATTTTAATTAGTTTACTGTATGGAGGAACTATGATGCAAACTGCTCCAAGCCCATGCAGATGGGGGGGGGGGGAGAAGAAGAGGAGTTTGAATTTATACCCCACCTTTCTCTCCTGAAAGGAGTCTCAAGGTGGCTTACAAGCTCCTTTCCCTTCCTCTCCCCACAACAGACCCCTTGTGAGGTAGGTGGGGCTGAGAGAGGTCAGAGAGAACTGTGACTAGCCAAAGGTCACCCAGCAGGAATGTAGGTTCACCAGATAAGCCTCTGCCACTCAGGTGGAGGACTGGGGAATCAAACCTGGTTCTCCAGATTAGAATCCACCTGCTCTTAACCACTACACCACGCTGGCATAAAATGGCATATTGGACAGCTGTCCAATAATCCAGTAAATACTGACTGTTGTGAGTTTTCCAGGCTGTGCGGCTGTGGTCTGCCAATTTTTGCTTCTAACATGAGAACATCTCACCGTGACATACCTCTGAAAATGCCAGCCATAGATGTGGGTGAAACGTTAGCAGCAAAAACTCCCGGACCATGGCCACACAGCCTGGAAAACCCATAACAGCCTTGGTGTGAAAGCCTTTGATAAATCCAATAAATAAAGAAATAGGAACACTGGCTTTAATATGGCCTCAGCACACCACCAAGGGGTGGGGGCAGGGCTGACCAGAACCTGAACTCCAGTTGTTCTGGAACCTCTTCTCAATGGTGTGCCCTCCACTTTGTAGTATGGAAAGAAAATAATAATGTTCTTCTGAGCATATGCAAGATACTTTCCTCTTGCCATGGCTGACGGCAGCAGCGCTGAGATAGGGAGAAACCGTTTCCAACTGAGTGTGGCTCAGACCCAGCCCTGCAGAAGCCAAAGTCCAAAGAGGGTACATCTGAAGCAGCAGAGTTGGACCCCTGCTCTGGAGAGATCCCTGCAGGAGACCAGACCGAACCGCTATCCTTTTTACACAGGACAGTGCCGAAGTCCCATGAAATACAGAAAACATTTCTTTTTCTCCAGCTCCCCACAGTTTCTCATGGGGAAAAGCACAAAATGTTGCCCCTCCAACTTGTACTCACCCAAGGACTGGAGCTAAGCAACTTGGGGGCCCCCTGAGGTCTCTGGGAGGCCAAGACGGAGAGCTTCCCCTGCGCCAAACCCCCGTTTTGTCTTCTTGCTTGTACGGCAGAAGCCAGGCCGGGTCTGGTTCCCATTACTGCTGCCGAGCAACAGGAAATGGTTTCCAGGGGACTTCCCTGCCCCCCCCCCCAAATACACAGCCAGTGAGATGTGGGGAGCAGAGTCCATCTGCCTCCAGTGCTCTTGATTTCCTGCCCACCCCATTTGTGGTGTCAAGGCTGTGCTGGCACATTCAGGGACCTGGGTGAGAATTGGCATGTCCAAAACACCTTTCTTTTTAAACATTAAACCTTAAATTCCTCACAAGTGGGAGGGAGGGAGGGAAAATTCAATCTGAAATCGGGAGCAGCAACTTCTGCCTGGAGAGGGGGAAGGAGCACAGTTTGTGCGTTTGCGCATGTGAGTGTGGAAGCGGAACCTAGAGTTGCCAACTCTGGGTTTGAAAATTCCCGGAGTTTTGGGGATCAAGCCTGGGAAAGGCAGCGTTTGGGGAGGGGAGGAAACTCAGCAGGGGACAGCGTCTTAGAGTCAATCCTCCCAGGCAGCCATTTTCTCCAGGTCAGGGGTCTGCAACCTGCGGCTCTCCAGATGTTCATGGACTACAATGCCCATCAGCCCCTGCCAGCATGGCCGATTGGCCATAATGGCAGGGGCTGATGGGAATTGTAGTCCATGACCATCTGGAGAGCCGCAGGTTGCAGACCCCTGCTCCAGGACAATTTATGTTTGTTACCTAAAAATCAGTTGTAAATTTGGGAGATGTACTTGCCCCATGTGGGACCTGGTGACCCTCAGGAGGCAGATACAGCACAGAACGAGGTCTGTGGTTTCAAGGGAGGGTGGACAAGATTTAAACCTTGGTGGAAGCAAAGCGGGGGTGGTGGGGTGGCAGGCTTTACACGACACCTTAAAGACTTACTATTTATTAATAATAAATGTAATCATAAAGGCTATTTATAATAATATAATAAATAATATTTCAACACGAGTCTTTGTAATGGCGGCCCGTGACTTGCAAAAACTTATTTGGAAATAAATCAGTTAGATTCAAGTCTGGTAGCACCTTAAAGACACACAAAATTTTCAGAGTATAAGCTTTTGAAAGTCAAAACGCCCTTTGTTAAATACCAGTATGAATGGAGATGTCTGAATCTTTATAGGGGTGTTGTAAAAAATGCTTGTAAAGGATGCCAAGGTATCCCTGCATACGATCATCAGCTTGAGTAGAAGAGCTGAGGGAAACTGCTTGGGGGCAGAAAAGTAACATCTGCAGTGAAATAAGAATCTAATGTCCCTATTCAGTCCTGGGGGTGGGGGTGGGGGGTGTCCAGTATTCTGAACTTGTGAATGAACTCAAGTTTCAGGTTCACTTTTTTACTTGACTACTTTTATTTACTGCTCTGCTGCAGGGCTACTCTCTGAAACTGAAATAAAAGTTAAACCTTTTGGGCCCCTCCCGCACATGCATAATAATGCTCTTTCAATCCACCTTCAATGCACTTTGCAGCTGGATTTTACTGTGCAGAACAGTAAAATCCACTTGCAAACAGTTGTGAAAGTCCATTATTTCTGCATGTGCGGAAGGGACCTAAGGTGCCGTAGTACTTCAGTTTTAATGTGCTACAGCAGTTTACACGGCTACCCTCGCCATTTGCGCAGCAAGCAAGTCATCTGCCTTATGAGAGATGCTGGAGAGAGAGCAAAGGCCCGGGGAAGAGCGCGTTGGCATCACCAGGTGCACGGGAAGACCAGATCCCAACATGCACCTGTTGGGGCCGGGCGACTTCACTTTGGGGCGGAGTTCTTTCAATTCCACTGGGTGCAAAGCAACTGAATGCACGGTATTGTCAAAGGCTTTCACGGCCTGATTCAACTGGTTGTAGTGGGTTTTCCGGGCTGTGTGGCTGTGGTCTGGTGGATCTTGTTCCTAACGTTTCGCCTGCATCTGTGGCTAGCATCTTCAGAGGTGTATCACAGTGTGAAGTCTGTTACACACTATGTCCAGTATCTGGTGTGTAACTATAGTGTGTAACTATCTGGACATAGTGTGTAACAGACTTCCCTCTGTGATACACCTCTGAAAATGCCAGCCACAGATGCAGGCGAAACCAGACCACGGCCACACAGCCCGGAAAATCCACCACAACCAGTTGAATGCACGTTGTTTGCCAACTCCGAGCAACAGCTGCAAAGGTTGCCACTTGCCAGCCTCCAAAACGAATGCTTGCAATTGCTTTGCACGTGTGGGCGCACAGTCCCAAAGGCTGGTGTTTTTGCCTCAACAGCGTCACATCTCTTACTGTACGGGCCGGGTCCCGTCCACCGCTGGGGATTCCGATCAGCCCTCGGCTTGCCTTCAGGGCAGCTCTTCTTGCAAGTTCTCCGCCTTTCTTGGTTACAGCCCCCCGAAGCCCGGGATTCCAACCAGCGCTGCAGCTCCGCAAGCCGTGCGCGTTCAGCACTCAAATACGTGTGGCTGTCTCCCTCCCTGGAATGGCAGCGAAGCCTCTGCGCCCCATCCAATCGCAAAGCCCGCACTATGGCAGCGCCCAGCCTTCCAACTCCATCCCGACGGGGGCGCAGCTGCGAAGGATGCTCAGCACCAGTCTTTGCTGGAGCAGCGGCTGGGCGGGCAGGCAGTCCACGGGCGCCCCCTGGTGCCCAAACCTGGCTATCGCGGTCCACCTTGACCCCGGTAAACAAGCACCCCTATGCCAGGGGGCTTTGTACTCAGCAGAGTGTCTTGCATGAACTAGGCTGCTCATAAACCTTACATAGGCATCATAGTTCGGACTCCCGCAGGCGTCCCCTCCCTGTGGCCAGAGAAAATGGCCCAGTGGCTGCTCAGAGCCCTTCGGGGATTGGGCGGTATAAGAAAACTAATAAATAAAAATAGGGCAATCACTGCGAGAGGAAACTTAATTCGAAATTATCAATCTAGCCCTCCCTAGCAGCACTGGAATTCTTTTAGAAAGGCTGTCAGCCAAAAAACCCTCACCCAAAGAACCCTTTACGCAGTACCACACCCCCTCCCCAACCCCTCTGAACCAGAATCCAGTTTCACTCAGTGGCAACTAGTTATGCCTACAGGGCCGACAAACAGAAAAGAAGTCCTGCCTCCGCTTCCTGGCTGGCAATGGCTTTCACAGGTTTGCTGTCTCTGTACATGGAGACCCTTCAGTCATCGGGATAATCCCCCTCCTTGTATCTATCCAATCCCCTTTTAATGTTCATGACCATCACTATGCCCATTGGTTGGAAATCCATAATTCTACCTACATATTATAATATTCCTGGAGCAAGTGCCTTTCCCATTGATGCATATTCAGTCTCATGTGTACCACAGCTTAAATTGCAGTTCAGCTGAACCAGTTTCCCTGGCACATGCTTTCAACAGCAAAGCGAGTTGCTCTAGAATACAAATTCTGCCGCTTTCCCCATTCTTTAGCCACCTTGGCACAAAAAGAAGCCAGTCCGTCTCGACACTGTGCAGATTTAATTCTACATTATGAAATTTTATTGCTGACATGCAGGAATAGTTGGATGTAATACAAAAATAGGTCTCTGTACAAATTCTCTTTGCATTTTTTTTTTTTACAATAGGATCTTTGTCTCCGGTCTGTCGTCTAACTTGTAATCCACCAAAAACAAAACCCCGTAGCTCATGCTGACTTTCCGTGCCACTTCGTGCCTCCTCTCCCTCTATTCCTTTCCACCTTTTTTCCAGTTTACTTTTTTATCACAATGTCAAAGATGGGTAGATCACTCGGTTTTGCACAGTCCGTGACGTATTGCTATCTTTTGAGGAACCGGGAAGAGCAAGACACATACAGCCAGCTACATTTAGGGATTGGACGAGTTAAATAGAAGATGAGGAAATGTAGGTTGTAATGCCTGGGGAGGGGGGAGCAGAGAGTCCGTGAGGGAAACAGAGAACCTGAACTCAAATGGCTGAAATTTATCCAAAAAACCCTCTGACTCTCAAAAGTGTATACGCCGAAAACCTTGTTGGTCTCTATGGGGCTACTGGTCTCTTGCTAAGATGGAGGCGCCAGCCTGCATCCAAAGCTGCCCTCCCTCCTCAGCAGCCACATTGATCTGATCCCACCCTTGCTTGGCCAACACTGTCAGGACCAAGCAGTAAATTACAGGTGTCAAACTCGCAGCCCTCCAGATGTTATGGACTACAGTTCCCATCATCTCCTGCCAGCTGGCAGGGGATGATGGGAACTTTAGTCCATAACATCTGGAGGGCCACGAGTTTGACACCTATGCGAGATGCCTCCAAAGCTCATTCTCATCACAGGTTTAGCACTAATGAGGCCAATTTAATATCAGGCTCACACCATACTTGATCCAGCTGGCAAAGTATACTAATATGCAGCTCGCTCTTGAGCAAGAGTTGGCTACTAGCCTGCTGGGGAGAATCTCCTCTGTTTTGGGAGAGGGCATTCCAGTACCACAAGGGCGAGTGACGGAAGCAGAGAATAAACCATCAAGGCCTCCAGCCCCCTTCAGTCCTAGAACAGGCTTCGTTTACTGGGGGGTGACGGGCCAAAGCTGCTGCTTCTTCTCCCCATACCCTGCCTCGCCCCACCAGGAAAAGGTTTTAGAGTTCTTTGATCCTGGTTCCATGCTGGTTTCAAAAAACAAAGAAAACACTTGATGCCTAGTGCTTCCGAAGCAATCCAACCGCAGCCAAATCTATATGCCAATGCACTGCTTGAGCCTCCCTGACTCAGCCTAGCCCAGAGCTAGCCCTAAACCTCCCAAGCCCAGCACAGGCATTGTGGCAAGAACAACTAAAGCGAGGGGGGGAGGGTTCCTATCCCATGCAGCCTCTGCCTTTACCCCTGATGGCATGCAGTGCAGCAGAGGAGGCAGCCTGTCATATAACACCTTAGTAGAAGATAGGTTTTTATTACAAGGTCTCTAAGCCTCAGCTATTGGAGTTTTTTCCAGGGTTCACATTAGAAGAAAAACATTCCTGCATGCTAAAGCCAGTCAGACCAGATGCAGGCTGCCAATGGCTGGCTCCCCTCCCACCGCCAATGTTTAATGCTGCCGTGTCTGGCCCCGGACACCCCTGGCCCCAAAAAATCTCTCATCTGTCCTGCTCCCTTGCCCGGTCTGAGCCAGCACAGCTGCTTTTGCTACTCTGTCCCTGGAGGGATCCAGCACCACAGCCAGGTGCAAACACGGAAGAAAAACAAAAAGGTCAGAGGTTACGATAACTGGGTTTAAAGAGAGCATGGTGCAGACAGGGCAAAAGCGCTCCCTTGCAGTGCAAAATGGGGTGCTAGTAGGAAGTGCTACTTTGCAAGGGTCACCACCCAGTCAGTGCAAACGAGGCTCTGGGCCTGTGCAAAGTGCTCAAGGAGAGCTTTTTGGCTTTGTCTGCATCATCTTTAAATCAGGTCGAAAGTTTGGGGGGGGGGGGGGGGGGCTGGCGCAGCGCAGGCCCAAAGAGTTGCCTGCAAGCAGTTTACCTGGCAAGAGAGGCATCCAGTTCCCAGAATGGGACTCACAAGTGAGCAGGCTGGTTTGGTGCGTGACCTGCCAGGCACAAGGCTGTTGGGGAGTTTCCTCCCTCGAAAGTGGGAGTGCCCGGACAAGGCAACCGTGGCAAGAAAAAGCATCACACAAGCAGTGGAGAGCAGCTGGCCTTTCTGAATTCAAGACACGTAAGGGGCGGGGAGGGAAGGGAAGACGGAGAAAACTTTTCACATTATCATAAATTTACCCCTTCGGCCATACCATTGTGGTAGGCAGCAGCAGAATTAATGCAATGTTAATTGCACCTTCCATAAGCTATTGATTAGAGAAAAAACAACCCCAACATAAAGTCAGAAGTCCCAAAAGAAGTAAGTGGCTAGAAAGGGGAGGAGCTCCAGAAAAAGTGGAATTTAACAACCCCGGGGCAGAGTTTGCGTGCAACGCTCCTTGCACTCACAGGGCTGATGTAAAGAGGACCCGTTGGCAGAGTCTGGGGTCACACAGGGCTCTGAAACCAACGTTTGTAGGAAAGTATATTTAAACCAGGTGTTAAATTAAAAATAGAACAATCAGGAAGGGCAGGGGGAGGCTTCTAAGAAATAGTTTGTTTAATGAAACCCAGAGGGGAGAAGGGGAAAAATGACTAAGCTTATTCAAACCATCCGGAGCTGAGATGCAACCCCGTGTCCTTTCTGCAGTCCCACATTTGCGTCTGAAAAGAAGCTCGCTCTGGTACCTGTTGCCAAAACACGCTCCGTTCAGTCCAGTCCAGAGAACAGTGTGGTTAAAAAAAGACAGAGGTAGATTTCAGAGTCACGTTTAAAAGCAGAGTTGCTGTCTAGGCCTGGACTTGAAGTCTGAGTCAGCCGTCCTCTCCCGGACAGCTTCGCTTTGCTCTGCTAGCGCTCGGAAAGCAGAGGAAGACTTGCTACATTATTGGTGACTCCTCGGCACGTGGCTATCACTGTCGCGCCACATCAGGCGGGTGGAGGACAACCCTCGCGGTGCTGAGGAGCTACTTCCGCAGGTAGCGCTGTGCCAGGATGGCTGCGTCAAGGGGGTTCATTGGCTGAGCATCGTGGCCCAGGCGGCGCACCGGCGGAATATTCCCGAACTGCCGCTTTTGGAGGAAGCCCTTGGCCTCGTGAAGCGTGTTCTTCTCCTCGGCCAGCATCAGCTGCTGCCTCATGTAGTTCTCAAACTCATACTGAGAGCACTCTTCGGTCACCTTGGCCTGAGGACAAAACAGATCCTTCAGATAACCCAGGAAGCAGAACCAGAAGGGAACCCAAAATGCCCCCCCCCCCCTGATGAACTCTTGCCCCCAAGAAGAAGAACAGTTTGGATTTATATCCCCCCTTTCTCTCTTGTAAGGAGACTCAAGGTGGCCTACAAGCTCCTTTCCCTTCCTCTGTCCACAACAAACACCCTGTGAGGTAGGTGGGGTGAGTGAGCTCCAAAGAACTGTGATTCGCCCAAGGTCATGCAGCTGGGTTGGAGTGCACAAGCTAATCTAGTTCACCAGATAAGCATCCACAGCTCAAGTGGCAGAGCGGGGACTCAAACCCGGTTCTCCAGATTAGAGTGCACCTACTCTTAACCATTACATCACGCTGGCAGCAAGGGTCTGTCACGCTGCTCATGAAACCAGGGGTTTGTTTAACCTGCTGGTACCCCCTCCATGTGCTTTATTCATCAGGTCCCTTAAAATTCCAGCTTTTAGAAGAGCACCATGTTTACCCCTTATGGAAGCAAGCTTTAGGGAAAAAAAGATTCAAGTGCTGAGGACTATTAGCTCCCATCGGAAACAATGGGGGATGGACTCCCTAAACCAAACCTCACCAAACCCGGTGAGGTTTGGTATCATCAGAAGAGTCTCCCAAAAAATCCCTGAAATTTTGGTGCTGCTAGCTTAAAATCTACGCCCCCTGCAGGCCAAAAACGGAAAAAACACTGAAAATACAAAATCCCCCACAAACAATTTTGTCGCCCACCACAAGGTGGCGCCGTGGGCAGCTGCCCACTTTGCCCAATGGGAGGAACGCCTCTGGTGTCCACCCTGCAGACACAGGATGTTTGACTTCCTTTTCCCAAAGCTCACCCCCTCCCTTGTAGATCCTTTTCCAGCCAGCAGTCACTTATGAACTCCGGTCTGCAGTTAGCTGTTCTGCTCAACCCACCAATGGCAAAAGCCTGCAAGATGAGTTCCCCTCCCAGGTCTGTTTTTATCCAGGAAGCAGAAGCCTTAAAGGCAGGTCTCTTGCCCACAGGGCTTAGGAAGCCAGTTTTGAAAGCAGTGTCCTGTGGGGACCAGAAGCCACAGGGAATGCTAAACAGCTAAGAATGGGATAGACCTGCTCCTCTACTTGCTCTGGGTTCAGCTAAAGGTAAAAGTTAGCAGGCGCCAATAAGGGGTCACTAAGTAAAATACAGAGTGGTTCAGCCTTTGCTGTGCCCAAGCAAACAGAATACGAGTTACCTGAGAAGAATCATCCCCCAGCACCCATCGATTACCCTGAGCCATACCTCATGTGCACTTTCTGGATTTGCCACCTGGTCATCGATATCTGGTACCACCTGCAAAGGTCCGCTCAGCAAGGACATTGACTGCCTGCAAAACAGGAAGGTGCAGAGACCAGAGGCCCATGAAACTCTTGCCCATCTGTTTCAGGTGCCCTCCAGCCACAGCAACACCATTTCTCACCAGTTCCACCCACAGCAGAGACATGCTGGCCAAGGCAAGGTATTAGAACACCCTAACGACAGTACAGTTTACCATCTCTCCCTGTTTGTCCCCAAACATAGCATGAACTCAAAGAAAACAACAATGACCCAGGCAACCAGAAACTGGTTTGACAGGTGGTAATAAATGTTATTTCATCTTAAAGGGTCTTAGGTCCAAGCCAGAGTGCACGGGTGTTACAATTGTTCTTTATCGAGAAAGAAAACAGACTGACAGCCATGCCATCCTAAGCAGAGTTATGCCTTCCCAGGTCCACTGCGGTTTAAACTAACTGCTGAATCAAAACTAGTCAACAGATGCAATTATCAGAGTCCTGGTTAATACAATGCAATGGTCGCCAACTTGTGATGCTAGGGAAGCTTAACTGCATCACAGACACCTGTGACAGAAGCTGGGAAGGGTCAGTGGGTTGATCTTGGACTTGCTGACAGAGGCTAGACTGCCTCCTCTCTGCATGTTCCCTGTGTGGCATCTTTGCTCTTTCCAGGAGAGTCCGCTGGATGTGTCCCCAAGTCTGGGGCACTGCTTGGGCTTTTCCAGCAGCTGTCCTGCCCCACCCCTTGACTGCAGAACAGGAAGGGCTGTGGCTCAGTGGTAGAGCCTCTGCTTGGTATGCAGAAGGCCCCAGGTTCAATCCCTGCCACCTCCAGTTAGAAAAGGATTGTAGAACAGCTTCCGAGAATAGGCAGGGCATTGACCCACCTGGCTTTCTGGGATGGCTGCAAAGCATAAATATTCTTCACAGCATTTGGGGTGACTCAAGTCTAGGTCACAGGGAGTATATGTATTTTAGAATTTTAAATCTAATTTATTTTGTTAATTATTGGATGTTACATGGTTTTCATTTCATTGTCACCAGCTGTAAGACTGACCAGCATATACCTATTTTAAATACATTTTTAGTTTTGCCTAGAAATGGTGCAATTCTGATGCGACAGACCAGCTCCTCTGCAATTATTGCTTCATTTTTTAAAAAAATATTTTATTGAGAGAATCAAAAAAATTTACAGGAAAACAAAAACCCCTACAACATCTTGGTAATCTATAAAAAAGAAAAGAAAAATAAGATAAAGAGACCCATCAATATCAATACTCAACTTCCAAAACAATACTTCAGGCCAGACTGATTCCAATTGTCTCTACTACTATGCATAGATTGAAGTCTGTATCAGCAGCTGGGTGACCTTGGGCGAGTCACAGCTTTTTGGAGCTCTCTCAGCCCCACCCACCTCACAGGGTGTTTGTTGGGGAGGGGGGGAAGGGAAAAGAGATTGTAAGCCCCTTTGAATCTCCTACAGGAGGGAAAGGGGGGTATAAATCCAAACTCCTCCTCCTCCTCTTCTTTTTCTTCAATACAGTCTGTATACAGTTAAACCAAGTTTGCCATTGCTTTTAAAAGCCCATGGTACTTTCAAAGTAGCATTTTTTTTACACTCTGAAGCCAAACAGGCTCATTTCTAAGACCCTGGCACTGCAGCACAGGTGAGCTGTGGGCTGAACCTTTCAGCAGAAGAAACCAGCTCTCTCCACTGTACCAGGGGCCTTCCTTGCTGGCTCCTTACATGGTTAAGCTACATACATCCAGGGGTAAACTGAGAAGGAAAAAAAAAGGGGGGGGAAGCTAGCTGCCTCCTTCCCTGGAAGGGGCTTGATTGCTGGCTCATTCCCTGCTCACTCAGGCTCCTTGGTTGGGGACGGTAGCCCATTGGCTGCGCTATCCAATTCATTGTGGTGGTATCCGTCGGGTTCTCCAGATAAAGGACCGCGAAGTTCTGATTATCCCTTGCCAGCATGATGCTGGCAGGGGATGATGGGAACTGTAGTCCATAACATCTGGAGGGCCATCCACCTACTGGGACTTTCTTCGGCGGCCTTAATGGCCAATCTGTCCCTGTACATAACCTCACTCCGTCTCCCCTACTTACCACGAGGCAATGATGGAACTGAGGGAGTCAAGCACCTCGGAGGCCGTCAGGCGCTGCTGAGGGTCCAAGACGAGCAGCTTCCGGATCAAGCAGACTGTGTTTTCCGAATAACTTCCATCTCTCGCTTTTCGCCAAAGGAAAAGTTTTCGCGGTCAGGCGCGCAAGGGACATTGGCGCCAGCGAAACCCCACTGAGGCCACCTGGAGCTAGGGCGGCTGAGTTTTTCACACCAGTTCAAGAAGAGAACCCCGACCCCCAGGGCAAGCCCACTGAGGTATACAAAGAACTTGGCGCCGCTTTCACTCACTCTGGGATGGTATATTCGGCAGCCTTGATTTTGCGGAAGAGCTCCTGAGGGATGCTGTCGTAGAAGGGGAACTGCCCGTACAGCATGGTGAAAAGGACCACACCCAGGGCCCACATGTCACTGGGCTTCCCGCGATAGGGCCGACCTGCGGGAACAGAAGGCGCCCTTGCAAATTAGCTGGGCTTGCAGAACTGCCTCTCTTATGCCTGTTTGGTAGTCAGTTTCACACTCCCTTGGCAGAAGTTACAGAAAGCCTCCTATAGAAAGTAAGCAGCAAGAACCATGCTCTTTGCTAAAGGAGGGAAAGGTGGCAGGAAGGGAAGGGAGCAGAAGGAACATCTTTGCCAGTTGCATAGCATCTCTGCTGGGGATTGTCCTTCCCCTTCCTGTTTCAGGTACCTTATAAATCTCAGGTGCGACCAGGGGAATCTTGGCCCTTGGCTTTTATTCCATGGCTAGTAAGCTGAACAGTGAACAGACGGCAACCAAAAAGTGCATTTGGGGCAGGTTCTGGACTTGTTGGCTAGGATCTGCCCCAAATGCACTTTTTGATTGCCTTTTCTGTTCACTGTTTTATGAAGGTCTCCTCCTTGCAATATGTTGTTTTGGGTTCTTTGGAAAGAAAAGCAGGGTACACTCACCAAATCATCAAGATGTTCCCTTTCCAGCTGCTCAAGGAAAGAAGGAAAACACTTTCCCAGCTCTGCCTCCCAGATGGGCCAGCAGCGAGCAGGTGGAAATTAAAGGGGACTCATGCTTCTTAAGATACACCAAATGGAATTAAGAATGCTATCATGCAGGGCTTGCTGCAGGCTGGCTAACAAGGACTCCATCCTCTCAAAACTATAGAAATGTCTTCTGAATTTGAAAGGCTGGGAGGACTCGGGATTAAATAGTGTCAGGGGTAGGGAACTCAGGAGCTTTCCAGATAGCTCAGGAACTGGCAATTCGTTTCAGCCTGTCAGCATGGCCAATTGGCCATGCTGGTAGGGGCTGATGGGAATTGTAGTTCCTGAACATCTGGAGAGCCGCAGGTTCCCTACCCCTGGTCAAGGTGAATAACGGGAGGAAAGGAAGGAGCTTCTAACTTTAAAATGACCCCAGGAGAAGGAAGATGCCTACAAGCGACCAGGGTCCCAAGCATCAGGTGGCACCACAAAAAAGTAATAAAGCAGAAGGACCTGCTGAGATCACAGGTGAAACAGAACAGTAGCCCTGGGGAAAAAAGGCTGGGGCTGCAAACGACCCTCAGCCCCACCAAAGATGACACAAAACTTACCACTGAGAACATCAGGACTAATGTAGGCTGGGCTCCCCCGCTGGTCCTTCAAGAGATCATCTTCGCTCACCAAGTGCTTGCCGAGGCAGAAGTTTGTGATAGTGATTCGGTGGGTCCTGAGAAGAACAAGGAGTGAATTGAGGGTGAGAAGACAGAGACCTCCCTCCTTTCATCTGGCCACTTAGCAAAGGAAAGCAAAAGAAAGTTTGGGAGACAGCTGAGGAAAGTTGGGGGCAGGGTAGCAGCTGAGTGCCAAGTTTGCCAGTGACACAATTATTCAGGATGGTCAAAATGAAACTGAGAATCTCTTCCAATTGGATGATGTTGCAGATGATGTTCAACATAGGTAGATGTAAGGTGAGACACACTAGACTAGATAGAACAACGTTCCTCCCCAGGTTGAAAAATGAGCCGATTGGGCCAGAACCTCCAAAACTAGGAGGAAAGATCTTGGAATCACAGTAAATAGCCCAATGAAAAGGACAACTCAGTGTGGCAGAGCAGCGAAAAGGGCAAACTCCATGCTGGAGATTATTAGGAAAGGGACTGAAAATAAAACTACCAATATTACAATATCCCTGTATAGAGCTATAGTATTGCCTCAATTGGTTATACTATGTGCAGTTCTGGTCATTGAATCTCAAAGAACACTGATGAGCTGGAAAAAGCACTAAAGAGGGCAACCAAGACTATTAAGGGGTCGCAGCAGCTATCCTATGAGGAAAGCTAGAGACTGGGATGTTTTAATTTAAGAAAAAAAGACAACTGGGATGGGGGTGATTGATAGAGGCTTGCGAAATTATGCATGGGACAGGGAGTAGATAGAGAACTCTTTCTCCCTTTCCCAGAAGACCAAACCTTGGGGGTATCCAGCTAAGAAGTGTACAGGCTAAGAATGGACAAAAGGAAGCATGCATGCATTCATTCATTCAACTTTTATACCGCCCACCCCAGGAGGGCTCTGGGCAGTGTACAACAACTAATATAATCTAAAATAACAAGAAGAGCATATTCAATAAATACATACAATATAATAAAATTAGAGCTCTAAATCTCACATTAAAACCATTTAAAACAGTGTATAAAACATCGCGTCCGGCAATCTAAAGGTCCCTCTGAGGAGGGAACAGAAAGGCCCAAGATGTAAAAGGCCACAGATGATAAAAAGGGAAGGAGGGGGCGCCATCAGCGGCTGGCTTCTCTAAAGGCCTGGTGGAACAGCTTGGTCTTACAGGCCCTGCAGAACTCTCCAAGGTCACGCAGGGCCTGGACAATTGGAGGAACAGCGTTCCACCAGGCAGGGGTCAGGGCTGTAAAGGCCCTGGCCCTAGTGGAGGTCAGCCGCATCATTTACTAAATGAGTGATTAAAATGGGGAATTCACCCCCAGAGGATGCAGTGATGGTCACAAGCATTGTTGGCTTCCAAAAGAGAGTAAAGAAGTTCATGGAGTACAGGTCTATCAGGATCAAATTTCTCAGCAGATGGGTGACATTCTCAGCACCTACTTTCAGTCCTTCCTGTTGTTTCTTGCCTAAAGCGCTTTGCCTTTTTCTATCCAAAAACAATAGTGCTGTACTTGGGACACAAACCAAAAGGTGGAAACTTTCCCTTGAAGCATCCAAAAGTACAGAACTGTCATTTCCATGAGCTCAAATATGGGAGTAGTGGAGGGGATGGTCCCAGACTGCCCCAAGCAGGAAATATCATCCCAGGGTGAAGAAACGGAATTCCAACATGAGCTCACCTTTTGTTCAGCACCATGTTGCCCAGCTTCAAGTCTCGATGCACAATGTTCTTCTGGAAAGGCAAAAGAACATTTAATTATTGGAGTAATAGGCATCTTGGCATGTCCCCGGGCACACACCGTTTCATCATGGGGTGTGTGTGTGTGTGTGTGCCGAGCGCCAGCCGGGGTGCCGCTCACCAGCTCAATTGTTTGCCGCAGCAGCAGGTTGGTCCCCCCCCCCCCCGGGGAGGCCGGGGAGGGCAGCAGCCTGTCTACTGCCACGGCACCCACCTGGACTGCCTGCAGCCAAGCCCCGCTCCCCCCCACCTCCCTGCAGGTTGGCTCCTGCCCTCCCCAGGCCCTGGAGAGTCAGCCTGAAGGGAGGCTGGTGGGGGGGGAGGCGGTGGGCAGCCCAGGTGGGCACCGTGGCAGCAGGTTGGCTCCTGGGCTGGCCTGCTGTCACGGCACCCGTCCAACCCACCCATTCTAGCCCGCCTGCCCGACCCCCGCCCTCCCTGCCGGTTCTTGTAAGTGGGGCACGAAGAGCCGATCATGCCCTCGGGCGCCATTTAGGCCCGGTATGCCACTGGGTGCTGGCCAACAATGTTCAGCTGATGCTCCAAGCCTTCTTCCCTGGTTACAAGCTACAGGAAATGGAATGAATGGCGACACACACCCCTCCCCCACTGCACTCATTTGGCACAACTGGATGCTGTAGTTTATGACCCTAGATCCTCTCAGCTACTGCACAGAGACATAGCTCTTAGGTTGCTGCTCGATACCAAGCCGCAAATCATTCCCTGGGACTCAGCATGCCGTTCATGGCTAATCCAGCCCCCACTTGTGCACCTCTAACGTGGATGCCACCTCACTTCCATGCTGAAAGTCCCCCTCCCCCAAGGGAGACAGGCACCTTATGCAAGGCCTCCACCACCCGCACGACGTCATAGAAGATGACCACCGTCTCCCGCTCGCTGAGGCGCTTCTCCTTGATAACGTAATGCTGGAGGTTGATGAGGTCGGCTGTCTTGTCGCTGAAGTCATGAGCACAGAGGCAGTCCAGCACCAGACAGATACGCTTCTTCATCTTGCGGACCATCCGGTTGGATTCCAGGTCCTCCACTAGCTCGCAAGCTCGGTCCTGTGAAGCCCCAGGGAGGAAGATGACAATTTAGCGAGGCGGCGTTACAGTTGTCATGGTGATATTTCTTTTATCTTGATGAGCCTGCAAATTGACCTGTTGCTTAGATTTACCTTTATCTTGGACAACTGGATCAGTTACAGAAAAAACGCTAGCTTAATTGTTTTTTAATTGCTGCTAATCTTGCTATATCAGCTGTACCTCATATGCATCTGCTGAGCGACTATTTGCCCTCAGGCTGCTTATCTCTTTTGTAGTGGCACATAACCAGATATCTAGACGTAAGCACATAAGAGTGATAATTCAGAGAAATCTAAGTGATATTTTTCTACAAATCTCTTGTGATTTCTATGGTTGGAAGTCCCAGAAGAAGAACAATTGAGATCTCTTGGTGAGATTTTGGGTAGCTTGGGCCTTTTTGATAATCCCTAAAAACAGTTAGACAAAAGCTGGAACCTGATTTGTTTAAGAACAAATTAGTTTTAGAACAGATTAGCTATAATCTGATCATGCAATGCTATGAAACCTGATAATTTTAGCATGCATTTCCATAGTTTTTGTGGGTTAATTTTTTAGGGCCTTTATTTCTGTTGTCCTGCTCAATAAGAATAATTTTGCCTTTTTTCAATAAAACACAATATTTTTAACATAGGTGTCCTGTCTGATTTGCTGGCAGTTCAAAAGAATAGACCTCATTTCTTAATTTTATATTATCAGAGGTAAAGGTTACAAATCTCTTCCAATATGATCAACCCTAGCGAATTATGTGTCTAATTAGATTTTTCACAGGCACAGTCTTGAAAATTGTTAGTGGAGTGTCTTCTACAGGGTGCAGGAGGCATTCCTATTGACCACTGGCTGACTGTTTCCCTGTGATCATCCAGGGCCAGCACCCCAGCCCTGGCCACCATCCCTGACAAATCATTGTGCGTTCCATCCCTACTGCTGCATAACAAACAGAACTTTTTTATATCAGTGGACTGTGTTACAGAGATGGTTTTTCTATCAGCATTTATGGTTGGACTTCTTGTAGATGACAGCTTGCATGTGCAGAATTTCTCTCACCCACCATTTCCCAAACATCAAGCCCAACAGAAGAGCTACCTGAATTTTGTTTAGTTCAAGCCTTGGTCAATTGTGACCATGTAGATACAGAACAGCATTTTATTGTTACAGTATAATTAATCACATAGCTGGGTACTAGAATCATTGCAAGCAACAACTAAAGATATGGGAGTTATTGATTGTTAGGGAAGCCGTGAAAAGGTTGTGCCTTTTGGGGAACATGTTTTAAAAGCCCACTGCTACCTGGCCCTATGTACAGCCAACACCAGTAAGATATACATACAGAACTTGGGCTGGCAGCTCCTCCCGAGTTCCTCCAAATGGCCCAAGGAAGTTACCTGGAAAAGGCCATGGTGGTGGACTACCCCATCCTGGTTGTGCAGGAGAGAGAGAAGGGAGTACTCCGTATGAAGCAGCATCTTGCCCTGACGTTCCTCCTGGGTTTCTGTGCCTTTGTCGTTCCTGTCCTCCAAGGTAAGGATCTTTTGGAATAGGAACAAAGAAAAAATATACATTCATAAGGCACCTACAAAGTACAAATCTCATGCCTGGAAAATTCCAGCAGGACACAGAATACTATCAAAAGGGTATCGTGATTATGTAAAAGCCGGTCTGTTGTTTCTGCTGGACTCTGGCAAGCAGAGAACAAGGGTGGGGGCACTTACCCCCCCCCCCACCATTTGGAGTACAGATGGTCGGGCGGGGGGGGGGGGGCCAACAGCTTAACGGCAGAGCACCTGGCCTGTATGCGTAAGCCCCCCCCCCCCCGCCTTTCAGCCACACTGCCTCAATGGTATTTTTAGGAAACTGAAAGTCACCCTGTGGCAGCAGGCCTCTGTAAGCAGATATGTGTGTGGAAGGGGATGTTTTTGGGTTCAACAGATGGACTGAGGTATCACTTTGATATATCCAGCAAACTAGTATGGGTGCGGGTGTGAATATATGTAAATATTTTGCTGGTAACTGCTGCACATATTTGGGATTTCAAAATCACATTTTTATTGTCATTTTATATTGTTAGCCTCTGGCTGGAACATACTAACTTAACTTAACACGACTTAACAGGATAGCAATCCATAATGAAACACAGGGATTTCAGAAGTAGGTGCTGGGAACCCAACACAGACACTACCAGTTAGAGAAGGCTGTAACACAGGGCTGGTGGGACTGTTGAATTGATGGCAGATTCACTTGTGCCAATAGAGTACATGTGCCCAAGGAAGAGAACTAATGGGGAAGGTGCTTCCCATAGGGCAGGGGTAGGGAACCTGCGGCTCTCCAGATGTTCAGGAACTACAATTCCCATCAGCCTCTGTCAGCATGGCCAATTGGCCATGCTGGTAGGGGCTGATGGGAATTGTAGTTCCTGAACATCTGGAGAGCCGCAGGTTCCCTACCCCTGCCATAGGGGATGCTGAGAGTGCCTGAAAAGACGGTGAGGCCTTGGCAGAGTCACACAGAACTCAGTCACTGCCTTCAGCCTCCTCTTTTTTCAACATTTTGTTTGCATGAGGAACAAACACAGCCGCCGATTGCAGCCACTTAGGAACTCCAACCAGCTGCTATTCACAGGCCAACGTTCTGCTCACCTTGAGCTGGTAAAAGTCATCCGTCCCATCTTTTCTTGCCAAACACTGGACGATGCTAGGCACCGGGGAGTTGCCCAAGCGAGGCCCTAGAAACGTAAAAGCAGAACTGCTTTGTTGAGGACTGAATGCCCCCGCTGTTACATCTGCTGGTTTGATCATCTACCCTGATCTCCTGTAGTTCCTCCTTTTGCCTGCCCAGCAGTGTCTTTCTGGAAGCCATGAGGAGCTCAACCACTGGGCAGCTGTAGTACACTCTCCCTGTCTTCTTTCCCTATGCTGGAATCCACTAGAGTCCAAAGAAATTGAAATAGTGGACACCTCCATGTACACCATAGCCTGGCACAAGGACCACACACACAGCAAAACTGCTTTTTTTCTGCATGTTATGTCCAAGGCTCTTCTGGTGGCTGCCAGCAGACTGCAACCCTAGCAACATGCTCCCTTAAAATGGCAGAAGTGACAAGGGGACCCGGTGGCTGAGACTGGGGATCATCTGCAGGCACACAACAATGTGACGGAAATGGGAAAAGCAAGTACTTATAGCCAGGACTGGAAATTTGCCGCAATTCCACGGGAAGCACAGAAAGTAAAGCTGGGCATAGCATACAACTTCCAGAACCCAGGGCTCTCTCTGTATTATTATTTTTAAAGCAAGTTTCTAATCTGCATCATTGGTGATAAATGCTTTGAAATGTTCACAGAGACTCTCTGGAGGCAGGGAAGCTTCTGTACTCTGCACAGCAGAAGCAGAATAAGTTATGCAATATGAAGCCAGGCAAATCGGATTCACCTGCACAAGTTATACAAGCTGCACAATGTTACTTTTTGGGAGGAAGCACACAGAGTGAATTATAGGCTACATCCCCCCTCTTATCAGGGTCTTTTGCATTGTTAATTTTTGAATGATATTCATAAAGTCTAACTTGCATTTTTGTTTCTACCACTGATGTTTTCAATAACTATAGGAGCTGCTTCAGAAGCTGAGAGTGGGAGGGGTATAATTTTTGCTCCCCACTCTAAACTAACAGACCAGCAATTCTTGGCTGTACTATGCTATGAGACACAAACTCCCTTTTTACTCACCAAGAATGAAAGGACCAGCCCTTTTGGCATTGTTGCTGGAAATCCCGCTGCAGAGAGCCTTAGCAGATGTTTCCCCACCTCCTCTGTCAGATGCCCGCCGCTTCATCCTGAGTTCTGGGAACAGAGAAAGCAGACAGATCACATATGAGGGAGCTCCTAGCCATCATGGACTTCCACCCAACAGCATGTGCACCTCTCTTGCGGGCTTAAATGATACTAGGCACTTCCTGCCACTCATTAGTGGTGGGGTGGGGGGCAGCACAGCCCTCCCATCTTTGTAGAAGAGGCTATCCAGATGTGCTCAAGAGAAACTTTAAGCCACAGAGGTACTCACTGGGTAGGAAGATCTGAGTAACTAAGATGTTCAGCAAGATCTAGCTGGGTCACCTTGTGTGAACTCCTCCATTTTTGAGCCATCTTGGCAACTAAAGGCTTGCCTTATTTTAAATTAAGAGGAGAGGTTCAGTCCCTCTGCTCTGCACTCCTTGCCTTCAAGACTGCTATTGTTGGGGGAAGGGCATCCTTATCTCCCCTGCCTCCCTCGAAGCTAACATCCCAGGGAAAGTGGAGAGAAGGAGAATGTCCCCAAGGAACTATCTATACCATCCAGGGACTACTTTTTGGATGCCAGACAGCAACCTGAGACTGCCCAAGGATGCTTGGAGAGAACCAAGCCACCTGCTTTTTCCACCTGCTCTGAGAAGGTGAATAATCAGACCTCAATTATTTCTTTGCACTTTTCAAAGAGCACTATACCTGCCAAGCACTTTTGGTCCCAAGATGCAATCCATCCCAGAGTAACTCTTCTGGCAGTGCTACATTTATGCACTAGCAATACTGTCTTTCCAGTGCGATGTAGTGGTGTGGAATAGGATCTGGAAGACTCAGGTTTGAATCCCCACTTTGCCAGGGAAGCTTGCTGGGCAACCTTAGGAATGACCGGTCACACCATGTGCCTAACCTACATCACGGGGTTGCTGTAAGGATAAAATCGAGGAGAGAATGATGCAAGCCATTTTGGATCCCCACTAGGGAGAAAGATGGGGTATAAATGAAATAAATGGCCCCAGGCACCATGTCACAGGCTAAGGACAAGTTCTCACATTGTCTTCTATCTCCTCCTCACCCTTGAAGAATCACAGAATCAGAGAGTTGGAAGAGACCCCAAGGCCCATCAAGCCCAATCTCCTGCAATGAAGGAACACACAAAGAGCCTCTGCACATCAGCAGAAAACTTTCAGCAGCAGAATTCCCCAGTTTCGAAAGGACAAGAAGGCCAGAGCTGGGGTGATGACAGCTGAAACACGAGAGCGCACAATCCCATTATGTTGCTCACCAAAGCAGAGCAGTCAGTCAAGAACAGAGCAGCACACAAAGGTGTGAACTGTTCCAGTACACAAAGAGTTCAACAGGCCCTGGCACATCAGTGGTGCTGGAGCAGCCCCAGGGACTTAACTAGGACATCTGGGAATGAGCAGATGGGCAGAGGCAGGAAAAAAATGGCTACTGCAGCCAGGCTGGTTGAAGGTTCAGCCTCAGGATAAGGACTTAGTCACCACAATTGGGGCAGCAGGGGAGCAGTTTCCTAGCTGCCATCAGGAAGTAAGAGGAGTGGAAAGAGAGAGCAACAGTCAGTGGCCCAGTTAAGAAGCTCAGAAAGACAACTGAAATACAATACTGTGTGTTTATCATGGGGTCAACCTTTAGTCCCAGGACCACTCTTTCCAGCCCAGCAACCACAGCCAGGGCTCCCTCTTCTCTAGATGAGACACTCTGCCACTCCCACCAGCCAGTCAGGCCTCTACAAGCTGCTTTAATGGCAGCCACTAGTATGTTGTTATTAGTACAGATATAACATTTCTGGGAAGTCTAAGCCGTGGCAGGAAAAACCTTTTAACTGGAGCGGGGGTGGGTGGAATCAGACATTTGTGGAAAATGTATATAAGAAGAAGAGTTGGATTTATATCTCCCCTTTCTCTCCTGTAATGAGACTCAAGAGGGGCTTACAAACTCCTTTCCCTTCTGCTCTCACAACAAACACCCTGTGAGGTGGGTGGGGCTGAGAGAACTCCGAAAAACTGACTCGCCCAAGGTCACCCAGCTGGCGTGTGTTGGAGTGCACAAACTAATCTAGTTCACCAGATAAGCCTCCACAGCTCAAGTGGTAGAGCGGGGAATCAAACCCGGTTCCTCCAGATTAGAGTGCACCTGCTGTTAACATACACATGCAATAGTTACTTTCCTACATACCTAAAAATCTTGTGCCGATTTAAAATAAAACATCATTTTTAGCTCATAAACAAAAATTGCACTGCGTGGCATATTTTTGGAATTTAAAAGTATAAATCTCTTTGGTTTTGGTACAAGTATATCCTATACTTAAGAAAGAGTTACAAATGGTGGCACCCTATGCTACCAAAGCACATGTTACCTTAAAATGTTACCATCTAAAAGGAAGAAAAATTAAAAGTTGAAGGTCAACAAAATTCTGTAGCAAAAAAAGAGAAAGAAAATAAACTATCTTTGGCACAGAAACTGAATTTGATGTTTGCTTTTAAGAATTTTCAGGATATAGGTTTTCAAAAACAGAATCCAAATCCCAAAATTGGTCACTGACCTATTATGGAGCTTCACTAACCCAACCAAGAACAGCTGTACTAAGACCATATTCAGTACCCTACACACATACTGCAGAGGTACATCAGTTATATTGCAGTAGTGGCTCAAAACTGACTTTTTAAGAAGAGGGACTCTACAATAACCACTGCACGTCTATTCAAGCCTCCAGTGCACAGAACTGCCTGCCAGAGACTGAAGCACCAGGCAGAACATAACATGGCGAAACAGGAGAAGTTCCCACGCCACTGCCACATACACGACTGATGAATCACTCTTCCTCGGAGACTCCTGGCAGGCACAATTTGTCATCATATTAGAAACGTCAGCTGTTGCGCTGCTGCAGCAGGGAGGAACAGAGATGCCCAAGTGGCAAGGGGCCAAGGGAATCTCCCAGAAGCAGTTCGCGTTGGCTCTCACAGAGAAATCCTGCCAGAGTCTCCTTGGGCTTCTGGACTAGAACGCTGACCAAGGAAAAGAGGCTAACAGCGGAGTGCTTTCTAATTCGTGGGAGTTACTGATACCTGCCTTAGCTTTAACACAACCACCTTAATGGCAGGCTTGACTGCCCAGGCAGTCGTGGTTAGAACAGAAAGACACAGGCTTGCAGACACCCCCCCTCCCCCCCGTAGAATTTGTGTCTTGGACTCTACTCCTTTTGAAGCGGAGGCATCTTTGGCATTGCCTAACAGTGTTTGGGAAGCCGCAATGACTAAACTGAGGCTATTATACTTTGGTCACATTATGAGAAGACAAGACTCACTGGAAAAGACAGTCATGCTGGGAAAAGCTGAAGGCAACAGGAAAAGAGGAAGATGCAACATGAAATAAATTGACCCAATGGAGAAAACCACAACTTTCAGCTTATAAGACGGGGCAAGGCTGTTAACAGGACAATTCTGAAGGTCATTAATTCACAGGGTGACCATACGCGACTTGACGAACATAGCCCAAACACAACAGTATTCAGTGGAATGACTTGGGAGCGTGGGGAGAAAACCAACCACTCGAATCTATCAGCCAGGGGCATTTCTGCCTTATGACCGACAAAAAAGAGCAGACATGATTGTGGCATTAAAATGCACCAGGCACAGCACAATGCTACCACCAAGAACAGGAGAGAAGTTACGTATGAACATGAATTGTACACTTAGAACTAATCAGCATATAAAAGCTGTTGTGTGTGGTTTTTTTTAACACAATGTTGTGTCTTTAAGACTACAATAAGCTTGAAAGATCTGCTGTAGGACTGGAAGCAGAGGGAACAGAGCAGGGCATGAAGGAGCAATACTGAGGATAAAATCACTGCAAGATGGAAGCTGCGCAGGGCACACTATGGTCACTCTAGTCCCGTGGTGGCGAACCAATTGGCCATGCTGGCAGGGGCTGATGGGAATTGTAGTCCATAACATCTGGAGTGCCAAAGGTTCGCCCACCACTGCGTCTAGTCTAACGTCTGTGTAAAACTACTGGCTGAGACAGTCCAAAGCTTCAGAGTGGGCTACTTTGCAACACACTTGACAACAACCAGCTATGCATCATATTGAATAAGTCTCCAGAAACAGCCATCTCAGTGTCAGGACAAGTGCCCAGATGTTCCAACTGAGGGGCTGAAGAAACGCATGCTACCCAGCTGAATCCTGATCAGACAGAGATGATGCTGGCTGGGAATGATGCGATTCTGGAGGGAGTTATTTGGCCGCATCCTGGATAGAATGATTTTATCACTAACAGGCTCAATCAAGAACCTGGGAGTTCTGTTGGAACCAGCCCTTCTGTTGGAAAAACTGGTAAACAATGTGGCAAAAAGTGTGGGTTTTTTTCCCCAGACACAGCCAACCTAGCCAGGCTAATCCATACTACAGAAGCTCATGACTGGATTAATGTTACAGAATTGTCAAGAATCACAGTGCTGGAAAGGGCCATACAGGCCATATAGTCCCATAAAGATTCAGTCTATATTTGTATTTGTTCAGCCACTGTAATCACATGCCACATGGGACAACAGTTGATGCAAAATTCAGCAGCTACTCTGTTTGGGTATGTGTGTGATTCTTAAGTGTTTCAAACACATTCATCTAACTTTATTACTTCGGTTGCTGATGGGCCCAAAGTTCAATTGAGTGCGGTTGGTGTCAACTTTTAAATAGCTTCGTGACCTGGGTCCCTCATATCTACAGGACTGTCTCCACTCCCGTGTACCAAGTCAACTCCACTCAGCAGACCAGACCAATCATCAGAGTAACTTCTTAATTCAGGTCAGTCAGTGATCAATGGTTTCTGCTTCGACTCAGGCTTTCTGCATGGCTGCTCCTACTTTGTGAACGGACTTCCCAAGAATGCAAGGAAGGCCCCAAACTTGAAAAAGGTTTTGGAGACTTTGTAAAGTGGTTTTTCCAGTGTGCTTTTAGTGGCTCACTGGAAACAGCCGTCTCTGTTGCTTAGAATGGCCTTTATTTTAGACAGTTAATTACAGACAAAGGCTAAATTAATTGCTTCTAAAGAGTTGTGATTGGCTTGCTTATCCTGGTATATTGTGTACTTGCTCATTGGCTATTTGCACTTATGTTGCTTATCTCCCATGCGCAACCAATCAGATATCTAGAAATAACCACATGACTATGATAAACAAAGAGAAAGATAAGACAAGTGTCTTGTTTTCTTTTGCTGCCTAATAGTTCAAAAGAAAGAGCTCAGCTCCTAGTAGTTTGCATTATCAAGAGTTAGAGGCATAAAAGTTTTGCTAAAGTGAAAAACTCTAGAGATTTCTGAGGCTAATAATTTTTTGCACAGGCATAGCCTTGAAAACTGTCTCATGAAGAATCTTTAATAGGGAATAAGACAGAATCTCCTGCTACACTATCACATGATGGAAGGGATGCTGTGATCACCAATATGATCTGGAACTAATTTATAATACTTCCACTATACTGTTTACGTTTTTGAAAGCATTACTGTAATTTAGTGACTTATATGTAAAGCTTTGAACTACACTTCAACAACCATAAACTACAATTTATTTTTTCCTAATGAAATATTTCAGTTCAAGTGTTTGCTGCTACTGGGAATGTTATACACTATTACTTTATTAAAGGTAAGTCAAAATAAACATGCTAAGCAAGAATGCAGGACTTTCTGTACTGAGAACACTAAAAAAAATTAATTCAAATTTTCCTGGTAACCCGCACTATTGATCTAACGTTAGGACTGCAACGTTCTGCTGTTTTTTAGGCCCCTTCTGCACATGCAGAATAATGCACTTGCAATCCTATTTCACAATTGTTTGCAAGTGGATTTTGCTATTCTGCACAGCTACAAAGTGCACTGAAAGTGGATTGAAAGTGCATTATTCTGCATGTGCGGAAGGGGCCATAGAGGCATATTTTTTTTTGCAAAGCAAGCAAATAGACACAAATATACCTCACCAACCAATTATTAAGATTGCAGAGTTTAGATTGACTGTGCAGTGACTTTGATGTGCAGAACTAACAATCCATATCATGAGGATGTAGCTGTGACAGAGGCCTGGTTATGAACTAGATGTTCTGAGCTTTGATTCTTTGCTCTAGATTTCGCCATTTCTACAAAACAAATACAAAACACCTGCTTTTTTTGCTCTGTGCATTGTCCACCAACAGCAGTCAGCAAACTCACTGTTGCTGAAGCACAAGCCCACGCATCAGCTGCTTCCCCCGACTCCCATTCAGTCTGTAACAGCTATGGCACCCCTGTGGAAAAATGCAACCATTTCTGTAAGTTCCATGCAACAAAATCTGTCAGCAAAGACCTCTCCCCCCGAAAAACACCCACAGATGACGCAATCAGGATCTCAGCCAGTTTGCAAAGCCTTTAGAACATGGCAACAACCAGAAAATTCAGGGAAATCTAGGTTTAAGGGAAATCCAGGCAACTCTCACCCAAAGCATTAGGTATCCCTACCCAAACCCCACCCAGAAATAGGGAGAGAAAAACTGACAGTCACTCTGCAAAACCTAGAAGTAGCAAAAAGTCCATGGGAGAAAAACCTGCTGGACAGCCTTTCGTATTCCAAGTCCACTGACGAAACCAAAACACAGAAGCTGCTCTAAAGCAGTGACACAATCTGGCCCAGGGATGACACACTGACGATTACAAACGTGGAAAGAACAATGGAATGAAACTGAAAATCTAGGCATAACCAAAGGTGCACATTCTGCAACTCTGGTTTGAGCCCAACAGGAGGATTCAAGGGCCTCTCAATAGGCAAGCCAAGCCAAGACTGCTCTTGTTGAACAGAATCAGTCCTTCAGGGTTTCAAAGCAGAGGCCAGTCTCCTCATAATATGCCAGGAAAAAAGCCTTGGACCTTCTACATGCAAAGTGTGTCTGCTGGATCAGAGGACCAACACTTTCTCTGCAACTAGAAACTGGACGGACCAGTGAGAAAGGGAACTGAAGTCCATTCCAACTCACTAGGTCATTGATCATTGCCAGGCATCAGAAAGCCGATCAGAACTCCCATTTCCTTGTAGGTACTGATTTATTTTACTTATATCCTGCTTTTCTCCTTCATCATGGACGCAAAGCAGCTTTTCACATAATTCTCACCACTTACTCCCCACAACGACAACCCTGTAAGCGTAAGTTATGTTGAGAAATTACGACACATCCAAGGTCAACTAGTAGGCTTCCGTGATCGTGGTGGTGGTGGTGGTGGGGATTAGAACCCATTTATCCCAGGTCCCAGACTTACATTCTATCCACTATACCACATTAGCCCTTGCAAAACATTCAAGTGACAGACCTACCTACTCACAAGAAGATCAGAACAATGGAGATCTATATTTGTAGCATGAGAACAAATGCTTCCTATGTCCAAACAGCAGTTACAGTTGAGGGGGGCTTATGAGCTAAACTAGCTTGAGAGAGGTTTGGTTTTTGGTGGCTAGTGCAGTGCTCACAGGCAAGGAGAGGACTAGTGTCAAACTCCCCTCAACCAAGAATTCAGGCTACCAACTCTCATCCAGTTAAACGACCAAGGGTGTTGGAATCAGCACCTTCGGCATCACTACCAGGTGTTTCCAGAGTCAGAAGCGGAAGGAAGGCAGATCAAGTCTTTATGTTCTTTAGGTCCCATGTGCACTGACCTGGATGGCCCAGGCTGGTCCAATCTCATCAGTGGAGCCAGCCCTGGTTACTTCTTAGATGGAAGACTACCATGGAAGTGCAAAGTCGCTGCACAGAGACAGGCAACTGCAAAGCCACCTCTGTTAATCTCCTGCCGTGGAAGACATATGGGGTTAGCATAAGTCGGTTGTGACTTGTCAGCACTTTCCATCACCAGGCACTGCTTAATACCACATGTGATGGGAGTTCTGCTAATGCTTCCCTGCCTGATACAAGGAGCCTTTCCTTGATGCTGCTGTAGAATGGGTGCATTGCACCTAACTGATGGATCTTTTTCAGCTGTGAAAAGGGGACTGAACTGAATACCCAAGGCCATCCCTCTGCAGTCCCCTCTCTCTATCAACACTCATAAGCAAGCCAGACATGAGACTGGCAGGTGAGAAGAAGCAATGGCAGCACAAGCCACTTGTTGTGGATGGCTGCAGGAGAAAAACAAGGTTTGTACCCAATGAGGCCCCCAATTATGACGACACAGCAAGCAACGACTTCCTAAGCAGCTGGACCATTATCTTAGACAAAGGCGAACTGCAGTTTTTCTGCACGGTCATAAAAGGAGGCAGTAAAAGGAGGTCTGTAAAATTCAAAAGTATATTCCAAGGGGGCCATACTGTACTCCAGAAGGTCTATGGCACGGCCACCTTCTCCTGGCATACAAGTGAGGCAGGTTGGACCACTTTGCAGATTTTGGAGCGATAACTATCACAAGACGGGGCCGTGGACATTTTATTACAGTGATGAAATCTACTGCTGTTAACAGTCACTAGCTGGGTAAATTGCAGATTGCCTGGGTCGTTCATCTTTGAAGGAGAACACCCTTATTTTTTAAGTGAGTCACCAGCATCGCTACAAGGGTATTGGCTCACTCATCTCCTACAGTTCTCCGTCTCTGGCATTTAAGATCTTCATGAGAGAAAGAACGCCAGACAACTCAAATATGTTCCAAGGCATCAGAAATACCTCTGGCCTTTGCAGCTGCAGCACACCCCCACTGAGCATGCAGGTACAGTGGGTGCAACTGTACTTCTGTTTGCCATGGCTTCTTCTAAAAAGAATCCTGGCAGCTGTAGTTTGGTGGAGATGCTGAGATTTTGTTTGAGATCCCCCAGTCTAACACACAGAACGACAATTCACAGAGGGAGACAGACAGACGGAGATTACTAGATCCAGTGGGCAGTGCTGATATGATCGGAGCTATTAAAGGGCTTCAAAATGCTGCGGAAAAAGGACTGGAAATGAAACCTTCATTTTCCTCTGACACAAGAAAGCTTCCCGTCTGGCACACCACAGCTCTGGAAAAGTTAATGGTGTTCCTACACAATTACTTATACAAAGACCAAAAGAGGGATACAGAAAAATCCAGAGAACCAAATTCTGGGAGCAATTAAAATGAAGTACTGCTGATTTATGAGCCCTGCCTGGTCAATTCAGTCTGCAGTTTGATCAGAACTCATTCACGTCAGCAGGTGAGACCGTTAGATGGTTCACTGAGGATTTCCCAGTATTATCAAAGAGCAACCCAGGTTTTTTCTTTGCAGCCATGTTACTTGCATAGCCATGTAAACGTTAGGTGAAGCTATTCCTGGAAGATTTAAGGACATTCTAGATCAGGGGTAGGGAACCTGCGGCTCTCCAGATGTTCAGGAACTACAATTCCCATCAGCCTCTGTCAGCATGGCCAATTGGCCATGCTGGGGTAGGCCGATGGGAATTTGTAAGTTCCCAACATCTGAGAGCCGCATACCCCTCACCCCTGTTCTGTGATATTGGTCGGTAAGACAAAAGCCTCTACTTCGCCCGAGGAAGTCACTCACTAAATGTAGTAGGGGCCATTTGCTGGTTGTGGCAAATGAGTAGTTCCCGTGCAAATCTTCAGCTTGAAGTGAGGCAAAGAGGCTTAACGCCCTCTTACCAAATGTGGGCAAAGAGAATC
The DNA here is from genome assembly GCF_021028975.2 of Sphaerodactylus townsendi. Taxonomy (NCBI): domain Eukaryota; kingdom Metazoa; phylum Chordata; class Lepidosauria; order Squamata; family Sphaerodactylidae; genus Sphaerodactylus; species Sphaerodactylus townsendi. The sequence continues at coordinate 102,732,014 of NC_059430.1, forward strand.
GAGATGGCGAGAAGAGGACGGCCAGAACTGCAAAGCAAGTCCAAATTAACAGCAATACTGCAAAGCAATGTATCGTTGTGTTCTCCGGAAATGACGGATTAGAAATGCAATTCCTTTTCCTGATTGTCATCAGCTACTTTCGGACAGTGTATACATCTGCACCTCCGTGGTGTGTTGCCAAGTCAAGACTGAATCCTCACTAACTTCAGACAGACTCCCCCATCCCATCCCTGCCACACACACACACCAAATCAGCAGTTTTCTTTGCCACTCAGGAGAACTTCCAGGCACAGGTTGTCCAGTCTTTTTTATGATGATGTTCCAGGCTTGAGACCATACAGGAGGAACCAACATCCACCTTTGGCCAAGTTCCTGATTCAAGGGAGTCTTTGTCACTCTCAGGTCCTTTTCAGTACTACTTGGTTAAAGGGCCTTTGTACCACCGAAGCCGCCCTGCTCAATACTCTTTCTGGCATTTCTTTGCTGCCCCATTCCTTTTGCAGTCATGCTTTTAGCCTATTGTGAAGGCGTAAGCAACCCGCACCTATACCCATGTATGCGTGTCTTAGATTTCATCCCTTCCTGGCATCTCCATTTAAACCGCTCAGAAGGGGTTGGCAAAGGCACATGACCTCGGGAGATTTGCTCGCACTAGGCAGGAGAAGCTCAGATGAACGCAGCTTACTGGCTAAACTAGAAGTCAATGGTATACACATTTCTGCAGCTCTTGGCGCACCCAAGGGTACCTGTTGTGCTCTTACACGGTTGGAGATTCCATACGACTATCGATTTAGCTACCAGATATTCCGCAGAATTCTCTACAACTGGCACAAATAATACCTGCGAGAGTGAAGTTTCTGGGTTGCTCATCACCTTAAACTCGGCAACTAATCTTGTAAAACAGTGGACATGTTCATAAAAAAGCCTACTTTTTATTTTTCTCACTCATATACAAGATGATGTGGATGTTAAGTTCACCTACCCCTGAGAGCTAGAGTTTTAGGTTTCTACATTTGGCGTGCGATCAGCAGCTCTAGTGCACCCGGAAATGACTCTCCAGTGATTAAATATCTGAGCGATGAAATTCTCTTCGTGGCCAGGAGCTACTTTGCATTTATTGGCACCTATAAATCGCCCTACACTGAGCTACCTATCAGCATTTCAATAGAATTGTGTCATAGAAGTCACTGAAATCCCACAGATGTGAGAAGTCAAGGCTCAAGGTGCATTATACTAGAACAGCATAATACTAAAGGGGTAGATCCAACCAGTATTTCTACTGATGAAAAAAGGGAAGTGTCACCTTTGACTACCTCCCTCCCCAAAGACTATCATGAGGGACTATGTAGGACGCATTCCACATAAAAGCCATGTGTGATGAGGCCCGGCAGTAGGAGACAGGAATGGTGGCATCACTGTTCATGAAAAAGCCGTCCAATCGAATCTGTATCCAATCCATTATCTCTAGCATTATGATCCTGAAATAACTATCACTGCCCATTTCTCCCCAAAGCTAGCATTGGAACCATCCACATGAAGTATGCCATATGCCATTAGCAGAAAAAGGCACAATCAGGATGGAGGGAGAAGGATGGCCTGTTGCATCTGCCACCCTCGTTACCAGTGGGTGGAGATCCACCCTTGGTCTTCTTTGAAAACCACAGTTTAAGTTGTAGCAGCATGGAGAAGCGAAACTACAAATGACAAAGGCAACATCAGATCATCCCTGTGAACACAGTGTGGGCCCCGCACTCCTCTGGAGTTTTTTGCACGAGGCCTCTGGTTTGTTGCAACCATCGTAAGTTGTCGAGGAGAAGCAGTATGACTAAAATAATCTCATCAAATCAGGGGTTGATAAAATGATGATAAAAAGGGGGAGATAAGCAGATAAGAAAACATGCAAATGATTCTCTAAGACTAGAAAATAATTCAGGACTGTAGGCACAAAAACCTGCACAGAGCTGAGAAACATTTCAGGTTCCTTTGCACCAGGAATAGACTACATACACCACTTACCCCCAGAATTTTTCCATTCCCACGTAAGCAGTACTTTCACCTACATGCTAGTGCATCTCTCTCATAAAAGAGAATGCCTCTCATTGACTTCTACACAGAAGGTTTGAAGAAGAAGATTAGTTTTGGGCTTCAATCACGCCAGCTTACATTAAGCTTCTGTATTTCCCAAGCTGCAAACATTCTCCTTTTGTAGCTGCAAACCAATAAACTCTTCCCAGAGAGGTCACTGGAGCCACAGTTCAAAGATACAGAAACCAACAATTAACACAGTGCTTCACAATCTTTGATCACTGCTCCTTCCAGCTGCAAGAAACCAATGCAGCATAGCCGTTGACATCCAGCTGCAAATCAGGAACCCCCTTTCCCCGAAACTTCACCTCAGGTAGGCCAGATGGTCTCCAAGAGACTCAGTTCTCACATTAATAACAAATGTACTGGATGACCTCTCAGGGCTGCAGTAAAAACTGCTGAGGTAACTCTTGAGGCAGACTGAAACACTTGACATATAAAACGTGCCTGAGATTTCTGCAGCCTAGAATATGAAAAAAGGCAGCTAAGGAGGTACCCAACAAAGGCTTGTGCAATTTAGGTACTAATACAGAGCAGCTTTTTTCCTTTTTTTTTCCTGATACAAACCTGAGGCACCCAACAAAATTGACAGGTCATGGGTTCAGGGCACCGGTGGGCATTGGGTCACCAGCATCAGTAGCTTCAAGGGAGTTTGACAAACATATGGAGGGAAGGTGCATCGCTATTGCAGGAGGCAACCTCCATGGGATCGGCGGACCGTGAGTTTAAACCGGCAGGGCTGCCCTCTGACAGTATCCCCTCCTCATTTGACAGCGGGGAGTGCAAGCCCCAGCACCACTACCATGGCAAAGGGAGGACCAGGTTCGGCTGCCCCACGTCGAGCCAGCTCAGCTCTGTCACTGGGCCCACAGTCACAGACTGAGAAGGGAGCCGAGTAGCTCGATCCCCCGCAGGGCTGGCGGCGCCCAGGATAGTCAGAGGAGCATCCCGCCCTACCTTTCTCTCCGGCCAAGGGGGGCCGGCGGCACCCCGCCTCCAACCTCCTCCACGTGCTCCACGCCCCCCACTCGCCGCGGTTCCCCAGGCTCCGAGCAGCGCCGCACACCCTTGGCAGGCGAGAGAGGAGCGCAGAAGAGGACGCCAGACTCCGCGGGGGAGGCCGCGTCTGACGGTCTCCTCGGAAACAAAGAGGAAGCAAGACTGACAGCGCAGGGAACGGGGGGGGGGGAGTCTAACAGGTCGGAGAAAGAGATCCGAGAGAGGGGGACTCTGCAAGGCGCGCGGCGTCTCGTACGAACAGAACCGACTCCCTGTGCAAAAGCCCCGCAGCCTGACGCGGGTCCGGAGAGGATCCGTCGGAACTGGGGGAGGGGCGCGAGGCAGGAGAACCCCCCGGAGCAGCTTCTCCCCCACCCCCGGAGTCCACTCATCGGCCGCCACGCCCACCGCTTAAAGAGCCGCAGCGGGCCTGTTTCCCCCTTGGTCCTCCGCCTCTCCTCACCCATCCCCGCCGCCTCCAGGCCCGGCCCCGCCGGCCACCGTCCGCCTCGTCTGGCCCCTGCCAACTCGGGCTTTCCGACTCCGCCACCTGACAACGGACATGACGCGACGCTTACGTCACCGCCGCTGGCCACGCCCTCTCCCCAGCCTCCCGGAGCCAAGAGTAAGAAACTGCCGCCCGCCATCTTCTTTCCGGAAATAGCGGCTGTCCCTAAAGACACGATGTCGGCTCTTGCTTCTGATTGGTTAAAAGACGGAGGGAACGCTCCGAAAAGGAGATGGTATTGGTGGACAATGTAACACTCTCCCGCCCGCTCTCTGGGAGCACCGCCCTCCTCGCGAGTCCCTGCCTCTAAAAGGTGGGGAAAGAAACGCCTTGAAGCGCCAGGGGTTTCCCCTGTCACGTGCTGCGAAAGATTTTATTTATTTATATTTACATTTATATCTCGCCAATAAATGTCAGTGCTAACCCCCTCAAGGGGAATACAGCCCAAGAAGATTTATATCCCGCCAATCTCCCAAGGGACTCGAGGGGGCTTACATATGATAAAAGCAATACAAAGTATAAACATTGAGCAAACCATTGACATGCGAATTGGCTGCCATATTTTTTAATTATTATTGTTAAACGTTCTTTGCCTCCTGTTCCCTCCCTATGAGAGGCCGATGATGCACTAGCACCTTAAGAGACCAACAAAAATTTCAGGATGGGAGCTTAGACTCTCAAAAACCTATAACCCCGAAAATCCTCTGGGTCTTTCATGTGCTACTGGACTTAAATTTAACTATTCCTTTGAAGAGCAGCACAGCTGCCTTCTCAAACTTTGTTAAGAAAGGAGCTGTAGATAACAGTCCTGTGGGTTTAAAAGAAATGCGACAGCAAGACAAAGAAGGCCTTGCACACAGGCAAAGCTTCTCCAGAGGGTGCAGTAAAGAAAAGCAGCCCTAGATAGATATCATATGGCCTTTCTGCAGCTGCTCTGCTCCTGCCTACTCATGGCCTTTGGATCAATTACAAAATGAATCACTTTGCAAACTTGTACCTGCCCTGCCCAGGGAAACTGCCAACCTTCAGTGGAGCAAAGAGGAGTCACATGCATGCCCTGTGGGAGGAGAATGTGGCTGCAACTAGCTAACTATCTAGGGCTGGGGACCTGAATGGTTCTCTAGTTGCCAGCTTTTCTTTCAGGCCTTTTACATCTTCTGAATATGCACAAGAACAATTGCTATGATGTGTAGGCATTTGCAACACCCAGGGGGAGGGGAGGCTGTGCATCAGATTACAGCTTCTGTCGACTGGCTGTAAAATTAAAATCCTTCGTGAGCTAGGATTTCACTGGTTTCCCACGGCCATACTTGCATGCTGCAGCCCTTTGGCCAATATCACATCCTATTTCACTATTAACAAACCCAATCCTATCAAAGAATTCTAAACAATAGAATTGTCTATTGTGTGTATAACATCCCTTTTTCACTGCAGTCCATGCAACATACTTCTCCTGTATCTATGCTCCATGTCTTTTTGGTGTAAATCAGTGTTAAATTTAAAATCTCCTCAAAAGGGAGATTTTTTTTTAAAAACCCACAATTTGAGTAACGTCAAAGGCTTTCATTACCAGAATCACTGGAGTGTTGTGGGATTTCCAGGCTGTGTCACCATGTTCTAGCAGCATTTTCTCCTGCCATTTTGCCTGCATCTGTGGCTGGCATCTTCAGAGGATCCTCTGAAGATGCCAGCCACAGATGCAGGCAAAATGGCAGGAGAAAATGCTACTGGAACACGGCCATACAGCCCAGAAATCCCACACATGTCCTACCATTTGAGTGCCTTTTTCTGACCCATTTTTGTTCCTATTTCTTCAAACATATTTGCTCATGGTTTTCCTGATGAAGCTTTCTAACTTTGAAATGCCATCATGAGTCAAAAATGTCATTTGCAATTTCAAAGCCATCAATAAGTCATACTACATTTAAATGTTTTTAAAGTTTTCTCTTTTAAATGGAAATATGCTAATAATTTATATGCCATTAAAGGTTAAAATGAAAATGAAATGAAAGTCATACTACACACCGGCACAGAGTTTTGGGTAAGGTGCATGCAAACACTTGCAAAGCCCACTAGTTATAGGGAACTTTTTTTGGATATTTACATATATTCAACATTTGATTGCTTCTTGTACAGGTTTGTAAGCAATATTCAGTATCTACAAAAGCTTTTTTTTAAATGAAGAACATTTAAAACCATTTATTGATCAGGGTAGTTCAGTGAGATTGTACTACTAGCTTTGAGTATATAAATTAAGTATATACTTCTTGCCCTTGATATATGTGGTAAGGTTGTCGCTTCCTTAAAAAAATTCTTCAGTTTTTAAATGTCAGGGAGGGAATTTATAATAGATCTACATGTAAATATATTTATGTAGTTTTCTCTGACGGATAAGATGCTGAAAATGCATTGGGATACAAAACATTTGTCTTTCAGTTCAGTTTAAGGTTTTCCAGTTAATGTACTGTTGAAGGTTTTCACAGCTGAAATCGATAGGCTGTTGTGGATTTTCCAGGCTGTGGTCTGATAGTTTTTGTTGCTAATGTTTTGCCTGTACCTATGGCTGGCATCTTCAGAGGTATGTCATGGCTATAGCCTGAAAAACCCACAAAAGCCCATTTTCCATTTAAGTAGTGATCAGGTGCTACTGGGCTAGCCAAGTCAAGAACATAAATCAAAACTAGCACTGCTGTTGGTCAAGTGGTTAGAAACAGTGTGCAAAAGGACAGAAGACCCTAAACAACATGCAGATTGATAAGTATTGATACAAAAGTTTATTTGTAAAAATAAAAACACAAAATCAGAATTTATCAAAATAGAACAAGCTCTATAGAAGCATCACATATTAGAAACTTAAGGGAATTTTAAAGTACAAAGAGGCTCAAAACATTTCTCCTTTAAAAAAAAAGAAGTGAAGTCCCTGAAACATCAGAGGAGATGTAGTCAGCCATGGAGCAATGAAGATTTGCTGAAACATCATGTGAAGCCCTAACTCAAGAGAGCAGATTTCAGTGCAAGACAACCAAAAGGACAGAATAAAATCAGGGCACACTGCCAGTCCCATTCATTTGTCCTTTGACCTAAGAAACTCCTTCCTTCCCTTGTCGCGGCCACCAAAGGTGCGAATTCTTTGGATGAGCTGCAGCTGTTTCTCAATTGTAGTCTTGATATCCACATTATCCGGGATGTGGATGTAGCGAATGTTCCTTCCTGTCACAAAGAGGCTGTCCATCCAAGAGGAGCAGCCATACTGGTCTGTGAATGTTGCTTCAGCCAAACGAACATTCATGAAGGCATCGACGTTGATGATGCGGCCCACAGCCATACTCTCGTTCCGCAGCTCCACTGTGGTGACCTGTCCATGGAGGCCCTGCAGCAGGATCACCAGACTGTTCTCAGAGATTGTGCGCTCCTTAACAGAGTGAGTGATTTCCATGGTGAAACACCATCTAATGGCTAAAACAAAAATACCAGCGGGTCAAGTTCAGCACCTGATACATCCAGGACCATTACCATCCATGGCTGTAGCTTCACATTCTCCAAGCATGGAGCTCTGGTGGAGAAACAGTCTTTTGGAAAAGAAAATCCAGCACATGGCACGCCCACTGTACCCTTAAGGCCAGCTTGAATACATGCTGGCAAAGCCAAGAGAAGCCTCAAGAGTCAGGGGCCCCAGCACAGTTTACAGCATTCAGGGCTCACCTTCCTCCCTTAGGTTGCCAGCCTCCAGGTGGAGCCTACTAATCCCCCAGAATTACAACTTTAACCCGGATTAAAGAGACCAGATGTTTTGGACAGTTGTCTCTATTGCCTCATGCCCCCCTTAGGTCCCTCCCCAGGATCCACCCCAAAATTTTCAGGAAATTCTCTACCAAGAGCTGGCAACCATAAGTCAACCGGCAGCCGCTTCGCCAACGAACACAGTTGACACAAGCCGACCCATCCTGCAAAATCAGGCTTGTCTAGGCGCTCCCTAAGGCACGAATCAGGGCTAAGCTTGCAGGCCGTAGCAGCGCCCCGCACAGTGGGCTCAGGCCAAGACCCTTTTAAGGACCCCTTTCTTGGCAAGCGGTGCAGGAATGCAGCCTGAAGCTGAAAACTCAATGGAGAGCTGCCGCTACCTCCCGTCTGGCCCCCCGGCCTACCGACCTGAGTCGAGGGACGTCTCAAGCCCACCCTCGGGGGAAGCCTAGGCCCCAGCCACCTATTTGCGACCCCTGCCAATTACAATAATTTCCGGGTCAATGCCTTTGAGTGTCATGAGGCGGGGCATAGGGATGACAACGGGTTGCTATAGGCTATCGCCCAGCCTCGCTGTTCTGATACCGCCCAGACTAGATACCCTCCTAGACCAACGCTTCCGCCCATGCTGCGCCCCCTGGAGCCTCAGTGCGGCAGAGCAAGAGCCTGGCTTGCAAAGGATGCTCTCTCCTGGTCCAGGGCTTGCTGCTGCCTCCGTAAAACTCCCGAGCCCGGAGTTTTGCTTGCAGCCCCCTCACCCCCCGGGAGGGAGCAGGGGGTCTGTGAAGGTGGGGAGAGTTCTTCCTATCTCAATAGACCCAGCCCCCTTTGCAAAGCTGGATCCAGGCTTTTCAAGAGCCTGTGAAGATGGGGACAGTTCTGTTTGCAAGGCTGGATTCCGACTTTGTGAAAGGGGGGTGCGGGAGGCGGCACCTTGCATCCTCAGTCTCCTCACAGCTGCTCGCTTCTTATGCAGCAGTTGCGGGGGGGGGGGGGGCTGGGACTTGCCCACATTTCTTTCTCCCCGGACCCTTGAAGCTCGAAGAGTTTGCTTTAAATTTAATTGTTAAAATTAGTTTCAGGTGAGTGGCTGTGGCAGGGAGGAGACTGGGGGCAGGAACAAGGCCAGGAAGGATGCTTTCCCCTAGCCTTGTCCCCACCCCCAGTCTTTGGTGGCCTCAGCCAATTATTATTACAGGCTTTGCAGCAGTTTTCGGGGAAAGGGGCGGCCAGTGTTCCCCAGGCAACTGGTACCCAGGCAAAAGCCCTGGGTTGCCCCACTCTAGTCCCTGCATCTTACAGGTGGAACTGTTCTCCAAATGGTCTGTGATGGCAGTTCAAGCATCTGCTGGGTCTTTTTGGTGGGGGCACCCACAGTAGGGATCTGGAAGACCAGGTCTAGCCTGGTTTTGAGACAATTGGTAAGTACCATTGTAGAACACCATTTTGCAAGAATCTGAAGTTTGTTTAGTCATCCCAGAAGCATCTTCCAAGAACATAGTGGAATCATGTACCAACAAAAGCATCACAGCTAAATAGATATGGGTTGTCAGCCTCCCGGTGGAATCTTAGAGACCAAAATTACAACTGATCTCCATACCACAGTGATCAGAAAATGGCTGCTTTTGAGAATGGTCTCTGTGGCATTGTACTCTGCTAAAGTCCCTCCCTTCTACAAATCCTGGCCTTCCTAACCAGGAATTGGTAGCCCTAAGAAGTCACAATTATACATGCTGCAATTTGACTGTGCTATATGTTCTGGATAGAACTGCCTTTGAGACCATAATGAAGCTTCAAACTACTTGGAAATGCATCAGCAGTATCAAAGCTTGCCCTCAAAGGGGTCCTCCATAGATTGTATGTCCTTGCAGCAGAGGGGCATCTGTCACATGACCATTATGCTAGATCCAGCTTCCACCTATCAACTAGCTAAGCCAGATATGATGGGCCTAATAAAAGCTATTATGTGGCCTGTGGTTTGTTTTTTGGATCTTTCCATTGTGCCTGGGTTGAAACCTTACAGTTGTCTTTCAATTGATGTTTGTATTGTTTTTTAAATTGGTTGAGATTGATGCGGAAATCCATCTTTTGCATGGCACAGCAGAGTACAAATAAAACAAATAGGTTTTAAAGGGGGAGTTTCTGTAGGCATGGCTTTCAGTGTGATGGGAAAAGCTAGAAGCTTGCTGAAAACAAAGGGGGATCCCTATTCACCCCTTTAACCTGCCAAAGCACTAGTGGGAAGAAATGTGGGTACAGGGAACTTTCTGTAGGCAAACAGGCCAGAGCTAGAATCCATTTGGGAGTCACACTTGATCTCACTGCATGCAAATTAATTACACACAAAGCACACCTTCTGGCCGCCAGCATTTTAAGGTTTTCCTAATACAGTTCCTGTGTCTTCGACAGCTGTTTGACAGCTCATCAGATGCAACTTCCCTCAGCATGGAGGTGAGGGACTGTAGTTCATTTGCAGAGGTTATGTTTTACATGAAGAAAGTCCTAGGTTTAACCCTAGCATCTCCAGCAAAAAAGGATGAAAAGTCTCTATACTTGAGACCCTGGAGAAATGCTGCTAATTTGAATAGACAACATTGGAATGGATGGCTCTGACTCAGTATAAGACAGCTCTGTGTGTTAATGGATGAAGAAAACCTCATTTGTTGAAGTTCTGGGTGCCGCAGGAACTGTGATGGATGGGAGGCTGCCCTGCCCCTGAAAGGAAAATCAGCCATTCAGATGAGACCATGGAAGTGCTGCTCCAGCAACCAATCACAGAGAAATGCTGGAGGGAACATAGGAGAAGAGGGAATTGGGTTCTGCCTCATGGGGAAAGCAGTGAAAACTCAGGTGTGACTCAGGAAAAACAGCAGACAGAGTGAAGGCTAGCTCTGCCTGTAGTATGTCTCTGGGAGAGAAGACAGGGTTTGATTGCTAGGCCTGTCTCTGGTGATGAACAGGCCTTGTGCAATTTGACTCTAAGGAAAGGGCAGGCTGGTAAGGGAGGAGTCCTGTGCATGTGAGAGAATCCTAGCTAGTAGCTAGTCAATAAAATTATATTTGAAAGTAATGTCGATAAGCTACTCTCTGAAGTCAGAACCAGTTTAAATTTTTATGCCTCAGTCAGGTTTCTTTGTCTACCTCGAGACTTGTGCTGCCGATTTGTTCCTTTAAAACCAACCTACAAATAAATCTTCTTAGTTCTTTATATATCACTCCAGCCTCAGTGACCTCAGTAATCTCCTTGTGCGCCACAAAACGTATCTCACAGCAGCAAACCAAAAGCCTATACACTCGATACCTGTAGAATACCTGGAAACTGAGGGGCAGGTTTATAGTTAAAAATGAACCTAGATTCCCAAAACCTTGTGTGCGTCTTCTTAGTAGGAAAAAAAAAGGTTTGCCACATCCTGCATGCCCAAGGAGCTGTTTCAGAAAAAAAAAATGGAAACCTTAGTAAGAGATTATCCTTTCCATGCACACTCATGGGAAAAGTGAGGAGAAGGTTACATAGACAGAATCAGGGGCTACAGTTATGCCCAGATGGGTTAATGCAAAGTGAGCATACAGGAGGCATTTGGTGGGTGTGGTGTTGGAGTTAGCTGTCCACAGCCAGTTTCCCTGAAGAGGCTCATCTGAAAAGTGAATACAGAGATCTGATCTAGAATCAGGTAAAGTGTCAAGAAAAGGCAGAAATGCTAAAAAGGCCATATAGCCCATTGTTGGAACCTCCCCCACAACAGAAGGAGCATAACCATTTTAGATGTGGGCCACAAGCTGACATGTGAGACTGCAGATTTTCACAGATCGGCACATACACTGTTCGCAATCAGTAAGGCACTTCTGGAAACAGCAGGTTGTTTTTGGTCTTTATTACTGCAGCAGATAAAGAATGTGGCTGATACATCAATCCAACCTTCTTGCCAGCTTTGGCTGCTATATTAAAAATGAAGGAACTGTTCCTTCTGTTCTTTGTAGGATACATTCACAAGATAATTAGCATCACTGCACAGCTGGCATTTCTAATTATGAAAGATACCTGGGGGAAACAATGCCTCTTCCATGAACACGTGTGAGTTAAAGGCAGGATGAATGTCCACTTCCACTGCTGAAACATCTAACTGACCCCACAGGGGTCAAGGTAGGCCACGACAACAAAGCGAGGAGGCTACTGAATCACCTCCGTCCATTTCCCCAAAGGTCAACTGGGCCTCTGTGCCATCCAGCTTGTATAACCCAACACAAATGGACGGCCTTGGCGACCATTCCCTTCTGCAGGAGGCTGGTGGCTGAGTTCTACGAGGGACTGGATATGACATGCTGCCCAGACAATTCTGTTCCCCAGAGCCAGGCCTTACAGCTCGTCCATCATGGCTAGTAAGTCAGCTCCCTTGCTGGTGCTCTGCTGGGGCTGCTCTGCCACCTCAAACTCTTCCATGATTCGGCTCAGCTCCTCATTCCGCTCTTGGTCCTATTTAAGAGAGTAACATCATTACAAAGAACAGCTTAAAGGAAAAGAATGAAAATTCAATATAGGCCAGTTCTAACTCAACTATGTCAGAAACAGATTCTTGAACTCTTTACCTTTTCTCTTTAGAAAATCGATTTAAAATTAATGTAACCTCAGATAATTTCAGAAGTTGCAAAATGTGAGTGACAAGTTCCAGGTATTGCCTCAACAAAACTGTTGTATGACCAGATGCATTTACCAGGAGCTCTGAGTAAGATTTTAAAGTGTGGTGCCAAAACCTGAGTTACCAGGAGTTTCAGCTGTGGCAAGACTGTCTTAGATGCCCCTAGTAAATGCATCTGGCTGTACAACAGTTTTGTTGAGAAGAAGCCTGCAAAACTGGAATTTGTCTTATGTTCCAGGAACAAAATGCCTTAGGAATTCCCTACTGCAAGATATAAGTGTTGCAAACTGGTTAAAATTTTTGGTAAAGCAAACCTAAGATGTCCACGATGAAATAAGTCTACCTATCATTGGAGAAAACTGCATGGAAAAGCAGTCACTTGAATATACACTTCCCATAAACACCTGCCTGGTTCTTTTGCGTGCTGGATCTTTGTTCTGATTCACCCAGTTGCATTCTGCTGCATTCACAGAATGCAGGGTCCTCCCATATTCAAAGATATTCAGTGTGAGCCACACCCTCATGTAGTTACTTATGCAGGCAGATCACATTAAACACACATCCACCTGCATATTCTGTGAAACTGAAAAGCTTGCATACCATTACTCACACAAAGGCTCACTCCGCACATGCAGAATAATGCACTTTCAAACTGCTTTCAGTGCTCTTTGAAGCTGTGCAGAATAGCAAAATCCACTTGCAAACAGTTGTGAAAGTGGTTTGAAAATGCATTATTTTGCGTGTGCGGAAGGGGCCAAAGTGTTGTTTTCTAGCACACATGACATATTCAGTGTCTACATGGGCACTGCGCAATCCATCCAAATATACATTTTATTCAGCTACTAAAGTCAGTCTCCAAATGAAATGTCACAGAGTTGTGATGGCATACCTGGTCAGCTTGTATGCTCACAACCTGATAAGAGAGTTCCTCCGGACGTGTCAGAGCTGCGTGTCTTGAGGAAAAGAATAAAGAGACTTAGATGAATTTCATTTGCTGCCCAACAGGATGCCACAAAGACAAATTGTCTGAGAAGTTGCCCTTGGTAGCTTTTGCCACTTCTCTCTCTCACTGAAATTTTTGATGCTTAGTGCATCAATTGTTGATCCATAGTGCCATATCTGGAGAGGATCTTTGGTGACCCTTATGCTAGTCAAAGTGGGTGCTGACCTTCTCCAGTAGAGAAGGCACACAAACTCCACTCTCCACTTTCCCCCCTTAAAGCTACCCCTTTCTTGCACCAACATCACAGCAAAACAGAGACTAATCATACTCTTCTTCTTCATCTGTGGTGAAGAGATTCAGCCGGAAGCCTGCCTCAGTGCCCAGGGGCTTCTTTATCTCCAGGCCACCCATCAGCCTGGCCAAAAAGTTCAGCTCTTCTTTGGCTAGAGGGTTGGGAGTGGCATTCTCCTGCAAGGAATGGCAATGGGCTTGTTACACATGGAAGCAAATAAATAAACAGACAGATACTGGGAGGTCTCACCCATTCTAGTTTAGCAAACTACCGACTCTAATAGCCCAGATTAGCCCACTCTCATCAAAGCTCAGAAGCAAACCACGGTTGGTACTTGGATGGACAACTGTGGCTGCTTCAATGGCAAACCTCCTCTGCTTATCTCTTGAAACTTCACTGGGCCGCTATGAGTTGGTTGTGTCTCAACAACACACTTTACCTTAGTTCAGCAAAGGGGAGGGTCGTAAGCCTGGACTTTAGAGGAAAAGGAACTTTACAAGGGAAGGATATATACTTGCATCATGAAACTATTCTCAAGAACTTGGGCAGCTGAAACTTCTATCAAGCTACATCTCAGAGAGTGGACTGTAATGCTGTGGGATATTTTGGGGCTCAGTTTACAATTGCATAAATCTACAAGATAAACCTCTTGTTCTAGAGCAGATATTCTCAAACTCTTTGAGTTGCAGAGCACTTTTCAGCAGAGAAATTTATCATGGAACACTATCTTTGCCCTTGTGCTAAAGGCATGTATGTGCATTCTTGGCTGTTTTCTATCTACTGTATTTTTTCAAGTTGTTATCTTTTATTGTACATATAGCAAAAGCACAAATTATTTTTTGAATTTTAAATAACTTAAAATTTGACCTAAACTTAATTTTTTGCATTGAAAGTCATTAAAAATTGTAACTTTAAATATCGTTTTCTCAAAACCACTGATCACATTTATTCCAACCTCTCTGTGGAGCACTTGGACATCATTTGTGGAGCACTTGAACTGTTTGGGAACCATTATTCTAGAGGCTCTCTCTTTCTCCTCTCTGGAGATCTCTTGGGAAAAGAGATGCTCCTCTCCTACCCTGGTGGCCTATGCTCTTCTCTTCTGCCATCCTGCCTTAATTTTCTTCCAAGTTCTTCAGAGCTCCGTAAAAAATTCCTATAGCAGACTACTGAAGTTGTGCCTGGCAACTGAGACAACCCAATCACAAGCAGGGTTGCCAGCTTCCAGGTGGTTCTAACAAAAGACAGTGAGGTGCAGATACTGAATGGATACAATACAGTAAGCTGTACCAATCAGCACTGTAAATATTCCAATAAAACAATAATGAACAATAAAGTGTATTTTTTGTTTCACAAAAGTAAAGCAGCTGTGAACATTTTTACTGCAACCCAGGATTGAAATTAAACCTGTTTAGTCCCATGAAAAAGTCCTGATCCATCCCAGCGAAAACATGCTTCGAAATCTTCATCATGGTCAAATAATCATAAATCTAAATGCTGATATTTTTCATAAATAACAACACAGTTCAGGATCTTCAAACGATCTCTAAGCTGAATAAATCAGGACTTTTTCTTGGAACTGAACAGGTTTACTTATTTGGTTTCATTTATATGCCGCCCTCCCCGAAAGGGCTCAGGGTGGCTTACAATAATAAAATATAACACAGTAAAACTCTATTTAGTAAACAATTAAAACTGCTATTAATAATTAAAACCAAGTCAAAATTAATTAAAATACAACTGAAATAAAAGTCTACTTAAAACTTAAAACCAGAATTAGGATTAGGGCCGGCAACAAATGTAATTATATAGGCCTCAACCAAAGGCCCTGTGGAATTGCATCAAATCCCGCAGGGCCCCGGTGTTAAGCGGCAGAGCATTCTACCAGGTAGGGGCCAGGGCGGAAAAATCCCTGGCCCTGGTTTAGGCCAATCTAACAGTAGAAGGGCAGGGGGCTACCAGGAGGTTCGTATCTGCAGGAAATATAGGATTATGCAGGAAATATAGGATATATAGGAAATATAGGATAATGCAGTTTCAAGCAAGGGTTTCTTTTTTTTTTTTGTATATGATTTCTGTTTTGTGATGTTATGACTGACATCTAGTGGTGAACATTTTTACTGCTTTTTATATACCAAAAATACATATTTACCATTGTTAATTATTGTGTTATATTGGAATATTTACAGTGTTGATTAGTACAGATTATTGTATTGTAATCTCCTGATAGTAGCTGAAGATCTCCCACTATTACAACTGATATCCTGGTGAAAGAGATCGGTTCACCTGCAGAAATTGCCTGCTTTGGAAGGTGAACCTTATGGCATTGTAATTAATCAAAGTCCCTTCCCTTCCCTCCTCTCCCCAAAACCAACCCTCCTCTGGCTCCACTCCCAAAATCTCCAGATATTTCCCAACCCTAATCACAATGGAAGGGTTAGAAAATAAAATCAACCTGACGAGGCTGAGTAATGTTCTGATGAATGTTGTTCTAATTTGAGACAAGGGGGTTGTTCACCTCACAAAGGGACTGCACAGTGGGGAGGGGTGTGTGTGCAGCAATATTCCAAGTGGGCTCTAAACACAGAAGTGCCTGAGAAGATAAAATACAAGAGACCAACCTTTATACGGGACGCTGTATTTTTGGCTGTTCCTGACATGTGTGTCTCTACAGGCCGGCTGATGCTATACCTAGAAGGCAAACAAAAAGTGTACAGAAGACACAGAGGGAAAGTGCCAAATGCTCACAACAGAGGTGTGACTTTGCAAGCTGTTGCTTACATGTTTGTTCCCAGTTTAATGACTCTGTCTCCATAAAGGTCGAATGAGCCTTCCCGGAGAGGAAGGAGATAATTCCCACCATGAACAAATTCAGTCCTTTTAATTTCATCCCCTTGATTGTTGAAAAGCCTGGGGGGGGGGAAAAAAAGCAAAATCTGATCACCAATTTTACAGTACAGGCTTGTGAAGCTCTAGAAAGTCTTTGTCTTCAAAAGGGTCTATCAGAAGCAATTCAACTGGGATAGCTTAGTAATGTGTACTATTATAGGAGTTGAGGAAAACATGTTTTCCAGTCTAGGGCATACCCTAAACTGAATCAGACCATTGATCAATCAAAGTCAGTACTGTTGTCAGACTGGCAGTGGATTTCCAGGGATTCTGGTGGAAGTCTTTCGGATCATCTAGCACCTGATCCTTTAGAAGAAGAAGAGTTGGATTTATATCCCTCCTTTCTCTCCTGTAAGGAGACTCAAAGGGGCTTACAATCTCCTTGCCATTCCCCCCCCCCCCACAACAAACACCCCGTGAGGTAGGTGGGGCTGAGAGAGCTCAGAAGAACTGGGACTAGCCCAAGGTCACCCAGCTGGTGTGTATTGGAGTGTACAGGCTAATCTGAATTCCCCAGATAAGCTTCCACAGCTCAAGGGGTAGCGGGGAATCAAACTCGGTTCCTCTAGATTAGAGTACACCTGCTCTTAACCACTACGCCACTGCTACTTTAACTGGATATGCTGGGGATTGAACTTGGAACCATTCGTATGACCAGCTGATTCTCTTCCATTGAGTGATGGCCCTTCCAGAGACACTCTTGCTCCTATTCAGGATGCCCATTTGACTTAGACAGCCCATCTCAGGACAGGGTCTCCCTCCAGGACTGCTGACCTACCCCAGCAATGTAGAGAAAGCTGATGGAAAGAGTCACCTGATGAGTCCTGGAACCTCTGTCCCCCAAGGAACTGGACCCGAGGTCGGGAGCACAAAGCGGCCATTGGAGTTCTGAACTTTATCTTTTAAGAAGATGGAGACCTGTGGAGGGACAATCCCAAAGGTTTGTCAGCGCAATGGCACCATTTACAAATTATTTATGCTTTGTTTCTACATCTTACCATGCAATATTTTTCCCTTGCCCCATTTCCACTGGACAGGCTTTTTGGAAATACATACCCTGATGTGCATGTCCTGAAAGAAGATGAGCAATGTTTGCCGAATGAGCTGAAATTCCCCATCAGAGAGTGATCCATATGTCTGGGAAAGAGAATTGGATTGTAACATGAGCAACGCACAAGGCTTCAGCTTTAGTGTCATTCATATTTATATAGCTCTTTTTAATGGGCAAGGTGCTTCACATATCCCTATAATGGATGGTAAAAAGATTCACTCTTCCCATTTCAGCGACAGGCCACTTAAAACAGTATGACTTTCTCAAAGCTATCTAGTGGATCTCTGGATGCTTATGGGATCTTAAACCAGGTTCAACAATCAAGTAATCAACATGGAAATCTGGATCAAAACAGCACACACTTATTTCATGAAATCTGTGCTCTGTTTTCAAATGCCACTCAGTTCAGAACGGGTTACAACTTTTGTACTGCAATACTGACATAATCCAGACTTGCTTGTGTTATATTTAAGGCTGCTGATCTATTGCTGTCTGCTGCTTAAATCCCTAAACATTACTTTATTTCATCACTAATCATCCTACCCCATTTTATATCCTCCTCTCTGATGCTTTTATACTTCCCTTTTGGAAATCTGTATCTACTTTGTTATTTGCAAAGCTGTCACCTCTTCTGTAATCAAGTGTGACTTGCAACTAGACAAGTGAGCTAGCCACCCAAAAGCCATCTTGTAGCACTTTTGTCATTACATATAACCAAAAGTTGAACAACTCACAGAAGGCATGATGTATGCTTACATCAATTAGCTGCCGAAAGGTTTCATCGACTTGATTCAGAATGCTGGGTGAATCTTGGATAAAATCCTTGATGGAATCCAAGTGGTTGAAAGTGACGAGCAGAATGTCTTTGGGCCGAGGGCAGAGTAGAACCTGGTACTTGAAGGCCATGGTCATAAGATCGTAGAGCTACAGAAAAAATGCAAGTGGCATCTAGTTAGACTGCAGAACCCAGAACAGATAGCTAAGCCACCACATATGTAGTGCAGTTCCAAGCAGAGTTTACACCCTTCTGAACATCAGTGGGCTTAGTTATAGAAGCAGTGTGACTCTCCTTGAGACTGCTCTGATAACCCTGATAATGCCCTGATTTTGGGACCAATTTATGCCTGAATAAATTAATTAAAAATAATAAATTAGGGTTAGGGTTAAGGCAAGGGCAGGGGCTCAGGCTTGCCTTAGTGTTCTAGGGCGCAGTCCAATAATAGCGCGATGGTCATTTTTAGGTTTCGGGTTTTTGTTACAATTTTGGGACCAATTTGTGACTGAATAAATTAAATAAAAATAATAAGTTAGGGTCAGGGTTAAGGCAAGGACAGGGGTCAGGCTTGCCTTAGTGTTCTAGGGCGCAGTCCAAGAATAGGGCTATGGTCAGTTTTAGGGTTGCGGTTTTTGTTACAATTTTGGCAACAATTTAAGACAGAATAAATTAAATAAAAATAATAAATTAGGTTTAAGGCAAGGGCAGGGGCTCAGGCTTCCCTTAGTGCAGCAATTCCCAACCAGTGTTCCGGGGCACCCTGGGGTGCCATGAGCATGCTACTGGAATTCTACTGGCCCTCCTCCCTTTATCCCTACCCTGCCCCTTCCTTGTTTTCCTTTGTGGCCTCCCTACCCCCTCCCTGGGGACTTCTCCTGCTCCCGCTGCTCACCTTGCCTCTTGCTTTTTCCCAAACTCCTGTTCCTCCTGCGGGCGGCAGTGTTTTGGTTACTTTGCCACCTGGAAGCTTGCTTGCTACCCCCGCTGGGCCCCCATGCATCCTGAAGGCACCCCTCCCCCGCGATCGTGATGGTTCAGGGCTGGAGTCCGGGGCACAGGTGAAACCTCCCTGCCTCCCCCTCCCACCCCAGTCATCTAAATTCCACCCTCCCACACCCATACCCACCCCTTTCAACCCTTCCCCACCCCTATACTCATCCCAACCCCTTCCCAACTCCTACTCACAACTTCCAACCTTGTCACCCTGCCCCACCAGGACCCTCTCCCAATCTGTCACCCCAAGCTTTCCCTTTCAACCCCCCTGCCATCTCCAGTTGCTCCTCCCCACCCTCCCCTTATCCTCACATTCCAACTTACCCCAAGCCACACCTCTCTGACCCCCAAGCCACAGACTTAGAATCAGGTAAGTGTCGTGCCATGAGAAAGGGGTGTAGGATTCACTACAGCTTCACTAAAGCCCACCATGGTGTGTATGTGTGTGTGTGAAGCAGGGGCACTGGGAGGGGAATATGGGGGTGCCAAGCAGGGGCACGGGAGGGGAAGGTGGGGTGTGGCAGGGGCATACAGCCCATGGGGTACCGTGAGATATGAAGAGTGAGGTCAAGGGTGCCGCAACGTCAAAAGGGTTGGAAAACATTGAGTTAGCTGTTTGGAACTCTCTAATTGAAGTGCTGACAAGACTTAATTTCTAAATTCAGTTCAATGTAACCATCATCGTTCCTAAACCACTAACTCCTAGACTATTCCCGCCCCCCCCACTTAAAGACATCTATTTCACCCATTGCTTACCAAAGAAGGACTTGTGGCTTTTCTCCAGGAAACTCAGTTCTTTCTCTATTTACAATTTCACCACACTCAGGAGCTTTACTGCCCCATATCAAGGTTTGGTCTCCTCAGAGAAACTAAACCAAGTCACCAGTGTGATTAATTAGGGTTTCTGTGTAACGGTTACATATAGGACTTTGGCACAGATTCCTTCACTTAAATCTGACCTTACTGGCCCTTACTCATAGTAGCTCAGCTCTCACAGAACTAGCCCTCAGCCACCAGATAATGGATCTATAACAGAACAAGCGATCTATAATAGAACAAGACTTCACTCTGGGGCTCCAAACAGTTCTCTCCCTCAGCTCTAATTGCCTTTGGGTTAACAATGCGCAGCAGTTCTCTCTGGCCAATCAGGCTGCGTTCTCAGTAAACCCTTTATGCTCTCCACATTCTAAGGTCAGAATGAGCCTACGTGGCAGTATAGGTTACATTAGGTGATAGGAATTAAGTGGGATGAGGTTGTCTGCAGGAGTCCAACAAGCAATGAATGTGGTCATGAAAGTGCACCCAGCATGGTACACCAAAGTGGTTGCATCATTTTCCTATCACACATGCAATTCCTGCAGCTTCAGGGATTTTGTAACAGCCTTCTGAAGCTGGACTGTGATGGTGCAGTAAATCCCCTGCAGTGGAGCATCTCAACTTTGGCCATATCCCCACTATGTGCTCATCTATACCCAGTCCACATGCAGAGTTGTGTGATTTGCCTCTAGTTGCATTCAATGGCAGTATTTTTTGGTAAAGAGTGAGTGGAAGCTGAGGGAAATTGAAAGGTTGTACCTTACCTTATCCATGCTGGCTTGGTTCAGCCTCATGATGGATGCGTGCGCTAGCCGGTCATACACGGTTCTCAAGGCCTTCTTGGAATAGAGCTCCTGTGGTTTAAACAACTCCTCCATAAACTTTTTATTGAACATGGTTGTAATGATGTCATTCATAACTGCAAAGACAAAAGAGTCCAACTTGTCAGGACCGCCTATGCTCCATTTTAATTCTGCAGGACAAAAAAGACGTTTGTGGCTGAGGGAAGGGTGGACTGCACAGGCCGTTCCAAATGCAACATGGAGGCACCATCCCCAAGAACCAAGGCCCCATACATGGCTCTGCCTGTTCCCAAGATCCTTTCAAGAAGGCAGCCAAGGATTTCATTACTAACATTAGCAATGCAGGACTGGGAAACATATTCTTCTCTTGGGAATGAAATATCAGCACCTGCTCTTCCTGTTGCTCCTCCAACAAAACGATCACAACAAAAAAGTGGAAATGTGTCTTAATTCAACAACTCCAGGAGTGGAATGACAAGTGTCTCTCCTTTCACATCAGCAAGCTCCACCAACTCTGTTTCTTGTGACTGTGACTTAAAACCTTCTGAATCTGCAGCAGTTTGTTTGAACCAGGAAGTTATTGTACCTGGTCTGCACTTGCAATTAGTTTGGGCTGAGATACACAACCAAATGCCACTAGTGGCAAAAGATTAATACTGGTGGCTTTTTATTAAATATTAATACATATCTAAAGGGGCTTCCAGGTCTGCCTGGTACATGCTAACAATACTGCCCCTGCAGCAGTGGTGGGGTTCAGCAGGTTCGCACCACTTCGGCAGAACCAGTTGTTAAAATGGTGCTTGTAAACAACCAGTTGTTAAATTATTTGAATCCCACCAACGGAACCGGCTGTTAAATTTATTTGAATCCCATCACTGCCCTGCAGTCTTCAACATCTCTACATGCATAATAACTGTGATATAACACCACTGCTCTTTAATTACTAGTTTCAGGTGGATATCCATTTTGGTCTGCGGTGGAAGAGCAAGATTTGAGTCCAGCAGCACCTAAAAGAGTAGCAAGATTTCCAGGGGATAAGTTTTCAAAGTAAAAGCTCCATCTGATGAAGGATGTTCTGACTCTTAAAAGCTTATACTGAGAAAATCCTGTTGGACATGAAGATTGCTACTCAATTAGTAGACATATTCCTTTTGCCTCTAGTGATAGGCAAGAACTGCTTGGTCTTCAGAGGATGCTCCCATTCATCACAGTAGATATCCCTTGTGCTATAGTTGTTTGGACACATATAAATAATCCTCAAAAATGGGAGACAGTAAAAAACCCCTACTCTTAGAAATGACCGCACACCTGGGGACTAAAAATAGAGCAGGAAAAATATATCACACTCTGGAGTGTTGTGGGGTTTCTGGGCTGTATGGCCATGTTCCAGCAGCATTTTCTCCTGACTTTTCACCTGCATCTGTGGCTAGCATCTTTAGAGGAAGGTGAAAAGTCAGGAGAAAATGCTACTGGAATATGGCCATACAGCCTGGAAACCCCACAACACTCCAGTGATTCTAGCCGTGAAAGCCTTTGACAATACATATCACACTCTCATTTGCCAAAAATCAAAGAACCAAGCTGATAGGTTATCCTCGAGTATGGCTGGAAAATCCTCCAGTCACCAGCATCAGATTTGAGGTAGATGGGATTTCTGTAGGCAAGCTGAGATTACCTGCAACTTTCTGGGACAAAGGAACATTTTATGGGGTTTAGCCTTGAATGAAACCAGATTCACGAGGGCAGTTCTGACACTTGAGAGAGCATCAGCAATGATTGAGGTGGTCTTGCCTCCTGTCTTAGACAATCTTATGAGTGGTTTTTCTCCAGACTTTCTACATAGTAGTTTCAATTATTAAGCCTTTTTTTCTATGTTCCCTTGCACTAACAGCAGATGACCTATCTAGTATCCAGCAGTGATTGTTAATGCACAGGCACTGGGGATGAATGCATAGAACCTTTATTTTGCAATTCCCTCTTGATCATTTCTGCAACAATCCTTGACAAGCTCTAGGCATGGTATGAAATCTACCTCGCAGGATGCCTCTAAAGAGCTTCCAGGACACTATTCATTTCTGCTCGTGGAAAGAGCCACCCATAGCAGAATTTGACAGTCCTTCCATGTCTCCGTTTAGGGCTTTTGGAACGGGCAGCCTCGTGTCTGAGTTGTTTCTCTGTCAGCCCCAACCGGAAAAGCCCCTCTTGCTAGTTGGGAAACACACCCCAGAGAGAGTGGTCCCAAGAGTCACTTCTCACATTGTTCTTTCATGCCCACATGATGCGTTAGGTAACATGCCACTCTGCCAAAACTGAAGCCATGGGAAAAACCAAGCGGGTGAGACGGCCTAGCCAGCTGCCCTGTCATCCCTCAGGATCTTCTGTACCAGGAAACAATTAAACTTTGGGAGCGTCAACATGAGACAAAGTGCTGGGTCTCCTTAAGCAGCCACCAATGAAAACTAGAGAGGGGAGTCGTTATATACTGTCTCTTGAGTAGCTGTGCCAGTAGCCGTGCCAAAGCCACCTCGCCATACAGCTCATATCTCCATGTGGCACATCAGCAATGCAGGACACGCCCCCCTAACTACTTCCAAAATTGCAGTGCAATTTGAAGCAAGAAAAACAGACACCTGGCGGCACTTGGAGCTGGATTTGTCCCAGGGCGTATTTGCTAAAACTTGATCATTTCCTCTCTTTAATTCATTTCAGGCCTATTAAACAAGACGCAGCAACGGTTTTAGGATTTAACTCAGGATATCTGAAGGTGCCAGAAGAGAACGGTGACACTCTCTGGACTTAGTCAGAAAACAGTGGACTGGGACTAGTACAAGACAGCTGCCTACAGGAGCTGGGGGGAGGGGCTGCAATTATGCGGCAGGGGAGGAAAAGGGGGAGAGAGCTGGGAACAGGGTGACACATAGACAGTATGCATGCTCTCTGCCTGCATTTGCTCATGAACAATGCTCATGGTACTCATGCAGCTGCATGCTCGCGCTCACATGGGTTTGAAAAAGTTTTCCAATGGCGATGTTCAGCAGTCAGTTGGGTAAAGCCCACTCAGGTGAGTTCCCAAAGAAGCTCGCCTGAGGAGCACTGGTGAAGTCTCTTGGTTGTTCAGCTCACCGTCAGGGTCATTTCTGCCTGTTTTTAAATGCAGAAAAGCCTCAGTTGAAGAGCTGCTACCACTACAGCAGTGAAGCGGTGGGGGGACGGAGTGTGTATGTGTGGGCACATGGTTCTACTGCATGCAACTAAAAATGTTACAGTACCTCGTCTCCTGTCCACATCAGTCCATTCATCTACACGAAGCATAAAACAGAAAAAACGATGGGTCAAGGAGTAAGAACAACACACTGACAAGCAGGCTGAAAGGGGGAAAAAATAAATGAAAAAGAATCCTAGCAAGGGACAACAGCATTAAGCGTGCTGCTGCAGCATTGGAAATATACAAAAGAGGGAAGTGAGTGTTAATTTCGTTTTAAAAAATAGATATATGAAAATTTAAAAACTACACTATGGCCCTGTTATTTCATCTAAAGGGCTACAAGAATCTGAGATCTCTGTCTATTGGAGAACCTGGAATATTTATGAGATTTACTTCTTAGCCTTCCTTTAAAGAGACTGGGGAACGAAGTCACATGGAGTTAGCCCATGTTATCCTTGTAAGTTAGAGGGACAGAGAATGACTTGCCCAGTAAATCTGATGGGGAATTGATTTGCGGGTCTCTCCAAAACCAAGATTTCATCAACTCCATCACATTGGTAGAAAATTTAAAATATTCCCCTAATAGAATCAGCACCTCAGTATCTGATGCTGGTACCTGGAGAGCAGAAATCTTTTTCTGGCTTTTTCTATGTGTACCAAGTTACTTACATCCCTTCACACATCAACCTTGCTTTGACACCCCCCCCCCTTTCTCTTACAATTATATTCCAAATGGTTTTTTCTGGGAAATCAGGACTAATACCCCTCAAAGCTAACCCAGTAAAAAAAATTGTCCTAGAAGTAAAGGAATGTTTCCTCATAGCATCTGGAATTGCAACCCTTTGTGTGACTGCTAATATAGGATCAGGCATTTTCTCCTCTATGGCTTCCTCTTCTTTTAGGATGAAACATTCCCAGTATTCAAAACTCTACTGAGGAATATTCTTTACTGTCATGTTTCCAAGTACTACTGACATGGAAATGCTTTCAGACATGGTGGTCCAAAACCTATCACCAGATAGAAGACTCAAGATCATACAAAGACACACAGGTCATCAGTTAGAAATTGAGAAGAACTTTATGAACTTGATAAACAGGTGGGAATTAAATGCCTCTCTTTATTCTTGTATAAAGTTTCTGAGTTTAAAATGTGTGGGACAATAGACACTCAAGAATTCAGGATCCTCATGAGGAATGGCAAAAGAAAGACCCATTGAAAAACATTAGAACTACAAGTAAAATATCAGCTCAGTACCTTTATTGGTAAGTCTTGGCTCAGTATGTCTGAGAAATCAGATTATTTATTCATCTGCTTCATTTATACCCTGCCCTTTTCGCCACTGGGGACCTAAGGCATCTTAAATCATTCTCTGGTCCTCCATTTTATCCTCCTCAAAACCCTGTGATGTAGGTTAGGCTGGGTACCTATCAGCTCAGTACCTTTATTGGTAAGTCTTGGCTCAGTATGTCTGAGAAATCAGATTATTTATTCATCTGCTTCATTTATACCCTGCCCTTTTCGCCACTGGGGACCTAAAGCATCTTAAATCATTCTCTGGTCCTCCATTTTATTCTCCTCAAAACCCTGTGATGTAGGTTAGGCTGGGGGTATGACCAAAGTCACCCAACAAGCTTCTGGGATTCAAAACTGGGTCCTCCTGGCTCTTAGCCCAGCATTCTAATCACTACACAATACTGGCTGTTTAGTAAAAGTGGCTTTTTGTGCTGTCTGAAAAGAATCCCAATAAGAATAAAGAAAGAATGAGAGGGTCTTCATAAAAGATTGGAACTAATGATGCAGAATGCTATGCCTGCAGACTGGTCTTTGGAATGGAGACATTTCAAATCTTTATGCGTGGAGGGATTCTATAAGTCAGAAGAGTCCAACTCTGGCCCTCCAGATGTTCATGGACTGTGCTTAATGCTGGCAGGGGCTGATGGGAATTGTAGTCCATGAATATCAGGGCCAGAATTCAACACTCCTGCTCTAAGTGCTGCAAATTGTTGGTCTGAGAGTCCCAAAACATGTGAATCTTCTGCCAATTAAAGACAACATTCTTACTGCTCTGCCCCCACATCCGTAGTAAGAGAAGTCCTTCCTGGAACACATAAATCACCAGCAACTGTCTATTTCTGGAGGGTAAATGATGCACATTTTTGCACCCCTTCCCCACGGTCTCTTAACTGTACATGTCAATGTGCGTAACCATCAGCAAGTAGTCTACCTGTACCAACAAACACAGGGAAAAGCTTGCAAATCCCAGATGGAAAACAAATCAAGTTACAATTAACGTAGCTTGCAGAACATTTGTGTCTGGGTACACACGGAAAGCCAGGAATTGGGGAGCCTGCATCCCAGACCAACATTCCCATTCTCATTTAGATGACCTGAACACCCAAGGGAAACACATTTTTGCCAAAAGCTGGTAACCTCTTCAATGGTAAGCAGTAGCCCCTCACTCTACAGGACTCAGATGGACATAAATGGCATATGGCATAAGGCAGCTGCCTATCCAAAGGACCACCGTTGGTGTACAGTGCAGCTTCATGTAGTTACTCTAGTTTAAGCCAATGGAATTCGATGGGCTTAAACTGGAGTAATTCTGCACATAAATGAACCAGGAGTCAAGCATATGAATGTTCAGTCTTGACTGTATCATCTCCCCCACCTGTTTGATACTGGGGCATATCTTTGAGGACCACAAATCACCACTTAAATCTAAATGCATTTTCCAATCCAGAGCTGGCACCTCTACCATTGGTCCACAGCCCACTTTATTTTATGCCAGTTCTCTTAAACTTCCTCTGATCTGCTAGATACATGCCGTACCCAATCTTATTTCGGAAGAGACTACAACTATCACCTCTGACCAGGAAAGAAGTGTTGCAGTAACAATGATACCATTCCTTTTTTTCATGCCAAATTTGCAAGTTGAATGAAAGATTATACGTCTGCTGATCACCCTTTGTCTTTGACAGCTGGAACAACTCCAGAAAAAGATTTAATTGCTTTTCAGAAGTCATAATTGGGCTTTTTGCCTTCATATATCAGATTATCTCATATGCACTTGCTGATTGGCTATTTGCATCTGTCTTGCTTATCTCTAATTTAGTGTAACCAATCAGAAATCCAGAAATAACTATGTTTATGAGAAAACAGAGAAATACTATTTTAAAAAGAAATAAGCACATCACATACAAATGAGAAAGAGATTATATTTAATAACTTGGTTATCTTTAGTATGTTTGGGAATTTGTCCTAATCTATAACCTGTGACTTCTCAGCCTACAGGTGCATGGACTTCACAATGATTAAAAAAGTGGGCATCCAGCTGAGTTTGAATAGCAAATGTTTGCTAAAACTGAAATGTTGGGGTTGTAGGGTATTTTCAAGGTACCCAGTACCCAGTTTGGCAGGATATGAATATGCAGCACATATTCTAGATCATTTAATGCTAACAGTGGGATCTACAAACATGCAATATTAATTAAGGAGTGAAGTGCCACATGATAGGGCAGGTGCAACACAAATCAAGCCGGGATTTTAATTTGTGTTATTAATTTGGAAATGATTTCAAACTGACTTAGAGTCCTGAGTTCCATGCAAGAAGATTTAGATGTCATTTCAATGGCAAGGGAATCTGGCTAGAATTCTTCTTGTGTGCTACTTCAAAATGTTTGTACATCAACCATAGCGTCATGCCCTTTAATTAGTTCAGAAACCAAAACTTTTAGCAAACAAGATTTGGTAACAACCTGCTGATGGTCCCCAGCCTGAAGTGCCCAGCTGTCCTTAACTAGATCCAAGGATTTCTTGGTTCTGACCAGGGCCCTGCAGGACTTATCTCACTTCCGCAGGGCCTGTAAGACAGAACTGTTTCTCCAAACCTACAGTTGAGGACAGCAACAGATATATTTCCATCTTAGTTGGCCTTCTTTTCTTCCCCATCCCTGTTATACTGAATTTATTTTAGCATGAAGGGTTGGGAACTTTTTGAGCCCTTTCATCCTTGGTTGGACCAAGTGACATCTTTATATGTTTTAGTGTATTATTGTTTATTACAAGTTCATGTCTAATTTTGTTTTGTTTTTATACAGTTGTGAGCTGCTCTGAGCCCACTATAGTGGGGGCGGGGAGAGGGATTAAAAAAACAAATAAATAAGTAAATGATATGTTTGGAAACTTGCATTTGCTGACTTCAAACAGCAATGGATCAAAGAGAAATCTGTGCCTTTGGAAGTTCTACCCAAAACTCACCTCTTCCTTGTCCTTTTAACTGATTTGGAAATAAAATCAAAGAAAACTTTTGTAGCATCTGGAAGACTCTGATTTGTTAGAGCCACTCTGTGGACTGCAGGAACTGGAATTGCAGTCAGCTGTTCATAGAACACATGCAAGAACACTTCTGCCACAATAAAAAAGGCAAGTCTTTCATGAAGCCTGTCTACCCCATTCCTACACATGCAGCAATTCAGGGGCATATTGATGAGGGGAGAATCACCTGTGTCACTGAAGAGCAAGGATTTTAATTTTCAAAGAAGTTCTAGATTAGTGTTCCAATAAATAAAGGGCATTACTAATCTCTTGCACTTTCTTATAAGCAGAAAGCTAGTTCCTCATTGATAACCCCTTTTTCTCTATGGCTTTTAAAAATTTGGCAGATTTTTTATGTGGGAGAGCATGAGCCATGCGGTTTCTGAAGCCAGCAGTCCGAAGGGCTCCAGTTCATCTCAGGATTCGACCACTTCACTTTACTACCTGTGACAGCTGTGGCTTCTAAACTAAGCAGTTCCCCCAGGGTTCAGAGCGTGCGTTTGGCGACTAACACACGATCTGCAAAGAGGAGGCAGCAAAGCGGGTGAACGAACTGCGTCACTGCAGACTCCAGTTCTGAACGCTCCTTTGCACACACGCGCCTTGCAAGTAGAAAACTAGTCATGGGGCCTCACGACGACCACCCCTTTGTGTCCTGTGCTGGTTTTCTGCTTGCAATGCCGACACTATCTAACAGAGAAATCCCGTTCCGGAGTAGGCGAGCAATCTATCCCACGCCCTTATTCTCCGACACGTTTCAGCCAAACCAAGCGGGGGAGGGGGGTTTGCACTGACAGGAACACTTCTCCCCCCCCCTTCCAGGGTGCTTTCAAAGGGGGCGGGGCGTTTCCTGAGGCCGTCCGGCTGACCTTTGCGCGCCTTCTCTCCCGGAATGCTCTGCGCGCGCAGCCGTTGGTCCAGAATGTAGAGCATCTCCCCGCCTAGGTTAAGGAACAGAAGTGGCAGCGTCCGCGTCGACATGGCGCCCGACTGCGGCCCAGGCCCCGGCCTGGCTGGAAATGTCACCCCACCGAGCGAGTTTCGGGAGCCACTTTGACGACGCCAACCCTGTTGCTCGGAGACGGGGAACGAGCCAATCGCAGGGCGTCTTCGTGACAGGTGGGACTTGACGTTCTCCGAGGCTTCGCCCGCTCCACCCACTCCCGGCAAAGAGAGCAGCATCGAGGTGGGAAGGACTGTTTTGTGCGTTCTGTGCGCATGCGCGGTGTGGGAAATTTGGCTCTCGCTTGAAGGGGGCGGAGTCAAAGATTCGCCCTTCGCCTCTGGCTTTTCTGAAGTTACCAAGTGCCAAGTGGGACCTGAATATATCCAGCCTTGGGGAAATGGCAACTTGTCCCACGGGAGGCCCTGCTTTCAAACCTCCATG
Organism: Sphaerodactylus townsendi; assembly: GCF_021028975.2. Lineage (NCBI taxonomy): Eukaryota > Metazoa > Chordata > Lepidosauria > Squamata > Sphaerodactylidae > Sphaerodactylus > Sphaerodactylus townsendi. Next base: position 102,761,450 of record NC_059430.1, read on the forward strand.
AATTTCCCAGGCCAGGGTTGGTAGCCCTCCTAAAATGTAGAAAAGTGGGCACCGAAAGGGTTGCCAGGTATGTGTTGGAAATCGTACTATTTACACTATGCCCAATGGCGTAAGACAGAAACATATGCACAGAGAAGGAAAGTGCAAAGCACACTTAGCGCTTTCCTTTTCTGTGTGTGTGTTTCTGTTTTAAGCCATTGGGCATAGTGTAAATGATAGGTTTCTAATTCTTTATACAATAATCACATTGCCCAAGATATATTATGGATTGGAAATCACCTGGAGATTTTGGGAATTGAACCTGGGGAGGGACTTAAGTAGTGAATAATGCCACATGCTCCATTCCCCAGTGAGGGTGTTTTCTTGAGGGAGGACTAGTCTTGGTTGTCAGGAGATGAGCAGGGACGTAGGTATAGATTTTTTATGGGGTGGGGGTTCGGGGTGGGGCCACACCCCCACCCGCCCCAAGCCCCGCCCCTGACCTAGCGTTTATAAAAGCAGCTCTCCAAGGTCGGGGATGGCAGACTCCCCTGCCCTGCCCTGCCCCTCCCCTCTGGGCTGAGGCATAGAGGGAAAATGGAGCCTGGTGCAAAATCTGAGTTTTGCCCCCCCCCCCCCCCCCCCCCCCCGGGCAGCCACTGTGATGCAGGAATCCACCCCCAAACAGCATCACTTTCAATGGTGTTTAAACTAGATCCACCTTAAAGGGAGAATCTGGGGTCCCTAGTTAAACAACATTGAAAGTGATGCTGTTTGGGGGTGGATTATCCCCCACCCTGAAACAGCATCACTTTCAATGTGGCGTAGTGGTTAAGAGCTCGTGTATCTAATCTGGAGGAACCAGGTTTGATTCCCTGCTCTGCCACTTGAGCTGTGGAGGCTTATCTGGGGAATTCAGATTAGCCTGTGCACTCCCACACACGCCAGCTGGGTGACCTTGGACTAGTCACAGCTTTTCGGAGCTCTCTCAGCCCCCCAACTCCACTTCACAGGGAAAAAGCTTGGTTGTGAGGGAGCAAGGTCAAGGAGATTGTAAGCCCCTTTGAGTCTCCTACAGGAGAGAAAGGGGGGATATAAATCCAATCTTCTTCTTCTAAACTGAGGACCTCAGATTCTCCCTTTAAATCCATGCCTAAGGGGGGTGGATTTAAAAGGAGAATCTGGGGAAATTTGGGTGTGCCTGGATGTCAGGGGTGCACCATGGTTAAGCTAGAAGCACCAAACTTCAGGGTATCTTTAGGAGACTCGCCTAATGATACCCCCCAGGTTTCGTGGAAGTTTGTCCTAGGGGGTCCAAAGTTATGGGAGCTCCTCAAAGCGTGTAGCCCCATTTCTCCTAAGCCTCCCATTGGAAACAATGGGAGATGGGGAGCACCCCCTTTGGGAGTCCCATAGCTTTGGACTCCTGGACCAAACTTCACAAAACCTGGTGTGGTATCATAAGAGACTCTCCCTGATAGTATCCCAGGTTTAGGAAAGCAGCGGGTTCAGGGGGTCCAAAGTTATGGACCCTCAAAGGTGTAGTCCCCATCTTCTATTAGTTCCCATTGGAAACAATGGAGGATGGGGCACCCCCTTTGGGAGTCCATAACTTTGGACCCCCTGAACCAAACCTCACCAAACCCGGGTAGTATCATCAGGAGAGTCCCCCAAACAATCCCGGAAAGTTTGGTTCTGCTAGCCCAAACACTGCACCCCCTGCAGGCCAAAAACTGAAAAAGCACTAAAACGTTTTAAAAACCCTCAAACGGGTGGGCGGAGCTTCGGACATGAAAACTTACCTATGTGCATGGAGATGAGTTATTGGATTGCATCTCCAAGTGCTACTAAAATGGTGACAACCCTAAGGATTGGCCATCTCAGCTGGGAATGTGGTTACTGGCTCATTGCATCGCCCAAACAACACATGCCTCACTTCAGAGACATCAATGAAAATGGTTTGAAGTAGTCCCAGGGTTGCATTTCAGGCCAAAATGTCATTGTAACCTGCAGAGGAATGCAAAATTGTGCTATTTTGTATGCATAACATTGAAGTGCAAGGACATACCCCAAACCTTGTTTTACTAGAGGTAATGGACAGTTTTCTCAAAATAATTCTTTTCACAACAGAAACTACTTTAAGATCACAAAAATGATGAAATCTCTGATTGCAATGTTAAGCATGGTAGTTTTCCTAAGCAATTAAGCGCAGAGATCTTCACAACTGTGGTGCCTAAAGGTCATCAGAACCCCACAAATAATTTATGTCCTTGAGAATTGAAATGTCTGTGCTGCTGTATCTTCAGTTTATTTATTTAGAGCAATTTCCACCAGTTTACAGTGCTATCGATACAATTTTAAGCAAAAGGATTATTTTTAACAGAATAAAATCAGTCCAAGCTTCTCTTCTCCATCTTTGCAGCAGTACAATTTCTGGCAGTTCTGCTTTTAAGAACTCCGGGAGCGGGTATGGACTTCACGGGCCATGCGGCATAGTTCACACCAGCCACAACAGCACATGGACAGTGCATCCTGACAAACGGTACCCTGTGTTATTCAGATCAAGAGAGATTGTGAGCTTGTGTTCAGGCTTCCATTTCTTTAACAAAAAAACACTTTAAAAAGATTCATGTCAGTGGTGCAGTTGGATCATTTTAGATTCTGGACCTAGGTTCCTCTGAGGATCCACTTTTTATGGTAATGTATGCTTCCAATGCAAAACTACAGCCTAATTTGGGCCCCTTGCTTCTGAAAACCATGAGGCAGAAACCTCCATGGATCACTACTTTATATTCTTCTCTTCCACAGCTCAGAGTAGTTTAAAGTATAAAATTTGCTACACCCCCACGTTCATGCCTCGTTCAGGAATTGATGCACTCTTTAATTTGTTCATAAGTGATTTGGAACTCGGGTTGAGTTTTGCAGAGGCCAGGTTTGTCTGTGACACCAAATTATTCAGGATGTTGAAAAATCAGGATTGATCATGAAGAGCTCCAGGAAGAACACTTTATCCACACGCTTGTTAACCTCCTGAAAGAACTCCAAAAGGTTGCTGAGGAAGCCTTCCCTTAGCAGAAACTGGGCTGATTTTCCCTCAGCAGACTTAGTTCTTTGATGGGATTAATAATTCTCTGTTTGATAAAAATTTCTACACATACAAGGCTTGTCTAAATTAATATTAGGGGAATGGTAAGCCAGCCTTTCCAAGCTGGCTCCATAATACAAGAGAAGTCAGAAAACAACAGATGATAATTCTTGCTAGGCACTGTGGAACCATTTATCCCAAGGGGAAAAAATAGATAGCATTCCATGCCTGTTTTCCACCACACAGAAACATGGCTGTAATGGGGGAGCTATAGCAGGGGTCCCCAGCACCGTCCCTTTGAGTATTTTTGGGAAGTGGTTGGAGCCAGGTAGGGCTTTTGCTCTGCAAGGCTTCTGATTGGCTGTTGCTTTGGCAGCAGCTGCCACCACAGCACAAGCATCGGCACTGTGTCACTGAAGTGTCACTGAAGTTTTGTCGTCGTGCCACCACGCTATGTCAGAATTTCAGATGTGCACAAAATGTTGGGCCCGCCTAACCTGTTAATATATCTTACAACTTCCTCTGCGACATGGCAAAAGAAATGCCACATGTTGTTGGGTTTTTTTGACTGAAAAGGACAACTTGTTCAGAGAGGGGGATATTCTGTAACCCACAGGAAATTATCTGTGATATTGCAATATCAACGGAAATGGTTCCATTTTGCAATAGGGGCAGGCCCATTTTAGGACAGTCTTGAGGAAATTTGTCCCTATTAGAAAGTACACGGAATACATTTATAGCAATAAGCAGTGAATTCTTAAAGCACACTGCAACTTTTCCATTATTGAACAAGGGAGAAGGGCATCTCTAGGCCACTCAAAAGGTTATACTGGAAATCCTGTGATCTCTAGGGACAAAACCCATTTGGTGGGGGCTGTAGTAAGGCAAGAAATTGGGTACCGAGCAGAAAAACTAGCTGGATCTAACCTCCTGTTTCTTTCACGGTGAGTAATTCTTTCATTTAGACAGTAAAGGTCGTAGCAAACCAAGCTTTGATTACCCCCGATTTCCCCTATATGATTTCCCCTTAAATATCTATCTGAATAAGTGAGCTGCAACTTACAAAAAAATATTGAAATAAATGTTATTAGTCTTTAAGGTTCTTCTGGACTTTTAATTTTACCTGGACCACCCTTTTGCAATCACACTGCAGACTACAATTCTGCAGAAACCTGAAAACTGTCATTAGTCATGTTACCGGAATGCCGTAAGAGAGCCGCATGTGAGTCCGTAATGCTGTCATTCCACCAGGCACCATCCCGAGCCAACAATTCTCGCCATATTTGTGTGATACATAACAGGATAGGATTGTCGGGCATATTAATCCCACACAGCCTGCCAAAAGAAGCACACACATCTTTGTGTGGAGTAACTCATAGTTAAACCTTTCAAAAACAAAAGAAGCTTACACTGTGGTTCGTATCTTCTCTTTGATAGCTCTTTCCTTGGTCAAAGTAGCAAAGTGGGAATTATGTGCAGATATCCACGTTTGTTCACTACCATATCTACATCATTTCATTTCTTAGAGAAAATACATGTGGAGTTTCTTTTGTCTTAAAAATAACGTTATTGAGAGGCAAGCAAGACAGAGGAAAAACAAGCTGAATGCATCAATTTTAAATATACCTTTACTGATGCTAGATCTAGGAAGAGAACTCCCCCTCACCCTGCAGAGAAAGGTCACCCTGAAATCAAAGAATCTGGCAATTAGTTCAGTGTACCCCAGAGATTTCGGTCTTGTATTTCTCCAGCAGCCACCCTCTTTCTCTTGCTGCTGCCAAGCCATTCTTGAAACTAAGAGGATGTTCATCGGTAGGCTTGCCACCCTCCAGGCTGGAGATCTCCCACCATTACGACTGATCTCCAGGCGACAGAGATCAGTTCCCCTGAAGGTTATGGCTACTTTCAAAGGTGACCTCTATGGCATTACCTGCTGTTGAAATCTCATCTCTCCCCAAATCCTGTCCTTGGGCTCCACCCCCAAAATCTCCAGGTGGCAAACCTATTCATAAACTGCAGGTACAGCCTGGGAACTCTGTTCTTTAAAGAACATATGGATGAAGCATCCAGTGTCGACAGCCACACCATAGAGGTACCTTAAAAGGGTCTTTGGATCCCAGCTCCTATAAACAAATCCCCCATGCCAAGGCTGGCAGTTGCTTAAGAGTCACTTTAAATCTGACACCATTCTGTCCCCAAATAACTTCAGTTTTTCCCTCTTTCCCAGATATTCCTGCAGCTGCAGTCCCAGACAAAAGTCCCACTGAACCCAAATCAGATTTCAAGAAGCCCACATGCTATCAGCATGGCTGCCACAGCTTTGTTACCTCAAGCTCATTCACCTGAAACGGGGCAACATGGGAGAAATAAGCCCCAAGAAAATGTACATGTGGGACAAGTTTGCAAGCTCCCCCCCTCCCCCCCCCCGGCCACATTAAGTTGCCCACAGCAGCACTAGTGCAGAGAATAAAAACCACAGAGTGCACTTACACATGGGGCAATCTGCAAAAAAGTCGTATCTGGCTGTGCTCCAGCTGCCTTCAGAAGACATAGTCACAGGGTCGATGGTGGCAGCTGGCTGACAAGTCACCAGATCAGTCATGGTTTGTTGCCAAGGGCCCTAGAGCTGCCCAGAGATGCAGTTGCCTTGCAAACTGTGTGCGAAACACTCTTTACCAAGGCTAAATCTGCTGACACTTCCTGTGCTGCATTTGGAAATTGAGGAAGGGGAGGGAGACATATTCACACAAGACATAGTTATGCAGGGGTGAGCGAAATGTACCTGCCTATGGGAGCTCTTTCACTGCTTATCAGATTTAACCTATGCAAAAATCTTGATGATTTCTCTGTGAAATATTCCTTGCAAGCACTTCTGGTAGTTCAGAAGGATGCCAAGTACAAAGTTACAGCTGGCACTGGTGCTGAGATCTGAAATGAGAGATGTTGAGTGTCAGAATGTCTGGTATCCCTTTCAGGTAACTATGTGTGTGTGTGTGATGTGCCATCACAAGTGATTTATGGTAACTCCAAAGGGTTTTCAAGGCAAGAGATGAACAGGTGTTTAGCCATTGCCTGCCTCTGCAACCCTGGATTTCCTTGGAGATCTCCCTCTCATCTAAGCACTAGGCTAATCATGTTTAGCTTCTGAGACGGGACTAGCTACAGCTGTCTAGGTCAGGACATACTGATAGTTAAAATGAATATCGGGATGTACTGATATTTAAAATCATGGCCATCTGTCAGTGCTTTGATGTGTATTCCTGCATGGCAGGGGATTGGACTTGATAGCCCTTGTGGTCTCCTCCATGATTCTATGAATCTATGAAAAGAGGAAAATATATTTGAAATAAACCTGGTCTCTGTCACTAGCACCACAATATGATCATGTTACAGATATAAGACAGACAAAGCTACCTTGGATGGATCTTCCCTATTCCTTGCTGCTCAGACTTCATTTACTCCATCACACCTTCAAACATTTCTGTATAGGTTACTCAAGAGAGTGTGCATAAATGCTTTACAGGAATATATTTCCTGGTCCCATGTCCTCCCTTTCCACCCTGCTGGAAAGGCTAATTTTCAGTATAATCAAGCTATAGAATCCCAAAGTCTCTGATCTGTATCCTGGCAAAAACAAGGCATTCTGGAGAGGAAGGTGTGGAAGCAGGCCCTGATGTTGCAAGACATATGGATGAAGAATTTAGGAAGGGAGGCCTCTATCACTTTGCTCCCCCCCCTTGCCTCATCCCTCTCCATGAGAGAATGTGACAGTTCAAACCAGTCAACCGATGCTCTACTAAACTAACCCAGCGAAGCTTCCAAATGGATCACAGAACTGAAAGAGGGCTGTGTGTGCCCCCCCCCCCCCGCTACACCACAGTAGAGAGAACGCTTGCAGTAAAACCATTTATTGGTAATCATTGTCAGGATCCCACAGAAAAGTATAAGCTCTGCTTATACTGGAGTTCCTTCATTCTGTTCTTTCAGTGCTCGTTCCTTTGCAGCTCTGGCCCGCTCTTGCCTCTGCTTCAGTCTCTTAGGGGCTTTCATCTTCTGTACCTCTTGAAAGACCTGAAGGGGTTAATGAAAAAGGGAGAGAAATGGAGATGACCTGCTGTAAACCTGGGTATAGCACAAAACATAAGGTCATGTTTCCATTGCAATCAACCTGTTCCTAGTGAGCCCTCTTGTCAATACATTAATTGAAAGGGCAGGCACAAATCTTTTAAAAAGGATTTTTTTTTCACTATCAACCCGCTGCAACTGTGCCTTACCCTTAGTGGCTCATGGCTTCTCAGCCATGACAGCCATCTTGGATTTCCATAGACATCTGACAAGATTAGTTTCCCTGCTGATGCCTTCAAGTGCTGATTGGGGAAGCTGTTAACACCCTCAGTCCAGAAGCCATGCTGCATTTATGATACTGTTCACCAACAACAAACATGCCAAATAAAATTTTGCCAAGTAATGGGTTGACCACAGCTAGCCATATAAAAATACTTTGATAGTCCGTCTAGCACCCACATTCATTAGTGCTCCTTTGTTCTGCAAAGAGAAATGCATTTGCTATTTGGACTCTTGAGCCCGTTCTTAATTAATTGTCAAATTCAGGATTTCACAAACTGACAGGTAGGACAGTTTCTTCATCACCTCAGAGTAGGGCTAGCTGATTTTCCACAGGTTGCTGGGCAAATCTAGCTTCTTGCCTATATTATTTTCTTCTCAATTTGTTTCCTAAATCCAACTTGCTATGCTCAGCATGACTATTCTGCTGTTCCAGCCAACATTCTCTATTAAGTGCCAGCTGAGCTTCCCAATACCCCAGAGCACAGGCCTCCAATGTGGTGCCCTCCAACCGTATTTAGAATGTGGGTGTGGCTAGGTGGGACTTTTGCATGTCAGGGTTTCTAACTGGCTAGGTAGATTAAAAGGCATTCTGTTTAAGAAGAAGAAGAGTTGGATTTATATCCCCCCTTTCTCTCCTGTAAGGAGACTCAAAGGGGCTTACGAACTCCTTTCCCTTCCCCCCCTCACAACAAACACCCCGTGAGGTAGGTGGGGCTGAGAGAGCTCAGAAGAACCGTGACTAGCCTCACTCAGCTGGTCACTCACTCACTCAGCCTCACTCAGCTAGGTCACTCAGCTGGACTGATAGGCTAATCTGAATTTAACAGACCTTTTGCCCGAAATGTTGAAGAGGTGCTATTAAGAAGAACTGGTTTTAATACCCTATTTTTCTCTACTGTAAGGAGTCTCAAATTGGCTTCCCATGCTCCTACCACAGGCACCCTGTGAGGGTGTGGGTGACTCCACCTCAGCTTCACCCCCCAGGGACTTTGCTGGCCAAGCCTTTGCTGGCCTCAGAAGAGGTGGAAGCAGACCTCTCTTCTGCCCTGGCAAGAACCCTCCCTGGTTATTCAGGAAAAGCCCAGCAACTTCCTCCTCGGTCTCAGACTCTGGCTCCTTTTAAGGGGGTTGCCTTTCCCTTCATTGGTCCCCTGGGTTGCCTGAGCTGGGAGTGAGCTCCTCCTGCCTTGGGATTGGCTCCTACTACTGTCTGTCTTCGCTTTGTCTTCTTTCCTATCCCTTCTCTCAGCCCCAGGTACTGCTTTCCCTGAAACCCTCTCCCAAATCCTTTCATAGATGTTGGCAGTCTACTTGATAGCTTTGCTGATGTGGGTTAAATCTTGCTCTGCTAAGTTTGGGCTTTCACCCCGCCCCCAATTCCCCAGCCAGGTCTCTGCTGTGCTGGCTGAAGGAAGCCCTCTTTCTTGGCTCAGTCAGAGAAGCCCTTTCCTCTGGCTTCCCCTGACCTGTTGCCTTCCTCCACCCTCAGCAAGCCTCCATTGCCCAGCTGTGCAGCAGCCTGGCAGAATCTAATCTTATGTGCTTGGGCATGCTTTCCTGGGGTAAATGAGGCCAGGAGCTCCAGGAGCACCCCTGGGCAGAGGTAGATGGGGCTGAGAGAATTCTGACAGAACTGTAACTGGCCCAAGGTCAATCAGTCAGCTTGGTTTGGAGGGGTGGGGAATAAAACCTAGTTCTCCAGAGTCTGTTGTTCATGTGGAGGAGCGGGGAATCAAGCTCAGTTCTCCAGATTACAATCAACTGCTCTTAACCACTACACCATGCTGGCTGGAGTTATGTGTAGCCTTGCTCCCTAACATTTTGTGACTGGCTCCACCTCCTGTGACAGCCATTTTGTGCCTGTTCCTGCTGCCATGCGCAGAACTCCAAAGGTGTCTGCAGGCTCAAAAAGGCTGGGGAGCCTGTTCCAGAGGCTGCTGCTCTGAAAACCAGAGCCAGCCACTGTCCACATACCTTTATGCAGAAGGCTTTCTTTACCAACCAGCGTCGGGTGCGCCTCCGGCGGTACTGTTCTGGAAGGGTGTATTCAATGTCCAGCTGCTTGCATGTATTCTCAAAAACATCATACTTTGTGTTGCGCAGGGCCTTCAGCAACAGGTTCCGCCGGTCAATGCTCATCAGCATTATGCGTTTGTTTGTTTTGTCCTGGGGATGGGACAGAGGTTTATTCACTACAGTCAGGGCATGTGCAAGGCTATCTGCGGATAGTTACTCAACTGTTTTATTAAGCTGCTGCTCAAATTTATTCACATATTGCAGAGCTTCACTGAATGTAATGTGCTGAAAAACAGATGCAGTTTTTCAAGCAAAAGATTGATGTGAATATAAACTGCTGTGGCTTCTGGGTGGAAGGAAAGGGCTGTCTTCATCATAGTGGGGGATTATGAAACGCTGCATCTCAGTGTGGTTTCCCAAACAAGTGAAGTTCAACATCATCTTTATTATATTTACAAAGATCTGAAGCTGCTGTATCCCAAATCAGCATAGTCCACCACATTCAGCACTTTTCACTATGACTGGCAAGTGCTCTGCAGGGTCCCAGTCACTGGAATATCTATCCCAGGGGTCTGCAACCTGTGGCTCTCCAGATGTTCATAGACTACAATTGGCCATGGTAGCAGGGGCTGATGGGAACTGTAGTCTATGAACATCTGGAGAGCCACAGATTGCAGACCCCTGATTTATCCTAACATCTGCTGCCAGGGACTAAACCTTAGGCCTTCAGCCCACAAGACTCTATTATCAGGCCACAGTTTCTCCAGGTTTAAATAGGCATTTTAATCTGAATGAAGCAGAAGAAAAGCTGTTAGGGTTCAGCAACCTGCGGTGCCTGACAGCCTATCAGCTCATGGATTACAATTCGCTAATCAAGTTCCCTGCCAGCATAGCCAATTGGCCATGCTGGCAGGGAGTGATGGGATTTGTAGTCCATGAACATCTGGAGAGCAGCAGGTTGCAGACCCCTGCTGTATAGCATCTGGAGAGCATCTGCAATGGTAGAGAATCTGCTTGGCAGACGGAAAGTCCCAAGTTCAATCCCCACCATTGCCAGTTAAAAGGACCAGGCAGTGAGTGAAAGACCTTTAGAGTCTGGAGAGCACCTGCCAATCTGAGTAGACAACACAGACCAATGGTCTGATTCAGTATAAGGCCACTTCACTTGCTCCTGTTCAACAAAAGCCACACCAGGTTTAAGTTATCATCTCTTGACGGTGGAAACTATCATCAAGTTGCGGCTGACTTATGGCAACCCCATTTAGCTTTCCAAGGCAAGAGATGGTTTGCCATTTGTCTGCATCTGCATAGCCGTTGTTCTTCCTTGATAGACCCCCATCCAAGTACTAACCAGGTTTCCAAGACCTGGCCAGTCTGGGTAATTTCTTACTTAGGTAATAACACATAAACAACTTGCTTCAAAGAAAATCACCTTGGGGTGTGTCTGTACATGCTCCCGGAGTGTACGGATCTTGGCCGTCAAGTGAGCAACTAGAATGACAAACAACAGTCACTGTAGGAAGCAGAGTTACCCAGAACTTCTTATAATGGAACATTTTCTTACTCTCATATATATATAAGAAGTGTCCTTCATCCTCTTGGATTTTTGCCTTGAGTTAAACATGTTCCTGGTGAGACAAATGCACTCACTTGTGAGACTCTGGACATGCCTGGTGTCTCATTTGAACTGGGCTTCGAGCCATCCAAAGGAACCCAGTTTAAACCGGATGCTCTACCAATGCAGAGTCCCACAGAAGAGTGCTTTTGCTTCAGTCAATATTTAAATCAACGCGAGAGACTATGGGACAGCTGCTACTTCTCAGTTGCAGACAAAGAGAACAGCGATCATTTGCTCCTCCTTGAACCAGGCACATGGTGCCAAAATGTGGCAAGTGAATGGAGAAGTGCAAATGTCCGCTTCCTAACACTGCAAGAAATCAAATAAAATCCTGGCTGTCCTGACTGGGCCAGAGGGCATGCTTAAGGAGATGCTCTTGTTCAGAGTCAGAGGGACAAAGAGGCTGTGTCTGAGACTTCAAGCTTTTTCATACTAGGGAGGGAGGAAGCAGAGAAACCACCACCAGAATCATTAATGGGTTCTATGTTGGCCCAAGGGCTGGATCTAAGTGCCAAGAGACCATCCTGAGCTACCTCCATGCAATACCGGCTGTTGCCATGCCATAGTCAGTTGCAGCTGTTTGCGCAAAAATGTTCTTCCGACAGCTCTACATCCTGCCACACAGCCCTCTTAGCACCATTGCATCATTGCGGTTTTGAAATCTGGAGCAGCAAGAAGCTTAGAGGTGCAAATGTCCCCGTATGATTGGTCATGGTGGGTTTTCCGGGCTGTGTGGCCACAGTCTGGTGGATCTTGTTCCCAACGTTTCGCCTGCATCTGTGGCTGGCATCAGGAGCTAGGCCTTAGGATAGAGGTGCCCGTTCCACAGCAGGTCCCTTCTCACTGGAGGTTCAGAACAGACTTCCCAGTGATACAGCTCTGAAGATGACAGCCACAGGATGCAGGCAAACCCACAGGGAATGAAGATCCACTTCCTGACTCAATGTCACACACAGTCCTTGAAACCTGACATGACACCCAGTTGAATCCAGCCATGAAAGTCTCTGTATGATGATGACAGGTTACAAATGGGAGGTGCCCTCCAATATTTTATTCCTTTCTGCAATGTTCAGGACTGGGTATCAACAAAAAAACTATTTCATTTGGGGCCATCCAATGAAACAGATAAAAACATAAAGCTAAGCTCCTCTGCTCAATAACACTCAACCCAAAAGATCTTGGAACACCTTGAAAAGATGTCAGTCTTAGAATTCAGCAAAACTTCTAGCACTGGTAGAATCCTAGAGATGGAATCAAGTCCAGGAAATAGTTGAGCTTGCCCAGCATATGACTGCCCAGGCCCTGCCGGAAGACCTGACAGAATGGAGCTCTGCAACTGGTTCAGCCATCACAACAACAGCAGCTATCCAAATGGGAAGCAGTAACTGGCAAACCCAACCTTGTTAGTCTTCAAAGTTGTGGCAGGATGGAGTCCCCGAGGCCAGAAGCATTGCAGAGGAAGACAAACTAAGCTCCAGCTGATGCCAACCTTACGATTAGCCCTCGTGGCAAGAACACTTTTTGTTTGTTTGGCAAGCTAAAAAAATGTGTTGGAATCCTGATGGTGGGGTGGGGGACAGCCATGGGGCTCCACTAAGGAAGTAATCCCCTTCGGAATCCTCCCAAGTAATTGGTAGAAGCCTCAAATCTGGCTTCTTTGTTTTAACACAGTGTGTCTGTCACAGGTAAGTTAAGGAAGACACTTGTCGAGGGCTGCTACTGAAATAAAAACGTCAAAACCTTCTTTGAACGGAAGTTTGATTGAATACTAGGACAGGTCCTCTGCAAACTTATACCCAAAGCAACTGCTTCATGGCAAGGCTAGTCTGATTTGTTTTGTTCTCACGTAAACAGAAGGAAGCAGAGTTAGGTGGTGGTGGAAAGTGCTGTCAAGTCACAGCTGACTTACGGTGAACCCAAAGGGATGGTTTGCCATTGCCTGCCTCTGCGTAGCAGCCCTGGACTTCCTTGGTGGTCTCCAATGCAAGTCCTAATAAGGGCCGACCCTGCTTAGGTTCTGAAATTTTACAGTATCGGGCTAGCCTGGGTACTCTGGAAGAAAATATATGCCTCAATTATGCATTTTTTTTTAAAAGGAGTAGCTACTAGCATCCATCCACAAGGAGGAACATAGTCACAATATCTGGGGGAATGAGAAAATTCTTTTCTAGTCCAAGTATCAAACACCCAGTAACACCAAAGGAGACATTTCTCTGTGTACTTCCCTGTGCATGAGTTTGAGTATTGCTCCTCTTTGGCAAGACTCTCCTTCTGCAGTTTTTTTGTCATTTTACCTGCTCCCTTGGTTTGAGCAACACAGAAATTTGTGAACATTGAGTATTTCAAAGTTGACACCCCATCGTCTAAACTGGGCTCAACGCTGTTCTGTAGGCCAGATGCCCTCCAGCTCAAAGGAGGCCTTTCTGATTTCCCCTTGGTCAATGTTGCAAGGCTCATATGGGATACTGTGACCCAGCTGGTAGCTTCCATTGTGGATATTTCTGCTTACTTTGAACTTCAATAGAACCATTATCAGTGGGTGACCTCCGCACTTTTTCAGCCAGCTGCTCTTTCTTTATTTTCACTTTCTCCCTCTGAAAGCAAAAGGAGAAGATACAAAGCATATCTGAAATTACTGACTATGAATTTCCTGATACACTTTTGGACTGTGAAGGGCCTGGCAAGAAACTGATCTAGCTTTTGTTGGAAATACTAAATCCAATGCCAAGGGTCACCTCCCCAGCCTACAACATAGGTTGGAATTGTGTTTTAAGAACTCAACTAACTGTATTAGTTGCATTATGCAACTAATACAATTATTGCTTTTATGATTCTGTATGAGTATTTTAGCTTGGTTTTAATTAAATGTTTTATTTGATGTTCATGGTTCTTAAGACACATTTTATTATGCATGTATGTTTTAATGGTAGCCCCCTCGGTGGTTCTGATGACAGCAGAAAGGTAGGATATAAATTATGTACTGGTAAGTAAGTAAGTGAATAAATTAATAAAGCTTAGCTAGTCCTGTTCCAAAAACCACACCACACACATAATACAAAACTGACCTGGCTTGCCATTTCCAGTGACAGGATTCTTTTCACAACATCATCTACCCTATGGGAAAAAAACAGAGTCCCTTAGTTTCTGCCTCCTGAGCAACTTAGCATTTTGAGAAGCCTCACGGAATTTTAAAGTCCAGAAAATCATGAATCCATGCCCTACAAGGAGAGACTTTGGGAGCTGGGTATGTTTAGTTTGGTGAAGAGAAGGTTAAGAGGTGACATGATAGCCATGTTTAGATATTTGAGGGGATGTCATGTTGGTGAGGGAACAATCTTGTTTTCTGCTGCTCCAGAGACTAGGACCAGGAGTAATGGGTTCAAGGTGAAGGAAAAAAGATTCCACCTAAACATCATGAAAAACTTCCTAACAGTAAGGGCTGTTTGACAGTGGAATGCACTAACTCTTAGTCTCTGGAAGTTTTTAAAGATGGATGGATGGCCATCTGTCTAGAGCAGTGATGGCGAACCTATGGCACGGGTGCCAGAGGTGGCACTCAGAGCCCTCTCTGTGGGCACACGCAAACAGAGTCCCACACACACACACATCCCTAGGCTGGCCTGGGCTTGATTATTAGCATTAAACTTAAGACCTAGTTTTGGGGAAGCAGTGTAGGTAACTCTGTTAAGCACTGTTAAACCCCACTGATTTTCATACAAAGAACTAAAGCGCGATCCTTTACCTGGAAGTAAGCTCAGTTGCTGGCAATGGGGCTTGCTTCTGAGTAAACCCTCCTAGGGTCGTGATTCACTCATGTGAAATGTTGCACTGTTGCTTCAAAGCAAAGCCACCGACTACCATCAAGCTTACTCACTCGGGAGTAACGAACGCCTTGGAGCCACCCGTTTGTTCTAAACTGAAACCTCTGTATTCAAGTTAAATTGCCGTGTTGGCACTTTGCGATAAATAAGTGGGTTTTGGGTTGCAATTTGGGTACTCGGTCTCGAAAAGGTTCGCCATCACTGGTCTAGGGTGCTTTAATTGTGTATTCCTGCATGGCAGGGGGTTGGACACAATGGCCCTTGTGGTCTCTTCCAACTCTATCATTCTATGTCCTTGAAAGTTTAGAGTGAAAAGTAAACTCAGTCTTGAGAGCATTTGTTTGTTCTGGAATGTTAGCGTAAGCAAATGAGAAATGTGTAAAAGGAGGGACAAGTTTGATAGGATCAGGACAGCACAATGATCATGATCTCATTCAGTAAAATGAGGCCTCTTGTCCATCTTTTATTAAACAATATTTTGGGTGGTAGCAGAGTTAATGATAACACAATGCTGCATAAGCACCATCTAGCTTTATCATTTCCTTTGCCACCTTTCTTTGCCACAACTCTGGCTTTGCAAACCTTACTTGTCGATAATTGGGACGTTGGTATATTTTTTCATCAACAACGTAGGAGGAAGGTCATCCAAATGGCTGGGGATTTCTGCAAAGAACAGATATACATATATAAATGTGAGTGCCACCTTCGACCAAAATCACTTTAGTTTAGCTTTCTGTTTCCACCAGGAACCAGCTAGATATTTCTGGATCTAAAAAGTTAGTGCCTGCATAAACTCCAGAGAGAAATTTCTTCAACCCTTGGCAGAAATAGAATAGGGAAGTGCCTTACACAGCAGAGAAAGATTCCAGCTGAGAAAGTTTCAGTGACTCGGAAGTCATAAGGAAGTTAGCTCAACATTTTTATTGAGCCAATAGGACATCAGAATAATTGGTGGATCTGTGTCAGTTTGGGCAGAAACATGCCAAAACGCAGAACATTCCGCTTCTCTACCAAGGCTCAAAAATACAGACCATAGATCTCCAGGACTTGGACCCCAAACAGGTGATATGGAAAATTCCATTAATTCTGTGACATTAATAGTACAGGAGAGCAAGCATTTGGAGTGATAGAACGGAACCACAGAATAATTCAAAATACAAACCTGTCTTCCTTTTCCGAACAGCCCTGGCATAACTCCTTGCTGTTTGAAGAAGGGGACTCCTACCTAAGCAGAGAAAGATTCACAGGGAGGGGAAGAGCTGTTATAAATTGTGACATTCCACACATCTCCAGAATCTTTTCAGTGCAACACATAGAGGAACATTTTCCTTTTGGGTAGTTATTAAACAATAAAGCAGCACTTCCATGTATCTTCCCTGTTTTGAGTTTTGGGCCGCATTAACAGTCCTGCCTTTCTGAGAACATCATCATATTAAGGGGCTTATTTTTGATATTCAAAACAGTTTCATATACTATGAAATGCAGCTCCATTTACTTGTCAGAATGATTTGATATCTGTGTATAACATCACTGCTGAAAGAACCCCACTGGTTACTGATCAAAGTCCAAGTTCAGTTCAAAGGGCGGGTTAAAGACCTTCATAGCTTGCATGTTTGGGGAATGTCTTCTCCAGCTCTGAGCCTATCAGCTCTCACTCCATGCTGGCCATGCCCTCTCTTCTCTTTGCCAGGTATACACAGCCTCCATCAGCAGCTGAGCCTCTCCAGCAGACACCTGTTATCTCACAGAACCTAATTCCCATATACCATTACTTTTAAAAGTATGACACTCCCACTTGTGATGCCTACTTGTGATGCCCTAAAAAACTGTATGAATTACTTGGCCAGAATTTTTAACGCACAGAATGGCACTATTTTTATGACATGCCGGTAAGAATGCTTGTATACGCAAAAGGTCTCTCTTCTGCATGCCATATTCCCCTCACATCCTCTTCTCCATGTCTCTTATTCTTCTCTTCTCATATAGGCTTTGGTCTAGTAATATTTCTATTTAGACTTGTAAAACTTGGCTCACCAGGGGACATGGCTCATGTCCTGAGAAGAGTTTGGTAGCAGGAAGGAACTAGAATGTATCAGTTTGGAAGCTGGTCTTGTGTGTGTGAGAGAGAGAGATCTAGGGTAGACACCAAACAGTTTAAAAGATTTCCAAGTAATGGGAAGTAAGAGCTGGACTGCATGATCACTTAATGGCTGTTTGATGGACTTTTAATCACACTGCCCTGCCAACAGTACAAAAACCCAGTACTTCAGATCACAGCACATTAATCATACAAACTGAGATGAGGACAGAATCTCAGTTTAATGCTTGCTTTGTGAGCATGTCTTTGATGGGTGAGTAGGATCAGAGAGACCCACGTCTGAATCCGCACTCTGCCATGGTAGCATGCTGGGTGACACTTTGCCAGTCACACATTCTCAATCTAGGCTACACCATTAAGTTGATGTGAGGATAAAATGGAGAGAAGAATGATGTAAGCCTCTTTGGGCTCTTGCTGAAGAGAAAGGCAGGGTATAAATGAAGTAAATATGTGTGTGCTGAGCTAGACAGCATCAGATGGTTGCTGTGAATTTTAATAGGCCTTGATGCAAGAGGCAGCTGTTGGGATGCTCCATCACCTTATGTCTGATGCTGATAACTACATCAAGGAATACTTACTAAAGTGATTATTTCAGTCCCAGGCTACCATGGTTTCTCTTTTTACAGTACTAACCCTGTTGTTACTGCAACATCACCTGCTGCTCATATAAAGGCTACTATTTTTGCTTTGTTGGAGCATAATCATGCATTCAAGCAATGCGGATTCGAATCAAGCCATAGGATTGCCAACTCTGGGCTGGGAGATTCTCAAAGATTTAGGAGCCTAGAGAAGGCGGCGTTTGGGGACAGCCGACAGCGAATATGTGGTTCCCTAAGGTCTAACCCTCCAAAGCTGCTGCTTCCTCCAGTGGAAATGATCCCCAGACTCTGTAGATCACTCATAATTCCGGGAGGACACCAGGCTCCACTTGGATGTTAGGAACCCCAGCCCTGGGTCCGAACTGCACAGGGCCGAGCGCCTTACTGGGGATCATTGCCGCTGTCCTCGCCGTCGTCGCGCTCCACCGGCGCAGCACCGCCGTCGCCAGTCCTCGCAGCATCGCCCCACGATACTTTCAGCCGCCACCGCGACTTCCGTGCTCAGTGAGAGGGCGCCGCCATCTTGCGAAGTCAGAAGACCGGGAGTACCGAGAACATCGATCGGAGGCAGAATAAGCCGCTCGCCCACTCCCATGATTGACAGCCGACTCTTCCCAAAATCTTGGCTCTCTGGCTCCGAAACCCCGAGGGGGCGCTTCCAGAAGCGACTATATTTGCATAGAGAGTCCCGCCCCCTGGCGAAAGGTGCCTGTTGAAGGCGCCTCGGAGCCCGGGGAAGTGAATGCCTATTGCTTTGCGTGGGTTCCCTTGAAACGTTGCAAATTATTTAATGTTTAGAGCCCTAGTTATATTGTATTTAGATTTATGAGGGTGCTCTTTATTTGTTAAGTTATGATGTTTATGTTGTACACCTCCCAGAGGGCGGTATAAAAGTTTAATTAAATACTACTACTACTACTACTAATAAAAATAATAATGATGTGAATGAAGCGGGGTGGGTGGGGGAAATAGTTAGGATTGCACGCTCCAGGTGGTGTCTGAAATTCTCCTGGAATTGCAATTGATTTACAAACGATAGAGCTGAGTTCTTCTGGAGGAAATGGCTGCTTTAAAGGGCAAACACTCTAGTAGCTATAGAGTCTAGGTGGAATTGCTTCCCAAATGCTTTCCTCCGCAGATGCTGTCCCAAATATCCAGGAATTTTCCAGTCCATTGTTGGCAACCAAAGGTCAAACTGGATCCCTGGGAGAGGAATCTGCACAAGAACAGAGCAGGGTACACCTTTCCTTCTATCTATTCTGTATCCTCTGTCTCTGCTTGCTGCACTGTGTTCTCTTTGCAATTAACACATAACAGTGGAACCATTCCATAAGGTGGCTCTATGCTTGCAGGGATACAATCCATTCCGCCAGCACTGCATTCTGCCACCTCATTCGCCTTTGCCCTGTCTGCTCCATCCCAGAATTAGCTGCTCTGAGTGGTTGAAGCATCTCTCCTGCTAAAAAAGTTCTTTCCTGGAATCTGCTTGTTGTCAGGGATTGAACCTGTGATCTTCTGAGTGTAAAACTGTGACTGCTGCACCACAGTTGTGGTTGGATCTACAGATCTGAAAATTACAGCGGCACCTCCTGTTGGGCTGGAGGACAGTCCCTGCTGTGAGTCTTTGGACTTCATATGGCAAATCTGCGGGGAGTTCAGGATGCTTCCTTTCACACAAATTTCAGCCCGAAGGGCCTTCTCAACAGTAGCCTCTACACTGTGGAATGCCCTCCCAGCAGAGGCACCTACTCACTTGGAGTTTTGGCACTCAGTAAAGCAGGGGTGGGCAATTATTTTTTCCATGGGGCCGCATAAGAAACAGAAAATATTGTGGAGGGCTAGGCCAAAAGGCAGGGGGGCGAGGCGCTTTTGAAAGCCCCGCAGAAGCCAGCAGCCAAGGCAACTGGCTTCTGCGGGGCTTTCAAAGATGCCTCACTCCCCAGCAAGGCAGGGGGGCCAGTCAGGGTCATCTGGCAGGCCGGATGTGGCCCGCGGGCTGTATAATGCCCAGGTCTGCAGTAAAGATTGGCCTATTTTCCTGGGCATTTAGCTGATTACCCCACTACTGGGAGGGGGCTGGAGTCGAGTTGTCCTTATACTCCTCCCACTTCGGGGGATGGTTGGGGTGGGACTTTTAGAGTATAGAATGTTTTATGGTTCTATGATTGGTTTTATAGTGGCTTTGCTGTCATTTTGTATGGGATTTTATTATAGCTTTTATTTTAACTTCTCCCGAGACTGTCAAAAAGGGTGAGGAGTAAATCTAAACAATAATAAAAAACAATAAAAGTTCCCTCACATATATCTCAGATTTTTGAAGTGGAAACGGAAGAAATCTGCAGAAATTGGTTTGAAACCTATTCTCCAGCTCTGGCTTGTTTGCCTAAAGTTGGATTTATATCCCCCAATACGTTTTTAAAAATAGGTTTCACATTTATGTGTTTAAGTAAGATGAGGTCACAGTCTTGACTGTTAATTAATACAGCATGGAATTGCCTTAAGTTATTGCATGTCATCCATACAAAAGCTGCATTCTCTGTGAGTGTGTGAAATATCCTGGAGTAGGTCACACTTCTTGGACTGTGCTCTTTCATTCAGACCCCATCTTTTGGACTGACCCCAAAGGAAATAACTAAGAATTGGTCAGAGGAGCCTGCAACCCGTTGCCTTGGTGCCAACATTGAATGAAGCCAGCATTTTGCACAGGAAGTTATCTGGGGTATGTGTGATAGCATCGGACTTTTCACCCAATGAAGAAGTGTGTTGCTGGCATGGTAGGGGCCACTTCCTGTATGCAGAACAAGTAGGGCAGGGGCCCCCAATGTGGTGCCCATTGGCACCATGGTCCCCATTGCTAGTGTCTACCAAATGTTTTCAAAATTATTGTAGTGAGGTAGGGCTCTTGCCCAGCATCTTTGGCCATGGAAGATCTAATTGGCTGTGAGGGTTAAAATAAAGCTGTTTTGATGGCAGCTGCCGCTACAGCGTGGTTGTGTTCTTTTTTCTGTTCCCCAGTGTATTGTTTAAATTACCGCTCTTCTTCCCTGCACTTGAACTTTCTCTGGGGATGTGTGGCTCCGCCTCCCACAGCAGCCATTTTGTGATTGTTCCCCGTACCCTTTGGTAGAATTCCAAAGGTTCCCAAAGCTTTAAAAGGCTGAGGACCTCTGAAGTAGGGAATGCAAGAGGACCTTCCTCACAAGAGTACTTTGACTGCACACTGTTAAGAATCTTTAAGTGCATAACATTTTATATATAAAACAATATATAAATGCAAAACATTTTATATACAACAATAAATAGTATTGTTTGCAGGTTAAAGAAGAGTTTCCTGCCCAAGAACTTTTGCCCATTTTGGTCTTTTTGCCTGGTGAAGTTGAGACCAGACCGGGCCTGCTTCTAATCCTCCAAGCTGCTCCTCTTATTTAACCCCTTATTTAACCAAGGCTTTGGGGTTCATAGGTCACCTAGAACTGATGGGAAAGGTTTTTGTTTGTTCATGGATTAACTTCCTCTCCTTTACATTCTGTCCATGCTCTGGGCAGCTCTTGGACATGGGTTCCTTAGAGCCAGTCTACTGCTCAATAGTCTCTGTAGCCTCCACCAGAAATGCACAAAACGATTCTTGTTTCTCCCTTGTTCTGTTGCAGTGAACACACATGCATATTGCCTACATCTGTTTGTAAGAAAAAGCCAATACACATTCACTTAGGAATAAAACTGAGGACCAATACCTGGATAAATGTGTGGTATGTATCACATATTCAGCTGTGCGTGTGTTGAGTTTAACATGAAAATTACTCTCTGTAAAGAACAATTAAGTGTATACATTACGTGGCTTATGTTTGCATTCACTGTAACTTTCAGACAGGGCTATACTCTATGACATTTGCTTCTTGGAGGCAAGGGCCCTTGGAATTGTAGTGCCCTTTCCAATTGTGCAAGCTGCTGTTGTGATTGGGGCAGCCACGTCTTCATACACTTGTTTCTTAATGTACAACATACTTAAAAACTGTCCAGTGCAGACTGGCATGGCACCATGGAGGCTTTCCAGATTGCTGTCTCTTTAAAATATGCTCCCATGTTTTAAGCGGCTTTCACTTCTCTGCTTATCTTAGTTATTTCTGTTGCTTGCATTCCTGAATTGATCCTCAATCATGAGTTCTCATTGGGCGGTGGGGAGGCGCTTTAATGAAAACTGTTCTTTTTGTAGTCAAAGAGTTTTAAAAATTAGTTTCCTTCTTTTGTAGTTGTAATTGCATGATTACAATAATGGTTTTTGGAACAAACGAACACTCGTTTTGACTGCAGAAAAGAAAAGCAGCAATTCAAGCCCCTCTTCCCACGTACAACGTTGAAATGCACGGCCACCATGAGAAAGCAGTGGGAAGGGTTCCGGAGCAATCCTAAGCAGAATTACACCTGTCTAAGTCTCTTGACATCAGCGAGCTTTGAATGGCGCGAGTCGGCTTTGAACTGCACTGTTAAGCAGAGAACAAATATGACTGTAAAATGAAGCCCTTGGCACCAGCACCTTCCCTCTCTCACTGGCCCATTTTCTGTCCCTGGTAAGGGTGGAGGTACCAGCACCATTCCTGACCACCTTGTTATGCACCTAGCTTCTTTTGTGACTGGCAGCAGCTCCACCACCACCATCCACCTTCTCCCCCCTTCCAATGACCAGGGGTCATTTAAATTCCTCCTGCAGCTTCCTTCTGCCCTGCTGCCTTTCCTCCCCTTTCTCTGCTGCCTCTGTCTTTCCCCCTTTCCTTATGTCTTTTCTTCCCCACTGCCTCTCCCACTGCTGCCTTGCCTTCTTGCTCATGGGCACACACCGCTCTGGCTTACCCAGGAGTGGCACCTCTGCCACCCTCCCCACCACTTCCTCCCTTCACAACATTTGCAGTTACTGCTTCACTTTCTAGAGGTGGCAACAGTCCTGTGCCAACAATGTGCCAACAATGGTTTCTTCTTGCTGCCTCTGCCCGTGTCTGGGGTTGCTAAGCCACCTTCAAATCAGTGGCTAAGATCTCGCAATGTGCTATTTCAAGATCTGTTTCCTCCTTGGAGGTAAACATTTCTGTCACCTTTTTTTCATTTGCAGATTTTTGTGCAAGCTTGAAGGATGTCTTAGGTTTGTGGAAAAACCTCCCTTATTTGTACATGGCCCTAATCCGTGGATTTAATTATTCATATTTAGGGCTGTATTCAGAATGAAATGATATCAAGTGACATAAGTGTCCAGCATTCTAGCAATGTAATCCTATGCAGAGCAGCTCTAGACTATATCTGTTGAATTCAATGGTCTTAGACTGGAGTAAATTCACAGGATTGTACCATCTTTCTACTTGCTGATGGTTGCAGTAGAGAGGAATGACAGAGCAGTGCAAAAGGCTCCTAGCCAAGAAGTAACAGCAGCACTAAAGGTGTGAGCAGTGGCGTACGAGGTCCAAATGGCGCCAGGAGACAAAAAATCCTCCGGGTGCCCCCCCCCCCCCCCGAGTCTCCCACCTCTACTCACACAGGATGCTTTCCTCTCGATCAAAGCCTTACTCATTCTTCATTTCTTTCCTTTCCCCATAGGCTCTGAGGCTCGGCTTCAGGGAAGTTGCCTCTCGGGCAGCCTGTCTCCATGACTTTCTTAAAAGGGCAATGCTCCAAAGGTTGCTTAAGCCGAGCCTCAGAGCCTGTGGAAAAAGGAAAGGGTGGCGGTGGCGCAGCGGCAGGTGGGTGGGGGGATGGGCAGGAGCCTGCTGGGCGCCCCCACAGGCGTGCACCCGGCATCATGGATGGCCCCATGTCTCCATAGGTGGTACGCCACTGGGTGTGAGAAGGGTTATGGGAACACCGGTATGTCCTTGTTTCAATCAGTTAAGCAGTTAAGTGTAGACTGAATCTTTCCTCAACTGAATCTTGGAGAAAGCAGAGGCACCTGGCAGTACTTCCTTCATGGAGAAGAGGACTACGGTCGCAAGCAGGAACAGAATTGGATCAAGCCCCCTTGCGCCTCCAAAGCCAGCAAGGTGCCACAACCTTCAGAAGTTGCTCAGATCTTCATTCCCATTAATCTTTAGACCCTGCAGCAATGGGAACTCCACCAGGGCCCCATCCAGGAAGACAGCATCTTCTTGGAAACTGCAGCTGTGCACTCTTGCTGGCTGCTCGCCATGAAACCACAGGTTCTCATAGAGCTCTGGGCTGGGCGTCACGTCACCCAGAAGTGGCTGTGTGGAGTTGGAGCGCAAGTAGAGAGAGGACGGTGCCTCCTCCTGCCTGTGGTAGCTGTCCAAGAACACCCTGGCATACTGGACAGACTCTGAGCCATTCATGCGAGAAGCTGGCTTGGGGGTGCCAGATGGTAAAGCAGCATTGGCGTTAGAAGCATCCGACCACGGCCCATCTGACAGGGGCACGGGAGGGTCACTCTTCTCACTCTTCTCAGCGGAAAGGCATTTCTTCTTATCCTTTTCAAGCACTAAGATAGCAGGAATGATGATGGAACCAAGTTCCCCTAACCTGTTATCTAGGAGGGCCTCCTAGGGAGCAATTGGAAAGAAATGGAATGGTTAAAGCAAGCAGCCCAGAGCTTAACATGTAGCACAGAATTGCCTGCTAAGGTCACAGCATCTAAGCAGCATCTTGCCTGAGATCAGAGCTCAGGTTCCTTAGGCAGAGGTCCACGCCAGGTCTGATGGGGACTCCATCCCGTGTAAATAAGCCAAATTGTGCAGTGTTAGACTGCCTGGGAACGTGGAGGATTGGCACAACAGCTACTGGCAGACTTATATCCCATCTATTCAACTGGACGAGCACAGCAAGAATTTCACATTGCAGGCCCATTCTCATCTATCTTCCTTGTGGGTAGTTGTTGGACTTTTGTGTCTCACTGCAGAGTCTCACCTGTGAGCTGACTGGGGAGGGGAGTGGTTACAGGTAGGTAACATGACAGTGCACATCAGTGTGGGTTTTGCACACTTTCCCAGCAGAGGCACTGAACTGTAGGCAAGAAGAACACTGAAATGGCAGCCTATTGATTTGAAAGGGAGCAGTAGCAGGAGCTGCCATTTGTTGTGTGTATGTTTTGTTATCAAATCACAGTTGACTTATGGTGACCCCTGGTGGGGTTTTCAAGGCAAGGGCCATTGAGAGGTGGTTTGCCACTGCCTGCCTGGTATTTCTTGGAGGTCTCCATCCAACTACTCGCCAAGGTTGAGGCTGAGAGTGTGGGACTGGGCCAAAGTCAGCCAGCAAGTTTCAGTGGCAGATTGGGGATTCGAGCCAGGGTTTCCCAGATCCTACTCTGACACCTTAACCACAGAACCATGCTGGCTCTCAGGCCACCATCGTTACCTCTTGTAGAACTGCTGGAGCCCATTTGCCTAGACTGCTGTTGGCTGGATCAGGGACGCTGGGCCAGAACTGCATCTTCATCCTGTGGGTCACAGAGGAGAGAAACATGCTGAGACTTGGGAGGGGAGACGGGTATCTGGCCTCTCCACAAAGAGGGCAGCTAAAGCCAGCTCACACACTGACCTTGTGGGTTTGCCTCACCAGAAGCTCAAAAGCTCCTGGCTATCCCGATGTTCTGTGAAACTAAGGCAGCAGCCCTTCACATCCCACTCTCCTTGCACTTTATCCCTTCTCAACTGCTGGTCCTTCTCCTGCGCCCATCTGTATCTTCTGCCAGGTTATATCTTCCCACCTTGGTCCAAAGCATCTTCCTCTGGACCAGTTTTTGCAGCAAGCCAAAGCATGCTCATCCTGCTATTCTGTAGTCCTCCAAAAGTCTCACAGCATCCTGGTTGCCCAAAGATGATAACCACATGCATCCCATGAGGACCAGGACTAGCTCTGGGTGCTGTGGAAAACCCAGGCCTCTTTCTTTCCTCAGTGGCCTTCTTGCTGTTCCTGCTTGGTGGAATGTGCTGATGAATCCCAGCTGACTTATAGCAACCCTCATGGGTTTTTCAAGGCAAGAGACGAATAGACGTGGTTGGCCATTGCTTGCCTCTGCATAGCAACCCTAGATTTCCTTGGTGGACTCCTGTCTGAGTACTAACCAGGGCCACAACCTGCTTCGCTTCTGAAATTTGATGTAACCAAGTCAGCATCAACCAAGTCAGGGCTTTCCTGCCTAAGATGCACTATTTCAGCATTAACAAAAACTGAGTCCAGTAGCCAACTTTTCTTCTGCTGCACTGAAGTTCCTCCTGGCTCATCCAGAAGACTCATATTCTGGTCCTTGCCCCAGGTACTCTTGGCAGGCATCCTCTTTCTCTCTTAGCTCTATACAGCACAAAGCACTCAGATATTTAATCAAGTCTACCACCTAGCTCCTTCCCATTCTCACCTTTTGCTGTTCTCAAAACAGATAACCAGGACAATCAGCATGACCAAGAGCAGACCGATAAGCAGGTACGCAAATGAGAAGTCATCTGGAATGGAGAGCAGAGAATTAGCAGGCAGGAAGAGCTGGGCATTTTGAACTGAGCCAGCTAACACATGCATCCCTTCCATTTCTTGAATGTAGCATCAAATGGGACATGGGCAAATCAATTATCACAGGCAGAACTTTTATGTCTCCAGAAACTGAACCAATCAACTCAACCTTTTGAAGACTCCAAGATCCATCCATCCATCCATCCATCCATCCATCCATCCATCCATCCATCCATCCATCCATCCATCCATCCATCCATCCATCCATCCATCCATCCATCCATCCATCCATCCATCCATCCATCCATCCATCCATCCATCCATCCATCCATCCATCCATCCATCCATCCATCCATCCATCCTCTATCACCTACCTATCACCTACCTACCCACCTACCCACTTGACTTCCCCCGTATTTTATATTAGAACTGAATACTGCAGTGTTAACATTTTAAAAATTGAAATATACACACTCCCTCTCCTAAAGACTGGATTTATTTGCAGAGCACTGCTCTTCTTCTGCAAATCAGGCCTTTCTGTTTCAGACCTAAAAGTACTGGATGCCAGGAAAAACAAAAACAAACAAACAAACACTGGCAAGTTCTGGAAAGTCACGGATACTAAGGTCCAAGCTACATGCTGTGATTTTCAACATGGTGTATCAGAATTATCCAACCTAATTTTGAATGAGTCAGTCAGTCATGCATTAACTGAGAGTTCTCCACTGGGAACCCATTTCACAAGCACGTGGACCCCTGATTCGGATTTGGATTGTGGTGTGTGGGGAGGAAAGGGCTCCAGCCTTCCCTCCTGTGCTGATTTCCTGACCCAAAAATATCCCTGAGGGTGCTGTTTGTCTTGTTGAGGAGGGGGGTTGCAGAAGTAGCCCCTCAGTGCACATGCAGCACGTTTTCCTTGTGAACCATGGTTCTGATATGAATTGAGGCCCCACATACTTGGACAACGGGACTGGCTTATGACTGATTGAAAGCTAGCTAAGGAAGCCAGGCGCACTGCTCCAAAACACACAGCTTGAGCCTAGTTAATGGATCTCTCTCTTTTCGTGGCTTTCACCCCAAGCACCAGTTCCTCTTCCAGGGCTCTCCTTACCTGTTCCTTTGGTGTAGAGCATCAGGCTGGTTCCATTGGTGCTCCCAGCCACAGTGGAGGCCATGATGTGCACTTTGTACATAGTCATAGGCTTGAGATCTGTGATGGTGAATGAGTTCACAGAGGAGTTCACAACAGCACCTAGGAAGGAAGGCAGCCACTCTTAGCCAAGCCAGCATGGAAGGAAACAACAGGCCACAGGGGGAGCAAAGAAGGAGCTGGAGCCAGACTGCCAGTGGGAGGGGCTTGGCATCCAGCATCCAGTAGATGCATTGTTGAAGGCTTTCACAGCTGGCATCAATGGGGTGCTGTGTGGTTTCCGGGCTGTATGGCCGTGTTCTAGCAGCATTCTCTCCTGACGTTTCACCTGCATCTGTGGCTCATCAGATCCTCTGAAGATGCCAGCCACAGATGCTGGCGAAACGTCAGGAGAGAATGCTGCTAGAACACGGCCATACAGCCCGGAAACCACACAGCACCCCAATCCAGTAGAGGGTTTATTTCTCTCCTAAAGGTGGAGACAAACAAGGATTCAGGCGGCACTTGAACACACAACTTATGGACAGATGTCGGGAAAGAAAACATGGAACCTTCTGGAACCAGCAGAGAGGAGTAGCAGCAGAAGAGACTTGGCCAGGAAGAGCAGAGTGACCTGCTGGTGTTCATTTTGGAGGGCTTTTCTCAAAGCCACAGCTTTTAAAACAGTGTTATTTTAACAGGGGTTATCTCTTTTTCTCCTTGTAAGGCTGCTGAATCTGGAAGGTGGGGCTTAACAGGGGTTAACAGAGTTCATCTCTTGTTCCTCTTTGTCCTAAGAGGTGGGGTTTTTGTCCCTGAGGAGGTGGGGCTTTAATCTCCAGTCTCTAGGAACCAGCATGAGAGGAGCAGCAGCAGAAGAGACTTGGCACAGGAGAAGGAGCAGAGTGACCTAAGCTGGCGGTAACAAGCGCTGCTAATTTTAATTTCTAACTTTTTTTTTTCTAAATTAATAAGGACATATTTGACAGATAGTACGTGCAGATAGCTCCAGGGGCAGTGACTAAAAGCTTAATATCTAAATATCTAAACAAATCCAGATACATGAAGGCAGAAAGCCAGCAGGGGATGGGGGAGCTTTCCAGTGTTTTGCTCCTTGAGTGTCCCAAGGATGTATGATTATCTGCCACTAGGACAGAAGTCGTGGGTGTGCCCTCGCTGCAATGAGCTCTCCCTGGCACTCAAGGAACATTAATGCGTTCTCTTGAAGCCAAGAGTGGCAAAACCTGGAGAAGCTGAAAGAGGGAGGAGAGGGTGACAGACGAGGCTCAGGGGACCCTAGCAGCCGGGTCCCCACTCCCAAGGTGACATCTCTTCAGATGTCATGGAGAATGAAGACCTTGGGGATGGGAGGGGTGCCAGTCTGAGGTGGGGAAGATGCTCCCTTTAAGATGGGATCCCCTTCCTTAACTGGTTGATCAGCTATCCTCTAGCGACTGGAGGATAACTCCCCTTTGGGAGAAGTGGGGCTCCTTGTGGTGGGTGATTCGATCATTAGAAATGTAGAGAGTTGGGTTTGTGAGAGGCGTGATGACCGCATGGTGACTTGCCTGCCTGGTCGCGAAGGTTCACCCGGATGTCAACGCTTCGTCTAGATAGGCTTTTAGACAGTGCTGGGGTGGAGTCAGCAGTTGTAGGTCCACATTGGCACCAACGACATTGGGAAATGTACCCGGGAGGTTCTGTACGCTAAGAATTTAGGGCTGCTAGGGAAACAGGTTGAAGTCCAGGACCTCCAAGCGGTGGCATTCTCAGAAATGCTACCCGTTCCATGGCGCAAGAGGTGAGCTAGGCAATGCTGGAGATACAGGGTCTCAATGGAAGTGGATGAGAAGGTGGGTGTAAGGCAGAGGGTTTCTAGATTTGTCAGGAACTGGGGACCTTTTGGGACAAGGTAGGCCCTGTACAAATGGGATGGAGCTTCATCTTAACCAAAGAGGAACCAGGCTGCTGGCGCTTCCAACATGTAATTAAAAAAAGGTGGCAGAACTTAGCTTTTAAACTGGGATCACTGGGGGAAAGCCGACAGGAGCTGAGGTGACTTTGGTCTTCGGAATACAGTATCTATGGGGATGCAGACAGAGAGAGGAGGTTTTTCCTAAATCAACCACATACAAGTTTAGGGAACATAGCAATGTGCAGTATGTGACAAGGGATAAGATGTCTACAAAAAGACTTGAGGGTAAAAGCACATAGAAATCCCAGGTTAAGGAACCCAGGAGGACAGGGTATACAGGTGTCTCTATGCTAATAAGTAGAAGCATTCCTCGAACGTAAAATGGGGAGCTAGAGTACAGAGTTTTGAAGGAGGACTTTGATATAGTGGGCATTACATGAGACATGGTGGAATGAGGGAGAACCAGTGGGATGCTGTTCATACCAGGCTACAGGCTCTATAGGAAGGATGGGACAGGAAGCATTGGGAGTTGGAGTTGCCCTTTACATCCAAAGAGAAACGACATAGTATCACATAAAATAGACAATGCAAGGGGAGCTGGTTCCCCTACAGAATCACTATGGATATATCAATACCAGGTGTGAAGGACAGTTTAATATTAGGAATATATTATAAGTCCCCAGACCAAAGTGCACAAGAGGATTCTGAGATGGAAAAAAAAAAAAAAAAAAATTAGAGAGGCCAACAAAGAAACAAAATGCTATGTAGTGGTAATGGAGGTGATTTTAACTATCCCCATATAAACTGGAAAAATGCATGTTCAAGGTCATAGTATGGAGAGAGCATTCCTGGATATGCTAAATGACTGTGGCTTAGAAGCGGATGGATTTGTGGAACC
The DNA here is from genome assembly GCF_021028975.2 of Sphaerodactylus townsendi. NCBI lineage: Eukaryota > Metazoa > Chordata > Lepidosauria > Squamata > Sphaerodactylidae > Sphaerodactylus > Sphaerodactylus townsendi. The sequence goes on from NC_059430.1 coordinate 102,791,394, forward strand.
AACCAGGGGAGAGGTGATCCTAGATCTAATTCTATATGGGACCCAGGACCTGGTGCAGGAGATCAGTGTTGTTGAGCCAATGGGGAACAAACCACAATGCTGTCAGATTCAGTATCTCAGCATGCAGTCTCAAGTGGCAACTACTAAGAAATGTAGTTACATTAAGCCTTCCAGAAAGGGAAATTTCTCAAAGATGATGGGGGGATAGTGCGCATGAGAGCTGAAAAGGAAAATCAAAGGAGAGTCAAAACTGTCCAGGATGCTTGGAGGTTATTTAAAAACACAGTAATAAAAGCTCAGCTGGAATGTGTTCCCTGGGTTAGAAAAGGCAGCACCCAGTCCAAAAGAAAGCCACCATATGGATTTAACAAGAGAGGTTGAGGAAATTATCAGAGAAAAGAAAATGTCTTTTAGAAAATGGAAGTCCAGTTTGGCTGATAGAAGAATATGAGAGGGGCACAAATGGTGTAAAGAGAAGCAAGTTAGCTGTAAGGGAGGCAAAAAAAGGATTATGAGGGCAGCATGGCTATGAACATCAAGACCAGCAACAAACAGTTCTTCAAGTACATCAATGGGAGGAAGCCAGCAAGAGAAGCGGTAGGCCCATTAGATGACAAAGGAGGAGACAAAGGGTGTGCTAAAAGATGTAGAGTGCAGAGAAGCTGAATGAATTCTTTGCATCTGTCTTCGCAAAGAGGGAGGTGAGGAACGATTCCTGCACCTGAACCAAGCTTCTTAGGAGGCGAATCAGAGGAACTAGCGAAGATAGTGGTAGACAAAGGGAAAGAAGTTCTGGCAGCCATTGATAAACTAAATGTTACCAAATCCCCTGGCCCAGATTGCATTCACCCAAGAGTTCTTAAAGAGCTCAAGCATGAAATTGCTGATCTTCTCAACTTTAATATGCAACTTATCCCTGAAATCAGGCTCCATCCCTGAGAGACTGGAAGATGGCCAATGTCACACCAATCTTTAAGAAAGGATCTAGGGGGGACCCGGGAAATTAGAGGCCAGTCAGTTTGACACATCTGTTCCCTGAGTAAATTAGTAGAATCTATCATTAAAAGATAACATTATATAAGACATGTAGAAAAGCAAGACCTGCTGAGAAAGAGTCAGCATGGCTTTTACAGAGAGCAAATCCTGTCTTACAAGAGCTTACTAGAGTTCTTTGAGGGTGTAAAACAGGCATGTGGACGAGGGTGAACCCGGTGGACATTGTCTACTTGGATTTCCAAAAGGCTTTTGACAAAGTTCCTCACCAGAGACTGTTGAGAAAACTCAGCAATGAAGGGAATAAGAGGGGAAGTCCTCCCTATGGATTAAAAACTGGTTGAGAAACAGGAAACAAAGGAGTGGAGTGTAAATGGGAAGTTCTGTGTGGAGATGCTCCGGGAGTGGTGTCCCCCAAGGATCCCGTTTGGGACCAGTGCTCTTTAACCTATTCATAAATGACCACAAAGGAGGGGTGCAGGTAGCAGTGGTGGCCAGAGTTTGCAGATGATACCAAATTATGTAGGGTGGGTGAGAGACTTCACAAAGGGATTGCTTGAGCTCCATGAGGATATGATAAATTAGGTGAGTGGGCTCAGAGAGGCCATGAAGTACAGTTCAATGTAGCAAAATGTAAAGTGATGCACATAGGGGCAAAAAATCCAAACTTCACATACACGCTACAGGGGTCAGTGCTATCAGTCACAGACCAGGAAAGGGATTTAGGAGTCTTAGTGGATAGTTCCATGGGAATGTCAACTCAATGCATGGCAGCTGTGAAAAAGGCAAACTCTATGCACAGGGATCATTAGAAAGAGGAATTGATAATAAAACTGCAAAGATTGTCATGCCCTTATATAAAGCAGTGGAGTGCGACCCCACTTACAGGTACTGTGTCCAGTTCTGGTCACTTGCATCTCAAAAAGGATATTGAGGGAGATAGAAAAAGGGCAGAGAGAAAGGGCAACAAGGATGATTAGGGGACTAGAGCACCTTCCATTATGAGGAGAGAACTGCAGCGTTTGGGACTCTTTAGTTTGGAGAGGATGCGGCTGAGGGGGGATATGATTGAAGTCTACAAAATTATGCATGGGGTAGAAAATGTTGACAGAGAGACATTTTTCTCTCTTTCTCACAATACTAGAACCAGGGGACATTCATTGAAAATGCTGGGGGGAAGAAGTGGGACTAATAAAAGGAAACACTTCTTCATAGCGTGTGATTGAATTGTTTGGAATATGCACTACACTTGGGGGGGGGTGGTGATGGCCACTAACCTGGATAGCTTTAAAAGGGGCTTGGACAGATTTATGGAGGAGAAGTTGATTTATGGCTACCAATCTTGATCCTCTTTGATCTGAGATTGCAAATGCCTTAACAGACCAAGGTGATAAAAGGGTGTGGCCATGAAGGCCATTGCGTTCACATCCTACATGTGAGCTCCCAAAGGCACCTGGTGGGCCACTGCGAGTAGCAGAGAGCTGGACTAGATGGACTTTGGTCTGATCCAGCTGGCTTGTTCTTATGTTCTTATGTTCTTATGGAACTTTGGTTTTATATACGAAAACAGCAGCAAGAATATTACATGCACAGAAATGGAAAACTCCAACTATTCCTACAATTGAAGAATAGTGGGTGAAGATAACTAAGTTAACTGCTATTAAAAGAAAATAACTTTAAGAGTTTGGATTTATACCCTGTTTTTCTCAGCTGTAAGGCGTGTCAAAGTGGCTTACAAGCTCCTTGCTTTCCTCTCCCCACACCTTGTGAGGTAGATGGGGCTGAGAGAGTTCCGAGAGAACTGAGACTAGCCAAAAGATCACCAGTAGGTGTCATGTGTAGGAACAGGGAAACAAATTCAGTTCACCAGATAAGAATCAGCCACTCATGTGGAGGAGTGGGAAGATCAAACCTGGTTCTCCAGATTAGAGTTCACTGCTCTAAACCACTACAACATGTTGACTTTGAAGGTTAAGGATTGTTAAATTAAAGACCCAACTGAGAAAAGTAAGACTGTTTATTAGTAATTATGCTAAAGATTTAATTTCATTGTGAAGCTTAATGGCCAAGTGGAGGATTTTAGGGTAAATATTACCTGCAGAAGAAACTGGAAGTTTCTGTGAACACTTTACAATTTGGTGATTTTCTGTCTTTGTGTATGCTTTTGACTTTAATTTTGAAGTAGAAATAATTTTTTTGGGGAAAAGAACATATAACACACAAGAAGCTGCCTTATACTGAGTGAGGCCATCATCAGCCATCAAGGTCAGCTGTGTCTACACAGACCAGGGGTGGTTCTCCAGGGTCTCAGGCCGAGGTCTTTTGCATCACCTACTGCCAGCTCCTTTAAACTAGAGATGCCAGGGATTGAACCGGGCACATTCAGCATGCAAAGCAAGGGCTCTTATAACTGAGTGACAGCCCTTCCCTTGTCCGGGCCACGGAGAGAAGCTATGGCAAGATCAGTACACGGGAAGGTCCAAGGGAAAGGAGAACCAGGAACTGGGAAGAAGAGAGAAAGGGGAAGCCTTAATGGACTAACTAACTGACTCCAGAACTGGAGCTCAGGTACTTGTTGACCTGTCCTGAGGCATTTATGCTATGGGGCCCTGAAGGGTTCCATCTTGCTCCCCAGACTGTTTAACTTCTATATGAAATTGCTGGAGGGATTTGGAGCGAGGTGGCATGAATATGGGGATGCAACCAGCTGGAGGACAGATTAAACTTCCTGTGTGCTGAAGTTCTGACCCAAATACATCCCTCAAAACCTGGAATTCGAGTTCCCATCATGGAACCTCAGGTGCATCTTTGGAGCAGCTGGATATCTTCCACAGGGACTCTGTTATGTGCAGATTGGCCCTTGGATTCCAGACCTTAGAGTCCAGACCTTGCTATGGATGAGGCTGAGTAATTTGGTAGAAAACAGAAGTAGCAACATGTTTGAGAGCTATGCAAAAACCAGTAGGGTGTAGTAGTTAGAACAGTGACCTTTGTTCTGGGAGACTTGGGTTTAAATCTCTACTCAGTTATGAATCCTGCTGGGTGACCTTGACTAGTCAACTTAACCTACTCCACAGTAGGATCAAACTACTTCTCCTGCTAGGAGGATCAAATGGAGAAGCATGCTGTTGTTATCTCCTGGGGGGAAGGGCAGGATGAACTGATACGGATCGACAGAGGGACTGAACTGTAGATGGGACTCACTGCTCATATCATCATTGGGGCTGATCCAGAAGATTGTGTAGCTGGTGATGAAGCCGTTGCGCAGTTCCAAAGGGATGGGATCCCAGAGAAGCTGAGCGGTTGTCTTGCTGATAGCCCCTGGGTGAAGTTGGGGACTCTCAGAAGGAGCTGTAGGAAGAGAGGATTGTTAATAGCAGACCACAGGACTGCGGGAAGTGCAGCTTCAGTGAGGCTTGGCAAGGCAAAGACTTACCTGCAGAACCTGTTCTTAGGTCCACAGCTTAGGAAATGTGGTGATGTCTGAGCATGTGCAGAGTGTTTGCTGGGTAACCACAAGTGGATGTGGCATCCAGGAAAGGTTATCCCCATATAAAAATTAGGCAGCGGGACTCAAAAGCAACATGAAGGAGAGTCTTTTCCCCCCTAAATATCTCTATTTCCAACTTCAGTGTCAGTAGGGTCATGGAGTGAATCTAATGGATCCATTTTGTTGACAGAGGTACTTCCTCTGGTTCAAGGAGCCTTCAGAAGATGCAGTAGGCTCAAGCAGATCTCTTTGCCCCAAGGGAGAGGGGTTACTGTTAGTGGATTTTTTTTTGCCATCAAACCACATCTAACTCATAGCAATCCTGGTGGGGGTTTTTAAGACAAGAGACATTCCGAGGTGGGTAGCCTTTGCCTGCCTGCCTCCGTGTCACAACCCTGGCATTCCAAGGAGGCCTCCCATCCAAATCCTTGCCAACCTCGACCCTGCTTAGCTTCTGAGATCTGACAAGGTCAGGCTAGCCTGGGCTATCCAGGTCAGGGTGTCAGTGGAATAAATCTATTGGATCTAATCGTGGACTTGTAAACAAATAGAAACAATGAACTCTCTCCAAGGCAAATGTCACCCTCCCAACAAAAAGCTTGTTTGAATGATAGTTGTATGCATCTATATCTCATCCATCTCCTGCGTGGCATGGCATCAGCATACCTTTCTGCCTGGTGTACGCTTCTGTACTCTGGGGCATTCCCACTCCATCCTCGTAGAGGGGGTAGATGGAAATAAGGTACCGCTGGTAAGGCTCAATGTTTTCTGGAAGAGACAAGGGAAAAGTTGTCTGGAGGATGTAGACCTGGAGTCAGAAGGGAAGGAAAAGCCCACAAGGAAGAGGTGGTCTTAAGAAGGCAGAGACACTACAGCAGAAAGGGGCCAGAAGTCTTTAAGTTAACCCATTTGGCCTCTAAGTCCAAGTCATATGTGAATTAACATGCTCTTTAGACGTGGTCTGGTTTATTGGACCGTGTTCAGCTTTGGGAAGTGGATAATCAGTCTTGTGAAAATAGCAGTTTCTGGTATTAACATTGGAATCCACAAAACTGCAGCTTAGGCAAGGTACCTCTCTTGCGTTTGGGTACAACAACAGCAGGATTCTGTTTTGTCAAATACTTATAAAAATCTGGTGGTTTATTAAAGGCAAGATCCCCCCCTCCCCCCCACATTGGTCTGTGTGAACATTTGAAAATGGACCAACTTCCCCTACATGTTCACATCCATCAAATTTAACAACTCACTTCATTCTTTGATTAGAGTCTGTCTAAGTGCATGTCTGCCATGTGGGGAAAAAGAAGTACAGTCAGAAGCGTCACATTTTCAGTGACCAAAATAGAAACACTTTAAAAAGAAACCAAGAGCCAAAGCCGACACATTCAGGGGCAAGAGCCACAGGTGCTCTCCGTGTGTCTGGGCCATTCAGGTAGATGGAATGTGGGTGCCAGTCTCCTTCTCACAACACGAAGTGGACTCAGGCCTGAGGTGTTGAACTCTCCTCTCTTTGCTTTCTGCTGCTCTTTCCCAGTAGGCCTTTTCCTTCCCACTTGGCTCTTATAGCACAACGAAGAAAACCACTTGAAGACATGGAGTGGAACTGGAATAGGAGGGCAAGGGGGAAGGAGAGCCAGCATGGTGTAGTGGTTAACAGCAGATGGATTCTAATCTGGAGAACCGGGTTTGATTCCCCACTCCTCCACCTGAGTGGCAGAGGCTTATCTGGTGAACCCAGATGTGTTTCCACACTCCTACATTCCTGCTAAGGTGGCGTTGGAGGCTGGAGGTTCATAGATTCATTCAAAACCCCTCTCAACCCCACCTACTCCACAAAGGTTGTTGTAGGGAGAGGAAGAGTAAGAAACTTATACGTCACAAAGTCTACTTACAGGAGAAGGTAGAGTGATATAAATCCAAAACTCTTCTTCTTTTCCCCCCAGCACCCCCATCCTGATGTACAAATCAATTCCCTGCATTAAACATGGCTGTCGTCATACTTCTGGACCTTAGAGAAGCTATTATGCTTATGGAAGTGGCAACTATTGTTTAGGGGGTAGCTTTGGCCATAAAATCAGCACTGTCTTTTCCCCAGATGCAGAGTTGCTCTTGGCCTCTGAAACAAGAAGAGCTGGTTTTTATACCCCGCTTTTATCTACTGAATGAAGTGGCTTACAATCATGTTCCCTTCTCCTCCTCATAATAAACATCTTGTGCGGGAGATGGGGCTGAGAGAGTTCTGAGAGAACTGTGACTAACCCAAGCTCATCCAGCAGGTTTAATGCAGAGGTGTGGGGAAACAAACCTGGTTTACCAGATTAGAGTCTGCTGCTCATGTGGAGGAGCAAAGAATCAAACCCAGATCTCCACATTAGAGTTCACCACTCTTAACCACTACACTGACTTTCAAACAGAGACACTCCCCACCCCCCACTCATGCCCTCACCCACCTTGGACCAGGACTTGTTTCTCCTCTCCATTTCGCAGTTTTGTCCAGCTAGTCTCAGAATCATCCAAGGAATTCACAGAGGTCAGCCTCTGCCACTCAATGATGTAGCTGGTGGTTGGTTCTCCTAGAGGATCCCAGCTCACACAGATGCTGTTTTCCCCAAGAGGAGAGGTTTGGATCCTGGGCACAGAAATACCTGAAATGATATTGGCAGACTATTAGATGGAAGCCCCAGGAGGCAGCAAAGCAGGCTTGCTTAGAAGAATTAGAAGCAGAAGAAGGAGAAGAAGGAGGAGGAGAAGAATAAGAGTTTAGATTTATATCCTCCCTCTCTCTCCTGTAAGGAGACTAAAATCTCCTTCCCCCCACCAACAAACATCCTGTGAGATGGGTGGGGCTGAGAGAGTTCCAAAGAACAGTCACCCAGCTGGCATGTGTTGGAGTGCACAAGCTAATCTAATTCACAAGAGAAGCCTCCACAGCTCAAGCGGCAGAGCAGGGAATCAAACCTGGTTCCCCAGGTTAGAGTGCACCTGCTCTTAACAACTATACCATGCTGGCTCCCAAGGGTGGAATCAAAGAACCTGGGAAGTCTGACTCCATAACAGCTATACCAGGACCAGCACTTCCTTGAAACAGCACTGTCCTCCACCCACTTAGTCTGTGGACTGGAAAATAATTTCATCATAAGTGTGTGAAATCCCAAACCTGGGACATGTTTTGTATGGATCCAGCTCCCATACTTTAAACTGGTGGGGTCTGCATGACCAGCTTTTACCGCATGGCCCAGTAAACATGCCTAATTTGTTTCCTGGACATGGCAAAGAATCCCACTGTTGCCACAAAGTAGCCAGGCCCAGGAATCTTGCTTGCCCAGCCCCTGACAGCTAATCGAGATGCCCTGGTAACGAACACGATTGCATTTTGAGACAGTGACCTCAGTGCAAGAGATGTTTAACTATCTCAAGGGGATTGCTAAGGTGCTGCCTCTAAACCGAGTTAAGGTGCTGCCTCTAAACCTACCTTTCTTCTGAAATGAGATCTTGGTAGGCGGGGATGTGCCTCTTGCATTGTAAGCCATGAGATAAATTCTCTGTGCTCCGATTGGCAAGGAGAAATTGCAGCGCAATTCTGTGGTGTTGCAGAGAGTGGACAGTTGACCACTGAGTTGCCTGGGGTCGAGGGTGGCCCAATAACCCAGGATTTTGCCCTTGGCCTCCTTTGGCTTCATAGGCTGTGCAAAGACATTGCAAGACAGACCAAAAAAGACTGTGTGAGAGAAGCGCTGTCCCTGAATGGTGAAAGTAGTTTACTGAGAGGACATTTGAGTCCCATTGAAAACACCATGAGCTGCTGATTTATTAGAAGTCAGTGACAATACCAGAAACGGGCCGGCTTGTGGATGGTCTATATTATATTAGAGACTCTAAGGCTCATTCTGCACATGCAAAATAATGCACTTTCAAACTGCTTTTAGTGCTCTTTGAAGCTGTGCGGAATAGCAAAATTCACTTGCAAACAGTCGTGAAAGTGGTTTGAAAACGTATTATTTTGCGTGTGCGGAAGGGGCCTAAGTTACAGTTAGCTGAATAGTCCAGACTGTATACATCGATTTATAGATCTGGTTCTTGGAATTTGATACCAGTCTAAGAGAATTGTTGATTTTGGAATTTGTATGATGCTCATACATTGAGTTCTACTATACATTTTGGCAGTTTAGTAGTGGTTTTGTAAAAGTGTGAACGTATTTAGTCAATTTCACTGCTAGCAGTGTTTGTACAATCGTGTTTACTGTTCCAGATTTAGTTGTACAATCCCCCCGCCCCCATGCTTTTTGTGTTTTGATAACCTACAGGTGGAGCCTGGAGATCTCTCCAAATAAATAGTTGCACTGGTGTGGTACTATACTGCACTGAAGTCCCTCCCTTCCCTGCTTTCTACAGACCCCAAATCTGCAGAAAATTCCCAACCCAGAGTTGGCAACCCTAGAAAAGAGTGTTAATTGGCTATGAATGATTAAAACATTGCCCCTGAAGAATCCAAAAGAATGGACTAGCAGCGCAGATCTACAACTGTACCACTTTCACTAAGTTCTACCAGTGCCGTGAGGGATGCTGGCCATTTGGCTAGGACAGGGGTAGGGAACCTGCGGCTCTCCAGATGTTCAGGAACTACAATTCCCATCAGCCTCTGTCAGCATGGCCAATTGGCCATGCTGGTAGGGGCTGATGGGAATTGTAGTTCCTGACCATCTGGAGAGCCGCAGGTTCCCTACCCCTGGGCTAGGAGGTTAGAGACTCCCAGATCTTTCCCATAAATGCCAGAATCCATGGTTCTCAGAGTTCCTTGGGTAAGGAAGTGAGACTGAATAATAGACAAATTTAAGTCTGCAGAGTCAGGGCTGGGAATTCCCTACATACTGTGTGTTGAAAAGAAAACGGGTTATACACCAGGTTATACTGTTATCTGATGAGGGGAGCTTCGACGGATGAAAGCTTACACCCTAGAAATCGTTTTGGTCTTTAAGGTACTACTGAACTTGAATCTTGCTCAGAGCACACAAGGGAAATCCAAATTCTACTCCCAGAAGGGGCGTGGTTTGCAACCGAAATAAATTATTCAAAAGTGCAAACACTGGTTTCATTTGCCTGATCTTCCCCTTTTGTTGTCAGTAGAAGGAGAAGTCTTGTTGCCTGCATCTTACTGAGAATACTATATTCCCACCCCTTTTTGTACACCATTTCCAATCTTCCCCAAAAGGCTACGAAGCTGCTTTGACAAAACTGCTTTTGTTTAAAAAGAAAAGCGCTGTCAAAATTGTGGAGCACAGCACGGCTGTTTATCCGGCCCTTGAACATGGACCATAAAAAATTGTGAGATAAATCCAAGGAATGGGGGTTTCCTTGCCATGGAGGCATTTGCAAAGTATGGAGCTGGAGGGTGGGGGGGGGCTTACCTTCCACAGCAGTTGCACCTGTGTTCCCTGTCCATCCTCCCCGGGCTTCATCTTCCACCAGACATCAAGTTCCCCTGAAGGCACTGGAGGAGAAAGGGGTTTTTGGTGACTGTCCTGGCCAGAATGGCAGGCTTCAGCCTCAAAAATGGTTCCAGTCATAGTTTCTTTAGGGAAAAGCTACCCCAACTTTGAAAAACAAGACTATGTTCTAGGATTGCCAGATGTCTCTTGGCCACCAGCATGGGAGGGGTGGGTGGGTTAGGGCAGTGGTGAGATTCAAATAATTTAACAACTGGTTGTTTAACAAGCACCATTTTAACAACCAGTTCTACCGAAGTGGTGCGAACCTGCTGAATCCCACCACTGGGTTAGGGTTGCTAGATCCAGATTGGCAAACTCCTGGAGATCTGTGGGTGGAGCCTGGGGAGGTCAGGGACCTCAGTGGGGTACAATGCCACAGAGTCCACCCTCCAAAGTACCCATTTTCTCCACAGGAACTGATCTCAGTAGTCTAGAAATGAATGGTAATTCCAGAGAATCCCTAGGTCCCATCTGGACGCTGGCATCCCTACTATGTTCTGATGTCTGAAACAATTGCCAGGGTGGGGTGGGGGATGGGAGTTCTACTGTTCCTTCCAGTGCTGGTTGCCCACATCTGTATAGCCTCAGGATAGCGTGATCTTGTCAGATGTCAGAAGCTAAGTGGGGTCGGCCTTGGCTAGTATTTGGATGGGAAATCTCCAAGAAACACCACGGGGGTAGGCAGTGGCAGACCACCTGTGAATGCCTTTTGCCTTGAAAACCCTATGGGGTCGCCATAAGTCATTGTGATTTGTTAGCACACAAAAAAGTGCTGGTCCGTGAAAATATAACCCACTGACAGGAGTAATTGCATATTTGGGTTTGTCCCATGTTCCCTTTGCTACTAGGCTTTAGAGCCATGCCTACCATGCCCACTGTCCTCATGAGTGGTAAAGGTCTTTGTAGGACTCCAGTTGCTCATATATCTGGCTCCAAGTTTCTGGCAGCGCATCTGGACTTGATAGGAGATGCCAAAGAGGAAGCCACAGTGCTGTACTTGCCTGGTGGAGCCACCAACATTCTGCACCTGGTGGCAGAACACAAAAAAACCAGTCCATCTGCAATATAGCTTGCCTATTGCCACTGCTTCCAAAGGCCCTTGGATAGTTTTTCCCAGGTTCTGATGTCACTGGAGGGGTACCCGGGAGCCTGGGCAACAGTGTGCTAATCCAGGATCACATTTGCTGGTCCACGTGAGCTCCAAACCAAGTTGGGGAATGGCAGCCATCCAGGACAAATTAACCTGGTTTATAGTTGTATGAGTCCAGACCTGGAAGGCCCAGGCTAGTCTGATCTCATCAGATCTCAGAAACTAAGCAGGGTCAGCCCTGGTTAGTGCTTGGATGGGAGACCACCAAGGAAGTCCAGGGTTGCTATGCAGGGGAAGGCCAGGGCAAAGCATCACTATTCGCCTATTGTCTTGAAAACCCTACGGGGTCACCATAAATCAGTGGCAACTTGACGACACTTTCTACCACCACCGTGTTATGATCATAGGCTAGTGGTGGGACTTGCTTTCACTGCGCCAGCAAGAAGCAGGAGCATAGACCAGCAATGAAAGTGTGCAGCTGAACGGATCCCAGCTTGCAAATTGCCAGGGAATGGTTTGGGAAGGAGGTTGGACAGTGCAAGTACTGGGGGAAGAGTGCATGGGTGGGAGTAGAGGGCAGTCCGGGCAACTGTGAAGATGACGGCACAGAAAAGCCTGCCCTATAGGGATGCAAAGAGGCACTTGAAATAAAATCCAGGCAAAACCAATGAGATTCTAAGATGCCACTCACCAGTGTCCATTCCTGGTCACCAGCCTTGCGGTAGCGCAGGTCACATGACTGCTTCATGTACTCCTGGTCTTTGGCTGCATCCCAGGCCACAGACACACAGTGCAACTCCTCAGCGACAGACTGGATGGACTGGACAGACTGGACAGTTGGTGGATCCAGCTTGACTGGAATGACAAGTGAACGGCAAAGTCTAAATGAAGCCTTTTCAGCCATGTTGTAGAGAAGATGAGCCCCCCCCCCAACCCCTGCAGAGCCTCATTGGGGGGCCTGAATCTCTCCTGGGCTTCAGCTAGTGCTCCATCCATGTTCTTCTGCTTCATGCAGTGATTATTGTAGGTATCAGCTGCCTTTTACTGCATTATCCTGTACCTTGTGATCCACTTTCTCCATTGTTTAGAGTATACCTTGCCTTTGAAAGTTGGTGGTTAGGTCCGTTTTCTATTCTGCGGTAGCCCTGACTAGGCTGAGCTTGTCAGAGCTTGGAGGTTAAGCCAAGTCAACCATGGTTAGCCCTTGGATGAGAGACCAACAAGGAAGACCAGGGTTGCTATGTAGAAGCAGGTAGTGGCAAACCACCTCTGCTCATCTCTTGCCTTGACAGCCCCATGGTCTTGAGGTTGCCATGAGTCAATTGTGACGTGACAACACGCCATTATTATTAGTCCTATGCCATTCTGTCTGATTACATTGTGTTCTATCCTGCAATCTGCCTTGTGTCTCAGTGAGAAAGGAGGACTATAAAACAAATAAATAAATGAACGAATAAAATGCAAAGTTGTCAGGTCCCAGTGCCATGTAGCCCAATACTCAGACTGGCAGCAGCTGAGTTCTCTCCTAGATGGCTGCTTAGGACAGAGTTCTCTCTGACTACACACAAAGTGTGTGTTCCTCCACAGAAATGTTACCACTTTTTCCGGAATCCAAGTTAATAATAGCAAATCGGACAAAGGCTGATAATTACTCAAGTCTAGTGTGTCCTCTGTACATTAGCCTGAATGGCCCAGGCTAGGCAGAACTCAGAAGCTAAGCAAGATTGGCCATGGTTAATACTTCAACGGGAGATCACCAATGAAGCAAAGAGTCACTATGCAGGCAACGGCAAACCATCTCTGTTCTTCTCTTGCTTTGGAAACCCTACGGTTTCCATGATGGCAGCAACTTGATGGCTCTTTCCATCACTAATGGGTCCAGGGATTTTTTTTCCAGAACAGACCTTACACTGTCTCTTTTAAGACCAAAGGCAGCAGATCCTTAAACAATGAGCCATTTTTTAAACCATCCAATGAGATATTCCATTCCAGATCTCTAACCAAGAGGGACAGGAATCCAATATGAGTCTCCCGGTATTCTGCCTCCATCCTCAGATGGCCTTAAATGAGGTTGGTGAATGGAAAAGCACCCATAACAGAAAATGAATGGAAACCTCCGAACATGTAGAATCCTGGTGGTTAAAACGGAGTCCAAATTGGAATGGACACAATCAACTCAGTCTGCAAAGCCTTTTGCAAACAAGTCATCATATTCCCCTGACACACCTGCTGTTAAATCCTGGGGATGCAGATGTAAGAAGCCTCCTTTGGCTAGAGCAGCATAGCTAGATGACACAGTATAAAAATGGCAGTGGTAAGCAAATTCATTTTTGGGGCCTCCATGCAGTAGTTTTTACTTAGTACAAACAGCTTATCTGGAGAGGCAGAATATAAATCTTTGAAATAAAAACAAAGAAATTGGATTTGGCTCAATTCCGCCCCCCTGCCCACCCACCCACACTGTTGCTCTCACTATTGTTCCCGATTCCCCCTGTCCCTCAGTTTCCCAGAGAACAAGGACACTGAGCATCTGTGTGTTTGGTTTGGGGTGCTAGGGACACTTGTGCCAATGACTCATAGATTCTTCCAGTTCCAAAGGCCAACCAATCCGTCGTTCGTTTCTAAGCCAAATCTGATGAAGGGAGCCTTGAATCTCAAAAGCCCAGACATTTTGTTGGTCTTTAAGGTGCTACTGGACTCAAACCTTGCCTACTGCAGACTGACAAGGCTACCCACCTGAAGCCAAATCCAACATAATTCCTAATTGGGAGTACTGTTAAAATGCTGAACCGAGAGAATCTGCATTCTATTTTTGTCATGGGGATATTAAGGTCTTTTAAAAGTCGCTTGGCATTTTCCCCTCTCCACAATTCATTTCCGCTCTCTTGCAAATTAAATTAAAATCCTGCGTTTCTTCTCATACGAACCCTATCTGGGTAAACCACTCCCACATACCTAAGTCCATTGGGTCTGCACAAAGGATCTCTGATTGTACAACTCCCAGGCCGTTGTGCATTGTCACCCAGAAAGCCATAGGTTGGTAAAGGTGGAGATTTTGGCGAGGAATGGTGCAAGAATTCTGGTTTGCCTCTGGGATGCAGTCTGGGATGGGATCCTGGAGGACAGCACATCCACTTTGACTCCTGCACAACCAAGAGAATAGGCAGTCAGTGGGGCCGGGCCATTATAGCCTCAGCCTTCTAGCATTTGTGAACCTCTGCTCTCCATACTAAGCAACACAGAAGATACTGCATTCCACAGAATTGTAGTATGTGCTGCTGACTGCTGGAGGAGCCTATTGTGTGAGTTTTCTCACTCTGTTGGCCCTCTCCAGGAAAGAAAGCGATGATTGGGTGGGAAAGAACCCTGTGCGATTCCATGATACTAACTGCAGAACCTCTGGGCCTATAACCTTTAAGAATGCAGAGTGTACATGGCATGCAAATTCCACTGTGCTGTATGCATTCTGCATTCTCACAGGTTATGAGCCCTGAATCACGCAGTGAATGTCATGACTAAATAAAGATTTAAATCTGGATCTCTCAAGTCACTATATAGCCAGTATCCCATGCTGAGTCTGGGATAGGAAAACAACACAGGAAGAGTTAGGCTTCCTAGCCTTGCTACCATATCAATGTGGTGATGATCTCCAGATACATAGAGATACAAATAGTTTGCCCTCAGTGTGGGGTAAAAGCAGGTTGTATGTGAAAGGGTGAAAAAAGTGAGGAGGAAAGGGTGAGAAAGGCCACCTACCTCATGCCACTTTGCTCCTTGAAGTACATTTAATGTATTTAAATAATGCACATACTGCCTTCCAACTGAAATGTTGTCAAAATGGTGTTGAGACACCAGTGGCCACATTCAGCAAAACGAAATAAAATAAATTTCACAGAACTACACATAACTTGACATTCCACCCTTTAAACTAACCATTACAGGAAATGAAAAGGAGGAAAACCTTCCACACCTGTGCCCCAGTGTATGCAAAGGGGTGGCAGACCTTCAAGTGGGATCCTTGCATGAACCCTGCATGCCCAGAAATGGCACCGCACTCTTGCTAGTGCCCAAGGACATTTTAATATTTATGTCTACCCTGCTGCACTGCCTGCATGTTAGTAACTATATGTTAAAAATTCTGGTTAGAGAAACCCAAATTGAACTTGCTTTCAATCATGCAGCAGGCAGTTACCTCCAGGGAAAGTAATGCTTAAAATTTCTATGAGCCTGAGTTGGCTCAGGATAATGACATGGGCGGAGGAGGCACACCTACCCCCCCCCACCCTTCAATGCTGTTTCCCAGAGAGAAAGCAGCTGCAGGAGGGAGTAATTTGCCCCACTTTGGAGCTGCATGCCCAATACTCAATGCATGCACTTGACTCACTGAAATTTGAAACAAATTAGGGAGAAAGGCTAAGCAGGTCTACTCAGAAGTCTGTCCCATATGGTTCAGTGGTGCTTACTCCTAGGAAAATTGCCTTGGGATCACAGCCTTAGTGTGCATACATGTGCAGCAACAGTTGAAGTGGGCCTGCAAAGTGAAAATGTATACCCACATAGATTTATTCAGAATAGATGCTGGGAAACGGTCCAAGCGTTTAGTTTTTACACAAGAGGTTCTGCAAAATAGCCCAGACTGTCCCACACATTTCATTTGGCAACTACCTTTCCCGCAATTCCCTCTCTTTACCTGGAGGCCTTCAGAGTAGTATGGACTTGGAGGAGGCTGTCTTCTCCAGGGTCCCACTGGCACTTCACATTCCTGGTGGTGTCATTCATGATACAGGTGAGGTTTTGGGGTTGCGATGGAGGATCTGAACAAAGATCACATGGGACAAAAGCAGAAAGTGAGGGGTAGAGCCTGAGTTCCTTCTCTAGACCTCTAACTGGTCCAAGTCAGGGCTATACCAGGGGATTTACTTTGAAGACCAAGCTTAGAAACCCACAATGGGTGACACGTAAAGGGAAACAATACCTTTGGATATGAGCACAGTGCATCTCTTACAGAGACAAAGAGAGATAGAAATCAGTGTGGTGTAGTGTAGTGGCTTCAGTGTCAGATTAGCATCTGAGAGGTCAATTCCCCACTTCAAAAATGAAAGTAGATACAAACCAGTTTGGTAAGATTCGGGACCTTTTGAACATGGTCTCATGGTCCCCACTGCAGCTTCAGCCCCCTTGTTCCCAGAAACGCAGCAGCCATGCAGGAGTCCCCACTGTTGGCAGATCAAACGCGCGATCTGCTCCGGGGCTATCCTGATTGGCTGCTGTGTTGTGCTGGGGCGGGAATTTTTTTACTTTCAAACTGACAGATCCACGTCTGCACAAGAATGCACAGAACGACTCTACGCGGAGACGAAGAAACAGGCGATTAAAACAAAGCCCTGTTTCTGCGCACCTCCATGTCCTTGGATCCACGTGGATACGACGTGTAGCACTGCTTTGTACTGCCTTCTACTCAGTCAATCAGTCAAAACCGGCCCCATGTTGCTTTGTATCCACGAGGATCTCTGGTCCACGAAATAAAAAAAGGGGCTGATTGGATGGGAGGCTCCACGTCACTTGCAAGGGCGGGTAGCTTGAATCTGGATTCACCCCCCCCCCCTTCCCCACCGCTCCAGATTGCCCACGAGTTTTTCGAAAAGGTCTACTTCCTTCCAGGTTCTAAAATAGCCTGTGCTGGGGGCGCACGGGGGAGCGCCAGAAACGGGATGAATGCGCTTTCGGCACTGATGAAGTGGGGAGTTCTGCAGGAAACCTGGATATTTGGAGTGACGAGCACGCATCTAATTGTGAGTGGGGAATCGACCAGTGACTCAGGTTCGAGTCTCTACGCTGCCATGGAATTTTGCTGGGTGACCTTGGGCCAGTCATACACTATCAGCCTAGCCAGGATAAAATGAATAATGTTAGTCAATTTGAGACCCCATAGGGGAGAAAAACAGAGTATCCATAAAAGTGATTAAGTATTAACTTTCTAAGCCACAGCTTGGCTTAACTGCAGGAATTCTCTGCTTCTGCCCACCCTCAACATAACAAAGACCATGGTGACTAGCTGGGTATATCTAATGCCCACTGGTTTTATTCTCAGGTGGTGCGGACATGAGTAAAATAGAGCATGGAATGTAGGTGGGGAAACTTGTGAAAGAAACAGAAAACAATAAAAGCAGGAGTTGGGGTTTAGAAATCATTAAATGCATATCAGGAGATTTAAATTTCTTGATCATCTTGATTACTTGAGGAACCCAAGAAGCTCATGGTGTTCACAGCCAAACTGGAGGCACCTGTTGCGAATCCTGCCCAGGTTCCGTTCAGCTCTTTCAGGACAGAATGCTCCCTAGAGCAATGGGATCAATGTCCCTGCTTTCTCTGTTCCTCTGGGAAGAGCAGCTTGGCTCATTTGCTAAAGACATCTGACACTGTTTGCTCGGTGGGTGCCTTTTTGAGGCTACTCTCCAATCTCCTTTATGCTTGCTCCCTTAAAGCAATGAAAATTCCCAAGTCCTAGCACAAGAGCAGACCAATGCTTACATCCAGCGTGGATCTGTTTCAGGTTCAAAAGGTGCGGTTTCTCATCCTTCAACACGCAGCAGCCCAGGCTGACCGTAGTCCTGTTGAGAGGGCCGATGGTGATGTTTGAAAATTCCATCGCACCACCAGGGCTGTACTGGACACCTTGGAGAAGCTCGCCATCCAGTTTCCACATCATCTGGATTTCTCCATCCTTGCGAAAGGGGCAGTGGTTCCTCCAGATGGTGCAAGAAGCCGTAACCGTTGATCCCCAGAGAACAATGGGTGAGTCCACTGCCAGGTTGCTACATCCGAGGGCTCCTGCTGTGGAAGCCAAGAAGATCACAAGTCACATCTCGAGGCTGGGAGAGCAGATCTACATTCAGAGATCCACTCTTGGGCTTGTTGACTTAGCCTGAATGCCTCCCCCGCCCCACCATGCCCCTGGTCCTCCCCAAATCTTAGGGCACACAAATCCACATTGCGTGGTGGACATGCAGTTGAAGCCCTTGGCAGCTTCTCTTTCAGATGCTAGTATCACCCTAAAGACCAACAATCTGCCCGGAGCCTGGCTTCTGCCAGGAAAGGTGCATAATATAAATCAAACAAAATAATACAAAAGATTTCCAGGATATGAGCTTTGACTCTTGAAAGTTACCCTGGAAATCTTGTTGGTCTTTAAGGTCCTACTGGACTTGAATCTGGTTGTTCTACTTCAGACCAACACAGCTACCCACCCGAAACAATCTTTTAGGTCCCACAGAGTGTGTGGGTAACGACAAAATAGCTTCTGCTGCAGACAGTCCTGCAGTGGTGCCCCAAATCTGTCATTAGAGGTAATCTTACAGCCCATCTGGGCCCAACTTGAGTAGGCACAGCAGACTACGTACCTCCAGGAATCAGAAGGAAGATGATGCAATATTCCAGATGTCTCCTTGGGAATTTATTTCTTGTTGCCATGATTTTATTTGGGACGTCTTGAGTTACTTGGTATTTACACAGAGGCACCATGACATTTTCCTTTCCTGCAATTCACACAATGACATTTTCTGAATCAACTGGTGACAGAGAAGAGCCGTTCTGTTGTGGCAATGAATCCATCCAGTACTAAACCCAGCTCTGAAGACAAAAATAGAGTTGACCTAATAATGTTCGCAAATTGCCTAATCCTTTTTTATTGAATACAGCATCCATTAGGAAGATGTAAAGAAGAGTAATTAATATTCCTCGACAGGATGGGGCAAAATTGAAAGGAGGCACCTCAGGATAATGGTGAATCATCTCCAAGGCTAGCAAACTCCGTTTGTCAACATCAGGCGATAACTAATCTAGACAAACCAGTTAGGCCAGACATGGCCATTTTTTCTGGAGGCACCACGACAGAAGCCCTCTGCAGGCCTGGTACCTTCAGGCAGGATAAAAATGCCTGCTTGCATGCATTCTCTGTAAGATGGCTGGGGCAGTTAGCTATGCTCAGGGGGTAGGAGAGGCAGCCTAAGAGCCAGAGGCACAACTTGCCATGTTCTATTCCTTCTCACTTTGTCCGTGGCAAAGACACACAGACAGGTGAAACGAGAGAAGGATCAGGTCTCTCTTCTCTAAAAGTAATTCTGATTATGGTGGGTTTTCTGGGCTGTGTGGCCATGATCTGGTAGATCTTGTTCCTAACGTTTCGCCTGCATCATCTAGACACAGTGTGACTTCTCTCTGTGATACACCTCTGAAGATGCCAGCCACAGATGCACGCGAAACGTTAGGAACAATATCTACCAAACCATGGCCACACAGCCCGGAAAACCCACCACAACCAGTTAATTCTGATTAGTCAGGCATGCCGTGCTATGGTGGGATTTGGAGAATGCTTTTTACACAAATGAGCAAGGAGGTGAAGTCTGCATTTTCCTGTCCCTTCTCTCCCTGTGTGATGTGTTTAAATCCCCCCCCGCCCCCCACAAATAAGCTCGCCTGCTCCTCAATAAGAACTGGTAGGCAGGGCTGGGAAGCCAAAAGCTTAAATGAAAAAGGTGCAAGGGCTTAACTCTCGTATCGTCTGTCCAATTAATCTATTCCTGCCAACAAGTATTGAACAGCATACAATTACGGTTATGGTCTTTCCACTTTCCTCATTGGTGATAAATGCCCAGGCATTGTCATAGATGAGAGAGTCCCGGAGACTTCTGGGGTCTTTCTCATATTTGTTTTTTGCAAACTATGCTAGCAGAGTGCATTAGAAGCAAATTAAGCCTCTTGGATCAGACAGCAAGATTATGGACCAGAGTCCAAAAGGGCCACTATTTTTGGTCTTCAGTTTCAGCTCATGCCAACCAATTTAATTTCTCTCTCTCTCAGTGTGGTTAGGCTTAAGGATTTGACCAATAAAGTCATACTATTAAAGGAAAAGAAAGCTCTCTCTTTCTCTCTCTG
This sequence comes from Sphaerodactylus townsendi, assembly GCF_021028975.2. NCBI lineage: Eukaryota > Metazoa > Chordata > Lepidosauria > Squamata > Sphaerodactylidae > Sphaerodactylus > Sphaerodactylus townsendi. The sequence goes on from NC_059430.1 coordinate 102,811,384, forward strand.
CCTTTCCCCAAATTCAGACCACAAATGTTTTTTCCAAGCATCTTCACTAATGAAAGATCAAGAATGGTCTTTTCTGGCAAGGAGCTCTTTTGGGTTTGACCTAAAAAGTTTTTTTTTTAATCTTAAAAAATTAGCTATAGAATCCAACTCAGACGGAGGACTAAAATGATAGGTAACATTGACAAATATCAGTTCTGCCCCCATCCTGTTATCCTGGTAGATGTCCCTCCCTTGAGCTGTTGTTCGCCCCAGAAAGGGGGAGGGCAATAATATAAGCGCTTGTTTTCCTTACATAATAGCAGCCCAGCAAGGTATGTGTACATGTGGATTTGTCTCTTGAAAATGGTGCAGAAGGCAGGGCTGAAACAATTTGCCCCCCCTACACCCTCAGTGGCTGTTTCGGTGGTTGAAAAATGAGCAAGTTGTCGTTTGAACCTTTCGTGAAACCCATATTCAACAATCAAGATGGTTCAAATTGATGACATGTCTGGGATAGAGAGATGAAAACATTAGACCCACACTTCCTATTTGAGAGTGAAGTAACAATCCATTTGCCTCAGAATTGCCAACAATTCTAGGGCCTCATTCAACACCAAAAGACTTGGAGAGTACAAAAATATGTGCACAGTTTAGCAGCTTGCCTGCCTGGACATCAGCTCAGAGACGCATGAGCTTGTGTCCCACTCTACAATCACAAAACAAAATCAGGAGGTCTAGGATCTTCCTCCCCACAACTCACCTCAACTCAGTATCGGCTGATGCCATGAGAACCTCCACACAGACAACTAGAGGCAAATCCATGTGCTCCCCAGTTCTGCTCCCCCTGATTTGTTCCTCAAAATGAAAAGCAAAGGTCACCCACGCAGAAGGAGCCGTTGGTTTCTCCGTTGCATGCTCTCTCTCTTTCTCCCTCTGTTACTGAGAACAAGGTGATTGCAAAAGCCTTCTCCAGAGGCGTTTATCGGACCAACTGTGCTTCGCAGGAAGCTCTGTGGCTGGCACACTTGCCTTGCAGCACTGTGCAAGATAGATGCCCATTGCCTCAACTTCCCTAACCCACACTGTTTTATAAGGGCCTTACCCACTCCCGGCAGTGGGGCAATCCTCACCTTTGCTGTTACACGCTGGGATTCTGAGAAGAGAAAGAGCTAAACAGATGATCTTTAGAGGAGAGGGAGGAACGAAGGGCTAGGCTGAACCATGGAGCAAATCATACCGAGATTTAGAAGTGAAAAGAAATTATTAAATTTTTCAGCAAGCTTACAATTATCACAAGCAAATTAACAAAAACAAAATCTGAGAGAAAAAAAGAAAAAAACCATCAGTAAAAAAAAGGAAAAAAAGAAAGGAAAAAAACACAATTTCCTACATACTTATCTTAAAATGAGAATGACTTCCTTCAAGAGTTATAATTTACTTAAATAAATATTATAGTTTGGTTACATATAATTACAGATCCTAAAGATTATTAATCTTAAATGTTAGTCCACTTGCTTGAATATTAATATACTTGTATAATTATTTAACCACTAATGCTTTAATTTAGACATTTTTCTTTTCATATTCTCTAGTGACTTCATTAGAATATTCCAGTTTCAAATATTCAGTATTGCAAACCGAACATAAAATATTAATATTCTTGTTATCTTTTCAAATAAACAATTAATGGGTCCCAAATGTTTACAATTTTTTAAAATTATGATTCTTAATTACTGTTGATAATGGCCCTTTCCCCACTTACCTTAAGCCCCGCGCTACTCTCCTCAAGTAGCGCGGGGTCCCGGGGCACTCCCCACTACAGGGGCGGTGACAGCGCAGCCGCCCCGATGCTGCCACTCACGCGCCCCCTCAGTGCGCGGCATCCCTGGCGCTCTTCAAAACGGCGCCTTTTGATGACCCCACACAGAGCGCAGGGTCGTGGGGACGCCCAGGCGCGCTCCAGAGATGCCGCGCGCTGGGAGCAGCACGCAGCAAAGGGCCCACAACGGTAAGTGGGGAAAGGGCCAATTTGTCCATTGCTCAGAGTTTTAGAACTTCTTGCTGGGGATCTGGAACAGTTGTCACATGGCTGACATATTTAAACATTGATTATGGAAAATCTCGACAAAGACACTCCATTTAATGGAGCCCCCTAGACAAGCAGTTGAAATGTCTGTGGGCTTTGCCTCACATTTCCTCAATCATTGTTGCTATGATGTCCTTGAATGTTCACAAACATCTCAGCTGCTCAGGAGAGAGTTGGCTATAGAATGCTGAGCAGCAATTCAGCTTCTACTACGGAAGTGCAAAGTTTGGGAATACCTGGGGGGGGGCGGGAGGGGAGGGAGAGTGAGAGAGTGAGAGAGAGAGAGAGAGAGAGAGACCAGGAGGTATTTATCATCATTAAACCATAAAACCCAATATATTACTCATTTTAAAATCTAGGCATAATTGCTGAAAAGATTTAAAAGCAGTTGATGATTTCTGCTGAAGCTTCAGGGTTAGCAATTTAACATTTGTGATTATTTTAAATTAAGTATAATTTAAAGAGCGGGGTGTTTACTTCACTGAAACGGGTGCTGTTGTGAAAGCATGCATATTGCACAATACCACACGCCCGTTCTGACACTTGGAATGGCATCACATCCTGAACAACAGGGTTGTTTACTATGGGTTTAGGTTTTATGGAGCGCTTACTGAAAGCCAGGAAAGTCGCTATGAGGCCTGGACTATAAAGATAGGCTACTTGTCTTCATTGCCTTCTTCTCCAAACCTGCCAGCCGTCTCACAGGGGATATTATTTTATCTAGGTGTAACTAATGTCATTTTCACTTTTTAAATTTCTATTTAAAGATTTAGAATTTAGGGTCTATGGAACAAATAGTCATAGATAAGGTTGCCAGGTCTGGTTTGGGAAATAACTGATGATTTGGGGGGTGACACCTGGGGGAGGTGGAGTTTGGGGAGGAGAGGGACCTTAGCAGAATATAATGGCATAGAGTCCACCTTCCATACCAGCCATATTCCCAGGGGAACCAATCTTGGTCATTTGGAGACCAACTGTAACAGCCGGAGATCTCCATAAGTCACCTAGAGGTTCACAATCCTTGTCACAGAGCATGGGCAGTTAGTAGAGTTGCTCACAGCTGCGAGAGCCCCCTCAGTCAGTCTGGCATGCTTCAGGAGCGAGAAGGGCTAAAATGCTAATTCATTTTCAGGCCCAAGCCAGAGAGGAAGAAAGCATTTGAAACAGCAGCAGAAAGAGCCATAAGAAGCAGATCTGTACTTCTATAAGTTAACATTTTGGATTTTAGCTTTTCCTGGCATTACTGAACTCCGTTTTCTAGTTTTTGCTTTTGTTCTAAAGAGCCGCTCTCTACAAATGTTGCTATGACCATAGCCAGTTTTACCTCTAGTTGTATTGTTGGGTTTATGATAAATGTTTGCTATTTTGAAACTCATAACACCTTTAATGTTTTTTTTAAAGCAACTTCATAGTTGTTTGCCAAGCCACAAGGGTGCTATCATTTACTGATTTGAACCCCTCCCTCTTTCTAGATAAGGTAATTAAAGTCTTCCACAACAAAACCCCGATCTATTTCAGACCTATCTCCTCAAATCTATCTATATCCCAGGACTGTGTGAATTTTCTGTGTGTTTGTGCAACCCATGCCATTTTAGTATTTTTTTGGTTTTGTTGGATCTTAGGGCCCAGGGGATAAAAGCTCATTGAGCATGTGCAGTTGGTAAGCTTGCTTGCTTATTACCAACCTGGCTACAAGGAGCCCCACCCTCCCCTCAGCAGTGAGTCCTTGAGGTCACAGCAGGAGAAGGAAGGCCTACAGCTTAATTGAGGGAATGACTTATTTTTTTTACAGGCCCAAATTGAGGGAAGACCTGCAGCAGCTACATCAGATGCAGAAGGCCAGATGGGAGAAAGAAGACCTGCTTTATGAATAGTTTGGACTTTATTGCTATTCTTTCATTACTGGACACGGTTAGTGGTGATATTTATTCTAAAGGTGCTTTTTTTCTTAAAAACAGCACTAAGAGATTTCAATACAATTAGGTTATTACTGTGTATATATACTCACTATATATTCACTATTATTTATTTTTAAATGATAGAAAGTTGTGTTAAGATTAAAAGTTTGTTAATTTGTTCAAACAATTTCATATTGGTTTGTTAAGCCACAGGGTGCTGTCATATATTATTTCCTAAGTCTCCAATGGAGATTGATGTGGCCAAGGATAAGTAGGTTACATTTGCATTTACCATTTGTGTGCCTTTACATTTATTATTTTCACTTTTCCAAATAAAATAGTTAAACTTTTACTTCTGACTCCTGTGGATTTCTAAAAAGAAAAATCTATCGTAAACAAAGGTGGTAAAGATCTCGTCATTGCTCCCTCTTACAAAGCAAAGTCTGTCACGCTAATTGCTCACTCTAAAAGGTACAGACCCTTCCATTTCGGGTAACATTGAGGAGAAGGCCCAGACTCAATAGTATTTGCTCTGGAAGATAAGCTTATAGCTTTGCTTTTTAAAATTTTAAATTATAAGGTTTGGTCTCTTCCACCTGGGGGCAATTCCACGATTCCCTGTTGTTACAAAGACATTTGCAGTAGCAACAGAGCCCCCTCCTCTGATGGAGAAGAAAGGTTTGATTGGTACACAAGACAAGTACCAAAAGGTCAGTAGCTGATGACCTCTAAGGAAGGGCTGGCCAATAGCAGGTGGTTAGTCTGGCAGAACTGCATCCTCTAGCCCTTCCCTGGGTGGAACTAGCATTGGCACACAGACAAGCAGCAGCCAGGACCGCAGCTTTAATGACAACAACTCACACCCACCTCTCAAGGGGTTTTCAAGGCAAGAAATGAGCAGAGGTGGTTTGCTTTTCTTTGCATAGCAAAGCTAGTCTTTATTGGCAGTCTCACATCCAAGTACTAAATATGGTTGACACTGCATAGTTTGGAAGCTCTCACAAGCTCAGGCTAGGCTACTGCTAAGCTGAATTTCCCAGGACTCTTACTTTTTCCACAGGGATTTATGTTCCTCCTGTGTCAGTCAACGTACAAGGTTCCAGATCATAAGTCCTTCCATGCCTTCAGGTGAAATATGCTCAGAGGAGCATGTAATTCTATTGGGCAAGTAACTAACACATGCAGTCAACATGGAATGGTGATTAAAGCGAGACTGGGGAGACATGGGATCTAATCTTCATGAAGGTTTACATAAATATTGCTAAACCTAAGCTGCAGAATAGCTCATACCTAAGGAACTTACAAGCAGGTATTTACGATACTGGTAGCATGCTGAATTGTTCCTGGAAGCTCTGTCAGCAGAAGGAAAGAACATGGCCTTTGGGATGGAGTCATCATACAGGACTACCTTCTTCTATACAGTCCAACCTATTTCAGCTCAAAATTTATTCTCTGTTCCCCCGCTTGCAGAGCTGAGTTGAGTGGGGACTAAGACAGGCCTTTTTCAGTGGTGGCACCTCACTCTTGAATCTAGGCTTGCTAACCTCCAGGTAGGGCCTGGAGATCTTCAGGAATTATAACTCGTCTCCAATTCTCCACAGATCAGTTCCCTGGGAGAAAATTGCTCAATGGTATATCTTGCTGAGGTCTTCTCCTTCCCAAAGCCCATTGTCCCCAAGCTCATGCCCAAATGTTCAAGAATTTTCCATGCTGGAGTTGTCAACCCATCTGGTGCTTACTTTTGTTTCCATCTTAAGTCAAAATATTCCTTTGTACCCATGCTTCAATTCCACCTTTTTAGTGATGGTTTCAATGGGCTATGTCCCACTGGAGTCCTGTTTTATGACTACTATTTTGTACTGGAATTGTTTGACTGATGTTCTTAATGCAGAGATAGTATCTTTCATTCTATTTTTATACTGTTTTATGTTGATTTTACGTCCTTAGTCAATATATTTCTAGTTTTCATGCCAGTTTTTAGTATTTGATAGATTCTTGTTTTATGCAGTTGTCATGATTTTTTAACATTGTTTTTATTTTGTTAGCTGCCTGGAGCAGATCTCTGCACGATTTGGAAGCATTTCAGCCAAAACTACAGGCAGTGCAGTGCAGGAGACACAACAGCATCTGTGCGAATTCAAGGAAGGCGGGATAGCCAGGGTCCAATCCAGGAGTGTCCAAAGCTCTTAAGGGGGAACAATTCCTGAACAGAAGCCCTCAGGAACCTGTCCTACTTTCTGGCATCAAAAGGATCCTTTAAAAAGACATGCCTGTTTTGATGGCCCAGTGTTTAGAAGTGGGAGGCAGTGCTTATCAGATTATATCTGCCTATAAGCATTTCCTGACAACATCCAGGCCAAAGCTCCAAACATGCAACATAGGCCAGCGTGAGGTAAGTTCCCTCCAGTTCTGTTTAGGAAGAGCATGTCCCTTTAAATGCATTCAGGGGCTACAAGCACACCCCCACTCAGGCCATAGAAGGGCCAGATTCATACAACCAAGGATCTGGATTTCTGTTTCAGGACAGAGCCTCTCTCCTTCACTCTTGCTGGCAATAGACCCTCTGTGGGCATTAGGATCCACTTGGCCACTACATCATAAATAACATTTCATCCCCTCTCTGCTGTGGGATTCCCTGGGTGACCTTGAGCCAGTCACAGTCAGCTTAACCTACCTTACAGGGTTGTTGCGAGGATAACATGGAGGTCAAGAAAATGAAGTAATCCACTTTGGGTCTCCATAAATGAAGTAAACAAACAAACACTTCAGAAGAGATGCCTGCTTCAGACTGGCCAGGTGGAATTTGGAATGGACCTGTATATGATTAGTTCAGGGCATTCTAAATATTGGCATGGATCAGGGAACAGCACTGTCAAAAGCCTATGGGTCGAATCTCCACTGGCGATTAATCCTGTGATCCAGGTTTCAGGACGAACTTCCCACAGCAACACCATTCATGCTGGTTCTGGTGCTCTCTCGCCCACTTATCACGTGTTTTCCTAGGACCTGCATGATTGAGCACCTTTCCAGAAAACACCTGTCCAATCCAGATTGGTGGGGAAGATCGGGGATTGGATCCAGATTTGTATTTTGCGCCGTAGGGAGTGACGTGGGGAATTCCAGCCAATGAGAGCGCGGTGGGTGGTGCATGAAGCGCGCACAGCCTTTTTTTTCATGCTGCCGGGGGACGCGAAAACAGCAGCATGACAACACAGGCACGTTAAAACATGGGCACGCGGGTTCAAAATGTCTGTGCCAATGTGCCAATGCGTTCACGAAACTGTTCCATAAAGCAAGACGGCGGCATGATAGCCTATCAGGAAAAAGCTGCTTGGCCAAGATTATTGAGTGTGCGTGCTAATGTACCAAGTATTCTCGCACAAAACTTTTTTTAAAAAAAAGGTCCCGCCCCAACACTGCCCGAAAGCCAATCAGATGGACCCGCCGAGCCGATTGGGTATCCATGGGGATTGCTGCATTGTTTGAATCCGTGATGGGCACAGATGTCTTCACTAGCAACATGCTGCAGTGGGGATGGTGAAACCTTGATGAAAAGGTGCTGATTCTTTTGAAACCTGGATGTATCCAGATTAATTTCTCAGTGGGGATTTGGCCTATGTCTCCACACTCCCACCCAGTTTCCCCATAAAGGTTCTTTGCTGTGTTGACAGAGCCGATTCTTTTATGAGCTGAGGAGCTTTTATTGCATTTTACAGCCCATGTTGAAGCCCAATTATTATTAAATAATGTTTTATTATGGAGTCCTTAACATTATTCTTATAAACACTAATAAAGTTTCAATAAAAACGTCACAGTGAAGTATTGATTTACAACCCACTAAAAAAGCACAAACCAGCTTGCAAAAACGAGCTTTCAGAGGCGCTAAACAGGCACAGAAACTGATCTAGCAACCTTAGGCAGATGAAGATCACAGGAAAAGGGAAATGGAGCTGAACAAACTGCAGATTTCCGAGCGCACATTTCAAAATGGTACCGAGGGAGAGTGGCCCTTGTGTAGGATGTCCTTGCTTGCATTAGTGGTGCTCGGCAGGTGGTTGCTCCTCGTTGCAGGGAGTGCTGTCCCTGAATCTGCCCAACATGGACATCTATGCTTGACGGGGCAGCTTCTAGAGCCAGAGGCCCCTTCCGCACATGTAGAATAATGCACTTTCAGTCCACTTTCACAATTGCTTGGAAGTGGATTTTGCTATTCCGCACAGGTGCAAAGTGGATTGAAAGTGCATTATTCTGCACATGCAGAAGGGGCTAGAGCTACGGGGTGAGCAGAGGCTTAGCAAATGGGAGAAACTGCTCTGCTGCCCAGCCAAGGGCAAAATGCCAGGCCTTGTACTGCCTGCCAGTCTCAGGGGATGAGGCTACCAGTTCCCTTCAGTTCAGTGGCTGAAGAAACTGCAGCAGGACAGAGAAAAGCATCATCTTTAATGTTCCCAAATAGGGTTGCCAATGTCTATGTCAGGTCTGAACAGCTCCCAGAATTACAACTGATCTCCAGAACAAAGCGATCAGTTTTCCTGGAGCAAAGGGCTGTTTTGGAAGGTGCACCCCAGCATCTTGCTGAAGTCTTTCCTCTCCCCAAACTCCATCTTCCCTAGGCTCCACCCCCAAAATCTCCCAACCTGGAGCTGGCAACCCTATTCCCAGTTCAAACCTCTGCCCAACTCACACATTATAATCACCTTGTCTTCGTTGGGGGACAACATGAGTCCTCGCATCAGCCGCTGAATGGGAGTTTTGTGCCTCCCAGACTTGCATATGCCCTTTATTTTTCACAACCATAAGATGTAATTATGTTTCTCACATGCTGTCTAAACTTTTCAGTGGAACCAGTAATAGTGCCATGGGGCAGACTGAGAAAGCAAAAACAGTGCAGTGAGGAGACATGCCATGAAGAGAATAAAAGTAAAGTTTCCCCTTCAGTCATGTTCAACCCCGGGGTACCACTGCAAGCAGTGATTTCATAGGCAAGCCGTTTTTGTGGGGTAGATTGCTTTCCCCGGCTATTCTTTACCCCCTAGTTATGAGCTAGGTACTTATTTACTGACCAAGGAATGGATGGATGGCTGAGTTGACCATGAGCCAGCTGCCAGGATATCTGAGCCACCGGGGGCTCGAACTCCTGACCATGTGAGTGGCAGAGCAAGCACTTAACCACCACGCCACACGGCTCCTATGAAGAGAATAGCACACTGGAATTCCCCATTCCAGTTCATATGACCATCCTTCTGTCATTTGTGAACAAACGAAGACTTCATCGTGTGCAGCATGGCCCAGGTGAAACTTTGATGCTGTGCAGGAGACACAGGAACAGCATCCTAAATTTCTTCCTTGTGGAAAACAAGCCAGGGAAGGCTGCCAGTTCCAGCAAAGGGAAGGGAAGGGTGTTCTTTTCTCCCCTCTCCAGATGCTGGTTTGCTCAAAATCACTTTTCTCAAGATGCTTTTTTTGTTTCCTCAGCAGGGCAAAAAGAAATGGAAAACAAATGTGAACTCTTTGCCTTTTATGCACACACAACTTACCCCCCCAGCTGTTTGCATGGGGATTTGCCTCCTGAGAAGTGTTCCTAGCTGAGCAGCCATTTTGCCTGCCCGTCACTGTCTCCTCCGCCCCGTCCCCCCATCCCTGTCACTTGTCTTCGGTGTAGTATTAGCCTGCTAGATCTTGTCAATTTCACTCTCTCTGTCGCTCCTGCAATAGACCTTCAACTGAAAATTTAAAAATGAAAGAAAGCCCTTTGGGGATAGGCGGCCTATAAGTTTAATTAAATAAATAAATAAATAAATAAATAAATAAATAAATAAATTTTGATCCGTCTGAAATGGTGGCCCGAAGAGTGGGTGGAACTGATGTTGTGTGGGAGGGGAAGGTGGCCAGGACCACGAAAACCCAAAGGAAGTTGAACACATGCTGATCTCCTATATACATGGCCACCTCATGCAGACAGGAAAATCCCAGGGACCAGGTAGGAAGGCTGCTTGAATATATAATTAATGCGGATCATCCTCAGCTCAGTCAAAACATTTGAGCTGGCATAGGCTAAGGAGGACAAGCTAAGCAGGGTACCAGACATTATGGGAATGGCTGCAAAATGTGGGAGAAGAATAAAACCACAGAATAATCTTGCAGACTAGAGGAAAAGACCACAAATCAGTAATATGTGAAACTCTGCTTATTATTTGTTACGAGCTTTAATGAAGCAATGCCTCTTAATTGTAGCATCAAATATGATTAGAACATGCCAAGCTGTGTTCTACTATATATCCAAACCAGAATGTGCCCTCCACCTCCCATCCCTAGTTAAGAAATGACTCATATATACAATATGTTATGAAGTGATAGGAAGCAAGTATGTTTGGGAAGGGCTGGCAAATGAATAAGATTGATCAAAGAGTGCAAAAGAGAGAACCAAGCAGAAGTCAAGATATGGTTTCATAGTTTAGGCCCCTTCGGCACGTGCAGAATAATGCATTTTCAATCCACTTTGCCGCTGTATTTTGCTGTGTGAAATAGCAAAATCCACTTCCAAGCAATTGTGAAAGTGGACTGAAAGTGCATTATTCTGCATGTGCGGAAGGGGCCTTAGAATGGAAGTCATCCACAACTTGAGCTCAGAAAATACAGAGAATGACTTATAAAAAGTCCATAAATTTGAGAAGACTGGACCCATAGCAAAGCTGTGTCAGACTGTGTTGACATGATCTGTGATGGTGTTCAGTTGTGTTTTATTTTGGCCTGACCAGCAAAGCTGTAGAATTCTATAAGACTTATTAGTAGGCTTGATTGCTACTTAAGAATTGGTAGTTGAAGGACAGGCACTGGTGGAAAGCGCTGTCAACTGACTTAAGGCAACCCCGTTGGGGTTTTGAGGCAAGAGACGTTTTGAGGCAAGATATATTCAGAGGTGGTTTGCCTCTACATAGCAACCCTGAACTTCCTTGATGGTCTCCCACCCAAATACTAAACAGGGTTCACCTGTTAGCAAGATCTGAAGAGAATGGGCTAACCTGCACCATCCAGATCAGGGCAGGGAGCTAGATTTATTGTTGGAATATCTGCTTTGACATATGTGTGCATCACAAACTATAGAGAGTGCCGATGTTCTGACTGAGGTGTGCTCCACCACTGGCAAGACATCCCCAGTGATGAAGGTGAGCATCAGAAGCATATTGAATGGGAAGCTGGGTAGGAGAATGCTTGCCCTGAAAGACAACTCTTGAAGGTGAAGTTTGGCCAGGGCAGTCAAGAGGCTTCAGGCAAATGCCTCTTGAGACGCCTTGTGCTCTCTGGAAGATGGTGTAAACATTCTCAGAAAGACAGGATGATTCATTTCCCATCACAGTATCACTTTGCAAGGCATGGGGGTTAAAGGCACGTCCAAGAGGTAGGAGCGTTTGCTGATGTAAAGTTCTCCACTTTGAGAAAGCACATTTTAGTAATAAGGTGTAAACCAAGCACATCCTTCACTGAACTTTGTAACTATGCAAGCTTTATATTAAAACCCATCAGACTTTAGGATGCTTTAAGCAACTTATCTTTCCACAATGTTACAGCAAAGTTACTGCCCAATCCCTTAACCCAGTGGTTCTCAACCTTCCTAATGCCACGACCCTTTAATACAGTTCCTCATGTTGTGGTGACCCCCAACCCTAACATTTATCCATTTTACAGATGGAGAACACTGATGGAGAGTCTTAGGCGACCCCTGTGAAAGGGTCGTTGGACCCCCAAAGGGGTCCCGACACCCTGGTTGAAAACCACTGCTTAACCAGAAGAGACAGGAATGGAACGTGGGACCTTCTGTGTTCCAAGCAAATGCTCTACCACTGAGCCACATCTCCCACCAAGGATGACTGTGTGACCTTTCCCCTCTTACACCAACCTTGCTAAAGACTTTTCTTTACCTTCTGTGCATCTTGACTCACTAGGGCCATACTATGTTACCTTATATAATTGCCTAACATTGTGACAAAGAATTCTCAGCCAATGGGCATACAGGAGACTCTTTTGTGCATACATTGGCTGAGGGTGTGCGGTCGTGCCAGGACGTCCTCCTGCTGGGTCTCCCACCCACCTCCCCATTCCCCCAGCCATCCTCCCCCTACCCCACACACAAACCTTGGCCTGGTGGAGAAGCAACGCCAGGGTGCCTTCCTACTAGGCCTCCTGCCTGCCTCCCATTCCCCCATCCCAAGCAACACCTTCCAACTCTCCCTCATCCCAAGCCTCACATTTCAACCCTCCCCAACCTCAAGCCGCACCTTTCCAATGTTTCCCACCGCAAGCCTCATCTTTCCACCCTCCCCCACCCCAATACTCACTTCCAACCCTCTCCCCACCATGGCCCTCACCTTTCTCCCCTCCTCTACCCCAAGCCACCCTGTCTGAACTCCTCCAATCTTCACCTTCCTGCCTCTCCCACCCACAAGCCACAGGCTCAGGATTCAGAACCAGGTAGGTGGGAAGAGTCACACCAGAAGGGGGGGGGGGAGCTGCTACTGCCCCAGTAAAGCCCACTGCAGGGGAAAATGCTTCCTCCCCCACCCTTTACTAGGGCCCATTGCATCTCCTTGCAATGGGCTTTGATGCTAGTGTGATATATTTGGCCACGGTTCAAGTGACACAACGGGGCACAAAACAGCAACCCCCCCCCCGCCATTTCAGCTTGAAAAAACATCTTAGTGGTGGGGGGGGGGGGAAGGCTGCACTGACATGGTCCAAACTGGGCTATGCAGTGCTTGAGAAGTAAATTCCCTGAAGCCGCTTTTGTGACTGTGGGGAAAGTGAGCCAGGTTGATGAAATCCTGACGCAACTCATGGCCGAACATAATGTACAGTTTGGCCCTAATTCCATCTCTTGCCTTGGATTCTGGAGGAGATTATAGGAGTAAACTACCTATAACAGTTTCGTTCCCCCTTTCCCCCCTTCTTGAACCTGTACTTCTAGGACAGTGGCATCTCAAACACCTTCATGCCAGGTTTGGGGACCATTACAGAAACAAAACCCAGAGCCCTGGCATTTTGTGTTCATGTACTGACATTTACACACATGTGCCCTGGGCTGCTCTTTCTCTCAGAAACAGAGTGTTTGGAAATCCAGGAATATTGGAGAGTGGGGGTAGGTGGGCAGGGAGCATGAAAAGCAAAGGATAGGAGGGGCAGAGCTTACTAACTGCTTTTAAAAATGTCATCCCACAAGTAAGGACATGGGCTCTTGTTATCAGGAACTTGTATCAGAAAGTTAGGATTGTCCTTGGTGAAGTGGAAGTATCGGAGCATACGTGATTATATCTGAAAAGCAACAGGACCAGGTATCTTAAAAAATGACATGCAATGGTTGGAATAAATCAGTAGGTGCCAGTAAATCAAAATTTGGATAGAAAACGTCCACCTTCAAAAGATGATATTGGATGGTAACGTATTGATTTCACTCAAAAATATGGGAAACTGCCTGCCCCTCTGCACTGTCCAGGAGTCATTTCCACAGCTAGAGCAAGACTATTGAAAGGCTCCTCGGAAATTACAGTTTCAGGCCACCTCTGGTCTAAATCAAGTGGGGCTTGCCTAAGAAAATCCCTCTCATCTCCTCCACTAGTCCTTATCTATCCATTTTTGAATTCCCGACTCTGGCTTGATAAATCACTATCATCGTTTTCAGTCCATACGGAAGTTCTGTTAGGGTGTCTTTTGTCAGAACTGGGGTTGTCCTTTCCAGGCTGGGAAGTTCCTGCAGAATTTTTTTTTTGAGGGGGCTGGACAGGGGAAGGCAGAGTCTGGAGAGAGGATAGACCAGGGGTCTGCAACCTGCAGCTCTCCAGATGTTCATGGACTGCAATTCCCATCAGCCCCTGCCAATGCTGGCAAGGGCTGATGGGAATTGCAGTCCATGAACATCTGGAGAGCAGCAGGTTGCAGACCCCTGGGATAGACCTTATCAAGGTATGTTGTAGGGTTGCCAGCTCCAGGTTGGAAAATGCCAGGAGATTTTGGGGATGGAGCCTGAGGAGGGTGGGTTTGGGGAGGGACTTCACTGGGGGTGTAATGCCACAGAGTCCACTTTCCAAAGCAACTATTTTCTCCAGGTGAACTGATTTCTGTTGCCTGGAAAGCAATTGTAATAGCGGGATATCTCCAGTCCCCACCTGGAGGTTGGCAACCCCAGTATAACACCATAGATTCAATTCCCCCCCCCCCACACACATACCCAAAGCAGCCATTTTCTTGCTGCGAACTGATCTCTATATTCTGGAGAGCCCTTCTGAGTGTGCCCGTGTGGGTGCATTTGCTCTTCAGCGCACCAAAGCACCAGCCAGCTTAGGCACATAAATTTTGAAAATTTAATAATATAATTGCGGGGAAATAATGTTTTATTGATATATCTTTAACCAAATGGGAGGGGGGAATCCATTTTTGGCTGTGGAGGAGCCAGTTGAGAAGAGCATGCCCTCCCCCCGCCCCCGGGCACACTTGTACGCAACCTGGGAGGTGGGGGGCTTGTACAGTGAATTGCAATAGGAATAGGACAGCGATAGACCTGTCCCGATTTTCTTTTGTGACACTTTGTGTATTTGTACCTCAGCCTCCAGGATCTTTCTCTGCTAATATCAAACAATATGCCAGTGACTGGGCAGAGATGAGTCAGCGCTGTAATTACCCGCCTGGGCTTAGAAAGGTGATGCAATTTCTCACAGCTTCTTTGTTACAGGAAATAGAGGGGTGGGCTCCCCCCCCCTTTGTAACTATAGTGATTGAGGGTTGGATTTTTTTTCTGTGGGTAGAAGCTTCACTGCAGCAGCCAGAAGCCAGTGGTGGCCTCTCCTTCTTCTTTGGTTTCACTCTCAAAGAGGCAGGCAAACTCAGTGGTATTTGGACAACTAGGATGGGTCTTCCTGAAGGATGATGTTTTCCGTTATGGGGCAGACTTCTCAGCCTTGGCCCTGCTTCCTCATCTACAGTAAACCAGGGGTGTCCAGCTCTGGAGCCAAGTATTTTCATGGACTACAATTCCCATCAGTCCCTGCCAGCATGGGACTGATGGAAATTGTAGTCCATGAGCATCTGAGGCGCCAGCGTTGGACACCCCTGATCTAAACCATTCTGCTCTGTAGCATCTCTTGAACACAGAGCCATTGGGGACACATCTGCCCGTAGAAAACATCCTGGGGCAGATATATATTTTGTGGGATGGGTTGATCCTTGTTTTAAATAAAGCTGAAAATAGTTATTGCGGTCTATTTGAATTTCTTAAAACTAAACAATGCAAAAACAGTACAGCACAAGCTATTTCACAATTTAAAGCATCACTGCACGTACAGTTCCTACCGTAATAACTTAAACCAACCACCCGCCCTCAATGCAAATCCAGTGTGAGGCAACAATTGGAGTAAGTTACAGAACATGAAAGCAGAAGCAGGATAAACAGAACAGCCACATGGTAAAAGTTTGGGTTGAAAACGACAACCCTGAACGATTAAAGTCCGGTCAAATCAAACTATATTGATCTGGTGCTTGAAAGATAATGAAAGATAATATATGTAAAGATGAGGCAAAGAACAGAACCATAACTGGGGAACAGTAATGAAAGTTAACAGGGCTAAATTAGTGCAGTTCTCCACTTCCCTTGGAGAAAATGCAGGGTAGCCAACTCCAGTGGGTTTTCAAGGCAGGAGATGTTCAGAGGTGGTTTCCATTGCCTTCCTCTGCATAGCAACCCTGGACCTCCTTGGTGGTCTCCCGTCCAAGGATAACTGGCCATGTGTAAATGTGGGGGGAGGTGTGGTGTGAGGAGGGCATGTCTAATCTGTGGTTTCTAAGGAAACATTTTGTCCACATGAATTTGCTGCCAGAACTCACATGGACTGTTTATTCCGCAATGACGGGAAAACCTTACTTCCCTTTTCTTATCTTCCTGCTCACACTGACAATAAACACGGTTGCCACACACATAGAAGTAGCTGCAGAGCATCACCACTCCTGGCTTCTCTTCTGTCAGTCAGTGCCTTTTATTAGCATAAAGCAACAACATAGTGTAAAATTATCTTCTGCTTTTTTGCCAGCTTCTGGCTCACTGTCCCATCTTTGTTCAGCAAGAGGAGAGCCCTGCCTGCTGGCAAGCTGAGAACTGTTGCATATCCTTTGTTGCTCAGCAA
The DNA here is from genome assembly GCF_021028975.2 of Sphaerodactylus townsendi. Lineage (NCBI taxonomy): Eukaryota > Metazoa > Chordata > Lepidosauria > Squamata > Sphaerodactylidae > Sphaerodactylus > Sphaerodactylus townsendi. The sequence continues at coordinate 102,827,511 of NC_059430.1, forward strand.
AGGACAAGAGAGACCCCCACACTTCTGCAAGAGTCTATTGCATACCCTGCAGCTGTGGAAAGGTCTACATAGGAACCACAAAACGCAGCATTCAGACTCGTATTAAGGAGCACGAAAGACACTGTAGGCTTAACCATCCTGAAAAATCTGCAGTCGTAGAACATGCTCTAAACAAAACTGGACATAACATTTTATTTGAAAACACTGAAATTCTGGACAACTCGAAAGGTTATTATGTTACTATGTCAGACTACACAGGGAGGCCATTGAAATCCACAAACACCAAGAAAAGTTCAACAAGAAGGAAGAGATGCTGAGAATTAACAAAACTTGGCTATCAGTACTTACAAACATCAGAATCAAAGGCCAAGGGCATGCCGGATTCATGGACAATGGACTCCACCCAGACACAGGGTTTGCATTCACTAAGACTGTTGCGGCTGCTGCAGGGAATACAAATGTGAATCACTCCCCGGACTGAAAAACCCGACCCGCATTACAATGCAGTCAACCACACCTTTGTATAGCAAGTTCCACCCCAACACTTACTGATTGGTTCCCCACCCTGGGACATGGACAATATATATATACCCCACTAAACATTCCCTTCTCATTGGACACAGTGTGTAACAGCCTTCCCTCTGTGACACACCTCTGAAAATGCCAGCCACAGATGCAGGTGAAACATTAGGAACAAGATCTACCAGACCACGGCCACAAAGCCTGGAAAACCCACAACAACCTGTTGCATATCCTTTTAATTCTTAGAAACTGGGGATGTAGAATTGGGGGCTGTGGAGGGCAGGGGTGGTCCTCATAGTTGTCTTCCAGACCCTAAATTTTCAACTTGAATTAAAAAGAATTTGGCCTTTTTACTTACAGCAATGCAAGGGGAAATATACTGGCAGAATTTTACCAAGGCATTTAGTAAGAAGCAGATGCCCTGCCTTCTAGTATTTTGGCCAATTAATGCAAGGGCATTGGGATGATTGGCAAGAACCTGGCGCTTATTTTTAAATTGTATTTGCATTCATTACTCTCTAACTTGGATGGTCCTGGCTAGTCTGCTCTTGTCACAATTTGGCTGATAAGCAGGGTTGGCCATGGTTAGTTCTTGGATGGGAGACTACAAGGAAGTCCAGGGTTGCTAGGCAGAAGCGGGCAAAGGCAAACCACCTCTGTTTATCTCTTTCCTTTAAAACCTTTTGGGGTTGCCACAGGCTGGCTGCAACTTGCTGGTTCTTTCCACCACCAGCAGCATTATTTTAAAAATTAATTAGGGTTGCCAACTCAGGTTTGGAAATTCCTAGAGATTTTGGCAGTGGAGCCTCAAGAGGGCATAGTTCAAAGAGCAGAGCAAATTCAGCAGGGATGTGATGCCACAGAGTCCATCCTCCAAAGCAGCCATTTTCTTCAGGAAAACTGGAAGTTAGTTGCAATCCCAGGAGATTGCCAGATCCTACCTGAGGGCTGGCAACCCTCCCACCAGCTGACCTAGCTTCTGGTCAGCTGACCCAGGGAACAAAGGCTGCTCCCCTTCCACATCTGCAAAGCTTCTGCCCTGATTGGTCTAAGCCACAGGTGTCAAACTCACGGCCCTTCAGATGTTATGGACTACAGTTCCCATCATTCCCTGCCAGATGCTGGCAGGGGATGATGGAAACTATAGTCCATAACATCTGGAGGGCTGCGAGTTTGATACCTATGGTCTAAGCAGTTCATCTTCTGCCAAGTATGCCTGGCCATAGGCAGTGCCAGCCAGCCAGCCAGCCCCTCCCTCCCTCCCTCCCTCCCTCCCTCCATTCCCAGTAATTACTATTTTGGCACCCTCATCCTTTGCCTAACTGAATGATATTCACTGCCTCTGTCTTCCTGCCTATTAGCTGCTCCTTTGACAACTTTATTTCTCTTGGGTGGGCTTCTGGCTCCCAACTGGCTAGCGACTCCCTCCCTCCTGACAGCAAGACCCAGTCCAGATACTACTTACAAAGCAGGGCCCAAGTGAGCCCAGACAGTGAGTGTTGATCAGATAGATTACTCAACAACAATTATTTTCTTTTTAAAAAACTTCTGAAAGTTATTATTCGTGCAGATATATTCTGTGAGAGTCTCTTATCTGCTCATTGTGCAATTATTCCAAATAAATCTTCCTAATCCAGTCTTTCCGTAGAGACAAAATGTGTTGGGGAGAGTGTTCTTGGAACAGAATTAACTACTGTTCCTCTAAAGGCATCACCAAATAATATCCCATAGAAATATAATGCTGTTCTAGGACACACTGCATGCAAAAGACTATCGGGCCAATCTCTGGAAAGCATCTTCAGTTTAAAAAATCTCAGGTCACAGATGCTGGGGAAGATCTTCCCCGACTGAAGACCCTAGAGAAATGGCTGCTAGCCGGATGCAGCAATGATATGCCTTCAGGTGCGGCAGCGCCATCTGTTCAGGGTCTTTGCAGAATCCAGCCCAAGGCATGAGGCTTGGAGCCAGCCAGAAAACAAGATATAGAAAATCAGGTCAGAATACAAAGGAAAGCAAGCTCCCGAAGCCCTGTCTGCGTGTTACAGTGCACGCACGAGCCATCTGTGAAAACTGTACACTTGACTTTTCTTTGTACATCTGTTCGGTAATCCTCATGTTACATTCAACACATGTACACTTGAAATGGTGATACAAACCCCACATTTACTCAGTTTTTGGTCCCTGGTTTAATTTGTAAAATGAACACATGATGGATTGTTGGGGTGTGGGGGAGGGGTTTGCACACAAAAGATGTATGCACACTCAGGCAGGATGTATGTGCATCATTGTCATATTGTGGAAGAAACTTTCTCATAGCCTAAGTTCAGGCATGTTAAGTGTGCACTGCTGGGTCTCCTGGGCTGGATGAAGATGTTGTGGAGGAGGATTGGTTTTTATGGCCTTTTCTCTACCTCTGTGGAGTCTCTACCTAAGTGGCTCTACCTGTGGAGTTCTCTACCTAAGTGGCTAACAATAATGTTCCCTTCTCCTCCGCACAACAGGTACTTTGTGAGGTAGGTGAAGCTGAGTTTGGGAAGAACAGTGATCAGCCCAAGGTCGCCCAGCAAGCCTCATGGGGAGGAGTGGGGAATCCAACCTGGTTCTCCAGATTAAAGTCTGCTGTTCTTAACCACTGCCCCCTGCTGGCTGTCAAGGAATGTGCTATGTTGAAGGGGTAACCCAGTGGGGAGTATACTAGAAAGAAATGTTTCTTTCATGGCTCTGTTTCCTTCACGGCTCTGACCCATGCCTGGTGGAATGCTCTCCCTCCAGCTGTCCGGGCCCTGCAGGACCTTGGTGAGTTCCGCAGGGCCTGTAAGACGGAGCTGTTCCACCGGGCCTTTGGTGGGGCTGGCAGCGGTTCTACCACCCCCCACTGAGGCTCCAGATCTCCATTTTAGCTGGGCCTGTTTCCATCTTGGGCCCAGCCTTTTCCCCTCCCTTCCTGGCCTTTAGATCGGGTGCCTGTTTTAACAACTCTTGTTGTTCATAATTTGTATTCATTTTTAAAGTAACTGCTGCTATTGAAATTGTTTTAGTGGGGTTAAGTTATATTTGTATATTTATGTGCTGTTATTGAGGACAGCTGTATTGTGAGCCGCCTCGAGCCCTTTGGGGGTGAGGTGGCCTATAAATCTAACAAACAAACAAATAAATAAATATAACTATAAATAGCATGTAAGCTGATTATTGAGAATGTTAGCAGAGAGTTTGGCCAGAATGGAAAATGTTACATTTCGGTTTGAGTTGTGCATGCCCATCTCTCTGTGTATAAAATGTTGTTAAGTTACAACCAGCATCGCAACCCCAGCATGGGCTTGAACCTGGTTAGTGCTTGGATGGCAAACCACCAAGAAAATCCAGGGTTGCTAAGTAGAGGCAGGCAATGGCAAACCACACCTGTTCATCTCTTGCCTTGAAAACCCTACCAGCTTGTCATAAATCTGCTGCTGCTTGATGGCACTTAACACACACAGATTGAGTAGTCTAGAAAAAGCCACTGGCGTGGGGCGAGGTGCTTGCCCCATACTGGGCCACTACATGTACTGAATGTGGCACATGGAACCCCAGCGCATACAAACAGCTTCCCCTTCATGGCAACTATTTCAGCTCAAGATTAGAGCAGAATCACATTAATGTGACCTTGAGGTCAACCCCTATGTGGAGTGTATGCTCCAAATCACTTTTCATAATAATGCAGCCCACAAACTTTTGCAGCCTGATCCCCTTCCAAAGAACAAAGAAAGAGCATCTCAACCTTTTTCTAAAAAACAACAACAAAACTTGTTTTAGTCTGAGCAGGGCAACCGTGAAATGGATTCTCCAGAGGTTCAGTGTTATGTTGTGTTTTTCCCATCTAGCTCCATGAGGCATACCAGTTGGCCTGCTTTGGGTGCCTCATAACAAGTTTCCCAGGCTGCTCCTGAAAATAAAACGTCTGTAGCCCAGGGCGGGCCTCTGAGAACATATTCTTCAGAGGTTCGGTGAACAGCAGATTAATCCCATCGAATCCTATATGGAGCATACCTGGGACCCAGCTTTGCAAAGCTGCTCTGGAATAAATAGCTGACAGGTTTCTTTAAATGTTTGCTGCAGCAGTGCACCCTTTCCATCTTGCCACATGAGTGACTGTCAATCAGGCCATTTGGAGTTCTAAAGAATTGGGCATTTCAGGCTGTTCTTGCGGTTAAAACCAGCTGTGATAGAGAGGGGCAAACTGAAGCACACCAAGCTCAGCACTCTCCTTTCCAAACTACAACCTCATGAATTTGTGAGGTGAGAGAAACATGTCTCATGACCAGGCCAAATGGAATGCTTTGGCTTCTAGGATCTGCAATGCCTACAGAAGAGTCGGGAACAGAGAAAAGGATCTTTAATCTTTTGAGCCTGCAGGCACATTTGGAATTTAGGCACAGTGTGGTGGGCAGACCCACAAATTACTGTCATAAAATGCTATAAAATCACAGCCACAGGTTACCTTTAAGCACACGAGGATCCTTACACTGCTGTCAAAGTAGCTTTAAAAAAAATCTGGGTCAGGGCTTCCCAATTGCTGACGACAGGAGTATACCGGCACTGCCATTACTTGGGCAACTTTTGGGGCTGATGCCTCATCGATTAAAATCTGCATGAATTTTGCATATTAATAAAAGAATAGTTCTGAAGCAAAAAATTCTCAGGAAAGGAAAGGAAAAGATTCTTTCTCTTTTTAGACAATGGACCTGTGTTTCAGGAATGGCTACTGGCTTGGGGTCAGACATCCACCTGCAATGATTCAGTACATGCCAATTCAGCTAACTATCAGCCCCATCCAGAGTCCTCGTGGTATAGTGGCTAAGAGCAGGTGGATTCTAATCTGGAGATCCGGGTTTGATTCCTCACTCCTCCACCTGAGTGGCAGAGGCTTATCTGGTGAACCAGATGTGTTTCCGCACTCCTACATTCCTGCTGGGTGACCTTGGGCTAGTCACAGTTCTTGGGAACTCTCTCGGCCCCACCTACCTCAGAGAGGAGAGGAAAGGAACTTGTAAGCCACCTTGAGTCTTCTTACAGAAGACAAAGGTGGGGTATAAATCCAAACTCATCTCTCTTCTTCATCCAGAGGCCCTGCTTCCTCCAAAGGGCTTTCCCATGACAAGGGAAGCCCAAAAAAGTAAAAGAAAAAAACACCTGAGAATCCCTGATAGGGGAGAATGGAAATCCGCCACCAAAAACGTTTCATATCTCAATTCCCATCTCCACCAGTGCATGGGGGCTGGGCAGGCAGTGCAGGCTGACTTCGGTTGGCTCGACCCCTGGCCTGCCAGCAGAACAACCCTGGCCACGCCAGCACAGCATTTTGTGCTGGAGGAACCTGGGATGAACAGTGGCTTCCAGGTTGGGTGCCATGGAGGTGCGTGGCACTTGGCTGCCTGGATAACTCCCGTCGGTGCATTTGCCCCTTGCACCACTAGGGTGGGCACCCCGGCCGGCAAAGGGCTGTGGTAGCTCCAGAGGGGAATTCCCCCCTTGTGCTGCAGTTCGCTGGTTTGTAAACAGACAGCTGATTTTTCTTTTCTTTAAAAAAACCCAGTTTATTTTTGCTGCATAATTGCTCCACTCAGCAGGTATTGGTTTAAACAGACAATTATATGAATAAATCATAAATAAATGCTGTATTTTAATTAAATCCTACTCTGTGGTGTTCATCTAAGAAGTCCATCCAAAGGGCGGGGGCGCAAATCCATCACTGGAGGTGGCATGGGACTATGCTGGGATATTTGTCCTCCCTGGGGCACTTGCTCCAGTGGGAAAATGGATCTTCTGGTGGGCTCCTGTGCCCTTGCTGCCTATGTTGGCATGTGGGGGTATTCTGGAGGTGTGGAGCTGATGTTAGTCAGACCTATATAGACCTTTGGGGCCCTATGGGAGGAAGAGAAGGAACAGGGATCAGCCAGCCAGTGGGGAAATGAAAGTTAGTATTCAGTTGGTTGATCCGCTCCAGTCACACAGATGTTCTTAAGAAAAATCCAGGTGCTTTCAGAGTTCTGTGAGCTACTGCCCAACAGAACCTTCCAGTGAAGTCCCAGCCCCAATGCTTCAACTGAGGCCAATTTAAACAAGCCCTTTCATGAAGGTCTGGGGACTCCGTGAACTCCACTCTCTGAATGGAGAGGTAAAAAGACAGAGTATGAGGCCACGCACTGTACTGGTGTCTCCTCCTCCCCTTTAGCACAGGGGACGGCCTGTGGTGTTCAGGTGGACTGAAGCGAACCTCCACATTCAGAAGCAGTGTACCTCTGAAGACCAGCGACAGGAGGCAACATCAGGGGAAGGCATCAATATCTATGCCTGTTGTTGGCCCTTCAGAGAAATTGATCAGCCACAGTGTGAGACAGGATGCTGGACTAGAAGGACCACCGGTTTGATCCAGCAGAGCTCTTATGTTTTATGCAGGCGGGTGGGGACTCGGAGACCCTCTGGCTCACTACCGAGAAGGTCCAGAATCAGGCATGCTCTAACGGGACGGAGGTCTCAGCCACCTAAACCCCTTTCTCATGCATCTTGGTAACCGTGAGATTAAAACTGGATGGAGCAAAAGCCTCGTCTGGGGAAGCCTTGAGAAGCCACCTGCACAAGCCAGTTACTCTTGGTTGTCCTTTCCACCTTTGGCCACTAGGTGCTGCTGCTCCCCCACTTTTGCCGGGCGTCTCTGTGGAGAAGAGGATTGCTTGCAGCAGTCCGGGGAAGGAGGATGTGCAAACTCAGCCTCTCTGCTCAGGTAAACCCCGACTTCCCAATCCGGCGCTTGCTTCCAAAGCGCAAGGGCCAGGGAGGAGGCGGTGGAAGGAAGTGCCCTTCCCAGCCACAGAAGATCCCGTCTCAGAGAAGGAAGGGCTGGCCGTAAGCAAATCTTTCGTGACTCTGTCCAGCAGCTGAAAAAGGGGACCCCAGCCGGAAGCCTTGCTTTATCTCAACTCTGCTTTGTGCCTGCTTTATCTCGACTCTGGATTCCTTTGGGTACCTTTGAAGCAGGGGTCTGCAACCTGCGGCTCTCCAGATGTCCATGGAATACAAATCCCATCAGCCCCTGCCAGGACATCTGGAGAGCCACAGGTTGCAGACCCCTGCCAGTGAAGCCTGCTCGCCCAGCAGCCGAGGCTGTAGCCAGATGGGTGTGTGTGTGTGTGGGGTGTGTGTGCGGTGCCCATTCCTTTCCAAAACTGGCTGCTAACTTGTGACATAACAGCTGCCACTTCAAGAATGAAAGATTCTTTTCTAGGAAAGGAAAACAGGGGGATAAAAATAATCAGAGGCCGGGGGAGATGGGCAAAGCCTCCTAAAGCAGCCCTGGCTCTTTTCGGCTGGTTTGCAAGCGGCTCCTGCTCCATGCCAGGGGAGGGGCTTGCTCAGACTATTCCTTGCCTGTCCTCCTCCTCCTCCCACTGCCTTCAGCCTGACACCCACCGTGTTTGCCTGGAAATCAGTTCTACAGTGTTCAGTGGGGCTTACTTTTGGGCAAGGGTGCCTTTAGTGGATTTTTCTCAGAAAACCCTTCTGGTGAAGCAAGAAAAATTAGCACCTGGCTCATTCTGAATGCAAACTAGAAAATGATCACGTCGAAGTTAGGAGGAGAAGGGTTAGCTCTACCCTAACATTTGAGCCTGGCAGAGCTTGAATGCTGGCTGTGAATAAGCAGAAGTTGGTCACCACTCCCACTTCTAATCTTTCTGTGCTTCCAATTCCTCTCTGTTTACATGTCAATCTTCTCAGGTTTGCGCTGGATTTCAAGTGGATTTTTCATGTCCACCTGTGTGTGCGTGTGTGTGCGTGTATTGGGGAGGGGGGGACAGACAAAAATTAAAATGTGTGTGAGTGTGTAAAGTGTCTCATGGCAAACCAGTAGGGTTGTCAAGGCAAGATACTAAAAGAAGTGGTTTGCCATTGCCTTCCTCTGCATAGCCACCATGGTATTCCAAGAGGGTCGTCCATCCAAGTACTAGCCAGGGTCTACCCTGCTTAGCTTCTGAATTCTGATGAGCTCAGGCTAGTCTGGGCCATCCAGGTCAGGGCAAAAATTAAAATAGAAGTTATTATTCCCCTTGTTTGTTTTTGGCACTGTCACTTCATAGTTGCTTGCTGAAACGTTAATAGACACTTCTACTGGCCATGTGAAAGTTTCTTTGAAGTCCTGCCTGGTAAGGCTGGGGTGTAGCCTGCCTTTCACCTATGTGAGGTTTCAGTTCAAACTGACCTTTTCGGTCTTTTATAGAAGCTGTGCTGCTGATATATTCTGTGACATCACAGAAGCTGTGCCAATGGGAAGAGAAGAAGGTTTGCAGGCCTGTTTTTAGCCTCATGTGATATTCTTAGCAAAAGGCAAACCCACTTGATTTGAGCCAAAGGAACAGTGTGGACAAATGTAACCAGGAAAACGTGGTCACAAATTGATACTACTGGGAAACAGCTGCTCTGAAGCTGACCACAAGGAGGGGATGTACTCAAGAATCTGTTTGGAAGGAACTTCCAGTGGTGCCCTTCCAGCTGCTTCTATCTCCAAGGCATTAAAAGAGACTGACTCACTACAAGGGAAGTTGGAGGTTGGATGGGGTTTCAGCTGTATGGAAATGCTGAGAAAGTAAACAACACAGCTTCATTAAGCCTTGGCTATCTCATTAAGAAGTGGTTATGGCACTAATGTGCTCATTTCTGTGCAGCTGGTTGGTAACCAGTGGGGAGAGGAACCAATTCTCCATGGTAGGTCTATGGCTTAAATCCTCCTCCCCAGCCCCATATCACCCATCATACCAGTCAACCACAAGAGGTTTGCTGGTCCTGATGGAAGAAAAAGGAGATCAGCAGAAAGCAAATACAGCCTTTAAGGTTTGCACTGAGACATCACAACAGATCACATTTGCAAATTATTATTCTTATTTTGTGCAACAAATCCTCTGGTTACTTTTCCCTACGCAAGAAACTAGTCTAGGTTGGTGCATGAACCGTGGTCTGTCTGCTTTATGTTATCACTTCTACAGCTTCCAGCAAAGAATACATCCTGTGAATACCACTTGCTGATCAGCAGTGCAGTATACTGCTCTTTGGCAAATGTGGTTTATAAACAGAAACTGCCTGACAAACCACATTTAGTATAAACTGTGGTTAACAAGCCAGCTTCAGACCCTAATTGCTAATTTGGCAGCAACCTACAAATTCTACTTTGCTGCGGCAACCATATTGTTTTTATTATTTACAACATTTATATGCTTCCTTTTTGCCCAATCAGGACCATGGTAGCCAGACATCTCTTTTGATCTATAAACAGAGGTTTGGGTCATGCAATCTGAATGCAGGTGGAGTAAGGAAGTTTCGCTTTTATTTCTTGGTAGAATGGTGATACCTACTGAGCATTTCAGGGAAATGAAGAAGTTCGATCTCAGCGAGGCAGAACTGTAGGAAATGGTTTCAGAAACCATGAAAGGCTTTGGAAGCCGGAGCAGGAGCCAAGACGCTACGGAGACAGAATATTAGTCCATTTTAGCAAATAACCAGATCCAGGTTTCATCCACAGGGTCAGTTCAAGTTATCTTGGCACCCTAGCTTCCCCTGTTCCATTGGTTCTCAAACAGTATGATATGGATTCATAGAAATAACTCTTGTTTCCTGGAAGATTTAATTTCTTCAACATTAAATATATAATGATTGCTTATACATGGAACACTTACCTCAGGGCTCTTCTCTACGCAGTGGGCTTGTAGTGGGCTCTCCTCACATTTCTCTCTTCACACATGAGGAGGCACTCACACTGCCATAGAGCTTTTCTACAGAGAACTCTCCTGGGCCTGGTTCCCTTACCTCTGCCTATCAAGTAATCCTTAAAGGCACATATCTCATTACAGATCTCAAGATTCCTGACTTTACCCATTAAGCTGCACTTTTATTGATATTACTGTTCAAAAAATAATCCCCCTCAAATGAAAGAAGCAAAGCAATTTCCTGGACCACAGACTTCTAAAAAAAGGGGACTATCCTAGAGCTGATATTTTCTCCCCCTTCCCTACTCTTCATGCTGTTGCTGCTGCCACTACCAGAAGACAAAGAGGTTTGATATTTCCAAGCACTCTCTGTTATTATTATATTGATATCTTGATATATCAATGTGAGAATTAGAGGTCAGTATGTTTTGGCTAAATCCATGTAAGTGAGCTTCTTTTCTGTGACTTGAAGCGGCTGGCAACATAAAAGGGGAGGCGAGGGGGAAGGTGTGGATGGCAGTGCGAGGGAGTGGGAAAGCTGGCCGGGGTGGAGGGAAAATGTCTGGGCCAAAGCTGTGCTCACTGGCAAATCTGTCCTACTCTGGCAGCGAAGAAAATTAAAATAGTACTAGAAATGGCCTTGCTTGCTGTGGAAAAAATGGGAAGTGAAAGCGGGGCTGGAGGAAATATGTCCATACAAGAAATCTTGCCACAACAGTCATTAGCACCCATCATTCAGCAGACACCTTCTGCATAATTAGCCAATGTTTATTCGTCTGAATGAATATGGCAGAATGTGTTTTAATGAATGCTGCAACTGCTATCCTTCCTTATAAAACATGCAGTAGTTTCGTGGCATCTCAAAGACAAACAGATTTGCTATCATATGAACAAAAAGAATCCTGAATTAGAACACAACCGGCTATGTTTATGCAATTGCGTAAAACTTGGGGTAAAATGATTCTCCCGGAAGCCCTTTGCTTCAGGCTTAGTCATCATTTAGCACTTTTTTTTTCAGAAGGGAGACTCTGATGGATCTTGGTGGTGGAAAATGCCATCAAGTCACAGCCAACATACGGCATACATTGTGGGGTTTCTAAGACAAGCGATTAACAGAGGTGGTTTGCCATTGCCTGCCTCGCTGTGTAGCATTCCTAGACTTCTTTGATGATTTCCCATACTACTACTAACTAGGGCAGTGATGGTGAACCTTTTCAAGACCGAGTGCCCAAATTGCAATCCAAAACACACTTATTTATCGCAAAATGCCAACACGGAAATTTAACCTGAATACTGAGGTTTTAGTTTAGAAAAAACAGTTAGCTCCAAGGTGCATGTTACTTGGGAGCAAGCTTGGTGGTAGTCGGTGGCTTTGCTTTGAAGCAACCATGCAACTCTTCCAACGGGTGAATCACAACTTTAGGAGGGTTTACTCAGAAACAAGCCCCATTGCCAACAACCGAGCTTACTCGCAGTTGAAGGATCATGCTTTAGTTCTTCGCATGAAAATCAGTGGGGTTTAACAGCACTTAACAGGGTTACCTACACTGTTTCCCCAAAACTAGGTCTCAGGTTTAATGCTAATAATTGAGCCCAGCCGCCCAGGCCAGCCTAGATGTGGGGGGAGGGGGCAACTCTGTTTGCACGTGCCCTCAGAGAGGGCTCTGAGTGCCACATCTGGCACCTGTGCCATAGGTTTGCCACCACTGAACTAGAGCCAAACCTGCTTAGTTTCTGAGATCTGAGGAGAACAGGCTAGCCTGGGCCATCTAGGTCAGGGCCTTTCAAAGATTACTCCCTCCTCCCATAGCCATAGAGGAGTCATCTGCAATTGCCAAACAGGCAGTTCCATAGAAGCAAGGTGTGAGAGGACAGCTCTGCCTTCTCAGGGTGTATTCCCAGTAGCCAGGGGTGCGATTTGAGTGCAGAAATCTACCCTTGCTCTTCCAAGTTGGGCCTCTGAATCAGGGAGTAGGCTTGTACTCCATCCTTTCCTTTTAAGAATTAAGTTATAGGACTGCCCTATTATTATTATTTTCTGAGAAATTAAACATGCTCAGGAAATGAACGAAGGGCCTTATTACCAAAGGTGAAGACAAACAAATAACCAGTGCTTGCAGATAAAGTGTTAGGTCAATTCTGCACAGTTCAAACATCCCAGGTTGAGCAAGGGAAATATCCCGGTTTGGCCAAGAAGTTTGCACAGTTTGCAGTTCGTGGTCCTGAAGTGAGTTTGTCCCGCGATATTTCCCTCATCCCAGGTTTTTCAAAAAACGTTAAAATTGCAATCTTTTCCCAAAATCCCATGTTGAATCGGAACGCCATGGGAGCAAAACCTATTTATTTTTCCCACCCCACCGCCTGATCTCCCCAGCTTACATCATGCCAGTTTCATTTCTGCTGAGTTGAAGGCTGCCCTTTTTCCAAGCAAGTTTTCTGCCCTTTGACAACTCTTCCTGGAGCGAGCCCATGCGGGATAGCATGGTTCTCGCCCTTTCCTGCTCTCTCTCGCCAAATGCTACTCGCTTGCCGAGCCACAGCCTGGAGACCCCAGTCCTGCAGCTCAGAGGCGGAGCTACAAGGGAGATGGGGAAGGGTGCACTGGTCGCGTGCCTAGAGGGGCAGCAAAAAAATCAGGTTTTTTAAATTGTTTGTGTTTTTCAGTTTTTGGCTTGCAGGGGGCGCAGTTTTTAGGCTCTCAGCACCAAAATTTCAGGGAGTTTTGGGGGGGACTCTCCTGATTATACCACCCACATTAGGTGAGGTTTGGTTCAGGGGGTCCAAAGTTATGGACTTCCAAAGGTGGTGTCCCATCCCCCATTGTTTCCAATGGGAGCTAATAGGAGATGGGGGCTACACCTTTGAGAATCCATAACTTTGGACCCCCTGAACCAAACTTCACCAAACCTGGCTGGCATCATCAGGATAGTCTCCTAAAGATACCCTGAAAATTTGATGCTGCTAGCCTAAAAACTGCACCCCCTGCAGGCCAAAAACAAAAAAAAACACAAACGAACATGGGGGGGGGGTGGTGGCAGCAAAATTCAGATTTTGCACCAGACTCCATTTTCCTAGCTATGCCTCTGCTGTAGCTCCAGGCTCACATTACCAACGGGATCCTGGGAGGGGCTGGGAAGCTCTTCTGGGATCCAGGCAAGCGAGCCCATGCAGGAAAGCACAAGAGCTCGCCCTCTTCCTACGTGCTCTTGCCATGCGCCACTCGCTAGCTGAGCCACAACCCAGAGAGCCCAGCCCCGCAACTCCAGGTTCACATTCCCAATGGGGTCATGGGGGGAGGGGCAAGGAAGCGCCAGCCTGGCAGGATGCTTTCATCCCACGAGAGCCCCAAAGACCAGTCAGATGTTATTTGGTGGTGTGTGTGTGTGTGTGTGTGTGTGAATGTCTCAGTCTGTGGTTTCTTGCACACCTTTGAATGTGGATGGGACATAGTGCTCTGACCAGTATTGGTCAAAAGTTTTTACTTTGTATAGCACAACGTGCTTGCTGTGTTGTTCACTGACTCCTTTCCAAAGCTAGAGAAAAGGGGTGTGTGTGTGTGTGTCCTGCTTGGTTTTCCTGCAGTTGCTGTGGATCTGCCAATCGGGAGTGTTGCCTTTTGGGGGGGGGGGGCAGTGTCAATCAGAATGCAGCACACCAGGGATGTTTGAGCATGCATGCTGCATCTGTGTTGTAAAAACAAAAAAAGCCACGCTCGTGTGAAAGAAATCTGAGTATTTCCTCCCGGTCTTAATTCCTTCATGGAAATGGGCACCCGCGCCAAGGGAGAAACTGGGATAAAATAGACCCGGAGTTTTAAATACCAAGTGCATCCCAGTATTATTATGTTGTGCGGAATCAACCTTAAAAAAATTAAATCTCAGTATGAGCTTAGGCTAGTGTGAAATGCTAAAAACAACAAAAGGTTCTTTTGTTGTATCTAGGACAGGAAAGCAAAATTGTGACAGGTGATGAAAAGAGGACAGAACTCCTTACTTCCTACTTTTCCTCAGTCTTCTCTTGAGAGGGAAGTGATGCTCAACAGGACAAAAACAGACCATGTGAGGAGGGAAGGGAGTTGCATCCTATGATTGACATAGTATACAAACACTTTCTTTAAATGAAACCAACAAGTCCTCAGGGTCAGATGAACTGCATCCAAGGGTACTAAAAGAACTCACGGATGTAATTTCTGAGCCTCTGTCCATTATTTTTGAGAATTCTTGGAGAACAGGTGAGGTGCTGGAAGATTGGATACTGGCAATGTTAACCCCATTTCAATAAGGGGAAAAAGGAAGATCCGGGTAACTACCGAACAAGTAGTCTGTCTTGTAGCATGGAGGAAGGATGGCTGTGATTGCTTAAGAGCCGGCACAGGTTTCTCAAGAACAAATAATGTCAGACTAACCTGATCTCTTTTTTTGAGAGTGCTACTGCCTTGCTGGATAAAGGGAATGCGGCAGTCATAGTTTATCTTGATTTCAGTAATGCTTTTGATGAGGTTCCGCATAATATTCTTGTTGACAAGCTGGTAAAATGTGGTTTGGATGCTGTTACTGTCAGGTGGATCTATAACTGGTTGACAGATCACACCGAAAGAGTGCTTGTTAATGGTTCCTCATCCTCTTGCAGAGGAGAGACAAGTGGAGTGCCTCAGGGATCTGTCCTGGGTCCTGTGTTGTTCAACATCTTTATAACTGATTGAGTGAAGGATTAGAGGGGATGCTTATTAAATTTTCAAATGCTACTAAATTAGGAGGGTTAGCAAATAGGAGAGAAGACAGAGTCAGGATACAGAATGAATGTGACAGGCTGGAAAACTGGGGTAAAACAAAATGAATCTCAGCAGAGATGAATGTAAAGTTCTGCATCTAGGCACGAAAAATCATACGAAGGAGAGTTGTCTTGGTAGCAATATGTACAAAAAGGATAAGGGACTTAGTAGATCATGCATGAGACAGCAGTATGATGCAGTATCTGAAAAGACCCGCGTTGTGCTGTATCAACAAAAGTATTGTGTCCAGATCATGTGATGATAATGGTATTGCTTTACTCTGCTTAGATCTCACCATGTATTGTGTTCAGTTTTGGGTACCACAATTTAAGAGACAATGGGTCGCTCCCCACTTACCTCTTCGTGTGCAACATCCATAATCCCACAGCGCCCGAAAAGCCTCCATGACTTATGACCACAGGAGACTATTTGCTCCCCCACTCATTTGCCATTGTTAAGAATTGCTAGCGGGCAGCCAAAGCGGGAGTTCTACGGTTGGGAATAGAGGCAATGAAGCGTTTTTTCATTGGCTGGCACAGGTGTCGCGTCATGGAGGGAGGGCGGGCCTCCATTTTTTCATTTAGCTTCTCGGGGCAGAGGTCGTTTTTGATAGCAGGCTTCCCCGGATGATCTCACCGCACGATCATCAGAAAGCAGCTGGAAGCTTTGGAAGCATTTGTTTAGAGGCGTCTACTGCACACTGCTGGCGTCAGCATAAAATAAAAGTGAAAATCAGTTCTTGCCACCGCCACCGAGCTGCATAAATCGTCTGGTCTACGGTCTGCAGCACCTTTCGCTGTGTGGAGTCGCAGAAAACTAAATTAAACAGCTGTGAATTTGCAGCAATAGGCAGAACAAAGGGAACAATATCGTCATTCGTCACGATTTGTGCACCGCGTCTCAAGCGTCTTCCATAGCTGGCTTCATTCCGCGCACTAGCGGTGACGCCCTCCCCAAACAAAGATGGAGGATTCTTTCCCCTGATTGGCCGGCTATAAGCTCTACGCCCCAGCGGAAATCAACCAGCCTACGATCATCTTCCGGGTTCCCACCACCCCAGCATGGCGAGGGGTTTGGAAAAAATGTTGCTGTTTTTTTGAAGAGCCAGATTTGACGCTGGCGCCAGGGAGGAGGAAGGAAAGCGGACGAATTTCTGCGCCCGGCCGCGCAGTGAACGCTGGGGATGTGGGGAACGTCCTGGCTCCCCGCGTCTGAACAAGAGAAAACCCCGCGGCTAATGGTGAGTGGGGAGCGACCCATAGTCAAGTTGGAACATGCCCGAGGAAGGCAATAAAGATGGTGAGGAGTCTGGAGACCAGGTCCTATGAGGAAAGATGGAAGGAGATGGGTATGTTTAGCCTGGAGGGGAGATGACTGAGAGGTGATATGATAGCTATCTTCAAGTACTTGAAGAAGGAGAAGGAGATGGAGGAGAAGAAGGAGGGAAGGAGGTAGAGGACGAGTTTGGATTTATACCGTGCTTTTCTCCCCTGTAAGTAGACTCAAGGCAGCTTACACACCCCTTTGCCTGTAACAGACACCTTGTGAGGTAGGTGGGAGTGAGAGAGTTCTGAGAGAACTGTGACTAGCCCAAGGTCACCCAATAGGCTTCATTGATAGGATTAGGGAAACAAATCCAGTTCACCAGATAAAGTCCACCGTGAAGGAATGGGGAATCAACCCCAGTTTGCCTGATCAGAGTCCAATGCTATTGACCATTACACCGGGCTGGCTGGCTGTCATATAGAGGATGGTGCAGATTTGTTTTCAGTGCCCCTGGAAGGTCAGACCAAAAGCAACGGGTTGTAATTAAATGAAATGCATCTTCAGCTAAATATTAGGAAGAACTTCCTGACAGAGCAGGGCCTCAGTGGAACAGAATATGGTGGGCTCTCCTCCTTTGGAGGTTTTTAAGCAGAGGCTAGATGGCCATCTGACAGCAATGCTGATTCTGTGAACTTTGGCAAATCACAAGAGGGAGAGCAGGAAGGATTATGTTAGTGCTTGGCTCTTGTGGCCCTTCCTTAACTGTCCAGGGTAATGCCAATTGGGGTCAGCAAAGCAATTTTTTTCCAGGCCAGATTGGCCAGGAATCCTGGAGGGTTTTTAATAATAATAATAATAATAATAATAATAATAATAATAATAATAATAATAATAATAATAATAATAATAATAATAATATCTTCTGGATATGGAGCAGGGGTCCCTGGAAGTGTGGAAGAATGTGTTGTGAATTTCCTGCATGTGCAGGAGGTTGGATTAGATGACCCTGGAGGTATCTTCTGACTCTACGATTCTATATGGAGTTCCTGGTCCCTTGGATCAGCTCTATATACACTTAACAGGCAGAGGAAGCTTTGCTTTGCATGCATATGTGCAAGGGGAAGAGAAGGCAGAACTGAGGAAGAGTTGATCTCCCTGGGATTTTTCCACCTCACCCAAGGGCTTCCCAGGGTAAGTAGCTGAGATTCTGGAGAGGATTTGCTAAGAGTAGACTTTGTACATTTCAAAGCCCTTCCTTGTGAACAGGATTCAGTTACCAAAGGGAAGCAAGAATTGAAAGGGGGTTCTAAGGTGCAGACAGTACAGTCTTCCCGGCACATTCTCCTCCTGCACCGTAGCAAATTGGGTGTGCAGCTGGGAAATTTGGTCGGGGGGGGGCCTGGAGACATTCCAAAATTACAACAGATCCCCAGCTGGCAGAGATCAGTTGCCTTGGAGAAAAGTACTGTTTTGGAGAGTGGCCTCTATTGCATTATACCACCCCCAAATCTCCCAGCCAGCAGGTTAGCAACCCAACTGGGAAGGAGCCTCCAGCCAAGCCCCAAGGCAGAGGGAGGTGCCTTCAGGCAGCAAACTGCATCCAGGAGCACCCCTACAAGAAGGTTTCAGGAGACAGATTCTGGGTATCAAAAACAGACAAGTCTGATCATCCCAAAAACCGAAAACTAGGGCCGAGTTTCAGCCAAGGTGACCCAGCGTAGATGCTGCATGCAGGGACAAAGTGGAACTGTGAAGGGTCATCCCCATTCTTGGCAATCTTCTATGTGTACCATTGACTCTTCTGCACTTCCAATTCACTTCAAAGGGGAGTGAACAAGAGAACTGACCACCCTGTGGATGTGTGACTCACATTCACCATGGGGAATGTGCATAGGGTGGAAGTGGGATTGCCAGCTCTGGGTTGGGAAATTCCTGGAGATTTGGCAGTAGTGGTGGGGAGTCCTGGAGAAGGTAGAGTTTGAGGAGTGGAAGGACCTCAGTGGAATGTAATGCATTCAGACCCAGCTTGATGTAGTGATTAAGAGCAGGTGAATTCTAATCTGGTGAACCGTGTTTGATTCCCCACTTCTCCACCTGAGTGGCAGAGGCTTATCTGGTGAACCAGATGTGTTTCCGCACTCCTACATTCCTGCTGGGTGACCCTGAGCTAGTCACAGTTCTTCAGAACTCTCTCAGCCCCACCTACCTCACAAGGTATCTGTTGTGGGGAGAGGAAGGGAAAGGAGCTTGGAAGCCACCTTGAGTCTCCTTACAGGAGAGAAAGGCTCATTCCGCACATGCAGAATAATGCACTTTCAAACTGCTTTCAGTGCTCTTTGAAGCTGTGCGGAATGGCAAAATCCACTTGCAAACAGTTGTGAAAGTGGTTTGAAAACGCAGTATTTTGCGTGTGTGGAAGGGGCCAAAGGTGGGTTATAAATCCAAACCCTCCTCCTCCTCCTTCTTTTTCAAACCACCATTTTCTGGGGAACAAATCTCTGTAGTCTGGAGATCAGTTGTAATGGGAGATCTCCATGGCCTACCCCAGTGGTGGTGCACCTATGGCACTCCAGATGTTCATGGACTACAATTCCCATCAACCCCTGCCAGAATGACCGCCATGCTGGCAGGGGCTGATGGGAATTGTAGTCCATGAACATCTGGAGTGCCATAGGTTCACCACCACTGGCCTACCTGGAGCGTGGTGGTCCTAGGTGGGCAGTGGGGAGAGCTATTGCCTTTCCTGGTACCAGAACCTCTTCCATATTCAGCAGTGCTTGGCTGGAGCTGCTCCTCTCTCGTGCTCTTTCTCTCTCTCCCAGCACAATCCAAATCATGCCATGCGTTTTGACGGCAGACAAAGTAACAATGTACCAGGTGCGCCCCTGTTATCAGTCTAAAGTGAGGTGTCACCAGCAATTTCTCCTACCTGCCGCATAATGAAAGCTGGCAGGCTGCTGAGGCAGGCACTTTGGCGATGTTATCGCAAATGAGAAATTGCAGGGAAGGCTCCGCAGGGAGGGGGGAAGGGGGCTCACACCTGGAGGTGCCATGTGCTTAACCCTTTCTAACCAGCTGAGTGGCTCTTTTGGGGCACTCCTGGGGAAGATTTAGAGGGGATCACACTTCAATAACTGAGGCTACCTTTCTGAGAAGCCAAAAATAGCAGTGACTACCTTTTCAACCTTGGCTTCTGACCATGGCCTTTAATTATGCAACGGTCAGAGGTCTGCAGCCAAATGTCTGAATATAGTCGAGCTCGCAAGGTAGGCCCTTTTCCTCGCTGACAGCACAGGTAGATAAATGGAGTCGTATGAGCAGGATAAAAAAGTAATGGCTCTGCTCGTGTTTTCACATTTGCATTGTCTCCAGCGTGGTATGCAAGCTAACAGCAGACCCGTAGAAACAAAACATGTTGCTGTCGCGCCATTGCATGGAGGCGTGACTTTTTAAAAACTTACCTCCCTCCGCTGCATAGCTACGCTGGCAGGCAGGCAGGGATCCCCATAGTCATGCTGATGTCCCATAATGGCACGAAAAGTCCCTGTGACCCTGCATGGCTACACAGCTGCAAGGTGAGGACTTTAAAAAAAAGGGGAAGCGCCACTGATTAAAGCGCCTCCTGGGCAGCCGTTCGCTCACGAGCAGCTGCAACCCAGGTTCAAACGAAAGAATCGCTGATAGCGCAATTCTTAAAAAAAAACTGGTTCGGGGGACTTAAGGTGGGGCAGCCTCACTTTAGGGGCAGGAACAGTGGTGGGATTCAGCAGGTTTGCACCACTTCAGCAGAACCGGTTGTTAAAATGGTGCTTGTAAACAACCAGTTGTTAAATTATTTGAATCCCACCACTGCGCAGGATCCGTGTGAAGTCCCCCCCAACTGTGTTTTTTTACTGTCCCTATGCCAGGTTTAATGGCCCGTGTGGAAGGAGCCATAGTATTTGTTAAGAAAAAATGCTTCCCCCCCCTCCCAGCATCTACATTTTATCCCACTCTTCCTCCAAGGAACTTGGAGACTGACATGATTCCATGCCCCATTTTATCATTACTGCAACCCTATAAGTTAGGTTAGGCCAGGGGTAGGGAACCTTTAACACTCAAAGAGCCATTTGGACCCGTTTTCCACGGGAAAAGAGAACACTTGGAGCCGCAAATAATTTTTGACATTTAAAATAAAGATAACACTATATTGGGTATTTGGGACACCTTTTATCGCTCTATTCTGAGAAAGGCGCGTGGATGCACCAGCCCTGCTGCCTGCAGGGAACGAGCAAGGATAACCCGTCGGCTTGGCCTCGCCGCAAACCACCAGGAAACCGCCCGCCATACAGCTCCAGCGATGACGCTTACCGCGGCGCAGCCCAATACCGACCCCAGGCAGTTGGTTTGCCTGCCCTGCTGCATGCAGGGCAGGCAAGGATGTGTGCGACGGCAGCTCGGCTAGACGCGGTGCAAGGAGCAGGAAAGAGCCGCATCGCGACTCTCGGTAATTACAGGATTTCCCCTACCCCGGGGTTAGGCTGAGAGACAGTGACCAGCTCACATGAGTTTTGTGTTTGTGTGGGGATTGGGACTCAGGCCTCTGAGACATCCTTGTGTTGATGTGCCCCCAAATTCTCTGGTCTCTTATTTTTGCTGTATCTTTCGACCTTGGCTTTGCGCTTTTAAGAGCAAGCTAACCTGTTGTTATCAGTTGGTGATGCTTTTCTTCACAGGGAGATAGGAAAAAAGCTCAGCCATTTTTCACTGCTTTTTACACATCTCTTTGGAGGTTAAAAGCACAGCTGGTAAAACCATATGGATACCTTGTTCCTTCCCTACCCACAGGACATACCTGGCCCTGCAGGCCCTGTACCTTTACTCCGACAGACTGCCCTTTCCTCTCTCACTGCTTTTTTTGGACATGGTGCTGTGCTGATAGAAAATGATGTGTGGAAAGTGTTGTTAATCACAACCAACTTATGCAAGGCAAGAGGCAATCAGAAGTGGTCTGCCGTTGCCTGTCTCTGCTTAGCTACCTAAGACTTCCCTAGTAGTCTCTCATTCAAGTACTAACCAGGGATAACACTGCTCACCTTTCAAGATCTTATGTCATCAGGGCCTTTTTCCTCATTGCATGGCCATCTTGGAGGTCCATCTCTGGTAACTGCGGCCTGACATGAGCTGCAAGGATGGTGGCCACCAAGAAGACGAAACAGTCCCTAGAGCAGGGGTGGCCAACCTATGGCGCTCCAGATGTTAATGGACTACAATTCCCATCAGCCCAATTGTCCATGCTGGCAGGGGCTGATGGAAATTGTATTCCATGAACATCTGGAGCGCCGCAGGTTGCAGACCCCTGCCCTAGAGTCTATCAACTCCGAGCTTTAGTTTGTTATGAAAAGTGGTAAATATGTGCTAGGGTACAAGAAGACTCTGAAAATGATCGGGCAGGGCAAAGCCAAGTGGGTCATTCCTGCCATCAACTGTCTCACTGTTACATTGGCCAAAATTGGTGTGCTCCACTACAGCAGCAACTACACTGAATCGGGTAAAGCTTGAGGAAAGTACTATAGTATGTTCACTGGCCATAATGGACCCAGGTGATTCTGACATCATTGGAAGCATGCCAGGACAAACCAGTGAGAAGCAAAATTGTAAACTTTCATTTTTTGTGTAATAAAAACTGGTTACAATTTTTTTTTAAAAAAAGAATCTTATGAGATCAGTCTAGACGGGGTTATCCAGGTCAGTGCAATATCAAGGATAGGTTAAAAATATTATATAAATATTATTTTTTTTCCATTCAAGGAAGGAATAAAACAAGATTGACAAAAGGGGGCATGTCAAGAAAGAGACATCTCAAATGACCCTTCAGTCTCCAGGCCTTCTGTTTCACTCTGTAGCAGCATTTGGGGCCTACTGTCAAAAGATTGCTTTCCTGCCTACAAAAATAACCTTTTGCTTATTTTCTCAGATACTGCACTTTCAGCGACAGGCTATGCCTACGGTTCTAGTAACTGGCTTGTTTGGAGTTTGTGGTCGCTGCATTTTATACTCTTGACTATGAATGGATTTTTTAAATTGTTGGTTTTAAGGGGAGACCACCTCAGAAACCTTTGGTTGAGAGCTGGTATGCATCTTTTAGAATGTAAATGAATAAATGGGACCGTTAGAACTTTTTAAAGCCTCTTTTTTGCAAAAGTCTCAGGTGGGACAAATCAATGGGCTAAGCACAGTGGCACTCATGCAGGCTAATTCCTTTAAACTGGAGTAGGAGAGGAAAAGTAGTAGTGGCTTTGGAAAACCAAAATTTCCCTCCTTAAAATGTATGGGGCATCTGTCTTTGATGAGCAAACATGAGCAGGGGTTGAAGGGAGAGACCCCTTCTCCACTTCCCATGTAGCCTGACCTCACTCGTGGTTCATCATTAGTGAACGCATCTGTTTACCATGGATAGACTGACAGAGATCCATGATTGTCATTTTCATTTTGAGTCTGACTAAGTAGGTCGAAACATGAAGGACAGAATTGGCAAGGCAGGTCAGGGTAGAGTTGACATCTCTGGGTTTTGAGATACCTGGAAAGTTTGGGAGCGGAGCCTGGGGAGGGGAGGTTTTGAGGAGAAGGCGGGCTTCAGCAGGGTATAATGCCAAAGAGCCCACCTTCCAAAGCAGCCATTTTCAAGGGAACTGGTGTATGTAGTCTGGAGATCACTTGTAATTCTGGGAGACCTCCAGGCACCACCTGGAGACTAGCAACCCTAAATCAGGGTTGAAAATAATCTTTGCCAAGACAGAGCGAGAAACCCAAATTGGCAGGCTGCAGATCACTAGCAAAATGCCCAAGAAGAGTTTGGATTTATATCCCCCCTTTCTCTCCTGTAGGAGACTCAAAGGGGCTGACAATCTCCTTGCCCTTCCCCCCTCACAACAAACACCCTGTCAGGTAGGTGGGGCTGAGAGAGCTCCGAGAAGCTGTGACTAGCCCAAGGTCACCCAGCTGGCATGTGTGGGATTGTACAGGCTAATCTGAATTCCCCAGATAAGCCTCCACAGCTCAGGCGGCAGAGCGGGGAATCAAACCCGGTTCCTCCAGATTAGATACACGAGCTCTTAACCTCCTACGCCACTGCTGCTCCAAGAGAGATGCCTTCCCCTGACAGCCAATTGGAAGTCTAGTCTGGGAGGCGCTGAGAAAGGTCAGAGAGGAGAAGGCTGCTTTCATTGAACCCCTCCTCAGAATGACCACTTGGAACAGGTCCTGGCCTGGCACTGCTCCCCTGCTCTTGGAGAGAAGGACTCCCAGAAGCCTTTTCCACACTTCTTTTGCAAAGCAATGGACCTCCATCAAAGGCACTTAGACATGGGTTCCACACTGGTCCTCCTATGGCTTGTGTGGAGGCAAAGGGGATCCCTTTTGGAATGCAACCTCCCATCTGTACCTGCAAATTGTGAGCAGTTCCAGGAAACCAGGCAGCAAGTGCCAGGAGGGCGATTATTTTTATCCTGCTCAGATAAACATCTCCAGACGCAATAGCAAAGTGCCAGCATTTTATTGGGCTGGCGAAAAAAAATACCTGGCGATTATTAACTCCTCATCAACGGGTGCAAAAAGGAAAGCTGTTAGCTTTGTAAGAGCACCAGGCAGGCTCCCACTCCAGACGCCAGAGCAGAAATATCGGCCTGCTCCAAAGAAGCCCCTGCAAGGCATACCCTGCGCCCCATCCCTGCAAACTTAGGACTGTCCCTGGCACTTTTGGTTCTGTTTAAAACAACCTTTTGGGCTCAGACAGAAATTCTAACCCAGAGAACTGGTCAGGAATCGCTCCATTCTTTCCTGGAATGTGTGAGTCCCTTTCTCCCCCTCCCCTGCATATGCTTTGTGGTTCAGACTCAGAGCCCCAATGTCTTCTATTTCTTTGTCACACTGTGTACCCACTGAGCTATTTTGATGGAGAGGGAAGGTGGGATGGCATAGCCCGATCTCATCAGAACTTGGAAGCTACGTAGGGGCTGCACTGGGATGGGAGACCACCAACAAAGGCTCTGTGGGGAAGCCAATGGCAACCCCCCCACCCCCACTGCTTCTCACTTGCCTTGAAAGTCCCTTGCTGGGGCAACCCAAGTTGGTAGTGACTCAGTAGCAATTGTATGTTTAGGGTCAAGGTCACTGACAGGATCTCATAAAAATCCTCCCCCCCCCCCCTCACTTTCAGAAGGACAGTTGCAAGATACCGGATGAGAAATGCTGCTCATGTGCCCTAGTCAGGGACATCGTGCCTGACCACCCAGGGCAACTAATGGCTCACTGGAGTTTAGAACATAAGAACTAGCCTGCTGGATCAGACCAGAGTCCATCTAGTCCAGCACTCTGCTACTCGCAGTGGCCCACCAGGTGCCTTTGGGAGCTCACATGCAGGAGGTGAAAGCAATTTGTACTGTTTGTACTGCAGTTTGTACTGTAGGCTCTCCCGCCCCCAGCAGCACCTAAAGGTTGGGTTTGTGTTTTTGTTGTTTGGATTCATAAGGAATTATCCAAGATGACTCAGGGTCTGCAGCAGGACAGAGAAGCTGCTTTGAGATTCCTTAAGGTAGAGAAAAGCAGCATATAAAAACTCCTCCTCCTCTCCAATTGTGTGGAGATGGCTTATAAACAGGGCTGGGTGTCAGCTGCAATTCTGCACGAAGGCAGAAAAGTTACAGAGGCCGATTGTGCACAGCGAGGTTCCTGCGATGTCAAAGAGAATTGGCCATAGAGTCTTTATTGGCCGTAGAGGCATTATGCACTGCCCTGTTTGCAGTGGGGCAGGCATTACCCATTGGCTGGCTTTTTGCTTGTGATTTGGGGAGTGGGGGGAATGGTGGGGGGATGTTTCGTGGGTATGCACTTTAATTTTTAATATAACAAAATCTTTAATGTTTATCTTTAATCTTAACTACATATATTGATATAAAAAAGGCAAACTATTGAAGAAAAGCCTTGAATACGGCATCTGTACACTTTCCCTAAACGCTGATTGTCTTTTATGGTGGGAAGTGAGGGGGGAGTTATGGCTGCGTGCAAACCGCAGAAGCACAAGATGAACCACTGTTTGCTAAGCTTCCAAGGTTCATGATCATCCTTCCCCTGATGTGGGAAGAAAAGAATGCTTTTTGCACCAGCCTGGTCTTCTCATGGTGTGGAGATTGCTTATAAGAGCCAGCGTGGTGCAGTGGTTAAGAGAAGGTGGATTCTAATCTGGAGAATTGGGTTTGATTCCCCACTCCACCTGAGTGACAGAGGCTTATCTGGTGAACCAGATGTGTTTCCACACTCCTACATTCCTGCTGGGTGACCTTGGGCTAGCTCAAGGGTCGGGAACCTGCGGCTCTCCAGATGTTCAGGAACTACAATTCCCATCAGCCTCTGTCCTAGCATGAGCCAGTGGCCATGTGCTGGTAGAGAGCTGATGAGGGGAGAACCAACAGACTCCTAGTATCGGCTGGAGTTCCCCACCTAGACCCCAACTCAAGCTCGCGCTCTTTCCCGCTTTTGGTGCTGCTCCTGGCATGGCCCCTTCCTCCCCTCTCTGGGGCTTTTCCACAGATCTATCCCTCTCTCTCTTGTTTCTCTCTCCTCCTCTCTCCTAGTCACCCACGCTCTCGTTTCCACCCTCCACTTTCCCCAGCTTCTTCCTTCTCCTCGGAACCTCGGCCGCCCCACCCCGCCTTAAATCCTGCCCCAGTGCCTTCTGGGGTGCTTCTCCCCTCGTCCTGCAATGAGGCCGGGCCGGTGAGAGGTGTTGCCGCTGTGAGTCGCTCGGCGGCCTGCCCCCGCAGCGCTCTGCTCGTTGTCCCTCAGGCCAAGGCTGGGCACATTGCCGCTGCCGCTGGGGCTCGGGGCTGCCCCTCCCCTCAGGGCAGAATCCTGAGAAAAAAGCAGCGCCCGGCTCAGGCCAGGATGCTGGCTGTACGCTCCCCGTTCATGCGGGAGCGTGGGTGTCCGGGGCTGCCCGGAGGCTCCTCCCCAGACTTTGACAGGGTCCTGGGTATTAGATTGTTTTTTTTCCAAAGGCCCATTAGGCAGGGACCTTCTCTTCTTCATCATGTACTTGCACAGGGAGGCGAAAGGGTAAAGCTTTGGAAAAGTTGTTCCCAGCTCTGTATTAAATTTCAAATTTACACCACTAATTATTTGGAGTCCATGGTGTTACCCATATGTAGCAGAATGATCCATCCCAGCAGAGCTGAGAAAGTACCTTTTTTTAAAAATGCTAATTTATAGATGAGGAGGTACAGAAATGGACTGGGACTTGGAAATTGTGTGATTTCCAAGATTTAAATTCCAAATGTCACCACGGCAACACCTCTCGGCCCGGCCTCACTTGCCTACAGGGATGAGGGGCATACCCCAGCAGGCACTGGGGCAGGATTTAAGGCGGCGTGGGGCGGCCAGAACTTAGAAGGTTCTCGAGGGAGAAGGAAGAAGCTAAGGAGAAAGTGGAGGGTGGAAGAAGGAGAGCGGCTGGGTGACTAGGAGAGAGGAGGAGAGAGAAACAAGAGAGAGAGGGGTAGATCTGTGGAAAAGCCCCAGAGGGGGGAGGAATAACAGGGAAGGCGGTTGAATGTAGTAGAGAAGGGGGGCGGGGGAGCTGAAAAGATAACTTGCTGAAGCTAGGAGGTAGGAAAATATTGCGAGAGACAGAACAAGGGGAGAGAGGAGGAAACAGAATGGGGAAAAAGGTCACAATCAAGAGGGGAAAGTTTGAAGCAGGACCCTGACGAGGAAGAGGAGAACTTGAGGAAGGAGGAGAGTTGCCCTTTATGCCACAAAGCGTTGCATTTTCTAAAGGTAAAGAAACCAATACTCAGTGTTTTCTTCATTTTAAATGCCAAAAAGTATTTGCGGCTCCATGAGTTTTCTTTTCCGTGGAAAATGGGTCCAAATGGCTCTTTGAGTATTAAAGGTTCCCTACCCCTGGGCTAGCTAGTCACAGTTCTCCCTGACCTCTCTCAGCCCCACCTACCTCACGTGTCTGTTGGGGGGAGAGGAAGGGAAAGGAGCTTGTAAGCCACCTTGAGTCTCCTTACTGGAGAGAAAGGTGGGGTATAAATCCAATCTCTCTCTCTCAGCTCTTAGAGGCTAAGCAGGGTTGTTCTGATTAATACCTTGGTGGGAGACCATCAAAGAAGACTTGGGTTGCTATACAGAGGCAGACACCTTCATCTCTTGCCTGGAAAACCTTATGGTAGGGGTCTTCAACCTGCTGCTCTCGAGATGTTCATGGACTACAATTCCTATCAGCCCCTGCCAGCATGGCCAATTGGGAATTGTAGTCCATGAACATCTGGAGAGCTGCAGGTTGCAGACCCTTGCCTTATGGGGTCACCATAAATCAGGTGTGACTTGATGGCACTTTCTGCCACAGTGCAAATGAATGCAATTAGTGAAGGTCAGCTGGAGATCCGGCTCTCGAACTGTGGATCTCCTTTTGTGCAGAATCCGCACAATCCTGTTTGTCATCTAGCCCTAAAGAGGGATCTTCCTGGCAGAGCTTTGGCATTCTTTGCCATCCTTCGCTGAACGTGCTTATAAATATTTCACGACGATGACACCAAATGGTAACCCCAAAGGCGACTGTAAGCGATGCTTTGTAAGACAGCGAATTGCTCCTGACAAAACACTGGAAGCCGTTTAGAGAAGGATGAATAAAACATGGTGGAGCCACGTGCCAATTAGACGCTGGGTTACATTAAAGATCTTAAAAGCCTATTCATCCCCCCAAGACGACTCTCTGGTTCCTGTCAAAATCCTTTGCGCTAATGACGAGAGGAGTGTGGCCTCCCCCATCTCCTTGCAGCCGTTGATCGCGAGGCACCCCCACCCCCCTTGACAGCTCCTTCCTAGGGCAGCACCAGCTAGAGTAGTGCCTTAATGAGAGCTGGCAGTCTCCAGATCAGACAGATCAGAGGTGAGCTGCCAGCCATCACAGGGAGTTTGATTCAAATGCACCAAAAGGGAGCTGATGGCACAGTGATCCCTAGGCTATACTTAGTGCCATGGGGGGAGCTGTGCACAGAAGCCCTGAGTTACCCCATGGGGTTGCTTCAGGCCTTTTTTGGTCCTACAGGGGAGGGTATCAGATATAACTAGGGTTGCTAACTCAAGCCTGGGAAATTCCTGTAGATTTGGGAGTGGTACCTGTGGAGAGGGGAGCAAAGGTGGCAGGGCATAGCCAGATCTTGGGAGCTAAGCAGAGCCTGTACCTGGAAGGGTGATGACCAAGGAAGATTCTGAAGAGAATGGAAAACAATCTCTGCTTCTCACGTGCCTTGAGGACCTCTTGGCGGGGTCATCAGAAGTTGGCTGTGACCTGGTGGTACTTTATACACACACACCTGTGGATGGGAGAATGTGGGGAAGCATTCCACTCTATTGCCTGGAGGTCATTTGGAATTCTGGGAGATCGCCAGGCCCCACCTGGAGGTTGGCAACCCTCTCCCTGGGGCAGCTCTTTTCTATTGGTGAGGCTCCTCCCTATCTCAAGGCTGCAGTTAACTGAATTGGGGAAAAAAATCACCAGTTCCACACAGCCACGTTGGTTCAAAGAAATATCCAAAGAAACAGCCAGAGCATCTGCCTGGAATCCAGAAGATCCCAAGTTCAACCCTCAGCATCTCCAGACAAAATGACCAGGAAAGAACTCTGCCTGAGACCGTGGAGAGCTGCTGCCAGCTTAACATTGATGTACTGAGGATCAAAGTCTTGTTCAGAACACGCTTACTTCACGCATATTTCATGTCAATATGAGACAGCTTCATGTGCTCAAACGCCATTTATGAAGACTAACTAAGATGACACAAAGCACTGTGCAGGTGCCTGAATTCTCTGCAACTTTTTATTAGGATGGATGTTTTAAAAAGGGAGACTGGAGTTGTGGAGTTGTTTCAGGTAATGATTCTCAAACTGATGATCCGCTCCTACAGGAGAGTCACGTAGACTGGGAGAATGATGGGCTGCAGGGCTGAGTTTGCTATCAGGTGCCTTTGGCCTTGGGAAAAGGATGGTGAGTTACTGTGAGCCTTGGTGGCTGGCAAGGACCTGTAGTGCAAAATATGCTGATAGAAGAGTGTAGCTGGAGGCAGAGACAGTCTTTGCTGCCAGGATCCCCCCCCCCCTCGCCCCCCTAGAGCCTATCATTAGTCATCAGTTTTATGAGCTTGAGTGTAACTCAATTTGTCCATTGATCTAAGCCAGAGTTCAGTGTGGGAAAGGGACCCATGAGATATCATTGCACTTTTGGTAAGCAGCAAGTTGTCACTCTAGGTTGCAAAGCAATGCTACAAGTCTCAGCAGTTTATTTCTACTCATGAATGGCTACTGCTAGTCTGGAAGACAGGAGACCATTTAGAGAGAGCAGGAGAGAAATCCCCCCAGTATGTCAGACTTCATGATAATTCCATAGTATTTTTCTTAATTCGGGCTGGATTGGCATCTCACCCTGAAGGGTCTGATTGACTTGATATCCTGCTGTTTTCAATTTTATTTTGTCTCAGCTTGCAGCATGTCTGCCTGACACAGGCGTCTGACCCAGTGGATTCCAGTCTAGGGAATAGGGTTGCCAACTCTGGGATGAGAAATTCCTGAGTTTTGGGAGTGGAGCCTGGGGAAGGCAGAGTTCACAGCAGGGAGGGACCTCAACAGAGATATCATGCCATAAAGTGCACATTCCAAAGTAGCCATTTATAGAATCATAGAATCACAGAGTTGGAAGGGATCACAAGGGCCATCAAGTCCAACCTGCTGCCATACAGGAATTCACAAAGTATTCCTGACAGATGACCATCCAGCCTCTGTTTAAAGAAGGAGACTCCACCATACTCTGAGACAGTGTATTTCACTGTCAAACAGCCCTTATTGGCAGGAACTTCTTCCTAATGTTTAGGTGGAATTTCTTCTCCTGTTCCTTGAACCCATACTCTTTGTCCCAGTCAGGGCAGTAGCTAGGGAAAATAGAGCCTGGGGCAAAATCTAAGTTTTGCGCCCCCCCCCCCCCGCTAGCGACTGCCCCCCCACCAAACAATGATTTTTTTGCACCCGATCATTCTAAAAGGGGCTGGGGGGCGGGCTAGGAGAGTCCTACATCCAGATCCTGTCATCCATGGGCACAGACAGACTGCTAGGGATGCAGGCCTGGCTGGACGTTTTGAGTGGGGGAGGAGGGAGGAGAGGCTTCTGCAGGGGGCCTGCAGGCTCCGCTGGGCTTTTTGGGTGGGGGAGGAGGGAGGGGAGGCTTCTGCTGGACCCCTGCAGGCCCGGCTGGGCTTTTTGGGTGGGGGAGGAGAGAGAGGAACGCTTCCGACGGGCCCAGGCTCCCCCACACCCCACTTGCCTTTGGTGCCACAGTGGTCTGGGGCAGCCTGGCAGGGCCTGGCCTCCTTCCCTCCTTGGCCTGGCCCCACCCCAACAGACTGCTCCCCGCAGAGCCTGCTGAAAGAGCAGTCTGTTCGGGACTGCTCCCTCTGCTGGCTGAAAGAGCAGTGACTACCCTTTCAGCCAGCAGAGGGAGCAGCCCCAAACAAACTGCTCTTTCAGCCGGCTCTCCGGGAAGCAGTCTGTTGGGGTGGGGCCAGGCGAGTCAGGAAGGGGGAGGGATTTGGGGGGTGATTGTGCGCCCCCCATGTGACTTGAATGTGGGGTGCCTGGGTCAAATGTCCCCGGATGTCCCCGTTGTAGCTTCGCCACTGGTCCCAGTCTCTGGGAGCAGCAGAAAATAAATTTCTCCCTCTCCAACATGACATCCCTTCAAACATTTTAACATGGCTATCATGTCACCCCTTAACCTTCTCTTCTCCAGGCTCAACATACCGAGTTCCCTAAGTCTCTCTTCATATGGCATGGATTCTAGACCTTTTACCATTTTGGTTACCCTCCTCTGAACCCATTCCAGTTTGTCAGTATCTTTCTTGAATTGCAATGCCCAGAACAGGACACAATATTCTCAGTGAGGTTTGACCAATGAAGATAGAGAGGTACTATTGCATCCCTCGATCCAGACACAATACTCCTGTTGATGCAGCCCAGAATTGCATTGGTTTGTTGGGTCATACTGCTGACTCATGTTCAGTTTGTAGTCTACTAAGACTCCCAGATCCCTTTCGCATGTACTGTTGTCGATGCATTTCTTTTTTTTCCCTGCCTAAGTGTAGTATCTTATATTTATCTCTGTTGAAATTCATTTTGATAGTTTTGGTCCAGCTCTCTCATCTGTCCAGGTCAATTTGAGTTCTGACCCTGTCCTCAGGGGTATTAGCTACCCTCCTAATTTGGTGTCATCTGCAGATTTGATTAGCCCTCTATTCCATTACCCCATTGATTAAAATATTGAATAGCACTGGACCCGGGACAGAACCCTTTGGCATCTCAACAGTCACTTCTGTCCAGGATGAAAATGAGCCATTGGTGAACACCCTTTGGGTTTGGCCAACCAATTACAAATCCATCTAACAGTAGCATTGTCTAGCCCACATTTCACTAGCTTGCTTGCAAGGATTTCATGGGACACCTTTTCAAAGCCTTTCTAAAATCAAAGTATGCTACATCCACAGCCTTCCCTTTGTCTGCCAAGCTTGTCACTCTAACAAAAAAAAAAAAGATTAGTCTGGCATGACTTATTTCCTCCAGGGCAACTGAATAGTCTGGAGATCAGTTGTAGATCTGCGGGACTGCCAGGCTCTACCTGGAGATTGGTAACCTCACCATGGGAACACATACTATAATAAAACATTTGCTAGTTTTTAAGGTGCCAAAAACTTCATGTTCAGCGTTTCTGCCACAGCTTTATCAGCAAAGTTTAAAGCGGAGTCACTCTGGTAAGATGAGAAGGTCTATAGTCTTCTTGCACTCACTGCAACCTCCTAGCACACTTGGAAAAGAATACTCTCCATGCAAGATGTTCTTTCCAAGATGTTCTTTCTTTTTACTTTAGCAGTTGCAAAGTTACACAAGACTATGCTATACAAGACTACAAAACTATACAGAACTCTTCAGCAAGAACAAAGTTGAACACCCACTGAACTAAACACTCTGAACTTAGACTCAACTCTGGAACTTAGCATATACAATGTAATGGTTCTTATACATCCAACAAGGATACCCCCCCCCCCCAGCAACAGCCTCTCATTGGTCTACAGTTGAACTCACCAATCATGTTGAAGGTCAACTGTTGCTACTTCGCCCTAGACTGACTGTCTCCGGCCTTGCTGTTGGGCAAACTTCTGCTGACTAGAGATGAACCTTTTGTGAACCTTTCTTTTTTTTATATATATCATGACAAGCTTAACAGTCACAGCCATCCCTCAGGATTTCTTCAACCTCTAGGATGACAGAAAACAATTAGTCTTAAAATACACATTCTCAGACAATTTTATTTTGAATACATTGGGCATTTTTGATTGTGGTGCCAAAACTTTGGAATTCCTTCCACAGGGAGACTCATCTGTCGCTTCCTATGAATGCCTTCCTCCAGCAGGTGAAGGCTTTCTTGTTTTGTTTGGAATATCCCCAGTAATGATTACTGGACTCCTCCCCATGTCTGATATTGTATGTTTATATCTTTTTTAAAAAATTATTTTATTGTTTTCAATACTGTTTTTAATTATTCAAATGTTTTAATGGTTTTGTGTTCGCTCCCTTGGAGACCCTGGTTGGGTGGAAAGGAAGATTAAAAATGTTTCAAGTAAATAAATACATTCCATTCAAGAGCAACTTTGAACTATAGTCTCCATCAGTTCCATCCCCTAAAATCTCCCTCGTTCCTTTGAAATCTGACTTGGAGCACCTGCTGGAGGGTAGAAGGAGCTGCATTTCAAGAAAAGTCATATCCTGGAGATACTGCAAAGCCAAGTCCCTTGGAATTCAAGCACATTCAGGGTCTGACTCAAAGGAAGTGTTGCATATTATTATTATTGTCTACATTTGTATATTACCATTTCTCCAAGGAGCTCAGGATAGCATTATGTATTCACAACAAGCCTGTGAGGTAGGCTAGGCTGACCAATCCCATCCCCTTAATCCCCCTAATCTGCAAAACTGAGCAGGGGTTTGAAGCCAGACTTCTGCAAGCCAAGTTTAGACTCCCTCTGCATTAGCTCAAATTGTCGACAGCCGAGAGTAGCAGAATTAAGTGCTTAGGAACCCAGTAGCACAATATTGGTATACAAAGTGAGGGGACCAAGAGACTTGCATCAGTCGCGTCATCGGCTGCAGTTACAATGACATGCTGGCAAAGGAAAAAGTACTCTGCAAATGTTCAGAGGCAAATTTATTTGTGCATTGCTTATTTCATATTTGAACATGTAAAACAAATTCTGTGGCTAAGATCCAGGGACTTTTGATTCAAATGAAGCCCTAGAATCAGTGCTTAGCCTGGAATTGGTTTTCAGTGCCCTCCTGGGTGAGGCTGAACGTGTAAACCGAGGTACTGAGATTAGTTGCCCTCCTTTAGCTGGTCCTGATAATGCATTTCTAGGGACATAAAGTGCTGCCTGAAGTGAACCTCTGAGTGACGTGCAGAGTATCTTTTCTTCTTCAGCGAGTAGGTATAGCCAACCAACATAATTAGAACAGAAAGGCATAGCCACTCCCAAGACATTGACAAAACTTGTGGGCTCTGGACAAGATCTTGGGCATTCCCATCTTCTGGATTCTGGAATTGGCCAGCGCTTGGCACTCTCGTATGTACATGCATGTGATTGTGTGTGCCTTCAGGGTACTGCAAAGGACTTCTTGCTTCTATGGGAAATGAGGCATTCCACATGTCAGGGTAGGGTTTTTTTTTCCTGGAGGTCCATAGCTGCATGTAGTGTGTCTTCCACTTGCCTGGGGTTTTTTTTGGGGTGGGGGGAGAGGAAATGCCATGGATCTGGACCTCTTGCTGTTTTCTTGGCAACTTCACTCCCGCCTCCTTGCTTTCAGAATGTCGTTTCTTTTCTTTGAGAAATGATGAACCTACTAGTCTTCTCCTACCACATGGTGGCAGCAACCTTCCCCCTAGCCTCCGGGCCCAGTAGGAGACAGCAAAATAGCTGGGATTTTCACAGCTGGGACTGATTCACGCTGTGAAATTCCCAGGTCCAACAGCATAAGCACAAGGGGAAAGGAAGGCAGGTTTCCGACCTGCTCTCTCCAGGGAACGATGCTTGGCTAATGCGCATGATGTGGTGGGTGAGTGGAATTAAGTTAGGTGGGAGAGGCTTCTTACAGAAGGGCAGTGACCGAGAAAAATCAGTACACAAAAGCAGCGGCTCATGCGCGCCTGGAAAATCAAAAGATGTGTCTCCTTGGAGACAGCCACACCATTTGTAAGTCAGCAGGGGTTGTTGCGGGCCATTCCCAGCCAAAGAATTTCCAGATGCCCTGTGTCTTGATGTAAAGAAAGAGGCATCAAACAGCATAGCTCTCCGTCGAATTTCTCACAGCCCACATGTGTTGTCTACGGTTACCCAAAAGGTACCCACGTTCAAAAATGTATTTTCTATCATTAGCACATCCTGGAATGAACGTTGCACATTCTATAGTTGCAAGAAAACATTAAAGTCATACCCTCGAGATCAAGGCCTTTACATTAAATTCCAGAGAAATTAATAATGCCAATATATGAAATTACACCTTTTTTTTCTCCCCGCAAGGATTTGAAATGTCACAACTCTTTGAAAGAGACAGAGCACTGACATTTTATACGGCAGCTGTTTAGATGCATTAAATTAAAACCTTGAACATAAAGATTAGTTTTTTTAACAGCCGTCACAGACCTTTGCACTTGTTTTTTTAAAACGAAATATTGAACTTTTAGTCCACCAAATAGCCATAATCCTGGGTTTTGGCTTGGTGCCACAAAAAGAGCATTTGCTAGGAGTCCAGAAGAGCTTAAGATACCCTCCCCTTGAGCTTTCTATGTCATCCAAAGAACAAGACAAGGGCATTGCAGGAAAGCAATTCCACCCAAACAACACTGTCACAGAAATCTCTCCCCGGGCTCAAGCCACTAAATGGGAAGTATGAATTGCCTTCTTAAGACATGTCACCCTGAGGTAATTCAGATAATAACAAAATGGCCCATAATTGACCTTAATGAGCATCCTGCTGTCAAATTAAGGCCGTTCAGCCCAGAGAAAGGGTCCGTGGAGATGGGAACGAGGCTGGCCTATTATGACAGTTGATTATGGAAAGCGGTTTCCCAGGGCAGCCGTCCACCACGCGCATGCACCCGGGTGCCACATAAACAGCGCTTATCGTGCGTGGCGCTACTGATTTTCTGTCAGGAGAGAGCAGGGCCTCCAGATTGGCTGAAGCAATAGTGTGGGGAATGCAAAGTGCTCCTTCTCCAAAGCTTTCCCACAGGGGCCTGGGCAGGCTGGTGTTGCCCATAGCAACCACAGCGAAAGCGGGGTGGGAAAGGGAAGAAATACGGCCTGTTGAGAAATGCCCAAATCACACCTGATACAGGGCTGAGCATTTGGCAGGATGACAAAGCAGACAGTTTTCTCAGGCCACCTCTTAGACCATCTGAAAAGCCACTTGGGCTATGGGCCACTTTGATGATGCTGAACATCAGCATGGTCAGAGGATGCAGTAGAGGAATTCCTTTTCCCCTCTGTCTTCTAGGGGCTATTTCCTGAGATTTCCTGAAATTGTAACTGATCTTCATACTACACAGACCAGTTGCCCTGTAGAAAATGACAGCTTTGGAGGCTAGACAGGATGGCATCCCACCCCTCATTGTGGTCATTTCTTTCCCCAAACCCTGTCATCCCCAGGCTTCACTCCCAAAATCTCCAGGAATTTTCCAACCCAAAGTTGGCAACTCTACTTCAGCCCTCAGGCCCTTGACTTGTGTTTGTGGCAGAGAAAGACAGACATTTCTAGGTGCATTTGAATAAGTTTTCGCCTCCACCTGACCAAACAATATCCATGGTTTTATTTGTTTCAGGAATGTATACACTGTTTTCTCAGAGACCTATTCAAAGTGGTTTGCAAAGAAAACCAATATTATGAAATCATAAAAACAGCAATATAAACTATCAATATTGGAAAACATAAAAACAGCATAAAACAACCATTGAGCAGTCTAAACACCCCCCATAAAACATCAGACGAGAACCAGCCCATAGAACAGCTTAAAAATATTAAAACCAGAGGCTTAAAGGAGAATAAAATAAATGTCAGATAAGCTTCATGGGGGAGGGGTTGTGAAGGTGCGGTATCACCACTGATAATGTCCTGTCTCTAGCTGCTGGTCACCTCATCTCTATAGGCTGGGAAACAGGGAGAATGGCTAGAGAAGGGCTTCTTAACTGGCAGCTCAATAATACTGGGAGAAAGTATTGTCAAGTTTGCTGGCTGCAAATTCCCTGGGCACTGAAAGGGGGAGGGGGAGGAGGTATTTAGATTTATACCCCTTTTCTCTCCTGTAAAAAGATTCAAGGCAGCTTATAAACTCCTTTCCCTTCATTTTCCGACAACATAACCTCATGAGGTAGCTGGGACTGAGAGAATTCTGCAAGAACTGCGACTAGCCTGAGGTCACCTAGCAGGAATGTAGGAGTGGGGAAAACAAATCCAGTTCACCAGATAAGAGTCTGCCACATGTGGAGGAGTGGGGAATCGAGCCCGGTTCTCCAGATCAGAGTCCACCGGCTCTTAACCACTACACCACAATTATTCTTGAGGTAAGAAGCAGCACTGTGAATTGTGTCCAAACTGGACCCTAGTGCAGATCTTTCAGCACAGAAGGTAAGATGGTGCCTGTAACCAACCTTAGACAATAGCCTGGCTGCCATTTATTGGGCCAACTGAAGTTTCTAGACCATTTCCAAAGTCAGTCCTGATATAGTAACCTAACCTGAATGTGATCAGAGCATAGATCACACCAGACAGTTCATGCTTTTTGAGGAATGGTAGGTTTGCCAACCTCCAGGTAGGACCTGGAGATCTCCTGGAATTACCAGTGATCTCCAGACTACAGGGATCAATTCCCTTTGGAGAAAATGGCTGCTTTGGAGTTTAGACTCCCCACTGAAGTCCCTGGCCACCACCACAGGCCCTCCCCTTCCCAGGATCCACTACCAAATTTCCAGGAATTTGTCCAGAGTTGGCAATCCTACTGTTGCTATATATTAGCTTAAGTCA
Source organism: Sphaerodactylus townsendi (assembly GCF_021028975.2). Classification (NCBI taxonomy): domain Eukaryota; kingdom Metazoa; phylum Chordata; class Lepidosauria; order Squamata; family Sphaerodactylidae; genus Sphaerodactylus; species Sphaerodactylus townsendi. The sequence goes on from NC_059430.1 coordinate 102,864,951, forward strand.
GTGATGGCGAACCTTTTTGAGACCGAGTGCCCAAATTGCAACCCAAACCTCACTTATTTATTGCAAAGTGCCAACCCGACAATTTAACCTGAATGCTGAGGTTTTAGTTTAGAAAAAAACAGTTGGCTCCCTCTTCCTCTGCCTGCTCTAGCCTCCAGCAAGTTCCGGTGCACCACTCTGTGCCTCTCTAGCATCTCTGCCTCCTCTGTGCCCTCCCCCCCCCCTCCAGGCAGCAGCCACTCAGAGCACAGGCACCAGGCCCGCCAGCCGAGTCCTCCCTGCTCACTGTGGTGCACACACGTCGTGCTCAGTGGCCCAGGCCAGCCTAGATGTATGTGTGTGGGGGGATGATTTTCCACCCCCACATGATGAACTCTGTGCGCACGTGCCCACAGAGAGGGCTCCGAGTGCCACCTCTGGCACCTGTGCCATAAGTTTGCCATCACTGGCTTAAGTTGACAAAAGGCACTATGGCTGCAATAATAACCCTAAATCCAGCAGCACCCCAAGGTACAAACCTACCCCTTCAAAGGGAGTACTGTACAAACCCCTTTAGGGAAGGCTGACTCCTCAGTCATTTCCACATATCCCAGTTTTAATCACAAGTATTGACTGTGTTAAAGAAAAAAAATACTTTTCTGCAGGCTGCACTGGCCCAAGTCAGGGCTCTCATCCATGATCTTTCTCAAATTCCTGACAGAATAGGAGTTGGTCTGTGGAAATCACGTGCCAGTGTTGAATCCACAAAGGTCAGCTACTACCCTGCCTTGGCAGATCAACTGAAGAACAACCAGCCCCCTCAGCAGAGGTGGCTGTAAGGAGAATAAAAAATGGCGATGGGGGAAGGAAACAGAAGCCGGAGCAGATCTCTGTCTGGCTTGAATGCCAGCAGCACCTTCCGCAGCTAGCCAGCGAGAGACTAGATTGAGGAGAAGACTCCTTAATTTGTCTTGTCAGCAGAGTCTGGTGAAATTAATTGGAATCTGCTGACAACAAACCATCCTCAGAGGCCAACAATAGGAACAGCCATCAGTGTTCTTAGCATCCAGTTACTAGCCATGTAAGGCCTGACGCAGTTGTGTCGGCAAAATGGATGAGGTGTCTCAGCAGCTGATTTATGGCCTCTCAGCTGTTAAAAGAAGTGCAGCTGGACCCAAAGCTGGTTTTCAGCAGGGGCTGCGCTGGGGGGGAGGAGAGGAGAGGAGGGGGGGAGGGGAGGGGAGGCATCCAGCAAGCAGGGCCGTAATGCTGCTGAGTACATGCCAGTGTTATGATTGGACAGATCCACATCCTGGCCACAGCCTTGCATTGCTGAGAATATCTAGGGTTGCAACTCTGACTTCAGAAATTCCTGGAGTTTTGGAAGGTGGAGACTAGGGAAGAAGAAAAGTTTGGATTTATATCCCCCCATTGTCTCCTGCAAGGAGACTCAAGGGGGCTTACAATCTTCTCCCCCCCCCCCACAACAAACACCCTGTGAGGTGGGTGGGGTTGAGAGAGCTCCGAAGAACTGTGACTAGCCCAAGGTCACCCAGCTGGCATATGTAGGAGTGCACAAGCTAATCTGGTTCCCCAGATAAGCCTCCACAGCTCAAGTGGCAGAGCGGGGATTCAGGAATCAAACCCGGTTCTCCAGATTAGAGTGCACCTGCTCTTAACTACTACACCATGTTGAGGTTTGGTGAGGAGAGAGAACTTAACAGGGTTTAATGACATGGATCCCAAACTCTAAAGCAGTCATTTTCTCCAAGGGAACTGATATTTGTAGTCTAGGGAGCTGTTGCAATTCTGGGAGATCTCTACCCCAGTTGGAGACTTATAGCCCTACTGGAGACCAGTGGCTTCCCTAAGTGTAGGAAAAAGAGCTCCCAGAGACTCCAGCTAGGTTTGATTTGAGGAATTAAGCCCCACTTCCAGTGGAATAGTGGGAGGATTTGGGCAGCCTTGAGGTTTCCTCTCAGCTCTGCAGGGAAGAGATGATAAAGGGTCTGCTGAGAGCCTCTTCTACTGAATTCAAAATGGCACCTCACAGTGGCTAGCACTTTTGTTCCTGCTTCTGAGGCCTACCATGTCAGTAACTGTATCGGATTCCGACTGTGCGTGGAGGGCCCTCTAAGGAAACAATTGTTCCAACCACCGGCGTGCTTCTGTATCAGCAAAGAAGATCATGTATTCTGCACGACACCACTAGCAGAAGGAGGGAAAGAGACAAGGAGTGGGCTTAATCCTGTTACAGGGAAGCAACAAACGATAGAGATAAGTCCGTCTGGATCTCTCTGCATCTCAGACAACTCCGCACAGAAAGTTCTCAGCGCCTTAAGATGAATGTGTATCTATTTCAGCTGGGTTGTATTATCTTCAGGTCAAAAAGCAAGAAGACAACATCGTCTTTTGGAAAATTGAAAATATAGATCATTGCTGCCAGTGGTAAAGGGGCGGAGGGGGGGGGGATTTCCCCACCTGTAATACTTTTCATGTGAATTTTGTATACTGAGAGCCACTGGGTACATCACTCAGTCAGATGACTCGTGGCTAAGATGGTACAAATGCTCAGCCAAAAACAAAGAAATGCCCGGCTCAAGTCAAGAAGAAGGGAAAAAAATCTGAATGTCATTTGGAAAGCAGTAGGAAGGCCATCCCCAGCTACAACTCAGATCCACATCTTGCCCTGGAGAGCTTGAAACTGGCACTCAAGTGCCCGTCAATTCTGGGCTGTGTTTATGGGCAGCATCTTGCTGAGGCAGAACTTGGGCAATGTGAGTTTAGGCTAACTGGGTAAATAGCACCCCCTTCCCCTCTGAGCATTTATGTCCCCAACCTCAAGGTAGAGCCTGAAGATCTCCTGGAATGGCAACTGATCTCCAGCCTACAGAGACCAGTTCCCCCCCTGGCTGCTTTGGGTTGGGGACTCTACATATTATACACGGCTGAGGTTTTCCTCTCCCCAAACCCTGGCCCCCCAGATTCTACCCACAGATCTCCAGGAAATTCCCAACTAACTGCTAATCTACAAAGTCATGCCAGGATAGTGGTGTGTGTGTGTGTGTGTGTGTGTGTGTGTGTGTGTGATGTTATCCCCCTGCCTGCACAGGATCACTATTGGAATGTATCTGAAAATTAAGTTTCAAAATTTGGCGGGGGAATCCACAATAGCACATCTAGTTTGGCCTCTGGTTCTTGGCTTTCTGTTTTTCTGTATCTTACTCCTAGGGAGAATTGCTGCCTGTTCTTGACAATGAGACCCTGCTAGGAGCTTCTACTCTCCCTGGGGTAACCAGCCCCCTCACAGTTGCTCCCAGTTCCAGGCCTCTCTGGGCCTAGTCTGACTTTTGAGGTCTGTGAGCACATTGTAACAAGTCCCTATCATGCATTTAATGCTGCTGTAACTGCATGTAGTTTTGCACAGCAGCAAGAGTTTCTGCACGGGCTGCTTGGCATGCTTTGCCCCTCAAACCCAGCATTCTTCTGCCACATCGTTGGGGAGCTTTTTGTTTGTTTTAAAAATCAGCAATAGTTATAAAGCTATAGTGTTATGATTCTATAGCTCTATGATACTATAGAGCTGTAGCAACTGACAGTTTTTAAAGGCCAACTAAAATAAGGTGACCAGATTTTCACCTTTTTAAACCGAGACCCGGGTGCGCGCGCACGCCCGCGGCCGCAGGAGCGCACTGCCTTTTGGAGCGCTCCCCTGTTTGAAACCAGGGAGCGCCCCAGAAGGCAGTGCGGCAGCCTTCCAAAAATTGGGACAGTTAAAAAACCCAGCGGGACGTGGGACAAATTGGTTTAAGGTGAGACTGTCCGCCAAAAGCGGGACGTCTGGTCACCTTGAATTAAAAGCCTGCTGATGGCAAAGCAGTGTTGGTGGCTGAGGTAGTGGTGGTGGTGGGGCATTGATACAGATGAAAAATGGTGTCTGTGTGCTCAGGGAATTTGAAAATCTGCACCTTCTTGCCTATATGATGGGCAAACCCGCTCTGACTGCAATCTTTCTGGAAAGATCAGAATGGTGCAAGGGAGAAGAAGAAGTGTTTGGATTTACACTCTACCTTTCTCTCCTGTAAGGAGACTCAAGGTGACTTACCAGCTCCTTTCCCTTCCTCTCCCCACTACAGACACCTTGTGAGGTAGGTGGGGCTGAGAGAGCTCAGACAACTGTGACTAGCCCAAGGTCACCCAGCAGGAATGCAGGAGTGTGAAAACACATCTGGTTCACCAGATAAGCCTCTGCCACTCTGGTGGATAATCCTACCTGTGTAGTCGAGCCGCGAGGTCAGCGTAAGAACGAGACGAGACGCGGTGATTTCATCTGGTGGAGAGCGCCAGCAACGGGAGCGCGGGTGTCCGTGTTCCCAGCGACTCTCCCGTATGCTGGTTCCTGGCACCTTTTATTATGATTCTAGCGGGGGCGTGTAGAAGGGCGGAACGGGGGGAATTCCGGGAGAGCCGCAGAGAGCCCGAGGGGGACTGAGAGAGATCATCATGTGATGCATGATCTCACCTGGCTGCTACGTGCGGAGAGGAGCATCGGCGTCTGGGCCTAATCCTCACCTGGGGGCAAGGCCATTGTCCCTTTGTCCGGGACACCCGGTGGTTGTGAGCCAGGTAGTTCATGACCTGTGACTCATCGAGGGGATGAGGGGTGGGGGAGCGGTGCGACCAGAAGGCCGCAGGGAGCGCCGGTGTGCCGGTGCTCTACTTACGGTGCTGCTGGGTCAGCAGTGCATCCCTACATCTCCTCCTTTTTTTACATTTAGAAGGGGAGGCGAGGAAATGCTTAGAGGGCGATTTAGGGGGACGCTCGTCTCCTCCGCCGTTTGGCCAAGCTGGCTGAGCTGCTTGCCAGCAACATTAGGACTTGGTTGCTGATGTAAGGGGGGAAAGGAGTCCAAGGGGTTTTCTTACACATGTTAAGCACAGGCAATATTAGATATACATTGAATGAAACAAGAGGTCCGACTAATGAGGCACACAATCAATCGCCAATGCAGAGCTGTACAATAGCATTCTCAACCATCCCTCCGGTAGCCAAGCTCCAGAGGGCTGACCACCAGTGGGGTAGAACATCATGCTTCAGGACTAGATACAACATCTTGCAGTTCACGCACTTTCCTTATATGAGATCAAATGTGGGAATTATCAGAAAGATGAAAGCAACACATATTATGTACATTCTCACAACCTTGGTGATGCAATAACAACAAATAATCAATAAAGCTGACACGATTATCTAAGGTCGCTTGACCGAGAAGTTCCTGCTGCTCGGAGGCCAGAGCATCCAGAGCAATGGAGGTAGAGTTGATGGATCTTAGCAAGGGGCACAGGCCAGCCCGGCCAATGGTCTTAAGCGTTGTAAGAAGCCGCAGTCCGGGGACTCCCTACTAGGAAGTCGCTGAGGGAGATGAACCTCCGCCGAGAGAGGTGGCAACCGCATCGCTCCGGCAAGAGGGGTCGAGGGCAAGAGTGGAGCGGGCGGGCGGCGGCGCTCGAGCTCCTGGGGTGGAGCCTGAGGCAGAGGACGATGGTGAGAGGCGACTTTTAAGGCAACAGGAGAGTCCCGGCAGAGAGCCGAAAGCAACGAGGATGTAGTTGAAAGTTCTCTCCCCGCAAGTCCAGAACCAACCCTTCGGGGAGCAAGATAAGCTCCCGCATACTGGGGGAATGTCCTCTGTGCTTGTGATGCAGTTCCAGTTGGCCGAACTGGTGAATGTGGCCCTCGAGTCGGTTCCTCGTCTCGTCAGCGCTGGAGATGCTTGGGAGCAGGTGTTGGATTTGTGATTAGCGACAGTCTTGGTGACAAGGGAGAGAGAGCCGGGCCGGAGGGTTTGGACGACGGGTCCCCAGTCAAGCGCTCATAGAGTACTTGATGGATGAGGCATTCATAAGGGCATTTAAAAGCCAGAACTCCGCTAGGAAGTCTCCAGGGGCTTTGCAAACGGGGAGCAGGCAGGAGCTTAGCCGGCTCCCGACTCCTAGGTACTGGCCCAGGCAGAAGGGCGAAACGTTGGCAGCGGCAGCAAATTGCTCCCAGATGTTGGTCTGGTCAAATCCTGCCGTCAGGGGTGGCCGATTGCCACCGGCAGGGAGGACTTAGCAGAGCAGGCAGCGATGGTGGCCGGGCCCCGAAAGTTGGCAGTGATGATTGCAAAGAGGGCGGCACAGAGGTCTCTCGGCCGTCTCGGGGTGGCCTTGCTGGAGCAGCAGCTTCTTGAGCTTGGCTGGCAGTTGCTTTGACATTCCCCCAGGTCATCCCGGATCTTTGGACCGTCTTGGTGTACCGGTGGCTGCGTTCCCGTCGAGGTCAGCTGGGCGGGATCCTCCAGAGAGATTCGTTCCATCTCCGGGATGGGGTCGAATTCCTCCTGGCGCCATTTCATGGGCTGGCCTGTCATGGTGAGTCGGGATCCACCGGAGATCTGTGCAGGAAGAGGGACTGAAACACACCCCCTTCCCCAGGTTATAGGAGGGGGCCGGGATCCTGCCGGGCTTGGAGAGCCGATGGCGTGGAGGTCAAAATCAAGAAGTTTGTTAAAATCAGGTTTGTTGGGTTTGAGGTGTTTGATATAGGACTGACAGGCTTATTTTGCAGCCTTCGCGTAAGGGTTTAGCTTTTAATGCAGTCTACTGGGGGCCGTCCACTCCTCTTTCTTTAAATTCGTTTGACAGGAAGGGCAGAGGTGTAGGCGATCCTGATGGAAGCTGGCTTCAGGTACGTCATCAGGGTGCGTCAAAGCCAGGGTCCGATCCTCGAGGAAGGAGGGGCAAGTCGGACCCTGGGGAATTGTGGGTATGCATGCTTAATTTGCAATACAAAGAGGGCTTGGATGCAAGCTTATGGGTGATGGATGCATCCGAGGAGACAAGGTAATCAAGGCGATTAGGGGTAAATTTCACACACACAAGGGAGGGTTCTTTCTTTGGCGGGGAAAATGTACTTACCGTGGACCTTGGTGAGTTAACGCTTCGAGAAGGCTACTGGAATGGTGCTGAATTTGTAATCGAATTATCTTGGGGAATTGTCGCCCGCCGGAAAACACGCTTCCTTAAGGAGGCGTGATAGCTTCGGCCAAGCGCCTGGCCTTGGACGTGGTATTGGTAAAGTTGCCAGGCGCTGGGCAGCCATAACCCAAACAGGTTTGGGTATTAGGGGCATAATGGTGGCAGCCCCTTTTTAACCTGGGGCCTGTCCTGGCAGTGCTGCGGTACCTTCGCCAGGACGGGCTCCAGATTGCACCCCAATCCAGGGAGGGCCAGTCAGCCAATTGGCCCTCCCGCCTCTCTGCTGGTTGAAAGATAGAGGGAAAAAGAAAAAGAGAGAAAAGGGGGTAGTTCTCCCTGCGGAAGTTCGAGAATGAGTTCCGGAAGGCACAGTTAGGATCTATGATTTGGGGATGGGTTTATCCATCCCAGACTAGGGTCGTTTTGACCCTGGCTCATGAGGTCCCTTCCCAGAGATTGACATGGATGTGTCCAGAACAATGGGGCGGACTGTGAGCTGCCGCTCGAGCCCTGGGCTGTGGACCGTGGAGCTGGCCGGATGCTCCCGTCTCGCTGGTTTATTTCCCACACCCCCAGATGTGCAGACAAGGTCTCGGTTGGCCACTGGTCAGGCCACTCAGCTGCTCCTGATGATCGTCACATCAGCGCCCGGTGTCCACTTCAGGCTCCTTGAACAGACACCCCTCCACGGTGAGCCTCCAGATACGGGCAGTGAGCTTCCGATGCGAGTGTTTCCACCGCCCTGCGATGGTAGGTATTGGCTGTGCCCTGATGGCTGCCGGGGCTGCGTGGCCTTTATTGTAGGTATTAGGCAGCAGGCAGCGCATGGGGCAGGGGAGGAGAGGAGGATCAGCTGCGGCGCAGCTGGTCCCGCTGGGCAGCTCTCTGTGGGATGTTTGTCCAGACTTGGGAGATGGATGAGTCCCTCGTGCGTGGAGTCAATGACTCCGGGGATGATGAACTGAGAAATCCCTGCTCAGCGGCGGAGGCCTTTGGCAGCACCAGCCCAATAGAAGGTCCCGGTGAGGGATGGGAGGTGCGCCATATTGGGTTAGGCGACGAGGACCTCGTGGGGAACTTAAAAAGGAGATTGGCTGGGTGCACATGGAGCGAGATGCCACGCAGAGGGGGTGGTTTGGGTGTGGGTCTTGGTGTTTGGGCCTGCTCTAGTACTCTTCCCCTTGGTCTCTGGAGCTGGGGAGATGCCCGAGTCGCGAAGGATTTCCCGACGGGCAGTCGCTTCTCCAGTGGAAACCTTTCTGGCACAGGGGCATCGGGTTCTTGGCGGCCTCCCGAGGGCAGCCTTCACTCTTCTTGGGGAGGACCCTCCTCCATCGGGGTTGTAGGCCCCTGCCGGACTGCCTACACACTCCCTCCGGAAAGTGTCCTGACCTGCCAGCAATTAAAGCAATCACCTTGAGGCTGTCCCCTGGCGGTGGAGAGTGCTGCGGCAAGGAGAGAAGCTAGCTTGGTGGGCAGAGGATCCGATGTCCTGGCAGAGCCTTAAGCATGTCCGCCAGTTCCGGATCTTTGCCTAGGCCCATGATTGCTCTGCACGGCACTCAGTGGAGGCGCTTCTCTTTGGCGAGGCGCATGACAGGAGCTCGTTTTGGAGCCTTCTCTAAGCTATTCTTACCTGCCTCTTAAGGGCCTCCTGGAGCCTGTTCACAAAGAGTCGGGCGTAGGGCTCTTGGGGTTTCTTTTATTCCGGATGGTGGAGAAACTTTGGGTAGAGTTGGCCAGCATTAGGGGACCTGTTGATAAACGCCTTGTAGAGGCGATTCCGAAGGCGACCGTAAGGGTGGCCTCTGGCGAGGACTAATCTGATCGTTAGGGGTTGGCCGAAGGCATCGAAGCAGTAAAGCTGCTTTGCGATGGCGGTGTAGGCGCCGCCTGAGGCGGCTCCCCTAAGCGATACACTGCTGGCCGGAACTCACTTTCCCAGATCACAAAATTGTGCAGGGCCTCAAAGCATCGCGAAGCGTGGTCTTCCAGTCATCCGGAACCATTAAGGTTGATTCCTTGCGACTGCTTCTAGCATGCCTCTCTCACATAGGGGCTGAGTGACTCCCTACGTCCCGCATCGGCTTTCGCGGAAAGTTGATTGAGGATATTATAGCTTAAAGAGCGGTACTCGACAACCCGCTTCCGAACAATACCATCCTCCCCCTCGGTATCCGCGTGAAGTGAAGCGGGGCATAAAGGCGAGGAAATAATATCGGGTATCGATCTTCCGTCCAGGGTTTCGCTTTTTTCGCAGGAATTAGAGTGAGTTAACACGTTCTCGGCGAGGGTTTTGGAAACAGCAGCCATTACGTCTGGCGCCAACGCTTGAGGTGCTATGGCTTCAGAAAATGAAGAAGCGGAGCAAAGGGAGTGGGAAGGAAATGACGGGCAGCGTGGAGAATTTGAAGGGAACGCAGAAGGGAGCATTAGAAGGGGCGGCAGAAGGAGGACAGGAGTCCAATTTAGAGTGCGATAGAGAAAAATTCGAGGGGTGAAATTGAAGTTGAAAGATCGAAAAGGAGGGTACGGCCTACAGCAAGGGGAGCCATAGGTCCTGCAGGCTGATGGCGACATAACATTGTTCTCCACTGTCAGTAGCAGCGACACCCGGTAGCTGAAGGCTCTGTCGCGAAGAAGTCAGCACCGATGTTTTCCCAATCATTAAGATTCAATGTCCCCCCCCTCCGGTGTACCATGGTTTACATTGAGCTTCAATCTCCTCGACCAATTTGGCGCAGCTCCCCTCTCTTAACGGGGTTACCCTGCGGCTGCTTTCGGGCTAAGCAGCTTTTAGCTCTCATTAACGCAAGCTTGTCATTAAAGCCCTGCTTTTGCAAGCTCCCCATACTCACCGGGTGTTCCGTCCGGACGACTGAGAGTGTCCTAGGACTTCGAAGTCCCTGGATCGCGCCGATCCAGCCGGACGGGCGATACCGAAATATGGTGGTCCCCTGGATGCGCCCGATCCAGCCGGACCCGGTACCGCTTGACCCCACTTCCTTCTGCAGGCGACCCGGTGGAGCAGGGTGGAGGTTCGAGGATTCGGGTTTTGGCACCAGCTTGTAGTCGAGCTGCGAGGTCCAGCGTAAGAAGCGAGACGCAGACTGCGGTTGATTTCATCTGGTGGAGAGCGCCAGCAGCGGGGCAGCTTGGTGTCCGTGTTCCCAGCGACTTCTCCCCGCTTATGCTGGTTCCTGGCACCTTTTATTATGATTCCTAAGCTGGGCTGTGTAGAAGGGCGGAACGGGAATTCGGAGAAGCGGGAGAGCGGGGGGACGCTGAGAGATCATCATGTGATGCATGAAGTCTCACCTGGCTGCCCTACGTCGCGAGGAGAGGAGCATCGGCGTCTGGAGCCTAATAATCCTCACCTGGGGGGCAGCAGGCCTATTTGTCCCTTTGTCCGGGACACCCGGTGGTTGTGAGCCAGGTAGTTCATGACCTGTGACTCATCGGGGGATGAGGGGTGGGGGAGCGGTGCGACCAGAAGGCCGTAGGAGCGTCGGTGTGCCGGTGCTCTACTTACGGTGCTGCTGGGTCAGCAGTGCATCCCTACATACCTGGTTCTCCAGATTAGAATCCACCTGGTCTTAACCACTACACCATGCTGGAGGAGGAAACCTGGAAGGCAGATGATTCTACAATAATGCTCTTCCCACAGCACATACTCCAGTGTGGGAGGCAAGATGGAACAAAATGTCCATTCTGCCTCACTGGCTCTCTGCAGGGTCCCTCACACAGTGGTGGCGTAGTGGTATGACTTTGTTTGAGATGTTTCATGCTCGATTGTTCAGGATAGCCACCCAGTTGCTCATTAGTACTTCAATCGTGCGATAACAGCATTTAGTGGATGCTGAAAGGGTTCTTCAGGTATGTGGAGACATCTCGCACGTTGACTTTTTCATCTAGGCAACTAGGCCAGCTACTGCACCTCACACAGACAACTTGAATGCTCAGCCAGGCCTCTTCCTAGCCTCTTCCCCTTTCCTTCCCAGAGCAGCTCCTTTTCCTGCTAGCACTTAGAACCTCTCCCACCTTCATAGACCTCTCTACTGCAAAAATCTGGTACCAGAGCCAGTGTGGTGCAGTGGTTAAAAGCAAGTGGATTCTAATCTGGAGAACTGGGTTTGATTCCCCACTCCACCAGAGTGGCGGAGGTTTATCTGGTGAACCAGATGTGTTTCCGCACTCCTATACTCCTGCTGGGTGACCTTGGGCTAGTCACAGTTCTTGGGAACTCTCTCAGTTGCAGCTACCTCATGAGGTGTCTGTTGTGGGGAGAGGAAGGGAAAGGAGCTTGGAAGCCACCTTGACTCTCCTTCCAGGACAGAAAGGTGAGATAGAAATCCAAACTCCTCCTCCTCTTCCTCTTCTCCTAATTTGTCTTGCCTGTTGCAAGGGGTGGGGGTGGGGGTGCCATAACTCCATTCTTTGTTCTGCTCTTTGATCTTTTACCTCCGTTTCTGATTGCAAACGTTTTCCTCCAGGTTGGCGCAGGCAACCTATTCATGCCTAATTTCCGTCCCCACTTGTGCACACCCTGATCTGTTCCAAAAATATCTGTCGGAGAAGACGCTGAAAAAAGAAGGCACCACATGCCTCTATTCATTCCCAGGTTTTTTTTGTGCGTGTCTTTGTTTTTAAAGAAAGAAAAGAGCAGGGTGTTTTTTTTAAAAGAGCTGCAAAATCACTAGTGGGTGGGGGGTGGAAGGAGATGGGCTGGTGATGTCAGCAAGTGTCAGCCAATCAGTAGTGGACATAGCTGACTCCTGCTATGAAGAAGTAAAGCTATGAAGAAGTAAAGCTAGGATTTCCTGGCCCTGGAAGGAAAATGGTTTGTCTGTATGCGACCCGGTGCATGCTCTTCCATGGCAGCAGGACTGTTCCAGTGATACATATCTATGCACAATATGTGCATCTCTTGGGAATATTTCTTCCTCCCCCTCCCCTTGAGTTCCCAGCAGCTCTGCAGCTACTTAAAACTGAAGTTCTGATCAAACTTGGAGGGGAAATGCACCGGGGGCTCAAGAGTTTAGTCAGTCAAGTGCCAGCGAACTTGAGTGAGCAAACAATTCAGCTCAGTGCGAAGCCAGAGCAGAAAGCTCTTGAGAACCAATTCGAACTGACATGGCAAGTCGGGCTGATGGATCTCTCGCAGCAGCTGGCGATGTGCTGCGTCAAGGACCGACTCTCAGCGGGACGGGGAGAGAGAGAGAGAGCTGCTCAGCCAAGGCTGGGATGAGTCTGCTCACCTAATGGCAGGTGTGGAAAGGTGGCAGCCAAGACTGCACTCACAGCAGGTGAGCAACACCGTGCTCGGAAGTCTTTGGATGATGCTGTTTAGGACTAGGCAAGGAAAGGCAGGTTGTGCCTCATAAGTGGCAGAGTCAACAAGGCGCTGGGAAGGAGGTCTGGCTCAGTGGTAGAACGTCTGCTTGGCTTGCAGAAGGTCCCAGGTTCAATCCCCAGCATCTCAAGGACCAGACAGTAGGTGATGTGAATGGCCTTTGCTTGAGACTCCAAGAGCTGCTACCCTTCTGAGTGGACAGGACTGATGGATCGAGGGTCTGATTCCATGTAAGGCCCCTTCAGCACATGCAGACTAATGCACTGTCAATCCACGTTCAATGCACTTTGCAGCTGGGTTTCACTGTGTGAAATAGCAAAATCCACTTGCAAACAATTGTGAAAGTGGATTGAAAGTGCACTATTCTGCATGTGCGAAAGTGCCCTAAGACAGCTTCTTGTGCATGTATGTGTGCATTCATGAGATGGATCCTACCCTTTAGACATTTCACCTGGTAGTTGGGGTTGGCATCTGTGGAATGGTCCAGAAGATGCATTTTTCTCTTGGAAGGAGGGGCAACAAACTGCAGGAAGGGTGGCCCAGGTGTATACAAGCAGTGCTAGGAAAGCCTCCCTGTCTGGAGTGTTACCGTTCCTGATAACGTGGGGAACCTTTTTCAAGACAGAAATTTTCTTATGTCAGGTGTTGAATGGGGCAGGGGTTGTCAGGTAAGGATTCAAACCCAATGCTGTAGCCAAAAGGAGGAAGCATGGAAACCAGCCAGGCTGCCAAATATGCCTCTGAACAACAGCAGGCCAGAGGGAGGGGGCACTCCCTAATTTATAGCAAAGTTTCCACTGCAGGATGTCTTTCCTCCTTGGTCTGAGCAGCAAGAGAATTTTCTGCTTCTGCTGCCTTCATTGTCAGCAGCTGTTGGCATCTCTGCTTGTTCAATGCCAATGCTCTAGTGTAGAGAGCGTGGCATAGTGGTTAAGTGGCATAGTGGTTAAAAGCGGGTAAACTCGAATCTGGAGAACTGGGTTTGATTCCCCACTCTTCCACATGACTCTAATCTGATGAACCCGGGTTTTCCCCCACTCCTGCATGTGAAGCCTGCTGGGTGACCTTGAGCTAGTCACAGTTCTCTCAGCCCCTCCTACTACACAAGGTTTCTGTTGTGGGAAAGGAAGGGAAAGGAGTTTGTAAGCTGCTTTGAGACTCCTCACAGTTGAGAATAGCTGGACCTAAATCCAAACTCTTCTTCTTCTCTCCTAGTTACTTTGCAAGGGGAGGATCTTCAGGGCTGGAACAAAAAGTCACTTTGCAGCATTTCTCAGAATGCCTCCATATGTCATCTTGCACCTCTTATGTGCACAATGAGGGCCCTCATTGCTTGTCAAATACAGTTAACTGTGAGGTGCTCCTACTCAGAGCTTTGACAGTCAGCAACCTTTCCCACCTGGTATGTCCAGATTCTTGGCTGAAGCTGCTGTGCCTGAGAGACCTCCATGGGCAGTGTCTTGCTTGTGGGCAAGGGCTGTCTTTGGGGCGCAGGTGGCCTCCACAGCTGCTTGGCAGGAGAAGTGCAAGGAGACAGCTTGACAAACGATTTGAAGCTGAGCCACATGCCTCGAGGTAGGAGCAGGGCGACAAGCAAAGCCTGTTCTTTCTGGGCACCGAGATAAGAACGAAGCCCCAAACTAATCTGCCCAGAGGGAAAAGCGAAGCGTATTCGGTGGCCTGGGTGATTGCGTATGGGAAAGAGCAAGGCACACGGGCAGGGAACTCACAAGCCGAGAGCCAGGTTTCATCAGCCTTTGGCTCTGGCAGTTTTTGTGAAAGGGCGTTGCCAGGGACATAAGAAACAGTAGTCAGCATGATAGCAAAAGTTGACATACATGGAACAGTGGGGCAAATCTGGTGCACGCTCAGCCCTGCAAAATGCTGGACAGCTCCTTTCACGTTGTGTCTGCCACGTGCCAGATTTGGTGACTGACTGCCATCCTTTCCTGCCCATTTCCTTTTGGAGGGGATGGCTTGGGAAAAGCCGCTCAGCACATGCCTAGTGGCTGTTGCCCTTTCTCCGCCCTCGCTCCTGAACGGGCAGATTGAAAGGCACAGTTTGGCAGATCAATACATACCTCTAAACATCTCTGCGGCTTCTTCCTTAAAGCCCAAAATGGCCACAGTTTGGCAACGAGGGAGGATAACCTGTAAAGTTCTCCGCTTAAGTGAACTCTCTCTTGGATTTTTGATTGGCAGAACAATCTCCACCCCCCGCAGCTGCTCCCTACCTAAGTGAAGAAGTGAGCTTCTTCGATTCTGTCCTCTGTTGCACTCACTCTGGCTGCTGGCTTATCACTGTGATTAGACAGTAATAGCTTGTGTCTTTGTTCTTGTGATTGCAGCGGAGAATTACAAGCTGACCTGGACTATCTGATGAAGAATGCCAGGAGAAGGCAGAAGGGTGGGAATCAATACTGCTCCAGGCAGCCCCCTATCCTGCAAAAGGGATATTCAGGCTGACTTTCAGCACTGGACTGGTTTTGGCACCAGTACTGTATTGTGGAACTTTGCTCATGTATAGCCTCTCATTTAGATGGGGCTGCTACCCGTGCAAAGCAATTGTGTGACCTCCCTCCCTCCCTCCCTCCCTGGAAGTGATTAAAGCAGGATTTTACTCATTCTGAGTTCTCTAATTTTGAAGCACCAACAGGACACACGCTACAACAGTATAATGAGATGCTAAATCAGAAATGATGTATTACAGTCCCTTTTAAGTCGATTTTGTTTGTAAAACATATGCATTAATATTCTCTTAACTGGAACATGTGCAGTTATAGAAACTGTTGTATTTGTAAGGGGGAATTAGGGGGAGAAATTGAGGATGTCCCAAAGTTGCGCTTATTGCTATCATATTAATTAAAATTTAAAATTAGTTCCTCTCCCCCCCACCCCAGAAGCGTTACTCTTAATAAAATAAAATGGCTATTTTTGCTCAGACTTTTGTATCCTCCCATGCTTCAAAAATGACTTTGTGCAGCACATGGATGCTGAGAGTGTTTCTCATACATTCTCTCCCCTCTCTCCTGAATAGGCAGTCAAGACTCATGTGGTCCTTTGTGAAAGATGCCTCCATAAATATTGATGGAACATCTGGGTGGAGAAAGCAAACGATGCTCGCTCACTTCATCAGGTTGTCAGGTGAGCGGCTCCCAAAGAGAATCTGGCTGCATTTCTGGCTCCTGTGAACAGTCTTGCGTGTCAGGAGGAGGACTGGAAATTTCATTTGCTAGTGTAGTGTAGTGTGTGTGTGTGTGTGTGTGTGTGTGTGTGTGTGTGTGTGTGTGTGTGTGTGATGAAACAGAATTTAAGCTTTTCTTCATTGTTTGGCCTGTTGTTGCCAACATAGAGGAGTTCTTCATGGCACACCACTGAAAGGTGTCCCAGCCCTCAAGCAGAGACTCTACCAGAGCCAGGCATATCATGCTCTGCTGCACTATGATTAGAAGATGGAGGTGCAGCTTGCCCTGTGTTGGGATATTTGCAAGTGTCTGTCACAACCCAGTTATGAAAGGGCTAACTGTGTGTATGTAAACAAGCTACTGGGGTTCACTGTTTTATGACCTGCTCTATTGATTAGCTATTGGTCAGTTAGTCAGACCTTGCTTACATGCCAGTGGTCACATTGCCAGAGGTTATAAAGTTAACTCTTGTTCTTTGTTTGAACAGACCACCACGATGTGACCACAAAGCAAGATAGACAAGATGTAACCAAGTGTAGTACTGTAGATATGTAACAGGAAAGAAAGGATTTGTTATTTTATGACCATGTAACCCTCCCTAATAGTTAGTAAACTCATTTATAACAAAGCAACTGAGAATCTGTCTCTTCTGTTTTACTCTGCTAATATATATTAAATGCCTACATCCTGTGCTGGGCTTAGGCACCAACCAATGCAATTGGCCAGAAGGGGGCACTGCAGTCAATCCTCCAGGAGTTGTCAGGTGACCAATACAGGCGGAACCAATCAAGAGGGATCTGGCTAGCTCTTAAAGATACAGGAAGATGCCGTTTGTCCTGCAAAGAGCAACAAGGTGAGCATGCTGCTGAGCCTAAACGAACAAAAAGGAATGCTTACCTGTGCAGTATCACACATCCTTGATATCTAATTGTGGTCAGAGATGTACAGTTTGGGATAGGGTTGCCAACTTCCTGGTGGAGGCTGGAGATCTGGGATTATATCTTTTCTTCAGGCAACAGAGATCAGTTCACCTGGAGAAAATGACTGCTTTGGAAGTGGACTCTATGGCATTATATCCCAAAGATCCCTCCCCTACCCAAACCCTGCCTTCCTCAGACTCCACCCCAAGTATTTGCCAATCTAGAGCTAGCATCCCTACTTGGGTGAGTGCCTGTTAGGGTTGCCAACTTCAGCGTGAGATTTAGAGGTGGTGTCTAGTATTTGGGGAATGAGCTTAGCAGGATATGATATCACTCTCAAACTTCTATTTAAATTGGACTCTTTGACCTATTCTGCTTGAAACCTTGCAAGCGGGGGTGCACCGGCCTACTTGCCACTGTTGCACCACCCAGGGCCGTTCACACAGTGCCCTGCGAACAGCCCTGGTGCCCCAGTTGTGGACACTCTTGCTACAGCAATGACCATATATGGCTTTTAAATGTGCTTTTACTGAATAATTAAAAGAAGGAATGGACTCACAAGTCCTCTGTCCTTTGGGTTTGTCTTCAGGAGGTCAGAAAACCCTGCAGTCATCCCAAGTCTCCCTTTTCCCTCCATCTTGGTTGTGCCAGAAACAAACTGGGTAACTACCACTGAGGTAAATTCTGGGGTGGAGGGCATTTCCCCACAGGGCCCATAAAAGAGGGGCCAGAACCACCTTCTCCAGAGACCAGTGTAGTGGTGGGCTAGTAATCTGGAAGACTCAGGTTCGAATTCCTCCTCACGCCTTGGAAACTTGCTGGGTGACCTTGGGCTAGTCACACTTTTTTGCCTGATCGACTTCATACTGTGGTGGTTGTGAGGGAGAAAGGTGAGGTACACATGAATTAAACTAATTAAATACATATCCATTGGGAAACATTGGCACCCAGTTTAGGGCTGTGCTCTTTAGCCTGGCCGTTTCTTGATCTCCACCGTAAACCTTTCCTCTGAGTTCTGAAAGAGAAAGCGTTAAGCTTTGGAAGTTCATTTGAAAACTGAAAATGAGGGAGGAAGAACGAAAAAGACGCAGACAAAGGAGAGTCGCTTGTAGTCCCCTAAATAATGGCAGCAGCTGCATCCCTGTTCTAAATTCTGGGAAGTTTTAGAAACCATTTGGGCTCCCTGGCAATGAGAATGATTGAAGGAGGAAAGCGATGCAGCCGCTCCGTCTGTTCCACAGGTGAAAAGATCTGCCCCACTTTCAGACGAGGCTTCTACCTGCTGCAGAGCTGTGCTGCCCCATTGACATTCTGCAGGCATCCACCTGAGCAAAGCCGGATAATTCAGATGTAAGCTGAATTTTAGAAGGTTGTAGCCTTGGCGGCTTAGTGCCAGAGTCCCTCTGCACCCCACGAAAGGCGAGGCATTATGAGCGGGAAGACATTCTCCAAGAAATATTCTGCAAGAGTCTTGCTGGGGCGCATGTACATCCAGAGAGGAAGGGTTTTTGCAGACAGCAGAGCCTAAGCTTATCGGGAGCAGATGGACCTGCTCATTAAGGCATTCCTTTGGCAGGGGGAGGAGTCCACCCCGGGCTCCACTGTGCAAAGGGGGAGTTGGTTGGTTCAGCCTGGCTAATTACCCTGTTCCTTGCAGAAACAGACAGCCGGCAGGTTAGCTGCATAATCATCCCACGGCAGAGTTGCTGGAAGGTGGAATTGGGAGATGAGAAGATCAGCAAAATATGTTTCCCTAAAATGGGCACCTAGTGGTATACTGAGGCTTTGGAGGAAAAACACTCTGTATATGGTCAGAGACACAATCTTACATGTTCTAATCCTGAGCCCTGGTGCTGAAATGTGGTTCTTGGGCTTACTGTAGTGGATACAGACAAAGACATCTGTTTTACAGATCTTCTGTCAAAGCAGGGTACAAAACAATTAGGGATCTACAAAGAAAAATAAACATTTTCACACTGTGTCTCTGTTTTCTCTTTCCTTCCTGAAATCTGTATTAGTGTGGCCCTGTTATTTTGTTTTAATGACCTCAGATGAAGTCATGCACAAACCAACTGCGCTTGTCCCAGACTGCAGTCTCCTCAAGAGCAGCCATGCACACACCTCTTCCAAAGTCTTCTCTCCGTCCTACAGACCCATGCAATAATGCCCTCACTGTCCTCCATAACATGCTATGTGTAAAGGGACACACAAAGTGATATTTTCCTTCCCCCTCTCTGAAATATGAACCTTTGTGCATTTGATTGGGTGCTGATCACCCATCTTGATAGTCTTTCTTTTCTATAATTATAGCTCTGCTATCATTAACTGTAATTGTAGAGCTGCTATACTCCTCCCCGCTCCATGCTCTGTGGCAGAGGCCATTAGGTCTTCATTCCCTGCCCCAGGGAGCGTTCTTCCAGCCAGTGACTAGGAAGACTGTCTGTTTCCCACATAATTTGCCATGTTCTTTTGCCATTTCCCAGCATGCTTCATTCACACAGAACAAAGGAGCGCAAAGCCCGCCATGAGCATGGAACAGAGCAATATCTCCTACCTTTGTTCCTAGGGTCTCCATCCCACCCCTCCCTGAATGAACAAAAACATCGTATTAGGGGAAAGAAAATTGCACAGGGGAATAGGAAAGGAATGAGTCAGCGGGAAAAAGAGCAGAAACCAAGGATAAAGGTCACTTTGCAGTGTAAACCATTCTGGCAGCACAAACAGTCACTGGAGAAGGAAAAATGTGCTCCCCCCCTGGATATTCCAGACCAAAAGGGTTCTTTGTAAAGAAGATAGAAGAATATGGCATAGAGTCACAACCATCTCATGGTAAGCCCATCCCTGGGGCGTTTCTAGCAAGAGATAAGCAGAGGTGGTTTGCTCTTCTGCATGGCACCCCAGTGCTCCTTGGTGGTCTTCCTGCTAAGTAGTAACCACTGCTGGCCCCCTAAGTAGCTCCCAAGCTTTGGCTAAAATGGGCTATTCAGGCATCAATTCAAGAGGGGGAGGGGAAAGGGAGACATCTCAAAGGCCGAGTGCTATTGAACCTGCTGGTGTTTAGAGCAGAGAGCATCACAAAACGCCATGATCTCGCTCTCTTTCTCTCCCAGAGGCCCACTTTGTGGGGGTAACCACTTGAATGAGGGCAGTCAGGCTCTGTTCAGCTTCTGATATATAAGATTGGCTTAGCCTAGTCAGTGCATCTCCAAGCCTTTAAGGAGAGACCATTAAACTCTTTGGACATTTGTGTGCAAAGCCAGTGCTTTATCATGGTGTGGGGAGAAGGTAAGGCAGAAACCTGAGACTTCTGATCGCAAACGGTCTTCTGCTACTGCTCCCACTATCATTGGGTGGTGTCTCACTTGCGAAAATTGGGAAAAAACACTTCTTTGCTTAATGGCTCTGAGAGTGACTGTGGCCCCTTTCAGGATTTTATCCAAGCTGCCTTGTGTGATGGGCTGGCAATCTTTGAGCTAACGAAGAGGCTGCCGTCTATAAGCGAACACCTAAATAAATAAGCCAGTCAACGGAGAGAGGCCCGGCGTGTGGTGTGCTCTTTTGGGATCCTCCCCAAGAAAAGAAGGGAGTTAATTAAAATCCTTTTCTCCAACAAGCAGAGTAATTAGAGTTAATGGATTGGTTTGTGTTAATAAGATGAAGACATTTTTACAACCTGGCAGGTGCAAGTCAGTGAAGGAACAGACAACTCTCAGTGGTCCCATTGGAGGATATATAAGACCTAGCAGGAGGCCAGATGGGGATATTGCCCAGTGGGAAACCACACTAAGGCTTCTGTTATGCAAGGAGCAGGGGGATGAATATGGGAACCCCCCCCCCCCTGCCAGCAAGGCAAATTGCTAGGGAAGGGTGCATGCTATTCTTCTGAGAGGGCACTAAAAAAAGAAGCAAAACTGGATAGTTAGGTGTTGAGAATATCATTGTTATTTTTTAAAATCAACATTTGTAGCCCTTTGAGTAGTGAATAGAAACTAGGAAATTAGAGTTGTCAGCCTCCAGGTGGGGGCTGGAGATCTCCTGGAATTAAAAGATTTCCAGATTACAGAGATCAGTTCTCCTGGGGCTTTCTGTACTTGTACTTGCTGCCTGCCTTTGTTTGCTTTGCAGTGGCGTTTCCCAATGGTTTTCCGTATACACAAGAAATTGGGCTGGAGTACTTACTCAGGCCCATCCAGCAGGGGCAATTTGGTCCAGAACAACAGCTTTTATTTGCAAGGAAAACACCTCTTACAACCATCCGCATTCACTAACATACAAGAACTAGAAACTGAAACCAAGAACTCCACCCAGTAGGACAAGTGATGAAAAATAGATTGTTTTTTAAAACTCCCACACTGTTTCTGTGCTGACTGTTGAATGCGAGGAGGAAAAAACATTTAGCCCAAACTCCAGGGGAATTCATTTTCCTTCATTTTAGGTTTTTAAAAAAATCTTAATTTGATGTCGCTGAATTCATTATGACTTACATTCATTTTTATTATTAGTTTCATTTTCTTTTCCCAAGTACTGGCAAAACACAGTTTGGGATGTAACCTGTTGATTTCCCATCCGATTGCAATGAAATTCTTGAGGCCTGCATTTCTTTCTCCATCAGACAGGAAAGGGAAAGTGTCCAGGTTTTATGAGCCGAGGGCAGAGGAGATTTTTGGCAATAAGAAGCAACATGGCAGAGTAGGAAGAAAGAGTCTAGAAATATGTAAATATGTAAAATGCTACTTGTGGGCTGCATAATTAGGGTTTCCAGCTCTGGGTTGGGCAATTCCTAGAAATTTGGGACCAGAGTCTGGGAAGGCCTCTGAGACATTTTATATCGAGTTCACTCTCCATAGCAGCCATTTTCTCTGCTGGCCTTGAAGTTCAAGTTTCTTTTTAAAAAGTTTCTCACATGTTTTACTCCCTCTAGTGGCTGATTCGATATAGCAGAAGATTAAATCTAGCTTATTTTCCTTCTGATTTAACCTGCAGCTTTTTAAAAATTCTTGATAGATATTGAATGGACCACTAGAGGGAGCAAAACATGTGCAGAACTTTTTTTAAAATGCCAATGGCATGGAAACTTGGAGACAAAGAGAATGAGAATGCGGAAAATCCCTTTGTCATTTGGAGATCAGTTGTAATTCCAGGGGATCAACAAGGCCCGCCTGTAGGCTGGCAACCCTACCACAAGTGGCCAAACATCTATGCACTGGACATGCAGCCATAAGGTTGCCAGCTTCCAGGTGGGCCCTGGAATTCTCCCAAAATGACAGCTGATCTCCAAATTGGTTCCATTGGAGGAACTGCCAGTTCTGGAAAATGGACTGTATGACATGACATCCTTGCTGAGCTCCCTCCCTTCCCTTGCTAATGCCACCCTCCCCCTGGCTCCACCTCCAAATCTCCAGGAATTTTTCAAACCAGAGTTGGCCACCCTGTGCTGAGGTCTACTGAAGATGGAGCATAGCCAGCTGCCAGTCTCTCTGCCTATTCCACAATGTGAGTTTCCCCTCTTTCCCTTCCTTTCAGAAAGGGCTATGATCCTTTTAAGCAACATTATTATTATTTTTACAGAGGACAGAGGCTTGGGTGGGCCTTTCAAGGCAGAATCTGGTCCTGGGTCTTTTGAACCCTTCTGCCCATTTAAATTCTTGCAGACAACGCCTTTAAGATGTCTCTCTTTCTTTACCCCTCCATCTCTTTGTATGTTGCAGGGCACACACATGATGGAGAAAATGCTGACTAATTTCTTTGAGGGAGTGAAATGTAGCATTTGCCTCTATCCCTTCCCCTCTATCTTCTATGAAAACATGCAAAAGGTTTGCCTCTGTTTGCATGGCTACGTGAGTGCTGTTAGGCGTTCTTTCAAGCAAGGACAAACCAGCCCAGATATGGTCCTCCCCAGCCAAGTGGTGGGATTCAAATAATTTAACAACCGGTTCCGGTGATGGGATTCAAATAATTTAACAACTGGTTGTTTACAAGCACCATTTTAACAACCGGTTCTGCCGAAGTGGTGCGAACTGGCTGAATCCCACCACTGCCCCCAGCTCGTGATAATTTCTGTAGCTGTAGCTTCTAACCCAGGGGTCTGCAACCTGCGGCTCTCCAGATGTTCATGGACTACAAATCCCATCAGCCATGCTGGCAGGGGCTGGTGGGAATTGTAGTCCATGATCATCTGGAGAGCCGCAGGTTGCAGACCCCTGTTGTAACCCATTGCAGCAATGGCAACTGTGTGGAGAAGAGCGGAGGCCACCTGGCGTCCCTTTCTGACCATGACAGAGAGTTCCTGAATCCATTTACCTGACCTCTGCTTTGGGATACTCAGAACCCCATACAACTTCTTAACTTCCTAACCCTTAACACAACAGTCCCTTAACTGACTACGGGGTAGGAGGGGGGAGTGCTCAAGGGAGCTAAGCAAAAGTTTAGACCCATCTAACCAGGTTTGTCCAGGTATGCACAGCATTACATCATGCCCCAATTATCACAAAGTCATAGATGTGCACGCTCGGCTCTATCAACTGTCAGTGGCTTGTGTGTGTGTGCGTGCAAACAAATAATTCCTGACAGCTGGGCCAGGTGAAGTCAGGAGGAGGGGAATCCTCAGCAAAGAGATGAAAACAAGGAGCCATTCATCACCCTGGGCAAGCGAGTGGATGAGTGACACCGGCAGGAAATAAATGCCACAATGAAGAAAGATTGTGTGGCGATGGCTCCTAGTGCTCTGTCAAGCATAACGTGGCATAACAAGTGATGGTGGGGAGATATCCTTTCAAGCACTGAAAGAGCTGTTGGAAGGCCCAGTGTGAAGGCAGAGTCAGTGTGCAAGAAGTCTGAGAGATGCGTCATCAGGTCTCATGGAGCATGTCTTGGCCAGATGCTTGCCTGTCAACAGTAGCAGCTTTACATTGCGAGGGAGTTGCAATGGTTTCAGTCCTTGAGCTATGGATGGTAGTAGATGGGCCACCAGCCTCCATGCGCCCATCAGTCAGAGTGTGCTGGGTCCATGCAAAAGTTTCTGACCCTCTCTTGCTTCTTTTGCATCCTTTCTCCACAATTATAATGGAGGCAGGCCTGCTATGCCCCCCAGGGAACCAAAAAAGAAGCCCATCCTTTCCACAGAGGTTGAATGTGTAGAAATGGGCAGTTGAAGCTCTCCATGGCAATAGACGTAAATAATACGCCTGGATAATTGCTGCAAATCAAGCTGATATTAAATAGACAGCTAGACAAGCCAGCTGAAAAAGCTGGCAATTCAGCCTCAGACTGGGGAAAGATGCTGTTGACAGTTCGGCATGCGGCATGCCAGCCCCCAAGTGAGGCCTGGGAATCTCCTGGGATTACAATGGATCTCCAGACTACAGAGAGCAGTTTTCTTGGAGAAAATGGCTGCTTTCCCAAATCCTGCTGTCCCCAGGATCCACCCTCAGATCTCCAGGAATTGGCCTGCTCAGTGTTAACAACCATAGCTGTAGTTGTGACATTTTTCATATTTTTCTCAAACAAAGGTGTGTTTCTTTCCCTGTTTCCATGACATGCCTCTGAAGATGCCAGCCATAGATGCGGGTAAAACATTAGGACATAGGTGTCAAACTCACGGCCCTCCAGATGTTATGGACTACACTTCCCATCATCCCCTGCCAGCATCATGCTGGCAGGGGGTGATGGGAACTGTAGTCCATAACATCTGGAGGGCTGTGAGTTTGCCACCTGTGCATTAGGACCTAAAACTACCAGGCCACAACCACACAGCCTGGCAAAACCACAACAGCCAGTTGATTCCAGCTGTGAAAGCCTTTGACAATATAAAGAAGAACATTTCCTTTCCTTCCTGTGTTTATCTGCATTTTCTTTTGTGGGGTGCAGTGCGCTTTGGATCCTGTATAAGGGGATGTGTTCCAAAAACCAAATCAGCCACTGTGCCCCTGCTTGAAAGAAAACCGTTGGAACTTCCAGTTCATCACTGGCATCGGTTTTTCAATGGGACTGGAGGTCTGAAGCAACAGTGCTCTTGCTTTTGACCTAGAAATTAGGTGGGTGGTGGACAGCCAATGAAAGACCATCAAGAGACCTGGTTTTTAGCCAGTCTCGGCCTCCCCCCACGCTGAAAGGGGCAGAGGTCTGGTGTCTTGGCACTGCCAGCCACTTCTTGCTATGTTTTGGCATTGTGAAAATGTCTCTGCACGAAGCTCCGGGTGCTGGCTCCCAGACATTTCTTAAAAAGTGAGCCGATTGCTATGGCAACTGACACAGCAGCCAAACACCTGAGAAAGCCGGCTCCAAGTGAAACTTGTCACTCATCATCCAACAATGTTAATCTGTCAGATTTACATAGTAATTAATGTCAAGAGGCAATCTACAATTTAAGCAATCAAGCCTTGCTTCCCAGTGCCCCTCTGACTCATGCTGAGAGCTAGACATGGGTTTAACCCTTTGGTTCTCACTCCTTCTTCAACGAGGAGAAGCAGCTGCCGGCTAGCATTCGTTCAGGAGCCTGTACTTCTGAACTTGGGGAGTGCACATTCAATGGTCTCCTCTGCTGTAAGACTCTCCTTTGACAGCTCCTCATCCAGCTATGCAGCTGGGAGGTGGACCAGCATCTTGCTGTGGGAGGTGGATAAGCAGATATGCAGCTGGGAGGTGGACCAGCATGGCCACCAGAGCTGTGAAATGACCATGATGGGGATGGGGGAAGGCATCTGCTTCTTTTACTATGGGGTAGAGGACCCCCTAGGAGCCAGCATGATGAGGTGGTTAAGAATTCAGACTGGGATCCGAGAAACACAGGTTCGAAACTCCACTCTGCCATGGAAACTTGCTGGATGACCTTGTGCCAGTCACATACTTGTGCCAGTCAGCCTTGATCCTGGCAAATATTTGGATGGGAGACCTACAAGGAATACCAGAGGTGTGGTGCAGAGACAGGCAATAACAAACCGTCTGTGGATGTCTTTTGCCTTGAAAACCCTACAGGGTCAGCATAAGTTAGCCATAACTTCAGGAAAAAAGAAAAAAGGACCCAGGGTAGCTGCTTGCCTCAGATCTCAGAAGCTAAGCAGGGTTGGCTATTGCTAGTATTTGGATAGACAACCAAGGAAGTCCAAGGTTGCTATGCAGATATGCAGTGGCAAACCACCTCTGCTAGTCTCTTGGCTTGAAAACCCTATGGGGTTGCCATAAGTAGGCTGTGTCTTGATGACACTTTACATACACGCATAGAGGACCCCTAGCAGCCTGATAGTCCAGTCCAGTCCAATCTCATCAGAGCCTGGAAGCTATGAATGGTTGGCCATGGTCAGCACTTGGATGGGACACCATTAAGGAAGTACAACATTGCTACCCAGAAGCAGCAATAGCAAACCATCTCTGGTCCAGGGGTTGCTGTGAGTTGGTTGTGATTCTACATCACACAGCCATTATAGTCCATGAACCCAGGTGCTTTGGGTGCAGCTGTTATCTCTCCATGCTTTTGATGGCCAGTTTTGAGGGGGGAGAGTACACAAGGCATGCCCTGGGCCTCAGGAGGCTTGCTACTGGACCATTTATGCACATTAGGTTTTCTACGTATGGATTTCATCCCTGGCCCCCTTGCTCCAAGTCTGTCTTCTTCACTACTGTAAGCTGGTTCCCTAGGCTAATTCTGAGACTCAGGTCCTAGTTACACAGTAAGTTCCTGGAAACCATATGGTGAAGGATTCAGGTCAGTAACCAAAGCTGTGAAACTTCCCTCCCCCACACCTCCCAGGAGACACTGAGCTACAGTCACTGCACATGACCGTGGATTATTGGACGAGACACAAATGCACAGGAAGGATCACACCATGGTGGATTCTCTGCCTCTTAGCCTGATGAGGATAATTTTTAAAAAATCAGTCGTAATAATTCACCCAGCATTGCCAAAATTCATGGTGCTTCAAAGAGTTCTATAAGAAAAAAATGTGCAGGATCCAGAGCTTGCAAGGTCCTCGAGTGGGGGAGAGAGAAACTGATTCTGAGTTCAATTCAAGGTGCTGGTTATATTTAAAGGACTGCCTCCTATTTTTCCTGGGCATCAACTATGGTAATCAGGCGGCCATCTGTTGGCTATCCCATTATTTAGGGTGGCTTGTCCAGCAAGCATTGAGCAGAACCCAGGCCTTTTCTATCAGGGCTTTGGCTTGGTGAAATGGACTCCCTGAAGGGGTTGGGGCAGCCCTCCTTGGAGATCTTCCGGAGATGCTGCCAAACTTGCCCATTTGCCAGGGCATTTGAGAGGGTGTCAATGACAGGCATCTTTTAAAGGGTGGGGAGGACGGGAGCCATTTGAGGCCTGCACATTTATTCTGGTTTTAATTGCCTTTGAACTGCTGTTGTAAGCCACCTTGAATCAGAAGGAATGGTGAGGTATAAATGTTTTAAGAAATGGACAAAGTGTGCCAATGCACCGACTTGGATTTCTGGCTGGGAATGGGGATTCGGCTTAAGGCCTCCTGGGAATGGGGATTTGGCTTAAGGAAGAGAGATGAGGGAGGGGAAGTCTGGAGACCTCAAGACCGATTTCTTGCAACTCTCAGGAGCACAGTCGGGTTGCTCCTTCAGAACAGGAAAAAAAACACCATTTGGAGGTGCAAATAGATAGCAGGTACTTGAACAAATGTCACACAGAGACACACACTTTCCAGAGTCCTGCCTTCCTTCCAGGTGAGGAGAAATCCATCCAAGCAGCATCTGTCACTCCTCTCGTTTTGGTGTTGGCATCCCTTCTTGATAGGCCCCAGCGCAACCCAAACAGACTGGGGAGGAAACTCTCCCTTGGATCCAGCAATGGCAGCAATTATTCTCGCGTCTCTGTCCAACAAAGCAAACTCCCAGAGCCAGACTAAACTGCGTTGCTTTGTCATGTCACTTGGCAGCTGTTTCAGATGGTTTGTGTCATTCTCGGCTTTGATGTATTAAATCGGCAGGGAAGTCTCATCTATCTTCTGTTCATGCACCTGCCATGCCGAGCAGCGGGCACATTATGTGTTAAAACCCAGGATAAATCATGCCACTGCTCAGTGGGGGTCCAACGAGGTTCTCCTGGAGCCGAAAACGTATCTGGGAAGAAATTTTCCCATGCAAATTCGAAAGGTACATGACCTGATTTCAGTTTTGCAAATCTGAATAACAGTTGCTTCTGCATTTTGACAGTTTCACTTATTTATTTATTTACTTCATTTGCATCCTGCCTTTCTCCCTATGGGGACCCAAAGCTGCTTACATTCCTCTCCTCCCCTCCATTTCGTCAAGAACCCTGTTGGGCAAAGAGATTCCTGAGTACCTTATCGCTTGTTAAGATTCCTGAGTACTTTAACATTCATCAGCATTCCTTAGCTTCATCTCTATCATGCCTTGTCTTAAAGGACTTCAGCTTGTGTGCATAAAGCACCGTTAAGGCAAAGCCGAGTTATGGCAACCCCAGCAAGGGGCTTTCAAGGCAAGTGAGAAGCAGAGGTAGTTTGCCATTCCTTTCCTCTGCAAAGCCTTCCTTGGTGACTTCCCTTCCAAGTACTGACCATGCTAAGCTTCCGAAATCTATCACGCCTTGTCTTAAAGCATTTCAGCTTGTGTGTGTATAAAGTGCCGTTAAGTCACAGCCAAGGTATGGCAGCCCCAGCAAGGGGCTTTCAAGGCAAGTGAGAAGCAGAGGTAGTTTGCCATTTCTTTCCTCTGCAAAGCCTTCCTTGGTGACTTCCCTTCCAAGTTCTGACCATGCTAAGCTTCCGGAATCTATCATGCCTTGTCTTAAAGGATTTCAGCTTGTGTGTGTATAAAGTGCCATTAAGTCACAACCAAGGTATGGCAGCACCAGCAAGGGGCTCTCAAGGCAAGTGAAAAGCAGAGGTAGTTTGCCATTCCTTTCCTCTGCAAAGCCTTCCTTGGTGGCTTCCCTTCCAAATACTGACTGTGCTAAGCTTCTGAGATCTGATGAGATTGGGCCATTCGATACTGCCTTCCCTCCAGACTTCAGTTTGCATGGCGTCAATCCACTTTATCGACACATCAGCCTTATGGGTTGGGCTGCCAAACCTGGGCTGGGAAATTCCTGTAATTCTGTAGGTTGAAAACTGGAGTGGGTGGTATTTGGGATCTCCGCATAGGGTTGCCACTCAGTGTTGGGAAACTCTTAAGAGATTTTGGGGTTGGAGCCTAGGAAGAGTGGGGTTTGAGGATACAAGGGAACTCAGCAGGGTGTAATGCTATGGAAGCCACCCTTCAAAACTGCCATTTTCCAAAGCCAATCTCCAGGGAGAACTGATCTCTGTCATCTGGAGACCAGTTGTAATATGAGGAGATCTCTAGGCTTCAAGGGAGGCTGGCAACTCAGCCTCAGCGGGGCATATTGCTAAGGAGCCCATCCTCCAACGCACAGGTGTCAAACTCGCAGCCCTCCAGATGTTATGGACTACAGTTCCCATCATCCCCTGCCAGCACCATGCTGGTAGGGGATGATGGGAACTGTAGTCCATAACATCCGGAGGACCGCGAGTTTGACACCTGTGCTCCAAAGGGTCCATTTTCTCCAGGGGAACTGACCTTTGTAGTCTGGAGACCAGTTGTACTGCCTACAGGGTAGACTGGTGACTTACACACAGTACCAATACTCTGTGAGCAGCTGCTGCTTCCCATTCAGCACAGAATCAATGGGACATTTTCTCTGCCCTACCCCCCCAGCAGGTATTCCTTCCCACACTGTTTCACATGACTTAAAATTGGCAATTGATGTATCAGTATAGCATTATAGCATAATAATAATAATAATAATAATAATAATAATAATAATAATAA
Source organism: Sphaerodactylus townsendi (assembly GCF_021028975.2). Classification (NCBI taxonomy): domain Eukaryota; kingdom Metazoa; phylum Chordata; class Lepidosauria; order Squamata; family Sphaerodactylidae; genus Sphaerodactylus; species Sphaerodactylus townsendi. Next base: position 102,894,215 of record NC_059430.1, read on the forward strand.
TAATAATAAAAAATAATAATAATAATAATTATTATTATTACTATTATTTATTCGATTTGATAGACTGCTCTATCCTCGAAGGGCCTAATAATGATGTGTCTATTGGTGGTGGAAAACACCGTGAAGTCCCGCAGAGTTTTCAAGGCAATGAAAGAGCAGAGCTAGTTTGCCATTGCCTGACTCTGCATAGCAATCCTGCCTGTCCTGAGTGGTCTCCCATCCCAGTACTAACCAAGGCCAACCCTACTTAACTTTCAAGATCTGACAGGATGGGGCCAGCCTGAGCAATCCAGATCAGGCCAATCTGTCTAACAGGTCCTCTGAATTCCCATCATTTATTTGCACTGCAGGGAGAGGAATGTTCCTCAGGGCAGACAAGGGCAGGGAAGGTGGGACTGAGGTAAGTAGGACTGGGAAAGATCTGGCCTTTCCCATCCACGTGGCAGCCACTGAGGCGTTGCTGAGACTTTTCCTAATAAAACATGGTAAAGCAGGTTTCGGAAAGTTTGTAGGGAAGCCAGAAGCTGCAGAAGAGCAGTACAGTGTATGAAAGCACTTCCTATCAGTAGACCACGTACTGTGGAAATGCACAGTAGTGTTGAAAGCACCTGTGACCCGCCCACCCTGTACGTTTAGTGGCTGGAGAGGGTTTGAATCCAGGCCTTGCCAGTCGAAAGGCAATGCTCTTCCTTTTGTGTGTGAACTCTTGAGTTAACATGGCTCAACCGATGTGCTGTTAGCTGATTGAGCACCAGGCACGTCTTTTCTCTCTTTCCCCATCAGTTGCAGGCAGTCCTCGTTCAGCAACTGTAGTCAAAATATTTCCAAATTACCTGCAGTGCCTGACAAGCCCTTGGGACCCAGTGCTGTTCAACACCAGCCCCTTCTCGGAGGCACAAGCTCAGGGAAGGCGGCTCCTCCTCACTGGCCCAGAGCAGGCTGTGGAAATCACAGTTATTAGGCTGGAATGCTGTTCCAAATGGCCACTTGCTGATCCTTGCTGGTTCTCCCAGCATGCACTGCTTTAATGTGCCTATTATGCACTGCGGAGTGGCAGCTTCACGAGAGGCCTTTAACCCTTTGGGTATCTTTGAGCCAACTCCTCTGCAGTGTGTGTGTGTACGTGCACGCTGGGGACAACAGCCTCTGTTGATAAAGGCCCATTTGACACAGAAAACAATGCTACTGCAGCCCACTGCGTGCGGCTGTTAAACCAATTCAGCTGCTGTCTTGCCTTCAAAAACTCCATTTGCGCCTGGCAAGAGGATGATGCTCACAGCAGCCATTCCACCGTGTCCCTTGCTGCATGCCCCATTTACTGGCACATTCTGAATTTATACCAGCTGCAGGCATGCTGTATCCCACCATGCCTACCTCCCTTACCAGAAAACTGGATCTTTTGGGGTCAGGAAAGAAAGAGCCCCCCCTCCCAAATTGACACCATGTAGATAGTCACATTTTTCCCTAGCTTGGGGTTGCCAACCTCCAGGTAGGGCCTGAAGTTCTCCCAGGGTTACAACTCATCTCCAGACAACAGAGATCCAGACATTTTCTGGAGAAAATTGCAGCTTTGGTGGGTGATCTCTGTTGTAGCGACCCACTGAGGTCCTTCCCTTCCCCCAAATTCCAGCCTTCCCAGACTTCACACCTAGATCTCCAGGAAGTTTCCCACTTGGAGCTGGCAACTGTACCCCTCCTATTTCTTTAGCAGCAACTGCCTCAACCTAGAGGCAGGAGGATATAGGGTGATCTACATCACCTTGCGTTTCCTTGAGAGGAGTTCACTCTCCATGTTTCTCTCATCCATTGCCATGTAGAGATAGAATGGGACCAACCTCCCCTCTTCCCACATCATCACTAGTGAGCCTGAAATCATTTTTACCTTGTGTAGCTAAGCTGGTTGGTATGAGTCAGACATTATTTGTTTTGAACGTCTTTCTGCCGTGACTGACGTCTGCTTGTGTCATATTTTGGTTTTAATCAGGACATTTGCGTAAAAAATTTGCCACTTTGGAATAGAAATGTTCAACTTCTTCTTCTTCTTCTTCTTCTTCTTCTTCTTCTTCTTCTTCTTCTTCTTCTTCTTCTTCTTCTTCTTCTTCTTCTTCTTCTTCTTCTTATTATTATTATTATTATTATTATTATTATTATTATTAATTCAATTTCTATACCGCCCGATCCCCAAAGGGCTCCGGGCGGTGAACAACATAATATATAAACAATAAATAGGAGCAAATTTACACTCTGTTCAGAAGCTAGTTTTGGATCGTCTCTGTTGGACAAAGGCTGTAGAACAAGTTTCTCTACTTGACTTTCAGCCTGGATGGCAATGGATGATATGAATGGTGAGTAAACCCCAAGTTGCTTCGGTTCACCAAAACACAGTCAAATTTCACACTGAATTTGGTGGGATCTTTGGCAGCCTGGAGATCAAAGACAAGGGGTCTGATATGCATAAAAAAGCAGATGGAAAATTTTACTCAGAGCCATGCTCAGAATCCCAGGAAAGACTAAAAGGGGTGTCTTTTAAAAATTCTTTCCTGGCTGGGAGAGGAAGAGGTGCTATATCCCAGCTGAAGAAAGTCACATGACAAGACACCCCTTTGCAAGAAGAAAAATGTACCCTTCAGTCACATTCAACATATGGCAATCCTCACAGAGGTTTCAAGGCAAGAGACAAAAAGAATGGTTTGCCATTGCTTTCTGGTGTATAGAAATCAACCAAATACTAACCAGAGCCAACCCTGCTTAGCTTCCAAGTCCAGATGAGCTCAGGCTGAGCTGGTGGAAACTGAAATTTGGCAACTTTTAGAATAATCTTAACGTTATCAGATTTCAGTGGCACAGGTGCAAAGCAAATTTAAAAAGACAAACAAAAAAAATGGGAATTTTACAATTATTCTGCCTATCTCTTAATAACATCATGGGGAGATATAGAACTATGGAACAAAGACTACATCTTAATTCTTCCTTCACCTAGGAGATGCTAGATATTTCTGCTCAAATTATTTTTCTTCTCTGTATTCAATGGCTTTAATTGACAGGTTGAATGAAAGTTTCCTTTCCATGCTGCTGGAATCCTGTGGCGGTCAAGCTGCCCCAATCAAAGCCTGACTCCACCCCCCCATCCTACCCAAGGAAGAAAGAAGGACGAGAAAAGTCCTGCGTTCATAATTAGAAGATGAGGTAGAAAAGAATATCTTGGACAGCAGCAAGACTAAAACCATAATGAATGTTAGGTCTCGAATCAATAAACAAACTCAGGACTTGTTGATCAGCAGTCTTTATTGGAAGGCAGCGAAGCGCCCAGTTTATAGAAAGCCGGTTCTGGCGAACCTGGCTTTTGCTATCCCTTTTATTCAGAAATAATCCCTGCTCCCGTTTTCCCAAAGAATGTGAGAAACAGTTACTCGGGAGCTGAGATGCCCCAAGGTCAGCGACAGTTAGAGATAAAGCCTCCTGGCCTCCTGCCCCCACAGAGCTACAGTGACATCCCGTTTCCCATGGGAGAAGATGTCAGGTGTAAGCCTAGTTATCTATGAGATGCATGAAATCTTAAACCAAAGATAAGGTGACCAGATGGTCACCTTTGTGAACTGGGATGGGGGGTAGGCGGCCGCGCGCGCAGCCACAGGAACGCACTGCCTTCTGGGGCTTGCCTGTTACAGGGCAGGAAACGGCAAGCCCTAGAAAGCCGTGCTCCTGCGGCCGCGCGGGAGGCTGCCGCACTGCCTTGCGCCCCAGAAGGCAGTGCAGCAGCCTCCCAAAAATCGGGACAATTTAAATAACCCGCGGGACAAATTGTTTGAAGGCGGGACTGTCCCTTTGGTCTGACTCTTTGGTCTGGTCAGCCTGACCAAAGATCAAGAAAAGAATGTCCCTTTACAACAGTGTAACATATAGCAGGCTGAGTACATATATCTTTGACTGATTACGTTGAAGCAAGAATGCATCTCAATCAACTAGATACAATCACTGCCCATATATTTTGTAGCAATCACATTAAGCTAGGAATGCATCTTGATCTACTAGGTGCCATCCCTACTTGTTTCTGCCAGTGGCAGTGGGCCATATGGGTCTCGTATCTGGCAAAATTTGGCTAGAAGAGGGCCCTTCTTGTTTAGCTCCAAGGGGGGGGGGACTTGAACCCCTGGTGACGTTCCATCACCCCTTGGAGGAACAGAGGAGAGTGAAGGACTCATTTTGTCCAAGGTCTGTATTGCATGACCTGTGGCTTAACCCATTTTGGGGTGGGGTGTTAAATGGATCTAAACAAAATTGTCTCTCTAAATCTAGTGAATGAATCTAGGGCTTTGATAATTCTATACTGGTAATTCTATACCCAGCCTTTCTGAGTCTGTGGGCACTTTTGGAATACTGACAATGGGTGGCAGGCGCAAATACAAAACCGCTGTTGCAGGAGGTCGGGCCACACACGCAGATGAAGCCCTAGTACAGTGGAGAAGAGTAATTTTAGATTTTAAAAACGTACTAGAAAGAGGAGAGAAAATAAAACCAATATTGTGGTTGCAGCTGCATGTTATTTTAGTCTGCACAGCCACTCAAATCTTCATTTAGCCATTTCTGAACAGGCATTTCTAAAAATACTTGGTGGTTGTCATGGTGCCTACAGGCACCATGTTGGGAACCCCTAAAGAAGAAGAAGAAGAAGAAGAAGAAGAAGAAGAAGAAGAAGAAGAAGAAGCAGAAGAAGAAGCAGAAGAAGAAGCAGAAGCAGAAGAAGAAGAAGAAGCAGAAGAAGAAGAAGAAGAAGAAGAAGAAGAAGAAGAAGAAGAAGAAGAAGAAGAAGAATTGGATTTATATCCCCCCCTTTCTCTCCTGTAGGAGACTCAAAGGGGCTTACAATCTCCTTTCCCTTCCCCCCCCCCCACAACAAACACCCTGTGAGGTAGGTGGGGCTGAGAGAGCTCACAAGAACTGTGACTAGCCCAAGGTCACCCAGCTGGCATATGTTGGAGTGTACAGGCTAATCTGAATTCCCCAGATAAGCCTCCACAGCTCAGGCAGAAGAGCGGGGAATCAAACCCGGTTCCTCCAGATTAGAATGCACCTGCTCTTAACCACTATTTATTTATTTATTTATTTATTTATTTATATTTTAGATTTATAGGCCGCCTCTTCCCCGAAGGGCTCGATGCCACTGCTGCTCCCCCGGCTTATACATTGTAAAGATGGCTCTTTGGCACACTAAACAATCATGACCTGGTCCAGCTCAGCCTGGTAAAACACACGCTTGATCTCCTTGAACCTTGGACTGTTTTTCCAGTGTCTTTGGGTGTCTCTGCCTACCACCTTCCTTGTTCAGCAGGATGGTTCTGATTACGTACGTTGCTGTTTCCTGCCCCAGCAAGGCTCGGGGATGCCAATTAGACCTGATGCCATTTTCCTGCCACTGTTACCAAATATCGTAATCATGACAAATGATGGTATTTGCAGAGCGGTGTGACAAACAGAAGTGTAAAATCCCAGGGGTCTAATCCCACGTACAGAAGCTTACAGCATCACACTCTTGTTGCATTAACTCCGAGTAAACAGCTGCTCCCCCGTATGCCTGAGCTCACGTGAGCTAATGCAGATTAGAATGCATACGTTGCCCTTATGCTTATACTGACAGGACAAGGAAAAAACCTGCCTCCTAAAACAAAATCTGCTCTGATTGTAAAAGGCTGTTAAAGAGCAACCAAGTGATCGTTTGCAACCCCAAGCAATCGTTTGCAACCTTGCGCATCTTCCCTAAACATGAAACTGTGCCCTATTGCAAACGTCTTAGGAAACAAGGAGCGCGCTCTTCCAGCCAGCTCATAATAATATCCACGTGGGCATCCTCCACAAACACCCTCTCGTCATAAAGCCAGGATCCTTCGCGAGGCTGTGTTCCCATTCTCCTCCTCCTCCTCCTTGTCTTTCTGATCTCACAGGGCCAGCAAGGAGGCTAACAAATTAAAACAGGCACATTAAAATCTCCTCTTCAGAATCATTAAAACACAACACACAAATATATCATTCACACAGTTTAAAACCAGAGCTGAGCGTAAGTACAGGAGGTGAAAACAACTGTTAAAACATTGTCGAGGAATGGCCCTGCAGATGCTGAAAACAAATGGCTAAATTTGAACCCCAAGCTCGCGGGTGTCCTGATCAAGAAGCAAGGACATTTCACAACCTGCAATCCTTTGCTCTTGCTGGAAGAAATAAAACCGATTCAGAGAGAGAGAGGGGTGGGGAGGGAGGGGGGGGTGGGGGGTGAAGAGGAGCAGTTAATTGATTTCTTACATATTAACAAGTCAATCACTGGGCTTTTTAAATGACTCATAAGCAAGCTTGACATTCCTGTTAATTAAATAGCCATCCTGATTCTAATCCACTGAAAATTAATCATTTGGGGAATTAAAAGGCATTGGCAGAAGATACTTCATTATTGTGAGTGCTTCACACAGGAGATGGAAGCTCCTTTGGGGAAACCGCGAGGCAGAGAGGGCTCAATCTGTGCCACTTGGCGACCAGGTGTGCTTGTGTGCGCACATTCGCACAACCCGTGCTTGCTTCATTTACTTATCGGTTCTGCTGAATGTTTACCTAGCCCTTTCTGCTCCTATGCTAGGAGGTGTATAGATTTATCACTGTTCTTGCTAGAAGCCCTGGCTTTTAGTCCTCTTGTACAGCATCAGATAGCACTGGTGAAGAACTGAAGCCTCTGGGGCCGTTTCCGCATGGCAGAATCATACCTGGTTACAGCCAGTTTCTTACAATCCGGGTCTGTTTTATCCCAGTTTCTCCCTTTGCATGGCTACCCCGTTTCTGTGAAGGAATCCAGTGAAGACTGGGAAGAAATACTCCAATACTTTCGCACAAGCCCAGGACTTCTGTATTTACATTGCAAGTGTATCTGAGCATGCCCGGTGTCCCATGCTCTGATTGGCTGTTGTTTTTGAGGGGCAGTTTGAATGAACATCAGGCAGGGAGATCAGGGGGGCGGGCAAAGGGGCAGGGAAATCAGGCGGCTGGATGGGGAAAATAAACCGGTTCTGCTCCTGTGGTGTTTGTATGGTAGCGGGTTCACTCCAGGAGTTTGGAAAGGAATCGCCAATTTGGTGATTTTTGAATACCCCAGGAGGAGGAAAATTTCGTGGGGCAAACCCGCTTGAGGACCGGGAACTGTGTAAAATTCGTGTACGGAATGGGGTATTTTTCTTGTTCAACCCAGGATATTTAGACCATGCGGAAACGGCCTGGGAGTACTTTCCAGCCAAAGCTCTCCCTGACCCACCCAAGACTCCAAAAACCTATAAAAACCTGCACTTCAGGAATTTACTAATTCTCTGAAGGCACTTCCAAGAACAGTAAAATAGCCTCCCTATTAACAGGAAACAGTAACTCAAATGTGGAGATAGGTAGTTAAATTACTACATAGGTCCTGGATGCAGTTATAATTTGTAGAAGGATTTGTTATTGAAGGAATCTGAATTTACGTGACATTTACAAGTAAAAAGTAGGCATCTTACAAAAATGGCAAAAGATAAGGGCAAAAGAGAAAAATTGCAGGCATTTCCTTAATGTCAGATGTAAAAATCAGATGTCTAAAACTTACATGTGTCGTGATCTTTTTGAGTGTGCAAGGCAATTCGAGATCTAGTCAGGGACTTGGGATTTTTCCAAACAGAAAGTCAGAGTTAGGAAGCCCACCCAACTGTAGCCAACTTGCCAATGAGATGAGGAGGCATCAATCAAGATGTGAGAACTGACACACTGGAAAATGTCTGAGTTCAAGAACTCAACCATTAATTATGGCAGAAGAATATAGGAAACTTCATATTTCTGGAAAGCTACAGGATACACCAATTCATGTATTAGAAATGTGCACAGAAAGATTTTGTTTGGTTTCAGGTTGGGCACATTGTGTTCCTTACGCATTTTGCTTGGATTCCTTAATATTGTTGCACCATAAGAACGTAAGAACGAGCCTGCTGGATCAAACCAGAGTCCGTCTAGTCCAGCACTCTGCTACTTGCAGTGGCCCACCAGATACCTTTGGGAGCTCACATGCAGGATGTGAAAGCAATGGCCTTCTGCTGCTGCTGCTCCCGAGCACCTGCTAAGGCCTTTGCAATCTCAGATCAAGGAGGATCAAGATTGGTAGCCATAGATCGACTTCTCCTCCATAAATCTGTCCAAGTCCCTTTTAAAGTTATCCAGGTTAGTGGCCATCACCACCTCCTGTGGCAGCATATTCCAAACATCAATCACGTGTTGCGTGAAGAAATGTTTCCTTTTATTAGTCCTAATTCTTCCCCCCAGCATTTTCAATGTATGCCCCCTGGTTTTAGTATTGTGAGAAAGAGAGAAAAATTTCTCAGTGTCAACATTTTCTACCCCATGCATAATTTTATAGACTTCAATCATATCCCCCCTCAGACGTCTCCTCTCCAAACTAAAGAGTCCCAAACGCTGCAGCCTCTCCTCCTAAGGAAGGTGCTCCAATCCCTCAATCATCCTCGTTGCCCTTCTCTGCACTTTTTCTATCTCTTCGATATCCTTTTTGAGATGTGGCGACCAGAACTGAACACAGTACTCCAAGTGCAGTTGCATCACTGCTTTATATAAGGACATGACATTCTTTGCAGTTTTATTATCAATTCCTTTCCTAATTATCCCCAACATAGAGTTTTCCTTTTTCACAGCTGCCATGCATTGAGTTGACATTCCCATGGAACTATCAACTAAGACGCCCAAATCCCTTTCCTGGTCTGTGACTGATAGCACTAACCTCTGTAGCATGTATGTGAAGTTTGGATTTTTTGCCCCCATGTGCATCACTTTACATTTTGCTACATTGAACTGCATTTGCCATTTCTTAGCCCACTCACCTAATTTATCAAGGTCCGCTTGGAGCTCTTCACAATCCTTTGCGGTTCTCACCACCCTACATAATTTGGTATCATCCACAAACTTGGCCACCACGTTATCCACCCCTACTTCCAGGTCATTTATGAATAGGTTAAAGAGCACCAGGCCCAAAATGGATCCTTGGCGGGCACCGCTTCCTATTGTGAGAACCGCTTCTCCATTGTGAGAACTTCCCATTTACACCCACCCTTTGCTTCCTGTTTCTCAACCAGTTTTTAATCCATAGGAGGACTTCCCCACTTATTCCTTGAATAACCATATTTCATGGTTAATTGATTCAGTAGCCTATTTCATTTGTTTCAGTGAAATACACATTCGGACTTGTCTGTCTGTCTTATCTCACCTCATCCACGTCATTCCATCGCATTTCACCCTATCTGAGCATGGGAGAATGCTGTGCACCAAAATGCTAACCAGGAATTATGCTTTGTGGCGCAAACAGGGGTTAACTGTTTTGGTTGGATAGTGTGCCTGTCAGGTGCATATTGCTAAGTCACTCTTTCCATTCTCTGAGCCTCTGCTGCCCTGAGGAAATAGAAACTTAACAGATGGTTCAGGAAAACAGAAAGGCAGCCAAGTGCAGCCACAGAAATATGGCAGTACTGGCTTTGTTGATTTGAGAATGAAAATCAGAAGATATTTTATTTATTCACTGATGCCATGTCTTTCTACCAATGAGATCCCAAAGCTGCTTATACTGCTCTTCCCTTGATTTGACAGCCTCAATCACTCTGTGAGGAAGGTGAGGCTGAGAGGGAGTGATTGTCCTAAGGTCACCCAGTGTAAGCAGGGTTTCCTCACCCTTCTGCTTTCTCTCACATGTACTGTTGAAACTCTTGAGCCTCCCCTGTTTTTCTCCCATCTTTCCCAACCATGCTTTGCTGTGAAATTTTGGGAAAGATTGCAGCAAAGTCTGATAGGCTGCCACTGCAGGCTTCACAGTAGCCATTCCCTTCCCCTGTATCACCTGAGGGCTTTTTCTGGTAATTTCCCCCTAGAAATTGACTTACTGATGTACAGATATAATGGTATACTGCTATGTCAATACCGGTAATAAAAGAATCCCTGAAATAGCTCCACGAGTGGCATGTTTGTGGGGGAAAATGACTCCTATAGAAACTGAGACAGGGGAAATGTGAGGAAACCCAAAATCTGGAAGACCGACTGCTTCCAATAGAAAGCATTGCCATGCAGAAGTCTTCCTGATTTGGCATAATCTTCTGGGACAGTTTTAGAGTTGCCAACCACAAGTTTGGAACCCCCAGAGAGACTTGTGGCGGGGGCGGGAGGGGGAGATAAGCACAGGAAAAAGAATGGGACCAACGTATCAACATCACTTCTGGCTACAACTCAGAAGCGACATCACTGATGTTCCAGGATATTGCCAATCTCCATGGTAAGAACCACAGAGGTCAGCAAAATCCTAATGCGATACATGAATCATATCCTCCCCTCATTTTCTCCTGCTGCTCATTTGAGCCGCAGCAAGGAACAAGGTGAGGGTCTACATGCCAAAATCAGGAAAATGGCACCCCAAGACAGATTTATTTATTTATATTTATAACCCACACTCCCCCAAAGGTGGCATACAAGAGGACCAACAGCACCACAACAATACAATATTTCAATAAAAGGTCAATTGAATATCAAAGTCAAAGCACCTTTGCATGCTTGCTGTGCAGATGGAAATTGTGCAGTTTGCAGCTTCTACCCGTATTGGTGTCATTTTCCTCACCCCACTGGTCACCATAGCGCCATGGTGGCGAACCTATGGCACTCCAGATGTTCATGGATTACAATTCCCATCAGCCCCTGCCAGCATATGATGGGAATTGTAGTCCATGAACATCTGGAGTGCCATAGGTTCGCCATCACTGCCATAGGGCTTTCAACTGGCAGTGTAAATAGGTTGGTACTTTGAAGTGTGTGGTATACATGTGTTTTGCATGCTACTGCAATGCATTTCCTTTTCTGAGAAGCTACCCTGGTTCCCGCTACTACACCATACGAGTACTGTGTAGTATCAAAGAAGCCAAAGCGAGTTTCACCTCCTCCTCTTGTCCCAGAGAATCTATTAACAGTAGAAACAAAGAAAATAAAGCAAACAGAAAACCCAACCCTGTAATCAGAGTCAACTCTGCGCCCGCTGGGGTCCTCTGGGATCACAGCGCTGACAAGTCATCATCAGCTGGTTGATGATCCGAGGGGCTAATTAGAGCCAGCCAGATGTGGACGGCCAACCAGCAGGGGGCAGCAATGGATCAAATTCCCAGGAATCCAGACCGCGTCTCTCACCTGTCAATGAAAGCTCCTTGCTTTGGCTCAGAGATGCACAGGAAAAAGCCTGTCGCTCCTGAGGCAAAAAAGGGCTTTCTTTGTTTTGTTTTTTTGAGGATGTGTACTTTTGTCGTGGAGGGCATTCTTTCCTTTGTGTGAGAAGGGGCAAGCCCCTTTCTGTCTTATTCATTTAGGATGGCTCTAGACCTCTTTTTCAACATCTGGTCCCCCAAGTAATTCACGGTACAATTGAAACCGTAAATCGAAGCCACTTCCTCCCTTGAGATGGGCAATCCCTTTGCTCAGATGGTGGCAGCCATCTGCAAGTTTCATGAATATTTTGAGCCAAGGTATTTAAGATTATTTCTTTAAACAGGCTGTTTGTTTAAACAGAGGCAGTGTGTATGACAGGCCCAAGGTCACCCAGCAGTGTGTATGACAGGCCCAAGGTCTCTCAGCCCCACCTACCTCACAAGGTGTCTGTTGTGGGGAGAGGAAGGGAAAGGAGCTTGTAAGCCCCCCCTGAATCTCCTTACAGGAGAGAAAGGTGGGGTGTAAATCCAAACTCTTCTTCTTCTTCCATGGCAGAGCAGAGATTCAAGTTTGGGTCTTCCAGTTCCTAGTCCAAAATGAACCATTACACTGCACCAGTTCTTTGTGGCAATGCTACAAGACTTCTAGTGTCCTGTGGGCTCTGGCAACCCACCTTCTCAACTTCAGATGCTGGCCCTGACTGAACAAAGACCACCTTGACCCACTGTGTTGAGCATAAGAACATAAGAAAGAGCCTGCTGGATCAGACCAGAGTCCATCTAGTCCAGCACTCTGCTACTCGCAGTGGCCCACCAGGTGCCTTTGGGAGCTCACATGCAGGATGTGAAAGCAATGGCCTTCTGCGGCTGTTGCTCCCGAGTACCTGGTCTGCTAAGGCATTTGCAATCTCAGATCAATCTCAGAGCATGCGGGTCTGTGTGGCTTTTGACATTGTCTAGTCAGCCTGGGAGCTGCAAGATGCGGAAAGTTTCTCCCATTTCCGTTCCTGCCAGTGAGCATGTGTGTGGAGGATGAGGGGTGTGAAGTCAAGAGTTTTAGGGTCACTGTATTTCACAATGGGAGTTCAGATTGGAGCTGCTTTGTGTTTCAGAGCGGAGCAGAAAGGCATCCTGGGAAATAGCATCGGAGTCAGCAGTTGATGGTGCTGAGTGAGGGGAGCAAGGCTGTGTCTTTCTGGTTGCAACGAACATGCAAGCTGTCCTCTACCTGAGGTGACCTCCTCTTCGGGATACTCTCCGTGTTTTTCTATATAGTCACTGTCTTCATGGAGTGCGCCCAGCAGAACCACTATCACCAAGGGCACCTCCAACTTTCTGGGATTTAGAAACAAAAGGGCCATATCAAACTGCAAATAAAAAATAAGAGATTGTCAATGATCAAACATTTCTCTACATTTCTGTAGCTTGAACATCTCCTGGTTTTATATTCCGGTCGGGAGGCTGCCACTTTCCCAGCTTCTTGCCAAAAGCCAGAGGTGTGCCCCAGAGGCGTATCAGGGGGAAATGGTGCCCGGGGACAACTTCAATGGCATCCCCCAAGCAAAACCAGCCCACCCTGTCTAGCTGTGCAGACGAACATGGCAAAAGTCCAAGTTTTGACTCCTCTGGTCCTAGGATTGCCAACTCCAGGTGGGTAAATACCTGGAGATGATGGGGTGGAGGGCAGTCTTTGGGGAAGGGAGGAGCTTCAATAGGGTGTAATACCCTATTGGAGTCCATCTTCCAATAGGGTATAATACCATGGAGTCCCTTTTCCAATACCTATAGAGTCCATCTTCCAATAGGGTGTAATGCCCTATTGGAGTCCATCTTCCCAAAGGGTATAATAAATAGGGTATAATACCATTGAGTCCATCTTCCAATACCTATAGAGTCCATCTTCCCATAGGCTATAATAAATTGGGTATACGAATCCATAACATCCATCTTCCAATAGGGTGTAATACCTTATTAGGGTCCACCTTCCAATAGGGTGTAATACCATCGGGTATAATACCATAGAGACCTTTTTCTCCAAGGGAGCAGATCTCTTGTCACCTGGAAATCAGTTATCTCCAGCCGCCACTTTAGCCGTGATGAGGGGAGAGAAAGGGGATGCTGAGGAATGTTTGCTCCGAAACTGGATCTGGAATGGAGCCGGGTGTTTTCTTGAGAGCCCCCCCGCCCTCTGCTTTTGAGTGAGAGAGAGGGGGGGGGGGAGAGACTCTTCTTCTCGGCTCAGGTTGCCTCGCAAAGCACCAAAACGATGCAGTTTAATTTACTGGCTCAATGCACCCGGCCCCTGTCGAGCCTGCGTGAGAGCGGCGCGCGGGCAAAGTAGCTCCGGGCCGGGCGGGGCCCGCGGGGAGCGGCTCGGTTCCTGCCAGCAGGTGCCGGCGAGCTAATCCGGGCCTTATCAGCCATGTAATGCAATTAGCCCCGCATTAGCCGCGTCTTCACGGCCGCCCGGGCCCTGGGCGCGCGCCTGCGCAGGCTCTCCCGGGGGCCTGCTAATTGGAGGCCGGGCGGGGCTCTCTGGCCACAGAGGAAGTCCAAACCGAATGGGGCGGTTTTGCTGGGGACGGTTTTAATTTCACATCCCGACCCTGACAATATAGAGGGGGAGGGGGAGTAAGAAAAAAAGGCTGGGGGGACCATCACCACAGCAGTCGTTTGAATCCACTTTTTATTTTTATGCATTTAATTTTTTAATAGGCACTTAATAGGCGAAGTGTGACAGTAGCATAAATTGAAACATTTCCCATTCCTCGGGCAGTGGCCACCATAATAGGGCTGCCATTTTCTGAAGGAGGGAGGAGGGGGTGACTGGAGAGCTCTTGCAATTAAAGCTATCAGTTGTCTTGGGAGAAAATGGCTGCTTTGGAGGGTGGATTCTGTGGCATTATAAGCTCCCTCTCCGCCCTAAATCCTATCAGCCTTAGGTCCCCCCAAATCTCCAGGAATTTCTCCATCCCTGAATTGGCAACTGAGCTGTGCATGGCTTTTGAAATATGTTCAAGCTGATGCTGCAGAGAACCTCCAAGGTCCCTTCATTTGCTTTGACTTTGTTGCTTAAAACGCAGAGACCATTCACTGGTTATGTCAAGCTAGTGAACAAATGCACTGTGAATGGCATTCCGGGGTTTCTTTTTAAAAACAAACAAATGATCGTCTACACTTTTGGACTTAGGTGACTATCCACTCCCAAACCTAGCTTCGCTTTGTCGTTTTCTTGATTGAAATTAAATGTTCGGGGGTGACGTTTCCATTGAGCTGCATTTTAGGGCTTTTTGATTCTGGGATTGGGTTTTTTTTACATCACTGACTCTAAAGGGCTGGAAGGAGACTCCAGATGCCTATGGAGCTGGTGTACGTTAGAGAGGAAGGAACCTCCTAATGGACCCTTCTTAGAACCCCAAGAATGAAGAAGGCAGAGGGTTCAAGCTTGGGCTAGAACTTGGGACATATGCCCGGCAGCCCAGCGTTTACAGCCACCCAGGCCTACTCTGGAGTGAGCTTGAAGCTCCCACTTAAGCAAAAATATGGGGAGTGTAACCAATTCCAACATGTATTCAAACCAGTTAATGTTGGTAGTGAGCAAATTCTTTCTTTCTATGCCCTTGTTGGGCTCCCAGATCCTTGGATCAGCTCCCAATGGTGTGACACCCTGACTGGATGGTAGCAATGGGACAATGGCAGGCCTCCCAACCTGACAAGGCATATACGTAAAGGTGTCCAGAATCGGTTGTGGTGGGTTTTCCGGGCTGTGTGGCCGTGGTCTGGTAGATCTTGTTCCTAACGTTTTGCCTGCATCTGTGGCTGGCATCTTCAGAGATGTATCACAGAGAGAAGTCTGAGAAGTTATTGTTGCTTAACTGGACACAGTGTGTAACAGCCTTCCCTCTGTGATACACCTCTGAAGATGCCAACCACAGATGCAGGTGAAACGTTAGGAAAAAGATCCACCAGACCACGGCCACACAGCCCGGAAAACCCACCACAACCAGCGGAATCAGCTGTGAAAGCCTTCGGCAATATGCTTCCAGAATCCTTTTTCTTTATCCCCATGCCCACTCCAGGCATATCTTCTGTCAAGCGAGGCATTTGCCCATCAGGCTCGCCCCTATGGCAGGAACTGCCCAGGCAAATGCCCCTGCATAGAAGGAGGGCCCTGCCGGGCCAATGAACCAGAAGATGGAATCCACCTTTGCCTCCCTGCACTGCACCTTGTGTGCGTCTGCATCTGAATGGCAAAAGCCACAGAGGCAGCTACAAGCCAGCCTGCTCTGATATGACAGCAAAGGGACAGTCTTTCGTAGCCAAGTCATACCATATTCCAGTGACATCTTGAAGACTAGTGGTGGAAAGCGCTTGTCAAGTTGCAGCCAACCTGTGGAGACTCTGCAGGGTTGTCAAAGCATGAGCTGTATAGACTTGCATTGCCTGCATCTGCATAGTGATCCTGGACTTCTTTGGTCATTGCCCATCTAACCACTAACCAGGGCTGACTTTTCTGACACAATAGAGCTAGCCTGGCCCTCCTACAGCAATGGTGTAGTGGATAAGAGCAGGTGGATTTTAATCTGGATAACTGGGTTTGATTCCGCACTCCTCCACCTGAGTGGCAGAGGCTTATTTGGCGAACCAGAAGTGTTTCCGCACTCGTACATTCCTGCTGGGTGACCTTGGGCTAGTCACAGTTCTCTCTGAGCTCTCTCTGCCCCACCTACCTCACAAGGTGGGGAGAGGAAGGAAAAGGAGTTTGTAAACCATCTTGAGTCTCCTAACAGCAGAGAAAGGCAGGGTATACATCCAAACTCTTCTTCTTTAATCAAGGAAAAGACTAGCACCATTTTTTTCCAATATGAGCTTTTTGATTCCAAACCCACTTCGTCAGATACACCTGTGATGGGAAGTAGTTTTTGGAAATCTTTTAGGGAAGGTAATTGCGGGAGGGATGGGGGCAGTAGCCGAGGTTTGGTAAGAATTATAGTATGAGCCTTTCAAGTGTGAATTCTTAATCTTAGGTGGAAAGGGAGGAGCTGATGTAGAAAGGTCAGGCGTGAGTCCTATCATAAATCAACAGAATTAACAGTTACGCACACGGGATGGTGAGGGAGGTCAGCAGCTGGAACAGATAAGCAAATCATTTTAAAGTGAAAATTACCTGAGATTGGTACAAGGTTATAGTCTGATAAAACATGTTGAGGACAGCCAATTTAAATTCTGGAGAAGTGAATCCCGGAGAGCTATCGGCGATTGTCGTGTGCTCTGTAGCCTGCTTATAGTGGCTCAATCGTCAGTCCCTTCTCTTGCCAAACCACCACCTTTGTGTGACTTTTTCTTTCCTCCCAGACAGATCCTGCGAGCAGCTTCCCTCTTGAAGCTCCTGCTTTGCTGCTGGAAGAGCGGAAAGGATGGGGCTAATCCTGCAATGACTCAAACTGGGGTCAGCTTCTGCCTGGCAGGTGGACTCTGCATTAGGAGAAGGGCAATGAGGGCTGGCCGTTGTCGGCCTTGACAGCCAATTCCGCCTCTCCTGCTGTTCTCTTCTCTGTTTGTTGCTTAATCCCCTTCTGGTGCTGGGCTGCGGCAAAAACAGCTCCTCTGACTTTCCTTCTCCTACAGCTGCATTTTGAGGGGTTCAACGCAGAGGATTTCCTTACTTTTTTACTACTTGGTCCTTTAGCAAAGGGAACATGGCAGGGTGTAAGGGTCTGTTGCTCCAGTCATCAAACGAGACTCAAGAAGGTTTGAAGAGCTTTATTGGAACCATGTCAGCCCAAGGCTCAGATAGCCGAAACTAAAGTCTGGCTCTCTGGCCTCAGTATATACCTGTAAGTTACAGAAAGGTTCAACCCATAATTCCCTCCACCCTCGCATGCCTATAACATCAGCATTAGAAAGGATGGTGGGAACAGAGGCATTTTTAGGACAGACAGAAGCAGATAAGAATGAACGGTTAAGCTCTATTGACTAGTTACATGCAGGCAGGGGGATGCCTCCTTATCCTTGGGTGATGATAATAGCAGAGCCATCTGTGACCTTGGTGTGGATGTGTGAACTGCCAGGCAGAGAATGGCGCAGGCCTGACACAGGGTTGGGACTGGGAGGTCTCCTGTGATTACAATTGATCTCTGGATGACAGTGATCAGATCCCCTGGAGGGAATGGCTGCATTGGAGGGTGGACTCTGTGGAACTGGGTCCTGCTGAGGTTGCTCCCAAACTCTGCCCTCCCCTGGCTCTACTCTTAAATTTTCTGAGACTTTCTAGTCCAGAATTTGCAACCGGAAGGACACAGGGGACCAACTGGGTAGGAAGGCTTAGTTGGGGCCTGAAGTGAAAACAGTTCATCAGGGTAGCATATGTTGTGTGTGAGAGTGTACAAGATTATATGCCCCAGAGTGACCCTATTCTTTATTGCATGAAGCTCCACTGTGCAACCCGGTACAGATTATACTAATAAAGTGTTTTGCATATGTGCCAGTTTTGAATCTGGGAATGCATTCTTCTTCCTGAGTGAGGTGCTGTCCTTGTGTCATTTGGAAATCAGGCCGGCTTGGGAGAGATTGGGAAGGAAAGGGGCATGGTGTAGCCCAGGATCATTTGATTTGGGAAGCTAAGCACGGTCAGTACTTGGATGGGAGGCTGCCAAAGAAAATGATGAAGAAGCGTTTAGATTTATATCCCACCTTTCTCTCCTGTAAGGGAGGACATAAGGCAGTGGCTTTGATAAGCTGCTTTTCCCTTCCTCTCCCTGCACAACATTGGTGACACTCTTTGCCCAGCCAAAGGTAGGAATTGGGGGCTGAGAGAGTTCCAAAGAACTGTGACTAGCCAAAGGTCACCCAGCAGGAATGTGGGAGTGCAGAAACTCATCTGGTTCACCAGATAAGCCTCTGCCACTCAGGTAGAAGAGTGGGGAATCAAACCTGGTTCTCCAGATTAGAATCCACCTGCTCATAACCACTACACCATGCTGGCCTCGCAAGATGCTGCAGAGGAAGCAATGACAAACCACCTCTACTTCTTGCTTGCCTTGAAAGCCCCATGCTGGGGTTGCCATAAGTCAGTTGTGACTTGGTATTAACACACATACATTGGAGCGATTATCTGGTGGAGGCCAAACTTTATATTCATGAAGTCCAAAAAACTTGTTTAAAATAGGAAGCTGAAATCC
Organism: Sphaerodactylus townsendi; assembly: GCF_021028975.2. Classification (NCBI taxonomy): domain Eukaryota; kingdom Metazoa; phylum Chordata; class Lepidosauria; order Squamata; family Sphaerodactylidae; genus Sphaerodactylus; species Sphaerodactylus townsendi. The sequence continues at coordinate 102,912,630 of NC_059430.1, forward strand.
TTAGGGTGCCAGTGCCATTTTGCAGAATTTTATCTCTTTCTGATTACAACTTCAGTCATGGACCTACTTCTCCTGGTCTCTCTTAGGTTGAAATTAGGGTTACCAACTTTGAGGTGGGGCCTGACGATTTTCTGGAATTACAGCTGACCTCCAGATGACAGAGATCAGTGTCTCTGGCTGCTTTGGAGGATGTACACTACCAGCATTGTACCCTGCAAAGGTCCCTTCTTTCTCCAAACCCCACCCTCCTCAGGCTCCACTCCCAAATCTCATGGAACTTCCCAATATTCTGCTGGGCAACCCTGCAAAATGCATGCACTAGAACATCAGTCTGCAACCTGCGGCTCTCCAGATGTTCACAGACTACAATTCCCATCAGCCCCTGCCAGCATGGCCATGAACATCTGGAGAGCCACAGGTTGCAGACCCCTGCAGAACAACGGCTGCCACTACACAACTTTCTGAGATATCTGAGACGGTAAGCTCATGCAGCATGAATGAGTGGAATCATAGAAAGAAATGGAAGGATTCATACCCTTGAAAGAATGAGCAGAGAGAACCGTACCTCCTAGCCTCTGAATACCAGGTCTGAGAGTCACCCAAAGAATATGACCAGCAACAAGTTCAGGGCTAAGAACAGGAACTGCCTGTCCCCACTACAGTGGTGGTCACTGGTGGCTTCTAAAAGATGTATGGAGGAACAGGTCTTTACCATGATAGTTCATGGGATCTTTTCTAAAGTCAGGCCTGAGGGGACAGCTGTCCCCGGACTGACTAGGATTTTGGGCTGATCCAGCAGGGCTCTATCAAGTGGGTCCTCTAATTCTATTAGAGATTTGTGAGGTGTTGCCATGTTGGTGCCTGTTTGCACACTTAACCTTTAGAAGAAGCCAAGTATCAAGAGCCAGGCTGTGAGGACATCTCTAGTGTGGGGAGGTGGAGCTGGGGCTCAGAAATAGAGCATTTGCTTGGCATGCAGGAGGCCCCAGGTTCAATACTCAGGCATCTCCAATGAAAAAGATCAGATAGGAGGAGATGTGAAAGGCTCAACCTGAGAATCTGGAGAACCACTGCCAGGCTGAGCAGACGATACTGACTCACTGATTTGGTATAAAGCAGCTTCATGTGTTCATGTAAAAAGCAGCCAGCAGAGAAAATTGCAGTGCAGAAGAGTTGAATTTATATCCCCCTTTTCTCTCCTGTAAGGACTCAAAGGGGGTTACAATCTCCTTGCCCTTCCCCCCACAACAAACACCCTGTGAGGTAGGTGGGGCTGAGAGAGCTCAGAAGAACTGTGACTAGCCCAAGGTCACCCAGCTGGCATGTGTTGGGAGTGCACAGGCTAATCTGAATCCCCCAGATAAACCTCCACAGCTCAAGTGGCAGAGCGGGGAGTCAAACCCGGTTCCTCCAGATTAGAATGCGCCTGCTCTTAACCACTACGCCACTGCTGCTCCAGTGGGGGTGGAGGGGAAAAAAAAGAGGTACTTCTCTTTCTATGATGAACATTCTCTTATAAATCATCCCCCACCTGGCTGGTCTTCCGCCCATGGGGAGAGGCCCCTTTATCTTTTCTCTCCATGGCGGGGGAGAAGAGTTGGGGTTTTTTGGGGTGATGATTTTAACAGGACCCCTTCTCTTCCTGCTGTTCTTGCCCTCCTAGTTGTAGGAAAAGTTGCACACAATTCCATGTACTTTGACCTGCAAGTTACTGCAAAACTGGAACTCCCAGGAGGAAGATTCCCCCTCCCCAGTCCATTTGCATTCCTCATAGATATTCTAATCAGCTTCCCTATGGATTTCCATATGGCAGTCAGGTTTGGAACCGAGGAGTGCTTTTCCATTGGGAATGCGCCAGCCGGCGATTGATCAAAAATACAGGTGCTTATGCACCTCCAGGCTGCATGTAGGTGCCGTTAAATCTCACACGAGATTAAAAAAGACAGAGCTGTATTACCAAGCATGCTATAAGTTACAATTTTAAACTGCCCCCAGGGACAGGAGAGAGCCGATTGGAAAGACGCCACCGCAGCACCAGAGACCTCGGAGAACATCTGCACGGGCGAACTGCCGTGGTCATCTTTCACTGACTTTGCATCTGCTGCTTTTGTTATAAAAAATTCAATTACTTGCACCCTTCTGGGGTCTTGTTCTTGGAACTTGTGCTTTGCCAAAATGGGGGAGGGGAGTGGGGGTGGAGAAACTGGGCCAGTGGCTGGAGTGACACGAGTTGTGAGAAACAGAAGAAGAGGAATGTGTCATTGTGCCACATCTGGCTTCTGTCGACCTCACCCATGCCACGTTCAAGGCAAGGAACAAGCGGGGTGGTTTGCCATTGCCGCCTTCCACATAGCAACCCTGGTATTCCTTGTTGGTCCCCCATCCTGTTACCGCTGCTGCTCGGGTAACAATAAGTGATTTCAGCTCAGCAACGTAATGAGGCGCAGGAAGCCAACGTTCTTCAAGCAAAGGATTTTATTTGCAGGTGATGATCACAGCTCGGGCAGGAGAATCGCGCCCTTGCAACGCAGTGCAAGAACTTTTATTCCCAAACTTCAAAGGGGGCAAGGGGGCAGGGAAATGGGAGGTGAGGGGGCAAGGTAACAATCCAAGTATAACCATAAGTACTTGCTTAGCCGCGTGCCATAGCGCCATAGAGGAGCCGCGTGGTGTAGTGGTTAAGTGCTTGCACTGCCACTCACACGGTCAGGAGTTTGAGCCCCCTGTGGGTCAGATATCCTGGCAGCTGGCTCATGGTCAACTCAGCCATCCATTCATTCCTTGGTCGGTAAATGAGCACCTAGCACATAGCTAGGGGGTAAAGAATAGCCGGGGAAAGCAATGGCAAACTACCCCACAAAAACGGTTTGCCTATGAAATCACAGCTTGCAGTGGTACCCCAGGGTCAAACACGACTGAAGGGGAAACTTTACTTTACTTGCTTAGCTTCCAAGCTCTGGCTAAACTGGGCTACTTGACAGCACCCATCCTTCAGCTGCCCCAATAAACTGGGATGGGTGTGTAGGGAGGGTCCCAGTTCAGAGGCTGCAATAAACCCAATGCAAATGAGGGGCAGCGAGGGGGTGGGCAGAGGCTACAGAAGCCAACTCATTATCCATTGAAATTCCAGGACTGAGGGAGAAGCACAGAAGAAAGAATCCATTAGCAGACTCTTAGAAAAGAATGTTATATGCCAGGCACTGGTTTAACTGGGATTTCTCACACTCAAGGCATTATTTTGAGCACAATCCTTTGGGAAGCTTTCTTCAAGGGCTTCTGTTGTGATGCAGAATACGTCTTTTGAGGCAAATGGAGGTGACTCATCCCCAGCCACTGCTTGCTTCTGAGCAGTTCCCTGAGAGAACAGGTGGATCGGGGCCACAAGATAGGTTGCCAAAAGAAAATCAGCAGCCAGCAACTAATCAGCACCGGCAAAATAAAATGAAACACAAGCAATTTAGGAAAGAGCCGGAACCTATTTTCAGGGCTTGCAGTTGTCCCTGGAATACTGTAGCAGCAGCAAAGGACAGACTTGTCCTGACCATATTCCAGAATAGTTCCAGCCTGTCTTTACCCATCGGGGATGAGGAGGTTTGGCTCTCTCTCAAGCCAGGCGGGATAGCGTGAGCCCCAGGACTCTCTTCGTAATGTATTACAATCTTGACGCATTCAAAATGATCTCATTTGCTTAAATTCTATGCTGGGAGATAGTTGCTAATCTCATTGTTCTTCCTGGAGGGGAAAAAAAGGAGGACCAAATTAAATGATGTTCAAGAGAACAGCAATAATTTTAGTCAGAGGCGAACAATTTTGGGGGAAAATGAAGCACTGTTTCCCATTGCATTATATTCCACCGATTAATTATTTAGTTACATGCTGTCTGTTGTGATGAGAGATAATTAGAGGTAATTAGCTGGCAAAAAAAATTAAAGGTGGGAAACCTGCCAGTTGGTTATGAAAGCCGAGGTTCTGTGGGTTTTGGGGGGGAAATGTTTCAGATTTGTGAATTTTTCTCCTCAGAAGGGTAACCAGCCCTGGAGTGTGTGTGGGTGTGTGTGGGAGGGGAGTCTCACAGGAAGTTCCCTGGAACTTACCTGCCCATCAAAGGAGCAAGTTCTTCCATCAACTGAGCTAGAGACCTTCTCTTGTTGCACACTTAAGGGCAGAATTTACAAGGATCTCTGTCATGTTCTTACTGGGCTCCCATAGATTTTCCATGGGGCATGGGCAGGAGAATTTCCTGCTCTATTTTTGATGCAGCCAGATCCATGGCTAGGGACAGTGCAAGGGGGGCCGGGTTTGGTTCCTGAGGCAGGCTATGACATCTGTTACTGTGCACCCATACAGTAGATAGTTAAGGATATAGTGAATTCACCAAACATTCAAAACAAAGAATGCAAAAATACACATTCATCAGTTTCTCAAAAGCCTTCCCTGGCTGGCTTACTAATTACTCATATATGCTGGGAGATCTCTTGCCCCCAATACCACTGTCTGCTACCACTCAGGTGGGTGTTAAGAGGAAGCTGGATGTTAAAAATGTGGTGGGGGCGTTGATTGTTGTCCTTGAAGCAATGACACAATTTCTAGCATGACCTGGAAGTGACATCATTGCATCAGGGTGACACTCTAGCACTCGCCCCCAACTTTATGATCTCACCCCCATCTTTCCCACCTCTGCCATATCCCCCTGGTTCGCAAGCATGATGGTGGCAGCTAAAGAACACCAAAGATAACAGATACAATGAGTCTAGAAGGTAGTTAACACCAAGCTTCCCTTCAAGACAGCAGAGGAGGTCATTTGTACCACTTTGGCACCCCCCAAAAAATCTGGAACCCTAGGCCAGTGGTGGCGAACCTATGGCACAGGTGCCAGAGGTGGCACTTAGAGCCCTCTCTGTGGGTACGCATAAACAGAGTGCCCCCCCCCCACACATTTAGGCTGGCCTGGGCTGCTGGGCTCGATTATTAGCATTAAACCTAAGATCTAGTTTTGGGGAAGCAGTGTAGGTAACCCTGTTAAGTGCTGTTAAACCCCACTGATTTTCATGCGAAGAACTAAAGCGTGATCCTTTACCTGGGAGTAAGCTCGGTTGCTGGCAATGGGGCTTGCTTCTGAGTAAACCCTCCTAGTGTCATGATTCACCCGCTCAAAGAGTTGCATGGTTGCTCAAAGCAAAGCCACTGACTACCACCAAGCTTACTCCCGAGTAATGCATACCCCGGAGCCAAATATTTTTTCTAAACTCAAAGCTCAGTATTCAGATTAAATTGCCGTGTTGGCACTTTGCCATAAATAAGTAGGTTTGGGGTTGCAATTTGGGCACTTGGTCTAGAAAAGGTTCGCCATCACTGCCCTAGGCAATTGATAGGTTTGCCTAATGGTTGGGCCTGCCTTGTCCACAGCATCAGCAGCTCTGCCATAAAGCTCTATGGGGCGGTGCTTGGCAGAATTTGCCACTCTCCGCTTGGCCTACCTCACAGAATAGGCTTTTGGAGAGGGCAAAGCTGGAGTTACCCTCTGTTCCCTGCCGTCGCCACCCTGAGTTGCTAAGGTGGCAATCTGCCGACGTGATTTCAGTCGCAGCATAGAAGAAGAAGAAGAAGAAGAAGAAGAAGAAGAAGAAGAAGAAGAAGAAGAAGAAGAAGAAGAAGAAGAAGAGTTGGATTTATATCCCCCCTTTCTCTCCTGTCAGGAGACTCAAAGGGGCTTACAATCTCCTTTCCCTTCCCCCCCCAAAACAAACACTCTGTGGAGTGGGTGGGGCTGAGAGAGCTCTGACTAGCCCAAGGTTACCCAGCTGGCATGTGTTGGAGTGCACAAACTAATCTAGTTAATTAGATAAGCCTCCACAGCTCAAGTGGCAGAGCAGGGAATCAAACCCGGCTCTCCAGATTAGAGTGCACCTGCTCTTAACCATTACACCATGCTGGGCTCCTTCCCTTCCCCAGGCAGTTGGCAGTCGGCAGTTGCTCAGGCCTTGGTCTGTCACAGGGCCCTTCCCGCCTCCCTCCTCTCTGCTCAAAAGCTGCAGTTGTGGGCATAATGGATATCCTGTGTGCTTGTAGACACAATTGATATATGTAGAAAATATCAGTTGCCACATAGTGCGGGGGCCACAGAGGCCAACTCCATTAAATCTGCCGGAATTGGTACATTTGACACACAAAAATGGCTGTAACTCAAAGTCGCCGTGTGAGTAAGGCCTCCTTTCAAGCCGAGCCCAGGAGTGAAATAGACGAGCGTCGCCCTGCCTTTCGCCCCCAACACCATCTGAAATCAATGTCTGCTGTTAGCCGAAGAATAGGAAGAGCCGCCCAGGAAACATCAAGGAGAGCTCCGGCTCCCTTGAAACAAAGCAAAAGCCCAGCAATGCCCCCCTCCACACTCCCGCCGGCAGCCTTTTGAACTCGCCATTGATTCCTCCTCCCCCCAGCCCCGTTTGCACATCATTAAAAATAATAGAAGCTCCGGGATGGCACACAAGGGCCGGGCCGATTTTCATAGGGCTGCTGCTAAGTAGCTGCTCCGGGAGGGAGGTGGGGGTGCGTGAGATTTCTGAAAGTCTGCCTGGTTAATGAGAATCACCATCCCCCTTCATTTTTTTGGGGGGGGGGATGCTTCTCCTTGGAAGGAGAGCCAATGTGATGTAGTGGTTAAGAGCAGCAGACTCTAATCTGGCGAACCAGCTGTGACTTGACAGCACCTTCCACCACCTGCTTAGAAGAAGGAGATGCTGTGATGGGGAGGCCTGGAAGAAAGGGGTTAAGAGCTCTTTCCTGAAACAAATTACCAACCCCCCCTCCTCTTTGCAATCTACCCATCTGTGATATGGATCAGCATGACCTGGAGTTGCCAACTGCCTGGACAAAGAAGAAGAAGAAGAGTTTGGATTTCTATTCCCCTTTCCTGTAAGGAGACTCAAAGGGCCTTACAATCTCCTTTCCCTTCAACCCCCCACCCCCCACAACAAACACCCTGTGAAGTGTGTGGGGCTGAGAGAGCCCTGAAGAACTGTGACTAGCCCAAAGTCACCCAGCTGGCATGTGCTGGAGTGCACAAGCTAATCTAGTTCCCCAGATAAGCCTCCACAATTCAAGTGGCAGAGCGGGGAATCAAACTCAGTTCTCCAGATTAGAGTGCACCGGCTCTTAACCACTACACCACGCTGTCTTGTCTTAGAGGCTGAATGGGACGTTGATACACCAGAATGATATTGGGGTGCTGTGTTGTTTCCGGGCAAATGCTGCTAGAACACGGCCATACAGCCCGGAAACCACACAGCACCCCAGTGATTCCAACTGTGAAAGCCTTCGACAATACAGAGTGATATTATTAACCTGCATGCAGCAAAAACTTTGTTGCTCACTTCAACATGTTCAATCTCTGTCAAAAGGGAAGGATGCTTTTCTGCAGGCAAACCTTTTGTATCCTGATATTCAGTCTTAGTTTCAAGTAGGTTTCCACTGGGTAGGGAGCCCAGGAAAAGAAATGAAACAGAATGCAACAGAGGCTGCAGCTCTCTGCCTGTCTGTCAAGGGTAAATTGCACGCTTCTACAACTTCAGAATAAGGCCATGTGGAAGGGGAAAAGGTGTTAACCTTTCACTCTCCACTTGGTTTCACTATTTGGATCTGGGCTCGCAGGTCTACTATTATTCTAAATGCAGAAAACCTTGTCTTCCCCCTGTTTAAAATGTTTTGAAAAACACAGGAAGTCAAGTGGGGAATTGATGGGTTAAATTCCCTCTTTTCCACATTTACTGTTTACAGTTTTCCAGAGCCACAGTCTTCATTACACCTGTTTTGTCAGTTGGGCATAGAAACTGCCAAGAAGAAGGTTATCAGTGTCAAAACAAGTGAGATGTTGAAAGATCTGTGATTAAAGATAAAATGCTTTGAAAAACCATACCTAAACTGAGCAGCTGTAAGAGTCCCTAATTTGGATTGGGACTTTGGCCCAGAGGGGAAGTAGTTTAACTCCCCACACCCACCCTGATGTTTTTCCAGTCTCAAATGGCCCTATGATCTGTCCCCCCCCCCCCCCGGCCCCCATCAAGGCACATGCCTGCATGCTTCCTCAAGGGAGCAAGAATCAGCTATAGTGGGGAACTTGCAGTTGGACAGTGGCCTAGGGGAAAGAGGGATTGGGGTATTTAGGACAGGAATAAAAATAGGAACATTTTACATTTTAAAACCAGCCCAAATCTAGGGAAAGAAACTTACAGGAGAACTTCCAAACTTATAACCCAAAGACAGGCTGTTGATCTTCCCACCAAAAGCCCTTCTGTGTGGGTGTACAGAGGGTGGACATCTTGTGACAGTGAAGATGAGGCATGATTTTTTGGTACATCTTGACCATGCTCTCTACCAGTTGCAGCAAACAGAGCTGCCCTCCAGGGGGACAAAAACAAGGGAGGGAACTGAGAGCTTCCTCAGGTAATAAATTGTGTCTGCCTTCCCCATCCTTTAGAATTCATTTCAGTAAGAGCATTCTTGCCCTGATCTGTGTGGCCCAAGACAACCAGATCTCACTGGATCCAGCAGGACTGGACCTGGTTAGTTCTTGGATAGAAATCCAACAGGAAGTCCAGGGTCCTGTATTGAGGTATGCTATGGCAAGTTTTGTCCACCTCTGGCCTTGAAAACTCAATAGGGCTGCCATAAATTGGCTGTGACTTGATAGCCCTTTCCACCATCAAGTCTGCCTGAGAAACTGTCTCAACCTGGAGTGAAAAAGCCCACATTCTAACAAGGAAGTCGAGTACTGATCAATACAAATGCTAATAAATATCATATGCCCCTTTCAGTCTTTGTGGTGTGCCTGGTGTCTTCACTCTAGCTGGAATACTTTTGAATCTAACAGCGTCTTAAAGCCTTATTGACTGTTTTTGTTATTGCAGGAGGCGAGAGAAAGGCAGGTTTGGGGCTGCAAGGGGAAAGAGGAGGGGTGTGTGTGTGTGTGTGTGTGTGTGGTGTGTGTGTGTGTGGTTGGGGCATTGTCTGGCCAGAGGACTGCCACCAAACTGGTCCATCCATCATTGATATGCAACCCATTTGCCCAGAAGAAAAACTGGGAAAGAGGAGAGAATCGTGTAATATGGGCCCCGGTGAAATGAATGGCTGATGCAGTCCAACTGATTTCCTCAGAGAACTCTTGAACTCCAGTTATTAAAGAAGTCGAAACCTGGCATCTAACTAAGCCTGGCGCTCAGTTCTTGCTTTGTCATCGGAATCAGGGCATGGAAATAAAGTCTGTTCTTTTGGAGAATATTTTCTTTTTGAAAGCCAAAAAATAAACACGCACAGAATGCCGATTTGGAAAGCAGGAAAAGCAGGTCTAGCACTGGATAGTTCTCTTCTTCCCTTGCTGGCTATCCTGCAAGGGTTGGTTCTCCAAGCCAAGGTGTGTGAGCAACTGCTTCAGTGAGCACCAGCGCAATGCAGGGGCTCAGCAGCTTGCTCTCAGCCATTAGTGGCAGCGAAGGGGACTGGCATGTACTCCTGGGCCTTCACTGCTGCAAGCCGGGTCCAAGCCAAACCCCCTGTAGCAACGCCTGCAGTGACACCAGCCCAGGAGAGGAATGGATGTACTTTGCTTAGGGCAACAAAATACCTTGAACTGACCCTTGCCTCTCGGGAATCTCAGCCAGATGAGGTCTGTGCCTTCCGCCGAGCGATGATTTTAAATATTTCATCCCTCCTCTTTTAACCTCCGAATCAACATTTCGATTTCTCTCCTCCCTAGTATTAAAAACCCAGGAGCTTTCCTTCATGTGCCGTTTTCCATTTCTGCTCTGATTTATTTCCCTGTAAGTCAGACACATTTTAGAATGTTATTTGTGTATCAATAAATCAGCATTATATGCGTGTGTGTCTATGCGGTGTGAATTAGTAAAAGGCATACGCCGCACGTATAAATTCTGTATAAGCGGCATCTAAAGTCTAAACAATGTGTGCAGGCCATGCAAATTAATCCAAGCAACCCAAAAAAGATAAGGGGAGCACCGAAATATATAATATATCAAAAGTCATATAAAAAGAAGTGAAATCAGGAGCATTTGCTTATGCCACCTCTGAGTCGGTCACGAAATTGATTCTAGACTAAGCAAAGGTGCACCTAATATGTCTGGCAAAGATGTTTTTAACTTAACTTACTAATCAAATGTGTTTATTTAAAACTTCTATTAAAATATTTCAGCCCTGCTTTTCTCTTACACCACAGGTGTCAAACTCACGGCCCTCCAGATGTTCATGAACTACAATTCCCATCAGTCCTTTCCAGTATAGCCAATGCTCATGTTGGGAGGGACTGATGGGAATTGTAGTTCATGAACATCTGGGGGGGCGCAAGTTTGACACCCCTGTCTTACACTGAACAGCTTACAAAGTAAACACGTGCACCAGCAGTACAAATTTAAGCAACCCCCCCCCCCCCTGACAACACAGCAGTATCCGAGACACACTTGAACCAGGCGAAGATCCACAAGGCTATCTTGAGCTGGTGCTGGTTCTGTTGCTTCTACACCGGTCACTCAAAGCCACAGGCTGCAAGCTGTGCTCCAAGAGCCCTTTGTTTCAATTGTGCCCTTTGACTCATGCCAAAGACTCGCACCTTGGGCCATGCTCATATATGATCAGCAAAAAAATGCTCAGTGTAGGCCTTATTCATTGATTCTTCAAGGGCTATCACAAATGTCACAACTTCCACATGTCCACCTGCTCCTTGTAAGCTTTTGACAGATGTGTTCTGGGAGTTCCTTGCTGGAAACTCCATTCCCAGGTGTGCAGGGGACTGATTCGGATGGGACTGTGGTGCAAGAGGAAAGGGAGACGCCTAGGTCAACAAAGATCTTGATCCAACTTTAAAAGGGTGACTGAAGATCCAAGGAAACATTTAATCTGCAACAGGTCAACTGGTTAAATGCACTTAATTAATGCACGCTCAGCCTGTGGAAAGAATGCAAAGGAGCGTTCCCATTTTGAGCAGTTTTGTCCAACCAAACTATCAGGGCATCTGTGGGGCAGTTCGATGGGAGAGGCACCCGGCTTAAGCTTGCTGGCCTGGGTGCTTTTTTCTTCCAGCATCAGCTATCATACTGTGGCGCAGCAAAGGAGCAGAGCTCTAATCCAGTCATTACAACGGTTCTTAAAAAGAGATTACGGGATTTAGTTTGTCAATGGATTTCATAGCTGCTCAACCTAATTGGGACCCTCTCACAGTAAGAGTCTTATTGTCTTTGAAAGTGGCTTAACTCCTTTAGCGCCAAGCCCCCCTGTGCCGGAGCCAGGAGCAAGAGGTCAAGCCAGACTTTGGGGAGGTTACTGCCTCTCCTCAGGCAGGGAAATCAGAGAATTCAGTGACAGGTATCCCTGGGCCTTGGGCAAGAAGCCTCACTTGGTTAAAGAGAACAGCCCGCTGGAGGGTGGGCGAAGTGATTTACAATGTGCAAGCATCTTCAGCCGCTGGGACAATTCATAGTTGTCTCCTTGCAGGCAACCTTCAAACCATCTGAGATCAGCAAAAGGGTCTTCCAAGGCAAAGGATGTTCCTTCTAGACAGCACCTCTCCTATTCAATCGAGGGAAGGCAGCTTCCAGGTGGACTCCCAGAATTCCTACTGAGCTCCAGATTAGAGAGATCACTTCCCCTGGAGAAAATGGATACTTTGGAGGGCGCACTCTATGACCCTCGATGACGTTGTACCCAGTGGTGGGATCCAAAAATTTTAGTAACAGGTTCCCATGGTGGTGGGATTCAAACTGTGGCGTAGCGCCAATGGGGCTGGGCGGGGCACGATGGGGGCGAGGGCGGGCATTCCGGGGGCGGGGCATTCCTGGGCGGGGCTGTGGCAAGGATGCAGCCACTGCTCCGGTCCTTGGGCGGGAAACTAATGCACACAGGCACAGGCTGCCATGCACGCCAGTGCACCTCCTGCTAGACTGCTTCAAGTTCTGTGCGCTACTGCTGAGAGGAGGGGTGTAACTAAGGCAAAAATCACGTGGCAAAATCACCAATTAGTAACCCCCTCTCGGCACACACAAATAATTAGTAACCTACTCTCGGGAACCTGTGAGAACCTGCTGGATCCCACCTCTGATTGTACCTCACTAAGGTTCCTGTTCTCCCCAGACTCCACCCCCAAATCTCCAGGAGTTTTCCAACTTGGAGCTGGCAACCCTACCCCCCATCCCCTGCCAGAGACTGGGGAATGGGGAGGGAGTACTTATCAAATTGCCCTGTGTTCACAAGTAGAGTTGAAAAACACCCTGAAAGGATCTCCACTTTCCTTTGGAAAAAGGCAAGTTTCTAGTCCTGTTGGAAGCAGCTGCAGAGAGGGTAGCTCACAGGTGACAGATGACAAACAACAACACACAACAACAAAAAAGAACCAACTACTTACAGACAATTGTAAAATTGTTACTGGCATAAGAGATGTTCCTCCCGTGACAGGTGATCTGTCTGCAGCAAAGGGGCTTCCTTCTCCTGACAAAGATCCCCGCTTAGATGTCACATTTGCCATCTAGCGACAAGGCCTCTCCATCATATTCATGGCCGCCCTGCTTTTTATAGCCCGCTACTGAATGTATATCCATCTTGTAAAGCACTTTTGTCAGAGCGGTTGGAGAAGGCATTAAGAAGGTACAGGGAGCGGAACTGGTAAGGGTCAGGCTGAGATAAAGAAGCACTAGACTTTTATTAACCATAGAAAGGAGTTAAAGTCTGAAACTTATCCCGGCCACTTATTATTATGGGGTTTGTATTCTCCAAAGACCAAAGAAAATGGCATCCTTCCAGAAAAGGAGCTGGAGCAGAAAATGCCTGGCTGCTTCTGATTTAATTCCCCCTCCCTTTAAATATTGATTCTTCTTTTTTAATCAAGGGGGGAACGAGAGAGAGAGAGAAAGAGAGAGAGAGAGAGAGAGAGTGAGACTTTTCTCTCAAAAAAGTAAAAGCCAACGGGGAGGAAAGAGTTGAATTTCTAATCAAGGTGAAGTTAAATCTATCGGCTATAGTGCCGAAGACCATTTGAGCAATTTTCTCTGGGGTTCAAAAAGACAATCTAACAAAGTGAAGGGGAATAGACCCTCGGAGCCTGGTGAGAAAACAAGCGGATTACATTACAGTGACTTTCTAATATTCACCTGGTTCTCATTTTTATCTGGTTTTGAACAAGGTGGTAAATTTACAGTGCAGCCTTAAACCACACTGCACCCTTGACTTTGACAGACCTAAAGGGCTTTTACCTTGTTTTAAAGGCGTTCCTTTCACTTACTGCTACTGAAGCATTACATTTCAAGTGGAAAGGAATCTGAAAGGGCCAGAGCTTTTAGCATTAGAAATTGGAAATCTACACACAGACATTGGTCACTCCCATCTCTTTCATTTGATTAACAACATATTTTTTGTTCAGTGAATCCAAATTTGATGATCCCTGTATATAACCATTCAATGGCTAATTTTTAAATTTAAAAAAAAAAATCCCTTTCTTTTGCTTCTTGAAGGGTTTTGTGGAAGCTTGTTTAATGGAAACTGATGATGCAGAAATGTGCAAACCCTTCTTTAAAACCCCAGGATTGCTGATCACTTCTTCTGTCTGCAGTAGTCAGTGAGGTCACAAGTACCACCTAGGAGTATTTGTGAAGTATGGATGAGAAGAACAGTAGGTGCTACAGCAGCACATCCTGGTAGGGGGATGTTGCTGTTTTGCACCATGGAGCTCGCTCAGATGTTGAAACTTCAATTTCCTGAGAGACCGATGTGCTTTTCTGCCATGGCTTCCACACCAACACAAAGTTTCTCCTTACCTGTCTTTTCAGACAGGACTACATGAACACCCGTGAGAACCTATCTTTCACATACCCCCGCTACGACACAATTTAAATTACTCTTGTCTCTGTTTGCATTGACAGAGAAGAAAGAAATAGCTATTTCATGAACCCAAAGATTTGAAAATGCTTCTCTAGACAAGCATTTCTGCCCAGGAGGACAGAAGGTGGGTGCCTGTCCTTCAACCTGTGCCGGAGTTGTTGCTTTCCCCTTCAAAATGACGAGGATGTGGAAGGTCGAATCCCCACTACTGTCTTAGCCAGGTTTCAGAACACAAACTAACCAGGTTTGAGGGACGACCTCCCCATGGCTTGCGTAGCAGATTCCGTTTCTGGTGCTCGTTCTCCCCGTTAATCCGCGTTCCGGCAGGACCTGGTTGCAAGTGGCATAGACCCCATTAACACGGTTCAGAGCTGATCCGAGGGGAGGGATGAGGGTTGAAACCCTGACTCGTTTCCCCGCCTCTGGAGTGCGAGCGCGAGAAATTTGGGCAACTCAATCAGCACTGGCACGATGCACCGCACGCAGCCTTCTTCGCTTGATTTCATTTCCGCTTTGGCGATCGGCCAGCAGAAGAGGGAGATGCAAACATTAAACAGTCCAGATGCATAACTTTGAATCGATTCCATGGTTTCATTAACACAGGTAGCGCATTAACTCGTTTTGCACTGAGGATCTAAACAGTTAAATGTTAAACTTTTACACGCTGTTTTTTTAAAATCACACCCCTACAATGTACGTTTCCGCAGTGGGAAAAGGTCCCGGCCCATCAAGGCACGCCAGCCAATCAGGGGAGACCGGCGAAGCAAGCTCACCTGGTAGTGGGGATTGCTAAGAGTTCTGCAACCGGGTGTGTCTGCTGTGTGCTCGCTGTGGTGTGGAGGGAGAAACTCCAATGAAGAGAACACAATTTCACAACGAACAGGTTTGGATCTGTGTGCAAATTTCAAGTGGGGATTCGACTGAAGATGAGCGGCCACAGTGGCTTCTGTCTGCTCTGGGGAAAATGCTTGCTATAGTGTGCCAGAGAAGAGGGTGTGAAGTGATGGGTTGTTCACCTTCAGGTGAGGACTGGGCATTTCTCAGAATCAGAACAACAGATGACAGAGATAAGTTTCCCTGGAGAAAACGGCAGACACGGAGTGTGGATTCCATGGCACTATACCCTGCCGAGGTCCCTCCTGTCCCTAAACTCCACCCTCCCTGGCATCCACCCCCAAATCTCCAGGAATTTTCCAAACCAGAGTTAACAGCCCTATGGGCAGGCCTTAAGCCACAGCTGCCCAACTGCCTGCAAGTTTGAAAGGTGGCATCTCCTGCGAGACACCTCTTAGCCCCCTTCCACACATGCAGAATAAGGCACTTTCAATCCACTTCCACAATTGTTTGCAAGTGGATTTTGCTAATCCGCACAGTAAAATATAGCTGCAAAGTGCACTGAAAGGGGATTGAAAGTGCATTATTCTGCGTGTGCGGAAGGGGCCTCAGTCTGCCTGGCTCTCTCCAAAAGGGGGCCATCTTAACAGCAAACTGCCAGTGGGGAAATACATGCCTTCCAAAGGTCACAGCTGAGGCTTCCCCCAGAGGCACCTTCTTTCCCCCTCCATAGATTGTTCTGGCAAGTCCTGGTCCCTTCCTTGCTCTGCCCAACTCAATCTCAGCCCTCAAACAAGACAGGGCAAGCGAGGGAAGCACTCTACCGGCATCTCCCTCTGCTGAGGGGATGCGTTTGAGACTCAGATACAGATTCTCATTAGTTTTTCCTTGCTTGGCTGCCTTATCGATTTCTCTTCATTCTCTTCATTACTAGTCGCATCACAGTTTAGAAGTGGTTTGGGGGGAAAAAATTTACAAATAGAAAAAAGCAGAAAAGAGGAAAAGAAAATCCCTTCACGATGAGAATGCCTGTGACAGACTTCTGCAAAGACAGCTGAAAAACTTCTCCACTCTTTCTGAACTGCGCCACTATGATGTCTGGGATGCTCTGGGCTGATCCTGCGTAGAGCAGGGGGTTGGACTAGTTGGCCTGTATGGCCCCTTCCAACTCTATGATTCTATGATCTCAGCACTGGGGGGGGGGGGCGCTCTGATTCCTCTTTATGGCCCTTTCCCCACTTACCTTAAGCCCCGCGCTACTCGAGGTCCCTCGGCACTCCCCACTGAGAGGGGCGGCGACAGCGCAGCCGCCCCGCCGCTGCTGCCGCGCCCCTCAGCATGAGGCATTCCTGGCGCTCTTTCAAAGGGCGCCTTTTGATGGCCCCGCGCAGAGTGCGGGGTCGTGGGGACTCCCGGGCGCGCGCCAGGGATGCCGCGCGCTGGGAATTGCGCGCAGCAACCCTTGGAAAAGGGTAAGTGGGGAAAGGACCTCTGTGAGCTATTTTGTCACCTGGGGCTCTGTCAGCTGGGGCAAAGAGTTCATTTGCATATTCTGGCAGGCAAGGAGGCCTGATTGGAGGAGGAGATTCTTTACCAGGCAGAGTGACAAAGGAACATGGCTGTGCATTAGTGGTGAAGTGGCAGGCAGAGCCTGGTGGACGATGGTAGAATCATAGGTGGATTCCGCCTGGGCCAAAAACAGAGGTGTGAAAACGGTGTAAAGTGGTTTAAAACGGTGTAAAAGGCTTTACCCCATTTTCATACCCCTGTTTTTGGCCCATGCGGAATCCGCCATAGAATCATAGAGTTGGAAGAGACTTGAAAGGCCATCAAGTCCAACCTCCTGTAAAGCAGGAACACACAATCAAAGCACTCCTGTCAGATGGCCATCCAGCCTCTCTTTAAAAACCTCCAAAGAAGGCAACTCCACCACGCTCTTTGTTGAAGACAAAGATAAAGAGCCATCTAGAGCAGGGGTAGGGAACCTGCGGCTCTCCAGATGTTCAGGAACTACCATTCCCATCAGCCTCTGCCAGCATGGCCAATTGGCCCAGTACTGGCGAGAAGAGCTGATGAGGAATGGTGGTTCCTGGGCTGTCTGGGAGCCCAGGTTCCCTACCCCTGGGATCTAGGAGGGAAGATGTTCTACCATACATCAAGGGAACCACTGATCGCGATAGGGAAAACTGGATGAAGAAGCACCAACCTACAAACCATCTACAGACCCACTAAGAAAAATTCAACAGATGCTTCGTTCAGCAAAGGGATAGAAGGGATCCTTTAGCTACTGCAGAGGTCTATACATACCATGCAGCTGTGGACAAGTCTACATAGGAACTCAACACTCAAGCGCTTGAAGCGCTGACACACGTATCAAAAGAACACTCTAAAGGCACTGCAGACTATTTCAGCCAGGAAAGGTCAGCAATGTAAGAACACACTTGATACTAAACCAACCTGGACATAGAATATTATTTGAAAAAAACAGGAAATTCCTGGACCACTCTAGAAAGCCTACTCACGTCCAGACTACACAGAGAAGCAATTGAAATCCACTTAAGCACATGGACAATTTTAACGGGAAGGGAAGGAACTATGAAATGAACAGAACTTGGCTGCCAGTGTTGAAAAATACTAGGGGTCAAGACTGTGTGTCCAACTCCACACAAAACACAGGATGACCATTTTACAAAGGAAACAAAGACCAGGGATACTTCTATTCAGATGCTCCCATCAGTGACCTTTGCTATCTACAGGGTTACTCCCCGGGCTATAGTCTTCATTGTTTTCATACTTCTATTCAGATGCCCTCAACTATTGGCCTGGTTGCATACGCCTATGTTACTCAAGTAGAACCAAGGTTTTCCCCACCCACCCTGGACACTCCAACAGATATATACTCCACTTGCTTTCCCAACATCAGATCCTCTGAAGATGCCAGCCACAGATGCAGAGTAGCGATCGCCAGAGAGTACTTGCTAGAACCATGACCATACAGCCCGGAAACCACACAGCACCCAAGTGATTCCGGCCGTGAAAGCCTTCGACAATACAGTTTTCCCTGATGTTTAGGTGGAATCTCTTTAGGTGGTAGGACTGGGCCAGTCCAAACCAGACTCCAAAATGGTTCAAATTGAAAAGTGGGATGGAAAAGGGCTGCTAACAGCAGGCTGCAGATCACAAAAGCCATGAGGAAAGCTTCACATTACATGACACACTAAACCGATATAACATACATATATATGCTATCTTTTCATTCACACAGTTTAGGAGATATTGGCCTTATTTTACAGCCTGGGAACACTGAGTCACAGCAATACATGACTAGCCCAAGATTAGCAATGCATGCGTGTCAGAGGGTTTTTGAGCAGAAATAATAGTTAAAGGTAGCACGCCATCTTCTGAGTGGGACCTGGAGATCTCCTGAAATTACAGCCATCTCCAGATGGCAGAGTCTATTTCCTCTGGAGAAAATAGGTGCTTTCAAGAGTAGACTCAGGGCATTATGCTGCACTGAGCTCCCTCTCCCCACCTAAAGCTCATGGGATCTCCAGCAATTTTCCCCAACCTTAGAAGTTGGTAACCCTAAGACAGGCAGGGTGGCCCAACTTCAAAAGATTATCCCAGATGTTCATGGACTACAGTTCCCATCAGCTCTCTGCCAGCATGGCCAAATGGAGCACCATAGGTTGGCCACCCCTGCCCTAAGAAGTACTTTTTAATGTATGCAGCATGTCGTGTTTTTACCTCTAAGAACTGCAGTTTCCCATTTGCCCCACACACAGAATTCAGAACTAGGTTAGAGGCACCTCTGGAATACGACTGGTTCGTGGCAATGCTTCAGAACACGGAGCTGATCCCTGCATTGTGTCCTTTCCCTCCACACAAAAAAACATTTCCAGTCACCCCTCCACCCCATCCTAGTAGCCGAGTTTACAAAATAAAGAAGTATCTTAAAATATACATCCATATAATCCAACAATTTATGAGAAGGGTGGAAAGCGGCAGTTTTTCATTTTTCAATGCTGCTCTTTGATTGATGGGAGTTATCAATAAATTACGGGAGTGGGCGGAGGCTGAACCGCTCATAACCCTTGCCTGAGCTCTTTTTGTCTGCAAGCTATGAACAGGAAAGTCTGCAGCATGTTCTGAGACTAAGGGAATCCTGGGGCTGGAGCTTGGGGGTGCCCTGAGGGAGCAGGTGAACTGGGTGATGAACAGAGGAAGATGGTGATGCCAGGAGATGGGGAGATTCAAATTGCGCAGCAGAGATGGCTTGTTCCACAGGGCACATGCCCCATTCTGACCTTAGGTTGCTGCTAGGACAGGGGTAGGGAACCTGCGGCTCTCCAGATGTTCAGGAACCTAGTCCCCATCCAGCCCCTACCAGCATGGCCCAATTATTTCAAATAACTTGCTGACAGCGTGGTTACCCATGACTGACGTGGCTAAATGTGCCATGCTGAGAAAGGCTGATGGGGTCTGGATGGTGGCCTGAACATCTGAAAGCCTGCAGTTTCTGCACCCCTGTGCTAGAGGTGGAGTACTAACTAATTTCCTTCTAGACCAAGATATCCTCTGCTCTTCTAGGTTCAGAACCTTTGAATTCCTTCTCTCTCCCTCCCCCTTCAAGGACTAAGTATTGACAATGACCATGGTAGACTTTGGACACGTGAGACTTCTGGGTGTGGAGCTTAAGGCATATTCTAAACACTCACAGAGGGAGAAGAATTTGGGGGCAGGTGACTGTTAATATTATGCCTGATATAATAATATGCCTGAATGCCTTAATAATTTGCATATTTAGCAAAGGCTCATGGGTATGCTGTTAATTTTTTTTAAATTCATTGTTATTTTTAGTTTTGTACTTTGCCCATCCCAGAAAGGCTCTGAGTGACAACAACATGTTAAATCTACATTACAGTTAAAAATCATAATTTTAAAAATGCTCACCATAACTTAAAAGATAGCCCAAAGGTAGGACCAAACCTTCTAAAAACAACTGTCATTAATGTACAGAGCTGCTGTGGCTTTGTGTCACCTGGGGTTCTGAAGCACTTGTATTCATGCTCAGCCTGGCAGGGGTGTGTGGCCTTGTGTGGGGCATTTTGTGCCCCCATGTGACCTACAATGGTGGTACCCTGGGCAAACGTCCCTGGATGTCCCCACTGTAGCTACACCATTGTTTGGCTGAGATGTTGCATGTCCTGGAGCAGCCTGAATGGGCTGGAGACTGGGCTCCTCTCTTGGCCTCCCCCCCAAATTTCAAACTAGAAGCTGTGATATGCTTGGTTTTGCCAAAGATCACGAGTAGACCTACCCCCACCATCTGATAGGCTTGGCCTTCCCTAAAGAACTTGATTTTACACCTTGGTAAAGAATGGGATGGGGGTCAAGAACAGATGGCCTGTTTACTAGCTTCCTGACCCCAGTGGATCAATGACCTCTCAAGGAATGTCGGTTCCTCGGCTTAACTCCAACTTCTGCTCAGGTCATGCAAACTGAGGACTATGGTGTCCTTGACTGAGTCAATCCATCTCACGGTGGGTTTTCCTCTTTCCCTACAGGCTGAAAAACTTTCTCCTTGGGTTGGGGTTTTATGTGTGCAGAGAAGTTGAAGGAATAATCACACATTACAAGTAGAATAAATAATGTAGAAGTGCAATTATGCATTAACAGTACATAGAGGTCAACAGAATTTATTCTATCATTTAAAAGAGTTGTTGGATACATATGTTGATTACATAAGTACAGTTAAAGAAAAAATATGTATATAATATATGGGGGTTGTCATTTTGTACTTTTGTACTTTTTTTTTTTAAGTAGATCTGGCCCTGGGGAATCCACTTCTTCCCAGAGCTGATGGAGAGGAAACTATCTCTTTGCTGCTTAGCCCTTTAATGGGGAACGTTTTTCTGGCTGCTCCATTCAGCTGGGTCCTGCCGTGCGGCTGTCATGGGAAACCGAGGGAGAGGACACAGCAGCCACAGCTTCTGCAGCTGGGGACTGGTGCCTCAGCCTGGGCCAATGAAGTGTTAAACCATCCAGCGCTGTGAGGCTTCATAAAGTCCTAACATCGCTCTGTGGGATTAAATGCCACTGAAATCGGCGACGCTTGCTTCTCAATAAACATGGCTTGTATTGAGTTGAACCCCAGTTCGGCTGCTTATCTGATGAACTGACTCCTCTCTTTTCAATTCAATTTCAACTGATGAGAGTTATCTGCCATTACAAGGCAGGAGACAGATTTCGGAGTGGGCGCGTTCTGCCTTCTGCCCCTTATTCCCAGTAAACTACAGTGCCCCCTGGAGATTTTTTTTCCAACCTGCCATTCAATGCAGCTCTTGTCAGTTTCATAGTCGCGCCCGCCATTTTCTCCTCCTTATTCTCCGTCCTGGCCACCATTTCATGAAAGTTTCCCATGGAGGCTTCCTCTGCTTGCAGCTCATCCGACTGCCACTTCATTGTAAGAAGTACATGAATAAAGTTTGTTTTGCCTGGTGATTCCATCTTCAAGGTGTTATATTGCTAGGCTCTACTTGGAGGCTTGTGACCCTATATTTACTCCAGTGCAAGACTTTGTTACCCTAGGCAACTATGGCTGTTTCCCCACTCACCTTTTGTTGCGCACTACTTGCGGCCAAATGCTTGAGGGTCCAGCCGCCTCCTCACACCCCACCTCAGTGGCGTGCATGGCGACCCCGATTCTGCCGCTCTCCTTCCTCCTCAGTGCACGGCAGTTCTGTTCTTGGATGGTTGAGCACTTTTTCCAAAACCCCGCACCGAACGCGGGGGAGTGAGGAAGCCTGGGGGGGGGGGTGACTCCGGGTTTGATTTTCCCGCCGCCGAGTGACATGATTCTCCCCTCCAATCCTTCTGTCACTGCAAGCCTCAATACTCGATGACTGCCGAGGCAGGCAAAAGTGATTCTCTCTTCGAGTATAGTCGCACCCCGGCAGGGCTGAAAAGGAGAGGGGCAGGCAGGAGGAGGGGCTGCTGCTGCTGCTGACAGAGAGAGAGGGCATAGAGCAGGGGTAGGGAACCTGCGGCTCTCTAGATGTTCAGGAACTACAATTCCCATCAGCCTCTGTCAGCATGGCCAATTGGCCATGCTGGTAGGGGCTGATGGGAATTGTAGTTCCTGAACATCTGGAGAGCCGCAGGTTCCCTTCCCCTGGCATAGAGAGAAGAGAGGGAAGCGGCAACGTGTGGGTCTGAGCATTAAGGTTTCTTACCTAGCACGAATTGGGTCCTCCCTGAAGATCATCTGCACGTCGGTTTGAGCGCTCAAATAGACGTGGAGACGTCGATTTTTTTTTAAGAAAAAAATTCCCGCCCCAGCATAATGCAGCAGCCAATCAGGACAGCCCCTGAGCGGATTGCGCGTTTGTGGGAAGTCCTGCGTGGCTGCTGCGCAGCTGCCGGTTTGTTGAACCGAGGGACCAGAAGCTGCGGACCATGAACCTGCACTCAAAAGGTCCCACAGCAAAGGAAACCACAGCGTATTGACCTCCATTTTGTAAGTGGGGGAACGGCCTTTAAAAAAGAGAGAGGTTTCTTACAAGTTGCATACAAGTTGCCGTTATACCCAGCCAACACAACGTTTTGATATTTAACATTTTGTGAGTGGGGGTGTGGGTTTCATCTAATATTCAGGGTAACCTGCCTTTCAAGTAAATATAAGGAACAGACTTGAGACCACACAAAAAAATCACATATGTGTGTCAGAACTCATCAGAATATGCCATCCTTCTAAATAGAGGCGTAACTCTAAGGGGATGTGGGGGGCGTGGCACACCAGGCGCACGCCCTTGTGGGGGTGTGGCGAGGGCATTCCAGGGCGGGGGCGTTCTGGGGCGGGACAGGGGTGGCGGAGGACGCACCAGTGCACAGGGCTCATTTCCCCCTTGCTACGCCTCTCTGCTTCTAATGTATGAAAGTAAAATTGTTCTTTGCAGTTATGGTGCACATTGCCTGGGAATGGAACACGATGCTAAACAAGGAACCACTGTTTGAAACAAGGAATAGGTGGCGAAGCCATTACATACTGGTTGCCACAGGAGCTGTCTCTTGTTTCCTTGAACACTCAGCCAGTGTGTCTCTCAGTTCTTCTCTCTTATATCTCTTCATCAAGTAAGGTTACTGACATTTCAACCAGTCTCTCTAGCTGTCCCTGTGATATCACTTTGACCTGCAGCAAACAGAATTCCACGGAAGTACTGTTGTTAGTGTTTGATATAGCCAAACATCAATGAAAAGCAATGGTTTGTCAAAATCAAAAACGTATGACAAGGTTCCCTGAACAGGGCAGGTAAGGGAATGCCTGTGCTACATTAGTGCTACATTAGTATGCTGATTTACTGCAAGACACGCAAGGGTCTTCCTAGACTGGCTGGTGTTCAGGATCCTTCCCAGTTTTGCCCCATTCTCTGCTGCTTTGGGCAAGTTCACTGAAGTATCAATGGGCTTGATTCTAAAGATGAATTCCCTCCCCTGCTCTGACTGCAATTTTGGAGTGTGGGCAGAAGAGTGCTCGTTTTTCCCCTGGGCCCTGACTTTCATGAAATCACATGTCAACTGCCTGGAGGCAAATGACATCTTTCAAATAGCAGACACCATGGAAAATAAACTCTCCCCCAGTATTTAAAATAAATAAGAAGAACCACTCCGTTTTCAGTAATATTGCCTTGTCAGGGGAGAGTGACAGGTGTGGAATCTGTTTTCCTCCCTCCCGGTTGGATGACCGAGAGGCCAAATCCTACTTTCCATCAAATCATGCTTAATGGAAGATGCATCTGATGTTGTTGCTTCCACAATCATCAGAGGAGGAATTCAGGCCGAAAGCGGGATTTTG
The DNA here is from genome assembly GCF_021028975.2 of Sphaerodactylus townsendi. Classification (NCBI taxonomy): domain Eukaryota; kingdom Metazoa; phylum Chordata; class Lepidosauria; order Squamata; family Sphaerodactylidae; genus Sphaerodactylus; species Sphaerodactylus townsendi. The sequence continues at coordinate 102,936,190 of NC_059430.1, forward strand.
GCTGATGAGAGAGGAGGATCTCCCAACAGGGATGTTTGGAGAGTGCAAGATGAAGCTGGATGTAGCGATTTGGGCACCAAGGGAGAAAATCTGCCAGGCACACCTCCAAATCAGCATCCTCTGCTCTCAAACTATTCTTTTTCCTTTCCACGAAGCTTACACAGAAGGACTTCCCAGTGGATATGTAGGGATGAGCCCCGCGAACCCAGAAGAGCCTCAGAAAGAGCGCAGGAATGCCTGTGCCATCTGTGTCCTTCTGGGCGCACACGCTCACCTACCCCCCCAGGCCCCCCGTGAGTCACAGGTCATGAACTACCTGACTCACGGTCACCAGGTGACCCAGACAAAGGGACAAAGGGGCGCTTGCCCCCAGGTATGGATTAGACCCAGGCGCGAACGTTTCCTCCCGCACGTAGGCAACCCCATGATGTCATGTATCATACGATATTCTCCTGCTCTCCTGCTCTCCTGCCTCCCGATCCGCCCCTATTGTAAACCCTAATAAAAGGTGCCAGGGACTAGCACACGGCAGAGTTGCCAGATCCACGGATCACACGCTTCCTGCCGCTGGCTCTCTCCACCGTATGATATCTCCGCGTCTCGCCTCTTCCTTGCGACCCTCGCGGGCTGACTTCAGGATATATGGCCCCATGAGTCAGTTGAGTTTCTCCTCTTAATGGCACCCCAGATCTGGGCCCCAAAGTACTTCCCACTCTGCTAAGAGGCATTTGCTAAACAGCTTTTCTTTAGAGATGTCAAGACTTGGCCTGCCCTGCTTTTCTTTAGAGATGTCAAGACTTGGCCCAGCTAGTGGAGTCTTATCAAATCTCACAATCTAAGCAGGATCAGCCCTGGTTAGTATTTGGCTGGGAGACAACAAACAGGGTTGCCAGTCTCCAGGTGATGGCTGGAGATTGCTGGCTATTGCAACTGATCTCCAGGCAACCCCTGGAGAAAATGGCTGCCTTGGAAAGTGGACTCTATGGCATTCTATCCCATTCCCCAATCGCCATCATCCTTAGATCTTATCCCCAAATGGGGTCTTAAGTAACTGCATTGGTAGTTTGCAATGTCTTGGGCTGAGAACCCACCCACCCCTAACTGGCAAATGAGGTTCACTGAAGAACAAAAGTTTGGATTTATACCCCACCTTTTTCAACTGCAAGGAGTCTCAAAGCGGCTCATAAACTCCTTCACTTCCTCTCTCAACAGACACCTTATGAGGAATGTGGGGCTGAGAGAGTTCTGAGAGAACTGTGACTGGCCCAAGGTCGCCCAGAAGATTTCATGTGGAGGAGTGGGGAAACAAATCTGGTTCACCAGATAAGCCTCTGCCACTCAGGTGGAGGAGTGGGGAATCAAACCCAGTTCTCCAGATTAGAGTCCACCGGTTCTTAACCACCACATCCAGAGGTGGGATCCAACCAGTTCTCGCCACTTCTTTAGAAGTGGTTACTAATTTTTTTCTGAGTGCAGAGAAGGGGTTACTAAAGCAACCTCCCTGCCCAATAGGGACTGGAGGTGCGTGTATGTGGCGGTGCCACTATTTGAATCCCACCACCATTGGAACCTGTTATTGAAATTTTTGGATCCCACCACTGACCACATCCCGCTGGCTCGCATGCTGACAGGCTGTTTTGAGACTTGTTTGAGGTGCAAAGGGGCTAGTCAAAGAATTTCAGCTGGATCAGAAACTGTTGGATGCAGCAGCAATAACAAACATCCTTCTAGAGAGTATACTCATGCGATTTGTCAAGGACTGATTGGAGAAAGCAACAAATCAATACTCAAAATAACCTTCCTATTAAGCAGTCACTTAGAAGGTTCCAGTGTATTTCCAGTGGGAATTTAAGCAGCACGTGGAAGATATGAAAAACAAAAGGGAGATTTGGGCCTCAGAGAGTCCATGAGCAGTCCCTGTAATATTAGATAGGAAAAATTTGGAGGAAACAGATTCTGCACCGACTCTCAGAAGTGCAATGAAATTACTGTGAAAGAGGACCATCCTCTCCCTAGAAGTGATGGTAACTGAGATGTTGATAGTTCCCTGCTTTAAATCTCACTAGTGGCTATTGGCACATTGAAATAGACTCCCAAGAAAGCTAAAACGGCATTTTGAATGTGTCAAGGATTGATTGAGTTCAATGTAATGCTGTTTGGCTTATGCAGTGCGGCTAGTGCCTTCCAAAAATTGATGGATGGTGTTTTAGCAGATCTTCAGGGCACTTTGTGTTGTGCACTTGGAGGACGTTATTGTTACTGGAAGAACTTTTGAGGAACATCTAGAAAAAAATCCAGGCTGTATTTCAGCATCTCAGAAGGTAAAGTCATCAAAATACATGATGTTCAGGAAGAAAGCAAAATACATATACCAGGTCATCTCTACGGAAGAAATAGCAACAAATCCTTTAAAAAAATGGGGCTTGTGTCCAATTCCAGAAAGTTCTGCCACCATTCCCAGCCCTATTATTTTAGCTCCAAAAAGGGAGCTGAATTCTGCCAGATAAAATCTTCTCTTGCAGCTCCAAAGGAATTGCTTGACTGGGACCCTACATGTAGTGGCATAGGCGGGTGGGATGGATAAGCCCATTGCCATCTCTGGCCAGTTTTAAGGCAGACAACCTCTGCTAAACTGCCAGCACCTCTGAAAGCTTAGTTCATTTCCTCTTGGTCCATTTTAACTGCCCAATCTCTCTCTGGTGCCCTATCAGAAGCAAAAGGCGTATTGCATAGGTGTCAGACTCGTGGCCCTCCAGATGTTATGGACTACAGTTCCCATCATCCCCTGCCAGCATCATGCTGGCAGGGGATGATGGTAACTGTAGTCCATAACATCTGGAGGGGCGCGAGTTTGACACCTGTGGTGTATTGTATAGCATACCCACAGTTATTTAATAAAAATATCCTGATTTCAGTAGCACTCTGAAAGCAAACTTAGAACAGCAAGTTCAGACAAAATGTATGATGAGATATGAAAATGCCCACAAAATATCTACCCCTTCCCCCAGACTGCAGTGGGTTTTTTTTTAAAAAAGGATTCCATACAACACTGACATGCTTTGCTATATGGTCCCCAAACTGCTTTCTTACAATCTTTCGAGAAATATTGTTCTCAGAATGTGTTGATCATCGTGTGGATGAGAAGGGGCAGGTTTTTTGACCTCTCCTCCCACATTCTGCACCTCCCCCCCCCCCCATATTTTCTCATGCTTGTCATCTCCACAAACCCACCAGTGGGCTTTTTGCTGGCTTAAAAAAAATTCTGCATTAGGTTAACTGCAATATCATTCTAACACTACAATGATATATCCCTAGTATTTTTTTTTAAATGCAAAGAGTCTGGGGGCAGGAATGGAGGGCATGAAAGACTATCATAGACTGACCTCCATGTGGGAATAAGAGGAAGAAGAGTAGTAGTTTGGATTTATACCCCACCTTTATCTCCTGTAAGGAGACTCAAGCTGGCTTACAAGCTCCTTTCCCTTCCTCTCCCCACAACAGACACCTCGTGAGGTAGGTGGGGCTGAGAGAGTTCCCAAGAACTGTGACTAGCTCTGGTCACCCAGCAGGAATGTAGGAGTGCAGAAATACATCTGGTTCACCAGATAAGCCTCTGCCACTCAGGTGGAAGAGAAGGGAATCAAACCCAGTTTTCCAGATTAGAATTCACCTGCTCTTAACCACTACACCATACAGGCTCAGTTTTGCAATCAATTGTGCCACTGCATTATACAACTCCTGTCCAATTCCTCCTTCTCCCTTCAACAATTGAGGGTATTTTTATTGTGCCAGTTATGACGGGGGGGGGGGGGAGGGATCAGGCCCCTGTCCTTGTGTTTTGTCCTGATTAGCAGGCCTAAGAAAGTTGGTTTTGGAAGCCCTGTATCAGTGACAGGCTTATGGCTCCATGCGTGATATTGCTGATTACCGTGTACATGCCCTATTAGTTGGGGAACAAATTAGATTAACCTCATGTAGTACATCATTATTTAATGCTGTTCCAGTCCTTGCTGCTCTCAGCCCACCTTGTATTATAAACCAGGAGCGTTGCGGGTCCTGCCAAGCGGATTCTTCAGGCTACTTAAGCACCAGTGGCTCTTGGAGCATCTCTCTGATCAAAGTCTCCTTTCTTGTGTCCTGAGCCAGGAGTCTGAGTGCTATCAGTTATCCTTCTCCCATAAGGTAAGGCAGGAACTAAGGGCATTTCTAATCACTATCCAAATCCTCCCCAAAAGAATTCCTTACTGAATCACAGCAACATCCTTGGGGGCATCCAAGACACCCAGTTCTGTTACTGACTTAGCCCGTGTAGGCCGCAGTAAGAGAAAACTCCTCACAAAAGATAAGATAAGATAAACTTTAATGCCATTGTGCACGCACAACAAAAATACAAACATCCCCCGATGAACATTTCTGCAGTCCTCACCCCCATCTTCCACAATCCCCCTTCCAACCATCCCTACACAGCCCAGCCACGTCAACACAGCCACAAAACTTTCTCCATTAGGCAAAATCGGAGGAGTTATGGAGTAGCTGTCTGAAATCCAAGATATTGATGCTTGGCAAGCTTAGCAAGGCCAGCTGGTGGGGGTATTCACCAGGCATCTTAGGGCAGTGGGAGGAGAGCGACCCAGGCATCTTCAATCTCACACCCCTAGAAGAAGCTAGACTGCACTCCCACACACATGCACCGCATAGGAAGGTAGGTATGCCAGGGGCATATGTGGAGATATGGAGATGGAGACGATGTCAATGACTGTGTAATCAAACACAATGAAGTAGAATGTAGAAATATGGGAACTCTTCCTAGTTCCAGTGCTTCTGCCTTTCGTCAAAGCCTGTTTGGCTGCTGTCAAATAAGACATTCAAAACTTCTCACCCTTGGCATTGAACATTATTGGTGCCAAGCATGAACCTGGTGCCCCAAAACTGTGGTATCTCCAGGAAGAAGCCAGAAGGAGAAAACAATAGTCAGCGTCTCTTCTTTGCCCAGCCTACTTGATCCTGTCAACCAGAGGCATTCCTCCCATTGGGCAAAGTGGGCAGTTGCCCTGGGCGCAGCCCTGTGGGGGGCACAGCCCTGTGGGGGGCGCAGGTTTGTTTGTGGGATTTTTTGTATTTTCAGTGTTTTTCCATTTTTGGCGTGCAGAGGGCGTAGTTTTTAGGCTAGCAGCACCAAAATTTCAGGGATGTTTTGGGGGACCCTCCTGATGCTATCACCCAGGTTTGGTGAGGTTTGGTTCAGGGAGTCCAAAGTTATGGACTCCCAAAGGGGGTGCCCCATCCCCCATTGTTTCCAATGGGAGCTAATAGGAGATGAGGCTACACCTTTGAGGGTCGGGATGTCCTTGGACCCCTGGAACCTTCAAACTCTTCACCTCAAACCTTGGAGCCATCAGGAGAATCTTTTTCTGATACCACCCAGGTTTTGTGAAGTTTGGTCCAGGGGGTCCAAAGCTATGGACTCCCAAATGGGGTATCCCATCATCCATTGTTTCCAATGGGAGCTAACAGAAGATGGGGGCTACACTTTTGAGGGTCCATAACCTTGGACCCCCTGAACCAAACTTCACCAAACCTGGGTGGTATAATTAGGGGAGTCTCCTAAAGATACCCTGAAAGTTTGGTGCTGCTAGCTTAACAATTGCACCCCTGCCAGCAGGCAATTCCTCCTTAAATTTTAGATTTTCCTTTTAAATCCCTCCGCCTTTGACATGGATTTTAAAGGGAGAATCTGAGGTCCCCAGTTTAAACATTGCAAGTGATGCTAATTGTGGGTGGGGGAGAATCAATCCCAAAATAGTATCATTTCCAATGTTAAAGTTTAAATTGGGAACTCCCAGATTCCTCCTTTTAAGGTGGATTTAAAAAGGAGAATCTGGGCTCCCCTCTTAGCTCTAAACACCATTGAAAATGATGCTGTTTGGGGTGTGGATTCCAGCATCACTCTGTTTAAACAAGGGATCTTTACTCCTTTGAAACATTGGAAAGTGATGCTGTTTCCACCAATTGGGGGTACTGGACACAAATCAATCATAAAATGTTTTCATAGCAGTAATGTCGAATTGGTTGAAAGCATTTTGAAAATGTTTTCAAAAAATTATTTCTGTTGTGTGGCATGGCTTATTGCTGTGCTCAGATTTGTGAGTTGGGGCATGTTCTATAATGTGATGGTGACTTTGAAACAACCTGGTGTAAAAAATCATTGCTTGGTCACAGTGGGGGAGGGTGGCTGCCCATGGGGGGCGCCAAACTCCAGTTTGCCTAGATACGCCACTGGGCGTAGCTACAAGGGGGGGTGCGCGTTGCATTGGGCACATGCCTGGGGGGGCATCAAACTCAGGTTTTGCCCAGGGCTACAGTTTGCCTAGTTACGCCACTGCTGTCAACCCAGAGCCTTTCGGACAGAATTCCCCAAACCATCACCTGATACACATCTGAACAGTTTACCTACCAGTACCTGACCCTAGTTGCATTCAAAGTGACAGATGCGGGGGGTGGGTGGGTGTTCAATGCAAGACACCATCCAGGCAGTGAAGGATTTATACTTTTGGAACTGGGGAAATACTTGGTTTCTAGCACATGCTTTCTGCTCGTTCGACAGGCAATCCAAACTCTCCAGACAGAGTAGGGAGAGTGCATGGACTCTGCATGTTGAAGGCTTTAAATCTCTAAATTGTAGAACCAGGTTTGATTCCCCACTCCTCCACATGAGCAGCCCCTCTTATCTGGTGACCTGGATTTGTTTCCCCGCTCCTACACATGTAGCCTGCTGGGTGACCTTGGGTTCGTCACAGTTCTCTCAGAACTCTCTCAGCCTCACAAAGTGTTTGTTGTGGGAAGGGAAAGAGAAGGCTGATTGTAGGCTGCTTTGAGACTACTTAAAGGTAGAGAAAAATGGGGTATGAAAACCAGCTCTTCTTCTTCCTTTGAACGTGGGGAAGGTCTGTGCCTCAGTGGTAGAATGTCTGCTTTACATGCAGGAGGCTCCAGCATCTCCATTTAAAAGCATGATGTAGCAGGCGATGTGAAAGACCATAGCCTGAGAACCCAGAGGTTGGCTGCCAGTCTGAATGGACACCACTGACCTTGTGTCTGACCCTGTCTAAGGCAGCTACATGTGTTCATGAACTTCATCCAGCTCAAAGCTGTTTGACTTGTTGACCTGGTTGCACAGATACTTCAAGCAACTCAGAACCCCCTTTAAGAACCCCGCCCTGCAGTCCAGGTTATGTTGCAGGGCCATTTCTAACAGCTGAATTAGCAGTCACTCACCTGAGGGACCGGAAACAAGTGCATGATTTTCTCAGCCGTCAATAGGAAGCAATTTTCAACTATATTACATTGTACATTTGACCCTGCCTGACCTTTAATAATTTTACCTTCAAAAATCATAAAAGGACAATTTAGAGCAGGTGACTATATCTCATGATTGATTTCCTGTCAGTTTGTCCAGCAAACACAGCTCTCCATAGCATAAGGTTTGGAAGCCTTTCAATGAACTCATATTTTGCAGATCCCTGGATATATAGGATGTGGTGGTAGGGGGAGATGCAGAGGGAGAGTCAGACTTCTAGTTGAGAGGTTTTGGAAAGGTAAACAGCAGTTGATATTATCACAATACCAAACTGGGGTTCCCCCTCTCTCCGGCTCATTTGTGGCTTGCTTTCAGACAGCAGGTGGCCAAGATAAATGAATTGCACGATCCTTCAAAACTCTTATGGGTTTTCCTCCAAAACGCTTTCTTAAGTTTTGGAAATATCGTGGTAGGGAATGTGCAATCCCCCAAAATTAAAAATAATCATATGCTATCAAGTTCCAACTGACTCATGGCTGCTCCACATCAGGTTTTCAAGGCAACTGATGAACAGAGATGGTTTGCCAACCGCACAGACCTCTTAAAATGTTTGTAAAGCATATGTAAAATGTTTTAAATCCACCCTTTTGTTTGCACTCACCCCCTCGAAAACGATTCCTGGCTGCCATTACATAATCCCCCCCTTTTAAAAAAGTTGTATGTTGAACCAATGCTTCAATTCTTCATAGCCTCGTTCTGCATTCTGTTCTCTTCCTTAACCAATGCTTCGAAGATTGGCCCTCAAAAATAAAAGAACAGAGAAATTCTGCAAAAGGTGAGGGGGAAGTGGAACTGAGTAAGCTCAGAAAATGGCGCCGAGGAGGAAGCAGAAAAGTATGGTTCCGGAGAAGCAGAAAAGTGCGGAAGAAGATCGCACAGCAACTGAAGACATTTTCAAAATGTTTCAGCCACACAATCATTTTAAAAGGGGATTAATTTAAAATGTTTTGAGGGTGGAAATGTTTGGGGGTAAAATCAGTGTGGAACTCCGTGGAGGAAACATGTGGAAAAACCCATTGTCTGCCTACATAGTGACCCAGACTTCTTTGGTGGTCTCCCAACTAAGTACAGACTGTGGGTGACCCTGCTTTAGCTTCCAAGCTCTGACAAGCCTAGGTTATGAGGATTTATTCTCCCCCAAATATCCTGGCACTTGGGCTCATTAAGAAGGGAGATGTCATAGCTTAACCAGGTAGCTATTCAACTGGGTAATGACACAATGCAGGCTCCTACGCCACAAGAGCAGCCTCCTACACCACAAGAGCAGCCTCCTACGCCACAAGAGCAGCAGTGGCGTAGGAGGTTAAGAGCTCGTGTATCTAATCTGGAGGAACCGGGTTTGATTCTCCGCTCTGCCGCCTGAGCTGTGGAGGCTTATCTGGGGAATTCAGATTAGCCTGTACACTCCCACACATGCCAGCTGGGTGACCTTGGGCTAGTCACAGCTTCTCGGAGCTCTCTCAGCCCCACCTACCTCACAGGGTGTTTGTTGTGAGGGGGGAGGGGCAAAGAGATTGTAAGCCCCCTTGAGTCTCCTACAGGAGAGAAAGGGGGATATAAATGCAAACTCCTCCTCCTCCTCCTTCTCCTCCTCCTCCTCCTCCTCCTCCTCCTCCTCCTCCTCCTCCTCCTCCTCCTCCTCTTCTTCTTCTTCTTCTTCTTCTTCTTCTTCTTCTTCTTCTTCTTCTTCTTCTTCTTCTTCTTCTTCTTCTTCTTCCACAAGTAGATCTTTTAAGCAAAAGAGTTTATTGAATTAACATACATTCTGATCAAAATTCACCAACACAGATGTGGCTAGGAAACACCAGCTGGCAAAAGATCCAGTCTCTATATGAAGACTTTGTAACTTGATTCCAGCACTGTTCCCCTTCCTGGGACAATGGGCTCGGAATGAGAGGAGGCCGGATGCTCCAGTTGGGGATCTGCACACTCTTTTTCCAAAACTGAAGAGGTTGTTTGAACCCTTCCTTTTCCAGCTGTGATAGTAACAGTGCTGATTCACGTTGACCCCTCATGGGGTTTTCAAGACAAGAGGCATACAGAGCTGCTTTCCCATGGTCTTCCCCTGCATAGCAACCCTCAACTTATTTGGTCTACCATCCAAATATGAACCACAGCTGACTTTGCTTAGCTTCTGAGCTCATGAGCTCAGGCTAGTCTGGGCTACTCTAGCTGCTAGTTCTCTTACTCTGTCCTGTAATGTTTCCCCGTGCTTGCTGTTTATGGCGGGCATCTGGAGACATTAAAACATACCACCCTGTCCTTCTGGAAAGTGGAGTCCCACTCTCTCGGCTCTAATCAGTAAAAGTGTGGCTTTCTTTTCCTGAATGCAACAAACGGGATTGTTTTTAGCTGTCATCACAATTTTCTGGGACTTTTCTTTGAAGGCAGTTGCCTCAGCTCTGTAATAAAAATAACCAGTGTCAGGAGATTCTTGGCCTGGGAATTTCTGGCACTCAGGCTGGGGTGAGGCTGGAACTGAGGAGAATGTAGGAGCATGATGTCACAGGAGATTGGCAGGAAGTCTCTGGGCTGGTCACGCTCCGATAGGAAATGCTAATTATTTATAATATGCCATTAAAGGTTTTTGATTTGATTTGATAGGGAATGGGTGGTCTTCTGCCCTTGCCTGTCAACAGAATTCTGGCTGCCCAGGGTGATAGCAGAATTCACGTTTAGAGTTATCAACCTTCAGGCGGGGCCTGGAGTTCTCGCAGAATTGCAACCGAGGAACAGTTCCCTTAGAGAAAATGGCTACTTTGGAGGGCGGAGTCTCCGGCATTATGCCCAACATGGTGTAGTAGTTAACAGAAGCGGACTCTAATCTGGAGACCTGGGTTCAATTCTCCACTCCTCCACGCAAAGCCTGCTGGGTGACCTTTGGCCAGTCACAATTCTGTCAACTCTCTCAGCTCATGTAGAGGAAGGCAGAGGCAAACCACCTCCAAATGTCTCTTGCTTTGAAAACCCTATGTGGGGGGGGGGGGGGGTGTCACCCTATGCTTGTTCCGCCGGGCCTTCGGAGGGACCAGCCGCTGAAACGGTGCCCCAGCCAGTTTACCATCTAGGCTACCATCTACTGTGGCTCGCCTCCCTCCCTCTCCCCCAATTTCCCCTGGGAGAATTTTAATGAAAAATGGGGTTGGTCGGACGCCTTCCTATTATTATATTATTAGTATAGTGTTACCGCTGTTTTAAAGATTTTAATAACTTATTTATTGTATTTTAAGTTGTTGTACACCGCCCAGAGCCCCTAGGGGATGGGGCGGTATAAAAAATGTAAACAATAAATAAATAAATAAATAAATAAATAAATATGCCAGCAATGACTTGATGGCAAAATCACACACAAAGTTCTACTCCCCACCAGGCTCCAGCCCCGAATCTCCAGGAATTCCCCAGGCCAGAGCTGGCAACCCTCCTATTTGCTACGGTCATTTGTAGCCTCTTTCTACCGCCAGCAAACCTTTTGGCTCATGAAAGCTGAACCAGTGCACACATGAGTTGACCATGTCTCAGGATATGAATTTCTGGGATATAATGCCTCAGATAGAGATTAAAAGACAGATCAGATTTTAAAAGAGAATTCCTACATCCCCAGAAGCTCACATGGGATTATCCTTGCCTCACGGGGTTTTGGGGTGTTTGAACTGGCAATCTTAGCATCCCTTGCCCAACATGAAAGGAGGGAGTTACTGAAACAACCCTCCCTCCCCACAAGTTTAAGTAAACTTAAATTAGGTGCTGAATCCAGGGAGGGGTGCTTGTGTGTAACTTTCTCCCAAATCAGCCAGCAGCCGATGTGCTATTGTCAAATAACACATTTATTTTAATCCTTCAAAATGTGTGTGTCTGCTGCTAAGATTGGAGACAAGAGTTCTTTTCTATAAAAAATAATAATAATCTCCTTTCACTCTAATAAAAAAGGAAGTATTTGAAAAGTTCAATTTAATTTGTGTTGCACTTCAGATTTATTGAAGCTGGGACAATGGAAGGCGCTGATGGGTGTTTTGTCAGGCTTCCTCTCTGGTTGCCAAGCAGTCGTCGTAACTGTTGGCACAGGATAGAGGAAAGGTTATGGGGCAACCACACGCACTGGGAAGCGTATCTGGAGAAGACAAGGTGAGGTGCAGTCAAATGAGAATTAATCATGTGCTTTGTGCGAAGTAAAGAGTGCTGTCGAATTGCAACCAACTCAAGGTGACTCCATGAAGTTGTACTTCATGAGGTTTTCAAGGCAAGAGATGAGCAGACCTAGGTTTGTCGTTGCCTTCCTTTGTATAGCAAACACCACCACCCCCCATCTTCCTTGGTGGTCCTTAGTGGTCTCCTATCCAAGTATCAAAGTTGCTTAGTATCTGAACTCTGATGAGATTGGCCCAGTGTGGGCTGTTAAGGCTGCTGATATAATTAAACTTCTTTACCTGAGTCTTATGAATCTGGGTCCTGTTAGGATTGCCAGAAACTGCTGGGGGCTAATAGAAAACGTTTGGTTTTCGAGTCTTACTGCTGGGTCTTCTGGGTTGGATTGCCAACCTCCAGGTGGTTAGTACAGATCCCCTAGAATTCCACCTGATGGCCAGACGACAGAGATCAGTTCCACTGGAGAAAAATGGCTGCTTTGGAGGGTGGACTGTATAGCATTATACCACACAGAAGAATCTCTCCTCCCAAAACCCTCCCCTTCCCAAACCCTCCCCTTCTTGGTTCCATCCCAAATTTCCAGGATTCTCCCAACCTGGGGTTGGTAGCCCTGTGTTTTGAGGCATCTGGCTTGCACTTAGTAGATGGACCAAAATGGTAAAAGGTCTGGAATCCATGCCCTGTGAGGAGAGACTTAGGAAGCTGGGTGTGTTTAGTCTGGTGAAGAGAAGGTGACGTGATAGCCATGTTTAGCTATTTGAAGGGATGTCATATTGGTGAGGGAGCAAGCTTGCCTTCTGCTGCTCCAGAGACTAGGACCAGGAGTAATGGTGAAGGAAAAGAGATTTCACCTAAACATCAGGAAAAACTTCCTGACAGTATGGGCTGTTCAACAGTAGAATGCACCATCTCAGAGTGTGGTGGAGTCTCCTTCTTTGGAGGTTTTTAATCAGAGGCTGGATGGCCATCTGTCAGGAGTGCTTTAATTATATATTCCTGCATTGCAGGGGGTTGGACTTGGGGTCTCACTGGTCTGATCCAGCAGGGCCCTCCTTTGATCCTTCAGAATTGCTGAGGAGCTAATCAGAGGACAGACTCCTTCCTCTTTCCAGTGAATAATCAGAACATGCCCTCCATCTTGGTGAGGCTGTTAAAATGCCTGCCTCATTGGGGTTTTATCTGTCCTATTTCCATTTTGGCGAGCCTTCTGTGATCCCTTCTTATCTGATGTCGGAATGGATTCTCTGTCACTGAAAACAATCTCATCGCACAGTTGTACTAGCGCTGGGGTTGTTGCTTTGTGAGTATGCATCTGCATTCCCTCTGTGTCTTAAGATGTATATCTGAGGCATCTGAGTGACTGAAATGACAATTGTCCTTGTAGAAGGATCAGGTCTTCTCATTTTCATCATCTTTTTTTTTCGCTGGTCAAATGCAGAGCCAGATCCTCTCCCATCCTTTGGGAGCTGCTGAAAATCCTGGCAGCTTTATACTAACTAGATAAACTCTAGGCACCCTTCCATTGTCCCATGCCAGATCCCTACTTTCCTTTGTATCAACTCGTCTTTTGTATCCAGTCCTTTGTATCTACTCCTTTGTAGCAACCAATGGACTGAATTTTGAAGCCCAATCTTGGTCATGTTTGTTAAGTTCTTTTGCTATTAGAGGAATGAGAGCCTGAGTAAGGTTGCAGCCTGAGACAGAAATCAGAGAGATCCAGTTATGTACCATGAATGCCTTGAACTGGGATCATTATTCCCTATCCTACAGGGTGGTTAGGAGGATAAACAGAACAGAGAGTGAGTAATGCTTTGCAGGTCAATGTCTACATCAGTGAGGAGTAGCAGCTGCAAACCCATCTTGTGATGCTGAGTATCCCTGGTTAAGATTGAAGTTTGGCATAGAAGAATTTGCCTTAGGCTCAGCATCCGTTTGACACCTGTGCCTTCTTTATGGTGGCCTGGAGAGGAAGGCTCCCTTTGCTGGGAGAAGGAGCAGACCCTGCCAATTTGTCTTCCAGTGTTAATTGGGCAGGCAATTGTCTCAGCCACATTTGCTGTCATCAAAGTCTTGAAACGTTTTCATCTCTAATTCATAATGAATTAAGCTTTCATTACACTGAAAAAAAATCAATATTTCATGTGAAATAAATATTAATTCTTCGAATGGGGGGGATGGTGTCCCATCTATCACATGCGCAAAACCTCCATGTGACTTGTGAATTTCCTCCATAACATTTTAAGTTAATTTCAGCGCATATAGCAGACTTCTTCCAGACCACCCCCACCCCAAATCCCTTATTTGTCATCTTGTTTGCAAGTGGAAAATGAGTTTGGAGGTAGAAGGGGCATGCGTGCAGAGGGAAGAGCTTGGGCAGTGCCCCAAATGCCCAGGGAAGGGGCATCAGCTGCTGTTTGGCCCTCACTGCAGCTCAACAGGAAGGACTTGGGGCAGTTGGTATGAGACCTTGAGCCAGGTAGACAAAAAGGGATCTGCAGCTTGGATGGAATTTCCCCATGAGTCAAAATTGGCTAACTGGTTTACTGATCAATGTCACCTGATAAATTAGTGAGGAACTGATTTAAGGTGCACATCTCAGGCCTGCCTGCAAACTGCTTTAAAGATCATCTAAGCCCTGAGCTATCTTATCTGGGGAACACAAAGTTGTAGCTCCCTGTTAGTGCTTCCATAGTGCCAACATGACTCAGGTACAGCTTATTGGCAGAAGGCCCAGAAACAGACAGCCCCAAGATATATCTGTGTGTGAGTGTGTGTGTATGTGTGCTGCGATGTGGCACAGAGTTGCCAACTTTAAGGTATGGTGTGTAGCGAGGAATTACAATTGATCTCCTGGCAACAGAGATCTGTTCTCATGGAGAAAATGTCTGCTTAATGGAAGGTGAACTCTATGGCATTACACTCTACTAAGATCCCTCCCCCTCACCAACCCTACCCTCTCCAGGTTCTCCACCCATATTTCGAATAATTTTCCAACATGAAGTTTGCATCCCTTACAGAGAAGCAGACCATAGTTTGTATCCTAAGCCCCCTCAGGGTACTGTAAGCCTTCAAAGGCTTATGGAATCCAACTTTCCCATTTCCTTGATTCTCTGCTTTAACTGACTCATAATTGTGCTCGGACAGGGTCCCGTGCTTCCTAAAGCCTGCTCAGTCCCCACCAGGCTTATTTATTAAAGTTTAATTTTGTTTCTTTATAGACCATCTTGCAGCCAAACATCCCCAAGGTAGTTTACAATGCAGTATACAATAAAATCAATCGGACTTCAGTAAGATACAATGCATTCCTGTCAAAATACATCAAACCAATACAAATACCCTGTCAAGAAAATATAGTGCTGCAAATAACTCCCCCTGCCTCCCTGTGTATGCTACTTTTCAGAGTCCTCTGTTTCTGCATATGTAAGGAATCTCAGAACACAGTGGACACGGTGACACAATTGTCCTGGATCAGGTGGTGTTTGCAGAGTGGGCCAAGAAAGAAAATGATCAGTTCCTGGCAACCATTTTCCCATTTACTCTGCTAAAAGGTTTGTGTGGATTGGCCTCTAGTGCAACTCTGAGGCTGTCCCCAGCTGTGAATCCATCCAGGCAGAGTCCCATATCTTGTGGAACCTGCCCCATCGCATCAGTCCGCTCTGTCAATTCCAGAGCTCCCAGCTCATGAGTTTTCCATGCTCTCTGGCCGCTGCTCCACAACTGGAACTTGTTTTCCTCCTATTCCGAGTTATGCTGTTTGGCTAAATTTGCCTTGGGCTCTCACAGGAGACAAGCTCCATTTCTCTTCCTAATCAAAGCTGCAAATGCTCCCTCTCCTTATCTGCACGGCTGCCATACATGTGTAGTTTTCCTGATTAAATCCCAATTAATGGACCAGTGGTTTCTCTGCATCAGTGGCTTTTAGGACTTGTTAAAAAGAGAAGGCATTTCTGGATAGGCCAATGGATTAAAAGGAGAGAGATCCTCTCCCAGGTCATCAGAATGGAACCTGAACAATGGGGTTCCAAACCTGAACATTGAGAATATGTGTCTATCCGGCAGAAAAAGGCAAGGAGAACGGAGGCTGAACAGGTGTGTGTTATGTGCCAACTATTTGCTTTTGCCTTATGATGACCCTATGAATGAACGATCTCCAAAATATCATTGACATCCCTGCTCAGGTCTTGCAAACTGAAGGCCTTGTCTTCCTTTATTGAGTGAATCCATCTCATGTTGGGTCTGTCATGATATATAAAAAAGAGTAAAAGTTCACAAAGAGGTCATCTTCTGAGTTAGCAGAAGGAGTTTGCGAACCCAGAGGACGAAGATAGTCAGTCTAGGGGTAAAAGTAGCAAAGATTAATCTTTAACATGATTGGTTAGTTCAACTGTAATTCTAGACCAATGAGAGGCTGTTGCGTGGGCGGGGAAAAGTATCCCTGATGTATGCATTGTATATGCTGAGTTGAGATTGAGATAGAGTCTGAGTTAAGTTCTGTATATGTTGAACTTTGTTATTGCTGAAGAGTTCTGTATACTCTTATAGTCTTGAATAGAATAGACTTGTGTAACCTTGCAACTGCTAAAGTAAAAGCTTTCCTATGGAAAGAACATCTTGCGTGAAGAGTATTCTTTTCCAAGAGTGGTAGAAGGTTGCAGTGAGTGCAAGAAGACTAAAGACTTCTCACCATACCAGAGTGACTCCGCTTTAAACTCTGTTGATAGGGTCTTCCTCCTTTCCTACTCCCTTCAGTTTTCCCTGGCATTATTGCTCTTCCCAGCGAGTTTTGTTTTCTTATGATGTGTATTTCCACATGAGGTCCTTCAGGGCCGCTTTATGAGAATTCCTTTCAACCAGAGTCTGTCCCGGCAATGGCACAGACATAGAAACTATGGAAGACATCCTTTTGTTCTGCAACTGGTAATGGTATCTGCAATTGTTCTGCAATTGTTCTCTGCAACAGGAGTTGATACTGCCTTGAATATCACACAGGAAAAATCTACCATTTGCATCATCAGTCAAATTGCTGCTGGAGGACAAGTATTCAAAAATTCCCCTTGCAGCTGCTCCTAAAAGTGCTTGAGATTTTTGATGGAACTGAAAATTCACTGTTAGACCAGAGACCTGGAGGAGTTAAACTTTTATTAGGGACACACTCTAGAAGGAGCACAGAGGAGAATCAGTTATGAAATGTAACTGGGACTAGATTGACCAGAGAATAGTACTTCTGCTCATGTGCAGAGTGCCTTATTCATGGAGTAATTCGATTGGGAAGGGGAGGATGAGCATCTCCAACCCATTCAGTTCCAGGATTGGACCTTCCAGGTAGGTTTCAGCTCCATCACTTCTTTGCACGTAAGTCCCACTTGGAGATCAGAGGAGAAGGAAGCCACCGCCGTCCTTTCCCTGCTAAGGATTTGGCTGTTCTGTGTTTATTCTCTCCTTTACTCCTGGAACATCCAGCTGGTGCCTTCATAAACTTTGTGAAGAGATTATTGGGACCCGCTGGCTCTGCCCATCGGAAGCAAATTTTGTGTGGATTTCTAGCATAGCTTGTTTCAGTGTCAACATCTAAATAATTTCACCCCCCTGAGCAGTGTGAACAGGAGTGTTTACACTCTCTGCCGCTGACCTAAAACAAATGTTGACAGAGACGGCTCCTCACTCCGAGGCAGGAGGCGTGAGCTGCTGCAACAGAATCCGTTTGCAGAAGGAACAGCTGGCGCAGATGCTGCAAGAGTCAGAAATTGGCCCCAACCTCACCTCAGCAGCTCAGGAGCCGCCTTGAAGAGCCCCTTCCTCTCTTTAGAGAAGCCCAGGGTCTCGCTTGGTGGCACTTAAGAGCCCTTGTCTTTGTTGGACCCCTTATGTGGCTCTGGGCATCTGTTGCCAGCATTTGGGCTGTGAGGATTCTCACAGAGGCCTCCTGGTGGCAACAAGAACTTCATTCAAATGGTGACAAGCCGTTTTAAGGGCTTTTTTTTAAGGGGGAGAAAGGCTGTAGGAGTTCACTACACAGAGAAGTGGCTAAACACACTGATTAAAAGGGCAAAAGGTAAATGTTTATTGGGGAATACATTCAGAGGGAAAGATAGCATGCTGCTATCTTGCTAGCTAGGAAGAGTCTCTTTTCTGACTTCCAAGAAGAAGCAGGATATTAGACCTGAGTGTATCAGTCTAAGGACTGACAAGAGGTGACACAAAAAGATGGAAAGGCTTTACAGCCCTCTCTAGCTGTCCACTTTCCTGACCCCTGCTGTGTCTTCTTCTCAGTTCTTTTGCACATTCAACATGGCAACATCCAAAAAGAACTACCAAGAGCCAGCACAGGGACCCTGGCTGCCAATCTCCAGGTGGGGCCTGGAAATTTCTCTGAATTATGACTGATTTCCAGATTACTGAATAATAAACTAACTAACGGGTAATATGGAAACAGCAACTGATAATCCTGTTTAGAATTCCAGGAATATGTGGAAGAATAGGGAAAAAAGACAATCCTTCCCTCCCTGACAAAGACAGGATTGGGTCTCAAAATCTTATATCCTGGAAATTTTGCTGGTGCTACTGGACTCAAATCTTTTCTACTGCAGATGAGCACAGTTATCTGCTTGAAACTTTCTTCTTTCGAGAGTGACTAAGCAGAGTCAATTCTGAAGTAGTCCCCCTCTGTTTCTTTTGCCTTTGTCTGTAACTCTATTATTTAGTAGCACCTTGATTAGGTTTAACTTTATTGATTGATTTTGTTGTACATTATTCTCCATTTCTGTGCTTTGTTTAGCATGCCATGTGCTATGAAATTTCTCCCCCCTTCATCTCACAACATCCCTATGAGGTAGGTTGCTTCAGTGGAAACCCAAACAAAGTCTCCGGTTGTTATGCAGAGCTCCATGCTTCCTTTCTACGGTTCACTGACAATGTAATTTGTAGTAATGCACTGCTGACCCAGCAGCACCGTGGTAGAACGTTGGAACGCCAACGGACCTACGGCCTTCTGGTCGCACCGCACCCCCACTCCTCATCCCCCTATGAGTCACGGGTCATGAACTGGTTCTACAGCTTTTAGCTCACCGGGCGCAGAGGACAATGGTCTTGCCCCCTGTGGTGAGGATTAGGCCTTCAGGAGCAGCCATTGCCGCTCCTCTCCGCACGTAGCCAGGTGAGATCATGCATCACATGATGATCTCCCGACCTCCCGCCTCCCGCTCTCCCGGAACTCCCCCCGGTCCCCCCTCCTACACGCCCCCGATAGAATAACAATAAAAGGTGCCAGGAACCAGCACGCGGGAGACTCGCTAGGAAATTACGGACCTCCGGGCTCCCGCTGCTGGCGATCTCCACCAGATGTTATCTCCGGCTGGTCTGCCGTCTCCGTTCTTCACGGCTGACCACGTGGAGTGCGACTCGCTGCTGGTGCCGAAAACCGGGAATCCTCGAACCTCCCACCCTGCTCACCGCCAGCCTGGGAAAGGGCGGCGATACCGAAGTCCGCTGGATCGGAGCTATATCCAGGGACCACCGCTTTCGTATCGCCATGTATCCTCTGGATTGAAGCGCATCCAGAGACACGCGTCCTAGGACACTCTCTCGTCCGACGGAACACCGGTGAGTATGGGAGCTTGCAAAAGCAGGGCTTATGACAAGCACGTTGGCGCACTGAAAGCGTTAGCGAAATGCGGCAGGGTCCCTGTAAAGAGAAGGGAGCTGCGCGAAATTGGTTGGCGAGGAGATTGAAGCTCAGTGTCCATGGTACCCAGAGGGGGACATTGAATCTTAAGGACTGGGAAAACATCGGTGCGCGACTCTTCGCGACACAGAGCCTCGCGCGCCGATGTCACTGCTACTGACCGATGGAACAATGTTATGTCGCCATCAGCCTGCAGACCCTATGGCTCCCTTTGCTGTAGAGCCGCCCTCCTTCGATCTTTCACCTTCAATTTCAACCCCGGAATTTCTCTATCCACTAAATTGGACGCCTGTCCTCCTTCTGCCCCCCTTTGCTCCTTCGCCCATTTCAAACTCTCCTCTCCAGCGGCAAAGCCGCCCCTCCCTGCTCCTGCGCCTTCATTTTCTCGAAGCCACTGCACCTCCGTCAGCGCCCGCGATAATGGCGCTGGTTTCAAAACTCTCGCCAGAGCGTATTAGCCACTCTATCTGCAGAAGAAAGGAACCCTTGACGGAAGACGATGCCGATATTCTTGCATTATGCCCCGTCCCATTTCACAGATACCGAGGGGGAGGGTGAAGCGTCATCCGGCCGAGGTTGTTTCGAGTGCCGCCCTTTAAACTATAACATCCTCATCGAGGAGCTCCGCGCGAAAGCGATGCGCAGGCGTAGAAGATCCACTAGCCCCTACGTGAGAGGCATGCTGGAGACAATCAGCGAGGAATCACCTAATGGTTCCGGATCTGACTGGAAAACCACCTTTAAGCGTGATGCTCCTGGAGCTCCTGCACAATTCCAGATCTGGGAAAGCCGAGTTCTACTTCAGCAATGCATCAGCAGGGGAGCGCCTCCGGCCCTACACAGCCGCTCAGCTTCACCCGGTTTCGATGCTTTAAAAGCCAACCCCAGCGATCAGATCATGTCCTGCCTGAGGCCACCCTTACGGTAAAAGCCTCTGAGTGCGCTACTATAAAGGCGATTTATCAAAGTCCCCAATGCCGGCCAGCCAACCCAGGAAGTTTCTTTCCACCATCCGGCAAAAACCCCAAGAGCCCCTATGCCGAAGTTTGTGAACAGGCTCCAGGGAAGCTCAAGAGGCAGGTGGTAGGGATAGCGGAAGAGGCCCAAAACGGAAGCTCCTCATGCGCGCCGCCAAAGAGAACTTCTCCACGGAGTGCCTGCAGAGCAATCGTACGGGCCTGGGCAAAGATCCTGAACTGGCCGACATGCTTAAGGCTTCTGCCAGGACATCCCGGATCCTCCGCGCCCACCAAGCTAGCTTCCTCGCGAAAGCACTCCTCCACTGGCGGGGAGGCAGCGCCTCAGGATGACTGCTTTAACTGCGGCAGACCCGGACACTTCCGAAGGGAGCGTAGGCAGCCCGGTGGGGGGGCCTACAACCCCGACCGGGAGGAGGGTCCTCCCCAGGAGGAAGCGCCACCTAAAACCCGGTGCTCCACGATGCCAGCAAGGCTTCCACTGGAGAAACGACTCGCCCGCCGGGAAACTCCCGCCCGGCGTCTCTCCCCTGCGCCTTAGGACCAAGGAGGGAGAATACTAGAGCAGACCCAAAACACCAAGGCCCCTGCCAAAACTACCCCCTCTCGTGGCATCTCGCTCGCCATGCACCTCCAGCCCATCTCCTTTAAGTTCCCCCCCTCGAGGGTTCTTTGTCGCCTCCAACTCCAGTATGATGAGCCCATCCCTACCGGGACTATTGGGCTAGTGCTGCCAAGAGGCTCTCCTGCCAGCTGAACAGGGACTGTTCATCGTCCCCGAAGTGATCGACTCCACGCACCAAGCGACCCATCCATCTCCAAGTCTGGACAAACATCTCACACAGGAGTTGCCTGCCGGAGCCAGCTGCGCTCAGTTGATTCTCCTGCCCCATGCTCGCTGCCCGCCAAGCCTGCGACCTGCTAATAAAGGCTTCAGCAAGCCCCAGCAGCCAACATGGCGCAGCTCTACACCCACCGTCGCCCGGCGGTGGAGACATGCTTGTCGGGAGCTTCCCGCCCATACCTGGAGCTCGCCATAGAAGGATGTATGTTCAAGGGCCTGGTGGACACCGGCGCTGATGTTACCGTTATCAGAGCAGCCGAGTGGCCCGACCAGTGGCCGACCGAGGCTTGCCCTCGCGCACATCTGGGGGGTGGGGGGGAGACAAACCCAGCGAGATTTGCAGACATCCGCCCGCTCACGGTCAACAGCCCAGGACTCGAGACGTAGCTCGACAGTCCGCCCCATCGTTTTAGACATCCATGTCAATCTCTGGGGAAGGGACCTCATGAGTCAGGTCAAAACGACTTTGGTCTGGGATGGGTAAAGCCGTCACAGATCATTGATCCTAATCGTGCTCTTCAGAAAATTACTTTCTAATTTCCGTGAAGAAAAACTGTTTCCCTCTCCCCTCCTCTTCTCCTTCTGTTTTTCGACCAGTAGAGAGGCGGGAGGGCCACTGGCTAACGACTGGCCCTCCTGGACGAAAAATCTGGGCCCGTCCTGATACGCAGCGAGCACTGCCAGGACAGGCTCCCAGGTTAAAAAGGGGCTGCCACCATTATGCCCCTAATACCCAAACCTGCTTGGGTTATGGCTGCCCAGCGCCTGGCAACTTCTTATCAATACTCACGTTAAAGCGCCAGAGCCTTTCGCCTTTAAGGAAGCGGTCCCGGCAGGCGGCAATTCCCTCAAGATAATTAATCACAAAACTTTAGCACCATCCAGCTTCTGGCAGTTAGCCACCAAGGTCACGGTAAGTGCAACTCCCTTGCAAAGAAACCCCCCCCCTTTTTGTTGTGTGTGTGCGAGGAATCTGCCTCTAATCAGCCTTTGATTGCATCATTCCTCCGGATGCACCCATCCCCAAAAAAAGGCGTTTCCAAAAGCCTCTTTTGTGTTGCTGATTAAGCATGCATACCCACAATCCCCCCAGGACCCGCCTGTCAACTCCCCTTCCTCGAGGCTCGGACCCTCGCCTTGACGCGCCGTGATGACGCCCTGAAGCCAATTCCCACCAGGGTCGCCTACCTCCTGCCCTCCCTGTCAAACAATTAAAGAAAGGAGGAGTAGGCCCCTCAGGAGGATTGAATTAAAAGCAACCTTCACAGGCTGCAAAACAAGCCTTCTTATATTAAACTTCTAAACTCCTAAATAGCCCCAACTCAAACAAAAACCCGATCCTGATCTCCGCCATCCGCTCTAGGACTGAGACCTGGCGGGACCTCGTCCTATAACCTGGGAAAAGGGGGTGTGTTTCAGTCCTCTTCCTACAGTTGTAACCCTGTGTGGGACTCCGATTCGCCATGCATTTTCAGGCCAACCCATGTGAATGGCGCCAGGAGGAAACCAACCCCATCCCGGAGATGGAACACATCTCTCTAAAGCGATCCCGCGCCAGCGGGTTCTCAACAGGAACGCCACAGCCAATGGCGCCCAAAGAACCCGAATGACCTGGGGGGGGAGCGTCATATGCTGACCACCAGCCAAGCCCTAGAGCTGCTGCATGCCAGCAAAGACCACCCCGTAGACACCCGAGAACCTCTGTGCCGCTCTCTTTGCGATCATCACCGCCAACTTCGGGCGCTGGCCACCATCCTTGCCTGCTCTGCTGCCCTCCTCAAGGCCGATGGCGATCGTGGCCACCCCTGACGAAGCTTTCACCAGACCAACATCTGGGAGCAGTTTGCTGCCGCTGCCAACGTCTTCATCTTTTCTGCCTGGAGCCCAGTACCTAGGAGTCGGGAGCCTGCTAAGCTCCTGCCTGCTCCCCATCTGCAAAGCGCCCGGAGACTTCTAGCTGAGTCTGGGCTAAGCCCCTTCATGAATGCCTCAGTCCATCAGGTACTCTATGAGCGAGCCGACTGGGGACCCACGTCTAAACCCTCCCGGCTGGCGCTCTCTCCCTTGTCACCAAGACTGTCGCTTAACCACGAATCTAACACCTGCGCCTCGCATCACCGGCGCGAGCCAAGCGGGGAACCGACGCGGGCCCATTCATCGGCTCGGCCAATTGGAACTGCACACACATGGAGGACATTCCCCCCGTGTTGAAACATCCTGCTCCCCAGGGGCTGGTTCTGGACCTGCGGGAGAGAACGTTTAATTACATCTCCCGCCTCGACTCTCTGCCGGAACTCCTTTGCCAATTAAGCCTCAGTCGCCTCACCATGCGTCCTACCCCAGGCTCCACCCTGGGAGCTCCGGACGCCGCCGCCGCCAAGCTCCGCTTTCTGCCTTTCAACCTCACCTGTCGGAGCCGACGCCAGTGCAGCCCTCTCCGAAGCGGAGTTCGTCTCCCTCGCAACTTCCCTAGTGGGAGTCCCCGGACTCGCTTCTTACAATGCTAAGACTATTGGCCGGCTGGCCTGTGCCCTTGCGAAGTCCATCAACTCTACCTCCATTGCTCTGGATGCTCTGGCCTCCGAGCAGCAGGAACTTCGTCAAGCGACCCTAGACAATCGTGCCGCTATTGATTACTTATTGTTATTACATCACCAAGGTTGTGAGAATGTACATAATATGTGTTGTTTTAATCTTTCTGATAATTCCCAATTGATTCATATGAAAGTACGTGAGCTGCAAGAAGTTGTATCTAATCTGAAATATGATGTTTTGCGTTAGCGATGCATTATAAAAGCTCCTGTAATTATGATCTTTGCATTTTCTGTTACAATGTAAGGAGCAAGATACCATCCTCTGGGACTTTTTTGCAGCCAATAACCATAATTACAGTTTAGCTCATGAAAAGATTATTAGCTCTTTTGTCTCAAAAAAGAAGGGAAATCATGAGCTTTCTTAGAAATTGTCGGAATCAATTACCAATTCAATCTGCAATGAAGGAAGGAGAAAAAGAAGGGTAAGATGTGCTATGGCCACCCCAAGGAATGTTGTGTCTTTTCAAAGACTGGATTTCCAGTTCCAGTTGCAATCTGGGTTGATTAACAACAATGACGACGACAACGACGACGACGACGACGACTACTACTACTAAATGTATTTGCCACCCTTCCCCTCATGGACTCAGGGCAGCTTCCAATATACAAAAACATTAAAATTCATACAGTAGATGGTGACTAACTAATCTTAAAATAGACTAAAAATTCCGTACATTAGCATGCCAATCAATAGGAAAAAAGAGACAGTAAGGAGAGGGGGGGAGAGAGGACTTTAGACGGTAAAACCGTAGCTGCCTAAACCATACACCTGATGGAACAGCTCTGTCTTACAGGCCCTATGGAATTGCATCAGATCCCACAGGGCCTGGTTTCATTGGACCAGGTTGGGGACGGGGCCAAAAACACCCTAGCATTGGTTGAGGCTAGCCAGACATCTTTTGGGCCAGGGACCACCAGCACATTGCTATTTGCTGATTGCATCATCCTTTGGGGGACATAGTGGGAGAAATGAAGGTTCCTTCCTTCCTTCCTTCCTTCCTTCCTTCCTTCCTTCCTTCCTTCCTTCCTTCCTTCCTTCCTTCCTTCCTTCCTTCCTTCCTTCCTTCCTTCCTTCCTTCCTTCCTTCCTTCCTTCCTTCCTTCCTTCCTTCCTTCCTTCCTTCCTTCCTTCCTTCCTTCCTTCCTTCCTTCCTTCAGGCCTCTTCTCCATGCAGAGAGCTCATAGTGGGTTCTCTTCATGCAAGGAGGCAGCTCAGACCCTGCAGTACAGTTTGTCTGCCTGGTCTCTGGTTCCAGTCTCTCCCTTTGGGTAAGTGGATCTGTGCCTGGGAAGCAAAGAAAGGGGAGGTAGGCAGGGCAGGGGGAGAGGGGTGGGGATGGACCTGAAGCCTTGATTTGAAAGGGCAAATGAAACACCAAAACTGAGAGGATGGGTTGGCAGGGAACTTTCCTTTGTGAGGAATGAATGACAACTGAGAAAGAGCGGTCTGAGCCTGGGAGGGACTGGGGGCTGCAGGAAGTCTTGGTGCTGGAGCTGGCAAAACATGGGGATGTACTAAAAGGAATGACAGGATTGGCCTTTGGAAACAATGGGGGAGGCTGGAAGGCCCATTTGAAATAATGGTAACCAGGAATGCCATATAGACTACCCTGATACTGGGATGACAGCCCCCACAGTGGAGTGACAGCCCCTGGAAACAGAATGCGTGCTCTAGGGCTAGAATGACAGGTCCTACACTGGAATAACAGCCCTGAAACAGAATATGTACTCTGGCAATGGAATGACCGGTCACACACTGGGATGACCGTCACGGGGAACAGAATGGCAGTGGAATGACAGGGCTGTTATTCCAGTGTGGAACTTGTCATTCCAGTGCCAGAGCACAGATTCTGTTTCCCAGGGCTGTCATTCCAGTGTGTGACCTTTCGCTGCATTTCCAGAGCACAGATTCTGTCCCCAGGGTATGTCACTCCACCATGAGGGCTGTCATTCCAGTGCCAGGGTAGTTTATATAGGCCCAGAGACCTTTGCTGAAATTTATTCTGCATTTTCTTTGCTACCCTTTTTGCACTGTAATGTATTTTAATGGGGCCCATGCAAGTCAACTGGCATTCCTGGTTCCCATTATTTCAAACGAACCTTCTAGCCTCCCCCCCGCCTTGTTTCCAATAGGCAATTCTGTCATTCCTTTTAGTACATCCCAAAATCTGCCTGTTTGAGAAAGCACCTTGTTTCTCAAACAGCACTCAACGTTGGATGAAGTATAGTCGGAGGGTTTGCCGGCATTTATTGTAATGGTCCTTTGTTGTCCTCCCTCTTCCAGTGCGCTGCACACCTGCCTTTACTGGAACATCCACCAAACAAACCAATGCACTTTCCAGAACAGAAGTTTGCCAGTTGAGAGAGAGAGAGAGGTTTACTCAGTTCCTTGGAAAAGCCATCTCTGTTAGTATATCGAATGTCTCAATATTAGCACTTAGAGAAACACAAAAGAGCCAGCAGCAGGGATGAGGGATGGGAGAGAAGGTGTGCAAAGCGGCTGGCTGTGGAAGGAAGATCTCTGGGGCAAAGCTGTGCTCACTGGCAGATTTCCCTGCTCTGGCAGTGAAGCAAAATTAAAATCATGCTAGAAATGGTCTCTATTGCCGCAGGGAGAATGAAAAGTGAAGGCGGGCCTTGAAGAAATATGTCCATACAAGAAATCTTGCTGTGACAGACATTCATGCAGCAAACACATTGCGCATAATCGGCCACAGAGATCTAACCCTCCTGCCTGACCCATGCCCTCTAAGGCAGAGCTGGAAAGAAGCTGAAGGGAGTGGTTGTGCTTGCTGTCAGAGATGCCCACAGCACCACTGTTCTAAGCAAATTAGCAAATCAAAACCTGCCAGGCCCTCAAGCACAAGAATTTGTCCTCAAGCAAATTTGATAGCCGGAAGAGAACGAGGAGGAGGAGGAGAAATTGAGGGTAGCTTAGGGTTTTTCCATGGTGCAGAATGCTAAACTGCAGTACTGCAGTCAAAACTCTGCTCACATCTTGAGTTCGATCTTGAAGCAAGTCAGTTTCACATAGGCAGCTGAAGGTTGACTCAGCCTTCCATTCTTCTGAGGTCAGAAAAATGAGTACCCAGCTTCTTGGGGGTAAAGTGCAGATGGCGGGAAGGAAATGGCAACCCACCATGTAAACATAGTCTGCCTAGTAAATGGCATGATTGATGTGACATCAGAGGTGTATCGGGGGGAAATGGCGCCTGGAGACAACCCCTTCTTTGCGCGCCCCCCCGTGTCCCCGCCCGCAGGCTAGGCAACGGGCAGCCCTGCCCCGGCCTCTATGACATCACCCGTGACATCACCCGTGGGTTAGTAATGGCCTGGTACTTGCACAGGGGACTGTGTGACTCTTTTTAGAGTTGCCAGCCTCCAGGCTATACTTGGAGGTCTCCTGGAATTTCAACTGGTCTCCAGGCAACAGAGATCAGTTTCCCTGGTAAAAATGGCTACTTTAGAGGGTGGAGCCTATGGCATTATACCCTGCTGAGATCCCTCCCTCTCCAAGCTCCACCTCCAAATTTCCAGGAATTTCCCACCAGTAATTGGCAACCTTCGCTTTGCTTTACCCAGCATCCTGCATTTAGTCATGACACAGTGCAGGAGAAATCCAGTTCTGGTTTCACCCATGTACAGGAGCTGAGAGAGACAGAGAGAGAGAGCTGGTGCTCGAGATGAAAAAATGCCATAATAATATTAATAAAGATGTAACGATGTTTTGGGGGAAAGGCTTGCTGATTCAAACAGTTAATTAAAATGCACTAAGGGAAAAATCTATACCGAGTGAATTAATCTCATCTGCAATTATGCAGCCGGTTCCCAGCAGCTCCGCCAGTGTCATGAATCCCCGATAAGGGCTGGTCCCAGCTGCAGCCCTGCTGCTGTCGAAGCTGCTGAAATATTCCAATCTTGTTTCCATAATAGCTTCTGTCAGTGTTACTGACAGGCTGGGCATTAAGTCTTTGGCAAAATTGTACGGATTATTAACATGCTCGGTTTTCATATCCTTTGACAGATGCTGTCTCCTCTGGGATGCTGAGCTGCTGATTTGGATCTTCCTCCTTGGTCTCTGTCCTGGGTGCATCCTCCAGTCCCCAATCCAGAAGAAGGTCAGTGCGCTATGTCTCTGGCACAGATTAAGATGAATCTGTGACAGGTATCTGCTCCTCAGACTTCTTCTTCCAGTGCTGTTTAGTAGTCCCATCTTGAATCGCCAAACTCCAGATCGTGACTGGGGATCTCCTAGGATTACAACTGTTCTCTGGGCGACAGAGATTGCTTCACAAGGAGAAAATGGCTGCTTTGGAAGGTGGACTCTATGGCATTATAGCCCATGGAAGTTTGTCCTCTCCCCAGGTCCTGCCTTCCTTAGAAGAAGAAGAGAAGAATTTGGATTCATGTCCCCCCTTTCTCTCCTGCAGGAGACTCAAAGGGGCTTACAATCTCCTTGCCCCTTCCCCCCTCACAACAAACACCCTGTGAGGTAGGTGGGGCTGAGAGAGCTCCAAGAAGCTGAGACTAGCCCAAGGTCACCCAGCTGGCATGTGTGGGAGTGTACAGGCTAATCTGAATTCCCCAGATAAGCCTCAGGTGGCAGAGTGGAGAATCAAACCCGGTTCCTCCAGATTAGATACACTAACTCTTAACCTCCTACGCCACTGCTGCTCCTTAGGTTTCACACCCCAAAATCTCCAGATATCTCCCAACCCAGACCTGTCAACTCTAAATCCATCCCATAATTCTCCACCTCTGTTTCACCTCAGTGCTCCACCTCAGACAAATTAGGATTAATTTGATTCCTGGTAATCATCAAATTGCCTTAATCTGAATTGCCCAGACTCGCCTGATGTTGTCAGAGCTCAGAAGCTAAGCAGAATCAGTCCTGGTTAATGTTTGGATAGAAGACCATCCGGGGTTGCTACACACAGGGCTGAAGTGTTTAAAATGGTGCCCAGGGGTCCAGCTCTCCTCCCTGACAGCTATATCACTGGTTGCACAGAGGGCAGGCAATGGCAAACCATTTCAGTTAGCCTCTTGCCGTGAAAACTCTACCAAGTTGCCATAAATCGGCAGTGAGGTGACAGCACTTTATACACATCATCCTCGAGTTCACTCAATGTCGGAAAACCCGGGAGAGGTCTAATCCAGGATCTCCCACTCCCCAAGACAAAACTCCCTGAAGAGTCGCTGGCTTCCCATCCTGTGAGGAGCTGAAAAGCTCTCTCTGGGGCTCAAGAAAGATTGCCAACTGGCGATGAATTCCTTCATGCAGTCCGGAGGCCGCTTAAGGCAGCCAGATGCTTCCTTAATGAGATGAAACAAACATTTACAGGCCTTTTTTTGAGCAGGAAGTGTGCCTGGCGTTTGGTTTTTCATAGATAAGAGTGTGTGTGTGTGTGGGGGGGTGTCCCTGGTTGCTGTCAACAACAGTAGTCTACTACTAGTGCTCTGCTGTGCTGGGTCGGCCGGCAGTAGGCCCCTAATCCACTGCTATCTCGTTCGTGCTGTAGTTGCCCTGTTAAATGGAATGGGCTATCGATTTTGGTCTCACTTCCAGCCAATGTATTTTCCATCACGGCCATGAGCAGAATAGGAGAAAAGCACTACTTATTAACTCTGCTGCCATTCAGGAGGAATGGCAGAGTGAGGGGGAGGTACAGGGACTTGGAAGCAAGCTCTCTGGCTTGTGGCTCCTAGAGGCAGGAAAGAGAGACCTGGCTAGGGTTGCCAACCCCAGCTTGAGAAATTCCTGGAGATTTGGGGGTGAAAATTCATGTTATGCAGATGGCCCACAATGTCATTAATACAGAAGTTAAATAAAGGAGGTGTGAATGGTAATGAGTAATATGTGATGTGTGAATGGTAATGAGTAATATGAAGCCGCAGCAGGAGGAAATAGCACATGGGCACTTGGTGTAAGCCACAGGTTTCAGAGACCAACATGGAGCTCTTTTACTAAAATGTGCATCTCTCCCCTTTCCTTTTGTTTCAAGGTGGCTTGAGATAATAGTTAAAACATCCCCAGCTAAAAACAAATATAAAATCACCAAAGACAAAATTACAAGCAAGTGGAAGAAGGGTTTTTGGGGGGCTGCTGTGGGTTTTCCAGGCTGTGTGGCCGTGGTCTGGTAGTTTTTGCTAACTTTTTGCCTGCATCTATGGATGGCATCTTCAGAGGAATGTCATAGAAAGATGTGTTCCTCTCCATCTTTCCATGATGTGCCTATCAAGATGCAAGCCACAGATATGGGCAAAGCATTACGAGCAAAAACTGCCAGACTACGGCCACACAGTCTGGAAAACCCACAATAGCCAGTCGATTCTGGCAATGAAAGTCTTTGGCAATACAAAGGGGAATTTATTTTCTATAGTCATTGAGTTCCACAGGAGTGTTTATGGTTATGGCATTTTTTTGCAGGCACTAGTGTGGGCAGATGTCATATTCTAAGGAGCTAAGTCTGACTTCTTCCTGGCTTGCTGCCACCACAGCCCAAATATGGCCCCTTTACTGGGGCAGCCAAATCAGTGACAGGAGTTTTCACTAGCATGGCATCAGTAGGTCACTATCACAGGATATCTCCAAAAATGGTACATCATTTCTAGAGGAAAGGCTTACCTGTCTTCCTGCACAGTTTCCAAGATAGTTTTAGGATTATGTCCTTAACCTGTTCATCATGCAAAATAATATTATTTCCACCAGGGCTGCTTAAAGAAAGTCCGGATTATGTTCTTAACCTGTTCATCATGCAAAATAAAATTATCTCTACTAGGCTGTTAGTAACCCAATTTTCTTATTTGAAAAATAAGAAAATTGGGTTACAATCTGCCTCAAACAAAACTTCAGTTTCTACTTCCTTATTCATCTAACCTGATGCTATTGAGCAGGGGTCCCCAAACTACGGCCCGGGGGCCAAATGTGGCCCCCTGAAGGCATTTATCCGGCCCGCCAGGCATGGCAGCGATGGCTCCATTCATGTGCAGTGGGGGCTCGAGGGAGAGGAGGAACTGGCCCCAACGGCCGTTGATTGCAGTTACATGATGGCACCCCCGAATCTCCATGCATTTTCTGACCCAGAGTTGGAAACCTTACATGTGGCAACGCCTGCTCCACCCTTCCCTCTCGGCTACTCCATGTGTTGCTCTCAGGCTTTCTGTTCCGCCTCACTCCCATTGGCATCAGCCAGGCTGGCGAATCGCTCGCTGGCTGCTAGGGAGGAAAGAACCCAGGAAGATACCTGATCCTGGGTTAGATGGAATGCTTCATTGGGAAAGTTCTGCTTTTTTTTACAGGGGAAGGTATTCCACAGCCTCCCCAACAATATTTGGAGCCCACCCTGTACTTGACATACTTTGGTCACTGTTCTAAAAATAGACCATGACAGAAAGGCTGAAAGGTGAAATCAAACATTTTACAATCATTTGTGCATAGGAATTTGTTCATAGTCTTTTTTAGTCCGGCCCTCCAACAGTCTGAGGGACAGTGAACTTGGCCCCCTGTTTAAAAAGTTTGGGGACCCCTGCTACTGAGTAAGCGGATCTTGGAAATATGTGTGTGATCTTTCCCTCCTGGGTATTGAAGCCTTCACATACGCAGGATGATGAGATAATCTGCATGTTTCTTCTTGAAAACTTTTGACTGTATCCTGTTTAATTAATTAATTAATTAATTAATTAATCAAGCTATCTAATATTCATTGAAAACCTAATTAATTAATGTTTGCATCTGACATTTCAATCAAAAGTATCAGCCAAAATAATTTCATCCAATCTAGAAAGGGGATCTTGGAAAAATCAGGATTGTGGTTTTCTTGTTCAGATTATACTACACAATTTTCCGAAAATACAACATTTTTCTCCTAACATCACTCGTTTGGTTGTGAAGTTATGAAAAGTAATAAAATTTTATTTTATTATTTAATACATATTAATGTGGTTCTTGAAGCATAATCATGTCAACCTTTTTAGACAAAGAAGTTGTCATCCTCTTAATTGGGTTATTCAGACAATTAACATTGTCAGAAATCAATTGCATTTTAAACTAAAAATATACTAGGTTGCCAATAAATGTCTCTGATAATGAACAGAAGGTTTTCTTCTGTCCAATATTGGCACTCTCTTCTTCTGACCTTCTTCAATTTTCACAAACCCCAGACACCTGACCTCTCATTCGTTCCTCCCAATCTTCAGATTGAACATTCTCAATTTCTATTTGGATTAAATCCACTTCTTTTTCAATTCTGTTCAAACTCACCCTTACAAACCTCTGTGACTGTGTTGTCGATTTTCCTCTATACTGATTTCCTCTGGTGTTTTGTACAAGTCTACTAATATGGAATCTAGAATTTAAAAAAAACACATTGTAAATAATTATTGTCTTCCCCTCTTCTAAAATACTATTTCAATATAAAGCCTTATGAATAGCTAATCTTTCTTTAGCTTTCTTTTTAACTTTCTGCTTTTCAAAACGAGCTTAAGAACAGCAACAAATCATTGGTTTGCCTTAAGAACATAAGAACATAAGAACAAGCCAGCTGGATCAGACCAGAGTCCATCTAGTCCAGCTCTCTGCTACTCGCAGTGGCCCACCAGGTGCCTTTGGGAGTTCACATGTAGGATGTGAAAGCAATGGCCTTCTGCGGCTGTTGCTCCCGAGCACCTGGACTGTTAAGGCATTTGCAATCTCAGATCAAAGAGCCTTCTTTAATGGGTTGGGGTGGATTTCATTTCAAGGGCTGATTCACATGGTACAAAGTTCTGTGCTGCTACAAGGACTTGTTATCCCATCTGTGCTGGGATTTCCATGCCTGCTAGATATGTGTGTGTGTGCGTGTGCGCACGCGCGTGCGCGTGTGGTTGTGGAATACATGGAGAAGGGGCTTCAACCTTCTCCCGTACATCATTTTTGAGAAATGAGATAGCCCTGATCTTCCTTGTGACTATTGGCATGGCTGCAGAGGATCGCTTTTAAAAATAAAACAAACTGGACAGAAGAAGGTAGACCGATCCCCCTTACATCCACCTGTACAGCCTCATGTTTTGTTTCATTTCTATCTTAGGTTAACCAACCTCAAGTTGGGGTCTGGAGCTCTCCTGGAAATACAGTGGATTCCCTGAGAATGGGATGAGTTCCCCTGGGAGAAATGGCAGCTTTGAAGAATGGACTCTGTGGTACTGCGTCCACATTGAGCTATTTTCCCTTGGGAAATTCCCCTAATCTCCAGGAATTTCCCAAGCCAGAATTGGAAACCCTATGAGTTCTTCTACCAATCCTGTCTGGCCATTTTTTGTTGCCCCATTTTGCTCTGTATGAAGCATGTGGGTATGCCCCACAGGGAAGAATCCAGATCTCTAACTCATAGTATTACTGGAAGCTACAGAAATGTTTGAGAAGACAGTTGGACAGACAACCAGAAGGGAGTGACGTTATTCTAAAAACCATAAGTTTCTCCTGATAGGCACTGTACTCCCAAGTTCAGACTAATAGGTGGCCTTTGATTGCTGTTTCACATCACTGGGCTATTGCTTGATAGCTGGAATGACCATCGGACTATATAGGTCAAGACGATTTCCACTTTACAGATGAGAAAACCAAGGTCAAGATCAAGACACTTGACTAAGGATGGCTGAGCAGGGATTTAAACTCAGATCTAATGCTCTGTTGACAGTGGCATGCTGGTAACTTTTGAAGCCATTAGAGAAGTCCCTGTTACTGGTGACCCATGCTGTGGAGGAGAAACCTGCCTCCTGATGTATTTAGGGAGGCAATAAAGATGTCTCTGGCCTGCCTGACTAGTCTATGGAAGCATCGTAAAAGCCCAGTGGCCAGAAGGAAAGCTAGCCCTGCTTCTTTGTTGGCATTTAGAAGAGGACAATTTCTGGATCATAAAAGCATGAGGGTTCATGACACACAAGGGTCCATGGCACAAAAATGTAATCAAGTATCTCAACCATTCCTTCACGGATTATTTGCCCCTAGTTCAATGATGTTGGAAAGTTGGCTTTTTCTTCTGCTTCCCCACAGCACCCTGGTACACCTGTGACACCCCAAGTTTCCCTAGTTTTGCTCCCTGGTTTCCCAAACCTGCTTTGCTTTAAAGTTCTGAAAAGATCACAGCAAAACCTGGATGGCTGCCAAATACTTGGGAAAGCTTGGATATTTCCAGTCTTGCCAATACAGCAGCCATTTTCTTCCCTCTTGCCACTGGTGGCGGTGGGGCTGTCTTGGTTTCTGTAATTATTATCAGCACTGAATATTGTTATATCATTATAATTTTACAACAGTGTCCATAACAGTGCAGTGTAGTGGCATATGCCAGGTGCAGTGATTAAGAGTGGAGAACTCTGATTTGGAGAACTGGGTTTGATTCCCCACTCCTCTACATGAAGCCTGCTGGGTGACCTTGGGTTAGTCACAGTTCTCTCAGAGCTCTCTCAGGCCCACCTACCTCACAAGGTGTCTGTTGTGGGGAGAAGAATGAAGGACTTTATATACTGGTCCTCTGCCCTGCAGGGAGGGTATGTCTCCTTTGGAGCAGAGTTTTGATTGCAGACCTACTCAGACTTACAGCAGATTCCAAAAGCCTTGCGGCCCCTGAGAGTGGGCAAACTCCAACGTTTTCCCTGGCTTCAGGGTTTCTACTTCTTCCAGTCTCCTTCCCAACCCACTCCTTGCAGGCATTTCTGGGGGATAGACAGCTGGCTTTTAAAAACAAAAAAATAACAATAATGATATCTCACAATAGCAATATGGAAAACAGCAATATAAAAAAATTTAAGGGCTTAATTCCCTCACCCCACCCCTCAGGCAATCTTGCAGCCAATCAGGAATGTCCGTGCAGTACACCGTGCAGTAAGCAGTGGGGCACTTCCTTGTGTGTAAACAGAGAAACAGGAGGAGAACCCACTGTGAAACAAAAAACCTTGTAGGAAGCGCTCCATGAGTAATAGGCTTTTTCTCATGAATTCCCAGGTTTCATTTTTTTAAAGAAATGGAAGTCTCAAGCATTTTCTGGAGATAAAGGGGAACGAGACCTTTCTAAAAACATACATATTTTAGGTGGATTGCCATGTTAGTCTCTAGCACCAGAACAACACTTAAATCCAGAACCACCTCAAAGATCAGCAAAATTTTCCAGTGAGTAAGCTTTCATGAGTCAAATATTGTTGTAGCATGGCTTCAATATGAGGGTATCCAATTGCTGATGTGAGGGGAAAAAAAACCAGTGGAAAGAGCTCCAGTGATGGTAGTGGTGGAGAAGGCCGTGGCCAGGGGACTGGGCAACAAAATGTTGGGAGAAACTGCCCTGTAGAAGACCCTTAGGCAGATTTGCTGTACTGGCAGATGTGGCTGCAACTGGGAAACTACACGTCTGTCCCCCTGTGAAAAACACCCTTGTGGGCTGAATTGCAATTAATTTATGCACATATCTAGTAGAATGACATTTGAGTTCAGTGCCTGGGGCTGGCTTTTCATTCTTTGCATACCATGCAAATTCAAAAGGACCATCTGCCTTTGTGGAAGAGAGAGAAAACTAAGTTTTTAAATATAACATGGGACTTCCTCCCGCATCCCCTAACAGCAAATTGATCCCTGCTGAAAATCACGGGCAAAATCTGGGGCGAGTCAGAAGTTTCCACGTGGACAAAACCCCTGTGCCTTCAAGCCCTCCTCTGATTTCCTTCTCTCTCCTGGGGTCTCGCTTCTCTCTGTAAAATTATTCGCCATAGATGGCAGCATCTGACAGTTGTGCAAGTATCCACTTTTGGCAGTCATGAGAACACCAGGCTGCAGAAAAGCGTGTTTCAGAAAACCTGGAGCAATACGAGGCTGAAGGCGGTGCTCCTCTGGAAGTGGCAGAAACACAGGTGGTTTCAAAATGGCCAGGAGCAACTCAGTTTTGAATGCTGACTTTTATTTTATTTTTCTTGACAGCTATTCATTCCCTCTCTCTGTCTCTCTCTCTATTTTATGCTCATGCACACGTACACACAAACACACACCTATTGTTCTCCTTCTGCTTCTTCCAAACCGTCTGAGGTCTCCTTGCGCATCTGTCGATTAGCTTATCTGGCAACCTGTCATTAAGTAGAATTAAGCAAATGAACGGGAAAGACATTTTCTGCAAATGTGCTTCAGAACGGAGGGCAACTTTCCAAGCTGGCGGAGATGGTAAAAGCCTTCCCTGCTCTTGTTTGCAGGGGCTTTTCACTGGATTTGAAAGCAAAGCGCCTTCTTTTGTGCTCTGGAAGGGCTATTTCAATTTGCAGCAGGTCACCCAGCCACCTCTCCCTTTTCTGGGGGAAAAATTAGGCTGAGCACCATTCCTGCTGCAGACGCTACTAAACGCGGTCTTGGCTGCAGGTTTCTTCTTCTGAAGAATCAGATTCATTTTCTTTTCAAAGTTGACTTTTTGGCCCTTTTGGCAGCAAATATATGCCTGGAAGTGTATGTTGGCTGTGTCTGGCAGCACAGTTGCCCCCCCTCTGGCTCCTCATTCCTTTCTCTGGCTTGCCAACGCAGAATCATTGTGCCAAGATGCAGAACAAATCCTGCATTATAAGAGAAAAAAACACAAATGCTATTCAGTGGTGTATTTTATGTAGGTTGCACAATTCAGTTTTTGTGTTTATTTTGTTTCTTTCTTTCTAAGCACCCTTTTGACTTATTTTCTTCCCTTCTAATGAGAAAGCAGAAGTTTATGGATAAGGAAGATGAATTCACCAGTGCTGGAGGACAACCAGAAGGCAATGGCTGGATTTTCGGCAGAACTCATTTGTAAGGTCTCTTTTTTTGGTAAGTTTTTTTTTGTAAAGGTTAGGACGGAGGGCAAGACATGTTTGGATGCCAGATTAGAAACAAGACAAAGGGATGTACAGACTGGTGCCTGTTTGGAATTTGGATTCCCTGTTAGGAATAGTAGTTTTGCAATTCAGTTTACAGAGGTTTTTTAAAGTCACCTAACATCTTGTGAATAGGCTTGCCAATTCAATGCCCTTTTATGTCTCTGCTTCAACTCGTGCACCTCACGCCCCCAAATCCTAGAGCATTCATTTGGTGGGGACACTGAATGGAAAAAAAAATAACAAAGTGGAAAATTTGCAAGCAAATTTGAAAGATGATAGCTGTTCGGAATATTTCCCCCCACCCAATCCCTTTCAGCTTTTCTTAGCAGCTTTTTCAATGTAATGAGTCATGACTCAGTCTTTGATTTTGTAAATAAATAACAAATCACCACAAGAGTGTAGACTACTTGCTTCGCTGTGCGTAAAAGGCCGCCAAGTGGCAGCTGACTTCTGGTGACTCTGTAGTATTTTCTAGGCAAGAGTCAAACAGAGATGGTTTGTTATTGCCTATACTCAGTCCCACCAAAAGATACCTCTGTATAATAACCCTGGACTGTAATGAAGTAGTTAACAGAATTATCACATACAAATGCCAAGTGGTGGTGGAAAATGGCTTCAAGCTTTCACATAACTCATGTAAAATGTTTTGAGGCAGGAAATAAAACAAAATAAATAAAACTCCTCCATGGAGTTCAACATTGGTTTTACCCCAGAACGTTTCATTTTAAACGGTTTGAGGCTGGAAATGAATCCCCTTTTTAAATTGATTCTCTGGCTTATATGTTCTGAAAAGTCTCCCATGCTTAGTTCTGACTGAGGCTGATTCCGCATGGGCCAAAAACAGTGGTGTGAAAATGGTGTGAAAACAGTATAAACCCTTTTACACCATTTTAAATCCTTTTACACCATTTTCACACTGGTTTCACACTGCTTTTTTTGGCCCATGCAGAATCAGCCTAAGTTTCCCATGCTTCTCTGCTTCCCTGAGCTTCCTCTTCAGCGCCATTTTCTGAGCTCACAGTTCCCCCTCGCCTGTTTATTTGCAGCATTTCTTTGTTCTTTTATTTGGGGGAGGGGCAATTTTCAAAGCATCAGGTATATGAGGAGTATAGAATGCAGCAAGAGGCCGTGAAGCTTTGAAGCATCAGTTTAATACAGAACTAAAAAAAGGGAGGGAGGGTCACATAATGGTGCCCAGGAATTGCTTCAAGGGGATGAGCGGGAACCAAAGGGCGGGGGGGCTGAAAATGTTTTACAGGCATTTTAGGAGATTTGTGTGGAAAGTGTGGTGATCATGTGTGTCTAAGTTTTTGAATTGTTGGGTAGAGTAACAGACCGGGAAAAGCTGCTGGAACTGAGAGAATTAAGACTGAAAGTTTCTGGTTAGCTGTTCACTGTTCTTTTGGTTCATATTGTTAGCTGTTAATAAACTTGCTGCTTTAAACCACAATTGTTGTCCTGTCATCCATCTTGACATAGCGTCAGAAATGTGAACCCCGGTTATCTCCAGCACTTTTATTGATTGATTGATTGATTGATTGTACTTGTATACCGCCCTCTGCAGTTGTTCTCTTTTGAGGCTTGAAAGAGAGAGTGAGGAACTGACAGCAGAAAATGGCAAAAGTTTTCCCCACCAGTTTCCCTTTGACTTCAATAGCCTGCTGGATAGTCTGCCTGGAAACAGCACTTCTCCAGGTGCGGGATTGGCACGAAATTGCATGAGGAAGGAGAGATCCAGGTATGCTCCTTGATTTATGTTAGTGGGTCTCAAGCAGAGCAGATTTTCAGCTCCTTCATCTTTCCAGCAGAAGGAGACAAGAATAGCTTTGACTTAGTCTTGGGAAAATGTGAAGAGCATTTTGTGCCCAAATGCAACTGTATCCATGAAAGGGCTTGTTTTCACCAGAAACCCGGTGAATGCAGCAGCTTATATAACCTTGTTCATGGCTGCATGAATAAGGAGATGTTTGTGATTTTGGGGCTAGCAGAAGAGAAAAATATCAGAAACCAATTAGTTGTGGGTATTTCAGACACATAACTTTCTAAGAAGCTGCAGCTTAAAAGTGACCTGATTCTGGATGTTGCAATCCAACTAATTAGAAACTCTGAACTGATGAAACCACAAGTCCATGAACAAAGTTCTCAGAAGAACTTCAAGAGGTTTCTGGGACTGCCAGGTTTCCTGCACCCCCTTCCGCACATGCAGAATAATGAATTTTCAGTCCACTTTCACAATTGTTTGCAAGTTGATTTTGCTATTCTGCACAGGAAAATCCAGCTGCCAAGTGCATTGAAAGTGGATTGAAAGTGCATTATTCTGCATGTGCGCAAGGGACTCTAGTGAGCCACTTAAGCAACTGCATGGCAAGCCAAGCTACAGACCTTCACTTCTTCTGATGCAGAGTTGCAGAAAGTCATGAACTGTGTGTCAAAAGGATGGCCAAAACATGCATGCAGTCTGCCAAGGGAAGTTAGTTCTTATTTTGCAAAGTGTGGACATCTTACTGTGTCGCATGGACTTGTTTTCCATGGTGAATGTATTGTTATTCCTACAGAGAAAAGGCAGTACATATTATACCAACTTCACATCAAGGCATTATCAAATGCAGAAAACATGCACTCTTTCTGTGCGGTGGCCACAAATTAGCCAAGATCTTACGTCTTTCATACAAAACTATGAATTCTGTCAGAGTACAAACCTTCCCATAGGAAAGAACCTTTGTTGACTACCCCTTTACCTTCCAGTCTTGGGAAAGGGTTGGTGCAGACTTTTGTACACTGCAAGGTCAAAATTATTTGGTTGCTATTATCTTTCTACAGTTATAGAAATGGCTTCCATAACAGAAATGTCAACACTCAGAGTCATCACTTGTCTGAAAAATGCGTTTGCCAGATGGGGTTGTCCAAATGTGCTGATGATTGACAACGTACCTCACTTCACAGGAAGAAACTTTGCAGAGGCACACCAGTTTGAACATGTCACAGCCAGTCCACACTTCTCACAGTCAAACGAGGAGGCAGAGAGAAAGCTGTGCAAGCTGCAAAAAAACCCGAAAGCAAGAAGATCCATTCTTAGCTTTAATAGCCTATCACACTACTCCTATGACTTGAGGATGCAGAGGCAGAGTTTCAGGAAAGAAAAGGCAGCTTCTGAATGCAGGTGACCCCCCAGGTTTCCTTTCCTATACTCCCTTTGCTGTAACAGAGAAGGCAAAGTCTTCCTTCCCCTGCCCTCTGTATTGCCCCCGCCCAGTTCTGCCAACCCAGCGACCCGCAGGGAAAGATATCTCATCTGCAATGTCAGCAGCAAAACCCCCTGCCTTCAAAGACCTTGCAAACACCCTTGACTTCTCCTCCACAGTGCTCCCTTGCTTAACATCCTTCTGCTTTTAATCATAACAGGAATTACAATAGCATTTATCTCTCTCACTTCAATGCTGTTTGATCCGATGACCTTGAAAGGAGGCCTACAAATAATTATCGTACAACAGCTCCACTTTGCATATTGCCTCAGTAGGGAGGTGTGCGACACGCATCACCCTTGATGTAGGTAATGGAGAAGATACTCTTGGAAGGAGAATGATTCACCTGTGGCAAATGATCCTCCGGTGTTAGGGTTGCCAGCCTTCAGGTGAGGCCTGGAGATCTTGAGGAATCAGTACTGCCCTCCAGATTTATGAGGTATGCTCCCTTGGAGAAGGTGGCTGCTTGGAGGACAGACTCACTCCATGGTGTTATACCCCATTGAGGTATCTCCATACCCTAAACCATAGGTGTCAAACTTGCGGCCCTCCAGATGTTATGGACTACAGTTCCCATCATCCCCTAAACTCACCCCTCACCAAGCCCCACCTTCAACTCTTCAGGAGTTTCCCAACCCACAGCTGGCAACCCTATGCAGCAAGCAGACCTCCCTCTTTACCCCTGCTTTGCAGTTTCTTTGCATCTACTAGAGACATCTTTCCTACAGTTCTGAATTAAGAAGAAGAAGAGTTGGATTTATATATCCTCTCCTGTAAGGAGACTCAAAGGGGCTTACAATCTCTTTTCCCTTCCCCCCTGACAACATACACCCTGTGAGGTGGGTGGGGCTGAGAGAGCTCCGAAGAACTGTGACTAGCCCAAGGTCACCCAGCTGGCATGTGTTGGAATGCCCAAGTTAATCTAGTTCACCAGATAAGCCTCCACAGCTCAAGTGGCAGAGCGGGAAATAAAACCTGGTTCTCCATATTAGAGTGTCCCTGCTCTTAGCCACTATACCATTCTGGCTGTCATGAGCAGGAGAGGTCAGATCTTCAAATGCTCTGCTCATGGGATGCTCTAGATTGAACCTGCATTGAGCAGGAGGTTGGACTAGATGGCCTGTATGGCCCCTTCCAACTCTATGATTCTATGGTTTTAGAATGAACAAAGAAAAAAGAAAGAAACAGTTTGGAGCTAGATCATGACAGATGGGGGTCCCAATGGCCTCTTGAGAGCCCTGACTATGGTTTTGGCCAGAAATGGTGTGTATTCAGAGGTGGGATCCAGCAGGTTCTCACAGGTTCCCGAGAGTAGGTTACTAATTATTTATGTGTGCCGAGAGGGGGTTACTAATTGGTGATTTTGCCATGTGATTTTTGCCTTAGTTACGCCCCTCCTCTCAGCAGTAGCGCGCAGAACTTGAAGCAGTCTAGCAGGAGGTGCACCGGCGTGTGTGGCAGCCTGCGCCTGCGTGCATTCGTTTCCCGCCCAAGGACCGGCGCAGCGGCTGCGTCCTTGCCACAGCCCTGCCCAGGAATGTCCCGCCCCCGGAATGCCCGGCCACGTCCCCGTTGTGCCCCGCCCAGCCCCATTGGTGCTACGCCACAGTTTGAATCCCACCACCATGGGAACCTGTTACTAAAATTTTTGGATCCCACCGCTGGACAAGGCCCCACCTGGAGGCTGGCAAACTTCAGTGAGGGCTGCCTTGGGTGCACCTTGATATGTGAGCCAGTCTAAAGAAGGCAAGACATATGTGGAAAGAACGAAAGAAACATATTCAGAGAAGCTGACAAAATGTGTTTCAAAAGAATCTGTAATCAAGAAGGGGAAGGCTGGGGTTTACTATGCCATGCACTTTATTGTGAGTAGCCAAAGACAATTACAATATAGGGCCCCGTTTAATTAAAATATATAAATATACAACCATATGAAACAATACAACAGAATGTAAAAGTGGTAAAACAGCTATAAAACCTTATTGAGAATGTGTTTACCAAATCCACTGCAGACATGTGAAAAGTCAAACATTTCAGCAATAAGAAGGAATACGTTCAACTGCAATCCAAAGTGCCTCCCCCCATGATTTGTGAGCATTCATGCCCTCTGTCTATTGGCCATGCTGGCAGGGGCTGATGGGAATTGTAGTCCATGAACATCTGGAGAGCCGCAGGTTGCAAACCCCTGGTCTACTGCCTGTCTGCCTGAACGCCATTGACCTTCTATGATGCTTCCATAACAGCAAACTGGATTGCCTAGTTTAGATATTGATGCCATCCCATCCGCTACACGGCCTTATTGGGTGGGATCTCTGCTGAAGCTAATGCAGGAAGAAGAAAGAGGCAAGAATCAAACAGAATGGAAGAAAAACTTGTTCCAGAGCAGCGGCAGATCGAGGGGTGACAACAGGGCACAGAACAGAATGGAGAAAAAGGGTGTATTCCCTCCATCAAAGTGCATTTGAGGAAACATTTCTACTCCTCCCCAGCCATTATTTCTGAAAACTGAAGCAGAAAAATATTCAGTGCTGCCCTGAGAAAGAACAGCAACTTAATTCTGTGGTACACACAGCGGTACAAAATGAGCATTTACAAGTAGTGTGTCATAATGCAAAGAGGCATGTAAATCTTTTGGGGTGGGTGTGGGGGTGTAGCTGCATTAGGGAGCTGTGGGGGTATACATGGGAACAGGACTCCCCCCAAATGCATTGTGATTAAGTCCCTTTGAAAGCAATCCACCCAGACTAAACTGTAACTGCAGAATAATGCACTTTCAAACTGCTTTCAGTGCTCTTTGAAGCTGTGCGGAATATCGAAATCCACTTGCAAACAGTTGTGAAAGTGGTCTGAAAATGCATTATTTTGCATGTGTGGAAGGAGCCTAAGACACAGTGACATTGGCCATGATGTCAGTCATGGACTGGGTTGGGATCCACGTCAGCTCTCTCAGCAATGTTGCTAAGTAGTGTTGCCAATTTCCAGGAGTGGCATGGAGTTGTCTAGGAATTACAACAATTCTCCAGACCACAGAGATCAGTTCCTCTGGAGAAAGTGGCAGCTTCAAAAGGCAAACTCTATGGTATACCATAGATTCTAGGTGAAATCCCTCTCCCAAATCCCCCCTTCCAGAGGCACTGCCCTCAAGTCTTCAGGCCAGATTTAGCAACTCTAGTCGCTAGGAAAACATTGGCTGTCATGGAAGAATTGTGTCACTTGGCAATTTTAAAGAAGGTCAGAGGAGAACCTACTGGTCAACAACTTCCAAACTGTCTACCTCTATGGATCCTTTCAATCCACTGAGGATCCCTCGCTTGCTGCAGGAGGGGTGTGGAACATCATCTAGGATGCGCACAGTTCACTGCCATCCTATGAGATCCAAGGATGTGTAGCTTGAATGTTCTATTCTTGTGGCTGTGCCCGGCAGGGGCATGTTGATTGTGGTGGGGCACATTTTCTTTCTATGACAGCCCCGTATGACAGTATGCTGAGGCTAGTGCTAGAGTTGCCAACTCTGAGTTGGGAATTTCCTGGAGATTGGGGGATGCAGCATGTGAAGGTCAGGGGGTGGGAGGAGGGGGTTCTCAGTGTGGTTTACTTCCCTCCAAAGCAGCCATGTTCTCCGGGGGGACTAATCCCTATTAGCTGGAGATCTGTTGTAATTCTGGGGGGGTCACAAGGCCCCACCTGGAGGCTGGCAACGCTTGCGGCTTCTCTCTGTAATAGATTTCTTTCAAACCACCAGCCCTCCTTTCTCTGATTCCGCAGATTTATGTCTCTGACTTGGCATTTATTAAGTTAGCATGCTTGGCATGTGGCAGGCATGGCCCATTTTCATATTGCCGGTGACTGGCATCCCCAGGAAGCAGAAATGACAGAGCTGTG
Organism: Sphaerodactylus townsendi; assembly: GCF_021028975.2. Taxonomy (NCBI): domain Eukaryota; kingdom Metazoa; phylum Chordata; class Lepidosauria; order Squamata; family Sphaerodactylidae; genus Sphaerodactylus; species Sphaerodactylus townsendi. Next base: position 102,979,762 of record NC_059430.1, read on the forward strand.
TAGCTCAATGTTCCATGCAGCAAAAGGGATAAACCGGATTTCCACTGTGAACACTTCTGAAAGGGAAACCTTGGCTATCTGAGCAGCAGAGCCGCATCCCGAGAAGAGAGGCAGGACATCGTGCCTGCAGAAGGCTGAGCACAGTTTTCTTGGACATTGTTGTGAGTGTGTGTGTGTATGTGTGTGTATGTGAATGTTTTTATGGGGCCATTATGTTGTGATTTACATCCGTTTTTCATGTTTCAATTCCCTTTCAGCAGGCCCGGGGGACTGGCAAATTAATTGGAGGGAGGCCAGGCCCAGATGGATGAAACTGCTCACTACATCTGCATGCGCCATTAAGAGGTGCGTGGAGACTGTTTGCTGTGTTGCAGGAGGCAGCCATGTCTGACTTGAAAAACCATTTGGGTTTTTGAAAGGGAGGATTCTCTTTCTTGGGTCATTTCCACATGGCAAAATTATACCTGTGTACCACCATTTTTAAAAAACCTAGGCCTATTTTATCCTGGGGTGTCCATTCACATGGCTGCCTGTTTTTTGAAGGAATCCAGAGAAGACTGGGAAGAAATAGTCCAACTTGTTTCTCACAAGCCAGGGACGTCTGTATTTACTTTGCAAGCATATCTGGGCATGCCCAGTGTCCCATGTTCTGATTGGCTGTTGTTTTTGAGTGGCAGCTGCTTTGTGGCAGCTTGAATGAACGTCAGGTGGGGAGATCAGGCAGCTGGGTGGGAAAAATAAGGCGAATAATTGTTTGCAAGTGGATTTGGCTATTCCGCACAGCTGCAAAGTGCATTGAAAGTGGATTGAAAGTGCATTATTCTGCATGTGTGGAAGGGGCCTCAGCCCTAACTCTAACAAAATGAATTTCAACAGAGATAAATGTAAGATTCTACACTTAGGCAGGAAAAAATGAAATGCACAGATATAGGATGGGTGACACCTGACAACACTACATGTGAAAAGGACCTGGGAGCCTTAGTAGACCACAAACTGAACATGAGTCAGCAGTGTAATTTGGCAGCCAAGAAAGCCAATGAAATTCTGGGATCCATCAATAAGAGTATAGTGTCCAGATCGAGCGAGGTAATTGTACCACTCTACTTTGCATTGGTCAGACCTCACCTAGAGTACTGTGTTCAGTTCTGGGCACTGCAATTTAAGAAGCTCTTTGGAGGTTTTTAAACAGAGGCTGGATGAACATATGTCCGGAGTGCTTTGTGTGTTCCTGCATGGCAATGGGTTGGACTTAATGGCCATTGTGGTCTCTTACAACTCTATGATGCTATGATTCTGAGCCCAATAGGTCTTGAAGACTAAGAGTGGAGAACCAAAAGCAATGAGGTCATCAGAAGGCATGGGGTGGGCCTGGCAATCCTCCCTTTGCACGGGTTAAGCTCAGCTGAGGACCCTCTCCCCAAGGAATCTTTATTTTGCATTTCAGAATAATTTTCATGGGGTTATGGGAGCCAACTGTGACTGAGAAGCAGAAGTAAAATAAATCAGACAAGTAAAAGATGCAACAAATGAAGGAAAATCGCACGTGTGATATTGCCAACCCTCTGTGGAGGGCATAATCTGCATCTGAAGCCAGTAAAATCCTTTTAGAAACAAATGGGCATAGACTTTTTACGCTTAAAGTCCTCTTGAGGAAAGGAGTTCCACAGTTCCTAGACCTCTGCCTCTCTCAGTCTGTCTGAAGTCCCAACTAGACAGGTATTGTTCCAAAGGGATCCAGGGAAAGGTCTTCATATTAAGTTTTTTCATTATTTCCACCTTGCCTCTGGCCTTTCTGCCCAATTGTTCACATGCTGAACGGCTCTCTTGAGGCCTGTATAGGTTAATATAAAAACTACAGACATGAAAAAGCCAAGCTGAGTTGGACCAATTTGAAAGTGGTCATCTGGTAGGAGCCAAGAGCCTGGCAAGGGGAAGAAGGGCTTTGGGGCCTGGTTGCTCCTTCACAAGCCTTCCTGAGACTGAGACATTGAACATAGCCTAGGGTAGGGTTGCCAACCTCCAGGCAGGGTTTCAAGATCTCCTGGAATTACAAATGATTTCCAGTCAATAGAGATCAATTCACCTGCAAAAAAAAAGCAACACCCCTGCTTAGGAGGGTGGGTTCTATTGCATTATACCCTGCTGAGATCCCACACTTTCCTGAGCCCCACACTCCCCAGGCTCCACCCCAAAATCCAAGTCCTTCTAATTACAGTCTGATAATGCCAAGTCCATTTCTTCCTGCAAGTGGATGGATCATGAAGACTCCAGAGGCTTGGTGTACTGGGTTCGAGATGATGAAGGTCCCCAAAAGAACTCTCACCAATTACACACATAAAAAGCTCTGAAACAGTCAATTCTAACATTTACAATATAGCAAAAAAAATAAACAACTCCCTTCCCACTAGTTCCAAACAACGTTGCAGTTACCTTAAACAAGGTGTTAAGAGCTTATAAAATCAATCAATCAATCAATCAATCAATCAATCAATCAATCAATCAATCAATCAATGTCCCAGCCTGGTAGCCTTGCTTCCTCCAACTTCTTGAGTTTTTGCAGCCTCCTGCTGCTTTCAGACTCCACCCCTTTCTGGGTCATCCCATTCTGAACATAGGGGTTACACAAACAGGAGCCGAGGCTAGAGAAAAGGGCCCGGAAGCTGAGCAGGCTGGCTGTGTCCTCTGAGGCCAGGTGAGGAGTGCCAAGTTCTGCTTGGCCATCAACTGTGATAGGGGGTTAGTATTGCCAGATCCAAGTTGGAAAACTCCTGGAGATTTGGGGATGGATCCTGGAGAGAACAGGGAGCTCAGTGTGGTAGACTGCCATAGAGTCCACCCTCCCAATTATCCATTTTCCCCCCATGGGAACTGATCTCTGTAGTCTGGAGATGAGTTGTAATTACAAGGGATCCCCAAGTTTTACCTGGCACCTGACACTCCTAGTCAGGTTTTGGGAACAGTCAGGGGTTTCATGCACCCCGAAAAGGTCATCCATGCACACAAAAATGACCATAGGGCAGAAACCTCCACCGCTGTCATGGCAGAAAAAGACTCAGCATTAAGTGTTTCAAATTGGCACACCCATTTTCTGAAGCACCTTTGCAACAGCCCCTGAAAAAGAAATTACCACAATGGCTACTATCCTGATCTTCAGTTCTCAGATGCTGAGGCTAAAGCAAAAGTAGCTCACCTGAAGACCAGGCAAGGAGCTCATGGCTGGTAGAATTGCCAGCTTTGGGCTGGGTGAATACCTGGAGATGTGAGGGGTGCAGCCTGGGTGGGGACGGAGTTTGGGAATGGGAGGGATCTTACATGGTATAATGCTATACAGTCCACCCTCCAAAGCAGCCATTTTCCCCCCAAGGAAACTGATCTTGATCGTTTGGAAATCAATTGTTAAACAGTGGGAGATCTCCAGGCACCACCGGGAGGTTGACAACCCTGGATGAGACCTGCACTTGGACTGCATTCAGACATCACCACAAGCTTCGTTTCAGCAAGTATCAGCATGGCCTCGGTCTGTGCTTGGGTGCTCTCTGAACTCCCCCTTGGCAACTAGTACAACTGGTAAGAACAAAAGCTACTGTGCAGTCACCGGCCAATTTGGAAGAAGTTTGGGTCATTTGCTGCACCAGTTTCCTAATTCTGGGACTAGTTTACCAGAATCACTACTGCTGATTACTGTAAGATTGTCTGGCAAACCCATGCACAGCCAAGATTGCAGCCCCCATGAATTGGATGTTACAATGAATTGGGAAAGGTGGAGAAAGGGATAATGCATGTGCAGAAACAGAGCAACAAGCTGGGTTCGAAGTCAGCCATAGCTTGGTATCCTCTGCATGTGACTCCGAGCTGTTTCTTTCTCACTACACCCCCCCCCCCCGTGTTGTGTGCTTGTGTATTTCAAAACAAAGCTTCCAAAAATGGTGACCAAGAGCAGAAAGAGTGCCAAGGGTTAGATGGTCTGTTTAGCTCTTTTTCTGCTACCTGCCCTTCTAAATCCCACCACCTGCTTTCCAGTTGCAAGTCAAGATCAGACTTCACCTGGAACACTTTGTCCAGTTCTGGGCTCTGCAACTCATGAAGGATATTGAAAGGCTGGAACGGGTCCAGAAGAGGGCGACCGAAATGGCAAAATGTCTGGATTCCATGCCCTGTGAGAAGTGGTTTAGGGAGCTGTTCTGGAGAAGAGAAGGTTAAGGGGTGACATGAAAGCCATCTTTAAATATTTGAAGGCATGCCATGTTGAAAATGGAGCTAGCTTGTTTTTTTGCTGCACCAGAGACAGGGAGTAATGGATTCAAAGGACCGGAAAAGAGATTCCACCTAAACATTCAGAAGAACTTCCTGGTGGTAAAGGCTGTTTGACAGTGGAATATACTGCCTCAGAGGGTGGTGGAGTCTCCTCTGGAGATTTTTAAACAGAGGTTGGATGGCCATCTGTCAGGGGGTGAGTGGATTGTATATTCCTGCATGGCAGGGGGTTGGACGTGATGGTCCTTGCGGTCTCTTCCAACTCTATGATTTTATGATTCTAAGATTAATCCTGCATTTTTTTTCCTCCATCAAATGCTTTGCATTTTAAAAAATCTGGGCAGCGGGGGGTTGGGGGGGGCAACATTGCAACCCAAGGGCTAAAAAAGAAATGAGAAAATCATACCTCTCTGTCCACATATAAAAGTCATATTGCAGACGTGGGCAGCCCTGGTTTGCCTTGGGGCCATGTGGGGAAGAAAGGGAATGTATAATCTCTCAGTCTTTTCTTGGTTTTGATCATCAAAACTAGCTTCTCATGTTTTAAAGCATCGTTTAATAACAAAGTGAGGAACCCAGTTTCAAGTAGCAAAACTGAGTGGCTGTTGAAGGGTTAAACCCCCCTCTCCCTTCCCTGCATAGCTGAAAGGCAAATTGAGGTCGCAAGAGCCTACACTTTGCCATTTATAGAAGTCATAGAGGTATGCCCTTTGTATGAGCCCTCTAAGAGCCGTGGTATTACCTGCAATATCACACCTCGACATCAGAGCAAACTGTTTTGCTCCAAGAGCCTAATCCTGAAAGGCAGGGGCTGGGATCCCACCAAGCATGGAAGAAGGTGGCCTTGGAAGCAGCCGGACTCCTTCTTTTCCCAGCCCTGCCACCTTTTCTGCCCTCGCAGGAGCCAGAGTCGCTGCTTCCTGGCTTCACTTCAGTCTCCCCTTCAAAAGTCTGATCACATTCCAAGCCAACAAGAAGGCAAGTTATTAAAATAAATGTGGAGAAAGTTTATCTCGGGTCTCCAGGCCTCGCGATCAATGTAGTGCAATGGAGAGGTGAAGCAGAATATTTACGCTGCCCGTCAACACGCTTTCATAAACCTGATGAATCCATTAAAAATGCCGCTTAGGGATGGAAGCCGCGGCGGGTGGGTGGGGGCGGGGGCGGAGAAGAGGTTGTCTTTCATGGCAGGTCATGACTAGAGGTTTTTCTGGGCTTCTTACATCCTTGGCTGACTGTAAAGGAGGCCACTGCTGAAGGCAGGTAGGAGGTATCAATGAATATTCGTCTAGAGGGTGCAGAGGTCAAGAAAGCACCAGCACTCCTGTTCGTTCACCAAATCCAGAGCACAGAATATGCCACAAAGAGAGAACAGTGCCCTGCACAGCAAAGAACCCTGAACAACTCAAGGGGGAGGACAGACCAAAGCCATTTCTTCTACCTCTAGCTAGGCCTATCCTGCTTAGTTTATCTGGGCTTTTCTCCCCCCCCACCCCCGCCCATAGTTCTGATAGCTGGAAGGACTCCCCCTCCCCCCACACCATTGAAAACTGGAGGGAAGTTCCATCTCTCTACTTATTATATCTCTCCGCAGAATAACAACAGAACCACCGATAGAGATGACGTCACATGTATGGTTGCCAGGACTGTGGCTTTGGTCCTAGGGTTGCCAACTTTAGGCTGGGAAATTCTTGGAGATTTTGGCATGGAGCCTGGGAGAAGACAGCATTTGGGGAGGAGAGGGACTCAGCAGAGTATAATGCCACTCTCCAAATCTGCCATTTCCTCCAGGGTAACTGATTTGTGTTGCTTCTTTCTGGCCTGCCCACTTGTACTTAAAGTGACAATGTTAAATTTCCAACAGTTGAGGAGTGTAGCTGGAGGCAGCTTGCTCTCATCCCCAGAATTAGTCCTCAGGAAATCCCAAGGTCAAATCAACGGAGGTTTGATTAGCCTGTATACATATACCGTAGAAACATATTTTGTGTATTTATTGAGCGGAATGACTGAATTCGCCATGTATATAGTCTGAAGTTTTGTGCGTTACTGCATACACATATTGTTATGTTTTGAGAATCTGTATTGGAAGTTTATATACTAAGGAATTGTTAATTACACTTGTTGGAGAATCTACGGAAATGAAATAGAGAATCTTCTTGACATTTTTTTGGGAACATTCATTGTACTGCATTAAGACTCTGAGTTAAATTGTTGCTAACTTACAAAGACTTGTGTTGATTCACAATGCTTATTAGCCGTATGGTGCAGAGTGGTTCACTTAGAGAGTCTAGTGTACCAACCCCCATTTTCATGATGGTGGACAACCTGGACTCAGTCAACCTTATTGGATTGCCAAGTGAGGTTTCAGTCCTGGTCATATTTCTGGTGGTTCCAGATTCCAGATTCCCTCTTGCATTCTTCATTGGATTTCCCATCCCTGCTGATTGTTGTTGGAAGTGAAGGACTTTGTTACGCTGTTTCCTGCCCTCGAAAAGCCTACCAGAGGGGGTTTTTATTTGAAGGCTTCTAATTAGCTAGATAGGGACCTAGAAAGTTTGACACAGCTACTCCATCCATGCTAGTTCCTATCCCTTTGATGTTAGACTGATACTCTCAGGGACTTCCTTCCATTTGGGAAAGAGAAACTGGCTATAGACCCCTTGCACCCACTTGTTTTGCTTGCCTGGAGAGAAGATGGATGCTCCTCGCATCCATCTCCATTCAGCTTGAATTTAAGATAGCATAGTGACTCTATGCCTTTGTATCCGGAATGGAGTTGCTGTGTCATGTGGATATGAAGCTATAACTGCCAGCGACTTTCTTTTGTGTAGGCTTGCAGCACATTAGGATCCATCACGCGCCCTGCCTTGCGCTACGAGGAGTAAAGGCTTCTGCTGTGTTCCTAGCCACGTGCCGCTCTGCTAACTACGATTAAGAGATAATCTCCAACTACCAGGAGCACTTATCCCAACAGGTTAATGGGCGGCGACATTCAGCAGATTTATTTGGCTAGCTTATTTAAGAATTTAATTTTTGCCTCAAAAGGTTTTAAGGTGCCAGTGTTTTGTTCGCCCATATTTTTCTTTTTACTTTGGTGATTGAGATCCCAGCCTTTGTGTTTTACCTATGCGTGAAAGAGCTTGGCTTTAGCGGAGTTAAAGTTTCTGCTAGTTTTTCCCAGAGGCTTAGAGAGTGCAGTCTCCTAGGGATTTTTTGACAAACTTTTCTTTTTGTACTGAAGCCTTAACGACTTGAGCCATTGACTGCAAAGATGACTTCTCTTCTCGATGGGCTGACTTCCTCTATTGGTTTTGTGGAAGACTAGAGCTTTTCCAGAGTGGCGAGCGAGATTATGCGCTCTTCACGTTGCAGAAGACCTCATTCACGTTTTGGACGACATTTTACCAGGAAATGCTGCAACCGAAGGCAGCAAAAGCGGCTTGGAGAGAAATCAAACTCTCGTTACCTGTGGCACACTATCGTGGGCAGACCGTGAGTTCAGACCATCTCACACATAATTGATATGACTTCACCACTAAAAGAGATGCTGGACACTTTAGCCAGACTATATAATAGGGGAGGCTGGTCGAATGTCCATGTTTTAAAGCGCAGACTATATTTACTAAGGTACCAAGAGGGGACACCTTTCATGAATCACCGCCACAAAACTTCGGCAATGACTTCCACTGCTCGCAAAAAATGAAGCGCCAGGAAATGTCCCAATCTAGATAAGCAGTCTGCATTATTTCTAACTCTACCAGAGACTTTTGCACCTCTCGTTGCTAATTTGGAACAGAGAGAAGGTTTAAAATTCTCTCAAGCTGTAGAAGAGATAAAAATGTATATTTCTCGTCAGAATGTAATGGCTGGAAATGCAGGGAAAAGCCAGCCCTCTCAGTCTTTGGAACATAATGCCTTTAGGCGCCATTACATCCAAAAAAACAAAAGGGCAGACGGACTAACTAGAAATGCAAAATGAAATACAGAGATGGCTATAGAGGAAGGGGGGGCTCAGCCCGATGGAAGGAAGGGATAAAGTGACCACCAGAGCCAAGGGAAGTTCCTTTGATGCACAATTTAGCCACAGCAATGAAGGCCTGCCACCTACAGGCCACGCTGATTCACAACCAGAACTTCACCTCCCCTAACCAAAGAGATCATTTGTTACAAATGCCAAAGGCCTGGTCATAAAGCTGATAAACTGTTACAGCAATCGACCACTAGAGCAAAGGATCTTCAATAAAAAGATTCCCTAAGCAAGCGGACAATCTGAGCAAGCTTTTAAGAATCAGAGAATTTTTACACAATTTTTTTAAAAGGTGACAAAAATGACTGTTTAATTGATGAGTGGTGCCTCATTGCAATGTCCTCAACAGATTAGACCTGTTTGTAGACCTAGGTAAAATCCCCAGGAACAAAGAATTTACATGGGAAATGATACGTATGTTCTCTCATCATATTCAGGGACTGCAGAGATCCCACGCTTGTATATTACTTACAATGATAATGAAGTTGCTAATTTTACCATTGAAGGAAATGCCATATTATGCACCCAGAGGATGACCAATTCTTTGCTGTCAATGGCTAAGAATGGAAAAGAAGCAGGAATTTTGAATTGAATTTTAAAAGTAGGAAATGTTATTATGTGTGTTACAAAGGAAGGAGGGTGTGTCTCATTGCATCTCAAATGGAATGGACTGTACCACGTTAATCAATTGCCTGATGTTCCTATGAATGCAGAACAAGGTGAACTTGAACTTGAAAAAATGCAATGATGATTTTCAAACCAATTTGGCGAAAAGCCTGCAGCCACAAAGGGGTAGCAGGCATATGGCATCAGCGCCCTAGGCCACTGTGCACGTGATACAATCCTGAAAATGCATAAAGAAGGTTTGACTAAAGAGATATTGTTTTTGAAAACTGTAGAAACTAGCTTTTCTTGTGATTCTTGTCTACAAGCTAAAGCTGTGAACACATCTTATCCCTAAGCAGAGTGAAGGAAGAACTGAAGCAACCTCTGGATCAGGTGCACTCTGACATTTGTGGGCCACTTCCTGAAGCGATTGAGTAGAATTTAAATATTTTTCTGACATTTATTGATGATTATTCTAGATATGCCAACCACATTTCTTTTGAAAGAAAGATCTGAGACTTTGGATGGAGTTTAAAGACTATGTCCAGAATGAAACAGAACAAGTTCCAGAGGAAGAAGTATTCAATTATCTACGAGAGTGATGGTGCTGGAGAATACACATCCAGAAGCTGATGCAGGACTTCTACATGAAATCTGAAGGAATTCAACACCAGACCACGGATTCCATATTGCCCAGCTCAAAATGGCACTTCAGAAAGAGCTAATCGAAGTCTACTGACCAAGGTAAGGTGGATGCTCATTAATGCACACCTTCCTCAGCACTTCTAGGGAGAAGGAATGGGCAGCTACATACATTTTAATAGGAACATTTTCAGGGCCTTTGAGTACCTCACACCTTGCGAACTTTGGCAAGGTTACAAGCCATCAAGTAGCGCACAGGGGAATCTTTGGATGCACAGCTTATAGCATATATTTTACCAGAAAAACGAAAGAGTAGGTTTAGACCAAGAGCCAAGAAAGCGTCTTCCTTGGATATTCTCTGCTCCAATCAAAAGCTTATCGCTTAATTTGTTACACAAGAGATCGCCGATCAGCAGATCTGTTCCAATTTGAGGGAAAATGGAAATGGCCACCATGTGTCTCCAGAGGAGCCTGATAACCAAGGGCCAAAAGCCCACAAGACGAAACGATGTATCCTGTTGCCCACTTGATGCACAGAGAGATGACAAGCATGAATTTGGAGTAACCAGCAGAGATGTATTTGATGAACCAGAAGAAATTCCAGATGTAGATGTTGAACCAGAGTACCTACCAATACCAGCAGCAGTTGCAGAGGGGGAAGAAATCCCCAAGAGATGAGGTGAAGACGATCCGGCAGCACAAACAAAGAGGTACCACCTGCAAGACTGGGACTTTCCGCCACTCACAAACTCGAAGTTAGATGGAACCAGAGCCAATGGAAAGACTCTGATGAAATTTTTTGATTCAACTGTCAACTTCACCACCATAAGAACTTTACTCAGCATTGCAGCTAGCAAGCAGATGCAAATTCAACAGATAAAGATCAAATCCACATTTTTTGAACAGCATTGCTGCGCTAGTAGACTTTCTAATATAAAGTAAAGGCTGACCAATGCCTTTATGTCAAGAACAGAAATGGAAAAAGGACTTATATTTTTTTTGCTTTGACAAGGTATTGCTTTTAGTCGCGGATGACCAAGATGACTACAAAGAGTTAATACAATGATATCTGAACCAACGACTTGAAATTAAGCAACTAGGAAGAGTTGCATTTTTCATAGGAATTCAAATAGAGAGAGAGAAAGATAGGAGTTTCCTTTTGGATCAACAACAGAAGATTACAGATCTAATCAACTTACTGGATCTACACGATGCACATCAAGCTCCCATACCTAGACAAGTAAATTATATCAAACAAGATGATCCCACTGAATTACTCTCTCCTTAACACCAAATGCCAGAGAAGCTTTAGGAAGAGCTTCTATACATAGAAGTACATTGATTAGACCGGATATAGCAATAGCAGTTGGTCTAATTGTGCAGAAAGACTGTACTTCACCAGCGAGTCAAAGGACTGGAGATGCACTGAAGGCGCTTTCACAGATATGCGAAAGGAACCGCGCATCTTAAGAGCTGAAACTGCCAGCTACCAAAGATGCTACACTAATAGCTTATGTTGATTTTTTTGGGTGGGCGAGGACAGAGCTATCTACCAATGGGCAGATCATTTTTCTTTGGCAATGGTCACGTAAGTTGGTCTGAGTACCAAACAAGACATAACAGCAGCATCTACCACAGAAGCAGAATATGTAATCTGCTGCTCACGTTTGTCCGCGAAGAGTTACAGTGGTTATGCCAACTCCTAAAGGATCTAGGCGCAGACACACCACTTCCTATACCAGTGTAAGAAGATGGCCAAAGTTGCATTAAACTATCTAGCAACAAGAAGATGTGAAGAAGCGCACCAAAGCATTGATGTGAAGTACCACATGGTGAGAAGACTGCAAAAGAATGGCCTCATTCAGCTGATCTACTGTCACACCACTGAGATGCTTGCAGGAATCTCTGCACTCACGGCCCTACCGAGACCTGCTTTTGAGGAAGTTTAAGAAGCAAGATAAGCCTGACTACCTGAGTCAAGAAACGCTCCCGAGAGGGTGTTGGAAGTGAAGGACTTTTGTTAAGCTGTTTCCTGCACTCAACCTACAGAGGGGGGTTTTTACTGCAGAGCTGAAATGGCTAGATAGGGACCCTAGGAAGTTTGAGCACCTTTACTCTATCATGCTGGTTATGTCCCTTTGATATTAGACTGATACTCTCAGGGACTTCCTTCACTTCCGGCTTCTTCCTCGACCCCTTCTCACCCGCACTTCTTCCTGCCAATACCTAGAGAGAGGATGGATGCTCCATAGCATCCATCTCCATCCAGCTAGATTAAGATAGCATAGTGACTCTATCTACCTACCTTTCTATCCAGAATGGAGTTCACTAATAAATACTCTTTTTATTAGATAAGAAACTATAACTGACTCCGACTTTCTTTTGTGTAAGCTTGCCGCACATTGGGATCCATCACGCACACGCACGCACACGAGGTAAGGCTTCTGCTGTGTTCTAGCCACCCGTGCCGCTCTGCTAACTACGATTAAGAGATAATCTCCAACTACCAGGAGCACTTATCCCAACAATTGTATTGAGTTATTCTGTGCAATCTGCCTGGCATCTCAGTGAGAAAGATGGAGAAATGAGGACTATAAATAATCCAAATAAATAAATAACCAACACTCAGCACACAAACCTCCTTGGAGAAAGGGCAGGGGAAGATGCGATAGCCAGACTGGGCCTGGTCAGAGGCGTAGCAAGGGGGGAAAGCGCCCGGTGCACTGGTGCATCCTCCACCCCCGTCCCACCCTGGAACGCTCCCATCCTGCCCCAGAATGCCCTCGCCACACCCCCACAGGGGTGCACACCCAGTGCATTGCGGGGCCCCTGTCCCCTTGGAGCTACGCCTCTGTGCTTGGGCCAGTGTATCCCATCAGCCCGCCTCCCTGCCCTGTTTCCATTCTTGAGCTTTGTCTGGCATCTGCCTGAAACAAAGACGGAAGTCCTCCAGCAAATAGCATTGGTACTAAGAGGCCCCTGCTGAAGGCAAGGTTATTAATGATGCTGCTCAGCGAGCACAGCAACCTGATGGCTAGGGAGCTGCTGAATAGGAACCAGGAGAGATTACAGCTTGCTGAGTTTTGTCTAACAGGGAACAAACACAAAGAAACCTTGTCCTGGTGCTAAATATTCTTGTCATTTTCCCCTCCCCTCTTCTTGGAATAATGGCATTTGGCAGGTTGAAACAAAGCGCGTAGAAAGCTGCTTAAAAAAAAAAATTATCTTGGCACAGTCGTCTTCTGCCAGTCACTGCGAAGCTTCTTTTGTTGGTAAACAAGGAGATGCTGTCGAAAATGAGGGATCAGGGAGGGAAGTGCCACTGCAGGTTTGTAGGGTAAACAGGAAGAGGCTTCCTCACCTGAGCAGCAAAGGAAAGGAGACCAACTCTGTTAGATTTTAGACAGCAGATTCTTCAGGTCTGATTCTCTGTTTTTTCTTTGTGGGCCTCCCTGCCTCTGTTGTTTTGCACAGCCGGCAAACAGCTTCCAGTTTTCCTTTGCCCCATTGATGTCACGGCTCTGTTTCTACCAGTTACTTCTTTGTCGGAAAGTTCTGGGAAACAAATACACAAGGGCTGGAAATATTAATGGGCTGCTATGTTTCGTGGCAATGAACCTTCCCAGCCTGCCGTGGAGAAAACAGCTTTTCCCCCTATGATAGACCCTGATTTCTGCAGCTGTTGTGCCTCAGGAAGCTGGAAGACATTTACCAGGCTTTGACAGCTGCAATGTTCCGTGCTCCAGCAAAAGCTGCCCCAAGCTGGATAGAAAGCCAGCCTAGATGTGCTTCTGAAGCGCTACTAGTAGCAACCAAGCTGTTTTGAGGCAAGGAGCGGTGCCAGGATGTTCACCTTAGTCTCCCTCGCATGAGCAATCCCTGGCGGTTAGGCAAAGCTGCTTTTTAGCAGGCATCTCTTGCTTTCTCAGGCGGGCAATGGCTGGCTGCTCATGGCACACTCCAGAAATGCCTTCCCTGCTGTCCTCTGCATACAACCTTTCAGCTGGCCCTGGCACTGCAGCGCAGCTGGCTTTTGCTACAGATGTTTGCCTGAGAGTGCTTTTCCAGGCCAGGAATGAATCCTCTTGTTTAGGTTTCCCATTCCAGCTCCTGTCACAGGTCTTGGCTCACTGAGGCTGTCACAGGGCCTTGTCGGATCCTCTCTATGGTGGCAAAAAGAGAGCTGCTCCGAAGGAAGGCAGGAGAGAACCCGGCAGACGAGGCAGGCAAGGCAGGGCAGGCTGGGCGGGCGGGCGAGGCCGAGGCGGGCGTGGAAGGGCAGGCAGGCAGGCAGGCAGGCAGGCAGGCCGGAAGGGAGGGAGGGAGGGAGGGAGGGAGGGAGGGAGGAAGGAAGGAAGGAAGGAAGGAAGGAAGGAAGGAAGGAAGGAAGGAAGGAAGGAAGGAAGGAAGGAAGGAAGGAAGGAAGGAAGGAAGGAAGGAAGGAAGGAAGGAAGGAGAGTTTGGATTTATATCCCCCCTTTTTCTCCTGTAAAGAGACTCGAAGGGGCTTACAATCTCCTTTCCCTTCCTGCCCTCACAACAAACACCCTGAGAGGTAGGTGGGGCTGAGAGAGCTCTGAAGAAGTGTGACTAGCCCAAGGTCACCCAGTTGGCATGTGTTGGAGTGCACAAGCTAATCTGGTTCACCAGATAAGTCTCCACAGCTCAAGTGGCAGAGTGGGGAATCAAACCCGGTTCTCCAGATTGGAGTTCACCTGCTCTTAACTATTATGCTACTGCAAAGGAAGGAAGGAAGCTGTTTCATACATGTAGACGAATACCTGGGGAAATTCCTTGCCCACAATGTCTGGAAGCCAACAAAGGGGTGCTGTAAGAGTGCTAACTCTGGGTTGGGAAATCCATGGAGATTTGGGGGAGGAGCCTGGGGAGCACAGAATTTCTGGAGGGGAAGGAGTTCAGCAGGGGTTGGATGTCCTTTTCCCCAGGAGATCAGTTGTAATTTTGAGGACCTCCAGCTCCAGGCCCTATCTGATGTTGGTCAACCTTGGCTGCTGCTCCAGCGGTGGTGGTGGGGAGAGAGGCTGATCAGACTTGCACTGTGTGTGGCCAAGCAGCACAGTGGTGCTTTTGCCACGGTTGCCCCTTTGCTACGTGTAAAGCAGACAACGGAACTGACGCAGGTTGACAGAACCCAGTGAAGCTCTCTGCAAGGTTCTCTGCTCACAGTGGGGATTTTAGAAAGCAGTGGGTCACGTGTGGGGCAGTATTGAGAATCCCATGTAAAAAGGGAAGAAGGAGACGACAAACCAAGCAAGCTAGCGAAATGATAAAACATTGTGATCCTAAGCCTGCTTAAAATGCTTCATAGTAGTCTTTCCTCGCAGGGAAGCTTGCCTAGGATTGCTGCCCGGCTCTCCTTTATCGTGTCCTCTGGCTAATTGGCGGCTGGAGTTGACCTTTTGATGCTGCAACGGCAGGACTTGGGGGAAAGTTCCATGGGCAGCTTTTGAGAACGATAACAGTGGAGCGTAAGCGTCATTCGCCTGTTCTCTTCCCTCGTGCCCCAGATAGGGAACAAAAGCTGCCGATAAGGAAGGGAGATTTTTCCAGATCAAATCGACGAGATTAAAAATAAAAGAGCATCCGTTCAATTTATGACAGCGGAAAGGGAATTTAGCTGCAGATTTCTAGCCCCGGTCTTCTGTGGGTCGGGAAATGCAAAGCAACTATTCGGCTCCTGCGCTGTGTCCAGATGCGATGCCGGTGGAGGCTTCAGCGGAGGGAGGGCTCCGTGCATTGATTCTCACACATTAGCATATTGTAGTTAAAAATGAGAGAACTATTCAGAGAGCAGGGGAGAGAGGGAGGGAGAGACAGAACACTTTGAGCATATGCCGCCACCACCAACATGAAAATAGATGCAAAAAAACATTGGCGTAACAGGCAGAATCAGTGTCCTACATTTTTAGATTTGGAATCTGTTCACCCTAGCTGGGAGTCGTGTGTGTGTGTGTGTGTGTGTGTGTGTGTGTGTGTGTGTGTGTGTGTGTGTGTGTGCAGGAGAAGTGTGTGCATGTGTGTGTGTAGGAGAAGTGTGACCATTAGTTTGGAGTGCCTGATTGCTTGCCCTCTGCTGCCACTTACAGTGAAAGAGTTGATTGCTGGGGGACTCTGGACCGAAGGGATCTCAGTGCTCAAAGCATAAAGTCTAGCCCCCACTCCCAGGCACGCTGATAGGGTTGTCAGGTTCCCCCAGTCAGTGGTGGGGGATGGCGGTAAGGTTGCCAGATCCAGGGTGGAAAACTCCTAGAGATTTGGGGATGAAGCCTGAGGAGGACAGGGGCAATACCATAGAGCCCACCCTCCAAAGCAGCCATTTTCTCCAGGGGAATTGATCTGTCGCCTGCAGACCAGTTTTAATTCCAGGAGATCTCCATCCACAACCTGGAGGCTGGCATCCCTACACAGTTGGGGTGGGAGGAGCACAGCAGGAAGTTATTTTGTGCCAGCATCACTGTGGGTGCTGCCCTGTTTCTGTACGGCTCGCAGGTGGCACCCCTGGGTCAGCTGACCCAGATCTACTGCTTGGGGAAACCCCGGGCTGGGGCCCTTCTGGCTTCTGCCCACCAATTGTGCAGATACCTCACTTTGTCTTCTCCCTGAACGAGTCAATAAGGGAATCGACAAAGTGCTTTTTGGAAAAAGTACAAATGCATTTCCTGTAACCGCTGAATGGAAATGACTCTGAATGGGCGCCATTATATATCTTTTGTATCTGGGAACTTTGCATGTGTGTCCAGACAGTTATGGCTGTGGTTTACCTGGAGCAAGCAGTGGGGGAAAGTTGCTACTGTCTTAAAGTTGATTTACTTTCCCGTTGTAAAAGCCAGCGCCTGCAATTTTGCAAGCTGTTTCCCAGGGGCTTTGATTTAATGTTTGTTTAGAGATAATTTCACTGGCCTCTGGGTTTACAAGCAACTTTGGTTGCCGTGGACTGAAAAGTTTAGCAAGCCATGTAGACGTGGGAGTTGTTTACTGCAACCTGTGTAATCTGTCAGCATGGGAGGAACCAGGGCCATATATTAAATGCCACAATAAAAAACATTGGAGGGGGAAGAGGAGGCGGCAGTTAAGGTTTCGCTTGCTTGCTGGTTCGTAGCCCAGTCCGGCTGTCGGGATGTTTTCCTTTTGCTCAGTGGCACCGTCTTGCAGATGCCTGATGGAAATTAATATGGAAGGCAGCATAAAACCCATTGCAGCCCTTCCTTTTCTTTCAGTGGGGCTGCTGGTGCCTTCAGATAACTTAATGGTTTTATGGGGAGCTTTCTTTGGAAAGTAATCTATACTTCCAGTGCAAAGTCACAGCCCGCTTTTGCCTTCCACCCAGAGGCGTAGGGGGAGAAAATGGCACCTGGGGCAAAATGGTGCCTGGGCGCCGCTCCCCCCCCCCACAGCCCTGCCCCCTTGCGACCCCTCCCCCTTACCTTTTTCTGCAGGCAAAGCAGAAATAAAGCTTTTTTAAGTCGATTCCCCACTTCAAAAAAGAAAGTAGATACGCACCAGTTTGCTTTGCTTCGGGACCTTTTGAGCGCGGTTTCATGGTCCCCACTGCAGCTTCTGCCCCCTTTCAAAAAGGTGTACCTCCAACAAAGTTCCGAAATAACGTGCGCTGAGGGGTGGGAGGAGCAGCAGAATCGGGGTGACTGTGTTGTCGCTGCTGGTGTAGTGGGGAGTGCTGCAGGACCCAGGGATGTTTGCGGTGAAGAGAGCGCATCTAATGGTGAGCGGGAAATTGACCTCAGCCAGCTGCTTTGCAGGCGCGCGCCCAGTGCGTGGCGCACCCCCCGCTTCTTATAGCTACGCCTCTGCTTCCACCCTATTATGCCTGTGAATCTCAGCCCTGGACTTCTACAGCCCTGATCTTACCACTATTAGTAGGGTTGCCAACTGTTTCTTGTGAGATTTCTAGAGATTTGAGGGTATATCCTGAAGAGGGAACTCAATAAATATGTGATTCCATAGAGTCCACCCATCAAAGCTGCCATTTCCTCCAAAGCACAGGTGTCAAACTCGCGGCCCCCAGATGTTATGGACTACAGTCCCCAGCACCATGCTGGCAGGGGATGATGGGAACTGTAGTCCATAACATCTGGAGGGCCGTGAGTTTGACACCTATGCTCCAGAGGGAATGGATTCTTGTGGTCTGTATTTGGGAGATCTCTAAACAGAACTAGGCCTAGTTAATACTTGGATGGTAGGTTACTAGGGTTGCCAGATCCCCTGGCAACAAGTGAGGGCTGATGGGGGTAAAGTTGCTAGATCCAGGTTGGGAAACATTTGGAGAAAGGCCCTCTTGGAGATTTGGGGATGTAGTCTAAGGAGGACAGGAGCCTCAGATGGGCACAATGTTATAGAGTCCATTTTCCAGAGCGTCCATTTTCTCTAGTGAAACTGATTGATGTAGTCCGTAGATGAGCTGTAATTCCAGGTAATTCCCCAGATCCCAACTGGAGGCTGGCAGGCTTGTACCTGGCCTTGAAAAGAGCCAGCGTGGTGTAATGGTTAAGAGCAAGTGCACTCTAATCTGGAGAACCGGGTTTGATTGCTTGTCTGCCACTTGAGCTGTGGAGGCTTATCTGGGGAACTAGATTAGCTTGTGCACTCCAACACATGCCAACTGGGTGACCTTGGGCTAGTCACAGTTCTTCGGAGCTCTCTCAACCCCACCTACCTCACAGGGTGTTTGTTGTGAGGGGGGAAGGGAAAGGAGTTTGTAAACCCCTTTGAGTCTCCTTACAGGAGAGAAAAGGGGGATATAAATCCAACTCTTCTTCTATATGGTGCCACCAAAATGGGCACTGATGTGACTGCAAAAAGGAAGGGAGGAACCCATGTTTGAAGGTACTCTCTCTTTCAATAGTAGATTCTGGGCCTTCTCAACAGGGTAAGACCCTTCTCAACAGGGTTTTGCCCCATTCCTGTGAATTATGGAACTGGCCAGGGAGGCCTTGAATTCCTACCCTTAATAGTTCTTTGTTCTTGGCAAGCCACAAATGAAGCAGGGTCCAGTCAGGCAGTTTGGATTCCGTTCCATTCCCTCTGGTGGGAGGTGCTGCAGTAGCAGAGTCTACCCAGGCAGCTCCTCTAGAGTTTGTTTGTTTGTTTTTCTAGCTGGCCTCACAGCTCTGCATTTTCCTGTGCATGGAACCTGGACCTTTTGAATGATCCAGTAAAACATTTCTTAGGTGCAGACTAATAAGGTAGCTCAAGAAAGAGTCAGAAGGTGACTTAGTCCAGGAAGCCCAAATCTGGATCATTCACATGTAGGCTTCCAGGTAAAATTCGTCAGCTTAAGGGGGCAGGCTCATGGCTTTCCTTTGTAGGCAGCCGCAGCTTCTGCCAGAAGAAGCCAAAAAGTCCTGTGAATTTTGTCATGTTTCCTTAGCTCCCCGTCCATCATCCTGCGGCACCATCTGCTTGCATTTGCATATGCAATGTGCTCTGTCCCTTTCCCCAATTGTGTCGCTAGCATTTGAGTGATGGTGCTGGCTGGTGCAGCCGATTCTCTGAGACTCGGCCTGCTTTTGTTACTATTCCCCTGCTCTCTATGAGCGAACCAGGGCTTTTTATGAACTCCACATCTGGCTGCATCTGCCCAAAGTGGGCTTCCCTTCCGGCTAAAGTTGCCAACTCCAGATTAGGAAATTCCAAGAGATTATTGGGGAGGGGACCTCAGCCTATTATGCATTCTGTACTTCCTGCATGGCTGTTTGCTTCACAGTGGGGTTTCCCCATGTCTTTTTGTCATTACCTGCTGTGAAGAGAGCCAAGCCGAGTTTCTCCCACCCACCATTGACTTCCTTTTTTCATGTAAAACCTCATTCGGTGCCTAACTTTTTGTTTCTTGTAGCAGATCTCACATTATTGTGCTAGATTCAATAAGGTCCATCATCCCAATGATAGATCTAGGTACTTAAAGTTTTTTAAGAAGCCCTCCCAATCGATTGGCAAAGGTAGTAGTAGAGCGGGGGAAGTAGAATAGAGCCAAAAAACCCAAGGTGAGAGTTATACAGTGCCATCTGCTTCAATTTTCCCTGTGAAGCCAGGGATAAGGTCACTTTTTGTCCACTCTTTGAAACAGCACGGCTTAGCAGATCTGCAGTGCGGTGAGTTTGGGAAGGTAGAAAAAGCATCTGCAACAGAAAATCTGCCCCAAAGTTAATGTACACTCACAAGTGCATAATAGGCCCTCATCAGGGTATATTGCCATAAGGTCCTCATCAGGGTATATTGCCATATGGTCCACATTCCAAAGTAGTCAGTTTCTTCAGAGAACCTGAACTCAGTAATATGCAGGTCAGTTGTAATTCAGGGAAATCTCTGGGTCCTGCCTAGAGGCTGGCAACTTGACTGCCAGCTGATTCATTCAAGTTGCTGGATAGAAGTAGAAAATGGGAGACTGTCACCTGGAAATATTGGAGTTGGAAGCTGACCCTGGAAATATCAGATGGTACAGTCTGAGGGCAGAAGAGATTTCTGTGGTGTCAACAGCTGCCACACAGACTCCTGTTGAGGTGGGTGGTAGGGGCTGTGTTCTGTTCCCAAGTAAAACAGTCTTAGGTGCCCTGTGCTCAGCCAGAACAGAGTGGGAGTAGGATGCCAGGTTGCTTTCTGTCTCTACCTATCGCCGACCTTGGGGCTCCTTGGTTCCAAACTAACTTTTTCCTCACATTTCTTGGGAAACTGGGAGGGGGGATTGCTATCGGAATAAAGGGGATTGCAAAAGCCAGGTTCGTCAGGACTGGCTTTGTCAAGTTGGGTGCTTCGATACCTATCAATAAACGCTGCTGATCAACGCAGTTTATTGTCTTCCGGTCCCGGATCTGAAACCCGCTGAGGTCCGTCTCCTCCCCCAAACCTTGCCTTCCCCAGGATTCATGCCAAACCTTTAGGGATTTCCCAGCTCAGAGCTCACAGCCCTACAGTGTCAGCAGCTGTCCAGGGTGTTAGGCACAGAGAGGCCTTTCCCTGCTATTTAAAGTGGCAATGCCAGGGATTGTACCATGAAGTTCTCCTGCAGGCAAAGCATCTGCATTGCCACTGAGCCCTGGCCTCGGCCCAGTGCCAGTCTTTCAAACTGCATTTCCAACATCAGCCTTCCTGTCTGTAAGCCTTGGCTTGTACCATTGGTACATCTGGACCATTTGTGCCTGGCAAGAGCCGTGCTCTGGAGTTTGCAAAAAATCAATGGTCAGGGAGGCCCCAAATTCTGCACAAAGCACTTCTGCCATGCAAGGGAAGGGGAGTGACTGAAGGGAGGGGAGTGAATGAGGGGTGGCATGCAAGGGAGGGGAGGGAGGGGGAGGGGACCCCATCATCTGGACATGGTCCACTCACCCTAGCGAAGGGAGGAGGAAGGGAGGGAGGGGGAGGGGTGCCATGCAAGGGAAGGGGAGTGACTGAGGGGAGAGGAGAGAGGGGTGCCATGCAAGGGGGGAGGGGAGGGAGTGTGGGGTGGCATGCAAGGGAGGAGAGGGATGCCAGGTGGCATCTGAGTGCAGATTACCTTATGGACCAAACCTTATGCTCTCTCGGAGACCAAACCTGGGTGTTGATTAACCCTTTACTGTTAATTCTGCGCTGCAACAAGAATCCACATTGGAGTGTTAAGTGAAAATGCGCAGAGGTGATTGTCTCACAGTGGCTCACAAAATGATCACTGAGATGGGAGGGTCCTTGTTCAAGCATTTTGCTATCTCCTCCCTCGGTTGCCTTAGATGTGTTGGGTTTTTTCCCAGCCTCACCCCTTTTACCTGCCTCATGCTTGGATGTCGCAAGGGAATCCACAGGAAGGGGTTCAGAATGCAGAAAGTATCATCAGGACATCCCACTGTTTATCTCAGATGCATTCCACGTCCCCTCCGAGGAGCTTAGGTGAGCAAACGTTCATGCATGAAATAGGGAATCGGCGAATCGAGAAAGGATCAAACCCCTCGTCTGTATTTAGTGGTTAGGCCAACAGGGCCGTTAGCGCATGCACTCCTTTCCCAAATGACAGTGCTGCAGGTGGGCTTTGCCACCGAGGCTAAAGTGTGCAGGGGGAACTTGGGTCTTGGTCGCTTAGCATTTGGCAGTGTCTGGGAACAGCTTGCTCATTATGGAGAGGGGTGAGCAATGTGGCAGACTGACAGCTAGGAAGCTTCCTGCTGCCTTTGCAGGAGGTCTCCGGCTCTCTTCAATGAACTGACTAATGAGGTGAAGGAGTTCCAGGGTTTGGGTCTCTCATTCCGCTCCTCCAAGTAGCAGAGGGAGTGAGAGAGAACACAACTGGCACTTTTCCACTTTGAAGAAAAGGAAACGTTAGAAAGGAGCTGGAGTTCTCTGCGCAGCTCTAGAACATGGTCTGATTGCAATGCCAGAAAATTCCCCATGTGGCATTTTCAGTGCATTTGCTGAATTGTTTCCATATGCAAAGCAGCTCCATAGGTCCCTTGCACAGGCAACAGCACAATATAAGCAGGCATACGGTTGCCAAACTCCAGGTGGGGCCTGGAGTTCTCCTAGAATTATAGCTGATCTCAAGAAGACAGAGAGAAGAAGAAGAAGAGTTTGGATTTATACCCCACCTTTCTTTCCTGTAAGGAGACTCAAGCTGGCTTAAAAGCTTCTTTCCTTTCCTCTTTCCACAACAGACACCTTGTGAGGTAGGTGGGGCTGAGAGAGTTCCCAAGAACTGTGACTAGCCCAAGCAGGAATTAACGAGTGCGGAAACACATCTGGTTCACCAGATAAGCCTCTGCCACTCAGGTGGAGGAGTGGGGAAACAAACCTGGTTCTCCAGATTAGAATCCACCTGCTCTTAGCCACTACACCACTCTGCTGAGGTTCCTGCCCTCCCCAGGCTCTACCCCCGCCAAATCTCCAGGAATTTCCCAAGCTGGAGCTGGCAACTGTAAGCAAGATTCTATGCAAGTGTAAAAGCCCATGGAGTAACCCCTCTGCCTCAGCCAGCCTCACGTCGGTGCTATGCCTGTCTCACAGCAAAGAAGTTCTGCTACTTCCAGGTCAGTGGAAATTATTCAATTGCCAGGAAATGGAGCAGAAGAGAGAGGAGGGGGGCATACCATGCATTCCTTCGAGCTTCTGAATTTACTTGCTTGATGTAAGATATATCAACACAGACTTGGTCACAAATTTGGCTCATCAATGGGTGCAGGGTCACCAGAACGTAGCCCAGAAATGTCTTTTCAAGGATAAGACTTTGTCTTGGACTAGAGGGTAGATAAACTGGTACAGTCATGTGCAGAGTGTTGCTAAGAAAGTGGATGAAACTGAGTCTCCCATCTTCTGCTTTGTGCGCACGTGCATGTGCACGCATGCACACACACAGGAAGCGAGAGAGAGATCTGCAGTGCTAGACCATGCGAAGCAATAATAAGAATAAGACTACTTCAGTACATTTCAATACGTTACATTAGAATACATTATGATAAATTACTCTGAGTGAGGCTCAAATTGTCATGAAAGGCCAACAATCAGCAAAGAATGGGCAGTAGTGATATCAAACATAATAATAGTAATAGTAATAGATGATGTAAAGCGCAGATTGTACAAGGAAGCTGACGAAACTGTCGTGTACTCAGCTGTTGCAAAAAGATCGGCCAGACTGAGTACAAACAGAGGCACAACTCAGTGGCCAAGATGATCTACTGGAATTCATGCAAAAATTACAACATTAGGACATCTGAAAACTGGTGGGAATATTGTCCAGAGAAAGTCACAGAAAATGAGAAGGCCAAGATTTTGCGGGATTTTCGAATCCAAGTGGACAAAATATTGGCACATACTACACCAGACATGGCAGTGATCGAGGAAAAGAAAGTGACCATCATCAACATAGCAATACCTGGGGACAGCAGAGTAATTGAAAAAGAACATGAGAAGGTCACTAAATACCACAACTTGAAAAACGAAATACAGCATCTATGGCACGAACCAGCTGAGGCCATCCCAGTAGTAATCAGCACCCTGGGCGCCATTCTGAAAACACTTGGGCAGCATTTTAAACCTCTTCAAATCGACAAATTCAACATTGATCAGATTCAGAAGGCAGCCCTGCTGGGATCTGCACAAATACTACACCTATACATTACAACATCCTAGTCCTCTGGTGAGGCTCGAATTGTGATGAAAAGGCAACAACCAGCTACAGAACTGGCAGCTGTGATGATGATGATGATGATGATGATGATGATAATAATAATAATAATATTAATAATAATAATAATGTGTGAGATGCAGCATATAAGGAGCGCTTTCCAGTCTCTCTATATTGAATGGTAAGGGCTTCCATGGCAGAACACCCCATGTCGATATAAACCGATCCTTTTAGAAATGCCACAAAGTGATCCGTGTGCATGAAAGGTCTTCACAAATAGGCCACCTCTGAACAGTCGGTTGTTATTGTCGCTGATGTTAATTCTTGGAACGTAATTAGTTCTGTGCTGTCAAGCTGCAACCAACTTATGGCACCCCTCATGGGGTTTTCAAGGCAACAGAAGAACGGAGGTGGTTTGCCACTGCCCCCCCCCGCCCTGTGTAGCAACTTGATGGTCTCCCGTCCAAGTACTAACCAGAGCTGACACTGCTTAGCTTCTGAGCTCCGACAAGCTCAGGCTAGCGAAAGCTATAGCATCCTTTAAGCGTGCATACAGCAAAACTGATCTTAGGTTTTCCTTTGCGAGGCTGAGAAATGGTGACGGGTGTCCCTCCTTATACTCCTCAGCCTTTCCGAGTGCTCCTTGGCCACCATGTTGGCCTGCCACACGAGCAAGCCAACAAAAGCAGGAGCATTCTGCTGATTTATAAAGACCCATAACATTTTATTTCAGAATGAGCTTTTATGGAAATAGACTCTAAGCCTTGAAACTTGATGTTGCCATAAAAATATTGGTCCCAAAGGTGCCCCAAGAGTCCTGTTCGTTCGTTACTGATGACACCTCCGCGACCTCCTTTGTATGAAAATACAGCATCCTCTCTCTTTTCCCCTCAGAGTGTCTTCATGCATTAGTCAGAGAAATCTGGACACTCCAGTGGTGAACCCCAGCCTTGAGAAGTGGAAAAAAAACAAGCTAGCTAATTGCTTATGTAACCATTTCAGATGATACAGCAAGCCGGCCACAAAAGCTTCTTCAGACTGATTTTCTGTTCCATATATAGGTCAGTGGCACAGATGTCTAGAGGGACTTGACCTATATTTCCACTTCAAGACAGCAGTGCTTGTTCTTTGTATGGAGGAGAGAAATTAGCACCAGATAAGAATGTGTGCAAGTGGCGATGGGTTGGGAAAGAGGTAGGAGAGCTTGGTGCTGTCCAAACAACACCTGATTTCAAACAACCTGCAAGAACAGGACCAGGCCTGTAGGTGGCTGCACCGAAATCCAGACCTGGAGCACTCTTTCTCCAGCCCGGGTTAGTGGAGCTTGGAGCAGGAAGGGTAGCAAGAATCATGGTGCTGTTTCCATTGGCCAGGTAAAAGCATAAGGGCAGACTCCTATCAGTCATTCCAGCCCTGACCTCTCCAGAGGCAACTTACTGCTGGCCAGTCATGGCCTTGTCAAAAGAAGAAGAAGAGTTGGATTTATATCCCCCCTTTCTCTCTTGTAAGGAGACACAAAGGGGTTTACAATCTCCTATCCGGAGGTGGGATCCAACCAGTTCTCACCACTTCTCTAGAAGTGGTTACTAATTTTTTCTGAGTGCCAAGAAGGGGTTACTAAAGCAACCTCCCTGCCCAATAGGGACTGGAGGTGCGTGTGTGCGGTGGTGCCACTGTTTGAATCCCGCTACCATTGGAACCTGTTATTAACATTTTTGGATCCCACCATTGCTCCTATCCCTTTCCCCTCCCAAGCACCCTGTGAGGTGGGTGGGGCTGAGAGCGCTCCGAAGAACTGTGACCAACCCAAGGTCACCCAGCTGGCATGTGTTGGAGTGCACAAGCTAATCTGGTTCATTAAATAGATCTTCACAGCTCAAGTGGCAGAGTGGGGAATCAAACCCGGTTCTCCAGATTAGAGTGCACCTGCTCTAAACCACTACACCATGCAGTCATTCTAGCCCTGACCACTCCAGAGGCAACTTACTGCTGGTAGTCATGGAGTCTGATGATGCCACCTGTGAAGAGTTCAGGAACATTCTGAAAGTGTCAGTTGGAGGATGTGGCTCAGAACACAGGAAGGGCAGTTAGTGAGTGAGGGTTTAACTGAAGCTGAAGCCCAGTTCGTTTTTTTTCCTTGGAAGTTTTCTTTTGTTAATTCGTTAGAGCAACTTGTAAGCTTGCCTGTTATATGTAATAAACTACAAAAAAGAAGTTTCTATGAGTGTATTGAATCAATAAGCAATTCAAGTAGAAGGGGACTGTGGAGTCTTCCTTGACATGGTGGCAAGCTTTGAGGGGATTTTGAAATACACTCAGTGAGCATTTTGTTGGCAAGCAAAGAGTGTAAATTCTGCTCTAGTACAAACCACAGATTTCAGTTGAATGTGCAGATGGACGAACCAGTAGTGAAACCTCGATCTAAAAAGGTGAATGAAGTGCAGGTCACACTGGAAGAGCCCAGAATATGCACACCATTTTTCTCAGCTGAGCCAGAATCAAGCAGCAGAGTGGTAGCTCAAGAGTTGGGAGCCACGGGACAGCTGTTGAATGGCAAGGAGTTGAGAGACATGGATGAGAATGACCAAGAAAGGTCTGTAGTACACCCCAGAGGACTACCCAGAGTTAATGCAACCAGACGGGATAGCATAGATACAGACGATTCCTCAGTACCAAGGTCACCCAGCTGGCATGTGTTGGAGTGCACAAGCTAATCTGGTTCATTAAATAGATCTTCACAGCTCAAGTGGCAGAGTGGGGAATCAAACCCGGTTCTCCAGATTAGAGTGCACCTGCTCTAAACCACTACACCATGCAGTCATTCTAGCCCTGACCACTCCAGAGGCAACTTACTGCTGGTAGTCATGGAGTCTGATGATGCCACCCCTTTCTCCTTTCTTATCAGAGAGGGCATTGAGGCCAGAGTACGCACAGGCCCTTCCAGTTCTCTAGTTTCACTGTTCCAGTCTCTGGCCCTGAAGTTCCCAGTCCAGACTCTGGATATCCCAATTTTCCTGCCCTCCCTTTCCAACCTACAACTGTTCTGATTCAGCTAGGGTGGCCCTGGCTTTCAGACTTGTCCAGGAAGAAACCTAAGCTCAAGCACCCCCACACTTAAATTGTTCCAGTTTGACCGTTGTCCCTGTGTTTTCCTGTTTTTCTTCAGGCCTAGTCTTGCTAAAGCTGGAGCCCAAAATAGCCCCTGCAATGTTGCATTTCTGAGACATTTTCAATAAAGCTGTTGCTAAAAATGGTAACTGTTGGTCCTGTGACTATATAACTGCTCACTAAGGCCGAGCCAGTGGCATAAAACTCAGCCGTTCTTTGAACTGCCTTTAATGATTCTTCCCTTTCGGTCCTTCATTATAAAAGCATTGGTGGCATCAAGTGCTTCTCTTTGGCCTCGTTCTTTCTCTGAAACCACCGAGACACCAACCAGAGCTGCCCTGGGAGGAGGCGACGGCGGGCAGGCAGAAGGAGCCTTTTGTAGTCTTAACAGCATGCTTTAATGTATCGTTAAGGCATCAGAAGGAAAATTCAGAAAGCATAAAGTGCTTTCTTCTAGTTTGCTTTTTAAAAAAGACATCTTTGGTGCTACTAGGCAGGAAAGGAGGAGGGAAGGCCTGCTGGAATGGGCTTCTTGTTATTGTGAAAGGCAGGGATTGTGACTTCAGCCCTGCCGCTTGAAAACTTTGCCTATGCTCACAGGCAATGCATTCCTGAATTCAACAGATTGGGGAGACTGGAGGACGAAGCCATTCAGCAATGAAGCAAATGCACTCTGCGCATTCTTAGAAATACTTTTGCCTCCCTGTTCTGGGACTCAGGCCTGATGCTGAAACGAACTCACTGACTATGGCCTGGTGAAGACTTCTCACAAACATTAGTGGGGGTGCAGAGATAGGCATAGAGAACTTGCATATAACGAGACAAGGACTGGGAAGAGCTTTTTAAAAGGAGCTTATTTTTGTGATGTGTGGCTGGCAGTGGAAGGACAACGAAGAATGCATGGTGGCGAGAGGAACAATAGAAGAAGAAGAAGAAGAAGAAGAAGAAGAAGAAGAAGAAGAAGAAGAAGTAGTAGTAGTAGTAGTAGTAGTAGTAGTAGTAGTAGTAGTAGTAGTAGTAGTAGTAGTAGTAGTAGTAGTAGTAGTAGTCTGGGACCCTTGCCTCTGCTGAACTGCCTGATATATCCTCCAGGAAGCTTTACACTCCTCAGGAAAGAACTTGCTATTGGTCCCTGGCCCCAGAGCCAGCTGTCCCCAACCAGGGCCAGGGCCTTTTCAGCTCTGTCCCCAGCCTGGTGAAACTCTCTCTCTCTCTCTCATAAGACCCGGGTCCTGCAGGACTTAGTCCAGTTCCACAGGACCTGCATGACAGAGATGTTCCACCAAACATATGGTTGAGGCAACAATTGCCTGTAGATTAGCTGGCCTTCCTTCCCCTCCCTCTCCTTCCCTCCCCCTTCTTTTTTTACTTCCCCTCCCCTTTCTTTACTTTTCATTCACTCTCCCTGTTGTCCCCCCTTTCTTTTCACTTGATTTTTCCTCTTGTCTCAACTTCTTAGAGGACCTGCAAAATTTTGAGGCACTGTTGGTCATCTAACTACGACTAGTCAGCGGTTCTTAACCTGGAGGTCAGGACCCCTTTTGGGGGTCGAACGACCCTTTCACAGGGGTCGCCTAAGACTCTCTGCATCAGTGTTCTCCATCTGTAAAATGGATGGATGTTAGGGTTGGGGGTCACCACAACATGAGGAACTGTATTAAAGGGTCGCGGCATTAGGAAGGTTGAGAACCACTATAAACCAACTCACCATTAGGAATAATCAGTATTGTATATAGTAGGTATGGAATTAGAAAGCCATCATGTAATTTAAATTAATGATTGTTTTTTTCTATGGTTTTATTCTATGTTTTAACTTATATATTGTACTTTGTACGCATGATCTGTTGGAAGCTGCCCTAAACCTGACTTGATTGGGGAAGGGCAGCATATAAATACAATAAAATAGATAAAAGCAGTGGTGCGATTCAAATAATTTAACAACTGGTTGTTTACAAGCACCATTTTAACAAACGGTTCTGCCGAAGTGGTTTGAACCGGCTGAATCCCACCACTGGATAAAAGCCGTGATGACCTGGAAAAGAAATAATTTGTGACTTTTCTATGGAAGAGACAATACTAGTATATGAGATGAGTATCGTAACCATTCAGAAGAATGAAAAATTGGCGATAACACAGCCAACCTAATTAATATAATCACCCCTTATGGAAAATTCTGACTCAGCAGTTTCCCACTGGAATCCCCTTTCCAGGAATCCCCTTTCAGTGATATTGACCAGACCTGACATTTTTTTCGGAGCCTTGGTTGGGGTTAAATTCTTGGTAGGTTGTCATCCTATCACTTACTGCCTGTGTGAACGATCACTGTGCTTATCTTGTACGGTTTCAAGTTTTGCATGAGATGTCTCAGACAGGACCTCTGGCTTTTCATGGCCCTTCAACCCCAGCGTTCACATCTATTTCTCTCTCCAGTTATCTATCTTTGGACAGACATTTCACTTCATACATGTGATGAAGAGGCTTGTAGCCCAGGAAAGCTTAAGCATCCATCACAATGCTTTTCTAAGGAGAATTACATTTTTCTAAACCCATTGACTTCAGAGGACTCTGGTCGAATTCTGTGTAGGACGGCACTGCAAATCCATCTTCAAGGTTCTACAATTGCTTCAAGAGACTAACATGGTTACCCAAATGAAATTTGTGGCTCTGGGAGCTGAGATAGAATGACTGTGTTCCTTGAGTTTAGAGTGTTTCGTTTCTAAAGAGAGGGAAGTCAAGCCTTCAATGTTCTTTTTTTTTTAATTTTAATTTTTAAACTCTAGCTGTGTGGAGAAAGATGAGACTACAGTTGTTCAGTGCTGAGCAAAAAAGCCCCTCTCTGAATATGCCCTGAGGTACTTTATTATCCCTTCCTATCCCTTCCTATTCCTTTGCACTGACTGATGTTGCGGTACTGACTTAATGCTGGGGAATGGTGTAGATGCTATATATATCATATAGGTATTACATATGACTACACTTTAGGATTACCAACTCCTGTTTGGGAAACTGCTGGAAATTTGGGGCAGAGCTTGGGGAGGGATGGGAGATAAGCCGGAATGTGATGTCCTAGAGTCCCTCTTCTAAGGCCCCTTCCGCACATGCAGAATAATGCACTTTCAATCCACTTTCACAATTGTTTGAAAGTGGATTTTGCTATTCTGCACAGTAAAATCCAGCTTCAAAGTGCATTGAAAGTGGATTGAAAGTGTGTTATTCTGCATGTACGGAAGGGGTATAAAGCAGCCATTCCCTCAGGGGGAACAGATCCTTGTAGGTTGTAAACCCAGGAGAACTCCAGCCCTCACCTGGAGGTTGGCACCCCTGCTTGTTGGCTGTCACTCAGTGCCATCTGCTTGCGTACATTTTTAGATTCTGCCTTCAAAAACAAGGACAAATAATGCCATTTACCAGAACCATCTAAAATGGCAGAACACAGTGTGCAAGTTTTCAGGTTCTCCAGAATGTTCCACCAAGCTAGATGTTGCAAACAATAAAGGTTACGGTGTTGGGGATAAAAAGAAGCTGTCTCAGGTCGATTCCGCACTTTCGTTATCGACCTAAGTTCGAGCTGCGTTCGACCTAAGTGCTCCGCACAACCACTGGAATCAACGTGGTTTTGTACCAACTTCGCCCCGTGTAATGGTCAAATTTCTGACTCCAGTTGGGGACTACTACTTTTTCAGGGAACCATGCTTGAACTCAGCTTGATTCCAGTAGTGCGGAATCTCTGGTGCCAGGAGTCCCCCATTCAGCCAATCACAGCTGAGTGTTTCGGGCATGCGTACAGCTGAAAAATTGCCGCGGCAAAAATCGCGCCTAATTTCCCCCCCTCTTCTTTCTTGCGTTCGAAGCGATGGCTAGTCGCACAAACGGCACACAATTTCCGCGTACCAATGTAAGCGGCCAATCAAAAAACGCCACCTTCATCCCTCCATTCCTGTGGCAGTTTTTTTTATAACATGTGTGGGGATAGATGGAACATGGCCGTAGAACAGTAGCCAATCGGAACAGAGCGGCGAAGAGGCACAGGATGATTCCTCCCTTTGAGCTGGGATCAAGCTGGTTGCAGTGGGGAACAACAATAGCTTCAACCTAGGTTAGTACCCTTCTCAGGGAACTGGGTTGAACCTATTTTACTCGTGTGCGGAATCGCCCTCAGATCATCAGGAGCAGATCCAGAAGTGAAAATGGCCCTGAGTCAAGTCGCCCTGAGCCCTTTGGGGATGGGTGGGGTAGAAATTTTAAAAATAAATAAACGGCCCTCTTGGCTGCTGGCAGGGCCTGGGGTGGGTGTAGGGATGCCAGATCCAGGTTGGGAACCCCCTGGAGAATTGGGGCTGGAGTCTGGGAAGGACAGGGACCTCAGTGGGGCACGATGTCATAGTCCACCCCCCAAGCATCTGTTTTCTCCAGGGGAAATGATCTCTGTAGTCTAGAGTTGAGCTGTAATTCCAAGGGATCTTCATATTATTTATTTATTTATTTATTTTTTCAATTTATATACCGCCCGATCCCCGGGGGGCTCCGGGCGGTGAACAACAGGAGCAATCATACAAATATAAATACATAGGCTCCATCCCATAAAATAGCTTAAAACTCATAAAAACAGCAAGTAACCATAATACATAATAAATAAATAGAAGGCGTCTGGCCCCAATTTAAAAACCTCCCTCCCTGAGGGGCCAGTGGGAGGACTCCCCTATTATGAGGGGCTCCCTCATATGAGGGGACCCTCTGGATGTAAGCTGCCCCAGGCACAGAGCAGTGAGGGGCACCCATATTAGCAGCTGGACACTCCAAAGGCCCGGTGGAACAACACGGTCTTACAGGCCCTGCGGAACTCACCCAGGTCCCGCAGGGCCCGGACAGCTGGAGAAAGGGTGTTCCACCAGGCCGGGGCCAGTGCCGTCAGAAAGGCCCTGGCCAGCGGGCTGGAGGACCAGCCGCATCATAGAGGGGCCGGGGACCACCAGCAGAATTGGCCTCTGCAGAACGCAGAGGCCGAATTCGGGGACATATGGGGTGATGCGGTCGAGAAGGTCACGAGGGCCCCAGGCGGCGCAAAGCAGCTTCCAAAGGTCAGAACCCACAACCCTTGAAGATGATTCGGAATTCAACCAGGAAGCCAATGCAGCTGCCGCAACTTGCAGGCTGGATGTGATTCTCTGAAGGCGCCTCTCCTGTGAGCGAGGCGATGCTGCCGCTGATGTTGGACCAGTTTAACTTCCGGAATCAAGCGCAAGGGAAGGCCCGGCGTACCAGCCGAAGTTACAATAGTCCAGCCTGGAGGTGACCCGTTGCATGGATCACAGTGGCCAAGATCAGCCTGGGAGAGGAGAGGAGCCAACCGCCGGGCCTGGCGAAGATGGAAAAATGCAGTCCGGGTTATAGCAGGCGGGCCACCTGGGTCTCCATTGAAAGAGATCGAATCAGGTGGACCCCAGACAGCTTGAACGGAGGAGGTCGGCCAATGAGACCCCCCTCCCACCACCGCGGCTGGAAATCTCCAAAAGCCTCACTCCCCACGGCGGCCTAGCCAGAGGATCTCCATCTTCGATGGATTGAGTTTTAACCTGCTCTGCTTCAACCAACCAGCAACCGCCTCCAAACAATGCTGTAGAGCTGCAGAGGCGGTACAACCGCTCCCCCCTCCATCAACAGAATGAGCCAGGAGTGTCATCAGCATATTGATGACAGATCAGCCCAAAGCTCCCGCGACCAGCTGAGCAAGTGGTCGCATATAGATGTTAAATAATAGCCCGGGATAGCAGCGCTCCCTGAGGGTTACTCTCGCGACTGAAGCCGGGCACTTCCTGGAGGCTTCATCCCCGCGACCACACTTGCTGACTCCGGTCCCGGAGGAATGAGGCCAATCCACTGAAGGACGAGTGCCCCGAACCCCAGAAGCGGACCCAGACGGTGGGTCAAAGGTCATGGTTACGACCATATCAAAGCGGCTTCGCGGTAAGATCTAACAAAACCAGCAGCCATACGATCCGCGCTCGGTCCAAGCTGGATAATGAGTGTATCTGGTGATGGCATGACAAGAAGCGGTTTCGTCCCCATGCCCAGCACTGGAAGCCGTAGGACTGGAAGGGATCCGAAGAGCCGATGCGTCATCCAGGAAACCCTGAAGCTGCTCCAACACCACTCTCTCAATTACCTTCCCCAGAAGCGAAAGATTCGAGAGGCGGGCGTGGTGAATTGGCCAGATATCACCTGGATCTAACAATGAGATCTTTTTAAGGTGGAAGGCACCACTGCCTCCTTCAACCCATCGGAAAGACCCCTTGCTCAAGGGGAGCCATTGATGATATTCAACAGATGGGGATTGGCATTAGCTCCGCCCGGCAAGATTTTATAAGCCAGGAGGGGCACCGCGGATCCAGAGGACAGGTAATAGGGCTAACAGCAGCCAAGGACCCCTGTCAACAAGCGGCTTCGGAGAGAACTGGGCCAAACTTGGGCCGAAAGGCGGCAAAGGGAGCCTCCAGTTCACTAATTGTAGATAGCGTGGTGGGAAGGTCCTGCAAAGCGGGCTGACGCGACTTTATCTGCAAAAAAAAGCTCATAAATGCCTCACAGCTAACAGCCAATCGTTGGTTTTGTGGACCCGCTTCCGATAAGGAGGGTCAAGGGACCGAATTATCACAGAAATAATTGTGCCGGGCGAGAGCTAGCAGACGCTAAGAGGAGGAGAAAGCCCTCTTCCAGGCCTCCTTCAACTTGCCATCCTTCATAGAAGCCTTCATAAACGTCTCTATAGGATGTTCGGCGCCGCTCCGTCACGAGATTTCCGCCACACTGGCTCTAGTGCGATCTAAGGACCCGCTTTCATCTGGCGCAGCTCCCTCGGTATACCAAGGAGCCTGCCGAACACAGGGGCGAAGAAGGACGCCGAGAGGAGCAATAACAGTCTCCGATGGCATCGGAGAGCCGGGAATTCCAGTCCCTCCCACCTGCTCATCGAGTGTGCCCGGCGGGTTCAGGGTCCCTTGCAGAACATTCAGGAAACCAATTGGATCCATAAGTCTCTCGCTGGCGAGCATAAAATCAGCCTCGCCTAGGCGGGTTTGGCAGCGGCAGGTCCATCCCGAACCTTCAGAGGCGTGAATGGTCAGACCGATGGCACTCTGTCCATAGAGGATATGACCACATTAACCCCCCCAAACCGAAGACCAAATCCAGCGTGTGACCCGGCCTCATGAGTGGGGCCAGAGCTTGCCAAGGAGAGGCCCAGTGCCGCCATGGATGACACTAGGTCCATGGCCACCCGTACATGAGGCGGTAAGTGCGACATGGACATTGAAGTCCCCCAGAACAATAAGTCTGAGGAACCGCAATGCCCAGTCCGCCCACCACCTCCAGTGAAGCCAAGCAGCAGGCTGTCCCCTGGTCAGCTTAGGCGACGGTACACCAGGAGGACCGCCATCCCTCTCCAGCATGGCCAACCACTCTAGGCCGACCACACTCCATGCCGGGTGATCTCTGGGATGGGGGCCGCCCTGAAAGGGAATAGAATCACGGATTGAACATCGCCACACCTCCCCGGCCCCTGTGTTCGTGGCATGAGTGGAGACATCAGCGAACCCGGGTGGCGCGACTTCACCTAAAGGCGACGGTTTCACCCTGGCGCACTCCAGGTTTCCCCCGATTGAGTGCAGGCCAGAGTCCATCTGCTGGAGCTTCCGAGATAATCTCGGAGTACAGCAGTTTTATTGTTGATGGACCTGGGAGCAAGTTAATCCCAGCATCAGCGGCGAATGGTAGAAGTAACCCCTGAACCTACCGGCCACCACCATGCGTCCCTTGGGATAGGTCGGAGAGTCAGAAGAAGCGGCAGCATGACCATATCTCAAGTTAGCTGCTTCTATCATTATGGCCGCCAGCCCTACCGCTACCCATATCTACCGCCCCATCAAATCACTGGGATCCCCTGCCCCAAGGTAGGTGCCCCCCATTGCCAGCTGTTCTCCTCCAAGACCTATAGCCTCACTAAACACTACCACTACCACACCAAGTAAGGCCCAATCCTACTACTGAACTAATACTAAATCTAGCTTCGTTAATCCCAATATCACTGGAAACAGGCTGGAGGCTACAAGCAACAACTGTGCCTAACCAGACCTATATATATAACTATATAGACCTATATATATAACTTCCTCTTGGCTGGCAGGCAGGCAGACCAACAGAAGGATCTGTCCCAGGCAGGGCTGAACAGGCTGGCTGCCTTGGGCTGCTGGTGGAACTCCTGTTGTAGCTGCCAGGCCTCACCCCCTGCAGGTGTTTCCAATGGGGTGGGTGGGGAAGGACTCTCACTCCTTCCCAGTGGCAGCAGGCGGCAGCTCACCAGGTGGACTTCCGCTTGGCTGGCAGGCAGGCAGACCAACAGGAGGGTCTGTCCCAGGCAGGGCTGAACAGGCTGGCTGCCTTGGGCTGCTGGTGGAACGCTCCTGTTGTAGCTGCCAGGCCCTCACCCCTGCAGGTGTTTCCAATGGGGTGGGTGGGGAAAGGACTCTCACTCCTTCCCAGTGGCAGCAGGCGGCAGCTCACCAGGTGGACTTCCGCTTGGCTGGCAGGCAGGCAGACCAACAGGAGGGTCTGTCCCAGGCAGGGCTGAACAGGCTGGCTGCCTTGGGCTGCTGGTGGAACTCCTGTTGTAGCTGCCAGGCCCCACCCCCTGCAGGTGTTTCCACCTTATGGCTAGCATCTCAATTAGATTTTCATCTGTGAAGGGTTAGAGGAGATTAAATATGTAATCCTTGCTGGTAGAAAGTGTCAACAAGTCATAGCTGGCTACAGCAACCTCAGCATTTTTCGAGGCAAGGGACAAACAGAGATGGTTTACCATTGACTGCTTCTGCATATCAACCCTGGACTTCCTTGCTGGTCTCCCATCCAACTACTAACCAGGGTTGTCTCTGTTCAGTGTCTGAGATATGATGAGATCAAGCTAGCCTGGACCATCTAGCTCAGGGCATGTGCTCCTTAGAACATTTGAAAAGGGCTCAGAAACTCCATCTATCTCAACCTAGATCTACTGGAGGGCACAAAATACAAATTTGTTCCTTGAAAGGTTTAGTCAGCCCTGGTTCTGTTCATACCAAGCAATGTACATTTCTTGATTACTTTGAAGATACATTTAACAGGATACATCTGCTTGATGGAGTGACCCTCTTCCGGATAGATCAAGCACAATATTTTACAACACTCAGTCTTAGGGTTGGTCAATACTAAAAAAATTCGGTAAAATTCGGATTTGGGTATTTTGGGGCATAAAATGATTTGTATGCCCGAATCCGAATCATAGCCAATTCGGATATACCTGAAAATTCGGGTAAATCCGAAAAATTCGGGTCCGTTTTATTATTTTTTTGAATTTTGGGTGTTTTTTATTAACGTTGGCCTGCAGGGGACGTACTTGTGTTATGGCACTAATATTTCCGGTTATCATCTGGAGACTGTCCTGATGATTCTCCCAAGTTTGGTGCAGCTGGCCCGGGGGGCAAGTTATTGACCTCGTGGCATCATCCCCCCATTGTTTCCAATGGAAGCTAACAGGAGAGGGTTGACTTTTGAAGGTCCATAACGTTGGACCCTTGAACCAAACTTCACCAAACTTGGGGAGTATCATAGGGACAGCATTTGGTATGATACCCCAAAATTTTGGTGACAGTAGTTTAAAACTGCACCCCCACAGTCACCCAAACAAATTTCCCCAGATTCTGTGCTCTGTAGTGGCTGTATTGGCCCATTGCAGCCAATAGGAAATTCTGGAGGGCTGTGGAGTGCACATTTTCATGGTAAACCCACAAAAACTTTCAGGGTGCCTTTCAGAGAGTCTCTTCATGACACCATCCAGGCTTGCGGCCGTTGCTTCATGTCTACTGTTATAGGGTCCATCTCCCACTGCCCCCCATAAGCAAAGTTCTCAAACTCTGATGGTGTCATCCAAAGACTCTCCTGAAGATACCCTGAACATTTTGTGATCAGCCTTGATAAATGTGCACCCCACAGCCCTCCACCAGAAATTCCACATTGACAGCAATGCAGCCGCAGAAAAAGAACCTTGGGCAATTCTTTGGGGTGATCGCAGGGGCACATTTTTAGACATATCAGCACCAAATTTCAGGGTATCATCAGGAGACTGTCCTGATGACACACCCATGCTTGGTGCAGCTTGGTTTAGGGGCCAAAGTTATGGACCCTCAAAATGGTAGCCACCATTCTTTAGCTGTCATTGGAAACAATGGGGATAGAGGCCCCCCTTGGAGGGTCCATAACTTTGGCCCCCCTGAACTGCAAACTGCACTGAACTTAGTGTCACTGTAAGCAGTCTCCTGATGATACCCTCCTGAAATTTGTGCCACTAGCTTTAAAAATTCCGCTTACAGCCATCAGCTTCCCTAATACGAAGCCTGCTGGAGTGAGTGAGCGAAACATCAAAAGAAACCAGCATTTTTAAAGTTAGTGACACTAACTTTAGGTAACATCAGGAGACTGTCCTGATGATACCTCAGTTTGGTGCAGTTTGGTTCAGGGATTTCAAAGTTATGTGGGACTCTCAAAGGTGTAGCCCCCATTCCCTATCAGCTCCCCATTGGAAACAATGGGGATAGTCAGACCCCTTTGAGGTCCATACCTGAACCAAACTGCACTAAACTTGGTGGGCAACACTCCATGCCCATTCCATTTATGTCTCGATATTCTGCTGTCATCGCATCCTCAGGTATTCCCCAGGTTTCTACTCAAGATTTTGTTCTGCAGTGACTCTGGCTGCATTGCTGTCAATGAATTTTCTGGTAGAGGGAAGCTGTGAGGTGCACATTTCGAGGAGAATAGTTCAGGGTATTTCAGGGAGAGTCTTGATGATACCTCATCCAGGTTTGGAATTTTGTCAGGTTTAATTCTATGGGGACCCAAAAGGTAGCCCAGATCTCCCTCCCCTGGAAGCAGTTCCCAAACCTGATGGTGTCATCCAGAGACTCTCCTGAAGATACCCTGAAAGTTTTCTTTTGTGAGCTTCTACCATGAAAAAATGTGCACTCCACAGCCCCCCCCAGAAATTCCCTATTGACAGCAATGCAGCTAAGTCACTGCAGAACAAAGAATCTTGTTTTCTGGGGCCTGCAGGGTGCATTTGTAGATGTATCGGTACTAATATTAGTAGAATAGGAGACTGTCCTGATGAATCGTTTGGTGCAGTTTAATAGTTGAAATATGGACCCTCAAAAGGGCAGCCCTTAGTCTCTATTGGAAAGAATGGGATAGGGATTACCACTTTGGGGTCCATAACTTTGGCCCCTAAACCAAAATGCACTGATTGAGTGGCATCATCAGGACAGTCTCCTGATGATACTCCTGAAAATTTGGTGCTGATATGTTTAAAATGTCTCCTGCAGGCCGAAATGTGAAACACCAAAAAATAAAACGCACTGGTTGGTAATCCGGAATCCCATGGATTCGGATCTGTTAGACTGACAGCCTCCGGCCCCTGCTCTTTCCGGTCCGTCCGAACCGCAGATCTCGGTAAAAAATTCGGATTTGGACTGTCCGGGACTCAACCCTACTCAGTCTTAGGGTTAGTCCAATACTAAAAAAAAAATTCGGTAAAATTCGGATTTGGGTATTTTGGGGCATAAAATGAAGTTTGTATGCCCGAATCCGAATCATATGCCAATTCGGATACCTGAAAATTCAGGTAAAATCGAAAAATTCGGAATCCATTTTATTATTTTTTTTTGAATTTTGGGTGTTTTTTACTGCGTTCCGGTATACAGGGGACGCAATTGTAAAGCTAGCAGCACTAAATTTTCAGGATATCATCTGGAGACTGTCCTGATGATTCTCCCCAAGTTTGGTGCAGTTTGGTTCGGGGGGGGGGCAAAGTTATTGAACACCAAAGTGCCATCATCCCCCCATTGTTTCCAATGGGTGCTAACAGGAGATGGGGGCTACACTTTTGAGGGTCCATAACGGTTGGACCCTTGAACCGCTTCATAAACAGGGGAGTATCATAGGGATGATACATTTGGTATCATACCCCAAAATTTTGGTGACAATGGCTCTAAAACTGCACCCCCACAGTCACCCAAACAAATTTCCCCAGATTCTGTGCTCTGTAGTGGCTGGCTTGGCTCATTGCAGTAATAGGGAAATTTCTGTGGGAGGGCTGTGGAGTGCACATTCTCATGGTAAACCCACCAAAACTTTCAGGGTCTCTTCCGGGAGAGTCTCTTCATGACACCACCATCCGGGTTTAGTGGCCGTTTGGCCTCCAAGGGTTCAACTGTTATGGAGTAGGTCCATCTCCCACTGCCCCCCACATAAGCAAAGTTCCTCAAACTTGGATGGTGTGTCCAAAGACTCTCCTGAAAGATACCCTGAACATTTGTATGATCTGTACTTATGATAAATGTGCACCCCACAACTCCCCTCCACCAAAGAAATCCCACATTGTTAGCAATGCAGAAGTCACTGCAGAAAAAAAAGAACCTTGGGCAGAATTTTTTTTGGGGGGGGGGGGGGGGGGGGTGCCTGGGGCACATTTTTAGACATATCAGCGCCAAATATCAGGGTATCATCAGGGAGACTGTCCTGATGACACACTTATGCCAGGTGCAGTTTGGTTTAGGGGCCAAAGTTATGGACCCTCAAAATGCGTACAGCCACCATTTCTTTAGCTGTCGTTGGAAACAATGGGGATAGGGGAGCCCCTTTGAGGGTCCATGGCTTTGGCCCCCTAGAACTGCAAGCTGCACCAAACTTGGGGGGTGTCACTGTAAGCAGTCTCCTGATGATGCCCTCCTGAAAGTGATGCCACTAGCTTTAAAAATTCAGTTTTCATGTTTCACCCGCTTCCCTGCACATGAAGCCTGCTGGAGTAAGTGAGCTGGTGAAACATCTATGAAACCAGCATTTTTAAAGCTAGTGACACAAACTTTGAGGGTAACATCAGGAGACTGTCCTGATGATGCCCCAAAGTTTGGTGCAGTTTAATTCAGGGAGCCAAAGTTATGTGGGACTCTCTCAAAGGTGTAGCCCCCATTCCCTATCAGCTCCCCATTGGAAACAATGGGGATAGTTGCACCCACTTTGAGGGTCCATACCTGAACCAAACTGCACCAAACTAGGTGGAGTAAGGACAGTCACCTGATGATACCATTTATGTCTCGATAATTTAGTTGTAATACATCTCAAAATGCATCCCTTGCAGGCATTCCCCAGAAATTTGCCCAAGATTCTTTGTTCTGCAGTGACTCTGGCTGTATTGCTGTCAATGGGAATTTTCTGGTAGAGGGAAGCTGTGAGGAGTGCATTTCTGAGAAGGTATGGTCACAAAACTTTCAGGGTGGTATCTTCAGGGAGTCTCTGGATGACACCTCATCCAGGTTTGGGAATTTTGCTTCAGGGTTTAATTCTATGGGGACCCAAAAGGTAGGGCCCAGATCTCCCTTCCCCTAGTAAGAAGTTCACAAACACCAGATGAGTAATCAAGAGACTCTCCTGAAGATACCCTGAAAGTTTTCTTTAATGAGCTTCTACCATGAAAAAATGTGCACTTACAGCCCCTCCCAGAAATTCCCTAATGACAACGAAATGCAGCTAAGTCACTGCAGAACAAAGAATCTTGTGCAAATTTCTGGGGTGCCTGCAGGGGGGGTGCATTTGTAGATGTATCGGTACCAATATTTCAGTGTATCATCAGGAGACTGTCCTGATGATACCCTCAAATTTGTTGCAGGTTAATGGTTCAGGGGGGGCCAAAGTTGTGAATTTTCAAAAGGGTAGCCCTCATCTCCTTAGTTCCCATTGGAAAGAATGGGGGATAGGGACACCACTTTTGGGGGTCCATAACTTTGGCCCCTAAACCAAAATGCACTGATTGAAGGTATCATCAGGACAGTCTCCTGATGATACTTCTGAATATTTGGTGCTGACTGTTTAAAATGTCTCCCTGCAGGCCGAAATGTGAAAAAACACTCAAAAATAAAAAAACACACAATTGACTGTTGAAATCCGAATCCCATGGATTCGGATCTGTTAGGATTCGGACAGCTCAGATTCGGCCCCTGCTCTTCCGAATCCGTCCGAATCCGTGCAGATTCGGTAAAAATTCGGATTTGGACTGTCCGAATCTCCAACCCTACTCAGTCTATATATATGACCCTTCATCACGGGTAAGCATGTAATGTAAGAGAATCGTTCAAGCTTTCATCGGCGAACACAGCGCTGTAAATTGTTTATTGTTCAACATGTAGAATAATCTTCAGAACAAGCTGAGGTTTCAAACACAAAGAGCTGTGTGTCACAGAGCCACTGAGTCCCGTGTCTGTCCTGCGGCCAGAACCGTCAAGGAGAGAAAGAGAAATGGAAAAATTTAATGAGATGCTGAATGGTTCTGGCAAGGAGAAAGCAGGAAAGCTTTCCCCCGCAGTTCTCAGGGGTGACAGGTAGCAGACACCCTCTTCCTCCGTTACTGATCTCTATTAATCTTCTCCGCCAGCCTGGTTAAAGGAGTCCCTTCAGTCTAGACTGCCATTTCATGTCTTCCTTGCTGTATTTTCCACTCAACTCTGAAGTGCCGGCTGCTTGAAGAGGGACTGGTACAACAGGGGAAAAGGGCCTGGGTGGGGTAGAACGTTCACTTGTTTTCTGTACTGACTATGTTTGGATTGAAAGCCTGCAAAGACTGAACTGGAAGGTATTTGAAGGCATCATAAGCAGTGGTGGGATTCAGCAGGTTTGCACCACTTCGGCAGAACTGGTTGTTAAAATGGTGCTTGTAAACAACCAGTTGTTAAATTATTTGAATCTCACCACCGAAACTGGTTGTTAAATTATTTGAATCCCACCACTGATCATAAGTCAGGTTGTCAGCTCCGGGTTGAGAAATACCTAGATATTTTGGGGGTGGGACCTGCGGAGGGGTGGGATTGGGGAAGGGGAAGAACTTCCACCACACCACACTGGCTCCTAGACTGGTGTGCAGGCTGTTAGTTGGTTCCTGCGTGTGGAGCTTTTAGGGTTGCCAACAGTGGGTTGGGAAATTCCTGGATATTTGGGGGATAAAACCTGGGGAGGAGGAACGGGCACAGGGAGTTATATTGCCATTGAGTCCACTCTCCAAAACTGCATTTTCTCCACCAGAGAAAATCTGGAGATCAGTTGTCATCTGGAGATCAGTTGTCACTCGGGGGAATTTCCAGGTCCCACTGGGAGGTTAGCAAAATCAACCCGCTGACTGGATTTCTTGAACTGTGTTTTATGTGTGCATGGGTAAGGCAAATCAACAGACCCCTTCCTTACTGTCCATTCAGAGTTTCTGCAGCTCAGGTGGGGCAGGGGCACGGGCAGGGTGCGACCAGTGGAGACCAGATGCTGGGCACTCCAGTTGGGGTGGGGTGGCCTTCACCTTTGCCTCTGCTTTGTAAGTTTCCAGATCCTATTGCTCAGAATTCAGTTAGCCACTTTATATGTGTGTGTGTGTGGGGGGGGTGGTAGTGGCAAGAGGGTGAAGAACAGCTTTGTTACCTCTAAGCATTTAGTGCAGGGCTAGCAGAATTAAACTGACACAGCACATGCAAGAAAATGATTCAGGTTGACTTTTAAGTCAGAGGCTGTCTAGAAAACAAATGCACCTCTAGATGCCAGTTTTATGTCTATGTCACTATATACTTCAGAAATAGCAGCTTTCAAAAACTGGTGCAAACGATGTCTATTTTTGCTCTAACAATCACAGCCTCCCTTGGAGATGAGAGAAAAGCCAGGCTATTCCCTAGTGCCGAGTGACTTTGTCCGTTGTTGCTAACCAAACCTGACACTTCCCCAGGTTGACAACATTTTTCAGGAAGTTCTCTGGGGATCGTTGTTGAAAATGTACTTTTTTATGGGCGGAAGTCTATAAGACCTGAGTTTTAGGGGAGTATGTTCCTGCCAGCAGGAAGATGTTATGACAACAAAAACAAAGATTAGCAGTGAATTCCATCCTAGCCTTGTGTTATACCCGCTGGATAAAAATAGGATTGTTGTTAAGTCTTCTCGCACCCAGCAGTAGATTTATGCCAGTGTGTAGCTCCCAAGCTAGCTTGATCTCTCAGAAGCTAAGCAGGGTCAGTCATGAATAGTATTTGGATGAACAACCTTCAGCTGCATGATGTGGTGGTGGCAGGCAATGGCAAACCACCTCCAAATGTCTCTTGGATTGAAAGCCCTACTGGGTCACTGTAAGCCAGCTGTGACTTGATGTCACACACAAAGAATGATAGCCCAGGTTAGCATGCAGGGTTGTAGCTTCTTAAAACAGCACCTGGGGCTCACCTGGGGCACCGTGCCCTCCGCAGCTGTGCTTCCACTCCAATCTCCCCGTGGAGTTCCTTGTATAAGTTATAAATTTTGACTCAGATTTTAATCTTTGGGTTTATACCTTATTTTTTTCCTGTGTCCTTTGTGTATATGACTTGGTATAGTATAGTATGTCAATAAAAGTGTTTTAAATGTCAAATGGAAAACAGCAGAGAGAAAAAGCATTTCCAGAACTGAACGGAGGGAAAAAAAGTGTGGAATTCAAAGAAAACCCCCATAGCATTTGGTGGCAAGATATGTTGTAAATTGCTTGTGTGGAAAAGGCAAAGGTGTCTCAACAGAAAGTAGTCAATTGTGTCAGAAGTTGCCCAAAGATCCATTCAGGTCACTAGGGGCTGTTTCCATGGGAAGATTTTTCTTTGTGTACAATGCAGGAAGCCCCCAAATTAAACGGGAATCTCCACACATTTGGACCATGACTCATGGACTTCCCTGGTCTTTTCCTTTCAAAATGGATGCCCCCCCCACCCCAATTTTGATCTGGTTCAAAGGCTGAGCTGTGGTGTGGCACAACAGGAAGACGGCAGAGCTAAGT
Organism: Sphaerodactylus townsendi; assembly: GCF_021028975.2. Lineage (NCBI taxonomy): Eukaryota > Metazoa > Chordata > Lepidosauria > Squamata > Sphaerodactylidae > Sphaerodactylus > Sphaerodactylus townsendi. The sequence goes on from NC_059430.1 coordinate 103,023,421, forward strand.
TCCCTTTAAAATGGTGTGGGTAAATGAACCACCCAGGAGATCCTGAAATTCCTCCTCCTCGTCCTCCTCCTCCTCCTCCTCCTCCTCCTCCTCCTCCTCCTCCTCCTCCTCCTCCTCCTCCTCCTCCTCCTCCTCCACCACCACCACCACCACCACCACCACCACCACCTGGGATATATGGGGTGAGACGTTCACAAAAGTATGAGACGTTCACAAAAGTATGAGGGTCCCAAGCCACGAATGGCCTTAAAGGTTAACACCAACACCTTGAAGGTGACCCGGAATTCCACTTACCCCTGCCATGTGACTTAGCATAAAGTGCAGAATGGGTCCAGACTATGCAACACCCAGGAACATATTCACATTGTCCAGGATGATGAATCTGAAACTATTCATAGATGATTGACTAGATGGAGCCTCTGGCCTGACCTGCTGAACTAATGTTGAAGTTGGACTGCATCTGAGAGATCTTTGTGGCAAAGAAATGCAAAAAGATTGCCACAGCTTATGACTGAATTCCTATAACTTTGGGACTCACTTCTGGGGGTTATGAAATTTCACATTATCCTAAACAATCGAGCTGGGCGTGATTCCACTAATGGCAGAGAAAAAACAGATGTTCTTTAGCTGCTATTAATGCCTCCTCTTGGGGCCTCAAATGAGCTCTATAACAGGTTCCGTGGGATCTGGCACGAGTATTTCACCAGTATACCTCTATCTGCCTCCTTTCAGGTCTCCGGATTCCCTCATAAACCAGGGAGCTAGACTTTTTCAGACAGCACCAAGGAATGACTCTTTCCCTCACCACAGAGACCCTGACATCCCAAGCCATTTATGAGGATGTCACCATGAAAGTTTTCAACCTGCCCCAGGGCAGTTTGGAAATCAAGTGGATTCCTTAGTCTCTGGGGCTGGATCATCCTTTACTGCAGCAGTAGGGCCCTAATGTATGGTGTGACCATACATTAGCACCCGCAACTCCTAATTATTACATGTTGCAATAAATTAAATCCAGCATGTGACACATTTTGTGCTCGATCCGTTTTGTGTTGGATCTGTTAAAACCTTGGTTGGATCCATGGTTTCAATGGCTGCAATAAAGTTCTGAACTTGAACTGATGAGGTAACCTCATGAATGTTGAAATCCCCCAAACAGTAAAAATGGCAGCAGGTTGATGACCACTCCACAAGCTCAGTTAGGGCTCTGATGGAACAGTCAGACACAATGCATCACCAACTGACCTAAACCCAACATAAAGCTAATTAAATCAATGCTGGCAATATGTTGGACTGAGAATCCTGGAGGAGCACTGCAACTCCTTCAACTGTCCTCCGATTCAAGGATGAGACAGCAGGAGTAACATAATTACGTAAACAGTGTCAACCAGTCAGACTTTGGTCATGCCATATCAGCTTCTTGTTCCCCTGCCAGATCACACAACAGTGAGACCTTATTTGTGACTGCTTAGGCGTTAAGCAAGACAAGGTCAAAGTAGGGGCAATAAAATCTCTTTGCAAGCCTGTCTCTGTCCTCATCAGTTGTCTCCCACAACCAACAGTTTTGCCATCCCCATACCTCTGTAGCCCAAAACCCACTTAAGTCACTCATGGTATCATCTCAAGGACCACATCAAATACGAAGCAAGAACAGAAGAAATGGTGGAAAGTACTGTCAAGTCACAACTGACCTATGGCAACCCCACAGAGTTTTCAAGGCAACAGATGGACAGAGGTGTTCATCATTGCCTTCCTCTGTGCAACAACCCTACCCATTGTTGGTCTCCCATCCAAGTACTAACCAGGACGAACCCTGCTTAACTACCAAGATATGATGGGCTAGCCTGGGCCACCCGGGTCAGAGTACAGTCAAAACAGAGTCCCCAAATTAACCACATCCTCTAATATGTCCTTCTGCCCTTCCTACCACCCCAAAGTCCCTAAGTCTACCAGCAAGGTGCCTTGCTCACTCCACCATAGATAGAATAAACAGCCAAGACTATCTGTAAGAAAACAATATTTGATTTGAGGCTCTGCTGCTTGTCCTATAATTAAAGCCAGAATCTGCCACAAAGTGCGAATTTTCCTAGCCACAAAAAAAACCTTAAGCCTCTGCCTATTGTAGCATTTCATAGATTTTGCCTCTTGTTTATTAGGTAATTTGCTTTTTAGACACTTGGACCTCTGGTTTAGTGTTCAAACCTCTGCTCAGATAATTCTAGGGATAGATAGCTATAGATAGGGATAGGTCACTTGCTTGCCTTCTATCTAGGGATAGATAGCTTGCTTGTCTTCTCAGTCTACCTCTTTGGCCTCTCCGCATGACAGCAGACAGCCAAACATTGTGTATTGAGTGACTGGCTGTTTAGAAGGGCTTTCTAGGCTGTGGAGTATAACTGTATAGTGTGCTAGATACTACTGAGTTAGTTAATACCCTAGCTCAGATATTAGTGATATTCCCCTCAATACATTCTAAATGGATTCTCAGCATTTCTTCCAAGTTTGTGGACACTTTGCCACTTTGTTAAGGATTCCTCATAGCTATTGTGTGGGTTACTGGCCAGGCTGAGGCCTTCCTTTAAGCCAGGTGTAAAGCCCAAGACTTGTCAGGTCTTAGCAAGGAGAGATGGTGGGAAGGAGTTTTTTTTTCCTTCCTTGTGTGTTCAGGCTAGTTTAATAAAGATTTGGGCTTGAACTGGAACATCAGTTATATTCACACTCATATATCTAGAGTATGGGTGATTTTTTGGCCACATTTGGTAACATTCTGAGACTTTTCAGCCTTGGTTCTGCCCCAGACAACAGCTTAATGTCTAGCTGTAAGACAGGACTGGAAAACTGCTATTCTGTGCTCCTCAAACGCCACAGAAAACAGAAGAGAATGCGGGCAGTCACCTGCCCCTACATCACACTGAGGTCCTTCTTCAGCTGAGATTCCTTTCCCTCACAACAGACAACTACCATTGCTGATGCTAGTGCTGGAACAACAGCATCCAGCCACCTTGCCAATCATGCCTGGATATAGACTTCATTGAGAACCACCTGGAGATTGGGAGTAATGGCTAGGAAGGTGGGAGTTTGTGGAGGGGAGGAGGACAAACAGAGATGTGATCTGGCCTCTGAAGTTAGCATTTTCTTCAGGGGGCTAATCTCAATAATCTGGCAGAATGAAAGGCACCATCTGAGGGTCAGTAATCTTACCCTGCCTTTCTCTCCTTTTAAAGTATATTTTAATTTGCACTGGCAATTTATTGTTGTAAACCTTTTTGGAAACCTATTTTTGTATGAAAGGCAAATAGAAATGCAACAAGTTAGTCCAAAAATATGATTCTGAAAACTCGGGAGCGGATTGTTGCACAGTTTATTCCCAAGGGGCAACAGCAGACATCTGTGAGAACAATAAAATGAACCCAACTTTAAGAAATGCCTCATTCTGTCCTACCCATCTTTCCTTTTCCAGGCCTCCCCCTTTCCTGAATGAGCTTGAACTTGATTTCATTTTCGCAGTATTCAGAGAAGCCAAAAGCCAAGCCTGCCAAGAGCTTTTAATTCATTAGTGCAATCTCAGTCCATCAGAAATGGCCTTCTTTTTTGCATTGAGCAGACAATAAAACCCTCCAAAATTTACACAGGTGATTCAGAGCCACAATATCCTCTCATTGATTTTCTGTCATTTGTGTCTTTCCATTCCTTTCTTTCTGTGAAGTTTATACATTATTGGTTTTTAATCATAAAATTAGGGGCTGTGGAGATTTAAAAGCCGCAAGGGGAACCAATGGAAAAGTGGGTGCCATTTTCGCTACAAGCTTGTGCTCGACTAGTTTCATTACACAGAGAAAATAAAAGTTGATTTAAATTCAAACATAAAGATGGATTAAAGCAGAGTGGCAAAATATGTCTTTCCGCAGTGAGAGCCGTTAATGCACAATGGGAGTGATATGACTGAGGTAAAAAAACAGCAAACCCTATGCATGTGTGTGACAGAGTTGCCAACCTCCAGGAGGAGCCTGGAGTTCTTTCAGAATGATGATTCATCTCCAGACAACAGAGATCAGTTCCTCTGAAGAAAATGGCCGCTTTTGGCTGCAAACTCTACAGCTCCACATCCCCTGCTGAGCTCTCTTCCCATCCTAAACTCGGCTGTCCTCAGGCTCTACCCTAGATCTCCTGAGTTTCCCAACCAGGAGTTGGCAACCTTGAGGCTTTCATGGCCAGAATCAACCAGCAGTTGTGGGTTTTCTGGGCTGTATGGGTGTGGTCTGCAGTTTTTGCTCCTAACATTTTACCTGCATCTTACCTGCATGGTGGGCTCTTCACAACTCTCTATGAACATCTCTGGGGCAAGACTCCCTGATCAAGATTTCCATATCCTGGTGCAAATCTCACTAATTTTACCCAGTAGCTACCCTTCATGGACTTTCAAGGATCTTCTAATAGCCTGTATTGCACAGCTCCATTGGTTTCTAACCTAGTGATTTTTAGCTAGTAACTTAACTTGGTTGAGGTAGTCTTTATAGGACTTGTGCTCATGGACATCTTCTGTTGCTGGAACTCGATTTTCTGCTGGGGTTCCCCCTACAAATGGATGGCCAATTGAAAAGCTTTGCAATGAATGGGCAAATATAAGCTCTGCTTGATCTAGCTGCTGAATATTTTATGTTGTTTTTATGCCTCTGGGTAATTCCTTCCTTCCTTCCTTCCTTCCTTCCTTCCTTCCTTCCTTCCTTCCTTCCTTCCTTCCTTCCTTCCTTCCTTCCTTCCTTCCTTCCTTCCTTCCTTCCTTCCTTCCTTCCTTCCTTCCTTCCTTATGGCTTACTTCTATGTGGCCCATTCTGATACTGTGTACTTTACAACACACCCTCTGGTTGATATACCTGCTTGTACTTGTTTACTTGGTTAATGTTTCGAGAGCCATCCAATATATTTGCTCTGTACTGAGCAGTGTCAGGGCTCCTCAAGAACAAAGGAAAAAGGGGCGGGGTGGGGGTGAGGGGTGCAGACAAACAGATCATCTAAGCTGTTATTCCTGTGTGTGTGTGTCTTTACACTGATTTTAGGGACAGTCTTGTTTGTGCAAGAGTTCCAAGCATTTCAATCATTCACCACAGCAAACTTCCTTTTTGGGCTTCAGCAATGGGACTGTGAATTCTTCCCAGACAACCTACTATTCTTTTACATGATTATGCAACCTGGAGGACAGTGCATTAACCTTGCTGACTTTCAGTTCTTCAAGGTTTGTTTCTTGAATGTGTCAGCAAATCAGAAGCAGTTAATTTTGGATAAATGGTCTGGTTTCCTCACTGGTCTTGGTTTTCAATCAAGCTGTGCATTTTGGAGTACATTTGGCTGTTGATCAAAACTGTGGGTTTGGCTATTGACCTAAACTAATCTTCTGATTATGGTTAGGCAAGAACCTGGTTTGAATCTTGCATGGTTAGCAGCCTCTTGTCATCCCTGAAGTTCAGCGAGGTCTGTCCCTGGCTAGGAGCAGAGATTTCTTGAACTTCAGCTCATTTTGCTTACTTAGAAACCCTCCTGTCAGCCTATCAAGCACTGCCTTCAGTCTCCAACACAGATGTCTGTGCCTGCTGAGACACTATCACATTCACTATGTGGTCCCTGATTGGCTAGGATCACTGCATAAAGGCACATTTGGGAGAAGAATGTTGCTGACACAGCTACTGCCTTGGGAAACGTGAACTGTGAGCTGCTGCAAAGAGCATCACAATATGTGTGTGTGTGTGTGTGTGTGTGTGTGTGTGTGTGAGAGAGAGAGAGAGAGAGAGAGAATTCCCCCCTTCAGGGAACCATTTTGGTCTCCTTGAAAGAACAATGTTTGCCTGGAAAATGTTTGCAGGCAAATATTTGGCACTGCTCAATTAAGCACATGAGAAGCCATGCCAGGGCAGCAGCCCCTTGGGAAATTCCTCTTGCCAGTAGGAGAGAGATGAGGGTCAGGGTCAGGGTAATATGCTTGTGAAAGCAGGAGGGAGCTATGAGAAAAGCTTCCCTGATAGAAGCTATTCCCCTGCAAATAGGTTGCTTGGAGAAGTCCTGGGGAGAATCCTGAGGGGCTCATTGTATGGAGGCTGGTGGCAGAAACTGACTCTGCATCTCCAAGTGATGGGTCTTAACATTTGCTAGGTGGGAGATGGCTATTGCAGTCGTACAAGGTGGATTCTTGAAAAACCACGGGGATATTTGGGATGTGTGATTTTCCTAACCATTGCACACATTTAGCCACACGGCAACAGCAAGTTAATTGTCTTGTGGAAGCCGTGTCCATGTCAAACGGCTCACCGTGAGTTTCAACCCAAGTAAGAGGACAGCGGCGAAGCCGTCGAATGCAAGTGCCAATGGATAGAGCCCTTCTTAGGTGTCTGGGCTCATGAAGGCAGACTGCACGTGTGTGGAAGTTCAATAACCACTCCAAGCTGCAGGCAAATGTCGGAGGAAATGCCATTCAAGCTTTCGGAGCTGGCCAGTTCCTATTAAGAACCAGATATTAGTTGCAAACTTCTGCCTGAGCTGAAGATGACGGGAGGAAGCCGTTGCCTCGGGAGGGGTATATTGCAGCATCCAAATCAGCCCCTGCCTTAGAGGTGCCTGAGTGCCCACAGGGCTTGGCTGTTTTTGCTGCCGAGAACTGACACAATCATTGCATGTGAATCCTGCCTTTCGTGAGACGTTACCGGCACCGGAGAGAAGATAATTTAATTATGCAGAGACGACAGAATTGATCGTGTACAGCTGAAGTAGCTTCGATGTGTGGTTTAAAACAATCCCAGTGATCCAGTATAAAGCCTCTACTGAGTGAAAAAAAATACCCATTGTCTGGGATAGAGTGGAAAATTCCCCCCACCATATGACATTCCTGATAGCCCAACTGGGGAAAAACGCTCTTCCATAAAATATTCATCCAAGAACACAGACTTTGAACCCCCCCCCCTTCCTTCATCCAAGTGGGAGCAGGAGGGATGAAGGAAGAAACGGGCTTCTCTGAGCAGTCTCCATCTTCTGACAAGGCACGGCATCCTCTGATTGAAACCCTGGGGGCTGCGTTGAGGGCAGAGAGCAAGGAAGAATAATTGGCTGTTGGGGCATCTCAGGAGCCAGGCTTGATGCGGCTGAGGAGAGGGCTCGGCTGGCCTGTGGCCTGAGAGCAACGGGAGCTGGGCCAACTCTTTTTCTCAGCACTCACCAACTCCCCCTCAGGGCATGGGAGTAATCATTAATGTTTTCAGGTGACCGATGGAAACCCTGAATTGGAGCTGGGAGGGCTGCCGTGTTTCACATCCCTGGAAAATGAGTTTCTAGGGCCTATACATTTCCAATAAGATCGCAGTGAGGAGCTGCTACAGAAGCAACAGCAAATGGAGAGGGGGGGAGTGGGAGGCACATTTAATTTCCCTGAGGGGAGGGGTCTCTTGTCCAGGGCCATAGTTACTAGTTTATATTAAATTATTTCAAATGAAATTATTTATATTTCCAAAAAAACCCCCTATATGCCATCAGTAATTAAGCAGTGGCATAGGAGGTTAAGAGCTCGTGTATCTAATCTGGAGGAACAGGGTTTGATTCCCAGCTCTGCCGCCTGAGCTGTGGAGGCTTATCTGGGGAATTCAGATTAGCCTGTGCACTCCCACACACGCCAGCTGGGTGACCTTGGGCTAGTCACAGCTTCTCGGAGCTCTCTCAGCCTCACCTACCTCACAGGGTGTTTGTTGTGAGGAGGGAAGGGCAAGGAGATTGTAACCCCCTTTGAGTCCTTACAGGAGAGAAAGGGGGGATATAAATCCAAACTCTTCTTCTTCTTTCAAATAATACTCTGAATCTCAGAGATAGAGGACTCTTTAAGAAGAGTGGTGGGATTCAAATAATTTAACAGCCAGTTCTGGTAGTGGGATTAAAATAATTTAACAACCGGTTGTTTACAAGTACCATTTTAACAACCGGTTCTGCCGAAGTGGTGCAAACCTGCTGAATCCCACCACTCCCGCCCCCCAACATCCCCATTAAAACACTACAGCGTACAAAAGTTACAATCCCAATCCTACCTCCCGACCCGCCCAACTAGCAGCATCACAGAGTGGGTATCCAGGGAGACTAACCTGTCAGTGCAGTTGAACAAAGAAGCCACGTGGGGTGCATCTCTGGAAAACCATCTTGTGTATAGATTTTTGTGGCCATCATGACACACACATAGTAAAACAGGGCATTCATAATTTGTTTCATTTATACCCTGCCTTTCTACCCAACTGGTACCCAAAACAGCTTACACTGGTCTCCTTTCTTCCATTCTATCCTCGCAACAACCCTGTGAGGTAGGCTCGGCTGAGAGTATGTGACTGGCCCAAGGACACCCAGCAAGGTTCCACAGCAGAGTGACGACTGGAACCTGGTTTCCCCAGATCCTAGTCTGACATTCAAACTAACCTTTGACTTCCAGAGCCCCTGGATTGAATACAAAGACCAGAGGCAGAATTGGCCATTTCTTCATTAAATAATCTTCGTGGTTCTCGAAAAGCATCTGCTGCAAAAATATAGTTTATACTGCTCAGGTAGACAGCCCAAGCTGCTTGGAATTGGTTGGGCAAGAATACCTGTCAACTGCTGCTTCCAAAGCTGTCTGTATGGCATCCATTTTGGAATGGCTGAAGGTGATCTCTAGTGTTTGGTAGAGCTACTGATGAGACCACTTGTGCTTCTCTGCATCATCTGTTCTCCTCCGGTGATGCACCAGAGCGGATAAGACACTGAGGGAACTTTCACACATGCAGAACAATCCACTTTCAATGTACTTTGCAGCTGGACTTTACTATGCTAAATAGTAAAATCCACTTGCAAACAATTGTGGAAGTGGATTGAAAGTGCATTATTCTGCATGTGCGGAAGTGCCCTAAGAGATCCCTTTTCTGGGGGAAGGGGGAATCAGCCACATGCGCGCGCACACACACACACACACACACACACACACACACAAGCAGAACAAATTGGCATGGGGCTATGGCCATTATTATCATGTGCTAAATCACATTGGTGGTTGTACTTGGCAGATGTCATGCCCGTGAGTCTTTGAGAGTCTCTTCCATGACTGGTGAAGAAGAGTCGGACTTGCATCCCCCTCAACGCCACAATCTGTTACAGAGATCAGAGCTTGCAGCAGTATTTCTACTCCTCACACTTATTGGCCCGTGTCTTTGTGCGGCCCTGCGGAGTGTGTGTATGCAGGAGGGCATGTTCTGTCATGCTCTGCTGTGTATGGATATGTAATAGCCATCTCCTGCCTCTACCCTTCCTGTGGTTGAACTCCCCTGCTGGAATACTAATAAAATAGGGAGGGGCATGCTTATTCAGCAATATGCAGTGAGTGTGGGGAGTGGGGACAGCTCCTTCACTGATTGTACAGTTTGCTCCTTCCATCTTTATAAATGATACAGGCAGAAGATTGGCCGGTGCAGCACAAGAGACATTGCAGTATGAATGTGGATAGGGTAAAACAGTCTGCTCTTTTTGGGTGGTGTCCCAACAGTTCCCCCCTGTGGTTCTCTCGTACAGTCATTCCTGGAACTGTTAAGTCCCTTTCTTGTTAACTGGTAACTCCTTTTGACAGTGGATGTATCACATGGGCTGGTAGGAAAGGATGCCATCAATAACTACCCACGTAGATCAGGGAAGAACAAATGATATGGCATTGTTATGAATGTATATTTTGCCATTGTGCCTCAGTGGCCTGAGTATTTTTGCCTTATTAATCTTAGTCCCTTTTACTGAAAAGGGATTTTTTGAATTGGAAAAGGACATCTTATGTAATGTTAAAATTTATAGGGTAGCCAGCCTCTGGGTAGGGCTTGGAGATCCCCTGGGATTGCAAGCAATCTCCAGAGATCAACCCCTCCCTGGAGAAAACATTTTGGAGAGTGAACTCTATGTCATTATATCCTACCGAGGTCTCTTCTCAAACTCCACTTTTCCCACACTTTTCCCACACGCCACCCCCAAATATCAGCAGAGAGCCAACACAATAACATCTATTAATCTCCTGCCGTTCTGAGTTCCCCTTCACCGAGTTCCCCTTTACTGGACTCCAAACTGGAGTCGACAACCCTAGAAACTTTGCAGATAGGCAGTCAGATACTGCACTGCAGAAGACTCTTTTCAATGGACCCAGCCTGCACCAAAAGGGATTTTTAAAAATGGTGGGGAGTTTTTAAAAAACACAACGCAATTCATATTTGTTGGAATAGTGACTCCTGGTAACGGAGTTTATTCCTGTTCGTATTTAGCAGAGTGCACGGGAGGCTTATAGCACAGCAGAAGCGTTACCTCATGTGCGTGCGCGTGCTTAAATGAAAGAAAGTCGGAGTCAGTTGTAGTTTCTAATCTAATCTAATAAAAAGAGTATTTATTAGTGAACTCCATTCTGGATAGAAAGGTAGGTAGATAGGTTCACTAATCCTAATCTAACTGGATGGTGACAGATGCACGGAGCACCCATCCACCACCCTCTAGGCATGGTGAAAGTAAGATGGAGAGGTCTCGAGAAGAAAGCGGAAGGAAGGAAGTCCCTGAGAGTATCAGTCTAACATCAAAGGGATAAAACCAGCATGATAGAGTAAAGGTGTCAATTCCGAGGTCCCTATCTAGTCACTGGCTCTCTAGTAAAACCCCCTCTGTAGGTTGAGGCAGGAAGCAGCGTAAAGTCGTTCTCTTCCAACAATATTGTGGTGATCTGCCATGCCTCTTCCCGCATAACGTTTGACATATTGTTGGGTTGCTGGCCTTCGTTCTTGTGGGGATGGCACACTCTGTTGTTGAGAAAAAGGCAGTGAGACGGGAGGGTCTTGGAGCCCGCTGGTGCCTTCCCTTTCTCACCCCAAATGAACATTGCTGCAGCCATAGGTTATGCACTGGGTTAGGAAATGAATTTTCCAGTGAAGGGGAACTCGGAACGGCAGGAGATTAATAGATGTTATTGTGTTGGCTCTCTGCTGTACCTCCTGGGGGCTGTGCTAAAGGAATATCATAGCATGCAAATATCATTTGTATTGTGATCATCTGCATGAGCGGTGGGAGGTGCTTTATGTCAGTGAAATTCTCCCCGAGGCCCCCACAGAGAAGAGAAGAACTCGGCAAGAGTGCCGTGGCATTTAAGGGATTGCTGCTTGCTCTGAGCAGATGTTCCAAGGATTAAACATCTCACTTTGCCAGATACTTTTCATATTAGAAAGGGGCGGGGAAGCTACAGTATTTCTACATCATTTTTCTGCAGACTTTTCATCGTACGCTTAGCCAGAAGCAGCTACAGTGTCCAGTTTCCCGACTGACTGCCAGCAATCTTGTTTAGAGCTGGGAAAGTTGGATGGAAGGAGGGCTAAATTGGCATCACTTTGAATATGCATGTCCATTTCTTGTGAGCCCTGGAGACTGAGGAGGGGTTTATCTCCAGAGGCCCTTGTTAAGACAGTTGTCTTTTAGGCTGAGAAAGGAGGCTGGCTCTAATGAATTAATTACAGCAATCTGGATATGCACAGTCAGACGGCCATTTATTTTTTCCATGTATTTCTGTTTGTGTCATCCCACCAGCATATTATACACATACTTTTAGTGGGCACAGAGGAAATCAGACACTCTCTTCATGGTTATTATCTCTAACATGTTCTGGGGCTAACAGGCTCAGATATGTTTTAGGGCTGAAATTAAGCCCTCTTCTTCATTGCTTGTATTCAGAGGCCAGGGTTGTATGGAAAAATCATGCCTATGGCAAGCATTGATATTGTGTCCCTGTCCAAACATCTGACACTCACCTGACCTGGGAGTCGATCTTCCTCTGGCTGGCTGTGTGCCTTGCTGCTGGCTCAGGATGGTGGAAACCTCTCCCCAAAGCTCGGCCTGGCATGGGGCAGGCCAGTGGCTGAGCATTGCTGGTGGGCCGGATGGCAGGTGGAGCAAGGTGAGGCATGTGGATGACAGAGATGTAGAGGGTGGGCAGGCAGGCAGCCAGGTATGGTGACCCCCTTCAGATGGTGCCCAAGGCGTGTGCCATACCTGTCCTAACTTAGATACACCACTGTCAAAGGCTGCTTTTTCTGTGCACGGAGGGCAGCAGGAGAGCCCCACTTTTAGGGGAGCTTCCATGCATGTCATTCTCATTCTGAGCATGTCTGACCACGCTTCCATCTGATGCTGTTCGAATAGGGAAAGATGGTGGGCTGTGGGTGGAGCTTCCGTGTGAACACTTCACCCCCTGCCAATGAGGGACGGGGCAGAACTAAGCTCTGCCTTTAGCAGTTTGGGGCTTTTTCTCCTTTCCTGGCACATTGTTTCCAACAGAATGAGGGTGGCAGAGAAGCAGCAGGGGGCCTGCTGGGATTGTCCTTGCATTTCTGTGCCAACATAGTGGAGAGAATGAATAGGGCAGGGTTGGGGGGCAGTGGCAGCCGCCGCCAGTAAAATGGGTATGGAACATGTGGACACCATCCTCCTGCTTCAACACTGCTTGTGGTTATTTCCATAGTGTGGGTTTGTGTGTGTGTGTGTGTGTGTGTGTGTGTGTGTGCGGGGGTGGGGGGAGGGATGTCTTTTTGTGCCTCTGTGTGGAAGCAGTCAGAGGTCTACTTTCTCTGGACATGGAAGCTCCTCGTAGCCTGCAGGCATCTGGGCAAAATGATCCTTTTTGTCGACGAACACTTGAAACCAGCAGATTTTACCTTTAGTGACCCTTTCAGATTACAGTTCTGGATCTGATCTATTGCTAACCTGCATTTGAGTAAAGTGATACAGGGACGGCCATTTCATGCAGCTCGTTTCAATCCATCTATGAGCCGTCTCTAAAGGTTTTTTCTTAACATTCTAAGATTTGTGTTATAGCACTAAAGTGCTATAGCAGCACTGTTGACGTGCCTATAGCTGCTGAAAAACAGCGTGGCACAGCAAAAAGGTGTGTGTGTGTGTGTGGGGGGGAAATAGTGATCCTTTTGTAAACACTCCAGACAGTTTAAACAGCACTCTGGAACAATTCAGGAGCACAAGGAAGAACTGAAAATGGAAGAAAGCAGTTTCCATAAAGAACCGCAGAGCCCTGGGATGCCAACGGGTTGCAAACAGTTTTGTCTGAAAACATTTTTTAAAAGTCCTTTAGCAGCCAGGAGCTAAAATGGTTTTGTCTGAAATAACACAAAAAATCCGTTAGCAACTGGTGCTCAAATGGATGATAAGGGCAGTTTGAAAGGGGTCTTAGTGTTTACTTCCTCTTTTGATGAGTTTTCTCATTTGCTTTGGATACTACTGACAATTCAGTTAAAGTCTTTTTGCATTTTATTGATGTGGGCCAGTGTGCCAAAAGAGGGGGATATACACTGTAAAAACACAGGAATGAAATCAGTGATTATGGCTAACGGCCATTGCTGGACCTCCATGAATTCATCTACTTCTCTTTCAAGACCATCTGAAGCCTGTGGCTGTTAATTTAGTTTGTGGCAGAGAGTTCTGGACATGATGCATTTATGTGAAAAGGTACTTTTTGAAATTACTGCCAATCAGGATGACACAGCAATGTGGCATTCAGCGATTCGGAATCAAATTGATTGCTCTAACTGCACCTCTCAGAGAGTGTTGCTGTATGGCACATCTCTTCCTCCCTGAATGGCCACAGTATTCATTCTCCACCTGCAGCACATTTCTCTGTCTCTCTTACCTGTGGATACAGACTGCAGGTACATCCAGCCCAGAAAAGAGCTGGCAGAAGCCAAAGATCAGGTGGCGGTTCTCAGACTTCTTCCAAATGGCTGCAGTATCCTCTAGCCCAGGTGTCGTCTTGGAAGCTGCCACACATCCTCCTCTGAAGAATCTTTCCTGCTGCTTGTGAGTATAGAACATAGGAAAGCTAGACTCAACAAAGGCAGCTTTGATTCTCGAAACTTTATGACCTGAAAATCGTGTGGGTCTCTGAGGTGCTACTGGACTAAAGTCTAGCTGTTCTACTGCAGACCAACACAGCTATCTTCAGAAACCATAATGAAGCTCTCTGTCCTCTGCAGCTCCCCCCCCCCCCCGCTGCTGATGTATTGCTGGGGCAATAGAGCATTTAAAGGAACTAGCAAAGTAATGCCAGCACTCTGGAACAATTCAGAAGCACAAGCAAGAACTGAAAATGGGAGAAAATGCAGGAGAGGGGGGAAATGCAGGGGGAGGGGAATGCAGCAGGCAAATCCTTAGCTGGAAGTTGCATGGATATATTGATATGTGGGTGGGCAAAATGGCAACTTGGCTCTGTAGGAGGATAGTTCCGCAGCAGGAAAAACCTCCGGAAGAATCTACTGTGAAACTGACAGCTGTGGAGTAAGCATGGCATGCATAAAGAGTCTTTGTATGCAACAGACTTTTAGCCCCTAGGTCAGTGGTGGCGAACCTATGGCACTCCAGATGTTCATGGACTACAATTCCCATCAGCCCCTAGCAGCATGGCCAATTGGCCATGCTGCTAGGGGCTGATAGGAATTGTAGTCCATGAACATCTGGAGTGCCATAGGTTCGCCACCACTGCCCTAGGTATTATTGAACAAGTGTTTGGCTCACTGAGGAACGCGGCCTGCAATCCCTTGGTAACGTGAGGTAAATTTTGCACTACCAAGGGCTTTCTATAGATGGCAGTGTTCCCCAGCCAGCCAACAGTCAGTATGAGGTATGAGCCTGAATGTGTTTAATTAATACAGAAGACAAACTAGTGGCATAATATCCAAGTGGTAGTCGGGGGTTCCCTCTTCGTGTCCCTGGTTGCCTTCCTCCTCCAGTCAGGTGTCTTAGCAACCTGGAAAGGACGTAAAAATATTTGTCCTCTGTTGCCAGAATTACTCTTTGTTCATGTTGCAAAACCTCAAGGATGTGCTAGTCTTGCTGCCTCAGAATCTTAAAGCTGCTTCTGGAGGGAAGGAAAAAAAAAGTATTGCTCTAAATCATTTTTAATGGATTCAATTAAAGATGACTTTTCACATTTCTTTCTCCTTCTGAACAAAAGAGAAGCTGGAACCAGAAAATATTTTGTTAGAACAATGTATTGAGTTTTAGCTCTCCAGAAGTCACAGAATGTCTTTAAAAAAATTAAATTGAGTTTTTTGTTTTGGCCTTGCAACTTGGCCTGTTTTCACATGGAGTGTGATTCTCTGTGTAACTCGTTGGGTCGCTGTTGTCAGTACAGTGCTATTTTAACTAATGAAACAGGTTTCTCTGCACTTTCCTTGTCCACAGCCATTATCCCCCCTCACACACACACACACCAGACAGCTTTTCTTTTTAAAAAAATTTGGAATTGGGAAATATATGGTTTTCAGGAAGGTGGGGGATGGCGATATCAGGGACACTGGCATTGCTTGCACCATGACATCACTTCTGGGAAAAACTTGACATGGTGTCATGTTGCTCTAGGAATCACCAAAAATTCTATGGTAAATCTGTAGAGTTTCCTGTGATGCTTAAATGTGACGTCACTTCTGAGTTTTCCAGGAAGTGACATCACACCTCATAAGATACCAGCATTTTTCAATTTTTTCTCCTTCTAACACTCAGAGTGGCAGGGGTCAACTAGGGTTGCCAGTGGGAGGTCTCTTGCCACAGTGAGAGACATAGCAACTCTCTTATAACATTATAAAGACGTATTGTCACAGTCTAATAGTAACCAGATTTTTTAAAATTATGTCTTAAGACCTTCTAGTTGTGGAATTGCAGCCCTTTAACTTCACCAAAAAAAGGGTTTGAGGTTTATTTTTTTAATTAAAGCTTAGAAGTAGTAGATAGGGGCAAAAGGTTGCTATAACATTACAATGCTATAAAAATCTAACAGTGGCCCTTTCCCCACTCACCTTTGCCCGAGGGTTGCTGCGGGCAATTCTGCGTATAGCCTTAATTCCTGGCCACAAACTTCTGTGACCCTAAGCTCTGCATTAGAGATCGCCAAAAGGCACCATTTCAAAGAAACAGGAGTGCATTACGCGCCGAGGGCACGAGAGGCAGCTTGGCCGGGTGGCTGCGTTCTCGTTGCCCCTAAAGTGGGGAGGGCAGCTGGACCCCGCGCTACTTGAGGAGAGTAGCGCTGGGCTTAAGGTAAGTGGGGAAAAGGCCAGTATCATTTTAAAAACCCTTTAAAAACCTCTAGTGTGTTTGTGTGTGCACCTCCTGGTGTACCGGTCGCCTAGCGCACCGGGGGACGGTCTGCTGCGGCTGCTGGAGGTGGTGTCTGACTGGGCATTGAGGTTTCCCAGACTTATTGTCTTGGGGGATTTCAATGTCCATGTCGATGCTGCCTCATGTGCAGTAGCCGCGGACCTGGTGTCATCCATGGCGACGCTGGGCCTCTCCTTGGTAAGTTCTGGCCCCCCCACTCATGGCGGTCACACGCTGGATTTGGTCTTCGGGTCGGGAATTAATATGGTCGTGATCCTCTATTGATAGAGTGCCATGGTCCAAACCATTATGCCCTGAAGGTTCGGATGGACCTGCCATGCCTCCCGATCTGGCGGCGGACTCATTTATGTCGCCCATGAGGAGACTCTATGGATCCACTTGGTTTCCTGAATGCTCTAGGGATCCCTGAACCTGCCGGCACACTTTCGATGGCAGGGTGGAAGATTGGAATGCCGGCTTTCCGATGCCATTGAGGTTGCTTTGTTGCCCCCGGCGTTCTCTGCGCCCCGTTCACGGCTGGCTCCGTGGTATACCGAGGAGCTTCGCCATATGAAACGGAACTCAGACGACTAGAGCCGAGTGTGGAGGAAATTTAGGTATGAAACACGCCGAACATCTTATAGGACGCTTATGAAGGCCTATGAGATGGCGACGAAGAGGCGTAAGAGAGCCTTCCTCCTCTTCTCGCGATCCTGCTAGCTCCGCCCGGCACAACTGTTCCGTTTAATTGGGACTTTGACCTCATTACCTGCAGGTTCTACAAATTCTCAATTGGCTATTAGCTGTGAGGCATTTATGAGCTTCTTGCAGACAAAGTCGCGTTGCCTCCCGCCAGGACCTTCCTTCTGTGTTGAATACAATTAGCGAACTAGAGGCTCCTTGCCGCCTTCCGGCCCTTTGTTTGGCCAGTTTTCCTGCCTCCGAAACCAGTGTCGACAGTTCTGGCTGCTGTTAGACCTACTACTTGTCCCTCTGGATCCGTGCCTCCTGGCTTATTAAAGCCTGCCAGGAGAATACGCACCCCACCTGACTAGAATCATCAATGGCTCCTTGAGCAAGGAGTCTTTCCGGTGGGTTGAAGGAGGCAGTGGTCCGCCCACTCTTAAAAGACCATCGTTAGATCCAGGAGATCTGGCCAATTACGCCCGTCTGAATCTTTCGTTTCTGGGAAAGGTAATTGAGAGAGTGGTGCTGGAGCAGCTTCAGGGCTTCCTGAGGACGACAGGCTTTCGATCCCTTCCAGTCCGCCTGCTGGGCATGGACGGAGACTGTTCTTGTCGCCATCCGCGGACACGCCCGCATACAACTTGACCGAGGTGGATCGAGCTGCAAGCTGGTATTATTGGACCTTACACTTGGCATTTGATATGGTCGACCACGACCTTTGGCCCACCGCTGGTCAGCTTCGAGTCGCGGGGCGCACTGTCCTTCAGTGGATTGTCGTGCCTCCGGGACCCGAGGTCAGCAAGTGTGGTGTGGGATAAAACCTCCCAGAGGTGCCCACTTCAGTGTGGTGTGCCTCAGGGGCATTGCTCTCCCGCTATTGTTTAACATCTATATCGCGACCACTTGCTCAGTTGGTGCGGAGCTAGCTGATCTGTCATCAGTATGCTGATGACACTCAGCCTCATTCTGCTGGATGGAGGGACAGTTGTCAGCCCTGCAGCTCTACAGCATTGTTGGAGGCGGTTGCTGGATGGTTTGCAACAGAGCAGGTTAAAACTGAATCCATCCCGACGGAGATCCTTTGGCTGGGCCGCCGGGAGGCGGGAATTTTCAGTCACGCGCCGGTGGGAGGGGCTTCATTGGCACCAGCCTCCTCCGTCCAAGCAGCCTGGGGGTCCACCTGGATTAGCCGCCTCTTTCAATGGAGACCCAGGTGGACCCATATAACCCGGGTGCGTTTTTCCATCTTCGACAGGCCCGGCGGTTGGCCCCCTTCCTCTCCCAGGCAGACCTCGCCACTGTGATCCATGCAACGGTCACCTCTAGGCTAGACTATTGTAACTTCGCTCTAGCGGGCCTTCCCTTACGCCTCCGATCCGAAGTTGAAACTGGTGCAACATGCAGCAGCGGCAGGTGCTCACAGGTGGTGCCTTTTTTTTAGAGAACACATTCAACCTGTGTTAGCCCGCTTGCACTGGCTTCCGTTGAGTTCGAATCATTCACTTAAGGTGTGGGTATTCACCTTAAGGCCCTTACGCGGTCTGGGACCTTCGCATTACTCGGGACCGCCTTACCCCATATGTCCCCTCTGCGTCTTCTGCTCGGGCAGAGGCCAACTTGCTGGTTGTCCCTAGCCCCTCGATGATGCGGTTGGCCTCTGCCGGGCCAGGGCCTTTACAGCCTCTGGCCCCTGCCTGGTAGGAACACTTACCACCAGCTATCCGGACCCCTCGCGGGATCTTGGAGAGTTCCGCGAGGGCACATGCATTAGTATTCCACGAGGCGCTTGGAGGGCCGACCCGGCTGAAGTGCCCCCCCTCCTCCCCTCCTTTCGCTCTGGGCCCTTAATTTTGTGGAGGCCCTCAGCTTTTTGGGTCTGCTTCCAGGGTGGGTGTATTACGTTTTATGAAATTTGTCGGATGCCGCTGTAATTTTATTTAATTCTCTGTTTTAACTTGGATTTTAATGTTATTTCATTTATGATTATGTTGTTCACCGCCCAGAGCCCTTTGGGCGAGGGGCGGTATATAAAATTGATTATAAATAAATAAATAAATAAATAAATAAATAAATAAATAAATAAATAAATAAATAAATAAATAAATGTGTGTGGGAGAAATGGCAGCTGCGCAAGCTGAGACAAGAAAAATGGTGCAAGTATGGGAGGGATCAGCAAAAATCTCATCCAGAGAGTGTCCAAATGACCTTTTTAAAAAAATGTACTGAACCATGTTCAGTAAAGAGTGCAGCAAAAAGGGGGAAAACACAGAAGCCAAGGCAGAGCAAAACATCAGGTTCGGTTTACCCTCTAGGGAATTCAAACCTATTTTTGTGTAATTCTAATATAGATGTCTCTTCCACATCATCACTTTCAACATTGCAGTTTCGACTTATCATTGGTTGGTGCCAGACCCTACACCAGCCCCACAGTAGCACCCCAGTACTACACAGGGGACTGCCAATGACCTCCCACACCATCCACTGTTAACAAGGGGCTGCCACCACCAATGCCACTGCCCCCCACCTCCGGAGCAGACCCAAAGAAGCCGAATAGCCACTGCCACTGCACACAGGCTGCCAGAAAAACCTGCAGCCCCACCGCTCGCTTCCACTCCAAGGCAGCCACCTTGTCAGAAAAAACTTTTGGCAGTTTTCCAGATTGCAGGAGGCACCGTGCCCTTTGCCCCAGCAATGTGGAAGGGACAACTGTAATTTCTCTGCAATGGAGAGCTGCCCAGTTCGGATGAGAGGTTGTGTGAGTGCTGAACCAACAGCAGTTTTGAAGCAGGCCTTTGTTCAAGGAAGTGGGGAAATTCCAGTCAATACAACAACCTTCATTAGGCATATTAAAATAGGCTCCAGAGCATTACAGACATTTCTGAAGTACAAATCAAAAGTACACAATACAGAATCACAATCTTGTAAGGAGCTGAGAAGAAGTGCCATTACAGAACAGTCCAATAGCGAGTGAAGTCGTTACGGACGGTGCACAGCAAAAAATGAGTAGAAAAGAGCTAAGAGACCATATAGACCAACTGCATTTGAGTCCAGTAGTACCTTAAAGACCAAGGAGATTTCCAGGGTGTATATTTTTAAGAGTCAAAGCACCCTTCATCAGATACAAGTAGGAATGGAGATATTTCTGTCAGAAAATGTGAGGGATGTTGTAGAGAAGGGAGACAGACTGCAAAAGGTACAACACAAAATGTAATCGGCTTGATTAGAGCAGGGTAGAGAAGCTCAGAGGGGGAGAAAGCAAAAAACATTTGCATACGTAGTGAGGTAAGAATCTCACAGATACTACTGGTACCTGCCAAGAGAGCTTTGACTCTTGAACGTTTATACCCTGGAAATGTTGTTGGTCTCTGAGGAGCCACTGGACTTGAATCTACTGTAGACCAACACAGCTTTCCTTCTGAATACATCTAGACCAAACTTGTTGTGAAGCTGTTCAGAGTAAGGATTTTCATAACTAGTACCAAGAAACCCTCCAATGGGAGAGGTTAGTGGCAATCCCTCTGAAGATCACCCCCATCCCCAAGCTTCACCCCCCTCCCTCCGAGGTAATGATAACCCATGGAGGAGAGGCTGCTGCATTGTTGCGAATGGAGAGGCTGGCTGGCTCCCATAATTAAAATGTCTCCCTGGCTGCCAATCCAGGCATGGTCTGCCGCTTATCCAAACAGCCTCCGACCAGAGCCATATCTCTCTCCCAGCCTTCAGTTCACAAATATTTATGGCAGAGACTGGAAAACTCAAACATGGTTTGTGTTTCAACTTGACGAAGGCGAGGCTTTAAATCACAAGAGCCTGCCAAGCCAAGTACTTTAGCCTCCTGCCCTCGACAATGTAAAGAGACTGCCTCTTCAGCACTCCCGGGGACAATTTAATGGACTACTTAATACTGCCAATAGCTTTTTGAATGCCTCCAGTCCCTCCAACAGAAAAAAAGTTGTCTCTTTGTTTGTTTTTAACCTTCCTCTTTTTTCCTTCTTGTAATCACTGGGCAGCAGTTAAAGAGAGAGAAAAGCCCCATGAATGAGTGATGCTTTGTAGCCAGTGCAATTAGAGCCCATGGAACTCTAATTAAAAGGTCAAGGTAAGTCACCTGTGCAAGCACCAGGTCATTACTGACCCATGAGGTTAACACGTCGCAATCATGACATTTAGAAGAAGAAGAAGAAGGAGGAGGAGGAGGAGGAGGAGGAGGGTAGGTGGGGCTGAGAGAGCTCCAAGAAGCTGTGACTAGCCCAAGGTCACCCAGCTGGCGTGTGTGGGAGTGTACAGGCTAATCTGAATTCCCCAGATAAGCCTCCACAACACAGGCGGCAGAGCTGGGAATCAAACCCGGTTCCTCCAGATTAGATACACGAGCTCTTAACCTCCTACGCCACTGCTGCTTTACATGACAAACTTTTTTTAATGGGGTGGTTTGCCCTTGCCTTCCCCAGTTGTTGGCACTTTATCCCCAGCAAGCTGGCTACAACATTTTACCTACTTCGAAAGGATGGAAGGTACAAATCAGACAGAAGTGTAATGAAAGCTAAAATTCACTAGAGGCCTGTCTGTTCAACTCTTGTACATTTTATTTTGCATTGGATCTTTTTGCACATACAAGGGTGCAGCATGGAAAGGGTTACCGGTGAACCGCAGAGTCTCGGCCCCCTTTTGAGCCGATAGCCAGGGTGCTGCTCAAAGAGCTCAGGCTTTCTGGGGAAGAGACTCCCAAGACACAGCATGAAATGTACCAAACCATGTTTTAGGTGGTGCAATTAGAGCCCATGGAACGTGAAAAAGGGGTAAAAGGTAAAGGTGCAAGCACCAGGTCATGGACATTATTGACTCAAAAATGAAATGCTGTGTGCATATGTGTGGGGTACAGGAAGGTTCTGCTGTCCAAAGAGGAAAAGATATATTTTTTAAAAAACCCACTGGGTTTGTGCAAATCCTAAACCATCTGAAAACCCCCACCTGTATTACAATGCAGTCAACCACACTTTTACATAGCAAGGTCCACCCAAACACTTACTGATTGGTTCCCCACCTTGGGACGTGGACAATATATACCCTGCTAAACTTTCCCTTCTCACTGGATACAGTGTGTACCAGACTTCTCTCTGTGATACACCTCTGAAGATGCCAGCCACAGATGCAGGCAAAACATTATGAACAAGATCTACCAGACCACGGCCACACAGCCCGGAAAACCCACAACCACCACCTAAACCATCTCTTTAGGATTAGAGTCTATTTATTTCCCTCAGAACAGCTTACATGACCTAGCTAGCTCTTAACCAGTCAATATATTACCTAATCAGCAATATGTACATGATTACATGTCCAGACAATGACTCTGTAATAAAAAAAATCTTCTTTGACACTCTTAAAGGAAAAGGCATCTTGACCTGGATAGGCCAGCCTAGCCCAACCTTGTCAGATTTCAGAAGCAAATTAAGCAGGCTCGGCCCAGGTTAGCGCTTGAATGAGAGACTACCAAGGAAGTCAGGGTTGCTATGCAGAGGCAGGCAATGGCAAACCACCTCTGATCCATGGGGCTGACATAAGTTGGCTGTGACTTGACTACCAAAAAAAAGAAAAGAAAAAAGGAAGAGGCATTTTTTTAGACAAATCTTGTTGTTAATTGCTGAAAGGTAAGGGTGCCTTTTGTTTCATCTATGGCACAGGTGTGGAAAGTTCATGACCCCTCAGATGTTATAGTTCCTGATTATCCCCCCTGCCAGCATGATGCTGGCAGGGGATGATGGGAACTGTAGTCCATAACATCTGGAGGGCCGCGAGTTTGGCACTTATGATCTATGGAATATAAAAAAGAATTGAGCCAAAACCATTTCAAAAAGAAATTTGTTCAAGACCTGTTCAGAATTTCGTGGTTTGTAAAAATGTACTGACTAAGCTTGGCTAGGCAGCTAGCTACCCTTGGGGTTGTGGCATTTTCACCAAGCTATGGCACTCTCTGTGAGCTGTGGAAAGGCCTATTGCTGCTTGGCCCAAGTGTTTCTGCTTGGCCAGCATGTCTGAGGAGCATTCAAGAGTCCCCAGAAGGTAGAAATGTCCTTCATGCCAGCTGCACCAACTACTCGGGAAGAATGCACTTCTTTTTTTAAAAAAAAGTTTGTTATTCCCATTAATTGATTTATAGTGAAATCCAAAACTTAGGCTGATTCCGCCTGGGCCAAAAACAGCAGTGTGAAAACGGTATGAAAACGGTGTAAAAGGGTTTAAAATGGTATAAAAAGGTTTATACTGTTTTCACACCATTTTCACACCGCTGTTTTTGGCCCATGTGGAATCAGCCTTGGTCACATCCTTCTAAGCCCATTTACTTCACCACAATTAGAAGGGTGTGACTCTGTTTAGGATTGCTCTCATTCTCGTAGCCCCTCCTTCCAGTGCCTCAAAAATAACAATTACCAAAGAGCCCCCCCCCACTTCATACTAGCAACCACTGTGAATGCTAAATGTGACCTTTCTTCACAGATTAATGTAATCTCCCTAGGGTGTCTACCAATTTTGAACATGGTGGTTCAGCTTACATGTTCAGTCACATTTTGGGGTGGTGGTGGTAATTTGAAATTCTGGGACTCAACTCTGCAATTTGTGATATAATAACTCTAAAGAAGTTAATTCCTCTGGGCAAATGTACAATTCTGCTCTGCACCCGCTATCAAGTCACAACTGACTTATGGTGACCCCATAGGGTTTTCAAGGCAAGAACTTTGGCGGTGGCTTGCCACTGTCTCCCTCCATGTTATGATCCTAGTATTTCTTGGAGGTTTCCTATCCAAATGCTAGCCAGGGTCAGGGCTGAGAGTGTGTGACAGGCCTAAGATCACCCATGGCCCGAGTGGGGATTTGAACATGGGTTGCCCTGGTTCTAGTCTGACACTTTAACCACTGCACCATGCTGGCTCTCTACCAAGTAGCTACCAGATAAAATTGTTGCTTGTGTTTTGTTCGTGGATTGCATTACAAAGTTTGCCCTTGATACCTGTGACGACTGTGGGCTGTTGAAATGGGAAGAAAAGGACTAGAGTTAGCTAGAATTAGGGTTAAGGTAAACTAAGCAATGTTTTGAGCCCAATAGCCAGATTTCTTAGCTTTAAGCTTTTGACAGTCTGATAAAAGTAGCGAAGCATTTTTTCCTGGTCCTGATCCAGCTGATTGCATTTTGTGATGCTCTTTTGCATCCTGACTCCCTTCTTAGCAACATGCCTTCTGTTTTCTGATTGTGATATATAAAGGCTAAGGGATCTCAAATCCTACTTTTATTGGACAAAGGGAATTTCAACTCTTGAAAGTTTATAACCTGGAATTTCTTTTTGGTCTTTATGGTGCTACAGGACTCTTGCTCTTTTACTGCAGATCGACACCTAAAACCAAGATCAAAGCATTTGGAAAAAAGACCTCCTTTTGGGACATGACGTACACAGCATTGAGCTCCATGAGGTAAGAAAAAATGGAATGGAAATGGGTTCTCCAAAGCATAAATGTGAATTTGAGCCACATATCTATGTTGGTAATGGCATCCATTGTTGCTTTCATTTCCACTGGAGCTCAAGTTGTGCCTCTGCAGAAGATCTGTTTTGAGAACTCAAACTCACAATTTTGTGTAAGTACAGGATCTCCAAACATAGAACACAGTCTTGCTTTATCTCCAAGGACTTTAATTTTTCAAGGGACTTGAGGAAAAGCCAGGGCTCTCTTTCTCTGAAAGGGTGAGATATTGTTAGATTAGGGAACCTGCGGCTCTCCAGATGTTCAGGAACTACAATTCCCATCAGCCTCTGTCAGCATGGCCAATTGGCCATGCTGGTAGGGGCTGATGGGAATTGTAGTTCCTGAACATCTGGAGAGCCGCAGGTTCCCTACCCCTGGGCTAGGAAAACTCTCTGGTTCTCCACGGCAATATCTTCCCAGAACCCACTTCCATTTTTATTCTTTTGGCTGCTGCACACAACATTCCATAGGGAGTTACATCTCAGGGTAACAGCACAAAAGCAAAAGGACCCTTTCCTATCTTCCTCCTTTCTTTCCTTCCTGATGCTGCTCTTGAAGCTATTGGCTGGAATGAGAGAGTAAGTGCTTTAGTGTGCAAGGCAGAACGCTCTCGAGAGTTTTGATACGAAGTGTCAAGATTTGCCAGGCAAAGTGGAACACGCTGTTTTGAATGATTTCCTCTGAAGTATATTGGAGTAAACAAAATAACCTCTCATTAAGCTGTCAAGAGGAAGCTGGGGGATTGTCAAGAGAAGATGCATCGCTGCTTGTGGGGGAGACGGTAGCTTTTCCATTGAGAAATGAATCCACTTCTGAAGCTGATCTGGTGGCGGCAGAGACCATTGCACTTGGGTTTACAGCATCAGGTTCGCACACAGGAAGTTCCAGGTTCAAGGGCACCGCAAAGGATCCTTGAGGGCTGGATTGCAGAGGACCCCAGACAGACATCTTCCATGGCATGGGGCTGTGGCTGAGTGATAGAGCAGCTGCTTGGCATGCAGAAGGTCCCAGGTTCAATTTCCAGCATCTCCATAGGGCAATGATGGCGAACCTATGGTACTCCAGAGATTCATGAACTACAATTCCCATCAGCCCCTGCAGTTGGCCATGCTGGCAGGGGCTGATGGGAATTGTAGTCCATGAACATCTGGAGTACCATAGGTTCACCACCACGGCTAGGGTGATGTGGACAACCTTTATCAGAAACCCCAGACAATAGTGACTCAAACTCAACTCTAATGATAGATTGATTACCTTTGACTCACCTATTCACCAGGATCCCAATCAAGGATACCCTCACACTCATCAACCAGCTCTTCCCAAATGATATCACAGCCCTGTTTCAACATTGTCTGGCAATCAGTTCCTTACAACGATTTCTATTAATGTAGTGACCATGGGAAGCCCTGTTTGCTCCATTATAGCTAATTTTTACATGGGACACTTCAAAAATACAAGCCCTAGAATCAGCACCGCAAAAACTGATGGCATGGTTCTGATTTGTGGGTGATACTTTTACAAATTGGAGTCATAGCAAGGAGGAATTGATGAAATATATGGATCTCTGGACCTCCTTAACAGAATCCACCCTAAAATTCAATTTACCATGGAAAAGGAAAAAGAGGGAAAACTCCAATTTCTGGATGTCATGGTCATCTGCAAAACAAACCAACAATTGAGCCACAGTGTCTATAGAAAACCAACACACACAAACCGATATCTACACAAAAACTCAAATAATTACCCATGACAAAAAAGGGGCATAATCAGAACTGTGTTAGACCATGTAAAATGGATCTGTGAACCTCGCCTTCTTACTGTTGAACTGAGTCACCTAGATTGGACTCTGGAAGCAAATGGCTACTCTACAACAGCAATAAAACAGAGAAAATGACTACTATACAACACCAATGAGAGAAAATGTCTACTCTACAACACCAATAAAACAGAGAAAAATGCACAACTGAAGAAATACAGCCCCCCACAGGGAAGGTATTTTTTGCCATATATTAAGGGAATCACTGATTAAATGGAGAAATTCATGGAAAAACATAATCTTCAGTCCTCAGATCTACCCGAAAAATACAACAAAGACCCTCTCGCCTCTGCAAGAGACTACTGCATACCAGGCAGCTTTGGACAAGTATACATAGACAAAGCATTCTGACAAGAATAAAAGCACTGCTTATTAAACCAACCTGAGAAATCAGCAGTAGCAGAACATGTTCTAACCCAAGGTGGACATAGAATCTTATTTGATGATGTGGAAGACTACAGGAGTGTAGCCATGCAGAGCCAATCTAAGAACATAAGAACATAAGAAAAAGCCTGCTGGATCAGACCAGAGTCCCTCTAGTCCAGCACTCTGCTACTCGCAGTGGCCCACCAGATGCCTTTGGGAGCTCACATGCAGGATGTGAAAGCAATGGCCTTCTGAATACAACAATGGCTTTCTGAATACAATCTAAATATAAAGAGTTAACTATAGAATCACGAAAGGCAGCAAGAGATCACTGCTGACTGGCTGGAGGAGAGAGCACCAGTGAATCAGTACATGGTTAATTTGAACAGCAAAGATAGTTGGAGAAGAGTTTTTGGATAGGCAGAAGTTGTATTCTTGGTCGAAAACTTCGCCAAGGGATTGTCAGACAGACATGGTGGTTCTGTGTTCCCTTGTTGCAATTTAACACACACACACACACACACACACACACACACACACACACACACACACACACACACACACACACACACACACACACACAGGGATAGGGATTGTCAGACAGACATGGTGGTTCTGTGTTCCTTTGTTGCAATTTAACACACACACACACACACACACACACACACACACACACACAGGGATAGGGATTGTCAGACAGACATGGTGGTTCTGTGTTCCTTTGTTGCAATTTAACACACACACACACACACACACACAGGGATAGGGATTGTCAGACAGACATGGTGGTTCTGTGTTCCTTTGTTGCAATTTAACACACACACGCACACGCACACGCACAGGCACACACACACACACACAGGGATAGGGATTGTCAGACAGACATGGTGGTTCTGTGTTCCTTTGTTGCAATTTAACACACACACACACACACACACACACACACACACACAGGGATAGGGATTGTCAGACAGACATGGTGGTTCTGTGTTCCTTTGTTGCAATTTAACACACACACACACACACACACACACGCACACGCACACACACACACACAGGGATAGGGATTGTCAGACAGACATGGTGTTTCTGTGTTTATGTCTACCAATTACACACACACACACACACACACACACACACACGCACACCACACACACACAGGGATAGGGATTGTCAGACAGACATGGTGGTTCTGTGTTCCTTTGTTGCAATTTAACACACACACACACACACACACACACGCACACGCACACACACACACACAGGGATAGGGATTGTCAGACAGACATGGTGGTTCTGTGTTCCTTTGTTGCAATTTAACACACACACACACACACACACACACACACACACACACACACACACACACACAGGGATATTGGTTATCTTTGGGAAAGATGTGCTGAAGGGGAGAGCCAGTGAGGCTTCCAATTCAGTCAATACTCAAAGAGGGAAGGGATTCTTCTGAGAGTCAGAAGGGAAAATCCTGATCATAATCCACGTGAAGAAGAAGAATTATATGGTAGACTGTCCTTAGCCTGGTGTTTGGTCAAACAGCTTAGATTTTACCTCAGGTTTTACCTCAGGTAAAGCATACGCTCCCAAGCTGTCTAGAGGTGAAGGAATTCTAATGACTAGCATCAGGAGGCTCACGAACCTAACCGGAATGATACATTCCTAAGGAAAACTGACTGGGGTGGATTCCACACAGCATAAATATAACGTCTTCAGGACATTATAAATAGCCTTTTGGGGAAGAGCTTTGCACACATTCTCTTCTTGATAATGACTTAAGCCCGTAATATTCCTCTCAACCCTGATTTTTCAAAAATTGCTAGACCAGCAATCCTTTTGCAAAATCTTGTGTTGTCACATGAGCGCAACAAGTAGGAGATGTCTCATTCTTCCTGTCCACCGGCCAGTGTTCCCCCTTCCTCTCCCCCTTTTGCTTTCATGTCTGCTGCTGTCTCCCAAGTTGTGGAGATTCTGCCTGTCTACCATTGGACAAGTTCCCCCCCCCCAAGCACGTTTGTCTCCCCATTGCACTCATAGATCTAGTGGGGCATATTTTTTATTGACTGGCCATTGCAAGACAGTACCCCCCCCTTTTTTTTCTGTTGTGTGTGTTTTGAACATGTGAAACTATGTAGGTGCAGTCAATTGAATTGTGGGACAATTGACAAGGCTGTGGGGGTTCATTTCTGTATGCCAGGGGTCCCCAAACTTTTTAAACAGGGGGCCAGTTCACTGTCCCTCAGACTGTTGGAGGGCCGGACTAAAAAAAAACTATGAACAAATTCCTATGCACAAATGATTGTAAAATGTTTGATTTCACCTTTCAGCCTTTCAGTCATGGTCTATTTTTAGAACAGTGACCAAAGTATGTCAAGTACAGGGTGGGCTCCAAATATTGTAGGGGAGGCTGTGGAATACCTTCCCCTGTAAAAAAAAAAGCAGAACTTTCCCAATGAAGCATTCCATCTAACCCAGGATCAGGTATCTTCCTGGGTTCTTTCCTCCCTAGCAGCCAGCGAGCGATTCGCCAGCCTGGCTGATGCCAATGGGAGTGAGGCGGAACAGAAAGCCTGAGAGCAACACATGGAGTAGCTGAGAGGGAAGGGTGGAGCAGGCGTTGCCACATGTAAGGTTTCCAACTCTGGGTCAGAAAATTCATGGAGATTTGGGGGTGCCATCATGTACTTGCAATCAACAGCCGTTGGGGCCGGTTCCTCTTCTCCCTCGAGCCCCCACTGCACATGAATGGAGCCATTGCCGCCATGCCTGGTGGGCCGGATAAATGCCTTCAGGGGGCCACATTTGGCCCCCGGGCCGTAGTTTGGGGACCCCTGCTGTATGCCTTCGCAGCTACACATGCATTGACAACAAATTAAAAAAAGAGAAATGTTTCCATGCGAAGGCATGAAAGGAACCTGAATTATTTCCATGGACTCACATCACTTCCTGAATGCATAAACAGCACACATGTGAATGGGGGGAAAAAAAGGAAAACGGGTTCATTTACAATGAGTGCAACTCATTATAAATATGCTGTGTAGAATCCACCTGTATTTAAAGCTTTCTATAAATTAAGTTGCTTGTAATCCTCTTACTGAACTGGACACTGAGAAACAAATTCAAACCTTGTAACAGTGTCTAAACTGAAATAGCAACATCACTCTGTAAATAAATACATGATTATGTGTAACCTACTTGTTTTTTCTTTGTGACAATACCAAACAACCTAATTTGTTTTAATACATTTTTCTAGTTCCTTTTTAAAACTCATCTGGTGCCAAATTATTTCTGAGAAGGAATAGAGTGTTCAAAATCATCTGGTGCCAAATTGTTTCTGAGAAGGCATAGAGTGTGGAAATAAAGTGACACCCCACAGCTTTCTGGGAATATCCTTAAAACTGAGGGAGAAAGTCCAATTGATTGAATATACATATATATATTAGTTAAGGGTGAGACAATATTTGTATGGCTATGTCATCGCTTACGTGCTGCACTCATGTTCAAGAGGGGACAAACCAATTATCTTTTGGAGGGAAGATTTTTCTCAGTGTGTCTGAAAATATTATTTCATCACGACACAGAAACTCTTGATAACTATGTCAGACTAAGCATGGAAGTCATTGAAACCCACAGACGTTGAGACAATTTCAACAAAAAGGAAAAGAGTCTGAAAATCAACAAAACCTGGCTACTGGCATTAAAAAACACCAAAAAAAACACCAAAGACCAGAGGACTTTTCAAACACCATTCAACAATCCACCAGATACTACAAACTCCCACCTCCCCTCATTCCAGTTTCTGAGATGAGTCACACTCATTCAAACCACCAGGACACATACAAATGCAACTGCCAATGAAGTCTTCCCAAACACATGCAAATGCACCTCATCCCTCAGCCACCTCAGAGGTGGACAAAACAAACACCCAGCTACCTAGAGCACTCCACAGTGTGCCATGGAAAGGAACACATGTTACTATGACATGCCTCTGAAGATGCCAGCCATATATGTGGGCAAAATGTTAGGAGCTAAAACTATCAGACCTGTTTGTGGCAGGAAGCCAATGGGTTGGTAATATTCAAGTTCACCCACCCTAGTGGAGGGAGGGGGAGGGGAGGGAGGGGCGGCATGCAAGAGAGGGGAGTGAGTGAGGGGTGGCATGCAAGGGAGGGGAGGGAAGAGGAGGGGGTTGGCATCTGGACCTGGCCCACCCACCCTAGTGGAGGGAGGGCGGGCATGTCTCTGCGAAACAAGATGCTGTAGAGGAATCCCTATGAGGAAAAGAAGCTATTTATCTGCAAGTATATAAGGGGTACAAGTGCTAATGTGAGCCATGTACTCTTATTAGTCTTAATTTTTTTTTTAAAAAAAAATAATGTTTAGCTCTTGCTAAGGGCATGCACAGCCTTGTGCTGAGATAAATGTGGCTAAGTGGAGAATGGCTTGTTTACTATACAGCAGCAGAGTTTATCATAAGCACTTCCATTTTAATATTTCATGGCTGTTCAAAAGCTATTTCATCACGAAGCCACTAATTAACACGATAGGATTGTCCTTAAACAAGATGAATCGCTTGCAGCAAAAAAATCACCCACCAGCAATTCATTTAAACTAAAGTAGGTTTCTATCACCAAACCAGGGTTTCCAACTTCAGGCAGGGAAATTCCTGGAGATTTGATGGAGGAGCCTGGGGAAGGTGGGGTTTGAGGAGGGGAGGGGGCTCAGAAGAGACATCTAATGTTATAGAGCCCACCCTCCAAAGCAGCCATTTTCTCCAGGGAAACTGGCCTGGAGATCAATTGTAAATCTGGAAGATCTCCAGGCCACACCTGGAGACTGAGAACTCTAATCATGTATCCATTTTGAAGGACAGGTTAGGATGAGGCACACATAACATTGCATTTTCTCATTTTCTAATAGCATTGCTTTGGATTGAATTTCCATTGAGGGTTCACATCAGTTTTCCTGTTGGGGAAAGAATTAAGAACATAAGAACATAAGAACTAGCCTGCTGGATCAGACCAGAGTCCATCTAGTCCAGCACTCTGCTACTCGCAGTGGCCCACCAGGTGCCTTTGGGAACTCACATGCAGACTGCGAAAGTAATGGCCTTTTGCTGCTGCTGCTGCTCCCGAGTACCTGGTCTGCTAAGGCATTTGCAATCTCAGATCAAGGAGAATCAAGATTGGTAGCCATAGATCGACTTCTCCTCCATAAATCTGTCCCAGCCCCTTTTAAAGCTATCCAGGTTAGTGGCCATCACCACCTCCTTTGGCAGCATATTCTAAATACCAATCACGCGTTGCGTGAAGAAGTGTTTCCTTTTATTAGTCCTAATTCTCTCCCCCCCCCCCCCCCCGCATTTTCAATGGATGTCCCCTGGTTTTAGTATTGTGAGAAAGAGAGAAAAATGTCTCTCTGTTAACATTTTCTATCCCATGCATAATTTTATAGACTTTAATCATATCCCCCCTCAGACGTCTTCTCTCCAAACTAAAAAGTCCCAAACGCTGCAGCCTCTCCTCATAAGGAAGGTGCTCCAATTCCTGTTGGGAGAAGAATTTAGATATTGTCAAAGGCTTTCATGGCCGGAATCACTGGGGTGTTGTGGGGTTTCCGGGCTGTATGGCCATGTTCCAGTAACATTTTCTCCTGTTTCGCCTGCATCTGTGGCTGGCGAGTTCTGTTCCTCTGTGGCTGGCAAGTTCTGTGGCTGGAAAGTTCTGTTTCAAGTTCTGTTCCTCTGAAGATGCCAGCAACAGATGCAGGTAAAACATCAGAAAAAAATGCTACTGGAATACGGCCATACAGCCCGGAAACCCCACAACACCCCAATTTAGATATTCCCAAAATAATATATATGGTATAGCAGCAGTACAGATTTGGGGAACTGGCTGTGTGTAATTAATTTTTTAAACCATAATTCTTACTAAGGGAGAGTATATTTGCAGGAAACGAACAACACCTCCCGCCACCCCCACCCCCCCAACAAAACCTTATTTTAAAAACTGATGTTCCCTCAATCCAGAATGCACCATGCTGGGGGGAAATTGGTCTGTCTGTAGAACAGAAAATTACAATATCTTTGGTGCAGCAGCACCTTATGTAGACCTCAAATCCTGATCATACTGATTTTAGGACCAACCCAAAAGGTGTCCAATGGATTAAGGAAATCTTTTCCCCTTTCTTTTGCAACCTACACTCTGAGACAATATATGAGGCCTCCTTTTTAGGCCACACTTGAGAAGGTAATGCTTAGTAATCATTTGAACAGGAGGCTCAGACACATCCTTGTGGACAGCAGGAGACGAGTGGGTTAGAAGAAGTCTCTTCCTTTCAAGCACCACTGTATTGCAACCTCTCTGCTCTCTCTGGAAAGGGCCTCAGAAGCACAGTAGCGAGAAGGCCTGTGAAATTCATGCGCTCATTCCTTTGCTCTCTCTAGCAGTCCTTCTGGGAGGCTCTGGCTTCAGTTCAGGAGTTTTGTATTTGGAAAACTTCATCTTTTGAGGTTTCTTTTTTGAGGAACTTACTCGATAGCAAAGGCAGCAGAGGGGAAATGCATTATTGAAAGGCAAGTTGCCTTTTTATCTAAAATTCAGCAGGCATCTTTGACAAGAGGGGGAAAAAAGGGTTATTTCCAAGATTCTGTCCAGCATTTTTTTTGAGTGGGTTGGAGAAAGGAGAGGGAAACAGAGAGATGAAGTGCACTTGCCTGTGCACACTGGCTGAAAGGAAGAGATAGTCTGTCAGGCCTGTTTGTACCTTAAGTTGCAAATGTATGATGGCAACAATAGAATAGTGAACCTTCTCACAGGAGAGCCAGTGTGGTGTGATGGTTAAGAGCAGTAAACTCTAATCTGAAGAATCGGGTTTGATCCCCACTCTTATCTGGGTGACTGGATTGTTTTCTCTGCTCCTATACACAAGCTTGCTGGGTGACCTTGGGCTAGTCACAGTTCTCTCAGAACTCCCTCAGCCCCCCCTACCTCACAAGGTGTCTATTGTGGAGCGGGGAAGGGAAGGAGCTTGTAAGCCTCCTTGAGACTCCCCATGGCTGAGAAAAGTGGGGTTTAAATCCAAACTCCTCCTCCTACTTCATGGGGCACCACTACAAATGCTTGTCCAAGCACAGTGGCTGCCTTGTTGCAATGGAATTCATGTTGAAATCTCACCTGCAGCCTTGCTCAAGGTCTGGCCATCAGTTACATCAGGGACTAGTGAGAATCATGGAGGACCAGAGTTGAACACCCCTGATTTGCATGCTATGTTTGCTGTTGGTTTTCAGCTGATGCATGCTGACAATACTACTGCCCTCAGAGTACTTCTATCTTTTTTCATTCCTCAGGTTTAGTTCTGACTCTTCCTGGAAAGGACTGAGGCTGGCAGGAATGGCTGGGATCATCTGATTTTCTCTTCTGTTGTGCATTGCTGGTACTCTCGCATTCATGAATCAATTGCAAATTAGCTTGTGTGTGTGCACTGTTAAATATTAAGTAAATTGAAGCCACTGTTAATTTTTTGAAAATCTAATGCTTATTTTTTTAAGAATCAGACTATTACTATATACAAAAAGATGATCAGTGACTCTGACTGGTTACAGAGGCCCCTTCCGCACACGCAAAATAAGGCGTTTTCAAACCACTTTCACAACTGTTTGCAAGTGGATTTTGCTATTCCGCACAGCTTCAAAGAGCACTGAAAGCAGTTTGAAAGTGCATTATTCTGCATGTGCGGAATGAGCCAGAGTGAAAAACAGTATTAAAAGAACCTCCATCCCAGATGATTCAGGAATACAAGAGAACTGGGAACTATTTAGGCTGCATACCAATGAGCAAAATGAAAACAAGGGAACCTGAATCTTTACTGAAGGGGGTTTATGTTTTGTGGAACACAGTGTTGTATTAAGTGCTACCTTTGGAACTGAAGCAAATTTGCTCTGCAAAATTCATTTCAATAATTTACTTTGCAAATTTTGATGCCAAATTTTATTCTGAATAATGTCTAAAGAATGTATTTATCAGCATCCAGTATTGTATATTTTGCAGGACATTCTGAAATAGGAAACATCTATGTTCAGAAGTATACCTCACACCTGTCAGAAATTCTCCATTTTGTCCAGTTGAGAGGAGCTGTCCATGGTAGTAGGCTAGTACAGAGGCAACATGTTGCAAAGGTCTCAGGGCTAAACTATGTTATGTTTTGGGGCAAGTTGGGTTGGGGATCCCTGGTTACTATTTGCCTTCCCTACAGTCACAGAGGAGCTATGAAAAAAGGCATTTTTAAACTCTTCAGGAGCCTGATTCAGCTTAGAGCTGTGGTGTGAGGGGAGGAGATACTTCTGCCTTCCCCTCCACGATGTTTTTTCAAGCCAAAACAGCCTCAGCAGGGAGATACAGGAGACCTCAATTCAAATCAGTACTATGGTATGAAGCTCACTGGTACTTTGTACCAATCACTGTCTCTCATCCTACCTTACCAGGTTATCGTGTGCAGAATCACATATGCCAGCTTTATAGGAAGAGTAGGATAAAGTTGTACTATCTAACTTGAGAAGAAGCTGTAGTTGACATAAGAGGGGGTCACAGCTCAATAGCATGACTGTTTATGCAAGTTCAAACCACAGCATCTGCACCTATAAGGATTTGTTGGACAATTATTGCTAGCCAAGATCTCATGATGCAGTGAGCACATAGATTTCCTTGAATCCAGAACTGTCACTCAAGTTTTTAATTGTTAATTGTTCTGATTTTAAGCTATGTATGTATTATTTTATGTATATAAAATTTAATTGACAACATTAACATATGTCAGGCTCTTTCCGCATGGGCGGAATAGAGTGCCTCAGGGACGGCAAAAACGCCGTCCCTGGGGAGGGATTCACACGGCCGCCACCACTGCATTGCAGCAACGCCGGCCTCACCACCCCCGAGCGGCGCGAAGACGCTGCTTCCAAACCTCATTCCCTGAGCGAGGTTTTTCGGAAGCAGCATCTTCCAAACGCTGTCATGTGAACAGCAGTGGCTGGAAGGCGCCATTCCCCCCCCCCCCACCGTCCCTGTCGCCGTACCTCGTCTCCCAGCTTCCAGTGCATCGCAGAAGTCAGGGGACACGCCCCCTGACCTGTGACTCCAGAGCTGTCATTCCAGCCTGTGTGTGTGGGGGGGTGTCCCCTGGTCTCTGCGACGCGCCGGAGATGAGGTATGGCAACAGGGATGGCGCAGTCTGTGCGAAAGCTGCGCCGCCGCCTGCACCCCTACCGGACCATCTGTGCGAATGGTCCCGGGGTGGTGGTGTGCATCAGCATTGTTTATGCCAATGCACCCCCGCTCGCACCCATGAGGAAAGGGCCCCATATTCAGAAGGCAGCCCTGCTGAGATCTGCATGAATACTACCCTGATACATTACAACTTCCTAGGCCTCTGGGTGAGGCTCGAATTGTAAAGAAAGGCCAACAACCAGCTAAAGAACTGGCAACTGTGAAATCAACCAATAATAATAAGTTTCACTTAATGCTAAATTTAGAGCAAACTTTTTGTTGAGTTTTAAGTAGCTTTTTGCAAAGAAAAGGGGAGCTGTCCCCACATGGGCAGACTCCGCTGAAACAGTATCTCCATTGCATGTTTATCCTCTTCTCCCGAATTTGCCACACCCTCTCTGTTCTCCCATTGGCTAAGGATATTTAGAGTCACAACTTTCCGGTCCACCTATTTACATGTTCCTCCTTAATATGTGCCCCAGAGGTGGGATCCAGCCAGTTCTCACCACATCTCTAGAAGTGGTTACTAATTTTTTTCTGAGTGCTGAGAAGGGGTTACTAAAGCAACCTCCCTGCCCAATAGGAACTGGAGGCGCGTGTGTGCGGCGGCACCACTGTTTGAATCCCACCATCATTGGAACCTGTTATTAAATTTTTTGGATCCCACCACTGATGTGCCCCCTCCGATATTTTTCCTGTATGTTCATAATAATACACTTTGTCATCAGAGCAGGAGGAGAAGTTAATATGTATTAGCCTATTAAGCATGCTCAATATGTACAATCTGATACAAGCCTTGCCCTTCAACCTAGTCATCCACTAGTCTTATCTTGTCCTGCCACAAGCATCCTCCCTTTTGTTTTTTGTTTTCCCACACTTTATTGACAGAAAAGATTAAGAAGTTACAATATATAAACAGAAAACAAAAACAATCTATACATATAGATAACATCCTTATAACATCCAGATATATCTACCCTATATATCAGTGGTTCTCAACCTTCCTAATGCCGTGACCCTTTAATACAGTTCCTCATGATGTGGTGACCCCAAACCATAAAATTGGTATATATAAAATATAAAAGACCATTTTCCGATGGTCTTAGGCAACCCCTGTGAAAGGATCATTCGACCGCCAAAGGGTTCGTGACCCCCCAGGTTGAGAACCACAGCTAAACAGGGGGGATGGGAAGCTGAGTTACCTGAGGAGCAACCCTCAAGTTTGCTCTATATCTTCTCAATCCCCCTAAATTTAGAGCAAACTTGAGGGTTGCTCCTCAGGTAACTCAGCTAAGGAATTTTGAATGAGGCCAAAAGGGAATATAAACATATAAGATATATGGTGGATATAAGATGGAGCCCAACACAGAGCCAAAGAATCCAGTGTCCCTAAATTGCACTGTCTGTTTTTCCTGGGAAGGAAATAGCACCCTTAAATGCAGTTGCCAAGTTTTAAACATGAAGAGTGACACTGCATCGGATGATTAGACTTTTAAAAACTCCGGGAGGGGTGGGAGTTAATATTTCAAATTGATTTCTCCAGGCTTTCAGAGTATCGCCTCTCCTCATTCTAAAACATCAATGTGATGTCTTCCAGATGAGATTAGTCCATTATTTATAAAAGCAAAATCCCCCGTATATATTATATATGAAAACATTGTATTGGGGAGGGGGAAGCGAAAGAGATTCAGAAGGATTAGACTCGGATGTCTTGATGCTTGTCTCCTAATGCATAGAATTTGCATTCATTATGGATCCTTCTGTACCTCTAAACATGCAAACTGATCTGCTGAATGGATGATCAAAGCGGAGAAATGCAGATCATAAACCATGCTGTGTTCACTTAGGAACTAAAACTCTCAAATGGAAAAAATAATTGTCAGATGTCCAGGAACATGAAGCCTAAATCTGAGGGCTCCAAAGAAACTGGGGAGAGGGGCAGACTCTAGTTTGGAGAACAACATAACAACATCCCTGGTAAGCGAAATCTGGAAGATGTCACCGGAGCAGGCTCACATCATTTTGGAAATCGGGACCTCAGGAATTCGCTATCTGGGCTGCCAGTGGAACACCTGGTGGTCCAGATTTATTCTGAAAACAAAAGAGTCCTGCAGCACTTCAAAGACTAATGCCTTGATTGTAGCATAAGCTTTCATGTGCTAAAGGCCACTTTGTCAGCTGCATGAAGTGCGTCCCCAGCTTACCAGATTCTTGCATGGGGAGAGAAAGGAAAGGAAAAAAAATCATGGTTAAAAGATCTCATTTGTGACATTTTTGTACAAAAGTGAAAAAGATAATGATCAACACAGTTCTGCATGGTGGACGTTTCTGCCTTGCTCATAATCTGATTCTCATCCCAAAGGCTCCAGATCCCCACAACCTTCCTCACCTGAGAATCTCTGGTTTTTTTAGGCCCAGTGGGATAGAACATGTCGAGCCTTTGTCCAGTCAGAATCAGGAACATTGGTTGACTGTAATTCCCGGATGTGTCCATTTGAAAATTTCCACACTAGCTTATCTCTAGCATGCTCCTGCTGTCCCTCTTCTGGGATTTGCATTCAAACTGTATTTGGGTCATTTTCTATGTGTTTTGGATGTTGTACACACATTCTGTAGTAGTAGTGGCAATAGCTGCAGCAGTAATCATAGCAACAACATTAAATGTACATGCTACTAACAATGTACATGACACTCTGCAGAGCAAAAGGTCCTTGCCCCAAGGTGCTGACATATTAAAATTTGCCTCAGAAGAGACAACAAAGGAAGGGGAGGAAGGCAGAGGGAGAATCAATTGGGGGGGGGGGAGAAAAGGGAGCTTAGTCAAAGTCCACAGCAGGGAGGGAGAGTCCTGCTGGAGGCATCATGGAAAATGCAGACTTTGAGACAAGACTTGAAAGAAATAGCATCACACAGGCATTCTTGGAGGGAATCCCACTACAAGACATATTTTGCTTTTCTTGACAAGTATCCATCACCACGAGAGCATGAATGGAGGGAGAGAACAGGGCAGTGGTGCAGTCTGATTATTTTAGACCCTGGGCTTAATGTTCTAGTGAGGATGTTTCAGTCGCAAAGCTATTGCCTGCTTTTGTGGTCCTTGGCTGACTCCATGAACCAGAACCTTGAGTTCTGCCCCAAAGTCCAGCTCTGAAGACACCACAAGAGCCAAGACTATGAATGAGTGGCTCAGATTGTTCCTTAGGAGAAAGGGGCATGGCAAATGTGAGTGTGTGCATCTTTCTTACTAGTGCCATCCATTGTCTCAGTACAGCAGCAGTTGAAACTTGAGGAGGGGGAATTGTTGTTATCTACTCTGACACTATCACCTTCTCTTGGTGATTTTTCAGAGTTCCAGTATTGAGTTTATGTACCTGGTGTTGGACATGTAGGAGAGTTTAAGGATTTGACTAATGTACCTTCTGCCTAACAGTCTACATGACTGAACTACTGGAGATGATCTCTGACATAATGTTGAGGTGCCTGAAGTTTTTGGTTCTGGGGACTTCCACATCCTAAGCATGTATGGTTCAGGACTTGGTGGCTATGGGGCTACAACAGCTATGGGGCTGTTGCAGCATTTGTCTGTCTGTCTGTCTGTCTGTCTGTCTGTCTGTCTGTCTGTCTGTCTGTCTGTCTGTCTGTCTGTATTCATTCATTCATTCATTCATTCATTCATTCATTCATTCATTCATTCATTCATTCATTCATTCATTCATTCATTCATTCATTCATTCATTCATTCATTGGCTTGTGAAATTTGGATGGAGGAATCTGCCAATTGGGTCCAGGAGAGTGGTAAATCTTTGATGCAAGAAGGTGAAGTTCTGGTCACCTCACAGAACATGGCTGCTCTTGAAGAAGAAACCTTGCCTGTATTTTGGTGGATTCAATAACTAGAGGCTAGCTGCAAATATCCCTTTTGGGGACAGGGTAGTGGAGATGATTGTGATGGTGCAACTCCAGGCATTTTTGGGGTTTAAAAGGGGGAAATTAGGCCAGTTTCTGTCCAGGTTCAGTCCTTGTTCTGGGACAAAGATCATGGTCACACTAATGAGTGATTTCTTCAGACACAGACAGGCAAAGTATGACCCTGTCGGTTGCCCTGAACTTCTCTGTGACTTAATAGGGGCGTCCTATTGGATCAATTGATGGTGAAGAGCATCAGATTTTGGTGGGGATAGGATGAGGTGTGTCCTGACCTGGATGGTCCAGGCTAACCTGATCTTGTTAAATCTCAGACGCTAAGCAGGGCTGATTCTGGCTAGTATTTGGAGGAGATCTCTCCAAGAAAAACCAGGGTCGTGACATAGAGGAAGGCAACAGCAAACCATCTCTTGCCTTTGAAACCCTACGGGGTCACCATAACTGAGCTGGGACCTGACCGAAAAAGAAAAAAGAAAGACAGAAAGGATGAGGTATAACATTTTATGAGATAGGTTTGGTACCTCTTTGGGAAATATTAATATACCCGACCAGGTCATCAACATATGCAGGTCAAGCTGGGCCAGGAACTACAGAACTACATATGCAGGTCAAGCTGGGGTATGAACTACAGAAAGTGCTATTCTAGGACCAAACACATGAAAAGTGGCCCATGCTGGCACCCATACATTCAAACCCCCTGGAATGTTATGGTGGGAACAGCACTTGCTATCCTACTCTGCACTGCAGTCTTTAAAAATCAGTTGTAGTCTTAAAATGTTAGTACTGAAGCCACTCGTCAGAATGCTGCTGGCAATGGGAAAGAGGAGGCTTTCAATTGGCGTATTTCCCCATTTATTTATTTGTCAAGTGCCCAAGGAAATCATTTAACAGCTCTGGAGAGAAAAGAGGGCTATTATCAACTGAATGTAGATTACCCAGGAGTGGAATATTGCAATTTCTAAGTGAAATGCATTTGAAAAATTAACCCAATAGCAGAGTGGCATCAACAGCTTCTCCCAGGCTTCTGAAATCTTGACGGTTATGACCTGTTCATGGATCCAAGGGAGTTTTTCTAGCAAGTGGGAAAGGGAGTGAGTTCTGCAAGTGATTTCTGTTTTCTGAAATATTTTTCAGAGTGGGAGGAAGAGAAGGGCACATTCATTCACTGACTACAGCGGTAGGCAAAACAACACATTTTGCCTCTGAAAGTACCGACAGAAGTCAGTGGCTTAAGATTGGTGTACATACTTCTCCATCTCAGTATATAAGATTTCTCAGAAAACAGCTTCCCAGTGATGCACCACATTCTGCTGCTGGTTTTGCCTAGCAGATGTTCCTGAGAGACTGAGAGGTCTGACTTGTTTTCTCTCTCCTAGGAGGACTGAGCCTGCATTCTAGAGCTGCAGGAGGTGGGAAAGAAGTGTAAGAACAAGAAACCAGAACCCGGCATGTTGTTCTTAGTTCCACTTCTTTCATTCCACAATTTCTCTTTGTGCACTGTCACAAAAGTTAAGGTTATCTTTGATGGTTCTTATCTAGATAGCGGACTACAATTCCCATCAGCCCCTGTCAGCATGGCCAATTGGCCATGCTGGCAGGGCTGATGGGAATTGTAGTCCATAACATCTGGAGTGCCAAAGGTTCGCCACCACTGACTTAGACTAACTAATCCATACTGTATTTGTTAACCTCAGAAAGATAGCTAATTCCAATACCACCC
The DNA here is from genome assembly GCF_021028975.2 of Sphaerodactylus townsendi. NCBI lineage: Eukaryota > Metazoa > Chordata > Lepidosauria > Squamata > Sphaerodactylidae > Sphaerodactylus > Sphaerodactylus townsendi. The sequence continues at coordinate 103,064,882 of NC_059430.1, forward strand.
CTCCCCCCAATATTTGGACCCAATTCACTAGGCTGCCATGTCTGCAGCTGCACTTGGCTTCCAGTTTCCTTTTCAATTTTTGAGTTATTGAAAGAACAATAGGATGTGTGGGGAGAGTTGATATGTATACCTGACAAGGATGCTATCCAACCAGAATTCTTATCCCATGTTTATGCCATACAGTGTCATACTTGATAGTGTTTTTATGCACAGCGTTTCCCCAAATAGCTCTGTTTACTCTCTGGAGTATGATAGGCTCTCTCTTTATTTACAGAGAGAATCTTTTGGGCACTGCCATTCCTTCTAATGGACATGAACATGCAGAAGCCTTTCTTCGCTGATGGTAATGTGATAAAAGATGGGTAAGGAGTAAGAGACAGAGTTTTTTGTACAAGCCAAATGCCATCCCTCCAGTAGGCACTGAAATCTGAAAGAAAAGAAGCAAAGGCTATGCTTGTATTTAATGCAAGGCAAGAAGGTAACCAGTGAGACAGAGGTAGGTCTTGCTGCCTGAGAGGGGGAGAATGAAGTTGAGGGTGTGGAAAGAAAACACAGACAACCACCTTGTGTGGAATAAAATTTGCCCACAGCCTGTTTATTGGTATGCTGGCTGAAGGGAGCAGAGACGCAGCATAGGGGATGGATCCAGCACTGGGCAGCCCATTTGCTGTGTCCCAGTAAAAACCTTCCCCAACTCGATGGATGGGGGGAAAGCCAACACCCGGAGCAGCAAAATAGTGGGAGCCACCTGGGTGCTGGGGTCTGGATGAACTCCCCTTGCTGCCAGGGGGTGCGAGCCATCCACAGCCCCCGACTGGGCATGCGATACACATGCTTGCTACCACCCCCCAGGCCTCTTATGGAGGTCCTCACCAAAAGGGGAGGCCCGGCACACAGGCTCTTCCCTGAACGAATCTGCACAACCTGCCAGACGGATGAATGTAAATAACAACAAAGCCCAACAAACAATAGAGCAGCACTACAAGGTCGGAAAAATGAGGGAAGGTAGGTGGGAGAAGCCATCATAGCTCAAGCAGAAGAGAGGGCCAGAAAGGCCTGCCCTGCCCTTATAAGGCTGCAGCCCCACCCCTTCTCCCTGCATCACGTGCTTGCGTCGGCAGCAGAATGGCCCCACCTGCTGGACTGGATGCCTGCGCTGAGCCTGCCCCTCTCCCTCCCCACTTCCAGGCAGCAATAGCGGCCAAGGTAATTCTCAGCTGTGCTTTGCTGTAGTCTGTTCTTTCCCTTTCATGATAAGTAGCTTTGTTGAGCAGGGGGGATATTGGACTCCTGCCCTCTAATAGTAAAAAGAAAAGAAAATGTACACAATATGATGCACATGAATGGTCAAATTTTATCTAAAACTCATCTAAAGCTGGTACTAAAGGGAACACATTTTTGCAAAATTCTCTCTTGTTGCCAAGCAAAGCAGGGGTGGGTATGGGCATAAGCCAATGGGGTATAGTGGTTAAGAGAGATGGACTCTGATCCATCCTCCACACGAGCGGCAAATTTTTATTCATTCATTCATTCATTCATTCATTCATTCATTCATTCATTTATTCATTCATTCATTCATTTATTCATTCATTTATTTATTTGATTTATACCCCGGCTCAGGGCGGCGAACAGCAAGCAAATAACATCAAAACACTAATCAAATATTAAACAGCAAATATCAAACCAACAAATATCAAAACAGCAAAACAGCAGCATCAATAAACATATCCCCAAATATCAAATATCAAAAAGCAAGAACAACAGTAAGCATGACATAACAGCATAATAACATTTCATAACGCAATAGCAGAATAACAGCATAACATAGCAGCACAATAACAAATTATCACATCTTAAACATAATAATATAACATCATAGACAACAAGAAATGGCCCCAACAATGCCATCCCAGCATCCAATCCACCCCTACCAACCTATTCCCACTAACTCACTTACTAGCTCAAGCAAAAGCTGATAAACGGGCTTTGTTTTCCCACTCCTACACGTGAAGCCTCCTGGGTGACCTTTGGCTAGGGTCCCTTGTATTTTCTGCTTCTAAATAACCCCTCTCTTTCCTTCATAAGAATCTTGGTGGTGGGTCAGGATGGAGGCAATGAAAAACTTATCTTTGCCCCATTTGTGTTCTCGTTCACAGAGGGAGGGAGTTGACAGTCTGTAAGACAGGGACCGCCTTGACACGGATGATCCAGTCTAGCCCTATCTCCTTACATCTCAGAAGCTAAACAAGGATGCCCTTTGCTACTACTAGCATGGGATAGCTCTGAGGACATTCAGGTTTGCTACACAGACGCTGCTTCCGCACATGCAGAAAAGTGCATTTTCAATCCACTTTCAATGCACTTTGCAGCTGGATTCTGCTGTGCAAAATAGCAAAATCCACTTGCAAACAACTGTGAAAGTGGATTGAAAGTGCATTATTCCGCACGTGCGGTAGGGGCCAGAGTAGCATTTGTTGGTAGGATATGTAACAAATGACTTGTGGAAGGAAAGCCGTGGAAAGAAATAGACTGATTAAACTGGGCTCCTGTTTGAAACTCTGCTGCCTCCTTATTCAGATGCCTAGCATTAAAGGCACAACACTGGCAATGACTATGGGATGTCTTGAAAAATAGTCGGCTGGATTGTCTTTGCCAGGTCGATAAAATGACTTGGCAATTGCAGCCTTGCAATTTGAGCGTCGGTCGTTCAATGTAAGCCTGCAATTGAAGAGGCAAATGGTTAAACATGGGTTCAAGAGGGTTGTGATCCGTTATTATTGGGGATGGGCATCCATGAAAGTACAATGAAAATGGTATCATGCCTAGGCCACCACAAGAGCCTTGATGCTTCATGGCCCTTGAACCAGCCTCCAAGTCCCAGTTTCTCTTGCAGCTGTTGTGCTGTGAAGCCCAACATCAGACTTCTGCCCTGGGCAGGTGTCTTTGGTGCAAGAGACCTGGATTCCAAGGACAGTTTAGTCAGAGGCCGTGTTGGTCTTGGGAGAGGCACAGGGCTGGCATGACCAGAGGCTGTGGAGGAGGAGGGAGGTGGAATCTCCCAGCTCTGATGGGAACACTGTGCAAATAATTACAGCCTGGCCAGCCAGCACTGGAATTACTTTTGGATGCTCTGTCAAGCACAAGATATAAATTGTGTGATGTTTTTCTAAATATGTCAGAGAGATTGCCTCTTGAGTGACACCCTCCATTTAGAGATGTCCAGTAAGGTGTAGAAAATTAATTTGCATTATATATATATATCCAACTGAGATGGGGTGAAATTCAGTCATGTGGTCAGAGTTGGAGAGCTGAACGTTCAAGATTATGAGGTTGATTTTTCTCTGAACTGTATTTTTTAAGGTCTGGTTTTCCCTCCACTGGTAGCTTTTCTATTTTCTTCCTTTTCGAGCACATGTAAAAACACCCTTGGAATTGAGAGAGAGAGAGAGAGAGAGAGAGAGAGAGAGGAACCCCAGCCCATCCATTGGCCACTTGTAGCTGTATGCTGCATAACCTTTTTGCACGTTTGAAAGTCCTTTCCCCATATATTTTTACAGGCTGACATTTACATTGCAGTTGCTATCTCAGAATATATGAATTATTGGCTGCTAAACATTATGATTACAATCCACTGGAAGCATCTCTTGTGGCAGCTCAAGGAAATAAATCAAGGCTAGCGGTATACAACAGTTTGTGCCAAACTACAAATATACATGCATTGGAGAAACCGCAGTGGATTTAACCTGGGGCTTCATTAACATATTACACAAAGAAATAATCAGTGAAGGTTAGTGCTTATTTTGTAAGGTATTAAGTTTTGTAGTAAAAACCTAAAGGTGGAAGTAGCAACGAACAGGACACGAGAGGAAGGCGAGACTTTCAGAAGTAACGTTTGATGCTGTATGGTATAAACTACAACCTTTCTGTTCTAAGTGATCTTCACCAGTCCCCAACCTATGGTATAGGGATTCTGTTCTAGTATTAAGCAGGACAAACTTTAGCATCTTTTAGGCACCCAAGACTAAAGGGTTCAACTTGGCTGATGCTTTTTGCTTCTAAGCTGTTAAAAAGCCTTGGAACAGAAAGAGTATCCTGCCAGATCAGAACAAGAGACCATCTAATACAGTATTTTGTTTCTCTGGGAACCACAACTCAGACAGGTCATGAAGACATCAGTTTTCCTTCTGCTGTTGGGCAATAAATTCCGGATGGACAAAAGGAAATATTTCCTTACATGGCAAGTGAGCAAAACGTGGAATTTTCTGCCCCAGGATGTGGTGATGGCCCCTGGTGTAGACAGTTTTAAAAGAGGATTAGACAGATTCATGGAGGAGAAGTCTATCTTTGGCTGCTAGCCATGGTGACTAAAGAGAATCCCCATGTCCAGAGGCAGCAAGCCTCTGAATGCCATTGCTAGGAGACAACATCAGGTGAAGGCCTCAGCATCTATGTCCTGTTGTTGGATCTCCAGAGGAACTGGTTGGCCATTGTGTGAAAGAAGATGCTGGGCTAGATGGTCCACTGGTCTGATCCAGCAGGGCTTTTCTTATGTTTCTGAAACTTGGTCTATGGAGGCCTTCTGGCTCTCAGATGGAAGGATCTTTTATTGGTAACAGATAGGGTTGCCAGACCCCTGCTGTGGAGTGGGCATCTCCCACTTTGGGTCCTCTTCTCTTGGCATTGTCCAGCTGGCTGGTGAAGATCTCACCGGGCCTAAACTGAGGCCTAGGCCTTGACATTGCCAGTGTGATGATGTCATCACATTGCCAATGAGGAGGGAAATGCTGTGATATTTGGGCAATACTCTATGGTAAAAGAGCTTCTACTCTAAAGGTTTTGCCCAAATACCTGAGCATCTCCCTACCATTGGCAACGTGGTAACACCACTTTCAGAATGGATGCCATTGCACGGGTGACATTTTTTACCTCAATTGGAATGGTTTGTTCCTGTAATGGTTAGGGGAATTAGATGGCAACAAACCTGTAATGTGAAAGGCGAGTATAGGGATTTCCACTGGTGTATACAGAAGTCAATCACACAAGAAATCCAGAATTGAAATGAAAAGGGGTACAGCTTTTATTAAGGGATTTAAAATAATAAAACATACTTGCAAGCACACAGAATTTTAAAAATCTAGAAAATACAGGGATGAGCAATAGTGGGAATAGAAGAAAGGTATGGGGAGGATATTTACCAATCCGGAAGTTGAGAAGTCCAGGGACAGCAGGAGAAATGGTCAGCACTTCTTGAAGAAAGAATGATGTTGAGCTCAAAGAGGAAATCTGTGTGCAAAGAGGGACACTGCAAGTCTTAACGATTTTGCAAGTCTAGTTGTAGGAAAAATTGACACTCTGGCAATGATAAGAGGAGCAGTCTTCCTGGCACAAAGCAAAGTTCCATTCCCAGTTACAGACAATGATGTAGGAAACGAGTTAGTGGGATTAAAACCTGGGAGAGCCCAAGACTTGATGAATTTTGGGCAGCGCTAACAAAATTAAAACAGAGACAGTGCAAGTCTTAGGCCCCTTCTGCACATGCAGAATAATGCACTTTCAATCCACTTTCACAATTGTTTGCAAGTGGATTTTCCTATTCCACACAATAAAATCCAGCTGCAAAGTGCATTGAAAGTGCATCAAAAGTGCATTATTCTATATGTGCAAAATGGGCCTTAAGGAGCTTGGAGTGGTGTGATGAAATTAAAACAAAGAAACTCTGAAGGTCTGACAACTCTTAATAGTGGGAAAGGAGATTACTGAGATTCAGTTAATGTCAGGAGAAAAAGGTGTGGGGCAATGCAACAGGTTTGTTGATGAGATCAGGGTGTGGACATTTGCAGGTTTTTCGTGAAGCTGGAGCCAGGTGCATGATCTCAAGGTTGGGCTGTTGCTAACCAGATTTTAGTGGCTGTGCCCTTAGGAAGGGCATCATCTGAAGCTCTGCATTTTTAATTCAGGAGGAGAAAGTATGATGTCATGTGTCAAGCAGACCCTCTTGATATCAAACTGTTGAATCAAAACTGGTATCCACCTTACCCTTGCTGTGTTCATGAGGCTGAGCTGTACATAATATCAAGATTATGACTGGTAGGGCACTGAGCAAAAATGCCTTCCTTCCCCCCCCTGACTGTAGGCTTGCCTGGTATCACATTGAGGTCTAGGCCTTATTTTAAGCCTGGTAATATCTCCCACCCCTCCCTGGTCAGTTGCCTGGTAACCCTAGAAACAGACCATTGATGGGCATTTTCTCAGTGAATTCATTTGAATCTGTTGTAAAGCCAAACACATACTTTGGGTTGAAGAACCCAAAACAACAGAGAAAGGATGAAACTGCTGTTAGGACGGTAAGATTCCTTACAGAGCTGCAAATATGACATCGGGTCGGGTACCTGACTGTATAATTTTTACTTGCAGTTGCTCTGATTAAAAGCAGCGTCTTCTTGCTTTGGCTGCTTTCATGTAGCCAAGACTGGACCATGTACATCACATAAACTGCCTACACACCATATGCTTTCTTAGACTCTTGGGTCTCTCTGGGTTGTCTGTGGCTTCCCATAGACTGCTGGAATATATTTTCCAGCATTTGAATTAGGTCATTAATAACTTGGTACAGCTGCTGAGGGAAGAACTCAGATGTTCATAAATGTTATAGTCCATTAAGTTCAGATAGTACAAAGGCAGTTTGCGAAGGAAGTAATTTGTTTAAGTCGAGAGTCAGTATTGCTGCATGCAAATTGCAGTGGTCCCTAAAGCAAAAGATTAGGAGGAACACAGTGATTGAAAGGTCAGATTAAATATGTTTGACCAACTGTGACACATGACACATATTTGAAGTTCTTTGAGCATCTGTGACTAGAGAGCAGTTTGCCCAGGCGACAAACAAAGGTTGTTCAGGCAGTCTTCATGGACACTTGACTGAGGCTCGTTCTGCATGGGTCAATAAACACGGGTTAAGGATGGTAAAAACCCCATGGGGTAGAGGGACTGCACACGGATCCCGCCTCTAAAGCGAGTCTGCCCTGTGTTATTTTCCCCAAACCGGGTTTTTGAGAATCACGCTATCCACGAGTCTGCCCCGTGTTATTTTCCCCAAACCGGGTTTTTGAGAATCACGCTATCCACGAGTCTGCCCCGTGTTATTTTCCCCAAGCCGGGTTTTTGAGAATCACGCTATCCACGAGTCTGCCCCGTGTTATTTTCCCCAAACCGGGTTTTTGAGAATCACGCTATCCACGAGTCTGCCCCGTGTTATTTTCCCCAAGCCGGGTTTTTGAGAATCACGCTATCCACGAGTCTGCCCTGTGTTATTTCCCCCAAGCCGGGTTTTTGAGAATCACACTATCCACGAGTCTGCCCCGTGTTATTTTCCCCAAACCGGGTTTTTGAGAATCACGCTATCCACGAATCTGCCCCGTGTTATTTTCCCCAAACCAGGTTTTTGAGAATCACACTATCCACAAGTCTGCCCCCATGTTATTTTCCCCAAACCGGGCTTTTGAGAATCACACTATCCACGAGTCTGCCCTGTGTTATTTTCCCCAAACTGGGTTTTTGAGAATCACACTATCCACGAGTCTGCCCTGTGTTATTTTCCCCAAACCGGGTTTTTGAGAATCACACTATCCACGAGTCTGCCCTGTGTTATTTTCCCCAAACCGGGTTTTTGAGAATCACGCTATCCACGAGTTTACTCTGTGTTATTTTCTCCAAACCAGGTTTTTTGAGAATCACGCTATCCACGAGTCTGCCCCGTGTTATTTTCCCCAAGCCGGGTTTTTGAGAATCACACTATCCACGAGTCTACTCTGTGTTATTTTCTCCAAACCAGGTTTTTTGAGAATCATACTATTCACAAGTCTTTTGAAAAATCCTGGGTTGCAGTTGCTTGTGAGCCAACAGCCAGGCAGGAGGCGCGTTCTTCGACTGGTCTTTCCTTTTAAAAATTTCCTGCCTTACATCTGCGTAGCCACGCAGGTGCAAAAGTCATATCACAGTATTGTGAGACATCAGCATGGCTGTGGGGGGTTCATTTGTGCATTCCTGCATAGCTACGCATCGGTGGACCTTCAGCCAGATCTTTTATTTATGCTTCTTAAGATACTAGTTCAGTGCTACATTGTCAGAACTCAGAATGCTGTCATTGTATGCTATATTGGTCTAGCGCAGGCATCTCAAAACTTTTCAGTACAAGGGCCACATCGTATATTTTACAAATATTAATGGCATTAAAAAATCAGTTGTTGTCTTTAAATTAAATGCTTTATTTGAGAATATTAATACAAAAAGGTGAAAAGAAAAGAAAAGAAATATATAAAATGTACAATATAAACTTAAACAATATATCTAAACTCTAGATCTTGTCAAAACTTGGTTAAATATTACAAATGACCAGACAGATATTATTATATATGACAAGCAAAACTACAATCTAAGCAAAACAAACTAGAAGAGAAAAGAGGAAAAAACCCAAAAGAACATATAAAATAGTTGAGGATGGAAAATTCCAGCCTTCTGTTAGCCAAATTAAACTAGTAACTTTAACTTCTACCACCTTAGCTACCTTTTTAAATCTAATATTTATTTCTGAAGGTACATCAATTAAACCATATGTATATAAAGTACCTTATAATGTATATTTGTAATAAATTGTGAGTTATTACCATAAAGATTCAAGAGGAGAAAGAAAAAAAGAAGATAAAATAAAGGAGCAGCAGTGGCGGAGGAGGTTAAGAGCTCATGTATCTAATCTGAAGGAACCGGGCTTGATTCCCAGCTCTGCCACCTGAGCTGTGGAGGCTTATCTGGAGAATTCAGATTAGCCTGTACACTCCCACACACGCCAGCTGGGTGACCTTGGGCTAGTCACAGCTTCTTGGAGCTCTCTCCGCCCCACTCACCTCACAGGGTGTTTGTTGTGAGGGGGGAAGGGCAAGGAGATTGTCAGCCCCTTTGAGTCTTATGCAGGAGAGAAAGGGGGATATAAATCCAAACTCCTCCTCCTCCTCCTCCTCTTCCTCTTCCTCTTCTTCTTCTTCTAAAATGAATGAATAAATAAAATTTAAATGAATGAATAAGTTTTACTTGGATCACTTTTGTAATCAGCATGATATGAATTGGAACAAAAGAGAAATGTGACAATTACAAGCAAACAATGCTATGCTTAAATTGCAAAAATGATACATAATGAGTGAAAATGCCATTTTTTTAAAAAAGGGGAAAAAAACCCCTCCCTCATTTACATGGAGTTCAGAGGCAGTGAATGGATTTGAACATAGCACCTGGAAGCCAAAGGTTCAGCTCTGTGCCCACTGTCCCCTCTCTCCATGTGGAATGCTGATGCAGCAGATTTGCAAAGCCAAACGCCAGGCTCTGATGTGGGCTGGATAAGATCTTGTAGCAGGCTGGACGTGGCCCATAGGCAATAGTTTGGAGATCCCTGGTTTAGTGGTACAGCATAAGAGTTGGAATGCGCCATGAAACAAGGCAGGGGAAAAGCAGTGTGCTTTGAAATGGTCAAGTTTTCAGACAGTTCATACACTCTGTCCCAATGTCACTTTACTTGGAATAGGGCCAATAATGAATAACAACCCCTTTATAATGGCAACATGAAAGGGGCCCAACAGAACCAATTTCAAAACAGAGAATCCAAGCCAAACCTACCTGGCTAACCAATTCCAATATCTGGCAAGATGACTCTGACACAGAAACACTGTAAAATTGAAAGAGAGCAGTCACGGGAACCTTAAAATACTGGCTCTGCATAGTCCCAATTTCCGGAATCTTTTCTGAAACATTTGGGACCCATTTACTGGTATCCCGAAAAATCCCGAATGCCATCCAGGCACCTGAATATGTCTCAAAAATAGTGATAAGGTATTTTTGCAGATTTATATCCAGACCAGAACTATCTGAAATGCACATCCCTATTCCCCTACATTCCTCTCTATGCACTCTCAACATCCACAAGCATTGAGAACACCCAGAAGCTTACTTTTGTCCTGAACCACATATGATCACAGAGAGCCATTTCAGCAACAAGCCACCTCATATGCCTAGGTAGCCTCAGTTGTCCTTGGTTTGCTGACAAACACACTTCCATGAGGTTCCTTACACTGCCTGGTTTCATTTACTCTTTACAGCTTTAGACATACACCTAAAAATGTCAGGAGGACAACACCAGAGCAGCTTAAAATATGTGAAGGCCCTTTGACTCTCCTTGAGATGTGTTCAGTGAAGGAGAGTTCACAGCTTTGCCACAGTGGTGCTTCCCAGAGACCCTTTGAAAAAATATCCTGTGTACAGCTGCCTGTGAAGATAACCAGAGAGTTATCTGACTTCCATTTAAGCAAGTGGAAACAACATGGAATCTTGTGCCTTCTTAAAGACTAGCGAATGCATTTCACAGGCCAGAGCAAGTCGTGGCCGCCAAAGTGGAGATTTGTGTAATCATAGATTCAAAGAATCATAGAGTCGGAAGGGGCCATACAGGCCATATAATCCAACCCCTTGCTCAGTGTAAGATCAGCCTGAAACACCCCTGATAAGTGTTTGTCCAGCCACTGCTTAAAGACTGCAAGTGAGGGGGAGGTCATCATCTTCTTATACTCTGTTCCATATAAAGATCTAAGTAAAATTGTACTTCATGTGCCATTTCCTCCACCCCCCACCCCCCAACATGCTCTACACCCCCACACAAAACAGCTTGGTCCAAGCTAGACGATGAATGTGGGGCATGGAGCGTAACTCTTGACTAATTTTTCCTTACTATCCAGTTGAACCTTCTGCTCATAGTTTAAACCCATTATTGCAAGTCCTAGGCCCCTTCTGTACAGCAAATGCATAATGTCTTGCAGTCGGGATAAAGGAACCCATTTTCCCGTTTTTGCGTTCACATGCATCCATGATTGGAGCCCACGGAAACAATCCGGGTTGCTGTCACGCCTTTGCACAGACACGTCTTTTTTAATTTACTTCCCACCAATGCATAGCTACACAGGCATGCACAAATAAACCCCCCACAACGATGCTGATGTCTCATGATATGACCATCTGCGCCTGCGTAGCAATGCAGATGTAAGCCACAACATTATAAAAAAGGAAAACAGAGGAAAATGAAGCACCTCCTGCCCGGCTGTTAGCTCGTGAGCAGCTGCAACCTGGGATTTTTGAAAAGGCTCGCTAGTAGCGCAGTTCTCAAAAAAACTGGTTTTGGGGAAATAACACAGGGCAGACTTGCTTAAAGGGTGGAATCTGTGTGAAGTCCCCCACCCTCAAACTTTTTTTTACTGTCCTACACCCGTATTTATTGGCCCGTGTGGGACAGGCCCTATCCTCTGCTGCAAACAGGAACAACTCCCTGCCCACCTCTAAGTGACATCCCGTCAAATACTTAAAGAGAAGAATCATGTCCCCTCTCAAGCTCCTCTTCTTCAGACTAAACATTGCCAAGTCCCTCAGCCTTTCCTCATAGGGCTTGATCTCCAGACCCCTGATCATCCTCATTACTTTCCTCAGCACTTGCTCCATTCTGTCCACTTAGTTTTTGAAGTGAGCCAAGATCGCATTAGCCTTTTCTGTTGCTGCATCACAATGGTTGCTCATATTTAACTTACTGCCCACCCCAAGATCTTGTTCACATACACTGCTGCTCAGTAGTGTATTCCTCAACCAGTATGCATGTTTCTAATTTTTGTTACCTGGATGTAGAACTTGGCATTTATCCTTGTTGAATTGCATCTTGTTCACATCTGCCCACTTTTCCATTGTGTTCCGATATAACATTCAGAGAGAAAAGAAGTGTGTGTGTGTGTGTGTGTGTGTGTGTGTGTGTGTGTGTGTGTGTGTGTGTGTGTGTGTGTGTGTGTGTGTGTGTGTGTGTGTGTGTGTGTGTGTGTGTGTGTGTGTGTGTGTGTGTGTGTGTGTGTGTGTGTGTGTGTGTGTGTGTGTGTGTGTGTGTGTGTGTGTGTGTGTGTGTGTGTGTGTGTGTGTGTGTGTGTGTGTGTGTGTGTGTGAGGGATTGTTTCTACAAAGCGAGACTGGGATGCACAGCAGAACGAGACATTACTATACAGAGCATGACTCCAGTCAGAAGAGTTGCAAAGCTAATCAGAGTGGATGCAATCAGCTGGCATTGAATAGGGATGAGCACAGAAATGTTATTTGGCTCATTCTGCCCCTTAGAAGGTTTCATTACAATGATTAAGCCCATTCTTGTTTATTCTTTGTTTCCATGGGGGGGTCACTTTTTGTTTCCCACTCGGGAGGGAGAAAATTTCCAGGTCTCATACTTGTCACCCAAGGGATCCTCTTGGCCCAGTTTCAGGCATGTCCAGAAGTAAATTGAATACAGATTGGCACAGTGGGCACAGAGAAGGAAGAGAATTTGCTCTTCTTCTCAGCATCCTTGTGGTGGGAAAGGGGGTTTACCTTTATATGGGGTTGGTGTCAGCATATCCTGAGATGCGGCAGTAGCTGGGGCCTGGGATTTTCGGCAAAGCCCACTAATGATGACCCATCTGCCTACATACTTCCTGTCATGCTCCCCACAGAAGCCTTTATTATTGTCATTATTTTGTATCAGTTTCCCATAGATAGTGTGGGTTTAATCCTCTGTATAGTCTCCAAAGGGAGGGAATTTTCGTTAACCCCTCTCCCTTTAAGAAATCTCCCAAGAGGCAGTCTTTCTGTTATCCCCCAGCAATGCCCCTGTTTAACTCAGTTCGGTTCAGTACAGGTATCCAAAGAGTTAGAAGGCAGAAGTATTTTGCCACGTCAAAGGTGTACAGAGAGCGCAAAGTTGAGGCCTACAGAGAATAGTAGCCAGATAAAGACTCAAGGAACTTTCCTGGAAGCAGTTCAGAAAAGAACAAAAGTCTACCGCTTCTACTGTCCAGTCAAGCAAGTACTTTATTTTAAGCAGACCCTGGGAGGAGTTAGGGTCTCCATTCTTCTAAATATTAAACCCTTTGTTTGAACTGTTAAACCTTGCTTGTGACTCTCCCACTCTGTTCTGGCTGGGCACAGGGCACCAAAAACAGTTACTCTTGGGGAACAGAACTCTTCCCCTGCTTCAGGGAGGGCCTATGACTCATTGGTGGAGCATCTGCATGGTATACGGAAGGTCCCAGGTTCAATCCCTGGCATCTCCAGTTTAAAGGATCTCATAGTAGATGATGTAAAAGACCTCTGCACAAGACCCTGAAGAGTCACTGTCTGTCTGAACAGGCAGTGCAGACCTTGATGGACTTCGGGTCTTTCAGCTTCAGGTGTTCATGCACCTGACAGTTTGCTTGCAAATGCTCTACCAGACACAATCCCACCCTTTATGCTGCTCCATTTAGCCCCATGATCGACTTTCAGGCGGCCGGGATGTTTGTTGTTTTAGCTGCCGCCCTGTGCTTCCAGAAAGCTCTCTGGAGGTGGCAAGGCAGTGGTGCAGTCCCCAGTTGCTGGGGTTTGTGGATTAGGCTGTAAGCTTTCAGCTTATTGTGTGCTACTCAGAAATCCCAGGTGGAAAATGAAAATGTGTTTTCTTCACACTCTCTCTCCCAGTGATGGTTTGTCCTGATTTACTGATCAATTAATGCTGTAGTTGATTAATCACCAGAAATCCTAAGAGTCTACAAGGAAGAAGAAACCAAAGACTAGGGTTAAGTGCACAACAAGCACCCGCATCAGTTTCATAGTAGCGTAACTGCCATGGCTTCCCCCCACAGAATCCTGGGAACTGTAGTTTGGTAATAATCTCATTTTTTAGAGATCTCCAGACCTTCTTTTTCTTATCTACAATTCCCAGTAATCCTGGGTATATTTATTCATTAAAACCACTTTAAACCTACATTGCAAATATGTATCTGCTAGAGCTTTAAGAAGAAGATCCCACAAATCCTGTATTTGTTGGTTTGCACTTACCTTCTTTACAAAGGGAAGGTTCCCTGTTTCTTCCAGATGGAAAGAGTTCAGTACCATCTTCTGATATAAGTTCCTTTTTAGGCTTAGCAGCTTGCTGGAAACGGAGAAGCTGGCTTGCAGCACTCTTATTTAAATGCCTGGTTCATCAGTGTCACTGGTAATATTACAGTGCATCTGTTTGTGTGTAATTAGCAGACAAAAGTGGTGAGGAGGATGCTTTGGAAATGACTCATTAGCAGACAACTAACGAAGATATAAGCCTGGCCACATGGCTTACTATGGAGCTCAAACAGATGGGTCCCCCCCCCTTTGGACTGGATAGATTCAGAGGTGAGCAACTGATATTGGTCATTTATTACCCCATCAGTCTATTAGATTTGGATTAGCCAATGTTTCCTTAGAGAGCACCATCTTTTGATAGTACAAGCTTTCCAAGAACGAAGCTCTGTTTACACTGGGAGGGAGACCCATATTTAGAGGTTCACTTTAGAGAGGGCAGTTGGAATGCTATTGCATCTGAATTATATTTTGGGAAGCCACTGCCAGGGCGCATGGAAGTGTTGGACATGGACTTGATTTTCTTCCATTACTAGAGTTGGCAGCTGCAAGTTGGGAAATACCAGGAGGTCTGGGGGGGGGTGGGTAGAGTCTGAGGAGGGCAGGAATGAGGGAGCGACATCCTTGGGGTATAATGTCATATAGTCTACCTTCCAAAGTAGCTATTTTCTTCAGGTGAACTGATCTCTGTCACTGTGATCGCCGTAGTAATTCCTGGAGATCTCCAGTCACTACAAGAAGCTTTGCAATCCTATCTATGAGACAATTATAGAATTGCTGACTGGCAGGCAGCTTATAAAGTTAGAGAAGTCTTGGCGGGAAAGAAAAGGTGGGTTTTTGTGAAGCAACAAGTGAACGTTGCAGGAGCATGGAGTCCCCTTTCTGACCACACCGAGGATGCTTATTTTCAAGTCCATTTGGGACTTGACTTATGTTAAAGATTTCCTCCTGTTCTCTTCAGCCTCCCTGCCCTAGCTTGCTCGGCTTCCCTCTCTGACTCATACAGGTACTTGAAAAAGCAATTAAACTTTTATGTGCTGCAAGAAAGACAGAAACAGAATAAGAACCGCTTTCCATCTGCCTTCAGGGAGGTAGCTCGCAGCTGGCCAAACACAGGAGCCAATAAAAAAGCAGAAGGTTATTCAGAACAGTTCCAGAATCCTCTCTCCACACAGCTTAAACATGCCCGGGCGGCCACTTCATATAATGTGCCCTCTTCTGCCTTGGCTATGTCTGCCTGTTTGGCTCGCTGCTTTGCCATCAGTGGTATATCGCATGAATTCCAATCAGGCCCTCCGTTCAGTGGGTGTCCTTAGAGCCAGGAAAGCAAAGCATAGTGTCATTACCTAGTTTCAGAGGTAGAGGACCATCTCCGGCTGCCCTGTTGGGCCATATGGAGGCCACTTCAAGCTCTCAGAGGCATTGACACTTGTTTGTGGGAAGGGTTGCGAGCTCTTTGTTGAGAAATCCTTGGAGATTTTGGGGGTGGAGCCTGAGGAGGGTGGGGTTTGGGCAGAGGACAAACCTCAGTGGGGTATAATACCATAGATTCCATCTTACAAAGCAGCCATTTTCTCTATGACAGAGAGATCTGTCATACTAGTAGGGGATCTCCAGCCACCACCTAGAGCAGTGGTGGCGAACCTTTGGCACTCCAGATGTTATGGACTACAATTCCCATCAGCCCCTTCCAGCATGGCCAATTGGCCATGCTGGAAGGGGCTGATGGGAATTGTAGTCCATAACATCTGGAGTGCCAAAGGTTCGCCACCACGGACCTAGAGGTTGGCTGTCCTACTTGTAGCGTTGGCCAGATCCAGATTGGGAAATTCCTGAAGATGTGGGGATGGAACCTGGGAAGGATGGAGTTTGGGGGGAGGGACCTCAGCAGGATATAATACCCCAGAATCCATTCTTCAAAGCTGCTATTTTTCTCCAGAAGAGCAGATAATCTCTCTCACCTGGAGATCAGTTTTAATTCTGGGAAATCTCCAAGCCCCACCTGCAGTTGGCAGCACTCCTTGCTTGGTTTTACCAACCCGCTGTGAAGGAGACAGGACCTCCAGCCAGACCTTTTATTTGTGCTTCTGAAGATATTTTTATTTACCCTTCTCACTGTCAATTTACCCTTCTCACTTCAAGACAATATACAAAGCTAGTAAACAGTCAGGCTAATAATGAACAACACATTTCACAATCACAAGAACATCAATACTGTGCCCTCACAATCTCATTCTGATGAGTGTGTAGACTGGATCATAGGTGAGTTCCAGGAACATCTGAAATTATAAATCGGCAGAATCCAGTGAGTCCAGAGAATGAACATCTGGCCATGCTTCCTAATACTGAAGTGTTTCAAGTTAGAGAAAAATGTCATTGGTGTGTGTGTGATGTGCTGTCAGCTTGCTAACAACTTATGGTAACTCTACAAAATTACGACCTCCAAAATGTCCTGTCATGGACAGCCTCACTCAAATCTTGCAAACAGAAGACCGTGGCTTCTTTTATTATGTTGGGTCCTCCTCATTTCCTACTGTCATTTTCCTAGCCAAAAAAAAAAAAGTTAAAATGGGGGAAGTCTGCAAATTAGTGGCTAATTCTGCTTCTGCCATTCACTGTTTTGCCAAAGTGTGGGCTTTCTTGTGGCTCAGGAAATCACGCTGCATATTGTTCTTGGTATGAGGAGTGCTAAAGAAGAGGCCTCTTTACTTACTTCCCTGGAATCCATTTGTATGGCATGTGGCATAGAATGTGATGGATCAGCATAATGCCTTCAGAAGTCCAAAGAATAATCCACTGTTGATGCACGGTTAATGCTTGTGATGAGACCCCCCCACCCCCAGATGGGGCAGTAGGGGAGGAGAGACAAATAGCACTCACTGCGCAAGACTTCCAACCATCTCCATAGTTTCTTTGCTGAGTTCTCTGAACAGCTTCTGTGGCAATTTCCCCCACCTGCCAGCCAGAAATATTAGTGAATCCTTCAGTATTTAAATGCCTCTAAAAGTGTCATTACGCTCCTCATTTTGTTGCAATTTACAATTAGTTTACATCATTAAACATATTGAGAGATACTTCCTAATCAACCCTGGTGTCTGCTATTGATTACTGCTCAGCATTACTAGGTGGTTTTTTAGTCAAAACCCAGAGATCCTACGAACAGCACAAGATCTGGACATGTGCTACCAATGTGTGCAACACCAAAATCACTTCCCTGTGTGGATATTTGCTCCAAAAGAACCACAGGCCATTTACACATGCGCTACTTACCCCGCAGCTATTTGCTTCTCAGTGGAGTTTTCCCACTTGTTTTGTTTGCACATGGATTCTCCTCCTGCAAAGTGTTTCTAGCCAATCCACTCTACCATTTTGCCCCCCTCCCGGCGAAAAACCATGTAGCAGTGCTGAGCAGTAATCAATGACTGTCACCAGGGTTGCTTCAGAAGTATCTCTTGCCATGCTTAATGATGTTAAACAATTAGTTTACATCACTGTTGTGGGGGGTGGGGTTGGTTGCCTCTTTTGTCTAGTATTACTTTACTAGACCTGGTCAATTTCATGTGAATTTCACTAGGTCTATTGGTGCAGTGATAGACTTTCTGTGTTTAAAAGCAAGAAGAAAGCCCTTCTGCTTGTTCTGAAATGGTGGCCCAAGAGTGGAAGAAACTGCTGCTGTGTGCACAGGGAGGGCAGGAAGAAAAGAGAAAACCTGAAGAAAGCTTGGCACACTGTGATCTCCTTCACTTTCTCTGCAAAAAGAAAGAAAAAGTCTCACTTTAATGGCGTTCAGAAACCACAGGGGTTCTCTGATCTGAGAGTGCAGTGAGTTCCGAAGTGGGGAAAACGTGTGCATAATGCAAGCAGAACATCCATGAGAAGATACAACATGAAATGCTAATGCATCCTAAGTGTTAACATCCGCAAAGAGAACAGCAACAACTGAAGTTACTGAAGCTAATCCAACGATGGTGAGCAGATCCCATCCCCTTGCCTTCCTAAGCAGGTCTACACAGAATCCCATTCAAGTCTATTCAGTGGTGCATGCTCCCAGGAAGTAAGGCTGCCACTCTCCAGATAGAGCCTGGAAAACTTACAGAATTGCAACAGATCTCCAGATCGCAGAGATAATTTCTGTTATGGGCAGTTGTGAATTTGTTGACGATCCCTTATTGGATTATATAATTAATTTAATATGATCCCTTAAAACCTTTGCTTTAGCTTCATTTTTCACTTGTGTCGCCAATCGCTAGCCACAGCTGGTTAAGGCCTAGCAGGGCCCAGACCGAGACTTGCTTATGTTCCAATAAAGTTTTGTCCTGTTTTGGCACAGGGTGCCATGGAATTATTACAGTTTCCTCTGGAGAAATTGGATGCTGGGGGGGCGGGGGGAGGAGGAAACTCTACATTATTATACTCTGCTGAGGTTCTTCCTCTACCCAAACCCCACCCTCCCTGGGCTTCACTCCCACATCGCCAGGAATTTCCCAACCCTGAGCTGGGATTCCAGCAGGAAGTGTTCTTCGAACTTCTAAGGCTTTACTGTAAATAAGCAAGGAGCATTCAGTGCTGGCCTCCTTATCCCTCCCATGCTGACAGTGGAGGGGTCATGAGGTACATCGCTGCCCCTGGGGGGGACTGCAGGTAAAGTGACAGCTTGCAGCTCTGCTCAGCACCTTTCATAGCGTGCCAGGCAGTGGTCCTCTTTTCACTCAGCCCTGTGAACGTCTCCTGGGATGTTTTAAGTGCTACATCTCCCCCCCACCCCACCCCCTCCGCCGCCCTGCCCGCACTCCCACTCTTTAAAATGTAGGTCTGGCATTGGCGGGCCCTCTGGAGCATGTGCTTGTGTTGGAGAGAGCTTCCTGCCTCTTAAAACTTTCAACATGTTTCCTTGCCTTTGATCTAAAAAAATGACTCCATCCTTCACTTTGTGTTAGCTTGACAAGCCGTTGAATAAGAGCTGTGACTTAGGTAAATTTCTAAATGGCTCAGGTGACACCCCAGACATCTGGGCTTTCTAGGGGAGGGGTGTTTCTCTCCCTCTGTTGAGGTGAGCCACGAGTCAATGGCCCATTCTTTGTTATATCCAAGGTTACTGTTCAAAAACACCGCATTCATTTTAAAGGCCAGCTGTACCTCATGATAACAGTGTCAAATCACCCCCCCTTTTCCCTTCAAAGCAGAAGTATTTCACTGTGCATACAATGGCAAAGGGATTTCTCTGCATGGTCTAGGCCAGCCCGATTTCATCAGATCTCAGAAGCTAAGCAAGGAGAGCACTATGCTTGGATGGGACAACAAAAAGGAATGGTAGGATCACTGTGCAGAGACAGGCAATGTCAAACTACCATCTTGTCACTTGAAACCAGCCTTACTGGGTCTCCATAAGTCAGCTGTGACATGATGACACTTCAAATCACTATTTCAATGTGCAAATAACTTGGATCATTCAGGGGGCAGAACACGCAATTTAGGTGCTCATGAGGACTGAAACGTGGGATGAAACTGTCCTCTGTCCTCCCTGAACGGGATCCATGAGAGCGATAAGGCCTTGGGTGGGGCATGGAAGGTGGTACGTGTGGCAACTGAGGCCCTCACTACGTTATACAACCCTGGTGTCTGATTTATCCTTTGCAACTGTTTGACTGCTCCTGCTGTTGCATCTGGCCTCATTGGGTAATGAGTGTTTAAACATGACCAGCTTGTGTTTTGTCTGCAACCAAACATCAACCAGTTGATGGTACCATCATTTTAATCCCTCTTCAATGGCCAGTATTTTATACAGTAATTAGAGACACTGAGAGGACTTCTTGCTACGGAGTTTCAGCCCCCTGACCCTGTTTGCCTGCCAGAGGTCTTACTTTTGGACTCAAAACAACATCCTCTGTACAAAGAACAGCATTTTTGAAATAGCAGTATGTAATCTCTATATGTTTCTGTATTTCGGCGTGTGCTGCCAAAAACCTGCCTTGCTTTTCTGTCTTGATATATCAGTCTCTTTGGCTCTAGCTTGGCAGGCAATTTCCTTATCAATGTGAGGAAGCAACAGGGAGGGCAGCCTTCTTGCTCTTGTTGGCTTCTTTATGTGAGTATAATGTGGCTACTCTCTTCTCTCCAGGTATCTCGCAAGGCCAAAAACAAGAAAACCAAGAGCTGACAGAAAACACATGGATTGTGCAAAGTGTAATGAGGCCCTGAAGGACTTTGCCATACAAGTACAATGAGGCACATGCTGACAGGGCTGCGGCCCTGCCTTCGGGGCCTCTGGATGCACTGGCGAAGGAGCTCCCCTGCAATTTTGGCAATGACATGGCCCTCTTGAGCTAATATAATTGCAAAAGGAGTCCTCAGATGAAGTTTTTATACCTTTAAAAATTAGTGCTAGGACTCTCTCTGCTACTGATAAACCATATATGGTAAAAAAAAAAATCCCATTGAATATATGGCAGGCTAAAGGAGAATTGTCGCCATGTAGGGTTGCCAGATTTAGCCTGGCAACTGGCAGAAGGTTGGGGGCAAGGATGTGGGATGGCACAACATCAGCTGCGTTGCTATATGACTTCCAGGGAGAGAGTTTGGAGAGAACTGCAGAGACGTAGATAGGGAAAATGGAGCCTGGTGCAAAATCTGAGCCCCCCCCCCCCCCCGCATGGGCAGCCACTGTGATGTTGGAATCCATCCCCAAACAGCATCACTTTCAATGGTGTTTCAGCTAGGGAGCCCAGATTCTCCTTTTAAATCCACCTTAAAGGGAGAATCTGGGGTCCCCAGTTAAAACAGCATTGAAAGTGATGCTGTTTTGGGGTGGATTCTCCCCCACCCTGAAACAGCATCACTTTCATTGTTTTAACTGGGGACCTCAGATTCTCCTTTTAAATCCATGCCGAAGGGGGTGGATTTAAAAGGAGAATCTGGAGAAATTTGAAGGGTGCCTCCTGTCAGGCATGCAATTGTTAAGCTAGCAGCACCAAAATTTTCACCAAAATTTAGGAGACTCTCCTGATGATACCACCCAGGTTTGGTGAAGTTTGGTTGAGGGGGTCCAAAGTTATGGACCTTCAAAAGGTGTAGCCGCCATCTCCTATTAGCTCCCATTGGAAACAATGGGGGATGGGGGCACCCCCTTTGGGAGTCCATAACTTTGGACTCCCTGAACCAAACCTCACCTAACTTGGGTGGTATCATCAGGAGAGTCTCCCTAAAAATCTCTGAAATTTTGGTTCTGCTAGCCTGAAAACTGCACCCCCCTGCAGGCTAAAAACGGAAAAAGTAAAAAATACCCCAAAATCACAAATGAACCTGCAATTTTTGCGCCCCACAAGGGGGGCGTCTGGTGCAAAGCGCACCCCCCAGCCCCCTGGTAGCTTCGCCTCTGGAGAACTGTGACTAGCCCAAGGTCCCACAGCAGGCTTCATGTGGAGGAGTGGGGCACTGAAACTAGTTCTCCAGATTGGAATCCACCTGCTCTTAACCACTACATCACACTGACTGTCCAGGAGAAAGAAAGAAACCAAAGTTTCAGTTGGGGCTTTTTCCCTGAGATTTTTTTTGCTGCTGGTAAGTGATACTAAAATAAAACAATTCCCGTAAAGATATTTACTGATTGTTTGTTGGGTGGGGGAAGGTGGTGCTCCAAAGTAGCTTTGAGCCCCTCTCCAATTTGAATATAGCTCTTAGGGCACTTGGTGGCTGAGTGGCTTCAGGGGGTCATCAGGCCTCCGCCTGCAGCTCAGCAGCATCGTTCTCATCAGGCGAATCTGGGGAAATGGTATCACTGAGGAACTCTCACATCAGCACAACACAGAGTGCAGCCTTAACATATCTGCCAGTCAGCAAAAAGAGTCCTGAGAAAAGGAGGAAGTTTTTGAGGGGAGTCTGTAATGAAAAACTTAGCTCCGCCGAGGAACGGAAGAGCTTGTGCAGGGCTCGTTTTTAGCAGAAGTTGCATTTAACAAGGTAACCCGGAGAACTGGCCCCAAGGAATTAAATTTAGCTGTGGATAAGATATTAACTGCGGCAAGTGAAGGAACACCGGAGGTGACTTTAGGTCATAAAGAATATTCCAGACATAGGTGAGGCTGGCATTGCAATGAAGGATACCTGGGGCTGGGAGAAAAACTGGTCCCTTTGCAGGATTTCTTCCTGGATAACCGGCCAGATCTCTGTGTCTAATATTTTAACTGACGTCAAGGCTGGCGTAAGCAGATCCTGAGGCTGGGCAGCTGCTATGGCTCAGGGTTTCCGGTGGGGAGAGCCCATTGCCATTGGCTTCCTGCCCAAGCACCTTCCCTGCCAACTGCTTGTGTGCCCTTCCCACTCACTTAGAAGCACTTCACCAGCACAGAGGCGTAGCTGGGCCAAACTGCGCCCGGTGCGCATTCTAATTTTCCAATGTTTCTAATTTCTAAGGTCTCCTGGGAACTGTAGTTCCTCAGGCTGTTGTTACTGCAAACAGGCCTTTCGCAGCCTGAAAAATTTCTGGAAAAGGAAAGGAACTAAGGTAAATGTGGAAAGGGGGGTAAGGGGGCGCTGCGGGGGGGCCCTGGGGTTATTTTCTGCAACCCCCCAGTCGCGCGTCCGGTGCATGGTGCACCCCCCGCTCCCTTGTAGCTTTGCGACTGCGCCAGCAGCACTCTCAGTAAGGGCAAAGGTGGTAGGAGAAAACATAGACAGATGGGAGGGATTTTGGAAGGAACATGGAGCTGGTGATGGGCAGTGGCGTTAGGGGGCCTGAGGCATTGTTTGCCTGGGGCCCTCCAAAACCTGGAACTGGCCCTGTTTGGCACAGATATATTATAGGGTTTAAATATACAGATATATTATAGGTGGGAAAGAGATCATTCCGTGCACCAATTTGCTGGCACTTTCAATAATATTTTATTCTCTACCATCCATGCAAGTGGTGTTTGATGGAGTTATGAAAGAAAAACAAGCCACCCTGCCCCAAGGAGATTACAGTCAACGTTTTGACAATTGGGAAGGCAAACAAGCAAATACACCCATGCTCAACTGGCTGGCATATGGTCCTGCTAGTGGTCTCACAAACCAAGAAGGTTTTGAGGAGGGATTGGAAGGAAGAAGGGCAGCCTGGGTTGGCATGGCTTGAGCCAGAGCCTGCTCCGAGCCTTCCAACAGGGATAAGTGGAGAGGAGGCAGCAAAATGTCTTCCTAGCTTGTCGGGGGCATGGAAGGGGCAGGGAGAGTGGCCAAAATTAGCCCCCATGTGACCCAGGCAAATGGCCCCTGGGGCAAATGACTCCCCTGCCCCCAAGATACACCACTGTTATCAGAGGTCTTTTAAAAGCCTGTGACTCTTTGGGATAAGACATGGCAGGTTTGCTTCCTTATGCTCATAGGCGTAGGAGGTTAAGAGCTTGTGTATCTAATCTGGAGGAACCGGGTTTGATTCCCAGCTCTGCCGCCTGAGCTGTGGAGGCTTATCTGGGGAATTCAGATTAGCCTGTACACTCCCACACACGCCAGCTGGGTGACCTTGGGCTAGTCACAGCTTCTCGGAGCTCTCTCAGCCCCACCTACCTCACAGGGTGTTTGTTGTGAGGGGGGAAGGGGGAGGGGATTGTAAGCTCCTTTGAGTCTCCTACAGGAGAGAAAGGGGGGATATAAATCCAAACTACTACTCCTCCTCCTCTTCTCCTTCTCCTCCTCCTCCTTATGTAGAGTGCATTCAGGGTTGCCCTTAAAAGTGGGCTATATTCACACTGGCATATGTCTAGTGCACACTATTATTTGAGCACATATTCAAGCCATTTCAAGAAATACCTGCTTTCTGCATTGCCCATCAGCAGAAGAACCATCCCTATAGTTAAGACTCATGAGAGGTGACTTCTACATTTTCTGAGCAGGGTGTCCAGTTGAAAGGAACGAATAGCTGAAAGGAGTGAATAGCAATGCACTTCCTGTTTCCTTTCCCCATACAGCCATTGAGAAAGATGCGTTGGTTTCCTGGCCGCAACACTTAGGGTCTGATGTATCAATCAGGACCTTGTCTTGTCCTTCAGCATTTGAGAACCAGCTTCAAAAACATGGTGCTAATGTCTGTGCCTCAAGGTAACTAAATTCTCTTTGAAGCTGGAGACAGTTCCCATCATCTATACAAACCCAGTTCTGGCATCTGGCTGCTCTGACAAATGCTGGGAGGGGCCAGGCCCCTCCCTTCAATGACTTCCGCTCCATGCCATGATAGAAAGCCCCCATCTTGCACCCTGGGGCAACAGGGGGAGTGTATTCCTATCCCCTGGGATGTACTAAGTTCAGATAAAGGGGGATGTAAACTCCATTACTGTCAGTTCATTTCTAATTCTAATATAAATTCAAGAGGATTCCAGCGGGGGTTGAGTTTGCTAATTTGAATGATTGACAGCTGAGTGTTAGCTGGAAACGCACTTCGTTTCAATAACCTGTCACGCTGAATCTTGAAAGGAAAACAATTGTACCTGTCACATCACCTGTGATAACCTTCAGTGGCGAGAGTGTTCCTCTTTTGTCAGGGCGATAAAGCCAGTGTTGATATGTAATATACTGAGCCCGTCAAACAGCCTCGCGGATTGTCTCTCCATTTGCTAATTAATTTTATCAGCCTCGTCATCTTTTCTGCTGAAGCTGAGGCAATCCTAAGCCTTAACAGAATTGATTGTGGGTTTTTTTTTTTTTTGCAGGCTGCAGAATAACGGAGAGGCTTCTTTGTGCTAGGGAAGAGGCAGACAAAATTGCCGAGGGGCTTCTGTCTGTTTGCAACAGTGAGGATTGCTGAGACATTCTGTTGAGCTAACAGATGAGGAATTGGTAAAACTCTGAATCTTTATACTCTCCTGCCTCCTCTTTGGCACTTTGGTGAGCTAGATACGGCCCCGAGGGACCCCAAGGGAGGGCTTCAAGGGGTTGTCAAAGCCGTGGCCGTAATATGTGCTAGGCTCTGTAGGGAAGGTAGGACACAGTTCTTACCTAGGGGACAGTCAGTAAAGCAGGAGTTAATTTGGAGAAACATTCTCAATTATCTTCTGCAAACCCAAATTTGCCTGCCAAGTGTCTTGAATGTATAGTCCTCCCTCAAGCTGCCCTCAAAGAAACCCTGACTTTTTTTTTCTCAGCATCAATTCTAATTATGGAATCTACTGAATCTTGAGACTTTACAAAAATTGAATATTTTGTAGTTGAAGCAGAATAAAAAGTCAGTAAAGTCTGTAAAATAAAATGGGGGGGGCACAAAACATTTAATTTGGTAATTAAAAAAAATCAGCAGGGTTTAAGATGTCATTCTTTTAAAAGGTCCTTTAAAGGCAAATGCCAAAAACTAGGATGCATCATGGTTGATTTTTTATATTTGCTGCTGCTGAGTATATTTCCTTCATATCAAACTTGACAGCTTCTCTCGTGGTCCAGGAAGGATAGGTTATCATGCAAGAAACATGGCTGCAGAAATGAGAAAGAGCTCTCAGTCTGCCAGTCCTTTTCACATCTGGGTTGCGATGTTTTCTTTATTGATACTGCTCACAATGGATAAGTGTTCATGGATGCTTAGCTCATTAACATCATGGTAATCCCCAAGTTCTCAAGAAGGCATATAATCATCCACCTTCTAAATTTTACATGTAACCTCCATATTTTTTTCTGAAAGAAAAAAAAAACTGCCCCAGTGCTCTTTGGTAGTGGAACCAGAAATACAGGAAAAGGAGGAAAGTTTGCTCCAGCCGGGGTCTCTACGGGGAGTGTGAGAGCCGATAATATGCGTTTCTGTTCCTGTTGCCAGCAGGGACTTAGTAGAGGTGTGCTAAATCTTGGGATTTGGAATCATTCCTCTGATTTTTGTCCTGGCAAAGCTTTTGCCAGCGTTTTCTGTTTGGCCTTCTCTTCTAGCATCACATTCACCAGGAAGATTTATAGCAGCTTGGGCTCCCCGCCCCCCACTTCATTTCTTTGTTTGGCATCACAAAAGACATCTGCCTCTATTCAATCCTGCACCTCTTTTCTGTGCATGTTTCACTGCAAAGAAAAATGTATTTGCTGCCTTTCACAATGAAGCTGGAGACAGAGGCATGATTGTGGGGAGGGGGGGAGCTTTGCCTCCCTCGTACACTAGCTGGTCCCTCCAGCTGGTGATAGAAGCTCTTCTGTAATTGGGGGGGGGGGGGATGAACAATCCCGACAAGCTAGTACTAGTGAAAACACTTTGCAGCGTTCTGTGGAGTGATCAGCATACTGCTGGTCCTACAGTCTGATGTGTTTCTGCCCAGAGGATTAAAAGTTGGCTGAAGATGAACAAGATGCAGAAGGGAGGGATGGGAGAGGGAAGGAAGAGAATTGCACACAAACAAAATGAACAGGGAGTGGTGGGGGCAATGAGAGGAGTCAGCTCCACAAAGAAGGCCACAACTTCCTATGCTGCATCACAGCACACAAGCTCACAACAGAGCCATGCCCCGTTACTTGCCCTAGCTTCTGTTATCCAGAAATATAGCAACTTGAACTGTGGGGGCTGTGCTTTAACTAGATACCCTGTTTCTCCGAAAATAAGACATCCCCTGAGAATAAGATGTAGTAGAGGTTTTGCTGAAGTGCTAAATATAAAAACATCCCCCGAAAGTAAGACGTAGCAAAGTTTTTGTTTGGAAGCATTCCCGTCGAACAGAACACCAGAGCATGCAGCTGTGGAGCGGAAAAATAAGACATCCCCTGAAAATAAGGCATAGTGCATCTTTGGGAGCAAAAATTAATGTAAGACACTGTCATTTTTGGAGAAACACCGTAGCTAATAGCTATCTAGATCCCTCTCATCCAAAGAAAGAAAGAGGAAGCCTCAAGGCTATTACCAGGGGGCATATGGAGGCAGTGCCTTCCTCTAAGCTATGCTATGTACCCTGGCTCAATTTGTAACTTTCTTTTTAAAAAGTCTCTACCCCTTTTTGTTATGGAGCTATAAGGGGAAAAATACTGGCAGTGTTTTGTCAGGATTGCTTGGGAAGGAAGAGGAGGGGATGTCACTAGACATGGGCGCTTCCTCTGTTAACTCTTCGTCATCTAGGCCTGGCCAGTGAGTCAATGGGGACCTGGTATCCTAGCCTCCCTACCCCAATGCAGTCACATCCCTTAACCACTAACTTTCTGACTGAGGGCTGGGGAAGATTGTTCAAGATATGGACAACAGAGAAGCCAATAGGGGCAGCAATCTGTCTTGTTGATATATTTGCAGAATGGATCCCATCACTGCCAATATGTCCAAGGCACAGAGAAATGGCTTTAAATGCGGTTCTCGAGTCTTGATGTTAATCAAGAGCATGACCTGATTGCAAGTATACAAAAGAAGGGCGATATATAAGAACAGGAGGCACAAGTCACGGATCTTGAGTCAAGCATTTTGAGACAATCTGTTGGCTGAGTATTCAGAGAGGGAACGCTGCAAACAACAACTGGGGGGTTGCGGGCCACTTATGAAATCCCTGTCCTCAGGGCAATGATTGGAGGTGCCACGTGGTCTCTCTTGCCACACAAGGGAGTCCAGGGGACAATGGGTGTGAGAAGAATGATTCAGCATCCCTGCCGAGATGTCTGTTGTACATTTGTACTGATCAACAGATTCTTATGTGCACAGCATGAGGTTTCTATGTATGTACCTGAAAACACATGAAGCTGTCTTAAACGGGTTCAAACCATCAATCCATCAAGGTCAGTACTGTCTGCTGCAACTTCCATCAGCTGTCCAGGGTCTCACACTGAAGTCTTTCACATCATCTCCTCCCACCTGATCCTTTTTTACGGGAATTGATAAGGACTGAATCTTCTGCATGCAAAGCAGGGGCTGAACCACTGAGCTACAGCCCCTCCCCCACATTCACACGTGAGAAGGTACAGAAGGTTTGGCAGACATGATGTCAGGAAGTGCCAGAAACAAAGGAGGAGGAAATCGTTGCTCATGTCTGTCCGACGGTTCTGAAAGTACTAGAATCTCCAGCCTTGGCTAGTAAAAATGAGACTGAAGGGATAGTGTTCTGTGACTCATCCTGTGGAGCTGGTCACAGTTGTCTTCTTCTCTCCCTCTGGACCTTACAACTTTAGGACTGGCAAATGACTCCAGGCTGAAGGTCCACATCCTGGCCTGGGATGGTGGCTTCTCCACCAGAAGACTCTGTTGGTTTCCAGGGGGAGGGAAAACACACACCCTCTGCGATCATTTCTGTCAGAGCGCTGGAACTAGATCAATAGGTGATTAATCTGGCGGAGAAATTAATGTATTAAAAGCTGTGATTGATGTCAAATACATTTTCTTTCGCCCATCGATCTCTCCTTACTTTTAGCTTGAATGTGCCAAAGTCGTGGGACCCGGAGCTGCTAGTACATTCATCTCCTTAATTCTTATGGGTATAATTTACTAAGCGCTGCGTTGGACTGAGTTAAATGTGGTGCCATTGATCTGGTTTCTGAATTGTCTGATTTGATTGGCGCCGTGTCCAACTATAGAGAACGCTCTTGGGTCAATAAGTAATGCTAGTAATTGGGGAGCTGTTTTCTAAAGAAAGATTGCCCGTGTTTAATGAAAGAAATGCATAACTGTCTCTCTCCATCCCTTTTTCCAATATGGACTCCAGGCATGTTTATAAGAGAATAAATTTGCTTTTATGTCTGAATAAAACACTTTCTTTCTGTAGAGGCACAAGCAAGCCAGTTAGTCTGAACCCTGGGCATAGACTACCTACCTGATGCAATGTTGGGTTCATTAGTTTTCTTGAATACAGAGCATATGAGGAGGCACTGGTTTAGGCATGGTTGTTCTAAATGTCTGCCTTCACACATTTTCACAGTTGTGGAATCAGTTTGGATTCTTCTGCACTTGCCTTCAGTAATCAGGATTTTCAAGGGAGGGTGCTGGCATCATCAATGAGGTTTTTGATGGCATCACAGCACTCCCTCTTTGTCTAAAAGGCACCAAAATATCAAAATATCACTGGAGCGTTGTAGCAACAGTGTTAGGAGGTTCTCTGAATGCCAAGTTTTCATGTTTTTAAGAAGTCTCTAGTCTCTTCCTTCATAGAGATATAAAAGACATATCTCCAGGAGGAAAAGGGATAGAGACTTAAAACAATGCTCCAGCAATATATTAATATTTTAGTGCTTTAAAAAGAAAAGGGGAAAAAATACTTGTCTTCATGGTGGAGGGGGGGAAGAGAGAGAGAGGTTTGACCACAGTCATCGAAGAGTGGGCTGGAGATGGGTGGGAGTGGGCAAGACAGAGAAAACAAAACATTAAGTATGAGGAAAAAACATGAGCTTCCCAAAAAACCTCTGAGGTAAAAGTTGCTTCAAAAGAACTGGAGAGCAATTGGGGGGGGGGAGGGGGAGAGACTTGCGGTAAAAATTAAAGGGACAAAAATGTGTGCAGAAATCAGGGGATAAACAGAAGCAGTACAAGGTCAGAACCAACAGGAAACACCAGGCAGCAAAACCCTCAGCCTTTGTGTTCAAATCATGGCCCATAATTTCGCAGAATGTAAACATTACTGAGTTTTTTTAATTTTTAAAACATTGAATGCCACCTTTCCACCCAATCTTTTAGATGGTGAACATAAAAAACGTTTGACCAATTGAAAACGAGAAAATAATTCAATTAAAACCACATGAACAAACAGAACCAGAACAAGGGAGCTAGGCCAGTAACGCAAACAAAAGAAAAAAGTCTTCACCCACTGGTGGAAGACATTGATGGAGGGAGACAGACAAATTTCCCTGGGGAGGGATGTCCAAGTTTTGGCAAGTTCTACAATGACAAGGAATGAACTCATAAATTCTCCAATGCCACAGAGAAAGCATGCATTATTTGGACATATATCTGGGCAACCGCAGCCTACTCCGACCTGGGGAGCACTTAACAAATGGCTTCTGGCTTTTCACAGTATGGCTGCCAACTTTAGTTTGAAAAATTCCCATACATTTGAGGGCAGAGCCCCTGGAAAGCTGGATTTGATGAGGGGCTGGACCTATAATGCTACAGAGACTAACCTCCAAAGCAGCCATATTCTCCAGTGATCTCTCACTGTGTGTGTTGACTAAGAAGAACATAAGAACATAAGAACAAGCCAGCTGGATCAGACCAAAGTCCATCTAGTCCAGCTCTCTGCTACTCGCAGTGGCCCACCAGGTGCCTTTGGGAGCTCACATGTAGGATGTGAAAGCAATGGCCTTCTGCGGCTGTTGCTCCCGATCACCTGGTCTGTTAAGGCATTTGCAATCTCAGATCAAGGAGGATCAAGATTGGTAGCCATAAATTGACTTCTCCTCCATAAATCTGTCCAAGCCCCTTTTAAAGCTATCCAGGTTACTGGCCATCACCACCTCCTGTGGCAGCATATTCCAAACACCAATCACACGTTGCGTGAAGAAGTGTTTCCTTTTATTAGTCCTAATTCTTCCCCCCAGCATTTTCAATGAATGCCCCCTGGTTCTAGTATTGTGAGAAAGAGAGAAAAATTTCTCTCTGTCAACATTTTCTACCCCATGCATAATTTTGTAGACTTCAATCATATCCCCCCTCAGACGTCTCCTCTCCAAACTAAAGAGTCCCAAACGCTGCAGCCTCTCCTCATAGGGAAGGTGCTCCAGTCCCTCAATCATCCTTGTTGCCCTTCTCTGCACTTTTTCTATCTCCTCAATATCCTTTTTGAGATGCGGCGACCAGAACTGGACACAGTACTCCAAGTGGGGTCGCACCACTGCTTTATATAAGGGCATGACAATCTTTGCAGTTTTATTATCAATTCCTTTTCTAATGATCCCCAGCATAGAGTCTGCCTTTTTTACAGCTGCCATGCATTGAGTTGACATTCCCATGGAACTATCAACTATCAACTAAGATGCCTAAATCCCTTTCCTGGTCTGTGACTGATAGCACTGACCCCTGTAGCGTGTATGTGAAGTTTGGATTTTTTGCCCCTATGTGCATCACTTTACATTTTGCTAAATTGAACTGCATTTGCCATTTCTGAGCCCACTCACCTAATTTATCAAGGTCTGCTTGGAGCTCTTCGCAATCCTTTGTGGTTCTCACCACCCTACATAATTTGGTATCATCTGCAAACTTGGCCACCACGCTACCCACCCCTACTTCCATGTCATAAAAGCCAATCCCCATTTATGACTAAAAGCTCTCTCTGGAGTGGATTCTCCACAGCACAAATGTAACACCTTTAGGACGTTATAAACAGTATTTGGGAGACGAACTTTGCACAGCTCTCTTCCCCAAAATGAGTTCATCCCATTATAATCCTCTCAACCTAGGTTTTTCAAAAATTGCTAAACTTGCAATCTTTTTGCAAAAATCCAGGTTGAAGATGCTCTTGAGCAGGAGACGCTGTGTGTGGGTGTATTACTGTCAGTCCAAACAATGTTTACTGTTCTGCTTGAAGCTGTGAAACTTGCAACCTGAAACCTGTAAACTGTAAATATGTACAAAAGAGTTACTTGGTGTTGTTTGTAATGTAACAAAGAAAGTAAACTTAAGATTCAACCGTTCTCTGTGAGGCAAAAAGGTGATTTGTTTACCACAGAAGAAAAACTAGCTGATCTTAACCAATGCAGCAACTTAGTCTCTAAACTTCCCTGCGTACTCTGTTTGGGATCATATAAAAGAAAGAAAGACTAGCAGATCCAACTTAAAACTAATTTTTGTTCCTTCAGAAGCTACACTGTCGAATGGGCAACATTTCAGGCAACACACTGGAGAGGTGTGTTTCTGTGTCGTCTTATTGCATTGTGTAGTACAATGGACTCAGGAGACATAAGGCATAATGGACATAAAAGCCAATCCCCATTTGTGGCAAAAGTATCTTTCTGACCCTTTCAACATCAGCATGGAAATTACAATAAATTGGAACACTCTGATTATTGGATGGAGGAGATGAGGAAACCGGGGAAAGAGCAGCTTATGGAAGATTTTTTTGCATTTTAGTGGCACCAATTATCCCAAGGTGAATCCTGATAATGGTTCATTTAGGCGCAGAAGTCCTCTTTGCTCTCCGCTTTGACGGAGTGCAAGAAAAATGTAATTTTAAAATGCAATTCTGGCCATAGCAAACTTAATATTTACCTTCAGAGTGGAGTAGAAAAAGGTTTAGGGACAGTGGAGCCACCTAATTGGTTGTGGCCTTCTGCACTCAGATTGGGATAGTAACAGTACAGTGGAATCTCAGTTTTCATTGCTGTCCGTTTTCGTTGATTCTTTCACCGAAAATTTTGTCTCGGTTTTCATCATTTGCTTCGGTTTTCATCAGTTTTCGTCGGCGCGCGTGCACTAATTTTGCAACAACAAACGGCGACCCATGCAATTCCATTGCTTTCCAGTGTTTGCCTCAGTTTTAGTCGGTTTTGGATTTCACCAAGGTTCCCCGGACGGATTATTGACGAAAACTGAGGTTCTACTGTATGATGAAGAGAAAGAGGGAGGAAGTTAGCTCTCTGTCAGAAGGAGACTGAAGATTTTAGTCAGAGAAAGATGTTGGTGCATACAAGAACTAGAAGTTCTTTGTGAATTACTATTTGGTGCTGTTAAGACCTGTCTGTCTTAATTGTGAAAGAAAACTAAACTCTGAGGGGAGTAGAACAGCCAAGAGAGGGACCAATTCTACTGGGTGCTAAGTTTAAGCAGTCATACACAGACACTATATGGGTTTATTGAAGGGCCAGGAAGACTTAATAAACTAGAATAAGGACTTCTCCGAGGAGAGTTCTAGTATATTAGTTTGTCTGAGGTGTAGGGATCACTTTAAGCCTATCTCAGTAAAGATTTTATGTTTTGTTTGAGGGTTTTACCTAACAGAGAAGGCTGTGTATGTGTGGGTACAGAGTGAATGTACCTAGCCCAGGGGTCTGCAACCTGCGGCTCTCCAGATGTTCACAGACTACAAATCCCATCAGCCCCTGCCAGCATGGCCAACTGGCCATGGCCAACTGGCCATGCTGGCAGGGGCTGATGGGACGTTGTGAACAATCCTGGCTATCGGAAAACAGGTCAGACATGATCTAACCTATGTTAGGAGACCCTGTAGAGTGAATAGCCGCATAAGCCAACTGGGCGACATCTAAACAAAGGAATGGTACAAGCTGTGAAACATCTTATGAAATGACCATCTTATGAAACTACCACTTAAGTAATCTGAAGTGCTGTGCCAAAGAAAACTGAAACTATAAGTCTATGTGCCAAGGTGTCTGGTGTGATTAGTGTAAATATATATGCTTTTTTGCCTCTTGCATGGTTTACTTCAGTCATCCATCTCTAAGTTTAAATTCCTTTCTTTTACCATCTCCTCTACCTTAATAAAGCTGTGTTCTTAAGTTTAATTCTGCTTCAGTATATTTATTTTACTTTGCCTGGTATGGAGAATGTCTGAGAGGGAAAAAGGAAAATAAAAGTCCATGGGCATCCCTTCGCCTTCTGGTCTGTGTTGACAGGGCTGAGGGAAAGTGCTTTCTACCTTTACGCTACCATTATTAGGGACCTCTCAGCCCCTGAAGTGAAAAGTGAGAAAAATAAGAATCAGTGGTTTCCCTGCCTTGGTGACATAGAAGGCTGAGTGGGTGACCATCGCACCCTCCATGCTAAATTACATGCGTTTCAGTCACTGGTAATCATTTTAAGCTAATTCATTGTGTTTTTATGCTCTGGTTGTTATATGCTGGGTTTTAAACACTCCACTATCGTCCCAGTGCCGAAGAAGCCTTCCATCAAGGAACTGAACGACTACAGACCAGTTGCTCTAACATCTGTAGTTATGAAAACTTTTGAAAGGCTAGTGATGTACCATTTGAAAACCATCACGGATCCACTGTTGGACCCCTTGCAATTTGCATACCGAGCAAATAGATCGACAGATGATGCTGTTAATATGGCTTTGCACTATATCCTACAGCATCTTGAATAAGCCAAAGACCTATGCAAGGGTCCTCTTTGTTGACTTTAGTTCAGCATTCAATACTATCAGACCGGACATTCTTCTAACCAAACTAAATCAGCTAGCAGTACCACAGAAGGCATATTTGTAAAGCGTGGATGCAAGCTTCCTAACAGATAGGAAACAGCAGGTGAAGCCTGAGGAAAAATTACATCAGGAACTTACCTGTAAAATGAGCTACAGGGGGGGCCCCAAGACTGTGTACTTTCACCACTTCTCTTCTCTCTGTAGCCACCAATGACTGCATCTCAAATGATCCATCTGTTAAAATACTGAAATTTGCGAGATGATACAACAGTGATTGGTCTCATTAAGACAACTTGTTGATGAAACCTTGCATACAGACAGGGAGGTTGAACAACTAACACCTCGTGGTGCCACTGGAACAATCCTAGAACTAGAACACACTTAAAACCCGTAGAAATCGTTGTATATTTCAGGACAAAGCCTCCCATCCTACCTCCTGTCACAATACAAGACAACACAGTATCAACAGTAGAGAACTTTAAATTTATAGGCTCCATCGCTTATCTCATGACCTAAAATGAGTCACCTAATATCAAAAATGTCATTAAAAAGCACAACAAGAGATATGTTCTTTCTGCGCCAACTCAGGAAGCTCAAACTGC
This sequence comes from Sphaerodactylus townsendi, assembly GCF_021028975.2. Lineage (NCBI taxonomy): Eukaryota > Metazoa > Chordata > Lepidosauria > Squamata > Sphaerodactylidae > Sphaerodactylus > Sphaerodactylus townsendi. The sequence goes on from NC_059430.1 coordinate 103,099,431, forward strand.
CTAAGGAGCTGCTGATACAGTTCTACAGAGGAATCATTGAGTCTGTCATCTGACCCTCTATAACTGTGTGGTTTGATTCTGCAACCAAACAAGATCGACACAGACTTCAGAGAATAATCAGAACTGCAGAAAAAACAATTGCTGCTAACCACCGCAGCGCTTCCATTGAGGACCTGCCAATATACTGCCACGAGGGTCAAAAAAAGGGTACAATGTGAAAATATTTACTGACCCCTGCATCCTGGACATAAACTGTTTGAACTCTTTCCCTCTAAACGTGGGTACAGAGCACTGCACACCAAGAACAACTTCGGACATAAGAACAGTTTTTTCCCGAATGCCATCACTCTGTTAAACAAATAATTCCCTCGATAATGTCAAACTATTTATTATATATTTATTATATAATTACTGCACTACTTTTTTCATCATTCCTATTACCCATCTCCTCCCAATTATGACTGTATGACTATAGCCTGTGCTGACATTTCATTTTATTTTATGATTTTACATTTTATGTTTTTATTACTATTGATTGTTTCCTGATTGCTTACTAGACCTATATGACAATCATTAAGTGCTGTACCTTATGATTCTTGACAAATGTATTTTCTTTTATGTACACTGAGAGCATATGCACCGGAGACAAATTCCTTGTGTGTCCAATCACACTTGGCCAATAAAGATTCTATTCTATTCTATTCTATTCTATTAATTAAGTTTGCCAACCTCCAGATGAGGTCTGGAGTTCTCCAGGAATTACACCTGATCTCCAGCCAACAGAGATCAGTTCCTTTGGAGAAAATGGCAGCTTTGGAGGCTATGGAATCACTTTCCTGGTGAGCTCCTTTCCCTCCCTGTACTCTACAATTGCCAGACTCCACCTTAGGGATTCAGCCTCCAGGTAGGACCTGGGGATCTCCCAGAATTACAGCTCATCTCCAGACTACAGAGGTCAGTTCCCTTGGAGGAAATGGATGCTTTGGAAGGTGGACTATGGCACTGCATCTCACTGAGGTCTGCATCTTCCCAAGGTTCCATTGCCAATTCTCTGGGAGTTTCTCAACCTGGGGCCTTTCCCCACTTACCTTAAGCCCCGCGCTACTTGAGGAGAGTAGCGCGGGGTCCCCTGCACTCCCCACGAGAGGGGCGGTGACAGCGCAGCTGCCCCGATGCTGCCACTGTCGCACCCCCTCAGCGCGAGGCATCCCTGGCGCTCTTGCAAAGGGCGCCTTTTTATGACCCGCGCAGAGCGTGGGGTCGTGGGGACACCCGGGCGCGCGCCAGGGATGCCGCGCACTGGGAATTGCACGCAGCAACAGCGGCCGAGGGAAAAGTGGGGAAAGGCCACTTGATCCATTAACCTCATTCCCCACCGGTAACCAGGGCGGGTCCAGCACCTCCACTTCCAAACCTCTGGGAAATTTTCCAGCCCAGAGTTGGCAGCCCTAGTTCTTATTGAGAATTGTTCTTGTTTTGTGCTTTTATTTGTTTTATTTTGAAAGGTTTCTTGGGTAGCTTCCTCGGAAATGCAGCATAAAAATGCTGCAAACAAATCAATTAGAATGTCGATGGAGGGCTCTTCTTAGCTCCTGTGCTCCGGGGGGGTGGTTGGGGTGGGCTTGCTGCAGCCCTCTCCTCAGGAAGATGCTGCCCCACCTCTCAGCAGCCAGTTGCTGTAGCTGTTTTGACAATGGTGAGACTTTGCCTCCTTGCCGTGGCCGTGCAAAGCCAGCTGTGAGCGGAGTACATTTCGCTCCCTAGGCCGGTTGCAAACTGTCAGGCCTTAATTAACCATGAGCAACTGAGGCTCCGTGTCCACACCTGTGCAAATGTCAGCTTGCCCGACACCTCTCAAAGGAAGTATTTCCCAAGAAAACACAGCCTTGAAATCAATTTCCTTCCTGGGCTTTTTTTCCTTTTTGCAGTTGCTTTTTAAGCTGTTAGCGGGATCCATTGGGGAATTCACCCACCAAGCTTAAACAACTGTCAATTTGTAGCTTGTTTGACCACAGCCAGAGTTTCTCGCTCATTTTTTGGCAGCCCAAACAGTCACTCTTGCTGCTGTTGCTGACTGAGAGCCCTTCTGGAGATGCATTAGTAGGGAGAGGGTACTGGTGGGGGGCCAGATAGAGAGGGAGGAGAATGCCATGTGACTTGTGAAGGTTATGGATCTAAGATGTGAGGAACTATAGGAGACCAGCAGTGTGTATGAAGGAATGAATCTAAAATCATATAAGGCGGAGAACAAGAAATTCATGACAGAAATGATTGGAGGGCCAAAAATAGCAGAGCCCAGAGCTCTTGGGTAGGATTAGCAACTCTGGGCAGGGCACTATTGGGAGATTTAGGGAGCCTGAGGAGAGTGGGTTTTTGGCTTAGGTGAGATCACAGCAGGGTATAATGCCATGCAGTCCACTCTCTGAAGTTGCCATTGCTCCAGGGGAACTGGTCCCTGTAATATGGAGAGCAGATGTGATTTGGGGTGATCTCCAAGCTCCACCTGGAAGCTAATAAGCCTACCACTGTGGGCAGTGTCTAGGGCAGGGGTAGGGAACCTGGGGCTCTCAAGATGTTCAGGAACTACAATTCCCATCAGCCTCTGTCAGCATGGCCAATTGGCCATGCTGGTAGGGGCTGATGGGAATTGTAGTTCCTGAACATCTGGAGAGCCGCAGGTTCCCTACCCCTGGTCTAGGGAGATAAAACTCCAGGAGCCAGGCAAAGCATGTGATTTGCTTTATACGTTTGGGTTGGGTCTGAGTGTGTATATGTGCCTCCATATGTAGGGAGACCCTGTGGGAATATTTGTCTGATGTCCTAGGACAGGGGTGTCCAACTCTGGTGCTTCAGATGTTCATGGACTACAATTCCCATCAGCCCCTGCTGGCATCGCCAATTGGAATTGTAGTCCATGAACATCTGAAGCTTCAGAGTTGGACACCCCTGCCCTAGGGCAAATCTCAGCTAGGGTTATCAGCCTTAGTTTAATAAATTCTTGGAGATTTGGAAGTGGTCCTTGGGGAAAGACGAGTTTGAGGAGTGGAGGGAACACTGCAGCGATATGTTGGTGTTGTGTCTATTCTTCAAAGTTGCTATTTCTTTTTCTTCCAGGAGATCTGTCATGACTCCAGGAGAACTCCAGGCACCAGAGATGTGATGCCATAGAGGAGTGATACACAGGACCACATGTGGCTCTTTGGGGACTACAGGTGACTCTTTGATGTGCTACCTGTGGTTCTTCTGACTGCTGTTTTTCAGTATGACACCTGCCCCAATTTCAGGATAGTGTGGAAGCCCTTTGCCTGATGAGGATTGTGGTTGGCTGGTGGTTTCCTTCCTGAAACAGCCACTTTCACAGGCTGTGGGCCTTCCTGGGGTACAGAACTCGTGCCAGAGATATGGCTATACGGGTTGATGAGCTGCGGACTGAGAATCAATGTCATAGAGTCAACCATCCAAAGCTGTAATTTCCTCCAGGAAAACTTATTTCTGATGTCTGAAGATCAATTTTTACCATTTAATGCTTCTTATATCACTATTCACTGCTCATAATGGTCATGATCATCGTGCATTGTTTATTGTTTAATATATCATTGTCAATAATATTACATATATACTTATTCTTCTCTTTTTATTTTAATGCAACTGTAAATGTTACATTATGGTTCCTATTTCTCTTAATTTTCTGTTCTGTTTATGCTTACAAAAATAAAATAAATTGAAAAAAGATCAATTTTATTTCTGGGAGGACTCCAGGGCCCACCTAGAGGTTGGCAAGTCAGGCAGCCAGGCTGCTGGCTGTATGCTAATGAGCACTGGGAACAAACAAGGATATGGTAATGGTGTGATAGAATGGGCTTGCTTTGCCTGGCAGGCCCTATTCTTTGCCCCAAGCCTCTCCCTGGGGTTGCCAACTCTTCCTGGGGAGGGCTTGCTTTCTCTCTGGGTAAACCGCTGCCACCACCTGACCAAGAGGAATTGCCTGCTGGGAAAGGTCAGGGTTCCCCAACTGTGAGGCCTCTGCCTCAGTTTCCCTTGGTCCCGCTCTCTTGGGTTCCACAGAGCAGACTGGAGATCCTGGAGGAAAAGCTGCTCAGCCTTCTTCCCCCTCCTTTTTAGATAGCACAATCAAGACAGTGGGGCATTCACATCCTGCAGAAGGCACGGCACCTTGAGGTATAACAAATCACAATGAATATTTTAACCCTGGCATCTCTCAAAGGCAAAAGTAGGACAAAACATGGTGATTTATCAGGATTGGGTGGTATAAACTAGGAAAGGTTCCTATGGAATACAGTCAGAAGGAACATGTGCTTCCCAGACCTATAGCTTCTAACGTTGTGGCATGATCAAGCTAGATCCCTGCTCCCTTTTAATTTCTGGCAGGATACTGTGAACTTCAAAATGACTGTGATCAATATCAGGGCTGTATTAACCCATGGCTGAGCCCATAGGCTTCCAGGTACTTCATGTCCCCCCTCTAGTATTTCAATCTTTCACCCAGTGGGGCATTTGTGGTACAGAGAACTGTTCTCCACATCTAAGGTTTAAAAGTATTTATTAAAAATAAAAATGGTTACCAGTATATTTTAGCATAGCACCAGATTGAGCAAGGGGTAGGGTTGGAGATTCGGACAGTCCGAATCTGGATTTTTACCGAATCTGCACGGATTCGGACAGATTCGAACGGGCAGGGTCTGAATCTGAGCTGTCCGAATCTTAACAGATCCGAATCCGGATCACCAGCCGAATTGCATTTTAATTTTTTGGTGGTTTTTTTCACGTTTCGGCCTGCAGGGGGCGTATTTTTAAACATATCGGCACCAAACTTTCAGGGTATCATCAGGAGACTGTCCTAGTCTGGGGAAAAGAATACAAGAATACAAAGAATACAATCTTTGAATACAATACAAAAGAATACAATCTCTGAGGATTTTATCCCAGTTGGATTGGGAGGGGGCAGTTGCAATCAGTGGCACCTTTTTCATGGAAAAGAACAGATATGAAAAACAAGTGGAATTATTAAAACTAACAACTTTAACAATTAATGCAATGAAATCAAATCCAGTTTCTTGGGAAACAGCACGAACCCCTCCCCCCCCCATTTTTGCACATCCCAACAGAAAAATAGAAAAATGGAGGGTAGAAGAATAATGCAAGGCACTTTTAATCCCCATTGGGGAGAAAGACCGGGTATGAATGAATTAAATAAATCATGAAAAAAAGGGAGGGAGCCCCTTTTGTATTAGAGGGGCAAAGAAAGCCTCTTCAGCAAGTCACTTCACAAACTGATGATCTGCAGGTGCAGAAATCTAGTTGCAGTTGCCCATGGCTCCTGTGAGCAGAAAGCGTGGGGCTGTGGAGTCCAGGTAAGCAGGTCAGGAATCAGCCGGCTTGTCCTAAGAACTTCCATTAACCAAGGGAGCTTTTGCACAAACTGAATAATGCACATTCAGCCCACCATCTATGCATTTTGCAATGGGGTTTTACAAAATCGGCATGCAAAAAGATCCCTAACATTCATTGAAAGTGGATTGAAAGTGCATTGTCCAACATGTGTGAACAATTCTACATGTTTTAAACTTTGTCCTGGCCTGTCTGTGGAGCCCCATCTCCTGCTTGAGCGTATAATGTACTCCCGTGCAAAAGAAATTCAGGTTGGCTTGCAAGGTCTTTGAAAGACTCTGATTCCCTCCCTTCCTCTCTCTCTTTCTCTCCCTCCCTGTCTCCCTGTCTCTCTTTCCGATGGCATTGCCATTCTGAAAGGAGGGATCATTCAAATGCAAGAGGTTTTAGCTGCTCTTCATAACATTATATATTGCAGCTGAAAGGGGAACAAGCAGTGGCTTGGCAGCAGAAAATTGAATTAGCTTGGCAGCGCCATGACACAAAATAAGACAGATATTGTACAGAAATATAATTGAAGCCGTATTATTCACCCATCCTGCTAGGTTATTTGTCAGCATACGAGCCGCGCGTTGCAAATTAAAATGGCTATCGATTCTAAAGTTGTTTTAAAGTATTTTCTACCTCCAGCTCCTTTGAAACAATTATCTCAAACTGTCACCAAAGAGCTGAATCTTGGTTTTAACCGGGCCCTGGAAGATAATGTATTTTCACTACATCTCAGTGCTTGGCGGACAATTCAGATTATACACTTTTAATAGGTTACTTGTTCTACTTGGAACAATGGAACAAAATGAAGATGAAATGCTTTGATATGGCGGGTGCGTGTTGTTGGGAGAAACACGATAAGACGTTGCATATTTCACATTCAAGGGAGCCCCCAAACCAGAAGATCTGAGTCTGTTGTCAATGCGGTGCTGAATTTTTGATGCTGCACAAATTCTAGGGAAGGCAAAGAGGCTGGTTTTGTAGCAGGACAAATGCTCATGGGTAGGGCCAGTTTTCCAGGAATGACTTAAGGGTCAAGCCAAATGTTTTGGGGCCTGAGGTAAACAATCCAAATCTGTTTCTCCCATATGCTCATTAGTGTGGAGAACAATTCCTCAGTTTTGCTGGTTGCCAACTCTGGGTTGGGATATTCCTGGAGATTTAGGGAGTGGATCTTGGGTAGGGCAATGCTTGGGGAAGGGAGGGACCATGGCAGGGTGAAATGCAATACAGACCTCTACTCAAAGCAGCCATTTTGTCTGTCATTTGGAGATCAGTTGTCATTCCAGAGACCTCCAGACCCGACCTGGCAATTGGCAACTCTACTAGTTTTTCTTTACATGCTGTACTGAACTGAAAGGGGGAATTTATAAGCATGACCAGATTTGCCACCTAGCCTTGCCTCATGGGGGAGCAGTCCCATCTTTCTGGTTTTTTGCATCTCCTGTCTTAAAATCCATCCTCCTAAATAACAAAATATGAAAAACAAATGGTGAAAATGTCAAGTCTGTTCATTAAAATGTGTTTCACATATGTAATTTTTAAACTCCTGGTGATTTTGTAGAATCTTTTGTTGTTGTTGCAAATCTCATTTCCTCCATCACTAAAAAGAATTAAGAGGGGAGGGGTCAATAAGTGAGCAGCCAATGGGGGCAAAGGTGGTGGGGTGAGACTGGATCGTGTCTCATTGGGGCCAGCTTCAATACATGTTCTTTCCCATGAGGCCTCTGGTTAGAGCTTTCTGGCTGGTTTATTACTCCATAATTTACGCTCAGGGTTGAGGCAGAAAAGCGCTAACAGACATCATTAAACTTTTACCCACATAATGGCACCTGAGATTTACTGGCTCCACTCCTGTGTGGATTACCTTGGTTGACATGGGTGGGGGGGAGAGCCATTACAGAAGGCCACATTAATTTTCACAAAGCATTAGAATGGAGGGGGTGGGCAGAGAGAGAAAGCTCACAGCTACCTGCAGCTGGGCAGAAAATGAGGGTATTTTGGCATCAGAGAGAAAGAGGCTGCTTCCACAGGGGGATTTCCCCCACACACAAAGAATGCAGGAAGCCCCCCATTAAATGAGGACCCCTACACAGTATCATTGGCTTCCTGAGCAAAACTTGTGGCCTTTCTGGGGGTTTCCCCTTTAAATAGGATTTCCTGTTCAGGATTAGGAAATTTCTGGAGATTAGGGGAAGTTAGAGTTTTGGGAGGGGAGGGGAGTCAGCTGGGATGTGATGCTCTACGGTCCAACCTTCCAAGCCGTGATTTTCTCCAGGGGTACTGATCTCTGTAGTGCGGAGATCAATTGTAATCCTGGGGTTATCTCCAGATTTTACCTGGAGGTTGGCAACACTAGTTTTAAACCAGATTTTAAAAAACCCTGCTTGATCTGGTTCAAGGGGCCTTTCCCCACTCTCCCCTATCCTCCCTATGCCGCGCGCTCCGGCGTCCCCACGACCCCGCGCTCTGCGTGGGGTCATCAAAAGGCGCCCTTTGCAAGAGCGCCAGGGATGCCGCTGGCTGAGGGGGTGCGACAGTGGCAGCGTCAGGGCGGCTGTGCTGTCGCTGCCTCTCTCGTGGGGAGTGCCGGGGGACCCCGCGCTACTCTCCTCACGTAGCGCGGGGCTTAAGGTAAGTGGGGAAAGGCCCACTGGGAGAACTGTGGGGTGGCTAAAATGGAGATCTCAGTGGGGGAGGGTGTGGTGCTACGCTCTGCTTTCAAAATAGTCTGTGCTGGCTGCTGTGCCCCATTCACACCCCCTTTGGCCCCTTAAAGGGCTTTCCCTCATATTTCCTGTCATGTAGGGAAAGTGAGGGAAAGGGGAGGTGTTTCCAAGTCAAAGACAGCCCAGTGCGATGGCCCAGTATAAATCAATGCAATCCACAGGATGGGACATCCCATAAGAAGATTAGCATTGCAGAAATCTGAACTAAAGTTTAAGCATTATGGATGGTATGTTAAACAGTATAATAAGAAAAAGACAATATGGTGAATTTCCATTTATTCCCCCGCATCCAGTCTTAACTAGCATGAGTTCAGGACTTCAGGAGTCTTACCTAGATCCTTTCAAAAGGATGAAAAGAATTGGCTACCATCCACTTGACTGACTGATTGATTGATTGACTGATTGAGTGGTTGCCATGGTCGCAATTGATTTATGGTGACCCCGTACAGTTTTCAAGGCAAAAGATAAGCAGAGGTGCTTTGCCATTGTCTCATTGTCTGCATGGCAACCCTAGGCTTCTCAGATCTGATGAGACTGGGTTAGCCTGGGCTACCCAAGTCTGGACATTATTGTTTATGCCATACTCAACATCTCTGAACAATTTCTGCCATTGGTTTCATATTCTTCTTAAACAACATGAGAGAAAAAAACTGCTCCCTGCACTGCTCCCTGGGATGAATCCCACAACAATTGGGGATTTGCACTATAGGTTTGAATGGCTCTCAAATGTCCCAGAAGTAGGTCATGGGCTGATTACACATACCGAGGTTCCTGCAGCTTCAAAGTGAATCAGCTGGGGAGTCTTTGTTCCGGGGCACATTGTCACCCACAGCCCTGTTTGCAGCAGTGTATTACCCATCAGCTGACTTTTTGCTTGCAGGGGGGGGGCATTTTGTGGGTTCTCTGTACACTTTGCCCAACACTGATTGTCTTTTATGGTGGGAAGGGAGGAGGGAGTAATAGAGGAGTAAAAAGTGCAAAACAGCAAAAAGACAATATGAGCTGCCATTTGCTAAGGTTGATAATAATCTGTCTCCCAATGTGCTGTAAACCCAAATATCACGGCCAATGGGCTTATCGTCTGGAATCACTGATTGCTTGCGCATATAACTACAAGGCTGGATGTCCCAGTTTGTTGATGAAATGCAGGGGCAATTGCATGTTTGGACTGATTGATTGACTAGTCTTATTATTTTTACTTTTTTTAGTATTAGTATTGATCTATCGATATGGTTATTTATTTATTTTTTTAAATCTAAAGATATACAGGAGTTGGGAGGCCATGGACAATAGAAATAATATAGCAGGACAAGAAGTGGGAAGTAGTTGGCAACAGGGAAGAGGGTGAGGGAGAAGCATGCAAAGCAGCATGAGGGAGAGGGAGGGTAAGACTAAGCCTAAGGAACAGCAGCAGTGGCATAATGGTTAAGAGCAGGTGCATTCTAATCTGGAGGAACCGGGTTTGATTCCCCGCTCTGCCGCCTGAGCTGTGGAGGCTTATCTGGGGAATTCAGATTAGCCTGTGCACTCCCACACACGCCAGCTGGGTGACCTTGGGCTAGTCACAGCTTTTCAGAGCTCTCTCAGCCCCACCTACCTCACAGGGTGTTTGTTATGAGGGGGGAAGGGCAAGGAGATTGTAAACCCATTTGAGTCTCCTGCAGGAGAAAAAGGGGGGACAAATTTGGTTCACGTGGGGGGCGAAAAATGCCCCCTGCCCCTCCCCCTCCCCCCGTGGCTCCCTCCCCCCAAACTTACTTTAGAAAACCGAGAAGGCTGGAGAACAGGCCTTCCTGTTCTGGTGGGAACTACATTTCCCAGGTTCTCCAGAACAGGAAGGCCTATTCTGCAGCCTGCTCAGTTTTCTAAAGTAAGTGTGGGGGTGCACCGTGGGCGGGACGGCGTGATTCCCCCCCCACAGCGGCCCCTTGGCAGCGCCCCCCCACTTACTTTAGGAAACCAAGCAGGCTGCAGAACAGGCCTTCCTGTTCTGGTGGGAACTATATATCCCAGGAGACCCTGGGAAATGTAATTCCCACCAGAACAGGAAGGCCTGTTCTCCAGCCTGCTTGGTATTCTAAAGTAAGTGGGAGTAAGAGTAGGAGTAGGAGTGGGGGGGTGGGGCGCCGCTGCAGTGCCCCCCCCAAAAGCTACGCCTCTGGTCCATAACCTTGGACCCCCTGAACCAAACTTCACCAAACCTGGGTGGAATCATCAGAAGAGTCTCCTAAAGATACCCTGAAAGTTTGGTGTTGCTAGCCTAAAAACTGCACGCCATGCAGGCTAAACACTGAAAAAACACTAAAAATACAAAAAAACACAAACCTGAATTTTTGTGCGCCCCCAGGCGTGCGCTCGGTGCAAAGCCCCCCCCCCTCGGGTCCCCTTGTAGCTTCGCTTCTGGTCTGCACTAGAATCAAGAAAGGATTGCCTCCCTGTTTGGACCAGAACTGCTTGGCTCATAAAACTATTATGTGGTAGGAGTGGTTACTTGGCAAAGCAATTTATTTTTAAAATATTCTGGAGGTAATGATTTAATTTCTCCTCTGCAGCTCTAAAAACCTCATTCTCCTTCAGAGCTTGAGAAACCAGGATGGCTGTGATTTACAGCGCATCTCGTTTCAATTGATGTCTTGCAAACTTTTAGTAAGAAATAAACTCTTCTGATTAGCCAGGATTTAATTGTGCATTAATCCAGAAGCAGAGAACTAATGAAGCAATTAAAGAGACTTCAGCCAAGTCCAGTCAATACCTTATCATGGTTTTCCAGGGCAGGAAAAGAAAAAGGAATTGCTTCAGGGAGGAAGGGTTTGGAATTAAAAAAACAAACAAACCTGGGGTTGCTTTTCATGGTTGCCAACTGCCTGAAGAAAAAAAAAAGTTTGTTTCATTAACAGAGAACTAATGCCATGTTTTTCCCCCAGGGGACATTATTTACCTGTGTGCTGTGAAAAGCCGTAACCACCCATTTCAATACTTGTTTTGCCTTCAAGTTACAGCTGACTTATGGTGACCACATAGGATTTTCAAGGCAACAGATCAGTGGTGGGATTAACAACCGGTTCCAGTGGTGGGATTCAAATAATTTAACAACTGGTTGTTTACAAGCACCATTTTAACAACCGTTCTGACAAAGTGGTGCGAACCGGCTGAATTCCACCGCTGCAACAGACCTTCAAAGGCAGTCTGCCATTACCTGGCTCTACATCACAACTGATATACCTTGGCAGTCTCCCATCCAACTGCTAGCCAGAGCTGACCCTGCTTAGCTTCTGAGAACTGACAAGTTCAGGCTAGCCTGGGGTTATCCAGGGCTTCTTTTAAATTAGGGATAGGACATTTTCTCCAGGGCTATTGGCACCCTAGTAGCTTGTGAAATGTGCTGTTGAAAGGCAGAAGAGCATCTTGAACTTTTTGTAGAAACAAAAATACCATGAACAAATCTTTCCTTTTAATTTAAAAAAGCAAGTACAATATCCTTTTCATGGATCATGGTTAAATAACTTAAATAACTTTGCCTTCCTCCAGTCTGTTCCTCTCCTTCCCAATAGGTTGTGATTCCAGTGGCTTATGTTAAGGCAAGGTGTCTGTTCTTTTACAGGTAAAAAACTTTGTTGTTTCTTTCATTTAATCATCATGTCAGCACCCCCAACATACTGTTCCTCCAGCAAGCTCAAGAAAGGGTCTCCCCCTTTTATCTTCAATGTATCCCTAAAGCAGGGGTAGGGAACCTGCGGCTCTCCAGATGTTCAGGAACTACAATTCCCATCAGCCTCTGTCAGCATGGCCAATTGGCCATGCTGGTAGGGGCTGATGGGAATGTAATTCAGACCCTGAGCATGGCTGGAAATCCCTACTAAACTAAAATGATGATGCAATCATGTTGCCCGAGGTGTTTGTGGGTGCATGGGGATATGTTAAAAATAATGAACATGAAACGATTAAAAATTCCAGAGACAATAAATGTCTAGTGGTGTCACCACCTTGTCATTACAAGGAAAGTATCTTTGTTGGCTCGTCTACCACAAAAAGAAAGGCTTTAAGTACACATCATATGGTCTCAAGACCTTTGCACATGAACTGGATTGATCCAGAGACTCTCTTGGGCTACATGAGATTCAGTAGAAGACTCCTTCCATTGGGGAATGATTGGAGTTTATTAGTATCCAACCCTGTGGTGGGATCAGATGTCACGAATAACAAGTTTTAATTAAGTTAAGAATTATTCATTGATCATCTGAATGTGGGTCACTCCACTCACTGTAAGTTATCTAACCAGGATTTAAAACTAGCATTTGAAGTAAGTTTATTAAACACATGTAGTTTTGATTATACTTTCAAGTGACGCAGTGAACTTGGATAACTTGGCTTAATTCTGCCTTGTTCCCCGGCACTGCCTTCATCAGAACACAGTCGTTAACGTCAGGTTACTCCCCATGGCGGACAATCTCCCAGCCCTGCTGCTCCAGTCCCCACTGTCACTCAGTGGCACAGCAGGAGCAAAATGGGTGGTATGCTTCAGAATGCTCTAGAAATTTGGCTAATCTCTATGGAGATTCCTAGAGTGTCGCTCAACACCATGACATCACTCAACCGGAAGTGACGTAATGACTTTATACCATTCCATTGGCATACCATTGGCAACCCTGCGATAAGTACAGATGCTGTTAATTTTGCTGTGAATGCATTCAACAGATACATTTGGTTTGATAGGTGCAATCAGGGTGAGCCAATACCCAAATTTGTTTGGTTTGAAAGTGCACAGCTCCAATAATTTGCAAACTGATTTATGGCTGCTTATTAGTTGATCCTACTAGGATTTAGCTGCTTGAGCATGTGAAGGCAGCCAATCAGAGTAGTCCTTGCTCATGACACTGTTGCTCATCCAGTAGAAATTAGAAAGGGCAAGAGTTTTTTCCAAAACAGCCAATCCTCCATTATATGGATTGTGCAATAGATTTTTTTACCCAGCTCAATCAGAGCACACTTTCTTTCAGACTGTGCTTTTTGTATCATGGGTGATTCTCACTGTTATGCAAAAAATGTTTTTTTTAAAAAGATGTGAACATGGGCTTGGTATGGAAGACAAGCTCCCATCTCATTGGCTCTTCCCTGCTTTGTGGTTGCAGCAGGAGAAAGTGTGAAAATATCAGGCCTGAAGCCAGAAAGTTTTCTTTGGGGGTGGTGGTGGTGAGTACAGTGATGGTCAGCCCACCATTACTTATTTTCTTTATTATTCATTCATTTGTGCTTTATTATTTATTTACCAGTTTTGTACTTGAGACTCAAGGTATTTATATGGTATAAAGTGACATCTTTGCATAGCATGAGGGATCTAATAAGCAATGCATTAGATCTAGGATTACAAAAATTAGAAAAGAACAGAAACATTTCAGACATCCTGTGTCAATCTCCCCACCCAGGCTTTTAAAATTGGGACCCTTCAGCCCTGCAATTGCTGTGACCCTTCTTCAGTGTAATTTCTATTGGGTTGTACTGTGTGCACTGATCCCCCACTTAATTCAAATCGTGGACACCCTCTATGAAAAACAGACAGAAAGAGTGGGAACTACAACTCCCATGATGTATTGCACAACTGCACATGCTTGAAATCCTCCCAGTCCAAACACACTGGAAACCATTATTATTGCTACAGACCACAGAAAGGAACAGTGAATGATAGTATTAAAACAACAACTACAAAACACAAAGAGTTGATTTGCCAGCAGTTTATATGCATGATGATTGATTTAATCACTATGAATGAAGCAGCATTAAAAAGGGGGGGGGGGACTTCACTAGGCTATGTGGCAATGCACATGCATGAACACTGATTGTGCTGTATGGAAAGGAGTGCAGTAACCCTTCAATCAGCTGCAATGGATTGTGATTCATTAAGCTGATCATTGAAAAATCAACTGCCTAATCACAACCAAGGCAGGATGAGAACTGGTTGGTGCTCCAGGAGCCATACAACCTAGGCATGGGAGGCTGGGGAGAGGGTAAAGCATTTATCAAGGCAAACCAGGATGTGAATGCTCACCTGTCAGCTAAATACTGCTTTCACAAACTAATCATACTTGCATTATTGTTTTTTCCCCCTTCTTTCTCCTGAACCAGTTTACAAGATAGCTAGATCAGAGTTCTAATAATAAAACATGGGTTTGTATTTTGTAAGAACCGAGCCTATGTTTCTTGTTGTGCACCTGTTTCCATGTGGCACAGAAGAGCTGGGATAGAACCTGAGATTCTTGCCTGGGTCAAGTGAACCCACTCAAGGTATATTTTTGGGAGGGAGAAGGCTCCTAAACTGGCAACCACTCAAGCAATTAAGAGAGAGAGAGAGAGAGAGAGAGAGAGAGAGAGAGAGAGAGAGAGAGACTCAGAACTCCAGACTGGCCACGTTCCCGCCATTCCTCTTATATCCTCTGAGCCTCTTTTCCTTTGAGTTAAGGCTCCTTGTATAAAGTTTATGAGTCCTGCTGGGGTATTTTCAGCAGATTACATTCAGCCGAGCCAGTGCAGTGTATGTAGAAAGAAGTCGATAAATCAGTGGTTGGCCTCATAATCTGCTCTGTGCTTCTCTCAATGGGTCTCTGTGCCGAAGCGCAGCCTCTTGTTAACAGCTGGCCTCTGGTAAACAAAGATTCCACTTCTTGTACTTGTTGAATGCCCACAGGGACAGGTGTGCTACTTAAATCTAAATTTGGAAATCTAAAATAGGTAGACATATATTCCACTCTCAACTTGAAAAGACATTTCCTGTTTCTCATCATAGAGAACCCAGGCAATTAGGATCATCCCTGAGGATAAAATACGGGCTGAGTAAGGCAGGACCTTTATTGCAGTGGCCCATAGGAAAAACATGGGATAACTTTTCACCCTTCCTTTTACAAGAGTCTCTTTATCTAATTCTGCTCGTTTGTTTCATGAATTTGGTCTTTTTTCACTGGAGGCTGCCAATGTAATGGTCATTTAGTACCTTAATCTGTTGCTGAATGGCTTTTAAACTCGATTTTCCATCTGGTTTTCCTGCATGTTTCTTTAAGTGCAGGAGAAGCTGTGTAACAATTCTTTAAATCAATATTTGCATTAGTCAAAACATCAAGAATTCACATTTCCATCCTAGCCTTCTCTTCACTTCTTATGATTACAATCCTAAGAACACTTCCTTGGGAATAGAATGGGGACTTAGGTTGTGAGTAAACCTATTTAGGATTGCTCCCATGATCTCCTCCTTCCACCCTCTTTTCCTTTGTTGTCTGGTCCCTTGGACAAAATTGACCCACAATTCTTCTCCTACCATTTGTCTTCTCAAGTAAAAGAGGTGGACTGCAGCTATATCCTTTTCAACAAAAAGAACTAAGTAGAATTATAACTTCGTTCATCATGTGCTGGCAGTGATGTAGGTATTGATTTTTTATGGGGTGGGTTCTGTGACTGAGGGCTTTCTGGGTGTTCCATTCCATGCATTGTTTTAAGCAAGCCGGACATGTAATGGGAGGGGTTTGAACCTGAGAACCAACCCCCCCCCCCGCCCTTACCTACATCCCTGCTTGCTGGACTATGTTTATTTTAGAATGCGCCGCTTGGGATCCACGTGGTGACAGTTCTACTTAATTCTTTCTGTTGAAAAGGGTATAAAAGTGGAAGAGTAACAGGAGAAGGGGGGTTCATCTCCCTTCTAATGTACTTTCACCTCCACACTAGGGTTGAAACCTCCGTGTGGAGCCTGGAATTCTCCTGGTATTACAACTTTCCTCCAAAAATCTGTTCCCCTGGGGAAAATGGCTGCTTTGGAAGGTGAGCTTTATGGCATTATACGCTGCTGAGGTCTTTCTCCTCCCCAAATTTCACTCCACTCCCAAATCTCCAGGAATTTTCCAACCAGGATTTTGCAACCCTATCTCACACACCCAAAGATATGGTGGGTAGGAAAATAGCTTGGGCAGTTTTGAAGAGCCAAATTGCAATAAGAGGAAAGATTAAGAAGAGGAGTTTGGATTTATACCCCACCTTTCTCTCCTGTGAGGAGACTCAAGGTGGCTTACAAACTCCTTTCCCACCTTGTGAGGTAGGTGGGGCTGAGAGAGTTCCGAAGAACTGTGACTAGCCCAAGGTCACCCAGCAGGAATGTAGGAGTGTGGAAACACATCTGGTTCACCAGACAAGCCTCTGCCACTCAAGTGGAGGAGTGGGGAATCAAACCTGGTTCTCCAGATTAGCCACTACACCATGCTGGCAGTTTCTTCTCTCCTTTGTGCTCTTTCTCTCTTTCCATTACAACCTGTGAGACTGCTTTCCATCAAAAACCAAAGCACTGGGCAAAAAAAATATGCTATTTGGTGTCACATGTTGTTTGAGCATGGAAGTCTGAGACCAGGATTTGCTCCTTGGAGGTTGTTCTATGTACAGTACCCCCTTATTGCAGGTGCTAGAAATGGATGATTAATTGATCTTTCCATGCTCAAGGATAGTGGTAGGTTTTATGATCTATTGTTATTCTCTTCACTCTGCCTTCTCATCTAGGCATCTGCTGTTCGCCTGTGAGCTGAGGGAGAAGCAGCATGGTTGCAAGACCTTGTTTTCGAAGCAGTTCAAATTTTGTATGTGTAAGGTACTGTCAGCCCACTCACGGCAACCTTGTGGGGTTTTCAAGGCAAGCGATGTTTGAAGGTGCTTTCCCATAGCCAGGCTGTGAATAGCAGCCATCAACTTCCTTGATGACCTCTCAGCCAAACACTATCTAGGGCAGTGGTGGCGAACCTTTGGCACTCCAGATGTTATGGACTACAATTCCCATCAGCCCCTGGAGTGCCAAAGGTTCGCCACCACAGATCTAGGGTGCTCAGCTTCTGAGATGTGACAAGATCAGGCTAACCTGGGACATCCCAGTAAAGCAATTCAGATTTAGGGCTGCTTATTTCAAAGGCTTTTGCAAGAAGGGAAGCCTGTAAGGACACTGGTTTGGGACAGCAGCTCAGGTTTTCCAGGACATATTGTAAAGAACGTGATGTGGTAAAAGCCTTTACTGTGACCTAGTAGGCGGTGCCCCAGATCCCCTTTGCCAGGGCAATAATATGGAAAACACAATGAACAAAGTTTCTGCACAGTCTAAGTATCCTGTGTTGAGCAAGAGAAATAACCCGTTCTGTACAAGAATTTCGCATGGTTCCTGATCCTCAAGTGGGTTTCCCCGGGATATTTCCCTCCTCCTGGGGAATTCAGAAATCACCAAATTGATGATCCTTTTCAAAATTCCCGAGGTGAGCCCACTACTAGGAGCAGAACTGGTTTATTTTTCTTGCCCTTCCGCTTGATCTCCCTGCCTGATATTCATTCAAGCTGCCACTCAAAAACAACAGCCAATCAGAGCATGGGACACCAGGCATGCTCAGATATGCCTGCAGTGTAAATACAGAAGTCCCAGGTTCGTGCAAGAGAAATTGGAATATTTCTTCCTGGTCTTCTCTGGATTCCTTCACAAAATGGGCAGCCATGTGAAGGAAGAAACCAGAATAAAACAGACCCAGATTGTAAGAAACTGGTTGCAACCAGGTATGATTCTGCCGTGCGGAAATGGCTGAAGAAGAAATTCATCAAAGCAACAGCAAAAGTTGGTGATCAAATTGTTAAGAGGAAGAGAGGTCAGCCCCAAAACAGAAAAGCAAGAACTCCTAATTAGCAAGATACGACTCTCTTCACTGCTGTCAACAGTGAATGACCATTTTAATCCTTGCAATTTATTCTGATTTCTACCCCACCATATATTACATTACAAATGAAGAGAACACATTGCCAAAACACCAGACTGCAACTTAAGCCTGGTAGGATGCAGTCATATGAACAGCTCAGCCACCAGAATATTATGTGGCATGTTATCTGGACCTACAGGACCTGGGCTATTGAAGCTTCTTAGGCAAGAGGTTGAACAGTATCACTTGATAATTTTTTGCAGCTGCAGCTGATATTAACGGGACAGTATGGGGTCCAGTTTAAAAGTTGGTCAGCTCTATCTCTTAATGACAAGATTTACAGATGGCTAGGGGTTCCCAAGTAGCCAATTTTCCACTGGCATAACTCTTTTCCCCCTCCTTCTAACTGATTGCCTGTTGAGAGTCTCTCCCCAAAGAAAACGGGAAATAGGGAAAAGGTTAGTTTTTAACTCTCCACTGCCCTTGAAGGCAATGGAGTTAGTGGTGCTGTACTTCTGAAATCTTTGCTGTGATAGTGCTGTGCCCAGGTTTTTTTAAAAAACAACCTCATTTTTCAGCTGTAGTTTTCCTGTTCCTCAAAAGCAGCTTCCTTTAACCGCTGCCTGTTTTGGCGGCGGCGGCGGCGGCGGCGGCGGCGGCGGCTTCTTCTTCTTCTTCTTCTTCTTCTTCTTCTTCTTCTTCTTCTTCTTCTTCTTCTTCTTCCCCCCTTTTATTTCTAATCTCTTCTCAACCAGGAAGAAAGAGAGGGTGGAGAGAGAAAGGAGAACAGTGAACTGTTGATGAATTAGTGTTTTCTACTGGCCCTGCCTGTCGACCCTTTAGCTATGACCACTGTTGCCACTGAGCTCTGTCTCTGAACTCTCTCATCCCAGCTATTTGTGCTACATATTTCTGCCTTTCAAAAGTTAGCAACGCTTTCATGGCACAATTGATGTGTGAGTAGGGTTGCCAACTCTGGGTTGAGACATTTATTTATTTATAATTTTTTTCACACATAAATCAAGCAAAGCACACAACCAGAAAACACACACAAACAAAACCAAAAAACAACATACAGCCCATTACACACTGTATATTGACTTCCAGCTATCTCATCTTGGATTGAAAATTTACTCTAGATTCATACATTAGTTCAATAGTTATTTTAAATGTATTCTAATGTTTACAATCAGCTGTTTTCTGTTCAAATCCTGCTGTTACTTCTCCTTCTCCATTTGGATAAGTTTTCAAAAGATAATCCGTAAAAGGTTTCCAATTTTCAAAAAAATTATTGTCCCTTAGTAGTATTGTCAGCTTTGCCATTTCTGAATATTCTGTAACTTTCAGAATCCAGTCCTCTTTTGTTGGCATCTTAATGTTTCTCCATTTCTGCGCATATAAAGACCTTGCTGCAGTAGTCATGTACATAAATAGGGTTCTAGATTGCTTAGGAAAGTTCTCTCCCATAATTCCCAACAAGAATACCTCAAGTTTTTTTTTTCAAAATTGTTATTTTCAGAATCTTTTGTATTAAGTAAGTATCATATCCCAAAAAGTCTTAGCTTCTTTACACATCCACCACATATGAAGGAAAGACCCCCCTCTTGCTGTTTATATGTCCATCATCTGTTAGGCACATCATGGAATGAGACATTTTTGGAGATGTTTGGTGTAGTCTTGGGAAGGCAGGGTTTGTGGAGGGCAACTCAGCAGGGTATAATGGCTTATAGTCCATTTTGCAAAGCAGCCATTTTCTGCAGGGAAAGTGATCTTTGTAACTCCAGGAGATCTCCAGGCCCCTTCCTGGAGGTTGGTAGCTCTAGTATCTGATGCTCTGTGTGCGTGTGTTTTAAGGACAGAAGTAAACTGAACTGTGCAGTGTTGGCTTCTGTGCCTGGCTAGCATTGTGAAACCTTGGGATGTGCTGGGTCTCAGAAATTCTAGGAGCCAACCTTTATGCTTTCCTGGCCAATAGAGCAGACACCGCAAACTTCTGGACCTCAAGACCTCATCCTGGCACAAACCCTTACTCCCAGATGGTACTGGGGGCCCTCGGATGTGGGTGGCCCTGATTACATGGTTCAGTGATGCAAAGTGGCTGATGAGCCCACTCTTTGCTCCCTATATCCCCAGCCTATGACGACGTATGAAAGGGTTCCAAGTATATAGTCCTTAATCTCCCAAACTGTAGCTTCCTTGATGCTACATAAAGATCTCTCCCCCTCTCCCCCGTCCCTTTGGGAAAATTCACTTCTTCCTTTCAAAACAGATCACTCCATTATGGATGTTTTTTCTTGGGAATTAAACAGGGGTCCATGTGTGTCTACAAGCTCCCCCCTATCATCAAACAAGAGCAGGTGAAGAAGAAAATTGGTCATCTGCAGCAGCGGTGTTTATTTTGGAGGAAACAGAAACATTCACCCAGTTTGTCGTTACAGTCAGTCCATACGATTTACAAAGAACCCTTTATAAATCACTTCTCTACCAACAGTTTTCTTTAAATCAACTTAACTCCCCGAGTTATTTGCCATGCTTTAATTACCGAAGAAAGAGTCCATGAACGTCTGATATTACCCAAATCCTTTGATTTATAATTACTACCATTTGTTTACTTTGCATTTCAGTCCTGTTTGCCAGAACCAGCTTCCTAGCCACTCAAGCTAAGAACTTCAGCCTTAAATTAAATGTAAATAGACTGGTATCTTGCTTTTTTTGCTCTCCCTCCCTTTCTGGCTTTCTCTCATTTTCCATTTCAATTCTCACTGCAAAGCCGGCTTAGGGGATGGAAAGGGAGACAATGTTGAACACCACCTCTGAAAAGATGAAATCCTTTAATGAAAAAATACTTTTTTAAAAGGGGTGTTTACTTGGCAGAGTCAATACGACTTGAATCCTCATGCATGAGTGAATAATGTCAAACCTTTGAAAGGGAAAAGCTTAAACAGGGAAAGGTTTGCCAAAGGACTCGGCAGGCAGAGAGACTGGAGCTGAGAGGGGAAAGGATATCCCCACAAAGGGCAGAGAAGCATGTGCTAGGAAAGAGTTCTGTGCTTCCCAGAGGATTGCCAACTTTGGCTTTAAAAAATTCCTGAGGATTTGGGGGCAGATCCTGGGGAAAGCAGAGGGTGCAGAGCAGAGATGTGATTCCAGCAAGTCTACCCTTCCATGCTGCCATTTTCTCCAGTCTGGGAACCAGTTGTAATTGCAGGCAATCCCAGGACCCACCTGGAGGATGGCAGCATTAAGGAGGGCCCTAATTCACCCCCCGGCAAACATGTCTTATGAAAGTATCACAGACAGAAAGATTTTCCTTGGCTTGAGATTCTGGACAGCTGCTGCTAGTCAGAGCAGAAATATGTCAGCACCAGTGATTATTCTAGTGGCCAAAAGATGACACAAGGAACAATCTTAAACAGGTTCACCCAGAAGTCAATCCCATTTTATTCAATGGGGCTTATTCCTAGGGAAGTGCTCTAACAGGCAGATGTTCACAAGGAAGGCTGAATTACTTGCCTTGATCGGTACAGTTGAGGTCTGTCTTAAATAGTGAAGCTCTCATTAATTCCAGTTTATAGAGCAGTTTGAAGGTGCTTTGGAATCTTAGGACTTTTTCTTGCCCCTTCTTAAAAAAAGAAAAAGGAATTGGGCGAGGAAGCAGTTTTGCCCTCAGCCAGATCAGTTGCCTCCCCTAGAATTCAAGCACGGAGGAACTTTCGTGTCAGAGATCAAAACTTTCCATGATAAAACCCAGCCAGTTATAAAAGCAACATTTCAGAAGCTGCTTAGCAGGCGAACCCAAAAGGTGGAAAATGACATTTCTTCTTTTACGAAAGTCACTTGCGGTAGTAAACTTTGACATTTTTGACCATGGCTGACTGGAGCAATTGGAAATTTGAGGACTGCAGTAAGGCTTTGATTTAAAAGGACGTATAACTCAGCTGCCTCCCACTGAGGGCTTTGGCAAACCCCTCGCAAATCACATTATGTTCAGGTCATACCTTTTGGCTTTATTGGCTGCTAGCCTCTCTCTGTGAAACCAGACTGCTGAGGGCTTCCTCCAAGGGGTTTTTTTTTTGGCCTCTTAATAAATAACAAAAAAGAGTAGTAGAGTGTTAGACTAGTGTTTGCAAGACCCAGCTTCAAAATTCCACACCCATAAAGCTTATTGGCTGACCTTGGTCCAGTCTCTGGGATGGGCTATGGCTCAGTATCAGGAGTTCTCTAGTTCAATCCACAGCTTCTCCACTTGAAAGGACCAGTTAGTAGGGAACATGAAAGAGGCCCTGGCAGTCTGAGTAGACAGTACTGACATTGGCCGTTTTCACATGGCACAAAGTTACAACTGGTTTCTTACAATCCGGGTCTATTTTATCCTGGTTTCTCTCTTCACATAGCTGCCCATTTTGTGAAGGAATCCAGTGAAGACCAGGAGGAAATATTCCAATTTCTTTCACACCAGCCAGGGACTTCTGTATTTACACTGCAAGCGTATTTGAACATTCCCGGTGTCTCATGTTCTGATTGGCTGTTGTTTTTGAGCGACAGCTTGAATGAACATCAGGCAGGGAGATCAGAGGGGCAGGTGTGTGTGTGGAGGGGAGAGATCAGGTGGCTGGGCAGGAAAAATAAACTGGTTCGGCTCCTGTGGTGTTTGCACAGTCGTGGGCTCACCCTGGGAGTTTGGAAAATAATTGGCAATTTGGCAATTTTTTTAATACCCTGTGAGGAGGGGAATATTATGGGGCAATATTTTTATAATTTTATTTTATATAATTGCATTATAGAGAGATTTACACACACACACACATATACACACACACACACACACACACACACACACACACACAGAGAGAGAGAGAGAGAGAGAGAGAGAGAGAGAGAGAGAGATATTTTATTTATTTTCGCATTTTTAATTCCCCATAGGGCTCAGGGCGGTGTACAACTGAAAAATTAATGCAGCAAACATTAAAACACGAAATAGTTAATTAAATATACCAGCTAACTCCCAAATCACAGATCCCACAACTGCAAAAACTAAAATACAATGAACTAACACAGAGTCTGCTCCACCTACAGCATAACCCTCTCCAAACAGTTCCCAAAGACCTTCGGTGGCTGTCTAAGGCGGGTGCCTTGGGCTGCTGCTGGAACTCCTGTTGTAGTTGCCAGACCCCACCCCCTGCAGGTATTTCCAGTGGGGTGGGTGGGGAAGGATTCTCACTCCTTCCTATGGGCAACAGGCAGCAGCTCACCAGGTCAACTTCTTCTTAGCTGGCTGGCAGGTAAACCAACAGGGAGCCCTGTCTCAGGCAGGGCTGAACAAACTGGCTGCCGTGGGCTGCTGGTGGAACTCCTGTTGTATATGTAGAATAGAAATCCATCCATCCATCCATCCATCCATCCATCCATCCATCCATCCATCCATCCATCCATCCATCCATCCATCCATCCATCCATCCATCCATCCATCCATCCATCCTTCCTTCCTTCCTTCCTTCCTTCCTTCCTTCCTTCCTTCCTTCCTTCCTTCCTTCCTTCCTTCCTTCCTTCCTTCCTTCCTTCCTTCCTTCCTTCCTTCCTTCCTTCCTTCCTTCCTTCCTTCCTTCCTTCCTTCCTTCCTTCCGGCTTATGGACTTCCCTCCCCCAAGGGGCTCAGGGCCGTGAATACCAATAAATATAAAAGATAACACAATGTGAAACAGTATAAAACCAGTTTATTATCCACATAATAAAACCAGGAACCCTATAAACATCAGATATAGATAGATATATAGATATAAAAAACTGTATTTTATAATTGTAACTTTATTATGCTTTTATGATTGTACCCCGCCCAGGGACTCTGGGGATGTACGGGAAATAAATTTACAGAAATAAATTAATAAATGATCAAGTTGACCATGTGCAGCTGTCTTGGTCCACAGGGCCATGAGAATTTCATCCCAGTTGCTTGTGTGTGAATGAGGGGGTGTTACAGGTGTAAATGTGTTCTACATTTAATTTGAAGCCAATGGCAGTGACTACTGACCTGATTAACTAATCTGAACATGTATTGTTACAATAGTCAGGAATCTGAACAAAATGATAAGTGAGCAAAATGGAATGAGACTGAGTCTGAATAAATGTGTGTAGATCCTTAGCTGTGTGCCAAACAGCTGCTAACAGCTGGGCCATCCATATGGCCAAATACCCACAGGGGCTTTTAGCAGCTAGGAAGGGCAAGAGTCAAGCATGCAGCTTGCAGGCCAGTCTCTCCCCAAAAACTTGTCTCCAGCCTCTGCTCAGATGAAGTGGAAAGAACCCATCAGACCTGGGCAAGTCATAGTCCTGCTCTCCCTAATGTGGCATCCAAACTGGATCAGAAATGGCATTAGAGCAATTTTAGCTGCAAAATGTTTGACCAAATATTTATTCTAGTACTCCGATAACCTTTCCTCTACAAAGCGTGACATCAAGTTGCAACTGACTGACGGGGACCCCATGAAGTTCTTGTTTTTTCATAATATTTTTTAGAATTTTTATGTAACTACAAAACTACCAGATGGTGAACCAATCACCTTACAAAGACTTAGACTATAAAAAGAAAATAATAAGAAACATAAGAAAAAATAGATTTTCACCATCAGTCTCCCATACGTTCAACCCCAGAACATCTGATGACCACAGAAAATATAAACAGATTTATAGACAAATATTAACTACATGACACCCTCCTCACCTTTATCATATACCCTACATTTTACATCAAATAATCAAAATCTCTCATACCAGCTTTCTGTTTCCTCCTAGATAGAACAAGAGAAAAGAAAGAATTCTTTTCCTTTGTAATGTTCATTTTCTGACCTGATTTCCAATACTTACATATACAATCTATTTTAAACTATTACTTCTTTATCCAGAGTTTTGCTATTATTAATCCACATATATATTTACTTTTTTGCTCTCCCTGGCCTTTTGAATAGCCTCTGCTATTTTAAAGTATATTTTATATATGATTTTAGTAACTCCCCTCCCTCCAGTTGTTCCAAACCTCTGGCTTTCCCAGCTTGATATACTATACTTTAAAGGACTTTAAAAGTCTTTTTTGTTCTTGCTAATAAATTTTCTTGCTTCTTGTATTCATCTTCTGATGATTTCATAGTAAGTTTCTCAAAAAAAGGGAGCTGTGGCTAGTCTGACATGAATTGTTTTTAATCTGCGTTGGCTCCTGGTCATCAAAGTTATATTTTCTAAAAGCTCGAGGACTGACTGTTTGATGATGTGTTCTACAACTGTTCCAGGTAAGGACCTCAAGCAGATGGGTCAGTAGCTATCTGGATCCTCCTTTTCCCCCTTCTTGAAGATGGGACCAACAATTGCTTGCCTCCAGTCTTCTGGCATCTCACCTGTTTATGGAGCAACATGGGTTCTTTAGGTTCTTCCCGTTGTTCCTTCTCATTGGAATAATTTGAGATTGTGCCTTCAATACCTCACTTTTAAGAAACTCCCACCTTTCTTGAACACCCTTCTCCTTGAGTATTTTTGACCATGGGATTCTAGCCAACATACCTCTGCATTTGTTAAAATTAGATTTTCGAAAGTCCAACTTATATGGCTGATTACCTACAACTGTTGCCTTCCTTAAGATGTTACATTCCAGAATTATGTGGGCATTACTTACTACCCAGGGTGCTCACTACTTTCCCCTCATCAACCAGTTCATCCCTGTTAGTGAGAATCAAAGCCAAGACGGCAGACTCCCATGCGAATGAGAGATGATTAAGCCGTCAAACCTCTTTCTAGCACTCCCCATTTTTAAATCTTGCATTTCAAAAGCAATTATTTCCTGGTTTGTTTATATTTTCCTATATTTTATTTCATTTTTCAGTGCTACGTTTTATTTCTCCCTGATTTTCCTTCTTTGTTTTATTTCCTTTGCAAGGAGATTGTTATTGCTAGTGTTTGCGCTCCCAAAATTTGGGTGGCTAGTGAAGGAAATAGATAGCTGGAGGGAAAGAAGAATGAATGAATAAATGAATGAATGAATGAATGCATAACTGCAGTCAGAGAAGCAGAACATGTATTGTTACAATAGTCTTTATAGCTTAAGAAGTCGTGAAATTGATGAAAGTGTTTTTTTAAACTTCTCAAGTAATAAACTCTGTAATTAGCTGTAGCCTAATAAATCATCCATCTTGTTGTGCAAAAAGGAATAATGAACTAATTAAACAGGATTCATCCTTCCAAAATGGGCAATCAATACCTTATCTCAATTCTAGGTGCTGTTTCGGTAGAGAGCCATCAAAACTATTTTAGTGCTGAAAGTACATATACACCAAACAGTCTCTATTTACACGGGGGTGGGGGTGGAGAGGCATAGCTCTCCATGTGTGCGAAGGGGGGCGGAGGGAGAAGGAATAGACAAAAGGGAAAAGAATGAGAGGAAAGAAAAAGTTAGTGGAAACCCAAGGCAGAGAATTCTAATGATTATTTCTACTGTCAGCGTACCTGGGGCCTGATCCACCAAAAAATGTTCTTGCAGAATCCTTATACAAATCAACAAATCTCCTAAAACGTTTTTACAACAATGCATGTCTGCGCTCACTCTCTCAAAACAATTCCTGGCTGTCCCTACAAGATTTCCCCCTCTTTTTTGAGTTCTGTGTTGAAACAATGCTTCACAGCCACGTGCTGCAATTCTATGGCTCATTCCGCACATGCAGAATAATGCACTTTCAAACTGCTTTCAGTGCTCTTTGAAGCTGTGCGGAATGGCAAAATCCACTTGCAAACAGTTGTGAAAGTGGTTTGAACATGCATTATTTTGCGTGTGCAGAAGGGGCCCATGTTTCTTGCATACCCGATGCTTTGAAGATTGGCCACCCCAAATAAAAGAACAAACAGAGAAATGCTGCAAGTAAACAGATGAGGGGAAACTGAATGAGCTCAGAAAATGAGGCTGAGGAGGAAGTTCAGGGAAGCAAAGAAGCTCAGTCAATCGATTACACAGCAACTGGAGACTTTTTCAAAACGTTTCAGCCAGAGAATTGTTTTAAAAGGGGATTCATTTGAAACATTTTAAAGCTGGGAATAAAACGTTTTGGGGTAAAAACAATGCGGAACTCCATGGAGGAAACCATTTATTTCCTGCCTCAAACCTTTTAAAAAGGTTTGTGCAGAAAGGGTCACTGAGCTGTTGCTCAGGAACGCTTCCCAATACATCTTCCCCAGCTGGCAACTTTGCTCAGTTTCCCAGTCTGCCAACTTGGGTGGTGGAAAGTGCTATCCAATTGCAACTGACATATGGCAATGTAGGGCTGACGGCTCCCAGTTGGGAAATACCTGGAGATTTTGGTGTGGAGCCTCAGGAGGGCAGGGTTTGGGGAGGGACTTCAATGGGGTGTAATGCCATAGAGTCCACCTTCCAAAGAGGTCATTTTCTCCATATGAACTGATCTCTGTAGCCTGGAGATCAGTTGTAATCCCAGGAGATCTCCAGTCACCACCTGCAGTTTGGAAACCCTATCTAAGCGACCCGGTAGGTTTTTCAAGGCAAGAGATAAACAGAGGTGGTTTGCCTGCCCCTGCATAAAAGCACTCGGTGGTCTCCCATCCAAGCACTAACCAACTCTGCTTAGCTTCCGAGATCTGATGGGATTGTGCTATCCTGGGCCATCCAGGTAAGAGCCGGCCCGCCTTAGCAACACCCACATTCTGCTGCTTGGGGCCTTCATGGGAGAGAGATCTTTTCCTGCTCCCCAAAGTCTCACACTTGGCAACTGAACAGACTCTGTCCTTCTCTGTGTTTAAGAAGAGAAAGAAGGTCTTTGCTTTTGAACATGCAGAAATTTCATTACATACTAGAGCAACATTTTTTTTTTAATTTTCAAAATCAATAAGACGAAGTGTCTTCTGTTACAGTTAGAATTTCATTTGGACTTTGCCTGGGTGAGTCCATAGTCTCCAGCTGCTCTCGACTCCCGTTCCTTCCAGAATATTATATTCCCTCCCTTGCAACAGAGATATCAAGCGTGTTAATATTGTTGTCGCGGTGACTGACTGTTGCTGCAAATATGACTGATATAAAGTTAAATTACTGTACTTTGGAAGCTGTACAAATCTTCCTCTAGAGCTGCAGCGGTCTGCTGCGTCCTCCTGGGAGAAGCTGGGATTTGAGAGACATTCACCAATTTTGTGGAGGGGAGGCGAATGACAAGCTTCTGACACGTTTCTGTTCCAACCAAAGCTATTTAAAGGGAAGCCTTTTTTCATTTCCTCTTTGTTGCTGACTAAGGCCTGCTTTAAACATGGTGCTGGCAAGACAAAAGCATGTGCCAAGGTCGATTCCAGATTTTGAGGCCCCCTGGGCAGAAAGTACCCAGGGTCCCCTTCCTCTCCTCACGCTACCACCAGGATCCCTGCTCAAATCCTCCTTCTTGCCCACCCACCCCTATGCCACCTGCACACCCTTTTTTCTCAACATCACTGGGTGGTGTGCACCTAGGACGGCCAGTGCTGTGACCAACAGGATCCCTGCTTGCATTACCTGCACAGTGTTCTGTGGTGTTCTTGGGTAACCCATGCAGCCAGTGTAGTCGTGACCGCGAGGTCAGCGCAAGAACGAGACAAGACGCGGTGATAACATCTGGTGGAGAGTGCCAGCAGCGGGAGCGCGGGTGTCCGTGTTCCTAGCGACTCTCTCGCGTGCTGGTTCCTGGCACCTTTTATTATGATTCTAATGGGGGCGTGTAGAAGGGCGGAACGGGGGGAAATCCGGGAGAGCGGGGGAGCGGGAGACTGAGAGATCATCATGTGATGCATGATCTCATCTGGCTGCTACGTGCGGAGAGGAGCATCAGCGTCTGGGCCTAATCCTCACCTGGGGGCAAGACCATTGTCCCTTTGTCCGGGACACCCAGTGGTTGTGAGCCAGGTAGTTCATGACCTGTGACTCATCGGGGGATGAGGGGTGGGGGAGCGGTGCGACCAGAAGGCCGTAGGAGCGCCGGTGTGCCAGCGCTCTACTTACGGTGCTGCTGGGTCAGCAGTGCATCCCTACAGCCAGGAACACAGAAGGTGAAGAACTTGCAAGAGAGCAGACAGAGGAAAGGGATGCAGGCAGGCGGAAGAGGAGATATGGAGGTGGGTCGGTGAAAGTGGAACCTGCCGGAAACCCTTGGCACTGGTAGATGCCTCCCCTTAGGGTACGCTGATGCTGGTCCTGGCATGCATCTTCTGCTGGTACATGTGCAAAGCAGCTATAGGTGCTTAATTGAAACACTGGCACAATGACGCAGATGCTTTGCATAGGTACCAGCGCAGTGTGAGCGCAAAGTCCCGTGGTTGACTGTTTTCATTGCCTTAAGCAGCAGTATCATTAAATCAGACTTAAATCTTCCAGGACCAAACTGGATGACAAGGGAGAGGTTTACACGGTCTTGTATTTTCCTTTGTCCCCCTCCCACTTCCTTCCCAAAGATATGAGCATTACAGCTAGGTTATCTTGCAGGAACAGCTCTTGGGAGGAATACATATGGAACACAAATACTCCTGATCTAGATATGTTTAGTGGGAGCTGTCCAGCCTGGTATCTTATCTCATCTCTGCACCTTCTTCTTAAATAATGTTGGCTAGCTATTGACTTGCCCTGTGGCTGGCTCACATTGTATCAGCCCCACTGAAGAAAAAACCCAGAGCAAGGGAGATGGTTCCTTTGTTGGGTCAAAGCAAATGTTGGGGGCAATCGATTTGAGCTGGGAATGGGACCCCGGCCTGGCCTCCTTAAGCTGGTGTGAACTATCTGAGGCTGAGCTTGTCTATCTGCCGTGCTTCAAAGGCACCTCAATGGGAAAAAAAGGGGGGGGGAAACATACGTGCATGGAATTGGCTGGCAAAACGAAGTTTATTCATGTACTTTAAACCCTGAAATGGCAGGCAGCTGTGAGGCAAGCAAAGGAAACGTCTGTGGGAAATGACATTCAGCAAATGGTGGACAGCACGAAGCAGTGGGGAAAGAACTGTTTTCAATTGAAATGCTTTAATGTTATGCGCTATGTGGACAAAAAAGCCAAAATGATTCTTTTTATAACATCTGCAAGATGTTTTAGTTGTGCTGTGAAAAAAAAGCCAGAGAGGGAGGGAGGGAGGGAGGGAGGGAGGGAGGGAGGAAGGAAGGAAGGAAGGAAGGAAGGAAGGAAGGAAGGAAGGAAGGAAGGAAGGAAGGAAGGAAGGAAGGAAGGAAGGAAGGAAGGAAGGAAGGAAGGAAGGAAGGAAGGAAGGAAGGATGGACATGGTTCACTGCCACCAGTGATTGTGGATTTGAAGTGAGGTCCGTCTCAGATAAGTTCTCAGATGCATCTGGAGAGAATGCAGCAGCATCTTTTCCTGCCCCCACCTCTGCTCCCCCCTGCACCCTTGCTTGTTGTGCAGCATCCCTGGAACCCTGCAGTGTAGGTGACATAAGCAAGGAGCAGCTGCAACTGCCAGGACTTCCCTGATTGTGCCCAAAGGATATAAGCTTTTCACTAATGAAAAGTTTCAAGTTTGTCCTGCTTTTCAAAACTCACTTGTAGTGTATTTACTGTGCACAATACAATGGAACAGTCTGCTCCCCCCCCCCCCCAAATATTTGTGTGCATTGGTTTAATCTCATGTGGTGGAGTCTCTGCTCAGTTAGTTCTCTTTGTTAATTAGAATTGTAGACTGAATGAGTTCACTTGTCCAGAAACCAGCTGCTCCCATCCCTGTCCTTGTTAATTAATGGATGTTGATTAAAACACCTCTGTCTCTGCTATGGGAACTTAAGAGCAGGAACTGGAGTGAATACCCTATTCCTGGCTTGCAAGCAAAAGGGGACATCATGGTCTCCCATGGCAGCTTGTATCAATGAAGGTTGCTGTAAGCATTGCACATGCGTGCTTACATCACTTCTGGTTAAAACTGGAAATGACATTGGAAATGCGTTAGCATTTTGCAACCATCCCCCTCCTCCCATTTCTTGACACTGGTGTTCAATGCAGCAGTGGATAATGAAAGGGGTTGCTGCAAGGGCTCCTTTGTTGCTGTAGCAGGAGTCCTGACATTCTTAGGAGATACAGGTCCCACTCTCAAATAAGGCACACGGGAAGCAAGGCTGCCAGCTCCGAGTTGGGAAATACCTGGAGATTTTAGGAGTGGGGCCTGGAGAGGGGAGGGGTTGGGGAGGGAGGACCTTCAGGTAAATGTAATCCCATAGAGTCCACCCTCCAAAACACCCATTTTCTCCTGGGGAGCTGATCTTGGTCGCCTGGAGATCAATTGTAATAGTACGAGAACTCCAGATGTCTTCTGGAGGCTGGCAATTCTACAGGGAAGGATTGTGGAGAGGCCAAGCATGGTGAAGTTTTTCTACAGCCCTTCTTGCTCTAGCCAGTGTCTTTTGCCTTGCTCTTCTCCAGCTTGAGTAGAGTCTTTTTTGCAATGGCATGGAGAGAGATGCTTCCTATATCTGCTTGATCAATGGATGGGACCAGGCTGGTTTTTCTTTGGAATGATGAAATTTCATTCCTCCCACCAAAATGTTCCCTCTAAACCATAGGTGTCAAACTCGTGGCCCTCCAGATGTTATGGACTACAGTTCCCATCACCCCCTGTCAGCATCATGCTGGCAGGGGATGATGGGAACGGTAGTCCATAACATCTGGTGGGCCGTGAGTTTGATACCTGTGCTCTAAACCCTCCACAGAACCTCGAAGTTTTAGTGAATTCTTGGCCATTTCTGCACAGCACAAACAAAACGTCTTGAAGATGTTAAAAGAAGCGTTTTGGGGAGGAAGTTCGCACAGCTTTTTCCCTAAAATACCTTCAGGGCATTTTATTTATGCTCAACCTGATTTTTTTTTTTTTTAGAAAATAATAAACTAACGATCTTTCTCCCTCAAAACGGGTTGAAGATGTTTCCTGCTTGCTTGTGTGAACAAACAGGACACAGGAAGTTTTATTTCTTCTGCCTGGTTTTAAAGCTCTTACTTTCATTTTTGCCGCAGCTTGTGCCCGACATTTTCTCCTGCTTGTGATTCTCCATGCCGCACACCATTTGGTGAAGGTTGTCTCAGAGGTTTCTTCTGCTTTCAGCTCATCCACCATTTCTGTGTAAAAAGTACATGAATAAAGTTAGTTTTGACTGCCGATTTGGTACACGCCATTTTTCCTTTTTTTGGTTTTGTTTTAAGGGAGGTGACTTCAAAGCTATGATGACTCAAAAATGTGCATGTTGCAGATTCTTGTATCATGTTGTCGTAGCTTTGAAGACACCTCCCTCAAAACAAAACAAACCAGAAAAAATGACACGGGCGCCAAATCAGCAGTCAAAACTTAATGTACTTTTTACACAGAAATGGTAAATGAGCTGCAAGCAGAAGAAACCTCTGAGGGAAACTTTTACCAAATGGAGGGTGACATGAATCACAAGTGGGAGAAAATGGCAGACGCGTCACGCGAGCTGTGGTGAAAACGGAAGTGAGAGCTAGTTGCGGGGGGAGAAAAACCTGCTTTCCCTGGCAGTTCTTTTTAAAACAGTTCTTTTAAAAATGTCTACAAGACATTTTATTTGTATAGTGCAGAAATGGCCCAAATCATTCAAAATTCCCACTGCTTTCATATCACTAGGCAATCTTCGGGGTGAGTGTGTGTTTTGCAACATTTTTGTGAACTCAAATAAATGTGGGATGTCTTTGGAAATTGCAAAAGGAATAACTTCAAATGGTGAGAGGATGAGAGATTGCTGCTAGTAAAAAGTCATAATTTTAATTAAGTTGTAGACATTTTTTAACTGATAAGAACCATCTTTGGCTGGTGGCTAATGCCATTTTAGCTGCTTTAATTGGGATGTTTATACTAGTAGTTTTGCAGGGAGAAGAAGATACCAGAGCTATGGAAATGGATCACAGAGGCTTAAAAACCTGACGTTCGTCCAAGTCAGTTGTCCACCTTATGAAATAAAAACCCTTTTATCAGCTTGCATAAAACAGCTTGTTTGGGGGAGATTGCAAACACCACATTTAATTAACTGAGCTTTGGGAACTGTGAAATCTTATTGTTACAAAATATGCCTTTGCACTGAAAATAAAGGCATTTTCATTTAAGGGAAACAAAAGGGGTGGTTTATCAGAACATTGCTTAATTGACGGGGAAGCTAAAGAGCTTTCTTTCTGCAGTAATTTATGAACTCAAATTTATCAATGTGCCAAAAAACGGGTGCTTCTGCTTGACACAATTAAGCAGCCTTCAGCTTAAATCTAAAGCGACGAAAGCATAGAGAGAAACCAGGGCAGGCTGTTTGCAAAGCCCAGGGAAAGTCAGGCAGAAATCGCTGTAAGGGTGCTGCTGGCTCACTTTGGAACACGCACAGCATCCAGAGCGGCTCCAACTTTGCTTTGCTGCCTCAGATCTGCAGGAGGGGAAGAACCCACCAGTTTGCCTGTATTCAAACTTGGCAAGCCGGGGTCAATTCCATTATGGCTTCTTAGATGAAGGTGACTTCCCCATCACAAACCTGGCTCTCGTTTCAGCTTCAGAGCTACTGATGAGTAACTGTGTGTTTGTGGGGGTGGTTTTGCTATACTGTGCTCTTTTCTGCCCGTAGGTGAGGGCTTCTGCAGGCCGAGGGAGCTTTTCTGGGCTAGATTTTCCCCAGGAATTATGTTCAAGGGCTTTTACTTCTTCCCCCTCTCCAACACTGTCCATCTGTTTCAAATTTCTCAGGAGCATCTCATAGGCCAGTGGTGGCGAACCTATGGCACGGGTGCCAGAGGTGGCACCCAGAGCCCTCTCTGTGGGCACACGCATACAGAGTTTGTCATATGGGGGGGGGAATCCCCCCCCCCCACACAACTGGGC
Source organism: Sphaerodactylus townsendi (assembly GCF_021028975.2). NCBI lineage: Eukaryota > Metazoa > Chordata > Lepidosauria > Squamata > Sphaerodactylidae > Sphaerodactylus > Sphaerodactylus townsendi. Next base: position 103,133,107 of record NC_059430.1, read on the forward strand.
TGGCCTGGGCCCCTGGGCTCGATTATTAGCATTAAACCTAAGACCTAGTTTTGGGAAAGAAGTGTAGGTAACTCTGTTAAGCGCTGTTAAACCCCACTGATTTTCATGCAAAGAACTAAAGTGCGATATTTACCTGGGAGTTAGCTCGGTTGCTGGCAATGGGGCTTGCTTCTGAGTAAACTCTCCTAGGGTCGTGATTCACCCGTTGGAAGAGTTGCACGGTCACTTCAAAGCAAAGCCACCGACTACCACCAAGCTTACTCCCGAGTAACGCCCGCCTTGGAGCCTTTTCTAAACTGAAACCTCAGTATTCAGGTTAAATTGGCATGTTGGCACATTGCGATAAATAAGTGGGTTTTGAGTTGCAATTTGGGCACTCTGTCTCGAAAAGGTTTGCTATCACTGTCATAGGTTGTCTATATTGGGGCAGGTCCCTTTTTCCAGAGGTGGCCTTGTCACTCATACCCCAGGAAAGTAATGAGCTAAACATTAATAATAATAAAAAATAAGGTATAAAATTAGATACTTCCTAACTAATTTTTTAACCTATTATTTTCATTATTCAGAAGGCTGAGAAAGGAGTGCTATGATTGTGTATTCCTGCATGGCAGGGGTTGGATATGATGGCTTTTGTGGTGGCTTCCAAATCTATGATTTTAAGACACTTATAATCAGCCTTATATTTTTTCCCCTTTGTTCAAGGAGAAAAGGACATAATGTACTGATATATGTATGTGAGGTCTTTTGAATGCTTTCAACGCTGTTTACAAATGCCGTCACTAGGAGTGCAAAGACGCTTATTTCCAGTGGTATCTTTTCAGAGCATTACAGGGGTGTTTCAAAGGGTTCTAAAGAGAGGTAGCAGCCGAAGTTGGCTACAAACCCGTCTCACAAAAGGCTTTTCAAGTTTGCAGTGAATTCGTTTTGTTTGGATCTCAAGTGTGATTTGATCAGCAAATTGTCCTTGGCATCTGACATGCCCGACACCACCAAAGTGCCTTATTCCCACCACTGGGAAATTAATTTCCCAGCCAATCTCCTGAGCAGGCTATGATTTCTCTTTACAATTGGGCCTCTTACAAGCTGCCCACTCCATTCCTCTTGCAGGGAAAAAAATATATGTATTTCAGGCAGTTTATTAACAGGCAAAGAACACTGTCGAGCTTTCAAAGTCATGCCATCATAAGAAAATACAGGCTGAGGTGTAACGAGGATCAGCGTGAACTGTTGTGAGCAATAACAGCCCCTGGAAAATTCAAGCAGAGAGAAGCATTGAGAAATGTTCAAGGGCAGTTTCCTCCTCATGGGATGATTGCTGAGGAGATTTGGGATATGAATGGGAGGTAAAATCCGTTATCAAGGGTGGCCATTACAAAATGCCATCCGAGCTGGGGGAGAAGAGAGAATTGAATTTCAAAAGAATGAGATGAAAGCTGGGCTTCCCACCAAAGCAATTTTTTTACTTTATGAAAAGGAGAAAATTGGAAGCAAGTAGAAACACAGAGAGGAAGATGACAGGCAGAGAAGGAGCCTGGACAGGATAAGTTCAGCATGTCAGAGCCTCTGGGGTAGCTGAGGTCATGGCTGAAGCCCAGCTTCATCTTCCTGATGGATGTATCTGCTGTTTGGGCAGCTGAGAGTGACAAAGAATGCTGTGCTTATGCACAGAAATGACCCAAGCCTTTGAAGAGTTCCTCTCTGAGCCTGTGTTTTGAGACAGCACTTTAGGGCAGTGTGCTATTTTAAAAGGTATTTTGCTGCTGAAAAAAAGCTCTCGCCCTTGTCTGGTATTTGCGTGCTATGACATCCTGTGTTAATTAAACAACGGAACCTTGCGACGGCTTGGAGACTAATCCATTTATTACGGCAGAGGCTTCTGTGAGCACTTCATCAAATGGCATCGAGGGCTGCCTTCAACTGGTGCACGCACAGGTAGAAATAAGGGAGGCCAATAAGTTTGGCATTCCAAGACATAGGAGTTATATTCCATTACAGGTGAAAGCAGCACCTGGTCAAGAGTCAAGGATCACATCAAGCAGATATGGGGTCCGGATCACTCCAACGACTGATGCATTTGCAAAGAAAGAAGGAAATTTGCTTTTTGTGGGTGAGTTCATGACCCCCTGGCCTCAGTGAGTCCAAGCTTGACAGGATCAGAGGCACATCTAATTGCACGTTCCTGTTAGTGATGGGGGCAGAAGTAATGTTGGAGCTTGTGGCATGTACTAATATCTGGGTTAGTGAGGTCTGTTAGCGACCCATGACTGCCAGGGAGTAAGTGCACAAAATAATACACGTTAGACTTTGAATGCTAAGCCTTTTTTAGTTAGTTTCCCCTGCCCATCTCCTGGGGTTGCCAGCTCTGGGTTGGGAAATTCCTGGAGATTTGGGGGGTGGAGCCTGGAGAGGGTGCTTAACACAGTAGAATGCTATACCCTCCAAAGCAGCCATTTCCTCTAGGACAGTAGTGGTGAACCTATGGCGCTCCAGATGTTCATGGACTACAATTCCCATCAGGCCCTGCCAGCATGGCCAATTGGCTGGCAGGGGCTGATGGTAATTGTACTCCACGAACATCTGGAGTGCCATAGGTTCACCACTGAGGCTCTAGGAGAACTGATCTCTGCCCAGACCAGTAGTAATTCTGGGAGATATCTCCAGGCCTAACCTGGATGTTGCCAACCCCATAGCATACACATACCTGTCGGGTGAGGAGAACATTTCTTGAATCTGACGGTGTGGAACGTGGCTCACAAAAACTTCCATAAACACCCACAAGCCTTGTTGCTCTCAAAGCAGCTGCCCCATTGGGCCTGGCCTCCTTTGGGCCTCCTCTTCCACCACCACCCCCTACTCCAGCTCTGCTGTAACCCCCTGGAGTTTGCACTAAGGTTGCCAACCACCTAGTGGGGGTTGGAAATCTCCTGGGATTACAACTGATCCCCAGATGTGAGTTATCCTGGAGCAAATGGCAGCTTTAGAGGGTGGTCGGTATGGCATTATTCCCTGCTGAGGCCCATCCCCTTTCCAAACCCTGCCCTCCTCAGGCTTTACTGGCCAATTCGCCAAGTTATTTTCCAAGCAGAAGTAGGAAGTCTTTCAATGCCCTTCATTTGCCCTCTCTAGTCAGGCTGTGGCCCATGGAGGGGATTTATGCCCTTGCTGACGCAGGTGCCCAAAGGTGCTCCTTCAACTGCTTGCAGAAATGTCTGGAGACTTGGTTACCGTTTCTTCAAGCCAGACTTTCCTCACAGCTTTTGGCCTCTTGAGGGTTAATCATCTCCTTGAGAAGGAGGAGGAGGAGGGGAGGGAACATGGAGTGCTTCCATTTATCCACTTGGGTAATTGAAATCAATTCCCGGGCCTTATCTTTTGGAAACCTATAGAGGCAGACACTAATCTGCAGGCTGCGGCATTTTTTAACTGAGAAACCTATTTGAAAGACGAAAGACGGGAGGAAGCATTATCCACCCCCCCGCTCCCTCCCCAAACCCAGAGTGTGTGTTTGCTCCCTTTCTGTGGAAGGATAGAGGCACTTTGTCCCCCCCCCCCCTTTTGAAATGTTAACACAAAGAATTGTTCAACTGTTGAAGCGGCCTAGGCAAAAAAAATATTGCTTAGATTTGCCCTCTCGGCCTCCTGTGATCAATTAGCTGATACCTTTGGATATGGTCTGAAAAAAAGGGGGGATGGAGACTGTTTGAAGCATGGGTGAGTGTGTGTGTGTGTGTGTGTGTGTGTGTGCGCGAGTATGTGAGATGGGCGGGTGAATGCCTCCCTTCAACCACCTGCATAATTCCATGATGTGGGTGTGATGAACAACCTCACCAGGCCTGTTTGGAGAGTTTATGGTGACTGGGGGAGGTGTCATGTTGGAGGCTACGCCACTGTCCCCTACAAAGACCCATACATCTCTATGTGTACAAAATGGGAAAGGGGGAAATGGGATAATCTGAGAATTTTTGTATGTGGCTCCTTCCCTGAGCTAGAAACAACAAATAGGCTTTCACTGCTTGTACCTGTAATAAGGACAGCTGGGTATACTGTGCTGTAATGGTGGTGGAAAGTGCCATCAAGTTCCAGCTGACTCACGGCAAGCCCTGATGGGATTTTGAGTACAGCTGGTTTGCTATTGCCTTCCTCTGTAGCAACCATGGACTTTTTTGGTGGCACAATTGTTCTAATCTAAAAGGAGCAGTATCCACACATGTTATGACCTGTGCAGAAGATCTAGTGTTGCAAATAACAATCTGCTGGTGATCCGTGGCATGGTAGCTGGCGCCCCCCCTCCCATGGCACAAGGCCATGGCTCCCATCAGCAGTAGGTCTGGAAATAACCCCCCCCCCATCACAGACTCTACCCATCCCGACATGACTCCCATCAGCAGTAGGTCCAGAAAGAACCCCCCAATCACAGACTCTACCAGGGCATTGTGGGGGTGATGACAGTGTGGGGGTGAGGGTGCTGCTGCTACTGCTGTATCGGTGGTGGTGGCAGCAGCGGCAGTTGCTGGTAGAGCTGCTGTTGATGCTGCAGGTGGCAGGGCTCTTGGGGTTCCATCAGCAAGGTGAACCACAACTCCCAGGGAGCCACCGCCTCATGCCCCTTCTTAAGAGCTGAAGCTGCTTCATTCTTTGACCAGCCCGATTACAAGCAACTCCCTTGCCGCAACATGGCTGGACGCAGTCCTATTTGGGAGGTGGGCTGTCGTGGGGCTGCTTGGAAATGGCCAGGAAGACTGGGAAGCAGAGGCGGCTTTGTGTGTGGTGCTGCCCCACCCACTCACTTGGCTCCAGCAAAGCTAAGGAGAGGGCTGGGGGCTGAAACCCATCTCAGAAAGGGAGAGGGCAGGCTGTTACACCCCCTCATCTACTGGCACTGGGTGCATGGGTAGTGGGGCGGCAGGGCACAGCAGCAAGCTACAGACTTCAGCAGCGGGGCCTCTGTGTCTGCCCACCCCTGTTTGGGCTTCTGCAGCTCATTGCTTGCTCCTGGGGGAGGGAACCAGCTGAATACACCATTCACGTGACACTTTAAAGTGGTGCCTGGGGTGTCGACCCCCTCTGTCCCTGCCCAGGTATTCCACTGGTGGTTACTGAAGGATTCTGAAAACAATGAGTACTTGAGTAGGTGAGAAGGAAGAAGAAGACAGAAAGCTCCCTGATATATATTGGGTGTGCTCACCTCCAAGGTCACCCAGTAGGAATGTATGAGTGCGGAAACACATCTGGTTCACCAGATAAGTCTCCGCCACTCGGGTGGAGGAGAGGAATCAAACCTGGTTCTCCAGATTAGAATCCGGCTGCTCTTAACCACTACTCCACGCTGGCTGGTGATGAACAACAGATGATGACCTGGAAATAGACAAATGTTGCCCTGATCTTCCAAAAGAACAGTTTTGGAAACCGCAGGCATGTCAGTGATTTGGTTATTAGGGAAAAAATACTAGCACAGATTAGTGTTTTCAAGCTGCTGGCTGATATTCTTGCCTTTTGTGCGGGAAAGTGGGCCCAGAAATGTTATAAATCAATAAATAATTATAAAGCAGTAATTCTTTAAGCATCTTGAAAGCGATGCAGTGATTGATAGCAGCCAAGATTTATCACAAATAAATCCTGCAGTACTCATCTCCCTTTTTTCATCAGCTTAATGGATCATGGGAATGCCAAGGACATAATATGATTTCTGGAAGACCTGGGGAAATTTCCCCGTGATGTTTTGGTTAGCCAACGAGTTAGATGCAGGCTAGATTAGTGTTGTTATTATTATTAATTCAAGTTAGTATTATCAGGTGGATTCATACAGGGCGCACTCACACCAGGACAAGATTCACAAATGTCATGCTCCAGCAAGCACTGGCTGGGGAGCAGGGGCAGAGTATGGGGGGGAACTGCGGCTGGGGCACGCATGCATCCTGCACCCCTGCCATGCCCCCATCTGGCTCTGCCCCGGAATGCCCCCTCCACACTCTCGCCACACCCCCACAGGGGCGCGCGCCTGGTGTGTTGCACCCCCATCTCTCACCCCCTTGGCGCTACGCTACTGCTGGGGAGAGAAGACCTTTGGGAGGTGGCTTTTCCACTCTGTGCTGCTGCCAACACTCGGCCATTTACACTAGCCTTGGCTGTTTTTGCACTTTCTAAATGCTCCGTGACTTAGCCAGGGAGCGTACCTGCTGCAGGGCTTCTTACCCTGCTTATAGTTCCCCACTGCTGCCCGGCTGTGTTCTTTGCTTGAGTAAGGGCTGGGGAGGGAAGCTCCGAATGGTTTATGGGAAAACCCACAAACCCTGGGTTTTCCCATAAGCACCGCTTAAGCACCACAAGCTCTTCCGTAGTCTCTTTCGTGCATGCGCGGGCAGCCTCCGTTTCCTGGGTTTGGATTGGTTGAATCTCGCCCCATTCCCCCCACTCACTCTCACTATTATATGACAAATCAGGCACTGAGAATTGGCGCCTCCCCCTCCCAGATGATATTCATCCAGGGGAACAAGGAACTGGCTGCTGCCAGTTGTGGAACTTCATTGACCTTAGAAAGTTGTTAATCTGTTTAGGATCACACTGTAAGCAAGACTGGAGTTTGGAAAGAAGTGAATGCCTAGATCCTCTTTGCAAGTTCCTGCCTGGGACTGTGCCATGGTGAGCAGACTGGCAATAGATTCTGGGCCAAGAGCGCCCCACTGTGTTGCCTCTTCCAGTGGTGCAGTTCTATAGTGCAGTGGGCCACCGTTTTGAGCTGCCAGTGGCATTGCCCTAGGACTGTGGTGGCGAACCCATGGCACTCCAGATGTTCATGGACTACAATTCCCATCAACCCCTGCCAGCATGCTGGCAGGGGCTGATGGGAATTGTAGTCCATGAACATCTGGAGTGCCACGGGTTCGCCACCACTGCCCTTGGATGTTTCGCAAGTTGTTGTCATGCACATTTCTTTCTGGATTCTGCAATTCCCAATCACCTGGTCTGCTGTCTGAAATTGAACCGATGCCTTCTCTGCTGCTCATGAATTTTCATTCTGGATTTTGAATTGAGCACTTTGCTTTCAGTTTGCATATTCCTGCCCTTTTTTGTTGCCATTGTTTACGTGTTTCAGGTGGGTCGCCATGCTGGTCTACAGTAAGACAGCAAGATTCTGGTATAGCAGTACCTTCAAAACCAACAAGATTTCCAAGGTATAAGTTGTCAAGATTCGAAGCTCCCTTTGTCAAAACCCACCCCCAAACCACCATGATGAATAGTTATATAGAGAGATTCTTTTTGTGGGGTGTTTTACTAGTCGGAGGAGTACATTTGTGCATCAGTAAAACATTGCTCAAAAGGCAATATTTTACCTGGCCGCATCAAAAGGACAGGGAAGGCAGCAAGGCCTCTGACATTGGCTTAGTTCAGAACTCCTTCCAGTAATGCCACTGAGAACTCTGCGCAGACATTCCTTATGCTGCCCAAATGTTTGCTTGGTGTCCTCTCTTCTCAATCCCTTCAGGTCCTGTAAAGCATATTGCAAACCATTACTTTGAGTAGAAGACTGCCTTGGATGCAGTGGCTGAAAGGCAGTCTAATAAAAATATATAATTGCATGAAAATTGCTTTTTTGCAGTGCATTTGCACACTGATGATGGGGCGATGGGAAAAGACGCAAATAAGATGAATGGGCTGAAATCCACAGCTACAGGTGTGCATGCTTCAGTTCCAGAATTCAGTTTAGGGGTGTCCCTAGTTGAATCAGAATCAAAGAGGAACAGAAAGTAGCAAGGGGTGAATAGGACACAGAACAGGGGAAATCTGCTCTGATTTGCCCCCTCAGTGACTTAGCACCAGGCAGTTGCTATGACCAGAAGAGTGGATTGGGTCTAAGAGCTGGACAGCTGGAGATCAGAGGGTGGGCCTACACAGCCAGGCAGGCAGGCTGTTGGACAGTGACCATTTGGATTTTATTTGCATGCCTCCAGCTTGCCTTGGCCTGGCTCTCTCCTTTTCCTTTTCAGCCAGAATGCTTTCCTAATGCCCGCTGTGCCTTTGTGCTCAGCACAAAGAATGTTTTAATATATTTTAAAAGAGGCATCTGATATTGCTGGCCAACCCGCCGCACAATGAAAACAAGAGCAGCCTTTAAGAACGGCTAAAATAAATCTGGCAGCCAGTCAAAAACCAATTGGTTGGCAATCCTATTTGTCAACCTCCTTGAGTGTCCTTTTATATGTGATACAGGATATAAGTTATTTTGAAACAAAAAGTAATTACAACTACGCTCCTACCGATATATAAGGGCATGCTTTGACTTGATTGTGGGATTCAGTGGGGGTTATGCATGGGGTTCTTGTGAGTCTGAGACACCATGTGCTAAGGGGAAGTCAGCCCGTCAGCCTACCTGTGGTTTTGGTAAACAAGCCACAACAAAGGGAAAGTAAACAAAAGAGCCAGACACAACAATGTTCCCCCTAATCTTTTTTACAGGGAGTCCAACAAAGGCCATGGATTTCTAATTTGAAGCCAATCAGGCCTGAAATCCCAGCCGTTCTGATTGTAATTGCCTAGATCAGGTAATCAATAAAGAATTCCAATGCACAAGCCCTATAAATACAAAAGGAAATAGAAAAAAGGAAAGGGGGAGATGGATTCATGTGTCCCCACCATTTAGCCGGACTGGCAGGATTTAGCCTCTCTGAGGTTCCTTGGTCTTCTGGAGGTGGAATTCTGGGTAACAGTGAATGGTGGAGAAAGAAAGAAAGAAAGAGAGAGAGAGAGAGAGAGAGAGAGAGAGAGAGAGAGAGAGGTATAGAAATGAAGAAGTCTTGAAAAGAATTGGGGGATAAGAAGAAGAGGAGTTTGGATTTATACCTTGCCTTTATCTCCTGTATTTCAACTTACAAACTCCTTTTCCATTCATCTCCCCACAACAGACACCTTGTGAGGTAGGTGGAGCTGAGAGAGTTCTGAAGAACTGTGATTAGTCCAAGGTCACACAGCAGGCTTCACATGGAGGAGCAGGGAAACATGTCCAGTTCACCAGATAAGACTCCGCTGCTCATGTGGAGGAGTGGGGAATCAAATCCGGTTCTTCAGATTAGCATCCACCGACACTTAGCCACTACACCATGCTGACTCTAAGGGGATACTCTTCCCAATTTATATTTGAGTACTGAGAACCCTCCCCCAAAAAGTATAACTGAAGGCCTGTCAGATCTTTCCCTCCGTGGTAATTCTGGTGATTAGGATTTACCCTCTATGACGCAGTGGTTCTTTTTTCTGCAAAATCTCTGAAGGTTCTGTTTCTGCTTATTGTTATGGAATACTAGGGTTCGACTGAGGCCCTTCACAAAACGGCTGCTCCATAATTGCATTGTTGTAGTCTTTAAGCAGGAACTGGTGCACTGTTTATTGACAATGCTAGAATGAAGCCCAGGGCACAAAATAATATTCTAATCCACCTTTTAAAAAACCCATGGGGCTGCCTTTGAAACAGCATCTTGTTTAGAATATGGCAAACTGATGATTGCCTGGGGTAGCCAATGGGAATTAATCTCACTTAAACAAAATCAACTATGTTGGTCGACAGAGTGTTTCCAATTTTGGCTGCCAGGGTGCTTCCAAGTTCAGTTCAAAGGAGTAGTTTTGACCTTCAAAACCCTTCATGGCTTGGGACCTGTAGCCTGCATGTCTCTCTCCTTTTGTTGTGGTTGTCTTCTGATTGGTCCCCATTCAAGTTTGCCTGCTGGCAGCTAATCAGAGGTGAATGGGGTCCAAAGGACATGGGGGGGTGAGGTTGGGGGGTGGAGAGAGAGCTCCTCCGGGTGTCCCCTCAGAGTCCCGCCCATCCCTGCTGCAGGTGACCCATGATGCCCTGCCCACCTGCAGAGTGTGCAAAGTTGAGCATCCCTCAGACCCACCCCCTGGCCTCCCTGGAGATCAGGGACGTGGCCCCACCCTTTTGCTTTTAACAGGCTTAGTCCTGCCTTGAACTATCCTTGAAGTTATGGTGAGCACTTCAACAATAACTTGAAAAGACAGTCCAAGGCAGGACTAGGTCTGTTAAAAGCAGGGGGATGGGGCCACATTCCTGATCTCCAAGGTCAGTGCCTTGGACTATGTTTTCAAGTTATGGTGAGCATTTCAACAACATACTTGGAGATCAGGAACGTGGCCCCATCCCCCTGCTTTTAACAGACCTAGTCCTGCCTTGGACTGTCTTTTCAAGTTATTGTTGAAGTGCTCACCATAACTTCAAGGATAGTTCAAGGCAGGGCTAGGACTGTTAAAAGCTGATCTCCAGGGTGGCCCAACTCTGCACGTGGGTGGGGCAGGGCTGGGGCATTCCATCCTCCCTCCCAGGCTCCCTGCAGTGGGGAGGGGGGTGCCCCGAGGAGGCTTGATTGCCAGTTTAAAAAAAGCTTGTGCAGGCTGCGTGCTTCCCGGAGGGAGGCTGACTCTCTGGTCATGTGGGGGGCCAATTTTGCGCTCCCCACATGACCACGTGGCGTGCACCTGGAGACATGGGTTACCCCTTGTCCCCAGACAGTTATGCCACTGCAGTTAATATTGCTTGATTCTGACAGACTGAGCAGGACGCTTCCCTTTTCTGCACAAGTCATGGAGAACATTTCCAAAATGTTTTCAAGCCCCCCCCCCCCCATTTGTTTGTATTCACCCTCTCAAAACGAATCCTGGCCACCATTTGGTGGCTGTTCCATCCCCCCCCCTCGCTCTCTGTGGCTCTGATGCCTTGATGTTTCAAAGTCTCATGCTGCAGTTCTTCATAGGTTGTGCACTTGAAACTTCGAAGATATCAACCCCCCCCCCCATTAAAAAAACTGATGAAAATGAACAGGTGAGATGGCAGAGCGAGCTCAGAAAATGGCATCGAAGAGGAAGTCTGTGGATTGCAGAGAGGTGTGAGAAACATTCTAAAGAGGTAAGCAGAACAAGTCAAAACATTTTGAAAATGTTCCAACAAAAGAATTGCTAGAAAGGAGGCTGCATTTAAAACGCTTTCAGGCTGGAAATAAAAACATTTTGGGCTAAAAACATTGTGGAGCTCCTCAGAGGAAACCTTTTCTTCCCTGCCTCAAAACGTTTTATTTTGAGTGTGTGGAAAAAGCCAGTAACCAGGGGCGTACCTAGGCAAACTGGCGCCCGGGGACAAAACCTGAGTTTGGCGCCCCCCCGGCCAGTATGGGCGGCCACCCCCCCCACCATGACCAAACAATGATTTTTTTGTACCAGCTCACAAAACACCTCCCACTCCCATCAAAACATACATGGCTCTCTCCCCACCAACTCTTTTCCTAATTTCCTAATCACAACAACCCTATGAGGTAGGTTGTTAGCCTGAGAAACAACTCCAAGCCAGTGCAAGTGGGTATTAAGCATGTAAATCTCTCACAAATCACCCCCAGCAAAACATTTACCAAACAAATGTCAGCATCATCTCTCACAAAACACCTCCAGTGGAATCCACCCCCAAACAGCATCACTTTCAATGGTGTTTAAACTAGGGAGCTCAGATTCTTCTTTTAAATCCACCTTAAAGGGAGAATCTGGGGTCCCTGGTTAAAACAAAATTGAAAGTGATGCTGTTTGGGGGTGGATTCTCCAACCCATTTTTGAGGGTTGGAGATTCAGATGAAACAAATAGCAGATTCGGCTGGAATCTGGGAAAATTTGGGCACATTCGTACAAAAATTGTCCGATTATGTCCTGCCCAAATATGAACAAATGCGAATGCAAGGTATTTGGGCTTTTGGGGGGTATTTTTGGTGTTTTTTCGGCCTACAGGGAGCGCATTTTTAAAGCTAGCGGCACGATGATTTCAGGGCATCATCTAGAGACTGCCCTGATGATGCCACCCAAGTTTGGCGATATTTGGTTCAGGGGCAGCAAAGTTATGGATGCCCAAATGGAATGCCCCCATCCCCATTGTTTTCAATGGGAGCTAACCTGAGATGGGGGCTACCCATTTGAGGGACCATAACTTTGGTCCTCCTGAACCTAACTTCACCAAACTTGGGTGGCATCATAAGAATAGTAAACAGATGATACCCTGAAAATTTGGTGTCACTAACTTTAAAAATACATCCCTTACAGGCACCCCAAGAAATTTGCCCAAGATTCTTCTATTTGTAGTGACTTAGTTTGCTCCATAGTAGTTAATGAGGAATTTCTGAGGCAGGCTGCACATTTTTGAAGATAGAGGCACCAGACTTTCAGGGTGGCTCCAGGAAGCCCTCCTGGTAATAGCATCCAGGCTTGGAGACCTTTGCTTCTGAGGGTCCAATTTTATGGGCCGCCAAAAGGCTTATTTTGTTTCCCTGCTCCTGCACATGAAGCCTGATGGCTGAGTTCTCTCAGAACTTCTCAGCATCCCCACCAACCCGCAAAAGCAAAGCTCACCAAGCTTGGATGCTATTACCCAAGGCCTCTTGGAGCCACACACTCAGAAATTCCCCAGAATCTGCCAGGCTTTTCACCAAGTTCTGTGGTGGGAAAAATTATTTTTCCCACCATAGACTTCAATTGGGCTTTCTGTTATGCCCAGCTCTGTGGTAGAGGTTTCAACAGGAGGCACTGTGGTCTCCCGAAAGGAACCAGCCAACTTTGCTAAAGTTTGCCTGTGATGGCCGAATGCTGCGGGCATCAGGTTCACCTTCAACTTGGTGCCCACAGCATTTTCCTCTTCCGCACACATTTTAGCAAATTTGGCTGGTTCCTTTCAGGAGACTCACACCAGCAGCTACAGGAAATGCCCCCATGCAGAGCAAGACCCCTACCACAGGGCCTCCCATTGAAACCTCTACCACAGAGCCATCTGGGCATAACAGAAAGCCCCATTGAAGTCTATAGTGGGAAAAATAATTTTTCCCACCACAGAACTTGCTGAAGAGCCTGGCAGATTCTGGGGAATGTCTGAGTGTGTCAGTGCTGGCTGCACGTTTTTGAAGATAGAGGCGCCAGACTTTCAAGGTGGCTCCAAGAGGCCTTGAGTAATAGCATCCAAGCTTGGTGAGCTTTGCTTCTGGAGGGGGGGGGGGAGTTGAGAGAGTTCTGAGAGAACTCAGCTCACAGGCTTTCATGTGCAGGAGCGGGGAAACAAAATAAGCCTTTTGGCGGCCCATAAAATTGAATCCCCAGAAGCAAAGGTCTCCAAACTTGGATGCTATTACCAGGAGGCCCTCCTGGAGCTACCCTGAAAGTATGGTGCCTCTATCTTCAAAAATGTGCAGCCTGCCTACACACTCAGAAATTTCCCATTGGCTACAATGAATCAAAGCCACTGCAAAACAAAGAATCTTGGGCAAATTTCTTGGGGTGCCTGGAAGGGGTGTATTTTTAAAGTTAGTGACACCAAATTTTCAGGGTATCATCTGTTTACTATTCTTATGATGCCACCCAAGTTTGGTGAAGTTATGTTCAGGGGGACCAAAGTTATGGTCCCTCAAATGGGTAGCCCCCATCTCAGGTTAGCTCCCATTGAAAACAATGGGGATGGGGGCACCCCCTTCGGGGGTCCATAACTTTGCTGCCCCTGTGGGGGTGTGGCAAGGGGATTCCGGGGGCATGGTGGGGGTGTTCTGGGGCAGAACGGGGGCGTTCTGGGGCGGGGCGGGGCGGAGGACGCACCAGTGCACCGAGTGCTTTTCTCCCTCTTGCTACTCCTCTGGCACTTCCTCATGTGTAAATGGAAAAACGTGAGGAGACCCCACTGCAGAGTGAAGAGTCTTGGGATAAATGCTCCGTGCATAATGGGCCTGTGATAAAATACAAGTACAGTGATCATTCACAATGGTTTTGCTATACTGATTTTAATACCAGTGGTGATTAAAAAACATTGATAGAGTCATAAAGTGCTTCCAAATGAAGGTTTTGCCCCAGTTTCGTGCATAAACTGATACAAAGTTTTTGTAGAGGCAGGCAGTGGCAAACCACCTCTGCTTAGTCACTTCATTGAAAACCCTGTGGGGTTGCCATAAGTTGGTTGTGACTTGATGGCACTTTACTCACACACATGAAGGAGGAGGAGGAGGAGGAGGAGGAGTTGGTGGTTTTTATTCCCTGCTTTTCTCTACTGCAAGAAGTCTCGAGCAGCTAACAAACTCCTTCCCCTTCCCACAAACAGACATCTTGTGAGGCTGGTGGGGCTGAGGCTCATTCCGCACATGCAGAATAATGCACTTTCAAACTGCTTTCAGAGCTCTTTGAAACTGTGCGGAATAGCAAAATCCACATGCTAATAGTTGTGAAAGTGATTTGAAAACGCATTATTTTGCGTGTGCGGAAGGGGCCTGAGAGAGTTCTGAAGAACTGTAACTAACCCAAAGTCACCCAGCAAAGTTTTATGTGGAGGAGTGGGGAAACAAACCTGGTTCATGAGATTAGAGTCTGCCACTCACATAGAGGAATAAGGAATCAAACCCAGTTCTCCAGATTAGAGTCCATCATTCCTAACCACTACAACAGTGATGGCAAACCTTTTCGAGACTGAGTGCCCAAATTGCGACCCAAAACCCACTTATTTATCGCAAAGTGCCAACACGGCAATTTAACCTGAATACTGAGGTTTTAGTTTAGAAAAAAACGGTTGGCTCCGAGGTGTGCATTACTCGAGGGTAAGCTTGGTGGTAGTCAGTGGCTTTGCTTTGAAGCAACTGTGCAACTCTTCCAACGGGTGAATCATGACCCTAGGAGGGTTTACTCAGAAGCAAGCCCCATTGCCAGCAACTGAGTTTACTCCCAGGTAAAGGCTTGTGCTTTAGTTCTTTGCATGAAAATCAGTGGGGTTTAACAGCGCTTAGCAGGGTTACCTACACTGCTTCCCCAAAACTAGGTCTTAGGTTTAATGCTAATAATTGAGCCCAGCGGACCAGGCCAGCCTAGATGTGTGTGTGTGTGTGGGGGGGGCACTCTGTTTGTGTGTGCCCACAGAGAGGGCTCTGAGTGCCACCTCTGGCACCCATGCCATAGGTTCGCCACCACTGCACTACACCATACTGGCTCTCCTGCACACAGGGTTTTTGTAGGGTGATGTCATCTTCTAGTCATCCTCTAGCACCTATGTGCATGGGAAGATGTTTTTTATTGAAGGAATACTTCAATAAAGGGATACTTCCCCTCCAGCACGCCCACTGCAACCACTGTTCTCCCAACCCTTTGCCTTTGGAGAGCTTTCCTGGGCTTATAAAAGGTGAAACTGATAATTGAAATCACTATGCCTTGGCCCTGTAGCCATGTGGCAGTTTCTGACTTTAAAAAATAGTGTCAGTTGCCATTGGGGTGTGCGTGTTGAGAAATAACCCCCACAGTGAAGTGAGAGCAAAGAAATTGCACGAGAAACAACTTTATGGCCGCTGTGCTGCTGCTGCAGCAAATGTTTAAATCCCTAAATTCCCTTTTTTTTAAAAAAAGTTCTCAATTCATATTTTCCTCCAAACTTCTTCTGCAAGACAATATAATTAAATGAGGCACATTAATAGCATGAGCTAAGCTTCACTAGCCACATTTATGACAATATAAAGAGAGAGGTGGGGGGGGAAGAGAACTAAAGAACAGAGCCCTCTTCGACGCGATAAATCAATGCATTTTGATGCATAAAATTTGGAAATACAACTCTATGAATTGTAATAAAGCGTGACGAATTCTCATCAACAGAAGTAAATATTAAAACCTCAATGAGAAAGATGCGGCTTGCATCCCACTGGAACGTTTCCTCGGCACAGCGGGTTCTGGCACCGTCCGCCACTCCTCAAGCATCGTCCCTTCTTTTTAATATAGATAATTTGCTTAAGTGCTGGTAATGGCTCTGAACTGACAATTGCCCTTTTAATATTCTGCTAATATAAATGTGCCTTTATGGTGCCTGATGATGCTAATTTTCTTGGATCCCAGATTTGCACTATCATTTTAAGGAGGGAACTGAAACCACAACAACAAATGGGGGTGGGGGGCTGAAGAGTGGGTTGCAGAAAGGCCAGACCTCAGGCTGTCTCTGCCTTCAGCGGAGTTGGGTTGGGAAGGAATGGATGCCACTACACAAATAATCCCCTGTGGCAAAAGTCCACAAGGAGGGGCTTTGGCTCAGTGATAGAAGGAGAAGAGTTTGGATTTATATCCCCACTTTCTCTCCTGTAAGGAGACTCAAACATGAGTCAGCAGTGTGATGAGGCGGCCAAGAAGGCCAATGCAATTTTGGGCTGTATCAATAGGAGTATAGTGTCAAGATTGAGGGATGTAATTGTACCTCTCAATTCTGCATTGGTTAGGCCCCACCTGGAATATTGGTGTCCAGTTGACAGCTACATCAACTGTGAAGAGCCTGGGCATGCTCCTGGATGCCTCCTTAACTATGGAGGCCCAGGTAGTACAAATGGTCTGCTTGGCATTTTTTCATCTCTGCCAGGCGAAGCAGCTGGCTCCTGAACTTTCCCAGTCTGAACTGACCACAGTGATCCATGCAATGGTCATCTGCAAATTAGACTTCTGCAATTCTCTCTGTGCAGGGAGCTCCTCCAGAAGCTCCTGCTGGTCCAGGATGCAGCAGTGAAAGTCTTCACGAGGACCAGATGGGGGCACATATAGAAACTGTGCTCCACCAGTTGCACTGGCTCTGGGTAGAGGGCAGGATTAGATTCAAGGTCCTTGTGCAAACGTACAAAGCCTGGGACCCATATATCTATGAGACCATTTCTCCTACTATGCTCCCCAAAGAGTGCTCAGATCTGCAAATACTAACTTACTGGTGGTTCCTGGTTCAAAGGAAGTGCAGCTAGCCACTAGCCTCAATCAGGGCTAGGGCTTTTTCAGCCAGGGCCCCAGTCTGGTGGAATGCTCTGTCTAACGAGACCAGAGCTCGAGGGACCTTAGGCAGTTCCATAAGGCTTGCAAGACAGAGCTGTTTAACCAGGCATATGGTTGAGGCAGCTATAATACCATCTGGCCTCCCCAAATCTCTCCTTTCCTCCCTCTTTTCCACCAATTTTGCATCATTAACCCTTCTGGGGTGGAATGCTTGAAACGCCATCTTGTGATTACTATTAGACATATTTGTTGCTTTTGATTTTGTGGAGAAATGGCTCCTTCCCCCCACCCCCTTCCGTTTCCTTTTTCGTTCATCCTCTCCTTCTCCAACCAGGTACCAGAGATTTGGAGGACTTAGAAATCCCAGAGAAACATCAGGAAATGCTACCTGACCTAGGGGGAAATGATATATTGACCCAGCCTGACCTGGTCAAAGGAGGGTGGGGTCTGGGATCTGATAAATTGAGGGGAAGAGAGGGGCGAGGTCTCTTGGCTCAGGTCTCTCTGGAGGGGAGCAGAGCTCTTGCCTGAACTGGGAAGGCAGCAGCCATTTTCTGGACCATGTGCTCAGCCAGGTAATGTGAGCTCTTTGCCAATGGCAACATTTTAAACTTTAAGGACCTACCCTGCTTTCTACCATCTTTAGCCAGGGTATGTATTAGTGATAGGAAAAGAGGATTTGCGTTTTATCTCCTTTTATTTTGTAACCCTTGCTAAATCTGGTGTGTGCTAAACATATGGTAATCATTTTCTTTTTAATAAATACTTTTTAAAACCTTAGCTGTGGAGGAAAGTTCTCTGTACCACTTATGCCCTACTGTCTTGGACACGCTATTTAAACAGGAGGTAGAGGAAGGCTGAGCAGCTTTTCCTCCAGGATCTCCAGTCTACCCTGTGGAACCCAGGAGAGGGGAACCACGGGGAAACTGAGCAGGGGCCTCGTGCAGTTGGAAAGGAAGCTGGGAAATCCTGATCTTCCCCAGCAGGCAGTCCTCAAATGATCAGGTGGTGGCAGCATACCCAAAGAGAAAGTTAGCCCTCCCCAGGAAAAGTTGGTAACTCCTGGGGGTGTGCAGAGTGTGAAATAGGGCCTGCCAGCCAAAAGCAAGCCCGTTTCGCCACAGATTTTATTGTTAAAATTTATGTTTTTAGTTGTTTATATTGTGTTGTCATGATGTGAGCTGTCCCAAGCCCAAAAGGGGAGGGCTGACATAGAAATCTAATAAATAATGATGATGGTGGTGGTGGTGGTGGTGGTGGTGATGATAGGGAAAGCTTTACTTTACTGAATCTATTGCTGGAAAGCAGCGTGTTTCCAACTATATATTCCAAAGGCATACCACCTCACATATTTAACAAATACATTAAATCTGACTATCCTATTCTTCCCTGAGTTTTATTTTATTTTATGGTGCTATGAATGAATACAGAGCATTTTGTATGTTATTTTATTGTATTTTATATGAGGAGCTACGTTGTAAACTGCTCTGTGCCTGTGTAAGCAGGGGAGGGGGGAGTGGTCTAATAATCAGATGATAATAATAATAATAATAATAATAATAATAATAATAATAATAATAATGATAATAAATTGCAGAGAATAATAATAATAAATTGCAGAGAATAAATTGCAGAGAATGAAATTGATTCAGTCCAAAAATTGTGTGTATACAGGTGACACTATGGGGCAACCCACATTTCAAAATTGCTAACATGTTTTTCATTGTGCCTTTTCAAACTATTCATGGTATCTGCTATTAACCCATTGCCTTTGTACCAAATTTGCCTGGGATCTACTTGCAGCTTTCGACCTCTGTGATATATTGTGGGGGGTTTTTTTGGGGGGAGGGGTGCCTATAGAATTATCTCCAACAATTCACAAATCTTTATATGCCTGTTTGATCATGAACCTATAACTGAGCAACTACTGCAGAACTGGAATCTGGAACTAAGGATGTAAATTCAGAAAGTGATCTGGCAAGAAGTACTGTATTACCTTAAACTTCCTTAAAACTTAATTACTATTGGTCCGAAAAGAGATTATTCTTTGAAACTATTAGACTTCTGACCTGGATAGCCCAAGCTATCTTGTCAGATCTCAGAAGCTAAACATGGTCAACCTTGACAAATATTTGGATGGGAGACCTCCGAGGAATACCAGGGCCGCGATTGGGAGGCAGCCAACAGCAAACCACCTCTTATTGTCTCTTGCCTTGAAAACTTCACCAAGGCCCTTTCTGCATGGAAACTTCTGCAAGGCCATCTAACATGGGATAAGGACAGGATATAATCCATTATGGCGGCGGGGGGGGGGGGACTTTGCACAGTTCCCGCCCCTTCATCAGGTCTGCCCCGCTTTTTCTGGCCCAGCCCAAGCTTAAATGAGAATCATGCTATCTGCAATTCTTTTAAGAAAGACTGGGTTGGAGCCGCCACCGTGCAAATGGCCCCACGTGGGAGGTGCATTACTCAGCCACGCCCTATTGTTTTCTCATCCCTGCCACACAGGAGAGCACAGACATCCAGAAACGTTAGTATGGCTGTGGGTGTTGTTCGTAGCTGGCTGCGTTGTTACACAGTGAAGAGAGGAAGGTAAACAAACAACAGAGGTGCCTCCAAGTGGAGGCACATCAGACAACTGCTTTGGCTTCGGGGCCACCTGCACAGAGTTGTGTGAACGACCCGGGGCTGCATGAGGTTCCTTTATTCCAGCTGCGCCCCGCTTTACCTCTGCCGTGCAGAAAGGACCCAAGGGGTGGGGAAAAAAGCAGATTCCTTAAATTGGGGGTTGTCAGATTTAGATTGGTGTTCAAGATGTAAGCAGCCAGGCAAGAGCATATATGCCATATATGTCATGGGCATATCCAATTATCATGCCATTTTAATTAGAAATTAATAGAGAAATCAGTTTTGCACTAGAATGTCCGCTTGTTCTTAATCCACCTACTGCAATATGAGGTACATTCCTGTTACCTGAAATCTCAAAGGACAAAGCCTCTGGATCTTATGAGTCTGTAGTAATAGTCTCTAGGTCCCTACCAGAGGTGGGATCCAGCAGGTTCTCACAGGTTCCCGAGAGTAGGTTACTAATTATTTGTGTGTGCCGAGAGGGGGTTACTAATTGGTGATTTTGCCATGTGATTTTTGCCTTAGTTACGCCCCTCCTCTCAGCAGTAGTGCGCAGAACTTGAAGCAGTCTAGCAGGAGGTGCACCGGCGTGCGTGGCAGCCTGCGCCTGCGTGCATTTGTTTCCTGCCCAAGGAATGCCCTGCCCCCGTCATGCCCCACCCAGCCCCATTGGCGCTACGCCACAGTTTGAATCCCACCACCATGGGAACCTGTTACTAAAATTTTTGGATCCCACCACTGGTCCATACTAAAATATGGACTGAAGCAATGTTAGATCTAGCCGTCAAAGAAAGGAGTGTCTTTAATGGACAAGAAGTCACCGTGAAATGTCATGCCACTGGGTCTGAATCTAGGGCAGGGAGAAGTTTGGATATTAACACATACTCTGCTTACAGTATGGATTCAGCAGCAGGGCATGTTTGCACTGATCAGGAAAGTTTTGGTCTGTCACTAACTGGCCATGAGAAAGTCCTTCTATTTGCCAACTTTGTTCTACATCAGAGAGTGGAAGCTTCTTTCAGTAGGCCTGGTGGGAGTAGACTGGTAAGGCCCTAAAGTGGCAGATTTGGTGTGAGCAGTTGGTTGATTTAGTTTAATCAGCAAGCACTCTGAGGAATCTTAGGATAGGGAGATGCAATCAAGCCAGATGCAGCTTATCTGAGCCAGGTACTTGGTCCTGGCCATCAATGTTTGCATCTGCATGTTGTCTGGAATGGAGAAATGGACTTGAAGGGCAGTGTCTCTTAGCAAATCTTTGATGTGTGGACAAAGGTGAGCAAGGAGAGGAAGGGGCTGTGGCTCAGTGGCAGAGCATCAGCCCAGCATGCAGAAGGTCCCAAATTCAGTCCCTGGTTGGTATCTCGAGTTGGAGGTTCTTGACCGTAGTTGATGTTAAAGACCTATTCCTGAGACCCTGGAATGCTGCATCCAGTCTGAGTAGACAATACTGATTTTGGTGGACTGATGGTCTGATTCAGTATAAAGAAGCTTCATATGTTCATATGAGGAGTAACTTTGCTATTGTTATGTGCTTTGTAACAGTCTGGGATTGCCCTATATTAGCACACCCACTGGGATTGCCCTATACTAGCAAAGCCACTAGCCCACAGGGGTCAAACTCGCGGCCCTCCAGATGTTATGGACTACAGTTCTCATCATACCCTGCCAGCATCATGCTGGCAGGGGGTGATGGGAACTGTAGTCCATAACATCTGGAGGGCTGTGAGTTTGACACCTATGCAAATTGAGCTGCTAAATACTTCATCCACGCACCTGTTAAAACTAAAATTTAAAAATGATACTCCTGTGTGTGTACCCATTCTTTTCTAATTTTTCTCTCTTTTTTATATATGTAAGATAGTGAATATATGTAATTCCTGTGGAGTACAGTTCCTAAATATTCCATCCAATTTTTAATTTTTTAAAAAATTGTATTAAATTTATACCTTGTCCAATTCCTGGCTGAAGTTCGGCTCAGGACAGCTTACAGTAGATTAAAATCAACAGTATACAAAAGTTAATAATAAATTCATTCCTATGCTAGTTCTAAAATGCAATTCCTATGCAGATGGTGAAATAAAGTCTTAGCGTGAAATTGACTCAACCCCCCTCTCTGCGTCTTCATTCATTGAGAGGGGGGAGGGAAAAAGGGGGAGGGTAATGTACTAGATGGATGCGCAAGATGTTGTCAGCAATGCATAGTTTAGTGGAAAACAAGCAGTTACAGCCAGAAATGTCTTCCCATTGAAACCAACGGAGAAGCACAACAAACATTAAAGAGATACAATTAATAGCAAATATCATGAAAAGGAATAGACAAAAATGGAATTTTAATGCACACTTTTAAGTTTCACCCTCCCAGTAATTTTCATAGAACAAACCTTTATCTTCCTGTTCCTGCTGGGCCTTTATCCGACTGACATGCCTCTCTCTGTCTATGGACTTGGAGACTATAATTGGGCCCTTTTCGCTAGGTACACAAGGCATTTTCAATGCAACGGCTTGCCTGGAATCATGTTAACCTTTTCAGCATTAGGCGAAGAAAATTAATTACTCGTATCAGAATGCGTGACCTTTTCATGGCAAATAGGATTAGTGGCCGCTGTTCCTTTCTCTCCCTCGCTCTCTCTCCTCATCACCCACCCCCCATGCCTGCTGGCTTTTCTTTGAAAGCTGTGATGCTTGCGGTACCTTGGTATTCACACACGGATTAAACTAAGTGCAACTAATTGTTTTCAAGTTGAGCCTTTAGGAGGAAGTTGCTTGCTGTTGCTTTCCTTTACTCCTGATGACACCTGGAAGTGGTTTGCAGAAACGTTCATGCTTTTGTGCAGCATTTTTAACTGCCATCATGAGATGCCAAGATAGGTCACTTCCTTTTGAGAGGCCTGACCTGAAAACAATTTAAAAAGCACCAAATAGTAAGATTTGAAAAATATATGTGTAATATTTATAACTGTTTGCTGATGAATTTGCTCTCTGGCTGATTTTTCACAGTCAAAATGCCCCGTTGTTAGCACAGAGAATACTCCAGTGCAGCTGGGAGTTCTTCACGGCTCCCGGTGCTGCAGCGTGTCTGCCACGTTGTTGCCCTGGCGCTGCCCTGCAGCATTGGCTTTGCTCCGCGAATTTCAAAAACCACCAAATTGGAGGTTCTTTCAAAATGCCCCTTTGTTACTACGGTGGCTTCTGCAGCTGTGAAAAACTCCTCGACAGCAGAACCGGGGCCATTTTTCCGGCGCTGCTCTATCCCGCCCCACCAATCAACAGGTGCTGAGAATCGGCACCCTTCCCCCTCTCTTGCAGTGGGAAAAAACACAGAGGGAGAAAACTTGGTTTTTAAATAGAAAAGTGGTGTGTGCAGGCGTAGCGAACACAGTATCTCTATTGGTAACCGTATAGGGTCACATATGAAGCTGCCAGTAGGGACAAATGTGAATCAGACCCTTGGTCCACCAAAGTCAGCATACTCTACTCAGACTGGTAGTGCCTCTCTATGGTCTCAGATTTTTACCTTCCCTACTGCCCTACTTTTCCCCCCCTACTTTTTAAAAACTAGAAATGCTGGGGATTTAGCCAGGTACCTTCTTCATGCCAAGCAGATGCTCTGCCACTGTGCCATGGCCCCTCCCCATAAGTCGGCTGTGACCCAATAGCACTTTCCACCTATGCTTCTCTCACCCTCAGACCTCATGTTCCAGGAGAGTTGAATGGACAGCCAATTGTGTCAAAGGCTTCTAACAAATATACAAATAACAATTCAGTGACATCCAATTGCAACTGACTTATGGCAACCCCTCAAAAAGGCTCAGATTCAGGTTTTGTGGCCCTAGGCAGAGAGATTCCAGGGCACCCTCCCCTTCTCTGCTCACCTTTAGGACCCCCTCTCATACCCCTTTTCTTTTCCACCCATCCACATGCCTCCAATTCCATTGGTATTCTTATTGCTTATGAGCCCACCCAACACCAACTGCAAATGTAGCTCCTTCCTCAAAGGGGCTAGCAATGAGAACATCTGGGCCATGAGTGGTGGAGTGCTAACAATTGAGTAGGTGAGGAGGAAGTGACAGTAGTGGGCCTTGCTAGAGGCCATGAGCCTTGGCAGCCGCTCTGTCTCAGCTTAAGTTGTTGCCGGCCCTGCTTTAAGGGGTTTCCAAGGCAAGAGATGAGCAGAGGTGGTCTGCCACTCCTCCTTTTGACTTCCTTGGTGGCCTCCCATCCAGACACTGACCATGGCCAACCCAGTTTGGCTTCCAAGCTCTGATGAGCTGAGGCTAGTCTGAGCTACTGAGGCCACTGCTGACAGAAATACCAAGAATAACAGAGGCATGCTGATGGCAGCTAGTCTAGAGAGACCACGGCTTAGAGCAATTGAAGCCACGCACCTTCCAACTAGATGGAAGTGAGAAGAGGAGGAGGAGAAGAGGAGGAGGAGGAGGAGTTTGGATTTATATCCCCCCTTTCTCTCCTGTAGGAGACTCAAAGGGGCTTGCAATCTCCTTGCCCTTCCCCCCTCACAACAAACACCCTGTGAGGTAGGTGGGACTGAGAGAGCTCCGAGAAGCTGTGACTAGCGCAAGGTCACCCAGCTGGCGTGTGTGGGAGTGTACAGGCTAATCTGAATTCCCCAGATAAGCCTCCACAGCTCAGGAAGCAGAGCTGGGAATCAAACCCGGTTCCTCCAGATTAGATACACGAGCTCTTAACCTCCTACGCCACTGCTGCTCCATGGTATCTCTATTGGTAACCCTATAGGGTCACATCTTGCTGACCTCTTCCTCCCAGCAGCTCTCAAGCTCCAGAGCCTTCCAGTTTCTTCATAGCTCCAGCCATCGCTCCCTTTCTCGTGCACTACTGCTTGGTAGAGACCTTGCCTCTACTGGGTCTGATCCTGTTCACACTGGTCAGCACTTTGACGTAATCCTACACAAAAGTGCCCAATGAATCATGGGCTCTCTGCAACGTGACGATAGCCTTCCTTCTTCATTAAACCCATTTGTTCTTCTTTCGCTGGCCAGGAAAGGGTGAACATGGAGAGGGGGAGCCAGAGCGGATCCCCTTTCAGCCTAAACTCAAGCACATCTGCCAGGCTCGTAATCTCCTAATGGGATGTTGTCCTTTCTCTGTGCGCTTTTTGTAATGTGGTTTCTAAGCCTTTCTCTGACAACTTCCTCGGTGAGTTCAAACGCTGGATTTGCAATATCTCCAACAACACACACCTCCGTTCTCTTTGAAAGAATTAGAAAAGAAAAGAGTCCCTCTGATAATTCTCTCTGTGAATTGAATATTTGTGGATTTATGGATGTTTGTGCCTGAGTCTGGCCCATCTGTCACCAGAACAATATAAATTGGTCAGCGCAAAGGAACAGCAGGCTCCCGGAGGGGCTCAGAACTGAGATCAAGAGCTGACTGGATGGGTGGAGTGGAGGTGTTCCAATGAGTAGGCAAGAGAAGGTAGCCTGTGAGCAGCCCATGGTACCTCAGCAACTGTTGTACCAGTAGAAGAGCGAGGACAGTTCTCAGATTGATATATGGTAGAGAAACTTACGGTCAACTCACAGCCGTCTTATGGTGACCCAACACTGTTTCCAAGCCAAGAGATGAACACAGGTAGCTAACCCTTGCCTGCCTCTGCACAGAGACCCTGGACTTCCTTGGAGATCTCCCATCCAAGTATGAACCAGGACCAACCTTGCTTAGCTTGTGATATCTAATGAGATCAGGCTAGCCTGGGCCATCCAGGTCAGAGCCTGCTTGATAGACATCAGTTTTATTGGCTCTGTGTGCCACCTGGTCACTGTGGATTGGTACAGCCAGCATACTTTGATGTCCCCTAAGCGGGAAGGATGCTATCCTGATGGTGAAATGCACCAGCCTGAGAAATGATATTGAGAAATTTATCAATCAAGATCCATCCTTCCCTGGCACAGTATCCTTTCCTGGCTCAATTTCACTGAAAGGAAGAGGGCTTCCTCTGAGCTGTGTAGCAGAGCCCTTCTCCATCCCCTGGCACAAAAAAACCCCTGGTGACCTTTGGGAGCCCCCCTCCATCTGAATCCCTACCTAATTGATTTTTGGGGTGGGGGAAAGGAAGTATAAATACAACTTATGAAATGTCCCATTGTGATTGATATGATTTGCTGTAAGCTCTTGCAGCTAGCTGGGTAGCACATACCAATGATTGACTGTTGGCCAATGATCGACTGCTGACAGTGTCAATGACTGACTGTTGGCAGTTTTACAGAGACAAAGATGGCATTGAGAGAATGTAGACTTCAAGGGGCTGGCAGAGGATGTCTCAGCAGCAGGTCCATGGCAGAAACAGGCTATGTGTGAAGTCCACATAAATTCTTCTTACAGAGGGTTGTGGGGAAAGGTGTTTTGAAATAAGTCCAGAAACCACCACCTCCCCGCTTCGCTGTCTGTTTACTACCACTGCTTCTTACAATCTTCTGTTTAATTGCCTTGATTTAAAACAAAACAAACAACTTGGTCTTCATCATGGGAACAACTGCAAGCCAATCAGAATCACATAATAATAGTGATGATGTCACACAATCCATGGCGAATGTTGGCAAATCTTCTCGGATTCAGCTTCAAGCATTGCCTCTGTGGGAGAAGCATTGGAAATTCTGAGGGGTCTGGTGGGGCAGGCTAAAACTTGTTTGCCAAAGCTGTGGGGCCCAACTCATCATGAAGCACAATCCACAAACTTTTTTAAAAAAATAAGAATGTTGTACTGTCAAGTTGTAGCCCCCTCAGGGCAGCTCCAGGGAGGTTTCAAGGAAAGAGGCAAGCTGAGGTGGTTTGCCAGTGCCTTCCTCTGCATCTTGGTCTTCAGTAGTGGTCTCCCATCCATGTAATAACTGTAGCCGTTTGGACCAACCAAAACAACACATGGGCAACCTTTCACCTTCCGCAAAACTCTTCACCAGGCTGGGCATTCCAAAATAAAAAGAAATGGTGAGAGGAAGAAAAAAAAAGGGGGGGGGGGAGATGTTTCGGGCCATGATTTTTAAGGCCTCTTTTTGCCACTATTACTGTGCTGAGTGCTGAACATTTCTATCTACCCTTTGAACGAAGGGGCTGATCTTTAACATCATTTTATAGTCCGTTTTTAGCCTGAGCAAAGTTGAAGACTCATTATAAGCTACTTAATGTTTCATGTTGCTTTATGCTCTGCTGTGTTTTGAATGGTAGATTTTAATAGCTAAAAAAATGTTTCAGGTTTTATTATATTTTGTAAATTGCCTCGAGCGGATTCCCTGGAGAGTTTTCAAGCAAATTTCCCAAACTAACAAACAAACAGCTATCAGGTCACTCCTGTGATCGGAATAGATGCATCTGTTTTGTACTGAGCAGACCATTGGTCCATCTAGCCCATTACGGACCAACAGAGACTCTGAATAGAGGAATGTGAAATGCACCAGCCTGAGAAATGATATTGAGACATGTATTAATCAAGACCCATCTGGACACTGGCCATTCCTAAATATTGCAAATTCTCCACATCTGGACAAAATTATTCCTGACATTTGGGAGTGGTGTTTTTGTAGCGAACTAGGGAAGAATTAGGACTAATAAAAGGAAACACTTCTTCACGCAACGTGTGATTGGTGTTTGGAATATGCTGCCACAGGTGGTGGTGATGGCCACTAACCTGGATAGCTTTAAAAAGAGCTTGGACAGATTTATGGAGGAGAAGTCGATCTATGGCTACCAATCTTGATCTTCCTTGATCTCAGATTGCAAATGCCTTAGCAGACCAGGTGCTCAGGAGCAGCAGCAGCAACAGAAGGCCATTGCTTTCACATCCTGCATGTGAGCTCCCAAAGGCACCTGGTGGGCCACTGCGAGTAGCAGAGTGCTGGACTAGATGGAATCTGGTCTGATCCAGCAAGCTAGTTCTTATGTTCTTATGAACTGCCACTGAGAAATTAAAACATTGCTTCAGGGAATTTTTACCATCCAGGGAATTTGGGCCATCCAAGCTTCTTTCCATTGTTACCTCCATCCCATGGTTTCTAGGAGCAACCTATTGCTTAAGCTAGGAGTCTCTAATCTTGTTGAGCCTACGGGCACCTTTGCAATTCTGGCACAGGGTGGTGGGTGCAAATTCAAAATGGCTGCTGCAGCAGGTGAAGCCAACCACAAAATGGCTGTCATGGGGTGGAACCACACATACTGAGGAAACTCAAGTGCAGAAGAGAAGGATAATTTAGACAAAATTTGGAAAAAGGAATGAGAGAAAAAAACCAACACTGTGATCACAGCTGAAATAATGACCTTTTCATGTGTGCAGCCACTTAGATCCCCAGTGGTCAATCAGAAGCCTTGCTGGGCAAGAGCCCCACCTGACTGCCCCTACTTCCTAAAAACACTTGGTGGATGCCAAGAAAGGTGTTGGCAGGCATCGTGGGGACCATGTTGGGGGTCACTGTCCAAAGCCTTCTTTTCCTTAAACTATAAAGCCCTAGTCACGGTAATAGACACACAAAGCCCACTTATTGAGCAGGCAGAGATTACCAAGCTGATTGATTGTTATGGAAGGAGGCTAGGAAACAGTGTCTTCCCTGGTCCTTTGGGTGTTGGGTCTTCATGACTTTGCTCTCCTTATGGCTAAGACAGCCTTTGCTTCTCTCTCTGAAGCAGTAGATCTTCGGTCCTCTTCATCTGTAGATTTACTGAGGGGCAATGATAAATATACTTTTGTGCTGTAGACTGTCCCGCCAGTCACCCAGGAGAACTGGCTTAATGTGTTTTCTCTGGCTGAGAAAACTTGCTTAGGGAAACAACCGAGGGAGCATGGCTGGATTGCTAATTTTCTGTGCCCTCGCAAGGAGCACAGCTCTGCTCCCATCTCCCTCCTCAAGTAGGGAAGGAGAGAGAAATATGAAACTCCAACAGATTTAGCAAGCTTTGCACCTAATGGCAAACTGAAAGGTAAATAGCCCTATCTAGAAATGCTTCAGTGATCAGACGCTGCAGATTAATTTGACCATACTTCAACATCCGTGTTTTTGGAATATGGAAAGTGATAGCAAAATGTGGTGGAATTAATCCTAAAAAGGAAGCTGAGCCCCACACAATCATGCCTCGAATGCCTGAATTGTGTCCATGGATAAGTTGCTCAAGCCCTTAAAGCAAAAGCCAGAAACCAATTCTCGTAATGCTTTTTATTTTGTAACATCTGACCTGACGAAGAGTGCTGAGGAACCAAAAACTTTGCTCATTGTTGTGAGTCAAAAAGCTGGCCCTGGAGTTGCCAGCTGTGGGGCAAGAAATTCCTGGAGATTTGGGGGGTGAAGTTTAGGGAAGGTGGGATTTGAGGAGGGGCAGGAGTAGGATAGTCTGATCTCACTAGATCTCAGAAGCGAAGCAGGGTTGACCCTGACAAGTATTTGGATAGGAATCCTCCAAGGAACACCAGGGGTGTGATGTGGAAGCAGGTTACAGCAAACCACCTCTGAACATCTCTTGCCTTGAAAGCCCAACCAGGGATCTCAATAGGTCAGATGTGATTTGACAGGGGGGAAAAGACCTCAGCAGGGTATAATGCTGTAGAGCAGGGGCTGATGGGAATTGTAGTCCATGAACATCTGAAGCGCCAGAGTTGGGTACCCCTTCCGTAGAGTCTGCCCTCCAGAACTGCCATTTTCTCCAGGAGAGCTGATGTATGTCATGTGGACTTCAGCTGTAATTCTGGGAGTTCTCTGTATCCCACCTGGAGGTTGGCAGCATTGGTCCTCATAAATTGTATTATGTAGATTTTGTTCTTGTCCCATGGGTAGTCATGCATAACAAGATAATTTGGAGGGGGCTGGCCTTCTGGCTGAATGTTTTCCGCCTTGCCTCCTTTGTGTGGCACAGCTGAGTATGTCTGGGGTGGCAAGATGGCGGCCTCGTCCGTTCCCGGCTTCCCCAGTGTGCGGCTCCTGACTAGCAGTGACGCCAAAAGCCTGATCCAGTGGCACTAGGAGAAGCAGGTGCTCTGCCTCAGCTGGCCCCGATGCCGTGTGCCTGACTCAGTACAGCCGAGATGATGTTTGTGCATTTAAGTGTTCTGTATCAGACGGAATGCAGTTGAGTTGGCAAGCAGTCCTTCATTATCACACTGGGATGTGATAGTTTCCTAATACAGTTTGCAACGCCATGTGACTTCTGCTCTTGTTATGATGTTTTCAAAAAAACTCCCAAGATGACAGCGTGGAGCCATTTGTGTTCAGCGAGCGTACAGAGGAATCGTCTGCCGAGCAGCACTTCCAGTTTTACGGATACTTGTCCCAGTCACAAAATATGATGCAGGATTATCTTAGAATGGGCAACCTACCAGCGAGCAGTCCTGCAGAACCACAGGGACTTTAAAGACAAGATTGTATTAGACGTCGGCTGCGGTTCTGGCATCCTATCATTTGTTGCAGCTCAGGCCAGAGCAAGGAAAACTGAAGCAGTGGAAGCCAGAACGACAGTGCAGCATGCAGAGGTTTTAGTGAAGAGCATGCAGAAGGTTTTAGGGAAGCCGGAGGAGGTCTTGCTTCCTGAACAGGTGGACATCATTATCTCTGAGTCAATGGGTTACATGCTTTTCAAGGAATGGATGCTGGAGAGTTACTTGGATGCCAAGAAGTATTTAACGCTGAGCGGTAATCTGTTTCCAACTCTTGGAGATGTGCACCTCGCCCCCTTCACAGATGAGCAGCTCTACATGGAGTAGTTCTCCAAGGGGAACTTTAGGTATCAGCCATTCTTTCACAGTCTGGATTTGTCAGTGCTTTGGGGTACAGCGGGAGATTAATATTCCTGGCAGCCGGTCATGGATACTTTTGATATCAGGATTCTAATGGCCAAATCTGTGAAATACACAGTGAACTTCTTAGAGGCCAAGGAAGTGTATTTGCACAGGAACAAGACAACTCAATGTTACCAATGAGTTCTTTTGTGTCCTTGAGAAGGAAGCTGAAACTGGACGCAAACCGAGGCCCTGTTTACTAAGCTCAGCTCCAAGCAAATCGTGTGGATCTCGAAAATGTCTCAGGTCATTTGGCATGCTCTGTGGATTTGGGACACAGCATTGAGAAGAGGTGGAACTTGTGGAGAACAGAATCGGCAGGCCTCGCCTGTTGCCGTGTCTGCCTCCAATTCTTCCTTTTTGAGATGGTTTTTCCTAATGATAGCAAGTGTTTCTTCTTCTACTAGAGATCTGTAGTAAATCTACCACTTTTTTTTTTTTACTGCTGACGGTAGTTTTCAACTTTTAAAAACTTGTATCCAATTCTTCCAAAGCTGCTGAAGTCATCACAGTCAAAGCACTAAACAAAGGGATTTTTAAACATTACAAGTAATGGAATATCAACTGCCTTGAGTTGAAAGGAGAAGGCGGGAAAGCCCTTAAAATGGTTAATTGCCCTCTTTGCCCTTATTGCGACAATGCTGAGATATACATATATATCCCCCTCCTACAAACACCACCCAGCCAGGAAGGAAAAGAACAGCAGGTATACTCATGCTGATTAACTGTGTCCTTAAGGGGAGAGGGAACCACGATAAAAAGAACAGTCTCGGAGAGAGAATGTGATTTATTACGCCAGCAGCTTCTTTTCCTGTTGTGTGATTGCATTGTTTTATTCAGAATAAATGAATGCGAAGCGGAGGAAGGGAAGAAAGGGGGGAAGATCTTTGGCCGCCAGGCAAAGGTGCTGTGGTTTTCATGTTGCATGCTTGATGTGCACTGACCAATGGCCTGGCCTCAGCTAGCCCTGTCAGAACGGATAGTGAAAATATGACAGCCAGTGGGGTGTAATGGTTAAAGTGTTGGAATAGGATCTGGGAGATCCCGGTTCAAATCCCCCGCTTTGCTGTGGAAACTTGCTGGGTGATCTTGGCCCAGCCACACACACTCACCCTTGACCCTGGCCAGGATTTGAACGGGAGGCTTCGAGGGAATACCAGGGGCGTGATTCAGAGGCAAGCAATGGCAGACACCCTCTGAATGTCTCTTGCCTTGAAAACCACATCTAGGGTTTGCTGTCAGTCAGCTGTGACTTGATGACAACAAAGGAGGAAGCAGTAGGGAAGAAAAAGAAAAGAAAAGAAAAAGAAATACCACTTGTCTCTCAATTCAGCTGCCCTGCCTTGTCTAGTATTGGCTTCCAGGATCCCCCTCAGGGAGAGTTCCAGGTTCTGAGAGGGACCCTGGGCAAACACTGCCCAGAGGGTTCTAGTGACCCATACCTCCCATCCTCCCACCTCTGTGCCTCCCACCTTATCTCACTCATAACTCCTCCCACTGACCTTGCTCAGTTGCATAAACCACCTAAACACCCTTTCATGCATCTGGAAGTGCTTCCGCCACAGTCCCTAGCAACATTATTCCTATGCTCCACATGACTTTCCCCAATGACTCTGGACAGCGTAAGCAGGGGTGGCAGGGCCTTCCAAGCAACCACTGCCTCACAGAAGGCACAGTTGCCAACCTCCAGGTGGTGGCTGGAAATCTCCTGCTATCACTACTAATTTCCAGGTGACAAAGAGCAGTTTCCTGGAGAAAATGGCCACGTTGGAAGATGGACTATGGGATTATACCCCGCTGAAGTCCCTCCCCTCTCCAAACTCTACCTTCCCCACGCTCCACCCCCAAAATTACAGGTATTTCTCAACCTGGAGCTAACTGAACCCTAACTGAAGGGTATACTGATGCTGGCCCTGGTCCCCCTCCCTCCAAAAAATGTCTGTCTATGGAAATACTGCCTGGGAAATATTGCAGATATATTCCTTAAAGAAGTAGACATCCCACCCCTCCCCGTCCCTTGCAGTGATGACTCTGGAACAGTTCTTTTCCGTTGTGGGCACTATTATGGATATTTGAACAATAAATATCTGTGTCTGCTGGGCTTGCAAGTCCATTCAAATTTCCATCGGGATAAACCAAAATAAGGGAGAGAAGTGTGAGAAAATGGAGTCTTTTAACTTGTGGCTGCCATTTTGAAAGGATTTGTTCCTCCCTTCCTTTTCCATGAAGGATGAAGGTTCCCTGAGGTAATTACGGTTCAAAGCATCCACTCGGAAACACAAAGAGGAGTGGTGGAAATGTCTTGAACTCCAGATTGCCTTGTCTGGCTGGCAGGACTCCTCTGTGACCTACGGTGTTCTGCTAAACAATACAACATGTTGAGCAGGTAGTTCAGTGGTGTCAGGTGTGCTGCGGGCTCTGAATGTTAAATCAGATGCTCCTCTGGAGACATAATGAAATGCCATCCTGTGGACAGTTGAAAATGCTGGCAAGGAAGATAATTAGAAAGATAGAAAGGTCACAAGACAAAGAACAAAGTCGGAAAGGAGAGTTATATACAGTTGGAGAGGTCCAGTGGGTTCATTACTGATAGGGTTTTTATGAATTTATTACATTCAGGGAATTTGCCAGTTTCCTCTTGCAAACTTCGAAGTCTTCCAATTTGGTTCCAAGTAGCCGGCAATCCTACTTACATGCAGACACTGCTCTAGAAAAGGTTGCCTTGGAAAGATGACTGAGATTAATGTTCACAATGATTTTCACGAAAGATTTCATCAGTGGCAAAAACACCCCCTCTTCATTTATTTTATTTACTTCGTTTATGCCTCACCTTCATCTGTACTGTGGATCTAAATCAGCCTACATTGTTCTCTTCTCCACTATTTTATTCTCACAACACCCCTGTGAGGTAGGTTAGGTCGACAGGCTACAACTGGCCCAGGGTCACCCAGCGAGCTTTCATGATAGAGAGAGAGATTCAAATGTGGGTCTCCCAGATCCTAGTCTAATGCCCCAACCGCTACACCTCCCCACCGGTGGTGAGGCACTGACAAAGAGGGCCAAAGTGTTCACCTCTTGCTTCTAAGCTTAATTGTGTAAACAGAAAACCAAGTGTGGTTGGCTATCTAGAATCCCTGAATGCTCTTCCAGAAAGAAAACCCAGTATTAAAAAAGAAAGAAAGAAAGAAACCACCACAGTTTCTATTTATTTATTTATTTTATTTATTTATTGTTTCGATTTATAAACCGCCCCATCCCCTGGGGGCTCTGGGCGGTGAACAACAGTCACCAAAAATATTCCTTGAAAATGGAGGGAAGTTCTGGAGAAACCTTTCTTGGCCCTTCCCCCCAAGCACTGTTTTTTGTGCCTAAAATTAAGAGATGCAAAAAGGATAGACGTGTTAGGGCCATCGGATGCGACCTTGACCTTCAGAGAGGTGACATCGGATGCGACCTTGACCTTCAGAGAGGTGAGGTGAAACCTTGCTTCTTGAACTTCTGTAGCTCTGTGGAAAACCTTGGGCTTTTCTCAGGCTTATCTGTTTGTCTTTTCACCTCCCCATGCTGTAGCCAATCCAGTCCTGCACTGTGCATATCTATTCATGGACTATGTTTGTGCAATAACAAAACTCTGCCACTATTTTCACTGCTTTACCCATTTATTCACATTGCTCGTTGAATAAGGTGAATGTCAGTGGTTGGTTCAGGTTAGGAAGGAAGTATAAACGTTTATTAAATGTGGGGATTTCTCAGGAGAATTTACAGGTGCAACAAGGAAAGATTCCTCTGTATGCTTGTTGTGGGTTTTCTGGGCTGTGTGGCCATGGTCTGGTAGATCTTTTTCCTAATGTTTTGCCTGCATCTGTGGCTGGCATTTTCAGAGGGTGCAACACACTGTGTCCAGTGTGTAACAGACTTAGCTCTGTGATACACCTCTGAAGATGCCAGCCATAGATGCAGGTGAAATGTTAGGAACAAGATCTATCAGACCACGGCCACAAAGCTCGAAAAACCCACAACAACTAGTTGAATCTGGCCGTGAAAGTCTTCCTCTGCATGTTAGCAATTTATTTATTTATTTATTGTCAGATTTATATGCTGCCCTTCTCCCGAAGGGCTCTGGGCAGTGAACAACAGAGTAAACAGACAAATAGAGCACAAAATAGAACAAAATTATAAATAAATAATAGGCTCCATGAGTCATAAAATCACTAAAACCCCAATAAATACAACATTGCATTGGTTGCCAAAGGACCTGATAAAGTTCAAATTTCTAGACATGTTCTTATAGTGCTGTGTGGTTTCCGGGCTGTATGGCCGTGTTCTAGCAGCATTCTCTCCTGACGTTTCGCCTGCATCTGTGGCTGGCATCGTCAGAGGATCCTCTGAAGATGCCAGCCACAGATGCAGGTGAAACGTCAGGAGAGAATGCTGCTAGAACACGGCCATACAGCCCAGAAACCACACAGCACTCCAGTGATTCCAGCCGTGAAAGCCTTCGACAATACATGTTCTTGTATATTTACATTTTTTACAATTTGCCTTTTTCATGGGGACTCAAGGCACATTACACAGAGTAAGTCAATACAATCAACCGGATGGGGCGCTCAAAAAACTATGACTAGGATTAGGACTGTAGAAACCTGCAACCAGCCAGACATCTAAAAGCAGAAATGAAGTAAAGCATAATTGTTAACATGACATAGTGAGTGATGCAGAATTACGTAGCAGCATGTTACTTAATGCAAGACAGGTGTATATATAGACACACACATTTTCTCCCATATATGCTTACATATATATAAGCGTAGCACCCACCCCAGCAGCAGAAATGAAGACTTCACGAGTAAAACTAAGAAAAGGCAAAGCTCTTGGGGACGTTTCCCAGTGAGATTGTTGAAACATGATGCCGATAGATTCTGGCAGAGTTACTGATGTGGATCAAGAGTGATATCTAATCCGAATGGAAGTGTGAGCCAAAAACTAATTGGCATTTTGGATATTACCCTTGTCATTTGTTATTAATGGGCAGGACTGAATGTGTTGCAGCACCATATTGTGCTGCGAGTTGTGCAACAGGCATGCTTTCATCCTCAATCACTGGGTTGATCATAACCTTTATTTGCAGCAACCACTCAGGCATTTGACTCCATTAATAGGGAATGACTCTTGGGGAAACTTAGATAGATTGGAGGCTTTTTACTTTGCTGATACATTCTACATTCAAAATATTGCTTAAATTCTGATGGGGATTAAAGGATGGCTCTCGAATTTAAGGGGTCAGACAGGGACATCTTGATCCCCCCCCCCCCATTTTATAGCAACAGGACTGTATAGGAGTTGGAAGAACCCACTGTTATTTCTGCTAGGTTGGTTTTCTGTAGGGTTGCCAATTTCCAGGTGGGCGTCAGGGGATCTCTTGGGATTACAATCGCTCTCCATGTCACAGAAATTAGTTCCTCTGGAGAAAATGGCTGCTTTGGAGCATGAATTCTATGGTGTCATACCCCTGCTGAGCTCTCACCCGTGCTCCATCCCCAAAGCTCCAGGAATTCTCCAACCTGGAGCTGGCAACCCTAGTTTTGCTACTTTCAGATGCCAAGGAATATGGCAGGCAAAGCAGGGCAAAAAAGCCAAGCCAGGGATCAGGAGAACAAGGAGTCTGAGATCATTAATGAGTTTGTAGGGTGTAGCAGAGACAACATTCGGATCGTGCTAAAGGTTAGGATGCTTGAGGGGAAGTCAAAAGCGAGGCTGAAGTGCAGTCAAAATCAGGAAGAAGAGAAGAAGAAGAGTTTGGATTTATATCCTCCCTTTCTCTCCTGTAGGAGACTCAAAGGGGCTGCTAGGAAAAAGGTTGAAGTCCAGGACCTCCAAAGTGGCATTCTCAGAAATGCTACCCGTTCCACGCGCAGGGCGAGCTAGGCAAGCGGAGATACAGGGTCTCAATGCGTGGATGAGAAGGTGGTGTAAGGCAGAGGGTTTCAGATTTGTCAGGAACTGGGGAACCTTTTGGGACAAGATAGGTCTGTACAAACGGGACGGGCTTCATCTTAACCAAAGAGGAACCAGGCTGCTGGCGCTCAACATTAAAAAGGTGGCAGAACAGCTTTTAAACTGATCACTGGGGGAAAGCCAACAGGAGCTGAGGTGACTTCGGTTCGGAATACAGTATCTATGGGGATGCAGACAGAGAGGGAGGTTTTTCTAAATCAACCACATACAAGCGAGGAACATAGCAATGTGCATGTGACAAGGGATAGTGTCTACAAAAGACTTGAGGGTAAAGCACATAAATCCCAGGTTAAGGACAGAGACAGGGTATACAGGTGTCTCTATGCTAATAGTAGAAGCATTCGACCTAAAATGGGGGAGCTAGAGTACAGAGTTTTGAAGGAGGACTTTGATATAGTGGGCATTACAGAGACATGGTGGAATGAGGAGAACCAGTGGGATGCTGTTATACCAGGCTACAGGCTCTATAGGAAGGATAGGACAGAACGCATTGGGGGTGGAGTTGCCCTTTACATCAAAGAGAGCATAGTATCACATAAAATAGACAATGCAAGGGGAGCTGGTTCCCCTACAGAATCACTTTGGATATCAATACCAGGTGTGAAGGACAGTTTAATATTAGGAATATATTATCGTCCCCCTGACCAAAGTGCACAAGAGGATTCTGAGATGGAAAAAGAAATTAGAGAGGCCAACAAAAACAAAAATGTATTGGTAATGGGTGATTTTAACTATCCCCATATAAACTGGAAAAATGCATGTTCAGGTCATAGTAAGGAGAGAGCATTCCTGGATATGCTAAATGACTGTGGCTTAGAGCAGATGGTTGTGGAACCAACCAGGGGAGAGGTGATCTAGATCTAATTCTATGTGGGACCCAGGACCTGGTGCAGGAAGTCAGTGTTGTTGAGCCAATAGGGAACAGCGACCACAATGCTGTCAGATTCAGTATCTCTGCATGCAGAACAAGTGGCAACTACTAATGTAGTTACATTAAGCCTTCAGAAAGGGAAATTTCTCAAAGATGAGGGGGGATAGTTCATGGGAAGCTGAAAGGGAAAATCAAGAGAGTCAAAACTGTCCAGGATGCTTGGAGGTTATTTAAAAACACAGTAATAAAAGCTCAGCTGGAATGTGTTCCACAGGTTAGAAAAGGCAGCACCCAGTCCAAAAGAAAGCCACCATGGTTAACAAGAGAGGTTGAGGAAATTATCAGAAAAAAGAAAATGTCTTTTTAGAAAATGGAAGTCAGTTTGGCTGATAGAAGAATATGAGAGGGAACACAAATGTTGGCAAAAGAGAAGCAAGTTAGCTGTAAGGGAGGCAAAAAAGGATTATGAGAGCATGGCTGCGAACATCAAGACCAGCAACAAACAGTTCTTCAAGTTACATCAAAAGAAGGTAGCCAGCAAGGGAAGCGGGAGGCCCGCTACAAGCCAAAGGAACAAAGGGTGTGCTAAAAGATGGCAGGGAGATTGCAGAGAAGCTGAATGAATTCTTTGCATCTGTCTTCACCAAAGAGGAGGTGAGGAACATTCCTGCACCTGAACCAAGCTTCTTAGGAGGCGAATCCGAGGAACTAGCGAAGATAGTGGTAGACAAGGAAGAAGTTCTGGCAGCCATTGATAAACTAAATGTTACCAAATCCCCTGGCCCAGATTGCATTCACCCAAGAGTTCTTAAAGAGCTCAAGCATGAAATTGCTGATCTTCTCACTTTAATATGCAACTTATCCCTGAAATCCAGGCTCCATCCCTGAAGACTGGAAGATGGCCAATGTCGCATGAAATCTTTAAGAAAGGATCTAGGGGGGACCAGGGAAATTACAGAGCCAGTCAGTTTGACATCTGTTCCTGGTAAATTAGTAGAATCTATCATTAAAGATAAAATTATTAAACATGTAGAAAAGCAAGAGACCTGCTGAGAAAGAGTCAGCATGAAAAAAAGCTTTTGCACGAAGGCAAATCCTGTCTTACAAACTTACTAGAGTTCTTTGAGGGTGTAAACAGGCATGTGGACAGGGAGGTGAACCGGTGGACATTGTCTACTTGGTAGTTCCAAAAGGCTTTTGACAAAGTTCCTCACCAGAGACTGTTGAGAAAACTCAGCTTAATGAAGGAATAAGAGGGGAAGTCCTCCTATGGATTAAAAACACTGGTTGGCGAGAAACAGGAAACAAAGAGTGGGTGTAAATGGGAAGTTCTTACAATGGAGAGATGTCAGGAGTGGGTTGTCCCCCCCAAGGATTCCGTTTTGGGACCAGTGCTCTTTAACCTATTCATAAATGATGACCTGGAAGTAGGGAAAGTTGGGTAAGCGTGGTGGCCAAGTTTGCAGATGATACCAAATTATGTAGGGTGGTGAGAACCACAAAGGATTGCGAAGAGCTCCAAAGCGGACCTGGATAGAATTAGGTGAGTGGGCTCAGAAATGGCAAATGCAGTTCAATGTAGCAAAATGTAAAAGTGTGAAGTGCACATAGGGGCAAAAAAATCCAAACTTCACATACCTGCGCTACACGGGGTCAGTGCTATCAGTCACAGAACCAGGAAAGGGATTTAGGCGTCTTAGTTGATAGTTCCATGGGAATGTCAACTCAATGCATGGAAGCTGTGAAAAAGGCAAACTCTATGCTGGGGATCGTTAGAAAAGGAATTGATAATAAAACTGCAAAAGATTGTCCATGCCCTTATATATAAAAGCAGTGAGATCGCTGACCCGCACTTGGAGTTACTGGCCAGTCCAGTTCTGGTCGCCCGCATCTCAAAAAGGATATTGAGGAGATAGAGAAAAAGTGCAGAGAAGGGCAACAAGGATGATTGAGGGACTGGAGCACCTTCCCTATGAGGAGAGGCTGCAGCGTTTGGGACTCTTTAGTTTGGAGAGGAGGTGGCTGAGAGGGGATATGATTGAAGTCTACAAAATTATGCATGGGGTAGAAAATGTTGAAGGCAAGGAGAGAATTTTTCTCTCTTTCTCACAATATACTACTAGAACCGGGGGGCATTCATTGTAGCGAAAATGCTGGGGAAGAATTGGGACTAATAAAAGGAAACTTACTTCTTCATAGCGTGTGATTGGTGTTTGGAATATGCTGCCACAGGAGGTGGTGATGGCCACTAACCTGGATAGCTTTAAAAGGGGCTTGGACAGATTTATGGAGGAGAAGTCAATTTATGGCTACCAATCTTGATCCTCTTTGATCTGAGATTGCAAATGCCTTAACAGACCAGGTGATCGGGAGCAACAGCCGCAGAAGGCCATTGCGTTCACATCCTACATGTGAGCTCCCAAAGGCACCTGGTGGGCCACTGCGAGTAGCAGAGAGCTGGACTAGATGGACTTTGGTCTGATCCAGCTGGCTTGTTCTTATGTTCTTAAGTTCTTATGACAATCTCCTTTCCCTTCCCCCCTCACAACAAACACCCTGTGAGGTAGGTGGGGCTGAGAGAGCTCCGAAAAACTGTGACTAGCCCAAGGTCACCCAGTTGGCATGTGTGGGAGTGTACAGGCTAATCTGAATTCCCCAGATAAGCCTCCACAGCTCAGGCGGCAGAGTGGGGAATAAAAACCAGTTTCTCCAGGTTAGAATGCACCTGCTCTTAACCACTATGTTCTATCACTCAGACTCTATCACTGTGACTGTCCAGGGCAGAGAAAGATGCAAGAGATCA
This sequence comes from Sphaerodactylus townsendi, assembly GCF_021028975.2. Taxonomy (NCBI): domain Eukaryota; kingdom Metazoa; phylum Chordata; class Lepidosauria; order Squamata; family Sphaerodactylidae; genus Sphaerodactylus; species Sphaerodactylus townsendi. Next base: position 103,172,998 of record NC_059430.1, read on the forward strand.
GTCCAGGTCAGGAATCCAAATCAAGGGAACCAACACCATCTTCCTGCTATAGACAAGTTGTTAGACCAAAGGGTGCACTCTGGTGCCAGCAGCTTTATACCTCCAGGCTACATATTATCAGACTCTTCAATCAGCTCATCCCAACAACTATGATCAAGCCCCTCCTGGCAGGATGTGCTTCCTCAGTTGGCCATCCTGAGAAGTACACAGAACAAACCTGTGGAACTTCTGGTTGCAGGCTTATGGGTATAAGTCCCATTCTGTGATGCCTGACACTTATATGTGGTAGACCAAGGGTTCCCCATATATCTGAGCTTGTAGTTACCCTTGGAATTTTGACACAGTGTAGTGGCCGCAGCAATAAAACGGATGCCAGAAAATGACCACCCTAGGAGTTGTAGTCAGCCACAAAATGGCTGCTACAGCTTACCTTCAGTCACACAATGAAGATCCTTGTGCTGTAGCAGCAGCTGCTGTCACAGCAAAATCCTCAAAAATCTGCACAGCCAATCAGATCTCCAATGGCCAACCAGAAGGAAGGCTGCCACTTTTGAGTGGGGAATACCTGAAGATTTTGAGGCTGGAACCCGGGAAGGACAGGGTTTGGAGAGGGGAGAGAAATTAGCAGGGTATAGCGCCATACACCCACCTTTCAAAGTGGCCATTTCTTTCTAGAAGAACTGATCTCTAATCAGAGGCGTATGGAGGGAAAATGGTGCCCAGAGACAACTCCTCCTCCAGCCTGGGGACAGCAGGAGCCAAGTCGGTCTCCAGGAACATGCTTTTAAAAGCATGGAGGGTGGGGGGCGGGCCCTGGGGCAGGACCACATCCAAGCCCCACTCCCATGCTTAAAAAAAAGTCCCAGGAGGCTGGTTCAGCTCCTGCTCTCCCCAGGCTGAGAGGAGCCGGGGGGGCTTGGGGGATGGGACTTGGGGGGTACCCCCAAGGCCTGTCCTCAGCCTCCATGCTTTTAAAAGCACGTCCGTGGGAGTCAGCTTGGTTCCTGCTCTCCCCAGGCTCTGGGGAGAGCAGAAGGCCAGCTGCAGAGGGGGAAGGGGGAGCGCCACCCCCCTGCGCATCCCTGAAGGCCAGCTGCTGCTCTTCTCAGGGCCTGGGGAGGGCAGAAGCCAGCCAGCAGGGAGGCCAGGAGGGGGATAGCAGTGGGGGAGGCGCACACTGTTTCATCATGTGGGAGGAGTGTCCGGTACCCCCTCATGTGACCATAAAGCATGCACCCGGTGACATGGGTATCCCTATGCCCCTACGCTGGTATGCCCCTGTCTCTAATGTCAGCAGATGAAGACTGACAGCCCTAATCAGAAGCCTTTCTGGATAGAAGCCCCACCTGGCCTGTCCCACTTTTTAAATACTTGGTGGGCACCATGAAAAATGATGGTGGTGCCATGGTGGCACCACATTGGCGACATTGTTAGGCAAAGTGGAATTAAGAAGATAAAAGGAACAAAGTGCTGGACATTTAGCGGAGCAAATGATTACTTTTCGGTGGCTTGCATCTCATGATAAGTTTCTGCAGATGGAATGGATGTCCATCAGCCGGACAGGGCTGCCTTACCTCCTCTTCCTGCTGCAGCCAAAACTGGGGGGAAAAAAGAGGTGTACAGAACATTGTCAATTCCAGAGAGAAAGTGAATCCCATTTTGGGGCACTAGGCCACTGATCCATTTTCCCTGACAGTCCAGAGTAGAGGCCCTGTGCTTGTGCATGAAGGTGCACATTCAAAAGTGTCCAAGACAGCCTTCCATTTGGGTGACATTGGGAGAAATACTTTGCTTAAAGGGCTTTTAATAAGCTGATTACTAAAAAATTCTGCCGCGGCTCAGTCCATTATTCAGAACAGAATTCAATATATTTTCATGTAATGATATGTGGTAGCTATTTAGCTTACAAGATGGGTGCCTTGGGAGAAATGTATTAAAATTGCCCAGGATGTGAATGAATATTTACTGGATCTCATTTCTAGGTTCAGGCATTCAGATCCTTCAGGATTCAAGCTCTATGTTCCGGGGCACTGAAGGATGATACCAAAAAATAAAATCAAAACACAGAGACCAGGTATATGTGGCACTGGTCACAGTGAAGGCCTCACGTGCTATTTTCAATGCTCTTGTCATTATAGAATATTTCTAAACTGAGAGGACAAGATGGAAATACTTTCAATAGTTATAAATGCAAATACATTATTCTCCTTCAGCATCCCAGAGTTGCAGGTATTTAATGATCTCATTTGACCTTCAGAACTCTACGACCTTTGGGACACTGAGTTGCTCCTCCTGGGAAGGACCACGAGCTTGGGGGTGACCCCTGTTTCACTTCTCATTTAATAGTAACTTTGGCAGGAGGGGCAGGAAAGAGACCCCCTACCTGTAAGCAGCAGAGAGGCTGGGTAGATTGGTAGTCGGGAGTCACATGCTCTGACAATCATTCAAGGTTCATGCAGTTTCCTTCCTTTCTGGGCTTATGTGTGTTCATCTGTGTGTGTGTGTGGCTGTCAAGTCACAGCTGGCATATGGCAACCTCACAGGGTTTTCAAGGCAAGAGACATTCAGAGGTGGTTTGCCATTGTTTGCTTCCTCCTCATGATCCTGGTATTCCTTGGAGGTTGCCCATCCAAATACTTACCAGGGCGAACCCTACATAACTTCTGGTCAGTTCTCTAGTACTACACACTGGCCATTTACACACAGGTCTTTTCCTCAAAGCAAGCCCCCACCTTCCTGTCAGTGCAGGGATTTCAATTATGCAAAAGAACTGCAAAATTATTGGACTCTGACTTTCATTTATGCAGCTGTCCTAACATCACTGCACTTCAGGTGGGCAAAAGCATGCATTTTCATGATACGGACAAACCTTGATCTTTTCCCAGAGGCATAGCAAGGGGGGAAAGCACCCAGTACACTGGTGCGTCCTCTGCCCCACCCCACCCCGCCCCGCCCCACCCCACAGGGACACGTGCCCGGCACATCGTGCACCCCCATCCCCTTGGAGCTACGCTTCTGCCTTTACCTCAAATTTGCCAGGGATCTGCACTTGTGCCAGTGTGCCATGCCTGCCTCGGGTTTATTTTACCCTTCCCTCCAAAGTTTTACCATTCAACAGAGTGGTCCATTCCTTCCTTCCCTCTGCCAACTCTTTGTCTCATCAACTGCCAGCTCCCTTGTTTCACTCCCTGTATTCCCTATTTGGTTGCTGCTGTTTATAGTTGGGGGTTGGGAGTTTGTCAGCCTCAGTTTTTGCTAGTGTCACTTGCTCAACCAAACTGCACTCTGTTGTGGGTTGCATGTTGCCTGGCTACACCAGGAAGATGCTTTCCAGTGGCACAATTGTAGTCTGCCTGCTTCCACGGTCTAATGAAATAGGCCTATTTAGGAGGCTTACTTTTAAAAATGACTTAGTTATGAGGTATAAAAAAAGTCATCACAGCAAATGGTCTTAAAATAGACTGCTTTCTGCAATACAGTCTGAGATCTATCAAAGTGTGAACTATTATACTTTACTAAAGATCTTGGTCCACATTTAGGTTTGACAGAAGGGGGTGGCTGAAAGTGGCTGACAATATGAAAGGGAAACCATGTGTAGATCTACTCAGGGTTACTTACTTTAATGCTTTCAACCACCCCTTCTTTGATGCAGGAAAGCTGGAGGATCCTCTGCCACCTTCTTTGGGGTCAGGCAGATCATATTTATAGCCTTTGGTATGGCATTGCAAAATGTGGGTGCCATCACTGGAAAACCACACATTTGGACAACTGCAGTTCTTACCCTTTTAAAGGAGGTCAGCTGTGAAGATCTCAGTTGTGTCATAATGGGGTGGGGGTGGGGGTGGGGATGCGTTTGCAGAAATAGGGGTACAAAGTCATGAAGGACTTTATACGTCACAGCCAACACGCTGAACTGAGCCCAGAAAGAAGCAGGCAACTGACTGGGTTCAGGTCTTCAGAAAAGGCATGACATGCACACTAAGTCTGGCCACTGAAAGGAATCAGATTACTTCATTCAGAACCCATTGCAGTTTCTGGGTTGTCTTCAAGGGCAGCACCATGGACAACATGTGGTATTAGTCCAGCCTTGAAGTTACTGTAGTATGGTTGAGTTTCCCATGCTTCAGAAGCCAAGGGACTGGGATTAAACAAGTGTAAAATACTCACCCTTGATGTCAGATTCTCCTCTGCCAAAGAAGTAGAAGAGATATAAGTCCAAGGCAGGATAAAAACTGTTGGCTCAGGACTTTAGGAAGGGAAGCTGTTAGCCAGGCAGATATCATGGGGAAGGGAATTCCAGGGGTGAGGGGCAGCAGTATCACAAGAGTAAACACAAGGAAGAAGATATATGGCTACTGTGAAAGGCACAAGTAGGGTTGCCAGCATCAGGTGGTACCAGAAGATTCCATGGAATTACAACTGATCTGCAGACTACAGAGTTCTATTCTCCTGGAGAAAAGAAAATGATGGCTTTGGAGTGTGGACTCTGTGCATCACATCCTGCTGAAGTCCCTCCCCTCTCCAAACCCTCCCCTCCCCTGGCTCCAATCCCAAATATCCAGGATTTTCACAATTTCGCAACTTTAGACAGCAGGGAGCCAGAGAAGCTTGTGCAAAAGAGGTGAAAGATAGGCCCTAGGACCTAACAGAGATGGTCATCACTTACAAGGGCCATCACCTTCATCACAACAATACTAATAAGCAGAGTTTACTGGCCTCTGGCCCATATGGCTGATGCCCTGGAGCCAACCTCACCTGGCACTCCTCGCTAGGTGAGCCTCTGCATGCTTGTCTCTGAGCCCTCTCTCATCACCTGGGTGGCCACCAGAACCTTCAGTCCAGCCATGCTGTGAGTGCTCACTCATATAAGGCATATTGCAGTAGCTCAGACAATATGATGACAGCTATTGTGGTGTAGTGGTTAAGAGCAGTGTGCATTCTAATCTGGAGGAACTGGGTTTGATTCACGCTTTGCCGCTTGAGCTGTGGAGGCTTATCTGGGGAATTCAGATTAGCTTGTGCACTCCCACACACACCAGCCTAGTGACCTTGGGCTACTCACAGCTTTTCGGAGCTCTCTCAGCCTCACTCACCTCACAGGGTGTTTGTTGTGAGGGGGAAAGGGCAAGGAGATTGTAAGCCCCTTTGAGTCTCCTACAGGAGAGAAAGGGGGATATAAATCCAAACTCCTCCTGCTCCTGCTCCTGCCCCTGCTCCTCTTCTTCTTCTTCTTCTTCTTCTTCTTCTTCTTCTTCTTCTTCTTCTTCTTCTTCTTCTTCTTCTTCTTCTTCTTCTTCTTCTTCTTCTTCTTCTTCTTCTTCTTCTTTGCCAAAAGCTTGGCAATTAAAATAGGTTTGGGAAAGGTGTTGTGGTGAGCCCTTTCATCCCTTGAGGAGCCATTAGACTTATCAAGGGAGAGCCAGTGTTTACTAATTACTGAGCATTGCCTTCCACACCGTATGCCTTGGGGCAGCTCTGGCTGTTCCTCTTCCTCATTCAATTGCTTATCAGTTTTGAAATTAAAATGGCACCAGACTCAAATCTATTTGCCAGGAGATAACGAAGCCGCAGCACGTGAGTGTGTGTGTGTCATAGCAGGTATATCCATTTACATAGGATTTGCGGCTCCTTCCAAGGCTCTTTCCGAACAATTGAATTCCCCCTTTGTCTCCTCTGTTTAATTTCCCTGTTAAACTAAAAATTTAAATAATAAAATGAATTACAATGTACCCAGACAACGGGAAGCCCATATTATTCTGCTCATGGTCCTCTCTAATTTAAATTCTTTCAGCACTGTTTGCAATAGCTGATTTAAAATGAAAGGGCAGGGAAAATAGGCGGGTGCCACAGTTGACGAAGGGCCATTTGCATTAAGGTTGGGAGTCCCTTGGGTCTGCAAAAAAAGAGAGAGAGAGAGAAATGTGTTTCCAGATGATGAACTAAAATGAGAACTAATTTTCTTATTGTAGCTTCAGGGTCTTGGGGGCAGGGCAACCTTAGCAGATACTTTTCTGCATCGAAATTGGCCATCTGTTTGCATCTGTAACTCGTATGAAAATCTGGGTTTAACTAATACAGCTCTGGGGATTAAGGAAGAGAATGCTACTAAGCAGGTGTGGACACCCTCCCACTCATGACCACGAGGAATCTGTGTACGAAGAATCAAAATTACTTGGGAGGGCTTTTGTGTCAGAAGGTTGAATCGGAGGAAAAATCCCCAAAATTACTGTAGTAGTGCACTGCCGACCCAGCAAGTCACATGCATGCGGTGAGTAGTCCAGTTGGGGCCAGCGGACCTGCGGCCTTCCGGTCGCATCGCACCCCCACTCCTCATCCCCCCATGAGTCACGGGTCATGAACTGTCTGGCTCAATCACCGGGCGCAGGGACAATGGTCTTGCCCCCAGGTGAGGATTAGGCTCAGACGCGTACGCTCCTCTCCGCACGTAGCCAGATGAGATCATGCGTCACATGATGATCTCCCGACCTCCCGCTCTCCCGGAACTCCCCCCAGTCCTCCCTCCTACACGCCCCCAATAGAGTAACAATAAAAGGTGCCAGGAACCGGCGAGGCCCAGGGAGACTTCGCTAGGAACCACCCGGACCTCCCGGTCTCCAGCTGCTGGCCCGATCTCCACCGGAGAAGAGTGTTATCTCCAGGCGTCTCGTCTACCGTTCTTCACGTACTGACCCGGCGTGGAATTGCGGAGCTTCACAATTACAAAACACAGAAGTGTCTTCTCAAATGCAGCCTCTGGTTTTTCCTTGCCTCTGGGATACCATGTTGGGGATGATGGTTCCACTCTGCAGGTTTTTGGTTCCTTCCGCAAAGCAGAAGTACAGCAGGTTGCAGCTGGCAGAAAGCAACTCGCGGCCCTGTTTGCATGCCTCTGTGCATGCAGCTATCAGAGCCCATGGAAACAATGCAGGTTGCAGTCGTGCCTTTGCATGGAGGCATGTTTTTTTTACCTCCCTCCCTCAGCTACGTAGCTTCACGGGCAGGCAGGCATGGACCCCCGCAGCCATGTTGACATCTCGTGATGCCGTGAGACGTCCCTGTGTCCCTGCGTGGCTACACAGCTGCGAGGCGGGACCTTTAAAAATGGAGGAAAATGTGGCCACTTAAAACTCTTCCAGGACAGCCGTTCACTTGCAAGCAGCTACAACCCGCATTAAAACAAAAGAATCACGGATAGTGCGATTCTTGAAAAATCCAAGTTGGGGTGGGGGAACCGTGAAGCGGACTCGTTTGGAGTAGGATCCAGGCGAAGTCCCCCCCCCCCCCAACACAGGTCTTATACTGTTGTTAGCCCGTGTTTTTTGGCCTGTGCGGAAGGGGCCTTTATGTGGAAGTTCCCTGAATCTGTGGCCTCCCTTCCTTTTCAGACTGTTCACTTTGCATATGCAGTTGCTGCCTCCAAAGCCCAGCTTTGACTCATACACATGAATCTCTGAGCTTTCTCCCCACCATTCATGTGCAACAGGCATCTGTTGTATCTTCCTTTACTCATCAGGTTTTAGCCTTTCCTCATATGAAGATACTCCAGCATCATCAATGGATCATTGGGGTGTCCTTTCCAGTTCTTTTCCTAGCTTTTTTTTTTTGCACTGGCAGGAAGGGGAGATCCTATCCAACTTCACGTGCATTTGTTTGAAAAATTTCCATGCATCTAAGACAGCTCACAGCTTAAAAACAAAACCAAGCAAGGAGTCAATAAAAACAAATAACATCATTAAAAACAAGTCAATAAAACAAGTCATGCCAATAAAACCAAGCCAGGGCATGCATGCACATAAAGCAAACTGAACAGTCTGTAATGATATCGATAAAACACTTTACAGGCTAGAAGCACCCCCCCCCCAAAAAAAAAAAAATTCTGAAAAAGATGGAGCACCTCAGTTAAAAGCCTGGTTACAGAGAAGTGTTTTGACTTGGTGCTAAAAAGGAAAGGAAAGGAGGTGCCAGGCAGAACTCATGGAGGAGGGCATTCCGAAGGCAAGGTGCCACCACAGGAAACGCCTTGTCTCTGGTCGCAGTCTGCCAGCCTCTGCAGCTGAAGGCACGTGGAGATTGAGACTTGAGAAGAGGATCTTAATTGGCAGGCTGGACAATAAAGGAGGAAGCGGTCCTTTTTGTGTGTTCTTGTGTGCCCGGCTGAGTGTAAAGTTACAGAACTGCTCCCAGTTGTTTGAGTTCTGGATTCTGTTGAGAGAAACAGCACTTCATGTGTGTTTTCCTGTTGCACAACGAGCAGAGTGCACTGTAGGCTAAAACAGGAGGTGCCACAGGAGGTGGTGATGGCCACTAACCTCGATAGCTTTAAAAGGGGCTTGGACAGATTTATGGAGGAGAAGTCGATCTATGGCTACCAATCTTGATCCTTTTTGATCTGAGATTGCAAATGCCTTAGCAGTCCAGGTGCTCGGGAGCAACAGCTGCAGAAGGCCATTGCTTTTACATCCTGCATGTGAGCTCCCAAAGGCACCTGGTGGGCCACTGCGAGTAGCAGAGAGCTGGACTAGATGGACTCTGGTCTTATCCAGCTGGCTTGTTCTTATGTTCTTATGTAACACAGTGGAGCTTACTTGCGCACATGTGTGTGTGAGCTTGGGAGAGGCAGCTTGGACACAAAAGAAACTTGGAGTCATTTGTAGTTTCTAATCTATTAAAAAGAGTGTTTATTAGTGAACTCCATTCTGGATAGAAAGGTAGGTAGATAGGTTCACTAAGCTATCCTATTGTAGCTGGATGGAGATGGATGCATGGAGCACCCACCTTCCCTCTAGGCATGGTAAAAGTAAGATGGAGAAATCCGAGAAGAAGGCAGAAGGAAGGAAGGAACTCCCTGAGAGTATCCGTCTAATATCAAAGGGATAGAACCAGCATGATAGAGTAAAGGTGTCAATCCCTAGGTCCCTATCTAGCCACTGGCTATCTAGTAAAACCCCCTCTGTAGGTTGAGGCCGGAAACAGCGTTGTCCTTTTCTTCCAACAGATTCTAGTTCAGCCTCTTCCTTCTGTTTAAATGCTGGTTTTTGGTAACAACGTGGGCCTTGCCTTCTTGTAAGCACATTTTGACAGATGGATGCATTTTGCCAATGAACTATTGAGGAATTGACAAGGCTGCCTTCTGGGAATTTGCAGCTGTGTTGGCATTCCCCTTGTTGGCATTCCCCCTTGCCTGCTGAAAAAGCTGGTGCTTTTGCCCTCTTTCTAGGGATGTGAATCCTTCTGTGGGCGTGGTGTTGGCTCTGCAGGGTGTGCTACGACAACATGTGAATGCTGTGCCATTGTTTCTTCCCTGTACCTTGGTTGCAGCAGGGAATTTGGACCCCCATCTGCAGAGCAACCTTGGTACCTTCCCTCCAGGCCTCATCACTTCCAGTCTGAACTTTCAGCCAGGAGGTTATATCCGTGCATTACCGATAACACTGAATGCTTTGATATCTGGGCAAAACTCTATGGTAAAATCATAGTTTATGTCCAAAAGCCACAGTATCCACTATTGCTGGCAATGCCCAGATATCACTTCCAGTGCACACTGGAAATGATGTTGCTTCTTTGTTGGTCTAGGACTCCCCACCACCGAAAAGTCCCCCACCAGCCAGCTGATTAGCAGTGGGGGGCTTGCAGCCATACTTCCCTAGGGTCCTCTGCTGAAGGTGAAAGTGCCAAGGATTGCCAAGACTGGCATGAGAAATTCCTAGAGATTTGGGGAGTGGGGCTTTAGAAGGAAGGAGTTTGAGGAAGAGAGGGACCTCAGCAGCCATTTTCTCCAGAGAAACTGATCTCTGTAGTCTGGGGATCAATTGTAATACAGGGAGATCTCCTGGCTGCACCTAGAGGTTGGAAGACCCTACAGTGACCTTACCTCAAGAGTTCCTGTCTGTGGGAATGTATCCCAATGGACTGTATCTGGCTGCCTCTCATAGGAGCATCAATGGCTCCATGTCTAGTGGCTTACAGTGGGCAGAGATGAGGGGGGGATGGTCCCTGGGGCAACACACCTGCTCTGGGTGCTTCCCTGCACCCCGCTTACCTTAGCTGGCGGGAGCACGCTATGGGCCGCTCCTTGGCCCGGCCCTGTCAGGCTAGGGGTCCCTGCCTAGGGGTCCCTGGCAGCAGCCCAGCCAGACTGCTCCTTCAGCCGGCAGAGGCTCTGCCGGCTGAAGGAGCAGCCTGGCGGGGCAAGGCCGAGGGGACAGGTGAGGGGGCCATTCTCCGCCCCCCACATGACCAGCTGGCATGCGCCTGGGGACATGTGGCAGTGGGTTTACAGTGGGCTCTGATGCCACTACTATTTTTTTTGCACCTTGTTGGGGGTGTTGCCAACTTTCCATCTCATATTTCTGCCTGTAGAGAATACTTAGGACCCCAGTCAGTGGTGCTGGCATAACTCTGGGGGCCATGATGTGCTGCCACTGGGGTCTAGCAGGCTTCCGTAGTTCCTGTGCTTTTTAGACTGAATCGCTCATGCAGCAGGCCTCAGTGAGGTAAAGGTAGGAGAATCTGGAGTGAAAATGCTTGTGAATCTTATTTGAAACTCCCAAGCCCCATTCTTGGGGAAAAAATGTAACTGCAGGCAAGAGCAAAATGTCAGTGGTAATATTAATTGGATATTATTTCCAGATAAGACTGTATGCTTAAAGTATCCCTCTTGCTTGAAGATCGCCCTCTATGGCACACCGTAGGTCCCGTTTCAAGCTCCCTTTCCTCCCAGGCACAAGCAGTCTGTCGGGTTTATAGGGATAATCCTTTTCTTTTACAGAGAATCCATTTTAATCTATTTTATTTTGAATGCCACCCTACCGAACTCATAAATCCATTTAAATGTCAGATTAAACAACACTTGCACAAACCCCACCAGATGTACCTCCAGCAATGTGATTTTAATAGAAGAGCCGCTGGAAGCTGCAAGGGGTGACATCTCACAGGGATGGGATCAAAAGGAGATTTTCTTCTCTGAGAGCTGAGTGTGTTGAGTCAGATCTGTCTGGACAGTAGCTGTTGAAGGACTTGGGTGCTCCAAGAGGCGCCTTCTCAGGAAAAGAAGCACTCAGTGGGAGAGGACTTTCTGGATAAACACAGAGAGAGAGACCCTGAAAAAAGCAACTGGTGCTCAGCAGGGGTGAGTTTGAGGCCTTGAACCTAGGATTGTGAATCTCCAAGAGGTTACTGGGGATCGCCTGGAATTCCAACTCATATTCCTGCTACAGAGATTAGATCCCCTGGAAAATGTGGCTGTTTGGGAGGCTGGAACCTATGGTATCATCTTTCACTTTGGCCCTGCCCTCCTCCAAACTCCTCCCGCCACAGGCTCACCCCCAAAACCTCTGTGGGTATTTCAGTTTGGAGCTGGTAACCCTAGGAGCCGTGTGGCGTAGTAGTTAAGTCCTTGCACTGCCACTCACACAGTCAGGAGTTTGAGCCCCCTGTAGGTCAGATATCCTGGCAGCTGGCTCAGGGCCTACTCAACCATCCATCCATTTCTTGGTCGGTAAATGAGTACCTAGCTCATAGCTACGAGGTTGCCGTCTGTTAGGCAGGCAGTAAGAAGCTTTTGGACTGGCCAGCTCTTGAATCATGGTCAGGAGATTACCTGGCCTTCTAACATTGCATAACATGTGGACCCTGCTGGACTTAGAGCTGCCAACTCTGAGTTGGGAAATTTCGGGAGGTTTGGGGGTAAAGCCTGGGAGGGACCTCAGCAGGATGGGAAGCCATCCAGTTCATTCTCCAAAGCAACTATTTTCTCCAGGGAAGAATCTATTATAATTCTGGAGTTATAATCCTGGAGATCTCTAAAGTCCACTTGGAGGGTGGTAACCCTAATTGGAGTCTATTTTTTTTTCAAATAAATGTCCCTCCCTTATTTGCTTCTTCTTCCCAGAATGCAATGAAACTGTTGTCTTGGTATCGAATACCAAAACTTGGCAAAACAGGGGCTCAAGGTCTTGACCTGGAAAATCTGATTCTTGATTCTTTCTGTATTTTGCTCCAGAGTCAGCGTGGTGTAGTGGTCAAGAGCACGTGCACTCTAATCTGGAGAAACGGGTTTGATTCCCTGCTCTACTACTTGAGCTGTGGAGGCTTATCTGGTGAACCAGATTAGCTTGTGCACTCCAACACATGCCAGCTGGGTGACCTTGGGCTAGTCAAATTCTTCGGAGCTCTCTCAACCCCACCCACTGAGGTTGGGGGTGGGGTGTGTGAAAGGAAAGGAGATTGCAGTGTCCCCGGGTGCCACTCTTCTGGTCACGTGGGGGGCACAAAATCGGCCTCCCACGTGACCAGAAAGTCCTGCTGTCTCATCGTTTTCGCATGCCTCGACCCCGACTGAGGCACACAAAAACGACAAGGCAGTAGGACTTCCTGCTGTCTCCAAGCACCCACCTTCCTGCTTCCCAAGCCCCACCCCCAGCCTCAGTGCTTATAAAAGAAGGTCCCTGAGGCTGGGACTTCAGTCTCTTCTGGCCTGCCCGGCGGGGACCTTTCCCATGTTCATGTCCACGGTGACATGGGCGGGTTGAGGGCAGTGGGAGGTGGAGCCTGGGGCCATCAGGGGGTGGGGCTGGAGGGTGGGCGGCAGAGCCTGGGGGGTGTCCTGGAGACAATTTGCCTCCGGGCGCCATTTACCCCTGGTATGCCACTGGGAGACTGTAAGCCCCTTTGAGCTTCTATACAGGAGAGCAAGGGGGGATATAAATCCAAACTCTTCTTCTTTCCTCTATCCACAGAAAGTTCTGATGAGCTTTAAAGTGTATTGAGTGTTTTTGCCATTGTTTTGGCCCTATAAAAAGATATTAGGTGGGAAAGTGGATTGATATAATCAGATCTCATTAGATCACAGAAACTGAGCAGGTATTAGTAGCCCTGAGTAGCCTGATTTCATCAGAACTTGAAAGTTAAGTAGGGTCAGCCGTGGTCAGTACTTGAGATGGTAATAGGGTTGCCAATCTCCAGGTAGTAGCTGAAGATATGTCACTTTTACAACTGATCTCCAGCTGAGAGAGATCTCTTCACCTAGAGAAAATGGCTGCATTGGAAGGTGGCCTCTATGGCATTATAACCTATTGAAGTGCCTCCCCTCCCTAAACCCCACTCTCCCAACTCAGAGCTGGCAACCCTAATGGGTATGGTTTCTAGCTCTGATTGGAAAAAGCCTGGAGATTTTGGACATGGAGTCTGGGGAGGGCAGGGTTTGGGGAGGGGAGGAATCTGAGCAAGGTACCATGCCAAAGATGCCACCGTCTGAAGGTATCATTTCCTCCAGGGGAAGGATCTTTGTGGTCTAGAAGACAGTTATAATTTTGGACCCCCCCGGAGGTTGGCAACCCTGAGATGGAGACCACCAAGCAGGGCCAAGGTTGCTGTATAGGGGAAGGCAATGGCAAACCAACTCTGCTCACTTCTTGCCTTGAAAAACCCCTAGCCCTAGGGTCACCGTGAGTTGCTTGCAACATGATGGCATATGATGATGATGATGATGATGATGATGATGATGATGATGATGATGATGATGATGATGATGATGATGGTAGATTTCACAGCTGCCAGATCTTTAGCTGGTTGTTGGCCTGCATTACAATTCGAGCCTCACCCAGAGGCCTAGGAAGTTGTAATATTTCGGCATAGTATTCGTGCGGATCCCAGCAAGGCTGCCTTCTGAATTTGACAGATGTTAATTTTGTCTATTATTGTAGATTTCACAGCTGCCAGATCTTTAGCTGGTTGTTGGCCTTTTAAAAAAATTATTATTATTATCATTATTATTTTTGTTGTTGTTGTTGTTGTCTTTCTAAAGAAAGGACAGCTTTGCACACACCAAGATTTCAGAACATATATAAAAGGAGAGCATGAGGGAAGGGGAACAGGACATGTTATGGCTTCTTCTGATATCTAACTTTTCAACTGCTCTCTTGCACCCCCGACCCCCACTTCCCACGTACCTCATTTGAACAGGAGCTTGAGTATGGTGAAAGGCAGTGATCAAAGCCTCTCATACACCAGATCCCTGCAAAAAAGGGGAGTGGGTGACTTTTCCACTGCGCTAATTAAAAGGTTTCTCAGGTATTTGCTTCTCTCTGCCCAAAGCCAGGTGTCTCTGGGGAGAATGGAAACCTGGAAGCTTTGGAGAGATTTCAGAAAAACATCTGAACTTACATCTCATTTGAAAGGAACCTTTGAACCAGTGGAGTTTGCCTGGCAGCACCAGACCCGGGCTTCCCCTGGAAATCAGAGCTGCAGGGACTGTGCAATGTCAGAGCAGAAAGAGAATAAGAATGCAAATGTGATGTTTCTGAAATTGACTTCGTGTTCTCCTAAGTGTTTTGCCTGGATAAGGCAATGTATTTAGCTAATTGATCCTGAACATGGCTGCATGCCATGCTTCACAAACCATCCTCGCCATCCACAGATGATGCAGTTTGGTCTCTCACTGAAAGACTTCATGCATTTTGTTATTTACATGCATATAAATTACCCGCTTTGATCTAAGGTTGTTAATAAAACAACTAAGCCTTGACGCCTCCCGGAAGGAAAGTGAGGCAGGCTGGTGTTAAGATGCTTTTAATTAATAAATCTGTAAGCGCCGAAGAAAATATATACAGTGAGAATGGGAGGGGGAAGGGAGGGGCAAGACAAGGAAGTGTTCCGATGCTAGGTGTTTACACACCCTGTAAGGGTGGAGGGGAAGTTGGCCATGTAAGCACAAAAGGACATGAAAAGGTAGATTTAGCAGGACAACCCCCCTCCCCCCACTGGCCACTGGCAGGAGATGGGGAAATAGGGTTGCCAAATCCAGCTTGGGAACTCCTGAAGATTTGGAGGTGGAGTCTGGGGAGGACAAGGATCTCAGCAGGGTAAAATGCCATACAGTACTCCTTCCAAAGCATCTATTTTTCTCCAGGGGAACTTATTTCTGAAGTCTGGCAATGACCTGTAATTCCCCGATCCCCAGGTCCCCCTGGAAGCTGGCATCCCTACTGAAAGATGACGCAAATCCCTTCCACCAATCAAGGGACTGAGAGGCATTGTGGAATTGCCCAACAGATGATGTGTGCAGCTGGTCCAAGCCTCCCCCTCTCCTCCCCCTCTAGGAATTAAATATGAGTTACAGCAGTGTTGATCTTTAAAGCCCTATATGGTTTGGGACCAATATACCTGAAAGATCACTTAACCCCTTACAAACAATTATGGTTGTCTTCTATAGTGGTGTCCAATATTTCATTACCAAATATCAAGCCAACAGAAGAGAGTTTTAAGTAGCTTTGTTTGCAAAGAGAGGGGAGTCATTCCCTCATGGGCATACTCAGCCGAAACAGTATATCTACAGCACATTTATTCCCTTCTCCCAAATTTGCCACACCCCATTGGCAAAGGGTACTTAGAGCCACAACTTTCAGGTCTGCCTATTTATATGATCCTCCTTAATATGTGCCCCCTTCCATATTCTTCCTGTATGTTCATTATCGACGTCCCTTATTCAAGTTGGGGCATAAAAGTTAGTATGCATTAGCTCATTAAGCATGCTCAATACGTATAATCTGAAGCAAGCCTTGCCATTTAGCCTATTTCCTCACCGGCAGGCTTGATCAATACCCTAGAAATTCGGTAAAATTCGGATTTGGATTTATTCGGACATAAAATTATCTGTATGCCTGAATAAGACAAATAACATATTCGGATATAGCTGAATATTCGGGTCCGTCTGATTGTTTTGTATTTTGGGGTGTTTTTTCACATTTCAGCCTGCAGGGAGCACATTTTTAAAGCTAACGGCACCAAAATTTCAAGGTATCATATGGAGACTGTTCTGATGATACCACCCATGTTTGGTGAAGTTTGGTTCAGGGTGGCAAAATTTATGGACCCCTAAAAGGGGTGCCCCATCCCGCATTGTTTCCAGTGGGAGTTAACTGCTGAGTGGCCAAACTGGGGCGACAGCGTGAGTGCCCACAAAGAGGGCTCTGAGTGCCAACTCCGGCACACATGCCATAGGTTCTCCACTACTACTGTAGATCCACAACCTGCTGCACTGTGCTAGTATCCACTTTTCTGTACTTCAGACCAGCTTATAAGTGAATCCTGTGTCGGTCCCTCCTATTCAATTTACTTTGCTTCTGAAATAGTCATCCGGTCACTTTAAGGAGCAAAAATGGACTGTTTGTGCAGAGAGAGACTCTACCTCTCAATATTTCCTTGATGGTGTGGAGCAGGACAATGACCATCACACTGCAAACCACCCTGGAATAGGATTATCCAGAAACTGGGAAACTAGAGCAGCGCTTTGCACAGACAGATTGCCGTTGTCCCAACCTACAAAGCAGCCCTCGGTGGACACAGAAAATGGAGAGCAATTTCATTGTAAAATATTCATAGACAGCTGCTCAACTCCGTTTCATCTCCATGTCGGTATAAACTGGAGCTGGTCTATAATTAAATCATTTATGTTTCAGATGCTGAACAGGGTGTTTTAAATGTTTGGGTCTTGTAAATGATGTTTATTTATCGGGAGCAAATTAAGTGCTCCTGCAGTGGGTCTCAGAGCCCAGTGCAAAGGGCCACTGAGCAACTCTTCCTTTTTTCCTTCCTTTTGAGCAGGAAAAATTTGTTCAGCTCAGGGAAGGGGAGGAATTGTTCAGGAAGAACTCTGTAAAATCAAACAAGGATCTGTGCCCCCTCTCTGCTCCTTCCAAGTGCAATAAGGTTACCGACTCCAGGTTTGGAAATTCCTGGAGATTTGGGGGTAGAGCTAAGGATGGTGGGGCTTGAGAAAGGGCGGGTTCTCAGTTAGGTATGATGTCATGGAGTCTGCCTTTCAAAGCATCCATTTTCCTCCAGTGGGACTGATCTCTGTATTCCGGAGATGAGCTGTAATTCTAGGCCCTACCTGGAAGTTGGCAACACTGAATAAAGCCTTCCCTCTCCTTCCATCCTCAAGTCAGAGGCATGATTCTGGGATTCCAATTGCTTTGGCTGGGGCCACCAAAGTGGACATGTGAGAGTTTAAGGCCATGCAGCCAGGATAAGAGAGCACATGGATGCCTTCTCCATAGCCAGAAGGCAGCTCCCATGTTCCATAATGTGACTTAGGCAACTGTGGGGCTGTGCACAGGAAATCTTGGAATTGGCTAGAATCTCAGCAGCCAGCAGCCAGTTCTATGGGGCAAAGTGAACATGCACCAGATGGAGTCCCTTTTAACGAGGGCACAGCTTGGCCCTCACACTCGACTGTTGAGTCATCAAGGCAGGAAACAGTTTTAGCCCCCACTCCATTGCTGCCCCCAAGTGAGCTTCTTGGCTGTACTCCGTATGATCAAATGCTTGCCATTTCTAGCAATAACAATAAAGCAATTGGAGGGGCTAAGAATTCACTTGTCCTGATGCTGGGTGGCCTGGTCCCGCTGTCTGAATCCCTACAGTGTATGTTTGTCTGGTACTCATGCATACAAGGCAGAGGCATAGCTCCAAGGGAACGGAGGGGGGAGGGTTGCACGACACACCAGGCGTGCGCCCCTGCGGGGGCGTGGCAAAGGCATTCCAGGGGCGTGCTGTGGCCGTTCTGGGGCAGGGCAGGGGCGGACGTTGATGTGGCAGGGGCGGAGGATGCACCAGTTCAACGGGCGCTTTCCCCCCTCGCTCCATCCCTGATACAAGGTATCTTTGAGTAGAACCCAGTGTCATACACGAATTCATACATTTAGGGCTTAGGGAGCTAGGGCTCCAGCACTGGTTCTGGAAATTTTTGGAGATTTTGGGGTGGAGTCTGGGAAGGGTACTGTTTAGGGAGGGAAACGACCTCTGCCACATGTAGGGTCATAAAGTCTAACCCCACCCCCGGAGTTACAATTTTCTGCAGGGGAACTGATCACTTCTGTCTGGAAATCAGACCTAATTTTGGAAGATCTCCAGGCCGCACCTAGAGGTTAGCAATTCCAATAAGTGCCCCATGCGTTGTCCCCCACAGTCAGATGTGAGTTGGGGATTATCTTCCATTCCTAAGCACACAGAGATGTGGCTTCCGCTCCCCTTTACCCCATGACATTTTCCCAGCTGGAAAGGTTCTGGGAGGGTGCTGTAGGGGAAATCCACCCATTCTCTGGGGATTCCGGCTGAGAAATGTCAGACTGTTATTCAGGGCGGGACCCCCAGGCCCAAGCTGCATATGCCATCATGGCCTAATCCATGCTGCTGATGTAGGACAGGTGATGCGTTTTTGCACGTACAGTGCCTCAGGTGCATCAACATGTTATTTCTGTGCCTCCTCCTGTTCTTCACCTTGCACAGACACTGGACTCAAAGCAAACAAACTCCCCTTCCTGTGATACTGCAATTATTAACCTGACGGAGGTGCTTTCAAAAGTCAAGAAATGGCAGTCTTGCAAGAGTTTCCCAGAGGTCCCTTTCTGCAGCATCCAGGCGGCGTTTTCCTTTGTCAAACGTGGCTCTTTAATTCACCGTGTCTCCCTCCTCCCTGAGTCCAGGAAGGTTAGGTTGTGTAGATAACGGACACAGTCCTAAATTATTTGAGCCCTCTGCAAATGAGTGCCTTTCAAATTAAACCGTCTCTGATGCCTAGGGCTCCTTTTGGGCTTCTAGACCATGGGTCTGTGGGAACCTCTTGACTCTCCAGATAAATTAGTTCATACTATCAATTCCCATCGGCAGTATGGCCAGCATTGGCCCATTATTATGCTGGACAGGAGCTGATGGGAATTGTAGTTCTTGAACATCTGGAGAGCTTCAGTAGGTTGCAGACTCCGAGACCTAGGACTAGGATGTTCAGGAATTAGCCAATTCCCTATCAGTTTCTGTCAGCATGGCCAATTGGCCATGCTGGTAGGGGCTGATGGGAATTGTAGTTCCTGAACATCTGGAGAGCCACAGGTTCCCTACCCCTGGTCTAGACTGTCACTGCATTTACAACCAAATGATGAATAAGCTACAAAGGAAACATCAGATCACCAGGCTGCAAATCCTAAATATGATTCACCAGGAATAAACTCTAGAAAGCTGGTGCATGCTGGAGACAGAGGGTGTGAGGCTGAGAAGTCCATGCTACGAGACTGCCTTACCCCATATGTTCCGAGTCGCTCTCTCCGTTCAGCAGAGGCGAATTTACTGGTGGTCCCTTGTCCCTCTATGATGCAGCTAGCCTCCACCTGGGCCAGGGCTTTTACAGCCCTGGCCCCTGCCTGGTGGAACACTGTTCCTCCAGCTGTTAGGGACCTGTAGGACCTTGGGGGGTCTCGCAGGGCCTGTAAAACCGAGCTCTTCCACCGGGCTTTTGGGGAGGCTGGCCGCTGAGTCCACCCCTCTCTGTTGCCCTATGTGTCATCAGCTTATCTGAAAATCTACCAGTCCCCTCCTGGGGTTTTACCCGACGTCATCCACCTAATTTGTTAATTATGAAAGGTTATTGATTGATTGATTGATTGATTGTTTAAACTTTTATACCGCCCCATCCCCAAGGGGCTCTGGGCGATGTACAACATAAAATATAAACATAAATAAGTTATTAAAAACCTTTAAAACAGCGATAACAATAACAATGGTAATAATAGAGGCATCCGATCAACCCCACTTTTAAAATTCTCCCCGGGAGAAAGGGGGGAGGGCGGCGAGTCACGTTGGAAGGTAGGCCCAGATGGAAGGGCCAACTGTAAAGCACCATTTAGCGGCTGGCCTCTGGGCCAAAGCCAGCTGAACAACTCTGTTTTACAGGCCTCTAAGTGGAACTCGGGTATGTCCCAAGAGGGCCTGGACAGCTGGAGGAAGAGTGTTCCACCAGGTTGGGGCCAGAGCTCGAAGGCCCTGGCCCAAGCGTGGAGGCCAGCCACATCATTGAGGGGCCAGGGACCACTAATAAATTGGCCTCCACTGAGCGGAGAGGCCATGCAGGGACATATGGGGTGATGTGGTCTCGAAGATACAAGGGTCCCAGGCCGCGTAAGGCCTTAAAGGTCAACACCAGTACCTTGAAGGTGATCCGGAACTCTACTGGGAGCCAATGCAGCTGGCGCAACACAGGCTGAATATGATCGTAGATGGCGCTGCCTGTGAGTAAGCGCGCTGCCGCATGCTGAACCAGCTTTAGTCTCCGGATCAGACGCAAGGGAAGACCCGCGTAGAACGAGTTACAATAGTCTAATCTGGAGGTAATCAAGCTATGTGCGTGGATCACAGTGAAGTGGCTAGGGCTTGGGAGGAAAGGAGCCAGTCACTGGCTCACGAAGGTGGAAAAAGGCAACCCGGGTTATATGGGCCACTTGGGTCTCCATCGAAAGAGACAAATCCAGGTGGACCCCCAGGCTGCGCACGGAGGGGGTCGGCGCCAATGTGACCCCCTCCCACACTGGTGGCTGGAAAATCCTGTACCCCCCCCTCGCGGCCAAGCCAGAGAATCTCCGTCTTCAATAATTGATGCTACTGAGCCCTTTCGGGGTAGGGTGGTCTAATAAATCAAATTATTAATTTATTCATCATCATCATCATCATCATCTTAATCTTTGCAGCAGCAGTCTCTCGTTCTCTGGATCACACTCACGCTGTAAAAATAACTGTTATCCTACAGGGCTGTTGTACAGATCACCAGTGCTGGATGTGAAGCACTCTTTGGAAAGAACTATATGGCTGTCTCTGCTGTGTCAAATTCAGTGTGTTCCCACATGCCATTAAATCTCTATTGAAGGGGCAGGGTGTTTTTCCCCTCTCCTTTGCACCCACTCAGAGGTGGAAGTGTGGGGGTGTGTAAATACTCCAGCTAGGACCAATTCAGGAGTGGCAGTGGAGCTAAGCTTTGCCTTTGAATGACAGAACTCCATATCCACCCAGTTCTATCCCCTTGTGGGATAGGGTTGCCAGTTCCAGGTTGGGCAGTTCCTGGAGATTTGGGCATAGACCCTGGAGATGATGGGTTTTTGGCAGGGGAGGGTCGTCAGTGGGGTATAATGCCATCGAGTCCAGCTTTGAGAGCCTGGTGGTGTAGTGGTTAAGAGCAGGTGGATTCTAATCTGTAGAACCGGGTTTGATTCCACTCCTCCACCTGAGTGGCAGAGGCTTATCCGGTGAACCAGATGTGTTTCCGCACTCCTACAATCCTGCTGGGTTACCTTGGGCTAGTCACAGTTCTTTCAGAACTCTCTTAGCCCCCTCAACCTCACAAGGTGTCTGCTGTAGGGAGAGGAAGGGAAAGGAGCTTGGAAGCCACCTTGAGTCTCTTTACAGGAGAGAAGGGGGAGTATAGATCCAAACTTTTCCTCCTCTTCTTTCTGCCTGGATAGCCCAGCTAGTGGGAGGAGGGAGTGGGTTTTTATTGAGTGTCCTTGTCCTTGGGTCAGTGGGTTGGTCTAGAGATGACCTTCAGTCCTTCTTCCAAGTTTTCAGCCTTGGAACAAGGCAAAGCTCAAGTAGGGTGTGGCAGGCAGCTAGGCACTTTGTTGTCCCACTGCATTCCCTTTACTGCGGAGTTAATAACGTGGAAAATATAGGACAGCGCATTCATTTGCTTAAAAGGGAAATAGCTGTTGATGATCTCCACCACGTCCTTGTTGGCTCTTAAAAATGACAGTAATCTGTTCGGCACATTTCCCCTCAGCCTCAATTAGGTCTCCCGATCAGATGAAAGATGTGGGTCACTTTGCATTTCTGCTGTCTTGCTGGCCCATGAGGGACCTCTGTCCCGCTTCACAAGAAGGCTGCAACTGGAGGGTGGAAGGAATGCGGATGGATTGCTGCCTCCTGGGATAGGAGTAATCCATTGCCACAAAAGCATGGGGTGAGATTTCTTCTTGCCTGTGCCTGGGAGATGTTTGTTCCTAATGAAACCTCTGGAACTGGTGGGGGTTTGGGTCGCCAGTCTCCAGATGGTGGCAGGAGATCTCCTGAGATTCCAACTGAACTCCAAGCAACACAGATCATCTGGAGAAAAGGGGCTCTTTGAAAGGTGAACTCTATGATATTGTACTGCATTGAAGTCCATCCCCGAACCCTACACCCTGCCTTCCTTAGTCTCCGGGAAACCCAGGTTCGAATCCCCACTCTGCCATGGAAACCTGTTGGGTGACCTTGGGCCAGTCACACACTCTCAGTCTCGACCCTGGCAAGTATTTGGATGGGAGACCTCCGTGGAATGCCAGGGGTGTGGTTTGAAGGCAGGCAATGGCAAACTACCTCTGACTGTCTCTTGCCTTGGAAATCCCATGTCATGGGTTGCCATGTCAGCTGTGCTTTAATGGCACAAAAAAAGTGATCGGGAGGAGTCACTCCAGGCTTAATAAATCAATGTTCCAGGGAGAATGGTAAGTTTGCTCACCTCTAGGTTGGGCCTGGAGATCTCCAGACAATAGAGAGCAGTTCCCCTGGACAAAATGGCCGCCTTAGAGGGTGGATTGTATGCCAGTGTATCCTCTAAGCCCCCTTCCTCTCCAAACCTCCCCCCCGCCAATGAAATCTTTAGAAATTTCTCCACCCACTGTTGGCAATCAAGGGTGTTTTAGTGAAGAGTGGCGGACCCTAATCTGGAAAACTGGGCTCCATTTCCTAAAACTCTATGTGAAGCCTGCTGGGTGACCGTGGGCCAGTTATGGTTCTCTCACAATTCTCTCAGGCCATGGCAAACCACCTCTGAATGTCTCTTGCCTTGAAAACATTGCAACGTTGCCATAAGTCAGCTGTGACTTGATGGCACTTTCAGCTGCAGCCAAATTTGGAAGCTCTAGACCAGTGGTGGCGAACCTTTGGCACTCCAGATGCTATGGACTACAATTCCCATCAGCCCCTGCCAGCATGGCCAATTGGCCATTCTGGCAGGGGCTGATGGGAATTGTAGTCCATGGCATCTGGAGTGATAAAGGTTCGCCACCACGGCTCTAGACGCTGAGGAGGGGTGACTCTGGCACTTTCCCCTTTGGTGCTATAGAAGGGGATGGCGAAAGAACAGAAGCCTTTTCAAGGGAGCAGCAGTGGTGTAGTGGTTAAGAGCAGGTGTACTCTAATCTGGAGGAACCGGGTTTGATTCCCCGCTCCGCTGCCTGAGCTGTGGAGACTTCTCTGGGGAATTCAGTTTAGCCTGTACACTCCAACACACGTTAGCTGGGTGACCTTGGGCTGGTCACAGTTTTTCTGAGCTCTCTCAGCCCCACCTATCTCACAGGGTGTTTGTTGTGAGGGGGGAAGGGAAAGGAGATTGTCAGCCCCTTTGAGTCTCCTATAGGAGAGAAAGGGGGGATATAAATCCAACTCTTCTTCTTCTTCTTCTTCTTCTTCTTCTTCTTCTTCTTCTTCTTCTTCTTCTTCTTCTTCTTCTTCTTCTTCTTCTTCTTCTTCTTCTTCTTCTTCTTCTTCTTCTTCTTCTTCTTCTTCTTCTTCTTCTTCTTCTTCTTCTTCTTCTTCTTCTTCACTGTAAGGCAGCCAGGGAAACAACTCTAAGCTTTGACTGTTCCTTCAATTTAATTTTAAATATTTTTATCCCACCTTTCCAGAAAGGTGAAGCCTGCTAACAGACTTGAAAAACAATCTTTAAAATGGCTCTCTGCCGGTTCACACATGTATCAAGTGGTTTCTTGATGCTTGATTGGAGCAAATGACTGGCCAGTAAATGTGTCACCCCATTACATTTGGAGCATTACATTTGGAGCATTAGTTCACACATTCATGCTGTCACTGGGTGTTTGCTGGATGATTATGTAGGTTTGATAGGCCAGGCCTCACAGAATCCATTTTTGCAAAATTACCAAGTACCTGCCTGTGTAGTAAATGAAACTTTATTTAGTGTCGGGAATAAGATGAGGTTGTGGTGACATGTCATATGGAATGGTTCCAGGGCTATGAGTCTTCTACTGAATCTTCTAGTGGGAATAGGAGCATTGGAGGACAATAAATTCAATCATTCAAAAGACCTTAAAAATGAATTTACCACTGAAACCAGAAAAAGACCTCAAAAATGAATATACACTTGAAAGTTGAATATACAAAAATGAATATACAGTTGAAACTTATGGACAGAGCTGTGGAGAAAAAAACATGACACCAGCTGCAAGAATGTTGCCTGCACAAAAATGGAAATCTCCAGATAGAACTGCAATAGCAGAATGGTAGTTGAAGGATCTGGAGTTGGCAGAGGTGGCCAAAATCACCTTGTTACTTAAAGAAAGAAGTTTAATACTTTTTTGGCCAATTGGAAACTATTAATGGATTTCTTGGATAAAACTGAAAAAAGTAAATCAGTCAGAGAAATATGGGGGGGAAATGGTGTTCGGGGACAACTTCTCTGGGTGCCCCACCCCCCTGAGCCCCACTGCCCTGGGCTCCCTGCAGCTCGGCTTCTGCCCTCCCCAGAACCTGGGGACAGCAGCAGCCAACCTCCAGGGATGTGCTTTGAGGCCAGGGGGTGGGACTTAGGGTGGGACCACACCCCTGAGCCCACCCTGCCCTCCCGGTGGCAAGGCTCAGGGACAGAGCCCCACCCTGAGCCCCACCCCCGGCCTCTGTGTTTTTAAAAGCACGACACGGGAAGCTGGCCGCTGCTCTCCCCAGACTCTGGGGAAAGCAGAAGCTGGGCTTCAGGGTGTCTGGGGTGGGGCAGGGGAGGGGCAGTTCACCACCGCTGCCCACTGTGGCACCCCACCCTGGGGAGGGCAAAAGTCGGCCTGCAAGAAGGCCAGGAGGGGGCGGGTGGGCACACGCCAGTTTTGTCATGTGGGGAGGGGGTGACTGAAAGAGGTGTCTTGGGACATGGGTGTCCCCATGTCCCCAGACTGGTACGCCCCTGAAATCAGTGATTAGTGGTTTTGAAGATTAGTGGATTGTCATTTAAGACTTAACAGGGAAAAGTATTTTAATTATCAGTAGTGGTTATTAGGTTGGAACTTTAAGTATGTGGTTAAAGAGCAAGTGATATTAATTTTTTACACTTCACACTAGATGTAGATGAAATTGGGAGTCCTTATGTTAAGTGTACGTTCTTCTAAATTCTGATCTTTTCCTTTCCTTTGCTTTTTTGTCAGCATTTCCCGCACTAATAAAATCTGACATCAGAAAAAAAAAGTGGGAATATTTAATTTGATTTTTTTTCTGTAGCAGGACTGGCACCAACATTCTGGGGTCTGTGAGGCAGTTTGACTTAAGCAATGGAGGGCGGGGAAGGATGCCAGTGAATAAGTGTCATGGGAAAGGGGGAACAGGGAATGTCTGCACAGTAATGTCTCCACTACTGCTGCTAGGGAGACAACGAACAGGATGTGGCAAGTGATATCAGTTTTAATCTTCCCTGCTGTCCCAGGAGGTCAGCCCAGTTCATACTGGTTTATCCTCACGATCACTCTGAGAAAGTCACTGACTCCAGTTAGGTTGCTAGAACGATTGTGCCTAAAGTGGCTGAAGAAGACATATTTGTCGAAAGTATTGTTCTTTCCCTGGGTCAATACTCCCACCTTTCATTGACCATCAGCCAAGGATTTTATCAACATCCTGCTCATCTATATATACATGAAACCTATCAACAGAAGTTGTGTTTTAAAAGCATCAGACATGGGTATCCTTCTATACCCATGGTGGCGAACCTTTGGCACTCCAGATGTTATGGACTACAATTCCCATCAGCCCCTTCCAGCATGGCCAATTGTAGTCCATAACATCTGGAGTGCCAAAGGTTCGCCACCACTGTTCTATACCATTAGTGGATCTCTTACTCAGAGGTGGGATCCAGCAGGTTCTCACAGGTTCCCGAGAGTAGGTTACTAATTATTTGTGTGTGCCGAGAGGGGGTTACTAATTGGTGATTTTGCCATACTGATTTTGGCCTTAGTTACACCCCTCCTTTTCAGCAGTAGCCGCATAGAACTTGAAGCAGCTCTAGCAGGAGGTTGCACCGGCGCAGCGTGGCAGCCTGCACCCTGCATTACGCTGGGTTTCCTGCCCAAGGACCCGGTGTGCAGTAGTTAAGGCGTCCTTGACACGGCTCCCCGCCTAGGAAATGCCTCAGCCAGGGAATGCTCCCTCGCTTCCAGGAATGCCCGGCCACACCCCGCCATGCCCCTCGCCCCAGCCCCATTGTGGCACCCTACCATGCAGTTTGAATCCCACCACCATGGGAACCTGTTACTAAAATTTTTGGATCCCACCACTGCTCTTACTCCATTACAGAGACTTGATATTATTTTATTTGGGATCCTCTGTGTATGTATTGTCCATTGTTTTGTTGTCGTTGTTGTTTATAATATGTATGGTTTTGTTGTTGTGGATTAAGAGTTGTGGTTCCAGCATATAAATGTTTAAATTATTTTCATTGAAATAGATTTGTATAGTTCGCACTAGAGCCAGACAGGTTCTTCTCCTTTCTTTGAACAAGACTTTGAGATCTCCCAGAATTGGAGCTGTTCTGCAGATGTCAGAAATCGGGGGCCCTGCAGAAAATGGCTACTTTGAAGAGCAGATTATATGGCCTTACACCCCACCTCACTCCTTTCCCTCCCCCGGTTCCAGCCGCAAATATCCAGGCATTTCCCAACCCAAAGCTATCAACCCTATCACCTAGAGAGCTTCATGGCAGAGCTGACATATGAAACCAGGTCTCCCAGATGCTAGCTTGACGCTAACTGCTAAACTACAGCACACCAGCTCTGAGGAAGTTGGTGGACATGGAGAGTAGTGGATCAGCCATCTCTGGTGGTGGATGTGTGTACTTGGGTGAAACTGATCATTAAGGGCAAGGGCAAGGGTTGTCGCTTCCCAAAAGCACCCGCACAACCAAGAGGAATTATGACTGAAGTGACAAAGAGAGGACAATGTTCACAAAGTAGCATAATAAAGAATGAAGTCATTTCATGAGTTCCATTTCGTGAGTCCATAAGGTTCTCCCTCATGAAATGGGACTCATGAAATGACTTCATTCTTCATTATGTTACTTTGTGAACCTTGTATATATGCACTTTAGTCATTGTTGGTATTAACACTTCCTTGCGCAATTCCTTGGTTGTGTGGCAAGCTTTTGGGGGGTTTGGCCAACCCTGTTCCTTGCCCTTGTTCTTACTCTTGCCCTCATTCCTCCTTTCCATTCCTCCTGAAACTGATCATTGACAGTTTTGCATTCAGAGAAGTCAAGTTTGAGAGGAACATTTCCCCCATCCAACCAATTGACTGAGGGAAGGCAACATGGTGTAACCCGGCCGATCTTGTCAGATCTCAGCTAAGCAGGATTGGGACTTAGAAGCCAAGGAAGATGCTGCAGGGGAAGGCAATGACCAACCAATTCTCCTTCTCATTTACCTTGAAAGTCCCTTGCTGGGGCATCATAAGTTGACTGTGACTCGACAGCCCTTGACACATACACACACACTCCACTGACCAAAACAGCATGATCAGAGGTGTGTGTGTGAAAACTGGAGACAGCTAATGCCAACTTGCCATACAAAACCACAGGGAATATATGGAAATGCTGTCAATTACTGTAAAGCAAAGAGATGCAGGACTGAATTTTCCATAAAATGTTTAATGCCATCTTTCTAGTGATTCTCAGAAAGAAAGCTTCCAAAAATGCCAGTGAACCGGAATTGATTTTGGAAGTACCGTATCCATTACAGCAGGAACATTTTCTTTAAACTGCTTATTAATCTAACCTTGCCACATAGGTTTTTCCATGTGAATCCTTCCTTTCAGCCTTTACAAATCAGGGAAGTGTCACCCCCTTGATTTACTGACAAAGCCGATGAGTGACATAATTTACCTCGCTTGAGATCAGTTCATCAAACTGAGGAGCGCTTTAGAGGCCATAAAAAGGCAGGCATTAGATACAATTGTGCCTGTTTAAAATGCAACGGGGGTAACCTACATTTTGAAAATGCGGTAAAAGAGAACCAAGAAACGGTGCCAAGATGAAAATTTATGAGGCACAGAAAGCCTGCATATGAATTCAGCAATTGCTGTGTGGGGTGGAATTGGCTTGAAAAGTCAGCTTGTGCTATCTAGTTTTCACAGAGCCTTTGTTGAAAAGCAGCATTGTTAATGGAAACTTGAGAGCAAGGGGCTGAACAGTTAGTATTCAGGCTGGCTGTGTTATCGGGCCTCGCGCTGCACGGCCTTTTTTGGAAACACGCGTTCTTCCTTTTGCATCACACTGGGGTATTGCGGTTGTGCTGTCTTGTTAGCGAGGCTGTGGAGTAGAAAGGAACAAGGGCCTCCCTGTGTGTCAACCGGCAAAGACTACAGAGGAAAGGAGGTCTCCCTGAGAATCATAGGGTTGAAAGGGGCCACGCAGGTCATCTAGTCCAACCCCCTGCTCAATGCAAAATCAGCTGAAAGCGTCCCTGACATGGCCTTGTTCAGCTAATGCTTGAAGGGTGCCAGGGAGGGGGAGCTCACCACTTCCCTAAACAGCAGATTGTACCGATGCACTACTCTTTACTGTTAATTTTCCCCCCTCTAATATTCAGCTGGTACCTTTACACCCATAATGTATAACCATTGCTGCAAGTCCTGTCCTCCGCTGACATCAGAAACGGCTCTGCTCTCCTCTATGGCCCCTTCCACACATGCAGAATATTGCACTTTCAATCCACTTTCACAATTGTTTGCAAGTGGATTTTGCTATTTCGCACAGTAAAATCCAGCTGCAAAGTGCACTGAAAGTGGATTGAAAGTGCATTATTTCTGCATGTGTGGAAGGGGAGTTAAGTGACAGAAGAGGCCAGACATTAAAAGCTCTTATCCAGTTGGCTCCAACAAATGAAGCAAGTTCTGTCCTCAGGGATGAGGTGGCCTCTCTCAGAAGTTGAGGATTAGCTGTTCTCAGGGTTCAGATCAGGATGAGAAATGTGGTTTGTTTTTAGGGCAGGGGTCTGTCCAGGAGATTCCAGATGCTCTGATACTGACCAAGTAGTTTTGAAAGTTGGAAGGCCAAGTGGGGTCCCTGCCCAGTAGGACTTCCGATTGGCCACTAGCAATAGTCCCTCGAAGCATGGTAGGGAAGTGCGCAGATGTTCTGAGCGGCACAGAGCTCCATGAATGCTCCTCCTACTGGCGGCCATCTGATCTGCATGGCACCAATACAATGTCTGTGCAGCCACACAGCTTACAGGGAACATTGGCCACTAGAGATCTGGTCCAATTGGCCATGCTGGCAGGGGCTGGTGGGAATTGTAGTCCATAACATCTGGAGTGCCAAAGGTTCGCCACCACTGGTCTAGCCCATGATCACTCAGCAGGTTTTATGTATAGGAGCAGGGAAACAAATCCAGTACACCAGATAAGAGACTACTGCTCATGTAGAGGTCAGTCCACCACTCTTAACCACTATGCCACATTGACTCTCAGAGATTTTTTTTTTGCTTAATTAGGATTTTATAAGTTTTGAAGCTGTTCCCATCGGTGATTCATTTTTAGTCACTGCTATAAAGAGTTTTGCTTCCGATGATTCTTCTGGTTGGCACGACTGACTATAATTGTAAGTCGTGCTTTTGAAGTGCATCACTCGAAATTAGAAGACCCTGCAATGAACAGGGCCAATCTTTATGTGAACTTGTTTGAGCCTCTGTCCCCGATAAATCACAGAAGAAATCATTCGGAGGGGGAGGGGGAGGGGAAATGGCTGCCGTTCAATCTCAATTATGCTTCCAAATAATATTTATCAGATTTTGCAAGGCACTCTCAGTGCAGTTCAATTTCCTGCTATCAGTCAAATGTGGCACATTTCAGAAGGCCTTGAAGAGCCGCTCTTGCTGAAGATGTGAAATGAAATGTTCAGACTGGTTAACCAAGTATGACTCCTATCTCAAGGACGTCATTAAAAACATGCCACGACATGGCTCTGGCTTGATTCCTCCCCTCCTTTAAAGTGGAAAAAAGCCAGTGCATGTCTGCACAATATAGTTTTTTTATTTCCAAAAACTTGAGACCTTGATCTACATTTATAACATTATTTTTTCTGAGATTCCCAAGCAGAATTTCACCTGCAGAGAGAATACTCGGTGGCATGCTCCCCTGAAGACACAGGCCCCTTCCGCACACGCAAAATAATGCGTTTTCAAACCACTTTCACAATTGTTTGCAAGTGGATTTTGCCATTCCGCACAGCTTCAAAGAGCACTGAAAGCATTATTGAAAGTGCATTATTCTGAATGTGCGGAATGAGCCACAGATGACATTCTTCATAATTTGTTGCTTTAAACCAAGAAGGGGCTGGTGTCTTTAACAGAGTTTGATTTCACTATCCAGTTTTATGACAGAACCAATAAACCCACAATGATGTGTGTGACGTACCAGGTATGTAAACAGATAATCGCGTCACACTGTAAATAAGCGGAGAGTCAACTTATCCAGTATATATCCCATATATTTTTTACACACATATTATTACCACTTTGTTATAAGTCCAAACAACGAATTCATAAACGAATTTGTAATTATCCAATCATTGATGAAAAATACTGAAGATTTGGATTATTCAATTTGATGAACCATTTGTATGGACTACTGAAATTATATATTGATTGTTTTATGTTATATTGATTGGATGATTACAAATTCATTTATGAATTCATTGTTTGGACTTATAACAAAGTGGTAATAATATATGTGTAAAAATATATATGGGATATATACTGGATAAGTTGACTCTCCGCTTATTTAGTGTGTGACGTGATTATCTGTTTACAAACTTAGAACCAAAACATGTTTTAATGTTATCTCACTCCCCAAGCATGCAATGTAAGGACCAAAACCAGAGTATATCTAAGTATAAGCAGAATACATCCCCCTTTTAACTCAGAAGCCACACCCATACCTTCGATTACAGTTTATGGATGCACCAGAGGGACACCTTTTCCCCTCCTTTAAATGGAAGGCACTGAAACAGAGGATAGAGGATTGGGTCTTTTTTGGCAACTGTGAATTGCAAATGGTCGATGTGAATGAAAAGACATTGAAAGGCCCTGGATCACACTTCTAGGGGCACTCAGCTCAGAGCATCTGTGCCGGTTCAAAAAGGGGGGTGGGGACAAGAAATATAACTCATAAGAACATAAGAGCCTGCTGGATCAAGCCAGAGTCCATCTAGTCCAGCACTGTGCTACTCACAGTGGCCCACCAGATGCCTTTGGAAGCTCACATGCAGGATTTGAAAGCAATGGCCTGCTGCTGCTGCTGCTCCCGAGCACCTGGTCTGCTAAGGCATTTGCAATCCCAGATCAAGGAGGATCAAGATTGGTAGCCATAGATCGACTTCTCCTCCATAAATCTGACCCAGCCCCTTTTAAAGCTATCCAGGTTAGTGGCCATCACCACCTCCTGTGGCAGCATATTCCAAACACCGATTATGTGTTGTGTGAAGAAATGTTTCCTTTTTTATTAGTCCTAATAAACTCAGTCTAGGAAAGTGTGAGCGGGGAAGGTACCTTTCCTTATGAGCAAAAGATTGCAATAAGGCCAGCTCAATTTCTCACAGCATTTCCGCACATTCCACGTTTGAATTTGAAATTTCATCTAATTTGGAAAGGGAGGCTGGTTAAAGTTGATTTTTCATCAGGTTGGATTTTGAAAATGTTTGTTCTGTCTGCAAGTTTGGAAGAACCAAGGGATACCCGATATTAAAAAATATATATCTGTGCTCCAACACAAAATAGCATTATTAACAGCCATTGATGGACGAGAGGGGAGAAAAACAAATCACATTTATTATTACTAATGACTTATGCATCATCAAGATACGGGGTTGCATTAGGATAAGGATTATCCGATCCAGCAAGATTCCATTTTCTATGCAGGTATGGAGGTGGCGGGAATAGAGAATCTCAGCACTGGAACGCTGAAACGTAGCAGCTGTCACTCCAACTTATATGATTAAGGCACAAAATTACATGTTCTTGCAGGGGGAAATAGGGAGTGTTGATAAGAATGACAGTTTTTTCTTATCTGTACTTTACACACATTTCCTTTCATTCCATCCTCCTCTTCAGCATCAAACTTTTTTTAAAAAAAATTCTGTCCTCCACAATATGCTCCCATTTGTTTCTCTCCCCCCACCCCTTGCAATGAGTTATGTGTTCTTCTTGTTTTAGGAGGTGGAGAAACTTTGAGCTTTTACATACCCTAAGGAGAAGGACGGAGACTCTTGTTGGCTCGTTCTTTCCTTTGGTCACCCCCCTCCCCCAAATGCAGCATATTGATGACGGACATTTGGCTGGAAAATCCATACAAGAGCAACCAAGCCAAGACCTCAAGACTCACACAAAGAGCTGGGCACTAAAATGAGCTGATCCTGCTCTGTGAGGCAGTACCTCCAACTGGACATTTTTAAAAAGTGGATTTGATTTGGTCGTGGTGGGTTTTCCAGGCTGTGTGGCCGTGGTCTGGTGGATCTTGTTCAGTGGTGGGATCCAAAAATTTTAGTAACAGGTTCCCATGGTGGTGGGATTCAAACTGTGGCATAGCGCCAATGGCGGGGCACAACGGGGGTGTGGCCGGGCATTCTGGAGGCGGGGCATTCCTGGGCAGGGCTGTGGCAAGGATGCAGCCGCTGCACCGGTCCTTGGGCGGGAAACGAATGCACGCAGGTGCAGGCTGCCACGCACGCCAGTGCACCTCTTGCTAGACTGCTTCAAGTTCTGCACGCTACTGCTAAGAGGAGGGCGTAACTAAGGCAAAAATCACCAACTAGTAACCCCCTCTTGGCGCACACAAATAATTAGTAACCTACTCTCAGGAACCTGTGAGAACCTGCTGGATCCCACCTCTGATCTTGTTCCTAACGTTTTGCCTGTGAAGATGCCAGCCACAGATGCAGGCGAAACGTTAGGAACAAGACCACGGCCACACAGCCCGGAAAACCCACCACGATTAGTTGAATCCGGTTGTGAAAGCCTTCGACAATACACTGGAGTTGATTTGTTTCCATCCTAGCTGAGGAATCATCCCATTCCCTGCCCAGTGCAAAGGCAAAAGGCCACTAGGAGCCCCACAATGGCATCTCTCTGAGTGCATTTAGAAGACTAATTCAGTACAGAAGAAAGGAAGTCTGGAAGGGGTCACAAGGACCCAGTGCAGAGAGGCAAGACCACTCAGGTTCCACAGTCAATGCAGAATGGAACCCCCTCCCCGTAAAGAGCTCCAGATAACTCCAGATAACTCAAGAGGCCAGTAATGGAACAGTCACCATGTCTTTTCTGTCTTCAATCAACGGAGCAGGGTTGGAACTCAGTACCGAAAACCTGCTGCTGCTGCTGCGCTTGCAAGCTTTCAGTCAAATGAAACAGACTGATGTAGGGGTGCAAAGTGCCACCAAGTCGCAGCCCACTTATGCCAACATCTCCATAGGATTTCCAAGCAAGAGGTGGTTTGCCACATTTCCTGCTTCTGCACTGAGATCCCAGACTTTCCTGGTGGTCTGCCATCCAAGTATTAGCCAGCCAACTCTGCTTAGGTTTTGAGATTTGACAAGATCCAGCTGGCCTGGGCCATCGAGGCTGAAGGGAAGAAACAATCGACCCAGGATATGCGTATTTGTGTGTATGTGTGTGTGTTGGGGGGAATGATAGTGGGTCTTATCAGCCTCCACTCTTTGAGATGGTAGCACAAGGCAATAGTGTGAATAAAAGAAGCTTCTTCAGTAGGGCGCTCTGACTATCAGCCTCTTCCCCTTTCAGGTTGAAAATAGCAGTTGTATGCAAATATTCCGCATCCTCCTTCCCCCATTTCATTGCCATCTTTCCCTGGGCTGCTATTTCTTTTTATATTCCTGAATGGATAAGGGACCCTCTGTTATGCTGTCAGTTGAGGAGGGCAAGAGGAAGGGGAAATATTGGCAGGGCCACAAATCTGCTCCCCCGCCCACCCCCAGTGGTTTTTAGCACTTTCAGACATTTTCACTTCACCTGTGCCATCTCCCCGCATCCATTCATTTGCTGTTGCTGATGATAGCGATGTCTTCCAACCGAGAAAACAGAGAAGCTCTTCCATTGCAGCCTCCAATCCCGCCCCCCGTGCATAGATGCCATGCTTGACATGGGTCACATGGCCTCCACTCCTGGCGCAGGTAGCTGCTCCCCACCTGCCCCCCTCCTGGGATCTCTCCATCTCCTCTTGCCATGCTTGGTGGCTCGGCGTTCAGTGTCCTCAAGCTGTGGATGCGGTGGCACGTGGCTGGGGCTGATGTGTCTAACGATGCTCTTATGCAGAGACATCAGCCGCGAGCCGGGCTGGCGTTGCGGGAGAGTTTCAAGCCATTAAACCCAAGGCTTCCTTCCATTATCGGGTTAGCGTTGCTGATTAGAAGCGGCCTCTTCTTTTCCTCCTGACTAGCTGAGCTCTTTAATGACAGGCTCACTCGTTCTGGCTCTGTCTTTCTGCTTCATTTCCTTGTAGGAGCAGGGGGAGAATCGTACACCTTCCAGTAACCCTTCCCTGACTTGGCCCGCACAAAGGAAGCAACTGGCATATGTTCTCACGCTCACAGGTGCCCTGGGAGGCTCTGGGGCAGCAGTGCCCTAAGGTTGCCAACCTCCAGTTGCGAACTGGGATTCTCCTAGAATGACAGCTGATCTCTAGATATGGAGATCAATTCTGTTGGAGAAAATGTCTGTTTTGGAGCTTTGACTCTATGGCAGTGGTGGCAAACCTATGACACTCCAGATGTTCATGGACTACAATTCCTATGGCAGGGGCTGATGGGAATTGTAGTCCATGAACATCTAGAGTGCCATAGGTTCGCCGCCACAGCTCTATGGCATTATACCCTGCTGAGGTCTCTCCCTTACCCAAACCTGGCCCTCCCCAGGCTCCAAGCCTAAATCTCCAGGAATTTCCCAGACTACAATTGGCAACCCTAGACTGATCGCTGACCATAGTGAGCTCTGCTCTTTTGCCCCAGGTCCCACCACTTCTGTTGCTCAGTGGAGCAAAGGAAGCAAAATTGGGGTGAAGGGAATCAGGGGCCCATCAATGCCGTGACATCACTTCTTGTGCAACCCTGGAAGTGACATCACCATATCAGGAGACCCACCAGGATTCACCCCTATGGTAACAGACTCTGCCCCCCTCATCTCCAGGGGGTTGCTACAACTGGACCGGCAACCCTATGCGTAGCCCCCCCCCTCCCCTAAAAGTGTACAATAAAGATGAACCCTGCAGAAGATTTCAGGTTCTTTCCACCTGGCCGCACTTCTCAGAACCCTCTGTGATATGCAGCCTGTTCAATTGCAAAAGAAAGGACTCCTTGAAGTGAAAAAGTTTGAGAAGTACTTTTTCATACATCAATGGCGTGGAGCAGAAGTCTCCACAGGGAACTCCGAGCCGGCCGCTCCTGTGCCATGCGAGCTGGCCCTTCGTGACTTCCAAGATTTCTTTAGACTTAAATTGCTCAGGGCAGATGCTCAGAGTGGAGAGAAGCAGCTGTTTCCTAGACCAGAACTGCCCACTTCAAGGGGGACCTTGAAAGGCAGAAGAGCTGTAGGGTGGAACAGGCAACTACCTTAGCTCAAGTTCAGTAAAGGGCCACATGCCAGCAATAGATGAGGGGCAGGAGCAGCCCCCCCAGGGGTCACCGTACAACACCTGCCTTCTTCCCTCTGCCAGGTGGCTGCCTACTCAAGAAGAAGCAAAAGAGCTCTAGCAGAGAGCTACTGAATACCGGCACGCTCAGGTGTTTAATCCTAGTGGTTTTCTCAGAGTAGGAGGAGCCCTGGGAAGATTTGCTGTGCAGTCACCCACAATCTTGTTACATTCTGCCACGTTTCTGTGAGGATGGGTGTTTGTTTTCACACACAGGATGGCAATATAAAAACGGCACAGAGGAGCTGAGATTTCACGAAACATTTTTCATTTTTGTAACACTCGACTGAGTTCTTTTTATCTTTCTGAAGTGGGTGGATTGTTATAATTTTGGGTGTTTTTTTTCTCTTTAACACTGTCTCCCAGTGCCTCGCTAAGGCATTTAAGCACAAAAAGGACCACATCTGCTCACAAAAACTAGACATTGGCACAATCCACCAGAATCTCTCCTGAGGCAACCCATCTTAAAATGAATGCAGCGTGCAGTTACAGCAATTGCTAGGTAACTTTTGTTGTGCCTGTATTGTCAGGAACGGAACAAAACTTAGTGGTGACCAAGGACAAACATAAATCATTTGTACTGCAACTGTGGAGTAAAGGTAGAGCTGCCAACCCTGGATTGGGGAATTCCTGGAGATTTGGGGGTGGAGCCTGGAGAGGGCGTGGTTTGGGGAGGGGCCTTTGGGGTGTATAATATTATAGAGCAGTGGTGGCGAACCTATGGCACGGGTGCCAGAGGTGGCACTCAGAGCCCTCTCTGTGGGCACGCGTGCACAGAGTTCGTCGTGATAATAGTGTAATTATTTCAGGGAGATTATTAGCATTAAGACTAAGACCTAGTTTTGGGGAAGCAGTAACCCTGTTAAGCGCTGCTAAACCCCACTGATTTTCATGGGAAGAACAAAAGTGTGATCCTTTACCTGGGAGTAAGCTCAGTTGCTGGCAATGGGGTTTGCTTCTGAGTAAACCCTCCTAGGGTCGTGATTCACCCATTCGAAGCACTGCACAGTTGCTTCAAAGCAAAGCCACCGACTACCACTAAGCTTACTCCCAAGTAACGCGTGCCTTGGAGCCAACTTTTTTCTATACGAAAACCTCAATATTCAGGCACTTTGCGATAAAACCTCAATATTCAGGCACTTTGCGATAAAAAAAGTGGGTTTTGGGTTGCAGTTTGGGCACTCAGTTTCGAAAAGGTTGGCCATGCTGACAGGGACTGATGGGAATTGTAGTACATGAACCTGTGGAGCGCCATAGGTTCGCCACCATTGCCATAGAGTCAAACCTCCAAAACAGCCATTTTCTCTAGCAGAATTGATCTCTGTCATCTGGAGCCAATTGGCTATGCTGGCAGGGGCTGATGGGAATTGTAGTCCATGAACATCTAGAGTGCCATAGGTTCGCCACCACTGCTATAAAGTCCACCCTCTAAAGCAGCCCTGTGATAATATGATGGTGATGATGACAGACTCCTCAACTGACAGACCGCAAGGGTTTCTATCTGGGCAACTGATGCACAGGTTGTGGATGAAGAAATGGAGGTTTTTGAGAGTTCCCTGGTCTTTTGTTTTTTCCTGTGAAGAGTATGTAACTGGCGTGTTGCATCCAGTGGTGGACTAGGAGGCCAAAATCGGCCTGGAAGGGGAAACCCCACAAGACAAAGGGGAAAGGAATAGAGGTGTCAACCTCCAGGCGGTGGCTGGAGATCTCCCAGAATTATGGCAGAACTCTAGACTACTGAAATCAGTTCTCCTGGATAAAAATTGAGTCTGGGCTCTATGGCATCACATACCTGCTGAGCTCAGAGGCATAGCTCCAAGGGGGCGGGGACATGGGGGGCCGATGCACCGGGTGTGCGCCCCTGTGGGGGTGTGGTGAGGGCATTTCGGGGGGTGGTGGTGGGGACATTCTGGGGCAGGGGCATTCCAGGGTGGGGGCGTTCTGGGGCGGGGCAGGGGCAGAGGACGCACCAGTGTGCTGGGCGCTTTCTCCCCTAGCTACGCCTCTGGTGAACTCCTTCCCCTGCTCAAATCCTGCCCTTTCCAGTATCCTCTTTAAAATTTCCAAGAATTTCTCCACCTGAGGTTGGCAACCCTAGGAGGGAAGGAGCAGATTTTCAGCAGCTCTTTCCTCCTTGGGCAGAGACTTGCCGCAGCAGGTCATTCTCACCACACAAGAGGTGGAGGGCACTGGTTTGCAGCAGTGGTGGCAGCTCTCATCCCTCTTGCATGAGACTGTAGCCATCAGCCTGCAGTAGCACTAGCTCCTGCCTGCCTGACATGGGGTTTTCCCAGTAGAATGGCTCCTAGTAGTTTTAATGGCCAATCTGCCCTTGGTTTTGTCAATGGGCCCTTTCCCCACTTTCCTTAAGCCCCGCGCTACTTGAGGAGAGTAGCGCGGGGTCCAACTCCCTTCCCCACTTCAGGGGCGGTGAGAATGCAGCCGCCCCGACGCTGCCTCTCTCCCACCCCCTCGATGCGCAGAATTCCTGGCGCCTTTTGAAATGGCGCCTTTTGACGACCCCGCGCTCTGTGGGGAAGCCAGGGCGCGCGCCAGGAATTGCGCGCACTGGGAATTGCCCGCAGCAAACCTCGGGCAAAGGTGAGTGGGGAAAGGGCCATTGGTATTTTTTGTTCAAAAGCTCTCTTGGGGCAAGCGACATATTTGAGTTT
Source organism: Sphaerodactylus townsendi (assembly GCF_021028975.2). Classification (NCBI taxonomy): domain Eukaryota; kingdom Metazoa; phylum Chordata; class Lepidosauria; order Squamata; family Sphaerodactylidae; genus Sphaerodactylus; species Sphaerodactylus townsendi. The sequence goes on from NC_059430.1 coordinate 103,211,208, forward strand.
TTAAACAGTTGGATCTGGGTTCCCTGGACCCAACTCAGGTTTCCTTGCAGCAATTCAGCAACTGCGGGAAATGATTTTTACAAAATAAGTCATTCCCCCCGCCCCCAAGTCATTTTCCTACGCCAGATAGAGTTGGGGTGACCATGAAGTTCCCTGAGTGGTCTTGGGCCAGATGCTTTCTCGCATGTGGAACCTCACAGGGTCATTTTCCCCTAAGTTTATCGGGGTAAAGGAAAAATGAAGACACAATGACGGAATGAATAAATTCCCGCAGGCAAGACTTAGGTCGGTTTGCCCTGACTCACTATACTGCTGTTTCTTCATAGGTTACTGGATCATGCAGTTCTATCCTGAACTCCTACCTTGGTGGCTTCAGTTCATTGAGTGAGTCAGAAAGGCCCGCCAGCCTTTGGAGCTGCCCCCCAAAAGTGAGTAGAATCAAAACTTCTAAATTTAGTAAATGAAACCATAAATGTCCCCAGGCCTTTATAATCTCCACATCAGCAGGACAAGATGCTTACTCAATAAAAGAGTGGAGCTAAGTGATTACAGCATGTAATTCCATACGGATTTTTTTTTTCCAGAGGAAAATGCTATCATTTTCCATCTCTGTTTAATGAATCATGTGAATTATAGGAACATGTACAAATGGCTTTCTCTGCAGCCTATTAGTTTGTTTCTGTAGGGTTCTAATGGAAGATATGCCTCATTTAGAGTTCGCCTTGCCCCGCAGCTATAAAGAATAAATTGTATTATTATAAGCAGTTACCTTTGCAAATGATCTTGTAAAAAAAAAAAGTACATTGCATTATTGTCGCGGGTGGGGTGGGGGGTTATTGTCATTTTAGACCGGGCTCTGCAGGCAGTAACTTGAGTGAGGCTTTCTTTTTATGGATTTTCAGAGGCACAGAGCTGGCAGCTGTGCAAAGAAAAACAAAAGCACAGTGGTGGGATTTGGGTGGAGGGCTGGAGGAAGTGACTTCAAGGACATCTAGAGCAGCCCTTCCAATGTAAGCCAAGGGCCCTAAATTCTATGTTCTTCAGAACTGAACCTAATGGAGCACTTTACTATGACAACAGAAAAAACAAAGCCCTGACTTTGAATGGCCCAGGCTAGTTGGCATTGTTGGGGAGTATCGCTGTTCCTACTGCCCATACGTCCTTGGTCTAGTGAGGTAGGGGAGGGAGTGAGGGGTGGCATGCAAGGGAGGGGGAGGGGTGGCATGCAAGGGAAAGAGGGTAAGGGAGGGGAGAGAGTAAGGGTGGCATGCAAGAGGGGGGAGGGGCACCTAGGCAAGCATAGTGGTGGGGGAGAAGATCTCCCCACCATTTCCCCACAAAGTCTCCAATGACTCTGAAGAGAAATGGGAAACGTTATCTTAGGCAGGAAGTACGCAAATAGGACTTTTAAAGGCATGTAGTCTTTTTAATCGATGTGAAATGGTATAGCATAACCCGATATTGCCAGCTCTTGCCAGCTAAGCTGTGTCAGTACTTGAAAAAGAAGAAGAAGAGTTGGATTTATATCCCCCCTTTCTCTCCTGCAAGGAGATTCAAAGGGGCTTACAAACTTCTTTCCCTTCCCCCCTCACAACAAACACCCTGTGAGGTAGGTGGGGCTGAGAGAGCTCAGAAGAACTGTGACTAGCCCAAGGTCACCCAGCTGGCGCGTGTGGGAGTGCACAAGCTAATCTGAATTCCCCAGATAAACCTCCACAGCAGAGCGGGGAATCAAACCCGGTTCCTCCAGATAAGAGTACACCTGCTCTTAACCACTACGCCACTGCTTGGAAGGGAGACCACCAAGGAAGATTCCACAGAAGAAGACAATGGCAAACCACCTCTGCTGAATCAGTTGACCTGAAAATCCCACCAAGTCAGCTGCAACTGGATGGCACTTTATACACAATCAGCACTTTTCTTCTCAGCAGAGTTGATGCCTGTCTCAGTCTCATGATGGGCATTTTCCATTCTGATGAGTTACCAGCTTGGGATATTGTTGGCCAATTGTAGAAAGAGGAGGGCCAAGATTTTGCAATACTTTATCAGTTTTTGATGGTGGGTGAAAGTGCTGTCAAGTGGCAACTGACTATGGAGATCCCTCATGAGGTTTTCCAGGTCAGGGATGAACAGAGGTGGTTTGCCGTAGCCTACTTCTGCATAACAACCCTGAACTTCTTTGGTGGTTTCCCATCCAAGCACTAACCACAGCTGATCTTACTTAGCTTTCAAGATCCGGTGAAAGTGGGCAAGTCTGATCCATGCAGGTGAGCGTCGTGGTTGACATCCCTATGGATTTACTTTTGGATAGCTGGCGAGAAAAAGATGTAGAATTTGGTGGCAAGCACTTTGTGAAATTTCACGTCTGATGTCTGCCAGAATAAAAACAGAAAAAGAAAAGGATAGGCAAGAAACTGATTTCAGTTTCTTAGGTAAAATTTCACAATTCAATTTGAATGGTGAAGGGCAAAATTGGAAACTCTAGCAAATTTAAAAGTTCATCTCGCCTCTTCTTTTTAACCCACACAGACCAAGTATGGATAGCCTTAATTGGAAGGGATCGTGAGGAGATTCCTGGAGCCTTCTCTATAATCTTTCTAATGAAAGGAATCCCTTACCTGATTTACCAGACCTTGTCACTGTGCACGAATGGCTCTTCCAAGGGTTTTGTGTAAGGATCCAGCACAAAGAGACAGCTTTCTGGACCACTGAAAGTCTGCTGCAATTTTGAATGGTAAATTTATTACATATTCCCACACCATAATTAGCTAGCAGAGGAATATTTGACCTATGTCACTGAGCTGCTGAAAGCAAGAATTATCTGATGAGGTCAAATTTCACAGTAGATTATACTATTTCTCCCCGTTATGGCACAAAATGTGCAGTTTTGTAGCCTTTGAATAGCCATATGTCAGGATAATATGCACTTAATAGATTCCCCCTTCTTCTTCCTTTTTTTTATTAAACAGAGCAGATGAGACTAAACTTTTCAAGAATATCACTTGGAATAGCCATACCCATCCATTGGCTTTGAGGAGAGTGACAAATGAGCCTTATTGATGTATAATTTGCAATCAGTAAAATGGTCAGGCTGGACGTGAGGTGTATGAAGTTGGCATGGATCCATTGCTCCGGCATCCTCCTGTCTGGTCTCATCCGAAAGATCCCAGATCTGGCAGCAGGACTGAGCAATACTGCTAAATCCAATTGAGATGCACAGCGTAATCAATGCTCATTAAGCTGCGGTTGCCTTGAATTTTCCCCAAATCTGGGTGACCCTATTTGCATAATATGCAAAACAGCTTGCTAATTATGCAAATCAAATACATCAATTTGTGTGCTTCTACTAGTCACTTTGCATCCCCTCCTGTGAACTACCCCCCAAAAGTCACCAGAAACATTGCTTTATCCATTCCTTTGCTCGTGGTACGACCTTCCTTCCAAGACAACAACAAAGCTTGCCTGTAAGGGAGAGAGATGGAGCAAGGCTCTTGACCCCCTGGTGCTCTTGTTCTGTGACTCTAGCAGTGCAAGGCTTTGCAACAGAACTATTAACGTTCAACAAGAGGTTCCAGAGCAGGATGTTCTTGCTTCTTTTCTCCCAGGTCTTGAATACTTCACAGTTGAATGCTAATCCTCTCTCTCACACACACACACATACATGTAGAGATTTTAGTATTAGCAGAAATCTGAAGAAGAAGAAGAGGAGGAGGAGGAGTTTGGATTTATATCCACCCTTTCTCTTCTGTAAGGAGACTCAAAGGGGCTTACAATCTCCTTTCCCTCCCACCCCCAACAAACACCCTGTCAGGTGGGTGGGGCTGAGAGAGCTCCGAAGAACTGTGACTAGCCCAAGGTCACCCAGCAGGAATGTGGGAGTGTGGAAACACATCTGGTTTACCAGATAAGCCTCCGCCACTCAGGTGGAGAAGTGGGGAATCAAACCTGGCTCTCCAAATTAGAATCTACCTGTTTTTAACCACTATTCCATGCTTAAGATATTTATACTAGAAACTGCAACACATGAGCAACAGAGACAAACACAAGTCAGGCTGATTGTATCAAATTTGTCAATTCTATCCTAACTTATTGATGTCACAATAAGAGAAGAAGAAGAGTTGGATTTTAACCCCCCCTTTCTCTCCTGTAAGGAGACTCAAAGGGGCTTACAAACTCCTTTCCCTTCCCCCCTGTGAGGTAGGTGGGGCTGAGAGCTCAGAAGAACTGTGACTAGCCCAAGGTCACCCAGCTGGCATGTGTTGGAGTGCACAAGTTAATTTGGTTCATCAGATAAGTCTCCCCAGCTCAAGTGGCAGAGTGGGGAATCAAACCTGGTTCTCCAGATTAGAGTTCTCCAGATAGGGAGCTGAAATAAGATTTGGGCTGCTGTTCTATGCAGTCTGACTGCTCAGGGATGGCTTGGTCATTAAGGGTGCCAGGAAAAGTCCTGATGGGCTTACCAGAGACAGGCAGGAGCTGATGCTGCTGCAGTCACAAGCCATTGGCCATCTCCATGTATGAGGCAGGCAGGCATGACCACTACAGGTTCAATGCAGTCAGTTCCTGCCTTTCTCATAGAGTTGTCAATCCCCAGGTGGCACCTGGAGATCTCCCACTATTACAGTTGATCTCCAGACAACCAAGGTCAGTTCTACAGAAGAAAATTAAAATGCTTTGGGAGGGTGGGGGATTTTATGGCGTTATATCCTCTGAGATACATCCCTTTCCCAAATGCTCCCTTTCCAGGCTCCCTCTCTAAAATCTTCAGGTATTACCCCACACATGGCTGGCCACTGTAGTCTCTCCCCCGCCACTGGGGGCAGGGCTGTCTTCCGTTTTTGCATCCCGATCTGCCCTGTGACTACTTTTTAAAAAGCCCTTGTTATGGCAGAAAGGCGGGAATGCTGCCTCCTCTTGCTGGGAAACTCCCTCAGAACAAGAGTTCCCTGAAAAGCACCCTGGTAACCCACCACCACCACAACTCAGGACCTCCTGAGAAGTTCTAGATCTGCTGAGAAGGCACTCTCCCAGCACAGGGCAAGAACAAAATAATGTTTAACCAACCTGGTATTGGGGTGCTGTGTGGTTTCCGGGCTGTATGGCCGTGTTCTAGCAGCATTCTCTCCTGACGTTTCACCTGCATCTGTGGCTGATCCTCTGAAGATGCCAGCCACAGATGCAGGCGAAACGTCAGGAGAGAATGCTGCTAGAACACGGCCATACAGCCCGGAAACCACACAGCACCCCAGTGATTCCAGCCGTGAAAGCCTTCGACAATATATCAACCTGGTATTCTCTTTTCCACCGAAAGATGATAGTAGCATTGTATATTAATCTGCATTTTCCTGGGCCTTCTTTGTTTACAAAAATGACTGAAACTCAAACAGGGAGAATGGTTGTTGGGAGCTGGTGAACACTGGCATGTCTCCCAAAACATCATGCAAGTCATAGGTTCACCATCACTGGTCTAGCGCATGGGGAAGAGATTAAGAGAAGCCCAAAATGTATTTACAAAAAAGTTTATTGTAAAAGGGAGAATGGGGAAGGAAAGGGTGGTTAGATTCAAAGAAGGTAGGAAACAGCAAAACAAAATACAGCGGAAAAACACAGCAACAACTTAAAATTAAAATCAATATAGTTGAACCAACTCAGCTAAACATGTTGCCTAGGCTGTAGCTGGTTCTTCAGATCATGTGCAGAGTTCCTTGTGATAACAAGAACCCCTACCCATCTTCCTGTAGACCTAGTTTCCACAGAAGGCTGAAAACTAAAGATAAGGGAAGATTCATCATCATCTGAATTCAAACAGTGTTGGCACAGAATTCACCGGACATTACAGTGATAGAGGACAAGAAAGTGACCATCATCGACATAACAATTCCTGGTGACAGCAAGGCTGATGAAAAATAACATGAGAAGGCCGCTAAATATCATGATTTGAAGATCGAGATTCAGCAATTATGGCACAAAGCAGCGGAGGTCATCCCAGTGGTAATCGGCACCCTTAGCGCCATTCTGAAAACACTACACTTGAAACACGTTCAAATTGACAAAATCAACATCTGTCAGATTCAGAAGGCAGCCCTGCTGGGATCCTCATGAAATACTATGTTGATACATTACATTGTCCTAAGCCTCTGGGTGGGCTCAAACTGTAGTGAAAGGCTAATAACCAGCTAAAGAACTGGCAGCTGTGATATTAAACATAATAATAATTAGTTTTACATGGTGCCCCTCCCTCAGAGAACTAGGGTGGCTTCCAACATTCACAACACATAATTCAGTTAAAATCAATATAACAGTTTACAATTCAAATTAAAAACCAATTAACAGGTAGTACAGTTCAGATTTAACCAATTTCCATGCACTACAAGAAGGTGAAAAGCTATAATAATTGAGGGAGAATAAAATGGGTAGAGAGAAAATAGGGAGGGGAGAAAACAGGGGGAGGGGAAGGGAGGCTAGGTTGTAAACAGTTGCTGCCTCAATCAAACGCCTGGTGGAACAGCTCCCAAGTATCCAGACATTTCTGCTAAATGGAGTTGGGTCTAAACTATCCTCTGAAGATGCCAGCCACAGATGCAGGCGAAACGTCAGGAGAAAATGCTACTGGAACACGGCCATACAGCCCGGCAAACCCACAACACTCCATTGAGCTACCAGTTGCTGCTGCAGAGCCTATCAGTCACAGCTAGGGTTGCCAGCTCCGGTTCAGGAAATTCCTGGAGATTTGGGGGCAGTTCATGGAGAGGGTGGGGTTTGGGGAGAGAAAGGAACTCAGTAAAGAGGTATGTCCATCTTCTGTGTCTGCCATTTCCTCCAGGGGAATTGATGCCTGTGGTTTGGAGCTCAGCTGTAATTTTGGAGAATTCCAGATTCCATCTGGAGGTTGGCAACCCTTGCCGTAATCCTTATTGGCTAGACCAAAGGGCGATCAGAACAATTTCTTCCCAAAGCCTCAGCTGTAAATGCATTTCCCACTAAGTTGACAGGAGCAATGTTGCTCTCAGAAACATTTCTCTCCCACCACCTCCACTCCAGCCAACCCAAATTTGGATCATCATTTGGGTCACCATAGTTTTAAAAAGAAAGAAGTTAGGGTGAGGTGCATACATACGGAAAAACACCGTAGGATAGGCCACTGGCTTGAGGAGATCCCCCAAGGTTGGCTTAAACAAAATGGGGAATTGGCTAGATTTTTCTCAGAAATCCGTCATCCTCCTTGGAATTCCCGGAGTCTTAGGTCGTTTCCCCACTCACCTTTAGTTGGGGGGAACTTGCGGCAAATAATCCGGGGCCTGCTGCGTTCCCCACTACCTCAGTGGAAGCAATGCAGCGACCCCGATTCTGCCGCTCTCCTTCCTCCTTTGCGCATGCTATTTCAGTTCCTGTTTGGTTGAGCAGCCTGGGTTTTAATTTTTTTCTTTTTAATGCTAAAAATCCACGTCTCCACATCTTTCTGAGCGCAGATGGGCACAGACGTGTATTGTGTCTGTTCAAATACACGTGGATTCCTCGGCACAGCATGGAGACGTGGTTTCGTCCTTTTGATTAAAAAAAATCCCCGCCCCAGAACAGTGCAGCAGCCAATCAGGACAGCCCCTGAGCGAATCATGGGGAGTCCTGCATAACTGCTGCGTGGCTGCAAAATTCATTTGACCAGGGGAGGAAGCTGTGGTGGGGACCGTGAGCCCGCGCTCAAAAGGCCCCGCAGCAAAGGAAACTGCAGCTATCATCCACCATTTTGTAAGTGGGGAAACGACCTTTAAACCAGGCTTTGGGGCTTGTTTACATTTTTGCAGTTACTACTATGAATCACTTCAGTAGCTCTGTTGCATTGGACTCTTCCCTCCCCCCGCCCCGCCCCCGCATCCCAAATACAAGCAGGTGAAGCTACACAAGATCGATTAGGATTGGATGGAAAAATACTTACCTTGCCAGCCTGTTTTTATTGCTTAATTTAAAGAGAGAGAAAGAGACAGAGAAATACTACTTTCTAGCAGAGTCTGACATCTTCAGCAGTGCTGGTCTGCTGGCAAGTTTGACAGGGGGCATGGCCCAAGAATTCAAGCTATCTTAGAGAAAGGGACTGCCCAAGGGCAAGTCATTTGCTGCCTAAAGCAAAGCTGAGATGATGGAGCTGGGCAGGCTGGCACCAGGTGCCAGAGGAATGGAGTAGCTTGGCAAGATTTCAGCGCCGTTCAGCTAGGATCCCTGGTGGGCTGCCTGGGAGCTGGAGCCCAAAGTGGGTAATGTTGACCCTGTTGCTGCCTGGTCTGCTATCCTGAGAGGCTCAGCCACAAGATCAGCAGGTTCAGCTGAGTCACACCATTCACAGAACTGGCCCCAGTGTGCCTGCTGGGGCTGTGACCTTGCAGTCCTGATGCCAGGGTCCCCTGGAGCTTGCCTTGGGTTAATGGAGATCAGCACAGCTAAGGCTGCATCATCTCAGAACAAGAATGGAAGAGGCAGGAAGATTCCATATCCAGCATTGGCAGGAAAGAACAGAAGCTGCTGTCCATGAGAGACTCTTGACTTCCAACTAGGGCCACTGGGTTACGAAGTGTGCCTGAAGTTCTTTCTCAAAATTGAGTTCATTGTGTCTTTTAAATTAGATTTCTGCATCTCACTTCTTACATAGAGGAATGACAACACTCTCAGACCTTCCCTTTCTTTTGCCCCCCCCCCCCATCTTGTACAAATAGTATCAGACCATATCAAAATAAACCTAAAACCAGCACTGCAATAAACCCATGGGCCAGACCAACAGCTAAGACCCGACTTAAACGACAGCAGGACTGCAAAACGTGAAGCAGCAAATAAAACCACACAGCCACTTAGAATAATTTGAAATGAAAAGGTCTTTGTGTGGTGCTGAATTTTTTCAAGTAAAGTTGGCAGGGGGAGGTCATCCCACAGCTGGGGGACAGCCACCAAACACGCCATCTATTTTGTGACCACTCACCTGGGGATGGGGAACGTGCAAAGGGATAATGGTGACAAACTCATTGCACAGGCAGGACTGGACAAAAGCAAAGGGTTCCTCTAATGCTTTTGTTTCAAGCCATGGAAGGCTTTATAAACATTGGTGATGGGCTGCAGGCTGCCTGTAATCCATCCCATCTAACAATCATGATGCTGTGCTCTAGACTAATTGAAGTTTCTGAGCCCCTTTAAGGGCAGCCCAATGTAGACAACATTGCAATAATCAAATCCTGAGTTGACCAAAGCATGGATCACTGAACTATGTCTCCCTTCTCGAAGAAGAGAAGAGTTTGGATTTATACCCCAACTTTCTCTCCTGTAAGGAGACTCAAGGTGGCTTACAAGCTCCTTTCCCTTCCTCTCCCCACAACAGACACCTTGTGAGGTAGGTGGGGCTGAGAGAGTTCTGAAGAACTGTGACTAGCTCAAGATCACCCAGCAGGAATAGGAGTGTGGAAACACATCTGGTTCACCAGACAAGCCTCTGCCACTCAGGTGGAGGAGTGGGGAATCTAACCCGGCTCTCCAGATGAGAATCCACCTGCTCTTAACCACTACATCATGCTGGCTTCAACTGATGAATGTCAGATGAAAACCTGAGCCTCTGTCTCGAGGTCTAGATCTCACAGAACCCCCAGATGCAAACCTGGACCTCTGAAGCAGTACAACCTCATTCAGGGTGGACTGCCTCACACATCCAAAATCTGCATCAGTCCAGATCCATGGTGTGGTCTGGACTGCGCTTCAGCCTATCACCAATTCAGACTCACAGCACTCACAGCATCACCCAAGGTAGATGGAAAAGAGAGGACATCCCATTAGAGGAATAGTGATGGTGTTAACTCTGAATCTCAGGATGACCTTTCCAATTAGTTTCACCTGCAGAATATCTTCATGCCATGCTGTTGTTAAAGAGAAGAATCCAGGAGAGTAAGAATGTTGGCAGTCCATTCCTACTGGTACAAGCAAGCATCCCAAGGGAAGTCAGTAATGTGCTGCATCCATTTCACCCCTGCCCCCGTCCCTCCCAGCAGGATTGGGCCTCTTGCTATTATTGAGACAAAAGACAGAAGATATACTTTATTACAAAGACCAGCAGCAACCCAGAAATGGGTCCCGGCAAGCTGCGCAGCAGCCAGTGGAATGCCTTCTTACATGTAAACAGAGAAACACAAGGAGACCCCACGACAACCTCACTGCATGGTAAAGAGCCCTGAGGAAAGTGCTCTGTGCATAATGGGCCTAAGTCTTTCTCTCTTCTGCCTTCTGCCATTGCTCTTAAACAGAGTAACTCCCATAGTATTTGGGTTCCTGGAGTAACTAGCTGTTTACTGGGCTTCTGACACTGATCACAGATTTCCAGGCCTTATTTCTGCTCCTTTTTGGGTGTTTTTTGTGGCTATAAATAATCATGTCTGTCATGCTAAAAGGTCCCAAAGTAGTCAGAGTTCAGCACCTGAGAAGGCAAGATCTTTGTCATAGGTAGTTTCCTTCTAAAATGCCAACTCTCTCTTAATTAAAAATCTAAGAATTTTAGACATGTCAGATTTCCCTGGGGACATGAAATGATGCAAATTACATGTCTGTTTCCACAGCTCTCGAAGATAATTTCCCTGGATCAGAGTTCCTTGTCTGCCTTGGAGAGAAGGAGCAGAACTGTCATGAAGCACACAAGGCGCTGCTAAGGACACAGCCAAGTTGCCAGCTCAAGGTGAAGACCACGGTTTTGTCTCTCTCTTACCAGTTAGAACGGTTGGGTGGACAGCAGGGCTACAAACCCTTTTGTACAATACCCCCTTTAGACCGCCTCCTTGGTCTAAGAAGGACATTTCACAAAGGATACAGACTCTTCCTCTTCTTTCTGATCTGAAGCAGTATAGAGTTGCAGGGAAACAAAATGTTTTCTGGTCCAGCCTACTCTAAATAGCGAGGGAAGTTTTCAGATTGACAGTCTACGGCAGTAGCAGGAGACTGCAGAACAAAGATGAGAACATTTCCAGAGCGCCTGCTCGAATGCAGCCCATGCTGCATCTTTGCTTGGGTTTGGATGGGTCTTCTTCCCAAGAAAGAGAACAGAAGATGGCAATCTCTTGTAATCTTCACAGGTGGGATTTTGGTACCCATTAAAATTGCCCTGTGAAGTAAAGTCAAGGTTGGCCCCTGCTAGTACTTGCTGGGGTGGGGTGTGTGTGTGGAGAAGTTTCAGTATCGGTTGTCCCGTAAAGGGAATGGAACAATGATAGGAGGTGGTTAGAGGCAACCCCAAATCTGGTAGTACCAGGAGAAGGAAGGAGTCCTCTCTCTCTCTCTCTCTCTCTCTCTCTCTCACACACACACACACACACACACACCCACACACACACACCCTACCTCTGTGGGAGATTTGTGTTGATGCTTTGTTGGCTAAAAGGAAGCCCTCTGGAGTCATCATCACCCTCTCCTGAATTTCAAATATTGTGTGTTCCACTTCTATGAGGGGGGCCGTTGTGCATGTGCAGCTGTAGACAGGAGGGCTTTTTAGGGAGGGGTCTTCATTTTAATTTACAGATAACACTTTTCTACATACTTCAGGTATTCCCTGAAGGCTAGTTTTGTGACTGCGTGTGGCAACGGGTGGGCAGGCAGGCAGGCCACTAGGCCAGGAGGAAGCTGGAGGAGAAAAAGGTCATCATCCTCTGGAGCTTTGGATGCTGTTTCTCTTTTATCTGGAACTCTGCACCAAAATGATCCTTAGGAAATATAGTCCCCAGAGTGTGCCTTTTAACATCCAGGGTGTGCTTTGGGCAGATGCTGCCAGCTCCAGCAATGGCAGCCAGAGGCGTAGCTCCAAGGGAGCATGGCGGGGCGTTCCGGGGCGGAGCAGGGCGGAGGACACACCAGTGTACCGGGCGCTTTCCCCCCTTGCTACACCTCTGATGGCAGCTGCCACCCAAGTACTAGGAAGGAGAAAAGAACTAGGAGGGCTAATTGTCTCTATTTGTTTGGACAACAAAACGTGAATGTGACTAATGAACAAAAATTAACACAACAATGAGTGGAGGTTAAGTTAATTAAAAGAAAAATGAAATAAAATGGAAACAAATGTAGTGCTCCTACTGAGATTTCCCTGCAACAATGTAAGAGTCTCCAAACATTGATAGAGACACGGATAAATTAAATTAAAGATTTTTTGTAGGGATTTGTTTAGATTGATGTGTTGTTTTCAACTGAAACATTTGAATGTGATGGGAAGGAGTTGAGCTCTCACCATTTCTCATGAAAAGCTGAAGGGTGCACCAGAAGGCTTCTCTAACAGCTTCTTCAAAAGTCAGTGTGCAATAGCAGGTAGAGTATCAGACAAGGTTCTGGGAAACCCCAACGCAAATCCCTGCTCTCCTGTGCCAGCTCACCAGACGGCCTTGGGCCAGTCAAAGGCCCTTTCAGAACAAATCCCCTAAAACATTTCTAAACATTTTCAATTCCACACCCTCCCCCTTACAGTAATATATGTCTGCACTCAACCCCCTTGAAATTATTCTTGCCAGCCATTAAGTGATTTTTTTTAGTTCAGTTTGGTTCAGTTTAGTTCTATTTTTTTAGTTCAGTTTGGAATCCATATGTCCTGGGACAGGCGGACCCCTCCCCCATCCAGGATGGCCATGGGACCCCTCAGCCACCCTCAAGAGGCTCCCAGGATGGCTGGGTGAGCCCCGAGCTACCCAAAGCCTGATCAGCCTGCCTCAGTGGATCCCAGGATGGCCAGAAGAACCCTGAGCTGCCTGAAACCACGACAATCCCCATCAGCAGCTCTGGGGATGACCAGAAGATCCTCAAGCCACACCAAATTGTGCCAGTCCGCTCCTGCAGCACCTGGGACAGCTGGGAAAGCCCTGAGCTGCTTGAGGCCATGCCACTGCACCCCCAAACCCCTAGACATGGGGGAAATTTTGGCAGAGGCTGAGGGTTCCCCAACTCCCCCTCCCCGAGAGCACCATCCCACACCTCTTCCCCAGGAGCTCTGCAAACTCACCTGGGGACAGGGCAGGCCTCAGGGGTTCCCCAATTCCCCCTCCCTGAGAGCACCATCCCACACCTCTTCCCCAGGAGGTCAGCAAACTCACCTGGGGACAGGGCAGGCCTCGGCATCGAGTGGACGGAAGGGGACAGAAACACAAGGAGTTTGGGGGGGTAGGGATTTGGCCAGACAGACAGGCCAGGTAGCCCCTAGGGCCAGGGAAAGGCCCTGATTGGTGAGTGGGGAAACCAGGGGTGGCATGGAGGGAATGAAAGGTAGTACAGGGAGACCAATGTGGGGGCTTTTGGCCAGCAGTTCCAGCAGAGTTAAGAATCTGCCATGTTAGGAGGAACAGTCGGCAAGTGAATCTTTCCTCCTCACTTTTGAGGCCACCCAAGGGAACCAAGAGCTGAAGGAGGGCCTGGTGACAAGGGGCACTACACAGTGCTTCAATGTTTCACAGCCTCGTGCTGCATTCTATGCTCCTTGTATACTAAATGCTTCAAAGAGTGGCCCCCTCAAAAATAAAACAACAAACAGAAATGCTGCAAATAAACAGGAGAGGGGGAACTGAGGGAGCTCAGGAAATGGCACCAAGCAGGAAGTTCGGGGAAGCAGAGAAGTGTAAATAGTAAATAGACTGCACAGCAACTGAAGATGTTTTCAAAATGTTTCAGCCAGAGAACTGTTTTAAAGGGGGATGCATTTAAAATGTTCTGAGGCCAAAAACAAAATGTTTTGAGGTAAAAACAATGCAGAACTCCATGTAGGAAATATTTTATTTCCTGCCTCAAAACATTTTAAAAGGTTTGTGTGGGAAGGGCCATCCACTCTTAGCCTAATCTACCTCATAAGATTGTTGTGTAGATAAAATGGAGAAAAGGAGAACGGTGTAAGCCATTTTATCCTAAGGTGTGTTACAAGTGAAGACAAATAAATAAAAGTCAGCATTGATTAATCCACAGTTTCATGCATCTTTATTTGAGAATATACATTTATGAACTCAGTGAGATTTACTTTTGAGTAAATATACCCAAGATTGGGTTACACATTTATTTGGGAATAAGCCCCGCTGAGTTCACTGTATCGTAGTCCTGAGTAAATGTGCACATGCTACCCACCAGCATTTGGCAGACAAAAACACACCCCCATTGCTATACTGGGAAGGTCACTTGGGCCCATGATCCAAACTGAGGGCTGCTTATTATCTTGTGTTGGGGAGGAGGGATGTCTCTTGGAAAACAATACCCAAGAAGCAGCTAAATTCAAGAAAGATGCAGTTCTTGCTCCTCTGTCTGCATTCTGGCTCCCAAACGAATCCTCTCAGCCAAGGCCTCTTTCTCAGTCACAATGCATAACGCATCATCGCTTTTCCCATGCATGGGTATTTGTATGCTATGCCTGCTCAGAGGAGCTTCATGGTGGCTGGAAATGAAGGCTGTGATGATCTTTTTTACCATCTCCATTTCCATGGGTAATGCGTGCAACTTGTTTTGACAAGTTTTGAATGGGTATCAGGTAGTGGTGCCAACCTCCAGGTTGGGCCTGGAGATCTGTCATTCTTACAGTTGGACTCCAGATGACACAGACCATTTCCCCTGGAGAAAATGGCAGCTTTGGAGGGTGGATTGTATGGCATTATGCCTGCTGAGGTCCCTCTCTTCCCCAAATCTCTCCCTCTACAGGCTCCACCCCAAAATCTCCAGTTATTTCCCAACCCAAGCTGGCAACCCTAACTCAGGAGGAAAATATTTCAGACAAGAAAATCCTGATAAATGTGGAAGAAAACTTGAAAGAGGAGGTGAGCAAGGTCCAAAGCGGGGCAGAAAAGATGTTCTGCTGTTAAGGCAAAACATTGCATCCTGCCAAACCCATGCTCGACTCGAGTCCACTTCTACCGGCTTTGTGAGAGAAGCAGAATTCAAGATGCCTGTTGGAAATGGTGGTTATTGTTATGAAGGGCAGAAGCTTACCTGCTTGAGTCTTGTTGCTGCTTGACTACAGAGGGATGTGCTCAGTGGTGGGGTTCAGCAGGTTCACACTACTTCGGCAGAACCGGTTGTTAAAATAGTGCTTTAACCAGTTGTTAAATTATTTTAATCCCACCACTGGTCATGGGATTCAAATAATTTAACAACCGGTTCTGGTAGAGGGATTCAAATAATTTAAGAAGAAGAAGAAGAGGAAGAGTTTGGATTTATATCCCCCCCTTTCTCTCCTGCAGGAGACTCAAAGGGGCTTACAATCTCCTTCCCCTCCCCCCCTCACAACAAACACCCTGTGAGGTAGGTGGGGCTGAAAGAGCTCTGAAAAGCTGTGACTAGCCCAAGGTCACCCAGCTGGTGTGTGTGGGAGTGCACAGGCTAATCTGAATTCCCCAGATAAGCCTCCACAGCTCAGGCAGCAGAGCTGGGAATCAAACGTGGTTCCTCCAGATTAGATACACGAGCTCTTAACCTCCTGCGCCACTGCTGCTCCTACTGGTTGTTTACAAGTACTACTTTAACAACCAGTTCTGCCGAAGTGGTGCGAACCTGCTGAACCCCACCACTGGATGTGCTGTTATAAGAGCCATAAAAAGAAAGGGACAGCATTCTTGGCTTTCATATCCAAGACTCACATTCATCTCCGGGAGGCCTGTGAAAGATGGAGACCTTGGAGAACTGCTGTTGAGAATGGACAGTCTTTGGCTAGGTGGGCAAGTAATCTGAGAGCAGAGTAGAGCAGAGTAGAGCTATGTTCAGATGCCACCTCTCCCATATGTGGCTGAGTGCCTTATGGTCTGTTGAGACTAGAGTTGCCACCTCTGGGTTGGGAAATTCCTGGAGATTTTGGAGGTGGAGCTTGGGAACCAGCAGGGTTTGCAGAGGGGAGCGACTTCAACGGGGTGGTAATGGCATGGAGCCATTTTCTCCAGGGGAATTGATCCCCGTTGCCTGGCGATCAGCTGCAATCTCAGGAGATGTCCAGATACTACCTGGAAGTTGGCAAACCTAGCTGAGACCTTTCCTTTGTTCCATCTATACACTCAGCTGGACAGCAAAGGCATTAGAAAAACAACAACATGGTAATACCGATATGCTGTTGAGGGTTTTTTTTTAACACTGTGAAATCACCCAATGCTCGATTATGTTTGCAACTGCTGACTCTAAGGCATATTTGCAGTTCAGAACATCTGTCTGCAAAGCCAGGCAATAGGAAGCGACACCACTAAGCTGTTTGATGGGAAATGGCCATTTTTCATCGCCGGCATCAGCGTGCTTAATGTGACACCTCTTCTGCTGAGCAGCCCCCCTTGAGTTCCCACAAACAGCTCCCTGGCTGAGCAATCTTGCTCTCTAATTTAGAGTTTAAGTGTATTTACTAGGAGATCACCCCTAAAGGATACCATTTAACAAGCTGACAACCCCCAAATTGAGGACTGGCTGCTGCTGCCAGAAGTCATGCCACAGGAGTTCCCGTCAGAGAGGCAGAGCTTTGCAGATGCTGCACTTAGCATTTCCACGGGCCTCGCTCAGCCAGCGTGGGTTCAAAGGTATTTTCTCTTCAGATCAGGAAGTTCAGATTGGCAGCTACGCCTTTTATTTTACTTCAGTCTTTTTTTGGTGGAATTATAGCTGGAAATGAGGCATTCGGTTTAGGCACGAGTATTCTTCACGACGGAGCAAAATGGCGCCCCCCTCTCTCTTCAATTCTGTTTGGGTCTGAAAGGAATGTCCTTCAAAATCACCTTGCTATAATAGTCCAGTCCACTGAAGCTGGAGACTGCACCCACTTTTCTAGGAGGAATACAGGTGTCATTGCCAGTTCCAGGTTTTAGGGGCATGGGCACCAAGTCTACCACCAAGTCCCCTTTTTCATCCTCTGACTTGTGAGTCTACCCACCTGCTCTTAGGGTTGTCAGGCGGTATGTGTCAACTGGCAGAAGAGCTACAGTGAGGGATATGGGGAGGCCTGCAATGCCAGCAGCAACATCAAGTCACTTATGGTAAAAAAAAATGGAAGTGACATTGGTTTTACCATAGAGTTTCTGGCAATTCCTAGAGATGCCCTATGTCATTGGGGGGGGGGGGGTTACCAGAAGTAAGGTGATGTTGTACCCAGTGTTGCTGATAGAGATATTCTTCTCCCATTGTTGCTCTGAACAGTGGCAAACAATGGGTGTAGGAGAAGGAGGGATTCCCTACCCCAATTGGGATTTGGCAACTCTAGTGGTCTCAGCTGACTTGTGGTGACATTGTAAGCCTTTCAAAGCAAGAGGCGTTCAGAGGTGGTTTGCCCTTGCCTGCCTCTCCATAGCAACCCTCAACTTCCTTAGTGGTCTCTCCTCCAAATACTAACCAGGGCCAAACCTAATTAGCTTCTGAGATCAGATGAGATTGGGATTCCAGGTCAGTGCTTGGCAACCCTATGTGCCTGCAAGTTACCCATGGCCTGCATTCACAGATGCTCACACCATATTCCTGCCTTTCTCCCCAAAGCACTTGGCTGATATGCTCAGCTGGTAGCACTGCTGCATCACTCTCATGCCCTTCCACATCAGTGCTGGGCAGCTGAGAGTATGGGTGCAAGAAAATGGGCAGGGAAGGACGTGTGGGCAGGTGGCAGGGGGTATATGAGCAGGTTGGCAGTCAGTGGTAGTGAACCTTACTCGAACCCCAGGGCAGAGGCGTAGCTCCAAGGGGTGGGGGGCATGACGCACCGGGCGCATGCCCCTGTGGGGGTGTGGCAGGGGCGTGGTGGGACGGGGCATTCTGGGGCAGGGGCGGAGGATGCACCGGTGCACTGGACACTTTCCCCCCTTGCTACGCCTCTGCCCCAGGGCCCCTGCAGCTGCCCCACATCAGAGTATGCTTATGCCACCCTGATTGTTGTGAACTGCGGTTGCCAGTTCTGGGCTGTAAATACTTGGAAATTTTAGGGGTGGAGCCAGGGGAAGGTGGGGTTTGGGGAAAGGAGGGGCTTCAGTGGGGCACAATGCCACAGAGGTTAGGTCACCCTCCAAAACATTCATTTTTCTGCAAGGGAACTGATCTCTCTCGGCTGGAGATCAGTTCTATTCGCAAGATATCTCCAGGCCTCACCTGTAGGTTGGTAACCCCAACAACAGCCCTTATATTTGATAGCTGCCTTGAGTCCTTTATTTATTTCGTTTAAGTTCTGCCTTTTTTTAAAAAAAAAAAGAGTGAAGGAAAACTCATTTAGAATAGAGGGGGAAAGCCCTCCGATATCAGGTGAAATGGTTGAAGACAGACGTTAATGAAAAGAAACAGACTGGAAAGAGCAGGGCATTGAAAGAGGGGTTTAAAAAAAAAAGTAAGAGAGGGAAGAGATGGGCCTGTAATGAGAACAGCTGAATGAAGAGAAGTTTTGTTTGAAATAAAGGCCAGAGAATTTCCTGCTATGGAAAAGGAACGACAGCAGGAGAAAGAGAGTCTGGAACTGGGAGTTGGTGTGAAAAGAAGTGAAGGAGAGCATGAATCAGGAAGAAAAAGGGATAGTCCCCTAAAGAATGCAGTTGACATTTGAACTGGCTTGTTCGTAATGCCCGTTTGGCATCAAATCAAAGCTCTCTAAGTGTCACCTCAATGATTTGCCACCATACAAAATGAATGGCATTTGCAGTAGTTCAGTGAAGGCATGAATGGTAGAGGTGTTTCTAAGATACAGGTCCCTACAATTGATGCACACTTCGCTTCATTTGGCTGCTTAGCTTGGGTCACACATGCATTGGGATCCCCGTGACCAAGGCAGGCAGCTTTTAAGAACCAGCCATGCCAGAGCATTTGTGCTGCTTGGAGACCCGCAAAATCAGGGATTGCATTTAGCTAACATATGCTCAGAAATGATTGGGTCAAACTGCAGGGCAAGAATCTGCATGCCCAATTAATGCCGGTGAAGAAGCAAAGGCCCTCGGCTGTGAAGATCAGGCAAAGAGACAAAATGGTCAAGTCTGGAGCCAAGCAACAGGGGCTGGTTCCCACAGCAGGATTCAGACAACCAAAGAAACAAACTTTTTTTTGTAAAAGCGTCATTCTTTCTTCCTGTTAGGTGGACAAAGCCACACTGAAATACCTTTTTTAAAAAATGATTTTTAAAAAACAGTGTCAGAGAGCTGATGAAGGAAGAACAGGGGCAGTGAAAGCTGCGTGAGAATGGGGAAGCACAGCACATTTCTGATCCAATTTTGAATGTTGAGAAAGCAATTAAACAGTTTTGGATGCTCATGTCTCAATAGCAGTTTGCAAGGAAACTGATTTAAATAGAGGGGTGATCTAGCCTTGCTGGGAAGGAAGGGGAATTGAGGCTGTGATAACTGGATGAAGACCAGCCTACAGAACTTGAGAAAAGAGAGATGATGATTTTTTTTTTTTGAACAAGCCAGCTGGATCAGACCAGAGTCCATCTAGTCCAGCTCTCTGCTACTCGCAGTGGCCCACCAGGTGCCTTTGGGAGTTCACATGTAGGATGTGAAAGCAATGGCCTTCTGTGGCTGTTGCTCCCGAGCACCTGGACTGTTAAGGCATTTGCAATCTCAGATCAAAGAGGATCAAGATTGGTAGCCATAAATCGACTTCTCCTCCATAAATCTGTCCAAGCCCCTTTAAAGCATCCAGGTTAGTACATCACCACCTCCTGTGGTAGCATATCCAAACACCAATCACACGCGTTGAAGAAGTGTTTCTATTAGTTCTAATTCTTCCCCAGCATTTTCAATGAATGCCCCTGGTCTCTAGTATTGTGAGAAAGAGAGAAAATTTCCGTCAACATTTTCTACCCCATGCATAATTTTATAGACTTCCAATCATATCCCCTCAGACGCCTCCTCCAAACTAAAGAGTCCCAAACGCTTTGCCTTTCCTCATAAGGAAGGTGCTCCAGTCCCTCAATCATCCTCGCCGCCTTCTCTGCACTTTTTCTATCCTCAATATCCTTTTGAGATGTGGCTTACCCAGAACTGAACACAGTACTCCAAGTAAGGTCAGCATCTCACAGCTTTATATAAGGGCATGAATAATCTTTGCAGTTTTATTCTCAATTCCTTTCCACTATCCCCAGCATAGAGCGCTCTGTCTTTTCTACAGCTGCCATACATTGAGCTGACATCTCTACGTGGAACTATCAACTAAGACGCCCAAATCCCTTCCTGCTCTGTCACTGATAGCACTGCCCCCTGTCGCTTGCATGTGAAGTTTGATTTTGGCCCTATGTGCATCACTTTGCATTTTGCTACATTTCGAACCGTATTCTTGCCATTTCTTAGCCCCACTCTCACCTAATTCTATCAAGGTCCGCTTTGGAGCTCCCTAACCTTTGTATTCCTACCCACCCTACATAATTTGGTATCATCTGCAAACTTGGCCACCACGCTACCCACCCCTACTTCCAGGTCATTTATGAATAGGTTAAAGAGCACTGGTCCCAATACGGATCCTTGGGGGACACCACTCCCTACATCTCTCCATTGTGAGAATTTCCCATTTACACCCACTCTTTGCTTCCTGTTTCTCAACCAGTTTTTAATCCATAGGAGGACTTCCCTCTTATTCCTCTTATTCCTTATTCCAGCTGTGAAATCTTATGATGATGATGATGATGATGATGATAATAAAATACACCAGACATCACCGTGATCGAGGACAAGAAAGTGACCATCATCGACATAGCAGTCCCCGGTGACAGCAGGGTAATTGAAAAAGAACACGAGAAGGGCACTAGATACCGTGATTTAAAAATCGAGCTTCAGCGTCTATGGCACAAACCAGCTGAGGTCGCCCCAGTGGTAATCGGCACGCTGGGCGCCACCCCAAAAACACTAGGGCAGCACTTGAAACATCTTCGAATTGACAACATTAACATCTGTCAAATTCAGAAGGCATCCCTGCTGGGATCCGCACGAATACTATGCCGATACATTACAACTTCCTAGGCCTCTGGGTGAGGCTTGAATTGTAATGAAGGCCAACAACCAGCTGTGAAATCTACAATAAAAGTGATAAGAGCTTGCCTGTCCAATCACTCACCACAAACAATCAACTGGCTGTGTACAAACCTGCTGCAAACAGTGCATTGCTCCAGCACCAAACCATCCCTTTTCCCAGGAGTGCCAACTCTGGGTTGGGAAATTCTCAGATTTATGGGTAGAGCCTGGAGTTTGGGGAGGAGAGAGTTCAGTGTGGTTTAAGGCCATAGTGTCAATTCTCCAAGGCAGCCGTTTTCTTCATGGGAACTGAATTCTATTGTCTGGAGATCAGTTATAACGGTGGCAGATCTCCAGGTCCCAACTGGAGGTTGGCAACCCTACCTACTTGAAAACCCCAGCATTTGGGCCTCTGGTTGCTTGTAGTTTCCTCCTTTCGCTCCCAGCATGAGTCTGGATGTGCTGCTTGTCATTTCTGTGCATCTCGTCATGCCACTGTTTGGATGGCTGGAGAGCCACCTGCCTGTCCGCCCTGACTTCTTCTTGCAAGGGCTGCTGAGCTCCAGGCTTCCCTTTTCACCTGTTCCAGCTGAGCTGTGACGCTTTCCGAGCTCAGCATCTCCACCTGTTCCTTAACCAGCACCAGATGGTTTCGCAACAGCCCGAGCCGCCTCCTGAAAAAGTGGGCAGCCTGGTTCAGGCTGGGGGTGGCCGGCAAGGATTCTCCTGGCATCACTCAAAGAGGTGAGAAGGTCAACAAGACCTTTTGACACCAATCAAGGAGAACCTGCTGGGCTAAGCTTCCCCTCTGGGATGGGTCAAAAGAGGCCGGGATTGACAGGAGCCAGGGGCAAAAGACCCTGCAGGGTCACATCTGTCCTGATTGTTGCTGCCAAACCTGGAACGCTTGCTAAAGAAATGCAGGAAATCAGGATGGCCAGAACTGGGACAAGACATCCTTTCTCTCCTGTAAAGAGACTCAGAGCAGCTTACAATCTCCTTTTCCCCGCTCCCCCCACACCTTATGAGTCGGTGGGGCTGAGAGAGTTCGAAGAGCTGTGACTCGCCCAAGGCCACCCAGCTGGCATGTGCTGGAGTGCACAAGCTAATTTGGTTCCCCAGACAAGCCTCCACAGCTCAAGTGGCAGAGTGGGGACTCAAACCCGGTTCTCCAGATTAGAGACTCCATTACAGAGACTTAATATTATATTATTATAATTGGGATCCTCTATGTGTATATCGTTCATTGTGTTGTTGTTGTTGTGTATAATATGTTGTTGATTAAGAGTTGTTGTTCTGGTATGTAGATGTTTGAATTATTTTCATTAAAATAGATTTGTATATTTCACACTAGAGCCAGACAGGTTCTTTTCCTTTCTTTTAACAAGATACTGTCTCTGGCTCACTATATATATATATTTTAACAAGACATCTCAGTCCCAGCAAAGCGAGGGACCTTCCTGCCACCTCAGCTTCTGTACATACCAGCAGCCCTGCCTCATAGCTCATCACAACTGTGGGCATTGTGTTTATAGTTGTTATTAAAAAGACAAAACGTTGTACTAGTGTGTAAGAGGCCACAGAATCTCTGCTTGTCATGGTGACATAGAATCACAGAAGGGGGCTAGAAGGGAGTTCCAGGATCATCTAGCCCAACCCCTGCACGATGCAGGAATTTCATAACTACCCCCCTAAACGCTCCCAGAGACCCCTGTTCCATACCCAGAAGGTGGCAAAAAAATACCCCCTTCCAGGCTCTCTGGCCAATCTGGCCTGGAGGAAAATTGCTTCCTGACCCCAAAGCGGTGATTGGCGTTACCCCGGGCATATCAAATAGAGCCAGAAGAGCCATCACTGACTCATTCCTTCCTGCCCTCCCTCCCATGATCTGCCTAAGTCCACAGAATCAGCCATGCTGTCATGGGGCCATCTAGCCTCTGCTCCCAAGCCTCCAAAGAAGGAGAGTCCACTGCCTCTCGAGGAAGCTTGCCCACTTTTGCCAAAAACACTTAACAGGGACGGAAATGTGGCCACTCTAGCTACAGTGGAAGACCCAAGGCCTCTGCTGCACATGGGTTCAGGTCTCTGGCAGGGTTGGCTCAGAGCATCAATGGTTTGCCAGGCAAAGAGAATGAAGCAGCAACACTCAAGCGCATGTTCACACAAAGCTCAGAGGAGAAAGGCACTTGGGGCAAATGGAAGACATGTGTTTGGATCCCACCGAGGAATCTTGTGCCACGAGCCTGAAATTAGGAGTATTTAACTTGAAATAATGGAGCAGACGGGAAATTATAGAGAGAAGTGGGGCCCTTGCTGAACAACACACTGACTCACTTCCACACAGGTATGTAGTAAGATGCTGCCTATGCAGAAGGGTGTTGATGGGGATCTATTGCTATAGGAAGTGGCAGGTGGAACCACAGTTTCAGTAGCACTTCCAGCAAAATGTGGAACAGTAATAGCTCAGTGCTGCAAAACAACCAGGGATGCTGAGAACTTCAACACAAACTCTCATCACCAGGTGCACTTACCATGAACAAACGTCCTCGCTTGCATGCAAGATGAACTCCTGATTGGATCGCCTTGATGCTTTCTGTCACAATTCATCTGGATCATCAGACTAAGCAGCTTTGCACCTTTGCAGTTTGTGCCTGTTCTGCTGGGCCAAGTATTGCCTTGCAGTAAGTGACAATATTGGCGTTGCAGCGTGCAGCTGCTTGTGTCCTCCTATACAGTCTGCAAACAAAAATCTCTTTGATTAAGAAGAGACGTGTATCCAGCAGGATCTTATTCAGATCATTAAAATGAGTTGCTTGTTTCCATTTGCACTTCATTCCACTCTGTGTTTACACAGTTGGTGGCATCCTTTAAAATGACTGGACATTGGATACAGTGCCTGCTTTTTGCACCTGCACAATAAGTGATCATAAGATTATCTAGGTTCATTGATATACACAGTGGTGTAGCGCCAAAGGGAAAGGGGGGGTGCGTGACACACAGGGTGTTTGCCAGTGAAAGGGCGTGGGCATGGTGGAGGTATGGCAGGGGCATTCTGGGGCATGGTGGGGCAGGCAGGGGCGTGTCCCAGGCACAGTTCCACCTGACTACGGCTCTGGGCATACACACACAAAGAACACAAAGACATCTAAGTAGTAAGCTTTCACTTCAAAATTAAAATAAATTGTGTTTTTCTCTTCTTTTTCTGTTTAATGAAAAAACATGTATACGATGCTGTTCCACACCAACAGGGTCCCCAAGGCTTCAGCTATGTACCTTTTAAAAGTTTGAAATGGTGGCAACCAAAGGGGGAGCCTGTGAGAAAATAGTCTGTAATGGACGCATTGATTCCGATTCATCTGAGCAACTTAGCAAACAATGAGTTCCCTGATTTCAACCGGCACACAAGATGTGAGACGAACTGGCAGGACATTGAACATGTCAGAAAACAACCCTTGTGTAGACATTCCTAGCTGATTATGATTATATCACTGTAGCTAATTAATCTTTGTGATTAATGCTTCAAATTGTAGGGAAAGGGTCAGTTGTCTTACGGTAAATATGTTCCTAGTTTTTGTCATGACCAGTGGTGGGATCCAAAAATTTTAGTAACAGGTTCCCATGGTGGTGGGATTCAAACTGTGGCGTAGCACCAATGGGGCTGGGCTGGGCATTCCGGGGGTGTGGCCGGGCATTCCGGGGGCGGGGCATTCCTGGGCGGGGCTGTGGCAAGAACGCAGCTGCTGCGCCGGTCCTTGGGCGGGAAACGAATGCATGCAGGTGCACCTCCTGCTAGACTGCTTCAAGTTCTGCGCGCTACTGCTGAGAGGAGGGGCGTAACTAAGGCAAAAATCACGTGGCAAAATCACCAATTAGTAACCCCCTCTCGGGACACATAAATAATTAGTAACCTCTTCTCGGGAACCTGTGAGAACCTGCTGGATCCCACCTCTGGTCATGACCCTAGCCAAACTAGCTTGGACCCTGCCATGCTGTTTCTAAGAGTTTCTTCTCACTCTTTTGGCCTGAGAAAGAAAGTTATCAAGTCCCACATGTTACCTTTTGCAATGTGTATGTCTCCTTCTCCCCTGCCCCCTTCTCTTCCCACAGCTCTCTGGGATCTGGCTTGCTTGAGGAGGGTGGGGGGGAAAGAGGGGAACCTGCTGGGAGCATATAATTGGTGTTTTGTTAAGAACTAGCCAGTTCAGACAATTTTAAATAAAACAAGGATTCTGTTACCGAAGTTCTGGTTCCTGTTATTCGAGAAAGACTGGGCTTGTGACAGTTTTGGGCAGCCCACTGGGTCGGATTGGCCATGCAGTCAGGCAGCACTGGTTGTTAAAGCAAATTTGTTACGATGAAGAGGGGAAAGAACCAGGACTTTGATATTTGTGGTGTGCTTAGGGTTGCCAGCTTCCAGGTGGTGGCTGGAGATCTCCTGCTGTGACCTCCAGGCAACAGAGATCAATTCACGTGGAGAAAATGGCCTCTGTGGAAGGTGGACTCTATGGCATTTTACTGTCCCCTTCCTAAACCACACCCTCCTCAGGCTCCACCCCAAAAACCTCCAGGGATTTCCTAACCCAAAGTTGGCAACTCTATGTGTTTCCCAGAAAGACATTTTGTTGGTTTTGGGAGCCACCGTTCTTGGATTGCCTAGCCATGTTAGAGTTGGCTTTCTTGGATTTTGCTTCCCCCAGAGTTCACAAGGACTTTTTGGATTCCATTCTGAATGGGTGCTGAGCAACAGAGGATTAAGCCCAGGGCTGCCAAAAAGGCAGAATTTTCTTCCTTTTGTCTTATTAATGAATCCTTCCCAGTTCAGGGACGTTGCAACAGAAACATGACAATTAAATGATGAAGAGTAGAAAACCCAACTCCAACCCCTGGCTGTGGGTCTGCAAACAAAGGGATAAGGAGATGGTGCTCTAGGTGGTACTTTAAAAAAAAAAGATCTCCTGGGAGTTATTTGATGGCTTGCACCTCTATTTGCATGTAAAGGAAATGAAAATCAAAGGATGTTGGAGGTTTGAAAGCATCTCTTTATTTGAAAATGGCAGAGAGAAAAGCTGGGTTCTGGCCAAGTAATTAGGCACCAAACTTGAAATGAAATGTCTCTCTTGAAATGGGAATTTAAATGAATTAGCTGTATCTATCACTGGGCTTTGAAAGCGCTGCTTAATTTAGAATTTTTTTTAAAAAAAGAGAGAGAGAGAGAGAAGCAAGGTATAATCCCAGCTTGGCATGAACAACTTCATTATAGGCAGCCTTGACAACAAACAAAAAGCAGGGCCTGGCCCACTCAACTTGGGGGCGCTCTTAATTATTTTACAAGTCTTGGAATTGCTTTCTAATTAATTTTCTGTGTTCGACCCGATTGTAGGTCTGAGGAAATGAGGTTACTTGGCTTGATCCTTTTCATTGAATTATACAATTTCAAGTTTAAACTGCTTAGCTGTTAAGGTTACGAGAGGATTGATTGCTGTTGACAAGTTACTCTAGGCTTGGCGAAATGTGAACAAGCTGCAAGTCAGCAGGAAAACTTTTAGCCTTCTTAACCATAAGGGGGAGCAAATACATCGGCACAGAAGATACGGGAGGTAAACATTTTTTTATTCGCTCTGTTTGAATTGTTGGTGCACCCTTTCCTCTGGTGGCTGATGATATCGAAAAATATTTATAACCTTCCTATGTGCATTTAAGTCCTATAAAGCCCCCTTTATGTGTTGTGTGGGTGGGGTGTAAAGTGCCATCAAGTTGCAGCTAACTTACAGTGACCTCAGTAAGGGGCTTTCAAGGCAAGGGAGAAGTAGAGATGGTTTGCCACTGCCTTCTTCTGCAGAGCCTTAGTGGTCTCTCTTCCAAGTACTGACCCTGCTTAGCTTCCAAGATCAGGCTATATCGCATACTGCCTTCCCTTTTCCCCTTACTTATTAACTCAGCAAAATGAATCACAAGATTTTGCATAATTTTGGAAAATAATTGGACGTCAGCTTCTTTAGACTGCTGGGGCAAGGGAGTTATTCCAAAACTCATCAGCTGTAATGAAGGGAGGGGGAGTATGCCGTTAAGCGGCAGCAAACTGCTGGCAATCCCGTGAAATTTCACCTCGTGGGGTTTTCAAGGCAAGAGATGAGAAAAGGTTTTGCCACTACCTGCCTCTGCATGGCACCTGCAGTCTTCCTTAGTGGTCTTATCATAGCCAATGCTGATTAGCTTCACAAGCCCTCATGACATTGAGCTTGTGTGGGTTATTATGGCTGATAACAGAAAAGGATGCCCAATTTTGTTGTAATTTCCTTTTCCTTTGTAATGGCTTACTGCAATACACATGCAGCTAAAAAAATCTGCTAAACATCTAGTGCAGTGTTTCCCAACCTTTTTCGACGTCACGGTACCCTTGACCTTGCTCTTCATATCTCAAGGTACCCTTGAGGTTCATTTGAATTTTTTTGCATTTTTAAGGGTTTTTTTCCTTTTCTGGCCTGTAGGTGGGGGGAGTGGCAAGCAGGGGGAGGGGAGGGGGGGAAAGCAGCATTGACAGCCACATTTGTTTGCCTAAATTCGGCATGGATTTGGGGGGATTTAAAGGGAAAGCTCCCTTTAAACCCCCCCCCCCAATCCACACCGCATTTAGGCAAATAAAACAATGCTGTTTTAAATGTTGTTTAAAGGAAGCCCATGAGGTTTCCAAACCCCCCTCCCCCCGCCCCTTCAAAATCCATTTGATTCCAGTGGGGGAGGGGGCAGGCGGTAGCATTGTCAGGGTACCGCTGGGACATGCTCATGGTACCCCAGGGTACCACGGAACCCTGGTTGAGAATCACTGATCTAGTGAATCTACCCTCAGCCGAAGGTGCTTTTCAGCAACACACTTTTTGTGCCTCTAACATGAAAAGACCGTGGTCCGACGGCTGCTAGCAAAGCACTTTGCAAGATCAACCAAAACAAAGCCTACAAGGTAACAGCAATATCCAGAGCTCTGCATCAAAGTTTCTGAGGAACGAGAATGATAATAACCCTCATTGTCATCATCTCTCAAGACTGCAAGCCAGGTGGGGAATGAAGATCCCTCAAAATTTACACAGATCTCCAAGCAACAGGCAGCAGCCCACTGGAGGAAATGGCTGCTTTGGGTGATACAGTCTATGCCAGTGGTGGTGAACCTATGGCACTCCAGATGTTCATGGAGTACAATTCCCATCAGCCCCTGCCAGCATGGTCTATGCCTTTATACCCTGCTGAGGTCCTTCCCCTCCCCAAATCCAACCCTCCCTAAATTTAACCCTCCCCAGGCTCCACCCCCAAAAGTTCCAAGAATGTCCCAAACTGGAGCTGCGACCTCCAGTCTGTGATAGATGGGTGATTCCAAGCAGGTACCTTCCAGATTCGCGGTTTCTGCTTGAAGCCTCTCTGCTACTCTGTGAAAACCCTGGGGTCTTGGACCAGGAGAGTAGTTCCAGGGACTCAGTGGCACATTTCAGATGTATAACAATGTTATTTGTGAAAAACAAATTTGTTAATAACGAATAACAAACTGCTTGTTCTTTCTGTGCAACCTCCATTTGGGGGTGGTTACTTTGGTCTAGGGTTACTTTGCTAGACTTAGGGCCTTTCCTCACTTACCTTAAGCCCTGCGCTACTCTCCTCAAGTAGCGCGGGGTCCCCCGGTACTCCCCACGACAGGGGCGGCGACAGCGCAGCCGCCCCGACGCTGCCACTGTCACGCCCCCTCAGCGTTCAGCATCCCTGGTGCTCTTGTAAATGGCGCCTTTTGATGACCCCGTGCAGAGCGCGGGGTCGTGGGGACGCCCGGCGCATGCCAGGGATGCCACGCAGTGCATAGGGGGGATCCTGGTGAGTGGGGAAACGTCCTTAGTCAATTTCATGTCAGTTTCAGAGTCTGTTGCTCCAGTGATAGACCTTCTGCATTAAAATTTAAAAAAGAAAGCCTTTTTGATCATTTTGAAATCGTGGTCCTAAGAGTGGGAAGAATTGCTGTGGTTTGGGCAGAGAGAGACGGGGAGGAGTGAAAAAACCTGAAGAAACTTTAATGCCCAGTGATCTCCTTCACTTTCCCCATGAAGGGAGAGAAAAAGTTGCACTTTAACAGGTTTTGGAAACTACTGAGATTCTCTGATCTAAGAGCATGGAGAGTTCCAAAGATGGGAAAATGTGCGCATAACCAAAAATTCACCCTGAAGGGAATGTAGGCTCAATGTGAAAGAGACCATATTTGTATAAATGGCCCCTTAAAAAAGGCTATCTCCTTTGTTTAAGCAAGACCTGTCTTATCATGAATGAAAAGGCCTGGGTTTATTTTTCAAAACATTCCTGCGTGAAGGGATGCGGTGTTGCATATGGGGGACAGGTCCCGTAACCTGATTAGATTTGCCAGCACACATAAGGATGTGCCAAGAAGGGCACAACAGCAGCATCAACCATCACTTGTGGGGGCTTAGTGATGCCCACGTTCTGCCCCACCACTCCCCCACCCCTCCCAAGCTGGGCAGTCCTGAGAACTTCTTTCTTCACTTGAAAGATGTATTGTCTGACTTCTGGTTGAAAATTGCCCCCTTGAGCCCCTCAGGGAAGGGGTACAAATCTAAAAATAAATAATAAATAAATAAAATTTGGCACGGGCAAGGCTCTTTCCATCCTTTGGAAGCCACGGTGCCTTTCACTTCCACCTGCGCCTCTGCAGTTTTTGTGAACTGTACGACAGGTTGACATCTGCAGCTGAAAGCAAGGATAGAATCCTGATAGGAGGTACTATTCAGATTGCAGAAGTCTGCCTGTGGGGAGAGGGAGGTCTCGTTTTTTGAATGCTCCTTTATTTAAAAAGCTCCCTATGAGTTAAAAAGGGAGGGAAGGCGGCATGGTATAGCTTAAGTCTCATCAGATCTCAGAAGCTGAGCAGGGTCAGCTCTTGGAAGGGAGACGACCAAGGCAGGCTTTGTGGAAGCAGGCAATGGCAAACCACCTCTCCTTCTCACTTGCCTTTAAATCTCCTTGCTGGGGTCACTGTAAGTGGCCTCTGACTTGACCACACTTTACACACACGTGTGCGCGTGCACCCACCCACACAACATTTAAAAAGAAAACAGTACGTCAGAGACAGAAGCCTAACCCTTCACATGCTGATAATTTTCTGCCAACAAAACGTTATCAATTCAGGGAAGCTTTAAAAATTGTAATCTCTCTCTTGCAATCTCACACTATACAGTCCCTTCTTCCTAGGTTTGCCAATATCCAGGCGAGTTCCTGGAATTATAACGGATTCCCAGAAGACAGAGATCAATTCTTCTGCAGCAAATGGCCACTTTAGAGGGTAGACTCTCTATGGCAGTGGTGGCAAACCTATGGCACAGGTGCCAGAGGTGGCACTCAGAGCCCTCTCTGTGGGCACGCTCACACAGAGTTTGTCATGTGGGGGGGGGCTTGTTTCTGAGTAAACCCATCCATTTGAAGCGTTGCACGGTTGCTTCAAAGCAAAGCCACCGACTACCACCAAGCTAACTCCCGAGTAATGCGTGCCTCGAAGCCAACTGTTTTTCCTAAACTAAAACCTCAGTATTCAGGTTAAATTGTCATGTTAGCACTTTACGATAAATAAGTGGGTTTTGGGTTGCAGTTTGGGCACTCAGTCTCGAAAAGGTTCGCCATCAATGCTCTATGGCATTATATCCTGCAAAGTTCTCTCCCCAGACCGTGATCTACACCCACCTCCACAAATCTGTAGGAATTTTCCATTATGGAGTTAGCAACTCAGAGCAGCAGTGGCGTAGGAGGCTAAGAGCTTGTGTATCTAATCTGGAGGAACAGGGTTTGATTCCCAGCTCTGCCGCCTGAGCTGTGGAGGCTTATCTGGGGAATTCAGATTCGCCTGTGCACTTCCACACACGCCAGCTGGGTGACTTTGGGCTAGTCACAGCTTCTCGGAGCTCTCTCAGTCCCACCTACCTCACAGGGTGTTTGTTGTGAGGGGGGAAGGGCAAGGAGATTGTAAGCCCCTTTGAGTCTCCTACAGGAGAGAAAGGGGGGATATAAATCCAAACTCTTCTTCTTCTTCTTCTTCTTTTACCCCTCCAGCACTCCGCCACCTCATTCTGTTGCCTGTGGCGAGGAGGCTCTAACCCATAGGTATCAAACTTGCAGCCCTCCAGATGTTATGGACTACAGTTCCCATCATACCCTGCCAGCGTGATGCTGGCAGGGGGTGATGTGAACTGTAGTCCATAACATCTGGAGGGCCGCGAGTTTGACACCAGTCAAACTATTATCCCTTTGGGTGTGCAAAGCAGAGCAGGCAAAAGGTGGACTACTTTCCCAGCATTCCGAGGGCAGAGCCCCCGAGATTCCATCTTATCCCCCTGGCAACCAGACAAACCACTCTTATGCCAAAGCAGCTGAAAAGACCTCATCTGAGACCTTTCCAGCCACTCGAGCACGGAAGGAGCTTTTCCAGGATATGGCGCCGAGCTACAAAGCAAAGTCGCATCCGGTTAGCCTCGTAATTTTGCGTGCAATATTTACTTAACAATCAAAAGTGTTATTGTCACATTTTGAAAAACACATCATTAACTCCCTTATTTGTGCTATTACCAGGGCTCATCATGCATAGGAGCCCACTAGAAGATGACTTACAGCCCCGACCAGCTTTGTGGAAAAATGCCTCGTCTCTCGCAGCCCCCGTTTATAAACCAGAGCTGGCAAAACAGAGAATGATTTAATGAAGTTTTGATACAGCTCATCAAATGCCGAAATGGGAAGTTGCAATATTAATTTAGAAACTCATTATCATTCCAATTCTGCTCATTCTAAACTGTATTAATAAAGGGGCCGTTTGCAGCTTTTTTGGAAGATGATGTATCGTTCAAAGGGCAAAAAATATCTTTCAAAATTACATTTCATTTGATACCCAAGCATCAAGCATATTCATCTTGTAACCATGTAATCGATTCTTTTTTTCCCATGTGTCTCTTGCTGATGGGTGGGGATACTACAGCTGGGAAGATTTTTGCTGCTAGGTCATGCCAAATGAGCTGGACTGACAACTGAGGGGGCTGCCTCATAGTACTGACTGCATTCAGACAGCACAAAACAACAACAACAACAACAACTTGCTTGGTTTGTGACGGGCACAAATTCTGGCTTGTTGTTGCACTCACACACTTCTGTCTCTCCCTCCTTCTTTCATGTGCAGAGTGCAGTTGAAAGCTTCCTGCTTTCAAAAACCTTTGACACTATCTTGATTTGCCATGACATCTGGTGCACAGTGCCTGTGCAAACTGAAGAGTGTTTCTTCCTACAAACCAGGGTTGCCAACCTTCATGTGCAGCCTGAGGATTTCCCAGAATTACAATTGGTCTCCAGATTACAGAGAGCCAGCATGGTGTAGTAGTTAAGAAGAGCAACTGGATTCTGATCTGGAGTACTGGGTTTGATACCACACTCCTCCACCCGAGTGGCAGAGGCTTATCTGGTGAACCAGATGTGTTTTCACATTCCTACATCCCTGCTGGGTGACCTTGGGCTAGTCACAGTTCTTGGGAACTCTCTCAGCCCCACCTATCTCACAAGGTGTTTGTTGTGGGGCGAGGAAGGGAAAGGATCTTATAAACCACTGAGTCTCCTTACAGGAGAGAAAGGTGGGATGTAAATCCAAACTCTTCTTCTTCTTCTACAGACAGCAGTCCCCATGGACAAAATGGCAGCTTTAGAGGACTCGCTGTATGGCATTACATTCCTGCTGAGTTCTTTCCCCCTCCCCAAATTCTACCTTCCTCACGTCCACCCTCAAATCCCCAGAAATTTCCTCAGCCCTGCTGCCCACTGACTTTTAAGCGACCACCCTTGCCTGTGAATTTGTTTCCTATTTCATCTCACTGTTGAAAAGGTGTTGGCTTGCGGGAGAGATCCAGGGAGCTCTGAAACTTCAAACGCACCCACACAAGTCAGATTCAATAGCATAAACACCAACACGGCTAATTCCAGCATTTCTTTTATAGCTAGCATTTTACCCTCCAGTCAAATGGCACGAAGGGCCATTCCATAGTTGACATTTTGACCAGGCTTAAAGTGCATTTGTCAACCGGGGGGGACAAATCAATCCATTCCAGGTCAAGTTGACTCCAAAGCAGGTGCTGTTTGCTTCCAGCATCACCCAGAACAAAAGACAATAACACCACAGGGAGCGCCTGCAAGTGCTCTCTTCACTTTTGAGCTCCTCTCTTTTAATCTAATTATTCTGTCATGGCTTTTTAATAAACCCACCAAGGGTACCTGCCTTGATGCTGACAGGTTCACTGGGTCCACAGCTGTTCCACTCTGAAGCGGCTTCTATCAGACGGTCACGCAAGCAAGCAAACATCCGCCCAAAGTCTGGCGAGCGGAGTCTATCTGTCACTCCCTGAGAAGGGGCCGAGAGCCATTTCCTCTGCTGTTCAGAAGTGGGATCAAGAACAGAGCTTAGCGAGTGATGGCTCTTAAGTGCCTGGAAAGAAACAAGAAATACTTTGAGCAGTTAGTTGATGGGGCAACCAAATGCTGTGCAGAGAATACAAACAAGGTTGATTCACGCTGTCCTTTTTTTTTAATGACAAAAGCACAACAAACTGGCTCATTGTGAGTATGTCTGATGTGGTACATGAGAACATAAGAGCCCTGTTGGATCAGAGGAGTCATCCATCTAGTCCAGCGTCCTGTTTCCCACAGTGGCCAACCAGTTCCTCTGGAGATCCAACAAGTCATAGAGGCTGAGACCTTCCCTGACGCTGCCTCCAGGCACTGAATTCAGAGTTTCCTGCCTCTGAATGTGAAAGTTCCCTTTAGTTTCTGTGGCTAGCAGCTACTGAAAGACATCCAGAACATGGTTGGGATCAATTTTGCCATGATGTAGAAAATCTTGGGGCATGGGGGTTGAAGCAAAGGGTTATGATGAAGAAGAAGAGTTGGATTTATATCTCCCCTTTCTCTCCTGTAAGAAGGCTCAAAGGGGCTTACAAACTCCTTTCCCTTCCCCTCCCCCACAATAAACACCCTATGAGGTGGGTGGGACTGAGAGAGCTCTGAAGAACGGTGACTAACCCAAGGTCACCCAGCTGGCATGTGTTGGAGTGCACAAGCTAATTAGTTCACCAGATAAATCTCCACAGCTCAAGTGGCAGAGCGGGGAATCAAACCCGGTTCTCCAGATTAGAGCGCACCTGCTCTTATCTACTACACCACACTGGCTCTCAATGAGTCACTCTTTTTGACAAGGGCCAAGTTATTTTCCAATCACTAGGCCAGAAATGCTTTAAACTGAACAGTGTTGCAGGAAACTGACAGTGAGAACAGGGTTTCTTTCACCCTTATCCAGAAGCTCCAGTCCATGAACCAATGGCTGTGATGCTTTCTGAGGCTCAAGTGCAAATTGCTCACAATCATTTGTGTGAGGGCATCTGGGAAGCAGGAACAGATGGCTGGGGATTTTTGCTCAGGTCTTTCCTGTGCAAGTCTGCTTTCTTGACTACTGAGAAGATGAGGGGCAGTTATCCCCAGAACACCCCTCCATGAAAGGCATTTTCCAGCCCTTGCTATGCCCCACCTAGAAAAGGCAGGGCTGAGCCTATGACAGGCAGCAGGCAAATCACTGTACTGACCCAACCTATCCAGCTTCAGAGAGCTTTGTTATGCCTTGCATTTGCATTTTTAAAAAAAAATATATATATATACTGCTTTTCTCACCTTTTGGCCATCAAAGCAACTTAGAACATTATTCTTCCCAGGGACGTAAGTAAGTGGGGGTGTGTGTTTGATTACATGTCCGGCTCCCATTACATGTCTGGCTTGCTTGAAACAATGCATGGAATGGAACAGCCAGAAAGCCAGCTCAGTTACTGAACCCACCCCATAAAACATCTATACCTACGTCCCATCTCCATTCACCCACAACAACAGCTCTGTGAGTTAGGCCAGGCTGAGAATTTGTGACAGGGTCAAGGTCACCAAGCAAGTTTCAATGGCAAAAGCGAGGATTTCATCCTAGGTCACTCAGGGTCCTAGCGTGACTCTTTTTGGAAGCAGAGCTCCATATGCACCACCTAGTATGACTAGCAATAAGAGCCTTAATAGTTAACAACAACAATCTTCCCATGCCCTCCCCTGTGAAAAAGGAAAAGGGTTCATGTGAGAGGGGAGTTTAATCTAAGAGGAAACAAAGAAAAATCCCACAGAGTCACTTGCACATCTTCCCTAAGTGTGCGGGCAGAAATATTCTGAACCAACAGAGGTAAATAAACTTGTACCTCTGATGTCTGCCCTCTCTTACCCTATGTCACAAGCAATAATCTTTCTGTCCATCTCAAATCCTCCTGGAGACCTAGAAAGAGTAAAGGAACCCTCACCCGAAGGTGCTGCTTGTCTCCTCCCACAAGTGGAACAGCTGTGCTCTAGAACCAAGAGGCACAGGTTGGCCAAGAATGATCTTGGACGACCACCCTTACTTTCCTCTGCTGTTGCCACAGTCTGACTCTCCAGTGCTGACTTCCCAACTACTCACTGTCCTGACAGTGACAAATGGTTGACCTGTGCTGCCTCTGAGCCTTCCAGCAAGTCCTAGCGAGGAGGACTTTGAACTATCCCTTGAACTTTCTGGCATTATCGTGTCCCACACACTAGCAACAGCCTGTATCAGCATGGGAGAGAAGGCACGAGGGATGATGTCATGATTAGGAACGGGTGTCTCTAAGTTTCCATGACTGGAACCAGACTGATGACCACCCCCCACACTGGCTGTAAGCTCCCAGTCCCGTGACTAGAGGGGGTTATGCATACATAGCCTTTATTGGCATCATATACTAGAGGGGGTTGCGATGGCTGGCAGCATGTGCAGACCTCTATGAAGGTGGACAGCACCATGGACAGCAGCACTGGAGCACACAAAGAATTCTGGGGGTGCCCAATTGCAGTGCTCCTAGCTTGCAGTCAGCATGTACAATTGCTGTTGTACAAGCGAGGTCTCGCTCTGTATGCAAAGTCTGTCCCTCAGTGTATGGCAACCTCATAAAGAGATGGCTAAGGTGGCTTTCCATTGCTTGCGTTTGCACAATCACACTGGACTTCTCTGGTGGTCTCCCATCCAAGTACTAACCAGGGCCAACCCTGCTTAGCTTTTGAGATCTGATGACATCAGGCTAACCTGGGCCAACCAGGTAAGAGAGCTCCCAGTATCGCTGTTTGTTTTTAGTCATCTGCATAACTCTGACAGTCCTTTTGAAATAGGAAAGAAGAGGAGTTTAGATTTATACCCTGCTTTTCTCAACCGTTAACATCTCAGAGCAGCTCACAAACTCCTTCCCTTCCTCTCCCCACAACAGACATCTTCTTCAGAGTGTTCTGAAGAACTGTGAAAAGTGCAGGCTTCATGTGTAGGAGCAGGGAAACAAATAGGAGTCCCTGTTAATATAGAGGAGTGGGGATTCAAACCCAGTTTTCCAGATTAGAGTCCACGTGCTCTTAACCACTACACCATCCTGGTTCTTCTTCTTGCAAGTAACATGATGGGGGGCGGGGGGAGGAGAAGGGAGCTAGTTAACTCTTTCTTGCCTGAAGCTTTCCTGACTTCAGGTAGATCATTCCACAGGCTGGGAACTACAGCTAAGAAGGATACATATGGGCAGTTGTTGATTTTGCCCATTTGCAGGTTGGTACCTGTAGAAAACTCTGCTCTAATGAGCCAAATTGTCAGGGTGGAGCATGGGCAGAGAGTCAGTCTTGTAGACATGAGGGTCCAAGACCATGAAGGGCTTTGTATGTGAGAGTTAATACCTAATATTGAGCCTTGTATGCATGCTCCATCTAGCACCCAATAACAGTCGAATTGCAGCATTTTACCCCAGCTAGAGTTTCTGAATTGATTGCAGTAGTCTACTCTAGAAATTACTGTGGCATGGATCGAGGTGGTTAGATCAGCCACATCAAGATAAGCGGCCTTCTTATGGGCTAGACCGAGGGGTTTTTAAAGCCTTTTTTTTTGCAGCCGAATTAACTGCATTAAATAAAAAGATCCTGAATAAAAGGCCCCCATTATTCTTTTAATTAACATTCCGTTAAACAATGCCTAATTCTGTCTGATGTTTTCTATTGGGTTTAGTCCAGCATGGGTTAAAAGAGCACCAGCCTTTCTAGTTTCTTTCTCATTCCCAAAGAAAATCCAGCTTCTTTTGAAGAGCTAAATTTTTCATGTGCCAAGAACTGTGCAACCGTAGTGGGGAGGAGGGATTTCTCTTCAGAAGTTTATGATCTTTGATAAAACATGTAGGCTCCATCAGAAGCATATTTTAAAAACTCTTAGTACTTAAAGGACTCAGTAGCAGTTGATTAGCCAACCAGAAATGTAGGAGTATCAAGTTTCAGAACATGGCAAATCTATTATGTGGCACTATTGAATATTTAGCGCACTGATAATATTTCCCCCAAAAAGAGATGCAAAGCAGGTTACACTAGAGACCCTTCCTTCTCCCCCCTCCTTCCCCACATCTGCTTCTAAATAAACCCGCCTGTTTCATTGAATCTGTGGCAGAGTTTACAAGCTGGTAGCAGTTGCTTCCTACATTAAGATTAATTCAGGAATTGCAGTGCCTGTCAAATTCCTGCAGACATACTGCTCAAGCCAACTCTAACCATTCTGGAAAGGAAGAGAACAGAAAAATTTAACTGTACCTTCCACTGTTCCAACAATGTGGGTGATGAGGATGGCAACCCTGAATTAATTTTATTTATATCATCCTCTTCCCCTAACCAGTTGGTCTGGCATTCGGCATGTCTTGCATGACAGTATTATAACAACACACTTAATAAATACAAGCAGGGGGGCGTCCGGACATGCAGGGGGGTGTCCGGACACGCAGGGTGGCCGTCCGGACACACAGGAGGGTGTCAGGACACGCAAGGGGGCGTGTAATAATCTGTTTCAGTAATCGGTAATAATCAGTTTCAGTAATCGGTAATAATCAGTAATAATTGGTTTCAGTAATCGGGAATAATTGGTAATAATCGGTTTCAGTAATTGGTAATAATCGGTTTCAGTAATCCGTAATAATCAATTTCAGTAATCGGTAATAATCGTTAATAATCGGTTTCAGTAATCGGTAATAATCGGGTTCTGTAGTTGGTAATAATCTGTAATAATAATCGGTTTCAGTAATCGGTAATAATCCTATTACACGCAGGGGCATCTGGTCATGCAGGGAAGCAGTCCGGACACGCAGGGGGGCCGTCCGGACAAGCAGGGGGGCATCTGGACATGCAGGAGGGTGTCCGGACACGCAGGGGGGCCGTCCGGACACTCAGGAGGGTGTCCGGACACACAAGGGGGCATGTAATAATTGGTTTCAGTAATTGGTAATAATCGGTTGCGGTAATTGGTAATAATCGGTTTCAGTAATTGGTAATAATCGGTAATAATCGGTTTCAGTAATTGGTAATAATTGGTAATAATCAGTTTCAGTAATCTGTAATGGTCGGTAATAATCGGTTTCAGTAATCGGTAATAATCGATAATAATCAGTTCCAGTAATTGAAAATAATAGGTAATAGTAGGTTTCAGTAATCAGTGTCATCGGTTTCAATGTCGGTAATAATGTCGGTAATAGTAGGTTTCAATGTCGGTAATGTCGGTTTCAGTAATTGCTAATAATAATGCGAAATTGTTCAGTAATTCGGCTTAATAATCTGTAATTATAATCGGTTTCAGTAATCAGGTAAATAATCTATTATACGCGGAGAGCGCATCTGGTCATGCAAGGAAGTCTGGACACTCAGGGGGGGCCATCGGAGACGCATGAGGGCGAATCTGGACAACGCATGAGGCCGTCGAACAATGCAGGGGCGATCGGACATAGGGGGAGGGCATCTGGACATGCAGGAGGGTGTCCGGACACGCAGGGGGGCCGTCCGGACACTCAGGAGGGTGTCCGGACACACAAGGGGGCATGTAATAGTGGTTTCAATGGTAATTGGTAATGTCCGGTTCTGCGGTAATTGGTAATATCCGGTTTCAATAATTGAAGTAATGTCGGTATGTCGGTTTCAGTAATTGGTAATAATTGGTAATAATCAGTTTCAGTAATCTGTAATGGTCGGTAATAATCGGTTTCAGTAATCGGTAATAATCGATAATAATCAGTTCCAGTAATTGAAAATAATAGGTAATAGTAGGTTTCAGTAATCAGTAATAATCGGTTTCAGTAATCGGTAATAATCGGTAATAGTAGGTTTCAGTAATCGGTAATAATCGGTTTCAGTAATTGCTAATAATCGTGTTCAGTAGTCGGTAATAATCTGTAATTATAATCGGTTTCAGTAATCGGTAATAATCCTATTACACGCAGGAGGCATCTGGTCATGCAGGGGGGGAGTCTGGACACTCAGGGGGGCCATCCGGAGACGCAGGGGGGCAGTCTGGACACGCAGGGGGCCGTCCGAACATGCAGGGGGGCCGTCCGGACACGCAGGGGGGCCGTCCGGACATGAAGGGGGGCCGTCCGGACACGCAGAGCCGAAGCGTTAGGACATACAGAAGCGTCGAGGAAAAGCAGGAGGGTGTCGGACAACGCGAAAGTGATATAATGTCGAATTCAGTAATCAGGAATAATCGGTAATAATTGGTTTCAGTAATTGGTAATAGTCGGTTTCAGTAATCGGTAATAATCGGTTTCAGTAATCAGTAATAATTGGTAATAATCGGTTTCAGTAATCAGTAATAATTGGGTTCAGTAGTTGGTAATAATCTGTAATAATAATCGGTTTCAGTAATCGGTAATAATCCTATTACACGCAGGGGGCATCTGGTCATGCAGGGGGGAGGCCGGACACTTAGGGGGCGCCCTGACATGCAGCGGGGCCGTCCGGACACGCAGTGGGGCCGTCCGGACACTCAGGGGGGCGTTTGGACATGCAGGGGGCATCTGGACATGCAGGGGGGCGTTCGGACATGCAGGGGGGCCGTCCGGACACGCAGGGGACTGAGAGAGCTCCGAGAAGCTGTGACTAGCCCAAGGTAACCTAGCTGGCATGTTTGGGAGTGTACAGGCTAATCTGAATTCCCCAGATAAGCCTCCACAGCTCAGGTGGCAGAGCTGGGAACCATCCCGGTTCCTCCAGATTAGATACACGAGCTCTTAACCTCCTACGCCACTGCTGCTGCTGCTGCTGCTGCTGCTGCTGCTGCTGCTGCTGCTGCTGCAGAAGAAGAAGAAGAAGAAGAAGAAGAAGAAGAAGAAGAAGAAGAAGAAGAAGAAGAAGAAGAAGAAGAAGAAGAAGAAGAAGCAGCAGCAGCAGCAAGAGGATGAGGATGAGGAGGCTGTGGTGGCAGCGGCAGCAGCTATTGCACTGCAACTGACTTATGGCAATATCCATGGAACATTTCAGGCAAGAGATGAGTAGAGGTGGTTTGTCATTGTCTGCTTCTGCATAGCAACCTCAGTCTTCAGTGGTGGTCTCCCAGCCAAATACTAATTCAGATGAGCCTGGGCTAAGCTGGGGTATTTGGGCTAATAAGATATTTTTAACTAAGAAAATGGTAGGGGAAGGATACACATACACAACTGGGGACTATCAATAGGTTATATGAAGCAGCTAGGAAGAGGGGGGAACAAGTCTTTTTGGGGCTCTTTTGAAAGATCACACTAGAAGGACAAATATGGTAAGTTCCATGAGGAGCCAAAGGCCTTGCAGTGCTTAGAACATCTATAGTGAGGATCCCGAGCCTAAGTTGGCCACATTGCCTCTCATGGAGCAGCCACTCATGCAGTTCCCTTATGAGCTGAGTATCTTTGTTCTGCATGGGTGAGACACAAGCGGCCAGGGAGAGCTGGGCAGCTGCTGGGAGGGTTGCCAACTCTAGTTTTGGAAATTCCTGGAGATTTGGGGTGGAGCCTGGGAAGGGTGGCTTTTAGGGAGGGGATGGAGCTCAGCAGGGTATAGGGGAACTAGGAATGCCAGCCTGCAGGTGGGACATGGGGATCCCATGAAGCTACAGCTCATCTCCAAACTATGAAGCATAGTTTCCCTGGAGAAAATGGCTGCTTTGCAGGGTGGACTCTATGGCATGAACTCATTCAAGCCCCTGTTCTCCCTAGACTCCACCTCCAAACCTCCAGGACTTTCCCAACCTAGATCTGGCAACCCTACACACCAATCCTCCACTGGGGCCAGGAGGGACCTGGCGACCTTGAGGGACACTGATCTCTGTCACCTGGAGATCAGCTGTAATTCTGGAGGATCTCCAGGTTCTTCCTGGAGGTTGGCAACCTGTGGAATAACAAAGGGGCACAAAGCTGCTGGAGCCCGGGTGCTACTCCCCACAGTCATATAGAGAGCACATTGCGGGACTGCCCCCCTTGTAACTGTGCCCTATCAACAAACTTCCCATGGAGTTTAGGGCAGTGGGAGCTTAGTTGAACATCCCCAATCAGTGGGCTTGCACCCCAGTCCCAACTCTAAGCTTGAGGAGTTTGGAAAGAGGAAGTCAGTCGAGGCCCTGCCTCCCACCTCCCGAATGCCACCATGTGGAGTTCTGGAGGAAACAGCACGACTGGACTTAGCTTGCCTGGGTCCAGCTTTAAACTGCAACCTACGCTCAACCTAAGCCTTGTGGAGGTCAGGATCAACCGGAGCTGCTGGATGACCACTCCAGAACTATAGGGGGGCTCCACCCCCGCCCAGCTCCACCTGACTGCTCAGCTCAGTAGCTCAGTTTGATCCTGACCTTCGTGAGGCCTGGCTTGAGCTTTTAAAGCTTGACCCAGCAAGCTGTGGCCCGCATCCAATGACCTGCACCACTCCTGAACTCGATGTGGCAGTTGGGGTGGGGGGTTGGGTGAGCCCTGCAGGCTGGACTCCATGTGGGGGGTGGTGTCTGTGAGGGGGTGGGGCACTCGGGGCAAAAGCAAGCCATCATTTTACCCAGCTCCATCCTTGCTGCCAACCCGAATTGTTGGGTCTTCATGGGGGCTACACCTGCTCCTACAGCTCTTTGTCAGGCATCCCTGCAGTGACTGGGATGATAGCAGAGTGGAAAAGGAAGAGAAGACTTCCCAGGCTGAGCTAAGGCCTGGAGCAATAGGAGACATGCAGGCAGGGTTCCCATCTCTGGGGATGAAAAATTCCTGGAGATTTGGGCGTGGAGCCTAGGGAGAGCAGAGTCTGGGGAGGAGAGCAAAGCAATGATACAGTACCATAGAGTCTACCCCACAAAGCAGCCCTTTTATCCAGGAGAACTAACCTTCGGAATCTGGAGTTCTCCAGGCCCCACCTGGAGGTTGTCAACCCAACTTCCGAGGTTGTGCCTTAACTGCAGCGATTGGCAGGGCTCTCAGCTCCAGCGGCAGGCTTCAAAAAGGTCGGGAGACCTGGGAAACCTCTCCCTTGCCTTCTGGTATTCATTGCATGAAACAATGGAAGACGCTGCTGACGCAGGAACTGCCCTTTCACAAAAGGTCATGCCTGTTACTGATTTTACTACACTGCTTTTGGTGCGATGGGGGACGGAGCCTCTGGGGAAACTGGGGAGAAGGCAGCCTTGCAGAGCTGCGCCAGCCCTGTGCTCTCGCCAAAACACTGATAAAAAGAGGCAGGGGAGAGAAACCTGCAGACAGGTGACGGCGGAGAGTTTTCCTCTCGCTTCTGCAAACAGGCCTGTGCTTGAATCATGCGGCTTATCCTCCCTGACACACACACCATTTATTCTTATAACTTGACTTGTGCGGTTTATAGGGA
This sequence comes from Sphaerodactylus townsendi, assembly GCF_021028975.2. Lineage (NCBI taxonomy): Eukaryota > Metazoa > Chordata > Lepidosauria > Squamata > Sphaerodactylidae > Sphaerodactylus > Sphaerodactylus townsendi. The sequence goes on from NC_059430.1 coordinate 103,253,870, forward strand.
AACCGTTCATGCATACCAGGAAAACAGAGTGCCCGTGAAGGCACTCTGTGGCAAAGCAGGAGGTTGACAGGGCGAGTTGCTGAATCTGGGTTAGGAAATTCCTGAAGATTTGGGGAAAGGAGCCTGGCGAGGACAGGGTTTGAGAAGAGGATGCGGGAGGGGGGTTTATCACCATCTGTTATTTATTTTTTGTTTTATGATTGATTATTTTATATTGTTTCTATACTTTTGTTGTTTGTCGCCCTGAGACCTACAGGGGAGAATGGAATATATATCAAAAAATAAAATAGAATAGAAAATAAGTTTCAGGGTCCATACGGCAAACCCTCCAAAGCAGCCATTTTTGCTAAGAGAACTGTAGTTTGAAGATCAGTTGTAATTATGGGAGATCTTCAGGCCACACTTAGGTCATTTATGCACGGTCCAAATATCCCAGGATGAGCAAGTGAAATATCCCGGTTCATCCAAGCTTTCTGCATGGTTCCCGGTGCTAAAGTGGGCCTGCCCGGTGTTGCCACGCAATATTTCCCTTATCCTGGGATTTTCAAAAATCACCAAATTGGTGATTCTTTTTAAACACTCCAGGGTGACTCCACTGCCATGCAAACAACACGGGAGCAAAACTGGTTTATTTTTCCTGCCAATCAGAGCAGCCAATCAGAATGCCGGACCTTGCGCATGAGGGGATGTACTTGCGGTGTAAATACAAAAGGCCCAGGCTCGTGCGGAACAAACTGGAGTATTACATCCCATCCCAGTCCTAACTTGGCTCCTGGAAAGAAATGGGCAGCCGTGCGGAAGGTGAAACTGGGATAAAATAGACCCAGGTAAAAAAAACTTGATGGTACACACGTATAATTTTGCCGTGCGGAAACAACCTCTAGAAACAGGCTCTTCTCTGGCAGCTTAGAGAGTTAGTGGTTCTCAGAATGAGTGTTTTTGGCCTGGACAGACGGCATCATCTGTTCTATTGCCCGTTTGCCAACTGATACTGATACGAAGGGCTCAGTCTGCAAGCACAAAGAAGCAGTGAATCTCACCAGTATGAGATTCTCCAGACTGGCACCAGGGCTGGATTAAGCAAGTACTGGGCCTGTCATATAAAAGGGCCCTAATTTTATTTTTTTTAATGCACATAAATATTTAAAATTGAAATTACTTGCTTGCATAGTAAAGTAATTCAATTTTTTCACTTACTTTACAGTCACATAATGTCAGAAATCTCTGACATTTCTGTAATACTACTGATTACTTGTAGGTATCAATTTCAAAATGTCAAAAGTAAGAAAACTACAGTTTAAAACTACAGTTTAAAACTACAGAAAATAAGAAAACTACAGTTTAAAAGTTACCTTTTCTAGATTTAGCATGAAAAAATTGATTGATACCGAAGAAGAGTTTGAATTTTTACCCCGCTTTTCTAAAATGTAAGGAGTCTCAAAGCGATTTACAAACTCCTTTCCTTTCCTCTCTCCACTACAGATATCTTGTGACATAGGTGCAGCTGAAAGAGTTCAAACATAACTGTGACTAGCCCAAGGTCACCCAGCAGGCTTCATGTGTAGGAGCAGGGAAACAAATCCAGTTCACCAGATAAGAATCTGCCACTCATGTGGAGGAGTGGGGAATCAAACCTGGCCGTCCAGATTAGAATCTGCTGCTCTTAACCACTACACCACACTACACTGTCTATTTCACACAGGCATTTATGATCAGTGGTACAACACATACCATGCAGCATGCAAACAACAATGCTGCCAGAGTGTGAAAATATGGTCAGATGCCAGTTTTACTGGACCGCTTGAAAACATATAGTGTGGGGCCCTTGAAAATGTGGAGCCTGTAGCATACACTACTATTGCTACTAGGTAATCTGGCACTGCCTGACATGTGCTGTGTGATGAACTATTAAACAAATTAGTTTCAAAGGGTTACCATGCTTATTCTGTCTTGGATGCCACTCTGCCATGAGATGATGCACCATGACAAATCTGCTTCCGCACACATTTGATTATAGTTTCACTATAGTTCCATCTGCATTAATCCCATTTGATTATATTTTATTTTTTCTTTATTTCCAAACTCCATTAAATGGTGCATCTGCTCAAGCAGCTAAATTAATGCCACTAATGAATATATGTGGCAAAAGCCGGATGGCTGAAAAACTAAATTGCCTCAGGAAAGAGCAAAACAGGAGGGAGGGAGGGGAGGGACCTGATTATTTCGCAAGTGATAAAAGATTGGCATAAATTATGGCAGCCTTTTGAAAAATATAGAAAATACAACAACCTAAATAGAAACACTTTTTCAATTAAGTAAACAAGGAGGGGGTGAAAGTACATTCAATAATACAATTTTAAATTAATTTTCTACCATAACAGTGCAATGCTAAAAAAACACTTTCCTGAAAGTAAGCCCCATTAATAGATCTGAATAGGATCCTACTTGCTCGATAACAGTCCCCTGTGGGGGGGGGGAGCCACTGGTGGAAGTGGCACAGGGCCGTTCCAGTGGATTTACCCTTCCTGGGACACTTGCCCTGGTGGAGGGGTGTATTTGCTGGTGGGCGGATGCTGCGGCCCTCTCCAGTGGTGGGATGTGGCACAGGATACTGCATCAGTATGCCTGAATCCCCACCCTTACTGCTGGTGTAGTGGGGGTGTGGCTGGGGAAGAGCCAACATTAGCTGGCTTTCTCCTGGCCATTGGCCCTGCTGTGTCAACAGTTGGGGCTTCAGACGCATCACCAGCAAGGTGGCATAAGTCTGTTAAGTCTGGGGATAGGGAGGTTTTTGGGGTTTTTTTGCATTTTAAGCCTCCCCAAGGCACTGGGAAGCCTCTTTGGGGGCAGCAAGCCAGTGCAGCCACGGTGTGTGACTGGGTGCCCAGTCGTAGTGTTGCAGCCGAGCTCCCAGTCCATTGGATGGGGCTGCCCGACTGGACAGAGAAGGCTCTCTTTCATTTTAATTCAGTGGTTCTCAACCTGGGGGTCGGACCCCTTTGGGGGTCGAACGACCCTTTCACAGGGGTCGCCTAAGACTCTCTGCAACAGTGTTCTCCATCTGGATGGATAAATGTTAGGATAAATGGATAAATGTTAGGGTTGGAGGTCACCCCAACATGAGGAACTGTACTAAAGGGTTGCGGCATTAGGAAGGTTGAGAACCATTGTTTTAATTTTAAAAAGGTAGTAAACCCAAACATTGTATTTATGCATTCGTTTTAAAGAAATATTTGCTATTTCTCAGCGGAAACCTCCCAAGCAGCTTGTGCAATTAAGACAACCATTAAGATCACACAAAAACCAACAATTAACTGAAATTAACTGGAAACTAGGTTTTAAACAAGGGCGAAAGGGTTAAGTCTGAAGACTGGAGAAGTAGCTTTTAATCCAGGCTTCAAGAGGGGGAATTTGTGTAGCAGTTCCAGTTGTTGTAGCTGCTGAAAGGAATCAGGTAAAGCTAGACTTAAACCTAAGGTAGGGCTTGGTTCAGCAGAAGTGCACCTGTCTCCCACGACCCCCCAGGGACCCAGGTTGGGGGGGTCTATAGTGGGAGGGGGAAATCAGCAAGACCTGCCCTTCCTCCCTTTGGTAGCAGAAATTCATTACGAGATCCAAGGCGATGTTTAAAAGGTTTCATATTTATAGCATACACTTTAAGCTTTAGCCAGCTCGTAGATTTTTTATCTGATAAGTTTCAAGACCTTAATCCACCCCAATGAGTCACCGCTCATTGTTCAAACACTGCAGATGAAGAGTCAGACACCCTGTCTTATTACCTAGACCTGAAGTCTTGATTGTCTTGAAAGGGCATAGAATCCAATTAACTCCGAGTAGACATTGGTGTCACCTCTGAAGTGTGGAAGTGCTTAGAAGGCCGCGTGAGAATCTAGGGACTCCTGCGGTAAGACTCCTCAGGGTTTCCTTGGAATCCCTTTCACACTGCGGCAATGGAAGCCCGCTGGGTGATTTGGGGCCCAAAACACACTCAGCCTAACCTACCTCACAGGGTTGTTGGGAGGATGACATGAAGGAGAAAAGAATGATGTAATCCCCTTTGCCTCCCCCTTGGGAAGAACAATGAGGTAGAAATGAAGAAACAATAACGTGGAAAATTGAAGACTTGATGCTCTAGGTGGAAATGCCAGCCCTCAGTATTGGAAGCATACTCTTGTCCTTCTAATAATGAAAACTCCTTGAAATGAAAGGAAACAAGACAAAAAAGGGAACTGGAGGAGACAGTTGGGCAATAATAGGTGACTTCAAATTGAATGGGTGTGTGCATATCCAGGCCACAAGAAAGGGACAGAATTCTGAGATACGGTTCATGTTCCTTGGGACAATTTGATCTGGAGATGACAGAGGGGAAGAGCAGTTTTTGGGGCCTGATGTGAGCCACAGGTGATTCCAGTAGGAGGAAGTTTATCCTTTATGTAAATTCATGTTAATCCAGCACTGTCACATTATATTGCGCTGACTGTTCTTCTCCTTCTTGTGTTCCACCCCACTCCATCAAATGGAAATAACCCTGAATCAGTAGAAGACAGGATAGCCTGATCTTGTCAGATCTCAGAAGCTAAGCAGGATCAGCCCTGCTTAGTACTTGAACAGACCACCAATGAAGTCCAGGGTTGCTATGCAGAGGTAGGCAATGGCAAAACACCTCTCCTTATCTCTTGCCTTCAAAACCCTGTGGGGGTGTCATTAGTTGGCCGTGACTTTGCACCACCAGGCATTTAGTGGCTACTCACCAAAAGGCAGTGGCGGAGGGCCAAGGGGAAGGGGGGTGCATCGTGCACCGGGCGCACACCTGGGGGGCGCAAAATTGCCCCCTGGCCCCTTTCCCCCACGATCCTGACGGGTACCTTAGCAGCATGCACACACACCCCATTGACCCCCCTTCTTGGTTTTCCTTTGACACTTACCTACCATTCATTTTTCTTTTTAGGTGCTTAGTACTTTTTGAGGCTGAAAAAAGCGACCTGAAGCCATTGCTAGTTCAGGGTAAAAACTGCCTTGAGGAACTACAGATATTCCTGAGGATGACCTTGGGGCTCATAAGGCTGGCCTCCTGGGAAAGCTTTAGGTTACGTTGAGGGCAGCTTTCTTCTTGAACTGTAACTAGGCCGTGTTTTTCAGCCTCAAAAAGTACGTAGACAAAGAAAAGGGAAGGTAGGTAAGCCTCAATGGGAAGGGAGGTGTCAATATGTGTGTGCGTGTGCCACGGGGGTGCCATGGGGGGGGCAGGGGGTGGAAAAAACACTCTGCGCACCGGGCGCAGTTTGGCCCAGCTACACCTCTACCAAAAGGGGTCAGGTAGTGGTAAAGGGTGTATAAGACTGTGACCAACAGATGCTAGAGGCTACCGACACAGGTTTGGTATCTCCATCTGGGCCCTCTAGGGCCCTTTCTGCACAAGCCAGTGAAGCAGCTGCACTCTGATATACATGATACCCGTGGAGTCCTGGGGCTGTTCATATGCTTCCGTGTGGGCAGGCCCAGTGCTGCCATGGCATGTGGAGGCGCCTTCGCATGGAGGTGTGTCCTTTGTGTTTTTAAACATACCTTCTCTCCCCATGCAGCTCCGTAGGGATGGGGGACACTCCCCCGTAGCCATGGTAACACCTTGGGGTTGGAGGGCAGGAAGCGTGTCCCCTCGTTCCTGCCTGGGGAGAGAAGGTAAGTTGAAAAGAAAAAAGGACATGCCTAAAAGCTACGCCTCCCACCTGGTGCCGTTTAATTAAAACACAATGGTGTTTTTAGAAAAACTCGCTCATTTAGTGAGTTTCAAAAATACTTGTTTCCCCACCAGTTGGGGGGGGGGGATGCATGCTGCTGCCTCATTTCGGAGGCGGTAGCCATGCGAAGTTCTCCCCCCAACTGGTGTTTTTACCAGGCTCACACTGGTGTAATCCCATGTGGAAAGGGCCTTTGTGAATCAATGTGGATTTTGCAACTGGTCAACTACAGAAATCCAAAGCCTGCTCCAGAATGGCATTTCTTTTGCTCCTCTGGACCCTAAATTTGACTCGTGTGTGTGGAATCTCACTTGAACCCCTGCTTTGTTCCATACAGTGGCCTCCAAGATTTAAATGCAACAAGATTTGTGCTGTCCAAAGCCTTTTAAACGTCTCTGCTGTCTATTTAATATGACTCTCTTGGTTGGGACTGTCTTATTTCCGCTCAGTGCAACACTGACTGGAGAGAAAATTCATGAAGGGAAAAAAAAATAAACCCACCCATGTAACAGTAATTTAAATAATTGGGTGGGTTTTTGTGTGTGCATACGTGACAGCATCAGGAATACACAATGCTCATCCACTGTAAAATCCTGGAGACCGAAGAAGCAGGAGCAGATGAATTCTTGCGAGAGAGAAATGCTATTTTCATGCAAATATCCCTCCATAATAAAATACCCAGGGAATAAAAATGGCAAAGAAATGCATGATATACAAGCAGCTGAGGTTTCCAAACAAGAGCACGCTGCTCCCAGTTGCTTGCAGTGTGGACTGCATTAAGAGTTAAGAATTCAGAGGCATTTGGACCACAGAGCGATAAGGAGGTTGAAGGAAGCAAGTAGCCTGCTTAGTGATGGGCAGGTAGAAGTGACTCTCTGTCTGCTGGGCATGGGGAGAGCCACACACATTTCTAAGGCAGAGCAGGCTTCTTCCAAAGTCAGGTATATCTTCAGCAGTCAGTTTCACCTGTATTCTGTCAGAGATATGCTCTGTAATTCCACACCAGAACAGCAAAACAGCTACAATACAACAAAACAACTACAAAACTTCTCCTCTGGAGGCAACATCTCAGTTTTTTGTCTTTGGATGACATGCTCTGGGAGCATCAGGGTAAAACTTCCCAGTGCCTTTCAAGAGCTCCACAGGCTTTTTGGGGAGAGGCAGCAAGGGAGGATTCAAAGTGTCATCTATATCAACGGAAATGGATGAGAGATTCTGTTCTTGGACATCAATTTCAGAATGAAGACTAAACCAAGACACTCTCTATCATGAAAGCAAGCCTGGGAGAGCCAATGCTTGTTTCAGTAAAGACCTGGGTCCTTTTCTCCAATAACTCCAACCAGCTGAGTTCTCAACGATTTATTGTAAAAGTTCAAAGCAAAGAAATAAAACATAAATGCAGTTAGAGATTGCTCAGCTGAATACAGTCTTATTTGGAAGTTCTTTGTCCCCATTCTGGGAACCCATAGTCCAGAGATCCTTCTCTGACCACGTCTCAAGATGGAATCCAAAATCCTTTGTTTTCCCCCTCTCAGGAAAACTCTGTTCAGGCCACGAGGTAATTTAGACCTTTGAAGTTGCATCCTGGCACCTCTGCATAGTTTCGTGTCCTCCCTCCAGGAGATCAAAAGGCAAAGATGCTTTTCACAGTCTTCCCTTTGCTGTAGCGATAGCATCATTCCATGACACACCCCTTTTGAGATGAAGTCTGTAAACTCCATGTTCACATACTTCAGCTTTCTAATAATACTGTTGCATAATATCACATTTCTGGCTAATACATAGTTCAGCTAACTATTTTCCATCACACTCTCCTACAGAGCTAAGATGAATCCCCAAAAAACACTTTGAACCTCAAATTCCAACTTACTGGTGATCCCCAGCCCCAAGGAAGACAAGCTTGCCTTGACCAGGGCCAGAGCCTTTTTGGCCCTGGTCCTGGCCTGGGGGAGCACTCTGTCCAGCTTAGAGCAGTTTCACACGGTCTGCAAAACAGAGCTGTTCTGCCAGGCATATGGTTGATGCAGTGACAGTTCCTATCTAGGCCTCCCCTATTTACCATTGTGATGGAATTGTGCTGTAGATCTAGCAGCATCACACCTACATGTTAAAAGGATCTTTGATCTCTGGATGGGGAAACTACAAAGGTCATGGAAACTCCCCCAGGGCAGGAAGCTAGCCAAAAGGGGAGTTTCAAAGACTTTGGGGATCACATGGCAGGGAGGGAAGTTTTCCTGGAGAGTAAGGACCAGGGTCATTCTACCACGGGCAAAGTTAAGAGAAGCACCTCTTGGCAGGAGGTCCCAACAGAACCGTAAGAATGTACTCAGCTGAGAAATCCCTGTAACTACATTTACATTTCATTTCTTTGATTTCTGTTTTTCCAATAAATCTTTGAGAACTCAGCTGGCCTGGAGTCATTGGAGGGAAAAGAACCCGGGATTGGGGTAAAATAAGCATGGCTCTCCCAAGCTTGATCTCAGCCTCAATCGTCATAACCATCAACCACCAGCTATTAATTATCAATGATTAAACTAGTCCCCACAGTGTGGTAGGTTTTTACTGTTTTGTAAATGGACAAGGAATTTGCCATCTGGATTGCTGTATTTTTCTTGGATATTTTAATGATGTAATTGAGTTAGTTGTGAAATTATTGTTTTGAAATGTGTGTTTGTTGTACACCACCCCAAACCCAAAAGGGGAGGGGTGGCCTATTAGATTTAATTTAATAATAATAATAATAATAATAATAATAATAATAATAATAATAATAATAATAATAATAATAATAATAATAATAATAATAATAATAATAATAATAATCAGTCCAAGATGATCCACTGAAATTTATGGAAGAATTACAACATTTGGACAGCTAGAAACTGGTGGGAATGTTGTCCAGAGAAAGTAATGCAAGATAGAAGGTCAGGATTTTGCAGGACTTTTGAATCCAAAGTGTTGGCACATAATACACTGGACATCACAATAATCGAGGACAAGAAAGTGACCATCATTGACATAGCAATACCTGGTGACAGCAGGGTCATTGAAAAAGAACATAAGAAGGTCACTAAATACCACGATTTGAAAATCGAGATTCAGCAGCTATGGCACAAACCAGCTAAGGTTGTTCTAGTGGCAATCAGCACCCTGGTTGCCATTTCAAAAACATTAGGGCAGCACTTGAAACTTCTTCAAGTTGACAAAATCAACATCAGTCTGATTGAGAAGGCAGCCCTGCTGGTATCCACATGAGCACAACGCCAATATATTACAACATCCTAGGCCTCTGGGTGAGGCTCAAATTGTAATGAAAGGCCAACAACTAGCTAAAGAACTGTCAGCTGTGATAGTAAACAAAATTAAATAATAATCATCTGCTTGAGTTTTTGGGACCATCAGCGGTTCCAAAAAACCCCCAAACACCTCCCTTTTCTCAGTGATTTTTCTGCCCTATGTGGAAAATGTTTCTTTATTCATTGACTTTGCCTTCACCTATTCTGTGATACCTTTTCTGACTGATTTTTGATTGGTTGGGATCACCCATGTGACAAATATCAGGAAGGAAGAAGCACTGGAATTCTGGCAGCCAGTCGCATTCAACAGGGCCATACATCCGAAGAGGTTTTGAGGAAAGAAAATCTGATTCACCAAACTGGCAAGAAAATGAACTTAGAATTATCCAGGTTTTTTAACATCTTTCCTGAACAAGGAAATAGATATGGTGGGGAGCTTCCATTTTTTAAAAAAAGAATGATGACTTTTATGTTGTTTTGATGTTGCAGATTAAAATGTCTTGGTGGCTGGCATTTGGGGGATGATGTAAACCATGCAGAAGGAACAACCCCAAGACTGATTGCTGAGCCAGCAAACACAGCTAGTTGGAGGCTTCAACACCTTCCTTACATTCCACTGAAGTTGTGTAAATCAGGAGGTAGGTTGTTCACACCTGAGCTGGTTCAAAAGTAAAAAGCTAAATCACCACCCCTGCTTTTATTAGGACCAGCCTAATGACATACAGTGGAACCTTGGTTTTCATTGCCTTTGGTTTTCATCAGTTTCGGTTTTCATCAATTTTTTCAGTGAAAAATTTGTCTTGGTTTTCATCGATTTGCCTCGGTTTTCATCGATTTGCAGTAAGGTGCGGGGGTTTGTGGAGAAAAATCACCCAGACAAAGCTGTTGCAGGCTGTGTCTGCAACTTGTTTAATGACAATGTTAAAGACAAATCTTAAAGAGGCATCAGAAACAGACCTCTCTGGACAGCTTTCTGGTGCGACATTGGTCCACTGGCTGTGAAGCTGGTCCTAGTGTTATTGTTTGTTACTGTTTTCAGCATTAAACACTATGTTTATTCACCAAAAAAATGTGTTTTTGGTGTGTTTTTTGGAGTGCCTAGAATGGATTAATTGGATTTATATTGATTCCTATGGAAAAGTTTGCCTCGGCTTTCATCGGTTTCGGTTTTGATCGATTCTTTTCATACGGATTACCAACGAAAACCGAGGTTCCACTGTATAAGAATGTACAGGGTGGTCTGTACACCAGCCTGATGACATTTGAGACTGTACAGGGTATACAGTATTACATAGTATTACTGTAGAGTTGCTTGCCTTCAGCTGAGGCCTGGAGATGCCCTTGGAATTACTACTGAGGTCCAGACTACAGAGATCAGTTCTTCTGGAGAAAATGGCTGCTTTGGAGGGAATCATACCCTGCTGAGCTCCCCCCACTCCCCAAACCCTGCCCTCCCCAGGCTGGCAACATGAATTACGTCTGCAGGTTTTGTGTACATCGAGCCAGAGCCTATTATTTAAGCAGCAGACCTATTTTTGGTTCTGTGTGTTCCTCTTCACACCTTCTCACATTCTCCCCTAGCTGTGGTTTCCACAACCATCCACGCCGATACTGTGCTGCAGGCTTTTCCTTTGCTAGCTGTAGCTATTAACAGCTCTTAACCTGTGGAAACACCGAGTGTGCTTTTCAGAGCTTTCCAAATTAGGTTTATTAATGTCTGATTATAGTAACAGTTTGAAAACAAACTAGGGATTGGAGATTTTCGTTGTGCTAAAACCAAGCAAAACAAAATCCACCCCAGGGCCTATTAATCTTTCCTCTAATAAAAATGAAATATACCCGTGGCCCCTTTTCTAGAGATGGCTTTTGCTGTGATTATTTCCTCGCACCAACAGCGAAGTGCTCAACTCCTACCCTCCAGAATCCATTGGCTGTTTGGAGAGAGATCATTAGCTCGGGCAGCAGGGGAGGCTTCAAAGCGCAGTCATTTATCAGTTGCCCATGGAGAAGTGAACAGCTTGCTCTGGATCATCTAAAAGCTGAGAACATTTTTCTCCCGAGACCAGTGTGTGGGGAAGATCTCAGAACCAGGATTTTTATCAGCCGGAAAGAGTGTTATCTTCTATAGTGTATTCATGCTGCATGTTTAATTTTTTTTTTAAAAAAAGGGCAGTGAAAAGCTGACAGTTGGGCTACAGGGCCCTACATTTAGGTCATTTCTAATCTGGAGAACCGGGTTTGATTCCCCACTCCTCCACCTGAGTGGCGAGGTGAACCAGATGTGTTTCCACACTCCTACATTCCTGCTGGGTGACCTTGTGCTAGTCCCAGTTCTTCAGAACTCTCTCAGCCCCACCTACCTCACAAGGTGTCTGTTGTGGGGAGGGGAAGGGAAGGAGTTTGTAAGCCACCTTGAGTCTCCTTACAGGAGAGAAAGGTGGGGTATAAATCCAAACTACTCCTCCTCCTCCTCTTCTTCTTCTTCTTCTTCTTCTTCTTCTTCTTCTTCTTCTTCTTCTTCTTCTTCTTCTTCTTCTTCTTCTTCTTCTTCTTCTTCTTCTTCTTCTTCTGTGGTGATCCACTTTTACAGCTGATGGTCAAGGGTAGAAGTCTTGCCTTCATGTCACAGCTGACTTATTGTGACCCTTGAAGATTTTTGAGGCAAGAGATGAACAGAGGTGGTTTGCCATTGCCTGCCTCTGTGTAATAAGCGTAGACTTCCTTCATGGTCTCCCACCCATGTAATGACAAGGACAGATCCTGCTCAGCTTCCGAGATGAGGTTGGTCTAGCCTAGGCTACCCATCATGTCTATATCGTGTCTATCAATCTACATCAGGTTACAATTATTGCAATGTTGGCTAGGATGGTGATGATCAGAATTCAGATACCTACCCTGCCTTGAAGCTCACTAGATAGCTTTGGGCCAACTGTCATCTCTCAACCGAAACTACTATTATGAGGTAACTGTAAGCAATCCCTGAAGTCATTGTGGGAAGGGTAAATGAAATGATCACATTTGTTCAACTTTTAAAGGAAAAGGAATAAGCATGATTTGCCCCTTACCTTTCCAGGATCAAGATGGTAATTGTTGGATGCAGGTACATACATAAGTATGAAATTGGCATACATTGAATCAGATCATTGGTCCAACAGAGTGAGTGGGGGTGAGTTCGGTTCTCTGAATTATCAACCAGCAAACCAAACAGAGTACCTGTAGAAACATTTATCTTTTGCTGAGATAAGAAAATATTCTTTTTATTGAGCAAGACAGAAAAAAAATGCAGGCAAGAAAAAGTTAACCCTACAAATTACTATGAAAATAAATCCTAAATTATCAAGGTTCCTAGCATTACTTAATCATATTATAGCAAGCAATAGTTTCTTTTTAAAATCAGGCTTTAGCTTTTGTCTCACTGCTTTTAGGGATTATCGAAAGGCCCAATTTACCCAAGAAATCTCACCTAGAAATCTCACCTATTCGTCTGAGACTTCCAGCCAGAGAAATCTGATTTGCTTGTCTCGGGGATGCATGTTTATAGAAAAAAACATCAACCTTATCTTCCTCTAAATCTGATCTATTATAATCATGTGATCATATCTAGACAACTCATTGGTTCATTCTAAATAGGAGATAAGCAATACAAGTGCAAATACGTCGGTCAACATGTGCATATGAGCTACATTTGATATAGCAAGATAAGAAGGCCAGTCGCAACTCTTAACCTCTGTTAAAAAGCAGTTAATCAAACTTTTTCTTTACCTGTTTCAACTAACAGCCCAAGGTGACAGTAGCCCAAAAACCACAGAGTTCATTGACAGTTGAAAAATGCATGAACTCTCAGTTAATTTGCAAACTGAGTAAGAGAGGAGTAGTGATATTATTGCTATCACTAGGGCCTGTTCCGCACGGGCCTATGCAGCGGTGGCACGCCGGGATATATGATGCCAGTGGAGCCCCGGGACCGTTCGTACACTCCCGTGTGGGCAGTGCCGGAGCTGCCGCAGCCCACGGAGCTGCCGCAGCCCACGGAGCTGCCGCAGCCCACGGAGCTGCCGCAGCCCATGGAGGTGCCTTCACATGGAGGCACCTCCATTTTCTTTATAAACTTACCCTCCCTTCCCCTGCAGGTACATACATATGTATGAAATTGGAATATATTGAAAGAGATCATTGGAGCTCTGCAGAGACGAGGAGACACGCCCCCATGGCCACGGCAACACCTCAGGGAGGCGGAGGGCAGGAGACATGTCCCCTCGTCGCTGCAGAGCTCTGAAGGGAATGGAAGATAACTGGTTGTGGTGGGTTTTCAGGGCTGTGTGGCCGTGGTCTGTGTGACTGTGAATCCAGTCGTGAAAGCCTTTGACAATACAGTGGAAGGTAAGTTTACAAACAAAACAGAGGTGCCTAAAAGCGGCACCTCCAACCCGGACCTGGTCATTCGGTGCCGGCTGGGAAACGCTGTTTCCAAAAAGACTCGCTCATTGAGTGAGGCAGGAAAACAGTGTTTCCCTGCTGCTGTAGGGGGGAAAGCACGGCACTACCTTGATGCAGAGGCAGCAGCCGTGTGAACAGTGCCCCTGGGATGGAGTTTTACCGTTCCAGGGGCGCTGTTTTTGGTCCGTGTTGATGGGGCCTAGATTAGGTTGAGGTTTTTCACATTAACTACTACTTAATCTGAACTAGAGACACTGGGGATTGAGCATGGGACCCTCTTGATCTACCACTGAGCCACAGTCCCTCTTCTTTGAAACCCTAGAAAACAACCAAGGGTTGAAAAGGGGTTCCCATTCCCTTTCCAGTGTGTCAAGTGAAGAAGGCATTGCTGTTAGACCAAGGAGGGATTACTATTTTAAGCCACAGGAATGGGAAAGAAAGCCTCAAATCCAAATGTGAGCTAGGTCCTTTTCCTATCATCGTTTGAAGAATCTTATATATACCTGAGCATATTTTTAACTCACGAAGCTGCCTTGTACTTATTCAGGTACGCCAATAAAGCTAGCATGGTCTATTCAGATTGGCAACATCTTTTCAGGGTCTCGTGTAGATGTATTTCACATCACCTACTACCTGAACATTTTACCTGGAGATGCTGGGGAATGGACCAGGGACTTTCTGAATGTCAAGCAAATGTTCTACCACTGAGCCACAGTTCCTCCCCAAGGCAATTAACTTTCGTGGTTGCCATTATAGTACAGTGGCACCTCGGTTTTCATTGGTTTCGGTTTTCATCGATTTTTTCAGTGAAAAATTTGTCTCTGTTTTCATCTATTTGCCTCGGTTTTCATCGATTTGCAGTAAGGTGCGGGGGTTTGTGGAGAAAAATCACCTGGACAAAGCTGTTGCAGGCCATGTCTGCAACTTGTTAAATGACAATGTCTTGCCCCATTTCAGACAAATCTTAAAGAGGCATCAGAAACAGACCTCTCTGGACAGCTTTCTGGTGCGACATTGGTCCACTGGCTCTGAAGCTGGTCCTAGTGTTATTGTTTGTTACTGTTTTCACTTCGCCCTCTCCGAGGTTCCCCTGTACTTGGAGAATTTTTGACTGACAAAAGTGCCGAAACAAATTCTGTCCCTTTCCACACAAATTCCCTAAAACGTTTCTAAAATGTTTTCAGTCTCCCCTTTTACAACAATGTATGTCTGCACTTAACCATCTCAAAACGATTTCTGGCTACTATTGCGTGATTTCCCCGCCCTCCCCCCTTTTTTAGTTCTGTGTTGAATTGATGCTTCAGTGCTTGTGCTGAATTGATGCCTCATGCTACATTCTATAGTCCTCGCATACTTGATGCTTTGAAGATTGCCCTCCCCAAATAAAAGAACAGAGAAATGCTGCAAATAAACAGGAGAGGGGGAACTGAGTGAGCTCAGAAAATGGTGCCAAGCAGGAAGTTCAGGGAAGCAGAGAAACACAGTAAATAGATCGCACAGCCACTGAAGATGTTTTCAAATGTTTCAGCCAGAGAATCATTTTTAAAAGGGATTCATTTAGAGCATGTTGAGGCTGGAAATAAAACGTCTTGGGGTAAAAACCAATGTGGAACTCCTTGGAAGAAATGTTTTATTTCCTGCCTTGAAATGTTTTAAAAGGTTTGTGCAGAAAGAGCCTATGTGCCCCTTTTATAGGACGAAAAGTCCAATCCAAAAAAGGGGAGACAGATCCTCCTATTGTAGCGGTGCAGGCTTACAGTGGCGGAAATGCCTTCCCTGGGGCACTTATCCAGTGGAGGGTGATACCTGTTCAGGTGGTAGGGGTTTTCTGCAGGGTGGCTTCCAGAGCCCGGTCAGTCCCTGTGCACCAGCAGAGTTGCGAACAGAGATGTGCCACGATTTTCGTGGCATATCTATATTCTCCCTTATGGGAGAGTGTTAAATGAGGGTGTTTTTTTAAAAAAAAACTTTTCAGGTTTCCCGAACCCTGAGAAAGCCCTTTGGAGAGGGCGAAGTGGCACCAAAGAGGCACAGTCCTAGCCCATCGGACTGCGCTGCAAGTTCTCTGAGAAGGGAACCCAATTCTTGAACCCATTTAAGTCTGCGCTGCAGTTGAGAGAAGACATCCTTGGCTTCAGATCCTAATGTAAATTCTGCCAGGCAGACTGACTTCTCTTTGCAATTTAAAACTTGAGAAATTTTTATGTCCTCATCCTCCAAATGTCAAAGACTGACATTTGACTTCCTTTTCAAATTATTTCAAAAACTACAGGACAGAAATTGCGATGCTAGAAATCACACGTAGCAACATTTTGACAAAACACACGCTCTCTCTGTCTCTTTAGGGATTTCAGTCCCAGCACATGTGAAACAAGGTTTACAGCAAGCATCCTCTTGGGCGCTTCTGTTTTGAGTGTTGGCATAAAGATAGATATAATTTTGAAAATTGCAACGGAAAAAGAAAGACACAGAAAATTACCTCTTTCAACACTGTTAAGCTATTCAATTCCATTAATATATCTTTGAACCTGAACATTGCACAGAGAAAAAAGTACATTATCTCTGAGGACGGCACTACCTGGTAATGTATTCTGACCATAATGCAATCTCATTCAGGATGCAAAATGCTGGGTGTTAGAAAATGCAAAAATCCACGGAGGTTTGCTTATTATAGGGTTCGAAAAACAACCAAATCAGATGGATGCATTATCCACAAACTTCCCAACCTGCCACTGGCTTATGCTAATTCATTTCTATTCTTTTATTTTAGGGAAGGTTTGTTGTGATTGGGGTTTTTTAATTTAGCAGAGGATAATCAAAAGTAACAAATGTGACTGTAGCTATTTTAAGGGAGGTGTGTTAAGTATTCTGCATGTCCATTCCGTCCTCTGACTCAAATGATCTCTACTGGACCATCAGCAATTGCCAATGAAGATGTTTTCCAGGGCAGGAATGTGGAAATTATATTTAAGAGGAAGAATTTATTCGAACATCCCTCCCCATAGTTGAGAAACAGCCAGCACACCGCTACCTCGACAGTTCATGCTAGAGCATTTTCTAACTGGCAGAATGGAAGGGGGAAAAGTGGGAAGGGAAAAGGGTAAGAAAGGAAAGCTGTATTCAATATCACATTCTATTTTTTCTTATCTTTTCCTCTTCTATTTATATATTTAGGAGGGAAGGCAACATGGCATAGCCTCATCATCAACCCAAATAAATTCAAAAGTACACACGTTGCACTCTGGCTGTGTCACTCAATACTTCTATTAATATTTACATTTCCTTATAAATACAACATCAGTCTTTCAACTCTTATAATTAAACATTAATGGTCACTTAGTCCATTCAGTTCTCTATTTAGAAAACAAAACTCCAGTTTCATATCTTCATACATTCAATAACAAAGCTTCAGTTCCTTGGTCCATATATGAATCCTTCGTCAATGGGTATATATGGAAATCAGTCCATACGGATACATATCAGTCTGAAATCATCATGTCATATCTATTTCCCTATCTTTCTTGCACCAGTCCACCTCATCTATCTCTATTCCCAATTACTCACCGGCTCTCTATTAAGAGTTGCCTGCTCCCATCTCTGCCTTCCGTTTGTATTTTTGCTGACTCATAGACTGAGCTACATGTAAGACAGCCTTAATTGACGGCAGCTGCACAGGTGCACAGAGATGGGAGCAGGCAACTCTTAATAAAGAAGCGATGAAGACAAGACTCGAGATAGATGAATTTAATTAAAACTAGGGAAATGGGCTATAATAATAATATTGATTTCAGAACTATGTAGCTAATTCAGATATATACAGTAAGAGCCTCAAAGAACTGAAGACCAACTATTGTATAAACTGACGAAGACGCACAACGGTCTACGAGACCTTTCTGAATGGACTATATAATAACTGTATGAAACTGACGAATGTATGAAGATATGAAACGGGAGTTTCTTCTAAATAGAGAACTAGATGAACTAAGTGACTTCATTAATGTTTAGTAGGAGTTGAAAGGCTTTGATATTATATTTATAATAAATATTAACTCAGAAATATTAAGTGTTTTAGCTCAGAGCCTAACGTCAATACTTTGGAATTTATCATTGACTGTTGATGCACTCTTAAAGGTAGTTGGTGATAGCCTCATCATCATCATCATCATCATCATCATCATCATCATCATCATCTTCTTCTTCTTCTTCTTCTTCTTCTTCTTCTTCTTCTTCTTCTTCTTTTTCTTCTTCTTCTTCTTCTTCTTCTTCTTCTTCTTCTTCTTCTTTAATTTTGTTTACTATCACAGCTGCCAGATATTTAGCTGGTTGATGGCCTTTCAATACAATTTGAGCCTCACCCAGAGCCCTAGGATCAGCATAGTAATGTATCGGCGTAGTATTCGTGCAGATCCCAGCAGGGCTGCCTTCTCAATCAGACCGATGTTGATTTTGTCGATTTGAAGATGTTTCAAGTGCCACCTTAATGTTTTCAGAATGGCACCAAGGGTGCTGATTACCACTGGGACAACCTCAGCTCGTTTGTGCCATAGTCACTGAATCTTGATTTTCAAATTGTGGTGTTTAGTGCTCTTCTCATGTTCTTTTTCAGTGACCCTGCTGTCACCAGGTTCCGCTATGTTGATGATGGTCACTTTCTTGTCCTTAATCACTGTGATGTCCATTGTATTATGTGCCAACACTAGGGCCCTTTCCGCATGGGCCTCGCAAGCGGGGGTGCACTGGCATACTTGCAGCTGGTGCACCCCCCAGTACCATTCACATGTTGTCCTGCAAATGTCCCCGGTTCCCCAGCGGCCCACTGGGCCGCCTTTGCACTGGGTCTGCTTGTTTTTTCCTCCTTTTACCTCCACTCGGCTGCCATTGTTCAGCAGGGCCATGGCGATGCCTCCGGGGATAGAGGCCAGGAGGCATGTCCCCTGGCCTCTGTAGAGTGATGGCAGCAGAGAGGAGGTAAGAGGCGGAAAAAAGCGGTGTGGGAAAAATACCGCCTTCCACCCGGTGCTGTTTGCTCGGCACTGGTTGAAGACGGCATTTTCCAAAAGACTCGCTTAACGAGCGAGTCAAAGAAATGCCGGTGTATGAGGGTTTCGCCGCTGCAGCTGCGCTCCAGTAGCAGCAGCAGTACGAACACCTCCCCCACACCTGCATTTTTACCGGCCCCACGCCATTCTAAATGGCCCGTGCGGAATGGGCCTAAGTCACATAAAATCCTGATTTCCTCATTTTCTGTAACTTTCTTTGGACAATGTTCCCACCAGTTTCTTGCTGTCCTAGTGTTGTAATTCTTGCATAAATTCAAGTGGATCATCTTGGCCACTGAGTTGTGCCTCTATTTGTACTCAGTCTAGGTGATCTTCTTGCCACAGCTGAATACATGATTATAGTTTCATCAGCTTCCTTGCACAATTTTCACTTTGCATCATTTGAGGATTTTTCGATTCTGGCCTTGATTGTATTTGTCCTAATCACCTGCTCTTGAGTGGCTAAAATCAGTGATTCAGTTTCCTTTTCCAGAGTTCCAGTTGTTAACTACAGCCAGGCCTTTTTGTTGTCCACCTTGTCCTTGATCTTCTCCAGAAATTGGCCATGCAATGCTTTGTTGTGGAGCTTTCAGTCCTCGTTTTAATCACATTCTTTCAGTATTCCTGTTTGGTTCTTTGGGCTTTCAGTAAATGTTTGTTTTTCACTTCAATCAATGCCTGTTCTTGACTTTCATTCACATAATCGGCCAGCACATGTTTCTCCTCTTCCACTATTTACTTTACTTTCAGTAACCCTCTGCCACCACATCTCCAGGGAAGGTATAGTCTATCGGTACTGTTGCTTGGGTGTAAGGGATAGTGCATTGTCAGAAGCTTCCTAGTTTTTCTACCCAATGCATCCAAATCAGCCTGTGTCCAGTTGATGATTCCGGCAGTATACCTGATCACGGGTATGGCCCAGGTGTTGATGGCCTTGATGGTATTCCTGCCATTTCATTTGGATTTCAAAATTTTCCTGACCACAGACTTCACTTGCCCATGCTTGATGTTATCCAACTACAACTACAAAATGCCTAGGTATTTATAGGCTTCCTTTCAGATTAGTTGGTCATCAGGCATTTTTATGCTGTCACTTTCAGTGATCTTGCCCCTCTTTATCGGCATAGTGGCACACTTTTCCAGACCAAACGCCATCGAAATGTCTGTGCTGAATATTCAGACTGTGTTCATTAGTGACTGGATTTCTGTATCTGATTTCCCATAGAATAATGCCAAATAACAGTTTGTGGATAGTAGAAAAAATAGTCTTTATTGCAATAAAGAGGAACACACGTGGTTAAGGCACACAAATTGTGTTCAAAGAATAGCTGCTTAACAAGTCAATTTATGCACTAACCGTACATGTGTTGTTCCCTAATTGGTTGCAAGGCCACTAACATAAATTCCCTGAACTATTGATTAAGTATGCATGGTTATAACTGATTAGGTAAAATTTGCTGCAGTTCCTTAAAGCTTCTATGCATGCTTCTTCATTTCTGTGTACATGGCTATGTTTTGCAAGCACTTACATAACTTGCTTACATGACTTGCCCGCTTGTTCCTTATGACCACAAGCTAACTTCCTGTTCTTCTTGCTTTCTACAAGCTCTAGCTTTATACAAAATGTACAGCAAATGTACATGTACAGCAAATGTGAGGGGTTTTTTCTGAGTCGTTGGCCATTTGATATCCCATCTTTGTTTTCTTCAAAATCACTGTTAGTGGGATCATGGTGATGATAAACAGTAAAGGCGATAGTGAATCACCTTGGGAAATTCCTCATTTGATGTTGACTGGTCCATAGTTTTCTTTTCCGACTGTCAATTCAATTCTGTACTGTCTCATTGCTTTTGTATATTTTTACGGACACCAATTATTTCCAAGCATTTCATGAACCAACTATGGGGCAATGAGTCGAATGTTTCTTTTAATCGATCCAGACCATATGCAAATTGTTCTCTGATTCTTGCACTTCTCCATTATCATTTTGTCTGTTAGGAGTTGATCTTTTGTACCCCTGCTTTTCCTTTTGTTCCCTTTTTGCTCCACTGGTAGGATGTTATTGGCTTCCAAGTAGTCCATGATGTTATCAGCTATTATACCAGTGAGCAGTTTGAACATGGTGGACAAACTTGTTATTGGCTTGCAGTTTTCAGGTGTTATCCATTTGGCCAGACCTTTCTGAATCAAGTATGTCTTCCCAGTTGTTAGCCATTCATTGATTTCATTATTTTGCATGGTTTCATTTAATTGCTTGGCCATTGTTAGATGTAACCTGGTCAGGTATTTGAGCCAGAAGCTGTGCAGTTGATAATGTCCTGGTGTCCAGTTTTGCATTTTCTTGACTCAATTGTTTATCATAGTTGTTATTTCCAGTTCTTGCATCTTGCCAACAACTTTCTCAATAATCTTTTATCCACTGTGCCTTCCTGGTGTAATCCTTCTTGTTCTCCCACAGATCTTCCCAAAATTGAAGAGCTGGAATTTTCTCTGGGTTTTTTTGCTTTTGACATTGATATTTGTGTTAAGACTTTGGTAGAAATGCCTTTGGTCTGATCGAAATTGATGATTTTGTCTGTAATTGGATGATTCTGGCTTCATATCTTTCAATTTTTCTCACTGTGGTTGTTATTTGTTGTTTGGTGATCTCCAATGCTTCTTCAGTTGTTCTAGTATCTAGCCAGTACTTTCTAATTAGTTCTTTCATGATCTTGCTGTTCTTTAATCTTTGTTCCTTCATATTTTTCAGGTTACTGGCATCTGATCTTAGTTTTTGGATTTTCTGTTTTAGTCAGATTTTTCATTTTGGTTCTGAGGTTTGATTTATCTTGGGTTTAGGAGTTTCAGTGCCTAGTTCTCATGTGACCACTACAGCTGTACTGTACATAAGCTGATTGGCTTGTTTGATGGAACTTATTTCAATTGTCAACTGTGCCTTGTTCACATCCCTCATTATGGGTGCCAGGTCTTTTTTGGGCACTACTTTCAATGCTGGCAGCCATTGTCTTTCCTCATTTGATTGCGCATACTTGATGATCTTATCCTTTGGTTCTTTTTGCCTTTCAGTCAGTTCATCAGTTGTTTCCATGGTGACTTTCTCTGATGGTTGTACTATTATTTCCTCTTCTGTATTACCATTTCATCTGGCAGTTCTCCTATTACATTTCCTGATTTTTCTGGAGTATGTACTGTTCTTTCTTCTGGTGTTACTGATTTCTTTTTACAATTTTTCTAAATTTCTTCCAATTCTATCTCTGCAAACACTTTATTCCATACAATGAACCACCTTTGATCTGCTGGTCTTTGTTCACTGATATTTGAATCCAGATATTGTTTCTACAGGAGCAGCAGTGGCGTAGGAGGTTAAGAGCTTGTGTATCTAATCTGGAGGAACAGGGTTTGATTCCCAGCTCTGCCGCCTGAGCTGTGGAGGGTTATCTGGGGAATTCAGATTAGCCTGTGCACTCCCACACACGCCAGCTGGGTGACCTTGGGCTAGTCACGGCTTCTCGGAGCTCTCTCAGCCCCACCTACCTCACAGGGTGTTTGTTGTGAGGGGGGAAGAGCAAGGAGATTGTAACCCCCTTTGAGTCTCCTGCAGGAGAGAAAGGGGGATATAAATCCAAACTCCTCCTCCTCCTCCTCCTCCTCCTCCTCCTCCTCTTCTTCTACAGTTCATACACTTGCTTCAACTATCCTCTTTTTTTCTGGCTCTTTCTGGCTCTTTGATGTCATGATTTTCTTGTACACTATACTTCTTTCTTTTTGATGGTTGGTCTATTTGTAGCCCAGTTATTGACACATGCTGAGGGACCTCAGCATCGGACGTAGCCTTTGTTAACCTGGGCGACAACCGATGTGGTATAGGATTCACCATATTGTGTGGGTTGGTGGACACTCTCAGTCTGGTTTCTCAGTTGAGACTTGTCTGGCTTGGGAGACCCTTCTGGTGGAATACACTACTTCCAGCATAGCTTTCAATGTCATCAATCAGTCCAGCAGACAGGATCGGGCTCTCCTCCCCCTGCTATCTTGCTTCCCAAGGCTTGCAGGTCTTGGAAAGCGAGGTGGGAGGAATGATCCTTTGTGCTGGACTGAGTGTGCTCAGTTCGGCACCCAGGGCCGGGTTTTCAGTGCAGCACCCAGGATCATTGTTCCTACCTCACTTTCCATGACTTGTGGGCTTTGGGAAGAGCGGTGGAGAGGGGAGAGCCCGATCTTGGGTGCTAGACTGGGTGCTGGATTGTTTCCCCCACCTCACTTCCCAAGACCAGTTTTTTTTAAAAAAAATTTAGAGGACATGTCTTCAAAGCTTTGCTGACTTGGTATGAAAATTGGCATGGATTCTCATGTCAAGCCTGTGAAGCTTTGAAGACACATCCTCTCAAATAAACCCAGAAAACTATCCAGCACTCAGGATCGGGCTCTTCCCCACAGCACCTCACTTTCCAAGGCCTGCAGATACTGCCTTGCTGCTGCGCCTGCCACCAACAGCTCTCTAGCGCCCTTTGTATTGTTTAGCACCACAGGATTTCCTGCTAATTATATATATTATATATATATTATAATATATATAAATATATATATTAAATATATATTTAAAAACCGAATTTGAAAATCACGCTTCAAAGTATGTTAACAAAAAATATTAAATTTTTATCTTTTGCTAGTCCTAATTAGAACTGCCAAAAGATTTTTTTTAAAAAAAACAAAGTTTGTCAAATGCAGTCCTAAATCAAAAGTTCGAAAGTGAGGCAACCAGATGTACCTTCCTGAAAAGGTGGTTGCGTAGTTGTGGGGCTGCCACCAAAAAGACCTCTCTTGCATACCTACCAGATGTACTCCTTTGGTTGATGGGACAGTCACGGGGGCCTCTCTCCGTGATCTGAATTCCTAGGCAGGAACATATAGGAGAAAATGGTCCTTCAGCTGTCTTGGTGATGGATCCTTCACTCAGGTGTATTGCAATACCTTAATATCTAAGATTCACGGGATGGGTGACTAAGCTGAGATTTTTAAACTTATGTCAACCCAGTTTAGGTTTGCAGAACATATGTGCCCTTGGCCCTGACCTGGATGGCACAGGCTATCCTGATCATGCCAGATTTCAGAGGCTAAGCAGGGTTGGTTCTGGTTAATAATTGGATGGGAGACCACCTGGAATAACAGGGTCTTTATGCAGAGGAAGGCAATGACAAGCCACCTTTTAGTCTCTTGCCTTGAAAACCCTACTGGATTGGCATTTTACACACACACGGACACAAGCACATATGGCCTTGATTTGCGATACTTTTTTTGCTGTTGTTAACATCCTTTTTGCTGCCTAGGAGAGCCTTACCACAGCCGTTACAGAAGGCAAAGGCAAGCTGTTTCAGCGTTAATCAATGCTTTCTCTCCTGTTACCTTGAGTTTCGCAAGCTTGGATCCCAAGTTTAGATGAAATGAAATTAAATTAATGTATAAATTAATTATACACACACACACACCACCCCCTCAACCCTAGTCTTTGCCTCAGAGGCTGCCCAGGAAGAGAAGAAATGAGAAATGCAAAAAAAAAAAAACCTTTAAAAAAACTCAATTATATTTTGCAAATAATGGGATGATTACAGTTTTTATGTTTGCATTAAATTATGTGGAATTATGAGATATTTAACTGACATTTTATCCCGATAGCCCACAGCAAGCTAGGTAGCAGTTACACACTGTAATAAATGTCACCATTTAAAAATTAATTGCTACACTATCTAACTTGCTGTGGGCTGTCTTGTTAAATATTAATGGGCTGTCTTGGGGGAAAAAGTGTTGTGACTTGAAAGGATTATTTAGATGCCGACAGAGCAGTTGGGCTGAGAAAAAGCCACTGGCTTGCTGGGACTCCTGGCATGGGGAGCTTCCTCATGGCCTCCTGACTTGATTGACATAAGGAAGGCCTTGTAGGTACCTCACAGGATCCTTCTGGAATGCTGAGGGAAATGCCAAAGACCACTGAACTGTGAGTCCTGCAGGCACTGCCTGTGAATGCCCAGTGCCATTTTATCCCATTAATGTCATCAAAGATACCGATGTGACAAAGATGTGTACCTCTCCAAGCTTGTGATGGACTTGTGTGAGGGAGTCTTTATTTATTTATAAACATTTATACCCCGCCTCACATCCGTGTTTCTAGGCAGCTTACACAGATTAAAAAACAACAAAAATACATGACAAAACATCATAAATAAAATATTAATTCAGACATGGCTCCCCATTAGTGGGTCTGCCCACTCACTGCCCCCCAGATGCCAGTGTGGTATAGGAGAGCCAGCATGGTGTAGGGGTTAAGACCAGATGGACTCTAATCTGGAGAATCAGATTTGATTTCCTACTCCTCCACTTGAGTGGCAGAGGCTTATCTGGTGAACCAGATTTGTTTCGCCACTCCTACATTCCTGCTGGGTGACCTTGGGCCAGTCACAGTTCATTCCGAACTCTCTCAGCCCCATCTACTTCACAAGGAGGGGGTGGACTTCAGTGGGGTATAATGTCATAGAGTCCACCTTCTAAAATGTCCATTTTCTCCAAGGGAACTCTCCTCCGTTGCCTAGAGATCAGTTATAATAGTGGGAGATCTCCAGCCATGACCTGGGGGTTGGCAACCATACCTCAGTGATATACTGCCATAGAGTCCAACCTCCAAAGCATCCATCTTCTCCAGGAAAACTGATCTCTGTAGTCTGGAGATTAGGTGTAACTCTGTGGGATCCCCAGGTCTTACCTGGAGGTTGGCATCTCTAATTCTAATGACTGGACTCAGCTGCACCTGGAAGGGAAACTGGCTACTTAAGCTTGCTGTGAAACTAAGATCCACGTGGGTTTCATATGTCTGCAGTCTAGTTATGGATCCTGTTGTGGATCTGTGCCCCTGAAGGGGAGGACCTGTTTTCTGACCTTGGACCAGACCTGGACTCTGCTTCTTGGATTCACCCCTGACTGTATTGCCTGCTTGTGAGTGGGAACATTCGGCTTGACCTTGGACTGTGTTTTGGACTTTGTATCCTGCCTATGTTGCATGGACTGGGCTGGGCTGGGCTGGGCTGGGCTGGGCTGGGCTGGGCTGGGCTGGGTTGAAGAAGTGGATGAGGAAGAGGAGGAGAATGATGTAAAAATGACTTTGGATCTCTGATCATAGAGAAAGGTGCTATATAAATACAAAACCATCAATAAATAGAACAGCAAATAGTCTTTGCAGCAAAAATTATTGTTCTGTGAAGGGGAGGGCTATGCTAAAACATCCCACCTTTGGGGTGATTTGGGTGGGGGTGGGGGCTAAACAGAGGGGGAAGTGGTCTAAAAGGGCAGGAATCACTGCCATATTCTGAAATCATCAGATGGTCAAATATGATTGACTGCATGGTACTGTTATGGCAATGTGATAACATGCTGTGCGGATTTGGCACCAATCTCACATCGAATATGTCTGTTGTAATGTTCAGTGCAATCATTTGGGAAGAAGCTCCTATGACTCAACTACATGTCACATGTACAGAGGCATGGGGGGGAGAAATGACACCCGGGGCAACAACTGCTCAGGCTGCCCCCCTCCCACATCCCACTTACCTTAGCCGGTGGGAGCATGCCGCGGGCCGCCCCTTGAGCAGCCTGGCAAAGTGGGGCCGAGGGGAGGGGTGTGGGGGGCGATTCTCCATCCCCATGTGACCAGTTGGCATGCGCCCGGGGACATGTGACCTCACATATCCCTGTGAACACTCCGTATCTGGACATGTATCCCAAGACTGTTGTTTGTTTACTGAAGCGCAGTAAGTACCAACACACACCTTAGCCACTACACCATGTTGGTTCCCATTTTGCAGGCCATTTTTACTGACCCTGCTTAGCTTCTGAGACCTGATGCAATCAAGCTAACCTGAACTACCCAGGTCAAGGTGACTAGCCCGTTACCAACTTGTAAACAGGGAGTATTCACCAGAGAAAGTAAAGCTGTCTTAATTTCATAGCAAGGCTTGAAATGGGTCAAAGGCAGATAAGGCAACCATGAACTCTGGAGTTCCTCTGCTATCACTCTAGCACATTCCCCCCCTCCACACACAAATACACAAATAAACACACACAAACACACAAAGGCAGGTTTCTAAGTTAGTCAACAACAATAAACTTCTGATCCAAAGAAGGTTTCTTGAATAGAAGATTACCTTTGCCTCCTTAACATTCCCCTTAGGAAAATAACCTCAGGTCAGGTGGTGTTAACGATTTTCATAAGAGGCTCCCTGAACCCTCTCCTGACAATCTTTTATTAGCTACGAAGGACAAAGATCCAAGCTGCAAGGCATGGCCTTCACAAGCCCCCAGGATCCTGTCAACATTCATCAGGGAGAGCAGACAGGACCACACATTGCCCGAGGCACTTCTGCTAACTGTAGTATCCCCAAATTAGCATCTAAGTCAGATTGGATCTGAGAGATTTTATCAGCAAAAAAAAAAAAAAGCAAAAAACCCAGACCAAAGTATCACAGGTAATTGCCAATTCCTCCTCCTTTTGGGACTCTGCTCTAGAGGTCATCCACTGCTTAATTATCTTAAATAATTGAGCCGGACATGATTCTGCTGAGGCAACAGTAGTGGAAAAGTAACATTTCTTTGCTGCTATCACCGCCACCTGATAGGATTTCAAATGAGAGCTGTTAAAGTTGTGCTCTGTTAGAGTTGCACAAGAGGGTGTAGGCTTTGGGCTCTCCTCTTCAGGTCACCTAGTTCCTAGTATGCCACAAGGCTGGTCTCCTCTGAGAGAGGGGGGGGGCGGGGCGGGACACTAAGACAATCCTGGCTATTGCCTCACCCGCCTTGGTTTTCTTCCCAGGCAAGGACATTGACAGGACAGAACCATTTTGGGTGTCAAAATCCCTTGGGGCAACTTGGAATCTAGCAAGATCCATCAGCCTCTGAGGATGTTCTCATCAAGCATACTATGCTTGTGGGGAAGAGGTGGCCCCATGCTCCATACCTTACACAGATAGTGGTTAAACCATGGTTCAGATTTAATAACTAAACCAGTGCTTCCCAACCTTTTCGACGTCATGGTACCCTTGACCTCACTCTTCATATCTCACGGTACCCCTGCCATCCCCCCACCTTTTCCTCCCAGTGCCCCTGCTTGCCACCCCCCTTTTCCCACCCAAGGTGAAGGGAAGCACTGGGGGCAGGGCGGGAAGTGGCTGCTGACCTTGTGGCAGGCCCTGCCCCATGGGCCAGCTCCATGTCCTTGTGTGCCAGCGGGAGACACAACAAGAGAGGGGCCGGTAACATTGCCACAGTACCCCTGGGACATACCACGGAACCCTGGTTGGGAATCGCTGAACTAAACCCTCTGCAATACCACCATACATCTGCTGAGCACAAAAGAGGAAATCCAGTGTGTGGCCACTCTCATGTGGGAGGGCTGTAGAAACCAGGGGTAGATAGGAGAGGGACCATGGCTCAGTGGTAGAACATCTGCTCGACATGCAGAAGGTACCAGGTTCGCTCCCCAGCATTTAGTCAAATGATCTGGCAGTAGTGATGTAAAAGACTTTTCCCTGAGACCCTGGAAAGCCATGGCCACTCTGAATAGACAATACTCTGATGGAAGAAGGAACTATACCAGCTGGGGTTTACTAAGGCTGTTTCACACATGTTAGATAATGCACTTTAGCGATCATTTGCAAATGGATTTTCCTGTTTTGCACAGAAAAATCCACTTGCAAATGATTTCTGAAGTGCATTGGAAATGCATTGAAATGCATTATTCAACATGGGTGAAAGCAGCGTAAGACAGAGTACATTCATCTGAGTCATTAAGCTAGGGTTCAGTTACATCTTTCAGGTCTGTTTCATCCTCCAGCAGGACTTCATGCAAAAGAGAAGTCTGGTTTCTGTCTGGTCTGACCTCAAGGACAAAATGGAGGGTTCATTAAAGATCGCACAGAGGCTGGGTGAGAAGCAAACTCTATCCTCATCCATGCTACCTCCATTGCAGTGTCTTCCAAGCCCACACAGCACCTCAGTGTTACTCAAAGCCATAATCTCATCCATCTTCCCCAGTCATTGAGAGAACCAGTCCCGCCCCCTCCCCCCCGCAACCCCCACGAACAGGTACCACCAGGCCACACATTAACTGACATATTATGCCTAATAAAGGTTTTATGTATGTATGTAAAACTGACATTTCTATTCTTTGGCATGCTTGCACCATCCAGCTTGAGGAAAGCATCAGAATAGGTCATGGCTCAGTGGCAGAGTATCTGCTGGACATGCAGAAGGTCCCAGATTCAGCCCTCAGCATCTCTGGTGAAAGGTCTGACGGCAGGTCGTGTTGAAGACTTCTGCCTGACCCCCTGGAGAGCCACTGCCAGTCTGAGTAGACAGAACTGACTTTGATGGGCCAAGGGTTTGATTCGTATGTTCCCCTTCTCAACACACCTGCAAAGGAGCTAGGGTTGCCATTCTCCAGGTGGTGGCTGGAGATCTCCTGGGGTTACAACTGATATCCGTGTGTCAGAGATTAGTTCATCTGGAGAAAATGACTGCTTTTGGAGGGTGAACTCTACGGCAGATTCTGCATGGGCCAAAAACAGTGGTGTGAAAACGCTGTAAATCAGAGGCGTTCCTCCCATTGGGCAAAGTGGGCAGTTGCCCTGGGCGCAGCCCTGTGGGGGGCGCAGGTTTGTTTGTGGGATTTTTTGTATTTTCAGTGTTTTTCCATTTTTGGCCTGCAGAGGGCGCAGTTTTTAGGCTAGCAGCACCAAAATTTCAGGGATGTTTTGGGAGACTCTCCTGATGCTATCACCCATGTTTGGTGAGGTTTGGTTCAGGGAGTCCAAAGTTATGGACTCCCAAAGGGGGTGCCCCATCCCCCATTGTTTCCAATGGGAGCTAATAGGAGATGAGGCTACACCTTTGAGGGTCGATAATGGCACAGACCCCCTGAATAAACTTCCTGAAACTTCCTAAGGAGAGTATCATCATGGGAATCTTTTACTGATACCACCCAGGTTTTGTGAAGTTTGGTCCAGGGGGTCCAAAGCTATGGACTCCCAAAGGGGGTGCCCCCTCATCCATTGTTTCCAATGGGAGCTAACAGAAGATGGGGGCTACACCTTTGAGGGTCCACAACTTTGGACCCCCTGAACCAAACTTCACCAAACCTAATTAGTTATAATTAGAAGTCTCCTAAAGATACCCTGAAAGTTTGGTGCTGCTAGCTTAACAATTGCACCCCTGCCAGCAGGCACCTCCCAAGGCCTGCAGATTTTCCTTTTAAATCCCCCCACCTTTGACATGGATTTAAAGGGAGGAAATCTGAGGTCTAGTTTAAACATTGCAAGTGATGCTGTTTCAGGGTGGGGGAGGATCAACCCAAAAATAGCATCGCTTCCAATGTTGTTTAAACTGGGAACCCCAGATTCTCCCTTTAAGGTGGATTTAAAAGGATAATCTGGGCTCCCTAGTTTAAACACCATTGAAAATGATGCTGTTTGGGGGTGGATTCCAGCATCACCTGTTTGAACTAGGGAGCCCAGATTCTCCTTTGAAACATTGAAAGTGATGAAACACAACTGGGGGGTACTGGATACAACACCATAAAATGTTTTCATAGCAGTAATAAAACATTTTGAAAGCATTTTGAAAATGTTTTCAAAAAATTATTTCTGCTGTGTGGTATGGCTTATTGCTGTGCTCAGATTTGTGAGTTGGGGCATGTTCTATAATGTGATGGTGACTTTGAAACAACCTGGTGTAAAAATCATTGCTTGGTCACAGTGGGGGAGAGTGGCTGCCAATGGGGGGCACCAAACTCCAGTTTGCCTAGATACACCACTGGGCGTAGCTACAAGGGGGAGGGGTGTGCGTTGCATTGGGCATGCGCCTGTGGGGGCATCAAACTCAGGTTTTGCCCAGGGCTACAGTTTGCCTAGTTACGCCACTGCTGTAAATCCTTTCCCACCGTTTTAAACCATTTTACACCGTTTTCACACCGCTGTTTTTGGCCCATGCAGAATCCACCTGAGTCATTATGCCCCATTGAAGCCACTCCCCTCCTCAAACCCCACTTTCCTCAGGCTCCATCCCAAATTCTCTAGGTATTTCCCAATCAGGACCTGGCAGTCCTATAAATAACACTCCATTGCAGATGGTGGTATTATCCTCTTGCTGCTTGAAGTCATGAGAGCTCCAGGCCAAGAGTATTTTGGCCTTTGTCTATCGCCTGCATTGAAGGTTGTGTCTTACAGCTTAGCCTAATATACCTGGCTAAAGGGCAAATGAATCAGTGATCTGTTAGAAGCTGGTTGGTAATCCAAACAAGATTTTAAAAGGCAAATACTACATATTAAGTGTTCTCTGGGCAAATAACAAAATTTCAACTTGCTCTTAGCAGAGGAAATCCTCAAGGATTCTTTCCATCATTATCCTATGGTGAGGGTAGGGTTGCCAACCTACAGGTAGCATCTGGAGGTCTCCCACTATTACAGTTGATCTCCAGATGACCAGGATCAATTCTGGAGAAAATTGTGACTTTGTTTGTGTTGACTGTGAAGTATGAATCAATTTTACCCATTTGATAAAATTCTCTCTAAATCTGTATTTTCAAAAACCTTGAACAAAAAGACCAATTCAAATTGTCAAACGCTTTCTCTGTATCTTCAAAAATCAAAGTGGCTTACTTTTCATTATGTTTCTCAAAAAATTCCTAGACATCAAATACCATTCTAACCTTGCTCTTTATCACACATCGATCTTCATAAGTAAAATTTTCTAAAACTATTTTCAATCTCTCAACTAAAATTGTTGTAAACAGCTTATAGTCATCATTTAGTAATGATATTGTTCTATAGTTTCTTGTTAAAGTTAGTCTTGTCCTTTTTTAAAAAAATAGTTTCATCATTATTTTTCAAGGAAAAATGCAAAAAAGAAAAGATAAAACCTAACAAGCAAATTAAGAGCACATTATAACAACACAAACTAAGAACACACAAAATAAACTATATATCAAAACTGGATATTGAATGGATCCACTTTCATAATATTTAACAAAAAGAGAGCTAATATTCATTCTTATTTTCTATATATAACATTCCCCAGTAAGTTTTTTTCATCTATTTTATCTTAAAATTGCAAATATACAAGTATACTAAGTAAAAAACAGCTTTATAAAACTTTTTAAAACAACCTGATCAGTCATCAGGTAGAATAAATCCTATCTGTCTGATTCTATCTATGAGTTTATCAAGTGCCCATAATAATTACAAGCATCTAATTGAATATTAAGTAAGAATGTATTTGCAAACCATAAAAAAGAAGAAAAAGTATTTATCTAATCTAATTGGTAAGGCAACGTGCCTACTTATTTTCACCAATAGTCCATTAATTATTATATGCTAAAAATGTTCAATAATATTAGTAATATCAAAGTATTATCATAATTTTTTATTCAAAGTTAATATTAAGTCATATAATCAGATGAATACATTAGTAAATCATTTTTACAAAACGTTTTATCTAACTAATATTTTATAGTATCAAGAGTATAATTCCCACTTCTCATTAAACTCGTGTTTGGCATTCTATCTACAAGTACCTAGTTAGTTAGCCATGTTGAAGTATTCTCTCATCTGATCTACCCAATTTTCTTGATAGGGTAACCTTTCTGAATTCCAGATAGATGCAATTAAGACTCTGGGTGCTGCTGCTAAGTGCAAAAATAGTTCTTGAAGCATTATAGGTAAGTTTTTTTAGAAGGATACCTAACAACATCGTTTTGGGGTCCATTTGGAATTTATTTATTTAGCATTTTAGTATTAATTTCTTTCCAAATTTCTCTGGAAATGACTCTCTTCCCATTTTGGAATGAATTTCTTTCCAGAACCTTTTTGTATCTCCACCGCATATGATAAAATTATCCTGTTTCTTAAGTCCATTCCACATATGATAAAATTATCCTGTTTCTTAAGTCCATTCCTTATTTCAATTAAGCTCAAAAAGTTATTTTAATTTTTGTCTTTACAATTCTGAACAATTATGGCCTTTTGAATTAGAGCTTCATTTAACCTCCATCTGAAAGTATTAGTTTTTTTTTTTTACAAAACTTACAGGATTATGATCTGAAAATCACTTTGATAGAATCTCTATCTTAGGAACCTTAGTAGCTAAGTCTCTAGAACTCCATATCATATCTACTCTTTAAAAAGACTTTGTCTTTCTGACAAATAGGTGTACTTTCTTGAGTTTCCATTTTTCTGTCTCTATGCATCAACCAAACTCAAGTTGTCCATCAAATGAAAAACAATTTACTGCCATTTGCCTTGTGTATTTTTAATATGATTTTCAGAAAATCTAATATCATTCCTTTGTTAATGGAGATTTCACTAAAGCAGGTGAAATACAGAAAGGAACAAGACCTACTTGCCCACTATCTGGGTGTCGCACCACCATGCAGCTCCCCAGCATCCATGTAAGGGCTTCTTGTGTCAGCACATGCAGCATTTATGTTGACGCTGGGGTCATGCTGCCTCCTGAGTAATGGTGGCCCCTCTCTTCTGGATCACCCTGTTAAAGCAGATTAAAAAATCACATGGTCTAAGACTGAATTTGAAGCAGAACTATGTCTGAATAACAATCATGCTACCTCTATTACCATTTGAAACAGGAAGGACGAGTGAAAGATTGCATGATAAAATGGGCCAGTAACTTTGAGCATAATATGTATAAATGGGCCAATGGGAGAATATGTGATTAGTCTTAAATTTACATTAAGTTCTTGAATCAAAAAGAACTATCAAAATGTATTTAGAGAAATTAGCAAAAATGTATTAAAATATTTGGAATGTGTGTTGGAAATGTGATCCTCAGGAAGGTCATTTCACCATTTATGGTAGACTAGTAATAAAGTTTAAAAATTTCAGTACAAATACATTTAATAATTCAGAAGATTTTAATGTAATATGCGAATGAAACCTTTTGGGGCTTATGTATAGTTTGATAAAAGGTATGGTGTTTTGTTTTATATATCACATGGGCAATGAGAAAATGTACAAAAATTGAAAACTTCATATATACCTACAATACTGAAGATTTTGGAATTGGCCAAGGCAGCTAAGCTGACTTCTTTTATTAGAGAAAAAAAACCTTATCTAAGTTTATCAATAACTAGAAACCCCTAATAGACTTTTTAAATAAAACAGAAAAAATAATGAACTGATGATTTGTGGATTTGAAGACTAGGAAAATAAGCAAATGGATATAATAAAATGTGACTCTTACTTTAATAATAATAACAAGAAGAAGAAGAAGAAGAAGAAGAAGAAGAAGAAGAAGAAGAAGAAGAAGAAGAAGAAGAAGAAGAAGAAGAAGAAAGAATTAATTGGATTATAATTTCATAATTGTAACTAGAGAGCAAGTGGTAAATGTTTAACTTTGATTATATTTGATACAGATGAAATCAGAAGCCCTTCCTAATAAAAACATTATTAAGATGACTGATTTGGAGAAAATGACTGATTTGGAGGGTGGACTGTATGGCATTAGACCCTGCTGATGTCATTGGCGTATTTGGGGACAGGCAGGCCAGGGTATGAGCCCTGGGCACTAAGCCGTGGCTCCCCTGCACCCTACCAGCCTTTTCTTCCTGCTGCTGCTTGGAGAGCTGGTCTAATCACCTACAATATTAAGAAGCAATGGGGAGATCTGGCTGCCATGGTCTACCAGTCTTCTCAACAGTGGGTAGACTAGCTCTCTGGAGAGCTGGTCTACCCTTGACTGAAAGTCAATGGTAGGCCTGGCCTCCAGAGAGCTGGTCTTCCAAGATGGGGAAGATCTGTTGGATTTCGGGGTTGCACAGTTCCAGTGCGTGCCCTGGGTGCCATTATCTGCAGCTATGTCCCTGGCTGAAGTCCCTCCCCTTCCCAAAGCCACTCTCTCCAAGCTCCACCCTCAAAACCTCCAGGTGTTTCACAACCCAGAAATGGCAGATCTAGATGAGATAACATATTAAGCTTGGCAGTATTGCCCAAGCTTGGGTTGCAACTCCAAATTAGGACATTCCTGGAGGTTTCCTTGGGGAGGGGGGAGTTGCCTGGGAAAGGTGGGCCTTGGGGAGGGGACTCTAATTTCTTAAGGTTCATCCAATAAAGCAGCCATTTTCATTAGGGAAACTGATCCCTTTTATCTGACGATCAGTTATAATTCTGGGAGATCTCCAGTCCCTACCTGGAGGTTGGAAACTGCCAAGAGCTGTGGCAGTTTCGTCTTCACAAAGAAAACTGCCAGTGCTTTCTGAATTTAGGCCCTCAAAACACACAAACTGAGTGGCAGGGCAGGAAGATGGGGGTCCAGAAATCTTTCGGAGAGGAGCAGCAAAGGCCCTTCAAGTGAAAATTTCAAGCAGGAAGCAAAGAAAAATGGAACATGGGCCTTGCATTCCCAAGCTGGCAATTGACAACAAGAGCGTCTTTTCTCTTTCCCCAACAAAGAGCCCCCAGAGGCCTGTAAAGCACAACAAAACTCAGTTTTTTGGCACCATGCCGCCCCACAGCCCCCATGGCTCTTTTCTGCATGCAAATCCACTCATTCATCTCTCTCCGTCTCTCTCTCCCTTTAAAAGCTTTATTACTGCTGAGGGAATAGAGCGCATTAGACATAAAGTATTGAGCCGACAGAGAAAATGCATGGCTCTAAATAGCGGCAGCAGCATCAACATGAGAGGTCTTTAGGCTCCATTATGAAGGAACACACTCCGTGTTTTGTCCTGGAGGCACAGGATTTCTGCTTACCTGGTGCTCTTGCAGGAGGAAGCTGGTGCATAATTCATGGCGGAGAGTGAATTACAAGAGCACCCACAAAGAAACCCAACCCCCACCCCTCTTTATAGTACCCACCTGGAAATAATGATGCAGATCCACAAGCACGTTGTGACATTTTTTATTCTGCTGCAGGCACACACAAAAAAGGGGGTTTGGTGGGGATTCGACAGTGGGCCCACTGTGGAACCTCATACGGAACCCTCCTGTCTGCGAAACTACCTCTCCCTCTTTGCCCCACCATGACAGCTTTGTTCATCTGAGCAATGTCTACTGAAGGTGCCTGCTTCCAGATGGGCAAAATCAACAACTGCCCACGCACGGGCCTCATCTGTTGTGGCCCCTACACTGTGGAATGGCTTGCCTGAGGAGGTCAGGATGATTCCCACTCTCCTGCCATTCCACAAACCATGCAAAACTAAATTATTCAAGAGGGCTTTTCTACGCAGGCAATGAATTGTACTGTATTAAGTGATTCACCAAGTTGCTTGGACAAATTATTAGGGATTGTGGTCTAGATCGCTGTGTTAGCGTGCTGAAATTAAGATCCTACTATGTGATCTTTGCATCATTTAATGTGTCATGGTAATAGTTATACTTGGCTTCAGTTCTGTTTTTAGACTTCTTGCTGGTTCTGTGGCTGTAATCCTATCGTACTGTCTTTTGACTGCCCTATCCTGTGAATTATATGAACCCACTAGATGTAATTTGCCTTGAGGATGAGAAAAGTATTCCAGGAATAATAATAAATAGGTAAATAAATGAATAATAATTAAACTTGATTAATTTGCAAGGGAACGTCTGAACCAGAAAGGACACAGGTACTTTTCTTGCTCAATAGCCCATCCATGACTAGTTTGATAGAAGAAGAAGAAGAAGAAGAAGAAGAAGAAGAAGAAGAAGAAGGAGGAGGAGGAGGAGGAGGAGGAGGAGGAGGAGGAGTTTGGATTTATATCCCCCTTTCTCTCAAAGGGGCTTACAATCGCCTTTCCTTTCCCTCCACCCCCCAACAAACACCCTGTGAGGTTGGTGGGGATGAGAGAGCTTCGAAGAACCGTGACTAGCCCAAGGTCACCCAGCTGGCATGTGTTGGAGTACACATGCTAATCTGTTTCACCAGATAATCCTCCACAGCTCAAATGGCAAAATGGGGAATCAAACCCGGTTCTCCAGATTAGAGTGCACCTGTTCTTAACCACTACACCGCGCTGGATTGGTTTTCCTTGTTCTGATATAGCACCAAATAATGTTGCAATAAGGTTGCTCTTTGAATATGAAGGATGGCCTTCTTTCACTCACTTTGACTTTTGGGTAGCTTGTGCGTGGATGGTGCTTGTTAATAGCCTGGGGTGACTGACTATTTCATGGCCCTAGAATTTGTCACAAACCTTCCCGGTGGGAGCAGAGTGGAGATTGGACAGTTTTAATCTGGTGAGAAAATAAGGTGAATTTAGTAGTGGGTAAATAAGAAGGGACTCGGGGAGCTATGAGGAAGTATGGCTGCTTAGAGCAATTCAGGGTCACTCCACAGTGGGGCCATTGCTGTATGAAGACACACACATTAGTGGGTTATGGTGCTTTTGAAATCACTTGCTCCTGGATATTGCCATCTGCACAAGGAGTTCCATTATGATTGTGACTATGACAGCCTTTATTTAGCAATCCTTCCTTCCTTCCTTCCTTCCTTCCTTCCTTCCTTCCTTCCTTCCTTCCTTCCTTCCTTCCTTCCTTCCTTCCTTCCTTCCTTCCTTCCTTCCTTCCTTCCTTCCTTGCCCTGCTTTCCATTAGGGAGCAAAATTGACTTACATTGTCCCCCTCTCTTCCCTTTTATCTCCACAACAACTCTGCAAGGTAGGTTAGGCTGAAAGTCTGTGATTGGTCCAAGGCAGGGGTCTTCAAACTATGGCCCTCCAGATGTTCATGGACTACAATTCCCATCAGCCCCTGTCAGCATGGCCAAGTGGTAGGGCTCATGGGAATTGTAGTCTATGAACATCTGGAGGGACATAGTTTGAAGACCCATGGTCCAAGGTAATCAGCAACCCGCCATAGCAGAATGGACATGCAAACTTGGGGTTCCCAGATTCTAGACCAATAATTATTTACTTCACTTATAGCACAGGTGTCAAACTCGTGGCCCTCCAGATGTTCATGAACCACAATTCCCATCAGCCCTTGCTAGTATGGCTAATGCTCATGTTGGGAGGGATTGATGGGAATTGTAGTTCATGAACATCTGGAGGGCCACGAGTTTGACACCTCTGACTTCTAGCCTGACCTTTTCCCCTAACGGGTACCCAAAGCAGCTCACTTCATTCTCCTCTCCTCCATTTTATCCTCACAACAACCCTGTGAGGTAAGTTAGGTTGCGAATCTGTGAAAGGCCCAAAGCAGCAATTCCATAGCAGAGTGAAGAGTTAAATCTGGCTCTCCCACATCCTAGACAACCACTCTACTACACAGGGGCTCTGTGAGCTGATGAGCACGATATTGAATTGAAGCCAGAGTCATTGCTGAAAAGACAAAAATTCACAATAGAGCAACGGTGGCAAACCTATGGCATGGGTGCCATAGGTGGCACTCAGAGCCCTTTCTGTGGGCACATGTGCACAGAGTTCATCATGTGGGGGGGGGAGAATTACCCCCCACACACACACACACATCTAGGCTAGCCTGGGCACAATCCTTTACCTAAGAGTAAGCGTGGTTGCTGACAATGGGGCTTGCTTCTGAGTAAAGAACCTGATGGATTTTAAAACAGCAGAACTCCCCCCCCCCCCGCCGCTGCCACACACACAGAGAGCCTTAAAGAATGTCAATGAAAAGCCAGATGGATCATTTGGGGTCATTTGGGTCAAGAGAGGCCACCTCTCAGCAGGAGTCAATATTGGGCATGATTCTCTAATGTGGAAGTCAGCCGGAGGAGCCTCGGGGGATTCCCTCCACCCTCTCTGGAAGCCCCCCAGCTCAGATCTCGAAGGAGGAGAAGACCTCTGTCGAGAGCTCCCAGTCAGATTCTTTTATTTATTTGCTTATTTAAAACATTGTTTTTTTTGTGCTGCCTCTCCAAACCCATTTGCTGCAGGCAGCTTCCAAAATAGAACAACGACATGACAATGAATTAAACAACTCAAGTGTTGCCACACGTGCTCTCCGGAGAAGGCAGAAGGCAAATTCCAGCTCAAATTTGCCCCCTCGAATTTAGAGTCTCTCAAGGGGGGGAAAACAAAATTGTGCTCAGCTGTTCTAAGTGGGGGTTGAAATTGGGCAATTACTGCCAATTCTTTTAAAGTCAAAATACACGCTTACCTGCAGTTTGCATAGATACTCTGATATCCACCAAGGGAAAAGGCGAAGGAGGCTTTTAACAATTACATCCGACTGAGTCTGCCGTTTCCAGACCCTTCAACGCTGGAACATTGGCTTCGTAAGGGATGTGTCTTGAAAAGAAGCAAAGTCTTCAGGCAAATTAACTCTAGTTAGGAACTAATGAAATCTGCTGTGTGGAGGCTTAGCCAGCGAAGTATCAATTGGCTCTTAATAGAGTGTACAAAACCATTCGGCGGCACTGAAAAGTCCTCACGTGAAGTACCCATCTCCTCATCAGACAGTTCATCTCTCGTGTCCAAAGGGGAACTGTTGAGTTGATATTCCAAACGGTTTCTTGCTAAAACTTTATTGGGCTGTAGGAATTGAGCTTTTCTCTGCAAAATCTGTATTCACTGTGGTACTTAGGGATGCCAGCTTCTAGGTGGGACTTGGGGATTCATGAAACTGCATCCTCAAGTTCATTTCCAGACTACAAAGACCAAT
Source organism: Sphaerodactylus townsendi (assembly GCF_021028975.2). Classification (NCBI taxonomy): domain Eukaryota; kingdom Metazoa; phylum Chordata; class Lepidosauria; order Squamata; family Sphaerodactylidae; genus Sphaerodactylus; species Sphaerodactylus townsendi. Next base: position 103,293,019 of record NC_059430.1, read on the forward strand.
TCCCCTGGGGAAAATGGATGCTTTGGAAGTGGACTCCATGGCCCAAAATTAGCTGCACTGTCTCTCTGAGGTCTGGCAAGAAATGGCAACTGAGTCTTTCAGCAATACTACACCAGCGACTGTAACTGTTTCCAGGTGTTAATGCTAGCACAGATTTTAGAGCCTCAGGGGAAAACAGAAGAGAGTCAGTATAGGGGTAGATACGGCACTCTGACTTTCCCTTTGTCCACTCTTGCTGCTGTTCTTTTGTTATCTCGAATGCTACTCTCAGGGGTTCCTTCCTTGTAGTTGCTTCCCTTCTCTTCTGCCTCCCTTTGTCCACCAGAGAGGTGTAGCAAAGGGGGAAAGTGCCTGGTGCACTGACTGGTGTGTTCTCCGCCCCAGCCCCGCCCCAGAATGCCTCCACCCCAGAACGCCCTCGCCACGGCCCCACCACGCCCCTATAAGGGCACGCACCCAGTGCATCACCCCCCCCTTGGAGCTACGCCTCTGGTCCACCATGAGGGCGGAACATGCTTTCTAAATCTCGCTCCATCCTAGCTGAGATAGATGGCTAGAAGCCTTTATTCTGCCTTTCCTGTCCAGTATGGAGTCCTCCTACAATAAAGAACTTTTATTTCTTTTCTGAGGTCTTTTCGTCATGCACAGCTTACCACAGGTTTTCCCAGTGGACAGACTTTGTATCTTGGAAATGTTTTCTGTGAAATCATTCCACACACCTCCATTCACCCCATCATTTTCCCTCTTGTCTCTTCAGTTGTATTTATTCAACATGCTACTACAGGAAACATTTTATTCCTAATGGTGGTGAAATGTTGTCCCTTATGCAAAAGAATAAACCCCTGTCATTTTCTTCATCCTCTGATGCATTAGCAATATAATTTAAGGGCACAGATACAAGCCAGGCTGATTGTATCAAATGTGTCAATCACATCCTAAATGATCGATGTCACGATAAGAAGAAGAGAAGAAGAGTTGGATTTATATCCCCCCTTTCTCTCCTGTAAGGAGACTCAAAGTGGCTTGCAAACTCCTTTCCCTTCCCCCTCCCCCCATAACAAACACCCTGTGAGGTGGGTGGGGCTGAGAGAGCTCCAAAGAACTGTGACTCGCCCAAGGTGGCATGTGTTTGAATGCACAGGCTAATCTGGTTCACCAGATAAGCCTCCACAGCTCGAGTGGCAGAGCGGGTAATTAAATCCGGTTCTCCAGATTAGTGTGCATCTGCTCTTGACCACTATACCATGCTGGCGAAGATACAGTAGTGAAGATACGGTAGCTCATTCCACGCATCTGAAACAAGACATCTTGTGAAAGCAAAAAAGCAAAAAAAGGCGTCCTGGGAAGGCACTCTGCACAGCCTTTTCCCCAAGTTGTCTATAGAACACCTCATTTCTGGTCAAGACATCTTTTTTATTTAAAAAAATGCTTCAAAGTGCACCTTTCCCCCCTAAGCCGCCTGCAAGGCGTCCCCTGCCTGGCTGTGCGGAATGGAGAGCTTAGGAGGCATCTTATGTTTCCCGCCCAACTGTTTTGCTGTCTGGTCAGTTTTACCCTCAGCTTAAAATTTTTTTCGAGGAGCTAGTTTCATAGCTATGCAGACACACATAAGAGAATCTTCGCCATTTGGGAGACGGGTCTGCCACCCATTGAAAAGCATTGGGTTGACCTGCCATCCATGGACTGACTTCATTTTTTCTTACTGCACAGAGAGCACAGGGAGCACAGAGAAACTATGTCGGTCTGCAGAGAGCAGATCAACCCAATACTTTTCCGTGGCTTCAGACCCATCTTCCGAGAGGTTAAGATTCTCTTATGTGTGTCAGTGTAGCTACGAAGAGAGCTCCTTGAGTTGTATCTTTGCAGTTCAAGTTTCTCGTAGTGTTTAAATCCCATAAAATCATGGGTTCCAAACACAGTGTTCCTAGTGGTTTGGAAAATGCTCCTAAGAAATAGTGGTATGATATGTGTGCATCTTAACTGAACAGGCAAAAAAAATGTGTAGTTTTCCAGATTGCATGGAATGCTGTGCCTCTAACCCCAGTGATGTGGAAGGGACGACTGTAATTTCTAACACTCTCCCCACTCTTCTCCCAAGAAGCTCCAGGCAGCAGGCACTTCCATCTTCCTTATAGGAAGGAAAAGCTTTGTGGCTGAATGTGGATTTGAACTCTTACCTCCCTGGATAATACTGCTGACATGCCCGTGCAAGTTACCTCTTGTGCATAACACAGATGTGTTGGAACCGTGACGGCAGTAAGCTGTCCGTGGTCTTGGCTCCCCCAATTTTTCATCTGTTTAGGCAGTGAGCCAACATGACTGTCTGGGCTGGAAAATTGTTGGAGAGTTTTTCCTCCGATGCTGGACATTTACCCTTGAGTTGACAGGTATGAAATGTCTTTTTCTTCCCCCTGTAGCAGCAGATCTTTGTTTGAGTGATTGATCTGCGGCATGATTGCGAGTCACAGCTTCATAACTTTGACACTTAATAGACTGAAAAATATTCCGAGGGAGAAGAAGCTGAGCTGGAACGCTCGGGAGCCAGGAGAGCCAGGAGGGGCCAGAAAGATTGTTCCGTCATGGTAGACGCATGATTGTTTTGCGAATTGAGTACGATCAAGAAAAGGCCCAATTATTCTGCAGAGAGGTATTTAGGCCCAAATCTATACCTAGGTTTTCTGGGTAGCAGATATTTCATACTGAAAAGGCTTTTATTTGTTAGGATGGTGGAGGAAGATCCTTTCATTTTGTAGTTATTAGATTATTTATTATTTTTGTCCATTTCATTTTAAAACATGACATCCTGTCTTTTCAATAGCGGCTCGCATCAAAAGCAGCTTCTATCAAGGACCTTACAAACAGATCTATGCAAAACTACCAGTTTCTACAAATTCCCCTATGACTAAAACTTCTTCTCTCTCCCCCTCAAATAGCAACACCCCGAACAAGCCACACAGTACCAGAAATAGAGTTGCCAACTCCACTTAGGGAAATTCCTGGAGATTTGGGGGTGTACCTCGGGGAAGATAGAGCTTGGGGAGGGGAAGGAACTCTGCAGGCACATGACGCGCTAGAGCCCAACTTCAGAAGCTGTCATTCTCTCCAAAGGAATTGATGTCTGCGGACTGGAGATCAGTTGTAATACATGGAGAACTCCAGACCCCACCCCCCCCGGAGGTTGGCAACCCTAACCATAAATCAATGTTGATTACAAAAAGCCCTTCAAGACGTGGCATTATCCTTGTCCCCTAAATGCCCAATACTCGTTCACTACCAATTCAGCTCAAATTGTGCTTTCTGCTTGCAAGCAGAAAGTCAATCTATTGTCGAAGGCTTTCAGGATCCTCTGAAGATGCCAGCCACAGATGCAGGCGAAACGTCAGGAGAGAATGCTGCTAGAACACGGCCATACAGCCCGGAAACCACACAGCACCCAAGAAAGTCAATCGTTCAGCAAGAAGAAGAAGAAGAAGAAGAAGAAGAAGAAGAAGAAGAAGAAGAAGAAGAAGAAGAAGAAGAAGAAGAAGAAGAAGAAGAAGAAAAAGAAGAAGAAGAAGAAGAAGAAGAAGAAGAAGAAGAAGAAGAAGAAGAAGAAGAAGAAGAAGAGGAGGAGGACGAGGAGGAGGACGAGGAGGAGGAGGACGAGTAGTTTGGATTTATATCCCCCTTTCTCTCCTGTAGGAGACTCAAAGGGGCTTACAATCACCTTGCCCTTCCCCCCTCACAACAAACACCCTGTGAGGTGGGTGGGGCTGAGAGAGCTCCGCAAAGCTGTGACTAGCCCAAGGTCACCCAGCTGACGTGTGTGGGAGTGCACAGGCTAATCTGAATTCCCCAGATAAGCCTCCACAACTTAAGCGGCAGAGCTGGGAATCAAACCTGGTTCCTCCAGATCAGAGTGCACCTGCTCTTAGCCATTGCTCTTAGCCACTACGCCACTGCTGCTCCCAAGCCTTTGGGATGCAGCTGAGTAAGTTTCAGTGCATCCAGTTAGTATAGTTACAGTGTTTTGTCACACCATTACACTGGTTTCTTGCAATAGCTGCCTCCCATTCACCCCAACCACCACCTCCAATTCTTAAAAGGAACGTAATAAAAAAGGAAAAAATATCAGATTTTTTACTTGAGTCTTGCTGCTTATGGGCCATTTGCGCACTAACGATTCTCCTTGGATTTGTATTCTTTCATTCCGAAGCTTTTCCCTCAGAGCATCTGGGATCAATTACTCAGTCCCTTTCCCCTGCTTTTTCCCAGTATTTTCCCCCAATATCTGTGGCAGGGCTTCAATTATTCTCTGCAGAGGATTTGGCTTTTGATGACCCGGGATTTCGCCTTCCCCATGATGTCATTTTTACAATTTGCATGCAGTTGAACCAACGCATCAGCATGGCACTGAAACAATACTCCTGTGTTGGCTGTGGGCGCATGCGCACGGACCAGAGTCCTTCTTACATATCAGCTGTTCCTTTGGAAAAAGGGATTTTGGTATCAAATCTTCTCGGGTCCACTGTCCTGGGTGTTTTCTGTGACATCCTCCCAACCTTGACAGACTCTCTGCTTGCTCCCCAGCCCCTTTGCAAAGCCAGGATCCAGCTTTGTAAATGAGAGTCAGGTGCCTATGGAGATGCAGAAAACTGTCTATTAGAAGCCACGTCAAAACTTTTATTTTTTAATCCAGCCTTTTAACAGAGGTGAGACTTAACCAAAAAAAAGGTTAATTTTACACTATTTAACTATTTGCAAAACCAGAACAAAAACCTTCCCTGCTTGTCCAAGGAGCAGTATTGACAGTTATGCTCACACTTCAATGGCCAGTCATTTCTCCTCTCACCTGTCACTAGAGGTGCAAACTTCAGAAACATAAGAAATCCATGACATTGGCTGGGAGTGAATCTCCAGAGAGCTCTGCCCTGGAAACCAACTCATAGAGCATGCAAAGTGCAGCAGACACCAGGGAAGGGGAGAAGAAGACTTCAGCCAGATTCAGCAACATTGCTGGGCTTTAAGCAGCACTTCCGCTGCCTAGGCCCCAACAGAAAGCCCAGCAGACACCAAGCAAAGGTAAGTAAGTTGAATGGATGGATTCTGGGGGGGATTCTCCAGTTTGAGGGGGGAATTCAAGCTGGTTTAAAGGGACCCCAAGTGGCTAACTGCTGCGGAAGAGTCACTTTAAAGTTTAAATGGCCGAAACCTGATAAGCCAAATAGTGATTTGGCTTAGCAGAGTTTGCTAAGTATTCAGCTCAGGGGTTTTGCTGTGGCTGGTATTCGGAGCCGAATAAAACCCTCAAAAAATCAGAATCAGCCTTTGGGGGATTTTTTTTTTTTTTGCTGATTCGGCTTTACCAAATCACCAAGTCTAGTGTGCATTACTTATTTCAGACGAGCATTCAGCTATGGTTGGGAGAGAAGGTGGCTGAGCCAAGACTGATCTTATGAGATCTCGGAAGCTAAGCAGGGGCTGCACTTGGATGGGAGACTACCAACAAAGACTCAGCAGGGAGAAGCCATGGAAAACCACTTCTGCTTCTGAATGGCCTTTAAAGCTCTCTGCTGGAGTCACCATAAATTGTTTGCAACTTGATAGCACTTATATATGTACATATTCAGTAATGGATTGCCACCTTACATATAAAGGTATCTACATTATTACATGACTGGGGAATGGTTGGAGAATATACCAGAGTCTCCAATGGTTTTTTTTTTGCAATAATGTTTTTGCAATAATGACTTTCCATGTTGCAGTGATGTTTCTCCATTTTGCAATAATGATTCTCCATTTTGAATCCCCCATGCAAAAAAAGAGCTTACTACAAAGCTCCTCTTTATTCTACATCTATTAATGTGGATGGGGAATGTTCAGCACCAGTCACAAAAGGACAGGATCTGCCAAAGTGCAGGTCAGCTCCTCATTTTTTCTGGTCTCCCTAATATTCGATTTCCATGAAAAATTAATTGGCGGGAAACCGATCTATTTCATTTTTAAGCACAGTATCGCCATTATAGGAAGCAGTTCAAATGTACAGGCCATCTGACATGAATTTCTGAAATGGGGAAAAAAAAACACCCTGGAAGCATGAATGGCAGCTGTCAGCCGCACAAAGAAGGCCAATGTCTATTTAATTTGCCTCCAGAGATGAGAAATTCCTTGGCGACATTTAGTGATGTCTCTGAAGGTGGAAAGGATTTGGCTCTCTGAAGCCACATTTCTAAAGTGCCACAGTATAAGTATTCAATTTGCCTTCCCCCCCAGGGACCCGGGGGCTCTTCATGAAATACCAGGAGGGGGAGAATGTGGAGAGACATAAAAAGGTCATTTGAAAGTGGCATTTAACGAATGGAAACCAAGGCATGTCATGAAGGATCTCTGGCCCTAATATTTAGCTAATTGCCAAGACAGTGAAGCACTTACAGGTCTCCTTTTCCTGAGGAGTTCCAAAAAGAGCAAGAGAGGTGGGGGAGGGGGCTGTCCTCGTTTCTTGAGAAAGGCATCTTTCTGACAATCTGTGCCAGCAGATTACATTTCCCTTGGCCATGAATGTGGATGGAAAATATCTTTCACACCAACGAATGGGAAGAATGCCTCTACACCTGTGTTCCCTTCATGAGTCTTGTTTTAAAGATCTGGGCAGCACGAGCATAGACTTCAGCCAAGTCCTGTAGTCTACACAGGTCGGTTAACCCTTTGTCCTTAGTCCCCTTGGGAGCATTTCCCCCTCTCACTGAAACGACCTTATACTCCCCTCAAAACAATTTCATTGGCTTTCAAATGTAGGCTGTCCCTCTGCACTCAGAAGTGTCACTGTTCATGAAGATTCTATGACATGCGGCTGGGGTTGTGGTGTGTGTGTGTCCCAGAATGGTGTCTGTAGATAAGTACCTATAGATGTGCTTATTTCATGAGAAAACTGTGAAGCTGATGGATTTATTTTATTTAATATTCATGGAATCTCTCCAGGTACCTGCCTGAGGTGGCTCACAATACAATACAATGAAATCATAACAACAAGCCAAGGCATCAAAGCAGCAAGAATAACATTCAGAAGTCTAAGACTTGGGTTTGCCGGCCTCCAATTTGTGCCTGGAGATCTCGCAGAAATTCACCAGATCTCCAGACGACAGTTCCATCTGTTCCAGATCAGATCAGTTGTTTTGGAAACAATGGCTACTTCGGATTGTGGTCTCTATGGCCTTCTACCCCACTGAGGTCCCTTCCCAAATCCTTGTATCTCCAGAGATTTACCAATCCAAAATTGGCAAGCCTACATCTGTGAAACAATCTTCAGGCTAGAAGTAGACCATATGACTTGGTGCCGAAAAGACAGTAAAGCAGGCACTGGGCATAATCAGGGATATCCAACTCTGGCGTCCCAGATGTTCATGGACTACATTTCCATCAGCCCCTGCCAGCATGGCCAATTGGGAATTGTAGTCCATGAACATCTGGGGTGCCAGAGTTGGATACCCCTGGATGCCATAGATCACAGGTGTCAAACTCGTGGCCCTCCAGATGTTATGGACTACAGTTCATTGGCCCTTCATTGGCCCATTCCAGAAACCGGGCACTTTCTAGGGTTGCTTCCCAGCCTGTTCCTAGCCCCAGGTGAGCCTGACAGGGGAAGGGTGTTCCAAAGGTAAGATGGGAACTGTAGTACATAACATCTGGAGGGCCGCGAGTTTGACACCTATGACATAGATGGACTGATAGGGTTGCCAGCCACCATCTGGAGGTTGGAGATCTCCTGCTATTACAACTGATCTCCAGGTGGCAGAGATCAGTTCACCTACGAAAAATGGCCACTTTGGCAGGTAAACTTTATGGCATTATATCCTATTGAAATCCTTCCCCAAACACACCCTCCTCAGGCTCTGCCCCCCAAATCTCCTGGTATTTCACAAGCTGGAGCTGGCAACCCCATGGATTAGCCATCAAAACCACTGGAGAAAGTCCCAGTGGAGTGATGACCTAGGGGGCTGCCCCAACCATGGGGAGGCCACTTCAAAAGTGAACAAGAGCCACCTCACCCACAGGCTAACAGGTGCACATACAAGCCTTCCTATTTGAATCCCATGTGTAGATTAGGGGGAAGTTGGTAGCTGAAATCTTGCTCCTCCCGCTGTGCATATTCACGGAAAGTTGCTATTCAAAGCTGCTGTCAGCATACCCTGAATTGGGGCAGCTGCCAGGGCTCTGAGTTTCTGGCAGGGGAACTCTTGGAATTGTCTGCCTGGGACCCCTGACAACCTGGTACCAGCCCTGATTTATATCAGTGGCAATCACTTGCAATAGCTGGATGTGGAGATGGGCAAAGTACATAGCTGTTCCATGGGACTCTCAGGCAAGCCATGCTGTGCAAGTAAGTCAGCAGTGTGTGATGTGTTGCTCTCTACAGCTACTGCTTCAACTGTTCCCGGTGCAATGAACAGCCATGGGCTTGCATCAACTGGTCCAATCAAATGAAGTGGAACATGGCTAGATAGTTCCTCCTCCCCAAGTCATATTATAGATGCAGAAGTTTTCGCCTTTTGGCAGCCGCACATCTGCCATTAAAACGACGTGTAAAAGCAAGCAGGAAAACATCCTGTCTTACAGGGACAGCTTAAATTAAACAACTCGGCTGGTTCAGGCAATCGTTTTCCAACTTTTTTCCAGCAATGACTGGAGAAAGCAGAAGGTGTTTATGCAGCACAGAAGTACAGCAAAGCCCAAAAGTTAAGGAAATAATATGCCTGCAAAGGAATGCACTTTTAAAACTGTGAATATTTGGGCTGCTATTAAGAACAATAGGCACAGGGTCTGTGGAAAATGAAAATCTCTTTTCATTGGTGTTTAAAAGTTATTGCACAGCTAGAGAGAATATCTTAGAATAACCTCTCAAAAATGGAAGTGAGGAGCCTAAAAATGTGAACCTGGGCTTAGAAGGCCATTGTGGGGCTGATCAATGGCTCCCTGAGAAAGCAGCAACATCTAAAGTAGGTCACTGAGAGTTAACAAGGCAGAGTTACCGACGGGAGCGAGGCGAGAGTTTAATTTTTAAAAAGCAAGACCAAAGTTTCTCAGAAACTTTTTGCAAACTAGGAAGCCAGTTCCATAAGCACTTATAATAACCTCTGTCACATTTTCACCTAAAAGGCAGTGAAGGAAATTTGAACTAGTCCTCACCCCCAGGTTAGAATAAAGACAAGGGGCATGATAGAGAGATATAAAGTTATGACTGGGGTGGAGAAAGTGGATAGAGAGTTTTTACAACCTCCCACATAATACTAGAATTCAGCCCCCCCCCCCAGTTATGTTGATGGGCAATTGATAAGGTAGCCAACCTGGAGAGCTCCCAGAATTACAACTGGTCTTCCAATTGCAGAGATCAGTTCCCTTGGAGAAAATGGCTGCTTTGAGTGGTCTCTATGGCATTATATCCAACTGAGATGCTTCCCTTTTTCAAACTTTGCCCTCCCCATTTGCTGTGTGGAGTCTACCTGTAACTACTGAATATCTGAGCCAGCTGTTGGATTGGACCGAAAGGCTATCAAATCCAGGCTCCTAGGTTACCATTCTGAAAGTTAGATTGTTGGAGACTCTACCACAGAAGTTTGTTGATTGGGTTAGGAAATTCCAGATGATTTGGGGGGTTAAGGTTGGAGAGGGCAGGGCTTGGGATCTGAGCAGAATATAATGTTCCAAAGAAGAAATTAGTTCCAGGGGAAATGACCTTGGTTTTAGGAGATTTCCAGACCCCACCTGGAAACCCAAGTGCCCTGCATACTTGACCAGTCATTGGGGATTGACAAATATGGGTTGTGTGGTTTGGCACAGGTCGCTGTTGGGATTCCTGCACTAACTTGTGCTGTTTTTGTATACTGTGCTGGGTCCTGAATAGGTAGCAGAATCAGCAAGAAAAAAAATCAAATGAAAATGTATAGTTTAAGGTGAAACAAGTGTTCAGTTGATGCATTTGCCTCTCTCTGATGACTCATCTGCTCCATTGAATGGCATGGATATGTATGGCTGCTCAAGTTTAATTCTATGAGCTGTATCAGCCTCCTCCCCTTGAGTCTCAGTGCAGAGGTCTAGTTCAGACATCTTTAATGAAATCTGAGAGATATTAAAATTCTTCCCTGTAATTGGTGTTGTACACAATCTAAACTATGTAACATGCTTGACAAGTGCCTCTTTCCCCCTCCTGCAGCAATAGCTGCATTCAGTCAATTAAAACTAAAATCTTTCCGCGATGATAATTAGTGTTTTGTCTCCATGGGTTTTGGAGAGGCATCTGGCTAGCGCTGAGCCACTTAGCAGGGAAGCATTGCACCACCAGTTGTCTCGTAACCCCAGGGTGGGCTTCAGCCTGTGAAGTTAATGTCACATTTGTTTTCTTTCTGGGGGGACTGAGCATCTCATAGTGGCTAACATGGCCTGTTTCTGTCTGATACTGTGCAGAACGGCTGACTGAAGGGCCACAGAAGTTGCTGCTGAATTAAGTGTGCTGACTAGATTGTGAAGAATTTAGCTCAGTGGTTCTCAACCTTCCTAATGCCGTGACCCTTTAATACAGTTCCTCATGTTGTGGTGACCCCCAACCCTAACATTTATCCATTTTACAGATGGAGAAGGCTGATGCAGAGAGTCTTAGGCGACCCCTGTGAAAGGGTCGTTCGACCCCCAAAAGGGTCCCGACCCACAGGTTGAGAACCACTGATTTAGCTGATGCTGAACCACAAACTTTAAATTTCAGTCTTGGCGATATTTTGGAAATGTGTAATGCTCTTATGGAGGGAAGGTGATCTGGTACCGCCCGAGCCCTAATCTCGTCAGATCTCAGAAGCAAAGAATGGTCAGTGCTTGGATGGAGAACCACAAAGAAAGGCTCTGCAGAGGAAGGCCATGGCAAACCACCTCTGTTTCTCACTTGCCTGGGGAAGATCATTGCTGGGCCCCCCAAAAGTCAGTTGTAACTGAATGGTGCATACATACGTAATGTTCTCATCCTAGTATTGTGTACGTTTGCAATGAATGTGGTAGGTTTGTCCATCTTAGAACTTAGCCACAGTTAGGGTTGCCAATTCTGGGTTGGGGAATTCCTGATGATTTCAGGGTAGAGCTGGGGAGGGAGGACTTTAAGGAGGCGAGGAACCTCAGTTGGATCTCTTGCCATAGAGCCCACCCTCCAAAGCAGCCATTTTTCCAGGGGGAACACATCTCTGTTGCAGGGGGTAAACTTCACTGGAGTAGGTGTAACCCCCATGCTCAGAATGGGTTGACCCAGTAAGGGGTGGAGACTCAGAGCAGCATGAGGCAGCAGACCTCATGTAGTTGGAGGAGACAAGGCTACCAGACTCGGACCTTGATTTCTATAAGCCCTTAACACCTTGTTAAGGTAAACTGCAACATTGTTGGGAACTACTGGGAAGGTAGTTGTTTATTTTTGCTATGTTGTAAATGTTGGAGTTCATTGTTTCAGGGTTTCTTTTTGTGGTTGTAATGGGTGAGAGTTCTCCTGGAAACCTTCATCATGTTGAAGCCTGTTCATCAAGCCCTTGGAGTCTTCAGGAGCCAACCCACTTGCAAAGAAGAAATGGACTTGGCAGTATCAGTAGACTGTAAATATAAGGACTGGAAATTGCAACCTGAACAGGACCTTGAAATATGATGTTAAATGTTGATGTTATATGTTATGTGTTAAGAAAGTAAACCATTTTGTTTTTAAAAATTGTTGTTGCAAACTCATTCCAGGTTCTGCCCCACAGAACCCACAAGCTGAGGTTACATAGGCAGCAGGGCTTATGCCCCCACTGGGATTTCCTGACTGGGGCAATGCCTTCCTGGGCTGCTGGATAGCATCCTTTCTTACACAAATGACATATTTATTAATTGTCTCAGTGAAGGAGTTCATGACATTTTTTGTTTCCAAGGTACAAGTGTCTGGATCAGATAGGGTTCTCAAGTCCAAATTGGGAAATTCCTAGAGATTCGGGAGCATAGCCTGGATGAGGGCAGAGTTTGGTGATGAGAGGAAGTTGAGCAGAGATGTGATGCCATAGAGCTCACCCTCCAAACCTTCTATTTTCTCCAGGAGAACTGATCTCTGTAGTTTCGAAATGAGCTGTCATTCCCCAGGTCCCACCTGGAGACATCACTTTTGGGTGGACTATCGATGGATGTGACATCACTGGCAGGTGATGTCTATGGTCTTTTCCGTGGAAATGGAAGGAAATGACTTCTGCCTCCAGGGTAATCACTACAACCTCTGACATCTTCCATCTCTAAACTTCATATGCATGTTTTATTGGAAGTCCTTGTGGTGACCACAAGGAACATGCAGTGTCTTGATTGGAACAAAGAACAGTGGTCAGATTTCTGAATATTACTAACACTGTGAATTTTTCAGTTCAGATTAGTTATTTGAAGTATGTTATTATGGTTCAGGCTTCAGTAGCCATGGTATACCCTAACCTGGATAGCCTAGGCTAGGCCTATCTTGTTAATCCTGCAAACTAAGCAGGGTCATCCCTGGTTAGTACTTAGATCAGAGGCCACCGAGGAAGTCCAGGAGTTGTTATGCAGAGGTAGGTAGTGGTAAACCACCTCTGAACACATTTTTTTTAAAAAACCCTCCAGAGATGCCGTGTTACCTGCTACTTCATGGCTCTTTCCATCAGCCATGGCATACTTACAGCACACTGAACACAGAAAGATAGTCTGCTAATGCAATTAACAAATGCCTTCAGCTATCAGAAAACCATATTCCCCCCTCCCCTTCCAAGAATGTTTTCCCTCTGTCTAATTTGTTGAAAGATAAATAAGTTCCAACCTTTATCAAAATCCCAATCTTTTTCAGTTAGGACCCGAGGTGTGAAAATAGAAAATCTGTTTTGGTGATTGTGGGGGATGGGTACAAGCGCGCAGACTTTTTTCTTTCAAGTGACTGCCATGATATAACCAAATGAAAGACTAGGAAGCCACTTAGTGGGCATTGTTATCATATGTCTGAGTTCAGAAGGATCAACTGTTCTTTCGTTTTGGGGTGTGGGGCTTCCACATCTGGAATACAAATATAAAGGCAAACAGCAGTTTTGAAGCCTGCTATCTGGAAAAAAAACCTTGATCATGACATTTTATGGGCGTTTGAGCTTATTGCAAATCTTGTAAATATCGCCATGTTTCAAAATGTTATCAGGATTATTAAGATAAGGTTTGATACTCCATTCTGGAAACAAAAACACCAGAAAATTAGAAAGCTGTAATTCCTGATAAAAGCAATTCAATATAGCAAGCATTTTTGGAAAAGAAAAGACGTTTGCTTATCTGTTCCAATAAAAAGGAAAGGTGATAGACTGACTGCAGGGTAGAAGTGGGGGGGGGGGGGGACAGGAGAAGACGTATTTATGAATTTATCCTTAATTTTGCTCATCAGTATTTCCAAAGGTATCATCTAGCCCAGAAGCAAACCCAGAGTTAATATAGTCTTTGCGTTAATTAAACTCTAAGGAGATGTAAACTCTTATTTCACCAGATACGCGCTGCTCTTATTAATATTTATTAAACCATTACATATTAATGCATTTATACTACATAAGAAATATGTGGCAATATCTCATTTAATAGATTTTTTTTGTACGACGCTGTTATAACTTCGGAAGCTGGGCTGCTCTTTTTCTCAGCCTTCCAACAGTGATAATATGGGTGGAAGGCCAAGTGATTAATAGACTCAATTAATTGATTATAAGTTCCTTACTCTATTTCTCCCCCCAGCCCGTACTGAACAGATTTGTGTGAATGAAAAAGCCAGTGCTGCTCCACATTGGTTCTGTCTGACTCCTTTGAGAGTAGAGAGGGGTACCGTTGGGGTGAAACAGAATTGCATCCCACTGCTACCAGGCCCACCTCCTTCCCTCCTGGGTTTTTCTTCCTATCAGCATGGTGTAGTGGTTAACAGTGGCAGACTGGAGAACCAGGTTGGATTCCCCACTCCCCTACAAGAAGCCTGCTGGGTGATCTTGGGCCAGTCACAGAACTCTCTCAGCCCATCTATCTCACAGAGTGCCTGTTGTGGGGAAAGGAAGGAAAGGCAGTTGTAAGCCATTTTGAGATAAAGGTAGACAAAAGTGGGGTACAAAAACCAACTCTTCTGCTTCAATTAAGACATTTCCCACAAGTCCTGCTCTCTGTCTTGTTCTTAAGAGATGGGCAGAGGCGGAGCACTCACGGGGACATGTGGGGTCACATGTCCCCAGGCGCACGCCAGCTGGTCATGTGAGGGGGTCCAAAGAATCACCCCCCCACCCCTCACCTCGGCCCTGCCCCACCAAGCAGAGCCTCCACCAGCCAAAGGAGCAGCCTGGTTGAGCCGCCGCTGGCTTAGGTAAGTGGGGCGTGGGGGAGGGCACAAGCAGGGGCACCCAGAGCAGGTGTTGCCCGGGGCGCCATTCCCCCCAACTCTGGAGATATGTGTGTGTGTGTGTGCGCGTGCGGGGGGGGGGGTGCTCTGAGAGAAAATGGGACTTTTTCAATAGCATAATTTCCTCCCCAGGTAGCCACCTCCAGGGAAATTCATGGAGAATTGACGTGGGACCTGGGAAGGGAGGTGTTTGGTGAGGTGAGGGGATGGTGACTTGTGACATTTTTGTAGTATTTTTTAATTTGTGTGGATGTTTCTACCATATTTTTTCCCAAAACAGCTTACAACATGGTTGTCCCATCCCACATTTTATCTTAACAAGGAGTCTACAAGGTAAATTAGGCTGAGAAAGAGGACATCCAGGGAGCTTCCATTCCAGAGTGGGGATTTGCACCTGAGTCTCCCATCAGAGTCTGACAGCTGCATCATTCTCACCCACTACAAAATACAGAGGGAACACAAGTGAGCCAAAGAGCTGGTCTGACTGAGAGGGCTCAGATCCTGCACCCTCAAAGCACTTTGGTGCTTCATCCAATTCACAACAGCGTCTGTCAGTTCAGGAGAAGGTACTTACTTGCTGTCAAGGAGCAACTTGTTCTGGTGCATGCATATCAGGCACATTGGCCTTGTCAGCTGAGGTGGAACTTGCCACACATCCACCCAAGAATCTGGGAGTGATAAAACATCCACCACTTAGCAGGACAGTACAGGATTACCAAGTCCTAAGCCACAATTTCATAAATGGCTGCCTGTACTCACCTTGAGAGAGTCATTCTTTTCAGCTTTTGACTTTTCTGCTATATCCGGATAGCTGAGTCGTTTGTTTTTTTAGTTTAGTTTATCTGAACGCATGGCCGTAAATATAGGAATAGCTAGCACCAGTTTCATGTGTATGCAAAACACCAGTTCTGGGTAGCTTTACATTAAAATAGGTTGGTTTTCTACCAGAATAATGCCTGGAAACAATAGTTTGGTGCAGATGCTAAGAAATCATTCGTAATCCCCCTCCCGCAGAACTACAATTCCCAGGGTTTCCTGGGGAGAGAGAAATAGCTATTACACCAGTTAAATCCAGTATTGTGAAT
This sequence comes from Sphaerodactylus townsendi, assembly GCF_021028975.2. Lineage (NCBI taxonomy): Eukaryota > Metazoa > Chordata > Lepidosauria > Squamata > Sphaerodactylidae > Sphaerodactylus > Sphaerodactylus townsendi. Next base: position 103,308,499 of record NC_059430.1, read on the forward strand.
GCAAACATACCTTCTGGGATCTTGGATCATTCCCAATCAAAGGAATAAACGTTGGGAAATGAAAACCGCACATTTTAAAAAGGATTTGGCCTATAATGAGGTGGTTTCTGTATGAAAAAGAGAAAGAAAAGTTTGACATTAAAAGCAACAAAGCACAAATGCTTCAAGACAAACTGAGTCCTAAATTCAGCTCCGTGCTGGAGCATCAAAACGTACACAGCACAGTCTTAATAAGAGTCTGAATGTTTCTGGACCAACACATCTTGAAATGGTTTTGCTCGAACCGGGAAACAGCCTTTTCTTTTAGTGAGGGGAATTAATCTCTTTCATCTCCGACTTCCCCTCCCCCTCAAAAAAGCCGCCTCTGAGCATGTCAAGAAATAGCCTGTCCTCCGCTATAAAGGAGAGCGTGGGTTTTGCACAAAAGGATGTGCCCTCAAGCCCCTGGTTTGCGATGCAGGCTGTTCTCTGCTTTTAAACGGCAGGCAGGCTTTTCAATAAAATATATCAACCCCCACCCCGACTGCAAAATGATTAATGTGATAGCATTTCAGAAATTTCCAACCTGTGGGTATTCCTGACACTTGCTCCACATACTGGAGCAAATGCTGATTAGAAATTCTCAGGGGCTGCCTCATCTCCACCGGTAATGAGATGCCCTCATTCTTTGCAGTCTCCTCTCATGAGTCTGGCCTCCCAGGCATGAAGCCACACATTTGCCTGGTCATGAGGGCACAGGAAGGTTGATGGAAAGAATGACTACCATTAAACTCGACTTAGAAGGAAAGGGGAGAATTGACTTCATGAGGGTGGCACGAACTCCTGTGCTACAGAGGTAAGAATGGCTTATGATGTGGGGGACTTAGCCCTTCAGAGGACAGGGCTGCCTCCAGAGGGACCTAAAGATCCTCCAGAATTAAAATTTATCTCCAGACTACAGAGTTCAGTTCCACCAGAGAAAATGGATGCTTTGAAGAACAGACTCTATGGCATTGTATTCCACCAAGGCAGAGGTGTAGCAAGCGGGGAAAGCACCCAGCGCACTGGTGCGTCCTCCACCCCTGCCACACCAACGTCTGACCCTGCCCTGCCCCAGAATGCCCCCACCCCGGAATGCCCTCACCACGCCCTGGAACACCCTCGCCACGCCCCCACAGGGGCACGCGCCCGGTGCATCGCACACACCCCACTCACTTGGAGCTATGCCTCTGCACCGAGGTCCCAGTCCTCCAGCTCCACCCCCAAATTTCCAGAAATTCCCAACCTGGAACCCAACCCTATCACAGGGACTTTGACAAGCCCAAGTGCCCTTCTCTGAGGAAATGGCAGAAGAAAGGACTACTGGAAGGCACTCAACCTCCAGTACAAGAGGCAAGCTGATTTTTACTGGCAAGATAACTAGATCTGAGTCCAGTAGCACCTTAAAGACCAACAAGATTTCCAAGCTATAAGCTTTCAAGCGTCAAAGCTCCCTTTACACTGGATTTGAATCTTGCTCTTCTAGTGTAGATCAACATGACTAACCCCCTGAAACTATCATCATCACAAAATGGCTTCAGAACTACACTATCCGAGGACTGTGCTCCCAGACTCCCACCCCAATCAGAAGAGGGGCCAGAAGTCCCAGGAGAAAGCCCAGGAGGAAGCCAGGGACACACAGGACAGTGGTGGACAGGCCCTGCAGAGCAAGGCAGCTCATAGGGAGGAACCCTCCCCTGGGCCAGTGGATTTCTGGGCTACAAAGTGGGTGTCTGGGCTACAAAGGCCACATAGCAGCAGAAGAGATTTGGAAGGCAGGCTGAACTGCACCCAGGCTTGGCTCAACACCGCACCAGAGGTCCAGGCCCTCAGCAAGAGGTTTGGAGCAGATCCAGATGCCCAAATAAGGCCTCTGCCCCTTTGGAGCAGTAACAGGGAAAAGGTGGGGCTGGCCAGGAGGAGTGAGTGGGCTGGTTGAGGGCCTTTAAACGCTCTGAGGGCAGAGCCCAGGTTGGGAAGGAGGGAATAAACAGAGTGAGGGCCTGGTGGCTGGGGCCACCATATAGCTGTGGCCTGGTGCAGGACCTGGTAGCCTTGGGAAACCCAGAAGCTCAGTTGCACCCAGATGACCTGTCTGAAGCTGGAGGAAGGGCTCCTCGGACTCTGGGGAGGAGCACCCCATGGGGTGCTTGGGGCTCAGGAGCCCAGCACATACATTCTCCCCTTGCCTATACTACTACCATTGTGGAATTGATTTTAGAGGGAGAGAGTGAGACACAATTTGATCGTGCAGAATAATGCACTTTCAATCCTCTTTCAATGCACTTTTAATCCACATGGACAAAAATAAGAGAATCTTAACCGCCTGGAGGATTCCCATTGAAAAGCAGTGGGATCGTAGAGGACAGGTCTACCGTCCATTGAGACACCTTCATCAAATGGTGGCAGGGAGAATCACTTCAGCTGCACACAAAATGCCAGGCACAAGCTGAGGGTGAAACTGACTAGAGATCAAAACAGTCGGGTGGGAAATAGCCTCTTCTCCCCTCTGATGCCTTTGCTGTTTGGAAAGCACCCAGGACTTGCCTCTTTTAAAGATACCCCACAGATGTTTTTTGTGCTGTGCAGAATGGACCGGTGTTGACAGGATCTTGGGAACAGAGGAAGGCCTAACCCCATCCCCGTTCTTAGTTGTTAAAAACTTGCTAGGAGAAAGGGATAACTCATCATTAATATTTCCCCATAGAATGGGGACTTCTCCACTACCTCTCAAAGAGACAGTGGTTTATCCCCTTCAAAGGAAACCCTTGTGGGATAAAGGGCTTCTGGCCAATTATAGACCAGTGATTGAGCATGTGGTAGCCAAGCAACCCCAGAATTTCCTAGATGACTGATCTGCCTGTCATCCTTTCCACTCTGGTTTCAGACTTGACTAGAGGGTGCTTCAGGAGGTGATCTTTACTTGTCGATTTATAAGGAAAATGCTTCTGTTGTTGTTTGGTTTGATATCTCAACTGTCTTTGACAAGAGTCTGGAGAGTAGACCTTGGCTTAATTTTATTTAAAACATTTATTAACCACCTTGCTACCTTGTGGAACTCCAGGCGGCTTACAGTGTAGATAAAACAACAATTATTTTTTTAAAAAAACAACATCGAAGACCATAATTAAGGGAATGGCACTCCAACCATTTAATGGCCTTTCTGTCAAACCAAGTTCTCAACGTCATTATTGGAGATTTGGAATCTGTTTCTTCGAAAGTATGGTGGAATTCTGTAGATGCTGATATTTGACATTGATATAAAACCATTTCAGTGAAACTGCCCAAAGCTTTTGAATGAAATATCATCAGTATGTTGATGACACCCAGCTCTAGATCTCTTAAGCCTCCAAAAGCTACTGTCTCTGTGATGGGCACCTGTAACCTGGTGTTGCCAACCTCCAGGTGGTGGATGGAGATATCCCACGATTACAACTGATCTCCAGGTGACAGAGATCCCTTGATGTGAAGAAAATAGTTGCTTGTGAAGGTGGACTCAATGGCATTATATATCAGCAGAGTCTAAAGCGGAGTCACTCTGGTAAGATGAGAAGTATTTAGTCTTCTTGCACTCACTGCAATCTTCTATCACCCTTGGAAAAGAATTCTCTTCACACAAGATGTTATTTCCATAGGAAGGCTTTTACTTTAGCAGTTGCAAGGTTACACTAGTCTATCTATAGAAGACTATTAAACTATACAGAACTCTTCAGCAAGAATAAAGTTCAACATACTTAGAACTTAACTCAGACTCAACTGTATTTCAGCTCAGCATATGCAAATGCATAAATCAGGGATACTTTTCCCCGCCCATGCAACAGCCTCTCTTTGGTCTAGAATTACAGCTGAATTCACCAATCATGTTAAAGGTTAATCTTTGCTACTTTTGCCCCTAAACTGACTGTCTTAGTTCTCTGGGTTTTTGCAAACTCCTGCTAACTTGAAATGCCCCTTTAGTGAACTTTTCACTCTTTTTTATATATATCATGACATTATAACCTACTGAAGTCCTTCCCCTTCCCAAATCCCTCCTTCCTCAGGGTCCACCCCCCCCCCCCAAAAAAAAACCCTCTAGGTATTTTCCCATGTGGAATTGGCAACCCCACCGGAGTCTCTAGTTAAGACTGTAATCAGTTCAACTAAAATTTAATTCAGATCACTGATATTACTGAAAGCCTTCCATTCTTATCACTGTCACTCAAAACCTTCCATTCCTAAGCACAAAGCCAAAAACGCCCAACACATGTTTCTATTTCTTTTTCCAGAATTTTGAAACCGTCCTACATAGATGTAGCAATTATTTCTGTGTTGGTGGTGGAAAACGCCATCAAGTTGCAGCTGACATATGGCAACACCATTGGGTTTCCGAGGCAAGAAACAGTCAGAGAAGAAGAGTTTAGATTTATGGCCGCTTTTCTCAGCCATAAGGAGTATCAAAGCGGCTTACAAACTCCTTACCTTCCTCTCACGACAACAGACAACTGGGGAGTAGCTGAGAGCGTTCTGAAAGAACTGTGATTAGCCCAAGGTCACCCAGCAGGATTCACATGTGGGAGTGGGGAAACAAATCTAGTTCACCAGATTAGAGTCAGCCATTCATGTGGAGAAGTGGGGAATCAAACCCATTTCTCCAGGTAGGAGTCCACCACTCTTAACCACTACACCATGTTGGTTTGTCATTGCATGCCTTTGTATCCAGCCATGGACTTCTTTGGTGGTCCAAGTACTAACCAAGGCCAGCCCTGCCTACTTTCTGAGCTCTAATGAGATCGGGATATACTGGACCATATTTCTATATTTAAAGGCTAGGGAAAAAATGACATAAATGGACAACTTAAAATTTAAAGAATTTTAATGACTAAAAAAGAAGCGTTGCCAGGGTGAGGTCTCCTTTTCTGACCCTGCTATGTCCTCTTACAGAATTGCACAATATACTGCAGCTCACAAGAGAAGACATTAAACTATCTTCCAGTTGAAGGTTGGGTAGACAACAAGGAGGGAATGAGAGAGGCAGATGTTGGGAGGGTGGCAGCAGCGCATGCCGCATTCTTGGCAGTTTCAAAAATCCATCTCAGCACGAAGAGGCTGCAGATCCAGCACACGGCCGTCTTTGCCCATTCAAAACGAACAAACCGAAGCGGCTTTAAACACAGGTTTTTAAAAATGCGGGTCCAGGAATGATTATCCTGCCCTCCCACCACCATTTTGGTATGTCTTGCTTTTTATTGTGTGAGATGGAAAATATAATAATTATGCCAATATCAGCCTTCCACCCCCTCGCAGAACACATCTGTGAAGATTCTGTGTGGGCTTTCGCTTGTCTTGTTCTCGAAAATGATGAATTGTGTTCTATTCATGAATCCCTTTCCCGGCAGAACCATCCCAGTGGCAGCTCTTCTCCGACATGTCAGTACAAGACGCACCTGACATCGGTCAACTTCTTCAGCTTTCTAAATCACAACGGAGAGTCATTTTAATTCCTTATCATTAAACTGCGAACACTTAATAAACGCTGTGGTTTTCCGGCTGCACTGGGGTTTCATAATAACGTCTGGCAAAATGAATATTTGTAGCTTCTAAAAGGCAAAAAAAATGCAACATTTTTTGACATTCCTGAATGCTTTATTTTTTTTCCAGTGGTTTGCGAACTGGGAAGGAGGAAAGGGACCCTCCACTGTGGCCTACCTGTGGCCAGAATTGCATTTTTGTTGAGGAGAACGTCCTCTAGGGGCAGACAACCACACCAGCATGCGGCAATTGTGCCGTATGCAGATGACACAGCGGAATCATCTACCAACGGAAGGTAATTACAGAGGGCACACAATCTTATTTAAGAATCCAGCGGGGCACCTTTCCATTTGGGAAGGCGGCTATTCTCCTCATGCCGCTCAACCACCGCCGCTATTGTCTTTCTCGCAAATTGATAGTAGATTAAACTGCTTGCTCATTCCATTATGTATTTCGTTTTGTAATTGGGAAAGGACACGCACAGAATGCTCCAGGGATATAGCCAGCCCTAATGTGGTGTTGAAATGGGCTACTGGGCCACCAGCTGAGTTTGGAATTAGAAAAATACACACACACATGCACACACACACACACCTTGGTGGTAATTTAAAAACCTACCGGACCAAATCAAATTAGACTGGGAGACCTAAAACATGCAGTGGGACATGGATGTCTCAGCAGGAGACTTTGTTCCAAAATTTTAGACCATCGCCATGACTCAGGTCAGTTGCACACATTTATGGTAAGCATCAGTGTCCACCATCTGCAGCTCATAAGGAAGGTAGAACTTCAGACTGGGACTGACTGTAGTTCGAACAATGTCTGTTTTTCCCACACTATGTTCAAAAACATCCCTCCTTATCCAGAGGCCGGAGAGATATCTACAACTGCCAGTAATCACAGCTAAATTGGCAAGTGCTTGTGTGAGGGTTTTGTGTTCATCTGTTCACCCCCCCCCCCCAAAAAAAAATCCCTGCATGGAAGACTGTCCCACTGAGATGCAGGTGGCTGTGGTTAGGACTGTGGAACTGAGACAGAAAAATGTTGTTCCAGGTTTTTATTGTTTTGTTGCGTGAGATTGTGTTGACATTTGCCTTTGCAGTTACATTTGCTATAAGTCCTTTAAACTGTGTCTAATCTACTTCCCAGATCAGCTGTCTTGACTGCATAGTGATCCACAGGGAACATTGTATGGCAAGTAGTGCTTTGGAAAGATTAGTCAACGTCCCCCTCCCAGCTTTATAATTTTATGGAGAAGACATACACTTCAAATTCTGCAGGAGTACAAATGTGGATGGTTGTTATGCAATCGAGAGTGCCCCAATATCTTTGGGATCTTGGCTCATTTTTCTTCATAGATCTCTGCAGTGATCCATATTGTCAAATCTGTAGTGTTCAAAATTTCTACCTTGTCCTCAGTTGCCAGATAGAGATGCTGCATCGCTCTCTGCAACTAGCTCAACCATTATCATATGGCATGGATGACTGAAAAGAGTACACTTTGGCTCTGTACACCCTCAACTTTTACATGGACTTCCCATATAGCTGTAGCTGGAGTGAAGATTTGTCTGTATCAGCTGGTCTGGCCAAAGGTTGTCTTCCCTAGTCTGGCCATCATGGTATTTGTTGACTGGTATGGATCTTCCTGGATGGTCCAGCTAGCCCAGTCTCATCAGACCTCAGAAGCTTAGCAGGGTTAGTCCTGCTTAGTTGTTCAATGGGGGACCACCAAAGAAGTTCAGGGCTGCTACACAGAGGCAGATGTGACATCCCTACACTCTCAAATTCAGCGAAGCAGGTTTTTTCCTCACCAGCATCTTAAACTGTCCCCTCAGGAACTGAGCAACCCTTACTGTATGGTTTCATTCAGTAGAGTAGTGTGTTGAAAAGGAAATATTGGTAAGCAAATCTTGTCCCACCTTTAGCTAAAATATATGTATTGTAAGAAAATTGATTACCGGTAATTGGGCTTTTCCACTCAGCCCTAAAACAGTCCTTGACAGCTGCAGAGTCACAATGCTTTGCTACTTCCTTCCACCCTTTGTCATAAATCCCTTGGCACTCAAGGCTTCTTAACAGGTAAACAGCCCCACATGGGGGGGGGGAGAGCTTGGGGGAGTGGTGCAGTCTCAGACTGGCACATTTGCCCCCCCCCCCCACTGCAGCCCCACCAGTACAGGAAGCAAATATACCAGCATCGGGCCACCCCTCAGTTCTGTGGCAATGAAACCCAAAATTCAGGGCTGCTGTGGAGCACCGCTGACATCTGATTGGATGCCAGGAAGGGAGGGCATTCCCAGGGGTGGAGCCATTTTTTCTTTGCCCTTAAACACATGAATTTATCTGATAATGTATCAGACCGTTGGTACATCAGGGTCAGTACTGTCTACTCAGACTGGCTACAGCTCTCCAGGGCCTCAAGTCAAGATCTTTCACATCACCTACTGCAGTGGTGGTGAACCTATGGCACTCCAGATGTTCATGGACTACAATTCCTATCAGCCCCTGGGGTGCCATAGGTTCACCACCACGGACCTACTCTGTTCTTTCTTTAGCTGGAGATCCTGGAAATTGAACCTGGGATCCTCTGCATGCCAAGCAAAAGCTCTACCATTGGGTTGCAACTGCTCCTTCCTCCTTATCTCATTGCAGAACTGCTTTCCAGCCCTGCTGCATGAGACAAAACAATGACAGTGTAATAAGAACCTGGGAAGGAAGGTGGCATGGTATAGCCCAGGGGTCTGCAACCTGTGGCTCTCCAGATGTTCATGGACTATAATTCCCATCAGCCAATTGGCCATGCTGGCAAGGGCTGATGGAAATTGTAGTCCATGAACATCTGGAGAGCCACAGGTTGCAGACCCCTGGTATAGCCTAATTTTGTCAGATCTTGGAAGCTAAGCAGGGTCAGAACTTAAATGAGAGACCACCAAAGAAGACTGTACAGAGGAAGGCAATGGCAAACCATCTCTTCTTCTCACTTGCCTTGAAAAATCCTTGCTGAGGTCACCATAAATCAACTGTGACTTGATGGCACTTTACATGTGCACAAGAAGAGCACAATACTAGTAATCCATACCTGGGCTACTGGCAGTTAATGGGGTGTAGGAGAAGAACCCACAGCAGTCCTGTCTGAAAAATGACCCAAAAACTATGGCAGGTCCTATGCAGTCATTACACAGCTTCCCCATTTCTCAGCCTGCTAGCACACCACCTGAGCAAACAGAGTTCTCCCCATTGTCTCTCAGTAGCTTTAAGGAATCCATTATGAGTGATACCTGAGAGGACATCAATCTTCATGAATGAGGGGATGATGAAAAGGTGCAGTCATATGTGAGTTAGCCCATCTTTACCGACAAATGAAGATAAATGCAGGATGGCGCCCATCGCAAATTATTTGGTTAGTTAGATTGGCAGGATACACATTTGTATATTGGAGCCACAGTCAACGCACTCATACACACAACACCTGTCTTCATGAATAGAATACGGTATATATTTTATGCCAATAAAGAAGTTGTGTGTGCTTGTGTGGATAGAACCACATATTGTTGTGGCTAGAGATTCATGTAGATGGACTCTTCTGCAGGCAATTGAAATAGTCTCACCATGAGTATTAATAGTGGGAAACATTCTTTGGCTAAAGTCTTTGGAAGAGAAAAAACTTAGCCATTCTGATGATACCATATCATTTATGTAGTCCATAACATCTGGAGGGCCAGTGAAAAGTGCCATCAAGTCATACCAGAGTTATGGCAACCCTGTAACGTTTTCAAGGCAAGAGGCAAATAGAGGTGGTTTGCCATTGTCTTCCCTTGCGAAGCAATCCTCGGCTTTCATGGTTGTCTCTCTAACCAGGGCTGACCCTGCTCAGCTTCCAAGATTTGATGAGGTCAGGCTAGCCCAGGCCATCTAGATCTGGGAACGTCATTTATGGAACCTCTTATTAGGGTCTGACTGGATTCAGAGGCATATAAATGATTGCCACAAAATTTTCCACAGACTGAAAACCTTTCATCATCAGGAAACATTATTTGGTTATCTTTGTGGGCAGAGTGTATCTTCAAGTCACAGTATCCAGTCTCATTCTTAGTTGCCAATCTAGCTAGATTTAATTGAAAAGCCAGCTAGCTCCTTTAACCCAACTGGTTTCTCAAGGGGCTCCTTGCCATGCCTGCCAAATGTTGCCCAAGCTTTGCCACCACCTTCTGTATTCTTCCAAGCGCGACCCAAGTCCCAACATGGTTATATCAATCCTTTTCTCTGGTATATTTCTCGCTGGCAGCCCGACTTGCCCTAACTAGCCCAATCTCATCATTTGATTGGGTGATTTAATGTGTAATCCAAAGGGGTGGGTGAGGCTGAAGCCACATTGGAAGAAGGATTGTGCCAGCGCCTGTGCCACCAGCACTGCGCAAACTGGCATGAACACTGGTGCCAAAGGATTTACCTCAGCAGCCAGCTGTCATAGCACCCAAACCCAGAAGCTGGCCACTGCAACAGCTGGCCACTGCCACAAATACGTGAGCAAGGGTGGAGGGGGGCAGAGTCAACTTTAGTCAGCTGCCAAAGGACTTTCAGCCCCCTTTCGGGATGCAGACATACACCACCAAAAAGGTGATGTAAACCATTTTCCACTATGAGCTTCTCTGGGGGAGAAAGGAGTTTCTCCTTCTCCCCCAAGGCCCACACTGCCGATTGCCTCCATTATAGGTATCAAACTCGTGGCCCTCCAGATGTTATGGACTACAGTTTCCATCATCCCCTGCCAGCATGATGCTGGCAGGGGATGATGGGAGTTGTAGTCCATAACATCTGGAGGGCTGCCAGTTTGACACTTGTGGCCTCCATGGTGGCAGCGAGGCAGCCCTGTCTCTAGCTTCTCTTTTGAAGAAAACTTCACTTGCTTCTAAATGCCTTTTTTGCTATTAAAAAAGGATCCCATAAAAATTCAGCTAGCCCTCATTTGGAGCCACCCTAATGAATGCACATATCCTGACAGGAGGATGCAGGTAAAATGGGCTGGTCACACCAGTGCTTTGCGCTTAATTACGGTGTTCACAGCCATAAATGGCGCCACAAACTTCCCGTGACCTCCTTTCCCAGCGCTTTCGATTTCAGTCTTCATTAATTCAGGTATTGCACCTCAGTGGTAGACAATGAGCCACAGCATGGTCCTAACATGCACTTAGTTATAGAGCTGTGGAGAGCTGTGGAGAGTGGGGGGAGGGGAGGTGCAGTTGGAGGGGGCCAGATCTGGTCTGAGGCAGATTTTTCAATCACAGGAAGTAAGCGAGGTCTACTAAGCAATCAATTCAACAATAAGTTCCACTGATTCCACTGGATAACAGTTTTTAACACTGACCCCTGCAAAGAGTGGGAGATGAGATTCTCTGTGGTCGAATCCCCACTTGAAATTTGCACACAGATCCAAACCTGTCATTGTGAAACCGTGTCCTCTTCATCGGAGTTTCTCCCTCCCCACTGCAGCGAGCACACAGCAGACACACAGGTTGCAGAACTCTTAGCAATCCCCAGTACCAGGCAAGCTCGCTTTGCCGATCTCCCCTGATTGGCTGGCGTGCCTTGATGGGGTGGGACCTTTTCCCACTGTGGAAACGTACATTGTAGGGGCGTGATTTAAAAAAACGACGTGTAAAAGTTTAACGTTTAACTGTTTAACTGTGCAAACAGTTAATTGTTACCTGTGTAAATCATTAACGATTCAAAGTTACACGTTTGACTGTTTAATGTTTGCATCCCCTTCTGCTGGCCAATCGCAAAAGCGGAAACGAAACCAAGGAAAGGCTGCACGCGCATCGCAGCACTGATTGGTTGCCCGAATTCTGCGTCACACTCCAGGGTGGGAAATGAGTCACTCATCCCTCCCCTCGGATCAACTCTGAACTGTGTTAATGGGGTCTATGCCACTTGCAACCAGGTCCTGCCAGAACGTGGATTAACAGGGAGAACGAGAGCCAGAAACAGTATCTGCCACGCAAGCAATGGGGAGGTCGTCCCTCAAACCTGGTTAGTTTGTGTTCTGAAACCTGGCTAAGATGGTAGTGGGGATTCGACCTGTGTTTCTCACTCAAAGGATCCTCTACCCCAGGCAGATGTAAGAACGTATCCACATTTTATAGCCAGAATTCTCATTTCCAGAGGGGTGAAGGAGTTTGGTCCTCCTTCCTGGAATCTCCTCAGCGCACAAATGGCCCCATGTTTGTGTGTAGGTGTTTTAAAAAAACAGAATGTGAAAGGGCTTTCAGCTTTGGGTTGGGATATTTGAGGGTCGAGTTTGTGGCGGGCAAGGAGGGGAGAAACCTCAGTAGGGTATAATGCCTAGGAGTCCACCCTTTCCAAGCATCCATTTTCAGAGGAACTGATGTGTGTTGTTGTGATCCTGATATCAGTTGTAATCCTGAAATATCTTCAAGCCCCTTGAAGGTTGGCAACCCTGCATGAGGGAAGGGAGCTATTTTTCTGCTAGCCCAGCTGACTACTCCAATCTGCTCAACAAGAAAGAACTGTTCTGGGGACAATATGGACTGCTTAAATGTTTGTGTATGAAATTACAGCCATGGAGTGATCCCAGATCCTTAATCGATGGGCCTTTCCTCACTTACCTTAAGCCCCGCGCTACTCTCCTCAAGTAGCGCGGGGTCCTGGGGCACTCCCCACGACAGGGGCGGCGACAGCGCAGCCACCTCAATGCTGCCCCTCTTGCGCCCCCTCAGCGCACGGCATCCCTGGCGCTCTTGTAAATGGCGCCTTTTGATGACCAGCACGCGGCATAGGGGGGATCCTCGAGAGTGGGGAAACGCCCTATGACTCACTTGCTCCCTCTCACTCAGGGGACTACAACTAGAAGAGAGATTTGGGAGAAATGGACTCTCTTGCTCTTCAGCGTATGAAGGAAAACTGACAGGAATAGAATGAAGGTGTGGGCAAGAACAGAGACAGGGGCTGTCTCTTCACAGAGAGATGAGAGCTGCCCATTATTTGCAGTTAGATATTTTGGAGGGGTAAAGGGAAGGCTCCAACTTGGAAATCAGGATAGATAATCATTATTCCAAAATATTCTATGTAAATTTGGGTAGCACTCAGGAGTACCAAAGGAAATGGGGAAAAAAAAGATTTGAATAGAAGGCAGAAACTGGATATAAGTTGGGTCCCCTTACAATTAACCAGTGTGAATCTAACAAACTTTTAATAAAAGACACATCTCCTGCATCAGATATTTTTGAGCCTACAAAAATAAGCCTTTCTCACTCCATGTCGATTTGGTGGCAATATCCCAAAACACAAAGGCACCTTCGGCTTTCTATTATTCATCTTCCCGAAGACATTTCCGACTATCATCCACCTCTGGACTCTTCAACTCTATGGTTTAAAAGGGAATGTGGAGATATATCTTAAATGTATTGTTAATCTCCTATCTGCTGCTAAAATTAATTTAGGAGCCAATCCGGGGGAAAAATTGCTCTGAAGCTTCAAGGCTTTCAACAGAGAGCTGAAATGACAAAACTGACAAACGAAACTATACAAGAGTCAAGGAAGGTCATGAAATAGACAATACATCTATAGAACCCTCACCAGGCATGGTTAATTCATTACTAGAACGGAACATTTAATGATAGCAGACCACCATCTGTTCTGTTTTCTTTACCATGGTTTCCGCATTGGTTTTGGCATATATTTTCTTCCATTTTCCTTTTGCAGTTTGTTCGCATGTGTTGTGTTTGTGTGTGTGTGTGTGTGTGTGTGTGTGTGTGTGTGTGTGTGTACACATACACACAAACTGTGCTCTATAATTTTTTAAAAAACTACTTTGGGATAGTGAATATTGAAAAGCATGAGGCTTTGTGTTAGAAAGAAAGCTGATCTTATTTCTGCCAAATGTAATGAAGTACATCTAATCGTATCGAGGTCTGTTGACAACGACTGAGTTTGTGGCAACCAGTCCCCATTAATTTTTTATCTAAATATCATGAAATAAAGATGTCATGTTACATATGCTAATAAAAAAATAATAGGTAATAAATCTGCAGTTAGCAAAACAGATGGCAGTCAGTGGTTCTTTAATGACACCTGTCAAAAGGGGAAAAATAATTTGCTTTGTTCCCAGGGGAAGAAACAGCTTAGATTTGGGGGGAGGGGGGTGGAATGTGAAAATCATTTCCCCCATTATGACTGTGAAAACCCACGTCAGGGTCAGGAATGCTCTCTCAACAAGAAAAGGCTGAAGCGAAGGAGAAAGTGGCTTTTTAGGAAGATTTGTGGCTACAAATAAAAGCAGTCTTGAAAACCATTCAGATATTATAACCATGTGCATCATCAAATTGCAACTGATTTAACATGACCCCAGTAAGGTCTTAACAAAGGAAGAGCGAAGCAATGGTAGTTTGTCATTGCCTTCCTCTGCAGTCTCCCTTGGTGATCTTCCATTCAGGTATCTACGCTGCTTAGCGAAGAAGAAGAAGAAGAAGAAGAGGAGGAGGAGGAGGAGGAGGAGGAGGAGGAGGAGGAGGAGGAGGAGTTTGGATTTATACCCCACCTTTCTCTGCTATAAGGAGGCTCAAGTGGCTTCCAAACTCCTTTCCCTTCCTCTCCCCACAACAGGCACCTTGTGAGGTAGGCAGGGCTGAGAGAGTTCCGAAGAACGGTGACTAGCCCAAGGTCACCCAGCAGGAATGTGGGAGTGCAGAAACACATCTGGTTCACCAGATAAGCCTCCGCCACTCAGGTAGAGAAGTGGGGAATCAAACCCGGTTCTCCAGATTAGAATCCACCTGCTCTTAACCATTACACCACACTATAAGAGCTGATGAGATCAACCTATATTCCATGCCAACTCTCCTCCATCATAACCATGTGTTGGTAAAGTGCCATCAAGTCACAGCCAACTTATGATAACCCTAGCAAGTAGCTTTCGAGGCAAGTGAGAAGCAGAGGTGGTTTGCCATTGCTTTCCTCTGCACAGCCTTCCTTGGTGATCCCTCATCCAAGGGTTGACCCTCCTTAGCTTCAGAGAGCTGACAAGATCAATCCAAACCAGGCCATCTTCCCTCCATCATAATAATAGAGGTTGACGAAGAAAGGGTCAGTCATAAGGATATGCCAGCCATCAATCCCTAGGAGGAGTGGGGAGACCATTTCCCTAACCCCCTCCCCAAAAAGAATGGTAGCAGTCTGAACAGTATCAATATTAGGCATATTGATATTGCATTTAAAGGGCTCCCCCCCCCCCCCCCCCCCGGGCAATCTTTATTCTTAACTTGGACAGGGAAGCAACCTGGGAGTGGGATAGGTAAGCTGCACAGGTAAGGGCACCTCCTTGCGTGTAAACAAGGAAACATGAGGAGACCCCACTGTGAAGGCATTGCAGGGCGAGGAGCTACACAGGATGCATTCCATTCATAATGAGCCCATGCCTGAACAATTGCAAGCTCTATGCAAAATTGACAAATCTGTTCTAATCGCCCCTAGTTCTTATCTCTGCCTCAACGTTACATTGCTAGTTTCATATGACAGGAAATAAAATAAAAATCTTTTCAAAAATGGACGATAAGGGGAGGAAAAATTGATGAAGGGGAGGTTGGGGGACTACACAGGAGGGTGGATAAGGGGCAAATGTATGGTGGGGTGGAAAAATAATGACCCTTTCAACATGATCACACCCTATGAGGAAGCAGATTGGAAACAGATTTAAAAAAAACATTGTGGTAAAAGAACTTGGAAAACAATGGAGGAAAAACGAAGGGGAAATGTTTCCAGCACCAAACTGAGGAAAAATCATGTGGAATGAAAAGAGTGAAAAGGTAGCATTTGGCAGCAAGCGTCATTGTAAACACCTCTTGTGGGAAAGGCCTAAGTGTATCTTTCAGCTTGTGATGTAGTTAGGACACAGTCTTCATCTTTCCTCTTCACTATCAAGTCTATTAGTTCCTGAATAAAGTTTTATCTCTACACTTTAATCGGGTTGTGCCTCTTTGCTGTGTTAATTACTCTGCCAACTTGTGGGAATGGTATGTTTGCCTGTGCAGTGGTGCAGAAAAGGCTCCTACACACACCCAGCTAGTTATAGGATTTCCATAGGCTAAGTATGCAAAACTGGGATGAAATGTACGGGATTACTCTCCTTGCACAAGGAAAATGGCTCCTAATCTCACATTTTGCCTTGTCCTGGATGGTCAAGTAAGTTGGGCCCTAGTTAGTACTTGAATGTGTGTTTGGTCTCAAACCTTGAAGCAATAAACAGGCTCTGTATTGTTGTTCAGCAGTGTTTATTGATAGGCATCGAAGGACCCAGCTTGACAAAGCCAGTTCTGGCAAACCTGGCTTTTGCTGTTCCCATTATTCCGATTTTAGTCCCCCCTCCCCTTTTCCCAAGAAATGTGAGAAACTGTTAGTTTGGAGCTGAGGTGCCCCAAGGTCGATGACAGATAGAGATAGAGAGCCACCTGGAGTCCTGCCCCCACGAGAGAATGGAAATAATCCAGGTTCTCATGAGGCCAAAGTGTCAGGGGGAAAGCCTGGTTATCTACTCAGTGTATGAAGCCATAAAGTAAAAATCAAGGAAAGAATGCTCAAAAATGGCAATGGTTACATATATCTTGTAGCAATTACATTGAGTTAGGAATGCATCTCAATCACCTAGATACAATCCCCCTGACAATGGGACACCACCAAGGAAGTCCAGGTGGCCCTTTCTCCAACCAAACATGCGACCCGGTCTTTCCCAGGTACACAGCACCTGGAGGTTTACAGAATTTTGTGAGCCAAAGAGACATCTCGGCTCCAGGGATCTTACAAGAATGGAGGCAGTGGTAGCAAGGAGCAAAAATTGGCCAGTCTCATCGCCATTTGGCAGGCCAAATGAGTCCCAGGGCCCACACAATCTCTTGCTTGTGATTCCACAGATGCTGCAGGCTGGAGAAGCATTCCCTCTTGAATACAGATGTATGTATCATATATAATAAAGAGATACGTGAAGAAAGCATGCATTAACCATTGACAGTAGACAAACCCCATATTTCAGTGTGCTCAGTGCTCCTAATATTCTTGTCTACTTGGATGTAAATCCTATACATTACAGTACATTCAGGATTCCAGGCTTCACAGCTTTCAAAACTTGATTTGTGCCCAGACTTGGAAGCTGCTTAAAATTTTAGAGCTTAACTCTGACACATAAATCAGAGTAATGGGGTGTTTCTGAACATGCAGTGGGAAATGCCGTCAAATTTCAGCTGGCTTATGGTGACCCCAGAGGGTTTTCAAGGCAACAGAGGAATAGAGGTGGTTTGCTATTGCCTGCCTCTGCATAACAACCTTAGTGATCCTTGGTGGTTTTCCACCCAAATACTTCCCAGGGTCAGCCCTGCTTTGCTTCTGAAACCATTAAGATAGCTAACCTAGCTCATTCAGGTCAGGGACATGCACAGTGAACGCTCCCACTGAAGTCAGTAGAGTTTTAAAAGGCTTAACTTTAGAGAGAGATTGTACACTCTCCCTCTTTCCTACAATATTAGGCTAACCTGTAGTAGAATGGGTTGTAAGGCATAATGGGGGTAGGAGTGGTAATGGCAGTTTTGATTCCCCACTCCACCACCTGAGTGGCCACGGCTTACCTGGTGAACCAGATGTGTTTCCGCACTCCTACATTCCTGCTGAGTGACCTTGGGCTAGTCACACTTCTCTCTGACCTCTCTCAGCCCCACCTACTTCACAAGGTCTCTGTTATGTGGAGAGGAAGGAAAAGGAGCTTGTAAGCCACCTTGAGTCTCCTTATAGGAGAGAAAGGTGGGATATAAATCCAAAATCTTCTTTTCACAGAGGACTAGATGAAGTGGTCTGCTTGGTCCTTCCAGTGTTGCCATCTGACAATACTCCACCATGTGGAAATCGAGTTTTTTCCTTCGAGACTGCCTAATCTGGCTCGGGTGTAGAACTCGGATGTGTGTGTGTGTGATCCCATTGGAACCAAAGGGTGGGGATTCATGACATACACATAGAGACCACTCCCTCCCTCCCTCCTCCCTGAAGCTAGAAGCGACAGCAGACCCAAGGGAACATCACACGTATTAAAAAGCCTTCTGTGGCTCCAAATTAAAACTAATCCGGGACTCAGTCAGATCCTTTCCGCTAATCCTTTTACACAGGCACAACATTCTAATCACATCCCAGACCTGAACTAGCTGCGCTTGAATAGCTGCCTAGATTAGTTTCCTATTTACAAACAAAATCCCTTCCTCAAATGCAGTTTGACTTCTTACCACTCTTGAGAAGCAGCCACTTCAGCAAGGCTCGTGAAGAGGAGAGGTGGGGGGGAAACCCTGCTTGGTAAACAGCAAGCGACATCCTACAACTCATAGGCAAGGCTTTCTGCTGTGCTATAGAGAGTGTCTTAACATACCGCATCTGTGCATGGTTCGCCAGTTGCACAGTGGCGGATAGGAAGGCGCTCCAAAGGGTGATCACTACTGCCCAGAGGATTATTGGCTGCCCTCTCCCCAATTTGGAAGAACTTTGTAATTCCCGCTGCCTAAAGAAAGTTCAGAATATTCTGAAGGACCCGTCTCATCCAGCATACTCTCTTTTTGAAATGTTACCATCTGGCAGACAATATAGGATTATAAAAACAAGGACAAATAGGCTTAGAGATAGCTTCTATTCTAGAGCTGTGGCTATGCTAAACTCCATGGTTTTGTGTTGATGTGTTTGGGGCTGTGCAGGGATGGGTAGAGGAAGGGGGATGTGAGGATGGGGTGTGACGTCTGAAATAGTGTACATCGGGAAATGCTTGTAAATTTCGTTGTGCGTGCACAATGACAATAAATGCTTCTTATCTAAGGTGACCAGATGTTCACCTTTTTAAAGCGGGGTGCGTGCGCACCCCGCCGCAGGAGTGCACTGCCTTCTGGGGCGCTCCCCGGTTTCCCACCCTGTGACAGGGCAGGAAACAGGAGCACCCCAGAAGGCAGTGCAGCAGCGCGGGAGGCTGCCGCACTGCCTTCTGGGGCGCTCCCCTGTTTCCCGCCCTGTGACAGGGCAGGAAAAGGGGAGCACCCCAGAAGGCAGTGCAGCAGCCTTCCAAAAAATCAGGACATTTAAAAAACCCCGCGGGACGCGGGACAAATTGGTTAAAAGTGGGACGTCTGGTCACACTATTCTTATCTTTAAAAGGTTAGGGGAAGATATGCCATCTCTAGTCTAGCAAATTCTTAGAATGGCGGCTGTGGAGGGGGAAATCGGGGGACAGAATTCACCTGAAATCTATGGTATACCACAGAGTTTGCCCACTGAAGTTGGCATTTCCTCCAAGCATGGTTGCAGACTCCATGCTGGGAAGCTCCAGGAGATTTGGGGAAGGAGCCTGGAAGGGCAGGGTCTGGAGAGGGGAGAGACCAGAACAGATCTCTGGTAATCTGGAGATCAGTTCCAGGAGAGCTCAGGGTTGCATGTGGCTTCTAGAGGGACTGGCCTCTGTAGATCAGTTGAAATTCTGGGAGATTTCCAGGCCCCACCTGGAGGTTGGCAACCCTATCCCTGGATGTGCCTAACAAGCCCAGAGGCCACAGGGAGTGTTTCTTCGGGTCTCAGCATGGTGTACAGTTTGGTCCTGCTTATGGAGAAATTGGATAGGACTTATTCCTAATTGAAACAAATCAGAACCATGGGCACCTCAAGAGCTCTCGGTTTATTTTGATACCACAGTCTGATGTGGCCACCCCTCTGGAATGAGCAGCACGAAAGGCCATCTCAAGGAAACGTGTAAGACTTAGTGAAGCCAGCATCTACTTGCTACCCTCCCTCTTGGACCTGGCATGGCTTGCCAAATGCAGCCAGTTCAGACCCTAGCACTTTTTATCTCAAAGGGCATTGCAGGGCTTGCTTCAGTGGGGTATAATGCCAGTGGGGTATAATGCCATAGAGTCTCCTTCAGTGGGGTATAATCCCATAGAGTCTACCTTTCAAAACAGCCATTTCCTCCAGCGTTCTCAATCGCCCAGGGGATCTCCAGACATCCCCTGGAGATTGGCAATCCTAGGCTGGCCATGATCAGTGCTTGCAAGGGAGACCCCCCAAGGAAAACTGGGGTGGCTATGTAGAAGAAAGCAATGGCAAACCACCGCTGCTCTTCTCTCTCCTGGAATGCCCTATGGATGGGGTTGCCATGAGTCGGCTGATTCTTCTTCATATAGCGCATGCGGGATTTTCGTTGGGATTGGCACCTGATACCCAGAAATCCTACTTTCTTTGATGGCTGTATCTTAATGTTCAAGGCAGAGCTTGCATTGCAAACACGTAGGAAGTGTGAACTCTGTTAAACCAAAAGCCTGGCTCTGCTTGGCCAATTACCATTTGAAATGCAGCCTATAGCTGGCAAAGGTGTGAAATTGCTTCCTTTGTTTGCCTTGCAAATAGCACAGGTGTATGTAAACAGCTAAACAAAATTGGAAGAGAAGCTTAAAAATCTCTCTAAACAACCTTTGATTGCTGCCTGAGCATACAAACACCCCCTTGCCTGGTGCTGCAGCGTCTTCTCCCTTTGCTGAACGGAGAACTGACAGAATAGTTTGCTTTTTCCAAAGACTGAAGAATTTAGAGAATGTTTCCTCACAAACAACAGATCTAGCTGCAAATGCAGAACAAGCTGCAGTGCAAGCTGTCTCTGCCGCAGTTTATTTATTTATTTACTTCATCACTTTCTCCCTGAGACTCAAAGGCAGATTCCAAGATATGTTAAAAAAAAACACCCAATGTCAGCAGACATCATAAGACACACATTGCACAGTGCAATAGGACTAGATTTACAAAATCAGAATATAGACAAAAACATTAACCCACTGCATTCCATTCACAATGCAGAAAATGGTTTACAGTTGGCTGACCAGACATCCCACTTTTGGCGGGACAGTCCCGCCTTAAAATAATTTGTCCCGCGTCCTGCGGGTTTTTTCAAGTGTCCTGATTTTTGGAAGGCTGCTGCACTGCCTTTTGGGGCGCAAGGCAGTGCGGCAGCCTCCCGCGCACGCAGCCACAGGAGCATGGCCTTCTGGGGTGCTCCCATTTCACCACCCCTGGGACACCCCTGCCACCCACAAAGCACCCGCTCCCTCCTCGGCCAGCAGCAGCATGCTCCTGTCTCCCCAACCCAAGACCCCACCTGCTGCCCCCACCCGCACTGGGAAGGCAGGGGGGGACAGACAACTCACGTTTTCCCCTGGGCTCCATTTCCCCTCGATACACCTCTGCTACTCCCAACACTGCTTTGCAGGAAATCGTGACATTCCGCAGAGGGAGCTAGAGTATGGCCCCCTCAAGGATCATTCTCTGTCCAAGGATACCATGGAAATGCTTTTTTTGGTCTTCTCCCACTTCCCCCTCCATGGGCGCTTAAAATCCAGGAAACCCCGTTTCAGGAGGTTCCACTGAGTTTAATTAATATATGGAGTCGGAGCAAAGCGGAGTAATAGTATTGCATTTGGTGATTATCTGCTATCATGCATCAATAAGCTGATAAACGGTTATCACTGAATTGCACTTCTTTGGACTCGAGGACATTCATCGAGTGGCTACGGAATCTATTATTGCCTATCACAGCACTTGGATAATGGGCGGGGGTGGGGGAGCCCTGTTATCTCTTGGTGGAAGTTGGGAGCAGCCCCTATCTTTCAACTCCATCTGCTGCCATAAGAGCCACATCACGGAATTCCTGAGCAAGAGGCCTCTGGCCAGTTCATTACCACATGCAAGAGAAAAGTGAGTGCAGTTTGTTTAGTGCCTGGTAGCAAAAATAATCACATATGGAATGTTTGCACTCATAAAAATCTAGTGCAGCAAGTTCAATTGATGTTCCTCTTTGACAGAAAAAAATGACCTTGTTTGCAAACATCAGAAATTCTGTACTAATGAGCCTTGTTCTACATATTTGTTAAGGATTATTGTCAATAACAGCATTTAATTGGGACCGTGTCAAAATAAGGGGCACATTTTGTGATCACCGCGTACCCTTTTTAATGATTGTTTGGGGAGGAGGAGTGGGAGAGGGAGAGAAATATTTCTTGTTCAGAGTGAATGCAGCAAGTTCTGCCCTCATTGTGATTAGGCTTCAGGGCACAAAAATATAAAAATCTGATTGGCCATGTAGCCCCAGGAAGCTAGTTCAGAGTGAGGACGTTCTGATGCTTGCTGATAAAGCTGATATTGCTGCATGGATGAAAAAGTCACTGTGGACTGCTCACCAAAAAGGCCAACAAGGGTTTTATATATAGCTTGATACACAAAACCAGAAATTTCCTTTTCACAAGCATTTTATGGGGGAAATTTTGCTGCAGTCTTATTCATAAAGCACCTTAAAAGCTTCTGCACTGTGTGTGTTACATCCACCAAGCTGCTTCTGACTTACAGAGAACCCCCAAATTATCCTAGCATTGACAGCCTTGCTCTGGTCTTGCAAACTGAAGGCCGTGGCTTTCTTTATGGCATCAATCCATCTTGTACTGGGTCTTCCTCTTTCCCTGCTGCCTTCAACTTTTCCTAGCATTATTATCTTTTCCAGTGTGTCTTATCTTCTCATGTTGCGACCAAAGTATGATAGCCTCAGTTAAGTACTTTGCAAAGTTAAACTTAACAAATCTCCACCCACAGTCTTACAATTTAATAATAACAACTTTTAAACTGGGGAGAAGCATATTTTATGTTAATCAATATTGGGGTGTTTTTGGTTCAGTATTATTGGTAGATTTATTCAGGGGTTTCAGATTTCTGTTCTTTAAAAACAAAAGGCTGTACAAAGTTGTCAGTCCTGCCATCTGACTGGATGATTCAACTGAGACATATTTGCATAAATGTGTAGTTGCACCTTCTCGCCCTACCCATGGATGGGGAATTGATTGTGGAGAAGGTGAGATGAAGCATCTTAGCATCCTCTGTCATGTGATGTTCATTTTAGATGAACCCCTCGCTTAAGGTCTTGTTCCAGCAAAATCAGTCTGAGGCAGCCCAATCTAAGCAGCCAGGTGGCCAGCCTGGCCGCCACGCCGCTCCCATAGATGCCTCCCAGCGGCATGGAGAGGCTTGCAAAGTGAAAAGCCTCTGTGCCACTAAGAAGCCCCCATGGAGCACAATTGACTTATGTCACCTTTGGGGGGGCTTAATTCTAAACTACCAGCTGCTGGCATAAGGTGGCGAATGGCCAGGAGGAAACTGACATCTCCTCCAGCCACACCCCTGACCTCCCTTGCTATGCCAGCAGCAGTGGCAAGGGTGCTAGGGTGCCAGCACAGCATCCCAGCACCAGGGAGGGCCACAACAGCTGCATGCTGGTGGATTTGCCCCTCCATTGGGGCAAGTGCCCTTAGCGGATATGCTCCCCCTCTTTGGATGGGCCAGTAAGAAGCAAAAAAAAAAACGCACTGCCTTCTGGGGCGCTCC
Organism: Sphaerodactylus townsendi; assembly: GCF_021028975.2. NCBI lineage: Eukaryota > Metazoa > Chordata > Lepidosauria > Squamata > Sphaerodactylidae > Sphaerodactylus > Sphaerodactylus townsendi. The sequence continues at coordinate 103,331,464 of NC_059430.1, forward strand.
TGTCACAGGGCGGGAAACGGGAGCTCCCCAGAAGGCGAAGTGTTAAGCTCCTGCTGGCGCAGCGTAGCAGGCGTCGCAGCGGGAGGCTAAGCCAAGCACTGCTACTTCTGGGGCGCTGCTCTCTGTAATTTCCCAGCCGGTTGTGACAGGGCAGGAAAAGGGGAGCCCCCCAGAAGGCAGTGCAGCAGCCTTCCAAAAATCAGGATGGTTCAAAAAACCCGTGGGACGGGGGACAAATTGGTTTAAGGCGGGACTGCCCCGCCAAAAGTGGGACGTCTGGTCACCTTGGCCAAGTAATGTTCCAAGAATTGGGCAGCCATTACAACAAATGTTGTCATCTTAAAACGGGTGCTGTGGTATCATGTACTAAGCAAATGGGGATTGAATTTTTTCGGCCTGCAGGCACCTTTGGAATTCTGACACAACATAGTGGGTGCAGCAGCCACAAAATGGATGCTACAGAAGGAGAACCCAGCCACCAAATGGCTGCCGCAGTTTCCATTCAATAAACTGGCAGCACCTGCTGCCAAAGCAACATTTTAAAAAATCTTCACTGGAAATCAAATCTCCAATGGCCAATCAGAAGCCTTGCTGGGAAAATAACCCACCTGGCCCCTCTCACTTTCTAAAAACACTTGATGTGTGCTGATGGGTGCAATGGTGCCCATGGGTGTCACACTGATGACCCCAACCTGGAATCAGAGGGTCACAAGATGAGGTGTTTAACGCACACTCTCACACACAAAACAAGTAACTGAAAAATTTGCTGGAAACTCCATGCCCAAATTGCTTTAGGCACAAAAATGTTTTTTGTAGCATGGCCTAAGACAGATAGGAGACCTTTTTGTCCTTTCCAAGTGTCTTGGGAATTACTGGAGGCATTGCTAAGCCATGCAGGATCCAAGCCATTTAGAAATTCTTAAGACAAATCTAAAAGTGAATTACACCAGTGTTTATCTTATCAAGGGTCAGTGCGAAGGCAGTAATACTAGCATCACGCCACCATCTGTAGCAGCAAATCTTTAACACTGACTGTGCTACTTAGCAGACGATCCTTCCTTTCCTTTCCCGTTCTTTTTAAAATCAATGAACAAAAATTTCAAGCATTCTACGCACTCGAAGGTCGCCACATGCCACTTCCATCTTCTTAAGTGCCTTATTTTCAGAGGCCTTGTTCCTCCCGTGACAGGGCCCTAATGTACTAGGGCTGTTTTTGAAAATCCATCTCCCGTCGCTTCTGCCATATTGTCTCTGCTGTAAGTAGTTCTATGCTCTCCTCTCCTTTTGCAGATATTAATTTTTTGTTTATAGGAAAATCTATAGAGTTTGAGTTATCAAAAGCTGGTTGCCCGGTGGGGGAAGTCACAAAATCGATACTGAGCTATTGCCTTATTTAATGTCTGTTGTGAATAGCTCTGTTATGATGCTTTTGGAGAGGTGAATTATGAAAGCGTGGGAGAGGTTAGTTAAGAGTGCCTGTTGCTGCTGGTGTTATGACTGAGGCTAGAAGACTGGAAATTAGCTGGCAGTAGGTTTCAACCTTTCATTTCCCCAAGATACCCAAGCATTCAGATATTGACCAATTGCAACAAAATGGAAAGCCAGGAGCAACAGTGGTGTAGTGGTTAAGAGCAGGTGTACTTTAATCTGGAGGAACCGGGTTTGATTCCCCCTCTGCCATCTGAGCTGTGGAGGCTTAGCTGGGGAATTCAGATTAGCCTGTACACTCCAACACATGCCAGCTGGGTGACCTTGGGCTAGTCACAGTTCTTCTGAGCTCTCTCACAGGGTGTTTGTTGTGAGGGGGGAAGGGAAAGGAGTTTGTAAGCCCCTTTGAGTCTCCTATAGGAGAGAAGGGGGGATATAAATCCAACTCTTCTTCTTCTTCTTCATTAGTGTTCTTATTATTCCAACAAAGATAACATTTTTTTTAAAAAAAAATAGGTAACAATAGTATTCGAATTTCTTCCTCATTCTGGTGCCCAGCTTCTCTTGAGAGTTCAGGAAGGACAGCAGCTAAGGGAAAGAAATAACATAATGAACATGGAAGGCCACCTTATTATACAAGTGGAGTTGCAAGCCTTCGAAAATTACAGCTGATTTCCAGACTATGGAAATAAGTTTCCCTGGAGAAACTGCTGTTTTGGAGGGTTCACTGTAAGGGATCCTGCTGCATGGCATCACATCCTAATTCCGGTTCCCAAAGCAGCAAAGCATTCTTTGAATACATTTACCATGTGGGCCCTAAGAGTCGGACAGACCCCAAGAAGCATTTTGAGGAAAAGAGCTAATGAACGGTGTCTGTATCACAGGCAGGGACGGATTCGTTTGATAGAACCAATGTGGTGTAGGCTAGGATCTGGGAGACCTATGTGACGACACTCTTGGGTTGTCCCAGAGGTGGGATCCAGCAGGTTCTCATCAGTTCCCGAGAGTGGGTTACTAATTATTTGTGTGTGCCGAGAGGGGGTTACTAATTGGGTCCGCTTTTCCATCTCCACGCCCTCGCCTCCCCGAGAGGCATACTGCCTTTGAACGTGAAGGTTCCATATAGCAATTGCGACTAATAATGTAACTGCCTGAACTGGTTTAATCCCTTCCAGGTACTGCAATTCTCAGCCTTTCGTACCTTTTATCCCACCAGTCTCTATCAAAGAACCTGTGTGTTTCACCATTTCTCTGTTCAGATTTGTGAGTTGGGGCATTTTCTATAATGTGATGATGATTTAGAAATGACCTGGTGCAAAAAAATTTTGGGGGGTTGTGGTGGGGTGGCTGCCCGTGGGGGGGGCATCCAACTCATGTTTTGCCCAGGGCTCAGGTTTGCCTAGGTATGCCTCTGCCCCCTTTGCTGAGGGAACCTGAGGGCTGGAGAGGGAACCTGTTACTAAAATTTTTGGATCCCACCACTGGGTTGTCCCCATTTGCTGTGGCCGTTGGGCCCTTCCTTTGGCCTCAGATGTGGGCTTGTCCCCTCAAATCAGTCCTCAGTCCCAGTCTGTGGCCTCCAGCCTCCTGCTGTTGGCCCACCAGCTCCTCCCTGGCCATTCAGGCCCGATGGCCTCTATCTTATCCCTTTCCTACCACCAGCCCCACCTCCCTGACAATTCCCCATAAACCCCACTCCCAGGGCCTCCCCTTTCTCAAAGGCATCCTTGTGGAAGCCTGTGTGCTTAGCAGTCACCCACTTCTTCCTGGCTTTCTGCCAGGTGTGTTGGCTTTCCCCAGTCTCAGACCCTGGCTTCTGGGTTGCCTCCAGCCCCTGCCAAGCCCTGCTGCTGTCCCACCCCCATCACCCACACCAGACTCCTTCTGTCTTTGCTGGCCTCCTCCCATTCCTGGAGGCAGCTGGCTTCTGTCATGGCACCAGACTCCAGCCCCCACTGGCTTCCTCCTTGCCTGGGCAGGTCCTGGGCGCCAGCATTGGCCTCACCTCGCTTGCTCAGCGATTCCCTGAGTGGCTGTGCTGTTTGCAGACTCCTCCCACTGCCCTTGTTCCAGGAGAGCTTCAGCCTCCTCCTGCTGCACTTCTCATGGCAGCATAGCCCCCGCTGCTGTTGCCTGAACTTCTGCCATGGGTCTCCTTTCCTGCCTACCAAGGGTGAGTATTCCTCCCAGCAAGGAGGCTTGTTTGGGAGGAGGTGGGAATCCAGGGATGTGTCCCCAGATACTCTGTTCATTGGGGTTGCCAGAAAGTTGCAATCAGTGGGAGGGCTGTGGATGGGGATATTGAGGTGGGGGAGGGTGCGTGTTCCTGCCTGTGACCATATCCAGTAAAAAAGGAAAGTGACATAAGTAGCTCTAGGAATAACCAGAAACTCTATGGTTTTACCATAGAGTTTCTGGGAATTACAAGAGCTATTCTATGTCATTTCTGGTTTTTCTTTGTTTTCTTTTTTTACTGGAAGTGACATAGGGTTGCCCGTTCTTGGTTGGAAACTACCTGGAGATTTTGAGGGTAGAAACAGAGAAGTGTGGGGTTTGGGGAGAGGAGAGGAGAGGGACCACAGCAGGGTAGAATGCAATAGAATCCATCTTCCAACAGGGCCATTGTCTCCAGGTAAACTGATCTCAGGAGATCTTCAGTCAGCCCCTAGATTAAATTGGCTGTCCTAAAGTGATATGATGATGCAGCCAGTATTGTGGGTTCCCCCCACCCCCCAAAGTGGAGGCAAGCAAAGGGAGCAGAGGACAAGAAATCCCCCCACCCTAGTTCAAATCCCCACATTGTCATAAAGTTTGGTGGATGACCTTAGGCTGGTCACTCTGTCTCAACCTTATTTACTTCACAGGATTATTGTGAGGGAAAAATGAGGAAGGAATATGCCGTGCTGGAAGAAGAGTGGGATAAAAATAGAGAGAGAGAGGTCTTTCATTCTTCAAGATAATTTTATCCATCAATATATCTCTTTTAAAAAAAAGCAGAATCCCAAAGGCATAAATCTGGCTCTCTTCCCAAAAACAACACTTCAGTGTAGCTCAGAACAATGCACGCTCCGTCACAGAATGTCAATAGTTCACGCACAATGACACACAGAGAGCAGGAAGCTTTCACGTTATTCCCTTATGCCACTGCAATTCCCATTTACTTCCCACAAATCTAGTGTCAGAGTGGTAATAAAATCCTGAAATGTCCACTGAGCGGAGAAAATAATATAACAAACAGATACAAAGGAGAAATGGGATTCCGCAAGCATGTTGACTGGAGGTTACGTTGCTTCCTGAATTTTCCTGAATGAATCCATATTTGATATTATCCACAGGTTTCTCTGTCTCTGTCTCTGTCTGTGTATCAGTGTACAAAGGAGAAGCAAACAACACTGCCTGAATTTAGAGAAAATCAGACCTGCCGTGTATTGCTTCATCCAGGAAATGTCTGTGCTACCTCTACAGGGAACCTGCTTGGGGAAACTTACAAAGTAAAATGTAATAAAAACATAAAAAGCTATTAGCAATAAATAAATTGTTTAAAACCCAGGGTTAAAACAGAGGAGCTTACAAAGAGCCTCTGAAAGCAGTTCTCGTGCTAGAAGCAGATTATAATAATGAGGTTAAAAACCCATCTGCTTAATTAAAACCCGGAGTAAGAAAAGTTTTGAGCTTCCTAAAAGAGTGCAGGGTCAGTTCAAGGCAGGCCTCATTCTATGGGTGAAGTGACACTAGGAGGAGCCCAGTCTGTGGTCATCATACAGACCGTGGCATGGAGAGCAGGCCATGTGAAGAGGAGCTTGATGAGTGAGCAGGACAGTGTGGGGAAAAGTTGGATCAGAAGAAGAAGAAGGAGGAGGAGGAGGAGGAGGAGGAGGAGGAGGAGGAGGAGTTTGGATTTATATCCCGTCTTTCTCTCCTGCAGGAAATCTCCTTGCCCTTCACCCCTCACAACAAACACCCTGTGAGGTCCGAGAGAGCTCCGAGAAGCTGTGACTAGCCCAAGGTCATCCAGCTGGCATGTGTGGGAGTGTACAGGCTAATCTGAATTCCCCAGATAAGCCTCCACAGCTCAGGCGGCAGAGCTGGGAATCAAACCCGGTTCCTCTAGATTAAATACACGAGCTCTTAACCTCCTACGCCACTGCTGCTCCTTACTCGTTAGTTCTGAATCCTAAGTGATTTGAAAATGTGCACAAGCTTCTGCTCAGAACCCACTAGTTCCCTGGAGTGCCCCCTGTGTTCATTAGGTCAGTGAAGAGAAATTTCACAAGCCCTGTCCAGAAAATCTAGAGGCATGTGCTGCATATCGGACTGCGCTCTGCTTAGGGTTGCCTTGCCAACTCCAGTTTGGATGCAGGGGCGTAACAAGGCAGCCCTGGGCAAACTGTAGCCCTGGGCAAAACCTGAGTTGGATGCCCCCCCCCCCATGGGCAGCCACTCCACCACGACCAAATTTTTTTTGCACCAGGACATTGGTGCCTGCAGGGGGTGAAGTTTTTAGACATATCAGCACCACAATTTCAGCACACCCTGAAATTTTGGTGATACGTCTAAAAATGCCCTCCCTGCAAGAACATCCCGAAATTTGCCCAAGAATCTTTGTTCTGCATTGAGTTTTCTGCATTTCTGTCAATGGGGGTTGCAGGCTGTGGGGGGCACATTTTTGAAGGCACAGTCTCAAAACTTTCAGGGTCTCATCAGGAGACTGCCCTAACGATTCCTCCCAGGTTTGGTGCAGTTCTTATGTAGGGGGCCAAAGTTATGGTCCCTCAAAACTGTAGCCCCCATCTCCTATTAGCTCCCATTGGAAACAATGGGGGATAGGGGCACCCCTTTTGGGAGTCCATAACTTTTGACTCCCTGAACCAAACCTCACCAAACTTGGGGGGTAGCATAAGGACAGACTCCTGATGATACGCTAAAATGTTGGTGCCGCTAGCCTAAAACTGCGCCCCCTGCAGGCCAAAAATGGAAAACCACTAAAATACCCAAAAACGAACCCAGCATTTTGATGCCCCCCCACAAGGTGATGCCCTGGGCAGCTGCCCACCTTGCCCAATGGGCATTACGCCAGTGTTTGGATGATTTCTGAAGATTTGGGGGTGGAACAAAGTGAGAGCAGGGTTTAGAGAGGGGAAGGACCTGCTAATGCTTTACAGTCCACCCCTGTAACCAGCTGTTTTCTCCAGGGGAACTGGAGATGCTGTAATTGTGGGAGATCTGCGTGCCCCACTGGAGACTGGCAAGCATGGCTGTGATGAATATCCCCTGCCTTTAATTCTTAGATCAGAACTGAGCTTTTCAGAAGGGATGGAATTTCCCTTGAAAAGCATGCGTAACCTTGTTATCTTATTTGGTGCTGTCTTTATTTTGGATGCAGCTGTATCACTGCTGTTTTTCCTTGAACGATTCTTCTATGTGGATTGATAGGGATGCCAACCTGCAGGTGGGACCTGGGGATCCCCTGGAATTACACCTCATCTTCAGACTACAGAGATCAGTTTTCCTGGAGAAAATGGAAGCTTTGGAGGCTGGACTCTATGGCCCTGTACCCCACTGAGGTCCCTGTCCTGGGCTCCACCCCCAAATCTCCAGGAATTCCTTAACCTGGATCTGGCAACGCTATCTTCACGTTCCCCACTGGTGGCTAGGGAGGACCTGGCAACTAATCGCCCTGTTGATCCCATCTAAACAGCGGACGAGATGATATCACAGCACTCAGTCGATTTGCCTATGTCATGTGAAAACGCTGAAGGCAAGGGAAGACAGCTGAGACCGGATGTCATTGAAATGAATGTTTTTCACAAGGAGGGCCAGAAACAAAGGAAGGCTTTTTTGGCACCGTCAAGAAATGTTTGCAAACAGCAGGGAACAGTTCAGTCTGGGTCCTGGTTCGACATTTTTTGCAACAAGCACCCAAATTGCGGAGGCTCTGATCGAGCATTTATCAGGCGCCAAGGGTGAGGGATCCAATGCATGACTTCCTCTTGGATCAGCTCAAATGGGCAATTCCCCGGCCGTTCGCTCGTGCTTCCTTCCCGAGCCCTTTGTCACATGATGAATTTTCCACACAAGCACTAGCAATTAGGAATTCCACTCTCATCAAGGCAAGTGATTAGCAAGAATGCCTGCCGCTAACAAAAGCCAGCTCAATTAAAGAGAATAACAAGCTTTTTACAGCAACAAAGGACGTTCTAAGTAGGCCTGGGTGAGTAAATAAAGCAGTAATCAGGGTGATTAATTTAAAAATTCTCAGAAAGGTCTGCAATGGATTGATATTCTAAAAGTCTAATAGATCCCCGGAGAAACGGAAAGGAATCGTTTGGCTAAGGAGTGAAGGAAGCCTCATTAATTGCTGGCAACAAGGGGAAACGTTCGGGAGCTGACAAAGAGGCGTCTGCCAGAAATGGCATATCTTTCAATCATAGCTTATAAGAAAAAAAAAAGGAGCCCATGTCTAAACTAGGCGATGCTGGGGCTCCATCTTCCATGGGGGCCATTCTCCCCAAATCTTGATCGTCAGTTGATCTCCATAATTATTTTCTTGGTATTTGCAAATAGACCTGTGCAAGCTGCAGGAATAGGGTGCCATCAGAGGTGTAGCTCCAAGGGGACGGGGTGGTGGTGTGATGCACCGGGTGTGTGCCCCTGTGGGGGTGTGGCAAGGGCATTCCGGGGCGTGGCAGGGGAGTGACGGGGCAGGGGCGGAGGATGCACCGGTACCCCAGACGCTCTTCCCCATTGCTACGCCTCTAGGTGCCACCTACAAATGTGTTCGTGCAAGATCCAACCATGGTAGCCAACCTCCAGGTGGTGGCTTGAGCTCTCCTCGGATTGCAGTTGGTCTAGGCGACAGCACACCTGAGAAAATTGCTGCTTTGGGAAGTGGACTCTATGGCATTACATATCCCACTGAAATCCCTCTCCTCCCCAAATTTCACCCTTCTCAGGCTCCACCCACCAAATTTCCAGGCCGGAGCTGGCCACCCTAGCAGTCACTCATTTCCAGCAGGTGCTTCTGGAAAGCTCTCAAAAGGCCTATTCATTAGCCTACCTCTTATACTTTAAATAGCAGGCTAAAGTGGTAACCTAGCCAATGACCTTGTTTCCTGGTAGAATGTCAAGTGATGAGTACAGTGAATCAATCTATGCACAGTGTACGCTTGGAGGCTTTTTATATGTGTGCGGCGTAATCCTTGTGTTACACTAAACACATGTATTGGTAGGGTTGCCAGTCTTCAGAGGAGATATTTCCTGGAATTGCATCTGATCTCCAGATAACAGAGATCATTACCCCTGTTGAAACTCCCTGGGTTCATGTGTATTCATGTGTGGGGGGTGAAGGAGCAACCTATTGCCAGCATACACTCTTGTCAGCAATGTTGCCAGTCATTTCCAAATGGAGGAGTTCTTTGCTGTGAGTCCCACCCAGAGGTGGGATCCAACCAGTTCTCACCACTTCTCTAGAAGTGGTTACTAATTTTTTCTGAGTGCCGAGAAGGGGTTACTAAAGCAGCCTCCCTGTCCAAAAGGGACTGGAGGTGCATGTGTGCGGCGCTGCCACTGTTTGAATCCCACCACCATCGGAACCTTTTATTAAAATTTTTGGATCCCACCACTGGTCCCACCATTCCTCTAGTAAGCCAATCCTCACCTGGCATACACAGGTTAGGTACTGGTAGGAAACACTGAAAGGCCGATGAGAAAAAGAACCACAGCATTAATCTGGAGGGGACGGGGGCACCCTTTTTTTCTTTCTGTCCGTATATGTGCGTGCATCTCTCTCTGTCTCATGCACATACTTTCTTCCTCTGCCTTGAGCCGGAAATTCACCACCATCCAAGATATTTTTGTCCAAAAAAGGAGGGGATGACAAAAGCTTCTCTTTGCTGAATGCAGGGGATAATTTTAGATGCCTTCTGGTGTTGCGTGGGAGATATACAAAGCTCTGACAGTAAACAAGGGGGAGGCAGCTGCTGATGTGAAAAGCAACTGGGAGCCAAGTGAATGCCACCCAAACAGCAGGGGTTTGGAGACGTGTGTGTGTGTGTGTGTGTGTGTGTGTGTGTGTGAGAGAGAGAGAGAGAGAGAGAGAGAGAGAGAGAGAGAGAGAGGCCTGCCTTGGCACTTTCATTTCAGCTCCCTCTTAACGCTGTTGTTGGACGTCTTTGCACCTGCTTCTCGGAACTGGACTGCCTGATGTTTGGAATAACGATGGAGTGAGAAAAGGAGGCTGAATTTGGCAAGAAACCATCCTTGGCTTCCTTAGGGAGAGAGCCAGACAGAAACAAAGACAGCCTCTGCTATGAATTCTTTGTTAGGATAGCAACAGTTGAAAGTAAAGCCAGACATAAGAAAATCCTTCCATTCCATGGACTGAGCTCCAGACATCTATCAAAGGCCAACTCCGGGTCTTTGCTGCAATACAACATTAGGGTCAGCCAGGATATAGGGTTGCCAACTCTGGGTTGGGAAGATCCTGGAGATATGTGGGTGGAGCCTGACAACAGAGTTTGGGAAAGGAAGAGGCCTCAATGGTATATAATGCCACCCTCCAGTACTGTAAATGTGATAAAACTGCACTCTGTTCCACATAAAAATGATAGTGAATTGTATATGCCTCTGCCGGACCTTCTTTGTTGTAGAAATGCTTCACCTGGGACTGAGTGCCTTCCCAATCCTACTCTCCCCATCCCTTTTGAAAGTTTGGAAGCGAAAATATATTTTGGCATAAATTCCTTGTATCAAAGTATTATGTTCAATAATGCACAAAATAATGGTTTTGACAAAGGCAGTGCATAAAAATGAATGATAATCCTAATATTCATTTGAGACTATATTCTAATGTGGAACCACACGACTTTATTAACCACTGCACCTCAACTGACTGAACTATCATCTTTATGTGAAACGGAGTATAATTATAATGAAAACTGCCTAGAAAATTTCCATAAGCATTTAAAACTGCACAAAATTCCTTTCATTAAACTAATGAGGGCATTTTTAAGTGCCCTTGGGACGACCTCAGAGAACTTGTCCTTTTGTGAATTGATGTTCCATCTGAATGCTTAATGGGCCCATGATCACATTCAGATGACGGTCTCGTTGTTTTTAATAGGAAATTTTTGTCTGTAACTTTTGTGCCCATCATATCTCAAGCATTGTACTCATCTCCAAGGGGTCTTTCCCTACAAATTTTAAACAGGAAGGAGCAACATTCCCCAGCAACATCAATTACAGGTGTCTGGGGGAGGCTGGCCGAAATTCTTCAAACAGCCAAAGAAAGCAGAACACACAAGGACAGACAAATGTGTGCATATCAGTCTTCTGCTTCCACATTGGCTTGTTTTAACTAAAATTTAAGATGTCTAATTTTGAATCTCTGAGAGAGATGATCTGATCTTTTCTCTGTCCGGATCTCTCTAGCAGCTCTCTCTGTGTATGCTTACTTTGTCTCCTCCTTGTGCAGGGCATATGGGCTACCTATCATGAAAAAAGCAAAGTTGGACCTCAGCCTTTATTCACTCCAGCAGCAAAGGTTTCCCCTACCCAGAAGCAGAGCGAGGGGAAACTGCGCCTGGGGCATGCATGCGCTCCTGCCGCCCACACTCAGAATGCCCCCTCCACGGCCAAGCCACGCCCCTGTCATGGCTCCGCCTGGGGCATTGTGCCCCTGTCCCATTGGCGCTATGCCACTGCCCCTACCTGTCTAGCGCATACACAGACCCAAATAGCAGAGTACCCCAGGCATGCATAATTCCTCATTCACACAGTACAGCCAAGCCCCTGAATCAACACAGTGACTAGGAAAAATGCCAGGCAGAGCAGAACCAACTAGAACAACCCCATGTGGTGTGTAAGTGAGCTTAGTGTGCTGGTTGGATAAAGTCCATGTCAGGCATGTATCTGCTGATTCACTTGTTGCTCTTGCTGCCCATTCCTCCCTCCACCTTCCTGCCCCAAGGAAATGGAAATTTAAAGAGAAATGGATACTGAAGAAAGTCACAGAGACATTGTAGGATCCCTAAAAGTGATGTTGGGATATGGCCTGTGAGGTTCATTCCCGAAAGTTGCAAGAAAATTCCTTCAGAATGGCTGCCCTTCTGAGATTAATGAACAGGGCATGTTCAGATTATGTTTTGATGAATGATCCAAATGTACTTCCCTAGAATGTAACACAATGAGCAGGTAAGCTTCCCTGAGAAAGCCAACAAGATAGATGGAAGATAGTATGCTGGGTGGGTGGGATGGATCAGATTTGCATAGAAAATGCCTCTTCAGTCATAGGGAGCTTCCAAGACAGCAGCTGGTAGCCATTCTGTGTTTGCTTCTTCATCCCTGAGGCCCTGCTCACTCCTACATGTGGTGTGGTTAATGCTTGCTACTTCCTAGAGGGGCTTCCTTCCTAGCATGCAGGCAGGGGATTGTGGCCCCAGTTTCACTGCAAGCCTTTTTGCAGCTTTCTGGCCTCCAGGCAGGCATGATGTTCAAAGAGCTGAACCCTTGATTCTCTCCATTGCAGCCGGCTTTTATTTAGTTCACACTCTCTGGCAAACAGGCTATTTTATGGCATTTTATTCATAATAATATCAAATGGTAGTTTAGTACACCAGTAAAATTAATTTTGTTACAACTCAGGGGAGAAGAAATATATTTTCTCCTGGCTCCTTTTTGTTTGGAGTTGTAAAATTCTGGAAAGTAATTAAAGATGAAGAAAGCCATAAACAGGCAAGAGGGATCTGCCCCCCCCTCTTTCATTAGCAGTCCTTTTACCTTTCAGAAAAACTTTTTCCCCCAGTTTTGTTACATTCATTCTTAAAGTGATTCATTTCCCTCACCCACACTTTTCATTCCCATTGGCTAGTGGAAAACCAGCTGTAACTTTCTTTCTCCACCAAATCCATATGAATTTCTCAGGGTTGTACCCCTTATCTAAGGGGTTTTACTTGACGGGTTAGGGATGACCGGCCTCCCATTAAAGCAGAAAGCCTCCAAGCAATTCCCTTTGATGCCCTACCAGTGCCTTGGGCACCAGTGGGAGGAACTGGGGAAGAGGAAAGACCTGGTGCTCCAGCCTTTGTGGTGGCGTGTGTGCCTATGTCTCTTTAAATTTAAACTGCAAGAGGCATGGCACCGAGTCTCTCCTGGCAATCAATGGGAGATCTTGGGGACTGGGCACAGGGGTGGCGATCAGCTTGGGTATGTGATGACATTACTTCCGGCATAGTGCTGAAGTGCTGGCATGGCACCAGGACGGGGGAGGAGGAACACTCTGGCACTTCCCCCCCCCCAATTTTATGGTTTCCCTGGTGCAATGCTGGTGCTTCCATATCACCATGGCATCACAGAGCATACAGGCCGATCACTCCCAGCCCCTGCTTCCACCCGTCAAACAGGTGAGTGTTGGTAGTCAGTGGCAGGAATCAGCAAAAGACTGCCTGACATTGATGGGCCTCTGGGAAGTCTACATGGGATGCTCTAACATTCTGCAAAAAAAAAAAAGTCTATGGTTAAACCATACAGTTTTTGCAAAGTGTGTGCTGCCCCCCCCCCCTCCAGTTCAAAAGCAGCCGTTTTCTCGAAGAGAACTGAATCTTGGTCATCTGGAGATCAGTCATAATAGAAGAAAAGGAGGAGGAGGAGGAGTTCGACTGCAATTGAATCAGAAAGGGTGGCAGGAACTTCCGGGGAACATGGAGTTTTGAACAGTTTGGAAGCTCCCTGCTACGCTTCACTGAGGAGCAATTAATGTCAGTAAGAAGAGAAGAAGAAGAGTTGGATTTATATCCTCCCTTTCTCTCCTGTAAGGAGATTCAAGGGGGCTTACAAACTACTTTCCCTTCCCCCTCTCAGCAAACACCCTGTGAGGTAGGTGGGGCTGAGAGAGCTCTGAAGAACTGTGACTAGCCCAAGGTCACCCAGCTAGCATGTGTTGGAGTTCACAAGCTAATCTAGTTCACCAGATAAGTCTCCACAGCTCAAGTGGCAGAGCGGGGAATCAAACCCAGTTCTTCAGATTAGAGTGAACCTGCTCTTAACCACTACACCGCACTAGCGGGAGACCTCCAGGTGCTACTTGGAGGCTATCAACGCTAGCAGTGAAGATGCCTGTGGAAACAAAATGGGGACATGCAGCACACTTGCTGGGTGGATTGCTCACAGTCTTCCTGTCCAGGATCTTGTATTTCCAACACAACAGTTGCAAAGAACCCAGCCGGTCAGCAGCACAGCCATGAAACTTGGATGGCTTCCAGCAGATTAGTCAAGGGAAGCCTTCGCTTTTGCAAACACAAGTTGGACTCCTCTAATCAAATTATGTTTCCCAAGGACTTTCCCTCAGTCAGCACCGCAAAATCATTTCTTGACTAAGCAAAACAAACAGGCTCACACTTTGCTGGCATGGGATATCCCTCCCCCCCCCACACACACACACTATACAGGTGCCCCAGAGAGCTGTTTAAGATGAAAAACCTGAGTGTAAACAGGTAGGAAGGAAAACAAACAATAATTAAAATGCAGCTGGATGAAGGGAATGCTAATGAGGCTCTGCGAGGCACCAAAGACTTGGCACTGGTGTGGAGCTCTCATGGCAGGGTGACCCCCTCCCCTCCCGCAAACACAAGGACTCAGCATGCATGCAAGTCTCACTAGGTGGCACTCTTTGCATACAACTGCCGCCAGACTCTGGGGTATTGCCAGAGGGGACAGGCCAGGCAGCTTCTCCTATCCAATGTGACTTTGCAAAGCTGCGATAAGAAGAACCTTGCTTCCTGGAGCTGGAGAAACCTGGAAGCAACCAGGAATGGGTAGGAGTGAAAAAATGTTTTAGCAAGCCAGTAAGCCTCTTCTGGGACTCAGACATAGGGGTGTATATCTTTAAAAAAATAGCTCCCAGTGCAAGAAGTAGAAAGCATGCCCCCCATGCCAGTGAAATTGTAGTCGACCCACGTGGTCAGCGCAAGAACGAGACGAGACGCGGAGATAACATCTGGTGGAGATCGCCAGCAGCGGGAGACCGGAGGTCCGTGTTCCTAGCGAATCTCCCGTCTGCCGGTTCCTGGCACCTTTTATTGTTATTCTATCGGGGGCGTGTAGGAGGGAGGACCGGGGGGAGTTCCGGGAGAGCGGGAGGTCGGGAGATCATCATGTGATGCATGATCTCATCTGGCTACGTGCGGAGAGGAGCGTAGGCGTCTGAGCCTAATCCTCACCTGGGGGCAAGACCATTGTCCTCATACCGTGATTGAGCCAGGCAGTTCATGACCCGTGACTCATTGGGGGATGAGGAGGGGGCGCGGGTGCGCACCAGCAAGGTTGCAGGTCCGCTACGCCCCAACGTTTCTACCACGGCACTGCTGGAGTCAAGGCAGTGCACTACTACATCTCCTCCTTTTACATTTTAGAAAAAAGGGGACCCAAATGCTAAGGGGCGCATTTAAAGGGACGCTTTGTCTCTCCCCATCTCGGTCAAGCTGACCCAGCTGTTTGTGCAACATTAGAACTTGGCTGCGGGCAAGGGAAACTGAGGGTCTTCTTACACGTTACAGGCAATATGACACGCATTGAACGTAAACAAGATCCGACAACGGTGGGGCACACAATTAAACCAATGCAGAGCTGTACAATAGCACTCAACCATCCCTCCCGCAGCCAGCTCCAGAGGGCTCACCACCAATGGGGCAAAACATCATAATTCAGGGATTAGGATACATGTCTCTTGCAGCTCACGCATTCTTCATATGAATCAACTGGACTATCAGAGATTAAAACAACACACATTATACATTCTACAACCTTTGTGATGCACAATAATAACAAGTAATCAATAGCGCATCATTGTCTGGGGCCTTGACGAAAGTTCCTGCCGCTCGGAGGCCAGGGCATCCAGAGCGTGGAGGTAGAGTTGATGGACTTCGCATAAGGCTGGTACGCCATTAGTTCAGCACTGTAAGAAGCGAGTCCGGGGACTCCCACTAGGGAAGCTCACAGGGAGATCAACTCCGCTCGGAGAGGCGACCCGCTGCCCGGCCAGGAGGGGTCAGCAGAGCTGAGCGGGCGGGCGGCAAGCGCCGGGCTCCCGGGTGGAGCCTGGGGTAGGACAATGGTGAGGCGACTGAGGCAACAAAGAGTTCGGCAGAGAGTCGAGGCTGAATGTAATTAAACGCTCTCTCCTTGCAGGTCCAGAACCAGCCCCTGGGAGAGCAGGATGTTTCGAACACAGGAATGTCCTCCATGTGCGCAGAAGTTCCACTACGAGCCGACGAATGGGCCCGGTCAAGTTCCTTCTATTGGCGCCGGTGATGCGGGCGCAGGTAAGAAGATCTGGTTAGCGATGCCTTGGTGACAAGGGGAGAGAGCGCCAGCCGGAGGGTTTGGACGACGGTCCCCAGTCGGCTTCATAGGTACCTTGGATGGATGAGGCATCTATGAAGGGTTTAGCCCAGACTACAGGAAGTCTCCGGGCGCTTTGCAGACGAGGAGCAGGCAGGAGCTTAGCAGGCTCCTCGACTCCAGGTACTCCGGCCCAGGCGGTAGAAGGAGACGTTGGCAGTGGGCAGCAAACTGCTCCCAGATGTTGGTCTGGTGAAAGCTCTGCCAGGGGTGGCCGATCGCCATCGGCAGGAGGCAACAGAGCAGGCAAGGATGGTGGCCGCCGAAGTTGGCGTGATGATCGCAAAGAGAGCCGCACAGAGGTTCTCGGTGTCTCGGGTGGTCTTTGCTGACAGCAGCTCCTGTGTTTTGGCTGCAGTGCAGTCGCCTTTGACGCCTCCCCAGGTCATTCCGGTCTTTGGTGGCGCCATGCATCATGCTCCTGTTGAGACCGCTACAAGGCGGATCACTTTAGAGAGATGTGGTTCCATCTCCGGATGGGGTTGGAGCCTCCGGCCATTCCATGGGTTTTACCTACCCTGTGTCTTGAATGCGGAGTCCAGCAGGGACCTGTAGGAAGAGGACTGAAGCACACCCCTTTTCCCAGGTTAATGGGTCGGAGTCCCGCCAGGCTCAAGTTCCCAGAGCTGACATGGATCGGATCGAAGTTTGAGTGTTTAGATTTAATATAGGAAGGAAGAAGGCTTGTTTTGCAGCCTGTGAAGGTTTCTTTGCTTTACCGCAACCCTCCTGGGGCCGCCACCTCTTTAGTTGGGTTTGGACAGGGGAGTGGCAGGAGGCAGGCTTACCCCGGTGGGAATTGGCTTCAGAGCCGCCATCAGGGTGCGCCAAGGCGGTGGGTCCGAGCCTCGAGGGGAGGGAACAGGCGGTCCTGGGATTAGGGTATGCATGCTTAATCAGCAACACAAAAGGGGCTTTGGAAGCACCTTTGGGGATGGGTGCAACCGGGGAATGAAGCAATCAGGCAATTAGAGGCAAATTCCCCACACACAAAGGAAAAGGAAGGGGGGGGTTTCTTTGCAAGGGAGTTGCACCCTACCGTGACTCCTTTGGTGGCTAAATGGTGAAGCTGATGGTAAGCAATTTTGTGATCGGACTATCTCGGGAATTGCCGCCCACAGACCGCTTCCTTAAGGCCGAAGGTGGCAAACACCACCCACCCAAATCATGAGAGGATCTGTGTTTGCAGCAACCCCTTGTGGTATTAGGGGGCATAATGGCGGCAGCCCTTTTAAACTGGGGCCTGTCCCACAGTGCTGCTGTGATCAGGACGGCCCAGCCTTTAATCCAGGAGGGCCAGTCAGCTAATTGGCCCTCCGCCTAATACTGGTCAAAAAACAGAAGGAGAAGAGGAGGGAGAGGGAAACAGTTTTCTCCAAGTGAAATTAGAAAATAATTTTCGGAGGGCAAGATTAGGATCAACGATCTGCAGACGGCTTTACCCGGCCCCAGACCAGAGAGAGTCAAGCTTTGACCTGACTCCATGAGGTCCCTTCCCCAGAGATTGACATGGATGTCTAAACGACATGGACTGTGAGCTGCCGGGCCGAAGTCCTGGGCTGTTGACCGGTGAGCTACGGATGCCCGGTCTCGCCGGGTTTGTCTCCCCCCACCCCCCAGATGCTGGGCAAGCCTCGTCGGCCACTGGTCGGGCCACTCGCTGCTCTGATGACGGTAACATCAGCCGTGTCCACCAGGCCTCCCTGAACTTACATCCTCATGGCGTAGCTCCAGATATGGACGGGAGCTCCCGATAGCGCCTCCACCGCTGCGTATCGGGTGGTGTAGGCTGCTTCATGTTGGCTGCTGGGGCTCGTAGCCTTTATTGGCCGGCAGCGGCAGCGACAAGAGAATCAGCTGAGCGCAGCTGGCTCCGGGCGGCAGCCCTGTGGGATGTTTGTCCAGACCTGAGATGGATGGGTCCTGGTGCGCGGAGTCGATCATCCGGACGCATGAACAGTCCCTGTTCAGCTTAAGGAGGTCCCTCAAGGTGCACCAGCCCACAGTCCCGCAGGGGATGGGCCTCGCCATACTGGCTGGGGCGACGAACCCTCGTGGGGAACTTGAAGGAGATGGGCTATGGCAGCGAGATGCCACGAGAGGGGTGGTTTTGGCAGGGCTCCAGCGCTTGGGTCTGCTCTAGTACTCTCCTCCTGGTCCTGCTGGGGAGACGCCCGGCGGGAAGCCTCACCGGCAGTCGCTTCTCCAACAGCCTTTCTGGCAACGTGGCACCGGGTTTTAGGTGGCTCCTCCTCCTGGGGAGGGACCCTCCTCCATCGGGCCAGGTGGCCCCCCACCGGGCTGCCTACACTCCCCTCTCGAAGTGTCCTGGTCTGCCGCGAGTTAAAGCAGTCATCTTGGGGTTGCCTCCCGCCGTGGGAGAGTGCTGCGGGCAGGGAGGCTAGCTTGGTATGGAGGACCATGTCCTGGCAAGCCTTAAGCATGTCGTGGCCAGTTCAGGATTTTGCCCAGGCCCGTGATTGCTCCCGCGGCACCCGCGGAAGCTGGGCTCTTCTATGCAGGCGCATGAGGAGCCTCCGCTTTGGGCCTCCCTCGCCATCTACCTGCCTCTTGAGCGCCTCTGGAGCCTGTCTACAAATTCGGCATAGGGTTCTTGGGTTTTGCCGGATGGAGGAGAGAAACTCTGGGTTGGCTGGCCGGCATTGGGGACTTTGACAAATGCCTTATATGCGCCTCAGAGGCTGCACCGTAGCGGGGTGGCCTCAGGCAGGCCAATCTGATCGCTGGGATTGGCAAAGCATCGAACTGTAAAGCTGAAGCGGGCGTAGAGCTTCGCCAGAGGTGGCTGCTCTGTTGAAGCACTGCTGGCGTGAACTTCCAGACCACAAATTGTGTGGCAGGGCCTAGGAGCATGCGAAGGTGGTGCTTCCGAAGTCATCTGGAACCATTAGGTGGTTCCTTGGCGATGGCTCCCAGCATGCCTCCTCTCAATGGGCTGAAGTAGTGACTCCTACGCCCGTCCATTTGCTTCTATGGAGCTCAGTAAGGATGTTATAGCTTAGGGGCGTACCGGGACAACTCCGTCGGACGACGCCACCCTCCCCCCAGTATCTGTGGAAGTGGACCGGGGCACAATGCAAGAATTCGCATCGCCTTCCTCGCCAGGGAGTTTCTTTCTTCTGCAGATGTCGTGGCTAATACGCTCTCTAAGTAGAGTTTTGAAACCCGCTGGCCATTACGCGGGGCGCTAGACGGAGGTGCAGTGGCTTCCGGAAAATGAAGGCGGAGCATGGGGAGGCTGAGCTGACGCTGAGAGAAGTTGAAATGGGTGAAGGAGCTGCAGGGGGGGGGGGCAGAAGGAGGACAGGGCGCCCAATTTAGTGGATAGAGAAAAATTCCGGGTTGAAATTGAAGGTGAAAGATCGAAGGGAGGGCTGACCTACAGCAAGGGAGCCATAGGTTCGCAGGCTGACATGGCAACAACACGATATCTCCATCGCCAGTAGTAGCTACATCGGCGCTACATGGTAGCGAGGCTCTGTGGCCTCGAAGAGTCGCTCGATGTTTTCTCCCAGTGCTGGAGTCCAGATTCAATGTCCCCTCTGGGTACCATGGACACTGAGCTTCAATCTCCTCAACCAATTTAAGCAGCTCCCTCTTAATGGGATTCCTGGGCCGCATTTCGCTAACGCTTTCAGGATTACGTCCAACGCAGGCTTGTCAAGCGCCCTGCTTTTGCAAGCTCCGCATACTCGTCGCGTTCACGGCCCGGACGAGAGTGTCCTAGGACGCTGCGTGTCTCTGGATGCTCGGATCCAGGAGGGGACAGGCGATGGTCAAACGGGTGGTCCCTGGATGCCGGATCCCAGCGGACTTCGGGTATCGCGCCCTTCCCAGGCGCACGTGAGCAGGGTGGAGGTCTGAGGATTCCCGGTTTCGGCACCAGCTTGTAGTCGCAATCTAACGCGTGGTCAGCGCCAAGAACGCAGACGGTGACGCTGAGATAACATCTGAGGAGATCGCCATGGCAGCGGAGACCGAGGGTCCGTGGTTCCTAGCTAATTCTCCCGCCTGGCCGGTTCCTGGCACCTTTATTGCTATTCTATCGGGGCGGTAGGAGGAGGACCTGGGAGTTCCGAAGGAGAGCTGAGGTCGTGAGATGGAGATCATCATGTGATGCATGATCTCATCTGGCTACGTGCGGAGAGGAGCGTAGGCGTCTGAGCCTAATCCTCACCTGGGGGCAAGACCATTGTCCCTGCGCCCGGTGATTGAGCCAGGCAGTTCATGACCCGTGACTCATTGGGGGATGAGGAGTGGGGGTGCGGTGCGACCAGCAAGGCCGTAGGTCCGTTGGCGTCCCAACGTTCTACCACGGCACTGCTGGGTCGGCAGTGCACTACTACAGAAATCCCACCCCCAGCATCCTCCCTCCTGCACTTGCCCCCCACCTCTCCCCAGAGGCTTGTGTGTGTGATTCTCTTGGAAGAGCAGCCACCACTCCGTTTGCTTTGGCTTTTCTGCCCCCCCCCCCATGTGACCAAATGGCCGCAGCCCAGGGACATTTGACCCCATGTGTCCCCCTGGGTGGTACGCCCCTGCTGAGACATCACACAACTAACAGAGCATGATTGAGAAGGGGGAGCCGTGTGTTTGTCTGTTACAGCAGAATAAAACAGCCCAGTTGCACCTTAATGCCTAATAACATTTATTTCCATATGAGCTTTTGCGAGTCACTGCTCATTCCCTTCAATATATGGAGGAAGATTAAACTGGGAATTATATATAAAGGGTTGATTTCTGGGTGGGATAGAAGGGATAAGTCTTTCCTGAGTCTTTCACAGGTAAATTCTCTTTAGATTTTCTTCCTTCTCCTTTCTGTCCTACTCAGCCGAGTCTCTGAGCTTCCCAATCCAGTTTCAGGACCTGAGCACAATCTCCCGTCCCCAGGTGGTTCTAGCTATAGGTGGAACATATTTGGGTAAATTTGAGTGAAATTGGATGCTAAGGATTTGTGACTGAATACTCCCATTGCATTTTGGAATTGCCTTGAATTGCTATTATTGAACTGCTCAGAATTGCCTCTTTAAAGAATTGCATTCATATGTAGAAGTGTGTTGAACTAATTCTTGCGTTGATAATTGCCTTTCCCCCTTCATTCCTGCATTATATCCTTTGTTAAATCAATAAAGTTTTTCAAAAGCGTTTGTCTCTCTTTTTCCATTCCTGAAAGGGCTATTAAACCTAAGCCAAGCTCTGTGTGTGTGTGTGTGTGTGTGTGTGTGTGTGTGTGTGTGTGTGTGTGTGTGTGTGTGTGTGTGTGTGTGTGTGTGTGTGTGTGTGTGTGTGTGTGTGTGTGTGTGTGTGTGTGTGTGTGTAAAGTGACAGCTGACCTATGGCAACTGCTGATGGGAGTTCAAACCAAGCAAGAAACAGTCAGAGATGGTTTGACATTGCCTGCCTCTTTGTCACGCCCCTGGTATTCCTTGGAGGTCTTCCATCCAAATAGTTGCCAGGGTCAAGGCTGAGAAGGCATAACTAGCCCAAGGTCACCCAGCACATTTCCATGGCAGAGTGGGGATTTGAATCGGAGTTTTCCAGATCCTAGTCCAACACTTTAACCATTGCACCATCCCAGTGGTGGGATCCAAAAATGTTAGTAACAGGTTCCAATGGCGGTGGGATTCAAACAGTGGCGTAGCGCCAATGGGGCTGGGCAGGGCACGACGGGGGCGTAGCTGGGCATTCTGGGGGCGGGGCATTCCTTGGGCGGGAAACGAATGCACACAGGCACAGGCTGGCACAGGCTGCCACGCACGCTGGTGCATCTCCTGCTAGACTGCTCCAAGTTCTGTGTGCTACTGCTGAGGGGCATAACTAAGGCAAAAATCACGTGGCAAAATCACCAATTAGTAACCCCCTCTCGGCACACACAAATAATTAGTAACCTACTCTCGGGAACCTGTGAGAACCTGCTGGATCCCACCTCTGCACCATCCTGACTCTCAGGTCTGTGTATACAAGCATCAAAAGATCTCTGGATCCAGATCTGAAATATGCACATGTGGGGATACTCCAACAAGAATCTCCTTGGATGGCTAACAGTATTCAGGGGCAGTAGACATCTGAGTGTCAGCTGCGGAAGGAAATGTGGGGACAGATAAGATAAGCCTGGGTCTTTGTGCCCCTGCTGTGGGCAAGAAGATGCCAGGTTAGATGGACCTTAAGGTTGTTTGTTTATTAATTCATTTTGAAAATGTCTATGCTGCTTTTTCGGGTATCCTGCCTAAGGTGATTTACAAAATATTACATAAGAAAGACATAAAAGTTATGAAGAGTCAGTGTTTGAAAGCAGCAAGAGCATAAAATATCATAAAATATGGAGCAACTTAAAATGGATCTTAAACATTTCTCCAGGTAAGGACAAGCTAAAACAGACGATCTCCAGTTTATTGGTCCTCATCCATCCCATTACCTTCTCTGGACATCTGTTTAGTTTGACCTAGCAGGACTCTGCTTAGGTTCTCATGTGTGCTGAGGAAGGCATAGAAGAACCCAGCAAACCAAAACCTGTGAGGAATAAACTTCTCCAAACGATAAAATTGGTGGTTCTTTTGAAAACGCCCACGCTGATCCGCTCCCATGCAAATACCGCAAGAGATGGATCGGTTTATTTTTCCGGCTTTGCTGCCTGTTCTCCCCGCCCCTTAGCTGCAGCCAATCAGATCATCAGAAAAATGGAATCTATGTAAACTACGTAAATGACGTAAACGTTCATGTGGAAAATGAAAATAAACCGGGGGCTCGTGCGTAATTCACTGGAGTTCTTCCTCCTGGCCTGACTGCAGGGATGGGCAGCCGTGCAAAGGGAGAAACCGGGATAAAAACACCCTGGGATATATTTGCTGCCTGTTCTCCCCGCCCCTTAGCTGCAGCCAATCAGATCATCAGAAAAATGGAATCTATGTAAACTACGTAAATGACGTAAACGTTCATGTGGAAAATGAAAATAAACCGGGGGCTCGTGCGTAATTCACTGGAGTTCTTCCTCCTGGCCTGACTGCAGGGATGGGCAGCCGTGCAAAGGGAGAAACCGGGATAAAAACACCCTGGGATATATGATCCCAGGTCTATCCCAGGAAATTTTGTCTGTGGGGAAAATGCCTATAAAAGCTGTCTATTCAGAGAAAATGCCCGAGGGAGCCGGTGTCGTGTGCAAGTCCCACCAGGCTCAATGCTCAGGCCAGTCAGACTTATGCACCTGGCTTTCCCTAGCCTGCACACCAAATTGGACATGGATACCAACATGTTTAGAAATGAAGCCATCATTTGGATTAAAAAAATAACCCTTGTTCCACCACATTTGCCTGTCTAGCTCCAAATGCACGTGCGCGCACGCAAACACACACCCCTGGTGCTGTACAAGCTTCAGGCCCATTTTATGCATTTGTCTGCAATATTTTTATCTGACCTCTCCAACACGATGCTCAAGGCAGCTAATAACACAAATGATTTTAAACATACAAATTTCACCAGTCTTACTGTTGCAGCAGGATTCAATTTCCCTGAGATCAATATTTTTCAGATTGCATTTTTCCTGGTTTGAGTCCCTGCGGAATTTATAGCACCCATCAACACCTGAAAGTGGAGCCCTTTTCAGTGCAAGTAGAACATGTTGTTTGTCGACTGGTTCAGATATGAAATGCTACTTTGGTAATTAAGTTGGCTGATTATTAGGCGCAACAAGTGGATGCTGCAAGTGAAGAGACGGGGAAGGCCCTCAAGCTGCGGCAGGCTCTGCTCGGAGGGAGCGTCTCGACTGAAATGGGCTGGGAGGCAGAAGGCTGCGGGCAGCTTCGATCAGCTGGCACTTGTATGTGTGTGTAAAATGCCATCAAGTTACAGCCAACATATGGCAACCCTGTAGGGCTTTTAAGGAAAGAGAAGTTCAGGCAGTGGTGGGATCCAAAAATTTTAGTAACAGTTTCCCATGGTGGTGGGATTCAAATTGTGGCGTAGCGCCAATGGGGATGGGCGGGGCACGATGGGGGCGTGGCCGGGCATTCTGGGGGCAGGGCATTCCTGGGCAGGGCTGTGGCAAGGACCCAGCCACTGCGCCGGTCCTTGGGTGGGAAACGAATGCACGCAGGCACAGGCTGCCACGCACGCTGGTGCACCTCCTGCTAGACTGCTTCAAGTTCTGCGCGCTACTGCTGAGAGGAGGGGCGTAACTAAGGCAAAAATCACGTGGCAAAATCACCAATTAGTAACCCCCTCTCAGGTTACTAATTGGTATTCCTTGGTATTCCTTGGAGGTCTTCCATCCAAATAGTTGCCAGGGTCAAGGCTGAGAAGGCATAACTAGCCCAAGGTCACCCAGCACATTTCCATGGCAGAGTGGGGATTTGAATCGGAGTTTTCCAGATCCTAGTCCAACACTTTAACCATTGCACCATCCCAGTGGTGGGATCCAAAAATGTTAGTAACAGGTTCCAATGGTGGTGGGATTCAAACAGTGGCGTAGCGCCAATGGGGCTGGGCAGGGCACGACGGGGGCGTAGCTGGGCATTCTGGGGGCGGGGCATTCCTTGGGCGGGAAACGAATGCACACAGGCACAGGCTGGCACAGGCTGCCACGCACGCTGGTGCATCTCCTGCTAGACTGCTCCAAGTTCTGTGTGCTACTGCTGAGGGGCATAACTAAGGCAAAAATCACGTGGCAAAATCACCAATTAGTAACCCCCTCTCGGCACGCACAAATAATTAGTAACCTACTCTCGGGAACCTGTGAGAACCGGCTGGATCCCACTTCTGAGTTCAGGGCTGTTTGTCCTCTGCATAACAACCCTGCATTCCCTGATGGCCTCCCATCCAAGCACTAAGCAGGGCTGTTGGGCTGACCATGCTTAGCTTCTGAAATCTGATGAGAACAGGCTAGCAAGCACTTGAGTACAGCATAAACTTTGCTCTGCTAGAGAAGGAAGCATCCAAGATGCTTAGTAGGGAGCGCTAGAGAGCCTCCACTGAAGACTTGGAGTAGGGATGGATGACTCCAGTATGATTTCAGTGGTGACGATATGTAACTTCATGGAAAATAAACACAAGTATAAAGACCCTGGCCTGGGTGGTCCAGGCTAGCTCAGTCTCACCAGAACTTGGAAACTAAGCAAAGTCAGCCCTAGCTAGCACTTGGATGGAAGACCACCAAAGAATGCTAGGGTCATTATACTGAGGATTGCAATCATAAACCACCTCTGAATGTTTCTTTCCTTGAAAACCCGACGGGGTTGCCAAATGTCAGCTGTGACTTGACGGCACTTTACACACAAACACATTGTAATGTCTGTGAAATAAAATAAAGTCACTAAACACTAAAAAAGGTTAAGTTTCCCCTTCAGTCGTGTTCGACCCTGGGGTACCACTGCAAGCAGTGATTTCATAGGCAAGCGGTTTTTGTGGGGTAGTTTGCCATTGCTTTCCCCGCACACCAACACTACATATATCCAATCCCGCAGTTCAAGAGACCAGTGTTGCCAGTTCTGCCCTGGCCACTGGTGGGAGATGAGAGCAGGGTTGCTAGATACAGGCTGGGAAACTAATGGAGATTTGGGGCTGGAGGCTGAGGAGGACAGGGACCTCAGAGAGGTGCAGCACCATTGAGTCCACTCTCCAAAATATCTATCGTCTCTAGAAGAACTGATCTCTGTAATCCTAAAATGAGCAGTAATTCTAGGGAAACCCCAGCTCCCACCTGAAAGCTACTATCCCTACCAAAGACTTGACAGCAACTATATCTTCAAAAGAGGGTGCAGGAAAGGTAGATAGGGAGAGATATGGGGTTTGTTATTTTAGTTTGATTTTAATAGGAATTTGTTTTGAACCATGTCTGTAAGCCACCTTGAACCATAAGGAAAGGCATAGTATAAATATTCTAACAGCAACAGTGATAAGTTCTGCCGATTCCTCCTTCCACTGAAGTCCCCATTTTCTCCCCCTCCCCTCCATGCTGTCTCTCAAAATGGGGCAATAAAATCAGGGGGAGCTCAGTGAGTTGCAAAACAGATGGAAACAGGAGAGTCCAACTCTGCAAAGTCCACTGATGTTTGGTTATGTGACAGAGACTTAGGTTGCAAGGTAGCCCGATCTTCAGTATTTTGGAGGTTACAGTGGATTTTAAAAAATCCATCCACATATTTGGTGATATTGGTGGGATCAATCCCACCACCACCACCACCACCACCACCACCATTTTAAGGCCTAGAAGGCCCAGAAGGATACTGTGATGTGGTGGAAAGTGACATCAAATCCCAGCTGACTTATGGTGACCTCGTAGGGTTTTCAAGGCAAGACATGAACTGGAGTGATTTGCTACTGCCTGCTTCTATGTAGCAACCCTGAACTTCCTAGGTGGTCCATCTATTCAAGTACTAACCAGGGTCAGTCCTGCTTAACATTCAAGATATGAGGAGATTGGCTTAGCATGGCCAATCCATGTAAAGGTAAACCATGATAGATGGTTCTGAAAACCCAGGAGAATTAGCGGTAATAAGGACACACTTTCCCTCTCTGCAGGCTGGCAACATTGATCTGTTAGAGCAGTTCTCAACCTTTGGGTCGGGACCCCTTTGGGGGTCGAACGACTCTTTCACAGGGGTCACCTAAGACCATCGGAAAACACATATTTCCAATGGTCTTAGAAACCGAGACACCGGTTGGAAGTCACCACAACATGAGGAACTATATTAAAGGGTCGTGGCATTAGGAAGGTTGAGAACCACTGTTAGACTGAGCAACCGGGGGGGGGGGGGGGGGAGGGGGCGGCGGCAATTTCAGCTGCATATCCAGGACCCAATCATGTTGATAATCCACATCACTGGAAAAATACCTAGTTCTGAGAAGTCACCACTTTTTCTAAGGTCAAGCTGGAAAATGGTGAGTCTCCACCCTCGCCGTATTCTTTCCATATGCTCAGAATGTGCTGATATGTATTCATAGAAAACCGGCCTAATTCATTCAACAAGTCTCTAGTTAATGTGGCATCCAAGTTAGATCAGATGTGAGTGATTTTATCTGTGAAGAGCTTAGCAAATTTGTCAAATGAGCTGCCAAGACATCCTCTTTATCCTCTTGAGAGCTGAGATGTTAATAGATCTCTTATAGCTACAAGCTGCAGCCATGGATGGGACCATACATACACGCAGCCATTACAGGAAAGTACCAATTTGTTTATTCACTTTTTCCCTACATATGCACTCTCCCAAAGGGTAACTCACACTCCTGGGGCCATTTCAGGTCAAGAAAATTGCGGGGGGGGGGGGGGGGGGGGGGAAGTACATTCTTTCCCCCCTCTGCCACAGTCCCAATCCAAATCAAGTCCCCAAATAATAAATGAGTTGCAAGCAGCATGACATTTGATTAGCTGAGGCAAAATCAGGTTGGGGGAACCCAGACACAAAATATTAATGATCATAACCCATGCTTTGGCCCTCAAGGTGTATTCAGAAATTCAATAAAAACAGTACAGTTCATACAATAAAAATGCAATAAAATTGTGGGGCAAGCATGATGCAGTGGTTAAGAGCAGGTGGACTCTAATCTGGAGAACTGGGTTTGATTCTTTACCCCTCCACATGACTCTAATTTGGTGGACCAGGTTTGTTTCCCCACTCCTCCACGAGAAGCCTGCTAGGTGACCTTGAACTCAGTGGCGTACCTGCCCAGAGACAGGGGGTACCCTCTGTCCCCAGGTGCCACTAATCTGGTCACATGGAGTGCAAAATCGGCCCCCCACATGACCAGGAATACAAAAAGATGGACTTCCTGCTGCCTAGTTGTCTTCAGGCGCCCTCAGCCATGCCTATGTTGTCATCGATGTGGGCAGGGCCAAGGAAGCCTGAGGGAGCCAGGAGCTGGGAGGGGGGTGAGGCCTGGGGGCAGGGCTCGGGAGTGGGAGGGTGACTGGAGCGGGGGGGGGGGGGCACCCGGAGAATGGCTGTCTCCAGGTGCCATTTCCTCCCCATACGCCTCTGCTTGAGCTAGACACAGTTTTCTCAGCCTCACCTACCTCACAAGGTGTATATTGCAAGGAAAGGAAGGGAAGCAGTTTGTAAGCCCCTTTGAGACTCCTTGAAGGTTGGGGAAAGCATGATATAATCCAAACTCTTCTTCTCTTCTTCAGAAGGGTGCCTGATGGGCCAATTGGGAAGCAAGGGGTCAGCAGGGAAACCCACTACAACCCCAGAGGGAAACTGACTGCCGGGATGGGAGTCTTGGTTAGCAAAAGAACCTAAAGGGTTAACTCAAGCTCTGCAGCACAGGAAAGCGGAGTACCAGTCAGGCAATCAGGCAGCCCACAGCTGGCAAGCAGTCTTGGGGTGAAGAGGAGTCCTGCCCTCTGGGAGGGTCAGGCTGGGCTTTCGCAGGAGAAGATAAACTCCACCCATGGGTGGAGCTGGCAGATACAAGAGGCATGCCAGGAGGCAGAAGGGAAGGAAGCCAAGCTGAAAGCATCTTGCTGTAACCGAAGTGGTCTGTGAATTAAAGGCTGCTACTGCTGTGCCTGGACTCTGGTTGGTTATTGCAGCTAAGAACAAAGGAGCGAACATGGACAAACCTCAACCCTCCAGCCTTTTATGGCCCTCGTGGCTTACAAACTGCATTATAAAATTAGAAACCATGGGACCCCCACAGCCAGAGTAATGATGGAGAAAGACCGGTGCTGAATCTGACCAAACTTCAGAGCCCACTCTGTGCTGGTGATGAGGGTGGCCAAGAAGTCATACTTTATTATTTTAATATTGGCTACTGGTTTTCACCATGATCTGGCTGGCCCAGGCTAGCCCAGTCTCATCAGATCTTGGCTGCAAAGTAGGGTCTTCCCTGCTTAGAGCTTGGATGAGAGAGCATCAAGGATCTCTAGAGTTGCTATGCAGATGCAGGCAATGGCAAACCAGCTCTGTTGGTCTCTTGGCTTGAAAATTCTACAGGGCAGTCATAAGTGTGCTGCAACTTGATGGCACTTCACGCACACGCACATTGAGTCTTTTCTCTCCTTATTTCCTTCTTTCATTTAAATCCTGTCTCTCTAGCTAGGTGTTTCAACCAGCATAGGGAAACAAAGGGAAGAAAAATAAAATAAGCAACACAAATGTAAAGCAATAAAGCAAGACAACAGTTTAGAAAGACTCAATACAACTAATTTCCCTGCAGTAAAACCAGCCATGTGCTAAAACTAGTATTCAATAAAACCAGCAGCACAAAAGAGTTTTGTACATGATAGAAGGCTGTGAACACAAATCAGGATACATGCAATCAGGATAAAATCTTAGTTAAAACTCTGGATGAAAAGAAATGTTTTAGCTTTAAAATCCCTCTTCCCTAAAGTATCAGGTTATCCTCACTGGGCCCCTGCCATTTCTGGGGCTTCGTGAGACAGAGAGTGAGCGATCTGACATGTCTTCAGAGTCACATGAAACTTCTTCACCTCCAGATTCCCCTTCTTTTGCCTTGCATAGAATATGACATCAAGAGTGTCTATTTGTTTGGAACTCAGCATTAATCAACAGCGTGGAAGCCAAGCTTAGAAAAGAAGAGGAAGAGTTTGGATTTATACCCCACCTTTCTCTCCTGTAAGGAGACTCAAGGTGGTTTACAAGCTCCTTTCCCTTCCTCTCCCCACAACAGACACCTTGTGAGGTAGGTGGGGCTGAGAGAGTTCTGAAGAACTGTGACTAGCCCAAGGTCACCCAACAGGAACGTAGGAGTGCAGAAACGCATCTGGTTCACCAGATAAGCCTCTGCCACTCAGAGGGAGGAGTGGGGAATCAAACCTGGTTCTCCATATGAGAATCCACCTGCTTTTAACCACTACACCACGCTAGCTCTTAGTTTCAGCTTGCCAGAGCTTGGATGCTACGCTGGGTTGGTCCTGATTAGTACTTGGATGGGAGACCACCAAGGAAGACTGGGGTTGCTATGCAGAGGTAGGCAATGGCAAACCATCTCTGTTTATCCCTTGCCTTGAAAACCCCACCAGGGAGAATTTCTTGGGGTTTCTGGGAGTCAGTTGCTACTCGATGGCATATTTTACCTTTTATCAACAGCAGTATCAGTCTGGAAGAAGGTCTCCCTGCCATCAACATTTTTATCTCTTACTTGGCTAAATATGTGGAGGGAATACTAATCAAATTTGCAGATAATGCCAACTGAGGAGGGATAATTAACACCTCAGAAGGTAGAGGGGATATTCAACATGACCTCAAGAGGCTGGGAAACTGGACTGAAATTAGCAAACTGAAAACTAGTACAGATAAATGTGAAGTCCTGCAGTTAGGGGGGGAAAGAATCAAATACACAAATATAGGATAAGAGGATATGTGGTAGCAGTAGTACATGTTTTAGGAATGTAGTCAATCATTAGATGATGACCCAGGTGTCAGAGGACAGTTTTATGGATACCATGGACCACCAAAAGATAAATAATTTGGGTTCCAGCTCAAATCAAGCCTGATTTGGGTTCTAGCTCAAATCAAGCCTGAATTCCTCCAGAAAGCTAAAATGACCAAACTGAACCTCCTGTATTTTTATCCCATTATGAGAAGACAAAACTTATTGGAAAGGGCCATAATTCTAAGAAAAGTTAAAGGCGATAGGAAAAGAAGAAGACCCAATATGAGGCAGATTGATGCAGTGAAGGAAACTACAGCCTTCTTTTTGCAAGATCTGAGCAAGCCTGTTGACAAGAGGATGTTTTGGAGGTCATTCATTCATTTGTAGGGCCACCATAACTTGGAAATGACTTGACAGCTGATCATGGTGTGGGTTGAATATGTGATGTGGCTGTAAGAAAAGACTAATGCAATACCAGTCTGCAATTGGCAGAAGCAGGGTCTTTAGATCATGAGAAACTGACTGTTCCACTCTACTCCATACAAGTTAGAGTTCATTTGGAGACCTGTGTCCCTTGCTGAACTTCTGATTTGCACGTGGGGAGAACCAGGGTCGATTCCCCACGTGTCCCTTAGAAGGCCAGAAGACTAAAGTCAGAAACTAGCCAGAGAAGGGAGAAGGGTAGGTGGCTGTTTTTAATCCCTACCCAAGCCCAGATTTTCAGTCTGCCCTTTGGCCCAGAACTAGTAGCTCATAAATTCAGCTTTCATGGAAGTCTTTGTTGTTCTTCTAGTTCAGATTTGCAGAGGCTGAATTGAAACAGTTACTTCTGTTCAGTTTAATGACTCCATTGTTTTTAATAGCTGAGCAGCATTCCCATTGACTTTAATGGCAGTTAAAGCTATTATTTTTTTTAAACAAAAACCCTTTTGAAATTCTCTTTGAGACACTTGGTTTAAAGCATTTAAAACAGGATCTATACTTTACCAGTTCTGATATTGACCTGTTTGTCTCCCACAAAACACTGCCCTGTGAATTCATTGTCTAGTAAAGTCCTGAAAGGCACAACAGAAACTCTGGACATTTATTTCCTTGGAGTTACACACGTGAAGGATTCTCTGGCCTTGGCGAAGAAAATAACAACTCCTGCAGGGACTGGCAAAGAATCCTCCGCTGCAAAACAAACTATAGAGAGCTAAGCTTTCCTAATTTCCAAACCTGAAATTTGCTTGAATCTTAAATGGGCTGACCACTCAAGGCCAGGTCTCTGCTGACTCCACATAGACTTAGGAGAGAGGATTGTAGGCTGGAAACAGCAGGAAGCTGCTCATGAAGCCCACTTGAATTTGCCTTTGAGAAGCCACCCCCCCCCCCCCGATTATTCTCCCCTTTTCAAGTGCAAGCCATTTTTTTTTAGCAGAAGTTCAGAAAAGGTAAAAGAGAGGCAAGAAGTGAGGGCTGTTCCAATTCTGGGCTAGCTCCAAATGTTAACTATACTCAGGAGCAGCAGTGGCATAGTAATTAAGAGCAGGAGCACTCTAATCTGGAGAACTAGGGTTTGATTCCCTGCTCTGCCACTTGAGCTGAGGAGGCTTATCTGGTGCACTAGATTAGCTTGTGCACTCCAACACATGCCAGCTGGGTGACCTTGGGCTAGTCACAGCTCTACAGAGCTCTCTCAGCCCCACTTACCTCATAGGGGGGAGGGGAGAAGGGAAAGGAGATTGTAAGCCCCTTTGAGTCTCCTACAAGAGAGAAAGGGGGTATAAATCCAAACTCCTCCTCATCCTTCTTCTTTTCAACAAAAAGAACTAAGTGTGGTCTTGTGTGCTGTGGCGGAAGTCAGAGCAGCGTGTGCCCACACTGTAAAGTATCACAATTCTCCTGGAGCATTTTAAAACCATACTGAAGCACTGCTTCCATCGACACTATTGTTATCTGTACTGGGAAATGTAGCACTTTGATAAAATAGCATCTATATTGCTCCAGACACCCTGTTATCGAGACTTCCCTTTTTGTAAAGTTGCACCCGCCATTTCTCGTCATGGGAAAGAAAATGGTGGGCGCAACTTTACAACATGGGAAGTCTCGATAACAGGCTTCCAGAGCAATATAGATGCTATTTTATCAAAGTCTATGTTTCCCAATACAGATAATAATAGTTTCGATGGTGCTTCAATAAGGTTTTAAAATGCTCCAAGAAGATCAGAAGTGAGTGGGGGGTGGAAGGCAGGCACTAGGACCCAGCAGAGAATTCAATATAAAGGTGACCCAGGAAGATGTGGCAAATTAATTCATACATCTCCTGAGTTCTTTATACTGAAAAAGATATACTTAATTGTTTACTCTGAGAGAAGCTCTAGTGTATCATTAAACTATTAAAAGAGCCCAAATGTCCCATCCCCCAGTTGAAGTTCCCCACTGCATCTCTGCATGAGTTTCTGCTCCAGTCTTTTCTACTTTGACTGGACCTTTATACAGACCGAGGTAATTTCAATATTTGTCTTGTCCTGACCTCTCCAATGCAGATTGTGGGGGTACCCTGACCCCCCCCCCCCACGGTTCCCTGGAGGTCAGCTTCTGGTGTCCCCAGGGCCTGGAAAGGGCAGAAGTCAGCTCATCATCTTTGGGCTCCCTCGCTCCACCCAAGTCATTGCTCCCATGGCAAGGGTGGGGTTGGGAGAGCCCGAAGACGACGTCATATTCGGGCTCCCTTGGCCCCACCCACTTTGATGACATAGGAGGGAGCCCAAAGACGGCGAGGACTTTCTGTTGCCTCGTGTCTTCCCGAAGGCATCTGGTCATGAGTGGGGCCGATTTTGCACACACACCCCACGTGACCAGCTTAGTGGTGCCTGGGGACAGGGGTTACCCCTTGTCCCTGGGCAGATACACTCTTCTGCTTGAGTCACATGAGTCATTGG
Organism: Sphaerodactylus townsendi; assembly: GCF_021028975.2. NCBI lineage: Eukaryota > Metazoa > Chordata > Lepidosauria > Squamata > Sphaerodactylidae > Sphaerodactylus > Sphaerodactylus townsendi. The sequence goes on from NC_059430.1 coordinate 103,364,559, forward strand.
TGACTTTTGGTTGGCTGTGCTCAGATTAGAGCAGTCTCATGGTTGCGGATTGCTCACCAGCTCTTCAGATTGAGTGATGTTTTTCACTCCAATGAGATGGTTGGGAGCAGGGTGCATTTACTCTTCTAGTGCCCAAACTTGTAATTAACCAGAAACAAGAAGGGGAGGTAACTCCACCTTATGGCACTGCAGGGATTTCCCACAAGGGGTCAGAGGCTAACATCAGCCTTTTTTCTTCCAAGTCTCAACCTCTGATTCTTTTCAAGTGAGCACCAGCCATTCCTGCTGTCTTTGAGATGTGAGCTGTGGTGGTCTGTCGGCATCATGGAAGGCAACCTGCAGTTTTCTGCAGTGCCACTAAAGCTGAATTAATTGAAAAAGAACCTGGGAGCATCATTCAATTAGTCAAGAGCAGCCTCGGTCTTTACAGAAGCCATTCTTTTTAGCAGGGGCGTCGGTGTGGATAATCCTCTAGGTAGGGGGAACTTGAGAGGTATGAGTAGAGTTGCCAACCTCTGGGTGGTGCCTGAAGATCTCCTGGAATTACAACTAATCTGCCAGCTACAGAGATCAGTTTCTGGGGAGAAAATTGCAGCTTTGGAGGGGAGGCTCTGTGGCATTGTATCAACTGAGGTCATTCCCTTGCCCCAAACACTCATTTTCCAAGCTCTGGCTCCCTCCTCCTAAAATTGCAGGAGTTTCCCAATCCAGACCTGGAAACCCAGTTGTGAGAGCACAGTCTCCTTGCAAAACTTTTGTCCTCAAAGTAATCACTTCCCCCTTGAAACTTGGAATGGAAAGAAAGAAAGATGGACAGATAGATGGATAAGCAAATGGATAGGTGGATATGTGGAAGGATGTGGATCTTCTGATGGTAACTGCCTCCACCCCTCCACACTGGAAGAACTGTGAGGATTGATTCCATATCAGCCAGCCTTAAAGAGACTATGGGAAAGTGTCAGCTACTTGCTGCTGAAATGCCCGTGTGGGGGGAGGGGGTGTGTGTTGCCAACTGCCAATTTTGGAGTGTGATGCTCCACTTGCCATTCTCGTGAGCTGTCAAAAGAAATGTTAGCTTCCTTTTCGGAACATTTCAAGATCGGGGGTGGGAAGTGCCTTCAAGTCTCAGCTGACTTGTGGCAGTAACTGTAAGGTTTCCGAGGCGAGAGAGATGAACAGAAGTGGTTTGCCATCGCCTTCCTCCGCATTGTGACCCTGATATTTCTTGGTGGCCTCTTATCCAAGTACGAACCACGGCCGACCCTTCTTAACTTGCAACACCTGATGAGATTGGGCTAGCCTGGGCGAGCCGGGTTAGGGCTTTGCAAGAATGCGAGAGACGAGCAAAAGTGTTTGACATTGCTGCATCTGTGCAGCAACCTTGAGCTTTCTTAGCAGACTCTCATCCAAGTAATAACCATGGCCAACCCTGCGTAACGTCCAAGATTTGATGGCATCAAGCTAGCCTGGGCCAGCCAGGTTAAAGCTTTGTAAGATTAAAACAAGAGTTACAATTTCCCTCCTTCCCTCCCATCCTTCCTCCTCCTTCCCTTCCCCTCTCTGTTTCTCTCTCTGAGGCTGCCTCTGTCTTTTGTGACATTCCTTGGAACAGACAATGTGTGATTTTTTTCCTTCAGGTTCATTCAAACGTTCAGTGAAGGCTGTGAGAACCGGCGTGGTGTGGTGATTAAGAGCACCAGGCTCTAGTCTGGATTCCCCGTTCCTCCACAGGAAGCCTTCTGGGTGACCTTGGGATAGTCACACTTCTCTCAGAACTCTCTCAGCCCCACCTATCTCTCAGGGGGGCATGTGGAAGTGATTATAAGCATCTTTAAGACTCCTTCAGCAGAGAAAAGCTCTTCTACTTCAGTGTTTTTCCTACCATTTGCATGAGCTTGGATGTGCATGCTTTGAGCTTCTGGCATCCCCACAACATTGTTCTCCCATTCATACTTCCACAAATGTAAAGAGACACAATGTGTGGCCTGGTTGAACAGCCCTTAAGGAAGGAGAGAAATGAATGTGTGGGAGGGGGACATCCCTCCTCCTCTGAGGTTCTTCTCCTTGAATAGCTGGGGTTTTGCTAAAGCATCCATTTGGGGGGCATTGGAAAGTCCCATGTGGACTGTCGTGTACCTTTTGCGTGTCCTGCACAGTGCCCAGCATAGATCTGGTACTTTATGAATGCAAAGTAATAGCAGCAAAGAGAATAGTCAAACGACTGAGAGTGTGGATTGTGGTGGTGGGGGGAGTTCTTTTTCATTTCTGGGAGCTTTGATAGACTAAGGACATTTTCAGTCATGATGCTTCATCCGGTTATTGCTTCGTTCCATTTGTAATGCAAATGTAAGACTGACTCCAGCCAGATTGTGTGCTCTTGTTATGAACAGAGCCTCTGGTCTGTTTTATCTTCCACAAGGTGCACAGGAGAGGCTCAGGGAGATTTAAGACTCATGTATGTAAAGGCTCTGAGTTTTAACCCTGATTCACAGTTCGGGATTTGCCACTTCAGGTCAGCTAGCTCACACAGTCCGCTGTCAACCATCATGTGTACATTGACTCAGATGAAAAGCAGTGTGTGTGTACCGATTCAAATAGAAAGGATTAGAAAATGTAGGCCCAATAATTATTTTTTTAAGGAACAAAAATCAAATAAATAGGAACATAAAAGAATCAAGGATAAAACAATTGGGAGATCTGATTCATTTCCGATTCATCAGATCTCAGAAATTAAGCCAGGTCAGTTATCAGATGATGAGAGCACCGAGGAAAGCTCTGCAAAGGAAGGCCATGACAAACCACCTCTGCTTCTTACTTACCTTGAAAGCCCGTTGCTGTGTTGACATAAGAGATTACACTGGTCTGTTGAATTTTCCATCAACCATCATCCTGAAAAAACAAAGTGTAGCTTGGCTGGAAGAGCAGTTGGGTGGGTGGGTGTGGGAAGGTAGGAAAAAGTGACAAACGCCAGAAAAAAAAACACAATGCACGATTTAGTTTCTCTGGAAAAGTGAAGCAACAGGAAATGTCACATTTTGCCTGCATTTGAAAGCCATGTGGTTTCTCTGATCTGCAGCACAGTGGCTTTGGAAGAGGCAAAAAAAGTTGCATAATGGAATGTCTACAGCGAAGGGAAGATGTCCTCCTCTCTGCGAGGCAGAACCCACTTGCGTAAATGGCCACTGCGAGTTTTCTGCATATTGGTAGCAGCTCACTCCAATTCCAGCAGTACCAGGTTAGGGTAGTCTGGCACACTTTGTGGTTGAGGAATAGGGGGGAAAGATGCCTTTGGTGCATCAATGTCAATTCCAGCCAAAACCCAGAAGCAAAACCATACAGACCAGCAAAATCCTAGAGCATCAGTGTTGTCCCTTTTGCAGTTAGCCAGGAGTGACATCCACAATATCTTCCCACCGTTTGATACCTGTCAGCCAGAATCTAGATAGGCTGTTTATCTAATGTTAATCTGTGAAGGGCAAGCACACATTGATAATGTTATTCAATAATGAAATAAGGATAAAATGGCAGCCAAAAGGAGAGAGTGGAGCGGCTACAAGGGATGCAATTATATACCTTCGCTTTCTGCTTGGTGAACCTTTGAGGGACCATCCAGAAAATTTCCCTAGTGGGTCTCTCCCCACCCCCCATCCCCTGCAACTAAGGCTGCCATGAAGGCAGGGAGGAAAAGGGGGACTCATTTGCATAAGGTAATGAAAGTGAAATGGATAGAGTTATCCCATTGGAAAGAGAGTGAGGGGGAGGGAGTGATTAAGCTTCTCTACCCCTTCCACACCTATTGCCAGCCAGGTGATGGGGATAGATGGAGGCTGCCAGAGCTGCAATTCACCCCAGTCGACCGATTTGCATCTTTGATTTCCCCTCCAGGTCTGAACAGTGACCCCATTCCCTCCTCCCCCACCCCCCTGGAAGAATAATTTGGCCAGAATTGGAGATATCCCTATCTGGAAATTCCCTACCTTTGCTGTGCTATGCTCCTCTCCCCCTCCACAGCAGTTTACTTATGTGCAAAATCTCCACCATCCAGAAGCAAAAAAAGGAAAAGAAAGCCATTTTTCTGGGCTCTCAAAGAGGCTTTCTGATGACCCCCCCCTTCCCCCTTCCCTCCCACTGTCTCCTGGGCCTTGAGTCTGGAGCTCCTGCCTCCAAGTTGCCTGCATTCCACTGGCAGAATCTGTCCACATAACGAGTCGTTTAAAATGCTGCCAAAACAACACAGATTCCGTGTGCCCGCACTAAGTTAGAACAGAAGAGGCCTCCATTTGGGAAATGTACGATTATTACCGCGCCAGCTCAAGCATGACTCTCTGACATCAAGCGCGGTGCAGCAGCCTGCAATTACAAGGCTGTTATTAAGTGTCATTTATGAGGAGGGTCTCTTGTCTGCAACTCTCCACCAAGCCATGTGCCAGCATCAGTCAGTTAAAGGGCTCGAGTCCCCCCCCCCCCCCCCCCGCTTCCAGCCGCTGTTCACTTTCAGCTTCTTCTTCCTCATTCAGGGAGGGAGCAAAATGCTGCTTGTTGAGCATTTTATCCTTTAATATCCTAATATGTTGAAGACTGACAATTTTATAGGTCCAAATGTAGGTCTAATGCAGCAAATTACCATTGACAATGAGCCTGGTCCGTATCAGGGCACTCCACTCATGATGGTGAAAAAATGCCGTCAAGACACAGTCAACCCTGCTGGGTTTTCAAAGCAAGAGATAAGCAGACTGTGGGCCTTTCCCCACTTTTCCCTTGGCCGCCGTCGCTGCGCGCAATTCCCAGCGCGCGGCATCCCCGGCGCGCCCCCAGCGTGTGCGGCATCCCCGGCACTCCTCTCGTGGGGAGTGCTGGGGGACCCCGTGCTACTCTCCTCAAGTAGCGCGGGGCTTAAGGTAAGTGGGGAAAGGCCCCACGTTTGCTTCTGTGTATCAACCCTCGTCTTCCTTTGTGATCTCCCGTCCAAGTACTAACTAAGACTGACTTTGCATAACTTCTGGGAGCTACTTAAGATTGGGTCAGGGCCATCCTGGGATTGGTGGCAGAAAGTGCAGTCAAGTTGCATCCAATTCATGGGAACCCTGTAGGGTTTTCAGTGCAAGAGTCAAACTGAGATAGCTTGCCATTGCCTGCCTCTCTGTAGTGACCCTGGACTTCTTTGATGGTCCCCTACCCATTTAAGTACCAGGGCCAACCTTGCTTAGTTTCCCATATCCGACAAGGCTGGGACCTGGATTAAATCTGGGGTGGAAGGCAGACATGTGCCCAAAGTCAGCCGCATCTGCTCAAGGTATCATTTGGGGATGGGGAGCAGGGGTTAGTTCATCACTGAACACCATGTGACCCTACACCTCTTAAGGATTCCCAGACTATCTGAGGAAACAGAAATGTCTTCACTCATCCTCAAATACAGGTTTCCCAAACCCCCATTTGTAGAACAGGAATGATGGTGGCTTATCTGGTAGTCAATTAAGTGGCATTGGCTTTAGAAGGAGAAGAAAGCAAAGGGAACGGGGTTCCATTTGTCCAGCATCTCTGCCAGCTGAGGCTTTGCTTTGTTTTGTATTGACCAAGGATCGTTGGTGCATTCCACACAGCTCATTCATAATGAGTATAACTTATTATGAATGAACCCGTTACCCCCTCTCATCCTTTGCACATGAGAAGCTTACTAATTCAGGAAGCAGCAGCAAATGCTGCAGCTCCTTTGCAGAGATGCTTTTTCCCCCTTTCCCAGGATGCATGTATAGTTATGGAGGCTTCTATGGGACCACTGTGGCCACACAGTACCTAGGCAAGAAAGGGGAAAAAATAAAAAATAAAAATCTCTTCCCCCCCCCCCCGACCTTGGGACCTTTGAATTGTGAGCAGCAAGAGACCCCCCCCTCCCCAACCAAGAATCTCCCCCGCCCCTGCATCCGAGAATTTCTCCCCATCTGAATGTGGTAGCCACCATTTGAGTGGACTCTCTAGAGAATCCACTCAAATGGTGGATGGAAGGGGGGAAATTGGGTGCTTCCTGTTGCTGTAGTTCACACAGGCAAGCAGGAAGCATTTGAAACCTGGGATTTTGCAAAAAGATCCCTAGTTTAGCAATGTTTATCAAACCCGATTTGAAATAAATATAACAGGCTGAGACTGTTTTGGGGGAAGGACCTGTGCAAAGTTCTTCCCCAAAATGAGATATTTTCCTTCCTCCGCCTGTTATATTTGTACTGCGTGGACTCCATCACTGTGAACTGTTTTTATCGCAAAACAGCAGCTTTGCCGATGGCCATCTGAAACGGCTCTAGGAGGCACTCCATCTGCTGCGAATTTTGTTGTGTTTACTAACTCCTTGCTTTCGCCTTATCTTCTATAAACGCTAAATGGTACCACTGACACCTTTTCATCATTAGTGGAATTAATCTATGGCCATTTGGGGATGCAGCCCCCCTCCTCTTAGATGAGCACTTAAGTACCAGATGTTTGCAGGATCTGAGAGGTAGCTAACAAAGTGGTGCAGGAATTAAACAGCAAACAGCAGTCCCTGGGAAGACGTGGTTCCTCCACCATCTAGCTCTGGGCTGTGTTTTACTGGAGTTGTTCTTTGTTACCTGTCAATAGACACCTCTCCATCATACACACAGATCAAAGGAGGAGAGACCTTTGACTGGACCAGCTAATCTTCAAAATTCTCCAGAGGATGTGCATAAATAATGAAAGAATGACATGCGAATGAATGAAATGCAAATTTATTATTATCTTTATTATAATGGAAACTAACAGGAATGCTTACAACGGTCATTAGTAGTTATTATTCTGGTATTTAGTTGTCTGGTGTACAGAGCTTGTGAAGTGCCAGTATTCCAGATAAAACTGATAACTGGACAACTCTACCAAATATTTAAATTGTGCCACCTGCTCTATTTTCCCTCCCTTGACACTTCTTGTTTAAAGCAAGACTTTCCCCCCAAAAAATACTATTATTTTAGATTTATCATAATTTACACATAGTCCCTCCTGATTACAGTAATCAATAAGCACATTTAATGCCTTAGTTATGAAGACCCACTTCCGATATAGAGAACAGCACCACGCCATTTGCGTGCAGCCGACAAGGGTTCTGTGACCAGGTGATATAGATGCATGAAGTGCTAATTTTTGGAGATAAGGGATCATGTAATTTACTAACACCCCAATCCAGAGGAGGGGGAGGCTGAATCCTCCTATGGAGGCAGCATGGGGCTGCACTGGTGGATTTGCTCACCCTGGGGCATTTACCCCAGTGAAGGGGCAAATCCACTGGCAGACAGCCATGACAGCCCTCCAGCACTCCTGAGCCCCTGCCGTCTCTGCCAGCATAGAGGGGACATTCCAGAGACGTGATCAGGAGGTGGCGCCTACATTAGTCAGCTTCCACCTGGCCTTTGCCTGCCAGAATGCCAGTGCTCAGGGCTTGGGCTTATGTTACCCTTTTGGGTGGTGAAAGCCCTTACAGCCCAGTGGAAAACATTCCAGTGTTGGGGAAGCTATTTCTGGTTTTTGTCCACCCACGCCACCAAGAAGGTCTCTTGGAGGCAGTGGGGCAACATCAAATGGCACTGTGTCCCATTGCCAGGGGCTCTGGATTGGGCTGATAGAGGTTAAAAAGTACAGCACCTAGGGAACAGCCTCTGGCGGTCACGCAGCTACCACGGGGGGGGGGGCGGGGGGGCGCCCCCCAGGTGCATGCCTTTGGGGTCTTGTGGGGGTGGAAAATTCCGCCCTGACTCCCCCTCCCACATACATTAGTTAAGCTGGCTGCAAAGGCTGACTAAACTAAGAAGTGGATTGAAAATTCGCCCTGACTCCCCTCCACATACGTGGATTAAGCTGGCTGTGAGAGCAGCTCTTTGCAACTGACTAAACTAAGAAATTAGGGGAAGCGCATGGAGTGGTGGAGCGAGGGCCTGTGGTCAGGGTCTGTGGGGCCTGGACACCATTTTGCCCCAGGTGCCATGCCACGGGCCTTTGGGGCTCTTGGGCATGATGGTAGGCTAGATCCATTTTCCTTTCAAGGTGCTACTGTGTGATTTGACTATGTAGTCAAGCCTCACTATATGGATTAAAAAAACTGACGCCTACCCTACTGGTGTAAGGGGCACCTACACCAGTGAACAGAGCAAACACATTGGTGGGCAGATGCTGCACAGTTCTGTGGCACTCCAACCCAGAAGGCCTGCTGCCCTGAGGCTGCACCACCACAGGAGAGCACACTGGCACAGTGGGAGGCAGACTAGGGGTGTCCCTGGGGGTGGAGCTGACTTTAGTCAGCTTCTACTGGAATTTCAGACTGGGAGTACCCCCTCCCTTACTGCACACATGCCAACAGAGAGTCTTTTTTCTCCACTGGGGCAGGAAGTTTCTCAGTTTTGCCTCCTTTCTGTGTTGCCCAAAACTCCTTCGGAGGCGGTGCAGCATTGCCTCTGCTGTGCCATTCCCAGTTGCCATGGAACTCCCCCCCCACCTCCAGCACCATCTGGATTGGGCTGCCAATCTCTAGAACTAACTGTAACAATTATTTAATTCCAGGTTTTTTTCCTGTTTAATGTTTATCTTTTTAAAAAAAGAAACCTGTAGGGCAAGGATCCTCAATACAGTGCCCGCTGTCACCTTTTCTTGCGCTAGCCAAATGTTTTTAAGAAGTAGGGGTTTTGCAGTGGTGGAATCCAAAAATTTTAATAACAGGTTCCGATGGTGGTGGGATTCAAACAGTGGTGCCGCCGCACACACGTACCTCCAGTCCCTATTGGGCAGGGAGGTTGCTTTAGTAACCCCTTCTCGGCACTCAGAAAAAAATTGTCACCACTTCTAGAGAAGTGGTGAGAACTGGTTGGATCCCACCTCTGGGTTTTTGCCCAGCAAGACTTCTGACTGGCTATTGGAGATTCAATTAACTGTGCAGATTTTTTAAATGCTAATTTGGCAACATCTGCCACCACAGCACAAAAATCTGAAGTTACTGGCTTTAAGCTGTGGCAGCTATATTGTGGCAGCCATTTTGCTGCTGTACCCACCATGTTGTTTCTCAAGTCAATTCCCAATTCTGACCACAAGGATCTGAAGTTACTGACTTTAAGTTGTGGCAGCTATATTATGGCAGCCATTTTGTTGCTGCATCCACCATGTTGTTTCAGAATTCCAGATGTGGCTGCAGGACAAAAAAAAGGTTGAGGACTCCTTCTCTAGGGCACAATCTATAACACATCCCATGAGAATGATGAAAAGTATGTCTTCCTGCTTGCCCGTGGTGATAAAAGATGGGACTTCCCGTCTGCATAAAATCCTGCATTGCTTCATTTCAAGAATGAAAGGTAAAGCAGCGGAAGTGAGGCAACCTACTGGAAGTGCCATCTTTTCCCCATGTTTCCACTCATCCCAACTGGCATGAACTGGCTGTAAGGGTTGCCAAACTGCTGGAGATCTGGAATTACAACTGATCTTCAGACAACAACAGTCAATTTCCCTGGAGAAAATGACTGCTTTGGAAGATGGACACTATGGGCCTTTCCCCACTTACCTTAAGCCCCGCGCTACTCTCCGAAAGTAGCGCAGGGTCCCCTGGCACTCCCCACGACAGGGGCGGCGACAGCGCAGCCGCCCCAACGCTGCCGTTGTCGCGCCCCCTCAGCACGCGGCATCCCTGGCGCTCTTTTAAACGGTGCCTTGTGATGACCCCGAACAGAGCAGGGGGGCGCCTGAGAGCAGCGCGCGGCATAGGGGGGATTACAGTAAGTGCGGAAAGGCCCTATGATATTATATATCTTCTCCTGAACCTCCAGGGTTCCCCTCACAACCTTCAGGCTTTTCCCAACCCACATTTGGGGATCATACCTGGCTTGGGATGAAAGAGTGAGGCTTGAAATGAAAAATGTGCCCATTAACAACTGAGATCCGCTGTTCCCCTCTCAGAGTTAGAGGAGTTAAAGGTTGAACGCCATCTGTTTAAAATATTTATGAAGTTGAAGCACTGCATTTTAACTGGTATAAATTTTAGCATTTTATTCTGTTTATCCACTTGTATGTATTTATGTTGTAAACCGCCCTGAGCCCTTTGGGGGAGGGCGGTATAAAAGTGGAATAAATAAATAAATAAAAATAAAAACTGGGGCTTTCTGCACACGCCCAGCTGCTTTCTGTTACTGTTTGTTCAGGCCTGAGATCTGGCACTAAAACCTGTGCATCTAAAACATCTATCAGCACAAGCCTGTACAAAAGGCGCAAGCAAAATCCAAAGGGTGGGGTACGAAATGCCCCTTTGTAATACCAGCTAGAGAACTGAGTTCTGCATTTTCTCTCACGCTGAAGACAATTGCTCAGGATGCAGAGAAAGAGAGGCTGAAAACCAAATTCCCTTTCAGAGTCTTGTATGGAAATGTCCTTCTTTATGTAGTGTCGAAATAATCTGCACCTCCCCCAACACACAATTTGTTATTTGGATGAATTGCTGGCGGCAGGCAGCCAGCGAGGTTTGCTCTCTTTTTCTGATGAGCGATCGCCATGGCTAGGTGGATGCTTCACGTATGGATTATTGACTCAGGCTAGGAGGCAAACGCAGGCTTCTGACCAGACAAAGTTAATTGGCTTCCTTCACAGAGTTTTGGGATTCCATGCCAGAGGATTTCTCCCTGACCTGATTTGGGGCTCAGCTACAAAGACAAACCAGCTTCTTTCCTGAAGCCACGCCAACTCTATATGAGCACTGGTTTAATGCGGTACGTGAGAGATGCCTGTTGGGGAGGAAACATGAAGACATCACTTGCACTGCTGTGGGCTTCCTGCATATTTCTCTGTGCTCTGAACTTGAAAACAAGACTCTGTCTTCCCCTTGGAACTCTCTTGCTGAAGATGGAGACGTCAAGCTTCGCAAGGACCTACTGGGAATAGAAACGAGAAGGCTTTCTGGGTGAAACTGTGAAGGACCAGACAAGGTCACTGTGCTGAATCTCACTCTGTGCAACCAAGTGAAGAATTTTTTTTTTTGGCTGAACGTTACATGAAGCTTCCTTAGACTAAGTCCAAACTTTGGCCTCTCAAGATCCATTCTCCTCCATTTTGGCTTGCAGTGGCTCTCCAAGATCTTAGGCAGAGTCTTTCCTATTACACAATGGTGTATCGGGCGGGTGGAGGGGTCATTTGACATTGACCCAGGTGCCACAACCCTTCCTGCAGCACCAGGAGCTGGCATCCGGGCTGCAGGAGGTCAGTGTTGAGAGCTGCGCTTTGGTATACGCACCTGCTGCTGCTGCTTCCTGACTGAGCAGTGGGATGCCTTTGAGCATTGTCGTGGGCCATCCCCGGACAGGGATGAGTCCTCAGCAGAGGCGGAGCTGCAATGGGGACATCTGGAGTGGCTTGCCCCGGGCACCACCGTTGCAGTCACATGTTGGGGTGGGACCGGGGGCGAGTCAGGGGCAGGGTGGGAGTGTCGGGGCGGGTGCACAGGCAGTTCATGTCCAGGGCATAGTCTCCCCTCCCTTCATCACTGGTCCTCAGGAAATGAACAGTGCCCAGTAAGCCCAGACCAGGTTGGGAACCAACAAGGGCTGGGCTTGGAGCAGGGTGAACAGCAGGCAGGTCAGGATTCAGAACCAGAAGTGTCTCCAGATGCAGGCTGTGCATCCAGTCCTGCTCCAGCTGCAGAGACTCATGCATGTAGCTCACCTGAGCCCACATGTCAACAGAGGCAGCGACACGGGGAGGTTTTGCAAGTTAAATGAAGAAGCATGCACCAAATGAAGAAGCTAGCTCAAAGAAGGCACCTCCTGCAGCAGCGGGAAGCAGAGTCTTCACAGGATGAAGTCTAACGTTCTGGTAGACCCTTTATTAAGCAGGTTCACAAAGCATAACTGCCTGGCTGCAACGAAGCACATGACTGCTGCAACGCTTCCTCTGACTTGTTGACTCTGTGCATTCTGACGCTTGGACCGGACTTCTGACGCTGAAATTGGTTGATGGCAGAGGTGGGATCCAGCAGGTTCTCACCAGTTCCCGAGAGTGGTTTACTAATCATTTGTGTGTGCCGAGAGGGGGTTACTAAATGGGTCCGCTTTTCCATCTCCACGCCCTCGCCTTCCCGAGAGGCATACTGCCTTTGAACGTGAAGGTTCCATATAGCAATTGCGACTAATAATGTAACTCCCTGAACTGGGTTAATCCCTTTCAGGTACTGCAATTCATTGATTCTCAGCCTTTCGTACCTTTTATCTCACCAGTCTCTATCAAAGAACCTGTGTGTTTCACCATTGCTGTGTTCAGATTTGTGAGTTGGGGCATTTTCTATAATGTGATGATGATTTAGAAATGACCTGGTTCAAAAAAAAATTTGGGTTGTGGTGGGGTGGCTGCCCATGGGGGGGGGGGCAATCTAACTCATATTTTGCCCAGGGCTCAGGTTTGCCTAGGTATGACTCTGCCCTTAGGGCTCAGGTTTGCCTAGGTACGCCTCTGCCCCTAGGTACGCCTCTGCCTAGGTACACCTCTGCCTAGGTATGCCTCTGCTGAGATGGGGCTGGCAAGGGAACCTGTTACTAAAATTTGGACTCTCGGACTACTCAGCTCCCTGCTGTAACTTGATACCTTTTCCTGGTGATCCAAGCTGGGACACACGTACACCACTGGAGAAGTGCTCCATAGGACACCTCAGGAGTAGAACCTGGCCTACGTGCCAATGCTGTATTTGGGGCGGCTTTCCCCCAAGAGCAAGCAGGGCCTGGGGAGGGGTGCAGTAGCGGCAGTGATGTCCCTCCTAATGAGGATTGAGAGGTAGACAGAGGTTTACACTCTTTTCTTCTGCCCCTCCCTGGGGGTGCAATTTTGGGGGGGCGCAATTTGAATACTTGCCCCGGGAGCCATTGTCTATAGGTACGCCACTGCCATCACCTATTGTTACCCTAATAAGGCAGTTTTTTCCACTTTAGTTGGGGAAATTAGTTGGAGACAGAGAGCAAGAGAGGTTAACTGGGGTCAATCACCCATGTATGCCAGGATAATCCTGGGTGAAAACTCTCAAATGAGCAGGCAGTTGCAGGAAGTTGGTTTTATTTAAAAATAAAAAATAGTCTAAAAAAGAAATATATTTTAAGCAAAAAACATACACACACAAAGCATCCATTTTGTCAGGAAGCGGTACCTTGATCTTAATGCCAGTGTTCTTGGTTGTCCTTAGTGGGAGGAGGGAATTGACTGCTTACACTATGACCTGATCCTTTTATCTGGAGATGCCGGAGATTGAACCTAGGACCTTCTGTATGTGAGGCCGATGCTCTACTGTTAACCCATGCTCCCTAGAATCCTCAATGCATCCACACATAGAATCCTCAATCCTCAATGCATCCACACATGAACACATGTGACACACGGCCTTATACTGATGCAGATATCAGTATAACAATATCAGGATTTAGGTGTTGGGAATGAGCAGAGGAAATACTTATCCGGATGTTCCTGTCTGCCTCCCTCGATCTCACTCTCTTCCTGGCTGCATACCCCCCCTCCCCTTCAGAATGTTAGCAATCCGATCTCTGCCCCACCTACCACCCCAAATTGCAGTAAGCACCTGGACACATAAAAATTGGCACTTGGGAGTTATATTCCTTTTCATGCAGCTAAATGGAAAATTTTGATTGCCTTTAGACACATCAAATAGATGTAGAAATGCAAACAGTTTTTTTTAAATGCTTTGAGCTTGTAGGGAGGCCGCAATTCTGTGTTTGACACCAATAACCTTTGCCTAATGAAAAGTCAAGTGTTGAATACAGAAATGCTCAAACCCTCCCTTGTAAGTCTTAGGGTGCTGAGGGATTCAAAACCATTGAAATCCGACAGATTGGCATTAAGTTCCTGAACAAGAAACACAAAATGGAGTGCCCCCCCCCCCAGTATTTGGGTTGGGGCCATAGTGCATAAGAAGGGCCTTGAAGCTTTCCCCCCGCACCATTTTCTAGATCTGAAACAGCCCACTTATATGCCCCGCAGAGGAAAATAGGCAGTCCGACAATGCATATAAGTTTCCCCAACAGGGAAAGCAGCTGTTTCAGGTCTGGAAAATGACATGGACACAGGCTTAGAACAGAGGACACCGCTTTCTTCTCAGATAGACATGATCTGAAAATGCAATGGAAAATAACACCAAGCCTCCAAACTGTGGGTTTAGATAGACTCCAGCATGCAGCTGCCCACTATTCTGGCTTTGTCGGTGAGGTTTTGCCTGTCTGGTGGGCTGTCAAGTAGGGTTGCTAACTCTAAGATGAGGAATACTTTTAAGATCTGGGGGTGGAGCAAGGGGAGGGAATAGTTTGGGGAAGGGGGAGGCCTCAGCAGGGCACAATTCTGTAGAGTCCACCCTCCAAAGTAACCCTTTTCTCCAGGGGAAACTTGTCTGTAGCCTTGACAACAGTTCTAATTCTTGTGGATCTTCAGGACCAGCCTGGAGGCTGGCAACCCTATCTATTGGATCGTGTTTTTGATTTATTATTGATTGTAAGTCACTGAGAATTTGTATCAAAAAGTAGTGGATGAGTATAGGCTAGTTCCACTTAATCCATTAACCTGGAATTATTTGTTCACCTAAGGCCCTTTTCACACAACCAAAATAAAATGTTTTGAGGCAGGAAATAAAATATTTATTCTGTGGAATTCTGCATGGTTGTTCTTTTTCCTCAAAAACATTTTATTTTCAGCCTGAACATGTTTTATCTGCATCCTCTTCTTTAGTGGTTCTTTTGTGGAAACATTTTCACAAGGTTTTCACTTGCTGTGTGCATCTCTTCAAAACATTTCCCATGCCTCTTTGCAGACCCTGGACTTCCTGACACTTCAAGATGTGGCTTTTGGGACATCAAAGGGGATTTTGAGCCTCTGGGAAGGAAGCGGAAGGATCTGGATGTGCAGGTTGTCATTAAATCTGTATTCCCAGTTGAAGGACATGGCCCGGGGAGGGAAAGAAGAACAGTGGAGGTAAACAGCTGGCTTCACAGGTGGTGCTGCCAGGAACGTTTTGGCTTCTTGGACCATGGTCTGCGGTTTCATGAAGATGGGTTGCACCTCACGGCTGTAGGTAGGAACATTTTTGCTAGGAGGCTCACAAACCTGATCAGGAGGGTGTAAAACGTGGGGGAATGGGCAGGAGTTCGTCAAGTGCAAGAGATGGGCAGGAGTTCGTCAAGTGCAAGAGATAATACTCCAAAGGTTATAGAGAACTGAGCTAATAGTTCAAGAACCCAACAGTGGAAGGAAATAAACCTTAAATAAGTAGTCAGAGGGGGATGAATCATGGCCTCAGATGTCGCTACTCTAATGCACAGATCATGGGAAAGAAACAAAATGAATTTGAACTCTTAACATGGCAAAGCAAACATGATATCAAAGGCATCACTGAAGCTTGGTGGGATGAGTCTCAAAATTGGAATGTAACAATTGAGGAGTATAACCCAATTCAGAGAAATAGACCAACTAGGAAGGGAGGAGGAGTACCATTATACTTCAGTGATGATTAAACCTGTTAGCAGGTCCATGACTTAAATCCTGGAATCTAGATTGAGAGCATCTGGGTAAAAATTAAGGGGGAGAGAAACAACAGTGATCTATTACAGACCCCCCCCCCCCCCAGCTAGACTAAAGAGTTGGATAATGCCCTCTTGGAACAGATGAATAAACTTTCGCAAAGGAGAGAAGTAGTAGTAATGGGAGATTTCAGTTATCCTGATATTTATTGGAAGTCAAATTCTGCCAAGACTATAAACTCCAACAAATTCCTCACTTGCCTTGCAGACAGTTTCATGGTCCAGAAGGTAGAAGAGGCAACAAGGGGATCAGCTGTTTTTGATTTGCTCCAAACCAACAATGACCCCCTCTGCACATGCAGAATAATGCACTTTCAATCCAATTTCACAATTGTTTGAAAGTGGATTTTGCTATTCCGCACAGTAAAATCCAGCTTCAAAATGCATTGAAAGTGGATTGAAAGTGCATTATTCAACTTGTGGGGAAGCGATCATTGACCTGGTCAGTGGAGTGGGGTGGAAGTGGTAGGAGCCTTAGGTGGGAGAGACCATGTTGTGCTGGAGTTTGTTATACAGTGAAAAGGGGATGCCAAGCATAGTCTAACAAGCATTCTAGACGTTAAGAACGCTGATTTCAGTAAACTTGGGAAACTACTGGGTGTGATTCCATGGTTAAGAATATTAAAAGAGAAGAGAGTGCATAACGAATGGGGGTTTCTTAAAAGCGAGAGCTCAAAGGCACGATTTCAAACACTTCCAATGAGGAGGAAAAACGGGAGATGTCTAAGGAAATCAGGATGGATATCTAAAGAACTTTCTATTGAGCTAAGATTGAAAAGAGACAGGTACAAGAAATGGAAAAAGGGGGAAATCACCAAAGAGGAATTCAAACAAATAGCCAGGACGTGTAGGGATAAAGTCAGAAAAGCTAATGCACAAAAGGAGCTCAGGCTTGCCAGAGAGGTTGAAAACAGTTTAAAAGGCTCTTTTTTTGTTATTTCTGTAGCAAAAGGAAGAAAAAGGATATTATAAGGTCATGGCATGGAGAAGATGGCAAAATGCTAACAGGGAATGGAGAAAAGTTGAACTACTCAATACCTTCTTTGCCTCAGTTTCTTCCCAAAAGAAAAACAGTGCTCAACCGGGGGGGGGGTGGAACAGAATATGCAGTAGCGGAAATTCAGCACAAAATAAATAAAAAGTCAATATAGGAATACCTGGCTACTTTAAATTAATTCAAATCTCCGGAGACTGATGAACTACATCCCAGGGTATTAAAGGAACTGGCAGAAGTAATCTCAGAACCACTTGCAATATTCTTTGGAGAAGTCCTGGAGAACAGGAGAAGTCCCAGTGAACTGGAGGAGGGCTAATGTTGTCCCCATCTTCAAAAGGGGGGTGGGGGAGGGACCCAAAGAATTAGTCAGCCTTACATCAGTACCAGGAAAGATTCCAGAGCAGATCATTAAACAGACTTGGAAGGGAATATTGTGATTCCTAAAAGTCAATGTGGGTTTCTCAAATAAATAAAAATAAGTCATCTCCGGTTAATCTTATCTCTTTTCTTGACAGAGTTACATGCTTGGTAGACAAAGGAAATGATGTAGACGTAGCATACCTTGATTTTAGTAAGGCCTTTAATGCTCCAAACTGACATCATACTGCATAATATTCTTGCAAGCAAGCTAGTAAAATTTGGACTACACAAGACTACTGTTAGATGGATTTATAATTGGTTGTTATGGGTTTTCCGGGCTGTGTGGCCGTGGCCTGGTAGATCTTGTTCCTAACTTTTCACCTGCGTCTGTGGCTGGCATCTTCAGAGGTGTATCACAGAGAAGTCTGTTATACACTGTGTCTGACAGTGTATGATAGATTTCTGTCTGTCATACACCTCTGAAGATGCCTGCTGACACAGTGTAAATATAACAGACTTCTCTCTGTGATACACCTCTGAAGATGCCAGCCACAGATGCAGGCGAAACGTTAGGAACAAGATCTACCAGACCACGGCCACAAAGCCCGGAAAACCCATAACAACCGGATTTATAATTGGTTGACTGACCAAACCCAAAGAGCCAATGGCTCATCCTCATTCTGGAGAGAAGTGACAAATGTGGAGCTGTAGGGTTCTGCCCTGGGCCCAGTGCTATTCAATATTTTTATCAATGACTTGGATGATGGAATAGAGGGCATGCTAGTCAAATCTTCAGATGACACCAAATTAGGAGGGGTAGCTAATACCCCTGAGGACAGCGTCAGAATACAAAATGACCTGGACAGATTAGAGAGCTGGGCCAAAACGAACAAAATGAATTTCAAGAGATAAATGCAAGATACTACACTTAGGCAGAAAGAATGATATGCACAGAGAGAAGATGGGTGACACCTGGCTTGACAACAGTACATGTGAAAGGAATCTGGGAGTCTTAGTAGACAACAAACTGAACATGACTCAGCAGTGTGAGGTGGCAGCCAAGAAAGCCAATGCAATCCTGGGCTGCATCAATAGGAATATTGTGTCTAGATCAATGTAAGTAATAGTACTACTCTATCTTGTATTGATTAGACCTCACCTGGAATACGGTGTCCAGTTCTGGGCAGCACAGTTCAAAAACAATGTTGACAAGCTGGAACAGATCCAGAGGAAGGTGACCAAAATGGTGAAAGGTTTGGAATCCATGCCCTATGAGGAGAAACTTAGGGAGCTG
Source organism: Sphaerodactylus townsendi (assembly GCF_021028975.2). Lineage (NCBI taxonomy): Eukaryota > Metazoa > Chordata > Lepidosauria > Squamata > Sphaerodactylidae > Sphaerodactylus > Sphaerodactylus townsendi. The sequence continues at coordinate 103,382,797 of NC_059430.1, forward strand.
GGTATGTTTAGTCTGGAGAAGAGAAGGTTAAGGGGTGACAGGATAGCCATTTTCAAATATTTGAAGGGATGTCTTATTGAAGAGTGAGAAAGCTTGTTTTGTGCTGCTCCAGAGACATGGAAAAGGAGTAATGAGTTCAAGGTACACAAAAAGAGATTTCACCTAACATTAGGAAGAACTTCCTGGCAGTAAGGGTTGTTCAGCTGTGGAATAGATTACCTCAGTGGAGCCGCCTTCTTTGGAGGTTTTTGAAGAGAGGCTGGATGGCCATTTGTCAGGAGTGCTTTGACTGTGAATTGCTGCATGGCAGGGGGTTGGACATAAGGACATAAGAACTAGCCTACTGGATCAGACCAGAGTCCATCTAGTCCAGCTCTTCGCTGTTACCGAAAGTGGCCCCTGCCAGGTGCTCTTGGGACAGTGGTGACTTAGAGCTTTGAGCACTCCAGGATAATGTATGGTTCTGAATTGCCTCATCAGCCCCTGCCAGCATGGCCAATTGGCCATGCTGGCAGGGGCTGATGGGAATTGTAGTCCATAACATCTGGAGTGCCAAAGGTTCGCCACCACGGCTTTAGGAGCTCACATGCAGGATGTGAAAGCAACGGCCTTCTGCTGCTCCTGCTCCTGAGCACCTGGTCTGCTAAGGCATTTGCAATCTGAGTTGAGGAACAGGAAACAAAGGGTGGGTATAAATGGGAAGTTGCTCCTTGATGGCCCTTGTGGTCTCTTTCAAATCTTATGATTCTATGATTTCTCCTTGGCATCATTTTCTGAGCTCACCCTGGCTGTCTCACCTGCTAATTTTGTTGGTTCTGGGTTGTTGTTTTTTAAATGTGGAGGGGTATTTCTTTGAAGCTTTGATTACACGCACTGTGGTGAATCACAGCACGAAGCACTGAGGCACTGAATCCAACAAGACATCAAAATAAAATGCAAGAATCACAATTGAAAACATTTTGAAATGTTTTCAATGACTTGTGCAGCAATTATTTCCTCAAGCAGAAGAGGCAGTATGGAAATGTTATAGATAAACAGGAACAACTAGGCAACAGTATAATCACTGTGTAGCACTTCAGGATTTTTCTCTGTTTTTCTTTCTTTTTTCCCAAGATTTAATTTGTGGAGGACTTTTCCATTTAAAACCTAGACCCATGTGTGAACGGTCAGCCCAGCAGACAGCCCAAGCGACTGTCCCTTTAAATTCTCTTGGCTATGCTGATATGTGTGTTTGTGTATGTATGTATTTCTGACTCTCCCTCTCTGAGTGGATCTCTTACCTGGGCTGGGAAATTCTTTGATTGCCTTTTGTCATCTTTGCAGCAAAAATGATTTTCTGCATTTGATTTTTTTTATCTGCATAATCAAGCAATATGTTTCTGCTATCAGAGAAAATGGGGACACTTAACTTAAAAACCTCTTTTTCTTATCCCCACCCCCCACTCCCGAGGAACCCATTGGGAATGCATTCAGATATGCCAAGAGAACACAAATACCCCCAAGAATCAAGTGCTGTAAAAAAGTAAAGGTACCCCCCCACACCCAACATCCTTCTAGCCTTTGTTTCCTTCAAGCGTCTTCCTAGTGTCCAGTCTCTGGTGGCCCTATAGGGTGGCCAAATCTAGGCTAAGAAATTCCTGGCAAAAGAAGAAGACCGGCAATACAATGCACTCAACTACACCTTTGCATAGCAAGTTCCATCCAAACACTTACTGATTGGTTCCCCACCCTGGGACATGGACTATACCCCACTAAACATTCCCTTCTCACTGGACACAGTGTGTAACAGCCTTCCCTCTGTGATACACCTCTGAAGATGCCAACCACAGATGCAGGTGAAACGTTAGGATCAAGATCCACCAGACCACGGCCACACAGCCTGTAAAACCCACCACAACCAAAAGAAGAAGAGTTTGAATTCATATCCTGCTTTTCTCAGCCATAAGGAGTCTCAAAGTAGCTTACAAACTTCTTCCCTTCCTGTCCCTACAACAGACACCTTGTGAAGTAGGCGGGGCTGAGAAAGTTCGGGGGGAGCTGTGATTAGCCCAAGGTCACAAGCAGGCTTCATGTGGCAGAGTGGGGAAACAAATCCATTTCATCAGATAAGAGTCTGCCCCTCAAGTGGAGGAGTGGGGAATCAAATCAGGTCCTGCTCTTAACCACTATATGATGCAGGGTGGAGTGGGGGGAGGGGGACCTCATAGAGAGAAATTGCCATAAAGTCTACCCTCTGAAGCCACAGTTTTCGCCAGGAGAATAGATCTCTAAAGTCTGAAGATCAATTATAATTCCATGAGATCTCCAGGCCCTGTATGGAGATTGGCAAGTCTAGTGCTATGGCACACCTGATCGTGTGCATTAGCAATTCCCCATTCCATATATGTGTTGGGAGAAGGGGAAGGCTTTAATTACCCAATTCCTCTTGGTAGCAAACTCTGCCAATTCATTTATTTTTATGGTAGCAATATTGGGATCGCACCGTTTTGCTGGTAAAAAAATTAAAACTAATAATTGCTTCTTTTGCAAAAAAATAGAGTAATTAAAGACTCCTCCCAATGATCCATTCCGGGACATTTGAGCAGCAAGAACCACAGGGAATGGGATTGAAAGGAACAACTGCAGGGAGAAGTCAACATTTGCTGAGCAGGGCTTGATTTTTATCCAGACTAGCTTAATCTTGTCAGAATTTGGAAGCTCAGCAGGGTCAGCTCTGGTTAGTACTTGGAGACCACCAAAGAAGCCCAAGGTTGCTTTGCAGAGGCAGGCAATGGCAAACTACCTCTGAATGCCTCTTGCCTTGAAAACCACCTTGCTCCTGGGGGTGCCATGAGTCGGCAGACAATTATCATTCGACAGCAGGATTTCACGATGTAAAAGGTAAAGTTTCCCCTTCAGTCATGTTCGACCTTGGGGTACCACTGCGAGCAGTGATTTCATAGGCAAGCCTCTTTTGTGGGGTAGTTTGCCATTGCTTTCCCCGGCTATTCTTTACCCCCTAGCTATAAGCTAGGTACTCATTTACCGACCAAGAATGGATGGATGGCTGAGTTGACCATGAGCCAGCTGCCAGGATATCTGACCCACAGGGGGCTCGAACTCCTGACCGTGTGAGTGGCAGTGCAAACACTTAACCACTACGCCACGTGGCTCCTATTGCACGATGACATGACCATAATTTCAAAGGAGGGACCATCATGACTTCAAGTGCCACGTGAAGCTTCTGCTTCAATTCTGCTTGCGGATTAGGGTGGAAAAGCTCAAAACAGCTGCCATCTGTACATCACTGTGGTTGTCAATGTGTACAGTGGGGAAATTAATTAGCGGTGATGGCCAAAACAGTTGACCCAACTTTGCTGAAGTCCCTCCTCCTCCCCTTCCTTGGGGCTGGTGACTGCAAGATGACAAGCTGACCTGTGTGCTTGGTCTTCTGCACAGCTTGTGGTTGTCAACACTCCATGACAAGCCACCAGCACCACAGCTGTTTCAGAGAGGGTGACTTTGGCTGGTAGCTGTGAAATGCTCTGCTGTAGGGTTGAGCCAGATACCTTTTGGTAAGGAAGATCCTCCATCAGCCACAATATCTTCCAGTGCTGAAAATGGAATTCCACTGGAGTCCCTTTTTTCGTTAGAGCCCATAGACCTGCTTTCTTCCATTTGGCATGAAACAATTTTGTAGTCTTGGGAAAACAAAATCACAAGGGGGTGGGGGGAACTTCAGGGTTTCCTTTTCTAGAAATTATTTTTTTATTTAAAATTTAAAACAATATTACCTCATACAGCAAACTGTGCACTTTGATATATCACAGTGTCTTAAAAAGGAAAATAATTCATTTTTTTATTTTAAAACTTTAAATGCAATTTTTTTTATTTTTTTTGGAAATTTTATTTACATCTGCCTAGAGAATGATCTGCAAGTAACACAGTTACTATGAAACCAAAATTATTACAAAATGTTTACAAAAAACTATATTTATAGAAATTTCTGCATGTCCACAAAGGAATATTCCCCTGAATGTCACAGAGACCAGTTCTGTTGGTTGTTGTTGAGAAGTATATCAAGGGAACCTAGAAACTGACTGTGAACCATGGTCTGCTGTTTTCCTCCACCAAGGAAAAAAAAACAGGTCTTATGCAGGAATCTGATCATGTGACTTCTCAAGAGCCATGTAAGTTTGGTGATCAAACTAAAGACCGTGGGCGTATGTGGTTTTGAGAACATGTGCATGGGTGTGTGTGGAGTTGGTCTCAGACAGCAGCTTCATACGATATTCTGAAGGTTTTGAGCTTGTAACTGAAGAGTGGAAGAAACTGCCCAGATTTCACCAAGTCGGTCTTCTTGGAATGCCATCTGGAGACTTGCAAGTGCTGTGTTTGATCGGGTTTAGCTGGTCGTCAAAAAAGCAGACAGAACATCTTTTGTGGGACTTGTAGGGCACGATCAGCTACAGAAAAGAACAACAGCTCTCTCTACCCTGTGCTATTGGTGAAACGACAGGTCTCCTGACCAATTACCCCGTGCCGTACTCAAGTCACTTAACAGCTACACCCAACCGTTGCAGAGCTGTTTCCCCAAGTCTAAGTACATTACTGAAGAACATAACAGCAGGATGGGTGTCTATTTCAGTCACACCCACTGGCAATTCAGCCCACTATCTTTTTCTCTGTCAGTGATGGCCACCACCGAGGCCAGTAACAGTAACATTACTTGCTCACTCCCATGATCCAGTTCAAGTTGAGCAGTGAAGACCCCCAAATTTCATTTCTTGTTATGCACATGCTGAAAAAAACTTGCATAAAACAAGATGACTGTAAAAAGCAAATTAATGAAGGGGAACTTGGTCTCTCGCTCGAAATGCTGTTTTGCACAATGTCGGCGGATCAGATTACAAGCAAGAACAGCCTGGTTTTTCAAAGGCAGCTGAAAAAAGCTGTCGACTCATTAGAGTACGTCTCTCTGTCTCAGTGGGATTTTGTACCATTTCTTAGTTCCTCAGCAAAAAAACAGAACAAAAACTCTTCAAATCTAAATACAGAGGAGCAAACGCGGAAGGGTGCATGTTCCTGTTCAAATAACAAATTCCTACTTCCTGGATTTTCTGGATTGGATAACAGAAAAATGACAGTTAAGTACATACAAAGAGCACCTATTGGGAGCAATGGCCAGTGCTCTAATGATAATGCCAAAGGCCTGAGGATCTGAGTAAACTGAGAATTACAAAACTTTTAAAAAAAATTATGAATGTGAATCTAGTTGATGGAGCAGCATCCATTCCAGTCTTCTCTTTAAAAGTTTCAGTGAGCAGGGAGGGGTCATGTGAAATCCTGGCCGTCGTAATATGAACAGAAGTTCCATGGGTTTCAGAGATGCTGATCAGTAGCCATCCAGCCAGACTTTCCTCTTTTTCAATGATACAGCTCAGTAGCTTGTGAACTATTCTGGAATGCTTTGGGTTAGTTATTACTTAAATTGTCACACAAAGGTTTTTTTTCCCCCAAATCCTGTTCCTCCTGTATTTTATGTATGCCTTTTAAGGCGGGACCTGGGGCAGAAGGGAAAAGCAATGGACTGCAATTGAACCAGAAAGGGTGGCAGGAACTTCAGGGGAACGTGGAGCTTTGAACAGTTGAGTTTGGAAGTTTCCTGCTACGCTTCACCGAGGAGCAATTAATGTCAGTAAGAAGAGAAGAAAAAGAGTTGGATTTATATCCTCCCTTTCTCTCCTGTAAGAAGACTCAAAGGGGCTTACAATCTCCTTGCCCTTCCCTCCTCACAACAGACACCCTGTGAGGTGGGTGGGGCTGAGAGAGCTCAGAAGAACTGTGACTAGCCCAAAGTCACCCAGCTGGCATGTGTTGGGGTGCACAAGCTAATCTAGTTCACCAGATAAGCCTCCACAGCTCAAGTGGCAGAGCAGGGAATCAAACCCGGTTCTCCAGATTAGAGTGCCCCTGCTCTTAACCACTACAGCACACTGGCTCTCTGGAGGGATTTACAGCTTCCCTTCACCTCCTCTATGGCAAAAGGATCTAATTCGACAAGTGGGGTCATGTCCCCCTTACTGTAAGAATCCTACAAACCCTGGAAAACATCCGGATCAGTGAGCAAAAAGCACGCTATATAGCTTATAAGAGCTCCCCATGGACTTCGTTTCTTTCTGTTAACAACATTGATCAAGAAAGTGTTAGGATAGGGTTGCCATTTCTAGCCTGGGAAATTTCTGGAGATTTGGGGGTGGTGACTGTGGAAGCGGGAAATTTGGAGAGGGATTTCATCTATGGCAGACCACAGAGTTTGCCCTCTGAAGTTCTCATTTTCTCCAGGGGAACAGATCTCTTTAGCCTGGAGATCAGTTGTGATTTCAGTAAAGCTCCAAGCTGCCCCTGAAGGTTGCCAACCATATGAGAGAAGGAAACGGGAGGTTTAAAGTAATTTCAAAGTGAACGAAAAAATGAACTGGAACAAGACTCTGTGATACAGTTGTTAGGGTAACAAAAGGGAATGAGATTATGAGTGGTCACCTCAGAGGAAAAGGGAGCCAGGAGAAATGGAACTGTTTTGAGATGAAGTCGTAATGTCACCGCCTGAAAAATCTGCTTCCACCCCTCTATCTTTTAAAATTTTTCCAACCCCCCAGTCTGATGAGTTTGGGGGAGCCTGAACATTTGCACAATGTTTCGTGGCAATTTGGCTGGTTCTAATAAAAGGTAATAAAAGGGCTTTTCTTCAAAGCTTCCCAATCATCCAGACCATTCAGTCATGATGTCTTCCATTCCAAAGTGTTTCTACCAGTCCTCAATGGTTTGGTGAAATGGGGGGGGAGGTGGGCGGGCGGGAAATTGGGGCTTCTAAGCTCAAGCCTCTGCCCCTGTTGTGCTGCTGCCTGCCATCCTAGAATACTAAATGTCTAAATCTTGTACTTCTATCTGTGTCCATCTGTATTTTACCTTGTTATGCCAATAAAGGTTTTGTATCGTACGGTATTGAATGCTACATGCAGATGCCTCCCTGATAAGCCCTGCAGTTTGTCTTCCTGGGGGGTTCAAAATGCCAGCCTCTGCCAGCTAGGTTACTTTGCTGCCGTTCTTCCTGGGGAGGTGAGCCTCCTGTGTGGTTTCCAAGCCTCTGTCAACTATGCAACACTTCTTCTCTGGGCAACTGGTTTATTTCAGCTTTTTTCTGCTTAAGCTTGTTTGGCAAGTGATGGTTGTAATTCTTTTTAAAAAGGGGCCGGGGGGCGGGGGGCGGGGAGGGGGGACATGTCATCTTTCCCCCTGATATTTAGCAGAGATGATCCCCTGGGTGGGGGATGCAATCCAACTGCTGAAATTTTTCATCCAAATGAGATTGAAATGAAAGACGTTACAGCTGGAAATGCGTTTCCTGTTGGACCCAGTGGGACTGAAAACTGATGGATTAACCAAAAAAATGAATGGGAAAAACAACAGCAGATAATGGAAAAGAACGAAGCTTTTGCAAGGAAATGTAAAAATAATGCTTATCTCTGGAGCCAGGATTAGGAAAATGAGGGGTGGTCCCAGAAAGGTTGGAGACAATCTCCATATGGGACCCAGCCTAGAAGAGGTATGGGGGAGCATAAGAGACCCTTCTGTCAAACAGGTGTGGAGGGGAAAGTCAAAGATTGCGAAAAGACCAGTCAAATACACCCTCCCATGTGTTTGAATGCCATGGGTGCTCACAGACTGTTTGCCTGCAGCTGCAAAAGGCCTTTAGGGCCCTTCTGTGTTTCCTATGGCATGGACGCTAGGCAGATGGAAGGTTTCTGACCCCTTAATCCCTTCATGCTGAACAGAAAGGTGAGGGGTTCTACAGCCAGCTTTTCCCCCTTCTGATGGAAAACCAGACATAACATACATCCGAGACCGCTCAAGTGGATTTCTGCAGAATTTCCTTCCACACCGGATGTTCTTTTCAAAGAAAAGTGTTTGCTAGAATCTGCAGTTGGGAGTGGATGAAGGAGAAAGCAGGGCCTTGCCCCTTTTCCCTTCAAGCCACTCCCTCCCCATGACCCCTAACCTGCTTTCTACCATGAGAAGGATCAGCTAGGGAGTATGCAGAGGCGGAGCACTCACAGGGACACGTGGGGTCACATGTCCCTGGGTGCACACCAGCTGGTCACATGGGGGCAGAATCGGGGGCCCCATACCTCTTCCCTTGGCCCTGCCCCACCAGGCTGCTCCTGGCGGAGCAGGTATTACCCCAGGTGTCATCCCCCCCACTACACCTCTGGGGGTGTGAGGTGAGAAATGGCCCACAGGGAAAGAGGCACCCCTGTCCCTACTCTCTTTCCTTGACTCCTGACAGGAACCTCAACTGCCAGCTTTCTGTGTCCTTTGACTTCAGGCCTGAGCAAAGTTACTGCGTAAGATTCTGGTGGACAGCTAAGCCTTCCTAGTGGTTTCTCTCCTGCACACTGTCTCTGGACTAGCACCTGCTGCATTTGACGAGTTGCAACCTAAGGTCAGCACCTGGCATGAATTTGGCAGCTGGCAGAAGACTAGGGCGTGGCAGCCCACAGAAGGCTGGTTAGAGGATTGACTTTTGGCTCATGCTGTTTTGGCAGCTACAGAGTCAACAGATTTACCTGGTTATGTCAAACCCAAGTCTAGTTCTCTCTCTGGACTACTTGCTGGCACGTGTTCTAACCCAGACTGGGACTGACTTGACTTGGAATGTCAACCACTTGAAATCTTGACACTGGAATCCTGTCCACAAATTTGCGATTGAAGCTCAGATTTGTACCACAAGTCCAAAAAAAAGAAAGAAAGAAAAGGGTTTGGCTCAGGCTCCAGCAGGCTGAACACAAGAAGCGGCAGAGTTTCACGAAAAGGGCCCCCCTTTGCAGTTTGTCGTCGAGGATGTTACAGAGCAGCCGATCCCCTGTGTTCTTTGAAGTGGCTGGCAAAGGCAGTCTTTGGTCATTTGGAGAGAACGTTTTGGCCTGGAAGAAAAGTGACGTGGGCAACGAACAGCACCTAGCATAGGGCAGTATCTTTTGTAGAAGAAGGAAATCCCTTCTAATGGTGGCTGGCTCAGTGGCACAAGCATACCCCCCTCCTTGCTGGTTCAGTTTCCCCCAAGCAAGTACCACTGGGCTGGGCTGCTCTTTCTCAACACAGGGCACAATGCGAAGCTTTATTCACTTCCTCCTACCTCCATCCTGTTTCCCTGACCTGTCATTTCTCAGCATTTGTCATGGCTGCATCTCTGACACATGAAACTGCCTTACATTGAATCAGACCATCGGTCCATCAAGGTCAGTGGGGTCTACTCAGCCAGGCAGTGGCTCTCCTGGGTCTCAGCAAAAGGTCTCTCACATCACCTCCCACTTGGTCCTTTCAACTAAAGACGCTGGAGATGGAATGTGGGACCTACTGGGTGCCAAGCAGAGGCTCTTCCACCGAGCCATGGCCCCGCTCACCTGTGGCTTGGCTTGGTCTAACTCAGCAGGATTGGCGCCAGCGGCCCTGATGCATTGAAGCAACTGTCTGAAGGGCGCGATTCCTCCTCCAAAGCTCCAGGGGTTGACACAAGCAAAGGGAATGTTTGCATCGTGGTGGGCACCTCCGCTCTCCTCTTATCCATCCTTGTTTCAAGACAATTCCACTCTACTCAGCTGTTTTCCCGCGGTATCACCTCCTACCTGGAGAAGGCACCCATGCAAGGCAGACACACAGGTATTGTGGGCTTCCGGATGCTTAAAAACAGCACTGAGGTAACAGGTCACAGTCTTGCTCCTTCTGAGAGAAGCAGTGGCTTTGACAATGGATCCTCTGGGCCCTCCTGACCCCCCTGCGCCTCCAGTCTATGTTGCTATGGAAACCTTCTGGGTTGACCAGTTCAGATTCCATCCCCGTCTGGGACTTCACACCTGTCCTAACCAAAGGTCATTTTGTTTATTGCCATACTGAGAAGGAAGCGTTGGATTCAGAGGGCTTTGCGCCTTTTCTCCGGTGCTAGATCAGTCTGCGCCCTGCTCGGTTGCTTCCGTCGGTTTGATATGTAAACATCAAGACTCCTGGATGTGTGTATGGGGAGGGGGTGGTGGAGCACGTTGGATGCCGAGAGGCCTGCAGGGCTTTAAACCTTGACTTCCTTTAAATTCAACAACAATCCCAAACAGAAGACGTCGCAGTCCAGGTTCTGCGCTCTTGTTCCAGGTTGAATGATGGCTGACGTTGCATCGTAGGCCCTGTTCTTACAAAGTAAAACCCCAACCCTGGCTCAGTTCTCCCCGCTTGCTTTGTTTCTGCAAGATGGAGGTGTGGGTTTCCCCCTCCCAAATGCAGCAAGCCCCCTCCCCCTTTCTCTCACCCCTACGTTCTTTATGGGAACACGGGTGTCAGCCCCGTGTTGCAAGTCATATTGTCCTTGCCAGGTAGCCGCCGGTCATTGAAGGTGTGCATATTGATCACGGCATCCGTCTTCACCAGGACAGGGGGCGGGGCCTTGTGTTTCACACGTCGGTGGCAGGTAAGTGATAGGCGGATTTCATCAGCCATGGCACTGCAGAAGGAGCGCTGGACATGGGAGAGAGGAGGAGGAGGAGGAGAGGAGAGAGATTCACTCATTATAATGAGACTGGGGATGAAGAATTGTATGGTATAGCCAGATCTAGAAAGCTAAGTCGGTCCTTAGATAGGAGACTACCAAGGAAGAGTCTACAGAGAAAGGGAATGGCAAACCACCTCTGCTTCTCACTTGCCTTGAAAACCACTTGCTGTGGTCATACGTTGGTTGTGACTTGATGGCACATATACATCATGAGACCTGGGCAGAAAGCATTCAGATGACTTTGCAGTTTAGAGAGGAGTTCCTATGTAAAAGGGACTCGTAGGATCAAATGAACAAGAAATCTGCTGTCTTCCCAGAATCTTGCAGACCTGAAGGACAGCTGCACGAGAACCCCAGCCTTGGCTGACACTTCACAGGGAGGGTTAATTCTTTCATCCCTGCATAGCTGCCTAATTGAAAACAGCCTCCCTCTCCACTCCAGGGTGTGAAAATGCTTTAAAGGAAAAAAAAAGATGGGCAAAGGGGGTTGTTTTTTGGAGAGTGGGGAAGCTAATGGCAGGTGGGTGGTTGTGGTTTTGCTTTTGAAAGGCTTTCGTGCAAGGGTGAAAGGATTAAACCCCTTCTCCCTGTGATCCCAGTGGGAACTAAGCCTGGCAAGCAAGACTGTCACTCAGATTTAATAGACTAAGGCCCACATTCCATGGAACGCTTACCTCATGGCTCTTAGCTGTGCAGTGGGGCTGTAGTGTGGTCTCCTCGCATTTCTCTGTTTACATGTGAGGAGCAATTCACTGCCTGCCCCGCAGCTGCTTGCTGAAGTCTCAATGGGCCTCTGCTTTTCCTGGTTCTCTTTAACTCCGCCCATCACCTCCCTCTTAAAGGCACAGATCTCATCACACCAGGTACTCGCAAGATAAAGGGCTTTGTTAAAGCTCTTTACATTGCAGTTATATTAACATGACCGTGATTGCTGTTATATTGTATTCCCTTTCCAAAAATAACCCCCCCAAAAGAAAGAGACAAAGCAATTCCCTGGACAACACTCTGCTAAAGAAGGCAACATGTCCTAGATCTTTCCCCTTGTCCACATACACACGCACACACACAGACATACACACACTTCCTGGTTTTTCAAATACAATGAAGGACAGCGATTTTGCAGTGAGACTCTTTTATATCAATATATCAATATAATAAATAACAAAAATTGAAGTAATAACAAATCTGAAAAGGGGGAAGGGGAGAGGTATGCACAGAAGTGCAAGGGGCCAGTGATGAGTGGAGGGAAGATATCCGGGGCAAAGTCGTGCTTAAAGTGGTGTCTCTTGGTGTGGTGAGAACAGAAAGTGAAAGTGGGGCTTCAGGAAATACATCTGTCCAAGAAATCTTGCTATGACTGACATTCGCCCCTGCCGCACAGCAGACTCCTGGAGCATAATGGGCCTAAGATCTATGAGGCCCATCACATTGAGTTTGACATTGAAGTCCCAAGGGCTTAGAGGGTACCCATTTCTAGCTCAGACCCTTGGGAGTCCTCTGTGCATGAGGAGGGGGAAGAAATGACATAGGATTATTGGAAGTCACTGTGGCCAATACCTGTTCGCGTTCAGCTGTCTTGCGTAGCTTATAGATGAACTCCACTGTGGCTACAAACACAGAGAGGACCAGGCCAGCGGCCAGAACAATGAAGAGTCCACCAATATTCTGGATTCCGAGGGCACTGGCTTCTTTGCTCTCTTCCTCTGGGCAGCCGTTCCCTCGCCACCATTTCTCTTTCATGGTGTGCAGCTTGGCCTCTTCCTGGAGCTGGAGAATGGCTATCGTGATCTTGTCCCGGTATGGTGAACCTGGAAGCAGAAGAGGCAACAGAGAGAAGAAGGGGAGAATGTTGGATTTAAACCCCCTTTTTTTCTCCTGTAAAGGGACTCAAAAGGGGCTTGCAAACTCGTTCCCTTTCTCTCCTCATAACTGTCACCTTGTGAGGTAGGTGAGGCTGAGAAAGTTCCAAAGAACTGGGACTAGCCCAAGGTCACCCAGCAGGAATGCAGGAGTGCGGGAACACATCTGGTTTACCAGATAAGAGTCAGCTGCTCATGTGGAGGAATGGGAAATCAAACCTGGTTCTCCAGATTAGAGTCTGCTGCTTTTAACCATTGGACCACTGGGTCTCAGCAGAAGTGGACATAGGATCATGGCCATCCACCCTGGGGAGGAGGAGGGAGAAGAGGGCCTGTCATTTGGTCATAGCCCACCCACCCTAGGGTGAAGGGATTGGGGTTAGGGTGGGGGGAAGGGGCCTGGCATCTGCTCATGATCCACCCATCCTGGGAGAGGGGGAAGGGAGCCCACCTGGTCAGGGCCCACTCACCCTGGGGGAAAGAAGGGGAGAGGGAAGGAGTAGAGAGCGGAGGGGTCAACACAGTGTGAGGTCGGGCAGCTTCCGGAGACCAGGGCTTCTGGCAGGGCTCACTGCTGTTGCCCCGCCCCACTTATTAGCTAGCACTCCACTATCCTCCTAGCTACACTCATTGCCCAGAGCCACTGGGAGAAGGACTTGCAGGTAGTATTAGCATGATGGTGGATGAAGGGGGGCAAGTGAAAGGGCTTTTTAGTGGGCAGAAAAGGGGAAGGGACCCTGGGAACTGTCTGTCCAGGGTCTATCAAAACTTGGAACTAGCCCTGGCTAGGGAAAGGGAAGCAGCAGCTATGGAAAGGCAAAAGAGTAGAGTCCTGGCACTGCCATTCACACAGAGGCCTGGAGCCCCCATCTTCTTATGGCCCAATCACCTGGGAAGTTTCAGAGGATTTGCCTACGCACCCTTGATGTCTAGAAAAAAAATAGATGGGAGCTGAGGTTGTCCTGGAATTGCCAAGTGAGAGGGTTTTATGACCCAGGAAGGTTCTCTGCTGTGTTCAGAGGCCCAGGGCACAGCCAGGACTCATCGCAATCTCCCTCAAAGCACATCAGGATATGGTGCTTCCTGATCTCACCCTATCAGGCTTAGCCATAAGGCCTTTCTGGCCAGCACAGTCCTCACTCCTGGACTAACTCTCCAGACATAGGACATAAGGAATTCTTTAAACGAGGAATTCCCCACCCTGCTTTTAAACACAGAAGTGAATCACTAGCAAATGACTCCCGCCAGCACATGCAGCAGGTTTCAGGTAGCCCGGTTCCTGCTATATTGATCTCTCTGCTCTGTCCCCACCCCACCTCAGGCTCTTGTTTCCCCTCACCCATGGGTGTGCCAATTCCATAGCCTTTGCTGTCAATCAGTCCCCCAATCTGTGTCAGGTTGCAGTTCCGCCGAGTGATGTATTCAATGGTGGTGGATTCCATCAGCAGAGCGTAGTCAGAGGTGAGGGTGCGTTGGATCCCTTCCTCGTTATTTTTAACAAGAACTGAAGGCTTGCTGCTCATGAAGGCCCACATCTTTTCAAAAGTAGAGATCCTGGATTTCTGGAAAACAAAAATAACAAAAGGCCACTTACCCTCTGATGAAGAGGTGTGGGTTTCGTGCTCTTTTTCTGTGCTTCTGCCACCTTAGAAAGCTTCAAAGAGCCTGCCTTGCTGGCATCTGTAAGTGCTGGCAAAGGTCCTGGGGGACTTGATCTCCTTCGAATAATGTGCCTCTTGCTCGTGGCTCATTAGGATTTTAGGGTTGCCAGCCTCCAGGTGAGGCCTGGAGATGCCACAGATCTCCAGACAACAGACATGAGCTCCTTTTGAGAAAATGACTGCTTTGGGTGGACTATGTTAAAGGATATCCCTCATATTTAGTTTCCTCACCAAATTGTGCCATATTGCCAATTGGCCATGCCAGCAGGGACTGATGGGAATTGCAGTCCATGAACATCTGAAGTGCCAGAGTTGGACACTCCTGGTCTATCCTCACAATAGCTTACATCCAATGGTCATGACACTTCCAGCAGCTGCCCTGGAGATGTGATGGGACCATGCACTTGGCAAAGATATTTTTCTACCCGCACATCCCTGCCTTGGGGTAGCACAGCTATGTGGTTCCGCTATCACTCTCTTCTTCCACCAGAACAAGTGAAGAACCCAAAAGTGTAGATGGACATTAGCTGCAAAGCAGCCCCCTTCCAAAGACCCAGACCACAAACCCCTAAAGGAAGGCTGAGGATGTAGTGGGAAGTTATAGGACAAAATGGAAGGATAACAATGTGGAATTCATTGCTGGAAGATGTAGTGATGATCGCAGACAGTTTTAAAGTGGAATTGGACAGATTTATGGAGGACGGAGGTATTACTGGCTACAAATCACAGTGACTAAACAGAACTTCCATATTCAGATGCTCTGAATCCCAATACCAGGAGGCAACATCAGGGGAACATCTCAACCTCTATGTCTTGTTGGCCCTCCAGAGTAACTGGATGCTGGACTTTTCCTGGAGATGAAGCCCTATGAAAAAAGGCTGAGGGATTTGGGAATGTTTAGTCTGGAGAAGAGGACACGGAGGGGGAACTTGACTGTTTTTTAAAAAGTATTTGAAAGGAGACTGTAAGGAGACTCCTGTAAGGAGACACTTTGATTACATGAAAGGTGGCTTGCAAGCTCCTTTCCCTTCCTCTCCCCACAATAGACAACTTGTGAGGTAGGTGGGTCTGAGAGAGTTCTGAGAAAACTGTAACTAGCCAAAGGTCACCCAGCAGGAATGTAGGAGTGCGGAAACACATCTGGTTCACCGGATAAGCCTCCGCCACTCAGGTGGAGGAGTCTGGAATCAAACCTATTAGAATCAAACCTTCAGATTAGAATCCACCTGCTCTTAACCACTACACCTTGTGAGGTAGGTGGGGCTGAGAAAGTTCTGAGAGAACTGTGACTAGCCCAAGGTCGCCCAGTTGGAATGGAGGAGTGGCGAAACAAATCTGGTTCACCAGATAAGAGTCTGCTGCTCATGGGAAGGAGTAGGGAATCAAACCTGGTTCTCCACCTGCTCTTAACCACTACACCTATTTGGTCTGTCTCCAACCTACATCTTCTAGACTGGTTGCCTTCCACTGAGCATCGACTGCAAAACCTAAAACTTAATGGGCACCCAAGGTTCCAAGGCCTAGCTGTTATAAGGCATATGTGTGTGCGCGCACATGCACACAATGTTCCTGTTTGTTGCCTACGTGCTGCCATAAAAGTCAGTCACACTTCATGGGAAAGCAGCTCCAATTAGGGCTTACACTTTGATTACATGCAAATTAACTCCCACTTTCTACTGCCACACCACCTCCAAGCAGGTATATTCTTTTTTAATAACCATATTAGCAGTCCAATGTCCACTGTAATTGCTTGCCATTAAAAACAAGCAGTCAATACAGCAGGCAATTAACAACGTCAGCTTTTGAAGAGAATCAAGTATCTGCCACCTATTGATTTAGATGCCGAGCAGTGATTTAAAAACAAAACAAAACAGGAGATATATTGAGACGACACCCTTCGTTGTGTGATGACTAGCTGTTATAAGCATACTCCAATTGCTAGCAAGTGAATCGCTCTTTAAATGGGGCTGTTTTGTTCAAATTAATAGAATGTCTTGCAATAGCAGCCGTTTGACGGGCAGTCCATCTGCCGATCTTGGCACGCTTTGTCTTCTGGCGGCAGGTACTCTCCGTCTAGGTTGCCAGGAAACTCCACCTCACCCTCCAAGAGCCCACCCGCACATGGGGGAGGCCAGCAGTCTTCGCGTGCTCTACCTTCGAATGGAGAACTGCAAGGCCAAGCTTCCCAGCGGCGTTGCCTGAAGTGGGAAAGACCCACCAGCGATCACCAGCCCTTGTCAGAACTAGTTACTTAGCAAACAGCAGTACTGGCTTCTGTTTAGTTGATG
Source organism: Sphaerodactylus townsendi (assembly GCF_021028975.2). Taxonomy (NCBI): domain Eukaryota; kingdom Metazoa; phylum Chordata; class Lepidosauria; order Squamata; family Sphaerodactylidae; genus Sphaerodactylus; species Sphaerodactylus townsendi. The sequence goes on from NC_059430.1 coordinate 103,399,181, forward strand.
GTCCTGCCAGTCATAGGGAAAATGCCAAAAATTAAGTTGATGGTGGGTGGAAAGTGCTGTCAAATTGCAACTGATTGATGGAAATTCTGTAGGGTTTTCCAGGCAAGAGACAAACAGAGGTTGGCCATTGCTGCCTCTGTGTTGCCATCCTGGACTCCCACAGCAGTCTCCCATCCTAGCCAACCTGGCTTAGCTTCCAAGATCTGACAAGATCGGGTTAGCCTGGGCTATCTAGGTCAGGTCTCCGGGGAAAATGCAAGCAGGTTCCATTAGGAGCCCACTCATTAGGAGCCCACTCCTAATTAGGAGCCCACTCAAAATACCTGGTATGCTGTTTCAGTGGTGAAGCTCCCAGGGGATAAGGGGTGCGCCACGCACTGGGCGCACAGATTTGGGTCACGTGGGGGGTGCAAAATTCCCCCCGGCCCCTCCCCTCCCCCTCCCCCCGTGGTGCCCCCTCCCACACTTACTTTAGGAAACCGAGCAGGCTGGAGAACAAGCCTGCCTGTTCTGGTGGGAACTACATTTCCCAGGGTCTCTTGGGAAATGTAGTTCCCACACAGGCAGGCCTGTTCTGCAGCCTGCTCAGTTTCCTAAAGTAAGTGTGTGTGTGTGTGGGGGGGTGCCGCAGGGGGGGGCGTGATTTCCCCCCCACAGCATCCCCCCACACTTACTTTAGGAAACCGAGCAGGTTGCAGAACAGGTATTTTATCCTCTCCAGCCTGCTCAATTTCCTAAAGTAAGGGGGGGCGTGGTGCGGTGCGAAAAAGCCAGAGTGAACACCGGGTGCACTCTGGCCCAGCTACGCCTTTGTGCTGTTTGTGCTTATGCCTGAAGACAGGCAAGCCTCAGCTTCCTACTCTGACTGTGTGACTGAGCTCTGTCTCTCACTCATGTTCCCCTTCCTCCTTTCATGCTCCTTCCATTAGTCTCAACCTCACTCCCAGCTCCTTTCCACCCTTGGTACCAGCAGAAGTATCTCATGTCCTTTAAGTCCATTTCCTAAATCTCCCGCTGCTTCTTGGAAAGCGTGTCCACAAATAATCAAGCCTTTACTGAACATGAGAACAAGAAAGTGGAACAAACTCCCCCACAGCTTCACAGGTCAAGAGTAGTTGGCCTTTAACTGCAGTCCACTCCTGAGTGCGACTAGGGTGCAGTTGCTAGGGAAGTCACAGCAATGGGCCCTCTCCAGGAAGTGGTGCCTGGCGCTCTGGCCCTCTCCTGCCCCCCTACACTATGCCAGTGCGCAGACATCATGAAATGTCTCTCGCACGGTGCAGCGGAGCCATGACTGCAGCACAAGAAGATTCCTATCCAGTACCTGAGCTGTTCAGCACAGCATTTGAGCCAGACATTAAACACGAACATCCTGGAGATCAGCAAGGGAGCTCATCTCAGATGTAAGTGAGGAGTTTGACCAGGGCTTTCTCAGTGCTCTTCATCTGTTTTCTCAAAGCCAGCTGAGAATAATGACTGCAAAGCAAAGGCTATTCAGAAAGACATATGCAGAGAACTACAGCCAGAGGTGGGATTCAACCAGTTCTCACTACTTCTCTAGAAGTGGTGACTAATTTTTTCTGAGTGCCAAGAAGGGGTTACTAAAGCAATCTCCCTGCCCAATAGGGACTGGAGGTGCGTGTGTGTGGCGGCGCCACTGTTTGAATCCCACCATCATCAAAATCTGTTATTAAAAATTTTGGATCCCACCACTGACTACAGCCCTTTACACTCTGAGGCTTTCAAAAATGGACTCTTCTGCGCCTGTTACGTCACTCTCTCTGCTAGTTTTTGGTCAAACACTCCCCTCCATCTGTTAAGCATCTCTGCTTGCCTTCTGGGAATGTCCAGTGGCTGCCTCTGCTAACATCACAGGTAAGATAAAAACTTTTTTTTGCTTGCCTGAAATATGGCATGGTGGAAAGTGTCGTCAAGGTCCCTTCCGCACATGCAGAATAATGCACTTTCAGTCCACTTTCAAGGCACTTTTCAGCTGTGCGGAATAGCAAAATCTACTTGCAAACAATTGTGAAAGTGGATTGAAAGTGCATGTGAGGAAGGGGCCAAAGACACAACCAATTAAAGGCACTGCAGTAGAGTTTTTTGAGGAAACAGACAAGAAGAGGTGGTTTTGCCATTGCCTGGCCCTACTTAGTTTCTGAGCTCTGACGAGAGTGGGCTAGCTGTCCTTGTGCAAGTAGTCCCACACATTTCATCCCAGTTTGATCGACAACAGAAAAAATCATAGTGGGAAATGTGCTTTCCAGCTGAAACAGACAGGAAACCAAACCAAACCATTTTTGTAACAAAAATGCAACAAAACAAAATTACAAAGGCACACCTCTACTAATACTCCTGAGCTTCAAGACTTTTGTCTTTTCATCCTGTTTATGTGGAGAACATGACCCAGCAAATACCCTCCTAGTGTACAAATGAAATCCAATAATGTCTGCCAACAACCAGACTGACCATATCAAATGCAACAAGCATCGCAGGCAGCTTCAAACTCATTCTCTGCAGCCATGGTTCGGGAACATCCTTTAATAATGGGTGTTTCAAGCCCAGTCACCCAAGCAAATTAATAAGACAGTTTAGAGGAGCTGGTAAGAGGTCCCTCCCCAAGACCTTTGTGCTTCTTTATCATCTGAAATAACTCTCTGGCTTATGTTTTTCAATTCCAGACGGTGCAAAAAAAAATAAATTGATTTTTAGCAACCAAGTGAAGATACTAAATCTTAAGAATGTACCATTTCTGTACATTCACCAAACCACTTGAACAAAACACTCTCATTTTAACACACCACAAGGGACAACAATATCAATCCCATTCTGGGAAAACACAGCTTTACAGGACATTGTTTATATATTCCAAAAATATATATCCCACACTTGTCAGCCAACACAGATTCATCAAGCGGTGTACAATCCACAAGACAGCATCAGGTGGATAGCCATGCTAGTCTGCAGAACTGAAGGATACTAGCTTTCCAGAAATTGGTGTTAGAACAAAGAGAAGATACCTGTCTGGGATAATTTGAGCCAATTAGAAAATCAGGCACAAAACCAGCTCTGTCAAAAATGGAAACTGTTTTTAAACCAACAGACAAAGGAGAAACAATAGTCATCTGGGGAAGAGAAGATGATATTACAGAGACCTACAGACAATTTAACAATCCTTTGCACTATATTAGAAGCACAAGGAATCCCTCTAAGCAGATTAAAAAAGAAATAGTGGGATTTATGAAGGAAGGGTTTCTGGAAGGCTCTCTTGATAAACCTCCACCTGATTCCTTCTAGAAGTCAAAGAAAAGGGTGCCCCAATTTTATTTTGTTACCAAAATTATACAGAGGCACCCTTCCTGTGCCAGTAAGACCCATAGTTTCAGGATGTGGGTCTATTCTAGAACCTTTGGCCCAATATTTGGACCTCTTCCTTAAGTCCTTCATCCACTATTGATTTTAATTGATTTTTAAAATCATATAAGTAATATTAAATTACATGCAGACGATTTGTTCATTATCACTTTTGGATTTAGTGTCACTATATGCCAATATTCCACAAGAAAGCACCCTGGAGATATTTTGGGTAGTATTACAGAAAAGAGATCAACATTCTAATCCCCACAAGATCCTTCCTTTGTCACACTGCTGAGTTAAGCCTAAAGAATTTTTTTTTCAATTCCAAGAAAACTTCTATATGCAATTTCAGGCACAGTTACAAGGTGCAACTTTGTACCTGAATTGACCAGCCTGTTTATGGTCAGATTGAAGATTAATTACTTCCTTCAAGATAATAACATCTATAGAAAATGTATTATTTTTTTACAAAAGATTCCTGGGTGACATCTTTATGATTGGGGAAGGAACCAAGGAATCGCTTATTAATTCTGGCCAGTTCATTAATACCATACATAGCACAATTAAATTTGCAATGACCTTTGATAAAGTTAAAGTTCATTTTCTGGATGTGGAAATTAGAAGAACCGGTTGCCACTTTGCAGACTATAGAAAGCCCACAGTGTGAATTCCTACTTAGCAGGAGATAATTTCCATCCTTACAATTTAGAAAAAAATTTACCATATGCTCAACTTTTTACCAATGCTCAACTTTTTAGACTAAAGAGGAACAGCTTCTGGCACAACTCAAGCTTTGGTTTGACCTTCAAAACACAACATGGTCTGGGACCAACATATGTGAATGACTGGTTACTCCCTTATTAACCTGCTTGACCACCACAGCCATCACCAGAGGCTCTACTTCGAGTGCCCCTGCCTCCAGAGATCAGGCAGATAGGTGGCAACTCAGGAGAAGATCTCTCGGATGTCCCATCAAAGCTCTGGAATGCCTTCCCCAGGTAGATCTGCCTGTCCGTCTCTGTTGTCATCTCTGTTCCCAAGTGAAGACTTTTCTGTTTCATCTAGTATCCCCTTATTGACTGCTCCTTCCTAATCAACAATTTATTTACTGTTTTTATGGTTTGTATGTATTTGAACTAATTTTTTTATTATTTTAATGATGTGTGTGTTTTTGGAGGGTAGATTTTCGTAGTTTTAAAAATGCAATTATATCATGTAAGTTTTAAATTGTTAGCTGCCTTGGTAGTCCTTGCACGGACAGAAGGTGGGATACAAAATTTGTAAATAAATAAATAGTTAATGCACAAAACAGATCTATTAAAAGACCATACCAGTACTGGCAATATTTACACTACTGTAGGAGCAGCAGTTGCATAGTGGTTAAGAGCAGGTGCATTCTAATCTGGAGGAACCAGGTTTGATTCCCTGCTCTGCTGCCTGAGCTGTGGAGGCTTATCTGGGGACTTCAGATTAGCCTGTGCACTCCCACACACGTCAGCTGGGTGACCTTGGGCTAGTCAAAGTTCTTCTGAGCTCTCTCAGCCCCACCCACCTCACAGGGTGTCTGTTGTGAGGGAGGAAGGGCAAGGAGATTGTAAGCCCCTTTGAGTCTCCTACAGGAGAGAAGGGGGGGGGATATAAATCCAAACTATTCTTCTTCTTCTTCTATTGTAAAACAGTGACTGCATTCAAAGCAGACTTGTTTACATTCAGCTACAAGAATAACACTGTGTTTTGTTTTCCACGCTAATCTTTTTTTGAGCTAGATGACCAATATTAATTAACTTTCAGTGCTTAGTCACTTTATAAGTAGGTGAAATATATTCATTCACTCACTAACAAAACCAATGAAATCATTTTACACTGTTTCTTTACGTTAGCATTAGCTAGAACCGCTAATTAATTAATTTAATGCACTGAAGCCATTTATGGTATTGTATGTTGAGTTCATATATTCAGGATGTTATTAATAGACATATATAATATATTAGAAGTGCATTCCTAATTGGGAGGGATGAAGGGACTAGGGAGTAGACTGAACTCTACGCCAATGTTTCTGACTTATGCCAGAATCATGCTGGTGCAGGCCCACAAACATGGCTATGTTGCTCATGAGTGCTGGGGCATCCCCACAGTGGCTGCCCAAGGCACAACTGAAGTGGAGGCCCTGGTGTAGTTGTGAGCAGATTGTGGGAGACAAACAGTTGGCTTCCAAAGCCATTTCAGCCTGGGAATGCCCCCAACAAAGGCACCAAGTTATGCCTTCAAAAATTATGGCATAGTATATGGCTGCCCATGGGATGGAAAAATAAGTAACCCCTGAATACTGCAGCCAAGCCCATGAGGCTGCAAGTAGCTCCGGATGCAGACGATGGGTGCGACCAATTATCTCCCTCCCCTGTGGTGGCTGAGCCCCTTCCCCAGCACCCAATCACGGCCCGCCCAGTCCTACAAAAGCCCCAGTCAGGATGCCTCACAACTCATGAGGTAGGTCACATGGCACGGGTCACTCTTGTTCCCAGGAAAACCTCTGAAGTGGCATAGGGTGCCTCTAGGAAAAATGGTTTTACCATAGAGTTACTGCCAATTCCTAGAGATACCCCATGTCACTTTCAGGTTTTTACCAGAAGTGTCACAGTGCTGCAGTCAGCATTGTGGCCCCATGACCCCAGCCCACCAACCCCCTGCCAATTGCCAGGCACCCTACGTATAGTAATAGGCCCCTTCTGCACATCTAGAGTAAATGTACTTTCAATCCACTTTCACAATTGTTTGCAAGTGGATTTTGCACAGTAAAATCCAGCTGCAAAGTGCATCGAAAGTGGATTGAAAGTGCGTTATTCTGAATGTGCCACAGGAAAAACAAAAGCTGGAGTTCAAACTTTGGTGAACTTTCAGGCTCTGTAGTTATAGTCTTGTATGTAATATACTTTATACCAAAAACATGGCAAACCCTGCTTTTCATGGAAGGATTGCATCCGGTACACCAACGAAAGCTGGTAAAAAGGACAGCATATTAAAGAGCAAATCTGTGGTCTTGAGCAGACCTAGAACAAACAGCATCCCCCAAAGATGCACCAATTAGTTTCAGGTATGCAGTTCATCAAGAACCCTCAGTTTAATGTACTGTCGAAGGCTTTCACAGCCGGAATCACTGGGGCGCTGTGTGGTTCTGGGCTGTATGGCTAGAACACAGCCATACAGCCCGGAAACCACACAGCAGCCCTCAGTTTCTCGACCAATGCCTTGCACTCAACACTGCAGTGGAAATGCAGAGAGGTTTGCTTGGGGAGACCCCGCTCAGCCATGCAGTGCATGAGGATCAATCACGTGAGGGGGGTTGTTGGGATAAAGTGGGAGAGAAGGTAACAGATGCCACCTTCAATTCCATGGCGACAAGAGTAGGATAAAAATGTAGCTCACAATGTCAGAGCTGGAAGGGATCTTGGTGCTCATCGAGCCCAAGCCCTGGTCAGAGCTTCATTCCTGCCACATGGTCACATGGTCCTTTGTCAGGGTCTTCTGGCCTTGAGGCAGCTTTCTCCTCATTTGTCCTTAATCTCGTTCTCCTCGTGCCATCCTTGGGGGCACAGCACAAGCCCGCTCCTGCTCTCCACAACTGCTTTTTGCAGGGTTTGAAAGTGAGTTCCTGACACCTGTCCTCTCCCCTGTAAAACCCATTCTTCCCGTTTTGTAGGCAAAAAAAAAGAAAAGAAAGAAATTTAATTTGCAACTGAGGATAATCCCCTGGCAAAATGCATCCTCCTCCCTCCCACTTTTCCTTCCCTTGAACACACACACTGACAAGTTGTTTTAAAAGCACCCTTTTAAAATCTCTTAATTAATTTCATTCTTTTAAGCAGAATTGTAAAAAAAAAATGCGGTATCTTTTCTTGTCAGTCCACTGACTGCCTCAATGAAATCCTTTTCATGTTGTCGACACTAATGCAAGAGACTTTCTTGGCTTGGTGCAATGGGCTTGCGGGTGAGGAGACCTGGCACGGCTGGCTGCCAAAGTCTTTGCCAGAGCAGGCAGCTGCCTTCCACAGGCATCTTAACTAAAGCAGGCAACTGCTTGCCCCAGGGACCATCACCAGTGCCCATGTCTGTAGGGTCTTTTTCCTCTTGGGTGCTAAATACTTGCTAAAACATGAACCAGAGTCCTTTCCCAGGGAAGGACAGAGAGCTTCAGAACAGCCCTGCTGGATCGCACCAGCAGTCCATCAAGCTGGAAACTGGACAATCAGATTCTCGGGTAAGCTAAGGATGTGTAAAGTGCCTTTAAGCCACTTCCAACTTACAGAGACCCCACAGTTATTTATTTCTTAAATTTATTTATTTCTTAAATTTATATACCGCCCGATCCCCGAAGGGGATGACCCCAGTTAAAAGACATCCTTAACAGCCCTGGTGAGGTCTTGAAAATTGAAGGCCGTGGCTACCTTTGCTGAATTTATCCATCTCACGTTGGGTCTTTCTCTCTTTTCCTACTGTCTTCAATTCTTTCCCATTGTCTTTTCTAGTGAGTCTTGACTTCTCATGAAATGACTTAGAGAATAACAGTCTCAGTTAGGCATTTTAGCTTCTAGGGAGTATTCAAGCTTCATTTGATCTAGAACCCACTTATCTGACCTTTTGGGCAGTCCGTAGTATCTGTAAAATGTTTCTCCTGGGCAGGCAGAAAGCATAGTGCTCCCTAAATGACCGGGGACAACACCTGCTGAGCTTCTTCCCCTCATTCCCAGCAAGGTGCTAAAGAGGACATACATGGTGTTTATGATAGCCACAGCCAAAGTGGTGGGATGGAGCAGCCTTAGATGACATAGTGGGACAACAATAGCATCTCCTCCATCAATGATGAGAATGGGGAATGATGGGAAGGGCAACTGAAACATGGCAACACAGAATGTGATGGCATCCCCTTCCTGAGATCAATCCCATTGATAACCAGATTGGGGATCTATTCTGTGTTTGGTGTTTTGCAGTGGCCTCACAGAACCACTTTGGAGGGCAAGCATCACTGCATTATACTCCATGAAAGTTCCTTCCCTTCCCAAGCCCCATCTCCCCAGCCTCCATCACCAAATCTCTAGAAGTTCCTAACCTGGAGTCAGAGGCATACTGGCTGAAAACCACACTCCGGGCATGACTGGCTCCCCACGCCGCCTCCCGGCTCTCTTGTGCACCTCCCTCCACAACTTACCTTGTCAGCTGGGGAGGGCAGGAGCTGGTGTCTGGAGATGGGGACAGCCAGAGGCGTCCTGGCCTGTGGCTGCTGACAGGGAGGCCAGGGAGGGAAGCAGCCGGCCTGCGGCCACCTGGCACAGAGGGAGCCACCAGGCGCTGGCTGGGTCCTTGCGCCCGGCCGGTGCCCAGCGCCCCCCTCCACGTGATCAAACAGCATGATCAAACAGGATATCCCATGTCCCCACTACCAGTACGTCACTGCCTGGAGTCGGCAGCCATATGCCAAGATGCTGGATATGAGGCCTTCCCCTGGGTACTAGCCTGAGGGCTAATCTAGTGGAGAGAATAGCACAAAAACCTGCAGTAGTCATGTGTCAGATGTTGGAAACTATAGAAATGACTCCTGTATGATCATGTGCATCAGAAACGCTTTTGGTTTTCAAGGATAGGTAGATTCTTTTCACTGCCCAACAGCCCCCAAAGTGCCCCCCAATGCCTGCTAAAACAGAGTGACGTAAAAAACACAACAGCTGCGAGAGCAATGGCAGCGAGAAGCGTCCTAACTTGTCAGATGTGAATCAAGGAAAAAAAGCGCAAGATCAATTATTTACTCCCCATTGTTAGGCAGCCTCTCGCTTTACCCCTGGAGAGGTCATTATCAGAGATTATCGACTAGGAGTTGGGAAACAGCCGTCGGCTGTGCCACAGGTCTCACCTCGCGCATTTTCCAACCAGTTATTCCCTCACTGCAAAATCCTCCTTCCAGTAGGACTCACCTCTGCTGTGTGAGTGTGAGAAGCTGAACATTCCTGCACTGTTAAATATTGATGCTTCCTTTGCAGGTCAAAGGGAGGTTTTTCGAAGACTGGATATACAGTAACTAATGACCTGCAGCCAAATTGAAATCAATACACGGAATCCTACTTGGCCTCAATGCTCCTCCGCTGCTGTCTCTGGACCCCAGGTCTCTAGACTCCAAAGCAATCTTGCCCTCTTGGTTCCCTCCAATCAATGCAAGCCTGTGTGACACTTCCCCTTTGCTTTTTCCAACTTCCTATCTTCTATATCCCCCTCTAGACTCTGTCTTTTTATACCCATCCCTGCCCTCCAGTCTGTTTTTCAGCCCCTCTTCACTGTGTATTCTACATCCTTGTCACTGCATGGCTGGGTGGTTGCTTCACCGGGAATGCAACTTGCTGTTCAAACCATGCTGGCTGCGCCTGCCCTTGCAAAGCAGAAAAGCACTCACAGCGAACTAGCAATAACACCAGTCCTATGGTCACTACCTCAAATGGACAGCTCTGGCCACTGCACCCATCCAGTTTGTTCAAGATCTTGCTCTCAGTGGTGGCAAATCCCAAGGAACACAAAGGTCCCAAAGCTTCCAGGGAGAGAAGCCACTTCCAAAGGTCTTGTATAATCCCTAGCGCAAAGTGCCATAATGTTGAGGGTGACTTATAGTAACCCCGCAGGGTTGTTAAGGGGGGAAGAAGAAGAAGAAGAAGAAGAAGAGGAGGAGGAGGAGGAGGAGGAGGAGGAGGAGGAGGAGGAGTTTGGATTTATATTCCCCCTTTCTCTCCTGTAGGAGACTCAAAGGGGCTTACAAACTCCTTGCCCTTTCCCCCTCACAACAAACACCCTGTGAGATAGGTGGGGCTGAGAGAGCTCCGGAAAGCTGTGACTAGCCCAAGGTCACCCAGTTGGCGTGTGTGGGAGTGCACAGGCTAATCTGAATTCCCCAGATAACCCTCCACAGCTCAGGCGGCAGAGCGGGGAATCAAACCCGGTTCCTCCATATTAGAAGAGACCATATTAGAAGAGACCAATAGAGGTGGCTTGTCATTGCCTGATTCTGTGTAGCACATCTGGAATGCCTTGGTAGTCTCCATTCCAAATGTTAACCAAGGTTGACCTTGCTTAGCTTTCAAGGTCTAATGATATCAGGCTTGCCTGAGCCATCCAAGTCAGGCACAGACTCCCTAGGAGGCCATGCTTGATATTCCAGTAATGCTGATGCCATTTCCATGTCTACTGGAAGGAAAAAACCCAACGTGCTCCTTCTCACCTTGAAGAAGGTCATGGTGGCCCCATCCTTCACTGCTCCATATTCGATTTTGGTTTGCTTGGCCAGATCTGAATCATTAGAGGCACCAGGAGTCAATTAGGGGACTCCGATTTCTCTCCACAGATCAAAAAGAAGGCAGCCAGGTTTTAGCCGAATTAGGTAGGAAGAAGATGAGTGAGTAGAGGGTGAAGAACCACCAGATTCCTCCAATGATCCGTGTGGAGAGTGCTTTGGGCATCAGCTCAGAACCTGAGAAGAATTGGGAGGAGGGAGAGTGGAGAGGGAATGAAGAGGGAAAAGGTGGGAATGGGAGAAAACCAACACGCATATATGGCAATTTCCAAATTCTCTTCTTTGCTGATGTGTTACGCAAATTAAATGAGCCAGGTGGTTGCGGACCAGGAAATATTAATCATTTCTTATCCATAGTAACATCTGCAGAAATTCCCTCCTTGTTGCTCCTGACCTTGGGCAGAGCCAGAATTTCACGGGGAACTTTCAAACCAAGGTAATTAACCAAGCGGCTCTTATGAGATTTAAGTAGCAAACCCTTCATGAACTTTTACGAGTGTTTTGTTCTCCCATTTAAAATAAAAGGCTTTTCTTTTATACGGATTGTTTTTCAAAAAGGCCGCACTCCAGGGAGATTCTTCAAACACACAAGCATTTTTTTAAAGAAAGGGTCCAATAGAGTGGAAGAGAAACCATCAAGGCCTAACGCTCTGAATAGCTGCGGGAAGATGGGAAATCAGAGCGCAACCATGAAAAAAGGTGTAACAGGCTTGTAATGACTTTGAGCAAACAGGGGCGAAGGACTGAAAGAGCAGCTCTATTTTTGGACTCCCCCCTCCAATGTCTATTAAAACTAGAGATGGGAAGAGGAGGGGGGCAGACTTTTTTTTGTCTGAAATTAGGGCACAAAGCGGTGCAGAACTGGACCACCACTGTAGCACATGTCTCATATCTGGATGTTGGAGATCTGGGGTCAAAACACTCCCTGGACATGAAGACTGAAGAATGTTAAGGCCTTGTTTGCAAGTACCTGTTACGCCGCCCCCCCCCCCCCCACACACACACACCTGTATACTGGATAATCAGAACCCCACACTGAGTCCCACATTGCTATTAACTAATAGTGAATAAACAGGAAGCTGTTGTCCCCACAGACAACAATTGTTTGTGCATGTAACCACTAGGCAAGCTAGCTAGCCCTACCATACTATCATATTGTGGTTTACTTGTTATTAGAGCTGCTAACCTCTGGGTGGTGCCTGGGAATCTTCTACAATAACAATTTATCTCCAGATGATAGACATCAGTTCTTCCAGAGAAAATGGCAGCTTTAGAGGGTGGATTTAAAGCTGCCATTTTCTCCGGAAGAATCTGTGGATCTCAATCCAAGTCAGAACTCTCTCTTTTTCTTTCAAAGGCAAGATTCAGTCCTGGATTTTGTGACATACTTATGAGCAGGGTTGCCAACTCCAGCTTGGGAAATTCCTGGAGGTTTGAGGGTAGAGTCTGGAGACGGGAAAGGTGTAAGGAGGGGAGGGAGTTCAGTATAGTAAGAGGGTGGATTTTACTATACTGAACTCCCTCCCGTCCTTACACCTTCCCCCTCTCCAGACTCTACCCTCAAACCTCCACGAATTTCCCAAGCTGGAGTTGGCAACCCTGCTCATCAGTATGTCACAAAATCCAGGACTGAATCTTGCCTTTGAAAGAAAAAGAGAGAGTTCTGACTTGGATTGAGATCCACGGGCAATCTCAAGTCTCCTCTCCCTCGTCAACCATTGGGTTTTGGCCCACATGCAAGTGGTACTGAACAGCAGGCTTGGTTTCTGCAGCAATACAGCCATTTCATGCCCCTCTCACTGCCTGGAAGCTCCCAGTGATTTCCTTCAAGGAGTTCTGACCCCTGGATTCCACTGGCCTGGTTGATGCCACTGGGATGGTTCTCCAGCCAGGACATTCCCCCTTTCTGGCCCCCTCCATTCCTCTGGGCAGCGGACCCTTCAGGCCCAAAGCAGGAACTGTTCAACGAAGGGGAAAGAGCTGCAATACGGAGCCCAGGAACTCCAACTCCGAGTGGGTCAGTGACAAAGATGTCAGGGGACAGCACGCTCCCTCTGCTCCACCCCTCACTACCTGCTCGGTAGTAGGGAAGAGACAAAAGCCACTCCTGACAAGCGCTCCTTGTAATTGTTCAGAGACAAACTCCCCTGTTTCAAAACTTATGTCTCCGCTTGTCAGCGTGTGATGACAGAAACTCCCCGGCACTGCCTGACTGCCTCATGACAAAGAAGGGAGAGGAGGCCCGACATTATTTTTCTTGTTACAGAGACTCTTTTTCTTTTCTTTTTTTGACAAACGCAGCTATGTATATCTTGCACCTGTCAACAAGGAAAACCCACACAACATGTGCATGCAGGTACACATCAAACAGAAGCAGCGTGAAGGAGGGAGGCCACATTGAATGGTGGAGGGTGGGGAGGGAGAGAGAAGGGAACAATCAGCCGTTGTACCTTGCTGCATCAGGGCTCCCATTCCGAACCAGAAACTGTTGAGGAGGGTGAAGTTATTCTCCACGACATCGGATCCTGGGTTGCACGGGTGGGCATCGTACCACTCATAAGGGCTAAACCTGTGCCCAGGGAAGACAGGAGGAGTTGCATCAGGCAGGTGTCCACATGGGGAGGGCAGAAGGGGAGGACCGCCTCAGGGCTGACAACCAGAGGTGACAGAGGTGCACCCAAGGGCCCTGCCTCTGCTACCGAGTGGCAGAAAGGAGATGCTCGTGGATGGTACATTTGAAGATGCCTTAACGTGAACCAGACCATCAAGGTAAGTATTGTCTACTCAGATTGGTAGCTGGACTCTAGGTCTCAGGCAAAGGTCACTCACATCACTGACTGCCTGGTCCTTTTAAATAGAGATACCAGGGATTGAGCCCGAGACCTTCTGCTTGCCAAGCAGATGCTCTGCCACCAAGCCACAGTCCCCTCTGTGTCTTGAGGAGACTGTTGCACCTCCACTGTGCCTCCTTCAGGAGACTCTAGCTCCACATTAGATAGGCCCATGCCCAGAGAAGCGTACAATCCACATGGCATCTCTTTGTTTACTTCAAAAGCCATCCACACATTCTAAGAATTTCCCCCATCTTCTATCTGCTCACGGCCTTTTTTAGTGACAGCTTCATTCCAAGGACAAATTGTGGGAGCCATTCCCTACTGACCACATTGTCATATCTACTGAGAACACAGAGGGATGCTTCCTGCTGCTGAGCTCCAGTACCCTCTCCCTTCAGCTGCAGCTGTGTGCCTGATGGCCTATGTAAATTCACCCCCCCCCCCCCCCAGTTTGAAGGTTTCATGATTAGCTTCACATTGCACCCAGCTATTAACACAGTGAATAGTCATAGGCCATTAATGCATATGTGCTCTTTGCTTTCAGCACATATTCCCCCCTTTTTGTTTGTGCAAGCATTTTCTCCTCTTCAGCACTGACCCCGCTTCCAGCTCTGCGATGCCTTGTGTTTTGTGAAACTTCTCTAAACCTGACACCCCACCACCACCTTCACTGAGAAAGTGAAGCCAATCCTGATGCATTAAGAATTCCTTTGTTTTTTCCTCCATCCTCCCTGCCTCCCTCTGGCCAACACCACAGTTGTTCCTCACTCAGCCACACACTTCCCTACCTATCTTCATTTCCATGCCACCTCCATTTTGGGACTCTTGGAAGTTTTTGTCAGTTCCTAGGTACTTGATTTTTTTTTCAACAGCAGCAGTGTATTGACAGAATGGTGAACTTAAGTGAAATTCACAAGGAGAAAATGGAGAAAGTGCACCCAACCCTTGGATTTAGCAGCATTTAGCTGCTACTCGTATGATCCTGCCTAAATGGATGGAGGAGGCTTCCTCGACCACAGGAGAAGCACTTCCTCCTCCTTCAAAAAGGATACTGATACTGCGGGAAGCAATGTGCTTAGGAGCTCCCTTCCACCCTATCCTGGCACAGACCAGGTTGGAGTGCTTCCACTTCAGGAGTCTTTTTTTTTTTTGGCAGTCTGATTTTGTGAGGTTCCCCCACCTTTGTTTTTTTTTAAATTGCAGTGTTAGAGTAAAAGTAGATAGCTGTTCTGAGCTTTGAAATCATGAGGAGGAGGAGGAGGAAGAAGAAAGGGGTGCTACATTTTTCATGCAATGTAATGGTGCTAGTGTTGCCTCTGTGTCCAGCCCCCTGAACACCCCCCCCCACACACACAGTTTCATTCCCACATGGAATTGAAGGGGTGCCTCTGGCTGAGGAGAACCATCAGAAGTGGTATGGGAAGAGCTCTTGAGAGGAACAGGGTTTGCTCTGTCACGCACTGCCGTTGCTTCTTCGCTGGATGGTATGAGCTGCATCACTCACCCCCTACAAAATGGCTGCAGCAGGAAGCTAAGCTAGGCACAAAATGGCTGCCACAGCTTAACTTCGGAAACACAGCGCAGATTCTTGTGCTGAGGCGGCAGCTGCTGCCAAAACAACATTTTAAAAATCTGCATAGTCAATCAGACCTTCAACAGTCAATCAGAAGGCTTGCTGGGCAAAAGCCCTACCTGGCCCCAAAGACTTCCTAAAAACACTTGGTGGGCACCAGAAAAAGGTTTTGGCAGGCACCACGGCACCCTGTTGGGACCCTTGTAGATTAGTCTGAGCATGTTTTCACTGACCTGGGTTACCCAGTACTCTTCCATGGGAGAGTAGGGATTTGATCCTGGTTCTCCCTGATCCTAATCCTACACTCTAACCATTACACCATGCTGGCTTTTCCGGCAGAATACTGACATAGCAATAAGTCCCCAAAGTCTCTCCTGTTTCTGTTCTACAGTCAAACAGGGACCGCCATGCACAGCCTGTGCACTGGGGAAGGTGTACAAACGGCAGCCTTACGTAAGCCAAGAGATGCTAATGTCTTCAGTGGTATTTGATCTCATTCCTCAGGGGTCTTGTACTTTGCAAGATGATGAAATTAAATAAAAACATAATTGGCACAAGTGCTTTGGAACCAAACATTAATTATTATCATCTCTGCTTTCTTCAAAAATTCCCTCTGGCTTTGAAAGAATAATACAGGCCTTCCCCAAATCTCAAAGCTGCAATCGACCCTGGAGACCTGGGTACCAACTTCAGGGTTTTTTTTTTTTTAGCCATCTGCTTCAGTCACTTCTCAGCATTTAGACAGACACCATGTGCCTCAACTGTACGAGGTATCCTAGAAGCAAACTGTTTTTTTGCAGAACAGCTACCCATGGGCTGACTGGAGCCGAAGCCAGAACTCGGTTCAAAGACAACCCTTCAATGTGACAGGGCTGCTTGGGAATCAGGCCTAGTAAGCTGCAATCCAAGCCCCATATCTGCACCAGGGCCTCTCTTACATTACAGAATGACACTGGCCGAAAGTGGCTACCCAAAAGACATCCAGCTCTGCCTCTGACCTTTGCAAAAGCTGGTGGAGTCAAGCTGAGAAGAGCCATCAATAAAACTTCAAAGCCCTATTGAACCTTGAATAGATTAAAGCACCACTTAATGGTTGCCAAGCAGTTGGAGAAGTGGTTTGCAATAATCACAACCCAGAGATGGTGCGATGGAGGCCTTTATCTGATGCTGAGGGTGGAGGCAAGACACTCCAGCTCAGACTTAAGGCTTCTGGTAATGTTGCCTTGAAAGCAAGAATTCAGGAGTCTGGTAAAGGTTAGGAGTGGTCCTCCTCCTGCTGTATTCTGGCATCTGCTCTATAGACAAAATCTCCCTGCACTAACTTTGGACACCCCTGACCTAGATGGCCTGGGCTAGCCCAGTCTTGTCAAATGTGGCTGACTTTGGACAGATTTAATCCAGGTTCCAGCCTGATCTTGTCAGATCTGGGAAGCTAAACAGGATTGACCCTGGTGAGTACATGGTGGGAGACCATCAAGGAAGTCCAGGGTCGTTACCCAGAGGCAGGCGATGGCAAGCCAGCTCTGTCTCTCACATTGAAAACCCTTGCATTGGCTACAACTTGGTGGAACTTTCCACCACAAATTGCAGGAGGACCCTTATCTGGATGGTCCAAGCTAGGCCCAATTTTAGTAGCTCTCAGAAGCTTAGCAGGGTCAGCCCTGTTTAGGATTTGGAAGGGAGACAACCAAGAAATTCGAGGGTCACCATGCAGAGGCTGGCAATGGCAAACCATCTCTTGCCCCAAAAGCCACATGAGGGTCTATCATGAGTTGGTCATGACTCAATGGCACTAAGCAACTACTAAACATCTTTGTAAAGGTCATCACTGTTTCTCCTCATTTAGAATCACAGAACCACAGAGTTGGAAGGGATCACAAGCGCCATCCAGTCCAACCACCTGCCATTCAGAAAATCACAACCAAACACTCCTGACAGATGGCCATCCTGTGATGAATTAATAGGAGAGGAGCCAAAGTAGAGAGATTCTGAATTGTTCGACATTAGACAGGGTGTTGAGACAAGGTACGGGTCTGTGCTCCATCCTCAGAAAAGATATCGGTTGTATTGCTCCCCCATTCCTGCCCCCAACAAGAAAAGATTCTCTTGGTGCATCAGGTGGTCTTCTCAGGGATGATAAATCTTCATGGTTGGGCAACGATGCCTCCAGACACCATTTCCATCCAGCCCTCTTTCCAAGTGATACTAAGCCGATCCAGATGTGGCAGAACAAATAAAGTCAGTCTGCTTCCAGCAGAGCTGATTTTGACAAGTGCATTACATGAAATTAGAGTATTAGGCACTAAGCTCAAGTAATCGCCTCCAAATGCTATAATGGCCTCAGGGAGCCAGCAAAGTTGTGCGCCGCTCAGAACACTGGGGGCTAATGGAGAAAACGATGCTGCCATTCTGGGTCCCAGGCTGGATAGGCGGTGACAAATGCAGTCTGAAAGGTGACCCCAGAGATGTGGCACACCAATGCTCGACACGCTCCCCGTCCCAATTAATTCCTATTAACCCAACATTGGGATGTGGGTGGGTGCAATTATCTTGATTAGGAGGCAGCAGGTAATTGCATTGGGCTCATTAATATGCACTGTTTCTTCTTTCTCTCAAAGAGCAGCATAGGTGGTATGGATTCCCCCCTCCCCAGCTAGTTCTTAATGGTGAGAGCTGTTGGGTTTGCTGTTACAAATACCCGCCATTAGTGAATATTTCAGTGTTCTCTCCCACTCCCCCGTTTTAAGTGCAGAATGTGCCCAGGGAATGAAGAAGAACTGGATAAGGAGACCCCAGGCCCAACCCATCCATAGATTCCTTATGCAGCCCCAGGAAAGCAGTCCGTGGTCAGCTCCAACATGTCTTCAAGCAGGAGACCAAAACATCACCATTTTTAAACAGAACGGGGGAGGGGGGGAGATCGAGAGAGCTGGCTCTCTGCTGAGTAAGAGAGTGGAGTGTCTTGTCCGACACCCAAGAAAGAATACACTGCAGCAAATCATTTCTGGGGGACACTTTTCTGATTCCAGTTTTTTTGAAGATTGCTGGTTGCTGAAGAAGAAAAGAAGAAGAAGAGTTTGGATTTATATCCCCCCTTTCTCTCCTGCAGGAGACTCAAAGGGGCTTACAATCTCCTTGCCCTCCCCCCCCAACAAACACCCTGTGAGGTGGGTGGGGCTGAGAGAGCTCCGAGAAGCTGTGACTAGCCCAAGGTCACCCAGCTGGCGTGTGTGGGAGTGTACAGGCTAATCTGAATTCCCCAGATAAGCCTCCACAGCTCAGGCGGCAGAGCAGAGCAGAGAATCAAACCCGGTTCCTCCAGATTAGATACACAAGCTCTTAACCTCCCACGCCACTGCGTAGGAAAGTCTCCAAGGCCTTAACCGAATCTGCCCTTGTTTATTTCAGGCACCTGAACGCATGCCATGCACAAAGGAGAACCATCTTTTCCAGTTGTCCCTCTGTGCTTTCCAAGCCTTGCCAATGCATGGGCATGTGAAAGGGCAACATGCTCCTCCCATTGTGGGGCAGGAGAATAGGAAAGATTACACAGCAGGAAGCTGATAAGCTTGACGCAGATACTCTCGGAAAAGGGAGGGGGGAAGATGGTTGGCAGACTGCAGGGCAACTGGGCTATTAGTGACCAAGGTGCTACATGCCGAGGGGTTGGACATGATGGTCCTTGTGGTCTCTTCCAGCTCTATGATTCTGAGGCAGAAGCACTGCGCTGACTTCCCGGGCAACCAGGATGCTCAGTAGAATTCCCACAGACTCAGGATGTGAGGAGTGAAGTGGGAGCCTATGCTTCCCACAGGCAGATATTCAAGGGAGCGCAGCCATGACTGCTGATGGTGCAACAGGTGAGGCTGGGGAGGAGGAAGCCAGGAGAGGAAAGCTATTTTTCCATTCCTGACAGGCAACTTCTTTTGAAAAGGATTTATTTACTTCTTGTACAGCTGGCAATGTCATGTAAAGAGTCGCCAAGAAAGGAAATAAATCGAGATATATGGTTTACCATAGAGTTTTTTTGAACTGCTAGAGTGTCTCCCATGTCACTTCCTGTTTTACCCGGTGGTATATAGGTAGGAAAGCATGAATTCTTCCCTCCCCCCATTTCTTGAGATGCCAGTAGGCAACAAGAAGGATTGCTGGGAGGCCTGGAATCCCTAAACTGCACCCATCTTCCATCATGGAACTCAATGTAGAATGCTGGGAGAAAGGTCCAAGGATGTTTCCCCCTGACTCAGGCATTAACCAACCTAAGACCTCCTTAGCTGTATCCAGGTGCCTTCAGATTATATCCTGACCCCATGTGGAAAGAGCCACTCTTGCATTGTTCCTAATCATCTCTAAGAAGAAGTCAAATGCAGGCCGGTGTGAAGAAGAAAGCAATCCTGGCCTCAACCTGGGCAACCAGGAAGCAGAGGCCTTGAGGTCCAATCTCACCACTAGGCTGTGGCATCTTGCCTTACCTGGCAATTACAAACAGTACGCAGCTGACTCCCAGGTATGCAAGGAGGATGTACATCCAAATGTCGGGAGACAGAGGGTTGAGGAACGAGAAGACGCTGGGATTGGTCCCATTGGCCTTCCGGTAGAGAATGCTGATCCCCAAAGTCATGAAGGGCTTGGAGAAGTCGATCGCCTTTTCCCGAATGTGAGTGATGGTTAGTGGCGCGACAGCCAGATCCGCTTTCTGTAGGGCCAAAGTGACAGGAGGGAGGGATGAAGAGAAAGAAAGCAGCTGTTAGGAACGGTGCAGGAAAAGCACGTGGACCATGGAACGGCATTCCCTGGGTATTGTGATGACAGCTGCATCTCCTCTAGGACCACTCTGAAAATCTAACAAATGAAATTAAGCCAGGAGGACAAAACCTGGCTTAAAACATCAGGTGTTGCAAGGGAAAGTTAGAATGAAAGCCTGAAACAGAGGAAAGAAATCTGAACTATCCCAAAGTGGCATGTTGGAATTTGGATTTGTTGAGACCTGAGGGGAATAACATGAGCCTTTCATGTGCATATTCTGGGCTCCTCATCCCTCCTTGTATCACCTATGTAGCCTCCTCCTTCTACTGAAACACAAAAGACTCTCCTTGAGGTTCTGGACCAGTCTAGGATGTCCTTTTCGATGCACCAAAATCCATTTTTTTCCACAAGTGATCCCACCGGGAAGCTACTGCAGAAGAACGCCAGCAGGTGCACTGGCCTAAGAAGAAGAAGAAGAGTTTGGATTTATATCCCCCCTTTCTCTCCTGAAGGAGACCCAAAGGGGCTTACAATCTCCTTGTCCTTCCCCCCTCACAACAAACACCCTGTGAGGTAGGTGGGGCTGAGAGAGCTCCGAAAAGCTGTGACTAGCCCAAGGTCACCCAGCTGGTGTGTGTGGGAGTGTACAGGCTAATCTGAATTCCCCAGATAAGCCTCCACAGCTCAGGCGGCAGAGCTGGGAATCAAACCCGGTTCCTCCAGATTAGATACACGAGCTCTTAACCTCCTACGCCACTGCTGCGGGAAGGTCTCTCACCCACCATTAGCCCTCTTGGGGATGCAGCTCCTGGACAAGAGGACAAGTGGCCTCATCACCTGTAAGTGATCGTGGTCTGTATGCTATCATTGTTCTCAGCAAAGTTGGGAGCCTTGTCCAACCTAAAGAGCTAAATGGCTCTTCTGCTAGACTAGGGGATGCACCTAAGTGCCATCAAGTTGCAGCTGATTTATGGAACCTCAGCAAGGGGATTTCAAGGCAAGTAAGAAGCCGAGGTAGCTTTCCTTTGCTTTCCTTTTGCTGGTCTCCCTTCCAAGTACCAACCCAGCTTAGCTTCTGAGTTTTGACAAGATCAGGCTTTACCCAGTCACCTTCCCTCCTCTGCTAGAGAACTACTTAATTTGTGGGAGAGTTCCTTAGGCTGCAGGAGGAGTTCAAATTTTGCTGAGCAGTAGGATAAAAGCTGCCACAGTGAAAGGAAGTGCTGCTCGGATTATTAAGCACTAGGAATGAAACCAACTGGTTCCCTCTCTACAAACTTCTAACAGAAAGTAGAAGGCACCCAACTGTTGTGCAGCATGGAAGCTGGAATGCCTTCTGTAATTTACTTCAGGCATGTGCTTTGCTGGTCTTTCCTTCTGAGCATGGTCTGTTCGCTGCATAGACAGCGATAGCACTCTTTTGGGCCACATAGCCGCATGCATGACAAGCGGATAATATTTTTACCACCCATGGGCATTATTCAAACTGTGCAAGTCAATTTTCTGGAATACCAAGAATATTCCAGGATGCATCAGGATGCAGGCTAGCATGTCTTAATTACGTCTAGCATGGCCATTGGCAACGCTCATTCCGTGCATCAGGCAGGCAGCACGTTCTGGGAAGGATCGACTATTAATAACCTTCCAGAAATGTTTTCACTCAATTAAAGTTCCTGCTCAACTTCCAGCTGTAGCAAAATTCAGGAATAATCATGTATAAATGGTTGGCATTAGCATATGCAGCAGGGATGAGAGTCAGCTCAGTGGGAAAGCATCTGTTTTGCATGCAGTAGGTTCTGAGTTCAATGCCTGGTATCCTCAGTTGTTGTTTTTCAAGGATCAGGTGATGTGGGAGACCTTCCCCTGAGACTCTGGAAAGCCATGCTGGTCAGATTAGGAAGTTCGCCTGGGAAACCACCTTTTTTTGGAAGGGTGTTGTGAAAATAGATTTTGGCTTCCAGCAAGTTTTTCATATTCAGGGCAGTCCTTATAGCAGCAGCCCTCATGGCCTGGACTATCTTGCCAAAGCCCAGAAGCTAAGGCCGTTTCCGCACGGCCAATTAACGACGGCCTGGGGGCGGTAAAAACGCCGCCCCCAGGCCGCTGTTCGCACAGGCGCCGCTGCTGCAACGCAGCAGCGACGACCTGGATGCGCTTCCCTCCCCCCAGGGCGGCCTCAGGCCGCCCTAAACAACAACCCTTTAAAGGGTTGTTGTTGGGGAGGAAGCGTCTTCCCAGTGGCGCGGTGCGAACCGCGCCGCTGGGAAGACGCTGTCTCCCGTCTCCGCCCTTACGGTGTCCTCGTTGCCGCCTGCTGGGTGTCGCAGCCCCGCCCACACTGTCCTCCGACCTCCAGGGGTCGGAGGGCAGCGTGGGCGGGGCTGCAACGCCCAGCAGGCGACGACGAGGACACCGTGAGTGGGGGGGGAAGGGGGAAGCGGCGGCTCCATGTGGAGCCGCCTGCCGGCCTCCGCTTCGCCCGTTCATGCGAACGGGCTTGCGCCCCCACGCCGCCCGCACTCTTGGCGGCGTGGGGGCGCAAGGAGGCCATGCGGAAACGGCCTAAGCCTTGTCAGCATTTGCAGAGGCAGGCAATGGCAAACCACTTCTGCTCATCTCTGGCCCTGAGAATCCTCAAAATGGGAACTCCATGGGGCTGCTATGAGTCAGTTGACCCCAAGCTGAGATGGGTGATCACCAGAGCAAGAGCCAACACATTTCTTCTTGCTCTATCCCCAGAGAGATTGATGACATCTTTACACCAGATGCGTGCTTGCGCACATTGCCCAACCTCTGTAGAGTTGTTAGAGCATGTTCTGTTCGCTTGCCCAAAATTTACGTAATTTAGACCTAGTTTTTTTTCTGAAGGCTCCAACTTTGGCAGGTCTGTTCTCTACAAATTCCAAATTGAACTATCCCCTGAATAATCAGGACCCTAAGATACTGGAAATGGTGGTCAATTCCCTGGTTAAAACCCTGAAATAATTTTCTGGGCTTTCCTCATTGTATTAATGATGTCTGGGTTTTTTTTTTTATTTTTACCAGTTGTATCATTCTGTTAAACCCTATCTGGCGCATATTATATATTTTCTTTTCTGATGCCTAATAAAGGTCTAGTTTGAGTCTGAATTTGAGTCAGTTGCAACTTGATGGTGCACTTTACTTGTTAGGTGTTCTGCCTGCTTTCTAAGGGTTCAAAAAGAAGAAGAGAGACCTTGGGAACTATTGTCTACTAAAAGCTTTTTTAAAATGTAAAACCAAAACTGCTGCAAACGTTAAACATTATTGAAAAAAGGGTCAATTTAGAGCTGATTTTTTTAAAAAATGAAGGAAGGATTATGGCTCACATCTCAAAACTCTCATTCAAATCTGGTAGCCCTGAAGCAAAAGGATTAGAAATGGAGAAGCTAGATTTCAATAATCTAGTTTTTAATACACTATTACAGGTGAAGCTTTAGTGAATCCACTTAACAAGTCATGTCTGTGCAGGCAAGCATTATATATATTGATATATTGCTGATCCATGACTGTAAATAAATTAAACTAAATTAACTAAACCCATATATTGATAAGGCCCATATGATTAGCATGCTATCAGCCCATCAGTCAAACCCATCATTCTTCTTCTAGTATTTTAGCCTCTGGGGTGTGAGGGCCAGTTCAGTCCTTTAATTTACCAGGAAAGTTCCTGGTTCACTATGTGTGAACAAACAAGTCAAGATGGGGTGTAGGAGCCGCTTAGCTCAGTCCTGGCCAATTAGACTCTCCCACTGCCTCCTCCCAGGCTGCTAGCTGAAGATGAGCTGAACAGCTCTTCCTGGGGACATTGTTCCTAGCCATTGGAAAGGCCAATCTCCCCAGGCTGATGCTGCCAACATAAGCAGAACAGGCAAGACCCCAAGAAGAGTGTCTTATTATGCCTGACGATGCTGTCTAGCCATGAGTGAATTAAGCATAAAGACTTCCAGTCTTTGAATGCACCCACAGCAGCAATGATATTGAACAAGCCTTAAAATCAAGGTCAGGAAAGAAACCAGATAAAATCATTTGGCTTGTCAAAGTGAAATGAATTGCAGCAGTTAAAAGTTTGCTGTAAAATTACATTGGAATAGCAGAGCAAAATTCCAGACCGATGACACTGTTTCGAACATGACATACTCTCCCATACCGATATCAACTACCAAGTTAATATCAACCCTACTTTATCAATGACAGAGCAAAGAGAAGCATTTTGACCTGGCACTAAAAGGACAACACCTTTGGTGCTGCGCAGATGGTGGATGGAAGGCGTGAAGCACTTGCAAGCCCTGTTCCTTGGAGTTCCTGAGAGGCCGGAAAATTCCATGACCATCCCATGCGTTCTTCCAACGACAATGGCCCTTTCCCTTACTTTCAGGGAATACCATGAACAAACTGGGGGTAACCGCCGCCACCAGCAAAACAGAGTGTACCTCCCACTGGACAGCTTCACACATATGCATTGCCCTTTAGAGGCTCCATGCAAAGCAACATAAAACATGGGAAATATAGAGTCCCTTGATAAATAGTTTACTCATCCATGGCTTGTGTTTCCCTGGTCAAAAGCTGTAAGAGAAGAGTGGCAGTGGAAGGCCCATGCGTTTTCCCCTCCCTCCTATCCAGTGTGTTCCAGGATCCAAAGCAGGGAGGGCAAACCTATGACTCGCATGTCAAAGATGATGCACCATGATATTCTGGGAGACATTATATTTTGGGAGACATGCCAGCATTCACCAACACCCAACAACAGCTATTCTCCCTGTCTGAGTCATTTCTGTAATTATTTGATGTTTCTTTATGTAATACATACCCTGTTTCCCCGAATATAAGATATCCCAGGAAAGTAAGACATAGTAGAGGTTTTGCTGAAGTGCAAAATATAAGGCAACCCCCAAAAGTAAGACATAGCAAAGTTTTTGTTTGGAAGCATGCCTGACGAACAGAATACAGAAATATAAGACATCCCCTGAAAATAAGACATAGCGCATATTTGGGAGCAAAAATTAATATAAGACACTGTCTTATATTCGGGGAAACACGGTAGCACCACATATGATTGGATTGGACTGTATTTTTTTGAAAAATGAATATGTAAAGAATTAGAGTGTTGTGGGTTTTCCAGGTAGTATGGCCGTGTTCCAGTAGCATGGTCTCCTGACATTTCACCTGCATCTGTGGCTGACATCTTCAGAGATCCTCTTAAGATGCCAGCCACAGATGCAGGCAAAACGTCAGGAGAAAATGCTACTGGAACATGGCCATACAATCCGAAAAACCCACAACTCTCTAGTGATTCCGACTGTGAAACCCTTCGACAATATGTAAAGAATTGTTCCTCTTTTGTTTGGGAGTGGGGGTATGATAGGCCAGCAGAGTCAAGTTAGGCATTTTCCAAATTGTTGACACACTGAGCCTACAAGTTCACCATCAATGGTTCAAAAGTAAGAGGCAGTACTTCCAACTGGGCTCCAAGATTAACTGGCAGCCAATGGAGCCCTCTACTTATTTCATTTGTCCTGCCTCCCAGCTGTGTTTCCTATATTTAGAGCCTTCAGCAGTGTTGTCATTTTCTAAACCACTGGAAGGTTGCGAACCGTGTTCAAAGGCAGCCCATTAAAGAGCACACTGCAATTAATTTGGAAGTGATCGGAGTATGGATGGATGTATCCAGAGGTTGCTGTTCATGAAAAGCCACACCACCTGAAATCAGTCATGGGCTATAGATGGCCACCTGCACACACACATATAGCAGCACCCTCAAAGGGTTACCCTGTATCCATGTTTGCCCAGATCCTCCAAGATTTCTGTCCCCAAGAACAAAGTATTCCCTTTCCTTTGAAGTTACACACTGAATGAAGACAACATACCTCCCTCTTTGTCGCCACAGGTGGACAAAGGCACAGTTTTGCTCTTGAGCCAACTGCAAGGGCACAGCGAAATGCACCTTGCACACGTGACTGTTTGCTCTTGTGGCCAGTATAGAATTCTTCCCCTTGATGTGGGTTTTCCTGCCGGTGGCGTTTAATTAAGGATTGACTGACCTTGGGGATCTCTGCCAAAAACAAGCCACGACAAAGGGAGAGGGAACGAGGCTTCATTTCTCACACGCTTCACATTGAACACTGAAAAGTCAATTCTGAGCTTCGGCGCCCCTTCCCCCAATATCCAAAGAAGCAGCAGGGGTGGGTTTGCTGGAGAGCATCTCACCATTATTTTCCAAGCAATTATCAAAAGTGCCTGAAGGGTCCATCCTGTTTACAACACATTTCAAATACCCATTCTTAGCACCTTGTTAAATTAACTAGCAGTAGGAGGGCTTCTTAATTTGGTTCTCCCAGAGATCAGGACCAGAAACCATTTGGAGGGTGCTATTCAGGGGAAAAAGTCCTCTGACCATGAGCAGAGTACGTTCCCTTCACTACACAAAAAAGCCCCAGTCCTCTTCCCCTTGTGTCTGTGATTTGGGGAAACTTTCCAGACCAGAGAGTGAAACCATTGAAGGCCTGTTCTTCTATGGCAGCGGAGGCGAACCTATGGCACAGGTGCCAGAGGTGGCACTCAGAGCCCTTTCTGTGGGCACACGTGCACAGAGTTCGTCATGTGGGGGGCAGAAAATCACCCCCCCACACACACACATCTAGGCTGGCCTGGGCATGATCCTTTACCTGGGAGTAAGCTCGGTTGCTGGCAATGGGGCTTGCTTCTGAGTAAACCCTCCTAGGATCGTGATTCACCCATTCCAAGAGTTGCACGGTTGCTTCACCAAGCTTACTTCTGAGTAACACGCGCCTCAGAGCCAACAGTTTTTTCTAAACTAAAACCTCAATATTCAGGTTAAATTGCCATGTTGGCACTTTGCGATAAATAAGTGGGTTTTGGGTTGCAATTTGGGCACTCGGTCTCGAAAAGGTTCGCCATCACTGTTCTATGGAGTACACCTAACTACTTGAAATGCTTTGATAACCAATCATGGAGCATGCACAGAAATCCACTTTTTCCCCAGCAGTGCCTTCATACCTGCATACTGCTATTGCGTGGGCCACTGGCGCTTGCAAATGGCAACCAATTGCTCAATGTTCATCCAAATAACTGAATTCTTGCCCTGCCCAGATTTCATCAGATCTCAGAAGCTGTGGAGGGTGGTCCCTGGCTAGTACTCAGATAGAAGCACCAAGAAAATTCAGGGTTGCTTTGCAAAGGCACACAAAGGCAATCCCACCTCTGTTTGTCTCTTGCCTTGAAAAAATCTATAGGGTCTCCAGACATTGGCTGTGGCTTAATGGCACTTTCCACCATCTCAATTATCCTCCCAAGATCTGTTTAATAGTGGGGCTTTCCCCACTCACCTTCTGCTGCACGCCGCTCTCGCGCCCCCTCAGCATGCGTCATTCCTGGCGCGCTCTCGGGGTTCCCCACAACCCCGTGCGGGGTCATCAAAAGGTGCTGTTTCTTCAGCGCCAGGAATTATGTGTGCTGAGGTGGTGCAAGAGCAGCAGCGTCGGAGCGGCTGCGTGGTTGCCGCCCTTGCAAGTGGGGAGCGCAGCTGGACCCCACGCTACTTTCCCGGAGTAGCGCGCAGCAGAAGTTAAGTGGGGAAAGCCCCAGTCTCTCCACCAAAGTAACAAGACTCAAGTGCCAAGTCCCTGGGGAAGAATATGCACCTCCCGCTGATGAGAGAACTCTAGTCATCCCAAATCTATATGGATTTCTCTGGGGGGGGGGGCGGGATTTGGAAGCCCGGGGGCTGCAAATGATACTCCTGTCAGGCCAAGAACCCAGATGCCCACTCTCCTGGTGCATCACAAGACACAACTCACGTAAGCAGTAAACAAGCCGTTTGCTGGCAGCAGCCAAAGTGGGGGGGGGGGGGGATTACAACAATATTTGCTTTAGCTGACCCTGTTTACTTTTTGTATTACAGAAACTAATTGTTTGGGAGACAAGGCAAATAATGTAGGTTTCATTGATTTTGCTCACAGAGACTGCAAAGAAAACAAGACGAAACGGGCTGCCTATAGGCCAGAGACTCATACGGGGGAACTGACCCCATTAGTGATTTCCTTCATTGGAAATATTTAGGTTTTCTTCCACGTGAAAACTAGGGGTGGTGATTTGGGTCCACCTGAATCACAACCAGCCCTCCCCCCTCAAAAGTCGCACCTGCTTTTTTCAGGTTTTTAATGTACCAATAAAAAACAAGGTGTATTTGGGAGAGGCAAATTTTATTTGACTTTTTCAATTTCTCCCCCTCCCCTGAAGCCATTGTTCAAGTCCACGTGGACATGAGGGACCGTGAGTGTGTTTACGCTAGGCCGGCTCAGTGCAGAACGGAGTTCTCTTCCCTGCCAACGCTTTCCAAGCCATCAGGAGCTTGGGAAATGGTGGGGGGCAGGGGGAAAGGCTTGAAAAAGTTCAAGTTTTGAGTTTCTTAACCCCAACATTTGAGGCAGAACCCCCAAATCCAATTTAAGGGAAGCACAGCAGTATGGCAGGACCCCTCTTCCCACTGCACCCCACCCCCATTAGTGATATTTATTTATTTATTTATTTATTCAACTTTCTATACCTCCCACCCCCGAAGGGCTCTGGGCCGTTTGCAACACATAAAATGGCAACATAAAACCAAATACAATATAAAATCACTTAAAATTAATAAATTAACAAATATAATAGTCAGAATAAAATTTAATAGCAAGATGGCAGTCCTATTTGCGTCAACAAGGGTAGAGAAGGTGGTACCAGCATCAGATGTTACAAATTCGACCACCAGATGGAATGGAACGTAGGGGATGGCACTTCAACGGCTAACCTCCCCCTCCTCCCCCAAAGGCCCAGTGGAATAATTCCTGGTGGATATGGCACTTCTCATGGGAATGTTAATATGCATTATGCGCTATTAAGTCGTGTCTGACTTATGGGGACTCTATGGCTTCCTTGATTGGGTCAACCCATCTTGCGTTGCGTCTTCCTCTTTTCCTACAGAAATGTTGACTGTCCCTCAAAAGTTCTCCAGCTGTCCCATCTTCAAATGGCTCTTGCCCTAGGCCACTCTAACAAGGATTCTAGTTAATGTTGAAGGCTTTCACGGTGGGAATCACTAGGGTGTTGTGGGTTTTCCAGGTTGTATGGCCGTGTTTCAGTAGAATCTGTGGCTGGAATCTTCAGAGCATCTTCAGAGGATTTTCTCCTAACGTTTCACCTGCCTCTGTGGCTGGCATCTTCAGAGGATCACATCTCTGATCCTCTGAAGATGCCAGCCACAAATGCAGGTGAAATGTCAGGAGAAAATGCTACTGGAACACGGCCATACAACCTGGAAAACCCATAGCACCCTAAGGATTCTAATGTTCACCCTCTTCAAATAATAAGGGAGGCATAAGAAGCAATTCCCTGCTGTACAACTTTTCAAGGAACACCCTTGGACCATGACTATGCTTGTTTGCTGCCTTCTCCCAGCAAAGGTTTGCATCTGGACTAAACAGTCTATCGCCAGACAGGAGGCTATGAAGGTTTAAGTGTGTTGGAATTTACTATTGATTTAGTGCTTATTTCTTATGAGATTGTTAAATCAACTTTCAAACCATCCCCCGTGACAGACATCCAGACTGAGTTGCAGTCACCAATGAAAAGCAAGTTCCATTTCAGCCGTCTGTCGTTCCCCCGCCCCCACCGCCCTCCGGATTGATGCCAAATGGGAATGCTAGAGAAAGAGGCTTGCCTGTGCATACGGGTGATTGCAAAATAGTCTCAAATCACAGTTCTTAAGGTTGGGCTTTTTATATCCCCATGGGCAAATCGCAGGATGATCCTTCGCATGGGCAATGTGTCTCCCAGGATGAGGGTTGTCAGCCCAAACCCCAGGAGCAGTGGGAGCATTTGGGGATTGGAGACTGGCAAAATGGCATCACCTGACTCTGGGGGTGGGTGGGATAGTGTTGCGCGATGCCATGATGTCACTTCCGACTAGGAACCCAGATTTGATGTCGTCATGTTGTGTGACACTCTAGGGATGTTCCCAGTAGAAATTGGGAACATAGTAACATCACTTCAGGGTTCCTTGCTGGAAGTCACATGACAACATCATGAAACACTGTTCCTCCTATTCCCCACTATAACTCCAGTGAGCGCCAGCAGGGGATGGGATGTGGAAACAGGATTTATGGAAACTGGGAGATGGACCAGAGAGGCATCCAGTGGCCCTGCCATGAGCAGTAAAGCCTCATTTGGACCCCTTGTGCTAAACATTTCCCCATAAAATGTGTGCATTTTTTTCAGTTATTTTTTAGTTAATCGATCAGTTTTATACACTACTCATATAGTTGTATTTCACACAAGTTAATTGCCCGAGGTTTAATACTGTGGAAAGCCGGGTTCTTTTCCTGCTTCCCTACAAATGCCATGATGAGTTCATACACCTCTTGGGGGATCCTTGTTTTTTTCTTTTCCACAACTGTTTTACCCCATGGTTTTAGCAGAGTGCAGCTATATATATATACATATTTTCCCAACTTGCTCATATGGCAGCCATTTTCCCCATAATGGCCATTTCCTTACTTTCATTTTTAAAAAGGAACCCTTTTTGTTGTGGAGATATAAGGGGAAAGGCATATACCTGCAACCAAAAGGGGGTAGACATACTTTTTTCAAAAAAGGAAGCTGAAAAGTCAGACATGTTACACATATTGTTATCACATTTTACTGCTATAACACTATTCACTTGCCAGTTTTTTTAAACACCCTGAACCAAACCTGAGGAGGAGTGAAAAGGATACTGCTAAGGACCAGGCTACCTGCTGTGAAGAAGCCTCATTGCTAGCTGCAGTTGCAGAAGCAAGAGGGAAATGGCACCTGCCTGTCTTCCCATGGAAAACACCACAACATGTGGATAAATGACATAGACAGTGTTTTTAAATGATGTATGAATGCAATATAAATTGTGCAACAAATGCATCAAAGAATGAAACAAAAATCATCAATAGTAGCGAAGAACAGAAGCAAAGAATGGAGGCCATTCACATTGATGACAGATAGAAACCAAAAAGCAGTGAAAGAGACAAAGGGCAGAATTAATCCCACCATTCCCTCCCTCTCTGCCCTCCCCCCCACCCACTCCCACCCCCAGTATCACACAGATCGGTTTATGCCTGGGGTTCTGCTCTGCTTCTCTTCCAGCGAGGAAGGACAGCTTCTGAATGCTGATAATGGACTTAGGACATACGCAAGACCAAGCTGCTTCTCTGCCAGGGAAAAATATAATTTTTTTAAAGAAAAAAAGGAATAAAGAAGATAATCTTCTGGGATAGCAGCATCTTCCACCAGACCACCCCAGTTTAAAATTTGCCTTCAGTTTTCAGCTTGTTAAGTTTTATTTACAGCAGGTCCAAAAACAAAAATGGGTGGTGGTGCGGGGGAGAAATTTAAATTTAAACAAAAATGGGGAGGGGGGGTACTTTCATTTCAAAGAAAAACATGTTCCTGTGAGCTGTTTATGCAGCCTTTCTACAGGACTGCATCAACATACAATAAAAATTTATTTTTTATTTTTAATTAAAAATGGGCAAGGGAGGTTGCTTACTCAGAAGGAAAAGTCTATTCCTTGGTATTCTTTGTATTATGTTGGGGTAGGTATAAATCCAGAGTTGGGGGCCAGACCTGGTGCAACCCTGTGTTGGCATAGGTGCCCACCCTGTCGGCAAAAGGGGCAAATATGCCAGCGTGGGTGTGTATGACTTACCCCAGGCAGATGAGTGCCATGCAGCTCTGCAGCACCCAACCCAGAAGCCACCAGCGCAGAAAGCTGTGCCAGCATGGCCGAGGGCATTCCAGGGTGGGCCAGGGGATGGAGCCAACCTTAGTCCGAGAGCCAGCATGGTGTAGTGGTTAAGAGCAGGTAGATTCCAATCTGGAGAACCAGGTTTGATTCCCCACTCCTTCACCTAAGTCAGTGGTTCTCAACCTTCCTAATGCCGCGACCCTTTAATACAGTTCCTCATGTTGTGGTGACCCCCAACCCTAACATTTATCCATTTTACAGATGGAGAACACTGATGCAGAGAGCCTTAGGCGACCCCTGTGAAAGGGTTGTTTGACCCCCCAAAGGGGTCCTGACCCCCAGGTTGAGAACCACTGACCTAAGTGGCAGAGGTTTATCTGTTGAACCAGATATATTTCTGCACTCCTACATTCCTGCTGAGTGACCTTGGGCTAGTCACAGAACTCTCTCAGCCCCACCTACCTCACAGGGTGGGAAGTATTGGGAAGAGGAAGTATTGCTGTAGTATTGGAATCACACGCTTTTGTGACAGAAGGAGGAAGGGAAAAGTTTTGAGGCGGGATTTGCTGTGCTCCTGTTTGTTGCTGAAGGCCAGCCTCAAAACCCGCTTTCTTTTTTCAAAGGCTTCTTTCCCCCAAGGCTGCACTGCCTGTGGCCAGCGATGTCTGGATCACAGAGCCAGGGCAGAGGGGGACACAGGCAGCTCCAAAAGCCACAAGCTGACAAATGGGAGAGCGGCTCTGGTGCAACGCAGCCTGCCTGTTGAGGGAAACAACATGCTGTTTGCAAATCACAGTTACATGAGTCATCGGCTTCCTACGCTGAAAAGTTGCCCTTTTCTTGATGTGCTGGTCAAGCATCAGGCCCGCTGTCAGGATGCAAGTGTTGTGGGTTTTTACAAGACTCTGAGGATTCAGGGAAATCAGAGTGTACTTTACATCTCTACGGCAGAATAGCTAAGCTGGAACGGCTTCCCTCTAGGCTTGGTGATTTGGTAAATCTGAATCTGAAAAAAATAAAATAAACCAGAAAAAAGTCCTGGTGATGGTGACTCTCCTCACAGGATCCAACCAACTATGCTGAAGTTTGGAGGGGGAGGGCAATGCTATGGGCACCCAAGGGTCTGTTGTGGGGAGAGGAAGTGAAGGAGTAAGTCACTTTGAGACTCCTTACAATTGAGAAAAGTAGGGTATAAATCCAAACTCTTCTTCTTTCTCTGCATTTTCACAGTGGCCAGCCATAATAATGTTGCTGACACCAAAAAAAATTGCGATTAAAAAACAACAACAACTGGGAGGGGGTTCACAGAAATAATATGACATTGTGTGTGTGTGTGAAATGTTGTCAGGTCCCCCGCCCTGGACTTCCTTAATGGTCTTCCATCCAAGTACTACCCAAAGCTGACTGTACTTAGCTTCTGAGATCAGACTATACTGGGGTATATATAGGAGACAGAGACATTTTTGTTCTGAGAAAACCGAGTGTCTTTCTGTGCTGATGTTGATGTTCAACGAAGAGGGGGAGTACACTTGGATGGCCACACTGCATATGATGTATAAGAGGCTTTTGGCATAGGAGGGAAGAATTCAGATGTGACTATTTTAAACATGCCTCCATGAAGTATCTGTGGTTTCACTTTTGATGTGCACTCTTAGAAATATGATTGTAACTGGAGATATGCACCTGAAAAAATCAATTTTTTCCCTGGATTTGGATTTTGGGAAGGACATAAATATTGGTATTCTGGATTATTTGGTAATCTGGATTATTTGGATTAATTGTTTTTTCCAGAATTCCAAAATGTTTCAGATCCACTGCTTCCTAGGGGGGACACTTTCCAGGCACATGGATGATTTTTAAAAAAAAAAAGTTAATGAGACCAAAATGGCAGGGAACCTAGTCCTGAATGTCCACTGAAGGCCTTCAAGTGGATTGGATTAAGGGTCCAGTACTACAGACCCTGAAAAAGGTGCCCCAGTCGCCCTACTTGTCCTCATTGTTTCCTATTGGGAGGGAGTCCATGTTTTCTCCGGGGCAAACAAGTCAATAGTCAACACACAAGAACAACCACTGGCCAAAAGACTCCAAAAACAATCAGAACCAATGACAAACCAGAGAATCCAAGAACATGAGTCAGTGTGGCAAGCCCAACACAACCAATATGAAAGCAGGAAACCCCAGCAGATCCAACTTCAGCAAAAGACAGTTACAAGCTCAACACAATCAATGTCAAGCCAGAATCCAACTCAAGGAAGGTGTACTAGAAACACAATACAACCAATGTCAAACCAGAAAATCCAAGTAAAGCCAATCAGGCAAGATAGTCTGAAACACGGCATGACACACTGCAAAATTCAAGAAAAACAATGGGAGCCCTATAATTCCAGCCCCAAATATTTCCATATATTCCTGGATTTTTTTCAGGATCTATTTGCTGGTATCCTGGAAAATCCTGAATACAGTCTAGACTCCCAAATACGTCTGAAAAAATGCCAATTTGTTATTTTTCAGACATATTTAGACTGAACATATTCAAACACACATCCATAATTGCAACAGATTAAAATAATACCTGCATATAGTCTGGTCCTAACAGATGCTTGTGATGCATTTGCTGGGATGATCCCTAAATAATGGGATCATGAAATTTTGTTCCCCCGGTTCTTAAAGATTATCCAGGATTCAGTGTGAACACTGGGGAAAAATACTTTTAAGAGTTTTTTAAAGCTTGGTGAAGGACGGGAAGGTCCATTCCCTCAACTCCGAGGGATCTATTCAAAATGTAAGATCTTTGGAGCAAATCTCCAGGAGTGGAAAGGGACTTAATCCTCAAATGAGCGGGGAGGGAAATATGAGCATCTTTAGTCTCTATCCCTAAATGGAGCTTAAAGGCAAACTAAAATGGATTGAGATAATCAGCTTTGTCCAACAACTCCTAGGTCTGTCTCCCCAAAATCCTTCCTGGGACCCCACACTAGGCAAATTAAAGGTGACACAACATCCCAAAGATCTGTAACATCAAGGGTTTTTTTTCCCCAGCAGCATGTATATGCCCACCGCTCCAAATGAACCATTCACAACTAACTGATCAAACTGGAAAGTTTATCATGGCTTGCTTTTACCAGTTAAGATGGACAAGGGTCTAGATCACAGGTGTCAAACTCGCGGGCCTCCAGATGTTATGGACTACAGTTCCCATCATCCCCTGCCAGCATGATGCTGGCAGGGGATGATGGGAACTGTAGTCCATGACATCTGGAGGGCCGCAAGTTTGACACCTATGGTCTAGATGACACGTCATAGGATGAAATGAAACCCTGTTAGCCTCTTCATGGGAAACCGGTTGAAGTGGTTCTCATCCAAGTGACGTAACAAACCAAGGAGCATTTCAATAAAGGACCCACAGCCTATGCAATACCCAGTTAACAGAAGGCTGGAGTGACTCCATATACAAATGCTTCCTGTGTATATCATAACAGGCTACTGAAGATTAATTTAGGCTAGTGCAACCAGATTGTCACTCTGAAACTGCCTAGGCCAGTGGTGGTGAACCTTTGGCACTCCAGATGTTATGGACTACAATTCCCATCAGCCCCTGCCAGCATGGCTAATTGGCCATGCTGGAAGGGGCTGATGGGAATTGTAGTCCATAACATCTGGAGTGCCAAAGTTTCGCCACCATGGGCCTAGGCAATCTCTGTTCAAGCCTCAGGCCTCACACCACCAGATACTGGTACCAACTGGGATAACTCTGGCTCTTAAAAAACCTTGACATCTAAAGCTGGCTCAGTTAAATTTCAGGTTGCCCCTCCCTGCTGCAGTTATTGCCTCATAAGAACATAAGAAAGAGCCTGCTGGATCAGACCAGAGTCCATCTGCTACTCGCAGTGGCCCACCGGATGCCTTTGGGAACTCACATGCAGCATGTGAAAGCAATAACCTTCTGCTGCTGCTGCTGCTCCCGAGCACCTGGTCTGTTAAGGCATTTGCAATCTCAGATCAAGGAGGATCAAGATTGGTAGCCATAGATCGACTTCTCCTCCATAAATCTGTCCAAGCCCCTTTAAAGCTATCCAAGTTAGTGGCCATCACCACCTCCTGTGGCAGCATATTCCATATTGCCACCTTAGAAATCAGATTGGGGAGGGGCATGAGGCAGCAGTAGAATGTCTGGTTGACATGCAGATGGTCCCAGGTTTAATCCCTGGTATCTCCAGCTAAAAGACTCAGGCTGCAGGTGACTTGAAAGACCTAAGAGACTGAAGAGCCCCTGCCTGTCTGAGTAGGCAGAACTCACTTAGATGGACCAATGGTCTGCTCTAGTACAGGAGTCTGCAACCTCCAGCTCTCCAGATGTTCATGGACTACAATTCCCATCAGCCAATTGGTCATGGTGGCAGAGGCTGATGGGAATTGTAGTCCATGAACATCTGGAGAGCCGCAGGTTAGGTAGCTTCATATGTTCAGATCTTAACTGTCTGCTTTGCTTGCTACCTTTGGAATACCTTTTGGTTCCTTCAAGTACTAACTCATGCCTTACTTTGGGTCTCGCCACTGGGCTCTAGGCCCGTGGTGGCGAACCTTTGGCACTCCAGATGTTATGGACTACAATTCCCAGCAGCCCCTTCCAGCATGGCCAATTGGCCATGCTGGCAGGGTCTGATGGGAATTGTAGTCCATAACATCTGGAGTGCCAAAGGTTCGCCACCACTGCTCTAGGCTGACTCTCCTGCAGGAAGCCAAGATATCTTGATGTTCCCTCGCTCACAAATCTCTCCCCCGCCCATGAAGAAATATGGCCATGTTTTTCTCCCCACTTAATCTTGAACGGGTTTTGAAGGACAGACTCCCCACTGAAAGCGACAGCACTGAGCTGTACTCTTGGGACGGCTACCCATTCTTGAAGCCTGAAGGATAATCAGAGCCATGCAACTGAAACATCCACTGAATTTATTTTTTAATTTTCAATATATGAAAACATTTGGTGGGAGGAGTTGGATTAAAATAAAGAAGAATGGTTATTTTTACTACAAAGTGAAAAAGGCTGGATTTTCAAAAATGGAAACTTTCAGAGACAGCTGCTTCACAGTTTAAAAAAAAAACGAGTCCCGTTTGATTTCACAGCTAAATAGAGCTAGATTTTTAGTCCAGTCGCGCCTCAAGAACCAAACAGACTACTTGGGCATACGCTTTTGACAGCCAAAGCTTCCTTCGTCAGATACTGAAATAGGTGGCTTTTTAAAGGAAGATGCTGTCATGTTTCCAAAAACATGCTATTGACTTACCTTGGTTACAATCGGCATTTTGTGTCAAGCCAGAGCCCTCATAGGATCCCCTCAATGATTTGGAAACTATTTGAAACAATTAGCATTGGGGTAGCTCCGGTTCTTCCCAGACCAGCAGTGGCATTTAGTGTGGTAGCTTCCCAAAGAAGGGCTTTTACTTTAGCACGCATTAATGGTTTTCCTTCCAGTGTTCTCTCTGGCACAGGGGTAGGGAACCTGCGGCTCAAGAGCCGCATGCGGCTCTTCTGCCCTTGCACTGTGGCTCCACGAGCCGCGCCGCCGGCTTCATCCTTGCCTGCCCTGCAGGCAGCAGGGTGGGCGCACCAACTGCCCGCGGACGGCTGGGCCGCGCCGCGGGCTTCCCCTCTCGCCCGCCCTGTTGGGGCAGGGTGGGCGCTTTCCCGGCAGACGGCGAGGATGAGCCTTCAGGCAGCAGGACGGGCGCACCAATTGCCCACAGACGGCTGGGCCGCGCTGCAGGCTTCCTCTCTCGCCCGCCCCGTTGGAGTGGGGTGGGCGCTTTCCCGGTGGCCAGCAAGGCCGAGCCACTGGCTTCATCCTTGCCCGCCCTGCAGGCAGCAGGGCAAGCACACCAATTGCCCGGGCTGGCTGGGCAGTGCCGCGGGCTTCCCCTCTCGCCCACCCTGTTTGAGCAGGGCGGGCGCTTTCCCGGCGGCCGGCAAGGCCAAGCCGCTGGCCCCATCCTTGCCCGCCCTGCAGTGTTATCTTTATTTTAAATGTCAAAAATTATTTGCGGCTCCAAGTGTTTTCTTTTCCCGTGGAAAACGGGTCCAAATGGCTCTTTTGAGTGTTAAAGGTTCCCTACCCCTGCTCTGGCAGATATCTACATATCCCCTATCATGAGAGACTATATTCGTGTGGAGCTGGGACTCCTGATTCATTAACTCACATTATTCTAGAATGCCACTTATTTGCTGAACCCCGTAATATATTCCTTTCACCTTTCATTTTAATCTGGAGGAACCGGGTTTGATTCCCTGCTCTGCCACTTGAGCTGTGGAGGCTTATCTGAGGACTTCAGATTAGCCTGTGCACTCCCGCACACGCCAGCTGGGTGACCTTGGGCTAGTCACAGTTCTTCTGAGCTCTCTCAGCCCCACCCACCTCACAGGGTGTCTGTTGTGAGGGGGGAAGGGCAAGGAGATTGTAAGCCCCTTTGAGTCTCCTACAGGGGGGGTGGATATAAATCCAAACTCCTCTTCCTCCTCCTCCTCCTCTTCTTTTTCTTCTTTTTCTTCTTCTTCTTTTTCATTACAGAAAAATTTTCCTTTAATAATGCTGAGAAAATTCTGTTCCTATTGTCAGGCTCCAATAAGGAGATCTCCATTTTAGTAACTAAATGTTTAACACTGTTAATCTTAGATACACATTTCAGTCAAATGTATTAACTGATTATGTGCTATTTTAATTGGTCTACTTATTTTATCTATGTTGTATTTTAATATTTGAATGAGTGTTTTCTTTTATTGTATGGAATACCTTAACTGGATGTTGTTTATAGAGATTATTCTGCCGGGCCTTTGTTCCGTCGGGCCTTTGGAGGGACCAGCCACTGAAGGTGCCCCCTCCTCTTCCTTCTCCTTTACATCTGGGTCCCCTTTGTTTAATGGGACCCGCCGTCCCTCCCTCTTGGGGAGGATTTTAAATATGGGTTTTGTTGGATGCCTCTTATCGTTTTTATCGCTGTTTTTAAAGGATTTTAGTAACTGTATTTAAAATTGATGGAGCCAATGCACCCTGTAATTTATAGAAAATCTGTGCTCCTTTGATTGTATTGAGATTTTATGTTGTACACCGCCAGAGCCCCTCGGGGATGGGGCAGTATAAAAATCCAAATAATAAATAAATAAATAAAATTATTTTGTTGTTTATTGCAAATGTTATACTCATTTTGTGTACTTGAATTAAGCCTATTAAAGGTCACAGTATCAGTGTCAGTGTGGTAGCTGGGTGGGTGGCCACTGTTGATGCGCGCTCACCTTGCTTAGATTGCACCCGCATCAGGATCCTGGTGGGCAAGTCACGCAGCATTTACAACCAACTACATGGGAGTAAATGTGCTGCCTTTGCGCCAACATCGTCAGCGTAGATTTCACTAGTGCCTGCTCAGAACTGACTGTATGGAAATGTAGGTCGATTCTCCACTTACGATTAGACGCGTGCTAGTCACTCCAAATATCCAGGTTTCCTGCAGAACTCCCCACTACATCAGCGCCAAACGCGCATTCATCCTGTTTCTGGCGCCCCCCCCCCCCCTTCAGCACATGTTATTTTAGAACCTGGAAGAAAGTAGACCTTTTTGAAAAATGCATGAACAATCTGGAGTGGTGGGGAAGTTGGGGGGGTGAGTCCAGATTTGAACTACTTGCCCTTGCGAGTGACGTGGAGCCTCCAATCCAATCAGGACGCAGTGGGCTATGCGTGATGCGCGCACAGCCCTTTTTTTTATTTTGCAGACCAGAGATCCACGTGGATACGAAGCAACATGACTGATTTTTGGTTTTGACTGATTGGTTTTGACTGATTGACTGAGTAGAAGGCAGTACAAAGCAGTGTGACACGTCATATCCATGTGGATTCAAGTACATGGAGGTGTGCAGAAACAGGGCTTTGCTTTAATCGCCCGTTTCTTCGTCTCCGCGTAGAGTAATTTTGCACATGCTCGTGCAGACGTGGATTCGTCAGTTTGAAAAAAAAAATTCCCGCCCCAGCACAACGCAGCAGCCAATCAGGATAGACCCTGAGTGGATTGCGTGTTTGATCCGCCAACAGTGGGGACTCCTGCGTGGCTGCAGGATTTCTGGGAGCAAGGGGGCAGAAGCTGCAGTGGGGACCATGAAACCGTGCTCAAAAGGTCCCGAATCTAACCAAACTGGTTTCTATCTACTTTCATTTTTGAAGTGGGGAATCAACTGTAGTGTGTCTATGATCCATTAGTACAAGCAAGGAACAAAGATACTGGGCTGTGGGAGTCAATCAAGGAGAACAGTTCTCAAGAATGGAGAGAAGCCAGGCAGCTCCACCAACCCCCGAGCCAAGAAGCATTCAGACAACTGAGGAAACAAACTCTGGAGTAAGGGAAGGTTTCTCCCCCCGTCATGTGTGTCAGGCAAGGCTAGAATGCAGAGACAAGCTACACAGCACCTCTTCCCCAGCAGGACTGAAACACCTATGCCTAAAATGGATTATTTTAGCACATAGAGAAGAAAACAGAGGGACAGGCTTGGGAGAAGTGGCGTGAGAATAAAAACGCACAGAATATTTTCACTCCAAAAACAATGTTAAGATTCAAGGGTCCCGCTTGTCATTGGTGGACAAACCAGTCTCAACAGAGGAGTGACAGAGAGCCCCCGATGGCCGGTACGGACTAGTAACCCTGCGCTGAAGGTCCCAGAAGTAATTTACGAAGTTTCGTTTTTCAAAGTGGTCTGTCC
This sequence comes from Sphaerodactylus townsendi, assembly GCF_021028975.2. Taxonomy (NCBI): domain Eukaryota; kingdom Metazoa; phylum Chordata; class Lepidosauria; order Squamata; family Sphaerodactylidae; genus Sphaerodactylus; species Sphaerodactylus townsendi. The sequence continues at coordinate 103,439,546 of NC_059430.1, forward strand.
CAGACAAAAAAACAACCAGCTCTGCTTTTCAGTTAACTCGGTGCATTCTTCTTAGTGCTGCCCAGACCTGCCAAGGGAGACAATTCATTCGGCTATGTGTTACTCTTTCCTGCCTCTCACGCATTCGCCAGCCTCCCGAAACAGCATGCAGAAGGTAATTATGCAATTAATTAATCCTGTTCTGTTTTACAAGTTTGTTTTGAGGGAGGCCCCTGAAAGGATATTTGCATGGACGACTCTTCAGTGGGCTGGGAAATTAGCATTCCCCCTATTCTGTCCCCCTCCTTCCCCTTATTATTATTATTATAGCAAAGCTGTGCAGTTCCAGAGCCTCATACAAATTCCTGAATTTTGCAGCAGGCTAGATTAATTATCGAATGGCTGAACTAAATGGCAAACTGTCGAGATCCTATTAATAAGGGCTCAGTCTTGGAAAGATAGCAGGACACGGACACGGCAGCTAGTCAAGGTTAGCAAGGTCTTACAAGGCTCCATAAACACAGAGGTTCTTGTATTTTGCCAAGGGATTGTTTTCAGCAATGGTAATCCTCACAATGATAGGAGCCATCCCCAAAAGAACTATAACATACAGTGGCGTAGCACGAAGGGAACGGGGTGTGTGCATGACGCACCGGGTGTGCACCAATGCAGGGGTGCAGCATCACGGGGACAGGCGGGGGCATGGCAGGGGCACAGGGTGCACGCTTGCCCTGGGTGCCATTCCCCCTCGCTCCAGTCCTGATAACATATCCCCTCATAGCTGAGGAGGGCCAGATTCTGGGTTACTTAAGATTCTGGACTTATGACTCTGTTCTCCCATTGATAAGCTGTGTAACTCTGAGCAAAGTCATTTGCAGTTTCAATTAAAGTGGAGGCCACTCAGTGTTGCAGAGAAGGGGGCTTGTAATTAATGCTTAGGGGAATCGGATAAAAGGGACTTTCAATAGCCAAGCAGCGATTACTGGTTGAAAGTGGTCTGAAAAGTGTAACTGATTTTTAAGTGACCTTTCAAAACTCTGCCCCATCCCAGACAGTGTTTTTTTACCAACCAGTTGCACAAAACCATGAGCATAGGTGAGCAGGCAACTTGACGGGAAGGCAGCACTGTATACCCCAGTCTTGTCTTATCTTGCAGGGTAGGAGTCTTCCAAAAAAGGCTCTACAGAAGAATGCGTGGGCAACGCCTCTGCTTCCAGCTTGCCTTGAACGAGTGCCAGCATGGTGTAGTGGTTAAGAGGAGGTGCACTCTAATTTGGAGAACCAGGTTTGATTCCCCGCTCTGCCACTTGAGCTATGGAGGCTTATCTGGTGAACCAGATTAGCTTGTTTCACTCCAACACATCAATAATGTTGGGAGGAGTGCAACGTATGATACTGGCAATGAAAAGTTGCACTTTTATGCCGCTTTCTTCTCTTTATTTACCCGTCACTAAAAGTGCAATCTTATAAATATATAAAGCTACTACAACCTAAACATAAGTGAATATGTATACTTATACTTTTAAGGTTATTCACTTATGTTTAGGTTGTAGCAGCTTTCCATGTAGTAGCATTGCAAATAGACCTACCCCCTCCGCTAAGATTCAGATCTATCCTGTTTGGGATGTGGAAGCGTTTTCGGGCAGACTCACAATGTATGCATCAAAGATGCATCACTGTGCCTGGACAGTGCAATGTGACATGTTTGGAAGAAGGGGTGTAAGTCGGGGAAGAAACACATGAAGCTGCCTTATTCTGATTCAGGCCATTGGTCCATCAAGGCCAATAGTGCCTATGCAGACTGTCAGAGGCTTTCTGGGGTCTCAGCCTGAGGTTTTTCACATAATTCCTGGTTCTTTTAAGTGGAGAAACTAGGCTTTGAACCTGAGATCTTCTGATGCCAAGCAGATCCTCTGACTCTGAATCACAGCCTCTCTGAAGGTTGGTGGTTGGGGTGGGGGCAGTGGTAGGATTCAAATAATTTAACAACTGGTTGGTTACAAGCACCATTTTAACAACCGGTTCTGCCAAAGTGGTGTGAACCTGCTGAATCCGACCACTGGGTGGGGGAGACAAACTGCATTATGTAGGGGAGCTGTACACACAACTCGAGGCAGATGACATGTAGTCTGCGGGAAAGCAAAATCAGTTTCCATTTTGCTCAGGTCAGAGCACTTTCAAAACTCAAACTGCATTTCTAAATAAATGAAATTGTCTCTCGCACACCTGGTCCTCCTTTCCAGCCCACCCTCCCCTCCACGTCAGGGTTAGGTTACTGATGTACAAACAAAGAGCCTCATATGTGGATACTGCCTCTGCTAGAAGTAGTTTAATTCCTTGCAAGATGGATTTATCTGGATCAGATGGGAATTCAATGCATACTTCTTAGCGAGAGTCTACTTTCAAGTCTGATCGGCAAGCCGTGGAGAATCCACCTGCTTCATGAAACTCTTCCTGCAAGTTAAAACATGTGTTTCCCTTGACACCCTTCCCAAGACAACAGTATAGCAAACAGCACATATGGTGGCTATCCACACCTATAAAAGCCCCATCTTATTTCTTGCTGATGGCAGAGCATGATGGGATGAGATAAACTGGCAGGCAGGCAGAAGTCACCTGGAGATTTAGAGTTATAATTAAGAACATAAGAAAGAGCCTGCTGGATCAGACCAGAGTCCATCTAGTCCAGCACTCTGCTACTCGCAGTGGCCCACCAGGTGCCTTTGGGAGCTCACGTGCAGGAAGTGAAAGCAATGGCCTTCTGCTGCTGCTGCTGCTGCTCCTAAGCACCTGGTCTGCTAAGGCATTTGCAATCTCAGATCAAGGAGGATCTATGGGAAGGATATACACACCACACATCAAATCTTTTTTGTGAAAAGTCAGACTGTGGGTTTTTTTTCAAATACGTGGATTTCATTTCCAGCAACAAGTGGTCAGAGAAGGACTGAACTTACATGATCGATCAACTCTCGGATCATGCCATTCCACTGCCCTTTCTCGTCCTGGGCTCCATATTTCCCGTCCTCCACTAACCGGATGTCATACACGAAGCCAAGGATATGTGAAAGCTCCTTCAGGAGGTCAACGCAGTAGCCTTCAAAGCGGTCATTCCCAGAGAGGACAGTGTCAGACTTGCGGAACATGATGAAGGGTTCCTCCTGGCAGCCAAGAGAGAAAGACCAGGAGGATGAAACTCAGGTGAGCCATAGAGCCAACACCCAGCCAGCAGCCAAACTCCCACACCTCCCAGCATGGTACTACACTCACAACTGAAAGTGTGTTACAAATTATGAAGTGATTTACAATATGCATTAACCATAACATGAGGTTAACCAACCAAAGCTAATCCCTGAACTAAAAAAAACAACTCTTTCAAGCATCCTTATTTTGGTGCTCCAATGTGCCAGTGTGGACATCTGGGCGAAGCTTCTCTGTTTAAAGAGCTGGAACTGAGGGTGAGATGGCACAGCATGGTGCACCTTGACCCTTATATCTCCTGAATACAAAAGGCTTGCAAAGTTTTTAAAACGAAAGGTGGAAATTCAGGGAAACTGTACATTGTGGCAACTGCTTCAGATAATATTATTGAACTATAGCACAGCAATGACCAATGATAAAGAATACTCAAAAAACACTGTGGTCGTAAAGCGGGGGAAATGGAGACAGTGAGAGGTTGATGAAAGGAAAATGGTACTGATGTGGGCATGGACTTAAAAAAATGCACATCTTCACACCCACACAGCCTGAACTACATTATTTCTAGAAAGATCAGGCTAAACGTGGTTTAGGAAGGAAATATACCAGAGACAGGGAAAGCCTGAAAAGTGATTGATTAGTGGACCATGTCATAAAGTTGCTTGGGGTGGAATAACCTGTCCTTGGGAGTGGGTAAACAAACGAACGAACGAACGAACGAACCAATGAACGAACGAACCAACGAACCAACGAACGAACAAACGAACCAACGATGGGTGGGTGGGTGGGTGGGTGGGTGGATGGATGGATGGATGGAAGGAAGGAAGTTTAGAAGCTAAAATGGATGAGGCTGCAACCAGGGAGCACTTGTACACTCTCTCAGCTAAGTCTGCCTGTTCCCCTTTATGCCCCAGCTTACTTCCACAAACACTAACAAAATGTCCAAGACTGAACCAAACAGGGATTGAACTGATAGATAACCACACACAAGTGGTGGTAGGAAATATAGCACGAGAGCATGGCCAAAGCTTTCAGAAGAAATAAAAGCCAATCACAAACAGAAAGTGTGTGTATGTATTTGAAAGGGAGTATCTTCCCCCAAGTAGCAAGGAAGAGTATCAAATGCAACATCCCTTACGGGTCTCTTCCCCTTTGGGTGACAGTGCCTAGCTGCATGTAATATACCCAAATGTCAACCCAGTGGGCCTTGTCATACTTCATTAGGGATTGAATAGGGACTCATTCCAATCTGATGCCTGCTATCAAACCCAAAAGACAGCTTCTGTGCAAAAGACATGGTGACAGTCAGTGGTAAGGATCCAGGCCTTGTTGGCTAAGTGAATACCTTTTGGCTAATCTGTGACTTGGGTGCATAAGGGTGTCTCTACTGAGCAAGAGAGAATGCAGACCTAGTTCTGGCTGCCGCTTCATGGGCCCTCAAGAGTTTGGGTCTTTGGAATTATGCCCCTGTACGGTGTGCAGACTTGGCACCTTAGTGGGCTCATCTGCCCCCTCCCAAACTGTCATACAACACATGGGGGGCACTGCTTGCATTGTGTGGCCTGGATGGCCCCAGAGACTCTGCTGCCATGCCTTCATAGGGTCCTGAGCATCTGCTTCCCATGTGAAACCCTAGCACCTCCATACATTTTCTCAACAACCTTTTGAGGCTGAGACTGGGCTAAGAGAGAAGACTTTATCCCAAGTCACCTCATGAAACTCAGGGCTCAGCAGGGATCAGAACCTGGATCCCTCAATGTATACCACCATACCCCCTGCACACCACCAATTTTCTGTCACAGAGTGATCTGAGCAAACCCCATCTGGTCCCAGATCATCAGCTCTCTTGACACCAAATATCACCTTTAGTACCCCTTTGCTGCTCTCTACATAAGTGTGCCTCTTCCCCAAGAGGAGATGGTTTCACTTTCATCCATGACTCTGCTGACTACAGGCCCTCCACAGACCAGAGTCATGAGGCGACCAGGATTACCCCACATCTCAGAGATGGTGAGATTCCAAGCTAGAACCTTGTCTTCTAGCGTTGGCTGCTTCACCCAGAAAGCTTTAGCACCTGCTTGCCGGTGCCTCTCTTTCAGCTCCCTAGTTGCCGAGGAGCTCCACGTAGGGTTGGCAACTTTGGAAAGAGAGATTCCTGGAGATTTCAGGATGGAGCCTGGGAAGGGCAGGGCTTTGGGAGGGACCTCAGCAGGGTTTAATGCCATGAAGCCCGCCCTCCAAGGCAGCCATTCCCTCCACAGGAACTAATCTCTAAACTCAGGAGACCTCCAGGCCCCACCTGGAGGTTGGCAGCCCTAGCTCTGCCTGTGAAGGAAGCTGATTGGATCCTGATGAGTTGCACCACAAAGAAAAACTTTCATGGCAGCTTTCAAGATATGCGGTCCTGAGAACCCCTGTTGCCACCTTGAATGAGTACTTTGTGATGAATATGCACACCTTAGTCTATCCTTCTGAAACGGCTTTCCTGGTATAGATCCTCAGCCTGGGCTGTGACAAAAAGTCAAAACAAACTTATTCTTGATAGTTTCCCCTGCTATACAGCAAAAATTCAACCCTTTTTCAATCAGGATAAATTCCTCTCATTTCATGCGAGGCATGGAAGCACAGCCAACGTTCCATTTTTTGCTTCCTGCTAGATAATGTGAGACATTTAGATGCTGAAAGTATAAACCATTCTTCCCATACATATATAAATGTTGTCAAGTTGCCAGCAATAAGCTTTCAAGGCATGTGGGACTCAGTGGTTGCCACTGCTTTCTTCTGCAGAGCTGTCCTTGGAGGTCTCCCATCCAAGTGCAGACCCTGCTTAGATTCTGAGAGCTGTGGAAATCAGGCCGTACCATGGTGCCTTCCCTCCCACCCTACTCATAAGCAAGGAGTACATCTAAGTGCCAAATACTGGAAAGGTGAAACAGATCAAATCCAGTTGAATCCTGCAGCTGGTTACCAGGACTGTAGTGACAATCAAAGATCTGTTCGTCAGGGAATCGGTAACGTTGGGGCCCTGCCTTCGGGTGGTTTCAGTGATATTGAGTCCATCGGAGGGGCTCCATACTCCAACCTGTGATGGAGAGAAAGGAAAACGCTCATCTGGAGCCTGCAACAGATTCCACCAGGTTAAAGAACATAGACAGGACTTTTGCTAGAGGTAGTGTAGGCAGAAAGTCACAGGCAAGAAGGCTGAATTCTGCAGGGTTGGAAAGAGCCCGGCCACCTTGCAGGCAACAGTAATTTCAGATACATACAATATTTATGCTGTTCTACTGTTCTATGAGAAGTTAAAGTGGAGACAGAACTGAGTGTGAGCTGGACTGTAGGAGGAACAGACCCCAAATTAAGAGGCCTTGGTTCTAGTGAACTTTGTTAGGAAGGGCCTCCTCGGCCTTTTCCTATTGAAGATGAGGTGCACACACTCTCTCTCTGGCTATTGATTCATTTGTGGTCTCCTTCACATTGCGGATTCATTCCCTTTGGGTTGGATTCTCAGAAACACATGTTTTCCCCTCTCCCAAACTCCCATGCCTCAGATCAGAGAATCGCTGTAGCTTTTGAAACCTCTGCAAGCGCGACTTATCCTTTTTCTTCACAGGAAGAGCAACAGGAATCAACATATGATTTGTTTTCTTCTGGTTTTCTCGCTCCTTCTGGCTTTTTCCACCCATATGGCTGCAGCTCCAGGCACCACTCCAGAAGGATTGAAAGTGCTGTTTTTAAATTTTCACACAAAGGGTCTATCATTTGAATGACAACCCCTTGAAATTGACCTAAAACTTGCATGGTCTAGCAAATTAATGCTAGACCAAAGATGGCCCTCCCCTTCCCCCCCAAAGGTGACAAATAACCTCTCCAGCTGGAGGTTGCAGGGATACAACAAGAAGGTGGGGGTGGGTAAAATAAAGGATCGGATCAGTTTTGCAGCAGGTGAATCTCATTTAAACAAAAAAATGCAGTTAAAAACCCACTGTGAAGCAAACAGTCACGAGGTAAGTACTGCATGCATAAATGGTCTCTCTCTGTCTCAGTGTCCTGAGTACAAAATGGGGCACAACAACTACTGAGCAGCTTTTACAAGTTATTATGTAGCTGAATGGCACCACTGCATTCAGTAAGCTGGTACATGCCAAAGTCAAAGGCACCAGGTTGATCACACTGCTCAGATGCACACTGGGAAAAGTTTTCAGAGAATAGCTGTATTGGTCCCCATTTACATTCAAGTCCAGTTGCATTTTAGAGAGCAACAAGATCATCTGGGTATAAGCTTTCAAGAGCCTGATGAAGGGAGCTTTGACTATCAAATCTTGTCGGTCTCTAAGGTGCCACTGGACTTGAATCTTATATATCCGAAAAAGGTTTGGGAACTGGCATGCTAAATGTGCATAAGTAGAAAAAGAGATGCATGTGTGTGTGGACTTGAACACTGATTTCAGCTGTGCCTGGAAATGGTTCTTAAGCATCTGTCAAAACTAACCTCAAAGAAGAGACCAATACATTCTGCCTACTGTGTCTGAGCAGGAATTCCCTGCAGGATTCCCTGCAGGAATGAGAGAGATGCCCCAGTCTCAGTCTGGATGGCCAGAGGAGTTATTTTTGTTCTGTATATCTGCACACCCACCTGCTTTATTGCAATACAGCAGGGGTGTCCAACTGGCATGGCCAATTGGGGCTGATGGAGATTGTAGTCCATGAACAACTGAAGCAGCAGAGTTGAACACCTCTGCAATAGAGAGTTTACTGGGAAGCCAGACTGTATACACAAAACCCAGCTCCTCTCCTCTCCTCCACCTCAATCCTGTGAAAATTTATGCCCTCAAAAGTTACATGTGGCCATGATGACAAGCGACAAGAAACTGGAGATCCCACAGCAGACCCGCAGAGAAAACTGACTACATTGGGCAGTATATCAATATTAAAAGACACCCCCCCCCCCACCATTACCAACCTCCTATCCCACTACCAATGCAGTCACGCTGGATGGATAATACATGATTTGCAATTACACATGCTTAAGACTGCTGTAATCCTCAAACTCGCGGGAGGCAAGGAGGCTCAGAAGCCCACCACTAAACCTGGGCAAATGTAAGCTATTAGACGTAATACAAAAGTACATATTGGGATTCGTTCCCTGTTTGGGCACATCATTAATTCAGATTATCCAGTGACAGGAATTTAATGTCCACAGAGATTTGACACGGATACTGTAAAGCCTCTCTTGAGCTGACAAGGAGCTTGAACACATATTTGTGAGGAAGAGAGAGAGCGAGAGAGAGCAGGGGGGTCTCTGTGGGCAGAACTTGGTAGAACTGACAGGAATTAACTGCAGAGTCCACAGCAATCTATCAGGAAGCATTTGTTGAAAACAACTAATGTTTATGCTCCACGTTGACCCTAAATAACCATTTCTAACAACTGTTTTGAGTAAGGCAGAAGAAATATGAGCATTTGTCACCTTTCAAAGACCGGGTAAAGTGAGAGAGGCTTTCCCTCCCGCACATAATGTTAGAATTCAGAGTCACCCAATGAAGCTGGTTGGTGGAAGGTTTATTATGGGATACATTTCTGACTTTAAAAAAGGATGTGAGCTTCCCATAATACATAAGCATATGGAATTCATAGCTACAAGATATGGTGGTAGATACTGACTGTGATGGCTTAAAAAAAGAACCAGGGACATTGATACAGAACTATCATATCAGTCACAGCAGTTAAAAAAACCCTCCACAATAAGAGGCAGTATACCTCAGAAGATCAGATGCTAGGGGGCAAACGGGTCAACCTCTCTATATAGTCCACCTGTGAGCCTTCAGGGGAGCCAATATGGGCTTCTGTTGAAAACAGGATGCTGAACTAGGCAGGCCTTCATCTGACTGAAATGTAATAATTAAGGGCTGCCAAGTCATAATCACCTCACAATGACCTGAGGACCATGAGCCTTTCAAAGCAAGAGATGAACCGAGGTGGTTTGCCATTGCCTTCCCCTGCATAGCAACCCTGGCCTTCTGTGGCAGTCTCCCATCCAAGTACTAACCATGACCACTGATTTCAGTGCAGTTCAGGGCTCTTCAGACTGCTACCCAAATTATTTTATGCCGCCTTCTTCGGCAAGGTCAAGGCAAACCTCCAGTACTCACAAGGGAGACCACTAAGGAAGACTCTGCAAAGAAATGGCAAACCACCTCTTCTTCTGACTTGCCTTGAAAGCCCCTTGATAGGATCTCTGTAAGACAGTTGCGAATCGACAAGCAGATCTCTCAAGGTCCTTCTGTGTCAACTGGTTTCACAACAGCCCTATGAAAGCCAGTCTAAGACACAGCGAGTCCTCCGAGGCTAGCTTCAAAGCCAAGCAATGAATGCAAAGTCCATCACTCGGTCCGTTCTACCCTTCTTGGGTCCAATGAATGCTACAAGGATTGATAACAGGGGCAGGTCCCATGCTGGACGGCAGGCCGCTCCTTGGACCCCCACTTTGAGGGAGCTCAAAGGAGGCCAGAGCCAGCATGGAGCCCAACTGACTGACCTTTTCCAGCCCATCTTCTTTGAGGCTGACAATGTCCAAGTCAAAATCCGTCCGCAGCCCGCTGGTTTTATTGAAGACGATGCGCCCGGTTAAGCCTTCCCACTGGGCCTGCAGGAGGAAGAGTGGAAATGATAGCAGTGGGGGAGGGGGGTGAAGAACAAGGGGGCACAAAAGAGCCCTTTGTCAAGCCCATAAATCACAGTTCGCTACAAGTAGCACGATGCTTCATTTTAATTACTCCTTACACCAATACTCTCTCCCCTGCAGGGCATGATTAATTAATCATCGGTGCTTGTCATTGCTCACGGGGTGCCTGCCGAGGCTGGAGAGTTCCAGAAATCATACCGGCTGCCTGGTGTTCACACCTTCCAGGTTCCATGCGGGGATGGGCAGGAGAAGAAATCAGGGCTTGTTTGGCGAAAGAGGGTCAGTAGATACAAAGGTTTCATGCCAAAGCTGCCCTAGTGACTGCCAGTCAGACCCTGAGGGGAAACCAACCTGAACTGTGCTCCAGCACCACTTCTTGAAGAAGAAGTTGGATTTATATCTCTCCTGTAGGAGACTCAAAGGGGCTTGCAAAGTCCTTTCCCTTCCCCCCTCACAACAAACACCCTGTGAGGTAGGAGCTCAGAAGAACTGTGACTAGCCCAAGGTCACCCAGCTGGCATGTGTTGGAGTGCACAGGCTAATCTGAATTCCCCAGATAAAGCCTCCACAGCTCAGGCGGCAGAGCGGGGAATCAAACCCGGTTCCTCCAGATTAGAGTACACCTGCTCTTAACCACTGCGGCACTGCTGCTCCTGAGGCTAGGTTAGCTTCAGGACTTGCAACATAAAAGGGCATGTGCACCTTAACCCTAACCCCCTCCTCCCCACATCTACAGCCCATTCCCACACATTTGGTCCCGGAGGCAGGGCTTATACGTCAAGAGGCAGTCTGAAGACCTAGTGCCTGGCCAGCACATTCCTTTACCTGTGTTTCTGGTTGCTTCCGCTCTTTCTTCCCCAGTCACAGGATGTGGAAGTTCTTTGCTTCCACATCCCTCCAACTCAAAGGCATCCCTCTCTTCCTAGGACTTACCACTTGCTGAACAATTCACCAGGCAATCTGAAACAACCCCAAATGACATATAATTCCGTCCCCCATGTGTTTCCAATATGGTTGCCAACCTCTAGTTGAGGCCTGGATATGTTCCAGGATTGCAGTTCTTCCACGTGACAGACATCAGTTCTCCTGGAGAAAATGACTGTTTTGGTGGGTGGATTCTGTGGCATGGCACCCTTCTGAGGTCCCCACATCCTGTGTTCCCCAGTCTCTCCCCGCCCCCCCCCCCCCCCCCCCCGCCAATCTCTAGGAATTCCCTAACATGGAATCACCTCAGGGCGAATGGAAAATACCTGTCCTGGGATGAAATTCTCTTATTTTTAATTTCCTCAACATTGTACTGTTGGGTACTTGGAACATTTGTTGGAAAACTGGCAGTTAAGTGGCTTAAATATTCGAACTAACAAAAAAAATTACAGCATCAACATAGCTGAAGAAATCTAGCTCAAATGTTCAAACTGTGTTCTGGGCAGGAGGAGGCCTGCCCTGGGTTATGTCTCGGCCAAGTCCCTTCCAAGGTAAGAAATCCCCACCAACGAGTGATAACCCAGCAGCCGGTCTCTCTTGAGACACTGAAGACCTCTCTATAAAAGAAGGATCCAGAATTCTGTGCCTCTTACCTGAACGTTTGTGCTTTGTGTGTGTGTGTGTGTGTTTCATAAATTACCTTGTAAGAAGAACTAGGCAGCTTACCCAAAACTGTATTCTAGTTCCTGTGTGTGTCACAGAGTTGGGGCTCCCCCTCTTTTGAAAAGAAGTATTTATATTATGGGCTGTCCCATTCAAAGTTCTGGTCTCAGTCCCCTCTGGGCAGAGCAAGGTAGTCAACTGCAGCAACCAGGCCTTGCCTGTTGCTCAGATGACGCTGGTGCACTTACATTGCCTCCAATGACTTCTGCGCGCCCATCTGCCCACAGCAGCACAAGTGTTGAGCTGAAAAACTTGGGCAAGGGGTGCTGCTTTGAGAGAGGGATGGGATTAGCAAAACAGAGAGGCCTTTCCAGCCTCCCTGAAGACCCCATGCTAGCCACACCACCCTCCTTGCTGTGGCAAATGGCTGCTTCATTGCATCACCACAACCACAATGGTGCTTTTTCTTCCAGGACTTCATTAAGGGTCCCAAGCAGCTGTTCTTGGTCGGAGAGATGGCTCTGCCCCAAAAAGTCTTTCTCTGGAGGCCCTCCTGTGCCTTGTGGGGCTTCTCTGAGGACCTCAGTCTTTGCAATAACCATGCTTGCAATCACCTCCCATGGTTTGACTGGCCTCCTTGGAAAGTTCTGGGGTGGGCAGAGTGGTGGTCTGAGGCGCTTTATAAGTACAAGACTTTGTGCACAATCAGAGGCGTAGCAAGGGGGGAAAGCACCTGGTGCACTGGTGCATCCTCCGCCCCCGTCCCACCCCGTCCCGCCCAGCAAAGCCCCGGAATGCCCCCAGAATGCCCTTGCCACACCCCCACAGGGGCACACCACCGGTGCATCGTGGCCACCCTGCCCCCTTGGAGTTATGCCTCTGTGCGCAATGGAAACCAAAGGGGATGGGATGGAGGAAAGCAGTTTCCTGTTTTCATTCTTCCATACTGTGTTTCTAAATATAGCAATGATAATGATAACAGCAATGCCCAAAGGCACACTGTATTTACAGCTGAAAAAGATAGGAATAACCAACCAATTGTAAATGCAGATCAGAGAGCTTGCTAGGTAAGAAGCTACACATCAGGAGAGCTGCATGATGTAGTGGTTAGACAGCCGGACCAGGACCTGGAAGAACCAGGTTTCCATCACTGCTCTGCCATGGAAGCTAACTATGGATCCATCACTTCTCAGCTTCACAGGGTTGGGAAGAGGAAGAAGAGTTTGGATTTATATCCCCCCTTTCTCTCCTGTAGGGAGACTCAAAGTGGCTTACAAGCAGTGGTGGGATTCAAATAATTTAACAACCGGTTTTGGTGGTGGGATTTAAATAATTTAACAACTGTTTGTTTAGAAGCACCATTTTAACAACCTGCTGAATCCCACCACTCCTTACAAGCTCATTTCCCTTCCTCTCCCCACAACAGGCACCTTGAGAGGTAGGTGGGGCTGAGAGAGCTCTGAAGAACTGTGATTAGCCCAGGGGTCTGCAACCTGCGGCTCTCCAGATGTTCATGGACTACAATTCCCATCAGCCCCTGCCAGCATGGTCAATTGGCAGGGGCCGATGGGATTTGTAGTCCATGAACACCTGGAGAGCCGCAGGTTGCAGACCGCTGGACTAGCCCAAGGTCACCCAGCTGGCATGTTTTGAAATGCACAAGCTAACCTGGTTCACCAGACAAGCCTCCACAAGCTCAAGTGGCAGAGTGGGGAATCAAACCCGGTTCCCCAGATTAGAGTGCACCTGCTCTTAACCACTACACCACGCTAGCTCTCGTGTTCAGTGGTACAGCATCTGCTTGACATGTAGAAGGCCCCAAGTTCTGTCCCCAAAATATTCAGTCAAAATGCCCAGGCTGTAGGTGATGTGAAAGACCTCTGCTTGAAACCCTGGAGAGCAGCTGCCAGTCTGAGTAGAGAAGACTGATCTTGGTAGGCAGGTATTCTGATCAAGTATAAGGCAGATCCGTGTATGTTCATGTCTGTTACTGTCGTGAGCATAGGGGAGGGGAAAACAATGCTGTCAGCTGTTTCAGGGGCCCCAGGGGTATGAATACAAAAATAAATAAATAAATAAAACAAGCTCCTCCGCTAAGACAGTTCCAAACCCAGGGTTCCTGAGGGTTCCTGGTTAACTCACAAATCCTAAGCTGTATTTCAAATATAATTCCGACAATGTCAGTAGCTGTATCTAAACAGAACAATGTCACAGTAGAGCTGCCAAAGCAGGAGGGAAAATAAATCAGCCCTAAAAATCTGGGCCCGCAGTGGGAGCTTTGGAAAGTCTGCCGCATGCTGACGAAAGAAGCACAGGTGGAAATGTTTGGCTTCTCTTCCAGAGAAATGCCTTCCGCTTAGGGCGTCCCAGAGGACAAATGTTCCCTCTTTGTTCCTGGTTTCCAGAAGCCAACATTGCAAATGGATTGGAAAAAGCAGGAAAGCAACAGCCCAGGATTAAGAATAATGTCAGGAGGAGTAGGAGGCAGCACTGGAAGAAGAAGAAGAAGAAGAAGAAGAAGAAGAAGAAGAAGAAGAAGAAGAAGAAGAAGAAGAAGAAGAAGAAGAAGAAGAAGAAGAAGAAGAAGAAGAAGAAGAAGAAGAAGAAGAAGAGGAGGAGGAGGAGGAAGAAGAGGAGGAGGAGGAGGAGGAGGAGGAGGAGGAGGAGGAGGAGGAGGAGGAGGAGGGAAGGGGAAGAGGAGGAGGAAGAAGAAGAAGAGGAAAAAGAAGAGGAGGAGGAGGAGGAAGAGGAAAAAGAAGAGGAAGAGGAGGAAAAAGAAGAAGAAGAGGAAGAAGAAGAGGAGGAGGAAGAAGAAGAGGAATAAGAAGAGGAAGAGGAGGAAGAAGAAGAAGAAGAGGAAGAAGAGGAGGAGGAGGAGGAAGAGGAAGAAGAGGAAGAAGAGTTGGCTTTTTCTCTTCTTTTTAAAGAGTCTCAAAGGGGCTTCTAATCACCTTCCCTTCCTCTCCGCACAACAGCCACCTTGGGGTTCAGAGAGTTCTGAGACAACTGCGACTGGCCCAAGGTCACCCAGCAGGCTCCATGTAGAGAAGTGGGGAACCAAACCTGGTTCTCCAGATTAGAATTCATCACCCCTAGCCACTACACCATGCTGGCAGAACACTGACTTGTTTTTTTCTTCCTAGTTAGTTAGGAGGAACTTGGCCAGGGATCAGAACCTTGATTTCCACCTTTAACATTTCGGCTAAGCCTGTGGCTGGCATCTTCAGAGGTGTATCACAGAGGGAAATCTGTTTCACACTGTGATACACCTCTGAAAATGCCAGCCATAGTTGCAGGCGAAACGTCAGGAACAAGGTCCACCAGACCTCGGCCACACAGCCCGGAAAACCCACCAGAACCAGTTGAAGCTGGCCGTGAAAGCCTTCGACAATACATTTTCTTCCTGTGTTTGTCTGGGCTAAGGAGGCAGAGCATCAAGTCAGAGGGTGCTTCCAGAGAAGGTAAAGTGGAAGGCACAACCTTCCTCAAAAGTAGAAGAACAATCCATTCTCATCCATTACAACTGAGAAGAACTGAAGGGCTAGATGCAGCTTTTCTTAAGGTCTTTGAAAGAGGCACTGCAGCCTGCTGTGGGCATAATCATTTGTTCTGGCCAGAGGGAAGGGTCTTGGCTCAGTGATTCAATCAGCAATTCAATTGCCAGTGAAGAGGCTTAAGTAGTGACTGTAAAAAAAGCTGTTCATATATAGTCAACTTAACAGCAATCCTATCAAGTTTTCAAAGCGAGAGACCAACAGAGATGGTTTGCCATTGCCTACTCATGTTGGCCCAGATCTCATTGGAGCTTGAAAGCTAAGCAGAGTTCACCCTGGTTAATTCTTGGATGGGAGACTACCCAAAAAGTCCAGAGTCGCTACACAGAGGAAGACAACGGCAAGCCACCACCAAATGTCTCTTGCCTTAGAAACCCTATGGGGTAACCAGTTGCAACATGAGAGAAATTTACACTCATATATATTTCTAGGGAGCATCCCTGGGCTTTCGTAGTGGTCTCCCATCCAAGTACTAACTCAGGCTGACCAAGATAAGACAAGATCAAGCTAGCCTGGGCTATCCAGGTCAAATAGGGGTTTTTTTTGTTTGCTAGTTTTTTGCTGTCAAGTTGCAGCCAACTTATGGTGACCCTGTCAGGTTTTCAAGGCAAAAGATGTCCAGAAGAGGTTTGCCATTGCCTACTTTTGCACAGCAGAGGCATACTGGGGAAAATGGTGCCTGGAGACATCCATTCTCCGGGGGGGGGCCCATGCCCCCCAAGCGTATAAAACCCCAACACAGAGCCTTCCAGTTGCTTCTGTCCTCCCCAGAGGGGGTGGGGCTTGGGGGGAGCCGGGAGGGGGGCGAGCCTTGGGGGGTCCTCTGGCTTCCTTGGCCCTGCCTATGTCGATAACGACATGGGCGGGGCCGAGGGTGCCAAAAGACGTCTTCCTGGTCATGTGGGGGGCCGATTTTGTGCCCCCCACGTGACCTGATCAGTGGCGCCTGGGGACAGAGAGTATCCCCTGTCCCTAGGCAAATACGCCGCTGCTGCACAGTGACCCTGGCATTCCTTGGTGATCGCCAATCCAAACATTGACCACGGTCAGCCCTGCTTAGTTTCCAAGATCTGAGATCGGACCATCCAGTTCTGGGTGGGTCAGGTACAGAGGTGGGATCCAAACAGTTCTCACCCCTTCTCTAGAAGTGGTTACTAATTTTTTCTGAGTGCCGAGAAGGGGTTACTAAAGCAACCTCCCTGACCAATAGGGACTGGTGGTGCATGTGTGTGGCGACGTCACTGTTTGAATCCCACCCCTGTTATTAAAATTTTTGGATCCCACCACTGGTCAGTCTGAAGCTCAGTCTGAAACCCTGGCAGTTCACAGACACTCAAAGTAGACTGACCATGGAAGATCAAGGGTCTGATTCAACAGAAGGGAGTTTTACAACTCTGACCAAACACAATTCGTAAAGTTTTTTTTTAAAAAAAATGATGACGGAAACTATAGTGCCTGTTTAACCAAAACTGAGTTGGAAAACACCAAATAACTGAGTGCTAGCCAGAAATAGGTCTTCCATACTATCTTTTTTGTCTCTGAAACACCATTATCTATGCTCAGTCAGACAACAAGACATGCCAAGCATCACAGTGGGAGCACAATGGATCGTCCCATTGCTCGGTCGCCCTCAATTTAAGGCAATACTGTCTTTTCTTTTAAGGCCAATTGTTTGAACGGATTATTTTCCATCCCTCTCTTGGTTTTCTATCGTTGTCTGCAGGACTCAAAGAAACACCTACATCAAGTGGCTATTCTACACACACAGTGGCTAGGTCAAACACACACACACACACACACACCCCTTCCCCTTGACAAGCTGAATAACACTTTGGCGTGTCTGTTTTCATGGTAATTATCTCCACTCAAGAGGGAAATCTGTACGCAGATCAATCCAAATTAAGTACCTAGAGAGAAGGTGACAGGTGAAGTGGCACTGAAAGCCAAGGCCAGGTGCCCTCGTCTCTCTCTGCAATGATTCGTTCTTCTCCAGAGTGTTTTTTTTCTTGAGTTTTGCTGGAAGGAGGCAACGGCCTTCTTTGAGGATGGGCTAGAATCACCCAATTTCCCCTGTAATGGAAAGGCCTGCTGTCGTCCCATCAGCTCTTAGATAGAGATGCTTGCTGATTGCTATCTTGGCTAAGGTGACCAGATGGTCACCTTTGTGATCCGGGACGGGGAGGCTGCCGCGCGCGCACGTGGGCTTGCCATTTGCCGCCCTGTGACAGAGCGGCAAACGGCAAGCCCCAGAAGGCCATGCGCTCCTGCGGCCGGGCGCACGGGAGGCTGCCGCACTGCCTTGTGCCCCCAAGGCAGTGCAGCAGCCTCCCCACAATCGGGACAATTTGTAGAACCCGTGGGACGCGGGACAAATTGTCCAAAGGCGGGACGGTCCCGCCAAAAGCGTGACGGTTGGTCAGCCTAATCTTGGCAGAGAGCTGCCTCCTTCTATGAACTCATCTCTCTACCAAGACTATCCTCAGGGGCCCTTCTTGGGCTTACTACCGATATGATCTTCTTAAGACTTTTCAATGGTGGTACTACATTTGTGGATCATTAGAGTAACTGGCTCCTTCCTCATTGGCATTAGGACAACATAAAGAGATTTCTTTTCTTTTTTTAAATTTATCTCTGCTTTGGGTTAGTCATTTTGTTTTTGATCAATCTAGTGCTGGATTTTGATTGCTAAACTGTGAGTCAAGTGTTGCCTGTATTATTCCAATTGCTCTTTAGTTATTTACAGCTTTTGTTATTTACCAGCTGTTATTTAAATCTGTTTTTTCCTCTAGTGATTTTATTGTGTACTGCAAATTTTAACAGACTGTAAGTTTCTTTGAATGATTTTGGAAAATCAGGCTATACATATTTAAAAGCAGTAATTTTAAAGAAAGCAAAGTTGGGATATCAAATGGGCAAAGTCCCGGGAAAAATCTCACATTTGCTGTACATGGATGATTTGAAGCTGTACGGGAAATCAGCCACAGAAATCCAGTCACTAGTGAACACAGTCTGAATATTCAGCACAGACATTTCAATGGAATTTGTCCTGGAAATTGCCACTATGGCAATAAAGAGGGGCAAGATCACTGAGAGTGATGGCATAGAAATGCCATCTCATCAAGTGCAACCAAGAGGCAGCTTATAAATAACTGGGCATTTTACAGCTGGATAACATCAAGCAAGGGCAAGTGAAGACTGTGGTCAACAGAGAATATACCCAGAGAGTCAGGAAAATTTTGAAACTTAAATTAAATGGTGGGAATACCATCAAGGCCATCAACACTTGGGCCATACCCATCATCAGGTACACTGCAGGAATCAACTGGACTCAGGCTGAGTTGGATGCACTGGATAGAAAAACTCGAAAGCTTATGACAATGCACCATGCCTTACACCCACGCAGTGATACTGATAGATTATACCTTCCCTGGAGATCTGGTGGCAGAGGCTTACTGCAAGTAAAGCAAACAGTGGAAGAGGAGAAACATGCGCTAGCCGATTATGTGAATAAAAGTCAAGAACAGGCTGAAGACCCAGAAAGGCATTGAATGAGGTGAAGAACAGGCATTTGCTGAAGACCCAGAAAGGCTGGGTCTAAACAAGAATACAGAAAAAAATGTGATTAAAATGAGGACCAAAAGCTGGCACAACAAAGCTCTATGCGGCCAATTTCTGGAGAAGGTCAAGGACAAGGTGGACAACGAAAAGACCCGGCTGTGGTTAACAACTGGAAGTCTGAAAAAGGAAACTAAATCCCTGATTTTAGCCGCTCAAGAGCAAGCCATTAGAACAAATTCAATCAAGGCCAGAATTGACAAGAAAGTGACCATCATTGTCACAGCAGTACGCAGTGACAGCAGGGTCATTGAAAAAGAACATGAGAAGGTCGCTAAATACCACGATTTGAAAATCAAGCTTAAGCGTCTATGGCACAAACCAGCTGAGGTCGTCCCAGTGATAATCGGCATGCTGGACGCCACCCCAAAAACACTAGGGCAGCACTTGAAACATCTTCAAATCAACAAAATTAACATCTATCAGATTCAGAAGGCAGCCTTACTGGGATCTGCACAAATACTATCTCGATGCATTGCAATTTCCTAGGCATCTGGGTGAGGCTCGAATTGTAATGAAGGCCAACAACCAGCTAAAGATCTGGCAGCTGTGAAATCTGTAGTAGTAGTAGTAGTAGTAGTAGTAGTAGTAGTAGTAGTAGTAGTAAACAACACAATAAGCACAATAAACACAATAATAAACACAAAATAATGAAGACCAACAACCAGCTAAAGATCTGGCAGCTGTGAAATCTACCATAATAATAATTGTGTACTGTCAAATTGAAACTGACTCATGGCAACCCCAGGGCCATGGGGTTCTCAAGGCAAGAGATGAGCAAAGGTGGTTTGCCACTGTCTTGTTCTAAATAGCAACCACTGTCTTCCCTGGTGGTCTCCCCATCCATGCACTAACCAAGGCTGACCCTGCTTAGCTTCTGAGTTCTGACAAGATTGGGCTACTCAGGGCTATTCAGGCTACTTAGTCCAGGATACCCCTGCAGAAAAGGCACCTGTTTGATTCTGAAAAGAAGGGGGACCCCTGGGCAGAAAAGGAAGACATGCTTCTAAACACTGAAAACCAATCCCCTGGCTCCTTCCTGTCTTGGATGGTTGCAGGCAGAAGGGCAGTAGCCTCAAGCAACCCCGTCCCTATGTCAACCTCAAGGATGCGTTTTCTCCACCCAATCTAAATGTTAGGGCTGTCAGCAGATTCAGATGCAGGTGATTAATCTCCTGCCTTTTAATCAATTAATTACTTAGCTTAATTACATTTACATAAAATTGCCACAGTCGAACTTTATTATACGTGCCTTTCTGAGCCACTGAAGGCAGTGTCCAAGAACGTGTAGTTTAGCCAATAAAAGCCACTGCAATTGTTAAGAGTTAAAAGCAATCTTTAACACAACTTCGTTGAATCAAGTTTTTTTTTAAAAAAATGACTGGGTGCCCTTTTATCTCAGCTCCCACTGACTGAAATTTTCTCTTGATGACTGACTCCCACTAAAGCTTTTACTAATTAATTCACCAAATCAGCAGATAATAGCGTGTTGCCTTACTTAATATTTCAGCCAAATCTGGCTGCGAAAACCAAAGTGCCTCTCCAGAGTCAGTGTTTTCCTGACCTCCAAGTGCTAAAACAGTGGCTGATTGCCAAAGATGCTCAGCTTACCTCCTTGATAAAATTCATGAAGCGGCCGCCAAACCGCCATGCTTTATGCCGATGGCACTGGAGGGAATTGACCGTCATCTGGGGGGCTCGCTGGTAGCACACAGAGACAATATGGACTGCATCGTACAACAGGGCAGCATCTGTCTAAAATGAAGGGGAGCTGGATTTGTATGGATAAGTGTTTTGGAGGCAAAGAAATAATCAAACATCAGCCCCCACACCTGTGGTGGGAAGCGTGTGCTGGGAAGCCTGTACTCTGTGGTAGGAAGCATGTGCTCTGGCTCTTGCCTTCCGAAGCCCTCTAGGAGAACATCTCCCTCCTTCCAACCCAAAAGACAAGGCTGACTTTAGCCAAGTCTGTGCCTGTATGCGCAAGTACGTGTGGCTTCAGCACTCATTCTCATAATCATGCATCTGAAATGTCACAAGGCAAACTGACTTGAAATGGGGTTGCAATTGGGTGGGAACTAAATTAAGCCCTTCCCTCCAGAGGTGTATCTAGGAAAAATGGAGCCTAGGGGCAAAATCTGAATTTTCCTCCCCCATTGCCCATGTCTACTGCCCGGAGCTGGCAAGGAGCCCAGGTCAACTGCCCGGAGCTGGCAAGCATGGCCCAGATCCGTCACCCCCCAGCGTAATTAGATGGTGTGCGCCCAAGGGCATGTGATACCCCATGTTCCTCTGGCAGATACGCCCCTGCTCCCCTCTATTACTTGTCCCTCCAAATGACTTGTCTCTAGCAGGAGCCGTCAGATTTTTCCTACATGCATTCATATGTAGTGAGCAATTTTGCCCAATGCCTTGCTGCTGAATGTGTGACCTGACTTCAGGGAATGCTGGGCTCTCTGCCATCTCACCCGGCAACAAACTGACTCCCACCCCAATCCAGCGTTTCAACACTGCACAAACAAAAGGCCGTGGCCCTCGTACCATCATTGCTCCAGCAATCAACCCTGGTTCTGGCTTGGGGGCCACCTGCAATCTTTCTGTGGACCACTTCTCAGTGATGGCAGACACGTGGGGGTTCTCCACGTTCAAGATCCGGAAGCCAGTCAGATTCACCCCGGAGTAGCGATATTGCTCCAGATCTAATGCATAAAGATCCTTTGAAGAAAGAGGGGAAAAAATTGTCATCCAATTTTTTTTTACCTTGTTGGTTGTCTGCATTGTACTGTTTTGAATGCACTGCTTTCCACTTTTTGCCATCTCGTTTTATTGTTTGGTTATATGCATTATTTGTCAACCTTTGCATTGTTCCCTAATGTTGGGATCCAGTCTTTGTGCACTGTTTGGATTATTTTTTTTTAAAAAAATTTATTGATATTTTGGATTGTTACAGATTTATGCTATATATCTTTATGTTTCATCCTCCATATCCTTTTACCCCCCTTTTCCCCCACTCCTCCCCCCTTCTTCTTCTTTTCTTTAAACGTGCAGCAGCAGGTCCATTCTTTCTAGTCTTCTTTTCCAGTTTTCTTCTGTGATTCCAATTTTGTTTAATCAGTCTTTGAATTCAGTCCAGATCCATATCATATCCTTTTGTTTTTCTTGCCATATTTGGTTTCTAGACATTATGTCAACAATTTCTAATTGTATTTGTTCCCATATATATTCCAACCATTTCTGTATTGTCCGGATTCTTTTGTCTTTCCCCCCTAATGCTATTACTGCATGGGCCTCTCTGATCATAAGTTTAAATAACATTCTCTTTCTTTGTTCTATTATTGTATGTTTCAGTATACCTATAAATAATAGATCTATGTTTATCTTTATTTTTACGTTCACATATTTTTCCATATACATTATAACCATTTTCCCACAAATGTTTTACTTCTGGACATTCTAACCACATATGGGTATAAATTGCATTTTGATCCCACTGTTTGGATTATTATACTGATTACATTGTTTTGAACTGTGTTCTTCACCTAGATTTTCAGCAAGAAAGGTGGGCTATAAATGAAATGTTCCCCTCCTCTGGACTTCATCTTGTTTTTTGCAACAGAGGAGGAGCAGCCTTCAGGATTGGGGCCTTGTGCCACAGTTCAGGATGAGTAAAAAGCCCCGGGAGATGCATCAGTAGCCTTCTCTGAACTCCCCTGCCTTCACTTCGAATTCCTACAAACATTTGCACGCGCATGCCCCAACGAATCTGGTTTCAAATTCTGCTCTGTGGCAATTCCAGCTGAGAGGCACTGCCTTGTCATCTATTAGGATAATTAATTATAATTATTATAATTCCCAACCAGAAGCGTACATTTTAAACATCTCGGAGAAGGAAAAAATAGGCATTTGAATAGTGAGACATTAAATCTCAGCCCTCTTGCCACTTCCAAACAGCAAATGCTTTCAATACCTTCTGACTTCCTGAGAAATAAAAAACAGAGGAAGAAGAGAAAAACAGAGAGAGACTAGTGTCCTGCCACAGCTGGGAAAAAACATTGACCAAAGTGACAGCAAAGGAAACACTTCCAGAAGAACATCAGGTCACCTGGAAAGAAGAGCAGCTTTCTTCTCTCTTGGTGGGACTGCCCTTTGCAGGGCCACACAAGTCTGGCTCCTGCAAAATCAACTTTCCCCTGCACATAAGACCTGCGCAACACACGTTTGCCTGATTTCTGCACGTGTACAGTTTAAACAAATGGTGAAGAAGAAGAAGAGTTGGATTTATATCCCCCTTTCTCTCCTTTAGGAGACTCAAAGGGGCTTACAAAGTCCTTTCCTTTCCCCCCACACAACAAACACCCTGTGAGGTAGGTGGGGCTGAGAGAACTCCTTAGAGCTGTGACTAGCCCAAGGTCACCCAGCTGGCCCGTGTTGGAGTGCACAGGCTAATCTGAACTCCCCAGATAAGCCTCAACAGCTCAAGCGGCAGAGCGGGAAATCAAACCCAGTTCCTCCAGATTAGAATACACCTGCTTTTAACCACTATGCTACTGCTGCTCCTAATGAACAGACATTACAAGATGAGGCCATCAGGGACTGGGGGGGAAAGCAATCAACCCGATTGTGCAGTGGCTGGATTCAGATCAGGATGGAGCAGCCAACTCACTCCCTTCCTCTCCCCACACAGACACTTTGTGAAGTAAGCTGAGAGAGTTCTGAGACAACTGTGACTGGTCCAAGGTCACCCAGCAGGCTTCACGTGGAGGGGTGGGGATACAAGTCCAGTTCTCCAGATCAGAGTCTACTGTTCTTAACTGCTACACCATGCTGAGAGGGAAGATTACATTAAAACCGGGGGGGGGGGGGGATCTGTGCCTTCTTATTACTGTATTATCAGGCAAGAGTGCAGAATTCTAGAAGACTTAGAATTTGGCCTGTGCCAGTTTGCAGACTGCTATCAAAGAGGAGCAAAGAAGCATCCCTCGCCTTTCTGACCTACCTCCACTGGCTGCAAATGAATGAGAATGCCCTTTATGCAATTAATTGAAGGGGGGGGGGGAGAGAGGGGAAGTGCTTGGGCAGACTGCTGGCAGGCAGCCTGGTGCTGCCGCTTGGCAGTGAGCACAAGAGAGCGAAGGGGACATTTGCAAGCCCTGCTCCAGTGCACTCCCTTAATGCATCTCTTGGCTCTGCAGAGTCGTGCCAGAATATTAACTTTCCGCCACGGGGAGGACTGCAATTCAAGCCTCGCCGAAAGAGACTCTGAATGGGTCTCGGAAATGAAGCAAGCCAGGGGCAACTGACAGCTGCTCCGCTCAGCAGAATGGAGGAATAGCTGACCCCAGGGAGGGGGAGGAAGATGGAGCTCGGCAGTAGCGTTACTAGCGGGGGACATGGAGGAAGAGTGCACTGAGAGAGAAAAGCCCTAGTAAGAAGCGGGCTGTTTTGAACCTTTATGTGACTGGCAACGTGACTGGCTCAAGGAAAAGGGTCCAACCCTCCCTTGCCATTTCCAAAGGGAACCATTGCTGGTGATGGCACCAAGTTCCCAATTCCCTGGTCTGGCTTGCGATGTGGTTGGCAGTCTCATGAATCAAGCGTCATTTCCTCCCAAAGTTCACCTTGCAATGTTGGCACGTGCCGGCAGATCGGGCACCAAAGCTCAGCTATTCTGGAAGCGCCTTTGACGGAAGTTCTCTGAGGTTCATCCCACGCTGTCAGAGAAGCTCTCATTTGTGGCTGTGAAATTCCCTGAAATTCTTGAAATGGGCCAGTGATTTACAAAGCAATAGGGTGTGGCTCCCTGGTTCTACATTTGAAACGACAGAATGCCAAGATCAGGCACCGAGAGGCGTATCTGGGAAAAATGTAGCCCGGTGCAAAAGTTTTCGCACTCCTGGTATGAGTGGCCACCCACCCCCACCATGACCTTGCCAGAGAGAGAAATCTCTCTGTCTTGAAGTCCATGTATGGACCCAAGGGGAAGGAGGAGGGGTGTGGGGGGAGCGATTTTCCGCCCCCCACGTGACTAAATGGTCACAGCCTAGGGACATTTGACCCCATATGTTCCCCTGGGCAGTATGCCCCTGCAGTTAACTAGGTCAGGGCTCTGCAACCCGCGGCTCCAGAGCTGCATGCGGCTCTTTCAGACTTATACTGCGGCTCCGCGTGGCCTGGAGGTCGGAGGGTAGCGTGGCCATGTCCCTCCAGCCCTCCAGAGCAGCTCTGGAAGGAAAGGTGAGTGGAGGGGCTGGGGCGGCTCCGTGTGTGAGGGCGCCGCTTTTCGTGTCCCCTCCACACACCTCTCCTTCCAGCACTGCTCTGGAGGGCTGGAGGGAGACACCCAAGCTGCTCTCCAAGTAGCGTGGGCGTGTCCCTCCAGAGCAGTTGCTATCTCTCCTCTGCCATCCCTGCAGTCACCATTCCTGCCTGCTCCTTTGGGCTGCCTGCTCCTTCGTGGCTGCCTGCTCCTTCGGGTAGAGGGGGTTTCCCTGCCCAGCGCCTCTGCCTCCCAGCACTGGAAGGAAAGGTGAATGGATGGGTCAAACCGGAGGCGCGGCTCCATGCAGAGCTGCCTCTCCGGCTCGGTAGATCTTCGGTGCCATGGAAAATGAGTCCAAATGGCTCTTTCGGTGGTAAAGGTTGCCGACCCCTGACCTAGGTGGATACTGGGCTGGTCTGCTAATGATGTGCACACACACATCAGTTCACTTTAAGTGTGCAACGTCATGCAAATGAGGTCATGACTGCCAGCATCCCGTTTGAAACGGTTCTTTGGTAAGGAAGGAGGGGGCGGGGGAGAGAATGACTGGGTTATTCTTTCACACAACAAAGCCAGGAAGGCACCCGCTGCCAGACCAGATCCCACCCCCTGTGAATATTTGCACAACCGAGCTGGCGTCCTTCCAGTTCCCTCCATTTTCAAAGCCACACACAGCCGGGCTAGAACGGCCTCTCGCAGGCTCCAACGTGATTCAACCTTGTCTTTTGGTAAAAATGTTGCCCCCGCCTCGCCGAATGCTGCTCTGCAGCGTTTGATGTCCGCTAGGGACCTTTTAGCTCAACACAACAGACTAATTCAATCGCACCTCCTGAGCCTCGTATGGCAGCGCTGGAGAAAAAAAAAAGCCATTGCCTAGAGGTACAACAGTTTAAAATATCTTTCCCAAGATGCAGCTGTTATTTCAGGAAAGTGGCACTAATTGCTTATCTATTAATGGATTATAATTCTTTCTTGATCCCTCCTGCTCCCAGCCCTTCTTCAGCATCACCTTCGGGCTTTTGCTTACTCACAGAAAAGGCTGCCGCATCTCAGCTGGGCTTGATTAATAGGAAGTTATCAGGCGGTTGCATGAAGCTGCTACAGACAGATAACAACAGCGGCAGTAATTAAAATGTCTCTATTTTGGGGAGGGAAGATAATTTAAACAAAAGGTTTGGCCGGGTTGTTTCCCCAACTGTGTGTTTCCCTTGGGGGATGAGATCTGGCAGATAAGAGAGTGACATTCCCCACCTCCTCTGCCACGCATTCCCTGTGGATCCTTAAGCAGGTCACACAGCATTGCCCAATGGGAGATCAAGGGGGCGGAGAACTTACCCTTTCATGGCATCACTGCTGGCACAGACCGGAATTCTAAGGCTGAACTGGAGTTTGAGGCGAAAACTAGAGCACTGCCTAAAGTGGTTAGGTCACCTTCAGGCAGAGGCGTACCGCCCAGGGGAACATATGGGGTCAAATGTCGCTGGGCTGCAGCCATTTAGTCACATGGGGGGCGTGACTCCTCCTACTTCCCACCTGGTCCATACACTGACTTCAAGACCTGGTACAAAAAAAATTGTTTGGTCGTGGTGGGGGAGGGCGGCCACCCATACGGGGTGGGGGGACTCAGATTTTGCACCAAGCTACATTTCCCCTAGATACGCCTTTGCTTTCAGGTCACCCTGGAAGCAACATAATGGTGTTGGCACAACGCCAATCTCCCCACCTAATTTCCCCCAGCGTTTTCCCAACAGAGCAGTGGTGGGATCAGCGAATGCAGAGCAGAAGGTCTCTATAGGATTACCAGTCGTTGGCCTAGCCCAGGGGTAGGGAACCTGCGGCTCTCCAGATGTTCAGGAACTACAATTCCCATCAGCCTCTGTCAGCATGGCCAATTGGCCATGCTGGTAGGGGCTGATGGGAATTGTAGTTCCTGAACATCTGGAGAGCCGCAGGTTCCCTACCCCTGGTCTAGCCTGTTCCTTGTAAAAAGGAAATATTTGAATGCAAGCTTGCAATTTGAAGTAGAAAAAGGAGAGTTGATTTTATACACCCCTTTTCTCAACCCAAGTAGTCTCAAAGCAGCTTACAATCACCACGACCCCCACCACAACAAGCATTTTGTGAGGTAGGTGGGGCTGAGAGAGTTCAGAGAGAACTGTGACTGGCCCAAGATCACTCAGCAGGCTTCATATGGAGGAGTGGGGAATCAAACCTGGTTTTCTAGATTAGAGTCTGCTGCTTTTAACCACTACACTGTGCCACTCTTAATCACTATGTCCCTGCCCTTAGTTCTACTATCCTGCCCTTGAAAAATTGAGCAGGAAAAAATGGCTGAAAAATGGTCTGCCACTCTAGGTGTTTATCATGGAGGGGAAATTCCTAGAGTATCACCTGGAAGTGATGTTGCATTTTCCCCAAACTCCATCCTCACTGGGCACAACCTTCAAAATCTCCTGGCATTTACTAGCAACCTTGACTGAGGGCTGCTTCACCAGGTTGTTGTGAAGCCACACAAAACACAGGCCAAAGTAGGTAAAGGAAAGACACATATGTGCCTAATAGTCTCTTAAGTCAAACCTTTTGGGATATTTTAATTTTGCTGTTGCACCAACAGTTAGTGAAATACATTTCAGCAAGTACTGGAGACCTGAGTTCAAGTCTCCACTCTACTCATGATGGCAGGTACCCAAGTGCTAACAGGTGGCAAAGCCAGGAAACTCTTCCATCCATCCAAGCAGTTTTTGCTGTGATGTGTTCCACAGCTGGGACGCTGACTAAACTTATATGGAAATGAGAGGCAATGCAAAGCACGATACTTTACCAGTGTAGTGAAGATGAAGTGGTAGTATTCAGTCATCATTCCCATTGCCATGGCCTGAAAAAGAGGGAAAGGCAGCATGAGAAAAGGAAGCAAGAAAGGAGCCTGCAGGGTCCTGGAGGGGACAGGATGCCCAGGAAAGCCAGAGTTAGTCAACTAGGTAGGTCTAGAACAGGGGTGTCAAACTTGCGGCCCTCCAGATGTTCATGAACTACAATTCCCATCAGTCCCTCCCAACATGAACATTGGTTATACTGGCAAGGGCTGATGGGAATTGTAGTTCATGAACATCTGGAGGGCCGCGAATTTGACACCTGTGGTCTAGAAAATTTTCTCCTGGCCCTGACCCTCCAAAAGGCTCATAGTTTCCCCCATAAACGATCCCTTCCCCCAGTTGCAATCTCATCAGTCATGAAAGAAAGTTCTACTTTTATTTTGCAAACTACATTTGTGGAAAAATATCTTCCACAATCGAGATCACATTATGACTGTACTCTGCCTGTCTACTGGAGCCCAGATGAAAGCTCATAGCTGGTAAAGATTGGGCATGATCCGAGGGGAAAGGGACATCGTAAGGGGACATGAGAAAGAAGCTCTCTCTTGCCTTCTGGCTTTTGTCAGGGAGGTTCAGACCATGAAGAAGTGAATTTTTATAGTGGGACCTTTTCTTTAGCAAATGTCAAGAGACCATGGAAAGAAATCCTGACCTGTGAAGGCAGTTGGAGAATTCTAATTCTCTACAACTGTAAGGCCCACTCTGCACGGGCCATAAAACACGGGTTTAGAACGGGGGAAAATCCAATTTTGGGGGTCACCTCACACAGATCCCACCCCTGAAGCAAGTCTGCCCCATGTTATTTCCCCCAATCCGGGTTTTTTGAGAATTGTGCTATTTGCAAGTCTTTTGAAAAATCAGTTGTTTGCAACTGAACGGCAGGGCAGGAGGAGCTTTATTCGGCTGCGCTTCCCTTTTAAAAAAATTTCGTGGCTTACATCTGTGTGCAGATGGTTGTATCGTGGCATCATCAGATGTCAGCATGGCTGTGGGGGTTCATTTGTGCACGCCTGCGTAGCTACGCATCGGTGGGAGGTAAATTAAAAAAATTAGACGTGTCTCCGTGCGAAGGCGCGACAGCAACCCGTATTGTTTCTGTGGGCTCCAACTGCAGCCTGCACAGATGCATGCAACCATGAAAACAGGAATCATAGAATCACAAAGTTGGAAAAGACCACAAGGGCCATTAAGTCCAACTCCCTGCAATGCAGGAACTCACAATCAAAGCACTCCCAGTTAGGAAAGCGGGTTACTTTATCCCAACTGCAACCCGCTATACATTTGCTGTACAGGAGGGGCCTTGGAGATACTACACTTCTGGTGCAATGGTATTTCACACTGGTTGAGCCTCTGAATGCTCCCAAACTGCTGATAGGGGCTGCTTTTGCCAACTGTAGAGCAAGTTTTCCTTAGCTCTCACCTCCCCAGTTATTGGGGACCTCAAATTTGACAGGTAGACTGAAAGGGTCTGGATTTTAGTTCTGGAAAAAAACAACCCCAGAATCAGCGGTGTGAATGAGCCATTGAGCTCTCCCTTATCTTTGTTTTTCTTCTTGTTAGTCTTTCTTTTCTTTTTCATCCTTTCCTTTCTTTACCCCTTTTATTACTCTTATTGCTATGACTGTTAACATTCTTTTCTTTTCCTGTAATCTTTTGTTGATAAAATAAAAATTTTCAGGGGAAAAAACTTTAAGCGATACTAGCCTATCCTAATTTAACATTGTTTAGGAGAAGTACTGAGCGTAAGGTGAGGGGATTGTATGTTGTCAGCCTGATCCTTGTGCAGACCATGCAAACTGTTTTTATTTTTGTTCATTAAACTTTCTTATACTTTGAATATCGAGGCCTGATCACTGTGTTGTTCTCACATTCCATGGAAATCAGGGAGGGGGGATGTATGGCGGGAACTCTGAGGAGAAAAATGTAACTGTATTTTCTTAGCCCGGCAGAACTGGCTTTGCAAAAGACAGGTGCTAGCTGCATTCAATAAAGACTTCTGATCAAGCATCCAGAGTTCGCTTATTGACTTCAGTCTTAAGACCTGACAAGCGGTTAATAGCTAGAGAAAAGCTGGTATTGTGGGAGTCGGGCAAAAGGGTGCCTTGCCAGACGGAGCCTTGGGAGGGCCGAGGAACTTTCCAAGCTCTTGGATGAACAGGAATGAGGCTTGTGAGATTGTTTCCAAACAACATTGATGGACCATATTTAGGGCCGCCAATGGCCTGGAGGGGGAAACTGTGCTGGCACTTTGGAGGAAGCTATTGACCTTCATGCCATGATAAGAATCAGCTGCTCATGCCTGCAATCTAAGCCTCTGTTAAAGGGACAGGACAGTTTTTCTCCAACCCAACTGGCACCCTAACCATATTACGGTCATCCGCTTGTACTCTTGGCTTCCCTGTAGCCCCAGTGAACTGTACCCTTTTTTCCTCCCTCCCAGGCCTGAAGTGGCTAAGCGCACTCTGAAAGCAGCGGGACTCCTAAAAAGGGTATTGTGCGGTCCGGCTGGTAAACTCCTCAATCAGACTCTGCTCTTCTGATCTGAAATGAATGCAAGAGCCATATACAAAAATTCCAAGCCCTGCAGAAACATGGTGGGAGGTGGGGGTGGGAATTTTTTATTGAGTTAAATCTGAATCGGCTTTGTGTGCGGGCCCTTCATATGCCCTCAGCTAATTAAGAAATAAACGACGATGTCCCCCATATTTGTTAGACAGAGGATTAGTCTCAGTACTTGCAAATGCTAATTAGAGATATTTCTAGGGTCAAAGAATGCTGCAGAGATAACTGTATGGCAAGGGGTGGGGAGTGGAGGGGGGGAGGGCCGAGACCCAGCGCTGTTCCACATAATCACCGATGCCATCAAATCAATTAGCACAAATTGAAAATACCTGGCATGTTGCAAAAGAAAAAAAAGCGACCAA
The DNA here is from genome assembly GCF_021028975.2 of Sphaerodactylus townsendi. NCBI lineage: Eukaryota > Metazoa > Chordata > Lepidosauria > Squamata > Sphaerodactylidae > Sphaerodactylus > Sphaerodactylus townsendi. The sequence goes on from NC_059430.1 coordinate 103,470,214, forward strand.
AATAACCCGGGAAGATTGCTGATGCTGGCACCCACAGAAAGATTTAACGTTTCCAAGAAGGTGCATGGAAGATCTTAATGGGTAGGTTGAATTCACACGCCATGCAGGTGCTGGCAAAGGAAAAGGGCTGCAGATATTCCCCCAAACAAAACTCACATCTTTACACAGCTAATATATTTAGAAGAAGGTAGTGAATCCCCATCTTTTACAGTCAAATTGTATCTTGGCCAGTTTTAGTTTTGACTAAATGCTGTCCAATCACAGCTGCCGAGAGAGGGAGATGGGGCAAGTACCTCTGCCCCACTCCCGGCAAGCGGAAGCATTTCCTTTCTGAGGTCCGGTGTATGCCCCAAACTCTGCCTTGGTATTGTTCTTGGTATTTTCTTTGAGATTTTTTTATTTTTTAAAAAAGGAAATGGCTTGTCCGCTTGTAAAGTGACACTGAATCTCAGCAGGTCCTTGTGACAGGGCAAGAAGAACCCACGTACATGCATATGCAAGCATGACTCCCCTTCCCTCAGCTGGGTTCATACATGGATAGGTCCTTGTGTGGGACCACAGCAGGGCCCCCAACATTACCCGTGTCCCGGGCCCAACTGTGGCTTCAGGACTGAGTTTGTTGTGATACCGGTATGGCCAAAGGACTCTTGTGCAGAACCATCCATAGAATCATAGAGTTGGAATCATACAGGTCATCCAACTCTCTGCTCAATACAGGATTGGCCTAGAAGAGCATCCCTGACAAGTGTTCATTCAACTGCTGCTTGAAGGCTGCCAGAGAGGAGGAGCTCCCCACTTCCCTAGGCAGCTGAACTACCCTTACAGTAAAAAAAAAAATCCTAATGTCCAGCCAGTACCTTTCCACCCATAATTCATACCCATTATTGCAAGTCCTCTCCTCCGCTGCCAGGAGGAACAGCTCCCTGCCCTCTTCTAAGTGACAGCCCTTCAAATACTTACAGAGAGTGATCAGGTCTCCCCTTAAGCCTCCTCTTTTCCCGACTAAACTTTCCCAAGTGAGGACCCATTGTCCTGTTTCAGTCGGGCTGCGATGTAGGCTGTTCAGTTACTCTGCACAGGGGTTAGCCCGGTTTAAAGAAGATGCTATTTGAGCACAAAGTCCTGCAGGTGAGTTCTTTCTGCCTTACCAGCATCACACTGAAATCCAGGTCTACGAGAGGTGGCAGGCAGCTGAGACTCGGGGACAGAAAGAGCTGCCTGAATCAGAACTGGGGATGGCTGAGCAGGCAGGGTGTCCGAGGGCCACCCAAAGGGGCTGGGTAGAGGACCCCCACAGGAAGATGGTAACACCAATAGAAGGAGCACAGTGCATGGCACAAGGGCTGGGGGTGGCAGGAAAAAGAAGGCATGGCTAGGTGGAGGGAGTGGTTGGGAGCGGGGCAAGGCCAGAGGCTGCAGAGAAGCTGCAGGTATTGGAACAGGAGCAGTCAAATCGCAGGCTCCAGAGCTCCAGTCTAAAGAGAACAGTATCCAGGTTGCCACTCAGATGGGAGATGACGCAGAGCCTTGCTCGGGCACAGCTCTCCACCTCGACGGCCTGCCCTGAGCTCTTGTCACAGAAAGCAGGTGTTCGAGGATGCTCAAACTCGCAGTATGGCAGCCAGCATACCTCCCCCCCGCAACAATCGCCTCTTGCCAGAGGGACTCCTGGCTTTGTGCTGCTTCTGCTGAAATTACTAGGGCAGAATTTAGCTTAGAGGAACAATGGAGCAGTTTGCAATGCAGCATAGAGGCAGAGGGAGGAAAACCACAGGGACCGGCAAGGGGGGGGGGGGCAGCGAGAGACTCCATCATGAGCCTGTTTTCCCTTCCAGTCTTTTCCTGATCTGCATGTCACTGAAGAATTTATTAGGAAAAAGAAATTAATTACTCATGGCATCTAATTTCTGAAGTAAGCTGAACATCATAACTTGGTTGGAAAAGCAATCGGGTAATTAATCAGAACCTGAGCCACAAATACCTCACAGACCTCATCTGAACTTTTAAAAAATGGCAGTAATACCTGGAAAGCTTAAGCTGTTATTTTGGCACCTGGCTGCTCATCTTAAACTCTAAAGGTAAGCAGCGGAGAGAGTAAAGGACTCAGCAGATTAATGTAACTGAAAAGGACATTTTCCAATCAGCAGCATCATATTCCCCTTTCCAAGGTATTATTTATGCCAACTACTTGGCTTGTGGGAAAGTGTGATATTGCCCCATTATTCATGGCAAGGTTGCCACGGTCCCAAATAGAATTCACCATGGAGTCTTTTGTTTTGGGGCACGTTGGTTATTATCACCAAGTTTCCCCCACAGTTTCTTGCTTCCTTTGCAGTGGGGCAGGCCAGTGGGCTTAAGAGGATGAGGGGATCTGCCATTTTGACATGTCACCAATGGGGAAAAAAGCTCCAGAAAGGCCCCCCTTCACAAAAAGAAGCATAATTTTTCCCTTGGCCCACCACGTTTATATCGATATATTGATATAAAAAAGTTTTAACAAGGGATCACTGCTTGTTCGGTGCCAGGTCATTGATTCTCGGCCCCTTCCGCACATGCAGAATAATGCACATTCAATCCACTTTCACAATTGTTTGCAAGTGGATTTTGCTATTCTGCACTGTAAAATCCAGCTGCAAAGTGCATTGAAAGTGGATTGAAATTGCATTATTCTGTATGTGCGGAAGGGGCCTCTGTTGGGAAGAAAATGGGAAGTAATGGCAGTGCACCAACAGCAAAGGGGCAATGCAAGCCGCCTTTTCCCAAGCTTCCCAGGTTCCCAATCGTCCCTTTCCCAATGTGCCAGAGAAGCCCTGGTGTTTAATATCATTAAAAGGAGATGGCAACAGGGAGGAGGAGGAGGAGGAGGAGGAGGAGGAGGAAGAAGAAGAAGAAGAAGAAGAAGAAGAAGAAGAAGAAGAAGAAGAAGAAGAAGAAGAAGAAGAAGAAGAAGAAGAAGAAGAAGAAGAAGAAGAAGAAGAAGAAGAAGAAGAAGAAGAAGAAGAAGAAGAAGAAGAAGAAGAAGAAGAAGAAGAAGAAGAGGAGGAGGAGGAGGAGTTTGGATTTATATCCCCCCTTTCTCTCCTGCAGTAGACTCAAGGGGGCTTACAATCTCCTTGCCCTTCCCCCCTCACAACAAACACCCTGTGAGGTGGGTGGGGCTGAGAGAGCTCCGAGAAGCTGTGACTAGCCCAAGGTCACCCAGCTGGCGTGTGTGGGAGTGCACAGGCTAATCTGAATTCCCCAGATAAGCCTCCACAGCTCAGGTGGCAGAGCTGGGAATCAAACCCGGTTCCTCCAGATCAGAGTGCACCTGCTCTTAGCCACTACGCCACTGCTGCTCCAGGCTGAGGGGAAGTCGTGGAAGGACAGCGTGAGGGAGTGAGAGCGGGAAACTCAGTAGGTTGGTCATGGGTGACGGAAGGATGCGCGGGGTTAAGCTGTGAGCAATGGCAAATCTGCCCTGCTCTGGCCACAAAGGACATAAAAGTTGTGGAACAAGTGGTCTCGCTTGCTGTGGGGAGAATGGAGAGTGAAAAACTGGTCTCAGGGAAATACGTCCATACAAGAAATCTTGATGCAACAGACATTCGTTCCTGGTGCACAGCAGAAGATATGTAATTGGTCTATATTCAGCACAAATAACAGTAGGTTGTGTTTGCAGGTTGCTCTGTTCTCTCTGTTGTTGTACGGGCATGCAGACAGGTAACGGTGCAGACTGCGGTGAACGGAGGAAAATGCCCCTTGGGATGGGAACTGATTTGCCTTTAAAAAGAGACTGTGGAAAAAACTTCATCCTTTCCCTGCCAAAACAATTCTCCCTGAAACTCTCCTCCATGGGGCTGCATGCACCCTTCATCTGTGAGGAAAGGAGAAATGAAAAGTATAATGGTGGCTGTTTTCCAACCATAGGGAAAAAAATCCTTGTCTAGTCACTTGGTATTTTAGCAAGGCGTTTGCTAAAATTTCCTAATGTCTATTAAGCTAATGGGAAAGCTTTTTTAAAAAAAATTGGGGGCAAGCATTTTTGAGAGTCAAGATTCGCCAGAAAAATACCAGTTAGGTTTTCACTCAGGTTCTCTATTGTGATATATTATGGTAACGTATCAGGGAGGTGTTACTCCATTTATCTCAATATCCCTTGCCATGTCCATATGGATATTTTCCAGTTGGTACAACCTGAGGATGTGGACGGAACTCTTAAAGGAATATGATTCACCAGCTGTCTGTGAGAACCCTGCCCTTCCCAGCTGATGAAATCTCCAAGCAGGAGGCTGTTCATCATAATAAAGCAGATCACACTCTCACATGACAAGAGGGCTGCCCCAGCTACATAAACCTTATAGCCAAATTTTACGCCTCAGCATGCCAATCCCACTGACCATTATCCCTTCCGTTTGATCCACATGGGACAAAATGACACTGCAAGACATAGCTTTTGAAGGAGGAGGGGGGGAGGGGGAGTAGTAGTTTGGATTTATACCCCACCTTTCTCTCCTGTAACGAGACTCAAGGTAGCTTACAAACTCCTTTCCCTCCCTCTCCCCACAACAGATATTTTGTAAGGTAGGTAGGGCGAAGAGAGTTCTGAAGAACTGTGACTAGCCCAAGGTCGCCCAGCAGGAATGTAGGAGTGCGGAAACACATCTGGTTCACCAGATCAGTTTCTGCCACTCAGGTGAAGGAATGGAGAATCAAACCCGGTTCTCCAGATTAGAATCCACCTGCTGTTAGCCACTACATCACAAGGGATTTTGAAGCTCTGGGAAAGAAGCTGAAGGATCGGGATGCACAGGTTGTCATTCCATCTTTACTCTCAGTGGAAGGACGTGGCCCAGGGAGGGAAAGAACAGCCTCATTTAGAGAAGCCATGACGTCTGGTGGATAGCCAGCATGGTGTAGTGGGTAAGGTGTCGAGTTAGGACCTGAGAAACCGAGGTTCAAATGCCCATTTAGGCCATAGAAGCTTGTGGGTGATCTTGCCACAGTTCCATACTCTCAAGGCTGTGATGTAGGAGAAGGCGATGACAAACCACTACTGAAGGTCTCTTGCCTTGAAAGCCCTATTGCTGTGGTGGCGAACCCATGGCACTCCAGATGTTTATGAACTACAATTCCCATCAGCCCCTGCCAGCATGGCCCATTGGCCATGCTGGCAGGGGCTGATGGGAATTGCAGTCCATGAACATCTGGAGTGCCATAGGTTCGCCACCACGGCCCTATGGGGTTGCCACAGGTCAGCTGTGACTTGACAAAAAAAACCCTGAAAAAGCCCGTCCCATCAATCAGATGGGCACAGTGGAGCACCAGAGAACGGCCCAAATAACCCCGTGAGGTAGGTTAGGCTGAGAGAGAAAAAGATTGCTCTAATTGCAGAGTGAACCTGGGTCTCCCAGATCTGGTCTAATTATCTGACCACTGCAGAAGGCAGCCTTTGTGTTGAACTGCTGCATTATTCTGCTATAGTTAGCAGTAGAGAAACAGACGCTTCCTTGCAACCCCACCTCTGCAGTTCAAAAGTATTGGTGAATTCCTTACCAAACGTGGCTGGTTAATTTGCAAATAAGCTTCCTATTTTGGAGCAAATAGTCCTTGCGATCCCTCTGAGCCACCCAGCCTTATAGTCCCCTCCCTTTCCCCAAAGAACGCATCCCTGCCTATCATCATTATATGTCTTCCCTTGATCCTCTGACCTGCAATATCCTCCTTTCACAATGTTTCAGTCCTTTGGCCTGTGATTCATTCTGGTTCCCCTCCCACCCCCAGCAAAAGAACTTTTTATTGCATTCATAGCAGCTGCATCCAACGACTGGCAGTTGCATATATATGTGTTTGTGTGTGTATTAAGTGCCATTAAGTCATTTCTGACTCAAGGTGACCCTAGGAATTAATGTCCTTCTAAATGTCCTATCATTAACAGCTTTGGTCAGGTTTTGCAGAGTAAGAGCCATGCCTTCCTTTACTGAACTGATCAATTCCATGTTGGGTCTTCCAACATGGAGCCAGCATGGTCTAGTTAGTGGTTAAGAGCAGGTGCACTCTAATCTGGATATCTGGAGAAACGGGTTTGATTCCCCACACTGCCACTTGAGCTGTGGAGGCTTATCTGGTGAACCAGATTAGCTTGTGCACTCCAACACATGCCAGCTGGGTGACTTTGGGCTAGTCACAGTTCTTTGGACCTCTGACAGCCCCATCCACCCCACATGGTGTTTGTTGGGGGGAAGGGAAAAGAGATTGTAAGCCCCTTTGAGTCTCCTTACAGCAGAGAAAGGGGGGGGGTCATAAATCCAAACTCCTTTTCTTCCTCTTCTTTTCCTGTTGCCTTCAACTTCTTTTTAGTTTTATTATCTTTTCCAGGGGCTGTTGTCTACTCATAATGTGACCAAAGTATGATAGCCTCAACTCTGTCATTTTAGCTCCTAAGGAAAGTTCAGACTTGTTTTGATCTAGAACCCACTTGTCTCTTTTGGCAGTCCACAGTATCTCTAGAACTCTCCTCCAACACCCTATTTCAAAGAAGGAGGAGGAGAAGAAGAAGAAGAAGAAGAAGAAGAAGAAGAAGAAGAGGAGGAGGAGGAAGAGGAAGAAGAGGAGGAGGAAGAAGAGGAGGAGGAGGAGGTGCTGTGTGGTTTCCGGGCTGTATGGCCGTGTTCTAGCAGCATTCTCTCCTGACGTTTTGCCGGTATCTGTGGCTGGCATCTGTTAGCCGCCTTTGTAGCCTCATTGGGCAACAGAACTAAATAAATATATGAGATAATCCTTGTACTATTAGGAATAGACGTTTGAAAATTAACGAATCAAAATCAAAACCAAAAACACACCAGCCACTAATAATGATGATGAAAAAAAAATACAGGCACTATTTTCCACTGAGGCCAATTGAAACAAACAAAAAAATGAAATAATATGAACAGCTTTAATAACCCATTTAATTAATTAGACCTTTTTTTCCCTAAAAAGGGAAGCAAACAAAGATGTTCATCCCTACTTATGTTTTTATGTTCTGCTCTGCTGCTCTTGTATTTTACTTTGGAGAATCTGAACAGCCTTCTCTCTCAAAGTCCTGGCCCTACCTGCACCCATCCCGACTCATTCCTGTACCGAGTATATGAGAAGTCCCAATGGACTCCTTAAGTGCTTTGCCTACCTTTTCTCACAGACTCGCAATTGCAACAGAAAGATTTTCATCGCTAAGGTTGTTCCTTGGAATACATGAAAAATTAATAAGTCAAACATGTTCTTAGCATGTGAAGAATGCCCTTCCTTCCACCAGTACAAATCTACAGAGACTCCCCTCTTGCCCCGGGTCTCGTCGTGTGATAATAATCCTCCCCACAGAGTAGGGGCTCACCTGCTTGAGGATCTGCACAGCCACTATGTGGGTGCAATCAAAGATGATCCGGAACTCCCGTCCCCTCTTCATTTCCTTCAGCAAAGGTCGAGCGTCATCTGTTTCTAGGGGCAGCTGACGGATTTTCAAGCGAATGTTATATCTTGATGGGGCCATGATCAGCTCTTGCAGTCGGATGAGACCTTGGGAGATAACAGCCAGTGAGATTAGCCACCCATTTGATCACGTGGGGGGCATAAAATTGTGCTTCCTACATGCTCAAGGTGCCTGCACCTGTCCCGGCACCAGGTATGACTCTGCCCCCAGGGTTTCAGTGCATGAGTTATGATCTGGGAGCCAAATCCATTCCTTTCATCATTTAACAATTTGTCAGGAGCCTCAGCTTGATGGACAACAGTGTTTATTTTCAGGACAATGTACCCAGAAAAAGGTTAACAGTTTGACATCTGAGTGCTGTTAAGAACAGCAGAGTAGGAGAGAACATCACTGCACATGAGTCTCCAACCACTTCTGAGGGCTCCGGGTTGGATGCTGACTCCTCCTTCTCCACCATCAGGACAAACTCAAAGCCCTCAAAAGTGGGGGAAGATCTAGCAGTGGCCCTTTGGCTGAAACTTTTGCTCTCCCCTGGGTTGGGAAGGTGTGTGTGGGAGGAGTTACCTGAAAACAGCTGAGGTCATGGACCCCTCACTAGTGCTTACTTGAGCAACAAAGGCATCACACAAACCATTTTATGTCAGTGTGAGTGAATGCTTGCATAGGAAGAGCCTGTGAATTCACGCACCTGGCTGTGTGCTAGGAAATGCATGCAGCTTCGCTGCACATTCTCTAGTGCTCTCCTGCGGCTGATGCAGTTATGGAACCTGCTCCTTTGGGTGTGTCACAAACTTTGTTCTTGGCCTACATTCAGTCCTGCAACCGCCCTTTTCAAGTCCTGAATCCTGCCTTAGATTGCCTCGCTGCAGTTCAGCCAGGCAACGATACCCCAGATCTGGCAGGACAAACCTTCCCTCTGCACAGAACTACAGTATTCACCTTTCCAAGGTCAGATTTGAAATATATGACAAATCGGCTTCTTAGGGGTAATTAATTCCATTCTGGAAAAGCACAGCCTGCTGCACGCAATTATGATATTGCAGGAGCCAAAAAACCCCCACCTCCCTGCATAAAACAAACACAAGCAAGCAAATACTCCGACATCAAGTGCTGAGCCCTCAATGGGGAGAATTCTTAATTGAAAAGTCACAGTTTGAAGTGATCTTTTTGTCAATAACATATGGGGACGGGGGACTGCAGATGCAGTTAAGTGGCATATGACACAGGAAGTAGCCATTTCAAACCATGAGAAAATGTGGGACCATTCCCAGTAATGTGGCTAATATCTTTATGATCTGGTATAACTCTGTTCCTATAAAGAAAATGTGGTTAGGGGTCAAAACTCAGCTAGTAGATCCTAGTGTTTGCATGCAGTTCCAACTCTGAACCCCCAAATTAAAATAGATTAAAACTCTGGACCTTCACGTGGTTCATGGAATCCCACCTACTAGGTCAGGAGTTCCTACAGAGGTGCCATTTTCTTCTTCTGCTTTTTGGAAGGACCTGATGCACGGAGAGCAAACATGCTATTCCTCCTGCCTCATTTTGCAGAAGGGAAGCAGAACAGCAAGGTTAGATCACTCAGTGGTGGGGAGATTTTCTTCATAGCTCCTATCATTGACTCTGTGCTCACCAATATACACCTCCTGGTACCTGGGCATGTCAATGCTCTCCAGCTCTTTTGGACAAGGGTCTTAGCCTTAGCACCAGTGAGGTCATGACTCTGGCCCCCACTCTTCCTGTCATATGACTGTCATCACATGGGTCCCTGGCACATGCTTGAAGCTCAGTGGGTCCTGGGTCTGGACCATTTGGCTAGACTGGACAGCAACTTCCTTATATTCACTTGGAAAAATATATACTCAGTTGGAAGAGACCACAAGGGTCATTAAGTCCAACCCCCTGTAATGCAGAAACACACAATCGAAGCACCCTTGATAGATGGCCATCCAGCCTCTCTTTAAAAACCTCCAAAGAAGGAGACTCCACCACACTCCAAGGTAGTGCATTCTACTATCAAACAGCCCTTATTGTCAGGAAGTTCTTTCTAATGTTCAGGTGGACTCTCTTTTCCTGCACCTTGAATCCATTACTCCTTGTCTCTGGAGCAGCAGAATACAAGCTGGCTCCATCTTAAACATTACATCCTTTCAAATATTTAAACATGGCTATCATGTCACATCTTAGCCTTCTCTTCTCCAGACCAAACATATCCAGCTCCCTAAGACTCTCCTTATAAGGCATGGAATCCAGACCTTTGACCATTTTGAGCCCAGTAGCACCTTAAAAACGAGTAAGATTTCCAGTGTATTAAGTTTTATAGAGTCAAAGCTTCCTTCTGACTCTGAAAAGCTTATACCCTGGAAATCTTGTTGCTAGTGGACTCAAATCTAAGTTGCTACCAGACTCAAATCTTTCTCTTCCCTGCAGACTAATACAAGTATCCTCCTGAAGTGGTCCAATGAGGACACTTCTGATCTTACTTACTCTGATGACTTTTTTTCAAGCCTATTGTGTGGTCCAGGAGTTTTTATTATGCAACAACATCCCTTTTACTCTATTAGAGATTAAATTAGATTACATTACTCTATTAGAGATTAGAGATTCAGTGAATACTCCTCATTACAGGTCCAACTACTCAACCCAACTTACCTGTGCTGTCGTCATATACCACCGTCGCTGACCTCCACTTCAGGTACTGTACAAGGTCCAAAATGGCATGGCTGAGAGAGGCATAGTCCGGGTAAAGGTTAACATAGAAAGTGTCCTTGTTATCCAACGGATGATGCTTCCATCGTAGCTGTATATGGGGTACTTCCAGTGCATTGCAAATGGACTGGACGGCATTGGTACAGGAGCCCTGGGAAGGTCCAAATATTGCTACAACGCCAAGTGCGAGCTGGTCGCAGGCTGTAATGAAAAGGGAGTGAAGCTGTCAGCAATAACAAGGGGGCAGAAAACAAGCAACTGACAAGGAGAGCATTGCAAAACCCACCAGCACCTATCAAATGTCTCCCCTCAGGGATAGCCCGTGCAATCAAAGAGCTCAAGAGTAAGGTTTTGCATCCCTTCCAAGAATTAGCCATATCTTCACCACACCTGAAGTACTGACCATCGCTATTTTATACTCAATGAGGGGAAAGAGATTGTGGCTCAGTGGCAGAACATATGCTTTGCATGTAGATGGTCTCAAGCCAATCTCTTGGAAATCTCTACCTAAGACTCTGGAGAGCTGTTGCCAGTCTGAGAAGATAATACGGATTTGTCTAACTTCTGAAAAGTCGCTAGAGCATAGGGGTCAAACTCACGGCCCTCCAGTTGTTATGGACTACAGTTCCAATCATCCCCTGCCAGCATGATGCTGGCAGGGGATGATGGGAACTGTAGTCCATAACATCTGAAGGGCCACGAGTTTGACACCTGTGCGCTAGAGCATATTTTGTTTGTCTGCCCGAAATTTACTGAATTTAGACCCATTTTTTTTCTTAAGGCTCCAATTTTGGCAGGCCCTTGACCTCCTAACTCCAAACTGAATTATCTCCTGAATAATCAGGATCCCATGTTATTGGAAATGGTGGCCAATTTCTTGATTAATACTCTGAAATAATCCTATGGGCTTCCCTCTCTGTATATATTATGTTTGTACACTTTCGACATTCCTCCCGGTTCTCTTATTTTGCCTATTTTTATCCGGTGTACCTCTTTTTGGTGCCTAATAAAGGTTACTGTAATGTAATACAGATTTTGATGGACCAAGAGTCCAGTTCAGTCAAAGGAAGTTTCATGTGCGTTCACCTTCCACTTCAGTGGAACCATATGCAAAACCTCTGAATGCCCAGTGATTGGTTCTTTGCACGTTACAGCTATAAATGCTTGCTATTTGCTATTCTTTTGATATTCTGTTCTGTTTTCCTCTGTATGGGCTCTTAGTATCTGTTCCAAGCTTGCAAAGATCCTCTGCCACGTCAGCAAAGAACCCTTAAAGCCATTGTGTGTAGCAGAGTTGGACAACACACTGGAACGCAGTAGGAAGTCAGACGCACACAGCAGCTCAACTTCACAGAAACGGTCCTACTTTTATTCATTCATAAATATATTTCACACAGACAAAGTGCTCTGCCAGGCAGTGCGAAGACAAGTGTCTCACAGGGCGAATCCGCACACAAGTAAAATAGGTTCAACCCAGTTCCCTGAGAAGGGTACTAACCTAGGTCGAAGCCATTGTGGTTCCCCACTGCAACCAGCTTGATCCCAGCTCGGAGGGCGGAAACATCCTGTGCCTCTTCGCTGCTCCATTCCGATTGGCTACTGTTCTACAACCATGTTCTGTTTATCCCCACACAAGTTATAAAAAAACTGCCACAGGAATGGAGGGACGAAGGTGGCATTTTTTGATTGGCCAGCTGTACGCATGCCCGAAACACTCAGCTGTGATTGGCTGAATGGGGGACTCCTGGCACCAGAGATTCTGCACTTTACTGGAATCGAGCTGAGTTTGAGCGTGGTTCCCTGAAAAAGTGGTAGTTCCCAACTGGAGTTGGAAATTTGACCCTTACACGGGGCAAAGCTGGTACACAACCGTGTCGATCCCAGTGATTGTGCGGAGCACTTAGGTTGAACACAGCTCAAACTTAGGTCGATAACCCAAGTGCGGAATCGACCACAAACCTAAGTACACTGCAGCCTTATATCTGGTTTACTGGCCAATCACAGTTCTTTACCAATTAAACCTAGAATGAGGCTGTGTCTTGTGATATCTGTCAGTTAGATTTTGATGATCAGACACCAGTTACAGCAGTGCTCCGAAAGGGTATTTCTCTAAAAATAGGTAGAACACCTAAGCTAATAGCTCCTGTAGCAGAGAACTAACAGGTAACCAGAAGGAAGGCTTTCTTCCTTAGAAACAGGAATACAGGATTACGGGGAACTACCTTATACTGAATCAAGAACTGAATTCACCAAAATAGTACTGTCCACTCAGACTGGCTGTGGTTCTCCAGGGTCACAGTCAGAAATCTCTCAAATCACTCACCACCTGATCCTTTTAATGGGAGATGCCAGGGACTGAACCTTGATTCTTCTGCCGACCAAGCAGATGCTCTATGGTTGAGTCACAGACCCATCACTAAAGGGCTTACTCTGGCTACTTGGTTGAGTCAGAAAGTGGGCCACTTTCACACTGACACGGGTGTCTTCTGGCTACACATGGTAACACTCTTGCTTTTCTGGTGATGTGACACTGATTCATTTTTAACTCCAAGGAACACACATAACACAGAAATTCAGAGAGCACTCCCGTTGTTCTGACTGTTGTTCAGAAGAAACGGCTTCATTCTCTCGCCTTCTCATTTTGCAGGTTGGTTGGCTGCTGATGCTCATGAGGGGGAAGGGCCAGGGACCACTTGGCCAATGGAAGGAGCCTTCTTCTCTCTTCTCCTCCTTCTACCAATGATCTTTCATATGACGCCGAATGTGACATTAATGTGGCAGCTCCAGAATATCACAAGGATGCTAACGCTTAAGGGAAATTCTGCTGCAATAAACATTGAAAAAGTTTCTGTCTTAAAGAAAATCTCATTTTCCCACCTCAAGTGGACTGGATATACATGTGAAATGCAGCAAAGTAAACTGTAGATAAGCCCACTTAAGAAGGGGCTTTCTGCTTCTGTGCTAGAAACCTTTCTCAAAACCTAAAACCAACATCCCCTTACTGGAAAACTACATATATGACTACCCAACCAGTCAATGGACCTATGGCATTTATTTTGTTGAAGACCAGGAGCAAAAGATGAGTAACAATGGGAAATTACATAAATTTCTAGTATTACGGTTTCCTTGTTCAATTCACCATAACCAAAGGCATATATGAAATGCACCACAATGCATCTCTTCAGAAATGGATGATGTAGATTCTGTGATGGAGCAGTGGGCATGGATGTGAGAACTATCTTTTTTCTGAACATGAGATACCTGGGAAGACTTCAAACAGATTATTTTAATGTTTGCTCATCACCTGGAATTCTAGTACAGCAGCAGACTTCTCAAATTATGGCCTGATAATTGATGTCCATGTTGCAATAAAGGCACAAAAAATGGGTTACTAACATTTCCAGGACAACATCGCTGGCATGCCGCCTTGAGCCCATCAGGGGAAGGATAGCCTATTGTTAGGTCTCAATCCTTGAATCAATAAACAGGTTGATCAGTAGCGTTTATTGAAAAGGTAACGAAGCACCCAGCTTTAAAGAAGCCAGTTCTGCCAGATCTGGCTTCTGCGACCCTCTTTATCCAGAAACAATCCCCCTCCCGATTTCCCAAAGAATGTGAGAAAGAGTTACATCAGAACCTAAATGCCCCAAGGTCAGTGACAGTTAGAGATAAAGCCACCTGGTCTGCTACCCCCATAGAACAACAGAAACATCCCATTTCCCATGGGAGTAGAGGGTATCAGGGATAAGTCTATTTATCTACCAAGCGTGTGAAACTTTAGAAGTAAGATCAAGGAACTAATGTTCCATTACTGCAGTGATAATATTTAAAGGCAAAGTACATATATCTAAAAGCAGTTACATTTACAGGAATGCATCTCAATCACCCAGATACAACCACTGTCTATTTATTTTGTAGCAACAGCATGGAGTTAGGAATGCACCTCTATCAACTAGGTGTCATCCCTGAGACCTTTAAATCAAATTATAAATGTAAATAAGTAAGGCCTTGAATAGTCACTATTCTATTAGTCATCTCTGATTTCTAAGTTGTCCTGAAAAGATTATCCCAATATTCTCCATCTGTGAAAAGGAATCATATAGATGATCCCTTTAAGTGATTACTAGAAACCATCTGCTCAAATGCTTATTATGAGTGTGTGTGTGTGTGTGTGAGAGAGAGAGAGAGAGACACACACACACACACACACAGAGATGGCATTAAAGAGAACTGCATTGTTAGGCAGAAAGTTTCCAGTCTTTCCTTTGTAACGAAAAAGTCCTGAATAGCAAAATATTAATTAAACATGAGGGAAAGGACACACACACACACATACACACACACACACACACACACACACACTCTTTATTTACTTGTCACATTCCATTATCATTGCCTTTAAGCAGACCCACATTAAAGTCTTTTTAAAATCTCTAAAGAGAAAAAACTATATTAACTATTAGTAAGGTTTGTGGCTGGTAGAGATGTTGCATTTGATGGTTCTGGCACAGGTTTAACAGAAAGGCTTTCCAGTTCAGCATTTGAGTGAAAAGGATTTCTACTTCCTTCCTGCAAAAGAAAACCAAATGATATCCCTGGAATGCAATAAACCAACACAAAGTAAGCCAACAGTCTGGTGGCCAACAGCCTGGTGGCCATGCAATGGATGACTATCTTCTACAATTTGGCTCTTAGAAGGTTGAGGGATGGACTCAAGAGTCTCTAGTCTCCATATTCCACTTGCCTGTCCACCTCCCTCCTGCTAGTGGCACGAAGCTGTTCCAGTTGCCGGGCTGAGATTTAGCTCATCCTAATGTCCATCTCCTTCTTGCCTCCAAACCCAGATCTCTCTGCCCAGCTTCCTCAGTGAGACTCTCCCACATTTTATCAAAGAGGTCTCTGCTGCTGCCCTTGAGCACTTTTCTAGCTGACCCCAACCCTTCCTTTCCTCAAAACTCTGTTCCTTCTGCCTGCAATTCTCCCTGGCCCCAGAGTCTCATTGGTATTCTTTCTCATTGCTATTGAGAGCAGATGTGGCATAACAGTGAAGAACTCTAATCTGGAGTACCAGATCTGATTTCCCACTTTTCCACATGAAGACTGTGGGTTACCTTGGGCAAGTAATGGTTGTTGCAGAACTCTCTTCGCCCCACCTACCTCACAAGGTGCCTGCTATGGGGACAGGAAGGGAAGGAGTTTGTAAGCCGTTTTGAGAACACTTAAGGTTGAGAAAAGCGGGATATAAATCCAAACTCTTCTTCAAACTCTTTTGTCCTTTTAGCCCCTCCCCTCAATTCTGGTCTCCTTGCCCCATTGTTTCCCCATACCCTGGTAAGAGCTGGCTTTCCTGTCCACAGCCTGTTTCAAATAACTATTTGTGTCCAGGATCTGTGAGAGTTTTTCATTCCTGTCAGACTGCAAGTTGCTCCTTCCCTCACAGAAGCGGGCTCAGATCATTTACGTTCCCTGAGCAACTGGAACATTACACCCAGCTCAATCAAGTCGTATCTGACTTACGGTAACCCCTGATGGGGTTTTCAAGGCAAGAGATGTTCAGAGGTGCTTTGCCATTGCCTGCCTCCATGTCACTACCCTCATATACCTTAAAGGTCTCCCTTCAAAATCCTTGCCAGACTCACACTGCTTAGTTTCTGAGGTTTGATGAGATCAAGCTACCCTGGGCCATTCGGGTCACAGAGGCTGAGTTAGACTGATAGAAACACAATTTTAAAAAATCCAGTGGAAGCATTGTTCATACACTCTTGGAGAAAAGCCAGAATAATAAATAAATGAGTACATTGTCCTTAACTGCAGCAACTGATAGAGGGTGATGGTTACAGTGTTTAACCTTGACTCCCCTCCCCACAAAAGTCAAAACCCAAATTACTTGTATCTCAACATACTAAAGGTCTTTCACTAGCTTTAGACTTCTTTAGACATCTATTCTTCTGTTTCCCCCTGTAGATAAAGATTTCAGAAAAAGCAACACGAACACATTAAGATGCTATCCCCTGGAATTCAGGTCTACAAGTACCAATAACAGTAATTCAAGGATGCTTTTCCTGCTGTCACTGTACTTCTGGAAATGATGGTCCCCCAAAAACAGCCATATAAATTTCATGACACTCTCTGACCTTGTCCCGACATTCTCACACAAGGCCACCTAGCATCAATATCCAGGACGTTCTTCAAGGTCTAGGTCCACTGAAGGAGGCATGGAATCTTATACCATAATGACAAACCAAGAAATTCCTTCTCCAGGTCAACAAAATGCACAGCTTCACGGGATGGAATCCAAAAGGCATGAAAGAAGCATGCTCTGTACCTACCTTTTTTAGTGGCTTCAAAGCTATCATGAAAATGTATCCTCTGGATATCATATGTTAAGGTTGTGTTTGGTAACAAAGTTCTATTTCTATTGATAATGTTGGCAGAGAATCGGAAGGCTTGCTCCTCGGCATTCATTCCTTGGGCATTGGGACCTTCTGCATATTCAAAGATTCCTCCTGCAAGAAAATAATGGAATATGAACACCAGGTCAAATGTCATAGTGTACTGTTGGGCTCCCTTTCATAATTTCCATATCACCAAAGGTGCATATTGCATTGAACAAAGGAAGTGACACAGACACACCACCAGTGTGGTATAGTGGGTAAGAGCAGGTGGATTCTAATCTGGAGAACCGGGTTTGATTCCCCACTCCTCCACCTGAGTGGCAGAGGCTTATCTGGTGAACCAGATGTATTTCCGCACTCCTGCATTCCTGCTGGGTGACTCTGGGCTAGTCACAGTTCATTCAGAACGCTCTCAGCCCCACCTACCTCACAAGGTGCCTGTTGTGGGGAGAGGAAGGGAAAGGAGCTTGTAAGCCACCTTGAATCTCCTTACAGGAGAGAAAGGTGGGGTATAAATCCAAACTCTTCTTATTCTCCTCAAAAACTCAGGGTTGTGGTAGATATGTCAGTGACATGCACCAGATATGTGTTTAGGGCATCTCCCTTTCTCAAAATCCTTGTTTCCTGTGGCAAACATTTTGGTGGGTCTATGGTGCCACATTAAGCATTAATAGTCAAAAAATGTTGTGGCATCTTAAAAGATTCATTGTAGCATCAGATACTATGGGGCAGAGCCCATCATGGAATGGAGCTCTAGGTCACAAAGGCCCACTTCCAAACCAAAATTGACAGTTGTTGTAGGGTTGTCAAGACACACAGATTTACTGAAGCATGAACTTTCATATGCAAGAGATTCACTTCATGATGGGCTTCAGCTCACAGCAGCATATGCTGCAATAAATCTGTTATTCTTTGTGGTCTCACAACACCGCTTTGTTTTGGCTACAACAGCAAATGGCTGCATACTCTGGGCAGAGCACTGATAAGTTTCAAGAAGGTCAGAATTAGGGTTACACCCTATCTCCTTACCTCCTGCTTGGGCTCAGGTGCCACCCATTTGCAACTCCATCATTATTAGTCAATGGGGAGTAGTAGTTTAGAGTGATGGAGCAAAAAGACCCAGGGTGGAATCCTCACTTAGCCATGAAATCTGACTGGGTGACCATGGGCCAGTCACACATTCTCAGTCTAACCTGACAAAGGTGTTGTGAGCACAAAATGGAGGAGAGAAGAAGAAACATAGGCAACTCCCCTTCATCTTTGGGATGTGGAAAATATCAGGTGACTGCCATGCCGGGACACTGTCAATTATTCAAAACATGGTCTGTTGAAAAACAAACTTTTTGTTCTGTGAGGGATGAGCAGAGGCAAGGCCGTGACAGAGAATAGCTCACGTAGGCTAACCATTAAGAAATGGAGAGAGACCATTAAGACTCGATTGGCTGCTTTAAATTTGTGTGTGTGTGACATTCCACCTTCCTCAGGCTTTACATCAATTCCACCCACTGCAGGCAGCCTCTCTTTTCTTGGTACTTTCATTTTTCTTCATGTCTCTTTTATCACTTTATTACTTCCATGCTCTTTCTCACTCATCATCCAACTAACACTCCTGCCCCCACCCTTCCTTGTTCCTCTTAGGTTTTTGTGTGGTTCTTTCCCAAACACAAAAGCCATCTTCCCACCGATCACGTTAGCCTCTCACAATCAACATTTTCTTTCTTTGTGGTTAGAATATTAGAGAAGGTTCTGTAGCATTACAACAGCCCAGCTAATAGGTGGCAGTTTAAAGTCTATTATTTACAGGAAAAAAATGAATTTTTTTTCTCTGACACAGCATTCCATTTTTTTTCTGGTCCTTAACGTTACAAGCTTCTTCCATCTCCTGTTTTGTCCTTTAGGTTCACCAGACAAGCAGCTATTTCCTGACAAGCAACCTCACAGGAACTGCTCTACATATACAGGTGCCGTCAGATGGCAACTCCAGCAAGGGGCTTTCAAGGCAAGTGAGAAGAAGAGGTGGATTGCCATTGCCTGCCTCTGAAGAATCTTCCTTGCCGGTCTCCCTGCTCAGCTTCTGAGATCTGATGATGATGGACTACACCATGATGATGTTGGACTATACTACGCCTTCCCTCCAGAACCATTCTAGCTGAGGGAGTACCCAGACTCTGACTATACCACACTGCCTTCCCTCCAGAACCATTCTAGCTGAGGGAGAATCCAAACCCCTGACTATACCATACTGCTTTCCCTCCTAGAACCATTCTAGCTGAGGGCGTACCCAGACTTGGGGACGTTTGCCTGCACTGTTCAGAAGTTATTAATAGCATTCTCTCTCCCCAAAGGGAAAGCCACTCGCATCACAGCACCACAAAGCTATCCTGGGCTGCACATCTGCAAGTCCCGTCCTCAGTCCCCGACTGGCACCCTCTCCAACTGTGGTGCCACCAGAGCCCAGGCGGAAATCGTGTAATTGCTTCACCTTGTTTCGGAGATGGCAGGAACAATGGCATGTTGCTCTCCACCCCCGCTTGCTCCCCCATGGAACGGTGGAGACAGAACGAAACCAGGCGCTGTCTGATTAACAAGCAACTCAAAATAATTAATGGATGAATGAAATACACAGATGCAGGCAGTAACAGATGGATCTCCTGATTCATTAGAGGGGAAGCCGGCCTCCCTTTTTGGTGTCAGGAGAGCTTGTTGGGAGCTGTGTCTGAACATGTCTCTCCAGGCACTTCATTATCTTTTATTTATTACATTTGTATTCCACTCTTCCTTCCTCCAATGAGCTCCAGCAGGGATATGGGGGAGTTATTCCCTTTTTATCTTCACAGCCCTGTGAGGCACAGAGGCAAAGACCATCCTGCTTCCTTCATGCTACTGAACTCTCCTTAGTTTTATTGCAAAAGAAAACGAATTCCACCATATATATAGGGCTGCTAACTTTCCATCAGAAAATTCTTTGAGATGTGGGGGCTGGAGCCTGGGAAGGGTGGGCTTAGGAAAGGGAGAGATCTTGGCTAGGTATAACACCATGGTGGCGAACCTATGGCACTTCATAGACTACAATTCCCATCAGCCCCTGCCAGCACGGCCAATTGGGAATTGTAGTTCATGAACATCTGGGCTGATGAAATTGTAGTTCATGAACATCTGGAGTGCCATAGGTTCCCCACCACTGGAACATGATACAGTCCACCTTCCAAAGCTGCCATGTCCTTCAGGGAATTGATCGCTTGTCATCTGAGGATCAGTTCTAATTCCGGGAGGTCTCCAAGTCTCCCATAGTGTGTATGACAAATAACCACCCGCACCAACAGCTTTAGGTCCAAAAGAACCAAGTTAATTCTTCAGTCAATTCACAATCCTATATCAATAGAAGTAACATTTCATGAACACCATGGAGGGGGGCAATCCTAACCATTTAGGTATAGTCAAAGGTTTTCACGGCCGGAATCACTGGGGTGTTGTGGGATTTCTGGGCTGTATGGCCATATTCCAGTAGCATTTTCTCCTGACCTTTTGCCTGCATCTGTGGCTGGAATCTTCAGATGATCTGACAGTAGTAAAGTAAGTGGAGTATATATACCTGTGGAATGTCCAGGGTGGGAGAAAGAACCATTTGCATTGGTTAACGCTTACTAATTGCACCCAATGCAAATGGGTTTTTCTCCCACCCTGGACATTCCACAGGTATATATACTCCACTTGCTTTACTACCATCAGATCCTCTGAATGATACCCGACCTGTTCAGATGCAGATGTGAATCAGGAGAAAATGCTACTGAGGCACAACCACAGACTCAAGAAGCCTAAACCACGGTCCACTATTCATTACCGAATCACATCTTGCAGTATCTTTAAAAAGTTTGAAGGACATTTTTGTTTCAGTCTCAGCGACTTCCACACGTGGACTTACCACCAATGAACAAACCAGCTCTTTAACCATCAGCCAGACATCCATGCTAGCGATGGCAAGACAAGAAGTCCTTGTCCCTCACGCCATTGTGCCTCCTGGCCTGACTCCCAAACCGAGCATAAATGTTTGGGGAGGGACTATGGTTCAGTGGTGGAACATCTGTCTGCATGCAGAAGGCCCCAGGTTCGATCCCCAGCATCTCCAGCTGAAAGGATCGCCTAGTAGTGGGTGATGTGAAAGACCTTTGCCTGAGACCCTGGTGAGCTGCTGCTTCTCCACTGACTTGGATAGACCAATGGTCTGATTTGGCATAAGGCAGCTTCATGCATATGTTTGTGAGTTTGTGTTAACTGAACGTTGTTTGCTTGTTCTTGCACTGCTGCCTTGGAAAACACAGTTTGATCCAGAGGGTTCTGAGCATGTGGCAGTGCAAGGAACATTGCGGAGTGCTCAACGCCTGTGCAGGTGCATGCACACAAAGCCAGAAGCCTTTAAATGATGCGTAGCTGGCCCACTGATGACCCTGAGGCACATGTAATCCCAGCAAGCCAGGGAATTTGTAAGCATGCCTCAACAGCAGCTTTTCAGCCAGCTGCCACCGTTGCACGTACACAAAATGACACAGAAACACACTTCATTTTGAAATGCCAGCAAATCACTAAGGAACCATGGAACAGGCTCTAAGAACACGGCAGGTCTGATGTTCAAGTCCCTTTTTTTTGCAAATGTCATATCATTGCTGTCCCTCGTTTGAAATGTTCAGGCGCTGTAATTTTTTCGGCCTGGTTACAGCTTTTCGCAGCTTCATCTCAGAAATCTATGGGAACCGAAACACACAAACAGGAAGGTCCATTGCCCAAACAGAATAAATAATATATGTGATGTCCATTTAGTTTCCACCATGGAGATGGCTTTGATGTCCTTTAATCCCATGCTAAGGCAGGAGCATACCAATCAGGGGGACACATGGGGTCAAATGTTCCCAGGCTGCGGCCATTTAGTCAGGTGGGGGTGGTGGGAAATCCTTCCCCCGGGGCCCATACACTGACTTCAAGACCTGGTCCAAAAAAAACATTGTTTGGTCATGGTGGGGGAGGGCAGCTGCCCATACAGGGTGGGGGACAGAAAACTCAGGTTTTGCACCGGGCTACATTTTTCCTAGATACACCTCTGTGCTAAGGTCTACAAGACTTCCTTCGCAATGGCCCATTACACCTAGAACACTTATCTCAGGCCTTTTAGCTGTGCAGTGAGGCTAGAGTGTGGTCTCCTTGCATTTCTCTGTGTACACACAAGGAGAAAGCAAAGAGAAAGCCCAGTCCTCCCCAGCAGCTAGTCTCAACAGGCCTCTGTTTCCTGGTCCTCTTAACTCCTCCCCTTTTAAAGACACAGACCTCATAACACTCAGTTGTCCCAATGCTACAGAGCTGATATTCCCTCCCCGCCTCCTTCCACTTTCTCTCCCACTCTGCTACCGTGGGTGAGAGGCATGTTTTAAAAAAGAGGCTTGTCTGGAAAAAAGTTTTAAAAGCCCTCCTGATCATCAGGGAGAACAGCAGCAGAGCGAAGGAGGTCAGCTGAAGCCAGAAACAGAAGCCCTGCTTGTGCTGTTCCTTGCAAAAGCCTTTGTTATATTGATATATCTAAATGAGCATTAGCAAAGCAGGAAGGAGCAGGCAATGTGAAATGGGGCGAGGGGGAAGGCATAGACGACGGTGCCAGCGTGGGGACGGTGGAGCTAGGCTGGCTGGCTATGGGGCGAGGGAAGAGGTCTGGGGCAAATCTCCCTGCTCTGGTGGTGAACCAAAATTAACTTGGTGCTAGAAGTGGTCTTGCTTGCCGTGGGGAGACTAGACGGTGAAAAGGAGGCTGGAGGGAAAACGTCAATGCGAGAAATCTTGCTGCGACAGACATTTCCCCCCATCGCACAGCAGATGCCTTGTGCATAATCGGCCGATGGCTTGTTTTCCCATGCTGCAATGCTCTGGAATCCATAGCTGAGAAGCAGAATCATGGGGCAAGCCCCCAGTGGCACATGGCTCTCCTGACAAATGTGCTTCTACCCTCGCTCCTCAAGCCGTGGCCCTATAGATTGCTCCCTTTTGATTCCCCGTGCAGCATTTATGAGGCAACAACCCTTTTTCCATCACAGCAGCAACCTGACTCTGCCGTGAGGGGATCAATTATTCAGAATAATACAGTCAAAGAGGACCTTATCATTGGAGCACCACATGAGAAAGATCCAAGCGGCTGCCAAGTGTCCTCCAGCAATGAAAACACTTAATGCAGAGAGACGGGGAACCATCTGCTCCTTCTGCCCAGCGCAGCCTGAGATGGCAGCAAAGATGGGAAATGCCAGTGGGTTCTGACAAAGAGAGAGAAGGAAGTAGACCTCACTAAATGGGACAGAATCTTGTGGGCAGATCTTCTGGGGGTTCATGGAGGGGCTCAATAAAGAACCCCCTTCTCTAACCCCCTTGAACTCTGGGACCAATTGGAAAGGCATCTGCAAAGGGGTAGTCATTTTTCTTTTACTGTTACGTCCAAATTAAAATACAACATTCTGTTGTTTTAATTAATAAACAGCAACTTTTGTCTTGTGCCGCTGGGTCAGAGTCTTTTCAAGAGCAGATTCCCTGTTTATCATAGGGTTAGAAAGGGACATGCAGGCCATCTGGTCCAGCCCCGTGCTTAAAGCGGGATCAGCCTAGAGAAGCCTTGACAAGTGTTTGTCCAACCACTGCTTAAAGACTACCACTTGATCCAAACTAAAGTAACACTCCAAGCAACCATTTGGACATCTCAGTTTTTTTCAGGGAAAAGTGGACATCCGGTATGCAACAAGAAGACATCAGGCCAGAAGACAATCAGTCCTTTCAAATGAGTCTACAGAAAGAAGCTCTCTTCCAGCTATGAAGCAAAAGCTCCCTGCCAGGACCGTGAGGTGGCATGGAGCCTAGAAAGGGACCCTGGTTGACAATCGCCTGACTGACTGGACTATCAATTCAAAAACATCTACCAGACATCTCTGAACAGCAAAGACACACACTCATAGATCTCCCCAGTCATCAGTTGATGGGGAAACCAGGATGGAAAGGTATCCAGACAGCCTCACTGCACCCTCCCCCCCCCCAGGGCTGTTTTGTTCCTAAGGAGGGAAGACTCCCAAGAAGCATGAAGAACAAGCAAGCGGCTGTGCATGTTCAATACTCGGTGACGGCAACTTCAAGCAATTGGTGCAGGTGGGTCCCTTCATGAACTATTCACTTACTATTTATTGATGCAAAACATGCATTAGCCACCACTCTACCTTTTAAGAATTGAAGGTGGCTTACAATATACCTAATAATAACATACCTAAAATATGTAAAAAACGAAACAAAAGCAAAACCCCACAAACGAAAACTAATAACTGAAAACTGCTAGAGGGCGGAAGAGCTAATCAAATACCTTTATGAATAAAACTATCTTAAGCTGTCTCCTAAAGATTGAGAATGAGGGGGCCAGACATATCTTCTTGGGGTGATGGTTCTATAATCATGGTCTGCCCCTAAAAAAAATCCTCTCTTATATATCCCCCACACAAGCCTCTTGGGTTGATGGGAAAGTCTGCATGGCCTTTCCCTGTAATTTTAGTTCCTGCACAGGAATGAAGAGAAGACAGCCTTTCAGAGAATCTGGCCCCAAGCCATGTAGGGTTTTAAAGGTTAAAAAAACCCAACACCTTTGGGCTCAGGAGTAGATTGGAAGCCAGTGTGATTGCTGTAATATTGGGTTCACATGATCCCAGCACATTGCACCCAACCCACAGTCCAGCCAGTCTTCTGCACTAGATACATGCTTTGAACACTCTTCAAGGGTAGGCCCAAGAAGGGCATATTGCAACAGTCTAGTATAGATGTAGCTAAGCCATGGATGGTGTAGCAAGATCCAATTGAGCCAGGAATGGGCACAGCTCCTTCAGCAGGCACCATCACCTGAAGTATAGAAACAAGTAGACCCCTCAAAAACACATCTTTGGCCAAATATGAATTGCAGTAATGCATGATCATTACTGCAGCAGTCCCTAATTACACATAGTAATTATTCTTAATACTCTTTTCAATTGCCCCCAAAATTGTTCTCTGCCCTAATATCACATCGATAGTTTGATATAAAATTGACAGAGTTGATCCAATTGACCAAGCTAATTGGTATCTCTGCTTGAACATTAAGATTGCAAGTTCGATGTGAAACTGACAAAGCTGATCTAATCAAGCACCCTAGCTTGTACCTCTGCCTCAATGCAAGTGCTAGGTGAAATTGACAAAACTGATCCAATCAACCATACCAGCGTGTATCTCGGCCTGAAATAATCCCTTGTCAATTTCTCCCTGCAAAATAATCCCGTGTCAATTTCACTCACTCCTAACTGCAGATACAGAGTATCTTCGCCTTACAGTCACATCTCTAATTCAAAATGAAATTGACAAAACTGATACAATCAAGGTAGCTTATATCTGTGCCCTAATGTTACATTGCTAATGTGATAAGACAAACAGAAAATAAATTTAAAATTCCTTGTGAAAAATGGAGGAGGAGGGGGAGGAGAAAATGGCTGAAGGGGAGGTTGGGTGCATTATTACATGGGGGCATTATTCACTCTGTGTGAAAGTGTAAGAATTCTGGCATAATACATCAAAAATCCTCAGTACTCCACATTCTGCATTTGGAGAGAATCACCCTGCCTTTCGCACATTCTACTGATACAGTTCCATTGTGCTGGAATAAGAGGGAGTATTGCCTGCAGTTACTGAAGTGCTGGTGGTCTGGTCAAAGGCCTATGAAGACCCTGTGGTAGTTCCAAGCAAATTGTATAGCTGTTGAAACTACAGCATCAGTTAACATCCTTCTTCATGACAGCTGTGCCCACACACTCATACATGCACACACTCACATACCTCTGTGCATGTTCTTTGCAGTTATTAAAAAGCCTAATCACTAACTTGGAGCAGTTGATTAATGCATAATCTTAATCATGATTACACAGTGTAATTGACGTTAATTTAGGGGAGCCAGTTAATTATGAAAATAATTGTCGCTGATTTTTTTTCTGTTTTAATAGAATGGAATAAAATGTGCTTGGGCTATAAATTAAATGAGGGATTTGGTCATCCCCAAGGCATCAGGAAACCTACCTCTGGGTTTGCCTCATGACTCTTTTCAAGACAAAATGCCAGCATTGACTGGAGGTGAACCTGAAACCAGAAACAAAGGTTGGGAAGTACACAGAAAGTCCCTGTTTGAAGGGAGGTCTACCATATGACTATGAGAAGGACAGGAGAGTGGGAGATGGATGGACCTGATCCATGGGATGTATTCCACTGAGTCCCCTCATGTAGGAGAACTTTGTTTATACAGTGCCTGACTCTTACTAAGTTCCGAGGGATCCCCCCAATATCCACTACCTGGCAGGGCATCTCAAGATGCCTTCCCACTTTACTGCTACTGTACCCCCACCCCATGATCAAGGTGGCCAAGAGTTACCTAAACACAGTAAAGTGTGCTGTCAAGTCACAAGCAACTCATAGTCACCCCATGAAGTTCCACCTCAAGAGATTAGCAAGTCAAGAGATAAACAGAGATGGTTTCCCGTTGCCTTTCTCTGCATAACAGCCCCAGTCTTCCTTGATGGTCTCCCATCCAAGTACAAACCCTGCTTAGCTTCAAAAATTCTGACAAACTACTCTGTGCTATTAGGACTGCTACAAGAATGATCTATCCCCCACCAAAAACCATCACATCTACAATGAGGTACCTGATATCTGCAGGAGAAACATTGAAGTTCTCCCTTGTCAGATTGGGTGGTAATTGAGAAGGAGGAGGGGGCTGCATGCAGTTGGGCTCAACAGCCTGAGAACCTGGGATGATTGGCTTGCTGCAAGCAACTCTTCATTTCTGCTTGAGACACATGGTGATGTAGACCTCTGAGGCTGAGAACAGACTTGACTTTGTGGACAGAATTAGACTCAAGTGTCTCTCCTCATTTCAAGCTCAGTATTTCTACTGCTTTCCACTTAATACTTTTGATGTATTTACTTATTAATTCATTTGTTTTCTAAAAACTCAATTTTATTTACAATTCTCCACCAATAGCACTCAAGTTGGCTCCCAAGGTTCAAAAAATCTGGGTTGGATCCCAGCTAAATTGGCAGTTTCCACTGATTCTCTTCAAGGTCCTCTTATCAACCCATCCCCCAGCAGCAAAGATCAGAGGATGGAAGTGGGATACAGGAAATTTCCATTCCATTGATGCAAAATGGGGGTTTCAGAAGCACCCCCCCTCCTCCAGTGAGATGAAGGGCTGCCAGGATTAAATTGTTGCTTTGGGAAAGAGGCAAGTGGGTATCATGAAGCACGCTGGTGGGCACCATCACAAGCAGGGTCACCTGGTTAGGGAGCACTGCTCTAGACTAATGTGTCAGGGACTCCAGGGCTTGAACCAGCAAGCTTGTGGTCGACAACGTGAGCTTAGACTAGTGAGCTCCTCTGTCTGGTCTACGTGCGCACAGGCTTTTGGGAACCTCTTTCAAACATCAAAGGCATACCTGGAACATCAGCCATTGCAACTGGTGGGATATATGAAACCTTTAGACTGGTCACCCAAGTATTATCAGCCTGGCCTCCTGAAACTGTTTGGTCAACAGTGAAGGACCTTCTACTTTCAGTTGAATTGCAGTCTACCAGTGTGAAAGCCAGTATGGTGTAGCGGTTAAGAGCAGCAGATTCAAGTCTGGTGAACTGGTTTTGTTTCCCTGCTCCTACATGTGAAACCTACTGAGTGACCTTGGGCTATTTACAGTTCTCCCAGAACTCTCTCAGCCCCACCTACCTCATAAGGTGTCTGTTGTGGGGAGAGGAAGGGAAGGAATTTGTAAGGTGCTTTGAGATTCATTAAAGGTAAAGTGGAATCTAAATCCAGACTCTTCTCTTCTTTTCTATTTCCAGTAACTGACCTTGGGTTGAAGCACCCATGCACAAGAGGCTGCCTTGTACTGAATGAGACCATCAGTCCACTGTGTGCTCAAGTGGCTGTCTAGCATGTTAGGCAGAGATCTTTCTCACCGTCCACTGCCTGGTTCTTTTAACTGG
Source organism: Sphaerodactylus townsendi (assembly GCF_021028975.2). Classification (NCBI taxonomy): domain Eukaryota; kingdom Metazoa; phylum Chordata; class Lepidosauria; order Squamata; family Sphaerodactylidae; genus Sphaerodactylus; species Sphaerodactylus townsendi. The sequence continues at coordinate 103,497,818 of NC_059430.1, forward strand.
GGATGCAGGGGATTGAACCAGCGATCGTCTGCATGTCAAGAAGATATTCTACCACTGAGTTACAACCCCTCTGCAGAGCAAATTTTCCAGATCTGTATTTGGATACCACCCTTAGCCCCAAACAGGCCAGATCATGGTCGAATCCCCACTTGAAATTTGCACGCAGATCCAAACCTGTTCGTTGTGAAACCATGTCCTCTTCATCAGAGTTTCTCCCTCCCCACTGCAGCGAGCACACAGCAGACACACCCGGTTGCATAACTCTTAGCAATCCCCACTACCAGATGAGCTCACTTTGCTGGCCTCCCCTGATTGGCTGGTGTGCCTTGATGGGGCGGGACCTTTTCCCACTGCAGAAACGTACACTTTAGGGGCATGATCAAAAAACCAGTGTGTAAAAGTTTAACATTTAACTGTTTAACTGTGCAAACAGTTAATCATTACCTGTGTAAACTATTAACGATTCAAAGTTACACGTTTGACTGTTTAACGTTTGCGTCCCCTTCTGCTGGCCGATTGCAAAAGCGGAAACAAAACCAAGGAAAGGCTGCATGCGCGATGCGTGAAAGAGCGCTTGCTTTGGCTGCCTTCAATTCGCAGCGATCACCACTCCATGGGCGAGAAATCGAGTCAGGGTTTCAACCCTTATCCCTCCCCTTGGATCAGCTCTGAACCGTGTTAATGGGGTCTATGCCACTTGCAACCAGGTCCTGCCGGAATACAGATTAACAGGGAGAACAGGCACCAGAAACGAAATCTGCCACGCAAGCAATGGGGAGGTTGTCCCTCAAACCTGGTTAGTTTGTGTTCTGAAACCTGGCTAAGACGGTAGTGGGGATTCGACCCATATTGCTACCTTCTTCTAAAAGAGCAGTTTATAATTTTTTTTAAAGACATGCCTGTTATGCGAAAGATGAAGATACTGTCATTCAGTGTTGCAAATGTACTGGGGAGATCTGATCTGAACAAAGCTGCCAGGGCAGAGCATGATGCGCACTCCTGATTTGGCCTGGCCCTTTGGGTGATGCTCCTCTGAAGGCAGGAGGTGGAATCTAGATAAAGCAAGCTACATAAAAGGAAACACGCTGACCGGAAAGATACAGAATCAAATCCCACCCCTCTCAATCACTGATTCATCAAGGTCATCAATGTGGCAAAAGAGGGCAGACAAATGGGCCGCTTGTTAATATTTTAAAGTCACAATTCCCTCCAGTGTGCAGGCGAAAAGATTCTTCACGCTCTCTCATGCTCACAACTGTGGTTGCAGATGAAGTTTATTTCTTTCAATGCCCCCAAAAGCAAAGCCCTCATTCTGTTTACTGCAGAAGCAGGTGAAAGAAGACCCGAGATATTTGGAAAAGGAAACTGTGGTAGGTGAGAAATTTGGGGCTTGCTTTGAAGACTTGCAGGGTACGTTCACACAACCTTGTTCTGACTTCACCTTATGTTTCTTTCACTTGTTTGTACCACTCTTTGGGTCAAACCAAATGTTTTAAAGTTGGATCTGGAGTATTTGTGCATGTGGAACAGGGAAATAACCCTGCCCTCCCCCCCATCACACACAGTTTTCATGCAAGAACCATCCCCCTCCAACCCCTGGGTGCCTTTATGAGATCCTTTTTTATTGTTAGAAGCGACTGGGAACCCAGATCTATCTCTTTAAAAACCGTAATGTTGGACACGTTGCCCTGGGTGGGCTTGCTGTTCACACCCAGTCACCAATTCTACACAATCCACAGTCTATTAACAAAATAAGACAAATTTGCAGCCTTTAATAGCAACCATGGAAACAACGATGGGCCCTTTTCAAAAAAGTAATTTACAACAGCTCTTTCTCCCCATCACCCCTGGTTCCCTGAAGGGGACGAAAATTGTCTTCATCAACAAGAACATGAACCTGGATACTGATGCACATCTCTGAGCAGTGCGTGTCGAACAGTGGTGGGATCCAAAAATTTTAGTAACAGGTTCCCATGGTGGTGGGATTCAAACAGTGGCGTAGCACCAATGGGGCTGGGCGGGGCACGACAGGGGCATGGCTGGGCATTCTGGGGGCGGGGCATTAATAATTTCTCTGTTACTGTAAAAAACTCTTACTGTAAAAAAAAGTTCCTAATTTCCAGCTGTTCTTTTTCTGTCCATAATTTAAACTCATTATAGCAAGTCCTATCGTCTACTGCCAACAGAAACAACTACTTCTCCTCTAATTGACTGCCTGTCAAATACTTAATACTTTCAAATGCTTAATTTTGTTTCTAGAAATCAAAAGAAGGATACTTTCCTTAAACAAGGAACTTTACCATATTTCTAAAACATGTTTTTAAAACAGCCCAACAGGGAGAATTATCCCGTTTTCTACCTTCGCTCACCAGCCACATAGGAAACAACAGGACTTTATGATTTTTTTGGACCTAATGGAATTTCTAACGGAAAAGCAGACCCAATTAGTAACCCCCTCTCGGCACACACAAATAATTAGTAACCCCCTCTCGGGAACTGGTGAGAACCTGCTGGATCCCACCTCTGGTGTCGAACCAACCTAAGCCATAAAGGGCTACAATAGCTGTCATTTCAATAGCTTGTAATGTCCCTGACTGCAAACAACATCAATAAGCAAAGCTGAGTTTCCTCCCATCCCCAACTATTTCTCAACCTATCAAGGACTCTGAGCAGGTCCCTCTGACATCCTTCACAGGGAAGGAATTAGCAGGTGGGTCCCCCAAAGTCCATACCCTGGACTTTGGAAGAATCACCAGTTCCATGAGGCAGGTAGCAGAAAATCATTGAGGTGGGGAAGAACCAGGAGGCATCTGATCCACAGAAGTCAACCCACAAAATCCAGATTCCGTGTTGTACACGGAGCACTGTTGTCTCAGACTGATAAGTAAAGGCCAAGTAGCTTCCCTGAAAGGTAGCTGCAGAGGCATAGCAGGGGGGAAAGCGTGTGGTGCACTGGTGCGTCCTCCGCCCCCGTCCCACCCTGGATTGCCCTCGCCACGCCCTGGAACGCCCCCGGAATGCCCTCGCCACACTCCCATAGGGGCGCGTGCCCAGTGCGTCATGCACCCCCTGGCCCCCTTGGACTTACGCCTCTGGGTAGCTGGCCTCTCCCTGCAACGCATACCCAAAGAGGGTGAGGTTCAGCTGCACTCTCAGTTTGCATGGATAACGTGAGGTCCCATTAGGATGTGGATTGAGCATAGGCCTAAAAACTCGCTCCAGAATCTTCTGTGGTACACAAGAGGTTCAGTGACAACTGGGGAGAAGCTCCTTGGCTGAAAGGTTCATGCGGCAGCAAAAATTCTTCACAGACAGAAACTCTGAAAACTGTAGCTCCATAGCAGGGCTAGTTCCAGGTTTTGGGGCTACCAGGGAAAGGGTTCACATGACACCCTGCTTCTTCTCAGCCCACCATCAGCCCTCCTGCCTTCCCACCCACTTGCCAGCTTCCCATCTGCGTCTGTAACCCTTTCCACCCCTCCCTCACTCACAGTCACTTGAAGTTCTTTTCCCAGTGGAACTGGATGTGTATGAGCAGGGAGCTGGGAGCTACTAGCAAATAAGTAGGTGAGGGATCAGCAGCAGCAGGCCCCGCCAGAAACCCTGAGCCCTGGCAGCTGCCCCACCTCAGGATATGCTGATGGCGGCCCTGCTTCACAAACACCCCTTGACCTAAAACAGCTTCTTACCAACAAAAACAGGCAATAAAATGAGTACCCAGTTTACTGGGGGTAAAGTGTGGATGACTATGGAAGGCAATAGCAAACCACCCCGTAAACAAAGCCTGCCTAAAAGCTTTTAGAACAGTTTGGATTTATATCCCACTTTTCTAAACTGTAATGAATCTCAAAGCTACTTACAAACTCCTTTCCCTTCCTCTCCCCACAACAGACACCTTGTGAGGTAGGTGCAGCTGAGAGAGTTCTGAACAAACTGTGACTAGCCCAAGGTCACTCAACAGGCCTCATGTGTATGAAATAAATCCAGTTCACCAGAGAGATTCTGCCACTCATGTGGAGGAGTGGGGAATCAAACCCAGTTCTCCAGATTAGAGTCTGCCACTACAGCACACTGGCTCTCAAGTGTCATGATGTGACATCACCCCTTGGGTTATAATAACCTGGTGCTTATACAGAGGACTATTTTTACCTTTAACAGAGGCACAAAACCAATAACCAAAGGCTGCAACTAACTTTGTTCCCATTGGCAATCAGGTCACATATCTACAGGGGCCAACAACACCAGCTGTGCCATCTTGGACTCATCCTCCAATGCAGTAAAACATACGGTCATGTATCAACAGTGACCTTCTGCTCCCAAGGAAGGAAATCACCGTCAAGTCAAAGCCGACTTATGAAACCCCGAACGTTTTCAAGCAAGTGACAAACAGAGGTGGTTCACTGTTGCCTGTTCCTGCCTAGCGACCCTGGTACTCCTTGGTGGTCTCCATCCAAATATTAACCAGGGCTGACCCTACTTAGCTTCCAAGACCAGATGAGATTAGGCTAACTTGGGCCATCCAGATCAAGGTGCTCCCTGTATTTATGAAATACAGTCAGTTCCTATGAGACACAAATGAATAACGTAACTGGACACAAAATAATATGAATGGCACATATAAATGGACCCAAAACTAACATTAAAAAAATGCAGCATTTAGATGCTAGTGAGAGGACATGTCACTCTTCCTGAATACTCTCTTTCTGACCTGAATTTCACAATTCCTCAATAAAGGACCTTCAAAGAGACTCCAGTGTGAAATGGGAGAATTGGAACTCACCAACCTATACATATGCACACGCTTTTAACACAGACTCTGGATTTCTGAGTCACAACAAGCACTTGATCACAACATGAGAAGACAAAATAAATAAATATTTTCCTGAAGTCAGGTTGCCTGGCTACACTGGCTCCGTGCCCGGATGTGGAGACTTGTGTGGGTCAGAAGCCTTCATAAGGTTCACCAAGAATGTATATGTATGATTGTGCCAATGCTATATGGTTTCCCTTGTGTTTGTGTTATTTTAGGATATAAATGTCCCTTTTAAGTTGAATTTAGGATGTGCCAGTAGCCTAGAAGGTTAGTTTAGTTAGGTCCCCCAGTTAGTTTAAGGTCTTTGTTCTTGTTAGATTTAAGGAAACCATGCCAATAAGTATTTGTGAAGTCTTGCTTATAAGTATTTGTATATGTATAATCCTTAAAGGTTTCCCCTGGTGTTTAAGTTAGAAATATTATTTTTGAAATTTGTGTCTAAAAGCAATAGCCAGTTAAGGTCTGATATTAAGGGACATGGATGCTGGCTCTGGAATGCAGCTCAGACCAACGCCTGGCTGACTCTTTTGATAAGGACAACGACCCTCTTTGGAATTACAAATCAAATCTGCAGCCAGCACCCAAAGGTCCCCCAGCCGTTGAAGAACGTGCAGGGACCACCATTGGACAGTTTAAAATTCTCTTTGTTGCCAGCTGAACCGCGGGAGCCCCAGGGCATCTGATAGCTGAGATAGCTCAGGGTGAAACCATCAGCCCGCTTGGATTTCCTGAATGGGCTTATCATCAGCTGTCCCTTCAGCACCATCGCGAGATCCCGCGAGAGGGGGGGGTGACAGCGAGACTTCGGTACCGAGTTTCAAAAGTTGAAATTGTACCTTGTTTTGTGTTGTTGTTTCCTATTGGTGTTTGGCGAGGGACTTGCCCCTCTGCCTGCCCCTTCCCAGCCTTTTGATGTTTGTAAATAAAAACTCCTGCACGAGGGCAGGAGGGCTCGATTCCCTCCTGACCGAGCTGCGACCACCACCTGCAAATAAAATCCTTTCGCTTTGAAGAAACGCCTGCTTCCTGCGCCTCATTAAGTTGCTGAGCTGAAATCACTTATTGTTACCTGGCAAATCGCGGTAACACACTGAAAAAGACAGTAATTCTAGGAAAAGCTGCAGGCATAAGAACATAAGAACAAGCCAGCTGGATCAGACCAGAGTCCATCTAGTCCAGCTCTCTGCTACTCGCAGTGGCCCACCAGGTGCCTTTGGGAGTTCACATGTAGGATGTGAACGCAATGGCCTTCTGCGGCTGTTGCTCCCGAGCACCTGGACTGTTAAGGCATTTGCAATCTCAGATCAAAGAGGATCAAGATTGGTAGCCATAAATTGATTTCTCCTCCATAAATCTGTCCAAGCCCCTTTTAAAGCTATCCAGGTTAGTGGCCATCACCACCTCCTGTGGCAGCATATTCCAAACACCAATCACATGTTGTGTGAAGAAGTGTTTCCTTTTATTAGTTCTAATTCTTCCCCCCAGCATTTTCAATGAATGCCCCCTGGTTCTAGTATTGTGAGAAAGAGAGAAAAATTTCTCTCTGTCAACATTTTCTACCCCATGCATAATTTTATAGACTTCAATCATATCCCCCCTCAGACGTCTCCTCTCCAAACTAAAGAGTCCCAAACGCTGCAGCCTTTCCTCATAAGGAAGGTGCTCCAGTCCCTCAATCATCCTCGTTGCCCTTCTCTGCACTTTTCAGGCAATAGGAAAAGAGATGGGTTGGCTCAAGAAAAGAAGCCATGGTCTTCAGTTTGCAAGACCTAAGCGAGACTGTCAGTTAGGAATCACAGTCGAGGTTGGGTGTCCTTGGGGGTGCCTCAGCAAGAACATGGCGGCGAGGGTGGTGGCAGCCCCCTCAGATGGAACTGAAGATGCTGACTGGGGGTCGGGGGTCGGTGTTAGCTATTAGAGGCCCAACCCCGCATTTTGGTGCCTCTTGAGGCTTGGGGTTACCAACATTGATTGTTTTAGTTAGTTCAGGCGTTGTATTTTAGGTAGTGAGTTTATTATATTGCTTGTAGTTTATAGAGCTAGTGTTGGGGATAGTTGGTTTACCTATTAGGCTTAGTTCAGTGATTAATGTGACTTCTCAGGTTAGTTACTGCCATGAACTGTTTAGATGGTTAGTCTTCGGTCGTTATGTTCTTGTAGTCTTGGCTATAGAAGAGAAAGTCACCATCTGTGTTTCCCTGGGTTGCTTATTATGCTGTGATTATTGATGTTTTTTGTTAATGATGTTGTTATTAAGTTATGTTACGTTTATGGATGTTTTGCTATGTGCAATGTTATGATTATTGATGTCACTGTTTATAATGTTATATTTTCATGCCATTTCTTATTGATGTGCTACATTTCATGCTATGCTCTTTGATGTCTTGCTATTTTTGCGATGTTATGTTTATTGATGCTTTTGCTGTTTTGATTATGATTATTTATGCTTTGTTGTTTATATGGTTGTTGTTCGCCGCCCTGAGCCCCACAGAGAAGGGCGGGATATAAATCGAATAATATTTTTTTTAAAAAAAATTATAGGAGGTTGTGCAGGTCATTAATTCCTAGAGTCACGATGTCAGAAGCTACCTGAAACACATTAACAGACTGCAAGTGCTGACTATTTAAGCAAACTCCACGACTCCCCACTTATTACAAGCCTTAACTAAAACAGCATAACTAGTGAATGGCCTGTGTATTTTTCATGATTAGATTTGAATTTTACATAATTATATTTCATTCTGTATTTCCCGCATTTAATGGTTCCTTGAGCCCACCGGCTGTTTGTTTTTTCATGCTCATAAATAAAATGAAGGCAACACTGCAAGACTCCCGCTGGTTTTCGCTGCAGAAGACAGACATAATCAAGCCCACAGGAATTACTACCTGGTATGATAAGCTGACCAGGGAACGGCTCTCCTCCACTACATATTCATGATGTGCAACAGAGCGAGTACAGCCCAGTGGCTGAGAAATGGAGCTGTGAATCAGGAAGACCCACGCCAACCAAATGTTCCCTGTTCATGGCCTTGAAATCAATGGGCTTAGACTCTGACTTGGGTGGCACTGAAAATGTCCTTAGGTAAATCAACCTCTCCAATGCAACAGGACAGTAAAAATATTGGCCTGCCTTAGAGGAACGTTGAAAGGCTTGGGATGCCATGTTATGTTTTCTTCTCTTACCATTTTAAAATAAGATATGTTTTCATTTTCAAATGCAACTAATGGGGCTGCTTTTATAAAAAGAAGGGCATAGAGGGAAGGTTTTGTTCTTTTTTTAAAAAAAATCTCCAAATTGTTCCTGCCTTTTCCCATCACTGAAAGACCCCATCTAAGCCGCTTCCTCGGGGAGGGGGTATGTTCTTGTGAAATTTCTTCAGCAGGAATAAAAGCAGCTGGAGGTGGGGAGGACGTTTCTCAGTAGGGGAAAAGACAAAGGAAGAAAGGATTAGAAGTCTCTCTGCCCTTTTCTCCCCCTCATAACTAAAAGGGAGGGGGAAAGTCTTTAAAATGATCATGAAAGAAAATCTAATCTGTAGTCTGAATCACGGATAATCATCTGGAACAATCTTAAATGCTAACAGAAATGGTAACATTATTATTAGTTTCCTGCCATTGCTCTTTTTCCGTTATGGCTTTCGTTTTCAAATAGCTGCTACCATGTCCATGCTACCATTAAGCAACAGCAGTTTACAGAGAGAATGGTCGACCCAAGGCTGTGCAATCAATCTGTGGCAGAGCTGGGATCCTTAGAGAGCATGAAGGGGTCCTGTCCCTATACAGAATCACCCTTAATAGGGTCCTGGGATTGGGGACGAGTCAGACCTTCATTTGATCTTTTACTGTGACCAGTCTCATTCCTGCTAACACAGGATGGTGGTGCTGGTGGTGGCTCAGATTTCCAATCACAAAAAGCAAAGCAAAAGAGCCTCCCAGCAGGGCAAGGAGAAAATTCCAGGACAAGACGATCAAAAGCAGGGATCCCCAATATGGTGCCTGTAGATGTCATGGCATCCCAGAGGTGTAGCAAGGGGGGGAAAGTGCCCGGTGCACTGGTGCATCCTCTGCCCTGTCCTGCTCCGAAATGTCCCCGCCCTGCCCTGGAATGCCTCTGCCCCACCCCAGAATGCCCCTGCCATGCCCCCAGAACGACCTTGCCACACCCCCACGGGGTGCATGCCCGGTGCATCATCCACCCCCCTGTCCCCTTGGAGCTACACCTCTGTGGCACCCACAAGACCTTTACTACTTTACAGACAAGAAGTTTTAAGAGGTGAGCGGGGCCAGGTAAGGCTTTTGTATAGCTTCTGGTTGACTACTGGAGATCTGGTTAGTTGCACAGACCATTCAAAATGCTGCTTTGGCAACTGCTGTCAGCACAGCACAAGAATATATACTATGCTACTAAGTTAAGTTGTGGCAATCGTTTTGTGGCTGGCTCCCCCTCCTTTGGCAGCCATTTTGTTGCTGCACCCACCATGGTGTGTCAGAATTCCAAATACACGTGAAGGCTCAAAAAGCTCAGAGACCCCCAGTCATGAGCATCAAGGGGCAGATCTAAGACAAGAGACAACAAGGAGCTAGAAAAGTCACACCCAGTCAATTACTTGAAGAGGTTTTTGCAGGTATTGTTGCCTCAAGCTTCCTAATAAATCTCAAGGGACTTTCCTTGGGAGTAGAGCATCCCAGCAAGGCACAGGTAGGACACCTCCCTATAGGCATCCCATATTCCCATTCTGATGCACTGACTTCTTCCAGACACTGGGGTCCTCAGCTAGACCTCCTCTGCAGCTAATGGGGTACAAGTGCCCACCAGGGAATCCAACCTCTTCCTCCTCTGAGAAAGCCCCTTGGAAGTCAGGCTCTGGAGCTAGTGGCTCATGTCCTAGGATACTGTCACCGGGCCACCATCAGGGACTTCAATGGCCCAGGTTAGTCTGTTCTCATTAGATGTTGGAAGCTAAGCAGGGTCAATCCTGAGTAGTATTTGGATGGGAGACCACCAAGAAAGTCCATAGAGGCATGCTATGTCAGGCCACCTCTGTTCATCACTTGCCTTGAAAAAGCCTATGGAGTCACCATAACCAGCCTGCACATCAACAGCACTTTCCACCACCAGTTTTGTGCAGGGAAGAAGAGGTGGGGAAGGAAGAAGTCATGGAGAGGTATCCACTGCACAGCAGGAAGAGAAACCAATGAAGACATCATATCATGAGAGTCTCCAGAGGCTTTTTAATACCTTGGGGGATGCCTTCGAGTAAAGTCACAAGACCCTTTGTGCGCTCCTCTTCGAGAATCTCTGCCTTGCTGGGAAAGTCACTAATCAGGCTGGTATCTTGGGTAGGAAAACCCACCTGAAAGGCTGCGACTCATTAGCAAACACAGGCTGAATTAGCTTATTTGATGAATAATTCAGCCAACGGTGCCTTCGGCGTCCTCTTCTGAAGAGGAGTTGCTGGAGTTTCCCAACCTTTTGTCTTCCTCTCCCCCTTCTTAAGTTATCATATAATGAAAGAGACAGGAGTATTTGTCAAGGGATGCAAGGCCGAGGTGGTAGGGAAAGGATCCCACTCATCAAATATTAGCCATCTCTGTTTTATTATGCCTGCCCTCTTGTATTTCAAATATCAATTGCCAGGCAGGTTAAGTACTTTTTCACATCCTCTCTTGGATTTCAAAAGCAGCTAATTGATCCCTGGAGTGCCTCAATCAGCAAATGAGAAAAGGCACTAATTAGAACCAGCTCTCCTTTGGATTGGGTTGACCATCAAAATTCTGGCAGCAGTTTGGAAAGTTGCAGATGAAACAGTGAGAGCCAGAAGGGTGAGTCGGTGAAAGAAAGAGAGGGTGGGTAGATTCATGTGCTTGCAATAGCCCCCCATTTCTGTGCAGGGAGGTGGTCGCAACGATGTCCTCAAAAACCCCACAGTAAGCCTGTGTTCGGTATTTATTTGATTTCCATTTGCGCTCTATATCAACATCAGCTAAAACAGGTAATGTATGCTGATCGGGCCTATAAACAGTCACCTTCTGGTCATCTCTGATGGGTAAAAAAATCACCTCTAGGCAACTAAAATGAAAAAATGTTCTTAACAGAGAACATTATGCTTCCTGGGTTGTTGTTTTTTTTTAATTCTCTAGGCCAGCAATGTATCCCAAATGGCTAACCCAAGAATGCATGGGTAAACTAGGCTAGTAAACACTTCTGTGGACTAATAATTGGCACAGGTCTACTTGCAGGGTGGATCTTGTAGTAATGGTGGCTACCTCCCTACTTCGATACCCTTTCCTCCAAGTCTAAAACGGTACTGTCACAAGCCCCGACGATGCCACTGCAGCTGGCAGCAAGGATGAACAAGCAAGTGGATGGGTTATCCAAAGAAGAAAGAGCATTAGCTGTAAATGGTCCCCAGCAACTTTAGACTGGTTCTTAGAAACCCACCACACCTTAGGTAAGGAAATGAACCTGCCCTCAGGATCGCATGGGTATCTAAGCCACTAGAACAGTAAGTCTATATATCAAAAAGGTACGTTTCTCTCTGAAAATAAGAATGCCCCCCTTTTCTCACAGGTCAGGAAGTTTTTGTTTTGTGTAAACAAGCAGTCCCCAGCCATTGCAAAGTGTGGTGGATAGCAGCAGTCTTTGGGACCTGAAGGCAACTTCCCAGGAAAGGTCTCTTCTTAAGCTGCAGCAGAATTCCTGGGAAAACACAACTGCATTTGGAAATTTGACAGGCACCTGCAGGTATTTCCTTGCCCCTGGCAATCTAGGGGGAGAAATTTCTTGTCTGAAAGGAAAACTTTGCTCAGTATCCTTTTGCCATCACTCCTCTCCTTGCTGGGGTAGAAGACACAGAGTATCAGCAAAAATGCCACTGGCATAAATGGCTGATTATTTTTACCTTTGTAGGGGCAAGTCCCCATGTAAAAGGAGATCCATTGAGACACTTGGATGCCAATAAATCCCATCCAAATGAGTTCCTCCAAGAGAGTTCCAGGGCTTCGCATAGAGTCCTCAAGCCGCCCCCAACTGTTGCTAAGACATTCAGGAAGCATTTGGGGCAATTCTCCCTCCCATCAAATAAACCCTGAGAGAGACATATTGTCCATGGAAGATGCAGGTTCTTCCTTCCTCACTTCAGCATGGAGAGTTAGCATGGCGTAGTGGTCAAGAGCAGGTGGACTCTAATCTGGAGAACTGGGGTGGATTCCCCCCTCCTCCACCTAAGTGGCAGAGGCTTATCTGGTGAACCAGATGTGTTTCTGCACTCCTACATTCCTGCTGGGTGACCTTGGGCTAGTCGCAGTTCTTCAGAACTCTCTCAGCCCCACCTACTTCACAAGGGTCGAATCCCCACTACCATCTCACCCAGGTTTCAGAACGCAAACTAACCAGGTTTCAGAAACGAACTCCCCATTGCTTGCGCAGCAGATTCCGTTTCTGGTACTCGTTCTCTCGGTTATCCTGCGTCCCGGCAGGACCTGGTTGCAAGGATTGACACAGTTCAGAGCTGATCCGAGGGGAGGGACAAGGGTTGAAACGCTGACTCGTTTCCCGCCGTTGAGCGTGACACGTAATTCGGGCAACCAATCAGCACTGCCGGCGCTGATGTGATGCGTACACAGCCTTTCCTTGGTTTCGTTTTTGCTTTTGCCATCGGCCAGCAGAAGGGGACCATGCGCAAGCACACGGAAAACGTTTACCCATTCACCGATGAAATGTTTTAACGATAAAACGTGAAATATCACTAACAACCCTTTAAGGAGCATAAAAGTTCATAAACATAAACGTTAAAATTTTACAATTTAGGTTTTTTGATCCTGTCCCAAAAAGCTACGTTTCCGCGGGGGGGAAAAGTCCCACACCATCAAGGCACGCCAGCCAATCAGGGGAGACCAGCGAAGCGAGATTGCCTGGTAGTGGGGATTACTAAGAGTTCTGTAACCAGGTGTGTCTGCTGTGTGCACGCTGCGGTGGGGAGGTAGAAATTCCGATGAAGAGGGCACGGTTTCACAACGAACAGGTTTTGATCTGCGTGCAATTTTCAAGTGGGAATTCGAGCAAGGAGTCTGTTGAGGAGAGAGGAAGGGAAAGGAGTTTGCAAGCCACTTTTGAGTCTCCTTACAAGAGAGAAAAGGTGGGTATAAATCCAAACTATTCTTCTTTGATACAGGGAGGAAAGGGGGAAGTCAGGAAGAGATCTGCACTGAGCAGGATGGCCCAGGCCAGCCAGATTTCATCAGATCTCAGATGATAAGCTGTGTTTGTCCTGGTTAGTACTTGGATGAAAGACCATCATGGAAGTCCAGGGTTGTTATGCAGAAGAAGGCAGTGACAAACTACCTCTGACTGTCTCTTGCTTTGAAAACCCTCTGGGGTCACTGTAAGTTGGCTACAACTTTCCACCAGAAAGAGATTTGCCTGGCTCTGGCTCGAAAACTGTTTTGGATGTCAGCCCTTGTTTTGGAAACTGCACGGCCAATTGTGATTGGGAGAGAGCAGAAATCACATCCTTTGAGCATCACCCTTCAACGGCCCACAAATTTATCAACAGAATGATGCTTCAAAGGAGAAAATTCTGGGTGGAAAATAGATAGAATGTAGCTAGGAGCCAAAGGTCAGGATCCCTTTTTTTGATTAAAGGGTTTTCACCATCCTTTATTTTCCTCTCATTGGCTTTACTTTTACCATTCTTTTATTTCTTTTAAAATCACACCAAACTCCCAATTGAAGAGCACCTTTCCTTCCTGTCCCTTTCGCAGGGCTTGATGAATATAAAATCCACAGAGTCAAGAGTCGGCCTGATAAGTCTCCCTAAAGATAATCCCTAGAAAGGGAAACAAAGTCGATAAAAACACCGCAACATCTCTAAGAAAGGACCTTCGCCTCAATGACAAACAACCATGTTCACAGGGTTATTTTTAATTTTTGTATTTTAAAACACTTTATTATATTAGTTTAATTTTGTTGTGTGTCCCTTTGAACTATCTAGGGAACAGCCCATCAGTGGCTGGCTTCCCCAAAAGCCCAGCGGAATAACTCTGTCTTGCAGGCCCTGCGGAACTGCTCCAAGTCCCGCAGCACCCTGATGGTTGAAGGCAGAGTATTTATTTATTTACTTATTTACTTATTTATTTATTTATTAAATTTATATACCACCCGATCCCCGAAGGGCTCCGGGCGGTGAACAACACGATCTGAACATCAATAGGAGCGATCATACAAATATAAATACACAGGCTCCATCCCATAAAATAACTTAAAACTCATAAAAGCAGCGAAAAACCATAATACGTAATAACAAGAGGCGTCCGACCCCAATTTAAAACCTACCCCCATGCGGGGGGGGGACGGGGGGGCACCTCAATATGAGGGGACCCTGATGTAACTGCCCCAGGCGCAGAGCAGTGAGAGGGCACCAGGCAGGGGCCAGGGCAGGGTATTCCACCAGGCAGGGGCCAGGGCAGTAGAGGTCCTGGCCCAGGTGGAGGCCAGCGACCACCAGTAAATTTGCCACTGCTGAGCACAGAGGAAGAGTGGGTACATAGGGGAAAAGACGGTTCCTAAGGTATGAGGGTCCTAGGCCGCAAAGGACCTTAAAGGTCAACACTAACACCTTGAAAGTGATCTGGAATTCAACTGGGAGCCACTGAAATCAGCAAAGCACAGGGGAGATGTGGTCCTTACTAGAAGCCCTTGTAAGGAGCTGTGCCACTGCATGCTGAACCAGTTTCAGTTTCCGGAGCAGCCACAAGGGAAGGTTTGCGTAAAGAGAGTTGCAATAACCTAACCTGGAGGTGATCGTAGTGTGGATCACTGTGGCCAGGTCAGCTTGAGAGAATTATGGGGCCAGTCGCCTCACTTGGTCGAGATGGAAAAAGGCCACCTGGACCATGAGGGCCACCTGGACCTCCATAGATAAAGATGAGTCCAGGTACAACCCCAGGCTCCAGGCTGAGGAGGCTGATGTCACCATAATCCCCTCTAGCAATGGCAACTGGAAACCCTCAAAACACACACACACACCCCGCGACCCACCCACAGGACCTCTGTCTTGGATGGATTAAGTTTCAACCTGTTTTGTTTCAACTAGCGACCACCTCCAAACACTACTGTAGAGGCACAGGGGCGGAGGCTTGCTCACTGTCCATCAACAGAATGAGCTGAACGTCATCAGCGTAGTGATGGCAGGTCAGCTCAAAACTCCGCACCAACTGAGCAAGGGGTTGCATAGAGATGTTAAATAACAGTGGGCACAACAAGGCACCCTGAGGCACCCCGCAATGAAGCGGGTGCTTTTGGGAGACTGCCTCTCCACCCCACACTTGCTGAGTCTGGTTCTGGAGAAATGAAACAATCCCTTGCAGGACATTGCCCCACACCCCGGTGCTGGCCAGGCAGTGGGCCAAAAGATCGGGATCGAACACATCAAACACTGCAGTAAGGTCTAATAATACCAGCAGCGCCAATCAGCTCTAGTCAAGTTGTAAGCAGAGTAGATCTGAGATGGCTGATAAGAACAGTCTCCGTCCCGTGCCCAGGACGGAAGCTGGACTGGAAGGAATCGAGCGCCGACGTGTCCTCCCGAAAGCCCTGGAGTTTGAAGGTCCAAACTTCCTATGTTTTGTTTTTCTTTTATTAGAGCTAGAGTAATGCTTTTAAAGGCAAGGTCTTATTCACCCATGTATAAGGTGAAAAGCCAAAAAAACCTTATTTTCATTTTTTCCCCAGAAAAATTAGGAACAAAAATTGAAGAAGTGCAAAAACTGATTATGTGTACTCTTTTGGAATGAGTAAAAAGTGCTAAGATAGCACAGGATGCAACTGTTCGAAGCTCTCCTGTTTTAACATTGAATGTACTTGCAAATTTGCTTGCAGAAAACTACAGAATCCATACTTTTAAATGCCATAATTATTACTATGTGTGCAGTTTTATGTGCTCATGAAGTTATAAGTGCTGTTTTAACATAAAAAGTGCTTAGTACTCATGAGAGTCCTTTCGCAGATGACACAGGACTGACCAGAACCAAAGGATTTTTCAGAGAGTCTACTGAACAGGATTGGGATGCAATGTGATGGACTTTTGCCGCACTTGTCATCTTTGTCAAAAAAGCAGATTGAATCTAGAGGTAAATGAAGGCCCAGTTATATTCCCTGCCAGTAATAGACACATCCTTTCCCCAGGGTGGGCATCAACATAGCCCCTTTCCAAAGCAACGAGAAGAGAGAATAAACAACTCTTAATTCCAGTGGATTTCATCACACATTTTCCAACAGCGTAGTTATTTAGAATCACATGCTATTACTGACACTGTTAAATACCTTTTGCAAAGATACTTGACACCTAGCAAACAAGTTTTTCTTATTGTTGATGCCAAGACTATGTCAGGTGATAAAACATTTTATGTTCAAATTCAAATACCTTTATTGGCATAGTAATACAATTCTTTCAACAGTGAATTCAGTCAACAAACAGGTAATGAAAATAAAATTATGAATGAGTATCAGTATATAAAGTGAAAGCTAAAACAAGGGAGAGAGGGGGGGAAAAGGAATTAGGCAAGTTAACCCTTGGATCTCTGGATTATATATAGGTCAAGAAATTTGGCTACTGGATCTGTTACCTCGCTGCTGGTGTTGTCTAAACATTTGATGATGTTAAAAGCAGCAAAATATGATAAGGTTTGTTAGGAAAGTACTATGTATACTTCAATCCCCCCAGCCAAATTTCTGTTTTTTTATTCAAGCTGGGACACCTTTCCCCCCCAGCTTCAAAATTTCCTGAAATTTTACATCTCTATGCTGGAAGGTATGGGAAGAGACAGTTCTTTGAGTATTGCATCTCCAAGATGTTTAGGGTTATAAGGAAAAGAGCCAGGATTTGGTTTGAATTCTGCTCCCAGACAACTGGACCATCAGAACATTTTTTTTCAGATACGATCTTAGAAAACAGCTCATTTGGGACCAGCTGAAGTTTCCGGACAGTTTTCAAAGGCAGTCCCACACAAAGCAACTGCAGTAATCTAACCTGGCCACAGTGCAGTAATCTAAACCTGGACTCAGTGATCTCCTGGTGGTGCAATTTAACTCATAACATAATGCCTCCTGTCTTCATTAAATGCATTAACCCTGCGAATTAATGACCTGCATAGCATCCTATCGTTAGCAGCCCCTAGGTCTTACAGAGAAACATGGCTTCCTGTTTTGAATCAATCTATTTCATATTGGAGCTCCTTCTTTTCCTGCTGACTTCAACTTTTCCCAGCATGATTGTTTTTCCCAGTCACTCTTGTCTTCTCATAATGTAATCAAATATGATCACCTCAGTTTAGTCATTTTAGCTTCTAGGGACAGTTCAGACTTGACTTGATCTAGAACCCACTTTTTGGCGGTCCATGGTATCCACAAAACTCTAATCCAACACCACATTTCAAAGGAATCTACTTTCTTCCAGTCAGCCTTCTTCATTTCCAACTTTCTCAGCCATACATAGTAATGGAGAATACTATGACATGAATTATTCATTCTGGGATGTGAATGCAATACTCTGTGGCAGGTATCTGAGTGTGGAGAAAGATGAATGTTTGATAGGCAGTGATACCTTATGGAAGAAACGGATGGAAAGGCAGCCAAAACATTCTTGCCTAAAATTATTGAAGAAAAAAAAAGGCCCCTACCAGTCACTGAGAAATAAAGATAAGGTCCAGGCTGATAGTGAAAGGAAAGGAAAAAATAAATATTTTTAATACTCAGCTAAAAATCCCCTGAGTAACTACATTTTAATTCACACACGCTAGCAGCAAAGCCTGTTGTATGAACAAATACAACAGGTTCTAGAAAGCTGTTGGTAGGTTAACGATGCCCACTGAGGAAGCTAACACCTCCTGCCTTTCCTCTCCCTTGGCCCAGTGTCACCAGATTCCTCCTCCTCTTTTCAGATGCCTGTATTGGCACACAAAGGTTAATGGGTGACCCCTCCTGCCTTTCCTCCCCCCTTGGCCCCATGTGACCAGTTCTGTCCTCCTCCTCCCCCTCCTCAATGCCTGTTCCTCTTCCAGCATGGTGTAGTGGTTAAGAGCAGGTGGATTCTAATCTGGAGAAGCGGGTTTGGTTCCCTACTCCTCCACCTGAGTAGCAGGTAAACCAGATGTTTCCACACTCTTACATTGCTGCTGGGTGACCTTGGGCTAGTCACAGTTCTTCAGAACTCTCTCAGCCCCACCTGCCTCACAAGATGTCTGTTGTGGGGAAAGGAAGGGAAAGGAGCTTGTAAGCCACTTTGAGTCTCCTTACAGGAGAGAAAGGTGGGATATCAATCCAAACTCTTCTTCTTCCTCCTGGAACAGTTAATGGCATAGTTGCAGCTGCTAACAGTCACAACCCTCCCACAGGGAGCAGCTGACAGCTGCGCCTGCTCCACTGTTCTGCTCGTGTTTTTTGTTTTACCCATTCTGCATAAGCCATGTGTAAGTGGCGAGGCCCAGTTTTTATCTCTTAAAGTCTTGAGAAAGTGTTAGCAAGCCAGCTCCATGAATTCCATCCCCACGGGATCATCCAAAAGGATAGACAGCAGTCGCTTCCTCAGCCCATTGATAGAAGCTTCTAAGTCTAACAGAAAGAAGCTGTTTTGCTCTCAACTCTCCAAATAAGAAAGGCCTCCACATTCTACCTCAACCATTTTCATGCTCTTCCCATCTGGCTGCCCACATCTCAGCAAACAAAACACAGGCGCAATCTTTCCCAGATTGCTGGACAGAGGGAAACAAAAAAACATGATGGGGATTTTCTGCTGTGGGAGGATGTGTTCTGTCTTGGCCCATCTCATGGTCTTCTAACCATGATGAGAACTCATGCTGACATGTGGGATCCCCCCCCCCCAATATGTGACTTGGAGTTGTCAGTCTCTAAGACAGTGTTTCCCAACCTTTTCGAGGTCAGGGTACCCTTGACCTCACTCTTCATATCTCACGGTACCCCTGCCGCCACCCTCCACCGTCCCCTCCCATTGCCCCTGCTTGCCACACACCCCACCTTCCCCTCCCAGGGTGAAGGGAAGCACAGGGGGGGTGGCTGCTGACCTTGTGGCAGGCCCTGCCCCATGGGCCAGCTCCATATCCTTGCTGGTGCCGGTGGGAGACACCACAAAAATGAGGGGGGGGGCGGTAGTGTTGCCGCGGTACCCCTGGGACATGCTCACGGCACCCCAGGGTACCACAGAACCCTGGTTGAGAATGGCTGCTCTTAGATGACCAAGGATATGCACTAAGACCTTGGTCTAAGACAAGGGAGTGTGAGACAGAAGCTACTGTCCATTTCCAGGCTGATCACCAGCCAGAAAGGTGATACTTTTTGAAATATCTTTTGGTGCATGAACATATTTGTACCTGCTACCTTCCTTGTAGGGGTCTGCAGCCTTTTTGAGCCTGTGGGCACTTTTGGAGTTCTGACACAAGATGGTGGAAGCAACCACAAAGATGAAGTCTGAGTGCAGGAGTACTAAGAGTGAGTGAATTCAACACTATGGTGGCATGGCCACTGAAACATTTTTGTAATCTGCCTAGCCAATTGGATTTCCAATGATCAATCAGAGCCCTGCTGGCAAGAATTCCTCATGGACACACCTACCTTCTAAAGCAGTGGTGGCGAACCTATGGCACTCCAGATGTTCATGGACTACAGTTCCCATCAGTCCCTGCCAGCATGGCCAATCATGGTTCTAAAGACACCTGGTGGGCACCATGGCCACCACAGGCGCCATGCTGGGGACCCCTGTTTTAAATGTTTATGATACATTCATTAAAGACATATTGAAAATGTTAGAAATCAACAGAAGTACCATAGAACTAGTTCTCCGACATGCTGTTATGAGAAGCTAGAACTTCTTCCAAGGATTTGGACAGTAAAATAACTAGGATGTCAAAGGTTAGGGGACTGCCACTGCGAATGATTGGGAGAGCAGATTTAACCTCCCTTCGTCAGTCACAAATAAAAATGGGAACAATCTCTGTGTGAGGTACGCTTGGCTATACTCAGTGAAGTCAACCAAATCAGAATGCACTGTGTGATTATTTCTTGTCCCTGACTTCTAGGCCAGCTTTTCTTCTCTCAGCTTCTTAAAGGGGTTTATTTATTTATTTATTTATTTATTATATTTGTATACCGCCCTCCCCGAAGGCTCAGGGCGGTTTCCAACAACATAAAATTTAAAACATCATAAATATAAGTTAATTAAAATACATAAAATATTAAACTAGAGATGGCTTCAACTATTCTATTCTATTCCCCCTTTTATGAACCCACGGGAGCTGTAGATGTTTACTTATTATTGGGCGGGTTGATATCATCCCTCGCTGGCCATTAAATGCCTCATGAACAGGTCCGAAGCTTATGTGGCCCCAAGTGAAACTTCGTGAACTCCAGCAGGGCCCTGATCTCACCTCCGGAAGCCTGTTCCACCAGGTAGGGGCCAGAGCCGTAAAAGCTCTTGGCCCTTGTAGAGGCCAGCCGGATCGCCTTGGGGCCAGGGATCACCAGTAGGTCCGCCTCCGATGAACGGAGGGGCCTAGAAGGGCGATATAGGGAGAGACGGTCCCTTTAGATATGCAGTGCCAAGGCCGCTGAATGGCTTTAAAGGTCAAAACCAAAACTTTAAACATAATCCGGTACTCGACCGGCAGCCAGTGTAGTTGGTATAGGACCGGAGTAATCCGGTCCCTTGCTGTTGCTCCGGAAAGGAGTCTGGCATACGTGATTCTGTACGAAGTTTCAGTTTCCGGATCATGGCCAGTTGTAAGCCCGGCCAGAGCTGCAGTTACAGTAGCCCACCTAGAGGTGACCGTGGCATGCATCACAGTGGCCAGATCAGAACGTGGAGAGACACGGGGCCAAAGGTCGCCGTTCCTGTCGCAGATGGTAAAAAGCTGCTCAAGCTGTCTGGGGTGACTTGGGCCACCAATGATAGAGATGGATCCAGAGTCACTTCTCAGGCTCTTGGCGGACGAAGCTAGTTTTAACATCTCGCCAAGAAGGGTAGGCAGGCCAAAGGCCACCGGACACTCCCCCCGACTCCAGCCACAGGACCTCCGGCCCCTAGTGGGATTCAACTGTCAGCCGATTTTGCACTCAACCAACCAGCCACAGCATCAAGACAACGCTTGGAGAGCATCAGGGGCCGGTGGCCTGGCTGCCCTCCATTGTGAACAAGAGTTTCGCGTCATCAGCCGCATTTGTGACACCGCAGCCCAAAACTCCGAACTAGTCTCACCAGGGGGTGCATGTAGATATTAAAAAGCATCGGGGAGAGTATCGCTCCGTGCGTAATTCCCACACATAATGGGGCGACGCTTTGAGATCTCACTCGGTTGCCACCTGTTGCCCCTGACATCTCGGAGGAACGAGATCAGCCAATTTAAGGCTGAATCTCGAACCCCGATATCAGCGAAGCGGTGGACCGAAAGGTCGTGGGTCTACCATAATTTAACGCCGCGGTGAGATCTAACAACACCAACAGCGCCGAACCGCCTAAGTCCAAGTGTAGTCGGAGGTCGGCCCACAACAGTGACCAGCACCGCCTCGGTCCCATGACCAGCTGAAGCCAGACTGGAAGGGATCCAGCATCGCCAGAAGTCATCCAGGAATCGCTGGAGCTGAGCTGCCACCGCTCGCTCAATTACCTTGCCCAAGAATGGTAAATTAGAAACTGGGCTGCATCATTGGCCGGATCTCCAGGATCTAAGTGCGGTCTTTTTAGGAGATGGCGGACTCGCTGCCTCTTGGGTTTAGCCTCAGGGAAAACTCCTTTGCTCAAGGGAGCAGTTGACTATATCCAACAGGTGGTTCCGAAGCTTCCTCCCCGCCGGCTTTCACCAACCAGGAAGGGCACGGGTCAAAGGGACAAGTGGGTAGATCGTGAGCATCCAGGGATCCTGTCAACATATCTGCTAATAAGTAAGCTCAAGCGGTCCAAGAAAGGGACCCAAAGACGGCTCCAGGGGCCTCTAGTTCACATACCGTGATCATTAGTGGCAGGGAGGGATTGGCGGAGGGTCAGGACTTTGTTTGTGAAGTAGTTCGCAAAAGCCTCGACAGCCCAATAATGCCAAATCAGTCTCTTTTGGACCTATCGAAGAGGTCATCAACGTCCGAATTACATCAAACAATTGTGCTGGGCTAACGGCAGATTCAATAGCGGAAGCAAAGTATGCCCGCTTCATCTCCTTCACAGAACTCTCCTATAGGACTTCTTCATAAACGATCGATATGAGCAAGTTCCTTTGACCTCGGGCTAAGCATCTGCCGCCACCCTCGCTCAAGCCGCCTCAGTTCCCTCTTCATTCTTCCTCAGCTCCTCAGTGTACCAAGGAGCCGGGTTGATGCGGGCACGGAGAGGACGCTTTGGAGCGACACCGTCGATGGCTTCAGAGAGCCTGGTGTCCCAGCTCTCTACCAGCTCATCTAGAGAAGCGCCAGTGGGTGGGAGTTCCCAGAGAGCATTTTGGAACCGCTTCTGGTTCCATTAGTCTCCGCGGGCGGAAGCTAAAATATGCCCGGCCACCTAGACGGGGGGGCATAGGAGCATCAATCCGAGCCTTCAGGACATAGTGGTCAGACCACTGCACTCTTTCTACAGAGGATAAGACCACATGCACACCTGCCGCGAAGACTAGGTCCAGAGTGTGGCCTCCCTTGATGAGTAGGGACACCAGTATTTATAAGAGAGAGGCCTAGCGTCGCCATGGATGACACTAGATCAGCTGCCACTGACGAGGGAGGTCAGACCAACATGGACGCTGAAGTCACTCCAGCACAATTACCTGCCAGGGTGCTCCAGCTACCACTCAGAGACGACCTCCAGAAGCCGCGGACAGGCTATCCACCGGTGCGCCAGGGGTGACCGCACACTAGCAGGATAGCCAGCTTCTCTTGGTAGTCCCAATTAAGGCCTAGACACTCCATGCCATCAATCACCGGGACAGGGGACGCCCTGAAGCATGCGATAGTATCCTCGGATGAGCATCGCCACGCCGGGCCACCCCCCCCCGCCCTGTGTCCGAGGCTGCTGGACTGCCACGGTACCCCTTGGAGTGAGATTGTTGAGGGCAACTGTTTCGCCCTCTCTCACCCAGGTCTCCATGACACACACGAGGTCAGCAGCTTGATCTCCGAGATATTCTCGGAGAGTAGCATATTTGTTATTAATTGACCTCGCGTTAATCAACAGCAGCCTAGGAGCAGAGTAATTAATCCCTGTCCCACTACCTGCATTCTTTGGGATAGGCCGTAGGTCAGACAGAGAGCGAGCTTCACCATATCTCACTCTGCGTCTAGTATTCGGCCTAGGCCTACCGTCATACCTCCCTCGCCCCAATATCACTGGAATCCCTGACCCATGTAGGGCCTCCTCGTGGGTATCTTCAAAGGGGGGCATTCTTACCTGGAATAAAACCACATATGCTAGTATGTTTACAACAATTTAAGCTTAGCTAATCAATCAATAAATAAAAGTATGGACTAAAATTTCTTAAAAATATAATACTTTGAGCAAAGATGTGCTGGTGCGCTATATGGAAGAGGCGCAGGAAGTAAATTGCCATGGGGTGAAGTTGGCTCAGTATAATGTACACCAAAAATCAGATTGAAAACAGGCATGTGAATCACTTCAGGTTCATAATCCAAGCCCATGTGTCCCTTTACTTGAGCAGTATTAAGGACTTACACTGGTAGACTTGGAAGGAGCCCATTTCTTCCAGTGAATCCCAGAAAAACCCATTATACATGGTTCTATGTGGGGGCGATTGATGGTGGTGGTGGTGGTGGTGGTGGTGGTGGTGGTGGTGACGACGACGACGACGACGACGACGATGATGATCTGTCAAATCACAACTGACTCACGGCAAGTTCTCATGGGGTTTTCAAGGCAAGAGAGGAGCTGATGCAGTTTCCCACTGTCTTCTTCCAGATACCTTAGTGGTTTCCCATTAAATTCAATAGAGATGGCTTTATAATAATAATTAAGTGCCATGAAGTCACCACTGACTCATGACAATCCCTCATGGGGTTTCCAAGAAAAGAGATGAGACAAGGCAGTTTCCCATTGTCTTCTACTAGATACCATCACAGGTCTTCCTCAGTGGTTTTCCATTAAGCCCAATAGATACAACTTTACAATAATAATTAAGTACTGTGAGGTGACAACCAATTCACAATGACTTCTCATAGAGTTCTTCAAGGCAACAGGTAAACAGAGGTGGTTTTCCATTGCCTTCCTCTGCAAGGCAACCCAGATCTTCTGTGGTGGTCTCCATCAATTGTACTGGCCATGGCTGACCCTGATTAGTTTCCTAGCTCTGACAAGCTCAGGCTAGTCTGTGCTAGTCCGTCTGCTCTATATCCCACCCATAAAGCAAACCATGTCTCCGGATTTCAAAGTGCTCTTTGCCTATTAAACATGTAAGACAGCCTTCCACTCGGGAGCTCCTTGCGGAGACCCAGATTTGTGTGACTTGCAGCAGAGAATAATTGGTCAGACTGTTAAGGGGCGGCAAGAGGACAATGCTGAGTGGCAACTGAAACACATGCTGCTTCCTCTAGAAGAGGATTTGCTTGGCTGGCAAGCAAGGGGATGCGGGGGAGGGGGAAGAGCATTGTAATCTTTTTTCCCACCAACCTGTAATACATGCTCCCAAGAGACACACTCTCTTTTTTGTTCATTTTGGCATTAAACATTCTGTTTGCATTATATTAGATATTTCCTGTCACTTAGGGTGACAGTATTCTCCTGTGCATAACCCATTTAACAGATGAGCAGTCAAGTGGCAAAGGAACTACATTATTAATGTTTCAGGTTAAATTAACTGATTAAAAAAAACACACACATACCCTGGGCAAAATGTACATATCAGCACTTTATGCAGACTAAATGAGAAATTAATGGAATATGGCGGGTGGTTTTGTAACCAACAGCAGAGAGTAACCGCCTGAAAAAGAATTGGAATTTGCATATTAGAGATATATATTAATGGGGATGGAGACGTAGAGATGGAGTCAAGAATTCCATAAGGACACTCAACAGGTGGAGACTGCCATCCAAACTGGGTGGAAAGTCAGGAAAACCCACCTGCCTCCTTCATGCAACTTTTGTCATACCCAAGGGGAGAACTTTGAAGAACGTAGTGTGTTTGTACAGTACAGTGGCCTCTTTTGCTCAAGAGGCTGACTCTCCTTTGGAGATAATGTGGAGCACAGAAGAATGGCTGATTCCTAACCTTACCTTCTTGCATTTTGGTGGCTGACTGTCAAAGGGAAGGGAGCAGTTCTGGGTGCTCAGACCAGGACAGATGCCACAGCAGAAAAAGCTCTGGATCCCTGCCTTTCTTTGATGCAGAAAACCATGGAAGAAGGCAGGGAGAAGATTGAGGCAGCTGGTAGCCCTGTCCATGTTCCATTGTTGGAGTGAGCAATGTGGCACCAGAGTCCCTGTGGGGTTTTCTGGGAGTATGACAGATGTTTGGCTCCATCCAGGCAGGCTGTTCCTCAGTCATCACACTGCAATTTGATGCCAAATAAGGCAAAACCAACCTTGTTGTAAACCACTGCAGTATGGCAGGTATGCAAGAACACAGAATGCCATTTTGGAGTGCTGGTGGAGATGAAGAGAAAGACAAATGGCTGGCAGAAAGGAGAGGTACTACACCCACACCCACACCAAATGAAGGACGAGGATGCTCAGAGACTAGAAGGTGGCACAACTGCAACTAGAAGAGGCAACCCTATGGACCAAATGCTGGTAGGAGGAGGAAATTATTTCTAAGCTCTGATCTAAAATGATCTATTTAGACATTGATAACCCCATCTTCCTCTCCACTGAGGATGCAAAGTGGCTTACAACATTATTCTCCCTTCCTCCATTGGAGATTCACAACAATTACCCAGCTGGCCATTGTGAATCCACGCAATCTTGGGCACAGCCACCAGCCCAGTCACCTTGGGTGACTAAGAAGAATATCCTGGTGACCTGGCTAGGGAGCTTCACAAAAGCCAGTCCTCTGGAGACATTAAATTTGCAAAGTGGGCCGATGGACACAGAGTTTTTGTAGAATCATTTGCCAGGGTAATCAAATACTGACAGCCTCCATTCATTTGTCAGTAGAGGGGAGAGTATTCTTTCTGGAGACCGGTTAATCTAAACCCTTTTACACAGACACTCACATCTAAACAGTGGTGGACAATGCCATCAATTTGCAGCTGATATATGGTGACCCCATAAGGTTTTCAAGACAACAGATGTACAGAGGAAGTTTGCCATTACCTATCTCTGCATTGCAACCCTGGACTCCCTTGGTGATCCCATCCAAGGATTAACCAGGGCTAGCCCTTAGCTTCTGAGATCCAACAAGACTGGGCCAGCCTCGCCATCCAAGTCAGGACACCACTGCAAACTCCAGATGAAGACCAATCTAGTAGTGCACAAAAGCCTTTCCACTCCTCCCATTTGGAGGTCTCCGTGACTTTGCAGCATACCGTTTGCTAGTGAGGGTAAGCGGGACTTGTAATTTTGACATTTCTTTGAATGACCCACTTTGATTATGTTTTTTTAAAGTGCCAAAGAGCAACCCTGCAGAGCACCACACAACCATCCCAATCAAGGGAGCAGATCAAAGAGCTAATCTCAGATCAAAGACCTGCAGCACTGTTACAGTGGAAACAAATTAAGTTCGCTGCCGATTTCTTGAGGGTATGTACATTGCTGATTTGCATAAAACACGATTAAAACGAGGCAAACCCCCATCTACTCCCCAGCTTTTATTTGCATGCTTTATTAATTTGGGGGAAACAAAACCAAATCCGGGCAAGCTCTGGAGAATAGTGCAAAATCATGCGCGGGTCCAATGAGGCACCAGATCAACTTTTACCACTGTAAATAGAAAGGCTTCAAAAGGGAGCAACGTTTCTAAGCATGTCTCACTCACTCAGATTCGTACAACTGTTTTGAAGCGCAGGCAACACATGACTGATATTTGAATATTTCGCCAACAGCCTAAGTGGCTGGCCAATACAGCAGTGTAGCAGACTGCCGAAGCTATCCCTAGTAGTAGTAGTAGTAGTAGTAGTAGTAGTAGTAGTAGTAGTAGTAGTAGTAGTAGTAGGAGGAGGAGGAGGAGGAGGAGGAGGAGGAGGAGGAGTTTGGATTTATATCCCCCCTTTCTCTCCTGTAGGAGACACAAAGGGGCTTACAATCTCCTTGCCCTTCTCCCTTCACAACAAACACCCTGTGAGGTGGGTGGGGCTGAGAGAGCTCGGAGAAGCTGTGACTAGCCCAAGGTCACCCAGCTGGCGTGTGTGGGAGTGAACAGGCTAATCTGAATTCCCCAGGTAAGCCTCCACAGCTCAGGCAGCAGAGCGGGGAATCAAACCCGGTTCCTCCAGATTAGAATTTGGGTGCAGCAGATGGACAGCAGGTGACCTGGTGCAATCCAAGCACCAGCAGCAGGTGACACATGCCAGTGAAGAGGTCATCAGAGAGAAGGAACCCAACATGTCATCTTGGAAAGCCACACTGCACATAACTAAAACTCCCAGTGATGAAAGATCCCTCTGAAGGGAAGCATGGCAGCACCATGTGGTGCTCCATCTTTTCCCTCCCAGTGTTTACATTTGCTGGCGAACTAGCATTTTCAACTGCGGGAAAACAGCATAGGGCAAATAATTACACCCTCTTTCCCAGCAGCATAACCTTGATCAATACAATGGGTGCTTTAAAGGGTCAAGAGACTTGCCACCAGTGCCAGCCACAGAGCGCCAGCTTCACATCACATCCCATCACTGTTTCAGCATTTTAATTATTATTATTATTATTATTAAATGTATATCCCACCCATTAACGACCAGGGCTGGGCTTAAGCTCTTTTCTCCCTTGCTTACTATCAATGCCAAATCAGAATTTGAGTACATGGAAAGACCCACTGCCAAACATGCAAAATCTAGCTCTGCAGCTTCTGTCACCGCCCTGCTCCTCCCATAGTAGCCATGAAGGACAAGAACTACCGCATGTTGTTGCAGCCAAAACAATCAAGAGTTCTGGGGCACCTGAAACCACCATACAGCAAAAGTTCCGTCTCTTCTCACAGACGATAAACATTCTGCTGCTCTTTGCCAATAGCAGGCTGATCTTGCAACAGCAAAAGATAAAGAGCTTCTTCACTTGACTTCTATAACAGCAGCTAACTTGCCCTGCAATCCAATGACAGTCAAATAAATCAAGGATGCAGAGAGATGCTGTTTGTGGCTGATTTTCACCCTACCAAGTCCCTTTCAGACGTCAACACGCAGCAGAAAATGAAGAATTGGTTGCAAATGACCAACCATCAGGCATCTGAAATCAGGGCTGATTACAGGCAATGAGGCCGTAAACAAATTATTTAATGCGTTCTATGTTTATCATTTTTTTCCTGACATGTAGCGTATTAACACCCACTGAAAAGCCCAAAGCAGACAATTCATGCAAGTAAAAATAAAGCCACTGCAACGGTCAGATTTGTCAATGTGAAAGCAATCCGGGAGAGGGGAATGTGCTTGTCCTTCTTAGGATTTACCAGGTTGGCTGGCACGTTTATTCAACTGCAGGGCATGCCACTGTGAGTGTTTGTGTGTGCGTGCCCTCAAGTCACAACTGACTTATGGAGACCCTGTTTTCAAGGCAAGAGATGCTTGGAGATGGTTTGCCATTGCCTTGGAGATGGTTTGCCATTGAATGGGGAGAGTTCTGAGAGAACTGTGCCAGTATCTAGAAAGTATTCAGAAAATCTCTAGGCTCCTGTTTCTGGCTGCAGAGTGGGGGGGGTGGGGGGGACTTGCATGCAGCCGTGTGTTCTTTCAAACGATCTGAAAGCAAAAGATGGAAAAGACAGAATCCCCTCTGCCGCCAAATGCTCTGGAAGCGTCATGAGCTGTGGCATTTGTGAAGTGAAGCAGCTGCGTGCTTGGCGGGGCCCAAGGGCACCTCACCAGGAGTTTCCGAAGGAGGAACAGAATTGAAATGTAAAAACAAAGTAAACAAAAGTATAAAAACAAAGCATTTCATTTGCATCACTCATTTTGCTAGGAGGGTGTGTGTTTCCCCCCCCCCCCCCGTCCGAGACCACGGCACAGAATATCCACGGCTCCGTCTACTGTGGCTCAGCAGGGGCTGTGGCTCCATGACAGAACATCTGCTTGGCATGCAGAAGGTCTGAAGTTCAATCCTTGGCATCTTCAGTTAAAAAAAAAACGAGCAGTAGATGATGCAAAAGACCTCTACTTGGGATCCTGGAGGGCTGCTGTCAGGCTGAATATTCAGGCGGACCTTGATGGACCGTTGCTCCGATTCAGTGCAAGGGAGCTTCATTCACTGGGCTCACAGATGTCAATCTACGCCAGACATATTTCTTCTGCAGAGTGCTCATTTGCTGCTGCTTTGCTGGTTTCTCTTTCCCAGAGCTATCATTTTGAAGAGCTCCAAGGTTCGAGTCGCACGATGCCCGCTTTAAAGCACAGCCAGGTCGGCAGTGGGTAGTTCAGTGAAAATGTCGACCCAGCATGCAGCTGCTGTGGAAAAAGGCAAATTCCATGCTGGTCACAATTAGAACAGGAAGACCAGGAACAGAGAATATAACTGCTGTCGCCATGCTGCCCTTATAAAAATCTATGTTGCCCTTATACGAATCTTGAAATACTGTGTCCAGTTCTAGTCACTGCACCTGAAAAGCGATATTGCAGAGTCTGAAAAGGTGCAGAAAAGAGGGGCAAAAATGACCAGCTGACTGGAGCAGCTGACCCGTGAGGATTGGTTAAAACACTTACTGGGCAATCCAATGGCGGGGAAGGGCTGAAGCCACGTTGGAAGTGGCAGAAGAGTTGTATTGGTACCTGTGTCACCAGCGCTGTGCAAACTGGCACGGACAGCAGCAGCGAGGAATTTACCTAGGCGTCTGGCCACCACAGCACTCAAACCTGGAAGCCAATCCCTGCAGCCGCTGGCTGCCACCGCAAATGCCTGAACTGGTGTGTAGGGGTGTTCCCAGAGATGAAGTCAACAGTCAGCTCGCAGTGCACTTTCAGGCCAGGAATGCCCGTTCCCAGCAGCACAGACTTATACTACCCAAAAGGGTGGTGTAAGCAGGGGCGGAGCGAGGGGGAGCTGTGCCCCTGCCACACCGCCATCAGCCCCCGCCCTGGAACGCCCTTGCCATGCCCCCTCCACGCCACCGCACACACACACCGGCCCCTTGGCACTATGCCATTGGGTGTAAGTCACTTGATGATAGGCTTTCCCTGGGGAGTAAAGGTCTTCCCCTTCTTTCCCAGTGCTTACGCTGCTGATTGCCTCTTTTGAGCCGGCAGGGCAGGGCCATCCCCAGCTGCCACCCTACTGTCCCCTCCCCCTTAGAGTGGGCTGAAGGCTGTTTAGCTTAGAAAAAAGGTGAGTAGGGGGAGACATGGCAGTTTATAACATTATGCATGGGATAGAGAAAATGCACAGCCTCTCCTGCAATACAGGCTCATCCACTGAAGCTGAAGGCTGGAAGATGCAGGACAGATGAAAGGAAGCATTTATTTGTGCAGCACATAGTCAATTTGTGGAACTCACTTCCACCAGTTCAGGAGGCTTTAAAAGGGGAATGGACAAACTCATGGAGGACTGGCTATCAATGGCTACTAATCATGATGGATATTTACTCCCTGCAGTACTACAGTTAGTATGCTTTCTTAAATAAGTTAGTTACTGGGGAGCACAGGCAGACGGTGCTGTTGCAGCAGAGGTATTGGGGGGGATGGTGCCTGGGGCAACACCTGCCAGTGAAGAAGCAGCCTGGTGGGCCAGGTCCGAGGGGAGGGGTTTGGGTGGCGATTCTCCGCCTCCCACGTGACTAGCTGATGACACCACATGTCCCCGTGAGGCAGTGGCGTAGCGCCAATGGGGAAGGGGGGCGTAATGTCATGGGTGTGCGCTGCGGCAGGGGCGTGGAGGGACGTTCCTGGGCAGGGCGGGGGCAGAAAGTGCTGCAGCATGGGTGCAGGGCACGTGCGCGGCCCAGGCGCAGTTTCCCTTGCTCCACCCCTGCCATGAGCGTTCCACCTCTGTGTTGCAGTCTTTCTGTTTGAGGACTTCCCAGAGGCAGCTGGTTGGCCACTGCATGAACAGAATGCTGGTCTAGATAGACCTTGGGTCTGATCCAGCATGCCCTTCTTACGTTCTTACCACCTTGACACAGTACAAAGAGTTCACAGTACAAACAGGAACAGCACAAAGACTTCAAATAAATAAACAAACCTTCCCGCATGTTGGTCCGTCCATTCAAAAATCCAATACAAGAACATTCAGAACTGCCTTTCAAGCAGCAGAAACCATCTGAATTGAAATCCGACAGCATTCTACACATGTAAACCAACAGGGAGGCTAAAAAGCACTCAGAAGTGGCTTGACACGTGTGTATTCAATTTTAATCACAAGTTCACAGTGTGTTACAGAATGAAAGAAATCCTCCCTGCTCACCTTAAGACTAATACAGTGCTAACCAAAGTGCCTAACAAACTTTGACACTGCCAAGTATGGCAATTGTTCTCATGCTTGTGAGATGACTTGTACTTTTCAAAAATTCATCAAGGAAAATCACATGATGAACCAACGGTGGCTGAAAGCTTCGCACATGGGTGAATGATTTAACTGACTGGCTATCATGCTACTTATCCTTATACATAATTCGCTAAGGGGCGGGACATCGTGATGATGAGCCCCCCACTAATTGGCATACAGGACTCCCTCCTTTGTGCACATTTGGTAGAAAGGTAATCCTCCCGACATTCCACTGCCTCACTGACCCCACTCAACCCTCCCCACTCCCTCTCCCAGCCCAGTCCAATCCTCCCCATCCTATCCTTCCCCCACATATCCTCTCCCATCCCCCAGGACCAAGTTGGGCCCAGCAGGGCATGGGCACTGAGTCACACTCTCCACTGGACCCGGCACATGCCTCCCCAATCCCCCTCATATCCTCCCAACCCCAACGAAGCCCCCATTCCCCCTCTTATATTTCCCTCCCACACACACCAGTGATCCAGGTCTTGCAGGGGACCCATGATACACCGCCAATGCCCCAAAGGGCCTGTCAGAAACCCCCTACCTCCATCCATCCCAAACAAAGCTCCAGCCTGCCCCCCTCCCCTCAAGTGGTGCTCGGAATAGCTATGGTCATTCCCCTACCACCCTCCCTCATCAACCAAGGCAAAGACTTACTCAGCGGACGAAACAAAAGGTAAGTTGGGGCAGGAGAAGGCAGGTGGGCAGCAAAAATTGGTGACTCTCCCACCAGCACCAATCAATCCCGAATGCACACTCCCACCCCCTACTCAGGAGGCCATTTGACAAGGTGAAGTGGGCGCACTGCTAGTTTCTAATATTATCTTCTGGCAAAACCCAATAGATAATAACATTCCCTACCCTAGAGTGAACCTGGTGTCAGAGTAGTTTGTCTGTATTGAGGAAAGCGGAATACAGACTGCAACTCAGGCTCAAGAGAGCTTAGAAGTTCCAAGAAACTTATGGAGCACAGAACTGAAGGTCAATGAAGCGAAGAGAGCCACATTGATCTATAAGGAATACTCTGTCACTGGGATGATAAAACCCCTTCCTTCCAGGAAGAGCACGCTCATGGGAGAGCCTATTTGGATAATGCTTGTTGGATTGAGATCCTCTGATCTCTCTTGCACCTTTTGGTTTGATCAACCTGAGGGCAGGGGGCTGTGCCTCTGGACTGATGGAAACCACTCTTGGAAAGAACTGCTGCCAAGGAAGCATGACACAAGAAACAAACCAAGCTGCCTTCTATCAAGTCAAGTCATCGGTTCATTGATTATTACCATCATTATTATCTGCATTCTGGAAAGCTAAAACAATAACATCTCGTCAATTAAGCTACTTAAAAATAAACAGCTCATTATGTAGGCACAATGACTAATAAACTATTCAGTAACGTCGAGTATCTAAATGCCATCTCCAGAAATGGGTATCAGAAAGGGAAGGTCCTAACCAGACTGCCAACACTCTCGGCTGCGAAGGCCCCGCCGTCCAATCGCATTGTTTGCTGTGCCAAGGATCTGCTCGTCACTGCTAGATTGTCAGGAAGGGATTCTTCTTTACAGAGACTGATGATTCGCATCCAGCACGAATGTCACGAAATGCCTGGCACGGAATGCATGTGTTGATTTCTTACAGTTATTATTTAATCACTGCGTGTTTATTGCATTGATTTAAAATTCAAAAATAGAATGCAAGTGTTCTTCAACCCACAGAATGAGTGCCAGCATGTCTCTTCTCATATCTGTCATGAAGGCAGCATATGTTTGGTATTAGGTGAAATGGTTTTAAATTAAAGCATGCCCCCTCCTACAGAATTACGGGCCTTCTTCTAGAATCTAGACCAGTGATGGTGAACCTTTTCGAGACCAAGTGCCCAAATTGCAACCCAAAACCCACTTATTTATTGCAAAGTGCCAACACGGCAATTTAACCTGAATACTGAGGTTTTAGTTTAGAAAAAATGGTTGGCTCCGAGGCGTGCGTTACTTGGGAGTAAACTGGGTGGTAGTTGGTGGCTTTGCTTTGAACAACAGTGCAATTCTTCCAGTGGGTGAATCACGACCCTAGGAGGGTTTACTCAGAAGCAAGCCCCATTGCCAGCAACAGAGCTTTAGTTCTTCACATGAAAATCAGTGGGGTTTAACAGCGTTTAACAGGGTTACATACACTGCTTCCCCAAAACTAGGTCTTAGGTTTAATGCTAATAATCGAGCCCAACGGCCCAGGCTAGCCTAGATGTGTGTGTGCGGGGGGGGGGGGGCTCTGTTTGCGTGTGCCCACAGAGAGGGCTCTGAGTGCCACCTCTGGCACTCGTGCCATAGGTTTACCACCACTGATCTAGACCCATACTGGGTAGTCTGTCTGACAGCAGTTCTTCAAGACACAGGCCTTCTTGAACCTCATCCCTGGAGAGAGAGCCATTCGTGACAGACAGAGCCTGTGTGTAAGGCTGAACACACTCAAAGTCAACTTAATAAAAAGGAACGAACTTTATTGAACTATGTCGCCCTAGCTACAGGGTGCTGGAACTGAGGATTCTTGTCCTCAGTTCCAGTATTTATTTCTATTTCTAAAACAAACAGTAACCAATCAACTCCCCCGTTTCTCCCTGTCCCCACTCCCCCCATTGGCTCCTCCGGAGCTGCGTCGTTTCTATTGGTCGCAGCCTCCTGCTCAGTTTCCCGCTTCTTTAGCCGAAATGGTGGGGACTGATGGTTGCTGGGAGTTGCAGTCCTGACAACCTGGAAAGTAGGGCGTCTATCAGCCTGAGGTCCATTTTGAGATTGGATGGACCTAAACGGGATGCCAGTCCTGAGATATGGATGACCATCTTCAGTGAGATTTCATAGCTGGGTTGTCATTTTAACATCAAGTCACAACCAGCTTCTGGTGACACTGCAGAGTTTTCAAAACAACAGGTGTTCAGAGGCGGTCTGCCATTGCCTGCCTGGGAGAAGTGACTCATGGATTTCCTTGGTGGATCTCTCATCTAAGTACTAACCAGGACTGGCCCTGCTTAGCTGCTGAGAGCAGATGAGATTGGGCCAGCCTGTGTCATCTTGGTACACTGTTTTAAAATATTGCCATCTTCTCTGAGGTGAAGGCCAAGAGGCATTTTAAAGAGAAACCCCACCCAGGTTGGCCACAGGACCAGACAGGTACCAGCAATCCTCAGCAGATGGGGCAACAAGCTACGGAAAATGGAAATCCAAAAATATCACACACACATATGTGCTCCTTGCCTGCCCCACATATTTGCCAGCCGTGTCTGGCTGGGCTGCTTTGACAAATGCTTCCAGTGAATTTCTTCAAGCTGGCATCAACAATAAAAGTGGATAAAAGAGATTCTGTCTGAGCGCCATCAGCTTCCGAGCTCAGTTTTGGCTGCAATACGCCCTTCAAAAAGATAAGAAAGAAAAGAGAGAGGAAAGGGGGAAGCGGGTCTTGTGCTAGGGGGGAAAACTGTTTGTTTAATCCCGTCCATTCTCTGCAGCCAGTCCTTTATGAAGGCAAAGATCAAACATGCGTAATAGATTTCAACAGGTTTCAAAGGAACGAGGACATTGGGAAGGCTTGAAGGTGCCAGGCCAGATGGGCGATTAAACTGCTGTGTGTTGCTATTTTGCTAAAGATACAATTGGAGGAGGGCAGAGGTAGACTTGGAAGCCTTATCTTCCACATCCAGACAGGAAATGTGCACACGACCAGAACCTAGGTCCTGGCACCATATGGAAAGTTGTGGACGAAGGCAGCAATTTGAACGATGAAGAACTGCAAGCCGGGTTCATGGCAAAAGGGGCCGTAAGATTCTTCAGACTCCACTGCAACCATATAGAAGACCAATCATGGCTCCAGGCTCATAGTGAGTGAGTGAGAGAGAGAGGGGTGGAAGATTTCAGCCTCTCATCTGAATCAACCAGATGGAACCGAGAGAGTGGACAACGTGCTATGGAGCCCACGGAGCTCTTCCTCTCTTCTTCATAACTAAAGCTAACCAGCACCGAGTCAGGAAATTAAGAGAGTCAATTACATAATTGGAGCTCTTGTGATTTAGCACCAATTACAGACGAGGCAGAGCAGGAGGAAACTTATTAACGGATGCAAATTCAATTAACGACAAACTTTAGTCACTCTGCGAAATGAAACATTATTAAGAGGTGAAAAGCGGAGATACGGACCAGAAACTCTGCCTGATTTTCAAACTGATCAGGGGCTGCTGCTTTCTCTGTCCCCAGATACCCACCACCAACCAGGATCTCATCACTACCTCCAAAAATAGGGGACTGGATGCAGACTAAATTTTCCAAAAACAGAAGGTGCTTTCGTCAGCAGAACCAAACTTATCTGCCTCTCACTGCAGTCCACTGATCACCCTGAAATGCAGCTCAAGGGGATGAGGACTTCCAGCAGAGGCGTATCTCCAAGGGGACGGGGGTTGACGCACCAGGTGCACGCCCCTATGGGCTGTGTGGCGGGGGCGTGGCGGGGCTATGCACCTTGCTACTCCTCTGCCCTCCAGAATGGCATGTGGGGTAAATCAGGGGTCTGAAGCAACAAGGGGAAGTGGGGAGAAATTCCTCCTCCCCTTCCATTAATGGAACATTCTGGGGGGCGGCACACCATCTGGAAACTTTATTTTGTTTGGGATTCTTTTCCTAGCCAGCTCTCTCTAGCCACAATTCACAAATTGTGGTCTTGCTATAGTCTGCCTCAGAAAAATATGTTAGGGTTGTATATTCCTCCACCACAAAACTCAATGTGTCGAACCTTCTTTGTTGCAGAATGCTCTGCCTAGGTCTAGTGCTTACCTAGACCTGCTCCCCCATCCGTTTAGTCATAGTGATAATTGTTCAATGAACCATAAGTGTTCTTGTATCACAGTACCACGTTCAATAATGCACAAAATACTGGTTTTGACAAAGGCAGTGTATAAAAATCCTTATACATAATTTGCTAAGGGGTGCATTGTTGTGATGATGAATCCCCCACTAATGGGCACGCAGTACTCACTCCTGCATGCCCATTGGTGTAAAGAACATCCTCCCAACATTCCACCCAATCCCCCACCCACCTTCCCCTGACCCAGGAGCAAGTCAGGGGGCAGCACCAAGATGCCATGTGCTGCCTCCTTGGTCCAGCCGAACCCTCCCCACTCCCTTGCCCACTCTCTCCCAGTCCAGCCCAATCCCCCCATTCCATTCTCCTCCCACCACAAGCATCCCGATTCCACCCTTTCCCCACCCTTTCCCCACACCAAGCCACCCCATCCCATCCCTCCCCAGCCCAAGCCTCCCCATTTCACCATCCCCCCTGCCCCAAAACAGCAAGCTGCCCCACTGGCCTGGCTCAAGCCTTCCCAACTCCCTCATATCACCTTTCCTGCCCCCAAAGGCCAAGCTGGGCCCATTTGAGGTCAGAATGGAAAACACAGGTAATTTACTCGTTAGTAACTGCAGGCAATACTCTCATGACATAATGATCATAATTATCACCCCAGGTTCAGCCATTGCAGGTTCAGCCATTTCAGTGGGAAAAATCTTTGCCTCGAAATTGTTGTAAGAAAACTTTCTCTGACACTACAATGAAGTCTCCTGCTCCCAAGAGCTCCTGCGGTCAAGATAACACTCCCTTAGAAGTGTGTGTGTGTGTGTGTGTGTGTGTGTGTGTGTGTGTGTGTGTGTGTGTGTGTGTGTGTGTGTGTGTGTGTGTGTGTGTGTGTGTGTGAGAGAGAGAGAGAGAGAGAGAGAGAGAGAGAGAAATTTCATTCAAGTCAATGTGCAATGCATTTGCATGTTACTGCTCAACTCAGTTTTGTATTTGTGCTCTCCCAATATTCAGTCCAAGCAAGAACTCCACGCAAAGAGGGAATGGCTCATTACTTGTGGAACACTTATCTTGAACCTTTTAGCTGTGAGATGGGCCTGAAGTGTCCTTGAGTTTCTCAGTTTACATGCAAGGGGAAAGCCCAGTCCTTGCTTGCACCTAGTCTCAGCCAGCCTCTGTTTCCTGGTCCTTTTAACTCCATGCCTTTCAAAGGCAAACATCACATAACACTCAGTAGTACCAATACTATAGAGCTGATATCCTCCCCCCTTCCCCTCCACACACACTCTCTCTCATTCCCAGCCTGCCATGGGAGAGAGGCATGTTTTTAAAAAGAAGCTTGTCTGAAAAAAGTTTTTAAAAGCCCTCCTCATCATCAGGGAGGGCAGAAGCACAGCAGGCGAGGTGGGCTGGAGCCAGAAACAAACCTTGCTTGTGCTGTTCCTTGCAAAAGCCAACTCTGTTATATTGATACACTGATATATCAAAATGAGTATTAGAGAAGCAGGAAGGAGCCACCAACAATGAGGCAAGGAGAAGGCATGGGTGGCAGTGCAAGGAGTGGAAAGGGTGGAGCTAGGCAGACTGGCTAGAAGCTAAGAGGTCTGGGGCAAAGTTGTGCTCTTTGGAAAATCTCCCCGCTCTGGCGGTGAAGCAAAACTAAATTTGTGCTACAAGTGGTCTTGCTTGCCACAGCAAGACTAGAAAGTGAAAACGGGGCCTGAGGAAATACATCCACACAAGAAATCTCGTTGCGACAGACATTTGCTCCTACTGTGTAGCAGATGCCTGTACACAATCAACCATTAGGTCCTTTTCCTGGGACCTTCATACAAGAGCAGCCTGAATAGCCTACTTTAGCCTGAGCTTGTCAGAACTTGGAAGTTGCGGTGACAGCCTTGTGGCTTGGATGGAAGATCACCAACCACCTCTATGCTCGTCTTGTCTGGAATGCCCCAAGGATGGGATTGCCATGAACGAGGTGTTCTGACGGCCTGTCCTCCTTCATGTAACTAACAGCTAAAGCAACAATTACTAGAAAATATCTGAATGAAGGCAAGGGTGCAAATGGTGCAAAGGGAAACAAATTCTTTAATGATTTTTGCCATTCTTTTACAAGAGGACAAGACCATTACTGGCTTTAACAGCTCGTAGTGACTAGCTGTTGGATACACCTCAACTGAGTGGAGGAAGCTAGAGAGGCACCATTCAGCAGGCAGAAAGCCGCTAAAGGAGACGGAAGCTGGAGTTTTGCAGCTGGCTAGAAGGGCCGAGGAGGACTGAAAAGGCTTCCTGTTCAGAGAATTCAGCTTTCAGAACTCGCTAGCACTGATTGAGAGAGCTGGTTGGTTCCTCCAGGCTCTGTTTGTGTATTTGCAAAGAAGTACACAAAGTAAGCCAGCCATTAGTCTCCAGCCAAAGTTAGGAAACCCAAACCAGAAACACAGAACTAAGCTAGTCATGGGAGGTTAGCTTAGAGCAGAGGCAGGTTTGCCAACTCTGGGTTAGGAAATTCCTGGAGATTTGGAGTGAAACCTGGGGTGGGCAGGGTTTGGAGAGGAGAGGGACCTCAGTGGGTATAAGAGCAGCAGTGGCGTAGGAGGTTAAGAGCTCATGTATCTAATCTGGAGGAACCGGGTTTGATTCCCCGCTCTGCCGCCTGAGCTGTGGAGGCTTATCTGGGGAATTCAGATTAGCCTGTGCACTCCCACCTGCATACCCAAAGCTGGGTGACCTTGGGCTAGTCCACAGCTTCTTGGAGCTCTTCTCAGCCCACCTACCTCTCACAGGGTGTTTGTTGTTGAGGGGGGGGAAGCGGGGCAAAAAAAAAAAAAAAAAAAAAAAAGAGAGAGGGAAGATTGTAAGCCCCTTTGAGTCTCCTGCAGGAGAGAAAGGGGGGATATAAATCCAATCTCCTCCTCCTCTTCTTCTTCTTCTTCTTCTTCTTCTTCTTCTTCTTCTTCTTCTTCTTCTTCTTCTTCTTCTTCTATAATGCTATACAAGGGGAACTTATCTGTGCAGTCTGGAGATCAGCTATAATTCTGGGAGAACTCCTGGGAGTTAACATTCCTAAGCAGTAAGGTCCCAAGGCCAAGGGCAAGAGGAGACTCTGAGGTGAGACCCAGAATCAAGGGAGCTCCAGTTGCATTTCTTATGCCATGACGCTCCTCAGAATGCTGAGACCCAGATTACTGACACTTTCACACATTCCGCAGACGTGGGAGAGAAATCCTTCCTGGGTAAAAGCCGAGGGAGATTACACAGCCAACCCTTCGGTCTGCGCTGTGAAATCCTCCTCCGGCCTCTTGTGCTGTGTCCCCTTCTCCTCTCCACGTGCAAAATCACCAGAGTGGGGCCTCCTAACAGAAAGACATTTATTTTTAGATGGCCGCTAACAGTTTTCCTCCCCTCCTCTCCGCAGATGGCTCTTACACTTGAAAAGCACGTGAATATAGGAGGGCTGCCTCCGGAACAGAGAAGCCCAGAGGAAACGATGCCTTCTATGGAAAACTCATTCAGAAGCAGGGGGTGGCTAAAACCCAGAACCATGCAGCTTTTCCTGTGTTTTTGCTGTACTATAGAGTAGCTGAAAGACGTAAAAGTAAAGTTTCCCCTTCAGTTGCGTCCGACCCTGGGGTATCACTGCAAGCAATGATTTTATAGGCAAGCCTCTTTTGTGGGGTAGTTTGCCATTGCTTTCCCCGGCTATTCTTTACCCCCTAGCTATGAGCTAGGTACTCATTTATCGACCAAGAATGGATGGATGGATGGCTGAGTTGACCATGAGCCAGCTGCCAGGATATCTGACCCACAGGGGGCTTGAACTCCTGACCGTGTGAGTGGCAGTGCAAGCACTTAACCACTATGCCACACGGCTCTTCCCAGCTGAGAGAAACTGAGAGCAAAAGGAAAAATGGCAAGTGAGGGCAATGCAAATGAACAGGCAGAGACATATCTAGGGAAAATAGAGCCTGGGGCAAAATCTGAATTGTCCGCCCCCACCCCATCCCAGTGCCCAGGTTTACTGCCCGGAGCTGGCGCTGGCAACCAGGTCTACTGCCCAGAGCCAGCAAGGCATCCAGGTCTGTCGCCCAGATCTGGCAAGGCATCCAGGTCTACCGCCCAGAGCCGGAGAGCACAGCTCGGGCCTGGCACCCCGCCCCCCCCCCACATGATTAGATGGCATGAGCCCAGGGACATGTGATACCCCATGTTCCTCTGGCAGATACGCCCTTGGGAACAGGCAAACATTTCGGCAAGGATGCCAAAACACTGCCAAAAATGATGAATTTTCATTACGGCCAGATACATGGACAAAAAGTTGACTGTTATTTGGGAGCGATTTAGTGATAAATACTGTCCTCCAATGTTGTATGAGCTCTATGCCCTCCCATTTATCCTACCCCTCACGCATCAGCCACAGCCCCCTTTTCACCCACTCCCCACCTGTGTTACTTACCTGTCTTTATCAGATACGCCTGCCTGGGCAGGAGCTTCACTGCAGAGCACAGCTGGAGTCCTACTGCCAGCCATTCACTCCAGACCTGGTGCAGATAAATAATTCACCAGCCTCCCAATCTTAGGCAGCAACTGCCCGTCTGTAACCCCTGGCAGCTGATCCCTTCTGAAACCTTTTAAACACCTTAATCCCTTTTCAGAAACAGTCATAAGAGATACCCAAAACAAAAGGGAAATAAAGGAACAAGAGGCAGGGCCTCCTCTGACAGCGGGCCAAGCTCAGGGGGAGGGACTAAGTCTCAGTGGTAAAGCTTTGGCTTAGTATGTAGAAGGCCCCAGGTTCAATCCCTGGTAAAGGGATCAGGAGGCAGTAGGTGATATGAAACACCTGTGTCTGAAACCCCAGAGAGATGCTGCCAATCTGAACAGATAATAGTGATCTTGAGGGACCCAAAAGTTCTGATTCCGTCTAAGGCAGTTTCATGGATTTAGAGAAACAAAGTTTCCTTGGGAAAAGGCACCCTCTTGACACAAATTAGATTCAACATAATAGAGAGGGGCAGGCTCCTAATGGCAAATCTGCTTCCCAAGACCCTCTCCTTCCAATCCATCTGAACCCAGGTCATCTTTACACTGCAGGAATAATACAGGTAGGGGTGAACATGAAAACCTCTGCCGGATTAGCCCACTGTCCCATTCCCTGAGCTCTCTCTTTCCAATATTCCACCAACTAACAAAGACTGAGTATCCTGTTAACTTTTTGAACTTTCTTCCCTGCCATTTCCCATAGTATTATTCATTCTAATGAATTTAAAACAAAAAACTGAGCCCAGATTTCTGAATAGTTCCTGGTTCCCAACCCTGAGCTCGACGCAACTTCACTGCTTCAAAAGAAATAACGCAACTGACGGATTGGCCTTCATGCACATAAAGAGAGCAAAGTTCTCCCCCTTCTTGCGCCTATAAACCAACGTAAAGTAGACCAAACTATAAATTATAATCCAACATTTCTGACCAAACTTTTAAAACACAGACAAGATGTAGGGCCAGTCCATAAACTAGATAATTCCCCCTTTGTTACGGGATCAAATTAGGACCATCAAAAACCATTTCTCAGAGTGTTGTTGTTCATGGTCCAAATAGCACTGTAAGCCAGGTCAGAGTGAATCACTGGCTCCACAGTGTGTATATCCACATATGGTCGTATTTTATTTTGAGACTTTTCATTGGGGGTATTCAAGCAATTTGAGTTGAGAAATTCTAAAAGCAGCTTCAAAATAGGATTGGTGGTTTTGTAATTGTGACACGGTCATCTCATCAGACTGGCTCACACTCAAACCAACAGTCAGAATGCTGATCAGCAATTGTACGCCAAACAGCTGCAGTCCAAGAAAGGGCACCACAAATACACACAAATATCAGCAATCTCCACAGGGATGCCCAAAGCAAAGAACTAGGCTAGGGGACCATCCCTTGCAATGGGTCAAACTAATAATTGGACTAAGGTAGGGGGTACTGTCCACAAGCAACTCAATTGACCAACAGTCTCAATGCATGGCCGCGTTCTAGCAGCATTCTCTCCTGACGTTTTGCCTGCATCTGTGGCTGGCATCTACAGATGCAGGTGAAACATCAGGAGAGAATGCTGCTAGAACATGGCCATACAGCCCGGAAACCACACAGAACCCCAGTGATTCCGGCCATGAAAGCCTTCGACAATACAGTCTCAATGCAACCCACAGAAGTGAGTGGTGGCTGGAGTGGAACACTCTACATTCCTCCACCGGTGTCTCAGAATCTGAAGAAAGCAGAAAGGGGTCAAGACAGAATCAGGCTGGGTGGTCTCTGAATGAATGCAGGAGGCAAGATGGCAACCAGAACTCCACTGTGATTTAAAGCAAGTGATTCTACCAAGGCAAGCAGAAAAGGAGAAAGGGCAGGGCAGGGAACAAAGAACCTGTCAAGGATGGCGAGCCCCTGTTTATGCTGGACACAAGGAGAGAAAGACTCCTCCACCACCACCCCGCCCCAGAAAGGAACAGCCTTGGAGGCTTTTAAAATGCCAAGCTTTTCTGCTGCTTCTGCTGGGGTCTTCCCAAGAGGCGCAATTAGAAGGACGCTGCCTCAAAGTCTCTGGGTAAATATTCTCAGACTTGCCAATGCAGATGTTTGACAGAGCATAATTTGGTTCCTCCAGAAGAAATGGCCAGTGTCGAGTCTCTCAAAGCATCCCTCCACCCACCCGCCCCCCCTCCTCATTTCCAGGAAGCCCCTGTTCTATTTCCCACTCCCCTCCTTTCCCCTTGCTCTTTGAATACTTAATGGGGCTTCTTCACAGAGAAAGAGCATACACTGATTTTAAGCCTGTTTTACATGTATTATTTATTGCAGACAGTGAAATGTTATATTTTAGGAGAGATATCTGCAAATCTTATAAATATGCATAGGGACAGAAGGAAAGAGCCAATGGGGTTTGCGATTTTTCTTTTCCTTTATACTGAAGTATGCTCAGATGCTAATAACCAGCGACTCTTTTCAGAGTTAATGATGGTTCAACTTGGGTCACCTCCTGCCTGTGTCAAAAGATGCATTAAGATCCGCTTAATGTAGCAAATAACTCTCCAATACTTGGGTGATGACCTTTGCTGTCCTCACGGAGACACTGCGTGTATAAATAGGGAAAATGTACAGTGCTGAAGGACGTTTCCTTTAGCTTGCTAACCAGAGGGCTTTTCAAAAACAAACACTGTAAGGGAAGGAAGGTCAGGAATTTTGAAAGTCAAGTACTTGGGATTTTGGTGTTTAAAATCATGTATGCTTGGAGGACGTAATGATTTCCAGAAGAAAAAGGAGAAGGAAAGCCATCTAGGCTTGCTGAAGTAAGCAGTGGATGAGCAAGAGACCTACAGAGAGCCTTGTTCTCACGTGCTTGGCTAATGGTACATGAACACATACTTTGGCTTCACTAGATAAAATCAAAGGAAGAACTAAACACAAAGCAAATTCATCATAGTCATTAAACCACCCATCCCTAGTTTCCAGAAAGAGCCCCAGCTTTTTTTTAAAAAACCCTGTAGATTGTATTGTCGAAGGCTTTCACGGCCAAATGGTTGTTGTGGGTTTTCTGAGGTCTGGTAGATCTTGTTCCTAACGTTTCACCACAGATGCAGGTGAAACGTTAGGAACAAGATCTACCAGACCACAGCCACACAGCCCGGAAAACCCACAACAACCCTGTAGATTATCTCATATATACCCTAGATGCTAGGACTTCTGTGGGAGATGCAGGACAGATACTCAAAGCGGGAAAGTTTATTACACATTCTTT
Organism: Sphaerodactylus townsendi; assembly: GCF_021028975.2. Taxonomy (NCBI): domain Eukaryota; kingdom Metazoa; phylum Chordata; class Lepidosauria; order Squamata; family Sphaerodactylidae; genus Sphaerodactylus; species Sphaerodactylus townsendi. The sequence goes on from NC_059430.1 coordinate 103,541,856, forward strand.
AGAGAGTAGTGATTTTATTGCATATTTTGAACTTTTTGTAGTTTGTGTATTTTTTTTACACTTCCCATTAACAAGGTAATATTAGGTAATAGGAAAGCTATGTTTAACGTATTACACAAAATTTAATAGGAATGAATGGGAGCTATAAATCGTAAGTTTTAGTCATAACTCTTTTAAATTGAATTGCTGCATCTTGGCCTATTTTAACATTGAAGATTTTTATCCTTTGAATGTATAGTTTTGTAGGCATGGTTTATGTTTATGTCTATTAATGCATATTTTTTCTGTACTGACTGTGATGGCCTACGGCTAATGCAACAAATGAACTGTGTACTGGGATACCTTGGGGCTGTCCCAGGTTGTTTTGGTCGCATTCATTCTTTAGAGATGTTCTAAAGTACAACCCTCGATCAAGTTTATTCACAGTCCAAGGCCAACACAAGATAAAACAAATATAAAATACAAAAAAATGAATTTGAATTTGAATACGACACTCATTAAAACAACAAGCATCAGGATAGCTGTCACATACAATTAACCTGGGACCTGCTAATCCAACTTGCAATCAGGCCAATTTTAGTGACTTGGCGACTTGGCACAAAATGTCAGGGTTCTTAGCAGAGAGCATCAGTTAGAGAGAGTACAATCTATGTTTCCCAGTAGCCTATAAGTATTGGAGGGATATAGACATCACAGATCGACACAATCCAATATGACATGTTCTACAGCAGTGGTGGCGAACCTTTGGCACTCCAGATGTTATGGACTACAATTCCCATCAGCCCCTGCCAGCATGGCCAATTGGCCATGCTGGCAGAAATGTGTCACTATCGGAGATATAAGTCCCTACTCAATCTAGTTTCTACACTTCTATCCCCACACGGGCATAATCGTTCTTTCGTTGGGATCTTTTTATAGCTCCCTTCTGTTACTGTTGAAGGAAGACTATCATAGTATAGCAAAGTGAAGGCTCTTTTATGTTCTTGATATTCTAAATGTGTGAGACAGGGAATCAGTGATGCCCAGTACACTATACTTGGGTCATATAATAAGTTATTTCCCCCATTTAGATCATGTTGCCTCTCAACATCCAATATACACTGTTTAATGACAGCTTTAGTCTGATCACATCCCAGGGACAAAAGTAGTTGCTGCCTAAGTCCGTACATTTGTAAATAAATAAATAAATTTTATACATGGCAAAGCTAAAGTATCTTATAATATAAGGAAGGATCCATTGAATACTTACTGTGAAGGGTCTTTCTACTGTAGGTAAGGGGGACATCTTAGATGGGTGTCTTCTCCACCAATAGCAAGGAGGCAGGAAGTCGTCATAAATTAACCGTGTCACTTCCCGTCTGGGGGTCCAAGGCCATTTTCAATCAGTATTCTCTTGACCTAGTAGTCCTTCTTTTGGAAGTGACCGGCAACAACTTTCACACATAACCAAACATTTAACGTGACTTCAGCATTATGAGGCTCAAGCGAGGACCTAAACAACCAATACCATCCTAGAACATTAACAGGTTGAAATGAGGACCAGGGGAGGGTCAAAGAGATGTCCCCCTTACCTACAGTAGAAAGACCCTTCACAGTAAGGTATTCGTGGATCCTTCTACTGTGATTGGTGGGGGACATCTTAGATCCTGGGACCGATAATTCTAATTAGGGTGGGTCTCATTATTCCCCGATGATGTTCTCCAACACCCTCCGGCCAAATGCCGTTTCGGCAGCAGTGAGGGAGTTGAGTTTGTAATGTCTAATAAATGAGGAGATGGATGACCATGTGGCTGCCCTACAAATGTCTTCGACTGAGACCTGATTGCGGAAGGCGGCATTGGTTGCTGCGCTCCTGATGGAATGAGCCATTGATGCAGTTAATTTAGGGAGGGCAGCATATATAGGCCTCAATGATTGTAGCTTTCAGCGTGGTGCTTATAGCAGCCGTTGACATATGCGCCCCTATATTGGGAGGGGAGACGTTGATGAATAGGTTTTCCGATTTGCGAATCGGCTCTGTTCTTATTATGAAAGCTTTTAGCAGCTCTCACGACGTCTAGGGTGTACCCCTCTCTTTAGGATGGAAGAGGGTTGGGCATGAAGTTTGGTACACTACAATTTCTTGTTTCCGGTGAAACTTAAATTTTCTTAGGAATGAAGGGTGGGTCTAGGCGTGAGTATGACTCTACTGTCTTTGTAGAAAATGCATAGTTTGGTATTTACAGACAAGGCGCCTTAATTCTGAAACTCCTACGTGCCGATGTAATGGCTATGAGAAATAAGGTTTTTCATTCTTACCCATTTTAGCCGGTATAGTCTGAATGGGTTCGAAGGGGTGTTTGGTAAGACGTAAAGCACCGCGTATGGTAAGCGCCAAGAGGGAAAGCGATGTACTACTGGTGGTTGTGAGAGTTTTACGCCTCTTAGAAAGGTAACTACATCTGGATGACTAGCAATAGTGGTACCCTCTGCCAGGTGGCAGACCGTAGTTTCTTATGAAATCACAATGTCTCCTCAGTGTTGCACATCTGAGCCCATGATCAAAACCTTGCTGCAGGAATTCCAAGATGCTGCGCACGGAAGGAATTTCCGGATCCAGGCTCCGGGCCTGGCACCAGCGTGCAAAGGTTCTCCACGAAGCATTATATATGTTGACCGTAGATCGTTTACGTGCCGCCAGGATGGTGTTAGTCACCTTATCGGAATAACCTCTCTGCCTCAGTTTTCTCCGTTCACAAGCCACGCGGTCAGCTTGAGCCAGCCCGGGGTTGGAATGGAAGGTAGACCCTGAGACAGCATTTCGGAGAATTACCGGAAGAATTATGAGGTTGTTTGGCGGACATTTCTAGAATTGAGGAGTACCACGGTCTCCTGGGCCATTTAGTTGCTATCAAGTTGGCTTGTGCTCTTACCGATCATTATTTTCCTCAGAAGTACGTGGTATCATTGGGATGCGTGAGGAAATGCGTACAGGAGTTCACCGAGACCAAGGAGCTAGCAAGCGATCCACGTGAAGCTGCCCGTGGATGTCGGAACCTGGACATGAATAGAGGAGTCTGCGCATTTTCTGCCGACGCGAACAGATCCATTTGTGGTTCCCCGAAGTGATGACAGATCATCTGGAAGATTTTCCTGTTCAGGGACCACTCGTTTTCTTGCACCTGTTGCCGGCTCAGCCAGTCCGCTTGGTCGTTGTGCTTTCCACGAATGTATTGCGCTTCGATTGACAGCAGATGCTTCTCTGACCAATTGGGGCAACGGAGGCCTAACTTTACAGTATACTCTCGGGGATCTCGATCCCCCCTGATTGTTTATGTACATTTTGGTGGTCACATTGTCCGTTCTTATGATTACGTGCTGTGCCCTGATGTCGCTGTGAAAATGCTGGAGGGCTAGGAACACTGCCCTTGTCTCCAATAGATTGATGGGGAGTGATGACTCGCAGTTTGTCCATTTGCCTTGGACAAATTTTTGGTTTAGGGTTGCCCCCCACCCCGACAAGCTCGAGTCCGTGAAGATCTGAGGTCTGGAGTTGTGAAGGTAACACCTGCCCCGTTTGAGGTTGCTCTTGGAGAGCCACCATGTAAGGCTGTGACGTACTAGTGGGGTCAGGAGTAGTCGTTTGTCTCTTTTTTTGATAATATCTAATTGGAAAGGTCTTAGAAACAGTTGGAGCGGTCTGGCATGAAGCCGCGCCCACTGGTTCAGGTCTATTACTGAAATGAATAAGCCCAGTAGGCTTGCTAGTTGTAGGAGGGACGGACGTGGCACGGATAGAATAGCTGTAGTCGCTTTTTGGATCTTGCTGATTTTGTCCGTTGGAATAAAGAGGGCATTCCTGGTGGTATCTATGATTGCCCCCAGGTGTTCCAGTCGTTGGGCTGGAATGAGGGAGCTTTTTTGCGTGTTCACCAGAAAACTGTAGTTCTGTAGTGTTTGTTGGACTTTTGCTATGTCCCTCAGGCCTGCCTGCCTGGTAGAGGACCTCACCAGCAGGTCGTCTAAGTAGGGATGAATATGTATCTGAGTTCCCACAGGGTGTATGATGGGGCCCAAGAGAATTTACCTTTGAGAAGGTTCTTGGAGCAGTGGTAAGCCCGAAGGCAGTAACGCTTCGAGGAACTGGAAGTGTGCCTCTCCTACTGTGAATCACGAGAAATTTTTTGTGAGCCGGATTGATGGGGATGTGTAGGTAAGCCTCTTGGAGGTCCAGGGAGGTCCCTGCGTCTCAAGGCTAGTGTGATGGATCTTAAGGATTCCATCTTGAATTTTGGTAGCCGGATAAATTTGTTGACATGGAAATTCAACACTGCTCTGCACAGTCCCACGTTCAGCAGGGACTGTAAAGAGGTCGCGAATAGGTCCCTGAGCACCTCTCCTGTGGAGGGACCGGTTCTACCGCTCGAATTTGGATCAGATGAGAGACTGCAGCTATGCACCTTTGTGCCTTTTCCGGTTTTGTGGAAAGGGGTGATGGGACAAACAGTCGTCTGGGCATTGTGGTGAACTCTATTACATATTGACGTAATGACTTCTTTTGTCCAGCTGTCTATATGTTGCTCCTGCCAGGCCGTGTTGAAATGGGCCAGGCGTCCCCCCACCGGCAGCTCGTGATAGTCATTGTTTGTTTTTGTCATTTTTGAAACCCTTTCCTTGTTTCTGGAAGGGTCGAAAGGAATTTTTACCCCGAAAGGAGTTCTGGTTCTGCCAAGAAGAGCGATTGGGCTCTCTATTGAATCTGGGCAAGGTTTTATGTGTTCTGAATGTGGAGCGGTTGCCCCCCTGGAAGCTCTGTGGCCTGTCCTGTCTTACAGTTTTTGGCATGGCCTTCTTCTGGTCCTTTGTTTGGATTAGAACTTGTTCCAGGTCTTTACCGAAGACTTGTTCTCCGTAATAAGAATAAGCTGCCACTGCGTTTTTGGACTGCATGTCCCAAAACGCAGCGTCCTAATCCACGAATTGCTGGCCACCATATTCCGGAAACCATAGAACTACAACCACCATGTAATGGCATCCAGCGTTGCGTCTGCTATAAAAGCATTAGCAATGAGCACCCGTTCTATCCCCTCTCTAAGGGCAGTGCTCTCTGCTGGAACCATATCTAGAATTCTTTTTAACCAAACCATGGCTGCCCTGGCTACTGTGGAAGGCTGACTACTGCCGCCAGCCAATCATGGGAACCTCATGGGAGCTGCTTCGGTTCTTCTATCTAGCGAGATTCTTTAATGTTGCTCTCTCCCTCCTTAGCTACTAAGGCTCCTGAGTGCAGGACCGCCACCGGGGCATCAATAGCTGGTACCTTAAGCATGGTATGGAATTGGTAGAGGTAAAAGGAATCACGTCTTTTTTTTATAAGCTGGTGGGAGCCCTTTGCGGCTGGTGAGGTTAAGCCATTCTCTTTGTATGCGTTTTACAAAGTACTCTGGTACCGGGAAGAATTTTTGCCCTTCCGCATCTTGGGGGAAGTAGGCAGCTGTTCCCTTAGGGTAACCCTTGATAGTTTTGGCAGAGCTGTCGGTTTTATCTAGTGAAGGTGGTTCTTCAGCGTCTGCTAGGTCAAAGAGTTCCAGCGCCGAGACCGTTTTATTAATTAGCAGCTGGATATCCTCTTGCCAAGAACTGGGGGAGACTGTTAGAGCTTTCTCTGTAACTGGAGTTCCCTCTGTATCCGAGAACCTGGCCCCTAGCCTCCTGCTCCCCCTCTAAATCCTCCTCTTCTTCCTCCTGCAAGGCAAGGGGGTCGCGGTATCTTGCGACAGTAGCCACTCCTGAGCAGCCGAGTTGCGCTCTGGGGGGTTGTACTAACGAGCCGCTGGACCTGGCTCTTTGTTCCCTTGCGTCTAGGACCTTCTCAATTTGGGCCGTGAGCAATTGCGCAAAAGCCTCTGGCCCGGCCAGCGTTTTATGAGACCGAGAGATCGCAGAGGGCGTGATTATCTTGGCCGTCTGAGTCGCTCCCCTCCCCACTGCTTCCCCGGGGCCCCTGTACTTGCCCTGGGTTGATGGGTAACTTCTTCCATACGCCTCAGCGGTGGGGATTAATCAGTGGGATGACGTAGCACTCCAAATCCCTATGGGGTGGGAGGAACTGGTCGAGGGGAGCCGCCCGGGCCGGCTGCGCCCACAGGCGCTGAGCTCCCTAGCCTTTTCGATTTACGTCTTCTTGGGCCGCCCGGAGAAGCCTCAGCGGCGTCCTGCTCACCTATCGTCCTTTCTTCGCGTCTTTGCCGGTTTCTCCGGCTGAAGCTTTGCGGGGGCTTGTTTGCGCCCCCCTTTCTTCGCTCTAGTTTGCTCCGCGGCTGATCTGGCGAATTCCTGGCGTGGCGGGGTGAAAGAGCCCGACGCCATCTTGGGTTCCAAAAAAGGCGGGAAAGTGGGCTTTCCTCTCGCAGCCGTTTTTGTCCTCTCCCTCCTCGTCTAACTAGTCGGGGAGAGTAGAGAAGGGTTGCCCCGAGCCCGGGGCAAGCCAGTACTCTAAAGTTCACACACACTGAGAGTTCTCCCAAGAGCCTCACACACACACATGCACTCCCTGCTAGGCAGGAAAAAATACTGGTTGAAAATGGCCTTGGACTAGGCGAGTGACCACCGGTTAATTGCCAATGACTTCCATCACTTATTGGTGGAGAAGACACCCATCTAAGATGTCCCCCACCTACAGTAGAAAAGAAAGCAACTTTTAGCCAGTAAGTAAAGACTCCTCACCATACTCTGGTCACCATACCTTGACCAGACCATCCTCCAAACAAAATAGAACATTCAAACCACTGGGCAGCACTGGAAAATCTGATCTCAAAAATTTTGACTGAAGCCTCTCCATCAAGACAAGACTGGGCTTGACTCTAATGGTGCCTCGTATGTAGGCTGGGCAAGTAGTTTGGCAACAAATAGCTTAAGGGCTGTTGGAAGTCAGCGGCCTCCGTTAGTCCAGAAGAATCTCAGTATGGCTTTTGTGCATTCAAAGTAACATATGCTTGTCAAGAGTTAGTCCATTTTGTTTTCTATAAGGCCTAATTAAAAATCTTTTGTCTTTCTCATGAGCTGAGTGGGTTCAGAAAGCAGGTATCCGTTTAACTGGGAGTGAATGTACTATCTCTCCAAGGTCATAGCATCTGTTAGAACAGACCTGGGCATGATCCGGTCCGCGGGCTGGATCCGGCCTGCCGGATGACCCTGACCGGCCCCCTGCCTTGCTGGGGAGCAAGGTGTCTTTGAAAGCCCCGCAGAAGCCAGTTGCCTTGGCTGCCGGCTTCTGCGGGGCTTTCAAAAGCGCCTGGGCCCCCCTGCCTTGCTGGGGAGCGAGGCGCCTTTGAAAGCCCCGCAGAAGCCGGTTGCCTTGGCTGCCGGCTTCTGCGGGGCTTTCAAAACCGCCTTGCCCCCACTGCGTTTTGGCCTGGCCCTCCACAATATTTTCTGTTTCTTATGCGGCCCCATGGAAAAAATAATTGCCCACCCCTGTGTTAGAAGGTACACAGTCATCTTCATTAATTTGAACCATGTGAAACTGGTCAGCTAGTAAGACTAATTGGAAAGGTTTCAATTCAGGAGGGAGGGGTAGATTTACTCTTCATCTAGAACTTTCTGATCAAGGCAGACTCTGATTGGATAATCAATGATCACTTGACATGGCCAGCCTAAACCATAAATTAGTTCTGTTTTGCCGTTCACTCTACCTGAAATGCTACTGGAACTTTGCAACTGTACTGAAAATATCTAGTACCTTTTGCTTGCAAGTAAATCTTTCTGGTATGTAGACTTCAGCTTTTGTTGTTCTACTCTGTAACAGTATGGTACAACCTTGATTTTGTGTTCATGGTTATGTTTTTAAAATCCATGTTTTACTTTCTTGCTTTAGTAAAACTTAAAATATATCTATTGTGTGTTTGGAGTTCTGCTTCAGAGCCCGTGGCGCTGCGTTGCTACCACCCCAAAGGCCGGGCCAGGTCTTTGACAATGCCGCGTGGGCATCCATAGAGCCCATTGCCTGAAAGACCACCCCCAAATATTTGAAACAAGAAACCTGCTCAATACAGACTTTATGTGCTATGAGTGGATTTTAGCAGATACTGTAATTTTTGTTTTACAGTAATTAACCTCTAGATGGTCTTGGCAATAATAAGCAAGTGAACCTATGGTTTTCCGAAGACCAATAGGAGTCCTAGAGAGAATGGCAGTGAATAAAAGAACAGAAATGTGCATATCTGCTAGCTTAGGAGGATGAAACTCTAGATTGTTCAAACGGTGAACTAAAATTGAACAAGAGCGGGATTAATATGAAGCCTTGCTTTACCTCTTTCCCTACTATTACAGGATCTGTGAGGTATCTCTGGGGATTACATCTTACTTGAATGGTCGTATTTTCATATAAGATCTATATCTGAAATAGTAAGCACCTATCTATGGATGAAGCTTGTAATTTCCTTCGTAGTAAGAGACAAAAGCCAAACTAAAATCAATAAAAGCCACATAAAGGGACACCACAAAATTGCTTAAATATTTTACAATCAGGTGATCTAGGATCATACATTGATCTATCCTTGAGTAACCCTCTCTAAATCCAGTTTGTTCTTCAGCCAAGCAATTTTCTTGTGTCATCCCATCTTGTAGATTCTATTAGAGATGTGTAGCAGATAACTTGCTTATAGTACTGAGCAGACTAACAAGTTTATAATTGGAGGGATCACCTCTGTTGCCCTTCTTATAGATGGGAACAATTGATTGCTACCCCCCAATTCTTTGAGATCCATCCAAATTTATTGATGGCCACAAATAAGGAGGCCGATACAGGAGCCCACTAGTCTACATTTCTCTTGATAAGATCAGGGGAAATTAAATCAATGCCCAGTATCTTTCTAGGTCTAAGAGTGTCAGTGAGATTCTTCATTTCAGAAGGTGACCAGATTGGTAAGTCTTCAGAGCTACCAATAAGGTGGTCATTCATATCAGTAGAAATACAATCCTTCTGACATTGGATCTCATTGACTAAGGTTGACCAAAGAATCCCTGGACAAGGAACTAAATTCTTGACCTCTGCTATGAAATTACAGGCGGAGACAATCTTGTGTATAATTTTACAGTGCAATCCGAAGTACACTTTCCTGGAAGTAAGCCCCATTGAACAGACTGGAATAGGATTCTGAGAAGACCCACTTAGGATTGTTCCCTTGCTCCGATAACCTCTGACCCTCTTCATGGTCTGATGTACCAGGTTGAATGACAGCTAGAGATGTAATTTCAGATCAGTAATTAAACAACACTGTTCTGCTTTTGTATGGCTTGTGGGCCATAATAAAGATGGATGGATCTTCTAGAATTAACCAGCCATGATTTACCATTTGATCCCGTGGTTTCTTTCTTTCGCTACATTAAAAGATTCTGCATTTGCGGCAAACAAAGAGTTTATAATGAGCCTATTCACGGCTGCAAGACATGTTCCATTCTGTTGAAAATCTTCTGTAGTCGCTCCAATTAATGTTTGGATGATGACAGCACAGAAAATTGTTTCAACTGACATATCAAAATAGAATCACATATCAAGAAGATAGAAGGTTGATAAGTTCATAAAAAAGAGGGGCTTGCTTATACAGTCATGAAAAGTTAACAATTTATTTCTCCTTTTGTGTTTTCTGAAACTTTGCAATGAGTGATCCTTTTGTGGTTTTTCTCCCTTTTCTATCCCCTAACCCTACCCGCCATTAACAATTTTAAAAAAAACATGACCGTTCCGGTTTTAAATTCTGGGTCCTATTGTAGATTTGTTTGAAAACAAAACAAAAACTTGCCTGCTCTCCTGCATTTGAGAGCCACAATGGTTAAGAGCAGGTGGACTCTAATCTGGAGAGTCGGGTTTGATTCCCCGCTCCTCCACATGAAGCCTGCTGGGTGACCTTGGGCCAGTCACAGTTCTCTCAGAATTCTCTCAGCCCTACCTACCTCACAAGGTGTCTGTTGTGAGGAGAGGAAGTAAAAGGAACTTGGAAGCCACCTTGAGTCTCCGTACAGGAAAGAAAGGCAGGGTATAAATCCAAACTCTTCTCTTCTTCTTCTTGCTTCAGAATCCCAACCCACCCTGTAAATGGCTTAGGACAGTAACTAAGTTCCATAACAGCATTACTTGGAGATATGGAAAACAGCTGAGGAGATGTATTGGCACAGTGGCCCATCAGTGTTCAACCCTGCACCAGTGTAAAAACATAGGACGTGCCCAGTGGTGGGATTCAAATAATTTAACAACCGGTTGTTTACAAGCACCATTTTAACAACTGGTTCTGCCGAAGTGGTGCGACCCTACTGAATCCCACCACTGGATGTGCCTTGCTGGATCAGGGGTACATCTAGTCCAGAATCCTGTCTCACACAGTGATTAGCCAGTTTCTCTGGAGGGCCAACGACTGGGCATAGCTGTCAAGGCCTTTGCCTGATGTTGCCTTCTGGCACTGGTATTCAGAGATATAGTGCCTCTGAATGTGGAGGTTCCTTTTAGTCACCATGACTTGTAGCCATTGATCGATATATCTTCCTCCATGAATATGTCTAATCTCCTTTTAAAGCCATGTATGCTTGTAGCTATTACGAGTGTGAATCTTTTTTTTTTCAAGTCTGGGTGTAATAGATCCAGAATTTTTCAAAAAGTCCCACACTAGTATGGGGGGTAGCTTTTTTTTTTAATTTTAAAATTTTCAGGTTTCTCAAACCCAAACCCAAAACATTCCAGACGCCTTTGAAGTCCACAAGGATGGCAGAGGAGGCAGGCAGTGAACAGCTGAATGCTGGGCTCTAATGAGTCAAGCCCAGCATTCAGCTGTGCATCGCTTGCTGCCTCCAAGACCCATGTGGACTTCAGAGGTGGCAGACAGCACAGAGCTGAACACTGGACTTCACTGAGCCCAGCCCAGCATTCAATTTTGCACTACTTTCCATCTCCAAGCCATGTGGACTTCAGAGATAGCAGCACAGAGTGGACTCTTAGCTCATGTTTTTAATGCTAAAAAAACCCAGCTTTATTTGGGCTTCACTTTGTGGCTCCCATAAATCACTGCCATATGGGGGTGTAAAAAAATGGTTCAGCTTTGCCAAACGCACACCTCTAGTGGCCATCATTACTTCCTCAGGTAGTGAATTCCACATTTTAATCACTCATGTAACGTGTTCATCCTGAATATTTGAGGGGCCAGAAATGGACAGTGTGTTGAGTTCAACAGGGGTGAGAAACCAAGTCCTCCTCGCGGGTTCCTACTGTGGCTGACACAGCTGACACAACAAAAACAAAGCCTACAGCCAATCACAGCTCTCCAGCCAGGATGTCCAGATTTCAGACGCTCGAGTGAGTGGCCTAAGGTACCATCTCTCTGGCATAATGTCATGCACACTTAGGATATACACTTTTTAGTGGTAGGAACCATTGGTAGGAACTCTGCTCTGAGCCCTTCCTTCAGGACAAAATATCAAACTGAACCCGCTCCTCCGCCCATTGGGATGAAAGAATGATGAGTCCCATAAAGGGCAGAAAGATAGAGAGAGCCCCCATGGCAAATTTGGACTACTACAAATACTCTCCCCACCCAAACACACCCAGCAAGTTCCTGTTGTGTATAGGCTCAACAACCTGTCTTCAAGGGAGCTTGAAGGCACGCTGGCCAAACATCACTAATGTGCAATGTCATACCATTGTAACTTCGCATACAAGGTGTCAGGGATCACAAGGGAGTACAGCAACATTTCTGAGCTGTCATTTTGCTGCTCTAATCATTGATCCTGTGAACCAAACACTCATGGCACTGTTGGCTCTACTGGATCAGTGCCGGTGGAGCAGCTTCAACAGAAAATGCAGAGTTCTAACGCACCTTTCCACAAAACAGAAGTCAGTACTGGCCCAGTGGATATCCTATCTCCCACAACAGGAGAGTCCTAAACCCTCTAGAGCAGGGGTCTGCAACCTGCGGCTCTCCAGATATTCATGGACTACAATTCCCATCAGCCCCTGCCAGCATGGCCAATTGGAAGGAAAAGGAGGTATGTGGATCTGATCTTCCCTGGCATGGATCTTACAGTGCCAATGCCTACAGACTGAGGTACAGACTTCATCTGTGGGCAAGGCAAATGCGGGGGGAGTATAAACGGGGGAGGGGGCTGGTTTCCCTATTCAGCTAGGCAAAAGGCCACTAAGGGATAGGAGTCAGTGGCGGACCGTTGTTAGATTGTCACACTAGAGTGAGGAAGACCAAGATTGGATTCCCCACTCTGCCATGGAAATTTGCTGTGAGATCCTATTCCAGTCATATACTCTCAACCTAACCTACCTACAGGGTTGTTGTTGTGAGGATAAAATGGAGGAAAGAAGTACAATGTAAGCTGCTTTGAGAAAGCAATAATTATGATAATAATAAGTAATAATGATGGTGGTGGTGGTGGTGGTAAAGGAGTGGCATTACTTACAACCCAGTATCTCACATATGGTCATCTAAAAGTGACAAGGGAGGCAGTAGAATCTGGGGTCCTCTGGTGGCTCTCCATGGCCATGTTAGACCATAGACACAGCTCAGCGGGAACACAGAGAAACAAGGAAATGTAAGAGTCCTGATGTGCTCTCAACTCATTATAGAGACATCATTAAATATTTTTGAGATGCAGACTCCCCATAATACACATAAGCCAACTTGTTAGGAGAGCAAACAGTTTATTGCCGTTTTACATTTCACAAAATAAGGAAGTTGTTGTCGGCATGTTAATTACATGCCACATTTCAGAAGGAAGAAAAGAGCAACAGCAGGTGCGGGAAACCTTCCAGCGATGGGTGAGGGACCTTGAATAAGAAACAAAATCCAGGCAGTACCTTTTATTTATTTATTGCCATCAAGTTGCAGTCAACTTATATGACCTTGTAGAGTTTAGGAGGAAAGAGAATGGTAGTTTACCATTCCCTGCACCTAGGCAGTGAGCCTGGACTTGCTTGTTGGTCTCCCATCCAAGCTCTAACCTGGGCAGACCCTGCTGAGCTCCTGAGATCTGACAAGATCAGGCTAGTTAGGGCCATCCAGGTCAGAGGAGTACCTCAGAGTCAACCAAAATGGCACAAAACATACAGCAAGTTTTCAAGCTCAGCAGAAGTCCTCTTCAGTTTAGATCTTACAAACAAATTTAAAAATGAAGGAGGTTTTCCAGGTCAACACCTTAAGCCCCTGCCTTGTCCGTCTTTGATGCTGATGCTCACAGGTTCACAGTTTAATGGCTGTAGGTATTACACCCACACCATTTGCATCCTGGGAAGAAGTAAATAATAAAGCATAACTTCATTAGAAAAAGAAGAAGAGTTGGATTTATTTTCCCCCTTTCTCTCCTGTAGGAGACTCAAAGAGGCTTACAAACTCCTTTCCCTTCCTCCCTCACACCAAACACCTTGTGAGGTAGGTGGGGCTGAGAGAGCTCAGAAGAACCGTGACTAGCCCAAGGACACCCAGCTGGCACGTGTTGGAGTGTACAGGCTAATCTGAATTCCCCAGATAAGCCTCCACAGCTCAGGCGGCAGAGCGGGGAATCAAACCCAGTTCCTCCAGATTAGAGTACACCTGTTCTTAACCACTACACCACTGCTCTGAATGATCTTGAGAATGGGGCTGCAAGGGGGCCTGCATATCCATTAGGGACATGTAAAGAAATTCTGCTTAGCTTGTATTCATGATATGTACCAAACACATAAAGCTGCCTTATATCAAATGAGATCATTGTTCCATCTTGGTCAGTATTGTCTACTCAGACTAGCAGCAGCTCTCCAGAGTCTCAGACAAAGGTCCTTCACATCACCAACTGCCTGGTTCCTTTAACTGGAGTTGCTGGAGTTTGAACCTGGGACCTTGTACATGTCCAGGGACCGTGCCCTGGGACTCCTGCCCCAGCTGGGAAAAGGCCCAGAAACCCAGGAGAAGCCCCAAGAGTAAAACTTACCCAGTTTCTGGGGGGCACACAGGGCAGTAAACATAAGTGGCAGACAGTCCTGGCTGTATGAGGCAGCTCATAGAGAGGAGCCTGCCCTGGACTAGAGGCAGCCAGGCTCCAAAGGTCGCACAGCAGCAGAAGAGGCCTGGAAGGCGGGCCAAACCAGGCACAGTCCAACGTGATGCCAGAAGCCCAGGTCTTCAGTAAGGGGCCTGGTACAGGCCCAGAAGCATGACTGAGGCCTCTGCCCTCCTAGAGCAGTATCAGGGAGGAGGCAGGGCCCAACCTGATCAGGAAGGAAGAGAAAGAACAACTGGACTGGATGAGCATCATTAAAGGCTCTGAGGGAAGAGCCGGGGGGGGGGGGGGAGGAAAAAAAAAGGGTGAGGGTCTGGTTGGCCATGTAGCTACAGTTTGACTCAAGACCTGTTGATGTTGGGAAAGGGTCTCTGAAGCACAGCTGCACCCAGAAACCCTGTCTGAGGCCAGAGGAAAGGTTCCTCAGACCCTAGAGGTGGTGTGCCCCAGGTGGTGCCAGGGCTCAGGGGCTCGACACTACATGCCAAGCAAGTGCTCTACTACTGAACCACGGAACCTTCCCAGACCTACCAGACCACGGCCACTCAGCCCGGAAAACCGACAACAACCAGTTCCTGGTTATTCTTTAGTATTATTCTTTAATTATTCATTTCCTTTAGAACACCTGGTTCGATTCTTTATTTCACTTGCTATTCATTTCCATCAGTTGCATGTGAAACCACATTTTTCACAAAGGACTTTTCCCCTCTTCCAACCAACTGGGATCAAGTTCTCCGGGCTTGAGTGATGGGTTCCTTTGAATTCCTCTCCCTCGGCCTGTTGCTGCTTCAGGGAACAGAAACTGTACCAGCAAAGCACCAGAAAACACCGCGAGGATTAATGACCTTCTCTTGTTATTATTAAATGTCATTAATTTTCCTGTTCATATAACTATATTAATGACAGGCTGGATTTTAACAAGTTGCTAGACACATGCGCAGGGAACTGTGGCGGATGCTTGCACTTCTGCATCAGCTGGTACTGCACAGGAGCTGGGAAGCCGAAAGAACCTCCTCCCAATCCCCTTTTCAGCCATGTCCTCCAAGGGGACCTTGGCCACATCCCAGAATCAGACACCCAGCCCTACCCTCCCAATTGGGGTTAAGAATAATGTCACTTCAGCCTTGCAAGAACAGTAAATACTTAGAACTTGTGCAGTGCTAAGTATTCTATCTCAGTCACTTAGTGATGGAAACTGCCACCAAGTCACAGTCAACTTACAGTGACCCAGTAGGGTTTTCAAGACCAGAGACAAACAGAGGTGGTTTGCCATTGCCTGCCTCTGGGTAGCAACCCTGGACTTCCTGCTTAGCTTCCATAGCGTTGGAAGGGGCCATACAGGCATCCATGTCAACCCCTTGTTCAAGGCAGGATCGGCTCTGTGAACACAGTGAATACTATCAAGTCATATATTTGCACAGGGCAACACGCACCAGCCTGTCTCACTCCAGACCCCAGCTGTCCTGGAAGTAAAAAACGATATCATATCTCACTATTTTTCAACACAAGGTGTGCTGAGAAGAAGCTGGACTGAACAGCTTAATACTTTACTCAATCCCTAAGAACATAAGAAAGAGCCTGCTGGATCAGACCACAGTCCATATAATCCAGCACTCTGCTACTCGCAGTGGCCCAGTACTCCCAGATGCCTTTGGGAGCTCACATGCAGGAGGTGAAAGCAGTGGCCTTCTGCTGCTGCTGCCGCTCCCGAGCACCTGGTCTGCTAAGGCATTTGCAATCTCAGATCAAGGAGGATCAGATCAAGCCCCTTCTAAAGCTATCCAGGTTAGTGGCCATCACCACCTCCTGTGGCAGCATATTCCAAACACCAATCACACATTGCGTGAAGAAGTGTTTCCTTTTATTAGTCCTAATTCTTCCCCCCAGCATTTTCAATGTATGCTCCCTGGTTCTAGTATTGTGAGAAAGAGAGAAAAATTTATCTGTCAACATTTTCTACCCCATGCATAATTTTATAGACTTCAATCATATCCCCCCTCAGACGTCTCCTCTCCAAACTAAAGAGTCCGAAACGCTGCAGCCTCTCCTCATAAGGAAGATGCTCCAGTCCCTCAGTCATCCTCGTTGCCCTTCTCTGCACTTTTTCTATCTCTTCAATATCCTTTTTGAGATGTGGCGACCAGAACTGAACACAGTACTCCAAGTGCAGTCACACTACTGATTTATATAAGGGCATGTCAACCTTTGCAGTTTTATTCTCAATTCCTTTCCTAATTATCCCCAGCATAGAGTTTGCCTTTTTCACAGCTGCCATGCATTGAGTTGACATTCCCATGGAACTATCAACTAAGATGCCCAAATCTCTTTCCTGGTCTGTGACTGATAGCACTGACCCTGGTAGCATGTATGTGAAGTCTGGATTTTTTGCCCCTATGTGCATCACTTTATATTTTGTGTGTGAAGAGTGTCTACAACTGGGGCTATTAGACAACTAATGCCCCAGTCTCCACAAATATATGTCACAGCATACATTCAACAATTTACATCAATGAAAGCTCAATAGAAAACCCACAATGAGCTGCCAGTATCTGGTAGTATCTGGCTTCAATACATCTTCAAAGGCTCGTGGGCACATGATATTTTCAATGTACAAAAAAAATCTGTCCAAAACTAGACATTCTTACAATTCAGTTCAGCACTGTGTTACTCTCAGTGCTGCTATCTCTTGCTGCAAATGTTCTACAGTAACACAGTCCAAACTGAATTGTAAGAGCTTTTAGCTTTAGACAAATTTTAAGTACACTGAAAATACCCTATGTCCCCAAGCCTTTGAAGATTTATCAAAGCCAGGTAATACCGGATACTGGCAGTTCATTGTGGGTTTTCTACTGAGGTTAGAGAAGCTTTCATTGATGTGAATTGTTGAATGTTTGTATGCTTTGACATATATTTGTGAAGACTGGGGCATTAGCTGTCTAATAGCCCCAGTTGTAGACTCTCTTCACACTAGGGACTGAGTAAAGCATTAAACTATTCAGTCCTACTGACTGCTAGCCATTGTTTGTGCATTGCTCGCAGTTTTGATTACTAGTGCACAAACCCCACCACCACCACCACCATCTTTGTATTCTTTGTATATAGAAAAGAAAATGGCAACATTCCTACACCCCTCACCCAACTGGCCTTGGAGTTCAGTGAGACTGCCAGGCCCTACAGCACAGGCCCTACAGCAAGGCATGATGCTGGCAGGGGATGATGGGAGCTGTAGTCCACAACATCTGGAGGGCCGCGAGTTTGACACCTATGCTCTACAGGAAGTCCCCTCTCCATCTCCCTAGAACTGGTCAGCCAAGAAAGGATGATATGCCTCAGGATCACTCCACAAGAACTTCTCTTTGCTTTTCCTCCCTCCCCCTGCCCCGTTCCTAGGCACAATCAAGAGCCAGTCATAGAATCATAGAGTCGGAAGAGACCCCAAGGGCCATCAAGTCCAATGCCCTGCCATGCAGGAACACACAACCAAAGCACTCCCAACGTATGTTCATCCAGCCTCTGTTTAAAAACCTCCAAAGAAGGAGACTCCACCACTCTCCGAGGCAGTGAATTCCACTGTCGAACAGCCCTGACGGTCAGGAAGTTCTTCCTAATGTTTAGGTGGAATCTCTTTTCCTACACCTTGAATCCATTACTCCGTGTCCTAGTCTCTGAGGCAGCAGAAAATAAGCTGGCTCCCTCTTTGACATGGCATCCCTTCAAATACTTAAACATAGCTATCATGTCCCCCCTTAACCTTCGCTTCTTCAGACTAAACATCCCCAGTTCCCTAAGCCTCTCTTCACAGGGGATGGACTCCAGATCTTTTTCCCATTTCTGTTGCTCTCCTCTGGACCCCTTCCAAGGTCAGGCCCATCTGAATTGCTCCTCAGTCCTATAGGCAGGAAAACTCCATTCCCCTGGTTGATCAGAGCCCCTCAAATACCTGCTGAGTCTCAAATGGTGGCTGTAATTCAGTGTGCTGGGGAGATACAGCTAGCCTCAAATATGATTCACCTCCAGCTTCCCTGTCTGGCTGAGGTCTCATGACTTCTGCATCTTCCCCCCCCCCCTCTTCTTCTCCAAAAAGGTAGAGGCAAAATCAGCCCACAGGTGGCTCATGTGGAACGTTGAAAAGGACAAGTTCTAGTCTAATGGGCAGCCCAAAACCCATGCAAGGCAGAATCTTCTAGAAAGAGAGCCAAGCCGCAGGTCAAGTGAACCCATGCAGAGAACACACAAGCTTGCTTAGCCTCCCAGATCTGACAAGATCAGGGTAGCTGGAACTCTTCCATCTGCAAGAAAGGCATGTCAGGCAGTCCCATAGAGGCCATTTGCTGGAGAATGACTGGTTCCAGTTGTTGATCCTGTTGGTTTCAATTTTGGCGTGTTTTAAATCTGAATGGGTTTAAATTGGCCAGTTGTGTATTTTAATCTGGTTTAATTTTGTTAATTGGACTATTAATTAGGCCCTTGTAACTTGTGTGCTACATTGCTCACTGCCCTGAGACCGGGGAAACAAAGAGGGACAGAAATGTCTGAAATAAATTAAACAGAGTTATTATTAAAATGGGATGACAGTAAGGGATAGATTCCAACTCAGAAAGTTCTTTGTGTTGAACCTGTTTCTCTTCTCTGCTTAACAATGCGATCTCTCCAAAAATTCCAAAGGCAGGGAACTCAATGGTAAAGCAAAGATTTATATTAAGATAATTAGGGTGTTTTGACTTTCAAACAGACCTTGCTACATTTCAGCTGGAACAGCCCTTGCATTTAGACTGTCATCTGAAAGGAAAACCTATGTTCAAAAACTATACCCTAAAATCCTCCCAGTTTAAAAAAGACAGTTGCAGAGGAAACTGCAGGGACTCAACAGTGCAGGAAAAGCACTCTGCAGATGCTCAGAGATTGTTTATTGTTCCTTGTTCATACTTCAGATCTCAGCGCCATGGCTGACCCGATGCTGGATGGTCCAACTGGTGAGCCTTGGTGATCATTAGCTGTACAACAAGACCAGTGTCCTCTGGCCGCAATGTAACACTGCCGCACATCTCCGTGTGTGTTTGGCTTGCCTTATAGTGTTTGCCTCTCAAAGCCACCTGCTTGCCTACCCTTTCGGAGCTGCCTTGCTGAATGTGGCCCTACCCTTATCTGCCAGTCCAGCATGTAACCGCAGTACATCACAACTTTATCTGATGATGGGAAACAAAAGAGGCATAGAGGCGCTACCACCAACAACAACACTCCAACGCCTCTGGCACAGCACAAGTCCTGGCCTACTTATGTCACAGGCACAGATGGGCCTCCCTTGCAGATGAATGAGAGAGCATTTCAGGGCACAGCCTTTGGGAGCCTGGTTAGTTTCCTGTTTGCAAGAGTTGTTTCATCCAGAATAAAATTAATTCCTATTCTGGAATAGGGGACAATGCAGAACACAAGACATCGCCCTGTTCTACTGATAAAAGTAGCCATTTGTGACAGCGATCCAAAGAGCTGGAAAGACATGCACAGATGCTGAAATCCCTCCTATTTAACACAATTAGGGCAGTGAACAGCACTGTGCATTCCAAGTTTGCAAATACAGCATGAAAATGGAATGGATTCAATACAGGGATGTAATACAGGGAGGGAGTTCTCCAGGATCTGAAATTGATCTCCAGAAGACAGAGATCATTTCTCCTAGAGGACATGGCAATTTTGGAGTGTGGATTTTAAGGCATCCCATCCCCCTGAGCTCCCTCCACCCTCCAAATTTCACCTTCCCCAGACTCTGCCCCCAACTTTCCAGAAATTTCCCAAGCTTGAATTGGCAACCTGAATTCAAAGTGAATGTAAGAGGAAACCAAGTAACAAACCCCTAGCCAAAAAGGAACCTGGACCACATAGGATGGAGCGCAGCAGGATTATTCAGTGCTTGCTTGCTTTAAAATCCAAGTTCACACAACCACAGCTGCATAAGGCAGAGGAAGGACTGAAAAGAACACATGTCAGTCCAGAATTGGTGTTGGGAGAGCCCAGGAGGACAGCCTGGAAACTGATCCAAAGGATCAGATGAGCTTTCAAGATTCAAAGAACCTGGAGAGAGAAACTGAAGGTCTACAGAGGCTGTTTCCACATGGTCAAAATATCCTGGGTTGAGCAAGAGAAATGCCCCGTCTGTACAACAATTCTGCATGGTTCCCTGTCCTAAAGCGGGTTTGCCCAGCAATATTTCCCTAATCCCACGGTATTCAAAAACCACCAAATTGGAGGTTCTTTTAAAAAAAACCGGGGTGGGCCTGCTAGAGCCTTCTACAGTGCGAACACGAATGGGGAGCAGGACTGGTTTATTTTTCCTGCCCAGCCACCTGATCTCCCCACCTAATGTTCATTCAATCTGCCACTCAAAAACAACAGCCAATCAGAATGCGAGACAATGCTCAAATAAGCTTGCACTGTAAATACAGAAGTCCTGGGCGCGTGCAAAACAAGCTGGAGTATTTCCTCCCAGTCTTCATTGGACTTCTACACAAAATGGGCAGTCAGGCGAACGGACACCTCGGGATAAAATAAACCCAGGGTTTTTAAAAAACGGTAGTACACAGGTATGATTTTGCTGTGCGGAAACAACCAGAGAGAGATTACAACAGGTGCTGTTGCCCTCTGGCTGGCCCCATGAGACCAAGAAGCAAGATCCCACAGATGTGCTGGAGACCTGGACTGCCTTGTATCCTGACAGATCCCCCTGGTGGGTCTATCGCACCAGTACGCTTTGCACCCACTGCCAACGCAAATCACTGCGCAGAACACAAGTCTTGCCTCAGAGCAAATGAGCTCAGTACCACCAATAGAAGAAGAAACACTGCAGCGGGTACAACTGTAGGTACAACCAGAAGCCCTTCTGAGGTGACTCCAGGATTTATAGGCTGACCTCCCAAAAACCCTTCACCATTCCAGATGAGATTTAGAGGCTTCTCAGAACTTTACTTTCTATGTACCACTCCTAACACTAAATGTTCCATCCTCTATTACAGTTTTGTGTTACCACCCCCACTCCTCTGTGTCCGCAGGGCAGCCACAGGCAGTGCAGAGAGGAGGAAGAGAACACTCGTGCCTCCAGGGACTTTTGCAATATTTGTTTCCAAAGTACAGTCAAGGAAGTCAGAAGTGTGCAGCTCTAAGCACCCAGCCAACGCTGCATTTTCATTTATTTTCTTTATCAAAATATCAACACTCACCTCTCCCAAGGACTCAGGGTAGTTTACATAAGCAGCAGTAGGAAGCAAAGACAAAAAATAATAATCTGAGCCCACCAACTAGGTACAAGTTACTGGTCCTCCAAAATCCAAGCTAGCACTTTGCATAATAATATGAACAATTGTGTGCCAGTTCAGGTCCCCCTAGGTGGTCTCCCATCCACGTATTAACCATGTCTGACCCTGTTTATGTAACCCCCATGCCCAGAATGGGTTGGCCCAGAATGGGTTGACCCAGAAAGGGGTGGAGTCTGAAAAGAAGCAGAATGCTGCAGAACTCAGAGCTCTTTGGAGAAGACAAGGCTACCAGACTCGGACCTTGATTTCTATAAGCCCTTAACACCTTGTTAAGGGTTTCTTTTGTGGTTGTAATGGGTGAGAGTTCTCCTGGAAACCTTCATCATGTTGCATCCTGTTCATCAAGCCCTTGGAGTCTTCAGGAGCCAACCCACTTGCAAAGAAGAATTGGACTTGGCAGTATCAGTAGACTGTAACTAGAAGGACTTGAAATGCAACCTGAACAGGACCTTGAATTGTAATGTTAAATGTTGATGTTTAATGTTATTTGTAAAGAAAAGTAAACCATTTTGTTGTTTAAAAATTGTTGTTGCAACTCATTCCAAGTACTGCCCCACAGAACCCACAAGCTGAGGTTACATTTAGCTTCCCAGGTCTCACAAGGTCAGGCTAGTTTGGGCTATCCAGGCGGCTTTAGAAGTGGCTTCATGGTGCTAATAAATGTGTTCTTTAGTCATGTGAGTCTGCAGGGCAACTTTTCCAATCCATCTGCACTGCATGTGGCATATAATGATGGGGCTGTTTGGTGGGCACTAGCAGGATATTTGGAGAGCAGATCAGAAAGGCTGTGTTATGGCACTGTAATGCAGAGGCCCATTCCACACGGGCAGGTGAAACAGCTACACACTGGCATACATGATGCTGGTGGAGCCTTGGGGCTGTTTGCATGCTTCCATGTGGGCGGATTTGAAGCGGCTGTGGTTCGCCTTCACACAGAGTTCAGTTTACCTTCTTACCTTCTCTTCCATGAACAGCTCCATGGGACAAAGGGACACGCCCCCATGGCAATGCTTCGCCAGTCGGAGACCAGGAGGCGTGTCCCCTCATCCCCTCAGTAGCTTTTCAAGGTAAGTTGAAAAAGAAAATGTGCAAAATGGTTTTTGTGAAAAAACTTGATCATTGAGTGAGTTTCACAAACACCGTTTCCCTGCTGGTGGCGGGGGGGAGCACGGTGCTGCCTCGTTGCAGAGACGGCAGTCATGCAAACTGCTCCTCACGAACAGTGTTTTTATTATTCCTGGGGCGCTGTTTTTGGCCCATGCAGAACAGGTCAGAGTGTGTCAGTACAGAAATATCTTCCTCGAAGGAAACATTCCTTCACTGCTGGGCAGAGCAGCAGTGCCTAATAGTTCTTAGACTGCAGACTCCTGTGACATTGCAGCGGTCTACCAATTGGGTAGACTCTTACTCCAGAAAATGCAGACTTGCACTCTATAGCTCCCCATGCTTAACTCACCAAGCTTAATTCACCTAAATCTCATCTTTTAGAGAGGGCCACAAGTGGTTTCTATGCAAGAGGCTTCCAGCTCTTTCACTCTGGCTATTTATATAATCATTAATGATTGCTAATGCAAAAAAAAAACTGCAGGAGAGATATTTGTAATGCAAATGAGCATTCTGGTCAATGTGGGGATCAAGTTTAAACCAACTGAAGCATGAAACCTTTTAAGCCTGTGGAGTAAAAACGCCTTAGAAGTCCATATGGCCTCCCCTCCCCCTGATACATGCTGATGTGAAAGCCTTGAGCGACAACCGCAAAGTAATCTTATTTGTGATTTCAAAAGAGTGTCAATCCCACCTCACCCCACAGACAAGAAGAATCACTTTGGGTCAGAGCCAGGAAGAAATTCAAACAAATACTCCAATTATTGTTTTGCTTAAAATTCATTTATTTTGGGAGCTTTATTCTTCCTTCTTACAGTTTTGACTGGGGGATGTTTTGGCCTGCAGATCTTTTCTCAGTCAAGTTTTAGACCCCTACATAAGCGCCACCTGTGGGTTTTGCTAGTCAAAATAAGCCTGGTCTGGATAATCCACGGTTCTTTGCCGACCACCCAACTGATGTTCTATTTCACTTCATGCTCTGAGTGTGATAATTGGTGCTGCTCAGGATTCAGAGAGTGATGCAGGGGATAATCTCACTGCTCCCAGTGTCTGGTTCTGCTATTCGACCCAACTGTTTGTTCCAGTTCTGCTATTCTGCCCAACTGTCTCTCCCCCAGCCTCTCCATTTCTAGACAGCTCGTACATCCTAGCTGCCATCCAATGGTCTGTAGACTAGTGTTTTGGCAGGGTCTGAAATTTGGGGGGAAAGAAGGCAGGGCGCTGCTGTTGAGGCAATGCTGCTATACCCTACTTCATACTTGCAGTGCCAGGAACTGTATCGTAAGTGTGCCTATCAGAGATGCTAATCCAGAGATTTGACCAAAACTGTCCACAACATTCCAAACACGGCTGCACAAAGGCTTTAGACCAGTTGCAGGTCCATATTTTTGACCACAGTTGCTCAAGAAGGCACAACTTTGATTGGACTAGGTAGGTACTGTTTAGTTAGTAGCTGCTAGTCCACAAAGCTCAGTTGTGCAACCCCCCACAATTTAGAAATTTCCAGTGGATTCCCCAAGTGGGCTAGAAGAGGCATCTTAGGGCCCTGTGCCATCATATTATCTTGAAACCTTTCTCTAGGTTCTACTCTGCTCCAGGGGATGGGCCAATCCCAGCTCCCCTGATACCTAGAAGGCCAGTAAGCCTGATACTTCAGGCACATAAACTGCATTGCTGATGTCCATTGGGTTACTGCCAGGTATGTAGGCAAAATTAAGAGGAGTTTGGCTATATATACTGCTTTTCTCAAGTGGCTCCTTCTCTTCCTCTCTCCACAACAGACCCCTTGTAAAGGAGGTGGGGCTGAGAGAGTTCTGAGGGAACTGTGACTGGCCTAAGGTCACTTAGCAGGCTTTATGTGGAGAGGCAGGGAAACAAACCTGGCTCACTAGGTTAGAGTCTGCTGCTCATCTGGAGGAGTGGGAAATCCCACCCAGATTTGATTCTCCCTGCTCTTAACCACTAACCATGCTGCTCTATCCTACTCTTGGACTTCCTCTGTGTGGCTGATCTGATCTCCTGTAGCAACCATTTTGCAGTTCACTCCACTTCCTGAGGAAGTCATTTTGTGGTTGTACTCAAAGGTGATCATGGGATCGAAAAGGTTGGGGAGCCCAGTTCTAAAGTCTAGTCTAGACTCTAGAGACCCATAGTACATAGAAAGCCAACGGGATCCACAGATAACATGGTTTGATGTATTGTTGAAGGCTTTCATGGCCAGAACTGGGGTGTTGTGTGGTTTCTGGGCTGTATTGTACCATTTTCTCCTGACGTTTCGCCTGCATCTGTGGCTGGCATCTTCAGAGGATCTGATGGTAGTAAAGCAAGTGGAGTATATATACCTGTGGAATGTCCAGGGTGGGAGAAAGAACCATTTGTCTGTTAACAAGTGTAAAGGGTGCAATTAGCAAGCTTGATTTGCATGTGTTGGGTGGGATCCACCCATTTAGCATGTGAGTAACCATGATGATAGCATAATCAATAACATGGTTTCCTGGAGACTACTTTATCTGAGATTCCTGGTCACCCACAAAGCCACTGTCCAAGTCCCCATTACTCACAAAAAAATTAAAAACATTACTGTACCACATTACTTCTCTGTGTTATTGTCAAAATAATAACTGTAAACATGCAACAGAAATCAGTATATTATATAGAGTGACATTTCTTGGAACATACTAGAAGCACGAACAGACTGTGCTTTTAATAATGTTGTAAAGGATTACTTCTCATTTGTAAGACAGATTTACATCTCTAAACACTTTTGCAAAACAAAATATTCACAATACCGATGATGCCAAATGATTCAACAGTTACTGGAACTGAAAGAGCTGACAGCCAGTATCTGAGAGGAGATCCCTCAAGGGGATTCATCGAGCAGAGGCAAGAAAAGAAGAAGCTCAGAAGAAATGACCAAGAAGATGAGGGGAAATTTGCGTGCTTGACATGCATTGGAAGAACCCAGCATAGACTCTTTCCGCACAAACAAAATAAGACGTTTAGAGGCAGGAAGTAACTTGTGAATAGGGGTAGCGTTACTTCCAACCCTCTGGCCCTTTCCGCACGGGTGATATACGGTGGCCCAGATATGGCAAAAACACCGTCCCTGGGCTGCTGTTCACACAGGAGGCGCTGCTGCATCCTGGCCACCCGGCAGCGGCATGAAGCTGCTGCTTTTAACCTCGCTAAACAAGTGAGGTTTTTGCGAAGCAGTGTCTTCCCATCGGCGCAGTGCGAACTGCACCGCTGGGAAGACGCTGCTTTCCCCTCTCCTCCGCTCACCGTCCCATCCAGCATTGCTCCAGAGGGCCACAGAGACCCGCCCACGCTGCTCTCTGACCCCTGGAGGTCAGAGGGCAGCGTGGGCGGGTCCATGCAGCCCTCCAGAGTGACTCTGGACAGGACGGTGAGTGGAGGGGGGCGACCAGAGGCAGCTCCGTATGGAGCCACCTCTCTGGCTGAGGGGAAAGTCGGGTCCCCGAGCCTCCACTGGCATGAGGTGCATTTCTGCGCATGTGCGGAAAGCACCTCTGTCAAATACTGCAGTTGTCTATAAGGTTCACTCAGTCCTCTTCCAGCAGTAATTGCTGTTGCAAGGGCCAGGAACTGCTCTACAGAAATACAGACGGACCTCATAATATGCTAGAGCACACATGACTGGGATTTTTCCAAATTCATGGGCTAGAAGTGCAATGTTTGCACTGAAGCCATCAAAACTCTGGGACAGTACACCATGGCAGACAGAGGATGGAACACTAAGGGACTGCAGCACATATAAAGAAGAGTTGCTTTTTCAGTGAACCACATTGCCATCTATGCTCCAATTTCCAACCAGCTATATGGTTTGAAATTCTCAACCATTTGGTCAGGTGAACTGACCGTATGGGTTGCACTTCCAGGGACAGTAGGTGGGAGAGAAGTCAAAGGTGGGGAGGGGCTGTGGTTCAGTGGTAGAGCATCTTTGCTTGACATGCAGAAGGTGCCAGGTTCAGTCCCCAGCATCTCCAGTTAAACTGGACCAGGCAGTAGTAGGTCATCTGAAAGACCTCTGTCTGAGACCCAGGAGAGGTGCTGCCAGGAGGAGCTGACAGTACCAACCTTGGCGAATCGATAATCTGATTCAGCACAAGGTAGCTTCAGGTGTGTCCATGTGGTGCCAGTGACTCAGGGTTCAGTGTTTTGTGAGAAATTGATTTCCTGACTTTTGTGAAGAACACATCAATACTAGATGAACTTGACCCATGGAAGAGAACAAAGGAAGACTAAAGGAAGAGAAGAAAGGAAAAGAAAGATAGGAGACAGAAGTGGAGAACAACACCCACTCTAAGTTGAGAAGATGGAGCTGTGAACTGGGCAGAAACAGGGAAAAGAGAATAGACCAGCCCTGGTTTCCCCAGCCTACAATGTCAGCTATTAGCCCCGAGGTGCACATCAATGTAAACTCAATGGAACGAAAGGTCCAGAGAGTTGCCTATTAGATTTACAGGGTAGGAAAGCATATCAAAGAAAGCAAGCCTCATTAATAAATGTCCCCACAGCACCAGCCACCTCAGAGGATGAAGTCTTGCTCTTGATCGGATTGGAAATAATGCTTTCAAAAGAGATGCCCATCTTTCTTCATCTGCTCTAAATGAAATTATTTAGTGCTTGACAATTACGCAGTCAAGGGAGCTGGGATTTACGGAAACATAAAGATGCCACCAACAATTTATTGATGGGAAAGAGCCATGGGAACAACAGGATTTTTATCGTGAGCAGGCTTGTAAACTGTATTTGAACCTCTGCTCCCAACCAAAAAATGTGAGTTGTTTGACAGCCCTGCAAAGCTCAAATTGGCCGATTACACAGGGAACGCTTATCTCGGGACTCTGTGCAGTGGACTTGCAGAGGGTTCTCATTGCATTTCTCTGTTTACATGCAAAGGGTGCCATGTGGCTGCTTCCTGAAGTTTCAACTCTCTCCTTTTGCTGCTTCTCTTAACTCTGCCCATCAACAGCCTTTAAGGCACAGATATTGCTGATATTCTTCCCCTCCCTTCCCCTACACGCGCATGTGTGTGCACACATACCCCTACTCCCTCTCTCTTGCTACTGCAAGAGAGAGGCTTGTTTTTTAAATAGAAGCTTGTCTGAAAGAAAGTTTTTTAAAATGCCTCCAGATCATCAGGGAGGGCAGAAGCAAAGTATGGGAGATGGGGTGGGGTCAGAAAAAGACCCTGCTTGATATTGATGTATTGATATGAGCATTTAGAGAAGTGGGAAGGAGTTGGCAACAGGGAGGAGGGGGAGAATGCAAAGCAGTGTGAGGGAGTGCGGGAGACTAGGCGTGCTGAGGGAAAAGGTCTGGGGCAAACCTGGGCCCACGGGCCAATCTGCCTGCTCCAGCTGCAAAGCAAAATTAAATTCATGCTAGAAGTGGTCTTTCTTGCCACAGGGAGAGTAGGAAGTGAAAGCAGGGCTTGAGGAACTATGTCTGCACAAGAAATCTTGCGGCAATGCGCATTTGCCCCCATCGAACAACAGACGCTTTGTGCATAATCGGCCATTGTCAACAGCAGTTTGTGGCAATGGATTTGGGACAATCAAAGAGGTCAAAAGATTTGCGATCACATCAGGGCATACATGCAGTCTTCCTGATTCCAAAGGAAGTTTAGAGCACATACTAACTGGTGCCCCCCAAAACCACTTGCTCAGCCCTGCCAATGGTCCTTCTATTAGTCCAAGGTCTGTATTAAATCTGGAACCTTTTCTTTTAATGGGCTTCAAGTGAACCCATCAAGTGCTGCTCCCCCAAACTAGAACGTGTCCAGAAGAGGGCAACCAAAATGGTAAAAGGTTTGGATTCCCTGCCCTACATGGAGCAGCTTAGGGAGCTGGGTATGTTTAGTCTGGAGAACAGATGGTTAAGTGGTGACATAATAGTCATGTTTAAATATTTGAAGGCATGTCATGTAGAAGATGGAGCCAGCTTGTTTTCTGCTGCTCCAGAGACTAGAACAAGGAGTGATGGATTTAAGGTGCAGGAAAAGAGATTCCACCTAAACATTTGGAAGACTGATGGTAAGGGCCATTCAATAGTGGAATTTGCTGTCTCCTATGGAGGTTTTTAAACAGAGGCTGGATGGCCATCTGTCAGAAGTACTTTGATTGCGTATTGCTGCATGGCAGAGGGTTGGACTTGGTGGTCCTTGTGGTCTCTTCAAACTCTATGATCTGTGGTATATGTTGCTAGATATTCAGCAGCCAAGTGCCATAGCAATAGCTGTGCTGTGTCCTAGGTCTGTCTGTTAGGGGGCAACAGCAGAGGCACCAAGATTGTTTTCCCAGGGGCCCACAATTGCCGAATGGCACACACTAGCCAGCAACAGCTAGAGCAGGGGTCTGCAACCTGCGGCTCTCCAGATGTTCATGGACTACAAATCCCATCAGCCCCTGCCAGCATGGCCAATTGGGATTTGTAGTCCATGAACATCTGGAGAGCTGCAGGTTGCAGACCCCTGAGCAAGAGGAAATATGGCTGCCTCAAGAACAAGGAACAAATGTCATTTGCAATTCCCATTAACGTTATTGAACCCTAACAAATGGGGTTTTCCCAGTTGTAATCTTAATTTGTTTCAAATAAATGCAGTTGCATGACCATGGGCAGTCATATTTTTTCCAAGTCATCACAAAGCTCCTTGCTATCTTACTGCTCAAACGTATTTCATACAGTATTTGCCTCTCAGGTAAGATCTCCTTCTCCCTTCCCCCCTCCACCCCGCCCGTATAGAAATCACTCTGGGCAACTTATTTTCCAGGAATCCTGCTAGAACTGCAAAGAGAACAACCTGATGTACAGCAGGGAACAGTCAATCAAAACAATTTGACGAGCACAGGAATCCAAATCAGATTCAGCACTCAGGCTCAGACGTCATGTACACAAGCGCAGAGAGAGAGAGAGATTCAATTTCCCCATCTACCTTTTAAAAGCTTCTATTAAGTAGATCCAGCATCCTCAGTGCCTTTTAGTAAAAGACTAGCTGTTTCTTTGCCAAAGCAAAAGGATCCAAGGGCAGTCTGGAAAGTAGACTCTGAGAAATTATGCACTCCCAATCCTAGATAAGGTTTGGAGAACTGCACTCTGCACATGCTTACAGGCACCCCTTCCTTCATATAAAATTTAAAGCCTGCATCTAGAGGACTTAAAAGGATATTTTAATCAACATCATGCAAGCCTCTCAAGTTATACCGCATCTATGTGCTGCATAATTCTTCAATATTTGCCAGTCAAAAGGCTCTTGAAATGTCACTGGTAATGGGGCTCCCAAAGCCACCCCATTCCTTTTCTCCGGATGCATGGGTTCCCCAGCCCACAGCTGTCTTGCCTGCATGCAGCACACCACTGGGTCCCGCAGTCCCATGTTGCATAAATCCCTCTGACAAAGCGAAGGGGTTCAGCCAAGCTGCTGGTTCAGAGGTGTTCGTGCAAAGCCATTCAGGCATCAAGAGCTCAGGGTTTCAGAGTGGGAGATTCAAGTTCAAACCCAAGCTGAGCCACTCGCTGCTCCAAGGAGCTTTGGGGCAAATCCCTCTTTTTTGCAGCCAGAGACAACACACTGCATTATATTTTGGAAATGGGCTGTGAATAAAGACTAGCGTAGGCTGGGATCTAATACCAGTGAACAGATGTTCTTGCCCACTGCCCCTATGAAATACACATCCACACACAATGCCAAGGCACACCCACACCCACACCCACAGAGAGGTGGGGAGGGAGGGAGGGAGGGAGGAAGGAAGGGAGGGAGGGGGAGGGGGAGGGAGGGAGAGGGAGAGGGAGAGGGAGAGGGAGAGGGAGAGAGAGAGAGAGAGAGAGAGAGAGATCTCCAACCAAGGATTATCTGCTGTTCTCCATGCACCCGAATCTCAGGTGCTGCCATTTGGAAGGGCAGTGTCAGAAAGCTCTGCCAAGGCAAACCGCCCACCTCCCACATGGCAAATCAGCCCACTGATGTATCTGGAGAGCAGATCAATCAGAGAGACTGAGGCAACATGACCTGAACGAAGCAACTTAGCCCAGTCCTTGTGTGCCTGAGCTTGGGCATCAGCAGCAAGCAGCGTTCTTGTCTGAGAAGCACTTTATTCTTGTTCCCTTTGGTGGTTTCACACCTCACACATGAATGCCCAAGAAGCTTCTTACGCTGAATCAACCCATGGGTCCATCAAAGTCAGTACTGTCTACTCAGATTGGCAGCAGCTGTCCAAAGTCTCAGGCTAAGGTCTTCTGCATCACCTACAGCCTGGCCCTTTTTAACTGCAGATGCCGGGGATTGAACCTGGGACTGGATTCCATTTCCTCCACATGAAACTTGCTGGGTGACCTCTCCCAGCCTACCTCTCAGACACTTACCATATGAGGTGTCTGTTGTGGGAAGAGGAAGGGAAGGAGTTTGTAAGCTGCTTTGAGACTCCTTCTGGCAGAGAAAAGCATAGCACACTAACAAACTCTTCTTCTGCTTCTTGTGCTTCTGGTCAAGCAGAGGCTCTTCTAATGTGGTACAGCTCCTCCCCATCTCAGCTAAGCCACCCCCAACAGGAGCCCCTCTTTCCCCATTTCTCTTCCACTCACTTACAGCTGGATAGAGGTGAATCTCCCAAGCTATCTTCTTTTCCTTAATTAGAATGCCTGCACACCTAACTCTTCCACCCAGAAAAGCTTAGAGCAGGGGTCCCCAACCTTTTTAAACAGGGGGCCAGTTCACTGTCCCTCAGACTGTTGGAGGGCCGGACTAAAAAAAACTATGAACAAATTCCTATGCACAAATGATTGTAAAATGTTTGATTTCACCTTTCAGCCTTTCTGTCACGGTCTATTTTTAGAACAGTGACCAAAGTATGTCAAGTACAGGGTGGGCTCCAAATATTGTTGGGGAGGCTGTGGAATACCTTCCCCTGTAAAAAAAAAAAAGCAGAACTTTCCCAATGAAGCATTCCAACTAACCCAGGATCAGGTATCTTCCTGGGTTCTTTCCTCCCTAGCAGCCAGCGAGCGATTCGCCAGCCTGGCTGATGCCAATGGGAGTGAGGCGGAACAGAAAGCCTGAGAGCAACACATGGAGTAGCTGAGAGGGAAGGGCGGAGCAGGCGTTGCCACATGTAAGGTTTCCAACTCTGGGTCAGAAAATGCATGGAGATTTGGGGGTGCCATCATGTAACTGCAATCAACAGCCGTTGGGGCCAGTTCCTCCTCTCCCTCGAGCCCTCACTGCTCATGAATGGAGCCATCGCTGCCATGCCTGGCGGGCCAGATAAATGCCTTCAGGGGGCCACATTTGGCCCCCGGGCCGTAGTTTGGGGACCCCTGGCTTAGAGGATGCAAAGGAAAGAGCTGCAAACCCTGCCCCATGACTCACTGATCTGGCCAAGACTAGAAGCAAGAACAGTACATGCAGCAACACAACAAACAATCTCTAAAAGAGCAAGCGCCAAGTCCAGTAGCACCTTCAAGACCAACAAGGTTTTCCTGGGTGTGAGTATCATGCATGGAACACTTACCTCTTAGTAAGCAGGGCTCCTAGCTGTGCAATGGGGCTGTAGTGTGGTCTCCTCGTGTTTCTCTGTTCACATGCAAGGAGCCATTCACTGCCTAGCCCTCAGCTTACTTTCTGAAGTCTCAAGGGGTCTCTGCTTTTCATGTTTCTCTTTTCGCCCATCAATTCCTTCTTAAAGGCACAGATCTCATCACACCCATAGTTGCAAGGTACAGGGCTTTGTTAAAGAGTTTTAAATTGCAGTTATTTCAATATACCTGTGATTGTAGTTATATCATATTCTAGCCCATTCGAAAAATGTCCCCCCCCCTCAATGAAAGAGACAAAGCAACTCCCTGGACTATATGCTGCTGAAAAAGTAAACCATGTGTTAGATCCCACTCCCTTCCCCTCCACTCTCTCTCTCGTTTTTAAATAAAGACTTGTTTTAAATAATTTTTTAAAAAACCCTCCCAATCCTCAGGGAAGGCGGAAGTAGAGCCAGGGAGGTAGAGCAGAGCCAAAAAGCACCAACTCTTTGCTGCTATTATATTAAGATATTGATATCTTGATATGAGCATATGGAGAAGGAGCCAGCAACATGAAATAGGGGGCAAGGGAGAAGGTGTGGATGGCAGTGCGAGGGCGTGGGGAGACTGTCAATGGGTGGAAAGAAGATGTCCAGGGCAAGACTGTGCTCACTGGTAAATCTGCCTGCTCTGGCCCCGAAGCAAATTATAAGTTCCCTTTGTTAGATTACAGTATCTGAGTAAAGGATCTTTAACTCTCAAATCTTGAAGTTCTAGTATAGACCAACAAGGCTACCCAGCCGAAAGTCCCTAAAAGAGTGGGTCCTTCTGCTTAACTCTGCACTACCAACTAAACAATTCAATCACACCCAAGGCAGAGAGAAGCATGGCGTAAAAAGATTAAACCAGAGCAGTAACTCATGCAGAGAGACAACAGTGACCCTTTTCTGTGGGTGTCTTTGGATGCCTCGGAGCTTTCTGTTAATGAGCCCATTTATCGCTTGCTTGTTTGGAGAGCTATGTCACTCATCACTGTTCTGACATGGGAACAGAGAGTATTGCATCAGATCAGAACAGAGGGTCCAGCCCCCTCCCCACAAGAGGCTCTCGGGAAGACTGAAGCTGCAGAAACATTCCAAAGGTTATCAAGATCCTCCTGGGGCTGGACCTGCTGAATAAACATTAGAGGCGGTTTCTCTCTCAGGCACACAATTGTATAAACATTTTGCCGGATGCATTTTTCTTCCCGTCTGGGGGAGGACACCCTCATGCATCATGCAAATGGCAAAGCAACATTGCCACTGTCAGGGCCGCTGGGACTTTGTACTAATGGGACAGTGAGAGAAATCTTCCGAGAGCAAGCTGGCTCACCAGGCTTCATCCAT
Organism: Sphaerodactylus townsendi; assembly: GCF_021028975.2. Lineage (NCBI taxonomy): Eukaryota > Metazoa > Chordata > Lepidosauria > Squamata > Sphaerodactylidae > Sphaerodactylus > Sphaerodactylus townsendi. The sequence goes on from NC_059430.1 coordinate 103,575,196, forward strand.
GCCAGAATCCGCATTCTGTGCCAGGGAGACCATAACTTGGCTCTGAGTGCTGGTTCAACCTTTGACATCTCCATCTTACCCTAGAATATATGCTAATGTCGCGATGATGAACCCTCCACAAATGGGCACACAGGTGCACCCATTGGCTGAGGGTGCCTGGTGCCACCAAGCCGCCCTCCTGACACACCTCCCACCCACCTCCCCATTCCTTCCCCCCGCCTCAACAAGCAACCCCAGCCTGGCAGAGAAGCAGTGCCCAGCCACCCTCCTGCCAGACCTCCTTCCCGCCTTGTCATTTCCCCAGCCACCCTTTCCCACCCCAAAAAGCAACCCCAGTCTAGCAGAGAAGCCACTTGAGAGCTGCTTATCTCTAAAATCACTGGAGGAGAAGATTTTGACAGTGACCAACTCTCTGGGGCTATTTTTTTTAATTATCCCCATAAATTTTCTTGTTTGACTGGCTGATTAAGGCTCCTTCAAAGCTGGAAGAACTAGAAGACCTTCAGTCCATGACAGAGGCATAGTGCCAACGAGGCGGGGTGGGGCACGACGCCCTGGGTGGAGCTGTGGCGAAGGCATGGCCAAGCCGTGGAGGGGGCATGGCGGGGGTGTTCCAGGGCAGGGCGGGGCAGGCGGTGCTGCGGCAGGGGCGCAGGACGTGCACGCACCCCAGGCGGAGTTTCCCTTTGCTCCGCTTCTGGTCCATGACAACAGTAATCCATTCCCATGCACCAACTTAGGGTTGAAATATTGACCACAGCAGCGTCCACAGAACATATAATTCCAAATGAGATGCTAATGAGTCGATCCAAGATCCATGCGACAGAAGGCATTATGACCTCAGAGCATCTTAGCCTTCATCTGGATGGCCTAGGCTAGGCCAATATTGTCAGAAACTAAGTAAGGTGAGCCCTTATTAGTGGTTGAATGGGAGACCACCAAGGAAATCCAGGGTTACTGTTAGGTTTGGTCAATACCTAGAAATTCGATAAAATTCGGAATCGGATTTATTCAGGCATACAATTATCTGTATGCCTGAATAAGCCAAATAAGATATTCAGATATACCCGAATATTCGGGTATACCCGAAAAATTTGGGTCTGTCTGATTTTTTGCATTTTTGATGTTTTTTGTGTTTTGGCCTGCAGGGGGCACACTTTTCAAGCTAATGGTGCCAGAATTTCAGAGTATCATTCAGAGACAGTCCTGTTTATGTCAGCCAAGTTTGGCAAAGTTTGGTTCAGAGGGTCCAAAGTTATGGACCCCCAAAGTGGGTACCTCATCCCCCATTGTTTCCAGTGGGAGTTAACAGGAGATGAGAGCTACCCCTTTGAGGGTCCATAACTTTTGACCCCCTGACCCAAACTTCACCAAACTCAGTTGGTATCATCAAGACAGTATCTGGATGAGATCCTGAACTTTTGGTGCCAGTAGCATTAAAAATGCACCCCTGACAGGCACCCCAAGAAATTGCTCAAGATTCTCTGTCCTGCAGTGCCTTGGCACCATTGTAGCCAATAGGGAATTTCTGTGCAGGCTGCACATTTTTAAAGATAGAGGCACCAGACTTTCAAGGTGGCTCCAGGAGGCCCTCCTGGTAATAGCATGCAGGCTTGGTGAACTTTGCTTCTGTGGGTTCAATTTTATGAGCCCCCAAAAGGCTTATTTTGTTTCCCCTCTCCTACACATGAAGGCTGCTGGCTGAGTTCTCTCAGAACTCTCTCAAACCGCCGCCCCCAGAAGCAAAGTTCACCAAGTCTGGGTGCTATTACCAGGATGGCCTCCTGGAGCCACCATGAAAGTCTGGTTCCTCTATCTTCAAAAATGTGCAGCCTGCTGTTATGCCCAGCTGGCTCTATGCTGGAGATTTGGGGAGAGGGCTCTGGGGGATGGGTTGTTCTGGGTATGGGCGTCTAATTTCCTGCACCAGGGCTGCTGGTGTGAGTCTCCTGAACGGAACCAGCCAACTTTGCTAAAGTTTGGATGGCTGGGCACTCGTTCTGTTGCAATCAGGTTCACCTTCAACTGGGTGCCCACAGCATTTGCCCATTCCAAGCAAAGTTTAGCAAAGAGTCTCTGGATGATATCCTGACATTCTGGTGCCACTACATTTAAAAATGCATCCCCTGCAGGCCAAAATTTGGAAACATGCCAAAAATACCCCCAAAAGCCCAAATGTCTTCCATTCGGGTTCGTTCATATTTGGGCAGGACATATTCAGCCAATTTTAGCCACACAATATGCCTGGATGCACCCAGATTTGGGCCAAATCTGGGATTCAGTACACCCGAATCTCCAAGCCTAGTTGCTATGCAGAAGACAATGGCAAACCACCTTAGCTGTTTCTTGCAACTTGACAGCATTTTCCGTCCCTGCAGTATCCTCAAACTTAGTTGATACAGTGAACTTCCTTCACAGCAGGAACATCAGCACAAACCCTGGCCTAAGTCTCAGACCCGCCTTACCCATTCCCCATAGTATCAAGAGTAAGCCACTCTGGACATGCTGTGCAGTTTCTATGGTCTGCTGCAACCACCAGCAGTACCACAATCCCAGTTTCATGACGAAGAACCATCTAAAACAGCTGCAGGCAAAGAAAATAATTATGTCTCGAGGCCCACAGATCCATACAATGGAGGCTGCCCACAGGTGTCTCTATAAGAATGACAAATCTGTGGGGTCAGGTTTTCATTGATGAGGACGGTGACAGTCTGTCATCATTTCAATTTCCTGGCCAGAAAGCTGACCAAGCAATGAGGCAGAAGAGGAACAGAGCTTGCAGCCTTTGCATGCATACCATCAACTTCCCAGAAGTGATTGATTCTCCCGCTGACTGACAGAGAGCGGAGCCAAGACCGGACCTGCTCCACTGTCTTTTCTCTCTGTGGGCTTCACGGCTTGTTTCTTGAGGAAGATGGACTGTGGGGAAAAGGACATTCCAGCCATCCGTATATGAGCCTGCAATTGAAAAGTGCAGCAGAACACTCAGCATCTCACAGGAGACTTGGGAACGGGACAGGTAGAGACTGACTCTTGGGATAGACCTTTGCTCCTGCCCGTTAAACAAGGGAGTAGGAGATGCACTTGGGCTCCAAGAAAAGTGTTAGAAGGATGAGTGCCTTCACAAGGCTCATAATGGGGAGTGGCCGTGGCTCAATAGCAGAGCTTCCGCTCAGCATACAGAAGGTCCCAGGTTCAGTCCTCAGAATCTCCAGTTAAGAAGGATCAGGTGATGGGTGATGTGAAAAACCAAGACCCTGGAGAGCTGCTGCCAGTCTGAATAGACAATTCTGACCTTGGTGGAACAGAAGGGTAAGCCCCGCTTGGCAATCTGATCCTCACCAAGGAGTCAACACCAATCTGCCTGAGCATTAATAGTGCTTTGGTGGCCATTCAAAAACCGGGGGGAAAACGTACTTTCGGTTATTCTCATTGGGCAAGGCCCTGACTTGGACAGGCCAGGTTGACCCTGTCTTGTCTGAACTCTGAAGATAACCAGGCCCTGGTTACTACTTGGATGGCAAAACCACCAAGTTAATCCAGGGCTAATATGCAGAACCAGGCCATGGCAAACCACCTTTGAATGTCTCTTGCTTTGAAACCTCTACACTGTCACCATGAGTTGGTTGTGATTTGACAGCTCTTTCCCACCCACTACTGGGCAAAAGCAGAAAAGTGCTTCCCTTCAACAGCGGCAGAATTAATCCATGTTTTCATAGCACTTTCCACGCCAACAGCCCAGCTGGTGGCATTCTCCAACAGTTCCAATCACTTATATCAAGATGGAGCTGGGGGACGTCTAGAAATGGACATCCCAGAAAAAAGTATGCCTTTACCACACCCCCAAAGTTATCATCCTGCCAGCACTTGGACCGCAAAGAATGTCCTTTATCTCAACAACCTTTCAGAACGTAACGAAGTATACTTGGAAAGAGTGACCTGCCATTTGGTTAGACCAGGGGTCTTCGACCTGCGGCTCTCCAGATGTTCACGGACTACAAATCCCATCACCCCCTGCCAGCATGGGCCATCACCCAGCTAGATCTTATCAGAGCCTGGAAGCTAAGCAGGGTCAGTCCTGCTTAGTTCGTGGCTGGGAGACCACAAAGAAAGTTTGCTATGCAGAGGCAGGGAACAGTAAATCACCACTTCTCGACTCTTGCCTTGAAAACTTCATGGTGCTGGGGTTGCCATGAGTCGGTTGCAACCTAATGGCATGTAATTATTAAAGTACTGAAACAACTTAAGTATGCTCCCTTTCCTATTCATATTTCTCAAATAAAATTAGAGCCTCATTAAAATTTCTTGTCTAAGTAACCCCAGAGCAATTCCCTCTCCTATTAACTTTTAAGCATTCGTCTGAACAATGCGACAGTTCAGGTTTCGCTCAGATAGTCATCAAAGCATCTACAATCAGAAAGATGTGTCGGTAGGGAACTACTAGAAACAACGAAGCCTGATGAAGCCAACCAACCCCTAACTTCACTCTCTTCCCTCCTCCACATGGCTCTTCCGTGTCTGGGAATACCAACAATTACCAAATTAGGAGAAGTCTTCAAAACTGCTAGATCTATTTTTGCTGAGTTCATGTATCCTTTTGCTTTCTTACCTGAATGACAAAGTTAACCCAGGCAATCGGCATTCAGAGAGCGGATTAGGCCAGTGTGGAGGACTCTGGGTCAAGAAGTAACCTGGGTTTCCCTCTTCTTCTCCATCCACCACCAGCTCCCCCAGTTATACCTTCCTTCCCACCCACATGGCCCCCCACAGGTCCTTCTTTAGCCCATTTGTGAGCTCTCCCATTGCCTGCAATCACACCCTTTCCTCAATGTTGGCAGGTACAACATGGCTAGGAGCACCACCACTATAGCTGCAGAAAGTGCTGCCACCTTTACATCTGCACACCCATCCCCAGCAATGTGGAGTGTTGAGTATGGCAGGGAACACAGGTGATGGAGCACTCATAAGCAGATGAGGAAGGGCATATCAGTGTGCAGCAGGCACATAGCCAGGGAGTTGGCAGGAGTGGGCCCCAGCAGCTGCTCTGCCTCAGGAAATGCTCCGCCAGTTCTGGAACAGAAAGGCCTCACATTGCATTGCTAAAGCTAGTATTATGGGGTGTTTGGGGGATTTGGCTTACTGCAAACAGGAAGCCTTAAAGGGCTGCACCAAACACTTGAACCTGTTCTCAGTAAATAAGGCTGGACTGAGAATGATCCTACCTACAACATGGTAGGAAAAGTTCATGTTTGCTCCTCCACAGGAGCAGCAGTGGCGTAGTGGTTAAGAACAGGTGTACTCTAATCTGGAGAAACTGGGTTTGATTCCCCACTCAGCTGCCTGAGCTGTGGAGGTTTATCTGGGGAATTCAGATTAGCATGTACATTCCAACACATGCCAGCTGGGTGACCTTGGGCTAGTCACAGTTCTTCTGAGCTTTCTCACCCCCACCCACCTCACAGGGCGTTTGTTGTGAGGGGGGGAAAGGAGTTTGTAAGCCCTCTTGAGTCTCCTATAGGAGAGAAAGGGGGGATATGAATCCAACTCTTCTTTTTCTTCACTTGATGTGTACTACTCACCTAACTCTATTAGAGATTCAAAAGATTTCATCCAAAGGCCTCCTCATTGGCCCAGCTCCCAGGAAGTGACTTTTAAAGATTCCTTCTAAAAATAAAGGCAATCTTATGAACATGCCAAACATTCCTAGGAAATCTTTTTCTTTTCTGTTTTTTTTAGGGTGGCCAGATTTCCATTTCAGTTCATGCATCTCCTGGAGCTCGTCAGTGCCCCCATGGCCTATCTACCAATAAATCTTTGAGCATTTCTGTTTCATTTGGAGATCTGAACATGCCAGATTCCATTGGTTTGGATTAATGTTCTCTTTTTGCAAGCAAGCCACATGCATTTGTAATTCTGCACGCTGACAGGCTTTAAAACAATAATGGCTCCTAGCAGCCAACTTGAGATCGTTTTTGCCATTCTCGAAAATTCTGTGGGAAACGCTAATAAGGCAAATCAGCCCACCTGGACAACAGCATATGAGTGACGGTCAGAAAAAGCCAGGCTGATTTTAGAGTTGCACCCAAATACTGATAAGAAAGTCTCCAAAGCATGCAATGATGCTTTCAGAAAGTTCAGGGGTCCAAGCATGACGGAAGGCCACCCTCACAGTGCCACTGAAGGAAAGATACACCTTTCTAAATCCACTGAAGGGCACAATTGCTTAGGCATTAAATCAAAAGGCAAACCTGTGTAAGGCTGTTGCAGGAGTGTGAAACCAAAACCAAGCATCACCATAACTGTAAGCGATTTATGTCTCAGCAAACCCCTCAGAAGAATCGACCTCAAAACATGTCAAAGAGAAGGTGCTGTTGTGCTAAGGATACCATTTTCAAGCATTTTTCCCCCTTTTTACTGAATTATGCACACACAAGTGCATCAACCTTCCACTTAGTTAACGCACTTAACAGATTAGCTGAGGGACCCCGTTCAAGTGGAATTCACCAGCAGACGTCGTCCTTCAGTGCTTGAGCAAACTACACTTGAGGCAAAAGCCTGAAATTCAACTCCGGTGCCTTCCATTAACTAAGCTCCTCTGCCAAAGGTGTTTCATGCAGCACACAAACCATTCAAGTACATAGCTCACCTGCAAAAAACATGCCAGCGATAGAAAGGTGCAGCAAAATCACTGAACATGTGCAGAGGTGTTGTCCAAAATCTGGAAATCCAAACCAAAAGGGTGGAGCTGGGGGGGGGAGGGGAACTTACAATCCTCTGTGGACATGTGTGCCATTCCCCCAACTGAGGAAAAATAGGAGCATGGACTTGATGACATCACTTCCAGGGAAAACAGTGGGCCCATACTGGGTTGGCAAGGTCAAGTCGGGCAACTGCTGAGGATGTTGGAGGGGTGGCCACATTGGGAGCATTTGATGGGAGTGATGTCACTAACATCAGTATGTCACAGAGTTTCCAGCAATTCCTAGAGCTGCCCATCCACACTGGCACAGAAGACACTGGTGCTATTATGTGCATTTTCCCTCCCACTGTTGCCCATACAGAAACAATACAGCAGCCTCCTCTCCAGTTTGCAAACCAGATGATTGCTCCAGTGGACTTAATCCTTTAAAGCACAGGTGTCAAACTTGCAGCCCTCCAGATGTTATGGACTAAAGTTCCCATCATCCCCTGCCAGCATCACGCTGTGCAATTCTATAACATCTGGGAAATGCCAACATCTGGAGGGCCGCGAGTTTGACATCTGTGCTTTAAAGGATTCTGGCCCCAAGGAAGCCATGGCAGGATGAGTGCCAATGGCAGCCTTCAGAGCAGGTGGCTGTCCCTATCTAAGCCTTGAGCTGGGAGAGGAATCTGGCTGGATCAATCACAGTTTGCAAAGCACCAGCTCTTATACTCTAGCTCCAAGCTCCACACCCGCTACTCTAGCTCCAAGCTCCACACCCGCATATAGATTGTAGACCACCCGAGAAGATCCTGTTTCTAGAAAGACCTTTCTTCCCATGGTGCCTCAGATCAGAACACGTCTCACTCCAATACCGGAATCAAGCAATTTGGACCAAATCCAGAGTGAAATCTGGAGGGAGAGAATTTCCAAAGCAGCACTAAGGGTTTTTATTTAGGGTTTCATTTCTTGCTTGGCACAAGAGTGAAATATACAGAGTTGTTAATCTTGGAATCTTTTCAATAGTGGTACAAGATGTGGCAGGTCTGGATTTCCAAGGAGGAGGAAGAATGGACCAGAACACCAAGTGAAAAGTCTCCATTTTGCTTTCAGAGCTTGGAATGAATTAGGGTGTTTGTTCAGATTGTTACGCAAGCAGAAAGCTCTAGAGGTTGGGTCTCTTGAGCAGCCAGATTGCCAGCACTGGCACAGCTGTTAGGGACATGTGCCCCATACAAAGGTAGCTTCTGTTCCAAGAATTCACCTCTTGGATATAGGAGCAAGAGCAGGCTTTTGGATCAGCAAGTGCTAAAACACATGTAGTTCACCCCAATCTCACAGGAGCTGCAGTGTCTAAGAGCAAAAATGTTGAGCCCAGTAACACCAGAGGGGTGCAGTGGTTAAGAGTGACAAACACTAATTTGGAGAACTGGGTTCAATTCCCTGCTCCTCCACATGAAGTCTGCTTGATGACGTTGGGCTTGATGACGTTCTCTCTGAACTCTCTCAGCCCAGGTGGAGGCAGACAATGGCAAACCACCTCCAAGCATTTCTTGCCTTGAATACCCAAAGGGTCACTTGACCACACACACACACACACACTCACATACAATACCTTACAGACCAGCATCTAAGCTCTCCAGAGTCAAAGATCTGACAAAGGAAGACTTGATTCTCCAAAGTTTATACCCTGGTGATCTTGATGGTCTGCATTCAAATCTTGCTCTTGGAACAGAATTCAAACCACTTATTGGAGGACAGGTCCACTGAAGCCAACGGCCCCCATTCAAGGCCAGCCAATTCATGCTTAGATAAGACGACTGATTTGGAGAGCAAGTTTTGCACCATCTTTATTTCTGGGAGGAGTTCACCATGACCAGGGGTAGGGAACCTGTGGCTCGAGAGCCGCATGTGGCTCTTCTGCCCTTGCACTGCGGCTCCCACTGCCTGGCTCCTGGCCCCCATCCTTGCCCACCCTGCAGGCAGCAGGGCAGGCGCACCAACTGCCCGCAGACGGCTGGGCTGCGCTGTGGGCTTCCCCTCTCGCCTGCCCCGTTGGAGCGGGGCGGGTGCTTTCCCGGCGGCCAGCGAGGCCGAGTCGCTGGCCCCATCCTTGCCCGCCCTGCAGGCAGCAGGGCGGACGCATCCATACGCTTCTCAGAATGAGCAGAGTAAAAGGTAAAAAACCCCAATATATACAGTGTTATCTTTATTTTAAATGTCAAAAATTATTTGCGGCTCCAAGTGTTTTCTTTTCCCACGGAAAACGGGTCCAACTGGCTCTTTGAGTGTTAAAGGTTCCCTACCCCTGACCATGACGGTGAGCTGCCAGTCCTTCTGCAAGACAAGAAATCTCTTAATCGAAAACAAACTGTGGCTTTGTCCGCCAGTAACCAAGAAGCCACCTCTGAGTCGTCATCTCCCCGCAGCCCTTTCATCACATAACCCCACCCACATAAGCGCCTGCTATCATCACAGGCACTGGGCCATTTGCTAACAAAAGCATGCAGTGCTATTTCTATTCATATGTGCTTGCCAATTTTTCTGTCCTCCCTCCATTCTGCAAAGCATACAAGAATTTGTAACCCACCCATCCAATCGCCAGGAAATGTCCATGGGCAGCCCTCGTCAAAAATGAGTGCCTTTTGCATAAGAAGAGCTTAACAGAGGATCAGACCCCTCAAGGTAGTCCAGGACAGGCAGTTTCTGTAAGCACAACCCATTCTGCTCTTTCCTTATCTGCTGCCCCCTCTCATATTTTGCGCGCTAATCTCCAACGTCTTGCAAATGGGAAGATCGCACCATATTTAGCAGGGAACTTAACAAGGGGTGATATTCCAGACATCACATGCAATTTGTTTTGCTGTGGCAACAGCTCTAATGTATCCTGAGTTAAATAGATTTTCTCTTCTTCTTCCATCTCTGGCATAGATAACCCCACGTGTTCGGAATTCTGATGCAGAGCTATTTATGGAGTAAATATAAATATGCACACAAACAGTATCACTCCAGGGCTTGAAAGCTCAGTTGAGTGCAGATGGAAGGGGAGCCCGGCAGTTTTGAGAACTGCAAACCGGAGATGCCCTTTGACTTTCTCAGCAACTGTTTGGTTTGCAGCCCATCCATGATGAACCGACTCTCACGTGTGCATAGCTCTGAGCATAGCCCTCCATCCAAGAGTCACCTGGTCCATCATTCTGACAACAGAGGCCAGCCAGCAAGACAGCAGGGTGGTGCAGTGGTTAAGAGAGGAAGGCTCTAATCTAGAGAACCGGGTTTGATTCCCCAGTCCCCCACACGAGTGGAGGTCCCCAATCTGGTGAACGGGATTTGTTTCCCCACTCTTCCATATGAAGCCCACTGGGTTACCTCAAACTAGTCACAATCAGAGGCATATCGGGGGGGATGGCGCCCGGGGGCAACATGTGGTCGGGGAACTCCCCACACCCCCAGCCCCAGCCCCTGCCTGATGGAGGGGGAGCCGGCCTAGCAGCTTTTGCCGTCTCCCAGCCTCCCTGCTGACAGGGGGGCCAGGGAGGGAAGCAGCCGGCCTGCAGCCACCCGACAAGCAGCTCAGGAGGCTGCCAAGCCTCAGGCCGGCTCCTGTCATCCCTGGCTTCCCTGCTGACTGGGAGGCCAGGGAGGGAACTAACCAGCCTGCAGCTGCTGGACACAGAGGGAGCCACTGGGCGCCGGCTGGGTACTTGTGCCCAGAAGGCGCCCGGCGCCCCCATGTGACCAAACGGCATGCACCCAGGGACATGGGGTACCCCATGTCCCCATTACCAGTACGCCACTGGTCACAGTTCTCCCAGAACTCTCTCAGCCCCACCTACCTCACCAGGAGTCTGTGGTGAGGAAGAGATTGTAAGTCACTTTGAGACTCTTTAAAGGTAAAGAAAAGCAGAGTATAAAAACCAACTATTCTTCATCTTTTCCCTACTTACTCCTTTGGAACACATATGACGCTACCTTACACTCAATCATACTCTTGGTCCACCAAGGTCAGTACTGCTTACTCAGATTGGCAGTAGCTCTGTAGGATCTTGGGCAAACAGTTAGCAAGTTGCAGAACGTGAAATGAGGTGCCTGCCACAGTGATGACCATGCCTGTTGTTTAAGAGAAAGGCAAGGTTCTCAAGATACTGAACTCTCTTGCTTTTCCAGAAGCATGGAGTTCACCCTGTTGTGGGAGTTTGTTTACTTCATTTTTAATTTTACCTTTCTCCCCAGTGGGGACCCAAAGTATCATAGAACTCTCCTCACAACAGCCTTGCAAGGTAGGTTAGGCTTAGAGCCCACAATTAACTCAAGGCTGCCCAGGAAACTGCCATGGCAAAGTGGGGATTTGAACCTGGGTGTCCCAGATCCTTGTCTAGGCATATAACCCATATACTGCAACTGAGAGGTGTCCCCACCTCTAGCCAGTCATTTTTGAATGAAGCAGTCTGCTGCTGAGGGCACCAAGAGATAGAGGAAGGACAAGAAGAGGTAGGAGAAAGGGGTGTGGCTCAGTGGCAGAGCATCTGCTGGCTTGCAGAGGTTTCTGGGTCTAGTCCAGTGGTGGCGAACCTATGGCACTCCAGAGCCCATCAGCCCCTGCCAGCATGGCCAATTGGACATGCTGGCAGGGGCTGATGGGAGTTGTAGTCCATGAACATCTGGAGTGCCATAGGTTCGCCACCACTGGTCTAGTCCCTGCTGTTTCCTGTTGAAAGAACCAGGCAGCAGGTAATGTGAAAGACCTCTGGTTTGGGGTTTTTTTTTGCCCTTGGTGGATAATCTACCATAGGCAAGCTAAAGAAGCAGAGCATCCAACTGGTGAAGAAAGCCCTTCAGTGGCGATCCTGGCAGTGAATCTCTGTTGTCACATCAATACTAAGGGGTAAATCCTGGACTGAATGGCCCAGGCTAGCCTGGTCTCGTCTGCTCTTGAGAGCTAAGCCGGGTTGGCCCTGATTAGGACATGGATGGGAGGCTACCATGGATTGTTATACTGTGGCAGGCAATGGCAAACCACCTCTGATCTTCTGTTCCCTTGGAACTCTTTACCAGGTAATTATAAGTCACCAAAAGGCTCACAGCTGAAGAGCTTTCTTCACCTGTTGAATGCTCTGCAGGTGCAGGTGAGAGGGCCTGAGCTTGCAGAGACTACCAACTGGAGATTCGCAGCAAAGCACAGCCTCCCCCATCTTTTACGGGTCACCCGATGAAGCCACTATGGGGCAGTGGTCCCTATAATAGCGTGCTGCCAAATGCATTATGTCTTTGTTATGCTAATGCAAGGATGCAGCACAACTTAAATAGCACTTCCAGAAAAATTAAGTATATTCATTGACACAACGAAATGTTTTCACCCTCCGTGTAACCTTCACAGTTCCTGTACAAAATCTATCAGTCAGTAAACTATTCATCTGTGAATGCTTACCAATTATTATGCTAATGCTGCACAATACGTTACTGCCGATTCCCTCTAAACGCCAAGAAATGTAGACGTCTGGCAATACGGTTCCCGTATTATAGCCCTATCAATAAACACAATAATATTTGCAACTGGATTTTCAGCAGCAGCAGAGACAGAACAATGTGTATTTGCTCTTCTTGTTACCATTATTATTATTATTACAATTGGACACCATGGAGAGGAAGAAGAAACAGCCTATCTATAGAGAGCCACAGATTTCAGAGTTGAGCTGAAGCTATCGCTTTAGCTTCATGTCTGCTTTTGTTAGTTTCGAAAGGCAGCTTACCTACCTCCTCTAACAGGCATCCGTTTCTTGTCCTGATAGAAACATGCTGAAGATCGTGTCTCATATTATAGGCAGCAGTGAGATCTCACGGCTAGCTCACAGGAACAGCGTAAGGATGCTCTGAAGGTGTGGGACAACCCCAGAGCTCATCTGATCATGTTCAAGAAAGCTCCCATCTCAGCTAAGGATGCTTTTGAAATTCTCTCATCCAACCTCTTCCTCTCCCACCCACACACAGCATACAGAGTTCTGAATTACCTGGTTTAGTTTCCAAAGTGAAATCGGCACGTGCCAGATCCTGTACTATTCAATGCTTTAAATGTTCTGAATGCTGTAGAAAATGTTACATGTGTACAGTTACTGCAGCTTTCATTCCCTCTGTAGACTTCACTCTCCAAAAATGGTCACACTGATAAAGGAGCAGCCACAACTCACCATGACCGCCATTGCTGCTAGGGAGGGGACAGCCTAGACAACAGGCTGCCGCCTTCCCCTTGCCTCGCGAGACCTCTCCAGACACACGAGGCTCAGACATGCGTGGGCGGGTGGGTGTCACTGAGCACTGACGTCAGGGAGGTCGCCCTGACATCACGGGGAGGGCAGGCCAGGCAGCCTAACGTGTGCCATCTGGGGGACAGCACTTGGGCTGCCCAGCACACAGATCAGTCCCCCATGCTGCGCCTTACGCTTCTGTTAACCTGGAACCAATATGTTAATAAAAGGCTATGGCCTTTTACCACACAAAAGCTTGTTGTCGTTAATTTAATTGGGGATTAACAGGAGGATGGGCTCTTAGTTACTTCTCTCAGACAGCAAAGGACTTCAACGCACCTCCCCCCCCCCAATAAATAATATCAGCTGCTCAGCAGAGAAGCCAAAAGCAACTCAAAGGGATCAGTCTGGAAGACCTTACAGAGTGGAAAGGCTCTACAGGCTTTTCAGAAAGTTTCATGTGGTAATTTTTTTTGTATTTCCCACCACTGAGCATTTTTCCCCTGCTCGAATCAAGTTGATTGCATTTTGCATTGTATCTACTGGAGTTTTGACTCTTACAACCTGGAAATCTCATTGTTCCTTTCGGTGCTCCTGGACTCAAATCTAACCACTGGCAGAAGTCTTTTAGGAGACTCTTCCAAAGAGAAAGAGCAGCCACCAAAAAGATTCAAAGCCCTGCAGAGATACACATACTTGAAGGACAGCAGAGCTTACCAAATCTGCAGGATTGGTGTAAAGAGGGGCCTGGTGCATGCACGAAGAAGCAGTCCTGGATATATGATTGATTATTTGCCCCGTGGAAGACAAAATGACTTAGCTGGCCTCACTGGGTGGTGGAAGTACTCATCTTAGATGCGATAGAGAAGTTAGAAGAGTATGACTTGTCATACCCAATGCTTTCTCTACACAGTGGCATAGTGGTTAAGAGCAGGTGTACGCTAATCTGGAGGAACCGGGTTTGATTCCCCCGCTCTGCCACTTGAGCTGTGGAGGCTTATCTGGGGAATTCAGATTAGCCTGTGCACTCCAACACACGCCAGCTGGGTGACCTTCGGCTAGTCACAGTTCTGAGCTCTCTCAGCCCCACCTACTACACAGGGTGTTTGTTGTGAGGGGGGGAAGGGAAAGGAGTTTGTAAGCCCCTTTGAGTCTCCTTACAGGAGAGATATAAATCCAACCCTTCTTCTTCTTGCTTTTTCTAGACTTGCTTTTTTTTCTTTAAGGTAATTCAGAATAGTATTTGGTTATTAGTGAATATATTATCAAGTGTTAATTACTGTTTTGTTATTTACTGTATTATGTCTTCATTTCCTTTCTATATCGTAATGATTCTTCAGTTATGAAGTTTTGTAAATTTTAAATACTTAATAAAAGAAAAAAATTTTAAAAAAAAGAAGCAGTCCTTTAAGGAAGGAGGTTCCAATTCATGAAGGGCACAGATGTCAAACTCACGGACTTCCAGATGTTATGGACTACAATTCCCATAATCCCCTGCCAGCATGATGCTGGCATGGGGATGATGGGAACTGTAGTCCATAACATCTGGAGGGCCGTGAGTTTGACACCTATGATGAAGGGGCTTACAGGCATGAATCAGCACCTTGAGTCACATCTGGAAGCAAACAGTCAAACAAGGAAATTGTTCTGGGGTTAGTGCTGCATAAGTTTGACATCACAGAGATCTTGTCTCCAGGTGAGCAAGATCTGACAACTGAGCCATGAAATGCAAACAATTAACAACTGAGACATAAAATGATAAAAGGCATTATTTGTGACAATGCCACTTGTCCTTCTAATAATGTCTCACTAATAATGTCTCACTTTTAAACTCTTTACAATTTGTGTGTTCAACACTGTCAAGTCACTGCTGGCTCATGGTGACTCCTCCAGAATGTCCAGTCACTAACAGGCATGCTCAGGTCTTGCAAACTGAGGGCCATGGCTTCCTGTTTAGAGTCTTACTCTTTTCCTGCTGCCTTCAACTTTTACTAGCATTGTTGTAAAGATGATGCAGATACTGGTTCATGGCGAAAACTACAAGTTCCAACACATTTTGGGTTCAAATCAATATGTGCATGTGTGGGTGGGTGTTAAGAGTCATCAAGTTGCTTCCAACTCATGGTGAACCTATGAATCAGTGTCCTTCAAAATGTTCTATCGTTAACAGCCTTGCTAAGGTCTTGCAAACTGAAGGATGTGGCTTCCTTTATAGAGTCAATCCATCTCATGTTGGGTCTTTGCCTTCTCCTGCTGCCTTGAACTTTACAATAGCATTATTGTCTTTTCCAGTTTAGCTTAATCCAGAACAGCCAAGTTGATCCCCTAACAAGTATATGCTTCCCCCAGCAGCGCCACCGTCCCTGCCTCATCTGGATTCAACTGTGGTTTTGTTGTCATCTGCCACCATATATCCAGACATTGATTTAGAGGAGAATGATGCAACTGGAGGATTAGGGGAAACTGGGTGTCATATACTGAAGAAACTCAACTCCAAAGCTTCAAGTAATAGCACTTAATAGCCTCATGTAGATAGTAAGAGCATGGTGGGTTCTCAGTTAAGGTGATTATTTCATGTGCAATGCATCCACAGAAAGGCTCCGTACATCACTGAATATCCTCGGACTCCCACACACCCTTGTAACAGGCAATGCCTCCATGTTCACTAGTGAGGTTTTAAGAGGGTCTTGACCATCATCAAGATCCAAGAGGTCACTTTAGATGGGAGACTACCCGCTATCTACAAATGGGTTGGTGGAAAGGGCCACCCAACAGCTCATGTCAGAGAAGAACTTTTCCAGGAAATCCAAGTGAGTGCCAGTGCTATTATCAGAAACTGGATAGCCCTCATATGTAGTCCAGGTGGGTGGAATGATTATGAGGTACCATGTAGAACACCCCATGTCTCACACAGGAAGCAGACTTTATGATCAGGTATGATCAGATATGGGTCAGAATCTCTATGATCAGGTTGTGAATTCTCCAAGTGGAAGTCCTGAATTCCCTGGCCCTGTAACTGTTGCAGAATTTGTCTCAGCCAAAGCCAGACACAGCATGGCTGTCCTTCAGCCCCATCCAACGGGCCAAGCACCCAGTCACAACACCACCAGCCACTCCCAAGGAGGCTTCCTGGTGATATGGGGAGGCTAAAAACACAAAAAAAGTTTCCCAGCAGCGTGGGGAGGCTAAAAACGCTAAACAGGTGGTGTAAGTCCTAAGCCCCAGCTGCTGGGACAACTGAGGCAATAGCCAGTTGGGACTCCTTCAGCCACACCTATGGACTGTCCCTGTGATGCTGGCAGTAGGGATGCAGGCACAGCATTCAGCGCTGCATCCCACTGCCATGGAAGGCTGTGGCGGCTGCCCATGGGCAGATTCACCCCTCCAACCAGGGCATGTGCCCCAGGGAGAGAAAATCCACCACTGCTTCCAACGGTGAATTCAGGCCCCACCTTTGGACGAGCCTGCCAGCATCACAAATCAAAGAGGTTCAGAAAATGATCTGTGAGTCTGGATTGTAGATAGAAGTTGCCATGGAAACCTGGGCAGAAGAGTCCTACCCCCTACTGACCACTGAGATTGGGCCATTCACCCAGTATCTCTACATAGCTGTTCATTCTGTTTGTTCATATCATTTGACTCGTTTACAGACTTAGTGGAGACGCGGTAACTGAAGGGTGGCCAGACTGTAAGGATAACACCTTATTACCCTTGGTTCCTACCGGAAGGCTGTGCTCAGCCTCCATTCCCAATGCCCCTTGTCAACTGGGACCCAGACTACAACAGAGCAGCTTATGCACTTAGACCCCTTCCGCACATGCAGAATAACACACTTTCAACCCACTTGCAATGCACTTTGCAGCTGGATTTTTACTGTGCAGAATAGCAAAATCCACTTGCAAACAATTGTGAAAGTGGATTGAAAGTGCATTATTCTGCATGTGCGGAAGGGGCCTGAGAGGCGCAGACCTAAAGAATTAGCTGGGAGCCTATTTTTACTTTCATTTGCAGATGCAGATGTTTCATGTCCGCGGCTGCAATCATGTCTTTGCTGCTTCCCTTCCATCCACCTCTTCAACCAGAAAAAAAAAGAGATTGCACAACAGCACAAAACGGAGTGCCGTAGTGGTACCTGCCAGGTGAGAACAGAATTAGATTTGGTACCAATTTCTCCTAGAGAGACATCCAAAGCTCAGGCAGCATTGATGACCAGCCACATCACAAAGCATATTTACTCAGAAGCAAGTCTCACTAGGTTCAATAGGACTTAAAAACAAGTGTACACAGGACTGCAGCCTTAAACAAATGAAACTGCCTTATCTCCACTCAGACCACTGGTCCATCTGGCTCAGAAATCCTTGTTCTTGGAAAACTTATCCGTGAGGTTGCCAGACCCCAGCTGCAGCCTGGAGAGCTCAAAGAATTGCCCCTGACCTTGAGACTACAGAGATCAATTCCATTAGAGGAACGGGCAGCTTCGGAGGCTGACTTTATAGCATCACAGCCTTACTGAGCTCCCGAAACTCCATCCCCAAACCTCTATGAATTTGCCAACCCAGAGCTGGCAAACCTATTCATCAGTCTGTAATTAAATCTTTCGGACATGGACTTCAGCTAAACCATAGACTGGCCTTTTTCACAGCAAATACAAACACTGTGTTTAAAGCAAGCACTCCTAGCACAAAGCCTGAACATTTTGCAGAATAAACCAATCCCAAATCTTATTATTTGGTTGATTATTGATTGATCCAAACTCATTCCTATTAGGTGGAAGAGCCATTCCTTGATCACACAAAAAACCCAACATGTTGCATTCTGTTTAAGCTACCTGTGAATGTTATGTATTGGTCAGATTAAAAAAAATAAAATTTGAAAGGGCAGCAGGTTCAAAACAATACGTTTAAAATGATTTCACAGAGGTGGCCGTGTTAGTCTTGGGGCTTCAAAGTAAACATAATAATTTGGTATGCAGATGAAATTGAAGATAAAAGAAAGTGTGTAAGTAAAGAGAGAGAATTAATGCCTGGGTCACTTTTGTATGTTTTGTGATGTGGATTCTCTTGCGCTGTACTTTGGTTCCCTTCCTTGAGCCATCAGCACCCTTGCCCAAGATTTGAATACTTTGCTGTGGACTCAACATAGCTCTGTTTCTTGAGAGATCTGCACTGCAGAAATTTTGAGCTCTGCTATGGATTCCCTTTTTTGAATCTTTTGATTCATGGATTCACAGTCTCAGGACACATCCTGGAAATCTCTTTTGAGAACTAAGCACCTAATAATCAATATTTAAGTAACTTGCATGTGTGAAGGAGCAGAGTGGTAAGCTGATGTATGGCAGTCAAAGCCTGAGTTCGATCCTGAGGGAAGTTGATTTCAGGTAGCCAGCTCAAGGTTGGCTAAGCCTTCCACCCCTCTGACCTTGGTAAAATGAATACCCAGCTTGCTGGGGGTAAAGTATAGATGACTAGGGAAAGCAATGGTAAACACAGCCTGACTAGTAAGCGTTATGATGTGATGTCACTCCATGGGTCAGTAATACACCTTTGTTTTTTGCATGTGTAAACTTATAGGGCACTATTCTGCATTCGCCCATGCAGAATAATGCACTTCCAGTCCACATTCAATGCACTCTGCAGCTGGATTTTACTGTGCGAAATAGCAAAATCCACTTGCAAACAATTGTGAAAATGGATTGAAAATGCATCATTCTGCATGTGCAAAAGTGCCCGTAGAGTATTTGCCTATTGACATTAGATGCTCTTGTATAGTTCTTTGCTTGTGCTCATGACAAAATCAGGATCTGGTTTCTGATAGGTCTATCTATGTTAGTCTGTTATCATAGTTGTCAGCATTGCTCAATGGGACTTCTGAACACAAGGAATACTTGCTCACCTTAGGTGAATAGAATGTTTTCTCTATGCAGTGCATTGCTTCTTTCAAATGTCAGTTTGAACAATATACTGCCTTCTTCAAAGAAAAAAAAAGATATGACTGAATTTTACCAGCACATTTGTGGTACAACAACCTCAATCCCTTGATGTCCTTTGCTCTTACATATTCTAAATGAAGAAGCACGGTGGTTCCTTACAGAGGCATAAGAAACAGTGGCCATTGTATTTTTAGTAATAATTCAGCTTTCAGCAAACTTTTTTTTTAAATTAAAGAATCTTAAAATATGTGAGGTACATGCACAGTGTGACAACATGGTCTACACCAGCATATTTTAATCAGTGCTTAACCCCCCAGAATCTTTACCCGTATGTTAGCCAGTCATGTCATCTTGCCTAATAAAAACCCCATTGTTAGTTTTACGACCGAATTGAGTGTCGCATTGACCGCTCTAAGAGCATCTAAAGAGTTTTCTGTTTTATGGAGTTGTATTGATACAGATACAAGGCTGCGACTGCATTGTTAGAATTCAAGAGGAAGCAATCCCTCTAAGGGACTTCTGACCATAGCAAACATTTCAGTTCATAAATCAGTCTTCTATTTTCCCCTGCTCACAAAAGAATCCGTCTCCGTAATGCACAACCAATGACAGAGTTCCACATCTCATTGCAAATGTCTGGTCCCAGCGTTCAGATTTTTTTGACTATGTGATGTAAAAGTTCAAAACTGCTCCCAGTTATGTCACAAACATGTGCCCTGAATTAACTGGTGCAACACCATGATACTTTATTTTATTTCAAATTTATGTCCCACCCTATCCCCGCAGGGCTCAGGGCGGGTCACAACAATCAATAAATGCAGTTCATAAAAAACATTTAAAACAGAGGTATACAAAAATTAAAACAATGCAATAACACCTCATAACAATCTACACTGCAGGAGTATTACAAAAGTAGATGACAACATAATCCCTTCCAACTCAACCTGTTCTCCCTCCTCCCCCTACATCTAGGGATGTGGAGGACCAGGGTGGGGAAAGAAAAAAATAAAATTTATTTTTCAACGTGAGAACGGGTGGGAGTTTCAGGGGTGAAAAGCTCCAACAAAATATTGAGTGAGAAATTCCTTTCTGAGTGATAACATGCCTTGTCTATAAAAAGTGTTTCACTTATTCCAAATCAAAACAATGCATTCTACTGGACAGAACAGAGACCTAGGATTCCTGTCTTATTACCAATGCTGATCACTTCGCCCCCCAGTGATGCAGAGTGGTAAGCTGTAGTACTGCAGTTGAAGCTCTGCTTATGACCTGAGTTCAATCCTGACAGAAGTTGGTTTCAAGTAGCCAGTTCAAAATTGACTCAGCCTTCCATCTTTCCAAGCTCAGTAAAATGAGGACCCAGCTCACTGGGAGTATAGTGTAGACGACTGGGGAAGGAAATGGCAAACCACCCTATAAACACAGTCTGCCTAGTTAATGTCATGATGTCACCCCATGACTCTGTATTTACTACCTCTACTGCTTTAACTATCTTTACTACCCCTATGAATATCACACCTAATCCAATCATGACTGCTATCACCATTTACTTGCTGTTGGATTTACTTGCGTCACTTTCTTGCTACATACTGTTGCCATTAGGAATCTGAATTCACTGTTCTCTATTTAAGGACTGTTGGGCTCACATTCTAGTTGTATCTGAAGAAGTGGGCTGTGATTCACAAAAGCTCACACCCTGCCAGAAATGTTGGTAATCTTTAAGGTGCTACTGGACTCTTGCTCTCTTCTACTGCTACAAACAGGCAAAAATGGCTAATTATTGTGATCTTATTAAAAAACGTATGCTACCCATAAAAAGTCTTGAAATTAATGGGGAACACTGAAAAAGGCCACTATAAACTATCTCCTTTTTAAAAAGAAGTGAAATGCTTCTTCAGATAAGATTTTTTACCCTCAGAATGAATAAAAGACTTAGGACTTCTTCTATTTCTCCAACAGAAAAACAGGGAAAGTTTTGGGAATGCTAAAAATGACTTTTTTTTTCTTTTGGAATGGATGGAAAACAAGCTTTTATTCAAGATGTGCACTATAAAAGTTTTATGCTGTCAGAGGGTGGCCATCGTGGTCTGAGTAGAACGGCTAGATCTGAATCTAGTAGCACCTTAAGATACTCACAAGATTTTCGGAATATGAGCTTTCAAGAGTCAAAACTCCCTTTGTCAGATACCAAAGTGAACTTCCTTGGACTCTTGAAAGCTTATACCTTGAAAATCTTACCAGTCTCTGAGGCACGACTGGACTCAAATCTAGCTATAAGGATTTGATGTAAGACAGTCTACACAACATCAGATAATGATCTTTTCCAGGTATATTGCAGATGTATACATCATCTTCAAGAATACCTTTTTAAAAGTAATTTCGGCAACAAGTGGCATGCTGTAATGTGTTCTAATGATTATTTATGAATGATTTCAGTGTTTTCCATGTTGCAAAAAGCCAGCTATAAAGAGCCAGTGTGGTGTAGTGATTAGGAGTGACAGGCTCTAATCCGGAGAACTGGTTTCAAGTCCCCACTCCTCCACCGGAAGCCTGCTCAGTGATCTTGTACCAGTCATAGTTTTCTCAGAACTCTCTCAGCCCACACTGAGGCAGCCAATGGCAAGCCACCTCGAAATGTCTCTTGCCTTGAAAAACGCCACAGGGTTGCCATAAGTCATGTGTAATTTAAGAGCATTTTACACGCACACACACAAAGTTTGACTCAGTATCCAATCATGCTGGGAGTCTTTCTGATTGTTTCTGCAGGAGTATGTTTATGTCCCAACTGTGTACTTTGCTTGCTATACCATTTGTTTTCTACATCCAATTTTTCTCCTGCTTCTCAGTTGGCAAACATTAAGACGTGTGTGCTATAGCAGCACAGGACATAACAGTTTAATATTCTTCCTCAAGAATTAGACATACTTGCTGTATTTCTTACAGCAATGAAGACATTTGTACTTTTAAACCCCACAAATATATCTAAAAATACAATTCAACAAGAAAAGTAAGCTATAAATGATGTGATTTGTGTTGTTTAGTCAGTAAAATATGGCTAGGTTTGATGGAAAAGTAAAGCACAGCTATCCCTTCCACATTGTGACTTTCCCTGTTGCCGTTTCTATATATTGCGGGTCAGCATAAGATATTAAAAGGGATTTTTCTGGAGTTTTGCAGAAGCTGCAGACAACACACGAAGGCCAACAGACAACACTGACTTATTCTCTGGTAGGAAGGGAAGGCCAAAAATTTTTACACAGATTTCCAGAATGTGGAGGCGCCGTGCCCCTAACCCCCGCGACGGGGAAGGGACAACTGTATTGAATATATTTCAATTTTCCTTTAAAAAAAAACAGCATTGAGGTTAATGTCCATGAACTTATTTATTAGAAATCAGGCACTGCAATGATTTTATTTAATACCTCTAATTAGAGCTTGTGATTAATGCTGTCCAAGGTCAAAGCTCAGAGGAATGTTCCAATGGGTTCGATAGAACACATACAACTCATTAGCTTGATTGGCTGACTTGAAGGTATTGGCCTCCCAAGATACCACAGAACTCCACGCCCATCTCCTGGCCTTCCCTATTTCCACAGAAGCAGACCAGCAGATGGGGATTCACGCCTGAATTATATGTTCTCTTCTATAACAAAAATGACTGGCAGATTCCTAGATGGAGGAGTGGAGAGTTGGGAAAATGAATAGTCAGTGTACACTCCTCTTGGATGAAAGGTAGTCATTTCTGTGGCCTCAGATTATAGGAATTAGTTTTGTGTGTGTGTGTGGGAGGGGGTGTTATGGAGCATCTGCTTTTGACCCAGTCCATGCAAGCATTGGTTATGGTAGAAGGATGATTAATATAACAGCTGGAGTGTGGAAGTCCCCTCTCTCTGTTTTCTTGTATTCATAGGAGAAAACATGGATTTTTGCTTAAATGCTTTCATGGAATTATGTTTTATAGGGATCAGTTCTGTTTATAGCTGTTATCACAGGCCTTTGAATGTTTGACTTCAGTGTTCATAAAATACCTTAATGCAGGGCTGTCTCGTGGAAGTGGGGAGCGATCTCTCGTTGTTCTCTGTTTAGGACTATGTGAAAACACATTCTGGGTTTAACACTGATATTTCACTTCTAATGGTCTTCCTTGTGTTTCCCCTTGATATAAACCTAACAAGAACGTTGCTTTCAGACCAAGGTCTCCCCACTGTAGTCGGCAGGTTAGCTCCCGTCCTCCCATTCCCTGGTGCTGGTCAACAGGCTGCTCAGGAAAAAATGAAGAAGGCTCTTCGGCGTCGCACTGATGTGCAGTGTCACTTCCAGTCAAACAAAGGAAGTGATGCCGCTGTGACCGTGTGACACTCTAGGATTCACCCAGAACGTTATGGGTAAATGCTAAAGCGTTGTCATGACGTGACGACGGCAATCCCAGGTTTTCACCGATGGTGATGTTGTATATGAACACAATGTTGAGAACATTGTCCCAGCATCCCAGACTTTCTCAGTATGTTGCCAGCTATGACTGGCAGTCTCAAAATGTGGTGAGCTGGATGGTCCAGCCGTGCCTGATTTCATCAGATCTCAGAAGCCTCGGCTATTAAGCAGGAAGGGCTGAACTTAGGGCTGGCAATGAGTAGTAGGATTGGGATGAGAGGGAAAAACTAGAAGTGACAAAAGATAGCTCTAGTAAAAGCATAGAATTTCCACCATTCCAAGGCAAAACCACAGAATTTCCTGCAATTCCTAGAGGTACCCTCGATTCCTTCCAATTTTTCCCCAAAGGTCATTTAATGGCAAGCACTGCCAACAGTTAGTTTTTTAATTTAATTTTTTCTTAAGTGGTGGTGGGGGGGTGAGTAATGGGACCACTCCAGCTTAATGACTGGAGAAGCTGGCCTTGTATGGGATCAACACCCTTCCAACAACAGTCTCTTACAAAGAAAAAAAGAAGGGAGGGACACAGTGCAGCATAGAGGTTAAAATTGTTGTGAGCTGCCTAGAGCCCTTTGGGGATGAGGCAGCCTATAAAATCGAATAAACAAACAGAAAAAAGGTTGACTCTACTCTGAAGAACCTAGGTTGATTCCCCACTCCTCCACATGAAGCCTGCTGGGTGAATTTGGACCTCACAGTTCTCTCAGAACTCTCTCAGCTCCACCTGCCTCAAAAGGTGCCTGTTGTAGGGAGAGGAAGGAAAGGAATTTGTAAGTTGCCTTGAGATTCCTTACGGAGTTTCAAGGGCATAAATCCTAACTCTTCTTCCTTCTCCACAAGGAGCTTGCTAGGTGACCTTGAGCTAGTCATAGTTCTCTCAGAACTCTCTCAGCCTCACATACTACCTCACAAGGTGTCTGTTGTGGGGAGAGGAAGAGAACTGAGCCAGTCCGGGCCTCGCATGTTGAGAATGCCCCTGTATGTGTTCTGGCCAGGACTGGAGGTGTATCTCCGCCCAGGATAGGAATAATGGCTGTCGCCTTCCTGATGAAGACGGATCGCGAGCCCTGGGATTGTTGGGATGTGGGCCGGGCATGGAGATGTTGTCGGTTCTGACTCAGAAGATGGCAGTTCTGGGAGTTGGCGGCTGGAAGTGGGTGAAGGGCCAGGAGGATGGCCCTCATTTCTAAGAGATGTTGATCGGCAGGCGAAGCCGCAGAGGGAGCAGGCTAAGTCCCTTGTGCGATGTCCCCTTTAGGAGGCTCCCCACGCCGCCAAGGCTGGCGCCTGTGAAGAGTAAGGGTCGATGTGGGGTGTAGAGGTGACTTTTCCCCGTGAGAGGCTCTTTTCCGCTTTGGACTCAGAGCAGGCTGTCGCGAAGTTGTTTGTTGGTCTGCAAGTGGACCTGTCCCTTTGCATGATTCTGGAGCTGGTAAGGACGTGAGGGAACAACTGCAACATCCGGCATTGGAATCCTGGCTCCACTGTAATACGTCTATCACTGATATGGAAAAGTCCCATCAGTTTGGCCAGTTGCAGGAGAGAGGGCTAAGGGGATGACCGCTTTCTGGATTTTGGCTATCTTGGGTGGTGGGATTTAGAACAAGGCGGTTGTGGAGGGTGTCCACGATTGCCCCTATGCAGGTGTTCATCCGGAAAGGGAAGGGTTCCAGCAGAGAGCTCTTCTGTAGGCTGACAAGGGAAGCCGTGTTTACATAAGAGTGTGCATGACTCAGCTGCAGGATCCTGTAAGGCCTGCTCTTTTGGATCGCCAATTCCTGACTAAGATGTCGCTTCCAAGTACGGTAGTGAATATGGATGCCCTGTTCCCCGGAGTGGCCATGATAGGGGCTAGGAGGACCTTCGAGAAAAAAAACTCCGAGGGGCGTGGCAAGTCCAAATGGAAGAGGATTTGTATTGGCAGCTGGTCTTTGTCCCACTGCAAACCAAAGAAATCTTCTGTGTAGAGGATTGATGGGAATATATGGGAGGTAGGCCTCCGTGGAGGTCCAAGGAGGCTTCAGGAAGTCGCCTGGACGGAGTGCCTCTACGGATGGACCTGGAGGGTTTCCATTCTTGAACCTGCGCAAACGGGATGAATCTGTTCTACATAGCTGAGGTTGAGGGATGGCTTCGGCCAGTCAGCCGCCTCTTGGGGACGTGAAAAAATGGGCGGAAGTAGACGCCGCGACTTAACGTCGGGTGGAGGTGGGGCACCAAGGTTCGGGATTGGGTTTGAATGCGGGAGTAGATGACGGATTGCCTCCTGCCTTCTTTTTTGTTTGTCCGGATTGCATTGGAGAGGCAGGTGCGCGGAATCTGCATCTTGGGAGCCGGAGAATTCTAGGAGGTATTCCTCGGATGACCACCTCCCTGGTCCACTGAGTCCACGTGCGGGTCAGCCTCTGTCCACTGATGGTGAAAGTGTTGCAGGCGACCTCCCACTGGTATGCGTGATGGTAGTCAGGATTTGGCGGTTCTGTCATACTTGGAAATTGTCTGGCTCCTCTGCCCTGCTTTCGGCGATTGTAGGGACGAAGGAACTGTTGGAAAGTATTGCGCCTGGCTAAATGTTTGCTGTTGCTGTTGAGGTTGCTGAGGGAACCAACGCTTACTATCTCTGGGCTTCCTAGCAAGTGTGGCAAGTGTACGCAAAGGTGTAATGGTTTCCAGAGCGGGAAGAGGATAGCGTCTCGATCAGGACCTGACGTATCTCGGCATGGGATTTTGTTGCCCTTGGGCTCTTACTTCAGAACAGCATCTAGTTCTTTTCCTCAATGAGGCGTCGGAGCAATCAAAGGTGGAGACGCATCTGTTTGGAGTGGAAGTCGGCTGGACTACATGCTTTTAACCAGGCTTGTCTTCTGACCACCGTAAGCAAGTGCTAGGGCCCTTGAGGTTAGCATTAGGGCGCCGCATGTGTGAGTCTGCCCAATAGGAGACGGCGGCCTTCATGTTTCCCACACCCTCCCCTGATGACCTTGAGCTTCAGGAGGGGAGCATGAGAAGGAGGCGACGTGAATCCACACAAATGGGTGGCCCTGGCCATGGCAGTGGAGGATGTATGAGCCTCGGGATGGATAGGGCTAGTCTATCGTGGATCCGCTTGAGGAAAGATACATCAGCTCTGGGCGATCTGTGGCGCCCTTCAGGTTGCCTCTCCCCGGCCTTGGTGACGCAGGCCGCCTAGGGACTGGGAGAGCCACGTACTGGGGCCACCAGGGGTGTTTTGATGATGTTGTGAATGTGCTCAGGGAGCACATAAAGGCTTTTGAGGAAGGAAGGACAACTCTTACTAGCCTCTAGATTGAGCCACTCTCTCTTAATCCTCCTTTCGAAGAATTCTGGTAGGGGAAATGCAGGAGGAGCCTCCTCAGACTGGGGGAGGATTCCCTTCTTCCCCTTGGGGACTTCTGACTGACTCTTTTAGAGGTGGAGGGGCCCTCGGGGTCCTCTGTAGCATCTACGTGGATCCTTGCAACTCCAAGGCTGAGATGGTCCCTTTGGGCTTTCATAAGGGGCAAGGTCCTCTTTAAAGAGTCTTAACGCACTGTTCATTGGGCTCCCCACAGGCCTCCTCAGGCTCAGAAAAATGCTCAGATGAGTCCCCTATTTCCCCTTCACTGGTCCCCTCCTCCTCAGGGAGGTTAAGGGGATCCCTATAGGCTGGGGTGGCAGGAGGGGTGGGGTGGGAGAAGCGATTGAGGAACTAGGAGTGATGTCTAGGCCTGTGAGCCTTCTTGGGGTGGGAGTGCTTTTTTCCCTTCCGTTTTCTCCTTATCATGCTGTCTGGATCTTCATGGCTGTTCTAAAAAAAATCCCATTAGTGCCATTCTGGGAGGTACTTGGTCCAGGAGGAAGGATCAGCAAAGTTGGGCTGAAGCTAGCAGGAGGGCCCTCCCCTCCCCATACACCCCTGGATCTCTTGGCTCTTGTAAGGGGAGAAGACGCTGGAGAATCCTCAGGAAAATGGCGTGCGCCACTTGCTGGCTGGAGCGCCAGCGAAGTCGGCCATCCGCTTCGCTGGGCTTTCTAAGGCCCCAAACTGAGGCGCAAAACGCCTGCTTGAGTCTCCTGGGATGCCGGGTGCGAAGCTTCACTCATCCGCCCCTGAGAGGGACGTTGGTGCTCTGGCCTCTGTTCTGGGCTATGGAGGCTTTTGTCGGGCCGGGCTGGCCTTTCCTCCTTCCGCGGCTGCGGGCTTAGAGGGAGCTGCACGCGCCTCCACCGAGGCTTCTGGCTGGCTGGGCTCCTGCATGCAGACTACTGCCGCAACGAAGTCTGGAAGAAGGAGCGCAAGCAGAGGTGCGCTTGCTCGCTGCTGCCCCAGCTCTGGCTGGTAATTAAGTGCTATGCGGCTGAAGGGAAGAGGGATGGAGACAAACAGGTAGACAAACTCACAGTAGACAAGAACACGTAGGGAGAAGAGAAAGTAGCTTGGGCTGGAGCTCCAGACAAGCGCTGCACTCCCTGCTGTAGGCAGGAAGAAGACTGGGGATCGAGGGGAGGTTCCAACCCAGCACAGGAAGTGACATCAATTAAGTCCTGCCTCCCTGAGCATAGGTTGGAAATCACCCATCCAGGATGCCCGATATCGCCTCCAGGAGAAGGAGTTTGTAAGCTTCTTTGAGACTCCTTAAAGTTGAGAAAAGCAGGGTATCAATCCAAACTATTCTTCCTTCTCTTCCTTTTCCTCTTGGGCAAGGATTTTTACTAACAGCCTACAGATGCCAACCTACCTGACACCCCAGGGAGCTTTCAGAGTGGGGCACGGAACAGACATGATGTGTACAACAAAATCAATATCATGGTTGGGTGAAAATGATGCTACGTAACATTATTTCTGCCCCCCACTCTTTCTCCTGCCAGCCCAGGCTTAAGGAAAGGTGAGAGGGTTGAACTGCCAGGGGACTGCCCATTTGAAGTGAGCAAATGACATCACATAGGTTGCTATTCCCAGGTTAGGAAATTCTGAGATTTGGGGGAATGGAGCCTGGGGAGGGACCTCAGCAGGGAAGTGGTGCCAGAGAGTCCACCCTCCAAAGCCAAAAAAATTTTTCCAGGGGGATTGATCATTGTTGTCTAAAGATCAGCTGTAATTCCCAGAGATATCTAGACCCCCACCTGGAGGTTGACAACCCTGGCATTACTGTAATAGCCAATCATGGGGTTTTTTTCCTTCAAGGAAGGGTCAATAAATTCAAGGAAGCCCCTCCCACATGTGGGAGGGGCTTGAGATGAGACAAGAGGGATCTGTCCTTCCGCACGTCTTCCAAGAACTTCTTGTATTCTTTCCACCTCCGTGCCCTTCTCTTGTAGCTGGAAAAAGCCAAACTAAAAAAAAAATGCCAACACAACAGGATCCACCGCACGTGGCATGATGAGGCTATAAAACCCAACTGTAAAGTTTAAATAATTTACCATAAATATCCAGAGCTCTTGATTTATTCTCCACATTAAACGCCTGAGACACCAACGATCTCCGCATTCAGTATGTCGCAGATGGCAGCAAAGCCAGACAAGAGAGCCCTTGACAAGAATCCACGGCTGTAATTACTCCCAACACAGCTGCAGTTTATTCCAGCACCTTCTTTGCTCAGCCAGTGATGGGGGAGAGAAGCACATACATTTCCCAAAGAAGGGATTTTCATCCCTTGGACAATAAGGCATTTGAATTGTAAAGTGAGAGGAGTGGGGAGAGAACTTCCACAGCAGTTTCTTAAACCTGGTCAGGAGGAAAACTCTCACCCACAGGGTGCTCTAGCTTAGCTAGGCAGCGCTGTCCAGATTGGAAGTGCAGTCACCAAACTGCAACGCCGATGGAATGCTGGGTAGTTAAAAGACGTTAAGGGCCCCTTCTGAACATGCAGAACAATGCACTTTCAATCCATTTTCAAAGCACTTTGAAGCTGGATTTTACTGTGTGGAATAGCAAAATTGAAATTGCATTATTCTGCATGTGCGGAAGGGGCCAAGGATTCCTTTCATTCCAACCCATCAGGAAACCCGTGCACCTTTCAAGGAAGGAGAAGTGATGGAAAGTATTACCAAGTTGCAACTGGCTCATGGGAACCCCCATAGAGTCAAGCGACGAACAGAGGTGGTTTGCCATTGCCTGCCTATGTGAAGCAACCTGGGACTTCCTTGGAGGACTCCCATCCAAGCACTAACCAGAGTCAACCCTCCTTAGCTTCTCAGATCTGAAGAAATTGGGCTAGCCTGGGCCATCTAGGTCAGGACAACAGAGCAGTACCTTGGTAAATTTACGTAAGAAATCCAGCTCCTAATATGACATCACTTTGGGACTCTACCAGGAGAGGCAGAGTCACTGGTCAACTTTATCATTCCCTTCTCTGCCTAATACCAATAGAATTTGTGGGGGAAGGTGCTGAAACCACTAATGATGATGATGATGATGATGATGATGATGATGATGATGATGATGATGATGATGATGATGATGATGATGATGATGATGATGTAAAAGTCCATGTTATGAATTCATCAAATCAGCTGTACAGACCAAATCACAACTAGAACTAAAATCACGATGTCTACTTCTGAACAATGGCATTATAGCATGGATCAAAAAATCCACACTAGACACCCATGTTCAAATAGGGCAGTGATGGCAAACCTATGGTACGAGTGCCAGAGGTGGCACTCCGAGCCCTCTCTATGGGCACGCGCGCACAGAGTTCATCATGTAGGGGGGTGGAAAATCACCCCCCCACACACACACACACATCTAGGCTGGCCTGGGCTGCTGGGCACAACGCCCCACAGCGAGCAGGGAGGACTCGGCTGGCAGGCCTGATGCCTGTGCTCTGGGTGGCTGATGCCCGAGAGGGGGGGCAGAGGAGGCGGAGATGCTAGGGAGGCACAGAGTGGTGCGTGTGGGACTTGCTGGAGGCTAGAGCAGGCTGGCCCCTGCTTGAGCGGGTGGAGTGGAGGCACTGGAGCAGCGCAGGGCAGAGTGGCGGGTGCACTCAGGACTAAAACCTCAGTATTCAGGTTAAATTGCCGTGTTGGCACTTTGCGATAAATAAATGGGTTTTGGGTTGCAATTTGGGCACTCGGACTCGAAAAGGTTCAACATAACTGAAATAGGAGAAGCTTAAGTTTGCAGAAAAATATAAAAAGTTAAAAAAATTAATTCATTGGATGTACAGGTCAAATCAAAGGAAAAGCTAAAATTCCTACTGCCATGTCTCCTCTCAGGTGGTGGAAGTGACACGATGACAGGGGTTAACAGATGCCTGCTAGGAGTGGCGATTCCCCATTGAGAATCTCTGCCTCCTGCCTGCCCTCAGCAGGGTGACAAATGGATCCCACAATGTCACTTCTGGCTAGGAACCCACATCATGTTTGTACCATAAAGGGAAAATCCTACAGTGTCAGGTGGTACTGTGACATCACTTCTGGCTACACAGTCAGTTTCAGTCACACAATACAGTTTCATTAGGCTCCCCAGCCCCAACTTCCATAGCAAGTAATACAAATGACGCTATAGAGTGTGACAGTGAACAGAAGTGCCCCGTGACTTCCATGGAAGAGAGTTAAATTCCACTTGAAACAGATGACTAGACAACTATGCCCACGGCACATGATTCTCAATTCTTTGGATGTGCTAAAATTAGTGTGCTGATGGTTTCCAGTGCCCTTCTCTGTAAACAATACAAGGGAAGTGCATTCTGTACTGTATTTAAATTTCTGCAAGGTTTATTGCAATAAAATTAATTTCCACATAACATGTGTTTGACAGTAACATTTAAACTACACTACCCTTTTAGCCAAATATTTGAGTTCAAATATCTGCTGTTATTGGGACACATCATCATGGTGGACTTTCTAAATATGTAAAAAAATAAATATGCTTCATCAGATCATTTAGGGCATCAGATAATTCCCCCACCCCACACACAAAATCCTTTCCCCCCCCCCCTTAAAACCCACATCACTGACCCAAACTCTGAACCAGGACTGGTTGCTTTCTAGCCTATAGCTATTATATTACACGGCCTTTTGATTAACCTCAGTTTCATTTCCCTAAAAAGGAATGCCAGGAATTTTCCACAGCCACTACTCTGAAAGATGTTCATATTTGTTGTGCATACCCGCTTTTAATTTCTATTTTAGTGATATTTATTGAGATTACAAGGTTGTATACCAGGCACACAGCTTTAAAATGTTTGTTTTAAAAACATGCTTAATAATCCCCTGGTTTTTAAACATGTAATAGCATCTATTACATTCCAATTAAGCCCTTATTTGATTCACTTAATTAAGAAGGGGACTATAACGAGTTCCAAAACACTCTGCCTTTCTAAGAGATCCATGATCTCTTTTGCTCGCCAATTAACGCTCCTTGCAAAACACCACAATTGCCTCTTTGATTAGCTTCGATATGTTTGCGAATAGTGACACTAGGTAGGGAGATACTGGACAGCTCTCCCAAAGATTTGGGGATGCACTGGAAACTCTGAGGAAAAGTGTCATCTCATTCAGGGAGAAATTCATTTAAGAGGCTATAAAGAATTGGACAAAGATCACACACGCCCCTTCAGGATATCCTAAACTCACTGGAAACATCTTCTCTGTGCAGCTATTTGCGTTATTTGTCACAGAATAAATCTCTTGACCAAAACAAACAGTAAGAAAGGTGGTGGAAGCTGAGACTTTGAGGGACTGTGTGAATCGACCACGAGATCCCAATGTCATGTTCCTGCCAGTCTTTCCAATCAGCCTGTGTGTTTCAGTTTCCCTGTCCCTCACTTGGGACCCCAAAATTAATCACTGTCCCAAGATAGCCTTAACAGAGTAAGGATTGGACTCTTGCATGCAGTAAACCACACCAATAAAAGCACAGTGTTTATTTAAGTGCAATCTAAAAGGTTCAGGTACAAACACATTTCAAGTAAGTAGGTGCAGTAAAATAGCTTCTAGCTCCTAATATTCATATACATGAAGTTCAGCATAAGGATTGGAGTACCCTCCTTATGAAGAGAGACTGCCGCGTCTGGGACTCTTTAGTTTGGAGAGGAGACGTCTGAAGGGGGATATGACTGAGGTCTACAAAATTATGCATGGGGTAGAAAATGTAGACAGAGAGAAATACTAAAACCAGGGAGCATACATTGAAAATGCGAGGGGTGGGGGATTAGGACTAATAAAAGGAAACATTTCTTCACGTAACGTGTGATCGGTGTTTGGAATATGCTATCACAGGAGGTGGTGATGGCCACTAACCTGGATAGCTTTAAAAGGGGCTGGGACAGATTTATGGAGGAGAAGTCGATCTATGGCTACCAATCTTGATCCTCCTTGATCTGAGACTGCAAATGCCATAGCAGACCAGGTGCTTGGGAGGAGCAGCAGCAGCAGCAGCAGTAGGCCATTGATTTCACATCCTGCACGTGAGCTCCCAAAGGCCACTGCGAGTAGCAGAGTGCTGGACTAGATGGACTCTGGTCTGATCCAGCAGGCTCCTTCTTATGTTCTTAAGTAAAGTCTCAGGAGGACCTGTCATGGCTGGTTTTCTGCAAACTTTTGCAAAAAAAATTTCAGAGAAATGAAGGGCAGACAGGAACCCATCAGTCCGCTTTCTGAACCTGAGGAAACTGACTACCAGGCAGTGAGGCAGGGCTGCCAACACCCTAGACAGAGTGGGAATTCTCCCATCCCAAGTTTCCATTCCCTAATGCTCTTCCAATAAAGAAAAAAAATAAAAATCAATAAAAACTCACTAGCATCACTCATGCCAGGAAGTCAATTCTGGGGGATGCCAGGAAGTGGTGGCAGTAGCTCAAGGAATTGCCATAAAGTCCAGGGTAAAAATCACGCACCCTACACCATGTCTCCCCCTCCCTCCCCCCACCCCTGTTGCCAGACTCAGGCCCTTTCTGCACATGCAAAATAATGCTCTTTCAATCCACTTTCAATGCACTTTGCTGCTTGATTTTACTGTGCGGAATAGCAAAATCCACTTGCAAACAATTGTGAAAATGGATTGAAAGTGCAGCATTTGTGGAAAGGGCCTCAGTTGCCAGTTTGAGCTATGCCCAGAAAGATCTATTCTGTATCATGAATTTAAGCAGCAAGTGAAGGCCAGAGTCAGAAAGTTAAGTGGACCAATAGCCTGATGGCCACACAGGAGTGATTCTAAGGTGCCACAAAGTAATTATGTGGGGTTGGAATAACTACGGCAGGTACAGTATTGACAACCACCATGCCCTTGGCCTGAAACTGTTCTCACTAGAGAACCTACAAGAAGTCAGAAAACAGTGTTCAAATGTGGGTCAAAACTATGGAAAACTAACTGGCCCTACACTCAGCCAGCTGACAGTAGCAGGGGGCCATCTGACACCCAGACAAGTACAAGCGCCTCCTCACAAGAAGTCATTCAGCAGAGATGATAGTCCTAAAATTAAACCTCCCACAAGAGCTATTTCCTCTGGAATGGGCATTATTTGTTGACTTAGTATGGAGAATCCAGACAACATTGTCATTACGCAATTGTAATATTGGCCATGTTTCAAGCCTTGTTTGTGGAGATTTTTCTGACTCTGAATGAAATCTCTTCTTCAGTGCAGACTGGCACCCCAGGCAGTTGGTGACACTGGCAAGCATCCCAATCCTACAATCCTTTCCCCTCTTTGTATACTGTCAGCGAGTTGCCTTTTGTAAAGCCTGATGCAGAATTCACACAGAAGTTGTAAAAGGAGGAGGAGGAGGAATATGATCTCTGAGACTTTTGTTTCCATAAGAAAGCTCAAGCCAAGATAAAACTGAGAGGCCTTACACTTTGGCAGAGATGAGAACAGAGGGGGAAAGGGAGGAGGCGACAAAGGGCCAGGGAGCCTAGCAGCAAAAGAGGACCCACCCACCCGCAACCTGATCCGCAGCATGAGCCAGCTGCCCCTAGATGCAGGAGATGGTGGTCTCTGCTGAGGGCCACAGAAGAGCCTTCTCTGTGTGCAGCTCAAGCCCTGTCTCCTAGGCTGAGAAAAACAGCAGCACTCCCACTGGGGTCAGCAAGGGGCACTGTGAATGTCAGCAGCAGGGCTCTGAGGAAAGGTTGGGTTATTTTAATTTTATTTAAAACATTTTCATGCCATCATTGTATCCAATTCAGGGTCACCAAAGCAGCAAACATTAAAAAGCTGAAAACAAACATTAAAACATTTCAAACATGAAAAGCAGCATTTAAAATATAAATTCACATGAGCTATTCAAAACAATTAAGTAAAGCACATAAACACATAAAAACACACAAACAGGGAGGAGAGCTATTTTAGATTACCCTTCACAAAGCACTATACATTCAGGAAGATGGGTAGCTATGTGTGGACACTCAGTAATCTATTCCTGTCAGTCAGAGAAACATTAAATTGGCACCAGAGGCATCTAGAGTGTGACATACCTCTGAAGATGCCAGCCACAGATGCAGGTGAAATGTTAGGAACAAGATCTACCAGACCACGGCCACACAGCCCGGAAAACCCACAACAATCCAGAAACCCGTTTTCACCTCTGGAAGATGGAAAAAAATATGATGCTATGCAACAGCCTTATACTGAACTGGACCAATGGTCCATCAAAGTCAGTAGTGTTGACTTTGTCCACCAAAAGAAACACATGCAGTTCTGCATTTTTTGGAGGAAGTGAAAGCAGTGTGCTTCTGCTGTAGAAAAAAAGTCCCTATATTAACATGGACACCGTGGATAAAAACCACATGTATCTCTGGAATCTCTTGGGCTATTACAGTGGTTTTAACTGCATTCTGCTTGGGGGCATTTAGGGGTTCTTTCCTACCCGTTGGTTTTTCAAAACTCAAACCTTCCAATTTCGTCATTTATTTCCTGGTCCCCTAATATGGTCCAGGAAGTGGCTGCAGATTAATTCAGCATTGAGGTTCTATCTTTCTGTGAGACAAGGTACAGCAATGACACTCCAGGATCGAAGGCAAAGTCTTTCACATCACCTACTGCTTGATCTGTACTGGACATGACAGGGAGTGAACATCTGCATTACAAGCAGATACTCCACCTCTGAGCCATGGCCCCTCCTCAGTATACCAGAGATAGGTTCCCTTGGCTCCCAAGGCTCCCTTTGAAAAAGTCAAGAAAAGTTGCTGTCACTTGCCAGGCATCTGAAAGCAAGTAGCCATCCGTACTGCTCTGCAGCAAAGAATTCTTGCTGATAAAGTAAAGTAAGGGAAGAAAAATTCCAATTGGACAGTGTGCCTATTGGACACAAAGACTAAAAAGCTCAATGTCTCCCCCTTCCATTATTGGGAAAGACCTACAGATAGGTTTCAAAGGATCTTCCATTACAAACTTTGTATTTACCTACCACATGTGTACTTTGCTTGCTTGGGAAGAAGTTGCTCAGCTGTGCTGCTAAACAAAAAAAAAAACACCACAGAAATCCCATTAGCAGGAATATAGTGAACTGAGATATCTGAAAATGGAGCACCACCTTCACTCTTCCAATCCAGACCAAAGAAAACTGCTCCAAAGGAAAAAGGAGAATTCCCATGAGCTTTCTAACATAGCAACCCATAGCCTTACCTACAGTCAGAGAACTCAAGTTTGGGCCCATGAGGGAGAGAAGGACAATTTCCATCTAAGGCTCATTCCGCACATGCAAAATAATGCACTTTGAAACTGCTTTCAGTGCTCTTTGAAGCTGTGTGGAATAGAAAAATTCACTTGCAAACAGTTGTGAAAGTGGTTTGAAAACACGTTATTTTGCGTGTGCGGAAGGGGCCTTAGATTGCCAAGGATTAGCCTCCCGCAGGAAAAGCACTAGCAAGGGAAAACCCAGGCCACAAAAATCTCCCACAATGGGGCTCTTGAACCTTCTCTTTCTTCTCCTGTGCTATTTTATACCACAGCAGTGTTAGGAAGTCAGCAATAAAAAGCAAGATTTCAGAGAACAAGGGAGGATTCTTGCCTTTCCAGCAAACTAGGAATCTTCTACCCAAGGGTTATTTTATCAGGAGACAATTGCTCCCCACATACATAACTTTTTAAAGCAAATTATCAAAGCGAGACATGTACTCACTAAACAGTGCCTGTAAGCTAAGAATATGAATGTACTTATCTCAGCCTTCTGTGCCATTCACCCAGCACTCACACTGGCTTACCCACGACAGAAATACCACAGAAACAGAAGAGCAAAGGCTGTAGGCGAAAGAAATGCAGCTGAGCACAGCAGTAGCTGTGCGTTGGAGGATTTGAGGAAAAACATCTCTCTCAAAATTCCCATAAGTTACAGGGATACCTTTACAAGGGCTTTGTTAACCAACCCCTGCCCTTTTCATTCAGAGGATTCCCCAGACCCAAGATGACTTGCCAATTCCCTGAGGAACACCACGCTGGGCTCAGAAAAGGTACACAAGATTTACAGCGCTCAAATGGAAAAACTTTATTCTCCCTATCCCTGCCAAAAATTTCAGCCAAAGAACAACATGGAGCCACCATCAGGTGGCTGCGAATTGATGGCCCATAGGTACATACATACATATATACATATGCACAAACAGACATATGCACATACTGTGGCGTTTCCCCCCCTCTCCCGGGCCCTTTGGGCAGTGTATCCTTTCTTCCTCCCTAACCTGGGGATTGGTCTCCCCAGACGATGACTCTCCCCATTGGCCCAAGGGGCCAAGAAACCACCGCGCCCACAAAACACTGGGTGTACGGGGCAGCCCTTGAGCACGCCACCCTCCTCCTAGCAGGCCTCCTTGACTCCCTTCCCCTGTCTGGCTTGAGCTTTCACACCCTCCCTCTCTCTCTCCCTTGTTGCTTCACAGGGAGAGGAGTTTCCAGGGCCTTGTCTCTCTCCTGCGGCCTCACAGGGAGAGGTGTTTACAGCTTGCGTGAACGACTCCCACCCTGTTACTGCACAGGGTGAGGACTAGCTTGAACCGGAGTCTAGGTTCTCAAAGGGGGTCTTTGAAGTTCAAAGGTCAGAATTTGAGCTTCCAGCACTGTTTTGCAGTCAATGCAGGAAATCAAAAGTAGAACAAGACAGAAGTTCACATGGTTATGTTCTCAGGTTGTAATGAAGCAGTCACTCCCAAGTGTTTCCTCCATTAGCTCTCAAGCTTTCATCTGCCTTTGCGTAACCTTGTCCTCAAGTTTCCTCCAGAGCCTGTTCAATATCAGGAGCAGGAAGGTCACATAACATTATGTGTGCAGCTTTTCCTATGCCTGAAGAGCAAATATATCGCATAACTTTTAGGGGAGGACTCTGAAGACCCTGTGTTTTGACAGAGAAGACCCCAAGTTCAATCCCCATGCATCTCCAGATGCATCTCCATGCATCTCCAATCCCCCATGCATCTCCATGCATTGATATGAAGGGCCTCTACCTAAAATCCTGGAGTGTCGTTGCCAGTCTCAGTAGACAAGACTGACCTTAAGGGACCAATGGTCTGGATCAATGGAAGGTAGCTTCATGTGTCACATCCGGAGCAATAAACACTGATCACAACAGAGGCAGAAAGAGATAATGCACATGCAATCATGTATACCGAGAAGTCAAAGCCCTTCATTAGAAGAATAAATCAGTGCCATCTAATCCACTCCTCAACGCTGCTGGGCAGGAACAACATCAGCATGTAAGGAGCTAATAAGAACATAAGAAAGAGCCTGCTGGATCAGACCAGAGTCCATCTAGTCCAGCTCTCTGCTACTCGCAGTGGCTCACCAGGTGCCTTTGGGAGCTCACATGCAGGATGTGAAAGCAATGGCCTTCTGCTGCTGCTGCTGCTCCTGAGCACCTGGTCTGCTAAGGCATTTGCAATCTCAGATCAAGGAGGATCAAGATTGGTAGCCATAGATCAACTTCTCCTCCATAAATCTGTCCAAGCCCTTTTTAAAGCTAGCCAGGTTGGTGGCCATCACCACCTCCTGTCCAATACCCTGTGAGAGACAACAGAGGGTTATGAAAGGTTCTCCATCACTAGCTCACCAGCTTCTCCCTCCAACGCACTCCCCTTCTCCCATCTCTCCACTTGCATTTCCAGAACAGGTCCACTAAAATCAACCCCTTGAACGTGCTGATTGTTTTCCAGAATTACTGATTCAGAGGTAATTATCACTATTATAAATTGAATCAGATGGTTTACAACGAGCCATAAAACATACAACATGGCTTTAGAAGAAAAAAAAACATTCATTAGCTCCCCTGTGGTTTGCAAGTAATTTTCTTCCAATAAAAATGCAAACACACAGTTTTGTTGGGTAATGATCATCAATAATTGTTGGCCCAGACATTTTTCTCCCAAACCGACAAGCCCATTTGCCTTGAAAACAAGTGGGAAGAGTTATCCTCCGGGTGTCCCAACGACCGCACAAGCACGCACCCCTCTGGTTTTCCAGGTTTCCTTTCACTAACAGCAGGAAAATGTTCAGGACCTGCCTATTCTCAGTCCAAATAGTCACTGGAGTGCTGTGTGGTTTCCAGGCTGTATGGCCGTGTTCTAGCAGCATTCTCTCCAGACGTTTCGCCTGCATCTGTGGCTGGCATCTTCAGAGGATCTTGGAAAGCCAGCCACAGATGCAGGCTAAACATCTGGAGAGAATGCTGCTACCGTGTTTCCCCGAAAATAAGACAGTGTCTTATATTAATTTTTGCTCCCAAAGATGTGCTATGTCTTATTTTCAGGGGATGTCTTATTTTTCTGTGTTCTGTTCGTCGGGCATGCTTCCAAACAAAAACTTTGCTACGTCTTACTTTCGGGGGATGCCTTATATTTCACACTTCAGCAAAAGCTCTACTACGTCTTATTTTCTGGGGATGTCTTATATTCGGGGAAACAGGGAAGAACACGGCCATACAGCCCAGAAACCACACAGCACCCCAGTGATTCCGGCCCTGAAAGCCTTCGACAATACATCAAATAGTCATTATTTATGTGGAATTTGGATTGTGACAGAGCTGAACTCTGAGAAAGGCACAGACAGGCAACGGCAAACAACACAAACGTGACCTTAAATCAGCTAACGTCTGGTTATGTGCATGTGAGTGCAAGCGAGACAGACAAATCCTTAATATAGATCGACAAATTGTAGGGCAGAAAGGCCCAGATGGACTCTCCAGCATGCTCTGGCTGCATCTGTGATACAGCACCCAGGATTTATAGCGATTAGTGCCCCAGCCTAAATAGAAACGACCTTTTGTGTTATTCAAAATATGAAAGAAATGCTAAGTGCCCATGGCCAGGAGCAAGAATGGCAAGACAGCAGCACCGCCAGCTGGAGGCAAGGCGGCCTTTTAGGTCAGGTGCTTGAAGAAAAAGAATTAATGTGTTTGCAACAGCGAGGGTCCCCATGGCCCGGCATGTTCTTGAAGGACAGTGAAGATGTTTCTTGGAGGCAACTGCTCTCTAGGTTCAAGCAGCAGCTGTCTAGAGTTCATGTTCTCACTAGACTGGCTCCTTCAGACATTGCACCAGTTGACAAACTCCCTGAGCGGCATGAAACAGTCTGACTGGAACAACTACCGGTATATTAAAGCCAAGTCGTTTCTGAGAGACACCTGCATGTGTCTGAGTGTGTGTTAGGTCTGAGAAACCTAAGTTATATCTGAAGCTCTGTAACTTCTAAGTGAAAAGGTGGGATAATAGCTGTCCCTCGCCCATGAATATAAGTGTCCCCGTTACAAGGGCCAACCAAAAAAAAAATCACAAAGTGGCGAACTGTTGAGTTCCTCAGCACTCTGGGCAAGCAGAAGGTTTAGTATAAACGCAACAAAGAGGAGGGGGAGAAACTGTCGAGTTTTATTGGCACTAATTTTATTGGCATCTATTTTTATTTTTGAAATTTACCAGCAGCTGCTGCATTACCCACCCTCGACTTTTACGCGAGTCAATAAGTTTTCCCAGTTTTTTGTGGTAAAATTAGGTGCCTCTACTTATATGCGGGTCGACTTATACGCGAGTATATACGGTACCTCAAAAGAGAGGGGAGAGAATCCTTTAAGACATTTGAGGACCTCCAAGGTAACCTAATCAGAACCATAAACGTGAAGAGTGTGCAAATTTGTACATGTAGGAATTAGGATTACAAGTGGATACATGGCAGCTGCCAAGCCAATAGTGATAGGAATTTTTATGCTGTATTGTTACTGGGGGAGGTGGCATGTGTAGCCCAATCTTGTCAGATCTCAGAAGCTAAGCAAGACACCAAATCTGCTTCTCACCTGCCTTGAAAACCCCTTGTCAGGGTCACCATAAATCGGTTGTGACTTGACGGCACTTGCATACTTATTGTTATAGGAAAATCTGCAGTCAAACTTTCAGAATTCGTTAAATGTAGGAATAGGAAGCTGTGCTTTCCTACCTTCTTTTGCACACCATGCTGTTGTGTTGATTGATAATGCAAGTGATGAAACAGCTTTCAGCACAACTTGGCCAGAAACCGTTCCAAGACATTGAGATGTAGAACCTGCCCTTTGAGATCCCCCTCAGGATCCATAAATCTCACAGAACGCAGACACCAGATGCTCCATGGAAAGGGGGAGACGCAGTTCATTGTGATGTGGTTTCTCTCTGGATGCATTCAGATGGCATTTTTAGCTGAAAATAAGCTAAGGTCATGCTTGTTGGGGAGGTCTTGAGAAGGAGGAGGTGGAGGAGGAGGAGGAGGAGGAGTTTGGATTTATATCCCACTGTTCTCTCCTGTAAGGCAACTCAATGTAGCTTAGAATATAAGAACATAAGAACTCGCCTGCTGGATCAGACCAGAGTCCATCTAGTCCAGCACTCTGCTACTTGCAGTGGTAGACCAGGTAGCCATAGATCGACTTCTCCTCCATAAATCTGTCCAAGCCCTTTTTAAAGCTATCCAGGTTAGTGGCCATCACCACCTCCTGTGGCAGCATATTCCAAACACCAATCACCTGGGATAACAGCATCCCATTGGTTCTCCTCACTCCACCATGTCTCTGTGATGCCCACTATATCAATGTCCTCCTTCAAAACTCTGTACTCCAGCTCCCCAATTTTAGGTCGAAGGCTTTTACTATTAGCATAGAGACACTTGTATACTCTGTCTCTGTCCCTAACCTGGGATTTATATATTTTGCCTTCTAGCCTTTTGTAGACACTATCACTTATCACATTGCTATGCTCCTCGCTTGTATGTGGTTGATTTAGAAAAACCTCCCTCTCTGTCTGCATCCCCATGGACACTATATTCTGAACCGAAGTCACCTCAGCTCCTGTCGGCTTACAAGCTCTTTTCCCTTCCTCTCCTCACAACAGACACCTTGTGAGATAGGTGGGGCTGAGAGAGTTTCAAAGAACTGTGACTAGTCCAAGGTCACCCAGCAGGAATGTAGGAGTGTGGAAACACATCTGGGTTCACCAGATAAGCCTCTGCCACTCAGGTGCTTCCCACTTACAACATAGTTCAGCTGTCCCTTGGTGAATCAGTTAAGAGCCTTGAGGTTTTACTGGAACCAGGAGTACTACTGGAGAAGCCAGTTAACAAAGCTGCAAAAAAACCAACACATTTCCTTGCATTCTTGTGCAGATCAGAAGATGGCCCCCTACTTGACTTGGCGACCTCAATCAATGCCATGGCAACATG
This sequence comes from Sphaerodactylus townsendi, assembly GCF_021028975.2. NCBI lineage: Eukaryota > Metazoa > Chordata > Lepidosauria > Squamata > Sphaerodactylidae > Sphaerodactylus > Sphaerodactylus townsendi. The sequence goes on from NC_059430.1 coordinate 103,617,088, forward strand.
CACTATAAATAGGTATCTCATCAAAGTCAACTCAAAGACTCCAGTTGGTGCAGAATGCCACTGCCTGGTTATTACTGGCAGCTAGGCAAAGCATGCATATTGCTCCCCTTCTGAAGTCACTCCAATGGCTGCCGATCAGTCACCACTCTCAGTATAAGGCACTGGTTATCACATCGGCTTGGTCCCTCACATCTGCCGGACTGCCACTCTCCCATGATGCGTTATGACAGCTTCATTCATCTGAGGGCCTTCTGCAGGATCTACCCTGCAAATGGGTAAACTGAACAACTGCCCGTGCACCTGCATTCTCTCTTGTGGTCCCCAGCTTATGGAATGGTCTGCCTGGGGAGGTCAGGGAGGGTCCCACTCTCCAGGCATTCTGCAAATGATGAAAAACTGAACAATTCAGGGAGGTTATTTTTACATACCCTGACCCAAATGGCCTAAACTGGCTTGATCTCATCAGGTTTCAGAAGCTGAATCAGCCCTAGTTGGTATTTTGGAGGGGAAACAGAAACACTAAGGTCACTTACACAGAGGTCCCTTCCATACAGGCCAATAAACACAGGCTAACCACAGTATAAAGCCCATGTTGGAGGGAATTTTGCATGGATCCCACTCCTAACGTATGTCTGCTCCGTGTTTTCCCCCCAAACCCAGGTTTTTCAAGAATCGCACTATCTGCAATTCTTTTAACTGGCAGCTGCAGCCGGCTGACCTGGGAAGCACATTACTTGGCTGAACTTCCTTTTTTTCCAGTCCCCACCTCTCTGCTGCGTAACCACAGTGGAGCACAGGGCTGTGGAGGTCCATGCCTTCCAGGCTTCGCAGTTATGCAGCGAAGGGAGGTGAGTGGGAGGGAAAAGCACCTCCATGCAAAGGCGCACACCCCAGCCAATGCGCTCACTGACCACAGGACACCCAGCCATGTGAATGGCCAGGGGCTACAATGGGTTCATTTACCCCACCTGAAACCCCCACCACCACATTTTTGCCTGGAGTGGAACAAAATGTTTCAAAGAGGTGCTCTAAAAAGTAAATGCCTTCTCCACTTCATTCCACCCACACAAAAACCAGGATTCTAAACCAAAGTTTAATCCAGGCCTAGATTTTGTTGGTTGCGGGGGGGAGGTCTCTGATAAACCTGCATACTTGCAGGATTCGTATGTCTTGGGCAAGAAGAGTTCATTCCTAATGTATAAGGAGGCAGAAAGTGAGGTGCCCGCACCAGCTCAGCCATAACACTAGCCAATAAACACTCTGGCTTCCTGTTCAGTGCAGACTAGGGAGGAAGGAGCTCCAACACAGTCCAGGCTGTGCCACACTAAACCCCAAGGTTTGAAAGTTTTTTTGGGTGCTGTGTGGTTTCCGGGCTGTATGGCCGTGTTCTAGCAGCATTCTCTCCTGATGTTTCGCCTGCATCTGTGGCTGGCATCTTCAGAGGAGCTGAAGGATTTGAAAGTTTTGTTGGTCTCATTCCAAAAGCTTTCCCTAAACTGGTGAGTGAGAGAGTCTTTCTATTTATGTCTTACGCAAGTGTGAACAAGCACACAAAACCAGGGGTTGTGGAACTGCAGGCAGAGTTCAGCCTGCAGGGAGCAGAAGCTTCCTTTTTTGTAAAGAAAAGTACTTTTACCACTGCCATTAAAAAAAGGCTTCTAGCCCTCATGGTTGGAAAGATCCACAGTGGCTTGTGGATTCTCAGAAACCCCGGTGAGGGCTGACTCCACTTTCCAGTGAGTTGGGATGGAGCTTTGGTGTACCCACGGCTTGCAAAAGTCAAATAAGGTTATGCAAAAGAGAACGGACTGTGCATAGAAATGAGCTCCATTTAACATACAATTCAGGTTATCCTCGCCCAGAATGCTAGCCAGTACACAGCTCTGCCCCAGCAAATATGTCTTTGGCTGGTCTTCTTCCCTCTTCCCCACGAATTTTTCTGCATCAAATGCCACCAAATGAGGCCAGTGACCGAGATAGGTGGTCATTCTTAAGACCCGCCCACAGCCCGCATCACCAGCCGTGCCACGTTTCAGGAACCAAAATGCTGCATTTTTAATCTGGCGTGCAGACATGTTCGAGGTACTGCTACAGCCCCTCAAAGGTAAGGACCGTCCCTGACAACTGCCTAGCTCTTCCTCTATACAATCAGCCCAAGAGGAAGTCCAGACACTGTCCTTGGAAAAGGACCCAGCTCTAGAAACGGCTACAGCAGCTCAACCTTTTTTTCCTGTTTTTTAAAAAGCCTATTCTGTTGTGTTGTAACTGAGCAAAATCTCCAGTTGGCTGCAGTACAAGGCGGAAAGCGCCACCCCAGTCACAGAAGAGGCCAGGACTCCTATTTTCACTGCTGAAGTTGAGAAAAGTCATTTAATTTCCAAAATCAGGATTTGGATGAGCTAGCATATGGGAATCAGAATTACAAAGCAAGGCTATTATTTAAGAGCAAGATGAGATGGCAGCAGAGCACATCTGCCAAGGCTATGAGCCCAGCAATGGGGTGAGTGCGTGTGTGTGTGAATTTCCCTGTTATGAATCAGCTGCTGTTGTAGCCAAAGTGATGGGTATTTGGGGTGGGGTGGGGGGAGAAAAGCCGCAGCATGTTCCTGGGGAAAAAGCAAGATTTAATTAGGTTTAAAGTTGCCTTCAAAATGCACTAAAATTAAATGTGAATTCATAATGGACAGTATTATGGATAATGAGATGCAAATTGGGCAGGGTTACAGCTTTTAGTGCGCAATTTGCTTTCTGTCTAATTGGGAGAAATGGATCTGGCCCCAGAAGCCAGGTACTCAAAATGTAAAACAGCTTCGCAGCAGGGAAAGGAAAGAGTTCCACTTCAAAATCAAATATCCAAAGCAACATTAATATTTCAATGTAACAAAACGGTACAAAACAGTGACATTATTTGAGCCAAGAAAAACAGATACCACAAATGGGCCCTTGGTGAATAGCAGAGTGGCAACTGAATGGAGGAAACTTATGGGATAGCCCGCCTGCAATAGAATGCGCGTTTTTATATCTGGCAATCCCCTCCCCCTCGCATACACAGCCAGCAAGTGGGGTGCAGTGATGAAGATGCTGGACCAGTATCTGGGAGACTGAGGTTTGAATCCCTATTCCTGCCATGGAAGCTCACTGAGTGACCTTTTGCCAGTCTCATTCTCTCAACCCGGCCTACCTCACGGGGTTGTTGTGAGAATCAAACGAAGGAGAGGAGAATGATGTAAACTGCCTTGGATCTCCAATGGGAAGGCAGGTGGGGTGTAAATGAATGAATGGATCAGATTAGTAAAAGATCTGCAATCTGATTCCTTTCATGTGGAACAACCCCTGTGCCACTTGCAAACGGGGACATCAAATCAGAAGATCCTTAACTGAGGCACGTAAATGGTCAGACAGAACACGATTAGGCAGGAGATGAGATTCCAATACCCGCCATGTTTTAAAATCTTTTTTAAAAAACAGCCGGGGGGGGGGGATTGGAACTGGCAACCCCTTTCCCCTCTTAGGCCCAGTCGATCACCCAAATAAAGAGACTTTTCAAGAAAATTCATTTGCCATTAAGTAATTGATTAAATCGTAATAAACGTGCACGTAATCTAGGTGTCCATACAGGGACCATTTTTAAACTACTGCAAAAAAGCATCAGAACTACACTTGATCTTTACTATGTAATAAGCAAAACCTGCAGACAACTGAAGAAGAGGATGTTTGATTTATATTCCACTTTTCTCAGCTATGACGAGTCTCAAAGCAGCTTCCGAATTCCTTTTCTTCCTTTCCCCACAACAGACACTTTATGAAGTAGTGGGGCTGAGCAGAGGCGTAGCTCCAAGGGGATGGGGGGACGTGACGCACCAGGCACGGTGTGTGGCGGGGCGGGGGCGGGGCAGGGGCGTTCTAGGGCGGGATGGGGGTGGAGGATGCACCGGTGCACCAGGCACTTTCCCGCCTTGCTACGCCTCTGGGGCTGAGAGAGTTGTGAGAGAACTGCAACTAGCCCAGCAGGCTTCACGTGGAAGACTGAGGAATCAAACCACTACATCATGCTGGCAGGAGATAAGTGTACACTTTTAACATTTGGAGTTTCCTTCTCTCTTTGGGTAGCACAGCAGCCTTTCAAGCTCAAGCTTGGAAGTTAAGCAGAGTCTTCCTTCCTTCCTTATTTATTTATTCAACTTGTCAACCGCCCACCTTCAAGAGGCTCGGAGTGGTGTACAGAGAATAAAACGATTAAAATAATCACAATCTAACAATTAAAACAAAATTAATTAAATATAACATCAGCAAAACCAGAAAAACCTAACGTTAGATGGCAACCTGAGGAAAAAACACACCTCCTGTTCCTCTGGGAGAGGACTGGGCACAGCACATGGCGGCCAGTGGTGATAGTATATGTGGGGATGGCATGGAAGGCAATCAGCGAAAGGCCTCCCCAAAAGGCTGGTGAAGCAACTCCGTTTTACAGGCCCTGTGGAACTGTCCAAGGTCCTGCAGGGCCCTGATGGCTGGAAAGAGAGCGTTCCACCAGGCAGGGGCCAGGGAAGTGAAAGCTCTGGCCTGGTTACAGGCTAATCGCATCATTGAGGGGCCAGGAACTACCAGCAAATTTGCCTCCATGGATCGCAGAGGTCGAACAGGGACATATGAGGAGAGATGGTCCCTGAGGTATGAAGGCCCCAGGTATGAGGGCTGTTCCTGTTTAGCACTTTGATGGGAGACCACCAAGGAAGTCTAGGATTGCTATGCAGAGGAAGGTAAGGGCAAATCACCTCTGCTCATCTCTTCCCTCGAAAAGCCCATGAGGGGTTGCCCTAGGTAGGTGGTAACTTTATGTGGGCACTTAATCCTTATTAATGAGCAGCACCCAGACCCCCCCCCCCCAAAAAAACACAAAATCCTAAGAAAACCATTTGGTAAAGTTAAATTGCTCCCATTGATTAGGCAATTCAAGATTGATAAGACTGGTCATTTTAACAGTTGTGCCACCTCACACTAAACCAACACCCTTTTTAAAGATCTGCTGACTCAAGTCTAGATCTGGAGGGAGTTCTTTGCACTCCATAAACTGGAAAAAGGAGGACCAAGAATAGGACAAACACAGAAAACTCCAGGTCGATCTTACCAAAATCCCCACAGGGCACCCAGCGCAGAATTAAAATCACAAGCTGGATTTATTGCTTTGGCAGTGATGGAGTACTTGAAAGCATTAGGTAGATAAAGGAATTGATTATCTAATAAATCACCACAGGCCCCATGAATGCAGAGTTATAAAAAGGGAGAAATATGAGTCTGTAGCAGACAGCCAAGGCAACTCTTGAGCAAACGAAGCGAACAGCTGCCTAGCATCTTCTACACCAGCAAAGTTGACACATCTTCTGAAGTTCTTCACTGCCTACCAGTGGGGGAGGGCCCTAATCTGTGTGCACCGATATTTTGAATATGAGTGGGTGAACTTCTCCAATGGGGACACAACCAGGTTTTTGAAATCAGATTTGCTGGCACCAAAGTCAACATTCTTTAGGCAAAAATGGTCATGCTCTCAAGCCTCCCAGCAGCTGGTTTGAGCAACACCATCTAGCTATTTTTTTTTTCTGGACTATGGTTGAAGCAGCTTTTTAGCTCTGTTAGAGGTTGTGAGGCCTCCCCTCGATTTCTAACCCTAACATGCCGTTAAACGGCTTTTTTAGCTTTTAGCTCTGTTTTGAGGATATTCAATATCTTGATTTAGGAGATGTAAGAGCTGCCACTTCTCACATCAATTGGAACCGGAAGCTGTGATCAGTTCATGGAGTCTTGCCCCAGGAACCTGATTTTATGGGTGGAACTTTGAGGAGAAGGTTCACCAACTCCAGCTTGGGAAATACCTGTTTAGAGGGGAGCCTGGAGAAGGTGGGTTTAGGGAGGAGAAGGACCTCAGTTGTGTAGAATGTCATACACGTGACCCTCCAAAGCAGCTATGTTCTCCAGGGAACTGATCTCTGTCACCTGCAGATCATTTGTAACTCCAAGAGATCCCACCTGGAGATTGGAACCCCAACCCAAGACCATGGAAGTCCCTCCTTTAGGAGCTGAGAGTAGCATTATTCCTGGAGGCCTTCCAGTCTAAGCTGAAGATCAAGACCCAAAGACCTTTGGTGTAAAAAAGCACTGACAACTGGATTTCTGTCTAAATTCAGTGGCTTTTCAATTTGTACAATGGAATGAATTCTTGTCCAGTTTTTCTAACAGCAGCCAATGTGGTTTCTGAACCAGGGGAAAAAATCAGGTCTGTTCAAACATATGGTTCATAACAACAAGAACCCAATGAGAAGGCTCTGAAGCCCCGTTGACCCAGGATTATTGTGCAGCCTGGCCACTGAATTCCTCCCAACAAAGGAAGCAAGGAGCTTCCTCCTCACAGGGCCAAACAACTTTGGGTTTTAGAAAATATTGGCATGGAACACTTCAGTCCAGGTAATATCATGCTCCAAGCGCAATCGGAACATCATGTCCTTTCTGCGGACACTCCAATAATTATTGATCAGTGACCAGGTTGAATTCATGGTTCTAGCTAGCACCTACAAATCCACATATCAGAAGGATGGCCTCACCTGCAATGGCCCACTGCAACAGCTCAGTTCATCTGAGCAAAGCCTTCTGAAGGTTCCACCTGAAAACAGGTAAAATTACCAACTGCCCATTCATGTGCGTTTTCTAAGGCAGCTCCTTGTGTTGTGCAACAGTTCAGTCTACACAAGGCTATTAGAAATCCCCCTACCCCCCACCCACAACACATGTATCTGTCAAAGCTGCTCAGGAAGGCATTATGGTAAAAGGGGCAAAGATGCATTTGTTGTCTTAAACAGGACCACATGCTTTGTTCTGGTCCCTCCCCATTCTACAATCCCAGCCCAACTGCAGTATTCGTCTTACTAAGAATCTTCATTGTTAGATTCACTTTATGATGTACATTCACTGATGTGTTTGATATTATCATAGTTTGTCATCTTTCTACTCGTTGACTGGAAAGTTTATCATACAAGCAGACCACAAAATAATAATTTAGACATAAATATAAACAAGCAACCACACAACATATACCAATTTCTAAATTGTTTTGTAACATTCCAAAGCTTTAAAAAAATTCTCCAGCGTCTGAATATAATGTCTAACAATTGAATAGATTCAAATTTAAATGTTGTTGCTACAAAGACAAGAAAGGTTATCATGTTATCAGGAAAGTATTTTAGCGTCTACCAGCTCTTAAACAATCTCACTTAGTCTTAGTAGCCTCCCAATTTCCCAAATTTTATTCACCCCTATTTTTGTGGTTCATATCTGATTTCCAATTTTTTTGTAATTGACATTTTAATGGCCAACATTACATCTATCGCCATATTCCAACTTCTTATCACAATAATCAGCTATAAGACCTAACAGCTGCACCTTAGAAACCAACAAGATTTTTGGGGTATCAGATTTCTAGAGTCAATACTCCTTTCATCAGATAACGAATCTGATAAAGGGAGCACTGTCTCTCAAATGCTTATACCCCCAAAATCTTGTTCATCTCTCTAGTGCATAGGTGTCAAACCCACGGCCCTCCAGATGTTATAGACTACAGTTCCCATCATCCCTTGCCAGCATCACGCTGACAGGGGATGACGGGAACTGTAGTCCATAACATCTGGAGGGACGCAAGCTGGACACCTGTGCTATAGTGCTACTAGATTCAAATCTAGCTGCTCTAACGCAGACAAACATGGCTAACCTCTGAAAAGATCTAACAGGACAACTTTCGAACTATTAGGTAGTTAAGCTTTAATGAAGAGTTGAATTTTTTTTTCTCCAAATTTGGGAACTACTAGACACGCCCACCAGACGTGCAAATAACCTGCTGAGCATAACCTGCTGACATTTTTAGCTTTTGTACAAAGGTGTTCTATAACATTTATTCACATCATGGTTGTGGAGGATACTATGCTTCTCCCTTTTTTTAAAAAAAGTTATTACTTTTTCAACTAAAAAACAATCTTTTCAACTAAAAAACAATCTTTTGTAATATTTTTGTGCTGCTCCCTTCCGACAGAGTCCAGGAAGTACTTGCTGACCCAATTAAGAGCATATGGGTTTGTAGTGGACCCTGCATTACTGCTAGAGAAGAAACTTCATCTTCATTTAGTCGTCTCCCTTGCAATGGTTACCTAGAGGTTAGATTACTGATGTTCTCTGGTGCACCTGGCTATACGCTCAATTCAGAAACTCTGGTTGGTACAAAACACTGAAGTTACTATCAAGAAGTTGAGGAGAATAACCATGTTATACTCATTCTCAGAGGCATACGAGGGGAAATCGCACCGGGGGACAACTCCTTCTCCAGGCACCCCATCCCCACCCCCTGTGTTCAGGGGAGGGGTTCGAGGGCACTGAGCCATGCCCCCCTCCTCCGTGCAGGCCGGCTTTCAAAAGGCAGCCTGCACAAAGGGGAAAGGGGTGAGCTCAGGGGGCAGGGCCAGCCCCCCCCCCATGCTCAGGGGCATGGCTCAGGGGCATGGCTCAGGGTGCCAAGCCATGCCCCCCACCCTCTGTTAGGCCAGCTTTTGAGCCACACCCCCAAGCACGTAGGGGGGCACAGCCCCAGTCCACAGAGACTGTCTCCTGCCATCACCAGACCCTGGGGACAGCAGGAGATGGCCTGCAGAGAGGCAAGGGGGCAGGGCTCCACAGTGTGCACCTGGGGACATGGATGAGGCCATGTCCCTTTTGGCCGTACACCTCTGCTCATTCCTCACATATTCCACTGATTACCAATCAATTGCAAAGTTCAGTTCAAAGTATTGCTCATCACGTAACAAAGCTCTTCATGGCCTGTTAGGTGAACCTGGAGGTCAACTAATGATGCCATCCTTCAAGCTCCACTTTGCAGAAGAGCTACTCTGATCTTGATGTGCAACAGCGGGGTCTTTACATATATATGTGGCCTCAAAGTTGTTGAACATTCTTTCTTCAGTGATTTGCCTTTTCCATCTTCCAGACATTTCATAAAAATCTGAAAACACTTTTTTAGAGCAGGTTTTTCATAGAGGCCTTCTTGGTTCTAGACTCTCCAGCCCCAGCCTTTTAAACTTTCTCAACTATCGGCCGCTCTAGTATTGTATTAGTTGTTGCTCTGATGTTATTCTGTTTGATTGTTTTTAATCATTTGTAGTGATTTTACTTTGCAGGACATTTTGAAATTACTGAAAACCATTCTATAAATATTTGTATTTTTTTAAAAAAAAATAAACTTGAAGAGAAGGTGCCTCCAGCTAAATTAAGGGCCCAACAAACCAGCACAGAAATTACAACGGGTAATTTGCTGGAACAGGGGGTGTTTCATACACATGGGCTGTATGACCTGGTGTGGATGCTATTAGCAGGTGGGGTTTTTTTCCTCACTCCCCATGGCAATTTTGCTGCATCTCCCAGGTTTTCCTGCATTCTCTTGAAAACATGCTTGGCGGAAATACCTCTGTAGAAAGATCACAATAAAGTCCCCATGTGCACAGGCAATGCCCAGAGCTTTGCCCTCACAGGTCCCCTTCATATTCCCCCATCATGACAGCCACTCAGGCCCCTTCCACACATGCAGAATAATGCACTTTCAATCCACTTTCAATGAACGTTGAAGCTGAATTTACTGTGCGAAACAGCAAAATCCACTTTCAATTGTGAAAGTGGATTGAATGTGCATTATTCTGCATGTGCAGAAGAGACCTTAAACAGAACACTGGGAGGTTTTCTCAAAGAAATTCACATACTGATAAGGTGATATATTAATTTGTCAAGTACTTTTAAAAAAACCTTTGAACTAGCTCCCCTGGGAGACTGAGGAAGGGAAGTGCGGAGAAACATCCTATGTGCAAACTTTGCTGTCACTGTGCTTAATTAGCAGTATCTGCAACAAAAGGGAAATCACTCGAGATCACTGATATTTGTAGGACCCTACAGACAAAAGCCCCTTCCGCACATGCAGAATAATGCACTTTCAATCCACTTTCAATGCACTTTGCAGCTGTGCAGAATAGCAAAATCCACTTGCAAATGATTGTGAAAGTGGACTGAAAGTGCATTATTCTGCATGTGCAGAAGAGGGCCCAAAGACTGCAAGTTGCCTGGTCGAATTACAGAAAAATGTTGCAATAATACCTTCTACTACAGCCAGCCAAAATAGCAAACTTTCAGATGTCTCAGAGGCATTCATCAGTCAGATGTTTTGTACAAACGAAAACTTTTTTAAAGAGCATAAAAGTCATTTTGGGGCACCAAGGAAAAATCTCTCATCTGCATTTTTTCCTTTATTGAAAATATGTTTATGCAAGAGCAACTCAGGACCCACTCTTAAGAACGGTGAGCTTTATCAGTATACCAGCTATCATATTTTCCTTTCTGCTCTCTGCCTTAGAAGGCACCAGTGTGCGTCTCTCGGCACAACAGAAGCAGGATTTCTACTGCTGGTTAATATCTCGAAGGAAAAAACTGTGATCCCCTCCCCTTCTCTATCCCAGTAGCATTAACTGTTTTGGAGTTAGCGCTACCTAATCCAATTAAATCTGCATTCTATTCTCACTCTGAAGACAAGGGGTTCCCTCGACAGTTTCTCCCCCTCCTCTTTGTTGCGTTTATACTAAACCTTCTGCTTGCCCAGAGTGCTGAGGAACTCAACAGTTCGTCACTTTGTGATTTTTTTTGGTTGGCCCTTGTAATGAGGACACTTATATTCAAGGGCGAAGGAGAGCTATTATCCCACCTTTAGCCACCCAAAATATCCCAGGCTAGTGTTCAGGGATCTTCATTTTACTCTGCTGCCACCATAAAAGAGAAGGAACTAGGAATCCCAAGACTGCTGCTGGCTGCCAAATATATAAAGGATCCCACCTCACGTTCACTCTTTGACTGAGGGGAATACACTTCAGAGCCCCTAAATGAAAATGGAGGGAACTCAACCTGGTTGGGATTCTAGCCTCACAGACAGGCACTTCCCCACTCTTACACACACAAACGCAGGCTGGCTCAAATGGTAGCTTGAACACAACAAATGAAATATATTTTAAAAACAAAAGAAAGGCTTCTTAAATGGCTCAGAGAGGTACTAAATCTTGGCGGTTAGAGAGGTTCTTTTCACTTAGAAGTTACAGAGCTTTCGATATAACTTAGGTTTCTCAGACCTAACACACACTCAGACACATGAAGTGTCTCTCAGAAACGACTTGGCTTTAATATACTTTACTTTTGCTCACAGACACACCCTTGACCTTATTTCTTCCACTACCCACTGTTTCACACACCCTCAGCCCTGGCCCTGTACATTTCCTTACAGGGGGCGCATTACTAACTGCCTCCTCATCTACTCCACACACACCAAGCCCCTTCTCTCACCTAGAGGTGCCTTTGGGGGCTTCCCAGACTGGCAGGTATGGTACAGGTGGGGAGGACAGGACTCCTTAGGGTCTGGCTGCCAGGTGTCTCACTGACAAGCCTCTGGCCGGGCGCTTCACTCTGCACCAAAAGCCAGTGCCTGCCTTCCTCTCACAAAGCTTCCTTCACTTCCTGAGGAGAGCTCACTAGAATCCTGCCAGTTATCTGAGCTGGACCAGAATTCCTTTACACCAGAGACAGAGCAGGGAGACTTCACTCCACAGACTCTGCTCTCAACTGAACACGAGATGTTCTCTTCAGAACTCCCAACGAAGAACTGTCTGACAGGCTCTCTCTGGCCCTTTCCCTCATCTTCTTTCTTGAAGTTTCTCCCGCTGCTTACTCTCCTCAAGCAGCGCTGGGTCCAGCTCCCTTCCCCACCTTCAGGGCGCGGCGCGAACGCAGCCACTCCCGACGAATAATTCTGCCTCTCTCCCTCCCCCTGACGCTGCTAGCGCTGAATTCCTGCTGGCTGCCTCTTTTGAAATGGCGCCTTTTGACGACCCCGCACAGAGCGCGGGGTCGTGGGGAAGCCAGGGCGCGCGCCAGGAATTGCGCGCGCCGGGAATTGCCCGCAGCAAACCTCGGGCAAAGGTGAGTGGGGAAAGGGCCTCTGTCTTTCTGTTTATCTAGCAGCGTTTTAGCGCCCCCTTACATTGGCCAGGGGCAACCAATCACCTTGCTTTTATTTAAATTAGGGCATGCGGCCTTACTTTTACTGTCACACAGGCCTCTTTAAGCAGGCCTGCTTCACACCAGCCCTTTGGGGTGGGGCAAGTCCGTTACAGCCCTCAATAAAAAAATATCACGTGACTATTTGCCTCTGGTCCTGGGTTGATATTTTTCACCAATCGCAGTCTTTTCCTTCCAAGACTGAAACACTGGATTTTTCAGACTCTGAAATATAACATTATTTGTCAACCTGACTTGGTCCTGTTCTACAAAGCTTCATAAAGTAAATTTGGTGGGATTGACTTTTGGGTCTTCCACAAAGGTTACCTGCCCCAAGGTCAATGCTTTTCCTGCTTCCCCACAGCATCAAGGTGCATTTGTGCTACTCCCAGGAGTTTCCCTGGCTTTTCCCTGGTCTTTCCTAACCCTACTTTGCTCTGAGGTTTTGGGAAAGATCGTAGAAAATACCTGGTGGGCTGTTGTACAGGTGGGAAAACAGGATTTCCTGGCCTACATGGCAGCCATTTTCCCTGACTCCATTCCCACAGCAACCATTTCCTCCCTCTCCCACTTGGAGCCTTTTAAAAACACCTGGCACTAGGATATCTTTACACGGATATACTATTGTAACAACAGATGTAGAAGGTTTTCTGAATCCTCAGTTTACATTTGAAAAAACAAATCTCTATCCCCTCCTTTCCCTTGTGGAGATATGAAAAAAGCATATGTTCAGGCAGGATTTTGAGAGGGACATCGGTGGGGTATAATGCTGTACGGTACACCCTCCAAAGCAGCTATTTTCTCCAAGGAAACTGGGAGATATACAGGCCCCACCTGGGGGTTGGCAACCATAGTTAGGGATACTGGCCCTCACTTAACCACAGAAAACAGACTCACTTTAACTAGGCCAGACGGGTGAGATCAAGACGTTGGAGGCAGCGCCTTTGACAAAACCCAGGCAATGCAACGTTTGCCCCAAAAAGATTCTCCAAAAATGCAGACGCCAGAGAACATAATGAATTAATGATAGAAGCAGCCGAGGCAACAAGAACATCTGAGAGAAGACATTTCTTGTCAGGAAAGCAGCCTTCCTGGGAGGCTGCCTTTGATTTCCCCCCTACCAACAGCTCTCACTCAGAGCTGGGGAGAGCCATTCAAAGCCCACCCTGAGAGGCTAGGGAGCCCTCCACAAAGGAAAAGGACCGTTCCAGAAAAGTATGGGGCAAGGGGGGCTGTGTTCCCCCTGCATCATCAATGCCTGGAGGCTTCAGACACCAGCTTAGGGATCGATCTCCCAGGCTCTGCCACAAGCTCTCCCCCCCCCACCCCCCCCCGCCCCAACGTTCCTTTGTATACTTTTTCAGCCCGTAAAACAAAACTTTTTAGCCGTCTAATCGATGCCCAAGAAAGCTGAGCAGGAAAAGCTCCAGAGGTAGCACACATTTTCACCTGTTTTATTTATTTAAAATCTTGAAGCTTCGTGCTTTCAGCTAAAAAGCTCGGAAACCACTCAGCAAGCACAAGGAGACAGTGGCTATTTTTAGAGAAGTCACATTTCCACCCCCCTGGAGACAGAGAAAGCCATGACTTTTTTTTTCTTTCTGCAAACAGGACGCCAGAAGCCTCCTGCAACAGCACAAGAGGACCCCTGTCAATACCACACACCCAGGGTTGCCACCCTCCAGGTGTGGTCTGAAGATCCCCCAGCTTTACAACTGATCTCAAGACGGCAAAGATCAGTTGCTCTGGAAAGAATGGCTGCTTTGGAGAGGGATCTCTATAGCATTATACCCTGCTGAAGTCCCTTCCCTCCCCAAACCTTGCACACCCCAGACTAAACCCCCCCCCCCAAAAAAAATCTTCAGGAATCTTCCAACCTGAAGTTGGCAACTAACACACAACCCTCCTTACTAAGTTTGTCACCTTTGGGTTGGGAAAAACCTGGAGAGAGCTGAGCCAGAGAGTGTAGAATTTGGGGAGGGACCTCAGCAGGGGATAATGCCAAGTAGTCCACCCTCCAAAGCAACCATTTTCTTCAGAGGAACACCTCAGTCATCTAGAGAGCCAACTGGAATAAATGGAAATCTCCAGGTGCCACCTGGGGGTTGGCAAGCCTATTTCTCACCATCCTGAGCATCTTTGAGCCTCCCCTTGGCCTCCCCTCCCCCAGCTTCTTTTACCCACCAGATCGTCCCCCCAAAAGTCTTCTGCCAGAAGCCTCTCCCAGCTCTTCCCACGGTCTACCCTGCTTGCCTCCTTCACCTCCACCATACTGCCTGCCTTGGCTTCAGGGCAAGGAGCATCTCCTCTCTCTCTCTCTCCCTCTCTCTGTGGGCTCCCCTCTTCCTGCCATTTTAATAGCAGCAGCAAGAGAAGTGCAAGGGAACAACCCACATCCTGTCCTGCAGGAGGAAATATCCACCGGGCTCATTTCTGCAGGTAAACTCTGCACTTTTGAGGTTGATAAGCACAACCATGGGAAACAAAACCAGGAACGCTGAAGGCACAAAGAGAAAAAACCAGCTGGCGAGCCGACCAAAGAGTCTCCCGTACAGGGCTGTTGTGTAGCCCACACTTCAGCAATCTCATTCCACAGCCGCAGAGAATCAGTGCTTTCCAAATCGATGGGAAAGCAGGGAGGGTTTGAGGTGCTTAAATCCACAAAGGGTTCCAGGATTCAGGACAAGAATCTCCTGGGATTACCCAGCATGAAGAGTGAGCTTCCAAGACTCTGCATCCAGTAGCTCCCATTTTTTCAGAGTGGATGTTGTTGTGAAGGGAGACTGCCTGTAGCTCCTTTGCAATCAAAATGTTGGGAGGGGGAATAGCACAGGTGTGAGGGAATACGCAATCATGTTTTTGGACTGGGTGGGGGAACCAAAGACCTCTTTGAGTTTAAAGCATTTTAAATATGGATTAGCTGCCTTTCTACCTTGTGGGACTCAAGGCAACCTACAGTGTAAATAAAACAATTCTTTAAAAAAACACAAAGACGACCACAAATAAGTGGAAATCTTGGGAGTCAGAGGAATGCTGACCAGAAGGGGGAGGGAAGTTTTGGTGTTCTGTGGGACTCTCTGCCCCAGCATGTAAAGAGGAGGCAAGTAAAGGGATGGCTTGTAACATTCTCAAGCAGAAAGTCTTTGCTCGGGCTCTTGTTTTTAACAGTCAGCAGGCGAAGCTCTCCTGATGGGCCAAACTGAGCTCAAACCTCTGCAGCTGAGATCTGGCTCTGCATCGAAGGAGAATTCTCTTAGCACCAGAAGAAATTTGGGATAAGCAGGTGCCAGTTCCCAGACAAAACTCAAGAGCTGCGGAATGGAGTGGGAACCCTTGTCCTTTTCGCAATTCACCCTACTGATTCAAGCCCCACAGAAAACGGGCTTGCGGTGACTGGTGTGGGGAAGAAACTCCTGGGGCCCAGACAGAAGGAGGAATTTCAAGGGACAACTCCAAATATTGGCGTTTTGAGTGCTCTAAATTCACTGCACAAAAGCAGCAGGCAAGTCCGACGTCAAATCCCTGAAGGCCGCCCTCGCTTATCGAAGCCTGTGGCTGATTCTATATTTTATTTACTGTTTTATTGCAGGAGACAAAAGATGACAGCCAACTATTTATTAAACTGGAAAATACACAGCCTCCGCAAAGCCTTTCTGTTCTCATCATGATCCACTTTGGCACCTTTCAAAACAGCCAGGCTTGGTTTTGCCTTTACCTCAGAGGAGTGAATTTGGAATGGCAGGTTTCTCTCTTGCCCATCCCAGGATGGATTGGGAGAAGGAGGCACCTGCAACTCATATGGACCAAACCAGGTATTGTGGAAGCTCATTCAGTATTGAGCCTCAGATGGGCCAGACAAGGGAGAGAATAAATGAAGATTTGACAGTATGCCTGGCATGTGTGGTAGGGTGGCTTTAGCAGAAGTCTGAGGAGAACCATCAACTGGATTTTTTAAAAAGCCATGTTCCTAGCTCTCAAGCACATCAAAAGTTTGGAAACTTGATTGGGAGGTGGCATGAAACCACTGGATCAATCAGAATAGGCCTAAACACTATGATCCAGCCCAATTCTGCTCTTTGTCTGGTGGACAGAGCAGAAGCTTCTGTCCTCTGCATATCCATCTCCTGCCACAGCCTGCCCTACAGGAACTGGAGAACACTTGCTACAGGTGGACTTGCTCAGCTTCATAGCTTCAGCCTGGCCCCACGAAGGCCACCGCTCATTGAATCCAGTAATGCTTTATGGGGGTGGTAGAGCCACAGAATACCTAATCATGGACCTGAATCTTTACCACCCTCAAATAGAATCAGTCCTCCACCAACTTCCCTTGTTGTCAGAGTCTTCCTTCACATGCACACAGTTCCATGGGAGTGTGTGTGGGGCACATCTGGTACAAATTAGATGGGAAGTTCACAGGTTGAGACACAGGCAGCTGTAGAGCCACAGAAGGAGGGGGATCCACATTGGTGGAGTCTCCTTCTTTGGAGGTTTTTGAACAGAGGCTGGATGAACATATGTCAGGAGTGCTTTGATTGTGTGTTCCTGCATGGCAGGACTTGAAGGCCCTTGAGGTCTAGTCCAACTCTATGATTCTATGACAGGCAGCAGCCTCTGGAGCTACCTGAGCAGATGCAAAATTCTAGTGAAGGAACTTCACCAGCACTAGGCTCTTTATGGCCTGCAGCCTCCTCCTCCTCGGTTGCTGAATTGCATCTCCCTCCATTTCACTGGACTCAGGTGATTTCTAAAGATACTGTTTCACAGAATCTTGATCCACTGGGGAAAGGAGAAAACGCATTTTAACTTCGTGATGGAGACGCTATATGGGAAATACAATTATCTCAGGCGGCAGCTTATGAAACACTTTTGCCAAGAAAACTAGCAAAGGATGAGAGGATGGGGGATCAAGCATGTAATGAAAGGGGGGAGGGTTGTGTTCCCTTCTTCACAAGGCTATATACCAGCATGCCTCTGGCTACAGAGTTATGAATGGGGCAGAAACAAGCGGAGGCATTAACAAGTGAAAGAATGGTCACTCAGCAGCTATACAAAGGCAGTAGAGATGGGGGTGGGGCAAGGAGGCCGAATTATCCCAAAAGGGCCCTCTTGCCATCTCCAAGTAAAGCATTGGCTGCAGAGTCTGTCCTTAATCAGCCCTTTTTTGCCCAGCATTATTAACTGAAGGGGAACTTTTCAGGAGGCAGCGCATTAAAAAAGGCAAAACAAAGAGAATGACCAGGAACCACTTCCTCGAGAAAAAACACGCAATCTACGCTCTGTGCAGAAAAGGAAAACTTCCCAAAGTGAATCAGAATTTGACAACATGCAACAAAGGTCTTCCTGCTTTTCAAATGGGGGGCTGTAGCAGAGACCGCAGGATTCCAGGGGTGAGGTTTATTTATCCTTGTCGGAGAATTCGGAAGCCTTGCCTTTTCCTCCAAACACTCAGCTTAGCGAGTTTTTCCCAAACAAAACCCAAGCCCCAGCATTTCAATAAAAGCTCTCATTCCATTTAGAAGAGTTGACCTAGCCTCCTCCTGCTGCTAATTCTGGGACTCCCCAACCTTCCATTCTCCACAGCAGAGTTTCCTGCCCTGCTGACAGACCTTAAGAGCCCGCACACAGCTCTTCAGTCAGAACAGGGATCAAGCAATGTCTGCCACAAAGAGGGATCCCGGGGACACCGGACATCAGGACGCATCTTCCAGCTGTTGCAGTTTGCACCGCCATCCTCCCCCGCCCACCCAAATTACCAGGCACCGCCTGACTCAAAATTAGCAATCACATCCATGATCTGGAGAGAAGGCAGGAGGATTTCAGAAGCATCAACGATGAGAAGAAGAAAAAGCAGGAGCAACAAGCCTCCAAACGCAAAGCTTGAAAAACGGATCTGGCTCAAATAAATCTGAAAAGAGGCGGGGACAGATCAACAAGGTGAACCCCGCTCATGCAAAGAGGCTGGATATTTTGGTCACCGACTCGGCACTGGCAAATAAAAATCCCCATTAAGCTGAACGAGCTTTGCTTGTTCAATTCATGTACGGAAATGCAGAGCCCCCAAGAGATGTGGCGGTGCTAAGACCCTTCCAAGCAAGAGCCCAAATGACCCTTTCTGCCTTCGGCACCATCCCTACCCCTGACAGCATCATGCACAGGTGGGGCCCAGTTGTAAATACCATGCGCACAGACCACAGGAGGGTCGAGCAGCACGTGGTGGCAGCGCCAGGCATGACAACAGCCCTACAAAAAGCAACTGCAGACCTGGGCAGAGGAAGCAAGTCAGATTAAGGCACCGGCAGTGGAAAGGGGAGGGGGATATCATCCCCACCTCCACCCCATTTCCCCAAACAGGAATCTGCCTCTATAAGGGAAGCACCATGCCTGCCTTTCCCCCTAACAATGCCTTCAAGCAGCCGGGAGAGAGGGCATGTCCAGTGGTCTCAAGGAGGGAATTAATCCTGCCTTCCACAGCTCCATGGCTCCAGCACAGAATTCCCACCCCCAGTCGATTTTTATTTGCCTGGAGTTTTATCCACCAAATGCCACCTTTGTGCATCATTTGGTCTTCAGCTGATGGAGGTTTTACACCTGCATTTAAAAATAAAACTTTGGAAATGTTTAAAAGGCATTTTTTTTACTAGGCATTGATAGAAAAACCCCAGTACTCAGTACAAAGGCAGGATATAATTTTTCCATTTACTGCTTTGGCTCCTGTACCTTGCAGCCAATCCGCCAGGACCCAAATATCAGCATCTGCATAGATTGAATTAAAGAAACAGGGAAATTTGCATCCGTGTTTTTGTACATCTCCTTAGTCCAAAGAACTCCTTGGGACAGCCCTGCATTTCCCAATATGAGCTGGTCCAAGAAAAATATTCCCTCTCATTGTTTTCCCCTCTGTGTAAGCTTGACATACAATTTCCCACTGTAAACTGGCCCATATACGAACAGACTAATGCTTCATTCTGTTTGCTTCCACTTCCGATTAAATTCTGATTTTTAAAGCCATCTGGAATTCCCAAGCTGGCAGGGACAGGTCCTCAGGTTAATGTTTTCTAACTTGGTTGTTCCATTCCCGGGTGGAGAGGAGTCACTTGTCTGAAGCTATTTGCTTTGTGAAGCAGGAGAAGGAGGGGAGGACGTATTGATCTTAATTCAGTTTGTGTCTGCTCTTATACAGCAAAGCTTCATCACAGCCCCAGCCGCTGCCGCCAAAAGGATTCCCTCCTTGTTTTACGCTCACCAAGTCAGGGAGAGGCCTGCTCAGCTACGGTGACACACTGAATCACCGGTTCGGAAGAGAAAGAGCGGAGCACGGATTTCCGCCTCGCAGGCCCCGAAGTGAACAAATCCTGCTGGCCAAAAATCCCAATCTTGCAGAATTGCCCCAACAAAACCATTCTTGAGCTTACAAACATTTCCATAACCAGCTTCACTTCAACAGCATTGATTTTCAATTATGCTTCTACAAATCTGCAGCCGGGTCTTTGTCTTCTCGAGGCACTGCTCCAAGTTAATACGGAGACAATGTTGGCACCCTTTCGTCGCACTGGCTGCAGCCACAGAACTAAACGCTGCCCGTGGGAATTCCAAGGACTGATCCCTGCGCACAGAATGAAGAGAGCCTCTGTTTAAGGGACGGGACTCAAACTCCATTCCAATCCAGCGTGGCCTGACGTCCCCACACCCGCCCACGCCGCCGCCACCTCCACGGCGAAGCCTCAGCCTTCTGGATGCGTTTCCCCGGATCATCCCAGTCCAAGCGCCTGAAGCAGTACATAGCCAACCCACACAGAACCTGCCCGCTCTACCGGCCTGATTCGAGCAGCTAGCTTACTGTGAGCTAGAAAAACGTGGCTGGTACTGGGGACCTATGAATTGGGAGGATGCCGAAATGAAACAAGTTCTAGAAAGAGGAGGAATGTTTGCTATTTGTTCAGGCCTCCTCTCTGGAGCCAACGTTTAGCCCTAGATACCCCCCTGCAAAATGCACAATTAGTGTGGGGGCTGCTCTCAAATAAGATTTTCACCACACTGCTGCTCATACTGCCCTGACCAGGATAGCTCAGGATAGCTCGATCCCATCAGATCTCAGAAGCTTAAGCAAGGTCAGCCCTGGTTAGTACTTGGATGGGAGACCACCAATGAAGTCCAGGATTGCCACGCGGAGGCGGGCAAGGGCAAACCAGCTCTTTCCTTGAACGACCCATAAGTCAACTGTGACTTGACAGCAAAAAAACCCACAACCCCATTCATACCCAAGGCAATTCAAATATTGAATCTTTCCTCCCACTCAGATTCCAGACCAACACAGAAAAGGCACAAATGAACACTGTACATTTGACATTAGTCAAATTATGACTGTGGGGGGCTGAAAGAAGAACAGAAAGCTGTTGAAATCCCCTTTGTCTTCATGAGGGAGGGAGGTTACAAATGATGCTCATAAAAGGAAACACCAAATAATAAGCCCTGAAAATAACAAGCCCACCCCCTGAAGGAAAGATAATTATGAATTGAATTTGTTCACACTAAATTTCTATCAAATAAATCAATGAATTATTTTATTTTGGCAGACTGCAACCGCCCACATTCCTCCGTGCTGCGCTCCTCACGGATTATCCCAACAATTCAGGGTGCGACCTCTTTGCTCCAACACAAATTAGCATCACTCGTCTCCTGTTTGTTTCAGAACTAGAATTGTGGTCCTCGGCCCAGCCCCACCCCCCAGCAAATATCGCCCACCCCCACCGTCTCCCCTTTTCCTTGTTTGGGATGCGGCAAACACACCCGTAAATACAAAATGCGTCCCTTCCTCCAATTACTCTACAAAGAAAACTGAAAGCCGGAGACACGGTCTTTGTATGCAGAAGAGACAGAAGGTCACAGTCAGAGCAAGTACTTGGGGGCTCCACGCTAAGACGTTCAGGCAAGCCGCCAAGGCCAAGTCCTGTGCTTTGGGTCCAGCCCAGCTTCCCCATTCAAGTCTGAGCCACAACAAAGGCAGCACAAGACAGCAAAGTGATGGGAGACTCATTGTGGAGCGTCGTCGTGTCCCGGGGAGACTTGGGCCGCACACAGAATGCAAACAGTCCATGAGAACGCAATGACGCTCTCGCAGTGATATCCAGATGACGAAGACACAAGGATGTGGCCTTTTTTAACCCCCTTCTCGGCAAATGTTTGCCCTGTTCCGGCAAAGCAGGATTTTAATCGAGGCTTCCTTGGGGTGAATTCTTCAACCTCACAATCAAAACGTCAAATATGACACCCAGAGATACAAATGAAAATACAGAGCTGTTTCCTTTTGGAAGGGTTTGCACATCCCTAGTGTTCTGATGTCATGAGCAGTGGTGGAGGAAACCAAGCCTTCCTGCTTTGCTTTTTGGCAAGGTTGAGAAAAAGGGAAGGCACAAAACATATTGATGGGCAAATACCGGATGCATTTGAGTCGAAATAAGTTTGCTTCGTGGGAAGAATCCGAGGACACTTCCAACTCAGAAAACCAGTTCAATCAGCAGAATTTGAAACTACTGGAAGCACCTCATTTACGCCAAGTGCTATCCATGCCAGTTAATTAAATTATTCCAGATTTACACCACAATACTCTGTTGCTTTGCTAGCGTCATTCTGATGACTAGCCACATTTGCACCAGTTACAGTAAATTGCACTAGAAAAAGATTACTTTCAGAATTACTTGACAGTCATTCTGGAAAACCTGAAGATGGGGAACAGTGCGGGGCATCCTGCTTCATTTGCATCCGTCGCAGGCAAAGGAATAAAATTCCCATTGGGAAAGAAATCAGTGTCCAAAAATAAAAATAAAAAACCCAACTTTTGGCTGCTGAGGGGAGCCGTGCGCTTCCCCCACCCTTCGATACCTGCAATCTCATCCTCAGAATTAAACCTTGTAACCATTTTACTAGGCAATTCCATCTAAAATCAAAAAGGCATCTTCTTCCCTTTCAAAGCGCTCTCCTGCCTCTCAGTTTATTGTACCAGATTTTTATATATTAACACTGAGTGACAAAGAAATTAAATTTAAAGAAGCCGGGAGGGAAACGTCGCTGCGTTCCCCAAAGGGGGATGGGGACGGTGTGGTCGGGGTTCGCGAGCTGTGGACTTGGTGCTAACCTGAAATTGCTGCCAGTTGCTACAAATTCTTTCCCGCTGTGTCTTTCCACCTTCCTCCTCTCATTTGGCATTTTTATAAAGGTTAAATTAGCAGACTTTCGCAGGGGGAAAGCAATCACTCAGACCTGACTGGTGTTGATTTTTTGCATATGCTAACAGGCGGGCTGCCCGCACCCGGCATCAACAGAACCTCTATTTGTGTCAGATTTGTGAAGCAAGAAGATACAAGGGATGATCCTTTTCCCAAGAACATCTTGGCAGTATGCCATGCACATTCAACAAGCAATGGCATAGGCGCACCTTCAGT
Organism: Sphaerodactylus townsendi; assembly: GCF_021028975.2. NCBI lineage: Eukaryota > Metazoa > Chordata > Lepidosauria > Squamata > Sphaerodactylidae > Sphaerodactylus > Sphaerodactylus townsendi. The sequence continues at coordinate 103,639,641 of NC_059430.1, forward strand.
AATCTACTACAAATGATCCATCGCCACAGGAAGTAAAGCACAAATGTTGGCAAGCTGTGGTGGTCGTCTCTGTAGTCTCCACAACTGCCTCCCCCATTATTCCATTCCTTGGGATGTGGAAGGCAGCTGAGCTTGCTACCTCCCCCCTTAATGGTTCTTTAAAGCACCAAAAAGGGGAAAACAGTGTCCCAGAGACACACATTTCTGACGGTGTCAGTGCAACAGTACCAAGCAGCCTCGGACAGACAATCTCACCGAGTTACGCGAAACCCACAGACAGAATTTCAATCCAAGTAAAACCCACAGCCAGAAATTATCAATGAAGGCTCCGAACACAGACTTGGGCATGCTCAAGTGAGCAGGCTTCCCCCTCAACAATGCGCATTAATTTCTGCTGTCGGCAGACAGTGAGAACCGTGGAACCTGTTTGACCGCGGAGCTCAACCCATGACGAAAAAAAGCCACAGTCAGAGCAAAAGAAAGCGACTGTTGACTTCCCGATCCACTCCCCCTCCACCATTTTGAAAGCACTGAAATCTGCAGTCTCCCCCCACCCCCCAGGGATCCAAAAGTCCGTCTCTCTCAGGCCACACAAGCAGATCACTTGGACAGTACCCGAGATGTGGCTAATCAAGTAGAATCCAGCAGCGTGCACAGACATGAGAAAGCGTGTGTCTTATTCTACAAGCATTGCCCCTTTCAACCTTTGGCAGACTAGTAGGAAGCTGATGGAAAACTGCGGCCCCATAGGCACAAACGGCCTGGAGAAGAAAGGAGAGCCCCCCCCCTGATATTTATACACCATCCTTTTGTTAACAATGCTGAACTTGATGAGCACGCCAGATTTGTCAGCATCATGATTTGCTGATAAATTTGGGGGAGAATCCAGAGCTCACACTGCAGAGACATCCACAGACTCCCAGCACCACGTGGGCATTACAGGCCAAGCAAGGGCTGCCACCCCACCCCCCACCCCCACCCCCTGCCACAATCACGGGGGTTCTCCCTGGAGCTTCAAGAAACCTGCAAACCAGTTTTACAGCCGGGCATGATCAGAAAACTGTCCAACCAGGTTTGTGTCTAAAAGCATCCAACTCACAAGGGGGAGGGGGGGAAGGGAGAAGAGTGTCACTGGGCAAAATGTCTGGCTTCCATTTGGGCAGCAGTGGCAGTCAATGGGGCTTGCAGGGGAGAACTCCCCAAGTCGATGCCTCTCTTTGCCAGCAGGAAGGGGGAACATCTGGATTTGGTCCACCTCTGGCAAGGAAAGGTCTCTGCAAGGGATGCGGTTCATGCCCGCCACAAGGAGATTCTTAACCCCGTAACTTTCTGAAGTCAAAACAAAGACAGCTTTTTAGAGCGCAGAAATGTCAACCCCCTGGAACAGAAAGGGTGTGTGTGTGTGTTGGTTTTTGTTAAGGCACCAGACCTCTGTCACTTTTATCCCTGACTTTGTGGCGTGTTAAACTCTGCCCGAGCCTCCTATTTCTTTAACGAAACAAAGCGACGGCGTGGCTTTGGCTGCAATTGAGAAATAGCAAGCTGGCAGCCGGCTCTGCCTCACCTGCAACTCCAGAGGCCACAATCCAGGCCAAACACGCCCAGAAACTCTCCCGCAGAGGCATCAGCAACTCCTTGCCGAGCAAAAGCATCCAAACGCCCATCTCTCGTCTGCACCCAGATTTCCAGCTAGAAATCCAGGCGTCTAACCAAATCCCCGGTCCACAACATCCCCCGAGCGCCGCCACGGCTGGCCTAGAGCATCCCCAAGGGGGATAAGCCGGCACCTGCCCCAAACCTGCCGAGCAGAAGCATTTGCAAACGAGCCGGGCAAAGTTTGCTCCTCTCTTCCCAAGCGCAAGGAAACGAGAAGGACGGGCAAAGGAGCGCTTCCTCGCCACGGCCCCGCTGACCTTCTCAGCGCAACGAGCCCCGCACCAACGCGCTTAAGGGGGGGGGAGCAGCGGCGACCCCCGCAACCCCTAACGGCAACCCGACCCCCGCTGTGGGTCACTGCGCTCCGAGATAACCCCTGCGCCCTCCCCTTCCCGCTGCTTTACGCGCGCCGTTGCGCCGCGTTGGCCTTTTGCGCACCCTAACAAAAAAAAATCCGCTCAACTCTTTGCAAAATCAGGTCCGCGCTTTGGACGCCCCCTGCGCGCCGCGACCTCCCTCCCGCAAGCCCCGCGGCCCCTTCGAAGGTCGCTCCCTCTCCCGCCACCGGCGAGGGGCAGAAGCCCGGGCCGCCGGTCCTCTGGCCAAGCGGGGCCCCCCTCCCCGCGCCCCACCGCCGCGCCCCGCTTGCTCACCGATGCGGATGACATGGGGCATCCCGTGGCAGGAGGAGGGCAGCCAGACGAGCCAGACGAAGGCTCCGACGGCGCAGGACTCGGCCAGCAGCAGCAGCAGCGAGCGCGGGACGCGGCAGCAGGTCAGCATCCTGGGCGGGCGGGCGGGCGAGGCGCGCCAAAGCCCCAGCCCAGCTCCGCTCCTCCGGCTCGGGCTCCGGCGCCCGCTACAGCTCCGGCTCCAGGGCTGAGCGCCCGGCGGCGGCGGCGGCGCACGGCGGCGAGGGCGCGTCCCACTCCGGGCTGCCTGCGCCAGGCGCAGCGGGGAACATCGTACTGGCTCCCGCCGCAGCAGCAGCGGCAGCAGCGAGAGAGAGAGAGCGAGAGGACGAGCGGGACCGGGAGCCGCCGCCCCTCCTGCCCTGCTGCCACGCCCGGCTCGGGCTTCACCTGCCCCCCAAAGGCGACAGCCGCTCCTCGGCGGCTCCAGGCGCCGTCCCCGCCGCCGTCCGCTCTTTGCCTGCCCGGCTGGCTCCAAGCCCTGGCGTGGAGTGGTGCACACGCGTTCACACGCGCCGGGCGGGGGGGGGGGGGGGTGTAGCGCTGGGAAGAAGAAGCAGGCGAAGCCGGCCGGCCGCTCCGCGGGAAGGTCCTGGGACTCGAGCCTCCGACCAAGGCACGCCCTCCGCCCGGCAAAGCCCGCCCGCTAAACTTCGAGGGACGGGTTAGAGAAGGGCGCTCTGCACATCCTCAGAGGCGCTCCCGCGCCGCTGCTCAAAACCCGCGATCGAGGGACGCGCGGCGAGGCCAACCCGGACCAGGAAGCCGAGGCCCGGTTCTCGTGGGGAGTTTAGGCGGCGCGAGAAGTCCCGCCGAGCATGTGCAGAGTGCTCTCCTGCTGTTCGCCGCCCCGCGGCTCCCTGTTTAACAGGATTCCGATTTCGCAGCGGCGGCCGGAGGAAGAGCGTCAGGGTGGAGCTGGGGGGCATCAGGAGCCAGGCATACGCTCGAGCCCCGAAGCGGGGGCACAGCACGCCCCCCCCCCCAGCAGAGGGATGAGGGTTGCTGGCTTCGTTGGCTCCGCCGCTGGGACCAAGGCTCCCTTCTGCTCAGGCCCTACGAAAGCCGCTGCCCACCCCCAACCCCCTGGGAAGAAACTCGGCCGGAAGGGTCGGGGAAAGGACTCCGTGGGCACGCTCGCTGTGCACTTCTCCGTGGCTGCCGCTAGAGGCGCTCGCCTTGAACCCCGGATTGGCTTTGAGGGGTCTGTAGAAATGGGAGCCGCATTTTGGTGGGAGGGGTGATATCGTACAGCTATAAATAAATTTCTGGGAGGTAAAAGTGAGGCAAATGGGACGGCGCCTTCCGAGTAGGACAGCTGGCGCCCCTGGAAGACTGTGGGGGTTTTCTCGCCAGAAGTTACCCCTGAGGCTTGGCTTGGATCCCAAGGAGATCACATTCTGCCTAATGCATTAATTGGAGCCGTGCTGGGCGGGCAGGAGGGCTGCTGAGAGGACTCCCCGCCCGCAAGCCAAAAAAAAAAAAAAAAAGTAAGGCAACTGGGTCTCCCTTCCCCTAGTCAGGTTTGACGCCCTCCAGCGTCTTTGGCACCCCCCAGCCCAAAGAAGCCTGTTTTTAGCCTCGGATGGTTACCGAGTTGCAGCCACAATCAAAGTGGGTAGCGACTGAAAGCGTGAAATTGCTGGGCAACTGCGAAATGAGTAAATTCGTTCCAGGCAGGAAGAATCATTAAGTTAATCAGATGTGATCATTCTGCATGTTAAAGGCCGGGCAGACCCACCCACCTGCTCCCGTAGTGAATTCCAGCGGATTGATTTGTTCTCTGCTCAGCATGGATCTGAAGCAAATTTGGCTAGACCCTAGTCCTTTCCGCACAAGTCAGTGAAAACATTTGTAAAGCATTTTCAACACACACACACCTTGGGATTATTCGCACTCAACCCCTTGAAATGATTCCTGGCCACCATCTTGTTCTTCCTTCCACAGTTTCTTGCTTCTCTGGATCCGGTGCTTCCAAATCTTGTGCTCTGATTCTTCATAGGTCGTGCACTTGAGGCTTCAAATATATCACCCCCACCCCCATTAAAAAAAACCCTGATGAAAATAAACTGGCAAGATGACGGAGCAAGCTCAGAAACTGGCACCAAGGAGGAAGTCCAAGGACTGCAGAGAGGCATGGGAAACATTTTAAAAAGACTGCACAGCAAGTGAAAACGTTTTGAAAACGTTTTTGGAAAACGTTTTCAAATAAAGAATTGCTAAAGTTGAAGATGCCTAAAAATGTTTTCAGACTGGAAATAAAAGGTTTGGGGCTAAAAATGTTGCTGAACTCCTCAGAGGAAACGTTTTTATTTCCTGCCTCAAAACATTTTATTTTTGGTTATGCAGAAAGGGCCACTGCGTATGCAGAGCCAAGGGGTCAGTGCCCCCTGCATGGCTCAGAACTGTAGCTGCTACTGTCAAATCAGAAACTTGAGATGAGGTTCAAGCTTATGGATCAGGCAGGGAAGAGAGATAGGAAATCTATTGGCCGATGTTTCTGCCTGGGCTGCCGTCTAATACATGCCAGTTCTGCAGCTGGGATTGATTTGACACATGCAATCTTTTGGGCATATTCTAGAACCCAGAATCTTCCCCCCCATCATTACACTGTTGATGTGTGAACCCTTTCTTACACTGCCGTCATGGGTTTTTGGCACACCTCCGTTGCATGCACACAGAGTATGCAATCCCCCAGCCTCCTGACTCACGCCATTGCCATTTTGTGCAAATTGGGTAAGCGGTGTATGTTTTCAAGCTTCAGAACCTGGAACACAAACCTGTGTACATCTGTGCTGTCAAGTCACAATAAACGTATGGCAAACCCAGCAAGGGGCTTTCAAGGCAAGTGAGAAGCAGAGGTGGTTTGCCATGGCCTTCACAATCTCGGAGCATCGTCAGTGTAATGATGAAGAAAGGGCTCTGAGTTCTGGTATATGCTCAAGTGCCACAAGTCCTTGAAGGATGGGCCCAGTCTCAGCTACAGAACTGACAGGTTTTAGACAGTGGTTCATGCAGCAGCACTAGCCGCGAGCTTACCTTTCTCTCTACCTTGCCTGATCCATGAGCTTGAACTTCTCCGCGGTTTCTGATTTGACAGTAGCAGCTACAGCATCCTAACAAGAGAAGTGATGCTTGTGCTACTCGATGAGCAGCCACAGATCTGAGAGGTCAAGTGGCCACTGACCCCTTGGTTCCATGGTCTGGTAAGCCCTTTTAGAGATTTAATGGCAAGAGTAGAAATGTCCTTGCTGTATCTTTCAAGTGCTCACAAGCAAAGAATGGGACCATGCCTATGGGCTCAATCCCCAACTTCTGCCTCTACAGTTCAACACATACCCATTACCCAACAGGCTCTGCCACACAATTGGAAGTGCTGCAAAAATCAGCAGTGGCGAATGGCCCTAGGGAATGGGGTACTCCATGTCCCTGGGCACATGTCTTTTGGTCACATGGGGGGCGCCAGATGACTCCCACATTACCAAATGGGCAGCACCTCTTCCCTGCCTGCAAGCCGGGCGTGAGTTTCCCTCGCACCAGGCTTCCAGGCAGTGAAGAGGGGCTGGAGCCCAACTCACAAATGAGTGGGGCTTACTCACAAGTAAGCAGGGCTCTGCATGCAGGGGGGCACCCGGAGGGGTTTTTGTCTCCCAGCACCATTTGGCCCTAGTACGCCTCTGAAAATCAGGGTTCCAGTCCTAGGCAAGGCAGCCCATGTTCAAGACTTATGTGCAGCGCTTTCTAATGCCCATGCAAGTCTTAACTGTAGTTTGCTTTCCTAGCAATGAAAGGATACATGTGCATTTTAAAAAATCTCATTTTTTAAACACAGCCATACTAGATCAGACCAAAGGCCCACCAAACCCAGCATTTTGTTTATCCAGCAACTAACCAGTGAAGCCCACATGCAGAATAACTGTAATAGCATCCTCTGTCCTGTGCTCCGTGGCAATCAGTACAAAGAAGCATACTGTGGCTGGTACTGGAGGAAGAAGAGAGCTATCAAAACTAAGAACTACTGATAGTCTTGTGCTCCATGAATTTGTGCACTCCCCTTTTACAATCTTCAAAGGAGCCTTTCTGATTATTACCAAGCATTTTTATTTTCTGGGGTGCTGTGTGGTTTCCGGGCTGTATGGCCGTGTTCTAGCAGCATTCTCTCCTGACGTTTCACCTGCCTCTGTGGCTGGCATCTTCAGAGGATCTGAAGATGCCAGCCACAGATGCAGGCAAAACGTCAGGAGAGAATGCTGCTAGAACATGGCCACACAGCCCAGAAACCACACAGCACCCCAGTGATTCCAGCCATGAAAGCCTTCGACATTTTTATTTTCCTTCTTCATCTCCTATTTCTTACTGTTTGGGGACCGAACTGCTACTGGTCCAAGGAGGAGCTAGGTGCATCGGATGAGAATGGTATTCTCACCACTGGAGCCTTGAATCTTTTTTTCTAGTCTAGCCTTTGGGCAGCTTGGGAAATGCAGTCTCCTGCGGTTTGATATTATGAAGAGAGAGTCTCTTCCCGCAGACATATATGAAACAGTAGCTGAAGTTCAAACCTTCAGCCAACACAATGTGGAGAAAGAAGGAGGAGAACTTGAACTCTAAACCAGGCAACAAGGCAGTGCTTTAAGGAAGAGAAATGAATATTAGCAAGAGTTTGCTTTCATATTTGTTTCTATTATAATTGACATAGAAATAAGGACAGTTGCCTTTAAATACTGCCCTGGCAACTTTGGGTCTTTGCAATTAAGGCTTCAGTTGTTGCTGTTTTAAAAAATCATTTTAGGCAGGTGATCCCAAAACCTGGCCAAGTGGGTTGGTTGTCATCCCTAATGGGTGTCAGTGTAAGATATAATGTGCAAACATACCCATATATGCACTGTATGTTCAAGGACTCCATTCATAACAGAGCAAATACCAGGATGCAATATGTATCCTCTCCGCGAGCATTTCATGTTCTTGCATCTGGGAGCAAAAAGGGTAGATTTATTGGTAGACTTGTTCCTATTAATTTCAACGCCAGCGTTCCCAAGTACAAAGGAAAACTGCTTACGAGAGAGGACAAACGTTGAAACATTTTATTAATCTCAAGAGAGATGGAAAGGGGGAAATTGCTGATGGGTCAGGGTATTTTCAAGCCCAAATCAAAATAGTACTTGAAAGATGAGCTGCTCAGAAAGAGGTGTGAAATAAGCAGTTTTGTCTCGGGGAAAATTTTAGTTTTCAACAGTAATGAAGACAAAAGAAGGGGTTTTCTAAAATAAAAGGGGAAGTGGGTAAAATGGTTCTTGGCTGGATTAGATACAGCCGCTTGCGTTTTGTTTAAATTTATATGCATCAGGTATAATACAGCCACAATCAGTGTGAGTTATGAGACCCTGTGTACACATTACAGAGATTCATATGCTGGAGTTTCAAAAACCACCAAGTAAATACGCCCAGGATTTGGCAAGGATAGATTTCTCAGTCTGGAGTGCCCTCTACTGAAACGCTCCCAATGTCTTCACATTTGATAGCTGGAAGGTTGAGCGATTAGAATGCTAAACCAAATTTATTCCATCAGCCGCATTCCCCTGACCAAATTCATGCCTCTTGCCCTGTTGACAGCCCCAAACCACGTTAAAATATCAGAGAAGTGGGGATAAAACTATATAGAATATTTACTTTAAAAAAAACTTTCTTGTGTATAAACCATAGGCATCTTGGGGGAAGAGGGGTGAATTTGGCATTTTATTCTATTAATTTTTAATTGTTACTTGTAAGCTGTCTTGAACCACAAGGGAAGGTGAGGTATGAATATTTGAATAAAATAATTCAAGCCAGTGTTGAGAGTTTTTGTTGCCTTAAAAGAATATTAAAGACTATTAAATCCTATTTTTAAATGTAGCTTCTAAGGAACCAGACCGTAAAATGCTCTCTCTGCTCACCGCCAAAATAAATGGGAATAAAGTGTGATATGACCGCAGTGATCCATGCTCTAACAACATCCAAGTTAGATTACTGTAATGCTCTCTATGTGGGGCTGTGTTCAGAAACTGTAATTGGTTCAAAATGCTGCAGTCAGGGAGTTTGCTGCAGTTTGGGGTTGTTTCCAGGGACTACATCACACCTGTACTGAAAAATCTGCTCTGGTTGCCCATCTGTTTCTGGACATAATTCCAGGTACTGGTTCTTACTTTTAAGGCCCTTTGTGGCTTGGAGCCAGGGTACCTGAAGGACTGTCTCCTCCTGTACTGTCTGCCTTTCAAGCTCTGCTCACTGTGCCCCCAACTTTAGAGGTGACATCGGTGGCAACCAAACACAGGGCCTTTTCTGTGGTGGCACCTCACTTTGGAACACTTTCTCCTTCAAGGCTTGCCTGGCATCGACTTTACTTTCTTTAAGGCACCAAGCCAAAACACATCTTTTTACCCAGGCTTTTAATTAGGATCTGTGGCTTCTGTTTTATGGATCGTTTTTAGTGCTACTTATGTCAAGTGGCTTCTGTTTTTAATGGCTTATTCGTTTTTAATGACTTGTTTATTTTAATGGCTTTTTGTATAGTGTTTTTTATTGTAAGCTGCCTCAACCAGGACTCTGAATAAATAAAGGTTTGCTGTAGAAAGCATTACAAAATGCGGCCTGCAGTTAGGCCAACCCTGGGAAACAGGGACAGAGTTGTAGCCCTCCCTTGCCTCCAGTCGTCCCTCCCAACTAGCCACTTGTCCCTCTTAATGAGCCAGGGTGGTGTAGTGGTTAAGAGCAGGTGGATTCTAATCTGGAGAACAGGGTTTGCTTCCCCACTCCTCTTCCTGAGTGATGGAGGCTTATCTGGTGAACCAGATGTGTTTCCACACTACTACATTCCTGCTGGGTAACCTTGGGATAGTCACAATTCTTGGGAACTCTCTCAGTTCCACCTACCTCACAAGGTGTCTGTTGTGGGGAGAGGAAGGGAAAGGAGCTTGAGTCTCCTTACAGGAGAGAAAGGTGGTGTATAAATCCAAACTTCTTCTTCTTCTCTCTTTCTCTCCCTCCCTCCCTCCTTCTCCCTCCCTCCCTCCCTCCCTCCCTCCCTCCTCCTCCCTTCTTTCTTCTTTCTTCTTCTTCTTCTTCTCTCTTCTCTCTTCTTCTTCTTCTTCTTCAGCTATCTCTCTTCTTCTTCTTCTTCTTTCTTTCTTCTTTCTTCTTTCTTCTTGTGGCCTTCTTCTTCTTTCTTCTCTTCTCCTTCATCCTCCTATGTCCCATCATCCCTGCTCCTTGGATACTGTGCAAATTCCTCCTAGTCAAAGGCTGAGAGGCAAAGGCTGTGAAATTGGTGTGTGTTGAGCAAAAAGATTAAATTCTGCCACTGAATTCTAGCAAGCATCTAGCCTTTGGGTCAAAAATATGGGCGGGGGGGGGGAGGTCTTAACACTTAGTCACTTTTTTGGAACCATAAAATGGAGCTCACCCTCACCTGGCTGTTAGATTTCTTATGTCATGAATACTAACAGATCACCACAAGATCGAACATTCAGTATAAGAGTGAATATTTATATAATCTGGGTTAAGATGAAAGGTTAGTTGTTTCATGTTTTGTTCCATGGAAATGCAACACGTTAGAAGGAAAAGAGGTGAAAGATTGCTTTGTGCCCCACCCCATAGTTCTAGAGAGTGGGGAAAATCCCTCAGGGCCTAAGCAGGCATTGTATTTGTCTTCACTCACAGCTCACATGTAATGCCATGTTCTGCTAATGAAGCTGGACAGTGCCTGTGGGTACTGGGCATGATCTTGCAAGGAAGCAGCAGGTGATGGTCAATGACACGTAAAACTCATCAGATGGAGCAGGGGAGAGAGGTCTGGGATATAGGCTGCTAAGTGGCTCTCGGTGCAAAGGCAGATAAGGGATCTTGGGTCTAAGAATACTTCCAAGCATGTGTGGGGAAACACTGGCCCCTTCCACACAGGTCAATAAACGTGGACTAACCACGGTATAAAACCAATGTTGGGGGGGAGGGACTTCACACAGATCCCACTCCTAATGCAGGATCTGTGTGAAGTTCCCCCCAACACAGGTTTTTCAAGAATCACATGATCAGTGATTCTTTAGTTTTAACATGGAATGCAGGCATGGCCAAGCGAATGGCTGCCCCGGGAAGCACGTTACTCAGCCATGCTTCCCTTTTTTTTTCAGTACCCACCTCTCTGCTGCATAGCTATGGAGGGGCACAAGGATGACAGCATGGCTGTGGAGGTCTATGCCTTCCAGGCTTCCTAGCTACGCAGCGGAGGGAGTGCGATGGCATGACAGCAACCCGCATTGCCTCCGCGGGCTCCGTTCACTGCCTGCACGGAGGCATACGAACACCTCGACAGCAACACGGGTTGCTTAACCCCAACTGCAACCCACTGTACTTTGCCCACTGCACTTTAACTCTGCATTAGGTGAAGCAATACTTCCTTTTGACTGTTTTGAATCTCTCACCCTTCAGTTTCAGCAGACGACCCCATGTTCTAGTACTGTGAGAGGGGGAGAAAAGTTTCTCCCTGTCCACTCTCTCCACACCATTCATAATTTTATAGATCTGTATCATGTCTTTCCTTACCCACCTTTTTCCTAAGCTAAACAGCCCTGAGCTTTTTAACTGCTCCTCATAGGGCATTTGCTCTAGCCCCCTGATCACTTTGGGTTGCTCTTTTCTGCACCGTCTTAAGCTCTGCAATGTCACTTTTTAGGTGTGGTAGTAACCAGAACTGTACCCAGTATTCCAAGTGTGATCTCTCCATAGATTTATATAAGGGCAGTATGATAGTAGCAACTTGATTCTCTATTCCTTGTCTAATTATGACCAGCATGGAATTTGCCTGTTCCACATCAACCACACACTGGTTTGACATTTTCATCGAGCTATCCACTATCACCCCCAAATCGCTGTCTTTGTCATTGCCAGCACTGATTTCATTTGTATATATGAGAAGTTGGGATTTTTTTGCCCCAATATGCATCACTTTACCCTTGGACATATTGAACCTCATTTGCTATTTTAATGCCCATCCCTCTAGTTTGGAGATATCTTTTTTGGAGTTATTCACAACCTGTCTTTGTTTTAACCACTCTAAATAATTGGGTGTCATCTGCCAACTTGGTCACCTAGCTGTCCTCCCCCAACTCCAGGTTATGGATGAACAGGTTGAAAACTGCCAGTCCCAACACAGATCCCTGATGGACCCCATTGCTAACATCCTTCCATTGTGAGAGCTGACCATTTATTCTTGCCCTCTCTTTCCTTTTTAGCCGACTGCTTGTCCTCTTATCCCATGAGCGTGAGGTCTGCTTAGCAGACTTTGGTGAGGGACTTTGTCAAAAGCCTTCGGAAATCCAAATACGCAATGTCCACAGGCTCATTCCTGTCCACAGGCATACTGACGCTTCCCAAAATACCTTTAAAGGGTTACTGAGATAGGAACCACCTTTGAAGGAACCATGTCATTTTCTGCTCAACAGGGTTTGTTGCTTGACAGTTCTATCCTAAATATCCTAAATAACACTTTCCATCAATTTGCCTGGAACACACATTAAGCTAACTGGCCTGTAATTTCCTGGTTCCCCCCCCCCCCCCGCCCCCAGAACCCTTTTTATAAATGGGTGTCATATTGGTGATTCTCCAGTCCTTTGGTACAGAGGCCCCTTCTGCACATGCAGAATAATGCACTTTCAATCCGCTTTCAATGCACTTTGAAGCTGGATTTTACTGTGCAGAATAGCAAAATCCACTTTCAAACAATTGTGAAAGTGGGTTGAAAGTGCATTGTTCTGCAGGTCTGGAAGGGGCCAGAGACTGACTTTCGGGACGTGTTACATATTATTGTTAGAAGTTCAGCAATTTCCTGTTTGAGTTCTTGAAGACCTCTAGGATGAATACCATCTCGTCCCAGTGACTTGTGAGCTTGCCGTTTGCCTGTATGTTCTAGAACTTCTTGCCTTGTCACCACAATTTGCCCCAGTTCCTCATTCCCTCCTCCTCAAAACATCTGTGTTCAAGAAAAGGTTATCTGCCCTATATCTGCAACAGTGAAGACAGATGAGAAGAATTCATTTAGTTTTTTAGCAATTGCTTAATCCTCCCTTAGGCCCCTTCCGCACATGCAGAATGATGCACTTTCAATCCACTTTCATAATTATTTGCAACTGGATTTTGCTATTTCGCACAGTAAAATCCAGCTGCAAGGTGCATTGAAAGTGGATTATTCTGCATGTGCGGAAGGGGCCTTAGTGTTCCTTTATTCCCATTGTCATCTAGTGGTCCAACTGCTTCCCTAGCTGGTTTCCTGTTCCTAATGTAACCATAGTTTTCCTTATTGTTGGTCTTGATATGTTTAGCAATATGTCCTTCAAAAAAATTTTTTTCATCTCTAATTGTCTGTTTGCATTCCCTTTGTGCAAGTTTCTGTTTGCTTTTGTTTGCCTCTTGGACAAACCTTCCAGTTTCTGAGGAGGAGGAGGAGGAGGAGAGTTTGGATTTATATCCCCCCTTTCTCTCCTGTAGGAGACACAAAGGGGCTTACAATCTCCTTGCCCTTCCCCCCTCACAACAAACACCCTGTGAGGTAGATGGGGCTGAGAGAGCTCCGAGAAGCTGTGTCTAGCCCAAGATCACCCAGCTGGCGGGTGTGGGAGTGTACAGGCTAATCTGAATTCCCCAGATAAGCCTCCACAGCTCAGGTGGCAGAGCGGAGAATCAAACCCGGTTCTTCAAGTTTATACGTGTGGGTTCTCTTTGCTTTCAGCGTACATTCCGTAGAGTTTTTCCCCTGAACACATGGATTCCCTCCTCTTCAGAACTTGCTGCTCTTTCACTTCTGTGATTCCATGCATTCTGTGAATGTTCCCAAAGCACAACTTTTTTCCCCTCATGGGGAAAGCAAAGGCAATCCTGATGCGAAAACATTTGCCTCAGGTTTCAGGCGCCCATCCCCCAACTCCCTTCCCCCTTCATTCCCATTCTCCCACAACCTCCCTTTTCGGAGGTTGGAAAGCGTTGTGAGCTTCTATTCCTTTTTCTTAATTTCAGTGGCAAAGAGGGGGGCTTTTTACCAGATCTTTTTACTTGGGAGTAAGCCCTCAGGTTTAGTGGCCTTTAGCAGCAGCAGATTCTAAGCCTCCGTGGTGCTCACTTCCAAATAATTCCTCTCCCCACCCCTGGTTCTGTCCAGCAAAATCACTGGAGAAGCGGCAGCACAGAAAAGGCTAAATGTGGGCAAATCCAAGAATCCAGTCTTGGATCCCAGTTCCAAGCCTTATTCTCCAGTTCACCATTCCATCGATAGACTCTTGCCACTGTAATCATTTTTAAAAAAGGAATAGACTACTGGGGAAAGCTCCCAAACTTTCCAGCATGAGAAAATACTGGTAGCCACCCTGAGCCTGCAAGGAGCAGGCAACAACTAAAACTAACTAAACAACAAATAAACAAACAAACAAAGTGGTTCAATATGGCTACAATAATAATTAGACATTTCTAGTTAAAACCAGTGAAAAAACAAACCAAAAAGCTCCTGGGTGCAAAGGGATCTGACATATGGTTCTGGCTGCCTGTCTCTTTTCTGTCACACTTTTATCCCACCCTTCCTCAAAGGAATTCAAGGTGGTAGACACAACAACTCTGTGAAGTCGATTAGACAAAGAGAGCATGAGTCGCTAAAATCCACATACTGAGCTTCATGCTGGAATGGGGATTTCGTTCCATGTCCCCCTGGTCCTACCTAGACCAACTCTCTGACCACACCACATGGGCTCTCTGTTAACAGGGAAGAAGAGTAAGGCACTGGCTCAGAAACTGCTACTTCAACTAGAGATGGATGCATGGGCCGCTGGTGCCTGCTCTGGAATCTGGAGCTGTTACATAACTGAGCTGCATAAAATTGAAGTGTCACTATCACTAGTTCTAAAGGCAGGAGTCAGATCGCTCCACAGAACTGCAGAGACTGCTAGTTATATTCTGATGCAAATCCAGGTCCCGTCCCAGGCTTCACCCCTCAGGGGCTTTCAAAGGCCACCTTTGAAAGTACCTATAACCAGGTACTGCTGCTGTGCATTATAACTTCTGGGTGGGAAAAGGTTTTTGCAATGCAGAGTTTTGAATCTTCCAGGGTGGCTCAGGCCACTGACTGAGTTAGTCTTCCACACAGGGGTCCAAGCATTGTGCCTCATTAGGTGGGGGTAGGGGGACTCTGATCACATCCTCTCTGGGTCCTAGTTGCTGCCTGAGACTGATACAGATGAGCTCCCAAATGAGCTTGGCCTCCCAAATGAGACTTCAGTCCAGCTTGTTACCACAGAGCTGTGTGGCACTGCCGCAGTGGCGGAGCTACAAGGGAAAGGGGGTGTGCCGTGCACCAAGCGCACACGTGGGGGCATGGAAAATCACCCCAGGCCCCTCCCCTTCCTCCTGCCCCCTTCCCCCCCACCCATGGCACCCCCTTGCGGTGCCCCCCCCCATCCCCCTTCCCACACTTACCATAGTTCCTTTCCTTATCCTAAAACTTTTTCAGACTGAAAAAAAGGCCTGTTCACATTACAGGCTAAAAACGGCCTGAGGAACTACAGTTCCCATCAGGCTGTCTTTAAGCCTAAACTGTGAATAGGCCTTTTTTTCAGTCTGAAAAAGTTATAGGAAAAGGGAAGGAACTAAAGAAAGTGTGGGAAGGGGGGAAGGGGCACCACAGGGGGGCCATGGGGAGAGAAAATATAGACTGCGCACCAGGCGCAGTTTGGCTTAGCTATGCCTCTGCAGTGCCGGTTCCAAGCTTGGAGAAAGCCCTGGGCAGACAGTGCTCCTGGGCAGACAGGGGCTCCTTTTGGTCCACTATCAGACCTTCCTGAAGACTCCCTTTGTACCCCCCCTTCTTTATGTCACCCACCTAACTGCCTTCTCACAAGCAATACAACCATCTGTGTTCCCAGTCTCCTTCATCACATTCATACCCTTTCCCCAACCACCTGGCCATGCAGCTAATAGTGATAGCGGAGCCAGGAGGGGAGGAATCCTGGCATTCCTGGGAATACAGGTCTAAGACTAACTAAAACTGACATTGGAAAATTTATTCTGTCTTGTATTTGTTTAGGTAGGAACTGATTTGTATTAGGTAGAAATAGGATTTGTAAGTTTCCCTGTATTTGTGCTTGTATGGAACCTCCTTGGCCCAGGGCAGAGAGCCATCTCTGCCCCACCCTGGACTTCTATATCCCATTCATACGTGTAAAAGTCCCCTCGGATGCACGCGGACAAAGTGGGAAACCTTCAGCCGAAGCGCCAGTTGCCCTGCCTAATCTCGTCAGCAGGCAGGATAAGGGGACTCTACGTCATCGCTTTTGCTTCCCTGACCCCGGACAATCTGGAGAAAACTCCTTGTGTGTCCCCTCTCGCCAGTGGAACCGCACGTCATGCGCGCCTCGCCCCTGCTCTGGCAACTGCAAAGCTTGAGAAGAGGATGCCTATCGGACACTGATTGGTTCCTGCATGTTGCAAATGAATGATTGGTTGTTTTGAATGGTGGTGGGCTGTCTTTGATTCTCCCGGGCTCCCGACGGGAGAAAGTGTACTTAAGGTGTTGTAAGGCTGCTAGGCAGCGCAGTGTTTGTGCGGAAGGGAGGTGCTGACACTTAGGTCAGCATCTCAATAAATCTCTTTTATTTATCCAAGCCTTGTCGGGTCTTGCTTGGGTTCCTGGGCGCTGCCGAGAGCGGGATACCCTAGAGCAAGGAAAGTGTTACCCTGAGCAGCGCGGTAACAATAGTATGATTGCTGAGGTCACTGAGGAGTGCTGCCATTCAAAACCCAGGTGTATTTCCCCATCCATGTTGGGAAGCTGTAAGCATGAATAGTGGGGCACTTATATGTGAATGGGCAGGGAAGGCCACATGAGTTGGGTGATGATCAGCCACAGTGGGCCCTATCAGAAGCCCGTGGGCTTGGCATCTGCTTTTCCTCAGCACATGCTGGTGCCAGCCATGCTCTTTAGATGCTTCACAAGTCTCAGTATGGGTCTCATTTAGTCTCTATCCCTTCCCTCTCCCCACCCCAATAAACTCCTAACTAGCATGGCATAGTGGTTAAGAGAAGGTGCACTCTAAAATAGAGAACCGGTTTTGATTCCCCACTCTGCCACTTGAGCTGTGTAGGCTTATCTGGTGAACCAGATTAGCTTGTGTGCTCCAGTGCATTCCTGCTGGGTGACCTTGGGCTAGTCGCAGTTCTTCGGAGCTCTCTCAGCCCCACCCACCTCGAAGGGTGTTTGTTGTGGGGAGGGGGGAAGGGGGAAGGGAAAGGAGATTGTAAGCCCCTTTGAGTCTCCTTACAGGAGAGAAAGGGGGATACAAATCCAACTCTTCTTCTTGCCCAATTCAGGAATTTTTCCTTCTCCCAAATGCCAAAAGTTCTTAGACTAGACTGGCTGTTTCTTCCTTCACACAGCAACCCAAGAGCATCCCGCTTGTCTGGGAACTTGATTTGTAAGTCAAAAGAACAGCTCGTGCATTTTAAATATGCTGCTGCGATGCCTGCCCTTGCTGGACACATTTCAGTAGATTTGTCAGGGAAGCAAAAGCTGCTGTACAAAGTCATTACTGTACATCCAGAAAGAGAGGTAAAAAGCAACGCAGGAAAATATATGGGCAGACTCGGCTGCCCAGGATTTGCCCTTGAAAGAACTACAGCTGTACTCTGCTGTGTCAGTCGGAAATGAGCACGCTTCTCCAGCAAATGCTATCGCAAGAAAGCACAAGGGAACGTGCTGAGCCACTGAGAACCCGAGATGGCTCCACCCCGAGTGGAGATCGGAAATTCCTCCCCAAGAGAGGAGCCCGGTCAGCTCGACTGACTTGGGTCTGGAGACGCAATGGCTCCTAAGGGAGAGGATAATCAGCTGGGTCTCAACAGGGGTCATGGGGGAGAGAGACTGTTGTGAAATACAGACAGCCTCGTGGCTCTGTTTTCAGTGTTCAGTTTTGATCTGAAATGGCCCCAGGATATGTTATGTGCCCTCCCCAAGATGTGTCCTATAGCCAAATGAGTTTTCCCACTGGTGCAAACAGTTGCTCCCCATGGTTGTTTCAAGTCAGGGAAATGATGGGATGGAGGCAAAGGCTCCTTCTCCTCACTTGCTACAGTTTCAGTCCAAATCAGACCCCTGTAGAGCTTGGAACGGAGTTTCCTGCAGGGAACACCAGGTATACATCTGATCCAAAGCCCACAATGTGGACTTTATAACATGTCAGTTTGGTTCAGGGGGTCCAAATGGACTCTCAAAGGTGTAGCCCCCATCTCCTATTAGCTCCCATTGGAAACAATGGGGGATGGGGGCACTCCCTTTGGGAGTCCATAATTTTGGACCTCCTGAACCAAACCTCATCTAACTTGGGTGGTATCATCAGGAGAGTCTCCTGAAAATTCCCTGAAATTTTGGTGCTGCTAGCATAAAAACTGCACCCCCTGCAGGCCAAAAACTGAAAAACACTAACAAAATACAAAAAAATGTGAAATGTTTGCTGCTCCCCAGGTGCGCACCCGGTGCAACGCGCGCACCCCGTTCCCCTTGTAGCTACGCCTCTGCCCTTCTAAGACCATTTGCTTCAATGGATGTAGGAGAGTATAACTCTGCATCAGAGGCGTAGCTCCAAGGGGACAGGGGGTGCGCAACGCACTGGGCGCGCGCCCCTGTAGGGGTGTGGCAACGGTGTTCCAGAGGCATTTTTGGAGCACAGTGGGGGTGTTCTGGGGTGGGGTGGGGCAGAGGACACACTGGTGCACCTGGCGCTTTCCCCCCTTGCTACGCCTCTGCTCTGCATTGGAGGCTACTGTGAGCCACTTTGATTTTTTAAAAAAGTAGTTTATCAACTTAATAAGTTAGTTGTGGAACTCCCTTCTCTGGGAAACTTGCTTGACATCTTCCTGGACAGTATTTCATCCTCAGGAAAAACTGTTTCCCTCTATGGTCAATTAGACTTTTTGATTTTTTCTGTCTCCATTGGATTGAGACATTTTCTGAGTTGCTTGGGGTCCTTGAGAAGATGACCCTTTGTGTTAATTTGTTTTGATTTTTTATTGCTTTGCTGGTTTTACAACTTCTGGGTTTGAGCCACCAAAGGGGGTTTATTCAGGGAAAAGGGGGGGAGGGAGATATTTTCTTGCTAATGAATAATATCTTCGAATTTTTGGTTCTAAACTTGAGTGCTCGTATTGGATGTCCAAAGCATGATGAGAGAAGTTTCAACATAGGATTGTCTCCCTGTTCATTCCTTCAGCATTTCCTGCCACACTAGCTGCTTCTGCTATAGTCCTGGTTTTGCTCTGTCGCATTAGGAGAACAATCAAGGACAAACAGGTGACCCTGTATTTGGAATCCTACAATGAGAAGCCCTGAGGAACTGCTTAAACTCTGGCAGCCGTTCCTGCCTAAGGCTAGATTTATTGTGGCCAACTGAGAGCATGAAAGAAAGAAAATAATTAGGACAGCAAGACAGAGAAGCAGCATTGTTTAAATTAATTATGCCACAGACTGCCTCTCTCATGGTGCTGGTTTTCTTCCAGATATGTGGCAGGTTCCAGTCTCTGCCAGGTGGTGAGTGGACTCCACGGGGGACCAAACTCACCTGTCCCCAGGTGATGCCCCTGAAACAAGGACATCCTGCCATACCTCAGGGATGCATGCAATGTAACCAGATCTGGAATACAGGAAAGATCGGGGAGCCCTCAGACTAGCAGGGTCTTTCTCTAGCACTCATGACCTTAAAGAAGCACATCTTGTGTTCAGAAATGTTGCCAGTTCTTTATGTAAGAACTGACACGTGGAGCCCGACTCCTGTTTTCCATTAGTGCCTTGCCAGGTATATTTGAGAAAGTCACCGGCAAGGCAAGGCAAGGCACTAAGGGAAGAGCTCAGCTCCTAAGAGTTGCTTTAAGCATCCAGTGATCACAGACAGATTAGTCCACAGTTAGGAGGCCACCTTCTAAATTAACTGGATTGTCTGGACTGTCTCCAAGGGTAGCCCTACCCAGAGCTTACTGCCATCATCTGAAGAGAGAGTTGCCAAACTGTGAACAACATATTCAATGGGGTGCTGTGTGGTTTCCGGGCTGTATGGCTGTGTTCTAGCAGCATTCTCTCCTGACGTTTCGCCTGCATCTGTGGCTGGCATCTTCAGAGGATCTTCTGAAGGTGCCAGCCACAGATGCAGGCGAAATGTCAGGAGAGAATGCTGCTAGAACACGGCCATACAGCCTGGAAACCACACAGCACCCCAGTGATTCCGGCTGTGAAAGCCTTCGACAAAACATTAGTCAAGTTCTTTTGTCAAGTTTGTGTGCACTTATCTCCTGGGGACTTTTTGCCTTCTCGGCGGTTAGCAGTGTCTTCTGGGGAGTTCAAATGAGGGCCTCCAGGCTGGAATACAAGCAAAGGTACCCCTACAAAGCATGATTGCTCATGCAAACTATTCTGGGAGTCTAGGTCTGGTTGCCGATAGTGGTGGTTTCTGATTTGCCCAAAACTGACAGACTTCTTGTGGCATCTCAGCAGTTGCTTCTCCTCAGTTGGCATGGTCAATGTAGCACATTCCAGTGAATGCACCAGCTTTGAGTTTCCTTCACAGGTTCTCCCACATCCATTGGAGCAATCACTTGACGTCAGACCAAGAGTCCAGCAACCGTGCTTCTTTTCACCCCCACAATATCATGCAAGGCCAAACAAGGTCATCTGGCCAAGCTGCCCTCCTGAACAGAAGTTTTCTTTTGATATTAAAAGGTGATCAAAGACTGTGACTCCAGTTAGATGTTCCTCATGAAATGCAAAACCATTATCTGGTGCTGTTTTACCACAACCTTGTTATGCTTCCTGAAAAAAAGAGAGGGTTCACCTCCAAGGTTGCAGATAGCTGGGTCAGCAACAAGGAAGGAGCTAGAAACTCTGGAGTAACTTGTGATAGTCGACCTTTAATGTGATTGGTGCAAGAGACTGTGACACTGTTCCTATGGAAGACTGTTGCTGGGCAAAGTGCTAGCTTGAACTTTAAAAGACAGTGTATAGAACTCTGTGTGTATCTTTAGGATTCTTACTTATCTTAGTGCTTAGTCCTGTGTAGCTTAAGAACTTTGTATAGTGTATTGTTTGCTGCAACTACCAAGTAAAGTCTTCCTGTGGAAAGAACATTGTGTGAAGTGTCTTATTCCTAAGAAGGTGGGAGACTGCTGAGTGTATGAAGTTGAACTACTAGACCTCCTTGCCTACTATGGGTAGCTCCACTCTACTCTGCTGATAAATCTCAGCAAAACTCTCAATCTCTGGTGGCGAATCATCAGTGTAAATGTGCATGTGCTCCACAAACTAGCTAGGCTTAATGGGGTGCGAGCTAATGAACATGATGCCCAGCCCCACAACAGCCCTAGAAAATGCCGCAGAAGCCAAAGGTGCCCTGCTGCAAACAGAGGGAGAAGAGGGGAGGGATGGGGAGTCAATGGCATATAGAGAGGGGCCAGAGAGGGCAGACGACCCAGGTGCTATTCGCAGCCACGTGTGTGGGTGGGTGCATTTTGGCCACCCACCCTCTCTCTCTCTCTCTCTCTCTCTCTCTCTCTCTCTCTCACACACACACACACACACACACACACACACACACACACACACACACACACACACAGCCTCCAGCTGAACTCCGCCCATCTCAGCACAGCACAGAGGGATGGAGGAAAGCTAGCTGCATTTTAAAATGTAGCTAGCTTTCCTCCATCCCTCCAAGAGGTGCCATGGTGGCGGAAAGGGAAGGAGTGTTTGGTGGGGGCAGGGGGGTGCAGGGGGAGTTTAGCTGGAGATTTGGAATGGGAGTGGGAGTGCATCTTCAAAACAATACACCACTGAGGGCAGCAGGTAATAATGCCAAGCATGCCCTGGCGAATGCTACTTGGGATTGCAGTAAGTTGGCTGTGCATAATAGGCCAGAGTCTGAAATCTATGCTGTTCAAAGACAGAGACTAACATAACATAGCATAACCACATAACATAACATGAATATTTTAATTAAATTAGAGAGTGAAGAAGTTGTAGCTGTCATACAGCAACCTCAACAAGGGGCTTTCAGGGCAGAAACAGAGTTGGTTTTCCGCCGCAGATCCTTCTTGGATAGTCCCACATTCAAATACCAACCCTGCTTAGTTTATGGGATCGGACAAGATCTGGCTCCACCTTGCCGCCTTCCCTCCAAATTCTCCCTAAGCTCCTATTAATTTCAGTTCAAAGCATGGCACTCTGAGGCTCAAGGGATCAAACGCTAGCAGAAGGAAGTGCATTGCAGGAGTTCAATGGAATTAGGAGAGATGGGCTTGTTGGGGAGGGTCAGAAGCACCACATCCATTTTGTACCTGCCCATATCAGTTAATTTTAGGGCATGCTAGCACTGTGGATTTTGGCCAATTGCAGTGCATCTCCTGCCTTGAAAACGTCAAAGAGGCGCACATAAATAAGTCTGACCCATTTCAACAACTACCTTCAGGGCACCTGCTGAGAGCCCTTAGTGCACAGGTGTCAAACTCATGGCCCTCCAGATGTTGTGGACTGCAGTTCCCATCATCCCCTGCCAGCATGATGCTGGCAGGGGGTGATGGGAACTGTAGTCCATGACATCTGGAGGGCCGCGAGTTTGACACCTGTGCCTTAGTGGCTCCAAAGGGCTCCTTCAAGGTGGTTTCTTGTTGGTTCCCCAATGACTCTGTGGAGCTCAGTTTGACTGGGGAGCCACAGATGCATTTATTGCTCCTGCCAGTGCTGTGCAATCCTTCACATCCATTTTCATTCCTTTTCTGGGGAAGCAGGAAATCGCCTTTCATCCTTCCTTTCTCCCAAGATATTTCAAACCAGCCCTTGGGATTATGGGCTGCCTGCGACTGACGGACATTAATTGTCCCTGGCCTGTCAGGCGAAGAAATTAGAGAGTGTGGAATGGCCAGCTGCCTGCCGTTGTCCTTGCATGTAGTCTATTGAGTTTCTGTCATGTTTTGTCTTTATTCCCAGCTCCCAATGCTGGGTTTTTTTGTGTCACACCTCAGAAGTCCTAGCGCCCCACCTCCCAGCAGCTCCAGTTCATGGCAGCAGGAAGGAAGAGAAGCAATGAGGATCTGGGGGACTTCACCACCCTTTTGGAGAAGGGTGGCGGTTGAAAGTGCTGTCAAGTTACAGGTGATTTATGGCAACCTCAAAGGGTTTTCCAGGCAAGAAAGAAACGGAGGCTCATTCCGCACATGCAGAATAATGCACTTTCAAACTGCTTTCAGTGCTCTTTGAAGCTGTGTGGAATAGCAAAATCCACTTGCAAACAGTTGTGAAAGTGGTTTGAAAACGCATTGTTTTGCGTGTGCTGAAGGGGCCAGAGATGGTTGGTCATTGCCTGCCTTTGCACAGTCATGCTAGATTTCTTGGTGGTTGTCCATCCAAAAATGAACCAAGACTAGGGTTAGTTGAGTGCCAGATCTCATCGGCCTGAGACAGTGGGTTGAAATGGTCCAACCTAGAACCTGAAAACAACCAAAGGGGCTCCAGTTCACTCACTGCAATAACATTCACAGGGAGGTCATGGCAGAGCCGTAAAACTTTATCCACAAAACAACTCGCAAAAGCCTCACAGCTAATATTCCAATCGCTAACATTTTGAGGCCCCCTCAGGAGGGATGCAAGAGCTCTAATTACCCTAAATAATTGTGGTGGGCATGAGCTAATGGACACAACGGAGGCTGTAAAAAATTGCTCTTTGCAACTTCCACGGCTGCCTCATAGATTTTCAGAATACATTCGATAGGATGCTCTTGCAGTCTCACCACCAGTACGCTGGCTGCCACTCTCTAGCTGTCTAAGCTCCCACTTCATTATCCAAAGCACTATGGTATACCAGGGAGCTAAGGTGATATGAGAGCAAAGAGGGCATCGGGGGCTGATCTCTTTGATGGCTTCAGAAAGACTCTACCTCTAAAAAGTTCAACAAGGTATCTGCTGGTGCACCAGGCAGTTGGTTCACCAGCCAAATAGCCAGACTCCCTTCAGCATCTGACGCCAGGCCAACACAACCGATACTGGTGATTGCCCTAAAGGAGAATGCCCTAAAGGAGAAAGACTCCCAAATGAGTATTCCCGCCCACACACACTGACCTTTTGTCTACTACTGATGAAGGACCAAGGAAAGTGGTCCAGTTCTTTCAAGTCTCACCCTTTCTCACTCAGGTCTCAGTCACGCATGTCAGGTCCATTCCACGCACTGCAAAATAATTCTGCAGCATTGTGGTCTTATTATTGATGAATACTGCATTACACAATGTGATTATCAGAGAAGGGGAAATTCTCCTAGCCCCACCACCATCGTATCTTGGAATGGGACAAAGGTTGGAAGAAGGCCAAGCAAAATCACATCTTTATCTTCTTCCTTTATAATACCTACTCCCACAACTTCCACAATCCCAAATCACTGGGATCCCTGAACCTACACTGGCCTCCCCAGTATGCATAAACCTTGGCTCCATTCCTCCCTGGGCAAATCACCCACATCATCCCAGAATAGACTCTTAATAACTCCTCCAGCTTTACCTTAACCTATTTATTTAAATACACTATACTCACTGGATTGCAATATTCCTCTTCCTTATCCCTTAATCTTCTCTAGTTTAGTGGCTGGCCTGATGGTACTTAGCCAGCCCAATCTATACACTGACCCACCCACCCCTGTACACCCTGGTGTTGAAGTACTATGGAGGTCTAAACTAGGTACCACATTCCGTTGCATATGATGTTTCTCCTAAGAACTTCCCAATCCTTACCCAGTTCCAGCCTATGGAATCCCAGGAGTCCCACAAACCTCCAAGTATTCCTCCCGCTGAGTTCTCTGAAGCTCCCAGCCCATGCCAGTCCAGTGTGGGGACAGACCAGAATGTGTATAAATTGTATTTAATCAAGAAATATGGAAAATCCAAATGAACCAAAGAAGCTAAGAATCAAAATGGGAGCTTCTGTGTAAGTGACCAAAAGCCTGCATTTTTGCAATAGGTCAAAAAGGCATGTTACCAGCTTGTCAGTGACTATGCAGGCAAGCAAGATAACATCTTTAGTATCTTGGCACTGAGGGCCAACGTGACAGCAGACATATGCATTTTATGACTCTGTTTTCAGAACTAGTTAAATGAATGTGATTAGTTACATTAACAAGTGTTTTTCTATATAGTTAAATGAACACATAAATGATAATGAGAGATTCACATGTATTAGTATTTTACTATAATTCTATTGTTTTAGAATCAGTGTTTGTAATAATCTTTTAAATGTTTTAAATCATTTCATGCTGGGAAAGGAAGTTTTATGATCCTAAGGAATCCTGCATTGCCTAAGGACATCTCTCTCTCTGGGAGCAAACTTAGCAAAACAGGTTTTTTCTTGGAGACAGCAAGCTAGTTTTATGGCTGCCCTTTGTATATGCATAGAGGCCATGAACTAACAGCATGCAGTTTGAGTAACAGAAGGTACATGCTTGTAGCACGTGAAAGGGGTATGGATTAATACGTGAAACTTAAGGGGATGGATTGTGTGACGTCTGTATTCTGTATCTATAAAAATTAAGGCTCTTCCTCTACTGGGCGTGCCTCTTTCGAGAGCCACCCGGGAGGGGTAACCTTCTGTAACGTTCTAAATTCTGTGTCTCTCACTTGAGAGCACCGGGGCGTGTCTCTCCCTCGGGAGAGGTCACCTTCTGTAACTTATCTAAATTCTGCTAAGTAAAAACTGTCTGTTTGTTTCTAACGTCAGATGTCTTTTGCTTTTATTCCTAACTTTAAGTTTTTCTTAAAACTAATTCAGCTGTGTAGGACCAGTAACGCGGTCCTGGCCCCACACCAGTAACCACAGCTGATGACAACAGTACAGGTGAAGACCCTAAAAGGCTTCCACCACAGACCAGGGAGCAGTCAACCAAGCTAGACGACAACTGAACCAGGCCAGCAAGCATACTGAGTCTCCAAAAGCCACTACGAGTTGTAGTTAAAGGATTGCTGGAGCCAAGGAGTCATCACAGGCAGACAGAGCTGACAATAGGAGCAGGTATACATAGAGCCAATACATGGACTGGGTTGGAGTCACAGCAACACCCCAGGCTCAGAGTGCAGAAAGTAGAAAGTTCATGGAGCCCATTCATGCCATTCATACTCTATGCCATTCAAAGATACAGCGCAGCTCTATCTTTTCTTTTCTTTTTAAGGTGCAGGGATTTCAGCATCTAAAATATAATTTCAGGCACTCTTTTGTCTTCAGAGCCCAAAAGGGTTAAAAGTGGTTCCTAACACTTCATTTCTAGGCTGCTTCTTCTAGCGCTTCACTGTCTCCACATTTGTTTAGTGCTTCTTAAAGCCACCTTGAAATCATCCCTGTCTCCTGCTGGCAGAGGCCATGTGACCAAGATTGCTACCTTCAGACAGCTAGTGCCAGAATGTTCCAGATTAAAAGTCACTTGAATTTTCCTGTCTGTTTAGAGGAGGAAGAAGGAGCATTTGGATTTATATCGCACCTTTCTCTCCTGTAAGGAGACTCAGGGTGGCTTACAAGCTCCTTTCCCTTCCTCTCCCCACAACAGACATCTGGTGAGATAAGTGGGGCTGAGAGAGTTCTGAGACTAGCCCAAGGTCACCCAGCAGGAATGCAGGAGTGCAGAAACACATCTGGTTCACCAGATAAGCCTCTGCCACTCACTCAGGCAGAGGGAATCAAACCCGGTTCACCAAATTAGAATCCTCCTGCTTATAATCATTACACCATGCTGGCTCTTTAGTGTTTATGGCCCTCTCTCATGCAAACTCTCACATGCCAGCAGGCCACAATTTCCCTGAACTCCTGTACTTGGATCTAGTTTAAACCCAGGGCACCTTACATATATGATATACCAGAGAACAGAGTTTCAGCTATTCATATCCCTTTCAGTTAGCCAAAGTGGGTTGGGCTGGCAGTTGTCCAATGTGGAATATTGGGGCTGGGGGGCTGGGAGAGAAATGTGGGTGGTGACTGCATATCTCTTGCAGTCTTTCTGGTGCCCAAGAATAGAGCCAGCTCTTTGTTAATTATCTCTGAACAATCTGCTGTTTATCTAATATTTTTAAAGTGTCAGTGGGGATAAAGGCAGAGAGGGAAATTTGCAAGACAGAATATTAGTGTGTGCAGAAGGCCAAATTATGGTCTCTTGACTTGTGAGAATAACTTAATTGCCTACGGAAATTACTATGATTATGAGCCCTGCTATCAGACAGAGGATGGCATTGTCTGCCCTCTAGCCTTGGTAGGCTTGGAGAACGATCATCTTCACAGGATCATCTTCACCTAACGTCGGTGAGGTGCACGGAAATATTATCTGAAGGAGAGAATGCTGCCAGAACACGGCCATACAGCCCGGAAACCACACAGCACCCAAACATTATCTGACTTGCTTGCAGTTTGTTCTGTTCTTTAATTATTTGCACTCACTTTTTAAAAAAAATCTCTTTTCTTGATTCATATCCATAGGAAACATATTTTCATCTGCCACTTTTTATTTTCAGCCAAGCCGGGAGGATGTTCTGAGATTGTACCCATCACTCAGGGGATACTTCATACTAAATGTTTGGCAGATTGATTATAGAGGCAATTAGCAGCATAATCTTAAACAGAGTTCAGGAACATCAGGGAACTCTACATTTGTTTCCGCCTCTCCCAGGCAGGAGGATGCTTGGCTCTATTTTTAAAGAAAGCTAAAGCACAAATCTGGGAGAAGCCGAACCTTCACGTTCCATCCCATCCGTTCTCTCGTGCTTCTGGTTGGAAGATGTGCTCAGATAACAGGAGAGAGCCAAGAGGAAAGAAAACTGTTTCATGTACCACCAAAGTCAGGGGGTAGGAGGAGGGAGAGCTTAGCTTCCCTTGACCTCACACTCCTGTGTTTTTTTAAGACCACCCTGCCCCCTTCTTTATATATGAATGGAAGCTTGACTGTCTTTCCTTTTTTCTTTTCTTTGCCACAGAGCTGACAGCAGCTGTATTTGTATTGGGGAAACGGCACTGCTGCTCTGAATAGAAATCAAAGGCATCCAGGCTGCTCAGCAATTTCATCCTCACTTATCTTTCAGAAAGAGAAAGAGAGAGAGAGAGATCTCAAATCCATCCTCACCATGGATCTTTCAAGCCGATCTTATTTAGGTCCGTTTTTGATTGGGGGGGGGGGGGGGATTTGGTTCTATTCTCCTTCTGCTCTAAACCAGCCTATCTGCCTAGCTGTCTTCCAGAGAGTTCAAGGAAGATTTTTTTGTTCCAGCCTGTTGCAAGTGCATTGCCTAATTTAATAAGGGGAATATCATCCCTGTCTCTATCTCCTTCCATTCTGCCACAGAACACAGACACATGAGGGAAGAGGGTTCCAGGTGCAGTAGGGCAGAGGTGTTCAGACCCAGGCGCTCCTTGGGCAGGTGCAGGAAGATTGAACTAGCCCAGCCGCACCCCTGGCACCATCAAGTGTTGCTGTTGGGTCTCCTCTTTTTGTACCAACCTCTACCAGCCGCCCACAGAACTCTCCCACGAGCTTGAAGGTGCCCTGCCAGGTGTGGAGTGCACAGGGTGGCAGACACAGCAGCGAGCCAGGATCTTGCCCACTGTCAACTACAGTCACTGCTGCATCCGCTCTTCCTGCTCCACAGGCCAACCATCCTCTGCCTCC
The DNA here is from genome assembly GCF_021028975.2 of Sphaerodactylus townsendi. Lineage (NCBI taxonomy): Eukaryota > Metazoa > Chordata > Lepidosauria > Squamata > Sphaerodactylidae > Sphaerodactylus > Sphaerodactylus townsendi. Next base: position 103,667,707 of record NC_059430.1, read on the forward strand.
TGCTGCCCTGAGATTGGGGGAGGGGAGAGAGGCAGATCCAGTCAGAAGTCGGGGAGGGGGGAATGAGAGGTGTGAAGGAAGGGCTGGTGTGAGGGTAAAAATGGAACTGCCAGAACTTAGGTGTGCTACCCCAAGCACCTTGTGTTTTTGAGCTGATATTATGGTACAGTTGTCTAAACAATGGGTGTCAGATTTTTTGGAGGGGCACTATTGGAGAGCTCGCCCCGGATCCTATTTTCTTGTAGTACGCCCCTGATAGAGCAGCTAGATTTAACAGAATTTGTTGTAGCACTTTGCCACAAGACCAGTATATAAACTTTCCAAGGAATCCAAGAAACTCCACTTCCATCAAGATGAAAGGAATTTACCAGAGTTTGCTACAACTTCCCAAATTCAATATGTCAAATTTCTAGCAGTCCATTATGTCTGTTTGGGAATACAAGCAAAATCTCTTCCCTGCAAGGACTAGCAGAATAGGAAAACAATTTACTGAGAAACATCTCCATTTAAAAAATTGGGGGCGGGGGGTCTTAACGCTTTTCACTGACACTGGTAGTAACTGTATGTATTACATTTCAGCCCCTGTGTACTGTTGCCTCTTTTCTCTGGCATGTTTTTTGCTTTCACTGCATTTCACTGGTAGTAACTATATGTATTATGTTAAAGTCCCTGTCAGCCATTCCTTTTTCCCCCGGCACAGTTAATATGCTACCTACTGGCTGAGCTATATGTAGATTTTTGAATATTCCATGTGAATAGAAACCTGCCCCCGAGGGCTTTGGCTGCAAGAAACTATTTTTCATTTCTTCTTTACCTATAAGCTTTATGAAGCTGAGAACTTCCTTCATTTTTTCTCCCCTTGCAACTTTTCTTCTAATAAAGGTAATGTATGGCGCTGATATTTGATATATTTATTTACGGTTAACAACCAGTAATACAATAATTCATAAAAGGCCAAATTCCAGATTATTTACAAACAAAGAGGTAAAAAGTAAAAATGTAAAACAAAACTTATTTTAACATTCCTCTAAAAGAACTCATGGTCTCCTACCTACCTGCTCTCCTGTATTTATTAACTAAAACACAAAACCAGGCTACTTTACTGGACATTCTTTGGTTCTTACCCAACAGCAAATAGTTCAGTTTCTATTTATTATCTTTTCCCGCCCATTCAGTCAAGTTAGGCCCCAGGATTTCTTCTCTAAGCTTATCATATAGTGGGCACTTAAGCAACTTGTGTTCAAGCGAATCAATTTCTTCCAGGGGGCAACCGCAGAGCCTCTGTTCATAGGGTATGTTCTTGAATCTAACATGTGGCACAACCAACTCATGGTGACCCCATGAAGTTTGATTTCATGTGGTTTTCTTCATGACAAGAAACTTGCACAGGTGGTTTCCCATCCAAGTACATGACCCTGCTTAGTTTCCAAGTGCTGACAAGAATAGGCTAGTTATTGTTGAAGGCTTTCACGGCCGGATTCAACAGGTTCTGGTGGGTTTTCCAGGCTGTGTGGCCATGGTCTGGTGGATTTTGTTCCTAACGTTTCGCCTGCATCTGTGGCTGGCATCGTCAGAGGTGTATCACAGAGAAAAGTGAAACAGACTTCTCTCTGTGATACACCTCTGAAGATGCCAGCCACAGATGCAGGCAAAACATTAGGAACAAAATCCACCAGCCCACGGCCACACAGCCCAGAAAACCCACCAGAACCAATAGGCTAGTTAATCTGGACTATTAGGGCTGCTACATTCTCCTGCTACATTCTCTTCATCTTCTAAATCTATCAAGTAATGATGAAGCCATTAAATTTACAGATGCTAAATAGATTTCTACAGTACTAAAAAAGATGAATTGGGACTGGGAAGGCAAAATAGTATAGCCTAATCTCGTCAGATCTCAGAAGTTAAACATGGTTAGTACTTGGATGGGAGACCACCAAAGAAGGCTCTGCCAAGGAAGAAAATGACAAACCACCTCTGCTTCTCACTTGCCTTGAAAACCCCTTTGCCATAAGTTGCCTGTGACTTGACGTCACTTTATGCACACAAAAAGATGAATTAATGCTCTTGGAGAGAAGTAGTTTTCCATATGGGGTGTTTTTCCATTAGCCCTTCTAATAGGAACTTGTGGCTCTTGTTGGCCTTATTCCACATTTGAAACCTTAAATTTAAATTTTAGATTTACTAATGATCCTGCCCATCATAAAATATTGTATTATTTTACTCTCCAGGGCAACTTGCCCTTCTTGGTGTCTTAGAACCTCTCCCTTCCTTTTTGTGGTGTTTTGTGTTGGCAGATTACTGCAGAGAGAGATGTCAACTGATTAAAAGGTTAAATGTTTATTATGCAACTACATTTCAGAGAGGAAAAAGGGCAAAGACAACCTGCCGCTAGCTTGCTAGCTAGGGAAGAGAAGGACACAGCTTCCCAGAAGAAGGAGGAAATTAGGCTTGAGTGTATCAAGACAAGAGGTGGCACAAAAGGATAGAGGTGTTGCTAACCTCTCTAGCTGACCACTTGCCTGCCCCTGCTGGGTCTTCGTTTCAGTTCTTTTGCGGGCTACCCATTGCTGTTTCCAACATTTAGGCATTTTTGTTTGTTGATTGGTTTTTCTTTTGATAGGTTGGATAGTTTCCATCTAAAAGTCATTGTGCTCGACAGACAATCTTTAAAATGAAATACCGTAAAAGCGATTAATTTTAACAGGAACATCTGATCATTCCTCTGCCTGAAAAGTAACCTATTGTGTAGATTACATACTTGGTCAGATTTACCCCGTTGCCCCCGCCCTACATTTCTTCCCTTGCCCCTGCCGTGGAGAAAAACAACACATGGCAAAGAACCAGAATAACTGCTATTTCCAAAGAAGTTTGGGACTTAAATTACTTATATTTTTAAAGAGTGGGGTATAAATCTAATAAAATAAATAGATATATTTTAAATTAAAGGACTGAAGGATTTGGTTTGGATTCAGAATGCGCCTCCCCCAACATCATGATACCGCTCATTGCTAGCTCTACCTCACAAATGCATATTTTCAATAGCATCTGCTGAGGAGATGTTTTCAAAAACATGGTGGTGGAAAACGTCGTCAAGTCTCAGCCAGTTTATGGTGATCCTGTAGGGTTTTGAAGGCAAGAGTTAAACAGTAGGGCTTGTCATTGCTTGCCTCTGTGGATCAACGTTGGACTTCTCTTGTGGCCTTCCATCCTAGAGCTGATGCTGCTTAGCTTTGGGGATCCAATGAGATCAGAGAAGCCGGGACCGTCAAGGTCAGATAGCTCAAAAACGTATTTGGGGGAAAAAAACCTGGCGTTTTAATTTTGCACTTCTCCCAATGAACTCAAACGCTTTATCTTCAGAACCTATCAACTTATATTGTGCATTGCTTTACACGTATAGTGACCCTCATTGGTGATTTCCTCACTAGCAATTAATCCTGGGATAGTCACGCGAAATATCCAGGTTCCCTCGAGATCTCCTCACAGGTCGATTCCCCTCTGAGGATTAGATGTGTGCTCGTCACACAAAACATCCAGGTTTCCAGCAGAACTCCCCACTGCACCAGCGCCAAACACGCTTTCATCCCGTTTCTGGCACCACCACCCTCTGTAGCATGTGTTATTTTAGAACCTGGAAGAAAGCAGACCTTTTCAAAAAATGTGTGGGCAATCTGGAGCAGTGGGGAAGTTGTGGGGGTGAATCCAGACTTGTTTTTCCCACTGCTGGTAGTGACGTGGAGTCTCCCATCCAATGAGAATGCAATGGGCTGTGTGTGATTGCGCGCACAGCCTTTTTTTTTTTTTACTTTGCTGACTGGAGATCCACGTGGATACGAAGCAACATAGGGCTGGTTTTGACTGACTGACTGAGTCGAAGGCAATACAAAGCAGCGCTACACGTCGTATCCATGTGGATCCGACTACATGGAGGTGCACGGAAGCAGGGCTTTGCTTTAATCGCCCATTTCTTCATCTCCACATAGAGTCGTTCTGCGCGTATGCTGCAAGCAATGACGATGGATCCGCTAAGGTTTAAAATTTTAATCCAAAATCCTCGCTTCAACTTACACAACACAACAGCAGCCAATCATGAATACCCCTGGAAGCCGAGATCGCGTGTTCAATCCGCCTCAGTGGGGAATCCTTCGTTGCTGCTGCGTTTCTGGGAACAAGGATCGTTTGTGGAGCAGAAGCTGCAGTGGGGACGAAAGGTCCCGGTTTTTCCCCAACCGGTTAGTATCTACATTCATTTTTCCAGTGGGGAATCAACCTCTCTCTCTCTCTCTCTCTCTCACCCCCCCTTCCTGTCTCATATGTGGACCTGACTTTGTCCCAGATTCTATAAGATTTGTCTTCCATATCCTCATCTGACAATTTGTACAAAAATTAGAGAAGGAACATTTCTAAGTAACCCCATATGCTCCCTTTTGTACACATTGTAAAGGCTCAGCATCTGAATTATTTTGAACATTTGGGGGCAATTAAAAACCTGCCAGTCTGACAATTACTCTGTTCCATTCCATTGTTGTGTGATTTCATTTCCACAGGCTGTGGGAAGGGCAACCAGGAGAAAAGTAATTTTGCAGAAAGGTGCATGACAGAGACCTGATCCGCCCAGAACAGTTGACCAATCTTCTTGTCAAACAGGATTGTCCAGAATGGCATGTCTGTGCCCAGCACTGTCACCTCTGTCGATCACTGGCTGCATCCTCTCAAGGGCTTTGAAAGGGACCTCTGTTTCTACATAAGCATGGGTTCTGTTGACATTTGAGGATCCCAGGAAAGGAGAAGAAACCCACTCCTTCATGCACTGTGCCTCTTGTTCCCACTCAGCAAGGGAGAATTTTAATTGCCTCTAAAGGGGGATGTTTTCTACTAACTGTTGGCAGGGATGGATCCCTTGGGTGGTGTATGTGTGTACAAACCCTGAGAATCTGATCCCCACTGAAATGGAAAATTACATCTGAAAAAAATTGATACAAATGAAAATGACTGCCAGATTGATGAATAAATACTTTAATACTCATATTTAAAGCCACATACTCATATTCTTTAAAGCCACAAAAAGACTAAATCTTAATCTGATTATTGTTTTGTTTTGTTTGCATTTCCCTACTCCAAACTCCAGTAGTTCTTGCTTTCTGTCAGGTTCCTCCAAAGTGATTCCCTTTTCTGAAACAGTCTCTTTTTCCATGCTCGAAATCCCCCTCCTCTTCTGTACTGAGTCTCACAAGAAGACTTCCCGAACAGAGAAGCTAGTGAATTTCCGCAATGGAGTGTTCTCTTGCCAGAGAAGTAAACATTCTCCTTTCCCCAAGGCACCCAGTGAATAAATGCAGGGGCACTGGGCTGCTTGAAACACCCCCACATTTTTCTGCCAAGCCTCTTTCTCCTTTTTTGTCCCCCATGGGTTTTAAAAAGAAGACTTCCATCTGTTTTATTGACTGCAAACTTCAGGATGGGATTCTGTTCAACACAACAGATGGGAAACAGCATGTAAATTTTGCGGGGTTGAGCTAATGGATCTCAACTAATGTTATTTTTTTTAAAGGGAAAAAGGCCTTTGGTGAATTCTCCACTTGCTTGAGTTGGTAGGTGCCTGCTTTCCATCCCCAATGGAACCCTGATAGTTTACTTAGAGGCTTGCCAAGAGAAAATGGTGCCTATGTTCCATTGAGTCCAAATCAAATGGACTGCATACTTTTTCTCTTTCTCTTGAAGCCTGAGGTGTTGGAATTCTCTATGTAAATTCTAAATAAATAGTGGTGTGTCTATGGATCATTGACTGGGCACATACTTTGTGCACCAAAGAACTCAGTCCCCAACATGTCCATTAAAAGGAGCTCGTATTGATGCTGCCAACCAGCCTAGAGACTATTTGACTCGATGGGTCACTGCTCACTCCCAATAAGGTAGCATTGTTCATTCATAAATTAATGCCTCAAGGGCGTGGAAACCTAGACGCATTGCCAAAGGACTAGCCATGTTAGGCTGTTACAGGAAAAAAATAACCAGGAGAATTGGCACACCCTTAAACACTGACAAGGTTCCAAAAGACAACCACACAAAAATAATGTTTGGAGGGTTTGCAAAAACACAGCTCTCAAGGGGAAGTACATTGTATAGGCTAGGCACCCTAACCTAGATGGTCCAGGCTGACCATTCATTCATTCATTCATTCATTCATTCATTCATTCATTCATTCATTCATTCATTCATTTCAGGGCAGTTTACAATGGGATTAAAATGTATCTGTGCATATAATATAAAACTTTAAATTCTAACGTTTCAGATGGCGCATTAAAACCTAGCCTATTAAAACATTTCTATGCTGACACAGATCAATTCTACTTATTAGGAGAGGGAAAGGGAGGGGTGCACCAGTTGGCAACGTACTGGGTAATGGAGGCTGGCTTATCAATGGATCAACAGACTCCTAGGAGCCAAAGGCCTGGTGGAACATTTCTGTCTTACAGCCCCTGCAGAACTAAGTAAGATCCCTCAGGGCACAGTTGTCAGCTGACAGATTGTTCCACCAGGCTACAGCCAGGGCCACAAAAAGCCCCTGGCTCTGGTTGAAGTCAACAGAATGTCCTTGGGGCCAGGGGCCATCAGAAGATTATTACTGGAGGAGTCCTCTGAGGACAATATAGGGAGTCCTCTGAGGGCAATACAGGGAGATGGGGTCTCGGAGATACGATGGTCCCAAACCATTCAAGGCCTTAAAGGTTAGAACCACAACCTTGAACATGATCCAGAATTCTAGTGGTAACCAGTACAGCTGGTGTAATATAGGTGTGTTACATGCTCCCTCATCATCTGCTGCATTCTTCAGGGCAGGTCCATGTAGTTAGTTCTTGGAAGCTAAGCAGAGATGATCGTGGTTAGTACTTGGACAAAAGACCACCAAAGAAGTCCAGGGTTATTCATAGGGGAATAATCTTTTGCCATTGCCTGTCTACAAGCAATGACAATGGCAAACCACCTGAACACCTCTTGACCTGAAACCCTATGAAGTTGCCCAAGTTGGCTGCAACTTGATGGCACTTTCCACCTCCATGGATTAGATATCAGCCAAGCAGCATGCTCATGTTTCATGATGAGCAAAAGAAAGTTACTTTGATAAAGTAAAATCTTAACCTTTAACTTCACAGTGAGAGATGGGAAAATGATGACTTGTCCACAATGCACAGTCAACAGTGGTATATGATCCCCTGATGCCCAGGTTAATGCCTTGCGTCATATCTGCTAGACCTCCTTGTCAACTAACAATCACAGAATATGGAGACTGTTCTTCTCCTGACTAGGACAGCATTATACCTTATTGGGGGGAAAGGTGGCAGTTCCATTCTCTTCCCCAATAATCAAGTGCTTATAGTTGTTTGTTCTTTACCAACAGCCGATAATAACCTTCCAGCCTCAAGGCATTACAAGGTCCAAACAGGGAATTATCTTTCACACACCAAAAGAAGCCAGTCTTTGAGAAATGCAGGCCAGTAGATTCTTCGTCAGTCAAGTACCTATTACTCAACATGAGAGAGAGGGAGGGAGAGAAAGAGAGAGAGCTGCTCTTATCAGGGGGGATTGCCCACAAACATAGCAATTTTCAGAGGGTCAACAGCTCTTTCAGCCCTTTTAGCCCCAAATTACTGACACTGTCATCAAGGTACATACTGGCCTTTTTCTAGCTTGGCCCATCATCTTCCTAGCTGCTCTGGCAATTAGCCTGTCCAGAAAGAGAGAACTCTAATCACTGTTTCTTCCAAGTGCCTCTTCACAATGGCAAATTAACTGGCATAAGCAGAGTGACATTAGCTGTAACAACCCTGCTTTGTTGCATGCCCTGACCTTTCCAACAGGGAGGGCTCCACCGGTCTCCAAGCAGAGTTTCCTGCTTCAGCAGCTGTGACACAATTTCAAGGAGCTGTTTGGAAACACAGACAGTGATGGATCAAGCCTTTTTTATGATGGCAGACAGGAGAATTTTACCTACCAACGATGACAGTTCCAGATGTTTGTGGACAGGAAGGAGACCGTCACCACTGCAATGAACAGATTTCTGATACTGTATTCCTGAGGTTCCTTCTCTGTCATGAGCTCTTCAAACAGTGGCAGAGAAAATATTCAATGTACTGCAGAGGGCGGAGGGGAGGTGGGGATATCTCTGAGGGATGCAGGATAGCAACTCCAATAGTTGCTAGGATCTGTATTCCCCACAAGTGATGGGAATTCTGCCTAGAAGATGAAGCACTGGGGTAATTAGTATACTTACAATACCACCATGAGCATAATTACATCCTTCTAAATTTGTTGACTTTAATGGACTTAGAAATGTGTATCTCTGCTTAGGTGGCCAGTATTAGTGGCCCATTTTCATGAGGAAGTCTGTCAGGAGGAGTTTCTAGGACTTCAGGATCCCATTCGTGTACACATCAATTTTTATCCTGTCCAGTCTTCAAAGGCCTGGATGGCCCAGGCTAGCCCGATATCATCAGATGTTGGATGCTAAGTAGGGTCGGTTCTGGTTAGTACTTGAATGGGAAACCATCAAGGAAGTCCACCAAGGAACATCTCTCGCCTTTAAAACCCCATGAGGAGTTGCCATAAGTCAGCTACAACTTGATGGCGCCGTCCACCACCAGTCTCCAAGGAACTGAGGGAGGTACACGCATGACCTTCTCCATTTATCCTCACAGGATCTATGTGAGATAGGTTGGATTGTGACTGACCAATGGGCACCCAGTATGGATTTGGACCCAAAAATCCCCTGGCCCTCTGTCTGTTTATTGATTTTTCTTGTCCTAACCTGGGCCACAGTCAGCTTGGCCTGTTAGGTTACTCATGGCTTTCAGTCCTCTGCCTGCAGCCTGCCATCTCTCTAGGTGACTTCTGCCCACCAGCACAACAAGCAACAGGGTTGACTTCCCCTTCCCATTTTACAAGTGGGAGAGAGCTTTTCCTAGGCTCTTGCAATGGCTGCTGAAGGCTCAGGCTCTTGTCAAGAGCACAGTCAAGAGTTCAGTTTCTCTGTGCTGAAAAGAATTTGCAGCATCAGCATTCTTTGATCCAAGTTTTTCAAGGAAAATTGAAACGATACGTCACCAGGCCAAATGCATTGATCTCAGCTGCAAGAGCCTCATTGAAGGGAAGTATCAGGTGTTTTCGACTCTAAGGCCCCTTCCGCACACGCAGAATAATGCATTTTCAAACCACTTTCACAACTGTTTGCAAGTGGATTTGGCTATTCCGCACAGTTTCAAAGAGCACTGAAAGCAGTTTGAAAGGGCATTATTCTGCATGTGCGGAATGTGCCTAAGACAGGCACAAGTTGGCAGAAGGTAAGAAGGTACCTGAAGCAGCTTCAGACTTCAGACTGTAGCCGTCAGCATGTTCTCCTTCCTGTCCAGCTTGCACTGTTGGATCTAAAACATTAGTCAGAAGTATTTTATGGTGAGATACCACTCAAATGATAGTTCTCTTAGGATCTCTGTGAAGCATCCCATCTATCAGGCCTTCCCGGCTGATAGGTGTTTTCTCCTTCTATCGTCTCCTTCCTGCCCAGTGTTTTAATTGTTGCTTTTTAGAGTTTGGTATGTATTTTAGATCTAGTTATAATTATTTTAAATTATGCATTTTGGTTAGTATTAATGGTTTTTAGAAGTGATTTGATTCATTCATTCATTTTGTCCATCACCGAGCATCTGACTTCTGGTGACCCCCTAGGGCAGGTGTGTCCAACTCTGGCACTTCAGATGCTCATGGACTTCAATTCCCATCAGCCCCTGCTGGCATGGCCGATTGAAGCACCAGAGTTGAACACCCTGAGTTGGCACAAGAGAAACACATTTCTTTTGTCAGAGCCTGCCTCTGTGTAGCAACCCTGCACTTCCTTTTTTTAAAGTTTAATAGATAGAAATTAACAGCACAGAAAAAAGAAAAGAAACCCAAATCCAATTATTGTTACAGTTAATCTAGTGACTAAGAAAGGAAGCTACACTATGCATCTAATATTTTTTTAAAATAAAAAAAATATTGATATTGGCTTTCCAAATATACAAAAAAATCACTCATAAATGATTACTGTTATAACTTTCTCAATTTTTTCCTCACAAAAATCATTATTATTTATTATCATTTTTATAATGAGATTTATCATTTGTTTCTTTTTGAGCCCATTTTAATCAAATGTATAATATATCATAAAGGTTATTGATAACCTAGATATATTATTTCAGCGATATCACTTCACTCATTCATTTTTGTGGGGGGAATAATATATACAACATGTTTTCCATTTATCTTGACATTCTTTGATTGATTGCTTATTCACAAAGTTTGTCCATTTTGCCACTGCTGCATATTCCAGTAGTTTTTTTCTGCCCAGTTCTTATGGCTTGGACATTTTTATGCCTTCCATTTTGTTGAAGTACTACTTAGCCACAATTATCAAACAATTCTTTTGAAAATTTTGGAATATTTTTTGGCAATAAATCTAGTAATATAGCCTTGACATCCATTGCAAATTGGATTTTTAAAATTTTCTGAATTTCTTTCCAACATTTTTTAACTTTTCTGAATGACCACCTGTTGGGGTTTTGCAAGTGTCTGTCACAACTCAGTTATAAAAGGGTTAACTGTGTGTAAACAAGTTGCTGAAGTCACTGTTTATGACCTGATCTATTAATTAATATTGGTCAGTCAAATAGCCATTGCTTACATGACATTTGAAGTTATAAAGTTAACTCTGGCTCATTCCACCCATGCAGAATAAGGCACTTTCAAACTGCTTTCAGTGCTCTTTGACGCTGTGCGGAATGGCAAAATCCACTTGCAAACAGTTGTGAAAGTGGTTTGAAAACGCATTATTTTTTGTGTGCGGAAGGGGCCTCTGTTTCTTTGTTTGAGCAAACACAAGCACACCAGCACATCACAAGACAGCAGATAAGTAGCAAGATGTAACCAACCATCAATAATGTAGATGTGTAACAGGAAAGAAAGGATTTCTTATTTTATATATATACCCAACAAAAGTTATGTTGGCCCACAGCAGCTTTCCGCTGCAGAGAAGAGACTCTTAGAAGTCAGTTGCTGAGTTGAGAAAGGGAGAAAGAAAGTTTTCGCTACTTGGCTGTGTGAATTTTTACAAGTGCTGTTTGGCTGAGACTGCATAACAAAAGGACAGTTATAGTTAGTAAACTCAAAAGGCAACTGAGAATCTGTCTCTTCTGTTCTAATTTCTGCTGAAGTACACACACGCGCTAGCCTTAAGAAGGCTAACTACACTACATGGCCACCACCACACACACACACTATTTCAGCCACAAAAATCAGCAATAGCAGAATACATGATAAACCAACCTGGACATAGAATATTATTTGAAAACACAGAAATTTTGGACCACTCTGACAACCACTAGGTCAGACTACACAGAGAAGCCATTGAAATCCACAAGCACATGGACAATTTCAACAGAAAGGAAGAAACCATGAAAATGAACAGAACTTGGCTGCCAGTGTTGAAAAATACTAAAGTCAAGACAGTGACTAATCAGCTCCACACAACATAGGATGGAAACAAAGGAAACAAAGGCCAGGATAATTCTATTCAGATGCTCCCACCTATTGACCTTGCTATCTTCATTGTTACTCCCATGCTATAGACTTCATTGTTACTCATACTTCTATTCAGATGCCCTCACCTATTGACCTGGCTGTCTTCTTTGTTACTCACAGACAATGTTTCTCCACCCGCCCTGGACACTCCAACAGGTATATACTCCGCTTGCCTTCCCAACATCAGATCCTCTGAAGATGCCAGCCACAGATGCAGGCGAAACGTCAGGAGAGAATGCTGCTAGAACACGGCCATACAGCCCGGAAACCACACAGCACCCAAGTGATTCCGGCCATGAAAGCCTTCGACAATACATATCCTTTTTAATTCTTATCTGTCTTCTAGATATCCTTTGGAGTGATGTGCTATCAATAGAGTACCTTGCACCAGTTTTCTCTTAATGTTTGGCTGGCTACAAATTTTATAGCTCTTGTCCATAAACCTTCCCAGTGGCCCATTACGCGTGGAACACTTGTGTTGGGCCTGTTCTCTGTGCAGTGGGCATTTCTCTGTTTACATATGAGGAGGCAGCCCACAGCCTACAGCACAGTTTTTCTCTTGAACTCTGCTGAGTCTTTGCATCTCCCGGTTCTCTTAACTCCGCTCGCTGACAGCCTTAAAGGCACAGAGCTGATATTCTCTTCCCGACTTCCTTTCCTTCTGTGCACACGTGCACACTTGGTCACCGTTGCAAGACAAGAGGAGATACTTGTTTTGAAACAAAGTCTTGCCTGAGATAAAGTTTTAAAAGTCCTCTTTGCCACTGGGGAGGGCAGAAGCAAAACAGGGGAGGTGGGGTGGAGCCAAAAAAGATTCCTGCTTGTACTGTTCCTTGCAAAAGCCCTCGTTGTTGTTACTTTGTAAGATCGATCTCTCAATCTCTCAATCTCTCAATATGTTCACTTTAGAGAAGCAGGAAGTAGACGGCAGCTTGGAGAGGGGTGCTGGGGGAAGGCTTCAGTGCACCTGGCAACTGAGGCTATGCTGTGCTGAGGCTGTGCTAGGGTAGGACAGACTGAATACAGATGTTCTCCCTGCACTATACATATGAAAAGAGGTTTTCCCCTCCACTATACATATGAGAGATCAAGAGATCAAACTCTTGATCAAGGCACGTAGGAAGCAAGAAGGAGCAGGCAGCATGAAGTGGGGGGTGAGAGGGGAGGCATGCAAAGCACTGCGAGGGAGCGGGAAGGTTGGTCATGGGCAGAGAGATGAGGTCCGAGGCAAAGCTGTACCCACTGGCAAATCTGTCCCGCTCTGATGGTGAAGCAAGATTTAAAATTGTGTTATAAGTGGTTTCATTTGCTGCAAAGAGAGTGGAAAGTGAAAGTGGGGCTCCAGAATATATGTCCATACAAGAAAGCTGGCTTCCACTATGCAGCAAAGACTTTGTGTGCAATTGGCAGGGGTGGAGCAAGGAGAAACTGCGGCCAGGCCTGTGTGTGCTCACTGCCCCTGCCGCGGCATCGCCTGCCCCAGAACGCCCCCAGAACTTCCGACCACGTTCCCATCGTAGCGCGTGCTCCGGGCATCGTGCTCCCCCAGCCCCATTGGCGCTATGCCGCTGGCAATCAGCCAGTGTCTTCCTCACCGTTTTGCATCCATCTAACCATGCATGTTTTTACTTGCTCTGTTTCCTTATCAAACTGAAATAATAATTTATGAATTCATCCTAATAAATGTTCCTTTTGATGTGCAATCACCTTTTAAAATTCTGTCACTTACCTTATTATACCTCTTACAGTATTAATTTCCTTTCTTAGTCTTGAAACTAAGTTGAAAATATAACAGCCATTGCATTTTTTTGCCTTTGTCCTTTAATCTTTTGCCAAGATTTAATCTCTTCTTGAGCATCTATCATATCTCCATATGTTATAAAGTCAGTATTTTTCATCACACTCTTATCATAATAAGTCTCTATCAGTGACGTAAGTGGATATATTGGAGGACTAATTCTTTTTCATGTTTCTTTCCCAAATTCTAAGTAATCCATCTGCAAGTACATAGCATCCATTATGTGCTATTTTTTTTCCTTATTGATTTTTCTGTCCATAAACAATTGTATTACCTTTCTTTCAAATCTGCCATTTCTAATTTTACTAGTTTCTGGTCCGGGTTTCTAATCCAATCCACAATCCAAACAAGACCAGCTACTTGATGCTTCTAATCCTCCTCTCTTTTTCTCATCTTCTAAAATTTTGAAAATCTGATTCTTGGCTTTTTGCCATTCCCAATGACTGTGTTTTTCTGTTTCTGTCATCTTTCACGGTTTTATCTGGTATAAGAATTGGTAACATTTGAATTAAAAAAAATAATAATTTGGGCACTACATTCATTTTTACCGTGGAAATTCTTCCTACCCATGAAATTCTTAATTTGGACCATCTTTGCATATTCTCTTGTGTATCCATCCTTCTCATTTTATCCTTACCTTTAAATAGTGTTTCAGTTTGTCTGGTCAAGTTTATTCCCAAATATTTAGCCGGATTGAAGGCCATGTTGCAACCTGAAATCTAATATCTTCTTTCTGCTTGGTTAAGTATTTCAAAATTATTTTAATCTCCTTCCAATTAATGTTATAGTCTCTGAATATTGATATTCTTGTTTGCATTATATATTGCATCAACAGCTGTGGGTTTGAAATTGTAGCCTCCCATCTAAATCAGGGCTGACCCTGCTTAGCATCTGAGATCTTACAACCGTGGTGGCAAACCTTTGGCACTCCAGATGTTATGGACTACAATTCCTATCAGCCCCTGCCAGCATGGCCAATTGGCCATTCTGGCAGGGGCTGATGGGGATTGTAGTCCATAACATCTGGAGTGCCAAAGGTTCGCCACCACTGTCTTACGAGATCAGGCTAGCCTGGGCCATCCAGGCCAAAACAGCTTTGTTACATACTATGTTTTTAATTTGTCAAGCATCTTGGTGGCCCATATAAGGGCAGAAAAGGGGACCATGTCCTCGGACCAGGAGAGGGCCCAGGAGATACCCCATGAGAAACACTTACCCTGGCCCCAGGGCTGTGCAGGACATCAGGCAGTGGTGCCAGACAGACTCTGTGGGGCAAGGCAGCTCACGGGGAGGAGTGATCTAGGCAGCCTTTTGAAAACACACCTCCATGTAAGCTTGCAAATCACAACAATAGGATGCCCCTGTTTATTGAGAAAACAGCTCATTATAGAGAAAACTTAAAATGTCTAACCTATTTTGTTCGCTATGATCCAAAATGTATAAATTATAAATTATCTGAATTGTTTTGTGTTTATACTTGAACATGTTCAAATCTCTAAGTGTTTATGAAATTTTAATGTGGTGTTTCGTTCAGGGCTGTCCTCCCCCATCATATACATAACAGTAACAGTTATATGCATAACTCATAATTCATAACAATTCCTCCTCCCCCAAATGCTTCAGGGTGAAAACTCAGTATATTCTGTCCAATTTGCCTTCTCTTCTTCCTCCTCCTCCTCACCCTTCAGACCAGACTGGGTAATTCCGACAATGAGACCTGGGGCAAAATTGTGTTTCAGTCCAAGAGGGGAAGCACTAATTGGCCAGCTCAATAAACGTGAAGTCCCTGGCCTAATTAGCTATGCTTAATGGACATTTAATTGCAGAAAAATTACTCAGCTTGTGTATGTCTTCCTCTGCCCCATTCCGGCAGGTGATGCTAGCTTTTAACTTAAACATGTGTAAATTGTACTGAAAATGGCTGTATGTATAATTTATATTCTGACAAATGAACTGGTTCACACAGAGGAAGTTTTGGAAAGCATGCGTTCAGATGAATCAACCAAGGAACATATTTTCTCTAACACCACGTTGAGATGAGTCCCAATTTCTCCTGAATAGGATTCATATAACTTCTGTGACAAACTGAAGACACTGCCATGATTCCTCTGATCCCTTTTGGGATTTTCGATGCTGCACGAAGTCAGTGAGGTCCTATAAGGCCGTGGTGGCAAACCTTTGGCACTCCAGTTGTTATGGATTACAATTCCCATCAGCCCCTGCCAGCATGGCCAATTGGCCATGCTGGCAGGGGCTGATGGGAATTGTAGTCCATAACATCTGGAGTGCCAAAGGTTCGCCACTACTGCTATAAGGCATATTTGCCAAAGAAACTGATAATAGTGATCCAGCATCCCAGATTCTCCTAAAGAGCATAATGGCAGTAGTGATCTCAGAAGCCAAATATTTGATGGATGAGAAGTCTGGAGTCCAAACAGCTTGAAAACTTATGATGGTGAAAAAAGGTTTACTGACAGAGGTGAGAATCCATGGTGGTTTTTTTCTTGCAGTTCTCTCCTCACCCCCTATGGACACTTCCAACATAAAAGGAACATCATTAAATGCGGGGAAGTGTTGCACGCGATCAGATTTTGTGTTGAGACATTATTGATGGTTCTGTGTGCCTTATAGCCCCACAACTTGCAGCTGCCTGGTACTGACTCACACCACTGAATCAATCCATCTATCCCAGTATGGTCTACTCTAATTGGCATGAACGCTCCAGAGATTCAGGCAGAGATCTTTCACATTGCCTGAATCTTTTGTATGGAGATGCCAGGAATTAAACCTGCCACTGAGCCATGGATTCTCGCCTAGCAGCTGCCAAAACTGTCCAGATCCAGATCAATTCAGAAGTGTTCATTATCGCACGGCCTCATGGGAGATGTAGCTTCCCCTTCCCTCTCCCTCCATCCTCCATTATCCACATAAAGTTAGTTGAAAACCTTTAAACCTGTTGAAAGCGAATCAACTTGCAGCTAGTTGCAGCACAGTGTTCCTGGTCTCACTGACAAGCAAAAAATAAAGGCAGCCAAATTGTGCCAGTTAGGGATAAAGTGATGCAAAGGGGAAGGGGCAAACAGAGAGCTGTGCTTGAAAAGCAGATCACTTTAATGACTAGGTCATGACCTCGGGGATCTGTGATGTCTTCTCTGAGGACTGAAAAGTCTGAGCAGTTTTTGCACACGTGCAGAAGGAACCACAAACTTCACCCAGGAGTCCTGAAGTGTCTGTAAAAAGACATGATGGAACCATGACCCTACGGCACAAGAAGGTTTCTATTCAGCTGCTGAGCTGTTCAATGCAGCACGAGTCAAGCATTAAACAGCAACATTGGGGAGATCCAGCAAGGGGACTTGAGGAGTTTGATCAAGGGAAATTTGGCTGACAATTATGGCAAAGTTCTCCGGATCCTAGCACAAGATTCTTCAAGTAGCTCCAGATCACGTAATACGCCTTTTTGTAAATCTACAGTTGAGCTGAGCAGTACTAAGTGGTGCCTCTCAAATACTCCAGACAAAGGAGGTGGACATGGGCCAGTGAGGATGCTTCATACCAACAGACCCTAAGACTGCTCAAAACTTTAGCCCAAGCAGATGTGTCTTAAGAATGGGAAGCAATGGCAGCCAGTGGTAACACATCTGGCAGCACAGCCTCTGGGATGACATGCAGATTCGCAATGAAAACTGCTTCCTACAGTCCCGAAATGTTTCTGAGATATTCAGAAGTAGACTTTTAATTCCCACCCCCCTAAATAAATAAATAGCGTTCCCAGTGAAAATGGACACATAAAGCAGATTTATGGTGGTCGATCTATTGTCTACTCTGACTTTCAGGGGCTTTTCAAGGTTCTTGGCAGACAGAGGTCATTCCCAGACCTGCTAAATGAAATCTTTCTAACTGGAGCTGCCAGGGACTGGACCCTGGACCTTATGCCTGCAAAATGGGTGGATTCCAGGCTCTTCAGACATAGATTTGACAACTGAAATCAGATCCAGAAGAAGAAGAGTTGGATTTGTATCCCCCTTTCTCTCCTGCAAGGAGACTCAAAGGGGCTTACAAACTCCTTTTCCTTTCCCCCTCACAACAAACACCCTGTGAGGTAGGTGGGGCTGAAAGAGCTCAGAAGAACTGTGACTAGCCCAAGGTCTCCCAACTGGCATGTGTTGGAGTGTACAGGCTAATCTGAATTCCACAGATAAGCCTCCACAGCTCAGGCGGCAGAGCGGGGAATCAAACCCGGTTCCTCCAGATTAGAGTACACCTACTCTTAACCACTACACCACTGCTGAGGTCTGAATTCCTGCTCTGCCACGGAGGCTGTCTGGGTGACGTTGGGCTACTCATATGCTCTCAGCCTAATGTATCTTACAAGATTGTTGTGGGAGTAAAATGAACGGCATAAGCTGCTTTGGCTCCCCATGGGAGAGAATGGGTGGTGCTAAATGAAGTAAATAAATTATGAACTCAAGTCATCCAAAGGGAGGATGGCAGTGAACCTGAACCCACCACCTTGAAGGGGATAGTGGTCAGCAACCACATATATTGCCCCTAGCTTGTCTTGGCTGGGCAGACAGCCAAACAAACTTCCCACGTTGATTTCTTGTTCTTTCATAGCATCCTAACTCTCCTGCATTTGTTGAACATTTATCTTCGAAGAAAGGACGCAATCTTGCAATTGTTGGGGAGTTTTGTTTTTTTGTTTTGTTTTTTAAAGACAAGTGTGAATGAGAGAGATAGGAGATATATTTTGTAGACCATTGAGGAGCCATTCCTAGCCACAAGAGGAATGTATTGTGTTGGAATCAGAAACCGATCTCATGCTGTTTTAATAATTATGTTATAATGGCAGCTCAGAAAAGCACCTCGCCTTCCATTGTAACGAAATCGCTAGCTGGCTGGTGGGGGGGCTGCGTTTTGTTTATTTAATCAATGGGGTGCATGGCTAACGGATTGGAAAACTTTGACTCTGGGCTTAGAGGCATTTATAACTCTTCCATTCAGATGATGCAATTGATCAGTCAGCTTAGGCGATTTCAGAATTATTGTTATAGAAATGTGGGGTGTAAAGTCAATGTTCAACATGAAGCCATTCCCCCGCCCCACCCTATACAAGAATACCTGACCATAGAAGATTGGCTGGACAAGGTAACAGATCATTCGGAACTGCTGGTCAAAATTGCACTGTGGCTATTGAGCGGTGAAAATGAACTATAAGTAGAATCTGTTATTGATTGCGCTTTTTGTTAGAAACAATAAGACTGACACATAGAAGAGAAGAGAACAGGCTGCTATTGATCCTCCTCCTTTTCAAACAACTTTGCCGCAGAATTTGAGGTCCAATTTTAATGTGGGATTTATTGAGGTTTTTCTTTCCTTCCGACAATACACCTGCAGGCTGCCGGAGTTTGTGATGCATCGGAGTTGAAGAAAGACTTTCTGAAAAAAAAAATGAAATGTTCATAAAAGTTTGCAAATGGTAGGACAAGTGAAATCCAAATGGCTTTCTTCAGAGACACAGTGGAAATAGGTTGGGAAAGAGGACAAAACCCCCAGAGCACCTGCCCCCCAACTTCAGCCAACTATCATGCAGCTCAACACTTGGCTCTGTGATATGGGGAAACCATATGCCACAGAAGTTGCTCTTCTGCTATTCTGATGCTGTGGAAATAGACTGTTTGGTGACAACATTATTTTTCGTGCAAGGTGACTTGATCTGTGAAGTCACAAGGTGGCAGAAATTTAATAGCTTTTTAAAACAGGTCTGATGACTTGGAGCCTGATCCCAAAGTTCCATGTTTCCCCGAAAATAAGCCCTACCCCAAAAATAAGCCCTATCATGATTTTTCAGGATTTTTAGAGGAGGCTTAAAATATAAGGCCTGCTCCAAAAATAAGCCCTGCCGGTAGTTACAGATCAGGGTGGTGTCCTCTGGGGTATTAGCTACTCTTCCTAATTTGGTGTCAACTGCAAATTTGATTAGCATGCCTTCTGTTCCATCATCCTAGTCACTGATAAAAAATATTGAATAGCACTGGGTCCAGGACTGAACTCTGTGGCTCCCCACTGGTCACTTCTCTCCAGGTGAAAATGAGCCATTGATGAGCACCCTTTGGGTTCGGTCGGTCAACCAATTACAAATCCACCTAACAGTAGCATTGTCTAGCCCACTTGGTACTAGGTTTTTTGCAAAAATATCATGGGGGACTTGTCAAGGACCTCTCTGAAATCAAGGTATGCTACATCCACACAGCATTCCCTTCATCTACCAATCTAGTCACTCTATCAAAAAACTAGATAAGATTAGTCTGGCATGACTTTTTTTGAGAACCCCATGTTGACTTTTGGTGAGAACAGCATTCCCTTCTAAGTGCTTATAAACTGTCTGTTTAATGATCTGTTCTAAAATCTAGTTTTTTTTTGAAGATGAGGACAACAGTTGCCCTTCTCCAGTCTGCTGACTTGTGTACTCCAGGAATTTTCAAAGATTATTGTCAATGGTTCTGAGATTACTTCTGCCCATTCTTTTTATACCCTTGGAAGTAGTTCATCAGACTCTGGAGACTTGAATTCATTTAGAGTAGCCAGATATTCCAGTACTACTTCTTTATTCTGTGCTGGATTTCCCATACTGCATCATCTGTTTCATTTCCTCAGGTTGAGCACCATCTTTCTTTTGAGAGAAGACTGAGTCAACGAAGGTGTCGAGTAGTTCTGCCTTTTCTCCAGCCTCTTCCCCACACATTGATCCTACCATTTTCTTGTTCTTTCTTTTGCTATTGATGTAACCAAAAAAGCAGATCTCAGAAGTTAAGCAGGGTCTGCTTTAGTTAGTACTTGGATGGGAGATCACCAAGGAAATCCAGAGTTGCTAAGAAGGCAGGCAATGGTCAGCATCTGGACATGACCCACCCACCCTAGCAGAGAGAGGAGAAGGGGAGGGAGGGGTGGCATGCAGGGGATGGGGGGAAGGGGAGGGAGGGGTGGCATGCAAGGGAGGAGAGGGGGCCCAGCATCTGGACATGGCCCACCCACCCGAGCGGAGGGAGAGGGGAGGGGTGGCATGCAAGGGAAGGGGAGGGAGGGAGGAGTGGCACCTTACAGGGTCAACATAAATCAGTGATGACTTGATGCCATTTTCTACCACCATTCAGACTACAATAGGCTCTTGACTGAATCCTTGATGTTCTGTGTGACAAGGCAGGCTCCCAGACATTGCAAAAATCATCTAGAGAGCGCTGAGCAGGGTGCAGTAAACATATAGAGCAAAGCAACATTTAAGCGGTATCTCTTTCAGAATCTGCTAAATGATCCACTAAGCTATTCTCACAGCATTCTGCACTATTCAGGCTGGTGGTGCGAATTAGCTCATATTTTTTGGCAAAATATTTCTTCGTCTTACAAAGCTGGTTTTTGAATTAGCTTAAGTATTTGATTTACCCAGAGACATCTGCTGTTCTGTGCACGTCGTCTTGCTTCAAGACAAGCACCACCGTGCTAATAAGATGGCTATTACCTCCATTTGCCTCTGATTCATTTTGCACGCTTTCCTTTTAAACACACCTATTTGCTTATACTTCCGTCTCCACTTCTGAAAAATAATCGACAATACTTCACCCATGAAGGGGACCCCCGGATTACTATGGCTCTTCTCTCCTCCCCCTCCCGCCTGACAAGAGGCCCCAAAGACCCATCAGTATTTTTCAGGTCTTTCATACATGCAAAAAGAAATGTAATCACCCTTCACGGGTGAGGTGCTCAATGGGGAATCATGTCATATTATTCTAAATTAAACTAGTTCTTTTAGATTTTTAGTGCCTGCTGCTAAGAAGGAGGAGGAAAGGGCAACAGTGACCCCCATGATGTAAACTGGTTTTGTTTTAATGTATTGTCGAAGGCTTTCACGGCCGGATTCAACTGGTTGTGGTGGGTTTTCTGGGCTGTGTGGCCGTGGTCTGGTGGATCTTGTTCCTAACGTTTCGCCTGCATCTGTGGCTGGCATCTTCAGAGGTGTATCACAGAGAGAAGTCTGTTACATGCTCTTCAGTCAAGTTCCATGACCTCCACACATTCATAGCCAGACAAGACAAAAAGCTGCTGTTAAAGAGGGCTACTTTCTGGAACTTAGTCAGCAGTGGCGGAGCTACAAGGGGACGGGTGTGTGTGTGCTGTGCACCGGTTTCATGCTTTGGGTGTGGAAAATCACCCCCCAGGCCCCTTCCCCCCCCCCCAGGGCCCCCCACGCGCCCCCTTGTGGTGTCCCCCCACCCCCCTTCCCACACTTACTTTAGTTCCTTTCCTTTTCCTAGAACTCTTTCAGGCTGAAAAGAAGGCCTGTTCACTGTACAGGCTAAAAACGGCCTGAGGAACTACAGTTCCCAGGAGACCTTGGGGCTCACAAGTATACATTCAGAAAAGTTTGCACTGAAAATGAATGCTACAACTCTGGCTTCGGTATTTTTTTTTTCATATGAAGTTAAAGTTGATCTGCAATGAGATAGGTTCCAACAGCCATGGGAAAGACCAGCAGCTCTTCAGGAGTCCCTAGTCTTTTTCCGTGGCAATAGGAAGGTTACTGTAATGCTCATTTGTTCATTCTACCACTAATCTAACCCCCCCACCCCCAAATCTAAGGTCAATTCCGCACTCACGATTAGATGTGTGCTTGTCACTCCAAATATCAAGGTTTTCAGCAGAACTCCCCACTGCAGCAGCGCCAAAAACCGTTTCCGGCCGTTTCCGGCACTCCGCCCCCGCCCCCCCGCCCCCAGTGTTTTTTTAGAACCTGGAAAAAAGTGGACCTTTTCAAAAAACGTGTGGTCAATTTGGAGCGGTGGGGAAGTTGGGAGGGGGGTGAATCCAGATTCGAACTACCCGCCCTTGCGAGTGATGTGGAGCCTTCCATCCAATCAGGATGCAAGTGGGCTGGATGGCCTTGGAGGCCTTTTGGAGGCCTTTGAAGTTCTTTTTCAAAAAAAGATACCTGTCAGTCCAGTGTTTGGTGTATTATTGACAGAGGCTTGATTAGCTTTGAGCAGCTTTCCATGTGGGTTAATGGGTTAGATTGGAGTGATTACCCTATAAAAATTAGCAAACAGAAACATCTGCATACCGGAGTCTGGCATTCACAAATACTCCCAACTGGGACTGATCTGATCTTGCTGAAAGTAAAGGGAAGACACGAGGGCTGGGAAGTCTTTCTGGCTTTGTCTGTGGGGCTTCCTTTCTGGTGAGGTTGGACTCGGGCCTAGAACTTGCTGAACTGCTGATGAAAGGTGGCTCTGGGGATCAAGAGCTCTGCTGGGCAGGCAGAGAGAGGGTCATCATCTGTGTCCATCATCCTGACAGACTGGTGTGCTTGTCAGGGGCCCTCCCAACAAGATGACAACAAAACATTAATGAGGGTGAAAGGTGTCAAATCCCCTTCTGTCACAGATGGCAAGACGACTCCTCAGAGTTTTTTCTTCCCCTAAACAAATTACCTTCCTTGGAAAAACATCTGGTGGCACACTGCACTTCTTTGGTGGAGGTTTGATCTAGGTTGTATGCAAAGGGAACGAGACCGAGTGGATTGCGGCTAAGAGTGTTTCATTGTCCCTATTTTCAGACTTCAATTGGTTCACCAATGGTGAACAGGACCATCAAACAGCGGGCAAAAATGGTTCATTTTCTTTCCCCCAAATGGTTTGAAAATGGGCAGTGCATGGGTGTTCTTACATTGTTACCCCCCTCACTGGAGTTGCCAACCTCCAGATGGGGCCTGGACATCAACTGGAATGGGCAACTGATCCCTGAATGGCAGAGATCAGTTCTCCTGGAGAAAATGGGTGGTTTTTTGGATGGTAAACTATACATATCAGTCCAGACTCTGGGGGAAAGTGTAGAACAATAGGGTTGCCAGCTCCGAAATGTGAAATTCCTGGAGATTTGTGGCTGGAGGTTGAGAAGGTGGGCTACGGAGAGGGAAGGGACCTCAACGGGGTGTAATGCCACAAGAATCCACCCTCCATATTCTACAAGAGAACCATCTGCATCGTGTGGAAATCAGCTGTAATTCTGGGAGATCTGCTGTCCCTACCTGCAGACTGACACTATTATGGAGTAGGCTGGCTCAAGGCAACGTGGAAACCTGAAGTAGGAAGTCCCAGTGGGGCACAATTCCACCAGAGCAACTGATTCTAGAAGACCCCCTGTCAGGAATTGCAAGCTTTTAAAAAAATTCTCAGCATTAAGAAAAAAAAGCACTTAGTTTTTTCTCAAGGGCTCTGGACTGGTGCCTCTCTTTTGGATCACGAGCATGGAATTTCCAAGGGGAGTGGATTCCCGAGGGGAAGTGTTGCCGGGCTTCGCATTCTGCTCCCCGCCCGTTTGAATTTACTTTTTTAACCGTTTGAAGCAGAATAAATACAAAATTTTAAATAAGACTGCTTCAACGTAGGTGGGGAAAAAAGTTAATGCATTTTAATTCTCTCTCTCTCTCTCTCTCTCTCTCTCTCTCTCTCTCTCTCTCTCTCTGTTTTAAAATACATCTTCAGGAAGACACCACTGTCACTGTGCAGTTTAAAAACAAATAGAAAACACACACTTTTGCTCCTGTGCATTTTTATTCTCCCCCCTCCCATCTACAGCATCACATAAGCATTCCTGTCACTTTACAATCTTTAAAATTTCATTTTTAAAAATCCATTCTTACTATTCCTGATTTTAATGATGAGCACAGTATTATCTATAGGAAGAGAGGGACCAGACTCAAAAGGCAATCCGGTGCAGCAGCAAGTGAAGTACATTGGCACATTTTTTAAAAAACTCTGCCACTTCTCAGAGGTTGCCCTATGCTAGGCTTCCTAGGGGAGGACCTGTGGTTCACTGGTAGAGCATCTGCTTGGCAAGCAGAAGACCCTAAGTTCAATTCATAAGAACGTAAGAAAGAGCCTGCTGGATCAGACCAGAGTCCATCTAGTCCAGCACTCTGCTGCTCACAGTGGCCCACCAGGTGCCTTTGGGAGCTCACCTGCAGGATGTGAAAGCAATGGCCTTCTGCTGCTGCTGCTGTTCCCGAGCACCTGGTCTGCTAAGGCATTTGCAACCTCAGATCAAGGAGGATCTCAGATCAGTCTCAGATCAAGGAGGATTCCTGGCATCTCCAGGTAAAGGCATCAGTCAGCAGGTGATGTGAAAGACCTTTGCCTGAGACTCTGGAGGTTTGCTGCCAGGCTGGGTAGACATTACTGACCAAGATGGACCAATGGTCTGACTCAGTATAAGGCAGCTTCATGTGTTCACATTTAATTAGGGTTGCCAGCTTCCAGGTGGGGCCTGGAGATCTCCCAGAATTATACTTGAACTTTAGACTGCAGATCCCATGGAGAAAACGGCTCCTTTGGAAAGGTGGGCTCGATGGCATCACATCCCCTCCGAGGTCCCTCCCCTCGCCAAACTCTGCCCTCCACCTCCAAATATCCAGCAATTTCCCAACCCTGAGTTGGCAACACTATGCTGTGCTAGAGCACACGTGTGGGTTGCAACCCCTGCACCTGATGCATCCAACTCTCTGGGCTGTCACCTTTGATGGCGCCCCAAGCCCAGGAAGCTGCCTTACCTTTCCTCTGCTGAGGGGCAGTAAGGAATCATGTTTACCGGGGTGAAAAAATCAGCCATAAGCAAGTTTTTCAGAACAGTCGTATGAAAAGAGTCTTCCAGACCCTTTGCCTATGTTGATCAGAGCCCATTTTTTCCCCTCCAGAGTTGAGGATCATTTTCTCCCTGCTTCGCCTCCCACCCCTCCATTCCCCCATCCCCTCGTTGTAGTTATTTTCCTTTCATGGGCTCAGCCGCACCAAAGGGGGGACTGATGCTTTTTGTGTCAAACACAAACAATATCTGAGCACTGTCGCAGTGCTATCGACAGCTTAATTCCTTCACTTGAGCCTTCCCTACTTCATTTGTGAAAAGCAGCGAAATTATCCCCCCAGTCCGTTGCTGGGACGACCATCATCCACACAACTGAAAGGGACTCCAAATGGGAGTACCTGATGGCAGGCGATAAAGGATGTCAATTGAGCATGACTTCTAGAGGACTGCGTCCTCCTTTTGCCTTTGAGCTCAGGGTTTGTGTGTTGAACTCTGGGCCGATCCACAAGTGCCTCAACTGCTTTCCTTTCTCTGTTGAGCTACAGCCAAGCAGTTAACAGACATCTGGATGCCTTGGGACAAAAGTCCAGAAAGCATTACTTGCTGACTACAGCTGAAGGCAGAGAAAGAGATGGATTGACTGCATAAAGGAAGCCTTGGCCTTCAGTCTGCAATATTTGTGCAAGGCTATTAATGATAGGATGCTTTGGAAGTCATTCATTGGGTTGCCGTAACCTGGAAGAAATTGGACAGCACATAGCATGCACCAGTGGCGTAGCGTCAACGGGACAGGGAGGCGACGCTCAGGGCAGCGTGGAGGGGGCGTTCCAGGGCATGGCGAGGGCAGGTGGTGCCCCAGGCACAGTTCCCCCTCGCTCCACCTCTGGCATGCCCACAATGCCAGTGACCATCCATTGGTCCATCCAAGGTCTCGGGAAGGAAAGGACTTTTTCCAGTACAACTAGCAGACCATTTAATAAGAGATGCCATGAGCTGACCATGGGACCTTTTGCCCTTCCCTATTCACCAGGTAACCCTCCTTGGTAGAAGTACCGCAGCAACAGGACCACTGAAAACTCTCCCATATATTATGGCCAATGATTTCCATAGATCCATTCCCATTTTCCCTGCCTTTAGAGGCATCCCAAATCTTTTGCCTGAGTTCACAGCTTTGTTTTGTCTCCCAAAGAAGGCCACTTATGGCCCTGAAGAAAGCCCTTTGAGATCTATTTTCCTCAGGCATCAACCAATTCCCTCCATCCCTCACCTAATCTAATCAGCCATTAGTATTTGCTACACCTGTGAAAGATTTTTTTTTTGCTCTCAAGAACTCGTCGTTTGGCATACAGAACTCTGCATGGACCACTGGACAGTTCATGTAAAAAGCAAGGTGGGGAAAAAATGGCAAGTTCAAGGGCAGCACAAATGGAAATCATGGAAAGGCTCCAATGATGCACTTGTGTTCAAGACAACAGGAAGTACATATCTGTGGGGTTTCAGCGGGAATTGGAAAAATATCTTTGGTCACCACTGTGTAGCAGCAGGAGGTAATGTGGTCCATCTTCCTTTTTTTTTTTTGTCCTCTTATACACACAACTGCAAATTCATATCTTCTTTAGTACTCTGGAAGATGTCTTTTCAGACCATCAACAAGACAAATAAGTGGGTTCCAGGTGAAATTAACCCTGAACTCTCCCTGGAAGTTAAAATGGTTAAACTGAGGCTGCCGTGGTCACGTCACGAGAAGACAAGAGTAATTGGAAATGACAATAATACTTGGGAAAGCGTAAGGCAGAAGGAAAAGAGGAAGACTCAACATGAGACGGACTGACCCTATAAAGGAAGCCACAGCCCTCCATTCTCACAAAATGTCAACAACAGGACAAAATGTTAACAATAGGACATTTGGGAGGTTGTTAAACGATAAGGTCAACGTGACTCAGAAGAAGACTCAGATTTGATGGAACTTAAATAAACACACAAGCTTATATACAAAACTGAACAAGGAAAATGCAAGATGATCTTCAATTTTAGCAACTGTAGTCTGTGAATAGTTGCCTAAATTAATGAAATAAAACCTTTGGGGAAATAAAAGCCTTTGGGGACCGAACTCAAAGGGTGTTCATCAATGGCTCATCTTCATCCTGGAGAGAAGTGACTAGTGGGGTGCCACAGGGTTCTGTCCTGGGCCCATTGCTATTCAATATTTGTATCCACAACTTCGATGGTGGAATAGAGGGCATGCTAATCAAATTTGTGGATGACACCAAAATAGGAGGGGTAGATAGTACCCTAGAGGACAGAGTCAGAATTCAAAATGACCTGGACAGATTAGAGACCTGAGCCAAAACAAACAAAATGAATTTCTACGCAGATAAAAGTAAGATACAACACTTAGGCAGAAAAAATGAAATGCACAGATATAGGATGGGGGACACCTGGCTTGACAACACTACATGTGAAAGGAATCTGGGAGTCTTAGTAGACCACAAACTGAACATGAGTCAGCAGTGTGGTGCTGCAGCCAAGAGAGCAAACACGATTCTGGGCTACATCAATAGGAGTATAGTGTCTAGATCAAGGGATATAATTGTACCTCTCTATTCTGCATTGATTAGACCTCACCTGGAATATTCAGTACAGTTCTGGGCACTGCAGTTTAGGAAGAATATTGACAAGCTGGAGCAGGTCCAGAGGAGGGCAATCAAAATGGTAGAAGTCTGGAATCCATGCCTATGATGAGAGACTTTGGGAGTTGAGTATGTTTAGTTTGGTGAAGAAAAGGTGACATGAAAGCCATGTTTAGATATTTGAAGGGATGTCATGTTGGTGAGGTAGCAAGCTTGTTTTCTGCTGCTCCAGAGACTGGAACCAGAAGTAATGGGTTCAAGGTGAAGGAAAAGAGTTTCCACCTAAACATCAGAAAAACCTTCCGGACAGTAAGGCTGTTCGACAGTGGAATGCACTACCTCAAAGTGTGGAGGAGTCTCCTTCTTTAGAGGTTTTTAAAGAGAGGCCGAATGGCCATCTGTCAGGAGAGCTTTGATTATGTGTTCCTGCATTGCAGGGGGTTGGACTTTGGCCCTTGGGGTCTCTTCCAACTCTATGATTCTATGATTTTATTCTGGTGGCTTTTCTGGTGGCTCTTTCAAGACTGTAAAGATATATTTAGGAGGCCCCCCTCAGGAAGACGTATGGAGTCAGGAGTTTGCTCTTCTCTTCAGCAATTAACCTCTCTGCGCTCATGAAGTGAACTGTTCTCACTGCCCCATAGCTTACACAAGGACACCCTACCATAGTTATGGGAAAGCACCATCCTCTATCCCACTCACCACCCACTCTCAAGAGAATACAAAAGGAGCAAATGGTTACATGTTTGTGAGTGGTCGTGCTGGCATTTTAGTGCCCTTAGCTTGTTGGAAGGATCCATGCTGGATAGTTTAAGACCTGGGAAACTTGGTTGTTGCAATGCATATAAGATCTGTAAACATTTTTTTGTGGGGGGGGGGGGGGGGGCCAGTAGTAATATAAAAGAGCTGCCCAAATTTCCACCAGTGGTACTCAGTACTTGTTGGCATCACCACACACAAAAAAAGCCTTATCTGTGTATAATGACCTAAAATGTTATGAATTGTTATGAATTGTATACATAGCTTTTGACAAGCAGTTTAAAAGGGATGAATATTGGGAATGGGGAAATAATTTGTGAGAAATGGAGGGACTTTGAGTGACAGAATGAGAGAGAGCCGTGGCAGAAAAGGAGAACAGGAAAGGTTAGGATGGACAGATGGACAGGTAAGCATTGTACAGAGAGGTAGTTAGGAAAGGACGAGATTATGGGTAAAATTAGGAAAGCGTGGGTTTAGTGTTTGGGGCGATGCAAATTTTTCTTTGATTTCTTTGTTTTTTCCAGTATTGCGCTGAAGGATGGGAGAAGTGACGGAATATTCTGGACTCTACCCAAATTCATTTTATTTTATGCCTAGGGCAGGGGTCTTCAAACTACGGCCCTCCAGATGCTCATGGACTACAATTCCCATCAGCCCCTGCCAGCATGGCCAAGTGGCAGGGCTGATGGGAATTGTAGTCCATGAACATCTGGAGGGCCATAGTTTGAAGACCCCTGCCCTGGCCTAGGGTGTCCCCAACAGTTCTGTGCTTTGGATTAATGGTTTCAGCAGCTAGTCAGCCTTTGTTACTACAACTGTGGTTTTAAATGAGTGAGGATCTTGGGCCCTTTCCCCACTTACCGTTTGCT
Source organism: Sphaerodactylus townsendi (assembly GCF_021028975.2). Classification (NCBI taxonomy): domain Eukaryota; kingdom Metazoa; phylum Chordata; class Lepidosauria; order Squamata; family Sphaerodactylidae; genus Sphaerodactylus; species Sphaerodactylus townsendi. The sequence continues at coordinate 103,697,010 of NC_059430.1, forward strand.
GCGCGCTACTCTCAGCGCGAGTGATTTCTGCCGCGGGGTCGTGTTCCCCACTGACCCGCAGTCAGAAGGTGCCGTTTCTTCAGCGCCAGAAATGACGCACACTGAGGGGACGTGAGAGCGGCAGAGTCAGGGCGGCTGCGTTGTCGCCGCCTGGACTCGTGGGGAGCACCGCTGGACCCTGCGCTATTTGGGGAGAATAGCGCCCAGCAAACGGTAAGTGGGGAAAGGGTCTTGGTGTCAGGGAGGGCTATTGATATTGAGGGAGGCAGGACAGCAGAGTTCACTTTGGATTCAGGAGATCTGAAAAGGCGTGAGAGGAAAAGGGATTACAAATCTGAAAGGATATAAAGAAGCAGAGTACAAGAATAAGGAACAGTGAAGGAAGATCCACATTGATCAAAGTATCAGCTCAGCCAGAGTGGAGGCGAAGTCACTGTCGCTTTGCATCAGTTCAGTATCCATAATATTGGAAAGTCCATGACCTACCACTGAGGAGGAAAGAGATTAGCACTAAAAAAATCATTTTTTGAGTACAGGTGTCTTTAATGAAAGTCCTTAGCCTTTTCCCCCCAGCAGGTAGCTAAAGCCCAAAGAAAAAATGTCATTTTATCTCAGAAGCCATTATTTGAAACTAAAAACAGATTCCAACCTTAGTAATCTGGAGAGTTGGAGTATGCCTGCCCGAATACTTCCCATATAGCAGAATGTTGTATATTGGTGAGTTTCTTAGGCCCAAATCGTTGACCACAGAGTGGCAGCCTCACAAACGTTCCTGAGTGCAGGAGTCCCCCACTTTGTGTCTCTTTGTGTTTGACATTGATAGTATCTAACTGTGTTGGTAAAGAGGCGTGTGAGTGTGGAGAATCTTCCTTTCCCATCTCTATTCAGCTACTACCACAAAAATGGACAGTGATGTAATACTGTTGTTGTCCTTGGTAAGTAAGCCTACAGGACTCCGGCTGAAGAGTTTGGAAAACGTCTCCAGTTGCTGTGCGATCTATTGACTACGTTTCCCATGCTTCTATGCTTCCCTGAACTTCCTCTTCAGCGCCATTTTCTGAGCTCACTCAGTTTCCCCTCCCTTGTTCATTTGCAGCATTTATCTGTTTTTATTTGGAAGGGGCAATCTTTGAAGCGTTGAGTACACAAGGAGTAGAGAATGCAGCACAAGGCTGTGAAGCATTGAAACACAGAACTAAAAAAAGAAAAGGGGGGATCACAAAATGGTGACCAGGAATCTTTCAAGGAGGTGAGTGCGATCAAAGGAGTGGATTGAAAACGTTTTGTAAATGTTTTAGTAGATTTGTGCAGAATGGGTCTCCTTGGGCCATTTCTTAGTCAAGCCAGCTGTATCTTTGAAGCTCAGAAAGATGGAGGCATTATGGCTCCACCACAGAGCAACTGCTTGGCATGCAGAAGGTCTCGGGTTCAATCTCTGGCACCACCCGTTGAAAGGATCAAGTAGTCGGGGATGTGAACAGCTTCCATCTGAGCCCTGGAGAGCCACTGCCAGTCTGAGTAGATAAGACGGACCCTGATGGATGATGGTCTGATTCATGAGATACCGGAACCAGTAAGCTTCATGAGATGCTAGAATCAGTAAGGATCCTGGGAAAAGCAGAACCCGCTTTCTCTTTACAGACTTCTCAAGACCAATTTCTCTGCCCTAAGTCATCTCCAAAGGTGTGACCAGTTCATGTACTTTAGCAAAGGCTCAGAAATGACTGCTTCATAAAAAATTTTTGGACAATTGTATTGTTATATATCGAGAAACTGGTGAAGATAAATATTGATTTAAATAATGACTTAATGTTCGTGGGTGTAATGGAAGACTGAAGGGTGGACAAACAATATAGTTATATGTATAAGATAATGATCAAAGCAGCCCATGCAACAATAGCCTTGGGCTGGAAAGAAAAGAAATAATGGACACTTCAGAGATGGTTAGAATATATCTGGGAACAAGTGATACTTGATATTTTTGATATTCTAATAAAAAATTAGACGTGGCAAGATAAACAGAATGAAATTTTGAAGATATGGATAATATACGTGGACTGGATGAAAGAAGCTCGAGTCAATGAAGAAATATGGGAGAAGAGGCTACAGAGAAACTATGAAGAAGAAGTAATGGGGGGAGGGAGAAAAGGGGGAAAAAGTATTGTTTGAAAATGTATGAAGAAGGAAATTACTATAAACTGTAAAATTCAAATGATACAATAAAAAATTTTTTAAAAAGAAATGACTGCTTCAAGGGCACCTGACAGCTTTTCAAATGCTCCATCATGTAGTTCATGGTGATCCCTGGTCAGCTGGGACTTGCTTAATGAAGTGACTTAAATTGCTCTCTTGACAGATGCTGAAATCTCTGTACCTGGCGGACCCTGAGACTTTTCTCTCACCCTGTACCAAAAAGGGAAAGGAAAGATTTTCTCCTCCCTGCTGCAGTCTCTTTCTCTAGCAGCTAAATAAATAACTCAGCATGCCAATGATTCAGCTCCATCACAACTTAGGAAGTTATTGGAATCTTTTAAATGATCCTGTACTCCTTGTGGAGGACAAATTGCCCAGGGAAACAGTTAAGATTGCAGAGGCCTTGGGAAAAACATCTGTTCCTTTTCCAAGCCGAAAATGGGCACGGTTGCAGTTCTTTACCTTCTGAGGTTCTGGACTTCAAATGCAGCGGTATGCTGTTGAAGGAAGGGGACCCAATCATTCATCAGGGTCCTGTTTGGGTTGGATTTTTTCCTTCACAATTCATTCTACAGGGTGTGGCATCTGTTGTATCAACATCAAGTAAGGACTGAGACCATGGTTTGATTCAACCATAACCCATGGATACCAGTGGAATGAAAAGACTGCTTAAAGAAGACACAGAAATGGCAGATGACACAGATGAAACTTTTGCCTCTGTTTTACCCATTGAAAATGTGGGGTAAGTACCCATGCTGAGGTCACTATTTGGGGGGAGATTATGTGAAGAGCTGAGCAGCTTGAATAGCCCTGATTAGCCCCATCTCGTCAAAGCTTGGAAGGTAACAGGGCTGGTCATAGTTAGTACTTGGGTGGAAGACTGCAAAGGAAGACTGGGGCTGCTATACAAAGGAAGGTAATGGGAGTCTACCTCTGTTCATCTCTTGCCTTGAAAACCCCATGAGGTGGAACTTCATAAGGTCCCCATGAGTTGTTTGTGACTCAATAGCACACAACTGAGATGAAGAAATGAAGTTCTAGAACTCCTAGCCAAATGAAAAGTGAACAAGTCTCTGGGTGCACATGGCAGACATCTGAGGGTTATTAAGAATCTCAAATATAAAATTATTTATCTATTAACCAGTGTATATAATGTTTCTAAAATCAGCCTTGGTATCAGAGAACCAGAACGTAGCAACTGTTACATGAGACGGGATCTAGGAAATTGCAGCCCAGTTAGCTTTGCTTCTGATGCAGATAAATACCTAGAAACTGTTATTTAAAATAGAATTATTAAGTGCATCAAGCAACAAACCCAACTAAGGGAAAATCCACACAGGTTCTACACGGAAAAGTCCTGCCTCGCCAACTTTTTGGAGTTCTTTGAACAAATTTACAAACATGTGGATGAAGGTAACTCAGTAGACATTATATACATAGACTTCCAGTAAACTTTTTAGAAGGTACCTCACTAAGTAGTCATGGGATAAAAGAATGGCTCCTCCTATGGGTTAAATTTGGTTAAAAAATGGGAAGCAGAAAGCAGGAATAAAATGATAGTTGTCTCAATAGAGGGAAGTGAGCTGTGGTGTCCCTGAACTGTCTCTACTGGGAAGTGAGCTATTGAATTGTTTTCATAAATGATCTGGAATTTGGGGTGAGCAGTGTAGTCCCCCTCCTTTTTTGATGATCTTAATTTATTCAGGACGGTGAAAACCCAAATGGGTTGTGGAGAGCTCCAGGAGGGTCTCTTTAAGCTGGTGAGTGGGCAACGTTATCACAAGTGATGTTCAACATAATGGTAGACAAACCCCTCCTAATTTTAGATATGAGCTGATGGGGTCTGAACTAGGGACAGACGGAGACCCCTTCTGCACTTGCAGAATAATGCACTTTCAATCCCCTTTCAATGCACTTTGCAGCTGGATTTTACTGTGCGGAACAGCAAAATCCACTTTCAAACAATTGTGAAAGTGGATTAAAAGTACATTATTCTGCATGAGCGGAAGGGGCCAGAGATTTTTGGGATGTAGCGGATAGCTCGATAGAAATTACTCAGGTGTGCAGCAGTGGTAAAAAAGACAAACTTCATGCTGGGGATTATGAGGAAAGAGGTCAAAAATAAAATAGCCAATATAGCAATGCCCTTGTATAGATCTATAGCATGGCCGCATTCAGAATACAGTTTTCGAAACCGTATCTCCTCCAAAAAAAAATTACAGAACTGGTAAAAGTAATATGAGCGTGCTGAGAAATTACTGAAAGGAACAGCAGTGGTGGGAACAAAAGATGTGTCTTACAGGATACCAGTCAACTTGGGAAGAGGTATCTGAAGTGTGAGATTTCTGCTATGTGTTCATTCGTTCTACCGTGACTATGAGATGCAGAGGCGTAGCTCCAAGGGAATGGGGGGTGCGCGATGCACTGGGAGCGCGCCCCTGTGAGGGCATAGCGAGGGCGTTCCAGGGCGGGGCCCGAGGATGCACCAGTCCACCAGGCGCTTTCCCCTTTTGCTACGCCTCTGATGAGATGTGCTACTGCTTCAGGGGAAAGAATCTGCAGGAATGTCAGGTGTGCGTGTGCTTCATCTGATCCGCTCCTTCTGGTTCTGCTTCCGAAACTGACCTGTTGCCTGCCAGACAATTGCTCTTAGCTCCAACATGCTTCTGCCTGCAGCTCATCACTTTGGATTCAGAACTCAGCTGACACTTTATACGAATCAGGGGAAGTTTCTTGCCCAAATAAGTGAGTGTAGAGTGCTATCAAGTCGCAGCCGACTTATGGCGACCCCAGCAAGGGGCTTTCAAGACAAGTGAGAAGGGGAGGAAGGTTTGCCACTGCCTTCCTCTGCAAAGTCTTCCTTGACAGTGTCCCTTCTAAGTACTGACCCTGCTTAGCTTCCAAGATCTGATGAGACTGGGCTGTACCATGCTTCCTTCCCTCCCATTTAAATAGGTAGAGGCAGCCAAACCAGGCTAGGGAACAAATAACAGTCTGAATGCCTAACATTTCCATAAAGTCTGTTGCTAACAGAACTGTTGAATAATTCATGGCCTCTGGGCCCAACTCTTCCTACAAACATTGCGGCAAATGACTGCTTCTAGACATGCACTTCCGAGGAGTCCTAAAACAGATTGTTTTACATCTTGCCTTGTATCCCCAGCGAAGCAGGGAGAGGTCTGTGGGAAGCTGCGGCATCTCAGACTCACGTTTGCAGGCTGTGTAAATCATTACTGATAGACGTTTCTGTGTATCCCGTAGTGCAAACCACTTAATTTGCCATCGTCACATGTGCCAATGGAATCTAGCACATGTGTAGATGTATAAAAAGAGAGAACCAGCAGGAAAGAATTGTGAGAAACAGAAATGTAGGCTAGTGTTGGCTTGGTCACGAGAAGGGGCAGAATGCTGTGTGCCACGGGCCACTTCCCTATACATCTTTCAGGAGATAGTAGCTTTACAGCCCAATACAGAACTGGCACATGGGCAGGGATGGTGCCACCCCGCCCACTACACAGGGCTTTCCAGTGGCACAGGAAACCCAGAAAAGTTTTTAAAAAACTAAAGAATCCCCCATGGTGGACAATAGAGATACACCACAAAATTGTGGCGTATCTCTGCCAACGGCTCTGCCAGTGCACCAAAGCGCCCCCCACCGCACACAGCATCTTGCACCGGTGAGTCTGAGCAGCAAGAGCAACTTCCTGGTTGGGTGCCGGGAGCCATGTGGTGCCCAACCGCCCAGGTAAGTTGACTCTCCATCAGTGCATTTGCCTCTTGCTCCAGCAGAAAGGGCATTTCCACTGGTGCAGGGTTGTGCCAGGTCCAGAAGGGGATTCCCCCTACCCCGGATTGGGCTGCCTTTATTGAATAGTCTAGAAATTGAGTACTACATGGGGCAGGTCATAGCATGAACTGGAATGCGCTTGCAACCTGTGGACCAAGACGGCAGTGGCATAAAATGTATAATGGTTTGTCTAAAGTAGGGTGGGGGATGATTGGGACTCTGCTACTTGCTACACTTTCCAACTTGGCTTATAGGAAATGAGGAAGTGCTGGGCACTGAAGAAGACCAGATGTTTGGAGAGAATACAGGGAATTCCACCTGTATTGGCTTGGCACTGAAGCCAAAAAAGACCAAAATGTAGAAGCCTGGCAACAGCACGCACACTCCATTAGAAGCCAGCTGTTGTGGCCACACAGATGGGTGATCTTGAAGAAGAACTGTGGTTAGCAAGATTCCAAATGGCAGCAATTCCAAAATCAAGCAGGAACAGCTCAGAGACTGAAAAGTTTACCAGAAGCTGTAAAGAAATAGCTTCTCCCAATGATGAGGTTTGAAGATAATGTTAAAGCATTTTTTAGAAATCTGGAGATTTCTAAAGGATAGAGAGGACTCAGAAAGAGACTCCAGGAAAAGAGTCTTTCACCCAGGCTGACCTGGTCAGTGGGTGGGGACTAGGATTTGATAAAACTCTTGGGAGCAAGGAGGAAGCTCTGTTCTGGCTGGGACCACTGAAGGGGACAGAACTCTTGCCTAAGTTCTGGAGGAGGATGCCATTTTGAACATGTGCTCACCAGAGGTGGGATCCAGCAGGTTCTCACAGGTTCCCGAGAGTAGGTTACTAATTATTTGTGTGTGCCGAGAGGGGGTTACTAATTGGTGTGATTTACTCACGCGATTTTTTGCCTTACTTACGCCCCTCCTCTCAGCAGTAGCGCGCAGAATTTGAAGCAGTCTAGCAGGAGGTGCACCAGCATGCGTGGCAGCCTGCGCCTGTGTGCATTCATTTCCCGCCCAAGGACCGGCGCAGCATCTGCGTCCTTGCCACAGCCCCTTTAGGAACTAATCGCCTCTGGAATGTTCGGGTCACAATCGCCGTCGTGCCAATTCCAGTCCCATTACTGAAAGCAGCCAGTTTAAATCCCACCACCATGGGAACCTGTTAATTTTTGGATCCCACCACTGGTGCTCACCCAAGTAGTCCTTCATCTTCCAGGTAATGGAGACTCTGTTCACAGCTGGAACATCCTAAGCTTAAGAGCCTACCATTTTCTATGGTAGGGGGACGTATAGAGGAAGGGACAGAGTAATTGCATTTATCCCTCCTTTCTTTTGAATTCTTTGCAAAGTCTGGTGCTGTGCTAAATGTACGCTAGTAAACATTCTCTGTTTAATAAATACTTTTTAACGTTGACTGCTGGTAGCAGTTCTCTGTACTACATAGACATCCACCGTCTTGGACACCCTACTATAAAAAGGAGGGCACCGGGAGAGGGAAAGGCTGGCTGTTGGCAAGCAGCTGTTCCTCCAGGGGCACAACAGGCTGTGAACTGTCCCTGTGGTACCCAGGAATGGGGAAGTGGGCAAGGCATTGGAAAGGAACCTGGGGGGCCCTGACCCGCCCCAGTGGAAAGTTCCTACAAAGGTCAGATGGTGGCAGAAGCTATCAGAGAGAGGGGGGGGAGTTGGGAACCCCTTAGAGAGGGCTGGGTAGAATAGAGCCTGCAGGCCAAAGCAGACCTGTTCCAACACAGAAGCAAAAGTACAAAAGGCTGCAGCAGGTGTGAGAAAAATCCATTTTGGGCTGGTATGGAGTACTGATACGAAAGTGACTGGAATAGCATTATGTGACCTTTACGAGTGTATGTCTGAAATAACTAACTAAAAGACCCTAGCTCACTTGTATATAGGTGCAATCCTAGAACAATTTCTCAGGTAAAATTATGGGAGAACAGAGGGAGAGAGAACCTTGATTTTATGTTCATTTAACCTATAAAAAAGCAGAAAGAAAAAGCAGGGGAAATGGCCGGCTCAAAAGATGATCCAGAATCCTAGAGGGGAATATAGCTAGACAAATGCAAAACCAAAACAGGAATAAACAAGCAAATCCTTGAGAAACCATGCTGCTTATCCTAGATGTATCATCCCAAAATTTAGTTGCAGAATCAGAAATCCTCACATTGTTATGCATGTATGGTTTCTCCAGATAGGGGTGTGAGGGAGGGAGAAGGAGGAAAGAAGATTGATAAAGGGAAGAGGAAGAAGACAGAGGAGGGAATGTGGGATCAGAGTCTTGTCTGAGCAGAGCATGAAGAGAGTCAGACGAGAGGGCAGAGAGGCTGGATTGGGGAGGAGGATGAGGAGTTTGGATTTATATCTCACCTTTCTCTCCTGTAAGGAGACTCAAGGTGGCTTACAAGCTCCTTTCCCTTCATGTCCCCACAACAGACACCTTGAAAGGCAGGTGGGGCTGAGAGAGTTCCAAAGAACTGTGACTAGTCCAAGGTCACCAGGCAGGAATGCAGGAGTGTGGAAACACATCTGGCTCACCAGATAAGCCTCTGCCACTCAGGCGGAGGAGTGGGGAATCAAACCTGGTTCTTCAGATTAGAATCTACCTGCTCTTAACCACTACACCACACTGGTTAAAGGAACAGGGCTGAAAATGGCAGGTGTTTCCCGATCTTCCAGCATAGATGTGGTCTTGGCATTCCACTAACCTTTGTCTGGCCAAGGAAGGAATTGTGGGATGCGCCGAAAGAGTTGCTAGATTGACTGTCAGACATTGTTCTCCCCTTTCATACTGTCAGTGAGAGATGGGTTGGAAATAAGAGGTGGCATCTGTGAAGGATGGTGGAGTGGGTGGAGCTATAAGCTTAACCCATAGAGAGATGCAAGATGTTGACCTAAACAGGGGACAATTCTGTCACCACTCTGCAGAAGAGCAGTGCAAGGCTGAGCTGGGTCATTGTAGGGTTGCTAACGTTGGGTTGAAAAATTCTGGAGATTATGCAGTTAAGGCCTGGGAAAGGGAGGGACCTTGGCAGGGTATGGTGCGATATAGTCCACCCTTCAAAGTAGCTTTTTTTGCCAGGTGAACAAATCTCAAATCTCTGTCATCGGAATATCAATTGTAATTCCAAGAAATCTCCAGGCCCCACCTGGAGACTGACAACCAGCAGCCCCACAACTGTAAGGTAGTGACAGAGCCACTTCCTACCTTAGTTGGAGGTGGCCTCCTTAAACCTGCCTGCCATATCATTTGCTAATTGTCCTAATGTCCTATTCAGAAGCGTACAATAGGCTCAGAGATCGGCTTTTAGATCTAGAATTTGCCAATTTGCATCTAGCAGCCAAACGAACCTGCTCTCCAACACAACTCCTAATTCCATTTGAGCAGAGACGTATGGCCTATTACCTCCATACCTTAACGAGCCCACGCACAAGGAGAGCCCTTACTTTTGCGCGTTTTAACGTTATGCCCTCTGCCCTATTAAAGGGTAGGTTCAGCAATTTAGATAAATCCGCAAGGTTATGCAGTTGCAAACTTAATGTGGTTGAAACCCTGACTCACCAACTCTTGCACTGCACCAGATTTGATAACATCAGATCTAAATATACCAACCTACACTTTTTCTTTCAATCTGGGCTGCCTGATCTGATTAGGTTATCTCTATTGTTAAACAACTCGGACCCCGGTCTTTGTGAAGAGATCGCCAATTTCATTGCGGAGATAGTTGAGAGTTCCCAGTAGAATGTATTTGTAGTGCTCCCCGTGGGGCCTTTTATCTATCATGTATCCACGCAATTGTTCCTGATTTATGTAACTTTTTCTGTCTATGCCAATAAAGGCTTATGTATGTATGTATATTTGCCAATTGTGCATGTGGCATTAAGAGGCAAACAAACATCCAGGTTGCCAACCTTACCTGAGCAGAGGTGGTCTCTCAGCCTCTGATTTGCTTCTTTAACTTATAATCTGAGCTTGTTGCCTGAGAATAACAGAGCATGTGAAAAGGGTCCAGTTTTCTTTTTTAAGAAACACATGGGGGAAGTAGATTGCTCAGACTGAATTAAAAGACACACACGCACACAGTTGTCTCTTTGGGATTAATGCAACAAATCAGTTGTATTAATTGTTCCATTAAATTACATGGGATTGCTCAAAAAGAATGTTAATGTAATTTCCCTTTTAACTGCACACAAGTTAATTTTTAATCAAAACTGACAGGAGCAATTTAAATCAGGTGCCACCACTTTTGAGAGTCTCGAATACAGTATGAATATTAAACTGTCTGAGACAGTGTGCAACACTAATACCATTCACAAATGAACAAGTCGGCCATGCCACAAGATTCAATTACCGATGTGCCTTGGCCAGCCAAGTTTTCCCCCAAGGAACTGTTTTGCCATGCGCTGGCAGCCCTAGATCCCAATATAACACTGGGCACTAAAAGGCAGAGAGACACCCCTGAAGAGTAAAGGGAAGGTAAACCACCTCCACAGCTATCCCAGAAGAGCAGACTGAACATTTTGATTCTATGAGCAAGGCACTGGTGCTGTTCATGGAAGAAGGTAAAGAGCAGTTTTCAGGGACTTGGATAACTGTGCCTGAAACCATTTGCTCGCTTCCTCCCAAAAACCCTACGTGAAAGATTCCCTTTCAAAGCCAGCCAAATATCTGTCTGCTTTCTGTTCAGCATTTCCTACTGCTGATCCGTGCTCATAAATCACCCCTCCAGGAAGATAAAGGGATTGCTAACAACAGGGAGCTAGCTCACTGGCAAAGCAACAGAACAGCTGGTATATGGGCAAGTCCACCCATGAGTCCAGTGGGATCTTTGAGCAGGCTGTCTGTCGGATGGCTCTGCCTTCCCCTCAAACATAGGCGTGGAATCTAGCCGGGCATGATTTTCAGATTATTCATTTGAATTGACTTCAAAGGGCTAAACACCAGGGTACACCTGGCTAAACTAGCCTGGGAGAGGGGGATCTTTGGCTTGCTCTGTTTGTTGAGTGGTTGTCATGTGAATGCCTAGTAGTGCCTGGGCACTGTACTCAGAGAGTGATGGGAGGGAAGGAAACCAATGGGCTGAAGTGGGGGTGGGGGGTGGGATTTACTGGGTGCAGCAGCGGCGTAGTGGTTAAGAGCAGGTGCATTCTAATCTGGAGGAACCGGGTTTGATTCCCCCGCTCTGCCACTTGAGCTGTGGAGGCTTATCTGGGGAATTCAGATTAGCCCGTGCACTCCCACACAAGCCAGCTGGGTGACCTTGAGCTAGTCACAGCTTTTCGGAGCTCTCTCAGCCCCACTCTTCCTCTTCCTCTTCCTCCTCCTCCTCCTCCTCCTCCTCCATTGGAGTCCAGAAGACGGCTCACTGTAGCTTCATGCTATCAGCATCTGGCATTGGAGCAGTCCCTCACTGAAGCCCCAGCCATGCCGCTAATAAGCTAATTAACTAATACTTTAGCTATGATGTGGCCCGGTTGCCACTAAACCATCACCCCCTGCACGACCAGTATAAATTCGCCCCTGGCCAGGCTAACGTTATATCAGTTTGCTGAGCCGCACTGACATTAATAAGGAGTGCCGCAAGCAATGAATTTTATTGTAGCAATATTTATTACGAATGATATATAGAACGAGAGCCGTTGACGCAGCCCATCCCGTGAATTATGTTTGTTGCAAAGAGTCAATCTAATGATCTAACTGGAAATAAATTATAACACAATGCGTTTCGAGAGGGTTCAGCGTTGTGAAGTGGGAGTGGGTGTTCTTTGCAAAGGCAGCGCCGAGGGAGAAAGGGAAGAAGTTGAAAGGAAGGGAGCGAAAGGACAGGAAAAGAACTGGTTCCTGCCAATGCGGCTTCAACCGCCCACCTACCACCGCAAAGAAGGGTATTTAAGCTGCAGTAAAGCAGTGGAGGCTTAAGACTGAGAAGATCAATATATCTTTTGGTTTCAGAAATGGACAAAGTGAGGATAATTGCCATTTGCAGTTGCTGTGGGAACCATAATTTTAAAATTCCAGACTTTTTGTGAACCTGCAATCTTCAGCCAAGAGCGGCGTTGATGCTTGGGGCTGTTCTTAGAGGGAAACAGCCAATATGGGGCTAGGAACGTTGTGCTAGGAAATCATCATTTTCTAAAAATAAATATATATATGAGTAGCAGGTTATCCCCCCCCCCACCCCGACACGCACACGCACACACACGCTGCTTTAAAGAAAGGAGGGAATTTTCCAGAAACATTTTTGTGCTAGTATTCAGAAGCACATTCTCTTGGCAGCAATGCCAAAGCTCAGCTCTGCCTGGAAACTATACTATAGTTGCCAACCTCCAGGTGATGGCTGGAGATCTTCTGGGATTACAGTTTATCTCCAGGCAATAGAAATGAGTTCAACTGGACAAAACGGCTACATGGGAAGGTGGACTCTATGGTGAAGTCAGCACGCGAGGGTCGCAAGGAAGAGGTGAGACGCAGCGATATCATGTAGTGGAGAGAAGCCAGTGGCAGGAAGCATGATCCATGGATCTGGCTAATCCGCGGGTTGCAGGCTAATCTGCCATAGTCTGGTCCCTGGCACCTTTTATTAGGGTTTTCCAAGAGGCAGGGTCAGGAGGTGGGAGAGCGGGAGAATATTGTACAGTACATGACTCATGGGGCTGCGTATGTGAGAGAGGAAACGTTCCTGTCTGGGCCTAATCCATACCTGGGGGTATGCACCTTTTGTCCCTTTGTCCGGGACATCTTGTGACAGTGAGTCAGGCATCTCATGACCTATGACTCATGGGGGTCTTGTGACAGGTGAGCGTGTGCGCCCAGAAGGGCACAGATGGCACAGGCATTCCTGTGCTCTCTCTGAGGCTCTGCTGGGTTCGCGGGGCTCACCCCTACATCTGGTTATATCTTATTGAAGTCCCTCTCATTTCCAACCCCTCCCCTCTCTGGCTCCACCCCCAAAATCTCCTGGTATTTCCCAACCAGGAGCTGGCAACACTAAGCCTCACCCACAGTCCCACTGAAGAGTTGTGAGGAGTGCAGCTGTACTGAACTTGCGCCAGTTTAAATTTTCAGGTCAAAATTAGTGATTTCATTGGGGTATAAACCCCCCCCCCCCCGAAAAACCCCCCACTTTGGTTGTGTAAGTAGGGTTGACAGCTCCAAGTTGGGAAATACCTGGAGATTTTGGAGGTGCAGCTTGAGGAGGGTAGGATTTGGGGAAGGGAGGGACGTCAGTGGAGTATGATGCCATACGGTCTGCCTTCCAAGCGGCCATTTTCTCCCAGAAAGTGATCTCTGTTGCCTGGAGATCAGATATTCAGCAACCATCTGGAGGATGTGTAAATATTTGCTAGCTCCAGCTGTGATTGGCCACTGGTTCTCCTGGCAACTGCAGCTACCTTTCCGAACAAGTCACCTGAGAGGTCTCACCCAATCAGGTATCATGCAGCAGCCAAGATAATGCCCCACCTCTGAAACAAGGTAATCACAGATGTCGGGCAATACCATGTTCATCCACTTGCCAATTAGGACTGACAAATAAGAGCCATTTAAACAAACAGGCAAACTCTTTTTGCGAGGAGCACTAGAAACAGCCAGAAAAAGTGGAGGCGCTTTTCAGCATTTTCAACTATCCCTCCCATGCAAAAGAAACGCTGGATAGTTTTGGCCTGGTGGCGACCGGTGCCCTGTACTCTCACAAACTCACCATATTAATTCATGCAATGTCTGAACAACATTTGGTTCTGAAGCAATCAATGGTCCTGGAATCAGCTGGGCAACTTTTGAGAGCTGGGCTGACCAGTCTTATCAGGATGCAATTGCTTGGAGATCCCAGATCTTTTTCTGTGCACATCATGACAATAAAGTAAGTTCTGGTCCAGTTGAGAGGCAGACTGTTTTGATTTTTCTCTTCAAGGGCTGACCCCGACCTCTGGGGTCATCACAATGCCCATGTCCATTCTGCCCTGGAGACTCCTGCAATCTCAGTCCCCAAATGCCATCCACAGTCTTCTCAGGTGGCTGCAGCGTGAAGTTTCTCTCTCGCTTTCACCTCTCAGCTCCCATCTCTGCCACCGACAGCTCTGCTCATGACAGGTTTTACAATTCTTCTTCAGGAAAATGAATGTTGCATATACATCACTTTGATAGGTTGCCCTTTAGATATGATTTAAGCTTGCCAAAAATCACCATCTCTGCTGGCAGGTGGGATAAGTATGTAGCCCACATTTGGCCATTGTGATGTGCGCTTTACAGCCAGTATTAAAGTGCGGACTTACAGTCATGTTATTACCACAGGGTTTCCCCTCTGGTATTATATGAACTCTTTCTAAAATGTTGCAGGACAAATTTGCCACAGCTGCACTGGGCAATGTTCCTTCATCCAGTTTAGGCTGAAAAAACCTGGGGGGTTTCAGTCACCAAAAAAAAAAAAAAAGACTTTTATGACCAACCAACCCAATTCTATATCTCATACTTGGATCTGCTCACATAAATATGATTTCATGAAAATACCTCTGACTGTGGCAGAACTGTCTTCATGTTTTAAACATGTGAGAATATTCCATTGAACAACAGGGGAATAAATCCCTGTCCACAAGCTCTCTTTGGGGCTTTCCCCACTACAGAAGGGAGCTAAGGTCGACTCGGTTCCCTTCAGTGGAGGGCGATTCCAGGCTGTCCACACAGCAACTGAGTTGGCCCCCTGGAACCGAGCTAAGTGGGCGGGATCATCTTGGTGCCTGTTTCGCTCCTCGATCGTGATTGGCGCTTACAGCGGGAAACAGGAGCGTTCTTTTTTTTTTTACAGTTTTTACAGTTTACAGTTTACAGTTACATGCGCTTTCTGCCCGCCACAACTCTCCCGTTCTGCGCATGCCACAAAAGCGGCTCGTAATTGGTTGAACGGATGAGGTGTCGTTTCGATGCTTCCCCACTTCGAAGCGGTATCGACCTTGTTCCGGCAGAAAAGTGTAGTTCATAACTGCGACAAGGATGTCGCAGTTCTGAGGCGGGGGAACTGGGACAAAACAATGTTGAGCTTGGTGGCAGTGGGGATTCACTGAGGCGAACCTAGGTAGAAACCAGTTCAACTCTTGTCAGTGGGGAAAGCCCCTTTGAAAATCTTCTGAGCCTACCAAAATTTTGACATAGCTGAACTGGCAGGAAGAACACTCTTGGCTTGTTGAAATTCCCATCTAAGAAGCTGGATCAATTGTGGTGGCAGAGTGGGACCCTTTTTTTTGCTGTACTCTGGATCTCAAGGAATGGATCTGCTCCCCAAGTCAGGTTACTGGTGGATGCCCCTTTCAGTATTCAGAAAAAAAGTGCATCTTCTTAAACTGACTCCCTCTGAGAGCTAATTTCATTTTCCATTTGTTTGTTTTCTTGCATCCCACTTTTCTCCCCAATAAATGCTGCTTGCGTTGTATTTTTCTCTTTTTCTTTGTACTTTGTAAGTGGGCAGAGCTGACTGTACCTCTTGAATTTCTGCCTGTCTTGGGTCCCTTTCGCACATGCAGAATAATTCACTTTCAATCCACTTTCAATGCACTTTGTTCAGAGTAACACAATCCACTTGCAAACAATTGTGAAAGTGGATTGAAAGTGCATTATTCTGCATGTGCGGAAGGGGCCTTGGATAGGCATAGGAGCCCTGAAAGCTATAGTCCTTCCCTTAAGATGGATACAAGAGCCTCACCTTCCACTCCTAGGTATGGTGGCAAAAGTAGCCCTTCTCTGATTTCTCCCTTTTATGCCACATCAGGACCAAGTATGATCACAGACATATTTCTTCCAGCTACGATTCTTTAATTTGTTAACAATTTTGTGCAGATTCTGTAATCTCATATAGGCACACATAAGCATTTCTGCTGTTTCATGCCAAATACTTTTCTTCCTGTAACTCTCCCCTACCCAGCCCAGCTGGGATGGATTTCTCAGGAATTGCACTCCTCATCCAGGAAATGCCCCTTCCCAACCTTCAAGCAGAGAGAAGAAAAGCCTTCCCCTGGGTGGGCTGGTGGAAGGTATAATGCATTTCTTGCTGTAGCTTTTTCTTCCCATCCAACTGGGATGAAACTTGCAGGCAGAGGCGTAGCTCCAAGGGGGCGGCGGCGTGTGTGTGTGTGTGAGAGAGAGAGAGAGAGAGAGAGAGAGAGAGTGAGAGAGAGAGAGAGAGAGAGACCGCACCGGGCGTGCAACCCTGTGGAGATGTGATGAGGGCGTTCCAGGGGTGTGGTGAGGGTGTGGTGAGGATGTTCCGGAGCGGGGACTGAGGATGCACTGGAGCACCGGGTGCTTTCCCCCCTTGCTACGCCTCTGCCAGGCATTCAACCCCAAGGGATCCTTTGTGCCAAACTATAACTGAGGAGGGCTGTGTAATGGGTGATTAAAATTCTCGCATGCAGAGCAGGCATAAAAAGCATGGAGATGAGTTTGACTTCCATCCTTTCCTGCTGGTAGGATCCTGGTGCAGGGGGAGGAGGGATATTTTGAAGCAGAGATGCGTTGGTTCCATATTAATCCAGAGGATCCCCTAAGACATCCAGGTCCTTTTCCTCCACAGAAGGGAATTTCCATACACATTATACTGAACTACTAGGCCAAGCTCATCAGATCTCGGAAGCTAAGCAGGGCTGGCCTGGCTAGTACTTGGGTGGGAGACCACCAAGGAAGTTCAGGGTTGCTATGCAGAGGTAGGCAATGGCAAACCAACTCCGCTTTACCTTGTGCCTTGAAAACCCCATGAGGGGTTGCTATAAGTTGATTGCAAGTTGACAGCCCTTTCCACCATCACATCAGCTGGCGCTAGAAAACTTAGTTGGCCAGAAACCATTCAAAATGGAAACTGGGGGTTTCAGCTCCTCCCCTTTCTAGGTCTCCTGGCCAATTGTGCCACCTTACCCATTTTCAGTTCTCCAGGCCTAGACAACGGCCCAGCGATGGTTGCGTGGAGTGAAAATGAGATATTTCATCCAGCCAGCAAGCGCAAAAGTAACTAACTAACAATATGATCCTAAGCAGAACTGCATACTTGTAAGTCCATTAAAGTCAATGGCCTTAGCTGCAAAGGGGTAACACTGTGAAGGATTGCACTGTTAGTAAGAGGCATGTGTCTGCTAAGGGCATTCTCTGTTTTATCATGAAAAGTCTTTTCCTCTTCGGGATTTTTTTTTCTTCCCCAAAGTCACACAAGTCAGTACAAAAGACTTTTTTTTTGCAAAAAAAAATTAGCAGATATATTTTTTAAAGGGTTTTGCCACCCATAAATCAACAGCATGGGCTATTCGCTTGTTTCAGGTTTGCTACAGTGCCTGTATTTTAATTTATCCATTTTCTCTAGCTTTTATTACTTGGGGATAAAAAGGCTTCTTGTCCTTGGAAAGTGGGTTTGTGCTCTTCTGTTTGTGTTTCTAACAAACAGAAACAATCCCAGAACTGAAGTTCCCTTTAACAGCCCGTGGAAAACATCAGGCCCGCCAGCCTCTGTGGTTACAAAAATCACATTTGCTGCTTTCTTTTGTCTCGTGCACTTGACTAAATGACCTTTAAGGTCCAGAAATTTTATAGGTCCATTGTTTTATTGCCTAATAAAACAGAAGCTGGAGTGCCAAAATTTAATGTTTCTGTGGAAAGGACTGCAACGTAGCTGGATACCACTTGGGAGAAGAAATACTGCAGAAACCCCAAGTGCACTCTGCTTTTGTAGCTGATGTCTTGCTTGGGAAAGAACGGTGGACTCTGTGGAAGGGCTTTCCAAACGTTCTGTGGGGGAGGAGGAAGTAGTCTGATAAATGCAGACATCTTCATCATGGCAAACCCAGACATCTTCATTGAAGAAGTGCTCAATTAGGGGCCAGCATGGTGTAGTGGTTAAGAGCAGGTGCACTCTAATCTGGAGAACTGGGTTTGCTTCCCCACTCTGCCACTTGAGCTGTGGAGGCTTATCTGGTGAACCAGATTAGCTTGTGCACTCCAGCACATGCCAGCTGGGTGACCTTGGGCTAGTCGCAGTTCTTTGGAGCTCTCTCAGCCCCACCCACCTCACAGGTTGTTTGTTGTCGGGGGGAAGGGAAAGGAGATTGTAAGCCCCTTTGAGTCTCCTTACAGGAGAGAAAGGTGGGGTATAAATACAACCTCCTCCTCCTCCTCCTCCTCCTCTTCTTCTTCTTCGGCTTCAGTTCTGAAGTAAAGGGGGAACAAACATTTTCAAGCCACATGATTTCCCCCCCCTTCTTCCAGCAGCCTGAATAGTCCAGCTCACCTGAGCTTATCAGAACTAGGGCCCCTTCCGCACAGGCAGAATAATGCACTTTCAATCCACTTTCACAATTGTTTGCAAGTGGATTTTGCTATTCATACAGTAAAATCCAGTTGCATTGAAAGTGGGTTGGAAGTGTATTATTCTGAATGTGCGGAAGGGGCCCAGGAAGCTAAGAAAGGTCAGCCGTGGACAGCGCTAGGAAGACTAGGGGAAGGCAATCTACCTCCACTTGTTTCTTCTTGCTTTGAATACCCTGCAGATGGGGTTGTCATGACAAGTAGTAGTGACTTGACAGCACAAAGCCTTCAGATGAACAGTCAGAAACAAGTCCCAAGCAGAAAGCAGATCACAGTCACTCTGCATTGCTTAGGTGGAAGAGAAGGCGTTGATTTGTTAACTGACACTCAAGTTTTACGAGCAAATGAATGCTATCATCATGACAGTCCAGCTCTGACAGAAAGGACTCACAAGAGATGAATAATAGCTAAAATAATGGATTATGCCATCAGAATTTTTTAAGCCAATACAGACTTCTCCCACAAATAGAATTTTCTCCCCAGAAGCTTGGAAACCATCTATTGACTTTATGAGCTGAAGATTTAATATAGATACCAACAGATACCGATCTTTCTTTTTTTGTGTGTGTGAATTTAATGTGCAAGATACATGTATATATTTTATCAGATAATCATCATCATCATCATCATGGATATAATAAAAGCTCTGCTGTTGGATCGCACCATGCCCCCATCAAGTCCAGCATCAGGATTCCCCCACTGGACAACAAGATGCCCACAAGTAGGACATGAAAGCAACTGGGCTTCACTTTCATTTCAAACCTCCCCTCCTGCCCCAACTGTGCCTGAACAGCTATCATAGCTAACATCCGTAGATAGATCTAGCCTGCATAGATTTGCTTGGTGGTGAAAAGGGCTGCCAAATTACAGCTGACTTATGCCAACCCTGCAGGGATTTCAAGGCAAGAGAGAACAGAGGTGGTTTGTCATTGCCCGTCTCTGCATAGTGATGTTGGACTTTCTTGGTGGCTTCCCATCCAAGTACTAACCAGGGCTTATGCTGCTGGCCTTCTGAGATCTGGGGCCATCCAGAGCAGGGCAGGGATTTTCCCATTCCCCATTAAAAACCATCTGAGCAAAATGTTGTGACAGTTAATGAGCACATTTTGCACTGTGTGATAAAGCACTTCCTTTTGTCTGTCCTAAATTTACCACCCAAGAGGTAGCAATGGTTTGGTTTTCAGAAACAAGTGTCTGGGAGAGCAAACTTACATGCTTTATAACTTCTGTTCTCTCTTCAGTCAAGTGCCCTATACAATGGCGTGGCTGATGGTGAGAGAGGTGGTGGCCTATAGGTTAGTTGAGTAGACTGCCAAAAGAACTAATGCCAATGGTACATTTTCAAACAACTCATTTTGCTTACGGAAGGATGTCCCTGGGGGGCCAGGGGCTAGGAACAGCTAAGGTTTCTCATGCTGGTAACTCACAGTATGAGCAGGACTTGGGTTCCCAGGGAGGCTTTCTCATTGAGGCTAGGGCAAAGGTGATGGTTCCCAGAGGTCCTGGACTGATATACTCAATCCACTGCTGTTCTCTCCTCTACCTTGCTGCTCCTTGGGGGAAGGCAGTTCTTTGATTTCTTTCAGCTTCTCTTCTAGTGAGGCCAAGTGTAGGGGTGATCTCTGCCATGAATGACGTATTATCCCTGATAATTAGGTAAGAATTTGCTTTATGAAAGTTGAGTTTATACTTTATGAATGCTCAGAGGTTAAGAGTAAACTGCCAGTACTGTTAGTAGTAGAAAGTGTCGTCAAGTCACAGCTGACTTATGGCAACCACGTAGGATTTTAAAAGTCAGAAGCTAAAGGGGGCAATTTACCCTTGCCCCTCTCTGCATAGCCACCTTGGACTTCTTTGGTAGTCTCCCAACCCTGCTTAACTTCCAGGTTCCATCCAGGTCAAGGCACCAGTATATATATCCTGGTGAAAATGGGAAAGTGACAGAGAAGAAGCAATACATTAATTTGTAAGTGAATGAAGGATCCATCATTCACTTTAATTTATATTAATTTATATCTAAAAGTGGGATTCTGGGAACCCAAAGCTTCTCCCTAATGGGGGGGTGGGGACCATAAGCTGCTCAGTGATAGCCATGCTTTGAGAAAACAACCAGGGAGGGGCAATAGCTGAAAGGTACAGCCTTTGCTTAGCATGCAGAATGTCCCAGTCTCATTTCCTGGCGTCTCCAATAGAAAGGACCAGGTACTGGGTGATGTGAAAGATCTCAGCTTGAGATCCTAGAGAGTCACGGACAGTCTGAGACAATAATGACCTTGATGGACCAATGAACCAACTCAGTAGCCATTCAAGACAGCAGATGCCCACAAGCACATAATGTGATGGCAGATCAGGAGCCAAATAAAAAGAAGGAAACTGGGATTCTTTGAATCTGAACAGCCAGCCTGGAACCAACCACATCTGCCTATCCCTTTAATATTATGTGGATAAGTTAAGAACGTGTAAATCATTTGATCACATTTGCTTTTCTTGCAGTATTGTCTAGTCCTGTGCTGTTCCACAGCTTGGTTGCATGTGTGTGTGTATTCAGAATATGCTATACTTTTAGATTAATCTTTTTTTCTTAATTTAGAGCCATTTGGCTGCACACCTATGAAAAATTGTGTGCTTATCCAGGTGTCAGAGGGAAGCAGGGAGCACCTGCTCAGTGAAGTTCATCTCCTACCAGGGAAATTTCAAAGGTTCCCCATGACCTCCACGTTGGGTAGGGCAAGGGAGAGAACTAGTTCCTTTAAAAGACAACAGTTACATTTATAAGTGCACTTATCCA
Source organism: Sphaerodactylus townsendi (assembly GCF_021028975.2). Classification (NCBI taxonomy): domain Eukaryota; kingdom Metazoa; phylum Chordata; class Lepidosauria; order Squamata; family Sphaerodactylidae; genus Sphaerodactylus; species Sphaerodactylus townsendi. The sequence continues at coordinate 103,718,121 of NC_059430.1, forward strand.
AGTGTTTTCCAACCCTGCACATAGATTAGTTGCAAGAAAAATGGGGTTGGTGCAATAATGCTTAACAAGAAATCCAACAATTACAGCACCTTATCTAATGAAACACGGACAAATTCTCCCATGTTAGCAACATGATATATTGAACTAGAAAAACAGAAATAGAAGCCAATATTGGCTGTAAAACAGAATAATGGCACGATGCAGATTCTACGTGCAATCTAGAAAAGTATTTTAAAAAATTCAGCCAGTGTTCAGAACAGAAAACAAAGCGGTTTCAGCTTTCAGCTCAAAGTTTATGTGGTCCTCCAGATGATAATATGCCGGGCTGCTGCACAAAGTAGAAATGCCTAGAGAACATTTAAGAGATCCCTCACAAAGCTTTGCATAATTCTTTACCTCAGAGTAAACATGCAGGTTTATTTAAACATGCTGTATTTCTATGGCATGTAATATGATAACAATCAACTAAAAATATTCAACCAAAAATAATGCAAAATGTTATAATGGACAATACCAACCCTAAGTCCCATTAGGGGTGATAATTGACATCTGGTATTTCAGAAACTAAAGGCCAGAATTTATAAATGATTTTCTTAATATGGTAACTTAAGAACTTTTAAGATACTTTTCTAGTTGCACATAGAATCTGCATTGTGTCATCATTTAATTTTACAGGCAATATTGGCTTCTATTTCTGTTTCCTAGTGCAATATATCATGTTGCTAACATTGGAGAATTTCTTTGTGTTGCATTAGATTTCATTAGATTAGGTGCTGTATTTGTTGGATTTCTTCTTAAGACTTGTTCTCGTGGGGCAGAGAGACAGGGGCAGCTCAGCAGGAACATCTAGGTGTAAAAGATTTGCAAAGCAATTTAGGATGAAGATGTAATTAAAAATGATTTTCCCCCTAGTGTTCCAGGATGCTCCTCACCATGTGCCTTCATGTTTTTGTGCTAGAGAAGCTTCCCTTGTTCATGTTATCAGTTCTGTTGTGCCTGTGGGTGAAGTGCAAGTTGCAGCTGACCTATGCTAACCCCATCGGTTTTCAAGGCAAGGGACCGATAGAGATGATTGGTGTCATGGAGAGCGATGAGTCCTCAGGGGATGAGCAGAACCAAGTAAGCTGCTCTGAAGCAGCCAGGACCCCCGCAGGCTTTACAGGGTGAACTACAGGCAGGGCAAGACTCAGAGCCAGAAGTGTCTGCAGAAACAGGCCGTGCATCCAGCCCTGTTCCAGCTGCAGACTCATGCGCCTAGCTCAGGGGTAGGGAACCTGCGGCTCTCCAGATGTTCAGGAACTACAATTCCCATCAGCCCCTACCAGCATGTAGGCTGAGCCCACATGTCAATAAAGGCAGAGATGCAGAGAACTGTTGCAAATTAAATGGAGAAGTGTGCGCTTGTTAGCTGAGAGAAGGCACCTTCAGCAGCAGGAGGAAGCGGAATCTTCACAGGATGAAGCCTAACGTGCTGGAAGACCCTCAAGCAGGTTCACAGAGCATACCGGCCTGGATGCAACATCGCACGTGACTGCGGCAGTGCTTCCTCTGGCGTATTGATTTTGTGCATTCTGACCCTCGAACTGGACTTCTGATGGTGAAATCACTTGATGGACTCTCGGACTAGACTCAGCTCCTGCTGTGACCTGACACCTCTGCCTGGTATCCCAAGCTGGGACAGCTGGCCATTGTGTCCCCTCTTAGTTGTTTTTTTCTAAACTAATAATAACTAAATCTATTTATATTACCTTGGAGGGAAGATGTTCCAACCCTTTTGTTTGTCCTTTTCTGCAATTTTTCCATCTCCTTGATAGTCTCTGTCCAGGGACAGAGCTGTCTCCCAGCACCTGACAGCCTGTTCCACCTCTCTCTTTGTCACAGATGCCCACCCAGGGACCCTGGAGCACCTCACAAATGGCAGCCCTGCCCTTGGACTTACCAGCAGGAGCAGGGACTTCCAGGAAACCAGAAGCTGGGAGAAACTGCATAGAAATGGCAGGAGGGCTTGAGCAGCAACAGCAAGCCACAGCAGTTCCAGGGGAAAAGATGGAGAAAGCACAGCCCTTGCCAAGCTGCAATCAGCATTCCTCTGCAGCCTTAGAGAGTGGAGCAGGGAGTGGGACAGCACAGCCTCAACCAGGCTACAATTAAAGAGGAGGACCAGGAAGGCTGAGGAGCCAGACCCAGACCAGCAGGGCACAATGGGCAGTTTGCCAGCCACTAGGAGGCTGGAACAGGGAGCTCCCAGCTCCCAAGGAGGAAATCTCTTGAGACGGATAAAAGGGAGGCAGGGAAAGAGGGTGGAACAGGGAGCTCCCAGGAGGGAGGGAACCTCTTGAGGCAGATAAAATGGAGGCAGGTAAACAGGGAGAAGTTTGGTGTGGTGCAGGGGCTCAAACTTGCAGGAGGGCTGCTAACTGCCTGATGAAAGTAAAGAGTGTATGAACAGAAGCCAGGGTTGTGTCTTGTTTGATGCCAAAGAGTAGCCAAGCCCCTATGAGGCCAAGGTAGTAGGGGGCACCCACATCCCCTTTGAGGTATGGTGTCCAGATAGTCAGTCACACTGTATATTAATCAGTAATAGTGAAAGTGCTGTGTTAGTATTAACGAGGACTTCATTTACACATGGCATGAGATTTGATGGTTACTTGGTATATCTCAATAAAGTCAAGCTGGCATCTGACTTCAAAGTTTTCACTCTCTCTGTTACAATTGTCAATACAACCTAAACTGCACTCATTTACAAAAATGACAAAAGCTGTGAATCCAAACAGAATTATTTCCCCATATTCAGGAGTGGGCCAGAGACTTTCCACTCAGACAGTCATTCCGGTGCCTTACGGTCTGATTTCATTTCCCCAGGCAATTGGGAGGCAGAATGCGCAGTAAAGAGGAGAATATTTCAGCTGAGACGTGCTTGACGGGGCATTGCAATGGAGTATCAGTAGACCACAAGTAGCGACACCAATTGCATTTGCACACCCGTTGCATTTGCACATGCCCCTCTCATCATCCTTCCCACTGACAAAATCCTAATGGTGAAACCAGGGCTGGACATGCCTTCGGAAATCATTCATCCCCCTTCCCCGTATTCGTTTCTGCTCACAAACTCATTGGATTATCCACTTTCCTTCATTGCATTTCCAAACCACTGAATAACAATTGCTGGCAACTGTTGGCATTTTCACATATGCTGAATAATGCACCTACAATCCCCTGCCAATGCACTTTACAACTGGATTTTACTTTGTAAAATGGCAAAATTCGCCTGCAAACTATCGTTAAAGTACATTGAAAGTGGATTGAAAGTGCATTATTCAAGATGTGAGAAAGTGCCCACGTGTATTTTCCCAGGAAAATCCAGTTACAAACAGTTGCTAAAACGCATTGAATGCATTATCCAACATGCGTGAAAGCAGAGCAGGATGCACATACTGAATGCCTCTGGGCACACACCATCCCTTCTCTTGGCTTTCTCAGTGTTTCAGGTGGCAGAGGAGTTTGCAGGTAACATGTTGATGCCTTCATGTATCTCCATAGTTCTCTCCTCATATATGCTACTATGCTAGTGAAAAACATTCGTACCAGGATTCAAAGAGGCTATGGAAGGTGTAAGTACCCTCAGCATATGCCCACTTCACTTTCTCCAGCTTGGGACAGAAAGTCAACTGTAGCAATAGCTGGGGAAATAACTTCACCATAGAAGAGTCCTTTCCTGTAAATACTCAGTTTAAAAATGCTGGCCTCAGCACTAGGGGGAAAAATAGGTTGTTCTGAGCATAGAAAGATTATACATCTGCTGAATAATCGTGATTGTGGGATAACTGGAAAACCTGCTGAATTTTTGCTAGAGGTGATCAAGATAAGGTCACAATGGAAGTCTGATCACCTCTTTGTTCCTGGCCTTATGTGATTTGTCCTGGTTTTATTTAAGAACCAAGTGGATTTTTACTCTGCTTTGTTCTTTGTTTTATTTTTTGTGAGTATGCCTAATAAAGGTCAGTTGAAGTTGAAGTAAAAATGCTATGTGACCCCAAAGCTTATCCCCTTATTTCCAAGACTCCTTACTCCTAGGAACAGTGTCTCATATTTTTAATGACTCGGGGGTGGGGGGGGAGCATCTCAGCAAAGATTTTGCAACTTTACATATTTTACAAAGCCATAAATCCTTAAAAGAAGAATCTAGGAAAAGCAAACATTAGAATTATTTTATTTTATTTTCCCCCCTGTCCTCTTACGCCAATTACAAGAGTACCAAAAATAGCACATATACCCCAATGAACAGGAAATAAATAAATATGGGGATGCATTTTGTTGTAATAAACAACAGGGAATATTCCTCCAGACATCCTGTTTCTCACTTGCTTTTCTAGCCTGAAGGAATTGCAAGCTGATCCACTCCAAGCGAGCCCTGGAAGATACCCAGGCATTCGGCAAATATTAGAACATCTTCCTGTGGCAACTTTCACTAGTGGTAAGAAGACTTCATTTTGTCGTTCAGTGTGAAGGTGTGTGTTTTAAGTTGAGAGTATGATTGGCATGACCTGTATAGTAAGAAACAGACTCTTTCAGGGGAATAATGTAGAAGAGGCATTTTCTCTGGTGCTAACAATGTGTATTGGAGAATCTTGTGTAGCCTGTATCTGGTCAGATATCAGAACCTTGGGTTGGTGCTTGGATAGGAGACCACCTTGAAAAACTCTGCAGAGAAAGGCAATGTGAATTCACCTCTGCTTTTCACTTCCCTTGAAAGCACTTAAGCATGTATGTATGTATTTATGAAGCAACCAGCTCCTTATGAAATCCATACCTGAAAACTAAGTTCCAGCAAATAACCCCCCCCCCCCCCCCCCGCATTGAGCAGAATGCAATGAGGTGCATATTAGGAACCTTTAGAACTCTGAAAAGAGATTTAGCTCAAGAACCCATTGAGAAGAATGTTTTGGGGAAGAGATGTGTAAATGAACCGAATTTGTACAGCACTGAGGCTGTGGAGGTGTTTGCACCGAATTCAGAGACAAAACTGATCTTGGAATAGTCTGATCTTAGAAACTAAGCAGCAGTTATGCTTGGATGGAGGACCACTAAGGAAGACTCTCAGTGGTGGAATTCAAAAATTTTAGTAACAGGTTCCGATGGTGGTGGGATTCAAACAGTGGCGTAGCACCAATGGGGTTGAGCGGGGCACGACGGGGGCGTGGCCAGGCATTCTGGGGACGGGGCATTCCTGGGCGGGGCTGTGGCAAGGACGCAGGGTGCGCGCGCACCCCAGGTGCAGTTCCCCTTGCCCCGCCTCTAGATTCCAATAATAACTGTTTAAAGTATTAAAAAAGCAATATACCGAAAGGTAGTGTATTATTTCTTTTTTATATAATTATATGGATTGATTTTAAATAATAACATAAGGAGAGAAACCAAAAACTGTTTACAATTGTTAACGTATTACAAACATGTCTAATTGTCTCTCTCTCTCAACCCCCCCAACTAAAACATCCTATATTGCCTCCCTCCTTCCCATATTTCCCTCCCTCCCTACTTTCTACTTCCCCTTCTGATTCCTATAACTACTTTATCTATTCCAATTGAAAGAAAACTAACAGAGGGAGAGATCCAAAATCCTTAATCTAAAAGAGTAGTTTAAACTCCTCTCTTTCCGATATAAATTTCAAGGGGAAAAAAGAAAATGAAAAATCTTTACCTATAATATTTTCCCAACCTTTATACCAATGAACAAAAAAAATAGAATTACTATATATTGTATTATTTCATACAGTTCATACACACGTGGGGGGTGCCATGGGGGGCAGGGGGGCCACAGGGGGCCCTGGGGGCGATTTTGCATCCCCCACTTGACGAGATTTGTTGTACCCAGGGACAGAGATTACCCCCTTGTCCCTAGTGGAGTTAATCATTAATAACCGATTCTCTGAACTGAGAAAATTTTAATAACCAGTTCTACCGAATAGGTGCAAATAGGCTACATCCCACCTCTGAAGACTCTGCAGAGGAAGGCAATGGCAAACCACCTCTGCTTCTCACCTGCCTTGAAAAGTCATTTGCTGGGGTTGCCATAAGTTAGTTAATGTGTACTGCTTGTCACAGGAACATTGTGTTGCATTAATTGGTCTGTTCTTAATTTTTTATTTGTTTATAAATATTTATACCGCACCTTATACCAGCGTCTTTGGGTGGTTTACAGGTTAAAAACAATGTCACAATAAAAACATCATAGATAAAATGTAACCATTAAAACAACAATAAAAATAGTATTAAAATTACCCCAACCTTCAGTCCCCCATCCCAGCAGCTCTAGAGGTGGTTTCCAGGGAGGCTAACCAAATGCCTGGGTGAAGATGACGGTCTCTGCTATGCGCCTAAACCCATAAAAAGTAGGCGCATGGCGAATCTCTGAGGGGAGACTTTTTCAGAACCTGGGAGCAATCACAGAGAAAGCCGTTCCATGTGCCCCCCAAACCTTGACAGGGGGAGATACCACCAGGAGTTTCTTCCCCTGTGATCTCAGTGCCTGGGCAGGAACATACAAGTGCAGGCACTCTTGCAGGTAGAAGTAACTACATTGTTTTGGGGTTTGGATCACGGTATGGCCCAATGTGGCTGTCTCTTTTTAAAAAAGTTATTTCTCCTAAAGAAACATGATAATGGTGCCACATACTGATTTCATATAGCATCATCAGCATGCAGGATGCCCCACTGAGGCAAAACTAACACCAGGATAATCTGCTTTTTGGGAGCGAGGGTTGGGGGATTCAGCGCCTTTGCTACCAGAAGATGGTGACTTTTTAAAACCAACATGAAACAGTAACTTGTGAACATACGTAATGCAGAATTGGCGGAAGCTTAGAACATCCAAAAGCAGTTTAGACGTCTCTTGAAAAAGCAACATCTTCAGTTTGGGACGCCTTTTGCTTTGTATTGTTGGGCGTGGGATGTTCTAAGTATGAGATGTTGAGAACACAGTGGAAATAACAACCTCCTTGAATTACGTAAGTGATCTTCTCTGCATGTTTAAGACGGGCTTTTTTAAAAAAAGAAGGAGAAGAAGAACAGATGGACTCAGGGGGTTCAACAGACACTTTCTTCAGTCTTGGAGTACACGTTACAGAACTTCAGGAAGTGCGTACTGGTGAGTCATGTCGGCTTCCTTCAGGATGGAAAAAGCCCATCCCTTGACAACCGCCTTCCTAACAGCCTGAGGAGTCATTATCTGAAGAAGGTGTGTTTGGATTGGTGCCAAAACTGTATTTTGATGTGTGAATGAATTGGTGTTTATCAAGGTTTCGTTGCTAGGGCTGGCTGGTTCATTCAAAATAAGGCAGATTCCTGGGATGTCAAACAGAAGGGGAATGTATTGATGTATTTTTTAAAAAAATGTTGCTCAGATTCCCTCAGTGTAAGTTGAACAGCTAAAGTTGAGTACAGTAGCACCTTAGAAACCAACAAGATTTACGGGGTATCAGCTTTCAAGAATCAAAGGTTCTATACCAGTCACTCATTCCCACTAAGCCTGATTTACCTCAGAATTGTTCTGAAAATGTGGGGTGAGGGAGGGGAGCATAGACCACAGACACCAATGCCAGGGTTGCCAGCCCAGGGTTGGGATAGACCTGGAGATTTGGAGTTGAGCCCGGGGAGGGGAGGGTTTGGGGAGGGGAGGGACTTCTGTGGGGTATAATGGAAAAGAGTCTATGGCCGTTTCCTCACTTTAAAAAAAAAGCAGAGGCAAAACGGTTTTGTAAGCTTCGGATGCTTTTGAGCACGCAGTCATGCTCCCCACTGCAGGTAGTCGTGTGGGGTTTCCCAAAAGGTGCTGTTCCGAATAGGAACAGAAAAGACGCGCACTGAGGGGTCGTGAGGGCGGCAGAATCGGGGCGGCTGCATTGTCGCTGCTCTGGTAGTGGGGAGTGCCGCTGGAACCCGCGTTACTTGGAGCGAGTAGCGCTCAACAAGAGGTGAGTGGGGAAACCACCTATCTTCCAAAGCTGCCATTTTGTCCAAGGGAACTGATCTCTGTATTCTGGAAATGGGTTGGAATTCCAGGAGATCTTCTGACCTCATATGGAGGTAAGCAACTCTCAACCCCACCCTTATTTCCTTGCAGGAGCGACAGAATAAAAATAAAAATTAAAAATATACCAGTGTAACATTGCAACACGCGCCATTATATCAGCAGAACCGGGTTTGATTCCCCGCTCTGCCACTTGAGCTGTGGAGGCTTATCTGAGGAACTAGATTAGCTTGTGCACTCCAACACAGGCCAGCTGGATGACCTTGGGCTAGCCACAGTTCTTCAGAGCTCTCTCAGCCCCACCTACCTCACAGGGTGTTTGTTGTGAGGGGGAAAGCTCCTTTAAGTCTCCTTACAGGAGAGAAAGGGGGGTTATAAATTCAACTCTTCTTCATTTGGGATCTGTCTGTTGCCCAGTGCAGTGGCCAGCCTGAAACAGGCAAACGTTTCCATTCTTTGCTTCCTCCATGACACACCCCTTTTCCTGTTGATTCCTGTGCTTTGCTCACAATATTGGATCAACCCAACAAGCCCCAACAGTGGCAGCAAGTCGGAAGAACTTGGCAGAAGAAAAGTTGCTGACCAACCCATTTCCCCCCCTGTCAGATCTAATCAACATCAGGGGAGTTAATGGAGAACACAAAAGCTATTTAAAAGCTACATTTACCACTTGGCTGGTTCCATTACAGCTGGTCATATCCAGGTGTCACGTTCTCCCTCCGAACGTCTGGCTAGGTGTTTCCTCCGGCTGCACAGAGGGAACTTCCCCGAAAATGCTGCAGAAAGAATCTTGGGTTTCAGATCAAATGAAAAGACCATGAAGCCAGACAATAGATGGAATAAAGATTTTCCCAAAGATTGCTGGGGGAAGAGGGGGTTAAAAAAACCCATCCAGAATGAAATTTTTGACAGACTTGAGATATAGACCTGGAGTTGGAAAGTACCACCAAGTCACAGTTGAGTTATGGCGATCCCATAAGATTTTCAAAGCAAGAGACATTCAGAGGTGGTTTGCCATTGCCTGCCACTGTGTAGCAAACCTGGAATTCCTTGGTGGTCTCCCATCCAAATATCAACCCGGGCCAACCCTGCTTAATTTCCAAGATCTATGAAGATTAGGCTAGCCTGAGCGCCAAGACTTATGCCCTCTGTTTGCTAAGAATGCTTCTGTGGCTCATGGCTTTCAGTGGTGTTTTGGCCTGTCCTGAATTATGCTAAATGAGGGCAGCCTTTTTCTGCTATGGTCCACAGGTAGTTGTGTAGACAGCAGCACCAATTGCCTGGATCTTCCTAATCTTCTGGGCCATTTGAAAGGTCTAACATAAATTATGCCGATGCACCCCACCCCCACCCCTGGGACTATTCACACAGGTCTCGGAAGGGGCGCAGGGGAAGGCGCAGCCTTCGCACAGGCTGCGCCTTCCCCAACTGGCTTACCTGCTCCTCCGTTCACATGGCAGCGGCTGGAAGGCGCCCCTTTTGAAAAACCTTGCTCGTGGACCGAGGTTCAAAAGGGGTGTTTCTGTGCCGCTTGGGCGCTGCAAGCACCTCCCCAGGGACGCCGTTTTTGCCATCCCTGGCGCACTCTATTCCGCCCGTGCGGAAAGAGCCTAAGAGTGGGAGCAATGGTGGCAGACACCTTCATTGCTGCAAAGTGGCCATGAGAATTAACCTCTGTGTTTCATACAAGTAAGACTAGCAAGGGTGAGATTTACTCATACTTGTGTATCTGATAATCAGTGACAAGCAGTGGCATAACAAGGGGGTGAAATGGTGCTAGAGCCCTGGGCGCCACTTGAGTAGCTCACATGGGGAGACCATTCGAGAGGCTCAAAGTTTATAGCTCAGCCCAGTCAAGCCCCAGAATGGAACAGGTGCATCATTCCCCTTCACTCCATGGAACAGGTGCATCATTCCCCTTCACTCCATGGTGACCCATTATGTTTGCCCTGGGTGCAGCTACCCCCCGATGACAGGTTTGTCTCATCTGCAACCTGATATACACCCTCATACAGACCCTTGGATGATACAGATCTGGCCAGAGGTGAGAGCTGGAGGATAGACTCCAGCACTGTTGAGAGGAAACACAGCAGTTCAAACTGTTCTGGCAAACTGTTCCTGTTAATAAAGAAAACCTGTTTTTAGAAACCGCTGCCTTAAAATCCATTGAGACTCTTGGATACACTTTTAAAATGTGTGTAAAAAGCCAAACATTTATTCAGGAGGAGCTTTATGAAAATATACCCAGGGAAGATTGCAGGCTTCTGCTCAGAAGGGGAAAGAGGTTGCCAGTGACCTTTGATAATGAAGAATATCAATATTATGTGATGTAGGTGTCAAGGCAAGTCCCCATTCATGCTACTGTACATTTGTTTAATTATTAAGAGCCTATGAAAACCTTGCTGCCCACCTCTGGCCACTCAGGAAAATAGGGGCTTCGGACCGTCTTTCCAAAGCCTCGCTCTGTCCCTCTTTGCTGCCTGGTAAAGTGCCCCAAATGCCTGACACAAGAGAAGGTCAAAACATTCTCACAAAAGAAGGTGACTAGATTCCCACTCTGCCCTTATTACCTCAGACAAAAATAGTGATATTTTTTAAAGAGAAATCATGTTGGCTTTTTAAATTGCCTTTATTCAAAAAAAGTGTTTGAAAAAAAGTGTTTAAACTGAAGCTGGGTTTTGTTCTATTTACCATCCAAAGGTCAGGCTTGTCTGCAAACAAAGGGAAATTTAAGTTCGGTGTTGCAGCCAGACGGGGCAGGGGGGGAGAGTAATGGGCTTTATATGAAAATTTGGCTCTAAAATAGTTCTTTGATCCATAAGGTCATGGCCACTTGATCTCCTAGCCCTGAGCATCACAAAAAATGAGGACACTCTGGGAGAAAACAGAAGCCAATGCGCTCTTTGTGTCTTTCCTTCTCCAAACACATGTGATTGTTAGATGAGGGCTGGCGTCCAGTGTTGGAATTATCGGCTGCCACTGAAGCACCTGAGTCCTAGACAGGCTCACAGCAACAGACGCCGGCATCCTTTCCTCTTGTGCTCTATGGCAAAGGCTGGGCATCCTTCACTGACTGGGTTGCAATTCCATCTGACATAGTTAAACCTCTTCAGAGTTAAACCTCTTCAGAGCCTCTGGCCCCTTCCGCACATGTAGAATAATGCAGTTTCAATCCACTTTCCCAATTGTTTGCAAGTGGATTTTGCTGTTCCACACAGTAAAATCCAGCTGCAAAGTATGTTGAAAGTGGATTGAAACTGCATTATTCTGCATGTGCGGAAGGGGCCTGGGCTAGAGTGAATAGGTAAGGTCATGTTATTTGGGCGACTTCTTAAAAAACACCTTTTCAAGATGTCAGTAAAATATATGACTTTTTAACGTGGGCCGGTGCATTTTTCATGCAGTTCACAGACTCGGAGTTAACAAAGTATTTTCCTGTAATACCGATAACATCTCCCCCGCCCCCCAAGTTTGGTTAATGTTAAGTAGGAACAAGTATCTTTGAAGTATCTGGTGGGCCACTGTGAGTAGCAGAGAGCTGGACTAGATGGACTCTGGCCTGATCCAGCTGGTTTGTTCTTATGAAGGGGGAAGGGTGGGAGAGCTTTGTGGTTTGTTGTTTTATTCTGGTTTTTACTGGATTCCCTGCCCCTCCCCCCACATCTATTATTGTGAGCAGCATTGAACCACAAGGAAAGACATGGTATAAATATTTTAATAAATAAATATAAATAAACATGAGTATTGTCCTAAATATTTTCCTTCCAGTGGGGGAAAAGCAGGTAATCAGATGTAGGTTATTAGATTTGGTGATGGATTCGGTAAAAAGGAGGGAAGCTTGCAAATATCTTGGAAGGATCTACCTAGATCTATGTCGCATGCTGAGCAATTGGGAGTCTCTGGTTGTTTATGTGCGCACTACTTACCCCCTAGCTGTTTGCTTCACAGTGGGGTTTTCCCGTGGGCGTGCGTGGGTGCGTGCGTGCGTGCGTGCGTGTGTGCTCGGGGATTCTCCTCCTGCAAAGTGTCCTTACCAAGATGATCTGCCATTTTGGTCACCCACTGCATCCCTGTTGTTTTTGTGCAACCTCTATTTGGCAAGGCTGTCTGCCACCTTTCTTTTTCTTTGCTATCTTTGGACTAGCATTAGTTTGCTTGACCATATCAATTTCTTGTCAATTTCACTGAGTAGATCTTCTTGCAATACTGCAATTTCACTCTTGCAGTAGATCTTCAGCTTAAAAATAAAAAAATAAAGAAAGCTCTTCAGATTCTTCTGAAATGGTGGCCCAGCGAGTGGAAGAAACTGCTGTGCTATGGGCGGGGGAAGGTAGGGAGGCGTGAGAAAGCCCAAAGGAAGATAAATGCTTGCTGTTCTCCTTCACTTTCCCTGCAAAGCGAGAGGAAAAGTCACACTTTCAGAGCTTTTGGAAGTGGGGGATTCTGTGCATAAATGGGCTCTGCCTCTCCTGACTCAGCATTTCTGCTCCAAGAAATAGAAAAAAAAAACAGCTTCTGTGCTTGCCCTCAAAAGCAACACGGAGCAAAAGGAAAAACATTTGGATCCAGTCTGGACACACAGGCATAAAAGAGTCGCACATCCTTTTTGAAACAAAGATAGTGTTTTGGAAGTGGGGGATTCTGTGCATAAATGGGCTCTGCCTCTCCTGACTCAGCATTTCTGCTCCAAGAAATAGAAAAAAAAACAGCTTCTGTGCTTGCCCTCAAAAGCAACACGGAGCAAAAGGAAAAACATTTGGATCCAGTCTGGACACACAGGCATAAAAGAGTCGCACATCCTTTTTGAAACAAAGATAGTGTTTCACCATGATTTCCTTGGATGCACTGTAAATAAAAGTAGATGGTATTCTGATTTTGTAAAACACTAGGCTGTTATCTGGATCTCCTTCACAACATCACCTGGGAACTTGTTAAAAACAGAAGGCAGAACTGGCAACATTTTTAACTTCTCTCTGGATGTGGAACGGAGATATAGAAAACCTGTTGCTGCAAATGGGATTATTCATCATCTGCAAGAGGACGAATTTCAAAAGGCTTTTCATAATTATTTCCCAGTCTAGCTACACATTTTTATCCTGTCCTCCCTCTGAAAAGATCAGCAAGGTACAGATGGTTCTCTCTCTCTCTCTCTCTCTCTCTCTCTCTCACACACACACACACACACACACACACACACACACACACACACACACACACACACACACACACACACACACACACTTCCCTCCAAGTGACAAGGAGTTTCAAAGACAGCACTATAGAGAGCAGAACTGTGACCTGATCACAGCCTGGACTGCCAGACTGAATGGGACAATAGTTGTCCTTTAGTACCCCCTCCCTATGAAATCACCCCCCACCTCCCCACCCCCCCCCCACCCCGGTTAAAGCAGAGTGGGTGAATGGGTTGATGACTGAACTATGCTGAATCAGATAAAGCATGCTACAGGGTTCATATGAAAACCTATGAGGGGGCTAGGGAAAGCAGCGAAGAAATGTTGCTTACAGTGAAATCACATCTGGCTTAATCATTTAATATTTCAGCAGTTAATGACTCTTAGAGCGGAGTCCCAAAGTGAGAAAGAACTGACCATTAGCAGTGACTCTCAGATTGGTTCTGATTTAGATGCTGGTTTGGGAATCGGGCAATACTACAGGACGCTGACCTGGAGGGTCCTGACTAAGCTGATCACATCAGACCTCAGAAGCTAAAGTTCTGGATAGAACTTGGCCAGAAGACTACCAAGGAAGAGTGGGTTGCTATGCAGAGGCAGGCAATGGCAAACCACCTCTGCTTATCTTTTATTAAAGAACCCCATGAGGGTTTGTCAAAAGTTGGCTTCAACTTGATGGCACTGTACTGACAGATGAGTGTGAAGTGCTGTTTGGTTCTTTGGTGGATTCTGCACAGTACAAATATAGCAGGTTGATGAAGGTAAATATCCTGGTTTGGGCAAGAACTTTGCATGGGTCCCTTCCAGAGGTGGGATCCAGCAGGTTCTCACAGGTTCCCGAGAGTAGGTGACTAATTATTTGTGTGTGCCGAGAGGGGGTTACTAATTGGTGATTTTGCCACGTGATTTTTGCCTTAGTTATGCCCCTCCTCTCAGTAGTAGCGCGCAGAACTTGAAGCAGTTTAGCAGGAGGTGCACCGGTGTGCGTGGCAGCCTGCACCTGCATGCATTCGTTTCTCGCCCAAGGACCGGCGCAGCGGCTGCGTCCTTGCCACAGCCCCGGCCAGGAATGCCCGGCCATGCCCCCATTGTGCCCAACCCAGCCCCATTGGCGCTACGCCACAGTTTGAATCCCACCTCCATGGGAACCTGTTACTAAAATTTTTGGATCCCACCACTGGTCCCTTCCCCAAAGCTTGACCCGCGATATTTCCCTTAACCTGGATTTTTTTAAAATGCCAAAATAGTGATGTTTTTGAAAAATCCCGGGTTGAACCCGCTACCGAGGGAACAGCACAGGTGCCCCTGCTTTATTTTTCCAACCTCGCTGTCTGTTCTCCTGCCGGCTTACGTCATGTCAGTTTCATTTCTGCTGAGCTGCTAACTGGTGTGATAGCACGCCATTTCAGAAACGTCCCTCAAGCACGGTTGGCAGTTGGCAGTTTCCGTGAATTCCATTTCACCCAAATGTGTGAGCAATGGCCCTGTTTCCTTTCCTTGTTACTTTTTAGGTGCTCAGAGTACGTAGCTAGGCAGATGCCTTTGGATGTGGATGGGACATATTGCTTTGGTCCCTTTTTGGACAGATTTTATTATTTTGTGTATCACAATATTGTTAAAGGGGGGGGGGGTGTTTGCATGCTTCATGTTTACATGTGTCATGGTTTCAAAGCCCAAAACTTTTTTTCCCACACTGAAAAAATGGGAGGAGAGGTGCTGCTTGGGCTCCCAGGGTTGCTGTTGATTCTTCACCAATTGGAAGTGTTCCCTTAGCAAGAGGGTGAGAGTGGCTGGAAGGTGGACTGTGGTGATGGAACCACCAATCAGAACCCAGGAAAAATGGAATGTTTGCACCTGCACGTTTATATTGTAAAAAAATATATAGTGAGCTCGTGCAGAGGGGCAGAAAGAAAATGAATTGTTTCCTTCGCAGAAAATGGGCACCCATGCGAAGAAGAAACTGAATAAAACAGGCCTGGATTTCAAAATAACGGATGCAACCCGTTATTATCATGCTGTACGGAATCAACCTTTATTTTGATGGTTTTGGTTTGCTGTTACTGAAGACTGTTCTCAGGGCCCTAGAGGTTGTAAAAGCCAGGACTTGGTAGTTTTGATTCCTGGCTAAAGAATAGCTTGCCAGACTAGGGCAAGAGAGGAGATATTTCTTCATCTGAGGATGTTTTCCCAAGAGTGCTAAAGTATGCAGAGTATGATAAAAGATAAGAAGCCTGTGGCCAATTATAAGTCAGTTTCAAATCTACCTTTTCTGGAGAAAAGCAACTCTTGACTTTCCTACGTGATTCATCAACCCTTGATCTATTCCAACCTGGCTTCAGGGCCCCCTTTGGAACATTGTCAGCTTTGATTGCTTTGGTGGATCGTCTCTGCTGGCATTTACTGTTATTAAATTTGTCAGAGTCTTTAACATGGTCAACCACTCCATTTTATTGAATCACCTAAAAGCTGAAGCTGGGAAAAGAGGGAGAGTATTGGAGTAGTTTTATTGCTTTCCATCCAGCCATATAATAGTAATAGTAATCATCATCATCATCATCATCCTTGGTGACAGTATGGTTGATGAAAAAGGACTGGAAAAGATGACAAAAGACCAAGATCTGAAAATGGAACTTGAGAAATTATGTCACAAACCAGTAGTTGTGGTCCCATTAATTAACAGTATACTGGGTACTGTACCAAAAAGCCTTGGACAGGATTTGAACCACGTGCATATTGATAAAACATCTATCAATTACAAAAGCCCCTAGCTGCACATACAATATATCAGTACAACATTCTAGGTTCTTGCGAAGAACCCGATGTATATGAAGGCTAACACTGGCTGAAAATCTGGTGGCTGTGATTTCATAAAACAATAATAACTGGGTGCCATCAAGTCACAACTGACTCATGGCAATTCCAGAACCATGTAGCTTTCATAGCAAGAGGTAGCGGTTTGCTATTGCCTACCTCTGCTTAGCAGTCCCTAAAACCGCCTTGGTGGTTTCCCAACCACGGCCAAGAGGCCCTTCATGCACAAGCCCCTGAAAATGTTTTGCAAACATTTTTAAAAAAACCATTTGTCCTCACTCACCCACTTGAAATGATTCCGGCTGCCACTTTGTGGCCATTCCATTTCTTTTTTAAAAAATCTCCATGGATCCAATGCTATGAAGCTTCAAAGCCTTGTAGCTTTCAACCCCACTCCCCCAATTAAAAAAATAACCTCAAAGTGACCTCAAAAAATGGTCAACGAGGAAGCCCAGGAGGCGCAGGAAACATCTCAAAGAGATTGCACAGCAAGTGAAAATATATCAAAACGTTTTCAGAAAAGAATTGCATGCAAATAAAATGTTTTCAGTCTGGAAATAAAACACTTTGGGCTAAAAACATTTAGGCCCCTTCCGCACACACAAAATAATGCATTTTCAAACGACTTTCACAACTGTTTGCAAGTGGGTTTTGCCATTCCGCACAGCTTCAAAGAGCACTGAAAGCAGTTTGAAAGTGCATTATTCTGCATGTGCGGAATGAGCCTTAGTTACAGAACTTGGTGGAGAAAACGTTTTATTTCCTGCCTGAAAACATTTTATTTGCATGCTGTTCCCTCGCGATTCTTTTCTGAAAATGTTTTGCAAAAAGGGCCATTGCTTAATATCCCAGATCTAATGAGATTGGACTAGTCTGGGCTATTATCCATAGTCATATGATAGGGGATTCAAAATCAACAATGCCTGAGGAATCTGGGCTATCTTCCATGTTATTTATATATATATATATATATATATATATATATATATATATATATATATATATATATATATATATATATATATATACTCTAAAAGTATGAACAATTTTGCATAAAGGGCTTCTGTATAGATTTTTTTTCTATATATATAAAAATCTATATAGAAGACTTTTATGCAAAATTGTTCATACTTTTAGAGTTAGGCATGCTGCTGTAAAAGAACTATATGTTACTTTGGGTTGAATCCAAGTTGCTTTTTCGCTGATGGAAAAGGGGAGTCGGCACTCCCTAAGTTTTGCCTCTTCCACAAACGCTGCTCCAGTAGATGCTCCTGTTAGCCTACTTGCCTTGTGATATTCACTTTGATGAACGAATGCATTTCCCAGACCCCCCCTGGGAGGGCCAGGCCTAACCCTAATTTCTCATTTCTCCTATGCTGGCCACATAAGCAAGTTGCCATGGCGATTGGCTGCACAGCAACATAATTCTCCGGTGATGGAGCTTCACAGTGCACAGCATCTGTTAATATCATTTTATTCATTTTTAAAGAGGCGATGAAGATAAAGCCTTCCCCTCCCCTGCCGCACCACCTTTCCAATCTCTTGCAAAGGGTTTGGCTTGTGTGCTTTATTCAGTGGCCCGGCTTTGAAGATGAACTGAGCGTACCTGACACCAGGCCTCAGGGAACGTCCTTTATGAGGGACAGAATTTGGTAGCAGGGAGTTTCTGTCTTTCCACATATTGCTCTTTCCCTCATTAAAGTCAGATTGACAGTGTGAGGCAGAGGTAAAATTGAGAGCGGGGCCCCCAGCAGTTGTGGAAAAGTTGGATGCTACTGCCTCAGCCGGCAATTGGGGGCTATCTGGCATATGTGAATTTACAATCCTGCTGCAATTCCTCCTTTGAAGCCATTTTAACCACATTAAACTTAGAGATGTGTGCTTTTGGGGCCCCCACAATTGGCTTCTGTTTTTTTTGACAAGGTTTATGTAGGGTTTCAAAGATTTGTTTGTAGCAGTCCCATTGTACATTATTTTGAGCAAACACTTAAAATATCTTACATCTCACTCTACGTTAGCAGCAACAGGATCAGATAATCCCAGGGTAGTCTTGCCAAGCCTGGGATAGGGGATAATGGATAGGAGCAAGGTGACCAGACGTCCCGCTTTTGGCGGGACAGTCCCACTTTTGAGTAATTTGTCCCGCGTCCCACGGGGTTGCTTAATTCTCCCGCTTTTTGGAAGGCTGCCGCACTGCCTTTTGGGCATACCAAAGCATCCCCACAATCATCAATGACATGATGATGTCACTTCCAGAAGTGACAACAGCACGTCAGTAAAGATCAGTTGTAATAGTGGGGTCTGATTCAGTATAAGGCAGCATCACATGTTAAAAGCCACCACTTGTGGAGGGCAAATTGGGATTGGATTGATGCAGAGATAAGGGGTTAATTTTTCTTCCCCATGACATTTCCCTCACATTGCAATAGTCTCGAAGAGTTGCCTCCCCACTGCCAGGCAACTAATTTCTGTAGGGAAAACAATGATGGGGCAGAGGGGTAAAAACTCCTTCCTCTGGTACCGGAACTGTTCCAGTCATCTCCAATGACTGCTTTTCTGCACAAAAATTACATTCAAAGGACTAGCCATGCATCTCCTGTTTGAAGAGCTGATCTGAGAACCATGCCAGGTTAGGTGATCCATATTTTATATATTCTCATGTACTGGAAGACCCAGGCTGTGTGCAGTCTCCATGACCTTGATGCAAACAGGATTTTTTAAAAAGTTGGCTAAATTCTCACTGGCCCCTTCCGCACATGCAGAATAATGCACTTTCAATCCACTGTCAATCCACTTTGCAGTTGGACTTTACTGCAAAATCCACTCGCAAACAATTGTGAAAGTGGATTGAAAGTGCATTATTCTGCATGTGCGGAAGGGGCCACTATCACACTTTTGATGTGAGGGACGCTGGGCCCACAGGAGTTAAGTGAGGCAGTGCTTCAGTCCTTTGTGATAAAACTCATTGGCCCCTTAAAATGGTCTTCATGCTCCTAGGGAACAAACCCACTGTTTTGAGTGCGCTGCTGACCTCATGCTGTTCTCCCTGGTCGGCTTCTTCAAATGCCATTTCCTCTATGCCTTCAACCATGGGAGACAGGTGTACCCTTGCACCTACTGCAGCTACATATTCTTCATAGCACCTGAAGAAGTGTGTTCTCTGATATATGAAAGCTCATCAAGGAATAAATGTTGTTAGTCTTTCAGGTGCCACTGGATTGCTGTTAGATTTTTGCTGCAGGACACTGACATGGCTACCCGGATGGAAGTATCCTTCTAACCTGACTTGTGGCAGGGCACCCAGCACTAAAGTTGCCGACTCTGCTTTCAGGACTTCCTGGAGATTGGGAGGCGCAGGGTGTTTCCTGGGAAAGGTGAAATTTGAGTAGGGAAGAGAAAGCTCAACAGAAGTGTGATTTCTATGACGTACTGTGGAACAGGGGTCACCAGTGTGTTGCCCGTGGGTGCCATGGCACCTGCTGACACTTTTTCTGGTACCCCCCAACATTTTTAGGAAGTGGTGAGGTCAGGTAGGGGTTTTACCCATCAAGGCTTCTGACTGACTCTTGGAGATTTGATTGGCATGCAGATTTTTGAAAATATTATTTTGACAACAGCTATTACCATAGCACAAGGATCTTCACTGTGTTCCTGAAGTTAAGCTGTGGGATACACTTTGCGGCTGGCTCTGCCTCCTGTGGCAGCCATTTTTTTGTGGCAGCCATTTTGTTGCCACACTCACCATACCATGTTGGAATTCCAAATGCGGCCACAGGCATAATATGTTTGGGGACCCCTGCCACAAAATTTTCCCTCCAAACCTGCTATTCCTTCCAGGAAAATTCTGTTGTCTGTGGAGAAACTATAATTTCAGGAGAACTCTAGGCCTTGCCTGGAGGTTGGCAACCTTATCTGGCACACAGAAAGAGAGATGTAAAATGGTGCTGAATACTTAGAAGGAAATCTAGCTGGCTTACTATGGAATGGAGTGGAAATTTAGCACCACTGACAGCGAACTAAAACCCAGAACTCAGAATTATTATGCATGCAGCTGGGGCAGTTATTGAAATCCTAGGTCCACTTGATTTCCTTTTGAATAGGAATTTCCAGTATAACTTGGGATACACTTTCAACCAGTGACAGAGGGCACAATCCAGTCTCATGAGTACATGAAGATGTTGTTGTAAATTATAAATAAGGGATATCCGTGTCGCCTCGTGCATTTTAAGAGGACACAGAATTCACATCCAGCGTCTGCTGTGTTCATTTCATCCCCATAACTGGAGATTCCTTCTCAAGCATGCAGAAACTCCGGAGCAAAATGCAACCTTAACTAGGGGGCAAATCTATTCCACAGTGGTGAGGTGAGAGAAAAAAAGGAATCAGAGTGCATTTTTAATCTGATACATGAGCCAGGCAGTAAGCAAAGGGGATGAAAAGTGTGAGGAGTCAGAAGCCCCAGCCAGAGACAGAAGCTGCCTGCCTTCCTTCCCCCTCCAGCCCCTTCCTCTCATGCTTTTCATGTTTATCATTTTCCATATTTCCTCCTGTTCGGTTTTTCTGTAATCTGCCACTTCTGATCAGATCAAGAATTTTCAGGAGAGGACAAGGAAATGCGTTAATGCGGTTTCCTTTCTTTCTGTATTGGGGGAGGGGGAGAGATGGCGAGGAAGCAAAATATCATCAGGTGGAAACTAAAAGAATTTGTCACCGCAGATGTACTCGGAGGATAGCAGCTCTATCATTTTGTCCTTTCAGGACGATGTCACCGGCACCCCAGTGCATAATATCCTCAAAGGAGAGTCAGTTGGCATAAAGAGTTTGCTCTCCGCAGATGAAAAACTGCCTAGGGCAACATGCCACCCCAGCCGTGACTGGGCATTTCCTTTTGGATTAACCACTCTAAACCCCGATTCATGTCTGCGCGATGAGATTATCCCAGCGCAATTTCGACTTGGAAGACTTTGCCAGCCAGATGTAACCGGATTTGAGTTAGGGTTCATTCAAGGCTTATTCACCACCTGTTCAGATTGCCTTGGTAACAAACTGATGGCCCCTTTAGACATCCTCTTTTTTTTTGCAAGGATAGCTCAGACAAACCCCTTTCCCCCAGGCTTTGAGGTCATCTCACCTGTCTTACCCTGGCAGTTTGCAAATAAACAATAAGCATTTCTGGCCCCCTTGATGAAAGCAGAAGTGGAAGAACATCAAAATCAGCACAACAGGAGAGACACGATGGATTAACAATTCAACAGTAAGCATTTCGTTTCCTCCTTGCATCTTTACCTGTTCTTGGTATTGCCGTGCACAGGTGGATTTTACACTAGGTGAACCATTTGTTCGCTTGGAGCCAGGTGGACATGCAAAGATTGTGGCCTTGCAGCAGGGTTGCCACCTCCAGGTGGGGCCTGGAGATCTCCCTGAATCTCAACGGATCTCCAGACAACAAAGATTAGTTCCCCTGGAGAAAACAGCTGATTTGGAAGGTGAATTCTATGGCATTATGCCCTGCTGAGGCCCCTTTCCTGCCCAAACCCCACCCTACCCAGGCTGTACCCTTAAATCTCCAGACATTTCCCAACCTAGATCTGACAGCCCTATGTTGCAATAGGGAACCTGGATTCAGATCTCCACTGTGTTATGAAGTTTGTCTGGTGAACTTGGACCAGACCCTGTCTTGCAACCCGACCTTCCTTACAGGAAAAACAACCAAATCTAATCACACCATATAGACTCAACATAAAAAAAATTGTTTCCCAGCATACATTTCCATGGAGCCCGTTCCGCCACAGAGTTTTCCATGAATGCATCTGGAAAAAGAATGGACTCTGCTTGAGAACAGGGTTGCTTGTCTTTTAGATAGCATAGGAAATGAACACATGAAGCTGCCTTCTACCAAGTCAAACCCTTGGCTCCTCAAGATCAGTACGGACTACTCAGACTGGCTGTGGTTCTCCAAGGTGTCTCAGGCAGAGGTTTCCCACATCAGCTACGACTTGATCCTTTTCACTGGATATACACAAGGATGATGTGGATAGCCTAGGCCAGGGGTCTGCAACCTGCAGCTCCGGAGCCGCATGTGGCTCTTTCAGCCTTATATTGCATCTCCACATGGCCTGGAGGTAGGAGGGTAGTATGGGCGTGTCCCTCCAGCCCTCCAGAGCAGCGCTGGAATGAAAGGTGAGTGGAAGGGCCAAACTGAAAGTGGCTCCGTGCATGATGGCGCTGCTTTTTGCGTCCCCTCCACTCACCTCTCCTTCCAGCGCTGCTCTGGAGGGACATGCCCACGTTGCCCACCTACCAGTGGAGGTTGGAGGGTAGCGTGGGCATGTCCCTCCAGAGCAGCCGCCATCCCCTCTCTGTCATCCCCGCAGCCGCCATCCCCACTTGGCCCCACGGAACAGGCAGCTGTCTGCTCTGTTGGGCAGAGGGGGTTTCCCTGCCCAGCACTTCTGCCTCCCAGCCCTAGAAGGAAAGCTAAGTGTAGGGGCCAAACCGGAGGTGGCTCCGGCTCGGTAGAAGGTTGCCGGCCTAGGCCGTTTAATCCAGATGGCAACCTGCAACTGTAGAATCCACAGACAGCCAATGACCCTGAAGAAGAGGAGGAGGAGGAGTTTGGATTTATACCTGTGTTACCTAGCTTAACAGGGGGGGAGGATTTCTTTTGGGGTTAGCAATGGGGAAGAATAGCTCAGTTTGGCAAATACGTTGGGGAAAGAGCTTAGCTTGGCAGAGCTTTGGGGAGAGCAACTCACTTGGCAGTGAAGGAGGCTAGGTTGGGATCTTTGAGACTATGTATACGGGGGGAAATGGCATGGAGCGTTCCACAGAGTCCAAATCAAGTTTTAAATGTTTATATAAATTTGGTTTCAAGCAAACATACAGTAAGATATGGAGGCACATACATACAAGTTCCTAGAGATATAAAAAGGTGGGAGAGATAGGTTTGGATGATAGAACGGGAAGTGGGAGGCCACAGGGTGATGCGTTACCTAATGGTTCCAATGCAGCAGATGAAGGAGAAGGCAGGGACTCTATGCCAGCACAGAGATTCCGTAGAAGGATGATATTGTGTCTCACACCAACTTGACCAAGGGAGGTTCAGGTTAGAAATGAGCACTAAGCTTAAGGTGAGCAGGACTTTTATAAGGTGGATCACTGGTTTGGCGGGAAAAGAGACCCTTTGTATTAGGTTTCATTTCTTGCCTCTGTGCTGGGTTTCAGGGCGGAGCTAATTAGCATCTCCATCTATTGTTCTAAACCCCAGGGATTGGTAGCCAATTGTTTCTTGATTACATTAGAAGCACCTTGAATAGGTGGCCGGCAGAGTAAGTCTCTGGCTATTGTAATTTTGCAGAGGCAGCAAGATTAAATCAGGGATGGGAGCACTTAGGAGTTTTTAGGAACAGCTGAAGGGGAGAAAGGTTGCAGCATCTCAATTCAAGGCATGGTGCATATTCACAACTCTGTTAACTGTAGCTCTGACTTGGGTGTGGACATCAAGGAGCAGATGAGTAGATTAACTCTCTACTGACTGTTTGCTGTTTCCAGACTTGCTTTTAGCCTGTTTTATCCTGCTCCACACTGTATATAGCTGTTAGCATCAATATAAACCAGAAATCTATCTCACATATATATTATATCCATAAAAATCCCGGATTGAATGCGTGTTCTGAGATGTGGGGTGGAAGGGGAACATAACACCCGCTTTTCTCTTCTGTAAGGAGATTCAAAGGGGCCTACATACTCCTTTTCCTTCCTCTCCCAACAGACACCTTGTGAGGTAAGTGGGGCTGAGAAAAATCTGAGAGAACTGTGACTAGCCCAAGGTCACCCAGCAGGAATGTAGGAGTGGGGAAATCTGGTTCACCAGATAAGAGTCCGTTGCTCAAATGGAAGAGTGGGGAATCAAATCCGGTCCTCCAGACTGGAGTCCACCTGCTCTTAACCACTGCACCATACTGGCTCAGCATTCTTGACATTGCCACCATCATACCAAGGTTATTCTTTGGTTCAGTCATACACCTACTGGAAGTCACAGACTCAGTGGTGGGATTCAGCAAGTTCGCACCACTTTGGCAGAACCAGTTGTTAAAATGGTGCTTGTAAACAACCAGTCGTTAAATTATTTGAATCCCACCACCAGAACCAGTTGTTAAATTATCTGAATCCCACCACTGCACAGACTCCTTCAAAGAGATAGTGCTAGGTCTTGGTTGAGACTAGAGAACAGCTAGAATTTCCCTGAGCTACCAAGTCCCAAGCTCCACGTCAAGAGAAAATGCTGCCAGGACATGTGGACATTGTGCTTTTTGCTTAGGTTGAACAAAAAATTTGTAGGTAGCATTTATTGTAGGTGGCCAAAGGCCATTTTTAAAAGTCACAAAGACATAATAAGAGCATAAAACATGAATCATAAATAACATTGTTAGAACAACCAAACCTAAAAGTGCTTATCAAATTAGTCAGAGAATTACTTGTTGTATAGCACTTCACATCAACAATGCTGTGTGATGAATGCAAGTTAAATTGTTCAATTCTTAAAGTCATCTGGAAAAGTTAGAAAACTGGTTGAGGCAAACGATTACTTTAGTAACTCTTTGAACACTCGACTTAGCAAATTGTTCTTTGAAGTTTTGAAAAGTGTAATTATTTTTCAGGATTTCTATTACATATTGCTTTGAGTTCAATACATCATAAATACTCTTTCCACCAGTAATGCTGGTGATTAATAATAACCCTACAGTCCAAAGAACGGTAGTAATTTAATGACCTTTCCTTAAATATTGCCTTTAAAAACACGTTAGAAAAGAGCAATGTAATGTGGAAGAGGCAATAACTGTGAAACAATTTATTGGCATCTACTTAGAATTTTGACTTGTCCAGCGTGGTGTAGTGGTTAAGAGAGCAGGTGCACTCTAATCTGGAGAACCGGGATTGTTTCCCTGCTCTGCCACTTGAGCTGTGGAGACTTATCTGGTGAACTAGGTTAGCTTGTGCACTCCAACACATGACTGCTGGGTGACCTTGGGCTAGTCACAGTTCTTCGGAGCTCTCTCCACCCACCTCACAGGGTGTTTGTTGTTGGGAGGGGAAGGGAAAGGAGATTGCAAAGCCCTTTTGAGTCTCCTTAGAGGAGAGAAAGGGGGGGATATAAATCCAAACTCTTCTTCATCTTCTTCCAGCAGCAGCATCTCCCAATTATATGTACATAGAGGCTGCCAAGCTTCAAGCAACTTAAGGCAACCCCAGCATGGAGCTTTCAAGGCAAGTGAGAGCAGAGGTGGGTTGCCATTGCCTTCCTCTGCAGAGTCTTCCTTCATGGTCTCCCATCCAAGCACTGACTCTGCTTCGCTTCCAACATCTAATGAGATAGACAGAGCTGCCAACCTCCACGTGGTATCTCGAGATGTCCACTTGATCTCCAGTCAACCCAGATCAGTCTTGCTAGAGAAAATGGCTTCTTTGGAGGGTGGACTCCATGACATCCCTAGATATTTGAAGGGATGTCATGTTGGTGAGGGAGCAAGCTTGTTTCCTGCTGCTCCAGAGACTAGGACCAGGAGTAATGGGTTCAAGGAGCAGGAAAAGAGATTCCACTTAAACATCAGGAAAAATTCCTGACAGTAAGGGCTGTTTGACAGTGGAATGCACTACCTTGGAGTGTGGTGGAGTCTCCTTCTTTGGAGGTTTTTAAAGAGAGGCTGGATGGCCATCTGACAGGAGTGCTTTGGTTGTGTGTTCCTGCACTGCAGGGGGTTGGACTTGATGGCCCTTGGGGTCTCTTCCAACTCTATGATTCTATGACATTGTACCCTGTTGAGGACATTCCCCTCTCCAAACCCCGCCTTCCCCAGGCTCCACCCCCAAAATCTCCAACTCAGAATTGACAACTCTAGAGATCAAGTTATACCATGCTGCCTTCCCTCTGTCTCCCAGTTAGCTATTCCAAGTCAAATGTTTATATTCTACATTCTCAGCTTGAAAGCTCTTCAGGTAGCTCACAATCATGGTAATTGTAGCAGTGGAACAATTTATCAATAAAAACATAAAATTAAGTCGGCGGATTAAAAGCAAACAAAGCAGCAGCAGCAGCTATTAAGACCACAGCTTAATTAATATAATAAACATCAGGGCAAAATTACTAAAGTAACCAAACATTTTTTATTTATAATAATAATAATTGCTTGCCATCGAGTTGCAATCAACTCATGGGAGCCCTCCTTGGAGTTTTCAAGACAGGAGACGAGCAAAGATGGTTTGCCACATTGCCTTTCTTTGCATAGCAATCCTAGTCTTCCTTGCCGGTCTCCCATCCAAATACTGCTTATTTTCCAAGTTCTGATGAGTCTGGGCTAGACTGGGCTATCAGGTTGGAAACTGAAAATCCACAATTCTCCAAAAGATAAGGGATTGTTTTCTATTATTTAAAAAGCATGCTTAAAAAACAGAGGCCCTTTCTGCACATGCGTGGAGCCGAGCCTCCACCGGCATAATTTATGCCAGCGGAGGCTTGGGGGCCATTTGCACGATAGCGTGCGAGCGGCTGGCATTTCCCCCTCAGCCAGAGAGGCAGCTCCTCTGGTCACCCCCTCCACTCACTGTCCCATCCAGCGTCACTCTGGAGGGCTGCAGAGACCCGCCCACGCTGCCCTGCGACCTCCAGAGGTCGGAGGGCAGCGTGGGCGGGTCTCTGCAGCCCTCCAGAGGGATGCTGCACAAGACGGTGAGTGGAGCCAACGGGGAAAACAGTGTCTTCCCGGTGGTGCAGGTCACACTGCGCCGGCGCGGGAACACGCTGTTTTTCAAAAACCTTGTTCATTGAGCGAGGTTTTCAGGGGCGGCGGGGAAAGCCAGGACGGTGCTGCAGCAAAGCAGCAACGCGTCCTGTGCGAACGGTCTTCCAAGGATGGCGTTTCTGCCATCCCTGGGATGGTCCGTGTGGAAAGGGCTGGAGTGAACATATAAAACATTGCACAAGCTGCAAGGGATATCAAGGAAATCCCCAATAGCTCCGAATCTGAGAAATTTTAACACTGCACTCAAGAGCACCTGTATGCCTTTCCTGTATCCCAAGTATGGTTGCCGGCCCTGGGTTGTGAAATTCCTAGAGATTTGGGAGCACGGCCTGTAGGTTGCAGAGTTTTGAAAGGGGAGGGACCTCAGTGAGGTGCAATGTCATAGATGTCACCCTCCAAAGCAGCCATTTTCTTCAAGGGAACTGATCGCTGACGTCTGGAAAACAGTGGCAATTCCTGGAGGTCTCCATGCCACACGTGGAGGTTATCAACCCTAGTCTTTGGTGGCTTAATTCAAAGAATGCCTGGGTGAAGCCCACTTCTGGACCACCCTATTCATGGCAATTCACAGTGGTGGCAGCAGACAGGGAGAAGAAAGCATTTGCTGCAGCATGAACATTGTGCCACTTTGGGATCGTGAGAAATGAGGACTTCTGGCCTTTGTTTCTTGTGTCCAGCTCGTTGTTCAGAGGCTGGCTGAGCCAGGCCAGTGGGAAAGAAGCTGCATAACAGCTTCAACCATTTGAATGGATACTTCAGGGCCATACGCAAACATAAGAACATAAGAACATAAGAACAAGCCAGCTGGATCAGACCAAAGTCCATCTAGTCCAGCTCTCTGCTACTCGCAGTGGCCCACCAGGTGCCTTTGGGAGCTCACATGTAGGATGTGAACGCAATGGCCTTCAAGCGGCTGTTGCTCCCGATCACCTGGTCTGTTAAGGCATTTGCAATCTCAGATCAAAGAGGATCAAGATTGGTAGCCATAAATCGACTTCTCCTCCATAAATCTGTCCAAACCCCTTTTAAGGCTATCCAGGTTAGTGGCCATCACCACCTCCAGTAGCAGCATATTCCAAACACCAATCACACGTTGCGTGAAGAAGTGTTTCCTTCTATTAGTCCTAATTCTTCCCCCCAGCATTTTCAATGAATGCCCCCTGGTTCTAGTATTGTGAGAAAGAGAGAAAAATAGTTCCTCTGTCAACATTTTCTACCCCATGCATAATTTTGTAGACTTTCAATCATATCCCCCCTCAGACGATTCCTATCCAAACTAAAGAGTCCAAAACGCTGAAGACACTCCTCATAGGGAAGCAGCTCCAGTCCCTCAATCATCCTTTGTTGCCCTTCTCTGCACTTTCTCTTTTTTTCTATCTCCTTGATATCCTTTTTGAGATGCGGCGGCCAGAACTGGACACAGTATTCCAAGTGCGGTCGCACCACTGCTTTATATAAGGGCATGACAATCTTTGCAGTTTTATTATCAATTCCTTTTCTAATGATCCCCAGCATAGAGTTTTGCCTTTTTCACAGCTGCTATGCATTGAGTTGACATTCTCATGGAACTATCAACTAAGACGCCTAAATCCCTTTCCTGGTCTTCAGACTGATAGCACTGACCCCTGTAGCGTGTATGTGAAGTTTGGATTTTTTGCCCCTATGTGCATCACTTCTTTACATTTTGCTACATTGAACTGCATTTGCCATTTCTGAGCCCACTCATCTAATTTATCAAGGTCCGCTTGGAGCTCTTCGCAATCCTTTGTGGTTCTCACCACCCTACATAATTTGGTATCATCTGCAAACTTGGTCACCACGCTACCCACCCCTACTTCCAGGTCATTTATGAATAGGTTAAAGAGCACTGGTCCCAAAAAAGGGATCCTTGGGGGACACCACTCCCGACATCTCTCCATTGTGAGAACTTCCCATTTACACCCACTCTTTGTTTCCTGTTTCCTCAACCAGTTTTTAATCCATAGGAGGACTTCCCCTCTTATTCCTTCATTGCTGAGTTTTCTCAACAGTCTCTGGTGAGGGAACTTTGTCAAAAAAGCCTTTTGGAAATCCAAGAGACAATGTCCACCGGTACACCCCTGTCCACATGCCTGTTTACACCCTCAAAGAACTCTAGGTAAGTTTCCAGTAAGACAGGATTTGCCTCTGCAAAAGCCATGTTGACTCTTTCTCAGCAGGTCTTGTTTCTTTTCTACATGTTTTATAATTTTATCTTTAATGAAAGATTCTACTAATTTACTAGGAACAGATGTCAAACTGACTGTCTTGTAATTTCCCTCGGTTCCCCCTAGATCCTTTCTTAAAGATTGGTGTGACATTGGCCATCTCTCCAGTCTTCAGGGATGGAGCCTGCTGATTTCAGGGATAAGTTGCATATTAAAGTGAGAAGATTCTAGCACTCGGCATGCTTGAGCTCTTTAAGAACTCTTTGGGTGAATGCAATCTGGGGCTAGGGATTTGGTAACATTTAGTTTATCAATGGCTGCCAGAACTTCTTCCTTGTCTACCACTATCTTCGCTTAGTTCCTCTGATTCGGCCTCCTAAGAAGCTTGGTTCAGGTGCAGGAATGTTCCTCACCTCCTCTTGGGTGAAGACAGATGCAAAGAATCTTATATTCAGCTTCTCTGCAATCTCCCTGCCATCTTTTATGAAGCACACCCTTTGTTCCTTTGTCATCTAACGGACCTGCAATTTCCCTTGCTGGCTTCCTGCTGCTTTGATGTACTTGAAGAACTGTTTGTTGCTGGTCTTGATGTTCATAGCCATGCGTTCCTCATAATCCTTTTTTGCCTCCCTTACAGCTAACTTGTTTCTCTTTTGCCACCATTTGTGTTCCCTCTCATATTCTTCATCAGCCAAACTGGACTTCCATTTTCTAAAAGACATTTTCTTTTTTCTGATAATTTCCTCAACCTCTTTTTTCTGATAATTTCCTCAAACATTCGAATGCTAAGTGTCTTTTTAGAAGTCCGTCCCACTGAGGTCAATAGAGATTACTCTATGGCCGTGGTGGCAAACCTTTGGTACTCCAGATGTTATGGACTACAATTCCCATCAGCCCCTTCCAGCATGGCCAATTGGCCATGCTGGAAGGGGCTGATGGGAATTGTAGTCCATAACATCTGGAGTACCAAAGGTTCGCCACCACTGCTCTATGGTGAGTGTGCTTAAAAGGAAAGCCTTGCTTCAGTATTCCTGAAAAGGAAGCATCTGCTTTGCACCTGGGGAGTATCAACACAGCTCTGGCCAATATGCATGTCAGTCACTGCAAAGGGAAAGAGAGCACAACACAGCTCTGCTTAAGGGAAATGCACTTGGACCTAATCGCCGTTTGCCGTATGGAACTACATGGCAGTGGATGAGAGACTGTCCTCCATGTTCATCACCTGTGGAATGACCTTCCCTGGGAGGCTCACCTGGCCCTTGCTTATTCTCTTTTATTTATTTATGAATGTTTTTACCCTGCCATCTAGAGGTCTCTAGATCTCTTTTATTTATTTATGAATGTTTTACCCTGCCATCTAGAGATCTCTAGACGGCTCATCATAAAATTAAAATACTAATGCATACCAACAAAAACAAACACCATAAATAAAATAGTAATAATAAAACATGACAATAAAACATCACAACATTAATCCCATCCCTACTCTTTCCCTAACCCCCACTCCCACCCTCCAGACCAGCAGCTGCAGAGGGGCTTCCAGGGGGCTAACCAAATGCCTGAATGAAGAGAAAAGTCTTCACCATGTGCCTAAAACCATTCCAGAGCCTGAGGCCAATCACAGAGAATGCCCTCCAACGTGCCCTCACCCTTCACACCTCAGTGGGGGAAGATACTACCAGGAGTGCCTCCCCTCTGACCTTGGTGCCTGGGCAGGTACATGCAAACACAGGCGCTCCTTTGTGTAGGCAGAGCCTGAGCCATTTAGTGCCAACACCTTGAACTGGGCCAAGGAGCAAATTGGGAGTCAGTGCAGTTTTTTAAGAAGTGGTGTGATGTGTGTCCAGTCAGATGTACCAGTTTATAGCAGCAGCTGCATGCAGCAGCAGCTCCAGCTTCTAGACCATCTTCAAGGGAAGTGCCATGTAGAGTGCATTACAGTAGTCCAATCAAGAGGTTACCTATGGCCAGGTCCCCTTTGCCCCTAAATGGGTAGAGCTGGTGAACCAGACGGAGCTGATGGAAAAACCCTCATAGTCTCCACCATCACCTAAACCTCAAAGGACAGTGATAAATCTATGAGCACCCCCAGGTTTCCCATACAGTCCTTCTGGGGCAATACAACCCCATCCAAAACCAGGACCCCCATGATCTTGCAGGCCCAGAATACAGAGAACCTCCTTGTCTGGATTCAGCCTCAGTTTATTGGTCCTTCTCTGAACCATAGCTGTTTCCAGGCCATAGTCCGACACATGGAGCGCCTCTCCTGACTCTGATGAAATGGGGAGATGGAGCTGAATGTCATCCATGTATTGAAGATATTTGACTCTAAATCCCCTAATGACTTCACTCAGTGGCTTCATATAGTTGTTGAACAGTGCAGGAGACAGGGCTGAGCCCTGGGGAATCTTGCAAGCATGCTCCCAGGGCTGTGAGCATGAGTCCCTCAGTGCTATCTGCTGGAACCAACCCTGGAGGCAGGAGGAGAACCATTGTAACATGGTGTCCCCCAATCCCAAAACAGGTCAAAAAAACATACCTAGGCTTTTATCTTTTATCAGTTTGCCCTGGGATCATCGAGAGCTGAAAAAAGGATTTAGCCATGGTCAGTTCTTGGAAGGGAGGCCACCAAGGAAGACTGGGTTGCTATGCAAGGAAGTCAGTGGCAAACAACCTCTGCTCATTTCATGCCTGGAACATCTCCTGGGATGGGGTCACTGTGAATGAATTGCAGCTCAACAACATGTGTTTCTTCTTCGCCTGAGGGGTTTTTATCTCTTAAATGTTTTATAATCTGTGCCTGGCTAGCCTGGGGATCTTTTTATTTACATCATTTTAGCCTGCTTGATGTGTATTTTATGCTGCTGTTCTGCCCTGGCTTGTTTTAACAGCGTGTTGTTGTTTTTCGTGTGTTCTGAATTACTCTGGGTGGGTTTGATTCAGATATAGGCATGCGTGTAAGAAGCCCTGGGCATCTAGTTAGTTTTCCTACATCAGAGCATTTGACTCCTAGCCAATGGTGCACCTCAGTAACATTTTAGGTTCGTTCTGGGTATGGTAGAATCTCAGTTTCCATTTTAATCTTTTATTAAAGTATAACTATTGATTCTTCATATTGACTGAATCAACAAAACATTCATCCATCCATCCTTGTTATACAGATAACTAAAGGAAAACAATTACAAGAATCCATAGAAGTATCTTACCCCAGAAGTAAGCAGATCATGGGCATGGAGCCTCTTCTGACAAGAAGCTATTGATCAGTTCAGTTTTCCCATATTTATAGGATTTCAACATTATCTCCTAACAATAGTCAACTATCCCAGAAAAGGATGCACATTCTTTGCTAATGCATTATCTTGTAACTTCAAACACCATAAAACTTTTGAAATGTGTTCTTAAGATATATAAAAACTTCAGGGTCATTCTTGCTGCTTTTTATTGTAGCAAAGTCTACTCAAAATAGTAATTACAAGTTTCTCATAGATATGAATACCTTTTGGTCCTCAACCAACACGCTCATACTTGAACCACACAACCACTTCTGTGAAGATGGACATTCCTTCCATTCTTAGACACTCTCTGTACATGGGCTTCAATAAATTACATCTATTGATATGAGTTAGATGACTTGTAATTTACACAAAGCCATATAATTATGTTTCTACTTTATTTCTTCCCATCCCTTTCCAAGGCTATGCTATTCTGGTACGCTAGGCTTCCTTTCTAGCATGTTTCACTGACAGGCCAAGCTAACTAGGTTTCTGTACACAGAGAAACTTGTCTCTTCATTACCTCAAATGGTGGGGTCTGCCTGTTTTAGAGTGGGGAATTAGCAAAGGGCAGACCTAGCTTAGCGAGAGGCTGGGTAAGCTTGAGAACTTTGTCACCAAAGTTTACGTAGATGGGTTTCTGCAAGAAATCCAGAAGAGAATGGAATAAAAGTTTAACAATTTTTTAATTGAAAAGTGTGAAAATAATAAATTTACAAGCACACAAATCAGAACAGCAGAGAATTCACACAGGGCTAAGATTTAGATAGTGTTGAGGGTAGAGATCTTGAATAGGTAAGGGGTTTGGGGAATAAAAGGCTATAAATACCAGATCTAGAAGCGGAATGGCTCGATGAGCAGAGTCCAGCTACCCACACTGAGCTCCATTGGAAGAAGAAAGACAGCACAATGGGATTAGTATCAACCAGACAGAGAGATGTTCAAGGAAATACTGAATGGTACAGAATAACTAAACCGAAGACAGTCCAGGAAATAGTGAACACCAGGTGTTGGATGAGGGGGCTAGATATAGGGAGAAACTGGCCCTCAGGTTATGCTAGGTGACCCTAATCTCCCAGAGCAAAGGCAGGCCTTGCCTTTCCAGAGGAGAGAGAAGAGAAGGTCACTTCACTTAAGCATTGGATGCTTAAATTAAGTGGTGGATACTTAAAATTAATATTTGACACTTACCCTGTTTCCCCGAAAATAAGACATAACCCCAAAATAAGCCCTAGCATGATTTTTTGGAATTTTTGGAGGATGCTTGAAA
This sequence comes from Sphaerodactylus townsendi, assembly GCF_021028975.2. Classification (NCBI taxonomy): domain Eukaryota; kingdom Metazoa; phylum Chordata; class Lepidosauria; order Squamata; family Sphaerodactylidae; genus Sphaerodactylus; species Sphaerodactylus townsendi. The sequence continues at coordinate 103,751,677 of NC_059430.1, forward strand.
TATAAGCGCTACTCCAAAAATAAGCCCTAGTTACAGATTCCCCAGCACAGCTGACCTGGTCATGTGGGAGGTGCAAAATCGTGGAAAAAATAAGACATCCCCTGAAAATAAGCCCTAACACATCTTTTGGAGCAAAAATTAATATAAGACCCTGTCTTATTTTCAGGGAAACACGGTAGACTTAAATATTGGCCATGCTGGCAGGGGCTGATGGGATTTGTAGTCCATGAACATCTGGAGTCTCAGGTTGCAGACCTCTGTTCTAAGCCAAGGAGTATCTGAAGATATTTAGATTCAGGGGGAACCTGACTCAATCCCAGCTTTGGGATAAAGCCAATGTAAATAGTGGTCTTGGGAGAGGTTAGTCAGAAACTAGAAGAGGAGATTAGTATTTTAGCAGAATGGCTGGCAGGAACTCCTTGATGAAATCATGTTAGCATACTCTTCGGCGTATTTCGCATGGGCCAATAACAGCGGTGTGAAAACGGTATAAACCCGTTTTACACCGTTTTAAACCATTTTACACCGTTTTCACATTGTTTTCACACTGCTGTTTTGGGCCCATGCAGAATTCAGGCAGGTATGCTGAGCCTGGAGATGGGAACTTTCTTCCCAAGATAAATGCATTGTCTTTCCCATAATCTATTTAGGAAAAGGTGTGGCAGGCTTGCTTTGCAAGCTGATGTTAGTGGGGCTATTCCAGGCAGGATTTTGTCCTTGTGGGTGATATTAGCCAATGCAGAGGATCGAGCCCATCTTTGTACTACATCTTTAAGCCATCCCAAGGGTTGGCAGGATGGGTAGAGACACTGATCCATTCCACACAGCATAAAAAAGACATATGTGGGATGTCTTAAAAAGAAGCAACGGCCTCTTTTCACTCAGCACACCCAAAAATAAAATGTCTGGGGTTATCTTAAGAAGAGGCCGTTTCTGGTGTGCTTTCCAGACAGCAAAGGCATCAGAGGGGGAAAGAGTATGTTTCCCACCTGACCATTTTCACCTTCACTTGGGCCCGACATTTTGTCTACAGCTGAAGGGCTGCTTCCTGCCACCATTTGATGAATGTTGCCCCAGGATATTTGCTCTGCAGGCTCCGATCCTGGGCACTTTTTCAGCCCAAAAAGTGCACAGTTGTACTCAAACTGGCCCTGTTGATTCTGGCAATATATAGTTTTCTTTTCTTTTTTTTCCCAATGAGCTATCTTTGTAGCTACACTGGCACACATAAGAGAGTATTAGCCACTCAGAAGACCTGTCTACCACACACTGAGAAGCATTGGGCTGACGTGCCCTCCGCAGACCAACTTAATCTTTCAGTGCAATAAGAAAAAACTAAGTTGGTTTGCGGAGGGCAGGTCACCTCAGTGCTTCTCAGTGGGAAGTAGATGGACAGGGCACCTGTTTTAGCATCCACAGGACATCTTATTTGGGCTGTATTTCTGGTTATATCCATGACAAGTGGCATGTTTTAATCTGTTTAATGGCTTTGCTCATTGTTGTAAGCAGCCTCATGCAGTTCTCTGGAGAGGTGGCATATAAATTTTTAATAATAAATTAAAAGTCCCAACAGTTCCAGTGGTGGGATTCCAAGAGCATCCTGGTTGACCACTGTGTGAACAGACTGCTGGATTTGATGGGCTTTAATCTGATCCAGCCTGGCTATTCTTGTGTTCTTGTTCACAATGTATCTCACAGCTATTTGTACCTGATGGACCCAGGTGTCAATCAGATGGGTAATCTGCCAAATACATGCTGAGAAAGATCATCTCGTTTCTCCAGGAATAATTCTGGGGATGTTCTTCATACGCTAGCCTCTTTTTAAGCACCTCCCTTTCATTATACATTTGAAGAAAGTGGATTAAATTTCCCTTTTCTCATGTTCCCCCAGGGAACCTCTGCGGGAAGCATCTTTTATTCTGCCAGCATCCAGGTCTGAATGTGTAGAATGGCTAAGCTGCTTCAGCTTCAAGGAAATCTAATAGGATCCTTTGAATATAAGTAATAATCTCCACCAAGTAAGGTCTGCCGTTTTCAGAGTTCAGACAAAGAAGAGGAGGTCCCACAAGGCTATGCCAGAACATACCGTGCATTCTAAATCCACCATCATAGATTCCAAGGTCATATATATTTAATACGAAGTATTCAGTGTTGGGGAATGAAAAGCAGCATAGTATAGAGCCAAATCTCATCAGATCTTATGTGCATGAGAGACCACCAAGAAAGGCTCTGCAGAGGAACATGCTGGGAAACCACGTCTGATTCTCACTTGCCTTGAAAGCCCCTCACTGGAGATGCCATAAGTGGGTTATAACATGATGGCACTTTGAACACATATTCAGTGTTTGAGTTTCATGTAAAACTCAAGCAGCAGTGTTGTAGTGGTTAAGAGCAGGTGAATTCTAATCTGGAGGAACCGGGTTTGATTCCCCACTCTGCCGCCTGAGCTGTGGAGGCTTATCTGGGGAATTCAGATTAGCCTGTGCACCCACACACACACCAGCTGGGTGACCTTGGGCTAGTCACAGTTCTTTGGAGCTCTCTCAGCCCCACCCACCTCACAGGATGTTTATTGTCGGGGGGAAGGGAAAGAAGATTGTAAGCCCCTTTTAGTCTCCTTACAGGAGAGAAAGGTGGGGTATAAATACAACCTCCTCCTCCTCCTCCTCCTCCTCCTCCTCCTCCTCCTCTTCTTCTTCTTCTAAAAAACAGAATGCATATCTCATCTGACCCATGGAATTGGCATTTGGACCATAGTCCCATGAAATGTAGCATTAATTTCCTCACAAAGTATTGCATACTCACAAATTCAAATCGGGTTAATCCAATCCAAGACCACTACTCACCATGTACACTTTTGTCAGTGTAATCCAGGGGGGTGGGGGAATGTAGCCAAAGGGCTGTGAAGTCAGTATGACCTCACTGACAGCATCAGTGCCAGTCCAGACAGCTTAAATGGCCCTACACAAGTGAGCAGGGCATTAATACCAGCGGTGGGGCACTGTGTGGTTCCATGGTGCATGGACACAAATGCTGCTGCTGCTGCTGTGCCAGCACATGCCCCCATCTGCTGTCAATTTACGCCAGCATAACTTAATGCATAGCCCATTACTATGGTGAGTTTCAGGCCTTTGTTCAGATTAATATTAAAATTACCACACAAAAAAGATACACTATTGATCCTCCAGAAGTACCTGCAGAAGAGGAACTGCTCCTCCATGGACGGGGGAAGGCAGCAAACATGAAGCTAGCCAGGCAAATGCTGGGGCTGTTTTACTTTCCCCTCACACGCAGGGAAAACTCCATACTTTCCGCACTCCTCAAAACTGCAGGGCTTCTGGGATATGAGGCATGGTGAGTTTGGAAAGGGGGAAAATGTGTCTGCAACCAAAACTCTGTCCCAAAGGGAGAGTACTCTTGTCATCACAGAGCAGACCAAAAGTGCATAACAGGCCACTATCTCTTACGAAACAATGCTTGCAAAGTGCCCCACAAATCCCAGGAAGGTTGGTTTGGTCTGAAATGGCTTTGCTGGCTGATTTGATTATTATCTGGTGAGGGTGCCCCTGCCTAGTAACCCCAGAATATATTATGGCCTGTCCTGGAAGTATGGCAAAATCGTCCATAAGAGCCTCAGTGGATGCTGCCATGAAAGATGGTGCAAACATTTTTTTTTAAACTCTTGTTCTGGAATCAAATGATGAGTGGGAGGCAAAGAGGAGCTAGATTCCTTTAACAACTAGGCTGACTGTTAGTGAAACTACTGCATTTGGGTCAGTTCGTCTTTTGAGATTCCACACAGTCTGTTGTCCCGGCTCCAGAGTTTGGTGTGCAGTGGAGACCCATCAGAAATCTCAGTCTTAAGTTTAAACATACAAAGCTCCGAGTATTCTTGACTGAAAACATACTTGGAGATTGTACATAAGATGCTAAGGTGCCTGCAGGGCTCTCTGTGCATAACCTCTCATGCTCTTCGCTGTGTGTCCCCTTAATGACAAAACCAGCCAACTGCTGAGACTTCAATAATTTTCATAGGAGATGTCAGTGTTTCTTCTTATTATTGAACTCCAGGTTTCCCTTCTCTAGATCAGGGGTCTGCAACCTGCGGCTCTCCAGATGTTCATGGACTACAAATCCGTGAACATCTGGAGAGCCACAGGTTGCAGGCCCCTGATCTAGATACTGCTGCTGCCACCCCCACCTGGAACAGAGGCCAGGAAGGTTAGCTGACATTGCCTGGGGACACATGAATGTTCCTTATGCTGTATCACACCCTTGATCCATTGAAGTCAGTATCATCTACTTAGACTTGCAGCCACTCTCTGAAATCTCAGATAGAGGTTTTTCACATCTCCTGAGCCCTGATCCTTTCAACTGGAGATGCTGAGAATCGAACCTAGGATCTTATGCCTGCCAAGCAGATGCTCTACCAACTGATCTACAGCCCCTCCCCAAGGAAGCCTGAGAAAGTGAAGGATGCTGCCCATTTATCTGTGACTGGAGTTTCTAGCAGGGCAGAGTTACGGAGAGCAAAGAAATTATAACCTGCCTCTGCCTCACTGCAAAAAGGAATAGCTAGTTTGGCCCGGGGAGGAGAGCTCTGTTTGCATGAATTTTTGCTTGGCCGGCTACACTGACACAGTTTGCAGATTGCTTTCATGATCTTCAGGGGTGCTTTGAAACCCAGCCGCTATAATTGCATCCAGATAATACTGAACTCCACATCGGATCTTGAGGAGCGGTAACATCATCATTCAAAAACCACTGGAAGTGGATGCAAATTCTTATCACATTTGACCGAAAAAGTAGTGTGTAAAGCAGTGTTTCCAAACCTTTTTGACGTCGCAGTACCCTTGACCTCGCTCTTCATGTCTCAGGGTACCCTTGAGGTTCGTTTGATTTTTTTTCTTTGCATTTTTTAGGGTTTAAAGGAGAGCTCCCTTTAAATCTACCCCCCCCCCCCAAATCCAAGTCGAAATTTAGGCAAATAAAACAATGCTATTTTTCAATGTTGTTTAAAGGGAGCCCTTGAGGCTTCCAACTTTCCCTTTAAAATCCATTTGATTCCAGTGTGGCAGGGCAGGCGGTAGCATTGTCATGGTACCCCTGGGACGTGCTCATGGCACCCCCAGGGTACCACGGAACCCTGGTTGGGAATCACTGTAAAGGCTTCAAATCTGTACAAATGTAGAGCAAGTTTAAAAAGAAACCGTTTACTATACGTTATAACAGTGATGGCGAACCTATGGCACGGGTGCCAGAGGTGGCACTCAGAGCTCTCTCTGTGGGCACGTGCACACAGAGTTCGTCATGTGTGGGGCAGAAAATCACCCCACACACACACACAAACATCTAGGCTGGCCTGGGCCACTGAGCACGACAAGCCTGATGCCTGTGCTCCGGGTGGCTGCTGCCCAAGGGGGGGGGGGCGCGGAGGAGGCAGAGATACTAGAGAGGCACAGAGCGGTGCATGTGGGACTTGCTGGAGGCTAGAGCAGGGTGGCCCCTGCTTGAGTGGGTGGGGCGGAGGAAGAGGGAGCCAACTGTTTTTTTCTAAACTAAAACCTCAGCATTCCGGTTAAATTGCCAGGTTGGCACTTTGAGATAAATAAGTGGGGTTTGGGTTGCAATTTGGGCACTCGGTCTCAAAAGGTTCGCCATCACTGCGTTATAACTTTTGTGAAGCCTCTGCAGCCTTCGTGCAACAGCAGGAGCCATTCTGCGAATCAAGGCTAGCGAGCTTATTTGCTCCAAATAGTTCTGCCGACGATCCTGCTGCCCGCAGAAGTGGAGCGGTGTCAATCACAATAGCTTAATTGGGAGCTCCTGAGCGCGCGCGGAGGCAAATGCATCCTTTATTACTGCAAGAATGAAACATATTCTCTTCATTTAACCTTTCTTGCCGAGAACATTAAGCCTCGTAACGTCTGCCCCGGAGGTGCCACATTTTGTCACATCCTCCGAACAAAACCCCGGTGCTTCTTGTCTGAATTTCTCAAAATAGTCCTCAGTCACAGATGTCGTTTTTCTGCTCCAGCAGGTTTCACCTGTATCGTTGACTTCAAGCAATTAATTCTCAAACATCCAATTCCACAAATGGGGAGAAGAATGGGAGGATCACCAGGCCTTTGAAGAAAGGGTGCTGGGGAGGGGGGGCGGTCAGAAGCACAAAAGCCTCAGTGGTCACAAGCGGCTGAGTCACCGGGTTTATTTTCTAAAGCATGCACAACAGCTGGTGAATAAGCTTGTGAACTTCCAGGCACAGTCTCGCAATCTCCTGGAACTACAGCTGAAAGCCAGTGTGGTGTAGTGGTTAAGAGCAGGTGCACTCTAATCTGGAGAACCAGGTTTGATTCCCCGCTCTGCCACTTGACCTGTGGAAGCTTATCTGGTGAACTAGATTAGCTTGTGCACTTCAACACATGCCAGCTGGGTGGCCTTGGGCTAGTCACAGTTCTTCAGAGCTCTTTCACCCCCACCCACCTTACAGACAGTGGTGGGATCCAAAAATTTTAGTAACAGGTTCCCATGGTGGTGGGATTCAAACAGTGGCGTAGCGCCAATGGGACTGGGCGGGGCACGACAGGGGCGTGGTTGGGCATTCCGGGGGCGGGGCATTAATAATTTCTCTGTTACTGTAAAAAACTCTTACTGTAAAAAAAAGTTCCTAATTTCCAGCTGGTATCTTTCTGTCCATAATTTAAACTCATTATAGCAAGTCCTATCGTCTACTGCCAACAGAAACAACTACTTCTCCTCTAATTGACTGCCTGTCAAATACTTAATACTTTCAAATACTTAATTTTGTTTCTAGAAATCAAAAGAAGGATACTTTCCTTAAGGAACTTTACCATATTTCTAAAACATGTTTTTAAAACAGCCCAACAGGGAGAATTATCCCGTTTTCTACTTTCGCTAACCAGCCACATAGGAAACAACAGGACTTTATGATTTTTGGACCGAATGGAATTTCTAACGGAAAAGCAGACCCAATTAGTAACCCCCTCTCGGCACACACAAATAATTAGTAACCCACTCTCGGGAACTAGTGAGAACCTGCTGGATCCCACCTCTGCTTACAGAGTGTTTGTTGAGAGGGGGAAGAGAAAGGAGTTTGTAAGCCCCTTTGAGTCTCCTTACAGGAGAGAAAGGTGGGGTATAAATCCAGCTCTTCTTCTTCTTACAGGGATCAATTCTTCCATAGAAGATGGCAGGTATAGAGGGTAGACTCTACTATGGCATCACATGTATACTGAGCTACTTCCCCTCCCTAAATCCTATTCCTCACCAGGATGCAGATACACACACACGGATCTCCAGGACTTTCCAAAACGAAGTTAGCAGCCTTATTTATTACCCATATTCCTGGCACACTGAAATGCAATTACAGAAACTGTAGGTAGGAAGAGAACTAATTTCCTGGGAATAGATTGGGAGGCTTAAGCCCCCTGACCCTTTTGGACATTTCAGACTGTGTTGCTCTCATCTTGTGCCATCCTGCAATAATGTAAATTTTAATACAGTTTTTCATATCTTACTAGTGCTATGAAACAATTACCTACTTGAGAAGGAGTTGCTCTTTCACCATTAGACTGTTTTGACCAGTGGTTCTCAACCTGGGGTCGAGACCCCTTTGGGGGTCGAATGCCTCTCTGCATCAGCCTTCTCCATCTGTAAAATGGATAAGTGTTAGGGTTGGGGGTCACCACAACCTGAGGAACTATATTAAAGGGTCGCAGCATTAGGAAGGTTGAGAACCACTGGTTTTGACTATATGGCACATATAGTCACCGTAGTGTAGTGTTTAAGAGTGGTTGGACTCTAATCTGGAGAACTGAGTTTGATTCTCCGCTCTTCCACATTAAGCCTGCTGGGTGGCTTTGGCCTAGTCACAGTTCTCTCAGAACTCTCTTAGCCCCACCTACCTCTCAAGATGTCTGTTGTGGGGACAGGAAAGGAAGCCACTTTGAGACTCCTTAAATGTAGAGAAAAGTGGAGTATAAATTTAAACTCTTGTTCTCCATATTTCACACTCTCCCATTTTCCTATTTCATATGGAGTCTCCTATAGAGACTTTGCTCGCATATTCATGACGCGTTTTAAGGTTGGTTCCCCATTTCAGTTGATTCATAACACAAAAGAGATTTTTTTTTGTTTGTTTATCTTATGACCGTGCTTAGTTTGGGCTCAGTTTATTCCATTGGAATTAGGTTCATACTTAATTCAGCAGAAGCATTTGAGCAAGGGAAGAGAAATTACTTTTTCATTCATGAATGCTTGTATTAGCACAAATGATGCGACCATGCCTGGCAGATGCAGCCATGTGAATCAGAGTTTGCAGACATTTTTACTAGGTTTTATTATTGTAGGAATGTTTTCCTGTTTGAGAGGTTGAAATATTTCTTTGCAACTAATTCCTCTGAGGGTCCAAATATGTTGCGATTCTTTGGTTTGCATGGTTTTGATTCCTCACTCTTTGTTGTTGTGTGTTTTATTATTTTCTGTCCCCACCCCCCTACTTTTCTGTCCCCCTCGTCACCCCACACACACTTGCTCAATTTTCCCACAGCTGTGGCTGAATAATGCAAGTCTTATGGATGAATTCCTTCTCTTGACCTTGACTTTGAATTTGAGAGCCAGCATGGTGTAGTGGTTAAGAGCAGTGGACTCTAATCTGGAGAACTGGGTTTGAGTCCTCACTTCTCCACAAGAGAGGCAGATTTGGTGAACTGTATTTGTTTCCCTCTCCTATACATGAAGCCTGCTGGGGGGCCTTGGACTAGTCACAGTTCTCTTAGAACTCTCTCAAGAGTGTTTGGGCTGCAGGAGTGGCATGTAGTCAGTGACACTGGGACTTGCCAAAACACCAGTACAGAAGGCTTGGACTTAGACCGCCATTTTGGTTGGGGTACGTCCATAGAGCCCAATGAAGAGCTTCTTGGTGACTGGAAGGGGTTTTCCCCCCTTGGAGGCATGGTGCTGCATCCTTCTACCATGGCTTCTGGATTGGGTTGCCCAAGCCACTATTGTGTTGGAGGCGGGAGGACGGTCTCGGTTTTTGGTCAACTGGAATCCACAGTACTTTGGACACACATGAAGTTGTTTTATACTGAACCAGACCATTGGTCCACCAAGGTCAGTATTGTCTATTCTGATTGGCAGCAGCTACCACATCACCTATTACCTGGTCTTTTTAACTGAGCCAATGCCAAGAATTGAACTTTGGGCTTTCTGTGTGCAAAACAGAGGCTCTTCCACTGTAAGCCACAGCCCCTCCTCAGAACTTCGAAAGAAAACAAATCCTTGCTGAAAACCCTGAACTACTTATTTATTTAAAGCATTTTTAGTCATGCCTTTTCACCCCATTAGGGCCCTTGAGGTAGAGAATATTTTAAGAGATAGTAAAAAATTTAACTTTAAAAACAATGACTATATCTGAAATATCCGTTCAAACAAAAGCTGGATATGCAATTATTGGAAATGTTTTATTTAAAGCTGGAGCTAAGCCTAAAGAGGAGGCAAGCTGTGCAAATATGTTTGCCCCCATCAGATTGTTGGCAGTTGTTTGGTGGAGCTGAAAGGACTGCAAAAAATCTTCAGTGGGCAGAAAGAACCAGGAAACGCAGGCAAAATACTTCACAGCTCCCTCAGCCACAGGGATATTCTCTCTAGGCTGATTTAAACTGAGGGGAAAGCACTGGTTTCATTTCCCCTCAGTTATGTTGACACACAACCAAATCTTGTGGGACTGACTCCTTTCTCCGCATGTTATCCCTGATTGGCTGAGATCACCCAGGAAAGAAGAAACTGACTTTTAAAAACTTAGTGGTAGAGGGGAAACATAGATAAATAGTAAAAGGTACTGTTTGGGGATTTCAAGGCATTTCAGTTCCCTTTTAACCTCAAAGATTTTCTAAAGTGCAAACTTGGTACAAACCTACCCAGAACTCTTCTTACCTCACAGTCTATTTGAACCTCTGTTCGCCGTGGAGTGCCATCCCTTGCTTTCCAACTGGGTACTGCCAAAAATTCCTCTTTGCAGTTGACACCAAAGATTGTCAAATTTCTCATCCGTCTTTTGACAGAAATAAGGTGGGTGGTAGTCCCCTGCAGGGAATTCTCTCTCATTAAATGAGTAAGGGGGTATTTTAAGGAAACCAAGGTTAGAAGAGGTCATAAGACAATGAACCATGAAAAAGCCTGTTGGACTCCATGAGACCCAGAAAGTTCAAAGCACATTTGAACGAGCTCCCTCCCACTGAGCTATTCATTCCTGCCTGAGCTCAACCCCAGGTCAATATGCAAAGCTGGATTACATGGATGAGAATCTACACTCTTCTGTAAACCCTGGGCTTTGTTACTGGAAACTATGAGTGAGGTGATCTTCATGGTGCCTATTTGCCAGAATGTTATGAAAAGTTAAGAATGACTGAAGAAGAAGAAGAAGAAGAAGAAGAAGAAGAAGAGGAGGAGGAGGAGGAGGAGGAGGAGGAGGGGGGGAGGGAGGAGGAGGAGAAGCAGCTTGGATTTATGTCCCCCCCTTTCTCTCCTGGGGATTACAGGAGAGACTCAAAGTGGCTTACAATCTCCTTTCCCTTTCCCCACCCCCCCAACAAACACCCTGTGAGGTGTGTGGGGCTGAGAGAGCTCCGAAGAACTGTGACTAGCTCAAGGTCACCCATTTGTCATTTGTTGGAGTGCACAAGCTAATCTGGTTCACCAGATAAGCCTGCACAACTCAAGTGCCAGAGTAGGGAATCAAACCCAGTTCTCCAGATTTGAGCGCACTTGCTCTTAACCACTATACCACACTGGCTCATCTAGCCAGGATTGTCAACTTCTAGGCAGGGTCTATCTTCCAGAATTACAACTGATCTCTAAACAACAGAGATCAGTCCCTCTGGAGAAAACTGCTGCTTCTGAGAAGGGACTGTATGGCATTATATCCCTCAGAGATTCCTCCCCTCCTCAAACTCTGCCTTCCCCAGCATCCACTACCTAAACTTCCCAATCTGGAGTTGGCAACCCTATTTCTGGTCTAGACAGCTTTCAAAGGGTATTAGTCACAGATGTCAAACTCCCGCCCCTCCAGATGTTATGGGCTACAGTTCCCATCATCCCCTGCCAGCGTGATGCTGGCAGGGGATGATGGGAACTGTAGTCCATAACATGATGCTGGCAGGGGATGATGGGAACTGTAGTCCATAACATCTGTAGGGCGGCCAGTTTGACACCTATGAGACAAATTAATGGAAACAGCTATTAGTCTTGATGAATAGATGAGCCCTCCATGTTCAGATGCAGTGCATTGGGTGGGGGACAACAGAAGATGCCCTCCATCTCTTGAGCATCCAGGAGATGTTTTTGTTGGGCTCAGTGGACCTGCGGCCTCATCCATTTGGGAGTCTTGCATGTTGTTGCCTTGCAACATTTGGGCTGAGGCCCATCTGTCTGTCTGGAGCCACATTCAGCTCAGACAGACATCAGCTGACTGTCTTGCTTAGCCCACAAATTAAATATGCTTGTCGTTCTTACTGGCCTTCTTGAAACCTCTCATTTCCCGCTAACTTGCTTGCGTCTCTAACACTGACCCCTGAGAGACTGTGTTAGGCACTTGCCTAACCACGAGAGGTTGAGGGCTCTGTCTGAAGGGAGGGTCATGGGAACACTGGGAAAAAGGAACAAGAGGCAAGAGCAGTTAATGGAGCTGAAGGACCAGCAGAAGAGGAGAACGAAGGTTATACAGAATGAACTGAGATCCATGGCCTCTGCTGGTTCACAGGCACTGGCCGTATAATCCTGGCACCAGTCGTTGCAGCTGAGGAAGTGGCCACATTTAATAAAAAAGACTTGCCGAGCTAAATGAATTCAATTTGCAATCTATATTTTTAACATTGTGTGATAATTGACTGCACATTGTTCTTTCCTGGATTACCATCTGCCTCCAAGGATCTGTTCTTTGTTCCCATTCGGAACCCAATAGAGCCATAGTTCCAATCTTCCCATCATCTAGGAGCAAAGAATCTTCTGCACGGGTCTTCGGTGTGGTGCCCATGGGCACCAGGGCACCAGCTGACATATCTCCTGGCACCCACCAAGTGCTTTTAGAAAGTGGGTGGGGCCAGATGGTGCTTTTGCGTGGGAGGCATTCTGACTGGCACCTGGAGATCTGATTGACGGAGCAGATTTTTAAAGTCAGTACTTTGGGAGCATCTGCCTCTGCAGCAGATTGTCACTGAGTGACGGGAGGTAGGTTGTGCGTAGATGCAAGAAAAGATTTTAAAATGGCATGTTCTTTTTGAAACAAAGTTTCTGCCTGAAATGTTGAAGAGTTACTAAGGCCGTTTCCGCATGGTCAAAATATCCCGAGGTGAGCGAGAAAAATATCCCCGTGCAGCCCTGAATTCCACACAGTTCACGGTGCTAACGCAGGCCTGCCCCGGTGCTGCCCCGCAATATTTCCCTTGCTCCAGGGTATTCAAAAATCGCCAAATTGGCAATTCTTTTGACCCTGCTGGGTGACCCTGCTGCCGTGCAAATACCATGGGAGCAGACCTGGTATATTTTTCTTGTTTCACCACTCCCTCTGTCTCCCAGTCACCAATCAGCAACCAGCTCACAGGAGGTGGCAGGTGGAGGAGACAGTGCTTCCCAAACCAGCCACACAAAACCCTGGAACTGACTCTTGCACAAAACAGCCAGCATTTTCCATGGGCACTGCCCCCCACATACTAAAACACAGGCTGCAAGACCACTATGTGTGTGTGTGGAGGGGGGAATGTAAGGGAAAAGCCACTTTCCATATGGGGGACAGGGGACTCAGATTTTGCACCAGGCTACATTTTCCCAAGGTACACCTCTGTCAGCAGCTGACAGAGTCCAAATCCAGCTTTAAATACCTCCTTCTGTACACTATCTGGTCGGATAAAAGGAAGGAGGGGAATCTCAGGAAATCTTGCACAGAAGATAAAAGAGAGGAGGCTTCCAAGTGTGAGGGAGATGCATTTTTAGGGAATAGTCTTTGGACCTATCGAAAAAGATTTGCGGGACACCAGGCATGCGCCGATCTGCTCACTGCTGCCACTCAAAAACATCAGCGAATCAGAACGCAGGACATCGGGCAAGCTCAGATCTGTCCTGTCCTCATACGGAACAAAATGGAGTATTACCTCCTGGTCCTGCCTCGACTCCTGGGAAGAAGCAGGGAGCCATGTGGAAAAATAGCCCCGGTATGCACGATCCTGGTTCTACCCCGGTGTAATTGTGCCATGTGGAAATGGCCTATTAGTTATGTACAACATCCCTCCCTGACATTTTGTAGCTGGTTCTGCCTTCTGTGGCAGCCATTTTATGTCTGTGCACACCACACTGTATCCTGGGTTTCCAGGTATCTCTTGGCAACTGATGGGGGATAGGTATCCTGACCTTCTCCCACCCTGACACCAATGCAGCTGCTGCTGACTCAGATGGAGGTGAGGTAGAAACCTCTAATGAGTCATTAGTGCTGGCTGCTGACCCTTTTGCTGCTGACGGAGCTGAAACAGGAACTAACAGAGCAGAACAGACAAGCAGCTCAGGTCTTGGTGATCTGATGTCTCCCACTCCTCCTGACTCTGTACACTTGGAACAGGCCACTGTTCCCAGTCCTGCAGGCGCTCCCCCACCATTAGAAAGGTGGGTGAGAGAAAAAAATGCAAGAAAGGAGGAAAAGTCTGAGGATAGCCAGACAACAGCTGCTGGCACTCAGCTCAGCTGATGACCCTGATTACACCTGAAGCAGGTAGCTCTCAGGCATTTAACAGAAGCTGAGAGAGCACGCTGCCTCTGTGGAAGCAATATGTCTGTTTTGCTCATGCTCCAACTCCCAGCAACCCACCTGTTGCCTGACCTTGGGCTGGCTGTGACCTTGGACTGCTTGACAACTCTCTTTCTTGGACAACGCTCCAGTTTGGACTCTCTCTGTCTTCCTGTTCCTTTACTTACTTGAACTGCTTTAACTACTCCCTGGAAAACCCCTCAGCTTTGGGCATTCTCTCTACTTCCTTGTCTTGACTAGACTTTTTGACCATGCACTGCACCTGACCCTGCTCCTTAGACCAAGCGGTGGGAGTGCGGCATGTGGCAATAGAGGAACTTACTGGCAGCAAGGGAGGTGTGCACTGGAAATAACTTCATCACGTCACCAGCAATGTGGGAACATTTGAGCACAAGCTCTTTGGTAGAAGCCATTTTTATCATAGAGGTTTTGCCCAAATACCAGAATGTCATGTATTTCTGGTGACACAATAGCATCACTTCTGGTAGGAGCTGGAAGTGATATTGCCATGCTGCTGGTGCTGGCTTTTTGCTGCCAGTGGTATAGCTGAAATGCAGGACTAGTCCTCCCCCCATTGCCAGTAAGTCCCCCTGCTGATCTGCTAATTGGTAACAGGGCATAGCCATGGGGCAGAAAATCCGGAGCCAAGGAGCCAAGGGGTGGGACCTGCCAACCCTACTTGTATCAGAATTCCAAAGGTGCCCACAAAAGAAGACAAGGTGGTACTGAACCAGGTCTGAGGGAGCTACCCAGCAGTAGGCAGGCACCCCATGTATCTTCTCCAGGACCAGCGACCTCAGGTGTCCTGATCAAAGGGCAGAAGGGAGCCCAGCCTGACACCATCTTTGGAAGGGCTGCGACAAGAACGCAGCACGCGAAGGAGCTATTGATTTCAGAGGACTTTTCACCTACGTCAGGAGAGGGGGAAATCTTGATCCTCTTCCCACTGCTTCAGAAAGCGGCAAATTTCCCCTTTAACAATCCCCTGTTATTAGAAACGAGGTGGCTTATTTCTCTGTCAGGCTTTGACATCCGTAACCTTTAACTCTCAAAGTCAAGCCTTTGCGGCTGACAGCACAGCACAGCAGCAGCGACAGCTGCAGGCCAATTCATTTCGCAGGCGCTTATTTTGTTTTCTTTGCTTTTTTTTTTTTAAAAAAAAAGAGGAACAAAAATATATCACCACGTCTCTCATTATCCACTTCATCAGCCTCAAACTGTTGGCTAATTGTGCTCTCCCTCCACAGCCTTCCTCTCCTCCTGACAAACTTTTAACAAGAGGCAGGTTCTCCGCTGTCACCTTCAGGATATCAGAGAGTTGCATAACATATGTAAATAAACTCAATTAAAATGGCTTGTGGAGCAGATCTCTTGATTGCACTTGTGCTAGAACTTGGCCCTGGTGGGGAAGGATTCTGCTGCCAAGCTGGTGGTTGGGGTGGTAGGGGGTGGAGGTGGGGTGGGATGGGGTGGGGTGGGGTGGGGCAAGGATCAAGCAGCAGAACACACAGCAAGTTCCTGCTATGGAAGAGGCTGCCAGTCTTAGATCGATTCCGCACTTGCGTTATCAACCTAAGTTCAAGCTGCGTTTGACCTAAGTGCTCCGCACAACCACTGGGATCGACGTGGTTTTGTACCAGCTTCGCCCCATGTAATGGTCAAATTTCCGACTCCAGTTGGGAACTACTACTTTTTCAGGGAACCACGCTCGAACTCAGCTCGATTCCAGTAAAGTGCGGAATCTCTGGTGCCAGAAGTCCCCCATTCAGCCAATCACAAACAGCGCACAATTTCCGCATACCAATGTAAGCAGCCAATCAAAAAACGCCACCTTCGTCCCTCCATTCCTGTGGCAGTTTTTTTTATAACATGTGTGGGGATGGACAGAACATGGCCGTAGAACAGTAGCCAATCGGAATGGAGCGGAAAAGAGGCACAGGATGATTCCGCCCTCCGAGATGGGATCAAGCTGGTTGCAGTGGGGAACAACAATGGCTTTGACCTAGGTCAGTATCCTTCTCAAGAAACTGGGTCGAACCTATTTACTCATGTGCGGAATCGCCCTCAGCTGGAACTTTCACCTGTTGCAACATTCACCTGGGTGGAATGAGACAAGGGGAGATGAACCTGTACTGTACCTGTACTTAGTTCAAAGAAGAATGTGTGTATAAAGGGCCAACCTTATTCATACCCTTTTCAGGATAAAAATGACAGCAGATTTGAGAATTCGTCCACCATTTCCTGGACTGTCTTTGTTTTAAATTACTCTGCTTGGGCCTTAGGGCCTTGGAGACAGAACTAGGCAGGCACCAGGATGCAAACAGAGCATTAAATGGCAAATTAATTCTCAAATCTGGCGTCATCTTTATCCTGAAAAGGGTATAGCTTCCAGGATCTGGTGAGATCGGGCTAGCCTGAACCATCTCGGCCAGGACTCAATGAAGAACATCAATGTTGAAATGTATCCATGCGGAAACATGTAAGGGGAGGTGGGAAGGGATATGGACCAGAATGGAAAATTCAAGTCGATTTTTCAAAGGAAAAAAATCTGTGAGCACCAACCGTCGCAGAGCAAGTTGATTTCGCTTTCTGTGAGTGACCCTGACCTGAGTAGCCCAGGCTTGTCAAATCTCGTCACATCTCAGGAGCTAAACAGGGCTGGCCCTGGTTAGTACTTGAATGGAAAGTTCACCAAGTAAATTCAGGGTCTCCACACTGGGGGAGACACTGACCAACTACCGCTGGTGCTAAAAACCCTACAGGGTCAGCAAAAGTCAACTGCAACTAAAAACAACTACAGGGTCGGCATGCACGTAGGTAAGGGGGGTTCTCGGGTTTGAACCCCCCCATTCATGTCCGAAGCTCCGCCCACCCGTTTGTGGGTTTTAAAAACATTTTAGTGCTTTTTAGGTTTTTGGCCTGCAGGGGGCGCATTGTTTGGGCTAGCAGCACCAAACTTTCAGGGATTGTTTGGGAGACTCTCCTGATGATACTACCTGGGTTCGGTGAGGTTTGGTTCAGGGGGTCCAACGTTATGGACTCCCAAAGGGGGTGCCCCCATCCTCCATTGTTTCCAATGGGAGCTAATAGAAGATGGGGGCTACACCTTTGAGGGTCCATAACTTTGGACCCCCTGAACCAAACTTCACCAAACCTGGAATGTATTATCAGGAGAGTCTCTTACTGATACCACCCAGGTTTTGTGAAGTTTGGTCCAGGGGGTCCAAAGCTATGGGCTCCCAAAGGGAGTGCCCCATTTTCTATTGTTTTCAATGGGAGCTAATAGAAGATGGGGGCTACACCTTTGAGGGTCCATAACTTTGGACCCCCTGAACCAAACTTCACCAAACCTGGGTGGTATCATTAGGAGAGACTCCTAAAGATACCCTGAAAGTTTGGTGCATCTAGCTTAACAATTTCACCCCTGACAGCAGGCACCCCCCAAATTTTTCCAGATTCTCGTTTTAAATCCACCCTCTTCGGCATGGATTTAAAGGGAGAATCTGAGGTCCTCAGTTTAGAAGAAGAAGAAGAGTTTGGATTTATATCCTCCCTTTCTCTCCTGTAGGAGACTCAAAGGGGCTGACAATCTCCTTGCCCTCCCCCCCTCACAACAAACACCCTGTGAGGTAGGTGGGGCTGAGAGAGCTCCGAGAAGCTGTGACTAGCCCAAGGTCACCCAGCTGGCTTTTGGGGAATGCACAGGCTAATCTGAATTCCCCAGATAAGTCTTCACAGTTCAAGTGGCAGAGCAGGGAAACCCGGTTCCTCCAGATTAGAATGCACCTGCTCTTAATCACTATGCCACATTGAAAGTGATGCTGTTTCAGAGTGGGGGATAATCCACCCCAAAACAGCATCACTTTCAATGTTGTTTAACTGGGGACCGCAGATTCTCCCTTTAAGGTGGATTTAAAAGGAGAATTTGGGCTCTCTAGTTTAAATGCCATTGAAAGTGATGATGTTTGGGGGTGAATTCCAGCATCACAGCAGCTGCCCGGGGGAGGGGGGGGCGCAAAACTCAGATTTTGCACCAGGCTCCATTTTCCCTCTATGCCTCTGCCTAGAGGGGAGGGGCAGGGGAGGGCAGGGCAGGGCAGGGGAGGGGAGGGGAGGGCAGGGCCATCCCTGACCTCGGAGAGCTGCTTTTATAAGCGCTAGGCCAGGGGCGGGGCTTTGGGAGGCGTGGCCATGCGCTAGGGGTGGGTGGGGGTGTGGCCCCACCCCCGAACCCACCCACCCACCCCCCATAAAAAATCTATACCTACGTCCCTGAGGGTCGGCAAAAGTCAACTGCAACCCCACACTGTCTACCACCGACCCTAGTTGGCTTCTGACATTCTGCTTTCTTGGTTTTATATTTTCCTTTTTTAGTTGTTGCTCCCCTTATGTTTTCTTAATGCATGGTTCTTATGTTCTTCTTGTATAATTGTGTTATAGAATTTGAGAAAATCTGCTTACATTGCTCTATCAAAACAACCACAGTCATGTTAGAAGGGGAAAGAAAGAAGGGGTGCTTAGCAAGAGACCCCTCAGCTGGAGCTCCTCTTCGTCGAGTCTGGATCACCCTGAACCCGGGACAAGGGTAAGTTTTGTTCCCACTGCAAGAGAGTGCTTGAATGCCACATATTACTTTCCCGTGTACGAGTCAATGGCAGCTACAAAGAAATAAGATGGCTTTGGGATTAGGGGGTTCTGGGTTTTGGGTTACCTCCCCTCGCATCCCTGGGAACCCTCTTCCAATTATTCTGCAGCCTATGGACTATGCCTCAAAGAACATAATGAAGCATGGTTGCTGTGGGTTTTCTGGACTGTGTGACCGTGGTCTGGCAGATCTTGTATGACACAGTGTGTAACAGACTTCTCTCTGTGATACATGTCTGAAGATGCCAGCCACAGATGCAGGTGAAACATTAGGAACAAGATCTACCAGACCACGGCCACACAGTCCGAAAAGCCCACAACAACCAGTTGAATCCAGCCACAAGAGCCTTTGACAATAGAAGAAGAAGAAAAGAAGAGTTTGGATTTGTATCCCCCCTTTCTCTCCTGCAGGAGACTCAAAGGGGCTTACAATCTCCTTGCCCTTCCCCCCTCACAACAAACACCCTGTGAGGTGGGCGGGGCTGAGAGAGTTCCAAGAAGCTGTGACTAGCCCAAGGTCACCCAGCTGGCGTGTGTGGGAGTGTACAGGCTAATCTGAATTCCCCAGATAAGCCTCCACAGCTCAAGCAGCAGAGCTGGGAATCAAACCCGGTTCCTCCAGATTAGATACACGAGCTCTTAACCTCCTACGCCACTGCTGCTCCAATATAATGAAGCATGTTTCTACCTGCACAGTCCCGCTCCTTCCTCTGCTATAGCTTGTGTTCCAGGTGAGGCTAGATTGTGAGAAAGGTGCAGGTCACAGAAACTGCCTTATTCATGGTTGTGAATGGTTCTCCCTTGCATTTGCTTGTAACCACGGCATTGCTAGTGCCCAGATTCGGAGCCTGGGAATCCATCCAGCAAAGGCCTCACTATAAAAGCTGAGAGAGCAAGAAAAGCCGGAGAAACAGCCTCGTTCATTCCATCAATTGAGCGAAGGTCAAGACTGCAGTGGCAGAAATCCCATGACCCTCCTGCCGTGCTCCAGGAATTCTGTTGCCTCTGAGCTCCGTGAATCTTTGCTTCACATGGTTGGACAGCATATTTCTAATGCTGACCGCAATTATTTACAAAAAGGAGCTGCTAATTATTGCTCATTCCAAAAAGCTGTTGGCAAGTGCCCAGACAAAGCTGTTGGCTGCCCACTGCATTTTCTTGACAGCACAGATAGATGGCAGTGAGACGCAGTGGACCTTTTTAATTTAATTCCATTTTAATTCTTTGATTTATAAACCACTCCCCCCCCCAATGAGCAGGGCTCATTGGATCTCCAACAAAACTCTGATCACAGTTCACCTGGACCTTTGGCGTCTCTTTCTCTTGAATGGTCACCCATCCTTTTCTCCAAGATGGTCACCCACCCTTTTCTCTAAGCCATCTGGGCTAAACCGCTCTCCATGCCCTGGCTCAGGAAAGAAAGCTGGTAGCCAAGAATTTGACCCCCTGCTTCTTGGCATTATTAAAGCAGAATGAGCGCGTGCAGGTTGGCCCCTCGATTTCAGCCCCGCAATATTTGCCTCGTTCTCTCAAATTCCATTCTGCCAGTCAAGGAGTTTTAAAAGATTCTGTTGACATTGATTGAAGACTCACGGGGGCCCTTTTCACAATTCCTACAATAGCTTTTGTGTAGCTCTCCTCGGTTCCTGCAGAATGAGCGTGTCATCTCCTGTTCTGGCGTACAATCAAATAGCAAATTCATCCAGGCCCTTTGGCACCTATGGATTTAGGAGGCAAATAGACACAACGTGGAAAGGGGGGGGGGGGGGATGAGGAAGCCAGTGAGTCAGGATGCTGTTAATCAGGACCTGAGAAGCAGAAGTCTGCTCTAGCTTCCCTTCAAGCGTTTGTGGTAACTATGCCTCCGTGCATCGTTTTTGGAGGGAGCTGCCCTTTGCCCAGCCTTCAAGGCAGATGGAAAGGTGCTAGTTAGACCATGCACAAAACTATTCGCTCAATGTGCCTGAGCTGTAGGGCTGCTGAGCCCCCAGGTTGAAGCAGGGAATCCCCCACTCCCTGGTCTTGTTGCCCACTGCTGCTCAGAGCAGCAGCAGCAGGAGAAAACGCTACCACCTACACAACAGCAGCTACGGCATCATGTCACTCCCAGTTTTTTAAAAAAGGGAAAAGACACAGAGTAGCTCTAGGAATTGTTTCACCATTGTCCTATGGTTTTACTATAGAGTTTCTGCCACTTTCTGGCAATTCCTAGAGCTGCCTATTTCACTTGCAGCAATAGGCTCCCCTATATCCCAGCCCATAGCCCTTCTGGAAAACACTAATGAGCTGTTGCGCGCAGATCACACAGCTTCTTTTGCATCTAAGTAGCTTTGATCTGGTGGAGCGTCACCATTTGCTCTGAAGTGCTAAGAATATCAGCCAAGTCTGTTAGATACGCTGTCAGATTGGTATCGTTCTCTGATACATCTGCTGCATTGAGCAATTCCACAGGGAGGATGATCTGACATTCAAACATTACCATGTATGCTGGGTATCCTGTGGATGACTGCACACTTGATCTGTAGGTCATCATGACACACAGAAGCAAACTGTCCCAGTTTTTCTAATTGGCACCTACAAAGGAAGATAACATAGCCTCCAGTGTGGGATCCAAATGTTCCACAAGCCCATCAGACTGCAGGTGGTAGGATCTAGCATTACAAGTCAGTGAGGGAGCTCCCGGAAGACTCGTGTTTCAAGTTTCACCCTTAGTGCAAAGAGTCAGGTGCGCCCGTAGCTGCAAACAAAACCATCCCACAGATACCTGAGCACTGTTTTTGCTTCTTGGGTTAGGCATCTGCTCACTTGGAGAAATAACTCACTATCATAACAAAATTTACTACCCTGTCTGTGAAAAGTAATGGTCCCAGAACAGATCCATTGCTACTCTTTCTAGTGAACTTGTAGGGTCCCCATAGGAGCCCAGGGCAAACAGAAGCTGCTCTATGGGGTCCAGTGGTACAGCATGACTCAATCCAGTCCTTAACAAATATGGACTAGTAGTACAGACTGTTGATCCTACTCCAGTTTTTCAACTATTCAAGGCTTTCAAGATATTGAAATGGAGCCTGGCGGAACCAGCATTTGTTTACAAAGGTCTCCTGCGTCACAGACCTTTTAGAGTGTTGATAAGTGTGGCTAAAGTGACCCAGGACATGTGGGAAGCTTGCAATAAGCTGTTGAGAAAGTTGAACAAGCCTACCAGTCATGAGAAACCAATAATAAACTTAACGGTCACAAGAAATGAAAACAGGTTCTCTTGTGAATTAGTAGCTGCTAAATGACAGGTTGCAGAGGAATAAATGCAGGGAAGAAATAAATATGGTTACAGTGGACCAGTGCTAGTTACCTGGAATAAGTTATCTGGAATCGTGGAGGTGGGGGGAGGTGAGAAATGAAGTGATCTAACTTGGAGATGATACCAAATTATTCAAGATGGTGAAAAAACAAAACAGATTGCAAGGAGCTGTAAGAGGAGCTCTTCAAACTGGATGAGTGGGCAGCAGTGAGGCAAAGGAGATACAGTAAAGTGGTATATGCTGGGGCAAAAATCCTAACAAATATACACTGATGGGTCTGAAGTTGTGTGGGAAAGAAATCTTGGGCTTAGGGTGAAGAGCTTCATGAAAACATCAACTCAGTGGGAAACAGTGGTGGCAATGGCAAAAGGATGAAAACAGAATGGCCAGTATTACAATGCCCTGTATAGATCTAAGGGGCCACTTCATTCATAAAAGGGTATCATACAGCTAGAAAGGTGTAGAAAAGGACAACGCAGATGAGCATCCCTATTAATAAGGCTGAAGAGGTTGGGGCTTTTCAATTCAGAAAGATTTGGAGGTGAGCCCTTTGGAGGTGGTTTGCCATTTTTTTGCCTCTGCCTCTCGAAGGTGGTTTGCCATTTCCTGAATTTCCTGGGTACCATCCATCCAAATACTAATTAGAGTCAGTCCTGCTTAACTTCTGAAATCTGATGAGATAAGACTAGCCTGGGCCATCTAGGTCAGGGTTAGAAGATATACAGTGTATGGCTCAAGAGAACATTTTTCTTCTGTCAAGCTAACCGAACTCATCTCTGCACAAAATGTCGTTGGAAGCCACCCATGGGGAAAGGCAGCATATAAAATTAAACTAAACAATGAAGTTGATAGACAGTTGATTAGGATAGACAAAAGGAGGCACTTCAACACTCAAACAGTAACTGGCTGGTGGAATTCATGGCTACTGGTCATAGAGATGACCACTGGGAGGAGATGTCCATTGATGGCTATTAGCAATGAAGATAAAGCAGAATCTCCTTCAGATCCTCTGAAGATGCCAGCCACAGATGCAGGCGAAACGTCAGGAGAGAATGCTGCCAGAACACGGCCATACAGCCCGGAAACCACACAGCCCCCAGAATCTCCTTGTTCAAAGGCAAGAACTCTTTGGTTACCAAAGCTGAAGGCAATAACAAAGGGAGGCTAAGCCCTTCGTTACAAAAGAGGGTCAAGGTCCAAGTAGTGTCTCAGATTAAGCCCAGATTTCTTCCCTCCTTTGGAATATGTGGGCTTTGCTGCCTTTTCCAGTGCCTATAGCAGAAACCTGAAACACTGGACAGTAATAGTAATCCTTGACATTTCTAGAGAGCACGTCAGGCATTCCATCTGCTTCCCAGCCATTGTCTCAGTAAACGCAAACCAGCCCTGTGAAGTAGGCCAGTCTTTCTTACCTAGCCCATACAGAGGTTAGGTGCTCACTGAGTTCATGGGAGGGAGAGGGTTTAAAGGAAGCCCTCCCAAGCTCTGGCTTTCTGCTCTCTGCTCAGCAGCTTTCAGCCAGGGAAGCTTTCCCAAGCCAGGAAAAAAGCTTTAGGTGGGTGTCAGATGCCTGTTAGCGGATCAAATAGACAAAAAAAAAGGAGGCAACCCCAGCAGGCAGCTTCAAGAGTGGTTTAGCCCCCTCCCCCCTTCCCCGCACGTGTGCACATACTTCATTCATCTGTTAATTTCCATATTTTGCTGCCTGGATTCATTTGTTTGAAGATGCACATCATAAAAGGTTTCTTCTCATTTGTGATTCTGGGCACAGCAGAGAGTACTTAGCGTAATCAAGGAGGGAGTTTTTCCCCTCCACCAGGCTCAAGAATATGAACTTGGGTCTCCTCATCAGCATGGCCTGATTGTGAGATGGGGAAATGCTACCACCTTCCAGGGGCCTTGAACAAGGGGGCTGATAAGACCTGCATGGCATGAGTCAGGTGGCACTGCCACTGTCTGGCCTTTGGCAGCTCATCCCTTCACAGTGGAGTCTGTGGATCCAAGGGCTCAGCTCCTATTCCACTAAGGTCGAATCCCCACTACAGTCTTAACCAGGTTTCAGAACACAAACTAACCAGGTTTGAGGGACGACCTCCCCATTGCTTGCGTGGCAGATTCCGTTTCTGGTGCTCGTTCTCCCCGTTAATCCGCGTTCCGGCAGGACCTGGTTGCAAGTGGAATTGACCCCATTAACACAGTTCAGAGCTGATCCGAGGGGAAGGATGAGGGTTGAAATCCTGACTCGTTTCCCGCCCTGGAGTGTGATGCGGAATTCGGGCAACCAATCAGCGCTGCGATGCATGCGCAGCCTTTCCTTGGTTTCGTTTCCGCTTTTGCGATCAGCCAGCAGAAGGGGATGCAAATGTTAAACAGTCAAACGTGTAACTTTGAATCGTTAATGGTTTACACAGGTAACGATTAACTGTTTGCACAGTTAAACAGTTAAACGTTAAACTTTTACACACTTGTTTTTTTAATCACGCCCCTACAATGTACATTTCCCGCCCCATCAAGGCACACCAGCCAATCAGGGGAGACCAGTGAAGTGGGGATTGCTAAGAGTTCTGCAGCCAGGTGTGTTTGCTGTGTACTTGCTGCGGTGGGGAGGGAGAAACTCCAATGAAGAAGACACGGTTTCACAACGAACAGGTTTGGATCTGCGTGCAAATTTCAAGTGGGGATTCGACCTAAGGCAGCCAGGGTCAGCTCCAGATTTTCTGGGGCCCTGGACAGAGAGTGCCCTGGACCCTCCTCCACCCCACTGCCTACCAACAAAGTCCCCTCTCATGCTCCCCATCCCATCCACTGACCCGCATCTTTTCCCCACCCTCTCACAAGCCCTTCCACCACCTGCACTCACAGGTGCCTTCCCCATTCCTTTGCCCATTCCCCTGATGATGCGGGGCAGTGCTTACGGCTGAGATCATGGATGGCAGAGCACCTGCAAGCAAGCAGATGGTGAAAGGGTGGATGGGCAGCAGGGGAGATGCATGGCCAATGGCAGTGGGCCCCACCAGAGGTCCTGGACCCTGGCAGTTGCCTCACCTTGGGGTATGCTGATGCCAGCCCTACAGGTGTTTCAAAGCACTGCACCTGACACCCACTTGCCAGCTCCTGTTGGAGTCTCTGTGAAGGAAGGGAGAGAAAAATGGGGCTACCTCTCCTTTGCAAGTGCAGAGAAAGCAGGAGGCACACATGGTTGGCTGATCTTTATTTACTGAAACATCTTCTGGGGGAGATGACAGCCCATTTTCCTGCCAGCTGAGGTAAAACCAGCTTTCAGGTAGTATTGGTGGAGGCTGGGGGGAGGAATGAGGTCAGAGAAACCACTTTCTCCTGATGCTCTTCCCCTGAAGTAGTAGCCTGGTAAAAAAATTGTCCTTTAAAATGATCATAGCTCCTATTTGGGGAATCTTTATTTAGCAAACGTGTTCCGTTTTGCTTGCAAGTCAAGTATGGGATACTTGTTGTGATTCTTGCTCTTAGGTTCACACAGCAGGGATGGGTGTGGTCAAAACGACATCAGTATGTTAGAGATGCATTATGAGGGATG
Source organism: Sphaerodactylus townsendi (assembly GCF_021028975.2). Taxonomy (NCBI): domain Eukaryota; kingdom Metazoa; phylum Chordata; class Lepidosauria; order Squamata; family Sphaerodactylidae; genus Sphaerodactylus; species Sphaerodactylus townsendi. The sequence continues at coordinate 103,776,989 of NC_059430.1, forward strand.
GGTGGCAATGTACTTCTAGGAGGGGGGTTAGGGCAGTGGTGGGATCCAAACATTTTAATAACTGGTTCCGATGGTGGTGGGATTCAAACAGTGGCGCCGCCACACACACGCACCTCCACTCCCTATTGGGCAGGGAGGTTGCTTTAGTAACCCCTTCTCGGCACTCAGAAAAAATTAGTAACCACTTCTAGAGAAGTGGTGAGAACTGGCTGGATCCCACTTCTGGGTTAGGGTGGGGCATGGGAATGGTTTTAAAGGAGATTTTATTCGGATGTTATTATTGTTTTTCTGGTGTTTTGAGGACTGTAGGTGGGAAATAAGTACACTGGAAATTAATTAATCAATCAATCAGCAAGGAGATGCAAGGATGGGAGCAGCTGGTTCCAGGATCAACCCACACAAATAGACAGTTCCATTATAATGTATCTAATACACCTCAGCAAAGATGGGTTGCCCACAGCATGGTAAAAGGGAGAGCAACATCTTCCCTCTTGTTCAGTCTCCTCAGGCTCTGGCAGGCTCCATGGACAGATTTCCTGTGCAAATGATGGTGGCTTCAGGTGACCGTCTGAGGGCCAGGCCAAGCGCTGCCTTACCTACAAGACAGAAAATGATCCCAGGCATAACTGCACATCCTTCCTTGCCAGATTTATTCAGTTTATTTCATTTATAGCCAGCCTTTCTCACCCAGGCGGACTTAACGCAGCTGGCTGCATGTCCCCTCTCCTCTACTTTATCCTCAAACAGTAAAAAACTTTCGATGACTACTAGAGGGATGTTTTTCGTTTGTGAAAAGTATAAGAAAATATTTAACTCAGCAAGACACGTAATAATTAACCTCCCCACACACCCCACCTCCAAAAGAAAGGTGAAAGGTACAGTTTCCCCTTCAGTCGTGTCTGACCCTGGGGTACCACTGTGAGCAGTGATTTCATAGGCAAGCCTCTTTTGTGGGGTAGTTTGCCATTGCTTTCCCCGGCTATTCTTTACCCCCTAGCGATGAGCTAGGTACTCATTTACCGACCAAGGAATGGATGGATGGCTGAGTTGCCCATGAGCCAGTTGCCAGGATATCTGACCCACAGGGGGCTCGAACTCCTGACCGTGCAAATGGCAGTGCAAGCACTTAACCACTACACCACACAGCTCTTCAAGGAAAGGAAAGATCGCTAATTCAAATGTTTTTTCTAACTAATTAAATTAACAACCTGAACAGCATCAGAGCTTGGAAGCCAGGCCGGACTGGGTTGGTACCTGGATGGTTGCCAGCTCTGGGTTGGGAAGCACCTGGTGATTTTAGTGGTACAGTCAGAGGATGGTGGGGTTTGGGGAGAGGAGGAACATCAGTGGGGTATGATGCCATAGAGTCCACCCTCCAAATCAGCCATTTCCTCCAGGGGAACTGACCTCTGTGGCCTGGAGATCAGCTGTAATCCTGGGCAGAGGCGGAGCTTCTGGTTTTGCTGCCCCAGGTGCCATTTTCCCTCGCTACACCTCTGATCCTGGGAGACTTCAACCACCACCTGGAGGCTGGTCACCCCCTATGGGAGACCACCTCTAAGGCAAACTGCTATATGGAGGTAAACCACTTTTGTTCACCTCTTGCCTGGAAAATCCCCGTGAACCCAAGGGTACTTCCTTCTTCTAAGATCAGAGCCAGGAAGAAAGCCCTCATGAAGGAAACCACCCGGTTGATCGAATTGGCGCAACAGCAAAGGATTATTTAATAGCAACATGGCAAAATAAAGGCTGGGCTCATCTGAACCAAATCAGCAGTTAGCTAAGAAATTTTCTATCTGTTTTGCGAGCCCAGGTTTTATATATAGCCCAGTGCTTCAACAGATGAGAACTCCTTGGCGCTAAAATTAGCACGGCCTTAATTTCCTTATTACTTTGCGAGCATCTTTTCAACGGAGCTCCGTGGCCTTTAACTGCCGGCAGAGCGGGCAAAGGGAAGAAGCCGCACGCCTTTTGTCTGCTCTAATAAATGCCTGTCGCTCCTGCAGCCGGAGTGCAGCCCAGGGGCAATTGGCAGGAGATAATCGTGGGGGTTCATTCCACGCCCCCCCTTTATGTTTAAGGCTTAATTACAGGTCGCCCCTTTTGCAAGAGCGCCTCTTCCTTTCCGCCAAGTTTTAAAATAGCCCTCAGCATTTAGTGTTTTCTTCTTTTGTGAAGGAGCTGCACATCCCAATTGAAGGAGCAGGTGCAGCAAACGCACACAAAGATAGATACTTTATTTGCTAGGGTTGTTTTTTACTTCCCAGGGGTGGGATATTGCGGGAGATTTGGAGGGTGGAGCCTGGAGAGGCAGGTTTTGGGGTGGGGATAGAACTCAACAGGTTACGAACCCATCCTCCAAAGCAGCCATTTTCTCCAGCCAAAATTAGCTGTCCCCCAGAGATCAGTTGTAATTCCAAGATGGCCAGTCCTTGCCTGGAGTTTGGTGACCCTATGTCGGCCCTCTCCCAGGGACGGAAGGAGAGGGAACTGCCCTCAGGGGTGCCCCCTGCCTGCCCACGCCCCACTTCACCCACATCCCACCCATGCCCCGCCCCTGTGGAGGGGGTCTGGGGGCGATTTTCCACCCCCACATGATGCCAGTGGTGCACACCCAGGGTGCGGCATCCCCCGTCCCATTGCAGCTTTGCCACTGCCCTCTCCTTTACCCTAGTTAGCTGAAGTTCTCTCTTCCAGGGTAGGGGGATCTATTTTCTGTTTCACACAAGATGTTAGTAGATTGTATATTCCTCTGCCACAGAACAAAGCATTCTGGACCTTCTTTGTTGTAGAAGACTCCACCTGTGTCCTAGTGCCTACCTAGCACTGTTCCCCGATCCGTTTGAAAGTAAAAAATACATTTAGGCATAAATGCTTGTGTATCAAAGTACTATGTTCAATAATGCACAAAACAATGGTATTGACAAAAACAGCCCATAAGAATGAATGATAATTCTCATATTCATTTGGGAGTATATTCTAATGTGGAAGCATCCAAGTTTCTCAACGGCTGCACTTCAACTGAGAATCTTTATGTATGGCTGGTCTGAGTTTGAAAATATCAAGGACAACGGCTATGGGATAGAATGGGAAGGCAGTGGCTACTTGTCAGTGTAGCGTAGTGGTTAAGAGCAGATGCACTCTAATCTGGAAAGCTGGGTTTGATTTCCTGCTCTGCCATTTGAGCTGTGGAGGCTTATCTGGGGAACCAGATTAGCTTGTGCACTCCAACACATGCCAGCTGGGTGACGTTAGACTAGTCACAGTTCTTTAGAGCTCTCTCTCAGCCCCACCCACCTCACAGGGTGGGAAGGGAGAATGTAAGCCCCTTTAAGTCTTCTTACAGGAGAGAAAGGGGGGAAATAAATCCAAACTCTTCTTCAAAGCCCAGGTGGCCATCTTGAAAGGAGCCAAAATGAACATTTTTTCACAAGTTTGGTTCCATTTTTTAATTGTTTCAGTTGGGTAGCTGTGTTGGTCTGCAGGAGAAGAGCAAGACTGTATCTGAGAAAGGGAGCTTTGATTCTCCATAGCATTGGCCCAGCAAATCTTGTTCATTTTAAGATGCTGCTGGACTCCAACGTTGATTTATCAACTTGAATCTGAAACTCCAAAATCTAGTTTTCCCACATTTTCATGATTCACAATTTGACTTTTGAGGAACCCTGCCAGAATATTAACATGTAAATCTTATGGATATAGAGTGCCTACACATGTGGATGTTCTCCTAGGCACATCTTGGTGGTGGCCTAGGGCGCCAGATGTAGAAAAGCACCCAAACCAGCCCTGTTGCTGCCTTTGGCATGGGAGTCTGCTGTGGCTCGTGGGTAGCCCAGGGCTGTGTTCCCAGCTCCAGAAGGCAGTCTGTTGTGTGCCTGTGCCTTCCCTCTTATGAGAGGCAGGCCCTCTCTCCCTCCATTGGGGCAGTATTGTAGGCAGGCCAGGGGGTAGACCCCTTGTCCAGAGCCAATTTTGCCTCCTAATCCACCTCTGCTGAGATACATAGCGAAGCCACAGCCTTGGCCCCAGGTAGAGTGGTGTCAGTTGGGTCAGCCTCCTGTAATATGGGGGGAATAGGCTAACCGTGGCTTCCAAACAGCAATGGCAACACTCCCTCCTCTCCCTACACCATCGTCCCAATCCAAACTGGGCCCTTGGAGATGCTTTGGGATTGAGTTCCTCCGGGGTCCTCATAGCTGCCATCCCCATGACAATCACATGTTACACGTAACATCTAATTCAGGCCACTGTCATTCAGCGGATGCAGTTGCCCTGCCTTCTGCCTGTCTCCAAGTCAATCTTATGTTCATTCATTAATTTTATTACGACATCTTTACCCCCACCCTTCCCCATGGAGCTCAAGGCAGCACACATCATTCTGCCTTCCTCCGTATTATCCTCACAACAACCCAGTGAGGTAGATTTGGCTAACAGAGTGAGACTACTTGGTGGGCTTCCTTGATGAGTGAAGATTCAAACCTAGGTCTCCGTGTTCTCAGTCCTGCACTTTAATCACTAACACCACACTTTTGAACATCTCTCTGCTCTGCCGAGAATGTCAGTGCATAAATAGTCCTTATCTCCTAAAAAAGATCTCGCTCAGTATTACTGGAGGTGATTTTCATCATTAAGTTGCCTGCTTTTTTTCTTTGTTGTTGTTTTTCAATTATTTTCTCCAGCTAATAACCTTCTTTGGCCTTTACATCTCTCTGATATACACACATTTGTCACTGGTTGATTGATCCTGGCAATTTTGCTATTAAAGCTAAGCATGGGCATTTATAGTCATATATTCATGGGATGAAACGGTCTTGTGCAGCATTCTGAAAGAAATAGTATCAGCTGCGCTTTTGTGATTGGATGCAGGGAAACATCACTAAGCGCAAATGTTCAGACATCAATGCTGGTTTTCTTAGCATCCCGGAACAAAAAAAATCACGATGTCCTCTAAACATTTCTGCAGAATGGTTTTCATTTGGCTACGTGGGGGAGCTGCCGTCTTGCCTTTCTTCCCAATTAAAATCTCCAGGAAATTGCCCAGTGCAGAATTAATCTTCTGCCATTTTTCTGTTCTTTTTTTCCTAATGTAAGTTGGACTCAGCAGTTAGGAATGCAGAAGAATGGCTTACATAGTCATTATCTGGATTGTGCTTTATTATGTATGCAACCGTTCGTATGGATGGTCTGGTCCAGTCAGCTGAGAAGTGGAATTTGGGAGAAGGGCACGGTTGTGAGGTCCTGGCTCCTCTTCCACAGTTAGAAAAATCCTTGCCATTGTTCTGTTTGCAGAAAAAGAGCTGCGATTCCTCCAGTTCCCTGGTCCATGAGAAATTTCATAGACCTTATGGAAATGATTTTGGCCTCACTCTGTTTCCCTGAATAGGGCTTTTGGGGTTTGTTTTTTGTTCATTTTGAAACAAATGCACATCTGTGGCACTAATACCACCATCCTGGCTTTGCTACGCTAGCTAGTAAGGAAGGCTTTTCAAACCCAGCAAAAGCAATACTGGGCTTGCCTAAGAAGGAATTTTGTTGGCTGCTGGAATACCACTGCCTCACCTGGCTGGCATTCTGCAGGCAGCCCCTGCAGCTGTATGTATACCTTTTCCACACCTGGACAAGAGACTGCCTGGTTGATGTGCTCCAAATGCTTTGGGAGAGCTGCATCCAGGTCCCTCCGCAGCCCTATATTTCCTAGGCAGCCAATTGACTGTGTAAAACAACCAACAGAAAGGCTGATCCCATTCCAGACTCTCTGGAGCTGGAAGATACACAGTCCTTTGGGAAGATACAGCCTCTGCCATCCCTCCCAACTAATCTTCACTGCCACCCCAGGGTTGGGAAATACCTGGAGATTTGGGGGTGACACCTGGAGAAGATGGAATTTGGAGAGAGGGGGTATCTCAGCATGGTACAATCCCATAAGGGCCACCTCCAAAGCAGCCATCTTCTCCAGGAGAACTGATCACTGTCATTTGGAGATCAATTGTAAAAGCAGGAGATCTCCGGACCCCACCTGGAGGTTGGCAACCCTGCTGCTAAGCCCCCCCCATGACACTTTGAGTGACACCCCTCCAGCTTATCCATGCACCCTCCAAACAGTGACACCCCTCTCTGGTATCCATGTGCCCTCCAAACAGTGGGCAGGATGTGTCATGTCTGCTGCTGCCACCACATAGATCATAATTTTTTCACACCCATCCAGTGGTGGGATCCAAAAATTTTAATATCAGGTTCTGATGGTGGTGGGATTCAAACAGTGGCGCCGCCGCACACACACACCTCCAGTCCCTATTGGGCAGGGAGGTTGCTTTAGTAACCTCGGCACTCAGAAAAAATTAGTAACCACTTCTAGAGAAGTGGTGAGAACTGGTTGGATCCCACCTCTGCACCCGTCTGCACAGGTGGCAACTTGCCAGCAGGGACCAATTCATTCTTAACCTGATATATAAATGTATGCAGAAACATCACAGTGACCTAAAGTTTGTCCCTCCCTCGTACCCAGGGAGGCGTTGCTGGAAGCAGCCAGCTGAAAGGAAAGCAAAACGAGTGTCCTGAACAGGGCTGGGATTTGTAAAAAAAAATCAACCCTGTGTGGACACAGCCCTGGTTTTTTATTATTATTATTATTATTATTATTATTATTATTATTATTATTATTATTATTATTATTATTATTATTATTATTTTATTAAATTTGTATACTGCCCTTCCCCGAAGGGCTTTTGATTAATGGCAAGAAAGTTGGGTTTACTAACTAGAGGCTAAATTTGGCTCGTCGGTGCAGAATGGCAGTTTCAGGCCCCTTCAAAATAATTCACTTTCAATCCACTTTCAATGCATTTTAAAGCTGGATTTTACTGTGCAGAATAGCAAAATCCACTTGCAAACCATTGTGAAAGTGGGTTGAAAGTGCATTATTCTGCATGTGTGGAAGGGGCCTCGGCATTGTAGGAGAGTGCTACAACAATTGGGGAGGGGGATGTCTTCTCTACCCACTGGCCTCCTGTGACTGTTGTGTGACAGCATCTCTTCCACATTTGCTACAGGCTGGGTTAAATTACTTCAGCCTAGTTTAGAAGCCCGTGTGAGCTTTCTGACCACGACTTATCCAGAAATTGACACTGGTGGTGGATTGCCAACAAATGTCTGAAGTTCATGTCCACTCGTTGGATTCCTGTTTATTCCAGCAAATACAGTGGGGAATTGGCACAGCGCCCGTGCAGTTGGCAGCTATCAAGTGTGGAGATTTAAGCAAGAACAGGACCCGAAAACAGACTAAAGAAAGATACCTTTTTTTTCTTCATGAAACAAGCAGCAGTAGAATCTGTACTCCTGTTAAAGATGAGGGTAAATATACGGGGCAAATGTGGGGGAAATTAACTTCTTCCAGGACCTGTGGACATTTTCCCCAACTCTCCTGTTTCTGGATCTGATTCAGCACACGCAGGGTTAATAACATTGAAAAGTTCTGTCGCTGGTGCAGGTGGCTACCATCTCAGACACCATTGATTTCAACAGAGCAGCAATTCTGCCGTAAAAATAGACTTCCATTCATTTGTATATTTCATTGTTCAAGTAGCTGCAGCGTTGATGGAGTATTCATTTGCGAAAAGCTCTCCTATTTGTGGCCAGAATATTTGAAGAAGAAAAAACCACCCAGAATGGTGATCTTTAGTTCTAGGGACCGGCTGGCTATGCAACACGATTGGGCTAAGCCACACAGGTTGTGACTCCACCCCTGGGATTCCAAGCAGAGCCGAGAAAGCTGCTTGCAAAGAGACTGACCCAAAGATCCTGCCCGGAGGTGTCATTCAGTGCCCATGAAAAGCTCACGAGTCTTTCCATAATACCCGTCTTTGCACTGTAATTGCACTTCGGTGAATTCTCCATGTCTAATAAAGCCCTGGTTGTTTAATGTCAATGGACGTGGATGATTCATTTCCGGAGGAGGAGGAACATCTGGGGGCAAAGTATTCCATCTGGCATTTGCTTCTTTCTTTGTAGAAGATTACAGTTATCTGTTTGTTTTTGCTGAGTGGAACTTGAAACAGAAATCAGAGCATCAGGTAGCAGCCTCGGTGTTACGGTGAAGTCTCGCTGTCAGAGGCTAAATGTCGAACGAAAGCTTCCCCTCCCCACTTTGTGGAACTGGGTGGGGATTATAGCAATCCTTTTTCCCTTCCTGTGGCCCAGCAGCCAGGGGTGTACTGTCCATGAACACAGAGCATCTGTTTCTCCAGCCTGGTGTCGCCGTTAAGAATGTTGGGCTCTAATCTGGAAAATCAAGTTCGATTCCCCACTCCTCCACAGGAAGCCTGCCGGGTGACCCTGGGCTAGCCACAGTTCTCACAGAATTCTCTCAGCTCCATCTACCTCCCACGGTGCCTGTTGTGGGGAGAGGAAAGATTTTAGCTTTTACCTATCTTATCCAAGTTACTGATTACAAAAGTGTGTGTGTGGGGTGTGTGTGTAAATGAATAAGTCAATTTAAAGCATCTGAGCAAAGGAATAAATTCAAATAATGGAATACGTACACACTCCTCTAAGCTTTGAACTTATCCTAGAGATCATGTGAGGAAAAAGTCTTGCAAACCCTGTTCCCTTGAGTCCCAGGATACTGGAAACAAGATGTTGACATCCTGTTTGTCTGCTCTGCACAGCAGCCCTTCCATTTACTCCTGGGGGACATCAACTTCTCTCTGGGTAATAACCATCCTCAAATCTGGAAAAGTATCTCTTTCTAGATAGATCTGTAAATCTAGCACTCTGTCTGTGTTGCCATTTACCTGTTCCACCTAAAGACTTTGCTCATACAAGCTAGTGTGGAGACAATCTCTCTCGCTTTCAAGCTATCATGCTCAATGGATGCCAAGTTCACCCACTGTTCCCCTTTGTCACTCTTCGGAAACCAGACCAAATAGGTGTGGCGAGTTTATAGAGATCAGACTCTGAGCATTCAAACTATACGAAAGTTTAATTAAAATTAAAATGGTATATACAAACATCAGGTTGAAGAAAAGGTGAAAACAAGCAGTCCTCTAAACTCTACATTCTTTAAAGCCTGCGTGGTCTAGTGGTTAAGGGCAGGTGCACTTTAGTCTGGTTTGATTTGTACTCTGCCACTTGAGCTGTGCAGGCTTATCTGGGGAACCAGATTAGCTTGTGCACTCCAACACATGCCAGCTGGGTGACCTTGGGCTAGTCACAGTTCTTCAGAGCTCTCTCAGCCCCAACCACCTCAGGGTGTTTGTTGTAGGGGGGAAGGAAAAGGAGATTGTAAACTCCTTTGGGTTTCTGTGCAGGAGAGAAAGGGGGGATATAAATCCAACTCTTCTTCTTCTTCTTCTTCTTCTTCTTCTTCTTCTTCTTCTTCTTCTTCTTCTTCTTCTACTACTACTACTACTACTACTACTACTACTACTACTACTACTACTATACTTATCCTAAACCAGGGTCGATTCCCCACTTCAAAAGTTAAAGTAGAGGGGACCCCTGCTCCGTGTTCGGCACGCGGTTTCAAAAAGGTGTACTTCCGAAATGACGCATGCTGAGGGGTGGGAGGAGCAGCAGAATCGGGGTGACTGTGTTGTCGCTGCTGGTGTAGTGGGGAGTGCTGCGGGACCCCGGGGTATTTGCCGTGAGGAGCACGCATCTAATGGTGAGTGGGGAATCGACCCAGGTGTCTCCAACCTTTTCGAGACTTCAATTAGCTTTGCGATTCTGGGGCAGGGGGTTGAGCGCAACCATAAAATGGCAGCTGCAGGAGGTGGAGCCAACCACAAAAGCTCATCTGCTGCTCTCCTGCCCCCTCCCCACCAGCTCCCCCCGCCTTTTAGCATTGTTATTATCTAGATGGCACATGAAAGGGAATGTACAAGAAACAGCGACAGAAACAATTGCAGCTTCGAGAACAGATGCTGCCTTTCCAGGGGAAACACATAAAATGAAAGGCAACCTTTGTGAACCGAGAGTGGGCATCAAAAGCTGCACACATGAGTCAAAGCCACATCTCAGGCATATGAAAGCGGAATGAACATGAAAATTGGGCAATGTACAGCCTGCTGTGCCAAGCGGAAAGTGTTCTACATTTTGCCCACCATCAGGCTGGGAGCATTAGATGGCACTCCAGCTGTGCTTTGCTGTTTTCAAGGAGGTGGAATTCGGACTTTTCTGATTTGGAAATCACACTCTCTTATTAATTTTCATTAGCAGCCACTCAGCACTTTGACCTTGAAGCCGCTCCAAACCACTTCATACATCGTGCATGGCATCTCGTTCCGCGTCTCGCTTTTTGCCACTTCTGGTCACAAAATGAGGCTTGGAGCATAGCTTTCCGTCAAAAGGCAGAGTAGGGCATCTCTTTTCAGGACTCAGACTGAGCAGGGTCTCATTCCCAAACCTCATGCTCAGAGGCACGGGCCAGAGGGGAGGGGATGGTGCCCGGGGCAACACCGGTGCCCTGTTACCAAGCAGGTATGACATTAGAAGAGATAGCATGCTCCCCTGCTTCCTTTCCCTTGGCCTGTGCAACAGCTCATATAAGGGTGGGTGGCCATAAGCAGACTCCTTCTCCCCACTGCAAATCTTACTGAATGAAATCCCATTTTCTGTGGAAACAAAGTTTATTCATTTGTTTAAGGTGGATAGCTGGGTTGATCGGTGGTAGACAAGCAAGATTCAGATCTAGTAGCACCATAAGGACCAATAAGACTTTCAGGATTTAATCTCCTCAAACAGGCCCCTTTTGCACATGCAGAATAATGCACTTTCAATGCACTTTGCAGCTGGATTTTACTGTACGGAATAGCAAAACCCACTTGCAAACAATTGTGAAAGAGAATTGAAAGTGCATTATTCTGCATGTGCAGAAGGGGCCAAAGAAAGCTCCTTCATCACATACCTTTAGTCCAGTGGTTCTCAACCTTCCTAATGCCGCGACCCTTTAATACAGTTCCTCATGTTGTGGTAACCCCCAACCCTAATATGAATCCATTTTACCGATGGAGAACACTAATGCAGAGAGTCTTAGGCGACCCCTGTGAAGGGGTCATTCGACCTCCAAAGGGGTCCCGACGCACAGGTTGAGAACCACTGCTTTAGTCCTTTTTTGAGCCTGTGGGTACCTTTGCAATTCTGATGCGGCATAGTTGTGAAAGCAACAAAATGGCCGTCGCAAAACTATTGCCACAGCTTAACTTCAGTCAAACAGTGTAGATCCTTCTGTTGGGGTGGCAGCTGACACCAAAGCAACATTTAGAAAAATCTGAACAGCCAATCAGATGTCCAGTAGGCAATCCGAAGCCTTGCTGGGCAAAGCCCTACCTGGTTCCACCCATTTCCTAAAAATACTTGGCAGGTGCAGGAAAAGGTGTTGTGGGTGCCATGACACCCATGGGCACCATTTTGGAAATCCCTGCCTAAAAGCCCCATCCAAAGAGGGGGGGCAATCCACTCCTGGGAGCAGTGGGGCAGTCAGACCAACAGATTCGCCCTCTTTGGGGCACTTACTCCAGAGGAAGGGAAAGGAGCTTGTAAGCCACCTTGAGTCTCCTTACAGGAGAGAAAGGTGGGGTATAAATCCAAACAACTCCACCTCCTGCTCCTCCTCCTCCTCCTCCTCTTCTTCTTCTTCTTCTTCTTCTTGCAAAGACTTGAGCTGGACTCTGAGAACTCCAGGAGCACAGCAGTATGAGCTTGTTCCTTTTAGTTTAGCTTTGCAAATGCAGCATGTGACTCTCAGAAGTAAATAGCTGAGCGGGAGGGGTGCCACCAGGTAACTAGCAAGGAAGTCCTGGAGGCATCTCGATGGAGGGCAGAGGTTGCCAGTGATGGGAGCATCAGAGATGTTCTTTGCTTTAAAATGTTCCAAGAGCACCAGACAGCAGAGGCGAGAGGCAGGCAGAAAATGGGTCTGCTAATGATCTGAAATTGCACTCTCTCTCTCTCTCTCTCTCTCTCTCACACACACACACACACACACACACACACACACACACACACACACATCTGGTGCATCTTACAGACTCCACTGTTGTTGTGGAAAGTGGCTTCTTTGTCGCCTCTTGGTCATTATGTGTCTGCTCTCCTTGCCCTCTCCTGAAGCCAACTAATGCATTTGCTGCACTGTTGAACCAGGGAGAGAGCTTCTCCCACACACACACACCCCACCAGTACCCATTTCTGGAGATGCTATTCTTCCAGCTGCTTGAAGAGAACTATCTGTTCCAAGCTAGAATCAGAACTAAGCAGGAGCTCCGTGGCTGGGTTAATGGAGAGGCAATCAAGGTATAGGACACCGCTGAACTGAAAGCAAGGGGCAAGTGCCCTGCTAAATCCCAGACAGGCAGGGTGAGAACTAATCCCTCCCTCTTCCTCAAGCAGGCCTTCACCTTAGCTTCTGCTCTGGAATTGTATTTTGACTACTGCACATTTCCAAGGCTACTTCATGGTCTCTCAGTTTCCAGGTTGCTAGGAAGGCTCCTGAGCTGCCGGACTGATGGGGATGGGGTTGGTGAAATGACATGGAATGGGTGTACTAGTTCAACACTGCACCACAAAATGTTCCCCTGGCATCTATGGTTGAGTGTAGTCACAGTCAGGTGGCTTGAAAGAGACGGACCCAGTAAAGGTTTCGAAACGACCATGGAAATTAATAATCACCTCTGTGTAAAATGCAGCTTGTTCCAGATTTTTGTCTCCGTTCTCCAACTGGGAGAGAAGGCAGCACAGTCTAGCCTGATCTTGTCAGATCTTGGTTGGTTCTTGGACAGGAAACCACCAAGGAAGACTTTGCAGAGGAAGGCAGTGGCAAATGTCATTTGCTTCCTACTTTCCATGAAAGTCCTTTGTTTGGGTTGACTTCATTGCAGTTTATTTATTTTATTTGTTCCATTTATACCCCACCCTACACTGAAGTCCCAGAACAGCTTACACAATGGGGTTAAAAGCTACACACACATACACAGAGTAGACTGGTAAATTCATAACTGAGATGGCAGGTATGAAGCTGGTGGTAGAGTGGGTGAAGTTCAGACCCAGCGTCGCTAAGAACTACTTAGAAAAATGGCAAGGATAGGATTTTATGGAAACACAGCATTGATTGATGACTGGTTTACATGATTTGTGAAAGATCTCATTGTCTATTTAAACAACTGCCTGTTAAGCAGAGCTGCTACACAGTGGAGCAGGGGGCAGGGAGCGTAGAACTTGATGTGCTATCTAAGAATGTACTTGTGTGAAAAGCCAAGTGTTCTTTCCTGCATGGTTAGGAAGGAAAATGGTGAAGGAATACAATGAAGCAGCCTGTTGAACACTGAAGAGCTGTTGGACAAACTATCAAATCAATCCTTGAAAAATCTGGTCCCTGTTTGCATCTAGCAAACAGGAAGTGAGGAGAACCAACCAACACGTGTTTGAACATCCCTATTAAACCTACTGGAGGGTAGGCGGCCTGGTATGGGACTCTTTAGTTTGGAGAGGAGACGTCTGAGGGGGGATATGATTGAAGTCTATAAAATTATGCATGGGGTAGAAAATGTTGACAGAGAGAAATTTTTCTCTCTTTCTCACAATACTAGAACCAGGGGGCATTCATTGAAAATGCTGGGGGGAAGAATTAGGACTAATAAAAGGAAACACTTCTTCACACAACGTGTGATTGGTGTTTGGAATATGCTGCCACAGGAGGTGGTGATGGCCACTAACCTGGATAGCTTTAAAGGGGGCTTGGACAGATTTATGGAGGAGAAGTCGATTTATGGCTACCAATCTTGATCCTCTTTGATCTGAGATTGCAAATGCCTTAACAGACCAGGTGCTCGGGAGCAACAGCCGCAGAAGGCCATTGCTTTCACATCCTGCATGTGAGCTCCCAAAGGCACCTGGTGGGCCGCTGCGAGTAGCAGAGAGCTGGACTAGATGGACTCTGGTCTGATCCAGCTGGCTTGTTCTTATGTTCTTATGGTATAACCTGATCTCATCAAATATCAGAACCAAAAATGAGACAGGACTTTGGCAGGAGACCACCACAGAACGTTTTGCAGAGCAAGGCCACGGTAAGCCACCTCTGCTTCTCGCCTGCCTTGAAAGCCCTTTGCTGGGATGACCATCAGTCAATTATGACTTGACAGCACATCTGTCCATATCTCCAACTGAGATGTGCAGTGGTAGCCATGCACACAGGTCTCAAAAGAGGCCATGGAGTTAATGGGTAAGCGGAAAGTTCTGAGATTTCACCTGGAGGTCCTAAAAATGGGCCACAAAACGCTGAGTCCTGGCAACCCTGGATGATATCCACTGATCTTCTTGCCCAGCTCTGAGTGAAGCATCCACGTCACTCTTTCTCCCTCCACTGAAACAAAAGCATTTTCTACTCCAAAGTAGCTCATTAGAACCATATGGAAATTAACTAATACTTTGGATTCCCATTTGCCTAATTAGTTTTTTTGCAGATTAGTAAGTGGAACAGCTGAACAATCAGTTGGAAATATTAATCAGAGGTTTTTCAGAAGCATGGAAGTGCAAGTGTGTCTGGAATCTTTTCCATTAGGGAAATAATGGCTGACAAATGGACATGAGTAACACAAATTGCTTCTTTTAACAAGACGAGGAGATAAAAGAGTGGTGTGTAAATAAGGCAACGCCGGAGCATTTACAGGAGAGTTGTGGATGGAACATCCATGTCTCGGGTGGGTGAGCAATTGTACTTCAAACCGAAAGGGGAAAGCCAACGAGCGGCACCTTGAAATAGCAGCCAAGGGCCATTTTTAGGCATCACTGAGTAGGAATCAATCATCCATCATGCAGAACATATGGACCTTGCATCATAAGAAAGTTCAAAGAGGAATAAACAATGGCCATCTTTGGATTGTAACAACTTTGGGACTTTTTCGGAGGTGCGAATTAATAAAGGGGTGCCTGGTGTTTACATACCAGGTATGTGCCCTGATCTGGACAGCCCAGGCTAACTCCATCTTGTCAGATCTCAGAAGATAAGCAGGATTGGCTCTGGTTAGTATTTGGACAGGAGACCACCCAAGAAGTCCAGGCTTGCTACGCCGATGCAGACAATGGCAAACCATCTCTTAACATCTCTTGCCTTGAATACCCCACAGGGTTGCCATAAGACAAGAGTCTGCAACCTGCGGCTCTCCAGATGTTCATGGACTACAAATCCCATCAGCTCCTGCCAGCATGGCCAATTGTGACTTGATGGCACTTTTCAGTACCACTATTTGTGGAACTTTTAGTGAAGCAAAAAGAAGGCAGAAGGATTTTCCAATTGGGTGTCATTGGGTGACCACACAGAAGAGAGTACGGAGAAAGGACACACTTTTATGTCAAGTTACTGGGTGATCTCACACTTGAATCAACCATGGCTCCTTCTTATATGCTCTTGTGCCCCCTCCCTTCTTCCATTAGCCGAATCGAGTGGAAACTGATCAGCCTGCAAACTTGAAACTCCATTACTCATCGTTGACTTGTGTTGGTCCACCTTTGCTGACTCCTTCAGGACTGCTGACTCTGCCTTTACCCATCTGGTAGCCTGGTCTTCTTAACTTGAGTACACTGACTTTGTGTTCCATCATTTTGTAGCTGTTTTCCTCAGACTTCTCTGGAGACTTCTATTGTTGTCTCTGGAACTTCAGCAATGCCCCAATCACTGGTTCTTAAAGGGCCAGGTGGGTTCTCAGCCCTGGGAGCCCACCTGCAGGTTGGGAGAGCCTGGTGGATGTCCCAGGAGCCAATGGGGGGCTGGCATCAGACCCTGGCCAGGTGGAGAGAGGAAAGTATGGAGGATAAAGGGGGGAAGGAGGAGACACCCAAGAAGGACGAAGGCAGAGGGAGAGTTAGGAAGACAAGCAAGGAACAGAGCAGAGAGGGAGAGAGGGATGGAGAGAAAAGGAGCAAGAGCTAGGCCTGGCCCTGCTTTAACAGCAGCCAGTGGGGGCAGCGCTAGGTCACTAAGAATGCAAAGCCCCAGTTGCCTGCATGGCTGTGTAAGACTTGGCCATAGGACAGACCAATGCAACCATCTATGAAGGGGAGGAGGGACGGCAAAAAGCCCCACCCTGGGCTCAGTGCAGGGGGCGCTCCAAAATATGTCTGGTTAATTTATGAATATAAAAGTGCTCGTAAACAAGCCAGAGTTACGATGATGAGATACAGAGGACCCACCACTAGAAGGAGCAAACACATGCAGAAAAAGGGGGGGGGGGATGATGCAACCAAAATAAGACATGCAGGAAGTTCAGTTTTAGCATAAAATGCGCCTGCAGAGAGAGGACCCACCATACGCACCTAGCAACGCTTGAGCTTGAATAAAAACCTGTTTGTCTTCATAATGCCACAAGATTGAGGTTCATGTTTTTGCTCCAACAGAATAATTTGGTTCTTCTGGATTTTAGCGGTGTACAAACCTTGGTGGGTTTGCTACTGCAGGTTAACAGGGAGATTATGCACCTAGAGAGAGGTGTGAAAAAAGTTGCAAATGCAAAAAAAACCCCAAAACTCCACAGTGGATTGTTTTGCACAGCTGAAATAAGACATCCAGAGGGCACCCCAAAAAAGTGTCCTGGGAAAGCATTCTGTACAGCCTCTTTCCCAAGACATCCTTAGGACATGTTATTTCTGCTCAAGATTTCGTTTTTAAAAAAATGCTTCAAAGTGCACCTTTTCCCCCTAAGCAGCCTGCCTGGCTGTGCAGAATGCAGAGTTCAGGAGGCATCTTATGTTTTCCGCCCAACCGTTTTGCTCTCTGTTCAGTTTCACCCTCAGCTTGTACTCATCTGGTCCAGCGGATTCCAGCAATATATAGTTTTCCTTTTTTTATTATTTCCAAAGAGATCTTCATAGGTACCCAGACACACATAAGAGAATCTTAGTTTTTTCTTGTCGGTCCACGGAGGGCAGGTCAACCCAATGCATTTCAATGGGCACCAGACCTGTCTTCTGAGAAGCAAAGATTCTCTTATGTATGTCAGCATAGCTACAAAGAAAGCTTCTCAAAAATTTTAAAACAATAGGGAAACTATATTTTGTTGGGATCAGCAGGACCAGCTGAGTACAGCTATATACTTTTGGGCTGAAAAGGCACCCAAGACCAGAGCCTGCGGAGCAGAGGACCTGGGGAAACCTTCAGCAAATGGTGGCAGGAAGAATTCATTCAGCTACACACAAAATGCTGAGGATGAAATGCAGAGAGCAAAACGGTCAGGTGGGAAACCGCCTGTTTTCCCCTCTGACACCTTTGCTGTCTGGAAAGCACCCAGAAGCTGCCTCTTTTCCGGACATCTTATTTGGGGCGTGTGGAATGAAAAGAGGCCATTGCCTGTTTTCAAGACGTCCCACAGATGTCTTTTTTGTGCTGTGCAGAATGGACCAGTGAGATGTAATTATGTAATCAACTCCAAATGTAATCAAGTAAAGAAAGCAACCAGACTATCATAACAGTCGGAAGTGGTGATAACACAATCCTCCTAGCTTTTGACTTGATTTGAAATTTAATTTAATTCATATACTGCCCTCCCCTGGAGGGCTCAGGGCGGTGTACAACATGGTAAATGACAACAGCAGCAATACAACGAGGCCAAGCATAATAATACAACATTTGCACCAGACCCTGGGAATAATCCAACAACAGCTATATATAACTAACAATAATATTCCTATCTCAGGTTAATTACTAACAACATAATCCACATAGCACATTTTTCAATTTCATACAACATAATAGTGTAACAGCATAATACATAGCATACAATATAATTCAGCAACTACTGTAAGCACCTGCATCACATATCACATATAACGTATCACATACTTTGCTGAACTGTTTCACACCAGTAAGAGTTGAGGAATCCCAGGTCCTTGATAAATCCTCGTTAGATGCTGTCCGACCTCAAGATTTTCTGGCTGGGGGCTTTCCTTTTGAAGTTTTTTTTTGCTGGAGAAAGGTGACTTTGAGATCAGCAACAATGCATCATGGAAGATGGGAATGTTATATGTAAATTCCTGGCACTTAGCTTGGGCCATGTTTCCTGGGGTCTGTATTCAGGTACCACCCTCGCTTAGGAAGGGGGCAATCGTCTTGTTATCTTTTCTGGGCTCTGCTGGTACCAGACCCCTCTGTGAGTTCCTCCCTCTGAATTCTCAGCTCCCATCCCCCACCCTTTCCTTTTTAAAAGACATCCCTGAAGCTAAAAAATTCTGTGTGGAACTTTAAAAAAAAAGCACCACGATTTCTGGTTTTGATCCAAGCATCTGATGCACCCCGCCTCTAAGGTCTTGATGATATAATCCTATGTGTGGCACTGAAATTAATGATGCTCACAAGCAACTCTCTGTCTGGGCTGCTACTACTCAATTGAGCATTAAGGTGGATAGTGAGGGGTGGTGGATTCAGTGTGCTTAATTTGGCACGGTTCAGGAAGCAAATGTGAGAATTGTTGCAAATTATTTCTGCCATCCCTCCCTGCAATGAAGTTAACAGCTGAGTGAGCCCAAATACATCAATTGTATAAACTCGTGTGGCATTTTCATGTTTCAATCTAGTTATGTATTTCTAGGTGACCAAACATGTTCACATTACCACCAACTCCAATTCCATCACTTGGTTCACTGGGCAGAAAGGCAATACATCAGTGTTTGAACTAAGAGAAGAAAGAGGGCATTTTAGGAGGCCAAGTATCTTTGGAAGAGAGAACCCACTGTTCATGCCTCCCTCTTGTCGCCTTTTCAGTCACCTATTTGCCCTGGAAAACAGTCTCCCTTGCTGGTCTAAATGGTCCCAGACCTATATTCAAAGCCCCTCTCCGGCTGGCTTGTTTACCTACCCCATGGTGCATCAGTTTTTGTCAGATTCCATGCACAGCCAAACTCATCAGGCATGAGCACATACAGCTTTCAAAAAGGATACACACATCTAAGGCAGAGGAAGTCAAGCGAAACCTGCACACACAGAATATAAGGTACCAGGCTCTGACCTGCTTGCCAGAGGCAACTGACTGGGCTGCAGCTGAGAACAGAATACTGGGTCTTTCTTAGCTCTAGAAAAGTACGTGCCTCTTCCATGGGGCTCCTTTACCTCTTGTCACATGAGGAGCAAGCCAGGCCATGATACTCACAGATGTTCTGGAGAGGCGTTCCAGAGCAAGATTTCTCCACTGAGAAGACAAGCCCTTTCCCCTTCATGGGCTTGCATCAAACCAAGCCTGCTTGTATGTATCGCAATCTAGGAAGGTTCCACAAAGGGGGAACAAATTTCCAAGGCAGCAGCAACAGTAACAAGATTGGGGAGAAGTCACTGAATATATGACAGCACCTCCCTTCTTCCCCCCTGCTGTGCTCCCTACTTTGTTCACTCCCACTAATTGCTTGCTTAGAGGCACAATGCCTTGGAAATAACCCCCAGCCGCTTCCATCGTGGCCTTGATTATTCCCACTACAAACAAGCTCGCTAGCTGTCTCCAGCAGAGACGCAGTTTGGGGAATAAAGAGGCGTTCTTCTGTTCTCTGAAGTGATACGATATTGGGTTGTAAAAACTCAGAGCTTACTGTTTTGGTTTTCAGCCTGCTGCCCTTTCACAAAGTTCTGGAAACTTTGGAAATGTGCTTTTCTTTGGATCATGACTGCCTTGTTCTAGGCAAAGTGTGGTTTTAAAAGAGGTGCCAAAATTGGGAAGGAGCATGAAATGGTTCTCAATGGAAGTGCTTCGTCACCCCTTATTTATGTATGTAGGTATGTAAATGCTGTCGTGGTAAAAAACATACGATGACCCAAGTAAGGGACTTTAAAGGCAAGTGAGAAACAGAGGTGGTTTGCCATTGTTTTCCTTGGCAGAGTCTTCCTTGGTGGTCTCCTCTCGTACTCATGTACCAACTCTGCTAAGCCTCCCAGATCGGATAAGATCAGGCTATGCCAGGGGTCTGCAACCTGTGGCTCTCCAGATGTTCATGGACTACAATTCCCATCAACCCCTGCCAGCAGCAATTGGTCATGCTGACAGGGGCTGATGGGAATTGTAGTATATGAACATCTGGAGAGCCACAGATTCCAGACCCCTGGGCTATGCCATGCCACCTTCCCTCTCACCCCTAGCTTAGGTCTACTTTAAATGTGGTAATTGCTGGGGCAAATTTCTCACCCTGAGAGCAACTGAACAGCATGGAGCCAGAAGCTAGCATGGTGTAGTGGTTAAGAAATCTGTAGAACCAGGTTTGATTCCTCACTAATATAATTCTAATCTGGAGAACAGGGTTTGATTCCTCTCTCCTCCACATGAATAGCAGATTCTTATCTGGTGAACTGGATTTGTTTCCCCATTCCTCCACAAAAATCTGCTGGGTGCCTTCTTGGGCTAGGCCCAGACCTTTAGAACTCACTCAGCCCACCTATCTTACAAGGTGTCTGTTGCGGGGAGAGGAAGAGAAGGAGTTTGTAAGTCCCTTTGAGGCTCATTACAGGAGAGAAAAGGAGGCATGAATCCACACTCTTTTTCTTCTTCTACATAGTATTGTATGAAATGGTCATAAATTGTAATTAAATGGTTGGGCAGAACAGAAAGCCACACCACAAGTGGAGGAGATCTCACAGTGAACATGACCAAACACAGGTGAGAATGCATTATTGTGTCTACTCTGTGGTAGCTGAAGACTGAAAAAAAGATTCAGTTTTGCACCTCTATGGGGTCCACACAGTGCAATCTGGTGGGATCTTTTCCAGCTTCTGTCTTGGAGTCTTGAACATTCAGTGGTCTGCTGTGACTCTTTTGCAACGGCTTTTGTGGATAAATTGTTCATACCCACTGAGACTTTGATGCCACAGTTGGTTCAATTCCATCTGAGGATGCTAGTGGAGCACAGTCTGGTCCCAGTAAAGTGGATGACTTTCAGTTGGTCAGGTCAGATGAAAAGGACAAACTGCCTTGAAGTGTGTGGTCCCACTACATATAGGCTTGGACCTTGTCTTTCATGAATATTTTCTAGGTATTCCAGGCTGTTGAAGTGGCCACAGGAAATCATAAATGCCTATCTGAGGGAGATTGGGACTCCCAATCACTTTGAAAGAAGCACTTCTGAAGGAGGCATTCCTGGACCTCAATGGTTACCAGCCAGGGTTCCACTTTCCATTCGTGGCCTGCAGGTGTTTGAGAGGGAGGTGGCAGCACAATAGACATATTTATGAGACCTCTCCTGAAGGAAGTTTCCCTGGACCTAGTTGCCACTTTCCATTCACGGGCAAGGTGTCTGAAAAGGGTGGTGGCAGCACCGCTTCAGCGGAACTTGAAGGAGAATGATTTACTAGACCCTACTAGGCTTGGTAAATACCCTAAACATTCAGTAAGATTCGGATTTATTTGGGCATAAAATTATCTGTATGCTCAAATAAGATAAATAACATCTGAAAAATTCGGGTCCGTTTGAATTTTTTTTTGTATTTTTGGTGTTTTTTCACGTTTTGGCCTGCAGGGAGCGCATCTTTAAAGCTAGTGGCACCACAATGTCAGGGTATGATTCGGGGACTGTCCTGATGATGTCCTCCAAGTTTGGTGAATTTTTGTTTAGGGGAGGCAAAGTTATGGACCTCCAAAGTGGGTGTCCCATCTCCTGTTAGCTCCCATTGGAAACAATGGGGGATGGGGCACCCCATTTGGGGATCCAAAACTTTGACCCCCCTGAACCAAAGTGAACCAAACTCGGGTAGTATCATCAGAACAATCCCCGGATGATACCATGAAATTTTTAGTGCTGCTAGTTTTAAAAATGTGCCCCCTGCAGGCCGAAATGCAAAAAACAAAAAACGCACACCCCCAAAAGCCCAAATACCTTGCATTTGGATTAGTTCATTTTCAGGCAGGACATATTCAGCTGTTTTTTGCCCAAATATACCCGAATTCACCCAGATTTGGGCCGAATCAGGTATTTGTTTAACCGAATCTCCAAGCCTAGACCCAACTTTGATCAGATTATGTCATGAGTATGGTATGGAAATGGCCTTGGTCCAGCCTGACTATCTTTATTGGGAGAGTGGTGAGAGGAATGTGTTCCTGTTCTTGCTCCTATCAGCAAAGGTTTCCTTTTGGAGTACAGGGCTGGGTTGGGGGTGAAGAGCACTGTGCTTCAATGGTTTGACCCTTATCTGGCTGACCAGTTCCAGAAGGTGGGGTTGGGGGACTGCTGCTTGGTCCTGCAGCATTTGTGCTATGGCATCACACACAGCCTCATCTTGTCATCATTGCAGTTTAAAATCTTAATTAAACTTCATTAAAAAGTTGTTAGAGCACTGAAGCTGACACAGAGGAGACGGCGTTCCTCCAGAAGGACAAGTTCAGATATTGGAGCTGCTGCTGGATCCTACCCTATGGTTGGACAGTCAGGTCTTCTTCATGACACACAACTCTAATCAACTTCAGCTGGTAATGGCAACTGGGGCCATTTTTCAAAAGGTGTGATCTGATCCATACTCAGATTACATCCAGGTGTATTACTACACTTGCGGCGGCCAAGAAAGCCAATGCGATTCTGGACTGTATCAATAGCAGTATAGTGTCTAGAATAGATCAAGGGATGTAATTGTACCTCTCTATTCTGCATTGGTTAGTCCTCACCTGGAATATTGTATACAATTCTGGGCACCACAATTCAAGAAGGATATTGACAAACTGGAACGGGTCCAGAGGAGGGCAACCAAAATGGTAAAAGGTCTGGAATTTCATGCCCTACCAGGAGAGACTTAGGGAGCTGGATATGTTTAGTTTGGTGAAGAGAAGGCTAAGAGGTGACAAGATAACCATGTTTAGATATTTGAAGGGATGTCATGTTGGTGAGGGAGCAATCTTGTTTTCTGCGACTCCAGAGACTAGGACCAGGAGTAATCGGTTCAAGATGAAGGAAAAGAGATTCCGTCTAAACATCAGGAAAAACTTCCTGACAGTAAGGGCTATTCAACAGTAGAATGCACTACTTCGGAGTGTAGTGTAGCAAAAACGCCGTCCCTGGGCAGCTGTTCGCACAGGAAGCGCTGCTGCATTGCAGCAGCACCATCCTGGCTGCCCAGGAGTGGCGTGAAGCCGCTCCTATTAACCTCGCAAAACTAGTGAGGTTTTTCTAAAGCACCATCTTCCCGTCAGTGCGGTGTGAACAGCACCGGCAGGAAGATGCTGCTCTCCCCCTCCCCTCCATTCACCATCCTGTCCTTCATTGCTGTGAAGGGCTGCAGAGCCCCGCCCACGCTACCCTCCTACCCCTGGAGGGAGCCGCCTCTCCAGCTGAGGGGGAAGTGCTGGCGGAGGCTCGGATCCGCGTGTGTGCGGAAAGGGCCTATGATTCTAAGGATCATTAAGTAGGTCTGCCTTTGACAACTGCCCAGAAATTTCAACTGATTCAAAATACATAGACCAGGTTGTGGCTGGGGGTTGGATACAAGAATCTTATCAGTCCTTTGCTGAAAGACCTACACTGGCTGCCAATCTGGTATTGAGCACTGTTCAAAGTGTTGCTTCTTACCCTCAAGGCCCAAAAATGCTTGAGGCTGAGATACCTGAAGGACCACCACTTCCATTCTGTATAGCCCACCAGTAAAGATCCTCTTCCCAAGCCCTGGTTGTAATGCCTCATCTTCAGAGGTAAGGCAGGTAGTGACCAGAGGCAGAACTTTTCCACTGGTGGCATCTCACCTGTCAAATGCCTTTACCCTTGAGGCTTGTCTAGAGGGCACCATACTCTCTTTTAGGTACCTGACCAAAACATTTCTCATAGGTTTTTAATTGAAGTTTTATCACACCTTATTTTAACTGGTTGTTTTATGACCGTTTTTATGACCATTACTGTTTTATCACTATTGCTGCTAACTTCTGGTTATGTTGTTTATGCCCCTTGATGGGGGAGGGGTGTTATTAACATTTTTATAACCAACTTTTATTGATGTATTTGCATTTCATGCTTCTATTGTTCACTGTTATTTTGCTAGTCATCCCAAGAAGGTATCTGGAGAAGCCTGCAAATTTCTTAAATAAATAAAGGTTTTATATATGCATATATCTTTATTCAGGCTAAATGAAACCACTGTACTATGGGGTCATGCGGTGCTTCTGAATCCTAGATGTTGGGACAAAGTGCAGGCACGTTTGTGTAATAATACATACACACACGAAGTTGCCTTGCAGTGAACGACACCCTTGGTTCCTCAAGGTCGCTATAGTTTTCTCTGACTGGCAGAAGCGTAGCAAGGGGGGAAAGCGCCCAGTGCACCAGTGCGTCCTTCACCCCCATCCCACCCCGAAACGCCCCCGCCACACCCCCTCCACACCCCCACCACACCCCCACAGGGGGGCACGCCTGGTGCGTCACACACTCACATCCCCTTGGAGCTACGCCTCTGCTGACTGCCAATGGCTCTCCAAGGACTTTGGCAGAGATCTTTCAAATCACCTACCCACTTGTCCTTTTAACTGGAGGTGCTAGGCACTGAAACTGGCACCTTCAGCATGCCAAGCAAATGCTTTTCAACTGAGCCATGCCCCCACTCCTACTCCCAAAGGAACTCTCAAGTCTTGTTTCTGGGGTTGCCATTGGTAGGAATAGGAAGCTGGGCTGAATAGACCCTTAGTCTGACAGCCCAAATTGGAGACGAGACTCTGCTTCGCTGTCACCAGAGACTAGTTTGTGTGTGTTTATTGCCGCTTCTGTCTTTCCCTCTCCCACCAGAGGGTCCGTTTAATTATTGCCTCGTCACTTCTGTTAAATTGACATCTCCATTTAATTGTGTTTGCAATATATCTAGGGTAGAACATGATAAGTGTAACAGTGCAATGATTACTCACCAAACAGTCACCGACTCCAAATATTATCCCTGCTTAAGCAACATGCCCGGCTCAACTGATTTATTGACTCACCAAGGCAATCTCCTCTTAGATTTTACTGCAATTAAAACAATCACACTCACAGAGTTCATCTGCATAGAGCAGGCGGTAAATTCTGGTGGCTGTTGATCATTACAGCAGAGCCTACGAGCAAACTTCTGATCTGAGATGCTTCAAGTAAAGGCTGTCCCTTTCTCTGTGGCTGCTTCCCCATGGCTAACGAAGAAAGGTGTGTCTACGTGTACTCTCTGCCTGTTCACACCATGCAGATGACTTGGTAATGGTGCTTGAGCCCCCTCAAATTCCCTGTATGGTCAATCACTGAGTAGAGCGGTTGCCTGTAGAGGATGTCCATGTAAAATGTATGTGTGGTTTTCTTAAATACATGCATTGAACAATTCTCATGTTACTTTCAATTCACATACAATGGAATGGGTGTTGCAAACCCCGCATTTGTCCAGATATTGACTTCCGGTTTTGTTTGTATCTTGAACACACATTGGCTCTTCCTTATAAATGGATGTACACCGTACGTGATGGACGTACCAGCATTCAGTGTAACGTGTGAATACAGTTTGAGAGATCTGAAATGCCAGATTAGCATACCGACACACACTTGTGCCCCACAAAATGGCTGTGGAACCTTCCACTAGTACCAGTTCCTCGCTGCCATTGGCACCAACAGATCCCCTATTGTCCTGCTTCACATGTGAAGCCACCTTGTACTGAATCAAGCCCTTGGTCCCTCACGGTCAGTACTGTCTCATCAGATTGGCAGCCACTCTCCAGGGTTTAAAGACAGAGGTCTCTCACATTACCTATGTGGGTTAAGTCACTTCTGACTTGTGGTGACCCTATTAATCAATGTGAAATCTTGTCATTAGCAGCCTTTCTCAGGTCTTGCATACTGAGATCCATGGCTTCCTTGATTGAGTCAATCCACCTCTTTTCCTGCTACTTTCCATTTTCCCTAGCATTATTATCTTTTCTCATAATGGGTCCAAAGTACGATAGGTTCTAGGGAGAGTTCAGGCATGATTTGATCTGCATCCCACTAATTTGTCTTTTTGGCGGTCCACAGTATCTGCAAAACTCTCCTCCAATGCCTTATTTGTTGACATGTGCCCACCATGGCCCTCCCCAGTGGTGGGACACCACAGCAGCATCCCAGCATCCCTGTCACCACCAGTGTGGCAGGGGCAGTCCAGGGGCATGGCCAGGGGAGGAACCAACATTAGTCAACTTCTTTCCGCAATTGCCCATGTTGCACTGGCAGCCTGGGCTTCAAATGTCTGCCACCAAGAAGGTGGCATAAGTCCATTAAGTCAAATGGGGGTTTCTCAGCAACAGAGGGGCTTTTTTTGCATTTTAAGCCTCTCCACACCATCAGGAAGCCTCCATGGGAGCATGGGCTAGTGCGGTTGTCCAGCCCTTTGGATGAAGCTGCTAATGACCTTAAAGAGGTATAGAATTCTATTTCAAGCTAACATTTGCAGCCTGCAAGAACTTACATTTATCGTTTTTTGCCAAAGACTTCATACAAAGATCCCCAACCTTCGCTGAGCCTGAGGGTTCATTTGGCATTCTGACACAGCATAGCGGGTGCAGCCACAAAATGTCTGGCACAGATGGCTGGTGCAGGAGCTGGAGCCAGCCACAACTATGGCTGATGCAGCTTACCTTCAGTCATACAATGATGATCCTTGTGCTGTGGTGGCAACTGCTGTTAAAGCATTGTTTTGAATAAATCTGTACAGCCAATTGATCTCCGGTGGTCAGTCTCAGAAGCCTTGCTGGGCAAAACCTCTCCTTGCCCTGCCCATTTTCTAAAAATACTTGGCAGGCACCAGAAAAGGGGCCAAGTGAGCCCCATGAGCACCATGTCTGAGTTGTCCACCACCCCGGCCCACTCCTGTATGGCCAGGTCTTGAAGTGTATGGACCCAGGAAGAAGGAGGAGGGGTGCGTGGGTGACTTTCCACCCCCCACATGACTAAGTGGACATTTGACCCCATTTGACCCCTGGACAAGACTGATGATCCCCAGCTTGCTGGTCATGATCCAGACAGGGCTACCTCCACCTTTTCTAGAAGACAGTCAACCCTGTTGAAAATCCATCCTGATACATTGTTGATTGTGAGTCAGAAGGACAGTGCTGATCCAGAACCAAGGAGGCAGAGCAGTGCATTGGCCAAGTTTACAGGTGACACAAAATGGTTCAGGATGGTGAAAAGCAAGGATAACTGTGAAGAGCTGCAAGAAGATTTCCACAAATTGGGTGAGCGGGCACCAGTATGGCAACTGAAGTTCAGTGCAGTTAAGAGTAAGGTGTTGCACACTGAAACAAAAAAGTCCCCACTTCAAGTACAGGCTAATGGGGTCAGAACTTGCTGACTCCAAGAAGGAAAGAGACCTTAAGTTGTGGATAACTTAACTAAAATGTCAGTCCAGCACTGCGGCAGTGAAAAAAGCCAACTCTACACTGGGAATTATTAGGACAGAGTCTGAACATAAAGCAGCCTATTTTATAATGCCCCTGCATGACAAGACCTCATTTGGAATACTTTGGGTAGTTCTGGTCACCCTATCACAAAAATGACATTGCAAAGCTAGTGACAGTACAGGGGAAGGCAACCAAGATGATTAAGCAGTTGGAGCGCTTTTCCTATGAGGAAAGGTTGAAGAGTCTGGGACCTTTCAGTTTGGAAAAAAGATAACTGCGGTGGGGGACATGATAGAGGCTTGTAAAATTATGCACAGTAGAAAATGGCCTTTTTCCTCCCTCTCCCCAAAATACTGGAATTCAAGGGCATCTAATCAAGATGATGAGCAGTAGATTCAGAATAGACAAACGGATATACTCCTTTGAAGAAGTGTACTGGGGAAAATGGTGCCCAGGGCAACACCTGCTCCGGGCACCCCCCACCCACCCTGCACCCCACCATGCCCCACTTATCTTAGCCAGTGGCGGTCACGGGCAGCCTGGCAGGACCGAGCTTGGAAGGGCTGAGCCAAGCCGAGGGGCACCTGGCGGGCCAGGAGCCTGCTGCGGGCCACCCCTCAGCCCAGGCCTGCCAGGTTGCTTCGCCGGCTGAAGAAGTAGCCTGGCCAGCCCAGGCCGCTGGCTCACCATGTGCCCCCCACATGATCCAATGGCGGTGCCTGGGGTCAATTGACCTCCCATGTTCCTCTAGCAGAAACGCCACTACCCCTTTGTGCAACAGGTGATTAAAATGTGGAATTTGCTGCCCAAGGATGTAGCGATGGCCGTAGGCATAGACAGCTTTAGAAGGGAATATGACAAATTTATGGAGGATAGATCTATCAGTGGCTATTGGCCAGGGTGACTGAAGGGAACCTCCGCATTCAGAGGCAGTAAATCTCTGAGTACCAGTGCCAGGAGACAGCATCAGGTGAAAGCCTCAGGCTGTATGCTCTGATGCTGGTCCTCCAGAGGAACCGGTTGGCCATTGTGTGAGACAGGAAGTTGGACTAGGTGGACCAGGTGGATTCATTGTGTGAGACAGGAAGTTGGACTAGGTGGACCACTGCTCAGATTCAGCAGGGCTTTTCTGATCTGAGCAATCCAGTTCTGCATAGATTACAAACTTATTACCTTTCTGCTGACTATGACATCAAATAGTAAAACAGTGAAATGTTCCTTTGCCAAGCGCTATGTGCAGAGGTGGGATCCAGCAGGTTCTCACAGGTTCCCGAGAGTAGGTTACTAATTATTTGTGTGTGCCGAGAGGGGGTTACTAATTGGTGATTTTGCCACATGATTTTTGCCTTAGTTACGCCCCTCCTCTCAGCAGTAGCGCGCAGAACTTGAAGCAGTCTAGCAGGAGGTGCACCGGCATGCGTGGCAGCCTGCACCTGCGTGCATTCGTTTCCCACCCAAGGACCGGCTCAGCAGCTGTGTCCTTGCCACAGCCCTGCCCAGGAATGCCCCGCCCCCTGAATGCCCGGCCATGCCCCCATCATGCACCACCCAGCCCCATTGGCGATATGCCACAGTTTGAATCCCACCACCATGGGAACCTGTTACTAAAATTTTTGGATCCCACCACTGGCTATGTGTGCATGTGTGCCAAGTGCCATCAAGTCAAACCCAACTTATGGCAACCCCAGCAAGGGCTTTCAAGGCATGTGAGAAGCAGAGGTGGTTTGCCTTTGCCTTCCTCTAGAGAATCTTCCTTGGTGGTCTCCTTTCCAAGTACTAACCCTGCTTAGCTTCTGAGATCTGACAGGATTGGGCTATGCCATGCTGTCTTCTCACTTCTGCAAAGAGTTGAAAGTAAATGTAGTCCCCTGGGTAAACACTGGGTCATTACTGACCCCTGGGGTAATGTCACATGATGACATTTACTAGGCAGGCTGCTTTATGGGGTGGTTTGCCATTGTCTTCGTCAGTTAGGGGACAGTAACCCACTTGAAAGGCCAAATGTTTAATTGGATTGGATCCTGAGAGTTGGTTTGCAGAGCTGCTTTAGCTCCTGTGCTATTCCCTGCCCTACTGCTGTATTTACACAGGACACGCCTTGTGTGAATCGAGCTCTCAGAGGATGCAGCCACTGCTTTTCGAGGACAAATCTTGTACTTGCAGCAGCTGAAAATATGCCACTGGGACTATTATCTGCAATTTCATCTGCTTCTTCCCCCAACGACACACAATTGAAAGTGCCTCCGATCAAATTTATAGTGACATCCCAATACCTTAATTTCCTCACTGTTGCCCATTAAAAATTGTTGCCCATTAAAACTGTTGCCCATTACCCCACCATCTCTTCCATCACCACCTTGCCGTTGCTTTATTTTAAAATATGCTACGGAAATAAATATTTCAGTCTACATTTTGGCCTGAATTACACTTGGTTTAGCAATGCTAATGCAAAGCAGCTGAACAGAACCTGCCTGCATTGGTTAGCATAAAATTAAGCCGAAGAAAAGTAAAAGGATGCCCAGCAAATCAACAGGACAAAAGGCCATTGGGCTTATTCTAATGACCAACTTGCACAAATTCCAGGCTCCTGACAACTCCCCTTCCCAATAATTTTTACCCACGGAATTGTGTCTCAGCCCCGGCAACTAACCTGTTCTGACATTAGAAATGATGTCAATTCACCCCAGGTACAGCCGATAGCTTATCCCTCGCTCCATCCATCTTCAGGAGGAGTTGTTTGTCTTGGCTTGTATCAACTATGGGCAGGGCTGCACCATCCTGCTGAATGCTTTTCTCTAAGCCGATTCTTGAAATGCAGAGCAATAAGATCCTCTGCTTACTTGGCTGCTCAGCCTTTTTGACCCTTTCGGAATCCATTGGGAAGGGTTCCTCAGCACAACCCTGTAGATATAGCCACGCCAACAGACTGCCAGGCAAGAAGAGCAAGCCCAGTTCCAAGTTTTTTGGGGGCCTAGCAGAGATGACCCAGATGCCCCCTCCAGCATGGTGTAGCGGTTAAGAGCAGGTGCACTCTAATCTGGAGAACCAGGTTTGATTCCCCCCCTCTGCCACTTGAGCCGTGAAGGCTTGTCTGGTGAACCAGATTAGCTTGTGCACTCCAACACATGCCAGCTGGGTGACCTTGGGCTAGTCACAGTTCTTTGGAGCTCTCTCAGCCCCATCCACCTCACAGGGTGTTTGTTGGGGGGTAGGGAAGGAAAGGAGATTGTAAACTCCTTTTGAGTCTCCTTGCAGGAGAGAAAGGGGAGATATAAATCCAACTCTTCTTCTTCTTCTTCTTCTTCTTCGTCTTCGTCTTCGTCTTCATCTTCGTCTTCGTCTTCTTCTTCTCTGATAGTCTCTTGCCTTGAGAACCCTACTGGGTCACCATAGCACAGCTGTGACTTGGCAGCTTGTTGTTGCACACACAGCAGCTGAACACCCTCATGTCAGCCAGGTTCCCAGTACACAATAAAGACCAAGGTGGGAGATTTCCAGGAAACAAAATGGGTTCTCCTAATGGTCCTCAAAGCAGGATCAACCTCCAGAGGTAAAAGACTCGCCGCCAATGATGTTTGGGCTTCACACAGAATGTCATTCTCAAACCCACCCCACCCCCTCCTTTCTTCCTCTTGATGAAGTTCTTTTCTGATTGAACTAATTATGCTGATTGAACTTCCTCCCTCCATCACCTTGTTGGAAGTGTGAAAGGTTTGCTTAATTGGATGGGGGTAATTGTTATGCTGCACACTGTCACATGTTAATGCAGAAGCATTGATTGACAGATAATCAGCACATCAGTTACACAGAGAGTGTGCGTGCACAAGAGAGGGAAATAATAAATAGTTTATTCCACACTTTCAGGGCGCAGGGAACAGGACTGGCTCCATTTGTCTCAGGAAGGCCAGGAGAGAAGCGCATGCCAGATGCCAGTGGGGCTCAGAGCATGGACTGAATGCACCGTTCTGGAAGCACAGACATTCTGCTGCTGCCTCGTTGCTTTAACCCTGCTCTGCGCCATCAAGCAACACATGATGGACGTTTGAGGCAGTATGGCCAAAGCTTTGTGCATGTGCACGGCTCCATGAGTGTCACGGGAAGGCCTGTCGTTTGCAGAGACCTTGACCATGTGCATGGTTTCTACGGTTGCCAACTTTTTTTTTGCTGTCAACTCACAGCTGACTTACGGCAACCCCATAAGAGTTTCAAGGTGAGAGACCTTTGGCAGTGGTTTGCCATTGCCTGCCTGTGTGTCACAACCCCGATATTCCTTGGAAATCTCCCATCCAAATACTTGCCAGGATCAAGGCTCAGGGTGTGTGACTAGCCCAAGCTGTGACTGATTCCCATGATGCAAGTGGGGATTTCCCAGGGGAAGTTTCCCAGGTCCTAGTCCAGCACCAGTAGGCACCAGGACCAAACGGAACATTCTAGAACAAAGACGGTCCAGGAAATGGCAGATGAATTCTCCAATTCCTCTAATCTGGAGGAACCGGGTTTGATTCTCCGCTCTGCCACCTGAGCTGTGGAGGCTTATCTGGGGAATTCAGATTAGCCTGTACACTCCCACACACGCCAGCTGGGTGACCTTGGGCTAGTCACAGCTTCTCGGAGCTCTCTCAGCCACACCTACCTCACAGGGTGTTTGTTGTGAGGGGGGAAGGGCAAGGAGCTTGTAAGCCCCTTTGAGTCTCCTGCAGGAGAGAAAGGGGGGATATAAATCCAAACTCTTCTTCTTCTTCTTCAAATCTGGTGCCACACATCTTTATCCTGAAAAAAGTATAGCAAGGTAGTGACAGCCTAATCCAGTGGTTCTCAACCTGTGGGTCAGGACCCTTTGGGGGTCAAACGACCCTTTCACAGGGGTCGCCTAAGACTCTCTGCATCAGTGTTCTCCATCTGTAAAATGGATAAATGTTAGGGTTGGGGATCACCACAACATGAGGAACTGCATTAAAGGGTCGCGGCATTAGGAAGGTTGAGAACCACTGGCCTAATCGCTCTCTGTCAGTTTCCAAACTGTAATGTAGTTCCCTAATAAACATTTAGCTTTATCTTTTCATCAATGTGGCTTCCATTTCTATGTGCACCATACATCCTGCTAGTAGGGAGAGCGTGCTTGATTCCCTCCCTCCACAGCATGTACCATTTTTAGACATCTTTTTTTTTTGCTCACCTGCTTCCTAGTTCTCAGGGGTTTCAAGGTCATGGAGAATACCTTGCTCCAGGACACACTTCTCTTTCAGCTTGGCTATGAAAAGGGTGTTCCATGTGGCTTTTTGCTTGCAAAATCCTGTAGGGAGAAAAAGATTAAACTACGATGATCAAAGATAACCAATGAGAATAAAACTTTGGAGCCTTTAAAAAAAAAGGACTGCACTCAGCATCTCAGTTAGCAAATCTCCAATGGAAGCCAGTCCTATCTCAGCACTCCATCTAAACCTGCCCGTTCAGTATTATTATTGCAATATTGCATAGGGGAGCTGAAGGTCAGCCAGCGTGGTTTACCTCAGCCAGTTCTGAAAAATTCCAGCTGAATTGTGACCTTCATTCCCTTACCTTCTCTGTTCTGTCTAGTCTTCCCAACATGGGGTGGCTTCCATAGGCTTGCCAGGTCACTCCTGGCTACTGGATTGCCAGATCTGGGTTGGGAAACTTCTGGAAATTTGGGCATGGAGCCAGGGGAGAGCAGGGACCTCAGAGAGGCCACCTTGCAAAGCATCCATTTTCTCCAGAGGATTGATCTCTGTGGTCTCAAGATGAGCTGTAATGTCCAAGAATCCCCCAGGTCCCACCTGTAAGCTGGTATCCCTACTTTTCCAAGCTGGTTCTTCTGACTGGGACTGTGAACAGTCTATAACAGTGGTGGAGAACTTATGGCACTCCAGATGTTCATGGACTACAATTCCATCAGCCCCTGCCAGCATGGCCAATTGGCAGGGGCTGATGGGAATTGTACTCCACGAACATCTAGAGTGCCATAGGTTCGCCACCACGGGTCTATAAACAGGCCTCAATCAAAGCTGGTCAAGGAGAGAATAATTCAAAGGAATGGTCCTGAGTAGGTAGTGATGATAACACATGTAGCATTTCTAGAGCATTGAGCTCTGTAATCTTTACAACATCCCCACAAAGTAGGCCTAGATCAGCAACACTAGATTACAACTCATAGTGCAGTTCCTGACAAGGTCATCTTAATTTCAGAAGCTGGAGTGTACAATTCTGCCTTCAATCAATTAGCTGTTTTCACTTCCTCTCTATGGACCAGACCAGTGGCGAAGCCCCTTTCTTCAGCCATTCCTATGGCAAAGAGCCATTGCTAAGTTGTAGAGCATCTCGCCATGCAGAAGGCCCTAAGTTCACCCCCCAGTAGCTCCAGTTCAAAATAACCACTAGTAGGGAATATGAAACGACGCTTGTGGAGGCCTGGAGTGCTGCTGCCATCCTTGGTAGACAATACAGACTTTGAGGGGCCAATGATCTGATTCAGTGTAAGTCAGCTTCAAGTGTGTTCATGTATGTTTACTTGCCCAGTCTATTTGGTTTAATTTCAAAGGCACTGGAGGGTTCTGAACAGCATTCAAGTGCACTGAAGTGCAACACATGAGGCACTGCTTCTTTGCCCACCACAGCAAGGAGCCATGCCAGAAATCTATTCTGAATCAGACTGCTGCCGATAATTCACAACCAAAAACTCACAAATTATTGCCCTTGACACCATAGATAGTTTGCCACATTGTGTGGCTCTGCTGCACATTGTTCCATGCAGTGCAGAGGAAGAGAATCCTAATCCTCAGTGGGAAAAAAGGAACTCCTCAAAACCCAGTCACAAAATGAGCTTTGAAAGGAAGGAACTCAAAGTCAATAACAACAGTTAAAAGCTTCTCTTTAATAAGGGTCTTATGCACTAGAAAACCCAGACTCCGTAGTTGTAAGGAGCCAGAATCAGTGGTGGGATTCAAAAATTTTAGTAACAGGTTCCAATGGTGGTGGGATTCAAACAGTGGCATAGCGCCAGTGGGGCGGGGCGGGGCACGATGGGGGCGTGGCCAGGTATCCTGTGGGCGGGGCATTCCTGGGTAGGGCTGTGGCAAGGACGCAGGGGGCGTGCGCCCCAGGTGCAGTTCCCCTTCACCCCGCCTCTAGATTCAAATAATGACTGTTTAAAGCATTTAAAAAGCAATGTACCGAAAGGTAGTGTATTATTTCTTTTTTATATAATTATATTGATTGATTTTAAATAATAACATAAGTAAGGAGAGAAACCAAAAACTGTTTACAATTGTTAACATATTACCAACCTATCTAATTGTCTATCTCTCTCACACACACACCCCAACTAAAAACCTCCCTCCTTCCCATATTTCCCTCCCTCCCTATTTTCTACTTCCCCTTCAGACTCCTATAACTACTTTATCTATTCCACTTGAAAGAAAACTAACAGAGGGAGAGATCCAAAATCCTTAATCTAAAAGAGTAGTTTAAACTCCTCTCTTTCCAATATAAATTTCAAGGGGAAAAAAGAAAATGAAAAATCTTTACCTATAATACTGTCCCAACCTTTATACCAATGAACAAAAAAAATAGAATTACCATATATTGTATTATTTCATACTGTTCACACACACATGAGGAGGTGCCATGGGGGGCAGGGGGCCCTGGGGGACAATTTAGCATCCCCCACTTGACGAGATTTGTTGTACCCAGGGACAGAGATTACCCCCTTGTCCCTAGTGGAGTTAATCATTAATAACCGGTTCTCTGAACTGAGAAAATTTTAGTAACTGGTTCTACCAAATAGGTGCAAATAGTCTGCATCCCACCTCTAGCCAGAATTATTTTTTTGCATGTAGATTAGTGACAAATCTCCTGGGATCCCAGAGGCACCTCGAACGAGAGGCAATATAATGCCCACACACGGCCGCGAACACACCGGCTTTCCCTCGTGAGAAAAAGCAGGCGTTAACTGAGGTTGCCTGAATTGTTAGCCTTGAAGAGCTGCAGTGTTTAAAAAGTGGCATCTTCCCCTCCCTCTTCCCACAAGAGGGTCTGTGGGGAAGTGTGTGGCTGTTGTTCTTCTTGAGGAAAGGAGCGAAAAGGAGACACGGAGTTCTGAGCTGCCGGGAAGGAAAAGGTCAGCTCTGACAGAAAGGCTGCCGCACCAAGGATTTTTCCCCTTTGCTGCCATTAAAGGGGCTGCCGGCTTGCCCTTTCGGGCCTCTGGTTTAATGAGAGGCTTGAGAAGCTGGCAGGGCCTGAGAAAAGGGCAGCAGAACCATCTGCTCAGCCTCCCCACTGCAGCCTCCCCGCAGCCAGTTAGGCACCAATTCCCTGTGCCACCGAGGAGGGAGGAAAGACGGGGGCTTGCAGAAATGATGAAAGAATGAAGAAGGATTGCCAGGAGTGGGAGGGATGGGGGGGTCTGATATCTATGCATGGCTTGTGATAGGTTCAGGATGCAAAAAAAAAAAGTGGAGGGGGAGAGATCCACAAACTGTGCTCTCCCCAGATGCAGCCATAAGGCGGGTGTCAGCATACCCTGAGATGGGGAAACTGCCAGGGCTCAGATCTTCTGGTACATCCCTGCACCTCCCTTGCTGCCTGTCTGTACCCATGCTCCCAACTGCCCAGAATCATTAAGGAAGGGCCTGTGGGCAGTGCAAAGTGGTAGCCATTCTAGTGGGAATGGCAGCAATTGCATGTATTGGCCATGCTACCAGGGGAGGAGGATGCAAGCAGTGGTGGGATTCAGCCGGTTCATACCACTTCGGCAGAACCAGTTGTTAAAATGGTGCTTGTAAGCAACCAGTTGTTAAATTATTTTAATCCCACCACTGGACCTGGTTGTTTAATTGTTTGAATCCCGACACTGGATGCAAGTGGTGCTTGAATCCCGACCAGTGGTGGGATCCAAAAATTTTAGTAACAGGTTCCCAGGGGGTTGGAATTCAAACTGTGGCATAGCGCCAATGGGGCGTGGCCGGGCATTCCGGGGGCGGGACATTCCTGGGCAGGGCTGTGGCAAGGACGCAGACGCTGCACCGGTCCTTGGGCGGGAAACGAATGCACTCAGGTGCAGGCTGCCACACACGCCGGTGCACCTCCTGCTAGACTGCTTCAAGTTCTGCGCGCTACTGCTGAGAGGAGGGGCAACTAAGGCAAAAATCACATGGCAAAATCACCAATTAGTAACCCCCTCTCAGCACACACAAATAATTAGTAACCTACTCTCGGGAACCTGTGAGAACCTGCTGGATCCCACCTCTGATCCCGACACTGAATGCAACTGAGCATGGGGTGGGAATATTTGCAAGTGGGAGAAGGGTGCATAGACCAGTGGGGGGTGGGACATGCAGGTGGGAAGGAGCACATGAGGAGGAACTATTACCAGACCAACCCATGATGGGGAGGGGGGTGTCTCTGTTTTAGGACAACTGTGTCTCTATCCATCCTGCCAATCCTTGGGGTGTCTAGCAGTGCCTTGCCAAAATGGGGAGCCCATTCTCTGCATTGGCTACTGTACCCACAAGGACAGTAAATCCTCTTTGGACTTGCCTTACCCATACTTGCCTTCAAAATAACCTGCCACTCCCTTTCTAAAGGGATTAAGGCTGAGACAACGGCTCTGCCTTGGAAGGCTCCGCTTCCCACCTCCAGCCCTGGACTATATGCCTCACTGAAACAAAGAACATGCTGATATATTTGCTCCTGGTGTCCTTGCCAGTGCAGCACTATTCTTAAACATCTTCCTCTGACTAAGTTCTCTCTCATGACTGCCTTCTTTACATCCCTATTGTTTTGCCACCATGACTGAGTCAGCTCCAGCGCTCCCTGGCTGTTTTCTCTTTGGCCCACTCCGCACAACCTAAAACACTGCTGCGGGCACGTAAAAATGCTGGTTGGGAGAGAACTTTGCACGGCTGCTGCCTCCAAAATGAGGCAGCATCGTGCTTTCCCCCCTCCCCCCAACCAGTGGAGAAATGGTTTTTTTGAAACTTGCTAAATGAGCGAGTTTTTCTTAAAGCACCATTTTGCAGCCAGTGCCGAGCAAACGGCACTGGGTGGGAGGCGGCACTTTTAGGCGCGTCCTTGTTTCTTGTCAGCTTACCTCTTCTCCCCATGCAGCTCCGCAGGGACAAGGGGACACGCCTCCTGCCCTCCAACCCCCGAGGCGTTGCCATGGCCATGGGGATATGTCCCCTTGTCCCTGTGGAGCCAAGCAATGAAGAGAAGGTACGTTTAAAAACAAAAAGGACATGCCTCTGTGTGAAGGCACCTCCATGAGCCATGGTACGTCCAAGGCCACTCACACAGAAGCGTGCAAACGGCCCTGGAGTCATTTACACCCCCCCCCCCGGTGTACAGCCACTTCCCTGACCCATGTGGAGTGGGCCTGTGATCTCAAATCCTGCAATTATTTCTCTACTACCATATGTTTTCAATAGGTAGTCTATGAAAGGTTTCCAGTTTTCTATAAACTTTTCTGTATGACTGGTTGCTGTGGGTTTTCTGGATTGTGTGGCTGTGGTCTGATAGATCTTGTTCCTAACGTTTCACCTGCATCTGTGGCTGGCATCTTCAGAGGTGTATTACAGAGAGAAGTCTGTTACACACCGTGTCCAGTGAGAAGGGAAAGTTTAGTGGGGTTTAGTATTGTCTATGTCCCACGGTGCAGAACCAATCAGTAAGTGTTTGGGTGCAACATGCTATGCAAAGGTGTGGTTGGATGCATTGTATTGCGAGTGGGGGTTTTCAGTCCAGGGAGTGATTCACATTTGCATTTCCTGCAGCAGCAACAGTGAATTTCAATGGCCTCCCAAATCCACTCCCCAAATCCAAGAAAACTTCAACAAGAAGGAAGAGACTCTGAGAATTAACAAAACTTGGCTACCAGTAATTAAAAACACCAGAACCAAAGGCCAACGGCATGCTAGGTTCATGGACAATGGACTTCACCCAGACACAGGGTTTGCATTCGCTTACTGATTGGTTCCCCACCCTGGGACATGGACCCCACCAAACATTCCCTTCTCACTGGACACAGTGTGTAGCAGACTTCTGTCTGTGATACACCTCTGAAGATGCCAGCCACAGATGCAGGTGAAATGTTAGGAATAGGCTTGGTCAATAGCCTAAAAATACAGTAAAATTTGGATTCGGACTTATTTGGGCATAACATTATCTGTATGCCTGAATAAGACAAATAATATAATCAGATATACCCGAAAATTAAGGTATACCTGAGAAATTCGGGTCCATCTGATGTATGGGTTTTTTGTATTTTTTTTTTCATTTTGACCTGCAGGGGGGCGCCTTTTTAAAGCTAGTGACATCAAAATTTCACGGTATCATCCAGAGACTGCCCTGATGATATCACCCATGTTTGGTGAAGTTTGGTTTTGGGGGGGGGCAAAATTATGGACTCCCAAAGGGGATGCCCCTATCCACCATTGTTTCCAATGGGAGCTAAAAGGATCAACTTTCAAACCCCTTATTTGATCATTACATCTTATGTTTCTGTTAAGAATCTCTAAAGTCAGTACAAAAAGTAATGGTGAAGAGGGCATCCTTGTCTAATTCTATTTGTTATCTCACATTTTTTCTGACATTTCCCCAGCTTTGCTTTTTGTAAATATTTTGCCACAACAGCCAATCAGATCTTCTGAATCTTCCAGCACAAGTTCCAACACAAATTTATTTCTCTTTTATCATCTCACAGAATAAATTAAGGAATAGACCTATAAAAGAGTCCAATATTTCTTGCTGGTAGCCTTTTACTTTCTTTTTAGAGTTCTAAAAGTATTCGTTCAAAGTTAAAGCACAGATCTTCTTACCACTCTGATTCCACCCAACAGCAAACTGCTTGCATCTCTTGGTCACATCAAGTTTTGAGATAGCTCCTTTTAGATCTTCGTAGGCAACTAGTCCAACTGTCTGAAATCTGGCTTGGAGTAGTTTTAATCTTCTTAAAGATTTCTCGGGGGCGGGGGGTAGGAATGATGGCAGTCTGTCTGCTGAGCTTCAACTCTAGTGCAGGGGAAAGCAACCTCTGGCTCTTATTTATTTGGGAAAACCCATCCTGGAGTAATGTGGGTGATCTTGAGTCCCCTCCTTAATCTGGAGATGGCAAGTCAGGTCTGAGGTAGCCCCAGACCTGAAAAACCCCTGCTGGGTTCCTCTGTTCTCACAGAGGAGATCCAGCTAGTCCAAAACCTAGACCATAAGTCCAAGTATCAATACTCAAGTTGATCACTGTTTGCTTGTCTTTCTCTGGAAAGGAAGGACTCCCCTTTATCTTGGGATATTAAGGGTCATTCTGCTTAACCATGAGGGCCCCTTTTTCCCTTTAAAAAGCTCCGTCTCCCAGTAGCCAGTGTTCAATATCTTTGAACATCTCTCTATCTGTTGATATTGTGCCCAACACATTGTTTCTTCTACCAGGGCTAATGCAAGTCACTCTGCTCTATTCATTCCACTCCAAGATCTGGTACAATATTACCCTGAAATTTTCCCAGTTTCCTTCATCTATTCCAAACCTATCCACTCAGTGCTTTCTATATCATAGGACCATGTGTGTCTTCTGCTGCTTTGATTATTGTGTGATGTAGGTTTATTAGATTGAACAAGCAGCAGCACCTCACGAAAGCTCCTCTGAAGTTTTCAAGACAATTATCAAAGGCATGCTTTTCTCTAACTTTCTTTTAAATGGAAATGGGGAGGATTGCTTTTGAACTTCAGTTATCGCTGGCAAGCTTGTTGCTCGACCCCTCATTAACCCAAAGCTCTGCTATCGCTAATTCCTCAGCACTAAAAGAGATAGACCCCCACCATTTCAGGCAACAGGACGTGAGCACTGTGTGCATGGGGGCAGGGACAAGAACCTGGAACGAGTCCTAAGCAAGTACCTACATGTGGCTGAGGAAGAACAAGCTGTAAAAAAAATCCAGATGAGACAGAAGTGCTGTTGTGCTAAGGATGGTGTTGTTTAGGATGCGTTTTTGGATCGTTGTACTAACTAACCTTTTCCTTGCATACTCCATTCAAGGTGCTAATTCTTACTTTTAAAGCATTTCACAACCTGTGACTAGAAAGGCTCTATTTTCTTGTATGCAGCCATTCCAGACATCTCATCATGTAGGCAACTGCTGAATGCCACTACCTGGGCTCAGGTGTTTGCTGATCCTGTGCTTGTAGCATGAAATGGCCTTCCCATGAACAGTGAGAGCTCACAGGTTCAAGTGTCAGAGTAAGATATGGGAGACCATGGACCAAGGTTCAATTCTGCCATGGAAGCTTCCTGGGTGACCTTGGACCAATCATATGCTCTTAGCCTAACCTACCCCACAGGGTCGTTGTGAAGCTATAAATGGAAGGAAGAATGATGTGAGCTGCTCTGAATTCAAATTAGAGGAGGAAGGCAGGGTATAAATGAAGTAAATGAATAAATAAATTCCTGGCGCTGTGAG
This sequence comes from Sphaerodactylus townsendi, assembly GCF_021028975.2. NCBI lineage: Eukaryota > Metazoa > Chordata > Lepidosauria > Squamata > Sphaerodactylidae > Sphaerodactylus > Sphaerodactylus townsendi. The sequence goes on from NC_059430.1 coordinate 103,817,760, forward strand.
GAATGCACCCAGGCTGGTCACTTTTAAGAAAAGCAGTGAAGAAGAATTATTCCAGATGGCCTCTGAATGGGCTAAATGACCTTTGAGCATCTTTGTTTGTTCTGGGTGGCTTTTCCTATTCTTGTTGGATTACTTGTTCTGCATGACGTTTTTCACTGTCTCGGTGGCCAGGAGAAAGGAAAGTCCTAAGCATTTTAAATAAGTGGGGTCTAGGCAATACTGTTTTTTTTAAAAAAAGTTACTTACTAAACAGTTTTTTTCTTTAAAAAAGGCACAGTGCTTGAATTTAAGGGAGAAAAGGGGCTCAGTGGGGACCGATTCCCCTACCCTTTTAAGACTACTGTGGTGTTGGGGAGTGCCATCATCACAGCCAATTTATGGTGACCTCTTGTGGGGTTTTCAAGGTATGAGAGGAGGAGGAGGAGGAGGAGGAGGAGGAGGGGTTGGGCCCAGTGTTGAACTGTGCTTGGTATCTCCAAAACAGCACACAAAGTTCAAAGCTGGACCTGGTGGCAGGGAAGTGAGGGGGCAGAGAAGGGAAAGAGGGTTTATTTTTTAAAGGCAGATCAAACTAACCCCCCAAAAAGCTGAAAAATTCAACAGTTTTGGGAATTCAGTTTTTTAGTTCCCTTTTATTGCTGTCTTTTTTTGAGAGAGAGAGAGATACCCCCTCCCCAATACCAACAAGATGTTTGCAAGGGGCGGGGTTTTGTTTGGTTTTTACCAAATCCCCACCACTTTTGTTACCTGTTGCCCCAGGTGTCTGCCTCAACTCAAAGAGTAACTTTCTGCTACTGACAGGGACCTTCCCAGACTGAAAAAGCTTTGGAAGACAACCAACTTCAGCCTCTCCCCTGGTCTGCCTGTTTACTTGTCGGAGTAGGAATCTATTCCACCAACAGACAGCCAAAGTGAGGCTGCGACAGTGATAGAGTTGTGCTTGGGGCCAGAGTGACTAAGCCTTATGCCAGCGCTCCCCTCTCCCTTAGGCCACCTCTTTAAGTAAAAGATCCCGGTTTTCTGCTGTCTGCTCAGATAAGTCAGCTAATTCCCCATTGCAGTCAGAATACATGTTCACGTGTTTATAGTAACAACCTCGCAGAAGGGGACCAAATGGCCCCTTAGAAAGACATGCAGTGAAAAGGACAGGTGTCAGTAAGAACCAGCCAGCCTTGTGACACCATCTGAGCAGCTGTGGCAGCATCACCTTCTCTGACAACCCGGTGACAGCAGGGGCAGGAGACAGCTCTCCTCCCTCCCTAGCTTTAGCCAGCAAAATTCATTTCCTCCCTTCCCCTCGGGGTTCACCCAGCACATATTAAATGGCACACGACGCACTCTCTCCCTCCCTCCCCGGTTGCTTTTCGAAGAACTCACGCAGCAGCCCTCTTCAGAAGGGCTTTTTGCTGAAGTGTGTTGCAGCCCCCCAGTGAGGATGATGGTGGGGTGGGGTGATCACAGTTTTGAACGGAAACTGCGCTGTCATGTGATCTTAATTGCTATGAAAGTGGGGAAGAGCCTGCTTTTGTTGTTTTAATTGTTGTGGGTTTGATTATATCTTGTATTCTTGCTTTTAATGTCACTGGCGTCGCTCTCACTCTCCTGGCTTTCTGCAAACTATGCAAAAATGGAATTATTCAAGAGGGCTTTTCTGCACAGGTAATAGGGTTGCGCTGTACAAAAATGGTTCACAAAGTAACTTGGCAAATGATTAGGGACTGTGGTCTATACTACTGTGCATAGGTTGCTGTAAGGGGTAACCTCCTATGTTATTTTTTTCCCTTTGACTGCTGTGTTAATGCTCATGCTTTGCTTAAGCTGTTTACAGATTTCTAGTTGGTTCCTGGTTTTCACACTACAAATCCCCTATTGCATTGTTTATTCAATGTCCCTGCATGTTGTTTGTATTGTCGCACTCTGTGTAATCTGCCGTGAGTCCTAGTGAAAAAGGCAGACTGTGGACGACATAAATAAAATCATTATATCTTGTGTTTTATTAAACTTGCTTTTTATCTTAGTTGTTGTAGATTTTACTATATTTTGTATTTTATCATCCCATAGACCCACTTTATTTATTTATTACCATACTTTTCTCCCCAATGAGGACCCAAAGCATCTTACAACATTGTTCTCTTCTTCATTTTAGCCTCACAACATAGCTTTTCATAGGGTGTATACTGCAGGCCGTCTCATGAGGCCTTTCCCCACTTACCTTAAGCCCCGCGCTACTCTCCGAAAGTAGCACGGGGTCCCCCAGCACTCCCCACGACAGGGGCGGCGACAGCGCAGCCGCCCTGACGCTGCCGCTGTCGCGCCCCCTCAGCGCGCGGCATCCCTGGCACTCTTTTAAACGGCGCCTTGTGATGACCCTGCGTCATGGGGACACCTGGGTGCGCGGCATAGGGGAGATTAAGGTAAGTGGGGAAAGGCCAATGGAAGAGAGGGGTTATTTGAGGGTTTATTTTGTTGGCTTTACACTTTGATGTTTATTCATGATTTGTAAGCCGCCTTTTACTGCAAGGAAAAGTGGGCTATTCATATTTAAATAGATAAAGATTGAAATTCCCTGCATCAAAATTAAAAAGGTTCAAACAAACTCAACTTCATTACTGTTTGGGGCCCAGAGGCAGGAATACTCTGGCTTTGTGATTCCTCTGTTGTTCTCCACAGCCTGGTAGCAATCTTTCATCTTTCCACTTCAGTCTCTGAGCAAGACAGAAAGGTGTTTCATCCTTTCATCTGCTAAGCGACATATTCAGCTTCCATCTCTTTGCTGACTTGCTAATTAAAAGCTGTTTAAAAATGCAGGAACAATGAAGAATATGTTTTGATCTTTACTGTTCTGTGTAAATTAAGGTGCCTCCTTCCCTTTGGGGTATTTAGAAGACCCTCTCCCTTCCTTCCTTCCTTCCTTCCTTCCTTCCTTCCTTCCTTCCTTCCTTCCTTCCGCCCTCCCTCCCTCCCTCCCTCCCTGGCAGCTGGTTGTTGGGTGAACACATAGAGAGTCGGCAGGTAAGGGCTGACTCAGGCAAAAGGCATTAGATATAAACATGAACTTTAGAGTCCACAGGAGAGAAAGAAGCAGCGTTGAGTCACAACTGACTATGACAGCCCCATCCATGGGACATTCCAGACAAGAGATGATAAACAGAAGTAGTTTGCATAAACCTGATGGACTTCCTAGGTTGTCTCCCATCTAAGTGCTAACCAGGGCTGACCAATCCTCTATGAGGGTGCAAATCTCTGTTAAGTGACAAATATGGGATAATGAGCCTCACACTTGTGTCTTAATTCATCACACATAGTGTGGATGGGTGCTTTTGTCAAGTACTGTACATGCACATAAATTTGGGCAGATGCACCACTGTACAGTCTGATGGCATCCGTCCACTTTAAGGTGGGATCTGACATTCAGAGCTGCTTTCAGTGTGCATGTGCTACTTTACCAGTTGCTGGTGAGTGTGTCTTCTGAGGCTGCTTGAACACCAGTGCCTCTGGCCCATTATGCATGGAATGCTTTCCTCAGGGCTCTTAGATGCACAGTGGGGCTGTAGTGTGCAGTCTTCACTTTTCTCTGTTTACACGTGAGGAGCCATTCTGCTAGATCTCGGACCTTAAGCCAAAAAACAGACTCTGGGTTCTTGATCACACATGTTTATTGAAGGCATCAAGCCCCTAGTTTGAGAAAACCAGTTCTGCTTGATCTGGTTTTCACCAGTTCCTTTATCCTAACCCAATTCCCCCCTTCTGCTTTCCCAGAGACACTGTGAAAATATTTGTTTAGAGGCCAAGGTGCCTCCAAGGCCACGATAGGGGTATATGCAGCCACCTGTCTCGCCTTTCCCCCGGATCAACGGATACATCCTGTTAGCCGGAGACAGAGGTTTCTAAAGGTCATCTGCCTAGTTATCTACAATCGGTGTCAAAGCTGTAAACATCAGAGGAAAGGAAGGAAAGAGAGAAGAATCCCTTCTACATATCAATCAAGGTACACATCAATCAGGTTACACATCAAACAGGATACAATCAATTATAGAATGCCATTCAAACTTTGGTCCTGACACATTCTCTGCCTGCCCTGCAGCTGCTTGCTGAAGTCTCAATGGGCCTCTGCTTTTCTTGGTTCTCTTAACTCCACCCATCAACCCCTTCTTAAAGGCACAGATCTCATCACACTCATAGTTGCAAGATAGAGCTTTGTTAAAGCCCTTTAAATTGCAGTTACCGTATATACCGGCATATAAGACGACTGGGCGTATAAGACGCCCCCCCCCCCCCCACTTTTCCAGTTAAAATATAGAGTTTGGTATATACTCGCCATATAAGAGTACCCGGCGTATAAGACGACCCCACACTTTACAGATGATTTCCCAGGGTTCAAAAGTAGTCTTATACGCCAGTATATACAGTATTTTTATATACTGTGATTGCTGTCACATCGATATCCTAGCCAATCCCAAAAATAGAGAATAGAATTTATTATTATGGCCTTTCAGCCAGCCATTAAAACCAGAATCAGAATACGTAAAGATACATAATATTCCAATTGTGCAGAGATCCAATGTGTGAGGTCAATACATTAGATATCATTAACGTAAGCCATTATTACAAGTTTCATCATACAATTAGGTTCTCTATCTTAATAATAATTTTCGCTTATTGTATGCCAGCATACAAAATTTGGCCACTTTTTGTGATATAGAGGGAATGCGATCTTCTAATAAAATTCTTACAAAATTTGAATCTGAGTTGGCTATAAACATGGAGAATTCGCAATGATTGAACTAAAAGCTCCCTTTCGCTATTATGAAGCTCACAGTGCAGTAGAATGTGTGACACTGAGTCCTCTTCCCCTGAACCACAAACACAAGTTCTCCTGTGCCAAGGAATTTTTTTGAAATCGTACCATCAGATTAACTGATGGGAAGGTATCAAAGCGAGCTCTTGAGAAGGCCCAACGACTTCTTGCCGATGCTATATTAGATAGAAAGGGAGCAGCTAAGATGCCTACCCATGATTTTAATGGTCTATATATCACAGGTAGTAAGGGGAAATCCGTTTGCATCTCAATATCATTGAGCCATTGATAGACCATGGCCATTGCTCCTCAGTTATCTAATTCCAAAAGCTGCATTGGATCCATACCACACAGTTTGAGTTTTAAAATGTTTTTTTCTAACCATCCAGGGTAGGGTGTTGCCCTCAGCAATGAAGGCATTAATCCCAGTGGACGGGTAAGAACTTTAAGCCAGTATTTAATGGTTATTTTCCAAAAGATTGTTTCAACTTTAACCAACCCTGCTTCTTGCCTCAGTATACCTGCGATTGCCGTCACATCGATATCCTGGCCAATCCCAAAAATGATTCCCCCACCTATGAAAGAAGCAAAACAATCCCCTGGATCACACACTACTGAAAAAAAGGACCATGTGCTAGATCCCCCTCCCTTCCCCTCTACTCTCTCTCTCTCTCTCTCTCTCTCTCTCTCTCTCTTCCTGCCACTGCTGCTGCTGCAAGAGAAGACAGACTTGCTTGAAATAACATTTTAAATAACCCCCCTCCAATCATCAGGGACGGTGGGAGAGGTGTGGGGGACCCAAAAAGAGACCCTATTTGAACTGTTCCTTGCAAAAGACAACTCTCTGCTGTTGTTGTTATCATATTATCAATCTCTTGATATTAGCATTTGGAGAAGAGGAAGGAGCGGGCAACATAAAGGGGTGGGGTGAGGTCAAAGCATGGACAGCAATGCTAGGGAGTGGAAAGGGTGGAGTTAGATAGGCTGGCTGTGGGCGGAGGGAAGAAGTCCAGAACAAAGCTGTGCTTACTGGCAAATCTGCCCGCTCTGGCTGCGAAGCAAACTAAAAGTTGTGCTAGGAGTGGTGTCATTTGATGCAGAGAGAATGGAAAGTGAAAACAGGGCTCAAGGAAATACATCCATACAAGAAATCTTGTCATGATGGACATTTGCCACCATCATGCACCAGACACCTTGTGCATAATCGGCTTCTGATTTTAGAAATGCTCTGGGTCTGTAGTTTCTCTCTTTGTGCCTCTCCCTGTGCTCTGACATTTGAGAGGCTGATACTCCTTCTTCTGGGGTGGCAACTATGCCTGTTCTATCCTTTTAAATGAGAAGGGAGAACTGCCAAGCCCTGACTTGGGTACCCCAAGCTAGCCCACTGTTGTCAAATCTAGGAAGCCAAGAAGGGTCAGCCCTGGTGCAGTTCCATGGTGCAGAGTGGTAAGCTACAGTCTGCAGTCAAAAGTTCTGCTCATAACTTGGGTTCACTCCTGGCGTATGCCGGTTTCTGAGGTCAGTAATCTGGGGATAAAGTATAGATGACTGGGGAAGGCAAGAGCAAACTACTCCCTAAACATAATCTGTCTATTTAATGTCATGATGTGAGGTCACTCCATGGATCAGTAGTGACCTGCTGCTTATACAAGGGACTAGCTTTACCTGAGAGCCAGCGTGGTATAGTGGTTAAGAGCAGGTGGATTCTAATCTGGAGAACCGGGTTTGATTCTCCATTCCTCCACCTGAGTGGCCAAGGCTTATCTGGTGAACCAGATGTGTTTCTGCACTCCTACATACCTGCTGGGTGACCTTGGGCTAGTCACCTTGAGTCTCCTTACAGGAGAGAAAGGTGGAGTATAAATCCAAACTACTACTACTACTACTACTACTACTACTACTACTCTTCTTACCTGGGAGACCGCCAAGGAAGTCCCCGGTTGCTATGCAGAGGCAGGCAATGAGAAACCACCTTCATTCATCTCTTGCCTTGAAAATCCCATGGGGTTGCCATTAGTCTGCTGCAATTTGATGGCACTTTACATACAGAGAGAATAAATCTCTGGCTATGCAGCAGTTCACTCACCTGCGGCAATCCACCTAGGTGGGTCTTTTTCTTTGGAAACGCTATTGGGGGGGTCACCATAAGTTGGCTGCGACTTAACTGCCAAAAAATTTTTTTGCAGGATTTCCTTGGAGGGATGACTCTTCCCATTCCTGATTGGGTAACAGTGGAAAACAGTCAATCAAAAACATCCATGCCTCTTTTGTAAGGCCCAGCAAGAAGAAAGCAAAGTCACAATCAATGGCAGACATTCCTTGCTACAAACTGGTATCAAAGCCCTGTTCTTTACCTGTCTTCCCGGCAGACCCTTGCTCAGAAGGCTGGCGAAGAAAAACAGAAAGGATCTTAATTCTCCTGGGGATAGCAAGCATGTCTCTGCCAAATCGCGTCTGGGTTCCCTCACCCATCTCTCCCTTTTAGATCTGCTGGGCTGAAAGTCTCCAACACATCATTTTCCTACAGGCAGAAATTATTAAAATGTCACTAGAAAAGCTCAGTTCTTTCAGCAAACGGGCAAAGGAAAGGATCTGTACGTTTTGCAGTCTGTGTCTGAAAAACAGGGAGGATGACTTAAAATTCCCTTTTTTAAAAGAAAAAATTCCTCCAGTTGTATAAATATTCATTCTGAGCGTGTGCTCCGGGAGACGCTGCAAGCCAGCCAGTCTTATCAGCGATTGTTTGACTAATGCTGCAGACAGTTTAAACAAGAGAGTTATTACTCGATGTGACACTAAATTAGAAGGTTCAGACCACTTTAAACATAAGCTTAGCAGGGCTGGGGCAGATTGGATTCTGCAGGTCAAAATGGCCTGGCGAAGGCAAGCTATTTACTACCGACCTGTTGATGAATTGCTTGGCACTTGATTCAATTAAAACCCTGTCTGGCTTCTGACCTGGAAGAATGCTGGAAAGAGCCATCGTTATCCCAAGGAGCAGCGGCCAAGGAGGAAGGAAAGTGGAGGGGAGGGAGTTAAGACTTCAGACGCTTGGGTTGTTGTTGTGTCTTTCCAACCTAACGCAGCATTGTAAGCTGCTTTAAATCAGAGGAGATGAGGTGGGATATAAATATTTTAAATCAATTAAATTAATCCTGGTTATGATACCACTTGTGGCTTCCTGACTGTGAATTTTGTCCCCCGAGACTGGGCTTCAGGATAGAGTTGCCAACTCCTCCATGGCCACCAGTGGGGGATAGGGGTAGGGGAGCCAGATCCAGGTTGGGAAATTCCTAGAGGTTTGAGGTTGGGGAGGACAGGGACCACAATGCAGTGCAATGCCAGGCAGCCCACCCTCCAAAGCAGCGTTTCCCAAATGGTGGGTCACGACCCGGCATCAGGTCACGAAAGCAAAATGCTGGATCACCTAGTGTCTGGGGCTGGGGCCGACCACCCCACCTTTATCCTTGCTTGGAGGGCACCACCCAGTGGTGGGATCCAAACATTTTAGTAACAGGTTCCCTCGCCAGCCCCCCCTCAGCAAAGGGGGCAGAGGCGTACCTAGGCAAACCTGAGCCCTGGGCAAAACATGAGTTGGATGCCCCCCCCATGGGTAGCCACCCCACCACAACCCCAAAAAATTTTTTTGCACCAGATCATTTCTAAATCATCATCACATTATAGAAAATGCCCCAACTCACAAATCTGAACACAGCAATGGTGAAACACACAGGTTTTTTGATAGAGACTGGTGAGATAAAAAGTATGAAAGGCTGAGAATCAATGAATTGCAGTACCTGAAAGGGATTAACCCAGTTCAGGGAGTTACATTATTAGTCACAATTGCTATATGGAACCTTCATGTTCAAAGGCAGTATGCCTCTCGGGGAGGCGAGGGCGTGGAGATGGAAAAGCGGACCCAATTAGTAACCCCCTCTCGGCACGCACAAATAATTAGTAACCCACTCTCGGGAACTGGTGAGAACCTGCTGGATCCCACCTCTGGCACCACCCACCTGGAGCCAGACCAGCTGGGACAATACAGCAGCTTCAGGGCTCCTACCCAGCCAGCTGACCACCCAGAAAAGGGCCGGGGATGGAGCCGCAACTCGCGGCAGACGCTGGTGCCACGAGGGAGGTGGGGCAGAAACGGCACCCCCGGAAACCTAATAAATAGGCTGTAAAAATGTAGTGGGTCACTAGAAGAGAGGTATTAAAATAACCGGGCCATGGGGGAAAAAGTTTGGGAAACGCTGCTCCAAACCATTTTCTCCAGTGAAACTGCTCTGTAGTCTGGAGATGCATTGGGGGATCTCCAGGACCCACCTGGAGGTTGGCATCCCGACTTCAGGGCCCGGTTACTTAATAAGAATCAGTGTATCAAGGGATGTTCTTGGAAAATTCTTCGAGAATTGGGGTGGAGGCTGAGGAGAGCAACGTTGAGGGGAAAGGGGGACCGCAGAGGCCTACTTTGCCATAGAGCAGGGGCTCCCAACCTTCTGGCACACAGGGGCCACATTAGCGTGTCCAGTGCCTAAAGAGGGCCACATCTTAAATCGAAATGTAACAAAATTATTAATCTAGCTAGTAGATTTTGTTTGAGGCCATTTGCTGTTCATTGTTCCATCTTGCTTGCTTCCCAATTGTTATCTGTCAATTATGAGGAACAAATTGTGCACTCCCTCCTTTTCTTCCTTTGTTTTTTTTGGCTCTTTTCTGTCTTGCATAATGACATGTAGAAGAACTGCTGAGAAGATCTGCTCAGAAGGGGATACACGCGCACACACACACACACACACACTCACACAGACATAGTTATTGTATGATACTGTTGATTATTATCTGCCATCAATGGATGTTTAGCTTTGGTTTTAACAGACTATTCATCTATGGTAATATTTTATTATATTTTAAATCTTTGTAAGCTGTCTTGGGCCTGACTCCGGTTGGGAATGGGCAGGGCAGAAATTTAATAAAATAAACGAGATCCAAAGTAAACATTCAGAAGTCAGTGAAGAGATGTTAACTTGAACCATTTTGGAACAATATGTTACTGTGGAATCCCTTACATGCTTATCTAATCAGTGTGATTTTGGAAGGTGCTCTGTTTAGCCAAGGCATGAATGTCCAAGTCAAGGTTTCTGACAGACACCCTTCAAAACATCTTGTCAATGTTCATCTGCAAGTCTTGACCTTCACTTGGATTTCACAGTCTTCATCTTGGAAAAGGTTTGTTCACAGATCTATATAGTGCAGTGGTGGCGAACCTTTGGCACTCCAGATGTTATGGACTACAATTCCCATCAGCCCCTGCCAGCATGGCCAATTGGCCATGCTGGAAGGGGCTGATGGGAATTGTAGTCCATAACATCTGGAGTGCCAAAGGTTCGCCAACACAGCTATAGCGCCTAAGACTGCAAACATGCCTGTGGCATATTTCTGCAAGTTGATAAATATATCAGGTACATCAGAACCAAAATCTAACAAACTATTTTCTTTGTAAATGTCTCTGAGATTATCAGTGGCTTGCAAATCAATTAGTTTCATCTGAACAAAAGTCAGTCGCATCTTCTCCTGCTACTTCAAATGGGTTCTGAAACATTCTTATTTCCTTTCCATGCTTTCGGCAATCAGTGAATCTGTTCTGGAATTCCAGCTGCAACAGGTTCAGTGCTTTGATGTGTCTTTCAACACTGAAATTGTGAATTCCAGTCCTTCTCAGATTTTAGTCCACTGCAGCATGAGAAGTCTGAAAAGTTACCTTCATTAACTTGCTTCACAAAAATGTTTAGTTTTGCTTCAAACGCTTTCAGTTCAGAATATATGTCGCACGCAAGGTTTCCTTTCCCATGCAACCTTAGATTCCGTGTGTACAGATGCTCTGTGATACAAGTTAAGAAAACCAAATCAAAAATCCATTCAGGGTCTGAAAGCACTTCTTGACCTTTTCCTTTCTCCTTGAGAAAAACATCAACTTCATGACGAAGACTGAAAAAACGTTTGAGGACTTGGCCTCCACTAAGCCAACGGTCTCCTGCACGGTACAATACATCTCCATATTCTCCATCTATCTCTGAGAGAAAATTTTGAAACTGACGATGAGTAAGGCCGTGATGCCTGATGTAATCAGTGCTGGATACTACAACACACTTCCCACTTTCCCACTGAAGAATCTTACTATACAAGGCTTGCTGAGGCAATTGCAAGGGAAGCATACCATGTCATTTCAGGCTTCCTTCCCTGATTCTTGCAACTACACTAGTTGTACTTGCCGCCATGTTTCCTGCACCATCGGTTGTGATGCTTTTCCATTCGTCCCGACTCTGACCAAGATTTTCCACTGATTTACACACTTGCAAGAATATGGTTCTTCAGTTGTAAGTCTCCTTGAATTTCCTTATAGTTGAGAAAAGCGAGGTATAAATCCAAACTCGTCTTCTTTGTTTAGGACATATGTACAGGCTAGGAAGATTTAAAAAAAAATCTGATGATGAATCTGACCTACCAGATCTTAAAGACTGCATCGATACTATGAGGTTTATTTCTTAATAAACCTATACTGCCTTGAGATTTAAATATATGCATGCTAATGCTTAAAAATTGGAGGCCCCCTTAAAAAAGCCAGGTACAGAAAAAGAGTGAATGAATGGAGAGCCTCCCACCAGGAGCAGAGGATATGTTATTAAGCTAGATTCAAATTATATGCAGGGTGAACATACACATCACTGCCTGCCAGCCCAAGCCTCAATCATGAGAAGCAAAATGGCAGCTGGCAGGAGGGGAAAGTGATGGGAGGAAAATCTGAGGAGGAGGAGAAGGAGAAGAAGATGATGAAGAAGGAGCAGGAGGAGGAGGAGGAGGAGGAGGAGGAGGAGGAGGAGGAGAAGGAGGAGTTTAGATTTATATCCCACCTTTCTCTCCTGCAAGGAGACTCAAGCTGGCCTACAAGCTCCTTTCCCTTCCTCTCCCACAACAGACACTTTGTGAGGTAGGTGGAGCTGAGAGAGTTCCCAAGAACTGTGATAAGCCCAAGATTACCCAGCAGGAATGTAGGAGTGCGGAAACACGTCTGGTTCACCAGATAAGCCTCTGCCACTCAGGTGGAGGAGTGGGGAATCAAACCCGGTTCTCCAGATTAGAATCCACCTGCTCTTAACCTGCTGGCTTCTCTGCTAAGAGTAATCCTTCCCTCTCATGCCGAAGGGCCACTCACCAGCTCCTGCAATTGCAGGTGCATGAGAAGACTCCTAGGTGGAGTGGGTGGGGTTAGAAAGGCAGAAGCAAGCAAAGCAAAAAGCCAGAGCAACCAGCTCTTGCAGAGGAAGGAAGAATGCCTTCGCCTGGAGCACTGACCTCCCTAGTAACCTTGGATGCCACTTGGGGGAGCCTTGATGGGTGGAGCTTCTAGAAATGCTCAGTATGCAAAACATTCGGGGTGGGGGGGGTGTTCACAAAAATACCTGCCCCTTTGCCACCTTTTTTGCAGAAGCAGGCCAGACGTTTCCTGTACCCAATCACAAAGCTGCTTTAGCTTCCTTACATACATATAGCCTTCAACGTGGTAATCCATGGAAAGGGTGTGTGAAAAAACTGAGTGGTACAGGTACCTGAGTTTTGGTCACTAGCAAAGCACCCAGAATGGCCAAACTGGTGGAATGAAGGATAAGACGAAGAGGATGTTGACGGAAGGAACCATGGAGACCAGAAGAAGCAGTGTTGCTATTGTGCCTTTTGCAAGAAAGGAACAACAAGAGCAGCTGTAGATGGTGCCCCTTGGCATCTGGGAGAATCACTGAAATTGTACCCCCCCCCCCCCAGACTGAAGATAGAGGACAGTTTTTCCCCTACTTGGGGACTGGATGCTTCCCTGCTCCTGCTGCAGAAAATCTAAAGGGGAAGGCGGATTGGCATTTTTTTAAAAAAATGGATCTTTTAAAATAACATTTACCTTGCATAAGGGTTGATTAGTCAAAATTCTTAATTCAGCACTAAGTAATCTGTTTACCTCGCAAAGCCCACACTGAGTAATTTTTAGAAATCGCTTGACAACATGCCATAAGTTATAACTTTACCTAAAGTCATGCATAGGGTTTCAGTTTCCATGCTGCAATGATTTCATTTAGTAGTATTCACCCTTTTCTTCTGGGTTTTTCTTTCCCTTTGTGGCTAGGGGAGAATGGAGGAGGCTCAGGGAGAAAGGCTGGGGATATTGTGGCGGGGTGGGGGGAGTAGGGATGTGGGAAAGGGAGGGAATATGGTGGCCGAGGGAAGGGACAGGGCTGGGGGGGGGAAAGGTGGGAGACGCTGTGGCTGGGGGAAGGAAGAACGAGAATGTTGTGGTCTTGATATTTTAAAGGTAGTTTCATCGGAGCTATTGGCAAGAAGAAAAGAGATATAAAAGTGGTTTGTTCTGCCCGGATATTTAGACAGAATTGTACAGAGGTACCAAGTTTGAATTTCTTGATAGAAACGACAATGCAATCGCACACGTTCCGTGGTTTCTATCATTCTTGACTGGCATGGGCCTTGGTGACGGTCACAAGAAAGGCAGTCATACCTTCCTTCCAATACAGCCAAAGGAAGGGATTGAAGGTGATAGCAGCAAACAAGCAAGTTGGGGGGCTACACCGGGTGCCATTGTGTCCACCCTCCAACACAGACATTTTCTCCAGGGGAAATTATCTCTGTAATCTTAATTCCAGAGATCTCCAGACCCCACCTGGAGGTTGGCACCCCTTGGGAGGGAAATGACACAGCAGCTGGGTCTTCCCTCTGCGTAGGCTTCAGACAACCTTGGGGAAAACAAAGTGCAGACACACAGCAAAGGCATCCTGCTGAGCCTGCCTCCGCTGTCCCTTGGGCCTGCGCCAGACAAGCACCTTGGCTAAAGAACGGAGAAGGGGAAGAGAAGGATTAAAAAGAGATCCAGCAGATTTTTTTTTTCAATCTGCTGCATGAAATATTTCAAACACCACTTAGCGAGGAGGGTGGAAGCTGAGCCCTGTAAAACTGTTACTGGAAAAACTATGGGGAAGCATGCCAGACAGCATGATGGAGAGGTCTCTTTGAAGGGGAATCTCGAGAGGGCATTCCTCATGGGAAGACTGGGTGGGCGGCCACAGTGGAATCTCTTTCTGCAACCCTGCTCAACCCCCTCTCTCACTGGCCCAGATCCTCCACCCCACAATGTGGTGTACTTATTGCATATATTCAAATGAAATCATCGCCTTCTTTGCCCCTCTGATAATGGTGTGTGCTGGATTTATCTCACGGGGCAGAGTACCTGCTCAGTTAGTTTCTGTTTGTCAGTCAGAATCGTAGACTGCATGAGCTCCCTTGCCCGGAAACTAGCTGCTCCCAACCTTGCCTCTCCTTGCTAATAAATGGATGTTGTTTTGAGCTCAACCATCTCTGCTGCAAACACATGCCTAAGAACAGGGGCTTCATAGACCCTAATTCTGACCTACAAGTGAAAGGGAATCTTACAGCCAGGGAGAGGAAGGAACCTCTTCTGGCCCTCATCTCATTGGTTGATTATGGAAGGGGGAGCGTACTTCCTCTCTGCCCTGCCAGGACATCAGTGCTCTTACTTTCCATGGGGAAAGCCGAAAGCAAGAGCACTAGGCACATGGCAACTTCCTTGTACATCAGTATGAGGAGGAGGAGGAGGAGGAGAAGAAGAAGAAGAAGAAGGAGGAGGAGGAGGAGGAGGAAGTTTGGATTTATACTCCACCTTTGTCTCCTGTAAGGAGACTCAAGGTGGCTTACAAGCTCCTTCCCCTTCCTCTCCCCACAACAGGCACCTTGTGAGGTAGGTGGGGCTCTGAGAGAGAGCTCAGAGAGAACTGTGACTAGCCCAAGGTCACCCAGCAGGAATGTAGGAGTGCGGGAACACATCCAGTTCACCAGATAAGCCTCTGCCACTTAGGTGGAGGAGTGGGGAATCAAACCTGATTCTCTAGATTAGAATCCACCTGCCCTTAACCACTACACCACACTACTGCATGCCATTTTTGCTCCCTGTGCACAGCAGTTACCTTGTATATTGGTACAAAAAAGTTTGCTGTGCCATGGTTCAGTTGCCAGCGCACTGCAGGAGCCTCCTGCGCAATCGGGAGGTGCCATTTGCTTTCCTTTCTCTTCAAACATGCCTTTTAAAAAATGACACAATACTAAATTCTTAATAGTGCTGGACGGGGAGGCCTTCAGAGAGTCCAATTGCTCCAGACTGTTCAGGTAGCCCATAGAGAAGTCAATCACCAGAACAGAACAGGACAACTCAGTATTTCATTAAGCCAAGGTTCACTGTTTCCCTCTGCCCTGAACCTGCCTCTCGCCATGTTGAGAGAGACGTTGCCATTTCCTTGTGTTTGAGTGGGCTTCGTCTGCCTCTCTCTGGCCTAGCGGGACTTGAGAGCCCTAGAGTTTCCATTTCTTTCCTTCCAGCCTGCAATTAAAATACAAGCCTGAGTGAGGCGGGATTGAAAGGTAAGTGGCAGGTGTTGTCGTGTTGCTAAAATTACTCAAATTCTCCATAATAAGAGAATGGCCAAGATCAGGAACAACTTTCTATTGCCATGGCAACCAAAAGATAACAGAGGGGAAAGTCCAGCAATTTCCATTCCCCGGGAAAGAAGAAAAGATATTTTGTGTGTGTGTGATCACTGTTGGCTGTGGACAAAACGCAGAGAGGTTGAGAGGTTTCAACAAAGCTGTTTTTGAAGCATTTTTTTTTAAAAGAGGAAAACCAAGAACAAAGGCAAGAAACATCTCTTTTGTTACCTCTGCAAAATACAGCGCTTTCTGATTTTAGGGGACCAATAGGGCACGAGTAAACTAGAAAACAACAAGAATCAAAGATGGGCAGGAGGCTTTGTAAAATCCATAGTTAGGTGTAGCAGAAACTGGAAACCAGTCAGAAATCCTCTGGGCAGCATTTCTACACTTACCAGCTCGCCAGAATTCAACTGCAGCCTAGATGTGTCCTCCCACTGGTTCTGCCGGAGCCCAGGAACTTCCAAGACTGGTGGGATCCAGAGGCATATCTAGGAAAAATGGGGGCAAAATCTGAATTTCCCGACCCCCCAGCTCCATTTCCCTCAATATGGCAGAAGAGAGAGAGAGCCATCTGCAGCTCTCACCAGGTGCGCCAGGGTGGCATCAGTACCCAGGTCTGCCGCCCAAAGCCAGCAACGAAGTCCAGGTCTACTGCTCGGAGTCAGTACCCCCCAACACGAGATTAGATGGCATGTGCCTGAGGATATGTGATACCCCATGTCCCCGTGGGCAGTACGCCCCTGATGGGATCTCTGCATGTTTGTTCCAGGAGAGAGCTGGAAGACAGATTCCAAGAGGACATCACAAATGATGCCCAACTAACGTTTCGCAGCTGAGACCTCCAAAACTGTCCAGAGGATAATGAGCACAAAAGGGAAATTGCTGAGAGTCCCGTGCATACCATACTAGACGTTCACGCTTTGCAAAAATCCATTCAAGATGGCAGCTGCCAGGAAAGCAGGATGTGAATCTGCCTGATCTGACTGACCCTCCATAACTGCCTAGGTGGGGTTGCCAACCTCCAGGTAGGACCTGTCAATCTCCTGGCATTGATAACAGTAATCTAGACAACACAGGTCAGTTCCTCTGGAGAAAATGACTGCTTTGGAGGGTGGCTGTAAGGCAATATACCCTGATGAGATCCCTCCTCTCCTCAAACCCTGTCCTTCCCATGTTGCACCTTCGAATCTCCAGGAATTTCCCAACCAGACGTTGGCACTAGGAAAACCACAAAGTTAACAACTCCATTTCTTCCAGGTGGCCTGTTTCTTACAGGAGATAGGAGAGGTCACACATGCAGAGGCTTTCTTACAAATGGATTCATGGTCCCCGGAGCAGTGGAGAGCATCTTTCAGAATATTAGCACATATTAGTGTTAAAGCAAGCAAATATTCGGACATAAGAAGAGTCCTGCTGGACCGGACCAGTGGTCCATCTAATCCATAGGTGTCAAACTCGCGGCCCTCCAGATGTTATGGACTACAGTTCCCATCATCCCCTGCCAGCATGATGCTGGCAGAGGATGATGGGAACTGTGGTCCATAACATCTGGAAGGCTGCAAGTTTGATGCCTGTGATCTAAGCCAACGTCCTGTCACATATTGTGGCCAACAACCGGTCACAGAGGGCAAGACCTTCCCCTAGCACTGGGATCCAGCACTGGGATCCTAGCACTGGGATCCAGAGGTTTACTGCCTCTGAACATGGAGGTTTTCTTCAGTCAGCATGGCCAGTAACCACTGATAGACCTATCTTCCGTGATGGAAGTTATGCTTGTAGAATGATCCTCTACATTTTAATCACTAGTTATGTAAAGAAGTAAAGCAAGCACAACTGAACTGCAGTTTTAAAAATTTACAGGATTTTATAGTTTTAGAATTTTACCTCAGAAGTACATTAGAGACAGCATTGCGAATACCCTCACTCTGAATAATTATAGATTCATTACCTAGGAACAATGTACCTGATCTGCAAACTTATGTCTGCAAATAATCACCAACCGAAATCAGGACATTTACTTTATTACAATAGTATCTAGGCACCTTCAGCCTGCATATGAAATTGATTTCTGTTTGGAAGCTTGCCTTTCTTCCTGTAGCAGTACTGCGAGGGGGGGGGGGGTTCCCACACATCTAAAATGGGCGTAATGAAGGAGGTCTACTCTTGTGCTACAGTATTGCCCATGAACTGACTTTCAGCCATGATTCCAAACTATGTCTTTTTGTTGTTTTCCTTGTTGCCACCAAAGAGACTGTCAGTGGCTTTTGCTCTCCTGTAGAAACTAGCATGATCAGTGTAACGGGGTCCTTATATTCCAGGCGAGGGAGAGATTTTATCCCACCACTAGCCACCAATTGTAATGGGACGTGTGACCTACAATCAAGGTTCCCATTAAACTGACCAGTGGGGTTTCCTTGGCCACCCAAAATATCCCAGACTAGTGTTCAGGGATCTTCTTTTTACTCTGCTGCCACCATTAAAGAGAAGGAACTAGGAATCCCAAAACTGCTGCTGGCTGCCAAATATAATAAAGGATCCCACCTCACATTCGCTCTTGGTTTGAGGGGAATGTCCTTCAGAGTCCCTTAATCAAAAAAAAGGAGGGAACCCAAAATTGGCTGGGATTCTAGTCTCACAGACAGGCACTCTTCAACCTCTCACACTCAAACGCAGACTGGCACGAGGGTAACTTGAGCGCAACGAATTAAATTTATTTTAAAAACAAAAGAATGACTTCTTAAACTGGCTCAGAGCGGTACTAACACTTGATGGTTTCAGAGAGGTTCTTTTCACTTAAAAATTACAGAGCTTCAGACGTTACTTAGGTTTCACATACACACAGACACACGCAGGTGTCTCTCCAGGAACGATTTTGCTTTAGATCAGGGGTAGGGAACCTGCGGCTCTCCAGATGTTCAGGAACTACAATTCCCATCAGCCCCTACCAGCATGGCCAATTGGCCAATTGGCCATGCTGACAGAGGCTGATGGGAATTGTAGTTCCTGAACATCTGGAGAGCCGCAGGTTCCCTACCCCTGCTTTAGATCTACTAAATTTCTTCACAGACAGACACTAGTCCTTTCTGATCTACAACCCACTGAATACACACACACACACACACACACAGAGTCTATGCCCTGTGAAATTCTGGCATACAAAGCCTCCCTCTCTCACACTAATCCCGAACTGGCCTCACTGCCACTGGATCGGGCCTTCCTAAGACTCGTGTTATACTGGGGTAGGACAGATTCTAGGTCTGGACAGTGTTTACTATCAAGCCACTGACTGGCGCGTCACTTTGCACCAAACTCAGGGCCTCCTTTCTCTGACAAGCCTCCTCAGATTGTAAAGTGACTAGACTTCTGTCAGCTAACTCGGCTGAGACAGAATCCTTCAGCTTCAAACCTGACAGACCACTCTCTGTCAAACTCTGGCTCTTCCTGAATCTCTCTCCCAATCTTGACTAAACTCTGACAGGCACTGCACTGTCTATTTATACTGCTAGCACTTTGGCTCCCCCGAACCCTGGCCTTAGGCAACTGTGCCTCTGCTTGACCAATCAAGTGGGTTCTCTTGTATAGTGGAGCCTTCTGTATAACTCTGGCTGTCACTAAGGCCTTTTCATTAGGCCTTCCACACACACCAGCCCTTCAATGTGGGCGCATCCGTTACAATCAGCTTTGTTAATTTCACCTAGAATTTGGAATCCTAAAGTTCAGGCAGAGATAACAACTAGCATGGTCAATTGGATCAGCCTTGTCAATTTCACATAGAACTTGCAATTTTAATGTTCAGGTAGAGATAACGATGGATGTCATTTGGGTCAGCTTTGTCAATTTCATATCAAACTCCAATGTGGTTTTAAAGCTGGAGGTGATTGAAAGAGTACTAGGATTACGACAGTAACTATTATGCAGTACTGCAGATCAAATCTACCCCAAAAATGTAGTTATCTGTGCAGCGCAGGGTGGGTGGGCTACTTGTTTCTGTTCCTTCAGATAATGCTGCATGCTTCAGGAGTTGTTTAGGCTTTCATTTTGATAATTCTCACTAGTAGAAATTGAGACATTTTTGAATTGCTGCTTTAAAATGTAATTGCAAAATAACAATAGAGTGCTTACATTAAAAAAAGAAAAAGAGAGAAAGGTGTTCTTCTGTGTCATGGATGATATCTGCAACGATCAGCAATAATACAATTTCAGCAATAGCATATGGAATGTGTGCAGCTGAAGGGGGAAAAACTCAAAATGACTGAGGGAAAGGAGATCTGTCGGATGTTTCTCAGAAAAAGTTTTCATGCCACAAGGTTTGACCGCTAAGATAATCTATGATTAGCTATGCATGCAGAAAACGCCAAGGCTCTGCTCGTGACCTGAGTTCAACCCCAACAGTATCTGGCTCAAGACTGACTCAGCCTTCCATCCTTCTGAGGTCAAAATGAGTACCCAGCTTGCTGGGGGTGAAGTGTAGATGACTGGAGAAAGGCACTGGCAAACCACCCCATAAACATAGTCTTCCCAGTAAACACTGTGATGTGACATCACCCCATAGGTCAGTAATCAGCCAGTGCTTGGACAGGAAACTACCTTTACCTTTATCTCGGGTTGCTTTCCAGATTTCTACAAGTCAAATCCTATTGTGTTGTCTATTGTGTGTCCCACTCTATTGGTAGTATTGACTCATTGAGGACAATCCACCTTGAGTCCCAGCAAGAAAGGCAGACTATAAATAACATATTTCTGCAAGGAAGAAACCGTGCTAAGGACTTAGAGCTCTGAAATGCAGAGGCGGAGCGCTCACGGGCACATGTTGGGTCACATGTCCCCGGGCGCATGTCAGCTGATCACATGGGGGAGGAGAATCGTCCCACACAACCCTCCCCTCGGCCCCACCCCGCTAGGTTGCTACAGCTGGCGGAGCCTCCACCAGCCAAAGAAGCAGCCTGGCAAGGCCGGGCTGAGGGGCAGCCCACAGCAGGTTCCCACTGGCTAAGGTAAGGCTAAGGTAAGTGGGGTATGGGGGCAGGGGAGCACGGGGGTGGGGGAGCGCGGGGGCAGTGGGAGGTGCTCGGAGCTGGTGTTGCCCCAGGCACCATTTCCCGCCCACCACGCCTCTGCTGAAATGGAAGCCCAAAGTTAGCAGGTTGGTTGCTGAGTGCTCCTGAACTACCATTCAGTCCTTATGATTGGCTCTCCCCACTTAGCCTATGGCCATTCGCCCTCCCTGCATTAACCAGCGTAATTATGACTCTTCAATCAAACAATTGCTAAATAATCAAGCTGCTTGTAGCAGCCGGGACGGATTGCATCTGAGACGCACCCAGGAATAACAGGGCTTATTTGGGGCAATTAAAAGAAACTGCAGAATGACAAGGCCAAATTGGAAATTAAATCTCAGACTCTAGAAAGGGAAGCCAAAGATTGCAGGTTTGAACAGAAGAATGGTACAGTTTGTCCAGTAAAAAAAAGATTTGTTTATTTTAATGTTTACCTGTAGAAAATTTATATGTATGGAACATTTAGAAACATAATTTGTATATCCTGCTTTTTCATCGACTTTCTTGCCCACTTCTTGAAAAAGGAATGATCAATCTTCTTCCTGTCCTGTCATTCCAAAATGCTTTCATCCACTAGCACTGAAAACGGCTATTCTTCGGGGGAACATACTTCCACCTGATCTCACACCTTTAATGTACACTAATTAAGCAGAGCAAGCTTCCAACCCAGCAGTGCCTTAAAGACCAACGAGACTTTCCAAATTAAACTTTCAAGAGTCGAAGCTCTTGAAAGCTTAAATCAGACACCTGATGAAGAGAGCTTTGATACCCAAAAGCTTATACTCAGGAAAGCTTGTTGCCCACCAAGATGCTACTGGACTCTGGTCCAGCTCTGCTACTGTAGATTAACATGACTACCCTCCAGAAAGAAAGTAAATACCCTTTCCCACACCCAGAGGCGTATCAAGGGGGAAAAGCGTCCAGTGCACTGGTGCATCCTCTGCCCTCGTCCCACCCGGAATGCCCCCGTCCTACCACGCCACGCCCCCGCCACGCCCCACAGGGATGCACCCGGTGCATCATGCCCCCCTGTCCCCTTGAAGCTACACCTCTACCCACACCCCGAAAAAAATAGCACTTCATTATTTTTCCTTGCAATATTTAGATGTTTAAAATCTGCTTTTGACTTTGCTTCTTGTCACAGCCACGAAGGAAGATCTGAGCGTTTAACTGTTTGTCGGGTTCTTCCTTCAGCCCAAAATGGCAATTTGGTTTTAAGTTCAGGTGCCTGACGAGAGGGAAGGCAGAATTCATGCTTTGGGCTCAGCAGCGTAGACTGACAATGAGGAATCGGCTTCCCATGTGCCAAATGAGTCTAGCATAGATAAAACACCATTCTATGTTGGGCCGGAGGGGGGGAGGCTCTTGCAATAAAAGAGAATATTGGAGAAAGAAATAGGCAATCTGGGATGGCACTGAATAAAGATAAAATGTGAAACCCCGGCTTCAAAGCTGCACATGCCATTTCCTAATCCAATTGCGTTTGGTGGTAATTTAATTTGAAAATAAGTTTATGGCAGCTTGTAGAGAATGTTTTTCTCCGCTCTCGTTTCAATCTCTTTGTTCCAATTCATTTTTTCCTGTTAATGCCACAATACATCACAAGATTGGGAATTATGGTATCCATCTTCTGCTGTTGTCGGTTGTCTTTTGTGCCACTGTACCTAAAAGTTCCAGTCCCAAAAGGAGTTGTTTTGTACCGTGCGTGCATTGCCACAATAGGATGGGGGGGGGAGGGGGGAGGAAATCTACCTTCTTTTCTCTGTGACAGGTTTCAAACCAGCCTCTTTCTTTGCAAAATGAAAAATCCTCTGCAGTCACAGAGGTTTGCCATGGGCTTGTTACCTGCAGTCTTGGGAAATCAGTATAGACACAGAGACGAGAGTACGTCTCCCAAAAGACTAGATGCCATTTGGATCACTTATACTTCCTGTTTGGAGCACTGTTTGGCTCTGCCTCCAAATGGGGTGAAGTGGATAAAAGGGGAGCTGTCAGCTGGTCAACATTTGCGGATATAGAAGCCAACCTCCAGGTTGTGGCTGGAGATCTTCCGAGATAAACATCTGATCTTCAGGCGACAGAAATCTGTTCACCGGGAGAAAATGGACACTTCAGAAGGTGGGCTCTGTGGCATTATATCCCACTGAAGTCCCTCTCCTCTCCAAATCCCACCCTCTTCAGGCGCCAACCCCAAAATCTCCAGGTATTTCCCAGCCTGGAGCTCGAACCCCTATTTATGGAGAAGAATTCTCCAGATTCCAGCTACGAGGATGTCCCAGGATGGGGAGACCTTGGCCAGGTGACATGACACATTTGAGTCAGAGCGTGGCCATTCAGGGGAGCGTGAACTTTCCCCATCCTCAATGGGGATCCTGCCCTTTTCACTTAGACTTGGGCAAATTCTGAGGCTGCTGTCAGAGGCAGAACGCTCTTGGGGACATGTGGGGTTACATGTCTCCGGGAGCATGCCAGCTGGTCACATGGGAGGTGGAGAATTGCCCCCACACCCCTCCTCCCGGCCCAACCATGCCAGGCTGTTCCTTCAGCCAGTGGGGGGTGGGGGTGGGTGGACAGAGCAGGTGTTGCCCCAGGCACCACCCCGCTCTGGCCTCTGCTGCAATGGAGGATCTTACAATGGAGGATCTTAGGAGCAGCAGTGGCGTAGGAGGTTAAGAGCTCGTGTATCTAATCTGAAGGAACCAGGTTTTATTCCCAGCTCTGCCGCCTGAGCTGTGGAGGCTTATCTGGGGAATTCAGATTAGCCTGTACACTCCCACACACACCAGCTGGGTGACCTTGGGCTAGTCACAGCTTCTCGGAGCTCTCTCAGCCCCACCTACCTCACAGGGTGTTTGTTGTGAGGGGGGAAGGGCAAGGAGATTGTAAACCCCTTTGAGTCTCCTGCAGGAGAGAAAAGGGGGATATAAATCCAAACTCTTCTTCTTCTACTACTACTCACTTCCATTCTTTCTGCACCCCTCACTCCCCTTGGAGGTGTTGGGGGCGGGGATTGCAAACCATATCCCAGTCGCCAATCTGCCTCCTTTAAAAATATATATGTTATTTATTTGAGGGAGGAGGACACCAGCTCCTTTTTGATGTGCTGGCCCACAAGGTTTTAGAAAAAAGAAACAAAGGCGCACACTGAATGAACTGAACAGGAAAAAAAATTTTAAACCCACCTGAAGTGCAATCTGTGAGCTGTGCCGATTTCTAAAAGCAGACAGACTGAGATTATCCTTTCAGCAGCTGATTTGCCAGCAGTTACAAGGAGAAGCCAGCGACAGTCAAGCAAAGCTGGCCTCTGAGAGGCACAAAGCACTTCCTGCTCGATTCTCCTCTCCTGGCGAGACAATGGTGTCTGAAGTGGTCCTCCTGCACAGTCAGGGGAAACAGCGAAGGAGACGCAGGGCCAGCCACGGTGGTGACCTGTCTCTAGTGCCGCCCCAGCTCCTTCCTTTCATGTTTCCATACAGGCTGAAGAATCTGAATGAGAAGTTGATCGTCTAGAAGACAAAGAGCCCTGGAGCCAGGCTGTGCATCGAATGGCAACTTTCCACTCCAACTGAGGTTGCCAACTGATTAGTGTAGGATGACCCTATGCCCACAGGGGTTCAGAGATCTCCCTCCCCCAGCTGGTCTTACCAGCTAGCACCCCAGCAACTGTTAGGAGAAAGAAAAGAACGGCTGTTGGCAACAGCATAGTGTCCCTTCTTGGGAAACGCAGAAGTGCAGAGGTGGAGCACGCCAGCTGGTCACGTGGGGGGGCAGAGAATTGCCCCTCATACCCTCTCCCTTAAGCCCCACCCCACCAGGCTGCTCCTTCAGCCAGCAGAGCTTCTGCCGGCTGAAGGAGCAGCCAGGCAGGGCCAGGCCAATGGGCAGTCTGTGGCAGGCTCCTGCCTGCTAAGATAAGTGTGGTGTGGGGGAGCGCAAGGAGGGCACGGGGGAGTGCAAGGAGGGTGCAGGGGGAGCACAAGGGAGCACGGGGCGCCCAGAGTAGGTGTTGCCCCAGGCGCCATTTCCTCACCTACGCCTCTGCAGAAGTGACATCACACCCCTATAAGAATCATAAAAACATTACGGTTTTACCACAGAGTTTCTAGCAATTCCTAGAGAGACATGACTTCATGATTCCCAGATAGACACAATTTTCTGAATTTCTCCAGAAGTTATGTCATGCCATCACTAATGGCCGCCCCCCTCCATATTTCCTTCCCATCTGCTGTTTGCCTGGTTGGGCCCAAGAACCTCGCCAATTTAGGAGGGTTGGTCAAGTTGCCAGATTTGTTTTGCTGAGCACAAACATTGAGGGGCCAGTTTGCAACCAGTGCTGGAGCTTTTTGACTAAAACAACACAAAGCACTTTTTGTGTGTCCCTGTACATGAAGGGGAAGAGGATTCCATTTGGCTGCAGAAGAGGAGTTGGGCCTACCCCAGCAGCAGCAGCAAGCCCAGGAGGCTCTAGTGGGCCACATTCTGTTGCTCAGGCCCAATCTTGTGTCCTCAAGCTTGTGGGTCCACTCCAAACACCACATTCTAGTGGGTGGCAGACAGCAGAGATCAGCTGGGCAGGAAATTGAGATTGTGGCAGACTGGGTAGCCCTCTCACTTTTGCATGCAGGCAAGGCAACAGACCTTCTCTTTCCCCTAGTTTGGTCATCCACTTGAAATCCCAGATGGGAGAGCTGGCCTGGGCAAGGTGCTCCCATGCAGCCCCACTCCAAGTTAAGTAAGCTGAGCAGCTTAGAAAGGAATGCCAGAATCAGCCTCCCAAGCCCCGAACTCTCTTCCAAGCCAGAGTTTATTTACATCATATATAGCAACCTTTCTCCTCAAGGGGACCTGACGCCTCTTACATCGTTCTTCTCTCCTTCATTTTATCCTCACAACAACCCAGAGGCATAGCTAGGGAAAATGGAGCCCGGTGCAAAATCTGAGGCCCCCCCTCCCGCCACCCCCCGGCCATGTTTGAGTTTTTTGTATTTTTTAGTGTTTTTTCAGTTTTTGGCCTGAAGGGGGAGCAGTTTTTAGGTTAGCAGCACCAAAAATTCAGGGTATCTTTAGGAGACTCTCCTGATGATACCACCCAGGTTTGGTAAAGTTTGGTTCAGGGGGTCCAAGGTTATGGACCCTCAAAGGTGTAGCCCCATCTCCTATTAGCTCCCATTGGAAACAATGGGGGATGGGGCACCCCCTTTGGAAGTACATAACTTTGGACCCCCTGAACCAAACCTCACCAAACCTGAGTGGTATCATCAGGAGAGTCTCCTGAAGATACCCTGAATTGTTGGTGCTGCTAGCCTAAAAACTGCGTCCCCTGCAGGCCAAAAAATGAAAAAACACAAAAAAACACAAAAAAACACAAACCTAAATTTTTGCGCCCCCCCCCCCGGCACGCGCCCCGTGCAACGCGCACCCCCTGGCCCCCTTGTAGCTTTGCCTCGGCAACAACCCTGTGATGTAGGTCAGGCTGAGACAGGCCCTTTCCACACGGGCCTGGGACACAGGGTCAAACCAGGATACATGATCCGGTGCAGCCCCAGGGGCCGTTCGCACATTTCCGTTCAAGCGGCCCTGTGGCTACCACAGTTTGCAGATGCACCTTTGCACAGAAGCACGTCCTGTTTTTTTTAAAAAACTTACTTTCTTCCTGCGTTGCCCTGCAGGGACAAGGAGGCTGCCTTTTTCAGCCATGGCTGACTCCTCAGGGATCAGAGGGCCAGTCACCCTCTTCTGCATGTCCGGACGCCCCCCTGCATGTCTGAACAGACCCCCAGCGTGACTGGATGCCCAACTTGGTGTCCGGATGGCCCCCTACATGTCCGGACACCCCCCTGTGTGTCCGGACACTTCCCTGCATTTCCGGACGGCCCCTGTGCGTGTTCGGACGGCGCCCCTGCGTGTCCGGACGCCTCCCTGAGTGTCCAGACTCTCCACTTGGGTGTCCGGATGCCTCCCTGAGTGTCCAGACACCCCCCTTCCTATCCAGATGCTCCCCCGTGTGTCCCGACTGCCCCCTGCATGTCCAGACTGAATCCTGCGACTCCTGACGCACCCCTGCGTGACCAGACACCCCCCTGCATGTCCAGATGTCCCCCTGCGTGTACGGAATCCCCCTGTGTGTAAGAACTCCTCCTTGAGTGTCCAGACTCCCCCCTGCGTGTCCGGACGCCACCCTGCATGACCGGCTGTCCCCCTGCATTTCCAGACTGCCTCTCTGCATGTCTGGATGATCCCCCTGTGTGTCCTTATGCCCCCATGTGTGTCCGGACACACTCCTGCGTGTCCAGACTCCCCCATGCGTGTCCAGACGCCACCCTGTGTGCCTGGACAGCCCCCCTGCATGTCTGGACACCCCCCTTGAGTGTCCGGACGCCCCCTGCGTATCCAGACAGCCCCCCTGCATGTCCAGATTGTTCCCTGTGTTTCCGGATGGCCCCCCTTGCATGTCCGGATGGCCCCTCTGTGTGTTTGGACGGCCCCCTGCAAGTCTGGACACCTCTCTCAGTATCCAGACTCTTCCCCTGGGTGTCTGGACGCCTACCTCAGTGTCTGCACACACCCATTGCGTTTCCGGATGCCATCCTGCGTGTCTGGATGCCCCCCTGCATGTCCGGACACCCCCGTTGGGTGTCTGGACGCTTCCCTGAGTGTTCGAACGCCCCCCTGCGTGTCCGGACGCCCCCGTTGGGTGTCTGGACGCTTCCCTGAGTGTTCGAACGGCCCCCCTGCGTGTCCGGCTGTCCCCCTGCATTTCCAGACAGCCTCTCTGCATGTCTGGACGATCCCCCTGTGTGTCCCGACACCCCCCTGTGTTTCCGAACACCCACCTGCGTGTCCGGACGACCCCTGCATGTCCGGATGATTCATTGTGTGTCCGGACGGCCCCCCTGCATGTTCAGACGGCCCCTGTGCATATTCGGATGGCCCCCCTGCAAGTCCGGACACCTCCCTCAGTGTCCGGACACCCCCCTTCCTCTCTGGATGGCCCCATGCGTGTCCGGATGCCCCCCTGTGGATCTGCACAGGAGAGAAGGTAAGTTTTCAAAAAATGTGGCACGGGCACGGGCACAGCAGCAACCCGGGATATTTAAAAAGAATAGCGAATAGCGCAATTCTCTAATATCCTGGGTTCTGCCATTTAACACAGGGCAGGGCTGATTTGGGGGCAGGAGCCATGCAAACTTCCCACCCCAAACGGTTTTAATCGTGATCCTGACCCAGGTTAAATGGCTTGTGTGGAAAAGGCCAGAGTGTGACTAGCCCAAGGTCACCCAGTGAGCTTCCATGGCTCAAATGGGGTTCTTACCTGGGTCTCCCAGGTACTCGTCTGACATTCTTAACCACTATGCCACCCTTGGAAGATGCAGTTAGGGCAGAAACCTTGGCATGGATAAGGGCCATAAAATATTGGCTGCATATACATTTTCTAGTGGGATCCAAAAGCTAGTGGGATCCAATAGCTATATTCCCTCTCTGTTATCAGATCAGTTTATTTCAGAATGGTATACTTTGATCTTTAGAAAGGTTGAAGCTATCGGTTTCCCCTTGGAATCACTCCTTATGCTCACAAAGGTGGAAGCCTTCAGACTAGTTAAGAATAGGCTCTTGGATCTTGATTTTCATAATTTGACTCGTGCTGCCAAGACAACCTGTTCTCCGACTACATTATTAATCCCATGCGAGCGAGGAATTATGGCAGCATATCTTCGTCTGCTGATTAATCCCACCCAGAGGAGAGCCTTGGCTACTGCAAGATGTAATGTGCTGCCATCAGCTCTGCTGGAGGGAAGATTTAAGAATATGAAACGTTCTAAAAGAGTTTGTTCATGTGATAGGACTACGGTTGAAACACTTGACCATTCTTTGTTTCTATGCCCTAAATACAATAAGATATGCATGAAATACATGAATTCCATTTTCTTGCAATGTTCTCAGTGGCATGAGTGTTATAAGATACCCAATCTCCTGAACAGCTCTGATGTGCTCTTTTGTGAAACTGTTGCAAATTTTATACTGGAAATTAGTAATTTTAGCATTCTTAACCACTATGCCACCCTTGGAAGATGCAGTTAGGGCAGAGGCTAGCCCCAAGACCACCCATCTGCCCATCTACCTGGGGCCAGAAGTGAATGGGAAAAGCTTGCTGCCAAAAGAAAGCATTCAATTCGGCTAAGGTGCAAGGCTCTTATAGTCCCACGATTCCCACCAAGCAATCCAGCCGTACGTGATAACAAGCCAGCGGTCTAGATCGGACCATGTCATGGTTCAGACAGACGCTTATCCTTCCAGGGAGACAAAGCGAGAACAAAGAAGGCCTCTAATTCAAACAGGTGAGAGCATGATAGTTTATGGATTTACTCCTGTGCATGCAGCACATGAAGAATTTAGCTTTAAGCATTTAGAATGCACTCTGGATATTCATTTCAAGATCAGAAAGGCTGAGGGTCAGAATCTGCAGTTCAAAAGATAAAAAAAGGGAATCCATAGCAGAGCAAAAAAAATCATGCAGTGCGGATCTTTCAAGTAAGGGAGCTCCGCTGAGAGCATTCAAATCATGCACAAAGGTGCTGATAGTTCAAGAAGAAGAGCCAAAGCACAGAGTAAGAGAATCCACAACACAGAGCATACACAAGCCACCCAGGCATTCACTTATGCACACACAGTCTCTGATTTTCCATTTTGTCTAAATTAATGAAAATGCTAAAACGGTTTCTTTTAAGTCCCCAGATTCCTGTTTATTTTGCTGCCACAGATGAACACAGCTATTCCTCTGTCACGTTTATTTTAAGCTGCTGTTAATTTTCACCTTTTAATTGTTTTGACCTTTCAATTTTTCATCCCTCCCATCAAATACTAAATGTCACAAATAGCTTAAATAGAGCACAACATGTATAGTGTTCTGGCGAAGAACATCTCTCCTTCACATAATATTAACAAATTGCAGCCAATCCATAACACTACACTGGAACATTATTTATTCCACAATATGTTGATACTTTGCAGTACCAAGCTTCTTAAATAAAGGATGCCTTTGCTTTGCTTAAATCCCTGTCCAGAAGAATTTATTACAGAAATGGGGAAGATTGACACGTTGTCCAAGAATGAGGAGTCCTGTGGAACTCTAAAGTCTAACTATTATTTGTAGCAAAAGTTCATAGATCCACTTTTTCAGGTACAGGTTTTCCAAGGAAGGGGTGATATTTGAGTGGCAGAGCACAAACTCTGAAAGTAAATTCAAATGGTAGCATCCCCCAAGTAAATATGCACCTTTGGTAGTAGAACTGGGAATGATCTAACACTAGCGTTGCCAACCTGCAGGTGGACCTGGAAATCTCCCAGAATTACAGTTGATCTCCAGATTACAGAGATCAGCTCCCCCTGGAGAAAGTGGCTGCGCTAGAAAGGGAACTCTATGGTATTACACGCCGCTGAGGACCCTCCCTCCTTACACCCACCTTCCCCAGGCTCCATCCCCAATCCCTATATATTTCCCAACCTAGAGTTGGCAATCCTGTAACCTGACTTGGAGACCCTGAAGTCTACAGACAGACAGAGCAGACAGTGTTGGACTGTGGTTACCCTGCAAAAAATGGATCCTTTGGAGGGCTGGCTCCATGGTACTGGAGAGTTGGATTTATATCTCCCCTTTCTCTCCTGTAAGGAGACTCAAAGGGGCTTACAAACTCCTTGCCCTTCCCCCCCCTCACAACAAACACCCTGTGAGGTAGGAGAGCTGAGAGAGCTCTGAAGAACTGTGACTAGCCCAAGGTCACCCAGCTGGCATGTGTTGGAGTGCACAAGCTAATCTAGTTCACCAGATAAGCCTCCACAGCTCAAGTGGCAGAGCGGGGAATCAAACCTGGTTCCTCCAGATTAGAGTGCACCTGCTCTTAACCACTACACCATGCTGGCTCTCCTTAACATGGTTGCCAGCTGCAGTCTGGGAAATTCCTGGAGATCTGTGGGTGGAGCCTGGGATGGGGAGGGTCTGAGGAGAGGAGGGCATAATTCCTTCGTCCACCCTCCAAAAGAGCCATTTTCTCCAGGAGAACTGATCTCTGTGGCGTGGGGATCAGTTGTCATTCCTGGTGGCCTCCAGGTCCCATCTGGAGGTTGGCAACCTACCCTTGAATCTCCCTAGTGGTTCCAGAATCTCCGTGAGTACCAGAAGTTAGTTTGTTTTTTATTTCAAGAACAGACAGTCCAGTCCCAGAACGTATTTGTAGCATGAGTGACTTTGAGTATGTGCAGCCAAAGTCTAGACAGAACACCATAAATTCATAGGACAGACTGAGAGAATCTCTGAGCATGGACAGCTCATCTTTCCCTCTGCACTTGCTGATGATCCCCAACAGGACTTGCTCAAAAACACATACTGAATTTTTGCAGCAGCCTGAAAAGCTCTTCTCCGGTAAAGCTCAGGTCAGAAGCAACACTGCCCCCTGCTGGTCCATATCTGCTAGTAGGTGCCCCGTTCTGACAGCCATCCACATTTTACGGGTCTTCTTACTTCTGGGCAACTGTTTCAAGAAGCAATTTTCTCTGGTTTTATTTTTTTCCTTCCTTGTTTATACTTCCTTTTTAGGGTATCTCAGCATGAAAGCAACATAGCCGTCACAAGAATGCAGAGCCTGGGCCAACTGTCTGCTCTTCCAAGTAGTTTTTGAGAGGAAAACATAATTTTTAGTGAGGTTATCAAAAGGATCTAAACATCTATTTCATTTCTCCACTATATTTTTAGCTTCTTCTTTTTAGAGCCTTTGCTGATGAGGTTCAAAGCTCTTGTTTTCCTTTTATGCAGAGAGATGCTAAAACTGCCTAAGAGGTTGTATGGCACAACTTCATAATATGGAAATACCCCCCAAAGCAGCACACGCACACACGCGTGCCCACTGACCTAGATGTCCCAAGTGCTCAGTCAACCTCATTGAATCTTGGAAGCTCAGCAAGGTTGACCCTGGTTAGTACTTGGCTGGTTAGTATTGGTCTGGCTACTTATAAGGGAAGATATAGCGAGCAGTTCTGCCCTTGTTCACAGGGGCACACAGAGACTACCGAGCATGTACTCTTACTGTGTAATTTCTATACATCCCCAAGAGACACGTTTATCAAACCCCATCTGAATGAAGCTCTAGTGACCTCTGACAAAGGAAAACTCAGATACTTACTCCGTGATGAAAAAAAAATTCTCAGATTACTATAGATGTAGCCACATTCCTAATAAAGGCAATGAAGATCTGAAATCTCCAAGTCACTCCAGTTTAACCATATGGACAATCAATGACAATAGTTAGTACATTTTCTGCTTCCCCTACCAGCTATCCCTAGTGGATAGTTTTATGCTATTTTATGTATTTATATGCCAATAAAAGGAGGAGGAGGAGGAGGAGGAGGAGGAGGAAGCGGCGGCGGCGGCGGCAGCGGCGGCGGCGGTGGCTGTGGTGGTCAAGGAAGGCTAGGGTTGCTATGCAGAGGCAGGCAATGGCAAACCTCTTGCCTTGCAAACCCTGTTGGGTCACCATAAGTCAGCTGCAACTCGTTGGTATTTTCCAGTGCCAGCACTTACTCCAAACACTCATTCCTCTTGTATTAATTCTTGTACTATATTTTATTCATCTGGCTCCTGCACCCTAATTCCCACAATTTACCCCGTAGTTTGTCATGTCTGTAAATATTCAGGTGAAATCCCAAATGGCCTGCCACATTACCCTCTGTGCAGGGCCACAAATACCTTGCCTGTTACAGCCTCACATACATGTGAACACACACACGAAGCTGTCTTATGCTAAATAAGACCCTCGGTCCATCAAGGTCAGGGTTGTCCACGCAAACTGGCAGTGGCTGTGCTTGGACTCATGCAGAGACCTCTGGCCTCACAGTCTGGTCCCTTTAACAGGAGATGCCAGAGCTGAACTTGGGACTTTCTGCATGCCAATCAGATGTTCTACCACTGAGGCACAGCCTCTCCCTGAATGCCACCACAGCAGCAGAGATGTCTCGGCTCAGATTAGCCTTCAGACATGAGAAGGCAGACTCATAGCCAGGCAGGCCAGCAAAATCCAAATACTTCTCCATGTAGAGCCAAGGAATTTTGGCAGATCCTACAGCTCAGCACCAAAAGGAAGGGGCACTTCATTGCCCTCCTTCCAGTCTCTTAGCCTTCCTTGCGGTGGTAGGGTGGCCGTTAGTGGTTGGCGATGGCTGCAACCAACGGGCAGGGGAGGGAGATAGAGTCTTTTTCTCTTGCCCTCAACAACTTTTGCATCCCCTTCTACGTCATACTGGATGGTTGCCAGGACACCTTGGGAGATCCCATCCACAGAGTACTGAAGCATCTGTCAGCAGCTCCCCTGGAGCATCAGAAGCTGACAGAAGAGCATTAGAGGTGAAGGGGAAAGGAGAGGCAAGAGAGAAGGACTGGAAAGGAGAGCAGACCTGACTGACCACCATCCTCAGACCACAGCCATAGAGATGCAGTCCTCCACACTGGGCTCAGGAAAGCCATGCTGTCCTGCTGACTTTAGCTGGGGTTATCAAATTCCACACGGGCCCTGGAGATCCCCCAGAATTGCAACAGATCTCCAAGTGACAAAGATCAGTTCCCGCTGTAGAAAACTGCTATTTTGCAGGGCGGGCTCTGGGGCATTATACCTTGCCGAGGTCCCCCCTCCCCAACTCTGCCCTCTGCAAGCCCCTCCTCCAAAATCATCTGGAATTTCCCAACCTGGAGCTGGTAACCCTATCAATAGCACCAGAGGCATTGGGTGCCACTTGAATGGGAGTACTATCCCTGCCTGCCTGCCTGCCTCCCAGTCCCACTGCAGGTTCTGGGAAGCCAAGGTGAGCGCACAAGGAATGTTCCACTCTGGGCCTGGCTCAGCCATCCCTTCCCTCCCAGGTAACTTCTCCTCAGCCCAGTGGCTGCATTTTTCCCCAGAGGATGAACTTGCATCTCTTCCTGCCCATTTCCCCCCCTGAAACTTTGCAAAGAGATTGTCCAGCATCCCATAAAAGGGGAGGATGGAGTCCATCTGTCACTCCCTCCCATCTCCACACCATACTGTTGTTGTGCAAACCTGGGGAAGCTCATGGGATTGGGGGAGCACAAAGTTGCAGTGTGGGAGGAGGCAACCAGGAGCAGGAGCAGCTCAAAAATGCCTTTTAAATCCCTGGGTAAAAAAGGGTGCATTTCCAGTGACTGGGATGGATGCATGCACGTGTACTGCTCTGGAAGAATATTATGCAGCAACATACTCAGTTTTGTTTCTTGCAATTAGTGGTGTTGCAGTTAGATAACTCCCGAGATAATCATTCTACAAGCAATACATTGAATGAGAAACTACAGCCTACTTGGTGGAGGTGGGGCACTGAGCTGGGGCCCTGGACTGCCCCCTCCCCCTAAGTCTGGCTCTGATAGCAGCATGGACAGCCAGCAGGAGCCCAGTATCAGTGGACAGGGGCAAAATGCTTACCATAGGCACCCCTGCACATAGGTATGCTGCCGAATAGCGCAAAGCTCCTAGCTCAAATTCAAGATCATCCTGAATGGAAGGATCTCCTCCCTACTGTAAACATCACCAGAGCTGCACTTCCTGATTCCTGAATAAACACCCACCCATCCTGACACCACAGGGGTGTAACTCTGTAAACTGATTTCAAAGCAGAGGATTGGCGTGGGGTGCCATCACAATGATCCCTGGCAGGGTCAGAGCCTCTCCCCGCCCAGCAACTGCAGTTTACTTGGCACCCAGCTGGGGATTCAGGAGCTGACGCCTGCCAGGACTTCTCCTGCCCCAGCACCTCTGCTTTGGGAAATTCCTGGAAATTCCTGGGGTAGAACAAGGGTGGGGTGCCATGCCACAGAGTCCGCCCGACAAAGTATCTGGGGTAGAACATGGGTATCCATTTTTCAAGGTGAGCTGAACTTGGTAGACTGGAGATCAGCTGTACTTCTGGGACATCTCCAGGTCTTACCTGGAGCCCTAGTTTCTCCACTCGTTGGCTGGCGGCCAATCCACTACCAACTCCCAAGCATATATAAACCTGTCCCCAGTCCTTTTGCCCACTCTGCCAGGCTCCATTTCCCTTGTCAGGGAAACCAATCTGATTTACTGGAAGAACGGAACAGCAGAGCTATACAACAGAGCCTCCAGCTGACTCCAAGTACCTGTGACACAGAAGCAGGTGAGTTGTGGAAGGATGTTATCCCTTCCATGCAAAGCAAGCTAATGCACAGGTGTGCTTCATCTTTTCTTTTTCGTTAAAGACATTTAAAGACTCATGTCTAAGACTTCCAAGTTCACCTGTTCAGAATCCTCTTCCTTAAAAACTGCCAGCAGCAATTCCCTCTCATTTTTTTCAAAAAGGGAGGTGGTCACAGGTGGCTCATTTCACAAAGCCTGACCACAGCTTTTGCAGGCTGCGGGGGGAGCAGGAGCAGAGGGGAGGGGAGGGGGGGAATGTTAGGACATCCAAATGGACAGATCCAACTTGATGCTTCAGCCAGACTGCAAATGTCACACAGAACAAAAATACAGTGAATTAGAACCCAGACCCAAAAGCCTCATCTGAAGCACAATTGGGATAGAAATCAGTCCCTGGACAGCAGCAAAAGATGCCAAGATAAAGGTATGGGAATTGCAATGGGTCAGTAATGCCTGGCCAAGGCCGGCCTGATCTTGTTAGATTTCAGAAGCTAAGCAGGGTCAGCCCTGGATACCCTGTTTCCCCAAATATAAGACATCCCCTGAAAATAAGACATAGTAGAGGTTTTGCTGAAGTGCAAAATATAAGGCATCCCCCGAAAGTAAGACATAGCAAAGTTTTTGTTTGGAAGCATGCCTGACGAACAGAACACAGAAAAATAAGACATCCCCTGAAAATAAGACATAGCACATCTTTGGGAGCAAAAATTAATATAAGACACTGTCTTACATTTGGGGAAACACAGTAGTACTCAGATGGGCGACCACTAAGAGACTACTAAGAGAAGTCCAGGGTTGCCAGGCAATGGCAGCCCACCTCTGTTCATCCCATGTCTCTTATAACCACCTAGAGGTCTTGAAAGCACTTTCCACCAACAATTGCAATGGACAATTTTCTGGAATAATACTCGGAGGCTGAATTTAGTGCCTTGGTGCTGTGCAGTAGCCATCAAAACCTCTGGTTGGAAAGCAACCCAAGGGCTACTGTCCCCATGCCATCATGCCAAAGCTGTGTCCAGGCAAGTGCTGCAGGAAGACAGACTGAGAGGAAGCTTGCCAGCATGTTGCATCGTAGAGGCGAAGCCCTCGCCACAAGTCTCACCTGGAGGCAGCCTATGGTTACTCTGCTCATGTTCAGATACACTGTTGCCTGTGTTCTGCTATGGCAGTGCTTTCACACACTTTGGATAATGCACTTTTGATGCACTTTAGCTATCAGTTGCAACTGGGTTTTCTGTGAGGGGGGTGGAATTTTATATGGAAAAATCCAGTTGCAAGCCATCGATGTCATCGATTATCAACAGCTTTCACAGCTGGAATCAACTGGCTGTGGTGGGCTTTCCAGGCTGTGTGGCCGTGAACTGGTAGTTTTTGCTCCTAACGTTTCACCCGCATCTATAGCTGGCATCTTCAGAGGCACGTCATGGCAAGATGTATTTTCCTCCATGGAGAACTTGGGCCATTACTAAGGTGCACTGAAAGGACATTATCCAACATCTGTGAAAGAAACTCTCGATTCTAGTATTGATTCCTGCTGCAAATTGAACAGAGAATCTGCCTCTGGAGGTAGTTAGTTTGGCGCACAGTGGAACTGATCAGCAGAGCTATCCGCTGACAAAGTCTTGTTCAGGCTCTTTGTCAGAGAGCCCCTTCCCTTTACCTGAGCATCCCCAGCCAGGTCCCCCAGTACCACCACCACTCATGTTAGTTTCAAGCATGGTGTCAGAGTCATCTCCAGAGTCATCTCCACCAAAGCCAGCGTGGTGTACTGGTTAAGAGCAGGTGTACTCTAATCTGGAGAATTGGGTTTGATTCCTCTCTCTGCCACTTGAGCCGTGGAGGCTTATCTGGTGAACTAAATTAGCTGGTGCACTCCAGCACATGCCAGCTGGGTGACCTTGGGCTAGTCACAGTTCTTTGGAGCTCTCTCAGCCCCACTTACCTCACAGGGTGTTTGTTGCGGGTGGGGGGAAGGGCAAGGAGATTGTAAGCCCCTTTTAGTCTCCTTATTGGAGAGAAGGGGGAATATAAATCCAACTCTTATTATTATTATTCTTTGCTGATGCACTGTTACTCTCCTATTGTTCTTTGATTAGGAAACAGTTTTAGACACCACTGTATCTCCTGCAGAAAATCTGCCCCCACCATGCCAAGTTGGCATGCTCTTGTGATCCTCCTGGGCGATTTAACAAGAGCCATCTCCGAGGAGCAATACCAAAAAGAAAAGTATTAACAGCAGTTCTTCTTTTAAAAAAAAAAACGAACAGTCTAGCAGATTTCTCTTTATTGACTTGTAGCAAAGCTATTTAATCCAAACATCTCATTAGCAGCAATATAAATATACTATATAATGGGTTTTGCAATAAGGACAATTAGCTAGGCAATTAAGATGGGAATGAGCTCTCCATGACAGCTCCCAGGCCCATTAAAAAAAGTGTCCTATCTTGAGAAAATGATAATCGCTTTTTGTATAGGCAGATTGAAATGGTTGGGGTTTAAGTGCCAATCATATTTCTCTTAGTGATTAAGACTTCTTTGGAGGGGCATGCCTAAGGAAGTCGTTCACTTCCTCTGTCACTTTGGAAACTTGAATTGGATCTTTTAATAATGGAAGGAAAAGTAGTCATATTAGGAAATCAATCAAATAGATATTTCCACTGGCTTCAACTGGATACACATTGGGTAGCAATGCCCCCCTCCCAAAATGCAGCCAGTTAAGACAAAATGCTCAGGGGCTGCACTCCACACCCAAGGGAACACATACATAAGCGCCATCCAGGGGGAAATGACTTACAGCAACAGCATGAAGGGGCTTCCAAGGCAAGTGAGAAACAGAGGTTGTCAGCCATTGTCTTTCTCCAAAGAGCAATGCCGGTCTCCCCTGGTAACTTCACATCCACGTTCTGACCAGGGCTGACCCCACTTAACTTCTGAGATCTAACAAGTTTGGGCTATACCATGTCGCCTTCCCTCCCACGCTGTCAAACATCAGGGACATCAGAGAAAATGTCTTCATTGTATAGTCCTCTCTCCATAGGTTTCTCACTTGCAGAGCCAGCATCAGGAAGTCTGGGGGCATACTAATATTCGTGGGTAGGGGGGTAAGAAATATTTTGCTTCTCTCCCAGTAGGTTAATCTGGTAGGTACAGGGTTGACTATTTTAAAACAGGAATAGTTTACAAAGAAAGGAGAATGTTAGGCAGGGGAGGAAGTCACTCACTACATACCCATTTCCCTTCCTTACCTGTCCTGTCAGCATTTTGCCTGTATCAAGGGGACAGTTACATGAGTCAAATCCATTCAGGGGTTGGATCCAGTCAGTTTTTTGCTCAATCTTGCCCACCTCTTCTCCTTACTAGAGCTTCTATCCCAGGGGTCTGTAACCTGCAGCTCTCCAGATGTTCACGGACTACAATTCCCATCAGCCCCTGCCAGAATGGCCAATTGCAGACCCCTGTTCTATTCCATGTGGCTTGTAACATGAAGGTCCAAGGAAGCCCAGTATAGCATCTTCCAGCACTCGAAAGGAACCTCTGCCACTTTTTTCCCCAGCGGAAAAGCTAGCTGGGTCCAATCCAGGATGCTTATAAACACCTGAAGCCCAAAATAACAGACACGCATATCCTTCAGATTTGGAAAGGTGCCACCAAATCTAAGAGGGCAAATTGGTGGAAACGATAATCATAGACAGGATTATTAAGCTCATAAAGTTACCAGCCTTAGCTAGGAAGAATCAGCACGGTGTACATAAAGAGAATTCTTGCCTCACCAACCATGTAACTTTCTCTCGAAGAGTTAACAAATATGTGGATAAGGGTGACCAGTAGACGCTGCAGGCTTGCAATGCAGTCCTAAACAGAGTCACAGCCTCTCAAGATGACGGGGTTTAGAAAGCAGTAACTATCTAGGATTGTGCTATTAGACTTCCAAAAGGCTTCTTCTAATAACAGTTTTTCCTCATTGAAAGTTCACAATTAAGCTCAAAAGTCATTGGAGATGAAGATGGATCTTTTTGTGGGTTAATAATGATGACTGTGTGCTGTCAAATCACAATGAACTCATGGCAACCCCAGGACCACAGGATTTTCAGGACATGAGATGAGCAGAGGTGGTGTGCCATTGCCCGCCTCTGCATAGCAAACCCTGACCTATTATGCATGGAATGCTTTCCTCAGGGCTCTTCACTAAGCAGTGTGCTTGTAGTGGGGTCTCCTCATGTTTACACGTGAGGAGGCACTCACTCCTTATGGCACAGCTTGTCTGCTGAACTTACTTGGGCTTGCTTTTCCTGGTTCTCTTAACTCTGCCCATTAACTCATCCTTAAAAGCACAGATCTCATCACACCACTAGTCTCAAGATTGCTGACTGTGTAAAAGCCTTTAAATTGCTGTTATATGGATATTGCTGTTGTTATTGCAATTATATCAATATGGTAACCCTTTCCAAAAATAATCCCCCTAAAATGAAAGAGGCAAAGCAATTTCCTGGACCACACACTGCTATAGAAGGGGACCAAATCCTAGAGCTGATATTCTCTCCTCCTTCTTGATATACACCCACTCACTTACTGCCACTGCTGCTGCCACAGGAGGAAAAACATTATTTTGTTAGATCTAATGTAGTACAAATGTATTCCTGTATTAGATCTTTCATTATTCTAATAGATCTAATATGGTACAAATGCCTGAAGTTGAAACAAAATTTTAAAAGCCCTCCCTGTAGTCCATGGGAAGGGGATTCACACCATCTCTGGAAAAAGGGAAACTGAGTGCATGGGAACACTGAGTGTATGGCAGAACCAAGCCATCTCTGTTATTATTATATCAAGAAATCGATATGTCGATATGAGAATTTAGAGGTTGGTGTGTTTTGGCTAGGCCCATGTGATCAAGCTTCTTTTCTTTGACTTTCACTTGCTGGCTACCAAAAGATGCCGGCAGGGCAGTAGGAAGCAGGAAGGAGCTGGCAACATGAAAGGGGGGTGAGGGGAAAGGCATGGATGGCAGTGCAAGGGAGTGGGAAGGGTGAAGCTAGTGCGAGGGAGTGGGAAGGGTGAAGCTAGTTTGAGGGAATGGGAAGGGTGAAGCTAGTGCGAGGGAGTGGGAAGGGTGAAGCTAGTTTGAGGGAATGGGAAGGGTGAAGCTAGTGCGAGGGAGTGGGAAGGGTGAAGCTAGTGCGAGGGAGTGGGAAGGATGAAGCTAGTGGGAGGGAGTGGGAAGGGTGAAGCTAGTGCGAGGGAGCGGGAAGGGCACTGGCGGACCTACCTAGGGGACAAGGAGTACCCCTTGTCCCCGGGCGCGGCAATTTTGGTCACGTGGGGGGGTCACGTGGGGGCGCCGAGCCAAAACGCCCCCACACACACAGACTGCACCATCATCATGGAGCTGGCAAGCTGCTGTACACAGAAGTCGGCTCGGGCTGTCTTAGCCCCGCCCACTCTGTACGGTGGCTCACTGGGTCAGTTCCAGCTCTCAGTTCATTAGCAAGCTCCACCTCCCTTTGACCCAGTGTGCGTTGCCTTCTGCCAGGATCAGGATGTGGTTGCACAGACAAACCTCCTCCCCTGCTGCTGACTGGCCAGTGGCCACCAGCACAGAAGGGAAAGAAAGGTGAGCAGGCCCAGGAGGAAGCCCTCGCAGCAGCTGCCTCGTCACAGCCTGAGAAAGGTTTGGTGTTGTCCCTCCCTTGTGCCCCCCTCCCTCCCTCCCTCCGCCCGCCCCAACAGGCTGAGAAAAGTTGGATTTTGGGACCTCTTATTGAAACCACTTTGGCTGGATTGGGTCGATGAGCTTAAAGGAAATATTATTGGATT
Source organism: Sphaerodactylus townsendi (assembly GCF_021028975.2). Classification (NCBI taxonomy): domain Eukaryota; kingdom Metazoa; phylum Chordata; class Lepidosauria; order Squamata; family Sphaerodactylidae; genus Sphaerodactylus; species Sphaerodactylus townsendi. The sequence continues at coordinate 103,858,196 of NC_059430.1, forward strand.
GTGGGGTGGAGGGCAGGGCATTAAAGGCCAACTATTTTTGGCTGTTGTGGGTTTTCCAGGCAGTTTGGCCCTGCCTGGTCTGCCAGTTTTGCTGCTAGCCTTTCGCCCGCATTTACGCCCGTGGACTGAAGATGCCCCAATGCCGGGGAAACCCACAACAGCCTGTTGATTCTGACTCTGGAAGCGTGCAAAATACAGCCTGGTGTTTTAGGATTAGAGAAATCCGACAATACATTCCAAGCAAGGAGAAACGCTCATTCCAAAGTGTGCGTTACTCTCTGCTCCAGGCAACTGGCTTCAAGCATCGATGGGAAGCACCTGGCTGGGGTGCCCTCCTTCCCAGCCGCTGGGATCCCGAGCACAAGGCTCCATGCGTTGCAAAGGCAGAGGCAGGCAGAAGCCCCAAACTCCCTTTCAGTGCCAGGACTCTGCCCTGGAAATGGCCCTCTAATAAAAAGAAGAACGAGCCTCTGGGCATGTGCAGAATATGACCAGTCAGAGTGCTGCTGGCATAGAGCGGGCTTCTCCGTTGGCATAAGTGGCTCGAAGGAGAGGAGAAAGACAAAAGGACAAGCTCAGAAGAAGGGGTGGGGTGGGCGCAAAGTCCTTGGAGAGGTGGGCTCAGGTTTCTCATGAGTTGGAGGTCGGGAGGAAGTGAATCCCCTCCCAAGCCCAAATGAGTGAATCCCTCCCCAGCCTCCCCTCTCTCTCTCTCTCTCTCCCCCCACCCCCCACAGCACATCTGCAGATTGTCACTCAGCAACGGTGCTGATTTCAAATCCGGGTGCCTTATTGTTGTGGGAACCTCACCCCCCTGCCTAATTGTGTGCCCCAAAAGGACTGGCTTTGATGGATTTACTTTTCTAATTTCCAAGTTATGTTTCTTGGCATTGCTTGCCCGGCAGCATCAGGGGACAAAATGCCCCCTTCCTTTGGATCTGAAAGCCAGAGAAGTGGCCCCGCTGTCTCAGCTCCCAACTTTTCACAATCCAGTTTTTTTTGGGGAGGGACCCTGTTAGTCCCTGTTGCATCAAAGTCAAATAGTAAAAAGAAAGCAGGCATCTAGGGGGCACCTTATGGGGAGAGCCTAATCAAGACTCCTCTGAGAAGTAAATCCCAAGATCCCTTCTGCACATGCAGAATAATGCACTTTCAGTCCCTTTCACAATTGTTTGCAAGTGGTGTGATGTTCTGCACAGTAAAATCCAGCTGCAAAGTGCACTGAAAGTGGATTGAAAGTGCATCATTCTCCATGTGTGCAAGAGGCGCAAATGGTGCAATGGGCTAAGCCTTTACTCCCAGACAACAGTCATTCAGATCCCGGCAACCAGTCCAGTGGGATCCACTTCCAAGTTGACTGGTGTTGAGTGAAGCTATATAAGTAGACAGACACAGGTCTTGGTGGTTATAAATATCTAAGGTGCATTCTTTCAGGCTGTCACCTTATGTTCACTTACCTGCATCAGGAAGGCACTGGAAAGCCACCCGGTTAACAGAGTCTGCCTGGTAACCAGGTAGTGATGTGATGTCTGTTAATGAAAGAAGAGTGCACCAGCCAGCCCATCACTTCTCCCCCCTCCCCCCCCAAAGCCTTCCTGCTTCCAAGGGCCAGTGGCTCCAGCTGAAGGAGGAAGGTTTGTTGTGCTGGCTGTGGGGGTGGGGGGGGGGTGACAGGCCAGCGGGCACATCCTCTGTCATTCTGAAGAGAAGAAACCATTTTTTTGTGTCTTGGGAGGGGGTTAAACAGAGACACATGAGCAGGTGCTCTGTTTTCCCAAAGACAGATTTTTCCCCTCCGTCACTTCCAACAAAAGTGCCACCTCCTGTACTCATCTGATTTGGGAATAAAAATGACTCTCTTCCCACCCTGTGCTCATCCTTCTGCTATTATCTGTGCTCTTTTACACATAAAGACAATACTGAGTTGTCATCCTGGGCTTTTTAACAACTAATTCTGTACAGTTAATTGTGGAGTCCTCTGTTGGTTAGGACTGTGAGAATTTTTTTGCTGGATCAGATGAGCTCAGTCCTCTGCCTCCAGTGGCCAGATACTGTTGGATAGCTCAGACACAGAGCGCTATAGCAATGACTATTCTGTTTATACCAAGTGTGTGTTTAATCAGAAGAATAATTCTTCTGAACATAGAGGGTTTGTTTCTCCATTATTCTGCCTAATAGCAGTTGCTGCACATTCATGTTTACTTCCTTTTATAAGCATAAAAACATAACAACGAACCTGGTAGATCCGACCAGAGTCCATCTAGTCCAGCCCTCTGCTACTCGCAGTGGCCCACCAGGTGCCTTTGGGAGCTCACATGCAGGATATGAAAGCAATGGTCTTCTGCTCCTGCTGCTCCTGAGCACCTGGACTAGATAGCAAAAGCCATCCTAAACATCTTGTGGCAATGAATCCCATAGAATATTTTCTACCTATCACATTGTAATCCCAGTCCTTCCTCTACAGAGCTCACTGTGGTTCTCCTCATCTGCATTTTCTCTTGCCCCAGGTTACCCAGTGAAGAAGAAGAAGAGTTTGGATTTATATCCCCACTTTCTCTCCTGTAGGAGACTCAAAGGGGCTTACAATCTCCTTGCCCTTCCCCCCTCACAACAAACACTCTGTGAGGTGGGTGGGACTGAGAAGAGCTAAGAAGAGCTGTGACTAGCCCAAGGTCACCCAGCTGGTGTGTGTAGGAGTGCACAGGCTAATTTGAATTCCCCCAGATAAGCCTCCACAGCAGGGCGGGGAATCGAACCTGGTTCCTCCAGATTCGAATGCACTTGCTCCTAACTACTATGCCACTGCGTGGGAAGGTGGGTTGTTGTTGGCTGGGGGGAGGGGGAAGCGATGGGCCAGCAGCCGCACGATCGATTGGAGTACACCTGATGGCCCATTGCTTCCCACCCTGGCAGATTTGGAGATATGAGAAAGGGGAGTGGGCACTAATACAAAATGACAGGCATGGATTTTGGGCCAATCAGAAAATACTGGAAAGGTTGGAAGATAAAGGAATCTTTTTTTTGCAGATGTAAAGGTGATGCTTTATGGGTTTTTCATAAGCATCTAGTGTGCCACCTATGTGGAAGAAAACTCTGACATGATAGAAAACTAGTGGAGGGGCACTTGGCTAGGTTGACCAACTTCTTGGAGAAAAAAATCCTGTCCCTTTAATAGAGGCTTAATGGGTTACATGTGATGTTAGTTATAATGTGATGGTGATTTAGAAATGACCTGGTGCAAAAAATCATTGTTTGGTCGTGGTGGGGGAGGGTGGCTGCCCATATGGGGGGGGGGCACCAAACTCAAATTTTGTCCCCGGGCTACAGTTTGCCTAGGTACGCCCCTGGGGAAGGGTGAAGCTAGGTAGGCTGGCTGTGGGTGGGTGGAAGATGTTTTGGGCAAAGCTGTGCTCAGTGGCAAATATGTCCCACTCTGGTGGTGAAGCGAATTAAATTCATACTAGAAGTGGTGTCACTTGTCAGCAGACAGATAAGCTAGGCAGAGTATTAGAAGGAACATACAAAAAGGCATCTTGTTTTTACAAAACAACCTCAACATTTCACTTCCTAGGAATGGGTCCAAGATGGAGCAATCTGGCACAGCCTGACAGGGCTTGTCTTTGATATCAGCGTCATGAGGTGGAATTTCCATTTAAAAACCTCCATAGACATTTGTGTGCACTGGGAGTTTTCTCATTAACGCAATCAGAAATGTTGGCAAAGGCAGGCTCAAAGTTCAAACCACTTCAAAAATCTGGGTAACAGAGATTAAGGAACCACAGAGGTAAATTCTAAATGAGCCATTGTGGCTTCTCAGAGCGCCTGGCCAAATGGTGAGGTCAGCCCAGTATTAAATTCTACCCTTAGCTCCACTGATCACCATATACTTGCCTCTGCTTTCCTGGGATGTAATTTTATGATTTGATTGACCCTCAGATAAGTCCCTGTCATTCTAAGGGCACATCGATCCTTTCGTAATATCTCTAAAATGGGTAGATACTCACTGCCTATTTAATGCCCTCAGCACATTCCTGAACATGGCTTGATTTGCAACTCTTGGCTTAGCTCACTTGCCTCTGATGGAACCGCTGATTATCTTGGGGCTGCCTCGGTTTCAATATTACACTTCTGCAAAATAGTTGCGTGTTCTCAAGAACTGCTCAATAATCACTCACTAACAACTTACTATATGCTCTGCTCATGATGCAGCTGTCATTTGGATTATATTTGACTGATTTATACTGACATCCATGTGCACAAAATCTGGTTAGAATGGATTTCGCAATCAAATCTTGGCCTTCTCTCATCTGGCCGCATTTAAACCTAATTTAGGGGAGATCTGATGAGCAGTCAGAGAGAGGCTTGCTTTTGGGTCCTCCCCACCCCCACCTCCCGCACCACCTGTTATTTTCCTAGTGCCTTTGGATACTGTGAATCCCCAGAGGGGAATAAATTAAAATCCTATTCATGTACATTTTCACAATGCTTAGATTCAGGAATCCCAGAAAAAGCACTTCAAGGGAAGCCCGGGAGGCCCAAATTGTCCTGGAAAACACCCCTGCTCCCAGCTGACCCCCACCCTCTTATGGAGGGAGGAAGAATAGCTGAAAGAAAGGAGAGCCCACCATATTCCTCATTGGTACAGCTGGTTACAGTGACATTTTTCTTGCCCACCAAGCTGGCCCCACGCTACTGCAATGGAACCACATTGAGGGGACATGCACCTCCCCAGCTGATGCCTTCCAGAACGGGAGCATGCCTCTCCCTAACACTGGTGAGGCATCAAAAGCAAAATTACACTGTAAAGCAGCCTCTATAAATATATCCAATAGATCTCCCAAGCATTCGAGCTGGTAAATTGCAGCTGCAGCATTCCAACCTGGGTTGGGGCACAGAAAAGGGGTTTGTGCACCTGCTTCTCCCGCACTTCCCTTCTTGCCAAATGTTGAGCTTCATTGTTTTACATGGGGCTGATCCAAAACGTATGCCTTTGAAACTTCTGGGAAGCGAGGAGGCTTGGAGAATTTTTAAACAATAGTTGTTTTTGATCCTAATTAAGCAGTTATCTAATATTGTGACAATAGAGAAGCACCTACGCTGTGCATGTACAACACAGAAATGCTGCCTGCAGCTGCTGCTATAGGGGCCAGTCTGCCAGAACGTTCCTCAGATGAGGAGCGGCAGGATGCTCTGGAGGGAAAGGGATAACTCTCAAGCAGGAGGACAGTGCCAGGCCATGTGGCTGTGTGGCCATAAGTGGAGAGGAGGCCCTCTCTGTAGAGTTTGGTATAGCCAGCAAAGTGGCAGAGGCAGCAAAAGCAATGGCCAACTGGATTCTCTCTGGATTGTCTACAGGAAGGGCTTTGCCTGTTCAGAGGGGAGAGAAGGCAACATGGTATAGCCCGATCTCATCAGATCTCACAAAACTAAGCAGGGTTGGTACTTGGAAGGGTGGCCACCAAGGAAGACTCTGCGGAGGAAGGCACTGCCAAACCATCTCTGCTTCTCACTTGCCTTGAAAGTCTCTTGGTGGGGTCACCATCGGTTGCAACTTGACAGTGCTTAGGTGTGTACATCATCAGTTCAAAGAGGGGTTAGGAAAGGTGAGAGAGAGATGTGGCTTTCAGTTTTGCGATGCAGGCATTATGCATTTGGGGCTTTTAGAACAAACATGCCTAAGAGTGATCAAATACCTGCGCTGTGGAGAAATTTGAGAGCCAGCATGGTGTAGTGGTGATGAGCAGCAGACTCTGATCTGAAGAACCAGGTTCGATTCCCCATTCCGCTATATGAAGCCTGCTGGGTGTCAGTGGGTGACCTTGGGCCAGCCACAGTTTTCTCAGAACTCTCTCAGCCCACTTGGAGGCAGGCAATGACAAACCACCTCCGAACGTTTCTTACCTTGAAAACCCTACAGGATCGCCATCAGTCAGTTGTGAGTTCACAGCACTTTCCACCAGAACTGCCCCTGCTTAGTCCTTGAAAGCGAGACCACCGAGGAAACCCAAGGTTGCTATGCAATGGAAGTCAATGACAAACCACTTCTGCTCATCTCTTGACCCATCGTCTTGGAGCTGCCATGAATTGGCTACAACTTGATGGCACACAGATATTATAAATATCCCTATCCTTGCACAGATATGTCTGTGTGGTCCGAATAGAGCAAAAAGTCTACAAAAAGAAGTTTGCAGTCAAGCAAATGGCTCTAGGTGGCTTAAGCAGGACAACCAAGAACGTCGTTAAGAAGATGAGATATGCCCGTCCTTAATTGTCTAGGGGACAATTCCTTCCCTACCTCTCATAAGAACATAAGAAGAACCCTGCTGGATCAAATCAGTGATTCATAAGTCCATGAGAGACAGCATGGTGTAGTGGTTAAGAACAGTGGACTTGTGGCCCCGCTCCTCCACATAAAGTCTGCTGGAACAGCTGGAGAACCAGGTTATCTGGTGAACTGGACTTGTGGCCCTGTTCCTCCACATAAAGTCTGCTGGGTGACCTTGGGCTAGTCGCGGTTCTCTCAGAATTCTCTCAGCTCCACCTACCTCACGAGGTATCTATTGTGGGGAGAGGAAGGAATAGGAGTTTGCAAGCCACTTTGAACCTCCTTATAGGAGAAAAAGGGGGGTATAAATCCAAACTCTCCTTCTTCAACATCCTGTTTCCCACTGCGGCAAACTGGTTGCCCTGGAGGGTGAATCAACTGAACATGATGCTGCCTGATAGCCCTGGATTTCACAGCCAGACAGTGAGTCATGGAATACATTCTTCCCACTGGACCACATTCCACCCATTGATGGAGAAATAACAAGGGCTTCTTGATGAGCCATGAGGTCCCTTGCACCTCATATTTTCCATGAAGGTTCTGTGGATTCACCCCAGTGGGAACCAAGTTATGGCAGTGCCTGAAATAAAAACAAAGAAACCTCCAGCCAGGCCAACACATGCCAGTGTTATACTGAATGAGGCCCTTGGCTCATCAAAGTCCGTATTTTCTACCCTGATTGGCAGCTGCTCTCCAGGGTCTGAGTGTCTTGCAAATCACCTATTAAAAGAAGAGTTTGGATTTATACCCCCCTTTCTCTCCTTCAGGAGACCCAAAGGAGCTTACAATCTCCTTGCCCTTCCCCCCTCACAACAAACACCCTGTGAGGTAGGTGGGGCTGAGAGAGCTCCGAGGAGCTGTGACTAGCCCAAGGTCACCCAGCTGGCGTGTGTGGGAGTGCACAGGCTAATCTGAATTCCCCAGATAAGCCTCCACAGCTCAGGCGGCAGAGCTGGGAATCAAACTCGGTTCCTCCAGATTAGATACACGAGCTCTTAACCTCCTACGCCACTGCTGCTCCTGGTCCTTTCAACTGGAGATGCCAGGGACTGAACCTAGGACGTTCTGCATTACAAGCAGATGTTTTACGACTAAGCCATGGCCCCTCCTAAGCTACCCTCTCTCTTAAAGCCTCACTGTTATTCCCAGCAAAACATATCCATTCAGATTTGAGGGGGGGGGGAGTGTTGCTCCATGACAGGCATGCAGGCACAATGCTGGAACGCTTTATGACAAGCTAAATCTGTAAGATCTGTCTCAAGTCAATTTGGTTGAACAATGGCATACAATCCCCCCTTTGATGAATGCCTGTTTGCCTTTAATCTGTTACAAGCTGATGAGACTTAAAGGAAATATTCATCTGTCGGAAAAGTGCTCTCTTAAGACACTGCTAAATTTCTGAATTTCTTGTACTACTTACAGAATAATTTTCTGGGGATTATTCAGCAGTCATCTCCTGATGCTCTCGGAGCTGGCACCGTCTCTCTCTCTCTGTGCTATTTTGCAATTTAGTCAGATGAATAATTTGTCAGTGGAATGTCTTACCTTGGCTTCTGGGCAACGTGGCTGTCTTCCAGCTTCCTCGGAAGCCTGGAAAACAAACCCCCACCTTTTATATGGAGAGCAAAAGAGCCCCTTCCAACCCCTAGGCCATAACTAAGTCTGTGGTGGAAAATACCATAGTTCTGCAGCCAATTTATGATAACCCCACACAGGGTTTTCAAGGCAGGAGATGAGAAGAGGTGGTTTGCTCTTGCCTGCCTCTGAGTGGGAACTCTGGATTGCCTTGATGGTCTCCCATCCAAGTACTAACCAGAGTTAACCTGAGATCAGGTGAGGTATGGATAATGGAACTCCTGAGTCATAAATACACACAAAAATCACAGGCCGATTATGGATGCCCCGCTTACCGTGAAGATGCCTGCCTGCTCCACAGTGAAAATTCACTGCATTTCTCTGGTTACACACGAGAAAGTCTCCGCTGCTTGCTTTGCATAAGGAGTCATTTCCCACATGCGCACACACGCACACACCACTTCTGGTCTGATTAAGATCGCTACAGTGATTACTGCCCTTTTTCTCAGCTTTTTAAATTTTAAAATAATTTTAATGTTCCATTGCAGTAGCAATTAAACACTAGCATTAAAAATGTTTATAAAAGATGCTCTATCAATAGATCTTTCAGATGTGCCTATGCAGGAGCGTATGGAACCACTCTTCTGTGGGTGGAGGAACAACAACAAACACGAAGTAAGCCAGATGGACACTGGACGGATTCACTTTCCCTGCCCAGGCAAGAAAAGCCTTGCTTTTTCATCACTCTTAGGAACCACGGGGCATATGAGATCTGCCATGCAGTGAGTTTGGGAGGGGAGAAAATGTATCTGCAACCAAAAGTCTGCCCCGAAGGAAATGTGTGCTCACTGTGGGGCAGACCACGTCCACCATATGCCATTGTTTGGCGTTGTTATTTGGGATTCCTGGAATGGTATTAGGGATCAAGGATTCTCAGTGAAATGAAACTAGCATCCCTAAAAGTCCATGATGTTTTGAGTTCGGGTTCTTACCCAGGCAGCAGGAGCATGCACATCAATTGCAGTGTTATTCATTGCTTCTGTTTGTTTTCCAAGGTAACATCACAAGCCAACATAGTGTAGTGGTTAAGACTGGCAAACTTCTCTTAACTACACACTGGGGTCTTTCCCTTTCCCTGATGAGCAACCTTATAGATTTACAGAGATTTACAAAGAAAGTGGTGGGAAAGAGGGGTTCCAAGAATGGGGAGGGGGGCAGCAAAATATGTAGTTTTGCACAGGGACAACAGAGGGAAAGGTGAGCAGGGAGTGGGTCTACAGTGGGGGAATGCCTGCTTGGGGTGGGGTGGGGGATATCAGATCCATGCCCATTCCCAGTCTGCTTCCTACAGTGGGGCCATGCTGTTGTTGTTGGGCCATCCCATACAGATACAGCCTGTACCCAAACAAAGATGCCTCCCTCTTTCTGTGCCTTGCGGAGAAAATTGTGGCGCAGAAAATACTTGCACTGCACCCCAGTGGTTCTGCCGCACTGGTGGAAACCTGCGAAATTGTAAAGTTAAGACGGGAAAGAAAAACGGTTTTATGCAACCCAATTCACATGCTCTGCCATGTGAAAAGTGCTCACTATTTGGGACCTCATCCTTTTAAAACAGACTCAAGTGCCTGTGTTCTTCCAAGCCCATTGTTCCCTATGTAGGATGAGGGGTCGCTGCAGGACTTTGGGAGCTGAAGAGGAGTGCTTGAAAGCAGAATCCTTCCCAGGTCTGACGGCTGGTTCTACTAGTTCCTTGTGCTCTTCTACGGATACGTTCCAATTAGCTGTGATTAAGCTAATTTCAAGGCAATTAACTTCAAAAGATCTTTTCTACTCCTTAAAATTCTAAGTGGCTGTTTATTAGGTACTGGAGAGGCGTCCTAGAATGCTGACGTAATTGAAACGTGCTGGAGCCACTAATGAAATATGAATATTCTTTATCTAATTAAATGGCATAATTAATGGCATGTAATTGTGACATCCTAGTGAGGGGGGGGGGAGTTCTTTCTGGAGCCTGTTTCATCCTTGCCTTTGGTGAAACTCTTATTTACTTAGAGAAGATGAGGCAAAAACCTTGGTGGGGTTACGCACAGTTGTGGCTGAATCGGAAGGCCTGAATTCCTGGCTCTTCCAATCCAGTCTGGCCATTTGCACATGGATACCCACATCGTTCAGAGTTGTTTTTTCCCAACTTTATCCTAGGCTCCAGGTGGTTTTGAAAGTCACAGAGACTTGCAAATACATAAACCACAATGTAACAGTCCATCAAAAAAGATGCGAACAAGACACAAGATAAAAACAAAGCCAGATCTGGCAAAATGGGTTGTACTCCACTGAACACTCCCTGAAAGAACATTCTATATCCATTCATACATGCAGGGGAAAAAAACCCTGACTTTGGATAGCCATTCTAAAGGATTGAACTGAACTGACCACTGCTAAAAGCCTGAATCCTGACCGTTGCCAGTCTAGGGAGCCCCAACATCCGGAGAAGGCTGCCTACTCTGAACCATGCAACTGGACCCCCATGGAAATTTACTGCCAGGGAGATAAGGTTCACCATTAAGGGCACCTACTGTATTTTGCCAGTCTCAAGGGCAGGTCAGCTTGAAAGCTATCTCCTGTTCACAAAGGACAAAGTGCTTAATGGAGCAGCAATGGCGTAGGAGGTTAAGAGTTCATGTATCTAATCTGGAGGAACCGGGTTTGATTCCCAGCTCTGCCGCCTGAGCTGTGGAGGCTTATCTGGGGAATTCAGATTAGCCTGTACACTCCCACACACGCCAGCTGGGTGACCTTGAGCTAGTCACAGCTCTTCTGAGCTCTCTCAGCCCCACCTACCTCACAGAGTGTTTGTTGTGAGGGGGGAAGGGCAAGGAGACTGTAAACCCCTTTGAGTCTCCTGCAGGAGAGAAAGGGGGGATATAAATCCAAACTCTTCTTCTTCATGTGAACTGGTTATTGTTTACACTGCTGACAACATGGTAAATGTTATGGAGGAGGGTCTCATTCTAGTTGTGCGTGATTCTGAGGAAGAAACGACAGGATATCCTTTTTTTATGGCAAAAAATGCCATGCTATTTTCCCAAGCTAAAACAGTTCAGGTGCAAAGTTTATTTTGGAGCAGCTCCAAAATTATGTAAGTAACTTGCCTCCTACCAGAGGCGTTTTAGGTGGAGGAAATGCAAAAGCTCCCCTCCCATGCCAAGATCTTAAGCAAAATCCTCCTGTAAATTTGAGGGTGTTTGAGGGCACTGACACCAACATTAAATGTCCCGGGCCAGCCTTTACTTTCCAAAAGGTATTTAGGAAAGACCTCCCTCTTTGGGACAGTGCCTTTTGGTCCAGTGTTAATTTCAGAGGTGTTGCTGTTGTTATTGTACATCTTTTTCTTGTTTTGTTGTGTGTCCCACTTTATTTTGGATCTTTCCGTTTAACCCCTGAAACTCCTGCTCATGTATAATCATGGCATATCCTATATTCAGTGCTGAACCAGGTCCCCATGTGGATCAACACATCCAGAGAATGGGGCAAAGTTCAGACAGGGGCATTCTTCTGCAAACTTGGAAGACACCCCACCCCCAGATTTGCAGAAAAGAAATGGAGGTAGATTAAATTCTCTCCCCAAGGGAGGAATGTTTAGGAACTCCTAAGCAATGGAGTGTTCCCTCTGGGACTGATCAGAGGAGCGAGAGTTACCACCACCACCAAGCAAGGGGGTGGGGTGAGTGAGTGAAAATCAGAACTGCCATTTCAAGTACCAGGAGGATGAGAAAGAAAACCTGCATCCTGATTGTTGCCAGCCCATGGGGCACCATAAGAAAAGTGCTGCAGATGTGGGGGGGGGGGGAGAGAAGCTAAACAGCTCCACCCCTCACACCTTGAATCTGGCTGACATTGGCAATTGCTCTGCAGGTGGGTGGGCTGACCATAAATGGGCAGCTCAGCAAAGAAGCAGGGAGGAGGCTGGGGCAGAAAGGTCACATAGGTCCCCGTTTATACAATATAATAATTTTGTGCAATAGCACCAGCCTGTTTTTTATCCATGACTCCATGAGGGACCACTGATGAGTGTTTTCCTTCTACTTCGACTAGGTATGGGAAGCTTTTTCAGATCCTCTCACCTCAAAAAAGTCATCCTTGAAAACAGTTCTCTTGATCAATGCAAAAAAAGGCTGCATCTTGTTGACGGGATCAAGAAAACCCTCTTCCCCCCCCCCCTCCTGTTTGCAAATCTTGAGCATTTGGGAAGGGCAGGCTGGAGGGGAGGAGAGCAGTATTTTCTCTCAGCAAGGTGGGGGACAGCTGCAGTTCATGAATAAAATAGTTCCCTGTTTTGGCAGATGCTCGGATCTGTCTGGCTGCAAGTTTGTCTCGCAAAATGCAGTCACCTGGGATGAGTTTCAGTTAGATAATTCTTCCCCGTTCCTCCTAAAATAGAGAAAGAGGGAGCGAGCAAGTGGTTGTTTAAATCACTCTGCTTGGATCCAACTGCAAAGAAAATTGTTGTTGTGACAGGCTCTTAATGCTGCTTTTGTGCTTCCAGGAGCACTCATTCCGAGAACGTATCTGTGACATGGCAGATAACAGCAGGGAACAGTCTGCCTTCTAGAAGGAAACGGGCTGCAGAGGCTAGTAGTTCAGTCTTCTGCTCAAACCCAGGTGTGCTTCGGGGCCAGTCAGGGCTTTTCCTTGATGACGACATGGCACTCTTCACATGCTCAGTGAAGAAGAGAAGAAGAGTTTGGATTTATATCCCCCCGTTCTCTCCTGTAGGAGACTCAAATGGGCTTACAATCTCCTTGCCCTTCCCCCCTCACAACAAACACCCTGTGAGGTAGGTGGGGCTGAGAGAGCTCCGAAAAGCTGTGACTAGTCCAAGGTCACCCAGCTGGCATGTGTGGGAGTGCACAGGCTAATCTGAATTCCCCAGATAAGCCTCCACAGCTCAAGCAGCAGAGCGGGGAATCAAACCCAGTTCCAGATTAGAATGCACCTGCTCTTAACCACTATGCCACTGCTGCTGAGTTCCTCATCACTACTTCAAGCATTGCAGGGCTGTGCCTGGAGCCGATTGCCCGGCAGCCCTTGTTATCGTGAGACTTGTGGACATAATGAAATGTCATCACTTGTGGCAGAAAGGTTCCCCACAGGCATTTGTATACCTTCAAAGGGCACTGTCACACATGCTGAATAGTGAACTTTCAGTGTACCTTAGCAATAATTTGCAAGTGCGTTTTGAGAAGGAAGAAAGAGGAGGAGGAAGAGGAGGAGTTTGAATTTATATCTCCCCTTTCTCTCCTGTAAGGAGACTCAAGGGGACTTACAATCTCCTTTCCCTTCCCCCCCCCCCACCCGCACCACCATAACAAACACCCTGTGAGGTGGGTGGGGCTGAGAGAGCTCCGAAGAACTGAGACTAGCCCAAGGTCACCCAGCAGGAATGTGTTGGAGTGCACAAGCTAATCCGGTTCACCAGATAAGCCTCTACAGCTCAAGTGGCAGAGCAGAGAATCAAACCCAGTTCTCCAGATTAGAGCGCACCTGCTCTTAACCACTACACCACACTGGCTCTCGCATGGTAAAAGACAGTTGCAAAGGGAACTGAAAGTACATAGAAAGTACATTACTCAGCATGAATTAACGTACCCTGACGACAGATGCAGTAGCTATTTGGGATCCCCACCAACACTGGTGAGAGACACCTTCCAGAAGAAGGATGGCAGAGAATGAAAACAGCAAATGCTCTCTGTTTTTGTTGAGTCTGCTCATTCCCTGCATTGCCACTGGAAGACTGCTGCTTCAGCCATAAATTTTGTCCCCTCCCCGTGCTCCGGGCGAGCTCATCCATTTTTTTTTCCTAAGCGTTTTGTGAACAGACCTGCTTTCATTCATAAGTAAATGGGTTTAAGGTGATGAATTAAAAAAACAAAGTTAAGAGCAAAAGTTCTCTACAGTTGGAGGAAAGGTTTTGAGATCATGGGAGCAGCCCTGTGCACAGCTGGCTTCTGCTTCAAAGTGGCAGAACTGGGATTTTTCAGAGCTCTGCTCTACAGAGAAAAAGGTATATGCCTGAACTGAGCACAGCATGAAGGCTTCTTGAGTGCCCTCATTACTGTCCAAACATTGTGTTTCTCTTCCCTCTCCCTTTGCAGGGCTTGTGCCGGCACCTGCCTAATAAAGAGCACATGAAGTCTGCACAGAGCCAGAGCTATCAGTTCTTTCTCCTCTGGCTGGCTGTGACTTTCCTCCCCAAGATGCTTGGGCTGGAACTACTGGAGTTTGAGTGGGGGAGTTCTGCTTACAGGGCAGGAATCCTCCCTCTAAGCCACCGCTTCTCCCCACAGGTATCCTACACTGCCTTTGAGAGCTCAAAAGGGCCTGCACATAGCTATTCCATGGGGTAGGTTGAGGTGACAGATTGAGTTTCAGCACTGAGTATAAGGTTGCCAGGTGGGGCACGTAGATCTAGCAGGATTGCTAATCTCTAGACTCCTTCCCCTAGAGAAAATGGCTGCTTTGGAGGGTGGACACTGTTGGGTACGACAGCCTAGCATGCAGCAGGCATGGAATTCTGGGATAGCTCAGCAGACATTCTAAAAGTGACTGTTGAAACCAGTTATTCTCTGACTCTGGCTGAGGAAAGATGTTGTTCAGTGTACTGTTAACTAAAGCTATGTAAAAAGCCTCTGACTGAAAGTTTAATATTGTAAACGATACTTGTTATGGTAACCAAATTGTAACAAACGATAAACTGTAAATGTATCAGCATATAAGTGTTACTATGTTTATATACATTTTCTCATAGTATAAGTAAAGTTCTTTTGTTTATGATTTCTGAGGTAAAAAGGCTGCTCTTTACCAAGATAATTGTTCTTATTTAAAGTAGCGCACAATCTACATTCTGCTCATTACTTTGCTTACAGAATAAATATATTTGTTGACCTTCAGACTCTATTATAACCTGTTGAGATCCTTCTCCTCCACCAACCCTGCATTCCCTAGGCTGCATGCCCAAATGCTGCATTTCCTAGGTTGTATGTTCAAATTGAAAATATCACAATAAGAGGTTGGTTAGGGCTGAAGGGGAACTTGAACCCCATTTTGGTTTATTTATTTGAAAAATTCATAAGACAGAGAACCTGTTTGAGCCATGGAACAGAGCAGAATATGACAAAACTATTAAATAGCATAACAATGGTTAAAATTTTGCAAAGTATTAAAAGAAACTGTGAAAACCCAGCATGAGCATAACAACAGCACAAAACATTTAGCAGCTTAAATGAGTCTTGTGAAAAAAAAATTCTCAAGGTAGAAGCCGACTGCAAAAACAATGTTAAAAACTCTGCTCCTTCATTAAGCCTGGGCGAAGAGAAATGTTTGCATCTCATGCCTCAAAGAAAGGAGGAGGAAGCCCGGAAGGACATTCCACAGATGAGATACCACCAGCCCTATTTCTGGTCACCACCTACCCCACCTCTGAATGTGAGGCATTATGACCAGGGTGAGGGAAGAATATCTTTACCTCTAGGCTGAATTGAATGGAAGGAAGCAGTCCTTCAGGTACCTCAGTCCCAAGACATGTAGACCCTTGAAGGAAAGAAGCAGCACTTTGGACTGGCAGCTAGTGCAGATCTTTCAGCATCAGGATGATATGACATCACAGGACCATTATGCATGGAGCCCTCCCAACGATGTTCCTCACCCCCACAGTGCCTTCGCAGTCTCCTTTGCATTTCCTTGTTTACAGGCAAGGAGGTGCCCCACCTCTACTGTGTGGCTTGTATGCTCCTACTTCTGGGTTGCTCCCCCAACCAATGTAAGATTAAAGATAAATGGTTTTCTTTAAACATAATATCAATATACCTTATATTGGTATTATGTGGGCTACTATCATTGTTTTTGGTTTTTTTAGGAAAATGCTGGCCGTTGATCCCTCCAAAATGATTCCACCCCGACCCCCAGACACATTTCTTGCAGGAATTAACAGCCAGCATTTACCTTAAAAAAGCAAAAACAATAATAATATTTCCCTAAAAAAACAAAAACAAGGATAGCAGCCCACACAATATCAATATAAGGAATTAATATCGTATTGAAAGGACTCAAAAAATAAAAGCCGGCAATCTTCAATCTTGTGTTGGACAAGGGGAGCTACCCAGAAGGAACGAAACTTCAAAGTGAGGTGGAAACTTGAAGGTTTCCCCACTCTCGCTAACCACAGGGTTTCTGAAATCTTCAGTGCCACAAGTGGCGTCACGTCAGTACAGAAATCTCTCAGAGGAAACTTACTCTCATAGCAGGGCAGAGCACCAGTGAATAATTGGCCATATAATCATAGAGTTGGAAGAGACCACAAAGTTCATCCAGTCCAACCCCCTGCCATGCAGGAACATAAAGGCCATCCTGCCTCTGTTTAAAAACCTCCAAAGAAGGAACTTCTTCCTAATGTTTAGGAGGAATCTCTTTTCTCATAGTTTGAGTCCATTATTCCATGTTCTAGTCTCTGGAGCTGCAGAAAATAAGCTTGCTCTATCTTGAACATGATATCCCTTCAAATATTTAAACATGGCTATCATGTCACCCCTTAACCTTCTCCAAACTAAACATATCCAGCTCCCTAAGTCACTCCTCATGGATTCCAGAACTTTTACCATTTTTGGTTGCTCTCCTCCGGACACACTCCAGCTTCTCAATATCGTTCTTGAATTGTGGCATCCAGAACTGGACACAAACTCTATGGTATACCACAGAGAGGATTGACAGTTCCAAGGCTGGAAATACCTGGAGATGTTAAGGGTTGAACCAGAGGAGGCTGAGGTTTCAGAAGGTGAGGGACATCAGTGAGATATAATGCCATACAGTCCAGATGCCTTCCAAAGAACCCATTTCCTCCAGAAGAACTGATCTCTGCAGTTCTGAAGATACTTGGAGACCTCCAGCCCCTGCCTGGTAGTTGGCAATCCTAATAATACATTCTAAGTGACATTCCTCCTCATATCCCCTCCACACACCCACACACCCGGCACTGCCTCCAAATCTCCAGGCATTTCCCAGGCCACAGTTGGCAGCCTGAGGCCCCTGACAGTAAGCTCCCCAAGGCAGGGACCTGGGTTTTGCATAGGGAAATCTGCCCAATACAATGTCAATGGGGGATGCTTGTTGAACCAGAATTATCTCATTAAGTAAGCTTCATCGTAACGATCAGGAAAAGATGCAGGAAAGCCGGGGCTCTCTTTCCTATCACAGGCCTTGTCATCTGTAAACAGCCACTCTTTCCTTCTGCTAATAAGATAAAAGAGCAATTAGAAGGGGGAATTCTGTGTCGCCAGCCAGTTACTGATGCTAATTTCTCCTCCTGAAGTGAAGGGGAGGCCCGTGACAGCCCAGAGGCCCTTAACTGTAGCTCCACCAACCAGCTGCCACCTAAGTGGAGGAAAGAGAAAGGCAGAGCCCCTCCGAGATCTCATTACCAGGTAGTTCTAGCCAACCGATGCCTCCTGGTCTCTCCACTCGGCTTTTTTGTTCGCAGGCCTACCAGCCATGGAGGGGGAGGCAGAAGCTTCACTGTACATAAAGAGCGCAAGCAGCCAGGTGAGAGCAAGGAGAAGCTGGGTGGAAGAGACCACCTTCTGAGAGCTCGGGTGCACTGGAATACTGCGCCCATCAATAACCAGGACTTTAACGAAGAGATGGTCAGCTGGGAGCTGTCCCACCACAACCTTCCTTTGCAGGTTTGCAAAAATAGCAACAAGAATGCACAGTCAGCAAAGCAAAGTTGAGCCTCGAGCGGTTAGGCCGGAAAAGGACACCTGTGGGAAGGGTGAATGGGACTCCAAAGGCCAATCCCCTGCATAAAACACAGAGCCAGCCTTCCCCCCGCAACTTTTCTCTCAAGTACAAAGCTGGGGTTGCCATCCTCCTGGTGGGGCCCGGGGATCTTCTGGAACTGCAATGATCTCCACACAAGAGATCAGTTCTCCTGGAGAAAATGGCTGCTTTGGTAGCTGAGCAGTATGCCATCAAATCTCACAAAGGCTCCACCCTCAAATTTACAGGTATTTCCCCACTTGCAGTTGGCAACTGCACTAAGAGGATTTTTAGTCCTCATTAAAAGTGACGGTAGCTTTCTGTGCAAACATGGGGTCATTGCTGATCCATGGGGTGATGCCACATCATGACATTTACTAGACAGGATATGTTTATGGGGTGTGGGGGTGTGTGTGTGTGTGTCTGTGTGTGTGTGTGTGTGTTTTGCCATTGCCTTCCCCAGTCGACTACACTTTACTCTCAGCAAGCTGGGCACTCATTTTACCGACCTGGGACGGATGGAAGGCTGAGTCGACCTGGAGACGGCTGCCCGAAACCAATTGCTGTCGGGATCGAACTCAGGTCGTGAGCAGAGCTTTGACTGCAGTATTGCCGCTTACCTCTCTGCACCACAGGACTCCACATTAGTCATTAGTCTTCATTAATAGGAGCGTTTTCTAGCTAGAGAAAATGTTTGTTTTGGAAGTTGGGCTGTATGGCTGGGCTGGGGACCTTTCCTTCCCCAAACCCCACCTTCTCTAGTCTCCACCCACGAAACCTCCAGAAATTTCTTAACCTGGAGCTTGTAACCCTCAATGCAGCACAAAAGATGGCTTGTGCAGGAAGCACATGGCTTTTCGAAGGCAGAGATTCTCAAGGATGACCAAGCATGAGAAAAGGCCCTGGGATGTCATAATGTAGTGGGTAACAGTGTCGGATTAGTATTCAAGGAGATCCAGAATCGAATCCCCACTTGGTCTATCTTTGCTGTCTGAGTGAGTCTCTCAACCTTATTTACCTCACAGGGTTGTTGTGTGGATACAGTTAAGGAGAAAAGAAGGATGTGCAAATGAATTAAATAAGTAAATCAGGAGACAGGCTCCGCCCATCCTCTGGAAAGGGGAGGTTCTGTTCCTTCTGCAGTAGAGAAACTGGACCTCTGCCCACCTTCCATGGTGCCCATTTCTTGCTAGCAAAACATAGGTTAGTGAAAACTACTGGAACAAAACTTTCCTTGAGAGCCACTGTCGTGTAGTGGCCAAGAGCAGGTCGATTGTAATCCAGAGAAGCAGGCTTGATTCCCCACTCCTCCACCTGAGTGGCAGAGGCCTATCTGGTGAGCCAGATGAGTTTCCGCACTCCTTCATTCCTGCTGGGTGACCTTGGGCTAGTCACAGTTCTCTCCGACCTCTCTCAGTCCCACCTACCTCACAAGATGTCTGTTGTGGGGAGAGAAAGGGAAAGGAGCTTGTAAGCCACTTTGAATCTCCTTACAGGAGAGAATGGTGGGGTATAAATCCAAACTCTTCTTCCTGTTGTTGTTAGGCAAATTTGGATGAGAGGGAGCAGCTGACTGCAAGATAGAGAAGTTTGGCAAGCTTAGCAAAGCCTGCTGGCAGGGGTATTCACCAGGTATCTTAGGGCAGTGGGAGGAGAGTGACACAGGCCTCTTCAGCACCTTACATCTCACATCCCTAGAAAAAGCTACACTGCCCCCCCCCCCCACATGCATTGTTTGGGTATGCAAGAGATGCAAAATGCTGAGACATGTAGACATGTGAAAAAGGTGGCCAAAAGATGATGTCAGTGACTATGTAATCAAAACATGATGTAGCAGAATGCCGAAATATGGGACTCTGCATGGTTCCAGCGCTCCAGGCTTTCGTCAGGCTTTTCTGGCAGCCGTCAAGTAAAGCATTTAAATTTCTCACCCTTGGCACTGAAAATTATCAGGAAGCGTCAGCGGAGCTTGGTACCCCAAAACGATAGTAACAAAAACTCCCTTTTGTTTTGACTTTCGGCTTTATTTTGGTGTGCGCATGCATGCGTGTTTGTACCCAGACATGAGCCGACTTCTGCTGGAAAATCAACAGACGCCTGAGCAACGGCAGCTTCGACTTGCACATTTGCTACGTGAACAAATTACTTCCACCCGGCCCGCACTTAGCAGCAACAGCTCCCTGCAGGCTCACCTGCTTATTTTCCATTGTATGAAAGATTCGTGTGCTATTAGAGAGGCTATTTGTCCTTCCCTGTGAGCGGGGAGAGCGATAATAGTGCCTCTGCACAATGGCCTGGAGGGGGAGAAGCGGCCCCCGTGTTAGAACGAGGGCACGACTGCTCACTTTTCTTTCCAAGAGACAGGCATAAATAGCCCTCTTGCCAATGCAACAAGCTCTTGCAATTCAGCGAGCAACAACGGGAGTATTTAATTACGGACCATATTTTCTTCCCCCCAGCTCGCTCCTGCTGCTCTTTATTTGTGTGCATGCTCTCTCCAAAAGAAAAACACGGGCGCACATACACAACACAACACAACCCCAGCCATATGGTTCTTTTGGCACTGGGATGCCAGCCATGAGGGCAACAGATGCCAAAACAACGCAAGAGACAATCAAGTGAAAAGTTTTTGTTTCTTTTTCTCCCTGGGAGAGTGGTGCAGCAAGCAAACATCCTGGCGCAGAAAAACACGGAGCCGGAGCAAAGACTGAAAGCCTGGAGAAGGTTCAAAAAGCCTCCAGGGAATGCCCCAAGGCACAACTCCAGGAAGAAGCAGCAAGGCGCTCTCCTCACCAGGCTTTCCTTGATGCTGACAGTCGGGGGGCATAGTCAAGGTTAAATTTTACATTCACAGCTAGGATTGTCAGTCTCCAGGTGGGACCAGGAGATGTCCCAGAACTGCAGCTGATGAAAGGGATCTATTCCCCCAGAGAAAATGACTTGCTTTGGAGGGTGGACTCTATGGTCGATGTTAGGTTTTCCTGCACAGAGAAGCGGCTAACACATGGATTAAAAAGGGTAAAAGGAACTACATTTAGGATAGGAAAGCGGGAAAGACAGTATGCTGCTATATTGGTAGCTAGGAAGGGTTTCCGCAACAAACTTCTGAGAAGAAGCAAGATATCAGACGTGGGAGCATCAGTCCAAGGACAGACAAGAGGTGGCACAAAAGGGTGGAGGGGGTCACTAATTTTACAGCCCTCTTTAGATGACCACTTGCCTGCCCCCTGCTGGGTGTCCTTCTCAGTTCCTTTGAACATTAGACATCAGTACATCCAACAGCATATATCCTGCTAAAACCCCTCCGCTCTGGGAGGGGGCTGAGAGGGAAGGCGTGGAAGGACAGCGGGAGGGAGTGGGAGGAACAAAGCTAGGTTAGCTGGCTGTGGGTGGAGGAAAGATGTGCAGGGCAAAGCTGTACTCACTGGCAAAGCTGTCCTGGTCTGGGTGCAAAGGACATTAAAGTTGCGCTAAAAGTGGTTTCAGCTGCTGCAGGGAGAATGGAGAATGAAAGCGAGGTTTCAGAAAATACGTCCAAACAACAAATCTGGACACGGTGGACATTCACCCCTGGCATGTGGCAGAGACCTTGTGCGGAACTCCGGATACTCTACGGGTGGACTCAAGTAGCCTGGCTTGCCGCATTAACACTCAAAGATAAGCAGGAAGGGGAGAGCCAAGCCAAGCCTTGAATCATGGGGTGTGCATTTCCACCTGCACTTCCTCAAAGATAAAAGGAGTTGAACTGCCACAAAGCGGCCAGACCAGAGCAAATGGTCCCTTCCGTGGACTCTGTGGCTCTGTGAGATTGGCAGGCTGCAAGGTTTGCTAATTAGGACAGACACTAAAAAAGAGACTCTCAGACCATTTTGCATTGAGTTGGTATTAGTTTATCGATCCTTTTCAATAAGCAGCTAATTGCTCACTCAGCTTGGAGAGCAGCAGCCCTTGTGCCTGCCCCATAAAAGAAGCGGGTCTCCAAGTCTGTTGATTTCATTAAGCTGTTCTCTGCTGTATTCCAGGTTTTCCATTAAGGACCTAACTAGCTCTGCCTCACAAGAGACATGGAGTTCCCACCTCTGGAAGACTCTCTCTGCCTCTGATAGGGAGAGCTCAGTTAACAGGGATGCCAGCCTCCAGGTGGGCCTGAGGTTCCCTCGGAATTACACCTGATTTCCAGACTACAGAGATCAGTTCCCCCTGGAGAAAATTGACGCTTTGGAAACCATTCCTGCATGGCACTGCATTCCAGTTAAAGAATCTTACCTCCTAGGATCCCACTCCTTTGAATCTTCTGGGAGCTTTTCCTTAAAATCCTTCTGGAGGGAGCTGGCAACCCTATTCCCACCCACCCCCACCAGTAGCCAGGGGAGAGACCTAGCAACCCTAGCTTAGTTTTCCACATCACCACACTATGAGGCATCCCCATACCCTGAGATCACTTGCTGTCTCCCATGGGGGAGTATGGAGGTAGATACCAGGTAAGCCTCGGAGAGGACAGCATTCCAAAGGTGATGCACTCCCAGTGAGAAAATCCTGTCTCTGGTCACCACCTGTTGAAGGCAGGTTGGAGAAAGTGGGGCTTGGGAAGTAGATATTCACCGGCAGGGTGGAAAAGGCATGTCTTCCAATCTAATGTAAATAGCAACCTGATCTAAACCAGTTGCAGGGCCACTTTTTGGCTGATGGAAAAGCAGAATAGAAATCCAGCAAAATCTCACTTTTCTTGTCTTCCCACTTCATTTTCACCGTGGGTGCAGAAGGAAAGCTAAGAAAGGCTCTCAAGAGAAGGAGCTAGTGGCAGAAAGAGTCTTACAACAACTCTGTAGGGATTTCAAGAGGTTTGCCATTGCCTGCCTCTGCATAGCAACTCTGGACCTCCTTGGGAGCATCTCATCCAAGTACTAGCCAGCGCTGATCCTGCTTAGCTTTCTAAATACGATGAGACTGGAGTAGCCTGGGAGATCCAGGTCAGGGCCAAGGGAGGGGGCTAATTCTTTTTTCACATGCAGAACTGGGTGTGAGGCAGAAGAGAAAGATCAGTGCACATAGTGCTCCTAGTAGTGGGTGACCTCAACCAAGATGGAGACATTTCCTAAAGAAACCCATCAGCAAGCCCCAATGGATCGAGCTCTGAAGTCTGAAAGGGCAGAAGGCTTCCTCTTCCCCCCATGTTAGGGTCTCTCTCCATTGGTGTCCAAGGAAAAAAGGTAACATTCAAGACAGGGAGCACAGTCCCTTGGAGGGAGACTAAATCCAAATGCCTTGGAAGAAGAATTTCTTCTGGAAACAGGAACCTGCATAGCCACAAGTTGCACAGAAAAGAATAGAACCCCAACCTCCAGGCAGCTGATGAACAGCCAGTGAACCCAGGAAGTTCAAAACTGGGGTGCCAGAGATCAGCAGGGAGTCAAGTTTTCAAGGTATGTTTTGCAAAGCGGGTTGTTGCTGTTTTTCGCTGCAGCGCATACACACAGGCTCTTTAATGAGTTTAAAGGGACCTGTTCCAACCCCTCTCTTTCTTAGAGAAAAGCCTGGCACTTCACCCTTCCCTTGGTCACAGCAATTAAAGGCTTAGCAGCATCTTTCTTTCTTTGCTTCTCTTTCTGGACAAAAACGGGTTACAGTTTTTGGACTCAAAATTACCAGTACTTGTGTCTTGTTATCACAAGGCTGTGGGCTGCAACTAAGAGAACTCACCAGCATTTGAGTAACAAGGGAGCAGCTTTCGAGGATCAACATGAAATACCAGCCAGGGTGGTTTGCTTCATTGCTTTCAAAAATGCAAATACAGAATATAGCAGGTTTTTAAAAAAGAGTAAAAGGTTCCAGCCAAAGACTTCTCATTCTAGACCAGGAATCCAGCTGTGGGCTACCAAATACTCAGACATCAATCAAGACCCAGATTCAAATCCAGTACCACTTTGAAGACCAACAAGATTTCCAGGATGTAAGCTTTTGAGACTCAAAACTCTCTTTGACTCTCGAAAGCTTTTATTTGTCAGTCTTTAAGGTGCTACTTGACTTGAATCGTGCTCTTCTGCAGGCCAACACAGCTACCTCCTGAAATAGTCAAGATCTAATACCTCTTCATACCTGATAATAGGTGCAACTGATACCTGAGCATAGAGGATACACTTACTCCTAGTACCTTTCAGTTTCCTTCATACATCTGCCTAATTTTTTCAAATGTCACTTCCACAAATGCAAATCACATTTTGTAGTAATTAATTGCATAGGTTTGGAAAAAAAATGTACATTTTTGTATGCCCTAAAAAGAAATAGAAGAGAACAACAAAAAAAGGAAGAACAAGATATCTGTTCCACAAGAGCCAAGAAATAAAAGGGAAATTTAAAGCACAAGTAGGCATGCTGGAAGATCAACATGTAACTACATTAACTGAACAGGACAGAATAAAGAAAGGTGGGAACAACACACAAAAGAACTATTTAGAAGAGGTGAAAGGATGATAGATTCCTTCCCAGAATAATTTTTTGAAGAGGAGTTTGGATTTATACCCCTCTTTCTCTCCTGTAAGGAAACTCAAAGGGGCCTACAAACTCCTTTCCCTCCCTCTCCCCACAACAGTCACCTTGTGAGGCAGGTGGGGTTAACAGTGTTCTGAAGAACTGTGACTAGCCCAAGGTCACCCAGCAGAAATGTGCAGGAGTGGGAAACAAATCTGGTTCTCTGGAATAGAGTCTGCTTCTCTTAACCACTATACCACACCTATAGTTTTTGAAAGTGAAGTAGAAGTTGAACGGAGAGTAACGGGGAGAAGCAAATCATCAGGAGCAGATGGATTATTAGTAAAGCTATTCCAAGCCACCAAAATAGAGTCCATCAAAATCTTGATGAGAACATGCCAACAGGTATGGAAAACATAACAACGGTCCACAGACAGGAACGATCATTTACATTTACAAAAAAGGAGATGACAAAAATTCCAGCAACTATTTGACCATCTCATTAATTTCTCACATGAGTAAAGTGATGCTTAAAATACAACAAGCACTATTACCATATGTGGAATGAGAAATGCCTGATGTTCAAGCTGGATTCAGAAAAGAAAAGGAGGCCCTAGAGATCATATTGCAAATTTGGTTACTGGAACATACAAGAGAATTTCAGAAGAAAATCGCTTTGCGTTTCATAGATTACGGCAAAGCCTTTGACTATATGGATCATGAAAAGCTATGCTGGTTCTAAAGGAAATGAATGTGCCAGAGCATCTGATTGTTTTGATGCGCAACTTGTACTCTGGAAAAAAGGTTACTGTTAAGGCAGAATATGGAGATACAGAATGGTTTTCAATTGGCAAATGTGTTAGACAAGGATGTATTTTATCACCCTAACTCTTCAATCTATATGCAGAACATATCATAAGGAAAACTGGATTAGATTTAGATGAAGATGGACTGAAAATTGGGAAGAGGAACATTAACAATTTGAGATATGCCGATGATACTGCGTTTTTGGCAGAATATAGTGAAGACTTGAAATGACTACTGCTAAAAGAGTGTCAAACTCCAGCTGAACATCAAGAAATCAAAAGTAATGACTGCCGGAGAATTACTCAGCTTCAGGATAGACAATGAGGAAATTGAAATGGTTGACGATTTTGCATTCCTTGGCTCCATCATTAACCGAAAAGCAGACTGTAACAAAAAAAACCCAGAAGGGGCCTGAGACTAGGAAGGGCAGTCATGATGTTACCTGAAATGATGGGAGTCTGTCCCTTTTAGAGTGAGGGAATTAGCAAGAGCAGTCTCTTGGCTTAGCAAAAGGTTGGGCAAGCTCAAGACTTTTTTTGGCTATGTATACAATGGTCAGTTTTTGCAAGAAATCTGCAGGAGAGCAAAATAAAATTTAATCATTTTTGTTGAGGGATAATGGGTACGCAAGCACACAATAATCAGAGCAGCAGAACACACACAATCCTAGGATATAAGCAGTGTTGAGAGGATAGATTGAGAATAGCAAAGGAGGGAGGGAACGGGGTGCAGTCATGGGGGTGTGGTATCCAGGGTGAGCCTGGGTGCCATTTTATACCATTACACCCAGTGGTGGGATATTCACGCTGCTAAAATCCATATTTCTCGTTATCGCTGTCAAAGTCACATCTGATTTATGGCAGGGTTTTCAAGACAAGAGACCTTCAGAGGTGGTGTGTCGTTGCTTACCCCCATGGCACAACCCTGGACTTCCTTGGCAGTCTCCCATCCAAATACTGACCTGGGCCAACCCTACTTAGCTAACAAGATCTGATGAGATAGGGCTAGCCTGGGCTATCCAAATCAGGGGAAATCCATAAAAGTCATTACAAAAGCTGTCAAAATCCAGCAACAGTCCATGTGCATCAAAAGCCTGCAGTTAGATGGGGAACTTAATTGAGTAAGTTCAGTTTGCAGCTATGAAGGAGAAGAGTTTGGATTAATACCCCACATTTCTATCCTATTAGGAGATTCAAGGTGGCTTACAGAAGAAGGAGGAGGAGGAGTTTGGATTTATACCCCACCTTTCTCTCCTGTAAGGAGACTCAAGGTGGCTTCCTCTCCCCACAACAGATACCTTGGAGCCAAGAGAGTTCCAAAGAACTGTGACTGGTCCAAGGTCACCCAGCAGGAATGTAGGAGTGCAAAAACACATCTGGTCCACCAGATAAGCCTCCATCAGGTGGAGGAGTAGGGAATCAAACCAGGTTCTCCAGGTTAGAATCCACCTGCTCTTAACTACTACACTATGAAGAGAGGGTTTCAAGAACCCCTGTGAGATGACAATGGACTCCATCTACCTTGCCTCTGAAGAAAACGGGTTGAGTGCTTATAGATGGTAATGTTGTCGGTATTGGAGATTATCCCTGTGAAATGCTGGAGAAAAAAATACAGGTATGCATGTATCATTCTGGGCTTCCCTAGTTATATAGCTGTAGCTGAGCTGCATTATTTTGCCTTGCTAGGAATATTTGCTGGTAGATACAAATATTATCATATCTTGTAATCCTCTCACTGATTGTCTCAAAGGTTTTTTAAAAAATCATACCTGTAGTCCATTTTGAGTGCCAGTGAAAAAACTGGAAACAAGAATAAGAGGAAAATGAGGATTGAAGAAAAAGAACTGGAAAAGATGACAAAATACCAAGATCTGAAAGTGGAAGCTGAGAGATTGTGGCACAAACCAGTAGTTGTGGTCCCAGTGGTTACCACTACACTGGGTGGCATACCAAAAAACTTTGGACAGCCCTTGCAAATTGAGAAAATCGCCATCTATCTATCACAAAAGGCCACATTGCTTGGCTCCGCATATATTCTGTGCTGATACATTACAACATCCTAAGTTTTGGAGAAAAATCTGATGTGTATGAAGGCCAACGCCAGCTGATGATCTGGTGGCTGTGATTAATAACAATAACAATAATAACAAGATGAATAGAAGGATAGGATTTCAGCCTAACACTTTCTTGTGCTAAATTCAGCTGGCAAAAGGGGCTTTGCAGCCAAATACTTTCTCCGATGCAGTACACTACTGCCACCTTGTGGCCAAGAGAATCACTGCCTGAACAAAGGTGCAGAAACCCTCTCAAAGGACACTGACTGGATATTTTCTGTGATTGAAACCTCCCTGGCTGGCCAAAACAAATGACATTTTCAACATTTGTGTTCCAGTGTGAATCATCTTGCTCTTACCTATGCTGAACTTTATGGCAGGGGCGTACCACCCAGGGGGACATATGGGGTCAAATGTCCCTGGGCTGTGGCCATTTAGTCACATGGGGGGTGGAAACATCCCTTCTCCTTCCCTGATGAACTGGTGCAAAAAAAAGTTGTTTGGTCATGATGGGGGAGGGTGGGCGCCCATATTGGGGTGGGGAGCAGGTGGAAAACTCAGATTTTGCATCAGGCTGCATATTCCCTAGATCCACCCAAAGGCGGGTGGTTCTAGTTGGTTAGCCTAAGTCAGAAGTGCAAGAACCCTCGGCTCTCAGATGTTCAGGAACTGAACTCCAATGGCCCCTACCAGCATGGGCCAATTGGCCTATGGCTGGACAGAGGCTGATAGGGAATTGTAGTTCCTGAACATCTGGCTGCCAAGGTCTCCCGCCCCTAAACCTAAAAGGTTGAGGAGGCAAATGTTGAGGTTAGGGCTCAGGATGAGACACAGGATGAAAAGGGAGGAGGTGAAGTCCACCCAAAGGCGGATCTAGTGGAGATCGTTGTGGAGATCCTCCCAGAGGCGTAGCTAGGAAAAATGGAACCTGGTGCAAAATCTGAGTTTTGCTGCCCCCCCCCCCCCCATGTTCGTTTGTGGTTTTTGAATTTTTAGTGTTTTTTCAGTTTTTGGCCTGCAAGGGGCGCAGTTTTTAGTCTAGCCACATCAAAATTTCAGGGTATCGCTAGGAGACTATCCTGATGATACCAGCCAGGTTTGGTGAAGTTTGGTTCAGGGGGTCCAAAGTTATGGACTCTCAAAGGTGTAGCCCCCATTTCCCATTAGCTCCCATTGGAAACAATGCGGGATGGGGCACCCCCTTTAGGAGTCCATAACTTTGGACCCCCTGAACCAAACTCCACCTAACGTGGGTGGTATCATCAGGAGAGTCCCCCAAAAACTCCCCGAAATTTTGGTACTGCTAGCCTAAAAACTGCGCCCCCTGCAGGCCAAAAACTGAAAAAACACTAAAAAACACAAAAAACAAAACAAAAAATTTGCTGCGCCCCCCCCAGGAGCGCGCCTGGTGCAACGCGCACCCCCCAGCCCCCTTGCAGCTCTGCCTCTGGATCCTCTTGAAGCTCTTTACAGTTAACCTGGTTTTTCACCATCCTGAATAATTTTGTGTCATCTGCAAACCTGACCACTACACTGCTCACCCCCAGCTCCAGATAATTTATGAATAAATTAAGTAGCACTAGCTGCAGTACTGATGCTTGCAGGACCCACTGGTTGCTTCTTTCCACTGAGAGAACATGTGCTCTGTCGAGGCTGCAACAGAAGCTATGCAGAGCACCCACATCACAGCCATTCTGCAGTCACTTCATGAGCTGCCCATCAGCTGCCAAGTTCAATTCAAACTACTGGCTATTGAGTCAAAGCCCTACATGATCATGAGCCTTCATATCTGCAGGAAGAGGAAGGGATTGGCTAGGAGGCAAATGTTGAGGTTAGGGCTCAGGATGAGACACAGGATGAAAAGGGAGGAGGTGAAGTTGAGAGAGGATTGACAAGGGAAAGAACCAAGAGAAAGACAGGAGGCAAATCTCAGGGAATCTGGTTGGTCCTGGGGCAGGGAGGGGTGGAGAAGTGGGGCAGGAGGTTTGGCCTAGGTAGGACGATGCAACGGCTGAGAATCCCAGAACTGGGGAATCGCAAAGTCGGAGAAGAAGAGCTGGGAAGCCTCGTGGCATCTTCTATCTCATCTGAGGCTGCAGTTGACACCACAGAAGGAGACCCTGGTTCACCTGAGTCATCCTTGGAGGGAGGCTGCCTCCTGGGCCGGGGGCACGACATTAGACCACACCGTTCTCTGCACTGCTTAATACATGATGTCCAGTATGTTTTGCTTTGTTTCAGATTTCTGTGATCTTAGTCTGATAAATGTTACTTATTAGAGGCCATGGGCCATTAAATTTTTATTTATGTTTATTTATTAAATTTATACCCCGCCCTGTCCACACAGGGCTCAGGGTGGTTCACAACATAAAAATATACTATCAATAAAACTGTTAAAATATTAAAACAGTAAACAATTCCAACGCCTAATAAATAACAAAAGATGGTTATAAATAAACAAATCTCTGTCATTCCTTCCACGCCCCTCCCCCTTAGGAGGCCAAAAGGAGGAGGAGGAGGAGGAGTTTGGATTTATATCCCCCCTTTCTCTCCTGCAGGAGACTCAAAGGGGCTTACAATCGCCTTGCCCTTCCCCCCTCACAACAAACACCCTGTGAGGTAGGTGGGGCTGAGAGAGCTCCGAGAAGCTATGACTCGCCCAAGGTCACCCAGCTGGCGTGTGTGGGAGTGTACAGGCTAATCTGAATTCCCCAGATAAGCCTCCACAGCTCAGGAGATGGTCTTACATCATTCAATCCGGCTGGCTAGATGGGAAAGCCAGGTGGAAGTCAGGTCTTGCAGGCCCTGCGGAATTGTGACAACTCCCACAGGGCTCTGACCTCACCTGGTAGCTTGTTCAACCAGGCTAAAGCTAGGGCTATAAAAAGCCCTGTAAAAGCCCTGGCTCTTGTAGAAATCAGCTGGATGTTTCTCGGGCCGGGGATCGGCAAAAGGTTCCCCTCCAAAGAACGGAGGAAAGGTGGTCTCAAAGATATGTTGATCCAACAACACTCACGGCCTTAAAGGTCAATACCAGTACTTTGCATCGTGTCCTATGTCATCTGCCTTTAGTCTCAGTGAAATAGGTGGCATATAAATAAATTAATTAACTGTAATAAATAAATGAAAGGCACATTCACTTAGTAGAATGCAAGCTGGCAGGGCCTTCTTTCCTATTTGGAGGTGCTATATTTCTAGCTGCAGCCAAACCCTCTCCAGGCAGTTTGCATGCAAGCAATTAGAAGCTACACAGCCAGCAAGCCCACTCAATCAGAAGTGTTTGGACAGATGGCAAGAGTCCTGGCTCGGGGACATCTCGGCCCCTCATCCCCAGGTTCTGCGCTTCCTTCGAAACAGCTAAATACTGCGCTTCCTTCGAAACAGCTAAATACTGATCCCCCCCGATTGCTGCAATCATCGTCTGGCTCGGAACTGCCTCCTGCATATGTAATTCTGTTAGCACGAAACCTTCATCAATGAGAATGATTGGAGTTGATTCAGTCTCTTAGAGTAATTCAGAATGGTTCAGTGCAAATCCCCCACGATGAGGCTAACAACTCCGCCTAATTATGCCTAAGCTTCAGTTGAGCCCCAAGCTGTCGGAACATCACAGTTTCCAAGGCGATGCAGAATACACAGGTGAGGATGACTGTAAAGGGGGGGGCTCTGATTTTCCTTGGCCTCCAGCTCGTATCCTCATTTTTTAAAAAAAATGCCCCTTGTAATGCTCAGTCAAAGCCTCGTTTTGTTTGAATTTTTTACAAGGAAAAAATACCTGAATGAATCGGCAATGAGACACACATCCACACTGAGCTGAAGACTTGTGTCATCAACAAAAAATGAGGCGATAAAAATTCAAATTTACTGAGACACTGCAAGAGTCTGAAGAATGCACTCCCGCAAGCTCTTTGTACATTACTGCCCGCACCGATCCTTCTGAGCTGTAAAACGCAAAGAGAAAACTTCTATTTTCCTTGTTTTGCTTCTAGTGTGAAAGTGCTGGCTATCCCACAGTCTCTTGCATTGAACAAGAAGGGTGGAAACCTCTGTGTCTCAGAAAGAGTTCTTGAACCAACTCTTGCTTGCTTACCAACCTCCTGGGGGGACCTGGAGATATTCCACAATTACAGCTGATCTCCAGATGACAGAGATCAGTTCTCCTGGAGAAAATGGCTGCTGTGGAAGTCCCTCCATGAACTCCACCCTTCCCAGTTTCCACCCCCAAAATGTCTAGGAATTTCCCTAATTGACAGCACTACAGGGCTGAACAAATGATAGTCCAGATCCAACTGCACATCTCCAAAGATGTCAGAACACTGATTTTCCTTAAGACAAAGATGGCAATTTTGGCTGATGCCTTCTCTTACCACAGCTCACTGAGCCCTATCTACCTCAAAGATTGCTCATGAGGGTTAAAATGATGTGGCTGGCCTTCACACGGGCCAGGACCTTTACGGCCCTGGCCCCGGCCTGGTGGAACACTCTTCCTCCAGCTGTCCAGGCCCTGCATTCCGCCGGGCCTGCAAGACCGAGTTGTTCCGCCGGGCCTTTGGAGTGTCCAGTCGCTGGTGCGCCCCCCCCCCCTTCTTTTTGGGGTGGTTTTAAAGGAATTGGGTTACAGGACGCCATTACTATTGTTATTGTTTTTAACCGTTGTTTAAATGGTTTTAATGGTTTTAATGTATTTTAGTGTATATGGTCACTATTGTGACCCTTGTTATATATTGTATATAGATAGTGTTGTGCACCGCCCAGAGCCCCTTGCGGATTAGGCGGTCTATAAATTAAAAAAAAAAAGACCTGTAGGAACAATATAGCGCCATTCTGTATTGGGAGAGAGGAAGTGAAAGAATTTGCCAGAAATCTCACTAGAAGAAGAGCTGGTTTTTAACACCTTGCCTATCTGTCCTGCAAGGAGTCTCAAAATGGCTTACAAACGCCTTCCTTTCTCCACCCCAGACACCTTGTGAAGAAGGTGGGACTGAAAGAGTTCTGAGAGATCTGTGACTGGCCCAAGGTGGAGGAGTGGGGAACAAACTTGATTCCCCAGATTAGAGTCCACCACTCTTAACCACTGCACCACTAAACCAGGAATCCCCAACCTTTTAAAGCCCACAGGCCCATTTGGAATTTTAGCTTAGCATGGTGGGCATAATACCAAAATAGTTGCCACAAAATGGCTGCCACAGGAGGCACAGCCAGCCAAAAAACGAATGCCTCAGCTTTATTTCAGTAACACCATGTAGATCCTTGTGCTGTGATGACAGCTGCTGCCAAAGCAACATTATTTTAAAAATCTGCCAATCAAATTCCCAATAGCCAATCAGAAATTACGCTGGGCAAAAGCCTATCTAGCTCCACCCACTTCCTAAAACTTCTTGGCAGGTGCCAGAAAAGGTATCAGTGGGCACCACGTCAGGGATCCCTGTGCTATGCCATCATATAGGCTTCCTATAAATTGACAGTGGCATATAAATGTACTAAATAATTTGCACAGGTGAAAACATGGCTCTTGTTTTCCAGGGCCATGGTTATGAGGGGGCATGCCTTGCCTTCACCAACAATCCTCTGTTGCCGATACTAACAAGAACTACCAAACTAAAGCTCTTTGCTAATTTCCTCATGGAGCCATTAATCTTTTTTCCCTCCCTTTCTCTGCCTTTATCATAAAGTTTCTTTATAGAATACCAGCAGGTGTGTAGCGCTGGGGTGGAGACACTTTGAAAGGGTTTGAAAGAGACGCTTCAGCTCTCCCCTCCCTTCTCTCTCTCGGAACAAACCAGTCCTTCTCTCAGCATCCCCGCATTTAATTTTGTTGGAACAGTGAATGTCAGCCTCTTGCTAATTGCCTTTTCGGCTCCTCTTTGTGCATTCCATTACACCATAAAAATGCCACACATACCATTTTAATTTTAAAAGGCAACTTGTTTGTTTTATATTGAAATTATCCAGTCTGTTTCGGCCTGCAGAAACAGCTGCATTTCCACTTCAGCTTTCTTTTTGAAATCATCTTTGTGATGATAAAAAGGGACAGGAATGAGATAAAGACTGCAAAGTGGAGGAAATTCCCCATTCCATGAAAAGGAAAAGAGAGATCCTCTGAGCTGGCTCTGTTCTTGGCCCAATTGGTATTTTTTTCCCTGGATGTTTTGTTGAACAAAGAAAATATTTTGAGCTGGGAGGGGCATTTTTTTTTTACAATCAAACCCACATCTTGGTCCCGAGAGAGTCGCCTTCTAATGAGCCACACTTCATTCATAAGCCCCACAAGTAGAAGAAGACAATACTAGTCTCTGGAGGGCTGTATCAGGGATTCCCTGCTATTCTGATCCTGCAGGAGTCTTTGGCAATGTGACACATGGTGCTGGGTACAGCCACAAAATGTCTGCCTCTGGAAGCGAAGCCAATTTCAAAATGGCTGCCACAAGAGGAGGAGTCAACCAAGAAACATCAGGGAGGAAGATCACATATAGCTATAGTATTGACTCTTAAACATTTCAGACAGAAGCTCTCTATGATAGGATGCCTTTTAAGCGGAACATATTGTTTTAAAATATTTTCTTGTATAGGCATACAGTGATATGCAGGGTTGCCAACTTCTAGGTGACATCTGGAGACCTCCTGCTATTACAGCTGATCTCCCAGCAATCAAAATCAGCTCCCCTGGAGAAAATAGCTACTTTGTAGGGTGGACTCTATGGTTGAGATCCCTCCCCTCCCCAAAACCTCCCCTTCCCCAGACTCCTCCCCAAAAAATCTCCAGGTATTTTTCCAAACAGAGCTGGCAACCCTAGTAATACCATGAAGACTGCAGTGGAAGTTGTTGCTGAAGCAACTTTTAAAAAATCTAAACAGCTGACCAGACCTCCAGTGACCAACCAGAAGCCGCGCTGGTCAAAAGTCCCAACTGACTGACCCACTTGCTAAAAACACTCAGCAGACACAGAGAAAAGTCTCAGCAGGCACCACATTAGCGACCCATGGACTACTGTGAAAGTACAAGATGAGGATGTCCGCCTAAGTGGGGGTCTCTGTCCCAGAAACTGAAATGCCCTGGACACTACTCAAGGTCTGACCCAGGCCACAGAGCATAGGGAGATCATAGAACTCTGTAGACCTTGGACAGACTTCTTTGCCCTTTGCCACAACACAGGCAGGCAATCTGCCACAAACGACACAGTTAAATAAGCGGCACACACAGAGCACCAGGCCCCCTTCCCTGGTGATCTCCACAGTTTCCCCTTTGGACTGCTCCCCTGGGTAACCAAGGAGACCATAATGGGCTGCTGTTTGATACCCTCATTTATCTTCTCCTTGACATAAAGCCCCCATCTCCTCTTTGGAAACATGAGCTGAATGACTGCTTAGCTTGGCGGTTTCTCCCACCCACTGCCATTTTAAAAGGTCATTTAATTATTATTACAGCGAATTTGCCGAAAAGACTGGAAATTGTCCACAAGCTCCAAGCAAAGCAGGCTTTGAAGGTGAGGAGTGCGTCTTCTTCCCCAGCCACCCTTGTTCCTGTGTTCCTCTCTGCTGTTCTTCTTTCTCCATCAAAATTTAAGTTGTAAGTTCTGTAGGATAGTATTCTCTTCTTCTACTTGTGTTACACTAGCCCTAATCAAATGTTACAGTGGGCACACACAGAACATGTGTGAACACTAATATGATTGTTTGAAACACCTAACATGTGTTTGCATTGCAAATAAAAACAAGGACCAGCACCAGAATAGATGTGGAGTTTCAATCACATTTTGAGCTGCACATCCTCCCCAGTTTCCACTCACAAATCACCAGGAATTCCCAACCCAGTGTCAGAAGATCCAGGGGGAAAATCCTCCATGAGACAGGGTGAGCAAAATATCCATGTGGAAGCAGTTTAAGTAAAGTTGTGTAATCCAAACTGCAGGAATATTGCCTAGTGGGATTACCCAAGTTCTTTCAGTTGAAGTTTCTAGTTGAAGTTCTCCCTATCATCTGCAGTTAAATTCTGGCATTCCTAAAATAAACACACACACACACACACACACACACACACACAGCAAGCAGCCATGCTGATTTGCAGCAAAATGGCCAAACAAAAGCAATGAAGTACTTACTTAAAAGTCACAAAAATAGCACAAAAGAGTATGCATGTAAATTCCCCAGAATTCTTAATCAGTCTAGATTAAAAAAAAAAAGTTGTGGCGTTAGAGGAAATCAGATCTTTCAGAATTTGCTTTATTTCAGTAAAAGACTATAGCATCACAGTCCCTAGGAGAAACATTTCAGGTGGTTAAGTGAGTTGGTCCACAGGAGAAGAGCAAGATTCAAATCCAGTGGCATCTTGAAGACCTACAAGATTTCCACAATTTTGTTGGTCTTTAAAGTTTCACTAGACCTGAATCTTGCTGCCCTGGGAGGGAAAAACATGACTTGAGCTGGTGCCTAAAATTCAGCTGAGTCAGTGTCAGACACTGAACTACAGTGAGGAGGGGCTGCAGCAGAGAAGACCCTCCCTCGAGCACCACCACCACCACCCCACCCTGCACTATCACTCTTCACAATCCGAATAACTCAAGCAATGACAACCAGAGATGGCTGCAAGCCCCTGGACAGCACAACTAGTCCCTCCCACCACAAAATCCCTGAAGGCTGCACCATGCAGGAAGGCCTTAGACTGCCTTCTGATTTCATATCCGCCTTCTGATTTCATATCCAACGCAAGTCTCCCCTTTCATCCCTTCACTGACCATCAGTAAGAAGCAGAGATTTCTGTGGCACAGCAGAGGCACCCAGTGGTTCCTTTTGACATTGCGCTTTCCTGGATCTGTTGACTTTTCATTGCAAACTACTCACAGGGAGGGAGGGAAAATAAGCCCTCATTAAAAGCAAAGCATGTTTTAATATCTTTTCTATGAGCCAGAGTGGGATTGTCATTAAATGGTACACTGGGACCGGGAAAAAATGTGCCTTCCAGTCGTAATCAACTCAGGGCAACCCCAATCAACTCAGGGCAACCCTAGGTGGTTTCCCATCCAAATACTACTAACCAGAGCCAACCCTGCTTAGCTTGCAGGTTCTGGCAAGCTTGGGCTAAGCTAGGCTATTCAGGCAGCTGGGACCAAAAAAGTTGAACCTGAAACCAAGGATGAAGACAAGGATATTCCCCACTTATAACCACATCCCCTTCCTCTCCCCACAGTAGACACCTTGTGAGGTAGGTGCGGCTTACAGAATTTGGAGAGAACTGTGACTAGCCCAAGGTCACCCAACAGGCATCATGTGAAGAAGTGGGGAATGGAACCTGGTTTTCCAGATTTAGAGTCCACCACTCATGTGAAGGAGAGGAAAATCAACCCCAGTCTACTTCTATATTCTTCCTAATTCCCCTTAGAAAAAATGTTTGATAAGCGGCTGCCTGGGCATTGAGCCAACCTATGGCAGAAAAAAGGGATCCCCAAATCAGAGCTGCAGCATTCTCTTTTCCAGAACCATTAGTTGGTGCAACGTTTTCCTTTTCTGCATCTTTAGCAGGAAAGAGTGGAACTGCCCGGGGGGGGGGGGGGGGGGGGTATGGAAATAAAATTATTGGGGGCACTGAACTATTAGTGGCACAGAACCAGTGTATTGTAGTGGTTAAGAGAAGGTGGATTCTAATCTGGAGAACCAGGTTTGATTCCCCACTCCTCCACCTGAGTGGCAAAGGCTTATCTGGTGAACCAGATGTTTCCGCACTCCTACATCCCTGCTGGGTGACCTTGGGTTAGTCACAGTTCTTTGGAGCTCTCTCAGCCCCACCTACCTCACAAGGTGTCTGTTGTGGGGAGAGGAAGGGAAAGGAGCTTGTAAGCCTCCTTGAGTCTCCTTACAGGAGAGAAGGGTGGGGTATAAATCCAAACTGCTACTACTGCTACTAATCATCATCATCATCATCATCATCTTCTTCTTCTTCTTCTTCTTCTTCTTCTTCTTCTTCTTCTTCTTCTTCTTCTTCTTCTTCTTCTTCTTCTTCTTCTTCTTCTTCTTCATGTTTTGGATGCATCCAAATGAATTCAGATGTGACCATTTTCACAATTACAGACTGCTTTCTTACCACTACCCAGCATCTGCTTAAAGACCCAAAGTTAAAAGAAGGAAAAAAACGAGATTTTTGACGTGTGACTTGCTACTAAGGTTTTTGTGTGCTTTCAGTGTATCCTCTGAATCCAACTAACCTTATTGTCAGTTTTTGCAATCATGAATACATGCAGAGATGTAAAAAGTACACAACATAGCCTTTCTAGATGTATAAACAATGCATTAAATTGTGCAGGCACGAAGAAGATGTGCAAGAAATTTTGTGCTTGAAAAGTAGGTCGGTTTAATCATTTGGCCATAATCGAAGGAGAAACATGATGGTGATAGCAGTTTTGTTTGTGGACTGTCCAAAAGGGGCTCCAAGCTGCTACATAAATTTGTTACTTATTACCCAGGGCGCAAATGCAGGTGCAAAGCTGTTCAGCACCAGACAAATTTCAACACAATACACTGAGTCGAGCTGATAAGAAATTCCCCTGAACTGTGAGGAGGTTCAGGCACAGAAAGTTCACCTGGTGTTCATGTTGAAATTCTCTATTGCCCAACACCAAACTTCTATCAGGAAAAGAACCCAGACGGAGACCAGGAAAGCAGGACTCCTGCAACTCTGGCAACTGTGGTAAGCAAAGCACGAATGCAGCTTTTCATACATGGGGAGAAGTTGTAATATCTGACGTAGCACCCTCCTAGCATATGGTGAGATTTTTAAAAACGTCCTTGATTTTCCAAGCTAAGAACTTTGTCAGAAAGTTTTTTTATAAACATCACTGGAAATCCTTTGCAGACTACTTATTGAGAACATATTCAAACAGAGAAACAACGGCAGGATTCAAGGGTTAAATGAAAACAGCGTATTGGATTAAGACAACTTTATAAGGACCAAAAGTGGGCAGGGAAGGGGGGGATGTAGATATTAACTATAAGCACGGAGTTAGAATTATGCTTGGATCCTTAGTGAGGTAGCTGGAAGTCACTATATATGTGTGTGTGGGTGTTTATGTATGTTTTTTCTCTTTTTCCGTCTTTTCATTCGGTATTACTATTATAGGAGTAATTGGATTCTTTATCTTACAAATGCATATATATATGCATTTGTAAGTACAGCCTGACACTCAGAAATGAGACTTCCATATCTCCATGCCTGAAAAAGCATCACTTTTTAAAGTCCTGACTGCCACACTGCTATATGGGCATGTGCAAAAGGAAGCAAACCCCCTTAAGTTAGCAGGGCCTCCTCCCAGACTCAAGCTTAGCTGCAGAAATTTGATTCCCTGGGAGTTCACTTGGGTCCATCAGGAGTGGCGCTTGAAGGGGGAGGATCATGTTCCTTCTGTGTTTCTCCCAGCAGCTGCTGCTCTGAATTCCCACCTTATTCATTCTGAGGAACCAGCCAGGGGTGGCAGCAATAACTGCAGACTGCTCCAGTCACAGTGGCAGGCCTTTGTTGAAACTGATTGTGCAGGGGGGGGCCTCTCCCCTCTTCCATCACCTGCAGCTTTCTTGAGGAACATGCAAGGAAAAACAGGAAGGAATGGAACTGATGACAAAAATGCGAAAAATCTCATGAACAGTAAAACACGGCACTAGAAGTAAATAATGAAGCAGGGACCAGCTTCTCTGAGCCTGTGCAAAGTACAAGGCCGTGTGGCCCCAGAACTTGTTTTCTATGCTAGGACACAGCCCACAAAATGCAAAGAGGCTTTTCCCCCTAGTCAGCTGACCACCCCAGTAATGCCAGGTGGCGGCATAAAGTGCTGTCAAATTGCAGTCAACTTATGACAACCTTGTAGGGTTCTCAAGGCCAGAGAGGAGTAGAGGCGGTTTGCTATTGTCTGCCTCTGCGCAGCAACCCTGGACTTCCTTGGCGGTCTCCCATCCAAGTCCTAACCAGCACTGGCCCTGCTTAGCTTCTGAGATTGGGCTAGCATGCTTAGAGACAAAAGTAGTCCCCTGTGAACTTGAATGGCCCTGCAGAGACAAAGGGAACAGTAGAGGAAGGGCTGTAATGAGGTGATATGGTTCCCCTACCAGGGGCATATCTGCCAGAGGGACATTGGGTGCGGGGTCAATTGACTCCGGGTGCCACCCATTAGGTCATATGGGGGGCACAACATCGCACCTCCCATATGACCTGAACGAGCAGCCAGGCCAGGAGGCTGCCGCGGGCCTGCCAGCCGCCCCTCAGCTGAGAACCTGCCGCCCCAGAGGAGGAGCAGCTAGGCCAGGAGGCTCCCGCCAGGCTACCCAGGACTACCGCTGCCCTCCTCCACCTGCTGAGGTAAGTGGAGTGCAGGGGGGGCGCTTGGGCAGGTTTTGCCCCGGGCACCATTTTCCCTCGGTACACCTCTGCCCTCTACCCAAGCTTAGCCTACAGAAATCAGCAAGGGGGAACCTAGAAATGAGCATGACCACTCGCTACAGACCAGACCTCTTCCAAAGCAAAAAAGCATCAAGGGCAACGTGGAAACATGTGGCTGTCTTTCAGGTGTGGGGATGACCCTGGCTCAGCTAGCAACCAAACAGGCAACCAGAACGACGCAGGGCAACCTCCGAACGCAGGTTCATAGCCTCAGTGGTGCAAAAAGGGGCTGAGCCCCGTCAATCATTTGTCATGCCCTTCCAGTCAGCACTAGGGTTGGTGTGAAACCCAACACAAGTCTTTCAAGTGTAAATTCTCTATGTTAAAAAGGGAAGGCCCTGAGGTAAAAAGTGAATCCTATCACAAATCGTCCCAATGTGAATTCTCTATGCAATTGGCTAAAACAGAACTAGTGGTTAGCAGCGCTGAAGAGTCCTAATTTTAAAAGGGTGGGGAGGGGGATGTGACATAGGATGTCTGAAACTTTTTTGCACTTTCCTAATTTTTGTAATCTTAGGCCTATTGAATTGTTTATTAGATCTCTCCCTCTATTCAGTTATGTTGGTTTATACACCTTGAATCTCAAGTACAAAATTGGGAAATAAAGAATGAAGCATAAATAAGTGATAAGGAAAATAAATAATGACGGGCTGACCACAGCTTACTCACCCCTCCCCAACGTTTTCTGACTACAGGCCTGTCCCAGTGTCTCTTGCCTTGAGAAGCCTATGGGGTCACTATATGTCAACTGTTTATTGACAACACTTTACTCACACACACCCAGAATCAACAAAGAGCCTCACTTCCCCAGCCCCCCACCCCAGCCCTTGCTCTCCTAGACCCACCCTAAAGTTGAACAGTCAAAGAAAATTCTATCTAGACCAAAGGTGCCTGGCCCAGCCTTGGAGAAACCAGGAAGGAGATTCGGTCTTCAGGTGAACAAGTATATTTCTGTGTAGGCAAATCATCCTCCTCATTGCAAAAGCCGATTTGCATAAAGGCCAGGTGTTCTCAGAAACCCAAGCCCAGCCCCTGCCTTCACAAAGAAGCGGTTTCACAACTCTGCCAAGTATTGGAATGAGAAAAAAGGAAGTGGAGCCATTTGAACCCAGAAGGGAGTTTGTCGCTTGCCAAGGAAGCTTTATCCTGTTTGAGAATTAACCTTGCCCGGGGGGGAGGAGTACATGGGATGTCACAGGTATAGTATGGGGAAGAAATCCCACGCACACATAACATACAGCTCAGCTACAAAAGGCAATTCATTTCAATGCAACCACACCAAACCTAGAGCTGGATGTTGTGGTTTTCCGGGTTGTATGGCCGTATTCCAGTAGTATTTTCTCCTAACGTTTCACCTGCATCTGTGGCTGGCATCTTTAGAGGATCTAGGGCTGGATCTTTCTCGTTCCAAACAACCCCTAGAAAGAAATTGGTAGCACAGCTGAGAAACCATTAAAAGACCCAAGCCACTGGAAAGCCTCAGCCCCACAGATGTCGGTGGGAGCAGCTGGGCAAGATTTCTTGGCAGGTTGCTGTACTTTTCAGTGCAGAAGGCACGAGAAAACTTCCCAGGGGGTTGTGCCTTAAATTCTTTGGCACCCTCCAGGAAGCAAAGTGGAGGGGGTTGAGAGAACAAGTGAGAGGATTTTCCCAGCTGGAACAGCTGCATGGAATTGTCGGACAGGATAAAGAGGTATTGAGTGGTGAAGATGGTAAACTATGAAGGTTATGTGTTTGTGTAAAGTATTATCAAGTCACAGCTGACTTCTGTTGCAAGACAAGAGGTTGCAAGACAAGAGATGAAGAAGGGTGGTTTGTCATTGCCTGCCTCAGCATAGCCGCCCTGGACTTCCTTGGTGGTCTCTCATGTAAGTACTAACCAGAGGGGACCCTGCCTCACTTCTGAGGTCTGGTAAGACTCAGATAACCTGA
The DNA here is from genome assembly GCF_021028975.2 of Sphaerodactylus townsendi. Taxonomy (NCBI): domain Eukaryota; kingdom Metazoa; phylum Chordata; class Lepidosauria; order Squamata; family Sphaerodactylidae; genus Sphaerodactylus; species Sphaerodactylus townsendi. The sequence continues at coordinate 103,899,581 of NC_059430.1, forward strand.
ACCATCTACGATTGGGTGGCACAGAGCTGCAAACGTATTAGTGTACCCAGAAAACTTGACTTGATTTGTTGTGGGAATCAATGCAGATAACAGAATTGTTGTTTTATCCCATGCATACACCCTTTACATTCACAGCTGTTCATTCCTGGCCCCAGATAAAACCCAGGTAGAAGTGAAGCTTCAGGTCAGCAGTGGTCTTTCTAGCCTGCCCTCTTGCTGAATGGACTGTGTGGTGCTGTACAACGTAATGGCATCTGCTCATCTCAAATCAAATGGACTTGATAGGGGTTGAAATTAGTGCTTTTCTGCAACAGTGTTTATGCACCAAAGAATCTCTGCAGCCTGAGATCAAAATCACAGCAAGAGGCTCAAAAAGCACAATCAAGTCAGTGTGTTTGGGAGAGGGGGGGGGGGGATGAAAGCAGTGGCAGGATCTCAAATTGCCTTGCACTAAAGTGTAATCAAAGCACACTAACTTGGGAATAATTTTTTTAACTGCTGCATATCTCATTTTTGCAATTTGTTTCTATAAACTCTGAACCGGCTATTTAGTGTGGGGTAACAGTTAGTGTCATGCCCCAGCCTCAATTCCCACTCTGCCATGAATGCTTGCCAGGGGATCTTGGGCCAATCATGCCCAATCACTCTAACCTACCTCACAGGGTTGTTGTCAGAGTAAAATGGAGTCGAGGAGAGTGATGCAAGCCACTTTGGATCTTATTGGGGAAAAAGACAGAGCAAAAATGAAATGAAGAAATCAGTAAACCTGATACTGGCTTAGATTAAAGGACTCGCCTGCAGATCTTTGCCTTCGCACAGTCTCAATGAAACCAAGCTGCGCTTGTGCAATGCACAAGTAGCAATCCGCTTTAAACTAAGCACATGCAAGGGCTCATGTGGGTGTTTCTTTTGCACTCCCAACATGTTTAAACTGGGCATCACATGCATACACACTGATATGAGAACCACTTCCCTTTACATGTGGCTGATGGACAGCTGAGGATATCAAAATTGAGTAGGTTTCTGCTGCCACCTGACAATGGGCCGCTTATCCGGGAAAGGTCCACACATTCAGAGCAGTCCCAAGAACACATTCCTGATGTCCTTAGTTCTGCTTAGGAGGGCAGACAACAGATCAGTGCTTTTATCAAACAGAAATGCATGATGAAACAAAAAGACATTTGTAAACCTCACCTCTAAGAACCTGGTCACTTCTGAAACAGGCAGTACCCAAATTCTGCATTCCACTCTCAGTTGACACAGGATACACGGAAGACGAGTTGTACTTTGCAAGCGGTTCCTATTTATTTATTGAGTTCATTTATACCCCACCTTACTCATCAGTGGGGGACCAAAGGCTGACATTATCCTCTTCTCTTCTACCCTCACAACAGCCCTGTGAGGTAGATCAGGCTGACAGCAGGTCACCTATACTGCAGACCGAGGGTTAGATTCTAGCCCGACACTCTTAGGTCCCTTCCGAACATGTAGAATAATGCACTTTCAATGTCCTTTGCAGCTGGATTTTACTGTGCGGAACAGCAAAATCCACTTGCAAACAATTGTGAAAGTGGAGTGAAAGTGATTATTCTGCATGTGCAGAAGGGGCCTGCAGCTGGCTGATCTTAAGTTGTGTGGCGCCTCAATTTAGGTCCAAAAAAATCTCAAATACGGCTGCGATTTGATGCCAAACAGGGATTCTTAAATGCGAGTCTCTCTCTTTCTTTTTGGCCTACGCGTAAAAATGTTAAGAAGAAGAAGAGTTTGGATTTATATCCCCCCTTTCTCTCCTGTAGGAGACTCAAAGGGGCTTACAATCTCCTTGCCCTTCCCCCCTCACAAACAAACAATTAAGCGGAATAAAGGCGGCGTCCCGGAACGCACAGCCTCTGCAGGGGCTGCGCGAAACCCCAGCCCCACCACGTGGAAGAAGAGCCCCCCCTCCTCGCCCCCATGCAGCCCATTCTTCTGCCAGGTCCCGGAGAAAGGGCTGAGGCTTCGGAGGCGGAAGCCTGTCGCTTCAAGCCCTCCCCGGAGTGGCGAGAGGCGGCGCTGGAGCAGCCCCACGCGGGCGGGCGGGTCAGGAAGCGGCGGCCGCTGTCCCGCCTCTGGGTGGCCTCCTTCCAAGCTCCGGTATAAAGCGGCGGGCGCGGCCAGCTTCCCGTTGGCCCCATGGAGGAGCGGCGGCAGCTGGGTACGGCCGACAGGGAGCTTCAGTCTCGGACCTCCGGCCGGGCCCTGGCGCTTCTTGGACTGGGGCGGAGGGTGGCTTGGCTTGGCTCGGGGACGAGCGAGGAAAGGGTCGTGGCGCTCTTCCGTGCGGGGCCTTGTGCGGGGCGGTGGAGCGCTGGTTGGTGGGGAGGAGCTTGTGGGGTTGGCCGGGGGTGCAGCTCTCCGGACGCAGGTGCGCAGTGGGCATGAGGAGGAGGGGAGCGCCTGCGCCGCCGGGCGTTTTGCTCCTGCCTTGCCCCGGCGAGAGTTGAGCGCCCTTCTCTTTGGCTTGCAGGTGGCGGGGCGCACTGAGGACGCGCCAGGCCATGGATCTGGACGGCGTCTCGCCCGCCCGGGGCTTTCCCGGCTGGAGCGACCCGGGACCGTCCCGCCCGCGCCCGCAGAAGGAGCCCCGGGAGAGCGCGCCCTTCGAAAGCGGCTACCTGAGCCTGAACGTGGCGGCGCCCTGTTCTCGGGGCAGGACCCCGGAGGAGCAGCACGGCGCGCCCAGCCTGGCAGACCCCGAGCTGCAGAGCTGGCACGAGCAAGAGCGCGCCGAGATGCAGCTGCGAGTGGACTTCTTTCGCAAGCTGGGCTACTCCGCCGAAGAGATCTGGGTGGTCCTCCAGAAGCTGGGCTCGAACGCGGACACCAACACTGTCCTGGGGGAGCTGGTGAAGCACGGCGTGGCGGCGGGGGAGCGAGATCCGGCCGACGCTGCACAGGAAGCCCCGGAGCCGCCGGTGCCTGCGCAGCACAGGAGCGTCCTGCCTGCCGTGCCTTTGGAGCGGAAGGAGGACGAGAACTTGCGGCCTGTCGTCATAGATGGAAGCAATGTTGCCATGAGGTATGATCCTCCTCTCTCTCAACCCCTGCCAGCATTACCTCTGGCTGTTTTGCTCCTAATCCCGGTCTGGGGACTCTCTGCAAAACTCTTGATAAGTTCAATTTCCATGGATTGCCAGGCTCTGGCCCCCCTGATGGGCTTCATTGGCTGTCTACTGAGAGCAGCAGACCATATTCATAGCACAGATCTATTCTCTAGCTGCCTTACCCTGGGGAAAGGGTGGACTGCTGCTCTCTGGCATCTCTACAACCTGCTTCGTTGGCTGTTTGCCGAGAGCAGTAGACCACATCGACAACACAGTTCTGTTCCCCAGCTGCCCTACCCCGGGGGAGGGTTGTGTTTTCTGCTTTGGCTACAGCACAATTTAAAACCTGCCATGTTGCCAAACTCCTTTATGTAACGTCGCCTCGGATGTGGCTTGGCAAGTAATTTCACTCTACGTGTCTTTGGAAGAGGTGTGGGGTGGCTGGTCATGTTGTGACTTCTCTGCCGAGGCACGGGCTTCCGGATTTTGGTCATAAGGCTGCACCGTGAGAAGATTCAGGAATGTGTGGTATAGCTCGATCTCCGTATTTGGATGGGAGACCACCAAAGAAGGGTTTGCAGAGGAAGATGGTGGCAAACCACTTCTGCTTCTCGCTCGCCTTCAAACTCCTGTGGGGTCATCATAAGTCAGCAGTGACTCAAAAGCATGTTACACAACATACACACACAAGGGAAGGTTTAGACAATGTAGGGCAAACTCTGTTTTTGCCATCGCTGCCCCATCACAGTCCAGGTGGAACAGAACTGCCTGGCTTGAAGGAGTGTCGTGTGTGGGAAGGAATCTGATAGCCAGCCAGTATGGTATGAATGGTTATAGTGCTTAATTAGAACTTAGAGGATAGTAGAAAGTGCTGTCGGGTCACTGCTAACATATAGGGACCCCATAACGTTTTCAAGGCAAGAGACGTTCAGAAGTGGTTTGGTATTGCTTGCCTTTATATAGCAACCTTGGACTTCGTTTCCAAGATCTGATGAGATTGGGCCATTCAAGTCAGCACAGCACAGGGGAAACCCAGCACCCAATCCTTACTCTGTCAAGCAGCAGATTTGCAATGGGATCCTAATCAGAATTGCATCTTTCAAGGACCTTTGAATTCAGTTAATTTGCAAGGATCTATCTCTGCTTTGGATTGCCCTGTTGGTCACTTAGATCAACAGGCTGACTCCAGCTTGGCCCAGAATCTACCCTAGAATACAAGAATATCTCTGAGCATGTCCAGAATGAACTTTAGTGAGAACCCTCAATTCTCTCACGTGTCTGGGATTAGAAGGGATTTAGAGGCTGTGATTTTGAGATGGACTTGAATCTCACCATCTCTTCCTTCAAAAGCTAATACCTGACTTCCCAGGCTCCACCTGCATTTCTTCTACACCACAGGTGTCAAATTCACAGCCCTCCAGATGTTATGGACTGCATGATGCTGGCAGGGGATGATGGGAACTGTAGTCCATAACATCTGGAGGGCTGCGAATTTGACACCTATGTTCTACACCCATGAATTCTGCAATTCTGAGGGTGCTAAGTGCTGTTTGACTGATTCCCTGCACAGATTCCATTTGCAGGTATTCAGAAACTTCCCAGAGTGGAGTTCTGTGCCAGTCTCTAGAACAGGTGTGTCCAACTTTGGCCCTCCAGATGTTCATTGACTATGATTCCCATCAGCCCCTGCCAGCATGGCCAATTGGCCATGCTTTTATTTATTTAAATGTAAATAAAAGGCAATGGTTCAGGGCAGGTCACAACACAAAACATTAAAACAATCAAGTGAACTTTAAAAGCAATATACAGTAAATAATTAAAACCAGTAAATAACAATACTGGGTACCAACACTAGCAAATTAAAATTCGATGCCACCATGGTGGCAGGGGCTGATGGAAATTGTAGTCCATGAACATCTGGAGAGCCGCAGGTTGCAGACCTCTGGTCTATGAGATTCAAACATCCCAGACCAAAAATCGCTGCTTTTTAGGACATCATTCCTATCACAAAGTTCTGTGATGCTGAGAAAGGGAAAGCTAATCTCTTCTCTCCCACACCCCCAAAGCTGGGACAAGAGTAGATTCTGAAGCAGAGAAAGGTCTCAGTCATGGGGTGGGGGCACAGTTCTTTGCTGCCTGATGTGGCAAAATTTGGGGTCTTTTAGAAGTTTCTAAAAGCATCTGCAGGGGTGATGACGTCCCCTTATTTTGGGATCATGAACTGTTGGTGTATCCACATTCATTGCACTTGGGGATTAATTTGAACATTGGGGAGAATCTCGTGGGGGGGACAAGGGACACCAACCCACCCACCCCCTTGAGATGCTGTTCAGTTTCTTCCTCTGGAGCTCGCTTGGCTGTCAACCATTTGCATATTTTTCCTGATCTCCAAAGGTGCTCATTTCCCCTGTAGCTCTGGCATCTCTTTCCAGGATTCCCCCTTGGCTGGAGCAATTTGCATCCTGAACCAAGCTGGATGTTTTCTGAGCAACCTCCCTCCCTTTCCTCCATTTGCTCAGGAAGGGAATTTTTACTGGGCAACTTCCTGCAATGAGTGTAGTGAGAAAAGAGGCCTTATGGATTCCCCGGGATTAATCTGCAGCAGCAGCATGCAAATCATGACGGGGTGTGTCTCCGGGAAAGAATTGGTCTCCACTTCCTTCGAAGGGAATTTTTCACAGCTGTTGCCACATCAGATGAGCCTGTTCACCTCTGCTCTTGCGGCTCCACGGGGCTTCTAGAAAGCAGAGTATGCAAATCCTCTGAGCGTGAGAGAGGAAGAAACAGCATGTGCTTGCTTGAGAGAAACCCATGTTTGTGCTTGGATTTAAAAAACCTTCCTGTTTCATCAATGGGATATCATACTGGATTCCCCAAAGAAGTATGTGTGTGTTTGTCTCTCTTGCTCAGTTGATCAGTAGTAGCTTCCCCTCTTTCAGGAAGTGTTTGGGAGGCCAAAGGGGCACAGGAAATCCATTGCCTTTTCAAATCAGAGAAGAAAACTCAGCTAAGCTGTGTTTCCGGAAAACTCATTCAGTTCTCTTGACACTTGCTTGGCAATTGTAACCTTTTTGAACCGTCTGGTTCAGAGAAACCCCTTTCCAAGCTCCACTGGGTCCAACTCTGTGGTATATTGAAGGTTTACCTTATGGCAGCTGCCTTCTTTTTTCTTTGCCGACCAGTCATTTTCGGCATCCTATGGTTCAATTAAGCACTTTCCCAAAGGTCTTTCTTTGCATGTATTAACTAAGCTTCCTGTAGCTCTTTCAAGAAGGCTGGTGCTGTTACAAACCATAATCCACAGGAGGTGTTAGGCGGAATGTGGTTTGCTTTTGATTTGTGGGCCACCATGGCTGCAAACAACTTCTGGTATCATTGCAGACGGAGAGCGTGGTGTACCTGTGGTCTGTGAATTGAGTGAGTAGGACTGGCAGGACTTTTTTTCTAGGCCTGACCCACAAGCAAGTCTCAGCTCAATCCTAACTTGTTGATAGATCCACAAGGTGGTGTGGTGTGTGTGTCTCTATGTTATGGGCCTTGCTCCTGGCTGCAGAAATTAAGCAGGTAAAGAAGAGAGAGAAGAAGAGTTTTGGATTTATACACCCCCTTTCTCTCCTGTAAGGAGACTCAAAGAGTCTTATCATCTCCTTTCCCTTCCCCCTCCCCACAAACAACAAACACCCTGTGAGGTGGATGGGGCTGAGAAAGCTCTAAAAAGCTGTGACTAGCCCAAGGTCACCCAGCTGGCGTGTGTGGGAGTGTACACGCTAACCTAGTTCCCCAGATAAGACTCCACAGCTCAAGAGGCAGAGTGGGGAATCAAACCCGGTTCTTCAGATTAGAGTGCACTTGCTCTTAACCACTACGCCACTGCTACTTTCCTTGGCATAGAGAGGTGGTGACCAGGGACACTTCATCCACTCTATTGCTTCATGTTGGAGGGCTTTTAAGGCACAGAAATAGGTGGTCTGTCACAACAAAAAACTTGCAACCCTGCTAGTGAATTCAAGACTGGGCTGAGACTTGACTTCCTGCCTAGGGGACAGCCTTTGCTTTCTGCATCACCTATGGAGAAAACAGCCTGGGTTTCAAGGTGGAACAAAAGGAACTGTTCCTATGCAAGTAAAGAAGGGCATGTTTCCATTCGTGTCCTGAGCCCTGCCTCCTGTAGCACTATGAGTGGATGCATTTCTCTATTGGTATCAAGGGCAAGGATCCAAAATACTCCTGCATCTAGCAGGGGGTTGGGCTAGATGGGCTTTATGGCCCTTTCCAACTGTACGATTCTATGAACTGAAAAGGTCTGAGTGGGGAGTAATGAGGCTGACCACTTTCTGGGAGTGCATGCATTTTCCCTTGCGTGGTTTATTCAGCACTGCTGGATGTGCCCCTCTTTTGTGGGAGTTGTACAGTGGAAGTGTGGAGCTTTCACATCACTAAAATACTCAAGTTCACAAAATGGGGAAGGAATAGTTGGAGTGATGTGATACCTGATGGAGCACTGAGAGCCAGCGTGGTGTAGTGGTTAAGAACGACGGACTCTGATCTGGAGAACCGGGTTTGATTCCCCACTCCTCCACATGAGCAGTGGTCTCTTATCCGGGGAACTGGATTTGTTTCCCTGCTGCTCCACACAAAGCCTTCTGGGTGACCTTGGGCTGGTCACAGTTCTCTCAGAACTCTCTCAGTCCCACCTACCTCACAAGGTGTCTGGTGTGAGGAGAGGAAGGGAAGGAGTTTGTCAGCCGCTTTGAGAAACCCTTACAGTTGAGAAAAGCGGGGTATAAATCCAAATTCTGCTGCTGCTGCACTGATGGCACTTAAAAGAATTCCAGTCCATAAGTCCCAAGAAAAAGATTTGCAAATGGGCCCTCCTGAGAAAGGCTGTGGTTCAGATTGAAGCTGTTTGAGAAGAGTTGTGGTGAACTGTTGGGGGTAAGAGCGGCAGGCAATCTGAACATGGGCAGACTATGCTATGGTCCCACATGGTTAGGGATAAGCTCTGTCTTGCATTAAACTTCATTTCAGCGAATGTGACCTTCCACAGGGACATTCACAGCAATGGAGCAAGTTCTGAATGTTGTTCTTTTGTGACAGACCAACACGGGTTGGCTACCCTCCTGAACCACACTGTGATTGTAAATCTGTGCTTAGAGAAGGCAGGAGTCTTGGGGTGCATTTGTTGTTCCTGGCTGCACCAGAGAAGGGAAAGAGCAGAAGTTGTTCTTTCTGCCAGGTCATAGCCCTTCCCTGGAGTTTCTGAACCAGGGAAGGAAGGCCGGTCGGTCACTTCCTCCCAGCATTCTGCAACTGAGGCTAGCAGGTAAAAGAGGGGGGGGGAGGCCTTCTGAAACAGAGCCAACTACAACAAGCTAGACTGCTATTGTGCTGTGGTAGCGCAGCAGGCTTGCAGGTTCCTGCCAGGGGGAAAAAAAAAGGGCTGGGTTTGTTTTGATCGGGGATTCCCCAGCGATTGTGTATCCCGTAACAGGTTCTAATGCAACAAATGCTCCCAGGTGTGCTCAGTCAGTCCTGCGGAGCTGAACAAGCAGCGTCTCTCTGGGATTCGGTGGCAGACCAGACAAGTTGTCATCATGACGAGCTACAAGACACACAAAGAAATCACTTGCTTTTTATAGGTCTTTCTGAACTGGGGCAGGTGTGGGCAACATCTAGGGCTGGATCTTTTTGAAACTCCACAGTGGATTGGCCTATGAGGGCATTTGCCCATCTGTCTTCCCAGGGGTTCATGGTACAAATCTCTGTTAATCCTGGATAACCAGGGATATGAAGCCAGGGCTTTGGAAGATTTGGCTTCCAGAGGGCCTATGGGATCAGGCCGCAGGTTTCTAGAAGTCACGACAGAACTGGCTCCCTTCAAGCAGTGGCTGGATGAACGCTTGTCTGGGATGCTCTAGGCCAGTGGTTCTCAACCTTCCTAATGCCGCGACCCTTTAATACAGTTCCTCATGTTGTGGTGACCCCCAACCCTAACATTTATCCACTTTACAGATGGAGAACACTGATGCAGAGAGTCTTAGGCGACCCCTGTGAAAGGGTTGAAAGGGTTGTTCGAGCCCCAAAGGGGCCCCAACCCTCAGGTTGAGAATCACTGCTCTAGGTTGCTCCTGCATTGGGCAAGGGATTGGACTAGATGGCCTGTATGACCCGCCAACTCTGTGATTCTGTGAGCTGAAAAGCTCTGGAAAAGGCCATGGTGTCTAATAATCAACAAGAGGCTTTCTTAATGGAACATTCAGCTTGCCCACACACATCTCCTAACTCAATCTCTTCCAAGTAAAATAAGGCACTATCTGAACTGCTATACAGTCCCTCTCTTGAAAGCCTTTTAGAATAAGTGACTCCAGAGCCAAATGTTTTGGGGCTCGTTTGTTTATGTTTGTTATTTGAAAACCCCATATGGATTTTGAAGGCAAGAGCTGAGCAAAGTTGGTTTGCCACTGCCTGCCTTTGCATAGCAATCCTGGACCTTCTTGGTGGTCTCCCATCCAAGTACTAACCAGGGCTGACCTTGCTTAGCACTTCGAGACCCTGGGCTATCCAGGTCAGGGCCAAAAACGAGCACATTGAATCTTTTAAGATAATGTGTTGTCGAAGGCTTACACACACACACACACACACACACACACACTGTGTAACACACTTCTCTCTGTGATACACCTCTGAAGATGCCAGCCACAGATGCAGGCGAAACGTTAGGAACAAGATCTACCAGACCACGGCCACACAGCCCGGAAAACCCGCCACAACCAGTTTAAGATAATGGGGTTTTTTTTCTTCATTGTGTCTGAAGAAAGAGAAGCCTTCTCATTTGCCTCTCCTGTCAGGAGCCATTATATTTTGGCAAGCCTCCGTGGCATAGTTGGCAGGGCTCCTTTGCTGGGAACAGGAAATGAATTTCACCCTCTGATGAAACTGCAAGAGGAATTTGAATTTTGCTGCACTGTATAATTACCCAAATGAGATTTGGACCCAGCTTTTTTTCTTAAAAAAAAAGCAAGAAAGCAAAAAGTTTTGCTCTTTAATCCAGAATAATTGTGCTGGGGATGGAGGAGTTTATTAGCTGCCATTATGTGGGAAGGTGAAAAGAAGAAAACTTGTACCAACCAGGCTACAATAATTACTTCAAACATTTTTGTCTCCCATTGGAGTAGCAATTTACTTATAAGTAACCAAAACATTTCGTGAAGCATAAGAATAAACTAATTGCAGAGCGCTGTCCTCCTCCTTGATTATAAGCACTACTGTACTTTAGAAAAACCTTGACCTGCCTTTAACAGCCTTGAAGTATAACGAGGCCAGTTACTTATCTAGAATCTGGCCAGCTGTTATCTTTGTGTTAAGATTATACTGCTGTGCCATTCTAAACTGTATACAAAAAGTTTTTTTCGTTACTTCAGTGGGAGAGATGTAATAATTTTTTCCAAAACATCTTGTTATTGTATTGTAAAATTATTTTGGTTTCTTTAAGTAAATTGCTATTCCAGCAGGAGACAAAAATGTTTGAAGTAATTATTGTATCCTGGTTGGTACAAGTTTTCTTCTTTTCACTTTGGTTGTGTACCTTCCCCTTTTGCATAGCATGGAATTATGTGGGAAGGGGCAAGAATAGAATCTGGAGTGCCTATGAAGAGGTGGATGGGCTGCCCTGGGGCCCCACCACAAATCAGTCAGTGCACCAGATCTCTCCAAATCTGAGCTTACCAGTTTATTGGCACTCATGTTGCAGATTAACTGGAAGTGGGGAGGGGTGGCAGAAGATGCTGTTAAGGCCTGGTGGGCTTGCAGCAATCCTATAGGGCAGTGGTGGCGAACCTTTGGCACTCCAGATGTTACGGACTACAATTCCCATCAGCCCCTGCCAGCATGGCCAATTGTCCATGCTGGCAGGGGCTGATGGGAATTGTAGTCCGTAACATCTGGAGTGCCAAAGGTTCGCCACCACAGCTATAGGGTTTTGAAGACAAAAGATGCTCAGAGCTGGTTCACTGTTGCCTGCCTTTATGTAGCAAATGACCTCTCCACATCAATCCTTGAACTTCTTTGGTGGTCTCCTACCCAAGTCCTTACCAGGGCTGACCCTACATAGCTTCTGAGAGGAGAGCATGGGCTCGCCGCATCCATCCAGGTCTGGTTGTGGTGTGTGTATGGGAGGGGAGATTTTTTACTTTGTAGCAACAAAGCAAGAGCTGAGACCGAGAGGTTGGCATGTGTGAGGGTGAAAACTGATGTTTGCTGCTGCTAGTAGTAAGAAAACCATCAAAGATGCTTTTGCTTTGCCTCTGGTGAAGGGCCTTACGCTTGAAGTGCTGCTCAGCCAGCTGGCTTTCAGTCGTAAACAGGAAAGCACCCTGAGTTTTTAAGAACTTGATATAAATGGATTTGGAGAGCTTATCTAATCACCAGGAGTGAAGGGAATAAAAATCTTTGGCCGTAGATGCTGCTATCTCTCTGGAAAAATAAGCTCTGTGTTACCCACCTCCAAGTCTCTAGGGGTCCTTTCACACTGGGGTGATTTTTCCCAGCTGTCTAGTTGCTGATGTGATTCTGTGTGAAATCGCCTTTGCAACAGATTTCACACAGCCCAGAGTAAACCTTTTTTTAGTCCTGGCTTCCCTCGCATATCTGATGTACGCTGAAGCCTCCCCCACAGTGTCCTTACATGATCCTCGGGATTCTCTACCCACCATGTTTTAGGTTTTTAAAAAGAGGATATGTCGTGCTGCATAGAAATAATGCAATATGTTTTTAGCAAACTGAAATATGTTTGCAGAGACACCTTCAATGATTCTCGGAAAGACAGGCTGAGCTGAGAATGAGTATAGAACAGAATCATAGTATCCAACAAGTAGAGTTATCAGCTGGGTTTAAAAAAAAACCACAAGCAAACCTGGATAAGAGTGATGTGGTACCTTTAAACCCTAAAACAAAAATATATCTTATGTTATGTTGATTTCTGGAGGGACTGGCTCCCTACAATCATTAACACACGGAAGAGTTACTGAGGCACATTTCACCAATGGTGTTTCCCCTTAAGACTGGAGGCTGCTTATCCCCACAGCATCTTACCTGGAGTATACTGAGTTTTAAATACAGCAGATTTTTAAAATATAAGGAGCAGACTACCCGTCTGCATACCAATGGAAATGTGTGTTTTAACAAGTGAATTAGTCAGGTAGCTAAAATGTGGGAAATCCTCGGCCAGTCTTCTGTTACATGGTTGTTGGCTAGGGATGAGACCCCCTTCATCAAGACCTTTCTGGATATGTTGTCAACTAGAATATCTGCTCAGAGGATTCAAGAAGCCGCCAGGCTGAGAGGCCTGGTCAACAGTTTAGTTTAGTTTAGCCTGGGCAAGGAGGAGGGGGCAGTTTGTGAAACTGTCAGACCTTCTTGCTGGAGAAACTGCATTTCTTGCTTACAGAGACATTGAGTAGCCAGCTGTGGGTTGGAAAATACCTGGGGAGTTGGGGGTGGAGCCTGAGGAGGGTGGGGTATGGTGAGGGGAGGGACTTCAAAGGGGTATGATGCCATAGTGTCCACCTTCCAAGGTGGCCATTTTCTGCAGGTGAACTGATCTCTGTCACTTGGAGACCAATTGTAATCCCAGGAGATTTCCAGCCACCACCTGGAGACTGATAAGCCAAAATTGTCAGCTGTGAGGGAAGAAGATCACACTTAAGCACAGATGTTTATGCCTGGGGGTAACTGGGGGTAACAGTTTCTGGCTTCCATATAAGGGGAAGAACAGATTGTGTTGTTGGCAGAGGGTGATGGTGAGTTGTTAAATGCAATGGTTGGCAAGGTAAAGATGTGTCAAGAATGTAGGCCTAGTAAGCTGTGTATGAGCAGGAATACAGCAACCTGTGACACATGGTGTCACATCTTCAAGGTGTGGGTTTTGACCTTTAAGGCCTTATGCGGCCTGGGACCCTCGTACCTGAGAGACCGCATTACCCCATATGCCCCTACTCGGCCTCTGCGGTCAGCAGAGGCAAATTTGCTGGTGGTTCCTGGCCCCTCAATGATGCGGCTGGCCTCCACAAGGGCCAGGACCTTTACGGCCCTGGCCCCAGCCTGGTGGAACACTCTTCCTCCAGCTGTCCAGGCCCTGCGGGACCTTGGTGAGTTCCGCAGGGCCTGTAAGACTGAGTTGTTCCGCCAGGCCTTTGGAGTGTCCAGTCGCTGAGTGGTCCCCCCCCCCTCATGCTTTATGCATTCTTTTACCATCTGAATTTTGGTTATCTATGTTACCCTCCTAGAGAGGAGTCTGGCCTCTCCTTCTTCTTTTTGGGGAGATTTTAATGAATCGGGCTATAGGACGCCTGTCATTGATCTGTCAACCGCTGTCTTAATCGTTTTTAATGGATTTTAGTTATATACTGATTGTTGTGTGGTCACTATTGTGAACCTTATTTAATTGTATATATATTAATGTTGTGCACCGCCCAGAGCCCCTTGGGGATGGGGCAGTTTATAAATCAAAAAAATAAAATAAATAAATGGATTGGCATCTGCAAGGAGGAGGAAGCAGGCTAGGCAGAGATCTTACAAAACCCCCAGAGATGGGATGAACTGGACGTTCTTTGTAGTAGCGGGGTTTGTACACATGTGGAGAGGCTAGAAGTGGTCAGCCAAGGAGATCAGTTTGAATCCCCACTTGCCAATTTGACAAAACAATTGAAGTCTTGGGTGGTGCTTTCCAGGTGAGCCTCCTTGAAAGAGGAGCACATCGCCCACCTGGCATGAAGGTTCTGTTGCGTGTTTAGTGTCCATTATAAGTCGCCCCAGTCAGAACTGGGACACTAAGCCTGTGAATCCTTCCTCCCTTCGCAGCCACGGGGATAAAGACGTCTTCTCTTGCCGAGGCATTCTGCTAGCCGTGAACTGGTTCCTTGACCGAGGACACACGGATATCACGGTCTTTGTGCCATCTTGGAGAAAGGAGCAGTCGAGGCCCGAAGTTCCAATCTCAGGTAAAAAAAATCTGGCCTTCTGCTTTCAAGGGGTTTAACAATCCCAGTTGATTCAGTAAATGGATTCAGATGATTTTTTGCAACTATTCCACTCGCAACTATTCGCAACTATTCCACAACAATCTTCCGTTCCTTGAACTTCTTGAAATGTGGCATTTAAGAGGTAAGGGGTTAGTTCTGTGTTTTGCAAAGGAGCAGTGGGATTAAGGTCTTCTTTTTGCAACTCTGTATGTTTATTTGGTAATTATAAGAGACATGTTATCTCTGCAGACACAAATTCGTGGTTTTGAGAACTGCAAAACTAAGCATGTGTGATAATATCTTCTAGATGGAAAAACTGCCCAAAATAATCTTATAGAAACCTCTAGAGAAGCATGAGATCGTTAATGGAATAATGGTATTCATTTACCAAAAAGAAATTAACCTTGCACAAATATATAGTCTCATCTCAAGTTACATAATTAAAATTAATCCTTATTTAATGATGAATACCTTTGGACTATGATGTATCTTAAGCGTAAAACCATTTAAACTCTTTAAATAGATTTCTTCTCAAAAGGCCTTTTATTTACAAAATCTAATTTAAATCCAAAAATCAATTTAAATTTCTATAATCTGATTTTTTTAAAAAAACATAGTGATTTTTGTCCAGCCTGGTTAGTTCCCTTCCCTTCATAGGGCAAGTTATACTGGTCAGAGTCGCAGAAGGCTTGCTTCAGCCAAGATGGCAAATTCGTATTTTTAATGTGTGCATCTTCTGGTTTGGTTTGGTTTGGTTTGTTTTCTGTCTCCTCGGCTTCAAGTCAGAAAAACAGGAAGAGATGGCAATGTAGATAAAGGAAAAGAAAGCTGAAAAAAACGCAATGCAGCTCTTGAGTTCTCAGAGAGAAGGTTGCGGGAGAGGAAGTTCACAGTGCCATGGGTGTGAAGGGAAACTCCGTTCGGGGATTATTGACAGATGGCTGCAGCTGGGTCAGGTTATGCTGCCTGCTCTCCTTTCCCCATGGTTCCGTGACTGATTTTTCTCCAAGGTGCCCAGTGGCTTTGTTTGCTGTGTCAATATCCAACTCTTACAAGACCTTGGCCAGGTGGTGACTCTGGTGTTTCCTGTTGCAGATCAGCACATCCTGCGTGACCTTGAGAAGAAGAAGATCCTTGTCTTCACGCCTTCACGCAGGGTGGGGGGCAAGCGAGTGGTCTGCTACGATGACCGCTTCATTGTGAAGCTGGCCTATGAGTCAGACGGCATTATCGTGTCCAATGACACCTACCGAGATCTGCAGATGGAGCGCCCGGAGTGGAAGAAGTTCATTGAGGAGCGCTTGCTGATGTATTCCTTTGTCAGTGACAAGTAGGTCTGTGGGAACTTGAAAGCAGAGGGAGGCAGGAAGCGCAGGGGCATATCACCCAGGGGGACATATGGGATCAAATGTCCCCGGGCTGCCGCCATTTAGTCACGTAGGGGGCAGAAAATTGCCCCCTCACCCCTCTTCCTTCCATAAACTGACTTCAAGACCTGGTGCAAAAAAAGTTGTTTGGTCATGGGGGGACGGGCGGAAAATGTAGATTTTGCACTGGGCTACATTTTCCCTAGATATGCCTCTGAGGAAGGGGAGAGGAAAAAGCACCCCCAAAATCTCTTTTCATTGAATTAGGGCTAGGGGAGGGAGATTTTCAACACTGGTGATGTGCCTGCGGTTCCTGTTAGTCTTCCAAACTGGACTGATGGGAGAGGGGGTGAGCCAGTTCATGAAGCATTCAGGTTACTTGGTACTCACAGCCCTGCAGCCTTGGGTTTCTTTGTTAATCCACACCCACACAAGCCCTGTTGTTGCCACTGCTGATAAGGTTGCCAGGCAGTGTTTAGCAACTATTTAATTACTTCAGTTGTTTATTTAAATGAATTTTATCGGTTATCTGTTATTGTTATTGTATGTTATTGTTGTAAGCCACTCTGAACCCTTGTGGAGAGGGCAGCATATAAATCAAATAAATAAATAAATAAAACTGGTGGAAGGGCTGGGAGGGCACAGTATCATGGGAGATTTTTTTTTAAAGTACAGCCTTGTGTACTTACTGACAAAGGGTAGCTCTAGGAATTGCCAGAAACTCTATGGAAAAACAATACAGTTTCTGATGATTCCTAGAACTTTTAAAATGTTGTTAGACTTAATACCCTGCCCTTCCCAACCTAGCCAAGGCTCAGGACGGCTTACATATTTGATTCTAAAACAATAATCATAAAACAGTTTCCAAATCAACGATTAGTGAAAAGATTATAAACATTCACAGATGACGACTAAAAAATGGTGACTAGAGCTACCCTCTGTCACTTCCAGTAAGTTCATAAAGCTGCATTAAAAAAAAAATCTCTGCAGCTCTGACCAGTGGCGCAGCAGTGGGATCTGGGGGTGTGGGATTCTCCATCCCTATTAGGTGCTTGGTATTCCTAACTGCTGGGCTACTCCATCCCTCCCTGATCCCCGTGTGCAATCCAAAGGACAGCACATCATGAGCAGAGAGGTGAGATGGCAGAGCTGATGGGTCCAGGCCGCTCAGATGACCTAAGGAAAGACTTAGCCCCCTCCCCACATCACTAGCTAGTCTGAAATGTCTTTCTATGGTTATTTCTGTGACCCTGACTATCAGTGCTGGTATCTATATGTTTTCCTGAACTAACCTGATCTTGTCAGATCTCAGAAGCTAAGCAGGGTTGGCCCTGGGAGGTATTTGGATGGGAACCTCTAAGGCAGTGGTTCTCAACCTGGGGGTCGGGACCCCTTTGGGGGTCGAACGACCCTTTCACAGGGGTCGCCTAAGACTCTCTTTATCAGTGTTCTCCATCTGTAAAATGGATAAATGTTAGGGTTGGGGGTCACCACAACATGAGGAACTGTATTAAAGGGTCGCGGCATTAGGAAGATTGAGAACCACTGCTCTAAGGAATACCAGGGTCATGGTGCGGAGGCAGGCAATGACAAACCACCTCTGAACATCTCTTGCCTTGGAAACCCCATCAGGGGTCCCCATAAGTCAGCTATGACTTGACGGCACAAAAAAAATCTGTATATTTGGTTTTGCACATGGGGGCAAAGCAAAGTGCTAACAACGTGGGCCCGTGGCAATGGCTCCTTGACAGGGATCTTATCTTGTTTTAGGTTCATGCCTCCCGATGACCCACTAGGGCGACATGGCCCCAGCCTGGACAACTTCCTGAGAAAGAAGCCGGTTCTGCCTGAACTCAGAAAGCAGCAGTGCCCCTATGGTGAGGCCAAGGGGCTTCCAGTCTCCTTTGTGGGGGAGGGAGACTGTTCAGGGTGCAGCTGCCCTACCAGGGTGGGCACAGAACTCCTGTACCACAGTTTGCCCTTTTCTTTCCCTTGCAGGCAAGAAATGCACATATGGAATCAAGTGCAGATTCTACCACCCTGAGCGCCTCAACCACCTTCAGCGTTCCGTTGCTGATGAGCTGCGAGCCAACGCAAGGCTGTCTCCCACCAGGAGTGCCGCCACCAAGGAAGAAGGACATGGGCGGCGCCCTGTGCAGGCTGAATTCTTGGGCTGCCTCGAGGGTGACAAGATCACCTTGCTGAAAGCCTCCACAGAGAAGAAAAGCTGTGTCTCTAAAGCAAAGCATGGGGATGCACCACCACCCTTGCCCAAAGGCAGTACTAGCGCTGGGGCGACCCCTGTTGGTAGCAGCAGCAGCTACCGTCCTCCAGAGTGGGACCAGCCACCCGCACTCTCCCCCCACATGGACTCCCTGTCCTATATGTCTCAGGACCACCTCGACTCTGGCATTGGCTCCTTGGAGAACCAGCTGTCTGAGATGTGGCCCAGCTCTTTGGCCTGCCACGGCAAGCATTCCCACCCGGAGCACCTGGGGATGACTGCCCACAGGGGACAGAGCTCAGCCTACCATCTACCTCCCGGCCCTGAGTCCAGTAGCTACAGCCACTACCAGCCCCATGGCTATCCCAAACCCGTCTCGGCACCTGGCTCCAACGCCGGCTTCTTGCAATACAGAACAGATTTGTCGCACCCCAGAGCAGCTCACTCCTTTTCCAGTTACGGCGTGCCTCCTGACTCCGGCGCTTCTCTGAGCCCTGGGCGGAAGTATTGGTCCGAGCCTTACCAGCCTCCCCCTGCAGCACCACAAGATTTGGCCAGAGCTCCCCAGCTGACCTACAATGACTCCTGCCAGTGGGCCTCAGCTGATCGCTTTGCTGAAGAGCGTGCCAACGTGCATGTTAAGCTGTGTGGGATCTTCCACCCTCACCTAGTGGATGCTGTCATGAGCCGCTTCCCACAGATGTTGGATCCTCAGCAGCTGGCTGCCAAGATCCTCACTTATAAGTCTCAGAATCCTCGAGTGTGAAGCTCTGGAGAGGCAGCAGATCCTGAGGACGAGAATCTCCTAAGGAATGCCCAAGATGGTTCTTGCCGCACCAAAGGCCACGGCAGATGGCCACTTGTGATGAGCAACTGCCCTGTTCTGCTCTGGTGTGCATTGATGAGGAGCCTGGGCCATTGCCAAGGGAATTCCCAGTCTGTCTGCAGGTTAGGAAGAATAGATCGGGCATGCACCTGTGAAGGTCCCCTAAGGAATGGAGTTGCTGGTTTTCTTGGGGCTTTCTGAAATTCCACTTTTCAGCATCCGCCTGCTGCAGTTACTGAAACAAGGTTGTATGGGAAAGATCAGCTATGAACTGGCACCACCCTCACAACAGAGCAAAAGGGTTAAACTGGGAGAAGGGTGTCTGACCTTGTTTAAAATGCTGGCTTCCTTAGGAAGTCACTGTCAACTGCAAAGTTTGGCTGGATCTGGTATAGTCTTTCTGGTATAGTCTCACCATGCACTGTAGATGTCGGGTGGGCATTCGAGGTTTGGATCCGGGCTTCCTCTTTGTTTCCCAGTCCCGGCTTCTAATGCCGATGGCTGCGTTGAAGAGTTTGGAAGTGAATGGATGGTTTCTCTGTGAAATAGCTGAAGAAAGCACAAAGGAGGCTTTGCAGAGGCAACAGATTCCTTGCTTCTGGCTCTCAAGTCATTCTTACCTGGCTGAAGCCTGCCAGACAACATGCCTTTGGGCAGAGCACAAAATTTGAATCCAGCACATACCATTTCACATTGCAATAATCTCAGCTTTCCTTTCAAGTTAAAAAAAAAGCATCAGCTTCTAGCCCTGTAACTACAGAATAACAATTGTTTGAAATAACGCTTGAAAGTGCCTTCTGAGACCTCCTCGCATTCTCCCAAGAGCAGACACTCTCAGGGTTGTGGGGCTTTTAACACTCTGTATAGCTTCTTTTCTTTCGTCACCACTAATAACAACAATTGAGTGCTGTGAAGTTGCAGCCATCTCAGTGCGACCCCATGAAGTTCCTCCTCGTGGGGTCTTCCAGGCAAGAGGTGAGCAATGGTGGCTTGTTATTGCCTGCCTCTGCACAGCAACTCCTGCCTTCCTCGGTGGTCTCCCGCCTGAGTACCAGGAGGCTGACGCTGCTTAGCTTCCAAGCTCTGGTGAGTTCAGGCTATTCAGGCCACCCCTCCCCATAACTAGCATCAGTGTACAAATTATGCAATGCAAGGCTGTCCAGTTTCTAACATCTGTTCCAGTTGTGCTGAACGTCAGCAGCCAGAGTTTAATTCATTGTCTTCTCTGGAAGTTGTTCCTTGGAATGTTCCTCTCTCTTCCTTATAGGAAATCTTCTTAGAAATTTGCTTTTAGCTTCCAGCACAGCTGGAGAGAAGTGGGAAGAGTCAGAGGCGAAGCTATGAGGGGGAAGGGTGTGTGCTGCACACTGGGCACATGCCTGGGGATGGAAATTGCCCCCTCCCCCCACCCACTCTCACTTACCTTAGTTCAGCCTGAAAAAGTTCCCAAGGTCTTCTGGGAAGTGTAGTTCCCACCAGGGGGCTTTTTCAGCCTGAACTGAACAGGCTGCTTTTTAGCCTGAACTTGTTCAGGCTGAACTGGGGGGGGGGGGGGGGCAGAGTCCACCCTGGGCACAGTTTGGCCCAGTTGTACCTCTGGAAAGAGTGCTACATCTATGGCTGCAAAACCCTTTGGAAGGCACTCTCTGGAGCCCCCTCTCCATTGTGTAGTTAGCAAAGCACAATAATGGGACTTTTGAACAGTATCACAGGGATACAAATGCTTTTGCTGAAACTAATTAGAGAGCAGGAAGCTGAGATGGCCGCACAAGGGCTCTCAATGCCTCTTTCAAACCCACTCCACTGATAGACTTTCTCCTGTACTGTACAAAGAGGCCTTGCTAGTTAGAGGAGAAGCTGGATTTAGTTCATTCTTCTGTTGGCTTGGTCTTGATGCCCAGTATGTCAACAGTGGAGGAAACCTCCACATTCAGAGACGGTAGGCCTCTGAATCCCAGTGCCAGCAGTCAGCATCAGGTGAAGGTCTCTGCCCTATTGTTGGCCATAGTGGCTGGTTGGCTACTGCTTGAGAAAGGATGCTGGGTTAGATGGGCCACTGCTTTTATCCAGTAGGCCTCTCCTTATATTCTTATTAACGGTTAGAGATTTTTTTTATTGTAATGACTTTTTAGCAATTGATTCTGGTCCCTGCCCTTTTTTTACAAGCATTCCAATTTATTTGCAGGCCAGGAGCAGTTGACCTGTTGATGCACATTGTATCCTTCCATATACGTTACGTATTCTCTTAAACAGTCCATCTTGTGGTTGAAGCTGAAACTCTCCCAGGTGGCGCAGAGGGGAGGGAAGAGTGGACAGCACTCAGCTTCCAGTTGGTGCGTGGGTTGCTGCCCCTTCCCTCTGCTGTGCGCCACGGGGTCAGATCGGCACCCCCATGGCACTGTGTGCCGCGGGAATCACACGGACCCAGAAACCCTGTATGTCAAGTATGATACACCACAGAACTGTGATGTTTCATGGTAGTAAGCAAAATGCTTTTTAAAATTGTAACCTTATAACTTTGCACCTTTTATTGTAAATTTCAGAAGAGATTGTTTTTACTGGTATTGTATTATATACAAAAGTTGCCTTGGCTGTTGCTGGTTTTCTTTTGTTTGCTCTGGACTTGACCATCCCTGGTTGAGCTCACACTGGTTCAGGGCTGCTATTCAGCAACTGGAGGCTGAGTTAAATAATAATTTTTTGAAAAAACAAAGACAATGAGCACGTCTTGAAGCTTGCTGTATCTTTTAAAAAAGATATTAAAAAACAGACTTGTCTCTTCGAAGCAATGATTGTGTTGCACAAATTAAAAAATGCTGGCTGCTCATAATGTGTCTGCCTTTCATTCTGCAGTGAGAGATCTTGAAAGGGTTGTCCACATGATTCCCCGCCCCCTTTTCATAGAATCATAGAGTTGGAAGAGACCCCAAGGGCCATCAAGCCCAACCCCCTGCAATGCAGGAATGAACAATCAAAGCACTCCTGACAGGTGGCCATCTAGCCTCTCTTTAAAAATCTCCAAAAGAGACTCCACCACACTCCAAGGTAGTGCATTCCACTGTCGAACAGCCCTTACCGTTCAGGAAGTTTGTCCTGATGTTTAGGTGAAATCTCTTTTCCTTCACCTTTACTCCTGGTTCTAGTCTCTGGAGCCGCAGAAAACAAGCTTGCTCCCTCACCAACATGACATCCCTTCAAATATCTAAACATGTCACCTCTTAACCTTCTCTTCACCAAACGAAACATACCCAGCTCCCTTAAGTCTCAGCAAGCAGAAGCAGCGGGCTGTTGTCTTGCTGCCATCCCTGCTTGGATTCTGAATAGGAAGTTGGAGGAAATGTTTGGGAGCATCTGTGAGCATAGACGCCTGCGAGGGCATCCTTGCCCAACAGCTGTTCGTACTGCCACAGAGCTGTCAGGAATCCCATCTTCATTCCCAGCTAGAGGCTGTCAAATTTGAAATGGTCACAAGTCACTCTCAAGATGTCGTCTTCAAGCAGCTGCTGGGCAAGCTGGTCCCCTGCCCTCTGTGTGCAGCAGAAGTGATAAGAGCCTGACTCCTGTCTTTGTCAACCTTCTGCTTGGGCAAAGGCTAGATGCGTGCAGCAGAAATTGGGGGGAGCTAAGGAGGAGTTACGGCTCAGTGGCAAAGTATCACCTTAGCATGCAGAAGGTCCAAGGTTCGATCACTGACAGCTACAAGGAACAGGCCGTAGGTAATGGGGAAGACTTCTGCCTGAAACTCATCTCCAGTCTGAGTAGATAACAACTAATCTTGATTGACTGGTGGTCTGGTTTAGTTCTGTATGTTCCATGCAAAGCGTGTACATTCAGGAGCCAGTTCTGGTGTGGGTATCCTAGGGCCACCAAGGTGTCTGAGCCATCAAAAGTTTTTCAGCGCCACAAAATGCCTTAGATTGCCAGTGCTGAGAAAAATCAGAATGAGCTATGAAGATGTTTGCTTCATCCTGCTGGATGCTGGTCACTTAAATTAGAAAAGCAAGAACCCATACCAAGGGAGGCTGAGACTTTTTGATGCCAGAGAATGAAAAGAAATAGTATAGTGTGCCATCAGAAGTCCCTGGAAGAAGAAGAGTTGGATTTATATTCCCCCTTTCTCTCCTATAGAAGACTCAAAGGGGTTTACAAACTCCTTTTCCTTTCCCCCTCACAACAAACACCCTGTGAGGTAGGTGGGGCTGAGAGAGCTCAGAAGAACTGTGACTAGCCCAAGGTCACCCAGCTGGCGTGTGTTGTACAGGCTAATCTGAATTCTCCAGATAAGGCGGCAGAGCGGGGAATCAAACCCAGTTCCTTCAGATTAGAGTACACCTGCTCTTAACCACTACACCACTGTTGCCCAGCAGATTTTTTAGTAGATGGGGTAGGGGGAAGACACACAGGAAGACTTTTTCTATTTGTGTCTTTGCTTCTTGCATTGTGGGGGGGGGGGGCTCAGCCTTGCCCTTTAGCCTTTTCTCATGTGACAGCCAGCCTTTGGTGAGGAGGAGGGGTTGAGAAGAGCATCCATACAGTTCGGTCTAAACTTCAGCTACATGCAAGTAAAACTTCCTCTTGCTTCGCCTCTTCACTCCCCCCCCCCCAAAAAAAAAGCAGGGAGAGTCAGAGGTCGAAAATGGAGAGGTATGTTTTGTTCCTGCCACTAGGGGATTTTGAAATGTAGTTTTTACTAACCTAGTTTCATTTCAAAACATTTCCCTGCAATCCAGAAACAAAAGCAGGAGGTGAATTTTGCTCTAGGGGCAGCCCAGATTCGACAGGGAGTTTTGAAGAGCGGGAGATTGATTCTCCGTTCCCATTTGGGAGACCATCTGTTCTGTTTTGCCACCCCCTCTCGATTACCAGCCTTGAGGGACAAACTGCTCAATCCTGTTTTGCAAAACTGCTGCCCTGGGTTTCCTGCAGATAAGTCTCAAATTTTAAGGCTGCTAGGGGGTTGGAGAGCAAGGGGTGAAGACAGTCTTCACGGTCAGGGACGAGTGTGGCGTGTTTCCATGGAGGGCGTGCTACAGTGACAGACTCAGAATTAGATCAGAGCCGGTGTGTGGGTGCGCGCGCAGGCTCTGTTGCAGCGAGCCGTGCTGTCGCTTCCTCTAGAGTTGGTTTGGCAGCTCTCCCTTCGCAAGGCCTCCCAGGGACCTCTTGCTGGGACTGAACTCTCATTTGAACCCTGACCAGGGGTTTTCCCAGCCCCAGAAATCACCTGACTGAAAAGCAACTTCCCGAAGGCGGATGTGTGGGTGGAAACTGGGGTTGGGCTTCTGGGGGAGGCGGCTCACAGGAGACTGTGTCCAAGGCTAAAAATATGAAATAGCAGGCCGAGGGACGGCTATGTATAGATTGCAGGAAGGTCAGATGGTGGGCAGGTGGTGATGCACAAAGGGAAGGAAGAGCTGGCAAACCAGAAGCAAAGACAGTTCACCAAAAAGCAAAGGCTAAAACACAGGTTGTTGAAAATGGTGCAAACAGAAGTCACCCTGAACTAGGAGGATTAAGCAGAAGGGAAGGTGTGGCTGAGATCTGCAGGCAACAGAAGTCAGTTCATTTGGAGAGGATGGCTGCTCTGCAATAGCATTATTCCAGCGTGGTGTAGTGGTTTAGAGCAGGTGGATTCTCATCTGGAGAACCAGGTTTTATTCCCCACTCCGCCACCCGAGTGGCAGAGGTGAACCAGATGTGTTTCCCCACTCGGGCATTCCTGCTGTGTGACTTGGGCTAGTCACAGTTCTCTCTGAGCTCTCTCAGCCCACCTGCCTCACAAGGTGTCTGTCGCAGGGAGAGGAGGGGAAAGGAGCTTGTAAGCCACCTTGAGTCTCCTTACAGGAGATAAAGGTGAGGTATAAATCCAAACTCCTCTTCTTCTCATTAAAGTCCCTCCCTTCCACAAACGCCACCTTTCTCAGGCTCCACCCTCCAAATAGCCAGGTATTTTCCAGCTGGAAACTCTAGAAGTTGTTGATTCATTTCCAGGGTGGAGTCGCTGGGTGTAATCCACCTTGAGTCCAAGTGTGCAAGACAAATTATAAATGACGTAAACAAAAAATAAGAGCTGTGGAGGCAGGATGGGCTGTGGAAACAGGGGCCTTGCTCAACAGAAGAAGAGTTTGGATTTGCACCCTGCTTTTCAATCCTGAAAGGGGTCTCTGAGTGGCTTACAAACTCCTTCCTTTCCTGTCCCCACAACAGACATCTTGTGAGGTAGATGGGACTGAGAGAGCTCTGAGAGAACTGTGACTGGCCTAAAGTCATTCAACAAAGCTTCATGTGGAGGAATGGGGAATCAAACCCAGTTCTCCAGGTTAGAGAACACTACCCTTCACCACTACATCACGTGGACTCTCAGGCTAAGTGAAGATTTGAAGTTGGGTCATCCAAATCCAGCAGAGAGTCCTGGTTTGTTTCAGGAGTATATGTCTGGCCCACTCTGCAAAATAACACACAAGAGTTCTTGCTTTCCCTCTGTCTCCCTCTTCCTCTCTTGCTGCAGCAGGCTTCCTCCTCCACCCATCCAGATGGGTGCCTCCCTCCTCTCAATTGCATAAAACCTCAGCCAAGCCAAGCCAAAGTAAAAGGGAAATCCCCAGCATGTAAATTCCTGTGGCCAGGAGCCATGTGCTTCTGCTAGTTTTAGCCCATCTGGAAAGACTGAGGGGGTGAGCATGGATCCCTTGGTGCTAAGTTCTGCCGGGATCTTTTGTCCTCAGGAGCAGCCTAGATAGGTAGCCTTTGAAAAGAGGGCATGTTATGAGAAGGTTGGAAAGTTTTGTGGAAAATCAAGCAAACTGAGGTGTTTATTAACAGTCTCCAGTTTCAGGGTGCAACATCTGTGAGTTATGCTATCATTTCCATTCCATTGATGAGGAAATTTGAGTTACAAGATCTGAACTGACTCCCAGTGAGTGAGAAAAAAAGTCCTTTACAAGTCCTGAAAGCAAAAAATATCTAGAAGCATTTCTGATCCAGTGTGGGGAAAAACTCTATGAAGGGAAGGGGGGAAACCTCTCCAACTGGAAAACTGGCTGGGAGCAGAACAATCACTAATAGACTATAGTCTGCTCATGTGATTGTTGTACTTCAAGGATAATGCTAGAGTTCTGAAGGTGGCGTGCTAGAAATGATCCACCACCACAAATGCCCCTACAGAGTACTGTGTGTCCCGTCTCCCCCAATTTATTGTGGAAGAAGTTCCAGAGCAAGTTTGGGAAACCTTGCCTCCTCTCAAGCAACACCTAGAGCACAGTTTTTTCAGAAACAGGCTGTTCAGCCTTCAACTGTGGGGAGTTCATCCTCTAGGCCAGAGGCCATTTTGAAGTACGAAAGGGCCAATCTACCACTCTGCATTTCTAGTTGGCCATCCAAGCCACGCTCCAGCCAACCACAGATGCCAGCATTGTGCATGTTGATTGGCAGCCCTGCCCAAAAACCTTCTGAGGGTTGAGCCTGGGACAGTCTGAGGTCCCACAGACAGAAGGAAAAATGCCTATAGTTAGTTACTTAGAACCTAAAGTCCTAAAGCTACTACTGGCCATGATTCTCCAGCTGCACAGTTGTCTCTCTCCGTCCCTGGCTTCCCACTGCACCTTAGAAGATACACCTGAAATCTTTTGTGAAGGAGTTCAGGTTTGTTTTTTTCAGCCTGCCTTTCTTCCCAGTGGGAACCCATTACACCCCTCTTCTCCATTTTATCCTCCTCTGTGAGGTAAGTGAGTGTATGTGACTTGTCCAACATCACCCAACAAACTTCCAAAGTAGAGTGGGCATTGGAACACATGTGGACTTCAAGTCCTTTTTTTTTTTTTAAGGGAGAAAAGCGCCTTTGAAAGTGCAAATAAAGTCTTCCGCCCACTGGTGAAAAACAATGACTTAGGGAGACATTCAGATATCCCTGACAAGAGAGCTCCAAAGTTTTGGCCCCATGATTGAGGCCTTTCTTGGGTTGCCTCAGTTGGTAGGGGCGCCCAAAACAAGACCTCCAGCAATGGCCAAAGTAGATGGGTAGGTTCATATGGCAGAAGGCAGTTGTTAAGGTATGAACCAATGAAGCCACCTTATAATGAATCAGGCCATTGGTCTTTCAAGGTCAGTACTGCCCACTCAGACTGGCAGAGGCTCTCAGGGGTTCCTGTTGTCAAATCTTTTAACCAGAGATGGCAGAGACTGAATCTGGGATGTTCTACATGGCAAGCAGGTGTACTGCAATGGAATCCTAGCCCCTCCCCAAGCTGTATGCTGGCTCTAAGCCATATAGGGTCCAGTGACCACACTCTTATTCCTTTTAAATAAGTATAATATTTGCAAAATAATGTTTGTTTATTCCTTTATTTCGCTGACCCCAGGAATTTAATGCCAAATCCCTTTAACGCCCTGAGCCTTTGGGGGAGGGCGGTATATAAATATGATAAATAAATAAATAGATAAATAAATAATTGTTTTTCCTGAAGTAGAGGCAGTTTCGAAGGGCTACGCAGTCCTGAGGAAATTGTGAGCGAGGGATTCCGTTACATTTGACAAGTTTTTATTTATATATGTTCTTTAGCTTAAAGGTTTCCAGAAATAATTTACAATAAACAAACTGAGGTAACAAACTTCTGCTGAGGAGACTTTCACTTTATATGCCTCACGCCTTTACATCGCTGAGACTGTATTAGGATTTGACTCCATTTCTAGTCTTTCAATGTTTCTTCCTATTTCTTTGGCAATTCTGCACTTCATTTAACACTATGAGTTTAGCACAGCCTCTCTTTCTTTCAGCTCAGCACAGACTCTTCACAGTCACTCTTCAGCGTCAACCAATCAACTTGCTCTCTCATCCCCCTTTCTTCTACCACTTACCTTTCGTTTTAAAGAAATGAACACAGCATTTTAAATTGTTACATTGGGTTTTAAAGATCCCTACTATCCCTTTGAAGAAGGCCAACCAAAAGATGAGCATGAGCGCAGTTGCTGGCAAGATCCACATGTCACTGCAGCATGCCAGCAACGTGTCCTCAGAGCAAGGCCAGCCAGCTGTACCTTTGGCAATTTGGTTTGACGTAGGCCAGCAAGGCACTTCTCGGCATCACCTCAGTGCTCCAAGGGCCTATAGCTCATCCCATTCCCAGCCGCCACCCCCAGAACGAGACACTTCATGCCGTCTCATGACTCATCTGTTCTGGGCCTGGAGGAGGCATTGCCAGTAGGTTGCGTTTTGCCCTGCCTCTCTGCTGATGATCCAGACATGAATCTACATTTCCTTCCTTCTTAGAACTGGGTGTGAGAGTGAGTGTGAGTGTCAGGTGGAGCAAAGAAAGTTTCTCCAGAGTCAAAACAGCTGATGAGCACTGCTCTAAATTGGTGGTTCCCCCAGGTACACCTAGGAGTTTGCTAATATGGGGATACAATTTTAGGGAAATGATTAGGTGACCCACAAAAAGCATGGCGAAGGAGGAGGAGGAGGAGGAGGAGGAGGAGAAGGTAGTAGTAGTAGTAGTAGTAGTAGTAGTAGTAGTAGTAGTAGTAGTAGTAGTAGTAGTAGTAGTAGTAGTAGTTTGGATTTATATCCTCTGTTTCTAGAAAAAGGCAATTAAAATTCTATCAGTGCACAGAACATTTCTCTTCCTAAACTGAATGTAAGAATAAATTAGACTGTTAAGCCTCTTTCTCAGAGGCTTTGTAAAAAGAGAAGTAAGCAGCTCCACTGAATTCCAGATTTGAGAAATTCACATCAAGCTTACATAGGGTGTACTAACATGTAAAACATCACGCCTCTGCTGAATCACCCAATTTCGCACCACTCAAAGCATGACATTCCTCTAGGCATGCACAAGATACTCTTCAGTTTAACACAAGTAACGATGCGTATTGTTTTTTCTTCCGGAATTTATTTTGGCAGAAGACCAAACCTTTAGTAAGAAACGGCAGAAATTTGTTTTCATTGGCTGGCAGAGTGACTCTTCTGTTCTCAAGGACCTTATCTCTGTGTACTGGAACAGTGAGAAAATTGCCTGCTTGTAATTTGTCAGGGAACATCACAAGCTGATTCTATAAGCCATTGCAATTTCAGGCCTGCTTATACTAACAGCGAAATCCATCCTATGAAAAGCACATCCATTCTATACTGCATAATTGATTGACATTCCATTCCATGGCAGAGTAACTTTTACTTACAAAGTTGTGTGTATTATCTTAACTTCATACACCCTCCAACAGTTCTGCCTACAATATGTCTATAATGTCAGGGCAAAGTTGCCCAGAGTTTAACGCACAGTCTTGCTCATTTTAATGGTACGGTTAAGCATATGCTTAACTGTCTTCCTTGGAAGTTTACAGGACTGGATTTTTCAAACATTCTTCATTTTGACCAAATTGTGCTGTTTGTTTATAAAGCATCCATCCTAGGTATAATCTTGGATGGGATAAAAAAGCATTGTTTAATATTAGTGTATATAAATTGCTGCATTATTTCCAAGCGTCCATTGCATATTGTTGAATTACAAGCCAACAGAAATAATGCCCTTCCCCTGTGGATAGTTTTATTTAGACAGTTATATTTATATGGTTATTTATAAGCTTACTTTTCTCCCCAATGGGGATCCAAAGCAGCTGACTTCATTCTCTCCCCTGCCCCCTTTATCTTCACAATAACCATGCTTTGAGGTAGGTTAGGAAGCTAAACAAGGTCAACCCTGGTTATTACTTGAATGAGACACCACCAAGGGCATCCATGGAGGCAGGCGATAGCAAACAATCCCTGTTCGTCTCTTGCCTTGAAAACCCTACAGGATCGCCTAGAGTCGGCTGCCACTTGACAGCACTTTCAGCCACCAGGTTGAGAAGAAGGAGAAGGAGAAGAAGAAGAGTTGGATTTACATCCCCCCTTTTGTCTCCTGCAAAAAGACTCTAAGGGGCTTACAATCTCCTTTCCCTTCCCCCTTTACAATAAACACCCTGTAAGGTAGGTGGGGCTGAGAGAGATCAGAAGAACTGTAGCCCAAGGTCACCCAGCTGGCATGTATTGGAGTGCACAAACTAATCTGGTTCACCAGATAAGCCTTCACAGCTCAGACAGCAGAGCGGGGAATCAAACCTGGTTCCTCCAGATTAGAGTGCACCTGCTCTTAATCCCTACGCCACTGCTGCTCCTAAGCAAGAGAGACGAGCCCAAGGTCGCCTGGTAAGATTCCCTGGCAGGGTGGGGGAACTAGACTCAGATCTCCCATATCTTAGTTTGGTACATGAACCACTATATGCTTTTGGCATCTCCACGTCTTAGCTTTTCGTCCCTGGAGGACTCTTCTCAGCCCCTAGAGCATAGGTGTCAAACTCAGGCTGACAGGCCCTCCAGATGTTCATGGCCTACAATTCCCAGCAGCCCTTGCTAGCATGGCCAATTGGCATGGGCTGATGGGAATCAGTCTATGAACACCTGGAGGGCATGAGTTTGACACCTAGAGACACCTGAGTTTGACACCTAGACACCTGAGTTTGCCCAGGGCCTAGAGTCATTCTCTCCCCCAATCTGGATCCTGACCCCAACTGATAGTTTCATCAGAGAAAGGGTTCCTGAAGCACCAAATGATTGGGGAAGATTACATCAACCTACCCTACCAGCACACCTTCCTCTGTAGAGTCCCTGTGGCTCTTTGGCCTGGCTGTCCCAGTCCCAGTTGAGAACTTTGATCCTTTTGCCAGCTTGTTCTACTTTGGTAGAGTCTGCCTGTCCCAAACTTTGTTCCCCCCAGCAGGGTGGTTCAGACTGGCCCAGGAATTCTGCATCTGTGTAAGGATACACACAAGGGCTCTGTCAAAATACAAAATCTGGCAATTATTCGCTAAAAGTGATGGACGGAAAAAGCGTCAAGGCAATGAATAAATTCAGATTAACGACAGAAAATGAAATATCTCTTGGGTTCTGCAGACCAGAATAGTTAGAGAGAGGATGATTCTGATGGCCAGATCAGAGGAAGAGTATCATGTAACAGGAAGGACAGAATCAATGTTCCCCCGCAAGTTATATTTACTTATTTCATTTGTTCCCAAAGGTGACCCAAAGTGACTTATAAACCCCACCCCTCCATTTTTATCCTCACCCCAACCTTGTGCAAGTAGGCTAGGCTCAGAGTATGTGACTGACCCAAGATCACTCAGTGAGCTTCCATGGCGAAGTGGGAGTTCAAACCTGGGTCTCTCAGATCATCTGAGTACCTCAGTCTATCCAACTTTAAACTGCAGAAGGTATCTATTAGCCACAGCTGGCACAAGGAAGTGCCTGGGTAACATGGACTTCCACTCTGACTCGCAAAACCTCTTCCAAAGACATGCCTCCCACACACACTTCTGGCTGCCTCAGACCTTCTGGGGAGACAGAACAGGAAATCAGAGTATCCTTTGTCATAGAAACAACCTCGTGCCCCTTTTATGGTTTCCCCACACTTGTCCTGTTTCTGACTCACTGCTTGTAATAGGGGCAGAGCTTTACTCACTTCATTTGATTGATCCTTACAACAGTGTCTGTACTATTCTGGTTCTTACCAAACCCACTTTGATGTTCACTCAACGATTCTCCAGTTTTTCAAGTTCTTCCCAGAACCTTTCCTCACAGTGCAAATGGACTCCAAGCCATTCAAGAACTGAGCTCAAACTGAGCTCACAAAACAGGGCAACTTGCCGCTGCATAAACGTTGAACTGCTTTCATTCTGTCTTGCACTCAAACTTTCAATGCAAAATGCTCAGAATTCACGAGACACGCAACAGAGAAAACATCAGAAAAATGACTGCCAGGGTGGTGTAGTAGCTGAGAACAGGTGGACTCTCAACTGGAGAACCCGGTTTGATTCTCCACTCCCCAATATGAGTGGCAGACTCCTATCTGGTGAACTGGATTTATTTCCCCGCTCCTACACATTAAGTCTGCTGCGTGATCTTGGGTTAGTCACAGTTCTTTGGAGCTCTCTCAGCCCCACCGACCTCACAAGGTGTCTGTTGTGGGGAGAGGAAGGGAAAAGGAGTTTGTAAGCTTCCTTGACTCTCCTTACTTTTCCTCCTCTTCTCCTTCTTCTTCTTCATCAACCTCTCTTCCAGAGAATTGCCAATTCTGGGTCTTAGAAATACCAGGAGATTTGGGAGAGGGGCAGAGCCTGGGCAGGGACCTCAGCAGGATATAATGCCAGCCTGCCAAAGTTGTCATTCTCTCCAGGAGAACTGATATCTGTCTTCCGGAGATCAGCTGTAAAACCAGGAGATCTCCAGGCCTCACTGGGAGGGTGGCAACCCTACTCCCCCAGGGGCAGGCTAGTCTTGGTGTCTCCCCATCAACCCCCACGGTATGAGGTTGCCTGACTCATTTGGCAACTGTTCACCAAGGATCAGTTTGAAGCTTTGAAACACAATGTGGGTGCCACTTACTGGCAGGATCCCCTGCAGTACCAAAGAACCAGCAATAACAGCAACAACAGGTAAATGGAGGGTGCTATAGCCTCAGCGCCTTCTGCACAAACAGTGAAATTCAGCCGCTGCAGTGCCATTTTTTTGTTGCTAGTGTTGACTCCCTCTTTTTCCTTCCACAGACCTTCATATTCATAGCATCACCCCCCAGGAGGACTCTGAAGTTGCACTTAGAATTCTGGGAAGTTTTGGTCCTCAGGAAAGATTATGGGGGCGAGAAGAATGTATTCCTGCCCTCAGCTAGGCCTGGCAAGTATTTTCTTGTCATTTTCTTCAAATGAACTGATCTATTTTGCCTGGAGATCAATTGTGATATCCAGACAGCATCTGGCGGTTGGCAACCTAGTAGGACATGTAAGCACATGGAACAGTTGTGCATCTTAGATAGTCCCTCTTTCCCTATCAGAAGCATATAGCGGCTTGAAAACTAAGCTATTAGAACAAGAGTATCGGGATATGATAACGGCTGCGAGGAAAAAGTGTTCCCCCCTGACCCTGCTTATTCCAACTGAACAAGGACACATGGCCAATTATTTACATTGGATCACCAACCCTAAATTAAGAAGAGCCTTAACATTGGCCAGATTCAATCTAATGCCTTCTTAACAACTCTACGGTAGAATAATAGCGAATTGAAGTAAATAGAGGAGGCTATGTCCATGCAATATGGGTCAGGTGGAGACACTCGATCATCCCCTCTTTCATTGTGTAAGGTTTGCAAAAATCAGAATGTTGCAATCTGCACTTATCCCATTTCTGTATAACAATCTAATCGATGCTCTTAAGATACCTATGGCGCGAACAGCATGGATCCCACGGTGTGCGAGAATGTAAATAAATTTCTGCGGGTAATGGTGAAGAGTCTAGATGAATACCAATCAATGTCTATGTATTATGACCACATATAGCCAGCAGTAATTTTTCTAGCTTCTGTCAGTATCCGATGATGTTTAAGTGAGTCAACTTAGCTGAAGGAATGTCCTATGGTTACAGAAGGACCATGTATATATTTTAGTACCAGTGTCTATAACTGTGAGCAATAATGGGCAAATTCTGTATGCTTATTTTATATGTTTATTTTATGCCAATAAAGGCTTGTTACTATTACCATCTTAGATAGGCCATGTGTTTTCTGATGGCTCTACTCTTTAAGCCCTCATCTCTTTAAGCCCTCATCTGTGCTTCTAGCCACATAATAGGGTGACCTAGTAACCCACCCACCGCATCCTGAATGTTCAATAGGGTGGTGGAGGGAAAAGGTGGAATGTCATTCTGCCATGACATCACTTACAGCTGCATAACCAGAAGTGATGTCACTATAACATGGGATGCTCTATGATTCATCTATGGCTTTTACCTTAGAGTCTCAGTGCATCCTAGAGTGCCCAGTGGATGCAGTGACATCACTTCCAGTGACACACTTGGGTAAGTCCCACTCCTGCCAGTCTTCCAGGACCAGCAACTCTAGTATATGTTCTACAACCCTTGATGCTGCCAAATTTCTGCTTCCATGAGAAAGCAAGTTACTTCTGAGAAGATGACAAGCATTTCAATGGGAATTCTCACCTGTAGGTGCCAGAGTCCTCCAGCCACAAACTCCTGCAGACAGTGCATCCATTTGTTCCGTCCACATCCTGTAACCACAGAGTCTGGTCCCTGGTCTCTGTAACTGGATAAAGCAAAAGCCATCATTGGACTTGAACTTAGAAGCAAACTTTATTCTCAGGGCCAAAACTCAGGACTTGTATATTTCCCAGGACAGTGTCTGAGCTGACAGGATTTCCAACAGCTCAACCTGTGATGACACCCTATAATACCCTTTAAAAGGGATCATGGGAACTGTGAAGGCCACATGAGTTTCTTTTACAATAGATAAACACAGCCAATGCAGTGGTCTCAATAACCAAAATTAAGTAATCGAGATACCTCAGCTCCGGCGTTTTGAAAAGGGAGTGCAATGGTGAATGTTGGTGAAGCTGACCAAAAGGAGACCACTGTGCTGCATGGCTGGCTGTAACTAATATTTCAAATCCGTATATCTGTATACATGAATTTGCCAACCGACATGTTTCATCCGTTGCATAAATGCGATGTTTGTAGGCGACTACATCCAACAGGTAAGTTCGGCGTATTTTTAACGTTGGCTGGTGGAACAAATGGATTCAGGGTCGTGGTATTAATTCAGGTAAATTATTTAGTTTCATACTCCTCCCATCAGTTCATCTGATAGAAGAAGGCGCCGGGGAGAGGATATGCGTGTTTGAATTATCAGTTATAGCCAGAATTACTAGCTAATGATAATGAACTATTATTATTAATACCTCAGCTCAAACCATCTATATGACAAAGAAGTACTGTAAGCCTAGTACTTACTTGGTCAGTTAAGTGACCCAGATCCTCAGCTTCCATTATTTAAAAAAGCAAAACAAAAAAACCAGCAAGCCCCATAAGCTATTTTTGGGGTTGGAAGGCAAAATGTGAAGACAGTGTACCTTATACATACGGTTCCCAGCTCAGGGTTAATAAATTCCTGGAGGTTTTTAAAGTGGAGATCAGCGGCACGTAATGCTATTGAGTCCAGCTTCCATAGCATTTTCTCCAGGGAACTGATCTCTGACATCTGGAAATCAGCTGTGATTCCAAGAGATCTCCAGGCGCCACCAGGAGGCAGGAAACACTCTACAGTATGCAGCTGAAAGTATACAGTGGGAAAATATACCCATTCCACCTTTTCCTTGTTCTAGTAATGATGGAAAGAATAGCGGTCATTAACTAGTAGTGCCTCCGACCTCAACATGACACCTGGGGAGCTGCCACTATTACAATTGATCTCCAGACAATCAAGATCAGTTTCCCTGGAGAAAATGGCTGATTTGGAGAATATGGCATTATACCCTGCAAAGGTCCCTCCCCTCCATAAATCCTATCCATCACAACCTTCAATCCCCACCCCCCAAATTTCAGGTATTTCTCAGCCCCGAGCTGGCAACCGTAGTCATTTGCAGGTAATGAAAACCAAAAGGACATTTGGTTTCCCTATTGCCAGGGGGTTTCTGCCTTGTAGACTTATATCATGCACCTTCTTGTAAATGTTCAAATTATTCCAAATAAAGTAATAAAAATAGAGTCTCTTGCCAAAGGTAGCGCTGTTTATCAGTTCCTTCCCCTTGTCTATCTGTGTATTTGAAGCCGTGGGAAAAGCACCACCTAATGGAATTGGTTGGTCAGGCAAGAGCAAAACCAGCAAAGCACGGTGCCCCTAGCTCCTGGGCTAGCCAGCCTCTCCGGAAGGGGCATGGTTTGTTTTATTCTATTTATAGGCTGCCATTCTCCTTATGGGCTCAGGGCAGCTTCCAACATAAAATAATAATTAACAAAGACTTCAATATGATAGCGGAGTCAGAAATGAATTATTCCATTTCTGATCTTGTTGTTAATAAAGGTGAAATTATGTTTTATTTCTTTATAAGTTAGGTAGGAACAAGTTGTATTAGATAGAATGTAGGAATTATTGTTGTATTTTGTATTTGTGTCTGCATGGAACCTCCTTTGCTCAAGGCAGGAATCCACCCCTGCTCCACCTGGGCATGTCCCTTTCATTTGCAAAAACTCTGAATGGACGTTGACAAAAGGGACCCCAGAAGAAGCGCCTCCATCTGCCTTAATCCCACCAGCAGGCAGATAAGGGTGCCGTCATCGTTAGGTTTCATTTCCTGGCCTCAAGCACCCAAAGGACTATTTTGTGCTTTTCTCGCCTGTGCCTACGTCATCGCCTTGCCCGGGTTCGGCCACGAAATTCAAGAACTCTACTGGATTCTAATTGGTTCCTATGTGTTTGTAGATGAATGATTGGTTCCTGTGTATTTGTGAATGAATGATTGTAGGTTGTCCTGTACCCTCCCAGATTTCCCGGGCGGGAGACTGTGTATAAAAGTTGCTGTAAAGCTGCTAGGCAGTGCAGTTGCCGTGGTGTGGAGGTGCTGACACGTAGGTCAGCATCTCAATAAACTGTTTTATTATTTCGCCGCCGCTTTCCGTGGATTGCGACATGTTTCTGTAACAAAGAAGCGCTGCCGAGAGCTTCAATTTAGTCTGGAGCTAATAAAGAGTTACTCACAGGCAGAAGCATTGGCCAAATACAGCCTCTCATCATCGATAATAACTCATCCCAATGGCAAAATTATAACAGGTTAAAACAGCTAGGTCTCCCCATGCCCTTCACTCCTACTGGGTAAAGGAAAGAAATAAACAGAACAAATAAAGAAAGGGGAAGAGAAAGAGGAAGAGGGTGGCTTCTTCGATGGAAAACCATTGTTGCCTCAATCATAGGCCTGGTGGTTGAGGCAGCAACAGTATTCCATATAAAGGGCCTCCCTCTTCCCCTTCTTTTATTTTGTCCTGGTGGACAGTATCAAAAGTTCCTGAGATGGCCTGGAGAATCAACAGGGTGAAGACATAGTCCAAGAGAAGTGAACCAGGCCTGTCCCGCTCTTGTGAAGCACCCATTCTTTTCCCTGGTGCTTGTACAGGAGAACGTTCTGGAATGCTCCCTGTTTCTCCTCAGTCCCAAATTTCATAAAAATCCTCCTGGTCAGTGGCCACCAGCATGAAAGTTGAAAAATATTAAATAAAATATGAAGAAGACTGAAGAGTACCTCTGAACATGTGCAGATGAGATTTTCCTCCCATCAGAGCAAACTTCACAGACGAATCCTCTGGGAGGGGTCTTTTCCAGAAACCAAGTGCTGAAGTACCATTGCTCTAGGCCAGAGGTCTGCAACCTGCAGCTCTCCAGATGTTCATGGACTACAAATCCCATCAGCCCCTGCCAGCATGCATGGCCATGAACATCTGGAGAGCCACAGGTTGCAGACCCCTGCTCTTGGCCCACCTGCACAAGTAGATCTTGTGCTCCCTCAGCAGGTCCAGGTAACAGGTATTCCACAAGAGTTTCTCCACCCGCAGCTCCTGCCCAATGAGCTGAACTTCTGCTTCCAGCACTGTAAGTTTCTCCATGGCTTCACTGCTGGACTCCTGCAACTTCCATATTTTCTCCTCCAGCTCTTCAGCACCTGAAAACACCGAGGCATTGGCCGCAGAGGACTCCCCTTTCTCAAGGGCCCCGACCTGGCAATGAGTGAATCTGAAGCCATCCTTTCTACCACATATCTGCCATGGTGCAGGTTGGGTGTCTTTATCTTCCAGCCAAGTATTTGTGGAGAAGGAGAACCTTCATATGTTTCTGCCCCGGACTGGAACTTTAAACCCTACATTGAAGGTAAGAAGAGCTCTGCTGGATCAGACCAGTAGTCCATCTAGTCCAGCATCCTGGCTCACACAGTAACCCACCAGTTACCCCTAGAGAATATGCTGCCACAGGAAGTGGTGATGGCCACTAACCTGGATAGCTTAAAAAGGGCTTGGACAGATTTATGGTCGATCTATGGCTACCAATCTTGATCCTCCTTGATCTCAGATTGCAAATGCCTTAGCAGACCAGGTGCTCAGGAGCAGCAGCAGCAGAAGGCTATTGCTTTCACATCCTGCATGTGAGCTCCCAAAGGCACCTGGTGGGCCACTGTGAATAGCAGAGTGCTGGACTAGATGGACTCTGGTCTGATCCAGCAGGCTAGTTCTTATGTTCTTATTTTCTGAATACAGGGCACAGAGGCCAAGGATTTCATTTGATGCTGCCTCCTGGAACTGGTAGGGAGGAGAGATGCCAAAACAGTCCTAGCTTCCTCCCACAGGACCTGCAAGTATTTGCCCTACCTGTCTCACTGGCGGCCCCCAGCCACATGAGTCTAATGGCCATAGGGTTGCCAGGTCTCCCCTGGCCAACAGCATGGGATGGGGGTAGGGTTGCCAGATCCAGGTTGGGAGATTCCTGGAGATTTGGGGATGGAACCTGGGGAGGAGAGGGATCTCAGTGGGATACAGTTGCACAGAGTCCAGCCTCCAAAGCATCCATCTCCAAGAGAAATGGTCTCTGTAGTTTGGAGATGAATGGAAATTCTGAGGTATCTCCAGGTCCCACCTGGAGGTTGACATCCTTAAATGGCCAGGAGGTGGGGGGATCTATGTGCACACGCACGCACACTCCACTTCTCAATTCTCCTCTTCCCTATAATACCCCTATCATGCCAGACACCTGCCTGTGGGGGCCAAGGATTCAGATCAGGGGAGAAAAAGCTGTCCTTCCGATGGACCTCACCGATGCCCTCTAGCCATGAGATCATTGAGGTGCAAGCCTAGGGCAGAGATTGAAAACAGAGAGGAGGCCTCTGTGGAGGGAACAAAGGGCTGGCTATGGCTTGGTGCTCTGCTTAAGGCAAAAGGATAATCCATGGCCTCACGGATGAGCCTGGGGCAACTAAAAACAGTTTCCAGGAGTTGACCCTTCTCTTAAATGAAGCTGGGCCATTAGTGTGGACTCCCCCATACAGTTGGGAAATATCTGGAGATTTGGGGGGCAGAGGAACTTCAGTGAAGAAGAAAAATCTGGATTTATACCCCATTCTTCTCAACCATGAGGAGTCTCAAATCGGATGCAAGAAACCCCAACAGTTCACACATGCAGGCGATTGAAATCCCCACTGAGCTCAGCTTTGGGAGAACCACACTCTCAGCTTCAGCAGCCCCACGAGGAAGAAATGAGATCCCACCAATAACCACCATGAGCTTTGTGGAAGTGTCAAGCCCCCACCCCAATCCCCTTTGTCATAGACAGATCTTCCCAGGCAGGCCTGGCTTCAAATAACTCAGCTGGGCTTCTCATCTGTGCTGCTGCCCTACAGACCTTCTGTAGTCTGCAATGGAGGCAGCTCCCCCTTATCTACTTACCTGTTTTGCAAGGTTGCTGCCAATGTGAATCAGGGCTCCTCGGTTGGGTTTGCAGATTCCCCGCCCAGTCAGCTGCCTTAACAGGAATACACTTCTGCTCAACCAGGAGGATAAATGTAGCAGAAGAGGATTCATTCCCGCCTGCATGTTAAACCAGCAGTGGCTGTTCCTCTTCCCCCTCCCCTGGTTTCTGGCCTTGGAGATGTTCTAGGCCAGTGGTTCTCAATCTGGGGGTCAGGACCCCTTTGGAGGTCGAACGACCCTTTCACAGGGATCGCCTAAGACTCTCTGCATCAGTGCTCTCCATCTGTAAAATGGATAAATGTTAGGGTTGGGGGTCACCACAACATGAGGAACTGTATTAAAGGGTCATGGCATTAGGAAGGTCGAGAACCACTGTTCTAGGCAAATTGGAAACAGACTGGCTTAATAGCCCCAAGCGGTGGGGTGCGGGCCTTGTTGAACTTAAAACATCCATAATATTGGCTGTTTGGGCTACTGGAAGTTCTGCTCCAACTTTTCACTTTTCATCTTGCAAATCAGTCTGTAGAAATAGCACCAGTGGGGAAAATGTCTTACCCTCAGCACAGATTTGGGTCTTTTGTTCTTATGCATCCAGAGGAGCATCCCATGTGACCAGAAAACCTGCACCCACAAGCAGGGCCTAGTGTCACTGGGGCAGGGGGTGTTTACGTCCTGTGAAGAATCTCAGTGCAGTTTCAAGGGCTCAAAAAGGGGCATATATGCCTGTAGAGTTGAAAAAGGCAGGGGCAATCTGGCAGAACCCAAAGAAAGGATCTGACACTCACCCCCCCCCCCTTCAAAACACGTGC
The DNA here is from genome assembly GCF_021028975.2 of Sphaerodactylus townsendi. Classification (NCBI taxonomy): domain Eukaryota; kingdom Metazoa; phylum Chordata; class Lepidosauria; order Squamata; family Sphaerodactylidae; genus Sphaerodactylus; species Sphaerodactylus townsendi. The sequence continues at coordinate 103,939,219 of NC_059430.1, forward strand.
CCCAAAAGAGGAACCTCTGGTTTTGTCTCTTTTTGGTTTCACTTAGTACAATCTATTTCTCTGGGATATTTCTCATGGTATCTTTCCTATGTGCTACCAGGCTGGTGGGAAGTTATTTTGTTATTGCTCTAGTATTGCGCTGGAAGACTAAGTGGGTCAGTCTAGAGGTTCTCAGGAGGTCCCGAGGGGTGGAAGTGGGTTATCAGGGTGCCTCAGGAGCTGATTGATCCCAGCATGGACTCTACTGTAGGCCCAGGCTAGCCCAGTCTCATCAGATTTCAAACGCTAAGCAGAGTCAGCCCTAGTTAGTATTTGGATGGGAGACCACCAAGGAAGTCCCGAGTTGCTACACAGTGGAAGCCAATGGCAACCCACCTCTGAACATCTCTTGCCTTGAAACCCTTACGGGGTCACCATAAGTTAGCTGCAACTTGATGGCACTTCCCACCAAAACCAGGCCCTACTGCAGAGACCAGAAAACGCCACAGACACTATGCTTTGGTGACCCTTCTCTGCCCACCCCAAACAGATCTCCTGGTCACGCCAGCTACTGCCTTCCAGGAAGACAGGCTGTTTTCACACACTTCAGTTAATGAACTTTCTCTGCACTTTAGTGACCACAACAGGATTTCCTTGTGCAAAACAGGAAAATCCACTTGCAAATGATGGGTGAAGAGTACTGAAAGTGCATCATCCAACGGGCGCAAAAGCAACTGCAGATGGCCTCGGCTTCTTGCACAGATTGGGACTTGGAAGGCCATCTGCTCGTATTCCTTCCCAAAATCACACGCCATCTCCACCCCATGCCCCAGAGAACTCAGCCCACAGAAGAAGAAGAGTTTTGGATTTATACCCCACCTTTCTCTCCTTCAAGGAGACTCAAGGTGGCTTACAAGCTCCTTTCCCTTCCTCTCCCCACAACAGATGCCTTGTGAGGTAGGTGAGGCTGAGAGAGTTCTGAAGAACTGTGACTAGCCCAAGGTCATGCAGCAGGAATGTAGGAGTGCAGAAACACATGTGGTTCACCAGATAAGCCTCTGTCACTCAGGTGGAGGAGTGGGGAATCAAACCCAGTTCTTCAGATTAGTGTCCACCTGCTCTTAACCATTACACCATGCTGGCTCTCAGGAAGGAGACTGCTGACTCTAGGGAAAAACACAAGCCTTGCCCAATGGGAAACTTCACCCAGAAGGTAAGTGAAACCTTCCCTAGAGGAATTCCAACACTGCTGAGGGTCTCCCTGATGTTGGAGGCGCCTGAATCAACCTAACCCCCTTTTCACATATAATCGAGGTCTGAAAAATTAGGCCCATTCCAGAATTTCCCACGCATAATGAACACATTCTCTCCCTAATTCTAAGCTTTGACACCCACTTACATAGGGCTTGCTTGTGGCACCAGTCCTGAGCTGCCCTTGAAGATGTCAAAGGCTGGGACCGCAAAAGCTAACTGACCTAACCAGCCGGGCAGAGCAACTCCCGGAACCTTCAGTGGCTTTCAGAGGAGCAGCGGTCGGAATGTAGGCTCGATCTCAGCAGCTGGGAGGTGAGGCAAAGGTTCTCCCCCTGGGGGACTCTGTACGCGCACAGAGACCTGTACTACTTTTTTGCAATGCTTGAAGTCCCCTTTCAACCGGATGCTCTGCATGGCCAATTGGCCATGCTGGCAGGGCTGATGGGATTCGTAGTCCATGAACATCTGCAGAGCCGCAGCTTGCAGACCCCTGAACTAGCCTCACACTAACATGTACATTTCTAGGTATGGCTGCAGGGACATTCCGCCCAGGGGGACATATGGGGTCAAATGTCCTCAGGCCGTGGCCATTTAGTCATGTGGGGGCCCCCCGGAAAATTGCCCACCAAACCTTCCCCCTTCTCTCCCCCGCCCCCCCCCCCCCCCGGGTTCATACACTGATTTCAAGACCTGGTGCAAAAAAATGTTGTCTGGTCGTGGTAAGGGAGGGTGGCCACCTTTACCGGAGAGGGGTGGGTGGGCAGAATACTCAGATTTTGCACCGGGCTACATTTTCCCAACACACTGTCTGGTTGTCACAGGGAAAAGAGTCACCTCCAGCTCAGAGGAGGGGGGTGCGCTTTAGTATTTTAGTTCCAAAAAGCAGGTAAGTGGACTAAAGTCAGGCTCACCCAAGTGCTATCCCCCTGCCCCTTTCTCTCCAGTGTGAAGCAGATGCACCAGGACACTTAAAGGCACCATTTTTAGTTTCCAGCAGCTCACCCTGTGGCTGACCCCCTTGTTGGTCTGTAATGTTTGGATCATTTTTTTTTCAAAAATGGAAAATTAAATACCAAGATTTATTTTAAAAAGACAACCGACGACCACCCAACGTACATGAGACACCCCCCCCCCCCAATATCATCAGTAAGAGGCGGCAGTGGCACGTGGAGACATCAACAGGAGCATCTCTCAGGGGTTCTTTTACATACACGATGAAACGGTAAGTGCGGCCAATGAGAAGAGGGCTTCTATTTCCGATCAGTGAGGAAACAAGATGCGCCAGGAGCCAGGGATTATCACCACCAGATCTGGGCTACAAGCAAGAGGAGGTGCGTAGGTCTAGAAAGGAGCTGGCATTGTGCTTATTCAGTCTCTTGGCCTGGACTACTGGGCGGGGAGTGGGGGAGAGGTCGATCCTGGAGGTTTCGCTGCGGAAGAGCCTAGTAGTCCTGTAGGGAGGAGAGAAGGAAGGGCGTCAATGAAGGCATACACGGAGACCTAACTTGATCCTCCCACCCACTGATCCAAGGGGGCAAAAAGAGGAAAGGGAAGTTCCAAACAGCAGTAACAGAACTAGTTCTTGGGAAATACAGTGCAGACCCTAACTTCTTGATGAAAGGCAACGTAATACAGAACTAAACTAGGATCTGGGAGACACAGATTCCAGTCCCTGCTTTGCCAAAAAATGGGGGAAGGAAGGAGGGAGAGTGTCAGACCAAGATCTGGGAGAGCCAAGTTCAAATCCCCACTCTCTCACGAAAGCTTGCAGGGTGACTGTGGGTCACTCACACACTCTAAATAACTCATAGGGTCATTGTGAGGATAAAACAAAGGAGGGGAACTAACGTGAGCCATTTTGGGAGAAAGGCTGTGAAGTAAATACAATGAATAAATAATAAGAGTTTGGATTTATACCCCCCTTTTTTTCTCCTGTAAGGAGACTCAAAGGGGCTGACAATCTTCTTTCCCTTCCCCTCCCACAACAAACACCCTGTGAGGTGGGTGGGGCTGAGAGAGCCGCGCAGAGCTGTGACTAGCCCAAGGTTACCCAGCTGGCATGTGTTAGAGTGCATAAACTAATCCGGTTCACCAGATAAGCCTCCACAGCTCAAGTGGCAGAGCGGGGAATCAAACCCGGTTCTCCAGATTAGAGTGCACCTGCTCTTAACCACTACGCCACAGCTGCTCCCTATGCTTTCCCTCCAATTAATTGAAAGGAAATAGTCAAGGGCAAACTAAAGAATTTTTCCTTAATGTTTCTAGCTAATGTAAGATACATTCAGTCCCCAATCCAAGATAGCGGCTGATGAAACGAGAGGTCGGTTCTGGTAATGTGGCCTGAGACAGAAAGCCTCAGAAAAACGACCAAAGGTTGAGGGAGGGGAGCCCCAAATATTTGACATCCAGGCTGATACTTACAGTGCGGGGCTTTTTGTTCAACTTGAGATCAATCCTGGAAGGGAAGAAAGCAGAGAAGAGTGGTCAGGCCAGACTGGGGTCGCAGAGAGCTTAAAAGCCCCAGCGGCTGCATAAGGCAGGTGGTCAGTTCCTCCCCACTCACCAGCACAGCCAAGCCAAAGCAGAACTTCCCACCCAACCCTGCTCAGAAGGGCAGATTTCTACCCACGCAGAGACAATCAGGCAGAGAGAACAAGTCATGCACTAGGTTAGCATGTTAATAATGCAGCTCATTTACTAAGTGTCAGAAGTAAAGAGGGGTTGGATACACCCGCAGTCACCCAAGGGGCGCCTGGTATGTTTAGGGAATCACCACATCTGCCCAGTTAATCAACTTTAGAAAGCAAAGCAGGGGGAAAAATCAGTTAAACTCAAGAGAAGTTTATCTGCTTTTTAAAACGATGTAAAGAAGCGGAAGAATGAAGCCGACTGAATTATGATTATTCTTTTTTTTTGCCAAAGTTATTAAATAAAGTATTACCTCCGTTAACGCTTTTGTCTGTTTTTTTTAAAAAACGTGCCAGCCTAACCTAATATACATACCTACAATTAAACAGATAAACTATGGGTTAGAATAGTTTTGAGGAGAGAGGACTTGAGGGAGGGGGGAGGGGGGGAGGAAGAAGGGTCGGCACACTAACGACACAGCACAAAAAGCAAAGTCAAGTCAAACTTACTCAAAGTCATAATCAAACATGCCAGACGGACTGAGGGGCAGCATTTGAAAGGAAGAAAGCAACAGAAATTAATTGACTAAGGAATTAAATCCATTAGTTGATTAGCCACCCTAGCAAGAGTATTCCAAAATAAAGACAGCCAATGACAAGGCGCTACACAGTCAGACCCCCTAGAATCCCTCGCCCCAACACCACCGTGAAGAGCTCTCTCTGCCTGACACCCTGAAGCGTTGGGGGCAGGAGCGGGAGTCAGCAAGGTTAGAAAACCTGCAGGGGCGGCAGGAAGGAGCAAAGAACCGGGTTGCGGGGGGTGTTGCCATTTTGAAATCACAAGCCCATAGGGAAAGCAATGGCCTGCTTTGGCCACATGTGAATTTGAAAACGTTTAAGGAAACATGTGGGTAATTTGTCAGGGAAAACTAAGACAAGAAAGTCAAACACAGCAAAATCCACAAGCAAGAGACGAGAGGAGAGGCGGAGCATCCTACAAAAACCGCAACCCAAATTTGTACAGATCTTGATTTCAGGGCTCTGCAACTGCTGAAGAGAAAAAAAGAACCTGAGCCCACCCCCCCACCCCCCCGAGCGGACTCATTCACTGATCAGTATTTTGGCGGCAACCAAGCAAGCAGAGGGCACAACTGGAAGCGTCAGGCATAACTCGGGGGTGTGGGATGGCAAACGGGTCAGTTTCAGCTGCCAGGATCATAGAAATGATCAGATCCAGACATTGCACAAATATAAGGGCCCAACCACCTGCAATTTTGTGTCTACACCACCACCCCATGGCCAAAGTTACTGGCATGAAGACTTTCCTCCCTTTCAAAAAATACTGTCTTCCTGATCGTGGCTTTGCCTGGATCTGAGCCAAGTTCGCCTGCTGCTGTGATGGGAATAACTTCTTGCTGGTGATTCTAAAAAGAGTCTCCTTTGTATGCATGATGATGAACGGAACTCACTGCTTATCAGCTGCCATTTCATTTCATTTAATCAGCAGCGTCAATAATCGGAGTTAGAAGGAAAAGGCTTTCTTCTGTCCAAGGGTAGGAACTCTAGACCAGTGTTACTGCTCAAAACACCTCAGTTTTTGTAAACACCTCAGTAACACCTCAGTTTGGCCAGTGTTACTGAGGTGTTTACAAAAACTGAGGTGTTTTGAGCAGTAACACAAAATCTGAGGTGTTTTGAACAGTAACACCTCAGTGTTACTGCTCAAAACCCCTCAGTTTTTGTAAGCCCTCTTCCCCCCAGCCCACCCCCCAACTACCTTCTGCACAATAGGTCTCTTTCCTGACATCAGCAGCCTTTTCCAGCACAGCTCAGGACCCAGAGAAAAACCAGCAGACATCCTCCAAAAGACAGAGCCTTCCCCAGCCCCTCCCCCCTCCGCACTTGCCCGGTTGGCTCACCTGTGTCGGTTTTTGTTCTTCCGTTTTTTGTGGCTACTGTGGTGGCTGCCTGTGGAGGTGGAAGAGGCGGCTTTCTGGGGCTTGACACCTTGAACAGAGCCGTCCAGCTCTTCCGCTTCCTCCTGACTTGGCTCGTTTTCCTGGTTGTGGAAATCTGGGGAAGTGTCACTCTCGGTCCCGCTACCAGGCTCCCCTGCAATGGGACAAAGCCAAACAGGTGCAGCTCAGGAAACGAAGCCATCTTCTAGAACCCCCCCCCCTTCCCCCAGTTAGAGTCATCCCACTGGTACCACCGAGCGCCGAGCAGAGCAGATGGTAAGTTTCTACTCATATCTAGCTGATTGGTTAGGGTCAGGTATATTTTTAACCCTTCTAAAGTTCAGAGCAGAATAAGAAGCAGTAAACATGTAGGAAAAGAAGGAGGAGGGAGAAAGAAGGAGGAGGAAGAGGAGGAGAAGACAGAAGAAGAAGAAAAGAGTTTGGATTTATATCCCACCTTTCTCTCATGTAAGGAGTCTCAAGGTGACTTACAAGCTCCTTTCCCTTCCTCTCCCCACAACAGACACCTGGTGAGGTAGGTGGGGCCAAGAGAGTTCCAAAGAACTGGGACTACCCCAAGGTGACCCAGTAGGAATGTAGAAGTGCAGAAACTCATCTGGTTCACCAGATAAGCCCCTGCCACTCAGGTGGAGGAGTGGGGAATCAAATCCTGGTTCTCCAGATTAGAATCCACCTGCTCTTAACCATACACCACGCTGGAGAGGGCTGGATAATGCAAGGCTGCATCTAAACCTCTCCTCAGAGGGACTCGTGTCAGAGAGAGTATCAGTCACATTTCACTGCAGGATTCTGCAGGATACTGACTCCACTCTTTTAAAGCTCAGAAGCCTACAGTGTGGAAACAAAATCCACCAGGGGAAGGACCGGCTTGTGGGAGAGGGGGCTCAACTTACGTTTTTCAATGAGCTGGTCTTGAACTCCTGCCAGTGCACTGACTGCCTACAAAACCAGAAAAGATCAGAGTGAGTAGAACTGAAACTTCCAGGTAGATTTTGTTCACTTCTCCCAGCACTCCCACAGGAACCTAAGTATGAAGCGGCCTCGGAAGACTGTCCAGAAACTCCATCCAAACCAGAACATGGTAGCCATAATGTTAATGGGGGCCTGCTGCAATTAATATGTTTAGTCAGTTCTATGCCAACTGCAGAGGCTTCTGGTAAATTTCCAGGCTAGATTAAAGGAGAGGGTGTGGCTCAGCATGCAGAAGGTCCCAGGTTCAATCCCCATTATTGCTAGTTTAAAGGATCAAGTAGTAGGTGGTGTAAAAGATACCGGCTTTGATGGGCTGATTCAGTATAAGGCAGCTGCAGGTGACTGCTGATCTCTTGGGCCTCATAAACTGCTGCCCTTGCTCAGAGATCAGCTGGAAGCCCCAACTACAGATCTCTGAAAAAGTAACCAGGTGCTGTCCTGGAGCTTTGGAACTCTTATCTGGCTCCAGAAAAATTATCTTAGCTCCTTCACTGGGGGCTTTCCAGAAACAACTGCAAAACTGATTGCAGAAAGCCCTGGAGCAAACTAAAGATGCTGTTCTTTTTACTAGTTTTAACTGCTGTTGGATGTTATGGTGACTTTCACAAGCACATTATTTTGCGCTGTTTTACTTGTGAGTTACCGTGAGCTACATCTGAAAAAAAAGCGTATAACTAACAACAAGCAATATTAACTATACTCTGCAACTGTAATACATGAGTGTAGCCTTTGCATCCTGAGGACCCACCCCCACCTCCCACCCCCAGGAACGGCATCCAGGAGAATAAAAATTCTGCACATTATCACTGGGGGCAGGTACATCTATGAGCTTAGCTGCTCTGAACAGGTACAATATGTGCTGTTTAGCCTATCAATGAAGAAGCAGCTGGTTGTGACGAATGGAGAAGTGACAATAGAATGTAAAGTATGGTGGCAGGCAGAGGAGGTTCAAAAGCAACACTGTATAGATGGGTGGAACTTCCCATGATTGAGCATGAGAACAGGCCTGCTGGATCAGACCATCAGGTACCTACAGTGCCTAGTCAGTTGCCCTGGAGGGCCAAAAAAGCAGGCCAGATGCAGTGGCGGAGCTATAATGGGAAAGGGGGTGCGCTGCGCACAGGGCGCGCGCCTGGGGGGGATATCACCTTTGCCTCTGCCCTCTCTTCCTCCCCCACCCCTCCTCCTTCCCCCCATCCCTACTTACCTTAGTTTAAAGCAGCCTGGTGGGAACTACACTTCCTGGTGTAGAAAAAGCGGCCTGGTAGGAACAACACGCAAGGTCACCTGAGAAGTGTAGTTCCCACCAGGCCGCTTTTTCTACACCAGGAAGTGTAGTTCCCACCAGGTTGCTTTAAACTAAGTGGAGGGATGCGGGGGTGGGTGCCATTTTGCCCTGGGCACCATTTTCCCCTCCTACGCCTCTGGGCTAAAGCCCTCAATGCTGTCTCCAAGCCCATTATTTCAGAGGTTTGCTGGCTGTGAACAGGCTGCAGAATCCTGACTGGGCTCCATATCATTCAAAAACACAGACGAACAAGTTCAGTGGTTTCTTCTTGCCACTACCACGAAATTGCCTCTGCTAAAAGTAGTCCTGGGAAAGTGATATAGAGGTTGGTGGGCAGCCTGCTACTTTCTTTGACACTGAAAGCCTTGTGTGGGCATGCTCAAAAGCAGCAACACCAGGCTTTGGTGTGACACGACATGGAACATATCCTATGCACGCCTCCCACAAGCCGAGGGAATTGGCTGCTCTTGGTGAATGCGAACGGGGGGGACTCACAGCAGCCGAGGTGACCGAGGACTTGCTAAAAAGGCGCTCAGCTTCTTTGAATTTCCTGTTCCGTCGATCATTCTTGCTGTTGGAATTCCTAGACAGAGAACAACTGCCATAAACGAAGGACAGAGCTTTAGAAGGAAGCCCTCGCTCCACCTGCCAAGATGCACTTTGAGGGCCCAGAAAGGCTCTGTAGAGAAGAGAGTGCCCAGCAGCCCCCCAAGGGAAACACCAGCACTTGGGCTTGGCTGGAGGTCTTTTGGCCATTGAACTGGGCAGGGCAGCCCCTGCACAGAAACAAGATAAGGCTGCGAATGGTCTTCGACCTGCATATCCGAGGGACCAGATCTCCCCATACGGCCCTCTGTTCTTCGGAGGAGAACGTGTTGGAAGCCCCTGACCCAAAAGACATCTGGCTGGCTTCCACAAGGGTCAGGGTTTTTACGGCCCTGGCCCCTACCTGGTGGAATAGGCTCCCTAGAGATCAGAACCCTGAGGAATTTACAAGGTTTCCACAGGGCCTGCAAGATGGAGCTATTCCGCCAGACTTTTCCATCTGGCCAGCTGGGTTGACTGCTATATTCGACCTCCATACTACCATCTTGGCCTCCCGTGGGCATGGAGGGGGGTGGGTCTTTGCCATCTGCTGTTGCTACTGTTAATTGATTTCACTGTATTATTCTTTGGTTGTTTTTATTGTTTAATTATTCGCTGCCCTGAGCCCTGAGGGCAGGAAATAAATGTAATAATTAAATTTATTAAATTTATTAAATAAGGGAAGAGAAGATGTGTTCTTCCTAGTGCTGCCAACGTCCAGGTGGTGCCTGGAGATCTTCTGGAATTACAATTGATCTCCACACTGCAGAGATCAACATTTTGGCTTCTTGGACCATGGTCTGCTGTATCATGAAGAGGGACTACTGGCAAGGGATGGGTTACACCTCACGGCTGTAGGGAAGAGCATTTTTGCCAGGAGATTGACACACCTTATCAGGAGGGCTTTAAACTCAGTGAAGTTGGGGAGAGAGTCAATATTCAAGTGGGAAAGAGTTCACCTAGTACTAGAGAGAATTGGCTGAAGTTTATAGAGAGAACTGAGATAATAGTTCAAAAACCCAACAGTGAGCGGGATGAAACCTTAAATAAGGGCATGAACCAAAGCGTTCGATGTCTCTACACTAATACATAAAGCATGGGTAATAAAGAGGATGAACTGAACTCTTAACATGGCATAATAAATATTATATAATAGGCATCAGAGCCCCTTGGGGATGGGGCGGTATATAAGTTCAAAAAATAAATAAAATAAATAAATAAATCACTGAAACCTGGTGGGATAAATCTCACGACTGGACTGTAATAATTGAGGGGCATGACCTATTCCAGAGAAATAGATCAATAAGGAAAGGCAAAGGAGTAGCACTATATATCAGGGATGATTACACTTGTGAGCAGGCCCATGACTTAAATCCTGGTACCCAGGTTGAGAGCATCTTGGTAAAAATTGAGGGAGAGAAGAACAACAGTGATCTCACTGTGGGGGGGTCTATTATAGACCCTCGAGCCAGACTGAAGAGTTGGATGATGCCTTCCTGGAGCAGATGACCAAACTTTCACAAAGAAAAGAAATAGTAGTAATAGAACATTTCAACTATCCAGATATTTGCTGGGAATCAAACTCTGCCAAGACTACCAGGTCCAACAATTTCCTCACTCGCCTTGAAGACAATTTAATGGTTCAGAATGTGGACAAGGCAACAAGGGGATCGGCTATTTTAGATCTGCTCCTAACCAACAATTATAATCTGATTAATGGGGTGGGAGTGGTGGGTCCTTAGGTGGGAATGACCATGTTCTCCTGGAGTTCATTATACAATGGAAAGGGGATGCAAAGTCTAGTAGGACACGCGTTCTAGACTTTCAAGAAAGCTGATTTCAGTAAACTTTAGAAACTACTGGGTGTGATCCCATGGTTAAGAATACTAAAAGAGAAGGGAGTACAAGTTGGTTAGGAGTTCCTTAAAAGTGAGATCTTGAAGGTACAATTTCAAACAGAGAAAAATGGGAGGTGTCTAAAGAAACCAGGATGGATGTCTAAAGAACTCTCAAGTGAGCTAAGATATAAAAGGGACATGTACAAGAAATGAAAAAGGGGGGAAATTACTAAAGAGGAATTCAAACAAATAGCCAAGACATGTAGGGGAAAAGTCAGAAAAGCTAAAGCTCACAGTGAGCTCAGACTTGCAAGACATAAAAAGGGCTTTTTTGGTTATGTCTGTAGCAAAAGGAAGAAAAGGGATGTGATAGGGTCACTGTGTGGAGAAGCTGGTGAAATTCTGACAGGGGACAGAGAAAAGGCAGAACTACTCAACACCTTCTTTGCCTCCGTTTTTTTGCAAAAGAAAAACAGTGCTCAACTGGGGGGAAATGGATCAGAAGATACAGAAGGGGAAATTCAGCACAGAATAAATGAAGAGGTAGTACAGGAATACCTGAATACTTTAAATGAATTCAAGTCTCCAGGACATGATGAACTATATCACAGGGTATTAAAAGAACTGGCAGAAGTAATCTCAGAATTGCTTGCTATAATCTAAGAACTCCTGGAGAACAGAGGACTGGAGGAGAGATAATGTTGCCCCCATCTTCAAAAAGGGGAAAAAAGAGGACCCAAACAACTATTGCTCAGTCAGCCTGACATCAATACCAGGAAAGATTCTAGAGCAGATCATTAAACTGACAGTCTGTAAGCACTTGGAAGAGAATAATGTGATCACTGAAAATCAACATGGGTTTCTCAAAAACAAGTCACACCAGACTAATCTCATCTCTTTTTTTGACAGAGTGACAAACTTGATAGATGAAGGGAATGCTGTGGACATAGCATACCTTGATTTTAGCAAGGCCATTGACAAGGCGCCTCATTATATTCTTGCGAGCAAGCCAGAAAGGTGTGGACTAGACAATGCAACTGTTAGATGGATCTGTTGACTGGCCGAACACAAAGAGTGCTCATCAATGGCTCATTTTCATCCTGGAGAGAAGTGAGTAGTGGAGTGCCTCAGGGTTCTGTTCTGGGCCCAGTGCTAGTCAATATTTTTACCAATGACTTGGGTAATGAAATAGAGGGCATGTTCATCAAATTTGCAGATGATACCAAATTTGGAGGGGTAGCTAATACCCTGGAGGACAGGGGCAGGATTCAAAATGATCTGGATAGATTAGAGAGCTGGGCCAAAACTAACAAAATTAATTTCAACAGAGATAAATGTAAGATTCTACACTTAGGCAGAAAAAATGAAATGCACAGATATAGGATGTGTGACAGCAGTACATGTACAGTGATCTGGGAATCTTAGTAGACTACAAACTGAACATGAGTTGGCATTGTGATATGGCAGCCAAGAAAGCCAATGCAACTCTGGGATGCAACAATAAGAGTATAGTGTCTAGATCCAGGGAAGTAATTGTACCATTAGGAAGAACTTTCTGACTGTCAGGGCTTTTTGACAGTGGAACTCACTGCCTCGGAGAGTGGAGGAGCCTCCTTCTTTGGAGGTTTTAAAACAGATGAACAGGAGTGTTTTGGTTGTGTGTTCCTGCATGGCATGGGGGGGGGGGGGACTTGATGGCCCTTGTGGTCTCTTCCAACTCTATGATCAATCCCCCAGGAGGATATGATCGATTTGGAGGATGGGCTCTGTGAAACAACGTTCATGCTAAACTCCACCTTAGAGTCAGTGTGGTGTAGTGGTTAAGAGCGGTGGGCTCTAATCTGGTGAACAGGGTTCGATTCCCCATTCCTCCATATGAAAACCTGCTGGGTGATCTTGGGCCAGTCACAGTTCTCTCAGAACTCACAAGGTGGCTGTTCTGGGGAGGGGCAAGTAATGGGTATGTAAGCCACTTTACGTTTCCTCACGGATGAGAAAAGCGGGGTATAAGTCCAAACTTTCCTTCTTCTTGCCCAAACCCTGCCTTCTCCAGGTCACACCCCCCAAATCTCCAGCAATTCCCCGGTTCTGAATTGGCAACGCCTAGCCCTGCTGCCTTCCTCCCCTGCAAGCCCGTCCCGGACTCACTTCTGGTTGGTGAGGTAGCGGTCCCAGCCGCGGATGATGTTGCCGTACATCTGCGTGTCCTCCAGGTAGCTGCCCTCGAAGGCGTAGATCTGCCGCTCGAGGTTGGCCAGCGTCTCCTGCCGGGCGGGAAGGCAGCCTTAGTGGCCCGGCTGCAGCAGCGGCAGCAGCAGCAGCAGGCCGCCCTGCCCCGCCCCGCCTCGTTCCTCCAGCCCGCCTCCCCCGAGGACGAGGCCCACCGCCGCGGCCTAGCCCAACCCAGCTCGCCCTCCCTATCTCCCTCCCTCCCTCGCGGCCCGGCTCACCCACCGCCAGCTCCTGCTTGCGCTTGACCAGCTCCGCCAGCTCGCGGCGGGTGTCCGGGATCTGCGGCGGGGCGCCGGCCTTGGCAGCCGCCCCGTGAAGCGCCGCCATGGCCGGCCCGACCGGGGAGTGGCGATGCCTTGCCGCGCCGCCGGGGGCAGCAACAGCCGCAGCCGCCAGCCCTGCCTATCCTGGCCCGCCGAGCGCTTCGATTCCGGCTCGGCCAGGCGGCCTCCGGGCACCAGGGGCGCCCTGCCCTCCACGTGCTTTCGGACAGGAAAGCCGGACCCAGGCGCGCTTCTGCCCCGGACGGAGGTCGCCGCTCATCCTGCCCGGGCAGGCGGTTCTTGCACGGCCGCTCTGTGGTTTAAGTGCCTTCTAGAGCTCAGGCTCCAGGCCCAGAGGTCCAGGGTAGACGTAGGGTTGCCAGCCTCCTGGCAGTCGACCCTAATGAAAGTGGGGTCGGTTGCTGAAAGGTTAACAATCCAAGCAAGCAAGCACCTGTATGGCTAATGGTATTAATGTGCCAGTGTCTCTAATATTCAATATACATACACTAAACAATCATAAATAAGCTTATATAACACAAACAGTATCTACACGGGTTTATTATTGCGTGCTGATTTACCAAAGGAAACAAACCAAGTCGTCCCTCTACAAAGGGCTCACTGCAACAAATCAACATTGAATAATATCCACATGGGCTGCCTGTCATGAATGACATTGTGATACCTTCACAATGGGGCATTATCATGTAATGTTCCAAAAAAAATCCTTTTCTAAAAAGTACAAAAATCCTTAAGGTTTCTTGTTGTTGCTTTGTTTTTGCTTAGCTATATAAGAACTGGCTGTCCAGGATAGAGACTCTGGCCTGTTATTCCACTCTGGTCTCAATACTTTCTACCAAAAGCCCCCTCTGCCTTAAGGGCAGCTTAGCCTTAAGTGACTTCTGGAGCTCAACCTCCAGGCCAAGAGGTTCAGGGTGGGCATAGGGTTGCCAGTCTCCTGGCCGTGGCTGGAGATCTCTTGGGATTAAACTGATCTCCAGGCAAGAGAGATCAGTTCTGGAGGAAATGGCTGCTTAGAAAGGTGGACTCTGTGGAATCCCACCCCCACTGAGCTCACTCCCTTTCCCAAATTCCACTTTGCTGAGGCTCTGGTCCCAAATCTCCAGGAATTTCCCAAGCCAGAGCTGGCAATCCTAGCCAGACCCAAAGCCCATGGGCGAAACTTAGGTGCTGCAGACGGAGCCTGTGGTAAATATAAGAGGGCATAATTGAGCCTCGCCTCACCTTGCAAGTCAGGGCCTCCTTCAAAGGACTCGGAAGCCACTCAAAGGGTCGCATCCAATGCAGGGTCTTGCAGTGTTGCAGCATGGAGTAACCCAGTTGGATCTGCAAAGCAGTTAGATACAAAAGGGGAATTCTCCACCTCAGCATTCCAAGCTATTTGGAACATCGTGTGGGTTCTGCAGCTCTAAACTGTGGGACTCATGAAGTAGGATTGCTGAGACCTTGGCTCCCTTCCTAGTTTCAGAAACTGCCCCAGCTCCATATCTACTCCAAAGTTTTAGGCTCACCAGCTTGGCTTGTGTCATCATCATCTACTGCTAAGTAAGGTTAATGGGCTAAGCAACATAACTACACCTCCCCGTGAACTCTCGGCATCATTACAATTGGTGACCACCTCTTTGTTCACTCAAAACTTTGCCTTCTCCTTTAGCAGTAAAAATGGAAACTATCCACTGACCCTTTTCTGGTCTCTTCCACTCTCCTTCTTCTACCATTTCCCCCTTCTCACAATCAAAACAGCACCATCAAAGCAGATAGGTAAAGTTAGTCTCCTGTGTGCCACCAGGTCAAAATAGACCCATGGGGTGATGTCATATCATGACGGTTACTAGGCTGACTTTGTTTATGGGGGTAATCTGCCATTGCCTTTCCCAGTCGTCTACCCTTACCCCAAGCAAGCTGGAGACTCATTTTACTGACCATGGCAGGAGGATGGCTGCGTCAACCTGCATTTGGCTTGGCAGGTAACCCTATAGGAAGCTGCTTCCAGTGACATCACTGTTCAGTGTGTCTGAGGAATCTAGCTTGACCTGCTGAAGTGACTCCTGTAAACCACAGGGTGATAATTTAGTAATTTTCTTGTTTAACTAAGGACAGCTGAGAATGGTAATCAGTGGCTAACTTCAATTGGCCTGGTTGTTGCTGAGCCTTAGAAAAAACATCTTACCTGGGGTTTTTTTTTAGTTGTTATTCTGTTATTTTACTGTTGAATGAGGTTTGAAATATCTCTTTGAACAAATCTTGGCTACTTTAAAGACCTGATGTTTTGGACTCGGTGCTTGTGAGTACAGCTTACCAGAATTAACCCAAGAGGTGAGGCGAACTACCCCTTCCAACCAATTAAATTTGCCCCTGTTGTTCTGAGCCCCTCTGCTCTTTGGAGGCTAAACATAAGCAGAGAAGCAGTTCTGTTCAAGGCATGTTCAGCACTCACAGTGGACAAGACAGTAAAATGGGACAATTGGTGCATGCTGTGACATGGATTGAATAAGATGATGAATGCAAGACTGGGGGTAATTAAACTAAGCAATTTTTTTAATCACCCTGAAGGTTTTGTGCAGGTAAACCCAACACCTACTTTATTATAAGTGTGGTGTAGTGCTGCATAGAAGCCATTCAAATGGTGATTCATCATACATGGCAGTCCATATCCATACATTCAGAATATGTGAACTGTGTTATATAGTTGCCAGGGAGGATGGATCCAACTGCCACCTACAGAGCAGTGGTGGGATTCAGCTGGTTCGCACCGGTTCAGTAGAACCGGTACCTAATTTTTGGTTGAGTTCTAATTTTTTGTTGAGGGGGGGGGGGAGCGAGGGGGTTTTCAGAGCCCCCTCTCCCAGGGGAGTGAAGGGGCTTTCAGAGCAGCGGTGACAAGCCCCCATTGCCCCCCTCCACCCCCACAAGAAGTTCCTCCGCAGCAGGTAAGTAAGCAGCAGGGGGTGCAAGGCAGTGGGGGCACACGGCGGGGTGGGTGGGTGAGCTAGTTGTTAAATTATTAGAATCCCACCACTGCTCCAGAGAAAAATGTACTCCTATGCAAAGTTCTGCAGACCAAAATCAGACCAAAATCGTTCTCAGCATACAGTTTCTGAAGAGTGGAGTTGCTCACACGAAGTTGGGTTTTGACTTGCAAAACTGCATTCATCTGTCTAGAAACAAGGGGAGTGAAGAGAGCCCCCCCCCCCCCCATATTCACAAACTATAAAATGAGGGTTGTCAGGCACTTTGATGTTTTTTATACAAGTTTCACTGGGGAAAAAAGGAAATATTTTCCTTCTCATCCTGCGACTTCTTTCCTGCATTTTTCTTAGCTATATTTTAAAAACAGCAGAAGTTGTTCTCCACGTTAATAGTAATTAACCGTCATCAAGTCGCGACCGACTCATGGTGATTCCATGAAGTTCCACCAAATGGGGGATTTCAAGGCAAGAGTTGAGCAGAGGTGGGTTTGCCATTGTTTGCTGGTACAGTGTTAATATTTTTGCAATGCTTGGCCTGGTCATTGTCAATTAATATGGGCACTACTATCCCATCCAAAGCTCCCACAAGCTATTTCCCAATAAAATGCTTACATTGGATGGGAATCTCAGCAATTGAACCTCAAACTCTGACCAACTTATGTCCTTTATGCGATAAAATCTGTTGTTAACATATTATTTGGGAGCCACTAATTTAGATTTTATCAATGTGTGTTCAGCACGAGTGTCTCTTAACCCCATGAGGTTCTCTTTATTAAGTCACTGCTTCCGTAAAGTCTTTACTTAGATTTTCTTCTACCCTAAACCTTCAAAACTTTTGCAACTTTGTGCATGTTCTCGTTGAACTAATTTGACAGTCTTGTTACTAGTTTTCTCTAGTTTAGGGCAGATCTAATGTGTCTCTCCTCCTGACGATGAAAGCAAGCAATCACTCTGGACTTAGTTTGTGCCATAGGGGCCCACCTTGCAGGGTTGGTGTATGTAGTTCCAACTTTCTCTTTTGGACTCCACTCTTGGGGTTTCTTACATGGACTTGGGAATAGGTTTCCCTCAAAGTCTCCCTCAATCTCATCCATTAAAGAGGCAACTTCTGCCATTGACTTTTTTCTCTTTGACGAACCTGAGCTCGTAAGGGACTTGTTTGTAAAATTGTTCTAAGCTGATCAGTTGCTTCAGCTCTTCAAAATCATATAGTAATCTTACTCCTTTCCACCCACCAATCCAGTGCTTTGTGTAGACAACTGCCCTTCTGGGAATATCTCACCTGGTTTGTGCTTTGTGTCTCTAAAGGCTTTGTGACTTTGTTCAGCTGTCAAGCCAAATCTGACTTTAAATTCCTCTTTAAATAAATCATAATCAGAGGTTTCCTCCTCTCCTAAATCGTCATAAACTTTGCTCAATAGTCCACACAATAGTAGACATAAATACAATCTTTTTTCATCAGCTATCTCCAAGTCATGGCATATTTGTTCGAAATTAAATAAATATGCTTCCAATGTATTGTCGAAGGCTTTCACGGCCGGAATCACTTGGGTGCTGTGTGGTTTCCGGGCTGTATGGCCGTGTTCTAGCAGCATTCTCTCCTGACGTTTCGCCTACATCTGTGGCTGGCATCTTCAGAGGATCTGATGTTGGAAAAAGCAAGTGGAGTATATATCTGTTGGAGTGTCCAGGGTGGGTGGGGAAACCTTGCCTGTGAGTAACAAAGGCGGCAACCAGGTCAATAGTTGAGGGCATCTGAATAGAAGTATGAGTAACAATGAAGACTATAGCCTGGGAGTAACCCTGTAGATAGCAAGGTCACTGGTGGGAGCATCTGAATAGAAGTATCTTGGCCTTTGTTTCTTCTGTCTATGGTCATCCTGTGTTTGTGTGGAGCTGGTTTGACACAGTCTTGACCCTAGTATTTTTCAACACTGGCAGCCAAGTTCTGTTCATTTTCATAGTTTCTTCCTTCCTGTTAAAATTGTCCATGTGCTTATGGATTTCAATTGCTTCTCTGTGTAGTCTGACATAGTGGCTTTCAGAGTGGTCCAGAATTTCTGTTTTTTCAAATAATATTCTATGTCCAGGTTGGTTTATCATGTGTTCTGCTATTGCTGATTTTTCTGGCTGAAATAGTCTGCAGTGCCTTTCGTGTTCTTTGATACGTGTCTGTGCGCTGCGTTTGGTGGTTCCTATGTAGACTTGTCCACAGCTGGATGGTATGCGATAGACTCCTGCAGTACCTAAAGGATCCCTCTTATCCTTTGCTGAACGTAGCATCTGTTGAATTTTCTTAGTGGGTCTGTAGATGGTTTGTAGGTTGTGCTTCTTCATCAGTTTTCCTATGCGATCAGTGGTTCCCTTGATGTATGGTAAGAACACTTTCCCTCTAGATGGCTCTTTATCTTTGTTCATGTGGCTTGTTCTTGGTCTTGCAGCCCTTCTGATTTCTGTATTAGAGTAACCATTAGCCTGTAGAGCCCTGTTTAGGTGATTCAATTCATCTTGTAGGAGGTGAGGTTCACAGATTCTGTTTGCGCGATGTACCAAAGTTTTGATGGTGCTCCTTTTTTGCCCTGGATGGTGATTGGAGTTTTTGTGTAGATATCTGTCTGTGTGAGTAGGTTTTCTGTATACCGTGTGTCCCAATTGCTGGTTTGGTTTGCGGATGACTAAAACATCTAAAAATGGCAGTTTTCCTTCATTTTCTTTCTCCATAGTAAATTGGATGTTTGGGTGGATCTTGTTGATATGGTCCAGGAACTTGTTTAGTTCTTCTTCTCCGTGGCTCCAAATGGTGAATGTGTCATCCACATACCGGAACCATATGGTGGGCTTTTTTGGTGCTGTTTTCAGGGCTTGTTTCTCAAAATGTTCCATATAAAAATTAGCTATTACAGGGCTAAGAGGACTACCCATGGCTACCCCATCTTTCTGTTCATAGTATTCATTATCCCACTGGAAGTAGCTGGTAGTGAGACAATGTTGAAAAAACAGAAATTCTGGACCACTCTGAAAGCCACTATGTCAGACTACACAGAGAAGCAATTGAAATCCATAAGCACATGGACAATTTTAACAGGAAGGAAGAAACTATGAAAATGAACAGAACTTGGCTGCCAGTGTTGAAAAATACTAGGGTCAAGACTGTGTCAAACCAGCTCCACACAAACACAGGATGACCATAGACAAAAGAAACAAAGGCCAAGATACTTCTATTCAGATGCTCCCACCAGTGACCTGGTTACTCCCAGGCTATAGTCTTCATTGTTACTCATACTTCTATTCAGATGCCCTCAACTATTGACCTGGTTGCCGCCTTTGTTACTCACAGGCAAGGTTTCCCCACCCACCCTGGACACTCCAACAGATATATACTCCACTTGCTTTTTCCAACATCAGATCCTCTGAAGATGCCAGCCACAGATGCAGGCGAAACGTCAGGAGAGAATGCTGCTAGAACACGGCCATACAGCCCGGAAACCACACAGCACCCAAATATGCCTCCACATTATCTCCTTTTTGATACTTTGAAAGTAGTTTTGTATCTATTGAAGGAATTTCTACATTACTGAGGGGCTTGGGTAATTCAGCCCTAAGCTGTATCTCTTGCATTTTTAAGGCAAACATTTCTTTTTCGTAAGCTAACTTGTCTTGTCTTCTTCTTGATTCTCCCACTCTTTTTCTCCTTCAGTGCAATTTTGGCTAATGGCTCCTTTTCCTCAGCCTGAATTTTGGCTGACTCAACTTCTGCCACTAATTTGGCTCTCTCAGCTTCTACCTTTGCCACCTCAACCTTTAACTTCATCATTTCTAATTCCTGATTATTATTTTCCTTATCCCCCTTTGCCTTTTTACCTTTCTTGGTATGCCATTTCTGACAGAATTTTTTTTAAAAATTTCAATAAAATGAAATAAAAGCTTTGTTATAGTGATAACTAAAAGTTGTGAGAATACTTCTGAGTGGGTTTTTTCATATTAAAACACGGCCAATAAATATATGATGAGAGGGAGGAACATCAGATGCCCTTCAGCGCCTTCCCACTGTCTCATGCCCTGATGATTTTTTCCCCTCCAAAATTCTAATGGTAAGTTATACTTTGACTGAGCAGGCCTTTAGTCTATTAATATTTCTATGCAGTAGCATGAATGCGGTGATTTAGAATTTGTGTATACACTTTGCACTTTCCCACTTCTACAAACTAAATCAAACTGTAAGAGTGTTTTTTAGCTGTTCAGCTTGGGCACTTCTCAGACAGGAAGATTAACAGCTCCATATGGACCACTAAATAACCTTAATGTAAGAAAATAAAGTAATAATGAACTTGCACCAGAGGCTTATAAAGTTAAAGAATCAAATGTTTTTATTTACAAGAAATCAGGATTTTTTTCCAGAAAATGATAAAAAGATTATATCTATATGAATAAGAAGCCGGTTTTAGAGAGGTTACTATTTACAAGTTGTTTCAGTTTCTTTTTAGAATTTGATACAAGGTTCACACAGGTCACTGTCATTAGTGCTTTCAAGTTGTTACTATCACTTCAAGTATACACACAACAAGGACCCACCAGTATAGGTGTATAGTTTTCTGTTTAGCTTTCTAGTTTATGTGCTAAACCTTTAATTTCGACCACAGGTAAGAATAATCTACACAATTCTTTAGACACTAACTGAAAGCTTGGTAGGTTCTCTGCAGAGAAATCAACCAAGCCACCCGTATGATGAATCAGTGTCACTGTGTTGGGTTAACTCCAAGACCTTGGCACAGATTCCCTACTTTAAATCTGTCCTTCCTGGCAACTTAGAATAGCTCATCTCACTTAGAACTGGCCCTCAGCCACCACAGAATGAAGCTCTAACAGAACACCCATTCCCTTTGGCATTCAATTAAGTTCTCCCCTCAAAACTCTCAGTGCTTTGGCTAAGAACTCTCGACAGTGCTCTCTAGCCAGTCACAAGGAGTTCCATGTTAACTCTCTGGGCTCTCAATATTATGTTATATTTGCCTCTACATAGCAATTATGGTCTTCCTCAGTTGTATCCCATCCAAATACTAACTGTGGCAGGGCTACTCAGGTTGTTTATCCATTTCAGCGAGAGAAAATAAAAATCCAGAAGAAATATGTTCGTTAAATTTACAAATCTTTTATTTCAAATAAAAAGAGGAAGCATAGTAAAGAAGATGCTGCTGTCTTGTAGCCTCCCACTCTGCTACTTTTAAAGAATTGCAATTTAGCTCAAACACCCTAGTTCTAGGTATATATGTGTGTATATATATATACACAAAAGGTTTCAGTGAATACAAAGTGCTCTCAGAAAATGGGGGTAGTAAGAAAGTTAATAACCAAGCATACCAAATCGCATTGTACAATGAGTGGCTCCAGGGTACAAAACAATTCAGTGAGATAAACTTTTCCTATTCCCAAACCATAATGCACCATTTGCCTCCGGGTAACATTAGGTACAAAGGAATCTATCCTTAATGTTTTGTTAAAAAATACCATTCTATCACATATTCATGAACAGGAGCCCCAGAAACCAGCTCAAAGCCAGAGAGAAGACTGAGAATACTTTATATATACATTGCAAACTGTATCTTTGAAAACTTATTCTACACAATACATTAAAAAAATCATACAAATCCCCAACTTAACATATGAATAAATCAGACACACATAGCTATTACAGAGCAACATCTGGCTTTCCCTATTTCAAGACCCTACACTTACCTTAGTAGTTTGCAAGCAAAAGAAAAAAGTTTGGGATTTATAGGAGGGAGAAAAGCAGCAGCTTTGTGGTATGCACAACAGTTTGTTGCTTCAAAGTTTTATTTCAAAATCTTTCACTGAAAAGCTGCCAGGCAATGTGGCATCCAAAATACTTTTCGATTATCAAAAGCCACCTTAAAAACAGGGATTTTCTTTACTACCCAAAAGTCCAGCACCACTAAAGCCACGTGTGTACAGAGAACTCCTAAAATAAAAAGTCAAGAGACAGCAGACTTTAAGGCAGTGAAAGACAAAAGGGTAGCGAGACTCTGGCATCACAACAAGGATGCGAGTTCCACAGCAGGAATAGTTCTGTCCACCTTTCCAGTCTATTGTCATGTTGATTCTTCGTTTTCTTCCTCATTCTCATCCTTTTTCTGGTCCACCTCAGATTTGTCCGATGATTCATGTAAGAGAACATACTCCCTACTGCTGAACCCAAATTTCAGGACATCCTTCTCTTTCAGTTCATAGTAGCGCTGAGATTCAATGCGCTGGTTGTTCAGAAATGTGCCATTACCTGAGCCGAGATCAATGATGTAGGGTTTTACCTTTCGACCTGTTGTGCCATCAGGGCGAGTATACTCCACAAGCCTGGCCCAAAACAGATTTGTGATTATTAGCAGCATAGATATTAGATACACGGCCATGCCAGATATATACATGTCTCTGAACCAGGGCTGGCATCAGCATATTCTGAGACTGGGCTGCTGCCCAAGTCTTTTTGATAGAGTGAATGCCACCCCACCCCTGCTGCCCATCTGTGAACCTTCCAACCAACCATTTTCCCAGCTGCATATACTGACCAGAACAGTCAAAGAAGAGTATGCAAGAAACGGGAGGATTGGAAAATCAGCAAGAGGGTGGGTGATGGATGGATAGCTAGGCAGTTGTGGGAGAGGAGAGAATATAAGTGTGAGTGGGGGGAGGCGCAATGGCAAGCAGTGGAGGGGAGGGTACCCCCAGGTATGCTCTACCCAGGGCCCAATGAAACCTGGAACCAATCCTGCTTGGAACATTGCATTACTTCTTCTTCCCGGAGCATTCCATAGCAATATGGACTTGTGAAGAGTAAGATCCCATCAGAAAGGCCATTTTGAGTTGTCTAGATCACAAGTTATGTGAATTGATAAATCACAAAACAAGAGGTCTCCCAACATTTTTTAAATATGATGTTATCCTTGTTAAGTGAGCTAACTCACCTGAATTCTCAACTATTCAAATAGAAACATTAGGGTCACACCCCAGCCACCCTCCAGTCTTCCTATTTTGCAAAAAGAAATAAAACAACTAGACAACTAGTTGAGGGAACTTGCGAGCTTTAAATGGGAAACAAGGTGAGAGACAAAGAGGGCAGGAAGAAAGTTGTCAAGAAAAGGATATTCTCTTGACAGACATACTCAATAAATCAAGACAGTTAATTAAAGAAAGCAAGTAATATGATCAAAGTGATAAGCTATGTCTTTACAACAGACTTTCTGGAAAAAGGGCAGGAAGAAAGTAGTGCTAAAAATAACAACATCATAGACCAATGTTGTTCAACCAGTGGTGCATGTACCACCAGCGGGGCACAATGTGCAATGCAGTTTTCATGACTATTACTAAGAATTTTCTCTCCATCAATACCCAGGTCCACCTGCAAGTGTGGTATGTCGTCTTTACCTGCCACAGATTATCCATCTGTGATTTTTTAGCAGGCTAACAACAACTCTGGACCCTTGGCAGATCATCTAATTAACCATTCTACTGCGTACCACCAAGAATCTTTAACGTGCTGTTTTCTGCCAGTCATATCTGTCAGGGAATATTCACTATGCTTCTGATATTTACTTAATAAATGATAAATATTGTAATACAATGCCCATAAATATATGAATATCTTTCTTGAGGAATGAGGGCCTTTTTGTGGTGGGATCCAGGATCTCTGATAGAGTGGTTGGTATAAGTCACAAAAGGCTGAGAACCACAGGTCTAGACTAACCCCTTGCTTTGTACCAGAGATTTCTGACAACAAGCCAGGCATGCTAAACAGTTGACCTCAAACCTTACATCATTCATAGCTTACTCTCTGCCACATGAGCTGAAACTTACCGGTACTGAAAGACAGCATGCTGTTTGGAACAGGAGGGATGGTCAATAGGAATGTCAGCAATGCGTCTGTGTCTGCCCAGCAGATAGGCACTCTGCCTGTGAATGTACATGACCGGAAGGACCTCATCATTCTTAAAAGGATAGAGGCGCCACCGCTTCTTTGGGATGCGTGCTTCAGGGGGCTCACTGTATTTGATCACCACTCCACGGAAAGTGTTGGTGTCCTCCACAAGTGCACCAGACAGTTCAAAGCTTGGTTTTTCCTTATTCCCTGATTCTTTTTCTGTGTTCTTACTACCAGGTTTCCCCGTGCTCCGATTCTCCTCATCACCACTTGCTTCCATATGCTGACGATGTTCACGTCGTCGCTCATTATAAATCTCCCTCTGCGCCTGCTGCTCCTGGAAATGATCAGCTTCCCTTTCATGGCTACCAGGGCGTTCTCTATGGGGTTTCCGCCGGCTTGAATGGTCTCGATGTCTGTCTCTATCTCCACTTCTCCCCCATCTGTGCTCCAGATCAGAATGGTCCCGATGTTGACGCTCTTCATGCCCCCTCCGAGAGTGATCCTGTCGCTCCTGCAACAGAAACAATAAAAACAACCAATCCAATATGGGTACATAAATACATGTTTTCAAGGATGCTTCCCAGGATTGTCCAACTGAACTACTCATTGTACTCATATGTTGTCATGAAGAAAATAATGAGTCACTTTCCCCATCAGCTTTAATTAGAAACTGGTATTAAGCCACACGCCCTAAGAGAATCAAATGTATTGCATACTTCACAAATGTGATAAATCACAAGTTATTTTAAAAATGGCCACACAAGAAACCACCACTTGATTCCTTCCAAACTGCTGACATGTAATCAGCCATTTAACTAATTAATCAACCAGTACCATTAATATCTCATCAATACATAATTTTACATGGTAAATCTTTTTGACTCAAAAACTATAACATTTAAGAGCTACTTAATAGCCTTAATACGATTTTGTTTCTTATCCTGTTTCTTATTCTTCTGACACAGTTCCCCAAAGACCACAAAATGGGTCTGGCAGGGCCCGTCAGGATTGCAGCTCATTTTCCTCGGCCACCATTCTCTTTCCACCCGCCATGCTGCGACCCATCAGAAACCGTCCTCCACATCCTTCTCACCTGCTTTATTTTGCTTATCACGTGACGGGGGCTTCGGCTCCTCTTGCGTCGTTTATTCGAGGACTTGCTCTTCTTTTTAGAAGTCAGCCTGGAAAGAAACACAGCACCAACTCAGCATAATACTACAATGGCGAGCCCAAATCGGCTGATAATCGGCGCCAAAGGACATCCACGGACGAAAGGAAAGGCACAACTCGCGGCTCAGGACATGAATCGAAGGCCTATCGACTGTGGAGGGGGCAACGAGCCAGGCGGCTCCCTCAACCGTCGGAGGTGGAACAGAGCCTCGGCCTCGAAGAGGAGGGGGCCGACCTGAAAGCCACCTCAGGAAAGGGGGGGGGCAATCTACCTGGCTTCCTCTGGCGGGCTGGGCGGCGAGCGGCTTCCGCGGGGGCTCCGCTTCCTGCGCCGCCGGCGCTCCGGTTCCTCCATAACACCCGCCCGCTCGCCGTCCTCGAACTTCTGCTTCCGTCACTACCCGGAAGCGCTTGTGACATCACTCGGGGCCGTTCTACCACCCATCTCTATGAGCGGACTCTTCCGTCGTTTGCTGGCGGAACTTCCTGGTCAGCCGGTTTCCGTTACTGCGGCCGCTATGCTGGCGGGAAAAAGCCGTGGCGATGGGGCTCAGGGGGCTTGTGCGACCGGACAGAAGGGCAGCGGGGGAAGCGTGAGGAAGGGAACAGAGTCCACTTACAGGAGAGGCCAGATCCATCCCTCGCGACTCGTAGGATGGAGGCCACGTGATCGCCTATCTGCGCTCCCGGCGCCGCTCTAGTACGCAAGCGCCGCGGGCGACAATGTCACGTGGTTTTGATAGCGCGTCCCTGTCGCCGTGGCAACGGCGCCACAATAGGCTCCACAGCAGAGAGAGCGGCACCAGAGCAGTCATGATTCCGCCCGCGGACTCGCTGCTCCATTATGAGACGCCGGTGCTGGTCAGCCGCAACACTGAGAAGCGATCGCCCAAGGTAGGTGGGGAGCCGGCTGGGGTGGGGAGCGAGCGAGCGTCGCCTTTGCTGCGGGCGCATCTGCCGACCTCGCGCCTCTGCCGCCCTCTCCGCAGGCTCGGCCGCTGAAGGCCACCCCGCAGCTGGTGCTGCCCTCCGTGCCCGTCCCTCCCTCCAAAGGCAAGGTGCCGCCGCCCACTGTAGACCCCAGCAAACAAGCGGAGGAAATCCTCAATGCCATCTTGCCGCCCAGGTGAGCCCCGGGATGAGGGAGACTTGTGAAGGGAAGGGAGGTGGGTTGGGCTTAGTTCGGGGTGGGGAGCGCGTCTTTGCTCTGTCTTCTTGCTTCCTTGTAGAGAATGGGTGGAAGAAAACCAGCTATGGATCCAGCAGGTATCCAGCACCCCCAGCACACGCATGGATGTGGTGCATCTGCAGGAACAGCTGGATCTCAAGCTCCAACAGCGCCAAGCCCGGGAGACAGGCATCTGCCCTGTGCGGCGGGAGCTCTACTCACAGTGCTTCGGTGAGCATGGGTGGGATGAGACCTCTCCCCCATCCCTTGGGCTTAGGTGACCTACCTTGTTCCAAACGTATCCCTCAAACAGAAGAGTGCACATTCTCTCTTCTTCCCTCTCCTGTCTTATGCTTAGGCTACTAAACAGCTCCAGAGCATCTTACCACATCTAAGCGCCTTCAGGTGAAAGAGATCTGCCCCAGTGGGTCTTAAAAGGCTTCTTAGAAAAACTATGGAGTACTGTACATCTAACTTCCTATCCTTAAACCCAGAAAAATAAAAAATTGTCATTTTTCCAATGTGTTTAAGCCCTCCAGATGGCTTATCAATGGGATTAAGGTTGAACACTCCAAGTCCTTTAAATATTTAGGCCTAACCTTTCATCACAAAGCCACTTGGGCCAGACACAGAGACACTGCTATAAAAGGAAGCTATCACACTGCTTCAGCAGTGGTAAGTTTTTTTCATTCCAGGGGAAGGGGATATGTTCCTGCAGCTCTAAAGGTTTTCAACTCCAAGTAGTTCAGCAACTTCTCAATGGAGTTCCCCTATGGATAGCTGCATGGAACAACTCAGTTGAAAGAATACAATCTGGCTTCCTCTACAAAATACTTGGGGTACCACACTCTGTACCATATGCTGTACTATGCTTAGAAACTGGTCAGAACCTACTTGAAACAAGAGCATGGCTGAATACATTCAAGTATTGGATCAAACTATGTTTTAACTCTGATGAGCGCAGTTTAACACATATTGTGCGCCCAGACCTATTTGCCTCCGAATGGTATCAACTTCTTAAATCAAAAATCCACTCTCTAGGTTTAATACTTGAAGACCTCTGTATGCTGTCACCCAGAGAGATTCTGTAAACCTTAAAAAGCAGACTTCTAGAACAGGAATACCATATCTTGTTGGGCCAAGGAAATAAATCATGCTCACCCCTTTCTGGCAGAATAGTACCAGAACAGGGGCACATAGCCAAATATCTTGAACTATTAACTGAACCCCAACAGAGATGGATTATTACAAGGGCCAGATGCAATACTTTCCCATCGGCCATTACAAAGGGTCACTACCTATCTATCCCTCTCCAGGATCGGGTCTGTCCACACTGTAAAAACCAAGTGGAGACTCTTCCTCACATTATACTTGACTGTCCGAGATATGTGGGTATTAGGAATTTCTCTCCTGGGCGGGTCTTAGACAAATCTGAAAGAGACTGACAACTCTGTTGTGGAGCTTTTGTTAAATAACACAGAGGCCATGCTCTTGGAAAAAGTAGCAAAATTTCTTTTACAAGTGACAGAATTTTCTAACGTCCAATGCTAGATACAGTTTATCTGTCTGTGTTTTGAATGTACTTTTGATTTGTACTTCAGAAATGTCTGTAATGCTCTGGAGCCTATTTTAATATGCCTAATAAAGGTTGTTGTATTGTAGATCTGCCCCAGTTTCTTTGCATTTCTCCTGTAAGCATAACCATGAAGCTTGCACAGTAGCCACTGCAGGGCTGAAAAATAGCCTGTGCTTTGCTCCAGAATCATAGGAGACATGCACCGCTCTCCTGGGCATCGATGCGTCCCTGAGCATCTGCAAAGTTTTGCTTAGTGGAAGAAGGCATTGAAAGAAATGGCTGCTGGCTCAGCACCCCTGCACACAGCCTGATGGCTAGCTCTCCACTTTCAGATGAGCTGATACGGCAAGTGACCATCAACTGTGCTGAGCGGGGGCTCCTGCTGCTACGTGTGCGGGATGAGATCCGGATGACGATAGCAGCCTACCAGACCCTGTATGAGAGCAGTGTTGCGTTTGGCATGCGGAAGGCGCTACAGGCTGAGCAGGGCAAGTCCGATATGGAAAGAAGAGTAAGTGGGTCCATCTGTAGCTAGGGGCCCCAGGAACAGGGAGGCTCCTTGAGGAAAGCATTCAAAAGGCTATATTATGTTGTTGTATCTTTCAAACAACACCACCACAAAGGAGTAGTTCCTCAATACAAAAATAAGAAAAGGGATCCCAGAAAGGAGATAAAACATGTATTGCAAGTACTTCCCAGAAAAGTCCTGAAGCTGCTTTGGGAACTGCTTGTCTTTACTGAGAAGAGATACCTGCATATATTGAAACTGAACTCTTAGATCTCCTTTGGTGAAAAGTTTGACAGTTGGTTTTAGTGTAACATCAGATTTGATTGAAAGGCGTGAGAAACACAACTTTTGTGCTCTGGTTAAGAAATGTATCATTAACTTTGATTATCAAAGTACCAGGTTTCAGGGTATGTTGTGTTTACTCCTCAATATTTTGGTATTTCCACTAAACCCTATCATGTGTATACTGTTTGACCATCCTTGATATGTGATGGCCTTCTGACTGACTAGGTTAAATGCTAATCCTTCTCAACTTCACCAAAGTAGACTTATGAATATCACGTATTTATTGATTCTGTCTATCACCTTTAGGTAAGATTGGCATCTCTTTTCTTCTTGAGCTTCCACTTTATGAGGATCATAGATTTCTTCTTATTAGCCCTTTAAATTTTGTACCTTATGATAAAACCTCCAAAATTACTTTGTCCGTAGCTAATTTCTTTTCAGTTCCTTCCATCTTTTTAGCTATTTCTACTGCTCGAAAGTATTGCCTCATGGAGCCTCAATGAGGAAAAGTGCTTTAATCAAAACTGCATCCACATTATGCCTGCCCGAAAAAGGTGGTGTTGAAGATGCTTCTGGGAACCCTGAACAAATAGGTCATTGCTTTTCAGTGGTTAAGTGACTAATAAAACAAAAATTTTCTGTCCCAAGATTGCAGAATTAGAGGATGAAAAGAGAGATTTGGAGCGGCAAGTCAATGAGCAGAAGGCCAAGTGCGATGCCACTGAGAAAAGGGAGCTTGAAAGGCGGCAGGTGGAGGAGAAGAAGCACAGTGAGGAAGTCCAGTTCCTTAAGCGGACCAATCAGCAGCTGAAGGTTAGTACAGGAGAAGGAAAGGGATATACGGGGAGACATATTTTGTGGCGTACTTAAAGAAGGGGTCTACATTTATGAAGAAAGACTTGGTTTTCAAACCGTGACAGAGGCTGGAATAGTCCCAGAGGCCTGAGGTGTGGTGTTCTGAGACTACTGGTGCATGATGATTGTGGGAAAGGGCTGGGTTTGTTGTTTATCACAGTCTTGTTCAAAACAACCTTTTCTGATGCTCCAAACAAGAGCCTAGCAAGGTACTTGAGTGTAGCATCTGCCAGCTGCTCCCCTTGCATAGCACCCATGGATTTCCTTTTTGACTGCCTGGCCATCAAGTTGACCCAGTCCCTGAGTTGCTGCTTCCAGGCAGTGGTTTCACAGCCAGGCCTAAAAGTGGAGAATGCAAACTGCCACTTCAGTAGCTTTGATTCAATTTCCTCTTTGGTGCTTTACATTCAGTGAGTTTCATTGCCAGGAAACAGTGGCAACCCTCCACTTGCTTCTCATAATGCAATAGGTCCACATGCCATGAATGAGAGCAGCTAACGTTTTAAACACAGAAAGAGGAATGTAAGAATCAACAGAGTTCCCTGGCTAGTGTCCTCCTCAAGTACTTCAGCAGCCAGTTGTGAATCTTCTATAACAATTAGATATGATTACTCCTTAACTAATCTGTTTTTGTTCCTTGTTTTGCCATTCAGGCCCAGCTCGAAGGCATCATTGCACCAAAGAAATAGACTTTCCATCATCTCTCAAGCAAGAATTCAAGGCTTTGGGCCTTGTCTCCCAGATTACAATGATTGGAGATGTTTCATACACTTGGGGGGGAGGGGGGGGGGGCTGGGTAGGTCTCAGCCCCAAAACATAGGCAAAGAGCCTGTCTAGATTTTTAAGAGAATAAATCGGAATTCTGAAACTCCTCTGGGGAGACAGAAGCTGTCCTCAAGGTTCCCTTCATATTTTTGCTAATTCCACCTGTTTTCCCTTCTATGAGCTTTTGAGTAAGGAGCTAAAGTGGATGGGCACTAGGAAAAACATTTAAAGTGAGGGTAGTTCAGCAGTGGAATCAGCTGCCTAGGGTGCTGGTGAGCTTCCCCTTACTGGCAGTCGTCAAGCAGTGCCTGGAAGAACACTTGTCAGGGATGCTTTATGATGATCCTGCATTGAGCAGGGGGGTTGGACAAGATAGCCTGTATGGCCCCTTCCAACTCTATGATTCTATGATGGCTGCAGGATGAGTTTAGACACATGCATTGTCGAGGGGAGGGGGGAGTACCAATATCACAGACAATTCTATCTCTTTTGTTATCGCCGCTTGCAGATATGTCATTTAAAACTGTGTTCAAAGTTCCCATATAGTAAAACCATGGAAGTGGCCATCTCTGGGTTCACCTCTTATTACACATTCAGACAATCAGAAACACCCTAATCTAAATAGAGGCATGGAAGCTGGGAATAAGCTTTCACACATAACAATGTGTAATTCTCACAAACCTATTTCTGGGGTTTTCCCTACTTTGAGCTAATTTACAAAGTCCCCTGCGTGCCCCCCCCCCCCCCCCCCACAAAATAGCAAAACTGTCTTTTTTTGTTTGTCTACTCAGTAACCTTATTGTGTGGTTGCTGGAGCATCTCAATAGGGAGATTGTTTTGAGATTTCAGCCTGTAAACTCACCCCGTTTCAAGCCTCAGCCAGAAAGCTGATAATTTAGACAACTGTCACTCACAACATCCCCGACCTGGATGACCCAGGCTTCCCTGATCTTATCAGAGCTCAGAAGTTAAGCAGAGCCAACCCTGGCAAGTATTTGGATGGGAGACCTCCAAAAGATACCAGGATCATGATGTGGAGGCAGACAATGGAAAATCACCTGCGAATGTTTCTCGTCTTGAAAACCTCACCAGGGGTCGCCACGTCAAATGCAACTTGACAGGCAAAAAAAAAATAAATTCAGAAAGGGCGTAAAATGCCTTCTTGTTTTCTCACTAGTCTAGATGAAACATTAGTTCTGGAAGTGAAAGACCTATGATTCCTTCAGCCTAGCATGCCAGAGGGAAAATCAGCAAGCAAGGTGCAGCTGTTTACACAGCATAGTTCTGGCACAGATACTTCACTCGTCTCACAAAGTAAGAAACTACTGTTTGCCTTTATTTCTCTTTGTTTTTGACCTCTGACCTTCTGTGTTACATTTCTTCTTGTTCCGATTTTTATTTTTGACGTTGTGAGTGTCATAATAACGGACACCAGTTTTCTTGGAGCGCTGCTGCCGCTCTTCTGCTCTCCGCTGTAAAAGGAAAATCAAACACTCGTCTCATTTAAGTTAGAAAGCCTAACTGAAAAGGCCACAAACTGGGCTGCTGCTCGCCTCAAAAGCAAAAAAAAGGTACACCTCCCCTCTCCCCCCCCCCACATCATGCTAGCTAACAGAAAGGGGGGGGGAAGGCCTATTTGCAGAGCCACCTGCATAAAATGAAGCCTTCCCAAGGCCTAAAACTGATAGTTTGCACTGGAAGGGTGTAAGTAAAAAGTCTCAGGGCTTCTAAGATGGTTATTGCCTCTTACCTCCTTGGAACTTAGTTTCTTGCAAGGCTTCTTATCCTGATGAGCATCAGCCTCCTCATCTTCCTCTTGTATCCTCCTTTTCTCAGCTTTCCTCTGGTTCCCTAAAAGCAGGATTTTAAAAACTGTGGCAAAATCTTCTTTCTACAGCCCTCATATGGCAGACGGCCTGGACTTTCTCAGAGAATCAGATATGGCAGGATGTGGCTGCAACGTGTCAACCAGTAACTACCAGCCTCACATGTGAAAGTGGGCCTGTAAAGCTTCCCACCAAGGGCTTTTACTAGGACATGCCCAGCACACAGCACCAGACTGCTCAGCACAAGGAATGTAGCTCAGTAATACAGAGGGTTAAAAGGCTATTGAAAGGAACCACTTATTGAGGGTGCATTTGAGTTCAGTTTTTCAAAATAGAATTTTTGTCACCCATGTCTGCCCAAACCATCTTTGCTGCATGCAGCCAGTTTGCTTTGGTTCCCTTTTGCTTACGTTCCTGGTGCTTCCTGCCAGCATTACGGCATCTGCCCACCTCCAAATCCCCTCCCAGAACTGCCTCTCCATGACTGAGGCAGCAGCCACCCCCAGGTTCTCTTCCTTTCTCGTGGCTTCCAGCTACTGGCTTTCAGGGGTCTCTCCTGCCCTGACATGGCCACCATGGCTGTCCTCTTTTGGAGGTCCTTCCTATTCTTTAGCCAGGAGGTTGCATTGGTGGCCTTGGCCACACCTCTGAATCCTGCCAGTTCCTGGCAGCTCTCTTGCTCAGCTTTTAGGCTCAGGATGTGGTTGGTTGGCATGTGGTTGGTTGGCAGATTCACGCTTCACCCATACTTAACTTTAGGTCCGGCTCTGCGCCTGGACCAGGGGTCTGCAAACTATGGCTCTCCAGATGTTCGTGGACTACAATTCCCATCAGCCCTGCCACTTGGCCATGCTGGCAGGGGCTGATGGAAATTGTAATCCATGAACATCTGGAGAGCCGTAGTTTGTAGACCCCTGGCTTGGACCATCCTTTCAAGTACCGCAACACCTTTCCCCTAGAATGAAGGAAGGACTACAAAGACCAGTTTTGGAAGTTTAAGGCTGTTCTGTTACTCTGTGCAACAGTCTGAGTGGGAGTTCCACCTCCCACTTTTGCATGAGGTTTAGGTTTATCATCTTCCTCTTTGACACCTCTCTACCCTGCTCCTAGTCCCCACATGAGAATCAATTCCCATACAGCAACCGGAACAAATACAGAGCCCTCCCATTTCTCCTTGCCTCCCTCCTCATGTTATCTTCCCTTGCTTCAAATGGTAGGTTATGGGCACTTCTTGCCCTCTAGAAAGTGCGATGTGCACAGTCAGCACTACAAAAATCAGCCAATCACTACATCAGTAATCATCAGTACAGCCTCAAATGCGCTTCTCTGGCATGGAATGTGGGGACAGGAATCACTGGGGGTTGCAGAGTGAAATGGCAAAGCACAGGTCCCCCGCCCCCGTGTACTTAAGCCACCTCACCTCTGGTGTTGCCATTCCCAGCCGTCACCATGTTCAACTGAGACGTTGCAAAGACTGTTTCGCTCAGCCCTTTCGGGATCCTACAACACAAACAGCAAAAGAGGCATTGGAAGACTTTCCAAGTCCTACTCTTCCCACTCAAGCATTCAGCCCTTCCCCCTACCCTCACCCCTTTGACTGCATTGACTTGCATTTTGTAATCCACCTTGAATCTCAGCAACAAAGGCAGACTAGAAATAACATAAATACTTGCACAACAGCCAGATGTAACGGAAAACCAAGCCTAGACTCAGAGCCACACCTCTGGCCCAGACAGAGAAGGAAGTAGTCCCCTCTTTCAAAGACATGGCTTGGCTCATTAAGAGCTACCTGCTCACTAAATGTGGCTCATTGTGATCATGAGGGCCACACATGGGGCATGCACAGAGAATTATTGCTGGACAGTCCACTGATTGTGGCAGAAAGGCATCTTCAGCCTCATGGCCCTGCCAGCTGCGACCTACAGAGCTCAACCAGGTCTCCTCTGTTTCCACAAGGGAGAAGAAAAGGGTTACCTTATTGCAGAGAACCTCTTGGCCTTGGCCTTTTCCAAGAATCTCTTGCACTTGGCAATCTTCTCCTCCAGAGCCTTCAGGGCTGCCTTGGAATCCTGCCTGCTGTCTGCCTTGCCTGAAGGTTCACTGTCTGCTTCTTGAAGCTGGCCACCTTCCTCTAGGTCACTGTCTGTTTCGTTGCCATCTGATGCATCCACAGGGACCAAGTCCTCTTGCGAGAAATAAGGAGCCACACGAATCTCCTTAAAGTTCTGCCGCAAATGGGACAAAGGCCACTGCGTTGTTGGACTGGGGCAGTCATCCGTCACAGCCTGCTCGCTGGGCGTCTCCATTGACCCCACGGTTTCCCCAGACTCCTCACACTGGCTTGTGGATGCAAGCACTGAATCAGCTGCTGTGGCCTGGAGAATGGAAAGGAAACTTCTCTGAGAGTGATGATAATCAAAGCACGTCTCCCCCACCCCATCCATGAGTGTGCTTGTTCCACTCCAGAATTTCTTGGCACTTTCTCAGATGCCTTTAATCAGGGATTAATTCGAAATGAAATACACCTAAGCCCAGCTGATGGTTTCCCACGACCCTGAAGTCTAATCAGTGAATTTCTCAGGCGCTAAATACATTACCACCGTGTTTCCCCGAAAATAAGCCCTATCATGATTTTTCAGTATTTTTGGAGGAGGATTAAAATATAAGCCCTACTCCAAAAATAAACCCTACCTGTAGTTACAGATCCGGATGGTGTGATCCAGCAGGGTGCTCCCTGCCAATGAGGATGCAGCTTGCATCACACATGAGGAGGAGTTGCCGAGAGCCCGCCTTAATGAATTGTGAAGGTACTGTATTTCCCCTAAAATAAGCCATAATGTATCTTTTGGTGCAAAAATTAATATAAGACCCTGTCTTATTTTTTGGGAAACACGGTAGGTGCTATCATCATCTGGGTGACATGGATTGCAAATCAGTGGGTGTGAATTTCAGCCCCACTTGTTGACCAACAATTCTATTTCACAAGCAGTCAGCTGTCTTAACCGTCACACTTGGCAAGGAAGACAACTGTCTCTCTCAGTGGGTATGCTAGGCTTGCCTGTCTTTTCTGTGGTTGGTAAGAAAGACTACAAGACCAGGGAAATATTCAACTGAAATGACTTCTGTTAGTTTAGCACTTTTCTATCCGTGATCCCAGGGGGCCCAGCAAGAGCATTCCAAGGGATCCTTAGCAAGGACAGAGAAAGTCATTCCCATGACCTTCGGATTGAGACATGGCCCTGCCAATTTTCCGAGCAGCAACAAGAGATGGAATCTTCTTCCTATTTTCAAACAGGAGCTCATCAAGCTGCTGCTAACCACAGTGACCAAGCTTCCACATTATGTTGCAGCACTAACCACAAAACATGCCAGCTGGTTGCCAAGAATGCTAACTGGCGGCATAGCACCAAGAATATGTGGTCCAAATGTCGCCAACATAGTTATTTAGATATAAATTGGAATTCAGCCAGCGCAAAGGATTTCAACCAAGATGCCATTTTATCTCCAGACAGACATCGCTAATCACCATGAGACATTGATCTTTTTCCATTTCTGTAAGCAACTCTAGCGATTTCCCCAGTTTTAAGTCAGCTGATATGGTGTTCGCCATATTGTCTGAGGATTCAGGAGGTCAGAGGCATGCACAGCTTGCTATGTGGGCTTCAAAAGAAAAGGGCTGGCACATGGAGAGGAGAAGGAGCTGGAGACATGGGAAATTTCTGAAATCTAAACAGGTGCTCAGATTGAGGCCTCAAGCCACTTCTACGGAAGTGGGGGTTGTTTTGCAGGAAAATAGAGGAACAAGACTGGTAGCTGCGGGCCTCTTCCCTCATTCCCTTCTGTCCAATCCTCTTTATCCAAAGGTTAGACAGGGATCCTTGACTTTATGAAAGGGTCACTAGCCAGCAGTCATCCATTAAGCCAGCCAGGTTGCTGCCAGGGCTCCTTTTATTTGCTCAAATGTTGTTTGTGGTCAAACTGATCTTCCTCCCGGTGCAATTTCCCTTTTTGTACACCCCACCTTACCTGAAGGCCTTGCTCCATATTTGGGGGCTTCACAAAGAAAGGAATGCGGCCCCTCTGCCAATCGTTCAGCACCATCTTGCTCACTGTGCGCACATCGGGCTCTGCCCCCTGAAACGACAGGAGTGCTTTTTCAAGCCCACTAAGCCAACAGCCACAATGAAGAGAAAAAGCAGAAGAGCAAACGCAGGGAATAGAATCTCTTCTGGGTCCCATCAGTCAAGCAAGGCTGCAGCCATGACAACTGGCTCATTGGGAAAAGTATTCTTTTCTGCTCATAGTCCTTGTTGGATTTCCGGAACCAGACTCCAGCCCAACCCTGAGTTCAAAGAGTGCCTGCCTGCTTGATCTCCTTCTGCTGAAACATCTCCCCCCTAACATTGCTTCCTGAGAGTGAGTTTTGCCCTCTCTACTCCCCACTCTGATAGCCTTTGAGCAGAGTCCACCTGCTCCATGGCAGTCCTTCTGCATCACACTCCCCCATGTATCCCACCTGGCTCCATCACCTTGAGCAGTTTTCCAGTCTTGGCGGCCAGCTTCTCAAGGAAGTCCTCTGCATTTTCCCAGGTGTCTACTTTGTATGTTTTGCTGATGTACTCTGGCTTGGCTCGCTCCAGCACTGCGGCAATATGATCTTCCGGACACTTGATTTTTTCAACTTGAACCTGGAAAGAACCAGGAAATTAGAACATGGTTCCCCCACCCCACCTTTGTGCAGTACCTCCATTCAAGAACAGGTGCAGAAAAATAACGGATGGACAGGGAGCTAGGTACACTCCTTATGGGCCTGCATGTCTATCAACTGTCTATCATACTGCATCAAGGGACAATAAGTCTGTATGAAGACTGTACAAGCATCCCCAGTGTCACTACCATCTTCATCCAGAAATATGCAAAGCAAACCTGAGTGTTAGTATTTATTGATTTGTTCCATTTATACCCCACCCTATACCAAAGTGCCAGGGTGGCTTACATAATGGGGTTAAAAGCCCCATTAAAACAGGAGTTGGCTCCTGAGCCTCAAAAAGTTTGCCTGAACACTCACCACTCCTTTCAGCACAATGTCAGTTTCTGTGTCTCCTGATGGGTACACCACTCCTGGACAATCAATGAGGAATATGCGGCGCATCAAGGTGATGTACTGCCACACCTGTGGAAGAAAGAGCAAGATTCATCTGATGGGTAAGGAAAAGGTTCCTTAAATTGGGGAAAAGGGGAAGCTTGGATGCCTTAAGGAGAGATGGAACGGTGAGTAGAAGAAAAAGAAGAGTTTGGATTTATACCCTCCATTTATCTCCTGTAAGGAGACTCAAAGGGGCTGACAATCTGCTTTCCCTCCCCCCGCCCCCACAACAAACACCCTGTGAGGTGGGTGGGGCTGAGAGAGCCCCGAAAAGCAGTGACTCGCCCAAGGTCACCCAGCTTATCTAGTTCCCCAGATAAGCCTCCACAACTCAAGTGGCAGAACGGGGAATCAAACTCAGTTCTCCAGATTAGAGTGCACCTGGTCTTAACTACTATGCTGCTGCTGCTCCAGCAAGGGCTCAGCTACGATACTCACCATCTAACAGCCTATTTTACTTCTTCCTCAAGGCTTTGAATTACAGAAAATACTGTCATAATTAGTGGGGGAAAATGGATCTCTTTCCTGAGTAAAGCAAGAAATTGATTTGCAATGGACTCATATGGTTTTCCAGGCAGAAGATCAGTCTTCCTTGGTGGTCTCTTGTCCAAGTACCCACCTTGCTTAGTTTCTAAGCTCTGATGATATCAGCCAAGCCTGGGTTATCAGGGTCTAATTTCTGTGTCTGTCCAGGCCAAGCTCATCTGACTGGTCCTCTCACATTCAGGAAGGACAGGGTTACATACGGTCCTGCACCAGGACCTCTCATAACAGTATCTGCCCAGACCCTTTCCTAGCAGCATCTTAGCACTGGTCACATTAGAGATTAAGCCTGACCCCACTAAGGTGACACCTGGCTGATTGACCCACCTTGGTTTCGCCAGCAATTGGAGCTACGTTGCAGACCTTCTTGGAGCGCAGCGTGTTGATCACTGAGCTCTTTCCCACATTGGGGTAGCCAATGAAACCCACACTGATCTGCTTCTTGTCCACATGCAGCTGTTGAGAAACATGTTTAAGAAACACGCCTGAAAAGCAAGCTTGCCACAGTCATCAAGTCGCTGCTAACTTAAAGCAACCCTGTAAGGTTTTCAAGGCAAGAGATTAACAGAGGTAGTTGGCTATTGCCTCCCTCTACTCAACAACCCTGCCATTAACTGGTTGTCTCCCATCCAATTGCTAACCAGGGCTAACAAGGCTGAGCTTCAGAGATCTGAGGGGATCAGGCTAGCCTGGGCCATCCAGGTCAGGGCTGCTATAGGCTCAGGTAATCAGAAAAGATGAAGGGAGGGGGGAGGAACTGTGTCCGGAATCCCTGCCAATCAAAAACTAAAATTATAAGGTAAGTGTTTTAGCCAAATAACAAATTTTAAAATGGTGCATCACAATACAACAATCATTGGTTACATGTGTGCGTGAGTGCCTTCCCCTAGTATATAAAACCTTTTTAGCAACAGTGCATTTGTATTCATTGGGAAGTCATATAGTTGCATGCATCATTCCAACAACCAGGTACATTTCCAAATCGCATAAAGACTGTTGTATTGTGATGCACAGTTTTTAATATTTGTAATCTGGTTAAAGCTTTTGTACTATAATTGTAGCTTTTTAATTGACAGGGATGAGTCTTTACAGACAGTTTTTTCCCTTTGGGTTAAAATTTTTGCCCCATTTTTGTTTGGTCTTTGCCATAGACATCATAGGATTAATTACAACCTTGGGTTACAGCTAGTGAGACGCAAGTTCAAATCCCTCCACAACTAGACTCTGCTGAGTTACCTCACAAAGGCATTGTGAGAATAAAAGGGCTGGGCTGGGGAGAGCCGTTATGTGCCACTGAAGGGTAAAAAATGGTTAAATATAAATAAGCATAGTTGCAACCAACCATTTCCTCGCTAGAATGCTCCGTCAAGGGAAGCAGAGTATGAAACTGGTTGACTGAAAGGAGTAAAGGTCTCATGGATGCATGCCCATTT
Organism: Sphaerodactylus townsendi; assembly: GCF_021028975.2. Lineage (NCBI taxonomy): Eukaryota > Metazoa > Chordata > Lepidosauria > Squamata > Sphaerodactylidae > Sphaerodactylus > Sphaerodactylus townsendi. The sequence continues at coordinate 103,978,431 of NC_059430.1, forward strand.
TAAATGTCTCATTGCCAGGGGTCTTTCAGAGTGCCACATTCCATGGGAGGACAGGAAAGGACGAATCAGAGAAAGCTTGTTTTCTAAGCAGTTCAGTTCCCTCTGTATCCTGCCCAAGTAGAAGGCCTTCGTCAGCAAGTGAGCAGCAGAAGTGGTTTGCATGCAAGTGAGCAGCAGAAGTGGTTTGCACACTGTCGCATTGCACACTGAACGTTAATGGAGATGCTGAGGCTCTTGTGGCATTGGCAGTGGGAGAAAGAAGCCAGGAAGGCTTCAGGGGCTCGCAGGCAGGAACTCCCAAGAGCCAGGAGATGAACAAATCTGTTGCTTTCTCCTCTTCCTGCATATGTGAGGAGGTGGTATCTGCCTTGATTGGTCCAACAGGTCCCCAGTCAGGCTCCCAATGCCAGCAACTAAAATGCCACCTGTGCTAACTCTCGGAGAAAGCAACGTGATTTCTTGCCCACATCTCAATGGGAGATTCAGGACATCTCTCCACAAATTAAAGATTGACCAACAAAGCCTGTACCTCGTCAGCACAGAGACGAACTGTACCTTGCCAAACTGTCTCAGAAGCTGGATGAAGGCACCTTTTCCGAAGGGGTTTGTGAGGCTTGCGTGGAAGGCCAAGGTGGGATACTCCTGGGAGAGAAGGGCAACCCAGCGTCTCTGGAAGAGATCAGAGCCCATCTTTCAACATCCACCCTCACACAGTGTCAAACCTCAGATCAATATCCAAATCAGACTTTATGCCAATAAGGTTAAGAAGTCTTTATTAGGGAAAAGACACATAGGCTGGAAGTAAAAAGCTGATTCTGGTGGGAATCAGAAAGTACACCAGCATATGAAACTCATACCTCCTCCCCCCCTCCCTCCTACGTAATACAATCCCACGGTTCAGACAGCGCAAAAGGCAAAAATGCCAGAATGGCCAAGGTCAAAAGACATCGATAAAGATGCCTCACTGTATGGGCCTACACTGTGAAAACCGAAAGCATTTTGCCTGGTACTGTTGACCCCTCCAGGGCCTGCTTGATGACTGCCAGGCCACAGCCTGACTCACAGCCCTTCACCACAGGTGAGACTGTGTTTCAGGCCCTGGAGAGTCCAGCAGCTTTTAACAAAAACTGCTGCCAAGCCAAAACCTTCCATTCTGGTTCACAGGAATCACCCCAGTTAGCGCTTCACCCTTCACACACGGGCAGTTCCCAAAGCACAGTGTTTGCCCAGCAGTGACAGCAAGTGTGGGAGTGTATGTCCTCTCCTACCAGGAAATCCTTGCTCGCGTGGTGTTGCGAGGGAAATAAATTGGGACTCACCGTGACCCAGGTAGGCACGAGGTCACATTTGTTCAAGATAAAAATCAGATGCTTCCAGTGTTTCTCTTTCTTCAGATAGCTCTCCACGTGCGGGGAGCGGGTTCCCATTGGATCTCTTGCATCCAGCACCTGCACCACTACATCTGATGAATCAATCACCTGGCAGTTGAGAGAGAAAGGGAGACAAGGCTGGGTCCTCAGTCTGCCAAACAGAGCTCTGCAGAATACAGGCGTTGCGTGCCTTCTCTTACCTATCGTAAGAGGATGGCTTCAACTGCTCTGTCTGTCCCACAGAATAGCTGGTCTCACCTCCCTCAAGTTCTAGCCCTCGGAGCATTACAGTGAAAACAAGTTCATGATTCTGATTATTGGGAAATAGGAAAGAAACAGCCTCCTGGTTCTCCAGGCTCGGCTTCACACTGTGGCAAGCAGTTCTGACAGTGGAGTTGCTCAAGCTGTTTTATTGTGATTGGAGATTTCCAACAAAGAGTGACCATGGTCCAGAGACTTGAAAGCACACGTATATACATACGCCTTTACTGGCATCAAAACTTAAAAGCAAAGCAAAGAGTGGAATGCAAGCAACTGACAGTCCCAGCTGCATCAAAAGCCAAGCTTCCCAAACAGAAAACCCACCCAGCGGCTTCCCAGAAGCTAGTATCTGATAGGACCCCTTCTAAGACCCAACTAGGAAGAGTGGGTCACATTTCACTGCAGAGAAGCCCAGCATGTCTTTCTCCCCGGACATCTGACTGTGGAATTGCTTATGATGTTTTATCATAACCAGAGACTTCCAATGAAGTGGTGTGGTGGCAAATGCTGTCAAGCCGTAGCCAACTCATGAGAACCACATAGGGTTATCAGGGCAAGATGCTCAGAGGTGGTTTGCCACTGCCTGCCTCTGAGTAGCGACCCTGGACTTCCCTGGTGGTCACTAACCAGGATTGACCCTGCTTAGCTTCCAAGATCTGAGGAGATCCAGCTGGCCTGGACCATCCAGGTCAGGTTCCAACAAAGGAGCTCTCTCAAAAGAGAAGCCATGGCCCAGAGAGATTGAAAGCAAGGAACAGGGAAGGAAGATGCGAGAGGGTCACGACAGACAGCCCTGCTGCAGACTTCGTGGGTCTGATGAAGTGAAACACGAGGTAGTGGTTAGAGTGTCAGCCAAGGATCTGGAAGACCCAGTTTTCACAACCGCTCTCTGCCATGCAAGCTCCCTTGAGATCTTGCAGAGCAGGGAGGCAACAGAAGGGAAACAGCAACTGCTCAGAAGACAGATTCCCTGAAGCTACATGTCTCCTCCCAAAGACTGACTCTCAGAGCTGACACAGGCACCAACATATCTAGGAGACCAGCCATCTGCAGACTTCATAAAAGGGCCAAACAGCAGAATATAGACAACTGTGAAGGCAACAGGTCAGGGTTGGTCTTTCCAGATGCTGCTAAGGATCATCAACCAATATGAAGCAGCAACTGCAGTTCCACAATAAGCCACACTTTCAAGGAGCAGGAAGAGACACCGGTGCCCTGTTTCCTGACTGTACCTTGTAAAGCTCTCCCCAGATCCGCTTGGACTGCCCCTTCTTGTATATCTCTTCTTGTGCCTCTTCCCTACAAAAGGGGCAAATGAAAATGTCAAAAACCTCTCCCCAACCCGAGAGATGTAAAATTTATAATTTAGTTAGGCATTATATTATGTTAATTGGCATATTTATAGAATTTAAAAATAAAACCTTTGTTTTCTTCGAGTCAAACGACAAGTGAACTCATTTATTTTATACCTGCCCTTTCCTGGCGAAGCCGGGCCAGGTTTCCAACATTAGTAAATTACAAGTATAAAATATAAAATTAAAACATACCACGGAGAACACAGTTTTAACTTAGCAGATGGTCAAGTTGGTTTAAGATGGTAATCAGGAGACCAACAACAACAAAGAAACTCAAAGGTTCTCCAGGGGACGGAGACAAGAGGGAAAGAAAACAAGGAGAAAAAAAGAGGAACAAGGGAACAGGAAGGGAAGGAGAAGCCGGCTCATCTACTTGGCCGTTGCTGTCTTCAACCATATGCTGGGCAGCACTTCTGTGCCTTACAGCCCCTGCATTACTGAACTGTGTCCCACCATGCATAGTCTCTCCACAGAGAGTTTCACTAGGCTGAGATCAGAGCTGAAAAGGCTCTTGCCTTGATCAAGGACAGCCAGATGGTCTGGGGTTAAGGACCACCAAAACGTTGTATATTAGTAGTTGTGGGTTTTCCAGGCTGTGTGGCCGTGGTCTGGTAGATCTTGTTCCTAATGTTTTGCCTGCATCTGTGGTCAGCATCTTCAGAGGAGTATCACAAAGAGAATTGTGTTTCCCTCTGTGATACACCTCTGAAGATGCCAGCCACAGATAAAGGCAAAACGTTAGGAACAAGATCTACCAGACCACAGCCACACAGCCCGGAAAACCCACAACAGTCAGCTGAATCCAGCTGTGAAAGCCTTTGACAATACATTGTTCATATTGCATACATTAAGTGAATAAAACAGTGTTTAAACGTTTTTTTGTTCATTACAAAGGGAGTCTTTTTTTCTTGAAAACTCCTTCCATATCTCCTATCACAAAAACTGGAAGAAAATCCTTTGACATAGATTTGCTCGCCCAATCCTTTGACATAAATTTGTTTGCCCACACCTGCTGGGCACCAGGTCAAAACAATCATCCACTGGGTTTGAGGCCCCTCTCTCACCTGGGAGTACAGATAGGGCGTGGCACACACAGAGAAAACTAGCACTGTTCCAGGATAGGCCCTTCCACAGAAAGCAATAAACACAGTCTTGGAGATGCAGCTAAAAACATGTTCAAAATAAGGCATGTGTTTCCATTTGGGGTGGTCCATCTTGGCACAACTGGCTGCATAGAGATTAAGATTATGTAATGAAATGAAAGGGGCTTATGGCAAAATGCCCTGGAGGTGAAAGCACTTGAAAGCCAGCGTGGTGTGGTGGTTACAAGCAGGTGCACTCTAATCTGGAGAACCGGGTTTGAGTCCCCACTCTGCCACTTGAGCTGTGGAGGCTTATCTGGTGGATCACATTAGCTTGTGCACTCCAACACATGCCAGCTGGCTGACCTTGGGCTAGTCACAGTTCTTTGGAGGTCTCTCAGCCCCACCCATCTTACAAGGTGTTTGTTGGGAAGGGGGGGAAGGGAAAGAAGATTCTAAACCCCTCTGAGTCTCCTTACAGGACAGAAAGGGGAATATAAATCCAAACTCCTCCTATTCTTTGGGAGGAAGGGATTCAGTGCAGGGCACAAAGTCCCCACTGCTAGATAGGTGGAAAACTCGCCCTTGGGAGGGGGTTGTTGCATTTCCTTGAGCACCATCCCCTGCAATACTTGCTCAAGCTACAGTAAATCTGCAAATAAGGACACAAGTAAAGAGTTCCAGTTCTCCAGCTCCTTACCTCACTCCTGTATCCTCCACCACTAAATCCCGGTCCTTGGCTTTATCGTAGCTGCCAGCCTCGGCTGCAGCATTGTCCAGCAATGTCTGCACATCACTCACAGACAGATTTGGCCGCTTCCTGAGTGCTTTGGGTCCAAATGTCGTTTCAAAGGTTTCCGTGTCAAGAATGTGAACTCTGGAATTCTGAAAGAGGAGAGGAGTAGGGAGAAGTTGCACACCATGCCTCTTGAGCTCGCTGCATCAAGACAATATGAGCAACTATAATCTCAGCACTTTCATACAAGAGGGGCTTCAATGCTGAAGGGGTGGCACAGCAAACCCAAAAAGGACCTCACTCTGCCAGGCAATCCTGCTCCTCTCATTAACCCACAACCTCAAAATTGTACAATGGAAACCCAACTGTTATCTCTGCCGGCTCCTTTGTTTCATCAACAAAGCTCCAGACCCTGTCAGGATCCAGATTTGTCAAGGATAATCTGGCTCACATTTTGGAATTCTTTCTTTGAAAGGTCAGCTGCGAGTGCCAGCTCTTTTCTTGGGAATAGCATCTTCTGCAGCTAGGAGGAATGGCCTGTTTTGTGATGTGCGCTCGGGTTACAGAGAACCCTTTTCTTAATTTGGAATGTTTTCTTTTTATTAGAGACACATGGAAACTTCTGAGAAAACAAAGTTATACAGTGAGAGCCCAAGAAACCAGGAGAAAAAAATTAAGATAAAGAAATCCAGGCTAGAGAAGACACACATACTTGGGGGGCTGGACCTAGCAAAGTAAGTACTCCCCATAATTAATGCTGGAGGGAAACCTACAGACATGCCCTCCTGGGTCCCTTTGCCAAGAAAATGAATCCTCCCCAAATGTGTACTATTAGTATCCAACACAAGGGCAATGGGTTACTTAGACTCAAGACCAGTTGAGTGCCACCAAGATTACCCAATTCCGGCAAGGATCTACACATAGCTGAGGGTCAGTGAAGGCAGCCACATCCCAGTTCAGTTTACATCCAAGGGAAAGCCATGAATACAAATGTGCCAGCAATATATACTTTGGATTTGCCTTGAATGCTTCAGTGCAGAAAGGTGGGAGAGAAATACGACAGGTAAATAATAACTCCAACAAAAAAGTCACCCACCTCTTCCTGAGGCACTGAGAGCAACCAGGTTCTGCTAAGTCTCAGGAAGGAGCTCCAGAAAAGTTTACAGAAAGAAAAACCACACTGGGGCACTCTGTTGGCAAACCATTCTGAAAAACTGCATTGGGAAGGCAGGCTGCACCAGATGTGTCACTCGCCTGGGCAATATGTGAACACTCTGTATCTCTTTCAGGCAATGAAGCTTTATAAAAACAGGCTTGTTTTCCCTTTCATGTCGCAAACATAGCTGAGCAGGAAACCCAGAGTCCATTTCTTCCTTTGCAAAACACAGTCACTCACCTCCACTAGGAGTTCCTGTACTCCCAAAGATTCCAAGTTCACAACAAGAGGATGCTCATGTATGAATAGGTAAAGAGGCTTTCCCTAGGACACACACAGTCCCCTCCAGACACATCCCACACTTCCTATGTTATTGAAAAAGGGCCCAGTGGCTAGTTTCAAGGGATGACTACAGGACTTACATGAGGCTTAACTCGGTCATGGAGGAGGGACATAGGCAGCTTACTGTGCTTCATGACCACTCTGTAGGGGTCCTTCAGAACAGTCTCCATCTCATCTTGAAACTTCTGGAGGGATGACTGCTTGATCACACGAGTGTTTCCTGCATGGGGCAACATACCGCAGAGCCACTGTTACTGGAAACAATAATAATGAAAAACAGTGCACAAAAGCAGCTGGGTCACCCTTCATTCTGGCCAACCCAATTCAGCTGCAGGACATGGGAAACTGCCCAGTGCCTCTCAGAAACACATCCCAGGAACTGGTGGTTCTGGGTTTTCCGGGCCATGTGGCCGTGGTCTGGTAGATCTTGTTCCTGGGAAAACTGGCACACAGGACTCACCAAACCACTTGATGTTAGGCTCCACTCTTGCCACTGTGCCTGGTGCCACGGTGGACTGGAACTGGAGCGGCCGGATCAACTTCCCACGATTGTTCCTAAGGATAAAACAAAGCTGACTTTGGATTTGGAAGATGCGAGTTCAAAAACAACGCTGGTCAACTGAAAAAAAATATGGAAACAAAATCCGCGTAGCACCCCCTACTAAAATCAACCAAAAAGACACAAAACAGTGCACCATTTTTCAAGTCTTTCAAAATTATTATTATTATAATACAAAAATGCATAACGACAACATTAAAACAAATAAATATACAGATTAAAATTTTAAACCAAAACAAAACAACAAATAAACCAAGATGGCGACTCAAATATAGTCTATCCTTCCAACCTGGGGGGACTGGACATGATGGTATTGCATAGCCCACTATAGCATTATGAAGAGTTGGCATCTCAACAACCGGCCTCCCCAAAGGCCCGGCAGAACAATTCAGTTTTGTAGGCCCTGTGGAACTGCTCAGGGTCCCGCAGGGCCCTGATGGTAGGGAGAAGAATGTTTCACAGGACAGAAAAAGCCCTGGCCCGAGTAGAGGCCAGTCGTATCATCGAGGGGCCGGGAGTCTCCAACAAGTTGACTTCTGCAAATCGAGGAGGCCGAGTGGGGACGTTAGGGGAGAAACGGTCCCTAAGATGTTAATCTGTCGGATATTCATCTGCTTGTGCTGGAGAATAATGCAGACTTAAGATGTGCTAGAGCACAGGGCAGAATTGGTGCGAGACACTGGTGGCCCAGTGGGCCTCAGTCAGCACATGAGTTGGATCTCCCAGCCAAGAGGGACCAATGCCAACTCTGCCATGTATCCTAGTTCCTTCAAAGTTTGCATGACTCTCCAAAAGGAGCAGATCAATGGCCTCCCTCAAATTCAAAACACCCCACCGCTTTATTATTTTTCTGTAACATCCAGATTGATTAATAGTTCCAGACAACTTAAAAGCTTACACACATTTTTCTGTCACATTTTTCCATCTTAAGGGGAACTACATCAAATATGCACCACCTCTAACCTTTCCTACCTGAGAATACCAATAGCTTTGTATTGTCGAAGGCTTTCACGGCCGGAATCACTGGGGTGCTGTGTGGTTTCCGGGCTGTATGGCCGTGTTCTAGCAGCATTCTCTCCTGATGTTTCACCTGCATCTGTGGCTGGCATCTTCAGATGATCACTTGCCAGGCCACTTCTATTCAGATGCCCTCACCTATTGACCTTTACTCACAGGTATATATACTCCACTTGCTTTCCTTTCCTATTATCAGATCCTCTGAAGATGCCAGCCACAGATGCAGACGAAATGTCAGGAGAAAATGCTGCTAGAACTCAGCCATACAGCCCGGAAACCACACAGCCCCCCAATAGCAATAGCAACATTCACCTCATTTGGTGAATGTTTTTTTTATAAAAAACATAAACTATCTCCAGAGTTAAAGGTCTCAGGTTAGAACTTGGGAGATGGCAGAACATTTTCATTCCCTCTCATGCTGCAGAGGCAGATGGTTCAAGAAGGAAATTTGCCCAGCAGGTTGGCAGCTACCTGACTCGTTGTCAGAGACATGGGACAGAATTTGAGGAGTCAGGTTGGATTTCTCCCAACCATAAAGAGCATGTCCTGCAAATCATACAAGTGAGCACTGAGAGAGCAAGGCTCAAAGCTGGTGTATCTACTGCTCACCCAAGCAAAACACAGTTCAGTCGCTACCCGAAGCATGCTAGGCGCAGAGCACCTCTCCGTGAACAACTGGAAGTAATGAGGGTTCCTTGGCCGCATGTCAGGCAAAAGGGCAACAGGTCCCGGAGGTGAACACAAGAACGTCTGTTATTCAGGGCCGACGTTTTTCCACAGGCTGTGCCAAGTAATGGAGCACAGCCTCTGAAAAACACATTGCTAAGAGATTCCACATTTCACGGTTGGCACCTTTTCAGAGGCACAAAGATTTTGGAAAATACAGCAAAGCTGCTTCCATTTAGCACCTGCTGATGGGTACAGAGCACATGCTGGGACCCAACGGGGCATGCAACTGACTTGTTTACTGATGGGAGAGAAGCAGCATCCAAGTTTTTGGGGAGCAGATGTCAACCTCAACTGAACAGCTGAACAACACTAAAGGCTCCTTCTCCAGCTAACCCATTTGTCTGTGCCTGTCAGACAACTTTATGATATAAAGGCTAAAAAAGCCCAGCTGAAGTAAAAAAAAAATCCAGAAACAGCCAAAAACTTTAGAGAATTTAAAGGATTTTTGGTCAAGTCCTAAAAGCCCCTGATCTAATCAACTTTAAAGCATTAAAGCAGATGCTGAACACACTCGGCAACAGCAAAATATACTTCCACAGGATTTCACTTACTGAAAAGCCTTCAGAGGCACCCCAAGCTTTGTGGTGCAAGAACAGAGCTGCCCTTTAGCTATCCTCAAGGGCAGCTCAAGACAGGGGTCATGCTCCTGAAAGAAGTGTGAAGACTGTTGCCTCAGAAAGAGCCAGAACTGCATCTCACTAGCTGACATCACTGGTGTGGCTTACATGTATTAAAACAAAAATCAAATCAATAGGAATCTCTCTAGACTCCTTATGTTGCCTTTCAGAAAAACCAGTGTTTGACATAATTAAACACAGATTGTTAGACACTGAGTTTCAAGAACTCAGTAATCAAGCCAGGAATAATTCCGACTGGAGCTTAGGGATCTCGCTAAGTAGTCAGTCACTGGCAACCTATTTTTAACATCGGACTGGTCTGCAACAACATAGGGCGTACACAACATAGGGCAAGACTAAATCTGCGACCCTCAGAAATATTACATTGGAGATTCCAGAAAATTCCACTCGCAGCTAGGCTGTGCAGCCACTGCCACATAGAATCAGTGGCACATGTTTTCCTGTGCAGCTCATTCTACCTGGTTATCCAGTCCAAGCTTATAACCCCATTCCTTGAGAGCAACAAATGACGCTCTGATGAGCATAAGGTATTTTTTCTTATGACTGCCCAGGGTACAGATATAATAAACTCAGTTGATACGTTCTTGTAGGAAGCAACGAGAAGTCGTGAATGTAATATATCACTCTCTTAATGCCTAAACCTTGAATTTTATTGATTGGATTTTATTCTATTAAGATTTTAATTCATTGGAGCCTTTTTATATGCCAATAAGTGACTTGAATTTGAAAACTGCACCTAAGCAAGGCAGGAGGGACAAATCCTTTTTACAGTGGATCAAGCCGCAGAATAATTTGCTACAGCAGCAACTTGCTGTTGTCCACAATCGCGTCGTTTCTATCTGCCATGCAAATGCCACACAATCAAAGCACTCCTGGCATATGTTCATCCAGCCTCTCTTTAAAAACCTCCACCACACACTGAGGCAGCGAATTCCACTGTCGAACAGCCCTGACGGTCAGGAAGTTCTTCCTAATATTTAGGTGGAATCTCTTTTCCTGTACCTTGAACCCATTACTGTGTCCCAGTCTCTGAGGCAGTCTCTGCTCCCTCTTCGACATGGCATCCCTTCAAATACTTAAAAATCATGTCCTTAAATACTTAAATACTTAAAATATCATGTGTGTTCCCCCCCATGTCCCCCCCACTTTGAGGGGAGAAAGGTCTCGCTTGCGGCGCTCTGCACATGAGCAGGAGCAACTCGTCCAGCCTAGGCTGCGACCCGGGCACCAGGCGAGAGGAAGGCGAAGCTCCACTGGCCGGACTTCTTGTCTGCGGATGGGGAGTCTGAGCGACCGGGGCTGACAGCTGCATCTCGACCGCACTTTTTCGGAGCAAGGCCCTTGAAACCGTCAGAAAAGGCCTTCCGCCCGACTTCAGCGGGTTCAGATCCCGAACAGAAAAGCCTGCCGGAGCAGGAAAGTCCCCGCCCTGCGGAGGATCGCTCCGCCAAAACCCCTTCCCTCCCTCCGTCCCTCTCACCTGCGCTCCTTCTGCCGGTACATGTTAAGACGCCGGATGGTCGCCCGGTCCCTCATGTTGCCGCCTGCAGCCTCCGCCGGTCGATCTGGGGAGAAAAGACAGAAGGAGATGAGGCGAGCCCCCGTCCAGCCCCGCGGAAGGCCAGGCGGCGCGGGGGCCCCACTTACCGGGGTTCGTGCTCGCCCGCGACCGGTTGACGGTCGCGCGGCCCTTGAATCGCGGTTTCACCATGATGGAGGCGGAGGCGGCCCTGGCTCCGGCGCTGTACAGAAGCAGCAGCGAGGCCGGAAAGAACGAGAGGGAGACTTCCGGTAATGCCATGACGCACTTCCTGCGAACCCTCCCTATCACCCAACCGGCTGCCGTGACGCCATGCCGGGCAGCGAGGGCAGAGCTTCTGGGCTCAGAATGTCAAGAGTTCAGACAATGCCTCGTTTGACTCTGCTGCAGGGTAACTGTCCCCATATATCCTAATTCTGCCCCATGTGTCCTAATCCTAATTCTGTTTTAAAAATTTTTAAGGTACATTTTAAATTTTTATTGTTTTGTATTTAGCTTGGATTTTATTTTAATTATTAATAGCTGTTTTAATTGTTTATTATATCCAGTTTTTATATATATGTATACACACACACATACCAATCATGTGTGGTGCTATGTATTATATAAAGAAACGTCAAAGAATTACAGGAATGACTCAAAGGGAGAGGCGTTGTCTGGTGTTGGTGAATGCTAGTGTCACCCAAAACATCATGGCATGTCACCTTTGACACATGTGTCATATGTTTGCCTTACTGCCATAGGACTAGACAACGCACCTGGCAGGGAGGAAGGGGGAGAACATCTAGCTGTCTCATCATGTATGGTTGCCAATTCTGGATTAGGAAATTCCTGGAGATTTGATGATGGAGCGTGGGGAGGACAGGGTTTAGGAATAGTGGAGACCTTAGCCATTTTCTCTGCTAATCTCTGTAATTTGTAGATCAGTTATATTTCTGGGAGATCTCCAGGTATAACCTGGAGGTTGGCATCCATGGGGGAATCTGGGCTGCTCCAAATAGGGCAAATGCATTGACCCAGGCTTCCCACAGCTCCAAGGAAGAGTTTCCTTGGCCTAGAATTGGCTGGCCTGCTGCCTTTACTTCCTTCTGCCTCTTCCTGAAGACAGTTCCAGTTTCATCTCTTCTCTTCTGTGTTCCTTCCTTCAGCAAATGGAAATAATTTCCCAGCAGTGACTGACCCTTGGGGTTGCTCAGAGAGTGCTCCAGGTTAAACCATGGGGCACCAGAGCCTGCTACGTTCTGCTCCATCACCACATAATTCAGTCCAGAGTGTGGCGAATGGTTAACCAACCAGAAGCGGCTAGGCCCCCGCTACTGGTTCCAAAGGAAACTTGGTAATGGGGAACAGGGACTGTCAGTGATGTGGAAATGCACACTCCATTCTAGCATGTCTTTTGATTGTGGAAATTGCGTCTTGTGTGTGTGCCAAGTACTCCTTTGTACCTTTGTGCCACTTCATCCTTTGTGCTCTGTCACTAGCATTTTTTTTGCCCTGTAGTGGAAAATGTGCTTCTGAATTCCCAGTGTGTTTACCAGTTGCCCCACACTGGGCTGAGTTATCCTATTACAGATAATTGGAGTAGAATATTGTGGCAAGTGCCATGTGTGCTCTCCAGGGCTGAGCAACTGTTAGGAACCACAGGGTTTTTTTGCAGGGGGCAGGTGGGCGCCTTGTGCTCAGGACAAGAGCCCCCTTCACCCCCTCACTACACCTATGAGTGAGCCTGAGCTCTCTTGCCCACTCAATTTGTTTGTGCTGCTGGAAATGGAAGCAGGCATGGCCACACTCTGCTCTCTCAAAAGATGACGTTAGAGAGGAGCTGAGGCCACTCTGGAAGAGTGTTCCTGATTGAATGTATGTTCACTTTCCCACTTGTCCTTCTATTATTTGCAATACCAGCCATGAAAAAGCAATGTATGTACAAACCCAGGAAGCAAAGTCCCTTTCAAACTACTGCCAGCTCTCCCGAAAAGATGAATTTCTTCCTCCAGCCAACAGCTCTTTTCCCTTTCTCTCTTTGCTGTTGACAGCAGGTTGTGGGACTGCTTCTCTGTAACCAGGTGGGGCCCAGTGTATTTATTCTGCCCATAAATACCTTCAGAATGATTCATTAAGGGTGATTGCTTGCACAAAGCAGCGATTTTTGATACTTAAAAGGAATTGCTTTGGTGTCATCTTTTCTTCCTGTGTGCGCGAGAGGGTATGTTTCTCCTGTGCCCCTCGGCTGAGGCCACTGAGAAACGAAGCCCTTGGCCTTTTTAACGTATAAACTGAGATTTCTTCGGAGTGAAAATTCATTTTAATGTAAACATAAGTGAGCAAGGTATATACATTCCCTGTTGTTGCTATGGAGGCGGGAAGGCTAGTAAATTATTATTGGGAGGTGGCAGGCAAGTGTGTTAACCCCAGCTTGCCAGCAGAGTGGGATTTATATGAAACAGGGAAGGGAGAGGCTAATCCTTTCCATCTGTCACTGTGAGGGGGATGGAAGAGCAGTGGTCAGATGCTGGGCTGAACTTCTGGGTAGGTTATGCTGAAGTGAGTGTCAGGTGCTGAGTGCTACACAATCTATAGTTTGCTGGTGACTGCTGTTTCTTTATTAGTTTACCTATGTGTTTACCTATAATCCTAGTGAATATACTTCAGTGTGATTTTGCTTTTGTACTGAGTGTTACCTAAATGTACAAAAACATGCAATGGAAAGTTCTGGCCCAGTTTGAAGAAGATCTGTGGGGTGTTCTCAGGGGTCATAGAATCATAGAGTTGGAAGAGACCCCAAGAGCCATCAGGTCCAACCCCCTGCAATGCAGGAACACACACTCAAAGCACACCTGGCAGATGGCCATCACACCTGTCTTTAAAAACCTCCAAAGAAGGAGACTCCACCACACTCCGAGGTAGTGCATTCCACTGTCAAACAGCCCTTACTGTCAGGAAGTTTTTCCTGATGTTTAGGTGGAATCTCTTTTCCTTTACCTTGAACCCATGTGCCTTTTTCATTCTGATTGCTGCTGGGATGCCTGAAAAGGGGAGGAAGGAGGTGCTTTCATTTATTTATTCAAGCTTTTCAAGTAAAAAAATAAAATTAAGGTGATTTATAAATGCAAAATGTTGGGTTTAGAATTCCGAAGCCCCAAGGAACTTAAGACAAGGTTCCTCTTTGTCTAATGGATTTGACTGCAAAAGACCGGAGAGATTTCACGTTCCCACTTATGAAAGTTGTACTTGACAGCACCACTGCTACCTCTTGTTTGTTTCACACCTATTGTGTGTAGATTCTTCTCCAACTGTCAGTAGGTGTGCTGGTCTGCCTGATGTTAGAATTGGTTTTATGGCATTACAAGGCCAGCTTACTCTTTTGCACCACACCCGCTGGAAGCAATCCCCACCTCAGGTCCTCGTTCCAGCAGTTTGCCAGCAAGGCTGGTGGCAACTGGAGCGTCTACGCAAGCAAAGATGCTGGCTGAGAATTCTGAAGGGTCAAGACCCATTGCTGAGGTCAGCTACTTATCTCTCTACCCAGCAGGGAGAGGCTCTAGCATGAAGTAGTTCAAAGGCTGAACCCGGAGGAGCTCTTGCCCACTTGTGGCCTGGTATGTTGCTCATTTATCATTGTGCTGCAATGGAATCTTCTCTGAAAGGGATCACATCACAGTGTTTACTTATGTGCTGAGTGGATGATGGGTCTGGCAGCCCTTTGTGGGGAAAGGAGTCTAGGGAATTTTGGAGCAGCTTTTGAAATGAGACAGCTCTACAGCCGCTGTCACCCACCCCCAGAGCGCCAGGAAGACAATCTGGTTGGTTTTTCCTGACACTGTCAAACCCCTTGGCTGGGAGAAGGACTGTGCCTGGAAATTTCCAGATAGGTGATCAGACTGGCTCTTGGTTTGACTCTGCATGGATCTCTGGGCCTATGTGACTTACTTACTTACTTACTTACTTACTTACTTACTTACTTACTTACTTACTTACTTACTTACTTACTTACTTACTTACTTACTTACGATCAATTTTATATACTGCCCCTCCCCCAAAGGGCTCTGGGCGGCTAACAACATAATAAAACAACAAACAAATGGAGCACAAATGGACTTCCAACCCTCCTGCATGGGGTGGATAACCCTCTTAACCCTTGAAAGTAAAAAAACAACCCACGGATGCAATGAAGAGGAGGCATTTCAGATATCACGTGAAATGGCATCATACCGAGCCAGATCATTGGGACCTTCTGCATGCAAAGTAGATGCTCTGTCCTTGGGCCCCTTTCTAAATGAAGCTGCCTTGTCCTGAGCCAGACTACTCGTGTTTCCAAGGGAGGGGCCGTGGCTCACTGAGGAGGAGGAAGAGGAAAAAGGAAAAGAATTGGATTCATATTCCCCCTTTCTCAAAGGGGCTTGCAAACTCCTTTCCCTTCCCCCCAACAAACACCCTGTGAGGTAAGTGGGACTGAGAGAGCTCTGAAGAACTGTGACTAGCAGGTCACCCAACCTGCATGTGTTAGAGTGCACAAGCTAATCTAATTCACCAGATAAGCTTCCACAGCTCAAGGGGCAGAGTGAGGAATCAAACCCAGTTCTCCAGATTAGAGTGCACCTGCTCTTAACCACTACACTGTGCTGGAGGAGCATCTACTTTCCATGCAGGAGCTCCTAAATTCAATCCTCAGCATCTCCCGTTAAAAGGATCAAGGAGCTGGCGGTGTGAAAGTCCACAACCTGAGAACCCTGGAGAACCATTGCCAGACCAAGTGGATAACACTGACCTTGATGAGCAGGTTCAGGTCAGCAGCAGTCACTTTAATCTTTAATTGGCAGCAGCATTCCAGGGCCCTTACTGCCCGATGCTTTTGATGAAGTTGAACCTGAGGCGTTCTGCATGCAAAGCAGATGCTCCGCAACTGAGCCATAACCCTTCCATAAGAAAAGCAAAGAGTTTGTGCTGCTTCAGAAGTCCACGGTCCTTTAGCCTGAATTGGGTCCCTGCTGGTACACTAAGCATCTATGTGGGCCTTTCATTCTTTGCAGAGAGCCAGCATGGTGTAGTGCCATGGTAGCGAACCTTTGGCACACCAGATGTTATGGGGCTGATGGGAATTGTAGTCCATAACATCTGGAGTGCCAAAGGTTCGCCACCACTGGTGTAGTGGTTAAAAGCCGGTAAACTGTCATCTGGAGAACTGGTTTGATTCCTCAGTCCTCCACATCAGCGGCAGACTCTTATCCGGTGAACTAGATGTGTTTCCCCACTCCTATGTTCCTGATGGGTGACCTTGGGCTAGTCACAGTTCTTTGGAATTCTCAGCCCCACCTACCTCACAAGGTGTCTGTTGTGGGGAGAGGAAGGGTTAGGCTAAGAGTGACTGACGCAAGGTTAGCACTGAGTTTCCATGGCAAAGCAGGGACTTTAACCTTAGTCTCCCAAATCCTAGTTTGTCACTCTCTTCACTACACCGTGGTTTTTGCGTTATCGTTTAGAATTATTTCTGATCCTTCTGTGACTCTCATTAGATTTGACATCTATTGCATTTTCCAGAGGAGGATGTTACAGTTTATGAACCCCCTCCCCCCCCCAGCTACCACTTCAATATTACCACGTTATATATGAATAGGGGTGAAGATCCTACTTTTTAAAACATCTTTTTTAAAAAAAAGGCCTCAAGCAATTCTCCACTTTGCTTTCCGTACATAACCTTTTCCGCTTTGCTTCTTGGAAGACGATCTGCAGACATCGGGATTTGACTGTTTTGGGTTTTTTTATTCTTTTGAAATGTTTTGAATGTTTATCACAAACATTGAAAATATATTATCAACAACAGAGCTTGAGACGCAAAGGCGGTTGCTGTGCAGTTCCAGGCTTCGAACAAGTAGCTTCCAGTCTCTTTGTCTGCATCGGAAATTATCTTCTGCTCAGTCTCAAAAGGCCCTCCTTGCTGGAAATGTTATTTTCCCTCAAGGCCCCAGCGGAAAGTCTGTGGTGCTTAAGAGTCACCTGGGAGAGTCCCTCACTGCTCTCCTGAAGCACAGGCTAGTTTCAGGTACACGTTGAGTAGATATGGGCTGTTGCCTGTGCGCCAAGCCCGGGTGTGTCTTGTGGTGTCATGTTGCAGTGTCCTGGTTCAATAAAGCTTCCATATACATAGCAGCAATGAAGTTTTGCCATTGCACCGCTGTGGTGGGACAGCTACTGAGCAGAGGTCACCGGCACAACTGTCCCCCGTGGCTGGCCTTTTCTCCTCTTGTTGCCAGACCTGCCGTCTTTGGCATCTTTTCGGTTTCGGTCCCCGTTTGTGTTGTCTCGTCTGCCTTGGTCATCTTTTTTCTTTCTCTGTCCTGTAACAAAGCAAAAGGGGCAGATGAACTGGCTAAAGGGAGGGAACCGCATGGTTGTTCACAACACTTTTCCTGCTGCTCAGTAGGAGAATGTTCAGGATTGTGAAAGTGTAGGATCAGCACCCTACAATGTAGTCTGTAACCTGGCCGACACACAGAGAGACAGGCGGCCTTCTCCATTATTTTCGGTAAGATGAAATAATGCTCTCTGGTGGTTGACCTACTGGCCCACCCACTTTTAAAAAACCTCAGGTGCTAGAAAAAATGTCAGCGGGCGCAACAGTACCCACGGGCATCACATTGGGGCAGGGGCATAAAACAGCGCCGGGGGGCAAGGCCGGGTTTTTGCACCCCCACCCCCCATGCCCCCAAGCCTCTGATGGGGGGGTGCAAAAACAAGGCCTTGCCCGCAGCAGGCTCCCAGCCTGGCGCCAGCTGCTGCTCTCCCCACCTACCTCTATCGGAGACCACACCCAGAATCATAGCTGGGTGCTGGGCAGCAGAGGCTGGTCCAACAGGACGTGCGCCTCCTCCTGGGCCCTCGGCAAGTGTTCCCTGGCCTCAGACATGGATGGGGCCGGACCGGGCTGGGCCACAGCAGTGGAAGGTGGAGCATGTTTGGTGGGGCTGGCTGACGCCCTCCAAAAGGGGCCGGCCTTTGGTCTGGGGGAACAATTTTGTGCCCCCATGTGACCAGATAGGTGGTGCTTGGGGTTATGGGTGACCCCATGTTCCTCTGGCAGACAGCTATGCCATTGCATTGGGAATCCCTTCCTTAAGCCCATCAGCTGGATCCACAGACAGGACCATAGCATCTGCATCTGACCTGGCTCTGAAAAGTAAGAATGATTGTGCTGCCTCAGAGCACAGACTCCTTAGGGCTTTGGGGCAGCACGGCAGACCTGCTATTGCCCTCACCCAGAGGGGCTGGATTGGTGGAAGGCTTGCCTTGATTGCACCAACTTAGCGATGAAAGGAGTGGAAAGAAAAATAGTGGCTTTATCAGGTCTGCCTGATACAGTTACCTTAGCCCTCTGCAGCAGCATTTTAAAATTTTTACATGAGCAGGTAGGAAGAACAAGTTCTATTGTGGGTATGCCTTTTAAATCCCATTTTCAGAATGTATGAGACTTTAATATCTGCCCACATTTTCCAGTGGGCAAAACAAACGTCCAAGGATTGGGTCTGTCTGACCAAGTTTTCCTGCCAATCAAGGGACGGGGTCTCAGTGGGGTTAAAGGGCATCTTACTCACCTTCTGGGCACTGGGTCCTCTGCACTGTGCATCTCCGGAGCTCTGTTGTAGCTGGACACACAGACGCATCCCCAGCGGGGCCCTGGAGGATCTTGCGGGAACGCCCTTCGTTGCCCCTCCTGAAGCCGCACCGTTTTCTTCTCTTAGAGCAAGGGCCCCATGGCCCCCACTCGCTCATTTCACATTGTGCTATTCCAAAGAACAGAAGAAGAACTGTGTGTTCGTTTTCAGCCTGCTTGCTTGGGAGAAGAAGACATTCCCTCCAAACAGCGGGATACCCTGAACCACATTCTGGAACACTGAGATGCTTCAACGGGCTCCCACTGCCCTTCTTACCCTTGGTTGAAAAAGAGTCTGAGATATGCATAAGATTTCTGAGGAATCAGAAGTATGCTTTTCCCCATGTCGCTGATAGCCATCCAGATGTGGACAGTGGAAGATCAACATGGCAGGGGAGAATAGGGGGAAGCACCTGCCCTGCCCACTAGTGTGGCTAGCAGCAGCTGCATAACATCTGGCAGGCATTGTTCTCTTTTTACTTCACAGGTGCTTCAGGCTTAATCTGTACTCTAAACCCTCTCCTCCTCTCTTTTTCATGTTCACTTCTATTATAGTTCCTTGGGCGGGGCGGGGGGGGGGATTGTATGCCACTTTGGGTCCCGATGGGAGGAAAAGTGAGCTACTGCTAGTGAAATCTTATGAAAATAAACACAAATAATAAACTCCAGGTATTAATCTTCAACATTCCAAAAGTCTGGAATATTTTCATTCTCTGAAATTCCAGTACTTTGTAAAATGTTTAACTCCCCCCCCCCGCCCCCGTATAAGAATTATCAACTTTGCAACAAGGAGTTTCATTGAACTCGGCAGCCCCCATTAATGATGCTCCAAATGTCCTGCATTTTCACCTATGATCCCCAAACTACTGGTGGGGCCTAGAGTTCTCCTGGAATTACAACTGATTTCCAGAGATCAGCTTTGGAGGGTGGATTCTGTGGCATCCGATCCCCACTGAGATCCCTTTCCAAGCACCACCCCAAAATGTCCAGCTAACCTGGAGCTAGGAACACTATCTGGAATCTGTGTTGGCCTTCTGCAGGCCTTCTATTCCCTTGAGGCACTTTCAAGCTTTTTGTATTGCCTCTATCTCTGAGAAATTGTGGTCCAGGAAAAGTGGTGTAGAGGAGCAGTCCAACAAAAGCTTCCTATCCTGTTTGGCTGTCTCCCAGATGAAATGGGCTTGATTTACCAGTACAGATGGATAGACGGCGCCCTGCTGTCTATCACGTGACTCACCAGGACCGCTGCATTCTATAGTGCCATTGGCAGCAGAGGAGCCTTTGGGGCAGGCTGCGTAACACCTCCCTTTGTGCAAGAACAAGCCTTCTTTACACTTTGTGCAAAAGTTTCTGCTGAAACAATCCTCACAGTTCTCAATTTTGCATTCTGTGTCCAACGGGAGAAAAAGAGAGAGAGCTCAAATTAGCCCTCCAAATGTAACATTTCTTGCTTGCAATGCTTGTAATTTGGCTTCCATCAAAAGGCTGAGGGTGAGTTACTTGGACCCCACTCGCTCATTTCATACAAGGTCATCAAGGAACAAGGAGAGAGGAAAGATGGGTGAGAGCAAGGAAAGGCTAGAAGAAAAGGAAGGAGGAGGAGGAGGAGTTTGGATTTCTATCCAGCTGGCATGTGTTGGAGTGCACAAGCTAATCTGAATTCCCCAGATAAACCTCCACAACTCAAGCGGCAGAGCTGGGAATCAAACCCTGTTCCTCCAGATTAGAATGCACCTGCTCTTAACCACTATGCCACTCCTGCTGAAAGGCATGCTGCTACAAAGAGCTGGTGTGGTGGAGGCTCTAGAGTGCTGGGCTAGGATCTGGAAGACCTGGGTTTGAATTCCCACTCTGCCTAGAAACTTGCTGGATGACTGTAAGCTACTGTCAGCAGAACCTACCTCACAGGGTTGTTATTGGAAGAAAAATGGAGGAGAGTAGTGTAAGTGGATCCCCATTGGAAAGAAAGACAGGGTATAAACGAGTAAATAAACAAAAAGACATTCAGAAAACAGTTTCTTTCTCCTTCAAAGCAACCCCCACCCCAGACATCTCCAGCATAGAGTGTGAGGTTCTAATGGTTGGACACTGAGGAGAATGTGAATGTCTTATTGGTGTACTGGCCACCTAGCGCACGAACAGATACTGTCGAGCATATTGGAGGTACTGTCACGCTGAGCCCCAGATTGATAGTTCGGGGGGGGGGGGGGTCGGTCTTAGATGTGCAGGTAGAGGACCACCATTCCATCTCTCTAAAACCATTGAAGAGATTGCTCCCTGATGTCCTTTTCGTTCTTATTCTAAGTTAGCCCCTTGGTATACCGTGAGGCTAACTAGAGTGGGACTGATTGTGCACTTGTATCGAATCTACAAGAACATCTTATAGGGCCGTGGTGGCGAACCTATGGCACCCCAGATGTTCATGGACTTCAATTCCCATCAGCCCCTGCCAGCATGGCCAGTTGGCTGGTGGGAATTGTAGTCTGGAGTGCCATAGGTTCACAACCACTGTTATAGGGTGTTTATGAGGTTCTACAAGGTGGCAGTGAAGGCCGTAAAGAAGGTTTATTCTGCAGCCTTCACTGCATTAGCTAGTTCACACCTGGCTCAATTGTTGAGGGTGATTAAACCCACCAAGGAATTCAAGGGTTGCTATGCAGAGGCAGGCAATGGCAAACTACCTTTCTTAGTCTGCTGCCTTGGAAACCCACAAAGGGTTGCGATATGTTGCTGCGGCTTGACAGTGCATAAGTCACAAGCGACTTGACAGCACTCAACTCAGGCGAGACAATGATGTTGCCACAGGCCTTTCCCACCAGCTTGGCTTAAAAACAGACCTCCACCTCCACCCCGCTCCCGCCTTCCCTCCGCTTCCCCACTTACTGATGCATTTGTTCATGTCTGGGTTGCGCACATCAA
The DNA here is from genome assembly GCF_021028975.2 of Sphaerodactylus townsendi. Classification (NCBI taxonomy): domain Eukaryota; kingdom Metazoa; phylum Chordata; class Lepidosauria; order Squamata; family Sphaerodactylidae; genus Sphaerodactylus; species Sphaerodactylus townsendi. The sequence continues at coordinate 103,999,780 of NC_059430.1, forward strand.
AGTAGCCCAGGGGACACGAGGGCAAGCAAATTCCAATCTGCCGGATGTCATTTCTCTCCAGGAGGATGAAGAGTTTCGGCGAACACTTGAGGCACCCGTTGAATTCAGAGCACAGCTCACATCCTTTGGCACAGCCCTGGCTCATCTCTGTACTGACTGGAAGAGAGCGAGAGGCAGAGAGGGAGATATTTATTAGCGCTGCATTTCAACCACACGTGCCAACACCTTGGGAACACAGCATCTTCTTATCAACCCAGCATATCATGTCTAGAAAACAGCCTCTCTTGACACCAACAAGACTGTTGGTGTTTCTCTCTCTTTGAGGAGGCCTAAGCTTTTCTTCACTGAAAAGAAGCAAGTAAATTAGATCCTCGGACAGAGAAGTCAACTGCCGCCAAAACTGCTGCCCAGCAAAGTCCTCACAAGAGGCCTGCCTTGAGCTCACTTGCTTGAATGGCTGCTCTTCAACCACCAGTTCTTTGTAGTGAATCCACACAATAAGGAATACACGGGAAAGTTAGTATGCAACGGGGAACCCACTCCTCTTCAAGGCCACCAATCAGTCCCAAAAGCCGGTACAGGCACAATGACTGTTTTTCATGGCGCAGTGGGAGAGGAGCTCTTAAGCGGCACGGGCGACTTCAGCTCTCCGATCGAGGAAGCCAGTCTTTGGAACGGAGGTTTTGCACGCAGGTTGCCTTGAGCTTCATGGGAAGGCAGGATCAGGGTTACCAACTCTGGGTTGGGAAATTCCTGGAGATTTAGGGTGGAGCCTGGGGATGGTGGGGTTTGGGGGAGGGACCTCAGCGGGGTATAGTGCCCAAAGTCCATTCTCCAAAGCAGCCATCTTCTCCAGGGGAACTGATATACATTGAGTGGTGGTCAATTTAATTTCAGGAAATCACCAGTCCTGTGTGAAGGTGGCCAACTCTGGCCAGAACAAAAATGTCCGATGCATATAAATGCTTCAATAGGATCCTGTGACTTTGTGTGTGGGGAGTATTACACCCATTCCACTGTTGGGATGGTGGAGTGAGGAGGAGGAAGAGGAGGAGAAGGAGAAGGAGAAGGAGAAGGAGAAGGAGAAGAAGAAGAAGAAGAAGAAGAAGAAGAAGAAGAAGAAGAAGAAGAAGAAGAAGAAGAAGAAGAAGAAGAAGAAGAAGAAGAAGAAGAAGAAGAAGAAGAAGAAGAAGAAGAAGAAAAGGGAGGCGGAAGAGGAGGAGGAGGAAGCAGTAGCAGACGAAGCAGAAGAAGAAGAAGACCAGCCGCATCCCCTCCTGTCATATGGTTCCTAACTGTTTCCAGGTAGACCCAAGGGAATAGCTGCTGCAATCACAATAGATAGGGCTGTAGTTAGTAGGATTTGTCATTACCAATCCATTTTATTGCTATCATATTTAGTGAATACTCTCTTAGGGAGATGCAGCTGCCCCACCCAATGAACTGAGGCCAGCTTGCTGAGGCTCCTGGCTTCTAGTACAACCCATCCACATGAGGTTGCTATTCTCCAGATAGAGCCAGGAGTTCTCCAGAAATTACACCTGATTTCCAGATTGCAGAGATCAGTTATCTTGGATAAAATGACTGCTTTGGAAGGCAGTCTATGGAATCATATACTCACTAAGCTCCCCCCACTCCAAACTATATCCTTTCCAGGCTCCATCCCCCAGGAATGTCTCAAAACAGTGCTGGCAACAGAGGCTGCTAGCTCTGGATTGGGAAATACCTGGAGATTGGGGGAAGGAGTTAGAGCCTGGGGTGGGCAGGGTTTTGGGAAAGGAAGGACCTCTGCAGGGTATAGAGTCCACCCTGCAAAGCAGCCATTTCCTCCAGGGAGCTGTTCTTGGTCATCTGGAGACCAGTTGTCATAGCAGGAGTTCTCCAGGTTGCCACCTTGAAGTTGGTAATGCTACTGGCAACTGCACTTCCACCACCCAACAAGGAAAAGGCATCTTCTCATCCTTTACTGCTGGGGTCAGTCTAAGATGGGAAAGGGGCAAAGTTGGGTGGTTGGATAGGGCTGCAAACCTCCAAGTAGATCTCCCAGAATTAGAACATCTCCAGACCCAGAGATCAGTTCCGCTGGAGAAAATGGATGCTTTGGAAGCAAGGCTCCAGAGCATTAAAACCCACCGAGGTCTTTTGGCTCCCAAGGCCGTGCTGTCCCTGGCCTCCACCCTCAGAATCTCCTGGCATTTTCCAACCAACTTGGTAACCCTAACCAGGAACAGTAAACATGCAAAAAAGAGGGTGGAACAGAACGCACAGCTTTTTCCAGAGCTCTCTGGAATAGAGTTGCCAACTTCCAAGGTGGCACCTGAAAATCTCCTACTATTATACCTTGAGGCAATCAAGCTCGATTCCTCTGGAGAAATGGCTGCTTTGAATGGTGGACTCTGTGGCATTATATCCTGCTGTGGTTCGCTTCTCTCCCCAACCCCAACCCTCTCTAGGCTCCACCCCCCAAATCTCCAGGTATTTCCCAACCTGGAAAAGGCAACCTTAGGCTACAGAGATCAATTCCTATGGAGAAAATGGATGCTTTGGAGGGTGAATGAAATGGTATCACACTTCACTGAGGTCCCTTTCCTCCTCAAGCTCCTCAAGCTCTGCCCTCCAAGAGCGATCCAACCTGGAACTGGCAAAACTACCCCTCACTAGAAGCCAGGGAGGACCAGGCAACCCTGCCGCCTAGAGCCAGCTTCTCCGGTCAGTTACTGCAACAGTCCAGAAAGAATTGGCCAGTCCAGTCAGACAGAGGCTGTGTAGCCATAACATTGCTCCCTCCTGTTCTGCTTCACACTCCAGCCTCTCTTCGTTGCGGCACAAGGCCAGTTCTAGGCACAGACTCGCTTGGGGCCTTTCGGTTTCGGCCAACCAAAACATCCATTTCTTTGTCTGTGTTGCTTTCTGGTATCAATTACCACAGACAACTCGGCCTAGTTTTTAAACAAACCGTCTCAGGTTATTTATGCTGGTTAATTATGCAAGTATTGCCTTTTGTTTATAGCCCGTCAACATCTTTTGAACTTTATTTTAAACACATTACTTATCATTCCCCTAAAGCAAGTGCTGGGACATTCCTGGGAGTCAAAGGGTGGTTTCGCGGGGGCCGGGGGCTACTGGAGGCAAAAGGCGACCAAGGGCTTCCATGACACGCCATCATTGGGGCAGCTGCAGCGTCAATTGCCAGCCCAGTTCCAGTGAATGGCAACAACCACAAGTAGCGTTGCCAACTCTGGGTTGGGAAGTTCCTGAGGATTTGGGGGTGAAGCCAGGAGAGGGTGGGATTTGGGTAATGGAGGGATCCCAGTGGGGTATAATACCATAGAGTCCACTCTCCAGAGCAGTCATTGCCTCCAGGGGAACATCTGTTTGTCATCTGGAGAAGTTGTAATTCTGCAGGATCTCCAGGAAGTTGGCAGCAGCCACAGCATCAGAAGAAGAAGAGGGGCTTACAATCTCCTTGCCCTTCCCCCCTCACAACAAACATCCTGTGAGGTAGGTGAGGCTGAGAGAGCTCCGAGAAGCTGTGACTAGCCCAAGGTCACCCAGCTGGTGTGTGTGGGAGTGCACAGGCTAATCTGAATTCCCCAGATAAGCCTCCACAACTCAGGCGGCAGAGCTGGGAATCAAACCCTGTTCCTCCAGATTAGATACACGAGCTCTTAACCTCCTACACCACTGCTGCTCAGGCGCTCTTCTTCAACTCAAGGCTACTTTGGAGATCACTGACCAGATCGGTCACATCAGTTGTACAGATTCATGCTTTAAAGAAGCAATTTCACATATCAGACTGAATTCTCCCCCACCCCCTTTGTGGATTTTTCAGGGCCTGTCTACACCATTTCCTCTTTCTGCTCAACAGTCATCCCCCAATCCAGTGTTTACAGAAAAGTGTCATCAAGCGGCAGCTAACTTATGACAACCCCACAGGGTTTCTCAAGGCAAGAGGTGCTCAGGAGCTGCTTTGCTGTTGCTGGGCTCTGCATAGCAATTCTGGACTTCCTTGGCAGTCTCCCATTCCAGTACTGAACAAGGCCAACTTCTGCTTAGCTTTTCAGATCTGTTAAGATCGGTGCAGCCTAGCCCATCCAGGTCAGAGCCACTCCCATTTATACGTACAAACGTAAGGTCGCCATTTCTGAGCTCTCGAAACACAACTCTTTTGCATCTGCAGAAAAATAATCCTTTGCCACCGTTCAGTGCTGGTGTGAAATTGGTCTGGGATGACTGCACAGCTAAACAGATGTTTTTGCCTTGAATGCCAAAGAGTCCTAAGAGTCCCACAAAAAGGCTCTCATCAAGTGAACTTCTAGTTATGGGGAGCAGTGGTTAAAACTCTTTGTTGAAGCACTTGCCTCCACGAGGGCCGATCTAGGGCAGGATGGTTTTGGTGGGGAAGAGCAAATTCTCCAGCTGTTACAGGCACTACTGATGTTAAAAGGAACTTCTGGAATACTTCCAGTGACTGAGAGGGAAGGGATGCTGGCAAGAAAAGGCCTCTCAAAGCATGACCTGAAACATCTCTTTTTCTCCTCGTACCTCTTTTTTTCCACTTTGTAGCATCCAGTTTAGGGGTGCCACTCTCCAGGTGGGCCTGGGGGGCTCCTCAAATTATAACTGATCTCTAGATGTCACAAACCAGTTCCCCTGGAGAAAATGGCTACTTTGGAGGGCAGGTCCTCTAGCATTATATCCTGTCGAGTTTCATCCCTTCGCCAAACCTCACCTTCCCCAGGTTCCACCTCCAAAATCCCCAGGGATTTCCCAACCCAGAACTGGCAACCCTACTTATTATACCCTCTCTTCCCATAAAGGCCACAGACATTACAAATAGCCAGCCAGTGAAAAAAACCAGGCTTCAGTATTTTGGGCAAGAAGAAGAGTTGGATTTATATCCCTCCCTTTCTCTCCTGTAAGGAGACTCATAGGGGCTTACAAACTCCTTTCCCTTCCCCCCCCCCCCGACAACAAACACCCTGTCAGGTATGTGGGGCTGAAAGAGCTCCAAAGAACTGTGACTAGCCCAAGGTCACCCAGCTGGCATGTGTAGGAGTGCACAAGCTAATCTAATACACCAGATAAGCTTCCACAGCTCAAGTGGCAGAGCGGGGAATCAAACCCCGTTCTCCAGATTAGAGTGCACCTGCTCTTAACCACTATACCACGCTGGCTCTCTAAAGCCCTGTTATTCATGTGGAATCCTGCAGCCTGTGCATTGGTCAGATGCTGAAATGCCTTGGATTGTCCAACTATTGCTGCTGCCTGCACACACATACACTCGCACATAGGGTATCCCTCACCTGGTTTATATACCATAAGACCGACATGGGCTCCTTTTGGTTTATGAGCCTCACCCTTAGAAATGCCATGCCTGATCAAGCACAATGTTTCTCACTGCAGTATTAAATCCACACTTTCCTCTCCACAGTGGTTGAAGTGCCAAACACTAAAAACATGACTACGCTGCAACTGCTGTCACTCATGTTGGATAATGCACTTACGATGCATTTTCAGGACACTTCAGCAATTGTTTGCAGCTGGACGCTCTTGTTTCATGCAAGAAAACCTGGCAGCCAAGGATTGCTAACATGCATGGCAAGTGCATGACCCAACGTATGTGAAAGTAGTTTTTAGTGGTGCCTTAAGTACAAGAGGGCTGCTCTTGCTTTCTGAACAGCTCCCTTTCCATCTTGGCTGTGAAGCCAATCCATCCAAGTGAGGGCCGTACAAGTGAGGGCCATACAAGTGAGGGTGCAAGGGCAGGATTCTCTGTTGCTTGCTGACCTCCACGTGTCTTCTGTCACCCTGACTCTTAAGAAGCCTGCAAATGTATTGGGAGGAGGGCAGGGCAGCACAGGCCTGTTTCAGAGTGGCTCGCCATTCAAAAGCGCTCTCATACGTACTTCGCCTTTGCCTCTTGCCTTTCAGTGCTTTGCTGCTGCCGCCACTGCCTGTAAGATCCACCGAGTTTAGAAAAACCACCGCTATGAATAGTCCTAGCTGCATAGTAACTTCCCAGCAGCGTGGTGACTGGCAGACTGCGATCCACAAGTGGCAGAAGCGGCGGAGGGCGCGGGGAGGGGGGGGGGTTCACCCCTTCCCCTGGTGTCTTTGGAGGTGGATCAGAAGCACGAGTCTGTACACGACACCTGACAAAAGACAATCTTCACAAGCCAGGATCTCAGCCACGGCAGTCTTCGGTCGCAGTCCCCATAAGGAGTCTGAGGGCTTGCGTGGGAGAATCCCATCTGGAGTGCCCACACACAGTGAGCCCAGAGTGAGGTGGAGCTTCTTTGCAGGTGCTAAATGACAAGCTGGAAGGGAAACAGAAAGGGTTAATTGGAAAGTGAAGCCTCTTTGTCCCTGCCCCACCCTCTCTGCAGATCTAGATCTCTGGACTGTTTCCTGCTAAGGTGGTTCGGACAGTTGCCTCCAGGAAAACATGGAGCTCCCAAATTGAATGCCTGCTGTTGTGGCCTGATGTCTGTGTTGTTTCGGTTGCCAACTTCCAGGTGGGGCCTGGAGATTTCCCAGAATTACAACTGAGCAGACGTGTAGCAGCAATGGGGACATCTGGGGCAGCTTGTTCCGGGCACCGCCATTGCCATTAGGGGGCGGGGCATGTTGAGGAGGGGGTGGGAGGGCAGCTCATGTGCAGTTCCCCCTCCCTTTGTCACTGCAACTGAGCCCCAGACTACACAGATCAGTCCCCCTGGAGAAAATGGCTGGATTGAGAGGGTGGAGTCTAAGGCATTTATACCCCACTGAGGCCCCTCCCCAAACTAGCATGGCCAGCTCCAGCTTGGGAAATTCAGCAACAGTGAAAGCTACAGGCAAAAGAAGCACGGTTCACTGTGGGCAGAGGCCGTCCAAGTGAGGGCACAGGTCCTTTCCCCCTGCCGTCACTGCCCAGGCAAGGCTGCTGTGCTCTGTTGGGATCAAGCATATGTTTGCGCTTAGGCTGACACTGCGTCATTCGGCTGGTGTGTATGTTGTGTGTGTGTGAGCGTGTGTTCGTAGACTTCAAGTAAACAAGGGCTGCTTGTATAAATTGAATCCTGCCTGGCTTTGGACTTGGAAAGCTGTTTGAGGCAGCCTGCATAGCAAACCCTATCAAAGGCCTGGACGTCTTTGGCCTTCCCTGCTTCATGACGATGTAAACCAAGAAGGGGCAGACAACTCATGCCCGGAGAAATCTAAGGAGGCATCGCCAAAGGAGTTTGCTTTTGGAGTTTGCACCATTAAGGGGAAGACAAAAGAGAATGTTAGGCAGGGAGGCCTGAGAAGACGTCTAGACCAGGAGAACCTAACACATGTCTGTATTCACATGGACTTCTATAGACACTTTTACCATACTTTTAACATTTAATAAAATTAACCTCTGGAAACGTATCTCTATTTTAAGCAACTGCAAATGCAGTGTGCAAAAGAAGAATCCTACTGGGAAACTCCTAGTGGGTGTCACGCCATGTCTTTAACAGATATTGTTAACAGATATTGTCTTTAACAGAGCAAACCATTGGGGCCAAGTGGCGCTGTTTTTCAAGGATGCTAAGTGGCAATCACTTCCTATTATTGGATGCCTCCCCACTCTTTAACTGGCATGAGGCTGTTGTGCGTTTATATGGATGCCTATACCAGAGATCCTTTTCACATGTCCTACTGTCAGGCTGCAGGGGGGCTTTGTCAAACATCTTGCAAAAATTAAGATCTGTTACATCGATGGTATTTCCAAGATCTATATAGGTTAGTAACCAGATCAAAAACCTGGTATAACTAATGTGGCTGGTTTCATTCTTGATGAATCCATGCTGGCTTCCTGCAATTGGTGCACGGGTATCAAGATGCTTACAGTCTTGACTGCTTTGTCATCTGTTCTAGTACATTACCTGGGATCAAAGTCAGGCTGATGTGTCTGTAGTTTCTCAGATCCTCCTTTGCAAAGCTCGGGGCAACATTTGCCTGTTTCCTGGTCTGTTTAGTCTTCTAGAATGTCTGAAATACAACAGAAGTTCTCAGAGCACATCATGAAGTTGCCAACTCTGGGTAGGTAAATCCTCGGAGGTTTGAGCGGTGAAGTCTGCGGAAGGCAGGGTTTGGGAAGGGGAGGGACCTCAGCAGGATATAGCACCATAACATCCAACCTCCAAAGCAGCCGTTTGCTCCAGAGAAATTGATGTCTGCAGTCTGGAGATCAGCTGCACTTCTGGGAGAACTCCAGGCCCCACCTGGAGGTTGGCAAGCCTAATGCCTAAGGATGAAAGACATCTAGCCATGAAAGTTTTAATGAACTCATTTAAAGTATTCCCTGACCAACACCTTCTAAATCCTGCTGGAATCCTGTCCCTTCACTAGGCACACCCACTTTTGCTTGGTTGCATCCAGTTCCTCTTTTGGAGGAAGGTGGAGGTAAAACAGGACAGGGGCAGTTTTGTCCTCTTTTTCTCGCCCAGTAACATTCCCCTCCCCTCTTTCCTTCTCCTTTCTTTGTGCCTGAGATCTGCCTTTCCCAACATGTTCCCTAAAAGCCCTGACTGGTAATCTGAGAGCCTCCCAGGTGACCTCTCCCACCTTCATGTCCTATGAAGGCCCTGCCCGATGCTCTTCTGTGGCTTTCTATATGGTCAACACTAGCTTCATTAGAGATCTCTGGGTTTTCCTTTGCCATTGGCGTGTTTTGTGAAAGTGCTTTTCCTAACTCCTTTTCAGACAGCCCCGTCCATTCCAGACTAGCCATAAATCCCACCTGGCATTTCTCCAAGACCTGGTCTTCTCCTAGGGTTGCCAGCTCTGGACTGGGAAATACCCAGAGATTGGGTGGGTGGTGGGGAGTGGAGGCTGAGATGGGCAGAGGAGGGGAGGGACCTCTGCAGAGTATAGTCCATAAGGTCCATCCTCCAAAGCAGCCATTTTCCCTAAGGGGAAAGGATCTGTGTTGCCTGGAGAGTGGAGACCAATTGTAATAGTAAGAAATATCCAGGCCCAACCTGGAGGTTGGCACCACTTGGTAGGCATTCAGAACTTGTCCAAACAAGCTGCATTCATTACTCATGAAATGGAGATGGTAAAAAAGAAGACCAGCACATCCCTCATTTCCAGCCACCATGAAGCTCCTCTGAGCAGGCATGGCACACAAATACTTGTGCATGGGAAAAGTGATGATGCATTATGCATTATGACTGAGAAGGAGGCCTTGGCTGAGAGGATCAAGGCCCCACCTGGACGTCGGTAATCCTGTTGCCTAACCATGTGTATAAGTGCATATTATAAGGAACTATAAATGTCACAGCAAAGCCCTGAGATAAACCAGAAGCAGCAAATGCATGAAACAGCAGGTGATTCCCGAAGTGGCTGGCCCAAGAGGTGAATGTCTGGCCCTCCATTTTTATTTTTTTTAGGAATGCAAACAAAAGTGCCATTGAGAACTCAACATGCAACATTAGGGCGACCTCACTATTGCCTTGACCACCGCACCTGTGACCTGGTTTCTCTGCGCCTTTCCGTTCAGCCGCAGAATTGCAGCCCACGGACTCTCACCGAGCTCACGGCGTAGAGAGCGTATTTGGTACAGACTCGCAATCTTTCTCCTGCCAAAACAGTCCTGTCCTCAGCATCAGTAAATATCCCTTTCAGAAATAGAGATTTCAATAAATTTCCGCCAACTAAACAAGCTCCTGGCCAGCTTCACCAGATGATTCATCCCTTGTTTACAGCCAGTGAGTTCCCCTTTGCTTTGCTCTCTCATGTCGGTGATTCTCTCTCTCTCTCTCTCTCTCTCTCTCTCTCTCTCTCTCTCTCTCTCTCTCTTTTTCAAGGAAAGAGGAAATCCCTTGCCAGTGGTCTCAAGACCCCCGGAGATCCTTCACATGCAGCATTTCATATCAGCCCCCAACCCTGATATCAGGAAGCAGAGAAGAAGCCTCCAGGTTTATTGCCAGTATCAGTTGGGACACTTCAGGGCATGTCCCCATAGAGATGGGTGCGGGAAGCTCTGATCTGCTGATACAGCTGATCCTTGCAAGCCACCCATGTGGCAACCAGGGTCAGTTTATCCTGATTAATCCACAGGATTCAATTTGAGTCCGGGGCTAAGCTCCAGAACCTTCCCCCCACCATCTCTGGTCCAGGTAGGGCTGTCAACTCATGCTTGGGAAATTCCTGGAGCTTTGGTGGCTGTACCTGGGGAAGGCAGAGGGATGCCAACCTTCGGGTGGGACCTGGATATGCCCTGCCTGGAATTATAGCTCATCACTAGACTACAAAAATCAGTTCCCCTGGAGAAAACGGATGCCGTGGAGGGTGCCTGCGACCTGGAGCTGGCACCTGACCCCCACTCCCCACCAGTAGCCAAGGAGGACCTGGCAACCCTAGGAAGGCAGAGTTCTGGTAGAGGAGGGAACTCAACAGGGTTATGAATCCATACAGTCCATTCTGTGAAGCTGCCCTCCGTTCTTCCAGACCAACTGATCCCTGTAGTCTGAAGATCCCGTGTAATTCCTAGAGAATCTCTAACTGGAGCATGGAAATCCAAGGTCCATGATGTGGATTAATAAAAAGGCAAAATGTTCCTTTAAGGGTGAGCTGAACGGGCATCCATTCTCAGAGTCACCATCTCTTCTCTCATTTTCCCTGCTGTGTGGTTCTTTGCCTGCCTTAGGGTTGGGAATGCGCAAAGCTGTGGTCCTTCCCCACCTGGCAGAATAAACATGCAAGCAATTCTACTACTATATTGCATACAGCAACCAAAGCAAATGTAGCCAGCACACTTTGTTCCAAGGGTCCTATGAGCAGTCGTTGCATGGAAGGGCTATGGCTAAACACTGGAGCATCGGCTTGACATTCAAAAAGGTACTGGGATCATAGAAATCATAAAACCATAGAGTTGGAAGAGATGCCAAGGGCCATCAAGTCCAACCCCTTGCAATGCAGGAAAACATGATCAAAGCAGTTCTGTCAGATGGCCATCCAGCCTCTCTTTAAAAACCTCCAAAGAAGGAGACTCCACCACACTCAGAAGTAATGCATTCCACTGTCGAACAGCCCTAACTTTCAGGAAGCTTTTCCTGATGTTTAGATGGAATCTCTTTTCCCTCACCTTGAACCCATGACTCCTGATCCTAGTCTCTGGAGCAGCAGAAAACGAGCTTGCTCCCTCACCAACATGACATCCCTTCAAATATCTATACATGGCTATCATGTCACCTCTTAACCTTCTCTTCACCAAAGAAAACATATCCAGCTCCCTAAGTTTCTCCTCATAGGGCATGGATTTACCATTTTGGTTGCCCTCCTTTGGACCCGTTCCAGCTTGTCAATATCCTTCTTGAATTGTGGTGCCCAGAACTGTACCAAATATTCTAAGTGAGGTCTGACCAATGCAGAAGTACAATTATATCCCTCGAGCTAGACCAGGGGTCTGTAACCTTCGGCTCTCCAGATGTTCATGGACTACAAATCCCATCATCCCCTGTCAATTGGCCATGCTGGCAGGGACTGTAGTCCATGAACATCTGGGAATTGTAGTCCATGAACATCTGGAGAGCCGCAGGTTGCAGACCCCTGAGCTAGACACTATACTCCTATTGATACAGCCTAGAATTGCATTGGCTTTCTTGGCCACCGCACCACACTGCTGACTCATGTTCAATCCCCAGCAACACCAATTAAAGGGATCAGTTGTAGGTGATGTAAAAGAGCTCAGCCTGAGATTCGGAAGAGCCACTGCCAGTCATAGATAATACTGGCCTTGACGGAAAGATGGTCGAATTTGATATAAGGTTCCGTTCTCAGATTTGTAGATATATGCCACTCTGGGCACATTTGCCTCTTTCCAATTGTGATTTTAGGCAGATGTCCTGGAGAGAAAAGGGCTGAGAACTCTAGGACATTTCCCAGCACTTTCTTCTTTGACATTAGCAGCAAAGGAATTGACTGCCGAACACAAGTTTAAAGCTCTAAAATTAAAGAGACACCCGGCGAAGAGTTACCAAATTCCTGGGGTAGTTTGAGGAACAATTAACTCAAAAGGGCTCTGATCGATTATTCTTAAACCTGTTATGGGAAGCAGATGCCCAGTCTGGCCACAAGCACAGCAGTGCTAAACAGTGATGGTTTGCCTTAAGGACTGGTTCACACATCCGTTCTCTTGCAAAGAGATTCTCTCTGCACAGTGTGCAGTGATCCAAGGATGTCCTGATGGCTTTGCAAGGTTGACTGAATGTGACAAAACCAACAGATAATTCATCTTTGGTGGTGCTGGGGATAAGGGGCAAATGTTCTCCTTGGTTAAGAGTTTGCAGGTAGTTTGTGTGGGTTGTCACTGAATGAAGCCATGTGGCCTGTGGTCCACACGCTCAGATTTGAGGCATGAAGGAGGGGGAGTTGGCTGTCGACACATTCGTCTAGCCCTGCGTCATCAGATCTTGGCAGCTGAGCAGGATCAGACCAGTGGATACTTGGATGAGAAGCCACCAAAGAAGTCTAAGGTTGCAACACAGAGACAGGCAATGTCAAACCACCTCTGTTTGTCTCTTTACTTGAAAACTCTGTAACTTGGTGGCACTTTCCAGCCACTTTCTAACTACCACAGATTTCAAAGCTTCCCATGGCTGAGAGTTAGTCTTTTCATTTTTAAGCAATAAAATTGTTCCTTTTCCACGAATTCTCACTTTCCCACCAATTCTTACTTTCCCACTGATTTTTTTCTCATGATTTTGTACCTGCCCCCATTTCCCCATCCCCCCCCCCCTCCCGATCCCAATACCAGACTGCCTCTTTCCCGGAGGATCTCTGTGTGAGAAGTGCTGCGGAATTGCAAATAGTTCGTGCTGATATTTCACCACCCGCCCCCAGATTCCAAGGTGTGGTTCTTTGGGTGTGGGAAATCTCGCTTCGGGGCTGGATTCTGTCCTCACTCATCACCCCGGGTTCTAGGATGCAGCAGGTGGGGATGCAGTCAGATCCTTCATGAGATCAGCCCTTGGGGGAGAGGTTGAGCCGGGTCTTTGGTGCCAGCCACACACCTGCTGTTCACCTGGGGGCCACAGTGTCTGTTTCACATTGTTGTGATTCACACCCCATCTGCGAGCACAGGTGTGATGAATTTTCAGGAGGGTGGCAAAGCCCAGCATTTGGGGACTGATTTTAGCCACGCCATCTGCAAGCCTGCACTCTCGTTTACCGTCCAAGAGAACGGCACGACATTTGTATGAAGACTCTGTCCAGTTTCACCTGGAGACAGTGCTGGAAAGCATCGCCAAGTCCCATCCAACTTTATGGTGACCTCATATGGTGTTCAAGGCAAGGGAGAAACGTTACCTGCCTCTGCATAGCAACCCTTGTATTTCTGGTTGGTCTCCCATCCTGATACTAACCAGGGCTGACCTTCTTACTTTCCAAGATCTGATGATATCAGGTTAGCCTGGACCATCCTAGTCAAGGCAAGACAGGAGATACAGGATAGTGTTTTGGGGGTTCTTTTGCAAGAAGGCAGGCCAAGTGGCATTAATACCCCCCACTAGTGTGTTCCTACAAAAACCTCTTCAACCAGAGATGACAGTGGAAGAACAGAAACAAGCACGGCCCTCTTGGGGAAGGGAGCTTCCCTACCCACCTTCACCTTTATCCTCTGACTGGAGGAAATGGACTACGTCCAGGTGGATCATTGTGGCCAAGGGCTGGTGAGGTAGCAGTGAGAAATATCCTTATCTCAGTACAGTGACAGTACATTTAATTGAAGGCAAAAGGAAAATGACTTTGTACCCCAGGGAGCCCTTTTAAGTTCTCTTCCAGACAACTGTCTGTCCCCACCCTTGGATGGCAAACTGCTGAGCTTTAGCTTGAGGGACAAAAGCAAAAAGTCAGCCCTGGCTTGGGGGGGGGGGGGGGGGAGTGTGGAGAATGTCATTAGATGCAACATGCAATTACGACTGCTACCGCTTACGCACCTAAAGATAGAGTTTGTCAGCCTGAACGGTTTCCTTAGATAAGCAAAGAGGAGAAAGCACGTCAAAGCCACTGTTCCTAGAAAGTGTACCATCTCTGTATGTGGTTCCCACTGGAAATCCCTTGTCTAGCAGCATGAACAGGATTTCCCAGCCACTTCCCAACAGAAAACCTCTCTTATTTTGATGGCAAGAAGATGAATCCTGCACACCCCAGTGGCTTTTCAGCCTCACCAGAGGAGCGATCCCTGTTTCGCAAGGCACATCCCCCCTCAAGCGTGCACTCCTGCCAGCTTCTCCAGGTCCCTCTGAACCATCGCACTTCAAAACCCTTACCTGTGAGCTGTCAGTTGCTCCCAGCTTGCCTGAAAGAACTCTCTCAGCTGCTCTGGTTAGCCTCCAAATCCGATGGCCATCGCAACTTGAGAAAAAAAAAGTTATCCAGCACCACTGGTTTTATTCTCTGTCCGTTTCTGGGTGTACCTTCAGTTTGGGTTTCAGAAACAAAAAGGGGGGTTCGCCTGCCTCCTTCCAAAACCAGGCGAGCTAAAGATTTCTCCAGCTTTGCAGACAGACGCGATCCCTCCGATCAGCCAGATTGCAGCTTGCAAAGACTGTCTGGGCTCGTTTGCACCCCATCAGCCCACACTGCTCTCGGTGTATGCTAAGCAAAACAGGAATGTGATCATATCTGAGCCATTTGTATTATTCATGAACTCCTGGCTGTGGATCCCAGCCTCTATTCACCTGGGCAGTGGTTCTGGCATCTCTGTTATCACTCCTTCATACATATCTATTATTCCGCTTTTGCAAAAGGCATCCAGTGCAAACTCTGGCAGAAGGGAATCCCACCCCACTCGTACCACCTCCTAAGACAATATCCTGCCAAAATATTGCGACTGTTGCAAAACCTGGACTGGAGCCTGCAGAGTTCTGCCCAGAGCCTGCAGAGGGATGGGGGAGCCGGCACAGTCCCCTTTGGAGCCAGCTGCCAAGGAGCGGATGCTAATATTTTAGTAGTAACCCTGCGTAGCGTGGCTTGGCCACTGCCATGAGTGTTAATGAACGTGTCACACTTTCAGTGAAGCTTGTTACCCACTTAGAAGGAAGGAAGGAAGAAATGGAGGGAAACAGCCTACGACTGGGGTATTTTGCTGTGATCATTATAAAGCAGTCCAAAAGATCAGCACGTGAACTTGCTGGAAGCATAGTGGCCTCATGCGGGAGGCCGCAACCCGTCTCTTGACTGTACTACTGCCACTGCTTATACATAGGTGTTTGGTTTTCAAATGGCCCACTAGGCAGGCTTGCCAACCTCTAGGTGTGGCCTGGAGTATTCAAATTAAATCACGAAAGCTGAAACTGAACCCAAACAAGATGGAGGTGATATTGATCGGGAAGGCCTCGGGGATAGACCCGCCCATTTCGGATGGGGTCAGGTTGAACCTACTGAGTGGGGTGGAGAGTCTTGGGTTTCTCATGGACCTACTTTGCTCTTTGGACACTAGGTTGGCAGGGTTGCTAAAAGTACACTCCATCAGTTACACCTTATTAGGAAATCTTTGATCTCTGCTGATTTGATCACACTGATCCAAGATGTCATAACCTCCAGGACAGATTATTATGACACCCTACACATAAGGCTCCCCTTGGAGTAACCCAGAAATGCAGTAACTCCCAGAGGCGTAAAAAAGGTGGGGAAGCCAGGCATGCACCCTGGGTACAGCTGGAGTGGGGGCACACTCAGATACCCCACCATTTGCACTCAACCAGCACCTGATTTGCCCTGGCCCAACAAGCCAGTGAAGCAGCCCAGCCATCATAGAGCTCCTTCCCATGCCCGGGTGCCAAAGGAGGGTGTTGAGGGTGCCCCTTCTCTTCACCCCTCCTTGGAGCTGTGCAATTTCAGTTCTGACCATTAGTGCCATTTTCTATAGCTATGCCCTGGTCATACCTCCTGAGTGCATGCAGTAGGTATGCCCGTTATAAGTTCTGTATTAAAACAGCTATACTGGCTGATAGTTCGTGTCCAGTCTCACTCTGTAAAAAGTGTGGCAATTTTACTAGACCTTCTTTTGTGGGTTGCAAATTAAATCAATGTGGGGGTGAAGACAGCTTTCTTTAAACTGAATCTTGTGGGGCAAATGCCTTCTTACTCTGTCCCTCTTACCACGCTTACGGAACTTTGAGGCTTGATTACTGCCATGTACTCTCCATGGGGTTGACCTTGAAGATAATACCCGAGACTCAATTAATACAAAAATGGAGTTGCTCACCTGGTGACTTGGTGACTAGAGCCCTTAGGTGTGACCATAAAGTCTTTTACATGGGAACAATTTCCCAGAGTTTCCTTGTTGCTGGCATGGCTTCCAAATGTGCAATGGCAACTGGTTTTCTTGCATTTTCTCTATCACAGTCCAAGCCATTCCTGCTCACCTCCCCCTCCATCTTAGCCATCTGTGTTTTTTAAAAAAAGGCAATTGCTACATCACTGTATCATTAAAATGTGATTGTAGTCCATCTGCTAGATCCTATGAATGCCTGCCTGCCTGCCTGCCTGCCTGCCTTCTTCCTTCCTTCCTTCCTTCCTTCCTTCCTTCCTTCCTTCCTTCCTTCCTTCCTTCCTTCCTTCCTTCCTTCCTTCCTTCCTTCCTTCCTTCCTTCCTTCCTTCCTTCCTTTCTCCCTCCCTCCCTGCTCCCTCCCTCCCTGCTCCCTCCCTCCCTCCCTCCCTCCCTTCCTTCCTTCCCTGCTTCCTTGCTTCCTTCCTTGCTTGCCTCCCTCCCTCCTTCCCTCCTTCCTTCCTTCCTTCCTTCCTTCCTTCCACCCACATAACCCTTTTTGTTATAGACAGGTGCCTTTCCCCAAGCAGAAGAATTACTTTAAAAAAATCAAAGCTGGGAAATCATAGGACCTAGTAGAGTAGACTGATAGATTGTAAAAACATTTCAAAGCAAGGAAACAATTGCAGAATTTTAAAAAATCTCCCTTGTGTTATGGGAGAGGGAATGGCCATCATGAGGGAAATAGAGCCCATGTGAACAGGACCATGAACTATCCAGACATTCCCATCCATTCAATGGTGACCCCATTTTGCTGTGTTCTTTTCTAAAAGAAGGTTTTGCAAAGAATGCAGAAAGATGCACTACAAAACTGTGCAGACGCAGGAAAAGACCCATGTCAACCGCCATTGAAAACAATAGTATCCATACCCCGAGAACTACCTACAATGGTGTGATGATTAAGAGCAGTGGATTTTAGTCTGGAGAACTGGGTTTGATTCCCCACTTTTCCACATGAAGCCAGCTGGTTGACCTTGGGCCAGTCACAGTTCTCCCAGAACTTTCTCAGCCCATCCAGAGACAGGCAATGACAAACTACTCATGAACATCTTTTGCCTTGGAACCCTACGGGGTCATCGTAAGTCAGCTGTGATATGACAGCATACACACACACACATTGGTTCCCCAGATTTTTCCAAGTTAAATTCAAATTGTTGGTGGTTCCCTTTAAAGTACAGGTGTCAAACTCGCAGCCCTCCAGATGTTATGGACTACAGTTCCCATCATCATGATGGGAACTGTAGTCCATAACATGGAGGGCCATGAGTTTGACATCTATGTTTTAAAGCCACATATGACCTAGGACCTAAGCCAGTGATTCCCAACCAAGGTTCCGTGGTACCCTGGGGGTGCCGTGAGCATGTTCCAGGGGTACTGCGGCAACACTAGTGGCCCCCCTCACATTTGTGGTGTCTCCCGCCGGTGCCAGCAAGGACATGGAGCTGGCAAAGGAGGCAGGGCCTGCCGCAAGGTCAGCAGCCAATTCCCGCACACACACCCGTGCTTCCCTTCACCCTGGGAGGGGAAGGGGGTGTGTGGCAGGGGTACCGTGAGATATGAAGAGTGAGGTCAATGGTACCATGATGTTGAAAAGGTTGGGAAACACTGACCTAAGCTATCTCTCCTAATATGGACCTTTGTGAATCCTTCATAGGTCCCTCCTGTCTGCTTCTACCTTCAGCGAGATTATGATTAGATCGTCTTCCACACAGTTAATTTGAGCTAGATTCGAGTCCAGTAGTACCGTAAAGACTAACAACATTCCCAGGGTATAAGTTTTGAGAGTCAACATTTCTTTGCCAGTACTCTCTGAGAGTTAATCCCAGGAGATCTTGTTGATCTTTAAGGTACTACTGGACTCAAATCTTACTCTTCTACTATGAACCAACACAGCTACCCACTTACAACCAACTTGCATGGATGTAGCGAGGGAGGGACATAGGGGAGCTAGAGCCACTTCCCACGAGTAGAGCTTGGAGAGCGAACAGTGCAAAACTGGAGCTGGTCAACCCCAGTTGCTCAGCTTGATCCTGGCCTCCATGAGGTCAGCATCAAACGACCTATGCCACATCCAGACTCCAGGTGGAATTTGGGGGCGGGGTAAGCCCTGCTGGCCAGCATTCAACTCTACCCCCACCCCAAACACCATGTGGAATTAGGGGGTGAGGCACAGCTGGGGGAAGTAGTGGGGGGCGCAGCACCCAGGGTAAACCCTAGGTTGCACACAGCTATGCCCCTGCCAACTTGGTGTTTCTCAGCTGTGAAATCAGCCCTCGGAAATGGCCTGCAGAGGTGGTTAAGACGTGTCTTTCACTGACCCACTTCCAAAAGCTCTGCAAGTTTGGTTGCCTTTCGGTGATGGATGTGTTGATCCCTGAAGCACCAGATCTGCAGCTGATTTTCAAAGGCATTTAAACATAATATAGTGCAAGTGACTACTGGCTCTGCAAGTCCCCTTGAGTTGCTGTTGTCAGCAAGAAAAAATAGATAGAAGTGTTTAAATAGCAGTCTGAATAGCCCTGACTAGTCTCATCTTGTCAGAGACTGGAAGCTGAGTTGGGTCAACCCTGGTTAGTACTTAGATGGGAGACCACCAAGGAAGAGGCTGCTCTGCAGGGGCAGGCAGTGGCAAACCACCTCTGTGTGTCATGACCGAGATGGCCCAGGCTAGCCCAATCTTGTCAAAGCTTCAGCTAAGCTGGATCACTCCTGGCTAATCTTTGAGAGACCACCAAGGAAGACGAGGGTTGCTGTGCAGAGGCAAGCAGTGACAAACCACTTCTGTGCACCTGGATGGCCCAGGCTCGCCCAGTCCTGTCGGAGCTTCTAAGCTAGGCAGGGTCAGCCATGAGTCGGTTGTGACTTGACAGCACCCACTTATTTATTATTTAAATAAAAAGACGGGATTAGCATGTCCTTTATAGCAGGTATCATTTCCTGGGAGTGAACAAGGAGGGGCTGCTATCGTGTCCTGACTGTATGGTCCTCACTGGAACATTTGCCTGGTCACTGCTTGAAGATGCTAAACTGGTTAGTCTTGCCCAGCTAGGTTTTTCCAATTATTTATGTAGGATGCAGGGGTACAGGGTGTGTCCGAATTGCACCGAAACTTTTTAACATTAAAAAAAAAATCCATGAAAAAAATGAAGGCAGGGGGATTTAATTCCTGTGTCCTCTCCCCATGTCTCAGTCTTGGAAGGATGTCTCTGACGTCCTTCATCATCCTTCATCGAGCTATTCATTCATTGCTTGGCACAAAGCCGCGTAACTAGTTCAAAACAAATTGTCAAAAACATCTCGTTTAAATAGGAATGTGGATGTGACCGCACAGCAACAGGGAGCGCATGCAATCTAATTGATATGGATTTTGGAGTGCGCCGCAGATTTGCCGGTTCTCCGAATAACAAAAGGGGTTTTGTGCTGGAACTTTTAGTAGGTGTCTGGCCAACTCATTTGTTCCCATTTGGATGTCATTGCAGGGGCTCTGGTATCAGATTAATTGCCAGGAAAAACCCAGGAGGCTTTTCTGAAGGCGTCGTAGTGTTATCGCAACAGTACTTAATTAATTGATGCCACCCTGTTGCGTGAGGCCGTGGTTTGATTGTCAGGGTGTCTTTATTCTCGTTTCCCAACCTGGCTTTTACCCAAGACAGCCCGATGCCTTTTCTGTCCCAGGGATGTGGCACCTTCTCCTTCTGCTTGGTAGGCGCTGTGCCAGATCTGGCGCTCTATGCAGGGTTTGAGCCAAATCAAGAGGAACATATTCCAGGCAAGATGCCACTGTGGCCAGGAAGACAAGGAATCTGTTTCCATTGATCAGGCTGTGCCAAGTTGCCCAACGGCTGGAAGAAATCAGTAATTTGCAACCAGAGAGAAAGCAAATTTCAGGCAAGTGGTCTGAAATGAACAAGACAGCAATAGGCAGGAACAGAAGACTGGGAGAGGCTGACGAGAATATAGGACCAAATAAGATGGAACAAGTGGTGGGATCCAAAAATTTTAGTAACAGGTTCCCATGGTGGTGGGATTCAAACTGTGGCATAGAGCCAGTGGGGATGGGCGGGGCACAACAGGGGTGTAGCCGGGCATTCCGGGGGCGGGGCATTCCTGGGTGGGGCTGTGGCAAAGACGCAGCCACTGGCAAGGACGCAGCCACTGTGCTGGTCCTTGGGTGGAAACGAATGCACACAGGCACAAGCTGCCATGCATGCCGGTTCACCTCCTGCTAGACTGCTTCAAGTTCTGCATGCTACTGCTGAGAAGAGGGGCGTAACTAAGGCAAAAATCACGTGGCAAAATCACCAATTAGTAACCCCCTCTTGGTACACACAAATAATTAGTAACCTACTCTCGGGAACCTGTGAGAACTTCTGGATCCCACCTCTGGATGGAAGTCCACACAGTGACCTCAAGTACAGGACAAGGAGAAAGTTTTGCTGAGGCTATTCCAATAGAGGAGGAAGTAAAAGCCACCAACCAACATGGCAGTGTGGGCATTACCAAGGTTCACTCAAAATTGGTACTATCACTGTGGTCACACACTGATCCATGTTGCCTATCATTACTCAAGTGCCTGATCTTTCCAGAGTCGGGCTGCCAGCAGGTTCTTTGGGGAGGAGAGACAAGGGATTTAGTGCTGTGCTAAGCATGACATCACTTCCAACTTGAAACCAGAACTGATGTCACTGCACTGATAGGATCACTCTAGGAATTACCCAAAACACTATGGTTAAACCATAGATTTTGGGGGGTGAATCTTGGAGAATCACCCTGAAACAATGATGTGACTTCCAGTTCTGTACCAAAAGTGACATCGCACATTGATGCAATGCCAACCCCCACCACCCTGTTGACCAGTGGTGGGGAATGTGGTTCTAGGCCCGGAGGCTCCCACCACAGCATGAAGTGACCACAGCAGTGCAGCTAGCATTGGTTTTTAAAGTTATTTTTCTCCTGCTGCTACTCAGAATAGTAGCAGACAACTAGGGCTGATGGCGGGAGGTCTGGCTGACCCACTCCTTCCTCTGAGGTCACTTTCTTCAACTAAAATTTCCTGGCTCATATTCCTTCCTGTCATGTTTGTGTCTGGGTGCATGTGGGCCTAGCTCTGCCCCATTCTCTGGATTAGTTGAGGGTGAAGTGACCGCATAGACGGTTCTACCTGCAGGTGCCCCATATTTCCTCCGTTGAATCTGGAGTGTTTAAAAAGTTTCCTGTCTGACCGGTGTAAGAAATGTCACCTTGGAGGCCACACCTCCTTTAATGACCTCCTTTAATGACCTTTAAGGCCATTAGCGGCATTGGGCCTACATATCTGAGGGATCGTGATCTCCGCATTTCGCTCCTACTAGGGCCCCTCACGCTCTGGAGGAGCCGTTGCTGGAAATCCCTGGCCCAAAAAAAAGATCCGCCGGGTTGGTCTCTCAACAAGGGCCAGGGCTTTTACTGCCCTGGCCCCTACCTGGTGGAACAGGCTCCCTAGAGACCAGGGCCCTGCGGACTCCTTCAGAGGTTTCCAGGGCCTGTAGCATGACCTGTTCCGGCCAGGCTTTTGGCCAGCTGGGATGACCATCTGACCCCATACCATCTTGGTCTCCCCCCGTATGGAATGGGGTTGGGATAAGTCGCCATCTGCAAATTTTAGGTTGTTCAAATTTTATTAATTTTAAATTGTTATAGATTGTTTTATATTTGTGTTATATGATGTTGATGTACACCGCCCTGAGCCCTTCGGGGGAGGGCGGTTTAAAAATGAAATAAATAAATAAATAAACAAAGCTCTTCCTGGAGCTTTCAGATGCCCTCTGCTTGGATACTCCTTTCTACTTTTGGGCATGGGAGAGGCCTGCTGTACTACACTTTATCCCCCATTTCTCCTTCCTGCTTCTTTGAGCACCCACATTCGAAGAGTCCTCCTCCATCTAGCCCTGCCGTGGTTCAAATGTCTCCTCACATACCTGTCATACCATCCAGTCACCCCGTCTTCCTTTAAGAAGAGAGCCAGCGTGGTATAGTGGTTAAGAGCAGGTGCACTCTAATCTGGAGAACCTGGTTTGATTCTGCACCCTGCCACTTGAGCTGTGGAGGCTTATCTGGTGAACTAGTTTAGCTTGTGCACTCCAACATATGCCATCTGGGTGGCATGCCTTTGGCTAGTCTCAGTTCTTCGGAGCTCTCTCAGCCCCATCTACCTCACAGGGTGTTTGTTGTGAGGGGGGAAGGGAAAGGAGTTTGTAAGCCCCTGTGAGTCTCCTTATAGGAGAGAAAGGGGGATATAAATCCACCTCTTATTCTTCTTCTTAACACCCACAGCTAGTTCGGTATCATCAGTGTTGCCAGCCTGGCCCTGCCCAAGACCTGCCAAGTGCTGAAGTGCACAACTTTTCTTATCACTTGCTGGAGCCATGGCTTGGCATTTGTGGGCTTTGAGATTGTTGGCACTTGCTTACTGGTGGTTCTTTTGGTTTGTTGCTATTGAGGCACACTCTCCTTTTGGTGTTATCTCAGGCCTTGTCCAGCGCTGGCTCCCAGATTCTGCTTGTTCTGGCACCCCACTGTCTGATTTTATTTTCCCAGGTAGTGGAATGCGGGAGGGGCGTCGAGAAGAGAAGACTGGGGTGTCATCCAACAAGAATCCTGTGCCAGTCATCTTTCCAAACAGAACTATTCTGGTTGGCATTTCTGCAAAGACTTTCTTCTTTCCACCAATCGTGCTGGCCTGTATCTAACCATCTGTGCCTGGAACGTGGCATTTCCCAGCATTCTTCTCCATTCCTGTTGTCGTTCTGAGCCCTGGAAAAGATCATGTCTGGGATTATGGAGCCCATACGGAACAATAGCCAGATGGGGCAAGGGCTGGAGGGAAGAGAGCACAAGGCAGTGAAAACATTCCTCCACTGTCTTCTACAAACACAGATCTGCTAAGAGGAGGAGGCAATGAAAGAGGCTGCAATAATGGAGATGAACAGGGGAAAGTTCTGTGTGTTTTCCATACATGGATGCTTAAACAGAAGCAATTGCTTCATTGGTTTTGAAAGGACTTTCAGATTCTCCATAAGCATGTTTCCTTTGTTTGAAGGAGGCATTTTATTTTGTAGGCCTGCTAGCAGTCAAAACCTGCTTGTATCCACTGGCAGAATGATTGGGGGAGGGACAGAGCCATAAAGTTTAACCTGCCCCCAAATCCACAACAGACACCATGACTGAAAACTAAGAGAGGGTGATCAAGGTAGAGACTAGGTCTTCACAACCGACACCGAAACCCCTTTTGCCCTGTTCTGCCTTGCCCTCCAGACGATGGAGGCAAAGGTGTTTCTTGCGCTTGCTGGCAGGCAGGCAGAGCTGCAAAGACTAGAAGCAGGAAGCCAGTCTGGGAAGCAGGCAGAGCCTGGGGGAGTGAGTTGAGGAAAGGTGAGTGCTTCTCAGGTTTATAAGCTGCCCCTGCTTCTGGATTGGAGGCCTCATCCTCTATTTCTCCCCAGGAGAGGCCACCTGGCCTCTGGAAACTCTGGCTGATGGCAGTGACATGCCCCTGGCTAGTGATCTGTGAGCAATAGTCCTCCCTTTCCATCTCAACAGAAGGAGGGGTTAAAATGGGAGGAGCAAGCAACAACCAAGTTGACATTCCAGAGCAAGTGGGATGTACAAGCTGAGTTCCTTTCAGACAAAGGATTTTCAAATGTTTATAGTGTGAGGAAACGATTTACTTTAGCATAGTAGCCAATAAATCTTACCACATCAACTTCTTAAATGGTAACAAAGTGGAGGGAATGCTTAGTGGGCTACCAACCAACATTCCACATCTCTTGACATTTAATTGCCGTGTGTGTGTGTGTGTGTGTGTATGAGAGAGAGAGAGAGAGAGAGAGAGAGAGAGAGAGAGAGAGAGAGCTATCTTTTCCTAACCCACGAATTGCCTGAAGAAACAGCAGTATCAAGTAGCAAAATCAAATCCTTATTGCCTGTTGTATGCACTTCAGTCCCAGACAGCTTCAATCCCCACTTTGCCAAAAGCTCAGTGACCAATCTTAGCTAAGCTTCTCGCCCTTAATATATCACCCCTGATAAAGAAGGGGAGGAGATTTTCCTGTGGCCCCTCCAGGGTCAGTTGAATGTGAAGCACAAGATGGAAATGAGAAGAAATGTGCACATGGTTTGAATGAAGAAGGTTTTGTCAAATCACAATTGACAGTCAGCATGGTTAAGAGCAGGTGCACTGTAATCTGGAGAACTGGGTTTGATTTCCCCCTCTGCCACTTGAGCTGTGGAGGCTTATCTGGTGAACCAGATTATCTTGTGCACTCCATGCCAGCTGGTTGACCTTGGGCTAGTCACAGTTCTTTGGAACTCTCTCAGCCCCACCCATCTCGCAGGGTGTTTGTTGGGGGGGGGGGAAGGGAAAGAAGATTGTCAGCCCCTTTGAGTCTCCTTACAGGAGAGAAAAGGGGGATATAAATCCAAACTCCTCCTCCTCCTCCTTCTAGCAACTCCATCCACAGGGTATTCCAGTTAAGAGATGGGCAAAGGTGGTTTGCCATTGCCTGTCTCTGCAATGCAACCTCTGCCTTCCATAATGGTCTCCCATTCAAGTACCCTGTGATTGACCCTGCTTAACATCCAAGCTCTGACAAGATGGGAAAGCAATTGTGTAGGAAAACAATACTCAGATCGACCTTTGAGTATTTCATGCAAGAAGCTTATGTCTTTCGCCTCTAATAGTTTTCTAATGCGAGTATAAAACTTACATTGGCCAGAATGCTTATTTGCATTACAAATGTCCTCTTCTGATTCCTGTTCTGTAATAACCAGTCATATAGCTGGAGATTTCTGATGTGTGAAAAGTGCCTTTTTTGTAGTTTAATTGTAATCTAAACATTGCAGTGTCTCTCCTTCTGTGTCAGCAACTCAAACAGAGAGGAAACATGTTGTTTCTCTATATAGAAGATTGAAATGCATAAAACAAATCTTATGCATATTTATATGATCACTTCCCCTTGTCTCTTTCACATGGCAATGACACACACACACACACACACACACACACACACACACACACACACACACACACACACACGTAAAACAGTAAGGATGGGGTTGAGCCACTGGATGGGTGCAGCCAGTTTGTCCACTAGGTGGCAGTGTTCTGGCCATGACAGGAAACTGGTTGGCCACTCAGCAACGGACTCTCCACAGCTGATCTCCAGAAGACCAAGATCAGTTCCTGTGGAGCAAAGGATTGCTTTGGAGCACTGATGTCAAACTCGCGGCCCTCCAGATGTTATGGACTGTAATTCCCATCATCCCCTGCCAGCATGATGCTAGCAGGGGATGATGGGAACTGTAGTCCATAACATCTGGAGAGCTGTGAGTTTGACACCTGTGCTTTGGAGGGTGGACTCTATGGCATGATATCCTCCTTAGGTCCCTTCCCTCCCTAACGCCATGCTCTCAAGGCTCCACTTCCAAAATCTCTAGGTATTTCTTGACCCAGAGCTGGCAACCCTAATTGGTATAGCCTGAGCTCATCAGCTCTCATAGGCTAAGCAGGATCGGTACTTGGATGGGGTAGACGCAGGGGTCTGCAACCTGCGGCTCTCCAGATGTTCATGAACTACAATTCCCATCAGCCCCTGCCAGCATGGCCAATTGGCCATGGTGGCAGGGGCTGATGGGAATTGTAGTTCATGAACATCTAGAGAGCCGCAGGTTGCAGACCCCTGAAGGAAATGGCCAGTCACCTCTGTTTCTCGCTTGCCTTGAAAGCCCCTTGCTGGGGTCACCATCAGTTGGCTGTGACTTGATGGTGCTTACATAGTACGAAATCAGAGCAAAAGGAGATGTGAATGTTTGCTCAGTTGGAGTGCCTGCTGCTCTCCCAAAAAAGAAGGTAAATATGCTAGGATACAGGGAGGGAGATTGAAACTTTCCTGCCGTACATTGACAGTTTTTTCTGTATTTTATTGAATCTGTAGAAGAAGAAATGGCGTGGCATAGTGGTTAGTGGCACTGCCACTCACACAGTCAGGAGTTCGAGCCCCCTGTGGGTCAGATATCATGGTCAACTCAGCCATCCATCCATTCCTTGATCAGTAAATTAGTACCTAGTACACAGCTAGGGGGTAAAGAATAGCCGGGGAAAGCAATGGCAAACTACCCCACAAAAACGGCTTGCCTATGAAGTCACTGCTTGCAGTGGTACCCCAGGGTCGAACACAACTGAAGGGGAAACTTTACCTTTACTTTTTAGTAGTAGTAGAAGAGGAGGAGGAGGAGGAGGAGGAGGAAGAGGAGGAATTTGGATTTATACCCCATCTTTCCTACCTGTAAGGAGACTGAAGGTGGCTTACAAGTTCTTTTCCCTTCCTCTCCCCACAATAGGCACCTTGTGAAGTAGGTGGGGCTGAGAGAGTTCTGAGAGAACTGAGACTAGCTCAAGGTCACCCAGTAGGAATGTAGGAGTTGGGAAACATATCTGGTTCACCTGAGTGGCAGAGGTGTGGGAATCAATCCCGGTTCTGGCTCTCAAGCGTAACAGATTATTTTAAAAGGACCTCTCTGAACATCTTCTAAAAAGACAAAAGGGAATGTCCTGCAGAACATCAGGAACCAGCTGTGTGGACACAATCCATGTGTGCTTAGGTGTCCTTCAGACATCTGTAAGCTTTTACACTGTTGCATTTCAGTAAATCAGGCACTAAGGAAGAAAGGAAAGGAAAGAGGCAAACAAGGGGATACTCCAGATGTTTCTTGGTACGGGCTTTTCTTGGTAAACTATTATTTAATAGTGGAGAAAACAGTAAGATAATATCAGCATCATGTGTTTTGTTTTAAAGATTTTTAAGTCATTTGAGATTATGAGAAGTTACAAGGAGATCTCTGTCAGTAGTAGGAGCTGGGCAGCAAAACGGCAGATCTGGTTCGCAAAAACAGGAGGGAAAAGGAGCTGAGTCGTACCTCCGGATAGTTTGGCACCAACGAACGAAGAGGAGGATTTCATTGCTTTCAGAGCCTGACAGGTGGAATTTGAAGTGTACGGGCAGGTCAGACCTACACATAGCTTTGCGAAAAAATAAGTAGTTTTCCAGGTTTTAGGGTTGCCATTCCAGATTGGGAAATTCCTGGAGATTTGGGGGTAGAACCTGGGGATAGTGGACTTTGGGAAGAGGAAGACTTCAGCAATGTATGATGCCACACTCTCTAAAGTAGCCATTTTCTCCTGGGGGAGTGATTTCTGCCATCTGGAGACTAGCTGTAGTCCTGGGATATCTTTGAACTCCCTTGGAGGACTCAAGGAGGATATTGAGCCCCCTTGGAGGATGGTAGTCCTGGAATATCTTTGAACCCCCTTGGAGGTTGGCAAGCGGATTATAAAGGAAGTTGGACTTACTGGTTTACCAGCCCAGTTGTGCGTGGGGGCTCCATTTGGGAAAGCTCCAACGTGGCTTGCAGTCAGGGCTACAAAGGAAAACGTGCTCATGACTATGCATCCCAACTCCATGGTTTTACAGCACGGTTGCCAACTCCAGGCTGGGAAATTCCTGGGGATTGGGGGATGGACTCCGGGGAGAGTGCAGTTTGGAGGGGGAGGGTCCTCTGCAGTGTATAATATTATAGAGTCCACCATCCAAAGCAGCCATTTTCTCAAGGGAACTGATCTCTGTCTTCTGGAAATCAGTTGTAATGCCAGGGGATCTCCAGGCCTCATCCTGGAAGGTTCAGAGTGACTTCAAAGTGCCTTTGCGTATCTTTCTCTTGATATGCTCTGAAATGCTTCTGGATTAGATTTAGGCATTGCCCAGGCAACAGTCTTCCCGTCTCCAAGATCTGGTTCTCATTTTAGGTATGTGAGGATTTTGGTGTCTGCTTGTTTGTCGTAAGAGACTTTGGGCTCTTGCTTCCCACCCAATTGACTCTCTAGAGTCTCTCTACTGTATGTAGGTGGGAAACCTAGCTGTCGGGAGATTGCCCAAGGCAATCCCTGACCATCACAGCACTATCAGGTGTGAGGGGAAAAGTGCCAAATGGACAGCTGGCTGTGGTTCTCCTTTTTTATGCCACAGCAAGAAGAAACAACACCCTAGCAGCCACCTCACCATCTCTTGGAAACAGAGTCCACAACCCTTCCTTTTCCAGTTTCGTTCCTCTCCCTGAATGTGTTTTTGGCGGGTGAGTCACCAGACTTGGGCTCAGCATTACATCACCAGCCCTAGAGGCAGAAATGGGCTGCTGCTCATTACAGACGAGTTACAGCTTCTGCTTAAGTGGATGTTCCACTGAAAATAAACACAAAAGTGTCCAGATGACTTCAAAGATGGCAGAGCAAAGCCATCTGGAGCAAATTCTGACAGTAGCTGAGGGAAGAAAGGATGCCATTGCTATTCTCCAAAATTGCATCTAGCAGTCGTCACTTTGGACTCCATATAAAAAGACCAAGCTGTAGGAATGTTCTAGATCTGGGACAAAAGTTGAGGTACTGCTGCTCTATGCTTCTGGCCAGAGGCCTTAATAGGGTTTCCAACTTGGAGTTGAAAAATTCTTAGAGATCTGGGAATGAAGCCTAGGGTCATCAATGTTTGGGGAGGGAAGGGACCTCAGTGGGGTATAATACCATAGAGTCTCCATTTTCTCCTTGGGAATCAATCTCTTAGGCTGATTCCGCATGGGCCAAAAACAGCAGTGTGAAAACAGTGTAAACCTTTTACACCATTTAAAACCATTTTACACCGTTTTCACACCACTGTTTTTGGCCCATGCGGAATCCACCTTAGTTTGGAGATCAGTTGAAATTCTGGGAAATCTCTGGAGCCCATCCTATCGGCATGCTGCACATTGATTTCCCCCTTCAACTGGATTTGTACTGGGGATATGACTAACCAAAACGTCAAGCTCATTGTAATACCAGGCTGTCCTGTGTGAGTGTCCAGGTGCTATTAATCTTTCTTGGGGCCTAGTGGCACTTTAAATTTTGATCCTTCTGTTGTGTTTTCAGCTCCATCAATTCCTTCCTGCTCTTCAGGACAAATTAGCATTCATGAATCAATCCTTAATGAGCACTTCTTATTTCCTGAGGGACTATGTGTGAATATTTGTCCTAGCACTTTAGTACCAGTACTCTTTGATCCAGAGGATACCAAACCAAGACAGTATTGCCCCTGGGATATCTGGCAAGCAGGGACCATACAACAGCATAATTATTCAGGGTTATTCAGGGTCAAAGATCCTTGTGAGTGAAGACCCACCCCCCACCCCCGACCAGACCTTTCACATCTTGGGGAATATTTTCCATCCACTGTTACAAAACAGAATCCCACTTTGTCACGAACCCTTCAGGATGGGGTGGAGGGGGGGACAGAGGACTTAATTTGTTTCCTTCTGCATAGATTACAATGTGTGCGACAGTTGCAGAGCCTCCATTGAGCTTTCTAACCCCACCAGGAACACCACACAATTGCCGTGGGATTAATGTGTCTGGGCAGCAGCCTGATCCCCTATTATATTATTCCGATGATGTGCGGAATCAGCTGACGAGCCTCCCGCCATGAGGAAGACAGCATCGGAAGTTCCGTAATGCAGCTTTGGAAGGGAACACAAGCAGGCCGCTCTGCCTGTGTCTGTGAGCCAGGCCAGGAGCTGTACAATGTTGGGGAAAGAGCAGACGGGGGGCTGGACAAGGCACAAGCTGGACACATTTCCGTTGGCTGCGGAGATCAACTGGCAGCAGCCCTCCATGACAGAGATGACTGAGAGGTTTTGGAATGACTCAGTAGCACAGGAGATGATTCCATACGGCCTTGCGTGATGTTCGCTGGTCTCTTTTTCAGGAGTCTTAAGTGGGCTATGTTTGTCTTATCAAAGGTTGCATGAACTCTCTCTGGGTGGAATTCTCTTAGGGTGTTGGAACATGGGGCGGGGGAAATATCTCCATAAGATCAAATTATTTTGCCATTGGAAGGATAATTTATACCCGGCACAGGTGTCAAACTCAGGCCCTCCAGGGGTTCATGGACTACAATTCCCATCAGCCCATGCCAGCAGGGCCAATTGGCCATGCTAGCAGGGGCTGCTGGGAATCGTAGTCCATGAACCCCTGGAGGTCCTGAGTTTGACACCTCTGAATGGAGTTTTTTAAGCAAACAGCTTCCAATTGCCCCAAGTTGCTGGCATTCTCAAACTGATAACGGTCTGGGGAAGAAGAGACAGGAAGTGAGTGGGAAATGATGAGCAAATGCAGAAACTTCTGTGGGAGAAATACCAAAAGATGCTGAAATAGATGAGCTTGTGGTGAAGGGGAAACCAAAACAAACTGTAGTCGTGCCCGCGGAGTCACCGTAAGAACGAGACGAGACGTGGAGATATCATCTGGTGGAGAGAGCCAGCAGCGGGAGCGCGGGGGTCCGTGATCCTGGCAACTCTGCCGCGTGCTAGTTCCTGGCACCTTTTATTAGGCATTCTCTGGGGGCGGGCAAAGGGGTGGATCGGCGGGAGGCCGGGAGAGCGGGAGAGCGGGAGACCGGGAGATCATCAGGTGATGCATGATCTCATCGGGCTGGTACGTGCGGGAGGAAGCGTCCGTGTCTGGGCCTAATCCACACCTGGGGGCAAGGGCCCCATTATCCCTTTGTCTGGGACACCTGGTGGCTGTGAGCCAGGCAGTTCATGACCTGTGACTCACCCGGGGGCGGGGGATGGGGGAGCGGGTGCGACCAGAAGGCCGTAGTTGGGCCAGCATGCCAGCGCTCTGCCTACGGTGCTGCTGGGTCAGCGGCTCATCCCTACATCTCCTCCTTTTTTACGTT
Organism: Sphaerodactylus townsendi; assembly: GCF_021028975.2. Lineage (NCBI taxonomy): Eukaryota > Metazoa > Chordata > Lepidosauria > Squamata > Sphaerodactylidae > Sphaerodactylus > Sphaerodactylus townsendi. The sequence goes on from NC_059430.1 coordinate 104,030,864, forward strand.
TTAGGAAGGAAGCCGAATTGGTTGGGATGACTCAGGGGGACGCTCGCCTCCACAGCACTCTGCCCGAGCTGATGGAGCTGCTTGTGCAACATGAGAACTTGGTTGCGACGTAAGGGGAAGTCAAAGGGTTTCTTACACACGTTACAGGCAATATTAGAAACACACTGAACAAGGCAGGATCCGATGATAAGGCACACAATCAAACCAATGCAGAACTGTACAATAGTACTTAACCATCCCCCTGGCAGCCAACTCCAAAGGGCTGACCACCAGTGAGGCAATACATCATATTTCAGATTAGATACAACGTCTTGCAACTCATGCACTTTCATATGAATTAAATGGGAATTATCAGAGAGATTAAAACAACACATATTATGTACATTCTCACAACCCTGGTGATGCAGCAACAGCAAATAATCAATAGCGGCACGATTATCTAAGGTCGCTTGGCGAAGTTCTTGTTGCTTGGAGGCCAGAGCATCCAGAGCGATGGAAGTGGAATTAATGGACTTCGCAAGGGCACAGGCCAGCCGGCCAATAGTCTTAGCGTTATAAGAAGCAAGTCCAGGGACTCCCACTAGGGAAGCCGCGAGGGAGACGAACTCTGCTTCGGAGAGGGCGACCGCGTCGCTCCGGCAAGAGGGGTCGAGAGGGAGAGCGGAGCGGCGGCGGTGCCGGGGCTCCTGGGGTGGAGCCTGGGGCAGGACGATGGTGAGGCGGCTGAGACAGCAAAGGGTTCCGGCAGAAAGTCGAGCAGGGATGTAGTTAAAGGTTCTTTCCCCGCAAGTCCAGAACCAGCCTTTGGGGAGCAGGATGTTCCCGTACACGGGGGGGATGTCCTCCATGTGCGTGCAGTTCCAGCTAGCCGAGCCGGTGAATGGGCTCGGGCCGGTCTCTCGTCCCGCCACGCCGGCGATGCGGGCGCAGGTGTTGGACTTGTGGTTAGCGACAGTCTTGGTGATAAGGGAGAGAGCGCCGGCCGGGAGGGTTTGAACGATGGGTCCCCAGTCAGCGCTCATGGAGTACTTGATGGACGAGGTGTTCATAAAGGGGCTCAGGCCAGATTCCTCTAGGAAATCTCCAGGGGCTTTGCAAACGGGGAGCAGGCAGGAGCTTAGCAAACTTCCTACTCCTAGGTACTGGCCCAGGCAGAAGGTTGAGACGTTGGCAGCGGCAGCGAATCGTTCCCAGATGTTGGTCTGACCAAGGCTCGTCAGGGGGTGACTGATTGTCACCGGCAGGAGGCAGTAGAACAGGCAGAGGATGGTGACTGCAGAATTGGCAGTGATGATCGCAAATATGGCAGCACAGAGATCCTCGGGTGTCTCGGGGTAGCCTCGCTGTTGCAGCAACTCCCGAGCTTGGCTGGTGGTCGCCTTGACATCCCCCCAGGTCATCCGGGCCTTTGGACCGTCCGGGCGCTGGCGGCGGTTCCGTCGAGGCCGCAGGACAGGATCCTCCAAAGAGATCCACTCCATCTCCGGGATGGGGTTGGTTTCTTCCTGGCGCCATTCCATGGGCTGGTCGGACATGGAATCCACAAGGGACCTGTAGGAAGAGGGACTGAAGCACACCCCCTTCCCCTGGTTATGGGTCCCGCCAGGCTCGGTCTTGGAGCTGGCGGCGAGGGGCCTGAGCATGTGGGTAAGGTCTCGACCGCTTGATGGGCGGCCAAGTTCAGGTTTGATTGATCAAATTTAAGTGATTGTTAATATCAAGTTTGCTCAAGTTTGCCGCCTGCGTGGATGGCGCAGGGGGCCACCTACTCCTCTTTCTTTAATTTTTTGACAGGGAGGGCAAGGGGTAGGCGATCCTGATGGGAGGTCGGCCTCAAAACGTCATCAGGGCGCGTCGGGGTGAAGGTCCGAGCCCCGGAGGAGGGGGGGCGAGCGGACCATTAGGGAATTGTGGGTATGCATACTTAATTTGCAGTACAAAAGGACTTTGAGGGCGCTTTTGGAGTACGGAATGCATCAGGGGAATGAAACGATCAGGCACTTAGGAGTAAATTTTCAACACAAAGGGGAGGGGGGGTTTCCCTTGCAAAGGGGAATGTACTTACCGTGACCTTGGTGGTTGGCTCACAAAGGCTGTAGGGGTGCTAGATTGTGATTAGTTTATCTTGGCTTGGCGCCGGCCAGAGACCGTTCCTTAAGGGGCGGTCTCGGCCAGAGACGCCGGAATAGCCTAGGGTCTTTAATAGATTTAGAAGTTATGATAGTGCTTAAACTATAGTTCTAACCTGGGGCCTGTCCTGGCAGTGCTGCGGTACCAGGATGGGCCCAGATTTTAATCCAGGACTTTTAATCCAGTCAGCCAATTGGCCCTCCCGCCTTTGCTGGTTGAAAAGACAGAACAAAATGGGAGAGAAGGAAGGCGTTCCAGAGCGGGGGCTCTGGGGTGAAAGTAGGAAACACAACCAGAGCTGGGGGGCGGGGATCTCAACGTGGCCAGCTGCTATCTGTTCTTCTTCTGGGGTGCAGCCATGGCGGGAGTGGATTTATCCATCCCAAACTAGTGTCGTCTTTACTTGACTCATGAGATCCCTTCCCCAAAGGTTAACATGAATGTCCAGGACGATGGGGCGGACTGTGAGCTGCCGCTCGAGTCCCGGGCTGTAGACCGTGAGCGGGCGGATGCTCCGTCTCGCGGTTTGTTTTCCCTCCACTCCCCAGATGCGCGGGCAAGCCTCTGTTGGCCACTGATCAGGCCACTTTCGGCTGCTCTTGATAGCCCGGTTCACGTCCGGGCGCCCGGTGTCCACCAGTCCTTTGAAGCGAGATACCCCTCTATGGTGAGGCTCCAGATGCAGGCGGGCGAGCTTCCGATGGAGTGTCTCCACCGCTCGCGATGGTGGTGTTGGCTTACCGCCTTGATGGCTGCTGGGGCTCGTGGCCTTTACTGAATTGATGGCCCGAGGCAGACTGGCGCATGGGGCAGGAGGATCAGCTGTCGCGCAGCTGGTTCCGCTGGAAGGCAGCCTCCTCGCGGGGATGTTTGTCCCATACCTGGATGTGGATGGGTCCCTGAGTGCATTGGGAGTCAATGACCCCTGGGATGATGAACAATCCCTGCTCAGCTGGGCGGAAGCCTTTGAGTAGCACTAGCCCAATGGTCCCCGTGGGGGCCAGGGATAAATTATACTGGAGTCGGGGCAACGCTTGAGAATCTTGTGGGGAACTTAAAAGGGGAGATAGGCTGGAGTGCAGTGGCGGCGAGGAATGCCACGAGAAGGAGGTGGTTTTGGGCGTGGGCCGGTGTTTGGGGGGCTGTTCCTAGTAATCTCCTCCCCTTGGTCCTGGAGCTGGGGAGATGCCCGGGCGCGAGTTTCCCGACAGGCACTCGCTTCTCCAGTGGGAAGCCTCTCTGGCACTGGGGGGCACTTGGTCCTAGAGCTGTCTTGGGGGGTCTTCGCCTCCGAGGAGGACCCCCACGTCTCCGTCGGATTTGTAGGCCCCCCTCCGGCAGGGCAGCCTACATTCCCTCGGGAAGTGTCCTGGCTTGTCGCAATTGAAGCACTCCACCCCTGGGGCTGTCCCCTGGTAGTGGAGAGTGCTTTTCTGGCTAGGAGGCTGGCTTGGTGGGCCGAGGAGGAGACCCGATGTCCTGACGAAGCCTTAAGCATGTTCGCTGCCAGCTCGGGGAGTCCTTCCCTAGGCCTGTGATACCGGGCTTCTGGGCGGCACTCCGTAGAGGCGTTCTGCTTTGGCCGGAAGGTGTAAAAAGGAGCTCGTTCTGGGCCACCTCGCTATCTACCTTTGCCTTTTGAGGGCCTCCTGGAGCCTGTTCACGAATTCAGCATAAGGCTCTTGGGGTTTTCCCAGCCGGATGCAGTAAGAGAAACTTTGGAGTCGGCTGCCCGGCACTGGGGACTCCACGTAAGCAGCCTTGTAGGCACAGTCAGAGGCGACCTCTAAGGGTGGCCTCTGGCAGGACCCGATCTGATCATTGGGGTTAGCGAAGGCTTCGCAGCCCGTAAAGCTGCGCCAGCGGTGTAGGCGCTCGCCAGAGGCTGCTCCTCTGCTTATGCACTGCTGGCCGGGGTACTCGCTTTCCCAGATCACATACTGTGCGGGGTTTAGGAGCATGCGCGAAGGCGGTTTTCCAGTCCTCCGGAACCATTAGGTGATTCCTCAGCGACTGCTTCCAACATGCCTCTCTCACACAGGGACTGGTGATTCCTAAAGTCCCGCATTGCTTCGCTATGGAGCTTCCCAGTGAGAATGTTTGTAACTCTAGGGGGGTGGTATTGACCGACAACTACCCGAACGATGCCATCCTCCTCATTGAAGTCGGGTGTAATGATGGACCGGGGGCACATGGCAGAGTATATCGGCATGCGATCTTCCGTCAGGGTTTCCTTTTTTTGCAGATTGTATAATATCGCTCTGCCAGGGTTTTGAAACCCTCGCATGCATTACGATGGCGCTTCGATTGAGAGGTCGCAGTGGCTTCAGAAAATGAAGGAGGAGCGAAGGGAGGAGGGCGTCGCAGCCGCGGGAGGATTTGAAGGAGGCGGGGAAGCAAGGGAGGCAGAAGCAGGACAGGCGTCCAATTTAGTGAATAGAGAAAGTTCCGGGGGTGAAACTGAAGCTTAAGGGTCGAAAGGAGGGCGATCTATGGCAAGAGAGCCATAGACCTGCAGGCTGATGGCGACATAGCATTGCCTCCACGTCAGTAGCAGTGACATCGGGCGCGCTGGCGAGGCTCTTCTGTGAAGAGTGCGCCCGATGTTTTCTCCCAATTCATAAAGATTCAATGTCCCCCTTTCTGGGTACCATGGGACATTGAGCTTCAATCTCCTCAACCAATTACTGCGCCAGCTCCCCTCTCTTTATGGAGATCCCTGCCGCACCGCTAACTCTTTCCAATTCGCTATAGCGATGCTTGTCATAAGCCCTGCTTTTGCAAAGCCTCCCATACTTTTGCTCGTTGTTTACGTCCGGACGAGAGTGTCCTAGAACTCGGGTCCCCTGGATGCGCCCGATCTCAGCCGGGACGGGCGGTACCGAAAGGTGTTGTGAGTCCCTGGATCCGCCGATCCAGCGGATCGCCGGGTACCGCAGCCCTTTCCCAGGCGACGGTAAGCAGGGTGGAGGTTCGAGGATTCCCGGGTTTCGGCACCAGCTTGTAGTCGTGCCCGCGGAGTCACCGTAAGAACGAGACGAGACGCGGAGATATCATCTGGTGGAGAGAGCCAGCAGCGGGAGCGCGGGGGTCCGTGATCCTGGCAACTCTGCCGCGTGCTAGTTCCTGGCACCTTTTATTAGGCATTCTCTGGGGGCGGGCAAAGGGGTGGATCGGCGGGAGGCCGGGAGAGCGGGAGAGCGGGAGATCATCAGGTGATGCATGATCTCATCGGGCTGGTACGTGCGGGAGGAAGCGTCCGTGTCTGGGCCTAATCCACACCTGGGGGCAAGGGCCCCATTATCCCTTTGTCTGGGACACCTGGTAGCTGTGAGCCAGGCAGTTCATGACCTGTGACTCACCGGGGGGGCGGGGGATGGGGGAGCGGGTGCGACCAGAAGGCCGTAGTTGGGCCAGCATGCCAGCGCTCTGCCTACGGTGCTGCTGGGTCAGCGGCTCATCCCTACACAAACCCATTTCCAGGTGTTGAAAATGAGCAATGCCAGATTTGGAGGGGATTGTCCCATGACCAACATCCATGAAGAAGCAAGTGATACACAACCATAGCAAAACATTGTGATTGCCTCTTAATTGTGATCTTCCGAGCAAGTGCAGAAATATGTACTCGCGCATGTATGTAGAATTGGGTTGCCAGCTTGCCTGGTGATCTCTTGGAATTACAGCAGGCCTCCAGACAACAGAGAAGTCTGTAGTTTCCATTTCCCCTAGAGAAAATGGCAGATTTGGAGGGTAGATTCTATGGTATTACAACCTGCTGAGGGCCCTCTTTCCCCCAAACCCTGCCTTCCCCAGGCTGTGTCTTCAAATCTCCAGGAATTTCACACCCAGAACTGGCAACATTAGAGTAAGTAGACATGAACAGAGCAAGCTTAACTGGAAGTGGGACACTGTTTTTTGTAAAGTGGGTTTGTAGGCCCAACCTGCAGCTATCTTGCAGGAAAAAAGATGAGGAAAGCAATACGCTACAACAAGGTGGGGAACCTTATCTCTTCCCCCCACCATCCTCTCCCCAGAAAGTGTGTTTCTTCCCTGGGCTGACCACCCATCGCTTTTGGAAAGGAAGGAAAAAAGACCACCCGCTCCGTGCCTTGCCTTTACATCCCCCTCTTCTCCTCCCTCCAGTTAACCCCAGCCACCCTCCATATCCATCTCGACGTTATCTCCCCTTGCAGACAGCAAATATTCTGGGTCTTTCTGAAGGGGTCCAGCCCACCAGAATGCTCTTTCATAAACAAGAGAAAAACTTGTAGCTGAGCAGGAAAGGGGCTTCTTAGGACAGAGTCCCCATCCCCAGCAATGCGGTCGCTGCTCAAAAAGGGTTGGGATCCCTCGAGCAACATCTTGACAGATGCAGGCAGCCCCTGGAGGGTGACTAGGCCTGAAGGTGTGGCCAGAGCACCCATCAAATCTGTTGAGCCACAGCCTGGAAAAGAGAACAGCACAAATCATGTTTCTCCCCGCTCCCCAGTTTGATTTTGTCCATACTTGCATTGATGGTCGAACCCAAATTGAGCAAAAGTGTCCATGCCTGCTAAAGGCAAACAGAAAATTATCCTGAATCATCACAGAATATAAGAGATGCTGTCCCATTCCTGCTAGGGAGAGAGGGCCAAATTAGATAATGCAGCATCCCGAATTGCACTGTGGGGACACAGCCCCATTTTAATGCCTTGATTTTCACATTTTCCAATTCCACAGGGGCCTCATCTTGCTGGGGACTGCAGAGCAGGGAGCTGAGGGACTTGTTGGGCGTGTGTGTGTGTGTGTGTGTGTGTGTGTGTGTGTGTGTATTAGAAGAGTAGAAGACACAGATTCTCAGTTGCTTTTTATATATGAGTTTACTAACTATAAAGGAAGGGTGACACAGAGTTAAAATAAGAAATGCTTTCTTTCTGTTACACATCTACTTTACTATATGTTTGGTAACATCTTGGTACCTACCTGCTGTCTCGAGCTCATGGTGGTGGTGGTGTCATGTCTGCTCAAACAGAGTTAACTTTATAACTTCAGATGTACGTGCTCACTAATATGTAAGCAATGGCTGCCTGAAGGACCAATAGGTAATCAATAGATCAGGTCTTAAACAGTGACTTCAGCAACTTGTTTACATACAAACAGCTAACTCTTTTATAACTGAGTTGTGACAGACACTTGCAAACTCTAAGAACATAAGAAAGAGCCTGCTGGATCACACCAGAGTCCATCTAGTCCAGCACTCTGCTGCTCGCAGTGGCCCACCAGGTGCCTTTGGGAGCTCACCTGCAGGAGGTGAAAGCAATGGCCTGCTGCTGCTGCTGCTGCCAAGCACCTGGTCTGCTAAGGCATTTGCAATCTCAGATCAAGGAGGATCAAGATGGGTGGCCATACATCGACTTCTCCTCCATAAATCTGTCCAAGCCCCTTTGAAAGCTATCCAGGTTAGTGGCCATCACCACCTCCTGTGGCAGCAGATTCCAAACACCAATCACGCATTGCGTGAATAAATGTTTCCTTTTATTAGTCCTAATTCTTTTCCCCAGGACTCCATTCTCCTCCTTCCCCTGTGCTGTTTTCAAGAGCCTAAATGGACTTGGGGACATGGTATTGTCTAAGTCGAATCCTGAGTCACAATCAGTCATGGGCTTTGTATGTACTTGTCTTCCACTTCAGCCCATTCTGCTTCCAAGATCAGGTCTGATGTAGTGGATTGAGAGTTGGATTAGGATCCTGGGAGAACTGTGGTGAAATCTCCACTTCTGCTATGGAAACTTGCTAGGGCCAGATTTGGGCCTACTACCCCAAACTCTTAGCCTGATCTACATCATAGGTCTGTCATTATGAGAAAATGAAGGAGATGCAAATAATGTTCCAAGCCGCTTTGAGTCCCAACTGGGGAGAAAAGCAGGATATAAATATATAGAAGCAGGATATAAAAGCAGGAGCAGCAGGAGCATAGTGGTTAAGAGCAGGTGCATTCTAATCTGGAGGAACCGGGTTTGATTCTCCGCTCTGCCGCCTGAGCTGTGGAGGCTTATCTGGGGAATTCAGATTAGCCTGTACATTCCAACACACGCCAGCTGAGTGACCTTGGGCTAGTCACAGTTCTTCTTGTTGGGATAAGAGCTCCTGGTATTTGGAGATTATTCCTATTCGTAGTTAGCAGAGTGCTCAGGGAGCTTAAACAGCACAGCAGAAGCCTTACCTCGTGTATGTGCGTGTGATGGATCCCAATGTGCGGCAAGCTTACACAAAAGAAAGTTGGAGTCAGTTGTAGTTTCCAGTCTAATAAAAAGAGTATTTATTAGTGAACTCCATTCCGGATAGAAAGGTAGGTAGATAGATTCACTATGCTATCCTAATCTAGCTGGATGGGGATGGATGCACGGAGCACCCGTCCACCCTCTAGGCATGGTTGAAAGAAGAGTAGATAATGGAGAGGGGTCGAGGAAGAAGCCGGGAGGAAGGAAGTCCCTGAGAGTATCAAAGGGATAGCGCCAGCGTGATAGAGTAAAGGTGTCAATTCCTAGGTCCCTATCTAGCCACTGGCTATCTATAGTAAAAAAACCCTCTGTAGGATGAGGCAGGAAACAGCATAAAAGCTGTAAAGTCCTTCTCTTCCAACACTTCTGAGCTCTCTCAGGTCCACCTACCTCACAGGATGTTTGTTGTGAGCGGGGAAGGGCAAGGAGTTTGTAAGCCCCTTTGAGTTTCCTATAGGAGAGAAAGGGGGGATATAAATCCAACTCTTCTTCTTCTAAATAAAGACATGCAAAGGCATGCATCCATTCCAGCTCCATCTGGTCTGTCATGGCAGACTGGTTGCCATTGTAGCAAGCCATGTGTCTGAATATCTCCAAACAGTCTGGCCTCCGGGTGTTTTTACCTTCTGCGGCAAAAAAGCAACATGCCTGAAATTACGTCTCGATTTTGTGTTTTCCTTGCCATTCGTTTCGGAATGTGCCCATTACATGGCTTGAGTTAAGAAGTTGGCAGTCGATTCCATCAAGATAGGCATAGTGGAGGAGAAACAGGGACAATACAATATGCCTTCTACTCAGGACAAACGGTGACATTTAGTGTAGGCTGCAGGGGTTGTCACAGCCGTCTCACGGACAGGCGAGCGGCACACTGCGTCAGGCACAGCAGCAGTGGCTCCTCAGAGACCCTTTTCTGTGTGATGGGGGCAACCTCATTTTCAGGCGAAATCTGAAATGCTGCAATTCAAGAAGGTAATTGGAAGCGAAATGGCTCTGGAGGCCGCATGCCTTCATTCCTGTGGTAGCTGTCCAACTGATATTACAACCCCTGGAATACTCACCATTTCCCCGACAAACCACTACCCGACCCCCAAGGAGCAAAATATCTAATGTGTATTCATCAGGAACAAAATTTGGAAACCGCATGCAACGCATGAGGTTTGTCTGGTGTAACGAAAGCTCTTCTGTGGGAAACAGAAAAAACAAAGCCGTAATCTGGGACCTTGGGAAAGAAACGGCATTTTCATTCTCCCGTCATTCTGAATTTCACAATCAAAGATCCCAGAGAACCAATGCAGAGCTGTTTGCAAAATCGACATGGGCAGGATTTGGGAGCTCATAGAAACGCTCAAGAAAAACGCCTTGATTAAAACATTTCATAGTTTTTCATATGCAAATACAAAGCCGTCACAACAAAAGACAATGCTTGCAGTTGTTGCCAGGATGGTGTCAGTATATCCTGGTATGGGGCAGCTGTCAGAGCCCAGGGCTTCCAAGTTGTGCTAACTGCCACCGACCACTTGCCTGTGTGCCCGCCATGCCACTTGCCAGTGCACTTTCTGCTTGGGACTTCACCTCCATGCTTCCTGCCTCATGGACTGCCCAGTATCACTGGTACACAAGAAGGGCAGAGTGCAGAGGCGTAGCTCCAAGGGGACCGGGGGGTGCATGACGCACTGGGCGCACGCCCCTGAGGGGGCGTTGCAGGGGCGTTCCGGGGGCGTGGCAGGGGCAGCACAGGGGGCGGAGGACGCACCAGTGCACCGGGCGCTTTCCTCCCTTGCTACTCCTCTGACAGAGCAATGTCGTTATTGGCAGTAAGAGAAGTGGCCCTCCCCTGCCACATGCTGCCTGGTGCCATCAGAGAAAGGATGCTGGGCAAACTTGCCGACAGAGGAAGAACACTGAAGCAGTCAGTTGGCATGAAGGGAGATGCCAGGGAAGAGACCTGATGGTGGGTTGAGGATGAGGGACGGCCCTGGGCACTCTTTGCCCAGGGCCCCCCAAACCCTGAAACTGGCTGCTGATTCTTTTGGGAGACAAACTGTGTCTCCCCATGCCAGATGTGCTCTCTGGAGCCAGAGTGGGCTCCATACAGCCCCCAGGGAAAGTGGGCAGTCCTCCACCTTGAGGCTCTGAGTGTGTTTGAGCTCCTTCGGCTATCTTGTCTGCAGAATGATTCATGTGACATTTCTACATTGGCAGTCTAATTCCTGTATCATGAATACACAAGAAATGTTTTCACTTGAGACAGACTTATCTTTTTTAAGTATGTGCTTTACGCACACTAGTGCCGCATCCTCCAGAGCGCTGTCGATCATATTGGACAACTGAGTGGAAAGAATTAATTTCAGTTCCCAAATACTTTTTCTAAACTGACTGATGTCAAGTACATACAACCGGGCGGGGTGGGGTGGGGGGGCGGGGGGGGCAGCTAATTATTGCCATACCTCCTTTTTAGTCTTTCTGAATACTGACACTGAAGTGCAGTAACTTTTTGTGAGCCTCCATCACACCCAGATCAAAAAGACTGAGCTACACATCTCCCCTCTGCTCTGAACTCACTGGGATTCAAAATAGCTGTAACAATGTTGTTCACCTAAATGGCGGGCACGGTTATAGCAAGTGAAGGCCCTAGGCTGCTATCCAACCACTTGCAAGGGTTCATGTTTTCCCCTGGTGGTGAGCTGGAGAGAGGGTCTGGAGCAGGGGTGTCAAACTCGCGGCCCTCCAGATGTTCATGAACTACAATTCCCATCAGTCCTTCCCAACATGAGCATTGGCTATACTGGCAAGGGCTGATGGGAACTGTAGTTCATGAACATTTGGAGGGCCGCAAGTTTGACACCTGTGGTCTGGAGGGTCCACTCAGAGGCAGGCCCAGCCCTGCCATGCCATCTGCACCGCCTCTCACAGTGCCTGGAAGAGTTGTGTGGAGCCTCCCATTCCAGGACTGTTGATTCTTTTTTTTTATTATCGGCTTTTATACCACCCCTCCCCCAAAGGGAGATCAGTTGTAATAGTGGGAGATCTCCAGCCACCACCTGGAAGTGGGCTGATGGGAATTGTAGTCCATTGGCAAACCCTGGTTTATCGTATTAAAACATTTTCATGGCATTTAAAGGGACTTATGAAGAACAAGGGCTTTGCATTTGTTTTTACGATATTTTAGAGCTTTCTGGGCATTCCTATGGCATCGCTCTCAGTGATCTTGCCCCTTGTTATCGCCACAGAGGTGCACTTTTCCAGGCCAAACTCCATCGAAATGCCTGTGCTTACATATTCGGATTGTGTTCACTAGTGACTGGATTTCTGTGTCTGATTTCCTATAGAGCTTAAAATCATTCTTACACAGTAAATGTGAGGTTTTTTTCTCCGAGTCTTTGACCATTTAATATCCCGACTTTGCTTTCTTTAAAATCACTGTTAGTAGAATCATGGCAATGATAAACTGTAAGGGTGATAGTGAATCACTGGAAAATTCCTCGCTTGATGTTAACTGCTCCATGGTTTTCATTTCCGACTGTCAGTTCAGTTCTGTTCTCTACTGTCTCACTGCTTTTTCAGTGAATGCTCATATGTTTTTGCTGACACCAATTCTTTTCAAGCATTTCATAATCCAACTATGAAGCAGTGAGTCAAATGCTTTCTTGTAATCAATCTAGATCATATGTATATCCTTTTTTTGATTCTTGCAGTTCTCCGTTATCATTTTGTCTATCAGGAACTGATCTTTTGTAACCCTGCTCCTCCTTTTATTCCTTCTTTGTTCCACCAGCAGAATGTTATTTGCTTCCAAGTAGCCCATGATGTTATCTGATATTACTCCGGTGAGCACTTTGAACATTGTAGGCAAGCCTGTTATTGGCCTGTAGTTTCCAGGTGTCGTCCCTTTGAGTGGATCTTTCCAAATCAAGTATGTCTTCCCAGTTGTTAGCCATGCATCAATTTCACCATTTTGCATGGTTTTATTGAACTGCTTGGCTATTGTTGGGTGTAAACTGGTCAGATTTTTGAGCCAGAAGCCATGCAGTTGATCATGTCCAAGTACAGTTCAGTTTTTCACTTTCTTGACTCGATTTTTTAATCATATCAGTTGTTTTTTGCCAACACCTTTCTCAAAATCTTGTATCTACTATGCCTTCTTGGTGTAATCCTTCTCGTTTTCCCACAGATCTTTCCAAAACTGAAATGTTGCATTTTGCTCTGTTTTTTCGCTCACAACATTACTTGTGTTGTGTTGGTATAAATGCCTTTAGTTCAGGGGTGGGCAATTATTTTTTCCATGGGGCCGCATAAGAAACAGAAAATATTGTGGAGGGCCGGGCCAAAACGCAGGGGGGGCAAGGTGGTTTTGAAAGCCCACAGAAGCCGGCAGCCAAGGCAACCAGCTTCTGCAGGGCTTTCAAAGGCGCCTCACTCCCCAGCAAGGCAGGGGTGCGAGGTGGTTTTGAAAGCCCCGCAGAAGCCAGCAGCCAAGGCAACCAGCTTCTGCGGGGCTTTCAAAGGCGCCTCGCTCCCCAGCAAGCCAGGGGAGCGAGGTGGTTTTGAAAACCCCGCAGAAGCCGGCAGCCAAGGCAACCGGCTTCTGCGGGGCTTTCAAAGACACCGCCCTAGCAAGCTCAAGAGCAGGGGCAGCGGCCAAGGCAACCGGCTTTTGAAAGCCCCGCAGAAGCCGGCAGCCAAGGCAACCGGCTTCTGCGGGGCTTTCAAAGGCGCCTCACTCCCCAGCAGAGATGTATCTATGCAAACTGGAGCACGGGGACAAAACCTGAATTTGGCGACCCCTCCCCCGGTATGGGCGGCCACCCTTCCCCACCACGACCAAACAATGATTTTTTGCACCACTGCACAAAACACACCCCACCCCCAGCAAAACATACATGGCTCTCTCCCCACCAACTCTCTTTCCTAATTTTGTCCTTACACCAACCCTGTGAGGTAGGTTAGCCTGAGAAACAGCTGAGGTAGGCCTGAGAAACAGCTCCAAGCCAGTTCAAGGGAAAATTAACTTTTAAGCATGTAAATCTCTCACAAATCACCCCCCATCAGAAGATTTACCAAACAAATGTCAGCAATATCTCTCACAGATCACCCCCCACCCCCAGCAAAACATACATGGCTCTCTCCCCACCAACTCTCTTTCCTATTTTTGTCCTTACACCAACCCTGTGAGGTAGGCTGGCCTGAGAAACAGCTCCAAGCCAGTGCAAGGGGAAATTAACTTTTAAGCATATAAATCTCTCACAAATCACCCCCATCTGAAGGTTTACCAAACAAATGCCAGCATCATCATCAGTTCTGTTGCTGCTGGGATCCAGCTCAGCTTCCCCTCTCCTGTGCCTATCTGAGCCAGTCTGCCCAGAAGGCTTGTGAGTAAGGGAGAATAAGGCACACTGGGTCAGAGGGAGGGGAGGCGGAGCGCCCCAGTCCTGCTCCTGGGAGCACAGTGGGATTTCTCCCCCGCCCCCTGGACACTCCAGGCCACCGTACAGAGTGGGCGGGGCTACAACAGGCACTGGCAACAGTCCCTGCCTCTTGCTAAGGCCTACTGAATCAGCTTGTGTGCAGGGACGTTTTGGTGCCCCCCACGTGACCAAAATGGATGCGCCCGGGGACAAGAGGTACTGTCCCTAGGCAAAAACGCCTGTGCTCCCCAGCAAGGCAGGAGGGCCGGTCAGGGTCATCTGGCGGGCCGGATACGGCCCGCGGGCTGTATAATGCCCAGGTCTGCTTTAGTTGATGAAAATTGCTGATTTTGTCTGTGCTGGGTGATTTTTGCTTCATATTTTCAATTTTCCTCACTGTGGCTGTTATTTTTTGTTTGGCACTCTCCAGTGCTTCTTCAATTGTTCTAGTGTTCAGCCAGTATCTTCTAATCCAGTGGTTCTCAACCTTCCTAATGCTGCGACCCTTTAATACAGTTCCTCATGTTGTGGTGACCCCCAACCCTAACATTTATCCATTTTACAGATGGAGAAAACTGATGCAGAGAGTCTTAGGTGACCCCTGTGAAAGGGTCGTTCGACCCCCAAAGGGGTCCCAACCCCCAGGTTGAGAACCACTGTTCGAATCTAATCAGTTCTTTCACGATCTTGCCATTCTTTAATCTTTGTTCCTTCATATTTTTCAGGTTACTGGCATCTGATCTTAGTTTTTTTTATTTTCTGTTGCAGTCGAAATTTCCCCTTTGGTTTTGATATTTGATTTATCTTGGGTGTAGGTGTTTCAGTGTCCAGTTCTTGTGTACAGCCATACTGTACATGAGCTGACTGGTTTGTTTGATGGAAGTTATTTCAGTTGTCATCAGTGCCTTGTACGCATCCCTCATTATGGATGCCAGGTCTTTTGAGGGCACAGTTGTCAATGCTGGCAGTCATCGTCTTTCTACATTTGACAGCGGATCTTTTTCCTCAGTTCTTTTTGTCTTTCAGTCAGTTCATCAGTTGTTTCCATGATGACTTTCTTTGGTGATTGCACTATTATTTTCTCTCCTGTACTGGCGTTTTCATCTGGCAGTTCTACTATTACTTTTCCTGATGTTTCTGGAGTATGTACTGTTCTTTCTTCGGGTGTTACAGTTAATTCCTTTTCGCAATTGTTCTGAATTTATTCCAGTTCTATCTCTGTAAATACTTTATTCCTTATGATGAACTGCCTTTGATCTGCCACTCTTTCCTCAGTGATATTCGAATCTGGATATTTCCACAGTTCATACATTCGCTTCAAGTATCCTCTTTTTTTCTGGCTTTGAGTTGTAGTAAAAGGTCATGTTGCACAATTTTCTTGTGTACTATACTTCTGCCTTTTTGATGGTTGGCCCAATTGTAGTCCAGTTGTCAACACATACTGTGCAACCTCAGCATGTGATGTTGCCCTTTTTAACCCATACAATGACCAATGCTGTATAGGATTCTTTTGTATTTGTTGGTGGACAATCTTAGTCTGGTTTCTCGGTTGAGACCTGTCTGGCTTGGGAGATCCTTCTGGTAGAATACACTACTTCTAGTACAGCTCTCAACACCATTGAAACATGCAAACCCCTTCCCCATGACAAGGGGGTGTCCTGGATGATGATGATGATGTTGATGATGATGATGATGTTTACCATGGAGATTTACTGAAATTATGAAAAGTAGGGCATGGAAGTCCTATGTACTTCATCAAGTATTTGTAAGTATTCTAATGAATGGTTTATTGCATACAGCAAGTAATACTTAGCACCCCAAGAGTCACTGTGATGGTGGTTGGGTGTATACTACAATCCACTGGGCTCCATCTTTTTCCAACCAAAATGCTATTAATCTTAAATTAAATCCAAGAGGGCCCTGATCTGACCCAATCTCATCGCATCTCAGAAGCTAAGCAGGGTTATCCCTGATTAGCATTTGCATGGGAGACCACCAGGGAAATCCAGGGTTGCTACTCAGAGGCAGGAAATGGCAAAGCCACCTCGGTCTATCTCTGCCTTACAAACCCTACAAGGATGCCATGAGCCGGCTGCCACTTGACAGCACTTTCCGCCACCAATCCCAGGAGATGGATGTCTGCTATTGTGTGAGCTAAAGGCACATGGAGCTGTCCTCCAGATGACCCCGCCCCTTGCAGTATTCCAGTAAACCACATCTCAAGAGGAGCAGCGACAATTCCAAAGGACTACCTGGCCCCGGGCTCTTCTGCTGCACATGGATGATACAAACCTGCCAGTTGTATTTAACTTTGACAAATAATGTAAACCACACAATCTGGTTTGAGGGAAACAACTTCACCACAATTTATTTTAGTGCTTTCAACCTCACGCCAAACTTTGTAGTGGATTGCTAAATTAATGCCGGGCTGCGTTCTAAATAGCCATCTTCAGATCACAAGCGTGTTATGGGGAATGGTTTCCTTTGAAATGCTTCCCACAGCTTAAAGCCTGTGCAGAGGGGAAAAATGTGCCCAGGATTCAGTCTCTGCCAACATATGGCTGCCACATTTCCCAGCTGCTGGGCAGGAAGACCAAGGAGGCATCAGCCACACCAAAGAAACAGAGGGTCAGAATCGAAGACTGGCCCACTAGTTACCTTCCTTTCAGCCGCTTTGTCTTGCAAGTAGTCCTTTGGCAAGTACCAGTGGTACAGGAATTCAAGGGCTGGCGGAGCAGGACTTTGCCTATAATGGCCGGTCTAGAGAGTCACTGGGTGATAAATAGGGAGGACATCTACGCTGAACCTACCTGCGCAACCAGTGAGGAAGTGTCAGCAGTTATGACAACTGCCAGGTTGTTGCTGTAACCAGCAAATCTTCCCAGATCCAGGGGTTGATCCAACAGTTCTTATGTGGTCTATCTCTTAAAATCCCTGTAGATTGCAAAGTGCCATCCCTGTGGATCAGTGATTGGTTTCGAATTTTGAAAGCAAGACTAGTCTAGATTTCTTAAGTATTATGGCACAGATTGGCTGTGTTAAGATTGGCTGCATTGTTGCCTGCACATAAGAAATAGGATTGCCAGATCCCCTGAGGCCGGCCACCAGTGTGTGTGGATGTGGGGAGGGGGTAAAATTGCCAGATCCAGGTTGGGAGATTCCTGGAGATTTGGGGATGGAACCTGGGGAGGTGAGGGACCTCAGTGGGATACAGTTCCACAGAGTCCAGCCTCCAAAGTTTCCCTTTTCTCAAGGGGAAGTGATCTCAGTAATCTGCAGATGACCAGTAATTCTGAGGGATCCCCCAGGAACCACCTGGAGGCTGGCATCACTAAAGGAGTGCTGTGCAGGATCTGACGAAAGTCCACTGCATAAGTCAGAATTCTGGGCGAGAGTCTTAGGAAGCAGAAGAAGTTATGTGGTCCCATCAGTGGTACACTATAGAGTAGACTGCTCACTTCTGACTTCACTCAAATATTGTGAGTTCTGGTGCAAAAACAACTTTTGAAATAGCCATCGTCGTCTGGCTGACATACTTGCTTGTGACCCATGGAATTTCAATTGGTACCACTTTGTTCTTCTGACCATTTCAGTGCCTTTGCCAAGGCAGTCATTTAAAAAACAACAACCCAAAGAAGTAGTTTTGGGGCCTGAGAAGTCAGAAGGTGGCAGAGTCATTGGCTGAGCTCCCCATGAACAACAAGCATCTGGCTGGTGTCTACCATGACAGAGATGTCAAGCGGATTTCCAGCGGTCACCACACACCTGAAGGTTATCCGTTTCAGTCTGAAGACGACTTCTTTTGGATTCAGCTCTGGAATCCATTATCAATGATGCCTTTTCTGACTTAAGAATATCTTACTTGTATGGGCCTTTGTTGTTCCCTTCCATATGCTAGGAAAAATATTCCTTTGCAACAGGTAGCCCATACCCAGCTGTCTGTCTATAGTTGACCTGGAGTACCACAAATGGGTTAAAGAACACAGAAGTGAACTGTGGCGAGGGCATTCCAGGGGCATTCCAGGGCGTGGCTGGGGTGCGGGGTGTATGCGTGCCCCAGGCACAGTTCCCCCTAGTTCCAGCCCTGTTCTGAAATACCCTGTAATAGGGTCGCCAGTCTGCACCTGGGCACTGGAGATCTCCCAACATTACAACTGATTGCTGGACTACAAAAATCAGTTCCTGTGGAGAAAATGGCTGCTTTTGAGGGTGGCCTATATTGCATTACTGAGGTCTCTTCCCTTCCAGCCTCCTTGATTCCACCCTCAAAATATCCAGGAACATCTCAGTCCAGAGTTGGCAGCCTTATTCTGCACAAAATATTACCTTTGAGACTGGGGTCATAAAAATAGTTCTTCCACAAAATTGTATACTGCCATTTATTTGTTTGTTTGTTGACCGGTTCATTAGCAATTTTCCCAAAGCAGTTTAAAATTGACACCACAAGAGTCTGTCTTTTGGGCTTTTGTCCTTTCTTTGTTTCCCAGCATCAGGGTCAGGATGAGGATGTGGAAAGCACAATGTTAAGATTTGGAGGGGGGGGGGGGATGTATTTGTACATGAAACCTTCTGTCTTATTTTTTTAATGGGCAGAGTAAACACAGGATTACAACTTTACATTTTGTAAAAGAAATATTTTTTTCATCTCAGTATTTTTAACACCTTGCTTTGCTAATGAGCCATGTGGCAGATGGATTTTTGGGAAAGGATTTGCTGGGAAGGAGTGGGTACACATTTTCTGCAACTTTTGATTTCGAAATGCTACTCATAATTTTAATTTTATTCCCCCACTGCAAACATTGCAATCTTAGATCCTTTCATGCTGTTTTCTTTGCAACACTCTTCCCAACTTCTGACTGTCCAATAAGACTGTACAATAAGAGATCTCCATTCTTATTTGTATCTGACAAAGGAAAATGTGACTCTTGAAAGCTTTATTCTCTGAAAATCTCTAAGGTGCTATTGAACTCAGATCTAGATTTTACACCCTTCTCACACCATTGACTTCAATAATCTTAGAAGGGGGTAACTCTGGTTTGGATTGCAGTGGTAGTTCTATTCAATATGCCTGTTTGGTCACATTTCAGTTTTACATTTCAGTTTGGTGTCTTCAATGTGGGGAAGGGATGTTGTGGTTTCCCCATTGGCAAGTATTTGGATGGGAGACCTTCAAGGAATACCAGGGTCGTGATGCAGACAAGTAATGGCAAACCACCTCTGAACATCTCTTGCCTTGAAAACCCACCACAGTCGCCATAAATCAGATGTGTCTTGACACGAACATTTTTTCCCCTGACCTGGATGACCCAAACTAGCCTGATCTGACTTGTCAGCTCTCAGAAGCTAAGTAGTGTCATCCCTGGTTAGTATTTGGATGGGAGACCACCAAGATATACTAGAGTTGCTATGCAGAGGATGGCAATGGCAAACCACCTCTGTTAGTCTCTTAAGAATTCTACTGGATTGCCATAAGTCAGCTGCAACTTGATAGTACTTTACGCTCAGCCAATCCTGCATAGAGATTCTCTGTAAAGCTGCAGTTCTCCTCAGCTCTGTTACTTGTGGAGTAAATGCCACTGAACTCAGTTAACACTAATTCTGAGTACACTTCAGGACAAGTCTGACCCTGTTCAAACCTGTACCTGGAGCTTTGATTGACACCTGGTGAGAGCGGAACTGAAGGCTAACCACCCTCTATGCTTGGGCCAACATGATTCTTATTCAGTCTTAGCCTATTCTGCATTCACCTAGCCTGGGCCTAGCTCACTTGCCAAGGCCTCCTTGCTGCGTGCTACTCCCTCATCTTCTGACAACATTAAAAAGAACAGAATGGCAACTTAATTAACATCAGGTGCTTTGCTGAGGGATGGAGGCCAAAGACTGAATCCCAACTAACTCACCCAGTCTGGGCCAATTTTCCCAGCTGAGAAGCACCAGATTCTCCCAGTCTGGCCGCCAGCAGGCAGCATCAAAACAAAGCGAACAACAAATGTCCCGAGCTTTAGTGTTTCCCTTTTTCCTGTTTCAGTTGTCAGTCCAGGGAGGCAGAGGTTCCTTACTGCTGCTGGGTATTGCAATTCTACGCTCTGCTGGAAGCAGAATTTAAACTCTGCACAACATAGCATATGCACAGGATGGTACATACAGAACCTAGGAAAGCCCATTCTGGGTTGGGAAATTCCCAAAGATGTCAAGGTGCATCCTGGAAAGGGCAAGGTTTGGGAGGGGACTCTATGGGATATAATCCTATTGAGTCCACCCTTCAAAGCCGCCATTTTCTCCAGAGGAACTCATCACCAGTCTCCATCTGGAGCACAGGTGTCAAACTCGCGGCCCTCCAGATGTTATAGACTACAGTTCCCATCATCCCCTGCCATAGCACTGGTTTATAGTACTGGCACCTGGATCGGGGAGGGGGCTCTCCCAAGCCACGACGGGACAATTGGTAGAAATATGAACAACAACTCTTTATTTTTTACAAATAATATTTTTTACAAATAATGTGCATAAGTCTCACATTGATGTCCCCGCTGTTCATATGTTTACTCAGAAATAAGTACCATACCATCGCAGCCTTCAATAGGTCTTTTCCATGAGAATTACTGAACAGCTCTTTCACGGTTTATTGCCTATGCTCCTTCTAAGTTCGAGAAACAACTAATTGAAGGGCCAATCATCCCAGGAATCAGTTTTATTCAGCTGATTGGCTTTCTTATTAGCCAGTTCCTCTTTGCTGCCACAGCAATCCCATCGGCCTTGCAGAGGATTCCTCCCTCCATGTGCCACCAAGAGGTACTTTGCCAGTCTGTGCTGGAATGGATGGTGCTGTAATTGCTTATCAAGTCAGAAAAAATTATTTCAGAGCAACAGTTACTGCAGTAGCAACCCCAAGGAAAAGACAGTGTTTTGTTTCCTGTAGTGATGGGCTTGGCTCTCTATAGTAGATTGATCCCAAGTGACTAAGGTTGCTAATAGGGCTAGAGAAAAAAAAGTTTAGTCCCTTTAATGGGGTGTTATTTACAAGGTGATGTACTTGAGCTGTCTGTCTTGTCAAGTTTTAACAGCCCATTTCTGCATAGTAAGCCTGCATTGAAGGGTTAGGACATTTTTCTCCAGCCCTATTGGGCAATCCCGCAAATGAAACCTATATATTCAGAAAACTTGATCATATGGAAGAAAAGTACATAGCACCAACAACATTGATTTTGCACCAAAATCAGTGTGCCACTTCTTTTGGTGTTTCGAATGTACTAGGAACATAAACGAGATCTATCTACTATAGCAGGGGTAGGGAACCTTTAACACTTAAAGAGCCATTTGGACCCGTTTTCCACGGGAAAAGAAAACACTTGGAGCTGTAAATAATTTTTGACATTTAAAATAAAGATAGCACTGTATATATTGGGGTTTTTTACCTTTTACTCCACTCATTCTGAGAAGCGCATGGATGCGCCTGCCCTGCTGCCTGCAGGGCGGGCAAGGATGGGGCCAGCGGCTTGGCCTTGCTGGCCCACCCGAGGAAGAGATGCTCCACACCTGCTTTCGGGTGAAGTGCAGCCTCGCCCTGCTGCCTGCTGCCTGCAGGGCGGACAAGGATGAAGCCGGCGGCTCGGCCTCGCCATCCACCGGGAAAGCGCCCGCCCCACTCCAACGGGGCGGGCGAGAGGGGAAGCCTGCGGCACGGCCCAGCCGTCCATGGGCAGTTGGTGCGCCCGCCCTGCTGCCTGCAGGGCAGGCAAGGATGAAGCTGGCAGCTCGGCTCGTGGAGCCGCAGTGCAAGGGCAGAAGAGCCGCATGTGGTTCTCGAGCCGCAGGTTCCCTACCCCTGTACTATAGCATCCTGTTTCCTCAAAGTACTCAACTGAATGCTTCGGAGAAGCAGAGAATGAAGGCAACAGTTCTTGTCAGTTGTTTGTTCCCAGCATCTGGTTCTCAAGAGTACACTGTCTCTGAACATGGAGGTTCCATTTAGCTATCGCGGTGAATAGCCATTCTCTCACAGAATTCAGTCATCTTTCAAAAGAGTTTGTCTTTTGCAAGCAAGCCGAACATTTACCCCTGTGCATCTGTAACCCCCATGCCCAGAATGGGTTGACCCAGTAAGGGGGTGGAGACTCAGAGCAGCAGAAAGGCTGAAAGAGCTCTTTGCAGAAGACAAGGCTACCAGACTCGGACCTTGATTTCTATAAGCCCTTAACACCTTGTTAAGGTAATTGCAATATTGTTGGGAACTACTGGGGAGGTAGTTGTTGTTTTTGCTATGTTGTAAATGTTGGAGTTCATTGTTTCAGGGTTTCTTTTGTGGTTGTAATGGGTGAGAGTTCTCCTGGAGACCTTCATCATGTTGCAACCTGTTCATCAAGCCCTTGGAGTCTTCAGGAGCCAGCCAACTTGCAAAGAAGAATTTGGACTTGGCAATATCAGTAGACTGTAAATAGAAGGACTTGAAATGCAACCTGAACAGGACCTTGAATTGTAACGTTAAATGTTGATGTTTTAAAAGTGTAAATTGTAAAGAAAAGTAAACCATTTTGTTGTTTAAAAATTGTTGTTGCAACTCATTCCAAGTGCTGCCCCACAGAACCCACAAGCTGAGGTTACACATCCACTGTAGTTTTTCAAAGTATCTTTTTTCCAGTCACCCAGATTTTAGAGCCTCAAAGCTGGAAAACACAATATTGTTTACAGCTAGTATTTCTGTTGCCCTGATCTAGATGGCCCAGGCAGTCAGATCTCAGAAGTTAAGCAGGGTCAGCCCTGGTTAGTACTTAGATGGGAGACCACCAAGAAAGTCCAGTAAGACAACGGCCAACCACCTCTATTAAGTCTCTTACCTTGAAAACCTTACAGGGTTGTTGTGACTATGGCATTTTCCACCAGAATTTCTGATGTTCTTAAAGTAGCCATTTTTGACAGGAATTGTACAAGGACATTGGTCAGTTGGCCAAGGCAAGTGATACCATCAGTGACGTATGACCTAGGTTGCCAACTTCAGGTTTGGAATTTCCTGGAGATTTGGAGGCGGAGCTCAGAGAGGGAAAGGTTTGGGAAGGGAAAGGACCTCAGCCAATGCCACAGAGATCCACTCTCTAAAGCAGCCATGTCCTCCAGGGGGACGGTAATCTGGAAATCAGTTGTGAATGTGATTCCAAGAGATCGACAGGCTTCACTTAGAGATTGGCAACCCTCTCTATGAGGTATTTTGATAAGTTTTGTATTGTAAAAAAAAACCCCAGCTTTTCATTTGTTTGATTCTTTTTTAGAGAGGCTGAGGCGTCCAGCCAACCACTTTCCTATCAAGGTTTTTTTTAAAAAAATAAGAACAAAAAGGGGCATTTGGCTTGGCTGCTGTGAGGGATCCCAGGTTCTAACATTATTTCTGTTCCTCATCAGTAAAACACTAAAGAAATAGCAATCTCACAATGCCAATGTGTCCAATTACATTCCAACTCTAGCAAATGAACTTCATGAAGAGAGAGAATGCTGATAAAATATCAAAATGGAGAGCCAGAATCAACATTAAAAGGAATCCGGCTCCCCTCCCTGCCCAACACAAGATAAATCAACCAGACAAGATGAAATAAAGCTTTTTTTAAAAAAAAAAATAATGTATTTACTTAAAAAGGATATCATGACTTTCCAACATCTGCCAGTGCTGTAGAGCCAATATGGTAGAGTGTTTTAAGAGTGTTGGACTGATATCTGGAAGACGGAGGTTCAAATCCCCACTCTTGCCATGGAAGCTGGCTAGGTGACCCGAGGCCAGTCACATTCTCTCAACCTAACCCACCTCACAGGACTGTTCGGATAAAATGGAAGGCAGGAGAATGATATCAGTCACTTTGGGTGGAATGGGAAAGCATATATGAATTAAGCAAAGAAAGAAAGAAAAGATGGCATTCAACAATAACCTTAAAAACAAATGAATGCAAAACTACCAATTAGCACAGCATAAAATTACAAACGATTTGCCTATACCTAAAACTTCCTGTCCCTCTAATACTATGGAACTCCAAAATAATCCACATAATGCCAGAACAGATCAATTATTAGCAGAGGCATATCGGGGTGGGTGGGGGTGGGGGGGTAATGCCCGGGGGCAACACGTACTCTGGGTGCCCCCCCACTCCCCGCAGGCCACTTACCTTTGCAAGCCTGCAGGGAGGCCGGCGGGGGGGAGGCTCAGGAGGCAGCGAGCGGCTCAGCGAGAACCTGACGCCGGCTCCTGCACTCCCCACCCTGATAGACATGGAGAGGCTGGCAGAAGCCAGTGCCGGGCTGGCAGTGTGCCACAAGTCTTCCAAAATGCCCCTTGACTCGAGGGGCTCCCGGCCAGCCTGCGGCAGGCATCCACTCCCCCTCCTCTAACAATAGAGGTTGGCAGGCCGGCAGAAGACATAAAAACAATCCAGGGACATAGAAACAAGCTAAACCAATATATAGCAGTTGAAAGTGGTATTCACAAAATAGACAGTTGTGAGGGGAACATTCTAAAACTGAAGCAAAGGTCCTGCTTCCACGGGTGATTTTAGCCAATGGGCAACAGGGCCCTCTTGCTTGGGGGCTCCCAGCAGCCAATGGCCCTATTCTCCCTGGTAGAAGGGGCAAAAGAGGGAAAAAACCAGGCTCCCGTTGTTACCATTAATGCCTACCTCTAGGGTTGTTAACTCCAGATGGTGGCTAGAAATCTCTTGGGATTAGAACTGATCTCTAGCCTAAAGAGATTAGTTCACTTGGAGCAGTGGTCTGGAAACTGTGGCTCTCCAGATGTTCATGGACTACAATTCCCATCAGCCCCAATTGGCCATGCTGGCAGGGGCTGATGGGATTTGTAGTCCATGAACATCTGGAGAGCTGCAGTTTCCAGACCCCTGAGGGGAGACACTGGCTGCTTTGGAAGTGGATTCTATGGCATTGTACCCCATTGAAGTCCTTCCCTTCCCCAAACCATGCCCTCTTCAGATTCCACCCCCAAAATCTCCAGGTATCTGCATATCTGCGGGACCAGCTGTCTGCCTTCGTATTTGTGGAACCACCTACCCCAATATACCACACAAAGTCTGCTTTGCTCAGCAGGCAACAATTTACTGGTGTGTGTGGTCCCTGGCCCAAAAAGCATCCGGCTGTCGTTGGCCAGTGCCAACCCGATGCAATTCCAGAGGGCCTACAAGACTGAGGCCCCTTCCGCACATGCAGAATAATGCACTTTCAATCCACGTTCAATTCACTTTGCAGCTGTGCAGAATAGCCAAATCCACTTGCAAACAATTATTCGGCATGTGCGGAAGGGGCCTGAGATATTCTGCCGATCCTATAGTTGAGGATAGTGAATTCTTGCTGGTCTCACCCCACTTTTCCCTTGCCTTTCCCTATTATATATTGTTATACCATAGTTCTTTTCCTTCCTATAAGAGTTTTAATTGGCCTGCCCTTCCCTTTTTGACTGGTCCCCCTGTTGTGCTAAAGCACCATTGCGTTCTACAAATTGGGCTTTTAATGGTAGTTATACTGTTTAATTGTAGGCATTTTTGTTGGAAGCTAACCTGAAAAGGGGGGGGGTGTTCTTCTGAATTGTGGATGACATTCCACCACCATCGGAAAGAATACATTTTCAGCAGTAGTGTGTGGAATAAATGCAACTGAAGAGAAATGGAGAAAAAAACCCAAACCAACAGGGAGAAAGGAGGCGTGTGGAATGATTTCACAGAAAACATTTCCAAGACACAAGGTCAGACCACGGGGGAAATCTGTGGTAATCTGTGCATGAGGGAAAAGGCCTAAGCTTGTCCCAGACTGTTCAAGGCTTTCAAGTTTATCATCAGGGATTGGCGCTCAGAAAACTGGAAGCCAGGGCTGGCCTTTTAAGAGAGAAGATGTGTTCCTGATAATGGGGGCTTGTCAACAGTCTTGCCCCAGCTTTCTGTACCAGTTAAAGCTTATGAGCAGCCTTCAAAGGCAGTACTGCACAGAACAGAACACACTGCAGGAGCCTGGTCTGGATGTGATCAGAGATCTACTATGGTTTTCCAGGAACCTAGGTCTTTCCAGTTTGACAGCTCTTGGCTGCAAAGGTCTTTAAAGGTAATAAGCAAAACTCTGAATTGTGCCTGAAGGTACATAGATAGCTGGTGCAGTGAAGTCTGACACTGTGTGACTTTCAACGTGTTTGAGAACCCTTGAACCACTTTGTTCATGAAGTTTGTGCCTTGCTCTGCAAAAATCATCTCAGGAAATCTCAACTGAGAAATGATGGTCAATAGTGTCCAAGTTACCATAATGGTTCCTGTGCTCATAATGGCCTCTGCATCCAGGATGGGCAACCCTTGATATGTGTCCTGGCAGTGGCACACCAGGGCATTTTTTCCACCCAAGGCCAGATCTAGTGCCAACGGTATGACAGAAGGCCTCGGGCATCGTCATCTCCCAAACCTGTCCAAGTTGAGCCCAAGGCAAATCCTTGATACTCTGGCAGCACCGGTGGGGCTTGGCTTGCTCCAAGCATGTCTCCAACCCCTGTGAAGCACTTGGGTATCACACAGCCTCCTAAGCTGTCCCCGAGGATCAGGACATCAAGACCAGAGATCACTGAGCCTCTGGCCTGGATGCTGTGGAAGCTATCCTCTCAAAGGCCTCATCACCAGAGAGCCACAGTGCTGATATCCCTAGAGGGGCAGTGCCCCTGGAGGTCACTTTAATTGCGATGGCTTCTTTTTCTGCACACCCCCAAAAGTAACTGAAACAAGGCACAGATTCTGGATCATCCAGTCCCACTGACACATTGGCAAGCACTGCTGTGCCTGCAACATCTGGTCCCACATTTGGGCGGTGAGTCACTGCCACATCTGTGCTCGTTCTTGTGCTTAGAACAGCTGGTGCTTTACTAACTGTGCCTGCCTAGTTTTGGGCCCCTCTGCCGATGTGAGGTGCCATTCCATGGAACGGTGCTTGCCATCTGTGATGTGATTGGGCAACAGGCTAGGAAAAGTTGAATCCACCATGCGAATTAAGTGGGGATCAGTGCACACAGTTCAACCCAATAGAAGTTACCCTGAAGACGGCTCGCAG
Source organism: Sphaerodactylus townsendi (assembly GCF_021028975.2). Lineage (NCBI taxonomy): Eukaryota > Metazoa > Chordata > Lepidosauria > Squamata > Sphaerodactylidae > Sphaerodactylus > Sphaerodactylus townsendi. The sequence continues at coordinate 104,057,724 of NC_059430.1, forward strand.
CAATCGCTGTCTACTCTCAGATAAAGTCTTGTTATAAGTACAATACGTGTCCAAAACCACAACCAATACAGCCATACCAATCGGTATCTGAGATACAGACCCTAATAACATTTGTGGTACTGTTGTTTTGTTTGTGGTTTTAGAAACGTATTATACTTAGAACAAGGCTTCGTCTGAAAGTGGACAGCAATCGCTGCGAGCCTTCTTCAGTGGAACTTCTACTGAGTTGAAAAGGCAGCAGGAAAAAAGGAAGACGCAAAGTTGAAGGCAGCACGAAAAGAGGAAGACGCAAAATGAGATGGATGGACTCCATAAAGGATGCCACAGTCTTCAGTTTGCAAGACCTGGGAAAGACTGTCTGTTATAAGACATTTTGGAGGTCATTCATTCATTCATTCATTCATTCATTCATTCATTCATTCATTCATTCATTCATAGGGTTGCCATGTCAGAAATGACTCAACAGTGCATAACACTTTGAGCAACAGAGGCCCACAGAACACCACACGTGGCTCAATGAAGAGGCCGAAGACGTTGGCCATTTACTCACTTGTGAGCATACATTCCCTTTGGGATAGATTCTCAGTTATGAATAGGTCTCTCATAACTCACCACGCTCTCAGTTTAGACTCCACATAGGGTTTCCGAACCCCCCCCCCCCCCAGTGCAACTTTTTGTCTTATTTCACAAGGAAAGCGAAGGAGACCTGTGTGCGTTCGGCTTCTTTTGGGTTTTCCATTCCTCCTCGCCTTTCCTCATCCACACAGGAGCAGTTCCATCCACTGTTCAGGGATGGCATTTTGAGATTAGTGGGGTTCCTTTTTTAAAAAGAAAAAGAACACTGTATGTCTATCACAGGGGCAAAGACCATTAGCCCCCCCTCTCCAAAGGCAGCAGGCAATCTTCCCAAATGGAGGAAATGGGGTGGGCATGATGGTGATGGCTCAGCAGGAATCAGCTGGACACTTCCTTGAGTGTAAATGGAGAAATCAGGGGACCCGACTGTGGAGCAAACAGCCTCAGGGTAAGCACATAAAGGCCATTGTCTCCGTCTAGCTGAGGTTGCCAATTCTGAGTTGGGAAATTCCCGGAGATTAGGAGTTAGATCCCAGGGAGGACAGGGTTTGGACAGGGAAGGACCTCAGAAGGATATAATGCCTCAGAGTCTACCCTGGAAAGCTGCCGTTTTCTCCAGAGGAACTGATTTCTGTAGTCTGGTGATCAGTTGTAATTCTGGGAGACCTCTAGGCCCCATCTGGAGGTCAGCAACCCTGGGTCCAGCACATTATTTCTTCATGGTTTCATGTCCAGTTGACCCTTTCCCCTTCTGCAGATGGCCAAGCCAGGGATGTCCCTCTTTATTGACCATTAGAACTCCCCCATAAAGAATTTCCTTGCTGAGGGCCCCTCTGTTGCCTTGTCCTTAGGCGGCAGTTTCTTTGGAGCATCTCCTTACTCTTTCTTCTATCTTTCTTCCTCGTGTTCCACTGCATACCTAGGAAAAATGGAGCCCAGGACAAAAATCTGAGTTTTCTGCCTCCATGGGCTCTCTCCCCCACCCACGATCTCACACCCAGGTCAACCACCCGAAGCCAGCAATATACCCAGGTCTACTGCCCGAAGCCAGTGACAGCGCTCAGGTCTACTGCCTGAAGCCGGCGAGCATGGCCTGAGCCCATCACCCCTCCACGTAATTAGACGCTGTGTGCCCAGGGCCATGCGACACCCCATGTTCCTCTGGCAGATACGCCCCTGCACTCTGTCCTTCTCCTTACTGCAGCCTGCTCCCCAGCCCTCTCTCTGGTCACTCTTCTTTCTGCTGCCCTCTCTAGTTGTTCTCACTCAATCTTCTCCCTTGCCTTTGCTTTCTCCACTGTCCTGAGAAGCTGTGTGAATGCAATGCTTGGCCAGTGCTGGCAGCTGAATGTCTGCCCCCAGGAGTTGTCTGGACAGACCTGGCCCGTGGCCACCTGCTCCTCTACCGCTGCTGTGGCTGCTCTCCACAGACCTTCTTGCTGCTGCGAGCAACCAGGTGGGTTCCCTCCAGCAGCTCCTCACAAAGAAAGGCTAGTCGACATCTGAATTCTCGTTCTTAGTGAGGTTTCAAGTTGATGACTCTTGTGGCTGACAAGAAACACATGGGTCTGCTTTTGTTTGTTTTTCTTTGCCACATCTGTTGCAATGTGCTTCCCTCCTCCTTTTTTTGCCCTACACCATTCAATTAACATTTTATTGACATATCGTACGATCAAAAAACACTTGAATGCTATTTTTAATTTACGGCATGGAAAGTTAACACACAGTCTTTCCTACGGTACTGAAGAGAGTTTGTGCATGGACCCCTTGTAGATACAAATTGAAATATCAGCCCTGACCACTCCGAGGCAAACCAGATACTTTGGCGTGAGTGTTTATAGATTCAGGTGCATGACAGATTAAGATGTGGATAGGGCTAGAAGTCTGTGCACTCATCCATCTGAGGACATTTAAAACTCATTGATTGACAAACTGAGGGACAAACAACATCATCAAGGTGCCTCCAGAACAGATCCCATGTTGAAATGAGGTGTAGTCCCAAATGCAGTATATTATAAATCCACCCACAAGTGAAAGCAATTCAAGTGGATGAAAGAAACAGAAATGAGTATCTCTCTGGCTTTTGTGTCCTCTGGCCTAATACTGCTGATGATGGCTCTTGAGAAGACCTTTTCCTGTATGTGCCATCAAGTCACCTCATGGCAGGGGTCTGCAACCTGTGGCTCTCCAGATGTTCATGGACTACAATTCCCATCAGCCCCTGCCAGCATAGCCAAGTGGCAGGGCTGATGGGAATTGTGGTCCATGAACATCTGGAGAGCCACAGGTTGCAGACTCCTGCCTTATGGTGACCCCATCAGGGGTCTTCCAAAGCAAAGGAGAAGCAAAGGTGGTTTGCCATTGCCTACTAAGCTCTATGGTGGTCTCCCATCCAAGTACCAACCCTGCTTAGCTTCCAAGATTTGATGAGATTGAGCTACACCATGACGCCTTCCCTTCAAGACCCTTTCCCAGTCCTGCTTTATCAAGTTCCTTTTTGCAAAAAGCACTAAGTGCTGCCTTGCAGTAGTGCTGCCAGAAGCCAAATGTCTTGTGGCTTCTGGTTCTACAGTGTATGTTTTCTGCTTCATGGGTTGTGACAGAGTCATAAAAGGGAACCCTTGCTGCATTTCTGAGTTCCACAATGTGGATTCCACTTCCTGCATCAGGAGTGGTGGGGCACCTGCAAGCCTCAGTGTCCATCTCGGGCTAGGTTAGTTGCTCTGTGTGGACCTCCTATGGGAGGCAACCAGGTGAGCAATGGTGCCACAGATGCAAACACCACAGGTGCATCTTGACCAGCTTAATGCATAAGCTTATCTACTATCCAACACTCATGACTCCCTTGGGGTAATTTGAGATCATAAAAACAGCAAGAGGGGAAGGTTTACCTCATCCCCTCACAGTATGGTCCCAATCTAAATCAGGACCCTGAATATTTGATAATCTAATTCTTCAAAATGCCACAGACTCTGAACACACAACCCCTTGTGTTTTCTATCAGACTGAGAGAAAAAGGAGGAGATTCTATCCAGGCACTGTGCCTGCCCTTTGAAATCTGGCTGGGCCTGGAGAGAAGCTAGGATTTCCCATGTTCAAAATCAGCAGTTACATGGACTCCCCATTCCTCCCCCAAGCCAGAAATTCTCACTGGAACCTTTAGGAATTTTTTGTCTGCATTCATGTCCTTATTTTGTTGAGAAATGAAATCTACAATATAAAAATCATTGGACTCTTTGGAGACACTTGATGCGTCATCACGTAACATAAAGTAGGGTGTCAGTGTTTCCTTCACGGATCTGCAGCCAATTTTGGCTCTTCACAAGCCACTGTGTTGGTTAGATTATTGGACTAGAATTTGGGAGACCCAGATTCGAAATCCTACTCTTTCGTGGAAGCTAACTGGGTAACCTTGGACAGCAGTGGCGTACCTAGGGGGAACAGAGGGGGCCAATGCCCTAGGCACCACTTACGAGCATCACATGGGGGGTGCCAGCCTCTGCCCACCCGCTGTCCGCCACCCACTAAAGAGGTAGGCAAGAAGTTGAGAGCATCCTTTGCCCCTCCCTGGGAGCACAATTTTGGGGAAAGGGTGAAATTTCAGGGGGAGGGCGTAATTTTGGAAGACACAATTGCAGTACTTGCCTCAGGTGCCATTTTCTGCAGGTACGCCACCATTGGAAAAGTCATATGCTCTCAGCCTAGTCTACCTCTAAAGGTTGACGTGAGGATAAAATAAAAAGGAGAACAATGTAAGCTGCTCTGTGTCCCCACTGGGAAAAAGGCTGGGTATCAAAGAAGTAAATAAAATAAATTCTAACTGGAGGCGCCGTTGGACTATGGGGAAGGGTGAAAAAGGATGGTGGCAGTTTGGCCTGTGCATCCTCGTAGTTTGGGTTTGCAGCCCTTTCCATCTTCCCATGACCTCCTCAGTGGCTGCAACGCAGACAGCCATTTGGGAGCAGATACCTCCGAGCCCCAGATTCCCAACCCCATAGCTCCTTGAGATCATCCTGAAGCCTAATTAGCAGTGGGTGTGGCCCAGCTTTTCAAAGGTTAAAGGTTAATTGGAATGGATTCTCTTGTTTAGATTCTTTGTGGGTTTCGTGATTCCCGTTATTGCCACATGAAATCACTTGCAGGCGGCCCAGCTCTCTGCTGGGGGGGGAGGTGCTGGGGGGGGTGTGTGCACTGGAACTATAACAGATGTGAGCTAATTGGAAGCAACACAGCAGCTGTAGCAAGTGCCGGGATGCTTGAGCAGGGCAGGAAGTGCGGCCAGGAGGAATTGGCAGTGACAGGGCCTTGTCCGCACCTAAAGGATAGAGCCAGGACACAGGTGCCAAATGGGAAGTGTGAGTGACAGACCTGAGCCTCTTGCTCCCCCCTCCACTTCCTGATCTCCCTTCCCTGACACATTAACTTGTTTATTTTATGCCTAAGTACTTAAATACATGTTTTTCTAGCATCTGCTCAAAATGGCTTACAATCAGAAAAAAAAAAAACAAGCCACTATGGCGTAATGGGTAGAGAAGAGTTCCCTAACAGGGCGCTCGTGGGTTCCTTGGTGCTTGCCAACACCTGTTCTGATGCCCCACAACTGTTTTCAGTGAGTGGGTCAAGCTAGGGCTCTTGCATAGCAGGACTTATAATTTGCCACTGATTATCGAACTGGATATGCAGATTAAAATGACATTGTTTCAGTAGCAGCTGGCACCACAGCGTCTGTTTTATTGTCTCTCACCTCTCTTTTCCAGTGTATTTTTAATTACCCTTCTTCTCCCCTGCACTTGGGCTTCCCCTCTGTCTGTGGCTCTGCCTCCTCTGGCAGCCATTTTGTGGTTGCCTCCATTTCACTGCGTCAAAATTCCAAAGGTGCCTTCAGGTTCAAAAAGGTTGTTGATCCCTGGGTCAGAGTGTTGGGTTAGGATCTGACTCCCCACCCTGCCCTCAAAACTTGCTGGGTGACCTAGGGCTAGTCACTCAGCCTACCTTATAGGGCTGTTGTGAAGATAATATGAAGGAGTGGAGAATGTGTCCCTGAACGGGAGAAAGGCAGAGCATAATGGCTCAATCCTGGCAACTGCCTGTGTCTAAGTGGCCAGCCACTGGTGCCCTCCCGGCACTATCAATCTGCTCCCAACAGGGTTTTGCCAGAGGCGGGGAGGCCTCTGTGACCTGTGGAACCCTAGCTCTCAACAGAATGGGAATGCAGCAGGCCTTGGGTTTGAAATGACAATCCTCTTCCTTTTGCATTCCTTTTTCGTGCCCCTAATTATCTGTGCAGACAGAATTTGAAGCATTTGTTGCACCTAAAAGCTCAAGGCACCAGGTTTCCCATTCAGCTGGAAGAGGAGGCAAGTCAGAAACAGTTTATACTAAACAGTTGGACACACAACGGCTGGCCTAATATGCCCAGCTCTCACTGTCACCCACCTGCCCAAGAGCAATAGCGAACAATTTACTAGGATTATGGGAAGGGCTTAAATGTTTCCAAAGTAAACACTTTTCCCTGTAAGTGAAGCTTTTTTTTTTGATCCAACCAGGAACAGATGTCCAAACCAGCCAGTGATTGGAAACATCTGAAATCACTTGCCGCAACGGAGTACAATAAATATGCCTTTCATCATAACCCTTGCTAGATACTCAAGAAGGGCTGCCTTTAGCATGCCCCAGGGGACCAGTCCAGGGCTACAAAGGAGGCCTGTTGATAAAGTCATCTCCAAGGGCAGACTGGGAAGTGAAAATGGCCCCATCAGCATGGCCCTGCATGTGCTCCTGATTGGGTAGAAGTGTGGCGCCTACAGTTGCCAATCTCCAGGTGGCGACTGGAGTTCTCCTAGAATTACAATTGATGTCCAGGCTACATACGAAACAGCAGCTTTGCAGGGCAGACTCCGTGGCTTACCAAAGAGTCCAGAGGAAACACAATTCCTAGAGTGACTTCACATCCCTACTGAGCTCCCTCCCTGCCCCCCCCCCCCAAATTCTGCCCTTCCTAGGCACGACCCCCCAAAGTCAAGGAATTTCTCAAGCTGTACTTTGGCCTCCCTAATGAAGCCTGGTAACCTGGAGGAAGGGCTGCCTGATAAAGGGTAGCATTAAATAGCAGTTAGGAAATAAGACATTGGTCAATTCCGCCCTTGCGTTATCGACCTAAGTTCGAGCTGCGTTCGACCTAAGTGCTCCGCACAACCACTGGGATCGACGTGGTTTTGTACCAGCTTCGCCCCGTGTAACGGTCAAATTTCTGACTCCAGTTGAGAACTACTACTTTTTCAGGGAACCACGCTTGAACTCAGCTCGATTCCAGTAAAGTGCAGACTCTCTGGTGCCAGGAGTCCCCCATTCAGCCAATCACAGCTGAGTGTTTCGGGCATGCATACAGCTGGCCAATCAAAAAATGCCACCTTCGTCCCTCCATTCCTGTGGCAGTTTTTTAAATAACGTTTGTGGGGATAGACGGAGCATGGCCGTAGAACAGTAGCCAATCGGAACGGAGCAGCGAAGAGGCACAGGATGATTCCGCCCTCCAAGCTGGGATCAAGCTGGTTGCAGTGGGGAACAACAATAGCTTCGACCTAGGTCAGTACCCTTCTCAGGGAACTGGGTCAAACCTATTTTACTCATGTGCGGAATCACCCATTGTATTGTCGAAGGCTTTCACGGCCTGAATCACTAGGGTGTTGTGGGTTTTCCAGGTTGTATGGCTGTGTTCCAGTAGCATTTTCTCCTGAAGTTTCCCCTGCATCTGTGGCTGGCATCTTCAGATGATCTGATGGTAGTAAAGCAAGTGGAGTATCTATACCTATGGAATGTCCAGGGTGGGAGAAAGAACCATTTGCATTGGTTAACAAGTGTTAAGGGTGCAACTTGCAAGTGTAATTTGCATGTGTTAAGTGGGATCCAACTCTATGATTCTCCCCCTTCTAAAAATCAACACTCTAACCACAGAGCCCTCAAGTATAAGTAAAGGTTACTGTAGACTCACAACTGGCTCATGGTAATCTCATGAAATCCCATATCATAGCCATAGAAGCAGTCAATGAGGAACACCAGAAGGAGGAGGAGGAGGAGTTTGGATTTATACCTCACCTTTCTCTCCTGAAAGGAGACTCAAGGTGGTTTACAAGCTCCTTTCCCTTCCTTTCCCCCACAACAGATACCTTGTGATGTAGATTAAGCTGAGAGAGTTCCAAAGAACTGTGACTAGCCCAGCAGGAATGTAGGAGTGCAGAAATACATCTGTTTCACCAGATAAGCCTCTGCCACTAAGATGAAGGAGTGGGGAATCAAACCCGGTTGTCCAGATTGGAATCCACCTGCTCTTAACCACTACACCACGCTGACTCTCAAGAGCATGCTGGCTCTTAAGAGCATGGGCATGGATTCTGGCATCTGCTCCCCTTCACCCTTTCACTCATCTGCTGGCCCTCAGGGCCACTATACCTGCCATGTAGTCAGGGTTACCAACTTCCAGGTGGGACCAGTAGGTCTTCCAGAATTACAACTGATCCCCAGATCACAGGAATCAGTTCCTTGGAAGAAAATGAGTGCCTTGGAGGTGGACACTCTGGAATTAAACACCACTGAGGTCTCTCTCCCTTCTCCAAACCCTGCCCTCCTCAGGTTCCACAATCACCCAAATCTCCAGGAATTTCCCACCCTGGAGTTGGCAACCCTGAAGACTGTGGAATTAATGTAGCAGTGTAGTTTACACAATCCCTTTGCAACCAGGGCTGGGAAGGCTGTGATCAGCAGGAGTAAGGTAGCAGCCTCCTTCCATCTTTTGAGACCCTTAATACATTGACCAGTCATTCCGGCCCCTTGTTCATTTGTTCAGAGATAAGATAAACCCATAGGAGAGCCCCTCTTCCCCTCCTGGGGCATGCCCCGTGCCCTGGCATTTAGGAAGGTACCACGACTGCTCTTCTGGCAGGGAAGCCTGTGTCTGGCGTGTGAGCGATGAGGTTTTTTGCGGGCAGCGCAAGCTTTGTTTTTCAGCTTCAGTGAAAGAGGCAGCTGCATAAGCACGGACTAGATCTAAGTTGACTTTCTCATTTTAAAAGGAAATAGTTGGGAGGCTGCCTCCCTCTCCTTGCCAGGGCAGTTAGGGTTTCATAAAGGCAGGGCAGTAATAAGTTACAAATGTACTTGTAATTTTTTACATTTGTTTCCATTCAGGAGTTGTGAGCTGTCCTCAAAACATCATTCGGGGCCGAGACAAGGTTTCAACTGTGCAACACCCCCACCCACAATGGCCAGGGTCGTTCTGGCATCCAGAAATTAATCTTGCCTGCAAGCTGATCTCTCTTGATTTTGACTGACTTACATGGGTACGAGGTGGTATCTGCTCATACTGGCTTTGTTGGTGCGACATCCTTAGGGCATCAAAAGGGTTTGTGTTCCGGCAACCCTGCCGGGGAACCTACTAGTTGCTGCAAGAGAAAATGCTGCTTGAGTTACAAGGTGAAACTGGCTCGTTCTCTTTTCGATAAGGTTGCCAATTGCAGCTTGGGAAATTCTTGGGGATTTGGAGGTGGCACCTGGGGAGAGTAGAGTGTGACTAAGGCAGAAGCTCGGTGGGAATGTGATGTCACTCTAGAACCGTGGTGGCGAACCTTTGGCACTCCAGATGTTATGAACTACAATTCCCATCAGCCCCTGCCAGCATGGTCAATTGGCCATACTGGCAGGGGCTGATGGGAATTGTAGTCCGTAACATCTGGAGTGCCAAAGGTTCGCCACCACTGCTCTAGAACTTTATGTCTCTTAGGCTCTATGGCAGGGGTAGGGAACCTGCGGCTCTCCAGATGTTCAGGAACTACAATTCCCATCAGCCCCTACCAGCATGGCCAATTGGCCATGCTGACAGAGGCTGATGGGAATTGTAGTTCCTGAACATCTGGAGAGCCGCAGGTTCCCTACCCCTGCTCTATGGTATATCACCGTGGTGGCGAACCTTTGGCACTCCAGATGTTATGGACTACAGTTCCCATCAGCCCTTTCCAATTGGCCATGCTGGAAGGGGCTGATGGGAATTGTAGTCCATAATATCTGGAGTGCCAAAGGTTCGCCACCACTGTATCATGTACTAGCCAGGGTCTGCTCTGATGAAATAAGGCTAGCTTGGGCTACCCAGGTCAGGGCAGTAGATTACAGGAGGGCAAAGGTCTCAGAGCAAGATCGGGCAAAGAGCAAAGCAGCATCAGAGCCTTCTACATTCCTTGGTCAAAGCTTAGTAAGGAGAGGCCATAGTGCTCTCCGGCAGAGCAAGAAGCAGTGATGTGGTTAGAGGGAAGAAGTCCAGGGTTCTATGTAAATGAACAAATGTTTCATGCAGTTCTGAACTTTGGAAAATAAGGTCTTCATTGGCCTGGTCTCTCCCCCCAGTTTCACCCACATAACTAACAAACTGTAAAGTGGTGCCGTTTCATTAATTTAGAACGCGAGGGTTGCGCTGGTGCCAGATCTCATATGTTTTTCATCCCTTTCCAGAACCAGCGAAGAGCAGGAAAGCGGCTGCATTTGACCTTCCCTGCCATTTCAGAGAGATGACAGCATCAAAGCAATTTGCACAAAAATGGATAGCAGTAAAAGGGCTGAATAACTGTATGATTTACTTATTCAAACACGTGAACAGTGTCTTCAGTGGGGCTTTACTACACACCATGCCCCTTTAACATTCATGTGAAAGCATCAATACATAATCATTAAACTAATGTGAAAACCCACAAACAAGCAGCCAGATTCCCGTATAAGTCTAACTTTGCAGAATCTTCAGTGGCTAGTGGGATCGTAGTTTTTCCTTATGCATCAAAACTGTCCCATAATAAGACTTCCATACAGTCCAAATCAGACCATGTTTATCTCTATACTCCAAATTCTGGCCGCAAAATGTCCTGTTACAGAGAGGGGAGGCAGGGTGTCCAGATGTGGGACAGAGCTTGGGTGGTAGGTTCCTGGGGGCAGAGACACATGGGGACAGGAAGCCTTGAGACCTGCCAGGGGGAGATGCCAGTAACTGAAATAACCCCTGACCTGGATACCCCAGGCTAGTCTGATCTCCTCAAATTTCGGAAGCTTAGAGAATCCACTGTAGTTAGCACTTGGATGGGAGACCACTAAGGAAGCCCAGGACTGCTATTTGGAGGCAGGGAATGGCAATAGCGAAGCTACGACGGGATGGGGGGAGTGCCGTGCTCCAAGTGTGCATCATTGGTGTCACGGGGTGGAAAATCGCCCCAGACTCCGCTCCCAGGGGCGGGGCATGGGCGGGATGCACGCACGGGCAGGTCATGCCTCGCAGTTCCCTCTCCCTCCATCCCTGGGGAATGGCAGACCACCTCAGTTCATTTCATGCCTTGGAAACCCTCCAGGGTTGCCACAAGTTGCTGCAACTTGGTGCTCCCCCATCACACAAGCTGAAATAATGATCCATGAAAAAATTGCCTGGTGCCATATCAATAGTGGGGCGGGGGGCGAGATTAATCCCAAGAGAAGCTAGCACAACTGTGACTGGTGGTTCTATTAGCTGGCAAGGATGATAGTGGTGTCAGAAATAAAGAAATCCATTTCTGATCTTTGTTTCCAAATAATATGAAACTTTATTTTATTTTTCTGTAGTTTAAATAGAAACAGTTGCTGTATTAGATAGAAGATAGGATTTGTTCTGTGTTTGTATAAACCAGGGGTAGGGAACCTGCGACTCTCCAGATGTTCAGGAACTACAATTCCCATCAGCCTCTGTCAGCATGGCCAATTGGTTCCCTACCCCTGGTATAAACTCTCCGCGCATAAAGGCAAGAAATGCTTTCGGTGACAGTCCAGCCCCGCCCTAACCTGTGGTATATGTCCTTTTCATTCCACAAAGAGCTAGAGACCAGTCTTTGTAACAAAGCGAAACCCACAGGAAGATGGACATCATCAGTCTGCCTTTAATCCTTCATCACCCAGCAGATATAGGGAGGGCTGCACCCTAGGATTTCGTTTCCTGATCTCATCCACTCCAGTGGAAATCCTTTGTGTTTTTCTCCTACCTTGGATTTTGGATCAGCGCCCTCACGTCCAGCTAAGCCGCTTCGCTTCCTTGAATCCCACCTTTGCAAAATTCAAGAACGGACTGCCCTCTAGAATGTGATTGGTTCTCCTTTTGTTAATGAATGGTGGTGGATTGTACCGTGGTCTCCTGGTTTTCCCGGCGGGAGAAAGTGTTTAAAGTGCCTTGTAAAGCTGCTAGGCAGCGCAGTTGCTGTGCAACGAGGGTGCTGACACTTAAGTCAGCATCGCAATAAAGAATCTTTATTTATTTACTATACTCGCTGTGTTGGGTCCCGATTTCTGTTCCTCCGTGCTACCGAGAGCTGAAATCACACTGAAAGCATTAAAGTTACCCGGGTAGCGCGGTAACAAGGACAGTAGCCAGTGGTCTGCCTGCTGAGCCACCTGTCCGCTAACTCAGAAGAATAATTATAGAACACCCTGCTCCAGGAGTTGCACCTGACCCCTTTACTTTTGATCATCAGGAGGCAGTTGAAAAGAGTTGTATTTAGGACATTTAACTAATTTAGCTTTTTATTTATTAGCAGTCCAGATAGCGGTCCTGAGATTTTAAATTGTGGCACTTTATGTGGGGTTTTTTTTTAGCACTGCTGTTTTATTTACATTGTAAGCCACCTTGTGTTCTGCAAGGTAGGAAGGTGGCTAATAAATGTTTTAAATAACAGATATACCAATCAGTAAATAAGAGATCCTTGTTTTGGGGAGAGGGGGAGAAAGAACTGGCCCATGATCCAGCCACACAATGTATTGCTGGAACTGTTAGCCACACAATGGATACGGGTCTGTGTGGGACATCTACGCACGTGATCTAGAAGCATTTCTCTCTACGCTCAGCTTGTTTGAAGATACGGAACAAAGGCCAAGAGCAGGCATTTCCGAGACACTAATGTGCACGCCTGGCAGCTATTCCTCCTGCTCTTCTCTTAGACCTGACCACTGCCTTCTTAGCTGTAGTTTCATAATCTGTTGTTTAATCTTGACAGTTGTATCATTCTTCTATCATGCTTTATATCATGTGCTATCTAAAGCAGGTTTTCTAGAGAGACAGCAGGGATGTTTTCTCAATAAGCGTTTCTAACCAACAAGTGACCTTTTTGAGCAGATCAACAGTAAATGGGGTGGCATTTTGTAGTGGAAAACAAAATCTGCCCAGCAATCAAGGGAAAGAAGCCCAATTGGGCAGCTGCCACCTTGTGCCTCATTGCACAGAAGTTATGGCAAGGGGCAAGAGAGGCTGGAACAATCAGAGGCATTCTCAACCAACCCGTGTTCCAATAGGCTCAAAGGAAGAGGATTTCCCTTTTCTAATTGATTCAAACAGGCTTGGTAGGACTTAATCTAATGAAGTGTCTTTTGCTCAGCCAGACTCCTAGAACAAGCCTTCAAATTGCACAGAAGGGGCAGGCAGCTAGAGAAGTGTTTGTATAAGAAATTATTGCTTGTTTGGTGCTTTAGGTAAGAAAAAGCCACAGACACCCCAAGGATACCACTTTGCCCAAGGAGTTATGCAACATTCGCTCCTGTACACTGCGACAACTACGTTACTTCCACAGGGATGGTTTGTCCCAGTTTGGCTTTTCTGGAACATCCACTTTGGCTCATTCCGCACATGCAGAATAATGTACTTTCAAACTGCTTTCAGTGGTCTTTGAAGCAGTGCGGAATAGCAAAATCCACTTGCAAACAGTTGTGAAAGTGGTTTGAAAATGCATTATTTTGCCTGTATGGAAGGGGCCTCAGTGGTCCACTTTCTATGTTTTCTTGTGCTTTGCTTTGATCTTTCCTAAACCTACTTCGGAATGACCACCCCCCCACCCCCCCGGAAAATCACAGTCAAAGCCTGCTTGTATCCTATGTGGAAATGAAGGCACACATTTCTGAAAATCCTGCCCTTGGTGCCAGATGTGTGTGTTTTTTTTTAACCCTAGTCCCTGTGGCTGAAATTGATCCCCCTACCAGCACAGCAGGGTTTTTTACAATCCGTAATTGTTAAATTAGCCACCTGAGTAGCCCAGACTAGCCTGAGTTTGCCAGAGCTTGGAAGCTAAGCAGAGTTGTAGGCAGTGGACACTGCTCAACACTATTTGGTCTCGGACCTGAAGCCAATAAACAGACTCTAGATCCTTGATCAGCAGTGTTTACTGAAAGGCAGCAAGGACCTAGCTTGAGAAAGCCAGTTCTGCTCGACCTGACTTTCTGGGGTTCCATTACCCTCATCCTGCTTTCCCAGATAAAGTGTGAAGAGAGTTGTTTGGGAGGCCTAGGTGTCTCAAGGTCACGATTAGGGATAGATGTAGCCACCTGCCTCACTCCCCCCTCCCCAGTTCCACAGGCACATCCTGTTTCTCCAGGGGAGAGAGGCTCCTCATGGTCATTTGCCTAGCTATCTGCAATCTGTGCCAAAGCCATAAACATCAAGGAGGAAAGTAAAGGAAGGAAAGAGAGAAGAGCCATTTTACATATCGATCTGGTAACATATCAAGCAGGTTACTTCGGAGTACATGGTGCCTGCCACGCTCTGGTCCTGACAAACACACACCTTGCCCCAAACTTCTCTCCAGAAGGTTGCCGAGTCTATAAAATCAGCCCATCTTCACCTGCTGACAGCTGGGATTACAACTTATCACTCTGGAAGGACACTTTGAGCCTATTTTTAAAAAAGGCCAAACCTGCCAACTTCTGTAATGTTTTAATAGATACAGGTGTTCCAGCACCTGTTTGTTGGCCCACCAAAACTGGAATTCATCTCCAGGCTGTGAAGCAGGCTGGGCCTTTAAGAGCAGCACGCTTTGCAATGCTGGGTGGAAAGATAGCTGGGCTAGGAATGATTTACTTGGGATGGGAATTCTGGTGAGAAATAGTAACTCACCCAAGGAAGGTTTTGAATAGTGCTCTCCAGATAAAAAAATCCACTGTACCTGCCAGTGCCCTACAATAGGTTTAATAATGGTAGAAACACAGACTGGGTGTCAGATAAACCAATTCTGGTGTAAGTAAAAAGCCTGAGTTTGTCTAGCCTCTTCTTTGGCTCCCTACAAGAACAACATACTTCCTGCCCTATTTTGTGGTCTCTGGCCAGACAGTCTCAACAGGCAGTGCTACTCACCAAAGGCTTGCCTTATAGCAGGGACATTGCCACAAACAGAAGGGGGTGGGCCGTGGCTTAGTAGTAGAGCATTCGCTTGGCATGCAGAAGGCCCCAGGCTCAATTCCCAGCATCTCCCATTAAAAAGCATCTGGCAGTTGGTTCTGTGAAAGGCTTCTCCCTGAGGCCTTGGGAAGCTACTGCCAGATTAGACAATACTGACCTTCATGGTTCAATCTAGTATAAGGCAGCTTCATGTGTGTTCAGTGGCTGAGGAAACAAACTGTTCAGGGCTTTTGTGAACCCAAATGGTACCTTGAATTCTCCTAGGGCTAACTATGAGTTGTCAGGGCTTTATGAGCAGCAATGTACATGCCTGCCACTCTTGGTTTCACTGCCCCGACCATCTAATGTAGGAGCACCCCAAAAGGCAGACCTGTTCTCTCCAAGTCTGACCAGGACAGCAATAGACTGTATGTTTCATGGGAGAGAAACACTGCTTTGAGACATCTGGGTACAGCCGCCGGCCCACTGTAGCATGGAGCTCCTTTACTGTCTCTGGACTCAACAGCCATAAGAGATGTTGTTGCCAAAGGCAGATCCTTCGGAGAAATCCCTTTGAGTCCTTTCCAAGAAGACTGGTGAATCAAATGTGGAATGGATTAAGCATGTAAATGAGGCACTGATTTATCTCCTCCTCACATGAAATCTCCTTCCAGCGCCCCCAAATTACTGTACTATTTACAAACTTTAAACCTTCTAAATTAAATATGTGGGAAAACATACACATACGTGGGGTTTTCTCCCCCCACCCTACAACAAAATATTATAATCTTAATGCAAACCATGTTGTTTCAAAGGGGATGGAAATCAGTTATGGAGCAAGCAAATGCAAAAACATTTCTGTGCTGGATTCCCCCCCCCCCCCCGAAATTCCTATGCAATGTCTCAGATTTCTTTGAGTGGAAGCAAAGAGCAAGGAGTAGGGGTACCAGTCCCAAATTGGAAAATTTCTGGAGATTTTGGGGGGTGGAGCCTAATGAGGACAGGGTTTGGGGAGGGGAAGAAGAAGAATTGGATTTATAGCCCCCGCTTCTCTCCTATAAGGAGATTCAAAGGGGCTTTCAATCTCCTTTCCCTTCTCCCCTCACAACAAATACCCTGTGAAGTGTGTGGGGCTGAGAGAGCTCCAAAGAACTGTGACAAGCTGAAGGTCACCCAGTTGGCATGTGTTGGAGTGCACAAGCTAATCTGGTTCACCAGATAAGCCTCCACAGCTCAAGCGGCAGAGTGGGGAATCAACCCCGATTCTCCAGATTAGAGTACACCTGCTCTTAACCACTACACCACACTGGAATGTTATGGCCCCTCCGTAACAGGAAGGACTTCAGCAAGGTACAATGCCATAGAGTCTACCCACTAGTGCAGCTCTTTTCTCCAGCGAAACAGATCTCTGTCGTAGATATCAGTTTTAATTCCAGGAGATCTTCAGGACTCATCTGGAGTTTGAGAACTTTAGCAAGGAGTGCCAATATCAGGCCCAAGGCCAATCAATGTAAAAGAGCCTCTCTGGATAACCATAGCTGTATACAATAAATGCAAAGCCATTCTTTAATTGTCACAGAGAATCGTCTAAATTGTATTTCTCTCTGGAGAAACATCGCCCCTGCTGGATACTGCATTCATTAAAGTTGGAAGTGCTGCATTTCTTGTGAATGAACAAAGATTACTGACCTCTATTGAGGGCCTGCGTGGGAGACCCAGCAAAAGATAGTGGTATGCTACACCCTTGAGTGCCAACAGACAGTTGTGTGCTGCTAGGGTTGCTGATGAGTTCACCATGCAGTTTGGGATTTGTGGCGGGATGGTTGCCATTTCTTTACCCTCTCTGTTATGGCCACAGAATGCCAACTAGCCATGCCCTTGCAACCGTGGCACCTCACTGCAGAGAAAGCTTTTAGTGCAAAAGAGCCATTTGAACCAAGCCTGCAAATGCCTGGAAAGTCCATTTGGAGACGGTGCCTGGTGCCTTTGGTTAGTGCTAGTGAAAAATAAATGAAAGGAAAAAACCAAAGTGCTCTCTGAGCCACCAAATATACAGCAAAGACAACAACATTTTGAACGCAGAATTTATAGCTTGTCTCCATAAAGCTGTCCAGAATCCACAGATCTTTGCCTTGGATACTCATGTTAAAATAATTTTCACTCTTTTAAGATGAAAGGAAGCTCGAAGTTTGGCAGTGTTTGAGCTGCTCATGATGAGATCATCACTTCATCAATAACATTTGACAATAACAGTTCAAAATACTCACACACCCTTGGGGCAGGCAAGCCCATCCCAGCCTTCCATCAGGGCCATAAATAACTCTTGGCCATGATGTCAGAGAATACATCAGGCTCAGCCATCACTAACACATGTGGGCCGGGCCAATTGGCTTCTTCTACCTAAGCCAAACGGGCCAGCAGATCTCCCCAAAGCCTCTCTCTAGTTTCATTTTTAGTTTTACTTCCTGTGTAACACACTTTTCTCCTTTATATGGGGGCCCAAAGTGACTTACAGAATTATTCTTTTCTCCATTTTATCCCCAGAACAGTCCTGTAAGGTAGATTAGATTGACAGCATGTGACTGGTTTAAGATTGCACAGCAAGCTTCCATGGCAGATCTGGGATTTGAACCTGGGTTGTCCAGATCCTAGTCCAACACCCCAACCACAACACCATGCTGGTTCTCTAGACATTCCTGGGGAATGGACCAAAAGCTCCCACTTGCTGACCAGTGGCGCTCTTACGAGCTTTCCTGGCAACCCGGCCTGGTGGAGACACTCTTTATCTCCAGCTGCCCGGGCCCTGCGGGATTTTAGTGAGTTCCGCAGGGCCTGTAAGATGGAGTTGTTCCGCCGGGCCTTTGGAGGGACCAGCCGCTGAAGGTGGCCCCCCCTTCTGGCTCTTTTACATCTGGGTCCCTTATGTTTAATGGAACTCGCTGTCCCTCCCTCTTGGGGAGGATTTTAAATATGGGGTTTTGGTGGACACCTCCTATCGTTCTTATCGCTGTTTTAAAGGTTTTAGCAACTGTATTTAAAATTGATGGAGCCAGTGCAATTTGTAAATCTGTGCTCCTTTGTTTGATTGCATTGAGATTTTATGTTGTACACTGCCCAGGGCCCCTTGGAGATGGGCCGGTATAAAAATTTAAATAATAAATAAATAAATAATAGATGACACAATCCCGAGGTCTGCTAGTTCTCAGTCCATCCACTTATATATCCCCTCCTCTGTTCCATATTTTTCACTTTCATGGGCCAAATCCCCCTTCCATATTGGCTGGTGGATAAGCAGGAAGGATAAGAGAACTAAAACTTCCAAAGCAATTCTGGGGGGATGGAAAAAGGCATTTTGCAGGAATGCCCATCTGCTGATTCTCAGAACTGAACTTACTTTAAAGGAAAAGCAGCACATCGCTCTACTTATTTTTCTGTTCCACACCTGGAGAGCAAAATGCAGTTACCTTCTCTGAAGAGGTGCATCTCACCAGGGAGCTGTACAACTCTGGGCACTGCAGAGCAATCAGTTCTGCTCTGTCCCCAACTCATTTGCAGTTACTAATCTGATTAGTTGGACGCAAAAAGCAGCAAGTCAGAAACTGCTCCGAGGCCCAAAGGAATACAAATAAAGGCCTCTTCCGCACATGCAGAATAATGCACTTTCAATCCACTTTCACTGCACTTTGCAGCTGGATTTTACTGTGCAGGATAGCAAAATTCACTTGCAAACAGTTGTGAAAGTGGATTGAAAGTGCATTATTCTGCATGTATGGAAGAGGCCAAAGTTGTCCCTTGCAGGCCTGCAAATGGATTTGTTTGAATGATGCAAGCAGAATCACCTTCCACTTCAGTCTCTCCAGTTTGGCAGCTGAGTCCTGCCTGCTGAGTGTTTGCCTGCCAAATAGTTAACATCCTTTCCTTATTAAGCAAAACATTTGAAGTGATTATAGTTTATTTACAACCCAAGTGAGTTTAAATGAGATTTAATTCCTTTTCCTTCTCCGCTGCCGGGCCTTCCGCCAGCAGACACGCAGCTGCCTTTGGCAAGGGAGAAGTATTGGGAGCGAAGAAACAAGCCTTATCATATCTCCACCTTGTGGCAGCGAAAGCCCTTCACATGCTAACACAAAACATGGAAGCAGGATACCTTGTCAGCCGCAGCTCTCTTCCTCTCTCTCCTGCGGGAGCCCCCAGTCCAGCTATCCTGATGGACAGCATGCTCAGGCCTTAACACAGAGGAAAACTGTCCCAGGGCACACTACTGAGATAAGCTGACAGTTCCTAGTTCCAACACTGGAAAGCTCTCCAGCTAAAAAGGCCATGAAACTTCAGGACCAAGAGAGGCCCCTTTCTTCCTGAGAGCTGTCAGACAGCATAAACAAGACTTGGCTAGAGAAAGCCTAGAAAAATCTAGGTGGGTAGGACTATTTTTTTCCTTGACACACACACCCGCCCCCCCCGGGCCCAGTTTTTTAATTTCTGGAAAAACAGGAAAAAGTAGAAATCTTGTATTGTCAAAGGCTTTCACGGCCAGAATCACTAGGATGTTCTGAAGATGCCAGCCACAGATGGAGATGAAACATCAGGATAAATACTACTGGAACATGGCTATAAAACGCGGAAAACCCACAACATCTTAATAGAAATCTTGCAGAGCACTGGGTAAAAAACTGTGACCTATTTCTGCTTTGGAAAAAGATGCATTTTAAGTCTAGGTTTTACTCACTCCAAACACTCAGTGTGAAAATTTTCATGTAAGACCATGTGCAGCAGTAGTTCTCAAAAAAGTTTGGGCTACTGCCCCGTTGGCTCCCAGGCCACATCCTTAGTGCCCCCCAAATATGAATACACACCTCCTCCTTGATGTTTGGTCTATTGCAAATTCAGAACAACTTCTAACAATGTAAATACATGTATTTCACAGATAAAACATGATGTAATAAAAGTAAGCCAATTTGTTGAGCTGTTTTAGCAATCCGAAAGGATATGTTTGCATCTCACCCATTATGTCTGCATGGTTGTTAATGGGATGGATATACTTGGTGCAGGGATATCAGCTTCTCAACATCAGGCTGCAAGGCAATAAGAAATAATGTTCCTGGGAGAAAGGAAACAGGTGGTGGAAAGGACGAAGTTGTACAGTGGAGGCGGGGAAGGAACTGTCACTGAAAATTCTCATCTACATGAAGCTGCCTTATACTAAAACAGATCCATGGGTCCATCTAAGTCAGTGACTCAGATCTTTCACCATCTGACAACTTGAGACTTTATGCATGGTAAGCAGATGCTCTACCACTAAGCCATGGCCCCTTCTCCCTATCATTAGTGCCACTGTCCTTGCTATATCCAAGCTTTTGGCGAGGAGCACTGCCTGGCCAGAGCCCACAGAATATGGAAAAGAGAGCAGACAAACCAGACCTTGTTTACTTACAAACCAGACTACTTGTTTACTTACACCTTACACCAGAACTGGTTTATCATGATGCTCAAAGAGTGTGTTTTCCACTGTTAAGCAGGAAATGAAAATCTGGAGTCAAGCATAATCCTGACATAAGCTTCCCTAGTGTGGGAGAGATGGTACATCTTTGCCTCAGTGTATTTAAAAATGTATTCACTTAAAACATTTCTATCCCACTTATCTTCTGAGACACCAGATGATGAATTTTCACTACTCCCAATCTTGGGGTTCCATGATTCCAGAGGGCAGCGTAAATATTCTGGCATAAGGAATGCACGTTGAGGGGCAGGCAGAGAAGAGCCTGCAGGATCAAACCAGTGGTCTGTCTAGTCCTGCATCTTGTCTTACACACGGGACAACCAGTTATTCTAAAGGGCCAATCAACAGGGAGCAGAAGCTGAGACATTTCCCAGTTGTTGTCTCCTCCTGGCACTGGGATTCAGAGGTTTGTTACCTATGAATGTGGAGGCTCCCTTTACTCACCACGCATTCAGCACCATACCTCCGCTCTCCCATAAAGTAGAGGGAGTAAGAGCGAGAAAGAGGCAGAGTTACCCACCTCACCACACACTCCTTGGGGCTGGGAACAGATAAGCAGCTTCGTAAGGAGATCCAACCACGCTCCCTTTCAGGCAGAACAGGAAGTGCTTATCCAGATCCGGGTAGGGAGTCTCCATTATTCAACCCCACACATAAACCAGTCATGCAAACGGTGTGTCAAAAGTTGTGAAAGAAGTTCCAAAGGCATAAAGAAAAATAGGGCAGTCCAAATTGGACAAAGTGAGCTCTGGCTGATGAAAGCTGCAGCTGGAACAAAATTCCGGGAGTCTTTAAGGTGCCAGAAACAGCATGGGTATAGGAGAAAAAAATTACCCTTCCTGGCTCAAAATAACAGCAGTAAAACCATAAACTTTAATAGAAATGATCAAAAGTACTATATCCAATAGCCCAAATATCAACAATGGAAACAAGGGATTTTCTGTCTGTCAGTGTTGTTCACGTATTGCATTATTGCTTCCATTATATTGGATATAGCGCTTTTAATCACTTCTATTAAAGTTTGTGGTTGTGTTGCTGTTCTTTTGAGGCAGGAAGAGATTTTTCCTTATATGGTTTTTCAGGTGCCCCGGGGACTCCTGCCTTGTTTCGCTGCAGGCTAACAAAGGTGCCCCGAAGCATCCCTCTCTTTCTCCTGCTCAGGTGAGCCTCCCTGATTCGCCCCGCCCCCTTGCTTGACTCTACCCGCCCCGCTTGCCTGGGTACGCCGGAAGCGGGAAGCCCGTTTCCAGGAGGTGACGTCACAGGGCGCGCCGCCCAGCCTCCTTTCCTCCTCCCCCTGGTGATGGAGGAAGAGGAGGCCGCGGGGGGAAAGATGAAGCAGTTCCCCGGTGCAGTCAGCATGGGCGCCGTAGGGATGGGCGTGGACCCCGAGCGCTGCCGCTTCCCTTATTGCGTCGTGTGGACGCCCATTCCCGTACTCACGTGAGTGCCCGCCTCCTTCCTGGGTTGAGGGTCGCCCCTCTTTCCCGGAGGCTGTTGATGGTTTTGCACTGCAGTGCTTTTTCTCTCTCGCCCGCGGGGGCGGCGGATCTGCTTCCCTGGAAGAACAAGAAAAGGGAAAGTTGTGGCATCTGCAGGATGGATTGCCTTCTAGTGGGTGAAGGTTCCGTGGGCTGGGATCAACTTGGTTAGATGCCTGAAGTGAAGCCTCAACAAGTGTACACTTGTGTATGTGAGCGAGAGAGGCGCACAAGTGCATGTTCTAAGTGAGGGTTCATCACCCTGAGACATGGGAAATTGTCAGCAACCAGCTGGTGCTTTCAGATTTCTTGTTGTCCTTGTAAACAAAGGGGGCAGTCATTAGTATAGTTACCTGGGAATTTTGCCTCAGTAAGCATGCCTTGGGTTGAGTAGAGACATGGTATCCGCTCTGGAATCCTAACATCGTAATGGTAAAATAGTTCAAGCAGGATCACACTCAGCCTGAATCTATTGAAGTAAGTGGTCATAAATGGGTGTGACTCTTTGCAGTGGTAATCTTTTGTAGCCAAAATAATACAAGAGATGTGTGTTGCATTCAAGACTGAAAAATTGGATAATGGCACACGTTTTTGTGAACTTCAGTTTGCTTCGTGAGATGCATAAAAAGTGGACCATGGCTCATTAAAATTTGTGCTGTAAAGTGCCCCAGGACTCTTGTGATGGTGGTTTTTCTCTTCCTGGAAATGTATACTTATTTTATGACTTTGTACAGAAATGTCAAATGCTGAGCCCTCTTGTTTTTACAGCCCCCCCCCTATTCCTTTGCACCTCCTGGGAACAATTTAGACAATCAGCAGATGTATAAATTTAAGAACATGTAGGCCTTTCCGGTCACAGTGCTGTGTTGAAGAGGATGGACTTTTCTATGTTGCATTGTCTATGGCAGTTTACACCAGCCAAAGGTGCAAGTACATAAAAGAGACATATGCTTCTGCCTGGATAACTTGCTCAACAATGTAGAAGGAATGTTGTCATTGTGACTGCTTCTGTGCACATCCTGCAGCATTTCTCAGGGTAAAAATTGAGTCTGTCTTGTATACTTGTGTTCTCACACTAAAGCCTTCTGCTTGTCTTGCCACCTTGTAATATCTTTGGCAGCAGGAAGCAGGACAACGTTCAGACGTCTCATACAACAGCAGCTCAGTTTATTGTAGTGGGAAAAACATTTGACACATGAAGGCTATTGACATGGAAAAAGAAGAAGAGTTTGGATTTATACGCCACCTTTCTCTCCTGTAAGGAGACTCAACGTGACTTACAACCTCCTTTCCCTTCCTCTCCCCACAACAGATACCTTATGAGGTAGATGGGGCTGAGAGAGTTTCCAAGAACTGTGATTAGCCCAAGGTCAACCAGCAGGAATGTAGAAGTGTGGAAACACATCTGGTTTACCAGATAAGCCTCAGCCACTCAGGTAGAGGAGTCGGGAATCAAACCTGATTCTCCAGAGTAGAATCAACCCACTCTTAACCACTACACCTTGCTGGCTCTCATGAAAGGACAGTAACTGCAGACACCCAGGAAAACACCAGGATACATAAATACATTTTAGGTGTGGTGGGAGAGAAATACTGATCCAGTATTATTTAAGGGAATAAACACCACACACCTCACCTGCCTCACAGGATTGCTGTGAGGGTAAAATGGAAAGAATAATTATGTAAATTGCTTTGAGTCCCCATTGAGGAGAAAGGTGGAAATATAAGTGAAGTAAATTATACATTGCTGAAAAATATTCTTTGGTTGCTGGCTGCTTACTCTTCATTCTTGGTCCTGAACTGGCAAATCAGTCGAGGTGTTCTCTTCTTTCTTTTTGCAAAATTCCAGTGAGTTCATGAAGAGGGCAAGGGAAGGGACATTGGTAAATGTCAGAAAAATTAATCTTGCCATTGATCCAGAATAGCCGGACTCATAACAGTCAACATTATTTATTGTTTCAGTTGCTGATTATAAAGAGGAAGTAGGAGGAGTTGTGTCCTTATGTGAGGATTCATCTGTATGTGCTCTGGAATTGAGATATGTCCATTGGCTTATTCAGGGATGCTGCACTGCCAGAGGCCAGTTGTAAAAACAGTACTGCAACCCAGGGGCATATCTACAGAAAATGGTATTATGGGCAGGCACTGAAATTGCATCCCTTCCAAATCCAACAGGTCTTCCCTGTCTTGGAAGACCAGCTCTGTGGCTGCCAGATTCCCCTATTACGTTCAATCACAGGTAAACCATCTTTCTAGAGGGCTGGTCTACCAACCTTCAAGAAAAATTGGTAGACCCAGCCTTCATGGAATCCAGGGCTCCCCATTACCTTGACCTAAGGGTAACCAGCTCTCTGGAGGGCTGGTCTACTTGCTGCTAAGAAGAATTGGTAGTCTACCCATTGCTTCTTAATGGCAGGTAGACTATGTCAAACAGTGGCAGCATCCTGCTTTGCAAAGGGCTGGCCTGGGTGCTCCAGGCAAGTAGTCCCCGGGGCTCACACCCTGGCTTGCCCCACCCTAAATACACTAGTTCTGATGCTTTCCTTTACTAACAGAGTTCTAAAAAGGGCAAAACAGGAACATTGACTTACAAGGCTTGATTCCCAGTGCACTCACCAGCAACACTGCCACGAGACAGTATAGTTTTGTATAGTTAACTTCCTAGGCCCATGGTGGCGAACCTTTGGCACTCCAGATGTTATAGACTACAATTCCCATCAGCCCCTGCCAGCATGGCCAATTGGCCATGCTGGCAGGGGCTGATGGGAATTGTAGTCCATAACATCTGGAGTGCCAAAGGTTCGCCACCACTGTCCTAGGCTGTGCCCTGCTTCAGTGATCTTGCTAGTCCTGAGTCTTGTTTGATTTTACAGTGCTTATCTATGTGAGTGTGGCATCCTGTTTGTTCTTGAAACTCCTACTCTTAACCTTTGCTCAGCATTCACACTCTAATCCCTAACTTGCCACACCAGCCCAGCCTTGTAAATAACTCCACAGACATGTCGCTTCCCACATATGTATTTATTTATTTATTTATACTTTAAATTTCTATCCCGCCCCGTCCCCGAAGGGCTCTGGTTGTCAGCTCTGGTTGTCACATATGCCTGTGGCAGCTGGTTGTCATGGCCTGAAAGGAGGGGGGGGGGCCCTCCAGCTCCTCCAATTTGCAAAGATTTCTCCCACTTAATTGGCTGGAGGTAATTCCTACTTGTTCTGAGGAATGAGACGATTGACCCGAGTGTCACCACAATCAGAAAATATTGCCCACAGCCATGCAGAATGCCATGTCAAAAGGAGAAAGACTCCTTTTGAAACCGAGTCTACATGCGCAGTAGAATAAAGTGATATTTGTGTAGAGGTTTAAAAAAGGTAAATCTCAATGCCAGTAGAAAACTCGCATAGTAAGGAGAAGCCTAGAACTCCCCTCTTTTGTTTGGTTTTACCTGCAACAAATTATTTACCAGGTGTGCTGGAGTCAATAAAAACAATGCTCCTTTCTACAGTCTGAAGTGGCACAATCTGCCATACAGACCTCAGAATTCCACAGTCTCGTTCTATTGTATGCTCTATACCTATTTCTGATGCCTTATTCGTACAAGTAGAGTAATGAAGTGGTAAAATGCTATTGTAGCATTTCAGATTGCACGTGGCAGATTTCAGCTTGAACTGTTCCTTTGTCTGAAAGGCTACATGCTGATAGAAAGTTGGTACAGCAGTGAAAGAGAGAGGGCTAACCTTTCTTTGGTTCACTGTGATGCTTTCTGTTTGTGGGGAGATTGTAAAATAGGGAAACGTTCCAAAATGTGGTCCTCCACATCCGTGACACCGCCTTTAATCTTGACCATTTCTTTCTTCTCCAGTATGTTAATCAGGTCCTTTTCTCTAACTCAGTGGTTCTCAACCTTCCTAATGCCACGATCCTTTAATACAGTTCCTCATGTTGTGGTGACCCCCAACCCTAACATTTATCCATTTTACAGATGGAGAACACTGATGCACAGAGTCTTAGGCAACCCCCTGTGAAAGGGTCGTTCGACCCCCAAAGGGTTACCGACCCCCAGGTTGAGAACCACTGCTCTAACTGCTTGTGCCCTAGTGCCTACTTGATCTTGATTGTCACTTTCGATCACTATTTTCTCAGTTTGATCCAGTCAGGCCTGGTATCTTATTTTAAAGACAAGCAGCAGAGAGTTCCTGACTCATTTCTTTTCCTCCTTTTGGCAGATGGCTCTTCCCCATCATCGGTCACATGGGCATTTGTACGTCGGCTGGAATCATCCGAGACTTTGCAGGGCCTTATTATGTCTCTGTAAGTAGAAGTTTGTTTCTGTGCAGACCTAGAATTCTATAGTTGGAAGAGACGACAAGGGCTATCAGGTCCAACCCCCCTACCATGGAGTAATACACAATCAAAGCACTCCTGATAGATGGCCGTCCAGCCTCTGTTTGGAGTGCTTTGATTGTGTATTGGATGCCAATACACAATTGGTTAAGTACTTGGTTAGCAACAACCCTATTTTTAGCTGGGTCCTCTTTTGAACCGAACAGGGTTTGAAGGGTCAGTGGTACTGGCTGTTCTTACTCTCTTGCTGAAATCAAGACACACATCCCCACGGATCTTTAACCCTCTCCTTCCCAACAGAACCCTCCCCATCACCTGTTCCCTTCCACCATGCTTTGGTTCCTAGACAGGAGTGAGCAGCTGAGGTTCATATGAAGGAAAGTGATCCATCCTCTGTGGTGGGGAAAAGGTGAAAAAGAGAGCCCTTTGTCTCTGTAGGAATCAGTTGAAAGAGGGCCAGGGTACCATGCCAGGAGGTAAACTGTGGTGCTGGCCTGCTCATTTCTCTATCCATGATATATGGGAAACTTAATGTCTATGTTTTCCATTCTGACATCAGCAACGAGTTCCAGAAGGTTTATCTGCATGCACTTGGAAATGTGTCCTCCATTAGTGCTAGTTGGATGACATTTTAAAACGAACTAGGGGGCAATCTACCTCTCCCAGGAAGGGGTCTGGCATTGATAGATAAAGGCTAGTTGTTTTGTTCCCAGCAAGATTGGGATAAGTTGGAGCACTAGCAGGGAAGATGATTTAGAAGAAGAGTTTGGATTTATATCCCCCCCTTTCTCGTCTGTAAGGAAACTCAAAGGGGTTTCCAATCTCCTTTCACTTTCCGACCCCCCACAAACACCCTGTGAGGTGGGTGGGGCTGAGAGAGCTCTGAAGAACTGTGACTTGCCCAAGGTCACCCAGCTGGCACGTGTTGAAGTACACAATCTGGCGCACAAGGTAATCTGGTTCACCAGATAAGCCTCCACAGTTCAATGGCAGAGCGGGGAATCAAACCCTGTTCTCCAGATTAGAGTGCACCTGCTGTTAACTACTACACCACTGCTGCTCCTGAGTTTGTTGCATGTGTTTGTTGCATTCTTTGAAGAATGATTGGGAACTTCAGCTCGTCCTGAATACAGCGGCCAGGTCTTCAACTAAGCCTGAGCTTATTGAACTAAGATTACTGAGCTTATTTTACCGGCCCTTGAAGATCTTTGGTGGCTTCCTGTTTGTTTCCAGGCACAATTCAAAATGATCTCTGTCATCCTCAACAGACTAGGGCCACAGTGACTGCTTTCTCCTTTATAAACCTGCCCCACTGGCTGAGCTTATCAGGTTTAGAGGCCCTCTTAAGGGTGGCCTGACAGGAAAGCAAATGGCAACAGTAGATGGGGTGTTTTCTGTGCTTGTTTTTGCTTGCAGAACTCTTATTCTAGCATGAGGCCAGTTTTGCCACAGTTTAGGTGCCAAGAAAAGTCTGTCATATTTTCCCAAGCTTTTGGATATCAGGTTTTCTTTCTGATTCGGTTCCTGTTTGTATTGTGGGTTCTAAAGGGTGGCTGGGTGGAATATTTTTTTGACCGTTTTGGTAGGTAATTGATCAATAGTTCCCTGGTTTAGTTAATGCCATGCCACTGGTTTACTGTTTGTCTTTTTTTGTGCTAAGTTGTTTACTGTCTCTTGGATGTTCTGTAACCTGAGGAACATTTTTGGTGGTTGATAGAGTAAATAAGCCCAGAGTGGTGTGAGTTGGTGGCTGCAAACTATCTAACAGAGATGTGCTTTTTATTTTTTCCTCCTCTGTTTAGGAAGACAACATGGCTTTTGGCAAGCCTGTGAAGTAAGTACTTTTGTTTCTTCATATGTGTTCCAAGCAGGTTAAGGTTCAGCACTCATATTATACAGTCATGGATTGCACACAGGTCCATGTTCAGAAACATCCAGGCTTACAGAGATGCTGTCTGACAACCTGGGTTAGAGAAAGGTTTGCTAGAGAGGCATTTCCTCTGGGAGTAAATTAGGGAGGAAGCAGATTCTTGAATGCCTCTTTCTGAATTGGCATCTTTGGTTCTTGTTTTTTTTTCAGATACTGGAAGCTGGATCCCAACAAAGTCTATTCCTGTGGTCCCAATGCCTGGGACACTGCTGTCCACGATGCCTCTGAGGAATACAAGCATCGTATGGTGAGCAGACTCAGATTGGTTCCCCAGATTTTGTTTTTATGCAATACACAGTTGAGCTGGTTTCCTGGTTAAAAATTAAATAAACGTGTATTTTGTGACACAGTCTAAACGTTCTGTATTGTCTGAATGGCATGCCTAACATAATAATTATTAAAATCCTTATTGACTTAACTTTGTCACCCATAGATAGACATGTCATCCAAATCTCAAATTGTGACCATTTAAATGAAGTGATCTTCTGTTTTTCAACATAGCCCAGTCTTATCTGAGCCAAGCTATAGGCAGCAAAATATAGTTTCAGATCAGGTGAACCTAGACTTCCTCTTTCCTTTGCCTCTTGTAAGATTTTATATTGAAGTCAAGACTTTTCCCCTTGGCTAGACAGAATTTGATATACTCTTGTTCCATTGCTTGAATAGAATATTAGTTGCCTACTCCAGTATTATTTGAAACAAATATTTTGGTAGCACATTCATCTTAATCGTAGCAGTTCTCCCAACAGTAACAAGTCTGGCCCTTGGTAAATCTTTTTAAACTTCATTCCGTATTTTGAAAAAAAAAATTGAAATATTTGTCAATGCAATACCCAGATATTTCACTATTGTTTGACCTTAAAACCCTGTTTTGCTCATCAACTCCTTTAGATCCTGTAGTTCCCTATTTTTTTAAAAAAAACTTGTTTTCTTTTTATTGATTTAAAAACCCACTGAAGCACCAAATTCTCTCAATTTTGACATTAAGAATTCAGCTTCTTTTAAGGGGTTTTCTAAAACTAATGCCAGGCCATCAGCAAATGCAGGCAGTTTATAAATCTCTTTCTTAATTTTCTACCCTCAGTTCTCTCATTAAGTCTTATATCTGTATTCAGTATTTCAAGAACTAGTATAAACCAGAGAGGAGATAGTGGGCAAACTTGTCTTGTTCCTCTCGCATCTCACATGATTTTGTCAAATCTCCATTCACAATTATTTGAGCTGACTGTGACAAATAAATCAGTTTCACCCGTTTTATAAAATTCTCTCCAAAATCCATATTTTTTCAAGACGTTGAACAAAAAGATCAATTCAGGTGATCAAATTATTTTGCTGCATCTAGAAAGATCAAAGCAGCTTGTTTTTCATTATGTTTCTCCAAATATTCCAATATTTCCAGTGCTTCCCTGACAATATCCTTTAACTGTCTTTTAAATAATAATCCACCCTGATCTTTGTGCATAAACTTTTGTAACACTATTTTCAACCTATCAGCTAAAATTGTAGTAAACCACTTATAGTCATTATTTAGTAATAATATTAATCTGTATAATTTTTTGTCAGAGTTAAGTCTTGCCCTTCTCCTTTAGATCCTGCTCTTGAACAGATTTGCAGCTGGCCTCAGGCAGCATCCACCTTGTTTATTTTACTTCAGTGTGCAGTGAATGTCCTTCATGTGTCTGAGAGGGAAGGGGGAAGAGAGCACAACTCAAGAATGTTGGAGAAATTCAGCACACCAATTCCTTACAAGCTTTCACTGACCATACTCTCTATACAGTGGATGTTTCCCAGAGAAGAATGAGGGTGTATCTTAAAAATATCCCATGGTGTAGATTTCCTGAGTCTGCACTACTTTAGATTGCAAAGATGGGAAGAGGTGTGTGTGTGTGCATGTTTGTGATACAAAGTTTTTTTTTTGTCAATAGCTATAATGGCATCAGGGAGAAAACCCTGCTCCTTTCCATAAACAGGAAGTCATTCTGGGGTGGGTGGGAGTGGGATAGCAGCGTTGAGGCATAGAATTTCTCTTGCATTGTAAGATGATATAGTGTCAGGAAGTCCATAGTACGTGATTATCTTCAAATTAACTCCCCATCCTCCTTCTCTCCCCCTACCCCAAATCCTGAGCTGGGATTATTCTTTTGCTGCTGAGAATATCTGCAGAAAATTGCAAGACCTAGAGATGTCAGTTTGTGCCTCTCTCTTTTAAAACCCCAGCACAACCTCTGCTGCGATAACTGCCATTCACACGTTGCACTAGCCTTAAACCTCATGCGCTATGACAACAGCAGCTCCTGGAACATGATCAAACTGTGCTTCCTCTCCTTGTTATACAGCAAGTATGTCAGGTGAGTCAGAAACAGACTTAATATGGTTGTGGATACATGGTGTGGGTATGGTTGTGGATAGGTGGTGTGGATTAGCTCCATAAATATGTCAAATGAAGAAAGTACAGCTTTCAACTGAGGTGTTTTTGCCTTTTTGGCATGGCTGTCTGGGACATTCCCCCCCCCCCCCCCAAACTCTGGTTCTCATTAAGCCATTGTGGTTATTCCCATCTCCTGGCATCCCTTCCTCAATCCAGTGGTCCTTAGTCAGGCTGCTTGCTTCATATTCCCACAAACACATGCAGTCTTATATTCAATCCATCAAGGTGTGTATTATCTATTCAGGCGGGCAGTGGCGCTCCAGGGTGATGGCATACGAGCATGTTTAATGATGGATCAAGTGGGATTGCCACAGACGTGGTCTGTTCTGTGAGCCGAGAAGAAGAGGAGGAGGAGTTTGGATTTATTTCCCCCTTTCCAGTAAGGAGACTCAAAGGGTCTTACAACCTCCTCCCCACCCCCCAACAAACAGCCTGTGAGATTGATGGGGCTGAGAGAGCTCTGAAGAACTGTGACTAGCCCAAGGTCACCCAGCTGGCATGCGCTGGAGCGCACAAGCTAATCTGGTTCACCAGATAAGCCTCCACAGCTCAAGTGGCAGAGTGGGGAATCAAACCCGGTTCTCCAGATTAGAGTGTACCTGCTCTTAATCACTATACCACAGTGGCTCTCAGATGAGAGGCCATGCCTTGGATCTGGCCCTGTATTCGCAGAAGGTGCACAAAGTTTTCCTACAGCCCCTTCTGAACCCCTCTCCTGAAAGATGATTCCTGGGTCTCAGAATCCGCATGGGTGAGTAGCTGTGTGGATTAGAGCAGGGGAAGGATGCTGTGAGGATGGGGAAGAGTGCAAAATTCCCTTCACTCTCCTCTGACAGCAGTGCTGTTCTAGTGCTAGCAGGAAGAAATCTGCTTTTGATGCACCTTTGTCCTTTTCACTGCACCTCTCCCCACACGCCTGCACAGCTGTTCTTCCAGGCGGATCCCATAACCCAGGAATGATCTTCTCCAGGGACAAGATGGGGCTGCAGTAGCAGATAAAAACTTGGGGTGTGGGGGATGAAGAACCAGCATTCTGGGGGTGCCAGATGTCTCAGTTGAACTGCCAGGCAGGGCTTTGCTAGCTCTCATCCCTTTTGCCGGGTGCTGCCTGGCAGAGCTCCAGAATCTACAGCCAGCCTTAACAGCCGGGCAGACCTTGTTGCTCTCACCAGCCTTACCCCTCCTCTTAGGAAGGGGAGGAGAGGTCTTGCCTCTGATGTGTCACTGAGTTTCCAAAGTGGAGGGCATCTGTAGGATTCCACCAGTGTCATCTCTGAAGCCACCTTCAGGAACAAAGCCCACTCTGTAATGAAAATGCACTGCTGGCCAGCAGCGTGGTAAAGCATGGCACACCAGCGGACCTCTGGCTGCTAATTAGCACCGCACCCCTCCTCATTCCCCTATGATCCGCAGTTATGAACTGTCTTGAGAAACCGTCACGGTAGGGACAATGGTCTTACCCCAGGTGAGGATTAGGCAGATATGCAGCTCCTCTCCGCCGCGTAGCCAGGTGAGATCATGCATCACATGATGATCTCCCGACCTCCCGCTCTCCCGGAACTCCCTCCATTCCTCCCCTCTACACGCCCCCAATAGAATCACAATAAAAGGTGCCAGGAACCAGCACGCGGGAGATTCGCTAGGAACACGGACCTCCGGTCTCCCGCTGCTGGCGATCTCCACCAGATGTTATCTCCGCGTCTCGTCTCGTTCTTACGCTGACCACGTGGGTCGACTACACACTCCAACTTGACAGTGATTCAGCAAGGCTGCAGCCGGGGTGGACGCTGTCCAGCTTCATCCCAGGTCCTTCCTTGCAACCAGTTTAGCTATTGACAAAAAAAGAAGAAGAGTTTAGATTTATAACCCCCCTTCTCTCCTATAGGAGACTCAAAGGGACTTACAATCTCCTTTCCATTCTCTCCTCACAACAAACACCCTGTGAGGTGGGTGGGGCTGAGAGAGCTCTGAAAAGCTGTGACTAGCTCAAGGTCACCCAGCTGGCACAGGCTAATCTGAATTCCTCAGATAAGCCTCCACAGCTCAAGTGGCAGAGTGGGAAATCAAACCCGGTTCCTCCAGATTAGAATGCACCTGCTCTTAACCACTATGCCACTGCTGCTCCTAAAGAAAGACTAAAGCAAGTTTAGTCTTTAACGCAACCAATACAGGCTGCATCAAAGACTACGGAGCCTGCTAAAATAACTGTCTTTTAAAAAATAACAACTCGTTTTCTTTTTGCTCTACTGCCAGTTCTCTCCCCCCACACCATATTTCTGTCCATGGCTCTTTGCAGCGGCCTTACTGACAAGTCTCTTGTTGTTTCTGTCCCTTGCAGCATAGGAGGATTTGTGAAGACCTGGCTTCCCTTCATTCTCTTTTTGGGGATTGTCCTGACAGTCAGCCTGACCCTTCACCTACGGTGATGGACGATCCCTGCCGTCAGCGCTGAAAACTGTGGGCTGCTTGGTTTGGGAAGCCTTTGGGGATGAAGTCCGTCTTCCTTCGTAATGCCAACTTGCCACCTGTCCTGTGGGATTGCCCTTCTTCAGTATGCATTTTTTCCTTCCCCCAAAAGGTACAGATGGGGGACCATTCCATCTTGCTTTTCAACACGTCCCTCTGGTCATGAAGATTGCCATGGGGGGACAGGCTGCGTGAGCTTCCAGTTGTGGGGCACAGATGGAGGGCACTGTTCACTCTGTCATTGATTCTGAGGCTCTCTGGTCGTGGAGTGGAGTGGGGGATTCTTGATAGAATTAAACAGGAAGTGACTGTTGGTGATCTCTCTGCACTGTGAGTAGGGTTGGGCATTGATATGCTGGTTTGCCCACTTAACAGCTAAATTGCCCTTACCATGTTGTTGCTAGAACTAGTAATATTCCCTCCATCAGCTGGTTGTCCTCAGTGTAGGCAACCTGGAAATGCACCAGTGCTGGTTGTGTTCTATGCTCAGTCTAGGGGTGCTGAGCCCAGGGTGGGGCTAATGTCCCCTTCCTGCTTTTGTGGCTGATACCTGACCACAGCATGTGGCTCACACGTTCCTCACGTGTGCTTTTTCTCATTCGGCCTTCCTAGGAAACTCCATCTCTCTTCCAAGGCTGCTGATTTTCCCCCCTAGCTGTCACCATTGGAGGCAAGATTGCCCTTGAGTAGTCTTTGGCTAAGCCTATGTTGGGAGCTTTATTGCAAATCCTGGTGTCCTTGACAGCACTACAGTTCCCAGAGCTTTGTGCATGAGAGGGGGAGGCATTCCAGATACTGAAGGTGTTTGATTTTTTCCCCCTAATACAGATAGACAGTATCAGACTGCATCAAACAAATTCCAGAAGCATAACCAGTAGGGGGAAATATTTGTCTTCTCCTACCCAGATGGGGAATGTAGATGACTGCAGACCAGCATGACTTTTAGACTGGGGAGGATGTAAAGGGAGGGAAGTTTGTGCATCACAGAAGCAACAGAGAATCAGGTGCTTTCTGTCTCCAGCACCTGTCCTCAGATTCCAGAGAATCTTAATTTTGGCTTGCGGTCTTTCCCTTGTTGCTTAGGTGCTGGGGGTTTTTTTTGTTTAGTTTTTAAGAGAGGGTGGGGTGTTCTCCTTGGGCCCAGTCCCGTAAATATGCCGAAGTCCTCAAGAGGTTCGATCGAGTGTCAGATCAAATACCAAAAGGGACACTTTTTACTGTTTGCGCTGGGTTTTGCAAAGAGGCTGTCTTGCTGACCAAACTCATCCGCTCCTTTGCGTTTCCCTCCATAACAACCAACCACAATGGAAACCGCGTTTTCTCTGACCTTTCCCTCCCCCTGCCATTCCACATCCACCGGAGGGCTGTTTTTCCTGCTCAGAAGCCCGACTGCCTTTCTTGCTCCTTGGTCTGTCACTGCTCGGGAGAGGCGGAGCAAAAAGAGGCTGGTGTGAAGCTGCTCTGCTCTTCCAGCATCTCTCCGTTCCATCCTTGTCCCACTCCAGTCCTAATCTCCACCTATTCTTGTACCTTAAAAGCTTTGCTATGTATTAAGGGGCGGGGGGTTGTCCATCCGTCCATCTGTCACATGAACTGTGCAGCTGCTGTGGAGAGTTGATCGTTAAGCTGACGGAAATCAAAGGTCTGACATCAAAGTGAGAGTGTGTGGTGTTCCATGGAACGACTTCACTTCCTTACCCAGCAGGGTTTCTGGTTTTGATGGAAATGATACACCCAGGCTACTCAGCAGAGAACCTTTCCTCTTCTTCCTCTCTTTTTCTCTTCTTCCCCTTCCTTTCCTCTCCAGTTGTTTCTCCTCCTTGCAGTGACTTGCCAAAAAGAGTTCCAAGGAGCATGAGAGGTTGTCAAATCTGGCGCTCAATACCAACTTCCTTTTTACAGTAGCATCAGTCTAGCTCTGCCCAATGAATGGATAAAAAAATGATTTGCATTTGCCAAAATTTGAGGTGGAGTACTGATCAGAGTGTCAATGTTAAAAATGCTGCCCACCCCGAGCAAACTTTTATATTCCCAGCTAGGTTTTAATGCCTCTGTTCTGGGTAGCAGACCTGTAAAGAGAAAGCTAAGCCCAAACTTAGTAATGTATAGAGGGAACCATGATCCCCCATCCTGCCCTCAGCTGATCAAAAACCTATTGAAAGGTTTGAGGGTTTTAGTTGTTGGGATAATTCCGCTTTCCTTGTTCTCAGGAGGTTTGGACTTTGGTGTCCAAGAAGGTATCCCGGTCATAAGATGTAGTGTCAGGGGAAGGCCGAACTCCATAATTCCCGGCACTCTGCAGTGACCTTTTAAGCAGCTGTGGGATATCAGCCTGTTATGATGCAACTGTGCAGCTCTTTCTGTGAAACCAGCTAGCGACCCTGCCTGTGTTCCCAAGCTGCTGAAAATGGATTGGCAGGGCGATGGGGCATATGGGCTAAGCAGGGCCTACCTCAGGAAAGGCACTCAAGGTGTCTTTAGTACGAGCCAAACTTCATATCGGACAAGGCAGCCCTCTTTCTTTTTTTAAGTAGCCAAAGTAAAAAAAAAATTTGTGCAGCAGTTGTACTGCAGTACAATGCCTTGGGTTGGCTTTGCGAGGAACACAACTCCTACGTGGAAAGAGCTTTTGCGGAGGGGTTTGGAAAACCTGTGTAGCATTCAGCAGTGCTGCTTGCGGTTTTCTCTGACTACCTGTTTTGCACTGGGGAGGCAACAGTTGGGTGTGGCTTTCTAGACTTATGTATTGGAGCGAGGAGCTGGTCCATAGGGTTTCTGCACAGGTTCCAGGTCTGCCTGGAACAGTCCTTCAGTGTGGGAATTTGGTCAAACACGTAGTCCTCCTCAGAGGTTTCATCAGTGCTTGGTACTTCCCACTCAGAGAGATCTTTCCGTTTGTGTCACGTACTCCATTTTTCCCTTTGTTTAGGCCTCTGGGATTCTGCTTTGGAGCTCGTTTCGTTGCCACTTTGGCCCTTGCTGGCGATTAGCCAGATGGGTTTCTGTCCTTCTGAGCTGGTTCTCCAGGGGGTGCTGGACTCCTTTGTGTATACCGAACTCTGCCGCTGTGATTTCATAATCCTGACGATCGTGAAAAATAAATGCATTTCTGTGTACGTCTCCAAGCTGTGCTCATTCCATTGTTCCGGCTGTCTCTCTCGCTCCTTTCATCTGCCAAGAAGGGGTTATATTTGGGACACAGGAAGGATTACAATCCTAGCTGGCTGCATTCTTGCACCTCTGCTCTAATAGGAGAAGAATTGGGAGCTTTGCACAAGTCAGCATTTCATTTATGCATTTAGCATCTGTACAGTTGTTCATTCCTATCACTAAAAGGAATATATATATATGTTTTCACCAAGTCTTTTAAAAAGTGTTTGGACGGTCTTCCATGCGGCTATTCCTAGTGTTCTCCCAGCCAGGTGTTGATCAACATTAAATCCACATAGCTGTGATCTCCAGTATTTTCAAATTGACTTGCATTTAGCCCCTAGATGGCAGCATGGTTCTCCCTGCAAGCAAAGACCTAGCACACCACAAAGAAAGTTTCTATACTAGCCTTTTCACTGCTATGCTACCTGGTTTTCTTGCAGGGAGCTTTTTCTTTTATTGAAGGGCTGTGTAAACTCAGGATTTTAGCACTATATTATTAATTCCTTCACAGGCCAGGTCAAAATTATGCAGGATAAGGCAGGAGTTTATTTGGGTTGAAACTGGATTGCAACTTTCTCTTCCATTTTATCTTCACAGCAGCCCTGTGAGGTAGGTTAAGTTGAGTGTGTGACTGGCCCAAGGTCACCGAGTAGGTTTCCATGGCAGAGTGGGGATTCATATCTGAGTTTCCTGGATCCTAGGCTGCCATATTTGTCGTGCCCCTGAACTGTTCAATAACTCACTGACAGAACTAAGAACTGAGCGCCCAAAACAGCTTCTGTTATACCCTTACTCCATCTCCCTCCCACCCCCACATTGCTTGACACATCAGACAGTCACCACAGTCAGACATTCCCATGGGAAGGCAGAGGCACAGCCTTCACCAAATCAAAACAACCTGTGCTCCCCACTGCTTTTAAGTGCAAAAAGCCCATGCATCAAAGTGAAACTAAGAATCGGGCAAGAGATAACTGTCCCAGGCAGGGGATCCCACATCTTGGCAGGGAGAAATGACAGAATGGCTAGAACAAGGTCAGATCATAACATTCCTTCACATTTAAAATAAAATCCCCCAAAATTAGGAAGTTAGCATATCAGGGAGAGGGCTGGCAATGCAGTTTTGTTCAAGTATATTTATTCCTGTAACCCATCTGAGCTAGCAAAACCCAAAAAGTCTCAGGGCAGAGACACAGAACTTTCATAGTCATTGGCGTTCGAAAGGAAAAGAAGAGGGTCACCTTCCCTTTTTCTGACTGCTGGATACTGTGCCAAAAACAATGCTGACTTCTGTTCCCGCTGTTATTCAGCTGTTGGCTGGTTCTGATGTTCAGAGCTCCCACTTGAAGGAGAATCCCATCCTGGAGTGAAGCTATTTCTGTGCTGAGAAGTTATCCCTAATTAAAAGAAGGTCACTGTGCGTGGGTCGGCTCCATCCTCGAGATCCCGTAGCTTCTTTTATTAAATTCCTTCAAAGCTTCACCCTGTTGGCCTGGCATTCTCTGTCCCCCTCTGAGACTGAAATATCTGTGCCTGCCATTTCCAACCCCCTCTGTCGCAAACTTGATTGATCACACAGTCTGGGTCTTGACTAGTTTGTGCTGACCTCAGCAAGTTGTTGCATGCTTTTGAGGCAGGCTGAATGCTGTGTCGCAGGGAGGGAAGCCAGGCGTTCAGCTCATGGCTTAACACCTTCTGTAGCTGTATTGGCTCGGCTCAGATATCCCACACAATCAAGGTATAATTCACCTCACTGGAGTTGGTGTGATCGTCTGAACCCAAGCAGTTCTTCTGTAATACAATGGCAAGTTGCCTGCCAGCTGAGGCTCCTGTGCCAAACAGATAGGGTTTGTCTAAGCAGTACCAACATCACCAGGGCTTAGCTCACTCCATTGCTGGGCTTCAGCTCCCTGTTACCAGTATCGCTAATGTTCAACTTGCTCCTGGGACTCAGTTCACCATGTAATTAACAATAAACAAAAAACACCACCAGTCCTGCTGCTTAAGAACACAAACACACAAACTTCGATACTTACCCTGTTTCCCCTAATATAAGACATCCCCGAAAAATAAGACATAGTAGAGGTTTTGCTGAAGTGCGAAATATAAGGCATCCTCCGAAAGAAAGACATAGCAAAGTTTTTGTTTGGAAGCATTCCCGACGAACAGAACACAGAAAAATAAGACATCCCCTGAAAATAAGACATAGTGCATCTTTGGGAGCAAAAATTAATATAAGACACTGTCTTATTTTCGGGGAAACACGGTACTACTAATGTACTAAGTAAATTGAAAAGTGAAAATAAGTGCACTACTGTCTAAAACAGCTATGGGCATGCCTCAATACAAAAAGTTACAAAAAATACAAGCCGCTCACAATATTCATATACAGAAAATACAGTTGTACACATAGGAACAGTTATAATCTATGAATTATTTTTGTTTTGCTGTGTAATGAGACACAGATTGAATTTAAAGATGCAGTCTTTTACTGTCAGCATACATGAAGGACTTAGTGGTTACAATAGCTGTACACCTTCTTTAGGAGTGCAGAAATATCCAGAATAAGGCATTCTAAAATGCCTTTTGAGATGAGACATGTTTTGTGAGCTTTTCCTCAGTAGAATGCTGTGACCATTAGGTACAGTAGTAGTTCTCTGCATTATGACAGTAAATTGTACAGTATTCCAAACACAGCATAAAAATATTACTATAATTCCATGCACATGAACTTACATTGGGAAATTCAATGCCACTTCAATGCAGCAACTTTCAACAGTACTTAAAGCACCGAATACAGGACGCAATGAGGTGTAGCATACTCACCATATCTCTACTCTGGAGCGGCTCTGATGTCCCAGATTGCCCCTGTAAACTGTGTCATATATGAACCAAGTCTGATTCTCTCTGTTTCTCTGTGAAAGCAGACTAGCCTAGTGTTGACCTATACTGGATTTTTCATTTAGCATTTTGAAATTCTGTCAATTTCATGAGGAGGCTTCCCCAATAGGTCAAAACAGCAAGGAGTGGCAAGATCGGTATCAGCAAAACGGCGTGGGTGAGGGGGGGTTAAAAATTGTTTCACTGCAGTCGCCTCAGAAGGTGCTATTTTTTTTTTAAGTGAGAGGTCTCATCCCAGATCTGCTGTTGCAATTGCTTTGAATCTTTGCTAAAATTGATTCTGAAAGCACACACAGTGACAGAAAAAAGCTGACTTTCGCTCTTGTCCGGTGTATCCAGTTGGCAGGCTGCTTGCTTGCATTATTTCAAACTGCTCCAGACAGAAAAGAGTGCTGCCCCCCAGCCCCTCCCCCTGTGTTTTTGGAACACTAAGTCTACTAACCAACAGAGTTGACTGATGTGAAAACGCAGGGCTAGAGTCTGGTGTAAATTTCAGTATTTTAAAAGCCTAGCATACCAGGCCTGAAGATTTATTAAGAAATCAATTAAGAGAATCCTCTCCTGAGACTAATAGGGCCTTGATTTGGCCTTTGGCATTTTCTCTGTAGATGGTCTCCAGGCTAAATTTTCCATTAGTAGAAGGGACTTCCATCATTGGAACAGAACTTTCCTGTGTACCTGAAATGCTGCTCCTAATGGGATGGGGGCTCTCGGGAATAGCATGAGGGGTGACAGTGGTGGGATCCAAAAATTTTAATAACAGGTTCCGATGGTGGTGGGATTCAAACAGTGGCGCTGCCGCGCACACGCACCTCCAGTCCCTATTGGGCAGGGAGGTCGCTTTAGTAACCCCTTCTCGGCACTCAGAAAAAATTAGTCACCACTTCTAGAGAAGTGGTGAGAACTGATTGGATCCCACCTCTGAGGGGTGAATCAAGGTGGGTTGGGGAGTGATAACTAGGAGGAGAAACTGGTGGAAATTACACCTCCCATACCCTTAGAAAAGAATTTAGCTTAGAGGTGACCTGGTGTTTTAGGAAAGAATATACTTTATGTGGCCACTTTCATTGGCGCATAGTGTCCACAGCATGTGTGTCATTATCCCAATAATGAAGATTGAGGTGGAGGGTACAGTGGCTAAAAGAGAATGCAGGTTGCATGGCGTATTCACTTGAAATGTCCATGTCCTGTTTCTCACTGGAAAAGTTGGTTCCTGGAGTATTAAAAACAATTAAAATAATTTTGGCAAATAAAAATTCAGTTTACAAGATCTAAATTGATGGGAGGATGATTTTTTAAAACTGAATTATTACTACTAGGCTACCAATAAGGTCAGTCATGCACCTGATGCCTTTAATATGTACTGCTTATTCCAAGTTCATTGTTTCAGCATATGGAATTAGATATAGTCCAATGCTGTATTTTTTTTCCAACTAAGTGACTTGCCCCTGGCCTTACCTCCCGAACTGCAGTCACCATAATCAGCCAGACAAGATACCTTTGTCGTGTAAAGAGTTTTCTCAGCGTATACAGAGGCAGGGCCAACCTTAATGCTCGCAGTATATCCTGGTTATCACTATTTATTTGTCGTTGAGCTTATTGTTTAACTTATTATAAGCGCTTGCATAGATAAGAAAGATAAAGGAATTCTACATAGATAAGAAAGAGGAGGGAATTCTGCCAGTTCTGTACTTTTTGATCTACTAAGGATCTGTACATTCAACCTGATCCAGGAGCATGGATTGAACAAGTAAAGTGCAAGAAGATTATGCCATCTAGAGACTCGGCTTATCTTCTCACTGGATGATGGGACAAACTTCTCACAATGTCCCAGTTTCCCTTCCCCCATTAAGTGTCCATTAAACTTTTTTTTCAGCTTAGCACAAATATTTTAAAAGTCTTTTTGAAGCTGAGTACTGCTGAGAGAGACTGATGCCTCGCTAAATTCAAGGAGGCTTAACCCCAGGTAAAAATTAATATTCTGCTCACAGCAACAGAAAGCCAGCTGATCTCTTTTGTTGTGATATTTGTTTTGGATCAGGGTAACTGGCCAAATGGAATTTGCGGGGGGTGGGGGTGGGGGGGGGGCTGTGGGGGCTCACTGCAACCTGGATTGCCTGGAGGGATAACCACCTAAGACTTGAAATACTATGTAAAGGGGAGGCAAATTTCTTTCTGCCCTCCCTAAATGTTGCGATACCTTTGCAGAGTTTTTTGTTGATTAAATATCAAGAATATGCTGATTGGAACACAGAAATGCCTATGCAGGGGCCCCCAACATAGTGCAGCCAAAATTAATGTTGCCTCCTTTTTCAATATGGGCAACCTGATGACCTGGATGCATACCATGGAATCATCAGGACTAGACTACCGTAATATACTCTTCGTAGGTCCTCCCCCAAAGTCAGTTCAAAACTAGCTGGTACAGAACGCCGCAGCTAATTTATTATTGGGAGCCAGTCAGAGAATGCATATTACTCACACTCTGCAGTCACTGCATTGGCTGCCCGTGGGCTCAATTAAAGGTGCCGGGTAGGTATCACATACATTGCTTTGGATGCTCACATCTACAGGACTGCCTGTCTCTGCCACAATAGCTTTGCTCATCTGAATGAGTGTCAGCCTGCAAATGGGGGAAATCAACACCTGCCTGTACAAGTGGATTCTCTGTTGTGGAACAGTATGCCTGCTGAGGTCAAGGAGACTCCTGTTGTCCTGGCTTTCCACAAGTTATGCAAAGCTGAATTATTCAGGATGGCTTTTTGCACAGGTAAGTGGGTTTGACTGAAACAATGGGGCTGAGAGAGAGGCCTGGGGTGGGGTAGAGAGTTGGGGATTCTGGGCTATACCGCTATCCATAGTTCATACTGTCTACTGCTCTAAGTAGGCCCCAACTATGTGAATTCTGCTTTCATTTTACATGCTGTGGTAAAATGAATGCTATTCTTCACTGCTGGTTGGTTTTTCAGATCCTTACAAATCAAACGCCTGTTGCATTATCTTTTGGATGCTCCACTCTGTTGATTGTACTGACTTATTGTTTCTAATCCACCTTAAGTCTGGTGAGAAAGAGGGACTATAAATAACATAAATAAAAATTATGCCCTTAGACTATAAGCAGAATTACAGCCCACTAAGTGTGCTGCCTTCAGTGGACTTAGGTAAAGGTACCTTTACCTGGGCAAGCATCAGGTCATTAGTGACCATGGGTGACTTAATATTATGATGTTTACTAGGCAGATATAGTTTATGGCCACTGCATTCCCTAATCATCTACACTTTATCCCCAGCAAACTGGGGATGCACTTTTCCAATCTTGGAAAGATGGAAGGCTGGGTCAAGAAAGAACTGGATTTATTTTTATTTAGTTATTTTTATTTAGTTATTTCGGATTTATATCCCGCCCCATCCCCGAAGGGCTACAAGAAGTCTCAAAATGGCTTACAAACTCCCTTCCCCTCCCCACAACAGACACCTTACGAAGTTGGTGTGACTGAGAGAGTTTTGAAAGAACTGTGGCTAGCCCAAGGCCACCAGTAGGCTTCATGGATAGGAGTGGGGGATCAAATCCACTTCACCGGATTAGAGTCCACCGCTCATATGGAAGAGTGGGAATCAAACCCAGTTCTCCAGATCAGAGTGCTCTTAATCACTACACCATGCTGACTCTCAACCTCAAGCCACCTACCTGAACCCGACTTCTGTCAGGATCGAACACAGGTCATGAGCAGAACTTTGACATTGGACTTAGAAGGGTGTAAATTTGCTTAGAATAGCACTATAAGGCTGCAGCCCTATGGATCCTGACCTGGATGTAAACTCCATTGGCTACTGGAGGTTTTATTTCTGAGTAAATATTCATAACCTAAACTCTCCCCTTTCTGCCTTTTGTATCAGATCAGATTCTACCCAGAAAAATATCTAGTGGCAGGCAGAGAATGGAAAGAGAACCCTCTCATTACCAAGTCACAGGTTCACTTATAAGCCTCTTTGGAGGAGACAGGGAAGTCCCCCCTCCCCCCACTGCAGGGAAGCCTGTGAAAGAGAGGGGGGTGGATTCTTAGGAGAAGTCATGTAGATGCAGGGGTCAGCTGCCAGGCATGCTTTGAAGTGGGGTCATTTTGTCACAAGCTGACTGGAAGGGGATTGCCTTTCTCATCCTATTGGCAGCTCCAGCCATCAAAGACCTTTCTGGTGAATGATACCAAACCTACTTAAGCCAACACACAGCTGGAGCTAGCAAGAGCTGGCTTCCCTGCCCAACCAGCCCCCTCCCTGCATCCTGATGCACTTGGAGTTGCCGTCAGCTTTCGCACACATCACTGCATCCTTAGTT
Source organism: Sphaerodactylus townsendi (assembly GCF_021028975.2). Classification (NCBI taxonomy): domain Eukaryota; kingdom Metazoa; phylum Chordata; class Lepidosauria; order Squamata; family Sphaerodactylidae; genus Sphaerodactylus; species Sphaerodactylus townsendi. The sequence continues at coordinate 104,101,022 of NC_059430.1, forward strand.
ACTAGCCAAGAAGGCTAAAGAGAACCCCCATGTAATATGCCCCAAAAATCTTGCTGGTCTCTAAGAAGCTGCTGCTGGCAGCTGTTCCACATCCAGAGGCAGTCAGCCTCTGGATACCATTTTATTTTGTTTATAGTCTGCCCTTCTGACTGAAACTTAAGGTGGATTTTAAGGCAAAGACAGTGGAAACAGCATACGATAGCCAGTGAACAATGCAATAGGACTAGGACTACTGAATTAGAGCATAATGCAAACAGCAAACTATTTAAGCCAAAAGTATACTATAAACAATACAGAAAATGGCTTACAAAGTATAGGACAATGCAGTAAAAGCAGACAATAATCAGTGCAGCTGTATCTAGATTACAGTCCCGTTCCAATTAATCTAATTGATTAATAACCTGGATGTTATGGCAATACTTTAGAAAATGTTTGCCAGTGCAGTTGTTAGACTGTCATACTAGGATCTGGAAGACCTGGATTCAAATCCCATCCTGCCATGGAAGTTTGATGGATGTCACTAAGCCTGTCACATGGGCTACCCTACCTCGCAGAGTTGTTGTAGCGTTAAAATGGAGGGCAGGACAATGCTGTGAACCAATTTGAGTCTGCTATCAGGGAGGAAAGCAGTTTATAAATAAATAAAAACGAAATGGGATGAGCAGATTTTGACCTCAAGGTAGTAACCATCTGTTCCTTCTTAGATAGACAGTGGGTCAGGATATCTTTTCAAGCATGGTTAGTCTACCCCCCTTTCCCAGCCTGCCAAAGAATCACAATTGAAATATGATCTCTGTTTTCACATCTCAGCAGAGCTTCACAGCTAGGGTCTCTTGCTTCATTAACCTCTCTCTCCTGTTGCCTCTATTGTTCAATGGAAGAAGGCCAGAAATTGTGTGTTGCCCTATCGAGGGCTGTCGGCACACTGTTAGGGTGGAGTTCACCATGGCTTTCCGTGTCCTTCAAAAGGCGCTCTGGTGACCCAATTGGCAGCTGTCTTGCTTCCAGCAGAGACGACTATTTGGCAGTGATTTATAACCTGGCGAGAAAGTGCTCTTTTCAAAATGGCTGTATAAAAAAACAAATAAATACTTTTAAATTGGCAACCTCCATCTGGCCAGCCTTCAGAGATAGCAGATCTCCAAACCTCAGAGGAAGCAGTGGACCCTCAGCCTCACTGTGTTCTTTGTGATCAAATCAGAATGTGGTACTCTCCCAAGACATCTTTCTCAGAAACACACTCATGACTAGGGGAGCTGGATAGCATTTCGGAATGTAGGGAGTACTAGCCTCCAGGTAAAGCCTGGAGTTCCCCTGAAATTACAACTGATTTTAGGACTTCAGAGATCACTTCCTCAGCAGATAATGGCTGCTTTGAAGTGTAGACACTATGACCTTACTTCCACCTCCAACCCCTCCCTCCTCAGGAAATTATGGGGGCTGAACACAGTTTACACTGTTTCTCTGACCTCTTTTTTATCCTCACAATAACTCTGTGAGGTAGATCAAGATGAGAGTGTAGCCATGTTTACAAGTTTTAGCCCCTTCCGCACAAGCAGAATAATGCACTTTCAATCCACTTTCACAATTGTTTGCAAGTGGATTTTGCTATTCCGCACAGCTGCAAAGTGCTCTGAAAGTAGATTGAAAGTGCATTATTCTGTATGTGCGGAAGGGGCCACAGTAAACACATATACAATCTGTGTACAATGAGTACTTGATTTTTCTTTTTATATGTGTTCAGGAATTCTCACATTACATCCAATGTATATACAACTAAACATATGATTGAAGCCTCACATTTACCCAAGCATTGGTCCCCAGTTTAATTTGTAAAGGTTTATTTCAAATAAAGGCTAATCATCATCATCATCATCATCATCATCATCATCATCATCATCATCATCATCATCATCATCATCATCAACATAGCAGTCCCCGGTGACAGCAGGGTCATTGAAAAAGAACACGAGAAGGTCACTAGATACGGCGGTTTGAAAATCGAGCTTCAGCGTCTATGGTACAAACCAGCTGAGGTAGTCCCAGTGGTAATCGGCACGCTGGGCGCCATCCCAAATACACTAGGGCAGCACTTGAAACATCTTCGAATTGACAAAATTAACATCTGTCAAATTCAGAAGGCAGCCTTGCTGGGATCTGCACGAATACTACACCGATACATTACAACTTCCTAGGCCTCTGGGTTAGGCTCGAATTGTAATAAAGGCCAACAACCAGCTAATATGTAAAGGGAATTCTTGTTGGCTTTTTCTTGCAGATAGGTGTATGCCCTGAACACACAAGCTAACCACATGCATTTACTGTAATGGGAACAGGCTGTGCAGTGTACACTTTATTTTTTTGAGTGTGCTTTGAGTAATTCTTGTATTACAGCCAATGGATATATACAAACAATTAAAAGCAACAATTAAACAAAACATATACATACACAGGAAGGAGGGCAAGTGGGTGAACACTCAAAGAAACAGAGAAATCTTCACCAGCTAGTAGAAGACAGTTATGGAGGGGGATAGATGGAACTCCCTGGGGATGGAATTTTACAATTTTGGGCCATTACCAAGAAGACCCTTTCTCTCTGGTTGCTGCCTGTCTAGCATCAGATGATGAGGGCACCCAAAGAATGGCCCCTGAAGATGACTTCATCAGTCAGGTAGGAATATATATGAACAGGCTGTGTGACAGCAGCAATTATGCAAGAACAGGGCAATTGATTTTTAATGTATGTGTTTGTGTAAGTGTGCCAAGTTGCCTCTAACTCATGAGCCTCTATGAATTAATGACCTCCACAATGTTCTGTTGTTAACAGTATTGTTCAGGTGTTGCAAATGGAGGGCTGTTGCTGCCTTGATTGAATCAATCTATCTCATGGTGGGTCTTCCTCTTTTCCTGCGGCCTTCAACTTTTTCTAGCATTATTGTCTTTTCCAGTGACTCTTGCCCTCTCACACTGTGACCAAAGCACAATTGTCTCAGTTTGGTTATTTTAGCTTCTAGGGACAATTCAGGCTTGATTTGATATAGAATCAACTGATTTGTTTTGTATGTTTGTTTATTTGCTTTTTGATTGTCCATGCCTGTGACACTCTCTTCCGACACCACATTTCAAAGGAACATCCGTTCTTCCTGTCAGCATCCTTCATTCTCCAACTGTCTCACACATGAATAGTAACAGGGAATATTATGGCTTAAATTAACTTGATCTTGGTAGAGGTTTTAGTCAACCTGAGATGCCCTCTACCAGACTGGCCTTTCTGTGTTGATTGCACTGTCAGATCTCGGAAGCTAACCAGGGTCAGACCTGGTTGACATTTGGATGGGAATCCCCAAGGAATACCAGGTCGTGGCGTGGAGGCAGGCAATGGCAAACCATCTCTAGAATGCCTCTTGTCTTGAAAACCTCAGGAGGGGTCACTATAAGTCAGCTGTGACTTTCCACCATCATTACTTCAACACAGATTGAGAACCTTGGTAGACTGCCTGTAAGCCCTGTTGGCTATATAACAGCAGCCGGCTGAACTAAGGGAAGTGAGTGAGTGAGAGGGGCACCCCTCGCCCCGCCAGAAGCTTTTCTGCCGGCTGCAAAGAGCAGGCGGCTGCTCTGAATGAAGGTTAGGGTGGCGCCATTTTGCCCCGGGCGCTACTCCCCCCCTCCCGCCTCTGACAGGGGGGGTGCATCTGAGTCAAAGGGGTGGGAGGTTGTAATGTGCCCTGATTCTGTTGACTTGGACTTTCTGGGAGATCATAATGGAAAGGGACCTCTCCGGATATTGTGGCATTTAATGACACCTCTTCCTTGATCTCCCCCTCTCCTACTTCCCCCGGGAAGAATGAACTCCGTCTTCGGGGTCGGGAGTTTTGAGTGTCTGTGGCTTTAAGAAGTCGGTGGGCTGGAAAAAACAACAACAGGCGACCCCCCCCCCTCCTCTCCTTTTTCCCAGCAAATCACGCCCCACATATTTTGCCTTTGAATTGATTTAATCCCATTGTGTTGTGCTGGCGGCGCCCGACCATTGAGGGAGGGGCGGGGGAGCTGGTGGCTGACCTCCTCCTCCTGCCGCTGGGGAGAAACCGAGGCTGAGCCTAGAGAAGTTGGCGTCTGATTCCCCCAGCAGCAGCAGCAGCCCGGTTGGAGAAGCGGCTGAGCCAGGCAGGAGCCCGCCTCTGCATTTTGCAAAGCCCAGGGAGCTGGCGGAAGGAAGGGTGGGTGGGGGCGCTTTTGGGGAGGTGGTCGCAGACCTCATATGGATAAGGTTGAGGAGGGATCAGCGCGGAGAGGGGAAATGAGACCCGGAGGTCTGCCCTGGGGGGTGGGAGGGTGCTTGGCTGGCCGGCTTCTCATTGCCCGCTTTGTGTCTCCTTGGGACTCTGTGTTGGAAAGGCGGGCTGCAAAGGTTGGCAAGAGGGCAGCGTTGCATTTCCAGTCTGCCTGTCTGGAGTCTGACGCGGTGTGTGTGGCAGTCTGCGTGTCTTCTCATTCTGGCAATGCGACGTGCTCTTCCCACCACCAGTAAAATGAAGGGGGGGGGGGGGGCAGCGGTATAAATGATGGTGGCAGGAGAGCGGGAGGGCCAGCGTCGGCAATGGGAATTCAGGGGCTACGCCTGGTATCCGGGGAACTGCACCTTTGCTTTCACCAGCCTCTTGAATTGGAGATCGAGGTGGTGAAAGGTCTCTTCTTTCGCGGCCTGGGGCTTTGGACTTATTACCTGTATGTAGCCGGAAACTGATGGAGCTGCGAAAGAAGCAGCGACTGGTTTACGCTCACCCCACGTCCAGCATTGTGTAGTATTTAAGAGCAAGTGGATTATAATCTGGAGAACAGGGTTTGATTCCCCACTACATTCCTGCTGGGTGACCTTTGGCTAGTCACAGTTCTCTCTGACCTTTCTCAGCCCCACCTACCTCACAAGGTGTCTGTTGTGGGGAGAGGAAGGGAAAGGAGCTTGTAAGCCACCTTGAGTCTCCTTTCAGGAGAGAAAGGTGGGGTATAAATCCAAACTCTTCTTCTTCTTGTAGACATGGGAAGAGCCCCAATGCTTCTCTGTGCAAAGTTACAGTCTCCTAAGTCAACTGATTCCCATTAGTTTGAAAGGGTGATCTCCACAGATCCCAGAGGCTAGGTCGACCCTGGCAACTATTTGGATGGGTGATCTTCAAGGAATGTAAGACATCATGATGCAGAGGCAGGCACTGGCAAACTACGTCTCTTGCTTCAAAAACCCCATCAGGGGGTGCCTATAAGTCAAAGTGGCTTGACGAAATCTGTTAGTGCCCAGCCACAATGTTGGGATAATCAAGCCGGTCTCATGTAGTGCTTAGAACATTAGATGGACAGAGAAGCCAGCCATGAAGTACACTGGAAGACTATAAGTCAGTCTTTCTCTCTTCGCTTAACCTACCTCAAAGCTTTGTTGTGAGGATAGAACAGTGGAGGGGTACCCACATACACTGCTGCTCCTGGAGAAAGGATAGAGTGGAAAGGAGAGAAATAGGTAATGCTGTCCAGCACATAGCCCAAGCTGCTAATCTTGCTTGACGTTTATTATTGTATTTAATGCCAGGCGCGTACTACCGCTTATTACTGTTGTATTTCATAGTGCACCAGGTGGCATGCCCATCAGAAAAATCAGCAAAGACAGGCCACTCCTCTAAAAGGGAGGAGTTTTTGACCAATGAAGGGCTTCCCAGGTATGCCAAATAATGTCCTGAGGGTGACTGAGAAAGCTCTGAAAGACCTGAAACTCTGAGGGAATGGAGAAGGGAAGGAGGGAAGAGAAGCAGCCTGTCCAAGCCTTGGAGAACATGTAAAACCTTGGAAGGAAGATTGGGAAATTCTCCTCACCCTGTACTTGAATGTTTTATTTCCTCCATCCTAGTTCCTTAGTGTTCCCGTTTATAATTTTCGGATAATACCTTTTGATGTGGCTTTGTTTGGTCTGATATCATGAGACAAAATTATTCTGATTTATTTTTTCTTTATGGAGCAGTGTTTCAGATTCTGATTAATCTTCCTCCACCTCCCCCGACAGGATCCTTTGCATTTGGAGGTGTCTTGGAAATGACCCCCCAGGACCCTACTGGTGCCATTTTGGGCTCCTGGGGGCTCCTCTTCTTACTTCTTTCCTCTCTGCCCTGCCACCTGTGTCCAGTCCCCTGTGAGTGCTCAGAACCAGCTCGTACTGTGAAGTGTGTTCAGAAGGAGCTGACCGCTGTCCCGACGGGGATTCCAGGATATACCCGCAACCTCTTTATAACTGGTAACCAGATCACTTGGATTGGTAGGCAGGACTTCCAAGGGCTGCCCAATCTGGTTACCCTCTCGCTGGCAAACAACAGGTAAAGTATGCTGGAGGGAGAAACTGGGTATGGGTGTGTGGATATGTATATTATTATTATTTCCATTGCAAAGGCTTTGGGGCAGATGGGAAATGCAAATGTTGATTGCATCCTATTAAAAGTTCCCTCCCTGCAAGCCCATGGCCAGAAATGTTGCAGTGAAGGGCTTCTGAGTGTTTTCATCTGCTTGGTGCCAGCGTGGAGTAGTGGTTAAGAGCAGATAGATTCTAATCTGGAGAACTGGGTTTGATTCCCCACTCCTCCACCTGAGTAGCAGAGGCTTATCTGATGAACCAGATGTGTTTCCACCCTGATACACTCCTGCTGGGTGACTGTTCTTCAGAACTCTCTCAGCCCCACCTACCTCACAAGGTTGTGGGGAGAGGAAGGGAAAGGAGCTTGGAAGCCACCTTGAGTCTCCTTACAGGAGAAAAAGGTGAGGTATAAATGCAAAATCTTATTTTGAGAGATCCAACTGGTATGGTCGTTATAATGTTAGACTAGTATCTGGGAGACCCTGGTTCAAATTCCCCAATGCTGGGGAAGCTTGCTGTATAATTGTGGGACAGTCCCTTTTTCTCAGCCTCACTTACCTCACAGGGTTGTTGCAAAAATAAAATGGAGAAGGGGGGGGATGATATTATAAACTGCTTTAAGTCTCCACTGGGAAGAAAAGCAGAGTGTAAGTATCTAAACAAATATAAAAGTAATGGGACACTGACTGTTCTAGAGTCAGGAAAAGCTGGCATACAACTTGGAGCCCTTGAAAGTGGGTAGAGACCCAGATGTAGCCCTTGGACCAGAAAATCCTCTTACCCACACTGCAGCAACTATAAAACATGCGTCCAAGGTGATCTGAGATTCTTAGAGTGCTGGATTCTCTGTTCAGTATACAATTTTAAACTCATGTAAGGTTATAACAAAATGACTAAATATTTGCAGTCTGGTACAGACACCTGATTGTGTCTGCAACCCAACTTGTGCATCGCCTTTCCTGTGCATTCATCCTTTCAAGCGTTGCACAGACTCTCCTTCCTTTCCTGTGGCCATGCAGACATTACCATGGTAACCAGCTTGCCTGTGCTGGAAGTGAAGGCTCTGAACTGATGCCCTTTCCAATTCTTGCCAGTGGGAAGAGGTGCAAAGAGGTCTAGAGCACATCACATTTCTGAAACGCTTCTGGCTAGAGGCGTTGACCTCCACTGATCTTCAACCATCCGCTGCATTGCTTGGGTAGCTGGGAGACCCTTGTGGGTTCTGTTCTGCTTAGGCGACTTCCTGTGATGCACGCAGGGATGTCTTTGGGGAAAGATGGCTGCTTTTCTGGTGCATGACCTGCATTTATTTCTGTATTGTATTAATACCCTGCTTTGAGAGAGATTTCTCCAAAGTATCTCACAATAAGAATGAAACAGAGGCCTTGTCATGCCAGCAAGTCCAGGCACACAAGAGAAGGGGAGTTTATGTATTTTTATTTAGATATTTATACCCCAGTTTTCTCCTTTGGAGGCAAAGTGGCTGATGACAACATACTCCCCCCCCCCCCATTTTACCTTCACAACCAGCACCCTGTGAGGTAGGTCAAGCTTAGAGAGTGAGTTTCCCAGTGAGTTTCAGTGTCGGAAGCAGGATTTGAACCTAGGTTTGCCAGATTCTAGTCGGACACTGTACCCCCTATTCCTTGCTAGGAATGAGGGGGCTCTATTCAAAGTGCTGGTGCTAACCTATAAAGCTCTTTGGCCCTACTTATCTGAGAGAATGCATCCACCCATATATTCCTGCCCAGGCACTGAGATCGAAGTGGGAGGCCCGCCTGACGGTTCAACCCCTTTGGAGGTGCGGGGAGTACGAACAGCCTGGAGGGCCATCTCTAAGTGACCCCTGCACTGTGGAATGCCCTCCCTCCAGAGGTTTGCCAGGCACCTACCCTCTTGGAGTTTTGGGGCCTGGCGAAGACCATCCTCTTCACCCGGACATTTGGCTGACTTCCTGCTCTGGGAGGGGAGCCCCCGAGGTGTCCATACACCCCTCCCTTTTTTGTGGATGGGTGCGGGTGATTTTAGATTGTTTTGGGGTTTTAGGATGGGGTTTTATTGTGATTTTACTGTTGTAGGATTTCACTGTTGTGATTTTATTGTTATGGGATTTTGTTGTGATTTTTTTTAAATGTTTCATGACGTATGGCTTTTACCGTAACCCACCCTGACAAAGGGTGGTGCTTAAAAAATGAATAAAACAGAAAAAAATAAAATTCACGTCTAGTCGGGACCATGTTGACTTGTATGTAAACCTTCCCATACCTCCACTACCTTTGAGAAGAAGGAGGGAAAGTCCTGGTGATATGCAGGTATTCCAGAGAAGCATCAAAGTCAAACATGAGCTTTTGTAAGCACCCTAAGAGGGTTTTCAGAAGTTGGCAAGGTCCCTTGATGTTAAGAACATGCTATTTAGTTGTGGATCTATCTTCTATGACCTTTGCCTAAGGCTTTTTGGCAGTGAGTTCCATAAGATAACTCTGTATTGTGTGAATTGTACCCTTTCATCTATTCTGAATCTGCTGCCTGTTAGCTTCATTGAGTTCTTCAGTTCTCATGGGGGGAAAAAAGATCTCTCCATCCACATTCTCATCACCAGGCACGCTTCTGTAATCCTCTATTGCATTCCTCCTGCCCCAGTTATCCTTTTCTCTAAACTGAAAAGACCTAAACTCTTTATTCTTTATTTGCAGGAAAGGTGTTTCAACCCTTTGAAAGTCTTGGTTGCCCTTTTCCATTGTTTTTCTGGCTCTGCGTTAGCCTTTTTGCAATGGGGTGGCCAGAACAGTGCATAGTATTATAAATGTGACCACATTAAAAAATCTCTAAAAGTTTCACAAAGAGTGGGGCAGAATTCAGAGTCAATACTCTGTGTTTCTTGAGTGCTGCTGCAGTTTGGTTTCCAATACCCAAAGGCAAATCTGTAGGGTTGGTTTTTGCATGGGTATTATTTTTAATTACTGAAGCCTGGTCTGTTTCCCCCCCCTCCAGGATCAGTACAGTGGAGTCTTGGGCATTCTCCACTCTCCAGAGCCTGCGTTACCTGGATCTGAGTAACAACCTCCTGTTTACCATTCGCCCCGAAGCTTTCAATGTCACAGCCAACTCTATTCAGGAGCTAAATCTTAGCCATTCTCTGTATAATTCTTCTGCTCTCCTCTCCTTAGAGGCAACCCTTGTTCAAGGGGGCTTCCGGAACCTCTCTAGACTCGAGCTGACCAGCAATGAAATTGTCTATTTGCCACCAGGCATGTTCTCGGGCCTCCCCAAACTCAAACACTTGGACCTGCGGAACAACTCACTGATGGACATTAAGAATTCCACCTTTTCTGGCCTTAATCTTAAATTCCTTGATCTGACCTTGAATGCCTTCAGGACTCTGAAGACAGAAGCGCTTTCTGTGCTTGGGAGGCAGCCACACCTCCGTGTCTTCCTCAAGGACAATCCTTTTATGTGCAATTGTGACATCAAGGAGCTGGTGAGTTGGCTGAACCAAAGCCAGCAGGTGGGGGATATGGACAAACTGACCTGTGTCTTCCCTCAGGAGCTGCAGAACATCTCCCTGGTGGACCAAGTTGGGACCAAGTTTGCGTGCCACTCCAGCCAATCTGGAGAAAATGCTCTTCAAACTTCATATGCCGCCTTGGGTGTGGCCCTTGGAGTAATCGGCATTATATTCCTTTTTGTGCTTTATCTAAACCGTAAAGGCATGAAGATGTGGGCATACAGCATGCGGGATACTTGCCAGAACTTGTTGGAAGAGTACCGCTATCGTTATGAGATGGATTCTGATCGCCGTATTGCACAAATGTTGGCAATGGACATATAACACTTTTCTTGGTGGTCGTTTTGCATTTCTGGGGCAATCTTGTTTCTGTCAGGAAAATGGGCAAAGTCCATCTCTCCTTACAACACTGACTGCTTTTTCACTGCAAAATGCTAGGCCTTACAAGGTTCTTGCAGACAAGGTTCTTGATACAGACCTTAAGAACATAAGATGAATGTATGAAGCCACCTTGCATTTAATTAGATCAGTACATCTAACTCAGTGTTGTTTGCTGTGACTGTAACTCCAGGGTCTGGTTAAGAAAGAGCTTGCTTTCTTCATCTGGTCCTGAGATCCTTTAACTGGAGATGCTGAGAACTGAACCTGGGACCTTCTGCACAGTGAACAGACGTTTTACCCCCTGAGCCACAGCCCATCTCCAATCTCGTTGTATAGTCTTCATACATAAGCATTCTGTAGACTTCAGCCTTTTAGATTTCTCCTGTGCACAGGGTTGAAATAAGCTGTCACAGTTCTAAAGTGCCAGCACCAGATTTTTGAACTTTTTGTAGACCACATGTCGTGGATTTTTCTCATCTGACCTTCGAGATTGGAGAGAGGGCTTTTAAAAATTGTATCTGTGGACTTGTGATCTACCTCGCTCTCTGGACCTGGTTCTTGGAAAATTCTGGTGCTTATACCATATCAGTGTTAGTCATAAAAGTGTCATAGCCAAAGCAACCAGAAGTCTTATGATACCTTGAAGGCTAACAGGTTAATTGTATGAGTCGGTGTGCATTTCTTCTTCAGGTGTATGTGTCAGGCATGGCCAAATGACTGAAGTCACTTTTGTAGAAGGGGATGGAACATAATGTACATCAGTGTGTAGAAGTGGTTAGAGTCCCAGGTTTGAAACCCCACTCTGCTATGGAAAATTGCTGTGATTGTAGCAGCAAAAGGCCAGCTGCTATCAAAAATGTAACCAAGCCTTCTTAAAAAGCAAAATAGAGCTTTTTTATTGAGAAAATTAGAACAATGTCTAAAATCAAACAGAATTACTGTTTGGCAATAATAGATACGCAGAAAATTACATAGCTAACTCTTTGAATACTCCCTGAAGTCCTACACAGCAAAATTATTCTTGAGGCCTTAGATTTCCAACCGTACAAGCAAAGTTCTCTCTGGCAGCAACACAGTAGGAAGGTAAAAAGGGATGATTAACTGTTACTCTGAAGACTCTTTATTGAAAATGCTGTCCATAAACTGGTGACTCCTTTCAGTCAGTTCTGGGGCTGCAGTGCCCGCACTTAACCTTCCAAACTTGAAGCAAATTGTCCCTTCCTAACTGGAATGAACAGTTTATCCCTCCCAACTGTAAGTTTCTCAGCGGCATTAAATATTTTAATTAGAACAGGCCTGGGAATACCTTCTTGAATATAAACAATAACCCAAAATTAAAAAAAAATCACTCTGCACCTGGCCGAGCTTGCAGCTAGCTAAAACTAGAAGATTCTCCCAAGATGAATACTTCATTGACAGGGCCTTTGGCTAGTCGCACACTGTTGGTAGGTTGATCTGAGGATAAAATGGAGGAGAGGAGAAGTTTGAAGCTGTTTGTATCCCTGTTGGGGAAAAAGGCAGGGTATAAGTGAAGTGAATTTAAAAAAATAAAATATACATGATAGCAACCATTCTGGATCAGACTAGTGGTCCTTTCAGTCCGGCACCCAGTTTATACAGTTGCTAATGAGGTGATCCATGTTACCCCCTCTCCCACTATATAGATTAAGTGCAGTAATACCCATGAAGGTTCTTTTTCTATTTGAAGAGCCAATTTTTGTTTCTCACTTCCTCTTGCTCAGCCTAGACTGCAGCCCCCTCCTTTCATATCCAATTAGATCTCCTTCAGAACTGATCTAGCTATTTAGCAAGATCACTTTGCTCTACAAATGCAGTCACTCAGAATTCAAATATGGCAATCCCTTTATGAGGCAGAAGTTGATATTTTATTCTTGCTGGGGTATATTCTAGGCTTCTTTGCATCTCTTCATTTCATCCCTTTTCTTTTGCTCCAGGGCTTTAAGAACAAAATCAGGCATTGGGAATTTTCCTATAAAAATTTCCCCAAGTGCTTTTTCAAAACCGGCTTGTTTTATTTATGTTAAACACTGGTCTGGGCAGAAGGAAGAATTTGCTTCGCGATTGTCACAGTGGCCTGTCGACCAGCACTTCATGGCTTCAGAAATTGGTTGTTCCTGAGCTCACTTCTCCAAGGACGATTTGCTCAGAAGAGACTGCATAATTAGTGGATAATATATAAATTAAGATTCCTAATTATGTAGACAGCAGCAGTCTTGCAGAAATTAATGATTAGCCTCACAGCCTAGATGAGGCACAGGCATTTTCAACTTGAGGACTGTATCCTCCATCCGACAGATGTAGAGGCTGCTAGGAAAGGTCCAAGGAGCAAGGACAAAATAAAAATTAGCATCTGAGATGTCCTCTTATTTCCAGTTTCAGAGGTAATTTGGTGAGTAACTTTCCTGGAGCAAAATTTCTCAAGAAATAGTACATGCCAGGCAGGCCAGGTTTCTAATCTGGCATGGAGGCCCAAAATATTTGATGGCCAGGCAGGGCTGCTAAATTACAAGAGAGCCAGCCACGTCATTTCTTATTTGCTGACCTTACCAGAAGAACAGCCTCTTCAGTTACGACAGCGTTGATAACTCTAGTCTAGTGAAACCTTAATCCAGCCTGATTCCAGCCTGTTGTAAATAATCATGGGGGATCCATTAATTCCAGGCTTTGTTTGATTGGAAGGTTGACACCAGGACAGCGTTCTTGAAAAAGTGGAGGGGTGTGGGAAAGAGCTGCAGTACTGTAACTCAGATCACCCCCTGATGGGTTTCAGCGGTTTGTCCTGAAGGGAGCCTGTGAGATTTTTGCAGATCAAAGGCTGCCATATGGACAGCCAAGACTGCCTCCTCATACCAAAAGGATTTGGAGGGGAATATCTGTGCATAAATGTATGCAGTTAAGATATGCAAAAATGTAAGAAGTTAAAGTGGGGATTTTAAAACCTTTTTTCCCCAACATGCTCAGCTGCATACTATTGAGCAAATTCAGAAGGTTTCCTGGGAGAAATACTGTGGTGTCTGTCGATCAAGATTACAAAAGACATGCTTGTGGAAAGAGGGATCTGTCACTTCCTCTGACTGTTAACTATGGAGACCATTTTTTTTCAAGCCTATTTGCATTATAGATCACCAAGATCTGGAAAGCTATTTCTAAATCCTGAAAATAACATACGTATTTTATGTGGGGAGAAAATATCTCCATCATATGGGGAGGGGGGAGGAGAGAATATTTCCATCATTTATAGCAACGTATTGTTGCATACAGTAAAAGGCTGCTGCAAAGCATGGTGTTCCTACCACATTGGGGTGGGAGCTGTATGAAGGGAACTGACATGTCTGTAGAAACAACGGAGGTATGTACATTACGCATATGTCTAGCATGAATACACAACAATGCAAATTAATTCCGCATACGCTAAAATGCATAATAAAGTTATTTCCAACCCACTCTCTTTTTGCTGTCCAGTCGCAGCTGATTGATGGCAACCCCTTCAAGCCAAGAGACATTCAAAGGTGGTTGGCCATTGCCTGCCTCCGTGTCATGTCCCTGGTATTCCTTGGGGGTCTACCACCCAAATACCAGCCAGGGCAGATCCTGACAAGGTCAGGCTAGCCCAAGGGTCTGAAACCTGTGACTCTCCAGATGTTCATGGACCACAATTCCCATCAGCCCCTGCCAGCATGGCCAATTGGCCATGCTGGCGAGGAAAACTTTGATGAAGTAGAACTCGTGAAACATCTGAAAACCCCAGGTCTGAACCCCTGTAGACTAACCTGAGGCTTATCAGATGCGAGCTTCTTTGCAGGCTCCTAAATTAAAGTTTAGAATATGTGTGTGTATATGTCCTTACTAGATTGGAACTCCCCTCCTCACCTTGTTACATCAGAGATGGAGTGCTCATGCCAGCTGGTCACATGGGGGTGGAGAATTGCCCCCCCTCCCCTTGGGCTTGCCCAGCCAGGCTGTTCCTGCTGGCCTAAGGAGTAGTCTGGCTGGGCTGTTGCTGGGTGCCCCTCAGACCGGCCCCGCCAGGCTACTCCTTCAGCCGATGGAGCCTCTGCTGGCTGAAAGAGCAGCCTGGTGGGGCTGAGCTGAGGGGCGGCCCGCGGCAGGCTCCTGCCGGCTAAGGTAAGTGGGGCATGGGGGGGGGGGAGGCAACTGGAGCATGTGTGCCATCCTATCATATAATTCCATTAGGGATGGAACGTCATGACGACTCACTTCCAACCAATTGGCACGTAGGATTGACTTCCAGTTTTGGAAGTGAGATCTGCGTGGAGATTGGGTGGAAGTCCCAGGGCTGGTGGGGCAGTGGCAACTTGCCACCCTATGCCCCATTGGCCCTGACAGTCCCTTGCACCCCTCCCCCACCCCAAATACCCAGCTGGGCCTGCTGGGGCAGCAGCGGCCTGCTGTCCACTGCCCCAATGGCCCTGCTACCAGCCTCCCCTCCCAGCCTCCCCTCCCATTTGCCTGCCTGGCACCCCCCTGCCCCAAACACCAAGCCAGGTCCATTGGGGCAGCGGTGGCTTGCTGCCCACTGCCCTGGTGCCCACCCCCTCAGTCTTCCATTCCCCTGTCCTCCCCCTTCCCACCCCTTTCTAGAGCCCATTTTATTTCAGCATAACATTAGCTTTACTGTTAGTTTCCTAATAAAGGAATTGCAAAAACCAGTGTTTGGCTGGAGAACATTAACACTTAACATTGTTAACATTGAGGAAGCTACATGTCCGTTCTTGGTAACGTTAAGTGGATATTTTCAGTTTTATTACAGCTGTTCTTAGCCTAGCTATTTTTTAAATTTCTTGTTCTGAATGTTGCCACTCGGCTCTTGAATCATCAAAGGCTGCTGTCCCCTGCTTCTTTGGCTACTAGCACCTTCCACTCCAGACAGCAGCCGTTACTCCAGGCCTTGGCTTCCCACCAGCTGTGTGGTTTTGGTGTTTCCTCCTGAGTGCATTGAGTCAGCCTTGGTTGGGTCTCCTTGCTCCGGCTGCCTGCAAGACTTTGAGAAACACGCAAGAGAGAGGAGGAGTGAGACAAAAAAAGAGAACAACCTTGTGCTTCTCCAAAACAATACAAGCTCAGGCTCTGAGACTGATATCCCGCTCTTCGGGAGAGTAACAACACCTCACCTGAGCAGGTAAGGCAAACGTACTTTCTTAAAGTTGTAGGGGGTTGGAGAGAGGTTGCCTTTGCTAGCAGCATATGGGAAAGCTGAAGTCTGATTAAAGACATGGAACTGGGTAATAAGCTGCACTTAGTTTACCAGACCTAGTAAATCCCTATTGGGGAAGTGCCAGTGCCCCAGTAAAGGGTGTATCTGTGATAGCATTTTATACCATTTGCAGGGCAATCCTAAACAGAGCCATTGCAGGTTAAACTCCCCCCCCCCATTATTAAAGATACAGGAGCCCTTATTTCTTCCTAACTGTTTCCATAACAAAACAAAGCAAAACAAAAGACTTGCACTTGAGCCTGCTGTAACCTAGCACTTGCAGAGGGGGCCAGCCAAATGAGAACCTGTTAAACCCCTTGCTAGTTGTTGTCTCAACTCTCAAGCAGTTTGCCCAGGTAGACTTGTGAGCAAGTGTGGTGTAGTAGTTAGAGTATCAGAGTAGGATCTGGAGCATCCAACACTCTTCTTGGGTCATACTTGCAGCTAAAGCTCTCTCTCTCTCTCTCTCTCTCTCTCTCTCTCTCCATCCTTCTTTCTTTCCTTCCATCCATCCATCAGAGCTAATAGGCGATGGGAGCTACACCTTTGAGGGTCCATAACTTTGGATCCCCTGAACCAAACTTTACCAAACCTGGGTTAGGAGAGTCTCCTAAAGATACCCTGAATTTTTGGTGCTGCTAGCCTAAAAACTGTGCTCCCTGCAGGCCAAAAATGGAAAAAACACTAAAAAATACAAAAAACACAAACAAACATTTTTTGGGGGGAGTACAAAACTCAGATTTTTTTCACTGGGCTCCATTTCCCCCAGCTACGCCTCTGCTCAGGCCTGTCTGTCAGACTAACCTACCTCACGGGATTGTTGTGGGGATAGAAAGCACAAGAGGGGAACCATCTCAGCCTTCCCAAGCTCTTTGGAGAAAGGGCAAAATGAAACCTACTTGTTGGTTGACAGCAGTGCAATGTACAAATTAGCGTGTTGCGTAAGAGACCTGAGTTCTAATCTCCTTCAGCTCTTTCTCACAAACACACACACATCTACCTCAGAGGCTGTTATTGTGAGGATCAAATGGAGCCGGTGAGAATCAGGGACTCTGCCTCGAGTTCCTTGAAGGAAGGCCAGGATAAAACCATCACTGATCATTTTTTTTAATTAGTTTTAAATATATATGTAGATGTATTCTTTTTTGATGCCAGTTTCCAAAGTGGTGTACTCTGGAGAAAACAAACAGTGAATTTTAAAGCCCTCAGAAGAAGAGTGAAAATAAAATGATAACACAGAGTGGCTGTGAGCACAGTTCCAAGAGATGAGGCAGAGGGTTTCTCTGTTTGTCTACTCTAGGGTGTGCCCCATGGTGGGTGTTTGGAAGTGTTTTTAGTATGTCAGAGAGCCACTGAAGCCTCTTCTTTTCCGCCCAGTTGCTTTCTTTCTGTTGTCCTTCCATGTTGTCCTGTGGCTGAGACAGCTTTGGGTGTTTTCCAGTGGGGAAGGAGGCAGGACCGCAGCCTCGTCATCTCTAGGGCTGTGGTGAGACCTCAGTCTTGTTTACTTTGATTCTGCTTGGGGGTTGGGGTGTAGACAACAGGTTGTGGTTGCTTACAAACAGGACATGGGCTTGCTGAACACTTGCCCTCGTGTCTGCTTCATTCCCTCTCTTCAAGGCCGGGATGCCAGTCCTCATGGACTCTCTCAACATGTGTTCAAAGGGTCTCTGATGTTTGGGATTGATCCTAGTTGGATGGGATTCTTGGAGAGGAACTGTGGCTGAGTGGCAGGGCATTTGCCTAGTGACCAGGTGGTCCCAGGATCAAGCCCTGGCGTCTCCAGCTGAAATCATCAGGTAGTAGGTGATGAGAAAGGCTTTTTCCTGAGACTCTGGAGAGCTGCTGCCAATCAGAGTAGATTATACACCAAGGATCTGACTCAGAAAATACTTCCTGCATTCATAAGAGGAAGGCTCAGCGGCAGCGTATCTGCTTTGAATGTAGGAAGTCCTGGGTTCCAGTCTCTGACGTTTCTAGTAAATATGATCAGTTAGTAGGTGATGGGAAAAACCTCCACCTGAGACCTTGGAGAGTCACTGTCAGAGTGAACAAGACTGTTCTGACTCAGTATAAGGGAATGTAAAGTTTTATTTAAAAAGTATAAAAAGTCTATGTAACCAATAGTGTCTCCCTTCTCTGCCCCCAAGTTTTACAAGAGATTATGCCAGTGGCTCCCAAAGTCAGCATGGTGTACTGGTTAAGAGCAGGTGCATTCTAATGTGGAGAACTGGGTTTGATTCCCTGCTCTGCTACTTGAGCTGTGGAGGCTTATCTGGTGAACCAGATTAGCTTGTGCACTCCTACACATGCCAGCTGGGTGACCTTAGGCTAGTCACAGTTCTTTGGAGCTCTCTCAGCCTTACCACATCACAGGGTGTTTGTTGGGGGCAGGGGCAGGAAGGAAGGAAAGGAGATTGTAAGCCCCTTTGAATCTCCTTACAGGAGATTAAAACCTTTTAATTGAATTTATTCAACAAAATTGATGAACTTGACCCAGTGGTCCCAGCTTTTCAAAATCATTTTTAAAAAATCCTGCTATTTCCCACCAGATTTGTCAGCATGGTTTCATAGCTTGATCTATTGTGAATAAGTGAACTGCACAATTAAAGGGCCCACCTCTGGCACATCGCCCCCCTCCTCCTTGCTTCTTACTGTCTCCCACCTAGATAATCCCACTACCCCCCGAGGCATGGGGGTACCCCCCGAGGTACCCGAAGGGCAGTACCACCCACGTTGGGACCACTGTATGATGCTCTCACTTGGATGGTTCAATCTCATCAGATTTCAGAAGCTAAGCAGGGTCAGCCCTGATTAATAATTGGATGGAAGGCCCCCAAGGAAATCCAGGGTCACTATGCAGAAGATGGCAGTGTAGTCCTAAAAGCCATTTCTTGGGAGTAACCCCCGTTGAGTAAAATAGGACTTACTTCTGAGTAGACTTGCTTAGGATTGCTCCCTTAGTCTCTTGCTTTGAAAATCTTACTCGGTTGCCATTCATAGGTGTCAAACTCACGGCCCTCCAGATGTTATGGACTACAGTCCCCATCATCCCCTGCCAGCATGATGCTGGCAGGGGATGATGGGATCTGTAGTCCATAACATCTGGAGGGCCGTGAGTTTGACTCTCTCTCTCTCTCTCTCACACACACACACACACACACACACACACACACACACACACACACACACACACACAATTTTAGAGAGGGTTGGGCACCTTCTTGCAACACAGTTCCTCAGTGGTCAAAACAGGCTTGGACCTATCATTGACAGAAACGCTACTAAACATCACCAACTTTCTTTGGCTTTGTTTGCATGCTCAGATATGTGCTGAAAAGCAGGGATACCAACCAACTGCCAGAGCCAATCCACTGATTTCAGCTGGGCATGATCCTGATGCTGCTGCAGCCACTGGGGGGTGTGAGCAGTGAGCTTATCTGTCCTTCATGCCCACTTTTAAAAGTTGTGCCATGAGATCCACATTGTGCCTAAGCAAATTCTTTTTGGGGCTGTCCAAACACCAGATGACTTTTGTGCCTCTTCCCTCTTTATCTTGGGC
Source organism: Sphaerodactylus townsendi (assembly GCF_021028975.2). Classification (NCBI taxonomy): domain Eukaryota; kingdom Metazoa; phylum Chordata; class Lepidosauria; order Squamata; family Sphaerodactylidae; genus Sphaerodactylus; species Sphaerodactylus townsendi. Next base: position 104,120,097 of record NC_059430.1, read on the forward strand.
ATGACCTGCTTATCAAGATATTAAATGTCGCTTAATATTTTTGAATTGCAGCAGTTCTATAGTAAACATGACTGTATCTCTTGTAAGATTAAATACTCTTGACAAAGGAGTATTTTAGCAGCTCGCTTGCTTCAGAAGCAGGACAAGCTCTTGGCAAGGGAAGAGAAGCCATTGCCGGTGTGTTTGTGTAGGTATGTGCATGCTGGTGTGTGAATAGGTGTATCATAAGCATACAAAGATGTCCCTGAGGCAACGTGGCACAGAGAGCAGAGCGTTGGACTGGGATTCCGGGAGGCCTGGATTTCAACCCCCACTGGTTGCCAACACTGGGTTGGCAAATACCTGGAGATTTTGAGGGTGGAGCCTGAAGAAGGTGGCTTTTGGGTTAGGATGGACTTCAGGGGGGTATAATGCCATCGAGTACACCTCCCGAAGTGGGCATTTTGTCCAGGTGAACTAATCTCTTTTGCCTGGAGACCAGTTGTAATAGCAGGAGACTGCCAGCTATTGCCCAGAAATTGACAGTCCGCTCTATCATGGAAGTTTGGTGGGTGACCTTGGGCCAGTCATCCTCTCTCAGGCTAACCTACCTCACAGGGTTGTTGTAGTGACAAAATGGAGGAGATAGATAACTCACTAAGCTTCTTTGGTTCCCCAATGTTGAGAAAAGTGGGATATAAATAAAATGCAGCGCATGCCTTTTTTCAACTGTGAAATGTTGGAGCCCCAGACCAGCTCTGCAGGTGCTCCTGCTGGAATCAAGTTCCGCAAACCACCTGCCACAGCTACAAGAGTGCCCAGCCACTGGACCTCAAGAGACATGGTGAATAGCAATAGTGAAAGCACTGAGAACCAACCCAATGAGTTCCACTGATGCCCCTAGGTAGGCATATAGGCAGGTGGGCACAGCTGATCTCTTGCAAAAAGTTGGGAGCCAGCTCAGGGATCTTTCGTATTGACCTCTCCTCTTTCTGGTTGCATCTTTTAACATAAATATATTTGCCTAATTCCAGAGGTGGGATCCAGCAGGTACTCACAGGTTCCCGAGAGTAGGTTACTAATTATTTGTGTGTGCCGAGAGGGGGTTACTAATTGGTGATTTTGCCACGTAATTTTTGCCTTAGTAACCTCTCAGCAGTAGCGCGCAGAACTTGAAGCAGTCTAGCAGGAGGGGCACCGGCGTACGTGGCAGCCTGTGCCTGCGTGCATTTGTTTCCCACCCAAGGACCGGCGCAGTGGCTGCGTCCTTGCCGCAGCCCTGCCCAAGAATGCCCCGCCCCCGGAATGCCTGGACACGCCCTCATTGTGCCCCGCCCAGCCCCATTGGCGCTACGCAACAGTTTGAATCCCACCACCATGGGAACCTGTTACTAAAATTTTTGGATCCCACCACTGCCTAATTCATGTCCACTCTTGTGCATCTGACGAAGTCATCTCTGACTCATGTAAGCGGGTGCTGGAATAAATTTGGTCAGTCTTTGGTCAGTCCTGTTATTGATTCTTGCTTCTGTTTTCCTCTGCAAAAAAGTAGCGGGCGGGGGGACACACATGGTGGTTGAGCATGGCTCTTCTCTAAAGCTCACCCTTTGTCGCTTTGTGCAGCAACCAGAAGCCTCTAGTCCCTCTAGTGACTGTGTGGCTTGTTGCAGACCAGAGTTCTGGTTGCTCAGCTGCAGAACCCGCATAGGAGAAGTGTCAGAATTCAGATTGTGCAGTTGGATAAACTGTCAGACTTGGAGCCGCTCTCTTAACTTGGGGACCATTCACATGTTTCTGGACTGGTGTGCAAAATGCACAGCGTCGTTCACGTGTGAGTGCACAGATGAGAGGAATCCAGAAGCTGCCAAGCAGGTGTGGACAGGACAGGCTGAAACCTGTCCTTTAGGCAAGCTGTTTCACCTCTGGGAGGGGTGAGGCTTGGACTCATTTACTTGGTGGGTGGGGACAACAGCCGTGAAACAGTTTGGCTGCTCCGGGGAATCTGGTAATCCGGGAGGGGGCGGGAATTCCTTGTCACTGCTAGTTGCAGGTGAAAGAGCTTCACAGGGCAGGAGGTGAGACATTTGCGAGGCTTGGCTCAGGTTCAGAGCTGTGTGTAGCTTTCTTGGAAGAGTGCTGGGAAACCTGAACTGGATTTCTGAACTGGGCACTGGATCTGTTCTCCTGCAGGTAGCCTCTCTTTTAATATATTAAGCTCTCTCTGACTTGGTACGGGTCTTTGACTTTGGAACATATCTTGGTAGTGATCAGCTCTTTACATGATAATCTGAAGGCGAAGGAAATGTGTGCTGCCATCATGGAGGCATTCATATAGTACAGTGGTGGCGAACCTATGGCACTCCAGATGTTCAAGGACTACAATTCCAATCCTGGCAGGGGCTGATGGGAATTGTTGTCCTTGAACATCTGGAGTGCCATAGGTTCGCCACCACGGATATAGTATGTGCCTTAGGGGCGGGGCAAGTCCTGTGCCACAAACCAGACCGTTTGCTTGCAAAATACCCATACAAACTGGTACACAGGCACCTGGGGCTTTTCATCTTGCGCAAACTTTCAGTGCTTTGTTGCTGACTAACTTGGTGCAAATTTGCGGGGTGTTTTGTTGTGATGTGATAGGGGTTTGTAACAGGAGGAAGACTGGCAGATTCATGTGTTACAAAATGGTTCTAGGGACCCACCCTACACCTCCCTTGCCATTCTTTGAGCAGCCTTGTAGGCGACGAGCACCCATAGAGCACCCAAGGCCTGACTCCTGAACTGTTCCCTCTTTCACTTCCTATCTTTGCTTGTCAAGCCTGTCTTGCATTATCTTGTAGACATTGGTATGTTGGGTTTCTTCTGACGAAACCTTCCAACCAGTTGCCCAAGCCTTTCCCAATGCAAACTGCAGACACACTTGTCTTCTGCATAAGAAGGAGATGGAGAGAATTAATTAATTCACATTTATAATGAACACAGTTGCTGACTAATCAGCATTGTCAAGAGCTAGCCTAGAGGCGCGGCGTGTGTGTGAGTGTGAACTGCTATCGATTTGCTTCTGACTTATGGGGACTCTGTGAGTTGATGACTGATGATACCACCATCAGGGGTGGGGGTGGGATTTAAAACTGGACTTCCCAAGTCCTAATCCGGCACCTTAACCATAGTGAATCTCTTGTCTTCTCAAAATGTGATCAAAGTACAGTAGCCTCAACTTAGTCATTTCAGTGTTTAGGGGCAATTCAGGCTTGATTTGATCTCGAATGCACTTATTTGTCTTTTTTTGGCAGTCCACGGTAGCTGCTAAACTTTTTCCCAACACCCCATTTCAAATTAATCAACTTTCTTCTTAATCCGCTTTCTTCACTGTCTAACTTTCTCATCCATACCTAATAATAGCAAATACCTTAGCATGAATTACCTGAGTTGCCAGTGACACTGAAGAATCTGTTCTAGCTCCTTCATGGCTGCCCTTCCAGTCACAATCTTGTGATTTCTTGGTTGCAGACAGTCTCCCTTTTAGGTGATGATAGAGCCAAGGAATAGAGGAACTTGAACCATTTCAGTTTCTTCACTGTCCACCTTAATGTTGTGTCATTCCCCAGCAGTCATTACTTTTGTCTTCTGGATGTTCCGCTGTAATTCTGCTTCGGCCCTTCCTGCTTTAACCTTCAAGTCTTTACCATTTTCTGCACCAAATTCCTTCAAGCAGTTTCCGAGAAATCAGTAATCTAGATTTCTGTGTAGTTTAGCATTTTGGACAGAGGTGTAACAATTATACACTTAGGAAAGAGGGAGGGTTTCTCTTTCACTCCTTAATGAGAACCTTGCTTCCATAATAACTTTGGCGTTTCCTGCGTAACCGCTCTTATCTGTTTCTGAAGGGCTGTCTGTCCTCTTGTGGATAAACAAGTCTGCACAGTGGGGCTGGCAAGACCTGTCACATTGCATATTGCAAACTTGGGGGGAGCTCTTTAAAATCTAAGTTTTCAGGGGAAAGGGGTGAAACTCCAAATTTCCTGCAACAACAGCACATGGACAGATGTTATGAACCCCACACCTTCAGAGTTTGAGCATCATACAGAAACAGGAAAGGGGTCAGTGGGAAACCAAAGACTGAGTCAGGCGAAGGGCAGTGAAATGGAAGCCAAAGCTGTTGTTCTGGTTACTTCTAATATTAGATTGCAATCTCCTTCCTCAAATAAGTTTGGGCTCTCTGATCTACGGTACAGCACACACTCCACACTTATGATGGACTACTATTTTCCTGCACCAAGATTGCTGTCAAACCCCGCCATCTGCAAGGCAGCTCTTAGTTTCCAGGAATGGTTATCTAAAAAATTTAATAATGTCATCTGGGCGTTTGGACAGACTGAATCTGTGAGCCTATATGGGAAAAGGGAGAGGTCGTGTTTGTGAAGGGTGTGGATTCCACAGCAAGATTCAAACGGACTAACCTTTGACTGGCTGTGAAAATCTCCACTGTAATTCTGTCAGGCTATGTTTACAAAGAGAAAGAGGGGAATATCTGTCTCCTCCGAGGGGCGTGGCTCTGTGTGTAGGCATAGGTGTCAACCTTGTGGCCCTCCAGATGTTATGGACTACAGTTCCCATCATCCCCTGCCAGCATTGGTAAAGTTAGGTGAAAGATAGCTTCATGTGTTCATGATGGAGGGAAGTCTGGTATGGAAGAAGATTTTGGAGTAGATAAAGAGCAGTTTCAGACTATTTGAGGTTCACCGGCTGTCTCTGTTGACATGAGACCTCAGTTATGTCCAGACCGGTGTTTCGTTATCCATTCCGCTACAAAGAATTTCACAAACCACATTTTGCATCCTATGATCTGTCAGTTGGTCTTGCTTCACCCTCCTCAGCATTTTTTTGTTTGGTGGAGGGGAGGTTGGCTGTCTGTGGCGGAGTTCCTTCTGTTTTTATGTGTTTGTACCTTATTGAAGAGATGGAACCTTCTGGACTACAACAACTGAGCCTCTCCTTTGCTTGTACAAGTTCCCAGTTAGGCTCAGACAGTTGATGATGTGAGACCCTGTGGAGAGCCATGGCCAGTCAGAGTAGACAAAATTGACATTGAAAGACAAGGGTCTGACTCAGTATTATGCAGCAGCCTGAGTTTATGCACATATGCATATTTATGAGGGGCGATGGCTTGGTGTGGAAGGACTACTTCGCATATAATAGGCCCCAGGTTCAATCCCCAGCACCTCCAGTTAAAAGGATCAGTTTGGAAGTGATATGAAAGTTATGAGACCCCAAGGAGCTCCGGCTAGCCACAGTACATTTTGAGAAACAAATGGTATGTCTTGTGATGGGAACTATACTTCCCAGGAGACCTTGTGAGCCCCAAGGTCTCCTGGGAACTGTAGTTCCTCAGGCCGTTTTTAGCCTGTACTGTGAACAGGCCTTTTTTTCAGCCTGAAACAGTTCTAGGAAAAGGAAAGGAACTAAGGTAAATGTGAGAAGGGGGATGGGGGCGCCGCCAAGGGGTGGGGGGAGGGGGAGAGGCCTGGGGCCGATTTTCCGCCCCCAGGCGTGTACCCAGTGCACGACACACACCCCTGTCCCTTTGTAGCTCCACCATTGGTCTTGTGTGCTCTCATTAAGAGGTTGGATTTCAGCTCAGTGGTAGAGCCTTTGCATTGCATGCAGACAGTTCCAGGTTCTATCCCATGTATCTCCAGTTAAAAGGATCAGGCTGTAGGTGGTTTGAAAGACTAGTACAAACACTGGCAATCAGAGCAGACCATACTGACATTGACTGACCTGTTAAAAGGAGGAGCTGCGGATCAGTGTCAAAAGCTGCCCTTTCTCCTTTGGGCTCCCACTTGCTTCAAATCCACCTTTCCCGTGAGGCCTTTGACACAGTCCTCTCCCTTCCTTACCAAGACTCACTTCTAAACATGTCCAACTGGATTGAATGCATATTCATCACCGTTCTTTCCCTGCATACTCCCCCATCCCACCCCCCGCTTTAAATATGCTTGAAAGATCACACCACTGCAAGTTTGGAAAACTGCAAGAATGGAGCCAGGGAACTCCAGGAAGGGGGATAGGGGATGAGCGGACGGCAGTGTTGTGCAGATGTCCCCACAAGAAGATCCTGTGTGTGGAAGCAAGTTTAATGTGCAACCATCAGTGACATTTCCTACTGGAGGAGGCTTACTGGTCCCATCCGTAGGGTCGATTGTTTGCTGCCGTTCCAAAAATACTAATACAAAACCTGCGGTGTCACATGCACTGTTCTGTCACTTCTTGGAGTTTGTGATGATTCCTAGAGCTACCCTCTTTTGCTTCCAGGTTTGCACTAGATATGTTGTAGCAGTGCAGATGATGGCTTGTCCTCACCTCCAAGCCCCCCACTAGTGGCCGCCTGGTAATCCTGTATTGGAGACCTGTTAAAACTGGAACAAAGGGATGCCTGCGGGAGGCTCCATTTCCTGAAATGTAGGTTAAACTTTCATATTCAAAACCTTAAAATTCCAAATTATCTATTTAAACATTTGCAGCGCATCCTGCCTTGACTGGCCAAAGGTGAAGGTAGTTCTCATCACCTGTTACCAGATCTTTTCAATGGAGGTGCTGCAGATTAAGCCTGCAGCTCTCCTTCTTGACATGGAGGTCACGTCATGACTAATGATGTGACCAGTCTTCCATGTATTTGCATAAGTCTCTTAAAAAGCCACTAGTATGAAACTGCCTCATACTGAGCCATGCTGTCAAGGTCAACCTTGACTTCTCTGACTGGGAACAGAATTCTAGGGTCTTCTCTGATTGCGAGCAGCGTATATATGTATATATCTTTAAATTTACCTTACGATAGCAGCAGCAAGAAAATAAAAATTCAACTGTAGTAGGTTAAACATACTAGTACAGTTGAGATATGCTTCTATACTTGGGTTATTATACTTAGTGTTTTTAACAGTAGTACCATTTGTTGTATTCACTTAGCTGCAGAACTTAATAAATGCAAAGCGTGGGCACTGTTTACATCACGATGCCCCCTTCTCCACTCACTCTGGAAAAGGCAGCCATCTATTTGAACAGTTCATAGAGTAAGATAAGTTATTTGCTATTTTAAGTTGTGAAGATATCTTATCGAAACTTAAAAGGTTCCACACCTCCTAATACTGCTGCCCAGTGGAAGCTATCTTGACTTTTTTTTTCAAAATGAAACAATCAGAAATTTTCTGCCAGTAGCAGTATCGAAATCAGTCCCTCCCCCCATTTTTTGGATATCAAATTTGTGTATCAGATTTTTCTAAGACAATTGAGGTATCATGAGGGACTTTGTATTTCATGATTACTTCTATCTCCCAAGATCCTGTCCCAAAATAAGCTAACTTTTGGGCATGTTGATGGAGCTGTTTCTACCTGACCCTTCTAGCTGGATTTTCTGGGGCCTGATACTGGAACCTAGCATTATGCCTGGGACCTAGGATTTTCTGGGGCCTGATACTGGGACATAGCATTAAGCTGAGCCAGACCGCTGGAGCTATCAAGGTATATCTTGTTACCCTAGCCTAGGTCAGTGATGGCGAACCTTTTCGAGACCGAGTGCCCAAATTGCAACCCAAAACCCACTGAATACTGAGGTTTTAGTTTAGAAAAAATGGTCTGCTCCCAGGCATGTGTTACTCGGGAGTAAGCTTGGTGAAGCAACCGTGCAACGCTTCGAATGGGTGAATCATGACCCTAGGAGGGTTTACTCAGAAGCAAGGCCAGCCTAGACATGTGTGTGTGAGGGTGTGTGTGTGATTTTCCTCTCCCCCTACATGACGAACTCTGTGCGCGTGTGCCCACAGAGAGGGCTCTGAGTGCCACCTCTGGCACCCATGCCATAGGTTCGCCACCACTGCCCTAGGTAGATAGTCTCCAGTTTAATAGGGGTAATTAGCTGTGGAGATCGGGCCAGAAGGGGATAACTGGGATCGATAACCTGTGAATACCAGTATAATCCTTGGCAAAAACTCTCCAATGAACAGGCAGTAGTACACTCGCCAAAGGTACAATTAACAAATTGTGTTTTATTAATAATAATTGCTGAAAACAAAGAATATATTTTAGGCAGTAAGCACACATGCAAAGCATACAAGGACTGACTAAAAGATAAAAGGGTGGAAGTCGGATAGGGTTTCAAGGATGGGTGATAGTTACCAGTCTTGAAGAGACATCCTGGAAAAGCGACGCTGAAGAGAAAAATGAGCAGTGTTTCCAGGAGCAAAGGAAAGAGCCCATGTGTAAACGGGGGTACGTGCAGAGATCCAGAACATGCACACACTGTGAATGGTCAAAGGGCCAATATTTATACCCCAAAATAGGTCTTGAGGTAGTATGAGTCAAACTGGCAGGTTTGACACACAAGATAGATCCCAAAATTCTCTGAGAGGCATCCATTTTGTGTGGAGCAGAGTCTTGCTCTAGTGCAGTGGTTCTCAACCTGGGGGTCGGGACCCCTTTGCGGGTTGAACGACCCTTTCACAAGGGTCGCCTAAGACTCTGTGCATCAGTGTTCTCCATCTGTAAAATGGATAAATGTTAGGGTTGGGGGTCACCACAACATGAGGAACTGTATTAAAGGATCGTGGCATTAGGAAGGTTGAGAACCACTGCTCTAGTGCCAGCCTTTGGTCCCTGTGCTTCTATGGCACCCTTTAGTGGGAGGAGGAATCCGGATGTCTACTGTCTTGTCTGCTGTGCTGGCAGCAGCTCTCCAAGATCTTCTGTGGCATAGTGACAGCCAGTGTGGTATACTGGTTAGAGTTTCAGACTACGATCGGGGAGACTCAAGTTCAAATCCCCACTATGCCATGGAAGCTAACTAGCTGACATTTTGCCAGTCACACACACTTAGTCTAGCCTCCCTCACAGGGTTGTTGTGAAGAGAAAATGGAGAACAGGAGAACGATGTAAGTTGCTTTGGGTATGGGGTCGCTGCCAGAGCAGACATAACAGTTCAGTGCATTCCCCATGCAATGTCAGTGGTGGTAGAGCTGCTTATGAGAAGGCTTCCACTTAGTTGTTGTGATATGAGCTTTTTTGGGGGTTGCAGTTTCATCAGACAGAGGAAATGAATTGAGGAAAGGGGCTGGTCAACAAAAAAACAAGTTGATAAGGTAGGCAACAGGAATGCAAAACCCACATCCTGGTGTCTTTTGTTTCCTTTTTTATCTTTTGCTGCACAGTCTTTGAATTATACTTTTCTGGTATATTTTTGCTGCTCCAAAACTGACATGGTACAACCCTGGCATCTCCAGATGGGCTGGTTAGAAACTTCCAATAGAAACCAGTTCCCGTGAATCCACCTCCCCTGCACAGCCAGCAGGGAAAATCTCTGATGGAATTCTTAGGTTCATTTCAGTAGAACTGCACAAGACAGTTTCCTGTACCAGTTTCCAGTTCTGTTTCCTTGTAGGCCACTACTAACAGCTGGTGTGGCATAGTTAGAGTGTCAAACTAAGATCTGGGACCATCACTGTATAGATCAAAGGCAGTGCAGTTCTGTGCCTCTGTGTATAAAATGTGTTGGTCTTTGTTGGTTTAAATAATTTTTACCCAAGGGAATTTTATTGATGATTTTTTACTTATTTTGTATGTTTCCTGACCTATTTTATATAGTGTTGTTTATACTGGTCTAGCACTGTATCCATAAACTGATTACTGATTTGGGAGACCCAGACTCAAATCCCCACTCCTTCAGGGAAGAAGAAGAAGAGTTTGGATTTATATCCCCCCTTTCTCTCCTATAGGAGACTCAAAGGGGCTTACAATCTCCTTGCCCTTCTCCCCTCACAACAAACACCCTGTGAGGTAGGTGGGGCTGAGAGAGCTCCGGAAAGCTGTGACTAGCCCAAGGTCACCCAGCTGGCGTGTGTGGGAGTGCACAGGCTAATCTGAATTCCCCAGATAAGCCTCCACAACTCAGGCGGCAGAGCTGGGAATCAAACCCGGTTCCTCCAGATCAGAGTGCACCTGCTCTTAGCCACTACGCCACTGATGCTTAAGGAAGGCATTCTTATGAAGGGATTAGAACTGTAACTGATTCTTATATTGTATAATTTTTAATCTTTTTAACAAACTGTAAAAACATTTTTTAAAGAGAAAGTGAACAATACTTTCTTTCCTCTCTTATTTCTCATCTTTCTTTCCCTTTTCTTTTCTATAATGTAAAAGTGTAATAATAAGTGTTTAGATTGTATAATTTTTAATACTTTAATAAACTTTAAAAATTAAAAAAAGAACTGTAATGGATTGCAGCATATCAGGAGGTATTTGCCTATAACAGAAGAGGATTGTAGTCTTCTGCAAGGAGCATATTAGGCCATTAGCTTTTATTGGCTTTGACTCTTGTAATTATACATTGTATGTTATTTACAGTATACTTTGTCTTAGGCTGTTTGTGGTTTTGCATCGCCTTCTAATTCTGTACTATTGCATTGTTCGTTGGCTGCTGTTTGCTGTAGGAGTGCACGGCTGTTGTTCTGTAACCTGCCTTGCATCTCAGTGAGAGAGATGGGCTATAAATAAAAGAATAAAGCTTGTTGGGTGTCACACATGCACAGCCTAACTTATGTGCCAGGACTGTTGTGAGGATACGGTGGAGGAAATGAGAAGGATGTAGGCTGCTTGGCTCACATTGGGTGAGAACAGCAGCACCTCAGGGTGATAGCCGCAGAGCTCTGTAAGGTTTAAATAGACCAGTTCCAAAAGATTCCTCTGTTTCAAAGTTTTATTAGTTCAAAACTGCAGTTTCAGGAGATCTCCTGTGAGCTTCAGGGGGGAGTCTCAGAGCTCTATTGTTTGCAAAAATTACTTATACCCTTTTTATTAAACCCTCCCAAACAACTTTTCTAACATTATCCATTGGTTGGGCTGTGAAGACGTATAGACTGCCTGTCATGCCCCCTCTCAAAACCCACCTTGCTTTCTATATTTGGGCATATGGTTAAGTCATACTTATTCTACTTCATATCAGGTTCTGGTTACCATAACAACCACGTGTTATCAGTAGTTTCTACATCCCAAAGTATTTTTCAGTGCTAGGCAGAGTCAGCGGTGTCTGTGTTTTTCCCCAAAAAGCCTTTTTCTAACTTCTTTAACTAATGTATATGATTCTTACATATATGGTGAATTATAAGTTACTCTAATATAGTTTTTGTGACTAAATATGACTTAATACATCTGTAAGCTAATATATCTATCAAGGGAACTACCTTTACTTTTAAATGAGGAAATAAAGAAATAGATGTTTGAGTGTCAAGGCCCTAACTTAGATAGCCCTGGCTATCCAATATTGTCAAATTTGGGAAGCACAAACCAGAGTCACTGTGCAGAAACAGGCAACAGCAATCCCTCTCTAAACCATTCTTGCCTTGAAAAATCTAGGGGAGTCTTCATAAGTCAACTGTGAATTGTTGGCAAAAGTCCACTAGGACTTGGAAGATCTGGTGTCAAATCCTCACTCAACCAAGGGGCCTGTTGGTGACCCTGGACCTGTCAGTCAGTCAGCCAGTCTTTCTTTCTTTCTTTCTTTCTTTCTTTCTTTCTTTCTTTCTTTCTTTCTTTCTTTCTTTCTTTCTTTCTTTCTTTCTTTCTTTCTTTCTTTCTTTCTTTCTTTCTTTCTTTCTTTCTTTCTTTCTTTCTTTCTTTCTTTCTTTCTTTCTTTCTTTCTTTCTTTCTTTCTTTCTTTCTTTCTTTCTTTCTTTCTTTCTTTCTTTCTTTCTTTCTTTCTTTCTTTCTTTCTTTCTCCCTCCCAACTTAGCCTTATCTCGCTATGTGGTTTTGAGGATGAAACGGGAAGAGTTGTGTATGCTGAGTTCCTTGGAGAAAGAAGCCAGGCTAAATACATATAAATCACCAAGAACTTTTAAGGGGGGGAAAGTAAGGCTTCTTGCATGAGCTTGTTAAACTGGTTTCTTTACTGAGCTTTAGTGCTCGCTGGCTGGGCAGATTGCTGGAGCCGAGGGGGAAGGCTGAAGGCAGGAGGCTGTATTGTGCTTAAACGGGACCACTCTCCATGACCCATGCATGCATACACCATGTTTCTGTGGGCTGTATCCCTATTCCAGTATTGCTGGTAATGCTTCTGCTCATCCTTGCATCCGAGTGTATCCCAGTCCTCCTTTGGACTTGGAGCAGATGTCTGTTTGCATTCCCAGTGAAGAAACTGCTTGGCCTTCTGCTCAACTTAGCTAATTAATCTTGGCCTTTGTTTAGAGCCTGATCATCATTTTTTTGCTATGAGCACAGGTGTTTTTTCCCAACATCTGTGAATTGTCTATGGTGCGTCTGTTTTTTCCCAACATCTGTTTTATGTACATGGCTTGACTTGCTGCATAATATCCATTCTACCAAGTTTCCAAAGTCCATGAAGTCCAAAGTACATCATAGTTTTGGAGCATGTTGCAAATTTTTGTGCTGCACAAATGCAGTCCTGGCATAGAAGAATTTTTGTCTTTCCTTTTCAGTGCCACATTTCTGTTTTATCTTTGCTCTGTGCTATGACTTGAGGTCACAACATGATGCTTTTGTTGATGTAACCAATTGGAGCCTCTGATTCATGAAGATAGGTAAGGGATGGAGAGGGTTTCATTCTGGACCTGTTAGACAAAAGATCTGAGTTCACCTTAAGAAGAGCCCATGATGCCACTGCCAGGGCAAGCAGAGCATCAACCACAGCATCTATCCCGGTGGTGAACCTATGGCACTCCAGATGTTCATGGACTACAATTCCCATCAGCCCAATTGGCCATGCTGGCAGGGGCTGATGGGAATTGTAGTCCATGAACATCTTGGGTGCCATAGGTTCGCTATCATGGATCTATCCTGTCTAAGGGCAATCCTGTGCTCTAAGAAGTTGCTCCAGCTGAACCTAATCTCTGAAAAAAAGGTAATTGATGGCACTTCCAAAATGCTCAAGAAGTCCTACTTTGCTGCTGATGCCACCCTGGACTGTCTCTCAGAAGCCAGCCTGCAAATAAATATTTTGGAGATTCGAGCTATACTTCTGGCCAAGCTACTCTTCAAGACTCAGATCAAGGGGAAGCACCTTCTAGTGAGGACGGACAACCTATGTGCCAAGATGTACATTAACAATCGGGGGGATCCAGATCCTCGAAATTGCATGCAGAGGTCCTGAAAATCCTCATCTGGACAGAGGCCAATCCACGCTTGATCAAGACACAACACATCAGGGGTGTTCTTAATGTGCAGGCAGACTGGCTGAGTCGGCAACTGGTAGATGAGAATGAATGGATGCTGAAGAGGAAACTGTTCAAGATTATATGCTTGAGAATGGGCCACTCAGTTCTGAATCTCTTTGCCTTATTGGAGAGTCACCAAAAGCTTAATCTCAAGGTTCTGCAAAAGGGCGGAAACCAAGGATGGGTTGTCAGCTTGGTGGCCCCCAGTTCAGGATGCATTGTACTGAAAGTGAATAACCAGATAATTTAAATTTCTTAACCTGCTCTAAACTATTACTGGGTCTCTGAAATCATAGTCCAACACTGTAACCACTGCACCCCACTAACTCTTCCTTCATAGGAGAGAAGAAACTCCCTTTTAAGGGAGAGTTGTTTCCTCCTGTCTTTAACCCGCCATCTTGCAGCCACCTTGCTGAAGACCACCTGGTCTGTATTTGGTCAGTGTCTGACTGGAACACCTGCTGGGAACCTTCTGTAGGGTTACCAACCTCCAGGTGGGGCCTGGAGATCTTCTAGAATTATAGTCGATTTTCAGACTAGCGATTGGTTCCCTGGGATAAAATGGCTGCTTTGGAGAGTGGGTTCTATGATATTACACCGTGCTGAGGACTCCCCTACTCCTCATACTCTACCCTCCTCAAACTCCACCCCCAAATCTCCAGGAATTTCTCACCCTGATCCTAGCTTAGATTCCATGACGGAACTTCTTTACCGACATCAAGCTGTACATTAAAGAGTCTTTTATTTTGTTAGTCATGTGATTGTTTTATAATTGGGTTGGTTTTATGTATTTTTTTAAAATGATGCTGCTTTGACTGATGAGAAATTAAGGGCTTCTTTGCAGGCTGACGGCTCTATTTTTACTGTAAATTTATGAGCTGTGTCTTTTAAAAGATGGCAATTTGTTCTGGGGTGGGGCTGTTTTCTTGGTATTGAAAGGTAGGTTGTAAATGATGTTTAACGGAAGTCTTCCTGTACTGCACGATGTTCTGAATCTACACCCTGCATCTGCGGCAAGTGTGCAGGGTTTGTGCCTTGGCTGTGCATTTTCCTTTGAATGTGGTCTGTGTGGGCTGCCTTGTGACTTCACCTCTGTCTCTTTTGTTGTCTTGGAATTGCACTTTCCCTGAGAGAACTTTCACTTTTTCTGTGACTCATGTGAGCCACCTATTTTTGTGGTCTTTTAAAAAAGTGTTATTTATTTTACTTCGTTTATACCCCAAGCAGCTTCCATTGCTCTCCCCTCCTCCATTTTATCCTCATCGTGGCCCTGTTAGTGTGCGGTTGGCCCAAGATCAGCCTGTGATTTTTCATGGCAGAACGGGGGACCTGAAGTTCAGTCTTCAATATACTAGAACACTTTAATCATTATACCAGTGATGGCGAACCTATGGCACGGGTGCCAGAGGTGGCACTCGGAGCCCTCTCTGTGGGCACACGCACACAGAGTTCGTCATGTGGGGGGCGGAAAATCACCCCCCCACACACACACACACGTCTAGGCTGGCCTGGGCCACTGAGCACGATGTGCGTGCACCGCGGTGAGTAGGGAGGACTCGGCTGGTGGGCCTGGTGCCTGTGCTCCAGGTGGCTGCTGCCCGAGAGGGGGCCCCAGAGAAGGCAGAGATGCTAGAGAGGTACAGAGCGGTGTCTGCGGGGCTTGCTGGAGGCTACAGCAGGCTGGCCCCTGCTCGAGCGGGTGGAGTGGAGGAAGAAAGAGCCAACCGGGTTTTTTCGAAACTAAAACCTCAGCATTCCGGTTAAATTGCCGGGTTGGCACTTTGCGATACATAAGTGGGGTTTGGGTTGCAATTTGGGCACTCGGTCTCAAAAAGGTTCGCCGCCACTGCACTATACCATGCTGACTCTCTAAATGCATCTTCTTTTTTAATTATATTTTTTATTTTCTGAACATAGACAAGAACAAAAAACAAAGTTAAACACTTTCACACCTCACCAAATCGATACAAAACAAGAACATGAAATACAAAAAAGAAAAAAGAGAACAGTAGAAAATAACCAAATAATGACTTCCTGCTGTCTCATTATTGAATTCTAATCCATTCTAGGTTCATGCATCTAATTAAAACAAAACAATTTATCAGTTACACATTTTATCATTTCTAATATTCTGTTTCAGTCTGCTGTTTTCTGTTAAATCCCAAATCCTGCAGTTATTTTTCTTCTGCCATGTTTTTTCAATAGGTACCGGTAGTCCATAAAAAGTTTCCAATTTTCTACAAACTTCTCTGTATTACTGTTCTTTTCTAAATGCATCTCCTGAGAGCAGTTTCCATGAAGATTCTTATACCGCCAAGCAGTGGAATATGGGGTTCAAATGGCGCCCGGAGACAAAAAAACCCTCCAGGCGCCCCCCACAGAGCCCCACTTACTTGCAAGTAAGCGCCGCAGCGCTTGCTCTCACAGCGCCTCACCCCCCTCACTCACTTACCCTTTCCTTTCCCTGCAGGCTCTGAGGCTCGGCTTCAGGGAAGCTGCCAGTCGGGCAGCCTGTCTCTATGACTTTCTTAAAAGGTCAATGGTCCAAAGATTGCTTAAGCCATAGATGTCAAACTCATGGCCCTCCAGATGTTATGGACTGCAGTTCCCATCATCCCCTGCTAGCATCATGCTGCTGAGTGCCCCACAGGCGTGCGCAGCGCGCCCGGCAACATGGGTGGCCTTATGTCTCCATAGGCGGTACGCCACTGCATTCAGGATTTATAGTATTAAAGGAGAGGACCTCTGGTCATGTGCAGAGTGTTGGATTCCAACATCTTGATTCCTCAACAGTCAGTTAGATTCTCAATCCAGTAATTTAGTAGAGTTCACAAGGCTTTAATGTGTGCAAAAGACCCCCGACTAACCTCTGCATGTGCCGAGGGGAAAAAATAACTTGGATGATCCTTTTGTCTGTTCAAACTAATATATTACGTTTATTGTAGGAACTCCATTTCTGTATAGGATAAGAGTAAATATAGTTTTCTAATCTTGCCTCGGTAACTAGAATGGGGGGAGATAAAGGGCCTGTGTCTTGCCTTCATGGCTACAAGGTAGAGAAGAGGTGCGTGCAAGTGTGAAAAGAAGCAGGAAGGAAGGCAGTTTCCCTGAGAATAGCAATCGACACAACAAAGAGATAGCTGTGGGTTTTCCGGGTTGTATGACTATGTCTGAGAAGAGATAGTGTCTGAAATAGAGTCTGAGCAGTAGAGATATTGTCTGAGCAGTGGAGAAAGGATGCCCAGTGCCTTGACCCTTCTGTCTCTCTGACCCTCTAGTCAAGTCCCTCTCTGAAGTCTGAGGTTAAGAGACAGCACAAAGTCTTTCACTTGCAACACAGAGGCCCCTTCCGCACATGCAGAATAATGCACTTTCAATCCACTTTCACAACTGTTTGCAAGTGGATTTTGCTATTCTGCACAGCTGCAAAGTGCATTGAAAGTGGATTGAAAGGGCAGTATTCTGCATGTGCGGAAGGAACTGGAATATATTTTCCTTCATAATAACCCTTGCTAGTTCTAGGTTAGTTTCTATGTCAGATTTGCTTCCAGGCATTCTTGAGACCCAGCTCTTCTAATTTCAGGATCAGTTCACAGCATGCCACTTATTGGAGAGAAGATACTCAAAAGAGCTAGACCTAGGGTAATAGACCTTTTCTCTTCCCCAGAGAACCCTGAGGAGCATGGGCCTGTGGGGAGGGTGGATGGGGCAACTAGGAATCTCTAAAACATCCCTAGCAATCTGTTTCCCAGATTCCTTAGAAGAATCCCTGATGGTTGTAAACTGGGTGTTGGGAAAAATCCTTAGTGTTGGATCTGGGGTTGTGTGGTTTCTTCCCTGCTATATTCAGTGGTTTGTGATCTTGTCTCTCAGTAAATGTCTAGGATGGAGAAGACCTGGAGCATCACCTAAAGCGGCACTCTTCCTTCCAGAGGGATTTGTCAGTGCCTGCAGCAAGGAAATAAAACAATGATCCTGGAATTCTGGCTGAATCTGCTGGTCACTTTTATAACAACGATACACTAATGAGTTGTACCTGAGGGACGTTTAAGAAACCCTGTGTGTTTGGACATGAATGGTGTTGGCCTCATGGAAACTCATACAGTCATTCACATGGATCCAGATGCTGATATGGACTCCTTGCTAGATCTCAGCTTCCTGTCCGAGGAGGAACAGAGCACTATTGCAGAAGTGCTGCGGAGAGACTCACAACTCCGACTATTGGAGGAGGGACGGATCCGGTGAGTCAACTGCTCCGGCAAACTGGCTAAGATAACTGGCAATCCATGCAATGCCTAAGCATATCATTCTTCAAAGGCCATTGATGAGCTTAGAATAGTATCATTCTGCTTAGAATAGTATTGTGTGTTACCTAAAAGAGGGGGTCCTGCTAAGGACCTGGGAGACCTAGGTTTGAATTCCCTGCTTTGCCATAGAAGCTTGCTGGATGACCTTGGGTTAGTTACACACTCTCAGCCCAGAAGTGTAGCAAGGGGGGAAAGCACCCGGTGCACTGGTGTGTCCTCTGCCCCCGCCCCGGAATGGCTTCAGCCTGCCTGGAACACCCCCACCCCGGAATGCCCCCGCCACACCCCCACAGGGGCACACACCTGGTTCGTTGCACGCACCCCGGTCCCCTTGGATCTACGCCTCTGTCTCAGTCTACTTCACAAGCTTGGTGCAAGGATAAAATGGAGGAGAGGAGAATGACGGGTGGGAGTTTCTTAAACGTGAGATACTGAAGGCACAATCACAAAAGATTTCAATTAAAAAGAAAAAGCCTAAAGAAGCCAGGATGGCACCATTAACAACTTTCTAAAGAGCTGAAAATTACAAAAAGACTCATTTTAGGAAACAGAAAGAGGGCCTTGTAACCAAAGATGAATATTAACAAATAACTAGTGCTTGTAGGGAGAATGTTAGAATAGCAAAAGCTCAGCAGGAGCTTAGGGTAGCAAGAGATGCTAAACACAACAACAAAAAAGGTACTTTGGTTATGTTCAGAGTAACAAGAAGAACAAGTAAGTAGTAGGCCCACTGAGGGGAGAAGACAGTGAAATTTTAGCAAGTGATGAGAAGTAGGCAGCACTTCTTAATTCCTATTTTGGCTTGGTCTTCTCTTGCAAGGGAAAGGGTATTCAACCTGGCAAAAAGAGAGCACATCCTCTGAGAAGGGAGTTACAGCCTAGGATAGGCACCGGGTGATAAATAAACACCTAGTTTCTTTAAATGAAATTGAGTCCTCAGGGCCAGATGAATTGCATCCGAGAGAACGAAAGGAACTTACAGGAGAGCCACAGCAAGGGGGAACTGCACCCCTGCCACACTTCCACCACATACCCCACCTCCACCACACCCCTGCACTGCCCCCACACCAGCATGTGCCTGGTGCAAGACACACACACACCGCCCCCTGGGCTCTACGCCACTGACTTACAGATATAATTTTGGAGCCTCTGTCTCTTATTTTTGAGAATTCTTGGAGAACAGGTGAGGTGCCAGGAGATTGGACACAGACAAATGACGTCCACGTTTTCAAGAAGGGGGAAAAGGATGATCCAGGTAACTGCTGACATCTGTTTGTCATCTATGCCTGAAAAGGTTTTAGATCAAATCATCAGTTGGTCAGTCCCTGAGCATTCAGAAATGACTGTGATTACTGAGAGCCACCATGAGTTCCTCAAGAACAAGTCATGTCAGACTAGCCTGATCTCCTTTTTCCAGAAAATTACTACCTTGTTGTATCTGTGCAATGCTGTAGACATAGTTTATCAGCAAGACTTTTGATAAGGCTCCACGTGATATTCTTGTTGACAAGTTGGTAGAATGCGGTTTGGATCCTATCATTGTTAAAGTGAATTTATAACCGGTTGACAGATTGCACCCAAAGAATGCTTGTTAATGGTTTACAGATTCCAGAGTGCTTCTGGAATCTGTCCTGGGCCCTGTGTCGTTCAACATCTTTATAAATGACTTGGATGAAGGAATAGATTAAATTTGCTCATTAAATTTGCAGATGATACTAAATTGGGAGGGATAGCAAATACAGTGGAAGACAGAGTCCCGATACAGGATGATCTTGACAAGCTGAAAAACTGGGCTAAAATGAACAAAGTGCATGTCAACAGAAATAAATGTGAAGTTCTGCATTTAGACAGGAAAATCAGCTGCATAATTATAGGATGGAGGAGATTTGTCTTGGCAGTAATACCTGTGAAAAGAATTGAGTCTTAGTAGACCACACACTGAACACGAGTCAGCACGAGCCCTCTGGGGGAGAGTGGTTTATTAAATCGAATTTATAATAATAATAATAACAACACTGTAATGTGGTAGCTTAAAAGGCAAATGCAATTTTGGGCTGCATCAACAGAAGTATAGTGTCCAGATCTCACAAAGTGTGTGATGGTGTCATTTTACTCTGCTTTAGTTAGTCCTCCCTTTTCGTATTTTATTCAGATCTGGGCACTGTGGTTTGAGAAGGATATTAACCAGCTGGAACGTTTCCAGAGGAGGCCAATGAAAATGGTGAAGGGTTGGGAGACCAAAATCTGTGAGGAAAGGCTGAAAGAGCTGGGTGCAGCGGCTTAACTAGGCAAACTGGAGCCCTGGGCATACCTGAGTTTGATGCCCCCCCCCCCCCAGGCACATGTCCAATGCAACGTGCACCCCCATTGTAGCTACGCCCAGTGGCGTATCTAGGCAAACTGGAGTTTGGCACCCCCCATGGGCAGCCACCCTCCCCCGCTGTGACCAAGCAATGATTTTTTACACCAGGTTGTTTCAAAGTCACCATCACATTATAGAACATGCCCCAACTCACAGATCTGAGCACAGCAATAAGCCATGCCACACAACAGAAATAATTTTTTGAAAACTTTTTCAAAATGCTTTCAAAATGTTTTATTACTGCTATGAAAACATTTTATGGTGTTGTATCGAGTACCCCCAATTGTGGGAAACAGCATCACTTTCAATGTTTCAAAGGAGAATCTGGGCTCCCTAGTTTAAACAAGTGATGCTGGAATCCATCCCCAAACAGCATCATTTTCAATGGTGTTTAAACTAGGGAGCCCAGATTCTCCTTTTAAATCCACCTTAAAGGGAGAATCTGGGGTTCCCAGTTTAAACAACATTAGAAGTGATGCTATTTTGGGGTTGATTCTCCCCCACCCTGAAACAGGATCACTTGCAATGTTTAAACTGGGGACCTCAGATTCTCCCTTTAAATCCATGTCAAAGGCGGGGGGATTTAAAAGGAAAATCTGGGGAAATTTGGGAGGTGCCTGCTGGCAGGGGTGCAATTGTTAAGCTAGCAGCACCAAACTTTCAGGGTATCTTTAGGAGACTCCCCTAATGATACCACCCAGGTTTGGTGAAGTTTGGTTCAGGGGGTCCAAAGTTATGGACCCTCAAAAGTGTAGCCCCCATCTTCTGTTATCTCCCATTGGAAACAATGGATGATGGGGCACCCCCTTTGGGAGTCCATAGCTTTGGACCCCATGGACCAAAATTCACAAAACCTGGGTGGTATCAGTAAAAGGTTCCTCTGATGATACCTCCCAGGTTTGGTGAAGTTTGGTTCAGGGGGTCCAAAGTTATCGGCCCTCAAAGGTGTAGCCTCATCTCCTATTAGCTCCCATTGGAAACAATGGGGGATGGGGCACCCCCTTTGGGAGTCCATAACTTTGGACTCCCTAAACCAAACCTCACCAAACCTGGGTGATAGCATCAGGAGAGTCTCCCAAAACATCCCTGAAATTTTGGTGCTGCTAGCGGCTAGCCTAAAACTGCGCCCTCAGCAGGGCAAAAATGGAAAAACACTGAAAATACAAAAAATCCCACAAACAAACCTGCACCCCCCACAGGGCTGCGCCCAGGGCAACTGCCCACTTTGCCCAATGGGAGGAACGCTTCTGGCTGGGTGTGTTTAGCCTGGAGAGATGACTGAGAGGTGGTGTGATAGTCATCTTCAAATATTTAAATCACTGTCATATAGAAGATGTGCAGAGTTGTTTTCTGTTGTTCCGGAAGGTCAGCCCAGAACCAGTGGGTTGAAATTAAATGAAAAGAGTTTTTGGCTGAACAGTGGGAAGAATTTCCTGACAATTAAGAGTGTTCCTCAGTAGAACTTTCCTTGGGAAGTTGTGGGTGGCCCTTTTGGAGGCTTATAAGCAGAGGCTAGACGGCCATTTGACAGCCAAGTTGATTCTGTGGGTTTAGGCCCAGGGGTCTGCAACCTGCAGCTCTCCAATTGGCCATGGTGGCAGGGGCTGATGGGAATTGTAGTCCATAAACATCTGGAGAGCCGCTGGTTGCTGATCCGGCAGATGATGGGAAGTAGAGCAGGAAGGAATTAGTCAGTGATGGCTCTTCTAGCTCTATTTGTTATGCCCAGGGTAATACAGATCACCATTTCTGGGTCTGGAAGAAATTTTCCTCCAGGCCAGATTGGCCAGGGCTCCTGGAGGTTTCTCCTATCCTCCTGGGCATAGAGTAGGGGCCACTGGAGAGAGAGTGTAGGGTGTGGGGGAAGGTTGTGAATTTCTTACAACGTGCAGGGGGTGGACTACATAATCCATGGGGTCCTTTCAAACTGTGTTTCTATGGTTTTGTGGCTTGTGAAGAGAGGTCGGTTTCTCTGATGGCTCTCTTGCTGTCAGTGCTGTGTGTGTGTTTGTGACTGAAATGAGATTTTTTTAAAGCTGGTCTAAGCCACTTTGTGTCCTGTGGGTGAGGAATAAGGATATAAATATTTTAAAATAAATTGAAACGAATGAATGGTTATTATTTGGCAACTTTCACATTACTGAATCTGGATTCCTTTTCACGGCCTTTGGTGTTGAATTACAAACTGAACTTTGGAAAGATATCATCCGACCTCCTTGTCCTAAAGAAAGAAGGACTCCACTGTGCCCAGCTGTCTCTGAAACATTTCTATTATGCATCGAGTCATCTCTGGAGACATCCCAAGCTGTCTCTTTCTCTTTGTTTTCCTCCCTCAAGCAAACTGCGGGAGTCTGTGTCTGATCCCAGCTGGCTGAAAATCCTCTCTGGAGACTGGTTCTGCGACGTCCGTTCCAAGCGGCACAGTCACTTCGGCTCAGACCTTGTCCGGGCTTCAATCCGCAGAAAGAAGCCCAGAGGTAAGAGGTGGATATGCCCAGATACTCTATCACCGCAGTAGCAGAATCTCTTCCCTTGCTTAGAGCCCAGTTTCTCCTGACAGAAAAAGGGCACATTTTAAAGACAATAAACATTGCTGTGCTAGATTCAAGGAAAAGGCCTGTGACTAGAATTCTGTTTCCAACAGTAGGTGCCTCAGGGAACTCTTAAGCCATTTGAGTGAGAGAGTCAGGGGTCAAAGGGGTAAGGCTGTACCACCATTCACTTGGATCTTAGGCAAGCCATTTCCCCCTTCCCCTATTCTGCAGTGTGGAGCTAAAAATACCATCCTACCTTACAGGATTGTTTATTTTTATTTATTTGCATTAAGAATTATAACACTACAATATGTATGTAGCATTTTGATCAATTAAGGGATTATATAAATGTTGGTGTGAACAAAGTGAAAGCTTTCTCCTTTGGTTTATGAACAGTATGTGATATTTGAGTGTATAATCTCTGTGCATGATTTTATATAGCTGTGATGGCTAATGATGAGTTTTGAGATGCTGTGGATTTGAAAAAAAAAATAGTGATATGAGATGATCCGAAAAGGATATTCTTTGTACCAAAGCAGTTGAATGGGGATTCAAGCAACAGGGTAGCCTGGGAGATCTGGAACCAATCAAAGAACCTTCTGCAGAAGAGGAGAAGGAGAACATCTTTGACATCCAGGATACAGTGGACAGGTGAGACACTTTGATTTTTGGGTGGGGAAGGGAGGCTAGGTTCTGTTTTTGTTTGTTTTTCAGTTAGAAAAGTCAATAGCTGAAACAGGCTGCACATTTCCTGTTATAAATCCACAATGAAAAGGGTTGCTTATTTTATTTTTAAAATAGAATGTTGGGAACTACAAGATGGCATCTACAGGTGGTTGTAATGTGGTGCCACCTATCTTACTTTTTAAAAAAGCCTCTGGTGAAGAAAAAGAAAATGTATTGTCGAAGGCTTTCACGGCCGGAATCACTGGGGTGCTGTGTGGTTTCCGGGCTGATCCTCTGAAGATGCCAGCCACAGATGCAGGTGAAACGTCAGGAGAGAATGCTGCTAGAACACGGCCATACAGCCCGGAAACCACACAGCACCCCAAAAAGAAAATGGCTACAGGGAACTGATGCAAGGAAAGTGCAGGGTAGGAAAACCAGCAACAAATGCCTCTGCAATGAAAGCAACATGGATAATTGTCTCTGTGTGGAAAGAGATTAGAAGATCAGAGCTTCAGTAAGCTTGCAGTGGATGCTGGAGAAATTGTCAGTGTTGGTTTCTAGGGCATAATCACCGTTGAGCTTCAAACCTCTTTTTATTTTAGGAATACTAACAAGACCCTGTACCATTCAGCCCTGTTAAATGGAAGACAACTGGGCAGACAGGCTTTTGTTTTTAAAAACTTAACCATTGGTGATCTGGCTTGGCTTTTATGTGTTGCAGACATATCACAGCATCAGAGAGGGTGTCTCCTCTTGTACAGATCTGCCTATTCACTTTCACTGCCACCAGAGATCCTGCTCTGGGTGCCCCTGAACTGAGACGGCTTACAAGGCCTTTTTGGTGGTGGAACTAGGGTTTGGAACCAGGGTTGCCAGCCTCCAGGTGGGGCCTGGAGTTTGCCCAGAACTACAATTGATTTTCAGGGTTCAGAGATCAGTTCTTCAGGCAGCTTCGGACAGTGGGCTGCACGTGTGTGGGATCACCAGGTTCCATTTCCTGCTGCCAATCTGAGTGGTAGTGAGAAATGAAATAATGGCTGTTGGACCTATGGCATGAGTACCGGCAGAGGAAATTCGGAAGTGACATTGTACCTCTCTAGGAATTTGCCAGAACCTCTATCATTTAGTTGTAGAAAGAAGGTAATTTCGACGGCTTCTATATTATTTTTGCTTCTTGCTGGGAGCCAGTCATGCCCCGGGGCACTATTTAGGCCTGATATGCCACTGCCCCATTTACTCAGTGCCTTGCCGTGGAAAGAATAACCATTTTTCTGTTGCCTTGTAGTCTTCCCAGTGAGGAACCTCCTCGACTCTCTTGGTCCCAACATCCACAGGTAAGTTTGCTTGCTGGTCACGGGCAGCTGCGTGTGTGGTTTTGAGCAGGGTCCCAGTTGGCCCTGAGCAGCTCTCATTGGGCCTCAGTAGCCTTGGACCCCAAACTTGTTAAGATTGGAAGCACGCCAGCTTGGGATTTTCCTGATGTGCCAGTTCACCCACTTGCTGTTGCCAAGTATGCAGGGTGGTGTTAAATTGAGTGTAGCATGGGCGACAGTGGGCACATTACCAGCTTCACTCTCAAAGGTGTCTCACTGTAAGCTGAAAAGCTTAGGTGTTTGTGAGGATTGCCTGGTTCCCCTTGGCTACTGGCAGAAGATAGGGTACCAGCAGAGTTGTCAGCTCCAGGCAGGAAAACTTTTGGAGACTTGGGGATGGAATCTGTAGAGAACAAGGACCTCAATAGAGGTCAACATTCCAAAGCATCGTTTTTCTCCAGGGGAATTGATCTTTGTAATCCGTAGATGAGTTGTAATTCCAGGGGATCTCCAGGTCCCACCTGGAGGCAGGCATCCCTAGTGTGCATCCTTTAATATCCTTCCCAACTCCTCTTGAGAGCACCGCTTCCTAAATTTATGGGAGGTTGGATGGATGCTCGACTTCATTTGCATGATTGTCATGTGCAGAGTGGGAGCTTTTGAATGATTTTCAGGACGCAGATGTTCTGGGAGGCTCAGAGCCCCCCTCCCCCTGCGTTTTTTGCTGACACTGTTTTGGTTGTGCACCTTTGTGGTCTGAAGGGACAGGGGGAAGAGGGGGTAACAAATAGGATTTGCATATGCAAATACAAATTGCAATACAGTTGTGTGAAGAGTCAGCATGCAGATCTCTCTAGCTGACTGTTTTGTCTCGGCAGGATGCTACCCGGTCCCTCGAACAGGTGGCTGAGACCAAGCCAGGTAAACAGAAACACACAGACGGACTCTAGTGCTCATCTTGTCTTGTGAACAGCACATCAGGGAATGGCAGCGTGAGGACTATTTCCTGGCAAAGGCCAGGGATCTTAGCCTGCTCTCTTTTTGGGCTGTATCTCTTCCTCCACAAAGGATAACCAAAACGTTTTCATGCCATGAGGCCAAAATGCTAAACAGTCTACCCTGCTAAGACTGCATTGGGCTTGCCCATGGTGTTTGCTCTATGGGTGCTGTCTTTTATGTGGCCCTGGGGAAGTGGTGACCTGCACTGTGCAGCTGGTGGGGACATTTAACTGGAGAGCTAATAAGCTGCATGCTATGAAAGAAAGCTGGATGTTATACCTGGAATGAATTGTGCAGATTTCCTTTAGGACGTGATAGCTTATTGTGTTAAGTGATTCTGATTGTGCTAATCCTGGAATGAGACAAAGAGACTATGCAGGGTGTCAGGGGCTCTTCAATTAGAAATCCTGCCCCCAGTTTTTTTACCAGGCATTTTCCAAAGATTTCCAAAGTTCAGTGAAACCAGATGTTCTCAAGGTGCTGAATTCTGTACATGGTACTGGATTTCAAGCTTGTGTAGAATTGCTGTGCGTTTTTGTGCACGTGTACATTTCATCAAAATTGGCTTCCAAGGCAGCTTACAACAAAGAACAGGGGGGGGGGGGAGCAGAATTTGTTGAGATAAAAAAATGCATATGATAGAAGAAGCCAGTAAAACAGCAGACAAAATGCAACCCTCCAAATGAAATATTATCAAAAACGTCCATGATTTTTGTTTCATTGGTGTATAAAAGTCAAGCTATGTTGGTACATTATACATACAACCCTACTCATGAAACTGGATGAATAAAAAATGGCAACAGGTGGTGCCTGCTTTGGCGGGGTTTCCACCTTCTGTGTCTCAGCTGCCTTTTCCCCCTTCAATTCCATCATTTTTGCAGCTAAGCTGAGTGACTCCTTCAGTAGCCTAAGTTCGGAGACTGAGGACGAGGAGAAACAACTGAACGACCTGCAGCCAGCCATTGTGGTTTCAGTGCAGGTAGGAATCTTGCTCAACAGCCCAATTGTCAAAGCTTATCTATTGTCAGAGTAGAGAAACCTAGTATGGTATCGTGGTTAGATTGTCAGACTAGAACTGGGAAGACCTGGTTTTGAATCCCCACTCATCCATGAAACCTGCAGGGCAACCTTGGGCTAGTCGCACACTCGCCACCTAACCTGTCTCACCCGGTTGTTTTGGTGGATAAAACAGGAGAACAATGTAAGCCACCCCAACCTCTTTGGAGGTATAAAAAATGTGATAGATGAATACCTGCGAGTTCTGATAACGAACCAAACAGATATTTCTCAGCCTCAGTTTCCAGTCTGAAAAAGGGAATAAGAGTGGCCCCATTCATGGGGTGATTTGAGAGGAGAGAGGATATAACACATTCTTGTTGACAGCAGAAACACTGCTGTCTTATAGACTGGTATCCCTAGATGCAAGGCCGGAGTGAGGGAGAACTGTGCCCGGGGCACGCGTGCACCCTGTCACGTCTACGCCTTGGTGTGCACCCCCTGTCCCCTTGGCGCTACGCCACTGCTTAGATGTGTAATGCATCAATGATTTGTACCTGCCAAAAAGTAGAGTAGACTGAAACTGAATGGCTTTTTATAAAATAATGGATGTGGTGACTCCCCTGGTTTGGATCCACTGGTAATTTCTGTGAGTGGAAGAGGTTTCCATCCATGCAGTTTCATTCCTCCTGCTTCCACCCCCACCCCTCAGCCCAAAATGCCCCACCCCTGCCTCCCTAAGTGATGCATTTGGGGAACAGGGGAAGAGTGAAATCAAAGGTCTGAAGCAGCGAGGCAGCAAAAATTGCCCCCCTCCTGTCTACAGAAATCCTCTGGTGGATTCCACGACTGGAAGTCCGCACAGATGGGCACAAATCTGCAGGATGCGCCGCTGTAGAAATAAGCCCTTTTGTTTGATAACGTTGTCTTTTGTGTTTTCAGAGTAACGGAAGCCAGGAAGATGGCCGGGAAGAAGCTTCAGGTTCTTCCCCTCCGAAGACCAACATAAGTTCCCAGAATAAAGCGCTGAGCACCAGTTCTTCAGTCTCCAGTCTGACCTCATCCACAGTATGTGCACCAGGGGCTATGTTTTGGGGAATATCCTCCTAACTTTCTTTCCTGCCTGTTGCTTATAAACCCTCCTGAAGGGGGCATGGACCACCAGAAACACGAGCCGTGTGCAAAAGAACCTAGCTACTTCAGGCTATCTACTAAAGCCCTCAGCTAGAAGAACCATTCTGTCATAAACACTTGTTTAAAAACAGATAAAATGGAGGGAAGAATCTTGGGCCCCTTCCGCACAGGCAAAATAATGCTTTTTCAAACCACTTTCACAACTGTTTGCAAGCGGATTTTGCTATTCCGCACAGCTTCAAAGAGCACTGAAAGCAGTTTGAAAGTGCATTATTCTGCATGTGCGGAATGAGCCTTGGAGAGAGTTTGAGAACCTTAGGATGCATCTACCAAGAATCCTCCACTCAGGGGCATAGCTACAGAAAATGGTGCCTGGGGCAAACTCTCAAATTGTGCCCCCCCTCCCACATCTGACAAATAGGGAAGTGCCATTTGACAGCAAGATACCATCACTACACCGAATTCCCCGGACAAGCCCTGTTGCTTCACAAAAACTTCATGGTCATTAGAAAACATGAACAAATAATTCCTGATACAGCACAAAAAATTGAAGCTACTTATTTCCTTTGCCACGACTCTGAAGAAGTTATTTTGACTGACAATCATGAATTGTCATTGATACTTTGCATATTTTTTCAAACAGTTCAAAATATTCAACCTCCCCCCCCCCTTCCCACAGGACTTACGGAAGTGCTTTTGGGGGCTCAAGCCCTCTCACGCCTCCCCCTGGTTCCACCCCTGCCTCCACTCCTAGTGTTGGAAGAAGAGTTTGGATTTACATCCCCCTTTCTCTCCTGTAAGGAGACTCAAGGTGGTTTACAATATCCTTTCCCTCCCCCACAACAAACACCCTGTGAGGTGGGTGGGGCTGAGAGAGCTCCAAAGAACTGTGACTAGCCCAAGGTCACCCAGCTGGATGTGTTGGCGTGCACAAGCTAATCTGGTTTCCCAGATAAGCCTCCACAGCTCAAGTGGCAGAGCGGAGAATCAAGCCCGGTTCTCCAGATTAGAGTGCACCTGCTCTCAACCACTACACCATGCTGGACTAGGACTGGAGATAAAAGTTCAAACCTTACTCGGTCATTTGGGACTAGTCACACTCTTTCAGCCTAGCCAACCTTACAGGGTTGTTGTGAGAATAAATGGCAGGAAAGAAAGATCCAAGGATGCCATCTTGCACTCCCTGGAGGACGGGCAGAATAAAAGTGTGACTGATGTTGACACTCACTCTTCCTGCTCGGTTGCAGATGAGTGGAAGCCTCATGAGCGTGTTGAGCGATAACGAACTTGGGAGCGTGGATGTCCGTGGCTGCATCCAGTTCTCCTTGCAGTATGACCCCAGAAAGAGGGAGTTGCAAATTCATGTGATCCAGTGCCGAGACCTTGCAGAAGCCAGGAAGCAGCGGACAGACCCGTGAGTTTGGGACCAGGGGATTGCTTGCCATTGTCCCTTTTTGCCCTGTTACTGGGATCAGGCCAAATGCCTTGAGGATCCTGAAGAAGTCATTTTTAACGATGCCTTCTCCAGTCCTTCCATACCAGCCTGCTGCACTAATCCTGTATAATTTCTTTGGGTTTTAACTGTTACATAACACGTGAAGTTGCCTTGTGCTGATTTTGTCAAGAGCTACTCTGTTTTTTCATGTCACTTCCTTATCCCTTTAACTGGAGCTGCTGCTGATTGAATCTGGAACTTCTTCGTGCAAAACAAGTTCTCTGAGCCACAGTCCCACCCTTCTTCTCTTGTTTTCCCTTTTCATTGTTTTCTCTCTCATTGTTTCAGTCTCAGTTCTTCTTCTTTGCTCACCAGTTGATGGTTGTGGCATTTCTGGGGTGGTTCTCTTTGAAATGAAGTAGACTCAGCTATGGGTCAAAGCTTGCCAGCTGTGGCAGTCAACCCAGGAAGTCTCCCTCAAGAGGTGACCTGTGTTCCCTTGTTTCACATCTCTCTCGTTCTTAGGTATGTCAAAACCTATCTTCTTCCTGACAAATCCAACCAAGGCAAGAGGAAAACAGCCATCAGGAAGCGGAGTCTAGATCCCATCTTCAGTGAGACGCTGAAGGTGAGAACTAGTGTTGGGGGACACTTCTATGTGTTCTTCTTATCACCTGGCTTCACCACCTTCTGAGCTCCCCTAAACACTGGCAGAGAAAGTGCAAAGGAGCCGGCAAATATATGTGGGCCACTAGGACCAGCAGCCCCCATCCCCACTTCTTTTCTGTAGCCTCTACTTTTTGCAGTGAGTTGTCCCAACTCATCCTTTCTAAAGATAATCAGAGAGAAATAGTTGAGAAGGGGAAAGTTTTTTTTAATTATTTATTAGATTTAATATACCGCCCTATCCCAACAGGGCTCAGGGCGGTGAACAATATAAAACATCATAAAATAACAATTTAAAATAGTTACATCCTAAAATAGTAGCCCACAACCCCACATATAAACCCAAAAACAACCCCCCTCAGAGAAGAGCAATGGGTCTCAGTGGTGTTAAAGACCCTTATAAACAGGGGGGCAGGGGTACAGGCACGGGCATGGGCACCATCAGCGGCTGGACCCCCCTAAGGCCCGGTGGAACAATTCGGTTTTACAGGCCCTGCGGAATTCTCCAAGGTCCCGCAGGGCCCGGATAGCTGGTGGTAGAGTGTTCCACCAGGCCGGTGCCAGAGCTGTAAAGGCCCTGGCCCGAGTAGAGGCCAGCCGCGTCATTGAGGGTCCAGGGATTTCCAGTAAGTTGGCCTCTGCTGACCGCAGAGGTCGAGCTGGGACATAAGGGGTAATGCGGTCCCGAAGGTACGAGGGTCCCAGGCCGCGTAAGGCCTTGAAGGTCAGTACCCACACCTTGAAAATGATTCGGAATTCAACCGGTAACCAATGCAGGCGGCGCAACACAGGATGAATATGCTCTCGAAAGGCGCCACCTGTGAGCAATCGAGCCGCCGCATTTTGGACCAGTTTCAGTTTCCGAATCAGACGCAAGGGAAGGCCCGCGTAGAGCGAGTTACAATAGTCTAGCCTGGAGGTGACCGTTGCATGGATCACAGTGGCTAGATCGGTGTTGGAGAGGAAGGGAGCCAACCGACGGGCCTGTCGAAGGTGGAAAAACGCAACCCGGGTTATATGGGCCACCTGGGTCTCCATTGAAAGAGACGAATCCAGGTGGACCCCCAGGCTGCGGACGGAGGAGGTCGGCGCCAATGTGACCCCCTCCCACACCGGCGGTTGGAAATTGCCAATCTCTGCACCCCGACCAAGCCAAAGGATCTCCGTCTTCGATGGATTAAGTTTTAACCTGCTCTGTTGTAGCCAACCCACAACTGCCTCCAGACAGTGCTGTAGAGCTGCAGGGGCGGCGGCAGCTCCCCCCCCCCCGCCCCCATCAACAGAATGAGCTGAGTGTCATCAGCGTACTGATGGCAGATCAGCCCAAAGCTCTGTACCAACTGAGCAAGGGGTCGCATATAGATGTTAAACAACAGTGGGGACAGCAATGCCCCCTGAGGCACACCGCAATGAAGCGGGCACCTCTGGGAAGCTTTGTCCCCACACCACACTTGCTGACTCCACCCCCGGAGGAACGAGACAATCCATTGAAGGACAGTGCCCCGGACCCCGGAAGCGGCCAGGCGGTGGGTCAAAAGGTCGTGATCGACCACATCAAACACTGCAGTGAGATCTAACAACACCAGCAGCACTGATCCGCCTCGGTCAAGTTGCATACGGAGCGTGTCTGTGACAGCGACGAGAACCGTCTCCGTCCCATGCCCAGCACGGAAACCGGATTGGAAGGGGTCAAGTAGCCAGTCTTGTCATCAGAATCAGACCACTGATTTATTCCGCTCAGCCTTATATATTCAGACTGGCAGTAGCTCTTTGGGTCTTTCCTCCCAGTTACTACCTGAGATCCTGTTGACTGGACATACCAAGATTGTACCTGGTATTTTTGGGTAGGCAGAGTGTGTGATCCTGTGCTGAGCTGCAGCCCCTCTTAGATCATGAACTGAGGAATATGTCAATTTGGGATTTCTTTTTTAAAGCCCTCTGGTGGCATGGGATGGAAGGGCCGCCAAAGCAGATTGAAACAAGGAAAGTGCAGGGGAAACTAGCTATGGATGTTCCCTTCCTAATGCAAATGCAAGTTCCACAAAGAATCATGGATCTGTGGATGCAACCTTGCAAGTGATGTGCTGCAGTGAGGTCCCTGGTTCTTCTAATCCATTTGGCTGTCGACTGGACTCTAACCATGTTTGTTTCTTCTGCTGTTCCTTCTTTCTCTCTGCCCTCCCCATCCACCTCCCATCTCCTCTCCTGGGGTGCAGTACAAGATTGACAAGGCTGAGCTCCAGGGTCGCACCTTGAACCTATCCGTCTGGCATCACGATTCCTTAAACAGAAATCTCTTCTTGGGAGAAGTGGAGATAGAGCTGAAGGCCTGGGACTGGAGCAACACCGGTCCCCAGTGGTTCAACCTCCAGCCCAGGGTAAATATCTTTGGCTTAAAACCAGTGGGTTGGGTCCTGTTAGGTCTCAGACATGTAGTCAATAAACAGACTCTGGATTTTTAATCAGTAGTGTTTATTGATAGGCAGCAAGCACCTAGCTTTAGGAAGCCAGTTCTGCTAGACCTGGCGTTTGCAGTTTCATTTATCCCCCTGGATTTCCCCCCCTCCTGTTTTCCCAGAGAATATGTGAAAGAGAATGTGTGAAAGAGATGTTTTGGAGCTAGGCGCCCCAAGGCCAGCGCAGAGAGAGGTATGGGCACCTGGCAGCCTTCCCCTGCAGAGCTAGAGCACTTGCCATCTACCCGGGGATCAACTAGCAGGGTCAGCCTAGTTATCTGCATATGTAAGCGTATACAGAAAGATCAGTAGAAAAGGGTCCATTTACATATCAC
Source organism: Sphaerodactylus townsendi (assembly GCF_021028975.2). Lineage (NCBI taxonomy): Eukaryota > Metazoa > Chordata > Lepidosauria > Squamata > Sphaerodactylidae > Sphaerodactylus > Sphaerodactylus townsendi. The sequence goes on from NC_059430.1 coordinate 104,152,496, forward strand.
AGGTTTGGTTACAACAACCAAGCAACAGCAAAGTGAAAGTACATTTCCCTCACCCAGGTGCCATCCTTAACACTTTGCATCACACAGCCGTTTGAAGTAAGGATGGCCCTCAGTCACCAGGCCCCATTCCTGACAGGTCCACACTAAATTTTCTATTAATGGAAGGGGAAGTATAATTTGCATCAACTCCCTCTTGCAGCTGCAGACCCCAGGGTGGCCCCTTGTGACATTCTTGAGGGTCCCGTCTCCCAGGATCAGCATTTCGGGGAGACCCGTGGCCAGCAGTGGGAAGCAAGAAAATTCTGCTTCACTGATGGAGGTGCCTTCTGCTAGTGGAAACCTTAACCTGGGTCAAACCAATAGTTTTTCCACCCCCTTTTATCTTCTGAACTGCAGCATTTTTTGGGGGGCCGTTCAGCTGATTCCATTCTCTGATTGGTTCCCCTTTTCAGTTCTGTCTTCCCAAAGCTGCTTTCTGGCAGAGGCGAAACAAGCAAAGAGAGACTTGCTTAGTTCTCTGCCCCCTAATGATTGCCATGATGTGAAGTGCACCCAAGGGGCATTTTTTTTTCCTCCAAAGGAATTTTGGGAGAGCCTCAGTCCCATACCACTAAATCTTGCAAGCCCATGACTTTTCCTTACTAACCCAGAGGGTTACTGATGAAATCAACCCAGGAGCATATTGTGCAAAGCCTCCTACACCCCATGGCCAACTGTGCCCTCTTTCTCATGTGGTGTTTCCTCCAGAGTATTTCAAAACCTGCACACCCAGAAAAATAGCAGGAAAAAGATCTGGGCTCAGATACTCCCTGTAACCTGGTTCATTTGCTGTTGTGTTCCTGGTTAGTGGATTCTGTAGCATGGAATGCATTCCCTCCAAAGCTCCTCCTTCATTTTTTAAAAACTATATGAACCAGCAAAAGTGTATTGTACTAAACATGTTCAGGGTTTAGCTTTAAACGGGGTCAGCAACTGGAAACCTCCAGCCCAAACCTGGTCACCATGTGGTTTTGCAGTTGCCAACACAGCAGAAGGCTAAAAAATGAAGTGATGCAAATTTGTGAGAACAGCAGACAGACCACTGCTCGGTTTCCCATGACTTGGCCTTCCGAGTCACTTTTCCAGAACTCTAATTGCATCTTTGGTTTCTGCCAGGTATCTTCCTTTCTGAAAATGTGTGTTTAATGGTTTCATACAGCTTTATTGCTTTGTGTTTATAAAGCACCCTGAATGCCAGCTGGTGGGCAGATTATACAGATGCTCCTATCAAATGCCAAAAACCAACAGTGCTGGCACCTCCCAGCTGATGTTCTCACTCACTCATGCTCCCTTCAACCTTGGCCATTTTTCCTGATGCTTACCTGGCTGCATTCTCCCTTTTGTGACCCATATGTCTGTCTCTCTGTCCCAGACGCCACTCACTCCCGATGCTCTGCCCAACCGCGGCAAACTTAATGTAGCCCTGAAGTTTATCCCAGCTGGCTTGGAAGGTAAGTGTTGCTACAGCTTCTATTTCCTATCCCAATTATTTGGGTTCCTATCCTAATGGGTTCCTCTCCCAATGATTTGGGTTCCAGACATTTCAAGTCGCTTCGTCAACCCTCTACAAAGCCACTGACTCATCTGATCAGGAAGCCAAAGCGCAGTCTCCCTTCCTCCTCCAGCAAGTAGCCAGTCCCCAGAGAGGGCAAAATTGGATTTCTGAAGTGTATTTTTTTCAGGGTGGGAAATCACCTTTTTTGGGGGTGATGGACCATAAAAGCCAGCATGGTACAGTGGTTACAGTTTCACACTAGAATATGGAAGACTCAGGTTCAAAGCCATGGCTGACCTTGGCCTGTCACTCTCACCCACTCTCTCCTACCTCACAGGGCTGTTGTGAAAATAAACATGGAAAAGAGAATGATGTTGTACATCACTTTGGGTTCCCATTAGGGGGAAAATGGGTTATAAATAATAGACTCTAGGGGTGTAAAAAGGACAAAACAGCAACAAACTAAATACAACCTACTGTGTTAGATCCAGCCAGCTTTTCTGCTAATGAAAATGGGAGCAGGGAGTCCCCTTTGATTAAAAAAAATGGCTATGCTGGGGATCATGGGACCTGCACAGACAAAAAATGAGAGGGGGCTGTAGTAATGGTGGGAATTATGTGAAACTGAGTGAAAAAATGGTTGGACCCAACCTAATGGACTTTATATTAGTTATGATAAATGAATGGAATTTTAATTTGCTATACAACTGAAAAAGGCCAAGTATGTTCAGTCATTCCAGTGTTTTTGCTGGTCAGAATGCTGGAGACAGCAGCATTTTTACTGTATGCAAAAGAGGAGGTGGTTTGATAACCTGCTTTGTTTCTACCTTTAAGGAGTCTAAAAGTGGCTTACAATCACCTTTCCTTCCCCTCCCTACAACAGACACCTTGTGAGGTAGGTGGGACTGAGAGACTCCAGATTTGAGTCTGCTGCTCTTAACCACCACACCACACTTGCTGTCATTTGAGGAGAGCAGGTAAAGGGAATTACCTGTAAAAAAAACCCTGAATATTCAGAAAAGGATCCTATAGTGCCAGCCTATTCTGAGTTCCTCCCATCTAACCCCATTGACTTCAGTGGGGTCACACCAGAGGAACTGTAAAGGATTGTAGTTCTTAAATATCACAGAAGAGAGCAGTTCCCATATCCTGTGACCACAGTCCTGAACTTCATACTGTTTTTATTTTGAATTGAGGAAGGATCGGGTGCCTCTGAGGATGGGAGGGGGCAGGGCAATTCTGACTGGTGTAAGATGGGAGAGTTTCATTGGGTCAGGGCAGCTGGTGAGGCCTCCCCAGTCCCTTTGTTGATGTGGCTTTCTTTCAGGGGCAGGGCTTCCTCCCAGCGGAGAGTTGCACATCTGGGTGAAGAATGCCCAGAACCTGATTCCCTTCAAGGGCAGTTCTGTGGACTCCTTTGTTCAGTGGTGAGTATCTTCCAACACTCAGGCCCCTTCCACACATGCAGAATAATGCACTTTCGGTCCACTTTCAATGCGGAATAGCAAAATCCGCTTGCAAACAATTGTGAAAGTGGATTGAAAGTGCATTATTATTGTGCATGTGTGGAAGGGGCCTGAGTCAGTTGTGTTCTGGGGCACAAGGGGGCTCATAAGCAAAATGGAGGGCAGAGGCAGGAGCTTGTCTGCCACAGGGGGTTGCCTGATAACCCAAATTCAGTAGTGGGATCCAAAAATTTTAGTAACAAGTTCCCATAGTGGTGGGATTCAAACTGTGGTGTAGCGCCAATGGGCCTGGGCGGGGCACAACGGGGGCGTGGCTGGGCATTCCTGGGCGGGGCATTCCTGGGCAGGGCTGTGGCAAGGACGCAGCCACTGCACCGGTCCTTGGGCGGGAAACGAATGCATGCAGGCGCAGGCTGCCACGCACGCCGGTGCACCTCCTGCTAGACTGCTTCAAGTTCTGTGTGCTACTGCTGAGAGGAGGGGCATAACTAAGGCAAAAATCACCAATTAGTAACCCCCTCTCGGCACACAATAATTAGTAACCTACTCTCGGGAACCTGTGAGAACCTGCTGGATCCCACCTCTGCCCGAATTCCTCCCTAACTGAATGCACTTTCTTCTGTTTCCAGCTACATCCTCCCTGACGACACCAAGGCAAGCCGCCAGAAGACCCGCATTGTGAAGAAGAGCCTCAGCCCGATTTTCAACCATACCATGGTCTACGATGGATTCCAGGCCAAGGACTTGGCAGAGGCATGTGCCGAGTTCACCATCTGGGACCAAATCCACTTCTCCAGGCAGCGGCTCGGAGGCATCCGACTGAGTCTTGGCACAGGTAAGGCCTCGATGGGAGTCCTGGGGTGGGCTCGGAACTCTACATTGAGGGCAACTAGGCCACCCCTTTCACGAGACCATCTTATCCATTTTTAAAGCCTTGTGGCCATTGCCGTGTCTGCCAATTAGTTACTCTTTCAGTAAAGAAGTGCTTCCTGGCATCCACCCTAAATCGACCAACTTCATTGGGTGCCCTGGACTATGGGAGTTCTCTCTATGCATTTTCTCCACCTCCACCATAATTTTATGAACTTCTGTTTCACGCACACCCTTCGTTGTCTGTCTTCTAAACTGAAAAGACTCCTGAGCCTTTCCTCATAGGAAGGAACTCCAACCTTTTAATCACCTTGGCTGCAGCTTCCAAACTGCAATATTTATTTTTGTAGCTATGGCATTGAGAGAGCTATACAAGGCCCCACGGCTAATTGACCACAGGGGTGCCTTGAATGAGCTCCCACAATTCAGTTTTTTGCAGCTGCTGGCCCAGGTACTGCTGTGCCTTTGTAATGGCTCTCGTTTCCACCTGGGAAAGGTAGCCAGGAGAAGCTTATGTGCGGAGGCTGATAGAAGGAGCATGAAGGAGCTGGCACTCAGGGTTAGGTAGGGTGAAGGGGACACTCTTTCAAAACTAAAGAACAAACCAGGGAGTGGGCTGGGAGAGAACCGTTTGGAGAAAATTCAGTGGAGCATTCAGAAGAGTTTGGATTTATACCTCACCTTTCTCTCCTGTAAGGAGACTCAAGGTGGCTTACAAGCTCTTTTCCCTTCCTCTCCCCACAACAGACACCTTGTGAAGAAGGTGGGGCTGAGAAAGTTCTGAGAACTGTGACTAGCCCAAGGTCACTCAGCAGGAATTTAGGAGTGTGGAAACACATCTGGTTCACCAGATAAGCCTCTGCCACTCAAGTGGAGGAGTGGGGAATCAAACCCGGCTCTCCAGATTAGAATCCACCTGCTCTTAACCACTACACCCCGCTGGCTCTCATTCAGTGTACGTTCACTTGCACTTCTCACTCTGCTTGTGTAGGCCAAGTCTGGCTTGTTGTTGCTGCTTGTATGAAAAGGGACCCCGTGCAAGCTGAATCCTGCCTCCTGAATTTGGAAGGCTTCTTGGGAGACAGGCTCAAAGTCTGCAGAGGATGGCAGAGTTGCTGGCTCTGATTTTCTTGCTGTTTATCTTTGCTCACCTGAGCTGCAAGTTGTTCCTCCTCCCTCTCTTGCCCATGGGAACAATTATGTGCTAAGACCAACAAATACAGCAAGACACAGGAGACAGGCAGGCCCTGATATCCTGGGTGTGGATGGATAGCATCCTGGCTTATCTTTCCTGCTTTGGGGAGAGCTGTCAAGATTCTCAGCAGGCAAGAGCCTTCGGCATGGCTATCAGGTGTGAAGAGAAAACTGGTACAACAATGTTTTATGGGTGGTATATTAGACCAAAAGATATAGCAAAAGCTAACAGAGATTATAACAGTAAATGCTGGAGAGGCCAAAATACTCGTGGGACATTTTCATATGTGATGGATGTGTAAAAAAGCAAGAAAATATTGGATAATGATTCACAGGGAGATGCAGAAGATGGTCAAAATCAAATTAGCTTTAGACCCCGTAAGTGTGTTATGCTGCCAAGCAATGTACTAACAAGGTACAATGAACTATTTAAATATATGGGGACTGCTGCCAAGGTGGTATATGCCTCAAAGTTGAAAGAAGACAACATTCCTGACTTGAATGAATGGATAAGTAAACTAACAGAATATGCAATAATGGCAAAATTAATGCCTTTAGTGCATTATAGCCCAGTTACAGAATTTAAAAATAAATGGACTATATTATTAACTTAAATAAGTTGAGGTTATGATGAGTAAACCATAGAATTGGAAACTCATAACTAAATAATTAGTGAGCACAAGTAAGAATATAGTACATATATGCTGTTAGGTGATCAAAATGAAGAGTAAAATAAAATGTTTCCTAAACTTGTGAATATATCGAAATTAATAAATATGAATTGTAATAGTTGGAAAAATGTAAGACTGCAAGCTTCATGTGAAGAATCTTCTTCTCTTCTTTGTATTGTTTGTCAAAAAAATTGAAAATAAATTTTTAAACGTTTTTAAAAAGAGTATTCGGCATGGCCAAATGCCAAGCTGGTGGAAAAGACTGCACCTCTTCTGTATGCAGCTGGGTGATCCCATGTCTGAGTGCTCCCCTAGATTATAAACTCCTTGCAAGCAGAAAACTAGCACCATAGGCAAAAAAGGTGGGCTATAACCCCATTTCACCCTGTGTTGCTAATTTTCCTCTTGTGGAGAATTGTTACTGTAGAGGAGCATTTGAGCTCTGCAGGCAGAAATGGCAAAGTATTTGTATTTATTTAGGTATTTATATCTTTTTCTTCCCCAATGGGGACCCAGAGTGGCATACAATATTCTCCCCTCCTCCATTTTATCCTCACAACAACAACCCTGTCAGGTTGGTTAGACTGAGAGAGCCCAAGGTCCCCTCAGTGAGCTCCATGGCTGAGTGTGGATTCAAACCTGGGTCCCTGAGATCTTGGTCCAGCACTCTAATCACTGCACCACCCTGAGACTTGCACTTCATTTCCCCATAGGGTCAGGACATAGCAAAGCTGCCTTGAATCACAGAGAAAGGTGGGGTATAAATGTTTTAATAAATAAAATTTTAGCCTGTGGCTACACTCATGCCAACATGCATAAGAGGCAGCCAAGTATGTCTTGTATCTAGTAGCCCCTGCCAGTCCTAGATAAATCAGAGTCTCCTACTGCCAAAAGATTAGGAACAGCCCTGCTGGATCAGACCAGTGATGCATCTAGTCCAGCACCTTGTTACATATACCAAGTTGCTCTGGAAGTTCAACAAACAGGATGTAGAGGCCGAGGCCCTGCCTTGCTGCTACCTCTTAGCACTGGTATTCAGCAACCGACTGCTTCCAACGATGGAAGTTCTAAATATGGCTGGTCGCTGTCAGTGGATCTCTTGATTGATCCCATGATGTCTCACAGATCTTTTTTTTTTAATGTAGGCAAGAGCTATGGACTGCCAGTGGCCTGGATGGATTCAACCGAAGAAGAACGCCACGTATGGGAGACGGTGTTCAACAAGACAGGCCAGTGGGTGGAAGCCGGCCTTCCTGTGCGGACCAATTTGAGCCATAGGACTTAATCCTCTCCCCGGTTAGTCTGCAGTAGAACACCTGTATGGGACAAGGAGATGGAGATGAACCAAGACCCCTCCTGCAAAGATCTCTAGCACCTCATGGCAGCAGAGAGCCCTCCCAGGGTCCCCAGTGCTGCCAACCATGCCTAAAGGCATCTTTGCTCTTCCAAATTCAAGGGGGAGGCTGTTCTTGTAGGCCTGGTGCTGAGATAAGTTGAAAAACATACACATGCATCCCCTCCTAGGCTAGCCACAGGGTTCTCTGGCTGCCCTCAGTTCCTTTCCCCTCCCTGCTTTGTCAACACAGACAAATATGGCTTCCACATTTTTATTCACTTCCTTTCTCCTGCACTTTACATTCCCATCCTGGTGGTGGCACACTGAGAAACCAACCCCTTCGTCCACTCCTTCAGCCATCCTGGCCTCCTTTCTGCTCTTCAGGTTAGGCCCGCGAGTGTTTCGGTCATCTCTTTCTCCCGATGACAGTCGTGTTTTTCAGCTGCGGCCTTTGCTGCCGAGTGAGGCTCATAACCCACAGCTTGTAGCAAGCAGGGAGTGTTTGCTGCTCTGCTAAGAGCAGCCCTGGGTGCAACATTGCAGCGTAGCTCAGAACCCCTCTGCCTCTCTTGCAAATTCTGGCCTGGGGAAGGAATACCCCCCTTTTCCCTCATCTGCAGAAATGGACTCCGGGCGAGGTTTCCTTCAGGCCTTGTTTCCGGCAGGGGAAGCTGGAGCAGACTTTTCTCACCGAACAGTAGATGAGATTTAAGCAGCCGCCTTTCACTGAGGCAAGATGGGGATTGAGCTTTCTGCCGTTGAGCTTCCTTGCAGCTTTGCAAGGATACAGTCTACCAATAGTGGGGCCTGTATGGCTCGAGACATTGTCCGCCCTGTCCTCTCACTCTGCTCTGGAATGCTGGGCGTGGCTTTGCCGGTGTTCTGTGATGGCCCTCCAGATGCAGCACACCATTCCGCCTCTGCCAGAAGAAGAAAGGACAATTGCAGGCGTTAAACCTCTTGCTGGTTAGGCTGAGGTGGCTCACAATGCCTTGGACTATGGCACAGGAACAGCTAAGGGCAGGAAAGGCCCAGCAGCTCAGTGGGCCTGTCCTGTAAAACTTGACCATTCAGAACCACATGAGTGGCCCAGGAAATGATTCGACTGCCCCAAAGGGCTGCAGTCACCAATAAAGGGTCTTAATCTATCTGCTGCTACCTCTTCAATGGCTTCCATGAGTTTGGTTCTTTTTCCCACTTCAAGAAGTAGTGACTGGCTTCCATAGGAGTGGGGATATTCAGGTCACAGGCTTTGGGCCTGCCTGCTGTTGGAACCGCACCTCTGTTTTACAACCAAAATAAACTGTGGGTTGCTTATTGTGCTTCCTGAGGTCTGGATGCTTTGTCACGGGGGCAGGGCTTTGCGAAGCAGCAGAAAGACTATAGCGTGGGGGTCCCTAACCTTTTTGAGGCTGTGGGCGTTTTGGGGGTTTTGAGAATACGATGCAGGTACCACAATAAATTGCTGCTATGGGCTGATGGGACCAATCATAAAATGGCTGCCATGATGGTGAGTGGGGCCAATTGAAAAGGCTGTCATCAGGGCTGGGTGCAAAATGGTGGGACTGCCCACAAGCTCAGTTTTGATGACAGAGGCAGCTGTTTTCAGATAGGTGCTTCCTGGACACCCAAAAGTGATGCCTCCTGGGCAGTGGTGGGATCCAAAAATTTTAGTAACAGGTTCCCATGATGGTGGGATTCAAACTGTGGCGTAGCCCCAATGGGGCTGGGCGGGGCACAACGGGGGCGTGGCCGGGCATTCTGGGGGCGGGGCATTCCTGGGCAGGGCTGTGGCAAGGACGCAGCCGCTGCGCCGGTCCTTGGATGGGAAACGAATGCATGCAGGCGCAGGCTGCCATGCATACAGGTGCACCTCCTGCTAGACTGCTTCAAGTTCTGCGCACTACTGCTGAGAAGAGGGGTGTAACTAAGGCAAAAATCACGTGGCAAAATCACCAATTAGTAACCCCCTCTCGGCACACACAAATAATTAGTAACCTACTCTCGGGAACCTGTGAGAACTTGCTGGATCCCACCTCTGCTCCTGGGTGCTGGTGAAATGCTTCCTGTTCCAATGAAATTGAGGGAAGCCAGCTTCAATTGGCTCTTTGCCTTGTTGGGAGAAGCAAGTGCATTCCAGGAAAGACACCGGGCACCTTCACGCTCACGGGATCACTATTTAAAGAACCCTCAATGGAGATTTTTTAAAATTGCCTTGCTAGATTAGGTGAAGTTCCTTCTCAGCCCAGCATCTGTTTCTGGCAAAAGCCTGTTGATCACTTCTCCCCTTCTCCTTTTGTTAGCTTCTAGGATCAGGTATTCTCAGAAAGTCAAACTACACGGTACTAGATCCACATTGTGCTGCTCTGTACCTGCTGCTTGCAACTCCATCCCATGTCCTAAGAGCAGCCTTGCTGGATCAGACCAATGGTCCATCTAATCCAGGTCCAGTTTTACACAGAGGCCAAACAATTGCTGTGGGGCTGACCGGCAACATCGCTTACCGGCAAACTGCTTCTCAGCATCTGATTAGCAGCGGTGTTGTGCTGCTGCACCCGTGTCCTCCAATAATCTGTCCAGCCCTTTTCTAACACCCATCTTAAACAGTGGCTGTCACCACATCTGGTGATGGTGAGTTTCACAAGTCAACCATCTGTTGTGTAGAACAGGAGTTCTTTCTGTGTGTGCCTTGAATCCACTGTCAATCTGTTCTGTGTAGTGACTCTATGTTCTAGTGTGTGTGTAAAGTGCCATCTAGTTGCAGCTAACTTACAGCAACCCCAACAAGGGGTGTTTCTAGGCCAGTGAAAAGCAGAGGTGGTCAACCCTTGCCTTCCTCCCTAGAGCCTCCCTTGGTGGTCTACCTTCCAAGTTATGACCTTAGCTTTCAAGATCTGATGAGACTGAGCTATACCATGCAGCTTTCTGCCCCCCTGTTCTAGTATTAGGGTGAAGGGGAAAAAGTTTCTGTTCTTTTTCTCCACACCATGTTGGGAGGAGGTTTCTGATGAACAACGCTTCCGTTGATTTATTTTATCGTTGGTTTTAAAATAAGGGAGGAAGAGCAGGCTTGCAGTCAGAAGTGGGATTCAGCCAGTTTGCACTGGTTCTACCGAACCAGTAGCGAACTGGCTGAATCACATTATGGCACCTTGGCAGGCCGCACCAGGGTTGGCCCAATCTGTGGCCGGGCAGGTCCCCTCCCCCCGTGGGGGGCCAGTCAGCCACTGATGGGGCTGTGCGTCTCTGGGCCGGTGGCGTGGCCTTCGAGGGAGCCTCTCTTGAAGGCTGCGCTGCCAGACCAGAGGTGTGCGGCATGGCCCAATCGGCGGCTTGCTGCTGCCCTGAAACCGCTTTCTTCCCTTGTCTCCCCCTACCCAACATCGGAAAGGGGGGGCAGGGGTGCATCAGTCAAGTAAGTGGATGGCGGTGGGGGGCACAGTGGGAGGGGGAACTGGTGGTTGATTAGTTTAAATCCCACCACTGCTTGCAGCCCTACCTGATGCAGGTATACCGGAGGTCGTCTTTGGTAGCACAGTTCAACAAGATGGGCAAAGTGAAGCCGTGGTCCATAAGCTGGGAAGCAGAGAAAGAAGTATTAGTGACAGCTTGCCAGATGTGTGGGGTGCAACAGAATGTCTCCAGTGTGAGTGTGTGTATGTGTAGGGATCGTGTACAGCACACGCAAGGCAGAAACTGGCAGAGGTCGATCCAGCCAAGCCACGTGCAACTCACTTTGGAAGCAGGGCTGCATTTTGAAGAGTGTGCTGCCAGATCAAGGCCTAACCGGAAACGTGGAGAGACTGCAAAGGGCCCCACTGGGCCCGTGTCCACCAGTACTTTCCTGCACACAGATCCTGGTCACAAGTCACAGTGTGTGCATGTACAATCCATGTACACTGCAAAGAGGGTTGCACTGACCTGTCACTGTTGTTCGCTGAGTCATCACCACAATGATGAACTCTTGGTTTTTCGTTATGTGGGTGTTACATTTGGCATATATGCTGCTGGTCACGTGAACTAAACTCCACACTGAGCCAGGTACCGGTACCGGTTTCATTTGGAAAGCAAATGCATGTTGGCTTGTTCTCACAAACAGGGGTATGAACATACGTGCAAGTTGAGTGTGCACAGGGTTGCCAACCTCCAGGGATGCCAACCATAATACTATTGGGGTAGGTGCCCTAAAGCACAGGTGTCAAACTTGTGGCCCTCCAGATGTTGTGGACTACAGTTCCCATCATCCCCTGCCAGCATGGTGATGGCAGGGGATGATGGGCACTGTAGTCCATAACATCTGGAGGGCCACAAGTTTGACACCTACGCCCTAAAGGTTTAAAAAAAGGGTAAAACCCTGCACCAAATGTGTTCTCCTGGAATTACAACTGATCTCCAGCCTTCAGAGATCAATTTCAACAAAGATCAAGAGCATCTCATCATTTCAGAAAGGGGAAGTGGTTTGCTTTGGAAGCGGTGCTTCTGCTTTCTTCAGCCACTGGCCGCTCTCCTAAATGAGTCAAGCCAGCCGGCATAGAGACTCCTCCACATTCCAGTTTAATGGAGAACAAAGGGAGGGCCAGACTTCTCGCAGCTAGGAGGGGATGCTTGCACAGGAGCCCACAAAGGCAACTGACCGTTGTGATGGAGTCTTTGTCTACCCCGTGCTGCTCCAGCCACTCAACAAGCAGGAGGTCTACAGCCTCTTCTTCTCTCCTCAAGAGATGAGGTAAGCGAGAGCTAGAAATTCCTGTAGGGAATGGAGAAAAGAAAATCAAGAAGAGGTCTTCTGGATGAGGCAATTCTGTTTGTTCACAGCTAAATGATGCTGGGGAACTCAGAAGCAAACCATGAAGACAACAGCCCACACTGGTATGGATGTATATGAAGAAGAGTTTGGATTTATACCCCGCCTTTCTCTCCTGTAAGGAGATTCAAGGTGGCTTACAAGCTCCTTTCCCTTCCTCTCCCCACAACAGACACCTTGTGAGGTAGGCAGGGCTCTGAGAGAATGGTGACTAGGCCAAGAACACCCAGCAGGAATGTAGGAAACACATCTGATTCATCAGATAAGCCTCTGCTGCTCAGGTGGAGGAGTGGGGAATCAAACCCGGTTCTCCAGATTAGAATCCACCTGCTCTTAAAACCACTACACCACACTGGCTCTCAAGCCTGGAGGTTTCATTTAGCTATCATGGTTTCGCTCAGAAAACGTTTATGATGAAATGCTCCCTTTCAAATGGTTTCTTCCAATGCCTGCCTTAGTGTGGTAACTGGTTCTAAATGACAGCTAACCTCCCGCCCCAACCTCACCCTACAGAAAGGCTGGCATGGGGGGCTTACCCTGCAAATGCCAGTGATTCAGATTCGGGGAGAATGAAGGGGGGAGGGGTCTCTGCACAGGTGGCTGAGGAACTAAAGTTAATCCTTTCTTGAGCTGTGCATAAACGATTCTGCAGAATTTACCATATTAATCATTTGCAAAACAAGTTTCTAGCCCTCATAGCTGCAAAAAATGTGTTCAAAAATAAAATGGACAATGCCCGAAGAAACCTTATCAGCCAGAGCAATGGCTGGGCTTTCTGAAAGTAGGGCTTTGTCTCCCCCCACCCTCCATTTTTGACCAATAGACTCAGAATTATGCCAAGTAAGATCGCTGGTACAGATCTGCATCATGTTGAATCCAGCTTTTCTTGAAACAGATTTTGCACTACCTGGGTGCCGAGTTCAAACTTGTTCAGTGCAATGAAGGCACAGCCTTGTGGACCACGAAACACTAAAGGCACAGCCCTGTTTTGGCATGCACCAGGATGGGGAGGGTTTCCAATCTAAACCTTCCATCTCGATGGATCTCACCTATTGGCTTGGCCTCTCTTAGAACCCAGACATCCTTTTCCATGCGCTGCAATGCCTCTTGAAGGAGTCTCTGGCATTCATGCTCCTTCTTCATCAGTTCCCACTGCAATCTGGTGAAACAGAAAAGGGGAGAAAAGAGTCTGCTTTGTGTGCAACCACGATGGTGGGCCTCCATGGGAGTGTGACCTAGTTAAACACTGAACCAAAAGGATAAAGAAGAAGAGTTGGATTTATATCCCCCCTTTCTCTCCTATAGGAGACTCAAAGGGGCTTACAATCTCCTTATCCTCCCTTCCTCACAACAAACACCCTGTGAGGTAGGTGGGGCTGAGAGAGCTCAGAAGAATTGTGACTAGCCCAAGGTTACCCAGCTGGTATGTGTTGGAGTGCACTGGCTAATCTGAATTCCCAAGACAAGCCTCCACAGCTCAGGCAGAAGAGCGGGGATTCAAACCCGGTTCCTCCAGATTAGAGTACACCTGCTCTTAACCTAAGCAGCACTCTCCTAAGCAGTACGCACAGTGTGATGTGAGAAACTGCTAGGCCACTGTCACTCAATGGACTGGGGGTGTTCTGAGCGCACAGCAGAGAACTGGTGTGGGTAGAGATAACAAAACCTACAGGGAGCACTGAAGATTTTAGAAGAAGAAGAAGAGGAGGAGGAAGAGGAGGAGGAGGAGTTTGGATTTATACCCCACCTTTCCTGTAAGGAGTTTCAAAAGGGCCTACAAACTTCTTCCCCTTCCTCTCCCCACAACAGACACCTTGTGAGGTAGGTGGGGCTGAGAGAGTTCCCAAGAACTGTGACTAGTCCAAGGTCACCCAGCAGGAATGTAGGAGTGTGGAAACACATCTGGTTCACCACATAAGCCACTCAGCAACTCAGGTGGAGGAATGGGGAATCATGCAGGAGAAAGAGGACGCTGTATCTCTCAGCATGCACAATGGGGGAAAGATTGAATTCCCTCTGGTTTAGCTGGGACACATACATAAAGCTGCTTATTAATGAGTTATATGACCCATCCATCAAGGTCAACATTGCCTATTCTGACTGACAGCAGATCTCCAGGGCCTCTGGTCACATCCCCTGACCTGGTCAACGGGAGATGCCTGGGATTGAACCTGGGACCTTCTATTTGCCAAGCAAATGCTTTACCACTGAGCCACACACCTACTAGTTTTCAGGACTTTCTGTCATGATGTCATATCTGCTCCTTCCTGATTGGGTGGTGGGGCAGGTTCTGGCCCTACCTGACAATGCTGCCTCCCCTTCTCACAGGCCCCTCCAGTTACCAACACTGTCAATTACCCAAATCATCCCAAAAGGGGAAAGAATCCAGCACTACCACCACCTCATGCACTTAACCATGTTTGAATCGATCAAAGAAAAGGCTTACCTTTGTGTCTCTGCCTGCAGATGGCCCAGCTGGGCAAAGAGGGACCCACGGCTCTTCAGGGGGTGTTGGGAGTCCAGCCAGCTGCCATTGCTGCTGGTGCCGATTCCAGAGCTTGGTGTGTCTGAGCTGCCCTTCACAGTTTTGCCGAGGTTTTGGAATGAAGGTGGCTCGTCCTGCATCGAAAGTGCCCCTTCTTCCTCCTCTTCCTCATTGATGGGCGGTCCACAGCCTTTCTCGAGTGAGAGCAATGGCTTCACTTTGAGGTCTAAATGAGCCAGAGAAGCCCAGATGAAACACAGAAGCTGCGGCTCAGTGAACAGACCAAGCGTCCAGTTGCACACCAGGAAACCCTATCTCCAAAACTGGAATGCCAGTTTGATTCTTAAGACTACAACCCAGGCACTCTGACTCCCCCAGTTACGGAAGTGCAGGATTCTAGGGCACACCCCAACACCCACCCACTCACCACTGAAGCCCGCAAAGGAACCATTTCTTCCTCTCTCCAGAGGACAAAATGGTGGAGTTCCGTTTCTCAGGACCGACCGCCACCTCCCTGCCTGCGCCTTACCTTTCAAGAGAACAGTGAAAGCTGCTTGGACCGCCTGCCCCATGAGGTTGTCCAGTGCAAACACCCAGTGCGGCTTAATCTGCAGCTTCCGTAGTGCCTGCTTCACCTGTGGGAGGGGAAAAGGACGTCCACAAGGTCAGCTGAGCATCTCTCTTCCCACTGGCGTCAGGCGCACAGACTCTCCTCTGCCACACAGGCTACAGAACACGGAATCAGACTGAAGTATCCCTCAAAAGCCCAGCAGCAGTAGGCTCAAAGTCCTATCTAGGCTAAATATGTACCAGTTCTTTGATTATGCTGCACTTTGAATGTTATAGTGTATTGTGAACTGCCTAGAGCCGTGGTGGCGAACCTATGACACTCCAGATGTTCATGGACTACAATTCCCATCAGCCCCTGACAGCACGGCCAATTGGCCAGGCTGGCAGGGGCTGATGGGAATTGTAGTCCATGAACGTCTGGAGTGCCATAAGTTCGCCACTTCTGGCCTAGAGCCCTTTGGGGATGAGGCGGTCTATGAAATCTAATTTAATAAAATAAGTAAGTAAGTAAGTAAGTAAGTAAGTAAGTCCTTTAAAAAATGAGGAATGTTCCAGCCCCAGGTCCCATCTCACGATAGGAGAGCTGAAGATATAGGTTATGATATGGGATTTCTTTTTTGCTATCAAGTCACAGCTGACTTAACTTGACCCTGTGGGATTCCCCAGAGGCGTGGGGGGGGGGGGAGGGGGAATGGCACCCAGGGCAAAACCTCTCCAGGCGCCCCACCCCCACCCCCTAGTGCCCCACTTACCTGGCTGGGCTGCCGCCGGATGCCCCTCAGCCCCGCTTCGCCAGGCGGCTCCTTTGGCCGGGCTGCTCCTTCAAGGGCTGCATGGCGGCAGCCCAGTCAAACTGCTCCTTCAGCAGGTGGAGGCTCCGCTGGCTGAAGGAGCCGCCTGGCGAGGCCGACTGAGGGGGAGGGTGTGGGGCATGATTCTCCACCCCCCACGTGACCAGCTGGCGTGCGCCCGGGGACATAAGATCCCACATGTCCTCCTCTGGGTTTCCATGGCAAGAGATGTTCAGAGGTGGTTTGATGTTGCCTGGCCCTGCATTGTGACCTTCGCAATCTTCCATCCAAATACTAGCCAGGGCCAGCCCTGCTTTGCTTCCAACACCTGACAAGCCAGGCAGGACTAGCCAGGTGGGATTATCATTCCTGACCTCAACATAAACAGCTTGTCGTTTATAAACCTGTCGCGCTATGTAAAATACAGCTTTAAAAGGATAAATATTCAAAACTTCTACTTATTTATTTATTTGTAGTATTAATCCATTTAATTTTTTTCTCCCCAACGGGAACTCAAAGCAGCTGACATTGTCCTGTCCTCCGATTTATCCTCACAACAGACCTGCGAGGTAGGTTAGGTTAGGCTGACAGAGTGTAAATGGCTCAAGGTCACCCGGTGAACTTCCACGGGAAGAGTGGAGATCTGTACCTGGGTCTCCATGATCCCAGTCCAATGTCCTAACAATTCTATCACACTGGTCCTTTGTCCCCATTGGGCAGAATCCAGGAGGGAGGGGATAGTTTACTTCTCCATGAGCGATCAAGCAGAATCTTTTTGTAGTGTTCCCACAAGTGAAAAGAACTAGAGCCTCGCTTTTCAAAGGGAAAATCCAGTTGCTCGGAAGCCCACTCAAAACCTTAGACAGCCCCAACACAAAAATGTCCTCTGTCCCTGTCAATATCACCCAGACATCAGTTTAAAAGTCTAGCCTGGCTCCTTGGGCCCCCAGGGATCCTGAAGCGTTGTCCCCTCTTGGTGGCCCAGGTTTCCAGACACTCCTTATGGTGAACGTTTGAGTGTCCCTTGTTAGGGGACGCCTGGCCCATTCACCCAGCACACTCACAGTGTCTTGGAAGGTGAAGAGCGGAGCCTGCAGGTGACACAGGCTGAGCTGATCAGCTTGCAGGTGGAGCTGGAGCTGCAGGAGGCCCTGGGCGAGCTGCTTGCGATTGGGGGAGCGGATGTAGCTCTTGAGGCAGGACACCAACTCCGAGATGTGCTCCAACGACAAGGGACTCTGGAGATGGAGAAAAAAAGGCCAGGCCCAGTGAGGGAGGCAAAATGCCTAGAACTGTGCGGATAGCCCAGGTTTCAGTAATAAGAACCAGTGGTCCATCCAGACCAGCATCCTGGCCAACTGGTGACTCTGAAGGGACCACAAACAGAGATTGAGGCCCAGCCCCCTGCCTCCCAGCACAACGTGGAGGCTCCATTTAGTCCCCATGGCTAGCAGCTAGAGAGAGAGAGACCTCTTCTCTAAGAATCTGACTTTGATGCCATTGATGCTTCCAGCCATCACCATCCAATTCCACAATTTAATTGCTCCTTGAATAAAGGAAGCATTTTCTTTTTTCTGCCCTGACTCAATTCCCCCTCAGCTTCATTAGACCTTTCCTCCTTCAACTTCCGTCAATGTCCAAGTCCCGCAAGCAGGCTGAGCCAGCTGTATACGTTGGTTCTTGCCCAGAGGTTCCTCCTGCCCTAGGTTTTGCTTTGGTAGCCACACGGTTCCCCCTGCATGGTTCAAAAGGCAACCAAGAGCATTGGAGTAGCACTCCCAATAAAGAAGAAGAAGAAAAGTTTGGATTTATATCCCTCCTTTCTCTCCTGTAGGAGACTCAAAGGGGTTTACAATCTCCTTGCCCTTCTCCCCTCACAACAAACACCCTGTGAGGTAGGTGGAGCTGAGAGAGCTCTGAGAAGCTGTGACTAGCCCAAGGTCACCCAGCTGGCATGTGTGGGAGTGCACAGCCTAATCTGAATTCCCCAGATAAGCCTCCACAGCTCAGGCGGAAGAGCTGGGAATCAAACCCGGTTCCTCCAGATTAGATACATGAGCTCTTAACCTCCTACACCACTGCTCTTTGGTTCGGTGGTTGTGCGCCTGCAAAAGGAGTCGGGTTCAATCTGAGGTGCTGGGAAAGCACTGTCTCAGCTTGAGATCTGCTGTCATCCAGTGTGAGGTGGACCAAGGGACAGAGGTCAGGCCAGAGGTCAAGTATCTGGAGCTGGGAAAAGTGCAAGCAGGTTCTCCGAGCCAGGACTTACCCCCCTGATAAGCCACAAAAGGGTTGCTTACCTGATCCTGGGCCTCATGTATTGCAGAGGCAATGCTGGATAGCTCCTCCGTCAAGACTTTGTGGAGGGTGGCTCTCCGCTCGCTGTCCTTCTTCAGCAAGAACAAACAACCACTCTCCTCATGGGAAGAAGAGGACAGGTTGAGGTCAAAATTGGCCAGTTCCTCTGGAGTCCTGTGTACACACAATGGTAGGGGGAGGGGTCAAAGGCAGGGTCTGCGTCCCTGCTGAGACCCAGCGCCTTGCTGAGCACAAATGCTTGCATTCTCTGCTCCTGCCAGTGTCAGAAGGATAGCATAAAGTGTCCCATCGTCACCACAGGAAAGGCAGCTGGAGAGACCTTACCTCTTGTGCTTTGAATTTTGCCGTTTGGATGCCAGCGAGGCTCAGGAGGAGATCAAAAGGTTCTCATTCTGTTCATTGAGCCTGTGGACCTTCACCCCTTTGGCTGTTTCATGCCCAATTTCCTCATTTTCCCCCCCATGATGCTTTAATGCTTGCTGGGTTTTATGCTCTGGTCATTTGATGTTTTAGTGGGGTTAGAGTTAAGGTTTGATGTACTAGCAAATGTTTTCAAGGCTTGAATCGGCTGGCTGTGGTGGCTTTTCTGGATTGTGTGGCCGCTGACTGCTAATTTTTGCTCCTAATGTTTTGCCAGCCATAGATGTGGGCAAAACGTCAAGAGCACAGACTACCAGACCACAGCCACACAACCCAGAAAACCCATCACAGCCTGTTAAGGTTTGATTTTTGTTCTGAAATGTGGCATAGACAGTTGGTTAAAAACCACAATATGTTGTAGGCAGAAATCTTTGCCTACAACAAAATCTTTGCCCATTACAAAACATGGATTTTATCTGCCGTGTACTCTTAATCATGCATAAGAAGTACATCTTCCAAGACAGTTATCATATCATCTTCTGAATTATAACAAACCAGAATAACATTTGCTTGAATAAATTTGGTTAGTCAAGAAGAAGAAGAAGAGTATGGATTTATATCCCCCCTTTCTCTCCTGTAAGGAGACTCAAAGGGGCTTACAATCTCCTTTCCCTTCTTCCCCTCCCCACAATAGTGGGGGGGGGGGAGGGGATGGGGCTGAGAGAACTCCGAAGAACTGTGACTAGCCCAAAGTCATCCAGCTGGCGTGTGTTGGAGTGCACAAGCAAATCTGGTTCACCAGATAAGCTTCAACAACTCAAGTGGTACAGTGGGGAACGAAACCCAGTCCTCCAGGTTATAGCACACCTGTTCTTAACCACTGAACAACGCTGGCATGGATCACCTGTTTCATTTTTTGTGTGTGATTAAAAATATCATGGGTGGTAGTGGTACGATGCTGTCACCAGATGGCGCTAAAACACTGCCTTAGCTTCTCTGACATCCGTGTGAGGATCCCATCACAGCGTGGATATATCTGGACTGGTTCACATGTGCAACAGAAGGTGCTGAGAATAACACGGCAGAATGCACTGCACTGCTTTAGCCAGCAGGTGGAGAATTTCAGTTCTGAACATTATTTTGTATTTTTTCAAAAACTCAATGCAAATAGTAAGATTCGCATAGGAAGGAAATAAGGTTTTACATTCTCTTTCTCTTTTGTTTTGGTTTTCTACTTGCAGGGAGTTTTTAAACATAGACGAGCATTCAGAAATGTGACCCCCCCCCCTTTAAGTGGAGCAGTCCATTCTACCCCTCTACACTGAACACATTCCCATTGGTTTATCAAAATCGGTCTCCTTTGAATGAGTCTAAGGTGGAGGTCTTACACATTATCTCCTACTGGATCATATTTAACTGTAGATGCCTGGGAATCCTCCCTCTGCCACGGAAGCTCACCAGGTGAGGTGTCAGTCATACTCCCTCTCTCATCTCTCACACCAGAGTCCAGGTGCTCGGGAGCAACAGCCGCAGAAGGCCATTGCTTTCACATCCTGCATGTGAGCTCCCAAAGGCACCTGGTGGGCCACTGCAGGTAGCTGGACTAGATGGCAGAGGCGTTCCTCCAATTGGGCAAAGTGGGCAGCTGCCCAGGGTGCCACCTTGTGGGGGGCGACAAAATTGCAGGTTCGTTTGTGAAGGATTTTGTATTTTCAGAGTTTTTCCGTTTTTGGCCTGCAGGGGGAGCAGATTTTAAGCTAGAAGCACCGAAATTTCAGGGATTGTTTGGGAGACTCTCCTGATGATATGACCCAAGTTTGGTGAGGTTTGGTTTATGGAGTCCAAAGTTATGGACTCCCAAATGGAGTGCCCCCATCCCCCATTGTTTCCAATGGGAGGTAATAGACGGGGGCTACACCTTTGAGGGTCCATAACTTTGGACCCCTTGAACCAAACTTCACCAAACCTGGGTGGTATCATTAGTAGGGTCTCACGAAGATACTCTCAAATTTTGGTGCTGCTATCTTAATAATTGCACCCCTGACAACAGGCACCCGCTAAATTTCCCCAGATTCTCTTTTTAAATCCACTCCCTTCCTGCCAATGCTTGTTTTCATTCTTTCTTTTATTCTCTCAATGTCTAATAAAGGTTGTTGTTGTTGTTGTTGTTGTTAAATCCACCACCTTTGGCATCGATTTAAAGGGAGAATCTGAGGCCCCCAGTTTTAATATTGAAAGTGATGCTGTTTCAGGGTGGGGGAGAATCCACCCCAAAATAGCATCACTTTCAATGTCGTTTAAACTTGGGACCCCAGATTCTCCCTTTAAGGTCGATTGAAAATGATGCTGTTTGGGGGTGGATTCCAGCATCACTTGTTTAATCTAGGGAGCCCAGATTCTCCTTTTAAATCCACCTTAAAGGGAGAATCTGGGGTCCCCAGTTTAAATAACAATGAAAGTGATGCTGTTTCCCCCCATTGGGGGGACTGGATACAACACCATAAAATGTTTTCATAACACTAATAAAACATTTTGAAAACATTTTCCAAAAATTATGTCTGCTGTGTGGCATGGCCCATTGCTGTGTTCAGATTTGTGAGTTGGGGCATGTTCTATAATGTGATGGTGACTTTGAAACGACCTGGTGGAAAAAATCATTGTTTGGTCACGGTGGGGAGGGTGGCCGCTCATGGGGGGGGCATCAAACCCAGGTTTTGCCCAGGGCTCCAGTTGGCCTAGGTACGCCTCTGCTAGATGGACTCTGGTCTGATCCAGATGGCTTGTTCGTATGTTCTTATCTTCATACCTCGCAGGATTTGTTGTTATAAAGATAAAATGGAGGAGGGATTTTGAAAAAAAAACCCACCCCCGAGAAAAGCAGCATATATATATTCACATATACAGTTTGTCCTGTGGTCTTTAGCTTGGCTTGCTTTTTTGAGCTATCCACTCAGCATGTTGTTCTAGTTCTTGCTTTGTGTTTGTCAGTTATTGCCTGTCGGTTCTTCAAATTGATCTGCAGTGTGGATGTTCATGTGTCACAGCAGGGGGACTTGCCACTTTCAGAAAATCTTAAAACAACATAGCTCCCACTCCCTTTAAAAAAAATGGCAACATTAGGATGCCAGAAAGAAAGAAGGAAGAAAATAGAGGAGACCCAAGAGTAATTGCAAATGGCCAAGCTTCAAGCTGCTGTTGCTTGGACTAAACCCAGAGAAATACCTGTGAGCTTACAGTCTCTTGCGTGGCTTTCGCACTGCTCACATTGTGTACTGTGAACATTCAGCAGAGCTCTGAATTAGAACTGGAAGAAAGGGGAGGTGGGGAGCAAGGGGAGAATCTCAAGCACATTTTCACCATTTGCCACTGGGGAGGGGTTGTGGCTGGCTGGCAAACTCCGCTTTGAATGCAAAAGGTCCCCGGTTCAATTTCTGGCCTGCCCAAGGATCAGGCAGGAGGTGATGTGAAAGACCTCTTCCTAAGATCGGGGAGAGCAGCTGCCAATCAGAGATCAGAGGTGGGAGAAAGGTCAGTCTCCAAGCAATTAAAACTAGCTCTCCGGCCATCCTCCTGTGCTGCTATAATCACTTTCCCTTCTGCCTAAAGCTACCCGCAGTAGCTTCTCTCCATTTTCTCTTCCTCATCAAGAAGGGGCATACACATACACTTTGCTCTGGATGGCGAAACAACCAAACCAGCAGACTTTCCCATCTTGGATGCACCTTTGCTCCGGATGGGAAAAGCCAGCACTATTGACTATTTTCTCCTGCATCACGGCTGTTGTTTCCCTCATCTGGGGAAAGAATCATAAAGTAACTGTATATTTCCTCCCCGTGTAGGGTAAGTTACAGTCTGGGGTGGTGGTATGCTTTGGGAAAATAGCAGAGGAAAGGCATCCTCATTTAAGCAAAACAGATCTGTTCTAAAACATTTTTATTTGTTTGTTTATTGTTATATTTATACCCCGCCCTACCCCACAAAGGATGCAGGGTGGCTTACAATGGCATAAAGCCTGAAATCGTACATAAAATTCATACAAAGCCTAAAAATAACAATCAATTAAAAATCATAAAACCATTTAAAACAATCCAGCCAAAAAACCCCAGTGACGAGACATATTTTTTCTCCCACTGGAGGCTCAGGGGACTGCCAGAGTCATGACAAGGAGGCAGGCAACGGCAAACCACCTCTGAATATCTCTTGCCCTGGAGGTAGGCAATGGCAAACCACTTTTGAATGTCTCTTGCCTTGAAAACCCGACAGGGTTGACGAAAGTCAGCTGGGACTGGTCAGCAAACAAAAACTATGGACATGCCAAAGAGTCCTGTTCCATTTCTGTCTGCCCAGATCTTACCGTAAGTGAGTGGAACTTTGGATCACCCCACTGGAATTCGGAGATAAGAAAATATTCTCTGTCTGTGGCTGGGACGCCTGTGAGGAGAGGGAGTGGCTGCTGAGCTCCACAACGCCCTCAAGCGAAGTCAACTTTTCAGGTGTGGCAGACGCTGCTGGGTCATCTGTGCAGATAAAACAGGACTGTAAGAGGGGTATCAAAGAAAGAGCCCCCTGCCAAACAATGTGGGCCACAAGCCTGGCTTGGCTCGCTGGCAGGTTTTTTCTCCCCTTCTCACCTGTCACAGTTGGGCTCGGGCTCTTCGATTTCTTCCTACTGGACGCCTTCAAGAAAGACTCCTGAAGTAATGCAGCAGCTGTTGCGCGCTTGTCTGGGTCAGCTTCAAAACAACTCAGGATAAAGGACTTGGCCACAACCGACATGGAGCTGGGCACTTCAGGGTGTATCTTGAACATGCCTACCTACAAGCAGACACATCGCTGCAGATGGTAAACCCACAAAACAGTCGTAAATGCCCATCTACACTGCATGCGTTGGCATGCCTTGTCAAGATTCTGTCTTTTGGAAAAAGAAACAAAGTCAAGGATGGGGCCTCAATTTGCCAGTAGTGGGTCAGAGGAAGTGTTACTAGTCAAGTGAGACCCACACCTGTTGCAAAGGGGACAGAGTAGCTCTTAGTTCTCCCCATATTGCTCACCCACTATTGTCAATTTGGATTCCACAAGCGTGGAATGGCCTCTCCTCTATTCACCCAGCTGTCACTTCTCCCGCCATGAGAATTTTGTTCAAGACCTTCTTAATCAATGCAAGTCTTTCAGGCATTATCCTCCCCTTATGTGCCAACTCCACTCAAGCCAGTGGATTCCCATCTAGCCTTCTTCATTATCCAGCAGCTAATTCACTGTAACCTCCATTTTCTGTTAAGTATACTATTAATTAAGGGTGCACTCACACCTACTAAGCTCCAAAACAGATATTTTAGATAACCTGAGCTGGAAGAACTTAACAGTTACATTCAGATGTCAGAAACAAACTGGAAATTTCTTCCCACACAAAGAAATCTTCCCCTTCAGGATTCTATAAACTCCTCAGCATTCCAATCTCCCATCTCTCTCTGCATTTTTCCCCACTAACCAACTCTCAACTGTTCTCAATGTTTGGTGCCTCCTAAAGCAGGCTCGGTTTTTACCACGCCATTGTTTCCTACATATTCGAGTTGCTCAAATATGTTGCTTTGGGTTGGTCTGGCTTTCACAACTGGCACAAGCCACCCCTTTACTTTTAGACACAGCAATATTTGTGAATATCGTTTTATTATGAGGTGATTAAAAAGCACGAAACAGACACAAGACCATCAACGGTCACGCTTTGGTGATTGTCTTGCAGGGCTCTGAAGACAAGTCAACTACAGAGGCGTAGCTGGGCCAGAGTGCGCCCAGTTCGCACTCTGCATTTTCCGCCTCCCCCCTCAGCAGCACCCTGCCCCCCACCCCCACCCCTTACCTTAGTGCAGACTGTAGAAGCAGCCTGTTCCCTTCAGGCTGAAAACAGCCTTGTGGGAACTATAGTTCCTATGAGACCCTGGGGCTCACAAGGTCTCCTGGGAAGTGTAGTTCCAACCAGGCTGTTTTCAGCCTGAAGGGAATAGGCCCCTTCTCCAGCCTGCACTGTTAGACGAAGGTAAGAACATAAGAACATAAGAACAAGCCAGCTGGATCAGACCAAAGTCCATCTAGTCCATCTCTCTGCTACTCGCAGTGGCCCACCAGGTGCCTTTGGGAGCTCACATGTAGGATGTGAATGCAATGGCCTTCTGCGGCTGTTGCTCCCGATCACCTGGTCTGTTAAGGCATTTGCAATCTCAGATCAAAGAGGATCAAGATTGGTAGCCATAAATCAACTTCTCCTCCATAAATCTGTCCAAGCCCCTTTTAAAGCTATCCAGGTTAGTGGCCATCACCACCTCCTGTGGCAGCATATTCCAAACACCAATCACACGTTGCGTGAAGAAGTGTTTCCTTTTATTAGTCCTAATTCTTCCCCCCAGCATTTTCAGTGAATGTCCCCTGGTTCTAGTATTGTGAGAAAGAGAGAAAAATTTCTCTCTGTCTACATTTTCTACCCCATGCATAATTTTGTAGACTTCAATCATATCCCCCCTCAGCCGCCTCCTCTCCAAACTAAAGAGTCCCAAACGCTGCAGCCTCTCCTCATAGGGAAGGTGCTCCAGTCCCTCAATCATCCTTGTTTCCCTTCTCTGCACTTTTTCTATCTCCTCAATATCCGTTTTGAGATCGGCGACCAGAACTGGACACAGTACTCCAAGTGCGGTAGCACTGCTTTATATAAGGGCATGACAATCTTTGCAGTTTTATTATCAATTCCTTTTCTAATGATCCCCAGCATAGAGTTTGCCTTTTTCACAGCTGCCATGCATTGAGTTGACATTCCCATGGAACTATCAACTAAGACACCTAAATCCCTTTCCTGGTCTGTGACTGATAGCACTGACCCCTGTAGCGTGTATGTGAAGTTTGGATTTTTTGCCCCTATGTGCATCACTTTACATTTTGCTACATTGAACTGCATTTGCCATTTCTGAGCCCACTCATCTAATTCATCAAGGTCCGCTTGGAGCTCTTTGCAATCCTTTGTGGTTCTCACCACCCTACATAATTTGGTATCATCTGCAAACTTGGCCACCACGCTACCCACCCCTACTTCCAGGTCATTTATGAATAGGTTAAAGAGCACTGGTCCCAAAACGGATCCTTGGGGGACACCACTCTCGACATCTCTCCATTGTGAAGGTAAGTGTGTGTATGTGGAGAGGGGGCAGGGGCGCTGTGGGGGCGGGCACGATTCAGCCCCGGTGCGTGCCCGGTGCAACGGGCACCCCCCAGCCCCCTGGTAGCTCCGTCTCTGTTCAACTAGGCTTTCCCTTGGAAGGACTCAGTTTCTGCCTTACCTTGAACATGGCGGCCTGTGGGCTGCCCAGCTCAAAGAAAGGGGGCTTCCCTGTTGCCATCTCTATGATGGTACACCCCAGGGACCAGATATCTGCTGGTTTGCCATAACCTCGGGGTCCCTGATCGATGACTTCCGGAGCCATGTACTGCAAGGTACCTGGAAAGGAAGCAGACAGTCAGAATGAGTAAGGAAAGCCACCCCCCACCAGCGATGAAAATTTGTTCATTTTTAATTGTATAACTTTAAGGCAAACAGCAGGGATTTCGTGGCCCTGAGGAGGGCAGAGATGTGGGTATAGTTTTTTTTAAAGGAGACACACTCCTTTTCTATTTGAATCCTTAGACAAGGAAGCAGGTCTGGCAAACGGTCAGTTCAAAGTGGTCAGGAGGAATGAGGTGCAGGGCCAGAGAACAAGGGCGTTTGCCCTACTGTTTTTAGCCTGGGGAACTATAACATCCACACTGCTATTGGGAGAAATTCTACCACAAGAGATCGTGAGAGATACCAGTTGTAAACTTGAAACCTGACAGCAGCACTGAAGATGGACTAAACAACATCCGCTGAACCATATTAACTTTGTTACATCAAGAACTTAATCCTGGCTTCTGTTATGGCTTCATTGTGGCATGCCAATTACAAGGTCTTTGTTGGTTTGTTTGGTAATTGACATCTGGGGTAACATGTCTGTTGAGAATGCTGGTTTAGTGCAGATGGGAAAAGGCAGAGCTAGGGGAGGGAATTTTCAAAGATGGCTACCAATTTTAGCTATGAAGCATCTCAGGTGATGCTGATACAAGAGCCCCTATTTCCTCCACTTCCTTTTTTAAATATTGCACAGCATCCCTTACCTGTGAAGGTCTCTGCCTTGGGGCTGATCCCTGCCAACCTCTTGGAGGTGCCAAAGTCAGAAATTTTTAACACTCCGCTGTACGTGTTGATCAAGACGTTATCTCCCTGCAGACCCAGAAAACGACATCAAACTTTAAGGAACTACATGGTGGAGTAAAGAGGTGGCTGCCATCCTTGGCCATTCTGGCATGCTGCTCAGAGCTGTCACCAACCTTCATCAGTGCAGACAAGCCCCATCTGAGGCCGCTCTCACCTTGATGTCTCTATGGACAATCTGGTTGTCATGCAGGTAGCGCAGTCCCTCTAGGATCTGTTTGGTGTAGTAAATGATGGTTGGTTCGTTGTCCTTCAGAGGGCCCCACATAGAACGCAAGAGAGAGGAAAGACTGCCTAAAGGAGATAAAAAGAGGTCTCAGAGGGGAGGGTGGGCCCTGGATCCAGCTTTCCAAGACCAGTGCAAGATTTAGATGAAGAGCAGTCCTAGGCTATTCCACTTGTGAGGCGCCTCCCAATCCCCCACTCTCATGACTAGAGGAAGATGGAAACCCTGGAAGGACAAAATTGATACAGAAATCAATGCTAGGATCAAGTTAGTGGCTTTAGACAGTATTATTCTGAAATGGAGTGCAAGGAAAATTACTGAAAATTACTGAAAAGATCCTCTGAAGATGCCAGCCACAGATGCAGGCGAAATGTCAGGAGAGAATGCTGCTAGAACACTGTCAAGCCTACACGTAGATCCAACACTGCCCAAGGCAGTTCTGTAGGTCCTGGCTGTCTTCTCGAATTGCAAAGCACACATGCATCTGAAAACATGATCAATAACTGTCTAGCCACTCTGGATAAATGGCAACTGCTTCCCTATAAAGTATCTCTGTACAGGAGATCTGTTTGGGTAGCACAAACATTTACAGAAACGAAACCAAAAAGCTGGAACAAGGGCAGAAGTTTCAAAGGATTTTAAAAACAGCAACAGATAAACACTAAAGTCAGACAGGAAAAAAAATATCTGTAATAATGTCAACACTCCAGACAGTATCTTCCGCTTCTCACCTCCAGGTACCTCTTCCATGAAGATCTTGAGGAAGCCACTTTGGCTGACGGAGCCCAGGTACCGGACAATGTTCTTGTGCTTCAGACGCTTGTGGAGAGCAATCTCTTCATGAAGGGGCTGTGAGTACCTGAAGAGTAGCAGTCATAGTTAACAAAAGAGGCAATCTCTCATCCAAGGGCCATGACAAATATGGGAATTGGATGACCCTTCAAGGCTTGGCCAGACTTTGCAGGAATAGACCCAAGCCCCTCAGATCCCATGAGAAGGCAGCACTAATTCCTGTGCGTTCTGCCCCATAATTTACCTCCCAGGTGTTTCCTACCTGCTGTCCCGCTCCGGAATCTCTTTGATGGCGATGCGCACCTGATTGCTGAGGTCTCGCCCGGCATAGACTACACCATAGGTGCCCTTGCCCAGAATCACCCTGTTGCCTGATTCAGTGTATTCATAATCGTACTGCAGAAGCCAAAAATGCAAGATTAGGGAGAGGCCTAGAAACATTTTCCAGAATATGCAGCCCAGGCCTGCCCTCCAATGGGACTGGCCAGTCAGCGCACCTAGGCCCTGAAAGAAAGCACTCTTGGAGGCTGCAGAGAGATGTAAGGCCCTGGTCAGCCTGGGTGTAAAGTGCTGTCAAGTTGCAGCTGACATATGGCAATCCCATAAGGTTTTCAAGGCAAGAGAGGTTCAGAGATGGTTTGCCACTGCCTTCCTCTGCAGTGACACTGGGATTCCTTGGTGGTCTCCCGTTCAAGTACTAACCAGGCCAACCCTGCTCAGCTTAGGAGAGCACAAAGACAGGGGTGTTTTTTCCCAGGTCTTTACCTATGGGGCTAAGAATTGCCCATTGGTTATTTTTGCTTGTGGGGTTCAATATGGCTCTAGGTTACCCTGATGTCCCTTCCCCGGGCCCCAACTCACTTCTAGTTCCTCTGGGGAGCTGCAGCTGTTATCTTCCTCACCGGCTTCTGACATGAAAGAACGGAGCAATTCACAAAACCTAAGAAGGGCAAGGGGGAAAGAAAAAGTCTAAGTCCTTGGGCATCCTTGGTTCCATTCCATCTATGCATCCTATGCTGCATATAATCTACTTTCAGGCAGTTTTTGACAACATGGGGCTGTATTACTTAAAAGTCATAGCCTATGAATCAGTTTCCAGATCAATCCTAGTAAAATATTTTTGTTTTTCCAACAAGGAAAATGGAAACTTTGGTGGCTTCCGCAGATGTTTTTCTTTCGATTATGTATTCCTGCATTGCACTGGATGGCCCTTGGGGTCTCTTCCAACTCCATGATTCTCTGCCTTGGCTTCCAAACTGCAATTCTGGGGAATTTTTACCTGGAGGAGGGAGGGGGAAGGGGGTGTGTGATCAAAACAATCCTGCGTTTTATTTTTCTGTTTCCCAGGTTTTCCCTACCCTCATCATGCTCTCTCTCCCGGAGTCCTGGTTTTACTATGATCTTTTCTGAAAGAACATGATGCCACCTAGACAAAGCAATATTTTCCTCCTGTCACCCCTTTGCAGATGCAATTTTTCCCTGCTGAGCCACCAGAGGGCTCTTTTAAAGGCTTAAAAATCCAGTTATTGCTATAGTACCATAAAGCTATCGCAATTATTGATTTTTTTCAAAGCTCTCAAAGCAGTGCTCCAGTGGTAAAGCAGAGGGGGGAAATGCAGAGATAATGGTGGCTGACAAAAGGAAAACTGCACAGAAAATTCCCACATGAATAATCTACTGTCAACCCACACACCTTCACAACAGTTCATAAATGCAGAATCATGGCTGTGTGGAAGTATCCTTGGCACCTTTTCTTCACAAAGCTCAGAATGCCTTTCATGGTTCTCTCTTCCTCATAGTATAACAACTCAATAAAGTAGGTTCTAGGCAGACAATATATGACAAGCCCAAGGTCACCCCAGCAAGCTCACCTGGATAGTCTTGAACCTGGGTCTCCCAGATCATAGAATCATAGAGTTGTAAGAGACCAAAAGGGCCATCAAGTCCAACCGCTGCCATGAAAAAATAACCAAAACACTCCCAACATATGTTCATCCAGCCTCTGGCCGTTTCCGCATGGCCACGCTGGGGGTTGGGTCGGCGTACATGACGCCGACCCAACCCCCCCGTGACCGTTCACACGAACGGTCCCCGTTGCGGTGGGGAAGACAGCGCAGCCTCCGCGCAGGCTGCGCTGTCCCCCAAACGCCTTACCGTGTCCTCCGGCATGTTGCACAGGCCAGGGGAGACGCCCCCCTGCCCTGCGCGACAGCTTGGAAGTCGCAGGGCAGGGTGTGTGTGTCCCCTGGCCTGTGCGACGCGCCAGAGGCCGGGGGACACGGTAAGGCGTTTGGGAAAGGGGGGGGGGGAATGGCACCTTCCAGCCGCTGCCGGTTGGAAGCTGCTGTTTCCCAAAAACCTAGCTCGGGTAGCAAGGTTGCAAAACAGCGGCTTCGCGCCACTGGGGGTGAGCAACAGCGGCGCGGCTGCAATGCAGCCACACCCCCATGCGAAGAGCTCCCTAGGGATGGCGTTTTTGCCATCCCTAGGGCGCTGTTATTGGCCCGTGCTGAAAGGGCCCCTGTTTAAATCATTGTCCAACACTTGCCCCAACCCCACACTGGCACACTCTCTTTCCCTGCAGGTACCCCTACTCACCAGCGGCAGTGATACTGATTGGGAAAACATAGTTGGAAGTCCTCAGCCGTGTGCAATACATACAGGAAGCAGCACCTCTCATCACATTTGGAGATGCTGGTGAGAGAAAAAAAGAGGGAACCAGTTTTGCGGAAGGAGCCCCTCCTCCTTGTGTTGTTGGTTATTGCCTATCAAGTTCTTCATGGTTTGGACTGAGGGGAGTTTCTGTGAGTGTACCTGAAGGTTATGCAAAAGGTCCAGTTTCAATTCCTGGAATTGCTAGTTAAGGGATCTCAGATAACTGAGGATCAAGAAAGAGGTAGTTCTCGGCCAGGGATGTACCACCCAGGGGGAAATATGAGGTCAAATATCCCTGGACTGCAGCCATTTAGTGATGTGGGGGGTGGAAAATCACTCACACACCCCTCCTCCTTCCCCCCGGGTCCATACACTGACTTCAAGACAAGTGCAAAAAAAGTTGTTTGGTCATGGTGGGGAAGGGCAGCCACCTATAAAGGGAGGGCGGGGGGCGAAAACTCAGATTTTGCACTGGGCAACATTTTTCCTAGAATGATCTTTGCTAGCCTTTTTCATTCAGGGAGGTTGGAAGAGATTTAACCCTTCTACCTCCACACAGTTCTGCAAATCTAAACTCACTCCCCTGAGTTCTTTGAAGGAACAAAAGCACTTCTCTTTTGGGCCATCTTCCTTTTTATAGCACTATAAGAGTGGAGAGGCCAGTTTTGAGTTGTGAATCTGGGCAAAGAAGAAAGGCTGCAACCCCTCAACTCTTTCTGTGCAGCTCTGATCCATATCAGGCCTCCACATAGTGTAACTGAATGTAACAATGATGGGAATGTTTGTGGATCTCCCGGGATCTTGTCTGGCAAAGATCTCAAGAGAAAGTCACTTTTCTCTTGTGATGCTCATTTTCTGTGTGCAGGGGTTTTTTTTAAACAGAGGAGCACCTGATCTCCCCCTGTGTTGACTCAAGTGGTTCAGCCCAGACAGGTTAAGCATCTCAGTGAAAACAAGGCGTGGGGGAGAGACCCAGGGGCTACTTCCCATGCCTCTCTTGCAAGGCAGCAGGAGGTAAATGAGCCTGCCAAGGCATCAATCCCACATGAAGTTCAACGCAAGCCACTTAAAACAGTGTTAAAAAGTTATCACCTGACTCCACGGATGGAAGATGCTGGAAATGTCCAGGTCGAAATCCCTTCCTGCAGGGACCAAACAAAATTTAAAATAAAGTAAAATCCCAGCAAAACATTCCTCCCCACCAACAAAAATAGTCTTAAATAAAAGCAAACTTTTCTAGCCATGTGAATCCTGGGGAGTCATCATCACCAAAGGGAACAACTAGAAGAGACACACACCCCCACCCGCCCAGCCACAAAATCAGGATTCTGGGCAGAAGGGCCAAAGAAAAACAAAACCCAGGTTTGCTCATGGAGGTGTTTCTGATCTGGCAAATGCAAAGCAAGAGGAAGGGGCAAGAGACTTTCCAGATATGCTGGGAGAAATATGCATTCCAGTGGCACCGTCAGCACCTTAGGAGCACATATTGGACCCACAGGGTGGATACTGGGAGCCAAGGGTAATGATGGGCCTAGGTATATCTTGCCTTTCCCATCCAGCAGGACCAGTAGGGCAACCAGCAACACAGGGTCTTGCACCAGTTACGCAGGCAGAGAATGCCATGCCGAGCAAAAAGCCTTGTGTCTTCGTTTGGCCCGCAGGCGGTGGGGGGGGGGGGGGCTGCTTACCCCTGCATGATGCTATCTTGGACATACCTCCTCCAGGGAGCAGATGTTGCTCAGCGTCACGGACCTCTTGTCCTCTGTGTTGCAGACACTGAGCTGGGAGGGTTGCAGCACTCTGGCCAGCTCTAAGATCAGCACCTGCCAACAAAGGCAGCCAGAAGGTGAAAAGCAAGGCCCAAGCGTGGCTGGTGACACGCATCTCACGGCGCTCCCCCTGCTCTCTTCAGCTACATTTGGGTTTCACACAATGAGAGGGCTTGTGGGTTCACCCCAATGTGTACATAAGAACATAAGAACAAGCCAGCTGGATCAGACCAGAGTCCATCTAGTCCAGCATTCTGCTACTCGCAGTGGCCCACCAGGTGCCTTTGGGAGCTCACATGCAGGATGTGAAAGCAATGGCCTTCTGCAGCTGTTGCTCCCGATCACCTGGTCTGTTAAGGCATTTGCCATTTCCCATGAAAGAAAACCGAGCTCTGAACGGCTGTCCTGGCAGAGGACTGAAACCTACAGGAACCTGAGCCCAGACACAGCACCCTCCAGTGTTGCTGGCAGCAGTCAGGGGAAGAAGACCATGCAGTGGCGGAGCTACAAGGGGACAGGGTGTGTGCCGTGCACCGGGCGCACGTATGGGGGTGGAAAATCACCCCCATGCCCCCCTCCCACACTTACCTTAATTCCTTTTCCCCCTAGAACTTTTTCAGGCTGAAAAAAAGGCCTGTTCACAGTACAGGCTAAAAATGGCCTAAGGAACTACAGTTCCCAGGAGACCTTGGGGCTCACAAGGTCTCCTGGGAAGTATTGTTCCCATCAGGCTGTTTTTAAACCTGAACTGTGAATAGGCCTTTTTTCCAGCCTGAAAAAGTTCGGAAAAGGAAAGGAACTAAGGTAAGTTTGAGAAGGGGGAAGGGGGAAGCTGCGGGGTGTGTGTGTAAGGGGCTATGGGGTATGTGGAAAATATAGACTGCGCACTAGGTGCAGTTTGGCCCAGCTACACCTCTGCGACCATGGCATTTACAGGCTTGCAGTTCTGTGAGACCCTCATCATATCCACCCAAGTGGGAAACCAGATATCAGAAGTGTTCACCTCCCAAGTTGAAAACACACTCAGCTCTCTAAGAGCATCCAGGCAGGAAGATGTTTCACAGTGACAACAAGAAATCACTGCATAGGTTGGAAGACAATTTTTCCTACCCTATGTCTAGACCAGGGGTAGGGAACCTGCGGCTCGAGAGCCGCATGCGGCTCTTCTGCCCTTGCACTGCGGCTCCACAAGCCGAGCCGCCAGCCCCATCCTTGCCCGCCCTGCAGGCAGCAGGGCAAGCTCACCAATTGCCCGCAGCTGGCCGTGCCGTGCCGCGGGCTTCCCCTCTCGCCCGCCATGTTCGAGCAGGGTGGGTGCTTTCCCGGCGGCCAGTGAGGCCGAGCCACCAGCTACATCCTTGCCGACGCATCCATGCGCTTCTCAGAATGAGCAGGTAAAAAAACCCAATATATACAGTGTTATCTTTATTTTAAATGTCAAAAATTATTTGCGGCTCCAAGTGTTTTCTTTTCCCGTGGAAAACGGGTCCAAATGGCTCTTTGAGTGTTAAAGGTTCCCTACCCCTGGTCTAGACACTCTGATACTACCACAAAAACCTGTAATCAACATCGCCCATTGCAATTTAGCTTACATTTTTCTTACATCCATTACTTTGCTTTTTCTAGTACTGAGGCAGAAAAGATACAGACAGCATTGATAACCTAAATAGTCCTAGCCAGTTTCCTCAAGCTAAATAAAGTCTATTTGTATTTGCAGGTTTCAGAACAAGAAACCTAATCGGAAACAGTGAGTCATCTAGAAATATACACTGCAATTTCCCCAAAAAGTCTTATTGCACATTTGGCTGTGACTGTCTGGATCAGCAGCGGTTTGCACATGCATGTTTTCGCACAATCCAACTGGAGTCGTAGATTTTCACCCATATCCTGGTGCCATTTCGTTGCCTGACCCAGCCTTCCTGGAGGAAATTGGTATCACCTGCAGCTCAGGTGAAAATCTGGCTGCAAGGCAGACAGACATGAAATTCTACCACCCCTGCAGCCACCACACAGCTGTAAAGCTGCTCGACATGCTGCTTGAGTTGTGGGCTGGACAGCAAAGGCGAGCCTCGCCTGAAGTTCTGCCCATATCACAGCTGGTGAGAAAGGTCAGTTCACCAGCCGAACATGTTCACCAAAGTTTTCAAGACCCAAACATACCGGGCATTGCTCAGTGGAGACAAAGGTCTGGCATGACTCCATCAAGAACCCCAACCAGAAATCGACCAGCTCCTGTTTAGGCGACCATGTATCTGGAGCAGTCTTGAAGTGACTGTATATGGTGTATGTTTCTTTTATGGAATTCAGATACCTGGGTGGGTGGGGAAGAGGGAGAAAAGAGAGCGAGAGACAGAGAAATGAACTCTTCAATAGTTTATCTCAAACACAGTACAGACTTCCACTTCTCTGATGCAAAATTGTGCATTTTGCGCCTTTTTAAATTTTTACTTATTTATTTGTTTGGTTCTGGTGGGTTTTTCGGGCTGTGTGGCCGTGGTCTGATGGATCTTGTTCCTAACATTTCCCTTCTCTCTGGACACAGTGTGTACAGACTTCCTTCTGTGATACATCTCTGAAGATGCCAGCCACAGATGCAGGCGAAATGTTAGGAGCAAGATCCACCAGACCACGGCCACACAGCCCGGAAAACCCACCAGAACCAGTTGAATCCAGCCATGAAAGCCTTCGACAATATTTATTGGTTTGTTTTTTTAAGCCTTAAACAGTGCTTAATTTCCAACAGAAGAAAATCTGCAGTCACCATCTTCATTTCATCAAGCGGGTTCTTGCTTACCAAACACACTAGACCTTTGCCATCCAGTGTCAAAATATCACTTATTTGTAGTCTGACCACGGGCTACAGTCTCCAGCCACATCTTTAGCAGCAGCCACTGCCTTGCTGCATTTCACGGGAAAAGTGGTTGTTATACTACTTCAAAACAGCTGACCCCCCCAAAATCCAGCATTCACAGATTTCACCATTCACAGTGATCCTGAAAACGTATCCTCCACAAATGGCGAAGGTCTACTGTAAGTAACTGCAGAATGATTTCTACCTTTTGGTAAAAACTTGCAGTAAAAAAAAAAAGACAATGAAAATATACAAGATCATTCTGTAATATAAAAAGTGACTTTGCCCTATTATTTATTAGATGTTCAGCACAATAAAGAAATTCCTTCCAAAATGTGTGTTCACTGATGTTTTTCAGCTTCCAATTCACTTCTGCTCTCCTCAGGGTATCAGCACCCCCTGGAACCCTTGGTCCTGGACCGAGAGGAGCCAGAGTTCCCAACAACATACCAAACAGGGGCGTTGAGCTTGTAAAGTCTTTCTGAGGCCTGAATGATTTTGTCCATGTCAGCAGCCAGAATGCTTGCGCCCAGATAAAAACCAACATCCCAATAATGCTCCATCTTCTCTAAGCAGCCCTTGTGGCCAAGGACACAGCTCAGCTTCATACCTGGGAGGAAAAAGGAAGAGATTTATCTACAGGTGAAACAAATTTTGTCAGGGCAGAGGGAGAACAGTAGGAAATTCCCAAATATGTATGCCTTTCTGGCTCAAAAATCAGCGATTCCCAACATGGTATGCAGAAGGACCATTGTGCCTGACAGTGTCTCCTTGTACTCATTTACTTCTTAAATCTTGAGGATGAAATTAAAAAAAACCTTGAAAGGAACAAGAGAAACAGAAAGTTTTGGATTGTTCCATACCAGATGACTGACTAGCAAAGTTCTGAGCCCATTCCAGAACATGTGTCTTGGCCTGTGAGTCCTTGACTTACTTACAGATATTTTCTTAGGTCACTATGTTTGGAAACCTCTCTGTATGGTAGCTGCCTTCATCACGGCAGGACAGTGGGCTTGAAGATTCCCCACAGTTTGTGACTGGTCTTACCCGAACCATTTTGTGGAGGTTCTTACAACCCTGTCTCAAAATTCCCTGCAGGATTATAAAGTGCTTCTGCATTAGCTGAACTAATTGGAAAAAACACATACCCATCCCCTCTAATTTACATTTCGATTAATTTGAATGTGTCCCAGTATGAATGTGTCCCTAATCATGATGCAGTTGAATCAGGCATGAAAAGACTGAATTTGGCAAGTTGATACCGGAAGCTATTTGCTTGAAAACAGTCAACAAGAGTTAAATGCTTTCAAACTTACCTCCCAATAGTTAGCTTACATATTCCACCTGGCAGCCTTTCTTAAAGAATTGTGATATCTACTCTGTTCCACATAAAGATGATAGCTCAGTCAGCTGAGGTGCAATGATTGAGAAAGTCATATGCTTCCGCATCATAATACAATCCCGAATGAATATGAGAATGAGCATTCATTTTTATGCACTGCCTTTGTCAAACCCATTATTTTGTGCATTACTGAACATGGTACTTTGATACAAGAGCATTTATGCCGACATCTATTTTTACTTTCAAACGGATGGGAGGGGAGCAGGGCTAGGTAGGCACTAGGATCTGGGCGGAGCATTCTACAACAAACGAGGTCCTGCATGCTTTGCTCTGTGGTGGAGGAATATATAACCCTGATCTCATCTTTCTGTGCAATCTGTACCTCTCACAAATCTGTACCTCTCACAAATATTTGACACTACTTTCCTAGAGGCCCCCAATGAGAGAGAAAACAAGGAAAACCCCGCACCTATTTGCCGGAGCTGCACGGAGGTTTCAAACTTGTGCCCAGCAGCCATGAGGAAGACCACAGAGTTAATCCCTGCATGCAGGCTGGGTTCCGTTAAGAAGGCCTTGTGGTACCTGGGAAGTGAAAAGTGTAAGGAAGCTTCAGACTGAGGAAAACAGAAAAGGTTGCCTCCACTGTTTGGCACAGTCAGCACAGTATAGTGTGGTTAAGAGTGGCAGACTCTAATTTGGAGAACTGGGTTTGGTTCCCCATTCCTCCACATGAAGCCTTCTGGGTGACCCTGGACCAGTTACAGTTCTCTAAGACCCCTCTCAGCCCACGAAGACAGGCAATGACAAACCACCTCTGAACCTCTCTTGCCTTGAAAACCCTGCGGGATTACCATTGGTCAGCTGTCACTTAATAACATTTTCCACAACTACCCTTTGGCACAAGACTTTCCCCCTGACGCTGAGATTTACACTTGAAAGTGTAAAAGTCAGCGTAGTGTAATTCACACCAAGCCGTGACTCTTCCCCCACTTAAACATAGCCCATCCCATAAAAATTCTTCAGTATGGTTTTCCATCATATATCTATCTAACAGCGTGGGTTGTGACCCACAAAAGCTCATGCTGAAATAAATGTTGTTAGCCTTTTAAGGTGCCACCAGATTTTTCGTTTATTGATCTTGGCTTAGTCTCTCGCTCTTATCCTAATCAACCTTAAAAGGTCATAATGAAGATATACTGGGAGAGAAGAGAATTGTGCATGCTGTCATGAGTTCCTTGGACAAAGGATAGGATTAAACCTTGGACAGTATCCTCCATAAACAGTTGATCCAGTGGGGGTGATTTTTTGATACAACGACTGGTTCAAGTTTGGTTTTGCTGCATTGCAATCCATGAGTTTTGTTTTATGTAACCCTGCCTCGAGCCAGCAGGAAAGATAACCCAGCAAAAGCTTTTGAATAATCAATACCCTGGTTGTGAGACCGTGGCTCAGTGACAGAGCACTGGCTTGGCTTGCAGAAGGTCCCAGGTGCGATCTCCAGCTAAAAGGACCAGACAGGAGGTGACTTAGTCCTTCACTGCAGATCCTGGAGAGCTGCCGCCAGTCAGAGGAGACAGGACTGATCTGGAAAGACCAACAGCCTGATGTTCCTCACCAGTAAAAAGCCTGGTCCCGCTTCTCAGCATCCGTGAAGCCAGAATCGATGAACATGTCTTTGTAGATGCGGCCGCAAATGCAGCACAGGTCAGGCGCCACTCCTTCAGGCCTTTCCACCAGTGGCAGAAGAACAGAGAGCGCCTTCTCACGGTCGCCGGGCTGGTTCCGCCTGCAAATACATCACAACAATGCTCGGCATGGAAGAGTCATAAAGAGCAGGTTGATGCCAGCTTCCGGTTTTGAAGGGCCTTTGAGGGAATGTGCTCTCAGCAGGTCCTCCCCACCCCTTGAGTGAGCCTCCTACTTTGCTGCTAACCCTCACTTCCTTTCTGCCTGTTGGCCTGATTGGCACTTTGCCACCCTGAAGGAGAGACAGAGGCTGTGAGTTGCTCCTTCTTGAGGCTCCTCTTCGTTCACGCTCTCTCAAATACAAGGAGCAATGCAGAGTGACGGCAAAGAGGAGAGGGTGAGAGGTCTCAGAAGTTGGCAGTGAGACCCCTATTGAGATGTGTGCCCCAAACACTGGCCCCTAGACAGGGCAATCCCATTGCAACAGAAAGGATAAACAATAAATCCTTCATAAGGAGGACAGCTGCCCTACCCTCATCTAGAAGGGCTCATACCTCTAGGCCTGAGGGACCCATAGAGATCTCTGGGGCTGGAGACAAGAGCTGGGCTGGTGGTCTGGCCAAGCCACCCAAAGTTAGATGCCCCTCAAAACCTGAAGCTGGCTCAGGGACCTGCTGCTGGCTGACCAATGCCTGGAGAACAAAAAACTTTCAACCCGCCCAGCTCAGCAACATTCCTTACCTGTCAAGAGCGAAGGCATAGTGGAAGCAGATGTTATGTTGCTCAGCAATGTCGCAAGTGGGCAGGGCCTGCAAGGTCTCCACCAGAGTGATGATGGCATCAAAATCCTGGAGTGGATATCAAGAGAAGCTGCACTGCAGGAAGCACACGGTCATCTTCTAGGCCAGGGATGGCACTCATTTTTCTGGACCCTTTGCCTCTTTTCACACATTATTATCATGCATACTGGGAGCCCATGAACGGCACATCATGGGAGAATGCTCAACCCATGACCCGAACCCATGCACATCATTACCATGGCGTGCAACCAGGGACAATGCAAATATTTATAATGTATAGACAATTTTAATGTGTGAAAAATGTAAACCCTGGAAAATCCTAGATAACGCACGTTGAGACTGTGTGCACGGAGTAAATGCATGCATTACCTGTCCATGTTACATGGTGATTGTGCATGCTGCAGGATTATAGGTTTGTGCATGTCTGACACGCAGTCAATAGGCTCATGGTGTGCCCGACTGGAAAGGTCTCTTGTTTCCATCTGAAAGGTCCAACTTCTCACTACTCAAGACTATAACACCACAGTATTTTGTTTTCCTGACCATATGAACAAAACTCAAGAGAGCTGTAATCATCCAAAGTAATGTCAATTTTTGTGTGTGTCAATGGCATTAAAATGGTATTTTTAAAACCCAGACAAATGAGGAATAACTGGCCACAAGTGAAGTGAAAAAGCTCCCCACAGAGAGAGTACATTTGAAGTTCCTTGTCTTAATATAAAATCAAATCCAGGTTCTTCCAAGTTACTGTAATTGTCAGGCCTGGGCCTGGCCCGGCCTGGCATCAATGGATGAGGGTGAGGCTCACACCTGCACTTGTTGTTCTCTGTGCCCTGTGGGCCTTCCTGTCTCCTATTGCTGCTTGTAACTAGTGAAGTATGCAGACATCAGTCCTCCTCCACCCATGGGGGAGATTGAGGCTATAGCGGACCTTGGACTATACATAACAAAAGCTGTTTTAACACTGTTCTTTTCTCATGCAACTAACCCTGGGAAGGGGGGTGGGGAGGGAACCGTCAAGGGGAGCAACATGTGAAGATATATGCCAGTGATGGCGAACCTTTTTGAGACCAAGTGCCCAAATTGCAACCCAAAACCAACTTACTTATCGCAAAGTGCCAACACAGCAATTTAACCTGAATACTGAGGTTTTAGTTTAAGGGAAACAGTTTGTTCCGTAGCGCGTGTTACTCGGGAGTAAGCTTGGTGAAGCACCCGTGCAATGCTTCGAATGGGTGAATCATGACCCTAGGAGGGTTTACTCAGAAGCAAGGCCAGCCTAGATATATGTGTGTGGGGGGTGTGTGTGATTTTCTGCTCCCCCTATATGACGAACTCTGTGCGCGTGTGCCCACAGAGAGGGCTCTGAGTGCCACCTCTGGCACCCGGCCATAGGTTCGCCACCACTGATATATGCCCTGTGCAAAGTCCAGAGCCCAGTTCTGGCTACTTTGCATCAGGGGAACTGATACAGTTCAATAAAGCTCCTGAATCTTCCTTGAGTCTCAATTATTGGCTGGAGTAACAGACCCTTACACTAATACAGCTCCTTTTTAAGAACTCTACCTGAAATACCAGATTTGCAGCTTGGGGGTGTTGCTGGATCGTGGCTTATAGCTGGAGGCCCAAGAATGTGCCACGTCACATAACACCTTTTAGCAGTTTTGGCTGGTGAACCAATGGTGGCTTTTCTTTCAAAAAAATTGATTTAGTTATGGAGATCGAGGTCAGATCTCTGAATATCAACTGAAAACTGTTACCAGGCCCAGTTGCAAGGGATGATGCTCACCTTGAAAATCCTAAGTGGTTCGGGACTGGGTACCTAAAGGATCATCTTCTCCCGTGCCACCCATCTTGCCAGTAAAAGTCACTGTGTGCCACCGTGCTCCTGCCACGTGTCCTCCAGAACCACTGAACCCCACTCACCTGTGCATCGCGATAGGCCAGGAGAAAATTCATGACAATGTCAAGGCTGAGGCATTCCACACTGTCTAGGCGTTGCTGAATGCTGGTCAGTTCGTGACTCAGCTGAGCCCCGCTGTATCTTTCTCGAGCCCTTCGGATGTCGCTTCGGATCATCTCTCGGAAATAGCCGCTGGAGAAACAGCAAAAGTCTGAATGCCAGTGCGACTACGGCTTACAAAGGAGACTTCTTCTACTGGGCATCAGGTAGGTGAACCTGTGGACTTTTGGAGAAGGCTGAAAAAGGGTGGTGAGTGCAACCACAAAGCGGTTGCCACAAAGGGAGGACATTCATTGGGAGAATATTGGGAGGCCTCAAGCAAAGTGTCCTCTTACAATGGAGGCAAAGGAAGAAGAGAAGAAGAGTTTGGATTTATATCCCCCCTTTCTCTCCTGTAAAGAGACTCAAAGGGGCTTACAATCTCCTTTCCCTTCCCCCCCTCCCACAACAAACATCCTGTGAGGTAGGTGGGGCTGAGAGAACTCCAAAGAACTGTGACTAGCCCAAGATCACCCAGCTGGCATTGTTGGAGCGCACAGGCTAATCTGGTTCACCAGATAAGCCTTCACAGCTCAAGCGGCAGAGCGAGGAATCAAACCCGGTTCCTCAGATTAGAGTGCACCTGCTCTTAACCACTACACCACGCTGATAGACGGGTGTAAAAGGAGGAGAAATTTGAGGTCAACAAGTCTATCACAGGGCCCAATATTCTTCACAAGGACCTTAAGTTTCTGCATCACAGGGGAGATATAGATGGGGTGGCAAAAAGGGCACAGTGGTGTATTCTGGCATTACATTAACAGTACAAGAGGAGCCCTCCCATACTGGATCAAAGATCCACCCATTTCCTATTTCCCACGGTGGCTGACCCTGGAAGACCCAGAAGCAGGCCACTGGAGGCCAAGGTCCTGTGGTTGTTTCCCAACCACTGGTCTTCAGAGATACACTGACACTCAACATGGATGCTCCACTTAGTCATTAGGACTATGTGCTATTGATGGACTTCTGGTCCACAGAATCCTCCTTCTAAAGCCCTCTTGAGGATATCACCCCATCCTGTAGTAGTTTAATATGGTACTGGTGCTCTGTGTAAGAAGCAGGAGAGAAGAGTTTGGATTTATACTCTACTTTTCTCTACCTTTAAGGAGTCTCAAAGCAGCATACAAACTCCTTGGTCTTCCTCTCCCCGCAACAGACACCTTGTGCGGCAGGTGGGGCTGAGAAAGATCTGAGAGAACTGTGACTACTAGGCCAAGGTCACCTATCAGGCTTCATGTGCAGGTGTGGAGAAACAAATACAGCTCATCAGATAAGAGTCTGCAATTCATGTGGAGGAGTGGCAGAATCAAAATCGGCTCTCCAGATTAGAGTTCACCACTCTAAACCACTACACAACACTAGCTGTCTAAGGCTGTCATGAATTTACTAGCCATTAACTCCTGATAAGTTTCAGTATGCTGGGAAAGCGAGAAAAGTTTTGTCTTGGCTTTTCACCGAACATCGTTTCGCAGAGCTGTTCCAATGTCTCACATGAGCCTTCTAAACGGAGAGCCTCAAAAGGAAGACACACCGG
This sequence comes from Sphaerodactylus townsendi, assembly GCF_021028975.2. Taxonomy (NCBI): domain Eukaryota; kingdom Metazoa; phylum Chordata; class Lepidosauria; order Squamata; family Sphaerodactylidae; genus Sphaerodactylus; species Sphaerodactylus townsendi. The sequence continues at coordinate 104,194,822 of NC_059430.1, forward strand.
TCCCTTAATCACTTTGGTTTCTATACTCACCAAGCCTTTTTTTTTAAAGGCAGAATGACCAAAACTGTACACCCCAAATGCTGCCATACAACGGACCCACGCAACATTTCTCATGCCATTCCTTTCCAAACTGAAGCCCTGATAACCATGTACTTAGCTGTGATAAAACTGCGGAGGCCTACCACAATTTCCTGCTGCAGTTCTAGAGAAAGTAAAGTGAATCTGAACAGCAGGGTTCCTTCTGCTTTTTGGCTTGAAGGGAAGCCCGAGCCAGAAGTGGAACATATGATGGTCAAGTCTGCTTTTCTTCGGAAAAAATCTCAGAGCAGTAGCAGAAGTCATTGTTCTCAGGAGCAACAGGAGGTTCTGTTCTTAGAAACAGAAGTTCCTAATGTGTGGTTTAAATATTCCCAACAGGAGGTGGCATACAGTGCTTTTCCAGTTGCCAACAGACCTGGAAGAAAGATACCTTGTCCTAGAGCAGTGGTGGCGAACCTATGGCACGGGTGCCAGAGGAGGCACTCAGAGCCCTCTCTCTGGGCACGTGTGCACAGAGTTCGTCATGTGATAATAGTGTAATTATTTCAGGGAGATTATTAGCATTAAATTAAGACCTAGTTTTGGGGAAGCAATGTAGGTAACCCTGTTAAGTGCTGTTAAACCCTATTGATTTTCATGGGAAGAACGAAAGCGTGATCCTTTACCTGGGAGTAAGCTCGGTTGCTAGCAATGGGGTTTGCTTCTGAGTAAACTCTCCTAGAGTCGTGATTCACCCGTTCGAAGATTCAAAGCAAAGCCACAACTACCACCAAGCTTACTCCCAAGTGACGCGCACCTTGGAGTCAACCGTTTTTTCTATACTAAAACCTCAGTATTCAGGTTAAATTGCCGTGTTGGCACTTTGCGATAAATAAGTGGGTTTTGGGTTGCAGTTTGGGCACTCGGTCTTGAAAAGGTTCGCCATCACTGTCCTAGAGGTAGGGATGCCATATGCCTGCTGAGGGCAGGACATCTCCTGTCCCAGAGACCACTGTCTGCCTGCACTGCAATGGCCAAAGGGCGTGGGGGGAAAGGCCACAGGAGGGGAGAGGGAGTGATACATCAAAGATGACATATCACTTTCAGGTTTTCCCTTGAAATGATGTCATTCCTTTCTAGGAATCGCTGATTTTTTTTTTACCATAGAACTTCTGACAGTTCCCAGAGAAGCATGACATCACTTTCCACTGACATATGTCATCATTTGCTGCCCCATGTCCCCCTCAGTCTCCCACCAGATGCCAAGCCAGGCCTGGCAATCCTGAATAGAAGCTTAAAGGGTGCAAAATGGGTAGCTGAAGCTCTCCATGGCACAGAGATCAAAAACACTGCCTGACAAATAGAATTCCATTAAGCCCCTACTAAATGTGCAGGAAATGTTTTAATGGGCAGCCCAAGGTGCTCTTGCAGGGAGACAGTGTGGTGCAATGGTCAGAGTGTTGGGCTAGGACTGAGGAAACCTGGGTTCAAATTCCCACTGTGTCATGAAGTTAGCTAGGTGATCTTGGCCCAATAACATATGGTCTCAGCCTCATCTACCTTGCAAGGGTATTGTAAAGACTGAAAAGAAAACCATGTGCACCACCCAGAATGGCACAGGATGAAAATGTCAAGTAGACAGACGCAGAAGTGGTTCCTCTGTGCCATTCATTGCATCTGTCAATGTTTTCTTTATGTGGGTCCTTGACAATGTGGTAAGGAGGCAGGTTCATAAGAACATAAGAACAAGCCAGCTGGATCAGACCAGAGTCCATCTAGTCCAGCTCTCTGCTACTCGCAGTGGCCCACCAGGTGCCTTTGGGAGCTCAATCCCTGGCCTACCGTAATTGGGGAACAAGAAGACTGCTTTGTCCCTAATGAAAATATACTTTCCTGAAAGAATCTGAACTTTCTCCCCATGTGCTAATGAAAGGAATTAAGCATGCACATTGAAACCTGTGAGTCCCTTTTATGTATTCCCAGGTGACCAATATAAGGTTGTCAACTGACCAGAAAAATAAAATATAAGCAGGCCTGCTACTGTGTCCCGAACAGTGGTGTGATTGGCCAAAACCAGCCAGAGAAGCTTGTCATGGGGGGAGATTTGCATGATGAGTTCATTGTTCATAGCACGGGAGCAGGGTGGTGTCATCCTGTGAGGACTGCACCATGTTCTCTTGTTAAACGCTGCCTGGCACAGGGTCTAAGAAGAGGGTACTGGCTGGATTGTACTAGCACAAAAGTTAACATAGGTCAATTATACTCTGGAGCTCTGCCCAGCAACGAGGGTACGGTTCCTGTGGGGCAGAGATTTCTGTACTGGCGCCATTCAAGTTGCAGCCCTGAAGATCCCAGAAGCCCTGCAGTTAGTGAGAGCAGGGGAATTCCAATGCTTCTCTCTCGCTTCACGGTTTTCGCTACTTCTGGGTTGCTCCCCCATCAAAATTGAAGGTTGCCTTTTTAATTTTTAAAGCTCTTTAACCATGTTATTGATATTCCTCATATCAATATTTTGCAGCATTTCCCTGTATTTTTAGGGAAATGCTGGCCATGGATCCCTGCATAAATGATGGGGAGAGGGGGGGATGAGCAAGAAGTGGGGGCAGGCAAGCGTGCAAGCAATGGGATACCTTCTCATGTTTAAACAAGGAAACACAAGGAGACCTGACTGCGAAGGCACTGCAGAGTTAGGAGCATCGCAGAAAACGCTCCATGCATAATAGGTCATAGTTGATGAGCACCTGTAGGATTTTCCTGTGGTCAGGAAGCTCTGCTGATTGAGGAATGGTTTTTAGTCTTTGGGTAAAGCTGACCCTGACTGACCCCAGAAAGAACACTTCTTCCTTCAAGATGTCCAGTGCAGGGCACGTATACAGATTCAAAACACATACCCCCCACTCCTCTAAACACACACAGAGAACAGACCTGCCACCACAACACGCGCCTGTCTGATTCATGCAAGGTCTTGCCCAATGCGGCTGCCCTTTCCTGGACTGTGTTCCTGGCACAACGTTCTTCACAAATACAATAGCATGCCTTGCAAAACTATATGCAAGCAAGAGTCCCTTAGCCAGCATGGTGTTGTAATTTCCATATCAGACTCCAGTCTGGGAGACCCAGATTCAAATTCCTACTTTGCCATGCAAGCAATCTGGGTGTTCCTGGGCCAGGCACCTTCTCGCAGCCTAACCTGCTTCACAAGCTTGTTCTTGTGAGGCCAAAATGGAGGGGAGGAGAGTGCCCAAGAGGGAGAAGTGAGGTATAAATAAATACATAATATTTCCTTGCTAACATCCCATTTGCTGGCAGAACTTTCTAGACCATATGTGTCAAACTTGCGGCCCTCCAGATGTTATGGACTACAGTTCCCATCATCCCCTGCCAGCATCATGCTGACAGAGGATGATGGGAACTGTAATCCATAACATCTGGAGGGCCGCGAGTTTGACACCTGTGTTCTAGACATTGTCATGGCCTGTATTTCTGTCTCATTCTATCCCAGCCTTCCTCCAAGGAGTACAGAACAGCACATGTGGTTCTACCTATTTATTTATTTTAAATATTTGCATCCCACTTTATCTCCTTAAATTCAGCCCCCTGTGAAGTGGGGGGAAAGGGGGGGGGGCACACTGGTCAAGTCAGTGTAAAAAAAGAAGAGTTTGGATTTCTCAACCGTAAGGAGTCTCAACATGGCTTACAAGTGCCTTCCCTTCCACTCCCCACCACAGATGCTTGTGAGGGAGATGGAGCTGAGAGAGTTCTGAGAAAACTGACTGGTCAAGGTCAGCCAGCATGTGGAGGAGTGGGAAACAAACCTGGTTCTCCAGATTAGAGTTCACCACTCCCAACCATTAGGCCACGCTGGCTCCAGGGATCTGAACCTAGGTTTCACAAAAGCAAATCCAACACTCTAACCCAGGGGTGGGCAATTATTTTTTCCATGGGGCCGCATAAGAAACAGAAAATATTATGGAGGGCCGGGCCAAAAGGCTGAACTCAATTCTGCATAATAGGGGCTCATAAGTGACAGACTGGTGCACAGATCAACTTGGAATCAGTGGCAACAGTTCTGCATACAACACTATTTGGCACAAAGAATCACAGGCTTAACCAACCTGCATAGTTGTCCACTGTGACAATCAAGCAAGTGGGGAGACTTAAGTCCCTTGACCTACTTTTTTCATCGACTGGTGCTTTTGAAAGCCCGCAAGCAGAAGCCGGCAGCCAAGGCAATGCGGCTCTCTGGCGGGGCTTTCAAAGGCGCTCTCTGCTCCCCAGCAAGGCGGTGACTTGATCAGGGGTCATCCGGTGGGCCGGATGTGGCCCGTGGGCTGTATAATGCCCAGGTCTGCTCTAACCAGTACACTTCTCTGCAATAGGTGATATTCGCCTTGGGAGGTATTTGCCACTACCTCAGCCGACTGCAGAATCCCATTCAGCCTGATATCTCTGATCATTCTCAAAACTGTTTCTGCAGGGGTGCAGGACTGCAAATTATTCCCCATATTGCAGTCATGTCTGTGTTTTGTTCTACAGCACACATGTGGATTTCTGTGAGGATTTCTGAGGGGTGGCCTGGGTTGAAATCTCCACTCAATCTCGAAGGCCCACGAATGATGTTTGGCAAGTAACATACCTCAAGAGGATTATTGTCTTGAACGCTTGGAGGCAGGGTGGGATGCCAGTGTGCTCGAACAGATAACCAATTCCAGCAGCAACCATGGAAACTGAGTTCAGAGGCCTCGTGCCCTTCGCTTAGATTAAGCTGCAAGGTGACTTCTTGTAGAAGGGAGCAAGGCTTTTTCAAGAGCCTTATCAGAAGTGATCTCACACGCTCCAAACACCCTGATTTATTAACGTTATTAAAATATTTTTACCTCACCTTTCCTCACCTAAGAGGGCCCGAAGTGACTGACAAACTGGGAATACTCAACACCTCTAGACAAACAAAAAGAAAAAAAACTAACAGGGACAGACCATATTTTTTTGATCAGTGTCTCTATTGTACCATTCTGGGGATGTCTTGCTAAAACTATGTTACCTACAGCTGTGTGTGCGTGAGGGTGGGAGGCTGGGGGGAGTCGAAGAAGGGATGCAACTTTATTTATATGCCACCTTTCTAAGGACCTGAAACAACTTGCCTTGTTCTCCCCTCCACCATAATATTCTCTTAACAACTCTGTAAGGTAAGTCAGACTGATTGGCTCAAGGTTACCTGGCAATGTCCAGTGGGGATTCAAACCTGGGTCTCTGCACCTGCATATAATGTATACGCACTAATTGCTATTCCCCCCTTCCTCTAAGCAGCTATAGGGGACATACACTGAATTCTTGTCCCCCACACTCCAAGAACCCACAGAGGTATACTGGGCTAATAAACCATGCAAGGGCACCCAGTAAGTTTCCAGGCAAAGTGAGGATTTGAATCCACACCTCCTCAGAGTTAGCTTGAGGTCCTAGCCATGAACACTCCCTTGGCCATGCAGCTGGAAGACATGAAGATGCCCCACAGTGAACTGAATGCCCTTCTCACATGTTCATTTGACCACTCTACAATCTGCCAGTCAGAGCTGAAAATATAGAACTCGATGAACCAAGGATCTGACTCACTAGACGGCAGCATTATGCCACATTCTTCTGGAGAACTCAGAAAAGGTCAAGACCATTCCTCCCCTCCCACCTAGAGTTATTTTTAAAAAAACGACGAGACCAGGGTATCTTTAGCAGCATCTTGAAAGGCTCTGTTTTCCAGTTAAAAGGATGGGGGATTGGGAGAGGGACAGAGGAGAAAACCTTGTTACAGGCAAAAGCGTGAACACGCATATCTGAAGAAGAAACATCAAAGGGTCTCCCATGAAGCTTCTAACACAGAGAACAGAGAAGCATGTTTGCACATAGTACAAGCTAACTGGCAGACTGCTATCAACAGGTCATGCTATTTGTAGCGCTGTTCTCTCTGAAAACTACAGTTTCTGTCAAAGACATCTTACTCTAGTAATCAGAATGATGGGGCAGGATTAGCAAAAAACATGTTTGAATACCTAGTTTGTGAATACCCAGTTTGACATGAAAGCCTTCAGGATGACATTGGGCCAATTGCTCTCTTTCAGCCTGATCTCCCTCACAGGATTGTTGTGAAGATAAAATGGAGAAGGGGAGGGTGTTGTAAGCAACTCTGGGTCTTCGTTAGGGAGGAAAGCTGGGTAGAAATAAAATAAAGAAGTCCCTTCCTAAAGCTAATTCCTGGCCTCTTCTGGGTTCCTTTTCAGAACCTTCTGGAAAGTCTTGGTTGGAAAACAATTGCTTTGAATTCAGGAGATTGGGCGAGGTTCCCCACCATCTCCTCGCAGTGCGAGAAGAGGTAACGGCCGAATTGGCGCAGGTCACTGCTGCCACAGAAGGGTCTGAGCCACATGACCCCTGCGAGGCTGGCAGAATTCCTGGAAGTCACCCAGAATTGAAAACTGATCTCTAGACCACAGAGAACGTTTCCCTTGGAGGAAATGGCAGCTTGGGAAAATGGTCTCAGGTTGCTACTAAGCTCCCTTCCTTCCTCAAACTCTGTGCTCCCAAGGCAATCCTCCCCACTTCCCCAAAAGAACTCCAGGAATTTTTCAAGCCAGAGTTGACAGCCCCAATGGCCAGTCTGCTCCTGTTCACACTGTTTCACTTTCTTCCACTAATTAACATTATCACCACCCCATCATTCTCTTGTCCAATTCTGTCCTGCATGTGTGAGGAGTGCTTTGATTGTGTGTCCCTGCATTGCAGTGGGTTGGACTTGGTGGTCCTTGTGGTCTCTTCCAACTCTATGATTCTGTGTTTTACAAGGCATTAAATATGTGGAGTAAGACCAAATCACATTGGGGTTTTTGTACACAGGGTGGCTGCTTTAAGTACCTTAAGGCCATAGGTGAACCACAGTTTCATTTATTTGTGGGCTGACCATGCAGCATGGTCTCCAGACTGTCCCGTCCCCCCCCCACACACCTGCAATCATAATGTTGTGCAAGAAATGCAAGCTGTGCTACTAGGATGCAGAGGACCACCAGCCTCCCAGTATTCACAGATTTCATCATTCATGGCAGCCAAAGGAATAAATCCCTGCAAATGACAAGTGTCTATTACAGCCTTCTCCAACATGATGCCTACTATCAAGTATCCAGTGATTCGTAAATCAGGATCTGGAAGACGTGGGTTCGAATTCCCACTCAGCTATGGAAGCTCACTGTCTGTCCTTGGGCCAGACACACTGTCAGCCTAATCTAACTCACAGGCTTATTGAGAGCCTAAAATGGAAGAGACACAAGTAATGTAAGCCACTTTGGGCGGGATACAAGAGGTGAGATATAAATGAAATAATTCATAAATTTCCTTGCCCTATTACATTTGCATCCAGTATTTTTCCCTATCAAAGAAAACTCCTTCTGTAAAAGCTGCTCACTCTCTGGGGAAAATGGATTGACCCAATTAAACAATGGCTTTAATTTTACATATATGCATGCTTCTCCCCAATGCCAATCTAGTCAAGTGTATATGTGGAAGGAGGAGGGGGGACATTACCAGGAGTTGACAGATGTGCCCTCAAGCAGTTTGGCAAGCTGTTCAGTCAACGGTGTGAAGAAGGTTTCCCTATTGAAGTTGGGCTGGTAGAACTCACTTAGGCACATCATGACACTGGAGTCGCAACAGAAAACCTTGTCCTGAGCTGTCACCATGTAAGGGATGAACGTGTAGCTGCAGTTGCAATCCTGAAAGCACAATGGACAGATTGGTCCCATTGAACACTTTCCATCTCCATCTTTGGATCACTACACTGGGTTGGACCCAAAGGTGACTGTGGAAGAATCTTTTGCTCACTTTCAGATTCCACCCATTATTAAAGCATTAATTTTATTTCTCGTTGCCATTGTCTTCTCCTTTTTTACTTAAGATCCAGATACTGGCCCTTCTTAATACCAGGAGTGGGGGAGGCAACACCACCCCCCGCCCATCCCCATTGTCCTCTCACATTGTCTAGCCTGACATCCACCAGGCCTTGATGGGTCATAGATGCCCCTTATAAAGATCATCCCAATACCAACCAGTTGATCTGTAGTGCCTGTCCCTTTAAGAGTCAGGTAGCTCTTACTCCTTTAACAATCACCTGATCCACCTGCAGTTGTGAAGCTCCACCCTCAGGGCAGACACTGTCAGAAGACCCTACTGGTCTCTTCTAGATTTGGCCACACCTCCATGGGGCTTCTAGGTAGAGAAAGGCCACTGAACATGCTCAGGCTTTAAAAGGCTTGAGGAAGGAAGCCGGGAGGACTGGCCAGTTCTTGTTCCCTGTTCAGAAGGGAGTAGAGCAGAAGTAAAACAGGGTGGTGTTCAACTCCCACCCTCTCTGTCTTAGTCCAGGGCAAGGTGCTACTGTCAACTTGTACCCGGATGTGTAATGTCTGGGGCCTAGGGTCCTACACTTGATTACTGAAAAATATGACCGAAGACCCCCTAGCTACACAAATCTACCCAATGCATAAGGCCACAAATAGCTAAAAATACATATTGTGTCAAAATGCGATCTATCAGACTACATAAAATCAGAACACAAATCAATGCTGAGTAACACAATTTATAAAGTGCTTAGGGGGAAGGGAGGAATCATCTTCTTGGACCAAATAAAACCTCAGAAAACAGTTTAATATTTTATTTTGCAAGGAAACCAAAATGCCCTGCTTACAGGACTTCAGTTTTTGCCCTAAAGTTTGGAATGCTTTTCCTCAGGAAGTTTGACAAGCCCTTGATTATGCAAACATTCTCCCAAGAAATTTTTAAAAACTCTCCTGTCTTGCCATCTTACAATTTAATTTTTCAGTGCTTAACATGGCCTACTCTGTTTCTATACTGCTGTTATCTTTTTAATATTGTAAGAATGAGTGCTTTAAAAAACTCATATCTGTCTTAAGTAAATAAAGTTATGACCATTTGGCTGTTTTACTACATTACACACATAAAGTTATGACTGTTTGGCTTGTTTTACTACATTATACACCGCTTTGAAACATTTGAAAAACATCTTATAATTCTTCCCAATAAATAAACAAAAAGAAGCTGGACTTACAGAATTCTTGTGGAAAATCTCCTCCTAAAGAAAAAACACACAAGGAGGATTATTAACTGCATTGCTGTATTTACATTTTAAGTATAATTTATCCCCTGAGGCTGCCAATAGTTTGTTTTGTTATGGACAGTCAAAGTCCGCTTAATAGCTGCTCACAGTGTATTCAGGCAGTACACATTCATCATTGGAAAACAGGTTATGCAGGGTTTTGCAGTGGTTCTGGAACCTGTCCAGCCTGTTTGACCCAAGCTAATACTCATAATGAGACAATATTGAGGAATATGTCTAAACACCAAGGCACACTTGTCCCAAACCAGCTCACAGAAGCACTGGTGCATTTAGTGCTTCTCTGAGCTGGTTTGCTAGGGTGTGAGCCCCGGGCATTACTTGCCTAGAGAGCTGGTCTACATGCACTTGAAAGTAATGGGTAAATTTGGGTGCTGGACAGCTGGTCTTTCAAGATGAGGAAGACATGTCAGATTTAAAGGGGGCTCAATTTCAGTACCTGGTTGCCATTTTCTGTAGTTAAGCCCCTACAGAGAAGCTATCGTATGAACTGTCTCGCACACATAGGTAATCCTAACCCAGCTCTCCCCCAGCTCTCCTCTTAGTATCTGCATTTGCAAGCTAAAATCCAACCCCTTCTCCCCATTTTTCAGGAAAATTTCTTTTTCCCACATGCATTTTAAAATGGCAAATCAGAACACAAATAAGACAAAAATACCGAAGTAGTAGCATTAATATTATTATTAACAAACACACTTAAAAGCCTGCCTAACAATTCACCAGAAAGAATAATGCAATATCATTTTTTTTCCTATACGCAGGAAAATGGAAAAAGATGCAATCAATCCAACACTATGAAATGGTCACTGATCAATAAATATTGAACAAGCAGTACTTAGATGGCTTCGCAAGGTATGATTTTGATTGCTCAATGGACCAAAACTGAATTCTCACTAACACATCTGGCATGCATTCATCTAAACTCACAAGCCTTCCAGAGATCCATTTGCTTTTTTATATATCAAATTTTAGCTAGTTTCAGAGATGTGGTTAGGTTATATCACCTATTTCCCAGAAAAACTAACAAATAAATAGAAGGCTCTCTTAAACTCGCTGAGAAGTGAATGTTTCCAAAACTTAGCTAACAAACAACATCACTGGATCTTCTAGGATATGATAATCCACAATTTCACCAGCAATCCATTTTAGTAAAAGAAAGAATACAAATCAGTTGCAAACAGCCCACTGTAGCCCAGGTGCTGCATAAACTCCCAAAAAAGAGGAAGTTTGCGCGGGATGAAAAAAAAGCAAAGTGGTTTAAAAGCAGCAAACGAAATAAATAACTGCAGTATGGAATGTTAGCATATTGTAAAACCATGTTTAGGATATAAATGGTTGCTAAAGTTATTTGATTCAGGAGCTGCAATGTATCAGTGTGAAGAGTCAGAGGTCTAATCAGGGAGCCCTCCCCCCCAAACACACTTTTTAATTGTGCCTCCACCATAAATTCTTAAGACACAGCCTCAGTCCCCCCCATATGTGACATGATAACCATGTTTAGATATTTGAAGGGATGTCATGTTGAAGAAGGAGCCAGCTCGTTTCCTGCTGCTCCAGAGACTAGGACCAGGAGTAATGGGTTCAAGGTGCAGGAAAAGAAATTCCACCTAAACATCAGGAAGAACTTTCTGACTGTCAGGGCTGTTTGACAGTGGAATGCACTACCTCCAAGTGTGGTGGAGTCTCCTTCTTTGGAGGTTTTTAAACAGAGGCCGGATGGCCAAATGACTGGAGTGCTTTGAATGTGTGTTCCTGCATTCGACTTGATGGCCCTTGGGGGGTCTCTTCCAACTCTATAATTCTATGATATGCAATATGCGGATAATAATTCTGATCTGCCTCATGAAGCTGTTGCAAGGGCTGCCAAGGAATGTATGTGAACTATACTTGACAAACCTGTAATGATTACCAAGCTAATTTGCACCTTGCTTTTCTACTCCAACTTGCAAATATTCCTGGCTCAAGCCTGAAAATCTCTGCATAAGTCTCTGGCCATATATGTGAGCAGTGAGCACACATCAGAAATCCCTTAACATCTTTGATGGCACTATCCTAGGCAGAGTTGCTCTGGTGTAAACCTAGTGAAATCAGTGGGTGCAGAATGGAGTAATTCTGCATAAACAGAATCACATCCTTCTCAGTCCATTGAATTCAACAGGTGTAGAAGGATACAGCTCTGCAACATTAGACAGTAACCAGGCTCTGCCATAGACTGACTAGGTGGCTTAATACAAACTACCATCTCACAACCTCAGTTTCTCTCAGTTTGGCAAAAGGGAGCATCATCTGCAACAGTTTCCACAAAATGCATACATGAGAAATAGGAATCCCATTTTGCATGTGTAATTCTGGGGAATCAAACCTAAAGGTGGGAGTTACTTCTGATAAACTAAAGAGAAGTAGGAGGATAGGATCCCTCCGTGTGTATGCTAAGGTGACATTCATTATCTGATGAAACTGTATCATTTGCTGCAGTCGGGTGCCATTTCCTTATCGCTCAACAGAGTTGATAACGGGCACAGTGATCATATCATCCGGGGGTAGATACTACCACTCACACAGCAGCCCACAGCACTTCTGAACAGCTACAGTCATGCTTACATCATTACGCCTTCATGGGTTCATAGGAAACAGGGCTCAGTGGAGCAATGCCTACGTTGCAATGGAATATCTGACTGAATTTCTGACATCTCTGGTTAAAAACATCAGGTGGTAGGTGATGTGGAAGACCATTTCCTGAAATCCTGGAGAGCCAATCAGAGTAGAAAAAAATGAGGCCCTTTCTGCACAGCAAATGTATAGCAGGTTGCAGTCAGGATCCTGTTTTTGCATTCGTGTGCATCTATGCAGGCTGTGATTGGAGCCCACGGAAACAATGCAGGTTGCTGTCGCGCCTTCACACAGAGATGTATCTCTTTTTAAAAATTTACTCCCCATCAATGCACAGCTACACCAATGCATAGCTACACAGCCATGATGGTGTCTCATGATACGACCATCTGCACCTGCGTGGCTACACAGATGTAAACCGTGAAATTTTTAAAAAAAGGAAAACAGAGGCAAATACAGTGCCTCCTGCCTGGCCGGCTGCCTCCCTTTTCCAATCTCTGCCTGCACAGATGCATGTGAATGCGAAAACAGGAAAAAGGGTTTCTTTATTTAGACTGCAGCCCGTTATATATTTGCTGTGCAGAAGGGGCCTCTGTCTACCAATAATCTGACTGAACTGTCTACCAATAATCTGACTTATTTGTACAGCACTCAAGGACTTCTGGCCACATGACACAATATAAAGAATGCTACTGAACAATGCACAATGCTACTGAGGTGCTGCACCCAGAGGGCAAAATGACAAGGAATCCTCAATCACTGTTTCTTTGCCAAAAAGCAAAAGTTTATGTTGCAACTGGCTATATCGTCTAACTAGGTTTCACAGTTATTCACCCAGGGCAGAGAATTACCTGCCCCAAGCCAAGGTTTTTATCCCCAAAGGATTAAGGAGTGGGAGAAAACATGACCTCTGTGCTTAAGGAATTCCCCCAAGTTTCTACAGTAAAGAGAATAAAAGACTAGACTCAGAGGATGCAGCCTGAGTGTCACCCTGTAATGACATCATGTTCTCTCCCAAACTCTACCCTCTCCACTGCCAAGCACACACTTTCTCACTCACCCGGAGGGCCTGCAGCTCTGGCAAGTCAGTGTAACAGCACAGGAGGATGTTATTGGTCATGCTGAAGCTCTCGCGGACCCCCAGGTGGTAAAACAGGGAGGGGTGGCACAGCCTGTTGCTCATCTCCACCACAACCACATCTGCAAGGAGAGAGAGACCATCAGTTACAACCCTCGCAGCAGTTTTCCCAGATACCCCATCACCACAGTACAAATTAACATTGGAGGACCTTCTGTACCAGAAAAGGGTTCCACACTGGAAGCTTGTTGGTGAAGAAAAAAAACAATAGCAAGATACAATTATGCATGGTCGGGAGAAGTTGGATAGATAGAACTTTTTTTCTTCTCTTGTAATGCAAAACGTTGTGGAGATGGTTGGCTAATGAAACAGGAGAAATGGGATCTAGGGAATGTAAAATGCTCTGATGGAAACAAATGTCTGCATGAGATAGGGATATGAAGCTATGCAAAAAAAAAAAAAGTGTCCCTTCTACCTGCGCCCAGCAAAGAAACCCTCGACTCCGGAGGAAAACCTAAATATATGTTCTGCTTTCTTATCAAGCCTGAGCTCAATTTTATTGATTCAACCACATAAATTAAATTATTTGAAATCTAGCATATAAAATGGTACTCTGTGGCATACTTATGAAATGTAGAAGTATAAATGCCCCACACTAATCATGTACAGAGTGAGTCCTCTTTAAGCCCACTGAAATCAACAGACATAGGTTGGAGTAACTTTGTACAGCTTTCCACATGCCAAATTGTAACTACGTCCAGTTGGGGGAGAGGGGCTGCAAACTGTTTCAGCCTGAAAGGTACAGGGAAAAAATGAAAGCTGAAAATCAGAAAACAGATTTTGTAGCAAAGAAAAAGTTGTTAGAGCACTGTTGTAACTGGTGTCTGATCATCAAAATCTAACTGACAGCTAACTGACAGATATCACATGACACAGCCTCATTCTGGGTTTAATTGGTAAAGAACTGTGATTGGCCAGTAAACCAGATATAAGGCTGCAGTGTACTGAGGTCTGTGAGACACTTGTCTTCGCACTGCCTGACGGAACACTTTGTCTGTGTGAGCTATACTTGTGAACTAATAAAAGTAGGACCGCTTCTGTGAAGCTGAGCTGCTGTGTGCGTCTGACTTCCTACTGCGTTCCAGTATATTGTGCTACTCTGCTATAGGGGCTTTACCCCATACCTTCTCAAAAGTATTATTCAGTTAGAAACAAGCTTATTCAGTCGTAATTGGGCTAGCAGAATATTTGGATATTGCATTAAACTTTGTAACACTGAGAATGCCGAAATTTTTAACAGTGTACTATTATATGCATCATAAGCAACCAGCTGTGATGCTTTTGCCAAATCTTTTGCTGATAAAATGTCAGGAATATATTGTGATCTGGATGACTGGTGCACCAGAAAGGTCTAATAACCCCCCTGGTATATTTATGGATACCATAATTTTGACTCAGTTTCCATGATGGATGTTAACAAGATCCTGGGATTTGTGAAGGCAACTATTTCCCTCAGCCACTCAAAGAGGTAGTTATCTGTCCTCTACTTTAAAAAACATTCCCTACAGAAAAATGATGCGACTAATTATCTCCCCGCCTCTAATCTACCCTTTCTGGGCAAAGTGATTGAGACAACAGTAGCAGAGTAACTCCAAATCTTGGAAACTTATCTGTTCTTGACCCTTTTCAGTTTGGCTTCAGGCCAGGCTGTGGGACGGAGATATCCCTACTAGCTTTAGTTGATTATTTCCATCTGAGTGTAGACAACGGCCATGCCTCTCTGTTGCTCTTATTGGATTTCTCTGCAGCCTAGATCATGCCATGTGGCTGAGGCATTTAGAGGCAAAAGCAAGCACCAAGGGATGTGAATTGGACTGGTTTAAATCATTCCTTGTGGATCAGACTCAAAGGGTTGCTATTAGAAACCAGCTGTGATCAGTGTGGGATCCATCTTGTGGAGTTCCACTGGGCACAGTTCTATTCCTCATGCTTTTCATCAATACAGACTGATGAAAAGCATAAGGGATAAAACTGTGCTCAATGGAACTCCACAGGAGCCTTTAGGACAGATATTTCGTAATCTGGGGGTTGGTTGTCATTAACATGCTAATGATACCAAGCATTACATATCCTGGAATGGGGAATTCTGGGAGATTGGGGGGAGGAGGGTAGAGTCTGGGGATGAGAGAGAGTTCAGCAGGGTATACCCTTCAAAGCAGCCATTTTCTCCAGGGAAACTGATCTCTGTAATCTGAAGATCAGTTGTAATTCTGGGAGACTTCAGGTTCCACTGGAGTCTGGAAAGCCTAACTGACCCATTTCACCCCAAGAAACTCCTGGAATATTTTTCTCGTCACTTTAACATCATTGTCTATTCCACCCGCCATGCCCCACCTTGCGATAAGAAAGTATACTGTATGTCACTAGGAATTTAGTGCTGAAAGTTGTGAATGTGCCCTGAGGCGGCACACTTCCCCCGCATGCTGTGATCCCGCAAATCAGTTCCTGATTTAGCGCAAACTGTACCTGCCTTTACATATCAACTAGCAATCTACAGTCTGGCTTTCGATGGTGTGTACTTCCCCCTCTAAACCAGAACTGAACATCAACTTCAAACTTTGGCAATGTAAGTAAGTGGAGACCTCACTGCCTGGGGCAGAAAAGACATTTTCAAGCTATCCTATGCTCAGAGCAATCTGGGTGATCTTTGCGAGGAGAAATTCAAGGCATTTCTACTTGCCTGACCCCCTCTTCCCTGCAAAGTATTTATCGTCCTGGTTAATTCAGCCAACTATGCCAAGTTGATTCCAAAAGCAAGATCTGGGATTTCCCCAATTGCAGCATGTCCTCCACTGCTTTCCTTAAAATAAGCAAATAACATGCGCAACCTAATTCACTCTCCAGGTGCTATGATGCTTCTACCTTGTTTGAAAAGCAAACAATCCTGGCAGTCATTGCACAGAACTTTCAATTAAAGGTGAAGGATCTTGTATCAAAACTGGGTGCATGAGAGAGCAATAAATCCAGTGGTCAACAGTGCCTTCATACTGCCCTCATCTCGATTCAGAATCCTGGGTCTCTAATCTCTTCTCAGCACAGTTCGCCATTTAATTTCTGAACTAGCGGGGCCCGGCCACGCGTTACTGTGGCTTATTGTGGTGAAATGGGAAAGGAACAGTAGCAGCAAATCAATTGCAGAGGCCAGCAGTATGTGCTCATGCAAAAACGCAGCCTGATACTGTGCGATGTCACTGATGTGTGTGCCCGCATTCCTTGGGGGGTGGGGGTTGGAAAGGCACCCCTCCCACACATCTAGGCTGGCTGGTCATGATCCTTTACCTGGGAGTAAGCTTGGTTGGTGGCAATGGGTGTCGCTTCTGAGGAAACCCTCTGAGGGGCGCGACGCAGCCATTCAAAGTATGTCACGGTTGCTGCACCGAGCTTACTCCTGAGTAATGCGTGCCTGGTTTTCTTAACTGTAACTGCAGTATTCAGGGAATCTAGGGTGCCTGGCCCCTCCCTCTTGTCCCTTGCATGTCGCCCCTCACTCTCTTCCCTCCCTCACTTCTCTTCCCTTGCATGCCACCCCTCCCCCTCCCTCCCTTCCCTTTCCCTCCGCTAGGGTGGGTGGGTCATATCAAGATGCTGGGCCCCCTGCCTCCCCTCCCTTGCATGCCACCCATCACTCTCTCCCCTTTCTCACTTCTCCTCTCTTGCATGCCCCCCCTCCGTCCCTTTCCTCTCCCTCCCTCTCTTCCCTTGCATGCCGCCCCTCCCTCTCCCTCCCTTCTCTCTCCCTCGTGTGTATGTGTGTGTAGGTGTTTCACTTCCACTCGAGTTACTGCTTATGTACTGTTTTCACTGCTCATATCTGGCCATCTAAGCGAACGTTCTAAGCTGCATGAACATTCTAAGGGTGACAGTTACACACAGGCAGCTGCATGTCCTTCACCATGGAGCGCCAGGAAAAAGGTGTTTTACCTGGGCCAGGTGTGAAATTTCAGGTATGTGAACATCTAAAAACACTCTCACCTGGCTGACTATAGTGGGTGGGAATTTCCAGAGGAATTGGCCCAGCAGTTACTGAGTTATACTATCATCAACAAAAACACTGTTAGTTTTATAATATATATAGATTATATACTCTCCCCACCCCTGAAATAAACACAGCTGGTTCTCCAGCTGCTGAGATAAGGAGCTAAGAATTATTTACCCATTCCCGCCAAGACAGCACTTACTATACTCTTCAACATTTCACAAATGAAAAAGGAGGGATCCTTGTAATGAAATCTCACCCTGTATTTCCTGCATATCATCATTGAGGCCTTGCTCTTTTACCTTTCTCATCATAACTTCGTTATTTAAATATCAGCCTCTGAATCACACGCTTGTGACAAAGTGGGCTCTCATGTATCAATGTTTGTTCTGGAATAAACACACTTTAAAGCCAGAAGATTCTAAACACACACGAAGCTGCAAGATGCTTGTTAATTTTTTATAGCAATAGCCTCACATAGCTACCCCCTCTGGAATGCATACACTAAAATCCCTTCTCTACTTGCTATACGCAGCATTATTTATCCTGCCACAGACTATCCTGTATTGCTTTAAAAAAAACCTGACATACTAGAGCAGCAACCTTTTCAGCCTAAGTGAACATGTACACACACAAAATCACATCTACTCTGAAGAAGCTGATGTGCCAGTACAAAAATGGATTATCCTGTCAATGTCTTGGATTTTTTTAACAGGCAACATCATTTCTATCTTGATTTTTTTCATCTGCTTTTCTAGATACTGTGTTGTGGTGCAACTGCAGAAAGGCCTTGTCTGATCTAAAAAAACCAGAGGATATACTGGTGTCCTTGGTTACTTTTTGTTCTCTTTTTCATCTCATCTTTCTAGTTACCTCATTTTCATTCATAGTTACCACCAGACATGGTGTGAGTGTGAGAGAGAGAGACTACGAATGAATTAGATACATGTTCACATGTATTTTGGGACTGCAAATCCCATTAGAAACAGCAACAGAAACACTGTCTTTTGGTTCTTTGCCCTTCCTGCCAGATGTCCCTTCCTCCTGCCTATGACAAAGAGATTCTGGGACTTGTAAATAGGAGTACAAGTTGGAAAATTCCTGGAGATGTAAAGGTGGTGTCTGGGAAGGTCAGGGTTTGGGGGTGGAGCACACTCTCCAAAGGTACCATTTTCTGTAGCGGAACTGATCTCTGTAACCTGGGGATCAATTGTAATTCTGGGATAATTCCAGGCCCCTGGTGAAACTGAGGAAAACAAATCTCTCCTAAGTCTCCCTCACATAATTCCAGTTTATCTGCACAAACACACTCTCTTGCTCCAGAGAAAGGCCTTAGGCTGGGCAGTTTAGAACGTCGCTTGAGACTGCAGCTTAACGCTGCTTCTGATTAGCACCAGCAAATCTTGCAAGAAATATGAACAACAGTTATGAGGAAATAAGTTCCTATAAACATCCTCAGGCAAGATCTATAGTTTAATCCAACTTTTTCCTCATGGTAATAGGTATGGTAGTCAGGTCTGTTGCTCCTCATGCCGGTAATGGGGATGGTAGTCAGGTCTGTTGCTGGGTCCCTGTGCTGGGCTCTCAGTTCCAGTGAAGGGTATGCATCCCTCTCCCCACATACACAGGATCTCTGAGGAGGATTATTTTAGCAGTCAAGTCACATCTGATTTATGGCAACCCCTAGTGGAATTTTCAAGGCAAGAGACGTTCAGAAGTGGTTTGCCATTGCCTGCCTGCACATCACTACCCTGGTCATCCTTGGAGATCTCCCATCCAAATACTCCCATCACCTCCCATTCAAATACTTCTGCGATCTGATGAAAATAGACTAGCTTGGGCTACCTGGGTCAGGGCCTGAATGTTTGGTTTGGTTTTGGTGCCATCAAGTCACTGCTAACTTGAGGTGACCCTAGGGTTTTCAAAGCAAGACCTCAACTTGCATGCTTCTGATTTTTCACGCATCCTGTCCCAGCTGAGTTAGTTCACCAATAATGCATCATGAAACTGTGAATGGATCCTCACTTGTACCTTTTATCCAGTCAAATTAAGGCACAAATTTTGCCTTTCCTGGGAGGTGGACAAATGATCTGCCTCTTTGACTCCATACAGGAAACTCATTTCCTCTTAGCCAGCAATCTGAGACATTATAGTTCTGTTCTCACAGAAATGTTTTCCCCTGAGTATTAATTGAAGGATCCTGCATTTCCCCATCACAACAGTCGACCTCAGCACTTAGTGAGAGGCACAAGCTTAGATAATTTCATTTATTCATGTACCAGTTTGGTGTAGTGGTCACAATAAATTATGAAGGAGTCCCCAACCTTATTGACTCTGTGGGCACTTCGGGAGTTTTGCGAATGAGAAGTGGGTGCCACTTCAAAATGGCTGCCATTGGAGAGGAATGAGGTCAGTTGCAAAATATTGGAGGGTTTCATGAAGAGTTGGGAGATTCAAAGCCAACCATCCTCTTTCAATGGAGATTGCCATTTCTGAATAGATGTTTCCTGCATACCCAGGGGTGATGCCTTCTGGGCTCTGCTGAGCTGGAGAAAAGTCGGGATTGGCTCTTTGCTTTGGGGAAAAAGGAAGTGAGAACCAGAAAACATATTGGTAGGCACAGTGGTGACCATGCTGGGGTCATGGACTAGGATCTGGGAAGGCCAAGTTCAAATCCACTACTCTGCCTTGGAAACTCACTGGGTGATCGGGGCAGTCATTTTCCCCAGCTTACCCTACCTCATAGAATTGCTGTTGTGAGGATAGAAGGTGAAAGAGAGAACAAACTTGTAAGCAGCTATGAGACATCATGGGCGATAAAAGCAAAACAAAATAAATATAAAACCGCTCAATTTTACAGCTTTTAGTGTAGTCCAATTTTTAAATTCTGATTTTATGGACTACATAGGTTATTTTATCTATGATTTGGGCATTGTTTCTTTTTAAATCATAGGTCCTTGTTGAAACAGTTTTTATGAATTGCACTTTGATTGTAAATCGCCCCGAGCCAGAGATGAGAGGGGCGATTAACAAATCTAATAAATAAATGAACAAATAAACACACATTTCTATTTCCCTTCTCTTTGTTATTTATAACATACTCTAATAAAACGAGCCATTTATACTCCCGTATTAGTATTCCCCACTCATAAGTGTATAGCTCTTTCTCCCAGAATAAGGGACAGTTAATGTCCTGATAACTTTTAAAAAGTCCTGGAAGAGAGGTTTACAGAGGACTGAGTGGAACCTCCATTTTTGTTGGCAGTATACCTCTGAATATCAATGATAGGGAAAACAACAGGGGGAGATTTGTGTCTCTGTGCCTTTACTTCTGGGCTTTCCAGTGATATCTGGTAGGCTATTGTGGGAAAAGACTGTGTTGGACTAGGTAGACTACTGGGCTGATCCGTGGATGATGTATTAGGCTACACACATGTGTCTAAGGGAGGGGAGGGAAGGGGAGAGGGCCCAGCATCTGGACATGACCCACCCACCCTGGTGGTGCACATGAGCAATAGGATCAAGTTGTATCAGTCCCTGTCCCACCCCCAGATATTTAACTTCTACAGATCTCAGGAAGAAGACTGAAAAAGGTAAATGTGCATTAATAGAATTTTTAAATGCATCCCTTCAAAAGTCAAGGCAGGGACAGCAATTTATCAAAAAGGGCACCATGTAAAAAAGGACCTCTGGAATACATAAAGTGGCATGGAATAACATGGCAAGTTGTTCCCCAATTTATTACCTGTCCTACTAGTCAAACAAGCTGCTAAGTGGAAGGATGTTTGCTCACTCCTTTAATAATCACCATAATAATTACTTTGTTCATTTTTAGCCACGGTGCAATTCCTTCTCTCTTCCTTCAAGGAATGGCAACACTTATTTTCCTGGCAAAGGATGCTCTGCTACGTGTGATATGAATGCCTGAGCCACAACTTGGGAGACGTAGAAGAAGCCAGGAAACACCCCTTTTCTAGTCAACTCTCCAAGGATGCTCTATATACAGATGCTAAATCAAGATCTGAAACTCAATATGGCTCAGTACAGAACCAAATATGGCTCTTTTAAAAAAATAAAATCTTTTTGATGAGGTTTCTTGGAGGGGTATGTAGGATGCTAGAATAACCTGTACGCATAGGGAATGGCAGGCAAAGACTGTAACAGGATTAAACAGCTTCTTAGGGGTGTTTTACAGAAAGGGAAAGAACGGAGGTTTACGGTTTCCAGAAATGCAAGTGCAAACCAAGCACAGATTTATGACAGTGCACTAAGACGATGGTGCAGGATGCTCCTGTATATATTAATGACTTATTCTGAGATCATGCGAGTGGCATTTGCTAATAAAAGACTTACAACAGCCAGAATGTGGGCTGTGAAAACTGTGAAGTACTCAATATGTCCATTTTCAGCAATGTTGACTTTTGCATTCTGAATAAATCACTGATCTGGATGACCCAGGCTAGCCCGACCTTGACAGATCTTGAAAGCTAAGCAGTGTCAGCCCTGATTAGTATTTGGCTGGGAGACCACCAAAGAAGTTCAGGGAGACCACGAAGGAAGTTCAGAGACAGGAAATGGCAAACCTCTGAAGGTCCCTTGTCTTGAAAACCCGACACGGTCACCATAAGTCAGCTGCTGCTGGACAGCACTTTCCAGCACCAATGTGGTTGAGCTCTCTTATACTGGCTCTTTGTTGGCTGAATTCTGGCATCAGACCACTGCACTAAGCCTTCTTGGTGGAGTTATCCGAGACCAAAACACACTGCCAGGGGGGTCATGAAAACTGTAACCCCACCCCCACCAATATAAAAGTGACTGGGAGTCAGTCTAGTGAAAAGGGGATCTGTTTCCCCCAGCATCCACAAGCCATAATTCCTGAAAGAGCAATCACTTTGCCTTCCAGAGCAAGGTCTGATCAAAGAGTGTGTGAGCTACTGTAGTTACACAGGCTTGGATCAGCCCCTTGAATAGGAGTTTGGTGAAAATCCATCCATCCATCCATGGGTGGATTTTATATTCTTTGGATTTTATAGATAGATGGATGGAAGATGGATGGAGAGAGAGGGGGGGAGGGGGAGAGGGATATGTATATTCTTTGGCAAAAATAAGACCAAATGTAAAGAAAACCAAAATAAACAAAAATACTGACCAGATCTCCACACACTTGGAAAGCTAGTAAGCCAGTGTGGTGCAGAGTGGTAAGCTGCAGTACTGCAGTCCAAGTTATGATCAAGACCCAAGTTCGATCCCAATGGAAGTTGGTTTCCAATAGCCAGCTCAAGGTTGACTCAAGGTTGGTAAAATGATTACCCAGCTTGATGGGCGTAAAGTGCAGACGACTGGGAAAGGCAATGGCAAAACACCCCATGAAATGTTGTGATGTGATATCACCCCGTGGGTCAGTAGGTGTAATATTTAGATTGTTGGACTAGGATATGAGAGACCCAGGATCGAATCCCCACTTTACCATGGAAGCTTCATAGGTGAGCTAGCTCAGTCACTTTCACTTGCAGGGTTGTTGTGGTGTAGATAAAAAGGAGGAGAGAATGTTGTTGTAAGAAGCTTTGGGCCACACTAGGGAGAAAAGCAGGGTTCAAATATTTAAATAAGTAACGGTCGGCATAAGGATGAGGGATGTGAGAGATCCTTTTCATGAGGAAAGAAATTCCACAGGGCAGCAGGCACCATAAATTGGCTCCAAACATAGAAGAACCCCGACTTTTATGGTGCCTGCTGTCCTGTACAGATCATGGCTGTAGAACATGAATAAGCATTTCTCCAGAGAATCTTAACTCCCCAGGATCTAGAGGAAAATACCTCAGACACCAGCTGTTCAAGACACTGACACTATCATCATAAACAGAGTTATACCCTCTTCCTATTCACGTCAATAGGCTTAGAAGAATATAACATAGCTTAGGAAGGGCTGTAAAAGCAGAATTAAATTCAGCCCCCAAACCAATTGGTAAGACCATAAAGAATGCTGAGTTGTTTTCAAACAAGCCTATGTTTGGGAAATGTGCCCTGGGGCACATTTTAACAAATACAAGGCACTTGGTTCCACCCATGTGAACTCAGAATGCGTTCTTCATTATTACCTTCAGAGACTGCACACTGCAAAGGATTGTGGGGTAAAACTTAGCCAACCCTGCTCAGCGAGCGGATAAGCAGACCACATATTCAAAATGAAAACATTCAGAAATAGTGTAGGAAGTGATTTAACTTCCCAGGACATTCAAAATGTTGCTGCAGAAACATTTCAAAAAGCAGACTGAGAAGCTACTGAATTGGATTTCATAGGCTCACCATCAGACTTGGTCTCAACAGGGATTTGGGGTGGTTAGCTCACCACAAAAGGAAATTGTTCCTCTTTACTGGATCCAGATTCAGTCTCCTGTGTCAATTCATCACCCACACCCACTTCTGAGTGGATGGCTGTAACTGGATTTTGTTTCCATCTGTGTTCTGCAATGTAATGTGACACAACACACTGTGTCCTGGGAAACTGGACCTTCTGACCTCTCTTTGTATTAATTTCCCACACCCATTTTGTAACTTTTGGGTGTAAAGGTTTCTGACCAATTATTGTAACACTGGGCCATGCTCATGCCACAATATAATTGGTTATATGACACAAGATCCAGTTATTTTCGGCTAATGCAACTACCCCTCTCAGATACCACTTTCCCCCCACCCACCCAAGACTCTGCAGTAAAGAAATGATGAAGAATGGATCTATTTTTAAGCTATCTACAATGCTACTATATTTTCTTTCTCTGTGAATTATATAACTGTGTGTACAATTCTTCCTTCTTCATTTTTCCTCACAACAACCCTGTGGGGTAGGGTAAGTGGAGAGCAGTTAGTTGTATTGCAGAGTGGGGGTCTGAACCATGCACTCCCAGATTGTAGCCTGTCAATCCAACCATTATGCCACACTGGCTCTTAACACCACTACTTTTCTCAATACTGAGAAAAAGGATATCTCAAAACATGTGCTGGAGCACAGATGAGTTTTACCACCAGAAACCTTCTCAGTTCTAGGGCAATAAAAATGAATTCATATCACTGTCTGTGTGACAGAGACGGGTTTCCCAACGTGACGACTGGCACTCTGTAACACTGCCCTAAAGCAAATTCAGATTGACAAAGAACTCTGTGTGTCTCAAAAGTGTGCAAAACATAGCCTCAATTGAAATTGGGCCAATAGTAAGATCATACATTTCGCAATCATTGAGTCACCACAGCCCAAGCGCTGTTTGCAGATGGAAGCAAGAGCGTTACTGGAACTTGCCAGAAAATACTGGGCGGTAAGAACAAGAACGTGAAGGCAAAACTCTAAGGGATCGTTGCTTTTTTTGGAGAGGGGGTTTAACTAACGCCAGCATCACTAGACAATACTATCTAGGGCAGGGGTAGGGAACCTTTAACACTCAAAGAGCCATTTGGACCCGTTTTCCACGGGAAAAGAAAACACTTGGAGCTGCAAATAATTTTTGACATTTAAAATAAAGATAACACTGTATATATTGGTTTTTTTAACCTTTTACTCCGCTCATTCTGAGAAGTGCATGGATGCGTCCGCCCTGCTGCCTGCAGGGTGGGCAAGGATGAAGCCGGCGGCTCAGCCTCGCTGGCCGCCGGGAAAGCGCCCGCTCCACTCCAACGGGGTGGGCGAGAGGGGAAGCCCGTGGCGCAGCCCAGCCGGCCGTGGGCAGTTGGTGCGCCTGCCCTGCTGCCTGCAGGGCGGGCAAGGATGGGGCCGGCAGCTCGGCTCGTGGAGCCGCAGTGCAAGGGCAGAAGAGCCGCATGCGGCTCTCGAGCCACAGGTTCCCTACCCCTGATCTAGGGGCAGGCGGATCACTTAGCTTCCCAGGAAAGTTCCGGACAGGCTGCAGCTCTGGAAGGTACTGGTCGTAAGGACCGAGCAAAACCTAGCCCCAGAAGCCCTGTCAGCCTAAAGTAGCCACTTGGACCATTCTTCAACAGGGATCAGTGTCAGTTCACCAGTCACGACCCGCTGGGTCCCTGCCAGTCAGGCAGCGATGTCTTGCCATTGATGCAGCTGGCAGGGCCTGGATGATTTTTAATTCCCTGCTTTTCACTTGATGGAGAGATGAACCACAGGGTTCTGTTTGTCATATTGATTC
The DNA here is from genome assembly GCF_021028975.2 of Sphaerodactylus townsendi. NCBI lineage: Eukaryota > Metazoa > Chordata > Lepidosauria > Squamata > Sphaerodactylidae > Sphaerodactylus > Sphaerodactylus townsendi. The sequence goes on from NC_059430.1 coordinate 104,219,883, forward strand.
AGGAGTCCAGTTAAACCCAAAAGCTGGCAAGCCAGGCCAAACACAGTGAAGTGTCGTTACCTAATAAAGCTATAGCTTCAGAGAAAAAAATCTGGACAGGGCCCCATCTGCATCTAAAAGACAAGCATTTTTTTCCAAAAAATTCCAGCATCAGTTTTTGGAAATGGGAGCTCCCTTTTATCAGACACATGGCCGTCCCTAAGAGATCTATTTGTGCTTAAAAGCTGCAGAAAGCTGGGAGCGGAAGGGGTAGCTCCCACATCTCCCCGCCACTCGTAATTTTAGTGAATAGACATCCAACGGATGCACGCTCCCATGCATCTGATGAAGCAAGCTCCAGTGGATTCCGGACAGCATATTTATAACGCGCTGCAATTGTTATAAATAAACGAATTCGTTTCTCCTTTTAATAAATGGGAAACGATGCCCAAAAAGCCGCGTGTCTTCCAGGTGCCACCGGGCTCCTCTGCTGACCCGGCTGCTTTGGACACAGCAGGGACTCACCTGCGTTATAAAAACTGTCCAAGGCGCCCATGTCGCCCAGGGCCACGGTACCGAAGGGCACGACCGTCAGCTCTGCCGCCGGGATCTCCCTGCAGGCGTCTTCCAAGCACCGGAGAGGCAGCGGCTCGGTGAGATCCTCGGTGAAGACGAGGACGACGCTCAAGGCTCGGCTCCGGCCGTTGCCCCCGCGGCTGTCTTGGCTCCCCGCCGACACGGGCTTGCTGGGGGTGAGGGCGATGGCCAGGGGGTCCTGCCACAGACTCCCCGCTCTGCCCAGCTTGCCGCCGTAGCTTTCCATGCTCCCCTACTTGCTTTGCAGCGAGCGCCCCATTGCAAAAAAAAAAAAAAAGGAGAAGCGGAGTGACTTTGTCCACCGCCCGCATCCGAGGCCAGGGCGGCGTTGTGGTGCGTGCGCGCCTCCTTCCCCTTTCAAACCCCAGGCGGACTTCTTGCAACTCCTAAATTTGGTCCGTTTCCAGGCCCACGTGGGATTTCCCAAGCGCCGCCCCCGCCAGAAAACTTCCTCGGCCAGTTCCAGGAGGAGAGCGGCTGCGGTCGCGAAGCGCTCTTCCGGTGCGTTTTTCTGCAAAAGAAAACAAACCCCGCCAAAGACTGAACAGTGACGCCCACGGCCCGCCGCGATCCTGGGAGAGGCTCCAGTTGGAGGGGCAGCCGCTCCTCTGCCCTCTTTCCTGTTGGCAAGAAACTGCGGCATGCGGCGGGGTGCCAGCAGCCACCGGCCCTGGTGACGCCTGCCTGCTTCTCGCCCTGCCTTGCGCACGACAGCATGTATGCAACATGCCGGAAACTCTAGTACTACCTTTCCTAGGAACTTATGCAGCTCCAAGGGTAGGGAGGATACGATTCAGTGTTTTTTTCCCCCCAGGAAAAGACCCCCATGCATATATTAAATACGCACGTTTCTTCACAAAAGAAAGATAAACCAGAATCATTCTCCCCGAGGTGCTAGCTCTCTACGTGCACGGAGATATTTTCGTTCGTGTTTGCTCACATGCCGCGGCTCACCTGTTTATTGTGGTGCAGCCCAGGAAGACGCTTCCGCCTCATGTTTAAACTTGTTAAAAAGCAGGGAGAAGAGAAGCTGCGGGGTTCATGTATCGCTGGCTCATGTAAGACTCAGTGGAGACTTTTTCTGGCCAGCTTCAATAGGAAACTCCTGCTGCTGTTACAGTGTTCTTCTGGTTCAGAAGGCTGCCATGTTATACACTGCAGAGGTACAGTTAGATTTGAGTCCAGTATCACTTTAGAGACCAACTAGATTTTCAAGGTTTAAGCTTTCAAGACTTTTTTCACTCTTGTATTTGAGGAAGGGAACTTTGACCCTGGAAATCCTCTGCCCGAAAGCCCTCCTTGGTCTCTAACATACAAGGTAGGAATGCATTGGTAGGCTGGATTGCACCAGTTCAGACTGTAGGAAGGAAGATGACAATATCTCCTATAATACAAACAGAAAACCACCACAAAAGTCAAGAAAAGGGGAAGTTTTCTATTTACAAGGTTTTCGTTTTGTTGGCTGTTGTGGGTTATCCGGGCTGTGTGGCTGTGGTCTGGTAGTTTTTGCTTCTAACGTTTTGCCTGCATCTCACTGTGACACGCCTCTGAAGATGCCAGCCTTAGATGCAGGTGAAACGTTAGGAACAAAAATTACCAGACCACGGCCACGCAGCCTAGAAAACCCACAATAGCCAGTTGAGTCCTGCCGTGAAGGCCTTCGACAATAGAGGCTTTTGTTTGTCTGTTTCTAATGCAAAAGAACTATTGCAACTGGAATCTACCCCCTATAATTTGACATGGTGCTGTCCATTCTGCTTTCTCATGGCTTTTTGCATGTGTGAATCAGGCCCTGGGTTCTACTCTTGAATGCTTCTGCCTATGCTTATATATAGGGCAGCCCAATCCAGAGCCCCTGTAGATAGCACCACCCCACCACCACCTTTCTCCAACAGCGTGGGGAGAAAGAAAAAGGCAAAAACCCCAACAACAATCTGCCGCTTCCGGAGAGCTCTCCATAGGGTTTAATTCCAATGGCTTAAATTCAGGACCCGAGCCACAGCACAACCAGCCGCAAATCCGGGGTGGAAGCTGACAAACATTGGTTCCACCCCCAGGAAGGCCCCCCCCCCCCCCCCCCCCCGCCGGCATCTGATTGGGCTGCCAGCACAACTCTGTGGCAGCCAAAATAAGGACGATTCTCATTGCAGATGTCAGAGTCCCACATTTTGTGGCAGAAGCTTTCTGACCCATTTGGTGAGATGCGTGAAGACACACCCTAGAAGCGTGACTGTTATTGCTGCAGTCCTGAAATTTCGCTTGGTTGTAAACCTTTACAACTATTATTACAAAGGAAGATCCTTGAAGTCCAAGGCTAGGCCCTGAGGTTGTTTTTCAAGCTGGTTGCTCTTGGGTACATCATCCGCCTGCAGTCCAAAGCTAATAGAAGGGAGGAACACTTGGGAATACTGAACTCTGCTGTGTCAAACGCTCTGCAAATCCTTTTCCAGTTGAGTCCAGCCATGAAAGACCTTCAACAATACATTTCAACAGAAACCGGCAGAAGTGGAAAAGAGGGTGTTCCAGTAGTGTGAAAATGGAGAATAGGTAGTCTGGTTTGACTAAGACTCTTCATAGCTCTTGAAGCCAGGTACTGCCGTTTACAGTCTCAAAGTTGCCCACAGTAAAAACTTCCATGCAGATCACAATGACGTCCCTACATAGCCTCCCGTCAATGAACTGCAAAAGGTGTTTATTTCAGCGGCAGAGCGGCAGCTTTGTGTCTCTAAAGGGCTTCATTTCCATCTTTCTTATCTCAAATTAAAACAGCCTGTGAAGAAAAAGCCTGGGGTAGCCACTGCCATTGGGCAGAACTGGATCATTTGTTTGACTCAGTAACAGAATTCAGATGCCATGAACAAAATTAATAAAACCTCATTGTGGTACCACCACCACCCCCGCTGGCTGGGGCATCCTCCTCGGCTTGCTCCACAGTGGGTTCCTCTGCTTCCTCCCCCTCTTGTATGGCCTCAGAAATAAGGAAGGAGGTTTCATAGCAGCCAATGCCTCCCGGTCCATGATGTCCCCCACCTTTAGGAATGATGGAAGGCTTCCCTTCCTTCTGAGTCCCAGGCAGTGACATCTGGCGAGGCGGGGCTGCCTGCTGTCCTGGGACACAATTTTATTCATAAGGTTAACTTTGGTAGTTTTGAGACACACTGCCTCCTTTCTCCCCTCCTGGCTCGACTGAGTTTAGACTTTGCTGTTACAGAATTAACTGCACTTTATCAGGACACCCAAGGAGAGGCTTTAATAAACGTCAGTCTTCACTGTTTACTAACCAGGAGTCATCCACAGTTTAGAATCTTGGTTTACAGGTAAGAAGCGCAATGTGTTAAAATGTCCTATTGGAAAGTAGCAGCAAGACTGTATTGCACTTTTAAAATGCTTGTAAATAAGTCAGTGATACGGCAAGGAAATATGGAAGCAGCCACTAGAGGGAGCAAAACACATGTGAAAAGGGAGAGCAAGGGTTCGCAAACAAAGAAATTAATATGTCCAGAAAACAGGAGTTTTGTGCACAGTTTCCTCCTTCAGCCACACAATCCCTTTCATCCCACTAGAGGGCTTTCTGAGCGTTTTTAAAACAGTTGTGAGTTCTATCACAGTAACAGTCTATTGTCACAATCTACTAATTCCTCAGAATCCTCAGGTTTTAATTTTTGAAAAGTTGCTAGCCGTTTTGGTTAGAGCAGAGCCACAACTGGCCTACATTCTACTTTAGGATCAAAAACCTCTTGTAGGTTGGAAAGGCTTCCTCCAATGTAAGTGGCTCTGTGCCTCTAGTTTTGTCTCCCAATGGATGCAATGTCTGGAGGCCACAGAGGAAACAAAGAACAAAAGAATCCCACTTTGTGGCTTCTGCTAGGCACCCTCCCCATTTGTCCAGGAGTTTGCATAGTAACTCTCATTCCTTTTTGTTTAAAAAAGAATGAAAGAAATTCTGGCTGCTCCCTCTGGTGCATATGCAATAGGTGATGTTGGAAGAGAGCCATGCATAGGAAGAAGGAAAATAAAACCAGGATCCAGTAGCACCTTCAAGATCAGCAATATGTATTCCAGCGTAAGCTTTCATAAAAGAGTTATCGGGTGCATGTAGTAGCACACATGACTATTTGCTTCTGAAGAAATGAGCTCTGACGCACCAAAGCTTCTACAAGAATAAATTGTTAGTGTTTAAAGGGGATGCCTTGTTTTATTTTGCTGCTTCACACTAAACATCACTACCCATCTGGGAAAGGAGGAAGCAGTAATATGGGAAGGAGCCAAGCAAGAAAAACATGCTCCCCTTTATGCTTTGGCATCATTCTGGTGTTCGGCAGGATGGCTATGTATCTACTGCAGCTACCCCATCCTAAGCATCAGTGGGCCCTCGCCAGGGCCAGGCGTAACGTGTTTTCCCCAGCTCTTCTACAGGGCCGGTTTGGCAATTCTCTGATAGAGTGTGTCCATACTGTCCAACTCTTATCAAAAAACTGGAACATATTTTGCTCAGCTGCCCAAAATACAAGTTTTTTAGGGATGCTTTATTACTAGGGACCATACGTAACTGTTCTCCAAAAGCAAGCATTGTAAAACTACTGAATAGTAATGATCCTATGATGCTAGGGAAAACAGCCCAATTTCTAAGCAGTGGTGCAGTAGTTAAGAGCAGGTGCACTCTAATCTAGGGAACCGGGTTTGATTTTTCCGCTGCCACTTGAGCTGTGGAGGCTTATCTGGGGAACTAGTTTAGCCTGTGCACTCCTACACATGCCAGCTGGGTGACCTTGGGCTAGTTGCAGCTTTTCAGAGCTCTCTCAGTCCCACCCACCTCACAGGGTGTTTGTTGTTGTGGGGGGGGGGAAGGGAAAGGAGATTGTAAGGCCCTTTGATTCTCCTTACAGGAGAGAAAGGGGGGATATAAATCCAAACTCCTCTTCCTCTTGCTCTTCTTATTGCATGTCCTGATGGTAAGAGGTGTCTAACCTCTTTTGTCTTGATTTGTTTGTGATTCCCTGCTGTGATTTTTCAGATATTCATGCCTAATAAAGGTTATGTTGTTCTGTTAATATGGGAAGAAGGGAAAGAATAGGGGAACAATGGCCACAGTTAGGGGATGGGAGAAAGGAAATGCAGCAGATGGCCCTGAGATCACTCCATGCCTGGTAGCTCACAAGATCCCTACAGCTGCCTCTGCTCAAAAAATACTGGAAAATAAATCACAATACACCCAACAGATCAGTCTTTTAAAACTTTGTTTATTTTGGTTTTCCCATAGGGCCAATACGGATTCTCACGGTAGTGTGTATTTAGCGCATTTTCATCTCTGTGCGCTTGTAGGAAGTGCCAACGCCTTTGCCACTTATCCAATCGATGCCGTAGTTTTGTCCCTTCCTAACACCAATCGGATAGCCCCCATTCAGGTTGGCTCTATAGCAGTTTTCATACCACCAGGCTCCGTGCACAGTTACAGCACAGTTTTGTGTCCCCTTATCGTTGTCATTGTCGTGGGTGGAAAAGGGCAGCCCGTGATGAAAAGTCATGGAATCACCTGCAAAACACAGGGACAGAAATGTGAGATCTAATTTTTTTCAAAAAATAAAACAGTGTCCCACTTCTCCAAAATGGATCAAAACATCTTGCAATAAAATCCATAAAAATTAAGCATAACATCATCAATTTTCTTTTTTTTTAAAAAAAAAACCCAGAACAAATGCTGCAGTTTCAGTTGAATAGAAAAGGAAAGTGTTGCCTGGAGAACTTATTCTATCAAATGCCTTTTCTATCAAAGGCACAGTTTTTCATGTTCTGCAGAATGATTCAAAGGAGGGAGAATTCTGGACATCTTCTGGAAGGCTGCTCCTCAGCATTGCAACCAAGCTGGAGAAACTGGTTGTGGTGGGTTTTCCGGGCTGTGTGGCTGTGGTCTGGTAGATCTTGTTCCGAACGTTTTGCCTGCATCTGTGGCTGGCATCTTCAGAGTGATACACCTCTGAAGATGCCAGCCACAGATGCAAGCGAAACGTTAGGAACAAGATCTACCAGACCATGGCCACACAGCCCGGAAAACCCACCACAACCAGTTGAATCCAGCTGCGAAAGCCTTCGACAATGCTGGAGAAAGATTGGGGTCTTCACTGACACCAATTTCAATGGGTAAAGCAAAAGAATAATCAACAAAGGTCTATGCTGATCAGCTTACAACTGCATTCACCCCTCCTCCATTTTACCTTGACAATAGCTATCCTCCGAGGTAGATTAGGCCAAGAATGTTTAACTGGCCTAGGGTCACCCAGTGAGCTTCCATACCTAAAAGGCGATCTGAACCTGGTCTTCCAGATCCTAGTCCAAAACTATGCTATCTGAGGTGACTTGATGAAAGACACCGAAGATGGTACTGACTTACGAGACTGGGTGCATTGATTGACAGTTCCATTATTTTCTAGTCAAAATTCGCTCCATGATTTAAAACCATCAAAAAAACACCCATTCTAGAGCACTGTATCTGGTAAACGTGTCTGCACATAACCTAAGGATTGCGTTTACATCCCCATGGTTCCAAACAATACCATCGGCTGTTCTTACTGGGCGGTATTTTTGAATTCCATTATCTCATCTTCTTGATGCATGCGAGAATTCAGTTGTCAAAAATCTCCCCAATGGCATTCAAGATTGTCCATTTTAAGCAGAGTTCAGGAACAAATGTATCGTTAAGATTATCCCGGGCAATCTTGCTTCAGATGTTGATAAATGGATATACTTGCTGTCTGATACTGGCCCTTATATGTCCTACAGAGTAACTCTCTTTGCATTGGTAGCAGGACAGATTAGAGCCAAAGAGTCACAGAGTCTGTAAAGAAAGCACCTACACTGAGTGGCTGAAAATGATTTAACAAAAAAAGATTGTATTTCAACATAAATATTTCAACGTTAAATCTTGTTATAAGAACATAAGAAAGAGCCTGCTGGATTAGACCAGAGTCCATCTAGTCCAGCACTACTCGCAGTGGCCCACCAGGTGCCTTTGGGAGCTCACATGCAGGATGTGAAAGCAATGGCCTTCTGCTGCTGCTGCTCCCGAGCACCTGATCTGCTAAGGCATTTGCAATCTCAGATCAAGGTGGATCAAGATTGGTAGCCATAGATCGACTTCTCCTCCATAAATCTGTGTCCAAGCCCCTTTTAAAGCTAATAAGTTTTATTCTCTCTCTCTCTCTCTCTCTGTACTGTGAGGTCCTTTGGTCAATAAAATTTTACTGTATTAACCACTACACCATGCTGGTGAAGAAATGGCAGCATTTGTTGCAGTTCTGTTATTCAACTGCACTTTGCTGACTTGGTATTGCTGCAATCTCCATGTTCAGCTATTTGATCTTTTTCTAAACAAATCCATCTGGAAACATCCCTCACCTGCTGAACCACTCAGGAACTGCCTCAGAACAAGCTGATAGTTTTCCTCTTCGCCCCTGAGTTGGAATGATTTATAATGAGCAAAGGTTTTCATGTCGTCAAAGTCCACCAAGTCCACACGGAGCTCTGAGTTCCCTAAGAAAGAGAAAAAGAATAAGAGTTGGATTTATATTCCCCCTTTCGCTTCTGTAAGGAGACTCAAAGGAGCTTACAAACTAATTTCCCTTCCCCCCCCTCACAACAAACACTCTGTGAGGTAGGTGGGGCTGAGAGAGCTCTGAAGAACTGTGACTAGCCTAAGGTCACTCAGCTGGCGTGTGTTGGAGTGCACAGGCTAATCTGAATTCCCCAGGTAAGCCTTCACAGCTCAAGCGGCAGAGCAGGGAATCAGATCCGGTTTCTTCAGATTAGAGTGCACCTGCTCTTAACCATTATGCCACTGCTGCTCTCCACATAACAGAACTTTACAGCACACTGTTAACTCTGCTCTAAGTATAAATGTGAATATGTAGTAGAAGAAATATTCTAATTTTATCCCAAAATCACAGAGTGAGGTTCATGACTTCACTGATAATTAGCTTTTTTTCCTTCACTGAACTCTAGGTGGCTTGCATAGGATTCCTAGGCCCTCTTCCCACTGGACACACATCACCAACTGATATGTTTAGTTTCAGCACAGGCGGCTGATCCTGCATTGATCTCAGGGGTGGGCTAGATGGCCTGTAGGGTCCCTTCAAACTCTATGACCCTAGAGTCAGCAGGCTTAGAAGACTGTGAGCCAAGATAGGGCTGTAAAGGTCAGAACCAAATTTAGCCCCCAAACCAACTGGTAACATCATAAAGATAACTGAGTCCATTGAAAGCAGTTGAAAAGTGGAGCTGGATGCTACTGTTGGAACTGCTGGAAGCGGAAGGTTCTGGTCTGTTGACCAAACAAAGCAACAAGGGTTTGTTCTTAGCATATATACCAAGCCCAGCCAATGTTTCACTCCTTTTATGCTTAGTTAAAGACACAGGCTCACTTTCCAACTCCGTCTTGGGAAATGCTGAGAGATTTGGGGGCAGCAGAGATTTGGGGAAGGTAGAGTTTGGGGAGCGAAGGGAGCTCAGGAGGTGTGAGATATGGACCCCCCTCCCCCCAGTTACCGCCAGGAAAATAAACAAAATATTTTCCTGAAGTCAGGTTGCCTGGCTACACTGGCTCCATGCCCGGACGCGGAGACTTGTATGGTTTGGAAGCCTCCATAAGGCTCATAGAGAATGCTTATGTATGCTTGTGCCAATGATATATGGTTTCCCTCTTGTTTATGCCTTTCTAGGATGTAATAAAAGCCCCTTTTAAGTTGAATTTATGATGTGCCCGCAGTTTAGGATGTTAGTTTAGTTAGGTTGTTCAGTTAGTTTAAGGTTTTGTTATTGTTAGATTTAAAGAAAGCCATGCCAATAAGAGAGTATCTGTAAAGTCTTGCCCATAGAAGTATAAGTACGTAATGTGTTTATCCTTTAAGGTTTCCCTAACGTTTAAGTTTAGAAATGTTTATTTCTTTTGAAATTTGTTACTGATGCCAGCCAAAGCAACAGTGTGGCCAGAAAGAGTTGAAAATTATTAAGGAGACAAAGGAAGTTACTCCTGGAATTTAGTTTGGACCAACACCCAGGCTAAATCCCATCTTCACCAAACAAAAGGGCCTTTTGACCCCAACAGAAGCATGTCACCCTGTTTTGCTTTATTGGACCTGTTCAGAAGTTTTACTCTCTCAGGGATCCCAGAAGCTCATTGGACTGTTCCACATCCTTTACTTTCCAGGATCAAGACCATTCATTGGATCTATTTCAAACTCTGTCTCTGTCTATACCCTCCCAAAGGGAAACTCACCCTTCAGGCAAGAAGGTGCAAGCTTTTCTTCTGGGATTTGATTTCATCAGCATGTGCAAACGGATTGTTTTCTCCCTTTGGCGTTCTAGGAAATTTTCTCTGTATTAGATGGAAGGAGACCGCCCCCTTCCTGGTTTTTGCACTATGGAGCTGGGACTGCCCTACACCCCCTTTCTGGGTTACTGGGGAAATGTATAAAAGGGCTGATGCACACCCATGTGGGGGTTCTTTTAGCTGAGCTGTGCCAAGAAATCACTTGCCAATAAAGAACCTCCCTGCTTTTGAAGAAACTCTGGTCTCCTGCACCTTTCCTCCTTGCCTTGCTGCCATGAGCTGAAATCACTTGAAATCACTCCTAGAAATCACTTTATGTTACCGGGGTCGCGGTAACACCCTCTCAAAATCTGCTGTTTCCTCTTGGGGAACAGATTTTTGTAGCCAGGATATCAGTTATAATTCAAGGAGAACATCAGGCCTCAACTGCAGATTGGCAACCTTAGCTAAGAATCTTGGTGAGGCTTGAACAAAGAGTTTACAATACTACCTTCCCCCTAACCTGTCTTTCTTCAAAACAAATAGATTCAGCTGCTACATCTCGCCTTGCACAGCAAAACCAGGATCTTGTTATCCCACCCCAAAACTGAGAATGCCCATGACCATAGCCCCTAGTTCAAAGACTTTTAGCTTGAACCTGGAATTGTAGGGTCTCAGGCTGGGATCTCTAGTCCAAATGGTAGAAGAAGCATTTGGATTTATATCCCATCTTTCTCTCCTGTAAGGAGACTCAAGGTGGCTTCCAAGCTCCTTTCCCTTTCTCTCCCCACAACAGACACCTTGTGAGGCAGGTGGGGCTGGGAGAGTTCTGGAAGAACTGCGACTAGCCCAAGGTCACACCCAGCAGGTTTCATGTAGAGGAGCAGGGAATCAAACCCAGCTCACCAGGTAAGAATCCACCGCTCTTAATTACTACACCACGCTGGCTGTGGTATCATTTGGTCGAATCAGATGGGCTCAGGAGAAAGGCAGCCATGTCAATATTTTTAAAGAAAATAAATCAATAAAATCTTATGCTGAAACAAAATCTTGCTTGCCTTCAAGGTGCCAAAAGAGGCTCATTAACTTTTCCTGCATCTGATAGTCATTCTGGACAGCCTTTTTTAGCCGATTGTAGCAGAATAAGGCAAATGTCCAGTGGCTCCTTAAAGAGTAACATCATTAATTTCAATAGGAACTCTGGAACTTGCATTTGATGCTACAAAACCTCTTCGTTTTGTAGCACTGACATACGTTCTTTTATTTGGGTGGTTGTTATATGAAAAGACTTTGCCTAAAAGTTTTCAAACTGAGATACGGGATCACAGGATTTTTCAAATCTTAGGAGCAGGAAGCGGGAGGAGTCAGTAAGGATGCTGCCGCTGTTCTTGTTAAGAGTAGAAAACAACCAAGCCGTAGATCTCCCTCGCCTCCCTGAGGTTCATGAAGTTATTGCAGGTTCCATAACATCAAGCTGCCTTCAACGCAACTGGACCCCTGTCGTTAATCAGACAGTTTTCTTTAAAAGATGGCCATTTTTGAATAGTGAAAAGTATCCTGAGCTACTATTTCCTGCTCGGCATGTTACCAAGTTTTGATCTGTTCCAGAAACAGGACTAGGAAGAGCACCAGAAACGAAGCTGTCAGCTAATCAATACAGATAAAAATCCTATTACATAAATCCTTAAAAAAAATCTTTTCCCGTGTCTTCTGGAGGATGCATAAGCCTCTTGGTCTGGTCTACCCTGACTGACAGCAAGCTCCAGAGCCTCAGGCAGAGGTCTTTCCAGTCGTGGGATTCAAATAACTTAACAACCGATTGATTACAAGCACCATTTTAACAACCAGTTCTGCCAAAGTGGTGCGAACCTGCTGAATCCAACCACTGGGTCTTTCATATGACCTGATCCTTTGAACTGGAAATACCAGGGATTGATCCCAAGATGTTTCCAATGCAAAGCAGATGCTTTACCACTGAGTTATGGTGCCAACCTGCCCATTTATTTATTTAGATTAAACAGCTGCAGCGAAGCGAAGAAGAGTTTTGATTTATATCCCCCCCCCCTTTCTCCTCTGCAGGAGGACTAAAAGGCTTCTTTACAATCTCCTTGCCCTTCCCCCCTCACAACAAACACCCTGTGAGGTAGGTGGGGCTGAGAGAGCTCCAAGAAGCTGTGACTAGCCCAAGGTCACCCAGCTGGCATGTGTGGGAGTGTACAGGCTAATCTGAATTCCCCAGATAAGCCTCCACTACTCAGGTGGCAGAGCTGGGGTCCAAACCCAGCTCCTCCAGATTGGTATTTACGGCAAGCCTCTTAACCTCCTACGCCACCGCTGCTCGCGCCATATATTTAGGATAAGATTACTGGCGATATCCCACCTTTCTCCCAGCACTAGCAGGATCCAGGGTGGGGAACGTATTATATAAAGAAGAAGAGACATCACCATGCAAATAAAGCCCACAGCCATAACTTACAAGTTCTGCCTCATAAGTTTTGTTTTTTAATACGTGTTTTATAGCCTACCCAGAATTCCCCCTAGGGTAGTAGATTCCTGCCTCGCCTCTTTTCCAGCAGTAGGGCAGCAGCGAAAAGCACAGGAGAGCAGATTCATATGAGAGAGGGGGCTGCCAGGATGTCTGTTACCACGGCTGATGAGATTTCCCCAATTTGAAAAAAATACAGATACCCTGACCTTCACTTGTGAGCTGATGAATGTTGTCATTGCCCAACCAGAATTCTGACAGCTCGTTTCCAAAGCCTCTCTTGTAGTCGCTCCAGGTTCGGTAGAAATCAACAGACCCATCTACCCGTCTCTGAAAGACCTGTGCCGCACATGGTAGTCGGTGTACGGGAAAATGTGCTTCGGCGGCAGCCAGCCCAGCGACCCAAAGTGGGTCATGGAATTGTGGCCTCTTCGGCCACTGATTCAGTTGGCGACGCCATGAAATACGGTAGCGCCACCAGGTGATCGATGCCCCCACCATAGTTCCGGAGCAGGGCAATGCCACCGCCGCCAGGACTCCTTTGTGCAGGGCTATGGCCCCTTCTGCACATGCAGAATAATACACTTTCAATCCACTTTCGATGCACTTTGCAGCTGGATTTTACTGTGCGAAATAGCAAAATCCACTTGCAAACAATTGTGAAAGTGGATTGAAAGTGCATTATTCTGCATGTGCGGAAGTGGCCTGAGTGGATGGTGATTGGTGGTTTTATTGACCCCCCCCCCCTCTAGTTTGACATTTAATCCATACAGGCATTTTGTTAATATGATTGTATTAACGGGGTCTTACTTTAAGTGAATACAATCCTGGTTTGGGGATTATAACGGGCTAACCATTTGATTCACCAGCTTGAGGCAGATGTCAGTGAAATCGGCTTATTTGATTAGGCAGGCGGCAATTTCTCTTTTTCAGACGCAATGAAAAATGAGACTTGCAGAATCTAGTTCTGCGATAAGCTACTGAGGGGAGAGCCAAGGGCTGCAGTGGGGAGACAGAAAGGGCCTGGCCACACCTCTTCTCTCCAAGTATTTTTCTTATTTAAAAGACAGCTTGTGGTGTTAGTTTCCTTTTTATTGAAAGCAACAGCAAGCTTATTTTAAGAAAAGGAACATTTCTGGTTTAAAAAATAATAGCCGCTTATTAAAAATAATGAACTACTATGTCTGTGAATAGGGCAAGGTACTTGAAGGAATGAAATCTAAAAGTTTGGGGATCCTAAAGCAGGAGTAGCCAACCTCTTATGGCTAAGCACTGGAATCTCTCCGACCAGGATGTAACTTCTGTCTTCCTCCTTCTCACCCTCCATACAAACCAGCTTGGTTCAGGTCTGGTCTCCCCTGGAGACACTGGCAAGGAAGGCTACAGTCCCAGGGAAATCTAACCCACCTGGAGCACAATTCCCCCATGAACAAGTAGCACACTGTGGAATAATCTGAGGGCCTTTCCCCACTTACCTTAAGCCCCGCGCTACTTGAGGAGAGTAGCGCGGGGTTCCCCGGCACTCCCCACGACAGGGGCGGCAACAGCGCAGATGCCCTGACGCTGCCGCTGTCGCTCCCCCTCAGCGCGTGGCATCCCAGGCGCTCTTCTCAACAGCGGGGTTGTGGGGATGCCTGGGCGTGCGCCTGGGATGCCACACGCTGAGAGCAGCGCACGGCATAGGGGGGATAGAAGAGGGTGGGGAAAGGCCCTCAGATAGCACCGAATGTAAGAACAGCACAACACCAGGTTGCAAACAGCCTAGCAATCTGTTTGACCCTGGAAGGGATCCAAGGAGAGCTCAGAGAACAAAGTCTCCTCCAGGGAAAAATACCATGCAGTGTTATTCCACAGGTCTGCCTGTCCCACACGTACTTGTTAGTTCCCCACTGGACATGTAGTTGCTGAGCACACTGGGCCCAACTTTGATGGGTCTGTCACATGTCACATTTTATCTTGAAATGGCCTTAGTGAGGCTGCTGTTTTTCCCACTGGGGGCTCCAGGTGCACTAATAGGACACAAAAAGGTCTTCCCAACAGGAACTGGATCTAAATCGGACCCTGCACACCTGGAAACTGAGTTCCCAGCAATTCACAAGTGCACGTCTGACAAACAGTCTTCAGAGCAGACCAGAGTTGACTCATGACCTGAGGACTCAGAAAGTCACTTCCTCTGAATATGGAGCCACCATTCTAGTAATTGATGGATGGATCCAGTCATCCTAGCCTCTTTCTAGAAACATCTAAAGTATCAGCTATCACTGGCAGCATTCCGTGAGGCAATTGTTTGTTATACCTTTCTTTTGTCCATCCTGAATTGATTACCTCTTACCTGTCAATTACCTATCTAGTATGAGAGAGGGAGGGGAAAGTTCTCTTCTTGCTTTCTCTACCATATGCATAATTTTATCAACACAGATTTCCCCCTTGAAGGATCTACTGCTCTTACCAGCCATCCCCCTCCATCTGTATCCATATCACAGAAGATCCTCAGTGGCCGGCAGTCCTGCAGACGGATTGTGTACCAGCCGCTCAAGAAGTTGCCTTTGCTCAATAGCTCCATGCAGTTCCTTGGTGCTGTAACCAAAACAGAATTTGGTCCTCGAGTGAAATATGACAAATTACAAAGGTAAATTTACAAAGGTAAAACTCAAATGCAGCAGGGAAAAGGAAGCACTGAGAGCAAACAGAACGTTTGACATTTAAGAGCTACTGTGGTTAGAATGTTGGACTAGAATTTGAGAGACCAAGGTAAAAATCCCTACCCTGCCATGGAAACACACAGACTGACCTTGGGCAAGTCACGCTCTCAGCCTTAATACAAGTCAACAGTGAGATGCAGCAGCCAAAATAGCCAATGCGATTCTGGGCTGGATCAACTGCATTTCTGTAGTCAGCTACAAGGGGTAGCACTACTCAACAAAGTGTGGTTTAAAAATTCAGACATCAAAACAAACCACAGTTTGTACCAACTGTGGTTAGCAAACCACCTGCAAACTCAAGTTTGGAATCCCAGTCTAGCACCTACCAATACACTTTAGTTTGCATTTGATTGTTGCAACCAAGGTTTAATCCAAGCACAGTTTATTAAGATACAACTTTTATAAGACTTCCACATTTATGAATCTTGGTTGATGCTTTTGAGGCATCAAGAAAAAACTTGCTTGCAGTGTATGTTGCTGGAATTTTATCAATAGCTCAGCTGTGCTTCTTACTGGGAAATGCTCAACCATACATAAAGAATTACAAAGCAGTGGAGTTTCAAAGCCTGCATCATCCTTTGAAAAAGGATGATTGGATCAGGTTTTGAAAATTCACTAATGGACTGTTGCTTCCTATCTCTACAGTTCTGAGGTGCAGATAATTAGAATGGGTATAGACATTTGAGAGTTGTTTTCCTACCAAAGCAATAAAGAAGCTTACCACTTTGGCAGCCAGCTGTAAAGTCCATCGGGTCTCCTAGGATTTGAAGAAGATGAACTTGTTAAAATCAAATTGTAATGTGAACATTCATCATGTCGATCTTGGTTAGGCAAAAGGTACAGAAATTGTGGGTTCCTTGTTTATGTGTGCAAGTAAATTTACATTGCAAAGACCACTAACAGTTTCACTGCCGTGGTTTCTCCCCAAAGGAGCCTGGGAAATGATCTACATTTATTATCAGCTACAATCTCTGTTACAGATCCTAACTGCCTACCCCATAGTTCCCAGAATTCCCTGGGAAGAGGGAACATTTAACTCTACAGCATACACTGCCAGTGTGGTATAATGATTAGATCAGGATCTGGGAGAACTCGTTTCTCTCTTCTGCAGGAATTACCGTCCGTATGTGGCCTTGGGCCAATCATTGTCTCTCTGCCTAACCTACCTCACAGGGTTATGGTTAGCATGCAGAAGAGGAAGAACAATATTATGAGCTGCTTTGATCCCTGCTGGGAAGAAAAGCAAGGCATAAATATCTAAATACATATTGTTTTTGCTATAGCAGGCAGACAAGTATTCCCTCCCTCCAAACTAAGGGTATGCAAAAAAAAAATTCAGAAAAAGTCAGATCCAAGTGTACTGGGTCTGAACATTTCCAGGGAATTCCTGAAAATCCCCAAATTCTATACTGGTATGGGTTTCCCCCCTTCTCTCCCACAATAATTTCGGGGGGAGGGGGGTTGGCCCTATTACAGACTGTGGAAAATCTTTCTGGGACTCTGGAGGAGCTGTTTTTTTATTATTATTATTTTTAATTTAAGAGGCATCAAATTTGCAGCATAGCTGCTGGTGACTCTCCTTAAAAATCTCACAAGTTTGCTAAAGATTTTATGAAACAATGGGGTAGACAGGGCACTCACTTTGAGGGGGCCCATTAAATTGGACCTCTGATCCAATCTTTATCCCACTTACTTTTCCCCCTTAAGAAGAACACAAACATATTTGTGTTGAGGATGCAGCAACGGTAAGCATTCCCATTTATGAATGCACTATACCAGTAGCTATACTGAACATTTGGTGCCTCTACCTCAAAACACCCCCCCCCTCCCAGAGCCCCAGAAAGACAACCCATAACCAAGTACTTACCTTGCTGGGTCTGAAGTGCAGATGACTAGGAAAGGCAATAGCAAACCATCCTGTAAATGTAATCTGTCTAGGAAACTTCATGATGTGATGTCACCCATGGGTCAGTAATGACCTGGCACTTGCACAGGGGGCTACCTTTACCTTTATAGTGGAGCTGAAGCAGAGGCGTAGCTCCAAGGGGGAATTCCGGGGGCGTTGCAGGGCGGGAGCGGAGGATGCACCAGTGCACCGGGCACTTTTCCCCCTTGCTATGCCTCTGGATGAAAGGAGAGGGTTTAAATTCTAAAGCCCTGCAGAACCAGGGGTATATCTGTAGAAAATGGCACCCATGGTCCAGCTTTAAATGGCAGGCTTCGAGCCTATTGTTTAAAGCTCTGTCTAGCCAGGATGAGCTCAGTGTTGGACTGAGCAGTCGCTCTGCTTGGCTCCAGCTTTATACTGCTGGCTGCACTCCCCAAACTCCACCTCCACACGTCTGAGCTCAGCACTGAACAGGCACTCCTGTTCCATGTGGAGTTTGGGGGACCAGCAAGCTCAGTTGAATGCTGAGTTCAGCCTTGCTGGGTTCAGTGTTCAACAATGCACCCTGCCTCCAATCTCCATGTGGAACACATTGTGGGGTGCAGCGCAACTCAACACTGCAAGCTCATGCCCCACCTTGCCCCACCCTAAATACACCTCTGTGCAGAACCTGGTTCAAATGTATTGCAGGGTCCCCCTCCCCCCTTTAAGTAGTGTTTTCTTCCCTTTCTGCTATTGCAGCTGGTGATCCCAAAAAAGCTGGGGTTAGGGGGGAATGTTTTTTCAGGACTGCCATTTTTCCAGCTAAAAAAATTAGCAGATACCAGTAAGGTATTTTTTAGCTATTTTTTCAGCTTGGCTTTTTTGAATACACATTCCCAGCCCAAACGTCGTTTCTAAAGGAAAGCTTATGTATGGTTACCTGGTTCCCCTTTTGGTCCTTGTTTGCCAGGAGGTCCCAAATCTCCTAAATGGAAAATGGAATGTGAACAACACTGAAAACTTAAGGGAAAGGCGTCCTGTGAGAAAGAGGAAGAAAAGTTCCATGGGAATGTCAACTCAATGCATGGCAGCTGTGAAAAAGGCAAACTCTATGCTGGGGATAATTATGAAAGGAATTGATAATAAAACGGCAAAGATTGTCATGCCCTTATATAAAGCAGTGGTGCGACCGCACTTGGAGTACTGTGTTCAATTCTGGTCGCCACATCTCAAAAAGGATATCGAAGAGATAGAAAAATTGCAGAGAAGGGCAACGAGGATGATTGAAGGACTGGAGCACTTTCCCTATGAGGAGAGGGAGACGTCTGAGGGAGGATACGTCTGAGACGTCTCTTTAGTTTGGAGAGGAGACGTCTGAGGGAGGATATGATTGAAGTCTATGAAATTATGCATGGGGTAGAAAATGTAGACAGAGAGAAATTTTTCTCTCTTTCTCACAATACTAGAACCAGGGGGCATTCATTGAAAATGCTGGGGGGAAGAATTAGGACTAATAAAAGGAAACACTTCTTCACACAACGTGTGATTGGTGTTTGGAATATGCTGCCACAGGAGGTGGTGATGGCCACTAATCTGGATAGCTTTAAAAGGGGCTTGGACAGATTTATGGAGGAGAAGTCGATCTATGGCTACCAATCTTGATCCTCTTTGATCTGAGATTGCAAATGCCTTAACAGACCAGGTGATCGGGAGCGACAGCCTCAGAAGGCCATTGCTTTCACATCCTGCATGTGAGCTCCCAAAGGCACCTGGTGGGCTACTGCGAGTAGCAGAGTGCTGGACTAGATGGACTCTGGTCTGATCCAGCTGGCTTGTTCTTATGTTCTTAAACACATGTCTATTCTGGCAGACCTAGTTATAACAAATCCGATAAGATAAAGCATCCTATTTCTCTCACTCAAAAATCAGAGGATTATACTAAGTATAATATGACTTCTGATATTAAATGTCCACTCTGGTCTGGCATTGTGTGTGGTTGGCTCTGGAATTTGCACCAATCGCTCCTGCACTCAAACAGAAAAGAGGCTGCTCGCTGTATCTCTGCATGCATTTAGCCTCCAGTAGGGTGGGTATGCCCACTGTGGCCTGTAGCAGATGGGACAGAATCATTAATCACTCTCACTGCAAAGATGGTACAGAATACTCAAAGGAGTCTGCCCACTGCATTCCAGCATGACTCACTGTTCTGATTTCTACTGTGTCCAATCAGCCTTCAATGGGGTGACCACGTCTGCTGTGTCTCTGCGTTGGAAGTAACTGCATCAATAGCCATTAAATGCAATGCAATATAGAATGTGTAGCCCTTAAAGGAGGCCTCGCAGGAGTGCATCCGTGCATGAATTACTGTTGTGGAGTTTGCCATCTTCCCTATGTCAAGAACAAAAGGTGTGCTCAGAGCACTGATGAAGAGTGTCATCATGCCCCTGGATTTTTCAGTGATGAGACTCTGTATTCAGATGATTGCTTTATCATGAAACAGCATCAGGGAACAACATTTAGACCTCTATTGCCAGAACTAAAGTTTTAGTGCCCAAAACATCTTCCATTATACCCCACATCATGCCCCACCATGTCACACCATGTCACCTGCCCTGAACACCAGTTCCCAAGGGGGTGGGTGGACATCCTGTAGTCCCACGATCCAGAGACAGCACGACCTTCACTTAGGTCAAAACAACCCACACTCCCCAGTGCTATGGAGGGCAGCAGCTTGCAGGTGTCTAACAAGCAGATGAGACTTTGCCTGGGAAACAAAACTAAAGCAAAAGCAGACATGTGGGAGGGAGGGAGGATCCCACGTCCCGGTCGGGAGACATGGCAGGATCGAACCAGAACTGAGCAGATCATGACATAGAGAAACTCAGGGGGTGGAAAACCCAACTGTCACACTGAACTTTTGCCATTGTAAGCATGAAGGATGCCTCTGATTGTACTTTAAGGAAAAAGCTGGCCTCATCTATCAAGAAACCACGCGGAAAAGAACATGTCAACCAACAGGAAAGCAAATCACTGAAAAAATCACATCCTGTATAGTTTCACATCTGAAATGCTATGTCTGTACCAGCTGTGTCCTGGTACCTATTACATAATGCACAAATACACCTCAGTTCAATCAATGACTGGTTCATAAAAAACAACCCCGTTGCAGCTTTTTGCATTCAGTATGGAACATTTTGTTCATCCCATTGCTCCATTATACGTATCCTCTCCCACAAATACAGCCTGGATCTAAACCATTTTCTAGCTCAAGGTTGTTATGTTTGTGAAGTGTAAGGTGGGACTACATATCTTCCAGCATTTTTGTAAAGTTGTTCTATGGGGGCTTTGGAACACAAGCATATTTGTTTTGAGGATGCAGCATCGGTAAGCATTCGTATGAATGAGAGATCATAGCTCTAATGCCAAATGCTGGATCTGGCACAACGGCTTCTTCTGCACTAGGCATTTCTTTCACCTTGTCTCCCAGTCTGCAGAAGCGATTTGGGAAGTGTTCAGATAATATCCTGTTCCTCCACCCCTTCACCATCCATGGTCTCCCTCCTCTGACATTTTGTTTTTGGAATTTTGATCTGCTATTCCTGTAAATACCAAACTCAAATCAAGCTTTTCTGCAGTGTACAAAGGAGGGTGGAAATTTCCATCTCTCTCTGCCATCATCCAGTGTCATTTACCTCCCTTTTCCCTGCTGCCCACCAAAGGTTTTGGGCTATTTTAAAGAAATTGGTAGTAGGTTTATAATTATAATAATGTAGGGATATATCTACCACTGATTTATTTTTTTTAAGGCAGACTGGATTGTTGTGGCAGCAAAGAGAAAATGGGGAAAGAAGAATTACCCAGCATGTGGTGCTCTATTGTTGATGTAAGACAAGAGCACAATAAAGAATCATCTCCATGTGAACTGCAGCCAGGGATCCTTTCAACAGAGTCACGTCATGCTTCCTGCTGTCAGGCATCAACATATCCCACTGAATGGCTGCAGTGTCTCTGGATGACTGACATTTCATCAATCTTTGTTAACCCTGTACTTTCCAGGTATTGGGCACTGGAAGCATAAAGCAATGGGCATATGCCATGCTGACTTGAAATTGGTGCATTTGTGTGTCACAAGACATCACCTTTTTTGAGATCAGGATTTCTGTTTGGCCTGACTTGGTATTTATGGTGGTCACTTCCACACTAAAGTTCTCACTGAGGTCTTATTTATATCTGCAGGAGAGTAAAGTGGGGATTAGGCAATCAAATGAGGAGGGGGTAGTGTGGATTAATGGATTTATGTATTTTATCATCCACCTTTCCTCTTGAAACTAAAGGAGGTTTGCAGAATTATCCAACAATAATGTAAAGAACAATACGCTCAATAAACAATTTAATGCCATTGAAAAATTTTCATACACACTTACATCTATTGTTCTATTCTCTTTATAAAAAGTACCCCCATGGACAATACTGTTGTACATATGCTGCTTAAAAAAAGCAAGACCCTGGAAGCCATTCCCCCAGGTGGGGGTCACAACAGATATGGACACTGTTTGCAGAGTGGTACCTTCAGAAGGTTTTCCTCAGGTGAGTGAAGCTGCTATTAGCAGGAGAGGTGGTCCTGCAGATATGCAGATTCTAGGCCTTAAAGGAATTTTATAGGTAATTACCTGACCCTCAAATCTAACACAGAAACTAACAGAGTGACCATTGTGACTGCAGGTGAAGGCTCGTAGTTTCACATTTTGGAATACTTTCTTAAGTTAAGCTCCTTGCAAACAGAAAACCAGTCCTACAAGCAAAGAATCTTTCTGCCTGCAGAGCTAGATTTCTAGTTGTGGGGAGTCTGGTATGAAAAAGATCATTGAAAGCCATCATGAGCAGTCCGACAGTGGTGCCTTCCATTCTACCACCTTCATATTTGACTGTCTCATTTTTTGGCATGTCTAAATCAGGTTTCAGTTTGTACATCGAATAAGGTAGCTAAATACCGAGAGGAAAGATTGGACTGTGCCACATCAGAGTGCAGGTGGAGGTTCATATTTTGGGATCTCTCTCTCCATTAAAACAAATTCCCTGTAAACAGAAAACTAGCACAGCAAGGAACCAGAGGGAGTAGAATCTCTGCTAATTTTCTATCTGCAGGGAACTTTGTAAATGTGAAGTTAGAACAGCCCCACCTACAGTCTATTCTGCCACCTCACTCTCCTGCATGAGTGAATCAGTCCTGAATGCACATACATATTTGCTTCAGTTTATTATTTTTAAATATAGTTATAGACCAGCAGAGTAACACATTCAAACAAATAAGACTGCACGGCAATAGTACAATAAAATCGTGTAGCTAATAGACTTGCCAACCAAAACCTTCAAGCATTGTAGCGAAACTTTGCTACTGTATATGAAACTGTGTCATTCTTATCAGCACGCGGATAGTTTATCACAAAGTCATCAGGATGTCCAAGTGCCCAAGGGCTCTGTGCAGCAAAGTTGAAATTAACCAACTCCTATCATCCCTGTACCACCCATGGTAAAGTAAAATATGAGCAAGTGTTTCCATGTACATCTATATTAAGTGTTCATGAATGATGCTGACCGCTGCCACCCAGGTGGAGGTCAGCCACAGCACTTCAAGGATGCCCTTCCCCTTGAAGAAAGGTTTATGGCTCTGCTTCTTTCATACCTTTTTGTCCTGCTATGCCAGGGGCCCCTTTCTCTCCAGGGATTCCAGCTGCTCCGGGAACTCCAGGACACCCCTGGAGGATGGCAAGCTTCTCCTGACCAGAAAGACCCACAAGCTTCACTTCTGTGTGAACAGAAAGCAACACTTTTGAAGCAGAAGATTCCACTCCCTGCCGCGAAAGAGATGCATTCAAGATCCACCCAACACCCGTCCTTCTCTCCAAGGTGAGGCTGTGTCTGAGACTAGAGACACCTCTTGAGCCACTGGGTGCTGTGGAACACCTGCTGTGTTCTGCATGCTCCTGAAATAGCCTTACTTCCAGTGGTGGGATCCAAAAATTTTAGTAACAGGTTCCCATGGTGGTGGGATTCAAACAGTGGTGTAGCGCCAATGGGGCTGAGTGGTGGGATCCAAAAATTTTAGTAACAGGTTCCCATGGTGGTGGGATTCAAACAGTGGTGTAGCGCCAATGGGGCTGAGTGGTGGGATCCAAAAATTTTAGTAACAGGTTCCCATGGTGGTGGGATTCAAACAGTGGTGTAGCGCCAATGGAACAGGGGCATGGCCTGGCATTCTGGGGGCGGGGCATTAATAATTTCTCTGTTACTGTAAAAAACTCTTACTGTAAAAAAAAAGTTCCTAATTTCCAGCTGGTATCTTTCTGTCCATAATTTCAACTCATTATAGCAAGTCCTATCGTCTACTGCCAACAGAAACAACTACTTCTCCTCTAATTGACTGCCTGTCAAATACTTAATACTTTCAAATACTTAATTTTGTTTCTAGAAATCAAAAGAAGGATACTTTCCTTAAACAAGGAACTTTACCATATTACTAAAACATGTTTTTAAAACAGCCCAACAGGGAGAATTATCCCGTTTTCTACCTTCGCTAACCAGCCACAAAGGAAACAACAGGACTTTATGATTTTTGGACCTAATGGAATTTCTAACAGAAAAGCAGACCCAATTAGTAACCCCCTCTCGGCACACACAAATAATTAGTAACCCACTCTTGGGAACTGGTGAGAACCTGCTGGATCCCACCTCTGCTTACTTCCCAGCAGGCAATAAAGAGAAGGGGAAAGAGAAGAGATGCAGGGGAGCCACGCGTAAGGTAAAAAAAGTATTTATTCCTTGCTTTTAACTCAGTGTTGGTAGGCAATTTGAGGAGTCCGTAAACTGGGTTAGGGGATTGCTTGACATATTACAAACCTCCTTATATTCTTTCCCCACATATATGTCTCCAGCAGGTCCCACTGGCAGATGTTCTGGGAGTTTCATTCTTGGAACGTAATTTCCAGGAGCTCATGGGTTTGCATCTGTTAAAAAATAACTGGCTGTCCTACCATGTCAAAACTGTCTCTATGGCCCCTTCTGCACATGCAGAATAATGCACTTTCAATCCACGTTCACAATTGTTTGCAAGTGGATTTTGCTATTCCGCACAGTAAAATACAGCTGCAAAGTGCAGTGAAAGTGGATTGAAAGTGCATTACTCTGCATGTGTGGAAGGGACCTATGACTTTCCTTAAAGGGGCCTGGGAATATAGATCCATATTCAGCCCTTAGAACAACACATGCTTTTAGATCAGCTGGGAAACCACCTCAGAAGTCAAGACAAAGTTCATCCACTAGGACAAAAGAATGGCTCTGCTGGATCAGACCTTCCTACTCCAATATCTTGTTTCCCAAGATAATAATGAGGAGGAGGAAGAGGAAGAGAAAGAGGAGGAGGAGAAGGAGAAGAAGGAGAAGAAGGAGGAGGAGAGGAAGAAGAAGAGGAGGAGGAGGAAGAGGAAGAAGAAGAAGAGGAAGAAGAGGAAGAAGAGGAAGAGGAAGAGGAAGAAGAAGAAGAAGAAGAAGAAGAAGAAGAAGAAGAAGAAGAAGAAGAAGAAGAAGAAGAAGAAGAAGAAGACAACGACTCGAGGTTTAAGGAGACTTAAACTTACAAACTCCTTTCCCTTCCTCTCCCCATATCAGACTCCTTGTGAAGTTGAGAGAGTTCTGAAGAACTGTGACTAGTCCAAGGTTACCCTGCAGCAATGTAGGAGTGCGGAAACACATCTGGTTCACCAGTTAAGCCAGTGCCACTCAGGTGGAGGAGCAGAGAATCATACCTGGTTCTCCAGATTAGAATCAACCTGCTCTTAAGCACTACACCATGCTGGCTCCTGAGCATAGAAGTTCCATTAGCTGTCATCCTCAATAACTATTAGACAGACCCATCTTCCTTGAATTTGTCTTGCCTGACAGATCTCAAATTACTGCATGAGAATCAACTGTCTCCTACCTGGGCAGGTGTTGGGATCTTCAGTTGCCATGGCCCAGAAAGATAGCCAAAGCAAGGCTGCAGAAATCTTCAGAGGGACGTGAGGATTCATCTTTGTCCCTTTTTTGCGACCACCGGTCTTTGTCCTCACAGTCTTTATAAATTCAATAGAAGCAATGCCTTTGCAAAAAGCTTATCTGCGGAAAGCGAATGAAATATTTTTCCCACCATTGTTACATCAGTCACAAATGCAACTAGAATAATCTCCAAAGATACTGACCATTTCCTGGAAAACATCTGCTGAAGTGGGTCAGAACTGGGTGAACTGAGTCTTTGCCTCATCCCCTAAATAGCACAACATGTCCCCGATGTAAGGGTTAAATGGGTGTTTTCTAGGATGGAATTTGGTCTTATCCAGATAAGGAGTTGCAGGGAAGGATTTTGATTGCTATTGTTGGAACCCGTTCA
Organism: Sphaerodactylus townsendi; assembly: GCF_021028975.2. Classification (NCBI taxonomy): domain Eukaryota; kingdom Metazoa; phylum Chordata; class Lepidosauria; order Squamata; family Sphaerodactylidae; genus Sphaerodactylus; species Sphaerodactylus townsendi. The sequence goes on from NC_059430.1 coordinate 104,245,239, forward strand.
AGCCTTTTTGGGTCAGCTTCAGCTCTTGACATGCTTAGTCAGCTTAAACTTTTGAGCAGCCCCTACGTGAATAATAAGGAACACATATGTGCAATTGAGAGGGAGAGCATATTAAAAAGTGTTTACAATTAGGTGTGTTGGAAGTCTGTACCTCTCAAGTACCTTTAGCCTAAGAGAGCGGGATTAAGCGGCTGGTTAAAGGGTACACAGTGAAGAGGATGTTTCTTCGGAGCCCTCCCAACTTGTTGCTGGGTAAGGTTCCCCTTTATTGGCAAATAAAGTATAAAAAGAGCCTTCGCCTCTGAATGATTTTATTAGAAGAAGGAGTATAACTGTCAGGTCTACGATCTCACTCAGTGACAGAGTCTGGATTTCATCACACGGAAGTCTTTATTGGAATGATTGACGTGCCCCTGGCTTGCAAAGGCCGCTTCCCAAATCCCCCTTTGCTTTATTACCTCTACTGCCCACACACCCCTTTCCCTTCCCATGCAAGGCGACAGCGGGAAAAGTGAAAGAAGCGACAGTCCCCCTCCAAGGTTGTTGCGGAGATAGGAAGCCATCTACCCAACCCCCCTTCCCGGGGAAGGCCAAAGATGCAACTGTTATCTACAGTTATCAAGCACAGAGGGAAGGAGGGAAGAAATGAAAGACCCAGCAACCCAGAGGGGCCCAAATCAGGATCGGGTGGAGCCAAGACATTAAGCACCCACAACCATTCTGACAATAACACCAGACAACAATCCTTTTCTTCTATTATGGGGGATGCATCACTTTTCCAAGCACCCAGAACTCATCCGTTCATCTGGTGAAGTAAGCATGCACAAGTCGTTCCTGTAACTACATCTGGCAGCCAGAAATGAATGTATTTAAATTTGGATATCCCTTCTTGTAACTTTTCAGTTTGTTGTACCCCTCTTCCTCAACTTTTCCAGTTTGCAAAAATATTAGAATTGCATTAGAATTGCATTACCTAAACTGACTGGCTGGCCCCAGGAGGGCAATGAGGTGGATACCTCCTGATGCCAAATGACAGCAAGGACGCCCCCCGAAACACTTGGAGGAGAACACTCAAGCAAGACCTGAAGACACTGAGTATTGCATGGGAAAAGGCTGAAACACTCGCCTAAGACCAGAACTGCTGGAGAGCACTTGTTGCCCAATATGCTACTTATGGGAGGATCTAACTAATTAACTAATTGCATAAACTTCTGATTAACTGAAGCGAAAATTCAGTAAAATTCAGTAAATTCAGATGTGAATCTGCTAAGTTGGAAAACCATTGTTTGGGACAACCTCCCTATTATGTTGTGGTCTCTTTTTAACTTGTGCTGGCATCCCAGTAATTAACCCTTTATTTGTGTTAGGTTAACAGAACACAAGATAACTGTTTAGAAAATTAAATGTCATTTTTATATTAAGCAAAAGATGAATCACACATACTACTAAACAGAGAGCCAGCGTGGTGTAGTGGTTAAGAGCAGGTGGATTCTAATCTGGAGAACCGGGTTTGATTCCTCACTCTTCCACCTGAGCGGCAGAGGCTTATCTGGTGCACCAGATGTGTCTCCGCACTCCTACATTCCTGCTGGGTGACCCTGGGCTATTCACAGCTCATTCAGAACCCTCTCAGCCCCACCTAACTCACAAGGTGTCTGTTGTAGGGAGAGGAAGGGAAAGTAGTTTGTAAGCCACCTTGAGTCTCCTTATAGGAGAGAAAGGTGGGATATAAATCCAAACAGCTCCTCGTCTTCCTTCTCCTCCTCCTCTTCTTCTTCTGAGACATTGGGTAGGATTCAAACTAAAGTTTCTGCTAATAGGAAAGCACTCCATTTTAATGCGAGACGTAGGCTCATTATGCATGGAGCCCTTTCTGTGGCACTCCTTGCCCCACAGACCCTCCGCAGTGTGATCTCCTCATATTTCCCTATTTAAACACGAAGAGCCGCCTTACTGTCTGCCTCATGGCTCACCATCACCTGCCCCTGCGTTGCTCAAAAGGAAAGATCGATAGTCAACAGGAATGATCAATATTACTCTTCAAAGATAATATTGACATTGCTTATATCAATACCATGGAGGCTGATTTTGTGGCTTCTGCATTTTAAGGGAAAAAGTAGTCATTGATCCCTGAGAGGAAGGGGGGAAACGTTACTCCCACACACACACACATACACAGGGATTGATGGCAGGCTTCCCCTTTAAAATGCAAAAGTCACTGCAAGGTGTCAGGGATCTCCAGCAATGCAACTTCAATGGTGTCAGTACAAGAATCTCCATCCTGGATGAACCATACACCCACTGTGGGGCAGAGTGCCAGTCTATAACCAGCTGTAATTTCCACAGTTCTCCTTCCCTGCTGAAGACTCCTGATTTGCTCCTCATGTCATTCCTGAGGGTCCCCTTTCCCCTAAGAGTAGCATTTTGGAAAGACCAGCGAGCTTCAGCAGCAGTGGAAGAGGCAGGAAAGTTGTGTTTGGCAGCCAGAAGTGCCTTCCATTAACAGGAAATTTAACCTGGAGTCAACCCGTGACTCATTAGGCCCCTTCCACACATGCAGAATAATGCACTTTCAATGCACAGTTGAAGGACTTGTTCTGCCCCCCAAGTGAATCTGTTTGAGGTACCCTGTACTTGGCTAGTCAGAGTGGGAAACAAAAGCCAGGTTCAACAGTTCTTACAATAGGTTTATTACTGGAGAGAAACAAGACCCTAACTCCTCCCTTGGGTCTATCTAAGTCAGAGTACTTGCTTGTCTTGAGCAGGTTTGAAGCTGTAGACTGTGTCTTCTCTTGGTTGCTTTCAAGAAAATTCACTGTGCCTTGCTTCCTTTTAGTTCTCTCAGTCTTTGACATGTTCTAACTGCTGTTAAACTTAACTTGTGCTCTATGGACCACATTATAATAATATGGACATCACGAATATTCCGGTCTCCAACTACCCTTAGCACCTCTTTCTGACTGACTGGTTAGAGCTAAAACAGGGGATTGCTGGGTAAAGAAAGGAAACTGCCTATTGGGGAATGTCTTAAAGGGACAGGGGCTAACTAAAATGCCCTCTCTTAGAAGATATAACAATGAACTAAAACCATGCTAACTATGGGGAAATAACAAAAGCCTCTGTGGGGGCATGACAGGGCTGCTTAGCAATGCTTCAAATAAATATTTCCCTGGACTAAAAGCATATGCCCTCATTATCCTCTGTTATGACTGTCAGACTCAATTTGATGTCAAAATATTGGTCCCACCAACCACTAAGCTTTGGGGGTTGTTGGATCAAGAGATTCATTTATTCCTCTTTCAAACTGCTATTGGTGCACAAGAAGGCCACAAAAGGAAACTGCAGTTCTGCCTGCTCAGAGAGGGAAAGAAAGATACAGAACCACTTACCTTTCAGGACAGGCTGGAAAGGTTCCTGTAAAATGGCGGTGCCTCCCAAAGTATGCAGGTATCCAACTATGCAGGTGCAGCAACGTCACGGCACATCAACCTTTGGCAGAGGGAATGGCGGCTTTCACCAAATCCTGGCTCCCGCTGCAGACCTCCATTTTGCCCTATATGTTGTTTCTGAGGGTTCACAGGCAATTTTCTCCCATAGAATATTTGGGGGGGGGGGTGTTGCTCAGAGGACTGCGGCAGGAAAAGCAAGTGGGAAAGTCCCACTCCACAAAGTCTGGAGCAGTTTGGATAGACATCATCTATATCTTTGCATGGTGGGCAGTTCTGATAAATTTTAACTCAGAATAGTCGATGTCATGTATTGGTTAAGAGTGTGTGACTAATATCTACGAGCCCCAGGTTTGAATCTCCATTCTTCCATAGGAGCTTTGAGCGGCTTTGGGCCAGCTGCACTTTCTCAGGCTAACCTATCTTAACATGATTGTTATGAGGGTAAAATGAAGGAGAGGAGAACAATGTAAGCCATTTTGAAGAAGAGGAGTTAGGATTTATATCCTCCTTTCCCTCCTGTAAGGAGACTCAAGGTGGCTTACAAGCTCCTTTCCCTTCCTCTCTCCACAACAGACACCTTGTGAAGTGGGTGGGGCTGAGAGAGTTCCGAAGAACTGGCACTAGCCCAAGGTCACCCAGCAGGAATGCAGGAGTGTGGAAACACATCTGGTTCACCAGATAAGCCTCCGCCACTCATGTGGAGGAGTGGGGAATCAAACCTCATCCTCCAGATTAGAATCCACTTGCTCTTAACCACTACACACTGGTAAATAGGGCAATTTTTACAACCACCTGTGAGATAGGCTGGGCTGAGAGAGGTGGTTTAAGATCACCCACTGAGTTGAGCAGAGATTTGAACCCAGGACTCTCCCATTGCTCACACCTCCTCTCAGCAGCCACGTTGCAATCTGAAATATGACCCATATATTTCACAAAATCAGAATTACTTTGGTGTAGAATTAAATGCAGAAGGTTTGCAGTCCCGCTTTAACTGTTGCTCCCAGCATTGGAACGGTCTACCTGAAGATTCAAGCCATGTTGCAAAGTTTTTCTATTTGCTCATTTCTTCCACTCATGGCTCCGACTCCCTCCCCCTTTTAAGCTGAGGGAGATGTTCTGGTATAGAGCATTTGTTTTGCTGTAGCTTTATGTGTTCGTGTGCATTTTCCTTCCACAAGTAGCAGCAACTTTGTAATACCCTCTTTTTCTATTTTATCCATGCCGGTTTATTGCTTCTACACCTACCTTTTGCTGTGCCCCTTTTTGAGGAAAAAAAGACATGCTATGGTGTAAAAAGTACCTCTGAGCATGTACAGAGTGTGTTTCCCTCTATACTCAGCAAACTTGCATAGTTCCCTCCCAAAAAGGATTGAGCTTTCTTTAAAAGTCAAACCATATTTCCCCGAAGAACCATATTTTGTCTCCTAAACTTTAGACCAAGACTCTGCACTAAGTTGACTTCTTCCTAATAGATGCCTGGTCTATTTAAAATACATCTTTTTAAAAAGAAGCTTTGTTTAAATTATTATTTTTGAGGGATTTAAAGGATTTCAGATATGACCGAATTAAAGGAAGCTGTTTACTTGATTGTACAATGGTTATGAAGAGCAAGCTCTTCTCAGAAACATCTGCCTCCATGTACAGGGACCACTAGGATTTCTGCCAGTTTTTTCCTTCGCAAACTTAACAACCATTATACTCTTCTAATTTTAACTGAACAGGGGTTTAAAAGAGTGTAACTCTGTTCCAGACTGCTCTAATGGCAGGCAGAATTGTGATTGAAATTCTTGCCCCTCTTTTTATTCAGTCTCATCTTTAATCAAAACTCTTGTGTAATTATACAATCACCAGCATCAGCTATGTTTCTAACCACCAATTTTATTAGCCTTCTTCTAGTTAAAAAACAGTATCATTTTTACTGTTCTTTAATGCTGGCCTATAATTAGCTAATAATTGCTCTTTAATGGTACAGTTTGTATGTGACTAATATAAGTCATACTAGTCTGTATTGCAGTCAATTATTTTTTGACTACTCTAATTGTTGTTTCCTTGCCATTCTAACCGTTTCTGTGAATGAAATATTTTCCCTTTTCTTTACCATCATTACTTAATATTTCAAATATGAATATATTTTTCAAAGGCTGAAACAAAAATCTAGCACTATTGAGCTTATCTACATCCAGCCAACTTGGCCTTTTCTATTTTCAAGCAAACGCAAAAATAAAAAGTTGCTGAATTTCATATATCTGAGAGCCAGCATGGTATAGTGGTGAACTCTAATCCGGAGAACCGGGTTTGATTCCATTCTCCTCCACATGAGTGGAGGACTCTAATCTGGTGAACTGGATTTGTTTCCCCGCTCCTACATATGAAGCCTGCAGGGATGACCTTGAGCTAGTCACAGTTCTTTCAAAGCTCTCTCAGGCCCACCTACCTCTCAAGGCATCAGTTGTGGGGAGAAGACGGGAAAGGAGTTTGTAAGCTGTGTTGAGACTCCTTACGGTTGAGAAAAGTGGGATATAAATTCAAACTCCTCTTCATTGCAGAGGAGTTTGCCTAAGAATGTTAGTAAATCCATACTTGGCAGTAACCAAAGCAACCAAGTCCCCCTCCCTCCACATCTCTCAGATTTGTTTTAGACTACAAACTTGGTGGAAAGGGCTGTGCTGAGTTGGGTGGCCTGTTGTAGGATAAATATCAACATATTTTTGTTTAGGGATCGCCAGGTGGCACTACAATATTGCAGGTGATATCAGTGACAACTGAAAGAGCCTGTAGCTTCATAGTCATAAACCTCCAAATACACACACCACTCAGAAAGTAAAGCAAAAGACCACCAATATCTCTTTTTATTAGAGAGGTTCTTCTGTATCCATCTCTGTTCCAAAGCAGAGCAATCATCTTCTCCACAAGAGGGGCAGCTCAGAGTCCGGAGTCCTGGCAAGATCCATTTTCACCAGGCAGGCAGCTCCAGAGAAGGCCAACATGGGGGGTGGGTGAGGTGTAGCATAGCCAGCCAGCATCCCATTCCACCCCAAACAAGTTCCAGCATTCACCCCCTCAGGGAATGTGAAACAGTCTCCTCATCAGTTCCTGTGGCAGCATTACCTAGAGTTTCTGGACTTTTTTTTCATGAAAGACCAATTATTTTTAAAGTGACCTGGTTAAACACTATTCCTTTACATCCCTACTCATAAACTGAAGTAGCTCCAGTTGCATTGGAAATTCAACGTTTGGTGTCGGGTTCTATTTCCTTTTAAAAAAACCACACAGAACTAGTCATGGAACACAAGCAGCAATAAATTAAAAACTCAGAAAACCATGAGGACTTGCAGCAAACACCTGCAAACGGTTAAATTTTGTACCAGGGAAGGCTTTTGCATTTTAAAAACAAGCTAAATGTAGGAGGCATGAGGGAATTCAGGATTAGGTACAGGGAAATTGTGTGTTTTCAAAGCTTCAGAGTAAAGATAATTAAATTAAACCAAAATCATCCTGAAGAATTTCTAAGCGGTTAAGGTTAAATTCTTAACCACGCAGGTTGACATCTAGCCACGCATGAAACAGATAACCCCTGCTGCGTTGAATCGGCTAGTGAGAGAGATCTTCTGTGTATTTTGAAACGTTTCTGCAACAAGTCTAAAGGGTCCCGGCATCTGTACCAAGGTGCACTCATTGTGGCAACAGGTTGCCTAAATCTGGAGCAGATCTTCTGCTTCGAGGAGCTCCATCTGAAGGAAATGATGAGAGGATTCTAGCTCCAAATACAGCCAGGAAAGTGGCCTCTTCTTCAGCTACTCCTCCCAGGCAAGAGAAACACTTCATGACAGCTCCCTGGAGATCGGCCGTCAGATCCTATTGCAATTGGACAAAATGAGAAGGGGGAAAAACACCATAGAAAGTGGATGGCAAAATGGCTGCCCTGCCTTACTGAGGTCTAATGTCTCCTGGTACTTTTCTCAGAATTGGAAACTACCTCTGGATACAAGACAAATATGAATTGAGAGTAACTTAAGAATGGCCAGACCCTAGAGATTAAGATGTCTCCAACATTTTTGTGCAAAAAAAATCCCTATTAATCAGTGGTGGGATTCAAATAATTTAACAACTGGTTCCAGGAGTGCATTGGAATTTAGACCAAAGTGGGTGCCCTCCCTGAGCTCCAATATCTTTTGATGTTTTTCTCAGCATTGGAAACTATTCCCAGAAAACAAGGAAAGTAAGTGCTTATGTGCTGTCTTGTCTTCAGAGGCAGCAGGGCCACCGCCAATGAAGATTGAGAGGGGAGGCAGGGCCTCAGCAGCTGGTGGGGCCACACCTTGCTGCCGGTGGCTCCTGCCCCGGCTCAACGTCCATCGGCGGTGACCCTGCTGCCTCCGAAGATGAGACAGCAGGGCTACTGCCGATGGAGGTTCAGCCAGGGGGGACAGCAGTCGGTTGCTGCTGCCCCCCGGCTCAAGTGGGCTGAGGGGTGCAGGAGCCAGGGAGGTACAGTGTTGGGATTAGCTACTGCTTCTACTGAACTGGTGCGAACCGGTTGAATCCCACCACTACTATTAATTTAGCGGAATTTAGACCAAAGTGGCTGCCCTCCCTGAGCTCCAATATCTTTTGATGTTTTTCTCAGCACTGGAGACTATTCCCGGGAAACAGAGGTAGGGCTTTGGTGTGAATTTTCCCATCAAAATTAGAAAAATGTTGATTTGTCGGCATCTCATTTGCTTTGTTTTTCGTAGCTGGAGAATACAAAAGCGATAAGTGGCTCATGTGTCCAAAGCCACTGGAGGGTATAGTGCCTCTGAACATGGAGGTTTTGCTCATCCTTTACTATTATTAACAACAACAATAACAATAACAACAACAATAATGTGTGACTTTACAAGTCATATACGACTCAATGTACAAAATTCATACTAAGTAGACAACAGAACCTATGGGAGGAAGAGCAATGGGTTCAAGAATACAGCTGTATGAAAGACTTCCATCACTTTTTAGAGTCAGTCATATGAGGGACCCCACGCAAACACACTACTAGGATTAGCTAACCCTTTAAACATAGAATAGGAGCCATGTGGCATAGTGGTTAAGTGCTTGCACTGCCACTCACGTGGTCAGGAGTTCGAGCCCGCTGTGGGTCAGATATCCTGGCAGCTGGCTCATGGTCAACTCAGCCATCCATCTGTTTCTTGGTCAGTAAATGAGTACCTAGTACACAGCTAGGGGGTAAAGAATAGCCGGGGAAAGCAATGGCAAACTACCCTACAAAAGAGGCTTGCCTATGAAATCACTGCTCGCAGTGTTACCCCAGGGTCGGACATGACTGAGGGGGAAACTTTACAGTTACTTTTAAACATAGAAACATAGACGTTGAAGGAACCCCAAGGGCCATATAGTCCAGCCCCCTGCGCAAAGCAGGAAATTCACAACTATCTCCCACCCCAGTCCCATGCCCAGATGAAGTAAAAAAAACCTTCTGGACCCTGAGCCAACGTGCCCTGACGGAAAATATCTTTCTGATCCCAAAATGGCGATCAGCATTATTGTTGTTGCTGTTATTGTTGTTAATAAAAAGCCACAAGAGTTGAGGAATGGCTCATCCTTTCCTGCCCGCCCTCTCACAATCTGCATAAAAATCATAGTGACTCATAGAATCAACATTGCTGTCAGATGGCCATCTAGCCTCTGCCGAAAAACCTGCAAAGGAGGAGAGCCCACCACCTCCTGAGGAAGCCTGTTCCACCGAGGAATTGCTCAAACTGTCAGGAGGCTCTTCCTAATAATTAGCCCAAAACTCTTTTGATTTAATAGTTACCCCACTAATTCTGGTCTGATCTTCTGGGGCAGTGAAAAACAACTCCGCTCCATCCTCTATATCAATTGTTCCCAATTTTTTCAGGCTGTCTGCCCTTGGCTTCCAAGCCACATCCCTAGTGCCTCCCCACCCCCCACCCACCCCCCACCCCCCAGACACCTCTTTCTTGGTATTAGATCTACTGCAAATTTTAAAAACAACAGAGGAGGAATGCTGCTTTTCCTTTAAAACTCACCAGTTACCACACAGCAAGGATGAAAGGCAAAACCTTTTTCCTGCCAGATGGCCCAGTAATTTCTGTAATGTTCCTCTGTTGCCCCAAAATTCTGTCACACCCCCCCCCACTACCCCAAAATTCCTCTCTGCCCCCTTCATGTTTCCACCGATACCACCATTCTGGGAATCCCTTCTCTATATAATAATGAGAGGAGCCCTTCAAATAGTTAAAACTAAGGCTATGGTATCTCCTCTCAATCAGTTCCCCTCTAGGCTAAGCATACCCAGCTCCTTCGACTTTTCTTCAAAGGCCTTGGTCTCCAGACCCTCACTATCTTAGTTGCCCTCCTCTGGACATGTTCTTGCTTGTTAACATCTTTCTTAAACTTTGGTGCTCAAAACTGAACACAAAACTCCAGGTGAGGTCTCACCAGAGCAAAGTAAAGTAAAACTATCACCTTGTGTGATCTGAACACTATCAGCCCAATCCAGGGTGATGGGAGACCAAGTACCAGATGGGTTGTGAGCCTGCATCAGTGGATTTGCGGTCTCTGGGGCACCTACCTTGTAGAGTGGCAAAAACACCAGCAGGTGAACACCACAGGCGACTGACGTCAGCACTCGCACACCACAGCTGACCCTATTGGTGTAGCAAGAGTGGGCTGGAAGTGTTCCTGGGGGTGGAACCAACTGTAGTGAGTTTCCACCCTGCCTTTAGAGCCGGGAATGATGGAATGTGCCTCAGAGTTATGCCGCCCTTATGAAACTCCACTCAGCACTATGGAGGGCTTTCAGGCAACCAGGTTATTTTTCTTTTTGGCTGTACCCTCATGACACCAGAAAGACACCGGAGGCAGTGGGGTGGTAGCGGCCCCTGGATTGGGCTGCATGCTTTGGTTTATGCTGCCCAAAAATCACATTTGCCTTATTAGCTACAGCATCTCACTGCTGACATGTTTAGTGTACAATCTACTAAGATCATTAGATCCTTTTTTGTATGTGCTACTACCAAGACAAGCTTCCCGCTCCTATCATTAAGCATTTGATTTTCCTACGTAAATGCAGAACTTTTACATTTATCTCTGTTGAAATTCACTGTGTTAGTTTTAGCTCAATTTTCCTGCCTGTCACGATCATCCTGAATCTTGATTCTGGCTTTTAATGGATTTGCTAAACCCTCCAGTATCATCTGCTGATTTAACGAGCATCTCCTCTATTCCTTCATCCATGTCATTTATAAAGATATTGAACGATACAGGGCCTACAATAGATTTCTGCAGTACTCCACTTGTCACTCCTCTCCAAGAGATTAAGGAACTATTTACAAGCACTCTTTGGTGCAATCTGTCGACTATTACAAATCCATCTAACAGTAGTAGGATCCAAATCACATTTCAGCAACCTGTCAACAAGAATACCGTGTAGAACTTTATCAAAAGCCTTACTGAAATCATGAAAAACTGGATCAGCAGTATCCCCCTAATGGCCTAACCTAACGAAGGAGAAACTCTCTCAAGGAGGGACATAAGGTTAGACATGACTTGTTCCCAAGGAACCCATGCTGGCTCTTAGTAACCAAAAATCGACTGATAATTTGTTCTAAAACCTTACCAGGTATGGATGCCAAGCTGTTACTTGAATACTCCTTTTTCCCATTCTTGTAAATGAGGACATTTACTTGCCTCAAATATTCTGGTACCTCACCTGTTTTCCAAGAATTCTCAAAAAATGATGGACAGAGCCTCCAAAATTACATCAGCCACTTCTTTTAGTACCCCTGGATGCAATTCATCTGGCCCTTAAGACTTCATTTCATTTTTAAAAGCTAGATGTTGATGTATCACTCCTATGCCTAGCCTCCACAGCAATTCCCTTCCTTCATCACGTATTCTCTTTGTGCCAGGTTGAGCACAGTTTCCCTTGCAAGAAAAGACCAAGGCAAAGCAGGATTCGAGCAGTTCTGCCCTCTTCTCATCACCTGTTCAAATTCCACATTCCTCTCCTCACAACAGGCCTACTACTTGCCTGTTCATTTTCTTATGCTGAACATTTTTTGTTGTTGGTTGTGGTGGGTTTTCCGGGCTGTGTGGCCATGTATCACAGAGGGAAGTCTGTACACACTGTGTCCAATGACTTCTCACTGGACTCCTCACTGGTCATAGTGTGTAACGGACTTCCCTCTGTGATACACCTCTGAAGATGCCAGCCACAGATGCAGGTGAAAAGTTAGGAACAAGATCCACCAGACCACGGCCACACAGTCCGGAAAACCCACCACAACCAGTTGAATCTGGCCGTGAAAGTCTTCGACAATACATTTTTTGTTGTGTTTAGCATCTTTCACTAGCCTAAGCTAATACTGAGCTTAAGTTTTGCTAACACTCTACAATTACTGGCTCTTTGTTTATATCCATTCTCGTTGATATGGCCCTTCTTCCATTTCCTAAATGAGTCTTTTAAAATTTTAATTTAATTCTTTGTGTATCAACACCGCAGTAACCTTGGCCGCTCTTCTGCAACAAAAGCATGTGCCAGGGACTCTGCTGCTTCAGGTGTGACATGAAAACATAGCCTTCTGGGGGAATTCAAGACAAGCAAAAGCCATGTTTGAAAGCCTACCATCAAGGGAGGGGCAGCCCCTTGGAAAAATCCCCAGAATTTCAAACACCATGGCTGTCAGTAAGAGCTGCTGCCTGACAGAGCAGACTGTATGGGGCAACTTTAATCTCAAAGCTCCCACAATGCACCAGGCTTTTGACGTTGGTCTGAGAGGGTGGAGGGAAGAAATGCTTGGCCTTTTGCAGACCCGGCGTTGCTCTGGGAGGGGGGTAGTGGGGAGATGGGGGAGAATGCTGGGCCTTTTCTTAGCCTTTTATTGTTTAGGATATGCCCACATTGCAAGGGAAGGTGGCCTGGAAACATTTTTTTAAAAAAATACACCATTTTAAAAGTGTTTTCAGAAACAATGGACAAAAGGTTGTTTGGAAACATTTGTAAAACCAAAGGGAGGGAAATTAGTGTGGAACTCCATGGAGGAAACCTTTTATTTCTGAGCTGGAAACACTGTAAATGGCATGTGTGGAAAGGCCACAGTCTTTCAGACTTTAAAAAAAATAGTGGTCTAGTAAACCAGTAAGACTGCACTAAAATGGTTTGAACTGGTATAAGCCATCTGCTATCTACTCTTGCCCAGCCTAGCCCAATGTCTTCAACTCTCAGAAGCTAAGCAGGGTTGGGCCTGGTTAGTATTTGGAGAGGAAACCACCAAGAAAGACCAGGGTTGCTATACAGAGGCAGGCAATGGCAAACCACCTCTGAACATCTCTTCCCTTGATAACCCCAGTTCATAATCTGTACTGTATTCTGAGCAGGTAGGATTCAGAAAAGATGTCTCAGTCCTTGATCACTGGTTTACTTTATATTTGTCATTTATGGGAGACAGACCTTACATGGCATTTATGGATCTGTGAGCTGCTTTTGATTCAGTCCAAAGATCCTACCTTTGGGCAAAGTTGGCAAGGCCAATGATAGATAGGAGGCTTCTGTGGCTAATTTCCATGCTTTATAAAAATCCAACAGCCCAGGTCCAATAGGGCTTTGAGGGTCAGCTGACTGAGTGTATCTCTCTAAAAAAAACAGGGCTGCCTTCTAGCCCCTTCATTGTTTAACCTGTATGTAAATGACATGATTCCTTATATTACAAGATTGGCACTACATGTGCCCATTCTGGTTGGTTCTAAAATTCCAGCTTAGCTATACGCAGATGATACACTCGCACTGTCTCAATCTTAAGCGGGTCTCCCTTGTGTTTATTGATTACTGTACCCAGGAGGGATTGTCAGTAAATTATATAAAATCTAAAATAAGGATGTTTTCCAAAAGCACTGGATGGGGTCTGTAAAGGGTGAGAAAACGAAGCATGTCCCACATATTAAATCTCTAGGAATTATATTCATCCAGACTCTTATGTGAAAAACCCATTTTTGCACTGCAGGTGAATGTGCTCAAATCAATACAAATGCAATACTGTACTAAGATTTTATCATTCTAAAAGTGGAAGATACATATCTGCAGCCATTAGGGTTTTTAATGCAAAGAAAATTGTTCAACTGTTGTACAGTGCGGAGCCCTTCGGGGATCGGGCAGTATATAAATTAAATAAATAATAATAAATAATAATAATACTTGGATAAAGGGAGTATCAGAGTGACTGGATAATAGATAACATACTTTATGGTGCATGTCAAGGGTTCCAAACTGTGTCACAGAAATGGTGCTCAGAGTTGAGTTTGCCCAGCACTCACTGGAATCTAGGGTCTGGTTGGCTGCTTTTAACCTGAAGCTATATGTCTTTCAGAAATGGGTGTTGTGTTATTGGGGGGGGGGGTGCAAGAGGGAATCTTGATGAGATAACACACCTGGACAGCGTAGCAAGCTCCAACTTCTGAGCTATAACCATATCACCTACGCTTATGGAGACCACTGAGTTGCTATTTATATCTAAATGACTATGTTCAAGCTCCAGGATAAACATTTTAAAACTTTTTTAAATTTTATCCTGGAACATAACAGGCTGGTATAACAGACTGAAAGAACTGGAGGTTAGATCCTGTTTGTTGGATTTTCAAATTATTTGGATACAGAAAACCTGGGTCAGAGAATCCATTAGTTTGGCAGGTTTTGCCACTTATGCCCAATGCCATAAATGCCTGATCTAGTGTAAAAGTTTAGTCAAGTTCAGGTTTAGAACACTCAGTTTCAGAAGCACTAAACTGCACTAGTATGATTCTCGCGGCCTCTGTATACTTTGGTTTAGTGATATTATTCCAGTTTCCATCCTTTTCTCTTGTTACGAGTTAACTCCCCCAGTAGGCAACCAATAGTGAAATCTTGAAATTGTGGGAAAGTTACAGAACCCTTAAGGGGGAAGATTTCCAAATGGTCCCCCCCCCTCCAGCGAGTCCTTGTGGGGACCTGGCTTCAGGCTATTATGGAAGGCCCCTTGAAAGTTTTAAACCCAAAGTGTAAATTAATAAAGTTGTAAAGCAGCCACGGAGTGACATCCAGTCATCCTCGCCCAGAGGGGAGCGCTCACAGGGACATGTGAGGTCACATGTCCCCAGGTGCACACCAGCTGGTCACGGGGGAGGGGCAGAGAATCGACTCTCACACCCCTCCCCTCGGCCCAGCCAGGCTGTTCCTTCAGTTGAACGAGCAGCCTGGCTGGGCTGCTGCTGGGCGCCCCTTGGCATTTGCCCGCCAGCAAGGTAAGTGGGGTGTGTGTGTGTGTGCGGGCGCCTGGAGCAGGTGTTACCCTGGGCACCATTCCCCCTCCCCCCATGCCTCTGTCCTCGCCCATCTTCCATGCACCAACTTCTGATACACTCCAATCAGGTGAGACCAGCTATCCAGTTCTGGCCCTTGGCAGTGCCACCACAGCCTCTCTCTTCCAGGCCATGCCTGGAAAGATCCACAAATCCTTTTCTCAGACATCTTGGTAAGTAAGAGAACCCCTAGTTTGAGGCTGTGCCCCTGCAAACAAGTCACACTGCACAAGAGAACACCCAACAGTGACTGAAGCCCTGGAGAAATCAAACTCTTACAAGCTTTAATTATGAAATTGAAAGCAGAAATCACAGGTCTTTGCTCCATGTGGCAAAGGGCACTCTGGCAGGCTCTCAAAACCACAAAAACCATGCAGCAGCAAGAGGAGAGAGACACAGCAAGCACACACAGAATTCCTCAGCTGACTGGAGAAAAAACACATAGCTCGATAGCAACCTCTTTCACTTCACTGTGTCTTTGGGATTTGGGCATGGAGGTGGATGAAAGAGATAAAGAGGTTTGAAATAATGAAGGCCTTGACCTGGACAGTCCAGGGAAGCCCAATCTTATCAGATTTTGGAAGTTAAGCAGAGGGAGCCCTGGTCAGTATTTGGATGGGAGACCTACTGTTATTTTAACATGATGGGGTTTTTTTACTTCGTCTGCCTTGGTTATTATATTCTTGTTTTGATGCTTTAAGGCAGAGGTGTCCAACTCTGGAGCTTCAGATGTTCATGGACTACAATTCCCATCAGCCCCAATTCCCACCAGCCAATTGGCCATGCCAGCAGGGGCTGATGGGAATTGTAGTCCATGAACATCTGAAGCGCCAGAGTTGGACACCCCTGTTTTAAGACTATAGATTGGTATCATAAACATTAATAACCTTCTTGGTTTTTTAAAATACTTTATGTTATTTTCTGTGCCTGTGAAAAGCCACCTTGAGAAGGGAATAGGCCAGATTCAGGGCAAAGGGATTTTTACAAAGAACTTTCTAGTTCATCTCTCTTGGCCCCTTTGGTCGGGAAGCGTGTGAAAGTTCTTGCTCACAGGGAATTCTTCCATGGGCCAAGTGTAAAAGGGAGGTAAGCTCTCAGAGGGTCCAGAATCTGGCTGCATCTGGACAGCCAATGTTTCCTCTCCACCTCTGCCCTCAAGAACACCCTTTGCTTCAGGAACAAACAAGGTTGTCTATTTGTGTGACTAACCAGACTGGGCAAACCGCAATGGCCTTTAATGAAAATTAACAACCTTTTGTAGAACGACATTCCTCTGGTAGGAAACAACCGGAGGGGATGGAAAAGGGAAAAATTAAGTAGAATCCCCAGAACTAGGTCTAGAAAATGAATTCAACGGGAAAACTTTTTTGCAGGACTATTACCCCTAAGCTGCAGGGAAAAAAAATCAGTATTTCACTGTCTCTCAAAAATCCTTGCACATAGACAACTAGCATGTTATGGAATCCAATCTAGTATCTCTCCAGCTTGTTATTGCTCTGTGCACATGGAAGTTCTTTCTTCCCTGAGCAGAAACATCCAACCTTATTTCAAACCCTGCAGTTGAAAGGTATATAAGCCCAAGAAAAACACAACCACACATTGCCAATAAACTGGTCCGTTGTCAGTCTCTGAAGACATACTACTAGAGAGCAAAGAAACAGTGATACATTTTTCTTGTTCCAAAAACAGCTTATTGCATTTGCCCCCTTGCTTGGTCATACACGGCTACACCTACTGGTTTTCCTCTCTGGTGACAAGCAGCATGCAAAGGGAATAAAAAAGGGGTTGGGTGGGAATGGAGGAGAATGTTAGAGACAATGATAAACATCAGGTGGCCCCCATAAACACACCCAAATGCACACCTGTCTATGCTGGTGGTGGGTGGGAGGAAATAAGACACCCTGCTGTCTAAGGTGGAAGAAAGGCAGAGAATAAATCACATTAGACCAAGCGATTGTGGGTTATCACATTCACTTTTGCATTACCTCAAAGTCCCTGTTCCTTAAGGATTTTTTTTAAAGTTCTGAACATGTTTTGCTCCCTCTAGTGGTCAATTTGACTTCAATGAGGTTTAAATGAAACATAATTCGAAGCAGTTCAAATCTTTCATTTAAATCTGTGTAATGTTGAATTGACCACTAGAGGGAGCAAAATATATGCAGAACATTAGAAAAAGAAACTTTCCCGGTGAGGGGAAAGAGAATGCAAAAAAGCCCTATTCCACCCCCCACCCGCCATTCTATCAACAGATGTGCCCCAGAAGGTCTTCACAACTGTCCCATATTGGGATCATGGTGACTGAGGAGAGGGGGCTTGAGGCCCTTCCCAGCCATTTTACTGACCTAAACAACCCCAGGGAGCTGCCTATTACAGAAATCAGTATACACCAGTGAACTGAACCTGATCCACACAAGTTTCCTCCAGTGGGCAAACAGGACCATTCCAGCCTGGGAAAACAGCACAGCGTAGAAGAAGCTGAAGCCCAAATCGGATCTGGGCCTGGGGTTTCCAACCTCCAGGTGGTGACTGGAGATCTCCTGGAATTACGATTGATCTCCAGGCAATAGAGATCAGTTCTAAATGAGAAAACGGCCATTTTGGAAGTTCCATAGACTCTATGGCATTATACCCCATTGAAGTTCCTCCCTTCCCCAGCCTCCTCAGTCCGTCGGTGCTACTCCTGAAACCTCAAGGTATTTCCCCACCGACAACTGGGAACCTAACTCAGCTTGGGAATTATGGTGTGAGCACAGGCCTCCCAAGTGCACATGTTTGGATATGAGTAGACTTTATGAGTAGATGTGAGAGCCAGTGTGGTGTAGTGGTTAAGAGCAGGTGGATTCTAATTTGGAGAATTGGGTTTGATTCCCCACTCCTCCACCTGCGTGGCAGAGACTTATCTGGTGAACCAGATGTGTTTCCACACTCCTGCATTCCTGCTGGGTGACCTTGGGCTAGTCACAGTTCTTTGGAACTATCTCAGCCCCACCTACCTCACAAGGTGTCTGTTGTGGGAAAAGGAAGGGAAAGAAGCTTGTAAGCCACCTTGAGTCTCCTTACAGGAGAGAATGGTGGGGTATAAATTCAAATTCTTCTTCTTTATAACATAGAATAAGGTCACAAGGCTCACAGGGACAGGAGAATAGAAATGGGGGCAAAGTGGTTAGTTCACACTTTGGGTCAGGGACCTGAGAGAAATTTTTTGGGTAAAGTTACAGAAAAGAAGCTTAGAGTTGGGGGGGGGGGGGGCTGCAGACTGCATCCTAAAGACAGGATCACTCCTGAAAGGCAGAGCTTCTTGGGCATTTTTATGAACTTTGGAGTCAGCAAGAATCAGCCACAGCTGCCCTTTCCCTAATGGGACATGCTGTGTCTGTGAAACCTCCGCCTTCCTGTTTGGAACATGATCATCCCAAAGATAAGCCGGAGAGAAAAATGGGGATGCTTTTGGCCTGCTACACAAGGAACAGAAACCAGCTCTAGAGACAGGCACAGAGCACGGCCGCTCTCCCTGAACATCCAAAACAGCCTGGAAGCACACGCAGACCATTATCTCGGACGCGCAACAGCATGAGCACTGTGCATGCGGTTACAATTTAGAGAGCGCAGTCAGGGTTTGCATACAGCTGCAACCTGTCAATTAAGCCCAGAACTTGGCAGGCCTCAATTCCGTGGTTGGTGGGATGCATTTGCCCAGCTGCCTTTGGTGAAGAGCCCTCTGCTCAGGGAGGTTTTAAAAAGCGGGAAAAGAAAACCAGCAGGACTCCCAATTCTGCATCTCAGGCAATTCAAGACCCCTCCCCGACCCCCCACCCCGCAGCAATCCCTGATTCGGCCACTTGGAAATTCCTCTCCTCCATTCCCCCACATAAATACCTCCCCAGGTTCTTAACTGCCCTCTGGCTGGCCCTGGATTAACCTAAGCGAGGAGCAACAAATCAATGGGAAGCAGCCGACTGCAAAACCTGATGTGCCCCGAGACTAATTTAGGTTGCTTCCCAGTTTTTAAAAAAGGCTCAAGGCCGCTGCAGGCAGCCCAATTCAGATTTTTCTTTTTTTAAAAAAATCATCCAGCATGAGGCAGAGTTCTGGAAAATTCAAAACCCTGTGCAGTGTTTTGTGACAGTCCGGTTGGGCCTCTAGCCCTTGGTTTTGTTTTGGGCCAGTGTAGCAATGGGTAACCGCTGCACTCCATACAAAACAACGGAGCACAGAACAGCAGGTCGGGAGCCTGCTAAAAAGATGGCTTTAAAAAATGGCTAAAAAAACCCTCACACATTAAAGCCTTGATATTTTTGAAGCTCCAGAATGAGCCTTGATTTGTGAGGGTGGGGTGGGGTGGGGTTGGGGGTGGGGTGGGGGAAGCAGGGCTGCCCCCAGGGAAAGAAGAGAAAAGCAAAAGGAAACAAAAAGTGTGGCAAACCAGTTTGAGGAAGAAAGGAACATGGCTTGTCCACAAGACTGCAAATACCTGCTTAAAGGAAATGAGTCTCAGGAAGGTGAGTGGTATGAGAAGGTGTGCACAAACTGCACCAAGCTTTGTGGTGCCCAGTGGCAGGCAGAACTGCCAGTTCTTGAACACAGCTGGTCCTATGTATCTGCCATACAAAAAACTGCACAAAAGGGCAACGGAAATCTGAGTGCAGGTATGAGCATTGTGCGTGAAGACATGCTTGCCAAGAAATTCTTCCCACCCACCCCCCCGCTTTGGGCGAAGGGGTCTGATCCACCTGACTCCCTCTCCGATAGGGCAGCAGCTGTGGGCAAAGGTATGTCCCGAGTGGATTCTCTCCACCAGCCTCTCCCCCCAGTTGCCCCAGACAGGGAACTTACAGCGTCTGATAGGTGCTGTCCTTTGATCGGAGGAACTTGATGACGAAGAAGATGACGGCTTGGATGCTGAGCACCAGGACAATCCCGCCAATGAAGCTGGCAGAGTCAAAGCCCGCAGGGCGAAACTCGGGGGAACCAGTTAGCGGTGGGCTGGCTGTCGTACCTGGAAGGAACAAAAGCTGGGGGGGTTACTGGTGAGATCTCACCTTCTTCCGTCCTGTCTCTTTGGCATCATTTCCCCCTCCTCTTCCGTTTCCCCCTCATTTCCAAGCCTGTGAGGTAGGTTAGAAAGAGGTAAGGAAAGGAAGGAAGGAAGGAAGAAAGGAAGAAAGGAAGAAAGGAAAGAAGGCAGGCAGGCAGGCAGGCAGGCAGGCAGGCAGGCAGGCAGGCAGGCAGGCAGAAAGCAAGCAAGCAAGCAAGCAAGCAAGCAAGCAAGCAAGCAAGCAAGCAAGAAAGAAGCAGGGGTGGATTGAGAGGCAACCATGAGCATGGAAAAGGGCCAAGCCCCCTCCATCAGCTGTGCCCCGTCACCTGAGGAAGGAGGTGCTGCCATGCTTTTCCTTGCCAACTGCACCTCACACAAGCTAGTGGGGAAAAAACAGGTATTCTCTCCTTTCCCCTGCTCTCCAGACATGCCACATCTCAACGGGCACAGGGTGAAGCAAGGCACTGTTGTACCTGTCCTCCTCCTCTTCAGGTGTGCCATGTTTGGGCTGGCATGAAGGGAGACTGAGCATCACTGGGTTTCCTACTGCTTCTCACTGTGCCTACGCTCCTGCTCACCAGAACATTACTCCTGGGCCAGGAGAGAGTGAAGTTGAAGCCACCGGACTCCCTTATGCTGGCATCAGCACAGTGGGGCCATTGAGAAGTGTAGGTGCCTTTCGCAGAGGATGAAGCTGGATGCCACTGAATCTCACTGAGGGTGGGCATAGGACAGGGCAACACCCCTCTGGCATATTCCCCAGTGAAGTAAATGGCCAACCCATCACTGGAAGAATGACTGGCCCAAGGTCACTCAGCTAACTTCCATGGCAGAGAAGGGATCCAACTGCGTGCCTCCCGGATCACAGCTTGGCACTCAAACCACTCTATAACACTGGCATTACGTAAAGATACTTGGGAAAAAAATCTATCCAACCCAGGCTAGCCTGATCTAGTCAGCAATCAGAAGCTAAGCAGGATCGGCCCTGGTTAGTATTTGGATGGGAGACACCAAGAAGAAGTACTGCAAGGTTCATGATACAGAGGCAGGCAATGGCAAAGTCTCTTGCCTTGAAAGTGTTACGGGACTGCAGTAAGTCAGCTGTGACTTGACACACACACACATCCAAGCTTCCAGATAGCAGAAAAGATGGGTGAGTTCCTAAAGCGGAACAGGGCGATACAAAATTTCCCAACCAAACCTACATTTCAGTTCTCAAGATGAAGAAGAGGGCACCGTTTCTTCTCTTCCCTCCCCTCTGCATTCACCAAGCCTATATGGCGTAATACCGGGACCTGCAACCAAATGCTACTTGTGTTCATGCCCAAATCAGCCCTGCTGTGTTCAGTGGAGATTACTCACAGGAAAATATGCACAGGATATTTAGTTTCTGGAATTTAACCCTGTCAGTGCTCTATATGCCCAGTAGTTCTTTGGGTCAAAGTCTTTACCCACCGTGGTAAAGAAAAGGATTTTCTATCAAAAGGCTATAAAACAAGCACATGGGTGTGCTATGAGCAGAGGAAGAGCTGAAGCAATTAAATACA
Source organism: Sphaerodactylus townsendi (assembly GCF_021028975.2). Lineage (NCBI taxonomy): Eukaryota > Metazoa > Chordata > Lepidosauria > Squamata > Sphaerodactylidae > Sphaerodactylus > Sphaerodactylus townsendi. The sequence continues at coordinate 104,266,625 of NC_059430.1, forward strand.
ACCAGGAGAACCAGCACGGAAGCAAAGGAAAAAACCTTCACTTGCAGAGATAAACGAGCCCACAACTGCCCACTGGGAGCCTGCGCCGGATCAATAATTCACAAGGCTTTGAGATAGAGTTACTCACTTTAATTAGCCCAAAGCTCTTCGGTTCCTGGGCTCCTTTTCGGCAGGAAGATTCATTCTCCCCACGAGCACACAATCCATCTCCTCTGCCTGGTTTCTTTATTAACCGGCCCTTTCCCTTCTGTCTGCAGGCCCGGCTGGTTAAGCTTTGCTATTTGAGTACCACTGGATACAGCAAGAGTCCCTGAACTTCTTTTGAGCAACAACGGGCTAAGAAGCGGAACCATTTCTCTCTCCGTGTGTGTGTGTGTTTGTGTGTGACAGACAGACAGACAGACAGACAGACAGACAGACAGACAGACAGACTGACTGACTGACTGACTGACTGACTGACTGACTGACTGACAGAGACAGAGGGACAGAATGGGTGTGTATTAGAAAGGGGGAGAAAAAGAAGAAATCCGTGATCATTCTAATTCCTGCTACAAGCCTACTCTGCCAAAGAAGTTCCCTAGGCAGCCTTGGGCCGGTCACTTTCAACAGAACCTGCTTCACAGGGTGAATATGAAAATAATGAAGTTGCATATGCTTTAGATCCCCATTGGGAGAAAAGTCGAGCATCAAATATCTAAATAAAAAACAGGGTTTATGCACAAACCAGAAGATCAAGGTTTGCTGCATAAACAGTTTCAACAAGCCATGTTTTTATCATGACACGTGCAGGCAACCTTGGGGTTTTTTAAAGAGGGTTTATTAAGGCCATCTTCAGATCATTTCAGAACCTCTCAGTGGGACGTTGCTGATTTGGAGCCAGCAGAATTTGCAGCACAGATCTCCACCCCTGCATAGAAACAAGGTCCAATTGCTGCGCATGAGTAATGGCTTTGTTTCAATGCAAAACAGGAATCTTGGCCATCCTGTATTGTCCCCCCCGTCTTGCAAGATGAGTTCTATGGTGATTGACAGAACAACCATACAACATTAAAAAGAAAAGGCAGAAAGGCAAAACAGAAATGTCCTAGAACGGTGCTGAAGAAGAAGAACACAATCACGGACTGGGGGCGGGGGGGGGGGGAGAAAAAGATGAGAGCCAGCATGGTGTAGTGGTTAAGAGCAGGTGGATTCTAATTTGGAGAACCGGGTTTGATTCCCCACTCCTCTACCTGAGTGGCAGATGTGTTTCCGCACTCCTACATTCCTGCTGGGTGACCTTGGGCTAGTCACAGTTCTCTCAGAACTCTCTCAGCCCCCCCTACCTCACAAGGTGCCTGTTGCGGGGAGAGGAAGGGAAAGGAGCTTGTCAGCCGCCTTGAGTCTCATCACAGGACAGAAAGGTGGGGTATAAATCCAAACTCTTCTTTTTCTTCTGGTGAAGGCTGAAAGGCAAAGGGGGATTCTCTCTCTGTTGCATCTTGTATATCCACAGAAGCTGCTAACTACCTCCTGCTCCAACACGGGCCTTCTCTCTATCAGCCACACAGACACATCTTACCAGGGGTGCGGATCTCTGGCTCCTTTGAGGGCGGCTCCGGGGGCTCTTTAGTTGTTGGGCGTGGTGGCTCCTTGGTGGTCTTTTCTGGTGCTAGGATGAAGAGGTTGAAAATCAGGAAACTATCCTCAGAATTGTTGGTGCACAGAAAGCCACACCTGCTATCTAAATGTACTCTGATACTAAGCCCTGAAAGCCCTTCACTTGAGAAACCTTTTTAAGGTCCGACTCTTATTGCACCAGAGGTTACTAATTGTTTTTGCTGCAGGGAGAAACTTGGACCTAATTTACTTCTTAGCATTGTGCCACAGGATTTTACTCTGGCACAGACTGATATTTCATATCTCCAATATTAGCATGCAAAATAATTGCACAGTTCCGAAATACCAATGTTTTTGAGACCGAGTAAAACTCACTCTCTGCATCCGGTAGGTCAGCAGGTGCCATCACAATACGGCCATCGTGAGGGCTGGAGCGTCACAACATAAGCAAATTGCTGGATCCATCCCAGGCAGACACATTATAGCCATGAGCCCTCAGCCTGAACACAGACTGTCTGACATTTCTGAACATGGGAACCTTTTCCTCGGGTTGCGGCAGCAGCAAACTATCCGTCCTTTGAAAAACCGGAACTAATCAGTACCTCTTGCTCAAGGCAAAGAGCAAACCCTGCTCCCACAGTGGCCATATTATAATTGGCTCCTCCCACACTGCAACCCCACTGTGATAGCCGCCAGAGTCAGCATCGAGTGAGGCAGCTGCTGGGGCATAGGGCATCTGGCAGGACCCACTCCATCCAACATGGCCTTTCCCTGATTGGATCAGACCAAAGCCCATCAAATCTTTTGTCCCAGAGGCACACTGCCCAGTGAAGTGGGGGAAGAGGATACAGGCAGTCAGATTAGAGTTTCCAGATCTGGGTTAGAAAGGACTTAGAGATTTTGAAGGTGGAGCCTGAGAAGGGTGGGGACCATTGAGGGAGAGAAAGGGAGGGACCTCAGTGCGATATCATGCCATAGAATCGACCTTGCAAAGCAGTCGTTTTCTCCAGAGGAACTGATCTGTGTCACTTGAAGATCACTTGGAATTGTTATTCCAGGAGATGCCCAGCCACCCCCTGCAGTTTGGTGGCTGTGTGCATAGGGGTCTGCAACCTGTGGCTCTCCAGATGTTCATGGACTACAATTCCCATCAGCCCCTGCCAGCTGATGGGAATTGTAGTCCATGAACATCTGGAGAGCCACAGGTTGCAGACCCGTAGGCAGTGGGAAGGCATATGAGCAGGGCAGGGGAAGGATGCCCAGGCTGCCATTGGGATGTATAGGTGAGCAGGTGGGAAGGGGAGCCCAGGACCTCTCTGCCTGGGGACCCCAAAACCTGGAATCAGCCCTGCCCCCATTACCGTCAACATTCCAAAACTGCTCAGAAATTCAATGAAATTGGGGACCTCCAGCATAAAGCAGGGACAATCAATCACTATTCTTAAAAGGATCAGAACTTTGGGGTCATAAGAACATAAGATAAGCCGTGCTGGATCAGACGGAAGCCCATCAAATCCAGCAGTCTGTTCAAACAGTGGTCAACCAGGGCCATCCACGGAATCTAAACTGCAGCTAGTAAAGAGCACAGGAGTAAAAAAAGGAAGTACTTCCTCATAGTTAGTTTGTGGAACATCTTGCCATGGGACACTGTGAGTGACTACTGATGGAGAAAGCCTGGTGGAGGATCTGGGAGAACCAGATTCAAATCGCCACTCTGCCATGGGAGCTTGCTGGGTGACCTTGGGCCAATCACACACTCTTAGCCTAACTTATCATGCAGGGTTGTTGCGAAAATAAAAAGATGATGAGCAGATGAGCAAATGTAAGTCACTTTGGGTCCTCCTTAGGGAAACGGTGGGGTATAAAAAGTAAGCAAATAGGTGAAAAAAATTACAAGATCTAACAGATCCTCCATTGTTCAAAGGTAGAAATGCTTTAATCATGAAAGTCTAAAAACATTCTGGTCATCTTATGACAGTGGTGGCGAACCTTTGACACTCCAGATAATATGGACTACAATTCCCATCAGCCCCTGCCAGCATGGCCAATTAGCATGGCCAAAGGTTTGCCACCACGGTCCTATGATGTTTCTATACCCCCCTTCCTTCAAGGAAATCAGGGAATGAACATAGTTCTCCTCCACATTTTATCCTAACAACTACCATGTGCGATAGACAAAGTTGACAGCTCCAGATTGGAAGCTGGGGGAGTGAAGTCTGAGACAGGCAGGTTTGGGGGAGGGGAAGGATTTTGATGGGGTATAATGTCATTCAGTCCACAGTCTAAAGTGGTCATTTTCTCCAAGTAAAGTGATCTCTATCACCTGGATATCAGATTTCCAGCCACCACCTGGAGGTTCCACCATAATAATCAAGGCAGGTGTACAACAGGTACTGTCACAAATATTACACCCATGCGTACTCCAACTCACTAGGTGAGTAACATTTCAACATTATCTTACAATCATAAATATTCAAGAAAGATTTTTGTAAGTCAGTACACCGTCAGGTATGGCTATAAAATCTCTAGATTAGGTTTTTATTCGGCAGTCCTTTGTCAAGCCAATCTGAAATGTACAAATACAAATGTCAATAAATAAAAGTCTATCTAATTCTTTCATTTTCATATAATTAAACAAAAACCCAAAGAACCCTCCCAATACACTTACAAATGTTGAAATGTTACTCACCTAGTGAGCTGGAGTACACATGGGTGTAATATTTGTGACAACACCACCTGGAGGTTGGCAACCCTACAGTAGGCTAGGTTGACTATAACTGGCCCTCAATTCCACAGCAAGCTTCCATGGCAGATCTGATAAGGATTCGAACCTTAGTCTCCCAGATCATAATCCAACACTGTAAACACTACACTGACTTTACACCAAATCGCCTCATCTCCAGGAGCTTCTGTCATTGATTTTTTTTTAAAGCAGTAACTGTTACCTTCACACATGGTAGTGATGTTGTAAAAGGAACACTTCTCCTGGGCTGGTTCTCCCTTCCCCACACAGCTCCCAGAACCTAAACGTGGAGGAGAGGAAAGAAATGTGTGAATATGTGTATGTGGGCGGGTGGATGAGTGAGTGAGTGAGTGAGAGCCCTGCTGAACACTTTTTTTTTCTTATTTGGACCTACACAACCAGAAACAAAGATAAACAGTCATCACAGATTATAATTTAAAAACTGGAACACAAAAAGGTTGTTTACTTAAGATTTCTCCTGCTGCTCCTTAGCAAAACTGAACAGTTTCCAATTCAAACAAAAATTTAAAATAATCCCCAGACAATAAAGTGCCCTAAAACAACTGAGCCCCATTCCTGCAGCCAATGGCCAATGACCCGTGGCGAGGTGCCCGTAACTTAAGGAGAATTGGCTGGGGAGTCTTTGTTTTGGGGCATGTTTGGCATTATTATCCACTGTCCTGTTTGTAGCAGGGAAGCCTGGCAGGCATCATCCATCAGCTGGTCTCTGCTTGCATCCGAGGGGGCGTGGATGATGTTTCGCGGGTTCTCTATTGTACATGCGTGCTTTAATTTTCAATATAATCTTTAATTTTTATTGTTAAACATATCTATAGATCGATATATCAATTTATCAATCAAACTGATGCCAGGAATATGGTGGAAAGTCCCTGCTCTTTTTGGAGGGGAATCTTGGACTTAATGTCGGGGGCAAGTCATTCTCCGAGGCACCTTGTCAGAGAAGAGATATTTAAATGTGTTTTTTTCACTGTCCCATGCAATACATTCCACATATATTCATTCTACTATAGAAGTCAGTTTGCCCTGGAATTAGGCATTTTGTTTACTATCCCATGGTATACCATGAGAATAAGCCCTTTGGAATTGGTTTTTTAAGCACAGGGGTCCCCCTGGAAGCAGAACAGGCCGAGTTCAGACACAAGAGTTGTGCTATGAAGTAAGCTACACTGCTCCCCTTAAGTGCAAATAAAAACTACAATTCCAGTCTTGCAGGCCACAGATTTCCTTTGGCTGTGAACAGCAACATGATTGCCTTTAGAGGCTAGAGGCTCCTTCTTGATGATGAAATGATTTTTCATTTCTTTTCAACAATTGATATGTGGGATCCTGATCCAGAGCAAAGTTGTAGCTTTGGTGGGGAGGTTGTTTTATCCTCTCCCTGCCTTTTCCTAACCTGACATCATAAGACAGAGTTGTTTGTTTACTCTATTTGTTTACTCTATTTTGTTTGTTTGCTCTATTTTACTCTACACAGTAGTTCCTTGGACACATTTCAGATCAGAAATACAGCACTGGGGAAAAACGACCCCCTTATCATGGATCTTAATTGAGGCTCTCCAAACCAATCATGTAAGAGCAAAAACAAACAGAAACTTGGGCTCTCTGAACATGGAACTCCAATCTTTGCATCCTTTGGTTGGAAAGGTAAGTTGCCCTGAAAAGAAACATGGGATATAAAAATAAATTCTGCCCTGGGGGACACCTGTTTCTGGAAGGCCTACTCAATTCTCAGCCTTCGTGCCTTTTTCTTCATTGGCCTTGCTCCTCCCTCTGCCTAAGAACTGCTTATCTACTGTTCGTGTTCCGACTCTTGTCATTATTTATTATGTGATTAACATGCACATGAGCATCCCGTGATGTCACAGCAGCACAGCCAATCCCAACAGCAGGGAAACTGGCAAACCAGAAATGCAGTAAATCTTGCCAGTTCTCATGGGCTTGGTCAAAAGAATATTTTTATACTGAAAGTCTAACCTCAGTGCTTCAAGAGCAGTCTCCAACCCAGGGGTACACAACTCCCTCACATATTCACTGACTGAGTGGGAAGCAAAGAGAGAGCAAGTACACAGCCTCCGCCCTTTCCCTCCCCTCTTCTGCAGGGACAAACATGGAGGAAGTGGGTATGCAAGCCATTGCCAACCAGTGACATTGCAAAACAATAGTAGCTGAGCGGGGGAGGGAGAATTCATACAGCCGCTTCTTCCATGAGGCCACCCTGCAGAGGACCAGGCGATTGTGCGGAGGCAGGGGATGGGGCCAGCCCACTCTCACCCCCTCTCCCTCCCCACCCATTCAGTCAACGTGTGGGGCTGCCTTGGGCACTTCAGCTATGCAATCTTTTCCACGATGTACAAGAAACAGGCTTCTGCTGCTGGCCTTCCCAGTTCAATTGTGAATGTCAAGATACGGGGAGGGGGATTTTCAGAGTTGCGATCTGACAGTCCCAAATCTAAATGATAAATGGATGGAGGTAGCACTTCGAAACTGCACAACAACAAAAAATCCTGTTCCCATAACAACAAAGCGTGGGAAGTCACCCTACTGCAAGAGAGGAGAGGGTTTTTTTTAAAAAATCATTCATGGCAGCCACATGCTGCAGAATCAGGTCCTTTCCTCCGTAGCAATGTTTTATGGGGGAAAAGGTTTCACAGCAAACCCCGGCAGTTCTTCCTCCATGCCCAGGCAAAGTATGCCAGCCAGCAGCTGCTGGGACAACGCCACGCCAGGGGAGTTTGTTTCTCTGCCTACAAAAAAGCTGCTCCTTCCCTGCTCCAGCGAGCGCTCCCCTGGGACAGTAGTCATGGCAACGAACCAGGTGCACATCAACAGTGAAGCAGTGCTCAAGAGGCATCTTAACATCTTGACAACCCAGCCTGAAAAGTCTGCTTCCTTCCCACCTTATCCTTGTTTAAATTTTGTAACATCCAGGCTGATGCAGAGTTCTGGTGAGCTCAAAACTTTGCACAATGTTTGGTGTCAGGTTGGTCCTAAGCAAACGTCCTACGTGAACTTTGTTCTTGTTTTCAGATTCCGTGCAGACCAACATGACTGTACAGCTTTGTCTGTCTCATCCCAAAGACAGCTCTCCTGGGCAAGGAAGAAACTTCAGAGCTGCCGCATGGACTCTAAGGCCCCTTCCGCACAAGCAGAATAATGCGTTTTCAATCCAGTTCCACAACTGTTTGCAAGTGGATTTTGCTGTTCCACACAGCATCACAGAGCATTGAAAGTGGATTGAAAGTGCATTATTCTGCCTGTGCGGAAGGGGCCTAAGGGACCAACAATGTTTCACTCACACTTTTTTTGAGTTGAGCCACACAAAATGGACAAAAAAAAAAACTTGGGGGCAAGAATTGTCAAATGTAAGATTCTACACTTAGGCAGAAAAAATGAAATGTGCAGATATAGGATGGGCGACACCTGGCTTGACAACACAACATGTGAAAGGGATCTGGGAGTCTTGGTAGACCACAAACTGAACATGAGTCCGCAGTGTGATATGGCAGCCAAGAAAGCCAATGCAATTCTGGGATGTATCAATAAGAGTATAGTGTCTAGATTGCGGGTAATTGTACCACTCCACTCTGCATTGGTCAGGCCTCACCTTGTGCACTGTGTTCAGTTCTGGGAACCGCAATTTAAGAAGGATATTGGCAAGCTGGAACGTGTCCAGAGGAGGGCAACCAGAACGGTGAAAGGTCTGGAATCCATGCCCTGCGAAGAGAGACTTAGGGAGCTGGGGATGTTTAGCCTGGAGAAGTGAAGGTTAAGGGGGGAACATGATAGCTATGTTTAAATATTTGAGGGGATGTCATGTCATCATCATCATCAACCTTTTTATTGGCATAAGTTTAAAATACAACAGGGAGGTTGAGGAAAATCAAGTTAAAATAAATAGGTTCAGACATTTCCTGCAGTTAAAACCATAAATAAATAAATAAACTAAAATCTGTGGCGAATCTGCTGTGCCAGCGCCAGGAATTTGGCAACGTCTAGGGATCTCTGAGGAGACTGGTCACAAAGCAGAAAGAAGGATTTGACCTTGTCTGGTGAGTAGGCATAGTTCTCGGTGTGTGGGTCTATATATTGTCTTCTGGATGAAGTATATAGTTCGCAATCTAGGAGGATGTGCTCAATTGTTTCAATGGCTTTTTGTGAGCAGGGACACGTTCTTTGTTGGTATGGGATCTGGAGAAATCTGCCACTCAGGACTGCTGAAGGTAGGGCGTTCAGTCGGGCTAGCATTAAGGTACGTCGGAGATATGGTGAGGATATATTAGATATTTAGATAGATATTTATTATTACGGCCTTTTGGCCAGCCAAAGTGAGGATATATTGTAAAAGTACCTTGGTAGCCCTTTACTGAAGGGAAGAGGGTGGGAACCCTCCGGTAAAATGCCCTTCATGTATTGAGTAGATAGCAGTTGATTTTCGATGTCAAGTAGCCTTAGCGACAGAAGTTTGACTATTTGCGCTTCATCCATGTTTATGAAGAAGTCTAAAGCGAAGCCTAACGAATTAATTTTTTCCTTGATCAGGAGGCTCCAAGTGGAGAGGTAGGAATCCGAAAGCATTCGCTTTGTTAGGCTGTCCTGTTCTGGTCGGAAATGGAGGCGCAGCCAGTATCGAAGCGAGGAGAGCCATATACGTGTTTCGAGAAGATTTAGACCTAATTCCGAACATAAGGAGAGAGATGACACGCTGTTCGAAATTCCAAGTAGTTTGCGAAAGAAGCTAGATTGAATAGACTCAAGAGGCTTTAGATTACGATTTAGCCAGATTGGAGCACCATACAAGGTTTTTGGGATCAGTTTGCCTTCAAAGGCTCTCACTGCTGCTGGGATGCATTGACCCCCTTGGGAGTAGAAGAACCGCCTAATTGCTGCCGCGCACTGATTGGTGGAGAGGGAGATGTGCTTGTACTGCTCGGTCCAATTCAAGTTATATTGGAAACGGATTCCCAAGTAGTTGAAACTTTTGACTTGGTCAATTCTGTTCCCACTGATAGACCATGCTGCTGGTTTCCACGCTTTTGAGAATGTCACGATTTTAGTCTTCTCATAGTTTATTGTAAGTTGATTGCATTCGCAGTAGTCTGCAAAGGCGTAGAGTAGACGTTTCAGGCCTATCTTGGTACGCGAGAGTAATACCGTGTCATCGGCATATAGAAGGGTGGTCAAAGAGCGTTGCCAAGGATGGGAGGGTGAGCTCGAGTGGTTGGAGAAGGAATTTGGAAGGTCCTGTAGAAACAGGTTGAAGAGAAGAGGGCAAGGACACAACCTTGCTTGACACCTTATTAGAAATTATTTCGGGGGTGCATGAGCCGGTAGGATTGTACCGTATGCTGCAGGTGGTGGCAGTATAAAGTCTTTGGATGAGAAGAAGTTAGAGCTTCTCTTTCCCCAGAGCACTTAGTTTGTTCCAGAGAAGTTGCCTGGGGATTGAATCAAAGGCACTCCTCAGGTCGAGGAAATCGCATGGCATATAGTCCGGAGTTCTTGGTTTTTCTATATTTCTCGGCGAGGTGCCTCAGTACCGCACAGTGGTCGCATTACGTCGATGGAGTGGCCCGTGATGAAACCGATTTGCTCAGGACCAAGTACAGGAATGGCACATTCCAGAAGTTTCTTGCGGGGGTGAACCGCATACAGTCTCCCTGGGATAGATAGGAGGCTGATTGGCCTGCGGTGGAAGGTGTATCATTATTTCCTTTCTTAAAAATTGGAACAACAGTGGCTTTGGTCCAATCTTGGGGTGAGTGGCCGCTATTATCAATTGATGTGAAAAGTTTCGCCAATATAGGAGCCCAGTTTCCGGCATAGTTGGTAAAGATTTCAGGGAATAGGCCATCCGGACCAGGGGCCTTTCCATGTTTGAGTTTTCTAATAAGGCGGAATACCTCGGTGGTAGTGACTCGAGGCCATCTGGGCAGGTCTTCAAGAGCAAGTAGCTCCACATCGGGTTGATTGGAATCTGGGTCAGAGAAGATTTTATTGTAGTGCTCCCACCATGTTGAAGGGGTGATAGAGGAGGCCGAGGTGTGTGCGGTAGAGTTGCAAGAGCTGCCCTTTGAAATGAGGTTCCAAAATTGTTTGGTGTCCGTTTCTTGGCGTTGATTGTAGCAATCCAGATCAGCCCAGATTTTTTTATGCACCAGTACCTCTTCTTTATAATCAGGGGCTTTCTGGAGACTGGGTTTTGAATTGATTGGTATTGCGGTCATCCACGATCTGGCAGTTAGCATTTTTCGAGGAAAATACGATATATGAAAGGAGCTCTGACCGGTGTAGCTTTCATTTGATAGCACCTTAGGTCAAAGCTCCCTGGATGTTTTCTGTCCTCGCGGACTGAGTATGGCACTTTGTTCAGGAAGACGGTAGCCTTTATCAAGATGGCATAGGGATTCGGATACACGGACAAAGAGATCCTTCTAAGGAGAGTGTCAGACATTTTTTGAGGGACTCTGACGAGTAATCCTTCGAACACCTGCATTTTTCAAAGGCAAGAAGTTTGCACCTAGAAGACCGATTTGGTGCAAAGAACCCAGGATGGAAGACATTGGCTTTGGTTGAAACTGGGTTTGCATGAGTTGTTGTTGGGGAGGTAAGAGTCATGATTAGTTCATCAGGTGGTAAATGGTCACTTTCCGTTCTGTTTAATCACCTAGAAAGGAGGGATAATAGGAATCCAAGACGGAGGATTGGGTGAAGGCGATCATGTAGTCAATCCACGCTCCTTCCTTTGCGTGAGATATGCGTGAAGCTGCCTGGGTAATCTGTTTGAAATTTCCCATTGAGGATTATTTTATTTGTTGCTGAGCAGAAATTAATGAGTTCATGGCAGCTTTTGTTTGTTATGGGGTCTTGAGATACCCTCGGCAAAATGGGTGTTGTTGTTTTGGCGACAATGTCAGAGGCAGCTGAGGAAGTGGGATCTGTTTGGCCAATTCTGGCATTAAGGTCTCCGACTATAAAGCAAATCCAGCTCTGGGTGTTGGTGAAACTCTAATTCCTCCAGATAGGATGAGACTCTTTCCCATTGGAGCTGGGAGTGTTTTCTATGATCAACTTATTTGGTTGGAAAGAGTGGAGTAACTAACTACTATTAATTTGGATTATTGCCACTGTAAGTTATGAACGGCGAGGAGCCAGGGGTGAACATTGTTGTTAGAGAGGTACACTTAAGGTCTGAGATGGATTTTGAGTCAAAGGCAGCTTAGAGTCCAGCTTTCCAAAGCAGCCCTTTTTTGAGGGAGGCTAGCGTTGCGGTGGCTGATATGATTTATGAAGCCGTTGTAGCAGAATTGTTTCAGGAAGGGACCACCAATGTTTCTTGCAAAAAGATGATATCGCATTAAGTGGATTAAAAAGTCTTTGAAGGTCCCTACGTCCACTGGAGATTCTTTTGCCAGCCAGCAATAGCAATATTCCATGAAAGGCAACCTTGGAGGAATCCGGGGTTCTGAGGTGTTCCTGGATAGTCAATGTCGAGGGGTGTGATTTTCTGTAGGTTATCCTCTCCAATGTCATGGAAGATACAGCCATTTCCATCGGCAGGAGGGTTTTTGCAGGGGCCTTGCCCGTTGATGGTTCGATACTCCACATTGGGACTGCTTGTGTAGAAGGGGAGGGTATGTATTGGAGACTCGGCAAAGTTTCTTGTGCCCACGATTTTCCTGCTTTTTTTCCGGCCTGGGTGTTATTTTAGAACTTCGGCTTGACCATCTGTCATACTTCCAGCTCAAGGAAGGGTGCTGCACAATGCCATCTTAGCCATCTCAAGTCTGAGCTTTGAAAGGTTGCTTGTTTTTTGTCTGCTGGTAATGAGGTATCTAGTAAGAGGAGAGAATCAGGAGACGGACCCGTTGGGCCGGGTCTCTTTGGAGATGGCTTGCGTCTTTGATGTAATCGCTATACTGCTCCTTGAGGGGCTCAGGTGTGTCAGATCTCGTCTGTTAAGGGTGCCATTTTGCTCCTGCTGCTGCTCATGTTCCTGCTCCAGCCCTATCCCGTGAAAGTTTTGTGTATAGGTCACATTTTCTTTCATTTCCTTCCTTACCCTGGGGCTGGGGGGCTTCATTGGGATCTTGTAAGTATCTGGGACCTTGACCAAATCCAAGGTGGTTTCGTTCTCGGGTCTTAATTGGGTGTCTGAGCTCTTGTAGATTAAGGGGTGGACGATGGTATTTTTAAAAACCCGAGATAAAATCAAGCCTTTGGTTTGCTTAGCCTTGAGCTCTATAGCCTGCGCCAGTAGCTTTGCATGAGAATTCTAGATAGAGTTGAAGGTTAGCAGCGGGAAGCTCTTAGTTGATGGTTTTCATAGTCCATACATTTCTACTGAAGCGTGGAAGGTTGACCACGCAGTGTAAACTTTCTTTTAATAGTATACTGAGGTGGTGCTTGGCCAGAGAGGGTTCGCTCCAGTCGGGGACTATGCCTCTGTGTTTACCAATAATTAAACAGATTTTGTTGGGTAAGAGTGTTAAGTTACAAGTGTTCCTAATTTCTCTGCTTTTTTGGTGAAAGTTGGAGCTTGTGTCTTTAATAGGAGTGGTCTTTGTGAGACTGAGCTGTAGTTCTCTTTGTGCTGTGGATTGAGCCTCAGTGCCTTCCTGCTTTTTGGAGTCCATTACTGCGTTCATTTTGCCATTTAGCAGCTTAAGCTCGTTGTATATATATTCGACTGTCCCCACTAAGAGAGACAGCAGGCTGATTAATTCTTGTCGGTCTTCAGATACAGTGAGGTTACCGTCTGCACTCTCAGCTGTATTTATTTGTACATTCGGGACATTTGCTGTTTTGCTGGGAAGCATTTCTGTTTCAGTTCCTTCTGATAAACTTCTAAGGGAGCTCTCGTCTCCCGGCACTTGCTCATTATTAGTTAGAGCTGCGTAGCGGTTTCTTACAGGAATTTGGAAGAAGTCCTGAATTTTTGGTTGTTTAGCAGTGGGAGGGGAGTTTTCTTCCAGCTCTCTAGTCCGTTTTTTACTACCCATGATGTAGTCAGAGCCTGGGAAAAACTCGCTCTTATCACTCCAGGGGAAGTATCTGAGGGAACTGTATTATCACCAGTCCAGTCCCATCGCCATCTTGAATATGGTTCTAGACGGGGGGAGTTAAAATCTGTTAGTTCTGCTAAAACCTCTTAAAATCCTAAAAGACCCTGTTAAAATCCCGTTAAAATACAGTTAAAACAAGATTTAAAACAAGGGGCTCACAAATTGCAGCCTGAGTTGTCTGCAGATCAGACTCTAAGAATACAGTCAGTTCGAGCCTCCTTATCAGCAGGCATTCTGAATTGGGAAGTGAGGGGGGGGGGGAAAGCAGCTGGGAGGATGCTCAGCTCCACACTCGAATATTAAAAGGCTCTCCCCTTGGAACAACAAAACATTCCAGAGATTAAAAAGAAATACCAAGAGATAAAAGCTGAGGAGGAAATGTAGAACTTATCTTTAAAAGGTGGAGGAGCCCTGCAGCTAACGTCCGATCAGCACGGCAGCCGGAACCGGACTGGGATGTCATGTCAAAGAGGGAGCAAGCTTGTTTTCTGCTGCCTCAGAAACTAGGACATGGAGTAATGGATTCAAGGTGCAGGAAAAGAGATTCCACCTAGACATTAGGAAGAACTTCCTGACCGTCAGGGCTGTTCGACAGTGGAATTCACTGCCTTGGAGAGTGGTGGAGTCTCCTTCTTTGGAGGTTTTTGAACAGAGGCTGGATGAACATATGTCAGGAGTGCTTTGATTGTGTGTTCCTGCATGGAAGGGGTTTGGATGATGGAAGGGGGTTGGACTGGATGGGTCTCTTCCAACTCTATGATTCTATGAACAGTACATAGGGGACACAGAACATGGCTCAGTGACACAGCATCTGCTTTACATGTACAGGGTCTAAAGTTCAACCCTCAGCATCTCCTATTAAAGGAGACTACCATAGCTGAGATCACTTAAGTTTGGGGGGAGGGAATTGTAGCCTGCCAGAGCAGAGACTATTGGTCTTACTCAACATATAGAACAGCTTAGGGCCGTGGTGGCGAACCTTTGGCACTCCAGATGTTATGGACTACAATTCCCTTCAGCCCCTACCAGCATGGCCAATTGGCCATGCTGGCAGGGGCTGATGGGAATTGTAGTCCATAACATCTGGAGTGCCAAAGGTTTGCCACTACTGGCTTAGGGTGCCAAAAAGCCTTAACAATGTCTTTGGGGGCAGCCACTGTTTTGTTGGACCATTTGAGCTCCTTCCAAAGGTCTATGGAAAACAAACATGTGACAAATGCATTCAGGGTTGCTGCTGAAGACACACAGCTTTTGCTATTTTCAAATCCTCACTGAGCCCCGAAGTTCAGAAACTTGTTGCTCGAAGTAGCAAGGAGCGCTTTCCACCAAATTCCCAGGTCTGAAAGCTGCAAGCCTTCTCACACACCCAAGCTTGGCTACAGCAATGTGCTCTGCGGGTGGATGCCCTTGAAGGCTGTTCACAGGCTAGCACCAATGCAGAAGAGACATGGGCAGACGGGAAAGTGGGGTGAGACCCCGATTTCATCAGTTCTCTCCAGCATCCAAACCAAGCCCTCCACTGCTATCCAGGCACTGGTTTCAGCCTGTACACATGTAGTTGATGAACATCTCTAAGAGCTCAGAACCTCAACCTGTGGGATTCTGACCTTAAAACTCCTTCTTCAAGGTCATCTGCACAAATAGTTTCAGGGGCTACCATGTACTTATTTAACTTTTTAAAAGCTACCCTTTCTTCAAGCAGCTCCGGAACACACCCTTAAAACTCTGCAAAGTAGGCTGGGCTGGGTTGAGCTTCACAGCTGAGCCTAAATCTGAACCTGGGTCTCTCCAGGGATGGTGGAGTGGTCTGGAGCAAACAGATCACCTCCAGCTCCCAGTGACTCCGGATAACATGGGCCCTCCCTCCCTCCCTCCCTCCCTCCCTGACTGCCAATACAAGCCTCCTCAAAGAAGCACCTCGCCCCGAGGGAGAAGAAATGGGAGGAGGAGACGGGAATCGCAATTGAAAACAGCAGCATCGCAGCAGGGGAGCGCACATAATTACTTCTTCAACTAGCCAGAGACAAACAAGGGAAGTAGCCATTCCAGTTTTCAAATCCCAGAAGTCTAGGTGTGCGTTTTATCTTAGATCTCCGTGGACAGTTTTTTAAAGTGGAAAGGTGATTCAGTAATATAAAGAAGGACAGTCTGAAGGAACATGGAAGGCTCGCAAGAGCTTCCTTCACATTCCTTGCACTACATCTCCTCTGAGAATATGCATCAGACTTGTGACTCACAAGAAGTTTACGTAGGAATACATTTTGCTCGTAGTTGAAGATACCATGAGACTCTTTTTGACATTTTGCAAGGTTCCAGGAGGCTGTGCTTGCAAAGCGAAAAAAGGAACCCCAAGGATCAGATGAAAATGTTCGTTCTGTATGAACAGAAGGTGCTTTGCAAGGCATGTGAATTGGAGGTCTCCCTTACTCACCTTGCTTCTCCTTGGATTCTCTGCAGAGCATCCAGACGCAATCGGTGATGTTCAGGGATGTTTCTCCTTCAATGCATTTCTTACAGGACTCCAGATCTTTGCATTCTCCTGTGGAGCAAAAAAGAGAGAGAGTTTTCAAGGCATTGAATCTGAATCCTGCATTTGAATTTTGGGAGGAGAAGGAGGAGGAGGAGTTTGGATTTATATCCTCCCTTTCTCTCCTGTAAGGAGAATCAAAGGGGATTACAATCTCTTTCCCTTCCCCCCTCCCACAACAAACACCCTGTGAGGTGGGTGGGGCTGAGAGAGCTCCAAAGAACTGTGACTAGCCCAAGGTCATCCAGCTGGCATGTGTTGAAGTGCACAAGCTAATCTGATTCACCAGATAAGCCTCCACAACTCAAGTGGCAGAGCGGGGAATCAAACCTGGTTCTCCAGATTAGAGTGCACCTGCTCTTAGCCATTACACAATAAAGCTATTAACAATTCATAAAAATTACTCACAGCTATTGGCCAATGACCATGTCATGCTACTTCATTTAGACCCAAAGGGGCTTATATTACTCTTAATCAAACTTATTGGGTGAATTTGAGCCACACACACTCAACCTAATCTACCTTACAGGGTTGTTGTGATGATAAAATGGAAAGTAGGAGAACAATGTGAGCCACTTTGGGTCCCCGCTGGGGAGCAAATAAACGTGTGTGTTAAGTGACATCAAGTTGATTTTGATTTATTGAAACCCTACGAATTAACAACCTCGAAAACATTCGATGATTTACATCTCGGCTGAGGAGTCTTGCTCCCCGAGGGGCATGGCTTCCTTGATTGAGTCAGTCCATCTCACACTGATTCCACCTCTTTCTGTGCTGTATTCAGCTCTTCCTAGCATTATTGTTGTGTAATGCTTGCTGTGTTGTTGTGCCTTCTCTTTGCATTACCAAAATATGACAGCCTCCATTTAGTCATAAATAAACAATTTTTACTCACACCAACCCTTGCTGATGGCCCTGCGGTTCAGGGCAAAGCATCTAATGCACTTGCAGAAAGTCCCAGGTTCCGATCCCTGGCATTGTCCATTAACAGGATCAAGTAGGATGTGACATGAAAGACCTCAACCCAGTGGCGTAGCGAGGGGGGAATGTGCCCGGTGCACCGGTGCGTCCTCTGTCCCGTCCCAGAACGCCCCCACCCCGGAACGTCCTGGCCACACCCCCACACGGGCGTGCACCCAGTGCATCGTGCCCCCTGTCTCCTTGGAGCTACGCCTCTGCCTCGACCACTAAGACCCTGGAGAGCAGCCAAGAGTAGCTAATGAGGACCTTGGCAGACCAAGTGTAAGGCACTGCCATGTTTTCAAGTGTGTTTACATCTGACAGCCACCACATGATACCCTACTAGAAATTGCTCCGTGGGGCAGCTGCCATTACAGAGCAAGCCTTGTTGGTCCAGTGGGTCACCTTCTCGGACCAGGCAAGTATGTTGCTCCACTGCATACGTCCAAAGTAAGAAGTGGGGAGTATTCAGTGGCACAGAGAGAAATCATCCAGTCGACTTCACATGGATGATTCAGGCCCCATGAGGTTACAGCCACATGGGGAATCCAAGAGGCATCAGCATGCTAATTATAATAACAGTGCAAACACATTTTTGAGTGGAACTCTTGTGCAAAGAAAAAAAAGCAAACAAGAAAAATCTTGGGGTACCAAACTCTGATTTTAAGGACATACAACAAATTATTTCTTCAGAGCCTTTCTAGGTCAGACCAAAGGCCCTGCTAATCCAGCAGTTCAGAAAACTACATCTTATGTGGACGATGGTTAGTTTGGGAAAGCAGAACTCAGCTCCTCCAATCTTGGCTTGACAAATGCTGGTTTCACTGTCTTTTCTCTACAGCTTGTGAGGATGTTGCCGGAAAACAAACCTGGACTTGGTCAAGATGTTTGTTAATAATTTATTATTATTATTATTATTATTATTATTATTATTATTATTATTATTATTATTATTATTATTATTATTATTATTATTATTATTTTAATTAATCAGTTAATAATTAATTAATCAGTTAATAATCCAGTGCCAGCTCCTGGCTCAATAGACTAATGGAGCAGTTAGTGGCATGGCTTTCATTTATACAACCACTCTAACCCTAATTATACCATGATTTCATGCAATACCTGAATCGATCCTCTGTTTTCATTAACAACCAACCAGATATCTCCGGAAGCTTACAAAAATAGTTAAAGCAACAATCCCCTATTCTTTCAGCCTGAGACAAGGACTGCCACTCAGACACATTGCCTCTAAAAATGAAGTTTCTAAGTAATTAACAACAGACCACAGATCTGTAGATGGACTCCACTTCAAGAATCTCTGAATTCAGTTTATATATGTAAGAAAGTTACTCATTAGTCAAGCATTGTTTATTTGGCAGGACTTTTGATGGGGTACGAACAGTAGGAATCTTTCTGGGGGAGGGCTAAACTGCAAAATTTTAATTACTGCTTTTAAACCACTTTGAGTCAAGAGGCAAAGCAGAGAATAAATATTTTAATAAAGGAAGACACCAAGGCAATTCTGTTGAAATAGTACCAGCTACAGCCCGAAAAATATTGGACTTGGGTCCCAAAAGGTGCGTAAAGAATGTTCTATGCTTGTAGGATAAACTCAAGTACTGTGCTGGCCCTGCCAGGAGTCTGCACGTGCAGAAGCCCAGATAAGGCTGTGGTGCTTATTGAACATTTATAGGTTTAATAAATGTTGGATTACATTTGCCAAGCACAGCATATTAGGCTCAACAACGCAGCTGCCTGGGAATTTGAGGCCCCAGAAGAATAAAAGCACCACGCGCCCAGGCTGCATTCATGCCAGCCTCTAATTCCCCTTCCCAATCAATAAAACGAGGTATTAAATTGTTGCATCGTCGAAGGCTTTCACAGCTGGAATTAAATGTCTGTTGTGGGTTTTCTGGGCTGTGTGGCCCTGGTCTGGTAGTTTTAGCTCCTCATGTTTCACCCGCATCTAAGGTTGGCATTTTGAGAGGCATGGTGCAGTACAATGTGTTTCTTTCCACTCCACACTGTACCACGGAGATGAACACGTCTTACTGTGACATGCCTCTGACGTTGCCACCTGTAGATGCAGGCGAAACATTAGGAGCTAAAACTATCAGACCACAGCCACACAGCCCGGAAAACCCACAATAGCCGATTAAATTATCCTTTTCAAAAACAGTTCCTTCTTTCTCCAGTTTTAAAACACACACTTCTGTTGTATGCTAGCCCATATGCCAGTGGTGGCGAACCTATGCCACGGGTGCCACAGGTGGCACTCAGAGTCCTCTGTGGGCACATGTGCACAGAGTTCATCATGTGATAATGTAATTATTTCAGGGAGATTATTAGCATTAAACCAAAGACCTAGTTTTGGGGAAGCAGCATAGGTAACCCTGTTAAGCGCTGTTAAAACCCAACTGATTTTCATGGGAAGAACTAAAGTGCGATCCTTTACCTGGGAGTAAGCTCAGTTGCTGGAAATGGGGCTTGCTTCTGAGTAAACCCTCCTAGGGTCATGATTCACCCTTTGGAAGAGTTGCACAGTTGCTTCAAAGCAATGCCACTGACTACCACCAAGCTTACTCCGATGCCTTAGCAGCGTGCCTTTAGGAGTAACCGTTTTTCCTATACTAAAACCTCATTGTTATTCGAAAGGTTGAGAATTGCCATGTTTGGCGCTGCGAGGTAAAAAAAAGTGGGTTTTGGGTTGCAATTTGGGCACTCGGTCTCAAAAAGGTTCTCCGTCACTGCCATATGCCTTCTCACCTATGAAAGACGCATAGAGTTACCTGTTGCAAATTGGGAAATTCCTGGAGATTTTGGGGTGGAGTCTGGGGAGGGTGGGGTTTGAGGAGGGGCCTCTGCCAAATATAATGCCCTGGACTCCACCCTCCAAAGCAGCAATTTGTTCCAGGGGGATGGATCTCTGACATCTGGAGGTCAGTTGTAATTGCAGGATATCTTTAGCTCCCACCTGGAGGCTGGAAACCCTAAAGATGCATGGGACTCTTTCTCTCCCCCACCACCCCAAAAGAGGCAAATTCTGTTTTTGATTTTCAATTATGGGGCCCATCTGAAGGATCAAAAGCATCTCTGAAGTCCTGAACAATTAGGAGACTTAGGACTCAATTGCACTGGTTGACAGTGACGTATCTGCCAGAGGAACATGGGTGGTCCCATGTCCATGCGCCACATGGGGGGTGTAAAATTGCCCACCCACCTTCACTGCTAGCCTTTCCTGGGCATTCTCCCCAGCTGCAGCAAGGCCCCGGGAGAGGCACCCTGGCCATCACCAGCCCCTGCAGCCTTGTTGAGGGGCTAGCAGGACCAGGCGGGAGCCAGCAGCTGCCAGGGCGCCTCCCCCAGGGCCTTGCTGCGGCCTGGGAGAACGTGACCCCACTGCCGGCCTCTCCTGGGAAGCGCCCCAGGCCGTGGCCATCTGGCCGCATTCTTCAGGCCCAAGGAAAGGCCCCAGGCCGTCACCGCTCCCTGCATCTGCTGACTTTGCCTGGTCCTGCTGCCCCCTCAACAAGGCTTCAGGGGCCAGTAACAGCCGGGGTGCCTCCCCCAGGGCCTTGCCAAGGCCTGGGAAAATGCCAGACAGCCTCGGCCCAGCCCCGAGGGGTGCCCAGCGGCGGACTCGCAGCAGGCTCTGGCCCAGCCTGGAGAAAATGGCACCTGGGGCCCAGCCTGCTCCAGCGCCCCCACACACCCCATAGCCCTGGTGGCGGTAAGTGGGGCAGGGGGGGGGGCGCTTGAGCAGGCTGGACCCCAGGCACCATTTTCTCCCAGTACTCCTCTGCTGGTTGGCCCTTGATCCTGGCAAATAGATGAATGTTGGGAGCTCCCCACTGAAACTTAGATACAGGATGGGGAAAATTCAGATTATGACTGGGGCACATGGGCAGAAAGGACATAAGAACTTCCCAAACGTGCCACTGTCCCAACCTGAAACAGTCCTGGGGCTCTGCTATTTGCTATCTTGGGGCAGTTTATAGATTGCCCATCAATACATCAGAGTTTCCTCAGTGCAGCAAACAGCGACTCCCTACGGCTATTTCGTATCAGCAAACTGGCCCAGGCTTAGACACACAGTCCTGGGGCACTGCAACTGACTAGACTACCATTTCTCAAACTCAGGTCCAGAAACACCAGGGGATCCTATGCAATGGCAGAAGACAAGTTCCTCTCACTTCCACCAGCGCAACACGCTCTGTTTTCTAGGAGTGGAGGCACAGTCCCTCTAATTCAGAAGACGAGGATGGAATCCTCTACGCTTCCTTTCCCCTCTACAGAACTTCCAAATCACCTGTAGCCAGGAAGTTTCTGGTGAACCTAGAAAGTACAAGACACCAAGGAGGTATTGTTCTATGGCAGTGGTCAAAGTTATGTCCAGTATGTAACTGAAATGGTTTTCATACTAGTTTCTTTTGCAAAATATTTCAGAGAAAGAGAGAGAGAGAGAGAGAGAAATACAGAGAGACAGATAGAAAGTGAGAGAGAGCAAGAAAGAAACGAACTGCAGCCAATGGTGGTTTTCAATCAAACACTAGACAGAATCATAGAGTTGGAAGAGACCCCAAGGGCCATCAAGTCCAACCCCCTGCAATGCAGGAACACATAATTAAAGCACTCCTGACAGATGGCCATCCAGCCTCTCTTTTAAAACTTCCAAAGGAGACTCCACCACGCTCCAAGGTAGTGCATTCCACTGTCAAATAGCTCTTACTGTCAGGAAGTTTTTCCTGAGGTTTAGGTGGAATTTCTTTTTCTTCACCTTGAACCCATTACTCCATGTCCTAGTCTCTGGAGCCATAGAAAACAAGCTTGCTCCCCCACCAACGTGACATCCCTTCAAATATCTCAACATGGCTGAACAAATGTCCAGATTTTGTGCATTGCTGGTCTCCATTTCTGTGAGTAGCCATCCTAAGCGGAGTCATACTTTTCTAAGCCCACTAACTGCAGTTGACTAATTCATTTAGGTCTGGCCTATGTGTGTCAGGACATTTTGAGCTACAGCCCTAGAGAATTAGCCACCTTCAGAGATGGCAGGCCCCGTGCAAATAACCATAACATTTTTTGCTTGAACTTGCTTTAAAATTATAGCTGATCACAGTCTCACTGCATGGTTTTGAGGGCACAAGTGTGCTAAAGTTTCAAGACTGTGACACTACACCCAACTTCTGGACTTATCAATTTCATTCCCAAGGCAAACTGGAATGGAAAATGTGGCTTGAAGATGCCCTTTGAAAATGGTTTTTGATTGACACCTCTCTTTTGCACAAAAGCGTCAATGAAGCGGCACCTGGGGGAGAACAAGGCCAGGTGCAAACCTGACTGCTTTGAAGACCTGTTAGGTGTGAAAGTCAGGGCAACTTTTGAATTACAAAGAGTTTACAAACTTAACAAGGCAGTTTAGCATTCCATCCTCCCGGGTGTGCACGAACTGCCCTTCCAGCAGACTCATTAAAGCTTTAAATTCATGGGTGGGGGACCACACAGAATGAGTACATTGGCCTTCCCTGCATTCCCACCACCCATCCAGGCATGCGTTAATGCTCAACACTATGATCATGGAACTTTTTTCTCTTTGTGACCCCCCCCCCCCACTGCATTTGCTGACTCTCCACATTTAAACAAAGAAAAATGAGTCACCATTTATTAATAGCAAATCCTCAGCTTTGTTTTATTAAATCTACAAAGAGAATTCTTTCACTCCCCCACCGGAGATCATGCTATGAACTAGAAATGGCAGAATGCTAATCGAGTGGGATCTAGAAGGCAACCTCATGAGTGTCTGTCCTCCCAGTTAAATCCCATGCTCTTAGGGTGCCACTGGCCGCTTTAATTTGCAAACAGAAACTGACTCGATTTCTTTTAAGAAACAGACTCGATCAAAGAGACTCGCAGTTAAAACAGTGCAAACCATTAAAAATGATATCTATAAGACCCTTTTAAAAAAATCAGTAAAAGCATGGCCAGTGAAAACAGCCAGTAAAAGAGCTTAACTGGATCTGCTAAATCTAAGGATCCGAACTCATTTTGGGAAGAGGATTCAAGTTGCTTTAGTAAACCAGAAGCTGAAACTTTGAAGGTTTTTTGAAAGCAGGGTAGATGCTGATAGGCATGGACTGTTCGGAAGGAATTTCTTTTAAGATTCTGAGAAGCACAAGGGCCTAATGAGGTGCCCTTTTCTGTTTGCTAGAACAATGCCCTTTTTTCTCTTTGCTGGGAAAAAAATCAGATGTGCAATGTTTTTTTTTGCAAAAACATGTATCACAATTTAATGTGAACAGTTTATATCTTAATCAGAATGACACACATTATTATCACATTGGCTTGCAAAGTAAACAACATTTTCAGTACAGAGGATCAGATTACAGATGTATTTATTTACCGTCATAGACCAAAAGAAAAGCATGGAACAAAACACAAATTCCAGAATAATAAACTGGAGGATCACCTTTTCAGATTTCCACCACCAACAGACCAAAATGCAAAATTAACGAACATGCTTACACACAGAGAGGCTATAATGAACACGATAGCGTCATTTTTCCCCCAACTTTTCTTGTGGCAAAGTCAAGTATTATCAAAGTAAACCTCCGTCAGAAAATCCCTCTTCTGCAGATGGCAAGGCCCTAGTTATTTCATCAGCATTTAATGAAATCTGTCAACACTGATGTGGTCCCTGCTGTGTATGAGCAACCCAGAGCAGCTGTCCCTATTGCCCCATCCTCCTAAAAAGTTCTGCATGGTATCTTTTTAGCATCCTTGTATGTCATCAGCCAGTCTGGAAGAATAAATGGAAACAATACTAACTGAGGAGTGGATTACACAAGCATGCTCTTTTATCAGTACAACACTGCTTGAGTGTGGTGGCAAAAGGAGCTCATTTGCTTATGGTCAGGGATGTAGAGTTGTGCCATGTAACACAGGAGTCCTTTCCGATGGAGGACAGGAATGGTCTTAGCCAATGAGCAACAAGAGCTGATGCCCTGAGGCCCGTGCTGCCCATTCCCCAAGTACCTGCAGTCTCACCTCCCGCCCAATGGGGGCAGAAGAAGAACTGGTGTCTGTTGTCACCAGTCACATTCAGCCTGTGCAGCAGTGCAGGCCGTTACGTGCTCCATCTGGGTTCCCACCCACCATGCACAGGGAATGAGCCACTCTTTGCTCAGCACCAGCCGGGGGAGGGGCTGGCAGAAGGACCCCACTGAGAGATGGCAGTAATTCTTGGGCCCCATTCTGGACTTTTGCCCTTGGTCCTGGAATCAATTAAGATTGCCCCAACACGGATGATCAAAGATGCAGATAGAAGTCAGGACACAGATATTTGCCTTGGGCATGAAGAATGTCAGTGTGGACACTCAACTCATGTACTGGGAGATGGATGGGGGTGGATGGGGGGTGGGATTGCAGTTTTGGCTGACCAATGCACGCCACAATTTCAAAATGCCGTTATTAAATTGCCATAATTAAACCAGCCTATTTTCATTCATAATTATAATAGCATTACTAATTTAATAAGAGAATGTTAATTTGTGTGTAACAGCATAATTGGTATTTAGTTAATTTGATGCCCTGCTTACAGTATCCAGTGACAACCAGGGTTCATACCCTCCACTGTGCCCTGACAGTCACTCCCTATCTAGTTAACCTTATAGGGTTGTTGTAGGGGGGTAACAATGTATAGTGCCGTGAGCTCCTGGGAGAAGAGGCAGGTTAAGCCTCATCCAGAGGACAGGAAATAAAGTCAAGGGCAGCTATTTCTTACAGGTCCATAAGTGCCATATAACATTATGAAATTGTGTAAGTTCCCTGGTTGCCATCTTTGGAGGTCACACAGTTGTGATCTCTCACTCAAGGGGGACAACTTCTCTCATTCACTTGGAACAACCACACCAACACCCCATGACTCCAAATTCCTACATTTAAGATTCCTATGAAGTAGATGGTTTGTTCAGATTTAATGTCAGCTACCTCAGACTACAGTGCCAAAGAGTCAAATTTCATGTTGTCATACACTGGTTAGTTGTCATAGAACTGGGATGACGTTAACCCGGGCTGGATATAGTATGTTCACTTTGAAAGCCTATTTGTAGCAGCAGCAGAGGGAGACCAAAGAGTTAAAATGCAAAATGCTGCAAAGGAAAACCTTTGGTCCTCTGTAATTGTACCGTGACTGAAGAACAGCCTGATCTTATGCATACTTCCTTCAGAACAAATAAGCTCTCCTGCATTCAACAGGACTTGTTCCCAGTCAAGCGTCTACAGGTCTGAGTTTTGATTATACTGTAACCTTTAAATGTCTTCTTCCACTTACAGAAAGGATGACAGCAAGATAGCTGGATTTCACTTTGTAATGCATACCTAAAAATAAGCTGGGGATTTTAATCTGCAGATAATGAATCCTAATCTCTAACAGCGGATATCTAATACCACTTGCGGATCAAAAAAATCCAAACAACAGGGCTAGGCACAGCTAGAGTTTAGGATTCTGTCAATATACCCTCTCAGGTTCCAAAACAATCCAATTTGTCTTTTTGTTTGTTTTTAAAGCAAAGGGAAGTGATATTTCAACAAGACTGGAGAGGAAACCCTGCAGTTTGGTAGAATTCTGCACTGCCATAGCAGTCCCCAAAATACAGCCTAGCACTAAGGCAGGCATGTTGGCTACCAACCCCTGAGGCAGTGACAGCAAAGGTAAGGCAGGGGAACAGAACTGAAGAAGAGATCAACAGTATGTATTTTGTTGTGGGGGTTGGATTTTCCCATCCTGTGAGACCTTGCAGATTCCCACTTTTGAAAACAAGGGATGAAAGCAAAAGAGAGAGAAAAGCAATTATTTCTGGGCAGAAGGAAGCTTTGGTTTAGTATACTAAAAGTGAAGTTTTTTAAATAGTTTGAAAGCAGCTTGGATGTTATTTATTTGTTTGTTTGTTTGTTTGTTTGTTTGTTTGTTAGATTTATAGGCCGCCTCACCCCTGAAGGGCTCGAGGCGGCTCACAATATAGCTGTTCTCAGTGACAGCAAATGAATACAAAAATATAGTTTAACCCCATTAAAACCTGATAGCAGCAATCACTTTCAATAAATACAAATTAAAACAACGGAAGTTGTTACAAACAGGCGCCCAATCTAAAGGCCAGAGGGAGGGGGAAGGCAGGGCCCAAGGTGGAATCAGGGCCCAGCCAGGATGGAAAAACAGGCAGCCTCAGTGAGGGGCGGTAGAACCGCAGCCAGCCCCCCCAAAAGCCCCCCCAAAAGGATTGTTTGTGAGAGCCATGTGAGGTTACTGCTGTGCAGAGTCCTGGTGAAGTGAACCTAAGGCTACACTGTAGGAATGGATCTCGGGAGTGGGTTCATGTGGCAGCTTTTGCTGTCTGGCTATTGTGAGGAACTGTAAAATATACCATATAGCATGAAATGAAAACAGAGTGAGGAAAAACAGGCTATTATTGAACAGGTGTAGCAGGACTCGTTCAGATATAAGCACACACTCTTGCTCCTAAAATCAAGCATGTTCATTGTATGTTCAACTGGATTACAAAAACACTCTAGAACTCTCTGTTTAGGACTTGCAGAGTGACTTAGATCAGGGGTCCCCAAACTACGGCCCGGGGGCCAAATGTGGCCCCCTGAAGGCATTTATCCGGCCCGCCAGGCATGGCAGCGATGGCTCCATTCATGTGCAGTGGGGGCTCGAGGGAGAGGAGGAATCGGCTCCAACGGCTGTTGATTGCAGTTACATGATGGCACCCCCAAATCTCCATGAATTTTCTGACCCAGAGTTGGAAACCTTACATGTGGCAACGCCTGCTCTGCCCTTCCCTCTCAGCTACTCCATGTGTTGCTCTCAGGCTTTCTGTTCTGCCTCACTCCCATTGGCATCAGCCAGGCTGGCAAATCGCTCGCTGGCTGATAGGGAGGAAAGAACCCAGGAAGATACCTGATCCTGGGTTAGATGGAATGCTTCATTGGGAAATTTCTGCTTTTTTTTTGCAGGGGAAGGTATTCCACAGCCTCCCCAACAATATTTGGAGCCCACCCTGTACTTGACATACTTTGGTCACTGTTCTAAAAATAGACCATGACAGAAAGGCTGAAAGGTGAAATCAAACATTTTACAATCATTTGTGCATAGGAATTTGTTCATAGTTTTTTTTAGTCCGGCCCTCCAACAGTCTGAGGCACAGTGAACTGGCCCCCTGTTTAAAAAGTTTGGGGACCCCTGACTTAGATGAACTGAGATGCCTGCTACGGACTGCACATGAACAGAAAACAGCATACACACACATAATGTAGAAGACGTTTAAAATGTATTTGCATATTTATATCCTATTTTCTCCTCATCGGGGATAAAAAAAGGATGCAACAACCATCCTGTGAGGTAGGTTAGGCTGAGATTATGATGACTCATGGTCGCCCAGTGAACTTCCAAGGTAGAGTGCTTAAGTTAGTGTGACTAACCACTACACAATCAGTCTCCAGTGACTTTGGAGGTACATAATCCTGGCAAAGAAGTAAATTAGGAGACTGCATCAATAGTGGCTGCCCATTTAGGCAACCCATTTAGGTGACTAGCTGTGCATAAAAATCACTTGAAATTCTGCTCACTCGGAATGGTAAGATTATTGCAATCTCACAGGTTGCTAGACTTGAGAGGGAAAGGGCCCTGTCAGGGTGGGTGGGGATACTTGCACAAAAATCTAGAGACCCTCTACACTTTGGGGGCCCAGTGAACCTACAAGCGGGACGTCCAGTGATGAACCCTTAGCCAATCAACATGCAGGACGCACAGGGACCCAAGCCCTGTGCGTCCTGCATGCCCATTGGCCATTGCTGGGTCTGTGGAGCTGCTGCTCTGTGGGCCTGGCAATGCCCTCAACCTTCCACCTGACCCAAGCACCCAGGCTGGGCTTAACCCACACCTTCCAACCCTCCCTCCACCCCAAGCCTCACATTCTCACCCTCTCCCATCCCATCCCAAACCTCACCTTTCCACCCTCCCCACCCCAATACCCACCTTGCCACCCTCCCCCACTGCAAGCTACACCTTCCAACCCTCCCCCACCCCTACCCCTACTGTCCAACCCTCCCCACACCCCAAGCCTCACCTACCACCCTCCCCACTACCCCGGCCACACCTTCCAATCCTCCCACACCCCAATCCTTACTTTTCAACCGTTCCTCATTGAAGCCTCACCTTGCCACCCTCCCTCACCCTAATACTCACCTACCAACCCTCCCTCCACCTCTTACCACACCTTTCAACCCTTCTCCACCCCAAGTCTCACCTTGCTGCCCTCCCCCCACCCCAAGCCACACCTCTCCACCCCCAAGCCCCAGACCCAAACCCAGACCAGTGGCACACATAGTGCTGGAAGCAAGGGTTGGGGGCTACTGCTCCACTAAAGTCCAATGCAGGGGAGATGCTTCCTCTTCCTCCTTTTCCTGGAGCCCACTGCCAGTAAATAAATAATAAACTTCTGCATATGCTAGTTTCCTTAAGGGTGCTTCCCTACATAGTCTCCACCTTTTCCTGGAGCCCACTGCCAGTAAATAAATAATAAACTTCTGCATATGCTAGTTTCCTTAAGGGTGCTTCCCTACATAGTCTTCATAATCCCTCCAAAAAGACAGAGGTCTGATCAATAGGATTATCCCAGACAGGGGATTACAAACAGGAACATGAGGATGTCAAGGCCCCCAGGGAATAAACAGCCCCCCCCCCCCCCCCGGACTGCAAGGGCAAGTTTGCATCTGATGGCTCTTGCCCTAAAAAGAAACTCAGTTGAGCTGCTGGACAGAACCATACCTATGGTCCCCTCTTCAATTATAAATCAACACTGCATACCTGCATTAGGGACATCCAAAGGATGAGCAAGAGACTATTCTTTGCCAAGCGACCAGCAGTTTTCTAGTCTTAAAAAATCAGACTAAAGTATATATCCTAACATCAAGTAGCAGTGAGTTCTACAGGCCACCATCAAATTTAAACTACAGTTGGCATGAGATTCCGGCCACTGGGTGGACCATCAAATTAAAGCACAACCCTTTTTGTTCTACACCAGCATTCACAGTATCCCCAGAGCTCAGTAGTCTCACAGAACGTTCCTGTCACTGCAAGCAGCTCTGGGTGAGCAGGAAGTAGATGGAAATGCTCCCTCCTTCAAGAAGAAGAAGAAGAAGAAGAAGAAGAAGAGGAGGAGGAGGAGGAGGAGTTTGGATTTATATCCTCCCTTTCTCTCCTGTAAGGAGACTCAAAGGGGCTTACAATCTCCTTTCCCCCCCCCCCTTGCCTTCAACAAACACCCTGTGAGGTGGGTGGGGTTGAGAGAGCTCTGAAGAACTGTGACTCGCCCAAGGTCACCCAGCTGGCATGTGTTGGAGTGCACAAGCTAATCTGGTTCCCCAGATAAGCCTCCACAGCTCAAGTGGCAGAGCGGGGAATCAAACCCGGCTCTCCAGATTAGAGTGCACCTGCTCTTAGCCACTACACCAAGCTGGCTCTCCCATTAATCAGGCACGGGGAGGATTTTCCCCTCCACTTTGCAAAATCTGCCAGACAGTCTCCTCCATTCAGAAGCAAGCCCCAGAGAATTCCACGTGACTGGCTCCTGAGTAATCACGCACAGGACTTCAGCCCTGAGGAGGAATTCGGGAATGAGATGCAACTGTCAGCCAGCAACTCCCACCTGCTCTGAGCCAGCCTGCCAATAAAGCAAGTATCCGACCTAGCGTGGGAGTCTCTTCTGTTCAAACTAACCTAAAAAAAAAAAAAGTTAACCAATTATCTCTCCATGGTGGAAAGTTGAAAAGCTGATGGGCCCATCACCATGGAGACAGTGTCCCAGCTACGGTATTTCTCCTCTCAGCATTGAGGGACTGGTACAGTAACCAATTACGAAGTAGTACTTGAAGCTCCAGATTTCTGGCAGGTTTTTTTTATGAGTTGGGTTATTTTTACTGCAGCACTAGCACAGATGATCGCAGATCAGTTGCTTCACCAAACGCCTCCGAACACTGTCACGCTGCATCGGAGCACAGGGGGGTGGGGAAATAATAAAGCCCCTTATAAATCTGTTACAGCCACCCCACAGATGGGGCCTAATTCATATGCAACAAAGTGGGATACAGTAAACTCCCCCCGTAATATGCAAGTTTTTTCCACATGCCTATCTGGACAGGTGTCTCACTGCCCTCCTACCCCCAAATCCACAAGTTGAGCACATCAAATGGGATAAGATAAGCTTCCCAAATGTTCCATTAGACTTCCATTTGAAATATGTGTTACCACCTAACAGGGACCCACCCGTAAGACCATTAAACTTACAGTCTGAATTGTGCACTGAAATGTACCTTTGGTCTCTTTCCCTAGCTGAGGCAAACATCTACTTGCTTCCCCTCCCTGCCCCCAGACAGTGGGGGACCTTTATTATGCCCTACCTCCACAATCTTCACTGACCCTCAGCAAGACCTGAAAGCAGCTTCAAGCAACTGTAATTTTGTCAGGTTTTTCTTCCCTTTTTTGGATGCAGAAACATCCCATAAGGGCATGTGGGCCCTACAGGGCGGGCAGGTAGGCAGGCAAACCAGATACCTGCTTGGAGTCACAGTTACCACATAGAGTCTTCTTGCACAACCCAACCCAGAGAGGGAGTCAGGATCCTGGAAAATCTGCAGTGTGGCGGCACAACAGAATTCCTCTAAGTTTGAGCCAATACATACTACAGCCGTCTTTTGTTCCTAGAAGAAGTTGCCAGCCATCAATTACAGCCTGCTGAGATCAAGAGGACTAGTATGACCAGAGGTGTTGAAATATATAGTGCTAGTAAAAGGAAGCCATTTTGGTATTTCTAGCAGTTGTGTAGAACATGGAGTTTGAGAGTGGACCTCTCACCCTACAGGACTATATATCTGCCAGAATTCCTCCTCCTGAATCATGGATCTTGAGCTCTTAAAACATGAAGTAATGGATTCAAGATGCAGGAAAAGAGATTCCACCTAAACATTAGGAAGAACTTTCTGACTGTCTGGGCTGTTTGACAGTGGAATTCACTGCCTCGGAATGTGGTGGAGTCTCCTTCTTTGGAGGTTTTTAAACAGAGGTTGGGATGATCATATGTCGGGAGTGCTGTGATTGTGTGTTCCTGCATGGAAGGGGTTGGACTTGATGGCCCTTGTGGTCTCTTCCAACTCTGTGACTCTATCTGGCCACTCTGAATTTCCTCCCTGGGTTGATTTCTGATGAGGGGTGATATATTCACACTGCCATAACATTTAGTAAGCAAGAGGATCCAATGGAAAGATCACCAAAATTGGGGAAATCACTTCCAAATAGACTTGCAGAGATAAAATGGAAGTCCCATTGAATTCTCTGGGGCTTACTTGGGAGTAAGAATGCTTTGGACTACAGCCTTGGGTTCAAATCCTTAGTCTGCTCCAAACTCAAGGACAAGGACCTTCTTTCAGGCCCTAAAAAAATCCCAGGAACTATAGCAGCCTGCCTCACAGGGGTATGGGGAAGATAAGTAATGGGAGGGCCTTTGAGCAGAACATTTACTCTGTATTCAGAAGATCTCAGGTTCAATCCCCAGCAACTCCAATTAAAAGGAACAGGTAATATGCAATGTACAAGAATGAGACCCTGGAGAGCAGCTACCAGTCCGAGTAGACAAGACTGACTGTGATAGACCATGGGTCTGACTCAACGGAAGGCAGCTTTATATGCTCAAGGAGAAGCACCATATGACTTATAGTATGTTGGGGGAAAGGGCAGTGGAGCAGAGTGGTATGAGTCGAATGACTTTATGGGAGATGCGGGTTCCAGTTCCGTCTCTGCCGTGGAAGCTTGCTGGGCCAACTCTGTCTTTCAGCCTAACTCCCTGTACTGAAAGGGCTGTTAAGAAGTTAACAAGGAGGAGGAAAAGACCATGCCTACTACTCCTAAGCTCTTTGGAGGAAGGGTGGGATTAAAAGGTGCTAAATAAATGCACTGGGATTTTTGTTAACTTCAGCTGGAGGGCACGCCGGAAAGCAAATTATGCAACTGCCAGAAAGCAAATAATTGCATCAGAGCAGGGAGATCTTTCTCAGCTCTGGAGAACTTTTGTCCATCTGCCCCCAAGCATATTGTGAGGGCAGGTTAGGGAGTTAGTCCATTTCAAGTCACTTGAGAGTTTTTATGGCACTTCTTGTACTTTTAAGCACTTCAAGTTACAGGGAGAGGCAATTTATTTACCATTGTTCCTGCCCTGTTCGAGGACTCTGGTTGCATGCAAGAATTCATAGTCTTTTTAAACCTCCGAACAACTCCAGGGCATCTAGCCACATAGACGGGGACACATCCCAAGGCCACACCCAGATCTCCCTTCTACCAACCAGTTTACAACATTGCAACAAGTCAAGAGCAGCATCCAAAGGCCCTGCCCTGTGTGCCACCAACTTTGGGCAGGGCCTTCTCTAGGGTGGCACCCCATATGCTGAATAATCTTCTACAGGGGCCTATTTCTATTTCTTTGACCAGGCCCTCTGTTAATATTGTTTGGGATTTATTCCCAACTGTCCTCTCTGGGATTGTTTTACTGCTTAAATTCTTTCAGCGTGTTTTTGACTCCCCCATTCGAAATTTTCTAGAGTTCCAAAAGTCAACACATGATAGAGTATTCATGCAACCCAGTGGATCTTGCTGCAGAATGGCTGAAGTCACCCACCGATCATAGGGCAAAAGCAACTGTATGAAGCCACTTGTGGAAATATTGGTCTCAAATTGCAACACTGCTTTAAAGAGGACAACCCCCGCCCACAAGTTCTCCAATTCTTTAAGGACCTTGACTGAATGCTGCGGGGAGCAGCGGGGGCAGGACCTCAGAATTAACCGCACCATTCACAAAGCAATCACAAAAGAAAAATCCAAACGGATCTGTGATAACTTTAACAGAGGGCAAGTGAGGTGTATAATCGATTGGGTGGAATTTGTCTTGAGGTGTACTATACGGTTCTGTTCTCTCACCCATGCTCTTTATTACATGTGTGAAGCTGCTGAATGAAATTGTTCAGAACTTTGGGGTTGGGAGTCATCAATGTGTAGATGACACCCAGATCTATCTTTCATTATCCAGGCCTCTAGATGCCTCCATCTTGGTTCTGAACTGAGGCTTTGAGGCTGCAGCCAAGTGGCAAAGGCAGAACAAGCTGAAGCAGAATCCAGACTAGACAGTGGTAGTCCTAGTTGAGAAGTCTGATATTCTAGGGCCGTGGTGGCGAACCTTTGGCACTCCAGATGTTATGGACTACAATTCCCATCAGCCCCTGCCAGCACGGCCAATTGGCCCTGCTGGCAGGGGCTGATGGGAATTGTAGTCCATAGCATCTGGAGTGCCAAAGGTTCGCCACCACTGGGCTGATGGGAATTGTAGTTCCTGAACATCTGGAGAGCCGCAGGTTCCCTACCCCTGGTCTACACAGAGCTGAAGGGGTCAAATGATTCTGAGGCCATCTGACCCATCCAACTGTTTTAAAGAAGAAGACTGCATAATTCCGCCCTCCAAAAGGCTTGGGGAGGTATGCGTGGCTTTTGTATCTCCTATGTAATCCTCACAACACCCCTGTAAGGTAGGTTTGGGTGAGAGGCAGTGAGTAGCCCAACATCCCCCAGTGAGTGTTACAATTGAGTACAGGCTAGAACTATGTTCTAACCACTACTTCAGTGTGACCAACTTGTAAGGAGACAGGAAGTTTGTTGGTGGCGTTCTATCTCATATGTTAATTCTTCCCCCAATCCTCCATCACACCTCCGCTCCAGATTCAGGGTGGCCAAGTGGCTGGAGAAAAAAAAGTCTTGCCACTTTCACCAGAAGTTAATGTCAGAGCACTGATGTAACATGTGTCTGATCATCAAAATCTAACTGACAGCTAACTGACAGGTAACACCTGACATAGCCTCATTCTGGGATTGATTGGCAATGGATGGTGATAGGCCAGTAAGCCAGATATAAGGCTGCAGTATACTGAGGACTATGAGACACTTGTCTTCGCACTGCCTGACGGAGCACTTTGTCTGTGTGCGCTATACTTGTGAACTAATAAAAGTAGGCCCGCTTCTGTGAAGCTGAGCTGCTGTGTGCGTCTGACTTCCTACTGTGTTCCAGTATATTGCACTACTCTTCTATAGGGTTTTACCCCACACCTTCACAGTTAAATGGGTGGAAATGACCACTTAGTGCTTTGATTGTGTGTTCCTGCATTGCAGGGGATTGGACTTGATGGCCCTTGGGGTCTCTTCCAACTCTATGATTCTATGACCAGTTGAAGCTATACATGACAAGGAGGTAAATAAATAGCACCTGGTAAAGAACATTCCCAAGCGTCTTTATTAAAGGGACAGGAGATTTTCTTCCTGGCCTGTTGGCAGCCCTGCCTAGATATGAGGTTGACTCTCCTCTCTCTGAGTTCAGAGTGGTCTTCCCTCCCCACAGGGCTGACTGTCTCCCTGTTCAGATAACAGAAGAGAATCTCAAGGGAACTCTTGAGTTAAAAATGGTCCAGCACTCACCGCACTCTTGTTCAAAACAGCCTCTAGGCCCACAGGTTTGAAAGTGTGAAGCTGAGCTTTATGGCTCGGGGTGCTGCAATCTGTGGAGAGCAGATTCATCAGATGAGGTTAACCATGTCAATGAAACAGCCAACCTCAGGGTTTATAGAACCTGTTTTCAGAACCCCAGTAAAAGCAGAAGGAACCCACCCACCCCGCCCCTAATCAGATGCCCCCCTGAACTCAACATTAGTGGGGTGTTGTGAACATCCCAAAAAAATACAAGTCCTTCCATAAATTCTCTGATTGTGAGCCTCATTGCTACTGTCTACCCTTGAGGAAATCTTCATTACTTTGTTAATTTCTTGAAGCCATAAATAAGGGAACCAGTAAACCCATTAAAGTGCTGATTATTATTCTGTGCACCTACATGGAAAAGCTGCAAAGTACTCCTGCTGAGATCTTTGCGCTCAAGATGAGAATTAGTCAGATTTGCCAGAGAGAGTGGTTGCTCTAGGGTCTCAGCACTGCTAGGGTTGCAATGTTTCTTTGTCACTTTTCATTCTTGACTGTGGAAGAAGGAATTGGGTTTGCAGCTGTTTCTGAATGCTGCAGCTTTTCTCCTGTGGAAATAAAATCACTATCCCCCCAAATAGTAAAAGTTTTCAGACCCAGAGATGACCCAACAGCAGCATTCCACTGGAACACAGACTACAGTAAACATCTTCACACAATGCATCCTAAACCTAAGACTGAAGGCCACAGGGTGTAGCGATGAGTGCTTTTTTTGGCCATCAAGTCACTGCTGATTTATGGAAACCGCTTAGTGTTGTCAAGGCAAGAGACGTTAGGAGGTGGTTGCCATTGCCTGTCTTTGCGTCATGCCCCTGCTAATGGTATTCCTTTGAGGTCTCCCATTCAAATACTTGCCAACATAATACCCCCAAACCATTGCCGGTCTTAAAGACTGCTCCCCTGTTTAGAAATGTCTTAGTGATGTAAAATGATTGCTGGGCACAGTCAGTGGCGTATCTGCCAGAGGAACATGGGGGGGGGGGAAACTGACCCAGGGCGCCACCCATTAGATCATATGGGGGGTGCCCGGCAGGCTGTAGCAGACTCCTGAAGGAGCAGCCGGGCCAGGAGCCTGCTGCAGGCCCGGCAGGCACCATTGGCCAGGCCCTACCCGGCCAGGCTGCCCAGGACCGCCGCTACCCTCCTCTGCCGGCTAAGGTAAGGGGGCATGGGGGGGGCACAGGGGTGGGGGGCGCCCTGAGCAAGTATTGCCCCAGGTGCCATCCCCCCCCCCCCGTATGCCTCTGTGCTGTCCTCTAGAAAGTCACAAAGAGGCTAGCCTTGACTGGCTTCTCTAAGCCACAACAGAAAAGCTCCTGTTCCATGATTCCACACCAGCCTTAAAATCACATGACCGGGCCATTCCTGATATCCTAAGAGCCAATGAAGGAATGCATTGGTGGAGTGAGCAGCTCAGCGTGCCTGGATGCTGGGTGGGTGGGTGCTACATCAATCTAAGTGTTCATAAGTATTATTTCCTGTGATAGGATGTCTCTCTTTCTCTCTGGAGCTTCTCCCAATCAGTTGGTAACCATAAAGTTATGGTTATACTGGCAGATGGGGACACTGTGATGATTAACAGGGTGGGCGGCAATCAGCCCCTCCTCTCCTGCTTCGGGGTGACTATTCCAAAGTGAAACCAAGATGGGAGAAGAAGATAAAAGTAGAGTTTGGATTTATATCCTCCCTTTCTCTCCTGTGAGATTCAAAGGGGCTTACAATCTCCTTTCCCTTCCACCCCACAACAAACATCCTGTGAGGTAGGTGGGGCTGAGAGAGCTTCAAAGAACTGTGATGCCCAAGGTCACATGCTGGAGTGCAGAAGCTAATCTGGTTCACCAGATAAGCCGCCACAGCTCAAGTGGCAGAGCGGAGAATCAAACCTGGTTCTCCAGATTAGAGTGCACCTGCTCAATCACTACACCATGCTGGCTCTCTGAAGTGGGCATTTCTTGGATTACAGCTCTGTATCCTAACTGGGCCATAACTGCTATACACAAGAACTTTTCTGTTATGGTGGAATATCATAATCTTAGGAAAACATGGGGACAGCATTTCTAGATTTGTTATATCTCAAGTCTCACACTAGAGGGCGATTGTAGCTAACATTGTTAATAGGGGGATCTTTTTCAGGGGCTTACTGGGTAGGTTTCCCAGAGGGAAGTTCAAAACATGGATATTGAAAAAAAGCACCTGCCCTATAACGTGCAGAGAGCAAAAATGTTTCTTTGGGAATTTATGTGTTTCTACACGTTGCATACAAGCCTGGGTGTATCACAGCCGGAATAACGAGGATATTGTGGGTTTTCCAGGTTGTATGGCTGTGTTCCAGTAGTATTTTCTCCTGACTTTTCATCTGCATCTATGGCTGGCTCAGGATCATTGTGCAGATTCTTTTTTGCACGGCAGGGGAGATGCTAAAAGATAACTCCCTGGGGCAAACTGCAAATTATTATTTCATTTCCAAGAGATATTGTTATTAATAATAACAATCTTGTTTGTCACTGGAAACTCTGATTTTAACGGATTTATTTTTAATAGGATGCCTGACTTTTCAGGGAAGAGATGCTGGGGTTCGGGGGCGGGGGATCAGGCTATTATATATGTTGATTATAAAGATATGTATAAAAATAACAAAATAATATACTGGGGCATCATTTTGTACTTTTGCCTCCTTCAAAAATATATAGATAAAGCCTCGCATTTCCCCTACACACATTTGCAGTCTCACAGACATGCATAGGGAGATCTGTGTCTTTAGAGCTCTCATGTCATGCCTGGTTTGGACCCCCATGATGAGGAGAAGTTTGGATTTATAGCCCACCTTTCTCTCCTGTAAGGGGACTCAAGGTGGCTTCCAAGCTCCTTTCCTTTCCTCTCCCCACAACAGACACCTTGTGAAGTAGGTGGGGTTGAGATAGTGCTGAGAGAACTGTGACTAGCCCAAGGTCACACAGCAGGAATGTACAAGGGCGGAAACACATCTGGTTCACCAGATAAGCCTCTGCCACTCAGGTAGGGGAGTGGGGAATCAAACCCAGTTCTCCAGATTAGAATCCACCTGCTCTTAACCACTATGCCACGCTGGCTCTCCAGCTGCACCCCATTCGTGGCAACACCTCTCGGCGTCTGGTCCATATCTACGAGCGGCTTTGGAGAAAAGCTTTTTCACTATTCCCTTTGCGCGGGTCCCAGGGCATTGCAAACAGATCTAGGGGCAGATTTCTCCCGGACCTTTAAAGATCTGGCGCTGGGGAAGCGCTGTGAGAGATCGCGCGCAACTGCGCTGGAGTGAGACGGAGGCCACGCCCAAGGGCGGAGCTACTAGGGTCCCGCCCCAGCTCACCTGCCTGCCCCGCCCCTCCCTCCCTCCTTGCGCGCATGTGCTCGCCAGCTGGGATCCTGGAGAGCTGGGATCTTCGTTGGCTGCACGGCGGATCGCGGCTACTCGAGTACAAGAGGAGCGATGCCGGCGGTGGGCGCCCGGGAGCTGCGGGCGGCGTTGTGGTGCGCCCTGCTTTGCGCTCTCGGCATGGTCCCGAGCCAGGCAGGTGGGTGAGAGCGGGCTGCTCCAGGGGATCTGGCGGGAGGCTCTCCCCAGATCCTCCGGGTCCAAGTTCGGGAGTGGGGAGGTGCAGTTTTGGGGATCGCTTGTCACGGGTCCGTTTTGTTGGCTGGCTGTTGTGGCGGAGGGTGGGTTGTGGCTCTCGGGGCAGTGCAGCGAGATGAAACCAGGAGTCCAGAGGGGGGCGTCAATCCTGGGAGCCTCTAAAGTGCCACGGAAATAACCCTTGACACCTTAAAAGACGCACAACGTTGAGTCCACTCACTGGAAGCTTTTGTGAGTCAAAGTTCCCCTCCTCAGGTGTGCAAAGTGTTCATCTGCCAGTAAGATGTATTTCTACTTCTGTCACAGAAAGAGGGAAGATGCAGAGTTTATCAAGCGCACTGTCCTCCTTTCTGTTTCCAGTGAACTTCAGCCTTTTTTAGTGGTTAAAGTTTACAAACTGCCCTGATGGTGCATCCACTTCAAATGATTTCCTGGTCCTTTTTAGATTTGCCTGAATGCACCATTGTTTTTCTGTAGGAGAGTAGAGAGCTGGCCAGGTTTCCAGTGTCCTCCCTGGAAACCACTTCCTTGTTGATGTGAATGTGTGACCTGTCTGGACTACAGGCATGTTTTTGCCCCCTGATGCCGGCACTGTTTATATGTGGGACTGGGTGAGGGTTAGTAGATCCAGATCGGATGGTTGATGCTTGACGCTGTATCAGAACAATACCATGCCTGTAAATGGGGTCAGTTCCCACATTCAGCGGCCCAGTGTCAAGGACCGGTTCAGACCTACAATCCAGTGTTTTGGTTGTTATAGGTGGTGATAAATGGGCCTTGAGCTTTATTTGTATCATTCAGTTATACCCCATTTTTCTCCCTAATGGGGTCCCAAGGCAGCTTACATCGTTTCCCCCTCCTGCATTTTGGCTGCACAACAACCTGTCAAGTAGGTGGGACTGCGGATTGCCCATCAAGTTTTTACGGCAGTGTCGGGATTCAAACCTGGATCTCCCAGGTCCTATTCTGACATTGTAAGTGCCCCTTTGTCTGGTACCCCTTTGGAATGGAGGAAAGAATGTGAATCTGGGGGGGGGGGGCATCTGTGCCTGCATTGGTATATGCGATTTCTTGGTTTGCACATGAACTCACTGGTGGTAGCTGAGCACATTCCCAAGGCACATTCATTAGACCTTAACACTGAACTGAATGTCAAAAGTTGCCCGAAGTGCAGAGTTGTAAGTGCATGACATCAGCCTTGTAAAACTACTGCACACGTTCCCTTCTTTAGTCGCCAGGCTTCGTAGCCAGGATTGGCTGCAGTGCCATGTGTGTGCATGGCTGTGAGTGACTGCCCCACAATATGAACTGAAAATTGGTATCATTTGTTTGTTTATGAAAACACTTATATCCTGCCTTTCCTTGTGGTTCAAGGAGGCTTACAATAATAGTTCAAAAAGTTTTCAGTTAAAGCCAAAGGTAAAATAGGCTGGGATTTTATTAAGTAGCTTGCAGACTATTTAGGAATTAGGTTTTAGAATGATGGAGAAGCTAGATTTTAGAATTCATTTATGTTATTGACGTTGTGGTTGTTTTAATTCTGCTTGTAAGCCATCCTGAGCCTGACTTTGGCCGGGGAATTGGGTGGGGTATAAATATACATAGATCAATGAATAAAATAGCAAACCCCAAATCTTCTCCCTTTCTCCCCTTAAAGGATTTCTGTCATTCAAACTCCCTCAAATGCCCTTGCAAGCAGGCAGGCCTTGCTGTGCATCCTGAAGATCTCTTGGGAGGGGGAGCTCACCTGTTCAGGAAGCCCATTCCACAGAGTCAGAGTAATGTTAGAAAAGGCTTTTACTCTGATTGATGCCAAACAGGCCACCCTAAGTGGTGAGATAGCCAACAGATGTCTGCCGAATTATTGTAGTTGGTTCACATGGAAGGAGATGGTACTTCAAATATGTAGGTCTCAAGCTGTGAGCTTTACTCATAACAAGCACCTTGAGCTGAACTTGGAAACAAACCGGCAGCCGGTGTAGCTATTTCAAAATGGGCAGTGTATGTTCCTTCTGGGGGGCTCCTGACAATGCTTGAGCCGCTACATTCTGGACTGGTTGTAGTTTCTGGGTTGTGTTCAAGGGCGGCCCCACATAGAGTATGTTGCAGTAATCGAACCATACAGAAGCATAGAGTGGCCAGATTGGCTGTGTTGACAAATCAGATGCAGCTGATGGAAGGCACTCCTGGCCACTGGGCCAACCTGCTTTTCAAACAGCAAGGCAGTGTCTGTGAACACCGCCCCGTCAGCTCTTAACCTGTCTGAAAAAGCCAGTGTCATTCCATCTAGAACAGTGGTAGGGAACCTGCGGCTCTCCAGATGTTCAGGAACTACAATTCCCATCAGCCTCTGTCAGCATGGCCAATTGGCCATGCTGGTAGGGGCTGATGGGAATTGTAGTTCCTGAACATCTGGAGAGCCGCAGGTTCCCTACCCCTGGTGTAGACCATTTTCTCTGGTTGGGAGGGATTAGAAGGCAGTGAAAATGTCACAGTCGCTAAACTACCAAAGATAGTGTTTCACATTCACCTGTAGCTGTAGGTGATGCCGGATGCCCCAATATATGCTTGAGTCTGCTAACTTCCGGCCTCAGAGAAGCAGAAAAAGTTGCCAGCTGCCATATCAGTCCAGGCAAAATTCAGAAACAAAACTAAAATTTATATCATGCTGTAGGGATGAGCCTCAGAAAGAGCGCAGGAATGCCTGTGCCATCTGTGCCCTTCTGGGTGCACATGCTCACCTGTCCCCAAGCCCCCGCGAGTCATAGGTCATGAGATGCCTGACTCACGGTCACAAGACATCCCAGACAAAGGGACAAAGGGGCTCAAGCCCCCAGGTATGGATTAGGCCCAGACAGGAACGTTTCATCTCTCACGTAGGCAACCCCATGAGTCATGTACTGTACAGTATTCTCCCGCTCTCCCGCCTCTGTCCCGCTTCTTGTGAAACCCTAATAAAAGGTGCCAGGGATCAGACCACGGCAGAGTTGCCAGATCCACGGATCACGCTTCCTGCCGCTGGCTCTCTCCACCGGATGATATCGCTGCGTCTCGCCTCTTCCTTGCGACCCTCGCGGGCCGACTTCATCATGCCTTTTTACTGGCACCAACCAAATTAATAGAAAACATTGTGCAAGCTTTTGCGCTCACGCAAACTTGTTATCAAGTTGGATGTTAGAAAATTGTTAAAAGATGGAGGAGTAGAAAGGAGAATTTTATCCTATTCATTATATTTATATCCTGCCCTCCCGCTGTAAAGCAGTGCTCAGGGCAGCTCAGAATGGCACCACATAACAGCAATAAACTATTAAAACCACAGCAACAAATTCAATAAGTCACATCTAACTATAAAAAACGATGCATTAAAATTAGCACCCTGGAGTAATTCAGATCATGACCCTACACGAAACTGGAGGTGTAGCAGTTAGTGGCACCCCAGACGACTCTGAGGGAGGTCTGGAAGATGGAGAGATCAGGTGGCAGAATGGAGGGGAGTCCGGCAATCCAGGCTGGTATACAATGTTAGCCATATAAGCCATTGCTGTCCTCGACTATGATCTCTGGTTCACAGGAAAACGTAGTGCACAAGCAAAACACCACTTGAATAAAAGGATTATTTGACTGTGAGGTTTCCAGGGCAACCCTAAACAGCTTCTATACCCATGAATGGACATCCAGCTTCAAAAGCAAGCAAAAAACTCTACCACCACTGGTCGCTGTGGGTTTTCCGTACTGTGTGGCCATGGTCTGGTAGATCTTGTTCCTAACATTTTGCCTGCATCTGTGGCTGGCATCTTCAGAGATGTATCGCAGAGGGAAGTCTATTACACACTGTGTCCACACAGAAGGAAGTCTGTTACAGTGTGTAACAGACTTCCCTCTGTGATACACCTCTGAAGTTGCCACATGCCAGCCACAGATGCAGGCGAAACGTTAAAAACAAGATCTAACAGACCAGGGCCACACAGCCCGGAAAACCCACCACAACCAGTTGAATCCAGCCGTGAAAGCCTTCAACAATACATCTCCACCACCAGCTTTGCCGTTGCAGCTCGCAGAATACAGCCACGCGGAAGGCAGTACATGGCCATCTATAATTTGTTACCAAGCCCAGAGCAACCCCTCAGCCAGAAATGTACCTGAATTGTTTACTGCACATGGTGCCTGTAGCGAGGAGCATTCTGGGATTCTCTGCAGCATCAAGACAGAAGCCGGTCACACCAGGCAGGCCCATCTTGCCCTGCGGCACAACCGGCACAGCAAAGCCATTTTCTCCGTTGCTATGAAACCACACACAAGCTTCTTGGATGATCAGACCTTGGCAGAGTCACCTATTAATGAGGACTGAGGGCCAGAGAAGTTCGGCTTGCAAATCAGCACCAAACATGACCGTGAGGAAAGATGCACAGATTTATAAAAATTAATACATGAGGGAGGCGGGGGGTTGATCATCACCCCGCTTCTCAGCTGTGTAAGCCACCTGGTAATCAGGAGCAGCAGACACTTTTGCTGTTTTATGCCCTTGGTTTGCTTTTATATTGATGATCTGTGCTGTTTTATAGGATTTGAGGGTACTGTTTTTGCTTGTAAGCCACCTGGAGCCGGACTCTGGAGTGTAGTGTACAAATTTCCTAAAGAAATAAAATGGCCCAGTTTCAAGCAGCTGGGAGATGGATGCCTCTATGCCCTCCAAACAAGACTCAATTATAACTAAAGGCTCCTTATTTATTCATATGCTGAGGTATATTGCTTACTTAGATGGAGATTCTGTTTAGTTTCCAAGACCTCTTTCCCACTAATTCTGGCAGGTGTCATAATGATCCTCTGGCTACACTGATAAGGATGTTTCATTGACAGAGTTCCTACCACAGAGAGTCATAACTGTGCCATAAAGTCCGTTAGAGATGCCTTCTCTCTGAGGAACACAGTCATTCTGTGGTGGTGGAGGCTAGGGACCCCCCAAGGGAAATTTTCAGCACCTTCACTAAACCCTAATTCCTAGGGGGAAGACAAGACTGGTACAAGACTGGGGTACAAGTTTGGAATAAAGATACACTCCAAGAGTGTCCACACTGTAGTTATGATGCTACACACAAGATGAATATCGCATTCATTTATTATTCACTTTGTTTGTACCTCACCTTTCTCCCAACAGAGACCCAAAGCAGCTAATTTTCATAACAACCCTGTGAGGTAGGTTAGGCTGAGAGTGAGATAGCAAATTCCTTAGCGGGAATTTGAATCAGTCTCCCAGACTCTAGTCCAGCACTCTGACCACTGTACTATGCTGCCTTCAATGGATCTCCTTTCTTTAAAAAGAAACAGGGTTACATCTTGGGATCACAGATGTGCCTCTGTTTTTTGTGTCTATGGCTCCAGGGTCTGCCACCTTCTTGCTATATTTCAGTGGTGGCGAACCTATGGCACGGGTGCCAGAGGTGGCACTTCGAGCCCTCTCTATGGGCACGTACAAACAGAGTGCCCCCGCTCCCCACATCTAGGCTGGTCTGGGCCACTGGGCTCGATTATTAGCATTAAACCTAAGACCTAGTTTTGGGGAAGCAGCGTAGGTAACCCTGTTAAGCGCTGTTAAACCCCACTGATTTTCATGTGAAGAACTAAAGTGCAATCCTTTACCTGGGAGTAAACTCAGTTGCTGGCAATGGGGCTTGCTTCTGAGTAAACTCTCCTGGGTCGTGATTCACCCGTTGGAAGAGTTGCATGGTTGCTTCAAAGCAAAGCCACCCACTACCACCAAGCTTACTCCCAAGTAACGCATGCCTCGGAGCCAACCGTTTTTTAAAAACTAAAACCTCAGTATTCAGGTTAAATTGCCGTGTTGGCACTTTGTGATAAATCAGTGGGTTTTGGG
This sequence comes from Sphaerodactylus townsendi, assembly GCF_021028975.2. Taxonomy (NCBI): domain Eukaryota; kingdom Metazoa; phylum Chordata; class Lepidosauria; order Squamata; family Sphaerodactylidae; genus Sphaerodactylus; species Sphaerodactylus townsendi. The sequence goes on from NC_059430.1 coordinate 104,310,636, forward strand.
TTGCAATTTGGGCACTCGATCTCGAAAAGGTTCGCCATCGCTGCTATATTTCCTTATACAGTCAGTATGGGGCAATGGTTAGATTAAGAACTGGAAGACCCCGGTTCAAATCTCTCACTCTGCCATGGAATTTCACTTGGTGCTTTCCGGCTTGCACCTAACCTACATCAGAGGGTCCTTGTTGTGAGGAGTGGAGAATAATATTTATAAGTCACTTTGTTGGGGAGAAAATATGTTGGCAAATAAAACAATCACTCTTGCTATACCTTTATGTTCATGAATACACATCAGTGGCAAAACTGCAATGGGGCAGGCGGAGTGCCACGCCCCGGGCGAGCACCATTGGCTTCATGTGTGGCGAAAAATCACCACCAGACCCCCTTCTCCAGTGGCGGGGTGTGGGCAGGGTGTGGTGTGGGCAGGGCAAGATGGGGGGCTACATGAGCAAGTCATGCCCCGGGCAAAGTTCACTCTTTCCCCATCCCTGATACACATAGTTGCACAATGATCACCGTGCTTTCAGCTAGGCATAGAATCACAGGCACATCAAGAAAGCACTGCAGTCAACAGCAACAGATATAAGATTCTCAGACGTAACTCACCAGCACTGGTACGCCAGACTTTAATCGGGGAAGTTCCAAGATCACTTTTACTGAACCTAGGAGTATAGCATTTACTTCCCCTGCTAATCACAAACACAGACTTCCTGCACAAAAAAATGGAGTTTCTACATATTCAGGACTTCTTGGGTATGTAAACAAGCAGTATTTTGTAAATAGACTATAAAGAAAAAAGAAATACCCCCCCGCACACACACACACACAGAAACAGGGGGGCCAGTGGCTGGAGAAGCCAAACAGCCCAAGAACAGAACATGCTTCAGAAAGCTTAACATACTGAACTTTAAAGGAAAATGGGAGGCAGAAGGGGAAATTAGTCAGCACAATTCCTTGCTAGCTTAAAAAAAACAACCCTCCTCTCAGCAGTAGCGTGCAGAACTTGAAGCAGGAGGTGCACCAGCATGTGTGGCAGCCTGCACCTGCATGCATTCATTTCCCGACCAACGACCAACGCAGTGGCTGCGTCCTTGCCACAGCCCCTCCCAGGAATGCCCCGCCCCCAGAATGCCCAGCCAAGCCCCCATCGTGCCCCATCCAGCCCCATTGGCGCTACGCCACAGTTTGAATCCCACCACCATGGGAACCTGTTACTAAAATTTTTGGATCCCACCACTGGATGTGGCATTTCTGTAGAGATTCTTTGTGGGATGAAGAAAACAGACTCCATGAGGTAAAAGTTTTTCTGCCAAAAGCAGAAGAGACAACCTGAATTAAGAACAAGCCATAATTTTTAGAGTCTTTGCCTTTATAATCTATCCCCAAGAAACTGATCTACTCTACACCAGTTCCAGAATCACTCAGGGGTCTGCAATCTCCGGCTTTCCAGATGTTCATGGACTATACATTCCATCAGCCCCTGCAGACCCCTGCAAGAATCACGTTTTCTTGGGCTACCCCAGATCAGCATGCCACAATTTAATTTTTAGCTATCTGGCTCTCTTGTGAGGGAAACAATAGCTCCTCGCACACAGAAAACTAGCAAGACAACAACCAGTGTTCCAAACTAGAATTTATTCCCACCTTACTAGCTTGATGTCATGGTTAAAGGACACATAGGGTCAGTGTAATGCAGTGGTGGGATTCAGCAGGTTCGCACCACTTTGGCAGCACAGTTGTTAAAATGGTGCTTGTAAACAATCAGTTGTTAAATTATTTGAATCCCACCACTGGTGTAACGTAGTGGTTAAGAGCAATGGACTCTAATCTGGAAAACTGAGTATGACTCCCCACTCCTCTGCACGAGATGTGGACATCTCTGGTGAACTGGATTTGTTTCCCTGCTCTTCCACACGAAGCCTTCCGGATTACCTTGAGCTAGTCACAGTTCTCTCCAAACTCACTCAGCCCATCGACCTCACAAGATATCTGTTCAGGGGAGAAGAAAGGAAAGCGTTCATGAGTCGCCTTGAGTCTCCTGACAGAAGAGAAAGGTGAGGTGGTATAAATCCAAACTCTTTTCTTCTAAAACTCCACCATTAAAAAAGAAGGCAGTGGAGGTTCCAAAAGCCAGACCTGTAGTTTGAAACAATACGAATCTAGAATCTGATTCTGCTGCACTTTCAGATGGATTCTGAGAGGGGGGGGAAGGGCTAGGGCAGGGGTCTGCAACCTATGGCTCTGGAGCCGCATGCAGCTCTTTCAGCCTTATACTGCGGCTCCACATGGTCTGGAGGTCGCAGGGTAGCGTGGCCATGTCCCTCCATCCCTCCAGAGCAGCACTGGAATGAAAGGTGAGTCAAGGGGCCGAACCAGGGGCGGCTCTATGCGTGAGGGTGCCGCTTTTTGTGTCCCCTCCACTCACCTCTCCTTCCAGTGCTGCTCTAGAGGGCTGTAGGGACACGCCCATGCTACCCTCTGACCCCAGGAGGTTGGACGGTAGTGTGGGCATGTCCTTTCAGAGCAGCCGCCATCCCTCTCTGCTATCCCTGCAGCCGCCATCCCCCCTCTGCCCCTTGGAGCAGGTGACCGCCTGCTCCATGGGGCAGAGGGGGTTTCCCTGCCTGGCGCCGCTGCCTCCCACAGCACGAGAGGTGCTGGCACTGGGCAGGCCGCAGAAGCCATCCCCCCTGTGCCCCACAGTGCAGGCAACTGCCTGCTCTGTAGGGTAGAGTGGGTTTCTCTGCCTGGCACTTCCGCCTCCCAGCACTGGAAGGAAAGGGGAGTGGAGGGGCCAAACTGGAGGTGGCTCCATAGATCTTCAAGGCTGTAGAAAACGGGTCCAAATGGCTCTTTGGGTGGTAAAGGTTGCTGACCCCTGGGCTAGGGAATTGGCCAGGGGTGCGCACTGATATAAAACTCCACAGAAGAGCCAGCATGGTGAAGTGGTTAAGAGCAGGTGGATTCTAGTGGGGAACTGGGTTTGATTCCCCATTCCTCCACCTGAGCGGCAGAGGCTTATCTGGTGAACCAGATGTATTTCCGCACTCCTACATTCCTGCTGGGTGACCTTGGGCTAGTCACAGTTCTCTCTGACCTCTCTCAGCCCCACCTACCTCACAAGGTGTCTGTTGTGGGGAGAGGAAGGGAAAGGAGCTTGGAAGCCACCTTGAGTCTCCTTACAGGAGAGAAAGGCGGGGTATGCATCCAAACTCTGCTTTGTCTGAAAGGCACTTCTCCTTGACCACTCGATTGAGAACGAGAAGGACACCCATTCACTGAGTGCGCCCTGGAAGAGCCAAGACTGCCAGGGCACCACATTAAGGAGACACTCTAAGTCTAAGACTAGCATGGATGGTCTGTGCGCGCCTCTGCGCTTCCACGGTCTCTGCAGCAGAGTGCTGAGTCACCACTCCAGCCTACTGGCTCTGATTCATAGACTACGCCAAAGCAGCCCCGCTTGGCATCAGCCAGGCACGCGCGCGTGGCGATGCGCTCGCTCACCTCGGCTGGCTTGCATGCATGCGCACGCATCCCCCCCCCCCTTTCCCCGCAGCATCCTCAGCCTTAAACAGCCAACCGGGGAGCATTGAGGCCAGCCGGGATCGCCAAGGCAGCCCTGGTGAGCAAGCGAAGCTCGAGCTGCTGAGGAGGGGGCAGGGGGGTGGGAGTCATTCATTCACTTGGAGGGGGTTGCCCAAGAGCTACTCATGCCGCCGCACACCCACCTGCGGGGGGAACATCGCGTTCTCTCTCCCGGCCATTCATCTCCTGCAGTTAGCCAGCCACATCTAATTGGCGCGGCGAAGGCAACTCTGCAAGGTCACCGCGACTGGTGTTTCTTGAATGCCCTTTCTTCGGAGCCTGAAATACACCTGAGCCATGACGTGGCAAGAGCAGCGCAATTTCCCGGCCACATCAATACCAAAACGGGAACATCACTTTCATGTGTTGGGGGGGGGGGGGGGGGATGAGTTTGTAATGAAGAAGAAGAAGAAGAAGAAGAAGAAGAAGAAGAAGAAGAAGAAGAAGAAGAAGAAGAAGAAGAAGAAGAAGAAGAAGAAGAAGAAGAAGAAGAAGAAGAAGAAGAAGAGATGAGTTTGTAATTTAGGAGGAGGAGAAGAAGAGTTTGGATGTGTACCGCACCTTTCTCTCCTGTAAAGATTCTCAAGGTGGATTCCAAGCTCCTTTCCCTTCCTCTCCCCACAGCAGACACCTTGTGAGGTAGGTGGGGCTGAGAGAGCTCCGAAGAACTGTGACTAGCCCAAGGTCACCCAGCAGGAATGCAGGAGTGCAGACACACCTCTGGTTCACCAGATAAGCCTCTGCCACTCAGGTGGAGGAGTGGGGAATCCAACCCAGTTTTCCAGATTAGAATCCCCCTGCTCTTAACCACTACACCATGCTGGCTCTCAACGAGGAAGGGGTCTCGATGAACACTCTGCCCCAAATCAGATTAGATCAGAGTATACCATAAGGCTTGGAACCCAGACACTCATTTGGGCTGGAGACGTTTGATGGGGAGGGCAGAGCACAGAACTTGTAGCCTTTTGCAAATCTTTCTGCCTGCCCTGCCCAACCTCCCAGGACATGGGGGGGGGGGAGGCGGGATTAGCTTCCAAACTGGCATACTTTTTGAGAGAAGCCCTTCACCACTCAACATCATCCTTCCCCCTATTTGAAGGGTTTGCTTTGCTCTGTTCTTCCCAAGCCTGCTTTGCTTCCACTTTTTTTCCAGAAATGCCAAGGGTGTTTGCATTTTCAAAGGTCCCACGCACACCAGCCTCATTTTCCTGCCCTTTACAGTTGCCAGTTCCCTATCTTCAACAATGGAGGACATTTTGGAGAGGGGAATCCATAACTGAAGAAGAGAAGAAAGGTTTGGACTTATACCCCACTTTTCCCATCCGTAAGGAGACTTAAAGAGGCTTACAAACTCCTTCCCTTCCCCTCCCCACAACTGACACCTTGTGAAGTAGGTGGGGCTGAGACAGTTCTGAAGAACCATGACTAGCCCAAGATCACCCAACAGACTTCATACAGAAAAGTGGGAAAGCAAACCCAGTTCACCAGATAAGAGTGAACTTATCTTTACTCCACTTGTTTTTGTGATTGTAACAGTCAGCGTGTCAAACTCTGAATCTTGGGCCCCTTTCGCACAAGCAGATAAGAGTGAACTTAATCTTTACACCATGCTAGCTCTAACACTGTAAGGGTATTATAATCACCAGTCTTGTGGAAAGCCCTCCAGTGGGGAAGAAGGCAGCAAAAATGTGCGGGTGCAAGGAAGTGTACAGAAATTTCCCATGCAGGTTTTTTATTGCCAAGGAGAATCCTTCTACAGCTTCAGATGTTGCATCCATTCCATTTTTGCAACGCATCAATGTTACTGTACATGGGGCATCCTGTTAAAACAACCCATGCATACCTAGAAATGTTGGTACAGAGTCTCAGCTGCCTGCCTGGAGAAAGTAAGTACTTAATTGCAGGAGGAGTTAGCTGTTACTATTTTCGGAAGCAAAACAGTTGTTAAGAGATTTGAAGGGGGGGAATGATGCAGGGCTTACTTCTCCCCAAGGTCTCTAAATTAATTCACAGGTAGTGGAGGAATAGCAACAGAGAAGAAGTTCTTCAAGATAGGAAAAGGTGACATCAGCCTACAATCACAGGCCACTTAAACTGTTATTTGTGATCAAAAACAAGTGGCGGTAGGTTGTGCGCCAGTTGGACCATTTCTCTGATCCAGATATATTATGCAACTCAAGCACACATGTGAAGTCCACCTTTCTTAAAGTGGCTTAACATCATTCTTCTGTTCTCCATTTTATCCTCACAACCACCCTGTGAGGTAGGTTAGGCTGAGAATACTTGGCTGACTCAAGGTCATCTTCCATGGCACCATGGGCATTCGAACCTGAGTCTCCAAGGCCCCTTCCGCACATGCAGAATAATGCACATTCAATCCACTTTCACAATTGTTTGCAAGTGGATTTTGCCATTCCTCACAGTAACATCCAGCTACAAAGTTCATTGAAAGTGGATTGAAAGTGCTTAACTCTGATTGTGCGAAAGGGGCCCAAGATTCAGAGTTTGACTCCCTGACTGTTACAATCACAAAAACAAGTGGAGTACAGTGTAGCTATAGAACAAAGAAAGGAGAATCACCATACTCCTGGCTACTAACATAACACTGTAGCAAGAACAGTGCAATTTAATCAAGAATAAAGTGCCAAAGAGACAATAGAATGTGCATCCCGTGTGGTGCTTACCAGTACCAGGAAGCTAGGCTTTCCCGGTGCTGAGCTATTGTCCCACCACACCTTCACAATCAAGAGCTTTTCACTACCACCACCACCCATGTGGTTGAGCACAGATGTTCTTCCTTCCATCTTTCTAAAGCAGCAGAACAAGCTGCTCCTGCATCATCCCATTCCAAGGCCCAGATGAAACAAAGCATATGGATAGCAATTTCTCTGACAAGATGGGGAAAAAAGCTAACAGGGCACCACTGTAATTCCAGGAGCCTCCTACCATTTTTCCTTCCTCTGTATGTTCCATTTTTGAGTCCAACACAGTCTAAGTAATGTAGGAACTTTAGGAACTGCAGATACCACTTAGCTTCCATCAGAGGTGTAGCTCCAAGGGGACAGGGGGGGCATGATGCACCAGGCATGTGCCCCTGTGGGGGTGTGGTGAGGGCATTCCTGAGGCATGGCAGGCGGTTCTGCGGCGGGACGAGGTGGAGGACACACCGGTGTACCGGGTGCTTTCCCCCCTTGCTACGCCTCTGACTTCCATGTCCCACATTAGAAGAAGAGGAGGAGTTTGGATTTATACCCTGCTTTTCTCAACCCTAAGGAATCTCAAAGCAGCTGACAAAGTCCTTCCCTTCTCTTCCCCTTCCCACAATAGACACCTTGTGAGGGAGGTGGGGAGAGAATTCTGAGAGAACTGTGACTAGTAGTCCAAGACCGCCCAGAAAGCTTCATGTGTAGAAGTGAAAGAAAAAATCAAACCTGGTCCAATTGATCAGAGTCCCCCTCTCTTAACCACTGCCCCACACTGGCTTAGAAAAGGGGTGATCATGGGTTTATCCCTGCAGATCCATCCTCCCTGGTAGATCGTCAACAATCTTTCACTGTGCCACGTCACTGACACAAGCTCTGTGTGTACAAAGTGCTCTGATGCATAGTTTAACCAAGCACAGAGAGCATACAGCACACTGTGACCATAGCCAGATAACAGCATCACAGTGTGCAGAGATGGTCAGAGACATTCTGAATGGGAACATGACCTATTATTTTGTGGTGAGAAAAGGAGGCACAGAGAAATCAGAGCTGGGAGAACGAGTCAGAGAGCGCTGTCTGGCCTTAGATCAAGGGCACTAGACACACCAGGCCATCTCATGTGCCAGTGTGGGTGCCAGTGCGATGTAGTAAAAACAGCACTGGGCTTACAACTGTCCAGCTCTCAGGGCAGCATTGCTCAAGAGAAAAGCAAGCAGGCAGGCACACATACAAGAAATAACCACACAGGATCCAGTGTCTACAATAGAAGAGCTGAAAACTAGGAATCTCCCCAGGAGGCAGGCAAAGGCTGGGGAGATGCAGGTCATTTAGGAACAAACTACTATCCATACTCTGCACAAGCTGGTTGAACGTAGACACTGAATGAGCTGAAGATGAAGGTTCAGCTGCAGGATTATATCGGAAACCAAGGGACCTCTGGGCAAGAATAGGTCCCTGATCCTGCCAAGATCTGCAGAGTTGCAACTTCCCCCGAGAGAGACTGGAGCATGCATGCCTGTCCCTGAGCTGCCAAGTATGTGGTCCTCCACTGGACAGAGGCTTCAGCTCTGGCTCTCTGCCTTCTCTATTCTTGGGCTCTGGGGTGGGGGTGGGGAGACTCTGGAGGTCCACTCAGGTAGTTAGAGAACCATTGGGGACAGAAAGGGCTTGGGAAAAAGGGAGTGTTTAACCCTTTCCCCCACTCGCTATTTCCCCCCTTCTAAATTGCATGGCTTAAATCACTTGATGCCAAGGAGAAGAATTACTCAAGCCACGGGACTGTGCTGGATTTCTTCTTGCATCTTGCTCTCAGTCTGATTATTTACAATACTTTTAATTGCATAGTTATGTTGGTTTTAATTTACAAGTTAATTCACCAGTCAGAAATGGTCTGTGCTGAGGGCCTTTGAAGAGAGGGGATCAATGGTCAGCACCAACTCTCCCAAATCTTTCCAGGATTCTATGTGCACCTTGGAGCAAAGGCAGGTCTATTTTTCCCTTCCATCTTCTCCCCACCCCCACCCTGTGTCCTTGAGGGTTTCCCCAGCAGACCAAACAGCGCTCTTCAAGAACATTTTAACTCAGAAAATAATGGAGCTGTGGAATATGTCATGGGGAGTCTGCAATCCTGATCTGAACTGGGCACAGGAATTGAGAGCCCATGACTGGTTCATCTACTTTATCAAGGACATGGGATGGGGAGGGACCCCAAACCCTACCTGTATTCCCCATAATATCTGAATCAGCAGCTGCTCTAAACATGCAGTACCTGTTAAGCATATCCAGTCCTCACAAGCCTGTCCCCCTTTTGTTTAATGTACAATGGCATGTGTTTATGCATGCCTGTGTATGTACTATGTACATACTATGTAATACTCCTGTCTGATCTGGTGCAGCCCGGATTTGCTACTATTGTGATTGGTGAAAAGTGAGAACCACATTACAGTTAGAGTAATTTTGCCCCCTGTGCTACAGACTTTGTGTTTTTATTTTAGCTTCCTTGAGAGCTAAATGGCTGGAAAATGCAAAATAAACACAACAAAAATTACAATGGCTGAAAACTGAAAGAGCAGACCAGCATATATTCCCCTCCCCCCAATTCTATCCTAATTGAAATCACATCCTTGAGTTACCTTTCTGTTCTGACATAGACAAACACTCCAATAAATGCCCCATGGGAAGTGGAATCCACAGTAATGTTGATGGCTACTTGGATTTCTTCTGGACTTCACTGCTCTCCCCTTTCAAGGCTCCCTGACTGCACTTAGTGCATGAGTCACAGAGATTCCTGATTCTGCTGCCTTTAAAACCCTACGGGGTTGCCATAAGTCAAGTGTGACTTGACAGCCGACAGGCAGGCAGGCGTACACAGAGAATGCATACACAGAGAGTGTTTTCCACAATTCTCTCTTGTTTCCAAACTGTATATATTGGAAAATATTACCTTTTGACTCAGAAAGGAACGATTACATATGCATTTTCTTTTGACAGAAATTTTAAAGGCTAAATACCTAGGGGAACAAGGCCTGTTTATTGCATTTCAGCCACAGCACGGGGGGGGGGGGTGGGCAAGAGGAGAATGCGCTCTCCTCTGAAATTTACCAACCAAAGCCACTGCTTCATGGTAAGGTCATTCCTGGGTCTTGGGATGCATCAAACTCGGGGAAAGATATTCAGCACCAAGGACAGCTCCTTGCTCGCCAGCCTTTCCAGTGCAATCAAAAACTTCAGCACTCCGACCAGGGATGAGAATTGCTGGTGGTGACCTAGTAAATAGATCTGTTGTACCACCTACAACTGGATCAAACATAGAGCCCTGGTGTTATTTCAAGGCAAAAATTTATCTATTATGCATACGGGAGAGTTCTAAATGTCATTCCGAAATACTTCAAAGGGCGTTCCTTTCCATTGCCTGCCTGCATTCTCTGGTGGGATCTAATTACGCATGTATGGCTTGCAGTCGGCTATTATATAACTTGTACTGTTTGGTATTCTGCTGGCAAATGCCATGTGCCATAGCTAGGGAAGAGAAATGCACTTCATTTGCTAAAGTGGTACAGTCGCAGTGGTGTGTGTGTATACACACAAGGCTGATGATGTATCATAAACAAAATTAGGATACTTCTTTTTCTGAAAAATCTCTCCCCCTCCCAGTTCCCAGAGGAGTTATTTCAAACAGATAATTGTATGTTGCACACACATAACTCAGCTCTGGATCTTTGTAAAAAGAGAAGCTGGCTTACACTGAAGATCTATGGAAGGGTTGGGTGCCTAATGCGCAAGAACAACTCCAGGAGTCTGGCCTTCAGAAATTAACTCAAAGGCAGTGATAAAAGGGTGGTGCAGCAAACAACTGTGTCAGTTGTTGTATTAATGGTGTGAGAGAGAAAGAGTCCGATGTATTGGACTAGGATCCACACTGCCATGGAAGCGTGCTGGGTAATGTTGTGCCAGTCAAATATTTTCACAATAGCCTTCCTCGCAGGGTTGTTGTTGTGGGGCTAAAATGGAGGAAAGGAGAGTGATGTATGCCATTTTGGATCCCTACTGGGGAAAGCACTGGTGTATAAATGAAGTGAATAACAGTTGGAGACCAAAAGCTCTGATAATTCCTGGGGTGCAATCACCACAGAGATCTCTCCATCTAGTACATTTTTATTCCACCCTTCTGCCAAGAAGCTCAAGATGGCTTTGTTGTTCTCTCTTTTATTCTCACAACGGTCCTGTGAGGTAGGTGAGAAAGTGGGCCAAGGGAGATTCATGGTTGTGCAGGGATTTGGATCCAGGCTTCCCTGCGCCTGATCTGACAGTTTCATAGCTAGTCCATACTGGCTTTGTAGAAATAAATGTGAGCTGGGTTATCTGGCTTCTACAGGAGCACTTCCCAACTGATTTATTTATTTCCTTTATACTCTCCCTCTGTCTTCCAAGGAGATCTAAAGTGGCTGACATAACTCTCTTCTCCATTTTATTCTCCCGACAACCTTGTTTGCTAGGCTAAGATGAAAGTTTGTGACTGGTCCAAAGTCACCCAACAAGCTCCCATGGCAGCAGGTGGATCCTAGCCTGACACTTTAACCACTACACCATGTTATTCACCATTTGAGGTTTCTGCTTCAGGTTGCATAATGTCTTGGGTCATCCCCTCCCAAAACATTATACTAGCACTCCAAGAGCCCCTTGCCACTCTGTTTTGTATTGGAGTACAGAGACCAGATTACACAAATGCATAGACTTCTTGCCAAGTCAGAGAGGAACTGATTCAATACCAGAGGCAGAGCGAGGGGAAACTGCGCCCGGAGCACATATTCATCCTGCTCCCCCAGAACGCCTCTGCCCGCCCCCACCACATCATAGCCACGTCCCTGCAATGCACGCGCCCGGGGCGTCACACCCCACTTGGGCCCGTGGGCACTACGCCACTGTTCAATACCCTTTCCGATCTGTTTAGCTGCAGATGTCATGAATTGAACTTGGGACCTTCCACGTGCAAAACAAATGCTCTACCCCTGAGCCATTGAACATGAAGTTGGCTTACCTTGAGTCAGATCTTTGGTCTACCAAGGTCCATCTTGCCTTCTTCTTTAGAGGTTTTTAAACAGAGGCTGAATGAACATATGACAGGAGTGCTTTGATTGTGTGCTCCTGCATGGAAGGGGGTTGGACTGGATGGCCCTTGTGGTCTCTTACAACTCTATGATTCTACTCTGACTGGCAGAGGCTCTCCAAGGTTTCAGATAACATCTTTCACATCACCTGATACCAGATCCTTATAATTGGAAATGCCACGGGTTGTACCTGGGTCTTTTGCATGCAGAGCAGATGCTCTGGCACTGAGCCACAACTCCCCCCCTTTCAGGTGTTTTGCATATACGTTACCAGGAAGGGTCCTCCCCCCAGTTGATGAAGTATTACTCCCAGACTAGTAGTTTTTTCGATTTTCACATGTGTTGAACTTTTCCACCATCCCCTTTCTCTTTTCATTACAGCCAGGGAAAGAAAGCACACAACACTATGGTAGTTTCCAGCTGCCAGGTTCCTTCTTTCATAGCACAGATGATGTACTGCAAATGAAGGCAGGTGCAACCAGGGAGCAAATTGTGTTGATGAATACACAGCAATGGCTGAAAAAGGCAAACAACACATCAGCCAAGGAGGACTGATTGCCCAAATGCACATTATAGCTTTGGTAACAAAAAGCAAATAATAGAATCATAGAGTTGGAAGAGACCCCAAGGGCCATTAAATTCAACCCCCTGCCACGCAGAAACACACAATCAAAGTACCCTTAACAGATGCCAACTTCTGTTTAAAAACCTTCAAAGATGAAGACTCCACCACACTCCGTATTCCACTGTCAAATGGTTCTTACTATTAGGAAGTTCTTTCTAATGTTTAGGTGGAATCACCTCTAAATGTTTAGGTGGAATATCACCTCCAAATGAATAAAACTGAATCAAAGCCTTTCCTGACGCAAACCTACAAGATTGTTCTAAGTTGCAGCAAACCCCACTAAAACCTAAAAGGCACAATGACAGCACAGCCAAAATCCCAAAAGGAGCTAGTTATCCTCTTCGAGAAGAAAGGGGGAGGTACTTTTCTCCCCACATCAACTCTGCAGTGAGTGCCAGAAAATAGGGTGGGTGTTCCCTACCCATCCTATAATAGTTTTGTCCCAGTTGATGCCAGCAAGATGGACCTGTTGGAACTCAGGCATAAGAACATCCCTGCAGGATCAAACCAGTGGATTACAATAATTATCAGTGATGTTAAAAGAGTTTTTTTAATGGGCTTTTTAATGCTGGCTTTTTGTTGTTCTGAATGTTGATGTTGTAAAAGCCCTGTGGTGCAGAATAGCAAGTTGCAGTACTGCTGTCAAAGCTCTGCTCACAGCCTGAGTTCAATCCCAACAGAAGGCAGTTTCAGGTAGCCGGCTCAAGGTCAGCTCAGCCTTCTACCCTTCTGAGGTCAATAAAACGAGTACTCAGCTTGCTAGGGCAAAATGTAGATGACTGGGGAAAGCAACGGCAAACCACCCCATAAACATATCTTTCCTAGTATACATCATGATGTGATGCGTCAGCCCATGGGTTAATAATGACCCAATGTTTGCTCTGGGGACTACTTTTCCCTTTACCTTTTTGGCCCATTAATTCTTATTATCAGCGCACTTCATTTATAACATTCTCTCCTCCATTTTATCCTTCCAACAACCTGAGAGTGTGTGACTGGCTCAGAGTCCCCCAGCAAGCTTGCAAGATAGAGGGAGGACTTGAACTGGCCCTTCCGCATCCTCGTCTGCCCCCCATCGCCGGTGCAACGCATTGACTACTGACTCCTACACTGCGCAGTGACACCTCCTCTCTGACCCCCAGAGGTCCCATCAGCACCACCACCCCTGCCCCATCATCCTATCAAGATCTGGCTCGGTCGCAGCACCAAAAGCCAAGCCAGCCTCTTCACAGCAACCTTGATGTGCCCCTCTTGGAGAATCCGGAGGCGCCGCAGGGAGCTCTTCCTTCGCCGGCCCCCTCCCGCCTCCATCGGTTCCTCCGCAGAGGATTTTGGAAGGACGGGGTGGGCGGGCGGAAGGAGGCACCTGACGGCTGCACATCAAAGGCCCCGGCCGCGTTGCGCTCCCCGCCCCCCGCGCGCCTTTTCTTTTAATGAATGGAAATCTCCAGCCCCGATTACTATGCCGCACAGCGCGCGCGCTTGTCTCGGCCCGCCAGGTGATTGGCTCCCGCCTCCCATTGACGTCACCCGGGAGCCCAGACCAACCAAGGCAGAGGAGCCGCCGAGCCCGGACTTCGGCGTGAGTCACCATTCATAAAGGGGGCTTCACTATAACTCCGCAGCCGCAGTTGGGAACGCGCCTTCCAGCCCGCAGCCCTGGGAAGCGGCGCCGAACGGACTCGTGGACCCTCCAGTCGGCAGACCCCAGGCCCACCCCGTCCCAAACAGCCAGCTGGATCGGATGTGCAGCGACCCCTTCTGGAAGACCATATGGGGTGAGTCACCCCCCTCCCCAGCCCTGAATGTCTTTGAGCTCCGACCTAAGGCTTGCCTGCATCAAGGTCCTTCTTGTAGTGCAGAAGAAGAAAGGGGGAGGGAGGGGGAGCCAAATTGGGGGCATGGCTCCTAAAAGCAAGACCTTGCAGGAAAAGAGCGGAAGGGGCTTGGAAGGATGAAGAATCCCCCCCACCCCCATTCCTCCGCTTCCCCCGCTGGGGTTTTAAGGAACAGCTCAGAAGCCTGGCTCTGTACTGTTCATTTAAGGCAGATCAGAGTCTGAATTTTTTTTTATCACACAGCATTTGGGTGGGGGAAATCTGCAGATACTACTAGAAAAAACAGGCAGGGAGAAGGCCCCAAAACTGTGGGGTTTTTTTAGTAATGATTCATTTCGGAGCCAACGCCGAGTGTCACGGCCAACAGATCACAGCCTTTCAAGATCTTCAAACTCTCTTTCTTACTGTCCAAACTGCAATTAGATTAATCGGGTTTCCAGTGCCCATGCTCATATTATGAGCTCCATCCCTTGAGCTCTCAGTCAGCTGTAGAAAAGTCAGTGGGTTAAGTGCGTTGGAAGGGGCGGTAGTGAGGAGTGTTATGAAAGCATGACACTCCAACTACGAAATCATGAGGTGACTGGGGACGTATACAGAGACCAGCGATAACAGCGTCGGTGGGTTTACTATCCCATATCTTGATGGCTTTTGTTGGAAATGCTGCAAACAAAAGGCTGTGCCAGGCAGAAATAGCTCACCGGGGACCACTGATAACAAGCATGCAGCAATCACATGCAAAACAGGTGTGAAATCTACCTGTGCTTTTTTCCCTTGTACAGCATCACTGGGCAATTAAGGCATTTGTCTCAATAAAATCCCCCCCCCCACTCAGTTTTGTGGGACAAGTTGTCTCAATTCTACCACTAGAAAAGCTCCAATCAGTTCAGAGATTTTCCCCCACCCTCCCTCCCTCCCTCCCTCAGGTACCTGGGTCCCAATACACTTACAAATGCATGCTGCTTTCCATTCTGGTTTGGCTGACGCTAACAGGGTGTTGTTCTGCTATGGCAGGTCCCAGGGAGACACCATGAAAGGCGGTGCACCCTCCAGCATCACCAAAGAACCGCCCGGGTGGTTCATGTCCGGCAATGCCAGTGACGACTCCGTGGATCTCTCAGAGGCTACTTCTCTTCCCTTGAATCCTTGGGATGTGGTGCTTTGTGTCTCTGGGACCATCATTTCCTGCGAGAACGCTGTCGTGGTGGCCATCATCATTTACACCCCTGCCTTCCGGACGCCGATGTTCCTGCTGATCGGGAGCCTGGCCACAGCTGACCTCTTGGCTGGCCTGGGCCTCATCTTCCATTTCACCTTCATTTACTGCATCCAGTCCCAGGTGGTGAATCTCATCACGGTGGGTCTCCTGGTGAGCTCATTCACAGCCAGCGTGGGTAGCCTGTTGGCTATCACTATCGACCGGTACTTGTCCCTTTACAACGCCCTGACTTACTATTCTGAAAGGACGGTCACCAGGACGTATGTTATGCTCATCCTCACCTGGGGCGTCTCCATCGCCTTTGGGCTGTTGCCCGTCATGGGCTGGAACTGCCTGAGGGACATCGCCAACTGCAGTGTCGTGATGCCCTTGACCAAGAACAATCTCATCATCCTCTCCATCTCCTTCTTCATGGTCTTTGCCGTCATGTTGCAACTCTACGTGCAGATCTGCAAGATAATCTGCAGGCATGCGCAGCAGATTGCCCTCCAGAGACACTTCCTGTCCACCTCACACTACGTCACCACCAAGAAAGGCATCTCCACCTTGGCTGTGATCCTTGGGACCTTTGCCTCCTGCTGGTTGCCCTTTGCCATTTACTGCCTGCTGGGAGATTACACCTACCCGGCGTTCTATACCTACATGACAGTTCTCCCTGCCACCTACAACTCTATGATCAACCCTGTGATCTATGCTTTCAGGAATCAGGAGATCCAGAAAGTGTTATGGACCATTTGCTGTGGGTGTGTCTCGTCCCCCATGCCTTTCTGGGCCAGATCTCCCAGTGATGTCTGAATTGCTCTTGTTCCTCTAACTCTTCTTTGCAAACGGCCTCTCTTCTAGTCTCCCTCTCTGTTTTTTGCACAATCTGGTAGCGTTTGGGAAACATCAAATGCCCTAGATACCTGAAAGGAAGACTACAGTTATCCCCCACTTGTGCCATCAAGAAGAATGTCTTAAATTTGAATACAAGTTATGGTTATGTATAGTAATTTAAATTTTTTGTGTATAATATTTTTGTTGGGGGGAGGGGGTTTGTACCTGCAGAAACATTTTCCTTTCAAGTAAATAAGGTGCACACTGTCCCTTTCTAAATGTCTTCTCTTCTGATAAGAGTGTATGAAGTTGCTGCTGTCTTATTTTTTCACCAATGGGGGAAAAAATCATGTTTTATTTTTTTATCCATACATTTTTTTAAAAAACCAGTGTGCTTTGCCTGTGTGTGTCTGTGGGTGTCAGTATCTAACATGTCAGAGATCTGATATAATATTTTATTTGAAATATAAAGTATTATTTTCTTACCAAGGAAATGGAAAGAAACCTCAGTACCTTTGACCTTGCTTTTGAGTTTCTGCAGCCTTAATTACCTCAGATCCTCAGAAAAAAATAGTTTTCTACATTTAAAGAAATTGAACCCATACTATATGTGTGTGTGTGCGCGCGCGCGCTGTCAAGTCACAGCTGACTTATGGCAATTGTATAGGGTTTCAAAGGCAAGAGGTGGTTGGCCATTGCCTGCCTCAATGTGGGCTGAGAATGTTTTGAGAGAACAGTGACCCGCCCAAGGTCACTCAGCAGGCTTCATGTGGAGGAGCGAGGAATCAAACCTCCAGATTAGAGTCTGTCACTCTAAACAACTGCTCTGTGCTGGCCCCTGTCTCCATTATAGACCCAAATAATTTCCATCTTTTATTTCTCCACTTTTGGAAGAAGGGAGATGGTATAGATCAGGGGTGTCCAACTCTGGTGCCCCAGATGTTCATGGACTATGATTCCCATCATAGCATGGCCACCAATTGGCCATACTAGCAGGGGATGATGGGAATCGTAGTCCATTAACATCTGGGGCATCCAAGTTGGACATGCCTGGTATAGATACGTGCCAGCTAAGAAGAATGTATACACTTATTTATGCATCTTATTTATCAAGGTTATGGGGTGGGAGGGATGAGATTCCCCTCACGTCCTGTTTTGTATTTTGCTGCCCTCTGGTGTTCAGTCTATTTAATGTAGACCAAATACCAAAAAACTGAGGAAGGAAATTTTTTTTTGTTTTTTGTATGTTGATGAAGCCAAGGCAGTATTAATAAACGGAATGTATTGCATATAAGCAACTTGAATGGAAACGGGATTAGGGAAATGCTGAAGGATCTCAGTGATCACACTTCACAGTAAGTGATTTCAAGATCATAGCTTCAGCCATTGCACTAGGAACAAATTAATTAAATTAGATTTCTCATCATAGAGATACAAACGATAGATCATGAATTGCACTCCTTTCCTTTGTTCAGATTTGCACAGTTCTGATCAGGAAACTAATGTAAAAGCACTTTGGAGGTCTGGAATTTTTATTACTGTGTTGCAGAGAGATTATAAAATGTTCTGTAGTTGTTGTTATGTACGGTATACTTTTGTTTACAGCCATCAGAAAAAAATAAAAGAGAATTTGTGATACATGCAGCTGGGTGGAGGTTTTGTGTGTGGGTGCTGTAAGTTGGGTGGGAACATGGCTCAGGGCTGGAGCATTTGCTTTGTGCAATGGCATATCTGCAGGAAATGGTACCCAGGGAATATACTGAAATTGCCCCCCCCCAATTGCACCTAAGGGGAGAGGCAGAGGGAAAGGGTGCCCTCAACTGTAGCCTGTCTGTCAAAGAAGGGCAGCAGACAGGCCAGACTGAGTGCCTCAGACCTCTTGCTGTTGGCCAGCGCAATCCCCACGCAGCACCCAGAAGGGCTGTAGCTGTGGTACCAGCTCACACCAAACATCTGCCCCCCCCCCCCCCCAGTGGTGGATGGCTTTTTGTAGGCTTTAAATAAATCAATGGTAGATAGAGCTATAGCATACTGATCTCATAACTACTGGATGGGTGGGGGTTAAAAAAGTGGCAAAAACACATGTGGCGGGGGGCAAAAGACGAGTAAGAAGGTTAGGGAGGGAAAATGGCACTAGCATGGGATGTTTGGGACAAATCCACGTGTACTCTTGTGGATCTCTACAATGGGCCAAACTGCACTCCTTTGGACCATTTCAGCTCAGGAAATGGTGCAGGAGGAAAAACTGAAGTGCAGCCTCCTCACACAGTCACGATCCTGACTGGCCACTGTGTGTGTGGGAATGGAGAAGAACCTGCCACACACATCTGACTGTGTGGACCCTGGACCCAGCCTATGTACTGCACAGTGTGGATCAAGTTAGCATTTTATATAAAGGAAACATGTTCCTAAGAACTATCGCAAAACCGCCCATACCGTGTACTTTGGCCCTGAGGAACTTGTCCCCTTCCTGGTTATGCCATAAGTAAAAATTGCTAGAAAAGTTGAAAATTCAGGAAAGGGGTTTTGGATATCTGGGAGGAAATCCTTAACGATCTCTTTTCTTGTAGGGGCTGATGGGAATTGTAGTCCATAACATCTGGAGTGCCAAAGGTTCGCCACCACGGCTCTAGTCTAACTAAACAGAACTTACAAGGGCCCCTGCAGTGGGGAGGGGCAAAAACACTCAACTACCTTTGAATTAAAATCCCAGCCATTCAAAGCATTTTAACTACTCCACATTAGTGGCATACTGCTAATGGGACATGGGGTAACCAATGTCCCTGGGTGCATGCCGTGGGGTGCATGGGGCACCGGCCGAGTCCCCTCCTGTGTTGGGGCATGAGCTGTTTACAGTGGCCCAGGACAGCTCTTGCCCCCCCCGGAGGCGGGGCACACAGGGGTGGGGGCGATGGAGTGCCTGGAGCAGATGTTGCCCCAGGCACCATTCCCCCCCTCCCCCCAGTACGCCTCTTCTCCACAGTAAAAGAGGAAATAAACGAAAGGTTACTGTTTCCTGCCAAGAGATGCCTCTCAGGTTTATGAGTAGGGGGTTCACAGCCTTGGGCTGCTTTAGAGTGAGAAAGCTCCCCATCTCTGGGGGAAAGGGCGCTGAAGATTCAAGAGCAGAACCAGCTCTTTGTGATGATACTCAACATGTAAAGCCAGGGGTTCCCAGCATGGTGGCTGTGTATTAGAAGCAGTAACTGCCACCATAGCACAAGGATATTTGCTCTGTGGCTGGAAGGATGCTGCACGTATGCAATAAAAATTTTAAATGACATATTTTGCAAAAGCATCCTTTTACACAGAGCTTCTGTCTGAAATGCTGAAGAGTTATTATTTGTTACAGATATCAAACTCCCTGATGTTTGTGGTTGGCTCCAGTTCTTGCAGTTGCCATGTTTGTGACTGTGCCCAATCCCAAAGGTGCCCACAATTGAAAAAGGAAGGGGACCCTGCACTGAGCAAATAGAAGAAAAGTTCACCTAAAAGTTCACCTGAAGGGTCTTCTCTCTCCAGATTTCAACAGTCCATCATGAACAATAATTGCCTTGTTTATTTGACAAGGTGGGCTGTTCTTTGTTTCAAGCACCTGGAACACAAGTTGTGGCCACATTAGTTCTTTATCTGTGTGATATTTATATTCAACAGCTACACACCAAATGGAAAAAAAAAGGCACAGATCCCAATTCAGTCCTATTGATCCAGAATTATGCATCTTCTTTCAGGTGCCTGATGCCTCATTCAGGTGCTTCATTCAGGACACCAAATCATACCGTGTTTCCCCGAAAATAAGACAGTGTCTTATATTAATTTTTGCTCCCAAAGATGCGCTATTTTCAGGGGATGTCTTATTTTTCCGCTCCACAGCTGCATGCTCTGGTAGACGGGCATGCTTCCAAACAAAAACTTTGCTACGTCTTACTTTCATGGGATGCTTTATATTTAGCACTTCAGCAAAACCTCTACTATGTCTTATTTTCAGGGATGTCTTATTTTCTGGGAAACAGGGTAGCATCCAGCTAATTCACTACTTTAGGGCTTATGCTGGGTGTGATGTTTGCATCAGCAGACACTCCTCTGGTTAGGTTTATAAGTGTTCGTTCCGAGTGGTTCAGAATTTAAACTGTTGGGGATGAAACAGGGTTTTCCAAAGCCATGCTTGTCTTCATGGTATTTTCAAATGACATACAATCCCCTTCCCCCTTAGGTTGCAAGGAAATCAAGTTATACTTCCAGACAGACATAGCACACTTAATTTTCTCCCATCAGACATTAGATGGCACACTGGCTAAATTGCAGACAGTTTGGGGAGAGGTCTAGTTAGTGACATATTTTCCCATTTGTTGGAGAAGGTCACCTTTGTGAACAAGCAATTATTGTTTCTTGGAACAATCTGCCCTCAGTCTGGCTGTTGTGGGTTTTCCGGGCTGTGTGTTCGTGGTCTGGTAATTTTAGTTCCTAATGTTTCTATGGCTGACATCTTCAGAAGCATGCCATAGTAAGATGTGTTTCTCCATCTCACTGTGACATGCCTCAGAAGATGCCAGCCATAGATGCTGGTGAAACATTAGGAACTAAAATTACTAGACCACGGACACACAGCCCAGAAAACCCACAACAGTCAGTTGATTCCAGTCATGAAAGCCTTCAACAATACATTGCCCTCAGTCTCTTTTTCAGATGTGATAAGGAAAGATACTGAATTTAAAAGCAACCTTCACCTCATTGATGATGCCTTCAAACACTGGTCTCCCTATAATACTTCCCATCCTGCAAAGACACCACTCCTATCGCCTCCACTGGCTCCACCTACCCAAATCCCCTCTTATCAACCAGGTTAACTAAACAGAACCTTCAGGTTCCTTGCCTGGGACAGTAGCAAGGAGGATACAGTAGCCTTCATGATCTGCTTGCAAATTTCCCAGAGACATTTGACTGGCTGCTGATAGAACCAGGATGTGGGGCAAAATGGAGATAAAAGAACTTGCCTCATTCCACAAACCCAACACACAGCAGAGGCTGAACCCCAAGCACCAAATCCCTCAGCCCCTGCATTTGCTTCCCAGATGCAACATCCTTTGTTAAAGAGGCAAACTGAAATGGCCGACATATAAGTGACTTGTCCAAGGCCAAACACTGAAGGTGGAAGTGGATCTAAGCCTCAAAACCACACCACTAAATCAACGCTCCTTCCATAATGTCCAACCCAAATATTCAGCATCATTCCAATTTGCCATTTGGACCCTCCCCAAAATTAGTGGGGGGGGGGGACACTCATTTTCTTGTTGCTTCTTGGACTCCAATAGACCCTTCCTCCATATTTCTCTTTCCTCTCCTGTTTGACACATTTTAATCCCTTCCTTAAGAGTTCAGGGTAACATTTCCTCCTTTCTCCCTGCCTAGGGTTGCCAGATCCCCCTTGACCACTGAAAGGGATGGGTCCTACCCATGAGAGTCCAATTATATTTAGATATTTATACCCCACTTTTTCCCCCATTGAGGACCCAAAGCTATTCATAACATTATCCCCTCTTCCATATTGTCCTCACAATAGTTGTTTGAGGTAGGTGAGTGACTGGGTGACTGGCCACAGGGCACAGGACAAGAATCCATGACAGAGTAGGTGATTCATATCTGGAAGGTCACATTTATGAATGTTTGTTTCATATATGGGTCTTCCAGATTCCAGTCCAACATACTGACCATGTTGACGCTCTCTAGTCTTCTCCCTCTCTCCAGATTTAAGAGACATTAAAAGCCTGTGTGGTGGACTCCCATAAAACGTACTATCATGTTTCTCTGAAAATAAGACAGTGTCTTATATTAATTTTTGCTCCCAAAGATGCGCTATTTCTTATTTTCAGGGCATGTCTTATTTTCCCACTTCACAGCTGCATGCTCTGGTGTTCTGTTCGATGGGCATGCTTCCAAAAAAACCCTTTGCTACATCTTACTTTCGGGGGATGTTTTATATTTAGCACTTCAGCAAAACCTCTACTATGTCTTATTCTCAGGAGATGTCTTATTTTTGGAGAAACAGGGTATGCAGTAGTTAGGACCAGAAGTGGGATCCAACCAGTTCTCATTACTTCTCTAGAAGTGGTTACTAATTTTTTCTGAGTGCCGAGAAGGGGTTACTAAAGCAACCTCCCTGCCCAATAGGGACTGGAGGTCCGTGTGTGCAGCAGCACCACTGTTTGAATCCCACCACCATAGGAACCTGTTATTAAAATTTTTGGATCCCACCACTGGTTAGGACGTTGGAACTACAAACGTTCCCATGCAGTAGTGTGTGGAGGTAGTACCATCATTTTTATACTGGTTTTAATGGTTCTCTTAGTCATTGGATTGCCAGTTTGGTTTTGTGTACATTTAAAATGTAACGGTTCTCACTGCCCAAAATGCAACTGAAGATAGAGTAAGGTGGTTTTCTGCTGCTCGAGAGATTAGGACAAGGAATAACGAATTCAAAGTACAGGAAAAGAGATTCCACCTAAACATTAGGAAGAACTTTCTGACAGTAAGGGCTATTCAACAGTGGAATACACCACCTCAGAGTGTGGTGGAGTCTCCTTCTTTGGAGGTTTTAAAACAGAGGCTGGATGGCCATCTGTCAGGAGTGCTTTGATTGTGTGTTCCTGCATGGCAGGGGGTTGGACTGGATGGCCCTTGTGGTCTCTTACAACTCTGTGATTCTATTTTCATAAAATGCCTTGGACATTACTGGAGAGAGACAGGCTAAAAGTTAGAGAGATGGTGTGTATAATGGTTAGAATTAGGACTGGGGAGTTCAGAACTTCACAATTATTAATTAGATGGTCTCTGTCCAGTCACTATTTTTCATCCTAACCTACTTCATGGTACGGTGTAGTGATCAGATTGTCAGACAAGCGTCAGGCAGACTCAGATTCAAATCCCTCCTCTGCCATAATGAACGTTGCTGGGTAACCTTGGGTCAGTTGTGTTCTCTGTCTCAGCCAAATCAACCTGACAGGGTTGTAGTTATGAGGATAAAATGGAGGAAGGGAGAATTAAGCGTGCGGCTCTGAGCTCCTCAAAGAAAGAATAGGATAAAACTCCACTAAATAAAAATAAACAATAAAGTGGCTCTTAATTCACACTACTCAAAGAACAGAAGGAAAGCGGCTTCTTCCTGGCATGGCCAAATCCATATTAAGCCTGAGTCGCTAAAGGGCATAAGAGAGGAAAATAAAACTCTAGGCGCCTGAGAGGGTATAATCAGCAGTTCCCTTCTGACCTCTAGTGGCAAAAGAAGAAAAAAGCAGTTTGTTACAAAGGTTTATTTTGGTGGGTAAGAGGGGGGGGGGATCTAAAAGAGAGGAAAGATCTCCTCACAGAGATTGGGCAAGCGTCATATGAACCAGCCTGAGCTCCCTGGTGCAAATGTGTTTTATGAGCCTTCAGGTTGCTTCCAACTTATGGCAACTCTACGAATTAACAGCCTCCAAAATGGCCTATCGTCGTTAACAGCCTCGTCCAGGTCTTGCAATTTGAAGGTGGTGCCCTGTGGCTTCCTCGTTGAATCAATCCAGGGGATTAAAAAATATATAATAAAACCCTGTTTTTTAAAACACCAGTCATTTTTTCTGCCTCCAACTTCCTCCTGGCCCTAAATGGGTTGTAGGCGAACGAGAGAGAAAAAATGGAAAAGGACAAGCCCGAGAAGGTTGTGAACCAGTGGAAGAGAATGAGCTCAGACCATAGTGGGTTATCTGATCCAGGGTAAGAATCAGTTCTGGAGTGACCCAGCTTCGCACTTTCCAAAAAGCAACTGAGTGTCATAAACTGCTTGTGTTTCTCATTGACATCTAAGTTTAGAAAAAGGAGGTTGGAGGCTTGCTTTTAGAAAAAGAAGCTGGAATTCAAAGTGGGGGCCAGGTTATTTTTAAGCAACCAGCCGGGGGAGGCAAGTTTCCTATTAACATAAAAAGCAGAGGATGCCCACTAAAAGCGCTGAAATTTGCATCAGAGGCACTTTACAGCAGGGGTATTGAACTCATGTGTTACATATGACATAAATGTGACTTGGCTGGTTGGACTGGACCTGGGGTGTCTGTTTGGCAGCCTGGGCTAGCCTCAGAATGGCACTGAAGGGGTGTCTGGACTGGTGAGCCTGCAGCAAAGTGGGGTGACTACCTTGAGGGGGTTTATCAGGCCCGCAAACCAGCTGAGGGAACCCCCTCTCGCTCCCAAACCGGGAGCAAAGGGGGCAGTGACGTTTCAACAGAAAATGGAGCCTGGGGTAAGAACTGAGTCCCCCCCCCCCATGGAGTCCGGGGCAAGAACTCAGTTTTCCGGGGAGGCACGCTCCCCCTCCCCGACCCCACTCATGGCCTCCCTGTCAGGCATGGGGGCAGTCCTCGAGCCTGCTTGCTCTCCTGGGGCCGCCAGGGTTCTTGCAGCTCATGCCTGAGCCGCCCACCAAGGGGCTGCCCACCACCGAGTTGCCTGCCGCAGGCCTCCTGCCCTTCCCGGTCTCACTTGCAGGGGGGAGGAGGGGTGTGGGGGAGATCTTCTGCCCCCACGTGACTTAATAGGCCCTGCCTGGGGACATTTGCCACCACATGTCCCCGTGGGTGGTACACCTCTGAAAGGGGGTTGCCTCTGCTGGTTCATGGGCCTGATAAGCCCTGTCAAGGGGCTGGATCCAGCCCATAGGATGCATGTTTGACAACCCTGCTTCAGAGCTTGCAATTTTCAAATGCAGAAGCAGAGGAGAAGTTAGAAGGGGAGGCCTGGTCTACCAGCTTTGGCTGTTGTCATAAGAGTCCTACACTCTGCCTCAGGACAGCTCTTTTCTTACAGGTGTTCCTCAGGGGAATTTGATGGCATTGGGGGGGGGGGGGCTGTCTCACAAGTGAAGTGTCCAGGGTTGGACCTTCTCCCATACTTACTTGAGCCAGAGCAGGTGGCCTCTTCTACCTTCAGGCTGCCAACAGTCCCAATAGCAAGAGCACCAGCGTTGCCAGGCCAGGCCAGCCACGGCTCCAACAACGTACCAGACAGCCCTGTAAAGATCTGCCAGTAACAGCTGCAGCTGGGCAACACCAGCTAATACATCAGGTCAGTGGGGAACAATTGTGGGACATGAGGAGGGCTGTTGGGCTTGCCCGTAATTAAGCCTGGCCCATATAAGGGGCCAAAGGATTGCCTGGGAGGAGACTCCAGGGCTTCACCTGGCTGTATTCCCCCCCCCCCACACACACACATGCATCAGAGCCCTTTGTTGGGAGGAAGATGGGAGAAGGAGGAAGATGGGAGAAGAAGAAGAGTTTGGATTTATACCCCCACCTTCCTCTCCTTTAAGAAGACTCAAGGTGGCTTACAAGCTCCTTTCCCTTCCTCTCCCCACAACAGACATCTTGTGAGGTAGGTTTGGCTGAGAGAGTTCCCAAGAACTGTGACTAGCCCAAGGTCACCCAGCAGGAATGTAGGAGTGTGGATACACATCTGGTCCACCAGATAAGCCTCCGCCACCTAGGTGGAGGAGTGGGGAATCAAACCCAGTTCTTCAGATTAGAATCCACCAGCTCTTAACCACTACACCATGCTGTGGGGAGCGGGGGGGACGAAGCAGTCATAAACCGCATGGATCCTTGAATCAAGAATCCCCCAAAACCTATTATGACCCCTGCTCTCCCACTCTGAAGTGGCCCGTGAAAATGAGGTGGACAGATGTGCTCACTGGATGCTCGCCATAAAAGACCAGCCCAATTTTTCCTTTGTACAACCCTCAGTGTCTCTGCCTTGGTTAAGCCTCGAATGCGACAGCGATGGAGGGCAGGCTTTGTTGGGGCTGGGTTGTGTACGCCGCACCGCTTGGCAACTCGAGAAGCAACACCCGGTCCCTCTCAGCCGGCTGAAATGCCGTGGCCCAGCCTGCCAAGCAGCGAGCGGGAAAGACTCCCGTTCCACCAGATCAATTTGGCCCTTTTGCCTGGAAGGGGAGTCTTAAGCCTGCAGCAGAGAGGAGTTGGCTTTTGTTGAGCCGTTGAGCCCTGTGCCCAAGCCAAGGGGGCTGTCAGACGGCAGAAATCCTGAATTCGTTTTCCTCTAGCAGCCAGCGGTTATTTGCAAGCAGCACGAGTTGTGGGGGGGGGGGGGGGGGGAGAAGATTTAGAAACAAAGCAGACTGGGGCCTAAAGGGCACTTCTGCTTCCCACTCGGCTGCCGAGTCAACAGTAAAAATGTCAGCCATTTCTAAAGAAGCAGAGCCAAGGCCGCCTCAAAGGCTTGCAAGCTCACAACCTGGCAGGAAGCGTGGATTTGGGAAGGCACAAAAGCCGCTCAGAGCCTTTGGAAGCGGCCGATAAGGCTCATGGCACGCTGGCACCCAAGGAGAGCGCATAAATCCCGCCAAGATGACACACTGGCACAATCCAATTGCGAGGAAGGCGCCTCATTAACACTGATTGCAAGTGGCACCACCTTTCCTTGCCTCCATCTCGGAGGGAGAATTAAGGGGGTGTGTGTGTTGGGGAGGGGGAGAGAACATGATGTCAGCCCTGCAAAGGAGAAGACGAGCCCTACACTTGTCCGAGTCGCTGCTAACACCACCTCGGAAAGAGAAAATTAAACGGGTCTTTGGAGAACAGAGTTCCTGTGAAAACAGCAGCCCGAGACAATCACAGGCTAACCTCCAAGGCTGCAGACCCAAGCCAGAGCGGCAAGGTCTGCTGCGTCCCCCGCCCAGCTGAGAGCATTTTCTCCCCGAGAGATCCTGGCTAATGGAAAGAAAATTTGGGAACATGTTAACACAAGCAGGCAATTAGGTCCTCCCTTGGGTCCTCCTGGCACAGGTTAAGCAGGTGCAGCAAAAGCAGCTGCCATCAAGAGATGGTGCGGAACTGGAAGGCGTTGCTTGTCAGAACAAACAACAGTGCGTGGGGTGGGGGCGGCTGTTCTTTGTCTCTCTCGTGTATCTCAGGGGGACGTGATTTGTAGGAACCTGCCAGCCGTGCACAGGCAGAGACGGATCAACCCTTCCCGGCAGGCTGGGGTGGAAGCAAACTAAGTCCCAGCTATATTGGCAGCAACCATTCAGCTCTGGCCTGGCCCTTGGCAAAGAGGGACATTGCTTTCTCCAACACTGCTGCTGCAGCTGGCTGGGTCGGAGCCTAGGCCAGCTTACTCTTGGGCGGTTTGAACTTCCAAAGCTGCCCCTGTGTGCAGCAGAGGCGTACTGACCTAGGGACATGGGCATACCCATGTCCCTGGGAGCACGCCTTTCAGTCATGTAGGGGGTGCCGAAGGGCCTCCCCGTGTGGCCAAAGATGTGGGTTCGCAGCTGGGCGCCCCACCCCACCCCTCCTTGCAGGCCGGCTCCTGCAGGAGCTGGCCTCTAGGGATATGTGGGGGATGTCTGTTCCGCCCCTGCCCTGCCCCCCAACCACCCCCCAACCACTGCCCACCCCTGAGTGCAAGGGGGGGGGGTGCACCCAGATACCAAGTTGTCTCTGGGCATCATTTTCCCTCCATACGCCTCTGGTGTGCAGGCAGGCCTGAGCAGACAGTTGTAGTCAGTTGCTAGCTGGAGAGCTTGAATCATCTTGCATACCACTGTTTCCCCCTTGGGGTCCAATCCCCACAGCTGCTCCGTGAACTAAGGCCCAGCCCTCTTCCTTGTTGCCGCCCTATTAAGACTGAGAAGGGAAGGACAAAAAATTGAATCCTTGTATGAGCAATGCTGGAGATAAGTTTTTTGCTGATGATGTACAGGGTGTGTGCATGTGTGTGTACAGGGGAGATGTGTTTTTGGATCCCTGATGGGCAGTTTGAACAGTTTCTGCCCCACAACAACCAACCCTATGGGGCACCCAAGGCAGTGGTGTAGCTACCACGGGACAGGGTGGGGACAAATGCCCATTCAGTCATGTTGGGGGTGGAAAATCGCCCCCACACCCCTCCCCCTTCCTCCCTTGGCTGGGCCCCATCCTGTGAGGCTGCTCCTACAGCCGGCGGAGGCTGAGCCAGCAGGGCCGCCGCAGGGCACTTGGCCTGGCCCCATCCGGCCTGGCGGAGGCCACAACCGAGTGCCCCTTGGCCCCACCCCACCCAGTGGAGGCTGCAGCCGGGCATTTCTTGCCCCCGTCCCGCCAGGCTGCTCGGGACCAGCTCAAGTAAGTGGGGCGGGGGGAAGGGTGCGAGCATCATTTTGCCCCAGGCGTCATTTCCCCCCACTATGTCTCTGACCCATGGTAAGCCCCCTCCCACCAGCCCAATCTATTTCCCACCCACCCCTCCCACCCCCTATCTAGAGCCCATTTTATTTCACTTTAAAATGAGCTTTACTGCTAGTACTGCTTGTATAATTTCTATAAAAGTGTATAACTGGATTTTTTTAAAATGCCATTACGGCACAAGCCTCTGTTTTCTGTATTGCAGAGTCTCTTATTAAATTGCTATATGCTGTTGCACTCTTGCTAGTGGTGTGCATCGTTTTGGAATACTCATTAGAAATGTGATCAATTTTTAATAGGGCTGTAAGCTTCAATTGATTTAATCAGTCGATTAATGAATTAAGCCTTCAGCTTGCTAACTGACAAGGCTCTCTCCGTTTAATGGCATGCTTGTTTATGTTTTGGCTTGGGTCTATTGTTTTTAAACAAGGCGATTTCCCTTCCGACAATAACTGGTAACTTTTAAAAAAAGAACTAAATTTTTATATCTCTGCAGACTTTCAGTGGGTAAGGAAAAGTGGCGTTTGCAAGACGCATGTGGGCAAAAATATAAAGGCATAACATGAAAAGGCTTAATTTGGCATCTAATGTGTATATGGAAGAAAGCAGACTGGCATTGAAGCTAGAGTGTTAGACTAGAACTGGGGTCTGCAAGCTGCGGCTCTCCAGATGTTCATGGACTACAAATCCCATCAGCCCCTGCCAGCATGGCCAATTGGCAGGGGCTGATGGGAATTGTAGTCCATGAACATCTGGAGAGCCGCAGGTTGCAGACCCCTGGACTAGAACCAGGGAGACATGGGTTCAAATCCCCAGTCAAAAAGCTCACTGGAGGACCCTGTCCAAGTCATTCTCACTCAGCCTAACCTACCTGACAGGAGTGTGGCAAAGATAAACTGGCCAGGGTAGAGAACTATGAGTTCCCTTGAGAAAAGGAAGAATATGAGGTAGTTTGTCGCCTTCCTTCATGTAGCAACTGCAGTCTGCCTAGACTCTAGAGCACAGGTGTCAAGCTTGCGCCCCTCCAGATGTTATGGACCACAGTTCCCATCATCCCCTGCCGCGAGTTTGACACCTATGCTCTAGAGCCGTGATGGCGAACCTATGGCACGGGTGCCCAAGGCGGCACTCAGAGCCCTCTCTGTGGGCACGCATGCTGTCATCTCCCCCTTCCTCCCTTGCCCAGCCAGAGGCGACTGCCAGAAAACGCATTGGGAGTCACGCTGCACAGGCTGGCCGTGCACAAGGTGCTCTGCCGGATGGGGCTTTTAGTGCCTGGAAGCCCAGAGGCGGGAGGAGAGATCTTGCAAGGTCCCTAGGCTCAAAAGCAAAAGTACAAAAGACATTTCACACCAATAAAGAGGTGAACTAAGCCAGGCTCCCGACCAACTGGCAGGAAAGGGAGAGGAGCATCCTTACTGCCCTGAGCATCCTTATTCCCCTCCCTTGTCAGAATTAGGGCCATTCTGACAGAGGCAAACGGGTACAAGAGAAGTCCATTTCAAAATATTCATGCTTTTATTTTTCTGTTCCTGTTGCATTTTTTTTGTAGAAAGTCAAGTGCTGTGATGACATGTGAAGGAAAAAAAACCAATAGATCAGATGGCTGCTCACAAATTTAGCTTTCCTGAAGCTATCCTTATGGCACTGTACATTCTTGCTTAAGATTGCCTTCCTTGACTGCCTTTTCACTTCTATTTTGTGGTGGTGAGGTTATTGGGTTTCAGAATGCAAAGTTTTACTTCCCTCTCCCCTTCCCCACCAGGCCCCATTGTGATAATAGTGTAATTATTTCAGGAAGATTATTAGCATTAAACCTCAGACCTAGTTTGGGGGAACCCTGTTAAGTGCTGTTAAACCCCACTGATTTTCATGGGAAGAACTAAAGCGCGATCCTTTACCTGGGAGTAAGCTCGGTTGCTGGCAATGGGGCTTGCTTCTGAGTAAACCCTCCTAGGGTCGTGATTCACCCATTCAAGGTGTTGCACAGTTGCTTCAAAGCAAAGCCATCGACTACCACCAAGCTTACTCCTGAGTAACGCACTCCAGTGGGAGTTTAACCGCTTTTTTCTAAACTAAAATCTCAGTATTCAGGTTAAATTGCCGTGTTGGCACTTTGCGATAAATGTGAGTTTTGGGTTGCAGTTTGGGCACTTGGTCGCGAAAAGGTTCGCCATCGCTGCTCTAGAGGGTATCCCATCAAAATGCTGACTGTGGCCAACCCTGCTTCGTTCACAAGCCTGGAAGAGCTTCTGGCCAAACTGAGCGAATGAAAATTCTTGGATAGAAAACATCCAATCAAAAGCACAGTAGCTCCCACCTATTTTGGAGGGAAAGGCGAAGGCGACAGGAAGATTCTACCCAGGGGTCTTCAAACTATGGCCCTCCAGATGTTCAGGAACTACAATTCCCATCAGCCCTGCTACTGGGCCATGCTGGCAGAGGCTGATGGGAATTGTAGTTCCTGAACATCTGGAGGGCCATAGTTTGAAGACCTCTATTCTACACAGTAGGAAGAGCCCCTCCCCCACCCCCACCAACCAGGTGACACACACAGATTGAATCTAATCGCTCTGGCATTCCCTGTCCTGAGGCCAGATGCTGCCCTCCTTTTGCCCTTGGAGAGAAAAGCTTCAGTGTTTCACTTTCTAAAATGTATCACTTTCTAAAAAAGGAGCCAGCGTGGTGTAGTGGTTAAGAGCAGGTGCACTCTAATCTGGAGAACCGGGTTTGATTCCCCTGCTCTGCCATTTGAGCTGTGGAAGCTTATCTGGTGGACCAGATCAGCTTGTGCGCTCCAACACATGCCAGCTGGGTGACCTTGGGCTAGTCACAGTGCTTAGGAGCTCTCTCAGCCCCACCCACCTCACAGGATGTTGTGTGGGGAGAAGGAGATTGTAAGCCCCTTTGAGTCTGTTTACAGGAGAGAAAGGGGTGATATAAATCCAAACTCCTCCTCCTCTTCTTCATAATTTTATATCTCCATTTGTAGCACAAGCTGTACAAATATAAGAAGAGCTCTGCTAGATCAGACCAAAGATGTATACGGCCCAGCTTGTCTCACATCATGCTCAAAAAGGGAGTCCTGGGTGGCCTCCAAGGCAGGTCCTGTAGTCCAAAACCTCCCCATAGAGCTGTTTCCCCAGCCATTTGTAGACTGCCTCAGAATGTGGAGGTTCCATTTTGCTGAACCTCTCTTCCATGAATGAACCCCATCTTCTCATTCAGCTCTTCTGCTTATGCACGACAGCTGCTGTGATGTCAGCCAGGCCTCATTCCTCTGGCCCCACAGATACTAGTACGGAATGCAGCCTTTATACAGAGGAAAGGAAAAGAATGTTCCAAATGAAGTCCTTGGTGGGTAGCGTACATTTAAAAGCAAATTAGCTGGGGAGAGGCTTTTGTTTATTTAACAGAAATCTTACCTTTCTTTCGATTTCTCAGAAAGACACTATGGGCAACTCCCCCCCCCCACCCAACTTATGGCAATTCTGAAGGGTTCTGAAGGCAAGAGGCAAACAGAGGTCGTTTCCTGTTGCCTACCTCTGCATAGCAACCCTGGCCTCCCTAGGTGGTCTCCCATCCAAGTATTACAACCGTGGGCCAATCCTGCAGCAGGCAAGATCTAGCTAGCCTGGACTATCCCGGTCAGGTGTGGGGCATCCTAGAGTCCGGTTAAGAGTGGTAGATTCTAATCTGGAGAGCTGGGCTTGATTTGCCACTCCTCCACATGACTCTAAATTGGTGGACCAGATTTGTTGCCCTGCTCCTACACATGAAGCTTGTTGAGTGACTTTGGACTAGTCATAGTTCTCTCCCAACTCTCTCAGCTCCACCTACCTCACAGAGTTATTGTGGCAATGGGAAAGGGAAGGAGTTTGCAGGCCGCTTTGTGACTCCTTACAGGAGAAAAAGGTGGAGTATAAATCCAAACTGTTCTCCTACTGCCTCGTAGCCCACCAATGTTGCATATTGGAATTTTTTTTGTAATTTTACAAGTAGTAGTAACACTTACATACAACCACCCTGATACAAATTTAAGCATTTTCTAATAACAAGCTGCCTGTTTCTTAGGGTTTTTTCCTTTTCCCCAGGAAACCAAAATACATGTTCACCAGCACCATTTACTAAGATTACATTTCCATTATCAAAGAGATGAACACAGCAGATTCAAATCCAGACACAACTTTGGGTACAAATGTGGGGGGGAGGGGAGTTTGTTCTTAGGAAAAAAATGTGGAATCCAATACATTAAAATAAATAGATACCCAAGCAAACTAAAACAGAAAAATTAGCCCCATTAAGTTTAAAAGACAGCGGATACACAAGGTTGTGACTCAAAGATACACATACTTCTCAGAAGAGTCCAAAATTAGATCCGGGGCCCAAGGAGCTAAAAGGACAAATGCCAGCCTAAGCTGCCATTTTCCCAAAATGTCCCAACAAAATCAAGAAGCGTTGACTCCACATAGGAAGTTGCCTTATGCCGATAGGTCCAAAGGGATCAGTCTTCTTGTCCCCTCAGACTGACAGCAGCATTCCGGGATCTCAGACAGAGGTCCTTCCCATCCCCTACCACCTAAGGTAAAGTTTCCCCTTCAGTTGTGTTCGACCCTGGGGTACCCCTGTAAGCAGTGATTTCATAGGTAAGCCGTTTTTGTGGGGTAGTTTGCCATTGTTTTCCCCGGCTATTATTTACCCCGTAGCTGTGCTAGGTATTCATTTACCGACCAAGGAATGGATGGATGGCTGAGTTGACCATGAGCCACCTGCCAGGATATCTGACCCATAGGGGGCTCGAACTCCTGAAAGTGTGAGCGGCAGTGCAAGCACTTAACCCCTACGCCACACGGCTCCTCCCTACCCCCTAGTCCTTTGTTAATTGGAGATGCTGGGGATTCAACTTGGTACTTTCTACATACAAAGCAGAGATTCTTCCACTGAGCCGCAGCCATTTTCCACTGGAGCAGCCCTGTGCCTAGAGACAAAACAATGACCAGGTTACTTGTGGTCTCATCGTTTACTGCAGGGGTCTGCAACCTGTGGCTTTCCAGATGTTCATGGACTACAATTCCCATCAGCCCCTGCCAGCATGGCCAATTGGCTGATGGGAATTGTAGTCCATGAACATCTGGAGAGCCACAAGTTGCAGACCCCTGGTTTGCTGAGAGTGGCAGCTGTATAGATGGGAAAGTCTGGAGCTTCCCAGTTCTGCCTGGATTGGCACCATTTCCCTGGCCTGCTCCCCCATGGTGGGCATCCCCTCCAACTAGCAGAGGGCTGCTTTTTAAAAACATCTGCATATTGTTATAATCATCCTTCTTTCTATCCAGTTCTCTGAATTCTCATCTTTCACTGAAGAACAAAGAATAAGTCTACAATCTTTTTCTTGGTGGAATATCCTTTTCCTTTATTTCCTTAGCTAAAGGCACTAGAGAAGCACGAGTTTTTTTTAAATGAAATCTGAGGAATCATAGAAAATGACAGACAGTGCTGCGGTGATATCAGTTCCCGATTTTTGAAAAACATTTGAAAAAGACCTTGGTGGCTTTTGGAATATGGCTGTTTGGTGATGTGAGACAGTAAAACGCGAGGAAAATTGCCACGCGGAAGTCTCATTTCCATTGTGCTGTTCTGGCAACGGGAAAACCGCACAACCCATCCCGGCACAGGAAAAAATTATAGCATACTACTGAATTCAAACCAACTCCTGGCATTGAAAAAGCAGACCTCATTTTAGAATACCTCCCTGGCTTGTTTTTCGGAAGCCTTGCCTCTTGTAGTCTTTAAGCACTGAATCATTCATAAGTGTAGAAGGACAGATTTTTCTCTCTAGGCTAGGATGGCAAAACAACTAGATAAGTTCCTGTAGAGTAAAATATGAAAATAAGTGGCCACCTGATGGAAAAGGACAAGAAAGAAGGTGCCACTGGACATGGCTTTCCAAGCAACCTAAAAAGAAGAGTTTGGACTGATACCCCATCTTTCTCGCCTGTAAGGAGACTCAAAGGAGACTTATTTCCCTTCCTCTCCCCACACAACAGGCACTTTGTGAGATAGGTGGGGGTGAGAGAGCTCAGAGAGAACTGTGACTTGCCCAAGGTCACCCAGCAGGAATGTAGGAGTGTGGAAACACATCTGGTTCACCAGATAAGACTTCACCACTCATGTGGAGGAGTAGGGAATCAAACCCGGTTCTCTGGATTAGAGTCCGCCTGCTCTTAACCACTATTACGCCATGCTGGCCACCAAGCATGTAACAAGCTGACTGCTTTTGTGGTCTCTGACAATGAGATGGTTGCTCTTAAATTGTTAACGCATCACATCAAGCAAATTTAGGATCATCAGTAGCACGTCCCTTGAGGTTCTGCCGGGGGAAACATCGTTCAGTACTACTAATCCATGCATCCTTCAATTAAAAAGGTGGATAATTCAACCAAACATCATTTATTAATAAGTAAAGGACTGCTATCAATTCTCCTTTCATCACTTAGCATCAATACAGTTTAGAACAGGGGTCTGCAACCTGCGGCTCTCCAGATGTTCATGGACTACAATTCCCATCAGCCCCTGCCACCATGGCCAGTTGGCCACCAATTGGCCATGGTGGCAGGGCTGATGGGAATTGCAGTCCATGAACATCTGGAGAGCCGCAGGTTGCAGACCCCTGGTTTAGAAGAAATAACTGGTAATCTCTAAGAAAATGATGTGTATGTTTCTGATTTTGGGAGAAGCAAATCGTCCTTCCTGTTCAGGAGAATTAATGACTTCACAACTTAGCAGCTTTACTTGAAGGGGGGGGGGGGGAAGGTAGCAAACTCCAGAGAGAAGCCACAGATCTATTTCTCCATGCCAAGATCTGCCCCCGGCAAGTGCTTCACCGCTATAGCCCCAGCCGAAGCTGTGTATTGCTCAGAAAAAAAGCTTGTTTCCAAGTCCAGGTGCATTCATAAAGCAGGATTTAACTAAGCATTCGTCTTTCCTTCCGACATCTTCTGGTTATAGCTTTCTTTTGTATTAGAGATGATCAGCCATCAAGCTTGCTACGAAACCTTGAGCCACAGTAGCCCAGGGTTGTTTCGAGGAGAAAATGGAAAGAGAGAATGTACACGCTCTTGGAGGAAGAACAGGGTAAAGGCTTGGTAAAAGAAAGGAAATAAATCATCCTAAGCTTGGTCTGCTAAAACTTAACATTTGACCCCACAGTTTCAGGGGCAAAGGCAATAGCCCATGGGGCCTCTCTCTACTCTCCCCCTCCCACATTTATTTTTTTAAAAAAGCTGTTTCTCCAGAGACTGAAAGCTCACAAAGCAAAAATGCTGTGGAGCCCTAAAATATAACCGCAATATCATTATAAAATATAACAGCGGTAACAAGCCGAAAGAACAACGTCACAAGCAGCTGCCTAAAATGATATCCAGAAAACAGTCCCCAGACTAGAAGCAGAACAAACAAACAAAAAAACAGTTAAACCGGGTGAAAGTCCTCTTTTAAAAGCCTACATTAAAAAAAAGCATTTTGATTGGGAACCTAGAGGCAAATCTCAAGGGCATTCCAAAGGTGAAGGGGCACCATAGAAAAAGCCATCTCTGGTCACCCCCACCTTACCTCTGACAACAAGGGCACAGAGCAGAGGTTTTTAACTGTCTGGCTGGTTATAAACCACTCCTATTTTCACACACGTTCTTCAAGACTCACTCCATATGTTTCTCTCTCTGTAGCAGAGAATAGCCGAAGCATGGTGCATTTGAGAAAGACTTGGGAACAAAGACAGTAATTCTGCACCACAAAACTGCAGGGAGAAATCTGAGATCCGGCTCTGCACTCAGACAGAGGCCATCTTTAAACTCCTAAGCTCTCTACCCCTACAGATGCTTTATACACAGGCACGCTTCTCAACACTCTTCAGTTGAGGAACCCTTGCAACATCAGATAGCCAAGCCAAGGATTTTTGGTCTAGTTCACAGGTCTGCAACCTTTGGCTCTCCAGATGTTCATGGACTACAATTCCCATTGGCCCCTGGTCTAGGCAGATGACTGCAGTTGCCTCCACTGTCCCCCCACTCACTGTAAGGAAGCCACCTCCATTCATACCATCATCAATGGGGCTGTGACTACAGGTTTGACATCTACCCATGTGGTGTTCCCTAACATCATGACATTACCTCCAGAATGGACCAGAAGTGACACCAATGTGTTGGGACAGTGCCAGCATGTGTCTAAAGATTTAGGGTTTTAATAGAAGTGACATCTTGACACAGGGGTGGGGGGGTTGATTTCCCCCACACCATCCTAGCAACTGGTTGCCGGGTCATTGTACTGCCACCAGCAGACCCAGTATACTTAGCTGTGACCTGCCACAGGGCCACATCAACCGGAAGGGGATGAAGAGGGTCCTGTACTGCCCCCTCCCCGCAGTGGAGTAGAGGGAAGGGGAAAGATAACCTGCTCCCACTAGATGGAGGGAGGGAAGGAGTAAGCTTGTTGCAGGCCACCTACTGAACCAGGAGTGCCATCTGGGGCAGCCATTTGCCACAGTAGGCCTTAATGCTGTGAACAGGATAGTGGGGCAGCAATTGGGCTGGATTTGGTGCCTCTCCCCCTCTGGTGACCTTGGCAAAGGCCTAGGTCACCTAAAAGCCTTGCCTACTGAATCTCTGTTCAGGATCTGTCAACCAGGTCAGCAAGATCTATCTGACAGCTAGAAGGGACGATGCAATCTCCTTCTTGAGGAAGTCAGCAGGTTTAGGCATGACTCATACCCTCGTGATGCACATCTGTACAGATAAGGTGCAACACTATCGTTGGCTGTATATATATATATAGGAGTTGGCAAGGTGCTAGCAGTAATGTGTGCTTCGGCTCACCTGTTGCTGCCCTGCACTCTGTCGGTCGGTTTCGTGACTGGCAAGCAAGAGAATAACAAGCTTATGTTCCTGCGTCTTACTTATCCTGATGGCCGTTACTGACACTCCCACGAATGCTGCCTGCTGGATCCTTAACAATCTCGCCTCCACCCTCCGCCCCCCCCCCCCCAGTAAAAACACAAAGCAACTGATGACAGGTAATTTATAGCCAAAGTCAACAAAAAGCTTCAAATGCAGGCAGAAGGATGTGATTAAGTAGGCATTACAGAGACTTGGTGGGATGATTCTCAGGACTGAACGGTAGTAGTGGATGGATAGTTGTTCAAGAAAAACTCATGGATTCAAAGGGGAGGTGGAGTGGGGTGCTATATGTGAGGAGAGGGTTTGCTTGTCAGGGAATACTGGAGGAGGCAGGTGGCCGCCCAGTGGACAGTATCTGGTTGAGTATAAGGGAAGGAAGGAGACACAGTATTGTGGTTGGAGTTTGCTACAGACCTCCTGCCCAAGGTGAGGAGGTGGATGCTGCCTTCCTTAAACAGCTTGACAGGGTATCCAGACAACATGACCTGGTAGTTACAGGTGACTTCAACTTCCCTGATGTGTGCTTGGAGACAAACCCTGCAAAGCATCCAGTCAAACAGGTTCTTAACATGCCTGGCCCCCAGCTTCCTCCCTCAAATGGCAGAGGAGCTGCAAAGGAGCTCAGCCATACTTAATACTGACCAACAGGCAAGAGATGGTAAATGGAGGGAAAGGGGTGGGGATCTTAGGGGGATGTGTGACCATGTCCTCCTAGAACTCTTTCTGCTGCTGGGGACCAAGGGAATTCATAGCCGCTCATATGTGTCAGTTTTTAGCAGGGAAGAGGCACGATGACAGTCATTCCATGGGCAAGAATAATGGAAGGAAAAGAGGCAAGTGAAGAATGGGCTTTCCTAAAACCAGATTTCTCGCAAGCTCAAGCCATTGTTATTTCAATAAGGTGGAAACTTGTAAGGGGACCCAAAAAGCCAATGTGGATATACAGAGGACTCCATGGTGAGTAAGGAAAGAAAAGGATTGTTCAAGAAATGGAGGCAGTCACTGGGCTGCAAGATTCTGTACTATGGCATTCTTAATGAAGAGAATTGCGATTTAGTTTTAACAACCCAGTATTAGATTTTATTATTTTAAACACTGCACATTACCTGTATTGAGTGTTGCTTTATGCAGATTTTAGATTATGTATCATCGTTATGTTTGTTTGTTGATCCTGGATCATAAGAAGAATTATTGAATTGCACATACCGGGCACCATTTTTGGAGGCCAAGTGGCAACATCAGAAGCAGCTCAGAATGGCATGACTGAATTCCTCGCTAATTTGACCCGAGTACACATTTGCAGAACTTTCTTTTTAAGTCTCCCTTGTTTTTGTTTTCAGTGACAAAAGCAGCCCAGAGTTGGGACTGTTATTCCCTGGAACTTTTGTTGAATCTTGCAACGGCCGTAAGTTACACCCAAGTGAAGAAACGATCGTTGAGGAACAGCAAGCCCCAAAGTCATTCCGGCAATGCTGCAAAGTGACAGATCAACATTGCGTAGAGCAGAAACAGCTCCCTTTAACTCTCCATTGCGCAGAAGACCATTTATTCTCTGAGAATTGCTTGATCGTTGACACGTTGGCTCCAATGTTACAATGGGTCAGTATTCTCTACTGACTGGTAGCAGCTCTCCAGAGTAGAGGTCTTTCACATCACCTTTTCCTACCTGACCCTTTTAGCTGAAAGATTGAAATCAGGATCTTCTGCATGTAAAACCAGATGCTCTACCATTGAGCCATGGTTCTCCTCCTAACAAAACTATCAATAGTGACTAGGCGAGTACTAGAAAGCAACTTCACTTAGCTCCTGCTTTTTTATGCTAAGGAGCACAGGACAGTACACACTGTCCAGAGCCAGCATGGTGTAGTGGTTAAGAGCAGGTGCACTCTAATCTGGAGAACTGGATTTGATTCCCCGCTCTGCCACTTGAGCTGTGGAGGCTTATCTGGTGAACCAGATTGTGCACTCCAACACGTGCCAGCTGGGTGACCTTGGGTTGGTCACAGTTCTTCAGAGCTCTCTCAGCCCCACCTACCTCACAGGGTGTTTGTTGTGAGGGGGGGAAGGGAAAGGAGATAGTAAACCCCTTTGAGTCTCCTTACAGGAGAGAAAGGGGGAAAAAAATCCAAACTCTTCTTCTTTCATCCTCACTCTTGGTTTAGCCTACATCACAGGCTTGTAACTTACCCCAAGGTTGCCCTGTGAACTTCCTGGCTGAGTAGGATTTGAACCCAGATAACTCCCTGGTCCTACATAACACTGCACCTCTATGATCAGACACAGTCTCCCAAGTATGCTGACGTCAACAGAAGGTGGAGGGTCACCTGCCCGGTTTGCTTACTTCTTGTGAACATCAGACCGAACACAATCAGTTGAGGGATGCAAAACTAGATGCACCATGGGTCGGAAGCAGCTGCAGCTTCTTGCATTCTCATGTTCTCATAGCAACAGGTTTCTTTTTCAGAAAT
The DNA here is from genome assembly GCF_021028975.2 of Sphaerodactylus townsendi. Taxonomy (NCBI): domain Eukaryota; kingdom Metazoa; phylum Chordata; class Lepidosauria; order Squamata; family Sphaerodactylidae; genus Sphaerodactylus; species Sphaerodactylus townsendi. Next base: position 104,350,144 of record NC_059430.1, read on the forward strand.
CCAGTGCTGGAAAGTTCCAAGGCCACGCTCCTCTCTCCCGAAATGTACACGGCTGGCAAAGAGGATGCAAAAAGAAATACGATTTCGGAGTCATTGCTTAATTTCAAGCTACAGGATTTCTTCATGCTGAAAAATATATGAATCCCAGAGTGCCAAGTTCTATCTTGAAACAACTGGTGCCCAAAGTTCCCCACAAGCCTGTCTTGGAGAAAGCAAACAATGGTAAAAACAATGCAATACGGGATGCATTTATGTTTCACCCATTAACTCCTGTAAGGGATGAGCAATTAATAGGATTATGTGCAGGACAAGCATCCTCCAGTTATTGCTGCTCGTAAGGAATAAATCGAGTCTTAGAATGGGCCCTAGCCTGTCAAGACTCCAATGATGATCTCATGTAAAAGGCAGCTTTTTAGAAACTGTTCCAGTACGAGGTGGTTGCTTTCCTCAATCTGCAGGTGTCTGAAACACACATTTTTTCTTTAAGAATTAGGCAGATGCATTAGAAGGCACTGCTAAGATCCACTGATCAAACTGCCAAGTTGAATTGAGCCTCTGTGATTGCCAGAGACAGAAAACAGGGTATAGCTAT